>NW_027526422.1:180004707-185243525 GCF_048455015.1 Haemaphysalis longicornis | reverse complement strand
TTCTATTCCGCGTTTGTGCGTAGGCTACGAGCATAATTTGGTGTTTTGGTTTTGTTGCGTGTATGGCTTTCTGTAGAGCACCTTGTTTAGCTCGGAATAGGCTGGTGAGGACCCGCGAGGTGATGTCGGAAGCTTCAATAGTCTTTTGTGGGTGGCCGATTGCAGCAACGACCATGAGATGCCTATGACAGTTAAGTTGAAATGTTGTGATGAACTGAAGAATATATCGGGAGTTGCTTTTGGCTTCATTTGGACTGTGTTGTAGCGCAGGCGCCTGATACCTATCGTTGTAAAGAGGCCGGTTACAAAGGAGGCTATGTAAGTGTATATGCGTTCCATTGAGGATGTCTAGGCGAGACCTTCCAAAAAGATGATATGTGGTTTTATCAAAAACATATTTGCTATACTTCGCCGATAATGCTTTCTAGCCATATTTGTTGGGGAGTATTCGTATATTTTCATACATGAATGATTATTTCATGCGAGAATAGGTAAATGCAGACGCTCCATCATATGTACAAGGTACATGCTATTTCAATTGTCTGGCTGAAGATGTGTTTGGCGCTATCCTCCAAGAAGTTAGGGATAAACGGAAAATAATTGTGTTCGTCACCTCATTTATTTACGTGCTCATTTCACTTCTAAAATTAAGAAACAACCAGCGTAAGACAGACGAGGACGAGCAAGGCCAAAAACACAGCACTGCCTATCTCGTCCTCTCTTTTCTTGCGCTGGTTGTTTCTTCATCATGAATCCATACCAACTCGCCCAACTTGCCATCTTGGTACAATCTCTATAAAATAGTAAGCATTATTATCCCTTCCGGCAAACTTCCGACGGGAGTTTTTCACACCTGTAAATGTATAGGTAATACTCTTTTCTGTTTTCAAACTATCGAAAAGCTTTGTTTTTACTTGCTTGACCAAATCGTCGGTATGACTTAATATATTTTAACCTATTTTCAGACTGGCCACTTTTTTGTTTGCGCACTTTGACAGCCTAATTGATGCTACAGACATTCCAGATGTAGAAGAGTGCGGAGACCAAACAGTAAGTGAAATTTGGAACCCTTTAAACTATACAAAAATAAAAATAAAACAAAGCACACTAACTTGCGCACATTGTCGCGCACAAAATTTAGTTGGGCACTTATTCTGTTTGGGTGCTTTAATGAGGATGTACTACTGCAACACCCCTAGGGTAAGCAGGAATGTCCGGTGCACGTTTCGGCTTAGATTGGAAATCTGATTACACTAATCTGCGGCAAGAAACTGGACAAAACCTTGTTATTAGCATATGCACGCAGCGTCCTAATATATACGGGAGAATACGCGTTTTTTAGCAATAACTATATGTGCTGTGAACGAAAGTGATGTAGCGTTAAGGGATCGTGAAACTAAAAAAACGTGCACTTGCCGGCTCACACGTGGAGTACTAATGAGTCACAGAAATATAACTGAGAGTCCCTGGGATCGATTTCCGTTCCGGCCATTATTTTGCGTATTGGATACCACGCGATATTTTGTCGCCTTCTTCACCTCACAAAGGCGCAATCCTCACCTCCTACGGTACATTTTAGTTTTGGAGGAAAAATTACGGTGGCAGCTGAGAACAATCTAAGACTCTACAGTCAAAAACCGAGTTAGTAGGATTTCGCCTCCTACGTATTCTTGATACTATAGAAAAGCGTTACCTGTTGTCATGGCGAAAGCTTGCGCGTTTTCTTGTTAACGAGAATAATGTGGTTACAATGTGCGTTTGCAACCTATCTCTCATGCCTTCATTGTGTTTTGTGGGGATTCTGTACGCTGTGGATATTATTGACACTCGCCTCTTAACCAACTTCAGGGATTCCTCTCTTGTTATTTCCCTTTCTTGCATTTTCCGTGCCTATTCCAACTTACATATTCCACAAACTCCAGCGAGACAAACGCAGACCATCGCTTATGGTATCAACACTGGCTGCCACTCAAGTTTGAGTCAGCCACCACAGAGCATTCCGTAATGACATTCTATCAAATGGTCTGACATGTCGCCATCCGACCTCAAAACCCAACAGGAGGGCTACCATCTCTAGGGGTTAGAAAAAGATGGGGCTATTAGCTTTTGCCCTAATTACTGCCAGCTTAACAAGGTCCCCAGGGAAGATATTTCTCTTTCGCCAGGCGTCGATGATGCCTTTGACTCGGTATAAAGTGATGGTTTCTCTTCGTTCTAGCTCCGCTTCGGATAATTGGAGGGGCTAATCCAGACACTTACCGCACCAAATCGCTGTTGTTTACAGCACGACGGCTCTTTCAAGTTTTAAGTTACACCATTCGTATTATGCGAGGCACCCACCACTTTTGAGAACATGTTGTATGGGACGGTGTGTACACGTGAATAAACTATATGTATTTGCTTTTAAAAAGATTTTGCTTTAGTTGCGCCTGTTTTTGGGAACAATATTACCCTAGGCCGTAAAAAGGTCTGGAGTATGTAACTAACAGGAGGCTACAGACGAATGCTAAAAGTTTATTTTGTGTCTCAGAAACTGACAATAGCAGGCCGGATTATTTTAAAGGAGGGTGTTTTACCATTGCTTTATAGGCTACAAGTTTTTTTTTGAGTTCTCAAAGCAAACCACTCTCGAAACCCAGCGCGGTTCCTTTGAGTTATTTCATATTGCCTTGCTTAATTCCAAAATTTTATTTCGTTATTGCTGCAGTGACGAACACTGGGCGAAAATCAGGGCGTGCACCTATGGCCTTTTTCACGCTACAAACCATTTCTGACCCTACATTACGGGCTTATGTCACCCTTCATGCAGCGCCATTTCAATACTAGCGCACACTAATAGAAACATATCAATGCCGTTCACATTATTCTCAGTCACAGAGCAAGAGGAAGATAAGAGGGGACACAAAGCTTCCAAGCGCGGCCAGATAATGTCACAAGAGCCCGTCATAGGGTAAACTAGCGGCATCTGCAGCGGATAAAGAAACTGCGCGGCCACCACAATCGGTAATTCACTGCGCAGCCACGGAATGAATTGCGGCCACTATCCACACGTCCATCAGGTGCCGCTAACTTCTCCCTCGCCATCCAAGCTATGAAGCTTTGCAGTGCGCCTTGTGTTTTTTCTCAGATTACCTAGACACTCTCACGCGGTTCATGCCGTGGGCCGTTTCGCCTCCTAAATATTTTTGCTCCGTGTCTGAGTGCAGTGTTCGCCCAAAGGAAGAAGGGATTTTACAAGTACATCGTCCGTACAAGTTCCGCACTCTTACATAACTGGAAACCATCTAATAGGTATTAAAAAAACTCACACCATCTCCATGCCGGGAAGGATGCCGAGGGTGCGAAGCACTGAGACAGAAATTGTGTGTATTATGTGGATGAGTGTTATGTTCCGTGCACGATGATGCCCTGAAAGTTTATTAAATGATTTATGGTGCATTACGTGCACTGCAAAGGGCAAACGTCACATGCAAGAAAAGTCACATCCAAGTGCTTCACACTTTTGGTGTCGTTCACGGCATGAAGATGGTGTGATTTATTTGCCCGAAATGAAACAAAGTGAAACGACGGCTTGCGTGTTTAGAATGCTGTAAACTAGCGTTGAACTGCACGAGCCAGTTTTTGTCCAAGTCCATGTTCAGAAGGTTAACGTTGGAGTCTCAGGACAAGTATAAATGGGGCGTTGTTCCACGCCCCATTCGAACCCACCAAACCTGAACTTTGATTTTGTGTTTTGGCGCAGCGCCCTCTTGTATAGCTCGCTGTAGTCACTGCGCACGGACAACGAGGAACTTGAAGAGACACCGTTGGTCGGCAGACGGACATTGCGAGGCCTTCAGGCGCTCCGCACCTAATAATGACAGAAACTGAGGGCGAGTTTAGATTTCTTAAGGAGATAATACGCAAAAGCTAAGAATTAAAGCATCGAAATGGGATATGAAACCCCGCTGAAAGTAGCACAACAAAACCTTGTGGACGAGTGCTGAGCGTAAAAAACAAGCTTTTAAACTAGATAACTAAATCGCTGCAATAAAATCACTGCAATTAAACAATATTTCAAAAATTGAAACCTTGACTATGAAGGTGAAAACAATTCGGACACTCTGCGGCAAATAGCCGGCGCCAAACTTTACCTTTCGAAGAAATAGAAACTGAAGTTTGTCAACGCGTACCTCTCAAGAATCCTAGCACACAGCCAAACATGTTTCTGGAGTTGGAGAGTAGTCCTAAGTGAGATTCAGTGCTACAAAACGCAAAAAAAGGCCCTCTCGAAGTGAAGGTCTCGGTTATTCACACCCCTCGCCATCGTATATGGAGGCGCATTCGCCGAACTCTCACGAAGATCCTTCGAATGGCTATTGAGCAAAAGAAGGCAAAGGGGTGGCGACAGTAACATTCTGCCCAGAAAACAGGTGGCGTGACCCATCGGGGACATTCACACTAAAGAGTATGTGGAAAACACAGGATAATTCATCAGTTTCCTGCTGAATTTCCTTTTTTCTAGTATTGTTTCTGTGTTCGCGCGCGTATAAAATGCATCACTTTCTCCCAAAAAACCTTCTGATTTATTAACCTAAACCTTCCATCAGAGCAACATTAAGAACAGGAACTTCTTGTTCTTCTCTATCAATTTATTTTCATTGTCGATATCAGAATGCTCACGGTAATATAAAACCCCTCTAGCAAGGAACTTTGCAGGTTTGATGGCTATAAAAAAGTGCTCATAAGTGGCCTGAGTAAGCAAGGTGGCCCCTTCAAAATAAGTATAAGGAAATAATATTATAAAGAAACAATTTCACATTTTTCTTCAATAGCACCAGATTTGGAATGTCTAGTTATTGTGTGTCACAAATTTTTTTAGGCTTATGAAGCGGCCGCCAAATAAACCGACAAACAACTTCTTTTGCACTTTGAAGGCATAAACTACCTTACCAGAAATACTATAAAACTATTACTGGGTGGCGACTTCAACATTGGTGAACAGAAGCCGCGGGCTCTGCAAGAGCCTTTCAGACTAGTTATAATAGCAAACGGCTTTATGATTTAAACTGAAAAAGGGATCGGTGTCACAATGCAAACAGAAATTGTAAATAATATTTTTATCACCATCCCTATTCTGAGCAAAATGGGATCCTGCTGTTTTTTCTCAGGCGAAAGTGACCTCCTACACATTAATTTTTTGCAAAACATCGTGATCACGAAACGGAAGGAAAAGTAGCGCCTTCTCAAATATTTCAGCAAAGAACACCATCAACATTGGATTATTTTATAGCCGCCTTACCAAAGAAACCTAGACTAGCATATACCGCGGCGAAACGTCATAGGACCAGTTATATAAGTTTTATGCGCGTTTAAGTGATGTTGGACAGTTACATACCGCTGCGAAAATGCAGATCCGGCGTACAACATGGTCATTTCAGTCTGTATGTTCCTTCAATTTAAGAGCTTCAAATTATTTTTAAAACAAAATGCCAAATTACACACCCTACATCAAACACGAATGCTTAAAAGGGATAAAGCATCACAATAAATAATACAAAAATTTCAAACAAAATGTACCTTCAGATGTACCAAATTTTGAGCAATATTGTAAGTGACCCCTGTATCAAAAAAAAAAAAATCGGCATTACTTGAACAGTAAATTGCAGCAAGATGTCTGTACAAAATGTGCAGACGTGTGCAGGAAGAACAACAAGTGACTCAGTGGGCTAGTCGACTACCCTAGTGTCAAAAAACGTCTTTGCAATAGCCATCGTGTGCACGGAAAAGAACGTTCCCAGCATACAAATGTATTTTTGAAGCGATCGTTAGGAGTACAACTATCCTAAGAGCAGAAAATGGAATACCTGCAAATTCCAAACAATGCAATATCTACAAATAATCTACAAATTTAGAAACAAAGCAACGCCGGCCAATTCCATGTGCATATATCTTGAACCTACAGACGACAGAGAAATTCGGGCATTATTCTCTCTCCACAACAAAAACGCGCAGGACTTTGACGGCACTTAAATAAGTCCGCTAAATTCTGCCAGTAACGTTTTTGCTCCAGATTTGAATTATATCTACAGTTTAGCATTCTCCATACGTTGATTTTTAAAGTATATGGCATCTTACAGGGTTGTAGTTATTTTTAAAATACGTGATAATAATAAATGGCCAACTACAGTCCTCATTTTATCCTCCCAGAATTTAAAGGTACTAGAAAATGTAATTCCTACTGTAAATGCTACTTTTTGAACTATAACCTAACAATTGAATCCTGAGCACAAGGGCTCTTGCTCTGCAGTTTGGGAGAAATGCAGCGCCCCTCGTACCCATCGGGTCTTGGTAGTATAGGCGCAGACGAACCAAGCAGCATTTCAAGTGTCTTCAATTACAAGCGAAACAAAACTTGGTTTTACTTAATTTACATACGTTTTTGTCCGTTTTAATGATACCATACTGAATAAAAGAGGCCTAAAGTAGTTGCAGAAAAAATATCCTCCAGAACATGCTGATTTAGACAATTTCTTTCGAGCGAGCGGCCGAGACCGACTCCGTTACGATCGGAATACTGACATTGTGACCACCGTCTGCAATGTTATCGGGTTCAATCACCCAACCCTCCCGTCGTCTGGTTTTTGCCGGTTCTTCCCTTCCCCCCTCATTCACGGGAAGCGACGAGGCTTTCTACGCAAGGACAAGGGGGCGACTAGTTCTTCTACTGGACACAAGCCGCTTACTGCAAGCAGCTTACACCGCTTACAGCAAGCAGCTAGGCATGCCTACCTGCTTCCTTTAACAGGTGTACCGTACTGCCGGCGAGTACATTTGAGGAGCGCAGAACACTCCTCCCAGTGATTATTTCCATTTTTTCGTCGCACTACAGGCCAGCATTATTCCGTTGCCGCGACCAGCTACGCCGTAGCGGCAGTTGCATTGCCCCTGTGGCTGCACCTGAGACGTTATTTTTAACTGTGGTTATCCGTGTATGAATGAATCTCAATAGTTTAAGGTGGGTGAAATAGCGGCTCAAAGCTGTTTTATCCGCATGATCGCTGTATACGTGTAAATAAAAAGAACTCCGCCGAACAGTTATGAAACGCGTGTACAGAAACTTCGGAGACGGGCGCCAATCAGAACAGCGCTTTGAAAAGCTTCATGTGTTATTTTATCCGACTAAGTTGCAAATTAATGTTGGGACATAATATGTGGTCGCATGACACATGCCCATGCAGAGGCCACTCTGCAATACTTGTCCAATTTACCAATAAAGCTGTTCTGGTCTCAGGAGAGGCTTCCCGGCCTCATAAACCGCCACGGCGAGAAACGCGTTTTCTAAGGTCAGCAGTGGCGAGTGACGTCACGCTCTCCAACATGGCTGCGCACTGGCCTTTTAACTGTAAACGATATGCAACCCTAAACTACGTTGCCTACGTGGGTGAGCTTCTATCACGTACATACTGCTGCAAGCAGCATTGTGACTGACCCCTGCCTTCCGGCCGCGGCGGCTGCTCTTCAGAGGGAGTCGAAAGGCAACAACGCCCGAGTGTACGAAAATTCGGCGCACGTTAAAGATCCCCAGGCGGTCAAAATTAATTCAGAGCCCTCCACTACGGCGCGACTAATCGCCTGCGTTGCGCCGGCGCGTTAAACCGTGCAATCAATCAATCAGTGACCCCTGGCACTGTGGGAAGTTGCCGCAAGCGTCAAGAGGACGCTAAATACTACAGCCAAAGCCCAACGAAAGTTTCCCCTGAGCGATCGTGCGGAACGCTATACGTATATACGCGCTCACCACCCGCACTCCACCTTCCGAATCTTTCCATTAGCGCAGAAGGTCTCCTGAGATGATGCGACGGCTGTTCAATGCACAATCTCGGGTCGTGCGCTGGGGAACGCAAGGCACTACCACTCCACACTTATGCACCGGTAAGCTTCGATGGGGCCAAATGCCTCGACAGCGTGATCAAGAAGTTTGCGGGGAGAAATTTGTCACAGTTGGCTCACGACCGGGGTAATTGGAAAATTCTGGGAGAGGCGCCCTGCACTGGGCGTAGATAGGCTGGTGGGGATGATGATGATGATGATGATGAAGCTTCAAAACCTCAGTGTGCCCTCTTGGACTACCGCGCACGTACCGCAGCTAGTGACGTTGGGAACAACCCCCGCCTCAGCTGCAGGCAGCCGCTAGCGCAGCAGCGTGAGTTACGCTGTTTCAGCAGATTTCACGGGAATTTGTTCCTCTGTATAAGATGCGAAGCATCTCAAGTTCGGCGCTGTGTCCCCACCTCTCTTGTTGTCGTTGTTGTGCGCCATCCGCACTCTTCTGCGCATGCGCGTCTCTTCAGCCCCATGAGCATTTGGCCTGACGTCAGCGCCGTCCACTAAAAAGATATAGTTAGGCGGCGCCCGGTTTCGATCCCACGACTCTGGTCGCAACGGGAGGTACGTGGCGCTCTTCCCGCTGCGCTACAAACCGAGACGAGAGCATGTGCTACGAACTCGGCTTAGGTCCCTCACTCATTCAAACTTCGTCAACAAGCTACAGATACAACGAAGGCACGCGAAGCTGAACGTCAACGGCAATGACGAACTGAAAACTTTAGAGGAGGATATTGAATTTCCCGTGGGAAAGCTTTGGCGGGAAGTGCCACGCACCTTGCAGCTCAACCATAGAAGTGGACAAAGAGGGCGGGAAACGGGGTAAGAGCGTGAGCACGCAATCAAGAACGACGAGAATCCGGAGGTGTTCGATCAGGTAACGTGGGTGTCGTTCTCTTCGCAGTCTCTACATTTCTCTGCATTTCTGTATCTCTACATGGGGGTTCACACTAAGTACCCATTCGTGCTCAGAATAATGAAACAACATAACGGCAACACAATAGAACCTACACAGAACCCCCATGATGCTTCGCATCCTCCTCATGGATCCGCAGGGGAATATGGTGCAATTCTTTTTATTATTTAGGAGTAGCAGAAAGTGCTAAGATGCAAAAGGCCACTGCCTTTAGTTGGTTTGATTTTTTGTGTTCGTTTCTCACTTATTCTATTTGTTATGACGGTAACGTTGTTTTTCTATATGCATATATGCGTTTTTTGGTGAACAAGATTTCTTTGCCTCATAAAAACTCTAACCCATGCACCTATCTTCGTTTTTCTGCACAATTGCCCTGAATGAATACGTTGATGTTAGGCTGATTGCAATCCTACGGGGGCTTAACCCTAATTTTCAGAAGGGAAATAGCTGCGACATATCATCTGATATATTTTCTTCAAGGTCGGATATCGATGTATTTTTGTTGAGCCAAAGCGACATCTTTGAACCGCCTATGTTCTTCGGAAATGGTGTTTAGTGTTCTGGGTCCAATTATACTTGTCCATTTATTGAGAATTTTTTCTTTGTTTTCAGTGTGATTCAAAAAATGGCCACAACTGCCCGGAGGACTGTTTCTGCCTTTCTGTGGGTAACAATACTGGTAAATGTTACAAATTTGTAGGCGATGAAGACTACACGATCCAAGGGTAGCTTTCTAAATAGGTGTTTCTTTCACTGTAAATGGTGCTTCGGACACAACCCCGCCAAGGCCACACTGAAAATAAACGACTTTAAAAACCTTATTGTTGGATCTTCACGACTCGCCCAGCGCATTTTTGTGGCATTATATGTATTGAGGTTACATTGAAAGTATTCGTGTTGGTTTTACCGATACACACTTTATAGATCCAAGCTCTTTTCAGACAGCACTTCAGACTCTATTCAGACAGAAAGTCAGAGCATATTTACACAAAATCTTGGGGCTATATTGTGGAAAAAAAGACCCGAATACGTTCTCCGTTCAGTGTGACGTCGGGTTCTGGATTAATTTCACGCTGTCTTGTGAATGAAACACATGTACGTTTTTTTAGGATTCAATTTAAAACCATCTTTTTCCGTCCGATTTCCAGTTCTGTTCACGCCAAATTGTATCTGGCTTTCACATATGGACCGATCGCATGACTCAAGCTAATCTCAAAGTCGTAAACATACATTCAGTAGTAGAGTGAGGGTGGCAACAATTCGCAAAGTGAATTCGTTATTATTACGAATAGAGTACAGTGTAATACTTCACCCTGGGGAACACCGTTTTTATGTATGTATGTTCTTGATACCACAGTCCCAACTCTTCCCGTAATGGTTCGCTCCGACAAACAACTTTCAACAGTGTTTAGCGCATGTCCACACACACCGAATGTGTCGAGATCAATCAGTATGCCGTGACGCCAACTTCTGTGGTAGGGTTTTTCTAGCTCAATAAAAACCGAAAGACAGTGCTTTTTCTTGATAATAGCTTCTTGTACATACTACTCAAAGGTCACTAGCTGGTCAGTGGTGCTTCGACCTCAGCGGACACCTGCTTGCCAACTATCCATGATGTCGTTATATTCAAGGAAATGTATTAGCCTCTTGTGTATCTTTTTTTTCAAAACCCTTTCCTAGGCAACTTTTCCGAGATATTGGTCGGTAACTGGCGGGTAGTGCGACATCTTTCCCCTCTTTTAATACGGCAACTACAACTGCGTCTCTCCAAGCGCTCGGAAAGTACCCTGCTGCCGGTGGTTTGTTAAATAGGTGTAAGAGTGTTCAGAGAGTTCTTGAGTGCAGATATCGAATCATTGTGTACGATATGCTATCTGCTGCAAGCGCTGAAGCCTTACAATTTCCCAAGGCGACCAAAAGCTCTTTGATAAAAAAATTGTTGTTGTATGGTTCATCGAATTTTTGTTATCACGAATCGTTTTTTTCTTCATTGATGTTTTGTGTCATAAGAAAGCGTTCGTGTAATGAGTAGAACTTGATACATATGAAAAATGTTTGGCAAGTGTATCTTCTGTAGTTTTGACCAAAGGTAGGCTGTGTGTTTTCAGTCCAATAAACCTTTAAATTCCGTTCGATTCCTTGCATGCATCTGTATAAAAATTCATAGAATTAACGGCAGAGTGCCAGCTTTCCTTTTTTGTTTGATGACGAAGGCGCCTTCCTTGTGCTTTCGCACGTTTTAAGTACTTCAGGTTTTGTGACCTGGGAGACCTGCGCAGGCACCCCATGCCTTATTTTGAGCCTGCCGTGCATGCCTACACTTCCTAATACCAGCACGGTCTCCTAGTATTAGGTGTCGCACCAGATGTTTGCGGAATTGAGCCCTCGTCAGCATGAAGAATATGTGCCGGTACCAGTTCACATGCTTCGTAAATGCCCAAATGGATTAAAGATGTGTATGAAAGTTGTGATAGTTGTTTAAAATTTAACAAATCAGCAACATTTTCCTTAAACCTTTTTATGACAGACGGAACTGTTACGGGCTTTGTCAAGACTTTCATGATGACAGGAAGCGTTCGCTCCAATTACGGTTGTCGCCCACTTCCTATGGAACAGCCTGAACGCGGACAGAAGAGCCTATTGCCAGATCAGTGATTGAGTATGTGTTGCGTGTAGTGTTGTGGTATTTCAGCTCGTTTTTGTGGAAGAGATAAGCTCCGGATGAGAAGAGGAATTTTTCTATGAAGGGGCCCCGGGAAACTGTGCATTGAGATACCCGTAGTGGGCTGGGTGCTTTTAGGTCACCTACTTGTAGAAAAGGTTCCGGCAGCTCATATACGGGATACCCAAATTCAGAGCGGTATAGACGAGATTCCGGGAGAATGTATAGTGAGAAAATTGTGGTTAACCTGTTGAGAATATTTGCCCGGACTACAGCCGCTTTTACGGTGGTGCGCACCTGAAGAGATTGTCAAGGGATAGAGTTTTGCATAACCATAGCTACGCGGCCTTGATTAGTTGCTTCGCAGCCACTGGAGACTGACCAGCCGCGGTGGCTCAGTGGCTAAGGCGTTGCGCTGCTGAGCAGGAGGTAGCGAGTTCGATTCCCGGCCGCGGCGGCCGCTTTTCTGATGGAGGTGAAAAGCAAAAACGGCCGTGTGCACGAGATTTCAGCGCACGGTGATGATCCCCAGGTGGTCAAATATAATGCGGAGCCCTCCACTACAGCGCGCCTCATCCCCTGCGTTGCGTCGGTGCGTTAAAGCCTACAATCAACAACGATCAATCACTGGAGACTGAGAGCCGTGTGAAGTGGGTCTGGAAACAAACGCGTGTTATGGATATATTAGTGTAACTTAAGAAGAAATGGACGTGGGCAGGGTATGTAATGTATTTAATGGTAACAGAGGGAATCCTTAGAGAAGGGACGGGTAGCCGGAGCCGGCACTTAGTTAGATTGGAAGGTGAGATCAAGAAGTTTGCAGAGATAAAATCGCCGCACTTAGCAGAGGACCGGTTTGATTGCAGACTAATGGGAGAGGCCTTTGCCCTGCAGTGAGCGAATATAGGCTGCTGATGATGGTGATTATGATAATAGCTGCGCCACCAGAGCAGAGCGTGCAGCTATCTCTGTCTTCCCTAAGGACTATTGGTTCATAAAATTGGTGTACTTAGGTGCGAAATGTGTCTCCTATAAACATAGGATGGCTGCGTTTTTTTGTAGAATTGAATATATATCATATTGGTTTTTGATGCAGACCCGGAAGTTCCACTGTGTAATGATTTGTTTCAACATAAATGTTTAGATAAAAGATTTTGGCTTGGTTAGATGAGGATTAAGGCTGGGTGTATACTATCCCACTCAATTCCTAATTGGGCTTGTGACAATTGCGGCTGGTGGCTTTTTCCCTCATCCCACCATGATGCGCTGTTCTCTTGCTGCCTTTGGCACTGGCCGAGATGGTGTTAGCTCCACGTCATCGTCTCAGTGCTGTGACAGTGACGAGATGTAGTCCTTCCGGGCTCCGAATCGTGATATATTTATGGTGGAGGCAGAGGCTTCTGCGCCCTCCCCGACTGTTGTATATAGGGCACAGAAGCGATCATGGGACCCACCACATCTACGTCCATGGCCGTCTGCACTCTGGCAGCCAGAAGAGGAGGACTGGTGGCACAACTGTCGCTCCTGATATTCGCAGCTAACACTACACTTGCGGGCGCCACAGGTGTGTCAAATGGTTAGGCTGCCTTGGGTAGCACCTAGGGTTGGGGCGGCAGCAAGTGTTCTTCGCAGTACTGTGAGGCCGCCGTTTCAAGACGCCGCTCGTCCCCCCGGGGAGCTGCGTAGGCATTTGTTTGCGAAAACATCAAGTGGTTTTGCGCACTTCTTGGTAGGTACTTTTCTGGTGACCGCCAGGTTTATGCGTTTTTTCTAGGCTTTGAATTAACCACATAAGAGGGAGTATGCAGTATATTGTTGTTCATACTTGGCAGAGTTCAATACGCTAGAAGCACGGTTCTCTGAAGTGTCATGATGTCCTCTGCACTTGGCGCATGTCAGTTTTCCGCAAAAGGTGGTAGTACTGTTTCCATACCGATGACCCTAAAAGCAGGGGCGTGGGTTTGGTATGCAGAGTCGCACGTTGCAATGAAGGAAGCCCGCACTGAAAGACTGGTCGGACACATCGGTCAAAAGTTGGGAGCACCTGTTTCGTTTTTCCTTCTTTGCCGTCGCGTTTGATCGTTAGTCTTCTTAATGCAGTAACGCCCTGGTCACGCGCGCCCTCGAGACGGTCAAAGTCATTTTCATTAAGCAGGTCCATCTCGGAAATCACGCCATGCGAGGTGTAATGATCCGATGTGGTGTTGCAGTTATTTCAAGGCCGAGTAAGTCGGTCTGGTTCAAGAGATTGTACGGTTGTTTTTACTAGATAGTTCAAAAAGCACGTCGCCTGATGTCAGCTTCTTTGTCTTGTAATTCGCACCAACCGCACTCTCAATTACCTTGGCAGTTAAGAAGACCGACTTTCTTGGTAACTGCCAATTCGTTGTTCTTGGATTGTATCACCAAAAGGAGTAAAGTGTTCTAGGGTTTTGATGATGATGATGATGATGATATCTGGATTTTAATGGCGCAAGGCCAGCTAAGGGCAAAGAGCGCCAAACAAAAGTGATTTCATGACAGCGATGTGAAATTAAAAGTTGAGGGGTTCAGTAAACATACACAAACTAAAACAACCTAATGAAGATGACTGGTGTAAAGGGCCAGGTTGTCATGATGCCTGATTTGAGGTGAGATGTAAAAAATTGACATGGGTGAGAAACTTAAAAACAAGCTTGGTGGAAAACATGAGCTCATATCCTAGAAAGTAAAATGGGTGAAACGGAACGTGTTGACTGTATAGTTGTGGGAAGTGTTTGCGTCGTGTTGTGTCAAGTGCCTTGCATTGGATGAGTACGTGGATTACGGATAGGCCCTCTCCACACCTGCTGCACATGGGTCTTGGAGATCCAGTGAGCAAGTGCGAGTGTATTGCATGTGTGTGGCCTATCCGTTAACTTTGCTAGGGTCACTTCGGTGTGTCTGTTGTGTGAGTCAGTTGTGTATCGTCCCAAATGTGGCTTTATTACATGTAGCTTGTTGTCTGACTGTTCACTCCAGTGTGTTTCCCATGTTTTACGTAAGTGTTGTCTGATGACTGGCTTCATGTCAGTGTACGGTGCTGTTGCTATGTCTAGAGTATTTCTCAGTGCAGCAGCAGCGGCATTTCATCAACAAACTCAGTGCCCGCGATGCCAGCGTGGCCTGGAACCCAGCAGATGGTAACATTCAGACCTGACGCATATGCCGACATCAAAGATTTAAAAACCAGATTGACAATGTAATTTTTGGAAGACCTTTGGGATGATAATGTACGCACGCTTAGTGAGCCCGTGAAAATGATGGAGTTTGCGATGTTATGTTCATTGATGTGATTTAAAACAAGGAGTATACCATATGCCTCCCCTGTAAAAATGCTAGAATTCACATTCATGGTTTTAGAAGCACTAAAATTGGGTCCGTGTTCAGCACAAGACACCGCAATGGATGTTTTTGAAGCATCAGTAAAAAATTCTGTTGCCCCATATTTCGCCTTCAGATACATGAAATGCTGCAAAACAGCAGTTGTGGGCACCGTGTTTTTCTTAAATTGTGTAAACGACAAATCACACAATACAGGACGAAGATGCCATGGGGCTATAGAATCAATGACAGATGTTGTAAAAGTGTCTAAAAACGAGACAGAAAGTTCAGAGGCTTTCTCCATCACCCTGAGCGAGAAAGGCGCAGAAATAGATGGACGATTGAAAAACAGTTGGATGTAGATGTATCGTTCATTATAGACTTAATGGGGTGGTGAGACATTGATTAAAATTTAAAAGCATATAGCAAATCGACATACTCGCGCTGGTACCCCAGGCACCATCTGTCACACTCGACGTACAGACTTTACACGGGGCTAGTCTAGAAAGCACCAGACGCAAGTCGAAGGCCCAAGTGCTGCACTGGGTCGAGCATTTTCAAAGACGTTTCCCTTCCTGAACCATACAAGACACTCCCATAGTCTTACCTCGAGCCTACCAGGCTGGTAAACACTCGCCGCAGAAGTTGTTTGTCATCACCGTACGAGGGATGCGACAAGACCTTTAGAATATCCAGTGTTTTATTACATTTTTGTTTCAGTTGTTTGATATGAGGGATAAAGGAACGTTTATCATCAAGGCCTATACCTAGGAACTTGTGTTCTTTTTTGACCGGTATCGAGACACCATTCAGTTTGATGTCTGGATCTGGCCTGATCCCACGCCTTTTGGAGAACACAACACAAGTGCTCTTAACTGGGTTTAGCTTAAAACCGTTCTGATAAGCCCAGCCAGCTAGCTTATTAACACCAACCTGGACTTTGCGTTCGCAAATTGACATATTACACGACCCTAAAGATATCTGGACATCATCTACATACATTGTACAGGACATGGTTCGTGGCAACGCCTTTCGAAGTGAGTTCATCTTGACTATGAACAACGTACAACTCAAAACGGCACCTTGAGGCACACCATTTTCCTGCACAAAAACATATGAAAGGGCAGTACCAACTCTTACACGAAAGGTTCGTTCTGCCAGGTAGCTTTAAAGAGTGTTAAACAGATTGCCCGAAACACCGAATGATTTCAGGTCGCTAAGTATCCCGTATCGCCAAGCAGTGTCGTAGGCTTTCTCAAGATCAAAAAAGACCATAGCACAAAACTGTTTGTGGACAAAGGCATCCTTTATATACGACTCAAGGGCGACGAGTTGGTCGTTTGTGGATCGCCCCACCGTGAAGCCGGCCTGGCAGCTCTCGAGAAGACCATTGTATTCTAAGAAGTACACGAGTCTCCTGTTAATCATCTTCCCGAGAAGCTTGCACAGGCAGCTTGTACGGGCGATGGGTCGGTAACTGGCGGGAGAAGAAGGGTCCTTACCCTCCTTCAGGAACGCCACTACAATAGCCTCCCTCCAAGATTTCGGAATGTGCTCCGAAAGCCATATGTTGTTGTATAAGTGTAGGAGTGTTTCAAGAGTATCTGGGTGTAGGTGTTGTATCATTGTGTATGTAATCTGATCTGCGCCTGGAGCTGAAGGTTTACATGTGCTCAGGGCAGCCTTCAGCTTATAGAGAGTAAATTCAGAATTGTAACCAGACTTTGACCTGTTATTATCATGTAAGTACATCTTTTCACAAGTGGTTTTATGTCTCAGGAAAGTGTTTGTGTAGTGTGCAGAGCTTGAAACGTGTTGAAAGTGTTGTACAATTGTGTTAGCCTGGTCTTCCAGTGTGTCCCCTGTTGTACTAACCAGGGGCAGGCTGTGAGTCTGTTGTCCTTTTTGTTTTCGTATTCGTGTCCAGACTTTGTGTGTGTCTGTGTAAGAGTTTATGGATGTCAAGAAGGTGTGCCAACTCTCTCGTTTTGCCTCACGGCGCACAAGTTTTCCTAACGCCTTGGCCCGTTTGAACAAGAGGAGGTTTTTTGACGTGGCGTATCGACGAAGGACACTCCACGCCTTGTTCTGGGCCTCTCGCGCCCGCCTACAGTCCTCATTCCACCACGGCCTCCGCTGGTTGCGCGGGGCACCAGAGGCGTGGGCAATGGACTTTTCGGCGGCGTCGAGGATGTGCGCCGTGAGGAGTTGGGTAGCTTCTTCAACGTGCAGGTGTCCTATGGATGTGTGGTGTAGTTTCGATGTCTCTGTAAATGTGTTCCAGTTAGCTCGAGGCTTAATAAACCTATTATGGGAAGATGAACTGCTTGGGCCTTTACCTATAAATGTCAGTGAAGTGGGGAAGTGGTCACTGCCATATGGGTCAGTGCCCACACCCCACTCAAGGCATGGAAAGAGAATTGTCGATCCAATATTCAAGTCAAGATTTGAGTATGTGTTGTGTCGTATGGTATGGTATGTAGGCTGTTTATTGTTGAAAAGACATGCTCCAGAGGATGTAAGAAACCTCTCTATCAGGTGACCCCCGGCATCCGTACGAGAAGAGCCCCATAAGGAATTGTGAGCATTAAGGTCGCCTCTTAAGATGTATGGTTCGGGCAGCTGGTCAACCAGCGCCTCGAAGTCAGAGCTCAAAAGTGTAACATCAGGAAGAATGTATATGGAGCATACCGTTATCAACGTATAAATATTATTAAGCGTATTGCTACAGCCTCAAGGATAGTGTTCAGAGTGACAGGGTGGCAGGCTAAGGATTTCCAGGCAATTATGGCCACACCGCAAGAAGAGTGTGTGTAGCCATCCCTGTCATTTCTGAAGACCATGTAACTATTCAAGAAATTTGTGTGCTTGGAATTCAAATGCGTTTCCTGAACACACATTACACTGGGCTGATTAGCATGCAGTATTTCGTATACATCGTCAAGGTTTTTAGGAAGGCCTCTACAGTTCCATTGAATTATGTTTCATCTTCCCATTATTTAGTGTGAGAGCTACTTGAGTGTGTGTGTTTTTTTATGTCTCCTCTTTCGGGCCTGTAACTCTCGCCTTTTTTGGCTTGTCTGGAGGCTTTGGCGTCGGGACGCGTTCCTTGCGGTGCACCGCAGGCAAGAACGGCTTGACGTCCATCTCGTCGTCCAATATCCTGGGTGTGCCCTTCAAACTCGGCCCCCCGGACTTGGCCCCCCTTCGGGGGCCCTTCGTTTGTCCCGCCACCACCGGTGGTGTCGGTGGCACCAGAAGTGGCACGGGCGGTGCGGTGGCGGTGGGAGCTGGTGCGGGGCTCGTGGTGTCCATGGCGCCCTCCAACGCACTGGACGATGGGGAGTCAGGGACGGGGGCGGCACCGGTCCCGACGGAAGAGGTTGCCACCGCAACTGCTGCTGGCTCAGCGAGCGGTGCGGAGGCGGGTTGGGCTGCCAGAGGCAACCCAGGGGGGGGGGGGCGGGGACGGCACCAAGTGCGACTCGCGGTACTGGGTACCCGCCGAAACCAGACGCCGCTCCGCCCCCCGGCGAGCTGCGTCGGCGTACCTCCCCAGGGGGAAAGAGGTGAACCTCTTTCGCGCCTCTGGGAAGGTAAGGTTCTAAGTGACTTTCACTCTGATGATTTCCTTCTCCTGCTTGAATTTCTCACATGTTCTAGCGTAGGCCCCGTGAGGTCCCTGGCAGTTAACACAGATGATTGTTTGCGATGGGCAGTTTTCTGATGCATGATCATGTTGTGCACACTTGGCGCATGTTAGTTGACCATGGCCGGCGGTAGTGCCATTCCCGAACCGTTGGCACTTGAAACAGCGCCGCGGGTTCGGGATGTATGGCCGGACAGAACAATGAATGAAACCTGCTTTGATGGATTCGGGGAGTGCGGAACGGTCAAATGTCAAGATAATATGCTTTGTCATGATCTGTTTATCATCTCGCTGCATGGTGATGCGCCTCACTGCCGTCACGCCCTCGCCTTTCAGACCTTCGAGCAGATCAGCTTCCGTCTCATTTATCAGATCTGGCTCAGAAATCACACCCTGAGAGCTATTGAGGCTATGGTGGGGTGTGACTCTGATGTCCAGATCTGCCATGTGATTCTGGGTAAGGAGGCTTGTGGCTTGCTGGTGAGTGTTCACCTCGACCAGTACTTCGCCGGTTCTCAGTTTCTTGGCTTGGAAAGACTTGCCCAAGATGCCTTCAAGGAATTTGGCGGTAAAGAACACTGACTGGGAGGCGATAGGATTTGACTTATCAAGAGATTTAAGAATCAAGAAGCGCGGATAGTTATCTGGCTTTTGGGATGCGATTGTTGGCAAGGGTGGGAATGAAGCTTCGGTGCGGCCCCTTTTCTGGGGCCGATCACGTTTGGGGGGGGGGGGTGTTGAAAAATGCCATATGATACATTGGAAAGCAGGGAGACGGGGGTACTTTCTCCTTTGACTTTACCCTGGTAGTCAAAGAGGTCCCGGAGCTCTTTGCCTGGTAGAAAGGCAGGGAGCTCATCGGCCGGAGCTTGACCAAGGCTCCGACGGCTACCGTTCGTGGTTTCTAACCCTCCACCTATAAACACATCGGCACGGTTGGATCCAGCTTATGTTTGGGGGCTTGGGGTCCGCGGTATCGCCAGTACCGTCACCAAGATTGCTCAAGGTGCCCCGTGCGGGGTGTTCTAGGGTTTTAAACTTCAAGTTAGGCAGATGTTTGAATTTTACATCGGTGCGGGCCCTTCTCGTGGCTATCTCGTTTGGAAGAGGGGGTTCCCAAAATACCATGCGACAGTATAAAGCAGGCAAATGATGTACTTTCTTCTTTGGCGTTACCCTGGTGGTGAAAGAGGAACCGCAGCTCCCTGCCTGGTAGAGAGACAGGGAGCACATCGGCCGGAGCTTGACCAGCCACCTTTGACGGATTCTTACCCTTCACCTTTCAACTAATCGCCCCTGTAGGTAACCGGAAAGGTGTGGGGGGCTCGGAGTACACAATGTCACCACTAGCCCTCACCAAGGTTACTCAATGTGCTCGTGTAGGGAAGAAGTGGTAATTAGCGAATGTGTAGAGGGGCTGCAAGAGTTCGAATCCTAAAACTTAAGCAAGCCAGCCCAGCCTTACTCGTGGTTGCCAGTGAAATATTTTATCCTCATCCCCTGTATTTTCGAAATAAATGAAACAATCACCCACATATAAAGTTTGTATGCAAAGGGACCCATTGCAAGAACTGTCATATAATGTGCACTAGCATATTGATGCCTATCTGTGCCGTGACAAAATCTGCATTGTTTCTTCGGTATTAGCCATTGATGGTTTAAACATTTGTTTCTTCCGGTATTAGCATATGAGGGTTTAAACGTTCGGTAACGACAATAAATGTCCTCTACCAAAGCATTATATTCAGAAAACACCTGCATCATAAGCATCCTAAAATATTGGTGCCAAACTGTTCATATTGCCACAGCTAAAGCTCAATCGAAAACGTGGTTTCTATTATACTAGTCATTTACGCCTTAGCGCGCTCTGTGCGCGCTCAAAAAAGAGGACGTAGACTCGGTCGCGCTATAGCTGCTGACTGTGGCCTAATTAAAGTATTGTGATTGGGCTCTGTTGTTCTCCCTCAAAAATAGCTACTGATGCACCGTGGATCAGAGGTTCGCGGTATGTACTGATGAAGGACTTGGGTACGTGTGGTGATCCCCGCTTGCATCGGTTGGACATGCTCGCTGAAAGCGAAGCGCCAAGGAGAAGCTGACATCTGTCAACAAATGTGGCAGTCGTCCACTTCCGAGTGCGTCTGCCAAGTTCGGAGTACTGCCAGCGCAACCACGGGACCGTCGATGCGCCACGCGTAAACGCAACAATGGAAACCACAAAATCATGACATGCCGTGTCGCTGCCCAAAGTTTTAATGCGCCGTGTTTGAAGACGCAGAGTACTGGCCAGACCGATACGAATGAGTAGCGAAATAAAACTGATCAGTCAAGGACACGAAGTTGCACAATGCATGCTTCACGCTATGCGATTACGCAACGACTTGGCAGAAAACTGTAACAACAACGTTGCAAACTGGCGTAGATTTTTTTGCGTAGATTTTTTTCAAACTGGCGTAGAGACGTTTTTACGAGAACGCTGCCCTGCGTGCTCAAACGTAACCCTAAAAAGTTTTGGAAAACGATAAACCCACGTAACACAACGCCAATAGCCATATCAGATCCCAACGATGAATCTTTAGGTGACGTAGACGAGGCTGATACCTTAAACAGCGTCTTTTGTGCTGCGTTCACGATTGATCGCCACACTACCGTAGCTTGTAATACTGATATTGGCATACCAGATCCCATGTCAGCAATTGTCATTTCCGCAAACGTAATACTTAACATAATTAACAACATAAAAACTTCATCTGCAAGTAGAAATGTGTATATAAACAGCAAAGTAATAAAAACACGAAGCTAATAATTAGTTCTCTCCTGGCATTACTCTTCTCTCAGTCGCTTTCTTTCATCATCATCATCATCATCATCCTCATCCACTTTATTTCTACGTGCCCACCAACGGCCAATGGCCTTGAGCGGTGGTGCACAGGATGAAACACAAAATTTGATGCATACAAAAACAACTATATATGTATAGTTTGAGTGACATTGCCGATGACTGGAAACTGGGGAAAATCACTACATGATATAAAAGCGGCATCAAGTCGTCCACATATAACGACAGACCAATATCACTAACGAGTGTCCCATCCAAAATTTTGGAGCATAATTTATTCACCCACATTATCAATCACCTGGAACAGTACAGCTCCATCACCCTTCACAACATGGTTTCTGAGGAGGAGTATCTTGCGAAACGCAACTTGTCGCCTTCATTCATGATTTACATACAAATCTCGACCACAATATTAAGACCGATGCCATTTTCATCGACTTCGAAAAAGCGTTTGACAATGTTCCACATCAAAACCTAATGACCAAACTTTCGTTGCTTAACCTCATCCGTCCGTCTTATCCTGGAATAATAACTTCCGCAGTAATAGAAAACAGTTTGTCATTATCAACAATCCCCGATCTACAACTTCTTCCGTTCTTTCGGTGTTCCTCAAGGAATACTACGTGGTACCCTACTGTTCTTGATATATATTAATGACCTTCCGCAATGCATAGCTAACAAGATCCGCTTATTTGCAGACGACTGCGTTCTTTATGCAACCATCACCACTAAAGCCGATCAATTATCCTTACAAAGAGACCTTATAACCGTGAAGCACTGGTGCGAGATCTGGCAGATGTTTTTAAATGTGTCTAAATGTAAATCATTTTGCTTTCATAGGCGCCATAACCCATTTTTCTCCAACTACTCTCTTTGTGGTTCCTTACTATAATCAATAATTGCTAAAAATACCTCCGCGTACACATTACAAGCGGTCTGTCTTGGTCAGTTCATATTAACCAGATTATTTCTGCAGCTAATACATCTCTAGGGTATTTGCAGCATGCCTTGAAGTTTGCTCCCACCCCTTTGAAAACACAGGCATTTACCACGTCCACCCAACCAAACCTTGAGTACGCCGCACAAGTGTGGGACCCACAACAGAGTTACCTGATAGAAAACATTCAAGCTTTTCAGAGCCGAGGTGCCAGACTCGCATTCTGAGATTATTCATTATTCACAAGTGTTACGAATTAACAAAACGTGCCGACCTCCCTCCCCTCAGCCACAGCCGAAAAATATCAAGACTTACTCCGTTCCACAAACTCTATTACGCATATACACCGAACATTTACATCACACCACGCCCCATTATTCTGATCGTAGTAGCAACTCAAAGCAGGTTCTATACCCTCGACCAAAAGCCAACACATTCGTGCTGTCATTCTTTATTCGAACTGCTAAGGACTGGAACGCTCTACCGGATAACGTTGTTATAACAAAGGTAAAGAAACATTCAAAAAGTTACAAACAACCCTTTCGGAGCCCCAGTGACCTATTGCGTTTATTGTTTTTGTGCTCTTTTTTTTCGCCCCAAACCATTTTGTATAATGTATGTTGAATTAGAGTACTGATTTTCGCGGTTGGCCTTTTGCTGTTCACATGTAGTTACTAATAATTTGTGCCACTGCGATTATGTCTCCCCCAACCGTGTAAAGGATTCTGCTATGTCACGCAGCATTCCGAGTGTATTTGCATGCCTGTTTGTCATTTGCAGTTGCTAATGTTTGCCACTGCGGTTATATCCCCCCCAACCGTGTCAAGAATTCTGCCTATCTTACGCAACATTCAAAATGTATTCACACATTTTAGTGTCTGCGTTTACGCAGACGTTTGTTTGCTGTTTTTGCTGTTTTTTACACGTCTCCTGTTGTAACACTCAAATCTTTGTATCCCCACCCCTCATGTTGTGTCCGGTCCAGGGACCCTTGAGAAAGTAAAAAAAAATAAATAAATAGATACCGCCGCACGTTTATAGCAACGTAAGCACGCAACAATCGGAGAGAAAGGGATGATGTCGCGCAGAGTTGCTTAATAGAGCGTTCATTCGAGAACGTAGCCATGTGCTATGCGGACATGTGCCATTTCTTCAGATGTGCGGCCCTGAGCGTTTCCGTTGACGAAATCCGCATCACCTAATGCCAGACATTCAGCAGAAATCGTTTGCCGATCTCGGGTGCATACCTGCTCTTACTGTTAGTTTTACACGAAGCACCGACAATTGAAACTATGATAGAGCAGAGTCGCAGGCTCTAAGACATTAACCAAGATGGCGCATTATCAAAAACGCAAGCTGCTTGCTTCGGTGCCAGCCCTGGCACTTTACGTGATTTCATCAGCACAGTAGTTTGTGAGGAACTTTGCCTAACAAAACTAGCGAAGACTACGCCGACGTCTGCCTCTCTAGCGCACGTTCTTTGACAGGAAGTAGGGCAACTGGGTCTAGAACCTGTGCAGCACGATCTGCGGCCGCTGCCAAGCACTGTTACGACATAAGCAATAGCTCTGCAATAACCCCTTCATACGCTGTTTCAAATTGCGCCGTAGCCACGCCCGCAGCCTCTGTTGTGCCCAGTAACGCCATTATTACTTTATACAGCCTAGGATCCAGCCGGCACAGCTTGCTGGACAGGCGACCGCCCGCAAGATGGATTTATGACGTGTACAACGGCCACTCTTCTATCACTCAGGTTAGGCTCGCCATATCGACAGTTTGGGCCCATATCGCCGCGCGTGACTTCACGACTTCCTCCCAATGCAGCCTACCCCCAAGATACAGAAAATCCCGTTGAAAAATCAGGAACAGCCATTTGCACACCACGCGTCACCTAAGTACACCATCGGGAAGCCCGGCAGGCATCATCTACCCATTACCGCTAGCAGAGCCCTCTGGCTTCTGTCACACTCTCCTGGGCAACTGTCGGCCTGCCCGCATCCGGCAGGCCTAGCGGTACCGAATAGCGCTCAGCGACCTCTGGATGCTGGGTAACTCATAGGTGAGTCCGCGTAGACCTCCATTATGTTGACGATGACACACGTGGAGCTTACGCAGCCAAACTATACCAGTAAAGGACCTACTCCTGATGTCGCCGTGACTATCGACAATTGAGACGTCATTGCGCTGGTGGACACAGGGAAGCGCTACTCAGTTATAAGCAGCAACCTTCAAAAGCAGTTCAAGAACGTAGTAGTGCAGTGGAACGGCCGTGTCATTCCTGCGGCCGGCGGATACCTGATTGCCTATACGGGTATATGTATGGCCTCGGTTGTATCCGTGGCTACACCGACGTCGTGACCTGACTGTATTTCTTAACTGCGCGAGAAGCGCTATACTGGGCATGCCCTTTCTACAAACAAAGGCTGCATCATTGACTAAAAGACGTCTTCTGTAACTTTCTCGAGAAAGGTACCCATCGCCACAAACGACTTGAAAAGGTGGCGTACGGGCCCTCTGCATCGTAGACGAAGACAGCGGTACCAGCAAGATCAGTACTGTGTTGCGGTAATAGGCGACTCTTGTGGACCTTGTAAAATCTTGGTGGACACGAAAGTTGGATTCTTTCGAACAACTTAAATTTCTGTTGGAAGGAGCCGTGGTCTCTTGCGAGATGGCTTCGCAGACACCCTGCTGAGAAATATTGCCAACAAGCTCCAAAAAGACCTCAATAATACCATCATCGCCACTAATCACGAGTTTGTTCGATCGACGAATTTGTGCCCGGTGGGGTCAGGTTTCCGTGAACATTTGGCTCCAGAAGGGGTTTTCAGGATGCTCCATATATATTCGACCTGGAAACAGATGGTGAGACAAGTACAAGAGAATTTCCGAGAATTTTCTGTTACTTGAACTAAGGAGCAACAACGGGTGTTTTTGCTCAACTGCTCTTACAACAGAGGTTTTGCAAACACGTGTTGTAGAACATCTAATCGTGTACGCAACCATGACGCCTATATACAAAGACCTGTACCGCATATCCTATACGGAGCTAGACGCCCCCCTAAACCAAGTAAATGAAGTGGTACAAGTCCGTGTATTTACACCGCCAATAATTGCCTGAGCACTCGTGTGCAACAAGATGTGTGCTTGCAGCCAGCGCTAGCGCCTTGGACTGGCTACGGAAAGCAAAGTATTTCTAATCATTACATATCAAAATTGGGTACTGGCAGGTTGCGGTTCACTACAGGAACTGAAATATTACCGCATTTGTCACGCCTAATAAACTTTGTGAACTTACAGTGCTTTTGTTGAGTTCCTGCACGGAAGCAGGGAAAATCCACCGAATTATTGACACTGTCTTAGCTCGTTTAAAATGACAGCCAAGACTCTTTTGTGTGGACGATGTCCGTGTCTCCTCAGCCACCTTTGGAGAAAATTCGGGCAAGTTGCGGCTAGAACTAAAGGCCATAAAACCAGCTGGCTAACTATAAAATCTGACAACGGCAAGCTTGGCTACAAAAGCCACCTGTTCCTGAGAAAGGGAATCCCCGCACAAGGAACCTTACCCCAAGTTCAGACTGTAGTCGAAAGTGTAGAAATATCCGTAAATATTGACGCAATTTGTGGGATCACTAAACCGAACTGCACGAAATGCTATTTCGTACACCCAGAGCTGATTATGTGCCTGTTACGTAGGTAGGGGAAACATAGTAATACGTTAACGTCGGAAGATGGCTGTTTTAGCAGTTTTTCCGAGGTATGCTGACAAAAAGGCTTTCAGGCACTTTCTGGGCTTTCCGGAATGCAACAGGCGCTCTGTTGAGAATAATTGCAACCGGTTTGCTGGTGCAATAAGCGCATGTCAATGAAAAAATAAACTCTATAAGTGCCACGAACTGTTGGCCACCGCTAAACAAGCCAAGCGCTGCCAGTCTACGCTGCGCGCGCCTCCAATCTTATCTCCCTCTTCTCCTTCCCTCACCTTTCGTTATAAAAACCCAAGCCGGACAATAAACGCTCTCTTTTGGCCCTGGGCACTCTGTTCGTGCATTTCCGGGCGCGGCCCAGCCGCGGGGCAGGTTGCAACAGTGCCGACGAGTATTTCAACAAAGAACGAGACCCAGCTGCTTCCTGAAGGCGGGCAAGCAGCCACCCCATCGACAGGCTTGAGTCACCGCCTCCCGGAATTCAACGATGACACAGATAAGTGGCAAGCGTACCTCGTGAAGGTTGAGGCATATTTTGAAGCAAACGAAGTCACTGACGTTGCCAGGAAAAGAGCCCTGCTGGTCGCCGCACTTGAGTCGCGAACGATTGATGTGCTATGCGGTAGAGTGGCACCGCAGAAGCCAAACGCACTCGGCTACGATGCGGTCGTGAAAGTTTTAAGCGAGTATTATGACCCACGACCAAACGAAATTTCAGAAAGCTTCAAGTTTTGCCACCGAAACCAGAAGGAAGGAGAGTCTGTTCACGCATTCATTGTGGAAATACGGCACCTAGCGCATAACTGCATCTTCTCGTCCATGCTGGATAGGATGTTAAGGGACCGTATCGTGTGCGGGGTACGTTCAAGAAATTTGCAAAAGCAGCTGCTCGCGAAACCTGAGTTGACATTACAAGAAGCAGAGACACTTGCGTTAGCGGCAGAAAGTGCAGAGTTAGATGCGGAGAACATAAATCGAGAAACGCCCCCGGTAACAGTGTCGGCAAAGAAGGAGCAACGCTGGGTGCCGCGAGGCCAGAAGAAAAACGATGGCGGAAAGCCATGCGAGTGCTGCGGAAAGCGTAATCATAAGCGCGCGACCTGTTCAATGCGTGGGAGGCACTGTTACAAATGTGGAAAACAAGGGCACTTGGCACGAAAGTACCACAGGATCGACAACGCGCTGAATGTAACAGTCCAAGCCGACGACAGTGATAGCAGCGCGTCGCAACTTTGGTCCGTAACTTCGAAGAATTCAATGGTGTCACCGATTCACGAAACGTTCACGTGGAACGGCGTAAAGCTGAAGATAGACGTTGATACCGGCTCGCCCGTATGCGTCATTCCTAGAGCAACCTACAAAGCCCACCGTCATCAATGGCCGAAGTTGCAGGAGCCGAAGATAAAGCTGGCGTGCTATTTGGGGAAGCTACCCGTACTCGGAGTACTGTGAATGCGTGTATGCCACAAATAGGCGGAGGTTGATTGTAACCTAATCGTCTTGGACTGCGAAGGTCCTCTCCTGTGCGGTCGTGATTTGTTGCAGAAACTACAAGAGCAGGGCGCAGCAGTACTCCACGTAGCTGTGCCCCCACTCGGGTCGAGCCCGGAGTCTCCGCCAGCGCCTGCTGTGTTGGACCGCTACTCCGACCTGTGCATGGAGGGCGTAGGACTCATGAAAGGCCCACCGGTGCGCCTTGACATCAAGCCTGGAGTGACGCCAAAGTTCTTTAAGGCAAGAAAGGTACCCTACGCTCTGTTGGATAAAGTTTCAGAGGCTATAGATCGACTCGTGGCAGCTGGCATTATATCACCAGTGACGCACTCGGAACGGGCTATGCCCATTGTTCCAGTCTTAAAGAAAGACGGCACAGTTCACATTTGCGGTGACTTCAAGATTACTTAGAACTTGGTATGCGAGCTGGAACAATACCCGCTGCCTCTTATCGAGGCAATTTTTGCGCAATTAGGTGGGGGGAGCGGTTCAGCATTTTGGATCTGCGCGACGCCTACAACCAGATCCCGCTGGACGAAGAGTCACGCAAATTGGCCGTGATAAACACCCACATGGGCCTGTTTTGCTTCAACCGCCTCCCGTTTGGGATTGCTTCGGCACCGGCGATATTTCAAAGGCGGATTGAATCAATCCTGCAGGGCTTGCCTGGGGTGCAAGCGTACCTCGATGACGTGTTGATAGCGGAAGAGGGTGACAGTCAAAACCGCAATCTGATGGCTGTGCTCGAGCGCTTTCGTGAACATGGCATTAAGCTTCGTGCTGATAAGTGCCGGGTTAGCGAGCCCTCTGTTGCATATCTAGGTCACCGTATTGACGCGAACGGTCTTCATCCCATGGAAAAGAATGTGAATGCTATCAGGCTAGCCCCCTCTCCACAGAACGTCGGCGAGCTACGCTCATTTCTGGGCATGGTAACCTTTTACAACAAGTTTATGCCCGACTTGTCTACCATTTCGGCACCGTTGTACAAACTGCTGGAAAAGGGCGCTAAGTGGACGTGGAGCACAAAAGAAAAAAAAGCATTTGTCCAGTTGAAAAATGCGTTGTGTGCGGCACCCGTACTGAGTCATTTTGACCGGAACCGTGAGCTCTTCTTGGAGTGTGATGCGTCTCCATACGAATTGGTGCTGCACTTTTTCATCGCACCGAAGGCGAGAAGCGACCAGTAGGGTTTCGATCGAGAACGCTGACAACTGCCGAAAGAAAGTACTCTCAGGTCGAGCGCGAGGCGTTAGCCTTGATATTTGGGGCCGTATTCTGCTGGGCATCCGGCGCGCCTCGGATTAGATCCGAGACGCAATCCGGTGCGGTCACGTGAGGAGGCGCTCGGATGGGGTGTCACGCGATTGGCTCGGAGCGTTGACGTCAGCCGGCCTGCGTCACGCGGCTTTATTTTTGATATATTTTTGCGGTTTTGGTGACGTCACGTAGCCAAAGCCTCCCGCTCGTTCTCCCGCCACCGGCGCGTGAAATCCGGCGCGGTTGACAGCGCATCGGATTCTGAGATGGCTGCGTATATGCCGCCTGTCTTTGCACTTTTGTTGGAGCTGCTCCCGTGCCTGAGCGTCGACTGAGCGACGGCGACTTTCAGCGCCGTTTCCGTGTCAACAAGGGCCCGGCGCGGATGCTGTGCGACGCACTTGACGAGCACGTTAGGCCTTGAGGTGCGACGGGGCTATCTACGGAAGCGAACGTGATGTGCGCGCTGAGGTTCTTCGCTACCGGCAGCTTTCACAGATTGTCGGTAGCGGTGATACTCTTGGCATGACGCAGCCGTCGGTCAGCCGCAGCATTCACGCCGTTGCCGAGGCGCTGAAATTGAAAGCCCTTATCGGCCATCGAGGTGCAGCGAAGTGTCAACAGATACGAAGGTGCTGTGCGTGCTTTGCCCCTCTTCGCAACTGACAGTGTGCAAAGTGTTTTCTGCCACCATGAAACACGGTCGCACCCCGCCGCCAGTCGCAGCGTTCACACTGTGGTGTCGGCACTGACGGAGCTCCACACACGGGGGTTTTGGATACCCCGGCGACGTAAGCACGGTGTAAGTACTATTTCTGGCTACGTTTGTTACGGAAGCAAAAAATGATGTAGCCCCATTGTTTTGCATCGAAGGGAAAAGAAGCGCGATGTCTGAAAAGCAGTCACTGAAATGCTTTTGTTTTGAGCGGTGTCGTGTGGTGGCAGTGATCTCCCATAAATTTCGCAATTGTGAATGATCAAATAGTGTGTAAAAAAAACAACTTAGCAGATGCATGCGTATGTAAATAATCTGTTAACTCTCCGGCCTATGTTCGCCTAAGTGAAATTATATCGAAAAGGTATGTCAAAAAATGTAGCTAAAATGAACACGTTCACAGGTATCGAATAGGGTGGCGTCTTGAAAGAAAAAATGCTTATAAAGAAAGATGAAGTATCGTGTTGGGCGTCTAAAAGACTTCATAACGAACCGTGTAATATATTCTTAACGTATGTCGCCCTCGCCCCGCCCCCCATCATCTGTCAACTGCTTCGGCGCCTTGTCACTTCGGCTGACATGTTTTGCCCTCCTTGACACATAGTGAAAAAGTGACAAGTTCAGCTTGTCGGCTCGTTTTAAGGGTTTACCGATTTCGAAATGCGGGGTGGGGAGGGGAGGTTGTGTTCCCCAGTTGTACCGCATAGACGGGTGGGAGGGCCCTTTCTATAGTTGTAAGTAACCAATTTTCCTCTCAGGTCGCCTGCATGCTCTAATTCCCCTGCTACGCGAAACAACGAAGATTAAAGAAAAGGCACATACAACACACCGACGTCGTTCGTCGTTGCATGCAGTTGCGGAATGAATCAGTTCTGAGTAACCCAGTTCTTTGTATTCTTGCTCTTGTTTATTACCTTTTCCTTTTTTATAACTGTGTACTTGTTTAATGCTTTAGTACATAATTGTGTTGTGTATTTCTTTCAGGTGTGCGACGCCTGTATTAAGGCCCTGACCGTGACTGCCGACTACAGTGCCTTTGTGTGACTGTGGCTGTTCACTGTTGCGCGCGACGTGTAAAGTCTGGTGCGAGTTCTGGGGTTGATGGTGGCCACCTGTTGGAGTCGTGGCTCATGACACCCCCCGCTCGTCATCCAGGCCCCAGACACCTGAAGAAAAGTACAGTGCCGCACATGCTTCGATGTGGTCTGTCGTGAAGTGCAACATTGCAGTTCTCAAGAGCTGTTTTCCTTGCCTGCAGTAGCACCAGCTTTTCTTCATAGGCCTCCTCTAGCAGCCAACATTGTCAATGTGTGTTGTGTGGCTGCCTGTTGGAACGACAGACAATAGCTGCAGCAGCAGCAAGTGGACGAGGGCAGTGATACAGACGACGCGGCTGAGGAGGTGCCTGCCCCCGACATGTGGATTCTTGCTCCTGAAGGACAGGCAGGTGCAGAGCAGGGCAACCAAAGCATCATCAGACAGCTTGGTGGCACTAAACGTGTCATTTTTAACTTTCGTTTCTGATTGTGTGTGGTGTGCGGTGTTTGTTTTGTTGGGAGAAAGTGGTTTTGTTGTTGTTTCAAGCAGCATATACTATGCCCTGACGCGTCATTGTTTCCTGTAGAGAAGCTTCTTGTCGTTTTGTGTTTGACATGGTGGTGTGAGGATAACAGAAAAAGTTGCTTTGCTTTCGACCACTATATACTATGTCTTGACACGGTGTTGCTTGATCTGGGATAGCCAGTGACTACTGTTTTGATGGGTCGTGAGGCCTTGTGAATATAGGGACCGGGCAAGATTCTCTTCAGAAAATTCTGTTTATTACACTGTAACCGTCATTCTGCTGTGAAGCAAAGAATGATGATGCATGTACCACAAACAAAAAAAAATCAGTATACTGATGACTCTTCTGGACACATTTAGTTCAGTCCTGTCAAGAGTTATATTATGACATAGCGCAACCATTGCACGGTGACTTTGTTTGGCAATCCCTGACAGATCAGTTTACTTAAGAGAACACGACACGCAAGTATGCATCTCCAGTGTTGATACAAAAAAATAAACATGCTTAAAATGTTGGAGGCTGTCTCTTAACGCAGAGTTCACTGTCATGGTTTACTCTGACATTCTCATGATAAGTGGAAAAATGGTTACAAAAGTTTCATTTACCCCATAGTCGCCTGTATTCTAGCACTCAGTGCTTTGATGACTGCTTGCTTAGGTTTGTGAAGAGTGATATTGCGATTTTTTATCATGTAGGACACCTGCTTGTAAAAAATAATTATGATATGCCAACAGCAGCATCTACAAAGGTGTATTGAATTTTTCCTCAATAAATCAGAGTGTGACAAGTTATGTTGAACTGTTTCCTTTTCCCCTGCATGCAGCAGCACCGTCCAAGAGTAACCAACACTTGGAAAAAAATAATCGTGACAAACTCAACTATAGCATTTCTGTAGTGATCGTACACAGCGTTATTTAAAGTGCACAGGGACCAATGCTATCTTCATTGCAAAAATAAAAAAGGGCACATTGATGTGTGATGCAATGCCAAAACTGCTTTCTCTACTCCAGCTTGGTGAAGTGCTCATAGTTGGCACCTATTGTTAAGGGCCACAGTACTGCTTGGTCGTGCAGGGCCTTCCACGTCCAGCAGCTATCCAGATGCAGTGTGTCTGAAAATGTGTTCATTATGAGCTTAACGGCCAAACAACAACCAAGGGTTGAAAATTTGGTCTCTATCTTAGTTAACGAAGCGTATTGCGATATGCTTTACCTATTTAACCCTCAAGGATAGAGGCATTAAATAGGGAAGTGGAATTACAAAATATGCTAACGTAAGGATACAACTTACAAAAATTACACCTCATTGCATAGTTGTACCTATGCTTGTAGAAAGAAGTGGTTATCGCGGATGAAAACAATACCTGCGGGAAGGCGGTTTGATTCTCGGGATGTTTTAAGAAAAAAAACTGAGCAAACTACTTCAAGTTGCATGATTAAACACAAAATTTTATGGGCGTGGTCAATGTGACGTGATACATGCTGAGGCTGTTAGAGCAGTTCGTCACGCAGAATAGCACGTTAATATAGCTCATGAAACAAAGCTAGGCGGGTAACGTATCCTCGGGACGCTAAAGATTGGAGGTCAGTACTATTTTTCATTGACGTTGCACTTGCAGCCCTGCTTTCATTCAAAAAATTAAAACGAGCTTGCCATGATATTGCCGGGAACCATGTATGGGTTTGTTTATTCTTTGTTTTTACCGCCAGGCCACGCCTGGCCCTGTTATCTGTGTCCGCGAAGCGCGTCTTCCATTCTTTATTTTTATGCCGCACGGGCTATCTCATTCCGATAAGCAGACTGTTTCGCCCTAACGGCACTAGCCCAGAATAATCTTCTCTGATCTACAATGTTCTGTATTTCAATGGACGGTTCGAGAAACACTTGCGCCGAAAGATAAAAGCGTGCAGAGCAGACGCCGCGGCATTCGATTCGACGACACTCGCCTGCACAAGTCACTCTGTTGACCGCTGCTTCGCCGCCTCTGTATTCTTTTGAGCTGTTAGGGGAGCACAAGTTCGCTACAATAAACGTACTTTTCCTTCAAGACAACTGCGTCATCCTTGGCTTCGTGACAATATAAGTACGCAATCTGATCGTGTGCAAAACGCGCACACATGCGTTTTGAAAAACGGGTTTAATTCACTGCACAAGCGAGAGTGGCCCTACAATGACATGGCGTTAGAAAATCGATCAAAATATCGTACTCACGTCACAGTCCTCTTATATATAACTGACGGGCAACAGCGTACCGTTTACGTCGCTTTTCGTCCCAAGAGAACGCCCTTGTGGGACGAAATCTTTGTGCAGCAACTGTACTGAGCGTTCAAATATGCCTCCTTTAAAAACAGCTGTGCGGCGCGCAGCGCTCCCTGGCGCCTCATAACGGAACAAAGTAAAAACATAAATGCGTGTAAACCTGTTAAACTAGCATTAGCAGCAACGGCAGTGCCCGTGAAAACACACAAACAGCAAAGGCTTTGTTATATTTAAACAATTTTATTCATTCTAGCAGCATTTCAAAGTTATGAGATTGTCCCGGAAGGCGTTGACACGCACTTCCCGGACATGACGTACTGCCCGCGATCTCCCGAGGCATGCTCCGAGGGCGGAGCTTTGGCGATTTTACGTCATTTTGACGTCACGAGCATCCGAGGCGCATCGGATCAGCAGAATACGGCATTTGGTGTTACTAGGTTTCGGGACTACCTTTTGGGGCGAGAGTTCACTCTGGTTACGGATCACCAGCCGTTGCTAGGCCTGTTAAAACACGACCGTCAGACCCCCGACATGGCGGCAGCCAGAATCCAAAGATGGGCGCTACTACTTGGTGCATACAAGTATAAACTGCAGTACAAGCCTGGAAAATTTATGCTCAACGCCGATGCATTAAGCCGGTTACCCCAATCTCTTGAACAGGAGCTGCAGGACGCCGAGGATACGGCCGAGTACGTCCTCGTCGTGGACCAGTGGGACGAGCCTGCGGTGCCAATGGAAGAGCTTCAAGCCCTCACGCAGTCAGACGGCGTACTGTCAAGTGTGTGCAAGTACGTCATCCAAGGTTGGCCACAACGCACTGCTGAGGAAGGCACAGAGATGCGGGAGTACCACAAAAGGCGGAACGAGCTGTCCGTGCAGTATAACTTGCTTCACTGGGGCCATCGTGTTGTCGTTCCGGCGGAAGCCAGGAAGAAGCTACTGAAGTTATTACATGGAGCTCATCAAGGAGTTTCTGCAATTAAGGCAGTTGCACGGTCAAAATTTTGGTGGCCTGGCTTGGTCCACGATATTGAGCGCATAGCCGCTGTGTGTCAGCGCTGCGTACAGGCGTTGCCCATGCCACCCGCGCAAGCACCCATCCGCTGGCCAGAGACGCAGGAAAGATGGTCGCGACTGCATGTCGACTTCGCGGGCCCGATCCAAAACAAGATGCTGCTTGTCGTCGTGGACACTCACAGTAAATGGATTGAGGCAATTCCCGTGGCTCACGCGACCTCGCGCAACACAGTTGATGCTCTGCCAACGCTGTTCAGTAGATTCGGTCTGCCACACACAATAGTGCCTGATAATGGTACGCCATTCACCGGGGGGGAGTTCAACGAGTTCTTGCAACAGAACGGGGTAGTTCACGTGCGGGCACCCCCCTACCATCCACAGAGTAATGGGCTCGCCGAACGTGCGGTGCGAACCATCAAAGACGGACTAAAGAAGTGTGCGGACGCAGACTTGTCAAAGACGCTGGCTAGAACCCTGTGCCGCTATAGAAACACGCCGCTCTCGTCCGGACGCTCACCATCAGAAATGTTGTTGGGTTACCGGCTCCGCACCCGATTAGACATGTGTTTTCCTCGCAGGAGCCGAGCAACAGGGGATGTCAACTCTGCTGACAGCTACGGGTGGAACTTCGCACCGGGAGATCCTGTGTACCTTCGCAATTACGGCCGCGGTGACAAGTGGACACCTGGGATGGTCCGGTCAACCTATGGTGCACGCATCGTGTCTGTCGATACGGAGAACGGGCTTGTTCACCGGCACATGGACCAGCTCAGGCGGAGAAGCATCGAAGAACCTTCGAGTCCAGAGGCTCTCGCTAGCCCCCAGATAAGCCTGGACCCGCCAGTACAAGACCGCGAAGCTCCAACGGCTACTGGCCCCGGGATTCCGGGCCACCCGCCCCCAGAGCTACGACGTTCCACACGTATCAAGAAGCCAGAGAAGCGTTATGGATTCTAAGGAAGAAGGAATGCCACGAACTGTTGGCCACCGCTAAACAAGCCAAGCGCTGCCAGTCTACGCTCTGCGCGCCTCCAATCTTATCTCCCTCTTCCCCTCCCCTCACCTTTCGTTATAAAAACCCAAGCCGGTATATAAACATTCTCTTTTTGCCCTGGCCACTCTGTTCGTGCATTTCTGGGTGCGGCCCAGCCGCGGGGCAGGTTGCAACAATAAGTATTCACGGGATAGGCACCCACGTCACGCCAGGTGCGTATATCTCCGGTTGAAGGCACAAAGATTTCAAGCAGGAAATATTTTGCAAGTCGAATAATCAATTTACTCATCTTGCCTGGAGCTACTGAATTTGTCAGAAGAATTTTAATAGCGCATTACCAATACAGTATATCCACTTTCACCTGAACATCGCCGATTAATTTAGTTTTCGAGGAACTCAAACTGTGCTATGATTTCATTATCTTAGTAGGTTACCTGAGTGCTCATAAATGTTTCTTCCAACCTTTCCGGTCATGTGCTCCCTAGTAAAGAATTATAGGCGTAAGTAAGTAAAAATCAACATACAGATTGAAAATATCGCAAAACATGTTTTCTCCTTTCACAACGACGATTTTTACCACTTCTCTAACCATTTCAAGAAGAGTGGTTGAATGCAGAGCGATACAGTTGTGACCTTTCAGCAACATTATACCATTTACGTTCAAATACTTTGGCTTCCTTTAAGTCGAACCAGAATCACAAAAACTCTAAATCTTAAAAATCAGTGATTTTTCTTCAACTTTTTAAAGATGCAATTCGACATTCCTACAAAGCGAAAGAAACAAGGAACAGCAAAACTCGTGGTCAAAGTTCCAACCCAGAACCAGACCCCAAAACGCTTGTGTCATACTGGCGCCGCCTGTCTTGACACCAAAGTGACGCCACACCGCAGCGTTAAAAACTCCAGGCCGTGATTTGGATCCCGGTATAAGAAACGCAGCTGAAGCTGATCACCGTAGGGCATTCGAGGTGAGCGCGGAGCAGCAGTAAGGCGGTAAGAGGCTTAAGCACACGCAGAGAAAAGAAGGAATTCGCAACCAAACGCTTTCTCTTTTACTTATGGCCAGTAAACACTCCAGCAATTTGTAAATGCAGGTTTAGTTTGATGTCTAGTTCAGCCTCACATCCCTAACCCGCGTCGCTTATTTCCAATTAGAGGTTCAATAACGGCATATGTCCTTCCATGGCTGATTTATCTACTCTAAATATGCCCAACGGGCCATTAAAAAACTTCGATTCATAGGAGAGCTCCGGGGATCACTCATTAGTCAATTGACTCAGCTCAGAAGTCCGCGCTCGTGCTCACCAAATCCAATTCAAGAAATCGAAAAGCGTGCGGTACACCGACACAGCAAGCTACTCAAAGAGGCCAGCTATGGTCATCAGCGTTAGTGATGACGACATGCGAGAACGAGCAACCGCGACAGTCAATACACAACGCGCTTTAGATGCAGACATAACTGAAAGGGGGCTAGCCACCACGTCCGCCGTTCGAGCCAAACACTTATCAACCGACTCCAAACAGTCGGATACTAAACGATTTATTATCCGACTCTCACGAAGCCCGTTGCAGCTTTAGCAAAGCGGAATTTTTAAATCGGCCGTGAAATACATACAAACCCTTTGCCCAGTCAACTCCCCACAACCTCCGTAATCGGAACACCAGGACAGAGCGCCCTGTACGGGAGCAAACAAGCACATGCATCAGCCCCAAGCTATGATTATCCGGACCCCGAATACTCAGGGCACCCGTTCCAGTATTCCCTTTGAGATATCATGACATTCTGCAGCATCAGAGTTTGAGTAGCCGCTCTCGCCCTCCGCCACATAAACATCTAACCAAAGAAGAAACAGTGGAATGGCACCTGCTGCAGAAAAAACGTACCCTCATCTTAGTCTGCTACACTTGATATACTCCGCAGTGTACCCCTCAAATCAATGACCTCTCTGCGGACGAGAAAAAGCGACTCTTTAGCCCGTCACATGGTCATATCACAAAACTACGACAGTACCCGTGAACGAAAACCTAACGACTGAATGGTGGGAAGCCGTGCTGTTCAGCTGGGCTCTGGAAGATCCGTGCAGCCTGTTCAAGAGGGCCCTGGCTGCAGCAAAAGCTACGTGGCTTGCGGTATGACAGCTCTCCTAAACTAGGAAGACGAAGATCTATTTTTGGACGTCGATAAACCTCTTCCTCTGCTCCTCCTAACTTTGGATGAAGCTTAGCGTTAGTTTGAAGGATCGTGAAGATAATGTGTAATCGTGAGATTCAGGCACGCGTAGGTTTGAGCGCGAGTGATTACGAATGCGTTTGAGCTCAAGTAAGCCCCACTGAAATTGCGTAGGCCTGATTCCTAGCAAGTTCGAACCGGAGTGAACACAAGTGAGTGGGAGTACAAGTGCGACTACTTGACAATGCTTGAGACTGCTTGTCGCTAAGTCATTATGAAACTGCAGAGCTGAACCGGCCGTTGTGAATTACGGGTCTCAGCAAATTTCCTACATCGCGAACAAAGGCTGCACTTGCGGAATATGGGTTTTTTATTAAACCCAAAGACGTGTCATCTGTTTAACTGAACCTATCAGATTATAGTATAGCCGATGGCTTGCAGCTCATCTTGTAGGAGCTATAAAACAGCGCTGGAAACAATGCTGCAGAAAGGGCACACAGACGGAACGGACTAACAACTGAGTTTATTGTCACTGAACGCGCAATAAATACGAAAAAAAAGAAAGACACTTGAAGAAAGAAATGGCCACCGCTTGCCACCGCGCCACCACCCGTTGTAGAAAGGTTACTACAACGGGTGCTGGCGGGGGGGCCAAGCTGCTCAAGACCTGGAAAGACGCGCGGACGGTACTGATCCCGAAGTCGGGGAAGCCAACACATCAAGAACCTGCGGCCGATCTCGCTGACGTCCCGCGTGGGGAAGGTGCTTGAGCCCGTGTTACTCAACCGTTGGCAGACGTACCTGAGGAGGCAGGGCTGTACCCGGACACGATGCTACGCTTCAGGGCCAAGCTGAGCACGCAAGACGCGATGCTGCTGATCAAGCACGAGGTGATGGACCAACCGAACCGTTCCATGGAAAACCGCGCGGTGCTGGCACTGTACCTGCAGAGCGCGTTCATCAAAGTCCACCACTCGGTGGTAATCGAGCAAGTGTCCCGACTGAACATGGAGAATGCAGGTTCGCTTACGTCAAAGACTTTTTGACGACCGTCCGACGACGATCGTGGCCGGCGACATAGAACTACCGAACAAGACGCTGCGGAGCATGGGCAAGCCGCAGGGCGGCGTGATCTTGCCGGTGCTGTTTAACATGGTAATGATCGGGGTGGCCGAGGGACTGCGGAGTCTCCCGAACGTCAAGAACTTTATATACGCAGACGACATAACGCTCTGGGTGACCGGCGGCAGCGATGGCGAGATCGAGGCGCCACTGCAGCGGGCGATCAACGAGATAGAAGACCAGCTGCGGGGCACGGGGCTGATGTGTCCGCCGGTGAAGTCGGAGCTCCTGATCATACCGCAGCGCGGGAATAGCCGGAGTGACACGACCGAGCCAGATATCAACCTAAGACCGAGGGACGGGACGGCCATCCCGCATGTGAAGACGCTAGGGGTGCTGTGGCTGCACATCGATGTGCTGAGGCACAACGGTCTTACAATTGCGAAGCTGGACGCGAAGGTGCCTACGCCATTCGTCTCATCAGGAAGGTGTCGACGCGGCACGCGGGAATAAAAGAAGCCAATCTCTTGAAGCTGGTGCAGTCGTTTGCGGTCAGCCACGCGGCCTACGTCGCGGCTTTTCACAACTGGAAGGCGGCGGAGCGCCAGAAGGTGGACGCGATTATACGCAAAGCATAGAAGGCGGCACTGTGCTGTACACGCACAGGAGCACAGAGCGACTCCTAGAGCTGGGGGTGCATAACACGCTAGATGAGATAGCCGCGGAGCAGCGAACGGCGCAGCTGGGTAGGTTAGCGAGAACTAGAACGGGGCGTTCGATACTGGAGAGAGTGGAATACTGCGGGGGGCTGCAAGGGAGTGCGGGCTGGTCGCCGTTGCCGTGCGTGCTGCTCCGCTCGTTGCAGGTGCCGCCGATCCCGAGACACATGCATCCCGAGGTGGACCGAGAGCGTCGACTGGCGGGGGCGAAACCTCTCACGGCCACGCACGTGCCGGACAACGGAGCCTTCTACGTCGACGTGGCGAGGTACTCGGACCGCCCGGGCACGTACGCGGCGGCCGTGGTAGCGGCGACCTCCGGGGAGCTGTGCATGGCGGGCAGCGTGCGGGCGCGGAGCTCGGAGCATGCGAAAGAGCTGGCCATTGCGCTGGCGCTGAAGAACCCGAGGTGTACGACGGTGATAAGCGACTCGCAGAGTGCGATCGTTAACTTTGCGACGGACAACGTGTCCCCGTGCTCGGCGAGGTTGTGCGGGGCCCTAGGACACACAGCAGTGTCAGTGACGGTGAAAGGGTTTCCGGCACACATGGGCCCGTTGAGCATGGGCGAGAACCGCAACGAGGATGCGGACCGATCGGCGCGCGCGCTCACCAGCCACGGCGCGAGCCCGAGCCCCCAACTTGCGGTGGATGGCGACGAGGTGGTGCCGATCGCCTCGTACAAGGACGTGTTGGACTGGTACCGGGAGGGCAGGCGGACGTACCCACCGCCCCACCGTAAGCTCACAAGACAGGAGGCGGTGATGCTGCGGCAGCTACAGACGCTAGTGGTGTGAACACCGGTGGTGGCGAAACATGTGTGCCCAGTGGTGTATGCGAGTGACGTGTGTGCGGTGTGTGGCGAGGACCGAGCCACCATGGCGCACATGCTATGGAACTGCAAGGTGCAAGACGGTGTTACAGACGCGCTGCCGCCGCGCCTAGCGAGTGCGGTGCGAGTTGGACTACGACACACATCGCGAGGCAGTCCAGCAAGCGCTGGAGGCCCTCCAGTGCCATCGGTCGACAGCACCGTCTCCTCGGAGGCTGGGTGGGAGTAGCAAGCGAGCGCTGGGTGGCAGTCCAGCGTGACGTTTAGGCCGCGCCTTTTTGCCGGACAATAAAGATGTTGTTTCTCTCTCTCTCTCTTGCCTCAGTGACTCCGCGTCGTCCCATCGGTTAAACAGCCTGACCTGTTCGACTTGCTCCAACCAGCCTTCGGCGTCCTCCGAAGGTTACCCAAAGAATGGTAGGGGCTCCCTGGGTTGCTGAAGAACAGAGGCAGTATTGGTAGCGCTGGTCATGCAGCCTGCGCTGAACATGGTGGTGATCACGACGTCTTGTTTCTTCACTTTATCCGGAAGCAGTCCAAACTCCGGCTGAATACCTTGCTGCCAGCTGCTTACACGAGTGGGGATTGTTTGTGGGCTTGACGAGGGCTTAGGGTGCATCTACCTAGCACCTCCACCAGATGTCACGAAGTCAAAGACGACGCCGTTGTCTTTAAGGAAAACACGTTTCCTGGAGCGACCTTGTGGTCCATGAACAACTCCAACAATACACCGGCGGCGAAGCAGCAGTAAACAAAGTGACGTATGCAGGCGAGCTGCAGCGATTCGAATGCCGCGGCGTCTGCTCTGCAGGCTTTTATCTTTCACCGCTAGTGTTTCTGGAACTGCCGATTTACATCAAGAACATTGTAGATCGGGTAAGATCATTCTGGGCTAGTGAATTTAGGGCGAAAGAGTCTGCTTATCTGAATGAGATAGCGCGTGCGGCGTAAAAATAAAGAATGGAAGACGCGCTTTGCATGGGACACAGTTAACAGAGCCGAGCTTGGCCGGGCAGTAAACAATCTTCAAATAAACAAACCCATACATGGTTTGCGGAACTATCTTGCCCATAATATTTAAAACGGAAGATTGGGCGAGTTGGTACATGTTCATAGCAACAGCGCTAACAATACAAGACAAAGCAAAGGGGGCACAAAATTCAGCACCACCATGTTTGTGCCCTCTTTTCATTGTCTCGTTTCGTTAGAGCTGTTACGGTGACCAGATTATTTATTTTATTATAATAATAAACTGATTCTGATTCTGGAGACAACAACCTCACGCTTTCCAATGAGGATTCCAAAACTTCAATCCCGAACAATTCCCAGTGACCCGGTGACCCTGCAGTCCGGTTGACCCTTCGAATGACTTCACTGTCAGAGCCACTCTCTTGACAACAACGCCTCCGCGCCTCCGGCGCACTAATGCGTTAATTAGCCCTGGCAATATACGGTAGCTTCACAAGGTACCTTTAGCACCGCTCTCACTTACAAACCTCTCCCGAGCATGTAACTATTTTATCGTTCAGACGCGTATCGTGTCCTCCCCTGACAAACGATGAAAGGTGAAAAGAATCCTCTCTGCTCCGCTATTTATCCGTCGAACGTCGCGTAAACTCATGGAAGCAAGCGGAAGTTGCCGCCCGCTGCGTGGTTACTCTTCTGCATTTCACCTTCGAGGAAACATATACCGCTGAAGGGCTGGCAAACAGGCCAGATTATAGGAAGAGAAACAGTTGCGACATCTAGATTTGTGTGCTCGAGCTTTTGCAACAAAAAAACCGCCAATTCCTATCGATGTATTGTTTCCTGAAAGAGCGCCGTTCCTGCCGCTCCTTCATAAACCTAACGAGTTACCATTACAGCTCCACCGACCAACAATGAAACGTTGGCGTTCCTTCGTTCCTTAAAAAAGAACTAGTTCAAAGAACGCCGTTCCTTGGAACGTCATTCTGTACAACACTGATGCTAGGTCAATCTGCCTTATAACTCTTATAGCCTATCACCTTCTGTTTACTCCGCTTGTCGACCCCTGCATCCTCCCCAGATTTTATAGCCCATGGGGTAGTCGTCTAATTTACTGCTCTCATTGCACTCATGCAACTCGTTAATGTGTACCACCGCCCAGGCAACGGGGTTCCGCCCCTTGATTCACTGTTCCCCGCAAACACTCGTCAGACACCACCAAGTCTAGTCCTGGGGACTGTAATAGCCCCCACCACCCTTTGGTGTTACCGTCGAATCGGGATTGGTGGCCGTGCTCTTGCGCAAATAGTACAGCTCAAATCGTACTCCCTTCTCACAGATCTCAATTTGCCCACACGTATTAGCCCCAGTGTTCCCCGAGACACAACTCCAGACTTAGCTTTCTACGTAGGCTCAGGCTGCCCAACATGGTCAGACACGCATGAGTTACTTGGCAGTGACCATGCTATCTTGGAAGTCACGTTATCATCCAGTGGTCTACGCGCCGAGCGCGTAGCCCACTAAATTAAGATTGGCATGCAGTAAGACAGGCCTCTTTCCTCCGTTAATACCCGCGGACCCAGATGCTTGGCTTCAACAGATGCAGGATCTTTTCCAGCGGTACACTAAACGCGTCTACACGATAACAGCGGCGCCTTACACCGACACCCACCTTCTGCACCTATTGGATGCCTGACATTCTCTTAGGCGTTGGCGCTGCAAGAAACACAATCCGAAACTGCGCCTCCGCATAAATACCTTAACCCAGGAAGCTTAAAAGTAAGCTTATTAACTTTTTCGCTCGAACTGGTTGAATATTTGTGATGAACTTAACCCACGAATACACACTTAACGTGCTTGGCGCCTCTTCTGTATCCTTATTAACCCGTCCTGCCCCAATTGACCAATCCTTGTATCCCGCTCAAAGCTGGGGCTTGTCCTACAAAACTCGCTAATGATCTGCGGATCCTCCACTTCCCTGCCAGTTCCGATAACCCGCTGCCTGGTCTTCTAATTCACATATTTTCGCCATTTTCTCTGGATAATCTCTTTATGTTGACCGACCTACGCAATGCTCCGGACCGTCCACGACGAGATATCGCACCATGGGAGGATGGTATGTAATATATTCTCCTCCCGAACTTCCCAGATGCGGGTATTCAAAGATCTTCTCCACCTTTTCAATAGCATATGGGAAAGTGACCGAGTTCCAGAAGCTTGGAAACGTACAAAAATTGTTCTTTCTAGATCTGGCAAGACCCATACGCCCACCAAATTAGGCCTATTTCGCTTACCTCTTGTGTCTGGAAGCTACCCGAGCGTAGGGCTCTCACTCGTCTTAAGTGGCATCTCACACATCACGCTCTCTTACCTGCCACCCAGACTGGCTTCCGAGCGCACCCCTCCACCTAAGTACCCTACTCCACCTCAAAGAGGTTGTGTGCAAAATTTCGAGCGTAGCCCAATTGTGGGATATTCTATCTCTAGGCTTCGAAAAGGTCTTCGATCACGTAGCTCATGCCCCCACCCTCGACACATTGGCATCAACGTGGTGCCGCAGCTCTATATACAATTACATTCAGGATTTCCCCTCGAAGCGCTCGGGCGCCTATTTGATTCCTGGTTCACAGGCTACCATTTTTTATCTCACATCAGGAACCTCTCAGGGCTTTATACTCCCCCCACTATTTCAACCGTGCCTTGTCGTCACGGCCCCCGCGACTAACCGAGATCCTCGGCCTCAACCATTCCATCTACGCGGATGACATTACCCTTTGGGTGAATGCCGGTAGTCCCACAGATATTGAGAAAATCTGACAATTGTCCTGCGATACCATTCTCAAGCATGGATCTTTTATTGTGCTTAACATATTAGCTTCTAAATATGTTTTTTGTGGTGTCTAACCGAACAAGCCCCGGCCCGGAGCGTTTTTTAATACCGCTGTCAATTGGCGGAGCCTCCATACCAAAAGTGGATTCACTAAGGATTTTGGGCCCCACCCTTGCACGCAGTGCATCTGCCATTCCTCAACTACAAATACTCCACTCCCAGATCTCTCAGGTCCCTCATTCCCTCAAGCGTGTTTCTAACTGCACACACGACAATAAATAGCCTCAACTTTTAGGCATTGTGGACTCTTTCGCGAAATCACGTCGTGTACACTGTGCCCTACCTCCGCCTCTCACTTGCCCAGACAAACCGTCGTTTAAGGAGCCCTCTATATCCTGCGTTTGGCACTGCGGATACCTCATTATGCCGTCACGCAAGGAGTCTTAGCCCTAGGCATCCACAATACCCTCGAGCAACCGGTCGCATCTCAGCTCCAGGCCCAGCTCGAGCGCCTAAATCTCTAGGCTTCAGGTAGGACAATTCTCACCCTCTTAAACTACCCAACATACACTCTTGCCCTAATCTCTCCGGATTCTCCCTGGTCCTTCTTCCCAAACCTACTGATTGGGCATATTTCGTGCCGTATGCACCCTGCTCAAAACTTGGTCCGCAGGCAACAAGGCACGAAAGCATTGCGCAGGAGAAATTATTGGATTAAACAAAATAGTGTGGCAATCTACTTCACGGATGCCAGTTTTGACCCAAATTCTAGAGATGGTGCTATCGCCCTCCATAGCTCTACCCGATCCATAGAAACCATTGTCCACTTCAAAAAGCCCAACTTTTGCAGGCCTATAAGAATTCTCCATAGCCGCCGCCGTCGAATACTCTGTGAAAATTGAGCCCCCTGCCTCCCTACTTTTCGTTTTTAGTGACTCGCCGGAGGCGCTACGAAATATTTTTCTATACACCACGCACCCTCATACCTCTGACACCCTCAACTGCGCCCTTCGCGCCCATCCTCCATACAAGATAACGCTGGTATGGGTGCCCGGCCACGCCAAGTGAGAGTGCACTGCTCGAGCGCAGGAGCTTACCCTTGTACTCTCCCCGGGTCCGTCCGTATTGTGGTCACATTTGTACCACCCTGGCACTCAAAAGAGTTAACAACATTAGACACGCATTCATCGTTTCTGCACGCTACGCTAAGCATGCAGTGTTTTCCGATCCCCCACCTCATCCTCTCCCGTAAACCACCACCTTTGTCCAGAAAGCAGAAACCTCCTCTCTTATCACTCTATTCTGTGAACACTAGATGCATGGCATCCTCTCCCGTCCTAATTGCCCTACACCCAACTGCACTTAATGCCCATCAGTACGACACCTTTATTGGGAGTGCCATCCGCCAGACCTACCACCACCCTGCGTTGGCTCATCCCTTTCTGGGAGGACTGGTTGAACCCGGGTCCTGGCATAGATGTTGAATCAGCGCAAGAACTTCTGGCGGCCCACTGCCTTCGTGTTCGTGCGAACCTCTGGGAGTTTTACGGACCAGCCGCCCCTAATGACGAGACTTTGGCGCGACGGCCCGGAATAAGGCTGCTTTGAGAATAAAGTTTTATTTCTGTTTCTCTCTCTGCCACAGAAAAAATACGGGTAAACGCCGCTCAGATTTCTTTCCTCAGCTGATCGCAAAGCAATGAGAGGCAAAATTCTTAACAATATTTGAACTCTCAACGCCACAACTAAGCCCGTGAAAACAGAATCAATATTGGTCCCACAAATCATGCTTTTTTTCAAAGCAACCAAACTGTGCAACCGTAGCATGCCAATGCTGGACCTTTATTTTAAAAATGAAGCCCTGTTTATGTTTATTTCTTGGTTCTGTAAGCAAGGAAACATTTCGCTCGTATGACGCTTACTTCTTACTGCAACAAATTATGCGTAATTCTGGTTTATAAGAGGTAGTAAATACTGGGTGCGGAGGGAATTTAGGGACGCTATTCTTTATCGCCATAGACACCAGCAGGGTGATGATATATATTTCGGCGTACAGTTTCCTATTTTTCGACCCCTTATGATGCATACTGCGCAGTTTGTTCGGAGATGGAAGTGTACGAGTTGTAGGAGGTAATAAAACGCCATGCAGTCCTCGTCGTCCTGGCTGTGCACCCCAGAGACTTGGAAACTGCTACCTTTATGAAAGGAACAAGGTGTTTCGTTTACAAACTGCGGACGGAGGTGGTGTATGTGGCGGTAACGTGCCCTGTGTTGCGTAAATGAGAAAGCACAGTCAGCGGTCAGACATCGTCAGAACCCCTAATTCTCCGGTGGTGGTGTTATTTGTTGCCCGCAATGAAGGTGACGGCATGCTGCTACACTTTTTCCATGACTCAGGGTTATTTCTGCTGCTTACGTGCATGTGCTTACGTGGCCGTGGAAAGCTATAGATAGAGAGTGTTTCGAAAGAAAGATCTTATGTCTTCCAGCAAAATTTGACCACTGTCCTCACCGTCTCCGATACCCAATATTGCCAGGCTCACAACGTCTGCGACCCCGTCGCTCCCAACTTTTATCCTCCTATGTCTCCAGATTTAAATCTTCTTTACTACCATTTCTGGGACGACGTTGAGAGAGGAAAACGAAGGACCGCCTCATATAAAATACTGGCTGAGGGCCGCCATTTCTAACACAGCGGCCAACATCTCTAAGGGACACCAGATCCTTGCATGCTGCCGTTAGCGAAGCCGCACGAATCACTTATTGCTGCCGATGGCGGATTTATTAAGAAGTTATGAAATTAAACTATAACAGAATTACTTCGCAAATTTTGCTAAAAATATGTCTGATTTTTCTGTAGATATTCTGTTGTTCCTGACGTCAACGTTCTGTTCTCCAATACCTCGTGCACCCGGTATATGAAAAAATCTAATTACGCTAACTTTTCTGACTACACTGAGATCTCTATAATGAAAGCATTGAGCGGATTACGTTTTAAGGACGTTGCCCTTACGCAGCACAAAAGTGCCATTTATGTACGCTGGTGCTCTAAATACCACTGATCAGTTTCGAAACCGAGGCTTTTAATATGACTCGCCCGGAAAGCCCCGGACCCCAGGCGGAGCCCCAAGTGCAGCACTGCGTCAAGCATCTTTAGAGGTGTTTTTGAGACAGACGCATACACTACACTTCCGTAGTTCATACAGGACCTCACAAGAATGTTAAAATGCGTGTTGTATCTGCACCATACGACTGGGGGCAAAAGAGTTGTAAGATGTTCATAGTCGTCATGCCTTACATTTTAAGTTGTTTAATATGTCGGATGAATGGAAGCCTATTTAAAACTACTTCAAGAAGCATGTGTTCTCTTTTTACAGGTATGTCAACTCCCTTAAGTTGTATGGTCGGTTGCAGATGCAGCCCAAGCTTCTTGAAAAAGAGAACACAAGTGCTTTTCTACGGATATAGGTTAAAACCATTTTTGTCTGCCCACTTGGCTAGTCTGTTCACAGCAACTTGGATCTGCCGTTCACATATAGAGGAGTTGCATGACTTGAAGCTGATGTGAACGCCGTCAACGTAGATTGAATAAAAAATGGTGGGTAGTAGTGCTCTCCCTAACGTATTCACTTTTACAATGAAAAACGTGTAGCTATGCACTACTATTTGGGGAACGCCATTTTCGTGCGTATACGTCCTATATAATGTTGCACCAACTCGTACCCGAAATGTTCTATCTGACAGGTAGCTTTCCAGTGTGTTTAACATATTTCCACAAATGCCGAACAATTGGACGTCATGCAGGATGCCATACCGCCAGGCGGTGTCATAGGTCTTTTCAATGTCAAAGAATGCAGATATACACTTTTGTTTTATGAGCAAAAACTTCTTTACCATAAGACTCAACAGCTATAATATTGTCAGTTGTTGATCTGCCCAAACGAAATGAACTCGGCAAAGTCGGCTGTATGAGATTCAGATAAGAAAACCTCAAGTTCCTCTGCCTCCACTCTCACTCGGATAGAGAAAGCAGAGGAAGTGACGAACGGCTCCAAAACAGCCTTTCTCAGGATGTGTTTACAATATTAGCATTAAGCAGATTACGTTTTAAGGATGTTGCCCTTACGCAGTACAAAAGTGCCTGGCAGCTATCAAGAACAGCATGATATTCTAAGAAATAGATAAGCTACCTGAAGATGATCTTTTCAAAGAGCTTGCTCAAGAAGCTTGTCCAGGCAATAGGCTATATCTTTTCGCACAAGAAGCGTCTTTTCCCGCTTTCAATATAGCTAACACGATTGCCTCTTTCCAAGCCTGATGAAACTACCAAGCACACCATATCTTGAGGTACAAGAAGAGAAGAGTATTGAGGGCATCCACGTGCAGGTGCTGAATCATTGTGTATGTTATTTTATCGGCCCCGGCACTGAAAAACCGAATGAGCTGCGAGCTACCATAAGTTCCTGCAGCGAAAAAGGACGGGTATAACCGTCATTAAATCTCTTGTTTTCACAACAGGCTTCCTTTCAATTGATTCTTTGTATTGTAGGAATGTCTGGTTGTAGTGGGAGGAGCTGAAAATATGTTCAAGGTGTTCTCCCATGGTGTTTGCTTGGTCTTCAATTGTATGGCCAGTGGTCCTGAGAAGAGATGTGATATACGTTTTCTGCCCCTGCAGTTTCCGTATCCTGTTTGAAGTTTGCACGCGTGTGTATAGGAATTTATTATGGATAGAAAACACCAACAACTATCTGTTTTTGACTGACGCCGGATTCGCCGTCCCACGGCTTTTCCGCACTTGGCGTAAATTATCTCATGTCTTTGACATAGAAAGCGTCTTTTCGCCGACTACACAATCACTATTCGGAGGATTCTTCTAATATATGTCTGTGACCTTTAAAGCCCGGAGTGCTGCCGGTGACCAAATCGACTTTTTGAAAGGCGGATGCCTCTCGAGTCCCTCTAGTACCTTTTCTCTCGCACTTTCTGCAATGTACTCTGCGGCGGATGCAGTGTCGGGCGATAGTGCATCAATGCTGCTCTGTCGATGCGGTGGATGCTGTGCAGAGCTTAGTCTGGATCAGTCATTCACTGATAGTTGTGCATTCAACACGCAAGTCACTGCCGTCCTCTCAAGCGCCGGAGTCAGTTTGCCGACCGGGCCTTGCAGCGTCCACCCAACCGAAGTCTTTACCTTGGCTAATCCTTTCTGTTGCTCGATTCTAATACCTTCTCCTGCCAATGTTGTCCACAGTCGGTCGGGTCCTACGAGCAAGTCGATGTCTCGGTCCGTACTTCCTTGGGGAACACTTTGTTCGTCCGTAAGTCGATAGCCTAGCTTTCTTAAATATATCGTAGAAGCACTCATGATATTCGTATTTAGAAATTCATATTTAGAACGTTCGGACAAATGGTTGGTATGGTAATGGTCGGTACGGTCATTGCCTGTAATCTATGCCCTGCGTCATTAAACTGGCTACGCAGTCACAGTTCCACCAATTTTTGTCGCCATTCCTCCAAAGGCGCTGCCGACGCAAATGCGTTTACGGCTAGATTCGTCTCTCCAACTACTTTTATTCCCAATTTTGCCACGAGGTCTTCTTTATTATAAATTCCCTGGCTGTTACCGTCTAAAATGGCTCGTGCGTAACTAACGTCGTTGGAGGTGCCCTCCTTTGTCCTGCTGGCAGCTAGCGAGGGCAGAAGATGCCAACTTGGTGTTCTGCACCTGCACCCCGAACTTGGAGGTAGTTTTATTTTAGTCATCGTTTTGTCTCGCCTTCTAGCTTGGGCCGCACATGAAGGTTGCGCGCCATCGCTTGAATATACGACACGATACATTTCGCCGGCACTCCTTTGATCGATGGCCAAGCATCGTGCATCTATAGCATCGCCTCTCCTTTGCAAGCCGCTTCTTAATTTCTTCAATGCTCTCGAAGCCTTGCATGCCTGAGTGAGGTGCTTTGCCGATTTGAAAACGAAGCACTCGTTACGTTCCAGCATCAATTCTTCAGAGGAGTGCAGAACCGCCGTTGACTGGCTGTTACGTGGGAGGGGTGACTCGATACGGCAGATGTCCCCATTGGAGTACATTTCTCTCTTTCCTCGAGCTCCATCTGCGCGTACTGCTAGAGTTGCTCTACCTGATGGCAAGCCGTCACCTTATCTTCTCCAGAAGATGATGCCATGCGCGGTGCTTTCTCCTGGAGGCGGACGTGCCGATGAAATGCAACCTCGATATCCTACGGCAAGACCCCGATCCAAATGTCGTACACCATCGCGGCGAAGCTGCTCGTCGGAGCGTCCACAATTTTGAGGCAGTGAACATTCAGCTGGACGCAGTCGTAACGTCTGCGCAGCTCCGTCTCCTCAGAGAGAGCCGTCACCTGCTGTAGCTTGTGTAGAAAGGCCGCTGTACGATCCAGTGCTTCTCCCCGAACCTGTACTGGAGCTGCTGGATAGCACTATCATAGCATGCCTTTGTTGTTGGCAGTGCGGTAATGGCAACTGCTTCGTCAGCTCCTCGGTAGTTTCGGAGGTATTGAACCTTGTCCCTTGTGCTGAGAGTCAGATTCCAGTGGACTGCGCCGCTAAACTGCTCCCCGAATGGCGTCTGTTGACTCACGTCCTCATAAAAAGGTTTGATGGTAAGCGCTCGGTGAGAAGGTCCGAGGAGGGGCGAAGGAGATGTCGGTGGAGCAAATGGCGTAGTAGTCCCAGCCGAGGGGGGAAGCCTGCACCGTACTGCTGACGTTGAGTTCCTCGAGCCAGCACGTAAGGCGAGTCAGAGCCTCGGGCATCTTGTCATTGTAATGCGGAGCCGACTCATACCCCCTTTCCATCTCGTCGACAGGGATCGCGTCCTCGACATGGTCGTCGATCTTGTGAAGATCGCTGGGGCTTGGGGCTGGCCATGAGCTTGTCCATCACCTTACGGAGCGCTATTCGGTCAAAGCAGCCGCTCTCAATGAGTGCTGTCGCCTCGATCAAAATATTTGTCGCTTGGGCTTACGTATCAGCGCGTTTCGCTTTCAGCCGTTCCATAGTTGAGTGAATATTCAAGCTTACTCGCTCGGCAGGCACGAACACAATGCAAGGTTGGAGTGACTACTCGAGGTCATCCGTACGTCGGGGTTAACGCTGAAGCCTGAAAATCGCCGCCTCGCGAACAAGGAACTGAAGTTTTTGGGCCACGTCGCCAACGCCGCTGTCCTCCTGTCTGATCGGGCGAAAACGTACGCCATAGTGAACTTCCCAAGACGTAAATACAAGAAAGGCGTCCGAAGAATTCTCGGACTGTGTGCATACTACCGGCACTTCGTAAACTTCGCACGCATTGCCGAGCCACTTACACACTTGTGGAAAGACAGCACCCCTTTCCGCTGAGAAAGTGACGCCAGTGATATATGCTTGCGTGCGGTTCTCATCTCAAACCAAAGCGGCGTCGAAAAGGTAATCGCCTATGCCAACCGTGGTCTGTCCAAGGTGGGGAAAAACTAGTCCGCCTCTGTGAAAGAGTACCGAGCTATCATATGTGCCATCTCAAAATTTCGCCAATACGTGTATTCTTGATAAAACCAGCGCGAATTCAGACGAAGACAGAAGGAAGTAACCACAAGGACAGCTGCTGGTCTAACAACTGAAATTTAATATCAGAAAGGGTGAATATAAATACTGAACACAAACAATAAAGTAATCAAAAGACAATGCGCATGAGCAAACAAGTTAGCAAAGGTCACATTGATACCACAAGTAGATGTGCACATGTTACAATCAAGGCATATGTAGATACGCTATAGGTTTAGGATGGAGACACATGGTTGTTTTGCTTACACACTTCTCACCTCGTCATCTATGTGGAATGCCTCCATGATTTCGCGGGTGGTTTGATTACGGTGCCGGAGTAAAATGTTAGTGGCAGGAAAATAATCTCGCATCGGCTGCACTTAGCGCATTGCAAAGAAAGATGGGAAGATACAGGGCCTTTCAAGGGAAATTCATGTTCTCTTAAACGCACGTCGATACATCGGCCAGTTTGCCCATCATAGGTTCGGCCACAAGGCAAAGCAATGCTGTACACAACTCCCATTGCGCATGCGACCTACCGGTTCTTGTGGTTGACACCACAACCAAGCCCTTTCTTCTCACCTCCTGCTCTATCTTTCTGTCAAGCCTGCCACATACAGAACGAAACTTGTTGCGGGCCGTGATAGCCACTTGCACTCCATAGCTATGGCCCACTTTTTTAGGCGGTGTGTGATCGTATGAATGTATGAAATCACGGCGACTTTTTTTATCTTTTCTGTGTCCTCAGCAACATCCCGGCCGCCAGACTTTGTTTTCAGGAGTTTTAGAAATTTTTCACATGAGCATGACAAGAGATGCTGTGAAAATCCCGCCTCCCTTAACTTTCTAACTTGCTCATTGAAGCTGTTTGTCATCAAGTGCAGGCACGATTTCAAAATGGCTGAGCGAAAACATGTCAAGGCAATAGCGTTTTTAACGAGCTTGGTATGGCCAGATGAGTATTTCATCAAAGGCTTGACCGATCGTGGCGCATACATCCAGCAAACATACTCCTTCTCAAACCGAAGATAGAGACCCAGATACTGGATGCCATTCGGTTTTGCAGTTTCAAGCGTGAAATTGAGTCCCAAACCCCTTTGCTTAAATACCTTTAAAATATCCACAGTCGCTCTTAGGCTGGACGAATCCTCAAAAATAGGCAAGCAGTCGTCTACGTAAAGGAAAACTTTTTTGACCATACCGTTCAGGTCCCTCTCAAGATAGCGATCAACTTTGGCAAGAAAAATGTCGTTTAGAATTGGAGCCGCTCGCGAGCCGATAATTACTCCCGACTTCTGAGTGTACACTGCACCGTCCCGGCAAACAACCAAAGAGTTTCGATAAAAAGTGAAATGTTCCAAGAAAGCTGGAACAGGTATGCCGCTTACATTTTTAAACGCCATTTCGTCGTTATCATTTGTAATGCACTCCTTCACTGCGGGCAAAAGGTCGGCATGGGGAAGCGAATAGAACAGATCTTCCACATCTATGCATACTCCTTGTTGGTAGACATGAATTGGGGCAAGTTGGCCGAATCGGTAAAAAAGGCTAATAAGCTTCACCTTGACGTTTTCTACACACCCAAAACCTATAAGGCAGGAAACCCATTTAGGGTAATTGTTACTGAGTGGCAGACATTGCAGTACTGTGCATCTGGGTTTTTACAGAAGTGTCTTCCCACTGTGCACGTTGATGGTCCTTCCTTGTTCCAAATTTCCATGCTGTAGTCAACTATTTGGAAATGCATCACCTTTCTCACTGCTTTGCTATTAGCATAGAAGTGGAAGATCTGTTCTATTCGCTTTCCCATGCCCACCTTTTGCCCGCTGTGAAGGAGTGCAACACGAATGATAACGAAGAAATGGTGTTTAAAAATGTAGGCGGCATACCTGTTCCAGCTTTCTTGGAACTTTTCACTTTTTATTTAAACTCTTCGGTTGTTTGCCGGGACGGTGCAGTGTACACTCAGAAGTCGGGAGTATGTATCGGCTCGCGAGCGGCTCCAATTAAAAGCGACATTTTTCTTGCAAAAGTTGATCGCTCTCTTGAGAGGGACCTGAACGGTATGGCCACTAACGTTTTCCGTTACGTAGACGACTACCTGGTTATTTTTGAGGATTCCTCCAGCCTAAGAGCGACTGTGGATGTTTTAGAGGTGTTTAAGCAAAGGGGTTTGGGACTCAATTTAACGCTTAAAACTACAAAACAGAATGGCATCCAGTATCTGGATCTCTATCTTCGGTTTGAGAAGGAGCATGTTTGCTTGATGTATCCGCCACGATCGGTCAAGCCTTTGATGAATTACTCATCCGGCCATACCAAGCTTGTAAAAAACGCTATTGCCTCGTCATGTTTTCACTCAGCCATTTCAAAATGTTGCCAGCACTTGATGACAAACAGCTTCAATGAGGAAGTTAAAAAGTTAAGGGAGGTGCGATTTCCACCACATCTCTTGTCATGGTCGTGTGAAAAACTTGTAAAAATCCTAAAAACAAAGACCGGCGGCCAGGATGCTGCTGAGACACACAAAAGACCAAAAAAGTTGCCGTCATTCCATTCATTCATACGATCACACACCGCCTAAAAAAAAGTTGGCCATCGCTATGGAGTGCAAGTGGCTATCACGGCCCGCAACGAGTTGCGTTCTGTATGTGGCAGGCTTGACAGAAAGATAGAGCAGGGAGGTGAGAAGAAAGGCGTTGGTTGTGGTGTCAACCGCAAGAACCGGTACGTCGCATGCGCAACGGGAGTTGTGTACAGCATTCCTTTGCCTTGAGGCCGGATCTATGTTGGGCAAACTGCCCGCCGTATCAATGTACTTTTAAGAAAACTTGAATTGTCATTGAAAGACCCCGTATCATCCCATCTTTCTTTGCATTGCGCTAAGTGCAGCCCATGCGAACCTAGTTTTCCTACCACTAACATCTTATTCCGGCACCGTAATCAAACAACCTGCGAAATCATGGAGGCATTCCACATAGCTGAACGAAGTGACAAGTGTGTAAGCAAAACAAACATGTGTCTCAATCCTAAAGGGATTGCGTATCTTCGTCTGCCTTGATTGTAACATGCGCACATCTACTTGTGGTATCAACGTGACCTTTGGTAACTTGTTTGCTCATGCGTATTGTCTTTTTATTACTTTATGTTGGTGTTCAGTATTTACATTCACCCTATCTGATATTAAAATTCAGTTGTTAGACCAGCGGCTGTCCTTGTGGTTACTTCGTCTGAATTCGCGCTGGTTTTATCCAAGAATGTCTCAATTCCAACTAGCCCAGCTTGCAACCCTCCTGCAATACGTGTATAGTAGACCGCTCAATGTTGTGACAGACTACCATGCGCTGTGTTGGCTATCCGATTTGAAGGACCCCTCCGGTCGTATTGGGAGATGGAGCCTGCGCCTAGAAGAATTCGACGTTACAAATCTGGCAGGAAACACTCCGACGCAGACTGCCGGTAGCGCCCCCGTCGACCCACCACCTCAACACTCCAATGCGGACAGCGCATCATGCGGAGTCGTGCCGGAGAGCAACCTAGCCGACCAGCAGCGGGCCGACCCCGAGTTACGCTTCATGATCGACTACCTCGAAGGACGCAGTGTCGCCCTGCCTAGGCTCCTTCAAACGCAACTTACCCGCAATGTGTCTCAAAACCTCCCTCCTCGTGAAAAAATTATCAGCCTCAGAACGAGAACAAAGTATGTTCTTGTAATCCCTTCACACCTTCGCGACGAAATTTTTGAAGAGTGCCACGACGAGTCGTCGTCGTGGCACTGGAACTGGAACGCTGGAACTGTTTTTGCGAACCCGTCTACCATCAAAAGATTTTGATTGAAATGCGGAAGAGTGCGCGATGGCTCATGACTCTCTTCAAACCTCGCTTCCTATTGAAGGCGTTGACTCTTCACTAGAGGCGTGGAGAGCTCAAAGTAGAAGACGATATCTGAATTCGGACTGTCACTGAAGCAGGTGATTCTGTTTTTAGAAATTCCACTGACATTCCCAACTCGTGGGGTCCTCGGATAGACGCTCTTTTTGTGTGGAAGGAATGGAGTCGGCATTGGATATCTTCAAGCTATCTTCACCATCTGTGGGCGATGGAGTCACATATGCCACCCTCAGCCACATTGTAAACGACGCGCAGCACACCATTTTAAGCCATTTTAAATGGCGAGGGGAATGCAAGGAACGCGGGATCCTTTATAAGCCAGTAGCGGTACAAGGTCAATGTCGGCAAAATAGCCGAAAGGCATATGCTGCCGCTTCTCGGCTGCTACCGAACCTATTCAATACAACCCGTCTTCGGTGCGGGAAATCAAAACATATCGGAAAACCATTGAGCATTGAGCTCCTACTCTAAATCGTTCTAAAATTATACTTTGACTTTCCCATGTACCACCGATCGTTAATGTGTACCTAAGGGTAACTTTGCTTAATGTTTCTACGTTATGGTATGCCAACATTTATGGCAATATCCAGAAAAACATCACTAATATAGGAGTGACATACACATAGAAATTGTTTCCAGCCTAAATTACTCCGTTTTTTTTATATTTTCTCCTAAGCCGGCGATCGGGCACTGGTGCAGTGTTCGCAAGGATGGAGACATTTCTTACAGTGACATTTCTGCTTCAGAAGTACAAAGTTGTACCAAAGAATCCTATTCAGTCTTACCTGGACAATCCCGACATTTTTGTGCCCCCGACAGGTAGATGTGAGGCTGCGGTTCCGGCCTCGCGATCCTTCAAATGTTTCAGATATTCTCAGCCCTTCCATCTAAAGTAGGTGTGCCGTTAAAAAGAGCACTTTCAAGACGAATGAAATATTCAGTGCATAGTAATCGGTTCATGTAAAAGCAGTTAGAGGAATGAAATTAATCGATTATTGTTATCATAGGCACCTGTTTTGATGTCCATGGCATGATTAAATATTTTCCCAAAGTTTTCTGTTGCTGCTAAAGGAATGAAAGAGCAGTGGTGACGCTGGTCCTTCGCTTCAGCACAAATTTAACTCGAACACTAGTTTCATGTGTAAATTGAATCTGGATTCATCGCCCCCTTGTAAACGTGTGGTGTGCTTGGTGGTGTCAGATACTTCATGGATTGACCAGTTCGTGTGATACAGCACTCAGCTTTACTTAAAGAACTTCGCAGAGGGACGACGTCGCCTTCCTCTTTCGATGACATGCCAGTCCCAAAAGGGTCATGGACCGCTGAGGCGGAGCATCTTGCATCTTGCCTAGAATACCTTGACTGACAGAAACCAGTGTGACTTCTGGTGATTGGCCTTGAACCAATGTAAATGGTAGTTTAGGTTGGAGCACTTTTCTTACTCGCAAGCTAGGCAACCTGCATGCGTTCGTGAATATATCACTCATTCATTCACTTAAACTGCTGCTATTATGTCATTTCATTCTGCTTTTTGACTCGAAATTTTCTCATCGCTTACCTTAGCCAGGTTATTGGTCCCTAACACGCGTGTGTATTTATTGTTGCTCTCCGAAATTTGATGTGTGTGCCTAAGGTATTAATTAGGTGCGTGGAAAGTCGCAACTTTTGACGTGTAAAGATATCCTCGTGTGCTGTACATTTCTCAGTCCCTACAGTGCATCTGGTTGCCGCAATTTTATGCGAGGTTTGACCGACCGTTATTTAAGTCGTCCTTATCATCATTATCAACATCGACAGATTATTCAAGTCCACTGCACGACGATGCCATCTCCCTATACCCTCCACCGGCTGCTGTCCTGTGCGGCCTGAGTTTGTTGTTTGCTCAAGGCATTTCTTATTTATTCTGCTCGACGTCTTAATGTCCTTCGTTTTCTTCTAGTCCCGAATCTTGGTATCCATGCTATTACCGCATCTTCTCCGCCTGGACGACACGCCGGCCCACACAATGGGACCCGTTTTGAATCCAAAGCTGGTCTTTTTTTCTTTTCACCGCTTTATCACCGATGTACCTCCGATCTCACGTGCCTGCTATCTTCACGAGCGAATAAATCTCGATAGTCAACTAGAATGGCAGCACAACCTCGTCTAAGACGGCGTTGCCGCACATTTTTACCTTTCCTAAAAGTTCTACTGGCCCCAATAAAGGATGCTTTTTCCGAAAAAACGCTAGTTCTGCTCGGAGCAGAAGGCACGAAAATTTAGACGTAGACGCCCTTGTAAACCCTTAGAACCCCGACAGGAGGCCTGATTAAAACGCTCAAGCAAAAAACCAACGAGTAAAATACCTTCACCGCGGTTGTCTATAGTTTCGAGGACACTTCGCACATAGCGACAACCTCATCTGTAAAGTTGCCATTCTAAACAATCGCGTCTGGATTGACGGCGAGTACCGAAAATTTTCAACGACAGCCAGGCACAAAATAGGCCATACGTGCGTTTAAGAATAGTGCCTCAAAGACGCAATCAGTGACAGACTAATCGCTAGCACCAAAAACCTCGAACACAATGAGAGAGAGAGAGCTCTTTCTTAGAAGAAACGGAGAGATCTGCACGTATGTATTCGGCTGCATGATACCCTACGGAGATTTGGTGAATAGAATAAAGGAACCTGAAGGAAGCATGGCGGAAGAAACGGAAAAAAAGGGAGAGGTAAAAATCAAGTAACCTGGAGTGTTCCTTCGGTTACGTAAAAGTTCAGGTGGTCTCACCGTAAGACAATGTGTAGCTTTACATTGACTCTGCTACCCCCATATTGTGTAAATAATCACAAACTGCATCTAATTTTTGCGCTGGGATGATAGTTATGACCATGGGCCAAGAAGATCTTTCAGTAATGAAATTACGTTGTTGAGGCACTCCATCTTCTTGGCGAGGTAGTTCCTTTCCTGGCTGTACGCCTGCCACTCTAATATGTTCAACAGTTTCTGGCCCACCACCGAAACCAGAATAATGGTTTGTGGTTTGACCGAGACGATGTCGATGTTAAGTGTTGTGTTCAGGCGCTACCGATGTTAAAGCCTCTTAAGTCGACGTGGGATTCACTGTGGAAGCCTTATTCTCAGGTCGGAGTCTATATGCTACGCCCTTTGTGTACCGCATAGTGTACCATATGCTTACCATATGTGTACCTCATTGAAACTCATCACCCTTTGGTGATAAGTTTCCGGGAAAGACAAGAGGCGATTTTGTTCCTCTAAGGAAAGCTGCTTCACTAGCGCAGCAGCCTAGTGCTTTTTAAGGAAAATTTTCCTAAAATTGCGCAGTTGAAGCCCTCTGCGAGCAGCCTCATCTGCCTTCTCGTTGCCGAGAATGCCACAATGCGCGGGTATCTATGTAATGTCGCACGATGACCAGCGGCCTAGGCAAGATGGTGTGGGTAGGTGACGTCGCGGGATACATGGCCGTGAAGACTGAAGCAACTGGCATGCCGCAGAGTTTCTAGCACTGTCTTCGAATTCGTGAATATAGCCCATCCTGCTGGTGGCTGACGAACAATCTAGCGGAGTGCTTGCTTATTTCATGTAGCTGGACCTACGTGAATGAGGTTGCATGTTCAAACCAGCAGGACAGCGCTTGGCCGGTTGACGAAACTTAGATAACAGAAGAATTACTCTGAGGTGTAGATGAGGCCTCCATAAAAATGTGGGTCATATGTTAACAACGGCCACTGATGTGGGCAAGCGCTAGTTGAAGAAGGCAGAGTTGTTGGAGAGGTTGCTTTGATTTGACACTGGATATGCTGAGTTTTATGAACACTGGTGAGAGAGTCCGGGGGGAGGAACCAGACGGCATGGTTGGACGAGCTTGGGCACATATATGTTAATACAGTTCATCATCTCTGCGAACCTGGAGCTTTTGTTGCGCGATACAGCACGGGTCAATGCTTGGTTGTGTGTAATTTATACCTCCAGTATATTAGGATTGCCTCCTCCAGCCGAAAAGCCTCTAAGAGCAAGCTACCAGCGTCCGCAACGGTACCAGCGCAGGACGATCTCCTAGGAAAGCCAAGGCAGGTGCTCAGAAAAGGATTTCTTGCCCCATCAAGCTCCTTTTTCCTGGTTGTCGACAGCCGTTGCAAAACAGGCAGGCTGTAACGCAGCAAGCAATTGAGATAAGCCTTTGAAAGAAGCACCATCGATCGACAGTCACTTCCCATTGACTTCGGCAAGGTATCCACTGACTTGCGCCGCAGCGGAAATGTGATTACGTAGTTTCCGATCCTTAAGGGGCCCAGGAGGGGTTTCGATCCATGGTTATCCCGAGCTGTCTTTGAGTGCACACATAATGCAGGCAACGACATCCGAGGTGTAATGGGCACTAAGTCATCCGCTTGCAGGTGAATACCACTACAACCCTCTTCTCAGGTGAGAGGCAGAGGCCCGTCGGTACAAGAAATTCAGATACATTTTTAGATCTTCGCGAAGCCTCCGTTGTGTATATAGACGTGGCTTTTCTGCACTCCAAATGCAGATGTCATCGGCCGAACTTGTGACCATGACGTCAGGAGGAAGCACCCGCTTTAGGACGATTAGTTTAATGTTGACTTACAGATGACCTCAACGGCTTTGAAATACCCTTTCATTATACGTTAACACGACGTAAGAACTTCTGGTGTGCTCATAAAAACCACTCCTTCTTCCAAGTAGCTGAAAATCTATGCATACAGCCTCTTACAAAGACCGAGTGCAGCAAGGAACTCTAGAATGGCTGTATGAGAGACTGAATACATGGCCACTTTATGCCTAGATACACCCCTGTTGGTATGTGTCTGTGGTGTAATTCCTTTTCTAGGGACCCCACGTGAGTAAGGATGTTGTCGATGGCAGACCGGTATTCTCAAAATGCATTTATTTCCGACGAATAAAGACAGCTTCCCATGTACCCAGTCATTCTTTTGAAGATCTTTTTTTATGATTTCACCACTACAGCTATAACACAACTATTGGGCGGAAAGAGTCGTATCGTGATGGGTGTTTTCCAGGTTTTAGGATTGCTGTAATTTTGGCTCTTTTTCATTCTGCAAGGAGAGCACCCCGCAGTCGCAACGAGGCATAATACTCCAAAATGCTTAAGCGGGAGTGATGAGAGGGAGAAATCGCCTCATATGTTATGGCGTCGCAAACTGGAGAAGAGCGTTTTTTAACGTTGGAGATTGCCGCATTCAGTTCGCCTATCTAAAATGAGAGGCCCATGGCTGGTACTGATGATAGTGGCACTGCATCAGAAACAGGTAGAGAGGCAACAACCTCCAAATTTTTGTTATCTCTATTCAGCCCCTCCTGTCCACACGCTCTACGTGACGGTATCTCTCCGACTGCTTGACTGAGCTGGCACGGACGAACTGCTCCCTCTGTTGTCGCTGATGGTTAGTTTGTTCCCGCTAGCGAACTCGTCCGTGCATGTTCAGACGGGAACTCCATCTTTTGGTGAGCAGCAAGCTGCCATATGATGTTCATGAACTATTTCATTACTCGCCAGAGTCTGTCTGTCCTGTTAAATTTGCGGTGTACGTGCGTGTACAAGCCTTCCAAATTGTGAAGAGCGCCAGGAATTCAATGCTGAATATCTTCTGTGTCGCAACGAGGGCACCTTCGTCAAACATTTGCGAAACATGGAACGTCAGGCTTCGGTTGGCTGCAGGAATTCTCATACGCTTGCCTATAACCGGAAGGTTACCAAGCTGTTGACTCCATCCCCAAGCAGAGGAAGGCAGACGTCGAACACTGACGATGATGTTGGACGCCATGGCGATCATGATCCTGGACAACAACGCAGTGCAATTGCAAAGGGGACTTTTCCAAGTGTAACTGCCACATGAGAAGTTTCAAGTGAAACTTTCCTGGATAAAAACTGCACGTTTGTGAACTCGCCGACTGACCATCTTGGGCCAGCGGGAAGATGTTGCAAATAAAAAAGAGGGGAAAGCGGACCGGGGCACGCGGCGCATTATCATCATTAGGATAAGTGGTTCGATGACATGGAATAAAGGAGCATGTATCCCTCCGTCTAGGGCTGCGGGCCTTTGATTCGCGCTAGCTTGCGCGACCTCTTTGTCAGCCTCGTCATCATCATCAGTACACCATCGGAATCATCATCGACTGACGGCCTCGGGAAGACCATGTTGTTTGCTCTCGACAAGCGTGCGGCCGCTGTTTTAGAACCCAACGAGCTCGTGGCAATAAAGCCGATTCGATCAGCCTTAAACCCCCAAGATCCATCGTCGTATCGGTGAGATACTGTTGGAGGAGCTGGGTACGTTCACACGATTCCCGGTGGCTATCGGCGATCCCGCCAGCCGAGTCCAATTCTAAGCCCAGGCCAGCACGCCTTCGTGGAGAACGAGGCTGGCACAAGGAGGCGCCTGCAAGGCCGTAGTCCGGAGTTCAGACTGCTACCACACGGCCCCAGGGCCACAAAATTTGCAGGATAACTTTAGAGGCACAGCAAACGGGTGCTTTTTACTTCCCCGTTGTGAACTCGCCCATTAACCCGAGCAATGTTGCGACATTCCATGGCAACTCTTATGAGGAAGTCGATGACTGGAGAGGTCAGTATGAACGGGTGGGTCGTAACAACGGATTGACCTCAGATCTTTGCCGGCAAAGCTTCTATTTTTCATTGGATAATACGGCCCGTACATGGCATTAAAACAACGAAGCATCGCTGACCACGTGGGAGGTTTGCAAGGAGAGATTGACGCGAGCATCCTGTACCATCACCAACGGCAAAGGGCCGAAGACCTCTTTCAACGCCGAATCCAGGGCCCTAACAAAAGTTTGATCAGCTTTGTCGAAGACGTCCTTCGGCTGAGTACTCACGCCGACCCACAACCTACTGAAGAAAAGAAGTTACGTGCATTGGTGAGGGGCGTGCGAAGTGATATCTTTGGTGGCCTTCTTCGCAATCCACCAGCAACAGTCAATGGATTTGTCATGGAGGCAACGAATATGAAGGGAGTATTGACAGCCAGGAAGGATTACTACCACCGATTGACAGTTGCCCCGACAATTTCAGCTTTCGAATCGGCCCACTTCTCAAACCATGCATTCGAGGATGCATCCGGGAGATTGCCCTGGACGTTGTTTTAAAAGGGCTCCAGAAGCTGCTGCCTTGTTCGAAGTCGCCAGCTTTTATTTCTCTGTTTCAGACTGTCCATAAAGAGGTGCAACGACCTCTTCTTCCTGGTTGCTCAGTTGATGTGACCTTCTAGCGCCCGGCTGCAACCTAAGCTGCCGTTGCCAACCAACCGCATTTGCTTACTGCTGGGCCGGACATGAGCACACCGCGACGGGATAGATTTGACCATACAAAGTTACCAGCAGCCTAGGCAACAGAAGCGTGTGCCCCGAAAGACGGTTTTCTGGAGGACGGCAACAACCGCACACTCTGCTTCCACTGTGGTGAAGCCGATCACGTGACCAGCCAGTGCCCTACCCAGAGCTTGGGCTTCAAGGGTTCCGTCCTAAAGACCCACGCCCAAATTATGGTCAGCAGCCTCGAGAAATCGAGGACTACCTTCGACGCTCACCTCCGCGGCGCGTGGAGTACCTTCTTCGCTCGTCTCCGCCGCGCGAAGAGTACTTTCGACGCTCTGTACCGCCGCGATAGCACTACTTTCGACGTCCGTCCTCACCTCTACCCCCTAATGTTCGAGGACCTCGCTCGCCGTCCCTTCATAGCCCCGCCTCTCGTCTTCAACAATCTCGCCTCGAGAGTCAGTCTCCGCTTCCTCACCGGGAAAACTAACCCCGGCAACTCCTGGAGGTTGTGTTGCCGATGTCAAATAACCTTAACATAATTATCTACGGCCTCGGCGTGACGGCGCTCGTCGAAACAGGGGCAGACTATTTCGTTTTGAGGGCCACGTTATCTCGCTGCTTGAGAAAAGTAACCACGCAGTGGGACGGTCCCCACATGCGCACCACCGGAGGCCACACTGTGGCGCCAATAAGACGTTGCACCGCCCGTGTCGAAATTAATGGTGAAGAGCGCCCAGTGAAGTTCTCCCTACTCGAGAACTGCTCCATGGACGTTATCCTTTGGGCGGACTTTTTGACGGAATATGGCGCAGTTATTGACCTAGGAACGAAAAGGCTCACCCTTCGGACACCTACACAAATTCAAGAGATCCCTTCGTTGACGGCAGCACCGGTAGGTGTCATCGCCGATAACATCAAGCTGCCCCGCGCACCAACGTATTCTTGTAAGTACAGGCAAACATGCCACATAGCGGAGAGGCTGTGATTGCCGGCAGCGTCCAACGTCTTCTAGAAAAGGGGGTCTGCATTGCTCGAGGCATCGCACACCGTCATGAAGGAACATTTGGATGTCCATGTTAGGAACTTCAGGAATGAGTCCACTCTTCCCGGCGCCTTGTTTTCTTTCGCTGCGACATCTGTATTGTAACGTCTAAAACGGTGCACGCTAACAGGAGATGCGCGGAAACTAAATCGCGGTGCGCGGCACCCAAAAGCGCAGGGGTAACCACACCCCACCACATATGTGATGATCGCTTATCCACCGTATGCTGGACTGAAAAATATTGATATAACTCGGCAGATCTAATATGTAATCGTACGACGACAATTTCAAAAACACAAACAAAAATGACCGCGAGAAACAGTACACACTACAACATGAGCCTCTAGAATGATTTGGTTTCCGTTGCGTTAAAGAAACGCAGCGCCAAAATCTTCCTTGTTTGCTCGCCCGATGTCCTGCCACGTGTCTCACGATTTATCTTCTACTCGCAACGTTTACGAGGGTCGTCCGCAGTATGCGTTTAGCATGCGGCAATGATGCATACATTTCAACACAAGAAATATACGGCAGCCGCCTTGCAATGAATATAGACAGGCGCTATCAGCGTGGTTAGGCGACCAAGAATTCCGAACGCTCTTTGTTTTAACCCACGCCGAAACTTAGGGCCCAATGTTCACTGTCCCTGTGCGGTCGTGCATGCCGACAGCTCATAATGCCAAAATCATTGCTGAGCCATGTGTTTTGATGACATCGTTTATGAAAATAGCGTTCTAGAAAAGAAAGCCAAGCTGGATAATGACCTATAGTGCGTAGTAAGTGCATGCGTATTTTTGATAATTTGATTATTTTGGAATAAATCTGTAACACGCACTGATATCCCCACGTATCCTTATCTTAATAATAGTGGCTTCCGCTGAGTCTGCCCTCTGCATGCCGTATCTGCGTGTCGTAGTTTACAGCCGGACCAACGGTTGAGTGGTGGCCCGTGTTCGGATGTTGAAGAGCTAAGGGGAGGGACAAGTTACACGTCGTAAAGCGTGGTACTATGCGCAGTCGTGACAGGGGAAAGCTTTCTTCAAGGGTACCCCCTCTTGCCCTTCAGTGCTAGTTAAAGGAATACTGAAAACTAGTCTGGATTTACGAAGGAGCAGCTGTTCGTGCAATTCAAAGGGTTGGGGTGATTTGACATTTAGTGTTGCATTCAGAAGCACCTAGCCGCAGTAATCATTTTTCAAGCAGCACTCAGTCTTTTACGTAAGTTCTGCAGCAAGAAGCATCTGGTTGGGACGTTTTGAGTGTAGTTTCCTGGAGCGCAGTGAATTATACAGTATTGTGGTATGAGAGAGAGAGAGAGTAAACATTATGAAGTAGGCATAATTCAATGTGTGCGGTCACAGGCACTTCCAAAAAAGACGAAAAGAAGCTCTGGGCTACAGCTCCGCATGACACGAGTAGAGATACTGAAACAATACGACATGTCAGCTGAGTAGTTAGTATTCATACCGAGGTTGCGCCAATAAGTTTAGTCTACAAAAGCTGAAAAAGTAGCGGACACTTTTAAAATCGCTATTTGGAACAGCTGGATGGCTTCTGTAGTTTTGTAATACATGCAAACTACAACCAAACTACTATGCACCAATTGACGAAATGTAGTCTAATTTTTGGGACGCAGGGAGCAAAAGTAGCGCTTCTCTAGCGTCCAGACGTAAGAAGCAGAAATACCGCGGGTAACGGAATACAGATATCTGGGTACATGGATAAATCAAGGTCAATTGCATCTAAAAACTCATGAGGAGCATGTATGAATGAAAGGCAAAACAAACACCTCTATCATGAAGACCTCTATCATGAAGACCTCTATCATGAAGTCTTTGACCTTGGGACCTCCTTCTGTATATAAACCCCATGTATCATTTGGAGATATTAATAAATTGATTGATTGATTGATTGATTGATTGATTGATTGATGGAGCACTGTGGGGATATAACAGATATGAAGTGGCGAGATCAATGTGAAAGGGAGGAGTGGTACCAGTATTCACCTTTTTAAACGGAGTTGTGTGTGTCAAATCAGAAATTCAATCAGGGAAAGGAGAAAATCAGAGGTCGATAGGTCGATTGGCATTAGGAGCACAGAGTAAAACAATAAATGATGCAGATTAGGGAGACATGGAATGGGACTCCTTTGAAGGAAGAGTAGCGAAGACTAAAATATGTTTTGAAGCACGACTTCGAAATATTGATGACCAGAGGGGCGGCCAAAGTGGTACGGTATTTTTACATGAAAAGCGTAGACACACAGTGGAGGAAGCGTACCAGAAGGCTCAGGACAATGTATATGAAACCTCAAAGTGCAGGGAAAACACCAAGGCAATAAAAAATGAAGTGAAAGAGTCAGAGACAACGACCTGGAAAAAGAGAATGAAAGCGAAGAAGTATTTTGATACCTACAGGATCGGGAAGCAGGAAATCACAGGGGAAAAATGTTTCGATAATACTAATGGGAGTGCGTTGCTTTTTGAAGCACGGGCGGGTTGCTTGAGGACACAAACGCTTACACGAGCGCAGCTACAGGAACAACTGTGCTCAGGTTGTGGCAGAGAGCCAGAAACCGGAGCGTAAAATATTGCAACGGAGCGTAAACGTATCCCTCCAGTACTTAGTGAGGGAGCCGTCCAGCTTCCGGAGGCCCTTGGGTTTACGGTTAAAGGAAAAGTCAATTAGACAGCAGTAGAGGTTAGTAAACGAAGTTTAGAATGTTGGTTGGAAAAGAGCAGAGAACAAACTGGGAAGACATGCGAAGAAAAGACTCACACTAGCACAAAAATTTCATAAAGGTATTTTCTTCTTACTTTATTTTATTTTATGTTTTTATTTTTTATTTTATAATTTTTTTCGGTGAGGTGATTGTACAGAGGCTTTGCGATTAAGGCCTCTGTGCAACGCCACACCGTTTCAAAGAAAAGCCGCCAAGCATCCTCATCATCATCATCATCGCCGCGCGTGAGCGCTTTCAGTTGGGTTCCCCAAACTCTCTGGGGGGCCCCAAATGCCGCGTTCCCCCTTTCTAAAACTATCTTAATAATTACACTCTGCTTTTAGTGCAGCTCCTCCGTCAACTGAGCGCTCTGCAGGTAGCAGTCATCCGGGAGGTCAACTTGCTTTGGCGACCACTTATTGCGGCCGCTGCCACACGCGACCTCAGTCCACGTTTGGGGCTGCGCGTCGTCGCGGGGAAATATTGGATCTTGGCGTTGGCCGTCGATTCGATTGAACAGCCTTTCCACTGAGCAGTATTTCCCATTCCGTGAGATTGCCATAGCAGAACTTTCGCGATTTCGATGACGCCGGCCCAGTGAAAGGAAACACCAGGCGCGGGCCACGAACTCAAGAGCGAAGACGTCGAACACAAAAAGTGCGCGAAGTTTACAAGCATTGCTCGCAGATCTACACCCGTGCTATACCCACGCCTCCTGCCGAACAGAAGACTACCGACAACAGGAGCGCAGGCTATCGTTTCCGCTTTAAAAAACGACTATATGTTGTCACCCTGAACCGGCAAGATACGCTGGAAGGTGTTTCGTCATTCCGATAGCGGTTTCGTTAGTGCTGCCGATTTGTAGTAGCTGCGGAGTAGCTGGAGAACTAAAATCGATTTTTAATGTGATTTCAGCGTTGGATCGCTGCACACCTATCTGTGAGGCATCTGTTGAAACGACTGAAGCCAATTAATTATTCCTTAGGCGTCAAATGTTGGTGTCAGTACTCTTTTCAATTTTCTTAACGCATATGCTTCCTCTAGTTTATTCATTACTTCCACTTTTCTTACTTATATCAAAAGAAATGAGTGTTCAAGCATTACAAAACTCGCACATTCCCTCGCCAAACCTCTAGTTAACCTTAAAAAATTACGCCTACGGGAGTTTAAAAAAAAAGGATAGCCCAAATAGCAAAATAGGTGCACATGTAATAGATGTGTAGGTATGAAGTAAAAAACTGAAACACTAGCAATATCTGAAGTACTTCGGCATATTATGTCGGAATAGCGCTCAGAAATAAAATATCCGCAATATGCAGCGTAAGGCTTTCCTGTAGTCAAAATAACGTCCGAATATAAAGTATCAGCAACATAATCTCCACATCGACAAAATTTTTATAAAAAACTTGCATGTATTGCGGACCTCTAATAGATATAGTGCTGGGAAAAGACTTTCAGACCGTTTTAGGATTTCGCAAAGATATCAGTGATTTGTTCAGTAGGCCCGCTTACAGACATATTACTCAGTGGAGATAAGACTAATAAGATCTGTAAGAAGAAATCCAACTGAAGTGCAAGGCATCAGCATATTTACGAGTGATTCGTAAAAAAAAACGAGTGGACCTAGCCTTGAGTGGGGATAAATAATTGTTCCACCCGAGAGCTCTTTTTAACACCTATAATGGCCAATCACCAAAAGTCCGCTTGGTATGTGTGATTCATACATTTCAGGACAAGACGTCAGATGTCCTGAGTCAACAATCTAGGGTTCTTTAACAATATTCTGGCGTCAAAAGAGGATGACAGAGCTGTTATTTATTGAAGTTCCTTAAATATACCTGAGCGCTCTCTTGCGCGCCCACGTTGCACACAGGTCCGATGAGGTCAGATTCAAACCGGTAAGACAGGCGAGTGTTCGGGAAAAATTTATCCGGATGAGAAACAGTAGTGGTTCTTCTGCTGTTTCCATTCCTTTAATAAAAAGATGCTTTGGGAGATTTCTAAATCCCGCAGTGGGCATAAATTAGTCAGAATGTGATAACAATAAATGCTTTATTTTCTTCTTCCAGCTGTTTTTCTCATTATCGCATTATAAGGCACTCTTTATTTAAGTTTTCTTTAGGTCGTTGTTTTAAGGTTATTCTCCCGACTGAGAAAGCCACGCCGGCATTAGACTGGTCGAGTAAGAATCCGTCCATCATTTCAAGGACGGCGAGGCAGGAACCGGAGTCTCACATCAACCTCTCGGGGTACAAAAATGTCGGGATTGTCCAGGTCACGCTGAATAGGATGTTCTGGTGCAATGTTGTACTTTTGCAGCAAAAATGTCACCATCAAGAATATCTCCATCGAGGCGAACATTTCGCCGGGGCACGATCGGCGGCCTGGGGAGAAATAAGAAAACAACCGACCACGATGGGTTTACTTTTGTGGTTATGTTAGACATACGAATGTAATTCTTTTCCAGATATGGCCGTACACTTTGCAAGATCGTCACTCTCAAACATGACAAAAAACATGGCAATCTTTACTCATAAGCCCGAGATATTACACTGCAAAATCAAGTTTTGAGTTCAAAAAGCTTAAGAATCGAGAATTACATCTCAGTGGGTTTTTGAACCTACAGAGTGCATGCACAGGATAAAAGTCGTTCTGTACTCTTTGGCAAGTGGTAGGGATTTTGACGATGCTGGCGCGCCCCAGTGCTATCCTAAAAAAGCTTCGGTGTGTTAGATAAGTCTTCCCGCCAAAAGAAAAGATATTTATTCTTATTTATTTATTTATTTTTACACATCCTAGGGACCCGAGAAGGGAATACACAGTTGGGTGATTTACCCCATTACTTGTGCAAAATACGCACAATGAAGCCATACATAATTTTATAGAGCTTTTATGCAAAAGCTCAGGCAAATACCACACGACGGAAGAGAAAGGGTCAAAAGAAAATATGTATTATTGTCTCTATGCGCAAAAACGTATGCTTTTATACACTACAAAATGCCTGATGTAGTAAAGTAGAGGTGCATAAAAACATACATGCAGAACAATCAAACAACATCTGCCACATTTCCGCGGAGCTGCACTAATCAATGAAAATTTATGAAAATTATTTTCAGGGATTGAGAAGGGATGAAAACACTGTTTTATTGGCTATATAATGCCAATAGACCCCATTCCACCATAAAGAGAGCTAGAGGGTGGTTTCGGCATTCCTTTGTTCTTCGTTCTTGAAAAGGTGGTCTCTACATTGTTAGTTACCATTACTGGCTTAACTGTGTATATGCGGAATGATAATTCTGCACTCAGGCGCTGAATTAGGAAGGTAGATTAAGTTGAAAAATGACAGCAGCTCATGTTTGCAACGGAATTCAAGGCAGGACAGATTACGAATTATGAAATTTGAGCTAAGTGGACATACAGAAAAAGGAAGATAAACAATGCGCAACTCATAACTATTTATGTGCATGAAAGGAAGTGGCCCAAAATACCAATTTACATTAACATAAAATCGTAAAGGCACATAGTAAAAGCGATAAAAACTCCGCAATACTACAAGCCCATATTGTCACGAAGCCAAGGACGACGCAGTTGTCTTGCAGGAGAAACAAGTTTATTGGACTGAACTTGTGCTACCCTAACAACTCAAAAGAATACAGAGGCGGCGCAGCAGCGGTCAACAAAGTGACTTGCGTCAGCGAGCGTCGCAGAATCGAATGCCCCGGCGTCTGCTCTGCAGGCTTTTTATCTTTCGGCGCGCGTGGTTCTGGAACCGTCGATTCACATCGAGAACATCGTAGATGCAAGAAGATTATTCCGGGATGTTCACGTTAGATCGGAATGCTCTCCCTATCAGAACAGATAACACATGCGGCACAGAAGGAAAGAATGGAACACGCGCTTCCCTTTGCACGGAGATAACACAGACCGGCGCAGCCGGGCGGTAAAAGCAAAACACAAATAAACAAACCCAATGCATGGTTCGCGGCATTACCCCCCCCCCCTCCCCCCTCTAAGAGTGCATCGACCCGATGCTAACATAAGCGACAGTCCGAAAATGAAAAAAGTTCGTCATCGTTCGTAGAAAGGTTTTAAGCGAACCACGTGGGCGACTTCGGGCCGCTACGTCGTCGTGATATGCCGGAGCCACCATCGGGGATCACTTCGTAGGTAAGTTGGTCAACACGTCGCAGAATCTTGTAGGGTCCGAAATACCGTCGCAGAAGTTTCTCGCTCAGTCCGCGTCGTCGGATGGGAGTCCAAACCCACACACGATCCCCTGGTTGGTACTCGGCGTCTCGGCGTCGGAGGTTGTAGCGGCCGGCATCCACCAGCTGCTGGTCTCTTATACGAACTCGAGCGAGCTGGCGGGCCTCCTCCGCACGTTGAAGGTATCCTTGGACGTCGGCGTTGAGGTCGTCGTCTTCTACATGCGGAAGCATGGCGTCGAGCATCGTAGTCGGTCGTCTTCCGTAGACAAGCTCGAACGGTGTCATCTGCGTAGTTTCCTCCGTCGCTGTATTGTACGCAAACGTGACATACGGGAGGACTTCGTCCCAAGTCTTATGTTCAACGTCGACGTAGATGGACAGCATATCCGCAATTGTCTTGTTCAGACGTTCTGTTAGTCCGTTCGTTGGGGGTGGTACGCCGTCGTTCTTCGGTGATCCGTGTTGCTGTAGCGTAAGATTCCTTGCATCAGCTCCGCGGTAAAGGCCGTTCCGCGGTCCGTGATTAGGACATCAGGGGCTCCATGTCGCAGCACAACTTGGTTTATAGAGAACTTGGCGACTTCTTGTGCAGTCCCCCGCGGAAGAGCGGCGGTCACTGCGTAGCGCGTCATGTAGTCTGTCGCTACGACAATCCACTTGTTCTCCGATCGTGACGTCGGGAACGGGCCTAGAAGGTCCATTCCAATCTGTTGAAAGGGCCTCTACGGGACGGTGATCGGTTGTAGAAGTCCGGCGGGTCTTGTCGGCGGCGTTTTTCGTCGCTGGCAGTCCCGGAAACTCCGAACGTAGTGGGTGACGTCGGATGTAAGGCGGGGCCAGAAGTACTTCGTCTTAATTTTTGCAATAGTGCGAGCTGTGCCAAGATGTCCGGAAGACGGGTCGTCGTGGGACGCTTCCAAAATTTCGTCACGAAGGTCTGCGGGGATGACAAGTAGATAATTCATTCTTGTTCCCGGGCTGAAATTCTTCTTCACGAGGACGGAGTTTTTGAGGCTGAATGCTGGTAAGAGACGCTTGAACGCTATAGGCACGGCGACGTTTCGTCCTTCGAGGTAGTTGATCATTACTCGCAAGTAGGGGTCGGAACGCTGCTGGGCGGCTAGGTCGCTCTCCGTAACAACCCCGAAGAACGCACTGTCTTCATCGGAGTCTTGTGGTGGCGGGTCCACAGGGGCGCGGGACAGGCAGTCGGCGTCGGAGTGTTTCCTGCCGGATTTGTAGACGATTGTAACGTAGAACTCTTGAAGGCGCAAACTCCACCGCCCAAGACGGCCAGAGGGGTCCTTCAAATTGGCGAGCTAACACAGCGCATGGTGGTCTGTTACAACCTTGAACGGTCTGCCATACACGTATCGGCGAAATTTTTAAATGGCCCACATAATACCCAGCACCTTCACCAGATGTCACGAAACCAAGGACGACGCAGTTGTCTTGCAGGAGAAACAAGTTTATTGGAGCGAACTTGTGCTCCCCTAACAACTCAAAAGAATACAAAGGCGGCGAAGCAGCGGTCAACAAAGTGACTTGCGTCAGCGAGTGTCGCAGAATCGAATGCCCCGGCGTCTGCTCTGCAGGCTTTTTATCTTTCGGCGCGCGTGGTTCTGGAACCGTCGATTCGCATCGAGAACATTGTAGATGCAAGAAGGTTATTTCGGGATGTTCACGTTAGATCGGAATGCTCTCCCTATCAGAACAGATAACACATGCGCACAGAAACAAAGAATGGAACACGCGCTTCCCTTGGCACGGAGATAACAAAGACCGGCGCAGCCGGGCGGTAAAAGCAAAACACAAATAGACAAACCCAATGCATGGTTCGCGGCAATATACCGCATTCTGTGTAGAAAACAGAATTTATTGCTAAAAAGTGATGGCAATAATTATGAGTGCGCGGATTCAAACGAAAGGAGTCCTTTGGTCGCACGGGCACAAAAAATCCAACACCCATCCTTTTTCTGCTACGCAGAAGACAACGTTAAAAACCTCAGGTTATGCCCTTTTTGCTTTTCATTTGTAAAGTTCAAGCTGCCGCCCGAATTCCTGAAGGTCTCTCATACTTCTGCAACGCTTTCTCCGTAACACAGACCCTTCGGCCTTTTCCGCACAATCTAGCAGTCGTCTACATATCTAAAGATTTTTGGACCATTTCATTGTTCACGTCGCGTAGTAAATCTCGGTCTAACTGTTAAAGAAAAATAGTTGGCAGAACCGGGGCCACGCATGAACCGCTACAGATTCATTTTTTTCTCTGTGTATGGCCAATCGTCATGCTTCACGACCTTGGCCGAAAGGTAGAACTCGAGGACGGACAGAAAATTACTAACAAAAATACCCGCAGCATTCGGAAACCTTGTTAAGCCATTCTCCTCAATACATTCTTATACGCATGTCAATTATTCAGCATGTGGTTTTGAAAGAAACCTCTTCTATATCTACAAAAAAGTGCACCAACTGCGCCATTTTTCTGTAAATAGTTTACTTCATGCAAATTCCTCGCGCCAGACGGATCATTGGTGTTTACCATATTGTTTGTAGGTACCTGCTTAGCTACCGTGACCAACTTTCCTTTCCACTAACAATACATCAGAACGGAATCCCAGCTTTATGGGTCTTGGCAGAAAATAATCGACAAGCAGGTCCCTCTACTTCCCCTAATGCATTTTATTTCGTAGTAACCCTTAACCTTTTACTTGCCAATGTTCCAAAAATGAAATGCAGAAAACGTGACTTTGTATTTCCTTCCCTATATACCGAATTTCCGTATTTTTGTTTTCGCATACTCACTGATGTTTGTGGAACACATCACAGTTGTAATTTTTGTTAACAGCCTATTTAGAAGCTTTGAATAAATGTTTACAAAAAGGCATATTTTGTGTTTGTTCACCACCACGTTATTGTTGCGACATTTTGCAGCAAAATGTAATGTTGCAATGTGCAAAGCAGAACCAAAATATTAGGAGATATTTAGCGATTACTCTGCGAGTAATATAAAGAAGAATATAGACACTCAAGCTTTTTTTGGAGAGTTTTGTGCGAATGTTCTTTTTTTGGAACATTGGCGTTTCATAGAGCCAGAAATACGGAGACCGACCAGCGCACTTCGCGTCTCTTTTTCTTCTCATTTTCACTGTGTTGGTGGCACCCTCTAGTTAACACTTGCAGAAGCTTCATTGCTACCTCACGGCCGGGCTGGAGGAGCGGCGGGCGCGCACTTTCATACGGCGTGCGCTTCGGGTATGGTTCCCACCATCGCCGGCGCTAGTTCGTGGCGCTGCGGACCAACCCTCGCCGGTTGACCTATAGCACGGGCGGGGTAGAGCGGCGGCGCGCGCATTTGCCACTGCCCTAGCCCTGCCGTGGCTACACGTGATATCTGTCTGTGTAAATTTACATGTGCGTCATTAAAATGGGCGACTCCTTCCCCCCTTCTGAAATTTCCGTCTAATATGGTCAAACAGTCTAATATTATCACTCGGAAGCGCCTAATCAATAAATTGAAAGAAACATTTTAACTCGGGGCACAAGAAGAAAAATATGCGAAGCCTTCATATCTTATCAGCGATTGTATTATATGAGAATGGTGAGGCGGGTATTAAACTCGCCATTTTCCGTAACTGAAATATCAGTTCTTAATTTTCCTTTCGGATGATGCCTTGGTTTGCACGCGCACAGGGCATGACCACTGACGCCAATGATTTCCCGCCGAGCGAGATACGGTTATCGCTTAGCTAAACGTGTTTCTGCTGCTCACGCTCCGGTCGGGCTGAGCGGACCGCTGGCAGTGAGCGCACTGTCAAAAACACAGCTAAAACTCTTAATCATGCAACTGAAGTGCACAACGAGTCCTCTTTTTGGTGAGATATAGCAGCGAAGGCATTCATTGGTAGCGGTGATATTCCGCGGCAGATCCAAAACACGTGCGGCAAGCGTTGTCGGCTCGCTCGGCCAGAGACGATGCGTCGACTAAGAAAAAAGAGGGTTGGGAGGGTAGAGGGTTGGTTCGAAGCGCCCTCACTCTGTCAAGAATCTGCTGTATTGTTTCCTTATTGGGTGCGCAGGCCGGATGAAAGTGCGCGCTCGTCGCTCCTCCAGTCCGGCCGTGGCTACCTTGTGGCCTCCGCGATCGGCTACCGGCGGCGCGCCGTTGCTCCGGCCGCCGTCCCAATCGCCCGGAGAGAGCGTAAGTTGAAAAGGGGCGTCGCCGCGTTTTTCCCACACCACGGCGCGCGTAACCTGAGGTCGCTTTTTATGGCGCGGGCGGGCGCAGAGGACGAAAACTCGGCCTTCGCAGCCAACTGCAGCCAACTCGGACACACGTCGCGGCGTGTGTCGGAGTTGGCAAAATTTCACCGCTCCCCTTGCTTCCGCGCCGAATGGGACGGTCGGAGCAACGGCGCGCCACCGGCAGAAAATCGCGGACGCCACAACTACCTTTCCCGCCTTTCCTTGGCATTATTTTGAGATTCTCTGGCCCGTCGAAGGGGCGCCATTCAACTGCAGCGAATAGCCGCCTCAGTCCTCGTGATTGTAAGGGGGAGCGACTTTTTTGCTACCATACTTCTGCATAACAAAATTTTCGTTTATAGGTTATGACTCAACGCTTCCTGAGCTGAGTTCGGAGGCTGCAATTAACCTTTTTTTCGGCTTTTCCGATGAGGATCGCGAAGGTGCATCTATATTCCAATTGCCTCCTGATGAAGATGGCAACATCACTGACGAGAAGCACGTGCAGGAAAACGACTTTTCTGAAGTTGTTCCCGATGGTATTTGCGGGTATGCAGAATTTACGCAGTGCAGCGATGAAGCCGTGTCGCCTACTAAATGTTTGAATCCTGAGCCACGAAGAAGAAAGCCATCGCGAAGGCAACTGACTGTAGAAAAAGCCCGCAAATCTTCAGCTATGACAAGGAAAACGAAACCCTTACAGCCGTCGCTTGGAGCAGACTGGGGCGACCAGGTCACGTTCTATAAACCACTGGCCAGCCACAACCCTCAGATGTTGCTAGAGACATTGCCTGAGCTTGCGAACATGAGCCTATTTGAGTTGTTCAGCAAATAATTTCCCCGGAATACCTTTACTTACTGGCTGACATGACTACAATGTACGCACTCCAAAAGGGGACAGAGGTACCAGATACCTCCAACCAGCAACGAAGTGGAGGTGAGCGCAGTGTATAAAAAAGATAAAAACTAACCAGTGCCAAGAGTGCCAAATGCGCCTGCGCAGCACGTGCTTCATATCCTACAACGGTGTGTGAAATTCTGACTGACCTACAGTGAGGACGATTTTTCTAGATAATTGCTTTCACTCTTTATACTCTTTGGAGTCATTTCAAAAAGATGCCTTGCCTTCGGTTACTAAGAGCAAGCAATTCTACTTTGAAGGCAATAAAATTTGTACCAGAGAAATTTTGCGTCTTGTGTTTTGGAAACGCCGATGTTCCAAAAACGAAACATTCCCAAAAACGTGCGTAGTTATTGTGAATGTGGCTGGATTTTTTGTCACGGGTAATGTATAAGGCAAATTGAAATTATCAACACCAATTTCAGTTTTTTGAATGTTCCTTCTTATTACGGCGTTTAAAGGTTTAAGGCCCTCACTGGAGGGTATTACATATAGGAGGGGGGAGGGGGCAGATACACACTGACAATACAGATATCTTGACCGCAGTGTTAAAAAAATAGAACAAAAAATAATGATAGAAAATAACAAAAAAAGAAAACTTCGGTACAGCAAAATGTGGAAGGAATGCAATGGGATTTAGGAGAAAAATTTTGAACTAATAAACGAATTGCCCTTGCGAAAGAAGGCTCTTACCGACCACACGAAAATTACTCAACCGAACCACTAAAATGCAGTAAAATAGAGAAAAGCGACGAAGAGCGAAAACAGAGAAGAGCGCTTCTGCATGAGAATATATTTCAAGGAACAATGCTATTTTACGCATCACAATTGGCCAAGCAACTGTTGAAATTTAGGGATGTCTGTTTGGGTTGCTAAATGTGAGGGTATATTGCTCTAGTAAGTTATGGTGTGGGGCAGGAATGAGTGTGCATACAAGTACGAGTAACACAGTGGGCGCTTGAAATCTTTGGGATAATCCCTGAGCAGAAAAATAGCTGATGGAGGCTGAAAAAAATCGCTGTGAAGTGTTTGGTGGAAGTAGATTTTACCAAAAAGGGACAAGTGAACGTATGCGCGACAAACACATAATTTCTCCAATTCACCACGCTGTGTTAATGCTGTGACGCTAGAAAATCAGGAATAATTGAAAGAAAGATGAAGGGAGCAGCACGGTTAAGTAATGACTCGGTGTTTTTGGTTATATACGATTTAGGAGGACCCCAGATTTCAGAGGCATATTCTATTTTTGGACGAATAAGGGTGCGTGTGCAAGCCTTTTTAGATAAGATGGGGCTTGTTTTAGATTACGCCTCAGTAGTCCTAAAAAGTGATTTGCTAAGGCACAAGGGTGACGTTAGTATGGTGCTGCCATTATTAATTATTTCCTAAATGAAGACAAAGATGTTTCTTAGTGTTCGTTACCTCTATTGCATTATGAATTATTTTGTAAGTAGGTGCAAAAAGGGGTTCCACCGAAAAATGACATTGCTCTTGTTTTATATATATTAGAGGAATAAACTATCTTAAGCACCAAGAGTTCGAGTGTATTGTTTAATGCGCCGACAAACGAAGGCGATGAGGTGTGCCAAAGTGAAGGGGTGCGTTTTGGCCACAGCAGGTCAAACGTCAGATCACAGCCGAAAGCACAGCGAGGCCTGAGGTGGTATCATATTCCTGCAAGTCGCTCACAACATTCAGCGAGTCACTACGAAATAGCGAGTGCTATTGTGTTTTTGGCACCACGCAAGCTAGGTTGGTTGTACAGCCGTATCAGCGAGAAAAACAAACCTAATATATGCCGGAAAAACATGCCATGAATTATGTGGGATGCAAAGTTTCCGTTTATAACCAGATACCGCTCATATGTGACGAGCTATATGTTGGGCAAAGTGGACGTTGTTTAAATAATCGCCTCAAAGAACACGATTTATCAATCAAGACCAATCAAGGATGGCACTGGATCACACTTGCCCATTCACTGCCGTGATGGCGATTCTACGCCAGGTCTCACAGAAACTATTATCATTGACAGAATCCGCGACACTGTGGCGCGTGATCTTTCGTAATAGTACGTCAGTAAAAGAAATCGCGAGGAGTGCATCACTCAATCGTCATTATCGCTTTTTAGTAATGAATTTCGCCTAATAAAGAACATGCCATAGGCGGACTCTTATTATTGTGGTGGTGTTATAGCTTTTACCATCTGCTTTTGTGGTTTTAAGTAATGTATGAGCCTATTTAGGGCAAATTCCTTTCCTGCAAATAAATAGTGAGTTGCGCATTTTTTGTCTTCCTACGTCTGAATGTCCAGTTTGTGCAATTTTCGTAATCTATAATGCACAAACTAGCCCAAGCGCACATTTTAATGGGTTCCGATTAAGGTATTTATTTCTGCAAGTTACGGTTTCACAACGCGAAGATGACAATGTGATGGAGCGGGCAGCGTTGTTCCTGATAGATACAGCCAGGTTAGGTAACTCTGCAATGGGAGGATGCCATAAGGGTTGGAGCATATTCAGGCGATGGTCTGATCTGGGAAGTGAATGAATAAATTCCGGTTTCCTTGTCAGCGAGACGTAGTCGCCATTTGAGGATGCCAGCTTCCTTTCTTGCCCTAGTAGTGACATGTTCAGTGTGAATGATCCAGTTTAAACTGAGTGTGAAAAATACCGCAAGGTATTTAAACAACAACGCTAATTCAATGCGAATATCATTTATGGTGTGTGTGTTGCGGGAAGGTAAGAAGCAAAACTAAATTTTAAAGGCTTAGTTTTTCCACAGTTATTTCTATTTTCGGTGTGTCACTCGAATCGGTCAACCTATGCAGGTCATATTGTAATGTGGTAATGTCCGCACTGCTATTTATTTCTCCGAAGACAACGCAACCGTGAGCAAATAGTCGAATTTTTTAGCGTATGCTACACGCGATGTCATTATTCTCTATTAAAATATTAGCGCTCTGAAACTTCACCTGTCCCAACTCCTGATAAAACACTAGCAAGGTTAGAGACAGAGTTACTTTATCTTAAAGATCAGTTAGTAAGAAATTCTAAGGTCCATTTTTTGAGTAATGGTCTCTCTTGAAATTTTGTATTTTCAGTTCTAAAAATTTGTAGCGAACCCTTTCAAATGCGTTTGAGAATTCAATAAAGATGGCAATGACACCACGAAAAGGCTTTAGCACAGAAAAAAAAGCTCAGTTACTAGTTCGAAGACCTGCAATTGACATGACGAGCTTTGCTCACAACCGTGTTGGGTGTTTATGAGCAATTTACGTAAACTGAGACCAGCCATTACAGTTACGAAGACGGTATATAGTGAAACTTGAAGAAGCACGCGGTTCTGTGGAACGAACGGGGGCGTACCTTTCTCGCATCAACATTATGGGCTACCCCTGTAGATCAGTGGCGGCTCTCTCGTATGATTTGCAATAACTGCATCCAGCTAGAAACGCAGGGCGCTTTATCTGCACGTCCAAACAATATTAAAGTCCTACGTTGTGCGGCCCCGACCATCTACAACCAAGCCGCTGCTAATCAGGATCGCAACGCCGTGAGCGGATGCAGCAAGCCGCTGGCTGCACGAGCAACCCAAATTAAGCCACTGCAGTTACAGCTTGTCGCTGCCGGCAGTTTATAGGTAATGGCGAAACAGTTACACAAGAAAAAACGCATGTGCGGTGTTGAGAAAATTGCGCTGGGTGTCGCCATCTGCACTGCTAGTAAAGTCAGCGAACAAATAAACATGGCAACACTTAAGCAAACCTCTTTACGTGTACTGCCTGGGAAGAATCTGTTGACTGACGTGGTTGAAACTTTTGCTAATAGCGACCGTTTCTAGTTGGTGCTTCCATTTTGGGCTTGTTAAGTATTTATCGTCCCCTAAAGCCCAGTTTACCTATTCTAAAACACCCTCATGAATCAACTGGAACATCAGAGCCTGCATATCAGTTGCGTGACAAAGCACTTGCGACGCCTCCTTTCACTAACAAAACATGCGGCTGAAACGTGTGAAGGATGATTTTTATTTAGCTCTGTTGATTCCCCTATAGGTGTGGCTTATGTTGCTTTATTTGCCGCGACAAATGTCAACCGAACTTCAACCATGGAGATGCTCCTCTCCACGCACTTGATAATTACACCAATGGACGAAATATTTTCAGTAATTCAAACTTAGGCGGCACCAAAGAAATGCCGCATATTTTCCCCTCGCCTGCCTACATACCATAATTTGATTGCATAAAATATTCTGCAGCAGGGTCGGTGGGTGTAATATGTTTGAGAATCGTCAGAAAAAATTACAAACCGCTGGTCCAGGTTGTAATGCCTTAGACCACTCTAGGACATAGCACGGTCGATAAGCTCTTAAAAAACCACAATATAAATACCGTATGGTGGTCGTGCAACGTTTTTCACTCCTAAAAATGTCACGAACAAGGTACCTGGAGTCATTTGCCACGAGCGAGAAAATTCAGAATTACGACTACTATTGTCTCCTCACCAATGCTAAACGGTATCAGTTGTTCTGGCTTCTGTGATAATTTTCCATCGTCGTTCAAAAAGCGTTGTGGGTTATATTTGTGAGGGTCTTCCCAGAAAACAGGGTCATTGTGACATGCCCATATATTTGGGATCACAGTAGTGCCTTTCGGAATGAAGTATCCGTCAATCACGACGTCATCAGAGCTCCTGAAATAGACAGATGAGTTACCGCATCTTTGTGAATCGACATAAATAAAGCAATGCAAAATTTGCCCCCAATACCGAATGTTACATCACCATTGATGCCTAAGCAGATACTACAAGTGCATAGGAAGTGAATTTAAAATTCCTATCAAGTAACGAACATACTGAAATAGAATAACACTGAGAATTGAATACTGACAATAACGTTGTTTTATTTTGAGGTAATTGTAAGTATCGCGCTGAGTCATTGTACACACCCATTATGCGTATCATATAACATGGTCAACTATGCGAAAATATTCCTCCTCAGTTCTTCTCTTTGTCTCACGTTCTCTTCACCACCCACGCAAGTGCATTGTAATTAGCTTCTGACCTTTTCGTCTGCTGAAAGATTTACAGCTCATTAAACCACATATTTCAAACACACTTGATTTGTAAACCGAGGAAAAGATGCTGAGCCCAGAGGTTACTCAGCTAGTGTGGTAATGTATATTACAAAAATTTACAGGTTTTTATTTCATAGGCTATGTTATTGCATCAGGTTGGCACATGTGGTTGTCTGAGTAGACGATGAATACTAAACTCCTCTGTTAGGTGCAGCTTGGCGAAAATATAAACTCTAAACCTATAAACTCAAAAAAGCCGCTTTCGAAAAGGTGAGCGGAGAAATTGAAAGGGCGGAAACAAGGTGAATTGGGGTATTGTGTAGGATAACCATTGCTGCAAAACCGCTGGAGAAATCAAACACCGACTCACGCCTTCCTCCTAGTCTAGACTACTGGCGAAAGCTTCGTGACTTCGGTGAACTACACGCCTCTTACGATCAAACGTACTGCCCAGAACTGGCCTTCACTATCCGAAGAGAAATCACGTCAAGGACATCGCCATTCCTCGAAATTCGACCAACGCACGTGTGATTTTTATTAAGGAAACTTTGTCGGAACAACTAGTGACACTACAGTGGGCACCTATTTTTTCCAGTTATTAGCACACTTTCTGAAGTACGTGTGGAGTAAGTGTAAGTGGTGTGGATATGTTCTCTTTCTTCGCAGCTACTCGTCTTACCCTTTTTCGCCTGTGAGCTTACAACCTTTTCCAAACAAAATCGCGCCGCAGAAATGACGTCCGAAGCCGGTTTTGTCAAAATTGCCTGATAGCTTACAAGGAAATGTTCTGACGGATAGGCGAGTGCTGTGAGCTGGATATGGTGCACAAAGAAAGTCTTATTTATTAGAAGAGCTCAGTATGACTGGAACTGAGCTGTGAATGGTTGCAGCGAGTGCAAACGCCACATGGGAATAAAATGGGAAAGAGAGAAAGATAGGCAGAGACCAATTCTGCTAAAAAATTGAGCGCTGGTGAGATCTGCTGAGTGTTGCAAACTTGGCCGCTGAGAAAGAACCAGCGAGAGAGCCCGCTGTTTTTGCCAATATTCAGGTTGGGAGTCTGTTTGGACCACAGTGGTTTGGATACCCGGGTGTACGCTCTCTAGCGCCTCTTCGCACTGGTCATTCGAAGGAAACGCGAGGAAAGGGTCTCTGATACGTGCTAATATTATGTGGGGAATGGCGTCGGGGGTGGGCCTGCTTTGCACTTCGGTTAGGTTTAAAATTGATGGTGGTGAAGGTGAGTGTGGCTTGGATCGGGAAGGTATTGGTTTTGTTTAATCGCCACGTCTGTCCATGTGAACGTGTGAGAAGCGCGTTGGCCAATGGGACGTTATCGCGAGCAAGGCTGTAGTGCGTGATTAATTCTCGATATGAGACGATCCTGTGTGTGTTGGATGTGGCACTATGAAATGGGAACGTTCTTGCCCGACACGTATAGTACGTTTTCAAGCCATGCAGTGAACGGCCTCTTTACCCTCCAGACGAGCGTACGGAGGAGTTCATACTAGTTCAACTGGGGATTGCAATGTGTGTAGTTGCATAATATTGACTGCCTATAGTGAGGACAAGCCTCGGGCAATGTGTTAAAAACCCATCTTACGTAGAAGGGTGTGATGTAACGGCTTGATCTTTGTGCAGGCGGGATAGCTATAGTCGACTCCTCCGGAGTTGTAAAATTGAAGGTGAGTTGGCTTGGAAAGCTTAGAGAAGGGTGTTGTGTGTTGATTCAAGCTACCGCGAATATAGAACGATGTTCATTTTCCCACGTCTACATTGGTCGTCTCCACGTGTGTGTGAAATTGTTTCTCTAAAAGGTTCCCCCTCTGCTCCTTGCAGCTGGCGTGGTAGAATGTATTAAAATTTCTCGGGATCGGTGTTGCAGTCAGATTTTTTAATTTTTAGTGGTAGAGGAAGCTTTTCATTCCGGTACATGATCAGGTTTATTTCCAGTTGTTTTAGGATGCGGTTCTGAGTTGGAGTTTTGTTTCAAACCAGCTATTTGATATCAATGAGACCTTTTGTAAGCTCTTGAGCTGTGTTGTGTACCCCTAAAACCTAGAAACTGGCAGTGGAATTACAAATAGGCGATGAAGCACCCATTTGAAGAACGAAGAAAGTCTGGGAGAACAAGTGATTCTGCTTCCGAATAACAATTGTATGGGCTTGATTTTTTCTTGTTTTCAGATAAAACGAACTTCGGCTTCATAATAATAAATGCAGAAGAAAATACAATTTCACTGGCACTGCTGACCAGTTATAAAAATATTAACTAGTAGTGCCCTTGTTGACGGTGACATCTTCATGGCAAAGGTGTTTAAGGTGAGTCCATATTTTGCTCAATGAACTGCATCCACCTTGATGGCTTCTCGGTCATGACACGGTGCGCATTCTAAAGCCAGCTGTGGTGCCCCTTACTGCCCTTCTTCGGCGGAGGGCCGTAATTAAAGTCAAATATTTTGTTGAAAGTCTTGAAGTTTTTACAAGATCACTGTCGGCGTCAGCAAGAATCGTCGGAAGAACAGTTTTTTAACGTGAGAAAAGAATTGAGCAGTCGGTAAGTGAGGTTGAACAAGAGATTACGCTGAATAAACAAAAACGTTTAACCTACTCTCTGGCTACGCCAAGCGGTGTTGGAGTTTTCCAGCGTTCCACCTCCCAGATGCAGGCCATGGTATATGGCAATTGGTTGCGGTCTTCCCACGTTGGCCTTCGCTCTGATCCGACACCTTCGTCAATCTCTCGCTGAATCCTTGCCTGAATTGTATCCGGGTATTTGGCAAAAACTAGTAGGAGCCACCACATTGTCCAGGTTGTGCTCGTTGTGCCTGCTATTGTGAAGTCGTTCACGTTCCCCAGCAGGGTTCGGTCTGAATTGTGCGGCATTAAAAGTAATTATCACACAGCGTCATACGTCGAATCATCAACATAGGCTAACGCAGCTAAAACCAAGTAAATTTCACGACATAGAAACGGACATCACATGTTAGTGCTCATGATACAATGTTCCGCGGCAATGGACTGTTTCACCCTCGTAAATAAATATTACTGCGTTGCACATCTTAGACAAGAGGTACCCAAATGTTGAAGAATTCAGAAAATAGCCCTCAAATAATGAAAAACGGGACTCTTTCACACTTCAATCATAAGAAAACTGGTATGGCCCCGTAATGTGGGATAAGATTCGATTGCGGACATTGTTTATAACGAGACGCCCAAGCAATGCGAACGATCCCAGCTGCGTTGGTTAATCGCTATTCCATCTTAAATTATATAATGCGTTGTTGCGGGTTCACGTTTATGGCAGGGTGAAAGCCCGAATGCCACAGATTTTGTCCTTCATGGCCCTTTGCAGAGTGAGTGAGGTTGCCATGTTGACGATGACCAACCCGAAGGTTGCGGAGGGTATTTTTATTTTTTAATCACACCACTACATTCACCCACAGGACATTGTTGCATGAGATACCTAGAAACTGTCGTCGATTCAAAAACAGCAACATGAATCTCACACACTGTAAAATATAGAAACATAAAAAAGAAGAGAGGAATTTCTTAAAAAATGAATGCAGCCAAGAGCATTCTACAACACAAAACGACAACGCACACGAAGGAAAGGAAAAGAAAAAAAGGAAACAAGACAGAAGGCGAAAAAAGAAAAGAAAAAAAAAACAGCAACCTATAAAAATCATTCACAGAGGTAACGAAATATTGCAATGAACAACACTATCCAGCTGCAACCGTGGATAAAAATTTAAACAAATAAGAGAAAGGATAAAGATCACTGCAAACTAAGACACTGTTTTCCTTGCCGTCACGAAGATAACGCTTTAGAGTGCTGTCATATCTAACATCAGATGCGCAAACAAAGTTTTCCGGCAGCCTATTGGAAAACGCACGTGCGCGCGGAAAGAAAGGGCGATTTTTAAAAAACGACGTTTGCAAAATTATTTTTCCTAATTTAGGGCTATTGTCTGTCCTCTTTGATCCATAAGCGGGCAGTTTTAAACGTCTGGCGGTTAATACCTGTTAAATAAGGGGAGCTCTTTCACCACATTTGCAATGTCAGTCAATGGCTGATCGATAACTGAGCCATTTGCGAAAGGCTATCGCATGCCGGCCACTTTCAAATTTGTCCCGGCGTACCCACCGCGTATCGAGGTCACAGATACGTATCGTTTTTTTTTGTATTCGCGGGAAAACTATTGCCCAAGATACTTCCGGCACGCCTGCTCTCTCCAAATTTCCCTAATGGCTACGCTTGATTGCAGATTCACGAGGGCGGTTGTTTAGGTCTGCCGCGTCGTCATTTCCGCTTCACCGAGATGACATCCTCCGATGGAAGTGCGACGAGAAAGGCTGATTACCACAGCTGCCCACACGTCTTGCGCCCCCAGAAGACCGCTTTAGTGGTCGTAACTGTGGAGTGGCCTTTAGTGGCTTTAGTGGCCTTAAGTGTTTTGCCTAAACAGCGACACACTGCAGCCCTGCACTTCCCCTTAGGCTAGCCAAAAACGGACAACACAGCACTGTGCTTCGTTAGAAAAAGGTTTGTTTTTGTCTACTGAATAGGTATGGGAGAATTGGGACGGTAAATTGCGAGATTTCCGCACCGCGGTGGTTGATTGGTTAATGCATTGTGCTAGTGAGCGCGAGTACATGGGTTCGATTATCTGCCGCGGCGGCCGCTATTCGGATGGAGGCAAAAAGCAAAACCGCCTGTTTGTACGAGATTTTGGCGCATGTTAAAGGTCCAGAGCCGTCTACTACGCCGTGCCTCATCGCCTGCGTTGCGTCGGTGCGTTACACTCAATCAATCAATCAATCAATCAATCAATCAATCAATCAATCAATCAATCAATCAATCAATCAATCAATCAATCAATCAATCAATCAATCAATCAATCAATCAATCAATCAATCAATCAATCAATCAACAATCAATCAATCAATCAATCAATCAATCAAAAAATCAATCAATCAATCGATAAATCATTAAATAAATCAATATATAAATCAATCAATCAGTCATCAATCCATCGATCGATGAGATTTCAGCCACTGCCTTGTAGTACGACTTAGGAGTGGTAAACTAAACACTTCTTAAAAGAATAAGGCGTGGTTTACACAGACCTGTCTGTCTAGCGAGAATGACTGGGGTTTTTCTTCTCAGCTGAGGGTGGCAAATAAAGGGGATCCTAGGGAAACGATCTTAATGTCCGCAATTTTAGTCCAAAAGCAGTATTTTTTGGTAAAAAAACACTTTCGTGCAGCGTCCTATCAAACATTTGTTACGATTGGAAGAATCCGAGCAATACTTAGGGTCGTGTTGTATCTCGGCTGGCATTGGAATGCAACATCTCATGTTACCCCAGGTCGCCGGAATAATTGCACGTACCGCATGTGCGCTCAATTCAGGGTAAACAGATTATTCGTAATGCTTTTCTTATATTAGTCACCAATCTACGACCTACATGCATGAACATACTCAGTTTCTATGGCCGTGAACAGAACAGTTTCTCTTACCCAGTGCATGTACCCTGCCCGGGAATCTCTTTGATTCTTGCGCTTGACGCGCCAACGCAAGGCATGCGATGAGGCACGCCGTAGTGGAGGGCTCCGGATTAATTTTGACTTCTGGGGATATTTACGTGCGCCAAAATGTCGTACACACGGCCGTTTTTGCTTTTCGGGTGCATCAGAAAAGCGGCCGCCGTGGCCGGAAATCGAACCCCCGTCCTCGTGCTCAGCCGCACAACGCCATAGCCACTGAGCCACCACCGTGGGGCTGACCGGGAACCTACATCCTCGCCTAGGGTTTTGTGTATCTAAGTATCAAGTATTGTTTGTTTTTAAAGCTATATAATATTTACGAAGGCAGATGGTTTCTGTAACATTCTCCTGATAATTTTCTTCTTTTTTATAGTTTTTGTTTGTTGCTTTCAATGTTTTCCTGTCTAACGGTTGCCTTTTGACATTCCCCCATTCTAACCAATAAAAATGGTTTACTGAAACGTTTCTTTATGCGTCGGCATTCTCTGCTACTTGTTTTTACGGATATAGGTAGTTTTTTTACTGCTTTTCATATGAGTTTTCAAGAGATGAGCAGCAAATATAGCACAAAACTGACGTAACTGAGATAAAACACGGTAAATGTAGGCCTGTTTGGGAATTCAACCCACAACCCGCGCACAGAAGCCTACCGAATGCGTTGCATTGCACGGCCAGCATTCATTTTCAGGTAGGGTAGGTTGTGGTAAAACGCATGGGTCAGGATGGGCAGTCAGAAAACAGGTACAAAGGGGATGAGAGGCTTGTATGGAGCTTGCGTTTTTGACGCTGGATTCACACGCGGCATAGCATACTATGTGGCTATGCTGCGAATGCGGATAATTTTATTGAATAAACAAAACGCGTGCCTTGCGAAAAACCTCATGCGTGTCTGCAGACATATCCCAAAGCAACGTGACGACGAAGCTTGTCATAGCTTGCCCTTAGCTAAACTACAACTCAAAAAAGAATCGCGCCCCTAGCGAATAATATTGCCTTCCACGTTTATATGCCGCGTACATCGCCTAATACAGCAGAGCGTGAGCTGATAGCTAAAGTTAGGGCACGCGCACAGGCTCACACTTTAAATGCCACATGATTCGTAAAATCTTCAGACAATGAAACCAGCGATTAAGGCAATGCCAGGGGTGCCGTGTAGTATAGCTATAAGGTTTGACGGATCTGCATCATCTTCAGCCTCGTCCGCGGAAGAAGGGAAAGGGAGCGGCTATGCCGGCTGACTCACAAAGCGTGGTCCCCTAGAAAAATCTACATTCCGCGCAAAGAAATTGGTGCAAGAAGGGAGAAGAACCCGACCTGACGAGGCCACTGTTCCTTACAATGGTGGATCTGGGAACCTGCTCCCACCTCTGCGCGCCGTACCACCTTAAGCAGACGGACAAAAAAGGCGCGGCGTGTTTCACCGCCGTTTATATTTCTGGGGGAACTGAAAGAAGCTGTGAAGACAAAATGCAAGTTTGATTCATTCAAAAGATTGCCTCGTTGTAATACCCAAGACATAACTTTTAACGTAAACTTCACTCAAAAAAGAAATGTAGTTAGGCAAAATGAGAAAGGCCATTTCCGCTCATTTCCACAGTACAAGATATGAGGTATGTGCGATTGGATGCGCAATTGGCTGAGGCCAGCAAAAGCAAACACAAGTTAAGCAGGGCTTCTAAGCTTGCAGAACAAGCTACTTGCGCCTAAATGTTACTCATAGCTTTTTTATACCAGAAGGAATGGTGAGTATACAACGCAAGTAACGAGCACAAACGTAAACACTAAAGCACCAGTGTGCATTCCATAAAGTCTGCCGGTAATAGATGCGCAACCGTTCGGCGAGTTGAGCCTACACTGGCAAACTGGCACAAGCGACCTCTACTCCGTGACAACGATTGTTGAGCATACCCAATGTTTCACGAAACCATTGCTATTAACCACAAAACTTAAGTCGGGAACAAATCCAGGCAAAAAACACGAGTGAGGAAAGCCGCCCTGAGCAACAGTAAACAAAGCTTTTCACTTTTCGCTCCAGGCCCAGTCAGCATAATCACGTCCGCTTAAGTATCGGCCTCGATACGACATCGCAGACCTCAGTAAACATGCGACACGGCGGGCGAATAGAAATATTAGCTGAATATGTTTTCGTTGTCATTAATTAAAGCATCGCTTGCTGCCGGACAATAAAACATCAAACATTTTGAAGAAAAGAAACCTGTACATTGTTTTTACCACGCATCTCAATCTGCTTACCCGCTTGAAGGCGAAATTGTGGTTTTACTTATTTACGACGTCTTTAGTCCTCGGTCACATTGGCTTCACTTCATCTGCCGCTACATCGTGTTTGGGGCAAACATTTCAACGCACACGCTCCTATCGGGAGGTAAGCTTCCCTACCCTTAAGAGTATTGAGCAACTTCACTGCCACTGTTCTACTCGTTCACTTTCATTTATACAAAGTGAACGGGTAGAACAGGAGCGCGGTGATCGCGCATTGTGCTTCTACGCTGGATAAAAGCGTTCAAATTCCATACCATAACCCCAGTTTTCAAGCGAAACTGGCATTGAATGACTGGCGCAGTTGCCAAAACTTCTTGCGGTACAGCTACGTTTATACACCTGGGCTGCTGATAATGATGGCCGCGAAGTAATTTTTATGTACGCACTCAGGGGAATTGGCCTTTCATGAAGCCCTTGGTGACTTTCTTCTGCTGGAGCATGCACATTTACTGGATCTTAGGGCGCAGCTCTTACTCGCCTTTTGGAGATTACGCGAGCGCGCGCACAAGGGCTGCCCGAGATCACCTTAAAATGGGACCCAAGAAGCGCCTTCGCTTACATCACGCCTCATCTCAGGTGCGGTCGCAAGCTCTCGTCGGCCGGTTCACCATCTAGCGCGGCGTGATTAGATTTGCTAATCACGCGGAAAAACGGGCAATCATTTAAGGTAATCTTTTTGCGACAGTTACAGGAGAATGACCAACAATAGCATGTAGCAAATATTTGCATTCACGTAAGGCTCAGTCAAATAAAAGAATTTTGGTCACTTCGTGTTGATTTTGGATGTAGTGTTTGCGTTTTTCTTTTTCGCGGTCGTAGTGTTTAAATTTCGGTAGTTTTTGTTTTCACTTCAAGTCAAGCTTTGTATGCACCCCTGTTTCCAGGTGGAAGGTGTCGGTCGTTTCTTTTTTTAATTTTAACACCCGCGGCTATTTTCTTGAACACAAATTGATGGCTTCTCGCAAAATTTTTTCACTTTACGCTTTCCACTTCCAAACAAATGAAAACTATAGGCCCACAACTCAAGCTTCATTCTTAAATACTTACGCGTAAACGGAGAACGAGGATCTTGCGTGGTTTCCTCTATCTTTTTCATGTACCCGTGAATAAAATCCTGGTTGACATCGACGCCTACATCAGCTTTATAATCCAAAATAAGCTTTCTGCAAAGTAAATCGAAAGGTGATGGCGATGAGCCAATTTAACAATCTTGAGATAATTTAGGATATCTATTAAATTGAAAACTCTTATATAAGCACGAGACAAGAGGTTATTCTTCAAGCCGAATCGAAACTACACTTTAGAATAGTTTTTTTCTAGATTTTAAACACCACAGAAAAAGTAATGGAAGGGCTGGAGGCCTGTATTGTTAATCAAATTGATACTACTTTCCCTATGGGGCGCTTATGTCTATACAACATAGGTAGTACGATCACCTTGCCAACACTTTTTGGGGTATTGGCGGTTTACGGGAATCCACTGGGGAATCCCGGAAGACTCTCCAGATTAATAATACAAGATACTTGTGTTTTTATACTGCGGCAATTTAGGTGCTTTGTTTTTTGTAATTAAAAACTATTACATCGTCACGCTGCGAGACGCGGCCAAAACTACAATGTACAAAAAAGTATGGTCTTGAAACAGCAGGTAAATATATGTGAAGCATAAATAAATGATATGACAATCGGCCAACTTAGCGAAAGTGTGTCGTGTAAAAGGAAAATGTGGTTAAAAAGTTGAAATAATGACCGAGGTTAAAAGCAAACTTTTCATGCATTTAGGTACCTTGAAAAAGTAAACATCACACACAAATATCTCTACAAGTGATGTTATTATTTCGTATCTGTTTAGGTACGTTGCCAAACACGCCACGAGTATTTTTTGGGGCTTCTCATAGGCATCCGCTAGAATTCACTATTTTTACAGCTCCCCGAAACTATCTTTCATCAGACGCTTACTTGTGTAGTTATTTCTACTTGTAATACAGTGCTTGCGGAGTTTGCAAATTCGTGTGGCGCGCTGGCTTTGGATCGGGGAGAAAGCCGCTGCTGTGACGGCGCGAGGGATTCCGCCATGGCGCAGGAGGCTGTTGCTCATAGAGCGGAGAGGCAAACCTTTGCAGTGAATACCTTATGTTGTGTGTCCAGAACGTTCGACTACCCTTTTCGGACGTCGGATAGAGGGCACAATTTATCGCAGACATTATAGGAACGAAGAAATTATTAACCTAAAAAGGACTGCAAAGTCGTTGCCGCAAGGTTGCGGTCAATATTTCGAATAGCAGTTCTCAGAATGTTGTTAACGTAGAATTCTGCGTCGTGCACCGTTTTGGCTGGGCTGAGTGGTGGTCCAAATGAGCTCCTTGTTCCAGTAGCTACCGGGACTCTGCAGTTTTGTATATCGTGTTGTGTCCCTTTTTTTAGTCAACTACTTTTTCACAATGACCACAAGTGTCCCCACCATGTATTACCGAGCTGGTTCATTGTTGCAGAATTTTTTTCAGCGTCCTGTAAAGCTGCGTTAGAACGCTATCTCCCCAAAGTTCTGGTAGAAGCAGCGACACCCGCTGTATTCTAAAAATCTTTGATTCGCAACCTTTACATTCAATTTCGCTATCGATTCCTGCGCTTTCGATATGATAAACACGGAAAAGTGAGCCTGCTCAACAACGTGACACGGTAACACTATACTGCGCTCCTTTAATGTTGATATAGACCTTTGCGCCCCTGAATGGTGAAGCGGATGAGGTTTGACATTGCCACGCCATGCACAGACCAGACTTTGATTAATTGGGGATGCTCAGTCAAAAGTCCGGCTCAAAAAATATGAGCCATTGCCGTTGAAGAGTAGTCATGGGTGGATCCGCTTGTCCCAATGTCGTCAGTATGCCCGTCCGAGTGGTTCATCCCGTTAAAACAATTTAACATTCTAAATGGTATTCGAACTCTTTTTTGCCGCTTGCAACTAGAAAAATACTTGGTAAATGTAAAGGATGCCTATATTCCAACCAAGAATATTTATGTACGGATCGGAAGACAGAGCAATTTATTTAGGTAACGCCTGCTTTCTATCTGCTTGCAACATTTTCTGTTAGTGCATTTTCTCCTAGAAAAAAAGTCTGCCAAATAAAGAGTTCTCTACGAAAGCTCGTTGAAATGATTGAGCATCGACTACCTAAAACAGGTCGTTTAACAAAAAAACGTACGTTTCATTACAAAATTTCACGCAATAAAAAGCAAAGCGCATTCATTTTTTTTAATTTTAGACCCATCTGGAAATTTTAAATAGACGTGCCGGAAGTTTCGTACTGAAACTGGGAGTACAACATGAGTATGTTTTTCAAAAATATCTAGAGTCTGGCAATGCTTGGAATATATCTTTTCAGATACAATTAGTGTGTATCGTACTAGCAAGTCCTTATTTATAAGGCCCACCATTTCTAATTGCTATAAATATGCTAGTAAAACGGGATGAGTTTTCCAGAAAAGAAATGGATCTTTTGAACATTTATAGGGGAATTATTTCTCACCACGTAACACAGCCACCCATATTTATACCAGATGTGCGACGTCGTGATAAATTTTTCTTACTCTGTGAAAGTGCCGAAGGCGGTCACGGCGGCATTCAGTTGACCAATCTTCGTGAATGGCAGGCAGCGCAAAATCCTAAATAGGGGTATCGGGCAGAAATGTAGCATCGGTAAAGTCTGAATATTTGCGAGCATGTCCAAAATAAATTTTTGAAGTTCCTGGCGAGTCGGATGATCACTGGGCAATCGACGGGCGTAGAAGAAGGAGGCGATGTTGCTGGAGGCGCAGTACAGAATATATTCTCTTATGTAGATTGGTGCTCCATCGGTTTTTCTGATCTTTTTGTCGAGGTAGTCGAATTCCATCTGCAATTTTCACAATAAAAACACGCTCTAACTCCACGCCTGCTGGATACGTCACTTGGGACAATACCTACGATGCAAAATGAATTGGATGTAAACGGAGTTTGGTTGTTGGTACGGCTTCTTTGTCAATATAGATATTTAGATAGGCTAAAACCGTACTTTAAGCGAAAACAATGGCATTGTGGTTCTGTCATGCCATGGAAAACAAATCCTATCAAAATGGCTTTACATTTTGATCATAAGACAAACAAGAAACAGTCGACGTTCGGAGTTAAATGTCCTTTTATGCACCTCCTCAACGATCGTGCTCTATGCGGAGCAAACATTGGTATTGTCTTAGCATAAGTATTTTTGCTTACGTGTTTCAAATCCCAGGTAGGTCAACCATGTTTCTAGGTCAACTAAATACCTCAATCGATCATGATGCACCCCCCTACAACAGGGGACAATTAGCCTTTTCCAGAAATGACCTGACTGAGACAAATTTACAGACATAAAGCAAATATTGCCCTAATTAGGGCTATGAATCATTCACCCCTATGAACGTGAATGACCAACCTAGCTATTTAGCAAAAAACATAGATGAGATTGATAAATAAGTGTAAATATATTGTGGTTAAACGCCGTTAACCCAAAGTTGTCGAGTAATGGCTCGGTTCCCTCCGCGAGATCGACCAGTCAGTGCGCACACATTCCCACCGCACCACAAAACACACACCGTGCTCAGAGTAGTCTCCGCTCTAGCGCAAAAAAACTAGGAACATAACGCTAACTCACTGCGCTAACCCACAGAACACCTCCTTGCATCCTTTCTTCTTAGATAGGGGAAAGAGCAGTGGCACGTTACACCTCATGTTCGCGCCCTTTCTGTGGGAACTACCCAATGATTAGACACTTTTCCTGCGTACACGCTCTATGTGCTGGCGCCGCCTTGCATATTTTCTGACAGCAAGCGCAGTTATTTTGAGCCCATTATGATCTTCTAACCACTCCTGTTGGAGGGAACCAGCCAATAGACGCTACGCTTAAAGTTGAGATTGACGTTATGTAAAAAGACGAGAATTCTCTTGACTTGACTTGGACTATAAATCTTCGCTTATAATAGCTATTTGTGCTCTTGCGTAACAAACCTCCACAAAGCGCGGCGAGGATAGCATCATCGTTTGAACTCCTGGAAATTAGTAGCATTGACAGGGTAGACGTCGCACTAGCACCCTTAAATTTGCGTACTTGATTTGAATAGGAACGATTAGTGGAAATAATAACATTTCTGTCATACGTTTTACCTGACAGTACTAATAGTGTTGCAACGTTTTTAAGACACGGGTTCACAATTCAAACTTATCGAAATAGCTAGGAATACTCCCTCTGTAAAACGCACAAAGCAACAGCAGTGCGAATTATTTACTTTTTGGGATGCTCATGCTTTGATAACCAAGACGCACACACCGATATATGCTCCTAATGTATGTGAAGCCATGGTGTAAGAATACAAGCGCCGAATTTGAGCTGGATATATTGTAACCGAGCAGCGATACATGTATTTAAACTCGGTCGTATTATGTAATGGGTGCATCAAAACAGGAGGCTTTCAGAATGTATCGTTATTTTTTGAGTCAGCAGCCCAGTATTTCACAGCCTAATTACAATTGTCGCGTATCTTTCCTTTGAGAGTTTTCCTTAAGCGAAGCGAAACACTGTATCGAAGCACCAGTGTTGCTTTTTTGTCAAAGTATCGCCCATGCCGGATATATTCACCATCATCTTGTCTTCCATGGTCGTTTTGGCAAATCCCAAGTCTCGCAACATACTCATGCAAAACCGTTTGTTTACATTCCAAGGTTCACCACTGATGGATCCAAGTCCTGAAAAAATCAGTAAACTGTTTATTTACAATAAATAAATAGATGTATCATTTTGCCGCAAACAATGCCTTGGATTTGCTTGTTTATGTTTTGTTTTTATGGCCCGGCCGCGCCCGGCTGCGTTATCTGTGTCCCAAGTGAACCGCGTGCTCCGTTCTTTGTTTTTATGCCACACACGGGTTATTTCATTTTGATAAGGAGAGCGTTTCACCATAACGTCACAAGCCTAGAACATTCTTCTTTGATCTAAAATGTTCAGGTTGTAAATCGCCGGTTCCAGAAACACTCGCACCCAAACATAAAAGACTGCTGAGCAGACGCTGTGGTGTTCGAGTGGCCTCCACCAGGCGTACACGCACGTCAGTTTGCTGACTGTTGTTTCACCACCTGTGTATTCTTTGAGTTGTTAGGGGAGCTCAAGTTTGCTCTAATAAACTTGCTACGTGACATCTGGTTAAGGTGCTATGTACGGGGCGGGGTGCGTCGTGGGAGAACACTCGCAAACCGAGCCTCTTGTAGGGGTACCGACGGTAGCTGTGGTGGGCCTCTCCGCATGGATACGGACGATTATCGGGGGATCGCATATGTCCGTTTTCCTCGGCTTCTGGTTTTGAACTACAGGGGGTCCGGCGGGCGACAGTGGACGGCGGTACAGCGGGGCTTCCTGAAGACGAGTTGGAGCTGGCCGGGGCCGAAGAACAGCTTCGAAATAGGCCTTAGCTTGTGGCTCACGGGGTGCTTTGGACGGCATACAAGTTCCCAGTTCGTGTTGATCTTCTCCGATCGTCTCGGTCAAGGAGGCTACTTGGGGTTTCGGCGTCTTGGGGAAACGTTTCCGCAAATCCTCCCTGACTACGGCGCGGATGGTTTGGCGTAGTGTATCGGAGCTAGTAGCCCCGGCTCCGCTCGCCCCGAAAACCAGTGCATGGACTGGACGTTTCTGCTGGCTTGTTCGAATTATGAGCGTCTTCTTCATCGCGGAAGCCTCAGACGCAAATTCGGACACAGTCTTGGGGAAGATACGAACAAGGCACGCGAAGAGCTCTTGCTTTACCCCTCTCAACAGAAACCTTAGCTTCTTTTCCTTTGTCATTTCTGCGTCTGCACGGCGAAAAAGTCGCTTCAGCTCATCGACAACGATCATCAACCCTTCGTTGGGGCGCTGTGTCCGAGCAAGAGAGAGAGAGAGAGAGCGAGAGAGGGACAAACGTTATGGTACAAGGCAGTTAAGAGGGCGTGGTCGCCGCTGGAATGAGCCTGACGTCGATAGTTAATTATTTATTTATTTATTTATTTATTTATTTATTTATTTATTTATTTATTTATTTATTTATTTATTTATTTATTTTACCTTCAGGGCCAGAGGCATTACAGAGGGGAGTGGTTACAAGTCAAAGAAATACAGAATACAAATACAGTGTAATTGTTAATAAGAACGATACATGACGTTGCTCCTAATTATACAATCTTTGCTACGCATGCGCGAAACAAATGGTTACCGGCAATGGTAACAATATCTTCGGGAAGGTGGTTCCGTTCACGAGATGTAAGCGGCAAAAAAGACTGATAAAACGATTTCATGTTGCTTGGCTGAAAACCAACTTTGTGACGATGATCGATGCGAGAAGAAAGGTACAGAGGCCGGGGGATTAGTTCATCGCGAAGAGCAACATGATGATAAAGCTTATGAAACAAGGTTAAGCGAGAAATCTTTCGGCGAGATGTTATAAGGATGGAAGCCCAATGTTTGACTTCATAGCACTTTTACTTGCACGTCGGTTATAAATCGATAGTATAAATCGAACACAGTTGTCCTGTACCAATTCAAGTGCGTTAATTAGATTAGCGTGGTGAGGGTCCCAAACACTCGTAGCGTATTCCAATTTTGGTCGAATTAGTGTTTTGAACAGTAGTAATTTAAGCTCTAGCGGTGCGTTATAGAAGTTTCGTCGTAACTAACCTAACATGTGGTTAGCGCTGTTCATTATATTTGGAATATGAAGGGACCAGATTAGGTTACTTGTTATGTGGTTACTTAAATACTTATACAACTCTACAGCTTCTAACGGATTGTCGTTTATATAGTAAGAAAATGTAGTGGTATTAGAGCGGGATATTCGCTTAGCTCTGCATTTGTTAATATTTAGTTCCATACGCCACGAATTACACCAGTTAGCGACAACATTGAGGTAAGATTGAAGAGTGGTAGTGTCATAATCGGAGAGTACTTCACGAAATATTACGCAGTCATCGGCAAAAAGGTGTACGTTAGAAATTACAAGAGAAGGAAGGTCTATAATGTATATTAGAAATAAGAGGGCACCAAGAGCCGATCCCTGTGGTACACCTGAATGAACCTGGCCGGGTAGAGAGTTATGACCGTTGGCTGAAACGAACTGCAATCGGTTAGTTAGAAAGCATTCAATCCACTTTAATAAATTCGAGTCGATATTTTGTTGCTGAAGCTTATGAAGTAGTAATTTGTGAGATACTTTGTCGAAGGCTTTCGAAAAATCTAAAAAAATACAATCAACACACGAAGAACGTTCTAAAATGCAATGTAGTTTGTGTGTGAATGATATGAGCTGGGTCTCGCAGGAATATGATTTCCGAAAATCATGTAGAGCTGGTGTGAAAAAACAGTTTCTTTCAAGAAAATTTACTAGGTTTGTAAAAGTGACGTGTTCTAGTAATTTACAACACACACTTGTGAGGGAGATAGGTCTGTAACTCATGGCGTTGGTATTGTCCGCTGATTTATAAACTCTGACTATCTTACCAATTTTCCACATACACGGTAGTGAAGACAAGTTTATTGATTGCTGAGAAATTCTTGTTAATACTATTGAACTTAAGGCGCTGTTATTTTTTAGAAATTTCGCATTGATGCCATCATGGCCAGGTGAGGAGTGATTAGGCTGAGTTTCAATGAGTATAGTAATATCAGGTACATCAAATACCACGGGTGGCATAATAACGTAATCATAATGATGCGTGATAGGGAGATCCAAGTCAGAAGTTGTCGAAAAATGTTTAATAAAGGTGTCATTAAGAATAGACGCACAATCGCTGGCAGGAATAGGGTTCTTAAATGAGTCAAAAAGCGTAATGGAATTGTTGGTTGGTGGGTTAATAACACGCCAAAATTTTCGTGTATAATTTGTCAGCATAGAAGGTAGCACACTAGTTAAGAATTAATTTTTTGCATCCTTGAGTGCCGAAACGTAGGTTTCTGAGGCCAACTTGTTATCTGTCCAGCGTGCTTCACTAGGGGCAAGTTTCGCACGATGATACGTAAGTTTCTTTTTATTAGACAGGCGTTTAATATGAGCGTTATACTATGGCGCAGGAACGTTGGAGGTGATGGTGCGGCTTGGGATGAACTTTTCAATTAGCTCATTATCTTACAGGCAAGAATGTTCCAGTCAGATTCCACTGATCATTATCAAAATCTTAAAAAAAGGGGTCAGTGAATATCGATAATTTCTTATTTATGGCGGCAAAGGTAGCTTTTCCGTAGTCGTGAATTTTTTTCCTGGTTATGCTCGCTTTTGGCCTGGTTACATTTACAGAAAACGTAAGGAGTGATCGCTTACACCAGGGAGATGTGAAATGGAGGAAATGAAATCGGGTCTGCTTGTTAAATATAAGTCCAGAATATTCGCTACGTTAGATGTGCGTCTGGTAGGCTGTGCTACTAACTGAGATAATGAAAACATCGAGCACAAGTCAATGAAGTCATTTGCCAGCGTTGAGAATGGTGACAAGGATGGTGGCTGGGTGTTTCACGGGATATTAGAAAAATTGAAATCACCCAGTAGGATTACTTTGGAGGTAGGAAAACGAGTGTAAACCAGGGTAAGTGCGTCGTGCAATTCATTAAGAAAATCGTGCGAGGAAGACGGAGGCCGGTAGCACGCGCCAAGAATTATTGTATAATGACTGAGAGTTAGTGAAACTCAGATAATTTCCAGATAACTGCGAATGTGTATTGGTGAGGACGAAATATATTTTTTTGAAATGGCCAACAGGACTCCGCCACCGCGATGCGCTGTCCTGTCGCAACGGTATATGTTAAACTGAGATGAGGTGTAAAACATTTCGTGGTCGCGGACATAATCGTGAGGCCAGGTTTCAGTTAATGCCACGATATCAGCTGAACAAAAGTCGACAGCAGATAATAACTGGTGATGTTTGTTGAGCACGCTTCGTACATTGGCAAAAAGGACAGATACTTGGGGTGAAGAGGTTGGCTGCGATATTTTGCCACTTCCCCTCGCACTTTCCTAGCTAGTCATGGGCTACGGAGGCTGTGTGCTCTGGCTCACAGGTTCATTGGGCTGCTCAATCTGTTGCAGGCTATCGGTGGTTGTCTCGTAGATAAAACATTTTTTGTTGACAAATAGTTTGTTGTGCCGTAGTTCACCAGGGAGATTTGGATCATCGAATCTGAGCTACCCAGCGCCCCCTCCCAGTGGTTGTCACGCGCTATGGAGGGGAAGGGATCCTTTGGACATGCCCACATAGAGTGCGAAACGGTGGCTAGAGCACCGCACGAAGGGTCATTAGGGGAGGGAAACAGTGTGGGGTGAATATGGTGCTCCACTGCACGACATGAAAGAGTTTCGGTCTGCAAGAGCTGCCACGTGCGTTCCAGGGTGTTATTAAGGCTGACACGAGCGGGGAAAAACGCGCGTTGGGAGAGACGGTAGTGTAGGACCAAGTCGGGATAGCTGAGGAGGCCAGAACCGATATGGCATATTGAGCCGATATGGCACCATGTTAGATGACAAGACTAGGGTCCACTCGGATAGTGAGTGCTCGAGCTGTAGTGTGGGCCACCTCGTTACCACCCTCCCGCCCCCACCGGAGTGGGCTAGGGTCCAGATCAGCTCTACCGAGGTGGTGGGTCGATTTTTGGAGAGAATTTGGAGGGCGTGCGCGGTTAGAAGACCCCGGACAAAATTTTCAACAGCCGCCTTGGAATCAGAAATTACGGTTGCGGGGCCTGGCTGTTGAGTATTTCTAGTGCAATTGCCGTCTCTTCCGCCGTCGAGGAACCGGTGGTACGGACGGAGAGAGAGAGGTGACAGGGGGGTATGCCTGGATGTATTAGAAAGCGCCGGCACAGCTCTCGTGCTCTATGCTCCCTGCGACCATTGTGATAAATGGGGTGCGTGTTGCGCGGTATGGGGTGGACTATATGCCACCCATGCGTATCGCGGGGAATGGGGAGTCTTATCAGTAATTAAAAAGGTGCATAGCTTCAGATGATCTAGTATGTACCTTCCGGTGGGGGCTGCCGAAAGCCTCCGCAGTTGATTAATATGATGGGCTTCTACGAGTTCCTCCTCGGTATTATAGACGCCCAGACGTTCGAGTCTAGCAGTCGATGAGTGCGTGGGCACTTGTAACGCGGCTGTAAAACTTTTCTATTGAGGCAATCAATTTTCTTGAATTTAGTTTTCTTACATGAAGATAAGAGATGGAGTAGAGGATGCGGCTTGTGCCGCCTGGAGTTTTCCTTTCTCCGTGAGGTTTTTGTGACTGGTGGTTTTTCGTCGAGTTAGGCCGATAGTTTGGTTTACATGTGCGATGTAATTTGCGATATAAATTGAGTGTTTGATCTGTTACGCTGTATAAAAAGAACCAGAACTTTCATACTTCCTACAGTTGGTACGGTGTTGGTACCTAATCACAATTTTTATGTCCGGTGGGGATTGTGATCTACGCTTTGCGGGTAGAAGAAGGAGCTCAGATTTCTCAGGTTTTTTGTAACCACTATAGTAAAGGTCTTAAGAAACTCGCATTTTAATTGAGTCCAGTTGGCCAATACACCTCGTGGTTATCGAACCAAGTTCCAGCCTTGTCTACTATGTAAAAAAACATGTCGGAACGCTTCTTTTTCGTGCAACTTGTTAAATATCCGGACGCGCTCCAGTTTCTCCAACCATTCATGTGGGTCTTCGGCGGGGGCTCCTCGGAATGATGGCAGTTCTCGGGGATGCTGCAGGGCGATTGGCGACATTGCTTCTTGCAGTACGGTGGTGGGTGCAGCTGTCGTTCTCTTGGGTCTTCTGGCAGGAGACCAAACTCGGGCGGCAGACCTTGCAATCGGGGGCTGGCTCTAGTTGGACTGGCTTAGCGGATTCAATAGGACGTTGGGAACATAAAGGGTGCATACCCCGCACCTCACCAGATGTCACGAAGCCGAAGTTGACGCAGCTTTCTTGAAGGAAAAACAACCTTATTGGAGCGAACTTGAGCTCCCCTAATAACTCAAAGAATACGCAGACGCCGAAACAACACTCAACAAAGTGACGTGCGGGGACTGGTGTCGGCGAATCGAATACCGCGGAGTCAGCTCTACAGGCTTTTATCATTCGGCGCGAGTGTTTCTGGAACTGTCGATTTACATCCAGCACATTATACATCAAAAAAGATTATTGTAGGATTGTGACGTTAGGGGGAAACGCTCTCCTTATCAGAATAAAATAAACCGTGCGGCAGAAAAGTGAAGAATAGAACACACGGTTCGCTTGCTACACAGATAACACAGTCGGGCGCAACCAGGCAGTAAAGGGCAATTCGCACACAAACAAACCCAATGCATGGTTTGCGGCATTCCTTTGGCATTACACTTGCACTACCCATAACTATGTGTCAGAAAATGTGTTTCTTCTTGCATTTTTTCGAGACCCAACAATAAACCATCTTTTATAGATAACGTTTTTACCCTCAGCATATGGAAATGACTGCTGGATGTACTTTCGTTATCTTTATGTAGAAATGCAAGATTTGTTACCAAAGAAATATAAAACAAGGAATCTTGCACAAAATTCAAATCTGGTCAGCCCGTGAAAGAGAAATTGCCACATTGGGATTGTTTCTTGCCTGAAACACAGCACCAAGTAGTGTCATTCTCCCTAATTACTTTCTTACGCGGTAAAACAATTTTAGACCAATACACTCGAACAGGGCACGCAACCCTAAAATTTGACTTTTCACTTTACTGTTACATGTTAACACAAAACTTTAAAAATCAGGACGACGTTCTACGTCGCAAATTACTTCAACGCATATTATATTCCAATAATATAAGACTATAATAATGGCGTGGTTATTTTTTTAGAGAGACACAATCGTTGTTATTGAAATTCTAATCTTCTGAGAGGTTTTATATCGAAACACAAGCAACGTTGCGCAACAACCTACTTTGAAACAAGCACATTCGATGAAACTACACGTGCAATTGCTTTGTTTTGTATCCTCTAAACGACTTCGACTTGCATAGGATGGTAGCATGCCGCTGGTAATAGAAATGACGGTGGTCACGTCTCCGACAAAAACGAAACGCTCTCCAAACGCCAGAACGCCCATACACAGAAAAAAATAGGGATAAATAGCGGTGGCTCGGGCATACAACTGTTTTAGGTACGCGTGCACGCGTATTTAGGCTGTGCCTCAGCGTTAGTTATGGCCTCGGAGAGAGCGAACCCACGCTGCTTAGGGCTCCGCCTTGCACTTCGAAATTTTGAACACACACGTTATATTTTGTTAACCCTCCCTACCCTTACGCTTCGTTTCATCGCGTAAGAGAAAGGGCGTTGTTTTTTTTTACTGTTTACTGTCTAATAAGAAAAGCCTACCCGCGGAGTCCACAAATATTTGTATACAAACTTCTTTGTAATGTCTTATAGCAACGCCATGTATCCTGTCCTTCAAGCCAATGTTATGTAGTCATATTGCTAATAACAGCAATTTTGAGGTCCCAGCATAACTATGTAACAGCTAATAAACACGGGTTTAAAACGAGGATACAGAGATATTATAATAAAAATACGATGTGAAAATGAGCATAACAAAATTTGCGCCAACAACGTGTCTGGCTGTTTTAAACCACACATACCGGCGCTGTTACACACTCTCGCCTACAAAAAACCAGAAGTATGACTGATTAGCATTCGATGCCATTGAATAATGATAATTGTTCAAGACAAGTTTATGCGGGAGATTTTTTGTTGGTAATATCTTGCAAAGTACTTTTCCTCCGGTTTGAAGAATGTACAGTGGACATTTTTCCTGATCCAATGACATAATGGTCGAAAGAAAATTACAATTTCTAGGTTTATTTAAACGAACTCTTATTGGCAAAGTAGGTACCTCTCAACCTGTTGAACTGTGATAATTTCGAGAGAACCAAACACTGCACTGTTGCAATAAATGCCTAGATTTCGAAAAACTTCATTTCCTGCCAACAATACTAACTTTGCAGTTCTTACGGCCTTTATTCCTTTAAGCCTAATTTTGTGTGTTGGGGAGGGCGAGGCTTAATGCGTGCAATATTTCGTGCAGTGCATATGGTTACCCTTAGAGAAGCTGAAACAACATAAACTAAAACAACCATTTGAGTACATTTAGCTTCCCAACAATGTAGTATCGAGGATCCTATAACTATTGCCTGCAAGAATCATATACACGTAGTCTGTGCCATTATGGAAAGTTCATCGAGCGCAGGGTTTGAGTAGAGCCGTGACGTTAATTTTTTTTGCAAATGAGTCACTGAGAATACAAAGCAATTGAAGTACAACAGGGCGCTGATAAACTGTTTGGTCGCACACATCGAAATTGAAAACGTGTTTCTGACATACTATTACTCCAAACTGTAACAGTGTTTCTGTAACCAAAGTCCCATTCATTTAAAGCAGTGGCCTTTTTTGCCAGACAGAAGCAACCATCATTATTAGAAATTTGTAGAAATTCAGGCAAACATTTCTCCCGTTTTACCGTAATTTTATGTGAAGGAAAGTTTGACATCCACCTAAATGCAGCCATACGGCTACAAAGGCTACAATTTTATACAAGAAAACTATAGGGTAACATATTTTGCTGGTAAAGTCTCGTAAATTTAAATAGTAAATCTAACGAACCAAGTCCGCTTTCCTTGGTACTTTGGGCAACTTACGGCATTACCGGAGTATTCTCAACAAGATAATTGGTTTGCTTACTCTGCCCGAGTAAAAGGTACACAAGGTCAAGTAAAACATATGATCCTAGAATTGGCAAAATTTCCTCTCACGTACTACTGCAAGGTAGCGTAGAAACGTCAGTACTGCAATGTGCATATCAGGCCGTTGTTCAAAACAAAAAATATTAGCTTTTTGTTTTTCCCTATTACTAACGTTTTTATCTCAAGATTTGCACTTGTGGTGACATATTACAATGTGACTAACAGGCTTGTAATCTACCCAAAAACCGAGCGTTTTCAAATAATTGCTGTTTGTTTATATCTTACGTCGATATACGAATGTTGTGTAATATGTATTATGTGTAGCATGTACGCTAATACTCAGGGATAAAGTATTGTTTCCTTTATATGCCAGGTAAAAGCAAACTTTGAACTTACCCTGAAAATATTCCGAACGAACCTCGAGGCATCGGCCACGATTAAGAATTTCCTTCGTTTTCAGAAACTTTTTGATGCTGTTAAAATCGTTTAGAACAACCATCTCCCAGCCATTCAACTTCAGTCTGGAGAGGCATTGAAGAGACGAAGAAAATGTATTATATTTACATTGTTTTACATCGGCTTTTTGAAGTTACTTTTTGGTGTCAGAAATATTTCTGCAATATTATTTTATTTCATCTAGAACAATAAGCTGTACCGTGGAACAGAAGCGTCATAGTGTTCTCAAGTTTGCATTTCAGTCTACAGAAAAGAAAAGCTATCCGGAGAATGTATCTGTGTAATAGTAAGAAGTGTTCGCAACAACACTTACACACAAAACATTCAAGTATTTTTATACAAGAACAGTGAATGAGGCAGACAATACGTGTGGAAGGGACGTAGTCAATCCTAAACCTTGTTAAACAAGTAGTAATATCAGCAAGAAAACAAATCTTCGGTATAAAGAGAACGGTTCTAGATTATTTATTGATGCCTAGCTGTAAACGCTAACAATATTACCCCAAAGAAAAACAATACCAGCGTATCTAAACACACCAACATGTATATCTTTTAACTACTGTCACTTTTTGAACTAGAAACAAACAATATCTTTTTTTTTAAAAACAGCAAGGCTTGATGGATAACAATGAAGCTTTTTCATGGCTGCAATATTACAAGTATAATCGTTTTACGAAGTTTGCAGAAACATTACTAGCGCGAATAAAACGATACACAGTATCACATTTGGCTGTGAACGTTGTTCGGTATCGTCAAGTGTTTAAAGAGCAAAGCCTACGCTCTGCTTTTTGCGTACTAATCAGCCTGAGAAGTAAATTTGACTCTTATAAGCCCCGCGCTACCAAAACAGCATCTTCTTCCGGGGAACGCTGCGGACCGCTATACTACCCTAACTGTGTTCGTACATTTTGCGAGTCGTGCGGAAGAAAGTGAAAAGAATGAAGTGAATATGCAAGCATCCGTGTCCCACCCGAATGCAGCCGTGTACACACGCGAACACCTGCCCGGACGGTGCGGAGCGCGGCCCCGGTAGGATCCTGGCAGTGCTTGAGTGCAGCGATGCACGCAGGCAGGGCGATTGCAGTTTGTTGCCGGTTATCAAAAACGAAATCACAACGAAAACAATTGTGTGGGGAAAATTGCGCAGGTGATCATTGTCCACGTTACTACTCAAATAGCGAATCAAATATCTGCAGCTATTTTAGGCCAAGGCTGTCGTTCACGGGTAGGGGCAGTTCAACTGTGGGCTCGGAACCGTCGCCACAGGGCGTCCTTTCCGATTAAAGAACAGCAGCCTATTCCTGCTTGTACTCTGCATGCGATTAAAAGTGTTCGGAGGTGCCTAGCGTGCTAAAAAAATTGCCTTTCATAACTGCTCTGTATGAACGTTAGAACGTCAGGGCACGCCTCTCTTATTTTTGTCGAGTTTCAATCCGTACCAAGCAGGCCTTGCGGGACTAATTTGGTTCGCTTGCAAACCCGGGAGAATTTTAGGCAAGTACTCAAACGTGTAAAGACTCACATAAGAAAGCAGCACTTCTTTTAACTATGCTACGTTGAAAGACCAACCAAAACTATCAGACTTCATGACACGTTTGCATTCGAAGGCGTGAGTTTTTCTGCTACCACTGTTAAGCTGGAAAGCATTTCGTTACAGCCGTTTATTTGTAGCATTGTTGAAAGCAGACAACATTTGCCCCGTTCTCCTGATTCTGAATTACTAACCCCATTGTACTTTCCGCGAATATTTATATTCCCACAATGTGACGCATCACTGGTGATTGCCAGAAATAGAAAGAAAGATAAACTTTAGGACACCATCGATACATCTTCAGGTCCTCCAGTCTCTCACGACCATCTGCACGCCTAATTTCACACGGACAAAAAGCTACTAGACTCCATGGGGCAATAAGTTTTTACTGGCCACAACATTCACAATTTGCACAGAGTACTTTTTTGCAAAAAAATGTACCCGAACGAAATGTATCCCGACCTGCCAAAACAACCGTCATTAGACCTACAACGGCCTTTATACGGTGCAAATTGACTCAAGATACAAGGCTTGCAACCTACCTATACACAGGACCGCAAACTTGGGCCCACTCAAGTGCTTTTGCCTTAAAGAAGTTGAAGGTCTGGACCTCGACGTGTCCCCTGAAACTACTGGTTGGTGGCATGGGCGGGAGTCGTGCTCCAGGCGGAAGTTGACGCTTGAGAAGGAGGCCTCGAAGACACCGAAGAGTGAACCAGACCAGCGGTGCAAACGACAGGCATAGTACGACGGCTGTTGTCAAGCCCATGACTGCGGATACCTTGAAGTCACTCCTCCCTCAATGCACTTCACTGATGGCTGCGAAGAAATCTGAACAAAAAATTCACACAAAATGTGAGAAAGTGAGCCTATAGACATTTATTTGCATGCATATTATTATTTCTGTCTTGCGAAATTCCGGTGCAGTCATTTCCGGCCAACCTACTATGTGTTGTTTCTGGTGAGGGCGTGTCTACGCTTTTTACCTGACGCGCACTGAAACTGCGCATGCAAAGCTTCATTAGGGTAACCATTTTCAGTCTAAAAGAGGCTAGAATGATACGATAGAGAGAGGTAGCAACTGTAGAAGGCATTAATCTATTCAAGGAAGAAATGTTCAGCAGAAATATTCTACAAGTAAAAGAAACTGTGGTTGATTCCTATGCCATAGGAATCTATAAAACACGAAAGTGAAATGTGCAGCGACATCTGCAGCTCAGCATGATTTGCTAGTCGGTGGCTGTCTTGTGGCCGTGCTTGCCAGAGACGTCGTCCTGGCTTGCCGCTTCTGCAAAAGTGTACCGGCGTCATTTCCATGACGGATATGATGTCAGCGAGATCTTGGCGTATACTGGCATAAAACAATTCGGTGTTAAAATATAAAACCAAAAACGAACAACCCAAAGTACACGCACTCTTTAGTAGTAAAGGTTCCTTCTCCGCAAGAACACCCAGTGCGCAGGGAGAAACCTTTACCAGTCCGTGCTTCATTGTAAAGGTGTCACTTCCGTGAAAGATATGACGACACCGAAATCTTGGTGTATCCGGGAAAACAACAGTTTCTTCTTACAAAATGGCATAAATTTGCGCAATAAACACATGTGGGCCGGAGCTGAGCATGCCTGCGTTTGGATATTCTATCACAAGAAAATCATAAACATTAAAGTGAAAATGTTACTGCGCTTTCACACTTCACGACATTCTGAAACAAAATAAGCAGCTTTAATGCCCGGTAAATTGTTTCTAATGATTTTTTTCAGCCAAAGAAGATGCATTGTTTTGATTGTTTAGAGGTGCAAAAAAACCATCGCCAAAAATAGGAACTAACGAGACTCCTGAAGAACCTCATCTTAAGGAGTTTCATTAGGCATCAGTGAAGCGTAAACGAAACATCAGGCATCAGTGAAGCGTAAACGGAAGTGATCCATGCTCATTCATTAATTGTAAACCAGTCTACTTGCTAGAATCCCAGTAATATTGAGAACATTGTCGACCAAAAACAACACCCTGGAGGAGATGTAAACTGATTTCAATGTTTTGCTAAAAAGTGAACAAGGCACACTTTGTCTAACACCAATCGAAACAGCCTGCTTTCAGCACGATATAAGAAACATCGCCGTGGGTAGACGTAGAAGAATGACAGAAAAGACTAATTTTGTGCTAATTTTGGAATCGCATCCTTTAAATGCTCGCGCTCACTGATCTTAAAAGAATACAACGTAAACAACAAGAAAGAAGTTAGAACTCAGTGTGATATCTGCCTATACAGCTGAGCCTCAGTTCTCTCGTATCTACTCGAACCTGAGCAGACGCTTGCTTGAAAACGTAAGTCTGTTCGCCGCCCGCATTCTACGTTTTACGCAAAGTAATAGGAGCTCAGGACCCTATTCTCGACTCCGTTTTTTCTCCGAACTGGCAGTGTGTTTTATGGAGTTAACTCATAAGTAGCCCGTGACGTGGGTACAATAGCACTGAAAACATGCACTGAACTTTTTTGTTATGACAGCAAATATTATAACATAACTGGGTCGCCGCCTGAGCACGCCATTCGACGCCGGTCAGGCTAAGAGGGCTAACGGGGGCGCCGCAATCACCTAGTCAGTGCAAGCTTGGACATGGATCAAAGCTAGGCCGGGCCGTTTTTTTCTGTGCGTTGTGAAGGAGCGTGAGGCTTTGAGCCACCGTCAGCAACCGGTGTCCGACCACCACCCAGATATCGCCCGGCGATCTCCTTCATTGGAGAGGGTACGGAACGCCAAGCGCACAAACGTAGCGTAGGAGATTGAGGAACAGCGAGCCGTTTGGCTCGCAAAACGGCTGAAGCGGGACCACAACAACAAGCACTTCCATAAACATAAGTTAACGATGAGTGTATACCGAAGTATAAAAATTACATATAAATCAAAGATTTACCAGGTGAAAGCAAGCCTTAACCCGGATAAATCAACATTTGCCTTTGCATAGCTACCATTAGATGGGCTTACCTGCAGCCGTTTTTTTCTGGGCTCTTTTCCTCCCAAATTTTATCATGTGGCCAACCAGCTCGACAAAAAGAGCCTAGACCACATCGGTACTTCTGGTTCTTTGAAATAGGCCGGATGTACGGTCCATTGTGTTGCTGTTACCCCAAACGAGGAATTGATACTTTATTGCCATAGGCAAAAACAAAAGACGGGGCGTTATTTTATGCTCTATTATTGCTGACTTTAAAGGCTCTTCAGATATTGTGGCTTCTGCTAGAAAAGAGTTTTTAACCGCACCTCGTTCGAAACTGAGCGTGTCGCAAATTCGCGGGGCGTCGTGGCGCTGAAGTTCACTCCAATTTATCGCCCCAACTTCCCCCGATTACAACTGCCATTTTCAAGTTATTCGGCAAAATAGAATAAATTTTTGTCAGGCTGTTTCAAACTATTGATTATTACGTTCCCGCCAACTGCTTATATCAAGTTACGTCTTCTCAACAGTCACATAATGAGCATGATCTACAAGCCATATTTTTGTTGAATAGCAAATACACACCGCCGTTTTTCTGTCCTTTCATTTCGCCTAATTTTTAAAGCCGACCAAGAATACTGTGCCTTCGTTACGAGAAAAAAAGCAAATTTCAGAAATGTCGACAAAAACAATATTATATGTCAAATTCAAGAAACTATACGTGGCCACTTTGTCAGTCAGAAGTGCGAGACAACAAAAAGTGTGGTTGATCTTTCTTTCAAAGGAATCAGTAAAACACAAAAATTAAATGTTTCTTTACAGGAGCATTTCAATGTTTACTGTGCATCGTTGTGAACTTCCACATCGCTATTTAAATTTTGTTGGCAAGGCACTGTTAGACCCACCAACATTTTACGCTGGATTACACGCGCCCGAGCACTGCGTAAATCCGATTGAAACCCCAAGCACTCGAAAACCGCGTGAACGAAACCGGACGGGTTGCAGCGAATCATTTCGTGAAGTCACAGTCTGCTACAGCGAAAGGAGCGTGATTTGCGGGTCGGCAGCAGTCTTGCGGGTGTGCTTGGCGAGTGGCATCCTGCTGGCGGGAACTTTCAGTAAAGGTGTGATCACATTGGTCCTGCTCCATAGCGTCTACGCCATACGCTTGTGTTGTGGAGAGCTCAGCCTGTGGAACGTGGCGACGGCGTTCCACAAATTCGGCAGACACATAAAATGCATATCATACGATGCCCTTTCGAGGACGAATAAACACAACTGGTATACGCTGCCGTGTCGAGGCGGCAACTATCGGCGCTCATTAGCATCATGACGCACTGCTTCGCTTCACCTCTCCTAGACCGCAGCACCATGTGAATGGAGAAGTCAGAGGGAAGGACATAAGGTGCGTTCGCACAGCTATCCAGGCATAACTTCATTGCTCAGTCGGTAGAGCGATCGCGGACTCGAAACCTTGCGCTGCCGCCGCAATGGTACTTCTGGTGGCATCATTTCCGAGACAGATATGACGTCGGTGAGGTTTGTGTAACCCGGCATAAAACACTTTCCGGTTAAAAACAATGCGAATCACAGGATGTTTCCGGCGAATTCGCAAATATATCGAGGATTCACGAAGTCAAGAACGAGGCCCAGAAGGTCAGCGGCGTGGTGTTCCCACCTCTCTCCTTCCACTTGCGTGACAAAGAGGAACCCGCCTCTGCGAGACTGTGGTGCCTCCTTTCGGTGGTTGTGGGAACGAGCTCCTACTCCTGCGTGACGCACATCCTTCAGGAGACGAACCAAAAGGATATCCCTGCGCGGAGTCTTGTCTAACAGTAGCGTTTAAAGCACGGGTTATATTCATACAAATTTCCCAGAATACCTTCGGCCATGGGCATTGTCCTACTGTCAAGGAAGGACCACCGGAGAGCGCCTTTGAGAAGCGTGTCAAAACGGCTTTGTAACGTGTAAGGCTTTATGTCGTTTTATTGATGTGGAAACTGACTGTTGTACATTGGTAGTTATTATTTCTATTGCGTGTACACCCATCTGGTGTCATAGATGACATCTTGGGAAGTTTGCGGAATCATCATCGAGTTTCAAAAACATTTGGTCACATATTGTCGGTCCAGTTTGTAATAAGGTGATCTTCAAGAACGTGGTAAGTTGGCACGTTGCTATCGCCGATTTAATTGTTTATTTGGCGAAGAAGTAAACGGTCCTCCTAGTTTTATTCTCAACAGTGGGGCAGGGCTCATTGCTGCTCGTTGCTTTCAATGGCCGTAGTAAGTGGGAAGGGACTTAGTGGTTGCCTTGATCTGCTAGAATAAATCAGATTCCGCTTCATATTTCCGGAGTATCTGTTCGGCAGACCTGCCAATGCTGCTTCTTGTGGAAGGGCTCTAAACGTTTCTCAGTTACTGAGGCGGGAGCGCTAACACCGTCCACTCGGTATTCACCAAAGATAACGGACAAACGCCTCAGCTCCCACCGCCTAATAATGATACAATCAACCCAATAAATATAACTGACGAAGGAATCTGTAGCCTTTTGCTTGAGCTAGACCCTAAAAAAGCTTCGGGGCCCGATTACATTCAACACGCATTTCTTCGGCGATATGCAGAATGGTGTAGTAAATATCTTGGCCTGGTTTTCCCCAAATCTTTCTCGTTGTCATAGCTTCCAGACGACTAGAAAAAGGCCAACGTTACACCAATTCCGAAGTCGGGGGATTGCGACGACCCTTGTAACAGTAGACCAATTTCGCTAACCAGCACATCGTGTAAAATATTTGAGCATGTTATCCTAAAACACTTAACAGTTTTCTTGGAAACAAAGGGCATCCTGTCACCTTGCCAACACGGATTTCGCAGCAGATTATCAACCATTACGCAACTAACAGAAGTTGTTCATGACCTAGCATTGTCTATTAACAACTGTTCCCACACTGATGTAATATTACTAGACTTTTCAAAGGATTTTGACTCCGTATGCCATAATAAATTAATTGCGAAGCTCCGACACACAATCGGGGACGCAACAATAACACACTGGATAAGATTATTCTTGATTGACCGTTCACAGTTTGTCATGTTTCCGCAAGTGGCGTCTGAAACCGTTCCTGTTACCTCTGGGGTACCACAAGGCTCCGTTCTTGGGCCACTGTTATTTCTCATCTTCATTAATATCACGAAGAACGTTTACTGTAACAGAACGCTATTCGCCGATGACTGCATTGTTTAAAAAGAAATTACCAGTTTTTCCGATCACCTTGAGCTGGCTGAATCATTAAACCATCTTGCCCAGTGGTGCACCGATTAGCAAATGCCGATTAACCTTAAGAAAACTGTGTGCATGAGTCTAACAAGAAAAAAAGATCCTATAAACTACGTTTACAGTATTAACGGCGCGAGTCTTCAAAGAGTAAATAAACACCAATACTTAGTTGTAACAATTACTTCACAACTTAGTTGGGATGCACACATTGACTAAATAATTTCAAATGTGCTGCGAAAGCTGCTTTATCTTCGCAGATGTCTTCGAATGGCTCCACACTCTGCCAAGCTTTTAGCATACATTACCTACGTGAGCCCAGTTCTAGAATATGCCAGTACAATATGGTTTCCCCAAACAGTCACTAGCGTAAATAAACTTGAAAAAGTACAAAGGAAGGCAGCGCGCTTCACCTGCAATAGATATAGGCGTACTGATTTCCCGACGAATATGTTATCAATCCGTGGCCTTCCAACACTCGCCGCTAGAGCAAAACAGGCGCGCCTGAAATTTCTTTTTAAGTTAATTCACAACCACTACAGAACCGACACATCCAGGTACATTCTCCTACTAGAATCCCGTACAACCCGGCATACACACCCCCATACTCTAAAAGAATATTCTTTCCAGAACGACACCTTCAAGAACTCTTTTTCCCCCTCGCTATAGGAGAATGGAATAGTTTAGACACCTCCGTTGCTAACAAAAATTCGCTAAAAGACTTTGCCTCAAAAAAAGAAAATGCAACATCTTAGCCCCCCTTGCCTTCATTGGTAGATGCATTACAGCCTCCTGTTAAACTATTTGAGTGGCCGAAAACGCTATATGTGTGCAGTTATTTGTAGTGTTTTATCCCGTTTCATGTAACATTCCTTATCAGCTAGTGTTACTGATGTTTGAAATGTGTTTTTCTGTATTTCCGGCTACAAATGAGTGTTTTGAAAGAATTAGCTTTTTGTGTGTTTATCCTTTGTTCTGTAAATATGTTTATGTATAACTATACTGAAACATATTTCGTATTCTGCTGTGTATACTTTAAAGGCCATCCGCGTTTAAGATTGCAGTTCTTCTCTCTCGTGCTTACCGCATTTTTCTGCTGTTTGTGTAGACTACGTGTATTTAAAATCTTCAAGCCCAGCTGCTATGGTCTCGGGAAGAGACTGGCAGTATTGTAAATAAATTTAAATAAATAAAGGTCGAAGTTCTTTTCGACAAGTGCGGTGCTTTTACTGCAGGACGCACTAAGGCTGCGATTTGACTCTGGGTGGGAAAAATGTTAGGCTGCCTTTTACGTCTCTGTCACCAAGCTTAAAACACCTCATAATCATTGGGCGCACATAGTTTCTCTGAGGTGCAGGGCGTTCGAGATGCACCTGATGCTGATTGGAACCGCACTTTAAGTAGGAAGATCTTTGTTTTTCGTCATGGTAGTATGTTGAGCCCTAGCCTGGCAATTGGGATTTATTTCACGGTATGTTTTCTTTATATTTTTGTGTTCGTCTCCGCTTTTGTTCTTTATCGTGGGCTGTCAGTCTTAAAATCATTTGAACATTCGTTCTTTCCAGCTATCAATAGTGTGTCTCCAACCCAAATAAAAAGCTATATGTAGTACGCCATTTAAAGTGCCGTATCCCACAGCGCAGTTGAAATAATTTCGCTGATACAGTATAGTGCCTTTTCCATTTGAAAACAAAACTAAAGGAAGGACGAGCCACTGAGTCCCTTTCTAAGGGCACAGTAAAGTAAGCGTTCACCTTGACGCAGCGCAGACCTACAGCCTTGGTGTATTACCGTTCAAAACACTTTATGAAAAACTAAGCCCCGAAGCCCTGCTGTTTAACAAATACGTATCCTTTCTTGGTTTAATCTCGCGCTTTTATTTTTTTATTTAGAAATTTTTATTGTCTCTTTATTTATTTATTTATTTATTTATTTATTTATTTATTTATTTATTTATTTATTTATTTATTTATTTATTTATTTATTACTTCAAACGAAAACACGTGGTCCAAGCAGGACGGGCAATCACGAATCACAATTAGCCAAATGGCGAACAACGCTTCATCACGAACGCAATAAATACCAGTAAGCCCAATGAGAAGATATATGCAGTGCTACATAGTGAAACATATACAATGCGACAAGTATACATGCTATGCTAGGCGTCACGCTCTGACAGGGAGTTTCACTGAGACATCGTGTGTGGAAAACAAGAAAATTTATAGGCATGTTTTTGGAAAATATGGTTTTGAAAAGTTTGGTTGGTGATGTCGTGTATGTCTGGTTGACAAAGGGGTTAAATTTAATGGGCGGTCAATCGCAAATTTATGGTTAAGAAATGAACTCAGGAAGTCCAAAAGGCGACGCCTTCTTCTCTACAGAAATAGTGGAATGTTGATCGCTGGCATTAGTTCCGATAGAGAGTCCGTGCGAAGAAATTTAGAATGCATAAAGCGGGCCGCTTTCCTCTAATTTCTTTCCAATATATCGATGTTACATTTTGTGTACGGATCCCTTAATATGCATGCGTGTTCTAAGTTTGATCGAATGAAGTATTGATAACAGAGACGTTTTACATTTGGTGGTGATTTGCGAAGCTTGTGTCTTAAGAAACGTAACTTTCTCAAAACAGACGCACACATGTTTTTAATGTGTGACTTCCAGGACAGATTAGCAGTGAATGTTACACCTAAATATTTCAGGGTATTGACCTGTATAACTGTAAATGAACCAATGGAATAAGAATACTGAAAGGAAGATGTTTTTTTTAGTTATAAACATGAAAACTGCTTTTTCTGCATTTACAATCATACCCCAATTGTTGCACCCTTTGTATAGGTAGTCCAGAATTTTTTAGCTTTATTTGAATATGTGTGTTATTAACTTCACGAATATAACAGAGTCATCTGCCAACAATGGAAGCTTGCAGGCTGGCTCAATTACATCGACAAAATCATTTATGTAACAGAAAAATAGCACGTGTCCCAATATACTGCATTGGGGTACAACTGACGTGATTGGCAAAACACTCGAATTGTGACCCTCGATGGCGACCTACTGCACCCGATTTTTCAAGTATTCAGCTACCCATGTGACAAATACCTTCGGAAAGCTACTTTGTTAAAATTTTCGATCACTTTTTTATAAGGAGTTCTAGCAAAGGTCTTAGAAAAGGCTAAAAAATGGTGTCTGAATGTTATTATCGAAAGCGCCGACAAACTCATCCCTAACGGTAACAAGGTGCGTCACGGTCGAATACTTTCTTGTAAAGCCGTGCAGAAAATGTGTTATTATAGAGTGTGTTTCTAGAAATTATGCAATCTGTTTCGCTATAATGTGTTCTATTGACACTTCCCAGCCATCGGACACACCAACTATGTTTATTGGGAGAGCGCCTTTTGCTTCACGGACCGTAAACATGTGCCAAATATACAGTAATGCATTCATTTTAGCTCTTGCTTTTTACCTGGCCGAATTCTTTCTACTTCATGGCCGTTCTTGTTGTCAGACAATTTAAGTGTCGTTTAACGAGAGCTCGAAAATTTAGCGTTTCGAACTCTTGATGCCAAAGCACGGAAATGAGAGTTGTAACTTCTGTATTGTAATTGTGGTTGTGCGGGTAAATTGAGGATCATGCGGGTGTTTTCCGAGCAGTTATTTTCCAGTGGATAGAACTGGCTATTCGCGAAACAGAAACCAGGACAGCTGTGCTCCACTGGCAGTTGTTCTTGTAAATTAGATATCGGCCAGTTCTTTTGTATGTATTTTTCTGCTACATTTTATGGTCTGTCCTATCTACGCGCTGACTTTATTTGAATTCTGATGGACGTTATCAGAGAATTCCGACCTTTTGTGACACGAGACACCTTAATTTCCATTTTCGCTACTACCGGGCCTTCAAGTCAAATGTGTCAATCATGTATGTTTCTAGGTTGGCAATGTCAACGACCTCTTCGAATCCACTGCTAATGGGGAAGAATAAATCTGCCAATGAAATGTCAACCATTTTTGTAGCCAGACACCAGATGAAAGAACATATTCGGAGTTGGGCTTTTCTATAAAAAAAGCTATTTCTCTGGCGACCACACATCCCTTAGAAGATCATTACCAATTGTGGCCTGTGATGTAAAAAATGATTCGATTGCACAAAGGCTGCCCTGAAAAAGCCTGGTAAGCGCTTCTTAAACTTTGAGCGCTTGCCGTTTTTTTACCGAAGTAGAAAATGTGGGAAATTGTAGGGCGATTCTTTTCTTTTTCTCTTATGAAACGAAGACAGTGGTACCTACGGAGTGGTACCTACGGAGTGTAGAAGGTCAAGTGCACTTCCTAGCTCTGATACTACAAAACTATATTTCAATCACTTCGATACTCTTATGCTTTGCGGGTTAGGCAGCAGGATGTGAATCGATTTTTGTATCGCTGGAGCCAGGAATTGCTTTCCACTCTCATAGGCACTGTCACGGTTTCTGGGGGTGCTGTTGAGAATACTCGGTGGCCGGCTGTGGTGAATAAACTAACCCATCGACGCCACAGATTACCAGTGATTGGGGGGGGGGGGTGCTGTCGTCTGATGGACGGCTTTCGCAGACAGGAGCGCACATCATAGATGAAGTAAGGAACAGGCACGAGGACACAAAACATACGAGACTGGAAACTCAAAATAGTACAGCCACAAGATGTCAAACGTTGCAGAAATGGTAGAGATGAGGAGAGTAAAGGCCAATGTTATGGAGTAAAGAAGTTAAGTAAAACAGAAACAGTTCAACACCTATGTGAGACGGAAGGGTCTTTTATTATCACAGACCAGGCCGCAGATGCGGCGCGGTCTCGTACTCAAAGTGGGCTACCTTCTAAGTGTTGATCCGGTTCAGGCCAGGTATTTCGGAGAGGAAGGCGAATATTCAGGAAGCCGGGACCACCTTGCAGTCCTCAAAGTCTCTGGTCGCCGTTGAAGATGCAGGCACGAAGAAATGCCACGGTGACATCACAACATTGCAAAGATACTACATGGTCTTGTCTTGAGCGGGCGTTTCATAGCCGCACCGAATCGGAAGAAGAAAAACAAAAAGAAGAGCGCCCGCCGAAGTCTTGCTGCCCCTTTTTAATTCGTCTGCCACCTGGCGCTCTTAGTTTCAGTGGCCTTTGTGAGACCGCCTGCTTTTTGTGGTGCCTGCTGAGGAGTGGGGTATACTTTGGGAGCTATTTGCCGGCGTGCTGGCTTTGCAATACAATAATGCGAGGATTTTGATCCCAACAAAGGGCGAAGTATTCGTAATACACGCCACAATTCTCCACGCAACCACAAGATTCCGAAAGCCTCTCGGGAGAAAGAAGGGACATCCGCATTTCTCAACCGCAGTCAACATAATAAGACGTGCACAGGGTGGTTGACGATCTACAATAGTTACAGATGCTGTACGCGGGTGTCTGTGACCGCCCATAAGGGTGCTGGTTCCTTTTTGAGGGAACTTGGCTTAGGAGCTGGACATTTAAGGCGATGAAAGCCGGAACGACTTCGTTTTTGTTTGTACGCTCGGTACAGCAAACACCACCACCGTCTACAGCCGACAATTCCGACCACACTTTTGGGTGGCCAGCTTACCGTTGCTGACGCTGGGTGGTTTGCCTTCTATAAATGTCACCGCTTCAGTTATGAAATTGTCATTAAGGAAGATGAGCGCCAGCTTTCCATGCGGTTCATGTCTCCTCTGCACGTTGTGTCTAACTTGAACTGTTTCTCTGGCAACTTCAGAGACGAGATGTCACGAGGTCGGTCCGCCCAGGTTATTTTCACCTGTGTCTAAACGTTTGTTTGTAATAACAAGGCTGTTGTCGGTTTCCCCCTGAATGAAGTTTTTGACAGACAATTCCCCAGTGGATTCTTCCTAAACTAGGTCTTCCTGCATAATACCCTTCAGTATAAGTGCGTTGCGGAACCACCCTCGGTTAGTCAGACACTCCCCCGCAGCCTCTGGCATCCGTTCGTCTAGGGTCTTCAGTTCCGGACGACTTGTTCCCCCGGTCAGTTATTCATCCAGAACAAAGCCCTCTGTCACAATCACTGTGCTCTACGTGTCTTGACTTACAACGACCGCATCATCGTCTGCAGCCGAGTCATCGAAGAGGGGCATCTAGATACCTTGTTTCTCAATCATGACCGACCATGGTTAATCTCCATCATTGGAATTATAAGGTCGTCCGGCGTCCTAGCTCCGGGTATACATTGCCGTGGATGAGCCTTTACATCCCCTTTCTATATAAAGGCGTGTTACTGTTCGCGTGCAGTAGGGAGCAGCCACCTTGGTCTTAGCTACCGGCCAGTGCCGCATTGAGCCGCCCATAAAGAAGACAGAGTTTGTTTCCCCGGTGAGATTTTCTCACTTAGTAAGTGCTTTCGAACAGTCACTGAGTGCGTACGTATGGAGCAAAAACAGTTATAATTTAGCGTGAAAATGTAACCGCTACCACAGCAAAATCTTCCACTCCGACGTCGTCATAGGGGATTTTCCTGTCCTTGTTATCCCCATTGATCTGGCAACGGGTTATGGTAATCCAAGTGCGCTACCGCCAGGCGCGATTCGATATTTGCTTTACGTCACTGTGCTCTGGGGCAATTATTGAGTGTCAGATATCGAGTATTCCTATCCTAAATAGTGGAGACTCTTCTATCTATGTGCCACATCGCCCACAAAAAAAGAACGACCTACCACAGCCATTTTGTTAGACTCCCGAAACTTGTAGCAGTGCACTTGGCTATAGAAACGCCATGTAGATTTCTGTGTACCACTGAAGCTTGGACCTTGTTTTTTTTCCTGACTTATGTTTGTCATGGGAGTACGGATGCCAACAAAGATTATCGTCATCGCACAGGTGGCAGGTGCCCTGATTAGGTAGGTTTATATTACCCGAACAAAGAGTTTCGCCATTTAAGACAGAACCACATACGAATTTTGTCGCGCTTTACATCGGTATCCAGAGAAACTATTAACTATCTGCTTGTTTACTCGCAGAAACAGTTCAAACCATGCACTCTGCACGCGCCAATCAGACTGGGTGCGGGGGTCACCAACCCACCAAGGGAAATCTCATTTCCATGTCTGTAGCAACAAAACCCCAGATGGCCATAGCTGCCGGCTCCCAAATGAAAGAGCACAGCCTGAAAGCGGAGCTTACACCGCCTATGACGTGCCGCTTTAGCAAAGTTAGTCCAATGTTAGCGCCCTTCTTTGGGCGCAGCAATATGATAGCATACACGACTGGTTACTTCTCTTAGTACTTGTACGAGAGTATTTAAAAATAGTTAGGTAATCTAAGTAAGCAGACCTGCGTTTATAGCCTAACCTTAATTCTGATGTCCTTGATGCTCTTGAAAAGCGGGGAGAAAATATTGAAAACCAACCTGCACCTGCACCATGGATGATTGCAGAAACCTAAACGAGAGGTGTCTTATGACCGATTTTTAAATTATAAGGGAACAGATAAGTGGTCTTTATTCACACAAGGTTCTCAAGACGTTAAACGCAGAAAAATATCTTAAAGGCAGTGAATTTACTTGCTCTCGTTCAACCGAAATTGCTTCCGGATGGCCCGCCCTAGGTGAATATGACGAGAATACAATATCCAAAAGCTATTTTTCGGCCACGGGTCATTTGTTCGGCCAACCAGCAGGCGTCATGGCCCGCACTAGTTAGGGTTTGTTTAAGAGAAATACAAAAAGAAAGGATTTATCACTAGCAGCAACATTACACATTAAATAATTTTATTTAAAATTAGGCATAAACTTTTATTTAATAGAAAAACTTGGGGTTTATGAATAGAAGTAACATCGATAGATGCGTATAGCAAAAACGCCCGTGTTTTTGAGATTCGGTACACGTTAAAGATCCCCAGATGGTATAAATTATTCCGGAGCCCTATACTACCGCACGCCTCATCACCTGTGCAGCTTCGGTGCGTTAAACATAAAACAATAACTTAAATAGGAAGCAACATTGTGCATCGATGTTTTATAAGTCGTTTTATGAAGTCCAGCCTGCTTTGTCGGGGTGCTTTGCCTATTTAACATCAGGTGTGAAGTGTCTAATTTTTTTTAGAAAAATATGGCTGATTTTATACACAAAAAACCTGACTTTTAGCAACATCGAAAATATTAAGAAAGCAGTTTTATCCATGGGGTGAAAACACCCGTCGTTGCCAGCAGCCAATAGCCCCCAAAAGTAAAATGCCTGCCAAACAAGGAACCAAACAAGACAACACAGTACCAGGGAAGGTACTAATCTCCATTAGTACCTTCCAGTGCGCTAATCTCGATACAAAAGAACCGGACATTCGTGGTACAATAGCACATGCTGACGCACATTGAATGAGAAAGCATTATAGCTTCTAAGGTGACACTTTCCGAGTAAACCTGGTATTTGCCCGCGGATTCTGTGAATCTACTATATTATAGAAGAATAGCACTTTATCCTAGTAGGCAGGTTATAATTGTCGTCAGAAGATACCGTGTCAGTCAGGGCTTTTGGCGAATTACGGTAACCTAAATTTTCAGATTATTTAAAGTGCAGGAAAAAGGAACTACAATGCACGGTACCGGCCTTAGTTTAATTGTATTTAAGAAACAATGGGCGTGAAATAGGCACGTGCACTCGTGCTGTGCAAATTCCCCTTGTTGTGTCCCTACTGTTTTGCAAGATTTACCACGTCCAAGCTCTATGATCAGCTAGCAAATATTTGTGTGTTCTATGTTGATATTTTCAAGTACACGTATGGCTGCTCATGTGCTTTGAATGCGGACGAATAATGCATTCTTTAGGCGAAACTTTATTGCCACATCGCGCGTCTGCCATGCCGTTTAAATGAAACTTCCAATCTTCAGAACAGAAGCTTCTCCTTACGCACTTAAGAAAGGTCTCGAGGCCGGTTACATGCCACTCAAGATAAGTTTCCAACAACGCTCTCAGCTGTGCTCAGGCAGTGAGGGCCGAATAAAAAATTCTCACTTTCTGCGAAGCCACCATGCCTACCCAGACTCTCCACGTACCTACTCTGATTGATTGGGCAGTGAAGATGCCACCTTCAGGGTGACTTTTATGGTGGATTAAAAATTCCCGTTGAATTTATAGAATTGCAGTGAAACTATATAAAATGACTTCAGTGCTCCCTAATCTTCCTTTGTGCGCAGGACTGCCAGCTCTAATTAAAAGCCAATGTACTCACGTACAAAGTTGACGAGGTACGATGCAGGCTCTCAGGCAGAAAAGGACGGCCTACTTTCCCCACAAAAATGGAGCCATATATGTGCACAATAGCTTGGCTTCAAGTACAGGTATACTATAAAATTTATTCACTGTCTGTCAGTCACAGGGTTTAGGAAGGGATGTCGCGTATCGTGTTCTCGTCTGGCAAATAAAAAACACTGCAGGTGAGTTTCTGCCTGTCTATCGGAGAGAAGCTGCCTGCGGTAATTAGTTTAGCATTTTTTATCACGAAACGATGCAGATTCAATTATACGTCCCTGGTCGACTAGCGTTACGACGTGCGGAATGTTTCTTAAAACAAAAACAAAACAAATGAGTTACCTATTTCACTCGATTTTAAATAGCGAAACGGGAACATATAGGGCGAGAGAACGAAATCACCGCAGTGTTTTCTATGTCTTATGAACTAGTTGTAGAACCGGCAGGCGCAAGAGTAGAAAAAACAATCTTGCGACGTCTCCCAGTGTCATCCGTTTGAAATGACTTCCCTTATAAGGTCCACTACGGGAAACCTTCGTCTCCCTAGCATAGAAATAGACACGCCAAGAGAGAAAGAGGATGTGAGAGATGGGGATAAATGGGGCCTGCTTTGACAGAAAAAACTGCATGACCAGCGTAGCTTTGACAAGAACGAGGTTACTAGAGAGAGACCGGGATTGTTTTTTAAAGCGTGTAATTGCGACTATGCACCGTTTAAGAACAACACATGTATAGAACACGAGGGTGCTTGAAGGCTGTTGGCAGTAATGGCGCCACCTTGAGCAATGCTTTGTGGAACTCAAGAAGTTGGACAAGTGATTCGTATGACGTGAATCAGAATTGTAAAAAAATGGCTATAAATCACGAAAAATACTAAAAGTATGACCTAGCAAAAATAATTTGCTTTAAAGGAGTGGGGTAACCAGGTGTACGCAAGTATTCTACATCACCGCTCTTATGCGACATTCCACTGATCGAGGGTCGGGATGTTAATTTCTGATTCCCAATGCCATTAGGATTTTTCTGGCTTTGTGCGTTAGCACGCATCTAGTATCTAAACGTCTTGGGGCGGGATGGATGCAGACAAAACTACGCCTCTAAAAGAAACGTAATTGTTGGACGTTGCGCCTCATTGCAAGAGCGAAGCCAATCTGGTCGCTAGCATGGCAGCTGTGAATAAGTCCTGAATAACCTTGGACAGGGTGTACTCACTACCCTTAGCCCGGTATTCTGCATGCAATCCAGAGATAACGATTAACGGCGCGTATCCATTACTGGGAGATTGAAGCATTGTGACGGATTGCCGACTTTGAAACAAGTACTACGTATCTTAAACATAGGTCACCTCTATTAAACAGATATGAAGAGGACATTGCAACCCATCCAAACAGCATCGGTCGATGCAGGAGCAGCTATCGAAAGTGATAATACGTGCGGTAAAGGCGTATGGAGTGTTTAGCAATGTGGTAAAGAGGTCTTTCGTCTCGCTACATGGAGGATTTGAAGTCGGAGGTTAGGAAAACATCGAGGAGAAAGTTTAAAATAAAACAATAAAATTAAAATAATAAAATAAAATTAAGCGCACATCGGTAACCTTGCGCGAGATCGTCAGTTTTGGTCAAGACTGTCTAAGGTCCAAGCTTTCGCCGAGGTAACTTTTGAGATTCTTCCACGCGCGGAAATAGTAGATACGCAAAGTTAGAAGCCCCCTGTGTAAACGGCAGTCGTGTGGTAGGGGTTGTAGCAGTCTGTGTCAGAGCCTGTTGCAGCCTTGCGCTTCCCGTTCGGTAATTTTTCACTGTGATGTTGTCGTTCGATGTTCTAGAGCAGCATTCCATATAAGGTAAGGGTTAATTTTTCGACTTAACAGAACGACAATAGTTCAGTTGTTTTTCAGATGTATTGCTACAGAAAGTTCATTGTCATGTGCTCGTGTTCCGGTTGAATACTGTGGACTTCCTCTCTACGGCACGCAAAACAACTCACGTTCACCGTAGTTTTGCAAAGAGTTCTTTACTCATATGATGACAGTCGTGACCCAAAAGCTGTAACCGAGTCCGTGTTCGAACATACGCGCGTACACCAAAAACACAGTGCCTTTCAACTCCATTCACTCAAGCACCAGACTGCCACCGCAGTAGAGATGTAATATTTCTCTATCACTTTACTGTATATGCCAAACCGCGCTCCCGCAATATGGCACACCCTCGCACCTCCGGCGACTTCACTCGGCTACAGTGCTGTTACTCTCCTCCTTCTGAGGCTACTTTGTGAGGCTACGCCACGTGAAGAAGGCCTAACAATGGTGTAAAGAGGTTGCTGGAGAGCTTTTGAGCAGGAGCAGTGAGCCATCCCAACATCTGTATACCCCACTGTCTACCGCGCTGAGCGTGGGTGCCTTAATAGAGACTGTCTATGGAGTCCTAGTGCGTATCAAACCAAGACAACTGTCTAGGGTAGGGCCCCTGGCTACCCTCTAGGGCTGCGCTATCGGCCCACACGGGGACTGAGCACTGCCTGGGTGGGGCGACATGCCACTCTGGTGCTGTCGCCACCATATGGGCGATCGCCGGAACACGTTCCCGTTCTCCCGGCTAGGGAAATTCTTCGCGTGGCCAGATTGGTTGAGACAACGCCCTGGTCACGAATCTCCTCTGCTCCGCGCTGCAATAATAGTTCCGCGATGACAAGCCCAAGACAAGTCAATGCCCTCGTTTCTTGCGCAGTCCCAAAGCCAGGAGTTAACTGCCAGCTCTGTGCCAACAGATGCCTCTCTGCCAGGGCCACAGCCATATATGTGTGGGGAAAAAACGATAACAAATTAAAAACTAGTTTTCAAGCAGGATAACATTAAAAAACGCATACCGAGCCCGTCCGGTGATATTTCTTGAGATGCGACTAATCTGCAGTGAGGTAACCGTTTTCTGAAATCAATGCATTGAGGTGACATCGTGAGCAGGTTTTGAGAGCGGAAGTTCTGCTAGACATTTGTGATGCAGCATGTAAAAATTATCTTTTTTTCAGTGTTAACACAAAAATTCATCGGGCACCTAAATCTGTTCGTGATTTAAACCCTAAAGCCAGCGAATATCGAAGAGTTCTTCATTTCCGCATGCTGTCGGCGGTGCCGTCACGTTCCCCTCTCACGCGGAACGCCTACTGACAATTCTTGCTAAATCCAACCGGCGTGACGCGCTGCCGGTGTAGTTACCAAAGTTGCCTGCGGCTCTGGAAATTTGCAATCAAACCTCACTCAACTCATTTATTTTAATATACATTTCTTTTCCGTATTTTCTTTTTGCGGCGTCCGTAATTTGTTTTTTTTAATGAATCATTGCGAAATCACCATCGTTTGATTTGTTTATTCTTTCTTGAAATGCATGAAAACCGTTTTTTCCCAATCCCCTTCAAATTTATGGGTACTTACACATCTAGCCGCAACTCCTCGAAAAGCTCAGTAGACCCCCAACCATAGAGCAGGCCCCGGTCGTCCAACACGGCCCCAACTAGAGCCTCCTCATACCTCCAAAGGCCAGTACGATCCCAGACCGTGGGAAGAGGTTCCGGGTTCGCACTTGAAGCGATTGCTGTGAGGCAGGCCCAGGCTTGTCTCAAGTCTAGTTTTTAAATCACGCTTCGCACAGCCACGTTGGGGCGCAATGAAACTTCAACTGATGATTCCGCAGCGCTCGCGGTTACTCCGGGGTAAATCCGCGTTAGACCTATCAGTTGTAGGTACTATACTACCTCACCCTGATGTCGTGGCGATGCGTGCGAACCCTACCAGCCATCATTTTTTTATTTGAGCGGGTAATCCTCCTTTCTGGTTCCCCAATCACCTGTTCGACATTGCTTCTTGAAACGTCATAATCATTGAGAAAGCTAATGTACACAGGACAAACCAGCTCGTGACACTACAGCGATTGCAATTTATTCTCGAGCGCCGTTTTTCCGCACATTAATTTGGCGTGGTCCTTCCCATTTAGCTGGGCAGGCTGCGGTAAATCCGTGCGCTGCAATGCTGATTGGGTGCGTCTCATTAGCACAATACCATCAATGCTGCAAACAAGCTCACTACGGCCTTTGCTATACTGCTCAGCTTGCTCTATGACGCTACACCGAAAATTAAAGATCAAGAAGTTAATTTCCAACAGATCCGAAACTGTTGGGCATCCTTCCGATGGGTTTCTGAAGCCATGTATCGCTTACAAAAAAGCGCTGTCGGAGCGTATCTGCATAGTGCGATAGCGAAGGTGTCGCGTTCAGCAGTGCGGTTTCCGATTCGAAACCAACCTTGTTTTCAATGTTCTCTTAAAGTGGTGTCAAATTCGTCGCGTATTTGCTCAATACTTGTCGCGAAAGCCAGCCAGGCAAAGACGCCCAGTTCATCATCATCATCACCATCAGCCTATGTACGCCCACTGCAAGGCAAAGGCCTTTCCCAATGTTCTCCAATTACCTCGGTGCGACTCTTGAAAACAACCCGAGAAGGATCTGCTTGCAAAATTTCATGCATTGTCAGTAATCACGTCCGAGGGGAAGCCGAAGCGAGTCATGGTATCTAACGGCTTCTCTACGACACGGTGAAATGATAGCATCCCAAGTTGAAACACTTCGAAAGATTCAGCAAGATTGCCGGGTATAACCAGAAAGAAGGGGTTTTCTCGCTTGGACTGTGGGAGTGGTCCCATCATGTCGAAAGTTGCATTCTGCAAAACTAGCTGCTTTTTACGAGCGTCGTCAAACCTACAAGTTTTCCGGTGCGCGGATTCTCTACTTCGAAAATAGGGAAAACGCAGTAAGCTCAGTACGTCTTCCCTCATGCTTGGCAGGATGGGGACACGCTATACATCTCGTAAGTCTGATTGGCGCTGCCACGGCCTGCCAACCCTGAGTAGTGAATGTACAAGAACCGTTTTCGCACCATTTTTGAAGTAACGACTTGGACGGGGGTGAAACCGCCTCTTCATTGTTTTGTTGAGGGATATAGCTAAGTAATATTATATTTTCTCTAAGAAAATATGTGTCAAACACATCAGCGTGAACGGTACAAGCTACGCCACTAGGCAGCCTGGTCAGCACTCCCTGGCATACACCATCTGCTTTCTGACCCTAAATAGGCTTTCTCACTCACCAACTCCCTCAGCGACACATTCGCTTCTGCCTATCTTCTCGCAGGGCGAGAAATCGCCGCTGCGAGGTCCAGCCTTTCTTTTTCTGTACGGCCGGCCTCGAACCTTCTGCCGGACTCCTGCCTACCCTTGTCGCGGCAGCGCGCACGGCGGATGATACCGCTTAGCTGAGCGCGCGAGCTGCCGCACCCCCTCCTCAGATGGGAGCAAACTTTCTCGGAACCTTCGGCGCTGATCATCGGGGACTAAAAATAATGTCACGATCGCTACGACAGACGCGCTAGTAATACCTGACAGGTACTCTCCTGCGCATTAGATGTTAGTTGCCCCTTGTAGTTGTTGCCCGTATATTATTGCGTTCGCGAAATGAAACTGAGGGAGTTCTGGCTCGCAATGATAGCCGTTCTTCCACATGTCGAGCACATTACCCTCATTCAAAGGAAATAATCTCCATAGAACAACTGGATCAAACAATCCAGGCAGGTAAACAGAACGCTGCCTGCGCATTGTGATATCAAAAGCGAGCGTGAATCACAGCAATCCCTCTGCTTTTCACGACCCCGCTGGTAAGCTTAAGTGTGCCTTGGAGGCCCTAACCAGGATTTCTCTTCTGGCCAGTCCTCGCAGATTTCGTCGCCATTAAGAAAAACTGACGAGCCTGTGTCGACGAAAGCCAAACGCTCGTGACGAACTTATTGCACAAGCATTAGCGCGACCAAAAAAATTCACGCCCTTAGTTCAGGTAACCTTATGTATGCAAAGCAAAAGCTTTGTCTAGTCTGGTTGAGTCTTGGTTTTGCTGGGTAACCTTTGATGTAGCTGTATTGCTGACCACGGCTAAAGCCATTTGGTCCCGTAAAACGCTCACAGATAGACGCCCGGCCTCATTTTCATTCTCGGCGATCGCGGCGTTCCTCTTTCACGGCGAACGCGGCGCAAGGCGTGTCACGTTGGCGGAGACGACCATTGGGAGCATTTGTTGGACGCTGCGCGAGTGGATGGGGGCCGATACGCTGATCGGTCGCAATTCACGTGGCTGCCTGTGCTCATGGTTGAACTGAACGAATGAAAAGGAGGCCTTGCAGGCATTGCCGAATGCTGGTCCCGCTGCTGACGCGAAGCCGTAAAAGGGAGTGTCAAAAGGAGGACTTGCGCGTTCGCGGCGAAACCACTGGACAAAAGTAGAAAAACTTTTCTTTAAAAAGGATTATTTGCCTTGAGCCATAGATGCGGAGGAACAATACCGTCGGCGCCACCTGGACGATGAGAGGCCCTCTTGTATTCCCTTGGTCTGGCGACCCTTTCCGCTTCCCACCGTCAAAAATGAGCAACCGCTTTTCACTGCTCCTTCTGATCCGTGTTTTCCTGTCCACTATGCCTAGTTCCCGGCATTCACATGTAAAGTAGCCAAGTCCGCGGCAAAACCAACACCAGCGGTTCGGTTCTTTATGCTGTTTCTACCGTCTGCGTACGACGTTTCCGACCAATTATAGGGCGAGCGCTTACGGAGTGGCGGAGTTAACATATGTTCTATCTGGCTTGACAGCTATTTTTATTTATTTATTTTATTTTCAATACTGCCAGTCTCGGGCGAGACCATAGCAGGTGGGCATTCATACAATTTCAGCAGGAACAACAGCGATGGGCCTAACATAGGCCAACAAGCAAAAACAACAATAAACCGTACAATAAAAGGGTATCACACACTTTCACTTCACGTGCAGAACCGCTGAGTTGTGCAGCATCGTCAATGTTGAGGTTACCCTCAGGTAGCCCTTGCGGGGTGTTACATAAGGGGAAGGTAAAAACAATGGTTTAGACGCAACAATGCTGTAGACACAAGAATACATACAACAATACGGACGTACAGACATGTAAGCAATGTAAAGACATAGACATACAAAGTCTTCGCGCACTGTAGACCACCGAAGTTTAGTTACGAAAAGCATCAAATTCCCTCCACCCCGACATCCAGTTCACGCTTCAAAGCGAACGCGATGGCTCCCTTCCCCCCCCCTTCCCCCCCCCTCCCTCTTATTTGATGTCCAAGTGACGAGTAGACCGAAAGGCCTCAGGTGTGTCCTCCCTATTCCCAGAGCGGCGACTGTGTGTTTCCCGTATTATGCCCGCAAAGAGAGCAGAATCGGGTAATTTCGGACCCAACAACAAGAAAGAAGAAAAAGAGAACCACTCTAAAGGTTTATCTTTTCCGTGTCCGCCGCCGTAAGCAAGAGAGGGCGGCTAACTGCGAGAGGGCATCGTCCGTCGGAGCCCTGGAACGCCGAAGCCGGTGCCCGGCGTGCCATGAGCAAGCGAGGCGCCAGACGGCTTATTCAGAAAAGAGGGGTGCAAGTCGTCCATAACCATCAACGGCGACGGGCTACCCGATCCCGGCCCCAAAGAGAGCGCCCGGAAGGCAGAAACAAAGTCGGCGGACAGAATAAAGGACGCAGCGCCGTCGACGAACAATGCGGGACAGGATACCAGGAAGTTGACCTTGCCGCAACGGCCGTCCTCGAAAGGGGAACGAACTGGGGGAAGCAGCCCCTCCCTTTGTTGCCCCACCAGGCCTGAATCATTCGGCTTAGCCCTGCCGACAGGCGGGGCTAAGCCGAATGATTCAGCGCCCGTCGGTCTGACGGGCGCTAGGCTTGGACCTCCCTCCCCCCCCCCCCTAAAAAGGCGCTGGCTGGTTCAAGCAAAAGCTCTGGCTTTGCTGGCAGCCTGTAGCGCAGCTCGTTCAGTAAATTGGCCTGAACTCCGTGTGCTTCAGGTTCAAAGGCATCCAGATTTTAAAAACTATGTTCCCTTTGTATGGTCTAAAACGCTGGGGCATTGTCTGCGCACGCGTGCTAGCTTGTCTGCGTAAGCTCCTTCGGGGTCGGTCCACTAGTACCGATTATACATCGCCCGCGCGCACCCTACGAGGCCACCTTTGGAATGAAGGAAGGAACGAAGCAAGTAAGCAAACGACTTTTATTCTCCATAATGAAATTAAGAGCGTTAAGCGCCTGATGGGTTGGCTTCCTATTCACGGGTTATATATGCTTCCAGTGCCTGCTGTCCCCTGTGGATCAGTTGGAGCTGGTCTTCTGGGGGGGGGGCTGGATAGTAACATCTCCCATTGCTCGACAAGGGTGAGGGTAATAGGGGATTACTTGTGGGCATAGGGGTGGTGTTTGGAAAACTTGCACTCTCGCATGACGTGCTGAAGAATGCCTAGTGTATTGCAGTGAGAGAAGGTCTCATATATTTCTGGGTACAATCTGTTCTGGAGACAGGGATGCGGAATGGCGCCTGCCTGGATTTGCCAGTCTATCGCTTGTTAGGCTCTAGTCAAGGAGTGATGTCGTGTGTAAATGTCTTCATACCCTCCTTGTTATACTTGACTATTTCTGTTTAACTGGTGGTGGGTCGCCATCCCCTTCTATGCTTCCCGGTGGCACGGGAGCTGAGCGCTTGGCAATGTTGATGAGAGCATTCATTGCCCTCAACTGTAGTGTGGGGTCGGCCCAAACTAGGTAAATGTTTTGATGAGGTGGCGTAGCTTTTTCTGGAGTTCTATTGCCGCAAGGGACACCCAGCCAGATCTGTAGCTCTTGTACGCAGCTTGTGAGTCACAAATAAAGCTGGTGATGTTAGGTGTCAGGAGTGCGAGGGATATCGCCACTTCTGCTCCCTCAGAACACGGAGTTTTCATCGATGCGCAGGTGACCATTTTGTGCAGCCCGATGACCGAGACCGCTGCCCTTGTCGAGTGTTTTGCTACAGAAGCGTCTATCTACAGGGCAGTCTCGTCTTCTCCCAGGGTCCTGGAGAGGCCTCTTGCCCGGGCTTCAAGTTGTTAGGCATGCCTCGTAGCGTTCATGTTTTACGGTAATTGTTTGCTTTCCAACTTCTCAGTCCAATCTTCGGTTAACCGGCCGATCCGGGTATAGTGGGATTGTTGCCACGTGATCTTTCGGAGAACACTCCTTCTACCAGATTACTCTGGCTAATGCAGACATTTCGATTGAACCGTTGGCTTCTATAAGCTCAGGTACTGTGTTGTAAACTGCCATTTGTAATATTTTTAGTGAATGATTTAATGGAATACCCGTGGATTTCCTGATTATAGTTAAAGTTGTCTGGCCATTTTTCAGGGGTCGCATGTACGGCGCTGAGTTGATAATTCCGAAGATAATATTGGACTAAACCAGGCACAAGGAGCCCAATTGTTTCACAACGTTCTGCCCGTTGGCCACTCGTCTGATCATTTTCAATACCTGGTCTGATGTGAGCTTGATTTTTCTAATCATAGCCATTGCCTTGCCGTCTGTCTCTATCAGGATACCCAGGATCTTGAATATAGGCACCGGTACGATCCGGATTTATTACTGAGTGATTTCATTTTTTATCCTCGTTTCCCCGATCTACGTGGTCTAACAATCGTCAGCTTTGGCTTTTGCGGTGAACACCAAAGGCTACATGCCTTCGCATATCTGTTGACCGCGTCAGCCGTTTTTCGGAGCGTGTCTTCCATCCAGCCATGCAACCCTCCCCTGCAGTCCAAAGGATGATGTTGGCATACAATTCATATCGAAGGCCATCAATTTATTCAACAAGATTGGGCTACGGCAGGAGACTCAGGTTTAACAGGAGTCTGGAGAAAACCGAACTTTGCGGTGTTCCTCTATCCCCATGAAGATCGATTGGGGTGTCTTAGCTCCCATTCTGATCTTGGCCGTTTTGATTGCTAACAAGGTCTTGGATGTAGTTGTACGTTCTCGCTCCGCAACTGGTGTTGCGTAGGTTGCGGAGGACACTTTCACGCGTGACGTTATCAAGGGCACATTTGAGGTGGACCGCTAGCATCGTTCGCAGTGCCTGCTTCATTGCCCGCTTCATTACTAGCTCTTTAAATTGTACGAGAACATCTTGCGTGGCCAGGTGTAGCCTAAAGCCGCACATTGTCTCCGGAATCTGGTGTGTGGCATCCAGGTGTCACTGCAGCCGGTTGAGTGCCATGTTGTTTCATGACCTTCACCATGCAGGAAGTGAGGGATATCGGTCGCATGTTGTCTATGTGAGCTGTCCTGCTGGGCTTGGGTATAAAGCGGACTTCTCCCTCTTTCCATTCCGGTAATCGTTTGCCAGACCCCCATCCCCAGTTGATGTACTCGAGCAGCTCTCTGCAAGCTTTGTCTACGAGGTTGTTGAGTAACCTGTATGCACGGGTATCGGGTTCCGGTGCGCTGCCCTTATTGCTCTCGAAAATTGCCGCGACCGATTAGGTGTCGGTGAATGGCTTGACTATTGCTTCGTTGGTATGTCCCGCGTAGTCGTGAGGTGCGATGTCGCCGTACTCAGTTTTCAAATACATGGCCTTCTTGTCGTTGGTAAGTCCGTCTGCACTGCCAGTATAGTTGTTGAGGGTGCTCATGAGGCTTAGATTAGTGGCGCTTTTGCTGCGGAAAGGATCGATCAGGTGACCGAGCCTGTCCAACACGTTCTAATGGTTGGCAGGGTGCCTGCAGTCCGCCACACACGCTCAGCCAGTTCTCTCTGCACAGCTGGGTCGCATACTGAGCGGCTTCCTTGCTGAGATCTTGGACGCATCTGCGAAGATTCTTGTGTCGTTTCTTCCCGTGTCTTCCAGTGGGCAAGCATTGCGTCCACAATAGGTGTCAGCATTGTAGTCGCAATTTTACAGCGGGGCTGTTAGCACCTCTTTGGTCGAAAATTTCACGTCGTAAGCAATAAACCCGGCAGGCCCTCGCAGCTCTCGCCGAACACGCCGAGAATATGCGCCAGGATAATAAGACCGTCAGCATAGAGCTCACATTTCATGTTAATAAAAAGCCTTGAAGCAAGCCCCGAAGCCACATGATGGATGATAACGTGGCAGTGAACAATTAGGCCATGTGTTCTGTTAGGATTAGGTTTGCGGCCGCTCTCGAAATGATGGGGGGTTAAGTCATTTGACGGCTAGTGCGTCCGCCAGGCTAGGTAGGACCCTGCACCAGCCCACCCAAACAACAAGGAACACTTCATACCCTTCGTCATCAGGATATGTAGCGGTTTGGAACAGCTTCGCTGGATATCCACTCTAGCAGGGCGGGATGGCGTGCATTTTGTAGGGGGATAATTCGCTGCCTGCTCGATTTGTTCTTTGGCCCATTCCTTATACAGTCTGTTGCTGTTCGTGCCCTCTCGTCCGTCGTCTGCTTGGTTTTGTTGAAGCATGCCCAGTCTGTTCGCTTTGGTGTTTCAATTCGTGCCTTGAACGTGTACCACCTGATCGTATTGAGTATATGGTGGTCCGACCTCAGGTTGACGCACGTGTTCTGCCACGACCCGTCCAAGCTTCCACTAAGCAGGGAAAGGTCTGCATTGGTGTCTCGGGACGTACTTGTGCCCATGTGTAAAGGAGTGTCTTTTTCGTGGTGGAGGGCTACGTTGTGCAGATCCACAAGGTTCGCAAGTACCTGAATTTTCTTGAGTAGACTTTGCAGCACCATGTTGAGTGAGGCGCATTGAAATATTCAAATTTAAGCGAACCTCGGTTTTCTCCATGTCTATGTCCTTTTTAGACGGCCAATAGTATGTGCTGAGTACAATGATGTTGTCTTTGCTTCGTATGCTTCTGCTGCGAACTTCCAAGAGAACGTTTTCACACTCTCTCTGGCTGGCCATCTGTAGCGTCGCAGCTATGTCGCTTCTAACTGGGATTGCTGTGCTTTAATCACTGGGATCTGTGTATGCGATGTACCCCGGTAGTTTCGGTCGCGAGTTCGTTTCTTGTATTGCAAGGATATCCAGCTTGTGTTCCGCATTATTTATCTACTGCTGCAATTCCCCAATTTGCTGTTTCATTCATCGGCAGCTTCATTGGGGGCTAAGTTGGTTTACTCTCCGTTTCTATTTTTTACGATCGTCCCCCTTCTTGGCTCAGGCTGGTGGTCGCGAGACTACTTCCCATCCATGCTTGTCCATTCGGGGCTCCAGTTTTGTATTTTTGAGTGGTTAGTATCAGCTAGTTGACATTAGCCTCTAGCACATCGAATTTGGTCATCCTGGACGTTACCAGACAAACGTGGTTGGTAAGCTGTGTGACCATCGCTATGAGGGCTTGAATAGGCTGGGCCTACGCCGCCTCCTCTAAGGGACGCGATTCAATTTTCTCTGTTTCCATAACTGTCACAGGGAGCTCCTGCTGAGAGTCCCTCTTGGCAATTTCAAATTTTGCGTCATCCTTGCTGCTTTTCGATTTTTTCAACGTCTGTATACGCGAAAGAAGCGCGCTGACTTGCTGATTCCGCTTCACTATAAGCGCTTTGACTTCCTTGAATTCCTGACAATAGTTTTAGTTGCATTGGGAAGCGGAGGAAAATCTCTGTTGCGAAAGGTGATAGGAGATCTATCTGCCCAGTCCACATGTGTAGCGGCAGTTTTTGTCGCCGTCTGTCTGCGGTTCTTCGACCTTGAGCGCGACGCCCGGTGGCGCGCGCTGTAGCTGCTCCCTGCCATTGCACCCGGTGACGACGCTATCAAGCCCGGCCTTTGGGCGCAGCTGGCGCTCCGCCCTTTCCTATTGTCACGGGATAGAGTGCGTTTCCGATTCCGTGACGTAACTGCTATCGGCTCTGTGACGTAACGGCTCTGCTGACATGTTGACGTTCCTCTCCTCCCACAGGCGTTCCTGTACCGCGTACGAGATCGTGAAGCGAGCTTTACACACCTTGTCTGCCGTCAAATATTTGCTTCCACAGAGGTCAAATTTGGGGGTAGACGTAGGGAGGTCATCAGGATTAGTATCACCGAATCCTCGGCAAATCCGGTCTGTCCGATTCAGGCAACCATACACGCGGTGACTCAGGTGGCCGCACTTGTAGCAGATATATTTCTTGTATAACGTGCATTTGACAAGCAGGTCCCCCATCGAAGGTAGTTGATTGATTGATTGTCGGCTATAATGCGCCTCGCAACGCAGGCTATGAGGGGCGCCGTAGTGGAGAGCTCCGGATTACTTTTGACCACCTGGGGATCTTTAACGTGGGCCGAAATCTCGTACACACGGGCGTTTTTGCTTTTCGCCTCCATCAGAAGTATCAAACGTAGTTCCGCACCTTGGTTCTATTAAAGGCGATGACCACAGACGTCATGTTGCCGATACGGTTGTCCTCTGCAGCAGTGGCATTAAATTCGTTTGATATTCACATTGATTTGTTTAACCGTGTCTCCGAAAGGAACGTCTCGTATGACTCTCTTGCTCATGCCATGGGGTGCCATTTTATCGGCGGTGACCTCGTGCCCATAGCCTTGCAAGATCGTGCACATAGCCTTGCACTTATCGGTTATCGTTTGCTCTCTTGGAAGTAGTGATGTTAACGATGTTTTGTTGGCAGTTCGGGTAAATCAAGCCCCAGATTCGTTCTTCCTTAGAGACTCCCACCGCAGCATAAATGGCTCGGCTAACTTCCACGTGGCCGACCTTGCTGATGTTTACACCCCCGCCTCGTCTCACCACGAAATCCGTATGGTCTCCTGGCAGCGCACGAATGCGCGCTTTCTTAATTCTGATGTATTTGGCCTTCTCGAGCCCACGACCGGCACGGGAGAGTTTGGATTGGAATGCGTTGGGTAGGCCTAGGTCGGGTTGACGTGGGGGAGATTTACGTTCACCGGCGATGCGCCATCCGAGTGTCTGGTGGCGTCTTTGTGGTTAATATCATCCGCCTCTATTTGGACACTCATGAAAGTGCGCATGATGCAGGTATAATCCTGAATAATGTCCGTTCGACAGCGTCCACCTGTGGGCGGAGACGCAGGTGAGCACAGCGGCCATTGGAACACGCCTAAGCTTAGGACTACTCGTCATAGGTGAGCGTAAAATTGTCCTTAGAGTCCTCAAAAATGGTTCCCTACTTCAAAGATGGGTATCCTCGTGGTCCTGATGATTCTACGAAACACTTGGTGGAACCATTTTTGGTGCACAAGGTGATAATACGGCACAATCAGGGAATGCAGAGAATTATGGTCGATTTAGCAGGAGTTCAGTTATAGATGTACCATACAAATCTGGCTTACAAGGAGTACACCTAGAAACTTGTGTCATTTTTGACTAAAATCGACACAAGATTGAGTTTGAAGTATGGATCCAGCCGAATTGCACGCCTTTTCGAAAACATCATGAGTACACTAACATGGAAAAAATTTAAAACCATTGCTCTCTGCCCAGGCAGCTAGCTTGGTAACACCAACCTGGACTTGGCGCTCGCAGATAGACAGGTTACAAGAATTACAGGATTATTGCATGTTGTCTACATATATTCAACAGAAAACTGATTATGGCAATTCCGTTCAGTGTGAATTTATTTTCGGAATAAACAAATTTCAGCTCAAAACTAGGCATTGCGGCACGCAATTTTCCTGCACATGAACCCTAGAGAGTGCACTTCCACTCTTCTTACACGAAAGGTTCCTTGGGAAAGTAACGGACAATCGTGTTGATCGTGGTACCCGACATGCCAAAGGACTTCACGTCGCTGAGGCTGCCGTACCGCACCGCGGTATCGTACGCTTTTTTCTATATCAATGAATACTGGCATGCAATACTGCTTGTGAAGGAAAGCATCTTTGACATACGACTCTGATGCAACTAGTTGGAAATTGGTAGATAGTCCCGCCCTGAAGCCTGCCTGACAGCTCTCGAGCAGGCTATTGTACTCAAGAAAGTACATGAGTCTCATGTTCACCATCTTCTCGAAGATCTTACACAGGCAGCTTTTCGGTACAAGGGACCATAACTTCCGGGAGTGCAAGGGTTCTTCTCCTATTTAAAAAAAATCACTACGATGACCTCCCTTCATGACACTGGAAGGCACAACAAAATAAATATTTTGGTGTAGAGGTGAAGGAGTGTTTCAAGTATATCTACATATCGGTGTTGTATCATAGTATATGTAATGTCTCCAGCTGGAGCTCAAGGCTTACAAGTACTGAGAGCAATCGAGCTCATGAAGTGAAAAGGGGGTGTTGTGAGAAGGAGGTAGACTTATTATCTCGAACGGATTCCTCTCACAGGATGTTTTGTGCTTCATGAAAGTGTTGGTGTAGTGTGCTGAACTGGACACATGTTGGAAGTGTTGTGCGAGTGTGTTAGCCTGGTCTTCCAGTGTAACACATGTTGTTCTAACAGGGGGCAGGTGTGTGTTTGTTGTCCTTTGACTTTTTGTGTGTGTGTCCCGACTTTGCGAGTGTCGGTATATAAATTTATGGATGTGAGGAAGTTGTGCATCTCTCCATTTTTGCCTCCCGCAGCACAAGCTCCCCAAGTTCTTTTTCCGGTTTAAAGGAGATAAGGTTGTCCGACGTGCGGTACCGACGAAGGACACCCCACACCTTGTTCTGGGCCTCCCGGGCTCACCTGGAGTCTTCCTTCCAACCGGGTCTCCTCGCGTTATGCGGTGCATCAGATACATAGGGAATGGACTTTTCGGCAGTGTCGAGAATCTGTGCCGTGAGTAGTTGGGCAGCTTCTTTCACGTTTAGGTATGTAATGGATGTGTGATGTAGATTTGATGTTTCTGTAAGCGTAGTCCGGTTTTTTCGAACTTCATTCAACCTTTTATGGGAAGTAGAACTGTTCGGGCGATTACCTATGTTAAGCTGGTTGGAAAGTGGTCAATATCAAATGGGTTAGTGCCAGCGCCCCAGTCAAGAGATGAAAAGAGCATTAGTGCCAGTGCCCTAGTCAGAGGTGAAAAGAGCATTGCAGAGGCAATAGCCAATTCGAGGTAAGGTAAGTTCTGCCGTATATTATGGTATGTGAGCTTTGATAAGCATGCTCCACAGGATGTTAGAAATTTTTCAATAAGGCCACTACGTTCATCCGTGCGGGACGAGTCCCAGAGTGGATTATGTGCATTAAGGTCGCCTATGAGAACGAAGGGCTCGGGCATCTTATGTATAGGGCCCTCGAAATAAGAGCTGAAAAGCTAGAAGCCAGGGGAGATGTCGAGGGAGCATATTGTTATCAACCTCATAAATGTTATCGTGCGGATGGTTACACCCTCAAGGACATTGTTCAAAGAGAAAGGGCGGCATGCTAATGATTTCTGGGCGACAATTGCCACACCAACCTAAGAGAGTGTGCAGCCAACCTTGTCCTTTCAGAAAACCATGTTACTATTTATGAAATTTGTTTGTAATTGGGGTGTTTTTCTGGGAGACACATGACGCTTGGCTGATTAGCGTGCACCATCTCGTACACATCGTCAAGAGTTTTAAGGAGACCTCTGCAGTTCCATTGAATGATGTTTTCAGCTCCTATTATTTACAGTTAGAATAATTGGAATGTGTGTGTGTGTGTGCGTGTGTGTGTGTATGTGTGTGTGTGTGTGTGTGTTTGTGTGTGTGTGTGTGTGTTTGTGTTATTCTGGGATTCTGGCTGTTAATCTGGGATTAGGCTTTTCAGGCAATTCTGTTAGCTTGGACGTCGTAGGCTGCTCCTTCCGCTGCGCCGTAGGGAGCAATGGCACGACATCCATCTCCCGGTCAGATGTCAGCGGGTACCCAGCAAACCTGGCCCCTTGATTTAGCACCCCCTCGGGTGCCCTTTTTTGACCCGCCACCACCGAGGGCGTCAGAAGCACCACAGGTGGCACGGGTGGTGCAGCGGGGGTGGGAGCAGATGCGGTGCCACCCGGTGTCGATCTCCTCGACACCCGCCAAAGTACTTGAGTACGTGGTGTCAGCCGAGGGAGCGGCATCCGTCCCGACAGAGGCGGATGGCACCACAACCCGCTGCTGCCTCAGCAAGCGGTGTGGTGACGCGTTGGGGTGCCAGAGGCAATACAGGGGGTGGCGGGCGGGAGCGGGACTAGGTCAGCGTCGCTGAACTGGGTCCCTGTGTGCATACGCCGCTCACCCCAACAGCGAGCTGCGTCGGCGTACTTCCGTAGGGGGAAAGAGGAGAACCTGTTCGGCGCTTTTAGGAAGGTCATGTTCTCAGTGACCTTGATGTTGACGATGTTTTTTTTTTCAGTTGTAATTTTTTTCCATTTGCAGAAGTATGCCGCATGCGGCCCCCCGCAGTTCACACAAGTGAGAGTGCTAGATGGACAACTGTCGCTCGGACAAGGTTGCATGTATACAGTCACCCTATAAAACGCCGACAAACCATTGCATCTTCTTTTATTCACTTTCTTACGCAGCTCTTGACCTAGCGCATGCCCGTACGGCTCACTGTCTTTGTGAAATACCAAAGGAGTGCCTTGGTATTCCGCTGGTTGGGTGACCCCATTGAGGTTAGCGAGAAAGTCTGTGGTTTTCAGCCACTCGCCCAACCAGAACCGCACGCACTTTCCCAGGTTTACCAGGCTTTTTGTGGCAAGATCAAACCGTTTCACCACTTCGATGAGAAGAAAACATTTTCCTCATATGCACAGAAAACTCCAACGTCATCCACCTGAGCGGGAAGCTTGACCTCGGACGCGTCTACACATAAACATAAAATCTGGTTATTTCTGGGTTGCTATGTAAACATTTCTATGTAAACTACGTTTCTATGTAAACAACAACAAAACGGCTGAGGGTTGCAGCCCTGGCGCACCAAACGTTGCACGGTAATTGGCGCACCCAGTGACGTATTTACGGTCAACCCTTCGTGCACCTGCGGAAAGCGAGGACCACACCATCACTAATGACAGATTTCACAATTGCATGGTACCGAAAACAAAAAAATAAATGATGGAACACGCATAGGTCAAGGCGGAGAAGCACTACGGCACCTCCGCTGGCGTCACAACTATCAAGAACACATCTCGCCGTATGTATATTTGGTTCACCATATGACCTTTAATACTGCACGGCTGGTGCGGCAGTACAAGAAGGGGGTTTGGAGGGGGCGCCGTCAAAGCAGCACACGACGAAAGGCCACGCGACAGAAGAGCACCGACATAACAGCATGGCGTCAAAAGGGCACGCGACAAAACAGCACGGCGTCAAAAGCGCACGTGACGGAAGAGCACATTAACAAAACGCACAGCGTCAAAACATCACAGCGACAGAAGGGCACGATTCTATAGAATACCTAACTGGGCAATTGTTTAGATTTTAAAGCGTACACAAATATTATAGAGGGCGCAAGATTCTCTGTAGGAGTGTGTCTTCACGTTCCGCTACCCTTTCTTGCATAGAACCAAAAAATTCAAAAATAAAAGACGACAGGTTGCGCTATATGCAACTCAAAAGTGCTTTCGTTTCCATTTCAACATCAAGGTTTATAGAAACTATCACTTACACTAATCGTTTTTGAAGTAGCCCTTGAATTTTTGGGGGGTAATATCAGAGTATAATAATAATAAATAATTATTATAAGAACAAGATATTGCCTTGAGACCCCCTTTACAAAACTTTTGGGAAGTCTCTGCTTATCACAGTTCTTTCCATTCTATTCAAATATTTTCCAGCCTTGCAGTTCCGATTTAATGTAGAGGTGCCGCAATATGTGGACGCTCTCTTCCATCTTATTTGACTCGGCGTTGCCTACACATTTTTTCTTCTTTAAAAATGGCGCAGCTTGCACTGCAAGAAAAAAAGCAGAGCAGGCGGCCCCCTCTCTTCGTCGGAGACCAGTCTGTTGCATCTCACATCTATTTCCGAACTTGCCGCTGAAAGGTCTCCAAGACTGGCAGGCCCGGATCGTTTCGTCCGCAAACTTCCACATCTTTCCCAAAGTGCGCCGCCCCCGCTAGAACTGGCGGCCGAGTCTAAAGTCAACGCCCCCGCTACGAACCCAAAGGAAATACGATGCGCCCGGAATTCGATGCTCAATCAGTATCCATAACGCGAGGATCCCAGGTTCGATACCGACAGCGGGCAGGGGCCCCTTAGGGGCTGGGGATGTAACGTCTCCTGTCATCGTCTTCGTCTTCGTCTTCGTCGTCGTCTTCGTCATCGTAATCGTCGTCGTAATCGTCGATTCACGTAGTCATGGTTTCATCTTCGTTGGCAAAAACGCTAAGGCGACAAAATTTACTTATACACTGCATGCATCGCCCCACCTCAGGTTTCACGTTAGTGGAGATGCCACAGGATTTTTTTCTTTCCAATTATTGTTATTAGATGCGACGCATCTATTGCTCTCGGGTACGTCCCAACGTCGATCCGGCGTTGTCCGCACGCTCACTGCACATCCGCAACTCTCATCCGCTCTTCTCTCCGACAGCTGTGCGCAACGCTCTCACTCCGTCTCATTATCATAACAACAGTTGCGCGTGTGCGCTTCGCTGCTCTGGGTGCGCGCATGTGTGCGCATGCGCGCCACTCTTCCTTGCCCCTCCTCCGGCTCCTCTCCTTTCAAAAGCGGGAATATAAGCGGGGGAGCGCACGGCGCCGGATCAGTCCAGCGCTCGCTCTCGCACTTCAGTTGACTTTACTTGATGATACCTCCGTGCAAGATCTTTCGATGAAGCCGTGATGGAAGTGACAGTCCCTTCAGCCAGTGGACTGACGCAATCCAATACCAGCGTCAGTCCAAACGCTCCCCCCTGATGCGTCGCATCACATCAGGGTTCCCTCGCGGGAAGATAATCGTAATTTTGTGTTGTTCACTGCCGCGGCTACAACCGTGCCACCCTCGGGCCGTTGGGGTGGCACAGTGTTAGGTTTCCGGTTTCCTGGCACTTCGGGTTTGTGGTTTCATGCCCTCCCGAACCACAGTTATTTCTCAGGCTTCGAGGTTTTTTGTTGAGACTGACGGACAAAGTTTGGCCTAAGCAGTTCTGCTGTTAAAATGACTGTGAAAATTCACCATCCCGCGCATGCGGAGAGCACAAGGAAGATGATTCCAGCGTGTTATTTTAGACATTTCAATATACTCCAGGCTAAAACGTGAATGGTACCACAAAGAATAGCAGTAGCTAATCAAATTATGGTGGGTCGAGAAACTATTAGGTATATGGCCTGACGCTGGACGTCCAAATAAGGTTGTTCATGCCTTCAATCCATTCTTTAACTCAACAGGTATCTTTTCAAACTAATAACGGATAGTTTAAGCCTTGCACCGCGAATTCCTGAATAGGAACCCAGAAGGAACAACTAAACCTCGGGAACCTTGTGGACGTTGTCGTGTACTTGTGATAGCGAAATGGAGCGGCCGGTGTTTACTGGCTTCCAACCCTTCTTGTGAATAAACCAGTTAACCCAGCTACCTATCTATTTTCTAAAAGACCTAGATGGGTTCCTAGCAAAAAAGCTTTAAACATAGCTTGACTGGGACCGAGGATTCAATAGATGGCATGGCTTACGCTGCGTAAACCTACAGCGTCGAAATATTTACACTATAAACAATACGGTGGTCCCTCGAATGTGTGCCTTGTAAAAAATGGAAAATTCAGTCGCTAGATAGGAGGATGAGAAGTTATAGCAACCACCACACAGTTTGAACATAGTAGCGAACAGTATTAGAGAAAGAAAAAAAAACTCCGTAGCATCTCCACTCACGTGAAACATGGGGAGGGGCAAAGCATGCATTGTAATACAGTATTCCTGGCGCCTTGGTGTTTTTGTCCACGGAGATGAATCCTTTGGGGGGTAGAGCCTAGAGGTATACAGCTTTGCTGAAAAAGTCGTTTCTTTGAAGCAGAAAGTGTTCTAGAGCAAGGCGTTAGAAAACGAGTGTCCCGGTGGGTTCTTTTAGTACGCGTTTTTTCCAATGGTGATGTCACTTTCCAGCGCAAGTCATTGGAAAACGAGTGCTCCAGTGTTTGAGCACTGTGACTACAATGACGACAATGACAGGAGACGCAGAAAGCCCGAGCCCCTAAAAAACATCGAGCAAATACACATAACCTAGTTCGATGAAGTGGACACCGATGATTGGCTTAACGTTCAGGACAGCGATTGCGAATAAAACAGAATCAGATCATTGGCTCCAACCTACCATAAATAGCATTCAGTGTAGCAGGTTGCAAACTAAACAGTATATACGCAGACACTGCGGGAAGCAGTGTAGTTATTCAATTCAATGATGATGATGATGATGGTTAGAGTTTTTTGGCGCAAGGCCAGCTGGGGCAAAGAGTGCCAAACAAAAGTGTCTAAAAGAAAATAATGGCTACTAAAGCCAAAATAACAATAAAATCAATTAACGGCAATGGTGATGGCTGGTGTATAGGGCCAGATTTGATTATGCGTGATAAGAAACGAGGTTTAAAAACTTCACGTCTGACAAGTACTCAAACACACGTTTCACGGAAAACATGGCATCGTCACCTAGAAACAGCGATGGATGTAGGGGAATGTGTTGTCTGTAGAGTTCTCTGAAGTGTTTGTGTCGTGTTGTGTGAACTGCCTTGCATGTGATTGGTAAGTGCACTACGGATAGGGCCTCTCCGCACCTGCTGCCCTGGGGTCTAGAAGATCCCGTCAGCAGATACGAGTGCGTCGCATGGGTGTGCCCTATCCGCAGCCTACCGAAGGCGACTTCCGTGTGTCTGTTGTGTGAGTCAGCTGTGTGCCGTCCCAAGTGTGGCTTGATTACATGTAGTTTGTTGTCTGTCTGTTCGTCCCAGTGTGTTTGCCATGTTCTGCGCAGGTGTTGTCTTATGTATGGCTTGAGGTCTGTGTAGGGTATCGTTGTAATGTCTACAGTGTTCCTGTGTGCAGCAGCAGCGGCCCGCTCGTCTGCCAACTCGTTCCCAGCTATCCCTGCGTGTCCTAGGACCCAGCAGAGGACCAGCTCATGCTTTTGTGCATACACGGACATGATAGTGTTGAATACAAGATTAACTATGTGGTTTTTGGGGGGGCTTGTGCGATGACAGTGCGCGAACAAGACTCAAAGAATCTGTATAGATGATGGATTTGGGCATTTGATTTTCAAGAATGTGTCGTACAATCAGTAAAATTCCATACGCTTCTGCTGAAAAATTGTTGTGTGCACGCTCATGGTTCTGGCTGCATTGAAATTTGGTCCATGAGCAGCGCACGACACCATAGTGGAGGTTTTGGAAGCGTCACTATAAAATAATGCACATGTGTATTTAAACTGCAAAGACACAAAGTGCTGCAGTATTGCAGCTCGTGGTACCAGATTTTTGTCAAGTGTAATAAAAGAAAGGTCGCACGACACAGGGCGAACTTGCCAAGGCGGTAAACTGTTAGAAAAGGATGACCTGTACACATCTAAAAAGCGAAGCACTGAGATCCCAGGCTCGCTTTCTCACTCTAAGTGAAATGGGCAGAGGAACGGATGGGCGATTTACAAAGAGCAGAGAGGTTGATGTATCGTTAAAGACAGGATAAAAAGGATGAATATTCAGCGATGAAATTTTAAAAGCATAAAGCAAATCCATGTACGTTCGTCGGTTCTCAAGGCTCCACTTATTACACTCGACATAAATACTCTCAGCAGGGCTAGTGCGAAAAGCTCCCGACGAAAGACGAAGGCCCAAGTGTAGCACTGGGTCAAGCATTCGCAAGGCTGTCTTAGTCGCCGACCCCTACACCACACTGCCATAGTCCAAACGAGACCCAACCAAAGCTAGGCGAAGCAAGAGTTCTTTGTCGGAACCATAGGATTGGTGGGAGAGAACCTTAAGTATATTCATTGTTTTGAGACATTTATTTTTACGTTCCTTGATGTGGGGAATGAATGTGAGTTTGTGGTCAAACACCACACCTAAGAACTTGTGCTCCTTGTTCACAGGAAGCGACACGCCATTAAGATGAATGTCTGGGTCCCAATGGACCCCACGCTTCCTGGAGAACACAACGCAGGAACTTTTTGCAGGATTCAATCTAAAACCATTCTTGTCTGCCCAGCCGGCAAGTTTCCTGACACCAAGCTGGACTTGACGTTCGCAGATTGACATATTACAGGATTTATAAGATATCTGGACGTCATCTACATACATAGTATAGGAGATTGTAGGTGGCAATGCCTTCCCAAGGGAGTTTATCTTAACTATGAAAAGAGTGCAGTATAACACACCACCTTGTGGCACGCCATTTTCTTGCACGTGAACCTTTGAGAGTGCACCACCGACTCTCACTCGAAACGTTCTTTCTGACAAGTAACTGACAAGAGTGTTTAACGTGTTAACCGAGACACCGAATGACTTGAGGTCACTGAAGATCCCGTACCGCCAAGCGGTGTCGTAGGCCTTCTCGAGGTCGAAAAACACAGTTACACAATACTGTTTAAGCACGAAGGCTTCCTTTATATACGATTCAAGCGCTACGAGTTGATCGTTCGTCGATCGCCCCGCCCTGAAGCCTGCCTGGCAGCTCTCGAGAAGACCGTCGTATTCAAGGAAGTACACGAGCCTGCGATTTATCATCTTCTCGATAAACTTGCACAGGCAGCTCGTCAGGGCTATTGGACGGTAGCTTGAGGGGGACGACGGGTCCTTTCCCTCCTTCAGGAAAGCTACAACTATAGCCTCCTTCCAGTAGTTCGGAATGTGCCCCGAAAACCAAATCTTGTTATATAGGTGTAAGAGTGCTAGAATAGTGTCTGCGTGCAGGTGTTGTATCATTGTGTATGTGATGTCGTCTGGGCCTAGAGCTGAGGGTTTGCACGTGCTCAGAGCAGCCCTCAGCTCATGCAGTGAAAAATCTGAGTTATAAGAAGATGTGGACCTATTATTATCTAGTATAGGCTTCTTTTCGGCAGTTTGTTTGTGTTTCATGAAAGTGTTTGTGTAGTGTGCTGAACTGGACACGTGTTGGAAGTGTTGTGCGAGTGTGTCAGCCTGATCTTCGAGTGTGTCCCCTGTAGTGCTGACCAGAGGCAGGCTGTGTGTTTGTTGTCCTTTGAGTTAGCGTAATCTCGTCCATACTTTCCGTGTGTCTGTGTACGAGTTTATGGATGTTATGAAGGAACGCCAACTCTCTCGTTTTGCCTCACGGTGCACACGTTTTCCTAACGCCTTGGCCCGTTTGAACAAAATGAGGTTACCCGACCTGGGGTACCGACGGAGGATACCCCACGCCTTGTTCTGGGCCTCCCGCGCCCGCCTACAGTCCTCGTTCCACCACGGCCTCCGCTGGTTGCGCGGGGCAGCAGAGGCGTGGGGAATGGACTTTTCGGCGGCATCAAGAATGTGCGCCGTGAGGAATTGAGCGGCTTCATCCACGTGTAGGTGCCTTATGGTTGTTAGTGTAGTTTCGATGTCTCTGTAAATGAGTTCCAGTTAGCTCGTGCTTCATTGAACCTACTACAGGAAGATGAACGGCTCGGACCTTTACCTATATATGTTAGTCGAGTGGGGAAGTGGTCACTGCCATATGGGTCAGTTCCCACACCCCACTCGAGAACAGGAAGGAGAACTGCGGAGCCAATAGCCACGTCAAGGTATGAGTATGTGTTGTGTCCTATGTTATGGTATGTAGGCTGTTTATTGTTGAAAAGGCATGCTCCTGAAGATTGTGGGGATTCTCCCCTGTGAGCGCCCACGTTAGGCCGTTTCAAACTGCCGCGCGCCACCTCTCCTGCCATCTGGGAACACACGGCAGAAAGACTGTGCGATGGAGGGGGGGCGTGGCACATCTTTGGGCACGCTAGACAAGGGCAGCGGTGCTTGGTAGCGGGGGGAGTTGCCGGCCGGGAGCGCCGCCGGTCACAAGAGAGAAGCCACCGCCGTCAGCCACCTCGAAGAAGACGCACGTCAGCAAGGCCCGCCGTTCGTCCCGCCGTACCGTAAGCCCTGGGACCCTGAAGTGCTTTTGTTATGTTCTTGGTTGATTGTATCCTCTGTTCCATTTATATTTCATTTTCCACTGCTTGAGTAAAGCGCAATTGTTCCCCTTGCAATGTTCTGTGCGTGATGTTTTGACGAGGCCGTTGCCTGAACCCCCCTCGGTAGGCAGAACTACCTACAAGATGTAAGGAATTTCTCTATCAGGCGACCTCGGGCATCCGTACGAGTATAGCCCCAAAGACAATTGTGTGCATTAAGGTCGCCTGTTAGGATGTATGGTTCGGGCAGCTGGTCGACCAACGCCTCGAAGTCAGCGCTCGAAAGTGCAAGATCAGCAGGAATGTATATGGAGCATACCGTTATCAACATATTAAATATTATTGTTCAAATCGCTACAGCCTCAAGGACAGTGTTCAAAGTGACAGGGTGGCATGCTAAAGATTTCTGGGCGATTATGGCCACACCCCCAGTAGAGTGTGTGCAGCCATCCCTGTCCTTTCTGTATACCAGGTAACTATTCAAGAAATTTGTGTGTTTAGAAATCAAATGTGTTTCCTGAACACACATTACACTTGGCTTATTAGCATGCAGTATTCCATTTACATCGTCAAGATTTTTAAAGAGGCCTCTGCAGTTCCATTGTACTATGTTCTCCCTTCCCATTATGAAGTGTTCGGAACTACTGGACTGTGTTGTTTATGTGTCGTCTTTCGGGGCTGTGACTCTCGTCTTTTTTGGCTTGTCGGGAGGCTTTGGCGTCGGGACGCGTTCCTTGCGGTGCACCGCAGACAAGAACGGACCGACGTCCATTTCATCCTCGGATGTCCTCGGAGCGCCTGAGGGATCAGGCTCCTTGGACCGCCACCCCTTTGGGGCGCGCTTTTCCTTGCCCGCACCACCGAGGGATTCAGGAACGCCTCGGATGGCGCAGGCGGTGCGGGGGGGGGGGGGGGAGCTGCCGATGGCTCCACCATGTACATCTCCTCTGCGCCCTCGCCTGTGGTTTGGGACGCTGGAGTGGAAGTGGAGGATGCAGCATCGCTTCCACCAGACGTGGTTGCCCCCACAGCCGCTGCTGGCTCAGTGAGCGGTGTGGAGGCGGGTTGGGCTGCCTGACGCGACCCAGGGGGGGTGGGGGGGGGCGGGAGCTGGACCAAGTCCGACTCGCGGTATTGGGTCCCCGCCGAAATCAGGCGCCGCTCCGCCCCCCGGCAAGCTGCGTCGACGTACCTCCCCAGAGGGAAAGAGGCGAACCTCTTCCGCGCCTCCGGGAAGGTGATGTTTTCAGTGACCTTGATGTTAATGATTTTTTTCTCTAGTTGAAACTTTTCACAAGCGCGAGAGTATGCTGCATGTGGAACCAGGCAATTCGGGCAGGTAAGGTTCGTTGCAGTGCAGTTGTCGGATAGATGATCATGCTGGCCACATTTGGGACATGTTGTTCTGCCACGACAGGAGTTGGTATTATGCCCGAACCTGTGGCACTTGAAACAGCGCCGCGGGTTCGCGATGTAAGGCCGGACAGAACAACGAATGAAACCTGCGTTGACATGCTCGGGCAGTCTGCAGCGGTCGAAAGTCAGAATCAGATGTTTGGTGGCTATTTCTTTGTTATCTCTCCTAATGACGATGCGCCTTACTGCTGTCACGCCTTGGTCTTTTGGGCCTTTGAGCAGATCGGTCTCTGTCTCGGTTAGGAGATCTGCCACAGAGATCACACCTTGACAACGTGTTGAGGCTGCGGTGAGGTGGGACCCTGATCTCCAGATCTGCCATGCGGGTTTGTTTCAGGAGGATTGTGGATTGCTGCTGAGTTTTAACTCTAACTAGCACTTCACCAGTTCTGAGCTTTTTGGCGCCATATGTTTTGCCGATGATACCTTCAAGTTATTTAGAAACAAGAAATACAGACTGAGAGGAAACCGGCTTCGATTTATCCACAGATTCCATGACCAAAAAACGAGGGTAGTTATCTTGCTTTGGGAGCGAGATAATAGGCAAAGAAGGAAAAGATACTTCGGTGCGGCCCCTTTTAGGGGGCCGATCACGGTTGGGGGGGGTTGAAGATACCATATGGCATAGTATAAAAGCAGGGAGACGGGGGTGCTTTCTCCTTTGACCTTACTCTGGTAGTCAAAGAGGTCCCGGAGCTCCCTGCCTGGTAGACAGGCAGGGAGCCCATAGGCCGGAGCTTGACCAAGGCTCCGACGGCCACCGTTCGTGGTTTCTAACCCTCCACCTATAAACACATCACCACAGTTGGATCCACCTTATGTTTGGGGGCTCGGGGTCCGTGGTATCGCCAGTACCGTCACCAAGATTGCTCGGGCTGCCCCGTGCGGGGAGTTATTCAATTCAAAGCAAATTATTCTTGCACAGCTGATATGCAAGGCAAAACCCTTCCACCGTGTGCATAAAACCATAGCGGTGGCTTTCAACAAGTAAGCCTACAATTCGTTAACGCGCTGAAATAAACCGCCAACAAATATTGCCTTTCTTAGCGAACGGCGTTTCGTAGAAGGAGGATTCTGCCAAGACGTTTCGTTGAATTAAATCGCACACATCTAGAGAAGCGTTCTTTGCGTGGATGGACAAAAGATAAGCAAGGTTGTATTATATTCACTCTTACTGCGTTTAAAGTTGCTGTTTCAAAAGCAATCTTGTGTTCCTAATTTGTTGTACACTGCAGGAATCCATGCCACTCATTTATTTATTTCAAAACAAAGTTATAACTATGAAGGACTTAGCTCTTTGGGCTTCTGCGGGATAGTTGCATGCATTTTCCTTCGCATGGCAAAAATGTATGCCTTGTTTCAGTTGCTGTCTTTCAAATGCTACATGCAAACACGGCTCCAGGACACGAAAAAATAAATAAAGTCATTGAATGAAGAAGACGGCTGAAACACCAAGCGTGCTCTGGTTTAACTGAAGAAAGTGGGCGCTTACGATTCGTTTCTTTGTATTCGATTTATTCAGATTGCAGAGCGGCTTGGAGTATAATTCCACGGAGAAAGCACGCCATTCTGAACTATTTAGTAGAGATGTTCTTGCTCGCAATTCTGCGTTATTTTAGGCCAGCGGATGGTTATGCGGCTTTTCCAAAAATGTACGTTTATTTGTGAAATATAAGCCGAGATATATAAAGCTTTCAGTCAATTTTGTTCTTTATTTCTTTTTTTCTAGGGACTTGTCTTATAAAGCAAATCAGTGACAGTATCATCGTGTATTTTTTTTCACTGGTTTCTTGTAACGAGCTATTGCCGTATTTTTTTAGCAAAGCCTTCAGCAACCTGCGACAACAGCTGAGTAATATAGCGCCACAACCTGCGTAATTGATGTGAGTGCGTGTTGAAATACCGTTTAAAAGAAAGTTAAACCAATGAAAAAGGATCTACGAGCGATTCTAATTAAGTAATCGCAGAAGTTATTGTTTCACAAAACACGCGCAAATATAATTTCGCAATTTCAATCATGTTTTCATTGTTATTTTCCGTGGATTTTCTATTTCAGTCTTTGTTAATTTAAAATACCTATAAGATGCACACTCTTTATTTGGTTAAGTCATTTTTGTAAGCTTGTTCTTTCTATTCTTGGGCGTTAAAAACTTTATTAGACCATCTGCCTCCAGTCACGCTGTTATAAAGATGAAATGTGTCAGCTTATTTTGCCTTAGTCTGTTCGTATGTTTTCGGAGTACCTGTGAAAGTCTCTGTAGGTTATTTTGCCAGGAATGCCGCAGATGAGAGGAGGAGGGGGGTGGAGAAGGGAGTGTAGGTGGCGGCCGAAGAGCCCCAGGGAGATAATTGAGACGCTATTGTACAGGGCACTTTAGACTCGCCAACTTCACGTGCGTGCCTCGGCTCGCGGGGGAAAGGTCGACGAACCCAAATTCCAAGGAAGGAGTTCCGGGCGCCCCGTGGGCCCGTGACGGTCGTCATTGCATTGGCGTGGGTCGTCATCTTATGGTGGGGAAAAACCTGATGAGGTGGGAAAATGGGATTGAAGCGAAGACTTTGACCAGAGAGGCCAGCCGGGTTGCCAGAGAGTAGTTATCGCCTTGCAATATTAGCTCCGTGCGCTGGTGTTTCGAGCACGACCGCAGCGCCGCCGAGCAGCGGCGCCGTCAGAAATCGGATGTTGGTCAGCCCGAAGGAGCGGCTGTACCGGGCGGAGATTCCGCAATCGTTGTGAAAAATTCGAACTAGTAGTGCGTATTTCTGTATGTATTGCGGGGTCTAAAGCTCCCGCAACATTTTAAAAAGGTTGCGAGGAGGCTGACTAAAAAATAGCTTATCTCGTGTTCCCTTGAAATGAAGCGGAAAGGCGATAGCGATGAACCCGTGCAGTGCGACGACCAATGTAAACAACGCTGATCGACTTCTGGCCATAAGCGTTCGTTTTGCTGTTTTGTGTGAATGTGGTTTATACCCTGGGATCTCGTTTCTCTGCACACCCGCTATCAACTGCGCAGGGGACCCGCGACAGCCCGGCGAAACTTGCAGAGGAAACGCGAACTTCATCGGGAACAAAAACAGCTCCCTAGCATACACCCCACAATCTTACCTAAGTGCTACGGAATATGACGCAGCCTAACGGTCGACACAAAACTGCACTGATCCCACAGGCAACCACCGCAGCTAAACGAATGGGCCATTAATACAGTGTGTTGCGACGATAATTGGAACACTTTAATTTTTTTTCCTGAGTGATCCGCCGCTATGTTCGCGCTCAAACTTCACATAAAGGTAGCATTTTGTGGTCTAGTTTGTTTGACACCACGAACAACAACGGTACTTACCGGTTCATTCAGAAAATAAATAAAAACAATTTTCGCCTATGGGAAAATGGCGGCGATTTGGACGTGCGATCCCGAAAATCGGGTTTTCTGATCGTCTGTTAGCTCATTTCTAGGTGCATTTTCTGATCGTCTGCTGCACCATTTGGCTCCGTACGTGAATCCCAAACATGCGTTTCACTCGGCAGGTGGTTCCGTCGTTCCAACCAGAGTTACTGGATATATGAGTTGCGAAACTCCCCATAGGCCTTATGTATCAAAAAGTGGCCCTGAGATTGGTCCACTGCTTTGGACCTTGTTTTACAGTGGCGCCATCTTTTGGTGACAAAATAAAATATACAACTTTCTTCGCCGCTCGATGACCTGGGCGAAAAATGGTATTTGAGTGCTTACGTTAATTTGTTATGTAAAAGGAGCCCAATGTGTCGAATTATGCAAGTGTTTTATATACATACGGAGCAAAAGTAGTAAACAGAAATGCGACCATGGGGTCAACCGTCGCTTACGCACTGTCGTCTGCTGCGCATCCTCTTCGGTCTTCTGGTCACAAAAAAATAAATAAGTCGCTTCGACGGCTTTATGCCACCTGAAACTCATTATTTAGAGCCGCTTGATCGGCTACTGTATTATTTTTATCATAAAATGAGCTGTAGGCCAAATGATAACTCCGAATTTGGTACTTCAGTACGGACCTATGTTGTGCCGGAGTGCCCGCACAAGCGTTAATTGGTCGAGGCAGATGCGCGGACGCAGAAACAATCACCACCTAAGAACCGGAGTTAAGATAGCAATGAATAACTTAAGAAAGCACAAAAATGAAGAATTATGCACTTTAAAACAAAATTGAACGTTAAATTGTCAGTTTGAATAATTCTTTTGTTTTTTGGATAGTGCATGCGGCGGCCGCAGTGGCGCCATTGTACGGACGATCCAAAGTAGGGGGGGTCCAGGCGCGGGCCGTTTTTTGATGCGGAGTTTCGCAACTGCCTACATCGAAGAGCTCTGGTTCCAACATCAACTTGCGCTGGCCCGCACGTCCAAATCAGCGGCCATTTTCCCATAGGCGAAAATTGTTTTTATTTATTGTCAGAATAAACAGGTAAGTACTGTTGTTTTCCCGGTGTCAAACAAAATAGACAACAAAATGCGACCTTTGTGTGAATTTTGAGCGCGAACAGAGCGGCGGATCGCTCAGGAAGAATTTCTAAAGTGTTCCAATGATCGTCGCAACCCCCTGTATGCGCGTCAATCATCTTGAAGCAGTGACGGTGTCGGTCGTTTTCTTTTTTTGTCGCTGAGCTTATGCCTCCCCGGAATTTTAGCATTACGTGTTGCTTATGCTTTTGCAATCTGTATCGTTTATTCCTCTTCTGTATTATGGTGCTCATCGCTGCTTACCCTTTCCTAGGTGTACGCGCGGAGCTTCTGCCCGTGTGGCTTCGGCCGCTGCTTTGACGCAGATATCGCGGCCAACTCCATACGACTAACATTTCCTGATTCGGATAGAGCTGGAACACCGGTGTTGATACCGGCGTTAAAATTTGGCAATAGCTGCCTGGTGCTCACCGTTATCAGTTGACGAACATAGCAACTGCACCAGCATATGTTTACGCATGTTTACGCAAGCCGTGGCACCCGGCTTTGCGCGTACAGCTTCCCCCGCCTACCTCGCTTAGACTCACTGAACTCATAATAAAGTGCAGAGATGCGTGAGCCGCGTGTTTTCCACAGAACTCATAACCATTCACTGTACCCGCCATTAAGTAAAAGTCGCAGGCGAAGGTCACGCCTGTTATGTGCCCAACGCCATTGCTGGAAACATCGCACGGGTCTGTTGCGTTCGCTATAGCTCCTCCCGGACCAGTAAACATCGTTTGCGGCGTGTAGCTTGCGACCGCGTTTTGAGGTTTTCTTAGACAAAAAAAAAGAAAACGAGCCAAAATCTCCCACCTCTCTAAAACCGTTAAAACGAGCACGCTGGTTTTAGCAATCACTCATCGGAGCGTAGCACGGGCGTACGGGGAATGGCACAAGCGACGACCACAACATCCGATAAATGCCTCCAGTGGCCGTAGATGGCGCTAGTTTTTCAGGCGCTTGTGTCGCTACCATACCAGCGCACGGAGCCTATACGCAAACAAAGTTGTAATAAACGAGTGATAGAACAACCAATACAAATGTAATGAGCCGGAGAGTTCAGTCTCGTCTACATCGTCTGTGCAGCCGCGAGTCCCAGTGTCCCCACACAAACAAAGTTGTAATAATCTAGTGATGGCACAAGCAATCATGATATAATGAGCCGGAGAGTTCAATCTTGTCTGCATCGTCATTGCAGCCGCAACGATGCTCAGTGTCCCCCTCGGCGGTCACGGAATCCGCACAAAAAAAAAGAACGCGAATGATATCGCGCGAGTAAATCAACGCAGCCGCTGCTTGAGCTGGCGAACACGGGTATGTCGTGCACGATAATTACAGTGATAGAAATGACTGGAAAAACTAGCAAGAAGGGGGGGCCTTCCAGGCTCCAGCCGGTATCCAGACATTTCGTTGTAGGAGGACATGTCGGTGCAGGACGTATCGGTGCGCACATTTGTGTGCACCGACATTGCAATGGGTGGACCACGAAAAACCAGAACGCCCTTTGCCAGTCTAAGAATTCCCCCTCTCGAAACAACCGCGCTATTTGCCCTCGTGTTCACAATCCCTCCTCTCAAATACACACGTCAGCATTTGCCCCCGTCCGTGTAGCCTTGACTGCGCCCTCTCCTCAGTGAAAACGAGGGGAGGGTTGGCTTTTGATGCACCCAAGAGGAACAAAGGGGCAGTGCCATCCCTGCGCGTGACTATACAATGGCCTGCCCCTACCCCACCGACACAACAGCAACAAACAGGTATTACAGAAAGGGCATGCGCGGGGGCGTACACTGCGTGCCCGTGCTTTCAAAGAGGTCCGTTCTTGCTCCACGACAATATCGCACGCTTGTCTGGAGAAAAAACAATTGGCAACAGTGTTTGAAAATTCAGTTTATTGGGACAACGCAGTTTACTTAAAACTTTTCATAAGACTTTCTGAATTTTTGGGGGCACATGAATGTTTGTAAACTACTTTCTTTGTAAAGGTAGAGTGCCTTTTTTTTTAGAAAATATAATTAAGAATGCATTATACCATAGTGAACACCGCCTAAATGCCTTAGCTGGTTTGCTTGCCGTAAACACCTATGGTCCCGGAACTTATGGCCCCGGAACAAATGATCCCGGGCACCTCATCGGGCAAAATGATTCTACAAAACCTTACCTTGGCTCTTTGTTTAAATTTGTTGCATCTTGCAGAAGCGGTGTATCGCCTTCTGTAACAAAAACTGTCAGTAAACCATCGCTTCATTTTAGTATGCGTTTTTTCGGAAATGTAATTGCATGGCGTGGCACAGTTGGCCTGTTTCTTCTAATTTTTAATTGTGTTGCCGCCGTTATTTTCCAGCTTTTCATTTCATTCTTTGTTCGAGAAGTTTGAAAATACATTTTTATTTCGTTATTTGTTCGAAAAATCTTTTACTTTCGTATTTCTTTCATATTAGAGTCCACTTATAACAATATTGAAGTGCCATGAAAATATCATTGTTATAACCGATTATTGTTATAAGCGGGTTATGCCGAAAATAACAAAGAAAACGTGACAAAGAAGAGCATTTGATGAGGTCTGCCATCGTTGAGCGCGCAACAATGTCCGCGCGTGCTGGGACAGGAAGATAGAGGCGACAGTGACCCCAGAACAGGAACAGTGACAACAGGCCAGGAAAACGACGCTGGTAAGCACCAGACTCGGAACACGCGCAAACGGCGGAGCTGGAGACGTGGCCAAATTAGCGAAAAATAGGAGAGGTCGGCAGTGCACACAGCGCTGCTGCTGCTGCGGTTTAGGCGCCCCAGTGCTTTTTCTACAGGCGGCGCACCCTCAGAATGGACTGCCCCACTGCCCGTAGAAGGCGCCCATCCGGTCCTCCTCCTCCTCCGCGTCGCCGCGGCAGGCGAAAGCAGCGGTGGCATGCGAGCCTCTTCGGCGCGCACTCGCCGCGTGCGAGGCCAGGTGCGCTATCGCCTGGCCGCCGCGCGTATGCTCTCATGCCCTTTTGCGTAATAGGCGGGGTTGGGGTGGCATTGTCACAGCGTTTTTGCATTTTTGTTTCGTTCACGGTTGGTTCCTGTGCCCACATTTAATTGTTATAACCGATATTGCATCATAACAGCATTGTTATGAGCGGTTTATTTTGCCATAGAATACAATGAAAAGCTGACGGTGCCGCGGCTGTCCATTGTTATATCCGATATATTGTTAAAACCGGTATTGTTATAAGTGGACTCGACTGTATAAATTTATTTACTTGTTTAATTATTTATTTTGTATTCATAAACATTCCGCACTACAATGTATTTCTATTTACGCTGTTATAACTATTAAACCGTTGCATACGCTAATTATATTTTTTCGCTAGTTCTTCCCACCCCTTTCCGAGGTTTTTCTTGTCACAGCAACTTCACTAACAGCAACTACGTCCAGGCACGGCCAGACTTCACGCTGCTTTCTCACTCAGGAAGACAGTTTTTGAGACCGGCCGTGTTCCAGGAAGCCGCACCTGTCGCGAGGAACCGCCGCGAGTAAGAGAGGTTGGTGACAGGCAGAGTTCCAAGACATATGCACGCCTGATTACGACTAAATCGCGCACCATCGGCTGGGCCGCTGGTCCAACGTGGCTATCACGACATTCAGCACCATGACAGATTTCTTCCAAAGAAGGCGACGAGGGCCAGCTCAAGCAAAAGAAATATTCTACCGAAGCGAATACCCTACACTCCACCCCCCACTCCTTCCTGTTTGATCTCGCTTTTTAATGGGCTTCCCAAAAAGGCAAGTCTGGCGGCGTGGTGCATCAACTTGCATCAATCGTTGGCTTTTCATTGAGCCATGACAAGTGACTGTCTTTGGTTCTCGCAATTTCTGGGCATGTAAAGCCGCCAGAAAGACGAGCGAAAACATGTTTTCGTATTTGCCCAAATAAACTGCATATATTTGTGCCCAAATGCAATTCCGAAAAATAAACTTTGTTGTTGATGGTGGGTTACCAGTTTCGATGAGCTCACCTGCTGCCCTTAGCAAATGTTACGCTCCCGCAACACACCGGCAAAATTAACATATCATGTTAGCAGCAGTCTTCTAAACCTTGCAGCAAGATATGAGGCGTATTAATAGCTACATTGCATATTTTTAGTGAAAACCAAAAGTATCTAAGCTGCAAGCCGCCAGATTATCAAGGTCGAAAATCTTTATTAGCGCCGCTTCGCGTGATCAGAACAGCAGATATCCAAGCCTTTCAGGTGGAGAGCGCCGTAACGCAGTTTAGCTAACAAGATATACCATTTATCGTGTAAAATTCTTTTTTTGAAATAGCGATAAATCGGCGTGCGTGATGCACCAGTACAGCTCTATGTCGTCTGACAGCCAGCAGTACCGGCCCACTCACATTTTGGATACTTGACATACCCTAAATAATACTGCCACTGTAAATAGGCTCCCCGCACAGGCTCAAGTGGGATTCGCTTCACGAGCTTTATTAAACGGAAGAACAAAGCGAAGGAAGCACGGGAGAACATACACGTACGACGACAAATTTGTATGCAGCAATTAACTCAAGTAAATTCAGCCTTAGCAAATATATTATACAGGGTGATCAAAGTTAAGTCGACAGTTATTTTATTATTATGCGTTTAATTTTACTTGGAGACCACCTCCACAGTGAGGGTATGCGTCTAGGGGGACACAGAATGAGGTGCTAAATTTTGATGTCGGTGGCTTAATAACTGAAATCGAATAATTAATTTCTTGTGGCTGCAGTAAGCAGGCATGTTTGTATTGAGTTCCATGTAGTTTCATTTGGTAGAATCCGCCTCTTTCACAACCCCACTGCGCATGCGCAATCCCCTAGCGGCCAAGTCCCTAAGCAGTCCAGTAGGGGCAGCAGACGACATTCCCCACAGCTCCCGCACAAGCGGGAAGGGGTCGTGGTTGTATTTACATCGTTTGATTTTTTGTGTGCGCTCGTTGTGCGCGGAACAATGCCCACAACTTGTGCTGCGTTCCGCTGTAACTCGGAGTGCCGAAAAGGGAACGGTGCCGGCTTCTATCGCTTCCCGTCGGCCGCACGCGATCGGCTACGGCGGCTTGCGTCGCTCGCGTCGGCTCGGGTGATGGGAACTGTAGGCTTAGCATCCTGGCGGATATTTGATCGCTGCTATCTGTGCAACTGCGAATGACAATCCGCAACACAACTTTTCACTACACTATCATGCCCTTTCTCGCATGTGGAACTCTATTTAAGTTATAACTGCCGTTTGAGCGATCGGTGACCAAGACATCTGCGTAGCCTGTTTCAATGCTTCCTCGCAGGTATCGCCATCTCTCGGCTGCTCGGCGCACCGCGCGCCACGGCGAGCGGTCAGCGTAGGCTTGCATCGCGGCAGATATATCTGATCGCCGCTTTTAAAATAAGCCCTGACAACAAACCCTAGCACAATTTTTCACCACACTAACACCTACTTTCTTGCATGTGGAACGTTTTAGCGATCAGATTGATTCAGAAGAGCAGCGACAAGCGCGGTTGCTACCGTGGTCTGCGCCGGTTCGAGCCGCTGAGTGTGCCGAGCTGGCAGGCGCGGCCGGCGTGTGCGCGGACTGCTTCCGAAGGCAGAAAACGCTTCACGATTGCTTGCTTTATCCATTTCTTGCGAACAAACGCGCAGAATCTACAAATTCAGCTCAGCGATCGTCGTAGTTGACCATGGTGCAAAAACTGTGGGCGGAGCGACGCCGACGATGCATCTCATGCGCGCATCGGGCCGTCTCAAATTCACGCGTACGACTAGTGGCGACAGTCGTAACGATCAGTCGCATGCGAATCGCGTGTACCAATCGTACATGTGTCCAGCGCTTAAAGGCATTTTGCGAACTGCCGGCCTTTGTTGAACTGGCGATCGCACTTCATGCCAGACGACTCCAAGTACTGCTCGAGCTGCCACTCGGACGGCACACGGATCTGTCCGAGATTTCTCTGCCAGCCCTCATTCAGTGATAAGAAGCCGCCTGGTATTATGTGATGATCAGGGGCTGTCGTCTTAAGGCGTTAAAACACCAACACAGAAGAAAAACTTCGGCTGCTCCTCGCCGTAATGTGGGATTGCCGTGCATACAACGAGAACGCAGCCGGAGGAAACGCCGGCAAACCCTACGGCTTCAACTTCCGCTAGGCACGCTAGGTGGCAGCACACCGCAATCAAAGAGGCGGATTCTTCTAGCGCATCCGTACTCTGAGATATCGAACTGGGAAGTTTAATTACCGTTCGCATGATTACGCATGACAGTGACGACCGGCGCAAAGCTCCTCCCCTTTGTTCTGCTTCGATTGCGGTTCTGAGTACTGCAGATTACGATAACGCCAGCCAAGACTGAAAGGGTGCCAGTTATCGCTTTTTCTTATGCCTCCTCCGCGTTGTCGAACTAAACACCATACACAGCAGGCGCGCCACAAAAGGGAGGAGCTTTGCGCTGGTCTTCACTGTCTTGCATGCGTAATCATGCGAACGCCAATTTAACTTCACGGTTCAACATCTCCGAGTACAAATGCTCTAAAAGGATTCTGTCAAATGGAACTTCGTTGAAACACGATCGCCTCTAAATTTTTAATACAAACATGTCTGCTTACTGTAGCCGCTTAAAAGTAATTAAGCAATTTAAGTTAATTAAGCCATGGACATCTATAATTACCACCTCACTGTGTGTCCCCCTTGGTGCATAACCTCACTGTAGCGGTAATCTTCACGTACATCTAAGCATATAATTTTAAAAATAGATGTCGACTTAACTTTTTTCACCCTGCATATAGACAGATGCAAAATACATTGTGCACAAATACAGACATATAAATATAAATACTCTAACCCCCTCCCTCCTTCTCATATAGAGGCGCTCATGCATAGGTGCAGTAGTCGTGGGACCAATTTTTCCTAATTTGAAGTTTGGACCATTTGTTCCTGGACTATTTGTTCCGCGACCTTTAGTTCCGCAGCCACTTGTTCCAAAGCCATTTGTCCCGGGACCATTTGTTCCGGAACCATTTTTTCCGCGCCCAGCCTATGGTGCAAGAAAATCAACACGACCGCTGTTTGAGCCGGCGCACGTGCCCTTGTCATACCCGTGAATTCAAGTGTTGACAAAAAAAAACTACAACAAAAAAAAAACAAATTGAAAGAACGCGTGCCTCAAACGACCGCGTAATTCGCGGGTCAAGTGGGGAGAGGGCAGCAATCGTTGGATGAAAGAGACTAGAGCAGTGCGGGGGCCGAAATTTCTAGGCCCGGCCCGACCCCGCCAGGTAGAGACACGGCCAGGGCCAGGCCCGAGCCCGACAAAACATTAAGATAAAAGCCCGAGCCCGGCCCGAGCCCTACAGTATTTAATAAAAGAAACCCGAGCCCGTGCACTGTTTTAAGCTCAGCCCGAGTCCGCCAGACTCCATGAGCCTTTAAGGTTTGGTTTTTTTAGCCTAAAATTAGCCTAGAGGGAGTATATTGAATTTACACTGGTTCAATACATAGACCTATATCTGTACAACATAAATATCCTGACCTAAAAATGTATCGTTACGGAAAATGTTGGTAAAACAGGCGCTGTATTTGCGACAGTCTCCGAACATAAGGCACACTGAGGATCGCTTAAATGATGCTGGCAAAAGTGGATATTTTTATTGATGCATTTCTTGGACATATATGCTACGTTTCATTGTTTCATTCAATTCGTTTCACAAAGAACTCTTTTCCTATTTGTTTTTGACGCCAGCACACTTTGATGAGAGCTAGTTTAAATTGTACTTCTCGCAATTTAGTTTGCCAAGGTACGTTGTCGGTTTGCACCAGGTGTCATCCAAGTAGACCTTAGTACCTCCCATGCTCACAAAGTTTTCTACTCAAAAAGTCGCTTTATGGGGCAAAAGGTATGTGCATAAAAAGCTTTAAAAAAGGCACAAGGGTACGTTAGCTAATCTTTGGTGTTATGGTCGGCACAAAGTGCAATGTCCAGGTCAAATTTGTTCTTTTTCTTTAGTTTGAAAAACAGAGGAAAAACACAATCAAGTACTCTACTACCAGAGTGCTCTCGTTATCTGACCCGTTCTCTCCCACTATGCTGATGAAGCCCACACGTTTTCTTTTGTTGGCTTGAAGGCTTTCCAAGTGCATTGCGTCATTTTTTTGTAGTTTTTTAGCATCGCCAAGGTGACACACTGACAGCACTTCGCTTTTTTGTTTTCATTTCACCCAAAACAATCAATGAGCCGAATTTTGTGTTGTCCACATTCTAAAATTGTGGCACACGACTACCGGGATTCAGGGTCTGCCCGGGCCTGCTCGGCCCAAAAAGTGTTTTTGTTCAAGCCCAAGCCCCCCCAGGCCCGAGAACATGCGTGCTGCCCGTCCGGGGCACGACCCGCGGGCCGGGCCGGGCTCGTCCTTTGGGACCATCCTGGGCCCGAGCTGTGCCTTAACTAGAGAACTACCTGGGCCGCAATATATAGGCCTGGTCCGAACCTGCCCGATAGAGGCACGGCCCAGGCCCGGCAAACTTCTAAATTTTTTTTCTTCTTCTAAACTTCTAAAAGGCTTTCTAAGCGCAATCGCCTTTTATCATATCTTTCAACAGCGCCGTAATGAATTTACACTTCGCTTGTTTTTGTTCTCACTTAACATGAAAGATTACCGAAAAACTTTTTGTTGTCAACAATTCATAATTTGCGGCACAGGGTTGCCGAGCCTCACGGATGGCCAGGGCGGCTCGGGCTGGCACGGCCCGAAAATTTTGATTCAAGCGCGAGCCCTGGCCAGGCCCGATAAAATGCGTGCGACCCGGTCCGAGCCTGCCCCGTCAGTGCACTACGTCAGACTACCTAGCTACGCCACCGCACCCAACTGTTTCAGGGCTGTGCCCTTGTGGTGTGCTGTTTTGTCGTGTGCTGTTTTGACGCCGTGCTATTTTGTCGCGTGCGCTTTTGTCGCGGTGCTATTTCGTCGCTGTACTTTTCTGTCGTGTGCGCTTTTGACGCTGTGCCCTTCTGACGCTGTGCTGTTCTGTCGCGTGCTGTTTTGTCGCGTGCTCTTTGACGCCGTGCTGTTATGGCGCTGCTCTTCTGTCGCGTGCCCTTTCGTCGCGTGCTGTTCTGTCGGTATACCGATTGGAGTTTATACACTTTGCGCCAGCACCTTCATCAGTATTTTGTAATCAGCGTTTGACAACTCGATTGGCCGGAGCGCTGTTGCAGACTTACGTTTTTCGTTAATACCCTTTTCGTTGTGACCACCGTGTGGGAAGTTGATTACGGGGGCGGAAGAGATTTGAGGCGAAATGCTCTATTGAATATTGCCGTAAAAATAGTGGACATCTCCACTTTGAAGCATAAAAAAACGCACTTAACCTGTTTGGGTCGGGCTTCAGTTTTCAGTTTTCAGTTTTCAGTTTTCAGTTTCCGGGTTTCAGTTTTGAACTATTGACTTGACTTCTGCGACAGATAAGGGGTGTTCTAAGCTACGTATTATTTCATCCTCAAGGTTCTGAATACACCTGAGGTGTATTCGAGAGCCTTTTCGAGAGCCGTCGACATTACGTGGTCGCTACGCGGAGAGTGATAATATTGAAAGAAAAAGTGGTCGATGTCGTGTATCTCAGTTGAAACGCGTTCTTTCCATTGGATGCAGTCAATTGTGCATCATGGAGCTCATGTCTTTTCGATTGCGGGCACCCGTTTGGGCGTCTCTCCCCTGGCTATTCACTCGGCTCTCGCTCGAACGAGTGCTCAGCGGTAGCGTCCTCTGTCTATTATCTCCGGTTGCTGTTTGAGCTTGCGTATGTCTTCTCTAAACAACGCAGGTTATTTACCTTCTATTGTTATTTTTGTTAAAAATAGGCGCAAAGGGCTTTCCCTTGTTTTTTTCTTCGTGCGTTATGCACTTGGATCTTTTATTGGCTATTCGTTGTCAGTGAACATTTCATCGTCCAGGAGTTTCGCATTTATTTTCAAAGGTCCCACGAGAAATCAGTACCTTGCTATGTCTTGGCCCAAGGCTGAACTTTACCAGACAGTGGTCAAAAAATGACTCTGTGTTTGATCCGTTACCTTGGCAATTGGGAAATTAATCAAGTGACGGTCATACTCTGTCCAGCCGCCTGTTGCTGGTACCCTGGAAGTGGGTACCACATTCATCGGCATTTCTGCCAGAAATTCGGGGCTTGCGTCCTTTTATCCTGCGGAGATAACACAGCGACAAAGTTCCGCGTCCAGAAAACGTTTCTTTACCTAGTGAGGTACTAGCCGAAATTTTAAAAACGTACACCCAGACTGTCCGCCCACCTCTCGGCACATTCACCGTTATGGCAGAATTCGCCGTTCTGAAGGAATCACAGTACGCAGAGGCGTCTGGCTTCGGCGGGGACACACTACGGCGAGTCAGAATTTGTCCCGCCACCGCACCCCTTTGGGCTGCCTCTGGCGGCCCATCCCGTCTCCACACCGCTTGCTGAGCAAGCTGCGGTTGTGGAGAAAACCATGTCTGGTGGTAGTGATGGTGCATTCAGCACTTCGGCTCCAATGTACCAAACCACACGTGAGGGCATGGTGGAGATGGAGATGAAGGCACCCGTGGCAGCTCCAACCCCCGCTGCACCGCCTGCGCCATCCGGGGCGTTCTTGAAGCCGTGGGTGGTTGCAGGCCAGGCAAAGTGCGCCATAAAGGGTACGCCTTCCATGGAGCCTGATAACTCAGGCACTCCGAGGACATGCCATGACGAAATGGATGTCGGAATGTTCTTGTCTGCTGTGCACCGCAAGGAGCGCGTCCCGACGAGATTCACAGACAAGAGTCAGAGCCCTGAAAGACGACACATAAACGTGCACGCTCCAGTAGCTCTCGCAGTAAATATTAAGAACAGAAAACATATTTCAATGGAACTGAAGACGCCTTCTTAAAAATCTAGACGATGTGTGCGAGATACTGCACTCCAATCAGCCAAGGGTCCTGTGTCTACAACAAACACATATAAATTACGAGCATACAGATTTTTTGAATAGTTGCCTGGTAGGTGGGAAGGACGAGGATGGTGGTGGTACATCTTGAGGGGGGTGTGGCCATCATTGCCCGAAAGCCCTTGGCATGTCACACTATCCAATTACAGACCGTTGTTGAGGCTGTCGCCATAAGCACCATATTTTCAATAGGCAAATAACACTCTGCTTCGTTTACATCACTTTTGATTTCAAACTCTCTGAGCTCGAATTTTGGGTCCTTTGTAGATCAGGTACCCACACCTTTCATTCTTTTAGGCGACCTTAACGCACATAACTGTCCTTGGGGCTCTGTTCGCACATATTGCCGAGGTCACCTTATCGAAAATTATATAACATCTTAGGAAGAATGCCCATTCAATAAAAACAAGCCTACATACCATAATAAAGGACACAACATTTATTCACACCTCGACTTGGCTATTGGCGGTGAGATCTTTGAGTACAGCGCAGTGGCTCTGACATGGGCGTAGGGTCTCGCACCGCTGTCGTCTGCTACACTCCGCTTGCGAGGGGCAGTAGTGCCTGTGCTGGATCTTTCTCCTTCAGGATTCGGAGCAATGCATTAAGCGCTGCGTGCGAAATGTTGTGCGACGAGGCCCAACCACGCAGCCTGTACGACAGGCTCGTCTGAGTGTCATCAAGAGAATCACGCTCTTCGTCGGAGCTATCTTCCGATATGTCCTCGTCTTCTGATGTATCCCCGTCGACGGATGACATGTCATCCACGCAAGGCAACGCTGTTGGGTTGAGTGGGGCCTGCGGTGCTGCAACACACTCAAATACATGCACTTTATCTTCCTGAGCACTTTCAGGGCGGTAGCCACCCGAGTCATGTTCGTGGTCAAGGCCAGAGACTGATCCGGACCGGACGGAGGGCCGATAAATGTCTCTCAACTGGCTGGCGGCACGCACTTTGGCCCATCGCAGCTCCCGTCGCCGTTCGATCCGATGGTCGCTGGCTCGAAAACATTGGAGCTCAAAGACACACGAAGTTCACAGCTGAAGTTCAGGCAATGATTTATCCTTACCAAAATCGTTGTTCAAGTCACTGTTCAACAGTACAAGTGTACACGAGCGACACGGAAGTCCCGAGGCCTTACACATGACAGACGTGAGCTCCCGCTTTGCTCACGCATCGGAGGCGATGGCTCACGAAACTCACGAAAGAGCAACAGCGCTGAGTAAATTTAACTTTACACTGTACACGATAAGCGACACGGAAGATCGGAGGCCTGGCACGTACAAACAGAAAGACTACGCCTGTCAGGCCTGAGCTCGCACTTTGCGCACGAAAGAGCAAGTGGGAACTGGAAACAGCGCTGCTTCAGTCTCGGTTCTTTTCTTTTTTTTCTACCACATCTAAGCCAGTTCGATTAGTTTTAAATGAAAGAAATTTAAAGCGGGGAAAATACCTTTTAAAATAGTGTGTACAGTATTAATTATCGAAACACAGCAATTCATGAGACGAGCGCTGGTCCGTCAGGCTGCTGTTTTTGTTAGAGTCACTTGTGATTGATGTGATTGACTATATTTGCTTGTCCATAGCAGTTCTGAGCAGCTCCTGGGCAGCCCAAAACTGCTCCCGCCATAGATATTCTATGGGCAAATAAAATACGGAGCTGCTTTGGAGCAGTTCTGAGCAGTCCAAATTGACAAATAGAGCCGGAGGCGTGCGACATGCAGGCTCCCTGTCCGAAGAACGTGCGCAATGTGGCGGAACATTTCTGCGTGCGCGCATCCCTTATCGTTCGCAAAACAGCTTCCGACATTACGCAGCAGTTCGCCCCGGTGTTTATCTTACGCTGGACAGCGGTGCCTGCGATAAGTATGGTTGCCGACCACTGCTCACGACCGGAAAATGCGTGAACAAGAAAATATTCGTCTTGATCGCCAGCCACTTCCACTTGCTGTACATGGCGTCCTTGTAACCGCATTTTTTGCGTGCCGCAAGCGACACACATTTCTTACACTGTCTGCCCATTGCGGGGCATTTTCCAGTTTTGTGCTCCTCTAGGCCGCATCTCAAGCAAGGTGGGCTACCTGCTTTTATAGCGTTTATATCTGATGGAACTGGCGCTCATCCCGCTGCCGCTTGAACCTCGGCGATTTGTTCTTTGCTCTGCTCTCTGGCCCGGCACATTTCAGCTGTTTTGGCAAAGGATGGGTTTTCCGGGATGAGCCTTTGCTGCATTTCTTTGACCCGAATACCCATTATAATATTATTCTACTGCGCAGCAGCCTCTTCAAGTTCTCCAAATTCACAACTTTTTGCGAGCGTTTTTAGCTCGGTGAGCCAATCAGTTAACGATTCAGCCTCATGCTGGTTTGTATAGCCAAAACGAAACTCGTTGAAAGTTAGGTTTGTTGCCGATTTGAAATGACCCTGGAACTTTTCCATCAAAACATTCAGGTCTTTCTTCTGGTCGTCACTTTCAAACGTGAAGTTATAAAAAGACCGTCGCGCCTCTTCACCAGTGGCCATAAGAAACGTTGCCGCTTGAACATCTGCATCTTGTTTCTTTAGTTTGGTTGCTGTGACGAAAAGCTCCAACTCACTTTTCCAAACGTCCAGTTGTGAAGCACGTCACCCGCCGTATCAAGGGGCTTCGGTGGCGAAAGGAGCGTTGTACTCGTCGCTTGTTGTGCATCAGTAAACACCAACTATGGCGCCTCCATCCTAAACTCGGTAGACGTGGCGAACGGCAGAACTGAAACGCCGCCCCCACTTCTGACATCATGTGTCCAGACAAGCAGCTGGGAAGGGAAGAGGCTTTATTGAACAACGCGCACGTATTTATACTTGCGGGTGATAAGCGACGGCTGTAGCCGTGACATGTGCAGTACTGTTGCTTGCGCTATGCTACAATATGGTTACACCGGCGATAAGCGAAGTTTTATTTTTTTCATGTTAGAACCGCGACGGAGCTTGTCGCTCGCGAAAATCGCTCTATGTGGTTACCCCTTAACTAACGCGAACAGTGCATCGTAAGCTAAGTGCGTTGCGACAGGCATGACAGACTCATTTGTTTGTGGCGGTGTGGTATCTCCCTTCGTAGTGCAAATGGGGTTCGAGACCTTCGCTTGCTCCCACGCGCTTTTTGCCTAATTGCACATGTTTTTGTTCGTCAAGTTTTAGCTAGACTAATTTAACCCTCACTTTCTTCCCTCAACTATAAATTAATTTACGTACAGAACCTACATTGGGTTTGGTTCGGTTAGGCTACGTTAAATGCACTAAAATGACGTGCCAAGCAAAAAAAATGTTTAGGTTTGTTTAGACTACAGCTTGTAACAACATAAAACGAGCTTTACGCCTAGCTGGATGCTGCAAACTTTTCAAGACTTTGAAAAAAGCAGTGGTAACAACAACACGCATAGACGTAGCCTTGATAATCTTACGAAGGCGACCTATACGGGAGAGATATCATCAACATCACCTGGGAATAAAAAAATCAACAGAATGTATCCCATCAATATGGTTTCACGCCCATAACCAGCCAATAAGAGGCGATGCTGTAGCATTTTATCAAATGCCCAACTGGTAGGTAATGTGTCGATTATACCAGGCAGGCCGAATTCTGAAAATTGTTCATTTCGAAAATTTTCATTTCGTGCGTGTTTCAACCGTGACATACTTCTGGGTGCTGGGCCTCTGGCATGCCCAGAAACCAACAACCTGTGTTACCTCTTTTGCGATACAGCCTGTCATCTGCCTTCAGCCAATCAGGACTGCAGCAATAAATGTTGCAGCAATTATGTCTTGTGCTTTATCGTTACCTGCATCACTTGGACCCATTCAACGTTCACTGAACCAATAATTTGATATTTCGGTTGTCACTCCCCACTGAAAAGATCAATAGAATTCAGCTCGACGTCCCTGAAATTTGTGTGTAAAAACTATCTGTGGTCAGGCTCTGTCACCCGGCTGTACATGTAATCCATTTTGAGCATTTAGGACCATTTCGAAGTTCATCGAGTTCACGAAACAATGTTCAAGTGGTTTAGAGCCATTGATCAAGCCGCTGCTTTAATTTCAAGCAATACATACTCCTTGACGACCCTTGATATTTATCACTGTGTGACTGAGGCATATTTTCAATATATAAATACAACTTCTTTCTCTGTGATTCAAACCTCCTTGAAAATTTTAATACACTTTGGTTTTAGTTGTCATTATAAGTTCAGCAAGCACACACGTCAGCCAGTGTATGTGAGATGAAGAAGCAATCAAAAACCTTGAACGATTAACTTTCGATTAGCATCTTAATTTGTAGATAGTGGTAAACACAATTCAGTAGTGCTAAATGTGTATGCAACATGGTGAAATGCACGATGCAATTTGCTTATGCAATGTCAGTTCCTACAATGTCAATCTCCTACTAGCAAACCAAAGAAAACAAAAAAGGAAAGGTCCAATTAGTAATGGAAATTAAGAAGACAGTACGAATATGTACTAGTTGCAGCATAATTGGCAGAAAACACGTGGGCACACTTTTTGTGAGAATGTCAAGAAAACTGTTCAGAACTAGCGTATATAGTGCCCTGAATCTGAATTTCAGTTGCAGGAGTGAAATGCCAGCCACCCGTCGCCCTAAGTGCTGTATACATAAAATTTTACAGAAATAAAGGGGTACCCCTAACCCGTCGCCAAAGAATAACATGAGTAGTAGTAATAAACGTTTATTGGAGCAAAGGAAAAGGGAAGAGAGTGGTGGTGAAACGTCCCTAGTCTAGGATGCCTCTTGACAGGGCCGACTCAAAGGAAGGAAGGAAGGAAAAACCTGATGACCTGAGAAACCAAGGCCCTCTGGCGGGCCGGGTCCGGTGTGGTCAGCTCAGTCTCCGTCTGCTCCAGGGTAGGAGAGGGTCTGGATTAGGAGAGTGGGATGGGGACAGGAGTATACTACGTGGAATGTAGTGAGTGGGGTCTCAGTGTTGCCACTGACTGGGGTAGATGGTGGGTGCAATCTGGTGGAGGATGACCGATCTGGAGGTGACAATAGATGAAGGCTTGCTGGTTGGTTAGGGTGGGGTGTTAAGGGGGGTAGGTGTGGCGAGTAAGTGTGTAATGATATAGAAGAGCATTGTACGCTTTGTCGAGGCGGATTTCGTGGTCGGAGACGTTCGAGCGGGGTGGTGGGCTCACTTGGCCATCGGTAGGGAATGCCCGGGAGTGCAGAGCTCCGGCTGCAACGTGGGCCGCTTGATTCCCTCGAAGGCCGGAGTGGCCGGGACTCCATTAGTCGTGATGGTGGTCTCATCAGGTAGACGTTGGAAGAGGGGTACAGCCTGGGGTGGGGCTAGGCCTGCCTTGTAGAGACGGCATATGCCTGCTGAGAGTCGGAAACGATGGTGATGTGGGGGAGGTTGGCATGTGTGTTGGCTGCGAAGGGCAAAGGCGATCGCCAGGGGTTCTGTCGTCTGTAGTTGGTGTGCGTGGTGTCGCACGCACCCCCCCACCCCCCCCCCCCCACACATGTAATCATTTACACCACCTTGGCTTCGTTAACTTGCTGTGAAAGCTCGCATACGCGGGCTTTTTTAGCGTCACCTGACGCCGAACACCTGACGCCATGTTTAGGAAGGCGCCGCAGCCACAGAGCCGTTGAGGCCATAACAAAGCCAAAGGAACTGCATGCATGTGCACACATGGCTTTACATACAGCACTTCAACGCGGAAGCTCGTTTCTACGAAGATGCCGTGAAGAATAATTGGTACGAAGTAAATGCTTTGAACGTAACTTGCATAGAAAGGACCAAGTCGATCGGCCTTTGCACAAAATCCAATTAACAGAAGTAAACATTTCTAGCCTTTCCCGAACGTTCGAACCTCATTTCCAAATTAATTGTTCTCCAGCCATCCCCACATCAAGATTTATTTGTTCTTCTACAACCCATTATCGGTGCAGACATTTCGTGCGTCGTATTAATGTCAGCACCGAAGGGTTTTACACCAGAACGGTATACAGTATCCTTATCCCCAGGGAGCCGACAAAAGTCCTCCTGACCGCTCTGACGCAAGCACCTGCGTCAGGGAATTTGTTTTCGAGGGGACCTCAATGACATTCTCTACACAAAACCCGTCCACGAAGTTCTAAGGTTTCTCTGAGCCTGGCCCTGTCCGCCCATGCAGGTCTGTTTACGGGAATGTTTAGGCACGTGGGCAGCTTCAGGAACAGCATGTCGCGACACAAGGGCGCTGTTAACGTTTCGTTGGGACGCTACACTCGACAGGCCACTGGAAATACTCGGTTATATGATCGTTCTGCCTGACAGAGTGTGTGCGCGTATTTCGTGTTTGGATATTTCCGCGTGTGTGCATTTTTCACATCACCTTAACTCTCCTTTGGCGTAGCAACTCGGGCATATCAGGCTCCTCTCCCCGGTTCAATAAATAGTTTCCTGTCGCTCTCTGTACTTCTCTTTCATCGCTCTGCAAATGATTTTTCACATGCACAGCCGTGTTTAAGGCCTCCCTACGCAAAAACAAAACCAAATTTACACGTGTGTCAGCCGCTTCAGTAGCATTGTGAGATGATGAGATAAACTCAAAACCAATTTTCAGCCTAGATGCAATATGCAAATTTATTTACCACGGAGACATACATTTTGTCGTGCAGTGTTTTGATTCCCTTGCATCGGCGACGGGGCCTTTAGTGTGTACACATCCAACTCGCACAAACAATTGATACTAGGGCTAAGTTTTTGTCTGTGCCTTTACAGTTGTCTAGTTTTCTGTGTGTTTTACTGGGGGTTTAAAAGTAACTATCAAACTCATCCTGGCTTAGCGAACAGTTGTAACCACGTGTTGTACCACCTCAGGCGATGGAACATTGCACTCATGGTGCGCATCATTGTATCATTCCGCGACGAAAACACAGATGCAACCAATCAGTTTAGCGGCAATGCGGCGCCTTTTTCGAACGTAACTGCCGCCGGGAAAGTATTGCTTTTATTTTATTGCGTAATGGCTGTGTGTTATCAAAGTTTGCTCTAAATAGACGTCAACTTTACTTGAAATTTTATATTGATGCCCTAATTAGCAGTTAGCAGCGTATGTTGGTGCTTATTTTGCCTTGCGCAGAACAGCAGGAGGCAGTGATAAGTGTATATGCTATGGCGGCTTCAGTGCACCACAAATCCCATTCTGTGTGCCATTCTTGCTTTTTCAGTCGACTGACATCGCGTCAGTTGTCTTCGCTGCTTTACGCTGCTCTAGTTGTCTTCGCTGAAGAGTTGCCCAGCAAGAACATCGAATGTCGAAGGTGTAAGTATTGACATTTCCTCACTCGGGGTAGTCCAAAAACGTAGAGGGCGCAACTAGTTTTTTTTTTTTGCAGAATTTACAAACCGCTGTATACTTAACGCTGAAATTTTGCACGAGTGTCTCACTTTGTAGTCTTTCTGTAAAAAGATTAAGCAGCAGCAATGACCTAGTTTTTTAGCATTCTAGCATTTTGCATTGTAGCATCGCTAGCATTTTTACCAAGTCTTCTTCTAAGGAAGAAGAGCTTGGCGTTTTTTTTTCTCTGCGCCTAAAGGTGAAGTCATAAAGAAATGAAACGCGAACAGAAAAATGTGAGCCAGAACGCTCAAAAAGCGTGTTTCCTTTTCATCTAAGCCAATATATACAATGAATTAGGTATGATGACTAAGTCCGGTCTTAGGAGTCTCTAAATACAAAAGAGGCTGCAAATATTTGGTCTCCCCGAGCCATGTTATTTGATTTTGCATGTTCAGATTCATATTTGCGTGTTCGTGGTTCATTTTTCCATGATCCCAGAGGCTAAAACGTCGGACACGCTCCACGCTCTTTGTCTCTCAACTCACGTTGAGAGCAGTGTGTCTTGATTTTTACCCAACCTGCAAAACCGCCTCCGCTAACTGTCACGCACGCTTCACATGGTTTGGGCAGTATTTTTACCCAACCGGCTATTCCGCTCATTGACTAGCCGGAGGCATTGTCACGTCCGCTTCACAACTCCCGGTGAGAACGGTATGTCTTGATTTTTACCCAATCGGTCAAACCGCTTCCACACACTGACTAGCCAAAGTCACTGTTAATGATTAATCACTATTATTAATTACAGATCACCAAACGTAACTCGTCAGCGATGGCTACGTAAGCCGTGCCTCAAGTGAGCAGTGGCGCTTTTGCTGGTTGGGTAAAAACTGCGACACTAAAAATTGACGCCACACGGTGAGTTTTGAAGCAGTGAACGCTAGCTATAAAAGCAAAAAAAAACAAAAACAAAAACAGAAACCGTACAAGTAGGGGGAATCGAACCGGAGATCATAACAGGAAGCGAGTGTGTAACCACTACACCAAAGATGGATATTTTATATATATATATATATATATATATAGAAAAAAAACAGGCAATACCGTTGCCTGTATTTAGAAGAGACCTCAAAATGCGACGTTCGTGATGAATTTTAGCCGAGGCAATCCAGCTGGTTGTCCAAATTAATTTCAAGAGATGGTCATTTATTGTTTTAACACCCTGCACTTAGTTTATTACGAACGACTTCGTGTTCTCTTCCACGAATAGCTGGCTGCACGTTTGGGTGACTTTCGGAAATGTAAACAATTTTTTTAAGCATGCTGTGATGACAGCGATATAACAGCACAACTCACACAAAACACAAGTTATCCTGAATGGGAGTTTCTTGGCTGGAATACGTCTTTTAAACTCCTCGCGACAGGCGGCCTGCTCCCACGTGTGGTAGTATGATGGTGGAAAAACTGTCAGTTTACACAGGGGGCCACAAGCCGTCGCAAATAGGCGCATTTATCACGGTTGTACCTCTTCAGAAAACGCAGTATCTGGCTGTGATTACTGCGTTTGTTTTAATGGGAGTATTAAAAACTCCCACGCCACGTCCATTTCCTTCTCCTCCTCTTTCACCCCTTCCTCATGTACGCGTCCTTACATAATGGCTGCCAGTTGGTGTCGTGTGTCGTGTGAGCTCCAGCGCCCCCGAAAATTTATTGCCAATGTGAACTTGCGGCCAGACGAACGGATCTGAAGTGCTTCCCAACAACCGAAGCTCGTTGCGAACATTGTGGAACCAGCCTGGACTGACGTGCGATGGACTGCAACGTCGCCTCCGTGTCACCGACCTTCGAGCCGACGGAATGCGCCAGCGAGCCGACGCGAGGCCTAATGCAGTGATCGCTGAGAGTGGCTCGTTAAAAACAACGCGGTTGTGCCTCTGCGAGGTGGTTGAAGGTAAGATTTTCACGTTTTTTATTGTACGCAACATTTTGGGAGACTTGTGCCCCTTCTAGGGTCAAATAAACTCAACGTGTTTCCCGCGCCACTGCACGGGCAATTCTCCGCCGCTGGAGGTGAGCGTTGTGCGTGAAAGACGGCGCACCATGCCCGGAACGTCATTGGGGAGGCCGAACGGTGTGAAAGCAATGCGTATCTGCGCGTGTCTCGAGCAGAACACTCATTCACACTCGCAAGCATAATGAAAACTGTCCAAACTCTGGACGGCTGTTAGGTGTTTTTGTTAGGCTGTGTGTGTGGCTTACTGGCAAGCCAGGGTGAAGTTGGCCGGTCAAACGTCGCAGGGCGGCCGCTAGTCTTGAGAAGTAGGTGTGGTGCCAGCCGCGCCTGCTAGGAGGAGGGTGACTGCCGCGTGCCGCCGGCGATTAATTGCTTTCACTGGAAAGGGAGAAGGTCGGGGTCCCGAGGGAGCTCTCCGTACGCTAGGCGCGTGTAACTATACCCAGCAAACGCCAATCGAGGGAGCATTCTGTAGAGTCGACAGACGACTGCCTATTTTATTTTTTTTAAGGGGGCACGCGCAGGCGTCACACCGACCGAAATTTTTTCTTAACTTTCGGTGAGGGGAGAGAGGGCAGTGCGGGGGGTAAAACCTGAAGCTCGTTCCCAGAACACTACACGCAAGGAAAAGAGGGAAAGGAAGCATTTTGGGAAGTTGGTCGCCACAAGGGTCGCGCACCTTTTTGAACAGCAGAACACTTCGTTTTGACCATATAGTGAGCGCAGGTGTCTCGGACAGAAGTGCAATTTTGCGTAGCTTTAAACAAACATTCAGACGTTACGGAAAGTTGGACACAAGAGTGACAAGTACAGCGTCTTTACAGTGCCGTTTCTTTTTTTTTCAGGTCAGATGCCCAATATGCTTATGTATTTGTTACCTTAGATTTAAAGCGTTTTGCTATCCCTCTAATGAATGTGCTGCTGTGGCTTCCAGAAGAACGTGCCAGGGGGTGCGGCAACGTCAGCGTTTGGGAGGCAGGTGCAGGCAAACAGCGCACCGACGACATGCTGTCCTGATTGTTTGCAAATGGCTTAAATTTTTTTCGTTGAGGAGTGTTGTAGTAGATAAAGTTCTTACCAAGATACCTTGTGTCCTCGCTGGAGGTGTTTTGTTGATTCAGTGTTTTTATTCTCTTATTAACGTGTTCACACGTATATCATATTCATGTAATTTTTATGCAATAAATTGACTCTGCAGAACAAATTTTTCACGTTTCGCCATTCAACGTTTGGAGCGGAAAACGACTAGACATTACGTGAACCCGAACGAAAAATAAAAATGTGGCCTGTGCCCTTATTAAGAACTCCCAAATGCAGTAATAAAATTCACTGCAGCGCATATATATGAAGCGCACAAAAACACACACAAAAAAAAAAACCTCGAAGGCAGGTCAACACTGCTCCCAACGCGCCCCCTGAAAACTCCCAGTTGGAGGAAACAATACATACCAAATGGTACCCCTGGAAACTCCCACTGTAGTGGCAGTAAAATGAAACTCCCATATGCTACTGAAAAAACTGCCGAAATAATGGGAGTAAGGCGAAACTCCCATTGGAAGGAGTTTTGAAAACTCCGAATTGGTACTGAGTTAAGACACAAGATATTTACTCATATCCCGGCTTATTTGTGTTCTGTGTGACCAGCCTCTAAGAAAAATAAGTATAATAAATTCAGTGATTGCATCGGAAGATGGGAGTTTGCGAAATTTGGGAAAGGCTTTATGTGCCCTTTACCAAGAGCAACTTAAGATGTATCACTCCACACCAGGTTTGAAGAAGCGAAAAATATTCTGCAGCAATATCTAAAAAAATGTCTCTAGCCAGTAATCAAAAATTCAAAGTGGCGGGATTAGCCCATAGCTGCTGTAGATAAGTTGTATGTGGTACCTTGAACCATCAAAACAGTTTCCCGATGCCCAAGTGTGCGTGCGGTGCATATAGCATTTAAATTTTTTTATGTATGCACCATAAGTGTGGCAGAATATATTTCAAGGTTTTTTTTGGAAGTTTATCAGTGCTTATGGGCATAAATGAAATGCAGTGAGCAGATAAATGACAGCTCACAAGTTGAGAGGGAAGCGGGGAATTGAGAGATAGGAATAAGTCTTTGAAAGTGGGTAATGATTAACAACCTGTGCCAAGTCTGTGTACTGTTGTGGTGGTTTGTGTTTCCATGAGCTGCATACTAGGACGGAAGCGTATAGTGTGAGAATACACAACGCTAATCAGACAGGCAAGTGAGTGCACGTGTGATTCGATCCTGAAATGCGTTTTCTTTTTGCTCTTGCCCGATGATGATCAGGGAGTGATGAACAAATATTGCCAATTAAAGTGGCCAACGGCCGTCATGTGATTTAAGTGTGGTAATGCCAGTTTTTTATTCAAAGAAGGGGTGGGGGCTCCACTTTCAGTCATGGTTTTACACGCTGAAGTTACACTTGGGCAATGGTCACGTGTGGGGACTGTGAGGCCGGAAATAGCACCTGGAATGTCAAGCTCACCAGGAAATAATGGGGTGGTATCAAATGCTATGCTGGTACTCGCATGTTGCGCGAAGTACTGCTGCGCTGCTGACACATGTCACAGTGAAATGCACGTGTTCATTGTGCATTTTTTTATTGTATGTAAGCCGGTTGTCTCTTGTTGGATGTGCTATAGTCGCAATCTGGGACTCAAATGTAAATGCCTAAATGCTCGGGCCTAGTTTGAATGAAGGCTGTTGCATGCGTGTGTTCGTGATGAGGATAAAAAAAACACCCGTTGTGCCCATCACTCACCGCTAATTCCGCCGCTCAGCCTGAACACTTTAAAAAGGAGCGACACATCTGCAGCCGGTGCGACACCGTTCGGTCTTTCTGTCTAAGACGAGGGTATTGGCTTGAGCAACCAAGCGAACAAGCGTGAAGTTAAAATAGGCAGCGCAGCCAGTGTCTCGGCAGCAGATGCTCTTCCGCGTGGTGGCGCTGCAATGCCATTCGGCCGCTGCTCACGTGGAATCCAGGATTGTGCTCCCGACAGTGTTTATCCATTAAAGGCCTTCAGTGTGTATGCAGGCTTTATTCTGCCCATATTGCATGGGAAACTTCAGTTATAATTGGTCTAGTTGTCACCGACCTTCTCAGCGGCTGCTCAGAACTTAACACTGTGCCTAGTTGGGCAGAATATAAAAAATTAATTTCTGAATTCCGGAAAAGCTTGTAAACTTTACGCCATATCTCCCGTTGGTTTAGTGTTGCCTGTTGCTTGCAATCTGGGCCACGTGCAGGCCTTTAGGTCGGGTGGATTTTTAATGCTGGAAAGCGAATTGTGGCAGTTCCATAAGAAAAACGCATCAGTGGAGATAAAGAAAAGTTTTTGGGCTATACTATCATAGTGTGATTGCACCGAAATGGACGAGAGCTGTACCCTCGCCATATGGAGTGAGAGATGAAAAATTACTTTTCACCTGTGCTTGCTCTGCCTCGGTTTCTGACTGCCCAAAATGCCTTGCCTTCTGCACGACTCGCTACATCAGCAGCACCCTTTGGCAGGTTGCTTGCTGCTGTCATGGGTTGTGTTGCTGTAACTTGATGGGGTTGGAGTTGAGGTTACAGTATGAGCTTCCACAAAAGGCCCGCACACTGTTTCCTTGTTGCTCGCAGTTACCACGTTGTGGACTTCTTAGATGACCGAAGCACCTATGTTGTGCAGAATGGTGGCTCCAGAGGAGCAGGCTTCACATAACAGCCGTCTGGCCACCGTATACGAACACACAACAAGTGTTGCAAGCCATAAAACGAAAGGAGCAAGCGACGAACAATTGGACGCATCACCGAGTTAAGATCCTCCATTCCTACGGTAAGCCACTTTCGTTTAGCACCATCCACATTGAGCAATTTTCCAAGTGAAATGGGGAGTGATGCGATGAGCGACGACCTACTTTTCGCCTCCGAGGAATCACTCGTCACTTTGCTTGCATCTTTCTCATTTCTGGCTCGGCAGAAAACATCGCTCGTCACCCGGAAGTGGCCTGAGTGACTTACCCGATGGGAGAGCAGGTTAAGGGGCTCACGTTCCGGCTTAGGAAGAGAACGAGGCTTGTCTGCCAACGCTCCCAATTTGTCAGAGAGGCTCCTGATTGTACAGGCACAGTCATAAATCTCCAAAAAAAGTGCCCCAGCCCCGTCGTGAAAATAAAAACAGAAAACTTGTCACGCAACGCCGCCGCATCGTAATTGCCATCATGAGATAAGTAGCCAGCCGAAGTCAGCAGAAGTTGTATCCAAACCATTTGAGTACAGTGGGCCTGTAGGCCTTTTTTTATATATAGCTCAGTTAACAACATGGCATTGTTGAAGACGAAGTATTTGCAGCTTTTCTTAAGGGCTTATACCTCATAATCTCCACGTTTTGCGCCGTCCCAGAAAGGCGAGCCGTTCAGATTTTGCACGACTTGTGTATGCGACGTCAACGTGGCGCACGGCAGGAAAAACTATATAAAACTGCATTTCGCAACGATGAAGCACCAGAAGTTTGTTCGTACCTCTAAGAAGCAGGGGACCGTGGACAGTTTCTTCATCAACAGCAATGATGAAAGTGTTGAGCATGCCGAGTGCCTCTTCTCTGGATTCCTTGTGGAGCACAATTTGCTGCTGAACGTGAGCGGTCACGTTAGGTTACTTCTGCGCAAGATGTTCTTGAAGAGTGAAGGTGCAAAATGCTACGGCTGTGGCTGAACGCTGATCTTGTAGGCTAGAGAGGTTACATAGCCTGCCCTATAAAAAAAAGAAGTGCCATCATTTTGTTGTTTCGCGGCCAATCTTTTCTTTTATTTGAACGTTCCGGGTTGGCAGGTATGAGTTTGCTAGAATAGGCAACGTTTGCGGGGAACAGAATACAGAATTGCCTTTGTAGAGAAATATGCGTTATTAACAAGTATTTTATATTTCTTTCTGAGGCTCTTGCATTGCAATAATTTTTACGTATCAGGCCTTGCTCGCAAGAAAATAGTACCAATAATATTGAAGTACTGCTTTAGAAATTTTTAATGCTTATGCTATTCTCATGTTGCCTATTTTCGTACATGACAAACCACTTGACCATAAAAAATTCTTTTTATAAGGGCATTTGTGAAAGTGTATGAAGCTTGCCCACGACATTACATGGAACTTCTAGAACAAAGAAAAGCATCATAGAACTCGTTTTAATTCAGCAAGTGCATGTCGCCTAAGATTTATCAAATAGTGTGGTAATTTATCGGACCAGTTTATGGGAAACCCCCAAGGTGGAGTAAGTTTCTGTGAAGGAAAAATTTTACATTCACCTGAAATGCAGCTTTACGGCTACAGATTAAGGCTATACAGCTTTCTCAGAAACTTTGCAGGTGAAGGAAAAAAAAAGAAAACTTCAACTGTGAAGTTTATGACAAAGCTGCGTAGGTTTCCTCTGTAGCTGTGCAGCTCCATTTCAGGTGGATGTAAAATTTTCTTCACAGTAGTGATAATTCAACGTAACAGAAAAGAAACAAAAACTTTCTTTCTTTAAAAGCAGGAGAATATTTGTGTGCAATCTCGTTAACAGCTACCCTACAGCAAGCTCTACGAAAAGTGGAGGATGCAGAAGAGACGTCGAGCTTGGACTCCGATGGGAATGACGAACCCATCCAAAAGAGGCCAAAAAAATCCCCACACAAGAGGCCTGTGCCTCAGTGTGACACCGCCATTGGTATGTAGGGACTGGTGTGCTATGTAGTAGAACTTCGTTCGTGTGCTATGTAGAAGTTCTTCCTTCTGTATTGACTTGGTGGGCTCTTGGTTACTACATGTTTACAAGGTGAAAATAATAGGCTTGTAATAGTTAAAACACAGTTTTGTATCTTTTGATAATCAAAACAGTGTTCAAAATTCTGTTTTGTCAAAGTATTTTTAAATTATCATTATCATCCGGCACTCAGTGCCCACTGCAAGACGCTATGATGCTGTCCAGTGTTATTCACCTGCCTCCATTCTGTATCAGCGGAACCGGTTCCTTACCTCCCAATTTTCTTGTCCCATCGCCTCGCCTAGTATTGTGCCTCTCAATTGCCCAGTAATTCTTCTATAATCAATTAAGGAGCTGCCTAATTATAACTGCATTTTAGCTTATTTCATGTTTCTCATTTTATTGCATGACTCCACTTTCTCTTCTGGAACTAAACAAATTTTGTGGTTACTAGTGATTGAATGGCATCCAAAGAGCACCATGAGATGCACTTTCAGCACAACAACAACATTTAACAGGAGCCCACAACACTAGCTCAGTGAAAAGGAAATCGCCTTTGATTTTAACGTGGCAGTGTTTTAAGCTAATGTACTAAGGTGGGCTAATTGCTTGTTGCCGTTACAAAACGTTGTAGGCAGTGCGTTATCAGACGGGACACAAAGAAAAAGGGCTTAAGGGGACACTAAAGGGTAAAAGTAAAAGCAAGTTGGCCTCAATCGGTAGATTAGAGTGTCGTGAATACAAATATACCACTCGCACCAGTAGCAGTTGCTTATTAACGCAGAAGATGCCAAAAGCGTCAAAACAGGTGTCACCACCCCATACAATTTCCCGCACTAAGAATTGTGAGCTCACTAAGTGGGAATGCATGGTGAAACGGGATTGGTGCAGCTTGCCTAAGCGTTTTCTGAAACAAACACTTGACGGAGGCGAAAAACAAAAACGCCCGTGTGTCGAGATTTCGGCGCACGTTGAAGATCCCCAGGTGGTCGAAATTAATCCGGAGCCCTCCGCTACAGCGCGCCTTATAATCACCGTAGTTTCGGCGCGTTAAACCTCACAATCAATCAATGAAACAAACACTGAGGCAGCGACATGTAAATGTAAAATAAATGTACGCGGGAACTGTTGCTGACCATGTGCTTTTCAAAAGCCGCAAATCTAAGCAAGCAAACAATATAAAATAGGATTCCTCAGCCCAGGTGGTTGACATTGTTTCAGTTTCTATTTCGTTGAAATGTTTCGCCTTGCGCACGAGAGCAGTCAATGCGTGGAGCGCGTGAACGTGAGAGCCTACCATCCTACTTACCACTAGCGAACATTATATCGAACAGCTAGTGGCAAAAGCTGATATTATTAGCGCAACCGACTTGAAACGAGAGGGCCATCAACGTTTTAAATGAATTGCGCTTATATTTCGGCCACCTGCTCCCAGGTGGCACTACATCCTGGGCAAAACCTCGCGCTGTCCTCAAACCCCACCCTACTTGGTGGTGGAATTTGCTGGTACGCCGTCACACCAAGAAGGCAATTGAAAGGCTATTTTTGATTGGCTGCTACGAAAGTGAAAGCCAGTCAGAACAGGCGTTCAGGAAGATGGCGGCGATCGTGTAAATTCTGGCTCGGCTCGCTCTGGGCAGTTTGTGACGCGCTCTGAAACGTCACGAAAAAATGAAAGGGAAACGGCACAGAGAAATGCCAGCTTTAATTATTTCTCATCAAACAAGGCATCGTTGGCCGTTGAACAAAAGCCGAGCGAGCTAATAAAGGTGTGATCTTTCAATTAAAACAAAAACTTATTCAGCCTTTATGTCCCTTTAAGCAAACTGTGTATTTTTCAGTGTCCCATCCCTTGATGCGCTGCTCACGATGTTTCAGTACAGTATTTAAGCTGTAGCTATGTCATTTGATTCAGCTTCGTCTTTTGTTTCTTCCATAGTTTAAGGGTCAGCCACCAATCCCTAACCTTATTGGAAAGATAAGGGGCAGGCAAATCACTGGATGAGAACTATTCCCTATCAATCGACTTCGATTGCATTGCAGTGGAGGTTATTAAGAGTGCAGCCTGTTTGCTTTTTTTAATATCCTGATGGTATTTTTGTTACTTAGGTCCAGTTCTGCCACCATTCCCAAATGCACGTAAGTTGTCATAAAGAAATGTTTTGCTTTTGAATCAAGTTGTGGAAATGCTAAAATGTCGCTTGTTAACAGAGAAGTGAAAATCTTTTTACTCATCGTAGTGGAGAAGGTGTGTCAGTAGTTTGATAGTCTTGTAGAAGCTGCATTGCTGATGAGGGCAAAGTATGAAAGCAGTAATATATAATAGCGATTTTGGTTCACGGTAGAGAACCAGTCTTTGGCCCCACAAACGTGGACCTGACGAGACAGGGTTGAGTTGGGATAAACAGGTTTTTTCGACTCAATCTTGCCCATGTATAAGCAGACGGGTTGAGTTGAAAAGCCGCCAGGGCGAGCCTGTTCGACCAAGCAATCAGAGAAGGGTTGACTCACTCGTCGGGCTGAATTGGCGGGCTGTGAGAATTTGAATAGGTCCCCTTCTGCGAACCCCTCCGGTACGTGCCTGCTCACCTCTCACGTCGATTTTTTTGATGGAGTTCATATATACGTGTGTGGGTCGAGGTAAGCTGAGCTTGTTGGTCAACTGAACCCTCCCTCGTCCATCCAGTCCATGTATATGGGACATATGAGTTCAGGTGATTCAGTGTGAATTTGCTGCAAAAGAAGAGTAAAAGGAGGACAGGAAAGACTTAATGCAAGCGCTGAATGGCAGCTAAGAAGCTGTTAGGTAAAGAATGACATACCCGATTACAGGCATAACTAACTCAAAATTGGCTTTGCCCGTTCAAGTTTGCATGCCTTTTTTAATTGATATTTTTTTTCTGGGTCACTATACAGGTTGGCATATAGTTAAGATTTTTTATGCTTCCGCAAGGACATTTTTAGTGAGTCAGTGCTTGTCAACATTTTTGGAAGAACTTTATTTGGTCCCACTAAATGTGTTGCAGCTCACCAAAGTAGCTCGCCTCGTGGCTCATTTGTATCCTGAGAGTATTGATTACCCAATTTCTTGCCTTGTCTTTTATGTGTAGCTTGGTATATCCTGTCCTAAATAAGCATCTCTTCTTCTAGAGCAATCTCGTTACGAAGAGCGCGTCTACTATGACCTCGACAAGGGTGGTGTTCAGCCAGGTAAACAAGGCTTCGGCGTGTTGTCACATCAACTGCACCTGTATAATCAGCACATGTTGTATCTTTCTTAAAGTACCTTTACACTACTTAATTCCCATAAAGAAGTCATGTTGTAGAAAGTACAAAGTGTTTTTGTCAATCACTTGTGTTGAGCTTGAAAATTGTCACAGTGCTTATCTGAGGCATTTAAGTCAAAAGGTCATTCGAAAATTTAGCTACCCTCAAGTTGGGTATTTGGTTCATATTTACGAGGCATAAAGTTGGAGAAATGCAAAGTAAAAAAAACTGTACTGTAAATGAAGTAGCACAGTGTAAGCAGAGGTGTTCCAACATCTTGCAAAGTTTGTAGGCTGGGCTAACTTCAGCTTCTCAAAGTGTCAGTTGACTTCTGTTTTTGGTGTTTATTTGAATAACAGAGCATTTGTTTCTACCAGTGCCGCATGCAGCCAATTCACTGCAGTTGATGGAAACGGCCTCACCAAATGGTTCGTTAAATTATAATATTTAAGTTTTAAAAGCTGACTTATGGCTTGTGACATCTTTTTATACCGTAGCAATTTTTCCCAACAGGAATCGAGCAATTTCCACATCCAGCAATTTCTACACTGTGCTTGGATCCAACTTCACCAAGTGGTTAGCAAAACACTGTTTTTGTGTTGGAAATTGTGGGTTGAGACCTTTACTTTTCTTTTGTTTTAATAACTTAGCATTTGTTTCCAGCAATGCTACATGAAGCGCATCTACCAGGCTGCACAGAAATGGCTTCACCAAATGGTTAGTTAAGTATACCATATTATAGTCTTCAAATTGAAAAAAGTGTGGTCTGAAAATTTACCACATCAGCAGGTTTTGCGAACCGTAACTGTCAGTTGAGCATCGGTATTGGTTCATTCTGTCTAAAGGGTGCAAAACTTTACAGACGAAGTAAAAGAACATTTACTGGACGAGTGCTCCAGTGTGCTGTCTTTCATTTTTTCCATCATATTCTCAGTGTTCGAACAGAATGCTGTAATAAACTCAAGGCAATTGGCATAGACATGCGTATATCAAAGCACAAGAGCTGTTTCAAGCTGTAAGCTGCTCCTAACACACCTAGGTTTATGGAACATTGCTCAGCTGTATGTTTTGGCTAGCAGTAAAAAAGAATGTATTTGTTTTCAAGTTAACAACAGTTGTCTTTTTTTCTTTTCAGCAATCGACAGTTACCGTTGAGTCGAATGCATTCGCAGTAGTTTTAGAATGGCAGATAAAGACATTTTGAATTGCCAAAATATTTTAATAATGATAAATTTGGCACATTTACATTGTTTGTACAGGCCAAACAGGAGTTAAGCGTCGGCGCATGGGCATTACAATTCCATCTGCAGGGCAGGGGCGACCATGTTAAAGGGGCCCAAACAGGGTTCCAAAGGTTCCGATCTTACGCGCACAATCGCTGGAGTACTATCCAAGGAACGTCCTCCAGCAAAAATGGTTTAAAAGCGTTAAGTATTAGCCGAGTTATCGCTCACTAAAAAGGACCAGACGTAAGGACAGCCATAAGGGCTTGGGCTTTCCCCCTTCCTATGCGCCTCCAAAGCACTGTGAAAGCTACGAGCTCACCGGCTCAGAGCAAGGCCACTTAGAGAAAATGGACAAGGCCCTCGTCGCTCCCTCACACGCGCAGTAATTGGGTGCGCCAAGTAATGCGTTGTATTTTTTTCCCGCATTGGAGTGCCGCGAGAACCCCCTGAATTACCCGTACCACAGCGTGTTGGAAATGCCGATTGGCTACACCCTTTGATGAACCCACCAATAGTGGCGGCGTAACGTTCAGTGCCTGCTCTGATGCCTATTCACCTCGGTGACATCTAGTTGCCTCACAGCGGCGCGATGACGGTGACGAGGGGGCGCAGAGAAACGAGAAAAGAAGAGAAGATCTTTTTTGCGTGTTTCTACGGCCCTTGCATTACGCAGAGGTGTAATATTTCATGTATGTTGTCGTGAATGCGAACTCTAGCAATTATGCGCGTAAACTCGCAATCTTTGGAACCCTGCTTAGGGCCCCTTTAACTGCTAGTAACCCTCCCATAACCATCTTCTACTGTAAAAATTGTTTAGTACTGAACCTTGACTGCACAAGCCTAGTTGCACAAGCCTAGATGTCTTTTATAAACATCGATTATTACTGCGACATGTACACTTCAAACAATTGCAAAAATCAAGATGGTGGGCGGGCCATTCCACATTTGTTTTTTTGTGCCCTGTGTGCAACAAACAGTCACTTAAAGTAATTTTTAGGTTGCGCACCTTGCACGAGATAAAATGGGTTTAGCAATGAGGACCGGTAGGTAGTTTTTGTATAATATAGAGGTAAATCTCTACCACTCTTTTGCAGGGCCATGGCACGGTCAAGATCAGCATGAGCAGCAGCAGCCATTCAGTGCTGGAGTGGGGAATCCCAGGGAATCAGGTTTGTCTCTAAACATAAGCAGATATGTGTAGGCTATTTGAATGTACCTAGATGGCCCGTGCAAATGTGCCTGTTCGGTTTTCTTAAAGCAATGCATGACAAGCTGTAGTTTCATCAGTGAAGCTTCCAAGAAGCACTTCTTGGGGAGAATAATTTTCATGCCAATTACTCCAGCTTTGCCCGACTGCCCATAGTTGATGTTACGGCACAGAATCTTGGTGTTTACGAAAACCGTCTCTTCGTGGCTCTGCATTGTAAATTGGCACCTTGAAGAATCTGAAGGGCATTACTGGGAAAGAGAAGAGGAATGACTGCTAAAGAGGAATCTCGATGTGGGTTGTACAAAGTATAGTAGGAGTGTCACCCTCAGCTGTATGATTTAAATGAGTAGTGTATTCTACGAAGCCAGTGTAAATGACAGGCTGAACCCCGACATGTGGGTTCGGCTTGTGACTGTTACACGTAGCAGCTTATCTTCCTTAGTGAAAGTGGGAGGGGGAGTGGGCAACTTCAGGTGATTGTTTTCCAAAGGACATGCTATTTTCAGCATGTCAAAACGAAGCCAAAATGTGTCGGCAAGCTTCGTTGTACGTGTTTTGTCTTCATCTTCAGTATCATGACAACTGGGCTTGGCCAGTTTACCATTTTACTCTCTGCTTGAAATTTTAACCCCTACAAATTACGTAATGTAGTATCCAAAAATGTATCTGATCCATAGAAATTCCCCGTGTCGAATTAAAGCCTTGCACAGTATTAAACCCAAAATTCCTGCCTGTGGTTCAGGTTTTACTCGTTACTTTATGTTCAGAAGTGTGAGCATTGAACTCTAAGAAGCTGATGTCTGATGTTAATTTTTGATCCACTTTGCTTATGCGACTTAAAAAAATGGCAGTGACTTGCAGTGCAACATTTTTTTGTCACCCATAAAAGATTTTTTTTGTGTTTTTGCTACTATTAGGGGTTGCTGTGTTTTTCCCTTATTGTTACTGTTCTTATACTTATTTTTATTAGGAATGATGCACAGCTGCTTGTAATAATTCCACCAGGTTCAGTGAACATCCTGGAACAGATGGCCGCCTTCCGGGAGTAGTTGGAAGGGCTGGCAAAACTCGTGGACCAGCAAACTGGTGAGGAATCTTGGTAATACTTTGGCAGCTTTGTGACTCTATTTTGGCACTTAGTCCAGCACTCATAATGGTAGTTCCAAAATAGCATCAATGAGTGGGAATTTTTATGGCCCGTTTGGTTACGTTTTGCGTATACACTGGCTTGAAATGATTTTTGCCTCTCTAGAAAGGATTGTGTATATTTGTACCTGTTGCCACCAGATAGTGAAAAATTATTTAAAAATGGCTTTGTGTACCAGCTTAGTTGGCAAAAGTGAATTTTAATACTTTACAAGCATTTGAAAAAATTGTCTTGCTCACCGTGCTTTACTGAACATGAGCGACAGGTGTGAGCGGGGGGGGGGGGTTGCACTGACCTTGTGGTGAAAGCTTGGCTATCATGGCAGGGGACTCTAGCTGTCCTCCAGTATGTCATTTGCCGCATTGTTATTTGGGCAAGGGAGAAGGTCTGAGCATAGAGGAAGAGGAAGACGTGCGTCCCAGGCAACCCTACACCCCCTTTTTTTTAAAGGTGTAGGACTGTGTGTCGCATGGCGTTTCGTCATAGGCTGTAACGGGCCCTTTGGTCACATTTGTCATAGGGTGGTTCATCACACAAGGAAGTTTGTCGTAAAGGCCCAAAATTCATGATAACTTGTTTTTTACTTGTTTGAGATATATTTTTCAATACAACAAACGTTTTTTACCAAATAACCGTTGATATATCAGGCTAGTTTTAAAGCATTAAGCACCTGTTTGCTGCAACGTGTTCAAATGAATTAAATGCAGGAAAACAGAACCACAACTGGTGCTTACATCTTCATAATAAAAATCTCAGTTTTAGCAAAGAGCATTTAAAAAATAATGCATAGTTACTACATCGATGACTTGTTTTTTCCCAGAGGCCTTAAAATCACAGCACACGTTCTAACTCTGCTGATACAACCATTTAATTCCCAGTGTCAAGTGAATCCAATAACACCATCGCTCCCTTGACTGGAGAATGACCAGAAAAAATACTTCGACAAAAATTTTGGGCTCATACAAAGCCATTACTACCTTTAACATTCATTTCTCCGTCTCAAACATCCAAGAGTACCCATTATTGCCACTTTGTTCCATTGGGAAGAGACATGAGCTTTAGACTTTTAGCAAAATAAAGAGGCTCTTATATATTTGACATTAAAAAAGAATTGAACATCAAAAACTCCAAGCAGCATACCACTTACCGTGAAACCCCTTACAAGAATTTGCAAAAAATTAGCAAGACATTGGATTGATTAAAAAAAAAGACAGATACAGTGTTTCATCATAGGCCAGTTGGTAATACGGGAACATGCGTCATAGGCCTGTTCATCACAGGAAAGGTGTTCCCAAAATTCAACAAAATAGTATTTTTTAGGTGCATATAGGCATCGGTGAAACACAATGAGCCAAGGTACGGCGGTTAACAACGCAGAAGGAAGCAAGCAAGGGAGATAGCACAACAAAAAAAAAAGTCTCAGAAGAGGGGTTGAGATAACCACCTGCGCCCTACACTCCACTGTTGAGGTTGGCTTGTCCTGAAGCTGCACATGCGGACAGTAAAATACAGTATGAAGCTTTCGAACAGTGAATGTCAATCAGCGGCCAGTGAAGGTCGCGTGATTTGGGCCTAAAATGCTGTACCTTCTTTTTTTTCCGCTCTTAGCTATATGCATCCGTGACTTATCAGCAATGAATGCCAGTCAGAGTGGACAAGGACTGATCCAAGCCTAAAATGGTGTTTCCTTTTTCCCCGTCGTATCATCAGGTACTAACAAACAAACAATGCCAAGCAAAGTAGTGAGCGACGGTCACTTAATTGGGGCTTGAGATCACTTCTCTCCCTTTATGATATGAATGAATTTTTAGTTTGCTTTTACACTGCATGCGCAGGATAAAAGAAAGGTAATTTTTGTGCATAATGTAACTATGCCTTCGGTGCATCACAAAAGAGAAGTACAAAAGTAATTACTGTGCACTAAGCTACGCATTACTCCCAGTGTTACTCAGAATGCCCTCTATGCGCATTGTTGGGTGGGTGTGTTCCAGTCCACACCCCTCGATGTTAGTACAGTGCTAGTAATGACACGTGGGCCGTCTACACTGCCCAATAACAAGTGGTCGCAGCTTAGAAAGTCCATGTTGACTGCAAGAAGCAGTGCACACCCCGCACCCCTGCAGTCAAGTCTTGCTGTTTTGCTGTGGCTCTTTTCATTTACAAGTGCCAGAGTCTGGCTGGGTAAAGCTGCTAAAACCATGGCGTCTTGTCGGTTTTAAAAATGTCGTGCAGTTAGTACTTCTCAGACAATTCTCGAACATCTTGACACAGTGCGCAATCTGGCACGGACACGAGAAGAAAAAGGCACACCTCAGCGCTCACACGCAACTGAAATTTTGTTAGAGCCGGTACACATATCTGCACCTATGTGACCACACACCGCAAAGACGTCAAAAACATCTGTCGTTTGTCGTGCCACGTACGCCCAACGAAAATACTTTTCCTGAAAGCTTTCTAAAAATAAAAATTGGCTATCCTGCAAGTAAATGAAAGGCATGCTAATACACTATCCACTTCTTCGTATCTTATATGCCTCGATGGTTTCTCTATTGAGCTGATCCCAGTGCAGAGATAGTACCTCTGTGTTGGGAAAATCTCTGTTGTGAAACACGCAATCGCACTTCGAACAATGCTGAGACACGTGCGAGTAAGTGTTTTCTTGTGAGGAGCACTTGTGCTCTAACAGTTTAACAGCCTGATATTGATGCACTGACTGGTCTGTCCTATATGCACATGACCACATGTAAAAGGTAGGAGGTACGCAACATCTGTTTTGCACGGTACAAAGAGACACAAGTGCTTCACTCCGCAACCCTTCCTGGCGACATGCGAGGAGCTTTCTTTGGGCTTTCTCTCTACCACCCCACAAAATTGTGCCTATTTTTCGTTGTGTCTGTGTTAGTTGTGCTCTGTTTCGAGATGTTCAGGAACAACTACCCTCTAGCCCAATTGTCTATTCTTCTGTAGTTCTGCAGTTATAAGGCCAGTCGTGTCACCAGTGCAGTGTTTGCTGCACACTATTGCTATCACCGAATATCAACCATTAAATTCCTTAAGCTACCCAGAGCCACCCAAATAAAAAAAATAAGATGCCTGTGAGTGCATGCGCCATTGTGAGAGGCTTTATGGTCGTAGCAGTAGGCTTCAGAATTTGATGCATTTAACTCTAGCTGCAACGATATTCACAAGGGGCCGCGGAAAATTTGCTGAAAACTTCGTTTCGAAAAGGAAAGAAGAGGGGGGGAGGCAACTGGGGTTACAATTACAACTCAACTTGATTCTGGGAATTGGTGCACTACTTTACAAAAATCCTATATTCTCGACGGGGGGCGGGGAGGGGGTGGCATTGTTGGGAAATAAATGCTCTCTTTTTGAGGTGTTCCTTTTTTAATTTTGACAGGCACAGGGAGCACTAGCACGGCCTTGCGAAGACCCTCAAGGAGAATATTTGTCGTTTTTCAAAATCTTGATAGGTGACACCACAAACTTGGGGTTGGTAATAGTAACGCAGCTGCAACATCGTGGTCACAATCACTTTTGAATAGGAACTGAATTGCAAATCATCAAGTTTCTAGTTTTTCCTCCTTTTGGTTATTATTTCATAGTTTTATTTATCATTTCCCGATTAAACAGGCATGTCAAATGTAATTATGTTATGCATTGGGTATTCAGCTAGAAAGCTGAGGTCAAGTGTAACGTTTTTTCAGTTGTAGGGTAGAAAGGCTTTGCGGAGCGTAATGTGGAGATAATTTTGCCCCTAGAAATTGTTTCAGACCTTTGAAACGGAATAATTTTGAATATATATACCGTCAAATCCCGATCAAGCCCCCCCCCCTTCCAAGAAAGTCGAAATTACTGGCAAAGTGTGTGTGGGGGGGGGGGGGGGGGCTATCCTGGAACGGCACCAAAATTCAAGATGACGACGACGAAATTTTCTTGCACAAAAATAAACACAGTGCGCATTGTTTTAAAATTTTGTTAGGAAGATGAACTTTATTAGGCAATAGATCTTACTGCTGTTAGTCACTTTCAAAAACCATCGAAAGACTTGCCTGTGCGCGGTGCGTGATAACTGTGCAGAAGCAAGTGGGGGGAGGGGTGCTTGTTCAGAATTTCCCGGTAGTCCTATCAGGAGGTCAAAGCAATCTTTCTGCTTGTCTTGCAGCTTTCATGGAGAAGGTGATCCGGAATCAAGCAGAGATCTTGATGGAAGTGAGAGCCATCATACGGCAAAGGGTGGAAGGAGGTGTTAATGTCCCAACCCTGCCTGAGGGCTGCCCCCATCTCCCGGTGAACACCACGTCTGCGATCAGAGAGCTGAATCGGTACTTGGGAAACCGAGAAAAGCTTCAAGAAATGGTATTTTAGTTTATTACATTGTTATTTTGCGTGCATTTGGGTGTGATGGTAAGTCCACTTGCATTTTATTTTGACATTACTGTGCTTTACTTTGGCACTGGAAGCCATCTGTAAAATACAAAAACAGGCAAATTTCAGTTCCTGTTTAAACGGAGAGCAGTTAAATTTAGGAGAAACACACAAAAAAAAGGAAAATTGAAAGAATGGGTGATTCCCGGACAAGCAACTTATTTTAATTGCGTTAGTGAAAGAATGTGTGTATGTGCCAACACTTTGCGAACCACTCTGTGCATGCGTCACATTCATTTGCTATCCAGTAGAAACGCAGTCTGTCTTGCTAACAATGGAATGGAAAAGGGGCTAACGCACTCGTCTTCAATGCTTGACACCATACAAGACGCTTCCCAGAGTTCTGTGGTTGTTTCGTTTTTGATTTGAATAGAACTGCGGTCTTATGGAATACTAGGGTGCATTTACATTTGGCGCAGTGTAGTGCCAGGTTGCCTGAAACAGCCATCTCCTGACACAGCGCAGGGTGCTCTTTAAACCTTTAATTAAGGCAACGCCCCAATTCCCTATATAAGGCATTTTGAAGGAAAGTGGAATCTATCACTCATGATTAAAATTCAATTGCTAGTCCGTCAAATCTCATTTTGCCTGCTTCCTTTTTTTGTGTGTGGGTTTGTCCCTCGTGAATTTCTGAGGCACATTTCTTTCAGGTACTTTTTGGCCATTACATCTATTCTTCGTGTCGTGCAGAAATAGATGCAAAAAATTGCCAAGATCCGTGTAGAAATTAAAAAGTTGTTTATTTTAAATTTAAAAATACAAGCAAATAGAGCACTCCCATCTTTTCAAAACCGGAAATCCGCTGCTCACTTTCTCTCTGACCCCGATGTCATATGGCGGGACAAACGAGGGCGGCAAAAAATACGTCCTGGAAGTTTTAAGCCCATGGTGGCCTGACCTGGGAAGTTCCTTTCCACGCTTCTTGACGCTGTCGTTCGGTGGTACCGTGCCGGCCAGTAGGAGAGGACAAGCAGCCACACGAGACCAGCAAAGTGACGTGCCTGCCGCTGCGTCGATGGGTGTTGCTATGCCTCTTTGTCTGAACTCTGTACCATCTTTACCTCTCTTTAATTTAGTGTGAAGCCATGTTCAGGGCTGCCTTGCTATTGAGGTTTCATGCGAATGTCACTTGTGGGTTCAAAAAAAGTTAAAGAAACAGCTGCATATTCTGGTAAAGAAAACGTTATAGAACGCTCACAGCAAAAAAAAAAACAATTCCGCCGGGTCAGAACCACTGACTTGCAAAAAAGTACTCCAGCTTCTTACCTCTCGACCATATACATAAGCTGTGAGGCTTGCAAAAATTGAGCACAGAGCTATATAATCAACAAATATTGCCAGGTGTGTCTGTTTCTTGTCATGTTTGAGAAATTCTGGCTGTGAGAATGCTTGTGTCTCACGCACCAATCTTGCAGACAACCCCCATCTTGCTAATACTAGAAGCAGTGTAGCTAGAGCTTCCATATTTACCTCATGACAAGCATCACGCGATCGCAATCTCTCCGACACAAGCAAAGGTAGCGAAGTACAGAATGTGCCACTAGAATTATATCTGTCTGCAAGGAATAATAGCTTGCCAACAAAAAGAGTTCGGTTCAATTTGTCTCAAGGCAGCCAATCACCGCTAGAGAAAAAAAATGTTGCTGTTTTTCAGTGAACGGAACAGCATTTTCCATTGCTAAAACATGTCCCCAGACATAGAGACGGACTGATAACCTGGAAGCTGCTGTCCACTTTTGCTATGCTCCCTGACAACGCCTCCTCTACCATCGATGCCAATATCTGCCGTGAAGAGACATCAGCATACGGCGCGCGAATGAACGACTTCGCGTGTATTGCGGCGACGCGCGCTGAATCCAGGCGATGTCAACAGTGTTGCATCGTAACACCCCATTGAAAGGCACACATGTGCTCGAAGCGCGGCTCTGTTACTGTCTCTATAGATTTTTGTATTCTTTGAGCCCACGGTTAAGCTTTTATGCTTTCTTTAAAGAAAACAAGCAGTAAGGCAACATTTAGGCTCGTTTGGTCAAAATAATGGCATATACACACTTTCAAGCTGAGCCAACTGTAGGGCCGCCGCTCTTTGTCGTCATATCCGGAGGCCTCAAGTGTGACGTGTCCAGTACTGCATGTGCTTGTATTTTCAGAATAAAAAATAGAATAACGTTATCACATCTGCGCTGCTTTGATCATTCTATTTGTGCATGTAGCATTTTCTTCATAGAATGTGGACTTCAAAAACATTATGAACAAAATTGAGGCGTGGCTTTGCTATTGCAAACAGCAGTGACCAGTGGAGCTGAGGGGAAGCCTCAGAAAATGGCACACCTTCCTAGTCTACCTCGACGACGCCGTAGTATTTGCCCAGAACTGCGACGAGCAACTTAAACATGAGCGCGGCCCGACGAAGCGCGTTCCGAGAGGGAAACGAATGTCCCGGGGTTTTTCATCCCGGCGGACTCGCCAATGAAGTAGTCTGCTGCGGAAAACATGGTGTAGAGCCGCGAAAACGATCTGGAGGCGAGAAAAGGCGTGGCTTTGCTGTCGCAAACAGCCTCGCGAAAGTTATCCGTGGAACGCTGATGTCATTGCTAACGTCATACCATGTGCGCTCGGCGAGGCTAAACCGCTTGCACGAGGACCCTTGTACGTGCACCGGTCCTCGTCTCCACTCTCCTCCCTCCTCACCCTCGCAAATTCGGCTGCCGGACTGTGTGCTGTAGCGCCCTGCTAACATCGCTCCGAGGAGCACAAGCTTGACAGCTCTGCTGTTAAAAAGAAAAGGCCAGAGCTCTGTGCCGTGCAATAACCAAAAGGCAGCAGTACTGATTGTGTTATCTACGACAACAAATTGTTTGCTTTCTGATGTGCTCACGTTAAGGTATGCTTTTGCGTCATATGTTCAGCCTCGATGCATTGAACTTACAAGTGCATTTTAAATTTCCTTTCTCCTGTTAGGCCCAGTACTTCAGCCACATGGGTGGCTACGACTTCAAGGCGGCTGCCCGCACGGTGTTGGGCATGGTGATTGGGCAGCCAGTGGCATTGTCCTGCAGCTGGGCAGGGTCCAAGGGGGCGAAACAGGCCTTCGGCGAGCTAGATAACATTGTGTCTCTAGTTCTTGGTAAGCTGCCCTGATTTTATTTTATGCACGAGGAATTCATTAGATTATTTTCAGGGGCTGCTTTATTTCAGGGTATTTGTAGACCATTAGAGCCTATTTTTAATGTTCTTGTTTACAGGAATGAATACAGATACTGTTTGGTAATGCGTAATAAATATTGGCCCTCTGGAATAGTTGTACGTTGTGAAAACTAGAGGCATTGAATTAAACAAGCTTGTAATACTTTTTTTTTCACCCGCCGCGGTGGCTTAGTGGCTAAGGCGTGCTGCTGTGCTGAAGGTCACGGGTTCGATCCCAGCCGCGGCGGCTGTTTTTCTCACGGAGGCAAAAAACAAAGACGCCCGTGTGTTGAGATTTCGGCACACGTGAAAGATCCCCAGGTGGTCAAAATTAATCCGGAGCCCTCCGCTACGGCGCACCTCATAACCTGCGTAGTTTTGGCGTGTTAAACCTCATAATCAATCAATCAATTCAATTTTTTTTCAGGAAGGGCATTGCTAAGCCTGTGGATATTTTTACAGTGTAGCATATTACTTATTTGTCTGTTTTCAATTTTCTTTCAGTGTCAATACAGCCAAGATACCCCGACGCAAACAAGGTCACTGTGGCAGCTGTCATTAAGAAGTGGCTATACTCTGCCGGTGACCGGGATGGCGGCCACACGAAGCGGAAGACACTGGACGGCATGAACTAAGCAAAATAACGAACCGGAAGACACTAAACAGCATGAACTGAGCAAAATAAAGTAAAAAAAGCCTAATCACCACAGGCTTTGTAAATCACTACATTTGTTCCTGAAAAGGGCAAACAGTGCTCTTTAAAAGGGCACAAATGCTTATGCATGCAGTACGAACTTACAACATGTCCCGTTTTTAGGAACCCATGTGAGCAATTCGAACTGAAAGCTGCTGGGCTTGGACAGCCGGGATGTAAATGGCAGAATGTCTAATATGGTTGAACGGATAGTATATACCTAAAGTTGAACAGCCGGGCACCAGAATATGTTCAAGAGCCGCTCACCAGGAAAAGCTGACTGGCCGTACTTCGGCAAAAGCTTATACGCCATTGATTATACACATTTCAACGGCCGACCATCGGCATAAGGTCGACAGCTGACCTCCTGCAAAAGTTAAACAGCCGGCCTCGGGCAAAGGTTCATCAGCCAGCCTCCGACAAAAGTTAATGGCTGATCTGCGGCAAAGCTGTACGGCCGGAGACCGTTGTGGACCCCTCTGCAGTGAATTGGTAAAAGGAGAGTGGCCATTGGGTGTACAGCAGTTAACTTTAAACACACGGCAGAGGCCCACCTTTGAGTGCGCTCTTTACACTTTGACTGGAGAAAGGCCGGGCAGAAATTACCCGGCTGAAGTTCTTAGGCTGATGTTAAGCCATACAGGCTTGTGCTGCTTGGGCTGTTTATTGTTGAAAAGGCACGCTCCAGAGGATGTAAGAAACCTCTCTATCAGGCGAGCCCGGGAATTCGTACGAGAAGAGCCCCAAAGAGAATTGCGAGCATTAAGGTCGCCTGTTAGAATGTATGGTTCGGGCAGCTGGTCCACCAGCGCCTCGAAGTCAGAGCTGAAAGGTGTAACATCAGGCGGAATGCATATAAAGCATACCGTTATCAACCTATTAAATATTAATAAGCGTATTACTACAGCCTCAAGGATAGTGTTTAAAGTGACAGGGTGGCATGCTAAAGATTTCCGGACGATTATGGCCACACCGCCAGAAGAGTGTGTGCAGCCATTCCTGTCTTTCCTGTATACCAGGTAACTATTCAAAACATTTGTGAGTTTAGAATTCAAATGTGTTTCCTGAACACACATTACACTTGGCTGATTGGTATGCAGAATCTCATACACGTCGTCGAGATTATTCAGAAGGCCTCTGCAGTTCCAATGAACAATATTTTCTCTTCCCATTATTTAGTGTGAGAGCTACTGGAGTGTGTATGTTTATGTGTCGTCTTTCGGGGCTGTGACTCTTAGATTGGGCTTTTTGGGCCTATATGTAGGCTTGGACGTCGGAAGCCGATCCTTGCGCTGCGTTGCAGGCAAGAATGGCCCGACGTCCATCTCATCGTCTGATGTCCTGGGTGTGCCCGTCGAACCGGGCCTCCCGGACTTGGCCCCCCTTCGGGGGCCCTTCGTTTGACCCGCCACCGCCGCAGGCATCGGAGGCACCAGAAGTGGCACGGGCGGTGCGGTGGCGATGGGAGCCGGTGCGGGGCCCGTGGTGTCCATGGCACCCTCCAACGCACTGGAGGATGGGGAGGCAGGGACGGGAGTGGCACCGGTCCTGAAGAAAGAGGTTGCCACCACAACCGCTGCTGGCTCAGCGAGCGGTGCGGAGGCGGGTTGGGCTGCAAGAGGCAAACCAAGGGGGGGGGGACGGCGGGACATAGTATGATTCGCGGTACTGGGTGCCCGCCGAAACCAGATGGCCCTCTGCCCCCCGGCGAGCTGCGTCGGCGTACCTCCCCAGGAGGAAAGAGGCAAACCTCTTTCGCGCCTCTGGGAAGGGGATGTTTTCAGTGGCTTTGATGTTGATTATTCTCTGACCTCTTTGAAACTTTTCACATTTTCTGGAGTACGCCACATGTGGGCCCTCACAGTTTACGCAAAGAAATTGTTGAACGTTACAGTTGTCGGACAGGTGGTCGTGCTGGGCGCATTTTACGCAGGTAAGTCGGCCGCGACAGGAGTTTGTGCCATGCCCGAACCGTTGCCACTTGAAACATCGCCGCGGGTTATGGATGTACGGCCGGACTGAACATCGGACGTAACGAGCGTTGATGGATTCTGGAAGGGTGGACTTGTCAAAGGTTAGGATGAGGTGCTTTGTCGGTATTTGTTTATCATCTCTGCGGATGTTTATGCGCCTGACCGCTGTTACGCCCTACTACGAAGGCCCTGCAGCAGATCAGCTTCAGATTCATTTAGTAGGTCATACTCCGAAATCACGCCCTGGGAGCTGTTTAGGCGGCGGTGGGGTGTGACTCGGATTGGCAGATCGGCGATGCAGGTTTGAGCAAGAAGTTTATTGGCTTGGTCCTGGCTACTGACATCGACAACAATTTCACCGGTTCGATGTTTTTTTGTCTTATACGACCCTCCTACAATACTGTCAAGAAACTTTGAAATCAGAAATACGGACTGTGAAGCCAGAAGTTTTGATTGGTCTACAGATTCCATCACGATGAAGCAAGGATAGGTGTTCGGTTTCGGAGGCCTCAAGTCAGGAAGAGGTGGAAAAGAAACTTCGGTGCGGCCCCTTCTCGGGGGCCGATCACGTCTGGGGGGGTGGAGGGTTTGAAAATGCCATATAGCATAGTATAAAAGCAGGGAGACGGGGGTACTTTCTTCTCTGAACTTACCGTGGTAGCCAAAGAGGTCCCGGAGCTCCCTGCCTGGTAGACAGGCAGGGAGCCCACCGGCCGGAGCTTGACCAAGGCTCCGACAGCCACCGTTCACGGCTTGTAACCCTTCACCTTTCAACTTCTAGCCACGGTAGGTAACAACTTAAGTATGGCGGGCTCGCTGTACGCGGTGTCGCCACTCACCGTCACCAAGATTACTCAAGGTGCGCCGTGCGGAGACGAGATGGTCTTGCTCCGAGCCCTCGCCGCATGCTCTCTTCCCTCGCCATTGTCTCCTGGCGTGCGGCTTGATACCTCGGCGCCCGAGGGATGGCGCTGGCGGACGTGGAGCGGCGGGAAATGGTGTGGGAGAAGCGAGTGGGTGCGCGGATACTCAGACTCGGCACTCTGGAGAAGTTTGGTGCGTGTTTTTGGACGGCGTACCTTGGCTAGCCTCAATGTGAGTAAAGAGTTCTTGTACAAGACAGCACTTTACCTCATTCCTTGGCATGCCGTAGAGACAGGCACATAAGATGAACGTCGATAAAATGAGTGGCGCGGCGTTTGGTATGCATGCATTATTCTCGGAACGTTATTAATTTCAGCTCCATATAAAAAGTATCGAGAACATCGTAAAAAAAAACAAAAAATCAAGTTGTTGACAAGCTGACATCCTTTTCATAACAAAAAGGATTGCCCGACGCGACATACGACAAAAGGAGCAAGTGGGCTCTCCGGTTGAAACACCAGATAAGAACATGGAGGCGGCCACAAGTGGTTAAAAAACAAAGAAAACAAATCGTAATCGATACTTCGTGAAAATATGAAAATAAAAGCACAAAGACATCATGAAGATTTTTTTACATGTGGCGTGAGCGCTAGGTAATGCAATTTCGCACACAGGTAATCAAGCAAAGCTACTATTTACTGATCTGAGAAAAATCCACCTTTAAGTAAACCTTGTACAATTATAGGTCGACAAGTCTCGCGAGAGGGTACATTGCTTTTCTTAATCTCACACACATCGCACTCTAACACAATCTCACATACTTAGAATCGGAGCTGAAATCTTCCGTTTCTTGCCTTAAAAGGCGCGACTCCCGTCGCTCGGTGAACAGAACACGGAAACGTTTTTTGTAGTACTCCTGTACCAGGAAGGAAATTGCAGGAAACAACACGTTTTCAGCATCGTAACTGCATTACTTAAATCGCATCACAAAAGCGCGACATGCACGTTCTATTCCTTTTCTGCCGGAAACAAGCACAACTCGCCACGTCTCCGTCGGTCGAGCCAGCGCAACGGCGACCGAGAAGTGACCTCAGTCAGATAGTGTCGCCACCACGTGGCGGCGAAACGCACCGTATGAAGCTGCCCCATTGACTTACAGAGCAGTTTTATGACCAGGAAACCACTGAATGACCCTGGTTGTAACCAGCGGTTTTGAGACCGATTTATCCAAAATATTACACAATAAAATTTTCTTTCCAGGCACGCATGTTATTTCAACCGTAGCTACCTTAGCTTCGTCCCGAGGAACAGGGATGCGCGATATCTGTTCTAGTATAGTGCTCTAGGAGTTTATAGTTGGTTCTCGGGGCGTGTCTTACTGACGCACTTCATTTCAGCGCCGGCAGGTGGTGCGAGAGGGCCATCCTCTTTAAGGCCCCTAAAACTACAAAGCTAGTGCCACTCTATGAACCAAGCTGACACCGATACCAGAGTTTGTCAATGCTTTTCTGGTCATGAAACTCCCGGCATAGTTTTGTTTGAGGACAAAGGCTCCCGCGAGAGGAGCCGCCGCAGATCGGTGGGCTAGAATACCTACATTGACGCGCGTCCGCCGTACAGAGTGGAGACACGTATGCATTGTGCCGCCATTTTGGTTCGCTTGCTCGCTGCCGCAGCAAGTCATTGTAACAAAACCGCACCGTAATTATCTCCACAACGCAGTTTACTGGCGAAGTTTGAACCATCGTATCTGTATCGCGTTGCTGCGTCTTGTGGGAAACGAAAAGAATAGCGGGTTGAGCACTTCGACCCAATAGGGGCGGCACGGGATCGTTCAAAGGGTGTCTCCACCCTGTACAGCGGTCTGTTCTCGAGGTATCCTACGGAGGGCATCGGGCCGCCGCCGCTGCAGCGCGCGTTCAGCCGTGCGCGGCAGAACTTGCGTACGTGTTTGGCGGCACTTTTGTGGATAGAAACGGAATGTTGGTAGTTGTGCCTTCAATTTTGGCTACAAAACGAAGCCATCAGGACTGCAGCCCTTGCAGGGAAGCCGTATGCGGCAGAACCCACGCTCAAAACTGCCGACTACTATCTTTGCTTGATTTTTTAGAAGTCCCCACGAGCCCTGCTAACACCGGAAAGAGCGTCTTCTAGTGCCGCACTCCCCTTCGACCGCTTCGCCGGCTGCCCTCTGATCAACGGTAGCGCCGCGGCGCGGCCTGCCTGAGCAGCGTATGAAGCTCTCCCATAGCGTGACGGCGAAGTTTCACGACCAGAAAAGCATTGACGGACTCTGCTATGATCTCACCGCCTTGCGCCCTCACCCACGCTACTTCCCTCCGCCGTGTTTTGCTATTTTCCTTTTCTCTTTCCAGCGCCGCCCGCTATTCGCCAACAGAAAAGTGGCATGGTAGCTCTGCCGTTTTTTTTTTTTTTTTCTGCCTGCGCAGCCGGGTCGGCTTGCCGGCTGGGTAATTGCGCAACGCCGCTTTTTCGGTTCCACGTTTGGCTGCGCAATTTCAGTGCCGGCGTCATCGTAAGCGCCAGCGAATAAATACATAAGAATTAGCTTCTACTTCCGAACAAATGTCACATTGGTGTCGCTTTATGTTGCGTATCGGTGCCGATGTGTTGTGCCTTAGGCAGCGCGAATAGGGTCAGGGATGGCAAAAGAATTCGTTATGCCGTCGGGGAAACGCGATGCAGAAAGGTAACAAGTTTTTTTTTTGCATAAATTTGGACGGGCATACTTCAAGCCGATTCTACAAACACTCTACTGCGAGGTAAGTTGCTGAATGCTTGTGGTCGCTTTGTTGAAATCTGCGGAAGCTTGAGGGGTCACTTAAATGCGTATTCCCCCACGACCGCCACCCACCCTTTGTTCTAAGTATTAATTCCGCGCAGCGGCGACTTCGTCACGTCGTAAGCTTTGCTTTGGATAAGAGGCCGTGTATTTTTAATGTACGCGCATAACTCCCAGCATAATTATCAGCGGGGTAGCATGTTCAGTCGGTTGTCGTAAGGGTTTCGTGACGCAAAAATTGTTCACCGGTACTCGAGCTTGTTTTGGTCGATGGCAGCTTGTCCCACCATGTAGCATGTGCGTCCCGAGTACGTGTAAGCTCTTTGTGGAGTGAATTTATGTTTTGTGTGTAAGCGACCCGGGCAGTATTACAATCTACTTTTTATGACATTGGAGGAATTTGCTTTGTAATATGTGTTTATTTGTTACTGCGGAAATTGAAGTTTTAAAGAGAAGAAAAATTACGCCCACCCCCCCTCGCGGGAACCCTGGTGTGATGCGATGCCGAAGGGGGTTCCATTGTGCGTTTCCGTTGGGTCGATTACTCGAATTGCGTGAGCAATCGTCGGGTAATGCGAGAGAGACAGAGAGAGAGAGCGAGAGAGCGCAAGCGTAGCGCGGACGACCATCGACTGAGAGACCGGCCGGAGCGCGGCACTTCACGTATATGCGCAGCGCACCCGAAGGAGAGGAGATCGCGGGAGAGAGAGTACTGCACATGCGCACAGCGCGCAGCGCCGCGCACAGCGCCGCCCACCGGCGGAGTGAAAGTGCGCTGCGCCACGCGCCCGCAGATGTGGAGAGAGAGAGTGCTCGGTATCGGAGAGAGCGGAGGGGGTGAGCGGAGGAGAGAGGCAGCTGTGCGGATGCGGACTGCCGGCAAGAGATGCTCCTCTCAGCGTCGCACATAAAATGGCTGCTAGGTAAAACAATTTAAGGCCAGCTAATTTAGTGACCGCGCCGTTGCTGTACATTTGATTCGAAATTTCTGTTACCGATTTGTTCAATTCGCGCACGTTTAATAGACACTTGAAATCCATATTCGCACCGCGAGAGCGGTACCCGCCCTTTCTTCTGTGTGTGGACAGTGCAGAGAGGACCGTTAATTCGTTAGAGGATCGTAAGCTCTGCAGAGTTCATATAAAACGCAAAAAAAACGTAAAAATATGCCGAATGCAGGTGAACAGTGCTCCCAATGCGCCGCCTCAAAGCTCACAGTTGGAGGAAATAATGTGCTCCCAATGGTACCCCTGAAAAATCTCATTGCAGTGGCACAAAGTGAAACTCCCATATGCTACAGTTTAAACTACGGAAATATTGGGAGTAAGGCGATATTCCCATTAGAAGGAGTATTGAACACTCCGACTTGGTATCGAGTTATGCGACAAGTTATTTACTCCCATTTCGGCTTGTTTGCGTTGTGTTTGTAGCACCCTATAGAAAATGTTGCCAACAGGGTCGTACGGCTTTTGCTATACTGCTTTGCTTGTTCCGTGCCCGCCCCGCCGTGGGTACAAGATCACGATCAGTTTATAAAGCGTTCGGCGTCCCTCAAATGGGTTTCTGAAACCATGCGTTGCGCTGCGGAAAGGTGCTGTCGGAGCCTTCCTGCGTTGTGCGATAGCAAAGGTGTCGCATGCAGCAATGCGCTTTCGGACTTGAAAGCTGTCTTTTTTTCGTAGATCTTATAAACTGGTGTCCAGTTTATTGAACTGTTAGCCGCGAAAGTGACAGCTAGCTCAGGCAAAGGTGACACCCAATCCCTAAGTTCGTGTATTGCCGCAACGAGCATGCACTTCAGATTATAATTCACCCTTTCAGTCATATTGTTGTGAATCTGACAGAAAGTCGCTCTCCTGTGCCGTACGTGCAACGCTTGAAATCAGTTTGAGAAGGATCCGTTTGGGAAATTTCACGCTATGCAAGTGATCAGGTCGGACGGGAAGCTGGAGCGAGTGATAGCCATTAACAGCTGCTCTACGATACGGTCAGATGCCAGCTTCCAAAGAAAAAACACTTCCACCAATTCAGAAAAGCGCTACGGTATAACCAGAATGAAGTGCTTTTCTCGCACGTTCCACGGGAGTGGTCCCAATACGTCAAAAGCTGCATTCTGCCACTAGCTGCTTTCTGCGGGCTTCGAAAAACCTGCACTGTATCCAGACCGCGGATTTTCGACTTTGCAAAGAGAGAAAGCGTAGAAAGTTCAGTACGTCTCTACTCATGCTTGGCCAGGTTTCGAGACAAGCTGTAACTACTCGTAGGTCTTACTGGGCTCTGCCATGGCTCCCGAACGCTGAGTTGTGAATGTGCATGAACCGTGTTTGCATCATTCTCAAAGTGATGACTTCGACGGGGGTGAAACTGCCTCTTCACTGCTTTGTTGAGAGATATGGCTGAGTAACCCCCTCTCCCCTCTCTCGGAGTGATCGTGCGCCGCTACTAGCGACCCCACATGAACTCTGGAACTAGTTTTGTGTGTGTCTCTGCCATGCCTCGTCGTGTGCAAAAACCACAGGGGTGGCTTGCTATACTGTTAGCGCTTTCGGTTTAAATATGAGCCCAAAGCGCCATAGTTCATACGTGTTGAAGCAGTGAATCAGTGCTGCCACTCTGCTCCATTTCTGCACTGTAACCTCGCCCGTCGGGGAATCGTTCCTGTCTTTGTTCGGCTGATCTCTCGCCATGCAATAAACTAGTTCAATTTGCCTCCCGCTCTTGGTGTTTAACTTCAAGGAAGCAACATGTTCTGGCCGCTCACTTCACCACGCTGCCACTCGCATGACGGAGGCGACGAAGTTCGACGCGAGAACGCCTTAGCATATGCAACACTGTATGTGCATTGCGCCGCCAAAAGCGAGCGTTTGTCTCGGAAATCCCTCTGCTTTCGCCGACCCCGCTGATAAGCTCGGGTGTGTTTTGGCGGGCCTAACTCGGATTTATCTTCTCGGCCGGCCTCCAAAATTTCGTCTATAATTAGAGAAGCCGCCAAGCCTGTAATGACCACAGCAAAAAGTTCGTGACCAACTGGTTGCACAAGCATTAGCGGGGCAAAAGAGGATGAGTCTCCTTGAGTCATACATACCTGGGAACAATACCGCCGGCGCCAGCTAAGAGAATGAGAGGCCCTCCTGCATCCTCTCTGTCTGGCGCACCCTCCTCGTGCCACGCCGGAAAAAATCAGCAACCGCTTTTCATTGCTGCTGCTGATCCGCGTTTTCCCGTCCACTACGCATAGCGCCCGTCATTCACAGGATAGGTGGCCAGGCCTGTGACAAAGCCCGTACTTCCTGTTGTCCCACCATCGTCGTACAACGTTTTCGACCAAGTAAAGGCCAAGCGCTCAGAGTGTGGTGGGGTTTACGTCTATTCCCTCTTGACTGATGGCCATTATTTCGGTATGAAGGGTTCACGGCTCGCACCGCCAACACCCGGTGCAGCCTGGTACAACTAATAGCTCTGGTCTCGGCTGCAGCCAGTAGCGTAGCTGATCTGAAGCAGGCATACTTCTGTGCAAGGGCCTCGACATTCTAAAATTTTTATTCCCTTTCTATGGTCACAAACGCGGGAGCAATTATTCGCACATGCCAGCAACCTTCTTCGCGTAGGCTGATTCAGGGTCATTCCATTGGTGCAGCTCTCGCATCTCCCGCTCGTACTATAGGATGCCATCCTTGGGGTTCTGCGAGCGAAATGCGACCTCGTCTCTCATACGGCGCACGTATAAGGTAGTTACTCTGCGGACGAAAACGCTCAATAAAATCTCCCATTGATGTGTATTCCGCTCGGCAGTGTCTCCAGCACTATAAAGGATTATCTAATTCATCATTATCCGATCCGCCTGCCACTGTCTGGTTTGAATTCAGTTTCTGCAGAATTTCGTACGCCTGTTTCAGGCCATTGTAATCCGAATGGAAGCAAGCCTCAATGTTCAGGCGCAACTGCGAAACTGGCGATACGAGTGCCACGGTGTTAGATTCCGGCTCCGAACGAAGCATGCGGACGATTTGTTAAAGTATAGCGGGCCTTTGCATCGTGTTCGTGGTGCGGTGTTTTTGCTCCACCTGCTCAGCAGGTTGTTCCACGGGCGACCGCCGCTACGTCTCAAATCTGTTTCGTAAGCGGTAGCTGTGGTTGAGTGTAGCTTTTTCTTAATAGGAGCCCTGCCAACCTGCGCGCGATGAAACCGCTTCATTCTGGTTACAATGAAGCCCTTTTCTAGTGAAGCGGAGAAAATTCTGTTAGAAAGCCAGCGTTAGACCGTATCGTACAGAAGGTGTTGGATACGTTCATTCGATTCGGCCTCCAGTCCAACCTAATATCTTACGTTGCTTTATATTTGAAAACAAAATTCTTCTGGAAGTGTTGTAGAATTTTGCACATTCGGCACACAATAACGAGTCCCTTTTCCGCTCAGAGCAAGACCACGGAAGGGTGTTGCTATACTGCCAAAACGACCCTTCCTGGCCATGAAAATGCAGAAAAACGCTAAAAATATTTTGAGCCGACTGAAGAAATTTTAATGACTACACACTCTAAGACGCCGACAGGGAAAATAATTTACAAAGCTCTTCTCTATAGGCCTTCAGTTTGGCGATTGCTGCGCCTCCTGCAGCCACTTCTCCGCGACACTTACCGGAGTAGCGCTGCACGACTGTTAGATGCTGATGCAGTGATTTGGTTCTTTTTCGTTTCTTTTTGCCTTTCCGCACCCTACCCAAACGGGTATTGTGATATCTGTAAGCATATAGTATGTTTAGGACCGTTCGAGAAAGAGCTCTGTCCTTGTAGAGTGCTCGAACGCCAACAATATCTATCCGAGGACGTGGTTCTGCATTCTTCTACACCGCTCTTACGGGCGTCGGCAACGACAGTAGCACAGCACAACTGTCACCTCCGAATATTCCAGGCACAAGTGAGCTCTATTGTCGCTTCGTTTAAACCTGATTCTGACACAGTGAGACGTTAGTTTCGTTTTGCAGCGCGCACACCAAATGCGGCTTTGTTTCGAATATGTACATCGTAAAAAACATGCTCCGGGAATGTGATTACCTCAAAACCTCTGGTATTTTGGGAATATAAACGAGGGAAAAACGTTGAGTGTGTTCCAAAGCTGCGGTTCGTAAATAAGTTCCTACTCACGCCTTATAGCTAGGACAAACGAAAGTAATGAAACCATGAAAAGTTGAATGGTCTGCCAACTCCGCAAGAAACAGAATAGCTCGTACAGGAATGAAAAAAACCCGATTGCACCTTCAAAAACGCTGAAGACGTTTGTCTTAACGGAAGCAAGGTAAGAATGACTACACCAACTAGATGCGAAAGCGAAATGAGCTGATATTTCCAAAGACACTGGTAGGGCGGGGAGAGGTGGGGGGACGCTTAACTATCCTTTTGTGCGAATGCGGAGCGAAATCAAGAAATGAACGTTTCAGTAATCACACAAACAAAGAGCCCGTTCACGTTTACTTTTTTTCGACTTCGACGAACCGCTGATCACTCGGCGCACGCATTTTTTGAAGCATGCATAAATAGGTTGACAAACGATAATAGGTGTCGTGGGAAGACTGTGGTATCCGATAAGGTCCTCTTGTTTTAATTTGTGCTAGGTTCTTCGTGATCCCTACGTCGTATGACGATGTTTCGAAGAAGCGTTTAGTCGTGGACGCATAGAACTCGTCTCAGGGCTGCTCGTGGTAGATATATGTAGCACATGATAGAAGTGCTCACCTTGCGACAAGGCGACCCAGCATTACTTTTTTGTCGTGTGGTTATTCCCACGTCGAATTTTCCATTATTCATCGCACTTTTTTCGTAGAATGTTCGTGAAAGTTTTTGCCACACTGGCTTGACAAGGGTAGCGTAAGTGGCGTGGTCAGGTATGAGTGCTCCGCTAGATTGTGTAAGCACCCAACACCGATTTACATCGCAATGTAGACCCGTAGCTTGACCGTCTGAAGAAACACTGCTTTCGGAGACACTTTGAGCAAATTTGCGGGCAGTGAGATTAGTCATTTACAACCATAGGCCGGTTTCGCGACGCCGGCCTGTGATACACAAAATGGCTCTGGTCTGTGCCAGTTGGTACATCCTCGCTGGGAATCAGCTTGAATAAAGCGAACACAAAAGGAAGAGGGAGTAACACGACACACTGCAGACTATTAACTGGAATGTGAAACACACCTGGCGCTTTTAGGGACTGAATGTACTACACTAAGATGGCGTCAGAAACATTTACACTCTCGTGAATACACTAAATTTGCGAACAGAGTGACTGCTCTACACAAATATGTATTTCCAAGGCACACAACTGGTAAACCTCAGTTGTAAAAGAGCTGCAAAAGCCGCGTTGACAGTGGTGAGCGGGCCAGGGTCCCACGACTACTTCCGAAACGGGCCCCTAGGGGCATTTCAGTGGCGCCCTTACAGGCAGCGCTTGAGGCGTATGCGGCTCAATGTCCCGGGTAACCCTATTGCTAATACTTCGCTTCCGTCTTTTGAGGAAAAGCAAAGACCCACGCATTGGCTTGAAATTTCGGCCGCGTTCGGGCGGCAATTGTGGGCTTGCTTTTTTCGACAAGCTAAAGGACTGAAGCGAAATTCAGTCTTGTAATGAACTTCTTTACTGATTTCAGGAGAGTTGCCACCCAACAGCGCCGACCGACTCCGCGGCCAGGCATGTCTAGCGGACAACCAAAACACATTGTCTTCAACCAACTTCAGCCATTCTCGGCTCCGAGCGCCAGCAACATGCAACATTCGCTCAACATTCTCCCTTGCTTCTTTATAGAATGCTCTTGGGGAATGCCGAGGAACGTCGTTTTCTCCGCTGCATAGCCGCTGGTGGGCACAAGTCAGCGGTTAGAGTAGGGCGGGGGAGAGCTCTCAGCGAGGGACGCTCACGGGATACCCCACAATGATTTGCATTTCTACTCCTAGCTTGTTTAGGCATCATGTCATTCTCTTTGTCTGCAGGTGATAGACGGTCCGCTTCCCGTGGAGGGTACCACTGAACTGCATAATGTTATCGACGAGATCAACAGCAAACATTCTTTAGGGTTTGTATTATGATAACGGGAGCATCATTGCGAAAAATTGTTGCAATGAAAAATGATTGTCTGCTTACCTGGTTGCTCTGCCGCGAACGCGATTGAAGCACGGCAGTCTTGCGCCCCCTTCAACATAGAACACCGTCTTCATTACCCCTCCTATCACTCAATCTTTTTGTTTCTATAATCGCTCCTCCCATGGTTTAGAGTATGACGATCTTTAAATCAAAGTATTCGCACTGGTCACTCGCTACCAGCTCTTCCCCCCAACCCGTCCGAAAAAAACAGAACAAAGAAACGGCAATTCGAATGTCGCGTCAGGACCGCAACAATGAACGAGTGGCGCCCCTAAACTCCGAAGCATCATAGCAAAATATGGTAGCGCACTGGTCAGCCAATCATAGAACGCCGCGCCGAAGACAAGTGGCGTAATCACCAATCTGTGAACACGAAAAGGCAACGATCCCACGAGAGTAGGCCGCGATGAAGCCCAAAAAGTTTAAAAGCGGGGTTGCACAAGGTTGGATGCTAGAGAGGAAGGTGGTGCAGCATTCCCCTGCTACCAACTTCTCCGAAACCACACCTTACCTGCAGTCACTTTTTAGTTAAAGCCTGGAAAGTACAGTGCCCACGGCGTCTCCTTTGCTTTCGCCATGTACGTCTATCTCTCATATTAGGTGCCCCTTACCAGAGCGCCAAACTTGTGTTACTTTGCAAAGAGCAATTGGGGAAGGGTTTCTATTCTGCCCAATTTCCCTAAATTACAATAGGGTTGAGCTATGCATAATCAAATAACCTTATCCAATAAAAGTAAGAAACGGGAGAAAACTAACTATCTATGTAGGACATACTAGCTTCATAGAACCGTAAAAAACGCAAAGGGATTGTAATACCGTTTGATTGTATTTGAAATATTCACACCCACGGTAAAACACTTTTTTGGGAGTATCTGTCTGTACTTGGTCCTAAATTAACATAACGATGGTTTTTTTCAACAAACTGGCCCACAACAACGAGTGCACTCAGGTTGGTAAATAAAAATAAAAAAACAAATTTTTGCAAAATAATTGCCTTCGTTTAGGCGTAGTGACTTGAGGCCGCCAATTTGCGTTTGCGATGAATGAACTGCACCAAACACCATGAATGTCGCTTGCATTGGATGGTGTTTGTAGGTTAAGAAACAAGCCAAAAGAATGCAAAGAGCCAGGAAACCTCTTGAAAGCTAATTAATGTTTGTCAGTACTCAGAAAAGCCGTGAGGTCACTAAAAGTCAGGCAATAAAATGATTCTGGGTGAAAAGGCGTATCTTTGGTTTTTGATCATGTCTCCATACATGCCATTTTGTTTATTCTTTATGCAACTGAACTTTTTGTGAATGCGAAATTGGAAGAGTTGTTGGACCTTTTGATAATTTAGTGTGGAACTTTCTGGCAAACTTTGGGCCCCCTGCGTCATCACTTCGCCTGTCCTCTGGGGAGCGCGCCCTGGAGTTCTTTCTGCTCGCTCGCCATCGTAAGGAGCCTGCGCTTTGCCCCTTTAGTGCCGATACCTCTCAAGACAGCTAGTAGTGCACCGATGGGCGTAGCCTGCCTTTGTTCGGTGCTGCTCTTTAATGGGCGAATCTCGTCTTGCTCGGGGCAAGTTGCTCGGCGCGCCGTGTCCACTAGTTCTTGATGCGACCGCTAGATGCGCGCTGTGCAATAGTTCATAAGCCGCCCGCTAGATGGCGCGGCAGACACCTGTACTTCTACGTCTCCTCTGCTCCGCTGCATACTCGGGCGCGCGAGCCCGAGTATGCAGCGGAACAGCGGAGATGGAGGAGTATAGGTTATCTTCGATATGTAAATAATAAACATCGTGTATATACAGTCAAACCCGTTTATAGCGAACTGCAATATGCACTGCGATAAGTTCGATATATCCAATAGTTCGATATAGCTGAACCCGCTTATAACGAACTTATTGTTGCGAGTTCGCAATCCGCGGGAGCCAACCCCCTCCCCAACTCCGCCATCCCCGCATGCAGAAACCAACACAGTAAATTAGCCATTACCATACACAAAGTAATCTATTTATTGCAGATAATAAGGCTACTTTCCACCTTAACTGCCTATTTTGCAAAAAAGCGGTGGTTTTTGTTTTCAGTTTTGTTGTGGCGGCTTTAACTAGCATAGCATTCTCTGCACGAAACATTGCACCAGTTCGAGTCCGCGTCCTCCGAAATCTAAGAAGCATTGGTAGAGCACATCGACTGCCGAAAGCGCTTCATTTTAGGCGTTGGACGGCTTTCACTCGCGACATCATCGGGAACGCTGGCGAGCTCTTCCCACAGTTCACCGATGGTGCTGTCTTGGTCCGGACTCGCGGAATGGGCGGGTTCCATCGTGAGTCCCGAGCGTCGGAAACAGGTAAGGAAAGTGTCGGGCGTAACGTCGCTCCGCAATGTCTCAGTCGCGGCTTTTGCTTTGTGGTCGCGGACAATCAACGTCTGAATCGCCGCTTCGAGACCATGCATTTTGGAAGCCATTCTACGCGCGCAGACTTCAATGTATCGGATGTGAACCTCGATATAAGAAATATTTTCCCCATGCATTTCTGTAACTGAAATATTTTGTTCGATATATAGCATAATTCGCTCTATCCGGGTTCGTTATAGCTGGGTTTGACTTAAGTCTATATACAATCTCCCCTATAACAAGGTGTCGAGTCTTTATATGATGTATAGGCGAATGTTTCATGGTTTTACCGATAAGCTTGGAGCTTTGCCCCACTCATCATCATTCACTTCGTGGAGACGGCGGAATTTGTTTTCTTGAGTAACAGCGTATCTGTTCTCTGTGGAGGATTTTATTAAACAGAACGTGGTAACGCGGTCGCAACGATGGGTGGTAGGCATAGCCGAGTCAGGAGGAAAGGAAGCGCCAATCACATATGCACCAAATTTAATGATTGCACACGGTCCTATTTATTGGCAAAGCTTTTGTAAAGTAAAAAACCTAGTGGCACTGTATATACCTCTCTACATTATCGAGAAAAATGAAAACAAGCATATTGTTGTTTTCTAGCATATTCGAGGGAAGGTATCAAAACATTTACATTTCCATTGTTGTTTTAGTTGAAAGCCGCCTTCTTTCCGCCATAGGAAATAAAAATACGCTGTGCAAAAACAAAAAGCGCTCGCGACCACACTTGAACATTTTCCTTTTTCCCGCAGTACTGAATAGAAGTACGAGTGGCAAGATACCGGGATAACAGTGGAAATGCCAAAATCCCAATAATGTTCAATCGCGTGGCATTTTTATATGGTGTGGCAATTGCGTGGCAAATACCATGCCGCCTCCAGCAGTCATAGTGAAAGCTCCCGTAGCGCAAAGGGATAAAATTTTGTCTCGTTTTTCATGATTTCAGAGACTGCTTTCGGTGACATGGTCGGAGACTGAAAAAGAGTGCATTTTACGGCCTGTTGCTTCGCCCGTTGTATCAGCCGCGCCGATTCCTAAACCTTTTCTCCTTGGGCATGGGGCAAGAGAAGGTTCTAGATGAGATTTACGCAGCTATTTTACTGGGTCCGCACCGCACTCCGCCATCCAGAAATGGGGCATAGGGGTGCGTCCTGAGCGCTGGTCGGACATGAGCTTAACGGATTAAGGTTGGTGTTCGATGGGTCGCGGTGAATAGATGTGCGCAGACAAGGCAGAACGCCGTTTTTTATGCTTCTTGGCAATTTGGTATCGAAACTTTGCCTTGCCACTTTATACATTGCCAGTCTTTGCATCTGGACGTCTACCCCCCGTCGGAAGTGTTTACAGTGATGTGAATAAAATTGTTGAAAAATTTCACTGTTGTTGATGTGGTTTCGTTCATCTCCATGTTGATAACAAAAGAAACACTCTGTTACTCAAGGAGAGCAGAGACTTTCCCAGTGCTGTCACGCCAAGAAATCGCGTGTTCTGGTCAGTTTTTAGCTGTACACGCGTGTAACAGCAAATAGGTGAAAACTGGCTTTGTTTTCAGCACGTCTTGCCGGTACCATCGTTTGCAGGACCGGTTGACGTCGCATGACGCGCTTTGCCAAACGAGCCACCCCACGAGGCTTTTTAGTAGAGGTGTGCGGATTGTGTTTTGCTCGGAACGGCGTTTCAACGTGCTCTGTACGGGTACATGACGTCTTGATTTGATACCATCGAGCTTGTTTTCTCGGTTAGGAACACTCTGAAGGAGGTTTGATTTCTTTCCTTCGATTCCCTCAGTGTTACAAATAATGGCCAGTGGCTCGATCAGCTATAAACTTCTGACATCAAGCTACATAGTGTGCGTATGTGGTTTTTGGAGACAACGACTACTCTCTCACTGATTAACCCTTTGTGGAGCTCTCTTTAAAGGCACGTATCCGCTGGGGCGTACACTGCGGTCATTAAATATTTGATGGAATGATCGTCAAGCTTGGCAAGAGTATTAAACTTCACTAGTCTGTAGGTAAAGTTCCATCAGCGCACGAAGTGGCTCATAAAACGCTGGATTATAGTGGTGAAGGTATACTGCTCGTCAGTGATTGGCTCGAAGGTGCGAAACATGTCTTCTGCCTTTGTTTCTAAGACGTTGACTATTCGTCATCCTAGCGTAATTGTGTTGTAGCAGCATCAACGAAGACGATGGCGACGAAGCACCACTCTGAGGCTCACTGCTTGAGCCTCGTGGCGCGAGCGGTCAGTGCTCCCGGGAACACCGGACGTTCGGCCAGGCATAGCTGCCGCTGGCCCGTTAGCTGCTGACGTGTTTTAAATATATACGTTGTTCTTTGGCTCGCCGTTTTTATTGCCTCGTGTTGCCACAGAATTCATGACCACGGACAAAGGACATACGGCACGTGCAAGGGCAGGACAACGCTGCCGCGAATGCACTCTCACGTGTCCCCGCAATATTCAGTTCGCACAACTCGGCTGACATCGACTTCACCGCACTTGCATCAGCGCAGCAAGAAGACGCCGAAATATAAGCCCTTCAAAAAAAACCCAGCGCGCTGCACCTTTGTAAAGTACCCATCCCATCGTGTGCTGTACCGGTGCTTTCGATGTTTTCACGCACACCTCGCGTCCACTCATCGCGGCGAATTTCCGACGCATTATTTTCTTTGCCTTCCATAGACTATCGCACCCTGGAATACGAGCCATGCAACATCTGCTGAAGTAGCGTTTTCGTTTGGCCGGCATCAACAAGGACGTACGCGACTGGACGCGCTGCTGTCTCGTATGCAACCGTCAAAAGTTAACCGGCACGCCAAGGCTACTCTCGGCTTGTTTATGGCTCCTACTGAGCGTTTCGACAAGGTGCACGTACAGATTTTGGGGCCTGGGCTCCTTCAAAAGGCAGCACATACCTACTAACTTGCGTGAATCGGTTCACGCGTTGTCCCGAGGCGTTCCCTCTTCCCGACATTTGTAGTGGAACCATCGCCAACGCCTTCATGGCTCACTGGAGTTTCAGCTATGGTGTCTCATAAACTATCACCACCGACCAAAGTCGCCAGTTCGAGCCGGCATTCTTCAATAAACTTCTGACCCTTCTTGGGGCTTCCCGCATTCGGACCACAACGTACCACCCCATTGCCAACGGGCTTGTTGAGCGTTTTCACCGCTCCCTCAAGACTGCACTCAGGGCACAGCCGGACACTACCCATTGTTCCACCTCCCCTCCGTTGGTTCTGCTGAGTCGTCGGGCTACCTTGAAGAAGATCTGCACTGCACGCCCACAGAGGTGGTATGTGGTGCGCCGCTACGCCTGCCGCGAAAGTTTTTCGCTGATTCCGAGTCACCACTGAGCCCTAATCCCACTGACTACGTGACCAAACTAGGAGTTTCTTTTCGCTCACTTCGTGCGCACGCACCACGCGGCCAACAGCGTGCGGATGCACATGTTCCCGGCGAGCTGACAACGTCACCCTACGTTTTTGTCTGCCGTAACACCATGCGCAAACCATTTCAGCGCCCGTATGACGGACGCTCCCACCTCATCCACCGTGCTGATAAGCATTTCACCGTGGATTTGAATGGCAGACAGGATACTATTTATGTTGATCGCCTCAAAGCAGCGTTCATTGAGGAGCCGCTATCTATACAATCAGACAACTCCATAATACTAATTGCGGATCGCCCTCCCAGCCAACCCAGTCGCAGCAAACAAAACCCACACGACGACCTCCAAAAGCATCCTTCCGGCTTACTCCAAGGCTCCACCACTGGAAGGGAGCCGCCTGTGGTAGCATCTGAAAAGACAAAGACGAAGAAGGACCACTCTGAGGCTCACTACAGGAGTCTCGTGGCGCGAGCGATCAGAGCTCCCAGGAACTCCAAAAGTTCGGCCAGGCATAGCTGCTGCTGGCCCGTTAGCAGCAGACGTGTTATAAATATATGTGCTGTTCTGTGGCTCAGCGTTTTATTGCCTCGTGTTGCCACAGTGTCGGCCTTTGCTGAGAAAGCACTGCGTTTGCTGAGAAAGCGACTCTTTTTAAGGGCTAGTCTGATGACGAGGAGAGGTAAACGCATGCGGCGCCGCCATCTGGATCAAGGTTTCTCTGATAGTTGTCTTTGCTGTCGAAAACGAGTCGCTCACGAAGGTTGGACGCTGTTCAGAAGGCCCCTATCTTCAGGGAGGGCTGAAGCGAAGAGAAAAAACCTGGCGGCAGTTTCATAACGAGGGCCAGTGTGCGCTGGCGTATTGTTAAGGCGGGGTGCGCCGGCCAGCACATTTTCCTTCTGACACGATGACGGAAGGAATGTACACCCGGTGTCAACCATATTGCACAAGAGGCAGGGCATACCGGAATTTTATTTTTATTCCGGAACACTTTAGGGACCAGGAGGTCGTCCTTTCTTTTTCTTTGAGCGTCACGCAGCCAGGCATACATCAAAACCAACCAAAAGAGTGCTCCGCAACACCCATGTTGATATCAAAAAAACTAAAAAGAGGGCGCCGCAACGTCCCGGACTAGACCCTGCGAACATAGAGCCTGTTTTTCCGGCATGGACGCCGAACAGATAACACGGCACGAGCGACAGCCTGCGCTTGCTGGGGAACGACATCGATGCCACAGGGCCAATTCGTCTCCGCAAAAAAGCGAAGCACAAGCCACGCTTCAACAAAGAGGGCCAATCCCCACCTTCGTCAGCCAGCAGCAAAGACTCAACAACAGGGAACAGAAAGCGAATTTTCCGATTTAAGCTCGGGAAGGTGTAGTGAACATCCCCAGCTTTCCGGCTCACGCTTAGTTCAGCCATAGGATACCAGGCGCTCAGGAATGAGCGTAACTCTACGGACGGCGATGTTTTAAGCACGATTACTAATACTTTTCGAAATGTTCAGCGATTTTTTTCCGTATCATGTTATCTTTGGAGTGCTAACAACCAGTATGTAAAATATGGCTTCAGTATATTGGTTCCACTAGGTTCCTGAAGTGCTTCAAGTGCGAGTATTACGGAGAAGCTTCAAGCATTGCCGAAAAGCTCCTGTTGCACCTGGAGCAAACCAGGCAAACCTGGAGCAAACCTGGACAAACCATATCACCCTGCTTGGCCCCGAAAGCGATGTGTGGTACGCTAAGGGCTAAAGCCCGCCATATAACATTATTCTCTGTGTATGGTGGCCGTAGTAATGGGAAAACGACTGGCAGTGCGATACCCAAAGTAAACAGTATAGATGTATGTATAGCAGTGTTTCCTCTAGGAGCAGGTTACACTTAAACAATGGGCCAACCAGCGAATCTGCTTCACTGTGCGCAAACAAAATGCGTGCAGTGTTTTGCTCAATTCGAAGCAGGGGCTGTAGTTTCCTTTTAGCACAACCGCCACAAGTTGACATGGTTGCTTTCGCAGATATTTTATTGCGTTCGGAAACGTATTCGCCGCTATTTACCGCTTTTTATATAGAAAGTCTAGGTCACAGTCCTTCGTAGCTATGACGCGTGTAATTCCTAATGGCCAACGGTTAGAATTCCTCCGATGACTGATCCCACATTTGGAACGAGGCATGCAGCGTCGTGCGTTGCTCGTTACCTCTTATATTTCATGTGCAGAGCACTCTATGAGCTCGCCTTGTCGCCTTATCTCGCTAACGGTCTGTGCGATGGCCGGAATTGGGCGTCGCAGCGAGATAATGGATGCAAGTAAAGCCCTCTGTACCGGCGCCAGAGAGTCAAGCTGAGTTTTCCGAAACCACGCAGTTTAAATAGTCATAACCGTTCAAACCTCGTGACTCGCTGGCGCTTGTCATACATATCCCCGTTATTTAGCGGAAAGAAAAATGCAGGTACTTTTCAGGCAAAATCTGTGTATATAACCGGCGGCTCCCGCGTTTATTCATTTCGGAACGCTCGTTCGGTTGTTGTTTTAAGCGAACAAAGTGGCCGCGCAAGAAAGAAATGTCGCATGAGAAATGACGCAGGAAAACTCCAGTCGCACAAGAAGACAATGGCACGTTCCAAATTTCGTATAAAGGCTCCAGCCGTGCAAGAAAAAAATTGCGCGTTCGAAATGACGCTAAAGAGCTTTAGCATACGAAATTAAAGCAAGCGCAAAAAGAACAGAACTCCCGCTGGCGCAGTTTCAGGCAGGTGGGGGGTGGGGGGGGGGGGATTTGAAATAAATTGTGTGGCACCAGTGAGCGGATAATGGTGCTGCAGCTCATTATGGCGAATCACTGCTCTGCGATGCCGACAGCTTTGACATTGAGTGGAACGGCTTTATTTCTTGCGTTTTAACGAACTAGCCGCTGCCCTCTGTTCTGCAAAACCAACTACTTCAACTGTAATTTTAGAGCTTCAAATACAAAATCTGCAAAAAGGCCACGGATAAGTTTATTTTAACCCATAACACTACGATGAAAACTTCGCATTATGGCGTTTCCCATTTGCGCGCGCGTTCTGCCCATTTTTCTCCAAACCCAGTGTGGAAGAGAATGTGTGAACGGTTCGTTTTTACGAGCGGCGGTTTGCGTGCTTTTCTTGGGTTATCGCCGGCAAAAGTCGCATGGCATCGCTGTAACTAATAACGTGTGCAAAGTAATTCGCTCAAAATTTTAGGGTGCGGGGTGATGAGGTATATTCGCAAAAGTTTCACTTCTCATGTCCTTTTATATTCTCTGGACAGGCTCAATAAATTTTGAAGTCAGCAATTTTACACAGGCAAGTTTACACACTAATCACTCGATGAAAATAAGACACCAGAATATGTGTAGGCAAAAAAAAAAGAATCGGACCGCGAGGTGGCAGTAGCTTGGTAATTGAGGGACTTGTTAGCAAATGGGGTGACCTAGCCTATCGTGGCAAGCCAGACATTGTTCTACCGGAATTGCTCATTTAAAAACTGTTTACTTCCAATCATTAAAAGGCACATTGGTTTGTGTCGTTCGAATATTTCAGGGAAAAGCGTAAGATGCTCCGCTTCAGCAATCCAGGGTTTTTGGGAGTAATATATTTTAAAAAAGTCAACCATGGGGGCTTCCCTTCGTACTTGTTTACTCAAAGCTGCGCGCTGCATCACACGTGTTAAGGAGTCTACGAAAAATGCCTCACATCACAAAGCGCACCCAACATCGACACAGGGCCCATGAGGTCACGTTCAGTTTATAGTGCCACGACAGTGTTGTGGCTGAACTTGTACGGGAACAGAATGGTAGGGACTCCTGTGCTCTTTTCATTCCTTAGCAAAACAGGAAAGCATGGGGAGATTCTTTTTTCCCGCTGCGGAAATAAGTAGGCTGCCTGTGACAACAATGAACAGTGTGTTTCGTTCCTATAAGAGTTTAACCGTGATTTCATTAGTCGGTGAACTTTATTTTGTCTGTTGAACGTGCTGTTTTTTATAATCTTCCAGAATGAGAAAGCCACGCCCACGTTAAACGGTGGGAATTAGAATCCTGCAACATTTCAAGGATGGCGAGGCAAGAATCGGAGCTTCACATCAACCTGTTTGGGTACAAGAATGTCGGGATTGTCCAGGTCAGAATGAATGGGGTGTTCTGGTACAATGATGTATTTCTGCAGCAGAAATGTCATCATTAGAAAAATCTCCATCGAAGCGAACGTTTCACCAGGGCACGAACGGCGGCCTGGAGAAAAATATAGAAAAAACACTGCAAAACTTGCGATGAATGACATCTGTGGGCATGTTAAGCATACGTAAGTAAAGTTTTCCTCAAAATAACCATACGTTAGGGATATATTCCACACCAACTTGGCGCGCACATAGCCATCGTTACGTATGAATGAGCGATAGTAAACGCCGAAATTGATGTGCGTTATTAGAAAGCTTTACAATAGGAAAGGCCAGCTCAGCATGTTTTGGATCATCGCTGGGCGTATGCGCAGAATGCATTATGTTCTGTGTTTTTGGCAAGCGGTAGGGTGAGCGGTCTCGCTATTCTTACGAAATTGTGTGTGCCCCTGTACTGTCCTTAAAAGGATCTTGCTTTTCTTGCATAGCCATCGCCGCTAGATCAATATATTTTTTATTTCCTCTTTTATTCTTTTATGTATCTTTTTACAGATATTCTCCCGAGCGGGAATTACAGGGGAAGATTATTTACAATTGACCAAGCTAGTGAATTATGTGCTCTTGTCAGACATCATTATATAAAGCCTAAGTGGAAATGTGTAAATAAACTTCACGCTACGCAAGAGACAGAAACAAACGTGTGCATATAGACTGAATATAAAGAGGCTGTTGCCTTTACTATATACAATAGGCCCCAGTTGTATAGAATTTGTAGGGAAAGCGCATAAACACACGCAATTAGTCAAATAAATAGCCTCAAAAATAGCTGTGCATAAGTGTACTCATCACTTGCAGTTTCCAAGAACATATTTAATTCACCAGGAAGGACGAAGACTGTGTTAAAGTAGCCGTATTATATGGCAATGCATTCTTTTGTGTTATCAACAGGTTTATAAGCGCGCTTAGCTGTGCATAAGTGTACTCATCACTTGCAGTTTCCAAGAACATATTTAATTCACCAGGAAGGACGAAGACTGTGTTAAAGTAGCCGTATTATATGGCAATGCATTCTTTTGTGTTATCAACAGGTTTATAAGCGCGCTTCGGTATTTTTTTTCTCCTGGAAGGAGGAGGTTCATTTTGTTAGAATGTTCTACATGGTTTTAATTGTGTATGATAAGGAGGATTAGGGCTATTTTTAAGACAGTGCAGCTTTCATAATGGGAGAATGATAATAGTATGAAAGGTGTATTTTTGTTTGATCCAATTTAGCGAGGGTAGTTACATTTTTACTGTGAGTATGCCATATGGTTGAAGCATATTGAATGGGTGCTTTATCAAGAAACTGTATGCATGGATTCTGGTTTTTGTTGTGTAGTAAAATAAGGCCGCATTTTGAGGATGCCAAGTTTCTTTGTTAATTTACTACTTATGCGCTCAATGTGATGGGTTAAGTGTAATCTGACTGTGAAAAAAGAGCCGAGATATTTAAACAAAAAAACTGAATAATGAAGCCCTTTCAGAACTTCACACATACGCGGCATCAAATCAATACCAACGTTTCCAGTGCACCTACCACCAGGCCATACTGAGATTCCAGTAAATATTCCGCATAAGAGCCATCGGGTATATGAAATTTCGGAATTCATTACTGTTCGAATAAAATTCAAAAGTGGTCATCTAAGTACTCCCCGCTTAAACAACTCTAGTACATAACACAGGCGATGTGCTCTTGAAAATGTGTATTGCTATTTTGTCCTGCAACTTTTGTCACCCGCACACATACCATATACACGAGGTGGTTGGCGTAATTTTCCAGAAAAGGAACTTCGTATCTACGAATATTTTACAGGTTCTCACCAAAGCTGAATGGTATCAGTTGTTCTGGCTTCTGTGGTACAATATTTCCTTGATTACTCAAAAAACGTTGCGGGTTAAATTTGTGAGGTTCTTTCCACACAGCAGGGTCATTGTGGCAAGCCCATAAATTTGGAATGATAGTAGTTCCTTTGGCAATGAAGTATCCGTCAATCACTACATCATCAGAGCTCCTGAAAAAAAAGAATTGACTAATAAGGTGCGTATTTTGGTCAAGCAATACAAGTGAAAGAAGCGGAAAGTTCTTTCAAACACCATTACTTTACTTTAATGCCTCAGATGATATAAATGTACAAAGGAAGTGCACTTTCAATTGCTCTAAAATGTGCACCGAAGAATGAACATACAAAAATATACCAATACGGACACCTAACAACACCAAAACGTGCCGTTTCATTTTTGATTCGTACGTACAGCGCTTAATCATTGTACGCAGTCACAAGTCGTATTGTAGAAGACAGTAAACTATGCTGAAATCTTCAATCTCAATTTTGATCCTCTTTTTTGTGGTACGTTCCCTTCAATATCCAAAAAATTACATTGCAGTTAGCTTGTGACCTCATCGTTTTGTGCAAATAGATACAACCGTATGCCGACACATGTTTAAAACTCTTGACTGGGAAACAGACGACACAGTTGCCCAGCGCGGGGTTTGCTCGGCAAGTCTGGTACTATATATTGCAAGAAGCTGCGCCCTGATATTTCTCAGTGTTTATGTTCTTTGCAGCCCCTGGCTTGGCGTTGTTATCTTAGCCCATGGTGGCAATGTTAAAGGACATTGGTAGGAGGCACGTGCAGAGTATGGCGCGATGGCGCCGTGTCTTGTGGTGAAGGAAGAAACACTGACCATATAAACTGAAAACTAAACCGCTGAACGAAAGGTGAGGAGACAGATATAAAGTGTTGAAGCAGTGGAATTATGAAATTACGTGTTTTTACAGTTGCTGTGAAAGACCTGGCGAACTTCTCGCCTACCCATACCTTCTTCACAGCTAGCAAGACTGGCGAAAGCATGGTGACTGCGGTGGCGATGAAGTGTGGGTCGGTGATAAGCACGCCTACTACGGAGAAGCGGCCATTATTAGGCGACCGGCAAGCGCGGCGACGACATCGTCTATTCTTGAAGTTCGACCCCCATGCGGGAGCTTTTTATTGAGGAAACTGTACCAGAACAAGTTCCAACTATACCATTGCCACCTATTTTGGCAATTTATCAGCGTATTAAGTGTACCGTGAATGTATTAGTTTCATTTTTGTTCTAAACAAGACGTCTCTTTCTTTTCAACCGGTCAACTTGGGACGTTCACTAGACCACTTCACGCCAGAAAATAGCGTCCAAGACAGCCTTCAATGAATATTTAATGATTGGTGCCAGAGAGTGAATAATAGATCCTACAACGAGAATGAAAAGAGCGAGATAAACAGACAAAGATACTAATGTGCACAAGAAATACAGGGTTGTAGGATATTCTTAGCGCTGGCAGCTTCAGCTCTGAGGAAGAGAGAACAACAGAATAATTTATTGCCCTTTCTTTGTTGTTAGGATTTTGTTATAGGTGCGAGTGTATGCCGGGGAGCTCGGTCGATGGCTCTGATGATAACCCAGGATAAGGTCATCTGGTTTGAGCTCGCCAGGGCCTCGTCCCGTTGCTCATTGGGAGAAAAAGGGGAAAGGGTCTCTGATGCCCCCCTATGTGATTTAGTGAAGGGTCGTGAGGAATCTGACTGCTTTGCAGTTCCGTGATGTGTGAAAAGAAATAAGATTAGGTTGAGTGCGGCTAGGTTCGGAAAGGTAATGATGCGTAGGTGTCTCCACGTCTTTAATTGTGAACGTGTGAGAAGAGCGTTGGCTAGTGGGAGTTTTCTGCGAGAGAGGCTGTAGTGCGTGGTTAGTTGTACACATAAGACCATCCTGTTTGTGTTACATGGGGCACCATATTATAGGAAAGATCTTGCCGCTGCTGTGTTATTATGTTTTCAAGCAAGACCGTGGGCATCATTTTATCCTGGAGGCCATCCTACGCAGGAGTTCATACTAGTTTTACCGGGGATTGCGGTGGGTGTCGCTGTGCCATTTTGACTCTAACTATTAGAAGCCTGCAGAAGAAGTTTCAATAGCTGTTTTAAAATCCGCGAATATCGTATATGGCTTTCCGTATTAGCAAAAGGAAGCCCTATAGCAGCCTATTCTGCAGTTGCTTATTTGGATGCTTGTGGAGTTTGAACGTTTACGGGGGGTAGGGGTGGCGCAGATTACGGCCGTTGCGAATGCAGCACAATGTCTCTATTTCCCTGTTGCCACATTGGTCATCTTCGCTTTGATGTTTAATTGTTTCTGTTCTAATTTTCCGCTGTCCTTTATCGGTTTGCGTATTATACGGGATATAGTTCTCCGGTAATTATTTCAGCTGTCAGCTTTTTTTTAATTTTTTAAGGTAGTGGGTCGTGTCATCGCAATAATTAATGTTATTTTTAGTGCTTTCATAGTGCAGTTTGAGTTGTGTTTTTGTCACAGACGGTCTATTTGATTGGAAGGTGAGTTTTATAAGCTTTTCAGCCGTGTTGTGATCCCCTACGCTCTTGAAGGTTGCAGTAAAAGTTCAAAGGGGCGCTGAAGACACTTTAAGGCGCTTTTTTTGTGTAAATTGATTTTTGCAAAGCTTTTTCACAGGTTTATAGGTATGGCGCAGAGAATGTGAGTCTGCTAGTGACAAATGGTTGGGTTGCTTTGAATCTTTTGTTTTTGCGTAGACCGTCCGAGCTGATGAAATATCGATGGATGAGGCCTATTATTTGCAGGCAGCTCCATTCAAGGTTCTGTAGATATTCGGTATACGTTATGTTATTTTTATTGGGCACCCCTGGAATTTTGAGACTTCTCGTGTATGGTTTCTTATGCGTACTTTCAAATTGGATGATAATTCGCTTTATGCACTTTTTGTGGGACAGTAAAAAATGTCATGTGGTGGAGGAGCGTTCTAGATCTGCCTTCCCGGATCGCGATAGCAGCACTGGTAAGCCTTCTGGAAAGATTTGTTCATGTTGCATATTACTGCCCCAGTGCCCCAATTGACGCAAAAGTTTATGTCGTCGGCGTAGAAACTGCCTCTTATGTCGGGAATTTAGTCAAGCCGGGAATTTGTTTTTGGAATATATTAAACAGCAGTAGCCATAACGTTCCTTCGTGAGGATTTCCCATGATCTGGAATTCTATGGTGCTCGTAGTATCTTTTCAAGTCTTCAGTATGGTTGTTGGTTTGGTTAGGGATCTCCGCATGTAATTGTATATACGATGTCCTAGGCCAATAGAACCAAGTCCTCGGAATATGCTGAGGGGTTTGTAAGGTGCCCCATCACTGAGTAAAGCTCTTTCCGATTGGAGTTCTCGTTCCAAAGGGTAATCATATTTCTGCATGACAATTTCATCGATTGACCATCGTAGATGTGCGTAGTCTCTCTGACAGCGGTTACAGCCTGCCGTCAAAAAAAATTGGGCAGCTTCGCTCTATTACGAAACCTAGAAGCGAAGACCTTCCTATTCTTTGTTCGGGTAACTTTATATGCAATATTGCTTTGAGGGTTGCTGAAGGTTTAAGCATGGGCGTTGCGCCTCCGCTTCATCGGCGTGACATTGGGCAACGGTCCGAAGTCGTGGCAACCGTTCTCGAGTAGCGGGGTGGCGGCTTTCTCACCGTGCGTCGTATTTTTCGGGAGTGCCGCTCTTCTGCCGCCCCACTTCTCCGTCAGAGACCAAGCTGTTCTGTAGCAGCGGCGGAGTACCGGAGCTGTTCACTACGCGTCTTCGCAAGGGGGGGCTGCCGTATGGTGCGACGAGGCTAAGCTACGGTGAAGCCATCCGGGCGTACGTGATGACGTCATCACTAGGAAAGATTTTGTTTTGCACGTCCGCGCCGTAAACCACATCCTATAGAGCAGCTCTGCTAAAATAAAGCCGAATCGCTGCCTGAACTTTATTGTCCTAGAGAAAAGAGGAAAAAGCCCTGCCTATGGAAGAATGGTTGTCACTTAGCGAGCGACGGCACCGGAAGTTGTAAAACCATAATATGGGCTTCTATTACGCTGCGTAGCTTAGTGATTGCAAAGTGTGAAATGCAGGACCTAACTGTTTTTCCACATCACAGAGCCGTGTGACAATAGGTGTAAACAATAATGAGAAAGTAACATTAAAGAAAGTGTGACGGGCCTTTCAAGTGCACCGACGTAGTTTCCTTACTATACCTAAAGCTAATCAGACAATGCTAACAGCGCGCAAGGAAAGTGGTAATAGCGCCCTACAGAACGGGACGCCGAAAGGAGTGTCATAAAATTAGGGTGCGGGAGATTCCTCACCACGCTTCACCTCTTTTATTTTGCCCAATTTGTCGGAAGAAGATGCGGACGTGACACAGAACTGTGGAATTACAGCTAATATTATTAAGGCACTGTGCACAATTTTATACGCAAAGAGCAGCAACTGGGTATTCGCGTGCATTATATCTAATAATAAAATCTAAGAACTAGAAGAGGTGGCCAGCAGAAATACAGTTCTTTTCCAGTGTCAATTCAAAACACAAGGAAGAGCTGACGACGTTATCACGCAGTCTTGAAATCACCTCGGCCTCTGTGATTTCACGATTAAGGTGTGTCTCGCAAGCACTCATAATCGCACACTGAATAAATAAGCTTACCCTCGTATTCCGGACGAGGTATGAAAGAATAAACCGCTAGTACACGTGTTTACAGTTGTTTTTCCGCTGTGCGTAATTAAGGCAATGCACCATTTCGCTAAATGCACTGCCTCCAAGCGGAAGGTGCGTCATGCATGACCGGATGCGCATTCTTAACACACTAGCGTGAGTTCTGCTTCCTGCATTTCTTTGGCGGAGTGCCATAATAAAGGCTTATTAAGAGTTGTAAGCCGCTTTTATGAGGCTTTCAGGAAATCAGGAAACTTCAACACCATAGGTTCCGTATTATACATAAAGCTAACCAGAGAAAGCTAAAAGCACCCTACGGAACGGCACGCTGAATGGCGGTCATAAAATTGAGGTGCGGGAGATTCCGTAGCACGCTTCACCTATTACATTTTGCACAACTTGTTGGAAGAAAACGCGGACGTGAGACAACTGCAAAACACCAAATATTAATATTAACATACAGTGCACAATTTCATTCGCAAAGACCAGCAACCACGAATTCGCGTGCAATATATGTAATAGGAAAATAACATTGAAGAACGAGAAGAGGCGGTCACCTGAAAGACACATCTTTTCCTATACCAATTCTACAAGCAAGGAAGAGGTGGCGAAGTTATCGCGCAGTTTTGAAATCACCTCGGCCTCTGTGATTTCGCGATTAAAGTGCGTCTCGAAAGTACTCATAGTCACACACTGAATAAGATAAGCTTACCCTGTCATTCTGGACAAGGTATGGAAGAATAAATCACTAGTACACGTGTTTACAGTTGTTTTTCCGCTATAGGTATTTAGGCAAGGCCGAATTTTGCTCAATGCAGTGTATTTAGCCGAAAGATGCGTCGTACATGACAATATCCGCATTCTTAACGAACTAGTGGGAGTACTGTTTCCTGCATTTCTTGGGCGGGGTGCCATAATAAAAATTGAATAAGAGTTGAAAGCCACTTTGATGAGTCTTTCAGGAAATCACTCTCGGCTTCCGCAAGAAGACGTTAGAAGAAAGTCTGAATTTGAGCGTGAAAAAGGAATTGAGAGGCCATCTTGGGCAGCAGTATAGTTCGCGTTTAAGAGGGTTTCAAGGTAAAGTTCAGCAAGAGATGGCCTTGAAATACAAAAATGTCAGACTTACTCTCTGGCTACGCTAAGAGTTGCTGCAGTTTTCCAGCGTTCCACCTCCCAGATGCAAGCCAAGGTATATGGCAATTGCTTTCGATCTTCCCACGTGGGCCGTCGCTGTGATCCGACCACTCCATCGATCTCTCGCTGAATCCTTGCTTGGATTGTGTCGGGGTGCTTGGCAAAAACTAGTAAGAGCCACCACATTGTCAAAGTTGTGCTCATTGTGCCAGCTATGATGAAAACGTTGACGTTGCCCACCAGGTAGCGGTCTGCGTGGTTCGGAATAGAATGGAATAATCACAAAGCATAATAGGTGTCTTAATCGAACAGGGTAGTGCGCCTAAAATAAAGATATATTTCACGACATAGAAACGGACATCACACCTTAGGGCTCATGGTTTCCAGCTGCGGAGCAGCCGAATATTTGGCCCTCGTGAATAAAACTTTGATGGTGCAGAACTGACAGACGAATTCTCCAAATGTTGGGAGTAATAACGAAGACTGTCTCTCACTAATACAAAAAGCTGTTTTTTTATTTATGCATCACCAAATTGCTGATACCCGTAGTTTGTGACCAGATTGGACTGCATGTATTTTCTATAAATAAATGCCGGAAACAAATTTACCAGCAATTCCGAAGAGGACGGATTCCTTGGTGTATTTATATTCCATTAGAAATTCAATCAATATTTCATTTTGGATATCGCATTAGTATCGGATGAAGTTCGAAAGCCACTGCTTTCCGTTTTTCACGGACCTTTTTGCAGTGAAGAAGGTTACGATGTCGACTGCGAGCGACCGGGAAGAGGTGATGGGTATTGTCATTGATGAGTAAAATTGGTGGAAACAATATAACAAGAGCATTCGGTATTTTTGGGTCATCATAGCATAAGCTTTACTCGTCGCACATATCATTTTGCTGCACTGCTAATGACTTCTGCTCTGTCAAGAATTTGAAGTCATTTCAAAACGTTGTAATACTGGCTGGCGTTGACTCACTGGGGAAAGCAGCAACGTGCAGGGAATCTCTATCCTCACTTGCATACAGCGGTTACTTTGGGGCACCTTTGTTCTTTAGGGTATCCGCACTTCGTATGCCTCGGGGTGCTCTATTTTTATTGCATTTTCAAAAACGCACTGAAAGCTTGCAAGGTGAATTTCGAGCACGGTTAGGCTAGCACGAACAATCAGCCAACACGATCACATGACCAATGGGGGATCCATTGGTCCACGCGCTCTGACTGGCATCAGGATAAACAGGAGAATTTTCTATAAGTGGTGTCTTTCCCGAGAATTTTCTGATGAGTGGGATTTGTGACACATCTTGCGAAACGGGGACACGTGTTACAATGCACCGCACATGGAAGTAAGGCTGGAGTCCCCGGCTATCTTGTGACACTTGCGTGTTTACTGATGAAGACACACCTAAGGATGTAAGGTACAATGTCGTATATTTACGAGAGGGCCACCCGCCATCTCCTTTCGCTTTTATATATCTACAACCCGCAGTCAACGAGTTTTCTGTGCCCTACTACTTGAAACATTATGATGCCCGTCGCAGCTCTCACCTACACAGCGAAAAGGGGGCCGATTTTGTGGTATCTGCCTGAAGATCTGAGACGTTTAGAATATTTGTCCTTTTCAGAGAGTTCTAGAAGTGATCAGATGCCGTCACTGTTCACACTTACTAAATACTACTAAAAAACCTTTTTCGCATCGCCGGAGGGTGGTCTTTAACTGCCTTTTACAAGGCCGGAAATTCGCGGATCGATGACCAAGCCATTCTCCAATGACAATCGAATGGTAGCCAGTTTAAATTTGGGAAATTCTACCGCGGCCCTCATCAGTGGCGTCAGAAACCAATGCCATGTAGGAGTGACCCTACATGACCGCGGACGAGCAAACTCAATATGCATTCACTGTGCTTGCCTAACGGCCGTATTCAGAGTCGCTCCTCCACTCCTTTACTCCCTCCACTCAGCTGAAGGGAAGGATTCCTCAATGCCTATACATGAGAAAATAATTTCAAGGATGCCTTCAACTGGATTCTCCAATTGAGGAAGGATTTGGAATACCAGGGTAAGTCATCTATTGTTTTTTTTTCTTCATCGGATTTTTATATTCCAGGAGACTAGCGGCACGCATTATCTAAGGATATCTTCGTGGTCGGTACGCTTATTACACATTCAGGAGGACGGTAGCTTCGGTCTACTGCATCGCCCTTTTTGGTTTGCGGAGATGACTTCCTCCTGAGATCTTCCAATGAGCACGGCTGATCACCACGGAATACCTGACATCTAGCGACGACAGAAGACCTTTTAGGGGGCGTTGAAACGCTGTGTTAAGTTAATGATGTCACAGACTTCTCGTAACGGTACCGAAACTAGTCAACACAATGTTGTCGATTCCACAAACATGGTCCAGTTTAGTTGACATAAGTTATGAATGATTACTGTGGTAAGTACCACGATTGCCCCCACTGTCTTTTATGACCTGCTGGTAAATCCTGAAGTGCTATCTGCTATCTCTGTTCTTGTCGAGGGGCAAGGTGCACGGGCCGACTGGACGTCTCTGACTGAACTATATAAAATTGGCGCAGCTTGCACAAGTGGTGCCAGGCTGGAGAAACAGCAGTGTTCTGGCGGCCCCTCTTTCTTTGTCCGAGTCCAGCACGTTGTAGCATCATCGACAGCAGCAGCCCAGTAGGTCCAATGCAGGGCGCAACCCTCTACCATCTACCTCAAAACCCTCCTGTCCCGCGCCAGAAGAACCTATTCTTTGCCTCCGAATTCCTTGTTTCTTGACTCTAACGAGTAATTGTCCTTCCGGTGGCAGTCCACGGGACTTCACACTGGTATTCCACTGATTGTTATTCGCCTAGATATGTGGCTAGCCCAAGCCTATTTATTTTTCTTTTTTTGAACTACGATATCCTTTACTCCAGTTTGTTTGCTTACCCAGGAAGCTCGTTTCCTGTCTCTAAGTGTTATTGCGATAACACATAGTTCTATGGCGCGTCGAACCGACGTAACGTGACATTCAGTTTGGTTAATAATGCGAAACTCTCCGCACCGTATGTTAAAACCACATTTATTTCTCAACCTTTCGCTTCAGGTTCAAAATGACTGGCATGCCGAGATCTTTTCTTCGGCATGCCTTCACATATCTCTCAAACGGATCGCGTAAGCACGCGGAAGAACCCGCCGCCAAGTCCAATGCCAACGTCGCTGCTACGAACTCAAAGTAAATACTGTGCGCCCAGAATGCGAAGAGAGTTCAGTCGGAAATACGCTGGTTTCATGACGCGAGGGACCCAGGTTCGATTGCGAACAAGGGAAGCAATTTTTGGGGAAGCAAATTAGGAGCTCGAGCTCTCGGCGCTTGGTGTGGTCACAGTACTAAAATAGCGCAGCAGTTTTTTTTTTTTTTTTGAACGCGTTGCGCTAGAGCGCAACGCGTACTAAAGAACACACCGGCAGACCTTTTTTCAACGCCTTTTGCTAGAATGTTTCGTCCCATTGGCAAAAACACGGACAAAAAATAACACGCCGGGACATTCGTTTCCCAATGCCTCGCGCTAGAACGCTCCGTGCTTCAAAGACACCAGGCTTTTACAGCAAAGCTTTGATGGAACCTCCTTTATGACCAGGGTTCGGAGATCCTGACCCGCCCAACGAAGATACGCCGACACGAAAGAAACAGAAATAACTGGTTTATTCTGGGATGCTTAAACAAATGACATGAGTAGAAACAGCCGCTCGCAACGAATACGTTAATGTACACAACGGGACTCAAAAAAATCGCGCCAATCCACCCTGCGAATTTGGTTGGAAAGCAAAGCTGTAAACGGCACACGCACTTATTACCCATGCGACGTCACTTGAATTCCCTCACGTCGCTAACCAAATAGTGAAACCAGAGAGAAGTGAAATGCAGTTACCCAACCCTCTATTACATCAAAGAAATATTGTTGGTATGGTTTAATTAATGCATGAATCATGAACGGTGGTTGGTTGAGTTGTATTGGTGTAGCACATCAGTGGAAACTGTTTTTGTGAAATTAAAAGAAGGTCTAACTCGGTGTTAGACGGTCTGACTTCTCGTCTTTGCCGTCGCGGACGGAGGTGACGACGTTGGCGGCATAAACGGAGGAGGAGTAGAAGGTGTAGGAGGTGAAGGAGGAACTACTTCAATTCAGATTTCTCAGCGGCCCAGAGTGTGGCCCAGGGGATTGGTTCCGTCTTCACTGCAGCCCATATTCAGTCCGCGCCGCCTATGCACTGTCCTCAAGCTGAAGCTGGGTAGGCAGAGAGAGGCTGGGCAGCAGCATCTCCAATTGCTGTTCTTCGGCAGTTGACGGAAAGAGAGGAGGGTGCTCAGGGCTAACGTCACACACCCCGATTATGTTGCAGACTTTTCCTACTTGTGAGCAAAATTTACATTCAACGTCGTAGCTAATCGGGTGCATTAGGTGAAGACACGTAGGGTATGAGAAGGAGCCGTATTGCATCAGCCGTAGGGTAGTTTGTTGTTCTATGGAGAGGTCAGGGTAAGGCGAAGGTAAGGTCTGTCTCAGAAGGCGATAATGCTGGGTTATGGCCCTGCCCTGAACGAGACGTGCGGGTGACTGTCGTTGTGCAGCTCCATTGCACGGGGGACAAAATTGCAGGCTTAGAGGGCGTATTCGTTGCCCTCCATGGAAGCATGAGCGGGTGTCATGATGAGCCCAATGGAACAGTTTGGGGAGTGATTTTTTAGCACACGCATTGCAGGTCGCGACAACAACCGGACTGGTAATTCCGGTAGGCTTGTGAGAATCGGTGAGTACCTTCCGAACCCGTGGTTAAGTGAGAGCCAATGCGATGGCTCCCTCTTCTCCTGCCGTCATGTCTTCGGTCTCGAGTGAGGCACAAGCAAGGAGGGTGGATCTGGAGGTAGCCATAATGATGGCGTACTGCTGCCCTCGATGTTGGGAGGCGTCTGTGTAGATAACTACATGATCCCCACCGATGGTGGTGTTGAGCGCTTCAGCTCGTGCTTATCTGCGACCATCGTCATATGAGGGGTTCGTATTTCTATGTTAAGGAAACATCGTTAGTTCTTGTCGCTAAACGTCCAGGAGTACATCAAGCGGAGGGACAGTCTGTGCCGCACGTTAAATCTGGTCAAGGCTGCAACAACCCGCCGCAGTTCCGCTGATTCGAAGCTTCTGGATAGAAAGATGGTACTCTATCAGCTCTTCCAACGTGTTGTAGAACCCGGTGCTAAGCAGCCTCTCTGGACGCACTCATGGGAAGACCAATGGCTTCCTCAACCGCCTGTGTAAACATTATATAAAGCGTCTTTTTGTCCTCCTTGCCGAGAATAACAGGAGGTTGACGTAAGTGATTCTCGAGATGACAAAAGCTTGCAATAATCGAAAGGTATCGGATTCCTTTAGGCCTCGCTTCTCGGTGGCAACTCGCTAATCATGTCGATGATGATATTGTGGCTGTGTTTGAGCCGCTGGAAGGATACGTCACTCTTGGTGTTGGCCGGAAGATTTAGGCCCAGCAATATGATGCTTGGGCTTGAATTGATGGCCTGGCCATCAAGGAATATTTGGATGTGTTCCCTAAGGTGTCGTTTTGCGTGAGGGCTGACGACACGGAGCTGAGATTGTTTACGTGAACACTGGAAGCCACAGGTTTAGCACATTGGCGTACTAGAAGTGAGATGCCATGGGTTGGTGTGAGCTTCCTTTAATCGCTATCGCGTGGATAATCGCGATCACGCAGGGGGTAAACCTGCAGATGTGCTGGTGAGTGCACCACTTGTCTTCCCCGTCTCGGCGTGGGCATGAAGAGAAATCGGTAAGACAACGGGTTCTGTATTTGCTATTTTATTAGTTCCAGGTTCGATTCCTGGCGGTGCCAGTAAATTCCTTTGTTTGTTCGCGGGAGTTTTCTGTTGACAGCAATGGCCATGAACGAACCCTTGGGGGGGGTAGAAGTAAAAAAGCTTTGCTTCGAAACCAACTACACGGATTGTGCAGAAACACAATAGAACCCTTCGCTCTACACTCACGACAACGTTCGAGTCCTGGTACCAAGCCACTCCGTGTGCGCCCACCACAAGTGCTGGTAAGTTAGAGCTGGCCAAGGGTCGTCGTACCGGTTGTCTGCCCCTTGCTGCTCCCATCCTGGTTCTGCTGCCGCCGACCTTATCCGTCAAACTTTCTCGACCGCACCCGTGAATGCAGTCATTATACCGGACGTGACCGTTGTGCACATGTTCCGGGCTTGGTACGCACGACACGTGTTCTTTTGTCCGATAACTGTTGATCGCACACACACGCACAGGCACAAGATGCCCTGACGTCACCATTTCTGTCCGACGCGCGCTGGCTGCACTGTTATCACCATTCGCGGGCGCAAGTAGCGGCAGAGTCGCTATAGCCTCTACCCCCAAGGGCGTCCATTCCATGTGCAAAAGCGCCAATGCACTAAAGTCAAAGACACCGAGCTCTCAGCACTGAAACCGCATTATACACTTTATCACAATTTCAAAACCGCATCATACATCCAAACTGTATCACGGAAACAGCATCATACGCTTATACACTGCAGGCTTCACCACTACCAATGTTTCACGTTAGTGGAGGTCGTTTTTGAATCATTGGCAGCACATGTTATAGTTCCTCGAAGCTTCTTACCTGTACCCGTCACCCTTTGAGGTGTACCACCGGGTATTTTTCAGGTTTTATGGCGAAATGTGCAGTGTTCGATTCGCGCCACCTCTATTACCACATTTTTGTCAGGGTTTGGAGATTTCTGTCTACGCCTGATGGGTTTCTGTCGGCCTAAACAGATATTCATTGAAAAGGGAACTGTATAATAAACACGGCGGTTTTGGTGAACAAGTAACAACGAGTTGGCGTCAGTTTTGTTTCGCATCATCGCTAACCGAGTAGTAGGAACCACGTGGTGTCAGAAATGGGATAAACGTATTCTTCCTAGTTGGCACTGCGGCACTGACCTTACACTCTCTCTGCACGATAATGGCTCACACAGGGGCACCCAGTCGAGCAGCGGCAGCAATCCCACCGCAGGCGCCCTTCAATTTTGACCGAACTTGCGTGCGGCCAGAATGGATTGCATCCTTCGATGACTACTACTGCGCAACTCGGCTCGACAACGAAACTGAGGAAGCCCAGGTGGGAACGCTTCTGTACAGGGTGGGAGGGCTGTCCAGATTATGTTTTTAGAAGATGGGCCTTGCACAGCGAAGGTACCAAAGCTACGCTGTAGTGAAAAAAAAATGTCCAACGGCATCTTAGTGACCACCAAGAACATAATAGATGAAAGCACTAATTTCTACTTCCGGAAGCAAGAACTAGGATAAGATGTGGACATGCTCGTGTAGCCCTGCACACGCTAACTAACCGCTGCAATTTTCCAGAATTCGGAGAGCGAGTGATGTACAATAGATTTGTCGTCGGCGCCTAGAACACAGAGCTGATGGAGTTGATGGTTGGATTTTTTTGGCGCAAGGCCAGCTTGGGTATATAACAGAACAAAAGTATATAACAGAAAACAGCGGCTACTAAAATGTGTAAGCCCGAATAACAGTAAAATCAATTAAAGGCAGTGGTTATGGCTGGTGTATAGGGCCAGTTGTGGTTACGCTAGATAGAAAATGAGGTTTAAAAAGTTAACATCAAACAAATATTTAAAAAAGCGGTGCACAGAAACCATGGCATCGTCACCCAAAAACAAGAAAGAGTGTAACGGAATGTTTTGTCTGTATAGTTCCTTGAATTGTCTGTGTCTTGTTGTGTCGAGTGTCTTGCATGTGATTAGGATGAAAACTACGGGTAGGCCCTCCCCACAGCTGCTACACAAGAGAGTGAGCAGGTGTGAGTGTGTTGCATGTGTATGGCGTATCCGCCACCTAGCTAAGGTAACTTCAATGTGTCTGTGGTGTGAGTCAATAGCGCATGATCCCAAGTGTGGTTTTTTTAAGGGTAATTTTTTTCTGTATGTTCACTCTAGTGTGTTTGCCTTGTCTTGCGAAGTTAGTGTCTTATGTGTGGCTTCATGTCTGTGTACGGCACTGTTGCTATGTTCACTGTATTCTCGAGTGGAGCAGCAGTGGCCATTTGATCTGCGGTTCAATTCCGGAATATTGCACAGTTGCAAGGAACCCAACATACTGTTTTTTCAAGACATGGGGCGTATGCCGACACAAGGGAAATAAAAACAAGATTGATTACATAATTTTTAGCGTTTTTTGGGCAAAAGTTCACGTACAACGCTAAGAGAATCCGGGTACACTATGGACTTTAAAATTTGCTGTTGTAGAATGTGATGCATAACAAGTAAAATGCCAAGTGCTTCAGCCGTAAAATTGCTGTTGTGAGAGTTCATTACAGGATCAGGTGTCTTCGATGCGTTGCAGTAAAACTCCACACACTAGTACTTCTACTGCCGCAGGAGGAAATGCTGCATAATGGCTACCCTTGGTGCCCTGTTTTTGTAGAATTGCAAAAGGAAAGGCACAAGAAACAGCCGTGAGTTAACGGGTGTCAATGATGGGTGTCTTGTAGATGTGTGAAATTGCGACTGCTAGCTCAGAAGCTTCTGCTCTCACTCTATAGGGTGCGGCATGTAAATATATGGACCGTGTAAAAAGAGCTGCTTTGACGATGCATCATGAATGGTCGAGTTAAAAGCACGGTTTTTTTACACATAATGTTGGAGGCATACAACAAGACAGTGTATATCCTTGGGTGATATAGGGACCATTTGTGACACTCTGCATAGAGGCTTTCAAGAGGGCTAGTACGAAAGCGTCACGAGCAAGGCCAAGCCCCAAATGATAGCATTTAGGTGCTGTTTTTGGAGTCCACCCTTACATGAAACTGCCCTAGTCGAAGCGAGATGATACCAGTGCAGTATAAAGACGCAGAAGGAGCTGCTTGTCCGCACCGTATGATTGGTGTGAGACGACATTCGGAAAATTTATAGTTTTTAGGCATTCTTGTCTAAGCATATTCAGATGAGGAATAAATGATAGTTTTTTATCTAATACTACGGCTAAAGACTTGTGCTCCTTTTTAATAGGAATCGACCCGCCGTTTATACTTATGTCAGCCACATGGATCCCCGCGCACACGGTTGAACACAACGCAAGTACTTTTTTCGGGATTCAGTTTAAAACCACTTGTGCCCGCCCAGCCAGCAAGCTTGTTCCCGCCGAGCTGGACTTGACGTTCACAGATTGACATATTACATGATTTAAATATAATTGGACATCATCTAGAAATACTGAACAAGAAAGGGTTGGTGGCAATGCCTTACGGAACAAGTTAATCTTCAATATCAAGAGTGTGCAGCTAAAAACACCGCCTTGAGGCACGCCATCTTCCTGAACATGTACATTAGAAAGTGCACTACCAATTCTCGCACAGAACGTTCGCTCAGACATGTAGCTAGAAAGGGTGTTATGCATGTTGCCCGAAACACCGAATGACTTCAAGTCACTCAAGATGCCATATTGCCATGCCGAGTCGTGGGACTTTTTCATAGAAAGAAGATTGTAATGCAGAATTTTTTGTGAATGAAGGCATCTTTTATGGTGAATTTAAACTCAACAAGTTAATCGTTCGTGGAGCGCCCCGCCCTGAAGTCTGCGTTGCAGCTCTCGAGAAGACCATTGTACTTCATAACGTACTCAAACGTCCGCCTAATTATGTTATCGAAAGGCTTGCGCAGACAACTTGTCAGGGCAATGGGTCGATAGCTAGCGGGTGAGGAACTGTCCTTCCCCTCTACAATTATATAACTATACAAGCTACAACTATATCCTTCCTCCAAGAGTTAGGAACGTGCTCCAAAATCTATATCTTGATATAGGTGGATAGAACAGAGAGCTGTCGGAAGGACTCAACACGGATGTAAATATTAGGACAAATGACAACTGCTCTGGCGAAAGTCTCATTTATTGACACAGTCAACTTGCAGTAATTTGAGCTTCGGGTGGCCATCATCAGCGGGGCAACTACTGGAAATCCTGGCCTAGTCCAACGAAACCCGAGGAACCTGTTCATGTAGCGGGAGGTGAGCCCCACCGAACACCAACGGCAGTCGCTTCAGTCCTGGTCGCAGAAGCCGCGACCAGGGCCGAATGCGTATTCCGGGTTTCAGCGAGTTATATTTGTGAAATAAATGTGAACGAAATTTATGTTTACAGAGCAACGAAGCCTGCACATGACGAACGGCTGCACGCACTGCTCGAAAGGGTCCTTTGAATTGGCGTCACACGCAATAGGTCAAAGTGTTCCTTTTTTGTCACTTGATCAGCATTTTTAGGCTACGTGGTTGATTCGTCAGGAATGAGCCGGAATCCTAAGAAAGTGCTTGTTAGGAAGTGCGGCAGGGAGCGATAGCATGTACAGCCCGTTGGAAAGAAACAAAGGTTGTGTCGGCACGCACTGCGCTGCACCTGCAAGATGAATAAGCGAGATCCTAAATTCGGTAGTATTTTTGGCAAACCAGTTTTATTAAGCGTAAAAGATAAATAAATACCGCAACGAAATTACGCGCCGATATCCCGCAAAAAACATTCCATCTGGCCTTCCCTGCGTTTCAATCTCATTACGATACGGGAAGGCATATACACACATCTGTTTGGAAGATGGGAAACAAACAATGAAGAGAATGTGATGAGCCTACCTCCCAAAGTAAGCACAACAAAAGGCGATTAAAAGGGTGCCGCCACATAAAATAAAAAGTGATTAACCAGCGCAAAAACGCTTTCCGTGGACAGAATCTAACCTTTGTCTGTCGGGTAATGAAACTGACCTCTATGCCATTGCGTTAATGGCATGCTCTCTCGCGAGACCTTGTCCTCGCAGGTTCTCATACGATCACGCCTTCACTATGGAGCAATAATGCCGAGTTTGTGAATCCGGGACTGCCAGTGGAGGAGGCCTTTCAGCGGCTGTCCGGAAATTAATGTGAACTTTAATTGGCGGGTCTCCGACTAAGGGAGCTGGGCCGCCGGCTCTTCTGTTTCTCCGGCGTTGAGTCACTTTGTAGATGCGCCATTTTTCCTCTCACATATTACTTGAATGCAAAAGCTAGTGTTACACCACTTAGAAGGAATGCATACACGTGCCGGACGTGAGCTCAATTCAGGGTACACACGTAATGCAATATATTCTTTCCACTTTACCAAAATATCCAAGACCTACATTCATGAATATACATAGTTGGTACGGCAGATAACAGAAACTTTTCGATTACACCAGGCATTCACAATTACCGTTTGCTTTTTCTGTGCCTAGGGGTCTGTTTATCTAGCTATCGAACGTGGTTTGCTGTTTGATCTATTGATTTGTACGAAGCCAGTTTGTTTCAATAGCTTTCTCCTCCTTTTTTATTATTTTGTTTCTTATTCTTTCTTGTCTAACGGCTGCAATTTACTTTCGTGCTAATAGTGCCAAAGAGTTGCTTTTGAGAAACCAAGATTAATTGAAATAATACTGTGCACCACTTGTTTTTATGTATGAAGGTTTCATTTTATTAAGCATTGTTTTTAGGTGTTTGAGATTTCAAGAGCAAAAAATAGTACAACTCGTGCAACTTGGCTATAAAAACGGTAAATTTCTACCGGTATGGGAATTCAACCCACACCCTGCTGAAATGAACGGAAACAGACATCCGTAACACCCTTCGGATGAATTGTTGTAGTGCACTAAACATAGAACTGTAAGTGAGTGGTAGTTTCCGACTTATAAAATTGCTTTGGAGACACTGCAAGAAACGAGTACGCGTAACTTTACTGTAACAATAACAGACAGTTTTATTCGAGTATAAACATAGCACTTGTCAAATTAAGCTGTGCTTCGCATGATGAAGGGGTAGATTTGCCGCCCTGATATTTGTAGCACCATCATACACCACCCAGAGAGGGCCGCTAATGGTGAAACCGAAGTTCTAGTAAACAATCCAGCTACACGAATTCGGCGTGTTCCTAAGTGAATGAAGGCTTATGTAATGCTTTAAACTGTAAAGTTCTTACGTTTTACCTGCTGACTGACTTACAGAACATATATATCACGTAATCGGGCACGTTGAAAGAGGACCGGTATTGACAAATCAAATTTTCTAATAAATGTAGACTGAAGAACCCGGTATGGCTCAGTAATAACGAAAACACAACTATGCCGGAAGGAGAAATGGCAAACGGCTGATCATAACGATGATTCGATTTTAATGGCGCAAGGCCGGCAATTGCCCGAGAGCGCCAAGATAATAGTTATTTACGGACACTGGTGAGAAGGCGCACACTGAATACTGTAATTAAAGAAATAAAAAAAAACATGTTATAGTAGGGAATGCCAAAGACTAGAGTATAGACCAAGAAATACCATGGGTGGCATGTAAGGAGGCGTCAAAATTTGATGTCTCTCAAAACCTTAAAAGCGCGATAACAGAAACATGTCATTGTCGGCTATAAAATAAGGTGGGTTTAGTGCAGTGTGTGGTCTATACAGCTCTGCAAAGTGTTTGCGTCGTGTCCTGTCGACTTCTGTGCGTTGAGTGGGAATGAGAATTAGAGAATGCCCTCTCCACACATATTGCTCTGGCTCTTGGAGAACCACTGAAAAGGTAGGAGTGTGTCGCATTTGTGTGGCCTATCCTTAATTTAGCTGGGGTAAAGTCTATGAAACTGTTGTGCGAGTCAGAAGTGTTTCGTCCTAAGCATGGCTTCATTATGTGTCACTTGTTGTCTCGGTGTGTACTCCGGTCTGCTTGCTTTCTTTCGCCAAGGTCTTGTCGTATATGCTGCTTGAGGTTGTTCAAGGATACAGGAATTATATCCACTCTGTTTTTAGGCTCATCAGCTGAGAAATTTGATCCGCGGTCTCTTTCCCGGCGGTCCCAGCGTGGCCTGAGCTTCAGTCGGCAATACTTACGCGTAAAAAGGGAACGAAGATCTTGTTTTGTCTCTTGGATCTTTTTGACGTACCCGTGAATAAAATCCTGGTTCACGTCAACCCCTTCATCAGCTTTATAATCTAAAATCTGCTTCCTGCAAAGAAAATCAAAAGATGTTCGAGTTTAGGTAACTTGAAACATCCCGGGCTAAATTAGATTGCCGCTTTTATTTCAATGTCTTTCCTTACCTCCACCGGCAAGGTGATTATTTAAACAGTATCAAAACTGTAAATAAGAAGAGTTTTACGCATATATGGAACAGAATCCAAAATGTGATCAAAGTACTTAAGGTGTGTATTCTTCATCAATTCGAGACTCCTTTCTTTATGGCGCGCTTAATTATGTCTACATAGGTAGAACCATCTCCTTGCCAACATTCTGTATTTGCGATGGACGCTTCTGAAAACCCTGAAACTATGGTGAAAATCCACTCCGGGCACTCCGGAAGTCTCTTGAGCTTAGTAATAGGAGATGCCTAATAGTGTTATACTACGGGAACTGCAGCCGCTTGTTACAGGTAAAGTCCTTGCTCAAGGTCGTGCTGGGAACAATGTCAGAAGAGCGATGTCCGCACATGATAAGATGTATGGCCATAAAACACTAAGTATAATTAGGTTGAAACAAACTAAATGGTGGGGAGCCAAGCCAAGCCAAGCCAAGAACTTGACACGTCGCTCTTCGGCTGTTCGGTGTTTTGGTCGCGTTTTCCGGGTTTCAACCTTGGACCTGTTGCCAACAGTGCTATCGTCTAGCCCAAGAATCTCTGGAACCTCAACGACCGGCCAGTGACGACTCCCGAGACGCTAATGTTGGCCTCGGGCCAGCGCAGAATCATCGGCGCCGAGGAGGCCTAGCGTCCGCCGGCACCTCTGGCACTAGACTTAGGCGCGCCGCTGTTGCTATAGCAACTCCTGCGCTACGCTCGCTGTGCATGGATGCGACGCTGCAACGCCACAGTATGAACGCTGAAGCAACTCCTGCTGCCCCAGAACCAATGGAGGACGAGCCAATTGCGGCAACGGCTAATGGTGGTTCGACTAACACCAAGAAGTGGACATGTGATAAACCATCGTACTGGCCGGCTACGCCGACTCAGGACACTTTTGCGCATAAACGTGGCCGTGCATGTGAACTGCATACCGTGACCTCCGTGTTATCTCCGCTATACAGAGGGGCGATAAAACCACGAAAGTGCTTCAATGTGACGACGCTGCCAAATGGTGTCTTCCAAGCCCCATTAAATACCGGTCTTCAAACCGCGGGGTTCCAGGGCTTCGCGCTTCATTGGCCCACTAACACCGTCTCCGTGCGTTCGCTGAATGATGTGGATCGTCTCCATGGCCTGAAGGAAATACCTCTACCTGGTCGCACCGAACTGCCCGTTCAAGAGTACCTGATTTCAGGCTCAGATATCCGCAGGTATGTCGTTTCCGGCGTTCACCCAGACAAGTCCCCAGAGGTTCTTGCGGCAACACTTACGTGCACTAGTCACACGATCTTGCAGGCGCGGTACATGGGTCGCAGCCTAACATGCCTTGTCACCCTTTAAGGCGCGTCGTCTCCGCAAGCGCGCATTACATATTATGGCTGCATACTGCAAATCTGCACTCACAAGTCAGCCGTAATCTATTGCTACAGTTGCTTTAGGCCTGCCCATATGCGTGCCTCGCGCCCTCAACCTGAAGACACCGTCGAGAAGTCCCAAGAAACTGCCAAATATAAATGTGGAATCTGTAAAAAGGATCACCACGACGTCACAGCAAAGGACTGCCCCGTTAAGCGGAAAGCTATCGAAACTCGTCCCAAGAATACTCGCGACCGCAAAGCGCCACTGCAACACGAGTCCGACCGTGCGGTCAAGACTTCTAACTGGTGCGCCATCTTGACTACCACCAAAGAAGAGTTTCCTCCATTAAGCATGGATGATGAGCCCGAAGACGTTCCTATCTATAAGGACGCAGTCAAGCATGGCAAGGTACGGCGCAAACGTCAGAATCCACCAGAAGAGTCAACTATGGAAGCTCCCGAGGAGGTAGTAGACATTCACAAGCGGATATATACCCTCCAGGAAGAGCTCCTCCGTCTCCGTCACCGAACGACTCTGGTGTCCCGCTCTTCTCAGCGCTCAGCAACCACTTACACTCGCTCGTCTGCTCCTGCTACGCCTGTCCCACCCGTGCCATCGCCAGATGGCAAGCTGTCTCCGATCGAACTCATCCATTTTGTGGCGCAGCAACTGCAACGGCTCTCGTCCGTTTTGCTGACTCACCTTTCATCGTTGCAGTGATCCAAACAAACCACAAGCGCGTGCTTCAGTGGAACTGCCGGTTACTCGCTAATAAGGCTGGGGAGCTTCACTGCCGTTTGCCTATAGGAGGTCTCCCCGTTTGCGTTCTGCTCCTGCAAGAGACCAACTCTCTTCCGAGTCTCCCCGGATTCAACGCCTACGCCTCGCCCGCCATTCCGGATCGTCGGTGTAGCAGTGTGAATTAACATCCAGGCAAGGCTGCTGTCTATGTCGCCACCTGTTACTCCCAGGCTCAGCTGAAATTAGAACCGTGGTGCAGTGAATAGCAAGAAGTGGTGACCGTGTTAGTGCGCCTCCCTCAAACTGACATCATACTGGTGTCATGTTACGTGCGCCCGCACAGCGGACGCTCCCTCGTGTTGCGTCTCGGCTAAATAGAAAATCTCGTTTGCACGCACCCGGGGTGTGCAGTGCTGGTAGGTGGAGATTTCAACGCACCGCATCCGACTTGGAGATACCCCTACTCAAGCGTACGAGGAGGTCAGGTTTAGGACGCATTCACCAATGCACACTGTGTGCTAATTATCCCCGTGGACAGTCCAACTCGGCGACGTGACCACCCGCGCAGCCCTTCGTAGTCCCGTGACCTTTCTTGGTGGTTGGAGCGTAGCGTGTCCCTTGGAATCGGGAGCCGGACGGCTGGGGCAGTAATAATTATCCCATCCACATCGGCTTGGCTCCTACTGTAAAATTTCGCACCGCCGCCGCTGCTGTGTCTCAGACTGGGACTTGTTTCGAAAAGCTATGAACACCTCCGTTCATTAAGACCTATCTTATTCTCTGTATTATCAACGTGTGGCTCGCCGGGATGCCAAGCGGACTTCTTGGGTAGAAGAAAACAAGCCAATAGGAAACCAACATCTCTTAAATTTGTGGGCTGCTCACCACCGAGCGGATCTGCCAGCCGATACAGATCCTTCAATTTCAGAATTCCGCACCTCGTTGCACCGTCTTACGGCTGAAGCTCGCCGCCATGAGAAGTCTATATATCGGCAACGGTGTCTGGACTGGTGTGTCTCACTGGGGCCATCCTCTACCACTGCATCTACCTGGCGCACGTTTTGCCGTATGGAGCTCGGCGGACGCCCCCAAGAGCCGGCTGCTAATGCGTGCCTCACGTCTGGACGGACCCCGTGCCAATTTGCTCCTTAAGTGGCCAAGGAATTCTTCCCAAAGTACGACCAAGCTCCACCACCATGGTCCTGCTCACCAACTCTGCCCCCAGAGACTGGTTCGCCTCCCAGTCAGGAAGACCTTGACGGGATTCAGGCAACATTCACCATGGTTGAGTTTCTGGCGGCAATAGACAAGGCGAAGTTACCCACAGCACCAGGCCCAGACGGTGTGACTTACGGAGCGTTCTAGAACATCGACGGTCCAAGTCTACAGGTACTACTCGACTGGCTGAACGCTATCTGGACCTCTGGTGACGTTCCGGTCGCCTTGAAGCACGCTGAGTGCAAATACAAAAACCTGGAACTTCTCCTGACCATCTGAATGATCTTCGCCCAACCGCACTAACATTGACCGTCTGTGCGCTCCTTGAACGGCTGCTAGCCCCGCGCCTTACATGGTGGCTAGAACGATACGGATGGTACCACCCGGCTCAAATTGGGTTTCGTACGCAACTGGGCACAGAAGAATGCCTAGACCACCTCTCATTTATGGTGCTCTTAGGTGGCAGATCGAAAAAATTCCCCCGCATTTCCCCGAGGGGGAGAATGTGAAAGTGCGAATGCACGGTTGTCGGCCCGCTTGCGGCGCTTGCGCTCGGCCCCCGCAGCCCACCGCCTCGCCGCCTTCTCTTCCATCTCTTCCATCGGGTTTGTAGTATCACGTGTACACCACGCAGTTATCAAGCCGCTATAACGCCGCTGAGTCGCCAACGCACGCCGCTGACGACGTAGTTTGAATACGTTAAAGATATAACGCGCGTTACTCACACTGATATCAGCGTGGCTTCCGTGGCTTAGTTAGTCGGTAGCACGTCGCGCTGCGGCCGCAAAGTCCTCGGATCGAAACCTGGCGCCGGATGCTGTTTCTTTTTTAAATATAGAGGAGCACTGCGGACGCCGCCGACGCCGCCGACGCCGCCGCCGCTGCCGGCGGTGGATGGTTTGGGGTCGCTTATAAAGTGCATTCGCACTTAAAAAATCCGCGCGATCCTTGCTATTGGCGTCCAAAAGGCCTATGACAACGTGAGCCCCGCTGCAATAATCAGTATTCTACAGTGACTCCTCCTTCCACCAGCAGAAGGCCGCTTCGTAGCGTATTTTCTTCAGATCCGCTCCTTCTCCATCCGCACTGTAAAAGAACGCGAGGCACACTTTGTTTAGGAGCGAGGCGTGCCTCAATGCTCTGTGCTGTCCCCAGTGATTTTTAACGTGGCCATGCTGCCTTTGACATGAAAACTGGCTGACATGTCACTTACCAATCGTAGCGGCCGACGCCGGTTGTCGCAGACACTAATATGCCTGTCCTTGAATGGGGAACCCCTGGATACTGGTGCTCATATTCGTGTATTGGGGTTAGAAATAAGCGCACGAGGTTCGGCAGCTTCATGGGTCCGTTGTACTCGACAAAAACCTGCCAGCATGCTTCACGCGTTCCGCCCCATCGGCCAGAAGTCGGGAGGGGCCTGCTCTCGTGTCTTGCGTGTGTTAGTGCGAGCAGTCTTTCAGCCTCGTATCGTCTACCAAGCCCAGTTCCAGCATCTCACTTTGCGGGACTGGGATAGCCTGGAAACCATAAACAGGGAAGCAATGCGAGTGATCACCGGCCTTCCTCGCATGACCTGCATTCCGACCCTGCTAGCTGAGGCACAATTTAGCACATTAGACAAACTTGTACAGCACCGTCAATCGGCACGTCTTCTAAATATAAATCGATTCCTGCCGCCACCGCACTAGCGCACTACTATGACCCCGCATCACCTCTGATACCGCGTCCAGCTTAGTCACCGCCATGGCACCGGCCACTGGCCACCGACAACCTGCCTCTCGGGCGTATAAAAAGTATTCGCCCAGGCCACCACACCAACCCACCCCTCCCTATCAACACACCAGATGGCCTAGAGGCCCATGTGAATGCAGGGGTGGACAATGGCAACATCCACACGAGCCTAGTTTGCCCTTCTATGCCGTCTGTAAACCAGATGTGCAGTTATATTACACAGGCACCACTTTCGTCGGTTTTGGCAGAGCTGGTCGCCATCCGTGACGGCTTCAGTGCCCTAGGCCCTCGTTTATGTGTTGACCGACCGTCTTGCCGTATCATCTATAGCGATTCAACACAGGCTACTCGCGAGATACGGCGTGTATACAGCACACTGGGTATTACAAGTGATGTGCACCGGATACTGCAATCGTTCCCGTGCCCTGTCCGCATCCTCTGGAACCACCATAGCACGCCCACCCACGTCGAAGCCGAATTGGCTGCTCATCCTCAGCAAGTTATGTTCCCGCTCCCGCTTCTGCAGCTGTCTCTGGAGGATGCTCCTCTAATCAAGAAACAGTCTCTTCAACGCTCCACGCGTGCCTTTCTTCCTGGGCGTGGGACTGACCTTCCTGGCGTCTTAACCGGCCGTGAGGAGGTCACGCTCCGGAGAATTCCCATGGGTGATGCACTGACGCCTGCTGTTCGAGCAACACTGACTTCTGGCCTAGCGGTTACCTATGCAACCTGTCCCTACTGCCCGGTTTCGGCTGCGGTTGCGACATTAGACCATCTCCTATAGCATGTCCAGGTCTTCAAACAGCCCGAACCCGGCACATGGTATCCCCGGGATACCAACCAGGCCGCCCACCCGATATTCATCTGTGGACGCATGGTCCTCTTTACAGGCAGCTCTTGGACTTTCTTGCTCACACTGCCCTATACGGCATTCTGCGGTACATAACGCCGCTGGGCTCCCGCCAATTTCGTTTTTGTTTTCAATTCCTATGATGCCCAGGGGCAAAATGACGCAATAAAAAAATGAAGTGGTGCATGACAAACAATGAACAGTGCTCCCGAAAATGTTAAATGTGGTTGAAGAGTGGTGCCGACATTCTCTGAACAGGTAATTAAATTTTAACTGTCATTAGGGGAATTATTTTCGACCGCGTAACGCGGTTACCTACATTGATTCCAGCTTGTCGCTTAGCGGCTTTGGGATAAAAAGTTGCTTACTCTGTGAATGTTTCAAGGGCGGTCATGGCGGCCCTCAGTTTACGGACCACCGTGAATGGCAGGCGCCTCATAATCCACAATAGGGGCCTCGGGCAGAAAAGTAGCATCGAGAAAGTCCTCATACTTGTAGACAGGCACGCAATTAGTTCTTGGAGTTCCTGGCGACTGACGTGATCAGGTGGCAACCGACGTGCGTAGAAGAAGGAGGCGATGTTGCTGGAGGTGCAGTTCAATATGTAATCTTTGATGTGGATTGGTGCTCCCTCGGTTTTTCTGATCTTTTCTTCAAGATAGCCGAATTCATTCTGCAATTTGGACAATAAAATTCTCTAAATGCGTACCAGCTTGCTACAGCATTTGATACAATACGATAGAAATCATTGCACATGGGAGGTCAACAAATTTTAGGATAGAAATATGGTTTGTTAAAAATTAAGGTTTTGAGAGGTTTAAATCCTTACTGTAGCCGTTATCTATTGTAGCGTGGCTCAACCATACCATAGACAAATTTTACCAGTAAGGGTTTATAATTTGTTCGAAAGAGAGAAGCAATATTCGACATTCAGTGTTAGAGAGCGTTTTAGCATTTCTCCGATAATCCTGCTTTACTCAGCGAAAACATTTACATTGATTCAGCACTAGTTTTATCGCTAATGTGTTCCCAATGCGAGGTAGGCAAACCATGTTGCTCGGTTTAATTCTAAATCAGTATATAGATCACCGTTCATTATCCCTGCACCAGTGGACAACTAGGTTTATTCAGGCATAACCTTACTGGAGGGGACATACAAAACAACAAAGCAAACTTTGGCTTAGAAAGGCTATAGATCATCCAACAATATTCAGGTGGATGACCAACATAGCACTTTAGGAAACGATATCCAGGACGTTCAGATCCTAAGTACACAATCGTTGGGGTTTAATTCGGTCAACTCAAAATTATTGAGCAATAGCTCACTTCTCATCCCGAGAGAGAGCAAGGAGTGCGCACACAATTGCACAGCAACGTAAAAAAGAAGTTGCTGATTATAGTCATGGCTCTTCGACAAGACCCCAGTGTTGGGTTTGGAAACGACGGGAGAGCATGACAACTCGCCAGCAGTGGCTTACTGCTTTATTCGACGCAGGGACTGCTGTCAGTGCAAGATAGAAGTCAAGAAGAAGCACCCACAAACACGGCTACCGGCTTATCAAGCCAGCACACACTGGGTCATCATCGCGCAGAGGGCTGCTCAGATCTTATAAACTGATAGCAGCGCGCGCGCAGATCGAGCTGCCGGACGTAACGTCACTCCCCTCTTAAACCGAAAGTTCACATCTTTTTTTCAGCTCATGTACAGCAAACGCAAAACAAAATTTACCATCACTCATTGCAACAAAATCGCTGATGCATTATTCAGTCAGACGGCCGTCGACTGCGGGTGCTGCACGAAGTGGGGTTAGCGAGGCGGCAACACTACTGAGAGTTTCTGCGCACGAGTCACTCGTATGATTGTTTTCAGGGAAAGCTAACCAATCAGGTTTCAACTCTTGTTTGATGGTACAAGGACGCGAAAAGGTTGCTACCCTCAAATGTTCTGCATGCACAAACCTTAAGCACTGTTGCACACGAACGAAAAGCGTGACATCAGACCCAACCATGATCACTGTGACAGAACCATGACATCACTTGATGATATCCCCTCTGGCCGATTTTAGGATGACCACGTCCTCCACACAAAACGTTCTAGCAGCACCGTGACGTTTGTTTGCGGTACTCTCAATCCTTTTCATTTTATCCTTCATTGCTTGAGTCACGTCTTCTTTCAACAGAGAGTGGCGCGTTCGCCATTTCCCACCGAAGAAAAGTTCACTTGGTCTTTCCAGTAAAAGAGTAGGGCGTTATTTGGTACGAAAAAAGTGAGTTGTTTACGTTATGCTGCATGCTTCTGTGGCACTCAGTCTTTTAATCAACAAGTAGGTATTTTAAAAGAGCCTTTTGTTCGGTCTGAACTATACGTTCCGCGGCACCGTTTACCTGTGGACACCACTTTTGCGAAGGAATTCTCGAAATTCGGAACTAGGAAACTGGGGATATTGTTCGTCACCACTCCAACCGGCGAGTCATAGGACGCGAACACACAGCGGAAAACTTCAACTTTTTTTTGCGCAATTGTGCTGGTCATCAATTTAACTTCCACCCCCTTTGAGTTCGAGTCAACCATGACCAAGAAGGATTTGCCCTCTTTTTCAGCGAAGTTCACGTGTACGCGCTGCCAGTTGTTCGAACACCACATCCACTGCTGCAATAGAGTGGCCGGAATCGAAGTTCGAACCCTGTGACAAATTTCGCCTTTCCTGACACACTCCTCAAGATCTTTGTCGATGTCAGGCCACCACACCATTCCTGAAGCCAACATGTTAATTTTGTTATTCCAGGGTGCTCTTTGTAGAGTAGTTCTAAGACGCGTTTCATAAACGAACTGCGATTGGCTAGGCGGTTGTTCCAAAGACGACTGTTCATTTCTAAGCAAAGTCCATACCTTGTGATAAAATATGCCATGCTTTAGCGCTTTGTCGACTGCTTTAGGCCAACCCTGCCTCGTCATTTCGCGAATAATTCTGAGTTCGTCGTCTTTGTCAGTTTCTTTGGCTACTTTTTTAGCCGTAAGTGGCATGTCTGGGATAGATGAAAAGTATTTCAACATTTTGTCAGTAGACCTCCGAGGCAACAGTAACCCTGACAACTCATCTGCATTGCCAATCAAGCCACCCTTTCGGTACTCAGTCTTGTACTGATAACTATCCAGCAAATTTGACCTGCGGTGCATTCTTGCTGCTGCAACAGAATTTGCATGTTTCTCTGGGTCGAAAATATAGGTCAGCGGCTGACGTACCGTCGAGGTAGAAAACATTTGCCCCTACAGATATTTGTGAAATGTCAGAATGCCGAACACAATTGCAAGTGCCCCTCTTTCAATGTGCGCATAGTTTGCTTCCGCTGCGGTCAACGTACGAGAAGCGTACGCCACCGGTCTATCTTCCCCGTTTACAACACGAGAGATAACGGCAGCCACGCAATGCGCACATGACTCAAACGTTAGCCTCACTGGTTTTGCTGTGTCATACAGTTCAAGTATTGCATCGCTACAGAGAAGCTCTTTGCAAAGCTCGAAACTTTCGTGGCATTCTTGGGCCCAGGTTCACTCATTTTCTTTCTTTAGCAATTTATGCAAGGGGCGAAAATTTCATCAAGAGCTTGCAAGAACTTTGCGTAAAAGTTCAAAAGACTAAACAAAGCTCGTAGCTCTATCGTTTTGTGGCAGAGGCGCGTTCCGTACAACCTTAACCTTTTCTTTCGCCGGCCTCAGCCCTTTGCCGGTTATGTCACGGCCGAGATGTTGAACGCTACTCTGAACAAATTTGCATTTCGCGATATTTACGCGAATGCCATGCTTCCCAAGCTGTTTTAGAACGCGTTCGCTGTTTTCTGCGCATTCATTTTGAGTTTTACTGAAAATCAGTACGTCGACTAGGTAGCAAACGGTTCCCAGAAATCCCTTCAGATTTTGGTTAATAACTGTCTGGAACAACGCCGGTTTGTTTCCCACGCCATAGGGCAGACGTTTGATCCGAAACAACCCGAGGTGTATGTTCACCGTTAGAATTTCCTGGTAGTGGTCGTCAAGCTCTAGTTGGAGATATGCTTTTCACAAGTCCAAAACAGTGAAAACTGTATCCCCTGCTAGAAGAGCAAAAATATCTTCAGGCAGCGGAAGTTGGTGATCTATCTTCAAATGCGAATTTACCGTCACACGATAGTGACCACAAAGCCTTACACATTTTCCGTCTTTCAAAACTGTGGCGAGGGGCCTTGCCCAGTCACTGTGTGGAGCTCTGTAGATAACGTCTGATATATCCAAGCTTTTACCCTGAGTTTTTACGCTTCCATGAAGCGCGTAATGCACTGGCCTCGTTTTGCAAAAAATTGGCTGGGCAGTTTGGTTCAACACCAAGCTTCCTTTGAAACCGTGGATGAGGACAAACCCTTTTTTACACACGTTACCGTTCTTTTGCTTCAACGACATCTCCGTTGTTAGCGGGTTTACGGATGTAACTTTTCTACAGTTTAAGCGCACTTGCGACAACCAATCCCGCCCGAGCCAATTCGGCATAACAAGACCCTTGACGTTTTGCGCAATGATCAACGGCAAAGTGTGGTCCTTTCCTTAATAGGTTACACGAACTTGAACACGCCCTATTGCTGCTATCAAGCTTCCGTTGTAGGCCCTTAGCCTTACGTTTGTCTTTTGACACTGCTTGTGCTGAAGCATTTTTCGAAGTTCGCTTTCGTTCATTATTCAGACTGCCGGTCCCGTGTCAATTTGCATCTCTACCTGTTTGCCGTAAATACGCATGCGAAATCCTCCCCCAGTTTAGGCGTTGTTTCCACTTTTAACAGAAGAGTCTTATGAGTGGCACCATATACGCTATTTACAGAGCTAATGTAAGTTCTACACATTTTCGTCAAGTGCACCGTTTTCGAAACATTTATTGCACTTGCTAGTGTTATGCGGGAACTTTTTTTCCGGAATGTGCACTACCTCACCTAGTACACGCAACATGAGTCATTGGAGGCGGAAAGTTCTTTTTACGTGATGTAGCAGACTTTCGTTGCCAGAAGACGTCTTTCATTGCACCGGCGCTTACTGCTGTGTCGTTGCTGCGTGCTTCCTTGCTCTGTGCCTGCGCTGCTTCCATCACAAACGCGGAGCTTAGCCTTTTCGAAGGTAAGGTCGTGATCTTCCATCGGGGCAAGCTTGCAGCAGAAGGCGCCGTTGTATAATCCCACGATGAAGCGACCTCAAATCGCCTCTTCCAGAAACATGCGGAAGTTGCACGTGGCTGCCACTTTCTTGAGCTACACGACGAAGTCGCTGATGCCTTCACCTGGACGTTAGACTCGACGGTAGAACATGAACCTTTCCACTACCACGGAGCGCTTCGGCGTGAGGTGCTTTCGCAGAGTCTATACAACATCTGTGAAGCTGGGTTTTGCAGTATTCTTCGGAAACAACAGGTCTTGAAGCGTTTTAGAAGCGGCCTCCCCAATGAGCGCAAGAACGAATGCTGCTTCGTTGCCTTCTCTATCTTGCTAGCAGTTTCGTATGCCTTGAAGCGTTGAACGTACACGCCGAAGTTACCTCTTTCCGGCAAAAAGTCCGGTAGGTGCACGAAAATCCCGCTGCTAATCGCCATGCTAGTTGGCTTTTCCGTTGCGATCGTTCGCTGATTGAATGAATACCATCCTCGTCGCCATTGTTGGGTTTGGGAATGAATGGAGCACGACGACTTGGCAGCATGGGCTTACTGCTTTATTTGATGCAGGGACTCGCGTCAGTTCAAGATATAAGTAAAGAAGAAGCACACACAGATACGGCAGCCGGCTTATAAAGCGAGCGCACACTACGTCATCGTCGTGCAGACAGGTTCTGAGATCTTATGAAGTGATAGCACCGTGCGCGCGCTACGCCGACCACCGCAATATACCGAGCTGCCGCAGATAACACCCAGTAAGCATACATAAAGCCAGAATCTCGTTGTATCCTTCATTAATGACACGCGCCACTGCTCTTTCCCCGACTTTGGATAGTGAAAACAGCAGTGGCGCGTGCCATCACCTTTCGCCCCCTTTTTGGTGAAACAAACGAAAAATTCGACACTGTGACCGTATAAGAGAACGATACACTAACGCGGCCTGGTATCTTTTCTGATGGCAAGCGGGCTTACTCTGTCTCGCTAGCCCTCTCCACACCCATCCTCTCTGAACAAACCAGCCAATAAACGCTCCCATTGGAGGTGCCATTCAAGCTACAGTGTAAGAACGTAGCAGAAGCTCCACTCACAAGCTTTGTATGGCCGCGTCCTGAATCTCTGCGGTTACAAAAATATCCCTTTACACTGCAGCTGTGTTTCCACATGATTACTAATAAAAATGTCTGGCAGTATAACCATTTGAATGTGAAGCCGTTTATATATGTTTATTATTACGAATCAACCTTTTTAAAAGAATCAGCAAAGTTTGGCCTAATTGTAAACTTTCTGAGAAGAAAAAAATATTACTTCCTCGAACAACCGGTATTGTTTGTGCAGACTATTTCCGGTGTATTTTTTTCTTCAACTCACGTCTATCTGTTATTGTTTTACTTTTATACCGCAGAAATAAACGACGAGCCGGGAGCAGAAATATTAGCTCCCGGCTCGTCGCTTCCCCATCCTCTGCTTGGAGAAAGATAAGGATCGTCTGTTATATTTGGTCAAAGATGTCGTAGTGCAATTATTTATTTACTTTGGTCTGTCCTCATTGTCATGAAATGTAGGCTGCAAATATGTTCTACAGCCATCATCACCGTCGAGTCGAGCATCGGGAACGCAGGATGGAAGATAGGGGAGGTTCGTTGCCGCAATGGTTGGATACAGTGCACGGATGGAGTAAGCCGATGGTGAAAAGGAAATGAATGGCCAAAATTTCTCGGTGCCTTTAGAATACCGGCCGCGGTATCAACGCGCAAAGTAGTGTTCTGTGCGGCTGTGTCGAACGCAGCGACAGGAAGAAAACACTTATCCTAATGACGCACGCTAAAAGAGGAACTAGCGATGCCGCATAAGGTATTTTGACTTGCAAACTCAGCTGTAGAACCGAAGAAACAAGCTTTGTTTTATTCCGCCTAAACGTGATTCTGCTTAAACCATGGTATGGCACAAGCGGATAATTGTAGGAAACAAAACATAGCACGTGTAATCCTCGTTACTTCAACAGACACTCGATTGGGCAGGAGCCCTACGTCAAATGGTTTCATTGGAACTACGATTTCTTGCTTTCAATTCCGGTGACAAATTTCTGAGGAGGCTACCAGCGAAGTAATAACGCAAGTGACGTATGTTGTTTAGTTTCAAATCACCGCTCCTAAATTGACAGTGAAGTGAAAACGCACGAGGCTATACCCCGTCTGGAGGTGAAAATGAACAGAAAACAAGCTGAAGGAGTAGCAGCCGCCTTAAAACATTACCATTGTGTGCTTGTATAAAACAATGAAAACCTGTAAATGCACTCTACCAAATTACTACTTTCCTAGATATGCTACACTAAACCTTTAGAGGCGTTACATTGAAATTCAGCAGGGTGACGTGAATATATTTTCATAACTGATAAGGCTTTTGAAACATCGCACATGTAGTAACCATTCAATCCGCCAACATGTAGTTCCTTTGGAGCCGTGCCGAGAACTCGTGGAAACATTTTCCTATCTGCTAATCCTCCTGACGCCATTATTGTTCCATTAGCGGTGCCCTACACAGTGACTTGGAAGACTAACCGCCTTATATAAAACTTGAACTGACAGCTACAAAAGTGCATTCACTTCTTACTGCACCATTTTAAACAACTAGGCGCTCTGCTGGCCAAATAATACACGAAGATGACATCTAAGCGGCCCATTTAAAACGCGCCGACATCTTCATGCCAGCATTTTTTTCTTTAATTTACTTCTCCAACCAATCAGAGAACAGAAGCGGAACAGCGAGAAGAGACATTTACTTTTCCTGCCTCTTGTCAACGTTTTTTTTTTCTGCTGCTGCACAACAGTTTTCTATTCTCACCGCAATTTCCTGCCAGCAGCAGCCAAGTGGCACCTAGAAAGCACGGCTTTGGGATTATTCTGGGCTGCTGAAGTAGTGTTTTGAAATATTAATGCAGCTTTAAAGCCAAAAGCAAGTGTGTGCGTGAGAAGCAGTGACTTCGCAGCCTGAAGCTGTGGCAGGAATATCTTCTAACGTACTACATAAACGACTTCAACATTCACCGCAACATCATGACCAAAAGCTACAATGTGTGCGTGAGAAGCAGCGACCTCACAGCCTGAAGGCCTGGCATAAGCCCATTCCAACGTATATAATCAGAGCCTCCATTTCTTTCCATAGCTTTAAAGCCATAAGCAACAGTTCAACTTTGCGAAGGTGCTGTATATCACCTTAAAGAAATGACCTAAATACCATTGCGGCCTGTTGAGCAAATGTTTCCAATTTTTACTGTGGCTGAAGAGAGTGTGCTTGAAAAGTAGCGACAATGCACTCTGACGGCCTAAAGTAGAACCAATTTGATATCCAGAATCATTGTTTTCTATTTTTCTTGCCGCTGTATAATCAGATGCGACAGTAGATTCTCCAAACGTAGGGATATAGCACTCTGAACTGGTGGTGTGACCCATTTCTACCTGCTACACAAGTATTTGCCATTATAATTTCGGCTTTTGAACCTAAACCACCTTCTGTTACTTTTAAGCTTCTCCAGCTCTTCTCACAGTTACTGGAACAATAAGCCTTCCAAAAGTGGCAGGTGGTGTTGAACCTAAGTAAACGTATGCTCCAGGAGAAGAAGCCCAAACAGGTGCCCCACTATGTAAAATAACGGTCTTATCATGACAGAGACTATGGAAATCTGGATGTCTGCAAGTAGTTATTGTAAACCTCTTTTGAAACCTAAACTTACAATGTTTTGTTAAACTCCATGCGTTCTTCACTGCTAAAGCACTGGAATGCAAATATTCAATTACACCCACCGCTATGAAGCACAGCTGCACTAGCCAAATTTTCATCACTCATAAGGCCCATCACACAAACTATGCCGAAAGGTAAAGGGAAGTTAAACTGTTGGTTGACTCATTCGAAATGCATGCAGGTATTTTAAAACAACTTTAACAACTGAAGACACTTTTGAGAAATTCCAAAAATGCGGAGAAAATGTAAGCAATGTGACCTGACTCCACGTATAGTCATTGCTCTGTTGCCGTTTTGTTTAACGATGGGAACATACCTACCATAAGTTGAGCTGGCATAACAAAGTCAGCACACAAGTGTATTTTTCCGCCATGTAAAGAAAACTACGTGGTCATGGCACGGAGCCACACACTTCCTGCTTTCATTATGACCCCCCGCCCAATACATTTTAAAAAGGCGAATGATGATTGCGGCCAAAAAGAGTCCACAGCAGTCCAGAAACAACGACAGCATTTGATTACGGGAACAACATTTGCGCTCATTTAGGCGTTCCTTTTCATGCGATAATATGTCCGCTGTCATAAAAATAACATATTTACAGATGCAGTTAGGAAAACGTTTCTCGGAGGAAGGAAGTTACACACTGATTTTCTTGAAGCTACTCGGTCTCAGATAATTGTGCATGGATTTTTAGTTACTTGTTGGTCTCTGCAGTAATGCTTTATTTGTGTGTGTTTTCTCCAGAAAAAAAAAACGCCACACCACTGCTCTGTCCGTACCCAGACAAACTAGAGCAACGCGAATCTGTTGTGAAGGATTCCCTGCCTCACTGTAAGAATTGACAATCTACCTAATAAAGCGTACATCTGTGCGAGCGACCGTATGCGGCCCAATACACGCGATACTCGTTTGCAGAATTCGTGTCGGGCCAGAGGGACACCAAGTAGGCCTAGCGCTCAAAATCGGCTCAGCCTACGTTTACAGCAAAGAACGAGAACCCGTGCAACTTGCCACCGATATTGCTGTAAAAGAACGCGAATCGTCTTATTTCCTCAGACAGATTGTGTTGCACCCACACAATCTGCACAATCACACCAGCAACAGTGGCAGCTTCGCGGATTTCAAATCGAGATTGGTGATGACGCAATGACGCTGCGCATGAAAGTAACCCACCACGATTTCCTCACTTATAAACCAGGTCTCAGCAACACACACACCAGACTGACGATGCTAAGCGGCTTCTTGACGTACTACTGCACTTTCGTAACACCAATCGCATACAGAGCTTTTGGTTCTCGGCGACCTTGTTGACGCTGGTCGACACGACGGTGCTCGGCAGTCTAAGCGACCGCGGCCATATTAGATGTAGTGCTGCTTCCAAACCTACGTCGCAGGCGTAACACAAACGGCGAGAACCCATTACTTGTGGATGAAAGCCAAATACCTTCAATGTTGAAAAAGCCGCTGTAGAGTTAATCTTTCACAGACTATAGGAGTTTCACTGGCACTAAATTTCTTAAAGTGTTGTTTAAAGAAGTGTGGAACCCTCAATTGGAATAATAAGATTTTGGTCCCATTTTTTACGTAACAGTTTTATAGTACGGTGTTCTGTTACGGCGTTCGAAGATCTAGCAGAGGCTAGAAATACTCAATCCGCAAAACGCAGAAAGCAACACTAGTGTAGAATTTTTTTTTACTTTTTGATTCACACCACGCCGTAACCGAGACACCCTCAGACACATATGCTTCCAATGTACTTGAAGCCATTGTGTCACAACGAAATCCGCAAATTCGAGCTGTTACTATTGTAATCAAGCAGCTCTGAGGCGTTTTTTTAACTTTGACCTATTTTGTAATAATATATTTTCTGAAACAAGAGGCTCACTTCCAATGGTATTTTCGTTTAGGTCAGCCGCACTGTTTTTTGCGTCCAATTGGAAATTTTCCACATATTTTCTTACGACGAGAAACATGGTGAGGTGACGCTTGGCAAAACATTGGTACTTTTGTGTCAAAGTGGCAGTCAAGCAAAATATATTTACCATCATTTTGTCTTCCATGGCCGTTTTGGCAAATCCCAAGTCCCGCAACATGGACATGCAAAACCTTTTGTTTGAGTTCCAGGGTTCACCATTAAGGTATCCCACTCCTGAAAAATAGGTTTACGAGATTTAATTTTATTTTGCAATAAATAACGCCATTTTATACATTTAAATGCGTAAACATACAGGCCTTTCTGTGAATATGGGTATGTAGAGGTGTTTGTGCCTTTTATGCTTTTTTACTCGGTCTACAAATCAACTACTCCTTCTTCACATGGAGCTTTCTAAAACGCACGAGAATGAGGTAGCTCGTAAATATTCAATCCTTTTTATTACGTAGAAATATGTGCATTTATTCCAAACTATTTCCATTTTCTCCTTCTACACTTAAATCCTTCTCTATTTATTTTACACTATCATCTATCATTCCCTTTCCCTCTACCGACCCTCTCCCGCAACTGGGTTGTATACAGGTGATCTCCTTGCCAAGCAGAGTAATATCCCTAGTGGAGCTGCATTCCTTCTCCCTTCTTTTGTATCTCCACCACTAATACAACATACTACAATCATGGATAACAATATACACCACACTAGATCAATATCTCGAAATACGCTTAACCGACGCCTGCGGATTACCCATTTTGGACTCATTGCTGGCCGCTGCACCTCTATATAGTAAAACGTCATCCGACGTTAGCATCAGGAAATGCAAATTAGACCTAATTTGTAGAACTTAAGCCAAAGTATTTGGGGAAAATGTGCGTTGGCCGTGAGTATGCATGACAATGGAGACAACAGCAATTACTGGCAGTTTAAATGGTTGGAGCCTGAATTGCTTCTTTGCATGGATTGCAGCCTCTGCATGGTACACGGAGTCAACCTGCTGTTGCGACTGGGCCAACTCACCGTAACCACCACTGTTGCGAATGGCCATCGGAACCCAGTCACCGGTGTAGTGACGTTCCTTCGCTCTGTTCGCTATCGACAAGGCGCATAGCAGAGCGATGAAGTTCTCGAGCCGACGAAAAGTTTTAGCAACATTTTTATACAGTATGTACGAGGGTACCAAAATCTTTACATGGGTTGCACAAAGGCGACAGCAAGTCTCCACTCGGTGCCTCCGAAAAAAGCCGCACTCGCTGTGCTTCCGGGCACGTTCTATACCCTCGCGAGTCCGCTGCAGCCGCGAGCGTTTTGAACCGCTCCAGTCAGAACTGTCACATGGCCGAAGTCTGAATTTGACGAATAGAGGGGAAGCGTTTGCGTCAGCCAAAGCCGCCGCCTCATGGCATGTAGCTGCACTTCTGCCTCAGGCTGTTCGTCCGAGGCATGATTCGGCCCAGCCGTTGAGAAGGGAAAAGGAGAGGTGACCCTGCGGCTCCTGCAAGCTCGGGTACGTCTGCCGTGGACGGTTTGGCCGAGGCGCGAATCGGCCTCGCTGCCGGCGCGTAGCCCGCTGCAGCGACTTTGGGCTCGACGCTCTTGCACGACAGTGTACACTCGATTTTATAAGTATCTCAAATCGCTATATTATTGGTGATGCATCTTTGATACAATTAGGGAAGCAACAGCGCAATTAAAAGGTCTTAAGTGGGTCTCGGCTTCTAGATGCACAGAGCATTTTCTGTAGCCGGGAAACAGTTTAGTCTACTGCACATTAGGCTTTTGAAATAACGCGAAGTTGTATATGAGACTTCATGGCTCCTTTAGGGCCTTGCTTGATATAGAGGAGACGCACTGCACCATTTTACTTCCTTCGTGCGTTTCTACACGACTTGAAGGAGGACTACAAGAGAAACGCCTGATGCATTTTCTTCAGGTTGAATTGACGAATGCAAATAGAAGGCAGTTCTATTTCCCACTTTTTTGTTTAATAACATAAAGCGTACTTACAAACAGTAGAAACATTTTATGAGCGAACTTTGTCGTAGGCTTTTAATGCAGGCGCAGTAACGACTGCCCCTAGTTCATCAGGCGTGTCAGCCTTAGCAACTGAAGTCTTAGCATTTCAGTCTTAGCAACTGAAACCGACCAACATGGAGACCCGCTGTGATTATTTAAAAACCGAGAAAAAATCAGGGTTAAAACAAGGCTAAAGGGAAATGACATAAAACTAGGCCACAAACAAAATTTCAGAAACAATGTTTGATAAGATATGGTCCGATAACCTGTTCTGCTGGTTAAAACTACACAGACAGGGTGATCCACACCCTCTCGCCTAGAAAAAAAGATTCCGTAGGAGGATTAAGCTTTAATTTCCACACAAAATTGGAAGATATTTATAAATGTTTTTGCTGCAGATTTCTTTTTGCTGTTATACTTCGCAAGGCTATTCGTCTAGTTCGCAGAATGTACAGTAAAGAACATTTTTTTTTTATAGACTGACGAAATGTTCGAAGAAGACTAAAACCAGATATACGTTTAGTTTAAGACAAGCTTTTAGTTGCAAAGTAGGTATTGCTACACCCGCTCAACTACATATTTCGGGAGCACCAAGCACTGAGCTGATGGAATATATACCTCGCTATCCAACCATGGCATTTCTTGACCGTAATATCTATATTTTTAATTCAACAGACCATTATCACAATTACGCCTGATTTTGCGATTTTTCTGCGGCCTATTTTATTTTTTTAGTGCAATAGATATCCTTCTTTTTAGCGACGTTGGCACAACCAATGCTGAAACACCCATTTGAGTTAGATTGCCTACTATGTACTATAGGGGAATGAATAAATTGTGCCTGGAAGGGTCACTTCCTGGGCAGTGCCTGCCAGTATGAAAAATTTAAAGGGACACTGAAGTGGCTTGTAATCATTGCGGGATTACTAGCGGAACGTGTAGTCTGGAGTCTCAAGTTCATTTTTCGGTCACTCTCGCTGCGTTTACGCCACTGTTTTTATTGGAAAAATCAATTAAAATGCTGTCCTTGTTCCTGAATCCTCCTTGCCGGCTTCGCATACGTCAATCAAAAGATGTCTTGGCTAGACTGCGCTACTGACCGGCCAGCCAACGCTCAGACAGAATAACTCGGCCGAGCGTTTAGTCTTCGGCCGACAGCGCGTCGTCGCCATTCGCTATTTCAGTTGAAACTACGCCACGACATGATTTCCGCCTGGAGGAATGTGCTTTTAGTTTGCTAGTTTGTAGACTGCATCACGCTTAAAGTCCAAGTAGCTCCACCCAAGCGCACATGCTACATAGGACTGGAAAGCTAGTAGATAACACTAAGGTCATTTGAAGGCGGGAGAAGAGTTTTCGGCGTTACTATAGGTACTAAGAAAGTAAAATTAACCTTAACTTCTACCGTACATCGCAAACCCAGAGAGCAGGAAGCACTTCTTTGCGCTAGATGGGCAAGCACTTCGGTCAAAAGCTCGACCACACACCTGAGAACGCATCTCCGTCTAAGAAATGCAGTCGCAAGGTATGCGATATTGTTGGATATTGGGGGACGTTTACTGCCCGACCGCTATAAGAAAAATAGTCATCTAAGCTGCTTTAAATACAAAAATTAAAAAAATGTAAGCTGGCTATAGATTATATACTCTATATTTTCATCACTTGCCTCGTTGGCTCGTGGCAGAGTGGTCTGAACAGCTAGGTATATTGTTTTGCAATCCGCAAGTTCGAATCCCAAGGAGAGCATGTTTTTCTTTTAAGTTGATGTCTTCGTTTTGGCCGATGTCTTCTATACTGAATTCACCATTTTTGCTCTGTTACGTTCATTGCTCCACGTGCGAGTTCATAGAACACGTGCAGATTGACACCGATGCGCCAGCGAGTTCTTGTTGGCGTGCAATTGTTAAAAGCACCGACTACTTGCGTGCAGTGGACACCGTCCGTAATCAGCCAACCCTTACATGGTGTGAGCACATTTTTGTTACGGTGCAGGGATGAGCCAGGCAAGCTCCAAAGATGGGGAAAGCGCATCGCATTTGATCGTCTGCGGTAACGCGGAGGACGTTCATCCACTGCGTACGCCTCGACTAGTGATTGCTACGATTCCAAAATGTGCTGGTAGGAATATCTGTCACATTTTACTAGCCGACAACGTGGTCTAAGCGCGTTATACCGATTACTTAAATATCGAGAATTACCATACACCGATAACCTCGGATGCCAAACTTTTTGTTTCACAGAGCCAAAACTTGAACTTGTTTGAATTTAATCTGGCACATCGTCCAATCAGGTAGCACCTTTTACGGACGTCACTACTATTAGTGATGAACCCTTCATTGTAAAGACCTTATAACGCGTCAAGCGGCGACGGCTGGACGGCTGAAGCCTGTTTGCGTACATTCCTGTGCAATATACAACAGAATATTTCGCGTTTACTTGCCTCAAAAAGATGCTGTCAACAACCGCATGCTGTCAAGAAGAGGCGGCACCAGCAGTCCAGGCGCTCAGCTAAAATTGCTTCAATTACGCGACAGTGTCTAGCTCTTTTTATACCGGCAGCTTTTACTGCGAGCTTTAGCATGTAAAGTAAGCATGGTTTTCGTACAAAGCGCGATATGCTTAGCGAAATGCCGCTGTGTGGCAGATGCAGTAGAATTTACTCACACTTAATTTAAACTGATTCTCTGAACAACGTCTCCACCCGGAAGGCCACGTGAAGTTTAAAGTTAGTGGCGCTCTAAAGAACAAAACAGAACAGAAACCTTATAAAGATCTGTCAGTTGCAAAAAGACAATGGAGCGATTTCCAGGGAATTATTCAGAAACTTTGGGTGGAAAATGCTAAAAAAATTTAATATCTGATTATAGAAATCGGACTTTTCTTCCTAGTACTGAACATCACAAAGCGAAGAACCTGAAGAACGCTGATAATGTGTTACATGACACATAATTGAAACCGTGCTTTCAAAATACCACGTTAAGATGGGTGCCTCATTCTGATCTGTGACCTAGATAACATTGATTTTAGGTGATGAGCTTACAACAAGGGAAAAGCTGTGTATAATTATTTTTGCATTGATACAAATTGCGGCAAGAATTGCCGCCGTTGCACTGTAATTTCATACACGAAATTATTCAGGTAAACTCTATTGATGATAAATGCTGGCTATTTTAACTTATAAAAGTGCCGTACCAAGTCACCATACATTGGTACTTTCGGTCATTTACTCCTTTACCGGGGTATTCTGAAAACGATGTTGTTTGTTTACTGTACCCTTGGAAAAGTTAAAAATTGTCATGTAAAAACTACTATCCTAGAGTTGGCAAAACTTGTCCGAACGTAGTACTGCTGAGTACGGAACAAATGTTAGCTATACATTACGTTCATAGTACTATTGTTCACATGAAAACGTGCAGTATTTTCTTTACTGATTGTAGCTAGCTTTTCGTTTTTCACCTATGAAAATGGAATTTTTGCTGAGTATTTTCGCTGGTGGTGATATATTTAAATGCTACTAACTCACATACAATCAAGGGAAAAAAACATTATATACACATTTGTCATTTGTTTATTTCTTACTTTGTGGCACAAGTGTTTTGTTAAGCATTATCTTTAAATTGTGTGATAATAGAAAGGGGCTAATTTTTGTTCTTTAAAATGACACGTATCAGGAATCTTTGAACTTACCTTGGAAATGTTCTGCGTAAACCCTCAAGCTTCGGGCACGATTCAGAATTTCCTTTGTGTTCAGAAACTTTTTAACGCTGTTGCAGTCGTTTACAACAACCATGTCTAATCCGTTCAACTTCAGCCTGGATAAGCATTGAAGAGAAGGAGAAAATACACGGAATAAACATTTAAGTACAATTGCTTTCTTCCACCTATTTCTTATTGTCACACAAATTTCATGCAATGATATTTTAGCTCATTTAGAAAGTTGTGCATTTTGGTTGAATTTGCGAAGTTACATTGTTTTTTCTTAAGCCTACATTAACAATAAGCTATGCAGAAGAAAATACCTGCAGAATATTAGCTGATATCCTCGAAATGGTACATACAGACTTTTTCAATTATTTTTATAAAGTTCTGTGAATAAGGCAAACAAGACACATGCATATGCATGCAGTTCGGCATGTATTCTGGATAAAGTAGCTATCTTCCTCGGAAAAAATCTCTCCCGTTTGATGAGAAACGTTGTATGTTTTCGTTGTCGTATGACTCTAAACCCTCACTTTGTAATATGAACAAAAATCAAAAACACGTTTGTAAAGAGACCACCTTGCTTACCTTTCATATTCCGTAACTATTTCCCGTAAAACAAGCGTAATATTCCTTAAAAAAACAAAATCTCTTGGTGGAGGATATTGAATTTTTTTTTATTCCCGAAGGTTTATATACTAGTCTTTTAATAAAATTTCTGCGAAAGCTAATAACGCGAATAAAACGCTAAGCAGGAACACTTTTTTCTTAGAACAATTTGAAGTCTCCTCAAGAGATTTTAGAGTGCTGCTAACACTAAAATAATGCCTTTTCGTATACTGATCTACCTCTACACTAACTACAAATAATTATAGCTCCCGGGCTAACCAAACAATATTTTTTCGTGTGTTCCGGAAAACTGCATTCAGGATAGCTCCCGGCTACCCTTACGGTATTTTGTCAGGTAACCCCACGAAGTAATAATAGCCTACCTGAGTTTCTAGATTGTGCTTGTCTCATGGGTAAACTTGAAAAGTACGAAGCGTATTTACAAGCATCCGCGAGCAATCGGGTCGAACGATATGAGACGTGTAAACACCCGTATGTCTGCGCGGACGTCGCGAAAAGCTTCCACCAGTGATAGGCTGGCGCTTCTTGAGAGCACTCATCAATACCAGCAGGTCCGGTTGCACTTTGTTTCCACCTAGCAAACACTACCTCGGGTTGAAAACCATTGTAGGGAGAAAATTGCGCTGCGGATCATCATCCGCGCTACTACTGAATGCGGTGATCGAACAACTGCCACCGAAGTTTGAAGCCCTGAGTCCTACACCGGGGTCGGCCAAAGGCAGCTGACCTGTTGGCTTCCAAACCACCGCCACGGGGGCGACCTTACACATTATGCAACAAGGGCCAATGCCAGGATGTACGCTAAACGCGGACTACTTCGTGGCTGAGTAGACCCGTTTGCAGGTGCCTAACGTGCTCATAAATGGTTGCCTTCCAGAAAAGCGCCGTAAGAACCGAGAAAACGCACAGTGCCTATGCCCTATTTTTTGTCGTATTTAAAACATTAGCAAACCTGCGTTACGGCAGCACTTTGGTTTGATTTTTCAAGACAAGGTAATGCTTAGGAGAAACGGAAATATGTACAAACTGGTGAAAAACTGCACTTATTTTTACTATATTACGTTCAATCACACACGACAAATTACGATCTGCATTACACAATTGTATTCGAAGGCTGTTTTTCTGGACGCCTGTTGGCCACTGCGGATTTTATACAAAAATTTGTAAAAGCGGAACACATCGGCTTGTTTCCTCCCGTTTCAGTTTTTGTAGACCTAACGCCAAAGTACTTTCCTCGACCATTGTCCTTCACACAAGCTGACGCACCATATGTGCTTACATGCAATGTAAAGAAAGGATTAGACCAGCTTGAAGTTCCGCTTACTACTTCTTTATGCAAACCAGTAACTAATAACCATCTATACCCCCAACTGCACAAAGATTTCAATCAACACGACTACATGGGCCAAACCTAGTAACAAGATTCACTATTTGCACACGGGGGTTTTTCTTAGGAAAATTTCTTCCCAGCGCGAAACAATTGCGGACAACACAAATTGCTGTTTCCAGACCTACAGCCTCCTTTAGAAGCTGCTTATTGCCTAGAGATACAAGGCTTGCAACCTACCTATACACAGGACCATACGTTCGGGCCCACTCAAGTGCTTTAGTCTTAAAGAAGTTGTACGTCTGGACTTCGACATGTCCCCAAAAACTACTGGCTGGTGGCATGGGTGGGAGTCGCGCTCCAGGCGGAACTTGAGGCCTGAGAAAAAGGCCTAAAAGTCGCTGAAGAGCGAACCAGACCAGAGGTGCAAACAACAAGCTAAGTACGACGGCTCCTGTCAAGCCCATGACTGCAGACACCCTGCTGTTCCTCCTCTCTGAGTGCACTTGTATGATGGCTGCGAAGAAATCTGAAAACAGAAATTGCACCAAAAACGTGAGATATAGAGTCCTCAGACCTTTATTTGTTTGCAAAATAGTATTTTTACATGGCTTAATTTTTGGGCTGCTATTTCGATCCTATAAACCAGGTGGCGTTTCCAGGAGGCCCCTGTACGTTTTTTACATCAATCTCAGTAGCACTGCACCTCGAAAGCCGCATTAGCGTAAACATGTCAAGGTGTAAAAGCAGTAATAATGATCCTATAAAGGTAACAACTGTAGGCAGGTCATATACTGCATTGGACAACATTGACAAATAATCACTTCTACTACCAACCAATCACAATAATTCATAGAATAAATACACTTTACGTGGGAGACGACCACAACGGCGTCTGGGTATCCTAGCAAAATGAAATCATCAAAATTCAAATAAAAGTTTTACTACCGCTTTCACACTTCCAAAGATTCTGAAACACAATCGACACTTTTTATAAGAAACATTGTTTAGATTCATTTTCATGTAATCGAGGTAGGCGCAACTTTTTGGCACCCTAAACGTGAAACATATCTTCCCAACCATTATTCTGTTCAAGAAACGTGGAAGAACCTGTCCAATGGGAGTGCAGGTGAAGCGTCAGTCGATCTCTTTTTTTTACTGCGATAGTATGCCCGTTGGCATAAATATCAAGGAGAGGCATTCTATCTTCTGTCATTTACCTAAAGCACTCTGCGTCTTACAAAATTCCAATACATCGAGAACATTGTCTTTCAAAACAACACGATAGGTATCCGGTGAACAAATTACACGTCGTTGCTATAAAGCAGTTGGTATCACTTCGGATGATGTAGAAGAAACAAACAGTCTGATTTCGGCATGGGATGAGGTAACGCTGCCTGGATAGGTGCAGAAAAAATAGAGACGACTGCTACTAACAGCGGAGCTTTCAAACTTTCTTCTGTCTATGAGCATTGTAAAGAGGAAATTCCGCTCTTTTGTCCGTGACCAACGTTAACAGGCGATTCCGATATTGTGTCCGTGAGCATCATTAACAGCAAATTCCGCTCTTCCGTCCGTGAGCATCGCTAAGAGGAAATTCTGCTCTTCTGTCCGTTAGCGTCGTTAACAGAAAATTCCGCTCTTCTATCCGAGCATCGTTAAGAGAAAGTTCGGCTCGGCGAACTGAAGAGGGAAAAAATGCTAGACCAAGAATTGTGAGAGAAAATTGCGAACACGCAAGGACTTTAGGAGTGTAGGAGGGCTGGGAGCCCGCCCATAAAAAAAATGTGGTTTATATAGCCTGAAAACACTATCCCGGGACCTTCAAGCCGTAATCAGGCAACCGACGTACTGGGCCACCTCACAGGCACGACGTGTACGGGGTTAGCAGAGGTGGGTAGCAATAGCATAAGTAGCCGATTGGAAAGAAAAAAACGCCTCCAGATGTCGAAAGGAAAACCTGAATCCGACGCCTTACGATACCGGCATTTATATGATTGCGCTACTATAATTTTTAATGTCGGGTTCATTTTCCTACAATCGCCTTCGGGCACGCTTTTCCCTGTGGTTCATAGCGCAGGCGTTGGCTTGGGGCTGTACCTATGGGGAAGTGGTCCTTGGCTTCTGACCTTGGAAGTGGTATTTTTGGAGTTTAGAAGAGGGAAATTGTGGAGCGTAGTTTTTTTATTACTTTTGCCTGAAGAAAGACTCTGTGTTTAGCTATTCTCCTCATAAGAAAGGGGCAGACGTATGAAAAACCAATTTTAGAGATAGTAAAACCACCAGATCTGTTTTCTTCATATCTCAATTGCGAAGGTAGCCGGATTTTCTTATAGCACACTTCTCGGCCTTGTATATTAAATACCCCGGCTGCCTGAAATCAGTACTAAACAGTGTAAAGAACAACTGAACTTAAACGCATTTTCCCCCAGTGGGCACTATCCTGAAACTTAAGAGGTGTGGTCCTCTAATGTCAGCTCCATCGTCAACCGTGGCTCACGTCAGAACGGCAGCGCCGTCGCCGAGCAAATTCTACTGTTTGTGCAAAAGATCAAGCAGCTAATGACCTGTTCTTGACTGCATAAATTATATCCGTATTGAGGGGGTTTTCAGGTAGGCAAACCGAAGGAAACACGTGGCGTGTGCACGTATAGATCAAGGAACAAGCAGTGTAATATTACGGTCACCTTACAATAAGCACAACCAAGCTAATAGACATGCTGCGCATTCTAAAAATTAAGACGGCAGCTGTGGCTCTCCAGATAAACACATTTTTGAAGGCAACAATTCCCATCAACACTGCACGGGGATGAAGTAACTTCGAACCAAATCAGAGCGAAATGCGTGTCTTAAACAAAACATCAACACATATTCTTATTCCGCGATAATTAATTCCTTTCAATTTATTGTAGAACCAACGTTGAGGTCTATGCGTCAATATTTACTTCCAAGCAGTTCGATGCAAGTTAACGGGAAACTTGAGCCCCGAGAACAGTCGTACTGCGAGGAAAATTCCTTCTAAGACGGCCTTTTCGGCAAGTTCGTGAAAACGCTGTTGTAATGTTAAAAACATTCTGCAATTTTATTGATATAGCGGTAATGCACTTTGGATATTCGGTAGTTTTGTGGTATTACTTGCACACCCATCCGCTCTCACTGATGGTATTTGTGGGGAGTCGATGCGGTACCAAAGATTATTAAAAACAATTTACTCAGTTTTGAGTTGTTCAATTCGGAAGGAATTTGTTCTTATGGAGCCGGTAACGTGGCACGTGGCTGACGCCGTTTTTATACTCTTATCTGGTGATGGAGCAAAAGCGCTTCATAGTTTGATTTTCCACTCTATGACAAGACTCGGTGCCGCAGCAAATGATTGGTGAAATTGAATGGGCACGATGCTGCATTTTGTTTCACTGGCAGATGGTGAAGTGGCTGGGTCATAGTGTGTGCTCTTGACTGCTGGAGTGAATCGCGATCGGCGTAGTATTTTCTCATTATGCGCTGGGAAGGGCTGCGTATACTGGCTCTCATTGCAGGCTTCGAAAAAATTTGTCGCCAATTAAGAAGGCAGGGACTAGGCCCTACTTACGTGCCTTTGAGTTGATGATGCTCTTTGTGCCAAGTGCGGCGCTTTTGATGCAGGTTCCGGTTGGACTCCGACTCAGCAAGCTGTCGACCGCTCTTTGATGTCTGTGTTAGCATGGCGAAAAATACGTAATCATGAGAGGTCGCAGGGGGTTTGTTTAGAGATACACCGGATACTTATTTATAAAAGGCGCACTTCACGTGGGAGAGACACCACTTTTTGTTGTTCGGTGCTTCAAGTAGGGCCGTTGCAAAAGCAATTTATGAATAAGGTACGGTATATTTATTGCGAATTCATGTATGCGTCTAGAGTTTTCTTCCCTATAACGGGTCTCCAGTCTTGTTACCATTGCAACCTTCGTACCTACCAGGAACAAATATTTTTTTGGTAACTTTAGAAAACTTCTACAACGTAAGTCATGCACCCGTACAGTATCATAAGGGACAGCCAGGATGATTATTCTACACAGACTAGTGTTTTTTACCACTGAAGAAGTTACTGACAATAAGTATTGTAATGAACGCTTCAATGGAACAAACCCCAGATGATGTTGAGCAGGAGTGGGGTAAAGCATCTTCTTTTTCTATATCAAAGCCCGGGGGAAAATGACTGAAAGTTAAATGACAGGATATAATATATGCGGGGAACGGGGTGCAGACATACAGAGAGATTTATTGTGCGTGAAAAGCATGGGCACTCCTTTTTATTCTTGCCGCAGCGTAGATCAACTTACTTGGTGGATTGCCATTCGAAACGCTTCATGAACACATCCTCATCGATAGTATGTATCCTCGCGCTACTGTTTCGGAGTCTAAAGCATTTCGATGGCCAGACGTCCCGTTTGCTCACCAAATACGTTTTTTTTTTGGTACACTTTCCGCTTTTTATACTTTCTAGGCATATAACGCACCAGTTCCCTGTGTTGTTTACTCTAAGCTCGCTCGCGCTTTATCTACTCAGCACAACCTATCTTCGCTTTATCCGCGCTATCCGCATTCACTGGTGCCGGTTTTGTATTCAATGTGCGACGCTCCATGGCAAACCAGTGACGCCAGTTTGATTTCACTGGAATATGGCACAACAAAATTATTCTCCTTTTGCATGGTTGCTTCTTTGACAAGCAAGATGTCTCTGGCGACAATTGAAAAATTTGCTGTGGTCTATAGGTTCACGAACCCTGAAAAACTCCCGACGATCAAAGATGTAGTAGTCGTTACCTCTTCTTTTTAAACTGGTCCACTTCGGTTTGCCTAATGCCAGTCAACAAACCTACAGCCATGAATATTGTACTGTATCGCGCCTGCACCGCTAAACTCAGGATCCTCTGTGTGTTCTGACGAGTAATTGCTCGTTGGATAGCATAGTGTATTTGTGAAACAGAGGCCACAACAGCTGTTCTTTATTGCGGTCTGCACATTTGTTCATTATTTACGGCTACTAGGCCAATCTTTTTTTTTTTTTTTTTACCGTCCAATGGGACATTTTATCCCTTGTGTCGTTTGAATGCCGTGACATATTTCGAACTTGCGCGGACGTTATCAGCGCTTGTCCGTTTTTTAAGACACGTGACACCCTGCTTTGCGTTTTCGCTGTCACGGTCCGTGAAACTGTAATTTGTGAGAAATCTCTGCTTCTACATTGGCAATCATAAGGACATCTTCAAATTCTCGGTTAATCAGGGAAAATGAATCGGTCAATGCTCTATCTAGCATTTTGTACAGCGAATCACTAGGTAAAAAAGGAAATGCCAACTTTGGTTCTATTTCCAGATTTAAAGCTATTTCTTGATAGCATTTGAAAACAGCGCGGAAGACGGGACTGAGCAAGTAATAGACGACACAAGCACTGACGAACAACTGTGCGATTTTAATTAGCAAGAAAATATATACATGAAAAACTAGGGGAAGACAAGGAAAGACACATAAAAATACAAAATAAAATTTAAAAATACAAAAAAAAGTTGACAAAAAAGGTGATAGCAACTGAATAGCGAGTCTCTGATACCCACATCATGTAAAACTCATTGCCCATAGAGGCCTGTGCTGGGGAGGCATTTTATAACGAATGTTTCGAGCACTTAGCTGATGTTTCAAAAAAAGCTAAGGAAAAGTAGCTTAAGTATCGAGTAGCTGGCAACCATCCTTACAAAAGTGGACAATGTGTTAAATTCTGCACCAATACTATACCTTTCTTCGCACGCTACTGGCACTACGAGTCATCGTTTCGTAACGTGCAGGACATCCACTGCACTGCCTAGCTCTGATACTCCGGAAATATATTGATATAGCTGCGGTACTCTAAAGCATGACAAGTTCAAGCCGCAAAATATTGTTAAAAATTACCATTATCTACCCTGAAGAGGCAGAACATCAGCTCCTCGCAGCGCTAGCGCGCGATCAGTTGTCGGCCATAAAAAATGTATGCAGATGCATTCCCGGCGTATCTCGTGTTTACAAGTGGTGCCGTGACCAGGACTTCTGCCTACATCCAACAAACGCCAACAGCCTACCTTAATTGGAGCAGCGGAGAAGACGGTCGCGTTGGAGCACCTGATCGACCTGGTCCAGACAACGAGGAGGCTACCGCGTAAATCTGCGGGATCAGATGAGCTGACTGAAACGCAAGTGGGCTTGAGACAACCGCCTTCCAAGATGATCAAAGACATTTTAACGAAGAAGAGGAAGGCTTCACGGTCGCAAATAACGCAGCTCATTAACACAACCGAGCAGCAAATAGGAGAAGGAGCCGAAAGAATTCCGCTTTGCTCAACGCAAGCGCAAATGAATGGGCTAAAAGCGCGATTAAAAGAGGCAAAGAACCAAATGAAGGAATATGCGACGGAAGAAGTTGCATAATTTGAGAAAATAATTGAATGCGACATGAAGGTATTGGCTATCATATTAAAGCTTGAGATCAGCGTGGGGGAGTACAAGCAGAGTAAATTCTGCTATCATGCAGACGTTAGCACCGAGCACTCACCTAAACGCCAGGCCTGATGACAAAACTGGTGAAGTTACCAAAGCTGGAGCTTATAAAATGTGATGGAAATGAACTGGAGTGGCACCGATTTTGGACTCAATACAAGTCATCACTTCGCGACAGGCCTAACATGACTAAAGCACAGAAGTTCAACTACTTGTTGGCAACATTACTGGCAAAGCAGCGGCTACTATAGAAGGATTGCAGTTTCCCGGCGGGAACTACGATCACGCAATACATTTATTGAAGAACACATTCGGACGGTATAAAACATCAGTGGATCTGCACATGAGCGAACTGCTGGACCTTTCAAAGGTAAACTCAGCGAGGAATAGCGCAGAGCTAAGAAAGCTATTCCAAGCCGTAAAAGTGAACATGCTCACCATCGACTCCCTTAATACAAAACTCTAGTTCTATGCACCGATTCTCATGCCATTGCTGAAGAACTTTATTCCATCACAGTTGTTAGAGAAGTTCAATTTGAAGGAGATGGCTCAGGAGAGGCAGGACAGCAACAAAGAAAAATGAGAACAAAAAGAGTCAGCAGACAAAACATGTGCGGAATCCCTGGCACAACTACTTGAATTTCTTCGGCATCAAGTAAACTTGAAAGAGTAGAATCTAAAAGTGCAAAGATCGGGGATTCAGAAACAGGCAAGAGAAAGTACGAGACAGTTTACAACAGCAGAGAGTATTTACAGGTCATCAGAAAGGCTGTGCATCTTTTTCAAAGAAAACTGTCATGCAACGGAAGATTGTCGGTGCAGCGGGCTGATGGAAGAGAAAAAGACGGCGCTCGCAGCCAGCAGGACCGGCTTTAGGTGTACGCGGCCAAAACACACGGCGCGTCTTAGCAGAGCGAACGTGCGATACCAACAATGCAAAGGAAGCCACGCTACAGCAGTGTGTATCACTAAACGCGAAGCAAAAGCAGAAAACCATGGAGATCACTCACATAAAGTCGATGTACCTCATTCAAATACTGTCACACATTCCGCATCATTCTTTCCGAAAACGTGCAAGGTTTGGAACAATCTACCGCACTCACTAACAAGTATTAAAAACCCTGATCTATTTAAGGATGCTTTAAATAACTCTGAATAATTTCCCTCTCAGTATCCAAGTTGTAGACCTTACAGTGCCTAGCATGATGGTTATGTTATTGATTACGACCATATTTATTTTATATATGCTTGAAATATTGCCAAATGAATTCACCACTGTGCACCTAGATTGTATTTTCTTTACTCCTTTGTGAGACTGTTCTACTGTTGCTGTTTAGTTATGAACAGTGCATCTGTCATCACTTTGTTATCGTTGTAACCCCTCCCCTCTATAATATATCCGTACCCTGAGGGTAAAATAAATGAAATGAAATGAAATGAAATGCCGCGATGGTTCAACTACCACAATCGACAGAGAGCAGCATGCCAGTCATTCAACGGCGGGAAAACCAATGCGTGCGGCTACAAACTGCGGAAAGGAGACTCTTCAGGCAACTACACCCGACTGTTACGTGACAGCGGCAACCAAAGGTCATTCATTGCAGCCGGACTAGCGAAATACATGGCAGCAAAAATCATCAAACAAGAAAACTTGACGATTGGCTCGTTCGGGGGTAATGCAACGGTGAATACCATGGACGTGGTAGAATTTACTGGCGGGCATCGAACCAGAAGACAAGCGGCCGTTTTTGAAGCTTTGAAAGTGGACGTTACATCCCGTAATTGCCTGCCAGGACCGACAAAACGTATCACCGAAAAAATGAAAAAACTACATTTGGAGATTGCTGACGAGACACACAGAACGAGAACCCCGAGATTGATAGGGTTGCTAATAAGACAAAGAAGAGTAGGTCACAAACTTACGGCTGCAGAGACAACGCTTGGATGGATAGTTCAATGACCATGCGAACAAAACAGCTGAAACTAACAATAGGACAGCCAGTCGTAAAGCTTAACATTGAAGCTGCCGAAAAAGGAATGCCAGACGAATAGCACAAAATTGGTAGCTTGGAGTCGATCAGCCTAACAACGACACATGGTAAACCGAGTTCAGAAGACAATCATGGAGCTGCTCGAGGAGCAAATAACGAAGAAGTATGGGCGTTACTCTGTAGGTCTTCTATGAAAAGAAAGCGTGAACCTGGACACCAACAAAGAAATTGCAAAGAAAAGGCTACTGGAGCGAAAAACCAGGCATAATAAGAGCGATTCTCACTAGAGATATAACAAGGTGATATCGGATTATCACACCTGTGGAGTATCCGGAACAGTTGAAGAAGAAAGAAGAAAAACAAACTATATTTCCTAGTATATGCCCCACCATGCAGTAATATGGGAGGATTTAGCAACCACTAAGGCTAAACTTGTTTTTGATGCTTCGGCTATCTGGATGGAAAACACATCGCCCCATGACATCTCAGAAGCTTTGCCAGAACTTCAGCGAAAACACACTGTCACTTTTCCGAAAAGAAAAGGTGGTATCAAGTAGAGGCATCGAAAAAATATTGCTGCAAAAGAGCATAATGAAGACGATCGAGAACTTTTGAGTTGTTGATGGCGGAAACACGACGACCAGGGCCGACTAAAACATGAAATCGAAACATAGAGAATCTCAAGAATGACATTTGGAGTCACAGCTAGCACATTTGTACTTTAGGCCACGATCAAGCACCATCTGAAAGAAGTGAAATCTGAGTTTCGAAGAACAACAGAAAGCCTACAGATGGCAATTTACCTCGACGACATTAAACTCGTAGCGGACGCAATGGCTGAATTCAATGAATTGTACAGCACGACAAAAATGGTGTTTCAGAGTTGGGGAGGATTTTCTCAGCACCTAATTCGAAAACTTCTTACCTCAATGCGAAAACTCATCAGTAGGCTGACTTAGAGCCGCGAACCATAGCTACAGAGGTGGGATGAGCGTAAAAAAATTGCGCCCATCTTCCCGCGAGGGAACCTTGGTGTGATGCGACGCATCGGAGGGTTCAATTGATGTTTCCGTTGGGTTGATGCTCTAAATAGGGTGAAACGTGTTGTGAACGCCTTTGATGCATTTCCATCACATGCGACCGTCGCTTCCATCACGTCTTCACTGGAAGAATCAAGTCAAGCACGCAGCCGTCAAGCAAAGTGACGCGAAGTCGAACGAGAGCGAGCGCTGACTGAACCGCCACAGCGCGCTACCCGCTTGATATTCACAGCGCCTGAAAGAGAGGAGATAGCGGAGGAGAGTCGCGCATGCGCGCACTTGCGCGACGGGAGCGCAGCGAAGCGAGCGAAGCGCGTGCATGCAGCTGTTGTTTATGATAATGAGACGGATTGAGAGTGTTGCGCACAGCTGTCGGAGAGAAGAGCGGAGCAGAGTCGCGCATGCGCAGGTGGCGTGGGGACGCCGCCGACGCCGACGCAGGAGGGACATGCCCCAGAGCAAGAGATGCGTCGCATCTAATATTCGATCCTTAACATACGTCTACAGCCAGCCTTACGAGACCATGCCAACTACACCTGCGGACATCATCGGAGGACGACTAACCTCAATGATGAACAGCATGTCATTGTCGCTGATATTGAAGAGGCCTGGAGAAGCCGATGTCAGCTCACAGGGCTTGGTGGGTAAGATGGCATCGAGAGTACCCGAACGAAGTCGGAGCTAAATTACGCATTAAGCCAACGACTGTAAAAACGTAGAAGCAGGCGAAATCGTCCTCCTGGGAGGCAATGGATCCCACAAGTTCTGGGAAATGTGCAGAATCGTGAAGAAGTATGCGGGACGTGACGGTATGACCAGAGTTTGTCTTCCAAGGCGGAGCAGCAAGGAGATGAATCGGCGTTCTACAAAACACGTTTCCGTTCTCGAGGACTGCCTCAAATAAGTGCTCCACAGACAATCCTAGCGCACTTTGGCGGGTTGAAATCTGTTAAATATCACCATATTCTATTTTGCAGAGGAAAAGACCAGCTCCGCGCTGCGCAAGCAAGCGGTCTGTTCGGTAGCCATTAGATAAAGAATGCAAACGGTTTCCCGGCCTCTCTCGTGTTTACAAATGTGAATGAATGTTTGAACGGCTGGAGACAAAAATTTCTTTTGTGTCTTGGTATCCGGGGCTAGTGCTGAGAACAGGTGATTGTCAGCTCTGTCGCGACAACAGCCCCATCTACTTCACAATTTACAATTGATGTCGAGGTTGCTGTCTGGTGCGCGGAGGTGATTATGAAAGCGGGCACAAGCCCCCTCCTTATAATAGGAGACCTTAATGCAGCTCATCCTGCCTGGGGGTACTCCTACTTTAATAAGCGAGGCAAGGAAGTCGCACACTGTATGGATGAAGAGAACCTGACGCTACTCACTAATCCCGCCGAACCCACAAGAGTGGGGAACAGAGTCTCGCGGGATACTTGCCCCGACCTCACTCTCGCTAAAAATGCCCCCCACAACTCCTGGCACGATCTGGAGGAAAACCTTGGGAGTGACCACATGATAATTGAGACTGAGTTTCAGGGATCCCTCTACCGAAGGCATCTCAGTGAAGCTCGAATCACAGATTGGCATAACTTAAGGGAAAGCTGGCAACAAACTCCTAAGGACCCCATCATAGACATCGAAAATTGGGCACAGAAATTGCGAGAAGACATTAAGAACCGCACCAGAGTCCTCCAAACCACAACCCAGACCCCAGCTATAGACAGCCATCTCTTTCACTTGTTGGAAGCTCGGCACAGCCTCACTAGGCGATGGAGGAGACAAAAACACCACCGGAAGCTTAAGCTCCGAATGGCAACACTGACGGCGGAGGCAGAGGCCCACGCAACGAAGCTTTGCCAGCAGAACTGGCTTGGAAAATGTGATGAGCTCTGAGGCACTCTAAGCACATCCAAAACCTGGAGTCTCCTCCGATACCTCATCGACCCGACAAAAAGCAAAGGAGAAAATAGTAAAACCATGCAGACAATTATTCATCAATTTCAGGGAACCACAGATGATTTGCTTCGTGCTCTCCAATCCCGCTACATACCCAGTTCACCCCCTTTCCACCCGCCTCCATACAATGGTTCCCCCAACGCTCACCTCGATCACCCAATCACCGAGGCAGAGGTTAGGGCAGCCCTTGCAAAAATCCTGAAGAACATATCGCCAGGAATGGACCGAATCACCAATAGAGCTCTGTCAAGTCTTGATGACCACTCAATATGTGCACTCACGGGATACATGAACGATTGTTGGGAGAGAGGTGCCATACCCTGAACATGGAAAGAAGCCGAAATCAGGCTTATCCCAAAGCCGGGCAAAGACCCAAGCATCGAAAATTTTACACTCATTTCTCTTACTTCATGTATTGGAAAGCTCATGGAGCATTTAGCTCTTAACAGACTACAGGGCTACCTTGAAGAATCCCAACTCATGCCACACACAATGTTCGGTTTCCGGCCACATCATTCAACTCAAGACATTCTTCTGCAAATAAACATGTTCTGAGCAAAGCCAACAAACTCACACCGAAGGCTATTTTAGCCCCCGACCTAAAGGGGGCGTTCGATAACGTCAAGCACGAAGTCATCCTCCGAAACCTTAATAACCTTGGTTGCGGGGAACGAATGTACGCATACATTCGAGACTTCTTAACGGGTCGTCTGGCAGTCATCAAAGTTGGGGACGTGAGCTCTCAACCCATCATTATTGGATGCAAGGGCACTCCGCACGGCGTGGTGCTGTCCCCGCTTCTCCTCAATATTGCCCTCATCAACCGTCCAAGGCAACTGGATCAAATTCCAAGTCTGCACCACGGAATATATGCTGACGATATCACGATCTGGATAGGGGAAGGCTCAGAAGGCGACATGCAAAACAAATTACAACAGGCTGCAGACGTTGTCCGAACCTATGCAGCAAACTGTGGTCTCAAATGCGCCCCTGATAAGTCAGAACTCCTAATGGTGCAGAAGAGATCTCGACTCAAGAATGCCACTAAGACAACCATAGAAATAGAATTAGATGGGGTCCTCATCAAACCCTCACCCTCCATCCAAATATTAGGCATGATCCTTCTAGAAATCTGTTCTAACTCTCTGGTGATCCGCAAACTCGACTGTTCAATCAGTCAAATCACCCGCATGCTACGCCGTATCACAAACAAGAAGCACGGAATGAGAGAACAAGACACGATTCGCCTTGTACAAGTTTTCGTTGTATCCAGAATCGTCTACATTGCTCCATATGCCAAACTCAAAACTTCTGAACGCAATAAGTTGGACGCACTAATCAGGAAGGCCTACAAACAAGCCCTCGGACTACCAATAAGCACATCGACCGAGAAACTGCTTGGGCTTGGACTTCACAACACCATAGCCCAGCTCATAGAAGCCCACCTAACCGCTCAGCAGCTTCGACTCGCCACCACTTCAACTGGCCGTCACCTTTTGCGCCGTCTCGGATATTCAGTAGTGAATTCGGGGCCTGCCATGAAAGATATTCCCGAAGAAGTCAGAGAACACATCAAAGTTTCCCCTCTACCTCGATACATGCACCCTCAGCACCGCGAGGGCCGAAGAACAGCCAGAGCCGAAAATTTAGAGAGGAAATATGGGCAAAAAAGCAGGGTGGTGTACACCGACGCGGCAGACTACGCCCGAGAGCATGCTATGACGGCAGTAGTCACTGACACGGCGAGAACACTGACGAGCCTGACACTTAGACGCACCAATACACTGCAAGCGGAAGAAACAGCCATTGCGCTTGCCATCCCTCAAACTGAAGCCATGACTGTCATCTCCGACTCACAGGGAGCATGCAGGAATTTTATAAATGGACGAATTTCTAAAACCGCCCTTCGAATCCTCCAGCAAAACCCTCCTCGAAGAAATGTGACTATTGTCTGGACACCTGCCCACTCCAGTCTTCGTGGAAACCTCGTCGCTCACACGAGTGCCCGAGAATTTGCCGGCCGGGCTCCACAAGAAGATCAGCAGAGGGTTAACCAGCCGTTAGTCACGTACAGAGATATTACCCAACATTATAGGCTTTCACGACAGATATACCCGCCAGGCCATAAATCCCTCACAAAAGAGCAAGAAACCTCACTTAGGCAGCTTCAGACGAATACTTTTCCGCACCCTACTAGGCTCCACGCTATATTTCCTACAATATATACATCCACTTGCCCTCACTGTGGACAGCTCTCAACCTTATGTCACATGGTGTGGGCTTGCCAACACAATAAGAATATAGACAGAATACAAAATCCAACTTTAGAGCAGTGGGAGCGAGAGCTGGCCAGCTCAGATCCTGATCGAAGACCAAGTGATACATCTCCTGCTGGCTATGCGCCAGTCATGATCATCATCGTGGATTTACCGTGTTAGTAAAAGTTATAATTCCCGTTAAGGGAAGCAATGGCTTCGGTAACACTTCGGGCGTTCTTCCGTTAACATTGTGCGGCCGTTAAGCCCCGGAGAATAAACACGCGTGGCGAAGGAGGCCACCGACGTCCCCTTCACCTTGAGTTTCGTAAAACCCCGTGATTTGACTGCCGTTGACTCCCGTTGCACCGCTTTGAGCCGTAGGTCGCCATAGCTGGCCCTGACCGGCCACCTATGACCGACGGGAACCTTCAACAGGACGCAGATACGCACCGTTACGTCGAGGGTACCACACTTGGGACCAAATGTACACCCCCCGAGTACCAAGCTGGTGATGACCTGGATGCCCTGCATTCGTTGAGGAAGGTTCTGCGCGCTGCTGTTACGATGCCGGTAAGGGCAGCGACTGAGCTTTGGCAAGTTCCCTCACCATTTGCGTTGGACTTGCAGTTGGCTATCAACGAGTTCGAACAGAAGGACGGTGAACTCAACAAGCGGAACGATGTGGTAGGTGAGCTGCTGGAAGGAGACGAGTTCGAACACGATTGCTATGATATTTTGCACTGCGAGGAAAGAATAGAAGGACCCTCAGTCGGCTGCGATCGACCTTGAACGATCTGCGCTATGCCGGCATCATGTTTTTCTGAAAAGGAACTTAACCACGTCCACACGACCCCTCCCACGTCAGCTCGCACACCTTCACTTTGCCAGTTGTGCTGCCGATGCTGCAGGTTACAAATTTAAATGGTGAGTCACATGGATGAAAAGGGTTTTGGGGCACTGTCGAGACTGCGGCCCACAGCCACGTTCCGCCTATTGACAAAGTGGGAGCAAGCACCTATGCAGCGTCGAGCGTTCCAGCGAAGAACAACTCTGAAGAACACGAGGCAACGCCAGCCACATGCAAGGACTGCTCAGGTGCTCCTGTCCAAGCAGACGACAGAACACGTGAAGTAAAACGACGTGAACGAAAGGAGAGAGCCACTACTGTGTGAGCTTGAGTTCTAGTACACCTTTTTCCCCGACTTCATAAAGGGTGAACCGTTACCGGACATTTGTGAAGGCCGGCTAGTATGAATCGGAGACGTAGTCCGGGAGGTTGCATGCAAACGCATATATGCATCTTTCTGGGTGCGTGAAGACAGGAAGGCTGAACAAACTTTGCTGGCTACTTCTCGTCCTTGCGCCAAGCCTGGTAGAAAAGCAGAAGAATCTTATTGGAATGTGACACCTATCAGGAAATTGTGCTCGTCAGGAACGGAGCCAGAGAAGAAAACCCTCGGGAAGCTCAGAATTGATCTAAGAACTCTGTTCGACGAAAAGAAATTGCAGGTTGTACGCCGTCATCTTCAGGAAAATCGCAGCAAGACAAAAGGCCATGAAGTCTTTCGAGAAGCAGGGCGCATAGTTCGGTTGTTGTCCGCGTCACCATTACGGCGCTTGGCTGTCCTGCAAACGGCAAGACAGCGCAAGCACCGCTGGAACAGCACGAGTAAACAGGGTTTGCATACAGCGTTACAAGGATTGACCTTTTGGAACGAGAAGGAACTTTACGGTTGTGGACATATTTTTAAACTCTAGGAACTTTCTTGCGTGCCAGGGGAAATGTTATATCCCCAGCCAGGCATACGCTGCGCCGCAAAGAATACGTTTCAGCGTTGCGAAGCCAAATGAACTGCATCATTACGTTCAAGCTGTACCGCACCGCTCTGTTGTTCAAGACGCTTTAAAGCGAGGCATCAGCGCTAAGTAATCACAGCCCACTTGGCACTCAAGCTTTGGGATTAACCGCGAGACTCGCTGCGCGTATATTATCCGAAACGCACGTACTAGACGGACATGTTGGAATATGGCCGATGCGTGGTCATGCTGCCGCAGCTGGGGAACCTGTCGGCTGGCCAGCAAGTAGGGTGTGGTGTACCACGTTTCTAGAGTGGCAGACACGCACGTAGCGCGCGCGGGAGGATGTTAAATCTCCCGCTGGCTATGCGCCAGTCGTGATCACCATCGTGGATGTACCGTGTCAATAAAAATGATCATTACCGCTATGGGAAGCCATGCCTTCTGTCTCGCTTAGGTCGTTCTACTGTTAACACCAAGGGTACACCGTAAATAGGTTAAGTAAAAGAGAATCAGTTCCACGCATACGTGAGGCACGAAACCTCTCCGATATTCGCAGACCCGGCCCCGGATGCACCGCTGTTTCGGTGGCGAATTTGGCTGCTTTCGAAGTGTTGGTTCGGTGTAAGTGAGAGCGTCCAGTGATTAACACGGATACTCAGAATTGGAACCACGTTGATGATTTTAAAGACTCGGATCACCAGTCTAGATGAACGCGGAAACAGATCTCACGGTGACATCACGACATTGAAATGATACCCCTTGTTCGAAGCGCGAGTGGGCTTTTAAACACCTGCGCTAACCTGGAAGAACAACAAACTGGCGAAGATACTAATGAGATGCGCAAGGCTTGAATCATAGCGAAGCTGTCAAATTTCCTTCTACATGAACACTGAAGGACACACCACTACAAATTTGGACGTTTCAAATTGTTCACTTACATATTCAGCCGTCGCTTTGCATTGCGCTAGTAGTTGTACTGGTCATATGCATCGATATTGTCGTGTTTCTTATGGCAATCAATACACCCGATGTAATGCTTGACTACAGCTTTTGCGCCGCGGCTGCGCGTAAAGGCACGACACATGCGCGGCATTTCTCAAGTCGCGTAGAGGTTTTGTGTAGCAGGTTTTGCGACAGCTGTGGCCCTGTTTACAACGCCAGGCGCTTTACGAGATTTTTACCAGCTTGTTGTTCTAAAGCCACTGTGCAAGCCAGACGCACCCCACGGTCGTAGCGATAGCGCGCGCTCACCAGCGCAAGGCCTATTTTCGCTACTCTTGGCTTTCCAACGTTTTTGTTTTGCTAAAGCCACTACACGCGCCGGGGACGTTTCGAGGCCGCCGGGAAGCAGGCAAACACGAGCGCTTGGCTTGTTTTTTTAGCTTGGTATTTTGAACGGGCCACCGGTCACACAGTGCGGCGAGCTGCAACAGCTTCGCTGTTAAAAAGAACAAAACGTCCGTCGCAATCCGGCTACACCTACACCCGCAGCTGTTTGAATTTGCGTTCTACTTATTTATCCAGTGTCTTTCGGCTCGTGTCGCAGCTGTGCGTTCGGAACCCTTGCCATCCGAATAGTCTGTTCGGAAATGTACCGCGACGCGAGAAAACCCCAGTGCAACTGCCGTGATTCTGACATAGACCAAGTCTTCTAAGATCAAGCTGTTCGTTTTATTTACAACTAAATGACTAGGCAATATAAGGTTAAACACCGTTCTTCAGACATTTTCCCTTCCACAGATAGGAAGTGATTAGCACTCCTTCTTTGGCAGGTGGACTCATTTTATGGTTTTCGCAATACCAGTTTTCAAGAGTTCGCTTTTTTCTGACCTTTGGCACCGCTGCTCTTTTTAGGCGACTCCGCCGAATGACCCGGATTTATTTAGCGATATAAGGGTGACGTCTTTGTTTTCGTTTGTAGACGCGCATCCAACACCCGAGCAGCGTCTTCAGATGAGAATTCCGGCTGTGCATTCTCGATGAGGACGCTCTTCATTGGTAGCTGTAGGTGGTTTTTTATTCGCCAGTAATTGGTGCTATTTCAAAGCTAATTGATGCATGCATCTCCTCTTTTATTCTGTATCATAGATTTCTATTATTAGTACCGTTCGGACCTGCATGCCTAACAGCTTCGAATAGTTTTTAGGAAGCTTTAAAGAACGCGAAATACAGAGGTACAGAATCGGAGTGGCGCTCAGAATAATTTTGCTCAACAGACTACTGGTATTTTTCGGCCAAACAAAAACAGCGAAATGAACGAGCCGAGAAGACCCTTGAAATTGAGTATTTATTAAAACAAACACGTCACGATGTGGAGCTGTAGCGAGGCTAGAGCATATGCTTTTTCAAAATCCTCTCCTTTTCCAAAAAATTCTTTTTATATCTCAAATGACTGACAGTTACATGATAGGATGAAATATGTGCAGGGAAAGGGGTGTAGCTGACACACAACCATAATTAATGTGCTGGAAAGAAGGTGCGTAGAAGGCTTGGCCAGTTCTTTCACCTACGCTAAAGTCGCTTTCATCGCTCCGCCTCGCAGAGCTACTGCCCTGGACGAATGCCGTTTAAAATAAATTATGTAGAAATACATCACCGAACTATCCTCCTGTGACTGTTTCTCGCTCTAACCACTTTTATAGGCAGTCGGCCCTTTTCCTCATAAAATGCGTCTCCTTCCTTGCTTTACCTTTGTTCCCTTTAAAGGATGAGGCCAAGTGCTGAGGACAAAGCTGAAAATAGATAAAGAATTCAGATTTTTGGTCTATATCATAAACCACACTTTTTAGGCGAATAGTAGCATTAGAGGTTTGTCTGTTTTTCGTTTATATTTTTTATTGCGAAAGTTTATAAATGTGGATCTCACACCAAAACTCATAACTTTAATTTACTCGCCAAAACCACAATATTTGGAAGTTATAATAATTGATATCACTTGGTTGTGATAAATAATAAAATCACATGAATCCCCAAAGCGTAGTGCTGAAGTAGCCCAAAAACAGTGTTTCCACTGCTTGTGCCTTGATGTAAACGGCGGCTTATCAGAACGTGTGGCGCGATTTTATTTCTTAAACTTCATTGCACACCCAGCAATGTGAAAAGAATTCTATCAAATTTCACTAAAAAAGTCTTCATTAGGAAAACAGTTATGAATTTTTGCGTTTGAAAGAATTACAAAAAAAAGGTTCTGAGAAAATCAACAAAAAACATTTCAAGCAACTACATCGCTTATATAAACTGATCAGAAGAGCTAAAATCTCCCACGAATGCTCTGATGGGATGCCTTTGCGATGCGCAGCTGATGATTCAATTTTGGTTTTGATGTTTGTTTGGTACTTTTTTGCGCTCTACACTGCACTATATTTGGCTGTAAGTAAGAAAAAGTAAGCGACAGAGAGTATACAAATCCACCAAACAATCCTCCGCTCCTTTGGGGCGCGCAGGAAGGCTCCAGGCCATCAACAACACGTGCAAAACATTGCAGGCCTGCCGGCTTGTCGGGGGGGAGGGGATAATAATGATTTTAATTGACAAATAAAGTGTTGAAAACACCACTAGCGTTGAAAACACCACTAATAAAGCGTTGAAAAATTGACAAATAAAGCACCACTAGGGCTTAAAAAATTTTTGTTTGTTTTATTATAGTTACATACCAAGCAAAGAACTCCAAACCCTGGCATTTTTGTGTGGAACACAAAACTGGCAGTTTCATTTTCGGTGTCGTAGACGCCGGGTGGGCGCACATTTTTGTGTATCTTTCGAAAGAGGCTGTGTAGAAAGAAACTTCCTACCGCAAAATCACGTCCAGTAAATTTCACAACTAACAAAGTAATAACAAACAAATGGCTCTATGAAAAAAAATGGCAATTTTGACTCGGTCTTACCCTTTTTTGCCTTCAGGATCCTCGGGTCTCACTATTTTCGCATCATTTCGGCTATCTGCATCCTGTGGTGTCCGTTGGGTCTTAAAAGTGTGACGCTCCTTGGAAAATCATTCAAACTAAATTTGATTTGACTGAAATTTGGCAAACTACATTTTTCCTTCTTTGGCATGGTTGCTGATGTTTTGTGTTTCTCACGACAATTCAGAATTTCGACGCGATCGACACCTTCAGAGATAATAAGTGCCCACGATCTAGTCATGCAGTAGACTTTCGCTATTGCCCTTTTACTGGCCCGCATCTTTCGAATTCGTGCGAGTTGTTGTTGTCAGGTATTGTAGCTATCGTGTAACCCGGACAAGTCAATTTAGTATATAAATTTGTTTACGTAGGGTCCCCGAAAGTGGTGTGAGGAATGTCGTTATGTGGTTTCAATTTTGCCGCTCTACTCAGGATCATTGCTGTTGGTTATGGGTACGTATTGTCGGTTGGAAATCACGGGGTATTGAAGAAACAGAAACGAAGAGAACCATGCTTCACTGGCGCTTTGTCTTGTAAGTTCCTTTCCAGCATGTACTTTTGTTCTTTTTATTCTTTGCACTCATTCTTCTTTCCATTCTTTTCACTCATTGTTTCTATAATGTTTGAAGAGGACCTTTGTTTTTTTCTGCAATATGCACTCCTGGACCTAGTTTGAAATTTGATTTACATTATCACAGCCTGTCAACACAGGAAACCTTCATTTCCATTTTTCGTAATCGCTCTTATTCAAAGTCGTATGCGTGTACCTACACTGCCACTATTTCGGCAATGTTAATTATATGTATATAGTGTGGGTTATACTGGGAAAATCATGCCGGCTGTGGTCGATCTTTCATTTTGTGCTGCCAGTCATGTGGTAAAAAAGAAACACTGATTTTGTATTCATGTTCACAACCAGCTGTTTCTCTGTTAACCACATCACCTAAAACGTATTGCCGATTGTGGCCTGTGGTGCAAAATGTTTTGGTAAAGAATGATTTATTACTCATACACTGTACCTCAAAAGGCTAGAGAAAAGTTTCCTAAGATTTAGCTGTATGCTACCACCCTTACAGAAGTACACAATGTAGTAAATTGTGGATTACTACTTGTCCTACCATTATTTCCTCTCATGATACTAATAAAATTGCAGTCATGGATTTGTATTTTGTGCCTGTAGTACGCCTATTCATGCATAGGACCGATAGTTGCGAACACCTTAAAGTCACTCTGATATGCCAAAGCATTGATAGACTAAACAACGCTCGCTGGTTTCTGTTGCACCACTAAGGTTACAGAATCGCCACCAAGGATGATGAATGACGAGCTCTCCATGCGGAGTGCTGCTCCAACATTTTTACCAGTTGTTTCGTTAGGTGTGCACTGGTGGAGTGAAAAACTATGTTTCTTCCTTTTAACTTCCCTGAAACCACAAGGAAAACATTTACCTAAATATCGTAACGGCACCAACAACGTGTTTTTTCTGGTCAGAGTCATGGCCGTTATTCTAGCGCAGTAGGGTTCAACCGGTCCTTCCTGCGCCTCCAATTTATTTTGCATCATTGAGCTCCAGAACAACTATTGAGCGGCAAAGCTCGCGTCTTCCTATCCGAAGTATTGGAGACCCTCCTAGCTGAGTGCGATGTGGTCCACAGAAGAAGAACGTCCTACCAACACCGTAGCAATAGACTACGGAAACGTATGACAGCTTGATAATATGAACACCAATTACATTTTCGTGAACCTCTGAAGCTTAGACCTCATTTTTCCTTCCCTGATGTATGCTTTTCGTGACAACACGCGGGCGACCGTAGGGTTTTTGTGGTTCTTTTGCAATATCCTTTTGCTAAGTAACCACTTAAAAACTGTAGCGGGGAAACGTCGATTAGTTTAAACGACCCGGACGGCGTGATTCTGGTCTTATAGGTGCAGAACAATATCGCAATTGCGTCGTTTATAAAACTGCTCTCTTGAGCTACTGCAAATTATCTGTGCGTCTGCGAGCAGAAAAACTTCAAAGCATGTACCGAGCATGTGTTAATGAGACTGAGTGGGCAGGTGGTCAAGCCACTTAGGTAAAGGTAACTTCGGTGTCTTTCGCAACAAAACGCGCTATGGCCGTGGCTGGCTAGTCACAAATGAAAGAGCACACTCCTGGTGCGGAAAAAGCGCTGGTATCAGGAACGGCACCTGCAGAAGTGGCGGTAAAAAACAAGATCGCACCGGTGCAGTGGGATGTAACCATCGCCGTCGAGCCCATCCAGCGGCCGACAGCTCAAGAGAAGGGGTCGACATAGAATCGGAACTCCCCCTCCAGGATTGACTTATTTCCATGGAAATTTTATGGCACCGTCGTACCGTCGTATCTCCAAAACTGCTTTGTTGAACAACGCATTTTTCAGTGCAATGAACGGGGAAATATTTGTGTTCTGTTTTTATCCCGACTTTCGAACGACCACTAATTAGCATAATATGGTTTTAACCCAAATGGTGCTTTGCGTACAAATAAAAAGAAAGTCAGCCATGACTTTTGGTGCCTTAGAATTGCTTCTTTTCTAATACGGGCGAAGTTTTTTGTGTTTTTCGAGTTTGTACGGCGCCACAGTGTTCAAAACAGCGTTAAAAAGAACACGCAAAAGCACACAAAATTGCATTCGGATTCTGAAAAACTACGCCTTGCCTTTAAAATAATAAGAACGTCTACGAAAATTACCGGGGGTTTCACACCTAGGGACAAACCAGTCCACAAACAAAATTCAAACTTCAAACTGACTGTTTCCTTTGCATCTCTTTAGGCTCGAACTATTCTGGGCTTTTTTGTATTGTACCATTGAACTCAGATGCTACTTTCCAAACGGTAATACACTTCTAGTGAGTTGCTGTATTTGTACAAACTACGAACGTGAAGCTCAGTAGTACCTTGTATGCTAAACTGTGTCCTTTGAGCAAAAGCGCCTTTCTGATGCACATTTTTGATGACCACTTGTTTCAGCGTACCAAATTATTTCTAGCAGCCAAATATCCTTAAGTAGCATTTCGAAATTTTCTTGATACAGCATCTGAAGATTTATACGGAATCCTTACCGCTGTCCGCACAAAATCTTATTTGTGGTGTCCTACGTGATCCTTACATATCCGAATTAGATCACGTTGGTACATTTGGCGTGAAATAACGGATAATGCTTTAAAGAAGATAGTCTTTCTTGGGCTACCTCAACGCAGACATTTTGGTCTGTCACTCTGTCTGTCTTTCTGCCTGTTTGTCTGTGACTCGATTGATCCACCAAGCCAATGTGGAGCAGGAACTTCGCAGTAGTCTTGCATACCCACAGCCAAATATAAACGTCTAACTCCAGTGTTAATGTTCATACTTTTCAGAATTCTTGATGAAGGTCAAGCCATTGCGCAACATAAGGTAAAGCAGGAAGTCAATACATGAGTGATATTCGCAGTGTTCCTTTATTAAAAACATTACGGGTGTTTGGGTTTTGTGATAGAAAAGAAAATACTACATCAAATGCACAAAACCGTCGCCTGCTGCCGCTCGTGCTACATGGCGAAATAAAAAAAATTAATCGGCAACAGCAACGGAAGGTTCCACTAAATAGTCTCCGCGTTCCGGCTGGAACGCTCCTCGAGAAGGGCAACGTCGTGCTAGAACCGTTGTAGTAGGGTTTCTCAATTCACACGCGTCAACGACGTTCGGCAGCGCTGGCATCGAGGCACCCGAATTGGAGCAGTGGAACGAGGTAAATTTATATTTACTTGAACAAACCTCTAGCGTCTTATCTTGGGACGAACAAAACGGGAGGGGAACAGTACGAGAGGCGAGCCGGAAAGAAAAGGAGCTATTTTTTTTTCAGGTGCGCGAGTCGACTATCGTCTTCCATCGACTATTACAATGAAAGGAGCTAATACGCGGCCAAATTTGCAATACCAAAGCATGCGGTAAAAAGAACTGATAATGACTCAGCCAGAAAAAACGCGACTGAATTTAAATACTTTTCCGCATACATAGCCGTTTGCTAATTGAGCCTGTAAAGTTCTGCATTGGCCAAGTGAGTCAGAATTGAAGGACCTTAGTAGGATGCAGCAGTACGAGAGGATACACGACTTCTTCAGTCCTTTGATACCTGGACGGGAGTATTTAAACACAATGAGGTAATACAGAAAATCGCGTTTTTCAGCGTAACACGACTTTCTGCCGTTTTTTCCCCGCTGTAAACCCCGATGAAAATTTATCTAACCGATCTGCCACCTGGCTGATCGCAGAAACATAGTTACGTGTTAAATGTAATGCCGTTATTTAAAGTACCAGTGGCAAGAATATTGGTTTTCATATACACAATGCTCGGGTAAAGGTTACATTTATAAGTTTGTTAAATGCAGTCAATTAATTGGCCCTTCTTCAGATGAAATCGCTGTTTTCCGCTGGCCAGCCGCAGCGCTCGAACAAATTATTCACGTGATTCGAAGAATACTTTTTAAAAGTAATTTTCAAGCGAAGCCTGAAATAATTGACTTGAACGTGTGATGTGTGTACGCGAAACGTCATACTACTGCCTAAGTTACGGAGCTATGAGTATATTAGTGGCACAAATTTACTTTATCAGCTATACGGGTGTGCCACGGGTGATTTGTTCTGCCAGAGAGCATGCGCTAAGGCAGGAACGCTCCCGTGAGCGTATTTTTTGCGTATTGGAATGAATTCTTTTACAAATAGAACCAAGAATAAACCTATTAATAAAATCATTTACAATACTTTTCAAGAACACTAATAAAGATCAATAAATTATATGAACAACAAATAAACATAAACGAGGTGTTCTTAGGTGGGTTGGATATAGGCGTGTTTAGGCGTGTTTACGATATAGCTTCGCGTATTCTATGTTTTTGTTTATTGGGGGTTGATGATTCTTTTGAAGAAGGAATCTAGGGTGTAGCAATACCGGTAATAACGCGAAATATTTTCTCTAAAGACAGGCAAAACACGCTTTGTTTTCAGCAGCACATTGCCCCAAAACTGCGTGAAACCTTTACCAAAAAAGAGAAAAAAAAAGCTGGCGATTACGATAAGTCTTAATGCGACATTTGGGCGCAGCAGAAGTGCAGTGAGGCTGCACTCATTCGTGGGTTCCTCGACGGCAGCAATTATGAAGCTTGGCGTCGGCGGCGCAAAGTACGTCTCAGAAAGGGACCGCGACCCGCGTCTTAGGGAGAGAACGGACACCATCGTCACGCGCACGCCCCCCTCACGTTTTCGCCAGCGTCGCGCAGACGACCGTCTCCTGCGGGCACAACATACTATCCCCCCCCAACCACCGCACACTTTCGGAGAGCGCTTGCACCGCCACGGCGACGCGGCCTTCCCTCACAATTTCTCGAAACTATCCCCCTTTGCTGCCTTTCACTCTAAGGTTTTGCCATCGATCACTCCGTTACGAAGGAGACGCAGGTCAGACAAGATAGGGACGCCAAAGAGCTGCTACCTAAAATACGCCAAAATACCGGGAAATAAAACAGAGAGCGTGCAGTACAGGCAAGCGAAGCAACCAGTGCTCTCCATCTCTCCACAAAGGAACCCGGTTTTCTTGGCAAACTTCTGTATTCTCACGTGTTTTCATTGAGAAAGCGCTCAATGACTCGACGATAATGCATAATCGTAATATTTCATTACTGTAGAGTTGCTAATGGTCGTCAGACTGGTTGCATGCTCAGTAAGCGGAATTGCCAATTGATGATGACGATGGTTGGTGTTTAATGGCGCAAGGCCAACGAGGGCAAATAGCGCCAGAGAAGAAATTATATCATAAAAGGAAGTGTTTACCACAAAAAGGTAGGTCTAAATACGTGTAAAATGGGCATAGGAATATAAATTATAGTAAAGGTGATGGCTGGTGTATATGGCCAGATTTGATTATGCGTGAAAATAAATGAGGTATAAAATCTTAATCTCTGACAAGTACTTAAACACGCGTTTCACAGAAACCATGGCATCGTCGTCCCTTAGAAACAACGATGGGTGTAGGGGAATACGTTGTCTGTAGAGTTCTCTGAAGTGTTTTTGTAGTGTTGGGTCGAGTGCCTTGCATTGGATGAGTATGTGAACTACGGAAAGGGCATCTCCCCACCTTCTGCACTAGAGTCTTGAAGATCCCGTGAGCAGATGCGAGTGTGTTGCATGGGTGTGCCCTATCCGTAGTCTAGCCAAGGCGACTTTCGTGTGTCTGTTGCGCGTGTAAGTAGTGTACAGTGCCAAGCGTTGCTTTATAACGTGCAACTTCTTATCTGCTGTTCACTCCAGTGTGTTTGCCATGCTCTACGCAAGAGTGTGTTTGCCATGCTCTACGCAAGTGTTGTCTTATGTGTGGCTTCAGGTCTCCATATGGTACCGTTGTAGTATCTACAGTGTTCCTGAGTGGAGCAGCAGCGGCCCTGTCGTCTGCCAACTCGTTCCCAGCGGTCCCAGCGTGTCCTGGGACATCAGAGGAGCAGCTCATGCTTTTGCGCACTCTTAGACATAATTTTGTTGAACGCAAGATTGACTATGTGGTTTTTGGGGTACTTGTAGGATGATAGTGCACGAAAGACACACAAGGAATCTGTATTGATGGTGGAATTGGGAATTTGATTTGATACGATGAGTAAAATTTCATATGCTTCTGGTGAAAAAATGGTTGAGCGTACGCTCCTCGCCTGTCCATACTCCAGGCAGTGGTCTGTGAACGTGTTTTTGGTCTCTCGCGATCGTATAAATCATGCTCTTTGCCTCCTTAAGTGCCCTAAGCTATCAAGGCGGGCGGAAGTGGCTTGCTTTTCTGCGGCACCGCTGTTTCATTCTCCCACTGCTCGCTGTATCGCCCTTTCATAGAGCCCCCCTCGGACGTTCTTGAAGCAAATGGCGATTATGTGTATCTCTGCAATTTTGTGTACGAGAGGGTTTCTAAGCAACATCAACATTAAAGTTTTTACACTGTAATATTTTAGCTGTGCTTGTGTTGCTTCAACTAGAAATAAATACCACTGTTTCTCTACCAAACACTTAACACCAAAAATTTGAGAGAATGGTTGCCTGGGTGATCACAAATTGAGTCGATTGATTTCACGCTCATTACTGTTCCAGCTTCAGAGTTCGCTCCACCCAAGCTGCAGGTATTTGTACTTCGCAATATGAGGGGCGATGAATGTACTATGAAGCGCCGTTATAAGTGTGCGGAGATCAGTGGTGTATGCAAGTGATTGTGGAGGGTGAAATAATTCCTGAGAATATATAGACATGAACGAAAGTAAATAGGTTGCTGTCCTGCAATGTCGAACGGTACCTTTTCCGCATAGTCAATACGCCTTGAAATGTGTTATATTCTGGTTATAAAAAAATGAACAAAAAAGGAAGCTGTAGTGGGAAATGCTTTGAAAAAGAGCAGGGCGCGATATCTTCGTGGAGTTGTGAGCAGAGGAAAGCAAACATTGATTTATTCTGGGTAACGCAACTGGCTCGCGATAATTGGATAGCAAAAATCTTACTGCCCAATATGAAAGCTTTCTGGTTCTTTACCTAACATGTTATTGCACGAGCCCTATATAGATAACGGCTTTCTAAATTTGGACGAAGGTAAGCACGGTAAAGTAGGTACTTTAATTCCACAAGGGCTGTGTAAAATGTTCTTCGCATTAGTCGAAGAACTAGGTTTGCTTCTTTAAAAGCGCCACAGGGAGAATGGGGATGGTGCGATTAAGCCTGGGCCTACTTCGCAATCCGAGTGCGCCTTACCTCTGTACTGGAGATACCTTACTACTTTGTCTAGTGCTTGTAACTCCTTGGCATGCTGAAGCATCGGAACTAGGTGGCACCGGTTGCCGTGAGCAGATGTGCGATCTGTATTGACGCAGTAATACACTGTCACGAAACAATGCCCGTTGATGGTGTCGAATATCTCTAGGTCCCCGATCCGGGCGTGAATTGTGTGGTCTATGCGTGGAGGCTCTCATTCTGCGAGGCGAGTACCAACGTCCCTCTTTTTCTTATTTCTTTTTTCAGCCGCGTAAGCTTTCTTCCTGTATATGTACGAGAGGCGTGCGACTAAGCTGTTCGCTCGACCTCACCGGGTAGCGCTTATTTCTTTGCAAATAATGCTCACGGGGGAGTACCGATTCCTTAACTGGCATCCCTTGTGTGCAAAACGTGTATTGAATAGATCGCCCACTTTTATGAAGAAACCCGTTCTGCGAAGGTTGCAAACTTCGAAAATTTCTGACCATGGCTCTTGGACTTGCAGAAGTTGAATATTAGAATAGAATAGAATAGAATAGAATAGAATAGAATAGAATAGAATAGAATATGCTTTTATTCCAAGAAAAGATACATAACAAAACTTTGAATGACGCATCTGGGTGCTTAGCCGACAAGGCTAGTGCGGACCCATTATAAAATGGTGTTGGTACATAATCCCTTCAGGATAGCTCAGATAACAAACAATAATAAAGACAGGATAGATTAGAATTACAAACAAATAATACTCTATGGGTTAGGACAAGTATAACACTCGGACAATAGATATTTCTTTAATGATAGTGCAAAATTTGGCACACACTTAATATCCAAAGGTAACTGGTTCCATACTTTGGACCCAATAAAAGATATTAGACGACGACCATATACATTATACACTTTTGACAAATTGAGGTTATTATGGCACGCATGTCGCGTATCCCGCAGAGGCAATAAAAAAACTGATGACGGGTAAGGTGTATTCAGAGTAAGAACTCTGTTAACAAATAGGGCCGTTTTATAGTCACGAACTATATTAAAAGGCATTATGCTGAGTTCGTCAAAAATTGGTGCGGAGGGTGAAGTCCTTGAAGCTGATGCCATGATTCTTAAGGCTCTTTTTTGAAGAATGTTTATGTGTGCTAGATATGATGCATAGGTGAATCCCCATGACTCTATACAATAGGTTAAGTGACAGTGAAAAACACTAAAATAGATCATACGTAAGGTTTCTTTATCAAAATGTTTTCTTGCATTAATTAGCGCGTAACATCCGTAAGCTAGTTTCCGACTTAATTCTAGTAACTTAATTAGTTACTACTGATGCCTAAGAATTTCGCAAACTGCGCATACGCACACTATGTGCGTGTCTACTTGAAAGCGCACTCCTCCACTGCGTAGTTCTATGCGGACATGCTGACAACGCCAGTAAACAAACCAGTGGTTGGACCGACATTTTTCCGTTTTGCTTCTGCTTGAGGTCCATGCGCCTCGCCTAACCTTTTCCGAAGATGAATGTAACTGTTGTAAAGGTAGCCACATCCTCGCTTGTAATTCAAAACGTCCAAGGACAACTGTCAGAGGGGACCGTAGCAGAGGAATGAAATCTACATTTGTGATCCCTGAGTTGCAAATATGGCTCTCAGCAGATGCGAGAGGCCATACATACTTTGCTCACTTCTTGGCCGTCTGCTCTTGCGATTATGTCTCTCTTGTCCATATATTGCTATCTTGCTAGGCCATATATTGCCATATATTGCATGTATTGCCATATATATAGCTAGTCCAATATTGCATATATTGCCATCTGGACGACGCCTGGACTCGAGTCTGTACGGTTCGGAGCGATGTGAAAGAAATTTTCAGAAATTTTTCTCGGCGTATGATGGTTTTGTGCGCTTCTTTGTCGATTTCAGAAATCACTGCCTGTGACTCAATGAAGGAACATTTTCATGCACTTCTACGAAATTGACGCGGCTGCGAGGCGCGAACATCTCTTCTTGTGCCCAGTTTTTCGCTTTAGACCTGTGAAACCGCAAAGTGACCCGTTGTACAGAACTTCGTGCCAATGCTGTATTTTTCAGACTAGTGGAAGTCGCACTCAGCCACCCTACGAGGCGTTCTTAACAGCGTCCTATTTGTGCATTGCGCTGGGTGGCGTTTCAAGGTTGTCTGTAGCAGGTTTATTCAGTAATGCCTTGGGAACACCGAGCTTGTTTGCGGCGCCAGGCGTTTTCTGACGGAAGCCCGTTCTCTGCTGTTTGGCAGACTCCCTTAGTAATGATGGTTAGTGGATTCCACCGGTATAACCTGCTTATGTCAAACAACATAGCCTGTTTGCGGTTCCTGGTTTTGTGGTCATTGAATAGTCTGTCAATGATCACCTCTTGGAGTAGCTCCCCTAATGGTACTAACGGCTAGGGTGTGCATGGCTGTCGCTGCATATTTAATGGACTCACCGTCATGCTTGACAGGCTTGCCGAATTTTACAAGTTACTTGATGTTCCGCCAATATACGAAGTAGTCGTCGAAACTCGTGATCCTTAACCAGCGTACCAACATTGAACTCTTAGTGTGTCTCACGGAACGCTGAAACAGTGCGGTTGTGCAGAAAGCGTGTTTTTTATTTCGGCCAGCGTAACGATGAGGAGAGGTGAACTCATGTTGTTCCGCCATTTGGAAGGAGGCTATGGTGTTCATCTTGTTGATTGTCGAGAATGGGTCGCTCGCTACGGTCGAAACAATTCTGGAACGCCCAAAATCGAGTCGAAAATGACTGAAGCGTACACAAGACCCCTAGCTGAGGTATTGCAACGATGACAGATAATGTGGGTGATGTGTCTTTCAGGCTGAGAGCAGCCCCCAGAATGTGGATAGAACTATGCTGAAAGAAAGGCACAACCGACGCAAAGCGCATGCCGTCAGGTACATTTCGCAATGCTGGGGTCACCGGTGCTTTATTTGCTTCAGTCATCCAAACTTGTGTACGTGCCTCGAAAAAAACCAATTTTCCCAACAGCTATAGAGGTGGCAACACAGAAACATATAGATTTTGAAGCGAAACTTTTTGTTGCCTCCATCCAAATTTTTCCTAAGCTGCCGCCACTGGCTGTGTTGCTGCAACAAGGTAGAGCCTTCAACTGGCTCTGTTGCGGATTTGTAATTTACCGCCAACATGAGCAGCCATGACGATGAGAGAGACGCCGACAACGAAGTGGCATGTTAACGTGCCTGGCGATGCGTGCGGGCACGTTCGCTCGTGATTGAGTTTGGAACGCTGCGCTTGTACTACCGTGCACGGCCTGGCGTCGCTCTCTTCACGGCGCCAATAAACACGGAAGCTCGGCTTTTCCTTTCCGCATCCGGCTCTTATTTTACACCAGAGAACGTGGGTCGCCGCGTATCACGTCCGCCGTGTATAGGAAGCGACTGGGGAAGGGGGAAGCCAGCCGGACTTCGTACTACAGATAGCGTTATCTTCCGTGTGTGGTGCCCGTGGCGGTAGAAAAGCAACTGGCATCAAGGAACACCCGGATGTGTGTCCAACGCTTTTGCGCTACTAGCCTATGCTGCTTGAACAGCGTTGAGACCATCCGAAGCACTTTTCTGTGCAAATACCAAGTGCTCGATGTGTTATAACCTGTTGGACCCAGTGGCTGTGGTTGCTTTTTAACACAACCACCCACAGTTGGGACGGTTGGTTTTCGCACTGACTTCATTCTTAAATTTTGTAAACTTATCAAACGCCAGTTAGCAAACTTGGCAAAATGTGGGTAGTTCGTTGTTGCTGCCAGCTTTGAAATTCACCACAGCCCATGTTAGAAATTTCTTGGACTACTGCTCACGTCTTTGCGTATACTCATACGATGTGTGTTTCGTGTAATTTCGGTAACATTCGACTAACTGGCGACTGCCCACCGTTCTGGAAAATAAACCACTTCAACCGCAATTGTGGAGGTCTGCGTATCTACTCTGCAAGTATTTCACAGATACGTTTATTCTACACCAGGTACACCGTTGTAAAAATATCGTTTTACCGCGGTTGCAACCTATGTATGTGATCCACATCTATTTCTCTACACCTACCCCCGAATAAAAAGAATGGACCGTTCACAAAATAGACCGTTCTCCGGGATCACGCAACGAATGGCAACACCTGCGGTAGCCGCTGCATACGCTGCTGGGGGCGCCACTGTAGCTCCGCGGTATGAATATTTGATTCCGCTCCCCTCATTCTCTTCCCGCAACGCCGCGATGGGTCAGTGTCAACTCCAGTTTTAGCGTATCGGACTGCGCCGCGGAGAAGAGCGCTCGAGACGCTGCCACGAACGGCAACGGTGACAGGCCGATCCCGAACTTCGGGCTTGCGAAGCCGAAAGGAAACGTCAACGCCGCAAAGAAGCTGCTACTGATGCAACAAGGCCACGCGCCGCTTAACTAATGGGAGCTTCAGTCGACCGCATGGCTGCTTGGCATACTACTCAGGGTTCCGCTACTGGAAGTTGGTGAAACTTTTTAAACAGAGCTGAGTAATCCATCGCACGCGCTTAGGAGTTCATCAAAAATTCAGGCTGCCACCAAGGTTATTATTCGTTTGACACAGGGACCATGAGTTTACAAAGCTAAATCAGTGTTTGCGCTGAATTCTTACGGGGCGTGGGAGAGTACGAAGGCCGCGGTTCTTCTCATTTATTTACGAACGTAATGAAACTTGGAGAAATTATTTATTTTTCGAGTGCATAATAAATGGGTTGCTTCTAATCAGAATAAACAGTTCAGGTTATTTATATAACTGCTTTCCCCTTGACCCTATTAATCGGCAGTCTTTATTTTGTTTGTGTTCAAAGCACGTTTATTTTATTGTTACCTTCCCGAGTAGAAAAAAACAAACGCCCAAGTTAAACGGTGGGAGCGAGAGTACCTCCAACATTTGAAGGTTTGCGAGGCAAAAATCGGAGCCTCACATTAGTCTGTTTTGACACAAGAATGTCCGAATCGTCCATGTCACAGTGAATTGGGTGTTCTGGTACAACGTTGTACCTGGGCAGCAGGAATGTCACCATCAGAAAAAACTCTATGGAGGCGAGAATTTCACCAGGGCACTCTCGGCGGCCTGGGTGAAATGTAGAAACCACAATGCAAAATAAGGTTACAGGAATTGTTGGGATGTGGATATATGTAAGTGAGTAATGGTTTTCTTGATATCGCAATACTTCTTGTTCTACTGTCACGCTTCAATATGACGCACACATACCCTTAGTTACGTATAAATCAGCCATTGTACACGAGTAGCAAAGTACAGGTTTGCTATTAAAACTTTTACATTACAACACCCTATCTCAGTGCGTTTCTGAAGCGCGTTAGATCACCGCACAGCGCCTGCCCAAGGTCAAAAAAAATATGTGGTTTTTGATAAGCGGCAAGGTAGCGGGCAGGCTATTTTGCCCACACACGCCTTGGTCCAGTACTGGTCCGAAAGGGACCTCGCGTTTCTGGCACCGCTCTCGCCGCCAGGGAACATTGGTAGCAGCTAGGATAGAGCGAACGCTGGTGCCCTTTTCTGAGATGAACACTGTGGCCTGCGACTACACACCAGGGTGGGCGTTCTTCTATCATTCACATGAAATGAATAAACATATTAAAGGCATTGAACTTTTGCCTTGCCGATGATGTCGCATGTGCCACCTCTGGGTTACGCTAAGGCTGGCAAAAGCAAGAGCAAATTATTGCAGGGCTTATGAGCTGACCCAATTAGCTATTCAGCTGACATTTAGGGTACATTCTTTCTAAATCCGTAAGAATTGTGGCGTAAGCAATGTAAAGTACGAATGTAAAGCAAATATACAAGTACTGATGCGTACTGCTGTTGGTACTGCGTGCACTGTACTTGTTGTAGCTGCACAGCAAGGCAACTCTCTGGTGTTGTCTTAGATGACATTGGCCGATTGGCGTGAGCGATAGTGCCTTACGTGACCATATTTATCGAGCACACGGAATGCTTCACGACGCGATTACCTTCGACCTTAACAAAACCAAGCCCCGTACAAATACGGCAAAAAACAAAGCAAAGTCAGAACACAGCTCGCCGCGGTACGATTGCGTCGTCTAGGTTGACTAACGTGCAACGAGGCTCCGCTGCAGATTGAAATACTGTTCTTGAGATGTCATTGTAGACGTCATGAAAAAACACAATTTGTTGAGAAAATGAAAAATTTCAACTTATATTGCTTAATTTTTCGCTCAATACAGAATCGCTTGCTTCCGTTAAAGCGCTGGGTGAACTATAAAACTCGAAATCTTTTGAAGAAAACAAACTTGTATTTCGCTGCATTGCCTCTTTGGGTTGAATAACGTGAATGAAAATTGGTACTCGCGATATGTTCTATTCTCGCGATACGTTCGCCATACTAGGCGATCCGTTTTCTCTCGCAAGTATTTTTCAACCCCCAAGGGTTTGTTTTCTCATTTTACCACTCATGTCAGCAGGCTCAAAAAAACCTTCACATCAGGCATTGCCCAATGCTTTTGTGGTAGCTCGTATCGCTCGTGAACCATGCTCCTGAAGTCCTTGAAGGCGGATGCTCGATTTGTCTCTATTACATTGGTATTGGTAACGCTTTTTTCTGCGTATTTCACCTAAAAATGTCAATCACTCTTCGAGCATGGACTTGCCCCTATCAATGATGTTGAATATCACACCCATTGAATGAGCATTTCATGAACTTAGGACTCACACGGTATAACAAACGTACCGAACATTTTCACCTCACCTACCACCACGCCGTACAGTCATTCCATAAAAAATTTGTTAGCAGGGCCCTTCGTTAATTCGTATTTGGAACTTCATTACAGTTAGAGTGTTATTCCAAGGCGGCTGTGTACGTTGAATTGAGATTGAAAACTCCATGGGATGTTCTCTTCGAGAAGCATATTGGAATTACCGTATGATGGTCGTGCAACTTTTGTCACTTTTAGAGTGTGGGGAAAAATCGTCGAACACAATTAGTGCGAGAATCACAGAATTGTTCGTAATTACTTCACAACGTGTTAACATGGTTTCTAGGCTGTTTTTTCTGCACAACGTAGATTGTTGAATTTACGGATATTTTCTCGCGTAGGGCCAAATCGAATAAACCGGTTGTGTATTAGGATTTTATTACAGCTTTAGGTGTGGTCCTCACGCTTTGGTTTTAAACAAATAATCTCTTCTCGCATTTTACTGCAGTGTAATATTCACTACAAAATCACGCACAGCATGTTTTTTTCTTTGCAATAATGGTAATTTGATAGTACAAGTTTCCCTCCCGGAGTTCAGTAGGATTCTGTTCTTTCAGTAAGCTGCAAAGTTTGTATGTATGTTGACGATTGGTCCATTTTTGACGCGATTATAACCTTACGTGATACAATGTTTCTTCAAAGTGACCTGCTTTCTATTCCCCGTGGGTGTCAAAAATGAGAAATGACTGTCAATGTAGCAAAACGCTACCAGATAACGTTTCCCCGCTGCCGTACTACTACTCTAGTAAAATAAATCCTTGACAATGTGCACTTTCACACTGTGAAACACTAACTCCGTGTTTACATTATGTCCAACCTAACGTGGAAAACGCAGGTTGGACGTTTCTCTTCATCTGCTTCCCGAATTCTTAACTTTGTTCAAAGCAGTTTAATATCCACATTCCTAAAGTAAAACAGCTTTGTCTAAAGTATGCAAGATTCATTATGGCGTACGTCGGCACTGCTTATTACCCATAATTTCCCCCCTTTGTGAAATGTTAACACCTGTTCACAACCGTGCCAACCGCTTTTTCGCGCGTGATTCCAATTTCCGTTTCTGTATTACAATGCTAAAAACACAGCTTAACTCTGAGCCCCTGAGTGTACGTGGACAGCACGTAAAACACTTTATTTCATCGTATCCGTATTAAGAGAACTGGCATTAGTTCTGGAATCTTTTTTGTTTCCGCCACACTTTGTATCACGAAAAAGTTGCCAAAGTTGCCATAGGTGAAAAATTCTTGAAACGTCTTCTACTAACCTTTTTAACAACTCGTTTTTCCTGTCTCAATTAGCACGTGGATTAAGCTGCTAACTAGGGTAGTAGACATTGCTTTGGGCACGATTTTTACATTTCTGTCTGCCCTGCAATGTTTTATTTGTAAGTGTGTGTGCTGGTGTGCTTGTGTGACGCTATTAGCGATGTGTTATTATTCTGCAATCTACAAGAATTATAAAGAGTTCAGAATTCCCCCTGCTATAAAAACTTCCTGGCCAGGAAGAAAACAGTAAAAAAAATACATCAAAATAAATAAAAATATAAATCAATCAATAAATAAAAATAAATAGATAAATAAATAAATAACTATATAAAAATACACACCACATAAGAGAAGACATACAGAGGCCAGGTGCAAGTATGTTCTAAAATTACAAATATTTCACGGCTTCTCACCTATTCCTAATCGTATAAGTTTTTCTGGCTTCTGTGATACGATATGTCCTTCACCATTCAAAAAGCGTTGTGGGTTATATTTCTGAGGGTTTTTCCAACGAGCTGGGTCATTGTGACAAGCCCAAAAGCTTGGGATCACAGTAGTGCCTTTGGGAATGAAGTATTCAAAACGCCCAAACCTATACTTTGAGGAGTTATCATCACTGATGCTGTACTTTAGCAGCAGTGCAATACCTCACACGAGCAGCGCGCAGTACATCGAATACTTTAGAGCCAGATTGACCACAACGTATTACAGTAAAAATAAATCATCCCCCGTTGCCACTCAGTGGCTCTCCAATAATTGCTTTGAAGAAGAGACCATGACAGACGTGGGAAGCACAATATACACTTTATGCTCAATAGCCGTTAGTGCAGCTCGGAGAGTTCGTCTGGTGAGCCGATGTGGAAAGGCTTAACAATTTGTGCAAACCAAAGTTCAGCAAGCTGGCTGGTGATACGTAACAACACACTGTGGATGTAGTCAGGAAAAAAACTCCCCCCGCACGGGGCTCCTTGAGAAATCTTGGGGACGGTATTGGTGACACCGCGGACCCCAAGCTCCCATACTCACGCCGTAATCTATCGTGGCTAGGCGCTGTAAGGTAAAGGGTCGTAACCACAAACGGTGGCCATCGGAGCCAAGGTCAAGCTCCGGCGATTGAGCTCACTGTCTGTGTACGAGGCAGGGAGCTCCGCGTCCTCTCTTGTTATCAAGGTAAACCGAGCGAAGAAAGTACCCCCGTCCAATGCATTTATAATATAGCTTATGGTATCATCTAAACCCTACCCCAAACATGATCGGCCGCGAAAAGGGGCCGCACCAAAGTTTTTTTTCCTGCGATCCTTAACTTGGGTTTTCCGAAATTGAACTACTCTCACATCTTTGTGATACAATCAGTTGACCACTTGAACCCTCTTGCTTCCAAGTCAATATTTCTAGTCTCCAAATTTCTTGAAGGTGTCATTGGCGAATCACATAAATCCACGAAAGAAAGAACCGGTGAAATCCTTATTGAGGTCAGAACCCAGGATCAGGCAGATAAACTACTTGCACAAAACCGCATGGCCGATCTGGCCGCCCGAGCCGCGACTCAATGCAGCCTAAACAGCTCCTACGGCGTGCTCTTCGAATATGGCCTACTGAATGAAACTGAAGCTGACCTGCTAAAAGGCCTTTGTGTTCAGGGCGGTACAGCGGTCAGGCGCATCACCATACTCAGACATGACAAACAAATACCTACAAAGCGTCTCATCTTAACCTTTTCAGGTCGACCCTTCCACAATCCATCAACGCAGGAAACATCCGATGTCCAGTCCAGCACTACATCCCGATCCCTCGGCGCTGCTTCAAGTGCCAACGAATCGGGCACGGCAAAAACTGCCAAGGCCGACATACCTGTGCAAAATGCGCCCAGCATGACCACCCGTCTGAAAACTGTAATGTGGAACAGTTTTTTTGCGTAAACTGCCAGGGTACACATGTGGCCTACTCCAGGAAATATGAAGCAGGCGTGAGGCGGATGAGGCTTCCTACATTTATTTAGGTCGCGTAGACCGGGACTGAATGAGCGGCCGCCAAGCTGCTTAGTCGCGTTCCAACCGTGTCGCGGGGGACTGCCCACGTGCCAGTCCCTCCGCTGATGATGATCATGGTACTGATGGGGACGACGGCGATGGTGTCGCTAGAGGGCTCCCCCCTGGCGCGTAGCGCGTGAAGATGAAAAATCGATGAGATGGGTTGCGCGAAACAAAAAATACGCTATGTACAGGTATGCACAATACCGATGGTAAGTGAGATGTGTCCGCGAGTAATGTCCTTATATGGTTCTAGTCGGTCCAGGGAGGGCGTCCGGTTAGTTTTTTTCTCTCGGGGGGACCTGCCTAGGAGTGGCGCAGATGCCGTAGACGGAAAGGAGCTTCCTGCGGGGCAGAAGCTGCTAGCAGCGCCCAGAGGAGAGAGGGATGTCCCACAAAGCTCGAGTACACTCACCGAGCTACAAGGTGGGCCAGACAAACGGGTTAGATGGGTTCCGGGTGTAGGGCGGCTCCGTTCTCCTGCTGGCCCTGTTCTTCCACAGACCACAGCAGCAGCTGCAGAGGAGTGACAGAGTCGACGCCGCGCGCGCCTACAAACCAGAGACCGATGGGCCATTTACCATCGTGATGGCTCGAAGCGACGTTGCTTATATGCGAACGCCCATGACACGCCTAGAAGGGTGGTGAATGCTCTGCGAACTCGAACGCGTTGTTGTCGAAGGGCCCCGGCAAAAAATTGTCTCCGCTGCACTTCTGACTCCCGAAATGTCATGAAAGGAGCGAGTTGATGGGGCGCAACAAGTCGGTCGCAAGGTGCGTGACGTTTGGGTAATCTAATGCGGCTTTGACAGTTTGGAGCAGGAGACGCGGTGCCCGCAAGCAAAGCGACAGGCAAGGGTGCACGTAGTGGATGGCTCGGAGGCCGACTGCGGTTTTCTTTATTCTGGTCTGCCTGACCCGTCAATGTTTTCGTCACAGGTAGTTGGATGATGTCCATTTTGCGTCGTTAAGAGCGTACTAGCCCAAGTGCTTCCTTGGAGGATCACGATGCTCCTGCGCATTCACCAAGACGGGAGACGTAATATCCCGATGGAAGATGATTGGTGCGTCGATGGAAGTCTCGTCGGTGGCGCACTGTACCTATCATGTATGCCTTTGACGTGGCTGCGTTGCGCCGAACACGTTGTGGAGTGGTGTCATGGAAGGGCTCACAGTGGGCTTAGATGGGGTTGGCGCCAACCGTGGAGGGAGGGAGGGAGGTCGTCGCCTAGGTGCTCTGCGGGTTCCCGGCGCCTTCGTGGAGCGAGGTATTAGTGGAGAAAGCAGACCGTGGTTGGTGAGCGTCTGCGATGGCGTCAGTGGCAAGATATGTCCCTTATGGTGCGGCTGCCGCACAGGAGGTGGGGGCCAGGGGAACAACGCTAGTGGCAGGGGATGACGCCAAAGGCGAAGAGCGTGCAATATGCGAAGGCGATGTATGCGCGGAGCGTGCGGGCACCTCTTAAGCTGCAGGCCGGAACAGGTCGTCCTGAAAGCCGTAGGGCGTGAGCACGGCAGCCCGAAGGTCATCATAGGACGTTTCGCTGGGTGGTGGTAGGGCGAGAACGCGGCGCAGCTCGAGCGGAAGCGTCTCCCAAAGGACGGAATGCTTGATTGGCTGTATGATGACGTAGTTCAGTGATAACGTAGCTCGAAGTTAAATAAACCAACCTTTGATGCGTGGCTCTAATTCCGGTATCGGTGCCCCCCCCCCCCCCCCCATCACCATGTCGGTGTGCCGCTTGCCGGGTGACAGGAGTAAAACGTCCGGAACGTCCGGAATGTCGGAATGTTATTTAGCGCAAGGAAAACTGCAGGTACATTTCAGCAAAATCTCTTTATATAACTGGAAGCTCCCGCATTGATTCAGTTGGAAACACTCATTGGTTTGGTGTTTACGATAGTAAGCGAAAGAGCGGCCGCTCGAGAAAGAAATGGTGCATTCGAACTGACGCAAGAAAACCCAAGCCGCGCAAAAAAAAAAATGGCGCGTTCGAAATGACGCAGGAAGGCTCCGGGCCCGCAAAAAAAAATTACTCGTTCGAAACGACTCTAAAGAGCTTTAGTATAAGAAAATAAAGCAAGCGCAAAACGAATAGAACACACGCTGGCACAGTTTCAGGGAGGGGGCGCAGGCAGTGCGAGGGCGGGAAATCTGAAATAAATTGTGTGGCACCAGTGAGGGGACCACGGTGCTGCAGCTCAATATGGCGAATCACTGCTTTGCTCTCCCGACAGCTTTCACATTGAGCGGAACAGCTATAATACTTGCGGTTTGACGAACTCGCCCCTGACCACCGTCCCGCAAAACCAACCACTGCAACTGTAATTTTGGAGCTTGGAATACAGAGTCTGCAAAAACGACACGGATAAAGTTATTTTAACCCAGGAACACTACGATGGAAACTTCGATTTATGGCGTTTCCATTTACGCGAACGTTTTGCCTTTTTTTGTCCAAACCCGGAGCGAAAGAGTGCGTGTGAACTTTTCATCTTAACGAGCGGGGTTTGCGGGCTTTTCTTGAGTAATCGCCGGCCAAATGTCGCTTGGCATCGGCGTACCCTCATAACGTGTGCCCAGTAATTGGCTCAAGATTTTATGGTGCGTGGAGATAAGTTATATTCGCAAACGTATCTACTTATTATGACGTTTATATATACTCTAGACCTGCTCAGGAAATGTTGACCTGTCAGCAATATTAAGACAGGCCAGTTTGCATACTGATCGCATGATGAAGGCAAGAGATCGGAGCATGTGCAGGCAAAAATATAGATTTGGAGCGCGAGGACGGAGCTCCTTTGTGATTGAGTGACTTGTTAGCAAACGGGGTCACCTAACCTACCGCGGCAAGCAAGAAATTGCTCTACCCGAGTGGCGCCTTTAAAAACTGTTAACTTCCAATCATTAAAATACACATTGGTTTGTTTCATTCGAATATTTCAAGGGCAAGGCGTACTATGCTCCGCTTCAGCGATCCATGGTTTTTGGGAGTAATATGTTTTCAAAACAGGCAACCGTGGCGGATTTTTTTTACACTTCTTTACACAAAGGTGCGCGCTGCATCACACGAGTTAAGGAGTCTACAAAAAATTCCTCATATCAGCAAGCGCCATCAACATAGACACAGCGGCTATGAATTCACGTTCAGTTTATAGTGCAAAACGAGTGGTTTGGCTGAACTTGTACGGGAACAGAATGATATTGACGCCTGTGCTCTTTTCATTCTTTAGCAATATAGCAAAACATCGGGAGAGTATTTTTTGCTGCATTGGAAATAAGGTAGGCTGCATGTGATAACGACAAACAATGTGTTACGTCGTTATAACTGTTTAACTGCGATTCCATAGGTCGGGGCACCTTATTTTGTCTGTTGAAAGGGCTCTTTTTATTATCTTCTCCACTGAGAAAGCCACGCCCACGTTAAAGGTGGCAATTAGAATCATGCAACATTTGAAGGATGGCGAGGCAAGAATCGGAGCCTCACATCGACCTGTTTGGGTACAAGAATGTCGGGATTGTCCAGGTCAGACTGAATGGCGTGTTCCGGTACGATGATGTATTTCTGCAGCAGAAATGTCACCATCAGAAAAATCTCCATTGAAGCGAACATTTCACCAGGGCACGAACGACGGCCTGGAGAAAGATATGTAAAAAAACGCAGCAAAACAGGCGTTGCATGACATCTGTGGGCATTTTAGGCATAGATAAGTAAAGTTTTCATCAGAATGGCCATACTTTTGGGATATATCCCAGACCAATATGACGCGCACATAGCCACCGTTACGTATGAGTGAGCGATGGTAAACGCCAAAATCGATGTGCGTTATTGGAAAGCTTTACAATACGACAGGCGAGCTCAGTATGTTACTGAGCGTTTTGGATATTCGCTCAGCTGATGCGCAGGATGCACATCAAATACTACCGATATCACTTTTAGACCAATTATTAGAAAGATAGATCAGGGCATTCATACTGAATATAGGGGCAATATGATCAACCAAGTCAAAGAATAGAAGTCCTTAGGAGAGTGGTTTCATGAAGAATTATCTTGGCATCCTCATATAGAAACTTAGGCAATAAAATTTGAAAAAAATATGGCCGTTCTCTACAGATTCAGATGCTTATTACCGCTTCGGTTGAAAACACAGCTTCAAACACTCTTGTGTATTCTAGGCTTTGCTACGGGATATTGGCTTGGGGAACAACAAACGAAACAAATTACAAACGGCTGATCGTCTTACAAAGAAGAGTTCTCCGTCTATTTGCCTATTTCCACGGGCACTTCGTACTTGAGAACGAGTCCAGTATTTGTTCAGAATAGTATGCTTAAGGCGGACCAAATTTATTATATGAAGCTTTTACAAGCTATACACAACAAAAATCTGTATGGCAAACATAACGACAATAGCAGTATATACACTCTTAGGTGTGCTAAAATACATGCACCAAAACTGCGAACTAACTACTCTGTTTCAACGAACGACATACTCAAAAAAGTTGGAGACCACATTGACTCCAAATGCAGTAGAAACATATTTAATACACGGGCGAAAGAATACCTCTTAAGTAAGAATATCTGCTTCAATGGCTAGAGCTGTGGATTCCGACTCGACCTGTTTAATGCCCAGGTTTTGTAGTTCTGTATATCTGTAAAACTCAATCATAGTTCTACTCTGATTGTTCACTTGTATTTTGTTTTACTTTACTTATTGTACTCTAATGTACTTTACTATAGCTTTCTCATACGGTTCTGTATTGTCTTGTGCTCTACATATTGTTTGTATTTTTGTAACTTAAATTAGAATTTGTAGCTTGTTTGATTCTGCCTCGTCATTGTACTGTACCAAAGGGGGCTGAGGCCTCTTTCAGGCTTTGTGGCCTTTACTCCCAGCCTGCCTCTTCGTACTTCTGAGGAAATAAAATTTTTTTTGTATTTTATTCGTATTTCAATACGTTCTGTGGCTTTCGGCAAGCGGCAGGGTAAGCCGTCTCGCTATTCTTTCAAAATTGTGCGTGCCCCTGTACTGTCCTTAAAAGGAGCTTGCTTTTCTTGCATAGCCATCGCCACAAGATCTATTTATTTTTGACTTCCTCAGTTATTCTTTTATGTATCTTTTTTCAGATATGCTACCGAGAGGAAATTACAGGGAAACGCTCTCGAGTTGGAATTACAGGGGAAGAAGATTTACGATTGTTTAAACTAGTGAAATATGTGTTGTTTTCAGACATCATTATATAAAGCCTAAGTGTAAATGCGTAAGTAAACTTCATGCTACGCAAGAGACAGAACAAAAGGCGTACTTATAGACTGCATTTAAAGAGGCTGATGCCTCTACTATATAAAATAGGCCCCAGCTGTATAGCATTTGTAAGGAAAGCGCATTAAAACACATGCACTTTAGTCATATAAATTGCCTCACAAACAGCTCCGCATCAGTGTAGTAATAACTTGCAGTATCCAAGAACAATTTCAATTCCTCAGGAAGGATGAATACTGTGTTAAAGTTGTAATATTATATTGCAAAGAATTCCGTTCTGTTATCAACAGGGTTAAGAGCGCGCTTCGGTATTTTTTGTGTCTTGAAGGAGGAAGTTCATATTGTTACAATGATCAACACGGTTTGAAATGTGTATGGTCAGGAGGATTACGGCAATTTTTAAGGCAGTTCAGATTTTATAATGTGAGAATAATAATAGTATGAAACGTGTAGTTTTGTTTGATTCGATTCGGCGAGGTTAGTAATGTTTACTGCGGGAATGCCATATGGATGAAGCAAGTTCAAGGAATGATTTAAAAAAAACTGTAGTCATAATTGTGGTTTGTTTGGTAGTAAAATAACGCCGAATTTTGAGGATGCCAAGTTTTGTTATTGATTTACTAGTTATGCGTGTATTGTGAATGGTTCAGTTTAATCTGACTGAAAAAAGCCCGAAGATATGTAAACAAAAGAACTGAATAATGAAGCCCTTTCAGAACTCCACACATGGCATCAAATCAATACCAACATTTTCACTGCGCCTGCCACCAGGCGATACTGAGATTCCACTGAATATTCCGCAGAAGCGCCATCGGCTATATAAATTTCGGAAATCATTACTGTTCGAATAAATTTCTAAAGTGGTCATCCAGGTACTGCCCACTGAAACAACTCTAGTACATAGCACAGGTGATTTGCTGTTGAAAATTTGTATTGCTATTGCCGTGTAATGGTCCTGCAACTTTTGTCACTCGCAGGCATACCAGACACAGAATGTGGGTGGCGTTATTTTCCAGGAAAGGAAATTCCTATTTACAGATATTTTTTAGGTTCTCACCCAAGCTGAATGGTATCAGGTGTTCTGGCTTCTGTGATACAATATTTCCATCATCCCTCAAAAAGCGTTGCGGAATAAATTTGTGAGGTTCGTTCCACAGAGTAGGGTCATTGTGACAAGCCCAAAAATTTGGAATCACAGTAGTTCCTTTGGGAATGAAGTGCCCGTCAATCACGATATCATCAGAGCTCCTGAAAAAAGAATTGACATATAAGGTGCGTATTTTGGTGAAGCGATACAAGCGTAGGAAGCGGACAGTTCTTTCAAACACCAAATAATACATAACTTTCAAAGCCTGAGATGATATTACATGTACAAAAAATCTGCATTTTCAATTGCTGCGCAATACAATGCGCACCAAATAATGAATATACACAAATTTAACAATACGAACACCTAACCACACCAAAACCTGGAGTTTCGTTTTTTATTCCTAAATATTGCGCCTAATCATTGTAGGCAGTCACAAGTCATATTGTAGATCACAGTAAACTATGCTGAAATATTTCTTCTCAATTTTGATTTTCTTTATTGTGGTATGTCCCTTTCAATATCCAAGAAATTATATTGCAGTTAGCTTGTGACCTGTTTGTTTTGTGCAAATAGTTTACAGCTTATAACACATATTTTAACACTCTTTACTGTGGAAAAGACGATACAGTTGCTCATCGCGGGGGTTGCTCAGCTGTTCTGTTCTTTGCAGAACATGGGTCGGCGTTGTTACCTTAGCCCGTGCTGGAAATGTTAAGGGAAATTGGTAGGAGGTACGTGCAGACTATGGCGCGATGGCGCCGTGCCTTGTGGCGAAGGAAGAAACACTAACCATATAAACTGAAAGCTAAACCGCTGAACGAAAGTTGAGGAGACAGGTATAAAGTGTGGCAGCAGTGGAATTATGGAATTACGTGCTTTTACAGTTTCTGCGAGAGCCCTGGCGATCTTCACGCCTACCCATACGTTCTTCCCAGCTAGCAAGACTGGCGAAAGCTTGGTGACTTCAGCGGCGATGAAGTGTTGGTCGGTGATAAGCACGCCTACTACGGAGAAGCAGCCATTATGAGGCGACCGGCAAGCGCGGCGACGACATCGTCTATTCTTGAAGTTCGACCCCCATACGGGAGCTTTTTATTGAGGAAACTGTACCAGAACAAGTTCCAACTATACCATTGCCACCTATTTTGGCAATTTATCAGCGTATTAAGTGTATCGTCAATGTATGTAGTTTCAGTTTTGTTCTAAACAAGACGTCTCTTTCTTTTCAACCGGTAAACTTACGACGTTCACTAGACCACCTCACGCCAAAAAATAGCGTCCAAGACAGCCTTCAATAAATTTTTGTGAGAGTGATTACCAGGAAATGTTCCGACAGATGGGCAAGTATTCTACGCCTGAAATGTGCAAACAGCTGACTGTGCTTCACAAATAGCTTAATGATTGGTGCCAGAGAGTGAACAATGGGGCCTACAACGAGAATGAAAAGAGCGAGATAAACAGACAAAGATACTAATGTGCACAAGAAATACAGGGCTGTAAGATATTCCAGCGTTGCCAGCTTCAGCTCTGAGGAAGAGAGAACAGAGGGCAATTTATTGTCCTTTTGTGTTGCTAAATGGCTGTTGTAGCTGCCAGTGTATGCTGGAAATCTACGTCGATGGCTCTGATGAAAACCGAGGGATGGATCATCTGGTTCGAGCTCGCCAGTGCTTCGTCCCACTGCTCATTGCAAGAAAAGGGTGAAAGGGTCTCTGATGCCTCCCTATATGATTTCTTGAAGGGTCGTGAGGGCTCTGACGGCTTTGCAGTTCGCTGATTTGTAATGAGAAATATGGGGAGGTTGCGTGCGACAAGGCTCGGAAAGCTATTGATTTGGAGGTGTCTCTACGTCTTTTCTTGTGAACCTGTGAGAAGAGCGTTGGCTAGCGGGAGTTTAATGCGAGAGAGGCTGTAGTGCCTGGTTAGTTCTCAACATGAGACCATCCTGTTTGTGTTAGATGGGGCACCATAATATAGGAAAATTCTTGCCGCTGCTCTGTTATTATGTGTTCAAGTCAGACCGTGGGCCTGGCGGCCATCCTCGCCGGAGCTCATACAAGTTTTTCTGGCGATTGCGGTGGGTACAGCTGAATAATTTTGACTGTGACTATTAAAAGCATGCGGAAAAAGTTTCAATAGCTGTATTGCCAACCACGAATATCGTATATGGTTTGCCCTATTAGCAAAGGCAAGCCTATAGCCGCCCCTTTTGCCGTTGCTAGTTTTGAGGCGCGTGGAGGTGGAAAGTTTCCGGAGAGGAGGGGTGTCGCAGATTACGGCAATATCGAACTCAGCACAATGTCTCTACATTGGTCATTGGTGGCGAATGCAGCACAATGTCACATTGGTCATCTTCACTCTGGTGTTAAATTGTTTCCGTAGTGATTTCGCCCTGTGCTTTCTTCGGTTTCAGTAACATTAGGAACATATTTGTCTGGCTAATACTTCAGCTGTCGGCCTATTTAAATTTTAGTAGGTACTGGATCGTTTCACAGCAAAAATTGATGTTATTTTTAGTGCTTTCAGAGTAAAGTTAAAGATGTGTTTTTGTCATAAACGATCTATTTCAGTGGAATGTGAGTTTATAAGCTTTTCCGCCGTGTTGTGGTTCCCTACGCACTTGAAGGTGGCAGTGAAAGTTCAAAGAGGCCCTGAAGCGTCTTTAATGTGTGTGTTTGTGTAAATTGATTTTGACAAAGCTTTTTCACAAGCTTAGAGGTATGGCTCAGGGAATATGAGTCTGCTAGTGACAAATAATTCGGTTGGTTGATTCTTTTGTTTTCGCGTGGACCATCCGAGCAAATAATCTCGATGAATGAGTGCTATCGTTTGCAGGCCACCTCGTTAAAGGTTCTTTAGATATTCGTTATTCGGTCTGTTCTTTTTCGTTGGGCACTCCATGAATTGTGACCGTTCAGACTTCTGGTGTGCGATTTTCTACACGTACTTTGAAGTTGGACAATATTTGAAATTGTGCTTTTGTGGGACAGCAAAAAAATTTAATACGCTAGAGGAGCTTTCAAGATTTGCGTTCTCGGCTCGCGATACCAGCACTGGCAAGCCTTCTGGCAAGATTTGTTCAATTTGTATGTTACTTCCCCAATCGACGCACAAGGTGATGTCGGTGTAGAAACTGCTTCTTATGTTGGGAATTTAGTAAAGTCAGGGATTCGTAATTGGAATAGATTAAACAGCAGTCGCCATAACGTTCCTTCGTGAGCATTTTCCATAACCTGGAGTTCTGTGGTGCTCGAAATATCTTTTCTAGTCTGCAGGATGGTCGTTAGTTTGTTTAGAAATATCCGTAAGTAATTGCATGCACGATGCCCTGGGCCAATCGAACCAAGTCCTCGCAATATCGTGAAGTGAATTGTAAGATTCTCCATCGCAGAGTACCGTTCTTGCTGATTGAAGTTCTCTTTACAAAAGGTTAATCATGTTGCTGCCGGACAATTTCATCGATTGACCATCGTAGATGTGCGTAGTCCCTCTAAGAGCGGTTACAGCCTCCTGTCAAAAATTTAGGGCATCTTCGCTCTATTGGCGAAACCTAAAAGCGAAGACCTACCCTTTTCTTTGTTCGGGTAACTTGATATGCAATATTGCTTTGAGGGTCGCTGAAGGTTTCTGCGTGGGCGTTGCGCCTCCGCTTCACCGACGCGATATTTGGCCACGATCCGAAGTCGTGGAAACCGTTCGCGAGTAGCGGGGCGGCGGCTTTCCCACCGTGCGTCGTATACTTCGGGAGTACCGTCATCTGCCCCCCTGCACCCCCCCCCACTTCTCCGTCGGAGACTCGGATGTTCTGTCGCAGCGGCGGAGGAGCGGAGCTGTTTGTTCTCCTGTGGTGACGTGACGTGACGGCTTCACTACTCGTCTTCGAGTGCGAGGGCTTTCGTACGGCATGACGAGGCTAAAGTACGGTTACCATCCGGGCACGCGTGATGACGTCATCATTAGGAAGAGTTTTGTTGTGCACGCTCGCGGTCTAAACTGCATCCTAAAGAGGATCTCTGATAAATTATAGCCGCATCGCAGCGTGAACGCTATGATCCCACAGGAGAGAAGAACTAGCAGTGCATATGATAGAATGGTTCTCATGCAGCCAACAACGGCACTGGAGGTTGTGAAACAATAAAATGGGCTTTTTATTGCGCTGCGTAGCTCAGTGATTGAAAAGTGTGAAAAGCAGGACTTCACTGTTAATCCAAATCACAGAGTTGAGTCACAATAGGCTTTAACAATAATTAGTAAGTAATATTAAAAAAAAGCATGACGGCCCTTTCTAGTGCACCGCAGTAGTTTCTGTACTATACCTAAAGCTAATCACATAATGCTAACAGAGCGCAAGGAAAGGCGTCAAAGCACCATACGGAACGGAACGCTGATGGGGAGTCATAAAATTAAAATGGGGGAGATTATTTACCACCCTTCACTTTGGTAATTTTGCAGAATTTGTTGGAAGAAAACGCGGATGTGACACAGAACTGTCGAAGTACAAACAATATTATTAAGACACTGTGCCCAATTTTATACGCAAAGAGCAGCACCTGAGAATTCGGGTGCAATATATGTAATTGAGAAATAACATCTAAGAACCAGAAGTACAGTTTTTTTTTCCAGTGCGGATTTGACAAGAAAGGAAGACCTGGCGAAGTTCTCGAGCAGTCTTGAAATCACCTCGGCCTCTGTGATTTCGCAAATAAGGTGCATCTCGCAAGCACTCATATGAGCACACTTAGTACGATACGCTTACCCTGTCATTCCGGTTAAGGTATGGAAGAATAAATGGCGAGTACGCCTGTTAACAGTAGTTTTTCCGCTATAGGTATTTAGGGCAATGCCCAGTTTCGCACAACGCAGTGCATACAACCGGAAGGTTTGTCGTACATTACAAGATGCGCATTCTTTATGAAGCAGCGAGAGTATTGTTTCCGGCACGTCTTGGGCAGGGTGCCATATTAAGAATTGAATCAGAGTTGTAAGCCACTTTGATGAGGCTTTCAGGAAATTACTCTCGGCTTCAGCAAGAAGACGTTTGCCGAAAATGTGGTTTTGAGCCTGAAAAAGGAATTTAGAGGACATCTTGAGTAGCATTATTTTTCGTGTTTAAGTGAGTTTCAACGTGAAGTTCAGCAAGAGATGGCCTTGAAAGACAAAAATGTCAGACTTACTCTCTGGCTAAGCCAAGCGGTGTTGCAGTTTTCCAGCGTTCCACCTCCCAGATGCAAGCCAAGGTATATGGCATTTGCTTGCGATCTTCCCACGTGGGCCTTCGCTCTGATCCGACCACTCCATCGATCTCTCGCTGAATCATTGATTGGATTGTGTCGGGGTGCTTGGCAAAAACTAATAAGAGCCACCACATTGTCAAAGTTGTGCTCATTGTGCCAGCTATGATGAAGACGTTTACGTTGCCCACCAGGTACCGGTCTGCATGGTATGGCATGGAACAGGATAACCACAAAGCGTAATAGGTGGTAACGTCAGAATAGGGTAGTGCGCCCTAAATAAAGACACATTTCACGACGCCGAAACGCACATCACAACTTAGGGCTCACGGTTACCAGCTGCGCGGCAGCCGACAATTGGGCTTTCGTGAATAAAATTTTGATGGCGCTGAACTTACAGACGAACAATCCAAATGTTGGGAGTAATAACAAAGACTGTCGCCAACTAATACAAAAACCTGTTATTTATTAATCACAAAATTGCAGACACACGTAGTTTGTGACCAGATTTCATTGCATGCATTTTCTATGATGAAAGGCCGGAGACAAATTTCACAGCAATTCGGAAGAGGAAAGATTTCTTCGTTTAAGTGTTTTTTATGTAAAATTCAATGAATGTTTCATTTTGGATAATACATCAGTATCGGATGAAGTCGGAAAGCCACTGCTTGCTGTTTTTCACGGACCTTTTCACAGTGAGGAAGGTTGCGATGTCGACGACGAGCGACCCGGAAGATGTGGTGGTAATTGTGTTTGATTAGCAAAATTGGTGGCAACAATATAACAAGAGAATTCTGTATTTCTGGTTCATCATAGCACAAACTTTACCCGTCGCACATATTCTTTTTGCCGCACTGCTCACGACTTCTGCTCTTCCGAGAATTCGAAGTCATTTGAACACGTTGTAAAACTGGCTGGTGTTGACTCACTGGGGAAAGAAGCAACGCGCAGGAAAATTCATGCCACATTTGCATGCAGCGGGTACTTTGGGGCATTTTTTTTTCTTAGGGTATACACACTTCGAATGCGTCGAGGTGGTCTATTTTCGTTGTATTTTTAAAAAAGGACCGAAAGCTTGCAAGGTGAGATTGGAGCACCGTCAAGCTAGCATGGTCAACCTGCCTACCTATCACAAGGCTGTTGGGGGAACCAGTTGTCCACGCGCTCCGACTGGCATTAAAATAAACAAGAGGATTGGCTATAAGGGGTAGGTTTCTCGAGAATTTTCTGATCAGTGAGATTTGTGACCCATCTTAGAAAACGGGAACACATCTTACAATGCCGAACAAATGGGAATAAGGCTGGAGTCCCCGGCTCTGTTGTGACACTTACGTGTATACTACCGAAAACACACCTAAGGATGCATGGTACAATCTGCTACATTTACGAGAGCGCCACCCGCCGTATCTTTTTGCCTTAATAAATTTGCAAGTTGAAGCCAACGAGTTTTCTGTGCGCTACTGCTTCAAACATTAAGATGCCCGTCGCAGCCCTCACCTTCACAGCGAAAAGGGAGCTGATTTCGTCGTTTATACCTAAAGATGTGAGACGTTTAGAATACTTGTCGTTTTAGGAGAGTTTTAGAAGTGACCGGATGCAGTTACTTTTCACCCTTTCTAAATGCTACAAAAAATTTCCTCGCATCACCAGAGGACGGTTTTAACTGCCTGTTACACGGCGGGATATTGGCTGATCGATGACCGAGCCATCCTCGAATTGCCATCGAATGACAACCAGTTTGAAGTTGGGAAATTCCACCGCGGCCCTCATCAGCGGCGTCTGAAAACAATGGCTTATTGGAATAACCCTAGTGGCAGCTGATGAACAAACTCCAATATGCATTCACTGTGCTTGCCTACCTGCCGTATTCAGAGTCGCTCCTCCACTCATTTGCTTCCTCCACTCGCCTGAAGGGGGGATTCCCCAATGCTTAAACACACAAATCAATTTCAAGAATCTCCTCCTGTGAAGGCGCAAATAAAGGAAGGATTTAGCATACCAGAATAAGTCCTCTATCGATTTTTTCACCGGAATTTTATAGTGGAGGAGACAAGCGGCAGGCCTCCTCTTTCGATAAGTTCGTGGTCGGTACGCTTGAATACACATTCAGGAGGACGGTAGCTTCGGTATGCAGCATCGTCATTTTTGGTTTGCGGAGATTACTTCCTCCTGAGATGTTCGAATGAGCATGGCTGATCACCACGGATTATCAGACATCTAACGACGACAGAAGACCTTTTCAGTGGCCTTGAAACGCGTCTCTGAATAATGTCACAGCACTTCTCGTCACGCTACCCAAATCAGACAACACGATGTTGTCCATTCTAAAAACATGGTCCCGTTTTGTTTACCTCAGAAATAGGGGAGGATTACTGAGGTACGTACGACCATGGCCACCACCACCTTTTATCACCTGCGGGTAAGTGCTAAAGTTTTATCTGCTATCTTTTCTCTGCTCTTATCGAGGGCGGGGGTACACGAGCCGATGTGACGTCTCTGACTGAACTATATAAAATATTCGCAGCTTGCAGAAGTCGTGCCAGGCTCGAGACACAGCAGTGTTCTGGCGGCCCCTCTTCCTTCGTCAGAGTCCCGCATATTGCAGTATCATCAACAGCAGCATCCCCGTAGGTTCACTGCAGGATGAAGACCTCTCCCATCCACCTCAAACCCCTCCGGTTCCACGCCACTAGAACCTGTTTTTTTTCTCCGAATTCCTTATTTCTTCACTTCATCGAGTAATTGTCCTTTCTCTCGTAGTGCAACGGTACTTCACACTGGTAGTCCACCGATTGCTATTCGCCCAGATACGTCGCGAGCCCAAACCCACTTATTTTTCTTTATTTGAACTATGATATCCTCTACTCCGGTTTGTTCGCCGATCCAGGAAGCTCACTTCCTGTCTCTAAGTGTTATTGCGATAATACTTCGTTCAATGGCCCGTTGAACCGACTTAACGTTACATTAAATTTGGGTATTATTGGGCAAAATGTGCTCTCAATATGTCATAACCACATTTATTACTCAGCCTTCCGCCTAAGGTTCACCCTGACTGGCATGCCGGGATCTTTTATTCGGCAGTCCTTCACATATCTCTCAGACAGACTGCGTGAGCACGCGCTAAAACCCGCAGGCTAGTCCAAAGCCAACGTCGGGGCACGAACGTCAAAGGAAATACTGTGCGCCCGGAATTCGATGATAGTTCAGTCGGAAATACGCGGTTGCATGACTCTAGGGACCCATGTTCGATTCCTGGCAAGGGAAGCGTGTCAGACGGGAAGCAGATTGGGGGCTTGAGCTCTCGGTGCTTTGTGTGGTTACAGTACTCAAATAACGCGACAGTTTTTTTCACCGCGTTGCGCTACCACGTAACGCGTGCTAAAAGAACACACCGGGAGACCTGTTTTCCAATGCCTCGTGCTATAATGTTCCACCTCCTTTGGCAAAAACGCGTACAAAAATAACACACCGCGAAATTCGTATTCCAATGCCTCGCGCTAGAACGCTTCGTGCATCAAAGACACCAGACTTTTAAAGCAAAGCTGTATGCTGCTACAACCCAAACGGCGTCTCTTCCAGGGGCAAAAGTGCCAAGGCACCAAGGTCTAAGACACCAAGACTTCCGCACCAAAACCGCATTATACACTTTATCACAATTTCAAAACCGAATCATACTTACAAACTGTATCTCCGAAGCAGCATCTTGCGTCTATACACTCCAGGCTTGGCCCCTACCATTGTTTCACGTTAGTGGACATCGTTTTTTTACTAATTGGCCGCATATGTTAGTGTTCCTCGCCACTGCTTACCCGTTCCTGTCACCCTATGGGGTGTGCCACCGGATAGATTTTATGTTTCATGGCGTAAACGTCCCGTGTTCAATTCGCGCAACTTCTATTAACACATTTTTCCAAGCTTCGGGGATTTCTGTGTAAGCCTGGCGGATTTCTGTCCGCCTAAGCAGCTCTGCTGTTAAAACGCGGGCGTCTGCTAAACACGGCGGTTTTGGGGAACAAGCAACAACGGGTTGGCGTCAGTCTTTTTTCGCATCATCGCTACCCGAGTAGTGGGATCGACATGGTGTCTGAAATGGGATAAACCTATTCTTCCTAGTTGGCACTGCGGCGTTCACCTTTTCACCTGTTCTGCACGATATTGTCCCCTACAGGGCCACCAAGTAAGGCGGCGGCAGCAGTCCCACCACAGGCGCCGTTCAACTTTGACCGAACTTGCGCGTGGCGAGAATGGATTGCATCCTTCGATGACTACCGCGACGCAACTGGCCCCGAAAACAAAACAGAGGAAGCCCAGATGGGAACGCTTCTGTAAAGCCTGGGAGGATCCGCCAAAATATCTTTTTAGAATATTGGCCTTGAAGATCGAAAGTACCAAAGCTACACTGTAGGGAAGAAAATGTCCAACGGCCTCTTAGTGACCACCAACAACCTAGTCGATGAAAGCAGTAATTTCCACTCCCGGAAGCAAGAACTAGGAGAAGGTGTGGACATGCTCGTAGTAGCCCGGCACACGCTAACTAACCGCTGCGAATTTGCACTATTCGGAGAGCGAGTTATCTGCAATAGATTTGTGTTCGGCATCGAGAACACAGAGCCGATGATGATGACGGTTGTATTTTTTTGGCGCAACGCCAGCTGTGGCAAAGAGCGCCAAACAAAAACATATAACAGAAAACAGTGGCTACTAAAATGTGTCCACCACAATAACAGTAAAATCAACTAAAGGCAGTAGTGATGGCTGGTGTATAGGGCCAGTTTTGGATACGCATGATAGGAAATGAGGTTTAAAATGTTAACATCAAACAAATATTTAAAAACGCGTTGCACAGAAACCATGGCATTGTCACCCAAAAACAAGGAAGGGTGTAGCGAAATGTCTTGTCTGTATGGCTCCTTGAGGTGTCTGTATCTTGTTCTGTCCAGTGGCTTGCACGTGATTAGGATGTGGACTACGGATAGGCCCTCCCAACACCTGCTACACACGGGTTTTGAAGAGCTAGTGAGCAGGTCTGGGTGCGTTACATGTGTATTACCTGTCCGCAACCTAGCTAAGGTAACTTCAATGTGCCTGTTCTGTGAATCAATAGTGCATGATCCCAAGTGTGATTTTATTAGGTGTAAATGGGTATCTGTCTGTTTATTGCAGTGTGTTTGCCATGTGTTGCGAAGTTTGTGTCTGATGTGTGGCTTGATGTCGATGTACAGTACTGTTGCTATGTCCACTGTATTCTAGAGTGTAGCAGCAGTGGCCATTTGATCTGCGGTTTCATTCCGGAATACATCACACTGGCCAGGAACCCTAAATACTGTTATTTAAAAACTTGAGGCGTATGGCGACAGAGGGGCCTTAAAAACAAGATTGATTTTAAAAACAAGATTGATTGAAAAACAAGATATTATGCGTTTTCTGGGCGAAAGTGCACGTACAACGCTAAGAGAATCCTTGTACACTACGCATTTTAAATTTTACGCTGGAAAATGTCATGTAAAAGAAGTAAAATGACGTGTGCTTCAGCCGTAAAATGGTGTTGTGGGAGTTCATTCTTTTTCCCACGTTAAAGGTCGGTCCATGCGCAGCACAAGACACAGCATCAGCTGTATTTGATACGTCGCAGTAAAACTCTGCACTCTGGTGCTTCTCCTGCAGGAAGAGGAAATGCTGCCTAAAAGCCCTGTTGGTGCCCTGTTTTTTTTCGAATTTCACAAAGGATAGGTCTCCAGAAACAGCCCTGAGCTCTCATGGAGCAATAAAATCAAGGACAGGTGTCTTGTGGATGTGTGAAAATGACACTGCCTTGTGCTCTCACTCTGAGAGGGAACAGCATGGGAATAGATGGACGGTTTAAAAAGAGCTGCCGTTATTATGCATTATGAATGGTCGAGTTAAAAGGATAATCTGTCATACACATGCTTTTAGTGGCATACAAGTCAGTCTGTTGTGCCTGTCCCTGTTGTCAACTGTCCATGTATCCTTTGGTGTTTGTGGCTTTCTGCATAGGGGATTTCAACAGGGCTAGTGCGAAATGCGCCAAAAGCAAGGCGAAGCCCCAAATTATAGCTATTATGTGCCGTTTTTGTTGCCGACCCATACACGATAATGCCGTAGTCCAAGCGAGATCCTCCCAGGGCAGTACAAAGACTCAGGAGGAGCTGCTTTTGTGCACGGTACGATTGGTGCGAGACGCCTTTAAAAATATTCAGTGTTTTAGGCATTCTTGCTTAACCATTTTCAGATGTGGCAGAAATGCATGTTTGTTGTCGAATATTAGGCATAAAAACTTGTGCTCCTTTTTAATAGGAATCGACACGCCGTTTATAGTAATGTCAGGATCCACGTGGATCCCGCGCACGCGGGTTAGCACAACGCAAGTACTTTTTCGGGGTTTAATTTAAAACTGTTTCTTTGCGCGCAGCAAGCTAGTTTGTTCACGCCGAGCTGCACGTAACGTTCACAGCTTGACACATCAAATGATTTAAAAGATACTTTGACATAATATACATAAATTGAACAAGAAATGGTTGGTAGCAATGCCTTACGGAGCGACTTCATCTTTACTATGAAGAGTGTGCAGCTGAAAACACCGCCTTGAGGCACGCTATTTTCTTGAACATGTACATTGGAAAGGGCACTACAAGTTCTTATACGGAAAGTTCGTTAAGACATGTAGCTAGAAAGTGTGTTATGCATGTTGCCCGAAACACCGAATTACTTCAAGTGACTGAATATGCCAGATTGCAATACCGTGTCATAGGCCTTTTTCATATCAAAGAAGATTGTAATGCAGAACTGTTTGTGAATGAAGCAATCTTTTATGTAGGATACCAACGCAACAAGGTGATCGTTGGTGGAGCACGCCTCGCCCCCCGCCCCCCTCCCCACGGAAGCCTGCATGGAAGCTCTTGAGAAGACCATTGTCCTCCAGGAAGTACACAAGCCTGTGGTTAATTATCTTCTCGAAAGGCTTGCACCGGCAGCTTGTCAGGGCAATGGGTTGATAGCCAGCGGGAGAGGAAGGGTTCTTCCCCTTTTTGAGGAAAGCTACCGCTATAGCCTCCCTTCAAGAGTTTCGAATGTGCCCCGAAAGCCGTATCTTGTTATATAGGTGGATAGAACACAGAGCCGTCGGAAGAAGTCTAAACGGATGCCAATCTTAAGACAAATGAACTGCTCTGGCGAAAGTCTGATTCAAGGACAACTGCAGTCTCTGGAGCTTTGGGCGGCTGTCATCAACGAGGCAAATACTGGTAGTTCTAGCCCGGTCCGACGAACACAGCGGAAACCGTTCATATAGCGGGAGGTGAGCCCCACCGAACACCAACGGCAGCCGCTTCACTCCTGGTGGCAGGAGTGGCGACCAGGGCCGAATGCATATTCCGGGTTTCACCGAGTTAAATTTGTAAAATAAAGATGGGCGAAATTTTGCTTTACGGAGCAACGAAGCCTGAACATGACGAAGGGCTGCACACACTACTACAAAGGCTCGTTTGAATTGCCGCCACACGCAATAGGTCAAAGTGTTCCGTTTTTGACACTAGATTAGCATTTTTAGGCTACGTGGTTATTCGTCGGGAATGAGCCGCAATCCTAAGAAAGAGCGCGTTAACAAAGTGCGGCAAGGAGCGATAGCGTGTACAGCCAGTTGGAAAGAAACGAAGGTTGTGTCGGCACGCACTCCGCTACAGGTGCAAGTGGAATAAGCCAGATCTGACATTCCGTAGTATTCGAGGCCAATCAGTTGATTTTGAAGCGTAAAAAATAAATAAACATAGCAAGAAAATTACGCGCCGATAGCGTGCAAAAAAACATTCTACCGCACCTTCCCTATCCTTCCAATTTTATTACGAGACTGGAAAGCATATGCAAACATCAGTTTGGAAGATGGAAAACAAAAAATAAAAAAAAAATCGATAAGCCTACCTTCCAAAGTAAGCACAACAAAACGCGACTAAAAGTGCACCGCCAAAAGCAATAAAAAGTGATTAACCAGTGAAAAAACGCTTTCGGTGGACAAAATCCAACCTGGGACCTTCGGGTCACGAAACCGGCCTCTTTGCGATTGCGTTAGGGGAGTGGTGTCTCGCGTGATCTTCCCCTCGCAAGTTCACGAGCGATCATGCATGAACTGTGGAGCACTGATGCCGAGTTTGTGAATCTGGGTTGGCCAGTGCAGGAGGCCTTTCAGCGGCCGTTGGGAAATCTATGTGAAGTGCAACTGCCGGTCTCCAATGAAGGAAACGGGGCCACCAGCTGTTCTGTTTCACCGGCCTTGAGCCACTTTGAAGATGCGCCATTTTTCTTCTCAGATAATATTTGAATGCGAAAACTCGTGTTACACCACTTAGAAGGAATACAAACACGTGCCTGACTTGAGCTCATTTCAGGGGACACAGGTTATGCAATATAATATTCTCACTTTTCCAAACAATCGATGATCTACATCTAAGGATATACATTGTTGTTACAGCAGTAAGCAGAACATTTTACATTACACTAGGCATTCATATTGGCCGTTTGCTTTTTCTGCGCCGAGAGGTCTGTTTATCTAACTATCGAACGTGGTTTGCTTTTTGAGCTATTGATTTGTACAAAGCCAGTTTGTTTCACTAGTTTTCTCCTCCTTTTTTGTTTTTTTGTTTCTTATTCTTTCTTGTCTAACGGCTGCAATTGACCAAAGGAGTTGCTTTTCAGAAACCAAGGTTTAATGCATTATTCTTGTGCACCACTTGGTTTTATGTACGAAGGTTTCATTTTATAAGCATTGTTTTTGTGTGTTAGATTTCAAGAGCAAAAAACAGTACAACTCATGCAACTGAGTTAAAAACGTTAAATTTCTACCTCTATGAGAATTTAACTCACACCAGGCTGAAATGAACGCAAGAAGACACCCGTAACGCCCCTTGAGATGAATTGTTGTAGTGTACTAAACATAGACCTATAAGTGAGTTGTAGTTTCCGACTAATGAAATTGCTTTGGAGGGACTGCAAGAAACGCGAGCACGTAAGTTTATTGTAACCATAACAGACAGTTTTAGGCGAGTGTGAAAAGAGCGTCTTCAACTTAGGGTATGCTTGGCATGACGAAGGGGTGGATTCCGCCCTTATATTTGTAGCACCATCATACACTACCCAGAACGAGCCGCTAATGGAGAAACCAATCTTATAGTAAACAATCCAGCAACACGAATTCGGGCGTGTTCTTATAAGTGAATGAAGGGTTATATAATGCTTTGAACTGTAAAGTTCTTACATTCTACCCGCAGACTAACTTACAGAAAATATAACGTAACCGGACACGGCAAAAGGGGGATGTTATTTACAAAAAATAATATTTATATTAAATGTAGACAGAAGAAGCCTGTATGGTTCAGTAATGACGACCACACAACTATGCCCTAAGAAGAAATGGCAAGTGGCTGATCATAACGATGATTCGGTTTTAATGGCGCAAGGCTGGGAATAGGCTCAGAGCGCCAAGTTAATAGTTATTTACTGACACTGATGAGGAGGGACACACAGAATACTGTAATAAAAAAAGCAACATCATATAGTAGGGAATGCCGATGACTGGAGTATAGGCCAGGAAAGACTATTACTGGCGTGTATGGAGTTACAAATAATGAAGCCATGCTTAGGATGATACACTTCTGACTCACACAACAGGTTCATAGACTTTACCCCAGCTAAACGACGGATAGGCGTCACACATGCGACACACTCCCACCTTCTCAATGGTTCTCCAAGACCCCAATGCAGCATGTGTAGAAAGGGTCATTCTGTAATTCTCACGCCACTCACTGTTCAGAAGTCGACAGAATACGACGCAAACACTTTGCAGAGCTGTAAAGACAACACACTCAACTACACCCATCTTATTTTATAGCCGACAATTACATGTTTCTGTTATCACGTTTTATGTTTTTGAGAGACATCAAATGTACACATGTGTAACTTATCGGTGTGTGTACTCCGGTCTGCTGGCTTTGTTTTGTGAAGGTGTTTTCTTATATGTGGCTTCAGGTTTTTCTAAGGTACAGGTGTTATATCCACTCTGTTTTTAAGCGCATCAGCGGAAGAAATTTGATTGGCGTTCTCTTTTCCGGCGATCCCAGCGTGGCCTCAGCTTCAGTCGGCAATACTTACGCGTAAACAGTGAACGAGGATCTCGTTTTGTCTCTTTGATCTTTTTGGCGTAGCCGTGAATAAAATCCTGGCTGACGTCGACCCCTTCATCAGCTTTATAATCTAAAATCTGCTTCCTGCCAAGAAAATCAAAAGGTGTTGAGTTTAGGTAACTTGAAACATGTCGGACTACATTAGATTGTCGCTTTTATTTCAATGTCTTTTCTTAGCTATATCCGCAGGGATATATTTAAAGAGTATCAAGAGCTGTATATAAGAAGAGTTTAACGCATAAGTGGAACCGAATCGGAACAGTGTTCAACAGAGTTAAGCTGTGTATTGTTCATCAATTCGAGACTCGTTACTTTCTGGCGCGCTTAATTATATCTACCTAGGTACAACAATCACATTGCCAACACTCTGTATTTGCGATGCAGGCTTCTGAAAAACCCTGAAATGGTGTGGCGGAAATCCACCCAGGGCACTTGGAGATGCCTATTAATGTAATAGGAGATGCATAATAATGTTATTACCGGAACTGCAGTCGTTTGTTACAGATAAAGTCCTTACTCAAGGACTGTCAGAAGAGCGATGTCCGCACATGATAAGGAGTATGGCCAAAACCACGAAGTATATTTAGGTTCAAAGAAATGAAATGGTGCATGACAAACAATGAACATTTCTCTGGAAAAGGTGAAATGTGGTTACAGAGTGCTCCTGAGATTCCCCGAAAAGGCAATCGAATTTTTCAACTGTTATGAGGGGAATTATTTCTGACCGCCTAACGCGGTCACCCACATTCATACCAGCCTGTCACTTAGCGGCCTTGTGATAAAAAGTTGCTTACTCTGTGAATGTTTCTAGGGCGGTCATTGCGGCCCTCAGTTTACCACACACCGTGAACGGCAGGCGGCTCATAATCCACAATAAGGGCCTCGGGCAGAAAAGTAGAATCGATGAAGTCCGCGTGTTTGCAAACAGGCCCGCAATCAGTTCTTGGAGTTCCTGGTGACTTAGGTGATCAGGTGGGAACCGACGTGCATAGAAGAAGGAGGCGATGTTGCTGGAGGTGCAGTACAAAATGTAATCTTTGATGTGGATCGGTGCTCCCTCTGTTTTTCTGATCTTTTCGTCAAGATAGCCGAATTCATTCTGAAATTTGGACAACAAACTCTATAAATGCGTACGAGCTTGCTACAGCATTTCATACAATACGATAGAGAATATTGCACATGGGAGGTCAGCGGATTTTAGGATAGAAATACGGTTTGTTAAAAAATTTGGGCTTTGAGATGTTCTAAATCCTTACTGTAGCCGTAAAGTATGGTAGTGTGTCTCTACCATGCCATATACAAATCTCACCAATAAGGATTTTTAATTTCTTTGTAATAGACAGGAGCAATATTAGGCATTCGCTGTTAGTGAACGTTTTACGCAGCTCTCCGATAATTCTGCTTTAGTCAGAGGAAACCTTTGTATTTATTCAGCATCACTTTTATTGCTAATGATTTCCGAATTCGAGGTAGGCAAACCATGTTTCTCGATTTAAATATAATTCAGTTTATAGATCGCCGTTCATCTTTCCTGCACAAGTGGACAATTAGCTTCATTCAGGCATAACCTTACAGGAGGGGAAATACAAAACAATAAAGCAAACTTTGGCTTAGAAAGGCTATAGATCATCCAACTATGTTCAGGTGGATGACCAACATAGCGCTTTAGAAAACGACATTGAGGACATTCAGAACCTAAGCATACATTCTTTGGGGTTAAATTGGGTTAGCTTAAAATTGTTGAGCCATAGCTCACTTCTCATCCCGAGAGAGAGCAAGGAGGGCGCACACAATTGCACTGCAACGTAAAATAGACGCGTTGCTGATTATAATCGTCGCTTTACCACAAGACCCCAGGTTTGGTTTGCAAATAACGGGAGCACGACGACTCGCTAGCAGTGGCTTACTGCTTTATTCGACGCAGGGACTGGTGTCAGTACAGGACACAGGTCTAAAAAGAAGCACACACAGATACGGCTACCGGCTTATCAAGCCAGCGCACGCTACGTCTTCGTCACGCAGACGGGTGCTCAGATCTGATCAAGACATAGCAGCGCGCGCGCGGGCCGAGCTGCCGGACATAACATCCCTCCCCTCTTAAGCCCAACGTTCACATCTTTTTTTTCAGCACATGTACAGGATAGGCAAAACAAAATAATGCAATCACTCATTGCAACAAAATCGCTCCTACATAGGCCGGGCAGGCGGCTGTCGACTGCGGGTACTGCGCCAAAGGGGGGTTGGCGAGGCAGTACGGCTACTGACAGTTTCTGTGCCCGAGTCACTTGTGTGGTTGTTTTCAGGGAAACTACCCAATCAGGTCGCACATCCTGTTTGCTGGTACACGTAGGTACAAAGGTTGCTGCCCTCAAATGATCGGCATGCACAAACCTTATGCGCTGTTGCACATGAACAAAAAATGTGACATCAGATATACAATTTTGATCAATTTTCCACGACACCACTTGATGTTTTCACCTCTGACCGATTTTACGATGACCACATCCCCCCCACAAAAAGTTATAGCAGCACCGCGACGTTTGTTTGCGGCACTCTCAATCCTTTTCATTTTATCCTTCAGTGCTTGAGTCTTCTCTGGTTTCAACACGGAGAGGGGCATTCGCAATTTCCTATCCAGGAACAGTTCACTTGGTGTATTTCCAGTGAAATGAGTGGGGTGTCATTCCGCGCAAAAAAAGAAAGTTGTGTACCTTGGGCTGCATGCTTCTGCCGCATTCGGTATTTTAATCAACAAGTAGGGATTTCCAAAGAGCCTTTTTTACGGTCTGAACTACACACTCCGCGGCATCGTTTGACTGTATATGGTAAGGCGGGGTAAGAGTGCGCTTTACACCCTTTTTGCGAAGGAATTGTCGAAAGTCGAAAGTAGCAAACTGGGGGAAATTGTTCCTCACCAATTCAACCGGCAAATCATAGGACGCGAACACACAGCGGACAACTTCAACTGTTTTCTGCGCCGTTGTGCTGGTCTTATGTTTAACTTCCACCCACTTTGGGTGCGAGTCAACCATGACCAAGAAGGATTTGGCCTTTTTTCCGCTAAGTTCATGTGTACGCGCTTCCAGTGGTTTGAACACCACATCCACTGCTTCAATGGAGCAGCCGGAATCGAAGTTCGAACCCTGTGACAAATTTCGCGTTTCATGACACACTCCTCAAAATCTTTGTCGATGTTAGGCTGTCGCACCATTCCTGGAGACAACATGTGCATTGTGTTAATCCAGGGGGCTCTTTTTGCAGTAGTTCTAAGACGCGTTTCTTCAACGAACTGGGAATGGCTACGTGGTTGTTCCAACGACGACTGTTTATTTCTAAGGAACACTCATACCTTCTGATAAAACATGGCTCTAACGCTTTGTCAACTGCATTAGGCCACCCTGCCAAGTGATTTTGCGAGTCATTCTGAGTTCGTCGTCTTTGTTAGTTTCTTTGGCTACTTCTTTACCCGTGAGTGGCATGACTGGGATGTGTGAAAAGCAGTTCACTGTTTTGTCAGTAGACCTCCGAGGCAACGGTAGCCGTGACAATGCATCTGCATTGCCAATCGAGCCACTCTTTCGGTACTCAATGTTACACTGATAACTAGCCAGCAAATTCGACCTGTGGTGCAGTCTTGCTGCTTCAATAGATTTTGCATGTTTCTTTAGGTTGAAGATGTAGGTCAGCGTCTGACGTTCCGTCGAGATAGTAAACAATCGCCCCTACAGATATTTGTGAAATTTCAGTATTCCGAACACGATTGCAACTGCCCCTCTTTCAATGTGCGCATAGTCTCTTTCCGCTGGGGTTAACATTTGAGAAGCGTACGCCACCTACCTATCTTCCCCTTTTACAACATTACAGATAACGGTAGCCACGCCATGCTCATATGAGTCACAAATTAGCCTCAGTGGCTTTGCTGTGTCCTAAAGTTCAAGTATTGCACAACTACAGAGAAGCTCTTTGGAACACTCAAAACTTTCACGGCATTCTTGGGACCAGTTCCATTCATTTCCTTTCTATGCAATTTACGCAAGGGTTGGAGAATTCTGGCAAGAGCGGGCAAGAACTTTGCGTAAAAGTTCAAAAGACCCAACAAAGCTCGTAGCTCTTTCATTTTGTGCCTGAGGCGCGTTCGTACAGCCTTTACCTTTTCTTTCGTGGGCCTCGCCCTTTGCAGCTTATCTCGTGCCCCAGATATCGAACACTGCTTTGAAGAAATTTGCATTTTGCGATATTTGCGCAAATGCCAAGCTTCCGAAGCTGCTTTAGAGCGCGTGCAGTGTTTTGTGCGCATTTCTTTTGAGTTTTGACCGAAATAATATGTCAAGAAGGTAGCAAACGGTTCCCAGAAATCCCTTTAGGATTTGTTCCATAACTGACTGGAAGAACGCCGGTGTGCTTCCCACGCCGTAGAGTAGACGTTTGAACTCGAAAAAAACCCAAGGTGTGTGTTCACCGTTAGAATTTTTATGCAATGCTCATCAAGCTATAGTTGAAGATGTGCTTTTCGCAAGTCCAAAACAGTCAAAACTGTACCCCCTGCTAGAAGTGCAAAAATATCTCCAGGCAGCGGAAGAGGATTGTGATTTATCTTTAAATGCGAATTTACCGTCACATGATAGTCACCACGATAGTCACCACAAAAGTCACCACTTTTGTCGCAATTCAAGATTGCGACTAGGGGCCTTGCGCAGTCACAGTGTGGGACTCTATAAATAACGTCTGCTTTTTTTCAAGCTTTTTAACTCAGTTTATACGCTTCCATGAAGTTCGTAAGGCACTGGCCTCGTCATGCAAAAAATTAGCAGGGCAGTTTCCTTCAACACCAAGCTTCCTTTTTAACCTTTGATGATGCCAAACTTTTTTTCACACACGCCACCGTACTTTTGTTTCAATATCTTTGTTGTTACCGTGTTTACGGACGTCACAGGGGTCTAGTTTAAGCGCACTTGCGACAACCAATCCACGCCCAGCCAATTCGAAATACAAGACCCTTGACATCTCGCGCAATGATCAAAGGCATAGTTTTGTCCTTGTCTTCATAGGTTACACGAACCAGAACACGTCCAATTACTGGTGTTGAGCTTCCGTTGTACGCTGTTTCCCTTAAGCTTGTCTTTTGACGCTCCTTGTGCCGAAGCATTTTTCGAAACTCGCTTTCTTGCATTATTGACACTGCCGGTCTAGTGTCAATTTACATCTCCACCTTTTCGGAGTAAATACGCTTCCAAAATACTCCACCAGTTTTGTCGTTGTTCCCACTTTGAACCGCAAAGTTTCATCAGTGGCACCATCTACGCTAGTTACAGAGCTGATGTTAGTTCTATACATTTTCGCCGAGTGTGCCGTTTTCGAGCATTTATTACACTTGCTAGCTAAATGCAGACACTTCTTTCCGCCATGTGCACTACCGCAACCTAGTACACGCAACATGAGCCATTGGAGGCGGAAAGTTCTTTTTACCTGATGCTGCAGTCTTTCGTTGCCAGAAGACGTCTTCCATGGCACCGGCGCTGCCTGCTCGCTCGTTGCTGCGTACTTTGTTGATCGTGCTTGTGCTGCTTCCATCTCCAACCGGAAGCTGTAGGCCTTTTCGAAGGTCGTAGTCTTCCGTCGCGAGAAGCTTGCAGCGGATGGCATCGTTCTGTAGACCCACGATGAAAAGGTCTCCAATCGCCTCTTCCAGAAGCGTGCCGAAGTTGCACGTGGCTGCCATCTTGTTGAACTTCACGACGAAGTCACTGATTCCTTCATCGGGGCGTTGGTCTCGACGGTAGAACTTGTACTATCGGAAACACAGGTTTTGAAGCGTTATGAAAGAGCCTCCCCAATGAGCTCCAAGAACGCCTGCTCCTTCGTTGCCTTCTATATCTTGCTAGCAGTTGCGAATGCATCGAAGCCTTGAACGTGCACGTCGAAGTCACCTTTTTCCGGCGAAAATTCCGGAAGGTGCCCAAAAACCCCGCTGCTACTCGCCATTGTAGTTGGTTGTCCTGTTGTGATTATTCGCTGCGTAGAATACATCCCATCCTTATCGCCATTGTTGGGCTTGCAAATGACGGGAGCACGACGACTTGGCAGCAGTGGGGTACTGCTTTATTCGAGGCCGAGAGTGGATTCAGTTCAAGATACACGTCAAGAAAAAGCACACACAGATACGGCTGCCGGTTTATAAAGCAGGTGCACACGACGTCATCGTCATGCAGACAGGTGCTCAGATCTTATGAAGAGATAGCACCGTGCGCGCGCTACGCTGCGCGGTGTTAGATAGGGCCAGAATCTCCTTGTATCATTTATCAATGGCACGCGCCACTGCTCTGTCCCCTATATTGGACAGTAAAAAGATCCTTTCGCCCCGTTCTTGGTGGAACAAACGAAAGATTCCACACTGTGACTGTACAAGAGAACGATGCACTAACGCCGCTTTGTATCTTTTCTGACGGCAAGCAGGCTTATTCTGTCTCGCTACCCCTCTCCAGACCCATTCTCTTTGAACAAACCAGCCAATAAACGCTCACGTTAGAGGTGCCATTGGCGCTACGTACACAAAACCAGCAAGTCTTCTTCTCTGAGTTTGACTAGGGAGTGTAAAGCTTCACCCAGAATAGTTGTTTGCCTTCGCGTGCAACACTTTTTGAGGCAGTGTGGCGAAGTTACAACCGTCGTTAGCAATCCCGGGAATTAGTAGCAGTGTTCCGCTATATTTGCTGACAGGGTAAGAACGTAGCAGAAGCTCCACCAACAAACTTTGCATGGCCGCTGCCTGAATATCTGCGGTTACAAACATATTCTTTTACACTGCAACTGTGTTTTCATTCGATTGCTAAAAAAACGGCTGATAGTATAGCCAGGTGAATATAAAGACGTTTATTTATGTTTGTTATTAGGAATGAACGACTTTTAAAGGAACAAGAAAAGGTCGGCCTCATTGTAAACTTGCTGAGAAAAAAAATTGTTACTCCCTCAAAACCCGTTATTTTTGATGCAGACTATTTCCTGTGTATTTTTTCTTCAACTCACGTCTAACTGCTATTGTTGTACTTTTATACCACAGTTTAAACCTATAAAAACGTGCATACCATTTTTGGGTCATAAAAGCTCGCAGCTCGTGGCTTCCCCTTCGTCTGCTTAGAGAAAGATAAGGTTCGTGTGATATATTTTTTCAGAGACGTCGCCGTGCAATTATTGTTTTTTCCTTTGGTGTGCCCTGATTTCCATACATGTAGGCTGCAAATATCTTCCCCTGCCATCATCACCGTGCAGTCGAGCATCGTGAACGCAGGATGGAAGATAGGGGAGGTTCGTCGCTGCAATTGTTGGATACAGTGCACGGATTGAGTAAGCCGAGGGTGGAAAGGAAAGGGTGGATTTATCGGTGCCTTTAGGAAACCGGTCGCGGTATCAACCGACAAAGTAATGCTCTGTGCGGCTGTGTCGAATGGAGTGATACGCAGATAACACTTATCACAATGACGCACGCTAACAGTGGAGATAGCAATGCCGCATAAGGTATTTTGTCGTGCGAACTCAGCTGTAGACCCGAAGAAACAAGCTGTGTTTTATTCCTCTTAAATGTGATTCCGCTGAAACCATGGTATGGCGCAAGCGGATAATTGCGGAATACGAAACATTGCACGTCTAATCCTTGTTACTTCACCAGACACGCGATTTTACAGGGGCGCTACGCCAAATGGTTTCATTGGCACTACGATGTCTTGCTTTCAATTGTGGTGACGATTTTTGAGGAGGGTTCAGGCGATGTAATAACGCAAATGCCGCCTGTTGTTTAGTTTCAGATCCCCGCTCCGCAATAGAAAGTGAAATTAAAACGCGTAGGCTCAAACGCGTCAGGAGGTGAAAATGGACAGAAAACAATCTGAAGCACTAGCAGCCGCCTTAAAACATTACCATTGTGCGCTTGTATATAACAATGAAACCCTGTAAATGCATTCTTCCAAATTTCTACTTTCCGAGATATGCTACAGTAAACCTTCACTAGCTTTACACCGAAATTCAGCAGGCTGCCATGAATATATTTTCATAACTGTTACGGCTTTAGAAACATCACGTGTAGTAACCATTCGATTCACCAACATGTAGTTCCTTTGGAGCCATGTCGAGCACTCGTGGAGACATTTTCCTTTTTGGTAATTCTCCTGAAGTCATTATTGTTTCATTATAGGTGCACCAAACTGTGACGTGGAAGACTAACCGCCTTATATGAAACTTCAACTTGCGGAAACACAAGTGCACTCACTTCTTACTCCACCTCTTCTGAACACTAGGCACTATGCAGTCCAAATGTTACACGAAGATTAGATATAAGCGACTTATTTAAAAACACGCTGACATCTTCATGCCAGCATTTCTGTTTTTTTATATTTCTTCTCCAACCAATCGGAGAACAGAACCGAACAGGGAAGAAATATTTAGTTCTCCCTGCCTCTTGTCAAGGTTTTTTTGGGCTGCTGCAAAAGTTTTGTATTATAAACACAATTTCCAGGCCGCAGCAGCCAAGTGGCACCATGAAAGCACGGCTTCGTGTTTATTCTGAGTTGCTGCACCAGTGATTTCAATTACTGATGCAGCTTTAAAGCCAAAAGCACAAGTGTGCGCGTGAGAAGCAGCGACCTCGCAGCCTGAAAGTGTGGCATAAGTTCCTTCTAACGTACTACAAAACGACTTCAACATTCACCGCATCATCATGACCAGAAGCTACAATGTGTGCGTGAAAAGCAGCGACCTCACTGCCTGGAGAGGCCGGGCATCGAACCATCTTTATATGCCTCATCGTTGCTGTCTATGCTTCTTGCCGCTGTATAACCAGAAGCAACAGCGCATTCTTCAAAAGTAGGGCTAAAGCACTCTGAACTGGCGGCATGACCCATTTCTACATGCTACGCAAGTTTTTGCCATTATAAATTTCGATCTTTTAACGTGAACCACCTTCAGTCCCTTTTTAAGCTTCTACAGCTCTTGTCACGCTTACTAGAATAATAAGCCTTCCAAAAGTGGGAGGTAGTGTTGAACCGAAATAACCGTATGCTCCAGGACGATAAACCCAAGCAGGTCGGCACTCTTTAAAATAACGGTTTTATCATGACAGAGACTATGGAAATCTGGATGTCTGCAAGTAGTTATTGTAAACCCCTTAGTTAAAACTTAAACGTACAATGTTTTGTTAATCTCCTTTCATGCTTCACTGCCCAAGCACGGGAATGCAATCATTAAATCACACCCATTGGTATGAAACAGAGCTGCAATAGCCAAATTTTTGTCACTCATAAAGCCATCACACAAACTCTGCCGGTAGGTAAAGGGAAGATAAACTGTTGGTTCAGTCCTTCGAAATGAATCCAGCTATTTCGAAACACCTTTAACAACTGAAGACACTTCTGAGCCATTCCAAAACAAAAATTCGGACAAAAAGGAAGGCAATGTGACCTGAGTCCACGTATAGTCATTGCTCTTATGCCATTTTGTTTATCAATGGGAACATACGTACCTTAAGCTCCACAGGCATAACAAAAATCTGCAGACAAGTGTATTTTTTGTTAGGTATAAAAAAATACGTGGTCACGTCACGGAGCCACACGCTTCTCGCTTTCCTAAGGACGGAGTTCAAAATCCAGAAATTAAACAGTTCCAATGTTTATTTACCTTTCCTATACATTTTAAAAAGGCGAATGTTGATTACGACTAACTAGAGTCAACAACAGTCCAGAAACAACGCCAACATTTGATTACGGGAATAATACATGCACTCGTTTATAGCTTCTTTTTATATGCGATAATATGTCCGCTGGCATAAAAATAACATATTTACCGACACAGGTAGGAAAAGTTTCTCGGCGGAAGGAAATTTCACAGTGATTTTCTTGAAGCTACTCGGTCGCAGATAATTGTGAATGTATTGTTAGTTACTTGCTTGTCTCTGCAGTAATGATTTATTTGTGGGTATTTTCTCCAGAAAAAAAAAAACACACCACATCGCTGCTCTGTCCGTACACAGACAAGCTAGAGCAACGCGAATCAGTAAGGAAGGATTGCCTGCCTCACTGTAAGAATTGACAATCCGCTTAATAAAGCGTAAATCTGTGCGAGCGACCGTATGCGGCCAAAAACACGCGATACACGTTTGCACAATTCGTGTCGGGCCAGAGCACGGTGGAAGAATCCTAGCGCTCAACATCGGCGCAGCGTACGTTCACAGCAAGGAACGAGAACCCGGGGAACTTGCCACCGATATTGCTGTAGAAGAACGCGAATCGTGTTATTTCCTCAGAGAGATTGTGTTGCACCCACACAATTTCCACAATAACACCAGCAACAGATGCGGATTCGCGAATTTCTGATCGAGATCCGCGATGACGCTTTGCCGTTTTGCATAAAAGTAGCCCACCACGATTTTCTCACTTACAAGGTAGGACTCAGGAAGAGACACACAAGACAGACGACGCTAAGCGGCTTCTTGATGAACTAGAGCACTTTCTTAACACAATCACTACAGAGCTTTTGGGTCTCGCCAACCTCGGTGACGATGGTCCACACGACGGCAATCTAAGCGACCGCGTCCATATTGGATATAGTTCTGCTCTCAAACTTACACGTGGCAGGCGTCACGCAAACGGCGAGAAGCCATTGCTAGCTGATAAAAGCAACAACTTCAATAATGAAAACGCCGCTGTATTGTTAAGCTTTCACGGACTATACGAGGCGCACGAGCACTCTTAAATTTCGCAAAGTGTTACTTGAAAGAAATGTGGAACCCTAAATTGCAATAATAGGATTTTCGTCCTACTTTTCACGTAACAGTGTTAGGTTACGGCGTTCTGTGACGGCGTTTTATGATCTCGGAAGGGGTAGAAATACACACTCCGCAAAACGCACAAAGCAACACTGGTGTAGAATTTTTCTTTTTCTGATCCACACCAGGCCGTAACCCATACGCACTCACACACATATGCTTCCAATGAATTTGAAGCGATTGTGTCAGAAAGAAAGCCGCAAATTTTAGCTGGTACTATTGTAACCAAGCAGCTCTCAGTTGTATTTTAACTTGGACTTATTTTGTAGTAATATATTTTTGGAAACAATAGGCTCACTTGAAAAGGTATTTTCATTTAGGTAAGCAGCACTGTTTTTTGCGCCCAATTGGCAATTTTTCTCATATTTTCTTACGATGAGAAACATGGTGAGATTACACTTTGCAAAACATTGGTGGTTTTGTGTCAAAGTGGCACTCAAGCAAAATATATTCACCATCATTTTGTCTTCCATGGTCGTTTTGGCAAATCCCAAGTCCCGCAACATGGACATGCAAAACTTTTTGTTTGAGCTCCAGGGTTCACCATTAAGGTTTCCCACTCCTGAAAAATAGGTTTGCGAGTTCTTATTTCATTTTGCACTAAATTAACGCACATTCTGACATTTAAATGCCTAAGCATACAGGCCTTTCTGTAAATATAAGTATGTAGAGGTGTTTGGATCTTTTATAATTTTTTTCTCTATCAACAAATCAACAAACCTTTCATACGGAAGTTTTTTAAACGCACGAGAATGATTTGGCTCGTACATGTTCAATCGTTTTCATTACGTAGCAATATGTGAATTATTTTTTTTCAAAGTATTTCCATTATCTTATTTTCCGCTTCAATCCTTCTCTATCTCTTTTACACCAGCCTCCATCATTTCCTTTCCCTCTAGCTGCTTTTTTCCCGCAACAGGGTTGTGTACAGGTGACCTCAACGCCAAGCTGAACATTATCCCAAGTGAAGCTCCATTCCTCCTCCTTTCTTTTGTATCTCCACTAGTAGTGCAATATACTACCATCATGGATGATAATTTACACAGCACTGCATCAATATATCGGAATATTCCTAACCGACACCTCTGGATTACCAATTTTGGACTCTTTGCTGGGCGTTCCACCTCTATATAGCAAAGCGCAATCCGACGTTAGCATCAGGAAATGCAAATCAGGCCTATTTGTGGAACTTACGACATAGCGTTTGGGGAAAATGGGCCTTGGCCCTGAGTATGCATGACGATGGAGACACAAGCAACTGCTCGAATTTGAAATGTCAGGAGCATGAATTCCTTCATTTCATGGATTGCATCCTCTGCATGGTACACGGAGACAAGCTGATGTTGCGACTGGGCCAACTCACCGCACCCACCACTGTTGCGACTGGCCATCCAAGCCTAGTCACCGGTCTAGTGAAGTGGGCTCGCTCCGTCAGCTATCCACATGGCGCTGAGCAGAGCAATGAAGTTCTCGAGCCGACGAAAAGTTGAAGCAATATTTATATACAGTATGTACAAGGCTAACAAAATCTTTACATGGCTCACCCAAAGGCAACAGCAAGACTCCACTCAGTGCCTCGTAAAAGTGCCGCACTCGCTGTGCTGCGAGTCCGTTGCAGCAGCGAGCGGTTTGAATCGTTCCAATCAGGAATCTCGCTGGCCGAAGTTTGAATTTGACGAATGAAGGTGAAGCAATTGCGTCAGGCAAATACGCCACAGCCAGGCATTTAGCTACGTGTCTGCCGCGGGCCGTTCTTCGAGGCGTAATTCTGCCCATCCGTTGAGAAGGAGAAAATAGAGGTGACTCTGCGGCACCTGCAAGTTCGGGCGCGTCTGCCGCGGGTGGTTTGGCCGAGGCGCGAATCGGCCCCGCTGTTGGCGCGTCGCCCGGTGCAGCGAATTTGGGCTGGGTGGTCTGGCACCACCGCACCGTCGCCGCCAGACAATGCGCCAGGAAGGCAAGCTGCCTCCACTTGGCTCGGATGCCTGCCTCGCGTGTTCGCCCGGCTCATGCCGATTCACCTGCAGTGCTCCCTGAAAAGGGCGGCTCCACTGTCCTTTCCACGAACACATACCACTTCCCAGCTCCGGATCACAGGTACATCACCGTGCTTCCCAGGTGTCTCTACCAGCGTCGCCCGGCTTCCTCTCTCAGCATTAGTCGCTCATCGTTCAACAGTTGACAAAGAATCAATTTACAACATGCAACAGCCAGCGCAAGCAAGTACCCTCTTTCTTCTGTCAGAACACCAGACTCAAAAAACGTGGTAAACTCTCCTAGCGAAGTGTCTAATCTCAATTTGGTCCCCCTACACCAAGAGGCTCATTCGGGAGGCAAGTCTCTTAAATGAGAATTCAAGCTTCGTGTCAAGGATTCAACGTGACATAAAATGATTATGACTACGGTTGATTTGAAAGAATGCGGTGCGAAATGATCAGCAGAGGCAGCAAATGAGGGCAATTATTTCGCTCCCATCTACCTGCTAAGCGAAAAGCTTTTCACCAAGAGACGAAACGGAAGACACGGGGAGGACAGAAGTAGCATTACTTCGAACACGTTAGAGTTCAACTCTCCTTTCTTATAGCGAACGACAAGATTGTGCTGGTGAAGAATAATATTCCATCTTAGCAAACGATCGCTTTTAGACAACATGTTAAATAACCAGGTTATTGGGCAATGATTAGTTTCTACAACAAACTGGGAACCGGGTGCAAAGCTCGCCAACTTCTACAATGCGCACACGACACAGCCATATTCGTTTTCGGATGTACTGTACGCCTTTTTTCTGCAAGTTAGCATGCAGCGTAAGTAGAAATCTGGTCGTTCCGGGTCATTCGCATCATCTTAGCACAGTACAGCTCCAACTCCGCGATCGCTCACATGACACTGAAACAAGAAACCTTCGAGAAGGGGGGTAATTGGAACTGGCTCCTCGCTCAGAGCTGGCTTCAGCGTTTTAAACGTATCCTTCTTCGCGGTGCCCCATTCCACCTTTACTAAGCTCAGTGTATCTAAAAGCGTCAGTTGAAGGGCTAGCAAGTGTGGAGTAATCTTTCCTGCAATTGTGGTAATATTCAGCCACATACAAAAAAGACCTTACCTCGGACTTAGTGGTTTGTTGGCGATAGTTCGCGACTGGGGCTACATTGATTTCTCTCAGTCTGCTTCGGCCGTGCTACCACTACATGCGCTACATACGTCACTTCAACGCATCATATGTGGCACTTCGAAAATTTGACTGTTACGCTTGCTTGTTTGAGCCTGGTCAGCAGGCTCTAAGTGCTGTAAATCCTCCTTCCATGTGTTAGAAAAGATGGCTCCATCATCTAGGTAAGGGGCCGAATACTCAGACAGGTCATGAAACACGTGATCCATTAGTTTGCAGGAACAATACGGCCTGTTTTTGATGCCGATGCTCAACATGACGGGACGGACTGTTCTGAACGGGGAAACGAACGCTGCGTTACCTGTAGATCTTTGCCTTGAGTCGTTTCATCATTCGAAACACGTTATTTTTCCCAGGTTATATACAATCTTCACAGGGCTGACGCCCGTAACCACGCGTGGATCTCACTTGAAATGAAACATAGCTGCAGCCACTCATGCCTACCCGTCTCGGTTTCGTTCACAGCAGAGGGCTCCCAATCGTCGCTTTCCCGTTAAGCACGTTCGCTGCACTAAGCTGGAATGCAGGTGAATGTTACAGCTGTGCGCTAACTTGATTGCATGGCAGCTATCGAGGACTGGGGACAATTTCTAGTTGGGTTCGCACGGCGGGGCCAGCTGGGGTTTCCCCGCCGGTGGGGATGACAACCCACTTCGGCGGTTGGCGGCTCGACTAAGCTACCGTCTGAGCTTTCGTTCGTCTCGCAACTCGGGCATCGGGACTTGCTCGTTTTTCGTGTTCAGCTCGTGTGCTTTGCAACCACATCGATCGAGTGCAAGCTCGCAACCGAAGGAACACCTCCTGTTTCCGGTGGCCCGTGAGGCTAAGTCTCGCTGTACACACTCTCCCGCAAAACCTTGTATCTCACGCACTGTGCGCGCTCCGGTTGGAAGTAGTCTCCAATGCCACCCTTGATTCTGCGCCTCCTGCTGAGATCACTGAAACTGAGGCACGCACATAAACGTTATCAGTGAACGCGGACGGCCCTCTTTCGGAAGGCCGAGCTGGTCCGTTATGTTATATAGGTACCCCTTTGCTCTCGAAGATGGTGCCACATTCCTTTTTAGTGTCGTTAGCTACGACCTTAGTGGAATAATTTCGGGGCAGCGCTTCGAAACCGAACCTGCCGTTTTGAGAAACCGGTGATCGCAGACTGGGGACCACGTACAGTTCATTTCGCCTTGCTGTGTCGGCTGGATTTCTCCAACTAACTGTTTGATAAAACCCCCTTCAGCCGCCACCCCACTGGCCTACCACAAGAGTTTTCCGTCTTCTCGTAGTTCGGGCTATGCTGCTGGGCGTCCTTTTTTGTATCGCTCGCTCGGGAAGAATCTAGTTTCTGCGAGAGCTTCCCTGCCTGCCATCTCGTGAGTGTTATGCACTAGTCAACACTCGCGGCCCGTTTGAGCGTTTCGAAATGTGTCTTTCGGCGCAGCTCCGCTGCCTCTGCGCCCTTCTCGTTTCCCTGGTTGGCTACACTGTCAAAGAATACGGCGTTAGTAGCTTCACATTTTTTCTGGCAAGGTCCATCTTGGGGCCCTGGCCTGGCAACAGCGAACGGCTGGAGTTGGTCCAGAATTCTCCGACCGCTCGCCTGAACCATTGGAAAAGTCACGCTGCATACCGCGGAGCACAGCCGGAACCTCAAGTATAGCCTCATCAACCCAGGCCATTCTTCCTTTTCGGCTTGCTCTCTCCGTTTCTGCCGTGAAGCTTCCTCCGTTCCTGCCTTTCCGCATGTTCGCGCTCACGGCGCCCTTTTTTCAGCTTTCTCCTGCTCGCGGCACTCTTTCGCCTCCTCGCGCTCACGATGCTCTTTAGCCTCCTCGCGCTCACGGCGATCTTTGATTTCACCCCTGGCCTTATTGACTTCCTTAGCCGTTATGTTCTCCTTCCGCAAGACCTCAATTATTGCCTGCTTCTGCTTCGCACGGCCCAAATCAAGTCCTAGCTCTTCGCAAATTTGGATTAGTTCCTTCGATTTAAGGTCCTCCGTCGTTTGCACTAGCCTCTCACCGATTGCCCACGTTAGAATTTCTTTTCCGTTCCTCTACTATCAGCTACTAGTAAGGCACGCGCAAGTAATCCCCAAGAGTGAGTTGTTTACACTCTCGGCACTAGTTCTGGTTCCAACATACTTTTTGAAGACCTGAAACAATCAAGGCTTTTCATGTGGCTTCACTCAGCCCTTCTCTACACCACCATAACATTTGCTAAGGAAGTGTGGTGAACTGAGAGAAAATGTTGAGCGCTTACTACACTGGGTAGTCACCGGTGCCGGTCGATCCCATAGCTGCTACTCACTGTTGGGACTTGGCCCTCTCACCGCCGCCACCACTGTTGCGACTGGCCATCCAAGCGCAGTCACCATTGCGGCCACGTCGCCTTGCTGCGTCCGCTATGGACGCAGCGCAGAGCAGAGCGATGGAGATCTCGGCCCGACGAAGCGTTGAAGCAACATTTCTATATAGTATGTACAAGGGTAACAAAAGCGTTGCATGGGTCGCACAAAGGCGACAGCACGTGTCGGATCGGTACCTCTGAAAGTGGCGCCCTCGCTGTGCTACCGGGCACGTCTTTAACCTCCGGGAGTCCGTTGCAGCAGCGAACGCTTGGAACCGCTCCACTCAGGACTTTCGCTGGCCGAAGTTTGAATTTGACGAATAGAGGCGAAGCATTTGCGTCAGCCAAAGCCGCCGCCTCATGGCATTAGCTGCACTTCTGCGTCAGGCTGTTCGTCCGAGGCATGATTCGGCCCAGCCGCTGAGAAGGGAAAATGAGAGGCGCTTCTGCGGTGCCTGCAAGTTCGGGCACGTCTGGCGCGGATAGTTTGTCCGGGGCGCGAATCGGCCTCGCTGTCGGAACGTAGCCCGGTCCATGAAATTTCGGCTGGGTGCTCTTGCACGACAGTGTACACTCGATTTTTGAGGTATCTCAAATCGCTATATTGCACCTTTTTTTACAATTAGCGAAGCAACAGCGCCATTAAATGTATTTAGTGGCTCCCTGTTTCTAGGCGCACAGAGCAATTTCTGTAGCAGAGAAAAAGTTTAGTGTATTGCAAATTGAGCTTTTTGAGTAACACGAAGTTGTATATTGACTTCCTGGCTCCTTTAGGGCCTTGGTTGATGAACGGGAGACGCACTGCACCATTCTACTTCCATCGTGCGTTTATAGACGACTTACAGGAGAACTACAGAAAAAACGCCTCATGGATATGCCTCAGGATGAATTGACGAATGCAAATAGAAGGCAGTTAGATTTAGCATTTTTTTGTCTAATATTATGAAGCGTACTGAGGAATTCTAGAAACATTTCATGCGCGAACGTTGTCGTACGCTTTCAATGTAGCGCAGTAACGACTGCCCCTTAACCATCAGGTGTGTAGCCGTCTTACCAAACGAACCCGTCAACATGGAAACCCACTGTGAATATTTAGAAACCGAGAAACACACAGGCTTAAAACGAGGCTGAAGGAATTTTATATAAAACTATGCCACAAACAAAATTTCAGAAACCAGGTATAATAAGATATGCTCCAACAGTGTGTCCTTCTGGTTAAAACTACACAGAACGGGTGCTCCACAGGCTCTCGCCTAGAAAAGAAGCTTCCGTAGATGATTAGGCTTCAATTTCCACAAAATATGGGCCATTATTTATAAATATTTTTCCCGCAGATTTCTCCTTGCGGTTATACTTCGCAAGGCCATTCGTCCAGTTTGCAGAACGTGCAGTAACGAACATTTTTTCTCCTAGAATGACGAAATGCTCGAATAAAAATAAAACCAGATGTACGTTTAGTTTAGAAGAAGCTCTTTGTTGCAAAGTAGGTATTCCTAAACTCGCTCAACTACACATTTCGGGAGCAACAAGCTGTTAGCTGTTGAAATAAATACCTCGCTATCCAACCACGGTAATTCTCAACCATAATATCTGTATTTTCAATTCTACACGTCATTAAGACATTTACGCTTTATTTTGCGATTTCTCTGGGTCCTATTTTGTTTTTTCAGGGCAATACATATCCTCCTTATTAGCGACCTTGGCAAAACCAATGCTAAGACACCCATTTGAGTACATTTAGATTCCCTGCAATGTATACAGGGGAACGGATAACTTGTGCCTGGAAGAGTGACTTCCTCGGCAGTGCCTGCCGGTATGAGATATTTAAAAGGACACTGAAACAGCTCGTAAACATTGCGGGATTAGTAGCGCAACGTGTAGTCTGGAGCATCTAGGCCATTTTTCGAACACTCTCGCTGCTTTTATGTGACTGTTTTTTTTTTGAAAAATCAATTCGAAAATGCTATTCTTTTCCCTGAACCCTCCTTGCCGATTTCTGTGGCGTTTCGCATACGGTCACCAAAAGATGTCTTGGCTTTACTGCGCTACTACCCGGCTCGCCTACGCTGTGACAGAATAGGTCGGCCTAGCGTTTAGTCCGCCGGCCGCCAGTGGGTCGTCGCCATTCGTTAGCCTAGTTGAAACTACGCCACGACACAAGTTCCGCGTGGTGGAATGTGCTTTTAGTTTTCTAGTTTGTACACTGCATCAAGCTTAAAGCCCAAGTTGTTCTACCCAAGCGCAGATGCTACGCTTCGCTGACTGGAAGGCTAGTAGAAAACACCGAGGCCATTTGAAGGCGGGAGAAGAGTCATCGGCGTTAGTATAAATACAAAGGAAATAAAATTAACCTTAACTTTTACCGTACATCGTAACCCCAGAGTGCAGAAAGCACGTCTTTGTGCTGGGTAAGCAAGCACTGTAGTCGGCAGCTTGACCACACACTTGAGAACGCTTTTGCGTCTAGGAAATGCAGTCGCAATATATAAAATGTTGAAATTTGGGGCACGTTTACTGCATGACCGCTATACAAAAATAGTGATCTAAGCTGCTTGAAATTCAAAAACTAAAAATAATGTAAACTGCTATAGGTAATATACTTTATATTTACATCGCTTGCCCCATTGGCTTGTGGCCGAGTGGTCTGGACCGCTAGGTATGCTGTTTTGCAACCCGCAAGTTCGAATACCCAGGAGAGCATGTTTTTCGTTTAGGTAGATGTCTTTGTTATTAGCCCACGTTTTCTATACTTAATCTTCCATTTTTGCCTCGTAACGTTCATTTCTCAGCGAGCGAGTTCGCAGAACACGTGAAGGCTGACACCGATGTGCTAGCGAGTTCTTGTTGGCGTGCAGTTGCCAAAAGCACCGACTACTTGCGTGCAGTGGACACCGTCCGGTATGAAGCAACCCTTACGTTGTGCGGGCACATTTTTTACGGTACAGGGACGTGCCAGGCAAGCTCCAAAAATGGGGGAAAGCGCCTAGCATTCGATTGTCAGCGGTAACCCGGAAGGCGTTCATCCACTGCGTACGCCTCGGCTAGTGATTGCTATGATTCCAAGCTGTGCTGGTAGGATTATCTGTCCCATTTTACATCCGACAATAAGGCCGAAGCGCGTTATACCGATTACTTAGATGTCGAGAATTTCGATACAATGATAACACCGGATGCCAAACATTTTTCTTCTCTCAACCAAAGCAAAAACTTCTTTGAATTCTAATCTTGCACATCGTCCAATCATGTAGCACCTTTAACTGACGTCACTACACTTAGTGCGGCCGCGGCAAACCGCGCATGGTGGTTTTCTTCTTTCTGGCTTTGTAAAACAAATGCCGCCTTATCCTCGGGATTAATGATGAAAAGTGTGTTATTTGAGCCCGTCTACGCAGTGCAAGCAAAAAGATGATCTTCACAGATTTACTTCAGTTCCCCTTTAAGAGGATGATGATGATGATGATAGTTGGGTTTTATTGGCGCAAGGCCGACTATGCGCAAAGAGCGCCAAAAAAGAAGTTACTGAATTGTGATGAGACCGTAAATACTAAAACATGTGACTAAAAGTAAAAGTGATGCAAAACAAAAGACAATGGAGATGGCGGGTGTATAGGGCCAGGATGATTACATGTGATATGACAAGAGCTGCAGAAAGTTCACCTCAGCTAAAAACATGAAAACACGCTGACTAAAAAACATTGGTTCGTCGGCTAAAAAATATGATGTGTGCGAAGGAATGTGTCGTCTGTATAATTCAGGGAAATTTTTGTGCCGTGTTGTGTCAAGTGTTCTACATGTGAATATGTGGACTACGGATAGGCTCTTTCCACAGCTGCTACAAGTGGGTCCCGAAGTTCCAGTGAGCAGGTGGGAGTGCGTCGCATGTGTGTGGCCTATCCGCAGCCTAGCCAGGGCGACTTCAGTGTATCTGTTGTGTGAGTAAGTTATGTAGCGTCCCAGTTGTGTTTTTATTACGTGTAGTGTGTTGTCTGTTTGTTGACTCCAGTGTAGTTGCCATGTGTTACGAAGCTGTCGCATGAAGTTTGTCTTTAGGTCGGTGTAAGGTACTGTTGTTATGTCAACTGTCGTCGTGAAAGCAGCAGCAGCCATTTGATCAGCGGTCTTATTGCCTGGGATCCCGCAGTGACATGGTACCCAGCACACGGTTATTTCTAAATCTGAAGCATATGCAGTCATTATGACTTTTAAAAGAACATTGGTTACATAGTTTTTTGACGATCTTCCTGATGACAATGCCTGCGCAACGCTTAGAGAATCTGTATAGACGATGGACTTTGGAATCTTATGTTCGAGGGTGTGATTTGAAACGAGTAAAATGACATACTCTTCTTCCTTGTAAATACTGCTGTGAAAATTTTTTTTTGATAACTCTAAAATGTGGTCCCTGCGCTGCACAAGAGACAGTAGAACCAGTTTTGGCTAGTCACTGTAGAATTCTGCGCACCTCTACTTGTCCTGCAGGAACAGGATTTGCCGCAGAATTGATTCCTGGATACCCTATTTTTTTCTACAAGAGTGATTGACAGGTCGCATGATACAGGACGAAGATGCCATTGTGCGATGAAATTATGAATGGGTGACTTGTGCGTGTCTGAAAGGGGGATATTGATTTCAGAAGTCTCCTCCCTAACTCTGAGAGAGAACGGTAAGGAAATAGATGGCCTGTTTAAAAAAAGTTGTGAATTTGATGTATCGTTCATGGTGGGATTAAAAGGATGGGTGGCGTAGAAACACGATCTTGGATGCATACAACAGGTCAACATACTCCCGCTGATGCCCTAGGCACCATTTGTCGCACTCGACATATAGATTTTCAACAGGGCTAGTCCGTAATACGCCAAATGAGAGGCGAAGGCCAAGATGCTGCACTGGGTCGAGCATTTTCAGTGCTGTTTTTGTAGCCGACCCATACACGACTCTGCAGTAGTCGAGCCGAGACCCACCAAGGCTGTATATAGGCGCAGCAGGAGTTGTTTCTCGGCCCCATAAGATTGATGTGAGAGGACCTTAGGAATATTCATTGATTTTAAGCATTTGCATTTGATCTGCCTGATATGTGGGATTAATGTAATTTTTTCGTCAAATAAAATACCTGAAAACTTGTGCTCCTTGTTCACAGGAATCGGCACATTCGCAAGAGTGATGTCTGGGTCCGGGTGGACTCCACGACTCCTGGAGAAGAGGACACAAGAGCTCTTCGCGGGATTAAGATTAAAGCCATTCTCGTCAGCCCAGCCGACAAATGTCTGGACGCCGAGCTGGACTCGATGTTCGCAGATGGACAGGTTACACGATATAAAGGATATCCGCACGTCATCTACATACATAGAATAAGAGATTGGAGGTGGCAGTGCCTTTCCAAGAGAGTTCATTTTTACTAAGAAGAGAGTGCAGGTCAACGCTAAACCTTGCGGCACGCAATTTTCTTGCACGTGAACATTTTACAGTGCACAGCCAACTCTGACGCGAAAGGTTCTCTCCGACATATAACTACAAAGGATGTTCAACATGTTGCCCGCAACACCGATTGACTTTAGGTCACTGAGAATACCCTACCGCCAAGCGGTGTTATAGGCTTTCTCTATGTCTAAAAACACCGTAAGACAACATTGTTTATGCACAAAGGCATCCTTTATATATGTTTCAAGAGCTACGAGTTGATCGTTCGTAGATCGCCCAGCTCTGCAGCCTGCCTGGCAGCTCTCGAGGAGACCGTTGTACTCGGGGAAGTACACGAGCTTGCGATTTATCATCTTCTCGAGAAGCTTGCACAGGCAGCTGGTCAGGGCAATGGGTCGATAGCTAGCAGGAGAGGAAGGGTCCTTCCCTTCTTTCAAGAATGCTACAACTGTGGCCTCCATCCAAGACTTTGGAATGTGCCCCGAAAGAAATATCTTGTTGTAAAGGTGAAGGAGTGTTACAAGAGTGTCTGCGGGTAAGTGCTGAATCATTGTATATTGTTACGGGGAAGGTATTGTATCAACCAAAGGTATTTACAAGGGAAAGCCAGAGCAGAGTGTCCAGATTCACGCACGAACCAAGTCGAGAGCGATCGTCGTCGACTTCCTCTTCTAGCTGCTGAGCTCTCATCAGACCCTCTCTTCAGCACAGACACTGACGCATACCCGTCGGCTCAGTACATAGCCGAACATCCCCGTCAAATAGCCCCCCGGCCGGAAACACCGACTCGGTGCTGACTAAGGTGTTGCGTCCAAGCTAGGAGAAGTGTAGGGCTTCAGCCGCAGTACATGCACAATGTCGGTCTTCGGCGTGGAAGACGATGTGGACGCTCCAACAGGACTGATCCCATACGTCACATCGGTGACCTGCCGGAGGACCTTGTAGGGCCATGATAAGGCGGAAGAAGCTTTTCAGAGAGGCCCACGCGGCGAGAAGGAGACCATGACAATACGAGCGTTCCAGAAGGATAATAGACGTTGCGGTGCTTAAGGTCGTAACGGGTTTTCTGCGAAACCTGGGAGGTCGAAAGGCGGGCGCGGGCGACCTCACGGGCTAGAGTTGCTCGAGAAATAGCGTCGAAGGCATATTCGGTCGGTGGAGTGATCGATGAGGGCCTCAAGGTGTCAAGCAGCAAAGTGGGCTCACGTCCATAGAGGAGATAAAAGGGTGAAAAACTAGCCGTATCGTGGCGCGAGGAGTTGTACTCAAAAGTCACATACGGCAACGTCAACTCCCAATCTTTGTGATCCGCGGAGACATACATAGACAGCATGTCCGTAAGGGTGCGGTTAAAACGTTCCGTAAGTCCATGGGTTTGGGGATGGTAAGAAGTGGTGAGCTTGTGTGTCGTGGAACTCAAACGAAGAAGATCAGCGACCACTTTGGATAAAAAGTATCGTCCCCGGTCGGTGAGAAGTTGACGTGGAGCGCCGTGGTGTAAATTGACGTCGTGGACGAGGAAGTCAGCGACATCAGTCGCACAACTTGTAGTTAGCGCCCGCGTAATAGCAAAACGGGTAGCATAGTCCGTTGCCACGGCAATCCACTCTTTCCCGGAGGTTGAGAGAGGGAAGGGACCAAGGAGGTCCATCCCTACACGCTAGAACGGTTCGCTCGGCACGTCGAGGGACTGTAAGGGACCAGCCGGAGCCGTTGTTAACCTTTTCCGTCGTTGGCAGGCGTCACAAGCACTGACGTAGCGTCGAACCGACCTATATAGGCCAGGCCAGAAGAAGCGCCGCCTGACGCGGTCATAGGTGCATGTCAGACCTAGATGGCCTGCAGTAGGTGCATCGTGCAGTTGACGGAGCACGGACCTTCTAAGGTGTTGCGGAACAACCAGGAGCAAAGCAGGGCCGTCAGGGCGAAAGTTGCGGCGGTAAAGCACCCCATCTTGTACTAGGTACGCCTGCAGCGAAGGATCGTGTGCAGATGAGCGCAGATTGTCCATGATCGCTCGTAAGATGTTCTCATGACGCTGTTCATCCTCAATACGAATGAAATCAGAAATAGCCAGGACACAGGCGTCGGCGTCCTGGGCAGAGGAACCAGGTGGATCGACGGGATGCAGGGACAAGCAGTCCGCATCTTGGTGTGTACGACCAGATTTGTAGGAGACAGTAAAGCAGTATTCTTGTAAGGTCAAAGCCCAACGCCCCAAGCGGCCCGTCTGGTCCTTTAAGGAGGAGAGCCAGCAAAGGGCGTGGTGGTCGGTGACAACTGTGAATGGCCTCCCGTAGAGGTACGGACGGAATTTTCCTACGGCCCATACAAGGGCAAGACATTCGCGCTCCGTGATAGCGTAGTTCCGCTTTGACGACGAGAGAAGACGGCTGGCGTAAGCAATGACTCGGTCGCCGTTTGCTTGTCGTTGCGCTAAAACAGCGCCAATGCCGTGTCCACTCGCATCGGTACGGACTTCAGTGGGTGCCGCAGGGACGAAATGTCCCAGAATGGGGGAAGCAGTGAGTATGTTTGTGAGCGTCTGAAAGCCTTCCGTTTGTTCTGGGCCCCACGAGAAGGTAGCGTTCTTGCGAAGGAGATCAGTTAGCGGCTGGGCGATAGTCGCAAAATTTCTAATGAAGCGGCGAAAGTAGGAACACAAGCCTACGAAGCTTCGGACGTCTTTGGGCGAGCGAGGTTGAGGGAACTATCTGACAGCCCGAACCTTTTCAGGGTCGGGGCGGACTCCAGTGGCGTGAACTAGATGGCCGAGTACTGTTATCTCGCGTCGCCCGAAGCGGCACTTCTTGGAATTCAGCTGTAGTCCTGCTCGTCGGAAAACGTCAAGGATCGCCGCAAGTCGTTCCAGATGGCTTTCAAACGCGGGCGAGAAAACAATGACGACATCAAGATAACAGAGACAAGTAGACCATTTAAAGCCATGAAGCAGGGAGTCCATCATCCTCTCGAACGTGGCTGGCGCGTTGCATAAGCCGAAGGGCATTACTTTGAATTGATAAAAGCCATCCGGCGTTACGAAAGCTGTTTTTTCGCGATCGAGCTCATCAACGGCAATCTGCCAATATCCAGTTCGGAGATCAATGGAAGAGAACTACTTGGCCTCATGGAGGCAATCCAAGGCGTCGTCAATGCGAGGAAGGGGGTACACGTCTTTAGTAGTAACCTTGTTGAGGTGACGATAGTCTACGCAAAAGCGCCATGTACCATCCTTCTTCTTGACCAGGCTAACGGGGGATGCCCATGGAATTGGGGAAGGCTCAATAATGTCTTTGCGAAGCATCTTCTCCACTTCCGCTTGAATGGCTTGGCGTCCCGTCATGGACACCCGGTAAGGTCGTCTCCGTACGGGATTGGCATCCCCTGTGTGTATGCGATGCTGAACAGCAGTGGCCTGTCCCAGAGGGCGATCGTCAAGGTCAAAAATGTCTCTAAACGATGACAATAAATCACGGAGTTCCCTCACGTGTACAGTTGGCAGATTAGAGGCTATCATGGGTTCGAGATCGAGCGGCAGAGGTGAAGTGGGCTTGGCCTCACGCTGGCAGTCTAGGCCAGTGACATCGGCTAATGCATTCACCTCGCACTGTGAAATTGTACATAGTGTAGCTAGCGACATTCCCTTTGGGATAACCTGCGGTGTATAGCCAAAATTGGTGAACGGCAGTCGGACGCGACCATCCAAAACCGTTTCGACAGCGTGCGGCGTCATCACATTACGCGCGAAGAGTACGTCAGCAAGAGGCGAAGCGAGGTAATCACCATCAGGGACAAGGGGGACAGCTGCAAGGACACGAGCGTTGTGGCTAGGGGCGGTAAACGAACGTCGGCTGAGGAACAGAAGTGCTGCCTGCCGACGTCGTCGTGGTCGTGATAAGAAGGCAGCTCTAAGTGAAGGACTCCAGCCGAACAATCGATAAGTGCTGACTGGTCCGCGAGAAAATCGAGGCCAAGAATAACGTCGTGAGTGCATTGGTGTAGTACAGTAAACAACACGACGGTTTGTCGGCCAGCTATAGTAACACGCGCTGCACACATCCCTGCGACAGTGGGCATACTTCCGTCAGCGACTCGTAGGACACGTGAAGTGGGGCGGGTAAGCACCTTGCGAAGGCGGCGGCGAAGCTCCGAGTTCATAATCGACATATGTGCCCCCGTGTCAATCAAGGCAGTAACGGCAACATCGTCAACTTGAATCTTCAGTAAACTTTTCCGTGTACAAAGCGTCAACAGAGGATTTTCGGTGGTTGTCGGATATGCAGCATCACCTCTGAGATTTGCATCATTTAGTTTTCCGGACGGGAGTTGTTATACGGCGTCGGGGAGAGTGGACGCCGGGGCGGCTGTGGCGAACGGGACTGACGGCGCTGGGGCGGCGGCGAACGCCTGTACCGGCGGAACGGAGCGTTGACGTCTACTGGTTGCGGCGGAGGCGGTGGAGTAAAGCGACGAGGCATTTGATCAGGGTGCATGTAGCTGGAAAGGTCTTGCTGGAATGAGAATGGTGAACGCCTCTGGCAGTACCGTGCAACATGCCCAACTCGGCGGCAGTGGAAGCAAATAGGCTTGTCATCGGGTGTCCTCCATTCCGAAAGGTAGCGGCTACGATAGGTGGACGGGTGGTATTCATTGTGGCCGCCGTAGCTCGAGGAAAGGTGAGGCGCGTGAACGCCTGGGGCTCTCACATCGCAAACCGGCTGAAAGGCGAGCTTGGCTACCTCTTCCCGAACGACCGCTTGGATCAGAGGGATGGACGGAAGGCACGTTTCCGATTGGGGAAGCGTTGTGGGGGCCATAGCCTCGAGCTCTCGTCTGATAAGCCTGGTCAGACTTCCCGTCATAGCTGGGCTCATGTCAGTCTCCGGGGGTCGACGTTCGGAAAGACAGTGATCCTCGCACGACGACGTTGGAGCGGTGTTTGGAAGTCGTGTAAAATTAGTAGTCAGGCGACGTCCTTTTGCCTGCTCAAACCGGCGACATTCCTTCACGACTGATTGCAAGGTTGTGCAGTGCTCGCACATGAGTAAATTGAAAGCGTCGTCCGCTATTCCCTTGAGGATATGCCCGACTTTGTCCGCTTCCGCCATTTGGTCGTCAGCTTTCTGGCACAAAGATAGCACGTCCAGAATGTACGCCACATAAGGCTCGGTAGGGGTCTGTACACGGGAAGTCAGTGCCTTCTTAGCGGCGGTTTGACGGCCTACAGGGTTCCCGAACAGCTCGCGCAGCTTGGATTTACAGTCGTCCCAACTTGTTACCGTCTCCTCGTTAGTTCGAAACCAAGTCCTTGCCGCTCCCCTCAGAGAATTATTTACGTTCGCAAGCTTGATGGCGGGATCCCACCTGTTATGAGCGCTAATGCGCTCATACGTCTTCAGCCAGTCTTCAAGGTCAACATCATCTGTGCCGCAGAACGTGCCCGGGTCACGCTGCTGGGAGATGACGATGAATGGGGATGCAGTCGCGGTAGCTCCCTCGGGCGCAATCGTTGGTCGGGGAACTTGCCGTCCGCTGCGGAACTCCGTGCTGGGCGTGTCGTTCCCCGCACCTCACACCAAAAATGTTACTGGGAAGGTATTGTATTAACCAAAGGTATTTACAAGGGAAAGCCAGAGCAGAGTGTCCAGATTCACGCACGAACCAAGTCGAGAGCGATCGTCGTCGACTTCCTCTTCTAGCTGCTGAGCTCTCATCAGACCCTCTCTCCAGCACAGACACTGACGCATACCCGTCGGCTCAGTACATTACAGAACATCCCCGTCACAATATTTAATTTTGTCTGGGCCTGGATCTGAAGGTTTACACGTGCATAGAGCAGCCCTCAGCTCATGTAGTGTAAACAGGGAGTTGTAAGAAGTCTTTGATTTGTTGTCGCGTAGGGACTTCTTTTCACAAGAGGTTTATGTTTCAGGAAAGTGTTTGTGTAGTGTGCAGAGCTTGACACGTGTTGAAAGTGTTGTGCAAGTGTGTTAGCCTGATCTTCTAGTGTGGCTTCTGTCGTGCTGACCAAGGGCAGGCTATGTGTATGTTGTCCTTTAAGTTTACGTATTCGTGTCCATACCTTGCGTGTGTCTGTGTATGAATTTACGGATGTTATGAGGGAGCGCCAACTCTCCCGTTTTGCCTCTCAGCGCACGCGCTTTCCCAAGGCCTTTGCTCTTTTAAAAGAAACTAAGTTAGCCGACTTGGGGTACCTGCGAAGGACACCCCACACCTTGTTCTGGCTTGTAACGCCCGCCTGCAGTCCTCATTCTACCGTGGCCTCCTTGGGTTGTGCGGAGCACTGGAGGCCTGGGGAATGGACTTTTCGGTGGCATGGAGGATGTGCGTCATGATCAGTTGGGTAGCTTCTTCAACGTGTAGGACTGCTAAGGATGTGTGGTGTAGTTTGTATAATTCTGTAAATGAACTGCAGTTCGCTCTAGCTTCATTGAACTTGTTATGGGGAGGTGAACTGTTCAGGCCTTTACCTATGTATGTTAATGTGGTTGCGAAGGGGTCACTACCATATGGGTTAGTGCCAACATCCCACTTAAGAGATGGAAAGAGAACTGCAGAACCAATAGCCAAGTCGAGGTGCGAGTTTGTGTTGTGTCCTATATTATGGTATTTAGGCTTGTTTTTATTGAATAGGCATGCTCCCCAAGATGTAAGACATTTTTCGATAAGGCGACCTCGGGCATCCGTGCGAGCAGAGCCCCAAAGAGAGTTGTGTGCGTTGAGGTCGCCTAAAAGAAGGAAAGGTTCGGGTAACTGATCTACCAGACCCTCGAAATCCGAGCTAGAGAGCTGGAAGTCGGGGGGATGTAAAGAGAGCATATTGTTGTAAGCCTATTAAAGATTATGGTTTGAATTGCCATGGCCTCTAGGACAGTCTGTAGTTTGACAGTGTGGCATGCCAAGGATTTTCTGGCAATGATAAACACACCACCGGAGGATGTGCCACCACCATCTCTGTCCTTTCTAACTACCATGTAACTATTGAAGAAATTTGCGTGACTGGAGTTTACATGCGTTTCTTGAAAACACATGAGACTTGGCTGATTGGCATGCAGCATCTTGTACACGTCGTCAAGATTTTTAAGGAGACCTCTACAGTTCCATTGTATTATGTTTTCTCTACCCATTATTTAGTGTGAGAGCTACTTGAGTGTGTATGTTTATGTGTCGTCTTTCGGGGCGGTGAGTCTTGGATTGGGGTTTTTGGGCGTTTCTGTAGGCTTGGACGTCGGAGGCCGCTCCTAGCCCTGCGTTGCAGGCAAGAACGGCGCGACGTCCATCTCGTCGTCCGTTGTCCTAGGTGTGCCCGTCGAACCGGGCCCTTCATTTGAGCCGCCACCGTCGCTGGTGTCGGGTGCGCCAGAAGTGGCACGGGCGGTGCGGTGGCGGTGGGAGCCGATGCGGGGCCCCCGGTGTCCATCCGCTCGGCACCCTCCAACCCACTGGAGGACGGGAGGCAAGGGCAGGAGCTGCATCGATTCCAACAGAGACGGTTGGCACCACAACCGCTGCTGTCTCAGCAACCAGTGTGGTGCCGGGGTGGGCTGCCTGCGGCACCCCGGGGGGGGGGGGCGGTGGCGGGACCAAGTCCGACTCGCGGTACTGGGTCCCCGCTGAGACCAGACGCCGCTCCGCACCCCAGCGAGCCGCGCCGGCGTACCTGCCCAGGGGGAAAGAGGCGAACCTCTTTCGCGCCTCTGGGAAGGTGATGTTTTCAGTGAGTTTGATGTTGATGATTTTCTGTTCTAGTTGAAACTTTTCACATTTTCGCGAGAAGACAGCATGGGGTCCCTGGCAGTTGGCGCAGGTGAGGGTTGATGATGCACAATTGTACGATGAGTAATCATGCTGGGCACACTTTGCGCAGGTCAGACGGCCACGGCAGGAGTTGGTTCATGCCCGAACCGCTGGCACGTAATTAAAGCAGCGGCGCGGATTCGGAATGAAGCCCGCGGGTCATCAAATGAAGCCTGTGTTGATATGTTCAGGAAGTGATGAGCTGTTGAAGGTCAGGATAATATGTTTCGTGGGGATTATGTTATCATCCCTGCGCATCGTGATGCGGCGCACGGTGGTGACGCCCTGATCCTTTCATCCTTTAAGAAGGTCGTCATCTGTCTCGTTTAGGAGGTCTGGCTCAGAGATCACACCCTGCGAGTTATTCAGGCTGTGGTGGGGTGTGACCCTGATGTCGAGATCGGCCATTTTTGTCCGACCAAGGAGTGTGGTTGCCTGCTGCTTGTTTTTTACCTCTACGAGCACTTCACCTGTGCGTTGTTTTTTGGTATTTTACGTTTTCCCAATTATTCCATCAAGGTATTTTGTAATCAAAAATACCGATTGTGAAGCGAGTGGGTTGGCTGCGTCAAGATAATCAAAAACAATGAAACGAGAATAGTAGTCTGGCTTGGGCAAGCTCATGCTTGGAAGTGAAGGAAACAAGACTTCGGTGGGGCCCCTTTTCAGGGACCGATCACGTTTAGGAGGGGGGTTTGATTTTTTGATACGGCATAGAAAAAGCAGGGAGACTGGGGTACTTTCTTCTTTGACCTTACCCTTCTAGTCAAAGAGGTCCCGGAGGTGCCTGCCTGGTAGACAGACAGGGAGCCCATCGGCCGGAGCTTGCCCAAGGCTCCGACGGCCACCGTTTACGGCTTCTACCCTTCACCTTTAAACACCTCGCCACGGTTGGAAACGGCTTATGTATGGGAGCTCTGGTTCCGCGGTGTCGCTGCTCACCGTCACCATGAATACTCAAGGTGCCCCGTGCGGGGCCGCTTTAAGAGGAGCGCGCTTGATTCGCTTCACAACGGAAATTTGTTTTACAAAGCCAATGATTTTTCGTGCCAGAAAATTTTCTTTTCGGCGGAATTTTCGGCTGTAATTTTGGCGAGAAGGACAAAGGGAAGCTTTCTCACAGCCAAACCAAGATATAACCAAGTTGACAAAAACTCTCAAATTTTCTTTTCATGCAGGTTTATGCTACATGCAGTATCGAATTATTACTCACGTGAATGAAGCAGTACTGAAACCAAAATGCTAGCCTGCAATTATGGTGAACTCAATGTGGAGATTTATATCACATTGGAAAACTGCGTGATTTGCGCATCCAGCTTTTCCACGAACGTAATACTTCACTTAACTCCAAAAAACAAGACCACTTACCCACGCATTCCTGATCGTAACTCAAAGGTGTACTGACACGAAATTTCTCGCTTTCAGTTTTTATGCTGTAAAGATTACCTATTGGCCCAGTAATTACGAAAATCGAACCGAAAGCCGTCAGCCGGCAACACAGAATTGCAACCAATTTCAAATTTGGTCGCCGCGCGGGAAAATGGCCGTTCGAAGGCCAGCCTGCAAGCGGGCCAGCCTTACGTGACGGTCTCATCCGTGACGTCAGGGACACTTTTCTTTCCTTCATGCGTTCGCCCGCGCAGTCGACATGTCGTCTGAATCGTCAGACTCGGATGAGTCGCAGCCACCTGACAGACAGAACAACTTTATTTGGCCAGGCGATTAGGCTGGCGATGTCTTCGCCGTCGTCCGTTTTTTAATATCACTGCGGCTCGAACCGGCGCAGACCGTTATAGAAACAGCTTGTCGCCACTCTTCTAATCAATCTGATCGCAAAAAAGAAGTTCCACATGCGAGAAAGTAGATGTTAGTGTGTTGACAAATTGTGCTAGGGGTTCTTATCAGCGCTGAATTTAAAAGTGGCGCTCAGATATTTGCCGCGATGGTAAGCCTATGCTGACCGGAGCGGAGGTTCGGCGCTCCTACCCAGCACTGTCGGCACAGCGGTGCGGCTAGCGGCCGAAAGATGGCGCAACCTGCGCGTTAAATCAAAACAGCCCGCTGCAGATGTCTTGGTCACCGATCGCCGAAACGGAGATTATTGCCAAAATAAAGCTCCATATGCGAAAAAGGGCATGACAGTGTGGTGAAAAGTTGTGTAACGGATTGTCTTTCGCAGTTGTACAGATACCAGCGATCAAATAGTCGCCACGACACCAACGATACCAAGCCTAAAGTTCCCAACACCCAAGGTGACCCGTGCAACCCCGAGCCCGCTGGCTTGGGCGACAGTTCTAGCGGCCGCCGCGGCACACGAACTCAGTCCACGTGCGCTGCGTGTCGTCGCATGGAAAATAATGCATCTTGGCGTCGTCGTCGATTTGCTCGGACAGGCTTCCACGAGCAGTACTTCGCATACTACCAGCTTGCCATACCACAACCACGGCGAGCTGGGCGACGCCCACCACCGCGTCCCCGCGATGCCCGTCAACATCGCGCAGTGTTCGGCACCAGTGCAAGGGAATACCATGCGCTGGCCGCGAACTGAAGAGCAAAGACGTCGAACACGCAACGTTTACAAGCATTGCTCACACAGCTACGCCCACGTCTCCTGCACAAACGAATGCCACCGACAACAGCAGCGCAGGATATTGTTTCCGGTTCCGAAAACGACTATATGACGTCACCCTGAACCAGCCAGACACGCAGGCCGATGTTTCGTCACGCCGAAAGCGATTTCGCTAGTGCTGCCGATTTGTGAAAGCTCGCGGCCTGGGCAATCAAAATCGATTTTAGATGTGATTCCGGCCTCGGATCGCTGCAAAAAATGTCTGTGAGGCATCTGTACAAACTACTGAAGCCAATGATATCATTTTTTAGGCGTCAAAATTTGGTGTTAGTACTCCTTTAAGTGTAACCGTTACCTTTTGGCACTTTTGGTGCCAATTTTAACTTTTCAAAACAAGCTCGCAGTTTTATATGCGGTGTCCGCCGGCGATAACGAAGAACGTCATCGCTAGGTACGGTATCCCAGCTAGCTCTTCCTCAGCAATTCTGGGTGCGACCGACTACAAAGTTAACAAAGAGGCGCCTTAAAGGATAAGTTCGGTCCTTGAGACTACCCGTCTCAAGGACCGAACTTATCCTCCAAGGCGCCTCTTTGTTAACTTTGTAGTCGGTCGCACCCAGAATTGCTGAGGAAGAGCTAGCTGGGATACCGTACCTAGCGATGACGTTCTTCGTTATCGCCGGCGGACACCGCATATAAAACTGCGAGCTTGTTTTGAAAAGTTAAAATTTACCTTTTCTGGCAGAAGAAATATTGACCCACGAACTGACACCACAGATAGCGGTGGAAACTCGCGACTACACGCTGACAGCCAGGCCTAGCACCCAACCGACACCGCACTGACACTGGAAACGCAAGGTAGTTCCCGATGCGGGCGAAGTTCGCCAAATTGGGGCATTTCTCCAACCGATTTTCCAGAAGAATTGGAAAAAAAGAAGGCAAAATCAGCGTAGCGGATTTATTACGTCAAGGTTAACCGTCCCAACGCTTTTGTTACAGCGAGGTCGCGAAGTCATGGGTTTCAGTGGGACTGGCAGTGGGGATTATAAATACTTCGTGAAATGCAGGAATTCGTTAAATAAAGGATCGTTACATCTAGGTGTAAGAGAGATTATGAGATTTCTAGGAGTCGTGGAGTAATAAGGAAAAGTATTGTTTGTTAGGTGGACCTGGCATCATTTTATCTTCCTTTACTTCTGGTAGGTTCCCTTAACAGGTTATAGGATTCATGTGAAATTTCTGCAGTCTCGTTCCCGCAAGCCGCAAGCATCCAAGGGCACTTTTTATGCTGTTCAAAATAATGAGGGAGTATGGAGGAAAGAACCCTTGAATAGAAAGCTCTAATAAAGCGTCAAGTGGCGACGGCCGGAGGGCTGAAGCCTGTTTGCATACATTCCTGCGCAACATACAACGAACTATTTCGGGTTTACCTGCCTAAAAATGATGCTGTCAACAACCGCATGCTGTGAAGGAGAGGTTGCATCAGCAGTCCACGCAATGAGCTACAATTGCCTCAATTACTCGACAATATCTTGCTCTGTTTTTGTACGGGTAGTTTTCACTTAGAGATTTAGCATGGAAAGTAAGAATGGTTTTGGTACAAAACGCAAAATGATTAGCGAAATGCTGCTGTGCGGCAGACGCAGTGGAATGTGCTTCACGCTTAAATTGATTCTCTGAACGACGTCTTCATCCGGAAGGCCACGTGAAGTTTACAGTTTGGCGCTCTAACGCACAAAACTGAACAGAAACCCCATAAAGATCTTTCAGTTGCATAAAGAGAATGCAGAGAAATTTCCAAGGAATAATTCAGAAACGTTCGGTGGAAAATGCTAGAAATAACTGAATATCTAAAAATAGATATCGGACTTCTTACTACTGAACATAACAGAGCGAAGAACATGAAGAACGCTTATGATACGTTACATGACAAATTAAACCGAACCGTGCTTTCAAAATACCAAGTTAAAAATTGCTGCGTGATTCTGATGCGTGACCTAGGTAACATTGCTTTTAGGTAATGAGGCTATACCAACAGAAAAGCTATGTATAAATATTTTTGTATTTATAGCACTTTCGGCAAGAATTTGCATCGTTGTACTGTAATTTAACGCATGAAATTATTCATGTAAACTTCATTAATTATAAATGGTGGCTATTGGAAGTATTAAAATTACCGTAAGAAGTCACCTTACGTTGGTACGGTCGGTCATTCACGCCGTTACCGGGGTATTCTGAAAACGATGTTGTTTGTTGACTGTACCCTTGCAAAAGCTATGAATTGTCATGTAAAACGACTATCCTAGACTTGGTGAAACTTGTTCGAATGTAGTCCTGCTGAGTAGGGAACAAAATTAGCACTACATCATGTACGCAGTACTTTTTTTCTCATGAAAACGTGCAGTATTTTCCTTACTTTCGTTTTTCAACTGTTCAAATAGAATTTTTGCTGGGTATTTTCGCTGCTGGTGATATATGTAAACGCTACTAACACACATAAAATCAAGTGAAAATTGCAGAATATATACATATTTGTAATTTGTTTATTTCCTATTTGTGACATAAATGTTTTGTGACACATTATCCCTTGATTGTGTGATAATGGCTACGGGCTAATTACTGTTCTTGAAAAATGCCACGTATCAGGAAACGTTGAACTTACCTTGGAAATGTTCTGGGTGAACCCTCAAACTTCGGGCGCGATTCAGAATTTCCTTTGTGTTCAGAAACTTTTTAACGCTGTTGAAGTCGTTTACAACAACCATGTCCCAGCCGTTCAACTTCAGCCTGTATAGGCATTGAAGACGAGCAGAAAATGCACAGATGAACCATTTTCATACAATTTCTTTCTGCCGCTTACATGTTTCTGTCATACAAATTTTATGCAATCATATTTTATCTCATTAGGAAACTTGTGCATTTTAATTAAATTTGCGTAGCTATATTATGTTTCCCCTTGAGCTTGCAGTAACAACAAGCTATGTAGAAGAAAATAACTTCAGAATAATAGCTGATTAGTTCGAAATTGTGCAGATGGAATGTCTCAAGTATTTTTATAAAAGTTGTGAATGAGAGAGACACGACACGTGTATATGCATGCATTTCTGCATGTATTCTGTAAAGCGTAGTTATTTTTCTTGGAAATAATCTCTCGCGTTTCATGAAAAATATTAAGGTTTTCTTTACCGTGTGACTGTAATTCCTTACTTTATAACCTGAACCAAAAACAATAACACGTTTGCAAACAGACCACCTTGCTTGCCTTTAATATTCCGCAACTATTTCCCGTAAAACAAGCGTAATATTCCTTTAAAAGTACCAGAAACTCTTGGTGGAGGAAATGGAATCTTTTTTGTTGCCGGAAGTTTAAATTACAGTCTTTTTATGAAATTCCTGCGAAAGCTAATACCGCCAGTAAAACGCTAAACAGGAACACTTTTGTCTTAGAACAATTTTCAAACTCCTCAATATATTTTAAAGTGACGCTAACACTGAACTAATGCCTTTATGGGCACTGATCTGCCTCTACACTAACTACAAATAATTATAGCACCCAGGCTAACCAAACAGTATTTTTTTCGAGTGTTCCGGAGAACTGCTATTATGATAGCTCCTGGCTTACCCTTACGGTGTTTTGTCAAGTAACGACGCGAAGTAATAATAGCCAAACTGAGTTTCTAGATTGGCCTTGTCACATGGGTGAACTTGAAAAGTACGAAGCGTATTTGCAAGCATCCGCGAGCAATCGGGACTACAGAACTGGACCGTATACACACCCGTACGTGAGCACGAACGACGCGCAAAGCTTCCAACACTGCTAGGCTGGCGCTGCTTCAGAGCACTTATCGATGCCAGCAGGCGCGGTTGCAATTTAATTCCGCCTAGCAAACACTAGCTCGGGCTGAAAACAATTGTGTGGAGAAAATTGCGTTGCGGATCATCGACCGCGCTACTACTGAATGCGGGGATCGAACAAATGCCGCCGCAGTTTGAAGCCCAGCGTCCTACACCGGGGCGGCCACGGGTAAAGGAAGCTAACCTGTTGGCTTCGGAACCGCCGCCATGGGGGCGACCTTTCACATTATACAACAAGGGCCAATGCCCGGATATACTGTAAACACGCACTAGTTCGTGGCTGAGTAGACCCCTTTGAAGGTGCCTAACGTGCTCATAAAAGGTTGCCTTCCAGAAAAGCGCCTAAACGACGGAGAAAACGCACAGTGCCTATGGCCTATTTTTTGTCGTATTTCAAACATTAGCAAACCTGCGTCACGGCAGCACTTTCTTTGCTTTTTCAAGACGGGGTAATGCTTCGGGGAAACGCAAATATGTACGAACTCGTCACAAACTGCACGTATTTTCACTATATTACGTTTATTCACACACGCAAAATAACGGTCTGCATTACACAATTGAAATCGAAGACGTTAGCTTTTGCTGTGCTGCTATTTTGCTGGACACCTGTTGGCCACTGGGGTTTTCATACAAAACGTTTGTAAAAGCGAAGCACATCGGCTTGTTTCTTCCCTTTTCCATTTTTGTAGGCCCAACGCCAAAGTACTTTCCTCGACCGTCGTCCTCCACACAACCTAACGCACCTTATGTGCTTACAAGCAATAAAAAGAAAGCATTAGACCAGCTTGATGTTCCACTTACTACTTCTTTATGCAATCTAGTAACTAATGACCATCTATACCCCCAAGTGCACAAAAAGTTCAATAAACTCGACTGCATGAGCCAAACTAGTGACAAGATTCACTATTTGCACAAGGGTTTTTTCTTCGGAAAACTTTCTCCAAGCGCAAAACAATTCCGGACTACACAAATCGCAGTTTGTAGACGTACAGCCTCCTTTAGAAGCTGCTTATCCCTTCAAGATACAAGGCTTGCAACCTACCTATACACAGGACCATACGTTCGGGCCCACTCAAGTGCTTTTGTCTTAAAGAAGTTGTACGTCTGGACTTCGACATGTCCCCAAAAACTACTCGCTGGTGGCATGGGTGGGAGTCGCGCTCCAGGCGGAAGTTGAGGCCTGAGAAAAAGGCCTAAAAGGCGCTGAACAGCGAACCATACCAGCGGTGCAAACAACAAGCTAAGTACGATGGCTGCAGTCAAGCCCATGACTGCGGACACGCCGCTGTTCCCCCTCACTCAGTGCCTTGTATGATGGTTGCAAAGAAATCTGAAAGCAAAAATTGCACCAAAAAAGTGAGATATTAAATCCACAGACGTTTATTTGTTTTCAAAATTATATTTTATGTTGCCTAATTATCGGGCTGCTATTTCCAACATAAACACCAGGCGTTGTTTCCAATGAGGGCACTTCTACCTTTTTTTACATCAAGATCAGTAGTACTGCACCTCGACAGAGCCATTAGAGAAAACATGTCGAGGCGTAAAAGAAGTAATAATGATGCTATAAGGTACCAACTGTAGGCAGGTCATATACTTCAATTAACAACATTGACAACTGCTAACTTACACAACTAAGGGATCACAAGAATTCACTGAATAAATAAACTTACGCGAGAGCTTAGCAAACCGGCGTCTGAATATCCTAGCAAAACAGAATAATAAAAATGCAAATAAAAGTCTTACTATGGCTTTAACACTTCTCAACTTTCTGAAACACAATAAACACTTTTTATAAGAATAGTTGTTCAGATTCGTTTTTGTGTACTCGAGGAAGGCGCAACGTTTTGGTAGCCGAAAGGTGCACAATATCTTCCCAACAACTATTCCGTTGAAGAAACGTTGAAGAAGCTGACCAATGTTAGTGCACGTGAAGCATCAGTCGATCTCGAGGAGAGCCATTCTATCTTCTGCCATTTACCTTAAAGGTCTTTGCGTCGTATAAAAATTCCAATACATCGAGAACATGGTCTTTCAAAATAACACGATAGCTAAGCGGTGAACAGATCACACGTCTTTGCTTGAAAGCAGGCAGTGTCACTTCGCATGATGTAGAAGAAGCAAACGGTCTGATTTTGGCATGGGATGAGGTAACGCTGCCGGGATGAGTGAAGGAAAAATACAGGGATGACTGCTACTAACAGAAGAGTTTTTGAAATTTTCTTCTATCCGTGAGAATCGTTAAAAAGAAATTGCGCTCTTCTGTCCGTGAGAATCGTTAACAGGCTATTCCGCTCTTCTCTCCGTGAGTATCCTTACAAGAAAATTCCACTCTTCTGTCCGTGAGCATCCTTAAAAGAAAAACCCGCTCTTCTGTCCGTGAACATCGCCAAGAGGAAATGCCGCTCTTCTGTCCGCGAGCATCGTTAACAGGAAATTGCGATCTTCTGTCCGTGAGCATCGTTAACAGGCAATTCCGCTTTTCTGTCCATGTGCATCGTTAACGGGCAATTCCGCTCTTCTGTCCGTGAGCATCGCTAAGAGAAAATCCCGCTCTTCAGTCCGTGAGCATCGTTAACAGGAAATTGGGCTCTTCTGTCCGAGAATCGCTAACAGAAAGAGGGAAAAATGCTAGGCCAAGAATTATGAGAGAAAATTGCGAAGGCGCAAGGTCTGGGTTGCTTGGGTGGCCTGAAAACACGATCCCGGGACCTTTGAGCCGTAATCAGGCAACCGACGTGCTGCGCCACCTCACAGGCACGACGTGCACGTGGTTAGCAGCGGAGGGTACCAATAGCACAAGTAGCCATTTGGAAAGAAAAAAAAACGCTTCCAGTTGTCGAAACCAAAACCTCAGTCCATCGCCTTACTGTACCGGCCTCTATCCAATTGCGCTACTATAATTTTTATCGCCGTGTTGATTTTCCCACAATCGCCTTTGGGCACACTTTTTCTCGTTGTTCATAGCGCAGGCGTTAGCTTTGGGATCTACCAATTCGGAACCGCCGACACTGGTGCCAATTCTGACCTTGGAAGTTGTATTCTTGGAGTTGAGGAGGCGGAGTTTGGGACCTTATTTTATTTACTTCTGCCTAGTAATTTTGCCTCTGTGTTTAACCATACTTCTCATAAGAAAGGGGCAGGCGTATGAAAAACCAATTTTGAAGGTAGTAAGACCACCAGATCTCTTTCCTTCATATCTCAATAGCGAAGCAAGCCGAATTTTTATGTAGCACATTTGTGACTATATCCAATAAATGCCTGGGTGGCCTGAAGTCAGTACTAAACAGTGTAAATAACAACTAAACTAAACGCAGTTCCCCCCAGTGTGCCCATACCCTAAAACACCAGAATTGTGGTCCTCTAATATCAGCTCCATCGTCAACAATGGCTCACCTCAGAATGGCAGCGCCGTCGCCGAGCAAATTCTACTGTTTGTGCAAAAGATCAGACAGCTAATGAATGACCTCTTCTTGCCTGCGTAAATTCTATCCGAATTGGACGGGCTTTCGGGTAGGCAAACCAATGAAAACACGTGGCGCGCGCACGTATAGATCTAGGAACAAGCAGTGTAGTATTACGGTTGCCTTACAATAAGCACAACCAAGCTACAAAACATGCTGCGCAATCTAAAATTTAAGACGGCAGCTGTGGCTCACCAGATGAACACAATTTTGAAGGCAACAATTGCAATCAACACCGCATGGGGATGACGTAACTTCGAACAAAAACAGAGCAAAATGCGTGTCTGAAACGAAACATTAACACGTATTCTTTTTCCGCGTTAATTCATTCCTGGGTGTGTTCAGATAAGGACAGCCAAGGTGGTGTCATGGCCATTTTTTGTTTCGAACAAAACTTTTAGGGTGCATAGAGTATTGTATCTTCACCAGGGACTTGATAGTATCTTAGCAAGAAACACCATAGTTGGCGAACAAAAAAAATATTAGGGCGCGACTGGGCAAAGCCACTTCTCAGTGTGCCCGATGTGGCAACTTTGGTTGCCCATAAAACAAAAAGGAAATTTTTTTAAATATTCATATTCTCTACACGAAATATTTCCAAACATTTCTGCTGAATTCACCGAAATTGACTTCTTCGTAACTATATTTCTTCAAAAAATATTTCCAAAACTATTCGAAAAAGAAATGTCGTTCAAAAATGGCACTTTTTAAATGTTTTTGTTTTTACCCATCGGCTCAAAAGCCAAGCTCTCAATTTTTTGGCCTAGTTTACCGAGGAGAGGCGAACATTTTGTACCCTTCTCTTAACTGCAGAAAAGACACTTTTGAAATGATGCTATGTGAATTACGCAGGAAAATTCAAATCTCTGAAAAAGAGCCAACTTTCGACGTCATTTCTCATCTTTCCAAATTGTCTCAATCAATGAATATTCTGAAGCGGTAAAAATGTATTGCATTATTCTTGAATAATTTGGAAAACGAAGTCATATCCGAAACGATTTTTTGCCAGATTGCTAGGAGAATGGCAGCGTGCAACGAACTCAGGCAAATAAATGGGACTGTTCTTACAACTTTTAAAAAATATAATGTGAATGAAAACGAAAACTGGTCTCTGTAGTCATAATTAGCCATATTCAGCTTGTTAATTCCACCATATTCAACTTAGGTAATAAAGGCTACTTGTTCAGGGTTGGCCTAGTCTGGTTCAGTAAGAACGAAACGGGAACACTCACAGAAACGACGCAGAAAGGCACCAAAACTCGAGTGCTTCCGTATAGATGCAAGCCACTGTTTCAAAAATACCAGATGCCCCTAGAAGGTTTCTTGGCTGTCTGGTGCCCCAGATGAGCGCAAGCAGGAGCCCGGGAGCTGATAGGGGCACACGATGATGATGATCAGGGAGAAATGACTCGAAACTCGTGAATTGCGATAAAACTCTCATCAGTCAGGCACAAGAGGTCCGCAGATGACAAAGCATTTGAGCTTGGTCATTTTGGCGTTTTACCAAGCGCGTTAGTGACGGCCCCATTTAGTCCAAGCATTTTTCTGGCCTGATAGGTTCTTGATTGTACGTGTTTCGCACGGAATAATTGTAATTTTTTTGAAGCCTTTCTGTCGGTAAGCTGTTGAAAAACATGCTGTTTCTCGATTGGCTGTAAGGAACAAACCTCTATGAGTTGGGCAGTTGACGGACCGCCAGGCAATCGTTGAGGGCAATAATAACGGAATTTATGCTTACGAACCTTTAATTTTGAACAGTGTAAAAACCTAGCTTTGCGATTCGTAACGGTTTATATTTTGGCGTAACAACAGAAACACACGGAGCCAAGAATAACAACGCTGCGTATCAAGTTGTTGCCTCTCACAGGACTGCCGCAGTTAGCACTGCTATTTGTTGTAAAACCTCATTCTCACACCCTTCTTCAGTAGTTTATTTACAACCTTCTGCAAATTTTTCTCAAAAACGAGCCGTCACATGGGTACTAATATATTGTGAGCAGCAATACAAGGTGTACGCTTCCTTCAAGTTGCAATGGTGTGGAAGCGCGCTTCGAAACTACAAAATAAACCAACAAAAAAGGTCGAAAATATTTCGAAATATTATGTACAGGCTTGAATAAAACCCCTGATTATAGTCCTAAAAAGGCGTTTCGATCCATTAGATACATTTTTTTTTCTTTTGCCGCCATACAGAAGCATGCGAACGCTCACGTTTGGATTATAGGGATAAGTATCACTTCATTTTCCAACATTCAAACACAAATAATGCCAAACATTTTTACTGCTTCAGAATATTCATTTATTGAGACAGAATTTGGGAAAATTTCAAGAAAAGTGATAGACATGAATTTTTTATAATGATGTCGAAATTTGGCTCTTTTTCAGAGATTTGCATTTTCCTGCGTAATTCACATAGCGCCATTTTGAAAAGTTTCTTTTCTACAGTTATGAGAAGGATACAAAATGTTCGCCTGCCCTCGGTAAACTAGGCAAAAAAATTGAGAGCTTGGATTTTGAGCCGATGGGTAAAAACAAAAAAATTTGAAAAGTGCCATTTTTAAACGACATTGATTTTCCGACTAATTTTGGGAAATAATTTTTGAAGAAATATAATTACGAAGAAGTCAATATCACTGAATTCAGCAGAAATGTTTGCAAATATTTCGTGTAGAGAACATAACCATTTAGAAAATTTTCTTTTTGTTTTATGGGCCACCAAAGTTCCACACCAGGCAGACTGAGAAGTGGCTTTCCCCAGTCGGGTCCTAATATTTTTGTTTAGTTCGTCAACTATGGTGTTTCTCGCTAAAATGCTGCCAGGTCCTTGGTCAGGATACAATATTCCATGCACCCTAAAAGTTTTGTTCTAAAACAAAATGGTCATGACACCACCCTGGCTGTCCTTATCTGAACACACCCTCCTTTCAATTGATTGTAGAAACGAAGCTGAGGTCCATGCGTAAATATTTACTTCTAGGCATTTTGATGCGTTAGCGGGGAACTTTAGCCGCGAGAACAGTCGTACTGTGAGGAAAAGACCTTCGCAGAGCACCTTTTCGTCAAGTTCGTCGAAACGGTCTTGTAATGTTTAAAGCATTCTGCAATTTTATTGATATTGTGGTAATGCACTTTTGATAATTGGTAGTTCTGCTCTTATTACTTGCACACTCATCCGCTCTCAGTGATGATATTTGTGGGGTGTGCATGCGGTACCAGGGAGTATTAAAAACAATTTACTCACTTTTGAGTGGCGCAATTCGGAAGGAACTTGTTCTTACGGAGCCGGTAACGTGGCACGTTGCTGACGATTTTTTTGTACTCTTATCTTGCGATGGAGGAAAAGGGCTTCGTAGTTTTATTTTCCACTCTATGGCAGGACTCCGTGCCGCAGCAAATCGCTAGTCAAGTTGAATGGGCACGACGCTGCATTTCGTTTCACTGGGAGATTGTGGGGTGGCAGGGGCATAGTGTGTGCCCTTGACTGCTAGAGTGAATCAGGATCGGCCTAGTATTTTCTCATTATGCGCTAGGAAGGGCTGCGTATACTGGCTGTCATTGCACGCTCCGAAAAATTTGTCGCCAATTAAGATGGTAGTGATTATACTGTACCTACGTGCATTTGAGTTGTTGATGTTCTTTGTGAAAAGTGCGGCGCTTTTGATGCAGGTTGCGGTTGGACTCCGAATCAGCAAGCTGTTGACCGCTCTTTAATGTCTGTGTTATAATGGGGAAAAACACGTCATCATGAAACTTCGCAGAGGGTTTGTTTAGAGATACACCGGATACTTATTTATAAAAGCCGCACTCAACGTGGGAAAGACGCCACTTTTTGTTGTTCCGTGCTTGAGGTTAAGCCGTTGCAGAGCAATTGATAAATAAGGTACGGTATATTTATGGCGAATTGATGTATGCGTCTATGATTTTCTTTCTTATAACGGATTTCCAGTCTCATCCCCATTCCAATCTTTGTACATATCAGGTACAAATATTTTTTCTGTAACTTTAGAAAACTAGGAGAACGTATGTCATGCACCCCTACAGTATATAAGGGGAAGCCAAGATAATTAGTCTACACACACTAGTACTTTTTACCCTTGATGAAGTTATTGAGAATAAATATTCTAATCAGCGCTTTAATTGAACAAACCACAGGTGAGTTTGAGCAGGAGTCGGGCAAAGCATCTTCTTTTTCTATATCCTCGCCCGAGCGAAAATGACTCAAAGTTACATGAGAGGATAGAATATATGCGGGAAACGTGGTTAAGACATACAGCGAGATATATTGTGCGTCAAAGGCATGGCCACTCCTTTTTCATCTTGCCGCAGCGTAGATCTACTTACTTGATGAATTGCCATTCGAAACGCTTCATGAACACATACACACCGAAAGTATCCTCGCGCTACTGTTTCTGAGTCTAAAACGTTTCGATGGCCATACGTTCCCTTTGCTGCTCACCAAATACGTCTTCTTTTTTGGTACGCCTTTCCGCTTTATATACTTCCTAGGCATATAACGAACTACTTCCCTGCCTTGTTCACTTTAGGCTCACTCGCGCTTGATCTAATCAGCCCCACGTATCTCCGCTTTATCCGCGCTATCCGCATTCACTGGTGCCGGTTTTGTATTGAATGTGTGACGTTCTATGACAAACCAGTGACACCAGTTTCATTTCTCTGGAATATGAAAAAACAAGATTATTCTCATTTTGCATGGTTGCGCCTTCGATAAGCGAGAAGTCTCTGACGAAAATGCAAAAATTTTCCGCGATCCATAGATTCACGAAGCCTGAAAAACTCCCGAAGATCCGTGATGTAGTAGTCGTTAGCTCTTCTTTTTTAACTAGTACACTTCGGTTTCCCTAATGCCAGTCAATAAAAGTACAGCCGTGAATATTGTACTGTATCGCGCTTGCGCCGCTAAACTCAGGATCCTTTCTGTGTGTTCTAAGGAGTAATTGCTCGTTGGATAGCACAGTGTATTTGCGAAACAGCGGCTACAAAAGCTGTGCTTCACTGCGGTCTGTACGTTTGTTCATTCTGTTCAGCTACTAGACCAGTCTTTTTTCGTTGTTTTTACCACCCAATGGGACATTTTATCCCTTGTGTCGTTTGAATGCCGTGGCATATTTCGAACTTGCGCGGACGTTATCAGCGGTTGTCTGTTTTTGACACTCGTGACACTCTGCTTTCCGTTTTCGCTGTCACCATGCATCAAACTGTAATGTGTGAGAAATCTACGCTTCTACATTGGTAATCTCAAGGACATCTTGAAATTGTCGGTTAGTCGGGGAAAATGAATCGGTCAATGCTCTATCTAGCTTTTTGTACAGCGACTCACTAGGTAAAAAAGGAAATGCCAAGTTTGTTTCTATTTCCAGATTTAAAGTTATTTCCCGGACACCCACATCACCTAAAACTCATTTCCCATTAGGCCTGGGCTTGGGAGACATGTTACAAAGAATGATTCGGACACTCAGCGGTTGTTTCAAAAAAAGCTAAGGAAAAGTTGCTTAAGTTTTGAGTAGCTGGCTACCGTCCTTACCAAAGTGGACAATGTGTTAAATTCTGCACCAATACGATACCTTTCTACTTACGCTACAGCACTACGGGTCTGCGTTTCGTAACGTGCATGATGTCCACTGCACTGCCTAGCTCGGATACTGCGGAACTCTATTGATGCCGCTGCGGTAATCTAAAGAGTTGGCGGTCAAAGCTGTAAAATATTGTTAAATATCACCGTTATCTACCCTCAACTGGAAGAGCATCAGCTCCTCGCAGCTCGAGCGCGCGATCAGTTGTCAGCAATTAAAAAAGAATGCGAACTGATCCCCGGCATCTCTCGCGTTTACAAGCGGTGCCGAGACCAGGATTTCTACCTCCACGTAGTTAACGCCAACAGCCTACCTTGATTGGAGCAGCGGAGAAGACGGCCGCATTGGAGCAGCTGATCGACCTGGTCGAGACAGGGAGAGACTACCGCGGAAATCAACTGGATCCGACGAACTGACTGAAACATAAGTGAGCTTCAGATAACCACTTTCGAAGATGATCAAATAGATTGTAATAAAGAAGAGGAAGGCTTTACGGTCGCAAATAACCCAGCTCATCAACACAGCCGAACAGCAATAGGAGCAGGAGCCGAAGGAATTGTGCTTTCGTCATGGCAAGCACAGATGAACGGGATAGAAGCGCGACTAAAAGACGCAAAGAACCAAATAGAGGAATATGTAACGGAAGAAGATGGAGACAGTGAATTTGAGAAAATAAATTAATACGACATGACGATATTGCCTATCCTATCGAAGCTTAGGATAAGCGTTGGGGAGTCCATCCCAAGCACCATAAATTCCGCTAACACGTAGACGGTAGCACCGAGCACTCAGCAAAACGCCAGGCCTGATGACATGAAGCTAGTGAAGTTGCGGAAGCTGCACCTTATAAAATGTGCTGATAATAAGCTGGAGTGGAACCAATTTTGGACTGAATACAAATCATCACTTCACGACAGGCATAACATGACTAAAGTACAAAAGTCCAACTACTTGACGGCTAAATTAACTGCCAAGGCAGCGGCTACTACAGAAGGATTGCAGTTTCCCGCTGTGAACTATGATCACGCAATACATTTATTGAAGAACACATTCCGGAGGCATTAAACATCGGTGCATCTGCACACGAGCGAACTGCTGAACCTTTCAAAGGTAAAAGCAGCGAGGAATACCGAAGAGCAAAGAAAGCTATTCCTAGCATTAAAAGTGTAGATGCTTGCCCTCAATCCCGTTAATGCAAAACCCGAGTTCTATGCACCAATGCTCATGCAAGTGCTGAAGAAAGTTATTGCATCAGAGTTGTCAGTGAAGTTAAAGTTGAAGTAGATGGCTCAGAATAGGCAGGACAGTGAAAAAAAGAACGAGAACAAACCGCGCTAGCAGTTAAATCAAGTGCGGAAGCCCTAGCTCGACAGCTTGAATTTCTTTCGCATCACGTAAACTTGAGAGAGAGGAATCGGAAGGAGCAAAGATCGGGGATTCAGAAGCAGGCAAGAGAAAGTATGAGACAGTTTACAACAACTGCGAGTTTTTACAGGTCATCAAAAGGGGTGTGCATCTTTTCCAAACAAAATACTTATTCGACGGAAGATTGTCCGGACAGCATGCTGATGCAAGAAAAAAAGGTGACGCTCACAGCCACCAGGGCATGCTTCAGGTGTACGCAGCCGAAACACACGGTACGTCTTAGCAGAGCTAACGTGGGATACCAACAATGCAAAGGAAGACACGCTACAGCAGTGTGTGGGATTAAGCTAGAAGCAAAAGCAGAAAACCATGCCGCGGTGGTACAACCACAAGAATCGACAGCGAGCAGCATGGATACCATTGAACAGCGGGAAAACCAATGCGTGCTACTAAAAACTGCGGCAACGAAACTCTTCAGGCAACTACGCCCGACTATTACTTGACAGCGGCAGCCAAAGTTCATTCATTGCAGTCGGAATACCGTAATAAATAACAGCAAAGGTCATCAAACAACAGAAGTTGACGATTGGCTCGTTCGATGGTATTGCACCGCTGAAGATCATGGACGTGGTAGAAGTTACTGGAGGGATCGAACCAGAAGCCAAGCAGCCGTTATTGAAGCTCATATATAGACGTTATATCCCGTAATTACCTGCAAAGACCGACAAAAAAAACTGCGAAAAAATGAAGAAACTACACTTGGCGATTGCTGACGAGACACAAAGAACAAGAACCCCGAGATCGATAGGGTTGCTAATAGGCGGTGATTTTTATTGGGGGTTTTTCACGAGACAAATAAGAGTAGGTCACAAGTATAATGGGTGCAGAGACAACGTTTGGATGGATAGTTCAAGGACCATGGCAGCAAAACAAGCTGAAAGTAACACAAGGACAGCTAGTCATAAAGCTTTACATTGAAGCTGCCGAAAAAGGAATGCCAGACGAATAGCAGAAAATTGGTAACTTGGAGTCGACCAGCGGAACAATTACACATGGTAAACCGGGTTCAGAAGAAAAATCGTGGAGCTGCTCGAGGAGCAAATAACGAAGAAGAATGGGCGCTGCTCTGTAGGTCTTCCGTGGAAAGAAAGAGTGAACCTGGACACCAACAAAGAAATTGCAAAGGAAAGGATACTGGAGTGAAAAACCAGCGATAATAAGAGTGATTCTCACTAGAGATATAACAAGGTGGTATCGGAATATCACACCTCCGGAGTAGCCGGAACCGTTGAAGAAGAAACAATTACAACGACCTATCTTTCCTACTATATGCCCCACCATGCAGTAATACGGGAGGACTGAGCAACCACGATAGTTAAACTTGTTTTAATGCTTCGGCAAGCTCGATGAAAAACAGATCGCCCCACGCCAACTCAGAAGCTTGTCAAAACTTCAGCGCAGACATACTGTCACTTTTCCGAAAAGAAAAGATAGCACCAACTGGAGGCATCGAAACAATATTGCTGCAAAAGAGCATAAATGAAGACGATCGAGACTTTTTGCGTTTTAATGGCGGAAACACGATGACCACTCCCGACTAAAAGATGAAATTGAAACCCAGAGAATCGCAAGAGTGACATTCGGAGTCACAGCAAGCACATTCGTACTTTCGGCCACGATCAGGCACCATCTGAAAGAAATGAAACCTGAGTCGACAACATTATACTGGTAGCGGCCAGGATGATTGAATTCAATAAATTGTACAACGTGCCAAAAATGGTGTTTCAGAGTTAGGGAGGATTTTATGACCGCCTAATAAGAAGCATTGGGACCTCCATGCGAAAACTCATCGGTAGGCTGATATTCGCTGTAGAAGAGCAGCGAACCATTGTTACAAAGGTGGAATGAGCCTTAAAAAATCGACAGTGCTCCTTACGAGACCATGCCAATTACACCTGCGGACAACATCGGAGGACGACTGCCGCTGAAGAAAGAACAGTCGGTCATTCTCGCTGATATTGAAGAGGCCTGGAGAAGCCGATGTCAGGTAACAAGGGCTTGGTGGGTAAGATGGCATCGAGAGTACCTGAAGGAAGTCGGAGCAACATTACGCAAAAAGGCAACAACCGCGAAAACGTTAGAAGAAGGTTAAATCGTCCTCGTGGGAGGCAACGGATTCCCCAAATTCTGGGAAATGTGCAGAATCGTGAAGAAGTATGCGGCACGTGATTGTATGACCCGAGTGTGTCTTCTAAGGCGAAGCAGCAAGGAGATGAATCGGCATTAAACAAAACACGTTCACAATCTCGAGGACTGTTTCAAACAAGCGCCCCACAGACCATCCTAGCAGCCCTTTGGCGGGTGGGAATCTGTTAAATGTCAGCGTAATCGATTCTGGAGAAGAAAAGTCCAGCTCCGCGCAGAGCCAGCGCGCGATCTGTTCAGGCAGCCATTAAACAAAGAATGCAAACGGTTCCTCGGCTTCTCTCGTGTTTACAAATGTGGATGAATGTTTGAACCACTTGTGCCAAAAATTCCTTTGGGCTCATAGTTTCTAGGACTAGGGCCTTGAACGCGTGATTGCTAGCTCTGTCGCGACCAGAAACTCATCTACTCGACAAAAAACAATTGATATTGAAGTTGCCGTCTGATGCGCGGCTTTTGCCGACAGAACAGGAAAGAACGAAACAAAACCTTGAACTCCAAAACAATAAATACAGGTTTAGAGTGCAACAGACAGAGTAAACGATGGGCACGAGAACATGAATCATACGAGAGCGTTAAATCAAAATAGTACAACGACAAGTTTGGCAAACTGTGCACTGATGGTGCAAATAGAATGTTTAAGACCAAGTGATAAATCACAGCTGGCTATGCGCCAGTCATCATCATCGTAGTGAATTCGCCATGTCAGTAAAAGTGATCATCCCCGCTAAGGGAAGCCGTGGCTTCTCTCTCACTTTGGTCGTTCTTCCGTTAATATTTTCGTGCAGTTAAGTCCGGGAGAATAAACACCTGCGGTAAAGGAGACCACCGACGTCCCATTCGGCTTGAGGTTCGCAGAACCATGTGATTTGACTGCCCTGGACCTCCGTTGCACCGCTCTGAGCCGGAGGTCGAGCTGTCTTGCCCAGACCACCCACCTGCGACCGACGTGAACCTTCAACAGGACGCAGATACGCACCATCACGTCCAGGGTACCATGCTTGGGATCAACAGTACGTCCCCGATTACCAAGCTGGTGAGGACCTGGACGCCCTGCGTTCGTTGAGGAAGCTTCTGCGCGCTGCTGTTACGATGCTGCTAAGGGCAGCGACTGAGGTTCGGCAATTTCCCTCACCATCTGCTTTGGGCTTGCAGTTGGATATCAACGAGCTCGAACAGAAGGACGCCGAACTCAACAAGCAGAACTATATGGTAGGTGAGCTGCTGGAAGGCGACGAGTTCGAACACGATTGGTACGACATTTTGCACTACCAGGAATAGATATGCGGGTCCCTCAGTGGGCTGCGATTGACCTGGAACATTCTTGGGGCAGCCATCTTTATGTGTTCCCGAAAAAAAACTTCACCTCGTCCACACGACCCCTCCCACGGCGGCTCGCACCCGTGGACTTTGCCAGTTGTCCAGCCAATGTTGCTGGTTACAACTTTCAACGGTGAGCCATGTGGGTGCAAGGAGTGTCGGTGCCATGTCGAAACGACGGCCCACAGTACATTCAAGATGTTGACAACGTGAGAGCTAGCACCGAGGTAGCGTCGAGCGTTGCTGCCAAAAACAACTGTGAAGAACGCGAGGCCGACCAGCCGCTTACAAGGACACCTCAGCTGCTCCCGTCCAGGTACACGACAGAACACGTGAAGTAAATGACGTGAACGAAAGGATAGAGCCATTACCGTGTGAGCTTGAGTTCGAGTACACCTTTTTCCCACTTGATGAAGGGTGAACCTTTACCGGACATTTGTGAAGGCCGGCTGGCACCAATCGGAGACGTAGTGCGGGAGGTTGTATCCAAACGCATATATGCATCCTTCTAGGTACCTGAAGACAGGTAGGCTGAAAAAGTTTTGCTGGCCACTTCTCGTCCTTGTGCCAGGCCAGGTAGAAAAACAGAAGAACCTTATCGGCAGCTGACACCTATCAGGAAAATGCGCTCGTCAGGAACGCAGTTAGAGAAACAAATTCACGGGAGGCTCAAAATCGATCTAACAACACCGTTCGACGCCACCACATTCCAGGTGTAGGCCGTCATCTTCAGGACAATCGCAGCAAGATTCAAGGACATGAAGTCCTTCAGGACGCAGGGCGCATAGTTCGGTTGTCGTCCGCGTCACCTTTTGGGCGCTTGGCTGTCCTGAAACAGCAATACAGTGCAAGCACCGCTGAAACAGCCAGAGGAAATAGGGTTTCCATACAGCTTTGCAAAGATTGACCTCCAGGAACGAGGAGAAAGTTTACGGTTTCGGATCTATTTTTATCCACTAGCAACTTTCTTGCGGGCCAGGGGAAATGTTATATCCCCAGCCGGGTGAAAGCTGCGCCTCAGGGAAAAAGTTGCAGCGTTGCGAAGCCAGAATGAACTGGATCAGTACATTCAAGCCGTACCGCAGGGCTTAGGTGGTCAAGAGGCTTTAAAGCAAGGCATCAGCGCCTTGTGATCAGAGCCCACTTGGTGCTCAAGATTTGGGATTAACTGCGAGACTCACCGCGCGTATATCATCTGAAAAGACATGTACTAGACGGCCATGTTGGAATTTTGCCGATGCGCAGTCATGGTGCCAGCTGGAGAAGCTGTCGACCGGCCAACAAGTAGGGTGTGCTGTAGCGCGTTTCTAGAGCGGCCGACACGCACGTTGCGCGCGCGGGAGGATGATAAATCTCCCGATGGATATGCGCCAGTCGTGGTCATCACCGTGGATTTACCCTGTGAGTAAAAGTGGTCATCCCCGCTAAGGGAAGCCATGGCTTCGGTATCGCTGCGGTCGTTCCTCTGTTAACACCTAGGGTATACCGTAAAGAAGTTAGGTAAAAGAGAAACAGTTCCAAGCATATGTGAGGCACGAAACCTCTGTGATATTCACAGACCAGGCCCCGGATGCACCGCTGTTTCGGAGGCGAATTTGGCTGTTTTCTATGTGTTGGTTCGGTGTAAGTGAGGCCGTCCGGTGACTAACACGGATACTCAGAATTACAACCACGTTGTTGACTTCTACGACTCGGGTTACTAATGAAGATGCACGCGGAAACAGATCTCGCGGTGACATCACGACATTGCAATGATACTCCTTGTTCGCCGCACGAGCTGTCTTTTAAACACGTGCGCTAACCTGAAAAACCAAAACCCGGCGGGCGAAGATACTAACAGGACGCGCAAGGCTTGAACCATAGCGAAGCTGTCAAATTTCCTTCTACATGAGCACTGAAGGACACGCCACCACACACTTGGACGTTTCAAATTGTTCACTTACATATTCATCCGTTGCTTCGCAATGTGCTAGTAGTAGTCTTGGTCATACACATCGATATTGTCTTTTCTCATGACAAGCAATACATCCGATACAGCGCTTGACGACAGCTGCGGCGCCGCGGCTGCGTAAAGGCACGACACGTATGCGGCGTTTCTGAAGCAGCGACGAGGTTTCGTAGAATAGGTGTCGCGACAGCTGTGGCCCTGTTACAACGGCGGACACTTTAAGATATTTTTGCCAGTTTTTTGCTCTGAAGCCACTGTGCAAGCCAGACGCACCCGACGGTCGCCTTGATAGCACGCGCTCTCCAGCGCAAGGCATATTTTCGCTAGTCTGGGCTTTCTCCGGTTTTTGTTTTGCTAAAGCCACTACACGTGCCGGGGACGCTTCGAGGCCGCGGAAAGCAGGGACTCACGAGCGCTTGGCTTGCTTTTTTAGCTTGGTATTTTTAACGCGCCACCGCTCACACAGTGCGGCGAGCTGCAACAGCTTCGCTGTTAAAAAGAACAAAACCTCCGTCGCAATCCGGCTACACCTACACCTGCACCTGTTCGAATTTGCGTTCTACTTCTTTATCCTGGATCTCTCGGCCCGTGTCGCTGCTGTGCGTTCGCAAACCTTGGCATCCGAGCAGTCCGTTCCAAAATGTACCGCGAAGCGAGAAAATCCCATTGCATCTGCCGTGATTCTGACATAGACCAATTATTCTAATATCAAGCTGTTCGTTTTATTTACAACTAAATGACTAGGTAATATAAGGTTAAACGCCGTTCATCAGACACCTTGTCTTCCACAGATAGGAAGTGATTAGCACTCCTTCTTTGGAAAGTGGACTCGTTTTATGGCTTTCGCAATACCAGTTTTCAAGCGTTCGCTTTTTTGTGCCCTTTTGCACCGCTGCACTTTTTATTCGACTCCGTCGAATGACCCGGAGTTATAAAGCGATATAAGGGTGACGTATTTGCTTTGGCTTGTACTCGCGTATCCAACAGCCAAGCGTCGTCTTCAGCTGACCATTCCGGCGGTGCTTTCTCGATGATCGGCTCGTCTTTGGTAGCGGTAGGTGGTTTTTCATTCGGCGGTAATTGGTGCTTATTCAGAGCTAATGGGTGCATGCATCTCCACTTTTCTTCCTTATCATAGATTTCTAATATTAGTACCGTTCGGACCGGCGCACCTAACAGCTACGAATAGTTTGTCGGTAGCTTTAATGAACACGTAATTCAGATGTTCAGAATACGAGTGTGGCTCAGAATAATTTTGTGGAACAGGCTACAGCTATTTCCCCGTCAAACAAAAACTACGAAATGGACGATCCGCCAAGATCCTTGAAATTGAGTAATTATTGGAACAAACACGTCATGATGTAGAGCTGGAGTGAGGCTAGAGCATATGTTTTTCCAAACTCTTCTTCTTTTTCATATCCTTTTCAATATCTAAAATGACTGAGAGTTAGTTACATGATGGGATAAATATGTGCGGGGAAAGTGGTGTAGCTGACACACAACCATATTTAATGCACTAGAAGCAAGGTGCGTAGAAGGTTTGACCAGTTCTTCAACCTACGCTAAAGTGGCTTTTCATCTCGCTGCAGCTCTCAGCTACTGTACTGGTCATTGCCTTTTAAAAAAAATTCTGTAGAAATACGACCCGAAACTATCCTCCTGTGACTGTTTCTTGCTCTAACCACTTCTATAGGCAGCCGGCTCTTTTCTTCATCAAATGCGTCTCCTTCCTTGCTTTACCTTTGTTCCCATTAAGGAATGAGGCCAAGTGCTTGGTAAAAACGTTGAAAATCGGCAAAAATTGCCGAGGTTTGGTCTACATCATAAAACGCTTTTTGGGCCAATGGTAGCGTTTTAAGTTTGTCTGTTTTTTGTTTATATTTTTATTACGAAAATTTATTAAGTTGGGGTCTCACGCGTAAACTCATAACCCTAATTTACTCAACAATAGCACAATGGGTGGAAGGGATAGCATTATCACTTGGAAATGATAAATTAATAAAATCAAATGAATCGTCGAAGCGTACTGCGTAAATACCCCAAAAAAAGTGCGTTTCCACTGCTTGTGCCTTGATGTAAACGGCGGCTTATCAGAACGTGTGGCACGGTTTTATTTCTTCAACTACATTGCACACCCAGCAATGTGAAAAGAATTGTGTCAAGTTTCACTAAAAAAATATTTATTAGGAAAAGAGTTATGAATGTTTTCAGTTGAAAGAATTGCCAAAAAAAAGGTTGAGAAAATCAACAAAAAAGATTTCAAGCAAGTGCATCGCTGATATAAAATGATCAGAAGAGCTAAAATCCCCCACATTGTATTTGATTCCGCCTCGGGTCTTCCTCGTGTGGCACCTCGCTTTTTCTTGCTTGGTTTGGAGTATGAGTGCTGTGATGGGATGCCTTTGCGATGCGCAGCTGGTCATTCGATATTGGTGTTTACTTTTTGTTTTCGGCTTCTTTGCGCTCTAAACTACTCTATACTGTGTCTGCCAGTACGAAAAGTGAGCTAGTGAAAGTATACAAATCCAGCAAACAATTCGCCGATCTTTTGGGGCGCGCGGGAAGTCTCCAGGCAACGTTCTCCAGGCCATGAACAACACGTGGAAATCATTGCAGGCCTGCCGGCGTTTTGGAATGGGGCCGGAAGGGGGGGGGGCATTCTAATTACTTTAATTGACAAATCAAGCGTTGAAACACAATTAGGTCTTTATTACATTTTTACATGTGATACTAGTGTTACATATGAAGCTAAGCACACGAAACAGGCAGTTTCAGTTTCGGTTTCGTAGACGCCAGGTGGGTGCACATTTTTGTGTCTGCCTGTCTGTCTGTCTGTCAGTGTACCATTTTGTATGGGACTTGATTCATCCACCAGGCCAAGGTGAAGCAGAAACTTCGCAATAGTCTTGCGTACTCACAGCTAAATATAAACTTCTAATTCCGGTGTCAATGTTCATACTTTTCAGAATTGTTGATCAAGGTCAAGACATCACGCAAATGTAAGGTAAGGCAGCAGATCAATACATGAAAGATATTTGCAGTGTTCCTTTATTAAAAACATTACAGATGCTTGGTATTTGTGACAAAAAATAAAATACTACATCAAATGCAGAAAAACGTTGCCTGCAGCCGCTCGTGCTACTTGGCGGTATTTAAAAAAATCAAAGGGCAAGAGCAACGAAAGGTTCCACTAAATAGCCTTGCATTTTGGCTGGAACGCTCCTCAAGAAGGGAAACGTCGTTGTAGAACCGTTTTAGTAGAGCTTATTAACTCTGGAGAGCCTCCGCCTTATGGCTGCGCTGGCATCGAGGCAACCGAATTGGAGCAGTGGAAAGCGGTAAATTTTAATTTACTTGAGTAAACCTCTAGCCTGTTATCTGGTGAGGAACGAAACAGCAGAGGAAGAGTACGACAGGTGAGCGGGAAAGAGAAGGAGGTATTCTCTTTCCGTCGACATTTGCAACGAAAAGCAGCTGATACGCGGCCAAATTTACAGTGCCAAAGCATGCTGACGAACAAGTGATAATCATTCAGCGAGAAAAAGGCGAGTAATTTTATATACTTTTCCCCATACATAGCCGTTAGATAATTCCGCCTGTAAAGTTCTGCATTTTCCAAGTCAGTCAGAATTCAAGCACATTAGTCGGAGGCAGCAGTACGAGCGGATACACGACTTGTTCAGGCCTTTGATACCTGGACGGGAGTATTTAAAAACAATGGGGTAATACAAGAAAATCTTCTTTTTAAGCGTAACACGACTTTCCACCGTTCTTTCTTCCGCTGGAAACCCTGATGAAAATTTGTCCTGCCAATCTGTAGCTTGGCTGATTGCAGAAACGTATAGTGACGTCTTATCTGCAATGCCGTTATTTAAATTACCAGTGACAAGAATGTTGGCTTTCATTTACACAAAGCTCGGGTAAAGGTTAGATTGCTAAGTTTGTTAAATGCAGTCAAGTCATTGGTCCTTCTTCAGCCGAAATCGCTCTTTTCCGCTTGCCAGCCGCAGCGCCCGCACTAATTGTACACGGGCTTCCAAGAATACCTTTTAAAAGTAATTTTCAAGCGAAGCGGGAAATACTTGACTTGAACGTGCGAGTTGGGTAGGCGAAACGTCATACACCACAGCCTAGGTTACGGGGCTATGAGATGACAAAAATTTACATTATCAGCTACACGGGTATGCCATAGGTGATTCGTTCGTCCAAAGAGCATGCAGTAAGGCAGGAACGCTCTCGTGAGCGTATTTTTTGAAATATTAGGACGCATTTATTTACTAATAGAAACAAGATTACACATCTAATAAAATCATTTCAATACGACGTTGCAAACGGCCGCACCCAGTTAAACGCCTTGGCAGAACACGAAAACGTTACCGGCCACGTAATCGCTTGGGATTCGGCCAGCATCATTGCCACCAAGAAAATACTATCGACCCGCCTACTCCGAGAATCATTTAACATCCAATCAACCCCACACGCTCTTAATTGGATATGCGGCCCTATGCGCACAAAATACGCATGCGGTTTGCACCGCTCCACGCATGTATAAATACGGCCGAGCCGCTTTTCGCTTCATATGTGAACAAGGAGCCCATACGGGCCCCGCAACGTCATTTGTTTATACCGATTGTATTTAGCATTTTGGTGAGTGTAGGTTTTGTAACAACAATTCTCTACAAGAGTGTTTAACATGTTATCCGAAACACCGAATGACATGAGGTCACCAAGGATCCCTTAATGCCAAGTGGTGTCGTTGGCCTTCTCGAGGTCGAAAAATACAGTTGCACAGTACTGTATATGCACAAAGGCATCCTTGAAGTACGAATCAAGTGCGACAAGTTGATCATTCGTCGATCACCCCACCCTGAAGCCTGCATGGCAGCTTTCGAGAAGACCGTTGTATTGAAGGAAGTACACGAGCCGGCGATTTATCCTCTTCTCAAGAAGTTTGCCCAGGCAGCTCGTCAAGACTATAGGATGGTAACTTGAGGGTGAGGATGGGTCCTTTCCCTCCTTCATGAAAGCCGTTACTATGGCCTCCCTCCAAGAATGTGAAATGTGCCCCGAAAGCCATATTTTATTTTATACATGTAGAAGTGTTTTAGGTGTGTCTGTGTGTAGGTGTTATATCATTTTATATGTGATGTTGGCTGGACCCGGAGCTGAGGACTTACACGTGCTCAAAGCAGCCCTAAACTCATGCATTGAAAACTCTGAGTTATAAGATGTTAATCGATTGTTATCTAGTATAGACTTCTTTTCGGCCTATTGTTTGTGTTTAATGAAAATGTTTGTGTAGTGTGCTGAACTAGACACGTGTTGGAAGTGTTATGCGAGAGTGTCACCTGGTGTTCGAATGTGTCCCCTGTTGTGCTTACCAGAGGTAGGCTGTGGGTTCGTTGTCCCTTGAGTTAGCATATTCGTGGCCATACTTTTTTTGTGTCTGTTTAGTAGTTTATTGGTGTTATGAATGACCCCCAACTATCTCCTTTTGCCTAACGGCGCACACGTTTTCCTAACAATTTTGCCAGCTTGAAAAAAAGGAGGTTTTGTGACGTGGGGCACCGTCGAAGGGTACCCCACGCCTTCTACTGGGTCTCTCGCACCCGCCTACAGAGTGTGAGATGGGCAAGAAAGCCCAGCCTGCACCACAGATGTATCACAGGAGAAGGAAATGAAAGGGAAATAAAGAAAAGAAAGAATAAGAAGTTAGGAATAAGGTATAAAAAGATGGGAAAAAATAGAAAGAAAGAAAAAGAATAAATGATTGAGCGATCTCCATCAGCTCCACCACAGCGTCAAGAACGGGCAGGCTCAGCGAGCTATTATTCGGTTTAAGAAAAAGAAATAAAATACAAAAGGGGTCACAGCAGTATTTTTTGTTCTTCATGCTCTTGCTCTGGTCTTGAGAGTTGACTCAAGAATTGTTCCTTTAGGCTTGAAGAATATTGCCTAAAAAAGCTTAATGTGATTTATCATGCATCTTGCAGCGTGAGTGGGTTTTTTTGTGATTTCTCTGATGTCTTGTGGATGTTGGTATGATATGTTGTGATGTACCAAGGGCATGATGGAAAATAAAGGCTTAAGATTCCACACCAAAATGGCCTTTCTACCCCATTTGCGTATCATATCACCTCTTGTTATTTGGTTATATTATGTTACTAGCAGTATACCTTCCTACTTCTGCAAAATGAACTCACCAATCTGATAAACCAATCTTTTGACAATCTCTCTTGTATTCTCGTTCTTAATGATTTCTGGTTTCCTATAACTATATTTTCTCCCAATTTTTTAGCTCTCTCCTTTCTTCAGTCAATAGATGGCAACCTATTAAATAATGATCGAACTTTTCTGCTTCTCTTGTGCAACTACATTGTGAATGTTCTGTGGTCCTAAATCGTAAGAAATAGAACGGAAATCTTCTGTGTCCTGTTAATATCTGTGATGAAGAAAAATTTGTCGGGAAATGATTTGGGATGAATTTATGGTTTTTTATCCAGGTATATGTATAGGTTGATTTTCCTTCCTTGCTCTAATTACTGTTCCAATCGTTCATTAACGTTTCATGAAGCTGCTTAGCAATGAAAAGTTTTGTAAGTTGTACAAAAGTTTTTTCTCCATCTTTTGATGCTTCTTTTGCTAGTTCATCTGCTATAATATTCCCCAACGATCCAGAGTGTCCTTTAACATAACTAAGTTCAAGATTTAACAAATTATTCTGTGCGAATGCTTTCTTAATTTCATTGATCATTGCGTTTGTATTTAGCGGATTTCTAAGTGCCTGTAACGCAGAACAAATGTTAATAAAAAGTTGGTATTGACTGTTGTCTCTGTTTTGTATTATATACTCTATAGCTTTTCCTATTGCCACAACTTCAACTTCATAGTTTGAGCAATACTCAGGTAATTGAAATTTTTTACTCCTTATTATTTCACTGTTCTCGTTTAGAATTACAAAAGCTGCACCGACTTCCTCTTCCCTTTCTATCCATCTATATATATACGATAGTTAACATCCTCCTCGTGCTCAGTAATTACTATACTCATTTTCATAGTTGGATAGTCACCCCAATGATCGTATTGTTTCTTTATTTGTTGACCTGAAAATACTTCGTCTTTCTACCTAAATCCTTTGTTTTCCTTACTTATTTTATGATGTTCATTTTCTTTTTCGACAGTTAGGTAAAGTAGTGGTATGCCCGCTATAACATTGAGTGATACGTTCGATGCTGTTTTAAATGCTTTAGTTATCATAATTAATGGGAGTCTCTGTATTGAAGTTACTTTCCTTACTATAGCAACCTTCCTTCTGTTCCACACGGGTGATACATATGTTACTATTCTTTCTATTCCTCTCTTATATAATTATTGTAGAATTCTAAGGCTAGAGCTTTTATCCATTTTTATTGTTCGGTTTAAGTTGTATAACTTAAGCAACTCTGTCTTTAAAATATTTAAGGTGCGGCAAAAAAGATAATTTCTTATCTATTATAACTCCCAAACGCTTCATTTCATTACCACTTCTTAATTTTCCTTTTCGCTAATTAGTACATGGTGGGTGGTTACCGTATTGCTTCCCTATAATCATACTCTAATTTATCCTGGTTTAGGGTTATTCCATGGGTGTGGACGCATTGGTGGATAGATTTTTAAAACAGTGTTGACTTTTATCTCTGCTTCATTTCTTGCCATAAATTCTAGGAGAACTAATATATCATCTGCAAATACTTGAATAAAAGTGCCGTTTAAAACCTTTATTCCTAACAATCCTGATATAGTTAAATTCCAATACAGTGGGCTTAATGGAGATCCTTGAGTTGATCCTACAGGTAATAGTTTAATTACTTATATGTTGTCATCTGGGTGTATTATCATTCGGTTCCTAAGTAAACTATCAGATATTTTAATGAGATTAGAATGGCAATCATATTTCTGTAGTTGATCTGTTACTATATCTGGTCGAATTGGTACCCTTAAACTTGGTACCCTTTCGGTTGTTCTTTGCCTGCACTGCCAGTGACGAGGGCGTGGGGAGCACCACAGATGGCACAGGCAGTGAGGCGCACGAGCGGGCTTCTGCGGCGGCCTCTATCTTCATCTCCTACGTGCCCTCGCATATGCTTTGGGCCGGTGGAGAGGAAACTGTGGACCAGCAGCATCCACAACCGATGTGGCTGCCACCACAGCTGCTGCTGCCTCAGCAAGCGGTGTGGTGACGGGTTGGGCTGCCCGAGGAAACCAAGCGGGGGGTAGAGGAGAGTCCAAGTCAGACTCGATGAACTGGGTCACTATGGAAACGAGACATCGCTCCGCCCCCCGGCGGGCTGCATCAGCGTGCTTACCCAGGGGGAAAGAGGCAATACTCTTCCGCGCCTTTGGGAAGGTGATGTTTTCTGTGACCTTGAGATTGATTATTTTTGCTTCTGCTTGGAACTTCTCGCATTTCTGGGAGTACGCGGCTTGTGGGCCCCTGCAGTTTGCACATGTGGGGTTGTCAGGATCACAAATGCCAGTGGGGTGGTCCTGCGCGGCGCATTTCGTACAGGTCGTTTTGTCCAGGCAAGAGGTTGTACTGTGCCCGAACCGCTGGCACTTTAAGCAGCGACGCGGGTTCGGAATGTAAGGACGAACGGAGCATTGAATGAAGCCTGCGTGGATATATTCAGGAAGAGAGGAGTGGTTGAAGGTCCGGATAATATTTTCTGAGGCGATTATCTTGTCGTCTCTGTGCATAGTGACGCAGTGCATGGCTGTGACGCCCTGATCCTTTAAACCTTTGAGAAGGTTGGCAACCGTTTCCGCAAGGAGACCTCTCTCAGAAATCACACCCTGGGAGCTGTTCAGGCTCCGGTGGGATGTGACCCTGGTGTCCAGGTCATGGATGTGGGTTTGTTCAAGAGGAGTGCGGGCTTGTTTTTCGGTATTGAGTAGTTCAAGGATTTCTACCGTGTTAAGGTTTTTAGCTTGATACTTTTTAACTATGGTGCTTTGAAGAAATTTAGAGACCAGGTATACAGACTGCGAAGCGAATGTCCTTGCTGAGTCAGCTGACCCAATCACAAGAAAACGAGAATAGTTTTATTCATGGTTGTTGAAAAGACAGTTGTTGTTGAAAGAGGTGGGAATGAAACTTCGGTGCGGACCCTTTTCGGTGGCGATCATGCTGAGGGGGAGGGGGGGGGTAATAATACCATATATTATAGTATAAAAGCAGGGAGATAGGGTTACTTTCGTCGTCAGCCTTACCCTGATAGCGGAAGAGGTCCCGGAGCTCCCTGCCTGGTAGACAGACAGGGAACCTATTCGCCGGAGCTTGACCTGGGCTCCGACGGCCACCGTTTGTAGTTTTTGCTCTTCACCTTAAAACTCCTACCACGGTAGGTTACAGCGTGAGTATGGGGCTCGCAGTCCAAGGTGGCGCCACTAGCGTCACTAAGATTACTCAAGGTGCCCCGTGGGGGGGAATTGCCAAATGACGGTAACATAAACTTTGAGTTGGTAACAAGCGCATAAAAACGAAAACAAAAAAGACCACTGCACAAGAAACAACAATAAAGAATTGGTTGGTCCTTTGTAAGGTCAAAATGGGCACCAAATGTAATCATACGGACTTGTCCTGAGTAGGTGCTCTTTGTTGTGGTTCCGCTTTTTTTCGCGGGTTTGACCACGCAAAATTTCTATCGCCAGTTAGGCCAACTTTGTACGCTCAATTTTGATATTTTCGAGCTCACCTCCGTCTCCCTATATGCTTTAAATGCAGTCGAATTGTAGCTTCTCTTGTGGAAACTGTACTGTCGAAATCTCGAGCGTGTCATGCTGGCTCAGTGAAGCTTCTGTAGGGCAAATCCGAAGATCAGTACACGCTTAAAAAAGGTCACAAGACTGGTTACATGCCAAATTAAGGTGTGTTGCCATTGACGATGTAAAGTGTGCTCAGACAATCATCGCTGAGACCAAAATGTCCACGGTTTACGAACACATGGACACCCAGAATCTCCGCGCAATCACTAAGTAAGGATGGCAACTCCCGCTGACCCGCATAGCCTAAACACCGATTTGTTTTACCACAATGCCTTTTCATTTAGGTTAAAAACCTCGTGTAATTTTTCTCTTGCACCCGTGTTAAATTTTATTAAGAAGCCCACATACTCACCTAAAATTTTGACGAGGTACAATACAGACTCTGTGGCATGCAAGACCGACGTAATTCCACAACGCGATTGCAGCCACATGAACGATAGCTTACCTTGATGGAAAGGTATATGAAATAAATTATTTGCTCAGTGTACGTCAGTACTGTTCAGAAATCCCGTGCAGGTGTCCTGTTCTCGTCAGGCAGCTAAAAATGCGGCAAATGAGTTTCTGGTTGTTCTTGCTACAGAAACTGCAAGCCATAATTAGTTTCGTAGTTTTTATTTCTTAGCAATGCGGATTCAGTTATCTACCCCTCCGTGACTAGCGTTATTCCGCATGGAATGTTTCTGAAACCATACGCAGAAAAAATAAGCGAAAACAACTGTTTGAACTGCAATGAAATACCACAAAAATAATAATATATTCGGCAAGGGAGTGAAAGCACCGCAATGTTTCCTATGTCTTAAATTTGAACAAGCGTATGAAGCGCAAAGTTTAAGCAGTTAACACGACAAAGTGTAAACGTATCTCGCAGTCAACCATTTGACAGGACTTGCCTTGTATGTTCAACTGCGGGAAACATTGGACCGTTATATTAAGAATGGGGACCCTTACATAGAAAGAATGAGAGAGCGTGAGAAAGAGGGCCCTGTTTTATATATAGAGATAGAGCAACATGGTGAGAGCGTCGGTTTCACAGCATCTGCTTGCCAGGAGCGGGGTTACGAGAGTGAGGCCATGAGGGGTGTTTTAAAAGCGAGTGTTGGCGAGAGTAGCGAAGTTTAGCATAAACACTTTGCAAAACCGGAGGGGGTACAAGCTGGATGGAGAAGGTAGGGGTGAAAGTTAACGCACCGTTTTCTAGAGCAAACATTTTGGGAACCGAGGTTGTGCGGCAGGCGGTACGGGCCAAGTCCATCAGCATTATTACAAAATGACTGCGCACTGGGAATAAAAACAGACAAGGTGCGATATTAGGAATTGTTCCTCAATAGGGAAACTAGAAACAGGTAGGGCGCCAGTACATCACATCGCCAGTGTACCAGTGTTCGATGAATGGCAGATGAAATTCTTCCTGCCTATTCCCTCGAGACCAGCGTTACCTGGTGCATTGACTCAGAAGCAGAACCAAGACGGACACACGAGACTATTTATTTAACGCGGGCCCCAATTGCAGATTCAAGAAAGCGAGTTCACTGGTACTGCTGTTCTCTAAATTGCAGATTGACCTCTTACACGAGCGAGGAGGCATGCGGCTTAGGGCCGTTGCCTCCACGCCATCGGACGTTTAACGGTGCAAGCACGTATCATTCATTCGGAGATTGAACAAAACACCATGGTGGAATGCCTATATCCAGACGCGTGGTGCTACCTTAAACGTGTGGTTGTTGGCATTATCCGGTAACAACGCGACATTTTGTATCCCGTGTAAACGTAGAGCTGTCAAAAACGCAACCGGTTCCGTTAGAATCGAACAGTACCCCACAAATGCTGTGAATGTGAGCAGCGCATTATTCGGACTTCCCGAACGCCATCAAGGCGGAGGTTGCAGCAATGTCAAACGAACATTCCACATTCTGGAACTTTTTAAAGCAAAGCTTTCTAACTCCACCAGCCAACGGTTCTTTCGTGGCGTGCGCAACAAGGAACTCCCAACGCGACCGGGGAAGCGGAGGGCGGTTGTCACTCATGAGAACAGTGTAGATGGCGCAGCGGGAGGCAGCAATTACCCAGCGTTCCCCGTGCGCCGAACCGGCGGGCGCGTCTGCGGGAATATTTAGTTGGCTTTGTTTTCTGTTGTAGCAACGGATATTTTGGCGCTGTCCTGGCGCAGCTTCAGATCCAGTGCGCGCTTTTTTCGGACCGCTTGAATAACTTGTTTGACAGCATCTCCTGGGTATTCCGGGCCAGGCGGATTAAGTTGTAGTAAGGGAACGATACGTCAAAGATTTGTTATGTGCGAAGAAAAGTGACAATCATCTAAATACATCCGAACGGCTACAAAGCAATCCTGCAAAGAAAACGGCTTCAGTGTTAATGTATCAGGTTGGCTCCATTTAGGTGCATGTCCAACTTTCCTTCGCAGAAACTTACTCCAACTGGGGCATCTCCCTCTTAATCTGGTCGATTAACACCGGTCCTTCACTTCGAGGTTTGATAAATTCGCTCTCACCCTACAAACACGAACTTCCTCGCTAGCTCAGTTGGTACAGCGACTGCTCCGGTTAGCGGTGGTCAGGGGTTCGAATCATGGACCAGGACGAATTTTTCTTCAACTGCGATCTTTCTGAGAAAGGTAATTCGCTTTCGTTTGTAGCCGTTTGGCTTTATTTATGTAGATGTCCAACTATCCTCCACAGAAACGTCATCCACCTAGGGGATTTACCCTTAATCTGGTCGATTAACACCTGTCCTTCCCTTCGAGTTTTTTTATCAATTCGCTCTCGCGCTACAAACGGCTAGCCTCCCGATTTGCTCAGTTGGTATAGCGACTGCTCCGTTTAGGCAGTGGTCCCGGATTCGAATCCTGGAACAGGACGAACGTTTCTTACACTGCGAAGTTTCTGAGAAAGCTGTAAAGCTGTCCTGTGAAGCCGCTTGGCTGCATTTAGGTGGATGTCCAACTTTCATTCCCGGAAACATAATCTATCTTGTGGATTTCCCCTAAGTCTGGTCGATTACGCATTGGTTTGCAATAGCGGGAAGACAAAATGTAGAGGCCACATACATACTTCTGGCTGCTAGAGAAACGCTACCTTTTGCGCGCTGCCTGCCAAGATCGCGGCTCCGCTTTCCAAAATGGTGAATACCAATTCGGTTTTTTCCTAACAGGTTTTACAAAGGCAGAGGAGCAAATGATTCTGATAAATAGCGATTATAAATGTTTCCTCAGCTTTCTCGCAATTTTTCAAGTTTTTTAACTAAATAGCTTTATTTCACTTCACTTGATTCTCAAATCCAGCATGATAGTTCAAAACAACTGCTTGGACCCATAGCCAGAGGCTCGTATAGGGTCCAATGTTGCAATAAAAGGCATTGTAAGAGGATACAAAATACAGGATGCTAAACATTGCTAATATAGAAAAGAAGGTCAGGGCATTGCACAAACATATATATTCACAAACTCGAACTTGGGTAAGATAACACAAACATGCAATTTTTATACACAAATAAAAGAAAGGCAATGAGTAATAACAACTACGCAGTAAACTTCCTCTGGACGTAGTGATACTTTTAGACAAGAGTTGAACGATTTTGTTGCTAATAAAGGAGTGACGGAGACTCATTATTATTGCAAGAAAATGTTTCTTTATTTTAAGCAAAAAGTTAACAGCTGATTTTATATTCTGGGGCAATGTATTCCTTATTTCGGTACCGAAGAACTGTAGTTGTCGTTCTCCATATACGTTATTGGTAGGAGGAAGGTTGAAATTACCAGCAGCAGAATTCCTCGTAGGGCGAGATGACGAGCAAAGAATGGACGAATGAACAGGGCGGTTATACGTTATAATATCAATAATGGCAATGGCTGTTTTCGGTTTAAGCAAACTGTCCATTGGTAAAAATTGTAGTTTACTAAACAGGGGTGCGCTAGGATGATCATGGCTTGAGTGCGTTATTATTCTTAATGAGCGCTTCTGTAATTCTCGTAAAGGTTCCAGGTATGCAGTATAAGTCCTACCCCATGAACGTATGCAGTAAGACAAATGACAGTGGACGAGAGAAAAGTACAAAATCTGTAATATTGCAAGGTCGAATTAACTTCTCGCTTGCTACAATGCATGACAGCCCGAAGATAACCTTGAGCACACTGAGTTTATATTAACTTGCCAACTGACATGTTTGCAATAAAGCACCTAGGTATTTAAATGAATTGGTGATTTCGAGTGCATAATTATTTAACTTTATTTGAATGCGGTCTAGATTTATGGGCATATGTCGGGAATGAATTATCATTTACTTTGGTTTGTCCGCGTTGATGGTAAGTTTATTTGCCTTGAACCAATCTGATATATTTGATAGTTTGATATTGGTTTTTGTTTCGATTTCTCGCATATTTTCCCCCCTAACCATTAAAGCGGCATCCTCCGCGTACAATAGTAGCTCTGCACCATTAATAACCAGTAGTAGGTCATTTACATATAATGTACCATTATATTATTATAATTATATTATAATGTTGTAATATAATATAATATACATTATAATATAAATCAGTACCAATGAAAGCCGCTGAGTTCACATACCGTGTTGTTTCAGTGTCTGCACTTGTGACGCGCGCTGGCCTCGCCCCTCGCTACCGCATCACGATCTCTAGGTTCCGCTGGCTCACTCTTCCAAAGACGCTTCTTTCTGTTTCCTTTCCGGTGACGAACGGTCGGGCTACAGCGGCGGCATCCACCGCTCTAGCCCGGCTGTGGCACACGACGCTGCGTTTGGGACACCACCCCTGCCAATTCCAGGCAACAGCTGGAAGAACCACTGGTTTTAAGTTACGTGTGTGAATTCAAGTGACGTGGCTCCGTGTGTGAATTCAAGTGACGTGGCACGGGCAATTGCTGTACGTGTTTTTCACAGCTTTGCTTTCGAACCACCTTCACATCATAGATTGGGGCCGTTTTTTTTGCACCGGACGGGACGTCTTTGATGGAACAACCAATGTAAAGAACCTTGCAGGGTACGTTCGTAACCTAGCGCAAGACTTTGTAAGGTCCGCACTTTCACCTCAGCCGCTTTCCACACGGTCCTCACCGTCGGACAGGTGTACATGACTAGATTTATCCACCAGGGTCAAATACGGCAGTCTTGTGGCGGAGGTTGTAGGGGCGTATGTCTCAGCGCTGTTACAGCCTTGTGCTTATTGTCGTTCGATACACGCTTTTACTGTACGTTGTTGTTGCTGTTGTGGTGACAGATCTTTGCATCGTACATGTCAGTCGCGTATTTGCCATGAAAAACAATTGCGCCATTCAGTTATTTTCTGGTTTAAAAGCAGTGTTATTCGAAATGAGGTATTCCAACAAATGCCGTGCGTGTTGTTTTCGTCTCGGTTTGCATGCATGGCATGTCAACTGCTATGTTGTTTGGGCACGCAGTTAAAACTTCTGTCTGTACGTGATAGCCGGTCCATTTCCCACGGGGGTACCGCGCAACTGCAGGATTTTTAGGACCAGATCAATTCTAAACGGTTCATTTTGATCGGTAATAACGCTGATGGGAGCACCATAAACTACAATATTTATGAACAAGGAAATGACCACTTATCTGCTTGCTCTGCTGCAATCGTCGTCAAAGGGCAATGACCTTGTCATTCTATTGCGTGCCCCAAGCGTTAGTCACCGGCACGCCTCATGCTATTCGTCTACCTTTTTTTTACCCTCCCGTAGTTTAAATAACGCGGTTTTTTTGTATTCAATGGTGTAGCACTCGCCCTGCTAGCTCACCATCTGGGGGGAGCACCAATGTTTAACTCTTTTTTGACGCCTTGTTTACTCTTAATCGGTTCTCGAAACAAATGCTCTAATGTTTACCTAAAATGCTAGGAACGTTGCATCTGGAGGTTACGTACTGACGCTGCCGCAAACACGCGTGATGTTTTCTTGACGCTGCATCAAATGAATAAGTATGACAAAGCCCATGCATTGTTTTCAGTTGCCTAAAATGGTCCTCCCTAAGTAGTTTTCATGATTGGTTGATTGACTATTCGTGCTGGGGTCCCTATGACTGATAGAAAGACATGTGACAAGAAAGCCGATACTTTCGCTTTTAGAAAACCTATAAAGACTAACGCCTTGAAACCAGGGAACCTTCACTACCAGTCCAGGCCTACTGCCGTTTGTTCGAGTGCACAACGTGAGTGAGTAAGATCGGAAGCATCCAGGAAGGCCCTTTCAAGCTGCTGAGAGAGTGTTCTTAGTACTTCAACTGACTGCACCTTGCAATTTGAATGAAGTAGAGAGATTTGGCCCATTCACACACGCGACAGGTAGACACACAGTGTCACGCCGCCGCACACAGCTTGAACAAGTAAAAGTTTGCTGGCTCCTTACAAGAAAGCGGGTGTCAATAGGGTGCGATGCAACGAGCCCACACCTTTAGGCCTGTAACTGTTTCTAGTTGCTACCCTAACAAGGAGCAGGTAGCTGGGGCTAAGAGGAAAAACCTTCCATACTTCTTCTTGCTTTGGGACCTTAAACGAAGGAAGAATTTTGGTTGTTGTAGTTTCATTTTTGTGGCGAACTGGTTTTGTGCACCTAGTATACTCCAGAAAACACTTCGAGGTTTGACGTGTTGATTATTTTATTGGGGAAGCACATTACCTCCAGCCATTATCGGGAAAACAAATTGCGGTATTAGCAGAGGGGTTTGATAATTTTGGCTCAGCATATCTTAGTAATCCCACATGGCTTCCATCGAGAAGTGTTTTGCTCGAGGTTCTCAACGAGAAAGAAAGGCGGTAAAGCCTTCTCACTCCTAACTTTTCCGAAACACCGGCTGCATTGTAATTTACAGTTACAGCCAAAACATTCAGGCCCCATTTCACACCCTCTACGGTCGCCACTGAAGTCTGTTATGAAACTGTTGCTCCTTTAAATGGAATATTTAACATGTCTTATAGGGCCAGAAGTGGAAAGGCAAAGAGATGCTTTTATATGCGTCAATTTCACAATCATAACTGAGAAGTTGCTTTTGTATAAATAAAAACCTTGTTTCTTAGGATTAGTATGAACCCTCACACTAATAACTATCGCCGAAGCAAATACTATACATATAGTGCTATAAAAAGCGAAGACAGATCGCTAATTTCTTTTATCTGCAGATTAGATAACGCCAACCTAAAATGTGATTAGTGAGGTCCCGGGTGTCCAACTCAGAATATTTACGCCGTCAAACCAACAGCCTAACAACTGGTCCACCTCAAAAGACCTAGGGTACGGGTTAGCCAAATAAAAAAATGAAGGAAGCTTACAGTAACGCGTAATACTTGAAGCTAGCGGGGCAAGGCGTAACCTTCACGACCATCACGATGTATAAAGTCCACGATTGCAGCAGATTTGCGTCTTCTTCGCTGCGGCAACGACAGTTACATCATCATTGTTGCAATAATTGTGAGCTTCAATCATTTTTTGAATTTGATAATCATTGGACATCACCTTGCTGGTGCCTACACTATGACTTGTCTTTCTCGTTTGGAGCAAGTGTTGCTACGCTTCCCACGAACGTTGGAGTTTTTTAGGCCTATCTTGGCCAATCTCCCAAATGGGTATTTTTTGCTTGCAAACGTGCACCGATGATGAAGGTTGGTCACCGCGAGGCACGCACGAGCGCTCGGTATTTTCTTGCGTTTTTTAGCCACCGGGCGGTCGCCAAAATCTTGGCCAATGTCCCTAAGTGCGTATGCCCGCCTTGACAAGCGTACGCAGGTAGGCAGGTAGGTAGGATGGTAGGTAGGTAGGTAGGTACGTAGTTAGGTAAGTAGGTAGGTAGGTAGGTAGGTAGGAGGAGTGGAGTGGCTCCTCTTTGAGGATTTTGGATGCGAAGCATTTTATTGTCGGGGCTATGTCCCTCCTTCCACCGTGCGGCGTCCACACCCCCACTGCGCATGCCTGGCCAGGCACCACTGATGCTGATTTTGGCAGGATGCCCCTAGGGATCGGCCACCAAAGAATCCATTACGAGATAGCTTCGCGTTCAACCACCGCCATCATCTTGCCGTAGGGGAACCATGAGTACCACACCCCCACTGCGCATGCCTGTCCATGCACCGCTGATGATGATTGTGGCAGGATGCCTCTAGAGACTGGACAACCAAAGAATCCATCACGAGATAGCTTTGCTTTCAACCACCGTCGTCATCTTCCCGCATAGGAACCCTGAGTGGTCCCCGCTGATGGTGATTGTGGCAGGATGCCCCTAGGGATTGGTCAACCAAAGAATCCATCACGAAACAGCTTCGCGTTCAACCACCGTCGTCATCTTTCTGTAGGGGGACCCTGAGTAATATGCGAGGCATTCCTCCTCTCCTCTCGGACTCTTCTCTCCTCTCCAGCATTCCTCCTCTCTTCTTGAAGCTCCTCTCCGGAATTGCGCAACGAATGGCAACACCTGCGGTAGCCTCTGCATAGTCCGCTGGGGGCGCCACTGTAGCTCCGCGGTATGAATGACTCATTCCGCTCCCCTTATTCTCCTCCCGCAACGCCGCGATGATCAGTGTCAACGCCAGTGTCAGCGCCGCGGACAGCGACACGGAGAAGAGGGCTCGAGCCGCTGCCATGAAATGGCAACGGCGACAGGCCGATTCCAACCTTCTGACTCGCGAAGTCGAAAGAAAACACCAACTCCGCCAAGAAGCTGCTACCGTTGCAATGAGTGCTCGCGCAGCTGAACTAATGGGAAATGGCCCGACCACATGGCTGCTTCGCATAATACTCAGGGTTCCCCTACTGGAAGATGGTGAAATTTTTTAAAACAGAGCTGAGTGATCCATCGCACGCGCTGAGGAGTTCATGAAAAATGACGGATGCCACCAAGCTTATTATACGTTTGACACAGGGGCCATGTCGTCGGATTGAGTTTACAAAGCTAAGCCAGTGTTTGCGCTGAATTCTTAAGGGTGCGGAAGAGTACCAACGGCGCGGCTCTTCTCATTTATTTAGGAACGTAATGAAGTTTTGAGTAATTCTTTATTTTTGCAGTGCATAATAAACCGGTTGCTTGTAATTATAATAAAAAAGTTCAGTTCATTTATATAACTACTTTCCCCTTGATCCCACTATTCGGCAGTCTTTATTTTGTTTCTGTTCAAAGTGCTTTTATTTTAGTACGCCCACGTTAAACGGTGGGAGCGAGAGGACCTCCAACCTTTGAAGGTTTGCGAGGCAAAAATCGGAGCCTCACATTAACCTGTTTTGGCACAAGAATGTCCGGATTGTCCATGTCGCACTGAATTGGGTGCTCTGGCACAACGTTGTACTTTTGCAGCAGGAATGCCACCATCAGAAAAACCTCCATGGATGCGAACATTTCACCAGGGCACGATCGGCGGCCTGTGGAAAATTTAGAAGGAAGGAAGCAAAATAGGCTCTCACAAATTTTTGTTGGCATGTTATATATACGTACGCTAGTAATGATTTTTTTGATATAGCAATAATTTTGGGGCTATTGTCAAACTCAAATATGACGCACACATAGCCATAAGTATGTATAAATCAGCAATTGCACATGAGTAGCAGAGTCTAGGTTTGTTATTAAAAGCTTTACATCACAACACCCATCTCAGTGAGTTTCTGAAGCGCTTTAGATCACCGCACAGCGCCTGCACAAGATCAAAGAAATATGTGGTTTTGATAAGTGCCAAGGTAGCGGGCAGGCTATTTTGCCGACATACGCCTTGGTCCAGTACTGGCCTAAAATGGACCTCGCGTTTCTGGCACCACTCTCGCCGCCAGGGAACATTGGTAGCAGCCTGGATAGAGCGAACGCCTGTGATCTTTTCTTAAATGAACTCTCGCCTGCGACTCCACACCAGTGTGGGCATTCTTGTATCATTCGCATGAAATGAATAAAGATCATAAACGCATTGAGCTGTTGCTTTGCCCGCGGCTGCTTTTCGCTCTTCTGACAGAGTCTCTATAGTGTGGTGAATTGTTGTTGTTCGCGGACGTCGTAACGAACCTTGGTCCTATCCGTAACAGTCACGTTCGTTCTAGTAGTGTTACTGGCAATAATCGCGAGGATTCCAGCTTTTTAAAGGCTGTGCAAGCGCAGATAATCACAATACAAATACGCAATAACGAAGTAAAAATCCTCCGTCGCATGCCCCCGCGCGAGGGACACGTGTAAATGCAGAACATAGTGGGGTGAAAGCGCGCGTCGGCACCCCCAAAGTCCCATTGACGTTGCCCTACGGCTTCCGCGACGGCGGCTTCCGGGACGGCGGCGGCCTCCAGGCGACGACGCTTGCTCGCCGCCGGCTCTCGTTGCCGTACGGCCGGGTCCGCGGCCCGACGCTGACATTTCGAAGCTGTGTCTTGCTCTCGACTCGAAGGGTCCGCTTCTCGACGCTGACGCCTGGCCGCTGCTTCTCGTGCACGCTGCTCGGGATCCGCTTGTCGACGTTGACGCCTGGCCGCGGTTTCGCGTGCACGAAGTTCGGCGTCGGCAGCGCGCTTATGAAGTTTGCGCTCGGCGTCGGCATCCCGCCGCCTCGCCACCTTGTCGTCTGCCGCCGTCGACGAAGACGATGGTACGACGTTTTGAACTGGTGCTTCGGCGCTGATGTTGGATTGCGTCGAGGTACTAGTTGAAGGTCTTGCTTCCATCGCTTATCAACTGCGACTACCGACGAGCGCAAGAGAACACGCGAGGAGCAGCGGAGAGCAGGCGAGGAGGAGTGGGGGAGAGGGCGCTTATCAACTGCGACCGCCGATGAATGCAAGAGAACACGCGAGGAGCAGCGGAGAGCAGGCAAGGAGGTGTGGGGGAGAGGGCGCACCTGGAACGGCTGTTGCGGACGCCGAGGCGTGCCAACGCCGACAACGCCGGGTGACATCGTGAGTTAAAGAAATGCTCTGCATTTAAAATAAGTGTTTGGCAGGTTCATGCCAGTCAAGGTAGTATTGAGGCCGGACAGGCTGCTATTTGAATTAGATTGACAGTCACTGAAAACACACTGCAAGCTTTCGAATGCATCGAGGTTGATGTAAAGTCTACAACTGACGACCTTCAAAAACAATCCTTTCTTCATTATCGAGTTGACGAACTCGAAGACAGGGCTGGGAGGGACCCCCTTATCTTTCATGGGTTGTCAGATCAAGACGAAAGCTGCCATCAAACGGAAGGGAAAATTCTTGGCTTGATCTCGTCTGGCCTCCAGAGCGAGATAAGTGGCATTGAACGCGCGCATCGCATTGTACAGATTTCAGCCTAGGCAGGCGTTCAAAAATAGGTGTGTTTTTCCGCTTTAAAATAAAAATAACGCGCTTTATGCATAGAATAAGCAGAAAGCGTGCAATGTCAACGTTACCGAAGGCTTTTCGACCGCAACACGTCTACTTTGTAAAAAAATATTCTTCTTTGCGAAATCGCAGCCAAACTCTCCTACTTTCAAACTTACATATAGAAAACTCCTTTTAAATGATAGCTACTACTCTTATGACCTCATAACAGATTCTGTGATTGAATCAACTACTCTTTATTCTCAAGAAAGCATTACTCGCAATATTCCCACCTCCCCACCACCCTTCTATGTTTCACCTAGATAACGGGTAGTGAGGGGTAATGGTAGTAGTTTGCAATCAACGCATGCTTCCATTTTATTCACCAATATCAGAAGCTTAATCAGTCGCTGCACACAAGTAGATCACCTATTATTTCTTAATCCACAGATAGTGTAGTGTTAACTGAAATAGCTACTTAGGAATTTACACGATGGCAAAATTTTTCATTGTTCTAACCATTTCCTCTTTTATCGCCATGATAGGGGCGCAAGACAAGCTGGCATTCTCGTGGCTGTCAAAAAGAACTCGAATCCTTTTTACCAAATATGACGTCTGTTTTAGAAATCGCATGGGTGTCTTCTAAGCTGTCGTATCACAGACTACGTTTGGCGTGCATGCTATCATCCCCAAAATTCTTCGCTCACGTTCGTAAGCGACCGTCATAACGCTATAAACATGGTTGTATCCCGAAACCCGACATGTGCTCTTTTCCCTTTGGTTGAATGTAACTCCCCACAAACTGAATGGTGTGCCCCAGCACCATTTGTAAACCCGTTTTCATCTAGTGCCCAAAACTTTATGGATTTATGCTTATCCTTTAACTTAACACAAATAGTATCCGAACCTACAACAGTAGCCCCCCACTACCCCGAATATATTAGATATTTTCCTTACAATCTGCCGTCACCTATGTTCTCAAATAACATATACGCTCAGACTCAGCGATCAAGCCCTTGTAAACTCGCCGGTTAGGATGCCAGTGCAAAATTTTTTTATAAACGACAATTTCAATCGAAGTTATCGCAAAGTAATCTTTTGAGAAATGAACCGTGAACTCCATTTAATTATACTTGATTACTTAGACGGATTCGATGAACGATCGCTCCAATGCAATTGCGTGTTTTTTTTTTAAACAGCAAGAACATTGACTTGGCAAAGCGATTATTACCTGCTCGATAAATATCCTGTACACCGAACGCTCCCTGGTTTAATCCAAATCTTACGCGCTTATCATACCAGAAGCAGCGGCTCTTCCAATTCGCAAAGACATCTCCCATAGTTTATAATTTCTTGTAAGGTTTAACGCACCGACGAAACACAGGCGATGAGGCACGCCGTAGTGGAGGGCTCCGGGTTCATTTTGACCACGTGGGGATCCTTAACGTGTGCCGAAATCTCGTACACACGGGCGCTTTTGCTTTTCGCCTCCACCAGAAAGCGGCCACCACGCCCGGGCATCGAACCCGTGACAGCGGCACAACAGGTTAGCCACTGAGCCACCGCGGCGGGTTCTCACATTGTTTATGGGGGGTTTTTCTACCGCTCACCAGGGAATGATATAAAGACTGCAAAAAAAATTCTTCAAGAAATATGATTCCCAGCGTTTTGCAAAATAATCCCAGGAAATTTTGGCACCTCCTTAACCCTACAGAAGATTCCCGTGTAACGCTAAGTGACGTAACGGCGAACCAATGCCCGTTAATGAATGTACTAGTGTGCTAAACAAACTGTTTTGAGATGACTTCTCATCCATTTACACTTCTTGCTTACTCAACTTTAGGTGTCGTCCCTCTATACCAATGTCACCTCTGCAGATCGACCCAAGTGGAATATAATGAAGGTTATTGACTCACTTAAACTTTCTTCTTCCGGTAGCGTTCATCGCTAGAATTCTAAATTCCTTAAAGGTACCAAATACAACTGCTTTTTTTATCCAAACTAAACGTTTTAAGCAATCATTAAATAAATAATACTCCTGCTGATCCGAAAATAGGCAATGTGGCACGTCTCTAAATCTGGAAATAAAACGTCCCCCCTATAATACTGGCCAATGTCTATCTCAAGCGTACAGTGTAAAATCTTACAACATAAAAGTTATCCTCATGTTGTCAGGTTTTTTTAATCCACTTTGTTTTTGACCCCGCGCAGCCTGGTCTTCGGAAGTTTCTTTCATGTGAAACCCAGGTAATTTTGCTTACTCACAAGCTTTATTACTCTATTCTGTTAAAAATTTACTATTGCATTCCTCACAACCGTTCCTGTGCCGACTGCGTTTTTTTTATTTCGCAAAAGCGTTTGATAAAGTCTCACACCCGTTACTTCTACTAAAAAAAAGAAATAAAGGTCTTTAATATAGGTCTTTAATACTAGTTTAATACAGGAATAATAAACAAGATTGAGTGCTGCCTCTTGCATCTCCAGCAATTTGTAACGGCCAATGACACCATTTTATCTCTAAACCCGGCTATTTCTGGTGCACCTTAGGGCAGCGTTCTTGATCACCTAATTGTTGTCATTTACATAAATGATTTGCCTGAATGCGGCTTATCATGGGTGGATTTATTTCCTGCCCATTGTGTCATTTTTCCAAAAATAGAAAACGATATTGGCATACGCACACTCCAGTCCGACATTAATGCTATATCATATTGGTGCAGTACATGGGAGATTTGATTTTGGTATTTTGATTTTTATTTCTTAGCAAACTGAAAAATGCGCATAACCGCGAATTTTTCGTATCCCCATTACCGCGTGCTCATATATTCTTCTTTGTAAAATCCTCGACGCCGTTACTTCGTATAAATATTTGGGCGTTCTAATCACTACAGACCTGTCTTAGAATCTTCATGTTGAGAACATCACCAATAATCCCAACCGAATGCTTCGGTAAACAAGACGCTATTTTTCTTTCGCCCCTTCTTCGGTAAAACCTGTATTTTCGAATTCCATGTGCGTTTACGAGTTTACCATGATTCACTGATGTGAGAACCATGTACTGAAGTGCTGCCTAAGCAGCTAGAAATTATTCAGAATGACGCTGCTCGTTTTATTGTTTCTAACAGCGAGCAGTCAGTGTTTCCAGTATAAAAACTAACTTTGTTCTCCCATCTCCGACGTCACGACGCAAAGCGCAATGCTTGTGCTCATTGAATAAAATACAGGGTGATCAAATTTAAGTCAACCGCTTTTTATAAAAATAGGCGCTTAGATTTACGCGAAGACGACCTCTACAGTGAGGTTATGCGCCCAGGGGGACAAATAATTATGAGGTAACTAATGATGAAAGTGAAAAAATTAATTAAAATTGCATAATTAACTTTTTGTGGATGCGGTAACCAGGCATGTTTGTATTGAAGAATTAGACGCAATTGTGTTCCTACGCAGTTTCAATTGACAGAATTACTCTAGCGCATCCATATTCCGAGATACCAAATGGCAAAGTTTAATTACCGTTCGTATGATTACGCATGCTAGAAGTCAAGACCGGCGCATAGCTCCTCCCTTTTGTTCTCTGGTTTTATAGCGGTTCCAATCACTGTAGATTGTGATAACTCAGGGAAGAATGAATGTGTGCCAGTTATCACTTTTTCCTGTGCGTCCACCCCTTTGTCGAACTAAACACCGTACACAGCAGACACGTCAGAAAAGGGAGAAGCTTTGCGCCGGTAAAGACTGTCTTGCATGCGTAATCATGCGAACCCGCGATTGAACTTCCCGGTTTGATATCTCGGAGTACAGATGCGCTAGATGAATTCCGCCAATTGAAACTGCGTAGAAACAAGATTGCCTCTAACATTCCAATACAAACATCCCTGGTTACTGAAGCCACTAAAAAGTTATTATCCAATTTTATCTATTTAAGCTTTCAAAATTAATATTTGCCTCCTATTTATGTGTCACCCTGGCGCATAACCTCACTGTAGAGGTCGTCTTCACGTAAATATAAGCGCCTTTTTTAAAAAAGCCTGTCGACATAACTTTGATCCCCCTGTATATTGACGCAGCATGCTTCACGACGCTTCCATCCCCCTTCATGCGTATTTTCCATTAAGGCCATGAGCACAAAGTTGGCATTCCTTCTTGCAAAACAAAAGCCTTTTTTCGATTCTTCCTTTCCCTGTACCTCAGGGGATTGGAACCATTTTTTTTCTCATGTCGCTACATTAAGCAACGCGTTTTCGTTTCGTTCTGCTGTGTGTTCTTTGTTTTCTTTGTACTTCTTTGTACTTCTGTTTTCTTCATTGTAGTGATGCATTTACACATTTTCCTTTTTAATGAAATTGCCTTGAGGGTATTCAAAACAAGCGTCCGCTCGACATCGAAACAGTTATCCAGCCGCCGGCGTGTGGCTGCTACCATGTTCAACCCAGCGCCAGCTAACGCAGCCCGCCACGCAGTGTGCTGTGGCAGCATGTCTTTGGCTGCAAGCTAAGGCTGAATTAAGCAGCCATAGCTAAAGTTGGCCGCTGCCCATCAGTATTGAAGTATGGGCAAAAAAGGTACGCTAGCAAAAAAGAATATGCGTGGAGTGGGGGAAATTCCACCAGGCATCACCATCGGCACTACAAGTTAGACCATCGATAAAATACCAACCGCGATACGTAGGCAAACATGTTACGTGTCGTGCCCTAGAATATTAAACAGACCATGCAAAAAACCGAACTTTGGTTAATTCGAAAGACTACCTCGTTAGAATCCTTCTCACACCACTTTTGACGTAAACATCACTCAAATAAGCTATATAGTTAGGAAAAAATGTATTGGCCAGGTGACCCACTAGCTCATTTCCCGGAATACAACCTATGACGTCGCATGTGCCACCTCTGCGATAGGCTGAGGCTGACAAAACGAAACGCAAAAAATGCAGGCCTTACAGGCTTGCCCAATTAGCTAATCGGCTTATATTTACGGTACATTCTTTCTGAAGCCATAAGAATGGTGGCGTACGCAATGGAAGTTACCAAAGGACACGCAAACACAGAAGTACTGATGCGTACTGCTGTTGGTACAGCGCTCACTATCCTTCTTGTAGCAGCACACCAACGCAAATGTTTGGGTTTGTCACAGACTACATTGGCCGATTGGCGTAACCGATGTTGCCTTACGTGACCATATTTATCGAGCGAACGGCACGTTTCACGACGACATTACTTTCTACCGAATGGGAAACGATGCTCCGCAGCAGCTTGAGTTACTTCACAACGTGTCAATATGGTTTATGGTCTGGTTTTTTTTCTGCACAACGTAGATTGTTGAATTTACGGATATTTTCCCTTGTTCGGCAAAAGCGAATAAACCATTTGGGTATTTTGATTTTAGGACGGCTTTGTGTGCGGTCCTCACGTCTCGCTTTTACACAAATTATCTCTCCCCGCGTTACACTGCAATGTAACGTACACGACAAAATTGCGCACAGCATGTTCTTTTCTTTTTTACATTATCTCAATTTAATAACGCAAGTGTCCCTTCCGTAGTTATCCAGGATTGTGTTCTTATGAACCTGCTTTTCATTGTATTTATCAACGATAATGTAATCCAGCTAGCTGCAAAGTTCGCCTGTATGTTGACGATTGTGCCATTTTTGACGCTATTACAACCTTAATTAATAGAACGCTTCTTCAAAGCGACCTGGTTTCTATTCCGCGCTGGTGTCCAAAATGAGATGACTGTCAGTGTAGCAAAATGCTACCAGGTAACGTTTTCCCGCCACCGTACTAAAACTCTAATAAAATACCTCCTTGACAATGTGCACCTTCACACTGTGAAAGACTAGCTCCGTGATTACATTATGTCCAACCTAACCTGGAAAACGCAGGTTTGACGTGTCTCTTCCGCTGCTTCCCGAAATCTTATCTTTGTTCGACGCAGTTTAATGTCCGCACTCCTTTAAGTAAAACAACTTGTATAGAGCATGCAAGATCTATTATGGAAGATGTCTGCACCATTCATGACCCATAATTTCCCTAATTTGTGAAATGTTAAAACCGGTTCACAACCGTGCCAAGCGCTTTTTTGAGGGTGATTATAAATTCAGCTTGAGTATTACATTACTAAAAAGACAGCTTAACTCTGAGCCGCTAAGTGAACATCAAAAGCAAATAAAACAATTTATTCTATCGTATTCATATTAGAAAAACTCGCATAAGTCCTGCCATCTTTTTTGTTTATACCACAATTTATATCAAGAAAAAGTGGCCATAGGTGAAAATTTCTTGAAACGTCTTGTACAGACATTTTTAAGAACTTGTTTGTTCCTGTCTCTTAAGCATGTGGAATAAGCTGCTAACTAGGATAGTAGACAATGCTTGTGATATGATTTTTAACAACACAAACTAAACAACAACACAAAACACAAACTAAACAACAAACCACACAGTTTGTAGAGAAAATGAAAATTTTAACTAAAATTGCTTAATGTCATACTAAATAAATAATCGTCTGCTACCGTTCAAGCGCTGGGTCAATTATAAAACACAAAATCTTTTGAAGATAGCAAACTTGTATTTAGTCTGCATGGCTACTTTATGTTGAATAACGTGAATCAAAATAGCTACTCGCGATACCTTCTAATCTCGCGATACGCTCGCGGTACTACGCGATACGTTTTAATCTCGTAAGAATTCTTCAACCCCCAGAGCTTGGCTTTCCCGTTCTGCAAGTCATGTCAGAAGGATCCAAATGCCTTCACATTAGGCTTTTGCTCAAAGCTCTTGTGGTAGCTTGTATCGCTCGTGCATCATGACCCTGATGTCCTTGAAGGGGGATTCTCGATTTATCTCTAATAAAATCTGTATTGGTACCGCTTTTTTCTTCCGTGTTTCACCTAAAAAAATGTCAATAACTCTGAGCATCGACTTTCCCCTATCCATGACATTGAATATCACACCAATTGAATGAGAATTTTAAGAACTTAAGACTTACACGGTATCAAAAACGTACCGAACATTTTCACCTCGCCTACGACCACGCCGTACTGTCACTCCATGAAACATTCGTTGGCAGTGTCGTTGGTTAATTCTCATTTCGAATTCCTTACAGTTAGAATATTATTCCAAGGCGCTTGTGTACGTTGAATTGAGTTTGACAACTTCAGGGGGTGTTCTCTTCGAAAAGCATACTGTATATACCGTATGGTGGTGGCTCAACTTTTGTAACTTTTAGTGTGTGCGGAAAAATCTTTGATCACAATTAGTTGTGTGATAATCACACAATTCGGTTGTAACTATTTCACAAGGTGTCAATATGGTTTCCCGGCTGGTTTTTTCTGCACAACTTAGATTGTTCAATTTACGGATATTTTCTCTTGTTCGGCCAAAGCGAGTAAATCATTTTGGTATTTCGATTTTAGGGGGTTTTGTGGGTGGTCCTCACTTCTCGCTTTTACACACATTATCTCTCCTCGCGTTACACTGCAAGGTAATGTACACTACAAAATTGCGCACAGCATGTTCTTTTCTTTTTTTGCATTATCCCAATTTGATAATGCAAGTGTTCCTCCCGGAGTTCAGCAGGATTCTGTTCTTATGGACCTGCTTTTCATTGTATTTATCAAAGATATTGTTTCCAGCTAAGCTGCAAAGTTCGTCTGTATATTGATGATTGTGCCATTTCTAACTCTATACAACTTTACTTGATACAAGACTTCTTCAAACCGACCTGCTTTATATTCGGCGCAGGTGTCAAAAATGAGAAATGACTGTCAATGTAGCAAAATGCTACCAGATAACGTTTTCCCGCCACCGTACTACTACTCTAATAAAATAACTCCCTGACAATCTGAACCTTCACACTCTGAAAAACTAACTCCGTGTTTACTTTAGGTCCAACCTAACCTGGAAAATGCAGGTTGGACGTGTCTCTTTCTCTGCTTCCCCAAATCTTAACTTTATTCGACGCAGTTTAATGTCCGCTCCCCTTAAAGTAAAACAACTTTGTCTAAAGAATGCAAGATTCATTATTGAAGACGTCTGCACCGCTCATGACGTACAATTTCCCTACTTTGTGAAATGTTAAACAATGTTCACAACCGTGACAACCGATTTTCCGACGTTGATTCTGATTTCCGCTTCAGTATTACATTACTACAAAAACAGCTTAACTCTGAGCCGCTGAGTGAACATGAACAGGATAAAAAACAATTTATTTTATCGTATTCATATTTAGAAAACGGGCATGATTGCTGGCATCTTTTTTGTTTATACCACCACTTATTTCACGAAAAAGTGGCCATAGGTGAAAATGTCTTGAAACGTGTTGTACAGACATTTTTAAGAACTTGTTTCTTCCGGTCTGTTAAGCATGTGGAATAAGCTGCTACCTAGGACAGTAGGCAATGCTTCGGATGTGATTTTTAGTATTTCTGTCAGCCCTGTAATGTTTTATTTGTGTGTGTGTGTGTGTGTGTGTGTGTGTGTGTGTGTGTGTGTGTGTGTGTGTGTGTGTGTGTGTGTGTGTGTTTGTATGACGGTATTAGCGATGTGTCCTTATTCTGCCATCTCCAAGAAAAATAAAGAGTTCAGAATTTGCCACCACTATACCTTAATGCGCGGGAGAAAACAGTAAATAAATAAATTAAAGGTAATAAATAAATAAATAAATAAAAATAAATAAATGAAATCACAAATAAAGAATAAAAAATTAATTAATTAAATAATAGCACATCACATAAGAGAAGACATACAAAGGACAAGTCAAGGACATTCCAAAATTACTAATATTTCACGGCTTCTCACCTAAGCTGAATGGTATCAGTTGTTCTGGCTTCTGTGATACAATATCTCCATCTTCATTCAAGAAGCGTTGCGGGTTATATTTCTGAGGGTCTTTCCAACGAGCTGGGTCATTGTGACAAGCCCAAAAGTTTGGAATCACAGTAGTGCCTTTGGGAATGAAGTATCCGTCAATCACGACGTCCTCCGAGCTCCTAAAAAATGAAAGTATCAGCTCCCGCATTTTGGCCAATAGATACAAGTAAAGAAATCAGAAAAATGTTTCAAACAGAAAAGATAATATTACCATGTATGCTTCAGACGACGTTGCATGTACTTTAGAGGCGTATTTCATTTAACCTTTGAAACTGCGCTAATGAACGAGTATAACTAAACTGGACAATATTGGGTTTTACACGCAAAGTAATGTAGTAGTAATATGTTGGTATAAACGTAGGTACCGCCATGAGCCGTTGTACACAGTCAAAAGGCGTATTTAAAAACACCGAAAACTATACCGAAAACTTCCTCCTCAATTTCTTACCGCATTAGTTATGTTTCAGTTTCCGTTTATTTCGTTTTGTCACGTGGAGGAGGGTAGTCCCGGGAAAAAAGCGACTTGTTTCAATTGAGGAAGCCCGAGCCCCGCCTTTAAAATTTCAGACAGCGAGATTTTGAACACAAACTTTGGTACATCGCATACACTAGTAAAGATGCACACACACGCAAAAGGAAACACTGCAGGAATTAAAAAACTTGGAATTATTATCAAGCATCAAAATGCCTTCGTTAAAACTTAGCCATATTTAGAAGTGCACTACATAAACGTACATTGTATAAAGAAAGGACACATGTCACAGTTCTGAGAAAAAATACATTAAAACAATAACAAAGTTTATTAGAGCCACCATACAACTATCACTTTCCCAGTTTAACTCGAAAAAAGAAAAGAATAAAAAAGAAGAAAAGAAACAATAGCAACCTACAACAGCGCTTGCCGAATCACATGGATACTACTGCGTTCTACGCTAATTTTGTTCTCAAGTAGTGTTTTTGAGTACTTGAGGGACAGTATAACGAGGCATTTGCCGACCAAAATTCGTTCTACAGAAAGAAGTGTACCAGTAATCTTGGTTCCGAGTTTTATAAACCGAAATAGCTTTCTCCAGATGAAACACACTTAAACAGCTTTCATTGTTATTATATACAGCTCGTTTGTAACGAAGGGCCAAGTAACCATAAAAAACTTTGTATAATGGCACTATTTTAAAACGAGGCGCACAGTATTCTACGTTAGATATGTACCTAATTGCTTTTGTTATGAAGCTTACGATGTTTATTGAGGTTGGTATTTGAGGCCGATCCCCGCACAAAAAAAAATAATTCAAACGAGGCAAGATCAGTGTGTTGTAAATTAGTAGTGTGTTTAGCACTGGAAGGAAGGAACGCATTTTGGCAAGAAAACCAACACATTTACCCATATTTCTTACAACGGAATCTACGTGAACATCCGATGACATATCCCTATGAAAGTACACGCCAAGGGTTTTTACACCATCCCCACGCGAAATACCAATTTCACCCAAGTATAGAAGACAGTCAAGAGAAATAGGAAGTTTTCGCGTATGAAACAGAATGGCATTTCTCTCGTTAGTTTTATAAAAGGCAGTTAACTTCACGCTTGCATGTCCTGTACTGTAATGTTCACAAGTGGAATTAAGCTCTGCAGATTACTTCCAGTAAACAATATGCTTTTGTCATCAGCATACATAATGTAAATGGTTTAACATTATTTATTGTAATATCGTGTATATACAAGGCAAATAACAATGGCCCTAAAACAGTACCTTGTGGCACCCCAGTTGAGATTGACCTAAATAAAGGTATAAAAATATCTAGTTTTACGCACTGTTCACGATACTGAAAATATGATTTCATAAGAAGAGCTGGGATGCCACGAATTTCATATAGATAAAGTTTCTTGAAAACCGTGTTGTGGCTGAGGCAGTCAAACGCTTTCGAGAAATTCACCAAGACACCAAAACACAAGTCTTTTTTTTTCAAAGCAGTTGTTTTTGAGCATTGTTTTTGAGCGAGCAGTGCTGTCTCCGTGGATTTACCTAGAAGGAAGCCATACTGCGATAACGAGATTAAATTATATTTCGAACAAAAATTCACGATGCGCTTATGGAATATTTTTAAGCATTTCGAAACCTCGTCGAGTATTGAAATGGCCCTTTGGTTGATTGTACCATTCATATTCCCTTTTTGTACAATACTTTCCCTATAGACTTCTGCATCATTTTTGGAAAGCATCGGGCTGATAATGCTAAGCTATATATGTATGCAAGCACAGGAGCTATGATGTAAATAACATTTTTGACAGGTGCGATTTAAATGTTGTATACATCACGTACAGTACTGTTTTTAAGAGCTGAAAAAATTAAACAAACTTCTTGTTCATCCGTAGGCTGTAGGAATATATTATGAGGTTTTGAGGGTAACGATTGCCCCATAGAATTTGGATTGAGTGAAGTCTTCACAGTTTCTTTGAAGAATTACTTGGATTTGTCAGCAAGTTCCAAGCGTTACTTCAAGCTGCCTTCGATGTTCAATTCTTTAGTGTCATGTGCACTATACCCTCTATTTAGTAAAAAGTTAGGCTTTTTCAAAACCTGAGCTCTTCCCGAGCAGCAATGCAATCGCGGCAAAATTGCTTCTGCAGATATCTTTTTTTTCAGATTTAACGAACGAGTTATTTTATTACGAAACTGCTCGAAACCAGCGAAATCAGAATAATTTTGAGTGCTTTGACACTTTTTAAATATTGTTGTTTTTTTATGTAGCATTTTTATGCAATCTTGGGTTATCCAAGGTTTGCGTGCATTGCGGTCTTTTTTAACAACGATTTCCTTGAAATTATCAGAAATACACGCGTTTGAGTGTAGCCATAAATGTATCGTAGGCTTCGTCAGCCGCCTGAGAATGTATACGTCACTACATTTTATGTTCAAGATGCTGGAATAGAAAGTACTCAACGTGAGGGGCGTGACATTCTGCCATGTTACAGTTGCTGGGTCACTCAGTTTTTTGTCAGTGAAATCAACACTCCCTTCACCGCCCACGAAAGTACATTGTATGTAGCTTTGACCTTGACCTTTTGTAGACATATTCATCACGTATTACAACACATAATTCAAACACACTAGATTGGAAAGCAAATTAAAGAGATTCTTCGCGCAGGGGTGGCTGAGGTAACAGGTACTAAAACTTCTGCAGAGCTAGGGGTTGACATTTCCTGAGTTTGTGTTTGTTACTGGCACGTGATCCGCAATGCTTATCTTAAAGAGTACTGGAAGTGTATATTTCATTTCTAGGAGGTGCTAGGAGAGTAGACCGCTACCGCTACTTTTCTCGCGGGGAAGAAAAAAACTTAAACATATACACTGAAAGCAAAACACCTTGAGAAAGCGTGAGGAGAATTCGGCTACTCCGTGAGTTTAAAGCTAGCGTCGAACGGCCTGGACAATTCAATGCCGAGCCGTACCTCCCTCCAGGCCTGCAAAACTCACGACAGCGTTCTGATTTCGGTGACGAAGTATTGCTCTGCGGGCAGCAAGCGTACTAGTCAGAAAAATGGGTCATTAGCCGAAAAGCAGCCGAGCAAACAGCATCCGCCTTTCCGGAAATCACAACGAGTACGATACGCGTTATTAGAAAAACTTCCTCAGAACAACGACAAAATCCGTTGTTGCCACTTATTCTTGCTTATTATCAGCGCATTTCCTGATGCACGTTTACCGTCAATGTATATCGTGTGTCCTCTTTGTTAATTCTTTCTCGGGAGCCACCAATGTCATTCTTTTCCGCCGGAAAGCTTACAAACTTCACAAAATCATCTGACCTTGGAATAACTGGCGTCTATGGCAGCGTTCTAAGAATATTTATTAGAGTTTAGTCGGAATTCTTCTGACGAATGCACGAGTACTCGGCGCCGGATTAGTCGTGCCAATGGAAAAAGCAGTGTGTGGAAATGAGGTTAATGAGTAGTTACAGAAAGCGGCTAGCGTCGCCTGCGAAGAAAACTGGAGAGAGATTAATAGACACAGAGACCAACCGTCTGCAAAAGATGGAGCGCTCGTAAGATATGCAGTGCATTGCAAACTTGACCGCTGCGAACGACAACGTGAAAGAAAGCGCTTCTATGGCCCTTTGAGCTGATAGAAGGCCCTTTTTTTCGTCCGTTTATGCCGGGCCACTACGTTAGTGGCTCTCATGACCACACAGATTTTGATCTCCTTGTTTGAGCTAGCCTGCGCCTTCACCCACTGCGCATTAGGAGCAAATGGGAAAAGGGTCTCTGATGCATCCTCATATGATGTCGGGAAGGGTTGTAAAGCGTCCGGCAGCTTTGCACTTGGGTAAGGTGCCAAGGCAACAGTATTGAAGGTGAGTTTGGTTGGGGTCCGAAAGGTACTGCTTCGGCGGAACCACAACGTCGGCACGTTTTACCGTGTCAGAAGCACATTGGCAAAGGGGGGTTTACTGCGACAGAGGTAGCAATGCATTGTTTGTTCTCGATATGAGACCATGCTGACTGAGGTGGATGTGGCACCATTATATGAGAACGTTATTTTCCCAGATCACGCAAGCGAGCATGGAATTTCATAGTAGTTGTACTGGTAATTGCCATGGGTGCATTTGTATAATTATTGATGCCTGTGGGTATAAGAAGTCTACGGCAATATTTTGCATGTTCATCTTAGAATCGGAGGCGATTGTGGCAAGGTCCGCATTATAGTTGCCGTGAGCGCTTTAGCCACCACTCCGGAGCTGAGGATTTGAGATAAGAAGGTATTAATTGATTGTAGGGCTTACCCCGCCGACGCAAACCACGCGATGAGGCGTGCCGTAGTGGAGAGGTCCGGATTAATTTTGATCACCTGGGGATCGTTAACATGCGCCGAAATCTCGTACACACAGGCATTTTCGCTTTTCACCTCCATCAGTAAATCAGCCGTCGCGGCCGGGATTCGAACCGGCATCCTCGTGCTCGGCAGCACAATGCCTTAGTGAGTGAGCCACCACCGCGGGTTGAGGTGAGAAGGGTAGGGAAGTTTAGGAATGGTAGCAAGAGGTGTTGTGATTACTGATTAAAGAAATTGTGCATGCAGGACAATATCTGAATTTCCATATGTGTAGATTTCGCTTCTCCACTTTATGCGAAAGCATTTCTGCACACCGTTTTCCCTCAGCTCACTACTTTTTTCATGGTATATGGCATTCGTTTTCCTTGGGGTGAATCTGAAGTCTGCTTATCTTACTGTTCAGGGGACACCGTCAACCTGTAATTCCGAGAATTTATGAGCTCATTTCCTAATTCTTCGAGAATGTGGTTTTTGTTTGGGGATTCAGATAAATTACCCATTTGGTTAGAATGGGACCGTTTCTGAGCTCTTCTGCTGTGCTGTGTACCCCTAAGATCATGAAGATAGCAGTGGAAGCGCGTAGAGAGGCTGAAGCGCCGATTCGCAAAGGGTTTCGAGTATGGCAGGAATTGGGGGAGTCTTCTTATTATTTATTGATTATAGTGGCCACAGCGCCTTTTAGAGGCATAACAGTGGGAGGGAGGGGGGGCAGAGAGAGAAAGCAGAAATTCGTACAAATACAGGCAAAACAGAAATATCACTTAAAGCACAATGGCAAGCCCAAACCCCGCATGTTCAACGAAGATACACAAGAAAAAACACAAAAATACATCAATACACGTAATACATCTTTAGACATAACTTTTTTCATTCGCTAATAGTTTGGGGGACTAACTACTAGATTCGCTGGACACTTTCGCTTTGGTGTAATTAATTTCGCTCTTCCTAAATTTGTTTACTCCTTCGCTCATGAAAGGCAAACTGCCTTTTTAGAGATGAAAAATTCTACGGATAAGGCATAACCTTGGGTGACGTCCCGTTTAGGGTTTCGCAGAAGTTGCGCACTCGCTGTGAAATTTTTGTTTAGCATTCGTGGAATTTTGAAGGGTGGCAAATTCTGGTGCGGGATTATATCGTGTGTGTACTATTAAGTTCAGGAATAATTTGCGTCATGCTTTGGGGGTTGGTAAAAGCCACTCCGATTTGCTAAGGTAGCGTGCCCGACCAGCTTTATAGGCTACCGTTACCAGCAATTGTACACACTCCTGCAAGGTTTGTTAAATTTATGCTAATTTCCGCATTGACGCACACGGTGATGTCGTCAGCGTAGAGACTGTTTCTAAGGTTGGGAATTTGGCCAAGTCGGGGGATTTGTACTATGGGTAGATAAACAGCAGATGCGATAAAGCTCCTCCTTGAGGTGTTCCTCTAGATTGGAGCTACGGCTATATGTAACTTCTCCAATCTGCAGCATTACCGCAATATTGGTTATGGAGCTCCGTATGTATTTGTAGGTGCGATTGTATGTGCTCAATGATCCAAGTCATCGCATATAGGCTGAGTGAGATTGTAAGATGCTACCCCAACAAATCGCGCTCAATGAGACGAAAGGCCACCCGCAAAGAGTAATGATAGTGGTGCTGGAGGATTTCGTTGAGTGACCATTGTAAAAGTGATTTGTACTTGTTACAGCAGAAACAGCATTCCCTAAAAAAATGATCAGCCTAGTCGAGTGACCTTTTGTATCCCAAAGCACGGTACAACAAGCAGTGCATATGCCAGGATGGTTCTCAGGCTGAAGGCGATAACACGGGCGTTTCTAAAGCAGTTATCTGTTTATTAACGACTAACAGCTCAGTGATTGAAAGTGTGAAACGCAGATATACACTGGTAATCGGCATCACAGAGCCGTGTACAGATAGGTATGAAACATTAAAAGACACAAGTGTTCCCGAAAACGCAAAAGGCATTTTTCCGAGCACCATCAGAGTATCCCTACGGTCAACTAATCATGGCAGAGAATAGTAAAAGGGTTCAAAGCATGCGGTCAACCCGCCTTCCTTAATGCCCCAAAACTGCCACTGGATCAATTAGCGGCGAATTCCTCAGCACGTTGCTACAATGTGTGTGCGGTATTTCAAAATAAAGGCATGGACGGGAAAAAGAACGGCCACCCACAGCACGAAATTCCATATGAATTATTCGTGTCACTGTGCACATTTTATACTCAAACAGAAATGACTGGGAATTCGCGGGCAGTATGCTCAGTAAACAAAAAAGAATGAAGGAGGAACCGAATGAGCCACCACAAAAAAAACAGATAGTATACAGGACGGATATCCAAACAAAACACAGCAGAAAAATTTATCACCCCTAATGAAAATACCTTGGCCTCCCTAATTTCCGCAACGAAGTGTGTCTTGCCACCAGACAGAATCGCACGTAAGAAAATACGTTTACATAAGCATTCCTGACAATGTATGGCATTGTCGAATAAGGACTAGATTAAACAACCAGCGCACGTGCTAATAAAGTTGCCTTCATGTGATAGGTATTTAAAGCAAATCCTCGTTTTGCTCTGCAGACTGCATTCGAACTGAAAGCGTGTTGGACATGACACGGCGCACTGCCTTAAGAAACAGGCTGGGTTGTTGCTTTTGGCACTTCTTAAACTGGGTGCCTTAACTAAAAGTTGAATGATAGTTTTAGCCACTTTCACAAGACTTTCCAATGATGCCTCTCGGCTTTAGCAAGAAGACATCTTAGCAACAGTTTCCTTTCGGCATGAAAAAAGAATTGAGCGGCCGTTTTCATTTCTCAGTATATTTTGCAGTCGATTTGGTGCGTTTTTGAGTCAGGTTCAACAAGAGATGGCATTGGCAGATAAACAATTGATGACTTACTCCCTTGCTAACCCAAGCGGTGAGGCAGTTTTCCAGCGTTCCACCTCCCAAATGCAAGCCCGGGTGAAAGGCAATTGCTTTCGGTCTTCCCACGTGGGCCTTCGGTCTGATCCGACCACTTCATCGATCTCTCGTTGGATCCTTGCTTGGATTGTGTCGGGGTGTTTGGCAAAAACTAATAAGAGCCACCACATCGTCAAGGTTGTGCTCATTGTACCAGCTATGATGAACACGTTCACGTTGCCCACCAGGTAGCGGTCTGCATAACGGTATAGAAGATCACAAAGTCATCATTATATTAGTCATCATCAGGATGGACGACTTCAGCCTAAAAAAATACATTTCATGTCAAAAAAATAATTTTTACAAATCATTACTCACTATTTACCACTCAGTAATACCAGAAGTCCCAATGTGGCATGGTGATTCCATGTGAAGTTCAATATTAAGTGTATTTGGGCTCAGCGTTGGGGGCTGATGAAAGTCCAAATGCGGAACATATTCGTACTTGACGAACATTTGCACAGTGAGCAAGGTTCCGATGTCGACGACGAATGACTCTGAAGGCCCCGAAGCTGCGGTAATTATTGTGATCGAGTTGGAAAATGTGTGGCGACCAAATAGGAAGAGTGTTCAGTATATTTTTAGGGTCAGAAGGAGTCCGGCTTCATGCAAATCCTTTTCCTGCACTGCACCTGCCCTTTCCTGCGTCGAGCCCTCATTGTCCTTTGAACACTTACAGAAACAGGCTTCTTCTCACACACCGATTTGTGACACATCGGGTTCTGACCCAGCAACGCAAGGATAAATTTCTGACACGTTTGCATACAGATTTATGTTTAGACATTGTTTTTAGGAGATACTAAATACAATTGGTAAGTCTTGGGAGGCTCCATTTTCAGTTCAAAGCACACTATGGGCTGCCGTTGTCGTCGTAGCTCGCTAACTGTCGATGTCAAGCGACTGCCGAAAGGCGGCGCAGCGAGATAACAGACCCAAGAAGAGCCTGGTCTACCGTCGTCAAGGAGCCATGCTGACGCTTCAAAAAGAACGTGGTTTAAATAGTCATAACCTTATCAACCTCTTGAACCGTTTGCACTCGTCCTGCATCTCCCCGTTGTGTAGCGCAAAGAAAACTTTAGCTACATTTAGGGCAAAATCTTTGTATATAACTGGCAGCGCCAGCGTTTATTTATTTAATAACGTTCGTTGGGTTGGTTTTTGCGATAGTAAGCGAAAAAAGCGGCCTCGCAAGAAACAAATAGCACGTTCAAAATGACACAGAAATGCTCCAGACACGCAAGAAAAAAATTACTAGTGCTAAATTAAGCAAAACAGCCCGAGCATCCAAAATTAAAGTAAGCACGAATAGAACAGAACTCTCGCGGGCGCAGTTTCAGCCAGGAGGCGCGCGTGCATTGCAAAAGCGGGAAGTTTGAATTGCATATTTATCTAGAAAGGAGTAAGACAGGGCGGCGAAGTGCGTGATGGGTGGTAGAAGTGAGTGGATAAGAACGCCACCACACATTATAGCGAATCACTGCTCTGCACTTACGACAGCTTTCACACTGAGTGGAAATGCTTTACTTATTATATTTTGTGACCATGCACCGAGAGTTTCTGATTTCCCTTCGTGAAGGACAAGCGCGGCTGAGCTCTTAATACTCTCACAAGGCTACTGGGAGGAACAATCGGGCCATACGCTCAGACTGGCAATAAAACCCGAGGTGATGAACACTTGTGTTCCGTGACAAGTTCCTTCCGACTGAGTAGGGTGAGACACCCTATAAAAAGCTGACACACCTTACAATGTCTCTCAAATGGGAGAAAGCTAGGAGTCTCCGGCCTTCTTCTGCCGCTTGCGTGTATACTGCGAGGACGCACGCAAGAATCTAGGGTACAATCGCCAACATATACAGCAGCCAATGGCCTTTGTCTTCCACAAAGAAATACATGCATGTCGCCGTCAGTGTTTTTCTGCGCGGAACTGTTTGAGAAAACGCCATGTCAATTGCAGTCTTCTCCAACCGAAAAGTTGGGGAGGAATTCTGTGTTTGTCTCAAAGTGCGAGAGGTTATACCATACTCGGCATTTGGGACAAGTTTTAGAAGTGATCGGTAGCCGGCACCATTTAATTTTACTAGGCCCAATAAAAGATTTTAACTGCGGCGCTCTTAAGGAGTCCGGCTGGTCGTCATAGCCCGGGTGGGGTCACGGTGTCACGTGCCCAAACAGAGGCTTCAAAAACGTAAACGCCGTGATCGGCATCCAGCCTGTGCCCCTGGCGTTGCGAAGCTGATGTGTATCACTTTGCGCAACGGACGTGCAGGTTACACATATTAAATTGTTGGGAGGGATCGTGGCGCTGCCCCGTTGAAATGGAGGCTGCCGTTGATAGGCCGCATGTACGTAAGCAATATATAAAATACAGAAAACACAAGGAAATAATTGATTAATTACCCAAAATTATGAACACTCAATCTACTATCTTTTAATTGGCCTTTTCTGCGTCAGCGATGCCTTCACTTGAGTACTTTTGGTATCATTGCCTTGCTAATACTGAAACTGATCAAGAAAAGGCGCTGGCGAATCGCTGCGTCGGATGTCGAAGGCTTTCAAAATGAGTGGAACTGCTTTAGTTTTTTTACTCAAAACGACAAAGGGCGTTGTGTTACGGCGTTTTACAATGCCTCAGATTGGCTGATCGATGACTGAGCTCTTTCAAAATGCCCATCGGATTCCAGGCGGTTTGAAGTTGGCCCAGAAGTACCCGCCACATGCGTCAACAACGGTGTCTCAAAACAGTGAGTCGTTAGAGGTAAATTAGGACAGTGGACTAAAAAACGTCAATACCCAGGCACTTCGCTTCCCGTATTGCTTTCAACGAAGCGGAGCTGTTTCTGGGCTCGCTATATCTCGCGATGATACCAGTCACCCGAGGCGAGCGTGAAACTTTGTACCACCGCAGCGACGGCCGTTCAGTTTAAGATATATGCAAGCACCTCATGTGCACCTCCGTATATATGCAACGCCACACTATCACACCTCCGTGGGTGCGCTTCCAGAACGTACAAACCATGGCGCCTGGCATTGTGAGGGACCTCCGCTCCAGCGGGAGATGTTTGGCAGCGTGCCGAGGGAACCAAATACGCATGCCATAGTCAAACGACAGTTCGCCGTACAGGATCGTGAGGGGGGTATCTCCTTAGGCCGTACGCACCCTCCGCCGGCCCGCCACATTTGGTCAGATACCGCGAGCCCAGACATGTTCTCGGGTAGATTCCACACCCGTCCACTGCAAGATCTCGGCTCGTGCGCAAGGCAGACGCAAGCTCGAACTCAACATCTAAACACCGATAAACAAGCACTCCTTTTTGGGCGAGACGGGAGTACGCGCATACCGAGCATGTGGGATTGAGGGCAACGCACTCGTCTGCGGATGGTGGCCTCTACCGTGCCGAAATAAGCTCCGCTGTTTGCGCAATTCTACAGGTGTGGAACTCAAATTAATATTTAAAGGCTAAACTCCACGGTGGTAATTATGCTGTACGCGCATTATATGTATATGGGGGTTATTCTATTGGCGATGGAATAAATGGCGCGCTGGAAAAAAAATCAGTGTCTTTTCGGCATGTGACCAGAAATAAGACTCCAATACAACGTGACTGCAAAGCGTGTAATACCGAGCCACCACCCATATTCTAACGCTTATAAAGAACAGGGCTGCTAGCGAAGGTCATTTATACGCTATTAGGGAGCCAGCTTGTATGCTCCATGCTTCGCGTAAAAACACAATAGAGCGTGAGCTGTTGGGTAAGTTTAGGGCTTGCGGGCTGGTTCACAATTTTTATGTGCCATGAGTCGCAATAATTTAAGAGAAGGAAGCAAGCGCTTCTGGCAATGCCTGGAACGCGGTGTAGTATAGCTCAAAATTTTCACGAATACACATCTTCGTGGCGCTCGCACGCAAATTGAGCGAAAGGTAGCGGACCACGCCAAGTTGCTGAACGTTCCCGCTACAACATTAGACAACAATACCCGTAGAGCAAAGGCGTAGTGAGAATGCAAATGCCTTCAATTGCAAATGATGCTTTCGCAAACGCAGTTGATAACCACAGTTGTTCTCTGGCAATTTGGGACGCTCTGTGCGTCGGGATGGCAATTCTGCTGCTTCAGCGATGCCCCCAAGCTTCCATACAAGACAGCAGAAGTTGGTATATTCGTTCAATGACATTATTATATATTTTACCCAACTGGCCTAAATTTTTTGGGCAATCTCATTTTGAAACATAACGTGTTTGAAATGAGAAAAGCAAAAAACCCTAGCGGGTTAACACAATGCCTTCCTTGAAGAAAAGGAACGCAAGAACCAAACATTGAACCCAGTTCCACCGGGGGTAAGTGTGGTAAAACCACGGAGCTGGGGTCTTTTTGTGTAGGCTCACAAGTCGACGGGCGCTGTCTACGAACAAAAGCGCTCTATCCTTGGAAAATCTAAAGTTCGCGCAAAGCAATCGTCACCCAAGCGTAAGCAATGGGAGGCTCCCTCCCCCCTCCCTTGCTTAGCGGGAGGGGGAAGAAAGGGCTTCGGCAAGGTTAAGCGCCCTTTATCGGTGGGTGCGGGAGCCTCCGGTGAGGCGTTCCCAATACATCAGAGGTTTAAAGTCCGCATGGTGGGCCTCATAGTCGACCCACACCTACGCAACTAAAGTCAAGTTGGCGCACTACCAGATATTTGCATGCGACTTCTCGGCATTCTCAATTGGTGAGCAGGTTATAAGTTGCGCTGTTCTACCAAGACGCTCCTTCACCTACACCGACAACCTATGTAATCTAAGATTCTATACATCGAACCATACGTCTGCCCTACGAAGTGCCAGGCTAATAACCTCGTGATTTTGAAGATGCGGGGCATAAAAATCGCACATGGCCTTCCAGCGCAGACTCCCAGCTTGTACCTCTACATAAATGCTGGCACGAACACCCTTGCCGACCTCACCTCCGACCGGCATCTAGCAGAGGCGCTTTGCCTAGTTGTGACACCAGGCAGACGTGGCACCACACAACATCTCAAACAGCAACCGCAAGACCCCAGAAGGCCGTTCCCGCAAGCACCGTGGACAGCAGATATTCCCGCAAGTGCTCCAAACCCGGGACACCGCACGGAATTTATGGCTGGAAGACCGAAGAAGAGAAACTGGACCGACCAGCATTGACACTTAAGCGACTAGATTAGGATTACAACACGGCTCTCAGGTTTTTCGCGATGTCCCAGTTGACCAATTAACTGTACGGGCAGGGGCTGCCTTCATGTGTTCCGGATGCGATGCATGAAATGGCCGAGCTGATAGCCATTGAGCGACCTGTTTAATGGCTAGAAACGCGAGTTCAATGGCTAGAAAAGCGATAACGTTTGAAAGAATCGGTGATTTTTAGAGACGCGATCAACGTCCTACGCCGTCTAAAACTACCAGATAAAACCTCTCGAGGTCATCTTCAATATCCAGCAGCGCGTCAGCACGGTGCGGATGCGCGGTCGTTTTGTGACCTTTTTCTGGACACCGGCTCACGCGGGAATCTCAGGCAATGGCAGGTCCACACACTTGCGCCAAAAAGCCGCAAGGGACTCATCAACTGGGAAAAGCTGCACCACCAGGGCTCACCCTCGTCTGAATATGGACGTCCTCCTCAGCTTACTTCTGTCTTAGCGCCATTACGTCATCTCAGGACGAGTAGACGGATTAGAACTTTGCGAGAACAGCGGAAAAACCTTATCCTGCTTACCTGCTTTGAGCTCGGAATTCTACACACGCCGCAAGGTGGAAAGCAAGTCTCAGCGACGAGCGGCGCTATATGTGAAGCGTTCACACATTCCTCAGTATTGGCGCACTATCATTCACTGTATTAAAACTCGGTAGGCAGAACACCTCACTTTCCCGCAACAAGATACGGTAGTCCAGATGATCTCCAGCGTTCGTGGCGCTCAACCAATAACGACACTGCACACAACTTGTGGGACTGCCCTCGCTTTGCGGTGTGTTGACAGCAAGCCATAAAATGTGGAGGATTGGCAACCCCACCCAGCTTAATTAATTGGCTTTATTTAAGTCTTCTCAATCTGAGCAAACAATGACGCCCGCTGGCAACTGTACGAAACTTTTCCAAGACATTTGTCCTTCACCATTTCACCATTTCTTTTAGTTTCGTACCCCAGTGGATGTGTCAAATTTTTCCCAATTCCCATTACGTAATCCTGTCCCCTAGACACCAAAATTCGATAAAGCATAACGTGTTATCTTTGCATGCCTTTTACATGACATAAATGCGTGTTACCACCTCCACCACCGCAACGACAGTGGCCACCGACTGGCTGGAGAACCTCTAGTATCCGTGTAACGCATGGCCCTTACCAGAAGGAAGAAAAAGCTCGACACACAACTGCAGCACTGCTAAAATTTCTTAGGGAACTAAAATCCCTACACCCAGATATTCATGAATGAAATCTTTACTGCCATTGGCTTCTATTTTCCTTTCGCTACATCGTCTTTGGCATGGATAATTAAGGAGTCACACCCTGGAGGGGCGCTACCGCGACCGTAGACTCAGAGGTCCTAACAACTGGATTTACCTGTTCTATTCTAATTCCGGAATGTTCAATTCTATTTCTGGAAAGTTCCGACGTAGACCACTGGCAGAGTATTCAGCTTTAACGATGAATACAAGGTTCGCAATCCCAGATAATTACACGTGTTTTGAAACGAGGCTTGTATTTGGTGACTTGCGCCGTTTCTGGTGTTGTAAACGTCTTGCAGCCGAGCCAGTTTTATTAACTTGCTCTAATGACGTTGATGATGGTGGTAATGCCCTTAAAGTGTTTTGCATGTACCCAAGAAGAGGGGTTAGAGAGATGGCCAGGGAAAATTGTTGACCGTTCCCGTGTTGTAGCAAATATATTTCCGCGCTCTTCGGGCACAGCCTTGGCTCGCCGTTTTTACGGCACGAGTGCGCTCACAAATGTGCTGTATCATGCCACAATAGTAGCCACTCAGCGTCGTCGCTCGCATTACACCACATAGCAGGTGCTGTCGTGTGCTCTCTTTGTTTAGTTCAAGTTATATCAAAGCATGAGTACGCCGCTTGTGTTCTCTCCAGGATAAAGAGGACAGCTATTCAAGAGCGTGAACATTGCCAAGAATCGCAGAAGTTTGTACAACAACGCATAACAAACATGTCCGTTCGAGTAAAACTCAGCCAAGTGAACAGATTTTCTTATGGCCGTTCAATAGTTTGGTGTTTTCGGTTCGGTAATTTCGTTTTTATTTTGGCATAAGTATTGCTTTCCGATAAATTAAAACAAGACCCTCAGCATCAGCTTGAGTCCGTATTACTTACGCGTAAACAGTGAACGAGGGTCTTGCTGTGTTTCTTCGATCTTCTTCAGGTACCCATGAATGAAATCCTGGTTGATATCCGCCCCTCCGTCAGCTTTGTAATCTAAAATCTGCTTCCTGCGAATGAAATTCACAGGTGTCTCAAGTCAGGTGACCACAAACAGCTCGAGGTAATTTAGGGTTGACGAGCAAATTGAAATCTCTTAGTTGGGCATAACTTGTTAAGTTATTTTCCTGTAAGCAGAATAAAAAAATACATCAAAGAAGAGCTATTTACGAATTTTTAACACGAAATGAGAAGGACCTGTTTAAAGGATGCCAATTGTATATTGTTCACCCAACGAAAACAATATCCTGAGCGGGGCGCTTTTGTCGACACTACAGGGCTGAACGACCTGCCACAAATTGCTTTTGGGGAAACAGTTCTGTAGTATTTTGACATAAACATGTATTGCTGCAATCGAACCGTGGCACTCCAGAAGCCGCCGAGATTTTATTTCAAGATCCCCTTTGCTAATAAAAAGCGGAAGAAGGAGTCGTTTGTTACAGAAGAAATACAGGCCCAATGTGGTGCTTTACGCACAGCGAAAGCCGCTTTGTCCATGATAAAAAAGTACCTTGAAACCGCACATAAATATATTTCCAGCCAACAAATTTCCTCTCGTTCACACCAAGCCTAACGATTATTTTTCGCGAAAAGGTGGCATACAGCTTGTTTAGGGTTTTCAAATTAAAAGAATTGATCGAATCTCGTCCGGTGTGGCAAGTTGCGTTGCACTGATATAACACCGTTTGAAGGAGAATTACCCCGTGGGGCCTAAAGATTCCTTAAAAAATCTTTTCTTGCTTGAAATCATAAAGACCCAGCGGCTTCCAAAACAGTGCAACTTCTCGAAACATGAAGACCTCACGCCATGATAGTACTATGGCCGCGTCTTAAATGTCTCAATCGCTCGAGCATAAATGCTTTACTTCTTTACTGACTCCATTCCACTCGATTGCTTAACACAACCTACAAATACTTTATCACTTGAAATATTCCCTATTACCTTGGTGTCGTGCGTATAATTTCTCGTTTTAGTTTTTCTCACCAGGAAACTGGTTTCCGAATCATATTCCAGGTAACTTCAGTACGTAGCACCGCATGTTCCGCGTTTGTCTTGCACCTAACCTTACAACATAACCCAAAATTACAGATAAAAGAAACCCACAAAACAATGTAGAATAAATGAAAATTCCGAAATATTTTAAGGTCTATTTCGAACGTAAACAACTGGCACAAACTCATTCCGAAGTTTTTTTTTATGTGAATGTATTTTCTTGTGTTTTCATACACATCGCGGAGAAGAGTACGCAAAGTCTGATTTTCATCCGCACGAACATTCACCCATTTCCTCGTGATTGAGAGCTATGTTGTCTGCATTGCAAGCACACTGAATCTTAACTGTTTTCCAGTAGTTATGCTGCGCTGGAAAATATTTCTCAACGGGGCGTTGAACAAACAGGGAACACGCTGCTGCGAGATAGGCGTGGAGTTTTGATGCCTTGCATGAAGCACGAAAAATAAACGGCCTTGTTTTAAAAAGCTTTCCGTTGCGTTGTTAAAGTGGTTGGACTGACGTGGTCTTCAAACTACAGTTCAAGAATTTGTGACACTGGACTAATCTCCACCTATGGGGCATACGTTACAGTATCATCCTAATTGGTATTCTAAAACAGTTCTCTGTGAAAGCGCTTGCGACGGTTCGGTCACTGTAGTTTTTAACAGGGGTCCGCACGTCGACAGCATGCCCTTCTGCGTCATTGACGCTGCTTAATTCAGCTTGTTGGTCGTTAAGCTTAGCTCCTTCTCCCAGTGACCTTGAGTTTTCTGATTATATATCGTGCTTTATCCTTGCCATAGTCACGTTTTTAAAGGCGAAGTGCCGTAGGGGCGCGTGCTGTCGGCGTATCCTGTCGTCGTAGGCGTTTAATGCAGTAACGGTACTGAAACAGTGGGGCGATTACTTTCCTACGCCTCGCAATGTAACGTGGCGCGTACTAAAAGAACACACCGTGACGTTCGTTTTCCAACGCCACGCGCTAGGACGCTTCGTGCTTCAAAGACACGAAATTTTTACAGCGAAGCTATATACCTCTGCCCCCCAACGGTTTAATCTCCGCGGGCTAAAAGGCAGAGCTGCGAAGAGCACATTTATACACTGTATGCAGCGCCTTCCCTAAAGTTTCTCGTCAGTGGAGATGACCGGGTTTTTTTTCGTTTACAATACCGCACAGTATGACGAGCTGCCTTATCCAACATATTGGCAACCTGCCGTTGTTTTAGGGGCAAGTCCATTGGGTGCTCGAGCTGTCGGCTTCTATCGCCGTCGCTGTTTTATGCAGCCACATAATCAACTAAAACACCGGGGATTCGACGCATCGAACCGATTCACTACGGAATTTAGTCCAACCAGTAGTACTCATCTGGAAGAAATAATTCACACGAATCCGAACCCTAACCAACTGGTGTGTTGTCGGTTCGCTACCCATATATACAGCATATATATATATATATATATATATATATATATATATATATATATATATATATATATATATATATATACATATATATATAGGGAGTAGTAGAACTTTGAAGATGGTAGAGAACACAAGAGAAGAAAAACTTCGAACAAGGTAAAAGCACGATTGTGGCCCTGAGGAAAGCAAGTTCTCTTTGCTGAAACGTAGGCCACAATCGTGCTTTTATTTACCTTGTTCGAAGTTTTTCTTCTCTTATATATATATATATAAGGCCTGATGAACCCTGATATATAAGGCATCAGGGTCAATCTCTGGCACACTGTTTTATAAATACAGATTGAGTTGGCGAGAGAGGGGGAAGGTGTTGTTAAGAGCGGGGCTGGAAGGAGGCGAGCAGAGTGAGTCAACGGTCGGTTGAAAGGAGTGAAATAGCGAGAGAGAAAGGGAGGTGTGGTTCTTGTGACAGGACCCCGCAGTAGAGCACATCTCCGGTGGCGGCGACATACACGGAGGCAGGCTTCTGGCCCATCCAGATGCGGGCCCTGCAGGTGGGTCTCCACCACATCCACCGCCTGCAGGGCACACCTGACGGCGTGGCACTCCTTGAGCGCTACCGCAGCCGGCCCAACTCTCGGATGGGCATGCTACTCAGTACGTACGAGAGCCACATCGCGTTGCCGCAGCGGCCACGCCTGGAGCCACCACCCCCAGGCATGGGGCAGGCTCTACGTATTTTCACCACATTGCCGGGGGTCCGTAGTAAGAGGTCGACTCCACCCCAGGCCGTCCACCAAGAGGTGGCTGCCCTGCTGCAGGGCGACGCTGCCGGATATCTGCAAGTGTACACGGATGGATCTGTACAACAGCCGATGGGCAGAGCCGGAGCCGCCTGCACGGCCCTAGAACTCGGCACCAGCCAGGTGTGCAGCCTGCCCTTCCCTGCCTCATCCACCCACGCAGAGCTGGCTGGACTCCACTTGGCTGCAGACCTTCTTCTCAAGCAGGGCACCCAGGACCGGGGGGCCATCATCCTGACTGACTCACGGTCTGCCCTCCTCCGTCTGCGTGCCGCCGACCAGCCAGCCAGCTCTAGCGGCTACGTTGAGCGGTCGCTGGCGGCCAAGCTTCATGCGGTGGAAGCGCAGGGGTGTCCACTGCGACTTCACTGGCTGCCATCGCACGTGAACATCACGGGCAACGAGGTTGCAGACGCCTTGGCCAAAGGTGCTGCTCGCCAGGCAGGGGTTCCAGCCTCCCGGGATGTGGTGTCGTTTGACGCTGCAAGGACTATCCTGGCACGAGTGGTGGAGGCCATGCATCCAGATGCCCGAGTAGTCAGTGGCCAGGCCCCGCGGGTCTTGCCCGGACGCATTAGCAGAGACGCCCGGTCGCTCCTTCTTCGCCTGCGGCTCAATTGCTGCAACGTGGGAGCGCGCTTGCACCACCAAGGCCGCCGAGCATCCCCCACCTGCGCTGACTGCCCAGAGCCCGAGACGCTAGAGCACTTGCTGTGCTCTTGCCCGCAGCACGACACCGCAAGGGCACAACTTCGGGCCGAACTCCAGCGACTCGGTGCCCCAAGCCACAAGCTAGAAGACTTCCTGTTCCCCACGGGACCGGACGCCATCCGACGGGAGGTCTTCCAGCACCTAGTCAACTTCCTGGTTACAACAGGACTAGCGCTGCGTTTGTAGCCATCGAGTCATGGACTAAACGAACGCGATATAGACTATCTCCCACTCTCCTACCGCTCTTCTCTTCCCCCTTCTCTCTTCCTATCCTTTGAAGCCCCAATCCCCTTCCCTGGACTGGGTCGTATGAGGGTGAACTTCCCGTTGAGTTCAACAATATCCCCAGGCCTTTTCTCTTCCCTCCTTTGTTAATAAATCACCACCACCACCCACCCCGCAGTAGAGAAAGAGGGAAGACTACGCGAGAGTCGGAGCAAATATGGTGGAACGGCTTCACCTCGGCTGCAGTGGGGCCGGGCGACCTCAAAGAGGCTTCCGAAAAGATCGGGGAGGAGAGGGGCGTCATGGGGGTGCATTACAAGGTTACAGAACTGTGTGTAAGAGAGAAAACTCGTAAACAGCAACAGCCCCTCTAGTTTGAAGAATTCCGACTGGGGAGGTCAGTGTTCGCAGAAGAATAGAAGGGGTATGCGCGGGTGCAACTCACGCGGAGCTTTGCGGTACATTCAAGAACTTCTTTTCTGTTTTCTTTCTTTTTCCTTTTTGTTTCCTTTTTCCTTTTTGCGTGTGTGTGTAAAGCAGGTAGTAAGATGAAATGCCGAAGGTCGCGGGAGGCGAGTGCGCGTGGTATGTCGATATCGGCTAGGAGCAAGACAGGAGAAAAAAGGGGGGGGGGCGAAGAATGGAACACGCGCTTCCCTTGGCGCAGAGATAACACAGACCGGCGCAGCCGGGCGGTAAAAGCAAAACACAAATAAACAAACCAATGCATGGTTCGCGGCAATATTTACAAGTGCTCTGAGGACGGTGAACTAGCGCCGCCCCTCGAGCACCGCCGGAGACTTAGAACGTCTTTTATCCCAGCGGCCGCCACGTAAGATGTGGTCGGAGATCGTGGTTAGCAATTGGCATATCCGAACTGCTGGAGCCAGAGCCCTCGTACTGCATGTAGCAGGACAGAAAAATACGGGACAAGGGACTCGGTAAGGACACATATCACGGTTGCAGTCGTCATTCCCAGTGCTAGTCGGCTGTTTCCGAAATATTTATTGGTGCCGAACGACGTGTGTCTGTCATGTTTGTTTGATATACATATATATTTTTTTCACCACTTTTTGTCTGACTCAAAAAATTCTTCACCTGTTTCTATGACCCACCACAAACTTGCCTTTGCTTTCCGAGGTTTTCTTGTCTACCAACCCTTATTTTCTGTCTTACTTTCACCGAGCCCCTCATTTCCCATTTTCTGATTCGCTACATGCTTAGCGAGGGCCTCTGTTCTGGCAGTCTTGGTGTCAAGGGTAGCTTAAGAAGGTTCAACGCTGGTTGACCACTCTAGACATGTCGTAGACACTCGAGTCACGACCCGGGGGTTGAAAAGAAGGTCCCCTTCACACCGAGTAGTCCGAGTGGCACTGGCTACATCCCCCGAATGCAGGAAACAAAAAATACCTTAACATAAATACCCGAGAAAGTGTTGGGGAAGGAGCCCCGCCGGTAGCGTAGTGGTTATCGCACCAGACCGGTATTCTGGAGGTCGTGGCTTCGGATCCCACCCGGCGGGCACTTTTTCACCACTTTCTTTCTGACTCAAAAAAATTCTTCATCGGTTTCTCTGACCCACCACAAACTTCCCTTTGCTTTCCGAGGTTTTCTTGACTGCCAACCCTTATTTCACATTTTCTGGTTCTCTATATACGTATATATATATAGATATATATATATATATATATATATATATATATATATATATATATATATATATATATATATAGTGGTAACACGGCAATAGTGGCGGGGAAAATGCCGTGGAATGGGAATGGACATGTGCCAGTTGAAGAGGAAGATGTGGCGCGACATGACTGATATTCGAACATGGCGGGCTGGGCTTGACTGGGTGTGGGGAGCCGGATTGGCTGAGGAGTGGACCTCGATGGCACGGGACTCCAGTACAGGTGTGGTTTAGGGGGCGCGGTGTCTTTCTGAGGAACCGCGGCCGGGTGCAAGAACCCCAGTACCACAATATATATACCGTTCATTTTCTCTTTACAATGCAAACACTCTGCGTTCCTCTCCGCCGGCTCAGACTCACGTGCGCACGCCAAAACAACGAGGTACCCCTAGCGCTTGCGCATTGCACTCGTTATACAAGTCCTCGCACTAAAAAACGTACGGAGCATGCATGACATACTTAGACTATAAAACAAACCGCTCTACCTAGATTCCCCAGAATTCTCAAACAAAATAGTGACATCTTCTTAATCATAACTGAGTACAATATTAAGAACACGTTGCTCAAAAATAACTGTCTCTCACATATCTTCAACTATACTAATAGTAGCAAGCCTTCATTTGTCATGCCAACTCTCCTTCAATGCTAGCTATTCTCATTTTCAAGGAGCAGAGTTCCCTACGAGTGGAAATGGCGCTTGTATTCTAATATTGGGCACGTGTTTCTTAACCCCGTAATGTCTTCACCATACTTAACGCCAGAACGTGGCTAGCAGCCCTATGATAAAAAATGTCTTACTCTGTGAATGTTTCAAGCGCGGTAAGAGCCGCCTTTAGTTGTCCAACTTTCGTGAATGGCAGGCGGCTCATAATCCACAACAGAGGCCTGGGGCAGAAAAGCAGCATCGGTACGGTCTGAATACTTGTGACCACATCCGTAATGAGTTTTTGCAGTTCCTGGCGACTCGGGTGATCAGTGGGCAAACGACGGGCGTAGAAGAAGGAGGCGATGTTGCTGGAGGTGCAGTACTGAATGTAATCTTTGATGTGGATCGGTGCTTCATTTGTTTTTCTTATCTTTTCGTCAAGGTAGCTGAATTCCTCCTGTGAAGTCGACAGGGAAAACACACAATACGCCTATGAGTGTTGGTTTGCCTAGGGCAGTGTTCGTACACAAAATTGTGAATACGGGCTCACTGTGCTTTAGCCTTGGAGTTCGGCTTCTTCAAAAAAATTTAGGAAGCTCACACTATCGCAGAAGACTTGAAGGTGGCGAAGCTGTACGCAGCCTTCACTACCATCACGAGAGAGAGTAAAGGTAAAGAAAAGGCAAGAACCATCACAACGTTTTAAGTTAATGACTGCAGCTGATTTGCTGCTTCTTCGCTGCCACCACGAAACATCATTGTTGCCATGAGTGTGAGCTTGCTTCATTTATTGGAAGTTATAATCATTTCACGTCATCTAAGAGGGGCGGTACGCTATGAGGTGTTTTTTTCGTTCCGAGCAAGTGTTGCCACGATGGCGGCGAACTATGGAGTATTTTGTTTGTTTGATTGTTATCGGCGAATTTTGGCCAATCTCTCTGAATGGGTATGCTTCCCTTCGCAAACGTGACCGGAGATATTGGGAGGTCACCGCCAGGCACGAACACAAGAGCGCTCGGATTTTCTTGGTATTTTGAACAGCGGATACCAAACTCAAACGATTTGCTAAACCACTTCGGTATTAAAATCGAGAATTTCCGTACAATACAGATGTCCCTGATATGTAAGGTATTTAGTTTCTATCTACCCAGTCATAGGCAAAAACACATCGACCAGTAAGTGTCATTTAATGTTGAAGAGGGTCAAGCCTGTAATCATCGGCGCTTAGTGTCGCACCTGTCCTGTAAAACTGCTGGTTTCGGAAAAACGACTGCATTTTACCCGCTTCTGTGTTATCTGTTATGAGTTGAAAATACCTGGTATGTGAACGATATTCGCAAACATAAATTGCAGCAACTTAATATAATCTCTGGCTCCGAGAATCTTACGAGAGGTTCTTTTGTGAGTTTTGTAATGGGACTGGCCAAGCAAAGTGAATGTTCAGCTTTTATCTTTGAAAATGAACTCAACTGAGCGGTTCGTTCTGTAATGCAGTATGATGAGAATGTGGCGAGTTGTTCACACCAGGTATGCGTACTTCTCCAAGGCAACGTTGAAATCTATATACGTAATAAAGAATCCTAAAATCTCCAAGGAGAACATACATCGAATCTTTGTATGCGGGAACGTTGCGCGAAGGCATTCCAAAATGACTCACATGGCGGTTGAAGTCTTTATCGTCGATGATAACTAAATAGGCGCAGAAAAAGAGTGACTTTGTAACTGTGGTTGAAACTATTGATTATTTACAAGCAGGTCACGTATTCAACACTCTATCGAAAACATTTTTCAATTCTCCTCTAAAAATGTAGCACAAGGGAGCGCACCGAAGATTTTGCGTGTATTTCAAGCTGTTTTGTTTCTTTTATTATTGTTAAAAAAATCATCGCGGCAATAAAGGGGATGAAATAGTTGTATGCCGTCTAAGAGTACCGCATGACAAATATTCTGAAAAATATGTTAGCCCGTATTGTTTTGACACAACGATGAACAATTAGGACTACAAGGATACTGGATGCCTGCGATAATTCATTTCAGACCTTCTATAGTGCAGACAACACATAAAAAGTGTACTAATCTTTAACCTATTACGGCATTGTTTGATCTGCTGGCCACACTAAGAAGCACATTTACTGGTCGTGTGGCTTTTGCAGCGATTGCTTAAAATTTGATATACAATACGTAACGCTTGAAGCTTACAAAATTCGCTCCATACACACGTGAATGCTTCAGTTATGTTCCTGAAGCACTCTAACAACGGCCGCATTATAGCGCGAATAGACTGGAGCACAAGAGCTCTCTTATAGAGTTCTCAATCACATAATGTGCGAACAGCGTTGTTCTCTCGCATGTGTGGTGAATGTCTTCCTAAGGAATCCACTCGCAATACCTAGAAACCACAAAAAACACCATGAGTGTTAAGGTGATTTAGAGACGCCGGTTCACAGAAAACCTGTTGAACCCGCCGCGGTGGCTCAGTGGCTAAGGCGTTGCGCTGCTGAGCACGAGGTCGCGGGTTCGATTCCCGGCCGCGGCGGCCGCTTTTCTGATGGAGGCGAAAAGCAAAAACGCCCGTGTGTACGAGATTTTGGCGTACGTTAAAGATCCCCAGGTGGTCAAAATTAATCCGGAGTCCTCCACTACGGCGCCCCTCATCGCCTGCGTTGCGTCGGCGCGTTAAACCCTACAATCAATCAATCAATCAGAAAACCTGTTGACGTAAAATTTACGTAAGCCGAATATTGCTTACTAAGCACCCGATCCCGCAAACGCCTTGTTAAAATGTACGCACATTTATAACACTTTGCCTTTTTTATTTTATTTTCTCAATGCGAATAACGTAGCAAGTTCACCGTTATTAAAAATCACGTGACGAGACGTCCATCAGGTCATTATAAGTTTGTCTTCATAAGTGCTTGTACATGGAGTAAGAGTGTTGTTTTCAGCTATCAGAATGTTTTCGGTGCAGCACGTGAAACCTAACAGGTGCGTGCATTGATAAGACATGCGGATCTATTACGGTAGAAAGGGTAATAAGGTTAAAGTAGGGTAAAGTATGCCACTGAAGGCCGAATTTGGGGCAGCACACGTTGCTCTTTTCAAGTGCGTTCAAAGAGTGACGTTGCCACTGCTCCTTAATTTCCAATTCAAAATGTATTTTGAGACGTTCTGCCAACTTTGGCGTTTATCTATGATGATGTATTTACTCGCATTTATATTGGCCTGTTTGCAGCAGCAATAAGATGGTTTTCATGTAAGAATGAAGAAAGCTGTGCTGGTCGATCTTTTCAATATAATTTTATATATCATTGCTTAAAGAGATGTTCAGATTCAGAAATATCATCCCTGCAAAACATTTTGAATCAGTGAAGAAAAAACTTGAAACGCGACAATGAAGACCCCAGCCGCTACCCACTTCTGCGCCTCGGCCAACCTTAGCGACGCATTTGTACAAAATATTCGTCACGCGAAATTCGTAAACTCTATGCTGATGTATATTTTTGATAATGCTGTATCTATGATGATGTATTTAACCTGATGTATATTTTTCTAAAGAGATTTATTGCGGTGAAGAATGTAAATACTTTGAACTGAGTGTCAGATTTAGCACAGAGAATTTTTTTTAACTTGAGCCTAAATATTACAAAAAGAGGTGAAGCTAAATCCTTGAGTGCCCGTTACATTTCTAAAAAGGACGCAGAATATTATATTTCTATAAAAAAAAGCTAGGCAGCCACGGGCACGAAAGTTGGAAGAAAAAAAGAGAATAGTTGTTTTTGATGTGCATGCATTATCATCAAAAACATGTTCCATTATTTTGTTTCTGAATCACGTTGGGCGTACAGCATACAAACCAAAACAACAGACTTTAACTTGGGCGTAGATTGTTTTTATGGCGCTAGCGTGCGCGTTAAAATACATTATTACTGTTAATTCTCAGTTATTTTTTCTGTAAAGAGATAAGTTGCATTTTTTAAGAATATATAGTATTTATCAAACATTGGGTGAAGTCTATCACCACAGTGCGCCGTAAGTGGAGCGGTGGGTAGGGCTTCGCTCTCGTGCTGTACGCACTCCAGGAATGAGATAATGCAACATGCTTTAACTATAATAGAAGTACACGTCAAGGCAAACACCTGGACAAAAAGTTCAGGAAGTTCGAAGATAGGTTTTTATTTTTATCAGTGCCGGAACTTGAGTGTTTTTCGTTTTTTTCTTAAATCTCATGTGGCTGTCGCAGCCTATTCATAGTTAATCAATATATATTATTATGTGTATTTGTATAGAAATGTAACGAGCAGACTCCAATAAAATTTGAAAGCTCTAACTGGAGCACTTTGTGTAATATTTCGGCTGCCTTTCCGAAAAATTTCCTCTTAGCCAAATTTTTCACTTCATTATGAAATATTTACATTCTTGTGAGAAGAAGTTTTTGTAGAAATGCACAACATTCGTGCATTCAGCACAAAATTTTTTAGGGTTTTTCGCTTGAACAATTTCGTTGATAGACGTCGCTAAATTGGGCTTAAGCGCGGATTCACGTAGCGAACAGGTTTGCTTTGTCGTGTTACAAGATTTTTTTTAGTTATACAAACACATTTTCGTAACACATTGGTAAATATTAATGTTTCCATTTTTAGGGAATGATACAAAAATATAAAAAAATGGAAGAGGTCGACCAGCTGCTGCTCCAGAGTGCCCGACACAAATTCGCTCCACGTGGAGACGCGCCGACGGCGGGGCCGATTCGCGCCTTGGTGAAACCGCCGGCGGCAGACGTGATCCCAACTTCATGAGATACGGCGCAGGAGAGTCGCCTGTCATTTCCCCGTCGCAACGGCTAGGCCGAATCACGCCTCGGACGATTGCCCGCACCTGACATGCAGCGACACGCTCCGAAACAGCGCCGCTGAGTCGCCTTTCCTTTCCCGTCGCAGCGGTTTCGGCTGATGCAATCGCTTCTCCTCCATTCGTCGGATTCAAACTGCGGCCACGGAGAGTCCTTATTGGAGAAATTCCAAGTGGTTGCGGCTGCAACGGACCTCCGGGGGGGTATAAAACCAGCTCAAAAGCAGCAGTGCGTCCTTTTTCGGAGGCACCTAGTTGAGACGTGGGGCCCAATTCTTTTAAACTACGGGCCGTCGTTTTGAAACGGCGGGGTAGCGCCATGCAAATGCATATATTTTTGGTCGGGGACGTCGCTTCGAGGGGCGCGAAAGCCGGCAAAATGGCACTCAGGCGCACCGGCGGGAGGGTGCAAAGCGACACGCGCTGCCCCCGTCTTTTTTCTTGGGACTTTGTGCTTTCATTCTTGGTGGCACTGACCAGTTTTTAAGGTTGACGCAGTCACGTACCAGACGTTACCGTGTCAGAAAAAAAGCCGTGGTATGAAGTTGGTACTAATACAACCAAGCAACGCCAGATATAAGACACATAGTTTTGGAATTGCGGCACTAAAAATGCAATCTGACTGAATTGATCGTTTAGTATAGTAAGCAGCCCTATGTTTGTACGTCATCTGCAATTCAGGTATTATCTAAGCATCTTTTATTGCAAACTGCCACCCAAGAGGGGTATATTCACCATCATCTTGTCTTCCATGGTCGTTTTGGCAAATCCCAAGTCCCGCAACATGGTCATGCAAAACCTTTTGTTTGCGTTCCAGGGTTCTCCGTTAAGGTCACCCACTCCTAAAAAATAGAGTTCACAGGTTAGCATTTAATTTTATGTGTGCTTTATATACGTATTACGAAAAACATACTTGTACATAATTATTATGAAGATACATAATTGTGTATAAACGAGACGCAGAGCTTGAATATTTCAGCGGACTTGCACACGAACTAGTGTTTTACTTGGATGTTTTTATCTCGCATGACAGTGCGTTGGCCAGCGACTTAATTTGATTTTCAGTTAGGCAGCCCCATGAGCACTGGGTATAATGTTGCGGAAAAAATATGTTGTGGGATGAAGTAACTGTGGTTTACACACAGGAAGAAATGCCACACGTGGGCTGTGTTTTTTTTCTGGGTCACATAACGGGGTGTTTTCTTTGGGCCGCATTATCTTTTTTGTTTACAGGAAAATCAGTGAGAATGGTGTTGCAGCAGATTCTAAAAACCTCAAAATGAACTTTTTGTGCGACTTTTGATCACAGTAAACATCATGCTTATATTCTACCCGTCAGAACACATCAGCGTGCGTATATTTTAAAATGATATCGTGAAAGCTCGTTACTTCATACCTTGAACTTTTGGAATTTATGAATAATTGAAACTGCATGATTTCCACGGCCAAATATTCATAGCAGCCTATAGATTGAAAAAGACGTGAATTCTAACGCGTGGGCCTCAGCCACGCATAATTTGAACTACGCGCAACGCACCGGCAGCTTCGGGCACGGTGCACGGCCAGAGAAACAGCCCCGCAGCCTACATACGAGACTTCGTCGCCTTCAGAAATGGGAGAAAACCGAAGAGAGAAATTAAATCGGGTGAAAGTAATCTAAACCCCCTTTGAGAACAATTGAGGAGGAACTTCTTTGTTGACTACGCGGATGAGGACACAAGTTCTGAAAGTTGGAATCATTTCTGATGTCAGAAGCGTAGACCCCTGCGGTCGCTGCCAGTCACCATGATAAGGGGGTGGACGAAGCGCCAGTGCGGCCATTTGTCGGAAGAATTGACAGGATGGAATGCCGCCCGTCTCGTCTTCAGTTTCGGAGTAGGCGAAAAGAAGGTCTTGCGCTCGTTACAGCAAAAAGGCCTGGCTTTCTCCTTGAAAGATAAAAAGCATCTTCAAAGGGATCTATTCTCAAGCATTCAGCTGCTGACATGCTCTAGAGCTCCACAATCACATTGTACGGCTTTTGTACTTGACTTTCCTTACTTCGAATTTTCAATAATTCGAAATGAGGTGTGGCTTCCTTCCAGTTCGAAGTAACAATCGTTTACGGTATAACTAAAAAATTGGCTCCAATCTACCCTGTTCAGGTGGTTGGAAAGCACAGGTGTGAAAGACCCCCACAGCAATTCCACATTCGATGCCACTCGAAATCACACACGTGGCTCCAGAAAGAGTGAAACGAGAGATTCTGCCAGACGTTACGAGGGATTCGCGGGGGTGCTGTCCCGAACGCAGCAGCGTCGGCCACGGCAGGGCTCCATCAGCGGACGCTGCCGCTGTTGCCCTGTCGTGCGTCGGAAGAAAGAAAATGGAGAGGAGCGTGTTTCGAAGGGTGAAACAGCGGAACCTTGCCATGCTGATGTGCTAGTTCATGGATATACCAGGCGCGAACCAAGCGCAGGCACCGAAAAAATCCGGCATGTGAGCTTAGATTGATTGGTTGTGGGGTTTAACTCGCCGACGTCACTGAGGCAATGAGGCGCGCCGTAGTGGAGAGCTCCGGAGTATTTTTGACCACGTATGGATCTTTAACGTACGCCGAAATCTCGACCACATGGGTGTTTTCGCTCTTCGCCTCCATCGTAAAAGCGGCCGCCGCAGCGGGGAATCGAACCCGACGTGAGCTTAGTGATTGGAGTTTATACAGATTGAAACTAAATAGTTCCGTAAGTTTGAGAACTGCGATAAAGCTGACGGAACTTTTATAATCGCTATTTATAAGAACCAGTTGCTCCATTCGTCTTTTCTAAAGCCTGTTAACACACAACCGAATTGCTATTCAGCAATATAGAAAACGCAGTGCCGTTCGTGACCAGCCCAGCGTAAAAGGTGGCATTTCTCTAGCGGCCAGATGTCTGCAAGTGGCCCCTACATTTTGTTTTCCCGACTGCAAAACAATCCTTAACTTATCTTTGCTGTAGAACCACTTAATTTCGTCGGATACGGGTTAACGTGGAGGCGCTGTCGAACAGGTTAATCAAGCCGTGCAAAGTAAGCACGCAATGGACGCAAAGCTTCGCCAATAAAATGGCCCAACACCGTCGCTAAAGCAGACGGCAAAGCCGACGGAAGGGTCCCGCCGACGCGCCTACTTGACTGAACACGCGGAACGGTGGATAATAACGCCCTATCGCCGTGCCATCTACGCTGTGCTCCGTGAGTGAATAGCTTCCTGCGCCTCCGCTGCCGCCCCTGCCGCACGCCCAGAAAAAACTGTTGGCTCGTCGAGATAGAAAGCTTCGCATTGAACATGAGAGAGCAGCAACGCAACACAGAGAAAAAGAGAAAAATATGCTCGTTGCGCTAGAAATCTAGCCACATAATTTTTTTTATTTAAACATGAACCTTATCTGAAGTACTGCGTAACTTACCATATGGCAACAAGCAAGTGCGTTCACTTGCAAATTTAGCCAACGACTTTGATTTGTATACGTCTATCGTAAGCCGGAGATAATTCAAATTACTGTGGTAGTTTCTCAGACAGAGCATTAACATTCCGAGCACCAGCCCAATCCTACAAAGCAAAACTTTTGACAATGGAGGGCGCAAACATAGAACTCTAGAATTTCAGGTGGTGTATGCAGCGCCGAATCTGTTGCACTGTTTATGTCCTCTGAAAAAGTTGGTCCTCTTTCAGGACGGAACGGCACCAGTGGAGGACAGGGGCACAGTCATATGGAATGATATTTTAACTCTACAGCTGTAACCGTTTTGCTTAGTCTGCATGTTACATACTGTTGCCCTCTTGCTAGAGCAAAGAAAATCACACATGCGAAAATATGATGAAAGTTGCTTTGTGGCGAATATTATGCGCAAATAGAAATATACCAGAAGCTTCAACGTGCCGATTGCGCATTAGATATCCTGCAGACAGTTTCTAAAGCAGTCATTTTGTTAAAAAAGCACGAAATGTTGTCAACAAACCCGTAAAAATGCACGGGCCTGCACCAGATACGAACCTATGTTTTCAATGCTCCGGAACGAAAGAGTTATGCGAAACATTTTCCAGTGATGCAAGTTGCAAACGATACATTATTATCGCTTACCTGAGGCGATCGCCTCATATGGCCACGCCCTCAAAAGAACTCATGCCAAGTACAAACTTTTTTGGTGCCAGTATAAAGGCTTGTGCGGTGCTACGCTGGAAATGTTACGCTCGCGCCCTCGGCATGTATAATACTAAAGGGGCCTACCTGCCAACAAGCACACGGGCCTCTTTTTTTTATCCTGTTATAAAATATTTTGTTTGAGTCAATTTGCGTATACTAACTTCGCGACTTGACAACCCACGTAAGTTGGGAGGCCCCTGTGTGTTTAACTTTAAAAAATTTACGAAAAACAAAGCTGCGTTAAAAACGAGGCTGAAAGGAAGCCACACTAAAGCCGGCCAATAACAACACATACAAATGGAGTCTTTCCCCTCCTGTAGCGACCGGTACCCATTAAAAAAAAATACAGCAGAGCGGAACATGCACAAAAACAAAAAACTGTTCGGGAGGTTGAAACTGCAGAGACCAAGACGCCTCCGTCATTTCTTCAAGAAAAACTATCGCCAGATGCTGATTCCGATTGAAATGCAAGGAACTAATTAGAGTTGCCCATGAAAAAAAGCTTGAAAGTTTCTCGTAATAATAAATTTAGAATGATATTGTTGCAGATTCTACAATGAGGAGGGAAGAGCGATTTTCTTGTCGATTGATAGAACCCTCGAGAAAAAGCAGAATGTGGTGCACATTTATGGTCTAACTCATAAAGAAGCTGTTAGTGGTGAGGTAGGGTTGCCTCAACATGCTAAGTAAGGCTTTCTGGAGCAATTGTGTAGAAAACATTCGTTGCGTTCCTGACGACGCAGTTTGCACACATAGAATATATTTCACGTTTTGCTAGCAATGGTACTTCACGCCATTTTTATTTTGCTTTTTCTGGGAGCATAGTTTTTTTCTTGATGTATGAATAGCCACCCAAAGTAAGGAAATCATGTACCCGTCCATCAAAATACGACGATGGTTGAACGCGAAGCTTTCTTGTGACGGATTCTTTGTTTGTTGCTGGAGTTTTCCAAACCACTTCGACCACGTCGAAGTACAGCGAACGGGTAGACGACGGTTTAATGACGTGAGGGACACAATTGGTATGCACCCAAGGCAAGCATTTTTTCTTTCTTTAATTCGTTTTTGCATTACAGGCGCAATAAGTGACAACAATAAAGCTTCGCCTGAATATGTACACAAAATGTGCAAACAACCGATTTGAGTCCGTACAGCTTCCACACCATGTACTATAGAGAGTCAATAAAGGGTTTCTGCGTGAGTCGCTTGAAGGCAGTCGCTGCCAACTTGAGAAATTTGTACAGCGCTAAGGTTGACCTACCCTCATAACCGATTCTTTTGAATAATTGGGTACATTTGGGCACAAGGTGAGTAAAGTACACAGAGAACACTGATAAAATGTTTTGTTCACATCCATAGGAAATAAACGGAATTGCTAAATTACAAAGCTCAAAGCACCTGTCCCCTCCGCTCCGTTCGTCCACGTCTTTTTTGCGCTGTTGTCCAGAAGAAGTACCCACGTTGTTCGAGCAAGATTTATCAAGTGACTAATTATAATTTTTAGCAAGCTCGGGCAATAATTTCGCCCGCTTGCCTTTAAATCAATACAGTAAAGTATTTAGGTAAACTAGATTGCTAATAAATGCTGGCTATTCCAATGATTGCCATTATCGTACCAAGTGCGCTTTCGTTGGTACTTTGAGCCATTTACTGCCCTGATGTGTCAGTGGGTAAGGCGTGGATCCGGAGCGTTCAATGATGCGGGTTTGATCACTGCCGCGGAGGCTGATTTTCAGGTGGTGGCGCAAAGGGAAAATGCTAGGGTGTTTAGAATTAGGCGTATGTTAGAGATATCCAGGAGGCCGGAATAATTTCGCAGCACTCCAATAATGGGCGGCTCAAAGCCCGGTTGTAAATTGGGAGCGTTAAACAACACAAGCAATCAATTGCACACATTTACAGTAATAAGGCCGAATTGTCACCGTATCTCTTTTTTTCCAACGCCGAAAAAAATGTTATAAATTACAATATAAAATTTTATGCCCGGATTTGGAAAGTTGGTGTTCCGAGTAACCGCAAACATGGTATCTGCGGCGGAGCCGACAAAAGTCAGTAGTAAAGTATGCGCATCATCCTCCTGTAGAAATCAATACACACAATATTTTGTTGACTATTTGTACAATAACATTTGTTTTTTACCAAGTTGAATAAAAATTTGCTCGATATTTTCGCGGTGGGTAACGTATTTCGAAACCCCTAACACTCGTCGAGTCAACTGAAACTGAAAGCTTATTCGAACCTTCTCTTGTTACAAAATTTCGAAAAATGTCGCTGTGAATTTTGTGTAACCTTCCAAATTTGTAGCTCGTATGCTAACGCCGAGAGTTTAGGTATCCTCCAGGGAAAATGTCAGATGCCAGTAAACGTTGTACTTACCCTGAAAATATTCCGGCCGAACTTCGAAGCTCCGGGCGCGATTAAGAATTTCCTTGGTGTTCAGAAACTTTTTGACGCTGTTAAAGTCGTTCAGAACAACCATAGACGAGCCGTTCAACTTCAGTCTATAGAGGCATTGAAAGGAAGCACACGACTGCGCTAAGAGGTTTGCAATTTTTTGCAGCGGCTTTCTACTACTCAATATTGATCTGCAAGACAAATTTTCTGCTTTGCCTCATTCAGCGTCACTCTGTCTTGACTCATTCAACAACTTAAGCTGTGGATTTTACCTGACTTTTTTGCGATGCGAAATTTATAAATCGGCACTCCAGTAAACATGGCTTCGCGGTACATCGTAATTATGTAATAATATGTTTTTCTCAATATTGTCCAAACGAATACTTTGCCATTTATTTTCCCACAAGGACAGAAAATAAGGCAGGAAACGCCCTCTATATGCGCACAGCTCCGCAAGAACACGTAGTAATATAAGCAGTAATCTATGTTCACATAAACAGTAGGGCTTGGTAAAAAGTGTTGAATTATTATTGAGTGTTTTTTGCTGCCGTCTGAACAAAAACAGTGAATGCCCTATTATCGCCTTAAAAAACGTTTTCCACATCTAAAAATGCCAGGAAGCATACCATTTGCCTCTCAGCACTCTGTAGGCAAAAAGCGAGCAGCAGTTTTTATTGAAAATAAAGAGGACTGCTATTGAAAAATGTTAAATCTTTTTTTTTGGAATCGGTGCTGTTATTATCTTTGACAAAAATGATAATCACACTAACAAAAAGGCTGAACGGTAGCACTTAAGCCGCCTGACGCTTTTGTAGGCACTAAGGCTATGTTCAGACTACTGATGCAAACGGCATATCGCAATCTTTGTATGTAAAAAATGGCCTATTGCCACTTCAGTTGCTTGAGACGCGAAATGACGTCATTCTTTAACGCTTTTACTGCAGTTGCGCCAACAGCCTCAACCCGGCCTAACGTGTTTCAAGGCCAACCCTATCAGCGTTAGAGAAACTTCGATTTAATGTGGCTCTTGGCATACTAACCGCATTTTACTTCAAGCCCCGCTAGTTTGTACGCAAGAAAAGGAAAAATATAATGCTATAAAAGCATGCCTGCAAACGCCGACCATCCGAACGCGCCCGTGTGCCGACCGACCCTCACACCTGCCCGAATAGCCCGCAACGCACCCTACGGCCGCTCGATGGAAAAAAGTTTCCATCAAGCGGCCGTGCCCTGGCGCCGCATGAGTGCACAGTGATTGATGCACACAGATGTACCTACAGCTTGGGGCCGCTTTTGCGAATTCAACTCGCCGAGAAAAAAATGTTGTCTGTAAGGGGGTGGGGGGGGGACAGGAGGTTGCGGGGGAAGGTAGGTTTCATCCTCCACGCTATTAGTGAATACAGAGTTCGAACACCTGTCGTGACGGGAGTACAAACGTTTCCATAGGGAACCGTGACAGGCGCAGCTGGCTGCTCTGTGGGCTTCGACACTGCCGCCACCGGGAAACTGCACCGAATTGTTGCGAGACAATGGAAAGTTTTAGCCCGCCTTAAGCTCCGTCTGCTGCGTGGTTACCGTGTTGGCCGGCACCCGACTGCGCCTGCGCGCGCAGGCACGGCGAGGAAGAAACCCCCCACCGTGAGGAATACCTGAGCATGGCGAGGGCCGGACCCCGTGACTAGTCCACCCTAGCGTGGCGAATGCACAATTGGCCAGACGGGTTCCGGTCGACACTGTGCGCATGTATAATACCGATAATAAGGAGTGCGAGAACGCTCTATTTACCGTGTACACTCCGTTGCCGCGTCGCATGCTAAACCCGCTGGCAGGTGCCTATTGTGTCACAAAAAGTTGCGTTTCATAAGTCTGCCATAAGAACTATTGCCGAAAAGCAGTGTGTCTTTACCTTTATTGTGTCGTGCTTCAACTATTAGCAAAGGCTGTCTTATGGCATTAGTTAGGTTGGCGTTGTGAATGCTTAGTTATTTCAAGGCAAGCACACAAATATGTGAAATTCCGTCAACAAAACCGCACTTTTTCGCCCTCTGTCTTACTACATTCCATCACATACAAAAACATTGCAGTGTTCATGACACAGTTTTTATCACGAACCAGTGAACTTGCTGTACTATACTTTTTCAGCAAGACAAACTGCCATAGGTGCTTATTTTTAGCACATTGGTGAAAGCAGATAACATCACCCTCTTTCTTCCCTTTCTAAATTCATAACGCCGATATACTTCCTACGACTATTTAAACTCATATAACCTGGCGCATCATAGCTGCTGACATACAATAGGCAGAAAAGCTTGGGCAAACTCTAGCCACTTTGTCACTCACTCTTAAAGTTTTATATTCACTTACTACCAACTACAACCCTTTTTTTCAACTCAAATCCACTAAGCTCAGCCGGACTAAGTTTTTCTCACAAGGACCACATTCACAACCATATAAGTCCGGCGCATGTTTCTTCCAAAATGGTTCTTTACAAGGCAAACTGTTCGGAACTACCTAAATAACAGCTATTAGAACTACAGCGATTCTTAAGCTGCCTTCCGAGTCAAAAGACAAAGCTTGTGACGTACCGATACACAGGCCCACACATTCGGGCCCACTCAAGTGCTTTCGTCTTAAAGAAGTTGAAGGTCTGGACCTCGACGTGCCCCCACAAACTGCTGGCAGGTGGAATTGGCGGGAGTCGCGCTCCAGGCGGTAATTGACGCCTTAATAGGAGGCCTAAGACATATTGAAGAGCGAACCAGAGAAGAGGTGCAAATACCACGCTGAAAATGACGGCCCCTGTAAGGCCCATGATTGCCGTTTCTTCGCTTCTGCTTTTCCCTCGGTGGACTTGAACGATGCCTGCGAATGAATCTGAAAAGAGAAAGTACACCAAAATTGCAAGAGGTGAAGTCGGCTTACCTTTAGTGGCTCCCGATGTCTCATTTTTCATGGACGGAATACCTGAGCAGCTCTTTCCAGTCAACCTACATGATGTTGTTTCCGCTGTGGGCACTGATGCGTTCGTTATAGGGAGCTCAGCGCGGCTGCACCTTTAAAGCGGCTTTAGAGTAAACATTTTAGGTGCAGAAATACCTGATTGCGATGCAATTAGCTTAAAAGTATTACGAAGTTTAACTTGCTTAAAGGAACGACTTTGGCAGCGAATAAATTCCACACAGACCAAATGACAACAATTACTAAATATATGCACGAGCATGTGAGATGACCACAGGAGGCGTTAAAAATGTCTGGCACAAACATTTCTGATCAGGAATAAAATATTTATTACTTCTCGGACATTTCAACTTTATTAGGCACAATATCCTTTGAACATTTATATTTATTTTACGTTATCGAAAAACGCGCTACGCGTTTATAGTAATAAGGGTTTTTTGTAGCGTAAATTTGTTTTCGGGCAAATGACAGAGCAGCAAACGCAGACGAATGTGATCAAAGGCCGCGCACAATCAAACTGCGGTTAACTAAAAACGGAGAAAATTGATATTCGTTTTTTTAAAGGGCTCTTCATTTCAGAAACGTTCGAACAAGCTGATAATATTGCCGATCAAGAAAACAAACGCGGGGTGAGCAGTCAACACATTCGACTGCTTTACCCTTAATCGGGGTAATCAAACTAGGCTTTAATCGAAAAGAACACAGGGGCTTTTCAATATCAGCGCATGGTAAGATTAGCCTGCACAACTGAAAGCTGCAAACAATAAAATAAGAAAGCAATTTCATGGCACAGTTTCTGACACTGCCCATTGAACATTACGGTGGTCTGAAGATAAAACTTACAGGCTTGGATACCAAAAAAAAAGTAATTTTTAAGGCCTAGCATGGTTGATATAAACAAAATAGAATATGTCTAGCTCCGGCCACCATCCTTTTTTCACGGAGACAACCTAGTCAAGCACATTTTCCACAAGTTGGTCAAAACATCTTTTTAAGTAATTAGAATTTCGCTATTTTGTTCTCGTGGTGCTGATACAGTCTACTCCTACGGCGGTTAATGTTGAATTACCTGAATCATCAAATGTGAAATGCGCTCTAAACGCCTTTACTGTCAGCCGTATGATATTTTAGGAGTTCCTTCCTACTCCAAATAATATACATATATACGGTCACCTTTCAGCAGTTCATTTTGGAAAACGGTTGTTTCAGCGAAGTGCGTCAGGTGGCACGTGGTAACACCATTTAGATTCTCCTAATTTCTGAGGGTGCAAAAGGTCTTTCCGGTTTCCTTCTGACAGGCTCGTAAAGTGCGAGGTCCCCGGGCTAACTCGGTGCTACAGCAGGCTACGTATTGGGGGGAATGGACTGCAAGATTCAATAGGGATCGCAACGAATTTTTTCGGAACGTGTGCTGGGCAAAGCTCCACATAGTCGTTCTTGAAGCAAGCTTCTAACATAAGGTTGCTTGTGAAGACGGGCATAATAGGAGTGTTCTTAGGTCTTGTTGAGGATTAGAAATCTTTTAGGACAAGGACAACTCTTTTGAACTCGGTGGCACTCGCATTGAGGTGGACTCTAGGTCGGCAAGTTGTTGGGCTGCCTTTCAGGTATCTGTCAGGGTGGCAAAATACAGGAATCACCCTCAAAGGCTGCTGGTGTTGGGTCCATAGTTGCGTGCGATAATTACAACAGACCTTTCAACCTAAGAAAAAAATATCTGCAGAAATTCAGAGATTTTATAATGTGTAGCATTATAACTCCGCTTGTCTAGACTGTGACTTCGTTACGGCGAATTGTTCTGGAAATTCTGTCGGACTATTTTCGGTAATATAGCGAGAACAGGTGTTACTTACGCCAAATCTGCAATTTTGTATAAGCGAAGGGCGTCACACAGTTCGTCGTGTTCGTTTTTTCTTATTTTTCCTAGTTTTTCATTTTTTCAACATTATGGTTGGCTAATTATCTCCATTTCCGCCATTATAAGGATTATGGGTGTTACTTATTCCAAATTTGCATTATTTTAAAATGCAGTGCGGTGCACGGTTGGCCATTTTCTCTATTTTCTGTATGTTATTTATCGATATTATGGAAATTCTGTTTGATCAATCACCTCTATCCCCGCTATTAAAACGGTTACAGGTGTTACTCCCACCAAATTTGGATCTTTGTGGAAATGCATGGTGTTAAACGGTTTGTAATTTTTGCTATTCTTTTCTTTTTCCTATTTTTTGGTTTTCAAATTTCTGTTCGACAAAATATTTTCATTTAGGCTATTATAACGTTCATAGGTGTTACTTCCGCCAAATCTGCATGTTTCTGTGATGGGACGGCATTACACTGTCCTGGCTGTGGGGGTACCCGGCAAACAATGCTAAGCATGAGAAGATACCCTACTTGTGGTACTCAAAACTTCCACGTGGAGCTCGACTGCCACCCCTTACCCCATCCACCTGTCATGGGCACAAATATAGCTCGCGGCCTTTCTTGGCGCATTTTAGGGGGTGGAAACAACGAACTTCCTCCGGCGCATGATCCATCACCTTTGTAGGTCAGATGTTTACTTAAAATCGGGGACCTAAAACAGCTTATAAAGGTTTCTTACCTTCTAATATGGTCTGGAATGGAGGTGTATACAAAACGTAGGTTTTGCTCATACACTTGGAAGCATTCTTTGCCAGAAGCTGAGCGTTATTTTTTTAATCTAAAAGACAGCTACTCGCGCTGTCTATTACATCTTCCTTAATTGCAATCCTGGAAGATTACAACAGCCCACCTTTTACCACTTTCGTGCGAGTCCCTGTCTCTTCTGACATATTAGTAGAAATGTGGAAGCGAGAACGGCCACTGTAGGCACGCGACTCTGCTACGTTACCTCACAGCCGAAAGAAATTCTGTTATTTCCCAATTGCACTGGAGGTTCAGCAATCCGTACGAAATTTTCTATGAAAACCTGGTGTTATGGGCGCCGTGGTTTTTCGCTCTATTGTTCATCACTGTGAATTAGCAGTTTCGGAGATGTATATGAAACACGCCCCAATGATAGAGTTGTCTTATCAAATATTGGTCATAAACATTGTTGCATGGTAATTTGTAGAAAAGTTTCGCTGTTTTCTCTAACCGTTCCTACCTACAGACATTAAACGGTTACGCAAGCAGCTCATGTTTCCTACAAAGTGTTTTATAGCAAAGTATATGACAAATGGTCAAAAACATGGTTATTATTGTTATAAAGTTTTACATACAACGAAGAAATCGGTAGTACAGAGTAATGCTGCAAAGTTGTGCAATTCTCTTCTGTATGAATGCATGGGATTCTTCTTAACAGCCGCAATTAGCCCTATATTTGCGCACTAGATAAAACAAGTCATTTTCAGTTTTAATAGGTAATTGCAAGCCATGTGACTACCATTATAATACTATGAGGAAGGTATCGGGCCGTCTCAACTAACCTGAAACCTGAGGAGTGGCGAAGCATGCATTGTGGACCGGTGTACAGGGGTACCAGAGCAGGACTCCCAAGTTAAAAGTTAGCAATCGTGATCTTGATGAGGTGGTGGAGCCCTGTCTTGCGTTTTCAGCTAATTTAAGCCATTCAATGACACACTGATTGGCCGTAAGTTGTCTGCATGTCACCCGCCACTGAATGCTAATAAATATGCGTTAAAGGAGAAATCTGTCGTTTGAAACCAATTTCGACATATAATTTAACAAACTTCTTTTATAATGCAAATAAATCCCAATTACTCTTATTTTAAATGAGGTTAAATCATGTTACTTTATTCTGACCAGATTTTGTTCATTATACACTTGCTTTTTGACCGTCGTTTCACAACTTTATTTACTTTGATGGCATAAGACGACGAAGACAGGAGACACCGACAGCCCGGGCACTTAAGGTACTTTGTTGCTGAAATTCGATGATATCTAAGCACATCTAATTAACTGCAAATACGAGAGTAGGAATTTCCGGCTCAATGCCTGGCGCACATTATTCAACGCGGAAGCATCGATGCGGTTTTGTATTTTATCAGCGGCCACGTCTTCCTTTGCAATGCACGTCAACCCTTTAAAAGGCTTCGACCTCTATCCTACGCTTTTCCCTGCTGCTAATGCATGCGCCGTGTATTGGGACAGTTGAAGACGAAGGTGAATTGTGCTCCTTGTTCCTGCCTTGTCTTCATCTGCATTTACGAGCCTTTACGACGTCCTCTCTCTACTGCCGACTATACGCCGGCACTGTGTGAAGCCCTTACGCTGATGGCGGCTGCACATTTCTCTCTAGCTTCCAACATGACACACCTGGTGATAGAGAACGCCTCATTCAATGGAATGCCTCCGAAGTGGCAGTTTTTTTTTGTTAGGGGTGCTCAAATCCGCTCAAAGAGCGATTCAGGGCTTTCGCTAAAATAAATACATTCTTCTACATTGTGCGTAATGTATCTTGTGCACAGCCTCACTCGCCATTTATACTCACATAGTAGATTCGATACGTTTTAGTAAAATGAGCCCAAGGCAGCCGCAGTATTTTTTCATTGTATCGCCAAGAACCACATCAACATAACTTTTAATAGCTTTCTTGCGTAAAAAATGCACTGAGACGGCTAACTGGTTCAATATCCACCCATGGTATCGGGTGCAATATCCAGTAATAATAGTAGTTTTGGGCTTTGTAAGGGTCATTTGGAGTAATTTGGAAGCCAACAGAAACAGGTTGCACGGGTCGAAAGCCGTGCTAGTTATTTTTCGTGTCTTTTGCAGTGGCTCCAGTTCCTCTTCGAAAAGGCGCAACATTGCAAGCATCCACATTGTCGGCCTAAAAGTCATGAATAGCGATTAGTGCACTGGCTTTCTGAAATTTTTCGGTAAACGCTAGGCACACACTTTCGCATAAATATTGGGGATCTACGAACAGTTTTTGAGAAAAACGTATAGTTTTTCTCTTCAACAGAACAATGATTCCGGGAAAGCATACACCGGGAGAAGGAATCAGGCTCTTTCCTGTCTCAATACTGCACCGGTGTTTGAAACAGCATATGGACATGGGAAAGCGATCGTCAGGCAAGGCAAGGTGACGTGGTACTAGGCCACCCCTTATTCGGAGTATTGTCCTGCCCTATAACGGGAATGGCGGACAAATACACAGCAAAGCTGTTTAAGCTCTTGGTTGCGCCGTCATTGAACAGAAAAAAAAGTATCAAGAAAATGCCGAACGCAAGTGAGCGTGCGTCTCGTGAGAGCGCCCGGAGCACGTACCCACGTGGGGGATTGGGTGAAAATCAGACGTGTGTAGGGCTAAAGCGCCCGCTTCACAAACATCTAAATTAGACACTTAGGCATTTGAAAGAAGAAAGCGCATATAACCGCATGCGATTGGACAAACAGCGTCGCTAACAAAACTACTGTCATCTGCTCCCGACGTCACTCCCTCCGCGTTGCTAGGAGCAACCACCTGCTTTCATAAAAATTGGAGTCACTGTTTCGGCGGCGGCAGAACTCTCTCTGAATTTGTGCCTCGAACAAAAGGTAAGGGGCAATACAAAGATCTAGGCAGCCGGAGAGGAGGCGGCTGATCACGAAGCGGGCCGTGCTGCCAGGCAAGATTGCAATCGCTCAGAACAAAAAGTTGAGCAAGTCTTTAACGTCGAGAGAGCGCTCGATGGAGACATTTAGTCTGCGTATGACGAAGCATATGAATACTGAAGAGGGCAGTGCCCATATAAAGCATTTACACAATTTACTTTGTGTTCGATTTGGTATTCTGCTGACGAGCACCACAGCTGTTCAGCCCACAAAGGCAAATAGGTCTCAGTGACTTATACCACGCTTCTCTCTATTGACTTAGCAAGAGCAACACAACTGAGCTGCAACATCAGTATTGAACCGTTCTGAAAGCTGGCTTTTTAAATTACTTGTCCTGCACATCAAATATCAAACTGTACCATCACAAATGACGACGCAGGTACGCCAAAGTCACCAGTGGCCGGTCCGCCAGCGAGCACCCGTGTGCTCCCCGCCCTTGGCCCTGCAGCAGCTCCTGCGGAATCAACGTGCCTCCGCGACATTCATTACCTTGTGAACACGGGCCTCGCCGCGGAAGTGCAGTTGACGGAAAAACGCCTGCCTGCAGATACTCCTGCTCTAACGGTGGATGCCATGCGACCAGGTGCAAACGAGGCCGTGTTGGGCTGTGGGGCCCTGGACAGTTCTCTGTGCTCACGTGTGTGTGAGGAACTCGACACGGAACATAACCGAGAGGAAGTGCGCATGTGTGGAAGGTTAATTCCACAGTTTACTACACACGCTGCCAAACTCATGCGGATAGCCTTTATTCGTTATGTCTATGCTGTATTTACATTACCACATATCGCCTACCTTGTTCGCCGTTTACTTGCTTGTTATACTTAGTGTTAGCACTGTTGCTTGTTTTCGCGAAAGGGAACTTTTCAGCAGATTCATAAGCTATACCAAGAACAGGTGGCATGCTCGCCAAAGCACGGCTTGCCTAGACCGTGTCACCAGTGTTCCCACTAGTATATATAATGAAACACTAACAGGCGTGTTCTGAGCATGTTATCCTTTCCAGGTGTTCCCTCGACTTGGCTGCGTGGAAGACATCGCAGTGCCTTTTAAACATGTTCAAACAATGATGTTACCTGGACGCTCTGTTGGGGGAGGGGCTCAAAGTACGGGGAAGCCAAGAGTAAGCCAGGCATGAGAATTAGTTAAGGCAGAGAGTGATGACACGAGTGAGAAGTGAAGAGTGTGCTTTGAAGCTCTTTGATATTGAGCAACATTCCAGTGTCCTTCAATGGCAAGCTCCCTGACCGCATGAAAAGAACAGGCCTAACCAGCAATCGAAACTATAGTTCGCGAACGTAGGTTAAGCTCGGGAAACACGTAAGGGCCTGGGATGATGACGTTCAGCTTTGACTGGGAAACTTCTCCGGGGTATGAACTCAGAGGGAAAAATCTCGCGGCTGCATATTTACTGACTTTTAAATGCATAGCATTTTAGTAACTCACAATGTCACGCGGCGTTGGCGTGCCTTGTCGTAGTCCGCATGCGCGCCTTGTCGTAGTCCGCATGCGCGTCTTGTCGTAGTCCGCAGCCAGGAAGAAATAACAGTTTCCGGCGCCCGGTTTCGAACCCATGACGCCGCGGGCGGAGCGCAAGGTGCCCGGTGCACTACCGACCGAGCCACGAAACCCACACAGATGTCGATGCACCGAAAGCGCCTTATATCCTTCACTCATTTCTCGTTTGTTTCGAAAGCGCCACAAGTTGTCCCGCGCCTCCAAAAGATGGCGACACGGGTCCCGCGATCGAGAGATACGACTCGCCGGCGCACCCCCTCGGAAATGCTGTGCATTTGATCGTGCCCCTCGCGAGGGGGATGTCTTTTTCTGGTAGGCTCTTGGTGATTTGTTACAGCGGCTTTCAGCTGTAACGCACATTTAACCGTACCACCACCTTCAGCCGTAAAAAATAAACATGCGAAACATAAAACAAGTGCCCGAAAACGATGAAAAGACGCGTCAACATATACATGCAGGCTCTTGCACGTAACGCACCGCTGCGAGAATGCCGAATGAAACTATAGTTCATCTCACAAGCTAGCTGCAGCACTGTGGAGGCTACATTGTTATCAATAGTGCGCCCACTGAGGGCGCCTAATCCGCCGTGAAGAGGGGCCTGAAAGGACACTCCCTTCTCCCCTCTCGGCAAGTGGCACCGCACGGCCCCGGCGCCTTTTGTCGCTTCCTTCGCGGTGAGTTAGGCGCCCTGAGGGGGACAACAATGTAGCCTCCACAGTGCTGCAGCTAGCTTGTGAGATGAACTATAGCTGCATATCCTTTGAACGGCTAAAGCTGTCCCCCTTCTGCCATGTTGCGACGTTCACCCGTGGCGCACTTTTCGCCGTAGTGAGACTATCCGCCGTGTTGCGACGCTCAGCCGTAATGAGACTGCCCGGAGTAGTGAGATAGAACCACCGTTGTTAACGCCACTGTAAGTACGACCGTTGGTTAGCCTTTAAAGGGCCCCTGAGATGGGGGTTTTTTATTCTGCTGTTCTCTAAGCACACTTTGTTTCATTTCCATACCATGCATTAACTTGAATTACTCCTTGTGTTTTTATATGCACGTAATCGTGTGTAGTATTCGGGAGAGAAGATCTCGTCATTGCAATTTAGTAAACCTCATTGTTTCAAGCAAAACTTTGCAACATAGCAAACTTTGCAGCGGCTTCAGTCCCGACCGTTGTGGCTGCTTTCTTGTGGAGGAGAAAAGCGCAAACTCGGCGCACGGTAAAGATCGCAAGTGGTCAAAATTATTCCTGAGCCGGGGCTAAGGCGCACCCCATAGGCTAGGTATAGCTTAGCTTGGCCACGGTAAACTTCAAAAATAAATAAATAAATAAATTAATTAATTGATTAATAAATAAATCTGTTCATGCAGCGAAAAACACACGCCTTATTATGGAATTTAGAATGGTACGTGACGTAAAACTATTTGATAACGATTACGAGGGAACCTAGCACGGCCTACTTTTTTAAAGTGGGAAGTATTTACTGCCTTGAGAATCAGGATGGAGGCTGTAATGGTCGCGGTCGTCGTTAGAGGTCAATATCCGTTAAATGAGTTGTGGAAATTGTTGGTGAGTGTGCAACATGGCTGCGAAATCACAATTGCCCAATTGCTTTTATAGGGTATGTGCGAATGCTTTTCAGCTAACGATAACACTGAGCCACGCTATGTCCCCAGCCAGGAAAAGCGCATTGCAGGTACCAGTTATAAAGCGAGTTCTTTAAATAATACCATTACGCTTATCGTTGAGCCGTCGAATGCGCAATGCTGGCTGAAGGCGCCGTGAACTCAGTGCTAATTGGAGTGCGCATGTCCGTAATTTTTTGATTGATGAAATTCCAGCCCTAATATCATTCGAAGCTCCTAACGAAGAATCCACGAATCGAATAAGGCAGCTTTGTAAAACAAACAATAAACGCTTAGGCAGTGAAACTGTACTGCCATGGCAGCCGTAATGCATTTGCTACCATAGAGTAACGTTTGTCGCTGTGAAAGGACTCTTGAGAAAGGGATAAGCCGGCGAGGCCTACTTCGATAACATCTTTAATTTTATTACTTGTGGGAACAACACATAAGGAGAAAGCATCTTCTTTTTCAGTATCCTCTCTTGTAAACAGATGACTGAAATTCACAAGTTACTTTTACTGACTGAAATTTGTATGTTCACGAGATGGTTCTTTTGACATACAGTAGCTTTCCTGTACGTGGAAGCAGGGTCGGTCAAAAATCTAACATTCGTCTGCTTCCACTGATGGCAACGTCGCTTTTATCGTGCTGCAGCGTAGATATAGTTATATATATTGCCGTGAAACTGTTTCTGTAAAAATGATCCCGAAATCTATTCTTAAGTAAATGCTTCTGGGTCTAGAACGCTTAAATCAGCACCCTCCTTTGTTATATTGCCTTTCTGCATAATAGACGTTCGAGGAATCAAAGGAACTATTTCACTGTTTTGTGCCCTTTAACCTCTCTCGCCCTTGAGCTGCTCGGTAATTCTTTTATTATTTTCGATTTATCCCCACTCTCTTCTGGCGCAGGCTGCGTCCTTAATGTGTGACAATCTATGAGAAACCAGTCTTATTTATTCGCCTTTTGCGTGATTGCATATATCTAAGTTTTTCGCAGCATTCCAGAGAATTGACGCCATATATAGCTTCACGGATAATAAACAGCTACAAACTATCCATAAACGCAGTAGGCTTAACCTCTTGCTTTTTATTTGACCGCTTTCTTTCGATACCAGATCTCCTGGCCGGATTTTTTTGCGGTCGCTTTAACACGACACGTAAATGCAGTCTTTGTTCTGGTTGATGTCGATTCACAAAGGGTACAGCCATCAATGTTGTTCCACGGCCGTAGTGCGCCCGTAAACTCAGGATCATTGCTGTTTATTATGAACATTTTTTGGGCTTCGAAAGTACGGGGTACGGGCGAAGCAGATATACCCAGATAGCCGTTCTCCCTTGGCACTTTGTCTTGTTAATGTCATTCGCGTCCGTACTGGTATTCATTTTTGTGGGCTACCATGCTATTGTTTGCATGTGTTGTTTCCATGTTACTCGAATTTGAAAAGTTATTCAATCTGCCCTCTCTAGCCCTCATCTATCCGAGCTTTGATCGACGTCAGAAGATCATGTCGATTTTTTGTGGCGCCTGAAACCTTCATTTCTATTTTCACTGTCGCTGTCACCATACATGAATGCCAAATGCATCAGTCACTTCTGCTTCCATGTTGGGTATATCAACGGCCTCTACAAATTCTCGGTTAATCTGCTTTAAACCGGCAATGCTCTGGTACCAATGGTCGCGGCAAGGTTTGGTGCCAATGTTTGCGGCAAAGTTTGGTAGCATTGCTTACAATTGGTCTCCTTGATTTCGCGCTTTATCTCTTCCGAATTGATATATCATTCATCCATCTGCATGTATGCTTATTCCCTCATTTTTCAGGCTTTCTCGTGCTGCATTTTTAACCACCTGCCTCCGCTTGGCCGATGAATAATCCGGCTTCGACACCTCCGTGTCTTATTTGCGGATAAGGGGCCGGTATTTTACCCAAATGCTGAGTACAAAGGCGCCGGTCCGATTCCCTGGGCGGAGGCCGTTTTTATGATTGATTGGAAAAGCAAAAACGCCCGTGTGTTCGACATTTAGGCGCACGTTAAAGATCCCCAGGTGGGCAAATTAATGCTGAGCTTTCCGCTACGGCGTACCTCATCACCTGCGCAGCGTCGGCGCGTTAAACATTATTATCAATCAATCTTTTCCAAAAACCTGCTCCTGAGACTTTTATTGCTTTTCTGCTTCTGCCTCAATTATACGAACGGGTTCTTCTGAATTTTACGGTGCTGCAGTTTAGTAACCATTTGATTCCTTGCATTGCCAATTTCTTGCGTGAGGGCATTTTATTGAGTAGAGACTATCTCCGCCACTTTAAATAATTTCTGACCGTTCCTCTACCGGAATGAGCTGCGTATGCAACTCTTTTCCACGTTTTTGCACGAAGCCATTTTGTTCGAGACCCCGCACTTTGGTCTGTTTTTTTCTCCTGGGAGATGTTTCTGCTTAAAAACATTTGCCTGGACTGGTTTCCAGTCCTGATAGCACTTTCAGCTAGAACTTTGGTGCTGATAATTTGATTTCTACCGGTGTTGTCGCCTGGCGGAGCCGTCTCCAAGAGCGTCTACTTGAGTGCCATTCCTCCTCCTCTATTAAGCGTAAGCAGGGAGACCGGAGTAGGTATAGCGATAAACCCGATTGTCTTACTTACCAGGCTCCTCACGCTTCGTGAGTGCTGGCGATGTTTCACCACGACGGGTGTTCTAATGTCTAGAAGAACTTGTTGTTGGGCGAGTTGGTCATCTTGGTGAGTGAACACGGGCCTTGCGCGAAAAAAAAACCCACACACAGGACGGACGGGACGAGCGCAAGGCCCGTGTTCATTCACCGTTCTAATGTCGTTCGCTGTTGTCCTGGTGTCCTTGGTGCCTGTCCGAGTATCGTTTTTATTAGGATACAAGGTCACGAATCATTTCCGGCTCATTTTGTCACCTATGGGGATACCCCGTCTACATAAAGCGCGTTTTGAAACGGATTTATTATTTTCTTGTGTGCTCTTGCCTCAAGAGTTTTTTTGTACGTTATCTGGTAGATAGGGCACGGCCGGCCGGCTATGGCCAGGGCGTGCAGGACACGGGAAACCACTCACTTGCTCGGAGTGACCATAATCAAAACGGGTTGGACGAACAAAGTTTCTCTCTATCTTGGCTGGAGGGGGCACACGCTGGACCAATGTCCCACCCTGCCGCCCTCTCCGCATATCATATACTTTGCTCCGCGGTAGTGGATGCAGTGCGTACTCCTTAGTCTTCCAGAACGATAGTGACTCAGTTGGTCCCGCGCAGCCTTCTCACTTGAATTATCTTGGTTTAGTTTGGGTAGAGGAGACTCGTGGTTATTATGTATCGCCATTCTCTTGGGGGCATTCGGTGGCGCAACGTTCGCAATGGCCTGGTATAGAATTCTGTGCTCGCATTCTACTTTTTGTCCCGCTGCATGCTTAGAAAACATGCGAAACAGACATTCTCGGTTGTGTGGATCCCGAGTATGCCCTTTTTCACTTTGTGACATGGGATGCCAGAAGCATTCAGCATACCGCCGTAGAACCCATCTATACCGCTGTCATTTAGGTCCAGGCCCTCTCGTACGGGAAGCACGTTCTATATGCCTTTGTTATGGCGGCGCAGTTGCCGGCGGTTGCCGACGGTGGAATCAGCGATTGCCTGAGGAGCTACAGTTGGGCACGTGATCTCCAGTTTCAGTTTCCTGTCTGACAGTGGAGAGCAGCGCGGTCATTCCTCCGTCTGCAAGAGCTCGGGAACTCTGTTGACAAATGCTTGTGAACGACCAGGCCTACTCCGCAAATCCTTTAAACTGGGTGGGAACGTTCTAGTTCGACGCTCCTCCTCATTTTACGATTACGGTCATTGGCGGAAGGTCACCGTGAGCTGACTTTAGGAAACAGCCATCACCACGGCTTCGTGGTGCACCGATGTTCTGGTTAGGTTCGGCTCATGTATGTAGCCATAGGGGGACCAACCGTCCAAAAAAATTTAGTCAGAGGCCCGATCGTCCAAAACGTGGTGCCCTTCGGCAACAGATGTTCAACGACAGTCTACTCTATTCCTCGTTTAGAACATTTCGTTTTCATAGCGAAAGCAAATATTCGTTCATTGACCAAAAAAGCCTTCGTCATAGATACAAACCGCAAAACGGCTTTTTGGCGAGCGTTCCTTACAATGAAGAGCTCTACGGCACAGGCCTAAACCTGGAATTAGCGAGATGTTGCAGCCAACGCCACTACACCGCAGATAAACACAGAAGACGACAGGACGCCGAAATACTGAAGGGATAGCAAAAAATTCCCTGCCGTCTCCAATTCTTTATTTAAACGGCTCCACGCATAAATATAGGCGCAACAGCTCCAAGTACGATCAAAGAATTTTAAAAGCGTTAGAGTCATCATAAAGGAAACAGTCTTAAGCAGAAAGAGTATGGAGAACACTGGCACCGCGAAGCGCTAACAACGTCTTAAGCCTTCCATTTCGTGTTCAGACTTTCGCTTCCCAAACTTTAAGAACTGCTTTCGTGTCCATGGCATTCCAACCTAAATAAACGCCGATCTTTGGTATACGGCATGATCAAGGTGATTTACACCCCGCAGCAGGTATTTGCATTACTTCATGCGGCAGCACCAGAAGCGTTTGTTATTTTCTCTTCTGCTTTTAACACAACGCCTGCCTCACAACTGCTTACACGCGTTTCTTTGTTTTTAGAAAAGTCCTATTGAGCATGCCCTTTAAAATCAAATAAGTCCTTAACCTCTGGCTGTGTGTCAAAATGGTCAGTTGGGCTAGTTGCTATTTTGTCATATTGGAAGAAAGCGAGTCACAAAACAGTCGACTAGAAGAGGACGAGTACCGCTGGGCTGTGTATTGTCATTAAACTTGAAATGTGCGCCAGGCCTTTTTTAGGACTTCAGTGGTGCCTGGTCATATGGTGGTGAAAACGGTTTAAAAAGTAACAAGAACTTGTCTTACGAAAAATCTGGGGTTCCTCCAAAACGAGGCTCCATATAAACTCTCAGCACAACCTTCGAAAATACGAGCCACAAAAGGAGGTTTCCCCTATTAATATTCTCAAATTTTACAAGCTGATTTCGGGACGGGTATTCAATATACAGCTCATTGCGTCCTTTTCAACACTCTTGAGAGATGCCGTTTCGCATGAACGAAAAGCCGTCATGATCTATATCTAACTTCACAAAAGGATAGTTTTACTGGTGTAATGGGGTATACTTGGGTTGCGTGTAGGCCTTCGGCAATAAACTGCGTGCTCTCCTGTTCACACATATTACAAGAATTCGTCAACCGGACCTGTGATGATGTAACATACGGCATAACAACAAGGGTAACTAGATATTTATCTCCTCTTTTTTTGATGCCGTTGCGCTTTTCAATGGGCACACTTTCACGGATTCATGCACTTTATTATCGCAGTTTACTCTCCAAGAGTGATTTTTGATCGCTTATCGCCATGCACTTCCAAAGTGGGAGCTCAAAGACCATAACTGGGAAATCCGTGCTTGTCCATCTGACCACATCGAAAAATTCGTACACTCCCCCGAAGACGGCTGCTGAGTCTTAACAATATTTGAACTGTTGCATCTCTATATTTTTCCTATATTTGCGCAATATGCTTACCTTGGGCGGGCCTAGCAGGAGTTGTCATTGTTAAATACCCTTCAGGCACGTAGAGTAGTTAAATTTACCCTAAACACGTGAAGTTTGCCTTCCTATTTACTGACTTTTTTTCACACTGCCCAATATTAAAATACAACCGGTTTTTGAAACGGTGATGGCGATTTGTGTGGAAGTAAAATTTATAACGAGTACGCAAATGCCTGCCTGAGAGTACGTAGGGATTTGCGCGCCACAATGTGATTACATATGTTTCACAGTTACATTACTTGCACGTACCCCGGAAACTACAAGCGAGAGATTGAACAAACAAGGAGAGAATACAAAACCTATATCCTGCTCTTTAGAATGTATATATCCATCCTCTTCACTTACTTTTATAAAGAGAAAACGCAAGGTTGCCCCCGGCAACCTGCATCCTGGTTCTTTAGAGGAAAGCACTCCCGAAAGTTCATGCTAAAAATTAACCTATTATTTAACACTTGATATTTTTTCCTGTGCACAAGGGTTGGCGAAATCTTTAGCAACTCCTCTTACTGGGGCAAAGATAGTGCATAAGATGGCCTTTGTTCGAAGGGAACCTATGTTTTTCCGCTTGGCCCGTAAAAGTGGTCAAATTCGTTTCCTCCTGCTTGATGTAAATTTAACATAGTTTTTACGTTGCTTATGATGATGTTATTTATTTAGGCTGGCATTTTCTGCTCTAACCAAGTGTCTTTTTCAAAAAATGCCTACTTTACTCACTTTAACGCTGGTGTAATGCTACGCAGGCACTCTGGAGCAGCTTAATGAAGAACTTCTCAGTTGCACTGCAAACGCTGTCAGAATAGGATGAAACAATACCCTATTTGGCCACAAAACATATATTCGTCATCTCTCTCTCCTTCATTTTTTCCCTAGATCGGGGCAGGTGTCCTGTACACGCGTGGCAGATAAAATCCCGTGGCAGGTAGGTTTTGTCTGTAGCTGGCGTGAGTAATTGCGCTCCACCATTCGTTTTTCTATTTTCCCTGTCATAGTGGACTCTTAATTAAACAGACCTGGGTGAGCAGGCATTCAAGCGGGTGAAAAAACCTTCTAAACGGCGTACAAAAGTAAACGCCAAAATCAGGTCATGGCGCTGCAGAAAAATTCCAGAAAAGGTAGATATGTAGGCGAATGTGTATTGCAGTGCCTCTGAGTGCAGAATACGATGTATGCATTTGGGTATATATACAGTAATCCCTCGTTGTAGCGAAATCACTTTACTCGAAATATTGCTTTATTCGAAATTTATTCTGGTCTCGATCTAAACACATGCGTTTTAGGCCGCATTACTCGAAGTACACGAACAGCTTGACCCGCTTAGAGATACGTGGCGAGCGGAGGCATCGCCGAGCGGCGGCGACCCAGCGGCGAGTCATGCTTCCAACATGTCGGGTCGACGCAAGCTGGCCTCACCCGGCGATATTCTCGAGCCGGTCATACTGGATTCGCGCCATCCGACTTTGCACAAACGGCCCGAATGCGTCGTAGGGTCATTGAATTTTGTTCCTAGACATTGGTGAATGACGTGGACGCGACGCTGCGTGAACACCCACACTCGAACTGTATAATTAGCAGTGTCTGTGACAACGGGGCACCGAAGAACTCTTCTTTTGCAAACTGCAGTGATGCACACCTAGGAAAAAATTACCTAGAGATCATGGAAATCCCGTAGTGCAAAACCGGTCAGTCTTCATGATTGCGCAGTGCCCCCAAAATGAGCAGGTAATCGTTTTTTGAGCGCAACAAGCGCAACCTCAGGCTCGAGCGACGGCATTTGCTCGCTTGCCAGCGCAAAACTCGCGCAGCGTTCTGTGCCGTCCGCACGCACCCCTGTAAATTGGCCACTGCCACTTCTATGACCGCGACCACAGCCTCAAACCTTTGGTGAAATTGAAGCAGTGGATGCTCGCGCCCGGCAAGGACATGAACAAGCCAAAGCTAGCTGCCTTCCTTGCACCTGAATAAAGCTTTCCTTCACTAAATACATTTAGTTTTGATTCCTTGCGGTTCTGTGGCAATTAAAGCTCCACTAGATTAGCTTTTTTCGAGTATTCTGTTATAATAAAATGCCGCCTATAACGAAATTCCTCCCCGTCCCACTGTCTTTGTTATAACAAGAAATATATATATATATATATATATGTATATACTTTAGAGACGGGCTGTCTTTGGTTGCCGTAGCAAATAGTAAAAAATGGGTACAGCTTCTAACAAAACTGTTTATTGGTCGACGTTTCGATCGGATGCCGATCTTTCTCAAGACAACATTTATAGGCTTGTCGGCAAACGAAAGAGAGAGGGGGGATTTGGGGAGAAAAGCAGCAACAAACAGCAAGCAACAACAAATATATAAATATATATATATATATATATATATATATATATATATATATAGTAAGGAAATGAGGGGCTCGTTGAGGAAATGCAGAAAGATAGGTCAGCAGTCTACAACGCCAAAGGAGGCATAGGGGTGTGGTTAGGCTCTTTCTTTGTTATTACGGTTAATGAACTATACATTTTTTGTTAAATATACAGAAGAAACAAAGAAAACCACGCGCCCAGAGTGGGGACCGAACCCACGCCTTTCGATTACATGTCGAATGCCTTACCAATTCGGCAATCTGGACGACTGTGTTCTCCTTCACTTTCTGGGCTAATTATATTTACGAGAAGTGTATCTGACACTTGAGGGTGGTGGCCAGCGCCACTCTGACTACACGGGGAGAAGGGGACCTTCTTTTCAACCCCCGGGGCGTGGTAAGGCATTCGACATGTAATCGAAAGGCGTGGGTTCGGTCCCCACTCTGGGCGCGTGTTTTTCTTTCTTTCTTCTGTATATTTAACAAAAAATGTGTAGTTCATTAACCGTAATAAAAAAGAAAAGAGCCTAACCACACCCCTATGCCTCCTTTGGCGTTGTAGACTGCTGACCTATGTTTCTGCATATATATATATATATATATATATATATATATATATATATATAGATATGTATATATATATATATATATATATAAATATATATATATAGATATATATATATATATATATATATATATATATATATATATATATATATATATATATATATATATATATATATATATATATATATATATATATATATATATATATATATATATATATATATATATATATATACCGTAAAAACCCGCGTATAATACGACGTTTTTTTTCCAAATTTTACTATGTACAATTTGTGCCTCGTATTATATGTGGATCCCAAAGTTTTCAGCCGAAAATTTGCACGTTAGGTTTCGGTGTCAGCCGAGGGTGGGCCATCTTGCGGTGGCGTTAGCTGGCTTCTGCTCCTCTCAGCTGGCGCCATTTTGATTGTTTTGACCACGCGAAGGATCGGCACGTTCACCGCAAGTCTATCACGATGTCGGGTGCACGAAGGCAGCATTCAGCGGCAATTAAAAGAAAAGTTATTTTATGTACCAAGACCATCAGGAATTGCGCGGCAGGACGGCAGTTCGGCGTCACCGAAAGCAGCATTCGCGGGTGGAGAAAGCAACTGGTGCTTGACTTGATAAAGTCTGTGTGGTGTCGGCGGCCTGGAGCACTGTTGGGGGTTCCCGTCAGTGCTCGTGTTGGAGGCCTTTCGCTGCCACCTGGCCGATTCGGTGAAGAAGTTGTTGCGCGAACCCCGCAATGAACTCATTGTCATTCCAGGAGGAATGACATCCCAGCTGCAACCGCTAGACGTTTGCATCAACAAGCCTTTCAAAGACTGCAACAGGTCCTGCTACCAAGAGGGGATGAGGTCAGGAGACCCGTGAGTGACAGCTACCGAATGGCTGACGCGGGCTTCTCCAGCGGTGCTTTGTGGCTGGATCACGGATGCGTGGGCCAGCATCCCAGAGGAGCTCGTCAGTCGCTCTTTTAAGAAATGCGATATCTCGAACGCCCTTGATGGCACTGAGGACCACTTTCTGTGGGAAGACATTTCCAACAAGTCGACTTCAGGAGACAGCGGCAGCGAACCTGACGATGACTGAACGGACGTCGGGAGACAGTGCCAGCGAAAACTGACAATGACTGAAGGGTAACTGCAGTGCAAATAAATGTTTTCTGTGCTCTTTACCTCGTATTATATGCGGATGAAACTTTTTTTCTAATTTTGCTGTCCCCGACTTACACCTCGTATTATACGCGGGTTCGTATCATACACGGGTTTTTACGGTATATTTCTATATTGTCATCATAATCATCCCCAGATTATCTTCGCCGACTGCACGGCAAAGGCCCCTCCCATAGATCCCCAATTATCCCGGTTCTGCGCTAACTGCGACCAATTTTTTCCCGCAAACTTCTTGATCTTATCTGCCCATCTATATTTCTGCCGCCCACTGCCACTCTTGCCATCTCTAGGGATCCACTCTGTTACCCTTAATGACCAACCCTTAATACCCTTAATGACCCTTAATCTTGCTTTCGCATTACATGCCTTGCTAACGTCCATTTATAAATATATATATATATATATATATATATATATATATGTATATATATATATATATATATATATATATATTGTAGCGGAGTTCGTTTAGGAGGCCAAGGAACCGAGAGGATCAAGCAAGGGAGGCCCGAAGAAGCAGGTGAAGCCGGCCCTAATAACGATCGCGCTTAGCGCGCTTCGTGCTTGGTGTGTGGGGATTTTCCGTGGGGATTGTCCGGGTTCAGCTTGGATTTCGGCCTACGCTTGAATGCCTTGATTTGGGGATCTTTTCTTCGTTACAATCACCCCCGGTTGACAAGGAACCATCCTGGCGACTTAACGGCGCGGGCGAGACGATGGGCTCGTGCTAAAGCTTGAAACGGTTGGCATGGACAGTCTAACTGCCACAGCGACGAAGATCGCCAGACAGTGGGGGAGGCCTGACGAGGTAGTTCAGTGGTGATGCGCGCTCTATGATGCGATATGCGTTTGTGCCTTGTTTCGGTCTCTCCCTTTTCGTGTTCTTGTCCAGTTTGCGCTGTTACCCGCCACGGGTCGTGATATTTGGCAAGAAACTTAGAAGACATGCCAGGCGTTGTACCCGGTATCGATAACCAAACAGGAGAGCCTGGGGGGAAAGAGGGTGGGATGACCCACCCTTGCGTTGGTGCTTTTGACGATTTTGTTCAATGGGCGTGAAGGAACGAGCTAACTTGCGATATTCTTGAGTGTGTCACGCTATCTTGGAGACGGGCTTGCTTTCCGAGGCATGGAGGCTGTATGGGAGGATGTTGTCCATGGTGCATTAGGGCCCGCGTCCGTAAACAAGGAAAAAGGGAGAAAACCCTGTGGCGGTTTGCATTGAAGTATTGTACGCGAAAGTAACGAACGGAAGCACCACGACCCAGTTAGTGTGGTTGGAAGCTATATACATGGCAAGCATGTTACTAAGCGTGCAATTCAATTGTTCTGTCAAATCATTTGTCTCCCTGTAGTAGGCGGTGCTCGTCCGGTGACCAATATTGCATTCAGTGAGAACAACTGCGAGAACATGGGACATAGACTCGTCCCTGTCGCTGAGTAGCTCCTTAGGGGAACCATGATTTAGGATGAATTAATGAAGATAGAACAGGGCCCCGTCGCGTGCTGTAACGCGTAAGATGGTCTACAGCGACGATAATCCACCTGTTCCCAGAAGGCGTGAATGGTAAGGGTCCGTAAAGGTCTATTCCAAACTGATCAACTGGGCGCGAAGGGCACAGTAGAGGCTCCAATTCCTCTTGAGGCTTTGGATTGGGTAGCTTGCGTCGTTGGTAGGCCTCACAAACACGGATGCACTTGCGCACAAAACTGTACATTCTCCTCCAGTAATAGCGCTGATGAAGCCTAGTGTAAGTTTTCAACACGGCAGCACGGGCGTGTTGAGGGTCGGCGTGGAAATCTGCACCTATTTTGGCTCGAAGATGGCGTGGTATCACGAGCAGCCATTTCGTTCCGTCAGACATATTGTTGCCACGGTATAGAAGACCCTCCCGCACAGCGAAATGAGCTCCTTGCAGTCGTAGTGCTCAAGGTTTTGAGGTGGCTGTCGTGGCGGTAAGGCATGTCGTAATGGACGAGACCCAGGGGTCTTGTTGGTGGTGAAAGGTCAGGTCAGTAAGCGTGAGCGCAGATACGATGGACTCAGGTTAATCGAGGCACACCGTCGAAGCCGGCAAAGGCGAGCGATAGAGGGCATCGGCATCAGAGAGTTTGAGCCCTGATCTGTACACGACGCGAATGTGGTATTCTTGAATCCGGAGCGCCCAACGTGCGAGCCGTCCCGTGGGATCTTTGAGAGACGACAACCAACATAGAGGGTGGTGGTCGGTAACAACGTCACATGTGGGGCCGTATAAATAAGGCCGGACTTTGCCCAAGGCCCAAACAATGGCCGAGCACTCTTTTTCTGTTACAGAATAATTGGACTTGGCTTTGGGGAGGGTCCGGGGAGCATACCCAACGACGTATTCCGGATAACAGGAATTTCGCCGTGCGAGAACACTACCGCGGCCGACACCAGTGGCGTCCGTGTGCCCTTCGTTAGGGGCGCTGGGGTCGTAGTGGCGCAAAATACGTGGTGATGTCAACAGGCGCCGTAAAGTAGAAAACGCCTTGTCACAGTCCGGCGACCACGAAGATATTCCATTGTCGCTGCCCAGTAGTCTTGTTAGGGGTGCTATATTAGAAGCGAAATTTCGAACAAACTAGCGGAAATAAGAGCAGAGGCCAATGAAGCTGTGGAGGGCCTTCATTGACGTCGGCTTAAGAAACCCTGCGACTGCTTGCAGCCTTTCGGGTTCAGTAGAACGCCCTCTTTGGACACCACATGGCCTAAGATGTTTAATTTGTGGTCTCCGAAGCGACACTTTTCAGGTTTAGCTGTAGTCCTGTGGCCATGAGGCAAGTAAAAATTTGTTTGAGCCGGATGAGGTGTGTCTGCAAATCGGAGGAAACACTACATCGTATAAATAGCAGATACACGTGTTGCCCTTCAGACCCCTTAATATATTGTCCATCATCTGTTCAAGTTTTGTTGGCGCGTTGCAAAGGCCAAACGGATGAACATTAAGCTCATAAAATGCGGGTGTAACGAAGGATATTTCCGGTTTGTCAGATTCGGCCATCGGCACCTGCCAATAGCCGGATCGGAAATCTAATAAAGACAAAAACTCCGCACCGTGCACACAGTCAAGAGCATTGTCAATGTGGTGCAATGAGTAGATGTTTTTGCGGTTCACCTTGTTAAGCCTTCAATATGCAACGCAAATACGTATCGAGCCGTCTTTTTTAGTCAAGAGCACTCCCGGCGATGATCACGGGCTTTGTACCAATTTTACTGGTTGGTTGCCTGTGGTACCGAAGTAGCTCCCACATTCATGAACACCATGGTACAAACCGACGTGGTGTAACGGTTTCCAATACACTAGATCCCCGTACGGGGGGCGCCTGTCCTCATTTTTATTCTGGTGGGTGACCAGCGGCTCCCGAGCAACATACCACGTTTGCCGTAGTGGTAGTGCGTGTTGAAGCCCTTTATCCCCTGCCGAGACAGGGAGCGCTTGTACCCTTTGAGCTTGTGTGTGCCCAGCGGTCCCAGACCACGCCCGAAGGGGTTCGACGGACCTACCACATTGGCCCCATGGCTGCTTGTGGTCAATCTCAAAGCGTTTGTTCCACCGTCGACATAAGCTACGGTACGGGGACGCTTGTATCCTTTAAAGAAACCGGTGGGTCTCCGGTGGCCCAGGCATCGAACCTGGTACCTCCCGCTTGCGCTACAAGTGTTTTACCACTCGACCATCGCTGTCGGTCCAAAAAAGTTCCTGCACTTTTGCAGCCACCCCAACACATAGGGGCGACTTCACGCGCAAGCCGGGTGAACTTCCCAAGCGTTGTATTCCCACTGAAGGGCCGAGCGCCAGGCCGGTGAGTCACTTATACGTATTTACCGGTACGTGCCCGGCGCCACCAAGGCGCACGATGCACATGGTGCCTTGCACAGCCACGGTGGACGCTCAACTGGCGACCGCCTGTGGCAGGACATGACGCGAGACTATTTCCGCCCCGGCCACGGCGCAACGCGGCATGATGGCCGCGGACCCCGCCAGATGTACAAGGGTCAGGGGCCCCTCGCAAGGGTAAAGGCAGCTTTCCAGGCGTCCGCACTGAAGGGTCCGCACTCGAGTGTTCCGCGCTCAACCTGGGACGCCTGTACCCATTAAAGACACCGGTGGGTGCCCGGCGGAAGCAGGATTCTAATGCAGTACCTCCCGCATACGAGGCGAGTGCTGTACCTGTGAGCCATCGCTGCGGGTCTTGAAACATACTGCTGGCAGGAAAAGAACCGTCTTGATACTAACGTGCAGGGGAAGAATTTAGCGTGTTTTAGGGCGTTAGGCGTCCGAAATGTACAATGTCCGTTTGGCGTCGACCAGAAGACACCGAAACAAGCTGTGGAGAAATCTCATAGTCTAGTCTGCGACCTGAGGAAATATACGGTAGCGGCTGAGGTATCAGGAAAGAAGCTTTTTCCCGAGCCCAGGTCGGCGACAATATTTTTATCAAAAGGAGCCAGGTTTTACTTTGAAATTATTGATATTCAACATTACACGTCATTCCAAACGTACTGTTTCAGCGTGCCTGGCTACATTACATTATCCCATGGCTCTTTTATTCCTAGAAGTAGGGTCGACTGAAACAACTGTTCCAGTTTGGTTTTTTCATAAATTAAGCTTCACGATTTAAGCTTGCCGTGCAAGACCTGTTGTGCTAAGTGGTTTCATTCTATTGTGGCACGACTGTAATTAGAATAAAATTTCACTGCCACAATTTTCCGTAACCTATTGGATTGAAATATTTCAAATATGTACGTGTTGGGTAGTTATTGGAATATTCAATGCACGCGCCTGTATCCACTAGTTCAGAAAGACAACCGTACATTTGATATCACTGTTACCGCTGCACAAGCAGCGTGATATTTCCTATTTATTTCGAGGTCAACTGCCCATCAAAAGGCGCCAGAGAAACGTTGTGTTCATTCCAGCTGTGCTCATTGCACAGGCGGTCACCCTATGCGGTTGATATGATGATTTTTACGCCGATGATCATAGTATCCTCCTGTGACATAAAGCGTTGCCGCAATGAGCCAGTCACTTCTTACATCACGGCATAGCGTAGCGCGCCAAATTTCACCTCGTGGACCCCTATGTTTGTTCATTTTCTCTCCCAGTAGGTACACAAGTTATATGTGCTGCGGAAGACATCCGACTAAGTGTAAGGACGAATGAAAGCCTCCCCATCACCATACCGATAAGGCCAGCAAGTGCCATCAATATGGCTGAATCTGGTGCTTGATAGTATGTTTTATAGAAAGATGCCGCTTCGTCAAAGTGAACTGACTGGAAAGCAATCCCTCTATCGCCAAGATTAAAGGGTGTTTCAGGGCTGTTTGTTCAAATTTCGTCAGCACTTTTTGCTGAACAATGGTTCGCTGAACCACTCTCGGTCTTCACCAGATTCCGAATTGTCCACAAAGTTACAGCATTCTCTTAAAACCATTTCACTTGAAAATAAAAATGTCATTATCATGGGTGATATTAACAATTATTTACTGGATGATCTCTCGCCTAATACAATAAACTATCTCAGCTCGTAGAACAGCTATGGGTTTGAATGTTTAATTAATATTCCAACTAGACCAAATTGTAATAGTAATGGTTCTCTTATTGATCATGCATTGTCCAATCTTCTGACCCCACCAGATGCGGCAGTCTCGGAAATTGATATCACTGACCACTATCCTATTCTCTTGTGCTTCAATCATGTTGTGAAACCGCATGTAACTTCTTTTATTAGATGTTTTTCATTTATTAGATTAGATTAGAAGTTAGTTTTTCCGCTGCACAATGGCGCATCTGTATAACACTGCAAGTTCTGGGAAACGCTTTTCTTTCAGCATCAGCGCATTTTAAAACACATTGAGCATGTGGGTGCGATTCACCGAAACGTTCTTGAAGAATTTGTACGCTTCTGCGCTGTGAAATCAAGACAGTTTACAGCAAAGAAACCGTAGGCCATTGCTATCATCGACCATTGCTACCACCGAGTCGCCAACAAAACATCCCGCAAAGTGTTTTTACTCTGTGCCTGTCACCTAGATCATAGACGGCGACCCTCTCCCAGCTTTTATTGCTCGGCTATAATAAAGCGAGGCGTAAAATTACCGGGTAAAGCTCCTTTAATTTATTCTTTGCCTGGCAACCTCCACAGCTCCCTTGATGAAACTTTCAAGTTGACAGGTCTTTGTATAAAAACTTGAAGTGTACGGCGACAGCTTCTATTGTTTACAGGTAAAAGGCCACCCCCCGAAAATATTTCTATTATTTTCGAATTTTCTAAGGATTGATTGCCTGGAACAATAGAACAATAGAAATTGGAAAGTCAGGACAGACGGAAGTGGTGATGTAATTTTGTGTGAGCTCTTACGTATGTAGAGATTAGGCGAATAATGGAAGCGGGCCATCCTTGTTTCCAAAAATAAAAGCGTTACGAAACGTAATAAAACAACTGTTATATCGTACGCTTTAGGAAGACCAGGGTTAATCAAATATTCAGTTTTTATTCTCTTAACGTACGTGTACAGGGCACAAAAAGACGCGCATAACATTTATTCGAAAACAAGTTAGAGTTGAAAGTGCTTCAGTGATGCTTACGTTTGGTGTCTTACACTTCACATGGATTACTATAATAACTTTGGAAACAGCGTAAGTAGTGAAGTTTTTAGTGCACTGTATGAACCACAAGCACTCCCCAAATTCTGGATGGGGAACGTGCGCTTGTATTTAGTGTTGCCCACGTAAGTTTAGAGTTGGATTTTATGACCACCGGGGATGATGTCCTCTTGCATTGTTTTAAAATATAATTCGCTTATCTTTATGCCTTTGCAAGGGTTTATAAAAGACATAGGATAGCGCTTGCTGTTTCTTGTATTCAAGTTTGGAAAATTTATAACTTTCGTAATTATGTAAGTCATCCCTTTTGTGACAATTGATTGATTGTAGTGTTGAACGCGCTGGTGCAACAGAGCCGATGAGGCGCACCGTAGTGGAGGGCTCCGGAATAATTTTGACCACCTGGGGATTTTCAACGTGCGCCAAAATCTCGCACACACGGGCGTTTTTGCTTTTCGCCTTCATCAGAAAACCGGGAATTGAATACGTGTCCGCGTGCTGAGCAGCGCAATGCCTTATCCGCTGAGCCACCACGAAGGATATTAATCTTGTCTCAGATAATGATACTTTTCCGTTATTCTAACACTTCTAATAAAGCAATATTGTGCCATATTTCCCCTTCCTTCAAAAAACTAAAACTTAACTCTTTTCTAGGACGTGTTGTACCCTTTAGTGTTCTATTGGTTTCTGCAGTGAGCAGACAAACGATATTTTTTAAACACTTACTCCAATTCATGTTCTCATGCCGAATACCTTAATGTCGTCACACTCTTTGGCTTCTCAGCATGTTGCATAAAGTATGCTATTTTACCTCTTTTTTGCACTGGTATACAAAATACTGGCGGCCGAACAACTGCTTGCAGAAATTACGTCCTTTGGATCTCTGGGGCCGGTTCGCACGCCACACTAATAACTGCGCAGACCACCAAAACCTTTTTAGCTGTGTGAGCTTGAAAGATTTTGTTTTGGTACGCTGCCTATGCGCTCCCAAATGAGCTCCCACAACATAAGGCTGAATGTGCTACATGTGCTCGGTTTGCCAAAATACGACCCACAAAAAAAACCCGCTGCTTTAAAGTGCTAGCAGGCACAGTGACAAGGGAAGAAAATAAGCTCCTGCCTCGACGTTTGTTTTTGTCTTGATATATTTCGCTTCACTAGAAAGGCTCCTTGGAATAAAAACAGCTCGTTATCAACAGAAAAAGGTCCGGCCGTGCAGGTATAGTGTAGGCCACATTTTTTTAGGAGTCTAACACTTAACCATCGGCCTTCAGACACCAAAACTGTACACCCACCACCGGCGGTAGTAATCTGGCAAGCAATATAAAAGAGTCAATTCAATCTTTTTCGCTCTGACAGGCCACTTCCAGAAGACAAACTTGGCAAAGTTGAATAGCCGAACTCCGTTTGGAAGGGCAAGCTTAGCTACACTATTATGGGAGCCCTCTGAGAATAACTGGGATATAATAAAATTATGCGAGGTTCAACGAACACGAAAAAGCTTCGTACGGTGTAGTAGTGAGGAAATGTGTGGCTGCTGAGGACGTCAAGAGAAGAGAGAATAGAGGTTGCAGTTTTGTCCACACAGAGATAGCAGGTAACGTAGAAACATTCATCATTACTCAGTGTCGCTGCTGCTACAATGAAGCAAAACAAGCGATACCTGCTACAGATAGCACCAACCTGTGCAAGAACGTGTAGTTACGACGACGAGTCCATTGAAGGTTTCTGCTAGGAGGTCAAATCACCAATAATTAAGCAATAAGGAAGGTTACCGCTTGTGATTGAAGATTTTATGCAACAATAGGCCGACATGCACGCGGGAATAGAGGTCCGTGGGCAACATGAGAATATTTGATTATGTAGTCACAATTCGCAAGGACTTACACTGGTTTGGCGTAAAAGATTACTGTAAGGATGACAGACCTTTCTGCGAAATAATGAACAGGACTCTGAATTTTAGAATGCCCAATATAGAGCGTACGCACTCAGAAGCGGGCTGGGTTAGACAAAGCAAATCTTGAATGTGATAACAAATAGAAAAACAGATTAAAACCAGGTTGCTCGTCAACACCGTGGAAACAGGGATGGTTACTGAACTGTAAGGTTTAGCTTGTCAGGTACGGGCAGTAGCCAGTAAGAAAGAATGCAATGCACTCGGAGGCATGAACAAGGAAAAGCTGCCCGTGAAGACGGCGTAGCCGTAGATCACATAAAGAATGCGGGGATGGATCAGACGTTTTCAGAACGCATCAGAAATTTAAAGAAGCCACGAAAAACGCCAGCATTACCCTGATTCATAATCAGGGAGGCGTCAAAGAGACCAAGAATTATAGCCCTATCAGTGTATTCTACGTGACACAAAGTTTTTCAGTGTAGCTGTTAAGGCCGTAAGCAACGGCCAGTAATTCGAACGACCGAGCGAACAGGCTCGATTGAGAAAATGATATCCTACAAATAAGCACATCCATGTCCTAGATCAAGTGATAGAAAAATGAGCAAGACTTTTTCAATCACTTTTTTGGCATTTATGATTGATTGATTGATTGTATGGTTTAACGCGCCGAAGCAAAGCAGGCAAATGAGGCGCGCCGTAGTGGAGGGCTCCGGATTAATTTTGACCACCCGCGGATCTTTAACGTGCGCCGAAATCTCGTACACACGGGCGTTTTTTATTTTCGCCTCAATCAGAAAAGCGGCCGCCGCGGCCGGGAATCGAACCCGCGACCTCGTGCTCAGCAGCGCAACACTTTAGCCACTGAGACCCCACGGCGGGTAGCATTTATGATTGCTTCAGCACACACCGCAGGAGAACCAGAAGCTATAAAGGTACTAAGCCACGCATCCGAGAAATGCTTGTGCTCTTTCCCTCTGGTCTGGAAGCACTGCGAAAGATACAGTTATTGCCAGCATCAGTGGCACTGTCTCATTTTCTCGTCACAGCAGATACGCTTTCCGCTTCAGCGTTGATTCTGTGGCTTTCTTTAGAGGTTGCTATCGAATGCTTTCTCTGCTGTAGCTAAAGGAAAGGTGGCCAATGGCCGCTACGCCGCTGCAATTACGTAATTTCAGCTGCCGAAAAACGCCCCGATCAGCAAAGAAAACATTGTTGAGCAAGACTCCGAATTATCTGATGGGCATGAAGCAGTTTTTTTGGCTGAGGTACTTTACGATGCCCTAATATAAGATGTAGATGGGTTTAATGACTACGGTGTGAATGCCTGTATTATTTCAAGAAATCAGTTAAAAATTCGTTGGGGGATCTTCTTAAAATGCCATATAAAGGAAACGTACTTACGGATACTGAATTGATCCCACAGGAGGTGTCCTGGCAGGTTAAGTCTGCTCAGGGAAAGAGAAAACTTACCGATCAAAGGGGAGTAATGTAGGGGGATCCGATGTTACCGAAATTTTTCACGGCTTTTCGTGAAGGGGCATTTAAGAAACTACACGGGGTGAAACACGTGTTACAGGTACATGGAGAAAACTTGAGCCCCTTGAGGTTTGCTGACGGCATATTCTTGATTAGTGAATTTGGAGAACGCCTGCAAAGCGCTTGAGGACCTTCAGTAAGCGTACTTCCTAACTTTTCGCTTTTGAGCACCCCACGTGACACGCTTCTTCGCATGAAGTTCAAGTTTAATCAAACATGGTCATATGCTGCGCGTAGATAGAACCTACAGCCACCTAAAGCATACCAAACAACCATTATTATTGAGTTTATTAGAAAACATTCGATAAAAAATTAGAAGTTAGGCCCGCTGGTGCTCGATCCCAGGCCGTCTACGCCGGTACACGGAACTCGAATTCGAGGCTACAGAGCCTTAACAGCAGGATTCTTTCAGCACAGGTAAATAGAATAGCGCACTCAGGGAAATCACACATGTCACGTGGAGCGCTGCGCATCAAAGCGTTTGGAGACACGATCACCGTAAGAAAACCTGCTCAAACGGCTAAATATATATTAAACCAAATATAAATAATTTGTAAACAAACATGCTGGTAGCCCCCTCTTTATGCTCGCAAAGGAAAGCTAATGCAAGCAAGGAATTATAACTACCTTGGCGAGGTTTTCAGAGTGGATTCGACACAAAGTAGGTAACGGCTGGGCTACATTCGACAAGCAATGCCAAATAATTAAAAGTATACATATAGGCTGCCTTTATTACTAAGAAAAAAATGTACACAACAAATACCTTCTACTGGTTATGAAATACTGTGCCGACAGTTAGTGGCCTACTGTGCAACTAGAAAGCTTAGATAGGCGCCACTGGCCATGGAACAAAGGTCGCTGGACTAACCTTTAAACGAGACATGAAAAGTAAATACAACTTCGTTTATTTTGAGAGAACTAGAATTCAGTATCTCACTGAACTCCATTACAGCCACACAATATGCTTTTTAACGAAAAAACAAGCAGGAAGTATTTAAAAACTTTCACATTTTGCGCCACAGTGACGTGTTATGAGCAAGAATGACGTCATACGGGCCAACAATAAAACATAATTTTCAGGGCGTTAACTGCACGTTAGCATTCAAGTGATGCGGTCAAATGGAGCAAGAGTCCCCATCAGACGTCCAGTCAAGTGTCGTCGCGACAGGTCAGTTAGGCGGCCGCCAATCGTACAAAAAAGGTTCCGTGACGTCATAGAAAAGTTGCGGAAAATTGGCTTGGGGGTCGCGACTGCTTCACACGTTTTCTTTCATATCTTCGTTATTTGATCGAAGAATGCGATGATATTGCTATCATTTTTATCAGGACTAAGCACTCTTTCTAATAAACGCAACTTCTATTTTTTCTTTATGGCTACTTTCAAGACAGGAAACAAGCATCCCGAGTCAGAGAAAAGATATTGGCTTCCACCAATATGTTGTCATCATTCATATTTGTTCTCATTTCTTCTCACATTTGTTCTCATTTATTGTCATATGATAGTTGAAGTAACGAAAAAGCAATGGACTTCGGCTTGGCAAGTAATGAGATGAAACGCAAGTGGACCAATGAGGTTACAAAATGTCTACCGAGAGACAGTACTTGGAGTAACAAAATACCTTAACCTAAATACACGAATGAATTTTAAATTCCTTTCGAAAAGAATTAACTCGAGCAGTGCAGTTCACAGTGGTTGGAAGTCGCTGGCAGGTGCTTTTCTCTATCACGAGAACAAATTATGTTGATGATGAAGATATTGCACTGATATTCACACAAACGTTCACCAAATCATTTAAAGTCTAGGATACGATAAACAACGACGACATCCTGTCCGCCTGTTTTCTTCCTCCTTCATCGACCTTGCAGTTGAATTTTTACAGCCTTTACACAACTCGTGTAACACGCAATTCTGTGGTGACGTTGAAAGAATGTGCAGTCGCGTTACTGCTGTTGTGAGCTCTAAGAATAAAGATCCAGCGGCCAGAGGTGGGAAAGGCGTTATAGGGTTTTGATTCCTTATGAACATTGCCTGAAGTTCGAATAAGTAAATGGGTGCGAATCACTGCCAAACTGAACATACTGCGCTACCGCTCTCCAATTTAATATGTTGGGGACGCTGAAAACGACCTCTTGTACTGTTATTTTCTAGCCTTTTCGTTGAATTCGCTTCACTGTGATGTTTTTGTACCTGAAGCAACTTGACTAAGATAAAGGTGTAGTAAGAAAAAAGGGACACGAGCTGAGAAGACACAACAAAAACCTTCCCTGTAATTTTCGTATTGTTGTCTTTCTTCATTTTTCTACATGCTTGCACTGTATTTGGACGGCCATAAAATAGTTTCTTTTTTGCATCATCAGATATAATGAAGAGTAAGTGAAAAACGCCGATGGAACGAACCAAGCCCTTTTTTGTCTTTTTCTTGATTTCTGTTTTCGCCTTTGCACTTGTGTTCACATTAACCTTTACATATGCGATTTTACTTGTCCGCTTAACACTCTCGTATATGAAGGAGAAATACCATGCGGAAAACCTACAGTGAACACTCGTGCTATCATTCTATTTTGTTGTTTTTTTTCTTCTCACACTTCCTCGCACTCTAAACATTCTATGCATAGAAAAATTTGTCTCGTACACAAGATCCGGCGGACATTTCGAACACTTTTAACTCGTTCTTTTAGTCTGTCATTACAGTCGACAATCCTGTTGTTCCGTCTTTTTCCACCTCGAATCCAACGTCTCCAATCAGTGATGTAGTGATCACTGAAGAGGGCGTGTTAAATCGTATATTTAATTTAGACACTAAAAATGTAATGGACCCGATGGTATCCCTAACATGTTTCTCGTTCGCTACTCTTTTTTAGACCTCTCAATACCTTACAACAATTTTCAATAAATTCGTAAAATCTCGTACCGTTCCCAGATCTTGTAAAAACGGCAAAATAGTACCTTTAAATAAATCTGGCCACAAGCAAGTTCTCAGAAATTACAGGCCCATCTCTCTTACCCCTCATTCCTGCAAGCTATTTAAGCATATTATATACAAACATATTATTGCATTTCTCGAATCTAACAATCTGTTGTCTAACTTCCAAGATGGATTCAGGCGAATTTATAGTACTGTTACTCAGTTAACCGAAATCGTGCACGACAATACTGGTAACATGGACATTGGTAATCAGGTTGACGCACTATTCATTGACTTTTCGAAAGCGTTCGACACTTTAGTTCACTCTAAACCACAAGATAAAAATAAACACAATATAAAACAACCCGCAACTAGTTACTTTGATTTCTAATTTTCTTTCTGAGCGCTCGCAATACGTTTGTTATAACTCAACTCACTCCGACATTGTTAGTGTTAGTTCAGACGTTCCACAAGGTTCTGTTCTTTGTCCGTTACTGCTTCTACGGTACATAAACGATTTACCTGATAACGTCACCTCTAAAATTCGTCTGTACGCGGGTGATTGTGTTTTGTATGAACCCATTGACTCTTCTGAAGCTCATCATCGTCTGACTCCTTTACTAAATTTTGTGAATGGTGTGCAGCCTGGCAAATGAGTATCAATTTTAACAAATCTGTGCTTATGTCTTTCACGAATAGTAAGTCCCCTTCTTGCTTCACGTACTCGTTTAATGGACCCACCTTAAAAAAGTATCAGAATACAAAGATCTTGGTGTTGTTCTTTCCAGCAATCTATGTTGGTCTCAGCATAATAACTTTATCTCCACAAATCTTTATTAAATTACGTTATTTAGGACGAACATTGTCCCAATCCCCAAAAAGCACTAAATTACGAATGTATAAAACACTGATTCGTCCTGTACTTGACTACGCATGCCCCGTATGTAACCCACACAAGCAGGGTGAAATCGATTGAATTGAGCACATTAAAAAAAAAGCTATCAGATTTGTTTGTCATCGCTATGATCGCTACTTTTCACCTTCCCTTGCCCTGTCTTCTCACCACACTACGCATGCGCCGACTAAGGAACTCTATGAAATTGCTTTAGTGTTTTATTAACTCAGAATATTGCATGTCTGACAATACATACATCTCATTTGCCTCGCCGTTCATAACTAGAAGTAATCACCACCTTAATATCAAGCCTTACCGTTGTCGAACCAACGCATTCAAATTTAGCTTTTTTCCTTTCACTGCCAAACTCCGGAATGGATTGTCCAGTGATTCTCGCTCCCTTCCTCTGCAAATTTTTTTACTGGACCTTGCTGATTTGCGTTAACTGTTCTTTTGTGTTATTGCTCTGTTCATGTGTTTATTTGCTATTTTTTGTTCCGTGAATGCTCACTCCTGCCATAGCCCCAAACTGGGGGCTGCAGTATGTATAAATAAATAAGTAAATGCTTTGCGACAGGTAAGGAGGACAATGTAACGAAGGAAAACGATCGCGGGTGTGATAGTTTCTTCCTTTGTTCTCCTTTTGCTCTTTGATTTGCTTGGACTTCACTTTTTACTATAATGATTCAAACACCGTTACTGTTTCTCCCGAGTAGTAGAACAAAATTCATTTTTTATGAGCAGCCTGCTTTGCTGATTACCCCCACAGCCTGGACTGTGAAACGCCCTGAATTTCCCGAAAAGTGCAGATTTGGCCCAAGTCAGCCGTTTTGTTGATTTGATTGTGGGGTTTAACGCGCCGACGCAACGCAGGCGATGAGGCGCGCCGTAGTGGAGGGCTCCGGATTAATTTTGACAACCTGGGGATCTTTATCGTGCGCCGAAATCTCGTACACACGGGTGTTCTTGCTTTTCGCCTCCATCAGAAAAGCGGCCTCCGCGGCCGCGAATCAAACCCGTGACCTCGTGCTCAGCAGCGCAACGCTTTAGCCACTGAGCCACCGCGGCGGGTCGACCGTTTAGTTACTAAAACACCCTAGATGGCGATAGTGGGTGGGAAAAAATTTTGAAAAACAAAAAATAAAACAAATCGAAAAAATAACATCTTTGCAAAACGGATCTTATGAAATCGGAACTGTTCTTTTACACAGCTTTGGCAAAAACGGAAGAATAAATAAAAACGCCTAAAAAAGAACGTTCAAAATACGAGTACAAAATTGCGAGAATAAGGGAACCGGGCAGCAAACTGTATTTCCAAAAAAACGTACATCTGGCCTTTATTTGTTAAAAAGAGTAAATGAGGATTGTTGGACTGCCCAAATTTTGAAAAAACAAAAAACTTGGAAGAATAGAAGCAGTAAAACAGTAAAACTTTCAAAAATACTGAGAAAAAAATACTATCAATTTTATAAACCTCCTCCTAATACCGGAGACTAAAATAAAAATATTCGGCCAGGTTACCAAATATTTTTCGAAGACTAGGAAACAGCACAGCTTGTGGTCTTCAGTAGTTTTAAAATACCTTTTCTTAGGTCTGTCTATCTTATAGACACTCCCAAAGTCAACAATACACACTGCACAAGTACGAAGCCATAGTCCACGTCCATTCAGCTGAAGTTAAATGGCGATTCCTGAGTTAAAAACCCCCCAAAAATGCATAGCGTCCCAAATGTGATTGTAGCGCTATTCAAGAATGACAGAAATTCTAGCGCAATTGGATAGGTAGAGGTTTCATAATGCGAAGGTCCCTGGTTCGATTCCAAGCTCGTGGAGCGTTTTATAAGTGCAGAGCCATTAAGGACATCTGCTTGTCATCGAAGCTCGCTCTCTGGACCCACTTAGAACCATACAGCATTCCTTCGTAGTGGCTGTCTTCGCGGCGTAACACGGAGGGCTCGAAGTCCAAGCCGCTTATACAGTCACAATCGTTCGACACTCGTCAACTGCTGGTGGTTGTCATAATATACCCATCGACTAGCGGAAAGTAAGCTGTAGGTACTTTTGAGGCAAAATATACTTATGAATCCAAAGCAGCCGCGTTAGTTATGTTAGTAACGCTCGTTGGTTTGGGTTTTACGAAAGTAAGCCAAAAAAAAATGGCAGGGCAATGCCCGAACGTGCGAGAGGAAAATGAAGCACAAAAATAACAGAACTCCCGCTTGCGCAGTTTCAAGCAGGGGGCGCGCGAGCACTGCGAAGCGGGAAATTTGAATTCCATTGGGTGGTAGCAGTGAGGGGATAATGTCGCTTCAGCCCTTTATGGCGAATCACTGCTTTGCACTTCCGCTCGGTTGAAGCGCTCGCGACTTGGGCACAGCTGTGTTGTGCCAGTATGCAGTCGGCGTTTCGGAACTATTTTGCTCTCGCAGGTCAGAACGTTCTGTATCCCGATAGATAAAGGCAGATAGAGCGCCTAGATAGCAGCGATCACGAGAGAAAATTCAGCTCCCACAAAAGGCGCTCAGATTTGTTCTGCCGACTTCATCCATTAGGCAAGTAAAGCCCAACGCATACTCCAATGGAAAAGAGGCGATGCTGAGACGAAAGTCGAAGGTCCGCAATTACAACGAACACGTCGAACGCCGTCGTCTTCCACCCATGAAAAATACCCACGTTTACGCCTGAAGTGTATAGAAAAACCGGCTAACACTGAAAATTAATTGTAAAGATGTTTCTTGTAGTTGGAGCTTTAATTATCAGTTAAGTGTCCTGTTCGAAGTAACACTCCGGAGACCAAAGTAGCCGCGGGCACCATGAATCGCCCCTCAGCGTACGTCGCGTTGCGCACGCCACCAACTCTTTGTTGTTAATTTGAGTGACGCCGTTACATTTGCTTTTTATGGGAGGGATGCTTGCAAGTGGGTTCGCATCGGTGTGAGCAACTGATTCATCGCCTCGCGTTTTGCCGCCAATAAACATTGCTGCACTCCAGCTAATGTATATTTCGGTGTGACTGTGGACTGTAAATGTAGGCGGGATAACTTGAAAGTTTGATTAAAAAATAATGTACCCCTGAGTAAACTACAATAGTTCACATGACTCAGCCACACCTCACGTGATCACATATTCAGTACATTTTATTTTATCTTACTCACACAGAACACTTTGGATCGTTATCGATAACGATCGGCGCCGATCTCTATCAAAACTACCTGTTTTCACACAGGCGGAGTGAAAAGCGTTTCATCGAGATGTTGTGTGCCCAACTTAGAGTCGAGCACCTTGATGTAGTTGCTAGACATCGCTCTAAACACATCTGAATGAATGCTCTAAAACTAATACAGCAAAAAACTCAAACACAGCAGAGAAACCCCGCCGCGATGGCCGAGAACCGTTGAAAAAGTGTTACTGGAAGTGCTGCTCCTCAAGTCTTCTTGGGAAAACCGTTCGGGGCATTCATGTTTTCTTACAAACAGCTAAATGTTCTATAGAAAAAGTGGGTACCACATTGGAAGGCTAGAGAAACAGCAGAGCTGGCGGCCCCTCTGCTTTCGTTGGAGACTACGCTGTTGTAGCTCAAACTTGTTTGCTACCTTGCCGCTGAATATTCTCCATGACTGGCAGGCCCCGATCGTTTCGTCCACACGCTGTCACATCTCTTCAAAAGTGGAGCGCGTTAGCACGCGTTGGAACCCGCAACGAAATACAAAGTCAACGCCCACGCTACGAACACAAAGGCAATGCTCGGAGCCAGGAAAACAATGGTAGCTCATTCGGATATACGCCGGTTTAAAAACGCAAGGGATCCAGTTCGATCATACCTTGAGCATTTTTCTTCTTTCCAGTTGGCTTCACGTGTTATTGTTCAACGCTGCTGCTAACGCTTGAGGGACCCTCCTTCCAGTGTGAAGGGTTCGCGAGCTTGAACCAGCCCTACGAAACGACGGCGTCACACAAGGAACAGAAATCTCCAGTTTATTTTGGGCAACACAAATACGCGTGGGAACTACATTCGCATAACATAAAATCATCATGGGAGGATCACGACATAAGAAAGCCAGCTGTCTCTACTGTGAAAAAAATAGGACGGCGCTCCCCGAACACTCACAAATGTTTCCGAGTCCTTTGTTCTAAGCGGCACCGTTCACGCTGAAAAAATGCGCTGCTTTGTCCCGGATGGCCAAGTGTCGTGGTTGAATTTCAGGCCTCGTTTCACTCCCATCCCGGCGGTCCGCCGCGGCCGGGCTTCGTCGTCCGATTCCCTCCACTGCTCTTGTGAGATTCTGCTTCTAAAGGTCCACCGAGACAAAACATCCAACGAGACGAAATGTCCAACAGTGGATATTCCGTCTCATTGGATCTTTCTTCTCGTTGGACATTCAGGCTTGATTTGACCTTCAGACTCAGTGGATCTTTGGTCTCGTTGGACAATCAGTTTCGAATGAACCTTTCATCTCGCTGGATCTTTCGCCTCCTTGGAAATTCAGCCTCTCACTTTAAATGAATGTCCGGAGCACAATAAAGTTACCTTAAATTCCCTCTAGCGCGATATGGTTGTGGGACCGTCTGCATTTTCACATGCAATAACTTTTACACAATATTTTGAAGAGAAATATACGCTTGCCACCTCTGATTTCCGTAGTAAAATTTGAGTCTGCTTGCAACGCTATTGACGAAAGCAAGCTTGGTCACGAGTACGTTGCAGAGAGTGCCTAAATAGGACTTCAGTTTTTTCATTCGGACCTGTTTTATCCTTCGTGCAAACTGGAAGGCGACGTATTGTGGCGCAGCAAGGTGAGGACAAAAACAAAAAAGACGACATAGAGAGCGCTAGCGCTCTGTGTGTCGTTTTTTGTGTTTTTGTCCTCGTCTTTGCTGCGCTTCGATACGACGCAATGTACCAACTCGCCCAAACCAATACTCTCCGAAACTGCAAGGGTTTTTTTTCGTTTTTATTTTTTTGTTGTGCGATAATATGGGCGAAAAAATAATCTCCCCGAGCTTCTGAGCATGGCAGGCACTTGAGCGCTTAGCAAACAAGCAAACAGTCCCGTTCTATTCCATCCAAAAAAGGAGCAAGCTACGGCAGTTGCCTGAACACCCATTTGCACAGCCGTCACCTTCACCGTCACGGCACCGTCAGGTCAAGGAACGGCGACAGAGACGCAAACGGACTAGCATTTGTACTGGAGCTATCGGTCAGAGTACAGAGTCCTCTGCCTAGTGATCACTTAAGCCTTGAATTTCGCGTGCTTAATCTGAAAAGTAAAGAAAATGGCTTAGATTTTTACGTGTGCTTCCTTCTGGTGAAATTTTAGCGTAAAAATTTGTTTCCTAATTGGCTGGTTTACCACGGCCGTGGTATCGTCGCGTTGACGGAACGGAAACGTAGAGCTCGGCTTCCCGTCACCGTCGCACCGTTTTTGGCGAGAAATCTCCCGAGAACCTCCCGCTCATGACGGAAGACAGTGACGCGACGGTGACGTGACGGGGTGAAAAACGGCTGTGTGAATGAGGGCTGACACTCACCGCGTACGCGCAAGAGTGTCCGTCAACTGCGCGCAGCCCGGAAGAGGCGGTCGATGGAGATGAGGATTTTATATTCTCTGTTGGGTCTCATCAAGGCGTCAGTTTGATATGTAATTTGTCATGCAGGATTTCACATATTAATCATTTATTGAGATAAAACATCCAACTTGAATATCTTCCCTTCTGGTATTTCGTTTAAATTTCGCATCCACTTATACAATGATGTTAATGTGCTTGACGCTGTCACAAGAGCAAGCCCAAATACCAACTTGAAACCTTGGAATGATCATATTATTCCCTTGTCAGATGGAAACTTCAAAAACTGCCTTCTTTTCATCGATTTCCTTTCCTCATCCGTCCGCAACACTAGAAATTGGACTAGTCTTTTGTCCGAAGCCTTCAGCAGCAGTGATACAGCACCAGGATATACAGGGTGTTACATCGATAAATGGAACACCTTAAAAAAATTCCTGAGCGTATGACTGCTCCGTTCCCGCTCAAACTTCGCACGAAGGTCGCATTGTGTGGTCTATTTTGTTTTTAGCACTGGGAACAACGACTTTTTGTATCACCTTGTATCAATGAGCTACGTGTGCTGGAGTCTGCTACAGAGCCCTCATGAAAAATCCTGTTGTGTTTTTGATGCATTTCTGTAGAGTTTTGTCTTCCTCTTGTATAGGTGGCGGTGGTGAAAAACATTTATTAAGTCTATATACAAGTGAGAGATAGGGGCAGCCTTAAGGGCCGACCCTGCACAAACTCTAGGAGGAGTCCCTAGTCCGGGACCCCTGTGGCTTCCGCGGCGGCGCGCGCCCTGGCCACGAGGGCTCGTTGGCCCTCCAAGGTCGAGCAGCCGAGCAGGGCAGCCTCCCAGCTCTCACGGGTAGGGGGGGAAGAGGACGTGATTGGGGGGACCGCCGGGTTGGATGGGCATGCCCACACCATGTGAAAAGTATCCGCAAACGGATGGTCACAGTGTGGGCATTCCCCGGAGAAGGCCGGATTGAAGTGCTTGAGTATCGCCGGGCACAATACCCCGTTAGTGTATAGCCGTAAGAGCCAGCGCTCGTCAGCCTTAGTCAGGCCCGGCGCCGGAGGCGGAAATCGGAGCCTGTTCAATTTGTACATCGCCGTGATGTCGCGAAATGAGCTGACCGGGTTAGGTTCTGGATCGTCAAGAGATGGAGGGCGAGGAGGGTCCCGGGAATCAAGCGCGCGGGCTGAGGCATCGGCAGCCTCGTTACCACCTAGTCCTGCGTGAGCTGGAGTCCAGATGATGGAACGTGTATTTGGGCGGTCCATATAATAACAGCCCTTGAGGATTCGAGCAGCGCGAATGGGGATGCGACCTTTGGTAAGATTTTGGCACGCACTCCGCGAATCGGTAATATCGATCCGAGATGCGGGGTCTGCTGCGGCGAGAGCTATGGCGACTTCCTCCGCATGAGAAATGTCAGGTGCTCGAAAAGTGAGTTCTTGAACAGGCACGTTTTGATGGATTACGGCTGCCGTGTACCACCCCCCGTTGTGAGGGCCAGACGCGTCCGTGTAGAATACTCCAGGCCGGGACCCATAGCGTCCTTGCAAGGCTGTAACCCGCGCAGTTCGCCTGCCTTCGTGAGTACCCCTAGCCATATTTTGGGGTAGAGGCTGGATATCCAACGCACCACGCCAGTCCTCTGGGATCGGGGTTCGCTCTTCTGCCTGATATGTGTAGGAGATGTGGAGGCGTTGTAAGAGGCATCTCCCAGCGTGCGACTTGGTAAGCCGCAGGTACTGGTTATGGCGATGGGCCTCTTTGAGTTCTCCGTACGTGTTGGTCATGCCCAAATCTGCAAGACGCTGGTTAGACGTCGAGATCGGGAGGTCGAGGGCGCGCTTGTATATCTTGCGGAGAATGCCTTCGAGCGTGTGCACATCACATTTGCGCAAACGTAGGTAGGGTGTCGAATATAGGATCCGACTGGTCACGAAAGCGTTGGCGAGGCGCAAAGCATCGCGGCTTCTGAGACCCCCCCGCTTGTTTGAGACCCGACGGACCATGCGGCCCACTTGATCCCCGACCATACGTAACTTGCGCAGGGCTGTGTCGACTTTCCTGCTCTTGTGTATGAAGAGTCCCAAGACACGGATTTCTTCGCGTTCCGGGATTGGCCCGGTTCGCAAGGAAAGTGCGATTTGAGTCGTATCTTTTGGTTTGGGCCGAAGATGCACGTACTCCGATTTTTCAGGGGAACATTCGAGGCCGCAGCGGCGCGCGTATTCATCTACGACCGATGCTGCATGCTGCAGGCTGGCCTCAATGCTGCAAGGGAACCCTGGGTTGCCCACAGCGTGATATCGTGGGCGTACAGAGCGTGCCGTACGCCGGGGATATCCTTCAGCAGTGGGGGGAGATGAGCCATGGCGAGATTGAACAAAAGAGGAGAGAGGACCGCTCCCTGTGGTGTTCCTCGAGTATCCAGAGGGTATGGGCCATGCTCCTTGCCTTGAATGCGGAGGTACGACTGCCGTTCAGTCAGGAACTGACGGATGTACCTGAAAGCATTATACCCACAGTTCGTTTGGGAAAGATGGGTAAGAATGATTTTGTGGGTAACGTTATCAAAAACCCCCTTAAGATCTAAGGCGAGGACTACCTTGTCGTTACTTGGATGCTCGATCGGCTCAATGACGTCACGATGGAGTTGTAGGAGAATGTCCTGAGCAGAGCGATGTGGACGAAAGCCGTGCATAGTGTCGGCAAAAGTGTGCTGGGCCTCGAGGTAATCGGAAAGCCTATCCCTAACCATTGTTTCCATAAGCTTCCCCACACACGAGGTTAACGAAATGGGGCGTAGATTTTCTATGTTGACAGACTTGCCCGGTTTGGGAATAAAAGTTACCAGAGCCGTTTTCCAATCAATTGGTAGCGGTTCGCGCCCCTCCCAAATTTGATTGAAGTAGTCGAGGAGGTGAAGGTATGCTGGGTCTGGGAGGTTGGCTAGAAGCTTAACAGTCACTTGATCCCGACCCGGCGCCGTTCCTCGCTTCATTTTCGACAGGGCCGCCTTCAGATCATGGAGTTCAAAGCAACGATCCAAGCCTGAGTTCTCCGAGCCTGCATATGAGAACGCCGGTTCGATGGAGTCCTGCGGGCCACAGATATATTTATCCCTAAGAGCCTGTGCCAATTTATCTGCGTCCCCCGCGTAAGCGTGGAGCGCACGTTGAAGATGTTTTTGCGTTTCTGTGCGCGTTTGGCTAGGGTCGATGAGAGCCCTGAAGAAACGCCACGTGCTGCGGTTGGACATATGCTTGGCGGCATTGTTGCAGCGTTCTACCCAATTGGAGTCAGCGAGCTGGGCCGCGTACTCGGCCGCTTCCTGAGTGAGGGCTGCTATGCGGAGTTTGAGCTTACGGTTATGCTTCTGTCGGCGCCAACGGCGGACAAGGCTACGCCGAGCCTCCAAGATATGCAGTAGATGTTTATCCACCGCCGGCGTGGCCTCTGAGAGCTGAACCGTCTGCTCAGTTTGGCGAAGCGACGTCACAAGGTGTTGAGACCAAGTGGCGTAGCCTTGTTGAGCTATGGGGGCCGAAGTCGTGTACTCCGAACGGAACTTGTTCCAGTCCGGAAGTTTCGCTTGTTGATGGGGACGGGTTAGGGGATGCGTCCGAACTGTAGTGAGAAGAATGCAGTGGTCGCTGCCGAGGGTTTCATCGGTGTTGAGACATTCTGCATGCCTGATGTGCTTGGTAAGTGTGAGATCAGGACATGTGTCCCGAGTTACAGAGTTGCCAATGCGGGTTGGGTGTGCGGGGTCCGTTTGGATAGTGAGGCCCAAGGTGGAAACAAGTTCCGCCAACTTTCTACCACGCCGTTCCTCCTTACGGTAACCCCAGTGAGGACTAGGGGCATTAACGTCCCCTACAAGGACAAGCGGCTCCCTACCTGCCACCGTAAGGGCTTCGGTAAACACATCAGTGTAAGTTACGTTAGGCAGTTTGGGAGAACTGTAGGTGTTGAGGATGTGTAGGGACGGATCTGGCTTCTTAAGCGGGAGGATAGTCACCATAACGTACGAATAAAGCGGATCGCAGTCGAGATCCGCAAGTTTGGCGGTGTAATTTCGATGTACGCAGAGTGCGGTTTGTGAATCCCTTTGGTACACGGTGTAATTTGTGAGAGCTACGTGCTCGCCCGTCTCCTGAAGGGCCACTACCGCGGGCAACTGCGGATAGGTTTCAAAGTGGAGCCGGAGAGCAGCCCGCTTATTGCGTGCCTTAAATCCGCGGCAATTCCACTGTAGGATTGTAAAATTAGCCGAATTTGCACGGTCGCAGCGCGATCTAGGGCCGTTGCCCGCCATCGTTAGAACTAAACGTGTGGGGGGCCTCCAGGAGAGCAAAGGGCTGCATAGGGGCTCCGCTGCTCGATCCGGTGCTCACTTCCGAGGTCGCAGTCGAACTGTTAGACTGCTCGTCTACCTCCGTCACCTTGGAAAGCGGCCGGGATGCTTGAGAACGAGATCCTCGCTTAAGCTTAGGACGGCGGGTGCTAACAGTGAGTTGGGACATCTGGGCCGCTATCTTGCCCGGGATGCGGTCAAAAGCGGTTTGGAGGGCGGCCGCCAATCGATTCTCGGTCATGGTCCCTATGGATGCCATCTGGGCCTCTAGGTTGCTTAGGCGCTCCTCAAGCGGGCCGAGGTTCGCAGCGGTTTCCCTGTCTTCGGAGGGGGAACTATCCATCGCCTCCGGCGCCTGCCCGAGTGGTGCCGAATTAGGTGAGGACGAGCGGTTCACAAGCGCCTCCACCATCTGCGTTAACGAGGCAACTTGGGCCTGTAACCTGCGGAATTCAATTTGTTCCCGGGTGGGAGTGGAAGGGGTTGGCGGTTTGGGTTGGGAGATCACGTAGGGTGTGGGCGAAAAGGCTGCCCCGCCCGAGCCGCTCACCTGGGATCCTTTCCGAACGCGGGCGGCCCACGATGAATCCCCCTGGGCAGCGGGTTTGAGCTCAGGTGATGGCTGGTTCGGTTTGGATGGGGCGGGAGGAGCCTGCCCTGTGTTAGGCTTCTTGGCCGTAGGTCCGTCCGGAGTTGGGCCTCGCCGGGAAGGCCCGATAGCCACTGCTGATTTCATAGAGTTTGTGAAGACTTTTTTTGACGAGCTCTTGACGTGTTTCAACAAGTATTTGGCCACGGAGTTTCTGTAGAGAGTTTGACGAGTGATTTTTTGTAGAACTTATGATGAATTTTTGCAGCCTTTTTACGTAGAGTTGTGCGTACTTCTTGATGCACTTCTCATGGAGTTTCTGTACAGAGTTTGACGAGTGATTTTCTGTAGAATTTCTGATGTATTTTTGCAGCCTTTTTAAGTAGATTTATGTGTACTTCTTGATGCACTTCTATGGCTTTTATGATGACATCTTATGTACTTCATGACGTATTCTTACGGAGCTTCTTCATTTATTTCTGCGTACTTCCTGGCGTGTTCTTGCCATTTTTGTAGTGCGTTTCTTGAACTATGTGAATATGTTAGGTCAGCAAATTGATACATAATTACACATTTTACGATTTGCTGCAAGTAAGTGTTATTGGGAAAAATATGGGCATTTTTGGCAGTCACAAGATCTAAATCGGCAGCATTGATAGGCACACATAAATTTAGTCAGACAGCGACAGCTAGCTGAAAGGCCAGCCAGTCAAAGCTGCTGAAATATGTAAGCAGAGACAAAACTCAGCGACTCACGATCGATTTATTTTGAGACAGCACTATGCAGCTGACTGACTGACAGCCTTGATTTCCCGTGAGGCTACGAACAAGAGGGTCGCCTTGATTAGCTGCTGTGGCACGGCAAACTTGGCACATGTGGAGGCTGGAAAGAAAGAAAAAGCAAGGTGATATGAGAATACAACATATCAAAAGTAACATTTTTTTTAAAATATCCTTTTTCAAATTTTTTAAAATTTTTTTAATATTTTATTATTTTTATATTTTTTTTATTTTTATATTATATTATTATTATATTTTTCGTTTGGCTCTTTTCGATGCTGATATTTAGCCCATTTTTAATTTCCTTAAATGTTAATTTGATGATAAATTCTTGGCAAGAATACACTAATTCTCATTTGAATACTTGTGCCATTGCTTGAATTTTTTAGGGTTGCATGTGTGCTAAAATATTTTTACATGGAGCGTACCAGCAGTGGTGGTAATTCAAAAGATTTTGCTCACATTTACATGATCTCAGTAAAAAAAGCCACCTGATGTCACTAGACGTTCGGCACCAGGAAAAGTGACTGAAGGCTAATAATGTTTTACCTGAATCCCCAGAATGACAGGTTACCAGCCAAAAAAGCTATGCAATAAAAGCACCAATGGCGAGTTCACTTATGAATAATGTTTGGACACCTAAATAGCTTGTGTGCCTGTATACACAGGACACCTATGCGGTTCTCATTCTCATTCTTTGCCTATGCCCGTTGTCATGTCTTCTGCAGTTGTAAGTAGCTGGCACACATGAGAAGCCCAACAATATGTTTTAGGCAATGTAGATGTATACAGGACCACTGCTACAAGGGAGGCTCACTAACTGTAAAAAGTACTGATTATTATTTTCTTGTAAGCAGCTATTATGCAGCTTCGATGTCTGCTCTCTATCAATTACCATCAGCTATTTTGCAATGCCTTTTCAATGCCTCGAAATTTTTTTAGCTTTCAAATTCATTCATTGCTGAGACGTGCGAAGGAAAGTCTGATCCCCCGCTTAAGCGGGTGTACATGTGGATCCCCCGCTTATTTCTTTGATAGACGAGAAAAATCCAAAATACTATCTACATTACAAACCACTGTTCTGAACGATGTGCCGGAAACAAGTTGCCGTAATTGATGGACAATTTATGCTCAGATGTCAGCTATTTTAAATGCATAGTATTCTATGGCGAGCAACACGTAGTGTTGTACGGCTTCGAGCAAATTTTCATTCATGGTTTTTTACCACAGCAGCTTTTTCCACTGAAAAGAACCACTAATACCATGATGGACATTCCATAATAGTTAGCCTGAAGGCGAAATTCATTTAAGCAAAACTCTTCCAACCTACCACCATTGGTTGCGTGGTTCATGTCAACACTGCTTAGTATGCTGGCAAGGCGGCCTTGGGCAGACATAAGGAAAAACACAAATGTACAAAGAAAAGTTGCAGAGCTTCCTTAAATATGTTCGGTTCGTTTCAACAAAAAATTAATGCAGGTTTAAAAACTGTTGAAAGGAGGAGAGACTAAGCGGCACAGAAAACGACCTGCCTTGTGCTGCCGTAAAGAGTGCCAAATACAACAAAAATAAAACAAAGGATGCTGTCCATGTCGGGAGACGTGAGCCAAAGCAGAGCAAAAATAAGCAACGGGGTGAACTATTTTGTCATGAGCAGCGTCAACAAACCAAAATGTACAACTGTAGTAATGTTTGGTAAATAATCAGCTCCACAGTGCAAAACATACAGCACAAAGGGACAAGAAAACACAGGACAGGCTCTGAAGTTACACAAAAATATGCTGCCAATAGATGCACAAGACACAAAATTTAACCCGATGAAAGCCTCGGGCATTATTGGGTTAAATTTCTCTCATTTTTTGTATGCATGCTGGATATACATTTTTGGGCAACTCCAATAACTTTATTTTAGTTGACATTCAGAGCTTGTCCCATGTTTTCTTTTCCCTCTGTCCTGTCGGTTTTGTGCTCAGGATATAGACATGTACAATGGCAAGAAACGCAATGAGGACAAATAAACTACAATTGTTACACACTACGTGAAAGTCCCTAACAAGGAGTTCTGTATGAAAATTTGTAAATAAGCATTGAACCAAATATTTCAAAGCTGAAGCTATACTAACAGCTTACTGTGTATGAAGAGATCGGTCAATGAAGTTTGAACAGCAACAGGTACGGATAATGCATGTTTTCATATTTATAGCTTTAATAGCAGCAAAAAAGACAACAAAAATTTTTGAGTAATTTTTCAAGTTGCAAATGTCCCTATCAACGTGCACAGCTAAGGATAAGTCGTCACCTGACAATTATAACCAACCAAACTTCGCACGCCCACAGAATAGTCATCAGGCACAAATATGTATGTGAATTATTTCCTTTTCTTTACTGTTCATGCTCTTATTGGAGCAGCCAAATGTACACTGGCACTAAATATTGAGTAGAAAGTGTTCACAATTTACATTAAATACAGTAGTCAAATCCCGGCAACCCTAATAAACAGAGCAAAAAATCCTTCAAGTAAATTTTGCAAAAAGCTATAACGTGCTTGAAAAAGTTTTCTAGCAAAAGAATATGTTACCAGGCAAAATTGCCGTTTGTAAAACATGAAAAAAAAAGAGGATGAAAATTGGACCCAAGCTTAAAATTGCAAAAACACACGACAGGAACAAGTGCTAATTCTCAGTTGTTCGTCAACACAAAGAATGAATATATGCACCGAAATATCGCACTGGTGCCCAAATGCTTTATTAATGCCATTCATTCGAACAGGCAACGCCTCTTCCCGACATCCCTATGTGCATCCAAAAGAAAATATTTTGTGTAAGGTATTGAACCAAGGTTTATTTTTCTCTCTTTGCGTCACACAATTCATTAATGATAAAGCCAACGAAATGGGCACTGACCACTTGCGACAGGTAAAATTGCGATTTGGCCCACTTGCCCCCATTTCCTCCCCGTTGTGGGGCGTAGAATCGTGACCAGCAATTCAGTGGGGCTAGGATTTTATGGCAAAGCAGATACCAACCAGCCCACAAGGTCATTAAAGCTTTTATGAAGGGATGCTCAGCAGGGCACTACTGTTAAGTTGAATCGGTCTGAAGTTTTTTCGTGCATATTTAGGTTTTTTTATCATTACGCGCACCTGCTTCGGTTGACCAGAGGGATGATCTGCCTTTATAAATTCAACTTGGGGGTTCTACGCGCTGAAGCTGTAGCTGGTCTTGAGGGGTGCAGTAGTGAATTACCGCCACTTTGTTTTTTTTTTCTCTTTCATTTCAAAATTGGCTGCTGTGGCCAAAAGAACCTCTCGAAATGGTTGGCATCATTCGAGGTTCAGCAGCACATCCGCGTCTCCACAAAAGTTCAGTATGTACATACATTTATTGTGCAATAAACAAATGAGAGTCAGCTCGTACCTTGTGTTGTTTAGATTGTAAATCTGCATCAAGCATTCGCAGTGCTACGTTGTGTCGGCTAAATTCTAATGTGCACAAATAGTCACCAAAAACAGCACTCGTGTAAGACTACTTAAACACCTTCTAAAGAGTCCCTAGCTAAAAAATGATGACTTGAGATTACTAAAATTTCGTTGTGCATGTAACAGCAAGACGAAGTCCATAAAAACCATAAAACAAACGTGTTTACCCACTTTTGCATAGACTGCCAAACCGTCGGCGATGTCCGATGAGGAAACAGCCTCGGTCCTTGAAGTAGGCCGCACCAATAAGTCATTTTGAATGCAAGTTGCACCAGTCAGCAGCCTGCAACATGTAAGTTATTAGCAAACGACAGGCCAGACACCAGAATCATACTCTGCCTTAAACCTGCGAAATCCCAAATGCTGCGTTATTATGATCACCAAGGTGTGTTGCACACTAAAATTCATTAACCTGGAAATTCGGTAAGTGACAGAAATTTAACAGCCATTCTTGAATATTTTTACTTGGTTCTGAATGGTTAATTTACGTTTGCGATGCTACAGTAAGAGTACGAAGCGCAACCAGCGCTACTCATACTACTGTTCCAGTTACGACATGCGTGTACTTCTGACGTTACAAATAAATTCGGGTTCCATACATTTTGTGCATTTCAACATTTCACGACCAAACTGACCGTTCAGAAATATTAATCATTCAATCGAAACGCGAAAAAAACATCCAGATTGCATTTTAATCTAATGCTGTACGCTCGGAAATCACTCGATGTATTATTTTATTCTAATGCTGCACGCACGGCAATAATTCAATTTATTGTGCACGTTTTTTCACTGAAAACTATTATGACGAAAAAAACGGCATCTGCTGAAACGAAATAAAAAAAGAGCACATAATATCACGCTAAAAGTACACGATGTGCGTGTAATGCATACACGCGCTTATTATCGCACAGGCACATAGTATATTCGCACACGAACATATATTCGCACTCTCCTGCTTCCCTTATTTCACTTCATATCAAAACATTCGGCTAGCTAAACAGAACAGGACACACACACTTCACCGAACACAGGCAAAAAATTGCGCGAGAATTTATTGTTTACACACGCAGCAGCCAGGTACAAAGGTCTACCGACAGATCTGCGGAACGCACAAAGCGAGTCACTGAAGTCGTTAGGGCTAACCGCTTACGCGGACAGATAGAGTTTCATACTAATATATACTAGAGGGAAATCTGGCCCTGCATTCGCGGGCCGCCGTTGGCGGCGCCATTGCAGCTAGCGACGTTCCTCGCCTCCTTAGCTTGGTTAGCCACATGGCTTCTTTTTCGTCTTAAAGCCGAAACGGGTAACATTGTTTTTTTGTTCATCTTCTACGAAGCTTCTAAATAATCCCTGACAAATAAATCTTTCTGGAGCTTTAATTTTATAATAAAAGAAGAAATTCGATTAATCTTCTACAGTATTATTGTTGCGTTTTTGCAGCCAATGCCAACTTTTCAGCCTGTTCGTGAGCCATGCCAAGGACAAGTGGAACGTGCCTGCTCGGTACATGACGGCACGCTCGCTGAAGCGCGGCTCCCCTAGACAGTGGCGCCAGATTTCCCTCTAGTATATATTAGTATGAAACTCTATGCGCGGACCGCAGTTCGAGATCAACTCTGCTACGATAAATACATATGACAAGAAAACAAAGTTGACTAGTACTCACCTTCACTGCTTCGCAGTATTTCTTCGTCCGGTAGATAAATCCACGGTAGTCAAATAACCGAAACAACGAAAAATGAAGGCGTGCCCGCCCGTGCACGCCCGTCCCGTCACCGGCCAGTAGCACGCGCACCGATACGGAGTGCAGATAGGAAGGTCGGGCTCGCCGCGCAGCACTTTCCTGTCTCATGTTCGTCCGAGGGAAAAACTAGTTCCTGAAGTGACACCCACCTTGATAAAAACGCGTTGCGAAATAGATGCCCAAGTTATTGGTAAATACAGATATTAGTTGCCAATTATATAAAAGAAAAGCTTGAGCGTGGTTTTTTTTTAAAGAAAACAGTAATTGTACCGACAGTTACAGCAATTTCAGGGTCTAAGTTGGAAATACAGCTGGCGTGGGGTTGCGGCGCCGTAATTTTACGGTTTCTTCTGAGGCCGCAATCACTTGCAGCGTATTTTCCGCTCTTTCGGCGTTGACATCGCCCCGCGGTGACGGCGTCGGCGAAATTCACGGCGAGGCGAGCTTACGCGGAAGTTACGCCGACGTCTATGCTCGCCAAATATCAGCGTCAACGCTGCGCCAGAATGCATACGAAAGCAGGCGTCATCGTCCGGATTCCCTGTCTATCTCCTGGTTTGGGGTCATTACTTTCGCAGAAAACAATCAATTTCTTTTTAACCTGCGGTAATCGGTGCCTTGAGGCAAATTACAAGCTATTTCTGTTGGAAAGTGCGCATTCCTTCGAGTCTTGCCTAGCTTGGATTTCATCGGGGCGATCGGGGGTTCGGGATAGCTTTTTGTGAGTTAAATACGGGAGCTCTGGCTACATCGCTTGTAGTGTTAGCATGATGGGCATGTCTGCAAGATCGGTGCGTAATGAACAAAGTTTATCAACGCCAGAAATCTAGCGCGGCATTCAATTTCATTCGCGTCTACCGTAGCTTGCATAAGGGGACCGATGAAGCGCGATAGCTTTTCTTGGCTCAAATAAGGGAGGTTTGGTTACATCACTCGCAATATTAGCATAATTGGCTTAGCCTCCAAGATCGGTGCCGAAGAAAAAAGCGTTAACACTGCTGAAATTTGTCAAATACCACCAAAACGAATCACCCGGCAATATTCGTTGGCAGCCTTTGTTAGGGTACCAAATTCTTGCGTCAACGCGTACCTTCCGGCGTGGTCGAGTGGTTAGGAGCTTGGCCAATTGCGTTATATTTTGAAAGTCCGTGGCCACGAATTGTGGCAAAACCTCACTGTTTTTTTTTTTTTGCAATGAGTGTGTCATCGGCATTTTTTTTCCAAGGCAAAAAGAAAAAGGCAGAGTACCTTGCAGTTTGAGCTACAAGTGACGTTCGACGGTAACCTCAGCTTCAAGGCAGCCCCGAAATTTGCTTTGCTCACACTTTGAATTCATGAAGCTGCAGTCGGTACATAACACTCAGGTTAAATCAAGTAGCAAGTAAAGTTGTGCTAATTGCGTCTTCGTTCATCATCCTATCTTATTTTGTTCAGATTTGACGACAATGACCCCCCCCCCCGCACAAAAAAAAAAGAAAAAAATCACATCATATCCACGGAATGAATGATGATAAGTGGGGCGAAGCTCGAGTGTGGGAGATCATCGGTAACCGTAACTCTCCCGTGAAAGTTCGCCCATTACATCATTAACAAAGACGTAAGACTGTGTGCGTACATTGTACAAATCAACTTTTATTTTCGGAGTCAATGCTGCCGGGCCAGGACCTGGTGAAAGACCCCGCGCCATCGAGGACTACCCCGCACCTCCACCACAATTTCTCACGTAGGATGGGGCACAACGGTAAAGAACTGTTATTTAGGGCGAACTTGTGCCCGAACAAGACGAGAGGAAACGAGCAAAGGTCCTTGCGTCTAGTTCGATCTCCGAGAACGACTGCCTGCGTTCGTGGCGTGATCTCTAGCGTGATCTCCCCCTCGCAGTGCACGTGCGCTCGCGCCTCCGTTGGCGAACACAGACAAGCTCGCGCTCCCGGTGCCGAGTTTGCGCTTCCGGTTGCAGCCGGTTCTTTGCACGTGCAACGCGGCCCACTTTTCGACATCTCCAAAAGCATGCGGCGGTCACGTACCACGAGACACAAGGGATGGACAGACCCATGACTTAAGGAGCTTCGCCCCGAAAACCTTACAAGGCTCGTTGGCAACGTCGCTTGTATACGAAGTTCTGCACTAAGTCCCTGCCTCCTTCCGTGAGGTTCAGTATTGGGCTACTGTTTTGAAGGTCAATGGTTCGAATCTTCACACACACTCCCAGTTAACCCGCCGCGGTGGCTCAGTGGCTAAGGTGTTGCGCTGCAGAGCACAAGGTCGCGGGTTCGATTCCCGGCCGCGGCGGCAGCTTTTCTGATGGAGGCGAAAAGCAAAAACGCCCGTGTGTACGAGATTTCGGCGCACGTTAAAGATCCCCAGGTGGTCAAAATTAATCCGGAGCCCTCCACTACGGCGCGCCTCATTTGCCTGCGTTGCGTCGGCGCGTTAAACCCCACAATCAATCAATCAAATCACTCCCAGTTATTTTTTGTTGATAGTTAGATCATCTTTTTTTTACCGGCGTAAACAAAGGGTACCAGGACACCTTGCCTTTTAATCTGCAAGTGAAGTCTGACTAACCTCAGTAGCAAGGCGGCGCTGAAAATTTGTTTTGCTCACGCTTTAAATTTATGAGGCAGTCTGTACATTACTAGATAGGACATCAAGTTGTAAGGAATTTTTTCGAAGTGCGTCTTTGTTCATGAGGCTGTGTTGTTTTGTTCAGATTTGACTGTGATAACTTGAAATACATTTTGCAACATTTCAAAAATGGCCCGCAAGCATTCTTAGGATTGATTAGAGCAAAGAAAGTGCATTTTGTATGGCAAATTTAGAATGCCAATTACTGCATTTAAACAATTGAAATAACTGCTCGTAAACGATCAAAAATAATTCAACAATCGTGCAGATCGAGTTCATTGAAACGTGCCCACCAACGTTCGTCGACGCAGCGGTTGACGCATGACTTCGCCTGTTCCATGCGTTTGCATGTGGTTGCGGCTTCTCGCAGCTCCCCTGCGTGATGGTGCGGCGACGCCGATCAACGCCGACGCTCGCGCTACGCGTGAATCGCGTGTACGTGTGTGTGCGCGCGTGTATCGTATTGGCTGGACGGGAGGGCGGCCGCTGGTACACACGAGTTATGATGGCAAACAATAAAAGTGCTGGGGAGCTGGCTTATAATTGAGTTTAAGTTAGAGTTTTCATGGAGAACTAACTGTAGAAATTCCATAGTCTTTTTGGAGGCTTTGATGAGTGGAAGCTTAATGAACTTTTATGGTGAAGTCACAACAAAAGTCTACAGAGTCTTCATAGAGGCGTTGACTTGTTTAAGTTCACAGAGCTTCTATGGAGAAGTGACGGCAGAAATTCTACAGAATATTCATGAAGATGTTGAAGAGTTTGCTCTTAATGAACTTTTATGGGGAAGTCACAACAAAAATTCTAGTCTTCATAGAGGCCTTGAGTTTTTTAAGTTCACAGAGTTTCTATGGAGAAGTGATGGTAGAAATGCTACAGAATATTTATAGAGGTGTTAAAGAGTTAGCTCTTAATGAATTTCTGTGGATTAGTAGGTATAAAAATTTTTAGATTTTTTATGGGGGCAACTCCATAAGCTCAGAGTTCCTGATGAGTTTCTGTCGTATTTCTTGTGACTCCATAAGATCTCCATGAAAACTCTTCAGAAATTCGTAATCCATTTTTATGAGGGAGGGCTCCTTCGTAGTTATGCCGGAAGTTCTTTTTAGTGAGAAGGCCTTAGGCGCGGACAAAAAAACTTTACGGAAACTGTTGTTGACTTGCTTGCAAGGAAAAAGAAAGCCGCTCTCTGTTGAGTTACATGAATTTGAACAAATTGGTTCAGGCAGTCCAAAGGGCCTACAACCACCACCTGGATGTTTTTTCACCGCTAAAACGCACATGCCTCGCGTTCCTTTTCGCGTCATTATTACGGAGCGAGACACGTGGCAATATTGTGTTTCTGGTTTTCTTAAGTGTTTATCGGCTTTGCACGTGGAAGGTTCCTTTCTTGTTCCTAATTCACTCGCTGTAGCCCTTTCGGATAACACTGCCATTAGCATTGATGTAGAAGATTTGTTTTACTCGCTTCCTCATGTTCCACTTGTGCCAGCTGTTAAAGAGTGTATTACTTTAGAGAATGATGAAATGGCTTTCAAGAATTCGAGCGGCGTTACTGTCCCGGCCTTCATAAAGCTATTGTGTTTTTATTTAAATTATTTGGTAACATATCACGACGGTGAGGTGCTTGCGCACACGTCCAGAGTGTGTATTGGTTCGCGAGTGGCCCCAATTCTAAATGAGATCTTTCTTGCAAAAGTTTATGGCTTAACTGAAATAGCTTTCAGCCTCAGGTATACGATAGACATTTTAAAAGCTTTTCAAAAACTAGTCTTGGACTTCCCTTTTAGGTCGAAACTTTTAAAAAAGGTTTCATTCAGTATTTGGACTTGTCTTTTCAGTTTAAGAGAGGCCACACTTGTTGGATGTATGCCCCACGGTGTACTAAGCCACTGCTGCATTATTCGTCTGGTGGTTCAAAGCTATTGAAGAATACCATCGCTTTATCATGTTTGCATTCTGCTCTCAAAAAGTCATGTGTGCATAAAATGGGAAATAGCTTCGAAGTCCAAGTAGTCAAGTTAATGCTGAGCGGATTCTCGGAAGCCCTGTATACAAGGACATGTGAAAAACTCGTGAAATTGTTTAGGTCTCGAAATAAGAATGTCGATCCAGAAGTTGGCGCCAATAGACAAAGAAATGTAGCTGTCATTCCCTACCTTCATGGCATTACGCATAGGCTGAAGAAAGTAGGGTTGTGGTATGGTGTGCAGGTCGCTATAACAGCTTGCTATAAGCTTCGTTCTATTTCCGCCAGAGTAGATAATAGGGCGAAGCACAGGTGTGATGAAAAAGTCGTAGGCTGTGTCGTTAAGCATGCGAACCGTTATGTTTCTTGCGCAACGGGAGTATTTTTATAGCATTCCCTGGTCATGTCTGCGAATGTATGTGGGTCATACGGACAGATGCATAAATGTACGCTTACGCGAGTACCACTTATTGTTGAAGGTTCCACCACTTCTCATTTTTATCAAACCACCCGGTTAGTCAGTTCCGATACTTCCCAAAGGACGAACTGGTTAAAGGAAGTCGCAAAAAAGAAATGAACCTAGCACCAGTTGGGATAGAAACTCCGACTCCAGCAACAGTAGCCAAGTAGCAGACTACACCACCACGCCGCGACGGAATTCTCAGTAGAAAATGTGTATTCAAGTGTACGCCGTGCACAACGTGGCAAATTCATTGCAAGCTGGTCATGCGTGGTTCTCTAGTGAAAAGAGCACGGAAAAAGTTCTCCTCATCAAAAGCATCTTTCACTTCTGGTGAACAGCAGTTGCGTTGTGGAAATATGTTATATTGAACAGTTACTGCTGAAACTTGGTGGGACATATCTCCACGTAAAAAGCAAGCGTTTTAAATAAATATCTCAGCTTTGAAATTTCGTGTCAGTACTCCAGTTTTGCGCATAACACAAATAGCCATAACTAGCAGTTCTTTTATTGTTATTATAAAAAGATTGGCGCGTACGAAAATTTAATAATGGCCTAAAAATCTTTTCACCTGAGAATTAATCAACTGGAATCCTAAACTTGTGGACATGCGGACGCGCAATATTTTGCATGTGTTCTTATAGTTTTGAAGGCTTTGAGATTGCCTCAGAAAAGTAGTTCACTGTTTCTGGATGCATTATTCTGTCTACTAGCTTTTTTTGTTGGCAGCCACAATGTGTAAGGATATAACAATAGGCAAACAAATGAAAGCTAGCCAACAATCAATTCAAGGAAGTCAAACTGCAAGACTGACCTAGAGGCGTCATTGCTCAGCGATTCCAATGAAGCATGATATAAATCAGACAAGGGCAAGACCGAAGACAGAGATAGCTGCTATTTAGGGTTATCTGGTGCATACGCTGCGCGTTTTTGATTTCTGCCATGTTGACTTTCTCAGAAATAATATTTTAGGCAATTGGTTCAAACGCGAACTTTCATAACTTGAGCGTGATACTTATTTCTAGTAAAACTTGGTACAATTTTTTTCTCTATTATGGGGTGTGCAATAAAACTCAACAACCAAAATCGCTGCAGAAGTTTTCATATGGCTCCCTTTCCCACCAAGGCGAACTCGTGATATATCAGTAATGTGTCTCATTAGTTTTGGTTCATTCCACGTGTTAAGGCCTGCCCTATTTCACTAACAACCACTTTTTATTGATTCATCTTAAAAGAGAGGGTTCGTATGAGAACAAAGTTTAAAACGATGTTTAAACAAAACGTATCAAAGACATAAGATATACATTCAAATGCTCCCTTTAGCCTAAAAATGCATGATGGTGTACACCACCAATCTGCGATTATCTGTCCAAAAGTTTTGCACTATCGCTTAACCTGATACATTTACTCAATACTGCGATGAGCAGCGTCAGCCGTAAAATACACGCTAGCAAAAGGAAAAATAAAATAGGCAGCCACAATAGTTAGTTTCCATTTAGTCTCAAATTTGTTCCCACTTTAGACTTCTTCCCACGCAGGAAGCTGACAACGCAAATGTTTTGACAGGCTCAGTGCTTCTTCAAGCCCTCGGTAAAGGTATATTTGGTGGTCTTGATTGTGCATAATGCACGTGTTGAACTAATTCCTGTGAATACATTCTTGCAGTAATTCCATCTTTCCACTTGTGCGTAATCTAGAGGTATGAGCTTTAAACATAGACAAAAATCGTCTTTAAAGCCTACTCATCACATTTAGCACTTACGCATCGAAAAGCGGAATTTTCAAAAGGAATATACGTTTTGCTTGTACTTAACAAAGAAACTAGTAGAAAATTGTGCGCTAAGTCTAAACACTCAGTGGAAACAGCAAACTGTGCGCATACATACTCGGAATTTCAGCGAAACCCTTGCTGCCATGTCTTCATATGTCTATTTCATTTTTCTTTGTTCAGGTCTTTATCTGTGTCTTTTATAAAGTGGTTAAGAAGGCCAAGTGCAACAGTATAATTCGATGGAGTCAGGCTTTGGTCACCCACTCAACTCCATACCAGCCCTGAAAGACGTTTTTTCAACCGAAGAACAATACGAACAATTCAAAAACTTTTAAATTTTACGCCACACGACGACAGCGGTGTCGTAATAAAGAAATACCCGGCCTGTTCGGTTCAAGAGCACCACACTGATTAATTGCGCACATCCCCCAATATGTTTAATTTGCTACGTCCATCTCTCCTTTATGTTTAATTTACTTCAACGCATCGGCATCTAAGTGTGCAAAGTACTCACAGCGGTACTGAGCACAAACTTGCGGTTGGCGAGTACGCAGAGTAACGTAGGAGACGCAAAGGCATCAGCGTGTCTACATTTGAGCGCACGTTATATATCATTAGGCGTCATCAATTATTCAGTAGCCCTCCACCATGCACTGCCGTCCGCAAAATATTGGCTGTATTTTGTTCCGAAATGCCTGTTTTAACAAAGGTTTAATATTTTCGTAATGGATATCGGGATAATAGATACCCTGTCGGATATCACTCTCGGATCGCTCTCGGATGGAGCAACCTACAACTTTTGACGGATGGTCAACTACACTTGAAACGAAGGAGCGAACAAGAGAGAGAGCGCCAGCAGCCGATGCTGCTTTAATGCAATTCTTAATTCTCAAAGCGGATCAGATGTATTTGGGTGCACGGTAATTCAAGTCAACCATTAGGAAGTGCTCCATCTAAATCAAGATAGCCCATACGCTGCTAACAAATCAATTGAGCAGAAGTTCGTTTTTCTACCTTAAGAGTAATTGACTAAATTTTGTGATTACCGGGACCGTCTTACACGCCATTACTCATACGATGGTACTCTGTGCCGCAAACAAACAGATTATTCTTATAGAATTCCATAATCAAAATCGCACTTTCTTGTTTGTTTTGTGTTGGACCTATTTGAGGAGGTTGACGAAAGCCATCCGTCACGGCCATGAGCAAAGTTTTATATTGACGCAAAAGTTAAGCCTGTACTTGACTACCTGCACTGTTACGACAATCATTTCATTAACGTAGTGCAACGTCTGGCACAACACACTTGAACCTATCACTATCGGCTAAATCTTTTAAAAATGCGTTTCTTGAATGAAAACGTGAAGCCTTAGTATTGTTGGACCCTTGGTCTCAGTGCACCTTTCATCTCGTTGGATATTTAGGCTCGATTGGACCTTCAGACTCAGTGGATCTTTCGTATCGTTGGACATTCAGGCTCGGTTGGACGTTTCGTCTTGTTGGATCTTCCGTTTTTTCGACATTCAGGCTTTATTGGACCTTACGTCTCATTGGACATTCAGGCTCGCTAATCACGTGACGAATTAGACCTTTCGACTAGATGAATCTTTCGTCTCTTTGGACATTCAGGCCAGAAACGCTCTTGCGAGCGGCGCTTTTCAGCCACTGGGTTAGTTGTGTGCATGCTCCTGCTTTTACGCGTACTGCACGTGTTTGTCGAGGCTCACTGTTCGTCGCACACACACGCACGGGCACATGGCGGGCTGACGTCCCTATCGGCATATGACGCGCGCTCACTGCACCGTAATCACCCTACGCGGGCGCACCTAGGGGCTGCGTCCCTACGACCTGTACCCTTTGGGATTTTCGGGAAGCCCAGTTGTTCGGTAGCGGGATTCACTGTGTAAACTTCACGGTTTCTATTATCCGGACCTCTCTAACCGTATTCATTTCTTGAGGCATCGAGGTTTTTTGGTGCGATAAACGGAAAAGGCCCGGCTAAATACCTCTGCTTTTAATGAACTCTATAGACCAAGATTTATTAAGAAGGTTACGTGTTCTTACGTTAGGGCTATGAGGTGCAACTCTAGCTATTTATTTTATTTATTGATATAACGGAAATTATTCATTAAATACGTCCCAACATTAAAAAAACACACTTCAGCTATTTAAAAAAGCATTTTGAAAAGGTGTTTAAGAGACGAATAGTTCTTTGATAGAAAAGCATGTGTTAGAGCTTGTCGGAAGTGTGAATTTCAAGGCGTAAGGAACTGCACCGGCGGACGTATATTTAGCCGCCGGATTTCAATATAGAAATGATCTCCTAACAACAGTGTTGTCCATGCTAAACCGCTGAATTTAAAATGGAGTTCGATGTGAGTATGCTTGCCGAACGAGGATCGGACGGCACGTGTTTAAAGAAATCTGTTTGAAAAGCACGCGCAACGTAGCCTAAGACTCACTGTGAAAATTGAGGAAAAATTCAACAACTACCCCCTCTCCATATTTATGGATTCAAAATTGTGCCTCTTGTAACTGCGTCCCATTCCACTGCTTCTACCGGTTGTTTTCCGGGGGCTGGATGAACTTGAGGAGTAGGGTGAGGCCGATTGTGTTCCGAGCAATCAATGATAGCTGCTAGCTAACACCAGTAACGATCTTAAACTGCACTGAAACGGAAAATCTGTGACCATAGAATACATAAAAGTTTTTCTTAACCTCTAGTTTATGCGCATGTATGGAAGGAGTGCGATAAGAAAATTGGCATTTGCCTAAAATCCAGTCTCGAGCTATCATGATCAAATAATCATCGAAGCGCCTTTCTTGTCTAACTCCGAGATTTCATTTTTTTTCCATCCATGATTGAATTTATTCATCAGTTCCGGCAGCCGTTATGATATGAACAACCGTGTGGGGCTCATCGATCCGAGCACCTCTTCCTTGGGAGGAAGTGGCGATGACCTTCATTTTTTAATTACAACATCTAAACTGATTCATTACTTTGCAGTTCATGTATCCGATGACGTAGGTGATATGCTCAGCGCTAGCACAGGCTGTGAAAAAGAAATGACTTATTCGTTGGATAGGGATTGAACCAAGGATTCTTGCGTTACGTGTCACGCGTCTAAGCCATCCTTCGTGTGCAAAGTGTGGGAGGGGATCATTGGGCTGCCCCATTGCCCCGGCGGCAGAATGGTGGTTGCTACAACACAATGCTTAGAACGCAAAACGCACGATTTTATTCTTCACCGCAGTATAATTTTTATAAAATGTACACCGCACATAGTGAAATTAAGAAAAATGCGCCTTGTGAGAAGTTGGAAATAAGAACTCCGCCACTTTAGTGTCTGAGATCACTTTATAGACATTATTTCTTGTTATATTTCCAGCATTGTAAGAACCAGAGCTTTTTGAAGCAGTGTTGCGGGCTTTTATGTATTTCGTGAACAAGAAGACAGAAAGTTAGGGAAAATTTATTTGCGTAAGAAAGACAAATTAGAAAACATTTTCGGTTATTCAGTGCTTGCAGTGTATAAACTTGGACGAATTGTACTCAATGAAGCCTTCTTTGCCTCACCTACCAAGAAAATGGTGAGCGTTTCTTTTTTAGTAATTTGAGAACCTGCACTACGCACTGAACAAACGTTTTGTCTTTATTATTGCGGAAAAGCATTTTATAAATGCTTTTGAGAAAGTTTAGCCAAAGCTTTAACGGACTTTTATAAATGGTTTAGGCATCAAAGTAAGTACGTTTTGTGACCCTCGTTAGAATATTCCCATTGAGAAGCTTTTACTGCGATTAGGCAGTAGTGGTTTTGCTACGTGTCTAAAGAGGTAAGCGCTGCTGAGTGGGCACAGACAGAAAACAACATTTCAAGAATCCATATTACGAGAATTGAGTAATAATGTAACGAATATACGAACAATAAATGGATGGTTGAAGCTGGCATCATAATAACAATTATCTCGGCGATATCATTCGTTTGCTAATCCTCCAAAATTTGTTGTGTCTGGCGCGAAGCGCAAACACTCGTGGGTAATGCGTATTGTATATGATATGCTCAGGAGAGGGCTGCCGGCGCGCTACGGAGCGTCACTCTGACCGCCGCTGGCTATCACATGGCATCTCTACACAAATATCAAAATGAACATCGCACGAGACTAATAGAACGACGAGTTCATTCCAAGCCACTTTCCACGGACATCGCACGGGACTACCGAAACAGCGAGTTCATTCCTGGCTACTTTCCTCGAAGGCAACAAAAGAAGACAGTACTAATACTGCATTTTCGGATCGGTGTACCCATCTACTGACAGGTCAGGACCGTAATTATGGGCGGGAAAGTGATGCCGGAATTCAATATCATCGGACTGGCACCCTATGAACTTCAAAATTGAGCCCCACCTTAGAATCGTGGAGATATGTGTGCGGACATCAACGAGACCCTGAAGTTGAACTTGTGCCTTTGGAGGCGGCGGCTATCAGAACGGCGAAGGTGGTCGCCCTTGAGCAGCGCTGCGGCGTTTAGCCTGGTGTGGGACTGACGCAGAAAAATTTTAAAGGAATGCGAATAAACTGCTGCTGTTTGTTTCTGCACAAATTGTTTCATTGTGTCAGTGGTATGCATACTTCCCGTAAGCGTCATCATTGCCAATCTTGCGCTGCCTTCTGATTCGCTTTGGGTGGTAAAGAGTATTTAGACTAGATGGTGAAGCTTCTCGTGTTCGGGGTTGCTGAGTTTCGGAGAATTCTACCACGACGTCCCCCTTACAGGGAGGTGCAAAATGACTACACCGAACTTGATTGATTGATTGTAGGGTTTAACGCGCCGACGCAACGCAGGCGATGAGGCGCGCCGTAGAGGAGGGCTCCGGATTAATTTTGACCACCTGGGGATCTTTAACGTGCGCCGAAATCTCGTACACACGGGTGTTTTTGCTTTTCGCCTCCATCACAAAAGCGACCGCCGCGGGTGGGAATCGAACCCGCGACCTCGTGCTCAGAAGCGCAACGCCTTAGCCACTGAGCCACCGCGGCGGGTGACTACACCGAACTGTTTCATCAATCTTGCAAATTAGTGTATCGTAGACGTCTGGTGTGTGTTTAGCAACATCTTCTGCTTTCCCAAAGATTTGCGAACATTTCCGGCATTACAGCATGCCACCCATTTTTGGCTATGTGATTCTAAGTGCCAATGGCATCCCAATATACATACAAAGGCAAACACTTGCGCCGCAACTTTCTGTAACTATTCATCTGAAAGCCATCGCTATAGCCGGCTTCACTGTTATAATACGCTCTCGGCGGTGGTAAACCCTTTACATGTGGCGCAGTTTTTTCGTCGTATTTTTTGCTAACGCCACGAACAAAATCTTAAGCTTAAACATCTCCGCTGCTTATAACAACATAAGAATTTATATTGTTTCAAACATTGTGATGTACAAAACATCTCCCCACTTGTAGAAAAAGTTGAAGTGCCCCGTATAAACGGGTATACCACACCTCCAAAGGTAGCGGTTTCGTTACACCGTTTCCTATAATTGGCGGTCTTTCACACCTGTTTCTTAGTGAGAGGTCTTTCACACATTTTACTTAGTTTCCAACACCCTAATTGGTAGCGTTAAACCCGTGTTGCTGAGGAGATATTAAATTAGTGACCACCCTTCTTCGTGGGTATTTAAAAACTGTGGAATGGGTGTTTGGTATTTAATAAAATTCCATGAATTAATTAACATAATACCTACTTCACGATTAAAACATTTTGAAAATTTTGCCTACTGATTTCTGTAAGCTCACATTAAAAGGCATCATCACAAAATTAGGGCTAAAATATCTGATTTTTATGACATGTACTGCCATTTTACAAGGAGTTGAGTCTCTATATTTCAAGTTCAAAGGGCGGATGATCCTGTCACTACCATGACATCGTAATTGCGGTGGACGCGCATTCGCCTGCCGATTATATAGCAATGCGCTAAAATTCTGCGGTGAAAATATTAACAATAAAATGGTGGCGGTACGGGAAGAAACGAACTTATCTCCTTGAAAATGCACCTCTGATTGTAGCCTACGTGTGCTTTGGTTTTAAATATTTAATTAGTGATACCAGCGAACGCGCAGGCTCTGGGAGAAACCGCGAGTAGAGTAGTAGTAGTAAAAAAACTTTAATTCATAGAGTAAGAGGAGAAAAGAGTGGTTGAAAAATTACAGGACTCCGTATCAACAAAATTAGATGCCTCTTTTTTTCGCACTTGCCACAATAAACTCGTGGTGTTCTTACGCAAGACATTCCAAATTGCTCCTTTATAAATGTGCCTATTTCTTGAAGCTTTTCGTTTAATGGGGAACGGTTCCGAAGCGACTTCGTTAGTTCGAGTCCGTAAAGGCATTGAGCTGTATAGGCCCCTGCGGGGTAAGCCGAATTTGTTCGTTAGATTGACAAATTTGTAATAACGGGTTTTGTTAGAAGGAATTTCTAGTATATTTATGACTATGTACTCCATCCCCTTATGCATGCCGTTGGTATTCTTGCCCAAGTCAGTTGTTGTTCGACTGTGACGCGCGTGTTGAATATTTCTGTATGTCATGCTGCTCGCTCAGCCGTTTCACATCGTCGGGCATAGGTGCATGCCCAAACCATTATTTCAGGGTCGTAAGCAACCTGACACCCGTACTTTAGGATGCCCAGCCTTGTTTTTTGCGTTAAACGCGTTTTTAGCCAAAACGACTTTTAAAGGTGTGCGGCATGGGAGAAGATGTTTACACCGTTTTCGGTCAAGAAGGGTGTTAAGCGCTTAGTGTATAATACTGCTCGGTTCTTACCTCTTCACCGTGAAACTGCAAGAGCACCCTCACATTGATCATCTGGTAATTTATTATGTTGCAGTCACTACAGAACCTTCAATAGAATGTACGATGCAAATACATTTTAGCCATGCTGTTTTGGTACAGTCCAATATACTCCACTATCTCTGCTTTCAGCTGGACCGTGCTAAGCCTCTCCATTATAGGAACACCGGACGAAGGCGCTGTCAAATGTAATGCAAAAGTGAGTAGAAGCAAGGCAACCATTAGCGCTGTTGCTATACATATAAGATAACATTGTTTGTGAAATCTTGTTTTCAGCCATTTGGGTGTCGGGCATTTAAGAACTTTTAGCCAATTTGGTTGCATATATGAAATATAAAATGTTATTCGAGCTAACAGCATCTCTGTTTGCCAGCTTTTATGAAGCAGGGTCTCCGTTTTTTTTATCTGATCATAAAGAGGCATACCGACATCAATATATTTCTACTATTCACTCAACTACAATCGCTTCAGTGACTGTTCAAGAATGTTCACAATCTGAATAGCAGAGAAGCCTCAAAAGCAGTTTTCGGGCGGAATAAATTTCCGTGCCACCCCTTAAAGCAGCCGTGTTTTCCTATACACTTATCGCTGGGCAGTGTTTTGAATTGCATTTTTCTGCTGCATTAAAAATATGGCCGCATATCTGCTGACTTTGCCTCAAATGTCATTGAAATACGGTGTTGTTCTGCCGCCCCTGCCGCGTAAATGATTCACTTCTCTGACACTCCCACATTTTACGCGGTTCCCCTCCCTTGTAGCACCTTCCAGGAGAAAACCTTGTATAGGTCTGCTCACCTAAATTGAATTTTGCGTGTTCAACTGCTCGCGAGCTATCTCATTGAACATTTTTTCACTGTTGGTCTATTTGGAAGCCACCTTAATATTCGCCCTTGGTGCATTTTACATTGTTTATTCTAAACATTTTTAGAGCGTATTTTTTTTGGAATCCCAGAAAGCTAGCAGCGAAGTACCTTTATTGAAAACAATACGGCAAGTATTACTTATGTACTGATAATCTGCCTCAAATATGTGTATTGTTTTCTTGTCGCTTAAAAATCTTGACAACCATAAACATTTCTACAAGATTTAGTAATTTATAAAAGTATTGCTTGAAAAAAAATGTTTGTTTAACAATTGTACTTTGGGTCGGTTGGCTGAATATATGGACAGATCGTTATGGAGGCGAACCAAAATTATGCTGTTTAAGTAACTCTATAAATACTGTCACCATTATCAAGTAGAGCACTCCTAAAAATGTGTGGTGCATAAACCAATGCCGAATGTACAGTCATAAACAAATGAAAGCAGAAGCGTAAAGCATCAACTAAAACACGAAATATAAATGGTTATGCATATTGTACATAAAATAGCAGCCGGTTGGTCATATATTCGAAAAAACGAATTTTCCAACTCTGTTGCAGTAATAAAGCTAGGCCAAAATTCCACTTGCACCCAAAGAAATCGCGTTATTTGTGTGTTCCTGTTTCGTTTCTTGTGTTCGCTTTTCATTTGTCCATGAATGTAGGGTAAAAAAGTGCGCTGACGATTTCTCTACTCCCTAATGCGAATATTATGCGAAGGCGAACTGCAGTGTTCCCGGTCATGGCAAATATCCGATGCGCTTCAGGAAGTGATCGCGTGATCAGCGAACACAAGGGATCGCGCGTAACTGTCCGGTTATCTCGCCCTGCGTCCGCCGGCCATGTTGTTGCTAATCAGTTTTGAACCTCATCCGCCAATCTCACGTGGCTAGCATGGCGACGAACAGAGTAGAAGCATCTGCCGAGAGTTTGAGGGAGAGGCCGTCAGAAAGATGGCGCCACAGCAGGACATGCCACCCTCGCCCGGACAATTTCGCCAGGCGCTCCGACGGGCGTCTTACACTGGCTCAGCATACTGTCCTCCCCCGCACATATTCGCCAAATTTTTCTCCGCCGTTTGCTTCCTGTTTTCGCTCGCTTGGTGGTTACGACACCATAACCGTAGCCGTCGCCACCGACGCCGCCAACCCCCCGTAGTGATCGCCAAAGTGTTTGCGCAGTAAAAGCTTTATAACTAAAGAAAGGGCCCCTGGCACTCGGCAAACGCACAGTGGTGTAGCGACGGTATGGTGCACTCTGACATTTCGTACGTTTGGTGGACCCACTCCCTAATAGCGGTTGATCTGCTGCAGCCTAGTTACATTGCAATATCTGGAAATGATTGCAGTAGAGTCACGTGCAAGAAGCTTTATCCTAGTGCGGCCTAATTACCGATACCGATATCTTCACACGGCCGCAAGCAATCCCTCCAGCAAACGCCTGAGAAAGTGCGTCGGCAAAACGTGCCAGCTGTGAAAGTGCGCAAGCCTCTCACCATAGGGATTAGGCAATTGGAAGGGTGGCGACACCAGTAGGCGCTCCCTTCGTTACTGGAGTCAGCCGGCACACTTGACTATCCAGCCTTCTCAAATGTTGTCGTGTTTGCTTCGGTGATTTCAATGTTTAGCTGGTGTTCTGAAAGAATATGTGTGGTGAAACGGAGTCTAGGCAGATGTGTTGAGTTCTTAGATGCCCTAACTGGTAAACCCGCCGGACGAACCTAAGGTTGGGTAGGAGCCTCATTGACAACAGCGCTTTTTGCAGGGCTGCAAGCCTGGATTAACCTGATTTGATTACGAATAAAACTATTAGCATCAGTATTCATTTCTTCCACTTTAAAAATTTTCTCTGGTTTCTACGGTTTCCACAGAAGTCTTAACGGCGAGATTTCTCGATACGTGTTTAATGATTAAGCGAGTTTGAGGTTTAACGCGCCGACGCAGCGCAGGCGATGAGGCGGGCCGTAGTGGAGGGCTCACGATTTTATTGACCACAGGGGGATCTTTAACGTGCGCGTAATATCAAAATCAGGGGCGTTTTCGCTTTCCGTCGGATCCCTCGATATGTGTTCTTTGAAAAAACAGCAAGGCACGTGGGCACAAATTTGATTACGTGTGGCTGTGGAAGCCTCACGGCTGTAAACATTTTTTTTGTAACTGTGAACTTTGTGCCGTCTGTTTCCATGAGTGACAGTATAAGCGCCTGTAAGCTGACGCAAAACTCGCGCGTTTGTAGTAGTTATTGTAATCAGAACCACGTAATTCATCCACCCAACAGCCGAAGCTACAAACCCTCCCGTTTCTCCTCCCCAGTTTACCACTTCTGTGGATTAAAGGCTGACACTGGTAGAAGGCGAAGATTTTAAAGAATACGACATAGGTTTAACGTCGCATCGTGTTTTTTTTTTATTGCTCAAGCATTCTTGCGGAATACCTCAATAGAAACAGCCTAATGCCTTGAAAGGGATGCAAAAACGCATGACTAGTTGCCACAAATAGAGCTGCGTCAGCCTGAGTCCTCCAGCACCGATGCATTTCGGACACGCCGGAAGCAATTTAGATTTTGAGAGGGGTGCACGGACGCACAAACGTAGACAGAAAAGTGATCCAGCCCTTCGTGTTACGGCGATAACGCCTGAACGGGAAGATTTCTGTCTGCGAAATATAACGGGGAAAGGTCAAAATCAAAGCCGCCTAAATCGAAAGGTCAAAGTGTGTGCGGGTCTAATTTAAAGCTAGACTAGTCAAAGTCGAACAGTCTGTGAGTCAAAGTCCAAACTCAGACGGCAACCATGGAAACCATCACACCAAAATCGCGCCCACCTCCCCGCAAGGGGAACCCTGTGTAGATGCGACGCATCGTAGGGTTCACTTGGTGTTTCCGTTGGATTGATTCTGAAATCGCGTGAAACGCGTCGGGAACGCGTATGATTACTATGTTTTATGATTATTATTATGTTTTATTGGCCAATCTTGGTCAATCTCTCTAAGTGGCATGCTTGGGGCTTCGCTGTCGCAACGACCTTTACTCCATCATTGTTGCTGTAAGTGGGAGCTTCTTTTGTTTTATTCCAAGTGTTATTCATTGCCTCATCATGCGTTGTATCAGTAGCATCTTCCGCAGTTTGAATGAGCCAAGGATATAAGGCGCGTTCGTAGCATTTTATTCTGTGTCGAGTTTGTGGCGCAGTGGGAAGAGCACCATGTACCTCGCGTTCCGTCCACAGAAACGTGGTTTCGAAACCGGGCGCCGCTAACTGTTATTTTTTTTATAGTGTACAGGGAGGGGTTTGGACGGACAATAACGCCGTATGGAGGGACAAGGCGAGTGAATGAGATGCAGTAGCATCTAAAACTTCGGGTAAACCATCGTCGTTGTGGCACGGAGAAGTGAAAGACTTTTCAAACATAGGTGGCAGCTTGTGGTAAAACGCTACCACTGCATTCAGTTGTGTAACTAAGGGCACGTTTTCGCACCCTACTGTCCGTCGTCCCTGAGTCATGCAATTATTGTTTTTTTTTAAATCATTAACCCACGTACCTGACAGCAGCCGTTGCAAATCTTTTTACAAGCATAAGCAATGCTGTTACACGACAAGCAATAACGTTCTACTGTATTGCGGCATTTATTCTAAAACCAAATCCCGATGGCTATTGTCAACATATTTCTGCGAAATTAAATACGTTTCTACCATCATTAATAAAGTTACGCAGCGTCGTGCCTCAGCCGTTTTGGTTTGAGCTGAATCATACAAGGTCCCTACCACTTGGTCTTTCATTCGTGCACGACGCCGTTTCGTCAACTGCCCATGTACTGCGCCACATTCTGCTTGGATCGGCTGTTAACGCCAGCTTTGTAGGAGCATTTACCAGCAATATATTGCTCGATATGCGAAACGGCAGGGAGCGCACGGACGAACGGAAATGTGCACAGACGAACGGACTCACACTTCCATCTCGACATACAGCTTGCTGCATTCTCTGCTATTTGCACTTACTGAGTGTGGGCGTGAATTGTGCACCTGACATGGCTCGTAAAGGTCGCCTCTACTTCCGATATTTACCGATCTGAAAAATGTCCTTGTGGTTATCTAACCTTTGCAAGCCTCACCACAGGAGAACGACAGGAGTCAAAGAAAGAAAAATAAAACGTCATGCAGAACTACCGCGCTGTGAGTGGCTCCGGCATTCCACTAACAAACAGTTCGAGACGGGCGGCGCTGTTCCCTAAAGTTACGGTGGTGACCTTAAGCAACCCCTGGGCCCCATGTACTCTGCATGTACTGTGCAGGATACCATGCGGGAGTACCGTACATGCAGACTACTCTCTCTCTTTTGTGTTTAGTGTCATAAAGTTGTAAGAATCTCATTAAAAGGCCGGAATCTTCAACTATTAAAAGTAATAAAGAACTGTTGAAGGGCTCTACGACGTCGCACGTTGGAGTGTGGTGAGCCGCACGCCAAGAGCAATTTTTTGGTAGTTTCTATTTAGTTCAATTGAATTAAATTCCTAAAACGGTTCTTTTAAATATTCTTGTCTTTTGTTTACGTATTCATTTATCTAGTACCCTAAACCGCCGAGCGGGCAATATTTAGAGTAAGGTGGTGGACGGGGTACGTAGGGTAAACAGAACAAAAATACAATTTCAAAAAGTGATGTAAAAACAAAATACAATGAAAATACAATACATATACAGGAATTAGGCCAACAACTTCAAAGTATAGCACTAAATATTGTACAGTGAAAAAACGTTACTACGAACCCCCACATTACCGAATTTCTCACATTTACGAACACTCTCAAAATCCTCGCAGACTCCCCATTATCACTGCAAAAAATATTTCAGAATTACGAATTTAGTATAGCGCATACTTCACAAAACTACACATAATTTTTTTTCTCCTTTACAGTCGAGCAACACACCTATTACTAATTAGAGTAAGATAACAGCTCTGCATCTCTTGCGTGAAACAAAAACCGCTGTTTCTGTGCGTGTTTCCCCAAGTGGAGTAGCTATCATCATCTCCATTTGAGCGCAATGGGTAGCGCGCCCACAAAGCCGTATTTTAGCGTGCAATAGCCTCGCCAGCCTCGCCGCCTTAGTCCCTTTACTCTCTCGTTGCTTTGGCTGTCAGTCAGTGGCTTGTTGGTTGGGTGATTGCTTTTCCCGCTGTTCACGTGTTCGGGCAGGTACTTCTTTGTTGTGGGTGCTCTTGGTGCGAAGTTTGTGCTAGATCCAACAATGAGAGCAGCTAGCGACACAGCCAAGAAGACGCGAACGCAATCACCGTCCCGACGCAATTGAAGACATCTGTGTCTCACACAAAACAGAGAAAGGTGAGAGAGTGTCGAAAATTATTCTTTCACTGCACATGAACGAAGTCCACACTTTCATCGCTTGTTGCGAGGACGCACCCAATGAGGTATTGCGGAGAGTGAAATCCCTTAAAAAGGTAAAAATTGTTTGGCGCCATTAAAAAGACAAGAAGCGCTGTTTGAAAGGCCGAAGCATCTGTTAACGTCACAAAGTTTGACGGGAAATAATTTTATTCATTTAATTCTAGTAGAAGAGGAGAAGCGTGAGAGTTTGTAATTGTTTGCTCGAAAATTCAATTATTTCGTGCGTGTTGTTGACGCTTTCAGACTTATAAGGGGGGTGTTCGTTTTCGGGTTTTCTTTTTGAAAAAGGGACGGGGGAGGGGTTAAAATCGCGTCCTATTTTTGAAGTGATAATTGTGGGGAAACCGGGCTTTTTTGTGAAACCATTAGGAGATTCGTGTTTTTTCGGATTAACTTTCCATATAGTTACGTGTGTAATAAGAGACAGAGCACAGACGGCGCCGACGCAGCATTTTCTGTTGGCCACTCCAATCGTCTGGAGCCGGTGTGCGCCGTTCTGGCGTGGGTCTACATTAACCTTATAATCGCAATATAGATGACAACATAATAATCACCGCCTATGCCGTGAAGAAGACGAGGACGCGCCCCTTCGTGAGTGCGTGCTCTGTGCGACTGCTACCGGGCAGCTGGCACAAGCACATACAAATACATCCTCTTTTCCGTTGTTGCACTGGCCATGATCACCTTATCAGTTGTTGTAACGTGACAATATGTACTGAGTTCATATTTACCCTCAGTTCATGTTATCAGTAGGTGTTAACAAACTTCTTATCTCCTACGCGTTAAAATTGGTGTTCTTTTCAAGCTGTTGATTGGGCGAAATTAGGGTGTTCGAGCAAACACTTTCGGAAATTCGACGTGTTTTCTAAATGGATCAGTAATGATGGCAGTAAAGAAAATTGGGAACTTCAAAGAAATAAAAAGTTTTATTCGCAGAAGGTTGCTCACCGATTTTGTTTATTTAAAAAATTTTTTACACCGATTTTTACACGTCCTTCTTTGCGTAAATTATCACCTGCATGCGGAACATGTCGCTCTCCATAAGAGCCCTTTCTTATTGTTGAAAGTATCTCAGCAGGGAGAAAGTTGTTCCGACATCACAGCTTGCTTTATCTATGCACAACAATGTTAGTGTAGCATTTGCGAGGACGGTCTAGCGAGCGATAGATTCATTACAAAACTTGATGAGTTCTAAAACTGCATTTGTGGGGATTGCTTCCAGAAAGTACTGGTCGAGGACGGCGGGCCGCCGGCCCGCGATAGCGCACATTGCTACTTTGAAACGGTCCATTCGGGAATAATCGGGTTCTCTTGAAATATGGTCGGTGTGCAAAACTGGGTTAAGATCCGCTTCACCCACAAACGAACAATCCTACGATTATGGTGAGGGAAAAATGAATTTTAGAGCGCAGGCCCATCAATTTGGTACCACGCATACAAAAAATATAGCATTGAAAAAGAAAGAATGAAGATTCTATTCATTTTTTAGCGCAAATACGCCTTGCTTTCAGGGATAAGGACGGCAGAATAAATCGAGCGTCGTTGTTATATACTGACGCAATCGCAATATTAGGACCACATTTATCAGAATGCCATTTCATTTGCACATACTACTGAAAAGACCAAAAGAGAGCTCGTAAATCTTCGTTTCGGACTTAGCAAGATGTATGCGATACTTGAGCGAACCAAGTTTTTTACAGCTCTCGACGTATTTTTCTTTTTTTAAGGAGCCCAGTATATGTGAGAAAAGAATGTGACATGGCGGTATTTTGAATATCAAGATATTTCGTTGACATTTTATTTGCGCGCTGATATTGGAGTTTGCCTTTGACTTCCCTGAACAAATGATTCTAGCACGTACACTATGCGCACCTGTTAGGAAGTGTGCAAAAACATATAGCGAACAAAATACCTATTTATCACAATCACTGGTGTATTTTCTGCGGTTGCATTTTGTTGGGAGATTAGGGAGTACTATCACTGTTAAGGATGAGCCAAGGACCACGCAGGCAGTGACCAGGCAGGGAGAGAGAAACACTGGTTAACACGTCGAAGACAATATTCAACAGGATGGAGGACAAGCACAGGACAGTAGATGGTGCGTCGTTATACAAAGGACGGGAGGGGATCACACGCACGTAGAGCCAACAGTTAGTAGGTACACAAAATAGTCTCGCAGTTCGGAAGGCCCGAGAGCCATTCCCAACAGGCAAGCAAGCTCACGTTCAGTCGATCACGACGCGTTTCTAGCTGCTCCAACAGCTGGAACGGCTGCGCTCAAAAGCAGACCGGAACTTTAGAAGTCCGTGCACCAGCACCTCAACGACTGCGCCCAGACGAGCTCTCGAGCCATGGCGGAGGGTAGCGGCTGTCCTGCTCAAGGTGGCGTGTGGACCAGGCGTCTCACTGCGTAGTTTCCACGTAACCGCGCCATGTTTCGTCATTTGGCTTCCAGCCGTTTTCGTTCCATCTTTCTTGATCTCTGACCTGCGCCCCTCTTCCTCGTCATCCTCACTGTAGTTCTCCTGGCTCACTTCCGCGGCCACTCATTCAGGTGGCCACTCATCACATTCACTTTAGTTGGTGAAAAATATTTTTGTTTTACTCACCGCAGCACACATGAAGCACAGGCGAAGTTCAAGTTTACTAGCGTAAACTTTTGCATCGTGTTGCTCTCTGAGGAAAGGAAACAGTCAAGGAAGTTTAACTACTAACGTTCATAATATAGTGGAGTTAAATAGAATACTTAGGTGTTTGCTCTGCATGCATTTCTTTGCAGCGTTGCTTTTCAAATACACCTTCGGCCACATGAACAAATTGCCCGCGTATCTGCTCAATTTGGTACAAATGGCATAGAAAACGAGAGTCCTCTGCCAGCAGTGCAACATAAATGCATGTCATCTATTGCGCTCTCTTTTCGGTATTCCCACGATAATGAGGAAGCTTGGACACGATAAAAGGTAGCTATCGTACCAACCGATGCTGCTTTTATAAATCACCACCAATACTACGGGCAAGCAACTACATTCATGGTTTAGTCAAGAACCTTTTCATACCTATGCAAACCTCAAGGTACGCAAGTAAGCCACACCGCTACGATATCTGCCTGTTTTACGAGGATTATTAAGTTTTGACCATATTCGTACTAATATACGAGCGGAAATAGCCCCAACAGGGCCATTCTGTGCGTGGAAGCGCCGTCACTCTTGCCGGACAACATAACGCTTTTTCAGAGAATAGAGCAGTAATTGACGGCCATCTTTGTAGCGGCTGCTGCGTTTTCACCAGACATGAGGCGCCACATTTGTAGGAATACCGTCGGCATGGCTTACAAGCCCGACAAATCGCAAAGTTGGATATGGCAGCCATCCCTGGTTAGTGCTTGCGGTTCGAACCACAGTTGTCTCCAAGATATCTTTTTTAGCCTGCGGCTCCTTTATAAGCGATCGCAACCTGGTGGAACCAAATTGCTTCTAGCGCGAGCCTACCGGGCTTGTTCTGCTGTACGCTACAAATACCATCGCGTACGGTATGTTCGCTGAAATACAATGAAAAATATTGCGGCGTCTTTCAGCATATTCTTTTGTGAAATCGTTTCTTTTGGCTACGTTTGGTGCCAAGACTCCAGCCCAAGTTCACTAAAACATACAACCTCGGCATCAGACTTATTGCAGTTGATTTTTAAAGAATCACTATTCGTGCTGCTGCTACACATCCGCCACATATACTGAAGGGCCACGAAGACTACACGCAAATTGCTGACGCACGCTCGTTTTTTTTTTTCTCGTGCTATGCGTCCTAAGCTAAGGGTAATTGACCACGCGGAGAATGTTTACTGTTGGTGTCTTTTCTTTTGAAGCACTATATAAAACAGTGCGGCTAAGTTCTTTTTTCTGTTCGTTTTTGTCACGTGAGCTACACTGGGCGAGGTTGAACAGTTTCGCCTGGCTCCTAGAGAGTCGTGCTGCGCCAGCGCGGCACGTGGCGGCCTGGTCAGTGGATGATCATGCGAGGGGAGACCGGGTGTAGAACCGATGGCGCCGGCGTCGCAGCAACACCGCGCTGCGCAAGCGCGGCACGTCGCGCCCCGGTCCACTTGGTGATCATACGAGGGGTGGCCGGGTGTGGAACTGATAGCTCGTGCGTCGCAGCGACATCGGCGTGCGCCTGTGGAACCACAACCCATGCGTCCAGCATCTTCGCTGACCTCCATTCTGCACTTGGCGGCCCGGTCCCTTTGATCGTCATGCGAGGGATGGCGGTGTGCGGAACCGATGGGTGGTGCGTCACAACAACACCGGCGTGCGGCTGTAGAACCATCTCAGCTTTAGGGCGATTGGTGACGCTGCGCCGGAACCGCTTGTGAAATATACATGTATCACATGATGCATATACCGTGTGTGTGTCATTGACGGGACAGTAAGCATGATAATTAAGCTAATCCTGAACAACCCGGAAAGCAAAAAATAAGATGCTGAACCTTAACTCCCGCTACGTATATTCTGGCGTCTCCGAGATAAGCCACTGCTATTTTTTTCTCTTTCATACTATAGAACAAAATTCACTTAATGTTTTTGGGGGGTTGATTCTACGGGATGTACGAGTGATATCGAATCCGTGAAAATTCATGGGAAGCGCAGCAAACGTTTAGCAGCTGTTGACAGGTTTTTGCTGATGATACCTTGTGGGTGCGCGTTTGTTTGACGCCAGCGGGGTGCGTTCTTTTGGCAGCCTAGCCAAGTATCAATTTGGCGTTGAAAATTCCTATTTGCCCACACCGTACAGCCCGCAGAAAGTGAGCACTTTTTTTATTGTGAATCTGCAAAGACTGAACACAAAGGACGGAGAAAAAGGCTAAATTGCAACTATGGTAGACCTACGAAGCGCCTATACAGTGGATAAATGGGCTTTAATGCACCGCCAGTCGGTGCAGTGGCGCAGGAAAGAACTACAAAATCAAGCAATAACAAATTCGGCATGGTGTATCAGCGCGCGTAGGCAGCCGCTATATATAAACCTGGTCGCGGTCACCTGCTGACATCTGTCTTAAATATATGTGATCTGTGTCTTGTCGTTTTTATTTCAAAGTGCTCCACAGTACTGCAGAAGTGCTACTAGAATGCTTTCCCACCCCCGTCTGCAGGGTGCTAACGACCGGTACGAGTTCATCTGTTTTCCAGCTGGCCCAAATTGACGAGTCGGCCATGAACGTATCGACTCCTGTCGAACGTTACCTGTTTAACGTATCACCCAACGAACGTTCCGGATTACCTAAGAAGCATCTACAAGGTAGTCTCCACCTGCGCGAGAGACCCTGGGAAAATAATTCCACAGTAAGAAAAGCAAACTATCAGGCCACATCGCCGCCATCTCATTCGGACTCAAGCCCTCTGCCTTACGCGGTCACTCCTTCTGGCGCCGCGAATCGCCATCATGATCAAAGCAAGACGTGTGCTGGTACGAGGCGTATGCTGGTACGAAATTACGCCTGGCAAGGCGTACGATGTATATGCTGGAGCTACATTCGGAAAAGCAGCACGCAAGTGCACGCCATTTTGCACTCTTCAAGGAAACACACCGGTGCCCCACTGGAAGCCGCAAGTGTTTTCGGTTGCGAAGTCAGCCGCTTCTTTTGGTGACGGAAAAAAACCATCGTAATGCATTTCCAAGTCGATGTCGGCGGCGGGGGCAGCGTCATAACGTCCTCAGCTGTGTTTTGCAATCCCAGGCAAGGCACTACAAGCTTATAAGCCGACAACATACCTACGAATACCGATCGCTGTAGCGCAACATTGGCCTCCCAAGAAAATTTGGATGGATTTTTTCTAATTGATGATGTCACCTACACCATTTTGGGCGCTGATGGTTTCTGTCACTACAGTGTGTTAGTCGACATTCACCGCAAGCGCCTAATTAATGCTACAACGCTCCTCTGCGTGCTTCGGATACCATCAAAAGAACCGGTCTTGTTGGTCGCAAGGGCATCGTTGAAGTCGGGTTACGAAAAGATTCTTGAAGAACTCCCATCCCTTCTGGGACCTTGCAGCTTCTCCTGCATACCTGACTCTTTTAGCAGTATTGCCAAAGGCAACGAATAACCGCTCTTGGGATTACTACGCTAGTCTCGGGGCGGGAGCGGTCACTGTCTTAGAGACTCCGCGCATTCCCTCATGCATCACCGCCGCTTGTGCGTCAGCTTCTGATTGATTGATTGTGGGGTTTAACGCGCCGACGCAACGCAGGCGATGAGGCGCGCCGTAGTGGAGGGCTCCGGATTAATTTTGACCACCTGGGGATCTTTATCGTGCGCCGAAATCTCGTACACACGGGCGTTTTTGCTTTTCGCCTCCATCAGAAAAGCGGCCGCCGCGGCCGGGAAACCAACCCGCGACCTTGTGCTCAGCAGCGGAACGCCTTAGCCACTGAGCCACCGCGGCGGGTGTGCGTCAGCTTCTGCCTTCTGTCCTAAATACGTGTGTTGTTTTGTGCCTCGGCATTTTTATTGCCCAGTGCTGCTGGAAATGTTCTCAAGTTTCAGTGTGTGCCTGCAATCCATTAAAACCTTTGATTACTGTTGGGCTTCAAGTGCACACACACACACACACACACACACACACACACACACACACACACACACACACACACACACACACACACACACACACACACACACACACACACACACACACACACACACACACACACACACACACACACACACACACACACACACACACACACACACACACACACGCACGCACGCACACGCACGCACGCACGCACGCACGCACACACACACGCACGCACGCACACACACATATATATATACATAATATAGAAACAAAATACTCACAAAAAGCGCGAGAAAAAAAGGCAAGTCATGCAGAGACACACAAAAAAATCCTTTAAAATAAAGGTTTACGGACATTTTAGGAAGAGAACAGTCTTTTCTAGAGTAAAGGGTAAGTTGAGTTCGGGTCATATATATTATTATTACCGAAAGGGGGAGGGCAGGGCAAGGGAAGGGAGCGTGTTGATACAAATCGATCATTGTTATATGGCAGCGACTTAAAGACAGACATGGAAGGGGCAAAAAAATCAATCACGTAGCTCTTACATAACTTACATAAGGGAGAAGAAGAGGAAGAAAAAAACAATGAATGCAAAAATATAATTGCTAGTTTGAGCATCCCGTGGCAATAAGGGGCAAGAGAGTTGTCGAAGACATGACTGTGCACGCATATGGCGCACATCTGACCGTACGCATCTGTTGAGACAGATTCAGAGTCAGGTGATTCAAATATGAAATGGTACTATACTTGCCTTGTGGTGTTGGGAGGAAAGGAAAGGGAACACCAAGTCACGCAGACAAAGTGTTTCGAGCGGAATGGAGCGCACATTCATATACTTATAGCAGAAGCAAAAAAAGAAAACAAAAAATTTACATCATCTTCCTATAGGGAAGATGATGCAGGGAAGATGTAAGCGAAGCAGCCATGGGGTCGATTCCAGTGCCCATTAGTTTTCAGTTTGTCCTTTCCGTTAGGTTGAAATACGTAGCTACCGTTATATTTACCGTTTGGTTTCTATGGTAATTACCAGACTTTTCGCTTACCGGAACTACGAAATGGGATATTGCGTTGGCCCTGTCAGCTCCCTCTCGACGATTCGCAGAAACCTCTCCGCCGAGAAACGGGAACGGTCGGCCACGGGGCCCTTAGCCACTCAACACCTCCGCCCAAAGACTCGCAGAACGACCGCAGTTTACGGCCACGGCCGCGCCGCAAGGACTCGAGCTTTTCAAGAGCACGAATGCGCCCCTGACTGGGGTGTGTTTATGCCCGAGAACATGGAAACGCCAGACGCAACGCGGGTGTTTATGTGCGTTCTCTCTCTCTCTCTCTTACGTATGTGTGCGGTTCGCCGTAGAGTCCCCCCACGCACGAGCAGCGCGTCAGACGTTTTCTTTTAGTGCTCCTCTGTTTACATATGTAATCCCAGTTTTTTCAGTCAATTGAATATCTTTTAAATTCTCAAACCCCAGTCTTTTGGCACCCAATATGAGACACGATCAAGGTGACATGGCGCCGCCGACATGATTAGGATTAAGGCCGATGAGGAGACGAAAGAGGCTGTCGAACCGCTGCACGATGACGAGAGTGCTCCACGCACGCGAGGGGAATCGACCGACTCCACGACAACGGTGACCGGCTCGTTGTTGACTTCGACGGAACGCCAGATTTGTCTTGAGCGAAGAAGCAGCAGCTAACCGACGAGCTCCGATCTCGAAAGCTTCCCTGCTCTGGCCGCAAGGACGACGTCGTAACGCGTCTTCTCGAGGGCAATGTACAGTGTACGACATACAGGTGCTCAATCGCACGATCAAGCCAGAATGAGCGACGGCAATCGACATAGCCTTCGGAACCACACATGTACGTCTCGCGGACGTGGTGATCACGCCGCTGCCTAGCACCATGGACATGATTCTAGGATCCGACTGGCGCCGCGCCTTAAAGGTCGAGGTAACGTTTCACCCCACAAACGACGTTACACTCGTACATGTTGATCCGAGTGCGGGCAACGAAGCCCGCGGCGAACGCCCCTCCACTGAAGCAGCTTGCGTGGGAGAAACGCTGATTGCAGCGTTTTTCAACCGCCTTTCCACTGACGAAAGCAGTGTCTGCGACAGTGGCTTCGTGAAGCTAACTTCGAAACATCCGTGTCCTGATGGTGACTACCAGCAACTCGTGGACGAGGCCGTTGACAAGATGGCAACGCACGCCAGCCTTAGCCAACGAGTGGAGCTTCGCTCGATTTTGCTCTGTCACCACGATGCCTTCACATCCAAGAACAACGCATTGGGACTGTGCCCGCATGCAGAGCACAGCACCGAACTCTGAGACGACATCCCCGTCACTTTGAGACCGTACCGGTGTTCGCCTTTCGATCGTCTGTTCGTCAGGCACCAAGAAGATGATTACTTGTCCTGCGGCATCATTCAGCAGAGCGAGAGCGAGTACGGCGCTATCACTATTGTTGTCGACCAACCGCATCACCCGACAACGCCACGAAGAATGGTATACGACTACCGCAAACTAAACGAGAACACTGTCAACTGTTCGTACCCTATGCCAATATTGGAGGATGTCATTGACGATATCACGAGAGAATGCGCCATTCCACGCGGACGCATGTGCCTGAGCACAGGCACAAAATTAAGGAGGGGCCTGTCAGCTCGCTCCAACGATTCGCAGAAATCTCTCCGCCGAGAAACGGGAACGGTCAGCCACGGGGCCCTTAGCCACTCAACACCTCCGCCCGAAGACTCGCAGAACGACCGCAATTTACGGCCACGGCCGCGCCGCGGGGACCCGAGCTTTTCAGGAGCACGAGCGTGCCTCTGACTGGGGTGTGTGTATGCCCGAGAACTTGGAGAGGCTAGACGCAGCGGGGATATTGATGTTCGTTCTCTCTCGCTCTCTTGCGTGTGCGTGCGGTTCGCCGCAAAGTCGCACCACGCACGAGCAGCGCGACAGACGTTTTCTTTGAGTGCTCCTCTGTCTATATATGTAATCCCAGTTTTTCCGTTAATTAAACATCTTTTAACTTCTGAAACCCCAGTCTTTTCCCACTCAATATGAGCCAGGAACAAGCTGACAGCCCCATGGCTGCTACGCATTCTACTCAGGGTTCCCTTACGGGAAGATGGTGTAGTTTTATTGAACGGGGGCGTTAGAGTGGAGAGGCATTACAGAGACAGAGAGAGAGACATTGTACGCGGTATGAGTTTGTCTTTATTTAGGCATTATCATTATCATTTTCAAGGTAGGTGATTTCGAGCAGTGGTTGGCGTTCCGCTTTGTTTATCACCTCCTTATGGTCTGTGAAATGTAAAGTCAAGAGCTGTTGTTGTGGCCGAACCCAAAAGTTGCTGAAGATGAGACCGATGCAAGTTCCCCGAATGATTGTAAGCTGCTGGTAATCACGCCCCCCCCGAAACTCGCCGACGACGCTGAAACGTCGAAGGCGCGTGAAGCGTGCTCCTCTCGTGCCGGCCCGGGAAGACACCGGCAACACTGTCGCTCCAGGATCCCTTAAAGGGTAAAACACCACTGGGCGTTCAGCAAGCCGACAATGCGCAGTGGGGGTGTGGACGCCGCACGGCGGAGGGAGGGACATAGCCCCGACCATGAGATGCTTCGCATCTAAAAATTAGCACTGGCATAGCTCGGGTATACAAGGATATGCGTAGCGTGAGCTAAGGCTCAGCTGGTTATTCTTAGCTTTCTTGGTTGTCTAGGATTAACCTGATTATCATGCTTACTGCTGCTTCAATGACACACACACGGTATACGCATTGTGTGACACGTGCATATTTACTAAGCGGCTCCGGCTCAGCGTCCCCAGACAATTGGATGGAGGCCATGGGCCGCTCGGGCTAGGACTCCCAGCACCCACTGGTCACCCGAACACAAGCCGTTGTGGCGGCTTTTCGGGCAGCCATGGGGCCCCTTAGGGCAGTGGTGTCAATGAACTTTTTTCTCTCTTTCTCAGCGTCACAAATCGTCCCAAATCTAACCTGGTTCTACAGGCGCACGGCGGTGTTGCTGCGATGCACGAGCCATCGGTTCCACACCCGGCCACCCCCCGCATGGTAATCACGTGGACCGGGCCGCCGCGTGCAGAACGGAGGTCGGCAAAGACGCTGGGCGTGTGGGGTGTTGTGAGAGACGCGGGGTAGCGAGAAACGTAATGTGCGCCGTGTAATCTCACTGATCCTCACGCATGCAGAGCACGGCTCTCAAGGAGCCTACGAAATTTCTCAACCTCGGCCAGTCTCAGGCTACATAAACTGCAAACAGTTCAAGAAAATAAAGACAACAAAAGAGAAGTGCAAGCCCTTGACGTCCGCCTGGAGGTACATACCTGGTCGGGACAGAGCGCTCTGAGGGAACCCCGAGGCGGTCAGCCATTACTACTACAAAAAAGAACTACAAGAACGGAAGAGTAAACGTATTCTAACAGTTGACAAGGAAATTGTTAACATAGCTTTGTTGAGGGTCACGATGGAGCCTCCTTTATTTGGGCGTTTGACTACTATTTCTGGTAAACTTGCGAGTTCCTCCACGGTTTTGTTTTCCTTGTTAGTGATGCTACAACGGAAAGAGATGTGGTTTTGGCATGCTGGTCGTAAATCGCGCTGAACGGCTTTAATGTTTAAGTTGAGTCAATTGCCTCGCGGGGCGTGATAGGTCTAGCTTATGGCTAGGTAATGGAAGTCGGGCTTCGTCGTCTGCAGGACGGTCACGGAAGCACTCAGAATCCACGAGTGGGAACTCACGACCTCACGTATGTTTTTCTCCACTTGTTTTCCTTCTTTAAAAAACTGTATCTGTTACAATGTTAATAAAACTACCGACGGCGTTTCCCCTTGTAAGTTCGTTGGTTTCTTGACCGCCTACCGATATTTCGATATATAAAGTTTCGGAGTTAACAACTCCTTCTTCTGGGGTGTATTTTATTTGCTCATATTTTGCCTTATACAAAAACGTCTGTGAGGGAGGGTGACTTCCCTCATTACTCCAAGAGAGGTCGCGGGTGAGGGGTGTTTCAAACAGTTTGAGCAAGTGAGGCATTTCGATTGGCTAGAAATGTGGAAGGTGAGGGAAGGTGAAAGAACACGGACGGAAAGGCACCACGAAAACACAATAACAAGAAGAACACAAGTAAACACAAAGTCGAAAACAAGAGTGCGTCCCACGTGTTACGTAAATGGTGTAAAAATAGTCAGCGGGAAGGAAAAAGGGTAAAAAAAAGGGGCTGAAGGGAAACGAACATAAGATGGTGGCACAGGCATAGATCTTCGATTCGGTGACACTGCAAGGCCGCATAAATGCACGGCCCGCCCAGTCGACGCATGGTCCCCGCGCCATACTCTGAATTTGCTGTCCCATTTTAGGTTTTGTTTTACTCCTGGTTAAGCCTACAGCTTCTGTCGTCTGGACGCCACTTCGACGCAACCGAGGGGTGTAGCAAAGCCTTGCACCGCGGCCAGCGAGCCGCGGGACAAGTAACACTGGGATTTGGTTTCGTTTGCGGCCGCATTCTTCTGCCGTTTGTCTGTCGGTGGTGAGGCGCTCAGAATTCAGGCCACTCTGCGTCCAGTGGCCCACGGAGTGCGCTCACAGCTGTTCAAGGTCACTCATGAGACGGGTAATGGTTGTCCAACGGGCGCAGGAGGGGGGGGGCGACGGCAGGGGCGTGCTTGACTTAGTCCCTAAAACGCGGTTTTATTTTTTCCTTTTTGCTTTCTTTTTTTACGTTTTTTAGAAAATGTTATGCACGATCCCGCTTCCGCGCTCACCCCTCTCTACCGCCCCCAAGGCCCCGACATTTCTGCCTAAGGAGCAGCTTTTTGCCACAGTAATGAGCGCCTTCCCAGATCATCACTGATTCCATGGGTGCATGCCTCTAATTTATGTATAAAGTAGGACTCCCTCTGCTCGCGCTCGAGGGAAGAGCGGAAGCCGGACTGCAGGAGAGTTTTTCTGATATGCTCAATGGAATGGTCCGGCAGGCCCATATGTTTCGAAAATGGTAGATCCGGCTATGAGGTGAGTTGGGATTTGTGGTTGTTGAATCTGAACCAGTATGCATTCTCTGTCTCGCCAATATAGTCCTTCCCACACCTTTCGCACTGCAGTCTGTATACGACGTTACTGGAATCACAGTCGAGGCTTTCTTTTATTCAGAAGGAAAAACTCGAGAAGTTAGATTTTGCCGTGTCGGTTGGGGTCATGAGGGAACAAATTTTGCAGCGCGTTTTCTTTAATGGGCGGCAGCCTGAATGTTGTTTCGTGACTCAAATTTTAGTCCTATCAAGCACATCTCTTAAGTTCTTGTCTTTACGATACACTACACAGGGTGGTTCAGGGAAGATACATGACAGGTGCTCACTTTGTCTGATCATATTGAAATGCCTGCTCAGTATGTTGATTACTCGTGGCATGGCCGCACCGTATGTTAATACCAGGTTAGTCTGTGGTGTTTCCCTTTTTTGTGAATTGGCTTTTCACAATGATGACTAGCGGTCGGTTCGGTGGGCCTGGGTAATTGCGTCATCAATTATATTCTCTGGTTAATTTTGATTCAGAAGGATGTTCTTTAGATTTTGCCAATCTCTATCAAATTCTTGGACATCAGGACAGATTCGGCGGTATCTGTATGCCCGCGAGTAACGTTTCATCTGCATGCCTGCGGGAAACGTGTCAGTCGACTTCTTTCAGTATATATATATATATATATATATATATATATTAATGTATATATATATGAATATATATATATATAAATATGTATGTATATATATGTATATATATATATATATATATATATATATATATATATATATATATATATATATAAGCATATAGTCAGGTAAAAGATAAGAACAACTTTGCGGTTAACTTGTTTATTATAAATTAGTCCGACAGTTTCGGAAGTGGAACTTCCTTCCTCAGGAAGCAAAGTTGTTCTTATCCTTTACCTGACCGTTTCTTCTGGCCCGTTACAAAACTCATCGAAATCTATATAAGTATATACATATATATCCGTATATATACGAGTATATATATATATATGCCTGCGAGTATAGTATTCCAACTTTGACATGTCGTGGCTGCTTGCTGTCAAAATGCAGGTACTGTTGGCGATCCGTGGGTTTTTCGTAGACGGTGGTCGCGAGGGGGTTGCAATAAACCAGAAGGGTTACACCCAAAATTTGAAAGTATCCTGAGACATGTCTTGGGTGCACTTGATTGATTGATGGAGACAGTTAAATTTTGAAATGAAGTCGACTACGTTCGCTTTGTTGTGGTTCTATACCATCAATATGTCATCTAGGAAACGCCTGTAAGCAATGGTTTCTTTTGTTGCTTCTCAATAAAAGGAGTTTCCAATGATGCAATAAAAATATTGGCGTAATTCGGAGCCATCTTAGTTTTCATCGCCATGCAACTGATCTGAAGAAAGTGCTTTTTGGTGAATTCGATTTGATGTTAATTTATTACAACGGTTAGAATCGTTGCGAGAGTTTCGCTCTCTATGCCTATTGATGGGTTGTTTAATCCAATAAATGCTGCCATGGTAGCGGCGATGCCTTCAAAGTGGGAAATATTCGTGTACAGTGAGCACACGCTCAGAGTCACCAAAAACACCCTAGGGTGATTACGATACCAGTAATTTTCTGTAGAAAATGGCTGGTATCTTTTATGTAGGAAGGGAACGTAGGGAGATGTCCTTAATTATATGACCGCGTCAAATAATCCGATTCAACAATAATCCACTTGTTCCCGATGACGACCTCGGGAATGGGCCAAGTAGGTCCATCCCAATTTGGCGAAATGGTGCGTCCGGCGGATGCAGCGGATTTAGTAATCCTGAGGGTTTGACGGTTGGTGCCTTGCGTCGCTGGCAGTCACGGCAGGTCCTCACATACTGCTGCACTGCTGTTAGTAGTTTTGGCCAGTAGTAGTTCTTATGGATTCTTGCACACGTGTGGCGGACTCCAAGGTGCCCAGCGGTTGGTTAATGATGGCAGGCCTGTAAAATTTCAGTTAGTAATGCTGACAGAATGACGAGGAGAAACTTCTTCCTGCTGTGGTTGTGATTCCTTTTGTACAGTAGGTCGTCCAGTAGGCAGTAGGAATTCAGTCCCCGAAGGAAGCCGCGTGGAGCCGTGGTAACGTTTCCGCGATGGTATTCCATGAGTGGTCTCTATTCTGCGTCGGCCAATTGATGTGCTGCGGTATCTTCAGTATGAACGACTCCGATGAACGGATATTCCTCGTCGGCGTCGGACGATCCGGTCGGAAGCGGTGCTCGGGACAAGCAGTCAGCGTCACAGTGTTTCCTACCCGATTTGTATACGACCGTGATGTCGTATTCTTGTAGCCTTAAGCTCCATCGAGCAAGCCGTCCGGACGGGTTTTTGAGGTTTGCGAGCCAGCAGAGGGAATGGTGCTCGCTAACAGCACGGAAAGGCCTACCGTACAAGTACGGGCGGAACTTGCTGATAGCCCACACTACTGCTAGGCATTCTTTCTCTCTCGCGGAATAGTTACTTTCCGCTTTAGAAAGAGCGCGGCTAGCGTATGCTATCGTGTGCTCTACGCCGTTCTGCCACTATACAAGGATGGCACCGATGCCAACGTTGCTGGCTGCAGTACGAATTTCGCTGTCCGAAGCGTCGTCGAAGTGAACCGGTACGGGTGCAGTTTGCAAGCGCTCACGGAGGGCGTCAAACGCATTCTGCTGTTCTTCACCCCATTGGAAGGCTACGCTATCTTCGATAAGTCGTGTGAGGGGCTCCGCTGTGTGAGAGAAGCCTTCCAGAAAGCGTTTGTATTATGAGCAAAGTCCCAAGAAGCGTCTGACAGCCTCCTTATCACTGGGTCGAGGAAACGAGGCTACAGCAGTCGTTTTTAAATGAAGAGCATTTCAGTAACTCACGATGTCACCCGCGTTGGCGTCCGTAGTCCGCGTCCGCATCGCTCCCCCTACATTATATAAAAAAATAATACTTGCCGGCGCCAGGTTTCGATCCTACGACTCTGCGGGCGGAACGCAAGGTGCACAGTACTCTACCAACTGAGCCACAAATCCGACACAGAACGGAAGGTTACGACCGTGCCTGATATCCTTGACTCATTCAACCGTCGGCCAGAGGTGCGCCCTCTCCCCCGCGTCCTCCTCACCTTCTCTCCGCTCGCAACACCCTCTCTCGCCGCGTTCGGTTCGGGCGCACGACAGGTGGGGACGTGCGCAACACCCTCTCTCGCCGCGTTAGGTTCGCGCGCAAGAACAGGTGGGGCGCTCGCATCGCGCTCTCTCGCCGCGGTCGGTTCGCGCTTAAACCACACATGCCGTTCGCGCGCGCTGCGGTCGCTAACATCTGTGGCGTGATTGTGACGTCAGCATCACGCGTTCGCGTGCTGGCGATTTCGGCGCTATAAAACTCTGTCGCGAGGGGCATTGGATTGGATTCGATTGGATTGGCTTGGATTGGCTTGGATTTGGATTGGATTGGATCAAAGTGGATTGTGTTGGATTGTGTTGCGTCATAGCCGCGCCACGTTGCGTCATAGCCGCTCCACGTTGCGTCATAGCCACGGCAGGGGGTTCAGGGCCCGTTTCACCATCGACTTCTTCGACAATGTCTACGCTGGAAGACAACAATTACAACAACAACCAATACGTAATCCATACGACTTGCCGGCGCGCCCCCCCGCAGAAATGCTCTGCATTTGATCGTGCCCCTCGCGAAGGGGATGTTTTTTCAAGGTCTGGTCGAACGCGCTTAGCACTCAGAACATGGCCCAGAAATGTAAGCTCTGGAAACCCCAGGTGACATTTCTCCGGCTTGATACTTAACTGCGCTCCACGAATGGCTTCCAGGACACTTCTCAGGCGGGCAAACGCTCTGCGAACGTGCTAGCAAACACAACCACGTCGTCCAAATACACGAGGCACGTCTGGCATTTGTGTCCAGCCAGAACAGTGTCCATCATGCGCTGGAACGTAGCAGGCGCAGAGCATAGGCAGAAGGGAAGGACCTTAAATTCGTAGAGGCGGTCCGGCGTCACGAACGCCGTCTTCTCGCGATCTCGCTCGTCGACTTTGATTTGCCAATAGCCAGGTTTCAGGTCCTATGAAAAAAGAATTTACCATCACGCAGGCAGTCTAATGTGTCATTGATTCTGGGCAGGGATAGACGTCTCACTTTGTAACACTGTTCAATCTGCGGTAGTCAACTCATAAAGGGAGGGTGTTGTCTTTTTTTCCTTATTAGCATGACAAGTGCGGCCCATGCGCTTCTCGACGGTTGCATAACATCATCTGGCTGCACCTCTTACAGTTGCGCCTTGATTGCCTCCCGCTGCTTAGGTGATACCCGGTACGGGTGCTGCCGCACAGGCCTGGCGGACGCATCCGTAATTATTCGGTGCTTCGCGACCGGCGTACGGCGCACTTTAAATGTCATGGCAAAGCAATCGGAGAATTCGCGCACACGGCGTAATAAAACATCCTTCTGTGTGGTCGAGAGTTTCTGGTCGATTTACGGGTATGTGTATGTCAGCTGTCGGCGACTCATCCGAAGTTATCCCCAATGTGGTTATATGGGTCACTTCGGCGACTTCCTCGATGAATGCAACGGTTGTGCCTTTCACGAGGTGGCGACGCTCATTGGTGAAGTTGCTAATCAAGATGGGTGTGCCCCCATTCTGAAGGTGTACAAACCCTCTTGCTATTCAGATACCTTCGTAGTCGACGAATGCGTCACTTCTAACGTCGACAAGTACGCTTGTGCGGGCGGGAATCGTTACGTTGTTGTTGACAATGCGAAGGGCCGTGTCATGTCGGTCGGTGATGCTTCCGGCTATAGCTTTCTTTGTGGAGAAGGTGATTGTGAACATCGGTAAGTCATACTCGGCCCCATACAAGTTGAGAAAATCCGTGCCAAGTATAAAATCCCTCGAATAATCAGGAAGTACTACGAAGGTACCGATGTATGTGAAGCCGCGGATCTCGACCCGTGCAGTGCATATACCGGCAGGTGTAATTAGATGACTCCCAGCTGTGCGAATTTGTAGGCCTGTCCATGGGTTGATAACTTAAGTGAAATCGCTAGATCCGTGATAATAACTGAGTAATATGCACCCGCGCCGGCCAACGCAGTCGTCGTAAAGTCGTCGATTCGTACAAATAGGTCGCAGGAAGCCGGTTAGGTGGTGCAGATTTTGTTGTCCCTAGGCGCCTCGTCGTTGGTATCCGGTCGCTCTCGTCGTCGTCCCAATGGAGGATCTTGGAGCGATGCGTCATCAGCAGCCTCACCTCCAGGGGTCGCTGACTTCAGTTTTCCCGGCTTTCAGGGCTGCGCGATAGGCGGTTGGTGGAGTTGTGCACGAAGCGAGGACTGAAGGAGCGGTGTCGGTTTGGGGATGGTCAACAGGACTCAGAGCGTCAGTGGAGGAACATGTCGTGACGTTCATCGAGGTATCTTGCAATCTCCGGCGGCCGTTCCCCGTTTCGTGGACGCGGCGCATTAAGGGCGAATCTACGCTAACCGGCCTGGCGATTTGAGCACGCGTAAAACACTTGACCAGCCTCCCCGCAGTGGAAGCAAAGGGGCAAAGGGGGGTGCGGCCAGTGGTCCGTCAGATATCACTTTTCGGGAGATTCTTTCTTTTGAGTACAGCACGGTGGCACGTGGTGTGGCGGGATACGGCATGAAGTTTACGGTGATTGGTTGTGGTTCAACAGTGGCGTTAGTAGGCGGAGGACAGTAGCGGGACTGACGCAGGGTGTCTGCATACGTATATCTGGGCAGCGCTGGCCGTGCACAATCATCATCTTGTTCGGGAACCCGCACAGCCCTCCTGATTTCGTCCCTAACTAGCTCAGTAACTGACACAGTGGGACGGGGCACCTCACCATGAAACATTGCCTGTAGCTCCTCCCGGACCATCCTTCTTACCAGTTCCCAAAGGCCGTTGACGTTGCCTTCCAGCGCTGTCAGAACCTTCGTACCACAGACGGCAGCTTCCCGGCGGCTGTACTGCCGTGCCTTTTGTTAAAGCGCCCTCTCTATTGCGGTGGTCTCTTCAACAAATCCGGGGACTGTTCCTGGAGGACCCTTCATCAGTCCGGCGAAGATCTCTTGCTTCACGCCGCGCATCAAATGCCGTAACGTCTTGTCCTCGGGCAGGGCTGGATCAGCGCGCCGAAATAAGCTGACCATGTCTTCGACGTACATGGCAACGCTCTCATTCGGACGTTGGTTCCTCGCCTGCAGCGCAATCTCAGTCTTTCCATGGCGGTCCATGCTCACATAGGTAGCGAGTAGCCGCTGGCGAAAAGCGACCCAGGAGGTTATCGCAGCTTCGTTATTCTCAAATCAGGTACGCGCGGATTCTTCTAGAGCGTATTAGGCATTGTGAAGCTTATGCTGCTTATTCCAACCGTTGAATCTGGCCACGCGCTCAAACTGGTCGAGCCAGTCTTTCGCATCTTCGAAATGTTCGCCATAAAAGGACTTCGGCACCCGTTGCTACTGGACGACGTACCCAACTGCCGTGGGAGTCTGAGGAAGGACTGGTGCGCTGTTGTCCCGTCCCGTCATCCTGGCTGTGCGATCTGGAAGCAGCCCGTACTCCACCGGCAGACTAAGTAGGCGGTGGCTGGTCTTCTCATAAACAGGCGTGATCGGGGTGTCCTGGAGCTTACTCGAAGCCCTTGATGAACAGGGTATCATCTACCCCGCACCTCTACCACTTCTGTCACGGTATAAAAAAACTACTAGCGTAATGGTTTATTCACACAGGCGAACTTTAGCCAACAAGCGAGCTGCGAACGTCTAGCCTTGGCCGAACTCTGGAGCTCCTCTTCTTTCTCTTCTTCTCCCGGGTCCCTTTCCTCATCGTCGTCGTCTCCACGAGTTATCAGCGGCTATCCCACAAGTTGGGTATGTTGAGAAACAAGAGCGGTTGGCGAATGCCTGCCCAGGGCATGGCGTAAAAGTAAAGTTGAAACTCATATATATATATATATATATATATATATGTATATATACATATATATTCTTCCGTGGTGGCAGGACAATGATGAAGCGAACCATGGGCGACGATGAAGTGATGTATCCACAAGATGTTGCCGCAGAGCGATGCGATCTATTTTCTATTTACAAGCGGCCATGATCACTCGGGTGAGCCGCATCCTCTTCTTCGTCATCTTCGGTGACGGGTTATGGCGCTATGGGACATTGTCAACGTAGGTGTTCCGTGACATCACCCCCCCGGCAGAGGACGACCGGCCCTGTCGATGCCAGGGCAAAGAAAGGGTGGTGAAGCGGATGAGCAAAGCGATGAGAACAAGCACAATGAAGTTCTTGCCGCCACTGATGATGGTGACGGTCGCGATGAGCACCGGCCCCGGAACAGCTGTGACCACCGCCGAACCCACGAGGCAGCCTCCAAAGCTTTCGGAGAAGCGCCGGAGATCTGGTCGGGGGGACGTCGTCGGCTATACGTCTGGTCGTGGATGGTCATTGCATCTGGTCTCGGCGGGGCATGAGCAGTGGACACGGGGATGAAAAATGTCACGTCCGTGGCTCACCGGGGCTGGGGCGGGCCGCCGAATTCCAGGAGTCAGATTAAGACCGCTTCTTGAGCTGAGACGGGGTGAAGCTCGGGGCCGGGATGGGACTGAAACCCACGCCCTCCTACAAATTGTTACGTGGCAGCATGAGAATGATGAGGCGAACCATGGGCGACGATGAAGTCATGTATGTAAAAGATGTTGCCGCAGAGCGATGCGATCTAATTAAGAGCGGCCATGATCGCTCGGGCGAGCCGCATCCTCTTCGTCGTCTTTGGTGACGGGTTATGGAGCTATGGGGCATTGTCCACATAGGTGTTCTGTGACAATATATATTTGTATATATATGTATATATGTATGTATAAATATATACATATATATATATATATATATATATATATATATATATATATATATATATATATATATATATATATATCAGATAGAAATAAGAACTAGCAGACAAGAAGACCTCTGAAAGGAAAGAGGAGGATTTAGTAGCTGAAGATAAAAAATTTGGAAAATAAGAAAGTAGAGAAAAAATGCCCGCTAGGTGGGATCCGAACCCACGACCTCCAGAATACCGGTCTGGGGGTCGTGGGTTCGCATCCCACCTAGCGGGCATTATTTCTCCACTTTCTTATTTTCCAAATTCTTTATCTTCAGCTACTACATCCTCCTCTTTGCTTTCCGAGGTCTTCTTGACTGCCAATTCTTATTTCTATCTTATTTTCTACGAGCCCCTCATTTCCTATTCTGATTCGCTATATATATATATATATATATATATATATATATATTTATATATATATATATATATATATATCACGAGACACCAAGGCGGCCAATGCCCCGCACTGACCATAACAGGTCGTGGGTTCGAATCCCACCTGAAGGGCATTTTTTCTCCGCTTTCTTTCTTTCTTTCCAAATTCTTTATCTGTTTCAATGACCTACCAAAAGCCCCCCTTTGCTTTGCGAGGTTTTCTGGACTGCCAACCCGTATTTCTGTGTTATTTCTACGAGCCCCTCATTTCCTATTCTGATTCGCTACATGCATAGCGAGGGCCTCTCTTCTGGCAGTCTTGGTGCCATAGTGAGCTTAAGAGGCTTCAACGTTGGTTGACCACTCTCGACATGTCGTAGACACTCGAATCACGGCACCGGGATTAAAAAGTAGGTCTACTTCACCCCGACAAGTCAGGGTGGCGCTGGCTACCACCTCCAAGAACAGGAAAAAATTTACATTGACATAAATACCCCAGAAAGGGGGTGGGGCGAATCGCCCCGCCGGTAGCGTAGTATGTATCGCTCCAGAATGGTATTCTGGAGGTCGTGGGTTCGGATCCCACCTGGCGGGCATTTTTTCTCTGCTCTCTTTCTTTCCAAATTCTGTATCTGTTTCAATGACCTACCACAACCTCCCCTTTGCTTTCCGAGGTTTTCTTGAGTGCCAAACCTTATTTCTGTGTTATTTCTACGATCCCCTCATTTAGTATATATATATATATATACATTTATATATAAGGTTAGTAGAGACAGAGACACACGAGAAGACGAAGAAAAAATAAAAATAAGTTTACTCACGTTTCAGGAAGAGGACTTCCTTTCTTCAGAGTACTTCCCTTCTTTCTTTCTTGGAACTCTGAAGAAAGAAAGTCCTCTTCCTGAAACGTCAGTAAACTTTTTTTTTCTACGTCTTTCTCTTGTGTCGCTGCCTCTACAAACCTTAATTTTTCGCCCTCTGTGTAAGTTGTTATCTTTCCAGTCCAGACTATATATATATATATATATATATATATATATTATATATATATATATATATATATATGTTGTCAAGAAGACAGCCGACACGCCGGTAGCCGGTTGAGGCTGTTTAATTGCAGGAGAGAAGCCGATGGATAACGCAGATCTGAGCGTTGCGATCACCAAGCGCGTTTTCTGGCGCATGCACGTCCTGGGGTTCATCGTCTTCCCTGACACCTCTTTGGAGCATATCCCCGTGTGGGGATTCGGCATAATCCTACATGGGCTCTGCTGGTGAGGCACATACCCCGATGTCTGGATGGCATGTTGCGTCTATTGCATTTGTTCATTACTCTCGTTACAATCGCCCCCGGTGCAAAAGGAGCCAACCTGGCGACTTAGGGTGATGTCGACACGAGCGGGTCGTAGTAGGGCTTGAGCCTATCAACGTGGACTGTTTCACGGCCACGGCGGCGAAGATCCGAGGACGGAGTAACGGGCTCAACAAGGTAGTTCACTGGCGAAGTGCGGGCAATGACCTTGTATGGACCATGATATTTGGCCACCAATTTTTGGGAGAGACCGGGTGTTGGGCAGGGCACCCAAAGCCACACATGCGAACCAGGATCAAACGTCTTAGGACCGGTAGAGTCGTCACGACGATGCTTCTGGCGCTGTTGGTCAGCAGTTGTAAAAGAACGGGCTAGTTGTCGACATTCTTCGGCATGCTGCGCCATTTGTGAAACAGGTGTGTATTCTGTGGCATCGCGGTTGTAAGGGAGTATGGTATCCAGGGCGCATGTCGGCTCGCGTCCGTAAAGCAAGAAAAACGGGGAAAATCCCGTCGTCGCCTGTGTGGCCGTGTTGTAGGCGTACGTTATAAATGGGAGCACGAGGTCCCAATTGGAGTGGTCAGATGACAAATACATTGAAAGCATATCGCCCAGGGTGCGGTTGAATCGTTCCGTGAGCCCATTCGTCTGTGGGTGGTATGATGAGCTTGTCCGATGAACCACGTGACATTCGACGAGTAGCGCTTTCACGACTTCCGATAAGAAGACCCTTCCTCGATCGCTCAGGAGCTCCCGAGGCGCCCCGTGCCGAAGTATAAAATGATGTAGTAGAAAAGTGGCGACGTCTCGAGCCGTTGATGCGGGCAGTGCAGCAGTTTCAGCATACCTTGTCAGGTGGTCAACGGCAACAATTATCCATCTGTTACCGGAAGCTGTAGGAGGCAGTGGCCCGTATAAATCGATCCCAACGCGGTCAAAAGGTTTTTCCGGGCAGGGTAGTGGTTGCAGTGGCGCGGTCGAGCGAGCAGGTGGCGACTTGCGGCGTTGGCATTCCGGGCACGAGCGAACGTACTTCTGTACGAAGTTGTACATTCCACGCCAATAATAACGGAGGCGGAGTCGCTCGTATGTCTTGATGACGCCAGCATGGGCGCAGCTCGGGTCGTCATGAAATGAAGCGCATATATCTGCGCGCAAATGGCGTGGAATAACCAGAAGCCACTTGCGACCGTCCGAGAAATAATTTCGGCGGTAAAGCAGCTCGTCGCGCAGTTGAAAGTGAGAAGCTTGCCGTCGCAGGACCCTTGATACACGGGCAGTTGACGCACCGGAGAGGAAGCTGATCATGGAAGCTATCCATGGGTCCTTACGCTGCTCAGCGCACATGTCAGTAGCACTGAGAGACGACAAGCTGCACTCGGTAGTGGCGAGGTGAGACACGTCAGCCGGCAGCGGAGAGCGCGAGAGGGCATCCGCGTCTGAGTGCTTCCGGCCTGAACGGTAGACGACGTTAATATCGTACTCTTGGAGCCGAAGAGCCCATCGACCAAGGCGACCACAAGGATCCCTGAGGGAGGCCAGCCAGCACAGTGCGTGGTGGTCGGTGACGACATCAAATCGGCGGCCATACAAGTATGGACGAAACTTTCCCAATGCCCATATTATGGCCAAACACTCTTTTTCAGTGACTGAGTAGTTGGACTCAGCTTTTGTCAGCGTTCGGCTCGCGTATGCAACGACGTGCTCCGCAAAGTCAGATTTTCGCTGCGCGAGCACGGCACCAAGACCAATACCACTAGCATCTGTGTGGACTTCTGTTGGAGCGGACGGGTCAAAGTGTCGAAGTATGGGCGGCGATGTGAGCAGACGACGGAGTGTCGCGAACGCCTCGTCACAGGACGCTGACCAAGCCAAAATGCCGTTGTCGCTGCTGAGAAGCTTTGTTAGTGGTGAAATGATGGTCGCAAAGTTGCGAATAAACCGCCGAAAATACGAACACAGCCCGATAAAGCTCCTAAGTGCCTTTAGGGTGGTCGGTTTCGGGAACTCCGCGACGGCACGAAGCTTGGTCTCGTCCGGACGAACGCCCTCCTTGCAAACAACATGACCCAGGATGGTCAGTTTGCGCGCGGCAAAGTGACACTTCTTCAGATTGAGCTGCAGTCCAGCCGCGGCGATGGACGTCAAAACTTGCTCTAGGCGAACCAGGTGCGTCTCAAAATCTGGAGCGAAAACGACTACATCGTCCAAGTAACAAAGGCACGTCTTCCATTTTAGGCCGCGCAAAAGACTGTCCATCATTCTTTCGAACGTGGCTGGGGCATTGCATAGCCCGAATGGCATAACGTTAAATTCGTAGAGGCCATCAGGGGTGACGAATGCCGTCTTTGCGCGATCAGCCTCCGCCATTGGGACCTGCCAGTACCCGGATCGTAAGTCGAGGGATGAGAAAAATTCGGCTCCCTGCAAACAATCAAGCGCATCATCGATGCGAGGGAGCGGGTATACGTCTTTGCGTGTAATGGTGTTCAAGCGTCGATAATCTACGCAGAACCTAATGGAGCCGTCTTTCTTCCGAACAAGTACCACAGGTGAAGCCCATGGACTCTTGGAAGGGCGAATGACACCTCGCTTAAGCATATCCGTCACATTGTCTTCAATGGTTTGGCGCTCAGTCGGTGACACACGATACGGGCGCTGTCGAAGCGGGGCGTGCGAGCCAGTATCAATGGAGTGCGTGACAACGGACGTGCGACCCAGCGAGCTTTGCGCGTGATCAAACGACGAACAGAACTTCCGAAGCAATGCAGCAAGTCGTGCTCGTTGGGTTGCGTCCAGGTCTGCGTCCATGCACTGGTGGAAAGCAGCAGACGGCAATTGTTCTGGTACGCCGGAACTAACGCTCAGTCCGTCAATCTGGAGATGGTGCAAATGGTCAGGTACGTCGACGACTAGCCGGGCATCAACAATCTCGATAAACCCAAGTGTTTCTCCACTAAAAAGGGAACATGGAGTCGCCGACGGATTCGTGACTAACATAGTGCTTGCGCCATCACGAGTTGTTAAAACGGCACAGGGCAAAGGGAGACATTTCCGACGGAGGAAAATGGGTGAGGGCGTAAAGAGAACAGTTGCGTCTGGGACAGTGGTGCAACACAATGGAACGACGACAGAGGAGCCTGGCGGAACGTCAGTGTCTTCAGCAATTAGTATCTTGGTAGTAGGGGCATCATCGGAATCCTCTACGACATCAGTGGAAAATTCAACTTCAGCCCGAGCACAGTCAATAATAGCGTCGTGGCTTGAAAGAAAATCCCAACCCAGGATCATGTCATGGGAGCAGGATGGCAGGACGATGAACTCAATGATGTACGAGACGTCCTTGATGACGACCCGGGCAGTGCAGGCAGCAAGCGGCTTAATGGGTTGCGAATTGGCGGCTCGTAATGAAAGTCCAGAAAGGGGCGTCATCACTTTTCGTAGAGAGCGGCAGAGACGGGCATGGATAACAGAAACAGCGGCTCCTGTATCGATTAGCGCAACGGTAGGGGCACCTTCTACAATTACGTCAATAACATTTTTTGGTGAAAATTGAGGGCTTGTACAGTTCGACGGTGACGCAGCTCTTGCCTCAGGAACTGCGGCTGTTAGTTTTCCTCCCCGTCACTGGTCGGGCGGCGACGCATGGGAGAAACTGAGCGGCGACGTGGGGAGGACGATCGGCGGCTGGTGAAAGGCGGCTGTTCAGAAGTCTCGGTGGACAAATTCTGTGGAGTTTGCGGCGGAACATAAGACGGGATGTGAGGGCTAGCGTAAAAAGGTGCTTGAAAAATGTTGGCGGCCGGCACCACACGACGACGACAGTAGCGGGCGACATGTCCGGGTGTCCGACACGCGAAACAGATGGGTCGATTGTCCGGGGTGCGCCACGCATTTGCATCGTAAGGACTGGTGATAGGACTTGGAAGTGGTCGTGATGGTACGTGAGTCGGCGCAATGCGCACCGCAGGCTGGAACGACAGGGCTGGTTGCGGCGCTGGGGACTGGAAGAATGGAGCAGGCGGTGGTGGCGGCCTGGCTGTCGCTCCAGCGTAGGTGAGAGGGGCGTAGGTGAGAGGGGAGAGGGGCGTAGGGGCAGCTACTGGTGCGGTGTGTTCGGCTGGTGGCAATGCGTTAGCTACCTGGTCCCGTATCATATTCCGGAGTGTAGGCGCCAGTGGAGAAGGCGGCTCTGCGGTGCAGGGGAGCAGGGAAACTTGGCGGGCCACCTCTTCTCGGATAAAATCTTTGATGCGGGAAAACAGAGCGGAATCCTCGTCATACGTAGCCGCCACGCTCGCCACGGACTCCCCGCGAGCACAGGCTTGTCGAGTCAGGGCTCGCTGCTTGCGTAGGTCGTCAAAACTCTGACACAAGCGGACGACATCCGCAACAGTTTTGGGGTCTCTAGCCAAGAGCATCTGGAAAGCGTCGTCGTCAACGCCTTTTAAGATGTTCCGGACCTTGTCAGCTTCCGTCATGGAGGGGTCGACGCGTTTGCATAGGTCAATGACGTCTTCGATATAGCTGGTGAACGTCTCGCCAGCCTTCTGTCCGCGTGCACGTAAGCACTGTTCGGCACGAAGTTTTCGTACAGCAGGGCGGCCGAAAATTCTAATAAATTCACTACAGAAATGAGACCAAGGCCGGAGATCGGATTCATTATTGTTGTACCATGTTTCCGCGACTTTCGTTAGAGAGAAGGCGACGTTGCTAAGCTTGGCATTGTCGTCCCACTTATTATACGCACTCACGCGTTCGAAGGAAGCAAGCCAGTCCTCCGCGTCGCTGTCGTCTGTACCGCTGAACTTGGCCGGCTCCCGCTCGCGCATGGAGCCGCGACAGATCACAGGCTGACTGGTTTCTCTGGACATTGGGAGTGGTAGCGTCCGGGAACGAAGCTCCAGGGCGGGATCGAAACTCCTCACCTCCACCACTTGTCAAGAAGACAGCCGACACGCCGGTAGCCGGTTGAGGCTGTTTAATTGCAGGAGAGAAGCCGATGGATAACGCAGATCTGAGCGTTGCGATCACCAAGCGCGTTTTCTGGCGCATGCACGTCCTGGGGTTCATCGTCTTCCCTGACACCTCTTTGGAGCATATCCCCGTGTGGGGATTCGGCATAATCCTACATGGGCTCTGCTGGTGAGGCACATACCCCGATGTCTGGATGGCATGTTGCGTCTATTGCATTTGTTCATTACTCTCGTTACAATGTATATATATATATATATATATATATATATATATATATATATATATATTTATATATATATATATATATATATATATATTATATATATATATATATATATCTATATTGCAAGACTCGGACACGGGCGACTCGAGAGACGCATTTAATGACGACGCAACCTCGCCGAGAGGCCGTTGCGCAAAGCGATGGTCAAGAAGGCGCGAGGATGAAAGATGAAGAAGATGGAGTGGTGCTCGCGTGCGCCACACTGATGATGAGTTGCTAGGTGGGATTGGCCAGTCGACTAACAGTTACGAGGGAACGATGACTCCTGTGCTCACAATATTTCCCCCCCGGCGGAAGCGGCGCCTCCGGGCGCTAAAGAGACGGTGGGCGCCGATGAAATGGCTGGATGCGCGAGACATGGACTATTTCAGTTCGGCGGCGCCGACGGTCGGACGTGTGGGAAGTAGGAGCCACTCGATAGTTAACTGGAGAAGTCTGCTCCAGAACGGTGCAAGGACCGATGAAACGTGGAAGGAACTTTTCGCATAATCCCACTGCACGCATTGCAGTCGCAAGTAACACTTCATCACCTGGTTGAAAGGAAACAGTCCGATGCGTTGCATCATGACGAGACTAGCGGTCTTCTTGACAGGTCTGGGTGTTCAACTGTGCGAGACGGCGGCAGTGTTCAAGGTGAGAGACAAACTCTCCTGGGACATCCGCTTGCGGAGAGGCAGGTGCAGAAAAGAAGAAAGCAGCATCGAGGACGGAAGATGGAGGGCGGCCGTAAACGAGAAAGAAGGGCGAAAAGCCAGTAGTTCGTTGTGTTGCGGTGTTGTACGCATACGTGACGAAGGGTAAAACGGTGTCCCAATTCGTGTGGTCAGGGCTTATATAAAACGAAAGCATATCGAAGAGGGTACGGTGAAATCGCTCAGTAAGCCCATTTGTTTGGGGATAGTAGCTCGATGTGGTTTTGTGGACGGTACCAGCAGCGCGAAGAACTTCATTCAGCAGTGTTGAGAGGAAGGTTTTCCCGCGGTCACTGAGAAGAATGCGGGGAGGGCCGTGTCGCAATTATATGTCTTTTAGAAAGAAATGAGCCACCTCTGAAGCGCAGCCGGTACGAAGCGGGGCAGCTTCGGCGTATCTGGTTAAATGGTCTACCGCAGTGACGATCCAACGGTTACCTGCTGTCGTGAATGGCAAGGGCCCGTACAAGTCAATTCCCACCACGTGGAATGGAGCGGACGGACAAGGCATGGGTTGTAACTGTCCCTCAGGTACCGTGGTTTTATGTTTTCGGAGCTGGCAAGCAGCGCAAGATGCAACATACTTGGCGACACTGGTGGCGAGGCCAGGCCAGAAGAACCGGCTCTTGACGCGGTCGTACATTTTGCGAAACGCCAGATGGCCAGCGGTGGCGGCATCGTGGAACACTTCTAGAACCTCTTTACGAAGCGATCGGGTAATCACAGGAACCCATCTGTCGCCGGTAGTATGGTAATTGTAGTGATACAGAGCGCCATTCAAAAGCCGAAATTTGTCCAGCTGGCGACGTGAGCGACTGTTAGAAGGCTGCGCCAAGCCGCCGAGGTGATTGATGAGGTCTCGGCAGTACGTGTAGCCCGCTGCAGAGAGATAAGGTTATCAGGCAAGTTGTAGGCATCGTAATGTGCAGGTGCAATCGGCAAAATTAGGGAGTTAACACCAGGATGCTCATCATCTGACTGAGGCGACAACGGGCAGCGGGAAACAGCGTCCGCATCCATGTGTTTCTTCCCTGACTTATAGGTCACTGTAAAATTATATTCTTGTAAGCGGAGAATCCAACGACCGAGACGGCCCGACAAATTTTTCAGTGACGACAACCAGCAAAGCGCGTGATGGTCAGTCACAACCGAGAAATGACGCCCGTACAAGTACGGTCTAAATTATTGGACGGACCAAACAACGGCAAGGCATTCCTTTTCCGTTATAGTGTAGTTTTGCTCCGCAGGTGTTAAAGTCCGGCTTGCACAGGCAACAACTTGCTCTACTGATGATGAGTTGCGTTGTAGGAGGACCGCGCCGATACCGTGTCCACTGGCGTCCGTGTGGAGTACAGTGGGAGCACCATCATCAAAGTGGCATAGAACTGGTCCAGAAGTCAAGGCATCCTTGAGTGTCTGGAATGCCGCTTCGCAGTCACCAGACCAGGTAAAAGGGGTCGCAGATGCTAGTAGTTTGTTCAGTGGCGACGCTATTTGGGCAAAATTACGGATGAATCGACGAAAGTAGGATGCCAGGCCCAGAAAGCTTCGAAGGTCTTTTTGAGAAGAGGTCGCGGAAAATTAACTCCGGCGTTGATCTTGTGGGGATCGGGGCGAATTCCATCACTGCTGACGACATGCCCCAGAACTTTGATTGATTTGCTCGCAAAGCGACACTTTTTGGTGTTTATTTGCAAGCCAGCATTGGCGAGGCTCGTTAAAACTACGTCTAGACGGTGAAGGTGTTCGTCAAAGGTAGAGGAAAAGATAACAGTGTCGTCAAGGTAGCAGAGGCACGTCTTCCACTTTAAGCCACGAAGAACATTGTCAATCAAGCGCTCAAAGGTTGCAGGCGCGTTGCATAACCCGAAAGGCATAACGTTAAACTAAAAAAAACCATCTAGTGTGGCGAAGGCTGTTTTTTCCTTGTCGGCCACATCCATAGGAATTTGCCAGTATCCTGACCGAAGGTCAAGGCTGGAGAAAAATTGTGCTCCTTGCAAGGTATCTAGAGCGTCGTCGATACGCGGCATCGGGTATACATCTTTACGAGTTGTCTTGTTCAGGGCTCGGTAATCGACACAAAATCGCACGCTTCCGTCTTTCTTCCCAACTAGTACAACGGGTGATGACCAAGAGCTCGATGAGGGCCGAATGATGTCCCGCTTCAGCACATCATCCACGTTTTCCTGAATAATTTTTTTTTCTGACGGAGACACACGATATGGGCGGCGACGGACGATGCAGGAGTTGTCCGTTTCGATTCGATGGGTTGCGGCAGACGTATGGCCAAGGACGGAAGAGTAGCTGTCAAATGATCCTTGGTGCTTAGTCAACAACTTGAGCAATGCTTCTCTTTGATCCGAGGTGAGCTCAGAACTGATGATACTAGCAAAAAAGGAGGGCGAGGGCTTTGATGCGTGGCTCGGTTGGTCCGAAGAAAGCGAGGAGACCGGAAGAACGATTACGGGATTGTCGCGGGGCACAGAAGCAACAGTAGCGCCTCGAGGTAGCAAAATAGGTTCAGTCGTAGTGTTCACAGCGGCTACAAGAGCTGAAGCGGAAGAAAAACGGACAAGGCATGCCGGTATCATAAGTCCTTTGGGAATGAAGTGTCCAGCTGGCACGATGAGCACATCGCCATCGACAATGCTGTCAGACGTGATGGAAAACACGGATTCTCCAGGAGGCAGAACAAAATCGGAAGTTGCCACCAATTGATGTATTCGCCCATCCGGTACCGTGTCGAAAGCCGTGTCAGTAAGAGAAAGGGCGGGTGCCCGACAGGAAATGATAGCAGATGCTCATGACAAGAAGTCCCAACCTAGGATCATTTGATGAGCACATGGGGCTAATACTGCGAAGAGAATGTGATGGCGGATGCCTTCGATGAATACACGCGCTGTACACTGCCCGAAAGGCTGAATGACATTTTTGTTGGCGCCGCGTAGAGCAGGACCAACATAAGGAGTTCTGACCTTCCGTAGCCGCGAACACAAGTCTGCATGAATAATGGAAATGCTCGCGCCAGTGTCCACTAAAGTTTCGACGGGAATTCCTTCGACAACAACTTCCAAAATATTGCATGGCCGGTAAGGAGGACTTGTCTTTTTTCCGTGTGACGCAGTTCTACCTCCCTGAACTGCGGCTCCTAGTTTTCCGCGCGGCGGTCGACGTTCTGAGAGGCTGGACGGAAAGGAGACGAAAATCGATGGAAAGGTGAAGGGGATCGGCGGCGGTCAGACCTGCTGGTGGCATGATGATCAACGGAGTCCGGAGGAGAAGGTGAGCGGCGGCGAGAATAGGCAAATGGCTGCGGTCGGTAGTCGTATGTGTACCGAGAATCACCACGTGGCGGAGTAGAAAATACTTGACGTTCATCGCGCTGGCGCCATCGGCAGAACTTGGAAATATGGCCCCGGATGCCGCAGTAGTAGCATGTTGGGCGAGGCGGCCGCCATGGTGGGTGGTATGGTGCATGGTAAGTGGCCGGTTGGTATGCAGCGGAGGCGGGGGCCAGGTGAACATGGGGAGCCTCAGGAACGGGTGGCGAGGAAGGGATGTGTGGCATAGCAACCACATCAGAGTGCGCAGGCCCGGCGCGAAAGTCGGGCTTCGGAGGTGAAGTGCACGTGACTGCGGCCAATTCTTCCTTGATAATCTCCCGCAGACTGGAGCCGAATGTCTGTGGCTGCACCACCGGAAAGCTCGATGACGTCTGCTCATGCAGCTCTTCGCGAATTATTGCTCTTATCATGGCGCGCAGGTTGCCTTGATCAGGTACAAGTGTGTCGGAAGATGATGGCTGCAGGCGAGGCCTGGAGATCAGCTAGGCGCTGACAAATCGCCACGATATCACCCACGGTGGTAGGGTTTTGCACGGCGAGCGCGTTGAACGCAAAGGAAGAAATGCCCTTGAGGATGTGCTTCACTCGATCAGACTCAGCCATTTCTCGGTTCACTCGCTTACATAAAGCCAAAACGTCTTCAATGTACGACGTGTACGATTCGGTGGTGTGCTGATAGCGTTCAGCAAGCGTCTTCTTGGCCGCGTCTGAGCGCAAAGTGGACGTGCCAAAATTCGACGTATTTCTGCGGTGAACCGCGACCAGTCAGTTAAGTCCTCCTTGTTATTCAGGTACCATGGCCTAGCGACTTCTCTTAGATGAAAACTGACGCTGGCGAGCTTGAGCTTATCGTCCCACCGATTGAAAGCGCTCACCTGGTTATAATCGTCGAGCCAATCCTCAACGTCGTCTCCAGGGAGTCCTGAAAACTTCTGAGGGTCTCGCTGCGGGCTGGTGATCATCCACGCTGGGGCAAGCGGGCTTGCGGGTGCTTGGCCATCGGCAGGGTTGGTCAGATCACCGTCTGGCATGCTGTGAGGGGGAAGATGGACACGCCGACCTGAGCGAAGCTCCAGGGAGAAGCCGGGGAGAGCGTACGTTGATCGAGGTGCACCTCCACCACGTGCAAGACTCGGACACGGGCGACTCGAAGGACGCGTTTAATGACGACACAACCTCGCCGAGAGGCCGTTGCGAAAAGCGATGGTCAAGAAGGAATGCGCGAGGATGAAAGATGAAGAAGATGGAGTGGTGCTCGCGTGCGCCACACTGATGATGAGTTGCTAGGTGGGATTGGCCAGTCGACTAACAGTTACGAGATAACGATGACTCCTGTGCTCACAATATATATATATATATATGTGTGTGTGTGTGTGTGTCGGTGGCTGTGTCTTTTGGAGTGCCGGCGCTGTAACGCTGCGTCAAACACCGACCATAAACACTCCGGTACTGCAATGTTGACTGTTTGAAAAGCCTGGTTTTATAATTATTGAAGTTTAAGAGACTACATCACGTGACTGAAACCAACTGCCTGCAGAAATTCAAACGATTACTGATAAATATTTTTTTCATGACACCTAGCGAACATTTTACAATTATGTGTATTTACATTTGTATGAAAATACCACTGCTTTGTTGTGTTGGTAGTGTAATAATTTCAAGCACCACCTTCACCATCCCTTCTGGCCCTCAAGGAAAGTAAATGGCAATAGATATGTTTTGCTCTTGGGAAGATCTCTACCTTAAAATGTGTCGTATGGAATGAAGATTTCTTGTTTATTGAAAAATTATGAACGCTGCTTTATTGAGAGAAAGGTGATTAAAACGCGCCGTGGTGCCTCAGTTGCTAAGGCGTTGCGCTGCCGGGCACGAGGATGCTGGTTCGGCTGTGGGGAAGCGTTTCTGATGGAGGCATAATGCCGAAACGCCCGTCTGTAAAAACGTTCGGCGCAGGTTAAAGATCCCCAGGTGGTGAAAATTAACCGGATAACTCCACTACGGCACGCCTCATCGCCTGCGTTGCGTCGGCGGGTTAAAAACAACAATCATCAACCAATCAATCAGGTCAAGGTGGTTCAAATGTGAAGTTTTCTCACACACTCTGAGTGCGATTGAAAGCCGTAATTAGAAACTGTTCCTGCCGTATCCGAATAAGGAATTCGGGAAGACGTAACTATCCTTACGCCCATGGCGGCCGCTTAGCAAAAACGCCCGTGTGAACGAGATTTCGGCGCACTTTAAAGATCCTCAGGTGGTCAAAATTAATCCGGAGCCCTCCACTACGGCGCGCCTTATCGCCTGCGTTGCGTCGGCGCGCTAAACACCACAATCTGTTATCCCTACGCGGGGAACCCATGTTTGATTGCTACCACGGGAACCATTTTTTCTTTGGGTGTTTTTGTTTTATTGTCTTTACCGCCGCAAACCCCACCGTTAAAATCATGTTCGCTTTGTGGAAATCCATTGTGAGCCTTTGGCTTTCGTTCTTTGCGTTTTGATGGCTTATATACGGTGGAAGTTTGAAACACGAACTTTCGCAGTACCTCTCTCTACAATTAGGAACAGATGCAGCTGAAACCAACAGTGATACGGGTTCCCTTCAGGTCAGGAAAAAGAATGACAATAATTAAGAACAGACACAGTTCACGAATCCTAAAATAAATTGGAACACGTCCCGGCTCCCGATAGGTGGCATTTAAACTGCAGTCAACAAACACAGCTGCTCATAAGACGCTGCACTGCTGTCTATGCCTATTTTAATATTTTTGTATTTCAGTGCAACCCAAACTTGGGAATTGTTTGTCCACCGGGCTGCTACTGCGTCCGGCTGATTAGCAGCTCCACAGCACTTCGGGATAGGAACGGTACATGTTTCAAGCACAGGTAAGATGTTGCTCGTTTTAAATACATCATTTTTTTTAATGCAGTTTGCTCTTATCGTCAAAACGGTGACTCCCTATTTACCGGTATTCAGAGGCCGCACAAAGTCGTGCTCGCAATTTCAAAGGCACAGATGGATTATTTTTTTTCACGGCAAGTGATTTTATAATGAAGCCGAAACGCGAACGCTTAGGCGTTTCAATATCTTACACAGGTTGCGGAACTCCGAGCGGACGAAAGCATCCAGGAGCACCCTACGATGGGGCAATTTTCAGGTCACTCGCAGTCTGGGCACGTCAAACCACCTTTTATTAAGAAAACAACATCAACAGTTAAAAACTGAGGAGAAATGCTCACACATGCTAACCTCTCCAACTAGCTCTCCTTTTGCCTTCGTTGTCGTTGTTGGACAATATATTTCTTTTTAACTTTTCCATTTTCAAACAATGATGTCGAAAAAATAGTTGGTTTTCGAAGTGATCAGCGGTAACAGAAGCACGGAGTTTGTCAAGCCTGCATGCCTGTCAAGCCTGCGCTCTAATTTTTTCCTCACAAAAATAGAAATAGATTTTCATTTTCACTGGCTATCCACCAGTGTTGTTTCAGAATATGGAAGGGCAAAGAAGGTGTGTTGGACGGCTTGCGTGTTCGTGTTCTTCATTTCTTGTTATTTCTTGTTTTTTAGCTTCTATACGCTGCAGTCCTAATTTGGTTTAACACACATGCCCAAGTTTTAGATTTAATAAAAAACATGATACGTCATCCGGTTGTCAGGCCTATGGAAGCAAAAATCATCAATGCAATCGGCCTCAGTGACGCTTTTGATACCTCAGACCTGGTGCACCAAACCTTGTGTGGTATGGGATTGAATAGCAAAGTGCCGGATACATCAAATAGTACGGCATCACCGGAAACCGAATAGCCCAATAAATACATATTTGAAATTATATTTTCAAAAGCGCTAATTATGTAACGCACAAAGTTAAAACATAAAACTTGAAGGAATGTTCGGTTTCATGAAAATCTGGAGAATGTATTTATTTGTAGGGAAACACCTATTGAGTCATCGACTGACACTATGACAACTACAAGTACTACAACAACTACAACACCAAAACCTACCTCGGGGGCTGCGGAGTGTTTTGGCTTCGTAAGTATTTTTTCAGTACTAAAATGAACAGGTTTATTGGCGGCTACCAGATAAAACTGGAAACAAAAATAAGCTTTCAGATGCCTTACATTTATTTGGTTGGTCACACGTCATACTTTAAAGTTCACCACTTCGTCTAATTCAGGCGCACCACAAAACGCTAGTAATATTATCTTAATGTAAAGCTTAGCAATATTTTTTTTTTGCAAGCATTAATTGCCTGTCCGAAATTTCATTTCGGTGTGGCAGCAGAGGCAATAGATGATACAAAACAAGGAGTGTATAATGTCTCTGGGTTTTCATATACGTCAAGCTATATCCTCAAAATATAAGTTTCACAATACAGCCTGAATTTTTTGGAAACATGGGGAAACCGAAATGACGAGATGTGTTTCAACTACCGCTCATGCAGCTGTGAATATACAAGACAAAGCTGTACAACAACTTAGCTCCAATATAGAATCTGAACAGGGTTAACTCAGATGCACGGCAGTGACACAGAGATAAACGTGATTTTTCTATGCGTTAAGGCGCTTGGTGAGTGATGCAAGTCGTGGTAATCTGTTGGAAACATTGCAACGAATCTGCTGGCCAGTGCTGCGGAACGCTGAATCTAATGCCACGCTTTCCTTTTTACAATGGCGGAAACACCTCGAGTGCGGTGTTTACTCGGCATGAATCATACCTGACCGTTCGTGGCCAAGTAAATGTTTCTTATGTGTTTAAAATACGCTACCTCTACCTAACGTTTGATGCGGACGCAGCTTATATACGTATTAGTCTCCCTAAACGCAATGTTCCCAGCGTCCGCGGAGAGTTTGTGCAATTACCACGATCTTTTCGTTAAACGAGTTCAAAATCGGTCTCAGGGAATTCGGTTAGGCAAAAAAAAAGTTGAAATGTACCACACATTGCTCAAACTCTCTTTTTTCTTAGAGCCTACTCCACTGTACGCAAAACGTACCACTACTATATAGTTACCAATATTTCCAACCACTAAGGCCACCACCTTACCCTGTTGCAAAAACATTTACATTACAGGTGTTAAGTGAGTCTTAATTCTAACCATAGGTTATCAAACTGAAAGTTGCTCGGCCTTCAAAAGGCACGAGTATATTTCTGTGCAGCATTTATATGTTGTATTTGTATAAGTATATCGTTTATCTAACAGTGTGTCGGTACAAAGAAAACTTTCTGGTTCGGGATCTGAATCGGGTGGCATCAAATCTTTCCGGTTTTGTTTCGGGTGGGCAAAATCTCTACTCGAAGTATTTCACAAACCGTTTCGACAAGTGAAATGGACAACAAGAGATAATATCAAAAACGCCAGAAGTGCACAATCACGTGAAAAAGCTAGGAACACATCATTCATTGGATGGTCACTTGGCCTGGTTACCAAGCGAGGAATAACGGGGGAGGCCTTTTCCCAGCAGTGGGCGCAGATAAGCTGCTGCTGCTGGTCTGCTTAAGCTCCCTGAAGTCGAATAATAAATACCTAGGAAGTAACAAACGTAGCGGCTATGATCTGTTGAGACGTCTTGTGTTCCCTAGAACAGTGTTTAAAAAGGCGCACAGGTAGAATGCAATTAGTGAAGCCAATCATTTGTTAAAGCCAATAGTGTACGAACGGAACTAATAGCATAGTGCCCTCAACCACCTCATCCGCCCCTCCCACCCTGAAAATTACCTAGTGGGGTACGATGAATACACGACGATGAAAATCCCCATACGGACCTTGTTGCCTGTTTAAAAATTTAGGATTCAGATATTAGATGTTTTGCGCGGAGAAGGTGCTGCTAGGCACAAAGGCTATTTTTACTTCCCTTTTTAAACTTATACCCGTGTGAATACTGCAACAACGTTCTGTTGTTTTCTTTTTTTTAAGAAACAACAAACCAATGCTCCAACAAGTTTTCTCTCAAGTGCAGGCGGCTGCGATTCCCACTATTTCGTTTCCGATATGCTCGCAATATCCGGCCAATGTGTCCACACGCTGGTTGGGAAAACGCTGGAAACACGTCGGCTTACCGGTTCGTGCGTCCTCAAGATTAGATGGCAGTATGTTTAAAACAAGTAAAAGATGAGTGTTACAACGGGAATTAACGTACAAAATCTTCATCGCAGCAGCTCAAGTGCCATGCGACAATTTTGTCGCGCAGAGCAATTAGTTCGCTGTCGCTCGCTGCAGAGTGTAAGCAAATGTTACTTTTTATTAAATACACTTCAATCAAAGCTACCTATTGGAGTAATGCTCTGACCGATTAGCGCTATTTTGAGATAGCTACTGCCGATGTGCGGCTATAAATGAATACGTTGCCATTCTAGCCGGCATCGGCATTATTATATACAGGCAGTCCCATTACAAATTATGCGAAAAACAGGCTGACAGAAGTAATATATTAGGAAATGTAGAAGACATAGCCCCTCTGAGTTGCCGGGTTCTTGAAGTCATCTGCTTCAGCCCATCCTTCTGGTTGGCGTATACGTAGTTGCAGAACTGCGAGCAGGGGATTTCAGCAAATCTATATCTCTCGAAGCGAAGCAGCACTGAAACGGTGGACACAGCAAAAGAAACTGGCGGAACGAGCACTGACAATCAAGACACTTTTTAACCTGTATATACATGTATTTTGTGTAGTTTACCGCAATCTACTCTTAAACGTATAAATATATAGTGCTTGCAAATTACGGTGACATAGTTTTATGTAAGAAAAGTGCGTAATACGCTTTGCAGTTTTGTGTGCAGTATTTATAGTCGTTATTATTCTTCGTAAAACACAGAAACTTCTTCATTTTGAGCGTACTTTAAACCGAACGTCTCCATGTGCAACCTCAGAAATTGAGGAAATATTTAAAGCAAAATAGGCATCTTGGTGAAGATACCTCAATGAACACGGTAAAAAATGTAACATTTCAATTAGGTTCGCGGGTGAATTTGGTAAGCCCGTCAGTGTATGCACCCTCTCTGTTTTGATTCTTATAAATACAAATTTTCAAGTTTTCACACCTTCCTCCTGGCCACGTTTTTAAAGGAAATATGAAATGGAACATTTATGCCGTAGAGAGTAGTGGAGGTTTTCGCCGAATCGCTGTAAGCAAGACACATAACAGCGCGTTAGCAATGTTCGTATTGATCGGGATGAATAGAAAGAGTAGGTGGTTAGGAGGTCTAGGATACGTAAAAAATCACAGTGCAAATGACGTAGACCGTGTATTATCAACAGAGCGTAGTCTACCGCTTCATCACGTACAGGCATTTGTACATTTTTTCCTTGTAATGGAGTTCGGGTTCGGTATGCTAATGAAATTGCGGTTATGGCTCCGTTACCATTTGAACCGCTCGCATGTATGTATGTATGTATGTGGGTAGGTACGATTGTATGTATGTATGCATTTATTTGTGTATGTACGTATGTATATCTATGTATGTATGTAAGTATGTATGTATGTATGTATGTATGTATGTATGTATGTATGTATGTATGTATGTATGTATGTATGTATGTATGTATGTATGCATGTATATATGTATGTATGTATGTATGTAGGTGTTCTACCTCTACGCAGCGATGGAGTAGAGGTAGAACACCCGCCCCGCGTGCAGAAGGACCGTCGCTCGAATCCCGGTGCCGGACAATTCCCACCGGATTAAAAAAAAGAAAAAAAGAATCCGCGTATTGATGGAATTGCACAAAGGGGCTTGGGCTGCGGCCTGACCCCGGCGACCATTGCCGGTAATGAACTCCCTCACCAGAGCAGGATTGGCCACCCTGGTGTAGTAACGGCCACAACCTCCCATGAATACGCCAATTACCCAACGGCCCTCAGTCCCCAGCGGCGCCGAAGCAACTGACAACGGCGGCGTTCAGACCTGTGACGCAGCAGAGGGTGCTAAGAATCCCTGAATCCGGACAGGCCGCCAATGGAATCTGAACCTGGCAACGTTTAACGCGCGAACCTTATCTAGCGAAGCAAGTCTCGAGGTGGTGTTCGAGGAACTAGAGGGCATTAAATGGGATGTGATAGGGCTTAGCGAGGTTAGGAGGACAGGCGAAGTCTTTACGGTGCTGAAAAATGGACACGTCCTATGTTACTGTGGCCTAGAGGACAGAAGAGAACTGGGAGTTGGTATCTAGTCAATAAAAGCATAGCTGACAATATAGACGAATACTATAGCATTACGAAAGGGCAGCAGGTCTTGTAATTAGGCTAAATAAGAGGTACAAGCTCAAGGTAGTGCAGGGCTACGCGCCCACATCCAGCCACGACGACCAAGTAGTGGAACGGTTCTATGAAGATGTGGAATCCGCAATGGCTAAAGTAAAAACACAGTATACCGTAGTTATGGGGGACTTCAATGCTAAAGTAGGCAAGAATCAGGCTGGAGACAAGGCAGTTGGGAACTATGGTCTGGGCTGTAGAAATAGCAGGGGGGACCTACTAGTTGAGTTTGCAGAACGGAATAACCTACACATAATGATTATCTTCTTCTGCAAACGGGAGAATCGGAAGTGGACCTGGAGGAGCCCGAATGGGGAGCACAAAAATGAAATAGACTTCATACAATGCGATAACCCTGGCGTCGTGCAGGATGTGGAAGTGCTCGGAAGGGTAAGGTGTAGTGACCACCGTATGGTAAGATCTCGAATTAGGCTAGATTTGAGGAGGGCCCGCAACAAGCTAGTACGAAAGAAGCCGATAAATGAGCTAATAGTTAGACGTAAAGTAGAAGAATTCAGGATCGCGCTGCAGAACCAGTATTCCGCTCTTAACGAGGAAGCCGAGCTTACGACATAGGAAGCCACCGACAACCTTACAGGCATTATCACGGAGTGTGCAGTAGAAGTCGGGGGCACTACGGCTAGACAGGATATTGGTAAACGTTCACAGGAAACGAAAGATCTAATCAGAAAACGACAAACCATGACAATCTCTACCGCAGCTGACAGAATACAACTAGGGGAGCTCTCGAAGCTAATCAATAAGCGTAAGACAGCTGACATACGGAAGTATAATATGGAGAGGATCGAATACGCTCTAAAGAACGGAGGTAGCCTGAAAGCAGTGAAGAGACGTCTTGCCGTGGGGAAAGTCAGATGTATGCACTTAAGGATAAGAAATGCAATGCAATCACAAATAGGAATAAAATAGTCACAGTGGCCGAGGAGCTCTATAGGTATCTGTAGAGTAGCCGGTACATCCAGGATAATGACTAACGACACAGTAGTTCAGAGGAGATAGACATCTCACCAGTAACGACCGAAGAAGTTAGGAAGGCTTTGAGAGAAATGAAAGGGAGCAAAGCACCTGTTGAGGATCAGATAACAGCAAACATCTTGAAGGATGGCGGAGAAATTGTACATGAAAAACTGGCAAACCTGTATACGCAATGCCTAATGACCGCAATGGTACCGGAATCTTGGAAGAACGCGAACATCATCCTAATGCATAAGAAAGGCGACATGAAGGACTTGAAAAATTACAGGCCGATCAGCTTACTGTCAGTCGTCTACAAGGTATTTACCAAGGCAATCGCTAACCGAATCTCTGCAACCTTAGATTTCACTCAACTTAAAGAACAAGCACGGTTCCGTATAGGTTATTCAACAATGAACTTTATTCACACGATCAATCAGGTGATAGAGAAGTGCGCTGAGTATACTGAACCCCTATATATAGCCTTCATAGAATATGAGAAAGCATTTGACTCGGTCGAAACCCTAGATCATTCAGGTATTACGGAACCAGGGGGTAGATGAGCATTATGTAAAAATACTAAAGGATATCTAGAATGGGTCTACACCTACCATCATCCTCCATAGGGAGAGCAGTAAAATACCTATAAGGAAGGGTGGCAGACAAGGAGACACAATCTCTCCAAAGTTATTCACAGCATGTTTACAAGAAGTATTCAGAACATTGGATTGGGAATAGGTGGGAATAAGGGTTAATGGAGAATACCTCAGTAACCTCAGATTTGCTGATGACGTTGCCGTGCTAAGTAACTTGGGGGACGAATTGCAAAGCATGCTTTCCGCACTGGGCGAACAGAGTAGAACCGTGGGCCTGAAAATTAATATGCAGAAAACTAAAGTAATGATCAAGAACCTCGGGACAGCAGAGCGGTTTGAGATAGGTGGCGAGGCAGTGGAAGTGGTAAACGAATATTTCTACTTAGGCTGAGTTGTGACCCCAGATCCCAACCTTGAGGCAGAGATAATTAGAAGGATCAGAATGGGGTGGGGTGCATATGGCAGATAATCTCAGATAATGAATAGCAGATTATCGTTGTCGCTGTAGAAGAAAGTGTATGACAGCTGCATCTTACCGGTACTCACCTACGGGGCATAAACGTGGAGGCTCACTAAGAGGGTTCAACCTAAATTGAGAACGAACGACTGAGCGGGCAATGGAGCGGAAAATGATAGGTGTAACATTAAGGGACAAGAAGAGAGCAAAGTGGGTCAGGGAGCAAACTGGTGTTAAAGACATACTAGTAGAAATTAAGAAGAACAAATGGACGTGGGCAGGGCATGTAATGCGAAGGCAAGATAACCGCTGGTCATTAAGGGTAACAGAGTGGATCCCTAGAGAAGGCAAGCGTGGCAGAGGGCGGCAGAAAGTTAGATGGGGAGATGAGATCAAGAAGTTTTCGGAGATAAATTGGTCACAGTTGGCACAGGACCGAGGTAATTAGAGAAGAATTGGAGAGGCATTTGCCCTGCAGTGGGCGTAGATAGGCTTGTGATGATGATGTTGTTGATGATGATGATGATGTATGCATGTATTTACGTATGTATGCGTGTATGTATGTCTGGACTGATTTTACGCCTTGGTGCATTAAAAAGCCTATTTCTAGTATTTCTGCTTGTTTTCCCAGCTTCCCACACCTCTGATTAATTTTGAAACTTTCTTCCGCCCACGTTTGCAATACACAAAACGAGAGAGAACTTTCCTCAGAGCATCTTTCAGGTGACAGTGTGCGACTCGTCCTTTCCAGCTTATTTGCGAGGATCAGTACTCAGAGATCCTCGATAAGCTTTAAATTTCGCAGGCTTCCCTAAATTATTTTCGATAGGATCTTATGAACACTCAACGTCTAACGCTACGCACCAAGTAGGGGGCCTCCTCTACACGCGAATCACCCATCAAGAAATAAAGGGTCTGTTTTCTGTTACTTCCGTTGTTGTTGAGTTGTATCATAAGAATGATTTTTTCTGTGCCCCGCACAAACGCCTTATTCGGAGGTTTGAGGAAGTTTTTAAGGCTCACAATGTTCATGTGGATGTATTGCGGTCAGTGTAGTCGAGCGGTACGGTCGTGTTTTAAATGCGGAGCAATTTAGGGGCTCGCCTAATCGTTGTAGCTCGCTCGCTGAGCCCAAGTAGAGCCACACATCCTTCCTTCGTAGCGGCTGTCGTCGCGGTGTCCTACCGATGCTTCGAAATTCAAAGCGGTTTATATAGCCATAGGCGCTCGAAACTCCTAAACCACTAGTGCTTGTAATACATCTCCCTGTTGTATATCCCAAAGAAAACTGGAAATACATTTGATGCAAAACACACGTAAAAAACCGGCCGCCCCAGCGTTCATTTAGTTAGGAACGCTCCTTGGGTTAGTTTTTACGATAGTAAAGGAAACAAGTGGCAGTGCAACGCCGGTAAGTGCGAGAGGAAAAGCAAGAGCAAAAACAACATAAGCCCCACTGGGGACGTTTCAGGCCAAGGGCGCGCCAGCACTGTAAAAGGGGAATCCTGAAACGTGTTGGACAAACCTCCGTTGAATTCATCAGGAGGGGAATGAGACAGGATGACGAAGAGAGTGATTGGTGGTTGCAGTGAGCGGATAACGGCGCCACAGGGCTTTGTGTTAAATCACTGCTGTGCACTTGCGACAGCTGTCACATTGAGTGGAATGGCTTTAATATTTTGTGCTCCGACCACAGCGGGTTCTGTAAGGATGGACAGCGGAGCGATAGGGACAGCGGAGGACAGCGGAAGCTCGGTATTTATGTGCAGGGTTCTTGCTTGTTGTTTCGGGTTTACAGCCAAGATGACTTACACGCGTAGACAGGTAGCGCACTGTCGTAGTGGTCAGCGACAAGTAAATTCAGAGGGGTTTAAGAGGAATGGTGGCGAGGCAGACGAAGGCGAATGTGGTACGTGGCGTTTATGAAGAGTGGTGTTGTGGCTAGAACATGTAGCGTTAGCTAAGCCTCTTGCAGAACTGGAGGCAGTGCTAAGTAACGAAGGCGACGAGCGCAGGGCCGTTAAGGGAACGTTATAAGCAGCTTAGAGCAACCTAGAAAGGGCCGTTATTTTGCCAGAAATGAGGAACATCGCGGCCCATGCATCAGAGCGGAGGCAAGAACAGAGGTGAACGGCGGGGCGGAGGATACGAAATGCAACAGTACTCCCACATGCTGCAAGATGGGCTCGAAAAACCGGTTGATTAGCCGGGTGCCAGCAAAGAGCAGTACGTGGTAGATGATGGCATGGTAATCATTGCGTGAGATTCTAACAGGAACGGGAGCAGCGCTGTCGTAGTTGAAGGGGTAGCGGGGGATAAGCTTGTGAAGGTTGGGTGTTTCCCTGGTAAAACGATGCACACGGTGATGACAAAAGCGAAAGGGCAGCTGGCCTTGTCCAGTAAAGCTAGAAACCTTGTGCTGAATTGCACGGGGCTTAACGATGTTCTCAAGGGGGGAGGGAATACTTGGCCAAAAGATAGCGAGAGGGTAAACAACCTGCTCGCGAAGGCACCAAATGTGCTAATCGGAGACGGCACCGTGCCGGAGGTGACAAAGCAGGACGTGCGCACCGAACGGGCAGTACTCCCTGTTAACAGCGAGGTCAAGAGGCGCGGTAGGGAACTTAAGCTTGAAGTGATGGACGTGAGCAGGGTACTGGGCAGCATTGGACATAGGCAAGCGTTTCTCTGGGACGGAATTTACTTCAGCCCTAGACTAGGAAACAAGGTGGGGTGGCGCTAAGGTGCAGGAGCGGTAGCTTCTTTAGGGGGCCCCGCGAAGCTAAGGAACGAAAACTAGGCAACAGATCAGAAGTGAGGGACATATGCACACTCAAGGCTGGGAGGCAGCCAGGCCTAGAGCTGACCGAAGAACCTATCGACATAGCTGAGATCTTTGACAAAGGCTATTTATTTGAAAACAACAGAGCGAACAATTTTGTAAGTGACAAAATATTAATAGCGTAATTTGAAACGAAAATGAAAAAAAAAACCAATGCCATAAATATTTATTCACCTGCTTAAATAGGCAGGCAGGCAGTCGAAACCCCCATAATTGGGTAGAAATCCAAAATCAACTTGAAGCGGGAGAAATAAACGTGTACGCCACAGCCGAAACTTACTTCGGAGACTGAGAAGCCCCACCTGTCATAGACAATTATGTGTAGGAAGGGTGCAACAAGATCACCAGAACGAAGAGAGGGGGGGAGCCGCCGGCATGACTTTTAAACGAGTAATTGAACGGCAGAGATTGCACGAAAGCTGTAAAGAGCATCTATGGGTTGAAGGCATGATAGCTGGGGTAAATACGCGGTGAAGAGCTGTGTATCTGTGGACCGGAAACGAAGCTAAGGCGGAAATTGAAATGGTAAATTGTTCGAGAAAAGACATAAACAAAAAGTTCAAATATTCGGGTGAAATTTTCCAAGTTCGAGATATGCATACCCAGATAGAAATTTTCAATGGATACACAGATTACCATGGTTCTCTAGGCATGGATCTATGCTAGGGAAACGGGCTAGTAATTGTAAACACAGAAACAGGTGTGACGGGCGAATAATGGGGGAAGTGGGTAACAGACAGACCAGCATGCACTATAGTCTACCCGACGAGACAGTATACGAAAGGTTGCGGCAATGAGAATAGATGAAAAAATCTGACGTGTTAGCAAGCGCCCACAAGCGACTTACCTTGCGTATTGTGATCACAACTGTGACAAGTCCAGAAATCGGTACAGCGGGAAGAACGTACTTGAACAATCAGCTGTTATAAAAATTATGGGTGATAAGATGGAAGCCAAAATAAATCAGTTCCCATACTAAAATTGGGATAACAATGAAATATTCGCGTTCACAAAGCGTAATTTGGATGAATCCAAGCAACAAAATTGATGGAAAGGGAAGAAAAAGTTGAGAAAGTGGTGGGGTAAGGAAATAAAAGAAGCTATTTACCAGCAGAAAAAGGCGTCAAGAGAACAGAGAGGCAAAAAGAACTGGTATCGCGCTGAAGCCTCTGAAGAAACAATGGGAGAGCCATCGGGGTAAAAAATAGAAGTGCTGAAAATGGTGCAAACTTAACTAAACAAGAAAAGCGAACAATGGATGGCAGAAATATGGAAGAATGGCCAAAGTGCATCGAAGAAGCTTTGGAACGATATAAAAACTAAGCTCAAAAAATAATACCCAAAAATTATTGATCGACAAAAAGGCGAGGGGGTAACTTTTAAATGAAAAGCAGGCGTTGGCGCATATTTATCTAGTAATTAGTGAGACGTTTAGTGAAATAGAGGTCGGAAAGCCTCCACCCATAACATCAATGTCACAGAAGACCGCAGAAAGGAAAAATGAGCTTGGGAAACCTTGACTGCAAAAAGGAAAGCAACCGGTTTACCCAAAAACAGCACTGCCCTCAAAAAAATTTTCTTGTCCAGTCACAAGACAGTCCACATCCCGAAGGAAAGAGACTGTGTGCGTCCTGTGCGTTTTCTCAGTGTTGGAATTTCGCCACCGACCTTCTGCGTCCTCCAAGCGTCCTGTGTGTTTCCGTCCTCCATGCGTCCAGTCTATCTTCCAAAGGCAAGAGACACCATACTGCCTTTGTGTGTCCCCTGTATGTCTCGAAGGCAACAGACCGCATTCGTCCCTTGTGTGTCCCCTGTATCAAAATTTCGTTACCGACTTTCTGCGTCCTCCAAGAAACCTTTTGGTTTCCGTCCTCTATGTGTCCCACCAGCTTCCACCTTTTCACTGCTCTTTGCATGCTGTCAAATAGAAGCGCCCAACAGCCAGCAGCGTGTGGAAAATGGCAGGCAGCTCCACAGTCAGGGTTCACGCTGCAGGTGTTTCTGTAAGAGCAAACTGACGAAGATCACATGAATCATATATGACTCTTGCAAACCTCACTATTGTATTCAGGTTGGATCCATAAGAGCTACTGCCGCCTGCCACACCAGCTGTATCCTCATCTGTACACCTCACAGGATGGGATAGCCACTGCCACACTTGAACCTAAACTGACAAACGCATTGATCTCATATGAAGGCGTTTAAATAAACATGTCTCTGGAACATTTGCTGGTCATGCTTATAAATATGAGGGATGCTCCCATACAAAACTGAACCAAGTATCCTGAAAGATAAAGTACAACTTCTAGGTTGCAAAATTAGCCACAAAATTGAGACCAAATAAATAACCAATGAGCTTACGATCAACTATGACATACTGTTACATAGGCAACATAACCCAGAACTAAGTACTGAGTAGATTCATGGCCTCCTCATGAGGGGCATTCATATAGCCTCACAAGAACATTTGAAAGATGAGATTATTGCAGTGGCACTGTGGGAACAGTGATAGCGAGAGGGGGCGCAGAAGAGAACATAAATTTGCATGAACATGCCAATACAGGCATTGATCAGTCGTCATCATGAGTAGTTGCTTGTGTCTCCACGTTCTTTGGAACCTATAAAGGCAGCAGTTTTATTGTGCATTTCGTTTACGAGACAGCACTTGAATTGTCTAGTTTGTTCAGGAAACGCACATCACCATGAACTGACCAACCTCTAGGTTTGGTCTTCAATTTATTTCCTTGTGCGATGGGGCGACCAGAACATCGGTAAAGAAAGCGGAAGAGCATGTACACCCACATGTCAATTTTATAATTATTGCTACATACAAAAATAAATTCATCCTTTGGGCGTTAAGGTGCTCATGTATACCCTATGTCTGCGACTGGGGGTGGGGGGCTCTTCAAAAATTATGTCGGGGGTATTAACTCTTTCACAGTTGGGGGTTTCTGGTCTTATGCACCCCTAGTGTCGGATTGGTTTCCCAAATATCAGGGAAGGAACATAGTGATTTATTTGACTACGATAGCGTCTGGAACATAACGCGTCAAAAGCAAAAAGCGTGGGTGAGAAATCGCCTTGCCAGATATTTTAAGTCGGCCTTGGACACTTCCGGGAGGTTGACACACCGTTTCAACATCAGAATCTGATGCTGTGGAACTCACACCTCTCCCTCCGTTGAGAGAATCTCAAAGTGCAAATTCGTGCTCAGCTCGTAATGGAATTGGAATCCAAGAACCATCGCTCCTATCCGCAGTTGAAGGCCCCGCACGGGCAGCCATCCGAAAGTAACGGCACGTATAGAGAGCAATTCCAGCAGTCCCACAACGCAAAGAAATGGTGCCTTCTGGAATCATGATGGCAGATAGAGATAAAAAGAGGATACACCCTTAATACAACAACCTCATGAGCTGCTGAAACACGAGGTTGTTGCTGAAACGAGGTGTTCACTTGCAAAACTCGGCGTGCCATACCAGACACAGGAAGGGAAAGTAGAAACAACCTTAGAAAACCATGGTGGATGGCAGAACACTTGCACCCATAATTGCACGCGTGCCACGTGGTCACTCATACCAGCAGATGTACAGCGAACGGAGTGACCATGCCCCCCAAGCAACGAAAGCTGGGCGTGGTATCTATGTACTTTGGGAAAATACAAGCTACTAAGGTTTGAGAGATGGTACAAAGAGTGCCGGGGCGCGAACTTTACACCATGGCGCGAATTTTTCAACGCACAACAGAAAACGCACCGGTATGTCAGTGACACTGAGGAGGGAAATGCGAAAACAAATCGTAACACCAGTGACAGGGAAAGAATTAAGGCGATCGAATACAGCAAATTTAATTTAAGGGTTTATGCTTGTCGGCAATGAGGAAAGCTACCGCGGTGAGTGACCTGAGCTGACTACTCTGTAACCTGCACTCGAATGCTAACAACACACAAACATTTTTGCATATGTTTGCACACAGAACATTCATACTGTTGGGTAGTAATGCAGATTTTTCCTACTAGATCCATTATAATATTCCCAACCACGCCATTTCAGATGTTTACAAAATGGTTTGTTACAAGCACCTGGCAACGCCCTGCAATCTCAACATTTTTAAGGGAAGCGTCTTTTTCCCGTTTTTCATTTGCATGTTGCACCAGCAGCCTTGTTTGATATGGAACGGGTGTTGCTTTGCGATCCCCAACCTAGCTTTTCCTGTGTTTTATGCAAAATGTTCTCGATCTAAATAAATGAGTTTAAAAGAAACCCTGCGCCATTCAATTCGCCAACGCTCATCCGTGCTCGTCCCTTTGCTGACTCCTTCGAGGTTTGTGTCTTTTTATGTTCACTGCTGAGCACACGTTTGCTCCAATAATCTATATTCCTACAAAAACCCTGCAATATCCGTGGCTGCATAACAATATTCCAAACAAAGTCTGATACACAAAACAGAACACCCCACAGCTGTTTCTTCAATTGCCGAGTACCCTTCTACAACTAGGACCATCATCAAATTTGCTGGAGTAAATAGCTGTTATTGAGGGGGGAGGGACGATGGCCAGTGAGACTCATTACACTACAAGAAACCAAGTGGCAAAAAGGCATGCTATACACTCCTTTCCCTGCTAGGCACTAGTTGCATCTAGGGCACTGAAGTGAATTCACCTGAATTCTATTTCTCGGTGCATGGAATTGTTTCCCTAACGTAATGTAATCCATATTATGACCTGAGTAGAAGTTTACAGCCGGTACCGGCAATGACCGGCAATGGTACCGGCAATGGTTGCAGCAACAGTACCGGCAATGATACCGGCAACAGTACCGGCAATGGTACCCGCACTGACCGGTACCATTGCAGTCATTAGGCATTGCGTATACAGGCTTGAAAAACTGGCAAACCTGTACACGCAATGCCTAATGACCGCAATGGTACCGGAATCTTGGAAGAAGGCGAATATCATCCTAATCCATAAGCAAGGCGACATGAAGCTCTTGAAAAATTACAGGCCGATCAGCTTACTGTCAGTCGTCTACAACATACTAACCAAGGTAATCGCTAACCGAATTTCTACAACCTTATTCAGTCAACCTAAAGAACAAGCATGGTTCCATAAAGGTTATTCAACAATGGACCATATTCACACGATCAATCAGGTGATAGAGAAGTGCGCTGAGTATACTGAATCCCTATATATAGCCTTCATAGAATATGAGAAAGCATTTGACTCGGTCGAAACCCTAGATCATTCAGGTATTACGGAACCAGGGGGTAGATGAGCATTATGTAAGAATACTAGAGGATATCTAGAATGGGTCTACACCTACCATCATCCTCCATAGAGAGAAGTAAAATACTTATAAGAAAGGGTGTCAGACAAGGAGACACAATCTCTCCAATGTTATTCAGAGCATGTTTACAAGAAGTATTCAGAACGTTGGATTGGGAACACGTGGGTGGAAGGGTTAATGGAGAATACCTCAGTAACCTCAGATTTTGATTGATTGATTGATTGTTGGGTTTAACGCGCCGACGCAACGCAGGCGATGAGGCGCGCCGTAGTGGAGGGCTCCGGATTAATTTTGACCACCTGGGGATCTTTATCGTGCGCCGAAATCTCGTACAAACGGGCGTTTTTGCTTTTCGCCTCCATCAGAAAAGCGGCCGCCGCGGCCGGAAATCGAACCCGCGACCTCGTGCTCAGCAGCGCAACGCCTTAGCCACTGAGCCACCGTGGTGGGTAGTAACCTCAGACTTGCTGATGACGTTGCCTTGCTAGGTAACTCGGGGGACGAATTGCAAAGCATGCTTTCCGCACTGGGCGAACAGAGTAGAACCGTGGGCCTCAAAATTAATATGCAGAAAACTAAAGTAATGATCAATAACCTCGGGACAGCACAACGGTTTGAGATAGGTGGCGAGGCAGTGGAAGTGGTAAGCGAATATATCTACTTAGGCCAAGTTGTGACCCCAGATCCCAACCATGAGGCAGAGATAATTAGAAGGATCAGAATGGGGTGGGGTGCATATGGCAGACATTCTCAGATAATGAATAGCAGCCTACCATTGTCGCCGAAGAAGAAAGTGTATGTCAGCTGCATCTTACCGGTACTCACCTATGGGGCAGAAACCGGGAAGCTCACTAAGGGGGTTCAACTTAAATTGAGAATGACTCAGCGGGCAATGGAGCGGAAAATGATAGGTGTAACATTAAGGGACAGGAAGAGAGCGGAGTTGGTCAGGGAGCAAACTGCTGTTAAGGACATATTAGTAGAAATTAAGAAGAAATGGAGGTGGGCAGGGCATGTAATGCGAAGGCAAGATAACCGCTGGTCATGAAGGGTAACAGAGTGGATCCCTAGAGAAGGCAAGCGTTGAAGGGGGCGGCCGAAAGTAAGATGGGCAGATGAGATCAAGAAGTTTGCGGGGATGAATTGGTCACTGTTGGCACAGGACCGAGGTAATTGGAGAAATGGGAGAGGCGTTTGCCCTGCAGTGGGCGTAGATAGGCTGGTGATGATGATGATGGCGGTGGTATGATGATGATGATGATGGGAAGTTTAGAGGTCTAGTTTATTTGTAATAGGCGGTAGAAGAACAATCCCAACCCTTTCTGGCCACTACGCAACTACCACAGTGAACAAAGCTGACACAGCCGTTATAATTATGTTAATGGAGCAAGGACGCAGCCCTTATGTGGAAAAAAATAAGAAAGACATCAGAAAGTTAATCACCCTCATCAGTTCCTTATTTTTTGTCCCATCTCTACAATGTTCTTATTTCTTAATATCACTAAGGTATCACAAGGATGCCACAATGGTTTGACATGTTTTCAGGTTCTCTCAGCTTTCAAAATCGAGGTTTTTAGGCATTTCACAGTCGTAATGAAATCTACCTACAAGTCATGCAGGATAGAACGAAACAGGAGGCAGCCAATTCTTCTGCTAGATCACAATGTACATCCTCCATGTAAAACACCTGGTCCTGTAAATAATGGAGGTTCAAGTAGTAAAAAAGGCGCAAAAATGCGGTATAACGCCCTGAAATAATCGCTCTGACAGGACATGACACAATTTCTTTTTTGGTAGGTGCGAGAAAGGCCCGTTCAGTTCTTTCAGGCTAAAAGATAAGTACATGCATGACAATCCTTACAAGGATTTCAGCCATACGGTAAAAGAACAAAAGCACCCTTACAGTGAAAAAATGATAAACTAAGCCTAATAAATATCCGTAGGTGGTAGAAATCTGTGGCCCCAGATTTCAAAAGTGCAAACATATTCTGTGGTCCAGGGGGTGCGAAACGTGGTTAAGGATTTTAAAGGAGCCATGAAGAGAAGGCACCAGTTTGGTTCATTCAAAGTGTTGTGTTGCTAAAATCATACTCACACCGTTTTTAACCACTCAAATAAGCACAAAGAGAAGAAAGGGAATGTCCATGCGATCCACTAGCTCATTTTCCTTAACAGAACCTATGTCATAACAACGAGCTCTGCAGTTGGCGGAGGGCGGCAAAAGCAAACGCAAATTAGGTAGAGCCTAGAAGCTTGCCGAATGAGCTATTTGCGCTTAAAATAAGGGAACATTCTTTTTACAGCAGTAAGAATGGTGCGACAAACAGTACAAGTTAGGAAAGCACGCGAAAACATGGAAGTACTGATGCGTACTGCTGTTGGTGCTGAGCGCATTATGCTTGGTTTAGCTGCACAGAACTGCGGTGCTTTGGGATTGTCTAAGACAACACTGGCCGATTGACGCAGGCAACGTTGATACATGACCATATTTGTCGAGCGAGCACTATGTTTCACGAAACGATTATTTTCTCCCAGAACAAAAACAAGCCAGGTTTAAATACGTCCAAAAACAAAGCAAAAGCAGAAAGCGACTTGCCACAGTTGGTGGCACCATCTAGGTTCACTTACGGTAAACAAGGCTTCCCAATCGGCTGGATAACGGTCGGTTCCGGTGATGTCATTGCAGAGCACAAAAAGGCACGATTTAGCGGGAAAATTAAAATTTATTTTGAAATAAATAATTTCTCAGTGAATAAATTATTGTTTGCATTCGGACAAGTGCTGGGAGCACTATAAAACACAAAACCTTTCGAATAACACAAACTTGTATTTTGTCTTCATGGCTCCATCAAAATTCTCTCAGAATCACATGGTGAACGTCTCAGCGTGCCAATACCACCAAGGGGTAGGCAAGTAGAAATCCTTACGAAAAAAAAAAAACGGGACAGCGAAGGAGCACGGTGGCAAACCCACATCGTGTTTAATCGTTTTCGCACCGTGATTGTACCCCCATAACAAGCATATTTGTAAGAATGAACACGTTGAACATATGCACTACAGGTTACGGTCAACACAGTTTACGCAAGCCAGCTACAAATAACGTCACACCACACAAGCATTTCTGTCCGATCACGACGAGACTGTGTGAGCTTAGGAAGGTAGAAAAATGTCTTACATATAAACAGTGAATGCTGCCCTGTCACTGGACCCGCAATGCAGGCTGGAACAGCATGTTTTCAAGCTTCGACGTCTAATCAAGCATCAGGTCAAATTTTAAGTGCCTAAATTACTTGTGCATGTGGTACTTCTTATAAAGCTGCTAGCAATGCTTAAATGTTGAAAATTCAGGCTATATGTAAATGTAATGCAGCCTGTTTGCATTTCTTTGCCGGTAAACGAAAACTACCTGTTAGATTCAAGCTAAACTGCCTATGTCCTGTAAAAAATATACTGTGGGTCAACTGCCTCCTCAACAAAAAAAATCGGGGCAACCATTACGTCGTTAGAGCTGAATTTTGGTTCTGCAGCACGATCCGGAATTCAAATTTCCGCCTTTTTGTTAGATTATTGATCATTTGATTCAGCTGACCCGCCACGGTGGCTCAGTGGCTAAGGCGTTGCGCTACTGAGCATGAGGTCGCGGGTTCGATTCCCGGCCACGGCGGCCGCTTTTATGATGGAGGCGAAAAGCAAAAATGCCTGTGTGTACGAGATTTAGGCGCACGTTAAAGATCCCCAGGTGGTCAAAATTAATCCGTAGTCTTCCAGTACGGCGCGTCTCATCGTCTGCGTTGCGTCGGGACGTTAAACCCCACAATCAATCAATCAATCAATTTGCTTCAGCTTATTAGGGTCCTTCCTGAAATCTAGCCTACTTCAAGATTTTACCATGGGGTGCTCACTGCACCTCACCCTTCCGAGCGCTTCCACATCCTGCACAATACTACGGTTATCGCTAGTATGAAGTCAATTTCATTTTTATGTTCCCCATTTGGGCTCCTCCACGTCCACTTCTGGATCCCCCTGTTTGCAGAAGGTATTCATGATGCGTCGATTATTGCTTTGCGAAGTCAACTAAGACGTCCCCTCTCCTATTTCTACAATCCAGACCAAAGTTCCCGACTGCTTGTCTCCAGCCTGCGTTTTGCCGACTTAAGCAATAGAGTCTCCAATAACCACGGTATACCATGTTTTTGCTTTAGCCATTACCGACTCCAGATGTTCATAAAGGCGTTCAACTGGCAGGTCGTCGTGTCTGGATGAAGGCGCTCAGCCCTGTACCAGCCAGTACTTGTATCTCTTTTTAGGCCTAATTATAAGACCGGCTCTCCTTTTGTTATTGCTAATGTTTACATCTACGTTTCCAGCTATGGTTTTGTTGACTAGAGATCCCACTTCCAGTTCTGGTTTGCCCACTAGACCGCGTTACATTCAACATGTCCATTTTTAGCACTGTGAGGGCTTCAGCTATCCTTGTACCCTCCTTACACCCTTTACTTCCCATTTATTGCCGCTTAATTCCTCGAACAACCCCTCCAGACTCCCATGACTAGATAAAGTTCTGATGTTAATCGTTGCCAGGTTCACATTCCAATGGCGTCCTGTCCGGATCGACACCCTCTGTTTCTTCACAGGTCTGACCCCAGCCGTGGCCAGTTGATTCGCAGACACTAGAGACTTAGGGCCGAGGGTTAATTGGGGTATTCATCGGAGGTTGTGGCGATTACTACACCAGGGTGGCCAATCCTGCCTTGGGGAGGAAACGCGGTACCGGGAATGTTCGGCGGGATCAGGACCCACCGCACGCCCCTTCTGCAATCCAAGCAACACGCGGAATATTTTATCTGGTGGGAATTGTGCGGGACCGGGTTTCTAACCGCGGTCCTTCTACACGTGAGGCGGATGCTCTAACTCTGCGCCCCCACTGCGTCTAATATAAAGTATTTACTCGCCTCATGATTCCACCCACGTAATGATCGCACGCTTGAAGTTTGTCGTCAAAATTCGATTTGTTAATTTCCTGCGCAATGAAGGCACCCTGAACTTGCCGCAGCAGTATACGTCGTATCGTGCGAACTCTAGCTGATGATGACCCTGATTACCTGCGTTTTATTCCCTTTCGAAGCGGAAATGGCTACGCTATTGCCCCACACCTGCTGATATTAGCGACATTGGCAAGCAATGCCTTCAATAATGATGATGAAAAAACTCTCCCTAAATGCACATAATATAATCACAAGACAAAGGAAAAAACGTACTCAGCTTGCTGCGTCTGCTCCCATGTCTGTTTTGAAGTGACAGCGTGTGTGACAGCGGCAGCCACTTATTGGTCCCTGTTGCACCTCGCAGCAAACTCGTTCCAGCGCGTTCGGAAATTCAAGAAAACAATGCCTTTTGCGTCCCTTTGCAAATCGGCTGACGGCGGTGTGCGGAGTTTTATTGATGTTTTTATTTATTATTTTTGTCGTGTTTATGCAAGAGATCGTAAAACGTTCGACCCGCAACTCGCTTGCGCTTTCTGTGCTGAAAAGGTTTTCACGCAAGAAATCACGCCGCGTATTGAACCCACGCCTAAATACATACAACATATATATATATATATATATATATATATATATATATATATATATATATATATATATATATGTATATAATTAGAGAATTGGGAGCAATAACACTTAGAAGATGGTATGGTGGTAGGGTACACAAGCAAAGAACGCTTCGAACAATGTAGCGACCATGATTTTTGGCAACATTTTTTAGATGAAAATTTGGCAATAATCGCGGTCGCTACATTGTTCGAAGTGATCTTTGCTGGTGCTCCATGTGACGAGATGAGACGGATGACGACGTGAGACGAGCTGCGACGTGTCATAGGCACTATTTCTTAAAATTTATCAGTATTTTCAATTCCGAACAAAGAACGGCTTTTATGGAAACAAATATTGCGAAGAACTCAGATGTGATTAAAGACAACCAGATTCTTATTTTTGTTCATTTCAATACAACTGAATAGTATAGGCCGGTATACCACCTTCACCTTATCACTTTTACCGCGATGGATCATTAACTCCACTTTGTAAACTTTTGGCAAACAAAACGCATTTCAGCAGTCATCTGCTTCAACTTTGAATATTGGTGGAATGTTTGAAAATGTAGATACTTTAATATATCTTCGTTCGTGCTAAAATCTATTTTTTTTTCTGTTTTTCAGTGTGACGTTTTTCATCCATGCCATTCATTGTGCACCTGTACTTACCGACATGGCTCACTATATGGTTATTGCACCTACAAACGCTTCGCGGAGTATGACTGAACGTTCCAGGACAATTACCCTATGCCTGTAATAATTTCATTTTGCAAAGTTCGTTGAAGTGCCTGCTTGAATAACACAATAAACAAAAAAACAAGAAATACATGTGCCAGTTTCCTGCATCGCGCGGAAAGTTACAACCAGGTAATCCCTAATGTCGTATTTGAATTGTGGAGGAGCGTAAATTCGGCTATGAGCAATATCTGACACTAAAACCTCTACCTCACTTTCCCGAAGCGCTTATTTTATTGATGTTAAGCTTCATTATCCGCCGTACCGCTTTACAATTGTGCGACTGATATTGCCAAGAATTGAACAAAATAACAGCAGGGTAGATTATTATTTTACCAACTTTAAATATGTGCTCATGATCTCTCACATTGCGTGCATGCGAATTGATATAACTCTTGCCTGTTTTGTATTTTTCTTTGATATACTTAGGAAGTTTTCACAATTTTTGAACGTTTATGTATGCCCCTGGTACAGAGTAAACCATTTCTTTTATGATTTCGTTTGAAATTATTTGCCATTTTTTACTCTGCACCTATCAGGGACCTTCACTTTCACACTGACTGATTTAGTGCTTCTTTATGCGACCTTTATTTACACGCATATTGTTATGCACTTACTCACAAAAGACGTGTGACTTTTGGAAAGTGTTTTGTATACACTGACCTTAATAGTTGTGCTCAAATCAATCATAACTCTTTTTATTATTTTTTTACTGATCTGTTCAAATGTTATTCTGTAGTTACAACCAAACGTTTGCAGCATGGAACAGAATGCTTGTTCGCAATGATCGCATCAAACGTAACTCTCTGCCCTTCGAACAAAGTTGATGACTACAGGGTATATATTTGTCTTACGCACGCACGCCAGGGAATAACGTTGCCATTTGTCACTTCAACGGAGAACTTAGCAAACGTGCTATGTTTATCAGATGATGGTTATGTTTTTCTGGCGAAAGGTTGACTTCGGGCAAAGAGCAATAAAACAGTTTTTACATATGAGAGATTACGATATAAACACTAAAGTAGGCAAGCAAGAACACCAGAAAATGGGCCAAAGACAACGAGGAAGGCTGGTGTAGAGTGCCAGCTTGAGATTATGCCTTGTATGAAATGGGGTCTAAAAATTTCACTTCTGCTAAAGGGTTAAAAATTTACACCATCATCCCGCGAGGGGAACCATGGGGTAGATGCGACGCAACGGGGGTTGCGGTTGCGTTATTCAAATCATCGGGCGATGTCATCGGAGCGCCGGCGGCGGAACGACTGAGCGGAGCGGCGCACTTACCGCGTTTATATGCAGCGGCATGAGAGAGAGGAGCGCATAGCAGCGCATACCAGCGCATGCGCATGTGTTAACCGAGCGCAAGCTTCGCGCTAACGCACAGCTGGCACGGCTACGGGAGCGATCTGACCGCGCTGACGCACAGATGGCGCTGCGGTGAGAGCGGCGGAGCGCACAGCTGCCGCGCCGAGGATGTGGACTACGCCGCGACAACGGCGCGGGAGAAGCCGAGTTAAAGAGATGCGTCGCATCTAAAAAGTGCTTCACAGAAAACATGGGATTGTCAGACAGGAAGAACACTGGGTGCAGTGGTATGTGTTGTCTCTAGAGTTCGGTGAAATGTTTGTGTCGTGTTGTGTGGAGTACTTTGCATTGAAGTAGCACGTGGATACAGGATAGGCTGTCTCCAAACCTGCTACTCAGGGGTCTTGGAGATACCGTGAGCAGGTAGGAGTCTGTTGCGTGTGTGTGCCCTATTCTTAATCGAGCCAGGGTAACTTCATTGTGTCCGTTGTGTGTGTCAGTGGTGTATGCTCCAAAGATTGGCTTTATAACGTGTAGTTCGTCGTGAGTCTGTTCCTTTGAGTGTGCTTGTTGCCATGTTTGGCGAAGGTGTTGTCTGATGTGCGACTTCAGGTCAGTGTAAGGTATTGTTGTTTGGTCAACTTTGGTTGTAAGTGCAGCAGAAGCGGCAATTCGAACTGCTGTCACGTTTCCGGCGATCTGCAAGTGAGCTGGCACCCAGCGCAAGTCAGTTCAAGACTTAACACATTTGCTGACATAATGGTTTTATAAAATAAAGAATAATATGATTTTTTACAAAGCTGGATGGATGCCAATGCACGTACTACGCTCAAGAAATCTGTGAAGATGATGGACTTGGGAATTTTATGACGGACAATTTGCTTGAAATCATAAAAATGCCATAGGTTTCAGCCGTAAAAATGTTGCATTTCAAGTTTAGTGTTTTAGATACCCTTAGATCAGGTGCGTGCGCAGCACACGACCCCGTTAGAGCTCTTTTTTATGAGCCAATTTCAATTCAATTCAATTCGATTTATGGTTCTATGTGGGGCTACAAAACATACCCAAAAACTGTTTGGACCCATAGCCAGCGGCTAGTAAGGGGTCCAATAAAAAAATGCAAGAATTGCAGACACGCATGTCAGTACACATCGTCAATAGTAAATTAAACAAAAACGATAAAGACACTCTAAACACTTGTTAAAGCACATATTTCCTGAATGAATACAATTCTAAAAGCCAGTGAAAGAAGCAAGAACACGTTGAATTTTTTGCAGCAATAACAATGGCAATTGCATTTGTCACGCAGGTTACAATGAATACATCATAACAAAGCACCAGAATCACTTAAAATGCAGGATGTCATCACATTGTATAAGAATAATCACGTCATTCAATAATGGGGTATAAGTGTGAGAAAACGTACAGATGATAGCTGCAAGCATGAACTCAAAGTGCGTCATTGATTTTAAGGTAGCGCGTTTTTATTGCAACAGAAAAATTGTTAGCAACTTTTACGTCATGCGGCAGGCTGTTCCAGATCTTTACACCAGTAAATTATAGCATACGCGCACCGTACACATTTCTTTTTATGGCTAAGTTAAAGTTTCCAAAGGTATGGCCCCGTGTTGCGCGTGTAGGAGTATTAAGTGTAGACACGTCGAACGGAAGGTTGTTTTTTATTATGTTGTGGATGCATTCAGCAGTTTTTTTCTCTTGAAGTAGATCAAATGGTAAGACGCGTAGTTCAGTAAACAGCGACTTGCTGGGTCGAGAGTAGCCAGAACGCGTTATTATTCTAAGAGCTCGTTTTTGCGCTCGCCTCAGGCGCTCTAGGTAAGTATTGTATGTCCAGCCCCACGACTCGATGCAATACGCAAGATGAGTGTGCACTAACGTGAAGTATAGGAGTCGCAGAACATCGGTGTCGAAGTATTCACGCAACTGGATCAAAGCAGAGCAGCCAGACGCAATCTTCGCGCAAACCGCGTCGACGTGATGTTCCGAGTGTATATGTTTATCTAAGGTGACACCGAGGTACGTAAAACAGTTGGTTGATTCAAGCTGTGCTTGGCAAATAGCTAATCTGATATCAGCCAAACCGCGACTGGTTTCGCGACTGGAAAAGTACATACTTAGTTTTCTTAGTGTTGACTGTCAATTTGTTCCTCAGATACCAGTCTGAGATTGCTTTCAGCTCAGCGTTTGCGATGCTTTCGAATTCGGTAGTATCTTTGGCAGTAATTATAATGGCAGTGTCATCAGCGTACATGATAGCGTTGGCTGAGGTTAATATCTGAGTCGTTCACGTAAAGGGAAAAAAATAGCGGACCAAGAGTAGAGCCCTGCGGTCCTCCTGTTCGCAGGTACTGCATAGGTCGGTAAACCATTCTGCACACGTGCTGCAGAATTGCAGTTGTGGGCACTCGTTAATTTATAAACTGCTAAAAAAGACAAGTCGCATGACACGAGCCGAAGCTGCCATGTTGGTAAAAAGTCAGAAAGGGTTTTTTTAAGTGTCTGAAAAGGTGACAGATACTTCTCACGTTTCCTGTCTCACTCTATGTGTCAGCGGAGCAGAAATAGATGGACGATTTAGAAGAAGTTAGGACATGGGTGTACCACGAATAAAATGTTTGAAAGGATGGTGGGTTATTCACAAAATTTTAAAGCATAAAGAAGATTCATGTAAGTTCGCTGGTGATGTATGGACCATTAACTGCACTCGACGTGTATGCTTTGTGCGGGGCTAGGCCAGAAAGCGTCGGACGCGAGGCGAAGCATCAAGTGCAGCACTAGGTGTGGCATTTTCAGCGCTGTTTCCCAGGCCGACCCATGAACCACACTCCCATTGTCCATGCGGAACTCGACCACGCTTGCAAAGACACGTTCCTTGTCCGTACCTTGTTAAAGAGTTCCTTGTCCGTACCATTGCATTGGTGTGAAAGGTTCTTAGAACGTTTACTGCTTTGAGGCATTTATGTTTCAGTTGTTTGATCTGAGGCATTAATGCGAGGTTTTCTTGTTAAACAGAGCCTAAAAATTGGTGTTTCTTTTTTTAAGAAATCAAGTCACCATAGAGTTTAACTTAGGATCGGGCTGGATACCGCGCCTCTTTGAGAAGACGACGCAGGTAATTTTCCGTGGATTACGCTTAGAACCATTTTGACCTGCCCAGCGAGGAAGCCTGTTTACTCCAAGCTGGTCCTGTTGTTCACATATGAGCATATCACGCGATTATAAAATATTTGTACACCGTCCACATACATCCAACAAGAGATTGTTGGTGACAATTCCTTCCGAACGAGATTATTCTTGACTATAAACTAGGTGCAGCTCAAAACGCTACCTTGAGGCGAGTCATTCTCCAGCGCGTGAACGTTTGAATGTGCCGAGCGAACTCTGACACGAAATGTTCGTAAGGATAGGTACCCGGACAGATTTCTGAGCATGTTACCTGAAACACCAAAGAATTTCAGGTCTCTAAGTTTGCCATAGCACCACGCAATGTCACATGGCTTTTAAATAATAAAGAAAACTGTCATGCAATATTGCTTAGGTAGGTAGGCATCTTTAATGAAGGATTCTAGCGCTACTAGTTGAATATGTTTAGATCGACCAGCCCTGGTGCCAGCCCGGCAGCCCCCGAGAACACCGTTGTACTCAAGAAACTACACAAGTCTAATGTTTATCATCTTCTCGAGGAGCTTGCACATGCAGCTTGTAAGAGCTATAGACCAATAATTCACAGGAGAGGTTAGGCCCTTACGCTCCTTCAGAAAAGCCACAACTATGGACTCTCTTCAAGACATTGGAATGTATACCGAAAGCCATAATTTGTTGTAGAGGTGCAGGAGGGTTTCAAGTGTGTCTGCATGTAGGTGCTGAACATTGTGTATAAAAGGTCATCTGCGCCTGGAGCTGAAGGCTTACAAGTTTACGAGAGCTATCTTGGGCTACTGAAGTAAAAGGGGGAGTTATATGAGGTGTTCGACTTTTTAATATCATGGAAGGACTTCTTTTCACACGTTCTTTTGTGTTGCATGAAAGTGTTAGTGTTGTGTGCTGAACTAGAGACGTATTGGAAGAGTTGTGCGGGTGTGTTAGCCTGCTCTCCCAGTGCGCCCCCTGTTGTACTAACCATGGGCAGGCTGTGTATCTAGTGTCGTTTCAGTTTTCGCTTCCATGTCAAGATTTTGCGTGTGTCGGTGTGTGAATTAACGGATGTCAGAAAAGTGCGCCAACTCTCTCGTTTTGCCCCACGGCGCACACGTTTTCCAAACGCCTTAGCCCGCTGGAACAAATCGCTTGAACTATGTTTAACAGACAGATACTGGACGTTACTTTAGTAATGGAAGTGAACTGTATTTAGAATATTACTTTTTGTTATTTACCCTGAACTCACATTACCAAAAAATTGTCATTATCAGCCTAATCAACTCTGATTCTTTACTATGAGATCTTCATGTACAATACTACTCCACAAATGAAATACCAACACAATTTATAAAGACCTCAAACATTAAGAATTAGCGATTTACTCTGTAATAATCCCAACAACTCACTCGGTCGTGGGCAAGCAAACACGACGGCCACTGAAGTAATACAGAATGTGATACGCATGTCCCGTGAGCAGCTGGCTGACACTTTCACTAACGTTTTTGCATCTGTAGGTTAAAACAATTACGGCCCACGTGGTTTAGTATATATGGTATCCACGAACGGTGAAAGTACGTTCTTAACGCCTGCAAACGAGTGAGAAATCCTTTCCACGTTTAGTTCATTGCGAAATAGCAAACCACTTTATGTAGATGACATACACTGGGCCTGTCAAATACACAGTCGATATAATGAGCGCTTTCGATGCAGACATTTAGAGTCTTGTTTTTCAACATGGAATCTCTTCAGCCCTCAAGCAGCTTGCAAAAGTCTGTGTTGTATTGAAAGCCGTGGACAAGAACTACTTCTCAAGTTACCACCCTATATCTGTGTTTTCAGTTTTTCCACAGGATTTTAAAAAGCTAGAAATGAGCGAATGACTTCTTTTTAGGACAAACATTGAATAAATAACAATATCCCAATTCGATTTCCGGGAAAATTATTAATCTATTCAGCTCTTCTAACCGAAAAATAATGTATTTAGAAGCCTTTGAAGATAAATTATTAGCGATGGCTGTATACGTAGACTTTTCAAAGTCACTTGATAGGATAAACAACGTTACACTGCTAAAAAACTTTATTATGGCGGTAGGGGAGTTTTTTTTTTTGGTTCAATAATAACTTGAGTTTCGCTGTCAAACTGTTGCTATAAGCAAGCATTTGTCCGAAGTAAAACCTTTCACAGCCGGTCATCCTCAAGGTACATTTTTTGGGTCATTACTTTCCATTGAATACTAAAACGAAGTCTGCGTTTTCGGAGCAAAAAACCGAAAAGAAAATGTCGATGGAGCACTTAGGCTTGAAAAGTTATAAATAAAAATCGTAGGTCACGCAAAAAGCCTTGGAGTGATAATTGAGGAACACCTGCTGAGGAATAGGCACATCTCCGCGATTTTAACAAACTTGGTACATATAACAGGTGTTCTTACATGGCTGCGTTTCTATCTTCCAACAAGTGTTAGGCTAATTATTTATAATTCACTTTTCGCCTCTATACTCAGTTACTGCGGTTAGTCTTCGAAAATAAAACAACGTCAAACATGCCAAAGCTTCATATCTTACAAAAGAAAGCTTTCAGAGCTATCTCCAACTTTCCGCACGATGCTCACACTGCCCCGCCCCTTTTAAGACAACATTGCGACCACTGTGTTCCACATTTGTATAATGACCCACTTCTTAAGCGTTACTATACAGGAATGAAACATAACAACATTATGGTCGATCAGTTATCAATTATGAAACAAAACTGTCCTGTTCATGGTACTCGCCATGCTGAAACATGGGTGACTCCCCATACATGCATAAAATATGATTGCCAGTTTCTCTCCTTTACACTTCCGTCATTACTGAACCCGCTGGGTTTGCACATATCCTTCATGTGAGGCTTCTATTATAGAAGAGTCGTCAATTTTCTGTCTCAAGTGTCTCTTCATCCTTGTACTGATGAATAATCATCATCATCTTCATCAGACTATCTACGCCCACTTCACGGCTAACGCATCTCCCACGCATCTGGATTCATAACGCATCTGGATTCATCATGGAAAACAGCATCGCCACCGACATCAGCCGCCGCCTCTCCTATAAAAGACCATCCCTGTCCGTCTGCCCTCTGTGGGCTCAGTGACTGCGCAGCAGCGCAGTTCACTAATCCGTTCGCCTTTGCCATGCAGGTCAGTAATTCACACAGTCTGTTCGCTAAAAAATCTAGTAATACTTTTTGATACAGTCACCGAGCCCACAGTGTTGCATTGCCATTGCCGCTGAATGCGCGAGTGTCATTTATTCCTTGTTGCTCCAAGCCGGTGTCGTTGAAACAAACCCCGGCCCTGTTACCATTGAAGAAGTTGCCACCGAATTAAAAAAAATTATCCGCTGGTCAATCCACCGTTCTCACCGAACTAAAGGAGTTGAAAGATCAGCTGCAATCCACTGATAAAGTAATAACAGACTTAAGTAAACGAATAACAGATCTTGAGAGCCACTTCAAGTCCCTTTCATCTCTTAAAGTTGAAATGGACAGCTTAAAGGCTACCACACTTCAGATGTCCCACCAGATAGACAGCTGATCAGCCCGAGTGGACGACTCTGAAAATCGCTCCCGCCGAAACAATTTAATATTCTATGGCATTCCCGACACTAACCCTTCCGAACATTTTACTGAACCAGAAAAACTAGTAATTGCTCTTTGTGCTAATCACATAGAGCTGAATATTGAACCAAAGGACATAGACAGAGCGCATCGTCTTGGCCGTCACGCTGTAGACAAGGAAAGGCCGATAATTGTAAAATTTAATACTTTTAAAACAAAGGACAAGATTCTTTCAAACGGTCGCAAACTCAAAGATACCGATTACAGCGTTGGCGAAGACTTTTCCGCCACAGTTCGAATCGCTCGCAGGCATCTTATCGCTTTCGCAAGGCCCCAGTCCTGTCCATTTATGTTGACCTTTAAAACCCCACGCATGGGCAAAAACGCTACATATTTGACGAATCGACACAAACGGTTAAAGAATTACTATAGCTAGTTCCTCGCAATCCACACGCGCGTAATGGCCCCAGATCCACCCCACGCCCACTACTTTCCTTCTCAGTTATCTTTACTAATATACGCAGTTTTCTACCAAAGCGAGACGTCATTTCTAATCTTGATTCCTCGTCGAGCAGTAACATATTAGTGTTATCAGAAACGTGGCTATACCCTGACATCAGCGACCATGAAGTTCTAGCAGACCTTCCAAATTTTACAGTTTTTCGCAAGGACCGTATAGATAGGCGAGGCGGAGGCGTGGCTATTGCAATCAGCAAAGATATTTCTTGTACTGCAATTAACATTCAGACTGACCACGAAATTATGTGGCTTCTTTGCCACGCCACTCCCGAAACTGTTTTAATTGGTGCCTGCTATAGACCTCCCCACAGCACTCCCGATTTTGCTCGTAAACTTAACGACATGTTAAATAATCTAACTACTGCATACCCTAACGCCCGCATTCTCCTTTTTGGGGATTTCAATCATCCTCTCTTTGACTGGGTAAACCAAATTACTTTGACGTCAGGAGAAACCGAAGCGAACGACTTTCTTGATGTGTGCCTAAACTTTAACCTAAGCCAACTTGTAACTGAACTAACTCGCGTAACTCATACGTGCGCCAATACCCTTGATTTAATAGTGACGGATCACCCTGAGAGCCTTTCGTCCATTTCATATCTTCCAGAAATTTGCGATCACAAGGTTCAGTTTACGTTCAAACCGGTGTCTCGTCAGAAAAGTAAAAAAACTATACGTCTTTATGACAAAGGAAATTATACAGCTATCATTCATGAACTCCGCTCTTTCTTTCCATCATTCGAATCATTATTCCAAAATAGACGCGCGCAAGATAATTGGAAAATATTTACGGACAAAATGGATTATCTTGTGAGCAAATATATACCCACATTTAATTTCCAGGCCGACACTCAAAAGCCCTGGTTCACCAAAACATTAAAACGCGTAGAAAACAAAAAGAAACGCCTCTTTCGTTCAGCCAAACAGAAGGGAAGCCAATGCGCATGGGAAAAATACTATGTAGCTGAACATGACTACCTAGGAAAGATATGCGAAGCAAAGCACTCTTTCTATAACTATAACTTGCCGAACATTCTAAAAAGTGACCCACGCAAGTTTTTCGAAATAATCAATCCTCACCCAACTCAATCGACTAACTTCACCGATGATGCCGGCCGACCAGTGAGTGACGTCGATTGTGCAAACATCTTTAATAACGCATTTGGATCAGTGTTCACAAAAGAAACAGACCTTCCGTTTTTCATGCCGAGTTCCACTATTGAACTCTTCATGCCATCCATCACATTTTCCGTGTCCGGTATATTATCTATAATAAACAACCTAAAGCTGTCGTCCTGCGCTGGTGTAGACAATATTAACTCCAAGTTCCTTAAAAACACTGTATATGTCTGTGCCGAATACTTATGTTTATTGTTTTCACAGTCACTCTCAACAGGCCAACTGCCCGACGATTGGAAAAAGGGAAGGTCATTCCAGTCTTCAAAACCGGTAACAAAAACTCGCCTCTAAATTATCGTCAAATCTCCTTAACGTCGGCGCCTTGCAAAATCATGAAACACGTCATATCCACTCACATTGTCAGTTTTCTTGACAAGGTTAATTTTTTTCATCCTGCACAACATGGCTTCCGAAAACGATTTTCATGCGAAACACAGCTAGCACTTTTTGTCCATGACGTTCATTCCAATCTTGATAATAACCTTCAAACCGACGCCATATTTCTAGATTCCACCAAAGCATTCGATAAGGTACCCCATAAACGCCTGTTACTGAAACTTTCCCACTTAAACTTACACCCCGCAGTCTTAATCTGGATTCAAGAATTTTAAAATAACCGTTCCCAATCTGTCCTTGTAAAAAATCAGCTCTCCAATTTTATTCCAGTTATATCAGGTGTCCCTCAGTGTTCCGTCCTTGGCCCCTTGTTATTTCTAATATATATTAACGACCTCCCAACGAACTTAACTTGTAACATAAGCATGTTTGCTGATGACTGCGTTTTGTACCGCACAGTAACTAATGTATCCGATCAAATTAGCCTTTAGTGTGACCTTAACCAAGTACAGCGTTGGTGTGAACACTGGCAAATGGAACTTAATCCTAAAAAATGTAAACTTATGTCGTTTCAGCGTCGCCATAACCCGCTGACCACTTTCTACATAATTTATAACACTAATGTTCAACTTGTGCAATCATACAAATACCTTGGCCTAACTTTGTGCAATGACCTATCTTGGACTGAGCATATCCGGACTATCATCGCAGCTGCTAATCGTACTCTCGGCTTCCTAAAACGTCATCTGCGCAACGCACCTCGCCATGTAAAATTACTAGCTGATCAATCGCTCGTAAGAAGCAAGCTCGAATACGCGTCGTCAATTTGGAACCCACACCACGCGTATCTCATCACTGCGCTCGAATCACTTCAAAACCGGGCTACTAGATTCATTCATTCCTCATATGCCTATCACATTAGCGTGTCATCTTCAAAAGTAGAAATTGGCCTGTCCCCTCTGTCTTCCCGCCGCCGCATTGCTACCCTTTGCTTGTTTCATAAACTTTTTCACAGTCCACTAGCAATCGAACCTTACATCTCCCCCCATTTCGCAGATCACATCACATTGGCCATATCTTTCAAGTTACCCGTCAACGTTCCCGCACCGTTACTTTTGCTGCCTCATTTCTTCTTCGTGCAGGAAAAGACTGGAATGACCTCCCCCACCATATTGCAGCAATCACCTGTCCCTCAACATTATATGCATAGCGTCACAAGCCATTTTTCAAACTAATTCATGCCTTTTTTGTACGTTTTTGTGTAACCCCACCCCTTATGTAATGTCCCTCCGGGGACCTTTAGGGTAACAAAATGAAATAAAATGAAATGAAAGATATCCAATTATGCCGGTCCTGTACTAACTGCGACCAATTTATCCCCGCGACATCTTGATTTCGTCTGCCTATCTAACTTTCTGCCGCACCCTGCCAGGCTTGCCTTCTCTAGGGATCCACTCTGTTGCTTTTAATAACGTGCTGCTATCTTACCCTCGCATTACATGCCCTAAGAATACCAATATCTTCTACTAATGCCTTTACCACGCTTTTGTTCTCTGCCCCACTCCACTCTCTTCTTGTGCCTTAATGATCAAGAATACTTGCTGTAAACGTTTCAACTGTGTATATGAGTTTCTCCCGTTTTACATGTATGTATATATTTTATGGACATTGCTACACAAGAGCCACAGCCCCTCAAGGCTTCTTTCTTTAACTTTTTCTCTGTTCCTCTGCTATCTGTGCTGTTGTTGATACGAATAAAGAAAATGAATATAAAGCATGGCCAAGGGAAATGACAGCAAGACTCGAAGGACCAAATGCCTACATATTCTGCATAGAAGTCCTCGTTGAAAACACAATACCTTTAATACATCAACAGATGTAACTGAACAAAGCCCGTCACTTATTTTAGGTTAATATGACCGTAGCGATGACGTATTAGACTACCCGCTGCGGTGTGTCAGTGGCTAAGGCTTGCGCTGCTGAGCACGAAGTCACGAGTTTGATTCCCGGCCGCGGCGGCCGCTTTTCTGATGCAGGCGAAAGGCAAAAACGCCCATGTGTACGAGATTTCGGCGCAATTTAAAGATCCCAAGGTGGTCAAAATTAATCCGGAGCCCTCCACTACGGCGCGCCTCATCGTCTGCGTTGCGTCCGCACGTTAAAGCCCTACAATCAATAACATCTTAGACGGCCACAACCTTCCGCTAGGCCGTAAACACAACCAATGGCGCGTGCAAACAGAAAAAAAACTCAATTGCAGAAATAAAAGTGTAGCTAGTTGGTTTGATCCTTTCATATTGCTTTATTATAACTTTCGAAATTTTGGAATAAGGATTCAACAGTACAGCAACAGCCATAAAAAAACGTCACTCTCGTCATTGGGGTATAAATGCATTTGTAATCCTGACAGTGCCACTTTCAGATCACCTTTTCAAATTTCGTAAAACACAAAAATCACATGGGCCCTGAATCGACTTTTTAAACCCAGTCATACTGCAAAGAGCGTCAACGAATAATTTATAGACAGACATGCCGCTGTGACTATACTACCCTATACTAAATTACCCTGGGACGGTACCACCAGTAAAACTATACTGTTTTTGTTAGGTTTGTGCTCTAAGCAGGCTGAGAGTACCTACTTATAGGTCACTTCCCGAAAGGGAGCCGTTTTATGCGTCTCGTGGATGGGTGGGTGTTGTATTTTTAAAGAAAATATTTCCACAGCTGTGTTTTACCCCTTTTTTCACCTTTTCTGAAGATTTCTGCTGGCTTTCAAACATTGTTGAGTAAATTATCTGCCATTTCCTCAGTCTTTGCAACGGAACTGAATGCATGTGATCATATATGCACAAAAAGTTACCAGTTGTCGGCCGGTGCTTTTTGTTCATTACACTTCGCCACTTTTTTCTCATCACAAAGAAAAAATACAGGTAGGCGCCCCACTGGTATTGCGTCATCCGGATATATCCATGCTTTATTTTCACTCACTATGCATCGTATGGGAAGCTCTCCACACCAAAAGCGGTAAAATATACCTGCGCACACAGAAACGGGCTGCTGGATGTCAGTTTCCTTGAAGCTGCTGCCCGCGGGAAGAAACTTTCTGCCGATTCATCTAGTCACAAAAAATTATTTCCCTGCATTGCAATATAATCCTAATTGGAGCCCGAAATTTTCCACTTAAGCCCTAATTCTCTCCCAGCCGTCCCAATGTATCGAAGGTGTAGGGATTCGTAGCCGTTTTGTTCGGTAATGGTGCTGCGTAGTTTGCAAGATGGTGTGCACTCTTTGGAATTGAGGAAGTCATTGTAAGCTACTAACACTGACGATGCACTCTTCGCAAAATAAAGGGGCAGAAGTTAAACAAACCCCCATTTGCTTAACACAGTTTTGAACACAATAATTAACGAATCACTTTTCCTCCGACAAGAGGGGCGGATGCAAAGCTTCATCTCAGTGAAAATGGCTACTACCAAATTCTAAACGCAAAGACCGCAAAACAACTCGAAGAAACGTTTGTCGAAATCAGAATGCAATGACCGAAATCAAAGCGCAAACCTTCGATCGGCCAAAACAATACCCTTTATTTCTTTTCCCGAATGCACATGTCTGTTATACGTTCTTGTAGATCCTTATTTAACGATTATTGGGAACCGTTACGTTCATCAATGGCTGCCCGCTCTTCTGCATAAGGAACTGCCTATGTCGTTCTGAAAAATTATATTGATGACGACAGTCAGTTACCGCACCTGCCATATGGGCAGGCACGAGCATCGCCGGTGATTAGCTACATTGTTGCATTGACAGAACATGAGACGTGTGCACGCGCGCCAGCGCCAGCTGTAAATGTTGGCTTTACGCAAGGAATTTTGGCGTAAGTCACTTACGATGTGGCAAGTCAGGCAATCCGATCTTCGCTTGAAAACCTTACAACGGTTTTAAATCACGTCAATCTCGATAATTAACCTAACATGAGTCAAGATGACGCCTATTGATATGCGGAGACTTCTATGGACCACTTTGCGGGTCCTTTGACTTCTGTGGTGTACGGCACCAACTTAAATTGAAGAAACGTAAGCATGTTCGATGGTTTATTGTAGCCCTGTGTGGCCCTGGCGCTTGTGTGGCCGTGGTGCTGGTGATGGGCGTTTAATCCAGCGCGCCTCTGGCTTGTGCCACCTGCTTGACATTGTACCATAGTGCTGTTTCCTGCTGGTCCTCGGTGGTCAGAACCTGCTCTATCCGCGCTGCGCTGTGATGTTGTGTGTCGTCATTTCCTGCATTCTAGTAGTTATCTAATTAATTCCCACGTGGTCAGGTTTGATTGTAGGAAAACATTAGCATAAGCTTTAATGGTTTATCGCGGAACACCTCTACTGTTCTCTTATGTTCGAATTGCTTATCTCGGGAAATTCCCCAGTAATCCGTACACCATACACAGAGCGCAGCGCCAGTGTATACATTATCAAAATAGTTACTTCATTTGAGGACCATTGAATAACCGTAATTAAGAAATTATAGCTATAATATCGATGGCTCAAAATAAGTCCTTGCCAAAAAGTTCTAAAAATACCGTCAATAAAATGTGCCCACGCACCCGGTGCAAATCGGTAACCAGTGAAGCTGTTAGGCCCGTTTGTTGGTTTAGGTATGACGTGCGGCCTGTCAACCTTGAAGTAATGTACAGCTGGTGTTGGCCACTGCAACGATGGGGCTGTTCCACCTGCACCCCTACCGCTCCGGCGTAAGCTTATCCCTTACGCAGTGCTTCTTGCAGTAGCTCGCTGTGAGGGTCTCTCCTGAAAACAGACTTCTTCTATTTCACCGATGCCACGTTCTTGGACTTTAGCGTTGGTTGACGCAAGAGTGCAGCAACCTCCCCTATAAACCAAGGAAAACTTTTTTCGTATACATTTAGCTCGTCTCCAACATTGTTTCTTCCCACATGGGAATGAGGATCCGTCAGAAGTTTTGTGTATACACTGGGCTCCCGGATTTTTGCTTCTTTTCACCAAGCCATAAAAATTTAGCTTTGACAAGTAACAAAAAGAATACGATCGGATGATATTCATGACTTTTGGAAACCTGTTTAGACCGTCTATGAGGTCTCTCAATAGTTTGTCGATGTTGACATAATAAAACAAATAAATAAAGAGACAGCTGACAATGTTTTGAATCGTTTTAGAACTGCGCTATCAGGCATTTTCGTCTTCAGTAATTACCCATTCATACCCTATAATTACTGTGTATGCAGAACATCAATATGTTTCAGCTCACACTACCGAAATGTAAATGCAAAATATTTTTGTTACATTTTAAGAACATAGAGTGCACACTGGCCCCAATAAAATTCTAGTCTAGTGACGTGCTTTAAAGGCGAAAGCCTTGTTATATTACCAATTACCAACTCTGTTACTGCTACATCATGTTTGCATCACCTTCTTCAGTTTTTTTGTATTCCGTTTGGGCAAATTACTTCTACATGCTTTTTTTTGCTTCGTAGTGTATGCGTCTCTTTTTTTTAATTTCAATGCTTCCTCTTACCGCGTGAGGCACGCGCGATGCTTGAACTTTTGCTCTTTATATTGGCAGTTCTTGATATGTTGTGACGTCCGCACATTATCTAAGAGAACCTCCTGATTTTCCGGGAATACCCGCAGTGGCTGTTCCCAATAACAAACGGAACAACTATTTCAACACATGTTGGTCCACTGGCAACGTGTCTCACCCGGTGGGCGTGTTTGGGAATATTGGAGCCTGTGTTAACGCAGATAGATGCGAATATTGCTGAGTAATAACGTATGCGAAGTACTCTGTTGAAATCATATTAGATCACACGTTTTTTATTTATTTATTCTTTAAAGGGGCCACCTGCTCAAACTGCGGCTAGTTATGTACCCTCTACCCAATGATTTCGGTTTTCCAGAAAAACAGTAGAGGTTCACGTAATCGTCAACCCTTCTCATGAGCTGTGGGAGAGACAACTGGCCAACCAACTCCAGCCGCGAAAATCAGTTTCGGCTTGTTGAACATGAGGAGGAGGCAGCAAGCTTCAACGTTATCTTGAAATGAGGAATAGAACACGTGCTCCTTTGCAAAATCAAGCTTACTCTCTTTCTCTTTCTACATCGGCAGCCATTTCACCGACCTGAACACATCAATGACGGTGTTTTTTTTCTGCGGAATGGGCAGCTAAGGCTTTCGCCTCCAAATTTGTTAGGTGTCTGATGCGGAAGAGTAACGTTTTGCCGCAGCCGAATTCTTGTCATCCAGCAATGCCAAGCCTACACTGATTTGCGTAGAAGGTCGCACGTAGCAGTTGTCGTATTACAGGAACCTGTTGAGCTGTGGGAGAACCTGATTGCCAGCGACGACGTGGACGTCCAGGAACTACTAGCATCTAGGGCGTCGGTCGCCCGGTCATCACTTGGATTCCTGGAATACGGAACCACTCCTATTTTACAGGGCTCATTAATGTTTCCTACAACTACTACTACTGTTAAAAACCCAAAAGACCGAAGCACAGTGTTTAGTCGGAGGGTCTTGCCGCACTTCCACAACACCGGATAATCAGTGTGCGATATCGGACCACACGAGTACCCATAAAGATGCTTTCGATTAACCATTTGATGTTTCAAAATACATCTTCGGAACTGGATCCAAAACCTGCTACCCTTCTGCTTTGGAAGAAAGGTGGTATTACTGTTTGTGGATAGCTTAATGGGTGTAACGGCACCGCTTTATGCTGTAAAACACTCCCGTGTTGCTGCTATTAGGAATTGCTAGTACTGTGAACTGTGCTGTTGTCTTCGTCCTGAGTGTGCATATATGTCACTACCCCAGGTCTCTTGCAAGTTGCTAGGACGCACTCTAAATCTTTGTGGCCGTGTTTTTTCATTATTTTTTATTGATTGTTAGTTTTGAGTGTTTGCTTCATTTTTTGTTTCAATATGACAACGTTTGCGGGCGAGGAATTTTCCTCGAGTAGGATTTTCGCAGCAGCGGGTAATCACGATCATTTTGCTCTCAATTTAGTATTGCTTTATAAAGGTCCAATATGTCACACTGACCGCCTCAAAATTTTAACGTTCCTGAACATTCATGGCCTCATATTAGTAACAACAAAAAAATGAACAAAGCGTGGCAGTTGCTGTTCTGTCCCGGCATAAACGGACACATAGACCACAGCTCATAAACAATTTGACTTGGCCTTTTGACTGGAAGCACCCCAGTAGCTATAGTTGACAACGAAATTGGGAACAGTGTGATGTGCTCTCAACAGCAGCTGCGTCTTGCACCTCTAGCGTTGCTTTGTTGTGGTTTGTATAGTGTCTTCCGAATGTTTTAATATTAAATCTGAAAAACAGATGGCCAGTGGTTGAATTCATCTGAACTGACGTCACTCGAGTGCCGAAAATATTCAGAAAGTGATTATGAAAACTTTTTACGTGTTTTAAAGTTACCTGGCTGACGTGGAGTGGTAAAATGTCGCTCTTACGTTTTGTGGCCACCGATTCTCAGCACTGGACGCAGGTATTCACTACGTTCTCAAACCACTTCAACTGTGAAACAAAAGTTCAGAAACAGGTTGGAGGGTACAGCCGGTGACCCCACATAACTGACATGAACCTCCGGTCAAGGCAGGGCCAGCTGCCCTCGCACGCCATACTCGGGCGGATATTGGGCGGATGTAGATACTTCCGGTGTAGTCAGGCGTTCATGTCAGCATTTTTCCACCTAACAATAAACAATGAGAAGGATGTCTTTCATGTATTTCTCAGCAAATCATCCGTTCGTTTTTCTGGGGCACCCAGACGTAAACACCTCGATTTTTAAACAAAGTTATGTCACTCACTTCCAGCACTAGACATGTGGCTTTGCATGATGACCGGCTCCGATGCAATACTTTTTGAGAATATTGACAATTGGCGGCACATCACCTTTGGAACTTGTTTAGAGACAATTGGCTTACAATACCAGAACGAGTAACTCGTACCAATTGTAGAAATTGCAGCCGCATTTCGCTCTCTCTGCCATCTGTTATAGCAAAAGGTCCAACGCGTAGGTTGGTGCTCCAGGTCCCAATGCTTTTTTCAAACATTTTACATCAAAGCCATTTACAATTTTCCCGTTATCTTCCGATTTTGTTACCAAGCCCACAGAAATGGTGATAAAGACGTTATCCTCCAAAATGACCCTCCTAAATTGTTCGTGTCGCTCTGATATTGCATAATCAATGCAACTTCTCCTTGATGCAATAATGCGCTGCTTTATAGCTTTATGTATACTTGATGGCTTCGAGAACAACACGACATCTTCTTGAACCGCCTGTTTTAAAACTTCGACAAGGGTAGTCATGGGCATGTTACCAAAAAAAAGTAACGGTGTTACAGTTATCTGAAGTTTCCAAAAGTAACTAGTTACAGTCACAGTTACTGTAAAAAAGTAACGTCGTTACTTTTCCGTTACTGTATGTAATAATTATGAGAAAACAAGATTTAGATTATTAAATAGAAACGTTCGAAGGCATGGGGGCCCAGGCAGCGGTTTCACTTGCTCTGTGTCGAGAGAAATGGCTGCCAAACCTTTAGAAGAAGTACGAATGCGGAGGCCGAACCCATACTATGCCGAGCTTGAGGACAAACCAGACGAAACAATCAATGTCAACAAAATTTATTTTCAACTACTGCGTGGTCGCTTGAACGCCTTGCATAGTGTGGTAGAAGGGGAAAAGGGGGATGGGTGTGGTGGATCCCCGGAAGGACCTTCTGAGGAAAAGGGAAACGGATGTGGAAGTATTTTGGTTGTCGAGGTTTTTTGAAATATACTAAAAAAAGCGCTGCGTTAGAATTTTATTTCTTACTTGTCGTCGGAGATTCAGACCAAATTGAGGTATTGCCGAAGCGACGTTTGTCCATAGGCCCTCGGAGGCGTTCTCCCGCCCCAACTCCCAGCCACCCCCACCCCCGGAATGAGGCGACGTTATTTCCAAAGGGAATAGAAACTGAACTGGGCGCTTTACTGTTTTTTCTTGCGCGCCCTGTCCTCACAAAGGCTATTTTTGTCTCGTCGACAGGGAAACACTGTTCTTCCAATTACAGCCTTTCACAGCAACCACGTCCCCGATCCCAGATCCCGCTCCCTTCGTTTGCTTTGAGGAGTAGGGCGAACGACGCTCGCCCAAGTTTTCTTTGCGCCCAACATTCAGAAACAGATGTACCTACAGTATTCTTTTCTGCCCCAGCTCGGGAAACGAAGTCGCCAGGCTTTCCGAGAATATTTTCTCGTGCAGCGGCAGTATGGTGAAGCGTCTGCCGGCCAAGGTGCTGGGTGGTGTGTTGTCGTATGTCTGAAGGGGCGTGGAATTCATTAATTCCTCGACCTTGTTCGGGCACTGTTGACAGCTCGACGAAGCCTCTAGAAAAGGGGTTCCAAACTCGTGATCCCAAACACGGCCAAGGGTCTGAAAAGCGCACAATGGTCGCAAGCAACTGCAACTTGTGAATCGAACACTCTACAGCACGCGCCGGGCTGGACTAGCGCGGGGACGCCGAGACACTCCCCGCGGCGTTTTATGACCCCCGAAACGGGGCTGCATGTCGCTAATGAGAACGCGACGCATTGACCGGAGTTTTCCAGGCTTCCGCAAAAGTGCAAAGGATTCAGTACGTTGTGCGGTGTTTTTGGATGTTTTTTTAGATGTGAAGCAGCTTATGGTCGCGCCTCTTCCCTCCCCGTTGTGCGTCCGCCGTTGTGCGGCGTGCACACCCCCACTCCGCATGCGCATCCTCCGCCTATTCTCCTCTCCTTGTGTAATCTCCTCTCCTTTCTGGCATTCCTCCTTTCCTCTCCAACGCTCATCTGCTCTCCGGCGTCCCTCCTCTCCTCTCTGGGATTGCGCAAAGAATGGCAACACCTTCGGCTCCGCGCGCGATAATTTGAAGCAGCTTACGGTTAGAGGCGCGATGGTAGCTGCTGCATACTCCGCTAGGGGAGCCACTGAAGCTGCGGGTTATGGGTATAAATAACGCGCACGCGCACTCAGTTACCCTCATTATCCTCCCGCAAGGCCGCGATCGAACTGAAAACTAATAGGAAACTTGAGTCGACCTCATGGCTGCTTCGCATACTACTCAGGGTTCCCCTACGGGAAGATGGTAAATTTTTTTTCCTGTTCGCCTTTGTGTCAACCAATTTTACTGCGCTCCAGATGGTGCAGCCATGCATCGTACTTTTAGTTCTGGTGTCAACATGCGTCGACGTGGGCAGCCTAAAAATATTGTGAGCCGTTTCTATCCGGGAACGAGGATCACGAACCAAACAATATTGCACACGGAATACAGGTAAGGGCAAAGAGCACCCTTAGGCAAGAAGGACCAAAAATTCGCCTACTAGGGAGCTAACTGCCTTTGACACAATCATTCAACCATGCGGAGAATAATAGTGAGCGGACAAACGATTATTCCGCAACCGGTGTTGTCCGTTTCGATGCCACCCAAGGACGCCACGTTGGAAGGGGTCCTCCAAAAAGAAAAGCAGCCCCTCCAGCTGGATTCGAACAGTGTACTCCTACAAAACAAACCCAATAATCTACCTTTAGGCTGCGGGGCCACGCAGGAATGTTTCCTAATATACATTGAAGTGTAAAACACGCAGTTCTTTGGACAATGTGACATCTCAATTTCGACTGTTTCAGAATTTCTACCCTTGCAAGTGATCAAGATGTGCGTGGTGCTCACGTTGGGGAATATTCTGGCGCTCAATTCCAAGTTTACCGTCACAAACAGCTGTTCCTGCAACACAAGCAAAAACCCTCGCCGCTTAGTTTGAACGTCCGGGACGCTGGGCGATCTGACGATTGGTTTGGATAGGCATAAATTGGCGCCAACTACGTGTATTCTTAGTGTTCGCTAAACATGTTAAGCCCTATGGCTATCGTTTACGAAAGCGGTCACCTGCATGAGGACACAATAGCGTAACAGGCCGTATTTTGCTGCATGCGCCAGAGCAATTTCGGCGCTGCTGAGGCTGAATTTTACAAGCTAGCGCTTCTGGACGATCGGGACCGGGGTATGCAGCCGGGTCTTAGGGCAGTTGAGAATTGTCAAAGCCTTTGTACGCAATGCAGAAATATACAAAGAGCAAAAACTTATTGCAAGACGTTTAGCTATAGCGTGCCTTTTTTCTGTTCATATCACGCAAATAATGCGATTTTCCTGTCTACTAAGAAAAAACATATTGGTTAGCTTATGAAGCAACGTTTGCTACCTTCACTAGCACCTGTCTCATTGTGTGATGCGCTCTAAATCTTTATTGGACCGGTATTACCTCGCGCAAATTCTATGCAACACTGCATATTAACAGACCCTCACCGAGAAGAGTTTGTTCGCGGAATTCACCACTTCATGCCATGACCCGCCGCTTGGGTTAGCAAAGGCGCTAATGCTATAATTAAAATTGATATCTTCTCACAATGCACCATATAAAAAACTCGGTGATTGCAATGACTTGTGTTTTGGAAATCTACAACTGTCAATAGACATAGGTGCCTAACTGCGAAGACAACGCCATTACTGGTGAGTAAGAACGCAGCCGCGAGAATAAATGATGGGTTTGGCTTCCGGCTGCTCTTTATAGATTGGCGGGGACGAAATATACTTCCCATTTTTACACACCGCACACAGTCTGCCACAGTTGCAACAGGTGAAGATGACTAATTGCCCGCGAAGGCCGATGGCGGTATTTGGTCCAAATTTTATTCTGGCCTTGCTCCATTTTGCCTAGTAGTGTGTGACCAAATTTCATTTTCCTTGTTGATAGCAGGGGCTTCTAAGGAAGGCCCGAACATACACGCACACACTTTCATATTGCGTCTGCTGATATTTGATATGGGTTTAATTTATAAGTGATCTACTCAAAATGCATATTGTAGCGACGAGCGGTATACGCCTGAGTTTTACGCATATTTGGATTCTGCACATAGTGCCTGTCAAAACTAGTTTTCTCAAAAAGAACACTTAAGTAGTGAGGGGCAAGCTTGAATACAAACCATTATTTCAGAGTGTTTGACTGTTCTGGTGACCCCATGCCAGGCGCAAACAGACCGGGATGTTTGTTTACCAACAGCTCCCGCTGTACACCATTTACAGCCAACAAATAGGCTCGCTAAAAGAAAAAGCGTCATAGGTGCACATGAGATTAGTGGCCTTCGAGCACGTGACAGTTTCCCTTTCCGCAGTATACCACCCCGGTGCGCTGCAAAAGGCGGTGTTAATTAAACTTGAGGGGCTCGCCGGAAAGACACAATATCATGTTCTCTGTCTACTCGGAGCTCATGTCGTTGGTCGCAAAACGGAACACAGCGTTCGCGGAAGCGCTGTAACGTACGGCAGTTGCACTAGTCTCCGGCTCACCTCCACTGTTCATGTGAGCCGATCATTCGCTCCAGACAGTTTGCGTTCCTCCTATAGACTCGAGTTCTGCGGTACTTCACTTATGTAAATTACACGAAGCGTTTTAAAACAGCGTAATAATGTTGCAAAACAGCAATCACAAAATAACTCGTACTGTAGGTATTCTGCTTCGGGCATCCATGAGCCTCACATGTTTGCGCAAGTACCGAATTTTGAAAATTTTCCGCGAAACACATTTATCCGGGTCTGGTTCACGTTGGAGCGGATTTACCATTACATACAGTCGAACATGCTTATATAAAACACGAAAACATCAAATTATTGTATATACCGAACAGTCCGAATATCACTTAGAAATACCAAGCAAAAGTATACGGCTGTTGTATGCGTATATCGAGCTCACGATTCCTGGTCCATTCAATTTTGAACACGGCGCCAGAAGTACGCCAGCAAGCGCGCTCCTCCTGACGGGGAGAATGCGGTGATGGTAGTGGCAAGTTTTGCATGTGCTGCCGCGCTGGGTGTGGAGGAGGCGGCGCCACGTCGCCTTGAAGGCCTTCAACACCTGCTTCTCGCACGCTAGCACAGGTGGAAGCTGCATGGCAGCGACAATGCTCGGTAATGTTTGGTGCGAATTGCAATAAAGTATGATGGGAACCTACTTGAAGCGCTAGGTTTGTGACATTTTTTCTGCGTGCTTGAGCGGTTAACCAAGGTGCTTGTGCATAGAAACCAATGAAGCGTCGTGCGTGTTTGTTTCGTCAGCGGCACGGGTTTTGGAGCCATGTTCACAAAAAACGGAATAATTATGATTTAGCGACGACGGCGGACGTTGTATACGCTGTAGCGGCGCAGGCTACAGCGTATTCATCCTTCGTCCTGTTTTTGCAGGTTTGCATTTTACCACTCCCACTAATTCGCCATCTTGTTCTCTGTGCCGCTACGCTGCTGCCCATGTAGCTTGGCGAAATGAGTAGCGCTGAAGACAATTGTTGCTTTGACTGTGACTTGGTTATGAGCCAGGATGACCCTTTTGCTGTTTGTAGTGAATGTTTATGTTCGTACCACTTGGGACCATGTTCGGGGATTGCGGAAAAGACTTTCAAGTCCAGATCAGAATCTACAAAGAAGCAGTGGCGAAGCGCATTGTGCAGAGGGGCTAAGCAGAAAAAAACAGTTGACTACGCATCTGTTAATGCAATGGCTGAGCTACAGGAGAAGGTGAAGACCATGCAGGAAACACTGACCAGTCTTGAAGCAAGTGTTTAGCACGTGTCGGACAAGTATGATGAAATAATAACTAGACTTGACCAACAGGAAAAGAAATGATTGAGACGAAACAGCGTGTTGAGGGCATTGAATCTCTCCAAGGCAAAGAGCAAATCGGCTGCATAAAAAAAGACCTTGACGAACTTGAATGGCAGAACAGAAAGTTAAATCTAGAGTTTCACGGGCTGCAAAAGACAGATAAGGAAGACCTACTGGCTAAAGTAAACTAAATCGCAGCAACACTCGAGGTTCCCGAGCTGAAGCACAATGACGTCACTGCGGCCCATCGCTTGCCTTCTAAGCCCGATAAAACGCCTGCTGTAATCGTGCGCTTCACTCGGCAGGCTACAAGGAACGCCTGGTTCGAAGCTAGAGAAAAACTTAAAGAGACTGAAAGTGATGTGTACATTCAGGCAAATATGACCAAGCAAACGAGAACGCTACTTTGGGAAACAAAACAGTGGGCACAAGAACGGAATTTCCGTTTCGTTTGGCACAACAACGGCAAAGTTTTGATCCGGCGCATTGAAGGCGACCGAGCCATTGTTGTAAGATCGAAACATGACTTGGATATCATGACGTAGACCTATGGCAGCAGTTAAGTTTTTTTCTGAACACCGACTTACATGCATGTCACCCCCAATACCTTGCGTACCCATCTCGGGAAAACCCATCTAGCAGGACTCAATTTTTTTCATTTAAATGCGCAGTCTGCGAGAAACAAACGTATATCTTTGGAAATATTTTTTACCCAGATTGGATTTCAGTTTGACATCATCATGTTATCAGAAACCTGGTTTACAACTGACGAAGATGTATTTAAAATCCCAGGATACAGTGTTTTCTTTTTAAATCGCCCCTCTCGCCAAGGTGGAGGAGTATCTATGCTTATCAAAGATATTTACCAGTGTCATATGATACCATCTTTCACGTGCGCGAATTACGACTATGAAATATTGTGTGTAAAAGTGAACGACTACGTCATTTCTGTTCTTTTCCGCCCTCCGTCTGGTTCGCACATTTTGCTCTTGAGTTGTCTTGAACATTTTTTTTTTATTACTGCGTCAACAATAAGCTTAAGATAATTTCTGGTAGCGATTTTAATATCGACATGTCATCTCATGGTAGTATAACAAACGAGATGACTTAGTTATTTCAAAGTTTCAACTTAACCAATGTTATAAACTCTCCAACACGAGTAACTGCAAACACTTCAACGCTCATCGACTTTTTTCTTATAGGTTCGGATACTACCAATGTTAAGGCTGGTATTATAGCTTGCGATCTAAGCGATCATTTACCTATATTCATGGGAATCGAACGAAACTATAGAGTTAAAAACCGCCGGTTAGAGCAAGACATTTTTCGTCCGAAAACTTGGATCACTTTAGGAATGATGTTCTAGAAATCGATTGGATGGACGTCTGTAGCGCCACAAATGCTTCCACTGCAATGGATACCTTCATAAAAAAAATTAAGCACCTGTACGATCAATGTTTTCCCTACAAAGAGTTTACCACCTCCCGAAAGATCCGTAAGCACTGGATAACTAGACACCTACTGGCTAAAATAAAAAAGAAAGGCGTCATGTATGCAAAATTTGTCACCCACCGTAGACCTGAACTTTTAATAGAATACAAAAAATTTCGCAATAGCCTTAACAAGGAAATTCGTTGCGCTAGAAACGAGTATTTCAGTAACATATTTACAGAATGTAGTCACAATACGATGGCAACCTGGAAAAAGATAGGATCACTCTTTGGCACTATAAGCACCTCCAACACAGTCTCGGAAATCACCGTAGATGGTAAAAAATTAACCGGTTGTGATCTGGCAAATGCCTTTAACGAATATCTTGTGACGACATTGTCCTCACCGGTATTAATAAATAACACGCTAAAGATGGAGAATTCTTGTTTCGACTCAGTATTTTTGGCCCCAGTAACTGAGGCCGAGGTATTTTTTAACTATTATCCAGCTGCGAAACAGCAACAGTTCCGATCCTTTTGATTCTAAGCTCCACCCTATCAAACTTATTGCTGATATAATTTCCCGCCCCCTGACGAGTATATTCAACCTGTGTTTTTGTACTGGTACTTTTCCAGCGAATTTGCAAACCGCGAAAGTAATCTTATTGTACAAGAAAGGGGACAAAAAGAGCTTTGGGAACTATAGGCCCATATCAATTTTACCGATTATCTCGGAAGTCATTGAAAAAGTTTTGTATTCTCGGCTCGTGTCCTTTACAGATAAACAAAAAATACTATCAGATGCTCAGTTTGGTTTTCCTAAACACAGGTCTACTGAACTGGCGTTACTTGCGGAGAAGGAATTCATTCTCCGCCCAATCGAAGATAGAAAATTCGTACTAGAAATATTTATAGACTTCTCGAAGGCTTTTGATTTGCTTGACCGAAAGTTGCTACTTAAGAAATTAAAATTATACGGTATTCGCGGTAGGGCCCTTGAGGTTATTGAATGACACCTTGGCAACCGCCAGCAATATGTAAATATATATAACTCGTCTTCTTTAACAAAGCGAACATGCCTTGGCGTACCACAAGGACGCATATTGGGTCCCTATTTATTCAACATTTTCATAAACGACTTTGTGTTAATCAGCTCTTCAGTAAAATTTATAATCTACGCGGATGACACGAGCTTGTTTTTAGCCAATGAAAGCTGCACAGATCTGAATAGCTGAGGCAATGAGATTCTAGCTAAACTGTGTGAATGGGCTTCGTCAAATGGCCTAGTAATAAACCGTGAAAAAACCAAAGCTATTATTTTCCGAGCTAGAGGCAAACAAATAAATCCAATAAATAACTTGCATCTTGAAGGCCGCCCCATAGAAGTAGTGAAAAGTTTCAAAACTCTTGGCGTGTTATTCACAGAGCATATGCTCTGGGATTTGCAAACAGACCGGGTAGCAGTGAAGCTTTCTAGAGTAATAGGACTTCTTTATCGAAATCGTGGGTTACTTCCCATTAAAACAAGGTTTGTTATATACCATGCACTATTTCAATCATGTATTAGCTATTGTATTTTAGTATAGGGTGCCACTACAATGTCAAACATCTCTAAACTTTCCCGACAACAGAATAAAATAATCAAAATAATAACCAATACTCCAATGGATCACTCAGTTGGTACTTTATTGAAACAATTCGAATTAATTGAGGTACAAAAACTCTTCCACTATCGCCTCTGTAAATCATTAATAAACGAGCGAATACTTAACACAAATACATTACTTAACTTGGCCAACTTGACTCGAAATAATTCTGTGTACAGCGTGAGAAACCTTGAACGCTTGTTTGTACCTACCAGCCGGACTAACTATGGGAATAATATGCTCAGCTCCATAACACCAAGATTACTCAACACTCTATATAAAAATGCTGTCGAAATAGAAAATGTAACCCCAAAGAACGTGTTAGCAGTCTTTCTGTAGTGATGTTCACCTTACTGCATTTTTGTTACTTGCATTGCCCCTGCACTGTATTTTAAAGAGTACTGTTTTTTCTCTTGTTATATATGCATACCGTCGTGCCATTTTCTTTGTATTGCGATTGTTTGTTTGTGTATTTCACTCCAACATTATGTTTTCTATATCCAGAATATACTACTTACACGAGTTGCAATCAAATGATGAACATAAAAATATTTGCTGCTGTATTTGTGTTGTACAAACTGTTGTCCAGGTCCAGGGGGTTGGAGCTTTGTCAAGCTGCAGTACTGCAGCTTTTCTCCAACCCCCTGATGTACTTTTACATTAAATAAACTGAATTTGAATCTGAATGTGAATCTGAAGGCGGACGTTTTTCGGCGAGAACAGACCAGTGAAAATATGTCGACTAGGGAGGTAGTCGATATTTTTTCAAACATTTTTAAGCGCCATAATGCGCTTAAACCTGACCTAAAGACAAATGCAGCACGGCGCGGTCGATCAGGAGCATGCCGAGTGAAAAGCGGCTTTGTTGTGCGGATCCAGACGAGAGGTGTTCGAATGTCGAAGATGACGGTGCTGAGTGCCCGTTGAGGGAATATATATTGCTGCCAGCATTCTGATCCGTCGTCCGAAATGGCACAATGGCACACGAGATAGCAAGTGCTGACGACGATGTGGAGGCTGTGACCGGCATCACTGATGCCGAAGAAGCGGACCCTACTAGCGACCGCGACAACGTTTCTAACGACGAAATGCCGCCTACTTTGCGTTTGCGCTCAGAGTCGCCAGTGTTGTAGAACAGTTACAACACCTTATTTCCTCATTTGGACGCCTTTCGTAGGCTTGAAGGCCAGCCAAGTGGGTAATTGTGAACACCAATTAGGATCCAGAGATGAGAAGCTTACACCAGAAAATTAGTATGCTTTGATAAACTCACCGTATATAAGCTCTGAATCCGGCCAGTTTCACAATATCGCCTGATATGTTCGTATAGATGGTATTCACGAAAAAGTTTAGAGAACGATTTATTCGCTTGGAAGCACTGAAACCCGCGGTGACCGGGGCTGTTGTGCTGGCGCATGCGATTTTGCGCCCGCCACTCGTAGAAAAATAAACACTATCATGCATCATCTTCGGTGTTTTAACCCGAATGTCGGAGGTTGCGACAACAGATATATTATTCATTGCACTCACACTATGTGACACTTCACTAGCCCTCGAGCACTTCGCATACCCGGAGAATGAAACTGCGACTGCAAACGAGAGCTATACGGCGTGGAAGGGGCCGACGCTGCAGTTGCGTACGACCACGGATGTCGCCGCAAGTGCCGTTTAATGCGTGGTCGAACCCAAAGACCAAAGAATGGGCTTGAAGTAATGTTTTTCGCGTACGCCGATTTAGCTAAGATGGTCGCGTAGCTGCTACTGGATGCGAGGCCGCTTCCTGATTCGTGCCGTGCTCGCACTGCCCAGCCGGCACAACCGCAAGAGAATCGGAACCGACCTTTCAACAAATTACTTAGGCTTGGCTTCCGAGCTGCTAATTTTAGGCTACAGTATTTCTCTTGTTGTCCTTGAACAGGTGACAGACCTTCAGTGACAACCGCCTTTCACTTGAATACGCACGCGGCTCGATCCATCCCGACGCTGCCACGCATTTGCGTGCATACCTAGGCTCCAGTTTACAGTTCTATATAGTCGTGCGACGACTTCAACCATGTCTGGCTATGATTAGATCATACGGTGCTGCTTGCAACCGTATTTGGCGTGGGTACACTACTGTGCGTTCGGTAGGGCCTAGTTTGGAACATCAAACAGCCCGTTGTATTCATCTGCTGTGCTTTTTCTGGCGCTAGTACGGACAAGCACTGCCATCTCGTGGAGGCCGACGTAACCAGTGGAGCGTCGCCTAAGCAAAACAGATGCTTCGGGAAACGCATGGTGGCACGCTCTCATTGTAGCCCGCATGCGGGCACACCAGTGAATAGAAATTATAGGCGCGAGCCTGAATGTATGCATAGTCTTTATAATTTTATCACTCTGCTCGTCCTAGTACGACCGAGAAAACTAGTACCTAAGCGCACTGTTACTTACTTTTATTGTTACGATCCACAAATGTTGTGCGGGCCTACTTTTGCCCATGACATAACAAAACAAATAATAAGGATAAATGATTAATGTCTACTTTCCGTGCGCCCATAAACTCCTAATGGCACTCCGTGGGCCCGTCAATGTGTCAAAGAAGGGTAATTTATTAAAATTCAATTCCTCTTGGCAAAATTAATATTTTTCTCATAATAATTTGAAATAACAACATGGCCGTCGTCATGTACTAGAGTATTATCTTCATCATCACCGCAAAATTTTCCCGCAGCCCCCTAGAGCTAATACTCAAAGCTGTACCTGCATGTTCACAGCTGCTGCTGCTGCTGCTGAGGTAGATGCGTCAGATTCCATGGCACAAGACAGCACAGACGGCAGGAACGTGTCCAGTTGTGCGAGTGTTTTCTCATTACAATCGATGTCGTCTCTCATTCCTTTCCTTCTTTTCCTATGACTGCAGTATGATAGAGAGGCCCAAAATAGGTCCTTCCTTGCCATACATATACGTATTCGAGTTAACGTAATTTGCTACTTTTGGTAGGCAGCATGCTAAATTTCTTCTGTAAGCCGGAGTGGATTTCTCTAGAATTTTTGAAGTTCAACCCGCAGCGCATTCACTAGGTCTTTAGCCAGCTAGAGGGAAGGATCTGCCGCGGTGTAGGGGATGTTTGATGGACTCATTTTGTAGGACTAAGTTGAAAGGACACCTATATTTACTGAATTTTGCTTCATTTGTTTTGATCCTGTTTGCACCGTCGGTCATATTGTGGACCTTTCCCAGGTAAAGCAGACGCCGGATTTTGCGTAATAGGGAATTTACCACATATGCATTTAAAGCGCGCAGGAACTCGAATCGGAGCCTTTAACGGTCGTTGACGAGCGAGGGACACACACACACACAATGTATATATATATATATATATATATATATATATGTATATATATATATATATATATATATATATATATATATATATATATATATATATATATATATATATATATATATATATATATATATATATATATATATATATATATGTATATATATATATATATATATATATATATATATATATATATATATATATATATTTATATACATATGTATATATATAATTATATATATATATATATATATATATATATATATGTTTATATATGTCATATGAAGCTACTTGAGGACCATTTATTTATTTACACATAGTGCCAATCCCAATTAGGGATTATTGCAGGAAGGGCACATACATTGTGAAAGTGCAAGATTTATACAAAGAGTACTTACTGAAATATAGCAATACGAGTAAGACAAAACCAACACGAATACTTTTTATGACTACATCAGTACAATTATTACTACATCAATACCATAGGACATCAATAACAACTAGTACTGAAAAAAAGACTAGTGAATACTTCAAGCAGTGCACAAAAAAACTCAGTTTGGCATTCCAAAGACAATAAGTAACATTCAAGCAGGGATGAAAAAGTTTCCATTGATTGAATGTTTGTTACACTGATTGGCACATTATTCCGCTCACTAATTGCTAGTGGAAAAAAACAATATTTCAAACAGTCAGTAAAGCACTAATATTCATTCAGTGTCTGTGACTGCTTTTGCCGTGTTGCCCTTGTTTCTGCGTATGATATGTACTTTGAACTGTCTATGTTTAGCTGCTCGTGAACTAATTGATACAGGAATTTCTGACGTGCCACTTAAGCGCGGTTTTTTATTGTTAAGAGACCTGCTTTTTTTAAATTCGTTTGACCGCAGCATTTGCGGCTACGAAACCACTCCTCTGAATCACGTCTGCTCTGTTTGCAGCCTCTGTTGCTGACACGTCATCGTTGAATTGCGCTGCCTCGCCTGCCTCCGTGGTTTATTCCACGTGCACCTGCGCCACTACCCGCTAGTGTGCGCTTGAGCATTGGCCCAAAAGACCCCTTTTGAGCGTGCGCTGCCTGCAGCCTGCTGCGCCTGCGCGGTTCTTGTCACCAGCAAGAGGGTTCTTAAAGGCGCGTCCACGGCAACTCGGGCTTCATTTGGCAGCAGCATTTGCGGCTACGAGACCACTCGTCTGAACCACGTCTGCTCTGTTTGCAGGTTCTTTGTGTCAATATTCAATCTGTTTCTTCTTGTCTAGTCGCAACTGCTGCTGCCCAGAGTTTTTTGGCGTTCTTCTGTTTCATTTACTGTCTAGAAATGACTAAAACTGCTGAGCTAGCTAAGAAGATTGCAGCGCTGGAAGCGTTGCTCGAAGATAACCTAGAAGGGATGATCGATGCACTCGCCGAAAAGTTTAAAACTAAGTTGGAAAACTTGGGGCTTGGTGAACAAGCGGAGCTCGCTGAGAGTGTTAACTTCTTGAGAAAAAGAGTACGACACAATGAAGGCCCAACAGGCTGAACTGATAGCGTCCAACAACGAGCTTTTTGCTCGCAACGCAGCCCTTGAGAAAAGGGTGGCCGAGCTAGAACAGTACTGCAGACTCAACAACATCGAGATTAAGGGAGTGCCTGTGACGGATGGCGAAGAGTGCCATGATATCGTGCAGCGCATGGCGAAAGCTATCCAGTGCCCGGTTGAGGCTATTGACATCGACGTCATACATCGTGTCCCCACCATGTCAAAAAACCAGAATGAAAGAAACATAATCGTTCGCTCGGCAAGCAAAGCTGTGCACAAGACACATCGAGTTCTCAGGGAAGACAGATGCACCTGTCTTCGTCAATGAGCATCCTACTTTCGTATACAAGAAACTGTGTTCAAAGGCTGTAGCGCTCAAGAAGGAACACCACTGGCAATTTCTGTGGACGGATAACTGTCGCATCAAGGCTCGCAAAACGGAGGACAGCAAACTGTTTCGCATAGCGACTGAGCGTGACTTGAGGGTTTTCACATAACCCAGAGTCCTGTACCCTCTGAGAACTGCCCCCACATTGTAACCGATGGCTTTGCTGTGCCCCCAGGAAGTCAAATTCCGTCTTTCTGACAATAGGCACTCCCTAATTCACTTAATTGCACGAAGCCTTAAGAAAAATCTCGACACGATTGAAAGTTTTAAATACGCTCAACTACTCCTTTTCCTTCATATGCATATCTGATACTTGGCTATCTGAATCTGAAAATAATATATACAGTTTTCCGCGGTATCAAACAGAGTATTGTCATAGAATTTCGGATAGTCAAGGAGGCACAGCAGTTTTCATTTCGCCTAATATATCGTATACACGCAGACATGATCTGTTGTTTACCACAAACCTTTGTGAATCGGTGTGGATTGAAACAGATCGATCATTCCTTCCACATGGTAAAAATTTTGTCATTGGCTGCATTTATCGTTCCCCGTCATCTTCTTTCAGTGAATTCTTGATCAACCTAGATAAAATCCTATGCCAGCTATCACTTGAAAATAAAGACGTTCTATTAGTAGGTGATATAAGCATTAACGTACTGGACACCGAATCTAACTTGTACGCTGCCTACACTGACTGCTTTTCTGGATTTGGATTCGAATCTCTAATGCATGCGCCGACAAGATGTGTGCGCAATGGTCCTCGCACGTTAATAGACCATGCACTATCTAACATATCACCCCAACCATTTTCAGCTGTTCTTGAAACAGATATCACGGATAATTTTCATGTTTTTCTTATTTTTGACGTTTACGTAACAAGCATACGCAACTCCCGCGTTACTTCTGTGTTTGACGCAGTTAGATTTAAAGAAACTATCGTGGCGACGGACTGGTCTGTCATTAATTCGATAGATGATGCAGGGGAAGCACTGCAACGCTTTTCTTGTGAATTCTTAAAAGCCGTTTCATTAAGTACCACGACCGTAAATGTAAAAAAATTCAGTTATCCGCACAATCAATGGATGACTAAAGGGCTGTTAGTAAGCATACGAAAAAACGATAATCTGTACAAGAAAACGAAGAGACAGCCCTTTAATTCCAATCTAGCTAAGCGGTACGAGGAATACTGCGGCTTCTTGAACATTCTCTTAAAACGGGCAAAAAAACGGCACTATGAAAATGAATTTTCTAAACACAAAAATGACCCCAAAAAAACAATGGAATCTGCTGAATACCTTCCTTAACACAGCTACAGGTAATGCCTAAATACCAAAAATTATCCATATTGGAATAATCTTGACGGAACCCACTCACCTTGCTAATGGCTTTTGCGATTATTTTTCGTCCGTTTATAACAATACCCCCCCCCCCCCCGTCCTTGAACGCACAACTTGGTTTGAGGCGTGCTAGCCAATTATTCTTTTTAATTCCAGTTACAGCAGAAGAAGTGCTCTCTACGCTTGGTACGCTGAAAAACACTAGCCCAGGTCTACATAATATTTCTATTCGTCATTTGAAGCTAGTTTCCGAATCGGTCGTAAATACACTCAGTCATAATAAATCTTGTCTTTAAGTCTGGCACTTTTCCATCTTTTCTGAAGAAAGCAAAAGTCGTACCTGTTTTCAAAAAAGGTGACCGGTTATTAATATCCAATTACCGCCCAGTTTCCATTCTTGTCTAAGCAAACTTATCGAACAGATATTTGCGAAACGTCTGAACAGCTACCACAATAAATTTAATATTCTGAATCCATGTCAATTCGGTTTCAGGTCTGGACGTTCGACTAACCTAGCATTACTTTCCCTAACGGATTTCATTTAAAAGCTATTGACTCTGTAAATTTTGTGGGTTCAGTTTTTTTAACTTTACAAAGGCGTTGGACACGATTAATCATGATATCTTGTTTAAAAAATTGGAAGCTTTTGGCATAACAGGACCACCACTAATATCTTTGAAAAACTATTTACTTAACAGGCAATACTCTGTATATGTGGCTAACGCGTTTTCAGAAACTAGAAAATTTAACCAAGGTGTGCCCCAGGGGTCAATTTTAGGTCCTTTAGGCTTTATTTTTTATATTAATGACCTTCCGGATTGCGTTAGTTCTTCCCATTGCATCTTGTATGCTGCTGATACAACCATTTCTTTATCTGATAAATTATTAATTTGTCTCACGACATACTCGAATGTAGCACTAACTAACGTTGTAAAGTGGTGCCGTGACAACTATTTAGTGATTAACCCTGACAAAACTAAATTCATGGTCTTTAGGTCTTATCAGAAACCCATAACTTTTTTCCCAGAATTAAACCTTGGACCTCATTTAAACACAACTTGCGACGATGTTACATCCCTTGGTATTCACCTCGACCCTCACCTTACATTTTCTTCGCATTTTTCTAATCTCAAGCAGAAAACGGCGTTCGGAATACGAGCTTTAATTAAAGCTCGCCGCTTTTTTCCTCATACAGCTTTTTAATCTTTGTATTTTGCTTTCGTTCACAGCCATTTTCATTGCGGCATTGTCTCATGGGGCAACACATACTATTCTCACGTTACATTTGTGCAACATATCAAAAACCAATGTATTCGCATCATAACATTTAGTTATTGTCACTCCACTGCCTCAGGGCTTATGCGTCAGAATAACATACTATCAATCAAAGCGCTGTTTCACTATAACTTAGGAATGTTTTTTTTACAAATTGCTACATTGCCACCTTTCATATAATCTAATCGATGTCACTATTTTGCGCGGTTTTCAAGAAATAACAATTTCTTACTACCGACTGTTCACACTAATTATGGGAGGAAAACCACTTTTTTTTCAGCTGTGTTATTTTGGAATAATTTGCAATGGCCAATAAATCAGGCCCGTCCCTAGCTTGCTTTAAAAAAATCTCAGAGAATTTCTTTTGCTGTAGTAAATAAATTTTTTTGTTCTTAACTATTGCGTACTTTCCTGGTGTTCTCATGTGACTTTGTTTCCTATTTTCTTGTTCACGGATTTATTGAACTGATTGGTTATTTGGTCCGGCTACCTTTTTTAGTGTATGTATTTTCGTTTGTATTTTCGTATGTATTTTGGTATGTATCGTTTTACACCGCGTGCTCAACCGATGGGCTCTTGTGCCCATTTGCTGCTTTCACGCAATTATCGCATGTATTCAAAATCGAGGGTCCCCTTTCAGTCTTCTGACTCTGGTTCCCTCGTCTGTATACCAATATGTTTGTATTGCTTCCATGAAATAATCTTTCACTTTCCAAAAGTTCTGCAGGTGAGTCTGTTATTCTGTACAAATCTTATCGCTTTTCGTTGTATTCGTTCTAGGGCATTTATGAGATTGTTTGTAAAAGAAAACCACGCGACGTTTGCATATTCTCAGGCGGGTCTGACGAATGCTTTTTAGGCGAGAAGTTGCGTTTCATGTGGTGCAGAACCTAGACTTCTACGAAGTAAAAACAGTCGTTTTAATGCAGCTGATGTGACATGGCTAATGTGGATATCACATCTAAAATGTTGTGTTAAAGTAAAACCTAGATATTTGTGTTCAGTCACTACCGGAAGTGGAGAGTTATTTATAACGTAAACGAAATCACATACATGCTTTTTTTTGGTTGTCCTCAAGAAAGCAGATTTATTAACATTCAGGGTCATTTGCCAGAGAGCACACCAACTAGATATGTACTGCAAGGCATTGTTCAATTTTACATGATCTTCTGGAGCGTTAATTTCTTGGTAAAGTATACAGTCATCAGCGAGAAGTCTCACATTAACACCAATGCCATCAGGTAAATCAATTATGAAGATCAGAAATAACATGTGCGCGAAAACACTGCGCTGTGATACACCTGACGTAACATTGGCTATGGTAGAACTTTCGTGATTGACTTGCACGCACTGCGTTCGGTTACTCAGATAATTGTCTATCCACTCAGTAAGTGGACCTCGGCCTATTGTTTCTTCTAAGTTTCTTACAAGTTTTTTGTGTGGCACCCAATGTGTGGCCTTTGTGTGGCCTTTGTGTGGCCTTTGAGGAATGCAATAAAATTAAATCGGTTTGTTTTCTGTAGTCAACATTGAGGGAGATGGCGTGAATTAGTTCAACCAGTTGGGTAACTGTGGATAGTCCTTTGCGAAAACCGTGTTTTAATGGCGATAAGATGTGATTCTGGTCAACGTACAATGTTAGATGTTTAAGAATTCTGTGTTCTAGTAGTTCGCAAGTTGTGCTGGTTAGTAAGATGGGTCTAAAGTTTGATGGGTCAGCTTCGCTACCAGATTTGTTAACAGGAGCTACCTTAGCAATTTTCCATTCTTGGGGGAGGGAACAGGTTGATAGGGACGTATTGAAACGTATTCACAAGTATTTGGCTACCCATTCAGCATATCTCCTAAGACATTCGTTCGGCAAGTTGTCCGGGCCGGCACCCTTTTTAGTATCTAATTTTAACAACAAATTAAGGACTCCGGACTCTGTCACAAGTGGTTCATTATGTCGGTGGTAGCAAATGTCAACATCAGGCACATTTCCGTCATCAATCGTGAAAACAGATTGAAAATAGTTATTTAGCGAGTTTGCATTATCTTTGCTTTCTTCCGGGGCCGCGGGCCTATTACGGTTTTGGGATTGAGGTAGCTCCAGAACTTCGGGGGAGACGTTTTCAAAAATTTGGGTAGCGTGGTTGTAAAATAGTTTGTTTTGGACATTTTTTGGGGGGATTTCATGTTACGAATAGCTTGACTCAACTTGTTCCGAATTTGTTGCGTAGGTTTAGCCTTCAAAGTTTTTCTGACGCGTTTTACTTTATGCTTGGAATGAATAATTTCAAGCGTTATCCAGGGATTATGTTTTCTTGTTTTATTTGTTTTAGGCGGCACATAGTTAAGAACGCAGTGTGTTACGACCGCTTTGAACCTTGCCCATAGGAGTTCTATATTTGTGTCTGAATCATTCGCAAGTAGTTCAAACGAAGCAAGTTCATGGAAAAGATGATCAAGTATGCTGGTGTCATCGGCTTGGTTAAAGTCAAGATATGCAGTACAGGAGTTGAACTTTATTGGGATGTAAAAAATAGAAAAAGAGCCTTGAATAACTTCGTGGTCCGATATGCCTTCAAGAATTACGATCTGTGCTTGATCTGCAGGAAAATGATCACTTAAAACACCAAGTCGAGTACATTAGAACAGCACCATTGAACACGGTTAGGGTGTTTTAAAATTTGGGAGAGATTAAATGACAACATGATATCAAGTAGCACATCCCAGCATGCACTGTGGTGTTGCATTGTTTGTCATCTTATATCGGCTAAATTAAAATCGCCGAGCAAGATTAGCCTGGCTCCGAGTACATGTTGATGCATATACGTGTGCAATCCTTGCAAGCTATCACTGTCTGAAGATGGGCTGCGATAAACGCAGCCAACAAATACTGGGAGAGAAGTGAAGAGAATCTTGCGAAATATTGCCTCGACTCTGATAACCTCAGGAAGTATTTCAAAGGAATGGTCTTTTTAAATGCAGAGCATTTCTTAGCCTCGCCTGTTCCTGCGTCGGACGGTGTCAACAGTTTCGCATCCGCAGCAGGTGCGCCTCTCTTTCCCTCCTCTCTCTCAACAGCAGCTGGTGCGCGCATGCGTCGTAGTCAGCCCGTTCGCTCCGTCGCGGTATCAGCCTGACAGGTGCGTGATAGCAGCGCGGTGGGTCGTGGAAGGGCACGCGTTGCTAGCGCATGCGCGCTCTCCCCCCCCCCCCCCCCCCGTACTGCTCTCCCTCTACTGCGCGCGCTGCAAATATAGCGGCTAGCGGTCGCCGTGTTTCAGTCACTGCGTTGCTCCTTCCTTCCTTGGTTGACGCTCGTGCCCACGTTTACTCGTGTCTGCTACTCCAGCATCACGGAAGAAGCGATGGAAGCAACACTGCCTTCAATCAGTACTGAGGCCCCAATGCTCTGCATTTACTCGTGTTCCCCTCGCGGGAAGGCGCGGGAATTTTTTTGTGTATTAAGATGGCCATGCCTCCCCCACGTGTCGCCTATCTTAACTAATGATAACGTAGTTGGGGGGTGTTACTTGAAAATTTTTTATCTCATTTGCCAGCCACGCTTCTGTCAAAGCTACTAAGTCCGGTTCAATTCCAAGAAGTAAGGATTCCAGCGGTACTAATTTTTGAAGCGTGCTGCGGGTGTTAATATTAAGAAATGTTACTTCTTTCGTTGGGTGCGGCGTTGTGGTTCGCCTGGTGCTTCCGCTTCGTCATTTTTTTCTTGGTTGATGCTGTGACGGCCAGCGGTAATGAGCGCAGTAGCGTTTGTTTCCTCATTCCATCGGTACAGATATTCGTTCATTTTTAACTTGTCATATACCAGAAATACTTTGTCTACAGCTTCTTTTCTTGTTTTTGCAACTTGCCAAAGCTTTTTTCTAATGTCTCATACTCTACTTTAGAAGTCGTCTCCAACAGAGGAAGCGGTTCCTTTTAGTTTCGTGCAGTTTCTAAGAATGGTTGCTTTGTCCCGGAAGTCGAGGAGTTTTTGTATGACTGGTGTAGTTTTTTTTAACGTCTTGTTTACCTATCCTGTACATTCTTTCTATTGGAACGGGTTTGATCTTCAGTATGTTTTTAAGTATCTGCTCACTTATAGTTTGTTTGAGGGTTTCGGGGTTTTCGTCTGCCTCCTCCGGTACACCGTAGACAAGTAAATTTGACCTTCTAGACCGGTTTTCTAAGTCGTCTACTTTTACCTCCAAGTTGTGAACGGGTTTTGAAGATTAGTTACCTGGGAGACACAGGAAGTGATCTTGTTTACCAGTAACGTTACTTGTTCTAGTTTGGCTTCAATAGATTTCAACCGTTCTTCTTTTATTTCTTTTATGTCATCTGCAATTACTTGAAGCTGTTTTATGATCTTGGCCATATCGGGTCCGGGTTTGTTTCAATGCCACCACTGAGCAACAGTAATTCCTTAAGGGACACTGAAGTGATTTGTAAACAATGCAGGATTACGAGCCAACTTGTAGTCCGGAGTCCCTAGGCCCTGTTTCGACCACTCTGAGCGCGTTTACGCGAATTTATTTAGTAGAAAAATCAATTAGAAAATGCTGTCCTCCTCTCTGCACTCTCGCCCATTTTCTTTGGCGTTTTCGTGTGACGTCAGCAGGAGAGGAACTGGCAATTGGCTCCGCTACTGCACGGCTCGCCGACTTTCTGCGACCGAGTCAGTCTGCCCAACGTTTAGACCACCGGCTGCCGACGGGTCATGGCAATTCGCTGCATCAGTTGAAACTAAGCCACAACACGTTTGTGAATGGAAGAATGTGCCTTTCTTAACTTCGTTATTTTGTAATCTGTATCTAGCTCCAAGTCAAGGTCGCTTCACACAAGCGCTGCACAAGCGCACATGCGACGCTTCGCTGACTGGTACGCCAGTAGGAAAATATAAGGCCTCTTGAAGGGGTAGAAGAGTCAGCGAAGTCAATATAGGTACTAAGGAAATAAAATCAACTGATATTTTCACCGTACAGCGTAAACTAGGGTGCGGGAAGCACTTTTTTGCGCTGGGCGGACAAGCACAGCGGTCAGCAGCACGACTACGCATCTGCGAACCGTCTAAGAGATGCAATTGCTAGACGTGAGCTATTCTGGAAACTCGGGGGACGCTTACTGCACGAGCGCAATACAACAAATATTCACCTAAGGTGCTTGAAATACTAAAACTAAATAAAAGTAAAAACTAGTTATACATTATATACCTTATATTTCCCTTGTCGGCAGCGCTCTCGTTTGGAAGTGTGGTCTGGAGCGCTAGGTATATCATCGCATGTGTTTTGCCCGTCACAAGTTCGAATCCCCTCGAGTAAAAGCTTTTTTTTATATAAGGTAACTTTTTCGTTTTTCGCCGATGTTTTCTATACTGAGTTCACCTTTTTTTGGTCCGCAACGTTCACTGCTCCACGAACTAGTCCGCAGAACTCGCACAGCCCGGAACTGGCGCGCTAGCGAGTTCTCGTTGGCGTGCTGTTGCCATAAGCACCAACTGCTTGCGGGCAGTGGGCACAGGCCAGAATCAACAGACCCTTGGCCTGGTGCGAACACGCTTTTTACGATACAGGCATGAGTGAGGCAAGCTCTAGATATGGGAGAAAAGCGCATGCATTTGTGCGTTTGCGGGGACGCGGAGGGCGTTCATGCACTGCGTAGGCCTCGGCTAGTGAATGCTACGATTCCAAGCCGGCCTGGAGGCTTGTCTTATGCATTTTACAGCCGAAAACATTCCAGAAGCGCGGTACTACGATTACTGGGATATTGAGAATGCCCATCCAACGACGCCATCGGATGTCAAACATGTTGTTTTACAGAACCAAAACCGAAACTTGTTTGATTGCTAACCTTGGGCATCGGCCAATAACGGTGTCCCCTCCTCCCATGGTGCGGCGGCCACAAACCGCGCATGGTAGTTTTTCTTGTTTCGCGCTTTCTAAAATAATTACCGATTTGTCAACCGGATAAACGATGAAAAGTGTGCTAATTTGAGCCAGTCTACGCAGTGCAAGCAAAAACGGGAGCTTGAAAAATTCACAGGCACACATGTCACACAACCATGCACACAACTGCATAGGGCACGGCAGCAGTATTAGGCATAGGTAATCTGAAAGAATACATTTGCCATGACGCCTGCTCACCTGCGGCAGATAAAGAAACGGGTTGAGACGTTGCATCCTGGTAATGCCTTCGTGCCCTGTAGCTTGAGTTGAGGGGTGTGCAGTCTTTACACCACACCAGTCTGCCAGCAGCGCCGTCTTTAAGTTGTGGCGATCTGCGTTACCGCATGAAGTCGCCGAAGCAGGCCTGTTTCCAGGCAAATCGCCGAGCGTTGGTTCGAAGTGCGCAATGCGCACAAGATGCGCTTGGTGCCTGGGAAGTGGCGCGCCGTCGAATCCGGATAGCAGAGCCGGGTCTTCGCTTGCTGCTTGCGTGAGCAGCAGGACGCCAGTTATCTGCGGCAGATAAACAAACGGGTTGAGACGTTGCATCCTGGCAGTGCTGCCCTGCCCTGGGACATCTTATGACATCTTATGTGCTTCAATTGCGAAATAATTACGCTTTGCCCAACCGACGATATACTGGTAGTTGTATATACATCGCGGTGAATATAACAACGCTACTAAAAAAAAGAAGCTTAGGTCTTGGGTTTGGTTACCCAAAACCAGGAGGTATGGATGATCAGAATGACAGCTTCCGTCAGTTATATGAACAAACCCAGAAATGCGCGGTGACAACCAAGCGGCTTAGCCACTTCAGAACGCTTTTGCCGCGCGGAATGAGGTACAGTTTATTTTGCTTGTGCGTGTGAAATAAACCCCACCTGTTTTCTGTCCTTCTCCTGGCACCCTATATCACCAGGTATGGGAGTGTCAAAAAACCCTGCACCTCCCTCTCAACCCCAATTCATCCTATGAGCAGTGGATGGCTTGACTGACTAGCCCGGACCTCAGGATCGAGCAAAACCTGGTGACGAGGGCCCGGACAGCCAGCCGCAGCCTGGGTTTCCTGGACCTAGGATGCCCTCCACCAGGCGGGCGCCCTAACATCTGCGCCTCAGGCTCCCAAATAAAGACTTATCAATGAAACAATCATTGAGTGCCCCATGAGGCCTGAAACCAGACGACACTTCACGGTTACTTCGAGTGTGTCATGCTGGTTTTTGTGATGCTGTTAAATACAGATTCGTGGTTTCCCAATACAGACTTTCTAATGGCGTTTTGATTCGTGCAACGCCCACTCGGAAGGGCACGAAAATGGCGACCATAGGTAGCGGCTGCTCCACCGTTTTATTTGTTTATTAGCCAATTTTCTTTATATAATAAGTCAAAAACCTTAAGGCAAAAAACTCTGCACACAAGCGCTGTTGTTGTAGTTGTCTGGTTTAAAAAGTGGCCACTGCGGAAAAAAAACGTGTTATCCCATTGAAACTGAAGGCCAAGCTGCATAGTAGCAGCCCGCTGTTCTACCAACTGCGATTTATCCTTTTTTTTTCTTTTTTGCATGAAAAACTAGTTTTAAAAGCTTTAAGGTCTTGCCCTATCTGCAACGATGGAATTTTTGCTGGCACATATTTCAAAAGTCCCGCAGAAACACACGCCTCAAGATGCAACCGGGTCAGCGGCTACTATTGTGCCGAAGGGCCAATGTACACAATAGCGCATTGTTAACGAAAAATAACCGCGGTTCCCGAGGTTTCTCACCGATGCGCTGAATCATGCGACAAATCCAGATGACCCAATACGATCAGCACAAGAAGGTCGTTGGCCACAGTACACTTTTTTATCGCTGGCACGAAGCGTATGATCCAGGGGCGATGTCTATGTCCTTTTTAAGAGTTCGCTTGAGGACATCACCAAAAATTTGTAAGATCCCAAAATGCAGCCAGCAAGGAACCAAAGTTGCCGTTGTGTTGTTCCTTTCTTCGTGCACATGCACTCTTCAAGCATTGGCCTGAAATTACGAAGTTTTCAGCAGCATTGTGCTCGAGTCACAAAAATCAGAACATTGTGAAGTCTGCTCTCAAAAGATGTAGAATAGTGAGTATCCCGTGTCACGCAATCGTGATGGCAGAATAATAGAAGAGGTATCCACAAGCGGCGCAGAGCCCTAGCTCCGGTGCACCGAGAGCGTCTGCAAATCTATTCTATGCAGACACAAAGTTTTCAATATTATAGCTGATACAAAAGCAAATTGCACTTCAAAGGATTCATGGGAGGCTGGATGATTAGTGAGATGTTATCAACAGGACAAAAGTGGGAGCTTTGACCACTGGAGTCCTGGATATGCGCCCTCAACCATGGCCCTATCTCTTTTTACTCCTCGCAACTCACTCAATAAAGTGCATTATTCCTCCCCCTCTCTAGAATAAGTTGCTCATGCCTTCCAAAAGGTGTCGCGGCGCACGGTGTGCCCTAACTACTCGGAGCCCTACTCAACGCCTTTAAGTTCTTTCTTAGAAGCGAAGCCACTAAGGGGCTGGGGCTGCTGGGGCCTCCTATCGTTGTCGTTATAATTGTCCTCTCAGGATGTCACGTTACTAAAACACTGGGAAACTCGTTTACGCCTCAATATAGAACTTAACCTGTACTAAAAAACACCAGGACACCCATTTGCGCATCGCAGTGAAGCGCTACTTAACGCGTACTAAAAAAACACCGGCAGACTTATTACGCATCGTCCTAGAGAGCTTCGTGCTTCAAATGCAAGAGACTTTTACAGCAGAGCTGTAGACCCCTACTGAAAAACAGTATCATCCGCGATGGCATAAACACCCCCCCCCCCTCTAATACAGCAAGTCATTGTATGAAATGAGGTGTAAAGAAGCTTCCAACACTTTTTGCATGATGCAAAAGTACTGAAGAGAGGTGTAACTGCGCAAGCAGTATTACTAACGTATTCGAAGTAGGAAAGCTAAACTTGGGAGCCTCGATTCATAAATCTCGTATAACTAGTGCCCTGACTGTTGGGCAAGTGTCTCAGACAGGGTATCGAACCGATATTTTTTCGGGTCCTGTTCGGGTTGGGGTTGAAGACTTTCATATTCGGTTCCGGGTTTGGTTCCCAAGCACCATTCTGTTCCGCTTTGTACTGGTTCAAACGGGTTCAAATGCGTTCGGGAAGAAAAGCGTGAGTTTTTTTCTGCTATTTTTAGTGCCGTCGGATTTTCCTGTCCCGTCGGAATAAAACAATAGTCATAATGTTGGTTTTATTGTGTAAATGTTTTGTCTTGTCCAAATGAAAGGGACCCTGCAACTTTTCCGGCAACTTTTCTCGAAGTCTTGGATGCTTCAAGAACGTAGTTAACCAACATATCCAGTACTTAAGGGTCGCGAAGTACATCAGACCAAAATCACTGCTCTATGCCCATCACACAACAAAGAAACTTCCTAGAAATATTTTTGGCCTTGGCCTTCTTCGACCGCTTGAATTACGTCATTACAGCGGTGAAAAGGCTACTTGTCGCTTTTACCCAAGATGCAGGAGAGAACGCATTCGAGAGCCACCTAAACAAAAACGTCACAAAATCAAAGCAGAGGCGAAGCCGTACCCGCACCGACGAGCCAATCCCGCACTGCAGCTACGTGCTGGCAATAGCTATAGCTTTCTTAGTGCTTCCAGGTGCTACGTAAAATTTAAAAGCGTTCACCAAAAGTGTTGAGGAGTTCCTTTAACTGTACAATCCACTGTAGAATGTTTGATATCAAAGGTCAACCATTACAAAACTAACTGAAGCGAAATAAAGGGTTCGCTGGAACACTTAGGGCTGTGCGTGTGGGTGAATGTACACCATTATTCTTTATGGCCGACAGTGTATTTTTAATAATTAGGTTTCATTGATTTTTATACTTCAATTTAGTTTTATTCTTGGCTCACAAACCCGCAGTTTCATATCATGCAGTTGTATTGTTGAGGAAATAACAAAAAATAATTGATGATTACGATACAAGCTAGAGCGAAATTTTAATGCAGGGCAAAGTGCAGTTTCCCTGGCGGCGGCCCACAGTTGCTGCGTCTCACGAAGTAATCGCGTCATCAGCAACTGCACGACGGCGCGCCCGACATAGCGCGGGCACGCTATAACTTCGGGCGGGCCATACGCCATGACTCTGTGGTTATGTCGTAGCGCGGAGCCGCCCACGAGCAAGTCCCTGCCCTTCGCAATTTCACCCCACTTTTATCCTCCGCTTTTCCGCTCGCTCTATCTTCGGTGACCTCTTAGTTCCCTTACAACGAGGCCGACGCTGGGGGAGTACGCGAAACCACAGGTGTGGGCGCTTCAGAGCTGCGCCCTGAAACATGACTTGTCGTAGCCGCCGCTGTGCCGCCTCTTGGCCCGCTCCCCCACCGACCAGTGACGGACTGCACCTCGTTTCCAAATAATGCATCCTTGCCTCAGTCTTCTGGAAGACGAACATGTAACCTCCTGGCCAGTCGGCAGCGCCTCGGTTCCTTCGATGCCCCCTCCCAATCTCACCCGTTGTGGCATCCTCCCCAGAATTCTGGCACCAGCCACGGTGACTCAGTGGCTACGCATTGGGCTGGTGAGCACGATATCGCTGGCTGGATTCCCCGCCGCGGCGGCCGCTTTTTTGATCGAGGCAAAAAGCAAAAACGGCCATGTGTACGAGGCTTGGGCGCATGGTAAAGATCCCTAGGTGGTAAAAATGATTCCGGAGGCCTTCACAACGGCGCGACCCATCGCCGGAGTTGCGTCTACGCGTTAACCCTATCCTTGGGTGTCACCGTGGAGCATATTTGCCACTCCCTACCTCCCTGGCCGAGTCATGACAGGCTGCCCCTTGTCTCCAAATCATCTGGATGGTTGGCTTGTACGCAGACAGGAATATTACTCTCCAGCGCGCCGCCTCTTTCTGGGGCACGCAACTTATATGGGTAGCAGAGAGCCTGCGTGCCCGGAATCTATCTAGGTACCGTCAAGCGTCCAGGAACGCGCGTGCTGACGCAAACGTATTTTTGCAAAGTTAGCCAAAAGCTTTCTATGAAAATAAATTCATTTGTGGAATTTATGCACCCATAGTTTCGATTGATTGGTTGCAGAGTTAAAAGCGCCGGCGCAACGCAGGGATAAGGCGCCCGGTAGTGCAGTGCACCGGATTAATTTTGACATCTTGAAGATCTTTAACATGTGCGGAAATTTTGTACACACGGGCGTTTTTGCTTTTCGCCTACCTCAGAAAAGCTGTCGCCGCTGCCGGGAATCAATCCCGCGTCCTCTAGCTGAGCAGTACAATGCCTTAGCCAATAAGCCACCCCGGCGGGTCATACTCAAAGCTTAAACGGCGTTTTATCTTTTACACGAGGTCATTAGCAGTGCTAGAAGTCGAAAACTGTCCCGCGTGGGCGTCAGCCCCCCTCCCCTGCTAAGCGTGGCAGGTGGCGTTCAAAGAGTTGTCATTCTCCCCACCTTCCACCCGCTAGAACACCAGCTAGAAGGAAGGAAGGGCACACTGACTAGCTGAATTTAACGAGGCACCGGCGATAACAGTGTGCTAATGACACTTCAACGACAGGTGGCAACAATTGGTTTCTGGGAAGGATAGTAGCTTAGTGAAGTCAGAAGCAGCGGTAATGGTTGCTGGTAGCGAGAGAGGGGAATTAACTTTAATTAAATCGAGACAAAGTATCAGAGAGGCGTCGTCATTCAAGGATGCCTTGAGCTCGGGCTGAGTCAACAGCACTTTTCATCAGGCGGAGCTCATCTTCGAGGATGGACCTGGCTAACGGTCTCTCCCAAAGTTCCATGTAAATGTGGAGGTTTTGGGTGGGGGGGGGGGCGGGGAGCCTGGGGGGTCTAGGGTAGATTTGGCGCGTACACCTACAAGGTGTGTCAGGGTCCTAGGCTTGGGACTGAGCCTGGAACCCCTAGACCACCATTTTTCACATCCGCTATTTTTCCATATGCGAAAATTGTTTTTTTTATTTTGTTTGAGAATGAACATGTTAGTGCTGTGGGGGATCTTGGTATCAAATAAATAGACCACGAAATTCCACCTTCGTGTGAAATTTGAGCGTGAATTCAGCAACGGTGCGCTCAGAAAACATTTAGAGTGTTGCAATGATCGTTATAACACTCTGTATATTTATACACCCTGTACCCTAAATGTTGGTTAGGCAATTATTTACTGAATTCAGATTGAGATATCAATGTTACACTACAAACGACATAACAGAGCAAGAAGTGCTAAAAGATATTTTATAGCATTAGGTGGTCGTCACGCGATTACTTTCCAGCTTTTCCGGCGCAAGGAAATTTCCTGATTGATCAAGAAGCAGAGCGCCGCAAAATTTACAAATACCTAGGACCCCAAAATATTGTGTTTGGTACGACCCCCTAATCTACCTCAACCGACCCGCTAATCCCTCTAATCAAAAATACTCAGCATACCAACTGCACCTTTTCACACTATATCATCCACTCATCTCACTATATATCCACTCCAGTCTAGCTGATAATCCGCACTAATCGACTTTTTTCATTATCCCCAATTTTAAGGTGGAGAAGCTTCAACGTTACATGGTAATTCGGACGCATCTGTTTTAAAAGTGGAAATGAGAAGGCTGCAAACATTTTTTTAATTACCTAGATCTCTTAGAGCACAAGGGACGCAACAGCACTGTACAAGAAAAGCTGCGGATGACGTAGAGAAGTGGGAGTGTGGTGTGTGTCACTGCTATTTGTATATAACTGCCCATTTAAAGTAGAATGAGTGCAAGATGTAGATTTATTGTTGATGGTGTCCCTGAAGCCCTTCACAGGGGGAAGCGATGCATTCAAATTGCCAACACATTGAAAAGTTCACACAATATTAAAAACCAAGCCGTTAGAAACCATGAGAAGAATCGGAATATACGTTCCAGCTCAACTTATTCTCAATGCGAAAGAAAAGTGAGGGAGATGGGCAGTATCTGATTCTATATACAGACAACTTTACATTAAATTGATGGTAATAATTCGGCGAAAATCTGGTAGGTTATTGTGGGTCTACATACAACTAAAAAATTTCGTCATTCTTTCGGGCGAGCGGTACAAATGTTGTCCCGCGATACCGTGATGTCACGGGACATTATGTTCTGGTGCAACGTAGGGCACCATAATCAAAACGCAGTGTCTAGGGTGCCGTCCCACGGCACTCTAGCTGATCGTTGCAGGCATTGCTAGTGTGCCGTCCGGCAACATTCGAATATTTAACACTGTGCTAGCACCGACCAAAGAGTCTGTCGTCGTAGTGTAAAGGATCCGTCTTAGCTTCTTGATCCCATAGTCGCTGGTTCGAGACCGGGTTTTTCCACCGTAGTTTTTTTTCGTTATTTACTTGAAGTGCAATTTTTATACCTTAGGTTAGTTTTGGTGTTTTAAGTGATTTCTCTGTGTGCGTTAGGTTATCTTATGTTGTGTTTAGGTTAGGTTGCCAGCTTTACGTTATCTAGAGCGATGTACTGCCAGACGCGGCAATTTTGTCACAAAACGCTGGTGAACGTTGATATAGTGGAGTGCTGATAATACCGTCGGACAGCTTTCTAGACACGGCCTAATCAAAATCTAGAAATTACTGTTTTGAGGCCTCGGAACCGGCTCGGAACGGCTCGTTCGAATTGTTCTGGCTCGGGTTTAGTTTCAAAATGGCGAAAAAATACTGTTCCGGTTCAGTTCCGAGTGACGGCAAAAATTCGGGTTCCGTTCCGGTTTTCGGTTCGGTACCGGTTTCGGTTTTCACCCTGATATCAGCAGGTGAATATTTTAGGTAAGGTGACGAGTGACGGGTACGAAACGCCAGCAGCTAGCTTTCTTTTTAACGTTGCGTCCCCAGGTCGAAACAAGCAAGATTGGGTGAGGGGACGTGCGCTCACTGCTCCGTTCATTTATGTCGAAGCTGTTTAGGGTTAGGGTTCCGTGCATTCTTGCTCTGTATCCTGAAAAAACGCCTTGTGTCAAAGCGAACTGTCCCCGCGAATCTCTGAAGCGCGAGGCGTTCATGAATATACCTTTGCTGTTTTATTGCATAGCATTGTTTGCCGAGTACACACCTCCCCCTATCCCCGCCGTGATCTTGTAACGCCCTGCATATACACAAAAATGCAGATATCACGGAAGTTCAACCTGTAATCATTATAAAAATGTAAATGTAGAGAAATGATAAAACTCGTGAACCCCATGTGCAAGTTTTAATGCACCCACTGAACTTTGGAGCACATAATGTGCCTCGAACGCACACTCCGGGTTTGCCGCCCGTACGTCTCCCTGTTGTTCGGCAGCGTTCTAATCCTACCTAGATTTGAGGACAGCCCATGAAGACGGCCCCAACACAAGCCAGCAAATCCAGGAGCATTCTCTTTCCCTCTGGTTGTCCTCATACATCTTTTAGGCTTCTCCCGGACCGCCATCGGGATGGCCAGCAGGGACCACTGCGATGCCTTTGGGGTGGAAGAGGCTTTAGAGCATGTTTTGTTTTGCTGTCCCGAATACTCGTCGGAGAGAAGCGTGCTTCCCATACCTCGGCAAAGTTGGCGCGGCTCACTCAAACACACTCACAATTTTCGTTTTCAATCACCACTCACTCAAACTCAGACTCAATGCTGAGCAGCACATCTGCGCTCACTCAAACTCAAACTCGTAGTGAGCGCAAAACTGAGAACTTACCCGGAGTGAAAACTCAAAATGTACTCAGAACTCAAAATGTACTCAAACTCAAAATGTAATCAAAACTCAAAATGTACTCAACCTCAAAATGTACTCAAACTCAATATGGACTCAAAACTCAAAATGTACTCAAAACTCAAAATGTACTCAAACTCAAAGTGTACTCAAACTCAAAATGGACTGAAAACCCAAAATGTACTCAAATTCAAAATGTACTCAAACTCAAAGTGAACTCAAAACTCAAAACGTACTCAATACTCAAAATGTCCTCAAACTCAAGATGTACTCAAAACTCAAAATGTACTCAAACTCAAAGTGGACTCAAAAATGAAAATGTACTCAAAACTCAAAATGAAACTCAAATTCAAAATGTACTCAAAACTCAAAACGTACTCAAACTCAAAATTGACTCAAAACTCAAAATGTACTTAAAACTCAAAATGAACTCAGAACTCTAAATGGGCTGAGAACACAAAATGAATTCAGAGCTCAAATGGCCTCACAACTATCTCATGCTAGGAATTTACTCGGGGTCAGATGGACTCTGTTTGCATTAGCAGTATGTGTTTTCAAATTGACGCGTGGTAAAAATATTACGGGTACAAATTGGTGAGCTCAAACTTTTGCATTCGCCACGACATGACACCGTAGCTCCTTTGAGGTCGGAAACAATTTTGGTTGCAGAATTATTACAGCTATACCTGCTGCCCATGAAGAGTAGCGCTGGTTGGAAGCAATTGTGCGTATATATTAGATACTACACTCTTGATGTAGGGTCCGTATTCGTGTTCATGAAAGAGGCGGTCCAGGCTCGATGGTGTGCTGCGTCCCCAGGACGAAACAAGCAAGATTGGGTGAGGGGACGTGCGCTCACTGCTCCGTTCATTTATGTCGAAGCTGTTTAGGGTTAGGGTTTCATGCATTCTTGCTCGGCATCCTGAAAAAACGCCTTGTGTCAAAGCGAACTGTCCCCGCGAATCTCTGAAGCGCGAGGCATTCATGAATATACCTTTGCTGTTTTATTGCATAGCATTGTTTGCCGAGTACACACCTCCCCCTATCCCCGCCGTGATCTTGTTAGGCCCTGCATATACACAAAAATCCAGATATCACGGAAGTTCAACCTGTAATCATTATAAAAATGTAAATGTAGAGAAATGATAAAACTAAATGTTAAAAAACTAAAAAAGAAAGGAAATAAGAAAATTATAGAAAATGGCTAACCGTGTAACACGGGAGTCATAGATCGTCTGAGGTTGGGTGAAAATGCAGAGAGGTGTGGCGCTAAAGAATGTGGGGTATCAAATTGAGGGTCTCGAGGAGGGAAATCACGTTGGAGAAGCGAAACAGTGCCTCGTTGTTTGCTGAGGCACTTGTATTAGTTTTTATTAGCATTTGCTAGGTGGGATGAGCTCTCGTAGCTCGGAAAAACACCACGCTGTCGTTGTAAGCAATGACCGCCACCGTACCCAGGTGTAACTTCAGCATGCACGCGTGTGTGAGTGTGTGTGTGTGTGTGTTTGAGAGAGTGTGTGAGTGAGATAGTGAGAGAGTGTGTGTGAGAGAGAGTGAGCGAGAGAGATTGAGAGAGTGAGATAGAGTGAGAGTGAGTGAGAGTGAGAGAGAGTGTGAGAGTGTGAGAGTGAGAGTGTGAGAGTGAGAGAATGTGAGAGTGAGAGAGTGTGAGTGAAAGAGAGTGAGAGAGAGTGTGAGAGAGAGTAAGCGTGAGAGAGTGATTGAGAGACTGAGAGTGCATGATAGAGTGAGAGAGAGAGAGTGAGAGTGAGAGAGAGTGTGTGAGAGAGTGAGAGTGAGAGAGAGTGTGAGAGAGAGTGTGTGAGAGTGAGAGTGTGAGTGTGAGAGTGATATTGAGAGAGTGAGAGGAGAGTGACAGATTGAGACAGTCAGACAGTGAGAGTGAGAGTGTGAGAGTGAGAGTGTGAGTGAGAGTGAGAATAAGAGTAAGTGTGAGTGTGAGTGTGAGTTGAGAGTGAGTTGAGTGTGAGTGTCAGAGTGAGTTGAGTGTGAGTGTGAAAGTGAGAGTGAGTGTGAGTGTGAGTGTGAGAGAGTGAGTTGAGTGTGAGTGTCAGAGTGAGAGTGAGAGTGAGTGTGAGTGTGAGAGAGTGAGAGTGTGACTGTGAGTGTGAGTGAGAGTGAGAGTGTGAGTCTGAGTTTGAGTGTGAGAGTGTGAGTGAGAGAGAGTGAGCGAGAGAGAGTGAGAGTGAGATAGTGAGAGTAAGAGAGTGAGATAGAGTGAGAGAGAGTGAGAGAGAGTGTGAGAGTGTGAGAGTGCGAGAGTGACAGTGCTAGAGTGAAGGGATTGTGAGAGTGAGAGAGTGTGAGTGAGAGATTGAGAGAGAGTGTGAGAGAGAGTGAGAGTGAGAGTGAGTGATAGAGTGAGAGTGAGTGAGAGAGAGTGTGTGAGAGTGAGAGTGTGAGTGCGAGAGTGTGAGAGTGAGTGTGAGAAAGTGAGATTGTGAGAGACTGAGAGAGTGTGAGAGTGACATTGAGAGAGTGAGAGTTAGAGTGAGAGATTGAGATAGTCAGAGAGTGAGAGTGTGAGAGTGTGAGTGAGAGTGTGAGTGAGAGTGAGAGTAAGAGTGAGTTAGAATGTGAGTGTGAGTGTGAGTGAGTGTGAGTGTGAGTTGAGAGTGAGTTGAGTGTGAGTGTGAGAGTGAGTTGAGTGTGAGTGTGAGAGTGAGAGTGAGTGTGAGTGTGAGAGAGTGAGAGTGAGAGTGTGTGAGAGTGAGAGTGTGAGTGAGAGTGAGAGTGTGATTGAGAGTGTGAGTGTGAGTGTGAGTGTGAGTGAGAGTGAGAGTGTGAGCGTGAGTGTAAGTGAGAGTGTGAGTGTGAGTGTGAGTGTGAGTGAGAGTGTGAGTGTGAGTGTGAGTGTGAGTGAGAGTATGAGTGTGAGTGTGACCGTGAGTGTGAGTGAGGGTGTGAGTGTGAGTGTGAGTGAGAAAGCATTTTTATATTTGCCCCAATTGTTCCCCCTCGACGAGACCTTTAATTTGATACCCCACACACCCTGCAGGGTCATATAAAATTCATACCAGTCAAACTAACCATGATTCTCATGACTGTAAACAGGGCACATTATATAAGTGTCCGACGTGATTCCCCTAACTGGAACCTTCAATAGACGCCCCACATGCTTCAGCGGCCTCACGTTGAATTTAACCCAATCTATGACTCATAATGACTATCTCATGATTCGAACTACAAAACCTTTTTTTATTTGTACCACGTGATTCCCCTCGTCAAGACGGTAAATTTGATACCCTACACGCCCTAGCGGAGTCACTTCGAATTTTACCCAAATATAAGACTCGGCATGGCAATCTTATGGTTATAACCAGAAAGCGTTTTTGTATTTCTTCCACGTGATTCCGCTCACCCAAACCATTAAATTGAAACCCATCACATCCTCGCGGAATCAATTTGAATTTTGAAAGCCCTACCACATTTTTGTCCCACGTGATTTCTTTTATCGGAACCTTCAATTTGATGCCCCGGTCACCTAGTGGCATCATTTTGAATTTTAACCTAATTTATGACCCATTTTGACTATGTCAGGATAATAATCAGGAAGCACGTGATTAATCTAATCGAGACGTTTAATTTGATACGCCATACGCCCTAGCGTCATGAACTTGAATTTTAACCGAATATATGACTTATCAAGACTACGTCATGATATATCCATAACGCATTTTCGTCCCGAAATATTCCCCACATCAAGACCTTGAATTTGATTCCCCACATGCCCTCGCAGCGTCATTTTGAATTTTAACCCAATCGATGACTCATTATGACTCCTTGATGACTACAATCATGACGCATTTTTTTTATTTACCCAGCGTGATTCCGTTAATCCGGACCTTTCATTTGATACGTTAAACGCCTTAGCCTCATCAGTTTCACTTTTCACCCAATCTAATGTGGTCATAATTCTGCCTTAAGGGGCGCTGCTCAGCTAATTCATTTGTAACAGCAGAAAGGACAGCCCCCGCCCCCATTTCCCCCCGGCTCTCACCTCTTCCTTTGTGACCCCTAGTATATCAAGCCGTTAACAGTAGCAGGCGAACAACCAGCACGCCCGCGCCTCCATGTGCTTTCCCACCACCCTTTCCCACGCTCTTAGTGGATCCGTCAGGAGGAAATTTAAGACAACCTTTTTTATGACTTTACCAGTCAATTATAACTCACGCGCCCAGCCACGAAAATTAGGTATACAGCAAGTGCTTATGGCCATGAAAATTCAACAAGAAACTAAAAAAATCAGACACCCCCTCTCTCCCAACCGATCATGCAGATCGCGATTGGTGCCGTACCCGCAGGCAACCTGAATTCCGAGCCCACAGTGACGCATGAAACTTAACAGCCAACCATAGCTGCCTGCTAGGCTACTCATAGTACTCAAACTCAAAATGGACTCAAAACTCATATGTACTCAGAACTCAAAATGTACTCAAAACTCAATATGTACTCAAACTCAAAATGTACTCAAACTCAAAATGTACTCAGAACTCAAAATGGACTCAAACTCAAAATGTACTCAGAACTCAAAATGGACTCAAACTCAAAATGTACTCGGAACTCAAAATAGACTGAAACTCAACTTGTACGCAGAACTCAGAATGGACTCATACTCAAAATGTACTCTAAACTCAACATGAACTCAAACTCTCAAACTCAAAATGTACTCAGAACTCAAAATGGACTCAGAATTCACTAGGTCTCAGGCGTACTCAAACTCAATCAGACTCAAACTCAGTCGGGATCACTCGGCTCAAACTCACTAAAGCTCAAACTCACCATGCCACACTAGCCTCGCGCTCACTCAAACTCAAACTCACACGTGAGTTTGAGTCCAAATGAGTCTGAGTGAGTGGACTCATGAGTGAGTTCGCCGACCTCTTGTGCTTCCCACTACGCTCAGCCGATCGGACAATCGAACATTGCAGTACAGACTATCCTAAGTAATAGATTTCTACCATCGACTTCACAGAAGGTGACGAAAGCTTTTTTACGTTTTCTTAGCAAAACGAACTCACATAAAAGACTATAGTTCCCGAAACGGGAGTGCGCGTATTCCCACTCCTATTCCTTTCTCTTCACCAGCTCCCTCTTTTATCCCCTGAACCCCATTTCCCCAGTGCCGGGTAGCAAACCAGGCTCTACACTTGGTTAACCTCCCGGCCTTTTCATTCTTTCTTCTTCCTTCCCGGACCGCCCCTTCCACGACCTGATCCTGCTGGTCGGCAGTCCTGAGTCCGCGTCCATGTCACTCAGATTCTTATGAGCCGGAGTCCGGTACACCTGTTCCTCTCAACCTCTCTTCCTAAGAAAAAGGGTACTATCTTTTTTTTAGCCACCACTTGTGTCTGAGTGTCAGTATGCTTCCTGAAGCCTTTCTCTCCGAAAGACCAAGAAACGAAAGTACCGAAACTGATTACTACACGATGTAGCAGTAAACAAACTAATCAGTAGGATTTCCCGTGTGATCAATCATACCAGCAACGATAGATGCTCCGAGGATTTGTTTTTATATTAATTGTGCTACTTGAAAGGTCTAGGAGGGCGCTACATAGATTACGGCACACAGTGCGTTATAAAATTGTCCTGAGCGCACTCAACAAAGGCAACGTTGAGATGGACTATGCTACACTAACCGCCAAAAATAGCTAAAAAATCACATGACGATTGCTACACTCTGTAATGCGAAAATTGTGCACAGCATGAGATGCAGTCTTCTCGCTCACGGCGCATAGCTGCTGCGTCTCAGGGCACACGCATGAGCGAACGCACTGCAGCGCACGCTGCTCGGTCGTTCTCTCTCAGTTCCTCGCCGCTGCAACACATATTTTTGTGAGTCGGGCTGGAAACTCCCGCGCAAATGAAACTTGGTTCGGATGAGCCACGCAATGAGGAGACGCCGAAGCACCAACGTACGCTAAGCATGCAGCGCGTGCTGGGCTTCTGTGGCGCGGCCTTCGCATACTGCCGTCCACCTCACACTTTCGGCATAATTTCAACCTCTGCTTTCTTGAGCGCTCTTATTCAGTGGCGTCTTCGTTCTCTCAGCTATCTCTCGACTATCCCTCTCAAACATTCTCCGCAATTTCCTCCTTCGTTTTCCTTCGCTCTTCGGAGGCTGCTTCGTTCACACGGTTAAAAGACCGGCGGCGCCGTCAAAGTACAAGAGCGGACTGTGACGCCGTGCGCACTATAAGCTGTACTATAGTAACACCTAAACAACGCAAAAAAACGCAAAGGAAAAACGCATGGCACGTGATGAATGGCACTGATAAATTCCAGTTCTTTGTACATAAAAACGGCTTTCAAAAGAATCACAGATGAAGTGTGGAGATGTATTTTAGAGGCTGATTCTAATTATAGATAGTCAAAAGGAGTGTTGTTCAGACAAAGGTGTTAGTAAGAGCAAACTGTTCACCTTTTTTGTGTTTGGCACGCTAAGGCTAACTTCTTTAAGGTCGGCCGTATTGGAAATCCCCGGAATCTTCTATTCACTTCGGGATTTTAAAGTGTGTCGAAATATGAACACACGGCTGTTTTCGCCCTTCACCTTCATCCTAAATCAGCCACTGCAGACAGTATCGAACCCGCGTCCTCAGATTCAGCAGAGCAACACCTTAAGGAGTAACTGCATAGGCGCGAGATCACGTGTCGCGCCATCGTCGACGTCGTTCGGCGGGACCGACCCAGCACCCAGGAGGGCGAGTACCCGCATGAGACTGGCGAAGCCACGCGTCAGCCATTTTGTCGATGAGCGTTGTGGATACGTTTGTAGGAACTCTGCCATCGTTTTAAGTTGTTTTTGATCATTTACGACCAATTAATTTGGAATATTTAAATGCTGTGTTCAGGATCCTGTATTTGACATAAAAAATCCAAAGGTCAATTTTGTAGGCATAGGTGTTGTACCTAGCTTTTATCCGCTTGCAAGCAAGAGGAGCAGCATCTCTGGCAGTCAGGTACGAGCACAGCTGGGCTTCCGTTGTTTCGGATGAAAGTTTCATGACGAACAGAGCCTTCGGCAGCCGCCACCGTTGTATCACCGTGAGCTCAGGTGAGTCCGAGGTTCCGAAGGATGCGGGTTGACGAGCCTTGCCGTTGACATCACCAATGCTGGTGCGGCGCACGGTGGATCCTCCTCCTCCAGCTGACGGTTGCGATGCGAAACACGCATCGGCACCAGTGACGACAGCATTCGGGCTGAAGCCGGTCGACGCAAGCTGCCGTTGCACACGCTGCTGTCCGTGTTCAGCCACCGGCTGGTGACGGTGGCTGAATAATAATAATAATAATAATCAATCAATCAACCTTTATTTTCGGTGCCCAGGAACAACCCTAGGGTCTTGGTACTGGTACACCATACAAAAAAAACACTACAATTAAGACAAGACAACACACCAAAAATATATGTATGACATAAACAATAAAGTAAAAATAGAGAAATCTTAGAAAGCAAAAAAGGAAAAAAAAAGAACAGAAAGTCAAAAAAGAAAAGGCAGGCTTAGTGTGGCAAGCCATGCCACCCGGCCAGCGAAACGTTCAGTAGATGTGAAAAATAGGAACTATACAAGCAAATATTGAATCAACATGACATAGAGTATACGTATATAACCAAGGTTTTCTAACAACATATTAGAAGTTCCAAAAAAAAGGGGAAAAAGCTTCAGCATTACCAACACTGACACTAAAACGTACAAATATTCAAGAAACACAAAACAAGAAAAAGTGAAAAGCAATCAAGAACAGTTTGCACATAATACATAGGGTACATAAATTTGGAATGACATAAAGGACTTAAGCTACAACAGTTTTCAACTCATTAGAGAACAAAGTAAAGGAGCTCTGGAATATATCAAGCCGAACGGAATATTCATTATATGCACATTGTATTCGGCAGATGGACGAGCGTCGGCTATTTAAAGCAACTGGTCTGAAAGCTGTACATTTTCTGAAAAGTTTATTTGGCAAATTGACATTGATAAGTGTAACCAAATCGTCACGCAAAATATTACCATGAAAAAGTTTATAGAGAAAGATAATATCAGCTCGCATTCGTCGACACCGAAGGGAAGGAATGCTTTTCAGAAGAGACATGATGCCGTTTGCGTCGTCTTGCACATGACGGAAGCGGTGCTTAAAGATAGAAAGGAACTTATTTTGAACCCTTTCGATACGGTCACTATTGGACTTGCAAGTTCCATTCCAGACAACAGACCCGTATTCAAGAAGAGGTAAGCAGAGAGCCGAATACAACTTTAAGAAAGGAAGCGGACCTTTAAACTCTCTAGAATACCTGCAAACAGCACCCAGACAACGAAGAGACCGATGGGTAATTTGTGCAATGTGGGAAGAGAAAGTCAGAGGAGAATCAAAAAGTACTCCCAAGTCCCGAATTTCGGTCACCCTCGGCAGTGTGGTGCCTGCAATTTCATAAGGGTATTCCAGCTGTTGAGTTTTTCTACTATAGGCGACAACTTTAGTTTTTGAAGGGTTCAAAATAAGGTCGTTTTTGGTGCACCAACGATGGAATGACACAATATCAACCTGAAGAGAATTACAGTCCTGAACACTACGAACTTCTCTAAAGATTTTTATATCATCAGCGTACAACAAAAAAGAATTTTGAATGGCAGAAGCAACATCGTTAATGAAAATGGAAAAAAGAAGGGGACCCAGAACGGAGCCTTCGGGTACACCACTGGCTGCTTTGTACCTAAATGATGTTTGACCGTTAACACTTACATAGCAATATCGCTCCTTGAGATAACAACGTATAAGACCCACCAAAGAAGCGTGTACATCTAACAGAGTGAGCTTTGCAAGCAATAACGAGTGGTTGACAACATCAAATGCTTTGCTCATGTCACAGTAGACCACATCCAGTTGGCTTCTACCAACGATTGCTGGGACAGCCTGCTCCATGAAGCATACAAGGTTCGTGGAAGTTGAACGACCACGCATAAATCCATGTTGATTAGGAATGAGGACATGTTTAAATGAGAAAGACAAGACCGTATGAAGAGATAACTCGAAAATTGTACAGGCAGAACAAAGCAGCGAGACAGGCCTATAGTTAATAGCATCAGTTTTTAGGCCTGACTTGAAAACAGGGAATACGCGAGATATTTTCTATGAGCGAGGAAACGTTCCCGACCGGAGACAGTTATTAAATATTGAAGTGAACACAGGAACGAATATATTTGCATATGTTTTTAGGATTGCAGCAGGAATACCATCTGGCCCGCAAGAAAGCGAGGGCTTGAGCCGCTTGATGCTGGTCCGAATGATGTTCTCGTCCAGTTGTAAACAACTGGTGTTCTCGCCCTGGTGACAAGGGGCGCTGCTGTTGTCACTACCACCGCTAATCCCAAAAAAAAGAAGAAAATTGACGAGCAAAGCAAAAAAAAAAATAATAATCAATCAATCAATCAATCATTTATTTAACGTGCCCAGGAACAACCGAGAGGTCCTGATGCTGGTGCACAAAAAAAAAGAAAAAAAAACTATGAATAACACAACAGAACAAGATAACTGTTCAGAAGAAAACTATAAGAGACACAATGAGTACAGATATATTAGGACGACAGGACAAAAGTAGATTAACACAGTATGAGAAATAGCTAATAATAATGACGAAAAGTCAGATAATATACATACATACATACATACATACATACATACATACATACATACATACATACATACAAACATACATATATACATACATACAACAATGCGCCAGATAAACTAAAAGAGAAGGATAGAACAAATTGCACATCTGATGTTATCTTATAACGGTAGAAACCTTGGAGGAAAACGATAACTGTGACCCATCAAAAACATCGAGGTCAAGAAAATAAAAATTATAAAGACTTTGTATCCGGTTGAGGGTTGAGTGCTGAGAGAGGCGGGTAGTTACAAGAAACGGCCTGCTCTCTCTTGTTTGCTTCCGCGGAATCCGAAAATTAATACTATTGAGCAGCATAGGACAGTTTACAGGGTGTCCCAGCTATCATGCACGAAGATTTAAAAAAAGAGTAAAGGCGTAACTCGAAAGAAACCAGGTGCATAATGTTTGCAGTACTGTGAAGAAGCGCACAGTAATTTTTTCTTTAATGAGACTTAATTAACTAATTTTAATTAATTATCTAACTCGAGAAATACTGTCCTAATAACTAAAGTGTCAATGAGGCACTTGTAGGTAACCACGAGGGGCATCTAACTGCGGTATTTTCAGCGATGAACTAATTGTGTACACATTTATTCTGACTGATAAAAGAAACCCGCGAAATATGAAAAATAGCACGTGACGGCGCCTCCGCGCGCACCGTAAAGCAACGCCCTCAAACAGGCTGCCTCTGAGTTAGCCAGAATGAAATAGACAAAAGAAAGAAAGAAGAAATCGCGACCGAGTTTGTTCCTTATCTGCACACGTGTCCCGCGAATCTTGCTGCTGCTGCTCCTTCCATGCATGCTATTATCAAGGTGATGCGCTGTCTCTTCGGGCGGGTAACACGCGAACGAGTTGCTTTTAATCAGCTTTGTTTGGGGACGCTGCCTTACAATGCGCGTGTAAGCGTCGTCACGTGGTATTTTTCATATTTCGCGGGTTTCCTTTATCAGTCAGAATAAATGAGTACGCAATTAGTTCGTCGCTGAAAATAGCGCAGTTAGATGCCCTTCGTGGTTACCTACAAGTGCCTCATTGACACTTTAGGGATTAGGACAGTATTTCTCGAGTTAGATAAATAATTACAATTATTAATTAGGTCTCATTAACGAAAAAATTACTCTCCGCTTCTTCACAGTACTGCAAACATTATGCACACAGTTTTCTTCGAGTTACGCAATTTCTCTTTTTTTTAATCTTGGTGCATGATAGCTGGGACACCCTGTATAGTACCGTGAACGAGCTTGAAAAGAAAGAAGAGATCGGCGCAATTTCGCCGGCAGCGAAGTGAAGGCAGTGACAATAGTTCAACGGTGTTAGAACACGAGCCAGAGTCATTTTTAGCGAAGCGATGGTTGTAAACGCTTAGAAATTTTTTCTGGACACGCTCAACTACGTTACTTAAGGAATTAGAGATGCCATTACAGATAAGAGATGCATACTCAAGTTGAGGAAGACATATTGCGGTGTACAATTTGCGGAGTGGCATAGGAGAATTGAATTCTCTCGATATTCTACAAACACAGCCGAGAGAACGAAGACCCCGCATAGCAACACGCTTAGTAGGAGCTGAAAAATGCAAGGTGCTATCAAAGAGAACGCCGAGATCATTGATCTCACAAACCCTACATAAAGGCACAGAATTGACAGAGTTAAAAAAGATGCGCTAGATGATTTGCGAGTGAAACTCATGACTTTTGTCTTTGAAATATTGAGAGAAAGGTTATTGTTATTACACCATTCTGAAAAAGAACATAAATCAGACTGCAACAAGCGACAGTCGTTAAACGAATGAATTTCCCTAAATATCTTTATATCATCGGCATACAAAAGGAAAGAAGAATTGCGAATGGCAGAAGAAACGTCGTTAACATACATTAAAAAGAGGAGTGGGCCGAACGCTTTGCTGAGGTCACAGTAAATGGTGTCGACCTGTCCTCTCTGGAATACATGTGTAGATATTTGCGTCATGAAACTGGCAAGATTAGTGAAGGTTGAGCGGCCAGGGACAAATCCATGTTGATTATTATTCAATGAGTTTTTCACATTAAAAGACAGTATGTGGTGAAGGGCCAGCTCAAAAATCTTTGACATGGCACAGAGAAGAGAAATGGGTCGATAATTCGAGACATCAGTTTTAGAGCCAGGCTTAAATACTGGAAAAACACGAGCAATTTTCCACCTGCTAGGAAATGTGGAAGTAATTAGACAGTTATTAAATATGCTAGTCCGTACTGGGACCAATATACTGCTATAAGCTTTTAATATCGCTGAGGGGATACCATCTGGACCACATGACAAGGATGGTTTCAAGCGCTTAATGCATTCGCTGATTAGATTTTCATCTAGCGACAGAGCATTGGGTGTGTTGATTTCCAAATGTTGTTCGATAGTAGTGCTAGAGTCAGAGGCTTTATAAACGGAAGTGAACTGCGTGGCAAAACAGTCAGCGACGGCTTGTAGTTCTGCTCCATTGGAGTCCAGTAGTATTAAAGGCTCTTCACTTTTGTTAGACCGTTTGCGTACATACTTCCAGAACTCAGCCGGCCTGTCAGAGGCGCTTTTTTCTAAGTGTGCAAGATATGAACTGTGATCCCGTTTATATAGGCGTTTACAGAGAGTTCGAAAGCATCGGAATTCTTCCTTGCGCTCAAGAGATGGAGTGCTTTTAAGCTTTCTGTGTGCGCGATCTTTATGCTTTAGAGCACTTATAAGTTCAGACGAGAACCACGAGGGATATTTATGGAGTTTAGGAGTATATTGTGGAATATATTTGCGCATACTGCTTAAGATAAGTTCCGTAAGCTGATCTACTTGGTCATCAACATTGGTTTTTTCAGTTACCAGAGACCAGTCAATAGAGGATAAGTCACGGTGTAAGCCAACGTAGTCACCTCTTTTGAAAGCAAATCTGGGCGATTTGTTGATGTTATTTTGAAAGCTCTGTTTTTCCCCTGATAGAGAGAGTGTTAGGTTAAGTGGTGGGTGAAATTTATCGGGATGAACAAGAAAAACGTCAGAGAGTGACACTTCAATAGGCTGATTGTTCGAAATACACAGGTCTAATATGTTACCGCAAGGATTGGCAATAGAATTATGTTGTTGAAGGGAATTAAAAGCAAAAAAATCTAATAGCAGGCCGCACTTATTCTCAATGTATTGATGGTAATGAGAATATTTAAGTGTTCTCCAGTCGATACCAGGGGTATTAAAATCACCAATAACAACAATCCTGTGCTTCCTATGTGAAGCTATGACATTGTCAATGGAAGAGATGATGTCATTAAAAGAGATTGGGGTAATGCTAGGCGGCACATAGAAGGACCCAATCAACAATTTTTCGCAGCGATCAAGGCTAATTTCGACCCATATTGATTCAGGAACAGTTTCAATGTCACTTCGGCGTACACATCTCAGAGAATTATCTACAGCCACAAGTACGCCACCACCTTTTTGTTTGGTTGCACTGAAGTCACGATCACTGCGGAAGGTGTTGTAACTTGATGGAAAATAGTCTGATGAGGGAATCTCATTGCACCGCCAAGTTTCGGTAATCACAATGACAGGAAACGAAGACAAAATAACATTAGCGAAGAATTCAGTTGGCGTTGTTCGTAGACCACGAGCGTTTTGGTAAAAGATGTCCAAATTACACACCTTCACTGTAAATTACAGACTCTGAAGGATGGAGCATATCATCATGTAGAATCCCACGGAATGGCTTGAAAATGCAGCCACGCGGCCACATTGAGGGGTCGTTCAGACGCTTCATGTTTTCTTCGTCAACCATGACGTAGAACGAGGAGTACGACAAATATTTTGTTTTCAGCCGCCGGCAGGAAAGGGGACAAATATTTTGAGATTCAATGTGCTTCTTCAGGTCAGCAGTGGCAGTGTCAGGGCTCAACTTTGAAACAAATAGTGCCCTTTGACGCTGCGGCCGCTCAACCACCGACAATGCACACGACTCCATGGCTCCAAGGAATGCAGGCCTGTTTCCCTTCTTTGTATTCTTTTCACCCTTTGTGGCAATTGTTGTCAAAGGGGGTCGGGCAGGATCGTCAACGCGTTGCTCCGAAGGGGATTCACGAGCTGGCGGCGTAGGGCAAAATGGACTGGTCTCGGTGTCTCGAGGCGTGTCGGAGGGCGAGGGGTTGTCGGAGGTTGAGGGAATCACGGAAGCTTGAAATGGAACAACCGTCGGGGACTTCGCAGGCGCGGGGGTCACACGGCGGGCCAGCTCCTCACGTAAAAAATGAACCTCGGAGCGGAGGTAGGCGACGATTCGAGCCTGCTGTTCGGCTCCGCGGGAATGGTCCTTTCGGAGGCGCTCATTCTCTTCTCCCATTTGCGACACTTCGTCGCTCAAAATTCCCTCCAGCGCGTCGAGGAGAAGTCGGCGGAGACCGGCAATCTCACCACAAAGGTCACCCGGAGGGGAGAGAGAGGAACCGGTCGGGGGAGCGCTGGGCTGCGGAGAACACGTTTCCGTCGGTGATGCCTCCATCTCGTCGCTAGGCTTAGCGCCCGTCCTGGTAGAATCGCACAAGTTGCAGCGATATGGGCGCGATCCAGCCCTCAAAAGTTCCAGTTGGTCGTCCGGCCAGGTCACACACTTCGCGTGCACACGTTTTACACATCTTTCGCAGCGATAGAACTGTTGTTTCCCGAAAAAAGGGCAGGAGCAGAGCAAGCATGCCTCCCGGCTGGGCGCCATGCTGCGGAATAATAATAATAATAATAATATTCTTTATTGTCCTTTTCTTTACAAAGTAAAATGGCAGGCCTGTCGAAGCCAATATAGGCTTGTGTGACTAGGCCTGGCAAGCCGGCGAAGCGAAAAAAGAAGGCAATAGAGTACATGGAAATACCAACATGCGAACAACAATATTTACGAAATCAATTGACTAAACAGAGCGTAAGCAGAACATAACAAAATCCTCACAGAAAAGATATCAGAATCCACATTAGTACGCACTTCCATAAATACAAGACGCATATATACTTGTATATGTCAAACAAAATGTCAGGCACATGAATTAACAAAAGGTCAACAGGGCTTTTTTAAGTTGTTGTTTTGATTGTGCAGCAAGGACTTCTTGGGGTAAATCATTAAATAATTTTGGACATAAACACTTCTACGTGCCATACCATACGACGTACGGGAGCGGGGGACTGAAAAGCCGGGTTGATTTCTTACAGGCCGGGCAGACTTGACTTCATGCTTAAAATCAGGCAACCAAAAATGTTTAACAACCACTGTTTCAATAAATAAAGCATCAAATGACGGCAAATTAAAAGTTTTGAATATATCCTGCACATCTGTCAACGGCAATCCATAAGTGATAGACATCAATATATTTTTCAATAGGCTGTTCACGCGAGCTTTCCAACGGGATGAACAAAAATAAAAAATGGTTATCCCATACCTTAGTACACTATAAGCGAGGGTATGCACAATGCTTTTCTTGATGTGAAAGGGAACGAACAATTTAATGTTGTAAAGCACACAAGCCACACTTCGGAGCTTCCCACAGATATACGCTAAATGTTCATGCCAAGAGAGAGCGGAATCAAAAGTAATGCCTAAATATTTAATAGAATCAACATAATTTACAACTGCACACTCGCAGGTGGTGCACTGGTGATCATGAATATAAACAGGAGCGTTAATCACAGTAGTTTTCAACGGATTACGGAAACATTAGTTTTGTTTTACGGGAATTGATTTTAAGGCAATTTTCGGAGAACCAATGCACAGCATTACAAATGTCATTTTGAAGCATGTTTATCGCCTTTTCATAATTCACATGTTTAGCAACCAAGACTGTGTCATCAGCGTACTGGTAAACTATACATTTAGAAATTGACATAGAAAAATCATTCATGTAAATGTTAAAAAGCAAGGGCGACAAAATGGAACCTTGTGGAACACCAGCAAATAGAGATAGTGGTCTACTGAAATGAAAATTATCATTTTCCGAGAGATAGTTATACAAAAGAGCAAAGAACGGGCCACGGAATCCCAATAAGTAGAGTTTCCTTAGCAATAGATTATGACACACAGAATCGAAAGCTTTAGAAACATCAATAAATAAAGCACATGCAAATAAGTTATTATCAACAGAATTGAACAGGTCATCAGCAAATTCTTCTAATAGAGCAATTGTGCCACGGCCAGACACGAAACCATACTGCCGAGGCGACATAACCGAAAATTTTCCAGAAAAGAAGACATAATTTGTAAAAGGTATTTTTCCAGAATTTGAGAAAGAATGGGGAGTATTGATATGGGCCTGTACGAGTCGACTTTATCCTTCGGACCTCCTTTATAGAGAGGCTTAACGATAGCAGTTTTTAAATTGTTAGAAATGTCTGCGCCATTAATAAATCCATTAAGAATGAAAAGAAGAACGTCCGATAAAACGTCGAAGTTCCTACAAAGCGTCTCTACTCTTATTCCATCATAACCCGGAGGCTTATTAGTCCGGAAACTGAACAGTATGGATCTCAGCTCGGATTTAGATATGCAAGGCAGAAACGCCGAAGAAGGAACAGATTTATCCAGCGAGCAAGAATCAAGTAAAGGTAAAGTATTATCAGGAGTGATACGGAATGCATGGTTAAAAGCGTCCGCCACAGTTTCCGCACAATCCGAAAAAACTTTTAAGACCGGGGTATTACTAGTCTTTCCACGCAAGCTGTTAATTAAATGCCATGTCTTCCCTGGATTTTTTGCGCACTGGCTGAATTTCTGAAAGAAATGTGCACGCTTGGCAGATCTTAAAAGAGCCACAACTCTGTTGCGAGCACTTTTGTATTGCGCGCGCAGAGCCTTATCTTTAGGTGCGCGCTTTACACGCTTCCATAGGCAATCCCTATACGAAATAGCTTGCATGACGCCCGCGTTTAGCCAACTGTAATCTTTACGCCGCTTCCTAATCACGGAAACAGTACTTGAAACCTGGAACCGTTTGAGATGCTCGCATAAGCTTGCGTACACGGTTCCAGGAGACGGTTTATCCGTTATGAGATACGACCAGTCGAAATTAGAGATCAAGCGGTCAAACATAATTTTATTTACGAAAGAAAAACGGATATCTTGACAAACCGGTACCCTGTCTACCTGATAAGTAGGAGCAGAAGAACTATCAGATATTCGACATGCCACAATGTAATGGTCCGCCAACATTTGAGCGATGAAACAAGACGAAAAAGAGCAATTTTCTTCGGCCATTAAAGCGATATGATCTAAACAAGATTGAACCAGTTTCCCGCTGACAACCTCTTCGGGAGTGACGAAATTGACTAAACTTTCAAGGCCAGACGAACAAAGCACTCCCAAATAATCTGCCACTGTAGATTGGGCGGGCTGTAGTAAATTTATATTCAAATCCCCCGTTAAGCACAATTGATCAACTGCACCAAAACTTTTAAGTAAGGCATCTAATTCAATTAAAAATCTGGCAATACTATTAGAGGGAGGGCGATAAATTGCTAATAGCACCATTGAAATACTACCGTAAGCTACCTTAACGGTTAATAATTCTGCATGTGCCAAAGTTGCAACCAGAGGTGTCACTACAAAGTGCTGGCGAATGAAAATGGCAATGCCGCCCCCTCGACGAAATGAACGAGTGAAAAAATGCGAGCTGAAACCCTGCCATTAAAAAAAACCAGTAGGTGTGTTGATATTTATTTCAGTAAGAACAAAAATATCAACGAAATCAGCTGCGGATTCTGCAAGACTGCTGAATTCGTCCCAGTATTTTCGAAGACTGCGAATATTAATGTTAACAATTATTAGATCCTGCTCAGACCTATTACTTAAGGAGTGCCGAAATGCGTTGAAGTCGGAAAATTCAAGGAAGTGAACTGACATGTTCGTTAGGCAATTTAAGCAATGTCAGCGATTTTGACAATTCGGAGGAGGGGCGCGTTCTCGGTTTTTTTTGCGTAGATTTTGCCGCTCTTGACACAACATAAATTGTAGTCGTTAGCTGTAGCTGCCGTTCTGGCGTGCCAGAACAAGTCACGGTTCCGCTTGGTCAAGTTTTCATTGAAAAACAATTTCGGCAACGCGCCTGACTGATGTAACACGCGTAGTTGGCCGCGTGCTCTCAACCACATTTCCGTGCAGCGGACGGACGCAAACCGAACAAGAATGGTAGGCGTTGTGTCACGTTTGCTGGGAAGCCTGTGCACGCTGAGCACATCAGAAGCGGAAAAATGTGATATGTTCAGTTTATCAGCGAGATGAGAGAGTTTCTGCTGCAAGTTTTCTTCCTGCTCAACCGGCATCCCATGGATCTCTAGGTTTGCCCTCCGACTGTATTGTTCAGTGTCGTTCAGTTGATCGTGCAGACGTTCTATCTAGGCTGCTTGTTCATGGACAAAAGTTTTCAAGTCATCGACCTCCTTAGAACACCGGGAGACTTGTTCATGACAGCCCTTACTCTGAGCAAGGACCGTGTCATATTGCGAAGACATGAAAGAAACTGAACCTTCCAAGTCGTGGACTTTCGCAGATAAACCAGCGAATTCCCCTTTAAGAAGCAACAAGGAATCAACTTTCTCATGGAGTGCTGGTAACATTTCTAGGCTCTTTCTTATGCTCCGCAGCTCTGAAAGCACCGCGGACTCTGACTCAGGCCGCTGAACCTCGGTAACCCCATCCGACTGGGAGGTGAGAACCTGGCGTTTCTTACCCGCTCTACAGGTCTTGCAAACCCACACGTCCCTTTTTCCTTGACCCATCGTAGTGAACGTGTTTGGTGCAATGCCCGAGCAGTTCTGACCGAGGTGATAGAAGTAATTACAGTCCGAGCATTTCATGAATCTGCCGTCATCGGGCAGAGCATTCTGGCACGCAATACACATTTCATCTCCTGCCATTGCGAACAAACGAGTCAAAAATCACACAGCAAGGGTGCAGTCGGCGGCAAACAGAAAAATGAATTAAAGCCTAATGTAGAAGGCACCAATTATTACCTGTCAAGAAGAAGGCGTGAGAACGGGGCAAAATTTCGCCGCCGACTGCGAAGGGGGAATGGGAAACACCCGCTGATATAGCCAGGCCGAAGCGGGACTGGTCAGGTGATGCGCAGAACTGCAGCCAGATGAAAGGCGATGCGCAGCTTCGTCGACGAAAAGCGCATCAAGAGTCTCTTTGCATCAGCAGGTACAGCAGGCCCCAGAAGACGCCAAAACTCGGTCGGACAGCAAATCCAGGAAATCCAGAAGTTGCGAAGAAAATTCACGCCTTCCGGAGTAGGTTCGGCGAGGGAGAAGCCAGATACTCTGTCGAACGGCGAGGCCACCCGGAAATCTGTCAAGAAGAAGGCGTGAGAACGGGGCAAAATTTTGCCGCCGACTGCGAAGGGGGAATGGGAAACACCCGCTGATATAGCCAGGCCGAAGCGGGACTGGTCAGGTGATGCGCAGAACTGCAGCCAGATGAAAGGCGATGCGCAGCTTCGTCGACGAAAAGCGCATCAAGAGTCTCTTTGCATCAGCAGGTACAGCAGGCCCCAGAAGACGCCAAAACTCGGTCGGACAGCAAATCCAGGAAATCCAGAAGTTGCGAAGAAAATTCACGCCTTCCGGAGTAGGTTCGGCGAGGTAGAAGCCAGATACTCGGTCGAACGGCGAGGCCACCCGGAAATCTGTCAAGAAGAAGGCGTGAGAACGGGGCAAAAGTTCGCCGCCGACTGCGAAGGGGGAATGGGAAACACCCGCTGATATAGCTAGGCCGAAGCGGGACTGGTCAGGTGATGCGCAGAACTGCAGCCAGATGAAAGGCGATGCGCAGCTTCGTCGACGAAAAGCGCATCAAGAGTCTCTTTGCATCAGCAGGTACAGCAGGCCCCAGAAGACGCCAAAACTTGGTCGGAGAGCAAATCCAGGAAATCCAGAAGTTGCGAAGAAAATTCACGCCTTCCGGAGTAGGTTCGGCGAGGTAGAAGCCAGGAACTCGGTCGAACGGCGAGGCCACCCGGAAATCTGTCAAGAAGAAGGCGTGAGAACGGGGCAAAATTTCGCCGCCGACTGCGATATGCTTTCAATAATAATAATAATAATAATAATAATAATAATATTAATAATAATCAGTCAATCAATCATGTTTATTTACGTGCCCAGGAACAGCCAGAGGCCTGAGTGCTGGCGCACGGATAGTTACATGAAAACAAAATACAAGAAACATATAGCACAAAACCAACAAGCGACAAGACACACACAAATTGAAGTAGTGAAAATGACAGATATAAAGCACAGGCGGAGCCTGGGTACAGGTAAAAAATAAAAAAAGAAGATGCCTATGCTGCTATGCCTGTTGTAAAGACCACACGACAGGCAGCGTAACAATGTTTGACAGTAATACAACAAAAACAACGGCAAGAGTGTAGAGACAAATGTAAAGACGAACAAATGACAGTAAACAGTTCAAAAATGTTCAAAAATAGGGAACTATGAGTTGGATAGACACAACTGCAGAAAAACCAATTTCAAAAAAAAAAAAAACGACAGACACATCAAACATGTTTAACATACTGTATTCAACAGCGCTGTACGGTAAATTGCAAAGGATTTCTGAAATATGTCAAGGCGTTCAAAGAAGTGGTTGTAACGATTCTGTATTCTGCGCACAGGAGAATGATTGGAGTTGCGCGCAGCGGTCAAGAACGGGCGATGCGACTTGGTGGGCCTTTGTGGTACACTAAACTCTAAACAGTTAAGCAAATCTGCGCAAGAAAGGTCACCATGAACAATTTTGTGAAGAAATGTAAGGTCTGCACGCATACGCCTGCAGTTCAAGGAAGTGATGGAAATGACTGTGGGTAAGTCAGAATCAGGATGGAAACTGTGATTGTGATGACGGTGCTTAAATATGGATAAAAACTCCTTCTGCACACGTTCTGTTAATTCACTACTACATTTGGAGATGCCGTTCCAGGCAACAGAAGCATATTGTAACTGTGGTACACATATTGCATTGTATAGCATTAGAAATGGATCTGGAGAAGAGAATTCCTTTGTAATCCGACACACATTTCCAAGACTTCGGAGTGCTCGCCGGGTGATTAGCCTAATATGAGGAGAAAAAGAGAGGGCACTGTCGAAAAGCACCCCTAGGTCCCTAATCTCATCAACCCTTTGCAGAGGAGCTCCCTCAGTACTGTAGGAACACAGCAGACGGTGGGTTTTCCGGCTGTAGGTGACAACCTTTGTTTTAGTTGTGTTTAAAATTAGGCAGTTTTTCCTGCACCAGAGCGATAATTGCGACACATCCCTCTGCAACGCACAGCAGTCCTGAACACCGCTAATGTGCCTAAATAGTTTGACATCATCAGCATAGAGAAGAAAAGAAGAGTTAGTTAACACTGTTGACACATCATTGATATAGACAGAAAACCATAATGGACCCACCACGGAACCCTGGGGTAAACCACTTGTTGCAGGGTAAACACTTGACTTTTTGTAGTTAACATCTACATAAAAGGACCGGTCAAGGAGATAGTTGGACAACAAGGCAACAAGGCTTGCGTCTACACTGGACTTAGCAAGCTTGTTAATTAATAACTTATGGTTCACCACATCAAACGCCTTATTGAGGTCAAAATATATAACGTCAAACTGGCCGTTTTCACAAACTGCTGCCGAAGCCTGTGTCATAAAGCTTGCAAGATTTGTGACCGTCGATCGACCCGAGAAAAAGCCGTGCTGATTTGGTATCACAACGTTCTTGACGCAGGCAGCAAGAACTTTGTGCAGAGCTGACTCAAAGAGTTTTGAGGCGACACAAAGGAGTGAGATCGGGCGATTGTTAGAAATGGGTGACTTATCACCAGACTTAAATATTGGAAAAATTCGAGCGATCTTCCATGCACGAGGAAATTTACCTAAAAATAAGCAGTTATTATAAATGGAAGTTAAGACAGGCACAAAAATGTTGCCGTAAGCCTTCATGAGGGCTGCTGGAATTCCATCTGCACCACAGGAAAATGATGGTTTCATCCGTTGAAGGCTATCATTGACAGTTTTTTCATCGAACATAAGTGTGTTAAAATTAGAGTTAATAAACGATAGGCGTTCGTCGTTGCCATCTGGCAGTTGAAAGACAGAATGAAAGTACTGAGCGAAACTGGTGGCAACGTCCTCAACCTCTTCACCATCGGAATTAAGCAGGCTAACGTGTTCTTTAGACGCCTTAGAACGGCCGCGTACATACCTCCAGAATTCAGCCGGTTTCTGAGACGCAGCAGCCTCTAACGATTCTATATAAACCTGGTGGTCACGCTGGTAGAGGATTTTACAAAGTGAGCGATACCGACTAAACCCCGCTTTCCACTTGTCAAGCCCAGAACGCTTGGCCTTTTTGTGGGTTCTGTCCTTAAGTTTAAGGTAACTTCAAAGTTCTTTAGAAAACCAGCGGGAAATTTGGAAGGAACAGGCTTATAACAAGGGATGTACTTTTCCATGCCACTTCTGACGATTTCGGTAAAACGTCGAACCTGTTCGTCAACATCATTGACATCCAAAACACCAGACCATACAGCAGATGAATAAAAGTGATACAGCCCAGCATAATCTCCACGCTTGAAAGCATATCGCGGGACTGCACAATTTTCAACCCCGCCAGAGCGATGCTGGGTTGTGACCGAGACAGAGACAATAAGAGGGGGGTGAAACTTGTCGGGGTACACAAGGCATATTTCGGAGGCACACACTTGTACATTTTTTAAGTTTGAGAAGCACCCATTTAGAACATTACCACAAGAGTTTTCTATGCGGCAAAACTGCTGCATGGAGGTGAACGATTAAAAATCTAATTGCATGCTTCATTTCTGCGCTGCATAATGGTTTTTGTGCTCAAAGGAAAGATTGTTCCAGTGAATACCTGGGGTGTTGAAGTCCCCAAGTATAATGAGCTTATAGTTGGAGTGTGCATTTGAGACATTTTCTATGGATGTGAGTGTTCGATTAAATTCAGAAAGTAATACATCCGGGGATATATAGAATGTAGCGATGAGTAGCCTCCTCAAGCCAGACTGATTCGTCTAGGGTCTCGAGGTCAGCACGCTGCATGCACTGCACTGAATGATCGACGGCAATGAGAACCCCGCCACCTTTTTGTATAGGTCCAGTTAATTTTCTGTCGCTTCTAAAGATTTGATAGTTAGAAGGAAAATAGTCGGAAGAAGAGATATCATCGGAAAGCCAGGTTTCACTAATGACAATAGCAGAAAATTTAGAGCATGCAATATTTCTAATAAATTCAGAGGACTTAGTTCGTAGACCTCGAGTGTTTTGATAGTATATGTCGAGACTCTCGTACTTACTGATCATTTTCAGTTATTTCACAGCTGTGCAGCATACCAGGGTGGACCTTGCCTTTGAACGGCTTGAAAAGGCAGCCTTTTGGCCTCATAGACGGGTCGCTCAGGCGCCTAAAACACTCCTCGTTAACAGTTACGCAAAAAGAAGAATAGGAGTCCTACTTGGTCCTAAGGCGTTTGCACGACAATGGTGTAAGTTGCACAGTTGACAAGTGAGCCAACAGTTGAGCAGATGTGGTGTTAGCCGAGAGTTTTGAATCAAAGATGGCCCTGGAGCTTGGTGATCGGTGTACCACAATCAACTGAGAAGCTTCCGACGCATCCACGCGGGGAGGGCTCCTTTTCTTCTGCAAGTTCGTCGGCGGGCCATTAAATGGAAACCAAAGTGCTCAAAGAAACCAAGTGCTCATTAAGGGCAAACCAAAGTGCTCAAGGCCGTAGCAGGTTGACTGCTGGGGTGGTCAACGAACGGCAAAGCGGTTTAGAGGACAGGAAGGGGGCAGCTTCACCAGCTGCACCGGCGGCGGTTCGGCGAACGACGACCTCGTAGGGATACCAGACTGCGGTGACGTCACCGGCGGAATGAAAGGATTAGCAGGCTTCGGGGAAGCAGGCGGAGACGGCGGGGGACGCGCGAGCTCCCCTCGCAGGCAGCGAACCTCCTCGCGCAGGGAAGCGACGATTGCAGCCTGATGGGCAAGCCCAGCCACATTGTCCCGTCGCAGAAGCCGGTTCTCCTCGCGCAGCTCGGTGACAACATTCCCGAGAAATGAGAGGCTGGCGCAGGCTTCGGACAGGAGATTCTTCAACGCAGCTGCCTCTGCGCGTAGGTCCGCCGAAGGGTTGAAGCTTGCTCCGACAGGGGACGCCACTCGTTTTGCCAGGATGTTCACTGGCTCACCGTCTTCGCTGGCTTGGCAACCGGGGTCGCTAGGCCTAGCGGGTGACGTCGCAGCCACACACAGAATGCAGACGAACGGCTGCTCACCGGAGATCAAATGCTGCAGTTCCTCGTCCGGAAAAACAATGCACTTTCCGTGCGCAAGGCGTTTACACGCAGAACATCGAAAAAACTCCTGCCTGCCGAAGAAAGCGAGGCACCAGAGGAGGCACTTGTCCTTACTGGGCGCCATCAATAATATAATAATAATAATCAATCAATCAATCAATCAATCAATCAATCAATCAATCAATCAATCAATCAATCAATCAATCAATCAATCAATCAATCAATCAATCAATCAATCAATCAATAAACCTTTATTTTCGGTGCCCAGGAACAACCCTGGGGTTTTGGTACTGGTACAACATATACAAAACATACATAAAAACAAACTAAAATCAAGACAACACAACACCCAAAACCGTATGCATGAAAGAAACAGTAAAGATAGTTACAGTAATCCCAGAAAGCAAAACAGCAAAAAAAAAAGAGAGAAGAAAAGAAACAGGAGACCTAGCGTTGCAAGCCATGACACTCGGACAGCGAAATGTTCAAGGCACGTGAAAAACAGGAATACTCACTGAACATGACAGAGATAAGTTATACGCATAAAACAAAGGTTTTGTAACAAAATGTTCGTAAGTTTCAACTTTGAAAGAAGCTCAGCATTACAAGCACTGGCACTCAAACCTACAGAAATTCAAGCAACTCAAAACCAGGAAGTGTGAAAAACAAACAATCAAGAACATGATTTGCCTAAAATAAATACGGCACATAAATTTCACTGACATAATTGCACTTAAGCTACAACAGTTTTCAAGTCGTTTGAGAACAAAGAAAAAGAGCTCTGGAATATATCAAGACGATCAGAATATTCATTATATGCACATTGTATTCTGCAGATGGACGAGCGTTTTCTACTTCAAGCATCTGTTCTAAAAGTTCGAAATGTTCGGAAAAGTTTGTTCGGCAAGTTGACATTGATAAGTGTAACCAAGTCATCACACAAAATATCCCCATGAAGAAGTCTATAAAGAAAGATAATATCAGCTCGCATTCGTCGACACCGAAGGGAAGGAAGACTTTTCAGAAAAGGCACGCGGCCGTTAGCATCGTCTTGTACATGACGGAAACGGTGCCTAAAGATAGAAAGGAACCTATTTTGAACTCTTTCGATACGGTCACTATTCGACCTTCAAGTTCCATTCAAAACAACAGAGCCGTACTCGAGAAGAGGTAAGCAGAGAGCCGAATACAACTTGAAGAAAGGAAGAGGACCTTTAAACAATCTAGAATATCTGCAACCAGACAGCGAAGAGAGCGACGGGTAATTTGTGTAACGTGGGAAGAGAAAGTCAGAGAAGAATCAAATAGTACTCCCAAGTCTCGAATTTCAGTCACCCTCGGCAATGAAGTGTTTGCAATTTTATAAGAGTATTGCAGCTGTTCCGGTTTTCTACAATAGGAGACAACTTTCGTTTTTGAGGGGTTCAAAATTAGGTCGTTTTTGGTGCACCAACGATGGAATGACGCAATATCATCCTGAAGATAATTACAGTCATGAATATAACGCACTTCTCTAAGGATTTTCATATCATCAGCATACAATAAAAAAGAAGAATTGTGAATTACAGAAGAAACATCGTTAATGAAAATGGAGAAAAGAAGGGGACCCAGAACAGATCCCTGGGGTACACCACTGGTTGCTTTGTACCTAAATAAAGTTTGACCGTTAACACTTACATAGCAATATCGCTGCTGGAGATAGCAACGTATAAGACCCACCAAAGAAGTGTGGACATCTAACAGAATGAGCTTGGCAAGCAATAACGAGTGGTTGACTACATCAAAGGTCTTGCTTATGTCACAGTATACCACATCAAGCTGGCTTCTACCAACGATTGCTGGGACGGCCTGCTCCATGAAGCACGCGAGGTTTGTGGAAGTTGAACGACCACGCGTAAAGCCATGCTGATTAGGAATGAGGACGTGTTTAAGTGAGAAAGACAGGACCATATGAAGAGATAACTCGAATATTTTAGAGGCAGAACAAAGGAGCGAGACTGGCCTATAGTTTATGGCGTCAGTTTTTGGGCCTGACTTGAATACAGGGAATACGCGAGAAATTTTCCATGAGCGAGGGAACGTGCCAGACCGGAGACAGTTATTAAACATTGAAGTCAACACAGGAACGAATATGTTTGCATATGTTTTTAGAATGGCGGCAGGAATACCATCTGGTCCACAAGAAAGCGAGGGCTTTAGCCGCTTGATACCGGTCCGCACGATGTTCTCATCCAGTTGGAAACAACCAGAGTTACCACCCTGGTGACAAAGGGTGCTACTGTTAATAATCAATCAATCAATCAATCAACCTTTATTTTTGGTGCCCAGGAACAACCCTAGGGTCTTGGTACTGGTACACCATATACAAGCATTCATAAAAACAAACTAAAATCAAGACAACACAACACAGAAAACCATATATATGGAAGAAACAATAAGGTAAAAATAGTTACAGAGATCCCAGAACGCAAAACAGCAAAACAGGAAAAAAAAAGGAAGCCTAGTGTTAGAAACCATGACACCCGGCCAGCAAAACGTTGAAGGCTCGTGAAAAATTGAAAATTCACAAGCAAATACTCAATGCACATGACGGAGATAGATTATACACATAAAACAAAGGTTTTGTAACAAAATGTTAGGAAGTTTCAAAATGGAAAAACGAAGTTCAGCGTTACAAGCACTCACACTTAAACCGACAGAAATTCAAGCAACACAAAATCAGGAAAAGTGAAAAACAAACAAGCAAGATGATGATTTGCATAAAATAAATACGGAACAGAAATACGGCACATAAATGACATAAAGGCACTTAAGCTACAACAGTTTTCAATTCATTAGAGAACAAAGACAAAGAGCTCTGGAATATATCAAGACGATCGGAATATTCATTATATGCACATTGTATTCTGCAGATGGACGAGCGTCGTTTACTTAAAGCATCTGTTCTGAAAGTTCGAAATCTTCGGAAAAGTTTGTTCGGCAAGTTGACATTGATAAGTGCAACCAAGTCATCACACAAAATATCACCATGAAGAAGTTTATACAGAAAGATAATGTCAGCTCTCATTCGTCGACACCAAAGGGAAGGAATACTTTTGAGACAAGACATGCTGCCGTTTGCGTCTTCTTGTACATGACGGAAACGGTGCCTAAAGATAGAAAGGAACTTATTTTTAACCCTTTCGATGCGGTCACTATTGGACTTGCAAGTTCCATTCCAAACAACAGAACCGTATTCGAGAAGAGGTAGGCACAGAGCCGAATACAACTTTAAGAAAGGAAGAGGACTTTTAAACTCTCTAGAATACCTGCAGACAGCACCCAGACATCGAAGAGAGCGTCCGGTAATTTGTGTAACGTGAGAAGAGAAAGTCAGAGAAGAATCAAATAGTACTCCCAAGTCCCGAATTTCGGTCACCCTCGGCAGTGCAGTGCTTGCTATTTTATAGGAGTATTGCAGCTGTTGAGTTTTCCTACTATAGGAAAGAACTTTCGTTTTTGAGGGGTTCAAAATTAAGTCGTTTTTGGTGCACAAACGATGGAATGACACGATATCAGCCTGAAGAGAATTACAGTCCTGAACATTACGCACTTCTCTGAAGATTTTCATATCATCAGCATACAACAAAAAAGAAGAATTTTTAATGGCAGAAGCAACATCGTTAATGAAAATGGAAAAATGAAGGGGGCCCAGAACGGAGCCCTGGGGTACACCACTGGTTGCTTTGTACCTAAATGATGTTTGACCATTAACACTTACATAGCAATATCGCTCCTGGAGATAGCAACGTATAAGACCCACTCATGAAGCGTGAACATCTAACAGCATGAGCTTGGCAAGCAATAACGAGTGGTTGACTACATCAAAGGCCTTGCTCATGTCTTGATTACATTTCGAGTTTGATTACATTTCGAGTTTTGATTACATTTCGAGTTTGAGTACATTTTGAGTTCTGAGTACATTTTGAGTTTTGAGTCGGAGTGAGTTCTGAGTTTTGCGCTCAATGTGAGTTTGAGTTTGAGTGAGCGCAGATCTGCTGCTCAGCATTGAGTCTGAGTTTGAGTGAGTGGTGATTCGAAAAAAAAAATTGTGAGTGAGTTGGAGTGAGCCGCGCCAACTTTGCCGAGGTATGTCCCTGACACACTCCGCTGTCTTCTTGTCCCTTAGTGTTTTACCTATCATCTTGTGTTCTATTGCTCGCTGACTCATTGTTAATTTAAGTTCAACCCACTCAGTGAGCCGCCAAGTTTCTGCCCGTAGGTGAGTACCGGTGAGATACAGCTGTAATACACTTTCTTCTCAGGGATAATGGTAGGCTGCAATTCCTTATCTCAGAATGCCGGCCGAATGCATACGTCATTCTTATCCTTTAAATTATCCCTGCCTCATGGTTAGGATCTGGGGTCACATCTTGAAGTAAGAAGATATATTCGCTTACCACTTCCACTGCCTCGCCAGCCATCTTAAACCGCTGGTCTATATTTAGGTTTTTGATTATTACTTTAGTTTTCTGCATAATATTATCAGGCTTACGATCCTACTTAGCCCAGTGCGGTAAGCATGCTTTGCAATTCGTCCCACTAGTTACTTAGCAAGGCGACGTCATCAGGAAATATTAGGTTACTGAGGTATTTTCCACTAACCCTTACTCCCACCTGTTCCCAATCCACTGTTCTGAGTAATTCATGTAAACGTGCTGTGAATAACAATGGAGAGAGTATGAGTCCTTGTCTGACGCCCTACCTTATAGGTATTGTACTGCTGGTCCTGGTCTTTTATTACGCGCGTAATGTTTCAGGAAATGGGTACACAGACTCATGGGCACTGGGAAGCGGAACCACCTGCCGCGTTGTGTCGGAGTGTGGCAGAAGAGGGGATATGTCAGAAGATATAGCCAGTGCTGACAGTGATAGACACTGAGCACTCGCTATCGAGCTTACTTCACTGAAGCTCAGGCACTACTTAATTATTTCGCCCACATTGGGGTTCTTTTGCACAAAAGCGTCTGAAAGGCGTATCATCTATTCCCTTTAAAACGTGCCTGAACTTCTTGCCCTCCAGCATCTTAGGGTAGACTTGCTTGCAAAAGCACACAAGTTCTTTATAATGCTTGTGTATTTTTCGTTGTCCTACTGTGCCGGTATTTATCGCGAAGCTTGCGCACAGCGATGCGGCTGTAGGCTTCCATGAAACTGGAATTGAAGACCGAGCAAGTCTGTGTTGGACGTAAAGTTACGGATCCACAAGTTACATGAAAAATAAAGTTATTTTACAATGACTACAAGGTGCTAATCCGCCGAAGATCCGGTCTACGCGTCAGAGCCTGGCCCACGCGACAACTTGCACACAGCCTGCAACAAGCCAACTCCCTCCCTCCCTCTACGCTCTACGGGCAAGTCATCACCTTCCCGCAACCAAAGCAGAAACTTATCACGACAAGCACCCCCAGCGAGGTATGCGCCGACGCTCTGCGCAAGATCACCACCCTCCACCTGGGCGACACGACATATGATGTAACAGCATACTCAAGAGTCCCCAGGAACTTCTCGTGAAGTAATCCAATGCATCCACACTGGCACACCTCCTGAGCAACTCCTCGCCTTAATAACGTCCACCAGACCAACCATCACTGAAGCCCGCATGCTCAGCACCTCGAACACAGAAACACTCACGTTTGACGGCCCTCACGTGCCGTTTTACGTAAAAGTGTACGGCACACTGGTACGCAGTCACCCCTACCAGAATACCTACCAATGCTGTGCAAAGTGCGGTGGCCTCGGGCACCGACCCGATGTCGGTCCTAACCCTCAGTCTAACTTGTGCTCCCGATACCGTACCCCCAACCCCTGCCCACCCCAATGCCAGCTGTGCGGGCTCCACCACCTGACCGCAAATCGAGAATGTCGCCGCAAGCTCAAGCCCCCCCCCCCACCTCCCGCGCGCACCCGCGTCTATTGACGAGCACGAGAGACCCCGCAACCAGCCCTCTCCACATTCCGAAGGTCATCCGCTCCACCCTCAACGCTCTCACAGGTGAGCTGGTTAGCTGTAACCATCCACATCCCTCACGTTGACTATTTCCCGCCCTGTTCCACCCAACAAAAACCGCAGTTACCTCCTTGTGTAATATCCCTAGCGGATATTACACAAGAAAATGCAAAATAAAGGAAGAATTAGCTGACAACGACAACAAAATCGCTAAGCTCCAGCAACAACTCTCGGATCTTAAGCCACTTTTCCCACAATCACCCACATCTTTCGTCCCACCCGCGCCCCGAGCAAATCAACCACTACTCGACAATTCCCCACTGGCACCCATTTTCTCTGCCCTGGTTGACCTGAAGCGACTCTTCCAAACCAAATTCACGGCCCTACAGGAAGAACTCACCTCGCTCTCGAGCCGCATCAAGGTTATAGAAGACCGCAGCGCTGAAAAAGTAAAATGCAAAAGCACCGCCCGCCCAGTTTTACCCGTACACCCCCAACCACCCTCCACTTTCCGAAGCCATCGAGGAAGAATCGGACTGTGTACAATGCCTAAATGCACCACCTCCCGTCCCTTTCCATTTGGCATTGGAAGTGCTGCTGCTTTCGCCCGAAAAAATCGTCTTTCCACCAGCTCATCGTCCCTAATCCGCCAGCAGTACTCGCCCTAAAAGAAATAGAATTGAACAACCCTTTGCTCCAAGACTACATCACATTTCAAAATTCCAACTATCAGCAGACCGCCACTTTCGTGTACAATACCTACCCAGCGCAACATCATCCGCTGACCACTGCAATGTACTGCATACTAGTAGAACGTTTACCTACCAGCAACAAGAAACCAAGTGTTTTTATTCTCACATCCACTCCCCTCACTCTGAAAGCCTCAAAGAATTTTCTCTACTCCTCCGGAATATAATTAAAATAGCTAAGCTCTACCGACTTTAATGCACCACACACGTTCGGGGTTACACGCGCAATGCCAAATTAGGAACTACCCTCTGGGACAAAGCACAGCGTCACACCTTTACTCTTTGCAACATTCCCCTCATCCCGACGCGCCTCGGCTCCAGCGTCACCCGGGATACCACCCTGGACCCCACATTTGTTTGCAACGTCTCCAAATACACGTGATAATGCCTCCCCAATACTTTCGGAAGTGATCACAGCATCGCTGACTTCATCATTTCGGGCATAACCATGACCCAACTAGGCGTCGCCCGCCTCACAGACAGGAAAGCCTTCCGAGATACTCTAGAAGCTACTCCACCCGCCAATTTGGACCTCGATGAATGGATGACCACAATTTAACGTGCTCTTCAAAAACACGCGAAACGAGTCCCGCTCACGACGGAATACCCCGCTGTAGATCTGCACCTCTAACACATCTGGACAGCCAGAGGCAGCCTGGTAACACGCTGAAAACCTAATAAAACTAACCGGCGCCTCAAATTACGCATAGCTCGCCACACACAGCAAGCGAAATACTACGCCAAACAACTCAGTCGGCAGAACTGGCCGCAATTTTGCACCCAGTTACAAGGAACACTTAGTACGCGCAAACCCTGGCATCTACTTCGTTCTCTAATGGATACGCGAGATATCTCACTGATTTCCAAACCTGGCAAACCAATGCAGATACCCAAACTGCGTCCTGTCTCATTGACCTCGTGCCTCAGGAATCTCCTCGAACACATGGCTCACGCTCGCCCTACGGCGTACATAGAAGATAACAACCTCTACCCGACGACGATGTACGGCTTCCGACCTCAACTGTCTACCCAAGACGTCATCCTGCAGCTCAGGGAGGACCTTTTCACTAGCCTTCCGAAGCATCGCAAGTACTCTATCCTCGCTGTCGACATCAAGAGTGCGTTTGATAACGTTTCTCCCGACGCCTTACTAAACATCCTGGCTACTCTCCATGTTGGGACAAGACTGCACAGCTATGTGAGCGCTTTCCTTACAAACCGCACCGCCACAGTGGGGATCGCCCACTTACGCACACTCTCCTTCCCAGCGCTCCCCCATGGAATACCAGAAGGCTCCGTCATTTCTCCTTTACAATTTAACATAGCTCTCAATGATCTGCCTCCGCTACTGGACACCATCCCATCCATCCACCATTCACTATATCCAGGTGATCTCACCATACGGACCAACACAGGTTGCATGGGCGAACAACATGAATCATTTGAACGAGCCACAGACATAACTAGCACGTATTTCTCTAAATGTGGTCTGACTTGCTCCTGGGAAAAATCTGCACTGCCAACCCGTCAGCAAAGAACTAGGACAAACCACAAGGCGCCGACGCCGGACCCAGTTCTTACTATACAGCCTTGCCCCGTTCCTGTAGTAACCCATCTCAGGGTACTCGGACTCCAAATCCCACGAGACGGCTCAAGCTCGTGCACCATCCTGGGACTTAAACAAACAGTTACTCAATTGGCACAAATAGTTAAGTGCATCACCTACCAACGTACTTGTCTCAAAGAAGCTGAAACTGCCCCTCTGGTTCAAGCTTTCCTCATCAGTCGCCTCACATACTGTGCTCCTTACCTGTCCTTCAAACCAGCCGAACATAAAAAACTGGGCATTTTAATTAAAGAAGCGTACAAAACGGCACTCGCCGTCCCCACTCACACCTCGAGTGACTTTCTCTTACTATTGGGTATACAAAACACGTGGGCAGAGCTGCGTGAAGCTCAAGAAACTTCGCAATTTCAACGCCTCAAGCTTATACCCACTGGCTGCAGTACTTTAGCTCGCCTGGGCTATCCGACCCCGACTCAGCCTCACTGCCTGGCACACCAGCTTCGCTACACCACGCTCGCATTGGAGTCGCCCCGCTACCCCGAAATATGCACCACAGGCCGGCATGACGGTCGTCGCACCGCCCGAACCAACTACATTCGCACCCACTACCGGCATCGGCCGGACACGCTTTACGTCGAGGCATCCCCATACCCCAACCGATCGACTTACGGCGGCGCGACTATAGGCAGCCAAAAAAGTACCGTCGCCACAGCCTCCACGCAAGCCTCCATGCGATCACGTTGACGAAGTGAGCGGCAACAAATGACGGTGGCATGATAGGACGACACAATTTAGTGCTAGACTCGTTGTGACACGGGCAGGAGCACTTGCTTGCTTCGGAGTTCCAGGCGGCGGACCTTGCAATGACTTCGACATTACCTATCTTTATTGGGGATTATTGACTTGGAGGTAAAACCAAAATCTTGGAAAAAACGTCTGGTTGTGTAAGATTCTATGCGAGCCTGGCAGTTCGCTTGCAGGTCTCCCGAAGGAGCTCTGTGGATGGTACTGCTCCTATGTCTCTGTTGCACCTAACCAACTGTGGGAGTGACGCCTCGGGTTCTGATGAGCACATACCCGCTTGGTGCTACGGGTGTTCCATCGGACAGTCATTCCTTCTGGTACTATATAGACATACATATATTGTAGGCTTTAACAGTAGGCCTATAAAAGAGTACCAGCCATCCAACCTGAATTCAGCGCAATAACACACAAAATACAATTTTGTAGGCGTCTTGCTAAGTGCTGCCTGAAGAGCCCTGATTGGTCGCTTTTTAGTTGCCACATAAAGTACCCTCCCTTTCTTTTGAAACCGACGGTATCTGTTTTTTTATTTTCCATTGCTCGTTGGAAAGGAAGAAAAACGTACGGACCCCTGGCTGAAACACCCATTTTCAAAAATACCGAAGCAGCTACATCATGTGTTCATAAATTTACTCTGTCAAAGTAAAAAAGTCTTCATTGACAAAAGATGCAAGCCTCTCTTGTGAGACTAGAAAGCAATTTTATGTGGTTGGAAAAGATAACGTACGACCTCTGTGTTGTAGTTATGGCAGTACTGCAACGTTAAAATTCCAAAAGATTTTCTGAGGTATCAATTCAGAAACACATTTTTCCTTCTGTGAATGATACCACGATGCTACAATAGACTGTTTACCCAAAATAGAACCTTCAACTTCTTGGTAGTTGTTTAGTCAACTTGCCCGCGAAACAGAAGTTCGACATTTTTGTCAGTGCAGCACAATAATTTGCATATATAAAAGTAGGCTCAACTATTACGTATTGCATTAGTTGTAACATGCACATGCCTTATATTGCACCACATTTTTTCGTGATGTCGATATAATACATAAATTTCAAAAAAAAGCAAAATTAGTCATACTTCTTTACAGCGCAATTTACTCCCCAGCATGAAATGTTCCTTAAATTTGTGCAATGTCTACCAGGTTGCGGTAATAGTTCATTCCAAACGCGTAAAGAAAGCAACAAGGTAGCCTTCTTTTGCCACACATTCCGCATAGTCCCTGATCCGAGAGGTGTCAACACATGGGACGAGGCACTGGCTGTTTAGTTGTAAACATTCTCAGCATGTTGAATGGAAGCAAAGACGTGCTGTGTTTCAAACAACGTTTCCGTCGGATAGAATTTTTCAAGAGACCGATGAATGCTTATTGCTAAAAATTTGGTAAAACTTTAAATTCTGGGAAGGTATAATACCCTTACGGTTTCGTCTTTAGTGTAGTTACTAATTTGGCTAATTTAAAAAATTACGTAACCAAAATAAATTGTAGATGGTTGCGACCCACCTTGAATTTTGGGGAAACATTTTAAAAATGGAGCTGCGGCAATTCAACTTCTTGCAGGAATGTAAATAAAGTTGCAGCAAAAAATAACTTGTTTTGTGTTTTTTTTTCAGTGTGATGATTTCCATCCGTGCGTGCCTAAATGCACTGGTACTTACCGGCACGGCTCACCATTTGGGTATGGTTCTCTCAAACGCTTCGTTGAGTATGACTGAAGGTTCCGGAGTAATTGCTGTATGGCTGTATTTTTGGGTTGTGTAACAGTACTAGAAGGGCTTTTTTACTGACATGAAAGCATACGCTCGAAATGCATTTTGCAGTGCTCAATTAGCGAAAAAGAAGCAACTAGGGCTTTTTGTAAAATTTTGTCTCTGCAATATTGTTTAATATAAAATTCTCTCTTTGCAATATTTGCACCAGAGCAAGGTGAAATTCCACATGGGGCGGTATATACAGGTTTGCCCAAAGGGTCTATTGCATTGTTTGGGGATTTTTCATGCTGCACCGTTAGTAGCTACACTGCATGATAATAGGTTTTTATATTGCTAATACCTGAGGAAACCAATCCTACGATCGTGTGAATAATTAATGTATTTTAACTCATTGCTTTTTTTATTTCACAAAAAAAAACATGCTTTTAGTCTTTATTACGCGTGATAAATTGTCGCTTCGGACTTTTTGTGTACTTGATAGGTTTTTGAATTCAATGAGTCAGTGTTTGTATTGCTATTGCAGAGTAAAATAGATTGTTTGTTTAAATTTGTTTACCATTTGTTTACTACGTGAGTAAAATTCATTTTTTCGTGGTTTATCGCTTTCCCTGTGCTCTCCTGCTGCTGTACCCATCTTTCATTTATACGCGTATTGTGTTGACGTTGAGATGCTGTCCGACTTTCGGACCGCATTTGTAAACGGTAACCTCCTAACTTGACTTCTCTAAAACAAAGAACTTTCGCTATCTTGAACAATAACTTTATGATATTCTGTTGCGTTGTTATACCCAAGCTCGTGCAGCGTGGCCCTGCATTGTATGGTTGCAATGAATGTGTTTAAATAAATGCCTGCCCTGTTAAGAATAGGAGGACCAGAGTGTCTCTTTTTTTGTAATAAGACTCTACACAAATTTGTGCAGCATTATTTCAACGTAGAGCTGTACAGAATTCAAATTGTACTGGAGAATTACGCGAAGGCATTGCAGTTACAATAATATTTTACGTGGCTGTGCCTGCACTGCCGCCCAATGGTACTATAAGCGCTCCACTAAAGCGACATGCACCGCCTTTTTAAAAAATAAAGTGCCGCGTCGTGCCCTACTTAACCATCCCTAACACAAGGTAACCTAAACTAACCTAAACTAACCTAGCTACGAAAAACCAATGCTGTAAAGCACCTGAAACTACCCTAAGTAATGAACGTTATTAAAACTACAGATAAACACGGCAAGAGCCGCATTTGAACAGCAGCCCTTTTGATCTGAGACCTAACAGGGAAGCTCTGCATCAAAACGGTAAAGGCGGTGCTCTGTGGAAGACTATACATAAAACTTTTACTTCCTTCGGGCGGCAATCTACCCATGGCTCCAACGATGAACTAGAGGGCCACCGGACGGCACTCTGGACACTGCTAACCTTAGTTAACACCTTACTTTTTGGTTATGTACTCAATATCGCGGAATGGGGTGCCGAATATCAATGCTGTTTCAGTCTCAGGAACTGGAACTTGCCGCAATTCGAATCCTTTCAATGCGGCGGAATGCCTAAAGTTTGTCAGTCCAACCTTCCGGAATGACTGTGCGGGTCAATTGTATTGCTGCAAATTTTAGTTGAGGATCTTTGTCTTTGTAGCTATATCGAGTTACCGACAACGCTACTTAGAAGTGACATTAGGAGACGCATATAAATGGCAAAAATTTGCATACATGTCGCCAAAGCGAAGGGAAGGTAGCAGCTTGGGGACACATCTCGTAGAGAACAACCGCCCTTTTTTGTACAATGAGGTTGTACTCCTGATACAAATTTTCATTGTCAGGATACCTTTCAATGGCTCTCATGCCAGGCGACAGTGGAAGGTAGGAACATGTGTCTGTCTGCTTGTTTCGTTTACTTGTACAGCTTGTCGCCTCTTACCTTGGGATGTAAATCTTGTATCATCACATCAGTGCGTTTAGACTGCTTTACTTAACTCAAAGGCACGACTGGCGTACCATGCTCACATCTACATGCACTCGGAAACCTTAGCTTAGTTGTTTCGATTGAGTGTGGAGCACGGAGCAGGAACGCTATCGTACCAGGGCGAGCGCCAGTATGGCAGCGTCAGGGAACTTTGAAAACAGTTGCCATTTACCGTAGGAACGCCAGTATTGCGCCAGCGGGATTACGCAATGCAATAGAAAGAGGCGTTTGTTGCGAATAATCCGGGTTACAGTCCCTCTGTAGAAGCGAAAATAGAAGAAAACTAATCAGGCCTTTTATTCTCTGAAGAAGGAAGAGCAGGAGAGCTCGGGCGTCCCTATGCTTTGACCGGGGCGTAGTCAAAGGAGTGTAGAAATACATCACTCGATATGGAATTTGCGATTGATCGTACTTGCTATTTATTCAGCGTACTAAAACTCGCAAGGACTAAGGTTTTATTCTTAGGGGACAAATGGGAAACTTTTCCTCTTGGCAGCCTCCGGGAATTTTGCTATATTTGCTAGTGGAATGTGAAGTAGGCATTAAAAAAAGCAGACAAAAATCAGCGTACTGTCAGAGCCGTCCTAACGGCGAATTGCTGTATAATTTGCTTCAGAACAGTTCAAATAAAACACGAGTCAATACTCTCTCTGCAGATGTCCTTGCGTTCACCGCAGACAGGTATTGTGAAAAGTTTATAACTGCACTGCAAACTGAATAGTTGTGGCAATGAAAGTTGGCGTAAGATTATCCTCTTGAACAGCAATTTCAGTGCGATTTTTTCAAGATGCCTAGAATTAGATTTAAAGGTCAAGTACATTTGCGAGAACCAGTGAAAAAAAATTCAAAAAAGGTGGTCAATGTGCGGGATAAATATTGACCACCAGTGGAGGGTAGCGATAGCTCCGTGGCAGCAAGGTGAGGCTGCCGCTGGCCTGGGCGATGCAACCGTAGGCGCTGCAGAGGTAAATATAAAAAAACCAATACAGTAGGCCCACCCAGAATTTTACTAGGATCTGCTGGAGTTTCCTACCACCGCTTCCATACGTTGTGGGGTAGTGAGGGGGAGAACAAGAGGGGGTCGATGTGCAGGACCGCCACGAGAGGTGTAGTAGCCGCGACGGCCACAGAATCATTCAGGAAGAACTTTGATACAACTTTAGGGGCCATGCACGTCCGGGTAAAAGGGGTGTAATTTTATTTGCATTGCATACCTGAGTTTGGAAATTTTGGAAGTATTCCGCAGTCATTTTGAGAATGGACTGGCAACTCCGCAACACTGTATTTATCATAAGCAATCATGACTGCCAAAAATACATTTTGCCTCATTGTTATCAGCTTGCATGCTCCAAAGTTATCGCTTAGGCGTCATAATGAATAGGTTGACCGATACAATTTACAGCACCACTGGTATAAAGAGGTACCTATATCTTTCTTCACAAGTCCCTGCTGTACAGACGCTACCTTAGCGTTGACAAACGTAAGAGGTAAGGGATAAAAAGCGCGCGACTTGCTTTACAGGTGTTAGTAGATGTCCCGATGACTTCCCAATCAGGCACCAGGTAGACATAAAGACTTGAGCGGAAACCTTTTGACTCACAAAATCTAAACGTGCACAAATAAAAGGAAATCATGTCCAGGTGGTTTACGACTGAGAAAGATACAAGAACCTTAGCAACAAGAGTATAAGAAGCCTGACCAAACGCAAAAAGTGGCCACTGTCGTCAACACGAATGGTACCGAAATATGTGCCCCAAAGAAGAAAATAAATAACGGCAATTAGTATTGTGTGCCTTCAATGCAAATAAATAAAGCCCATTGGAATCATGTGACTTTTAAGACTACGCATCAGAGCAGTAACAGAGTGCGCCACACACTGCAGTATCTTGACAACGTTCGAGAATGGAGGGGGAGTTAGCCTCATGTGTGCCGCAAATCTGTTGATCGTGGCGACACATGAGAATATTGGTCGCGTATCTGCCGGTTTCCTTGCAAATGTCGACGGAACACGATAGGCGACTGGCGCTTCTGGCAATTAAATGCCTCCCTTCTCTATCCTTCTCATCTCTCAAGTTGTTCCTATCGTGTCTCGTTCCTCCGAAGATAACACGCAGGAGGTTTCTTCAAGTGCATATCAGACAAACATGAAGCGTTAAAGAAATGAAAAAAAGGACAAGAAAAACAAGAGATTGCTGCTAACAGAGTCCGGACAAAAAAAATACAATTGAAAAGAAAATCGTTAATGGAAACGCTCAAACAAAATGAAAAGTAAACGACGGGAAAAAAAGTAACAACACCAACCCAAGAAAAATAAATAGATGAACGCCACAGTGCGAAATAGAAGATATCGTGACACACTTGCTCTGTCTCTGATCTAGAGAGATTTGTCCAGTTCAGTCTCTCGTAGGAACTGGAGCAGTACTTTTGTACCTAAGGTACTTTCAGCACTATTGGCCCAAGGCCCAAGGCCCAAGCCTTGTCCCTAGCAGGGCTGACCTCACCAGTTCACATTAAAGAGCATTCTCTCTCTCTCTCTTTCTTCAAGTCAATTTAAATTTACCGTGTTCCACTGCTTCATGTCGGGCGTCTCGATGCCAGCCCTGGAATACGGCAGAGACACGCGTGAATCGAGGTACCTTACTACAACGTTTATAGAACCACGTAGCCCTGTCTTGGTACAAAAAGCGATGTATGTAATCGAGTTCGTCGTTCTTTCCTCACGCTCCCATGGCATCATCTTGGGATGGCACTTCCTATCGCGTCACCGCGCTGTTATTGACTCTCCCGCTCCGAGATCATCTTATTTCCTATGTGTGACACTGCAATGCACAAGGTAACCACTACTTTTAAGCTATGCGCAGCCGAAGACACCACAATCCCTCCAGCCTCTGCCGTTATGGTACCAGTAACCTGTGAAATGGTGCCTGCCGCAACTGTTGTGTTTACCCCCTCTAATCTGTTTATGCGGCAAAAGGGCGCCCCTCTCCCCTACGACATTCTTGATATCGAAAATGACGCTAGCATGATCTCCATCTGCAATACCTAATCTTCACCCTTAACGTTGCATCGTCGCGAGTCCCTTGGACGCGTCGAAACTATTGACACTCGCCTCATAAACGACTTTCCGGACGCATCCCACGTACTGTCGCTCAGCTCGTTAAGCCAGCCCTTTTCGCGTGCATCTGATTCGGCCACCTTTGTTCCCTCCGTAGACGGCAACATCTACCCTGTCGAGCGCAACCAGCTGCTCACCCTTCTTCACCGTTTCCGATCCACCTTCGATGGCCAGCACACTTCCTTGGGCCGCACGCCGACCGTCACACATATCATATACACTGGCTCTCATCCACCTTTGAGGCAGCGACCATATCGCGCTTCAGCCAAAGATCGTTCCGGGATCGAAACAAACGTTGATTAAATACTTCAGCGTGGTGTGGGTAGGCCTTCTATTAGCCCGTGGGCTTCACCGGTCGTTCTTGTTGACACGATGGGTCACTTGCTCCTCATGTCGATTATCGACGACTGAACAAGGTCACCCGGAGAGACGTTTACCCGTTGCCACGCATCGACGACGCATTAGATTATCTGCAAGGCGCCGAGTCCTCTTCCTTACCCCTCCGCTCGGGTTACTCGCAGGTGCCGAGCGGAGTGCAAGCCATAGACGACGACCGCCCCTAGATCGCGTTCATGACCCGCGACGTGTTATACAAATTCAATTTGATGCCGTTAGGGTTATGTAATGCGCCTGCCACTTTTGGGCGCATGATGGACGACATTCTGCGTGGCCTCAAGTGGAAAACTTGTTTATGCTACTTGGATGACATTGTTGTATTTGCGCCTGATTTTTACGCCCATTTCTGTCGCCTGAAACAAGTTCTGAATTGCCTTACCGACACTGGACTACAGCTGAATGTTAAAAAGTGTCACTTTGCTGCCCGAAAACTGACAATTTTGGGCCATGTTTTTTCAAAGGACGGCATTGTTCCCGAGATTGCTAAACTCCAAGCTGTTGCCGACTTCCCGAATCGGGTAATTATTTCTAAAATCTTCATAATTACATCAAACGTTTCGCCTGTGAGTTCGGATCAGCATTGCATACGCGTTTGGCAGAGTTTAAATATAAGATACGGTTGCTGTGTAGCTGATGGGGTGAGAAAAATAACACGGAATGTAGGAATTGGCGTGCTTTGTATTCAGGTGAAACGGAACGTTTGTGCTATGCCTTTCTGAGTTGGACTTTAAAAAAATGAAATTTGTGTCACGCTCACACTTACCTTTAATTCTATGGTGTAAAGTAATTTCAAGCACTGATTGAAATCTGCTAATTAGGACGTTCTCACAATAAAAAAGGTGTACATAAAATTTACGTTTAGGTCTTAAGATGTGCGATACGATGGTGCTACATCGACTCCCAGAGAGGGTTTTGGAATGAAATGGTTGCATTTGTGATGTATTATTCTCTAGCACTAAGGTCATCGAAGAAAGAATGACTACCAGCAAGGGTGTTTAATCACTGTGGCCGAGGAGTGACTCAGGCCCTTTGTGCTTCTGTGTATGGTTAAATATGTGAGCCTGAAAGGTTGCCGCAGCCGGGTGCTGGTAAGTTTGAGGCAGAAGGTGGCAGTGTCAATTCTTTAAAGCATTCATTGTGTAATATCTGTGGTGGGGTGAACCTTCTTGCTTTTTAGAGAGAAGGGAGATAGACAGAGAAGATGCTTGCTGCTGAAGAAATGCTGGTAGTTTTGGAAAAGCGGGTAAACATTTTGGAGAGCTCAAGGTGGAGCATGAAGTCAGGGCCACAGATGCAGTAGCTACGGCTTGCCCTCCCAGACAGCCCGCACTGATCTTAAGGTAACGAGCTGTTCATAGCTGCCGCCGCGTTTTCATGTAAGTGGATTATGTAATGTTCCCGTTCGCGTCTGAGCGAACTACACGCTTATTTTGCGTGGAAGGGGGTGGATGTTTCCTGAAATTTTGCAAAGTTTTAAAGTAGTTTGTGATGTTCCCACCCAACATCTTCACGTATTCAGCATTCATTTATATAGCATCAAATCAACAGTGACTGATAGGGCTGCAAAGTACAAATACCCCGGTGTGCACCTTACGTCATCTCTATCCTGGGTACCACACATTGAATTCATCCGATCCGATGCTTCCCGCACCCTTGGATTCCTGCGCCGAAATCTCCAGTCTACATTATCCGATATTAAAAAGCTGGCATACCTAACATTCGTTCGCCCTAAGCTGGAATACGCATCATCTGTTTGGAATCCTTCACAGTCATATCTTTCTAACCATTTGGAATCAATTCAAAACAGGGCAACTCGTTTTATCACGTCACAGTACTCGAACGAAGTAAGTGTCACATCACTCCAACAAACCCTCGGTATTCCCAAGCTTGCATCTCGTCGCATGATCTCTCGCCTTTGCCTTCTTCACGCTTTCTAATACCCTCCTGAATCAAGACACGCTTTATTGATACTGCCGCCACGAACGTCATCCCGTTTTAATCACAATCATCATATTGCTCGAATAACTTGCCATATGTCATCAATGAACTCGTCTTTCTTTCCTCATGCTATAGCGATGTGGAATACATTGCCGGATGATATCGCCTCATGTACTAACCGAAAAACATTTGGTGACAAGCAAAACTGTCAAATTGCTACGCTACAAATACTATGTGATTAAACTTTGTTTAAAACATGTGAAATGCTACTCCCTTCTACGAGTTGTGTTTTACCTCTGTTATCTTGTAATTATTTTTTCGCCTTTCTTTTTTTCTTACCATTGTTTGTTGTTCATATGCCGTATACCTCGGCCAAGAGCCCCCCCCCCTTATGTAATGCCCTGGGGCCTTTAAGGTGGAAATAAATGAAATGAAATGAAATGAAATAAGTATTAGCACAAAAGTATTTTATTCTGGGATTCACGAGGACTTCACTTACGTCATATCCGCCGTGAAAATGACTCCTGTAAAACAAAGCAAGCGACCTGTAAAGGCTGCACCCCTGCACAGGGCGTCTTCTTCCGGGGAAGCAAGCTTTAGAACGAAAGAGCACGATATACTTAAGCTAGTTTTTAAGTTTTACATTGTAACAGTAAACCAGTTCTGTAACATTGGCTTGGCCAAGTCGATTGGCTAAGCTGAAGAAAAGAGAGAGGATGCGGGAGCTGGGATCTCTGGAAAAGAGGAAGAAGCCGGATTTGTTATCGCGTCGTGCTGAACTGTAATTGCACTAAAATTTTCTTTCGGCTTTAGGTCGTTTGAATTGCCGAAGGGTGCTAATTAATTTGTAATTTGGGTTTTATTCATGACAAAATTTCCTTTTGCGGCCTCTTTCCGGAGATAACTTGAAATTTTGAGGCCCCCACGTATTTCAACAACCGATTTACCCCTCGCCAATCCCCAATTTTGGGTACGTGCCAAAAGTTTGAGGACATCATCATCATCAATGGTGCTGGACTTTTCCCTGCCTTCGGAGCCTGTGCTCTTAGCTGAATAAATCCCTCCCGGACGTAACAGTGTGGTGGACGGTGCTGGGTCCATAGACTCCTACCACAAAAACTTGGATGACATCTTGCCTTTTCTTACGTTTGCCTACAACACCGCCAAACATGCAGTGACCAGATACAGCCCTTTCTTTGTCATTTCTGCACGCCAACCTCGCTGCTGCCTGGACACCATCTTCCCTTTTGCTGAACACAACGAGTCTTCAGTAGATAATATGCTTGCCCTCGCCGAAGAGGCCCGTAGCCTTGCGTGCCTACGCACGTTAGCTTCTCAAGACCGCTCTAAACAGCGATATGACCGTCATCACCGAGCCTCTCTTACGCCTTAGGCGATCCAGTCTGGCTCTGGACCCCACAGCTTTGACGTGGCTTCGGCGAAAAACTTCTCGCCTATTACGCCTGTCCCTTTGTCGCTGTGAAACGTGTTGGTGAAGTTATTTACGTGCTGGCACGCCTAACCACCACTGGGCGATAGTCCAAGACGACCCAAGTTGTACATGTAGCGCGTCTTAAGCGCTACAACTCCCGTACCACACAGTGACTCGATCAGAGGGCTTCGTCTGCGACGCGGGAAGTGTAGCGGTAAAGCAATTCTGTAACATTGGCATGGAAAAGTGGATTGGCTCAGCTGAAGAAAAGAAAGAGGATGCGGGAGCTGGGCTCTCTCGAAAAGATGAAAAAGAAACAAGATTTCTCATCGCGTAGTTTTTTTAGAGAGTTTGCCTTACGGCATAACAGTTATTTTTCCAACATCAAATTGGTTTTACCTAGACACGTCAGCAGAGACCGCTACTGAGGGCCCCTTATCCATCGCTCTAGATCAGGGGGTCTCCTAGGATGGAGACCAGGATGGAACGAAATTAAAGGTGGCAACATTGCAGAAAGCCGGTATGCCGATTGCTGAGATACTGAGAATGCTCAGCCAACTATAAATTCTGAGTCCAAGCTTGTTGTTTCACAGAACTGAAAACAAAACTTATGTGGATAGTAGTCTTGGATATCCTTCAATCACAGTGGCACATAGTGTGGACGTTATTGCTTTTGTAGGTGCGACCATTGAAGACCGCGAAGTTATTAGTTATTCTTGCCTGCTTTATAAAACAAATATCGCCTAATCGACCGGATAAGCGGTGAAAGTGTGTTTTTTTGAGCCACTTTATGCAATGAAACAGAAGCAGAAGTTTGACATAGTTCACTTCAGTGTCCCTTGAAGTTATTGATCATATCCCGAGCTGATATGTTACTTAGAGCAAACAATTCCACCACTTAGTGAAGTGGCCAACCACTGTCAACAGGTGCTCATTGCCGTTCCTGCTGCTGGGGATGGGTACCATCAGATTGCAGCTAGCAATTTTCACTGACACTGACTGTCAATCGGTTTCATCCGCCCCGGCTGATGGCCACGGCGTGGTTTGACGGACTAACAGTTATGGCAGCACCATAAATAAATAAAAATATCCCACCTTATGCCGGGGGGCCTTACTAAACTTAAAAAAAACATTCGAGTACCACAGATGTCCGGGCAGTGGTTCGCCATGAGACAAGACAACCGTAATAGGGCTTGGGTGAGACATTTGGTAACCACCACTTATAACTAACTGCCCAAAAGTTTTGTCATAAAAGTGACATAATTCAATAAAAGCTATTCATGGTTACACAGGTGCGTATCTCTAGGACTACTAGCTTCGCCTTTGTTTGCTATAAAGCCTGTTAGCTAAAACTGTATAATTAAGAACTTCTGCTCAATTTAAGATTCACAGCTGCATTTTGTAGAACTTTTGTGTTTTCTTTTGCAGCCACTCTCCTCTGTAATGCATGTTGGAGATGAGGGTATTGCAAATAAATAAATAAATAAAACATAAATAAATAAATAAATGCAAGCTGGCACTTGTCCCTCTGAGCCCATTTGAAAAACAGCTACTCCATCATGTCTCGTTAAAAACAATCCCACTGCTGAGCTTGGATACGCTCTTCTTAGCTGAGTACAATTCCGTTTGGAGAGGAAGAACATGCCTCAATCTTCGCCGTCGTGGCATCATTTTGTCCGGATTTGGGGTACTCTTACGGCGCACGAGTATTGCTGGCGTCCCCACGGTAGCGAACAGCCATCGCGCACAGCGCAATCGGAGCGCGTTTCGTATACTAAACGCGGGGCAAGACACTGACGTGTTTCCTTTAAAGTGCACGAGATACGCTGGTCTCAACAAAGGAAGGTCCAGCCTCGTTTGCTACAGTTGCTCACAAGGCCATAACTGTTTTTTCCATACACCAGTGCACGGCAGCCCGATAATGGGCTGAGATGCCACTGCTCCTGCGTTCGCAGGCGAAGGATTCCTCTCGGCATCAGCGGCAAAGCTGGCTGCGCGAAGGCACTTCAGCGATCAGTTTTGTGCTCCCCTTCGGATGCTCACGGAAAAATTCTAAGCTGTTTGAGAAGGCCATAGCGTGCCAATTGCCTCGAGGGTTCTTGGGGTCGCGCCATCCAAGTGAGTGCAACTTGTTGTGTTTGCAATACGTATTTTGTCCCGTCCAACTGCTCGTCGAACTTTCCCAGAACAAATAACGTAGGACAAACTTCCCCTCCGTGAGTGAGTAGTTCACAGTGGGGACAAGGGATTGGCTGAAAAAATCCAGTGGGTGTAGCACGCCATCGTATTCCTGAAGTAGGACGGCCACCAATACCATGTCTCTTGCTGTCGTTTTTTGAACCACGAACTAACCGTTCAGCTGAGGCAACCTGGGCTGCAATGGTGAGTGACAGGCTGTGACACGCACTTTTCTACTGAGGGCCCAAAGGCACGCGACAATTTTCAAACAACCGTGTTAAGGGAGCATGGCGTTTAGGGCCGGACAAAATGTATGACAATAGGGGGCCAAGGGAAAGCAGCGCAAGCCGCGTACTTCTGAGGGTTTCAGGAATTCCAGGATAGCCCGGGGTTTCTCCGCGTTAGGCTGGATGGAGCTTCCGCCATGCGTGAACCCAGAAGGTTGAACTTGACTTTACGCCATTTGCGCTTTTGCCGCATCCAATTGGCCGCATCCAATTGCCGCATCCAATGCCGCACCTTCTGCATTGCGCCTACCGAGCACAGCCTCCAAATGACTAGTGTGCTACTGTAGTAAATGCGATTGTATAACTATTCTATGTGACAACTCTGAATCCTGAAGACAGCGATCCATTCGCCTCTGCAGTGTTGCAGGGTCGTAGCAAGAGCTAACGTGCATGCGTGAAAACTTACCCAAACCCCTGTAGGAAGTGAACACTCTATTCGATTGAATATCTGGCCGTATTCCACTTTCCATATATCCTTTATTATATCTGAAATGATTAAATAGTTATCTGATCCTAGGTTCCCCATTATCGGGTCAACTGTTGGCAGTGGGTAGGCATCTTTTCGGGTAAGGGTATTTAGCTGACTGTAATAAGCGAACACGCTAAAACTACCGTCTTTCTTCTCTACTAGCACTATAATTGACACCCACGGGCTGTCAGAGCGCAACACAATATCTGTCTAGAGCATCTCGTCCTGCGCTAAACCAATAGCATACCGCTTAACAACATTAGTTCGCCTGGGGTAGTGCTTCGACGAAAGGTACGGGCTGCTCTGTTGACTATGTTCTGAAAGCATTTAGGATTTTGAAAAAAAAGTTGACAAAAGTGCTGCAGGGTCAATAATGTATTGTAGCGCAGTGACCGGAAAATCCCATACCACGGCGCTGCCCGCTCCGTGTGTCCGACAGACTGTATACGAGCGAGTATACTGCTGTCGCTGCGCACCATGGATGTCCTAACTGCGAGAGAGACTAGATGACGCGAGTTCGATTTCCGGCCGCGGCGGCCTCTCCTCTGATGGAGGCGATAAGCTATAATGGCCGTGTGTTCGGAGATTTTGGCGAACGCTATAGATCCCCAGGTGGTCAAAATTATTGCGGAGCCCTCCACTACGGCGGACCCCATCGTCTATACAGCGTTGGCGCGTTAAACCTTACAATCAATCAATCAATCAATCAATCAATCAATCAATCAATGTCGGTTACGCAAATTGTATTATCGTAAGCCCGCTGCACTGGAACTTCCCATTTTACCGGTTAGATTGACAGCTTTAGTTTCTCCCTGGAAACTTCGAGAACGTTGGCGAGGGACTCAATTAGCGTTGGCGTGATGCAGCAACGTAGTTCCGACGAGTAGGAGTCTCCTTTGGCATCCCATGCGTGTGCGTTGGATGGCTCTGTTGCGGTGCAAGAAAGTTCTCCCAGCTCGTACAGGGGCTTGGCGACGGAAAAGTTGCCGGCTGTAGGAAGACTTTGTGCGCACAGTGAACTGGGGTTGGTGATTGGAGCTACCCGAAACTCAGCTGCCTTCGTGCAGGCGACGACATCGGGGTCACTTCCACGTTGCTCCCGAAAGTTGGTGGAATGCGGGGCAAAACTGCTTCTGTGGGACCGTCCAAATTTCAGCAGAATCGCTGCTTATCTGAAGCATCGCAGCTCCAGGACGCGCCCCGAGAGAGGCGACTTCAGCTGCTTGCCGAAGCTCATGAGTTTTTGTGGCTCGCTAAATTCATGAACCTCCAATGCTGGTTGGGAACGGCATAACACTTGCGCCACTCGGACTATATACGACAGTATCGTCTGGGACTCTGAATGAAGGTCCACCGTCATCAGGGCCCGTCTGAAAACTGACCGGCTGGGGCCCGGAAGGAGCTCACCCGCCGCCAAGCGCATTCAACCTGTTTGCCCACTTGATGGTGTGCCAGGCTGTGAACTACCGGTTTGCAGGTGCCGGCGACGGTCTCCCGCAAGGAGACTACCTGCCTCTCCAGCGCATGCTCTGCTTCCCTGGGCCTAAAAGAGAGGTAGCGCGAAACGCCAAGTATGCGACCCATTGGATCAGAGCCTGTAAGGAGTGGTACCTCGCTCCGGCGTACCTAAATGCACCCGCTCAGCTTTGGCTGAGTTTGGCTTTTCGCCTTGCTGCCACAAACCGGTAAACGATGGAGCCACCGGCGTCCACGAAGCTTTTTCACCGGGGAAGGAACGAAGGAAGCAAACTTTATTTTCATAAGCACGCTTAGTCCAGGGCGCCGTCTTGGGATGCTGTGGCGATGGCTTCCTCCGCTCTGGAAGTCTGTAGAAGCTGTTTCACAGAGCTGGGGTCAGCCAGACATGCCTCCAAGGATGCTAGAGTTGGATTGGGGATGCGGGTCAACTTTCCATGTCAATCACAGGCCCATATTGTGGGGAATATGTTTGGGTAACCTCCGCAGAACGAGCAAGTAGCGATGCCGGGTAAATTTCGAAAGTGACGTGTGAGAAGGTCAGTGGCTAATTTTTAGTGTGTACCTGTCGGAGGAGGACGGACTGCCACCTTGTATGTGTACGAATGTGGAGTGATGTACTTTGCGCTGCGCGCGAAATGACCCGAGGTATTCGCACGGCTTGAAATACGGCTATGCATCGCTTAAGGTTGACGAAAGCTCGTCAGATGCCCGGTATATTGTTGCTCGGGGGAGCGTACGTGCCCGCTCATTTCCTGCCAAACCCTTGTGCCCAGCGAGTCGAAATAATGTGGAACGTGTGCGTTTTTTCGTGATCGCGTCTTTGATGAGGCGGCCTGTGCGGTGGTGCAGGTATTTCTGACAAATTGTCTGCAGGCGGCTTGCGAATCGGTGACGATGATGATGGGTGTTTGCGGACGAACAATATGGGTGCTAGCGGCATGCATGTCTCGTCCAATAGATAGAGTTTCTCGGTCGTCGGTATCATGCACGTCTGGTTCGATCGTGACGAGTTCGTAATTTAGGGGTCCGGCGACAGCCGTGATGCCTCCCTCATCCTCCTCAGGATGCGTGCGCGAACATACTAAACGGGCTTGACGGGGCCGAAGCGCTGCACAGATTCTGAGAGGACGTTGGTCGTGATGTCGCGCCGTTCAGCATGCCGGTCGTTGTCCTTGTTCATTGGCATGTTGATACGTGGTCGGTGCCGGGGAGCGGTGGTGAGCTAAGACATGTGACGTTATAAATCTTCCCCGGGAATTCGAAAATTTGCACATCGATTTGTTCAGCTGCAGTAGTTGCTGTATAGGGCATGGATGCGTTGTTTGCTAGCGGAAACCGCGAGAGCGTCTCCTCGATAAAATTTTCCAGCCCTTGCGGCCGATTGCCCCTGCAATCCTCGCTAAAGGGAGGCAGCAAATGCATTAGCATAAGCTTGCGTCATGTTGGACACGATACAGTGTTGGTCTCGTCCATCTTTTACAACGCCGACTGCAAAAAACGTCGACTGCGGGGTTGTTCCAACCAAGCCGCAATCATTGGCGGCTCTCGCACCACAGGTACAATCAATCTCAGCAAACGCGATACATCGCAGAACAAGGTTTAATGCGCCAATACCCCTACAGAACAGCTGTGGTGAACACGTCTAGCCTGTGGCCACGACGAAAGGTACCTGCGCGCCGCTACGAGACAGGCTACAGGCAAGAAAGTAACAGCTGTACGCCAACGACGAAAGCGCCGATGAGCTCAGGGAGGTCAAAACCGGACATAAACTTGGGGACAAAAGACTAACCTACCTGACAAAAACAAGTCAAATCACCTGGACATGGCGTGCAAAGTAAGAAGCATGCAAAACCGACCCCGGTACGCACTGTTTTCTCTGTGGGTGGGAGCTACGACCGCCGCTTCAAGCAACTGCTCTGAAGACAATAGCATGCATCGCAGCTGTTGAGAAGTCGGGGAAGCTACGGCGTGCTGTGTTCCTGGCGACCCCTACCCGCTCTGGCAAGGAACTCAGCGGGGCAGATTAAATCTCACCATAACTTTGCGCATTAGTCAATCTGAACGTCTTCAAAGGAGAGGGGCACGTGAAGTAATCCTCCTCCAGTAGGAGTATTACAACAGGCGCGCTGTGCGTGCGGGAGAAATGGCTGCAGTAAACATTTCAATCTCCACAAGATTGAGGTACAAAGGTTTAAAAATCAGGAAAAAAAAGAAGTCGCTGAGAAAGAGGGCGATTCCCAAGCCTTAGACTCCATCCAAAAACGGTATTCCAAATTACGCCTCAGATTGGAGCAGCCCTCTTGGTGCGCCGAAGCAATCCTGGCATCTTTGGTGGATATGTATCTTCTGATCCACCCATTTTCTGTGCCTCAGAAAGCACGTGCTTGATATTGAGGTTTAAGGAACTCGAATTAAAGCGTTATTTCGGGAATTTCCAGGTACGATGTCGGCAACGCGGCTGCTTTCATGATTGTATTTGAAAAGAGCCTAAATGCGCCCAGGCAAAAAAAACTGATCATTTCAGATCTCCTGATGAACTTCAAATAAAACATGGAGAGATAATTGCATATGAATTCTGGTTATGGTTAGCGTACTGGCGCTGCTGGAGGAGTTCCTACAAAAGACATACACAGTCAATGAAATCATTTCTGATTTACGAAAACAAAACATCAAGTAAAAGTTCGTACTTAACGGAAACGTAGGCTTTTTCCAAAGCCCCCTGCTGCGATGAAAAGGATGGTACCAATTCAATGCCTTGTGATACAGACATCATACATATTCTCATCAAAAGTGACAATTGCTAAATCACGTGTCTGCACGTCTGAAAATCAATATACCCGTACAATTCCGGACATTTTTTTCATCTTGGAGACAAAGGCAGGTTATCACGCTAGTCATTACGTTGGGATCCTGCTAAATAGAAGAATAACGGGTTGTTGTCGTATGCGTGTGGCACCATGGCATCAAGCATCGACTTCTGCTGCGACCGTAGCCACGCTGAAATAGAGTCGTCCGCCTAGTGTCTTGGACAGCTGTATTGCACGCGAACGTGACATAAGGTAGCACAGTGAACTCCCGTTAAGACGAAATCGGTTAGGGAGAATTCTCGCTTAAGAAGAATTCTCTTGGGAACGTTTGTCTTGTTTTACAAAGACACAAAGCAAAAGGAATACAATTGAGACGAACAGCCTTCCACCTAATATTCGGTTAACACGAACAACTTTCGGGGTGACGACCAGTGCTGGCAATTCTGGGTAGCGAGTATTGCAGACTGCGAGCTGCGGCGACCTCGGAACTGATGCTGCGGCGATTCACGCCACCTGATGGAAAGCAAAGTCCTATAGAACCACAGCGCTAAGTCAATTGGCGCCACGGAAGAAGGAAGGGAGCGAGAAAAAAAATGGGACGCGTGATAATGATGGAGGCGAAAAGCAATAACGTCCGTGTGTACGCTATTTGGGAGCACGTTAAAGATCTCCAGGTGGTGAAAATTATTCCGGGGCCGTCCACTACGGCGCACCTGATCGGCTGCAATGTGTCGGCGCGTTAAAGCCCTACAATCAACAAAAAAATACACGGATAAGCGCACAAGATCTCCCACCCTTCAGCCGACGGAGCCAGCGGCAAAGCAAAAAAACATAGCGAAGGTGAATTTTGTGGCCGCTTTGCTCTGGAGGGGAAAGGCGTTAGAGTAGAAGGATTAAAAAGTAAAAAAGTGAACAGTTGAGAGAGAGAGAGAGAGCGATCTTTAATGAAGTCTGGTGATGTTAGCTGGGCTAAAATGCCTAACTTGCTACGCCAGTTGATGACGGGATGAAGATGATGGCGATGATGTTCAAGAAGTTGATGCGTACAGATACGGCGAGTTATTTACAGTGACTGGTCTAGACCTGTGTGTTGCAGGTACTCTATCAGACCTTTGGTAGCCCTTAAAGCAGGTTTGGGACAAGCCCATGGTCCTAAAACGTCATTTAGCTGCATGTCCACGGAAAGGGGCAGTCCCAAAGTCACTGCGAGGGATACTCTTTGAGCACTGAATCGAGCGCATTCACAGAGCAGGTGCTGCAGGGTTTCTCGCACATCACAGTGTGGGCAGAGTGGCGACGTAACCTGTTTTATCTTGAAGATGAAATTGCGCGTGTATGCGACATTCAACCGCATGCGATGTAGAATTGCTTGTACCCGCTTGGGGAGTCCTGGTGGCATTTTAAATTTGCAGTTAGGATCTATGAAATATAACAGTGCATAATGACATGATAGGTCACCCCAGTCTGCACGCTGCATGTTCCAAGCCATGCTGGATGCAAGTATAGAAGCATCTTTCCTGGAGAATGGTATAGCTATTGCCGATCCATTACGCTTATGCGCAACGGATGCAGCAATGTCCACCTTCACATTACCAGTTATCCCACAATGGGCTGGAATCCACTGAAGTGCAATGTGATGGTGCGCTTGGAGAGCTTGGAGATTTAAAGCGTGTATGTCACACACAAGCTGGCCTTTTGGAAAAGATGCTAGACATTGAAGGGCAGCCCTTGAGTCTGTGAAGATGGCCCACTCTCGAGCGGGTAGCTTGAAGATATTAGCGAAAGCCACCCTCAGAGCTGCAAGTTCGGTAGCCGTAGTTGACGTTCTGGGGCTGAGCATGACACTGATGGTAGTACGGGATGACGGTATCCACACCCCGATAGTGGATGAGGTTGACGACACCGACCTATCAGTGTACACATGAATGTGGTCTCTGTATATCCGCGACATGTAATCCAGGGCGAGGAACTTTAGTGCGGGAGCCGGAATATACTTCTTCCTCGTGATACCGGGCACGGTAGTCGTGATTGGTATGGGCGGGAACATCCAGGGTGGGTGCTCAGGAGGAGAAGGCTCTTGATATACCTTCGGCAGAAATTCACGCACTTCTTTGGCCCAGCGTGTCGCTAGAGGATAGCCCCGCTCTCTTGCCACAATCCGCAGACACGCACGAAGCAACTCCTGCGTGCTTAGAGCGAGTGGTGAGAGCTGCCTGCATTCTGTCAGCGTTCCGATGGTAGAGGTTGTCTTTGGAACGCCAATGCAGCCCCGCAGGACTTGTGCTTGCATGCTCTCTAGCGCTTTGACAGTTACTTTTTATAGAGGGACCAAAGCAGGGATGCTGTAACTCATCAGGCTAACGCAAAGCGCTTTGTATACCCGTAGAAGAGAATTGACTGAACAGCCAGTGTTGGTGGAGAGCATGCGGAATATGCGGGCGAACGAAGTAATCTTGTCCTTGAGGTGGCGAACATAAGGCGACCAGGTGAGATTACTATCAAATGTCACTCCCAAGAACTTGTGGGTCCGGACGTATGGAATTGCGATCCCTCCAACATTGAGGCCGTAGCGCGTAAGGTCACGCTTTGTGAAGGCCATCGCAGCACACTTATTCCCTGAAATCACTAATCCTCTAGTTGCCACAAATGCCGCCATAGAGTCAATTGCCCGCTGCAGTCTTGACCGTAACACTCGCCTATTGCGGCAAGAACTCCATATGCAGATGTCGTCGGCGTACAGGGAGATTTCTACCGACTTTGGCACGCATTTCCCCAGGCCAACTATGGCAACGTTAAAGAGTGTAGGGCTCAGCACCCCACCCTGGGGAACACCTCGGGTTACCTGATGTAGTGATGAGTCGCCCATGTCGGTAGACATGTACACATACCTATCGGAGAGGTAGTCTGATAGCCATGCATACATGCGGCTCCTGATGCCTAAAGACTTCAGCGCAGAGCGGATGGCGTCATGCTCGACGCTGTCATACGCTGACTTGATGTCGAGGAACACGGCAACAGCAATGTTCCGCTGACACTTTGCTTCTCTTGTGCTATTTACAAGGGCGATGACGTTGTCGAGGCTGCTACGACCCTTGCGGAAACCAGACATCTGTGCCAGGTATATATTTCGGATGGTCAAATCCCAGTCCAAGCGGAGCAGCACCATAGTTTCCATCAGTTTCCCGACACAACTCAGGAGCGCTATGGGTCGGTAAGACTCGATGGCGGTTGGAACTTTGCCAGGCTTTAGGACTGGGACAAGGCGAGCGTGTTTCCACCTTGGCTCTAGACGACCAGTTTCCCACGAAAGATTGAAGGCATGCAGGAGGCAACTTCTTCCCTTTTCACCTAGATGCGAGATGGTTGTGTAGGTGAAGTCATCCGGGCCTGGGCAGCTGGATTTCTTGACAGAAGCCAATGCAGCGAGCAACTCTGCCATGGAGAATGGCTCGTCCATTGGGGACACCGGGCCTCAGCATCCCTAGTTAGGGGGAGAGTGTGGCGGAAGAGCTGCTGGCGCTGCAGTAATTCTCCTGCAGAAGGCGTCAGCGACTTGGAGGTCACTGGTGTTCGTGCTCAGTGAGATGGATTTTAACGGGTGCAGTTGAATTTGCGGGGTCCGCAAACTTCGGAGCAAGAGCCATATTCTGGAGAGCGGCTTCCGGGGGTCCAGCTTGGAGCAGAAGGATTCCCACTCACGCTTGGCGAGCTTAATCACATGCCTTCGAATTGCCTTCTGGGCTCGTCTTGACGCACGGATATCTTCAGGCGCCTGTGTCCGGCACGCTCGTCTTTCTGCTCTTCGACGCACTGCGCGAAGCCTCTCATACTCCGAGTCGGCGGCGGTGTATCTATGCGGAAGCCGCAGTACTTTGCTGCTTGACTTTCGAGCTCTTGACATCGTGTCTACGAAGGCTTCATATGAGCTCACCGAGTCCACGGCTTCCTCCACCACAGTCCTAAATGCCTCCCAGTCAGAAGAGCGAATCACACGCAGTTGACGAGAGCCCGAGAGACCATCTACTGCAATATAAGTCGGCGCATGATCGCTGCCATGCAGTTCAATGTCCACTGCCCAGCTCGTCCTAGGGAGAAGTTGTGACGAAACAAACGTGACGTCGAGGGCGCTCGACATCTTTCCCCGGTAGAAGGTGGGCTCTCCAGACTGGACAACGCACATACCCTGCCGGTGAGCAATGTCCAGAGGGTGCCCCCCTTTAGCCGTCGTTTTCCTACTTCCCCAGATGGGATGATGGGCGCTGACGTCACCGGTCAAGATATGCGGAGCTGGTGTAGTATTGATGATGCCTTCTAAGCGATTTAAGTCCAGTGCTACACGAGGTGGAATATAGGCGGCGATTATGGTGAAGGGCAACCCAGCGCCGCGAACTGTGGCTGCCACGTATTCGTTTCGTGCATCCGGTGATAGACCATGCTCTGTTATGGTGAGGTCATTTCTAACGGCCAATAAAACTCTTGACATTTCTACGCCAGTCAGCGACCGCAGAACTGTGTATCCCGAAAGGCGTATGTCTTCCATCAGCCGTCATCCAGAAATAGCGATCACGGGACAACGATGTTTGCGTGTGAGTTGGCGTAGGTCCGAAAGACGCTGCTTGAGTCCGCGGGCGTTCCATTGTAAGATTGTAGCTTTATCTCGAATTTCTTGTACTCTGGGAACTGTGATTGCACCAGCAGTTGCAGTTAACGCCATTTCATAAGTAGAGGTGAAACATAGTCCAGCAGTGTCAGGATAGCCACGGCTGCCGGTGATGAAAAGGGGGCGAAGAAGACGCGCACCGCCTCCACTACAGCTGATATCACAGAACGCAAGCCCCCGGAGCTCTGGTAATTCTTTGGCTCACGCTGCTCTCTCAGGAATGTTCGATGAGCAGGCTTCGAAGTTCGTACAGCTGTAGTTGGAGTCTCGTCTGATGGCCGAGCAGGCGCAGCTGTCGATGCAGGCGGGGCGGCATCTTTTGAGGGGGAGTCAACCATTGCTGCGATAGCTCGTACTGGCAGAGCAGCAGTAGGGGGATGCTTCTGCTGCGATGCGCGATGGAGTACCGGCAGAGCTGGGAAGTCATCGTCATTGTTGTTGAACCATAGAGCCGCAGATGTGTACTCTTGCTTTCTCCCGTGTTCTTTATGTCCAGCCTTACGGCGTTCCAGTAGAGCGTATTTCGCTGACTTGTAGTCAGTGTTGTTTCTGGCCTTGATTTTGAAAATAGCCTTTTCATCACGGCGCAAAGAACAGTGAACAAACGTCGACTCATGCTTTTGGCTGCAGTTTGGGCTTTTAGGATTTTGAACTGAGCAGATTCTCGGTCGTGAGTGCCACTGCACCGTGAACACCGGAGCGGGAGTTTGCACATGTTCGCCACGTACCCGAATCGCTGGCACTTTTTTGCATTGTATCGGTATTCCTATGTAATCATACACGCGATAGCGCGCGTAACCGATGACTACATGCTCTGGCACAGTTTCTGTGGCGAACACAATCTGCACACTCTCTGATAATTTTCCCAATCTCCGGGCGGATTTGACAGGCGCTCTGGCTCGTAACGCACTAAGGATTTCAGCGTCGTAGAGCTCCTTAGCTACTCCCCTGATCACGCCCACTCCGCAATTGCTCGGTCGTGGTTCATAGGCCTGGACTTTCACTCCAGCAATGGAGGAGATTTTCAGGAGACGCTCGGTGGCATCAGCGTTGCGAGTGTCAATAGCGAGCACGTTGAGGCGGTAATTTGGGCGTACTTGTAGCACGCCATCTGGAGCCAGAGTCTCTAATCCTTCCTTGACAGCAATGGGGTTGTAGCGAGTGATATCCTTCGAGGAGTCGACATGTTTGATCACCACAACGACGCCATGTCTCAGGGGACTTGCGATTGTGCTGACATCAAGTGGCCTGTAGACACGCTTAGAGCCACGGCAGCGCTTTGCAGGAGTCACAGGCTCAAATGGCTTAGACTTCTCAGGTGAAAGAATGGTTTCATTTCCGTAGATGACCGTTGCAGATGATGAGTCGTCTGACCGTTGCAGATGTCGTCTGCGTCATCTGGCAGAGGTTGTTCGGATGGTATCACCATCGGACTCACTTGACCCGGCGGACGCGACGACCCAGAGGACCCAAGATCAGAACAGGGGTGACCGGTAGCTTGCGATGGGCCTGAAGAGGCTACGAACAGCGGGGCGGCCGGAGGTTCCGGCTCCATGACAGGGCCTGGCGGTTGATCAGGCGGTTGACCGATGCATGGCGTGGAGGGCGGCAAGCTGGGTGCCGCGGCCGTCGCGGGGAGCATCTCTGGCGCTCAAAGCACTAGATAACCAGAGGTCTGATTCAACTGAAACACAGCAAGAAGAAAATTACCACAATAAGAGACGATCGAGGTGAGCCAGCCGTTTACTCTTAGTTCATGCTCGAGAACATCCATGCTCTCTTGAATAATGCGGTTTATTAGCGGGAGCATGTGCGTTCGCGTCGATTAGCGTCGGGAGTACTACCGCGTCACCGCGCAGAAAACGAGGCGTTCCCTTCCTGTTCCTGCTGCGTTGTCGCTTGATGTAGAAGCTTTATGCTCTGGGTAGCCGCAGGGACTGGAAAAAAACAGGCAAGAGCACTTAAATGCAGCCGTCTACCAAGCTGAATATTGAAATAATCGATTGTTTTGCCTTTTTCTTCCATTGTAATTGTAATTATTTTGTCTCCTTGAAGCAAAATACACCTGGGCGTGCTGGAGAATCTTTTCGGGAGGTCTTCTGATGAGGCGATCTTCTGATCAGGAGAACAATTTGTCATTGTTTCTTCGGGTTCGTCTTAACAGGAGGTCACGGAATTTTTTCTATAATTTTTGCTCAACGGCTTCGTACACAGACAGCATAGCCGCCATTGCCTTGTTTAGGCGTTCAGTTAGAGCGTCCATCAGCGGGTGATACGCCGTGGTCGTATGGGTATTCGTGTTCGTCTAATGTAGGCCTCCTTGCTAGAGCTCCACAGTGAATGCCGTCCAGAGGTCCATGATTAGTACTTCAGCGGCTCCATGTCACAGCACAAGTTGATAAATAAAGAACTCAGCCACTTCTTGTAAAGTTTCCCCAGGAAGAGCGGCGGTGTCTGCGTAGCGCTCCATGTTGTAGGCCGCGCGATAATCCATTTGTTTCCTGGTCAGGACGTAGGAAACAGGCTTACAAGGTCCATTCCGATTTCTTGGAAGAGCCTCGATGAGGCAGCCATCGTTATGAGTACGGATATAGCGATCGGTGTAAGCACGCTGGATGTCGTTTGGTGTTGGACAGGTATTCTTCAGTCTCAGCAGAGCGCTAGCCGGTCAGGGGTCGTGGCGCCTCGACGGAGAACCCTCGACACCCATTAGTAAGGAAAGAGCTGAGGAAACATGTCAAAGGCCACCGCCAACCCATGTCGCTTCTCTTAACGACGTCATTAGAGAAGAAGTGAGGAAGCGCTGTGAACTTCCACGACACCAGAAGCAGCCCGCCAGCCGTAAGCCACAGTCATGTGCAAAGGCGAGTGTCGGAAAATCGAATGCTGCGAGGGCTGTCCTCGCAGAATTTATTTTTAGGCGTGGTTGTTTCTTCAAACGTCTAATTACAACCAGAACACTGCAGATCAAAGATGATTATTCTAGGCCAGTGATGTAAGGGCCAAACACTCTTCCTATCAAAATAAGATAGCCTGTGCGGCATTGAGAAGAAAAGAAATATTACATGCATTTTGCTTAAAGCACAGATAACAGCCAGGCGCCGCCGCATGGTAGCAAACAAAACAGAAGTATTCAAACAGAATTCAGATTTCTGGCAATAGTCGGCACCGGCATATATGTAATCACTTTTGATTAAAAATGCTGCACATGGAAATTTTCCGATTCCAATTTGTGGATTTTATCCCTAATAAACGCATAAAAAAGCGAGCGTGATTTTTAATTACCACTTGTCACACAGTAAAACTCAGTTACATTTTTGCGCGTTAGGGTAATTCGCCCTTTCCTGGAACTTTTCGCAGCCTCACGCCTCCCTCAGGATCCCATGTGAATTAATTTAAAACTGTGAGCGATGCTTATCCATCACAGCTACTGAAGGTACCACTTGTAGAGGGCAGAGAAAGAGAGAGAGAGAGAGAGAAAAAAAACTTTTATTGACTTCAGGAAGCTCGATGGGCACAAGCCTAATTTTCGCGATGATTTCTTCCGCTTGTAAAAACAGCTCCTTCTGGAGGCGGGGGTCCGAGCAAAGCGGGTGAACGCATCAGCCACTGATTAGGGGAACAAATGGGAGTGCACCCCTCGTCTGTAAACTTTTACATATTGTATTACACCGAGGCCATGCCATCGCAGCGGTAAAATTAAGCAGTTTTAGCACACTGCGTTGATACAATGCGTTTCATGAGAGTTCCAAAAACAAATTTCTAATCCTTTACTATAACCACCTATAACCGGAAGAAACTCGTGTATTTACGTGCGGTGGGCGTTCACAAGTGCGTGCAACTCTACATTGAACTACAATTTTACAAAACGTAACACGTGTAATACTTATCAGTGTCATTAAAACAGTGCCCACCCGTGTATCGCCGGGTACTACCGCTAGTCAAATACAAAAATACCCGATGAAAACAATATTTAAACAAAAAATACATGACAATATCGGGCATTCCAGGTATTACAGTAATCAGATATTTCAACGGAAGTTGCGGGAGTAGTAGGCGGAAGAATTAAATTCACATTAGCAGAACTTTACCGTGTGTATCGTGTAAAGGGCGCGAAGGGACGAGAAGAGCGTCAGAGGTTGGCGAAGGAGAGAAAAGAGGAATTTTTTGTGGCAGGTTTGGCATGCAACTTTCGTCTTTCGACATAACTAGCAGCGAAGTGAACACATACGAGGGCAATTTTTCTTGACCCGCACGAGAGACATGGGGCGTGTCTGCATATGAAGAACTAAGGGTAGGTTTTTAGCAAATGTTTGTGCTGTGGCACACAAGCGAAGTTAAAAAATGTTCCCCACTACTAGTATACCCACCAATCAGACAATGCAAAGTTATTCAATACCACATATTAATAGATAACCATTGTACGAGAAAAGAATATAAACCACACGAAGCAACGGAACAAGACGTAGCTCCCGAATTGTAGGCTACGTATACAGAAAACAAGCATAGTAGCTCACCACATGCATAATTCCAACTGATTATCACTTTGAAATGTCCGAGGAGTAGTGATTAGGGTTATGTGAAACGCAAAAATTAAGTAGCGATCCTGTCCATCACCTTCTTGATATTATAAGGAATTTTTGTCACTTTCACCGTTAACCATTCTTTGCAATCATGTGAAAACAGCTTGGGTTTTTCCGGCTTATAACGCGGCTCTACGCGTTCTGTATTAGGCACTATTTCGTTAGTCTGGAACTACATTTATGGGTCATATTATTGTTTATTCCGCCGCTTTCATGTTCTCTCCTACAAGTAGTGCATGAGTCTGGTCACACACTGCGGCGTGTATATGGCACTTATAAGTTTCTTCAAAATTCGAGGTAATTTGGGGCGATAATTGAATTCGAGGCGATAAATTTATGCGATAGCTGCAGGAATTTCATCTTATCCTGGTACCGTTTTTCGGGTGTCTAGAATATCGATTCAGGGCACCGAGATAATGACAGCACTTTGCTCCTCACCAGCTAATACTTGAGGCTAGAAAATAATGGTAATCGCGACAACAGTGAACTAGTTTCTTCCTTCTTCTATCGTTCTTTCGTTCGTTGCTTCTTTCTTCCTTCCTTTCATTTTTTTTCGTTTCTTCCTTCTTTCTTTTTTCCCTCTCTGTCTTTCTTTTTTCTCTCGTTCTACTTGTTTTATTCTTTCTTTTTCTCTTTCTTTCTTTTTTCTCCCTTTCTTCCTGACTGCCTTTCTTTTTATTTTTGCGTACTCTTTTTGTTTTTCTTTTTACCTTTCTGCCTTCTTTGTTTTCTTTCTTTATTTTTGTTTATTACTTCCATGTTTTCTCTACCTGTTACATCGTTTTTTAGGGAAAAAATAATGTACAGGAATATTTACCCTCAAAAAACGTATCGATTCGTATATCCTAGTTTGGGGTAACCCTGTGTTACAAACCATGCAGCGCCTATTGGAATGCAAAACTTCATAACAAATTGTTAGTTACCGTTATAATATATTACACCTCAAATATTATGCCAAATCTTGGGTTATGCAGATGGCACTAAAAAGGTTCGTAAGGGCCTTACCACCAACAAGAAGTTGATTCCATGGGAGCCGAGCATCTCTAGAATAAGCTGTCTTACAAGAATTTACAAAATTTCGGACCTTTTTTCGGACATCTGTTCGCATCAGTCCGGCAGCGATGCGCAGGAGCGCGGAGAGCTATTTAGATTGCGTGGTGCACATTCTCGGTCTTCACAGAATAGAAGCCCGCAACAGCTTTGGGCTGCACACCACCTTATAACGACAACGCTCCACTGACAGAGAAGTTTGTTAATAAAAACAATACCGCACCGCTCACCTCATTCTTGTCCATATACAACAACGAAGTTAAAAAACCTATCCCCGTCATCTGATCCATTTGCACCCAGCCCCAACGGCACTATATGTTCAAGTTGTAAAGTTGGCCTGCCAATCCAGCTTTTGGGCCTTGAGGCATTCAGTTTGGTTACTTTTGTAATGGTCTGAGTTCGAGTCTTCATAATTGTGTGTTTTTATGCGGAGTGAATGTGTTTAATTATGTTCAAAATGTTACTTGTGCCCCATTTTTTGCAAATAACAGTTCTTCGGTAATATTTAGATTAGTTTTGGCACAGTGTGCAGCTGGTCACCAGTTTTATTTGATGGCTTGCGCCATGTAGGAAAGGTTGCCACTCGTCTGTGAATAAACTGGCCACTCACACCCAGTCAGCATCACATCTGGGAGCAGCGGCCTATTTATTGAATCATTTTTGATGTCAGGGACCAGTTCGGCAGCGGTGCACAGAAGTATGAAACTTATTATGGGGTTTGCACTGCTGAGGTGGGAATTGTTTCCGCGCCAGATAAGATTTTGGCACACTTGTGGTGAATGCTCGATGGGTATTTGTTGTGTGATTTTTAATAAATGAAACGAATGTTGACTTGACATGTAAATATAACTGACGGTGATTTTTGTGTTGACTGCGAGCGGGTTAAGACAAAATAAAAAAAGCTATTGTAAAACTCGCAGGTAGGTAATGTGGGCTTGGTTTTAAAGTCGGGCAACTACAGCACTATTGCAGGCCAACAAACTTCTAATTTTAAGTAGTACCAGGGTAATCAGATGAGTGTAATTATGTGAAATTATTCTGAAGAATTTGACGGAAACCAATCGCTAAAATATTGGCAGTTGGCTATCGAATCACTCTTTCAAACCGATCGAGCAGGACATAGTGGCTCGCATTATTCAGCACTGAAAACGAGTCCAGTTGTGATTATGTGGGAGGCTGGAACTTTGCCCACGTCAACAAATGCCTTAATATTTCGGACAAAATCTTTCGGAAGGGCAGTCACTTCCAAGAAAGCCACAAATTGGAGGTGTCTCTGTACGGCGGTACAGAAATTATTTCCCCTCAAGCTGGGCGGATGGCTACACTCCCAGTGGAACTGGATGAATAAAATGTTTATTTCATTACCGTGAGAATACGTTCACTGGATTTAATCACGATCTACTTACATCCCAACAGAACAAAATTTGCCAATTTAGAGTTAGGCAAAAAACAGTGGTACTATCGACAATTCAGGAGTTTTTTAGAAGTCAAATACACCTTCACAGAATTTGAAAAAAGCGCAGAAGCTTGTTACGGGCCTAACTGCAAAGTCATCTAAGCTATTAAACTTATAATATGTTTGGCCTGTCAGCTAGAAAAAGTTTATGGCCGCAAGTTTAGAAAAGTTATGAGGCGTATTTTACCAAATAACATTACGAATTATTTGAGTTTGGCTCGCATTATTAAGTAATTCTTGTAAAAACTTTATTAAAATTGACTTTCCGGAAAGGTGGGCTAGAGTTTTCGCAGAAAAGCCATTAAACAAATGCAACGGGGCTTTGCAAACACTGCAACCACATATGAAAAGCTGGCGAGTTTGCTTGGCAGCATAGTCAGCCTCTTTCCAATTCTTCCACCGGATAATTTTCTTACAACTCGTATATCAAGTGCCTCTCTAACCGTAAGAAGCGCTTTTACCGATTAGCCAAAAAGTCCCCCACTAGTTCCCGCTGGATACTTATCGCGTCACTTCTTATGCTTACGTCCATGCAATAAAAAACGCTAAAAAATCTTTCTTATCTACAGTACTGCCATCTATGCTAAAGACTAATATTAAGAAATTTTGGCGCGTCCTTAATTCACCCGCTCATGAGGATATTGGCCTCGAGGACGACTTTAACAATCCAGTGCCTTCTAATATGTGTGCGTCTATCATAAACGACACTTTCGTAAAAAACTTTTCCAACACTACTGTCGACAAGCTTCCGGCCGTCCAGCATTTCGAATATATTGCCATGTCTCAAGTGATTGTCGATGTTCTTGGCATTTCCAAATTAATTGGCGGTTTACAGAATCATTCATCCCCTGGTTTTGGCCTAATTACTGCAAAGTTTCTGAAAAATACAAGTGGTTATTGTTCTATACTATTAACAAAAATTTTCCAACAATCCCTAAATACATTTACATTACCCGCCGCGTGGAAAATCGGGAAGGTGGTTCCTCTGTACAAAACTGGAAATAAATCTGATCCCGCTAATTACCACCCAATTTCACTCACCAGCACATGTTGTAAAATGCTAGAACGTGTTAGTTTTTCTAATCTGGTTAAATTTCTTGAATCTAACTAATTTTTCACGTCGGCACAGGACACGGCTTCTGGAAATCATACTCTTGTGAAACTCAACAGGTAGCATTTACACACAGTCTTCACCGTATTCTTGATGGTTCGTCTAATGCAGATTGTATTTTTTTTTTACTTTAGCAAGGCTTTTGACAAGGTCTCTCATGAACTCCTGCTTCACAAACTACACCAACTAAATATCGATGATAATCTACTAAAAAGGATTGAATGTTTTCTTACTAATCTTTCGCAATTCGTTGCAGCAAACGGCCACAACTCACCCCTACGAGACGTACACTCCGGTGTACCTCAGGGGTCAGTGTTGGGGCCGCTGTTATTCTTAATTTACATTAACGATCTCTCCTCCCTGGCAACTTCTAAAATCCATCTTTTTGCTGATGATTGTGTCATTTTCCGAGAAATCAACACCGACAACGATTGCGCAATTCTTCAGTCTGATCTTTCTAGTATCGCTAACTGCAGTCATGAATGGTGAACGGAGCTCAACACTAAGAAATGCAAAGTCCTTCGTGTATCTCGTAAAAACACCACTCCGTCTCTTTATTTTCCTAATAATTCCGCTTTAGAATTTGTTGTGTCCTATAAGTACCTTGGCGTTCACATCACATCAAACTTGTCCTGTCGAATACTTTATTAACAATGCTAACCGTATGCTGGGATAAATAAGGCGAAACTTTTTTAACGCCCCGTCCGAACTTAAACTGTTGCTTTTTACAACACTAGTACGTTCAAAATCAGAGTACGCGGTGCCGATATGGGATACCACTCACGAAATGCTAACAACTGCACTTGAACTTGTACAGAACAATGCAATTCGTTTCGTTCTCTCCAATTATAACCGATGTGCAAGCATAAAAGCAATGAGAAATACACTTGGCATACCTACGTTGTCTTCTCGTCGAAAACTTTTTCGTCTCACCCTGTCCCATACATTGTATCAGCACCCAGAACTCTGTAAATTAATTCCTCCACCTCAGTACACTTCCCATCGCATTGATCACTCTCACAAAGTTGGTCTTAAATCCAACACAAAAACCTTCTCTCACTCCTTTCTCCCGCCTACATCCCGCGAATGGAACCACCTTCCCCGCGATATTGTTAACAAAAATGATAACCTGAATTTTCACGTGAATTTAGCTAATATTGTATATTCAGGAACAATCTAATGTTTTTGTTGTTATGATACTCACTGCACTGTATTATTTTTTTTGCTTTGTAACCCACTCCCCCTCTGTAATGCTTTTGGCCCTGAGGGGTACAATAAATAAATAAATAAAGTACTTCATTGTCTCGCCATGGCTTTCCAAATGCTTCACAAGAAGCGCGATCCCATCTTAGTCTGCACTTTGATGAAATGACTCGTACCACAGGGAGGGTTTTGGCCAGGGACGGTAAGTGGCGGATATTTAGTCTCGTAATTGCATGGTGAACATATGAGAAAACCACAAAATAATGTCAGACTTACTACGCGGGGTGAGGAAGACAGAATGAAATGATTGTTTCTAATCTCTCGGTTTCAATTCGTTCCCTTCTGCTTAATTTGTCGTCGACGTGTGGGAACAGTTGTTTCACTGATCCAAAAATTCTAATATACAACGAGCCTGCACCCAAATGAAACAAAAACTGCGCAAACAAACACTCCACCATAAAACCAGTCCCGCCAAACGAACACTCCATTTGGGCAAATGGATTTGCCTCTCTTTGATGCGTGGCACAAAATCACCTGCCTAACTGTTTATACGACCTACGGTCTTTGTACACGTTGGCCAGCCTTCCTGTGCCATTTTTTGCAGCCTTTTTAAAAGGGAATATTTGCCTCGTTTGGCCTGTCAATACAGTTTTATCTTCTTCCGTTCAGGTTAGTAAATTTGACTCATCCTAAAAACCTCCTGTATTGGCAGCTATTAACGTCAATATTGCCGCAGGACAACGCCACACAGCTCTATGACCGAGATTGCTGACGAGTAAGAAGTGGACGACCCATACCTGGCACACACGCTGAAATGTCAGCCTTGCAATTATGCAAATATACCGTCATCATTCCTTACCATGGCTCTGCTGATCTGTTTCCGCCACATAAAAGTTTGCTGGAAGTGCTGGAAGTGCTGGACTCCCATTCTGGCCTAAACTTCACACCGTACCGGCCTGGTCCCTATATTCGATGGTAAGTGGGCCATCTCGGTTACACCCAGCCCCATCGTGTCAGCAGCTGAACTACGTACCCGCCCTCGTGCCAGGTACGTGGTTGAGCTCAACCACGCGCCCAAATTTCGAAAAAGAAAACGCCCAAAGTCAGCATATTTTTCGGCGACCTTGTCATGGTTGCTGCGATAGACGCGGTAGCCGTATCCTCAGTGATCATCGCGTCACTTGTGACCCAGATGAAAAATGTTGGGACCAGATGAAATAATCCGTATATCCGCAAATAGGGATGTCATCTTGTGACGCCAAATGGAGCGTGTACGTCACCTGTCACCATCAACGGCACCACGCACTCTATTCCTCCCTAATGCTTCCCAAGTGCTCCCGCGGCGAAATTCTCAGAATAGACTTTATCACTGACGGCTATTATTCATGTGCAGGCCAAGGCACTCCGTTTATCCGCCGATCACGCCTTGACACCAAAGCGGAACCCCAAACAATATGTTTTCTAAGGATTGCCGATGAACACGTCACCTGCCTCCTCATGAAATCCTGATGACCGCCGTATTTTTTTTTTAATTCTGATGCAGTCATTAAGAAAATTGTAGAAACTAACCATAGCTTGCTTTACAACGTCGCAGAAGCCATTCTGCATGTGCCGCCGAGAAACTACCAAGTTCTTACCCCAATTTCGATGAGGAGTATCACAGTTTTAAGAAGGGCGCTGTATATGCGTTCCCCGAAAAAAAATCACAAACCAAGTGACGTGATGGCGGTCGCAGGCTTCGACTGGCAGACCGAATACGCCTCCCACCCTGAAATTTTCTTCAACGTGAATCCGGCGCTACTACTACAAGGAAAGCCGGAAAGGTTAAGGGCTTTGTTACGTCGCTACAGTTACTGCTTTTCGTCGACGTTGACACTAGTACAAAGGCACGGCGAAGCCCCGAATTATCACTGAAGATGATGTCCCACGGACGTGACACTCACCGCACCTGTTTGCTTGACATGACCGCCAAGCTGTTCGGACGCAAGTTAAAGACATGCTGGACAACGATATCATACAACCGTCGAAAAGCCTCTGGGTGGCACCATTCTGGCTTGTGGTAAAAATACTGTACTCTGAGGTTCTTTGTTGACAACCGACGATTGAAAAAAATCGCCAAAAAGATGTACATCCAACCACGAATCCCTGACACCCTTCGCCATCTCGGCACGTGAGATACTTTTATTCGATGCACCTAAATACCGGGTATTGGCAAATTTAACTCGACAAAAATAACCGTAATGAGACAAAATTTCTAACGCTAAACGGGCTGTACGAGTTCAAGGTGATGCCTCATGGACTGTGCACCGCCCCATCTGAATGACACGTCTCCGTCGTCGAGCATTGAGCAACATTTCGCATGGTTAGAATAGGTACTTGAGGCACATTTAACAACAGGATAATTCTGAAGGCGCAAAAGTGGGGCTTAGCGTACAAGTAACCGAAGTGTTTGAGCCACGCCGTATACGTGATGGGCTAACGTTTTCGCCTACCGCGGCGAAAACGCTAGCCATCGCTAACTTCCCGAGGCCAAACGACAAAAAAGAATTGCGAAAGTTCCTTCGACTGCGCGCATAGTATCGGTCCTTCATGGAAGACTTCGGAAAAATTTCTGAACAAATCAAGTTCCTCACCAAAGACAGTGTTCAGGTCTGCAGGGAGGAAGAGCAGCAGAATGGTTTTTACGATGTGCTGTGCCCGTGCTTGCGCACTTGAGACGAGCACACCGGGACAGATGTGCACATAGGCTCCGTGACGTAAGTTTTGGTGCTGTCCTCTTCCAAATGAACAACGGCTTCAAAAAAGCAATCGCTTATGCCATGCGGGGATGTAAGAAGAGGAAAGAAAATATTCTTCGTCTGAAAAAGAGTGTATGGCCATACTAAGGGCCGTTTCTGAGTTCCGCCTGTATGTCAACTCAAACCATCTAAGGAGGTAACAAATAAACATGCGCTCTCATGGATCTCAAATTTCAAGCAGCTCTCTGGCCTCCTTCGACGTTGGAACCTTGCCCTGCCGGACATCCACTGAACTATGTTTCGCAAATCGAGAAGAAAGCAGTCGGACGCCGATTGCCAGTCGCGTGCCGTGTCGGCCCGCGGCGCAGGACTCCGCCGAAGGCGCTGCACTCTTCGGCGATCTACCCGCCAGACTAAAGTGTAGAAATTCATTGAGATTGCATTGTGCACTGAATAACACAGTTATCCTTCTAGCGAATCAGAATGGGAAATGGGGGGCTCGTTGAAAATAACACAAAAATAAGAGTTGGCAGTCAAGAAAACCTCGGAAAGCAAAGGGGGAGGATGTGGTAGGACATTGAAACAGATAAAGAATTTTAAAGAAAGAAAGAAAGTGGAGAAAAAATGCCCGCCAGGTGGGATTCGAATCCACGACCTCGTTAGAATGTCGTGTACCACTCAGGACCTAGGTACTGTACCATCAAGACCCCTGCTAAGCGGCTCAGGTCCACCTTGTACCCACAAATCCTCCTGCTACCGACAGTTTCCGGCATTTGAAGAGGTAACTCATTCGACAGGTTTCCCTTTCGGGAGACCAGAAAGTGCGTCAACTACTTAAGTGAGGAGAGCTCGCTGACCGCAAGTCATCGCTGTTGGTTCTTTCGGAATATGACTGCCCTCACGGGCAACATGCAGGTCGAAGTTTTTATTTTCCGAACCTGTTGGCTTCCACGCCTACGGTCACACGCACAAGCCAACCTGAAGGTTCGACCAACTCTACCGCTAGAACAAACTCGCCGAAATCGTAGGCCAAGTAATCGACGCTCCCCCACCTTATCCGGCATTCACACTTCATGCTCTCGACGCCCCCACGGCCCGCTCTGAGATCGTGCACCGTATCAACGACATCCCCCGTAATGTTGACTTGATAAAAACATCTGGATCAACGCCCAGAGTCGCCTCCCCCAAACCGCTCACAAAGGACCCGACCGCAACGCCGACCTTCCGCTCGGCAATGACAACAGCCGTTACTACCACTCTTGTTGGTTCGGCGAGATGGCCCGAAAATACCAACAACCTCATGAGCCACACGTCAGGAAAACACCAGCGGCTGCCCGTAGATGGGGTCGCGTGCTGCCCACCTGGATTCCGTCGCATTTGTGTCACTGAAAAAGTCACGAGGCGACAGTTTCTCATCTACTGCGCTTCCGACATATGATGGTATCCACGAGGCTTCTTGCATGTCAAACGTCCTTCCACGTGCTTCGAGATACGTGTGGCCAATAACCAAAGCGTTGAAGGGCTACTGAAGTGCTTTTCGAATGGGGTAAAAATATATTTTTTTGCAATTATACATTGGTTAGTTTATGCCTGCAAAGTTCTTTTTTCTTCATTTTTACCTAGGTACAGAGGTATTAGTCAGTAAAGGTGACCCTACACCCCACCCAAGGCTCCCTCCCGTATCGCTGGAAGAGCGAGAAACCGACACGTAACGACCGGAAGTAGCATCATATTCTGAACATGGGCAGCAGCGTGCTCCGCCACTTCACTGTGACCTCGTTTTGTGAGTGAAGTTCCGAAATAATCAGGCCTTTATTTATCTTTGTTGTCCAGAGTTGCTTCGGCGTTGATTTTTTACCCGTTATGCCACTGTGTTTTAGAGATTCGCTAAAGCGACTCCTTGATACCAGAGATCTCCTACCCAAGCCAACGAGTGCCCGTAACTACGACGTTGCGTTAACGAGTGGTCGGGGCCGGCTGTCTCGTCGGGTGCTCTGTGCATCATACGCGATGCGACGGGTTCAAAGGAATGCGGAGGTGCCCCAAGTTCCTGATCCATTATTAGGGGATTACAAAATTTGTAGGACCGCAGCGCTCTGGGTTTCGCGAACTTCTTGTTCATTTTCCCGATCAACATTGCTTGCCATGACGACAGCTTAGTTAGGTAGGAAAATTTTAAGAAGAAATTAAGCAAGCTGGAATGTATGAAGCGTTTTCTGCGTGTAGGAGCACTCCACACGCTCGCCGGTCGTGCATTCCCGTACGGCACTTGGTGCGGTTGGAACCGCAACAACCCCTCTTCGCTGCTGTACAGAAACAAGGCAGTCGCGAAAAGCAAGGTAAACATGCAAGAGAGTGGATGATGGTGTGGTGAAAAACTGTGCCAGGATTGTCATCCAAGGTGATTTTGAAAGAGGTCAACGGATTTGAATAGCGATGCGAAGCGCCGACCGGTCGCGGAGGCTCCTCGACGCAGCTAATGCACCTCCCCGAGCACGAGATGCGGCGAGAGGCCGATGAATGCGCTACCTGCGCGCAAGAATGAACACAGCCCCGATCGCTAGAATGACTATCAACGGGAAAATATGGTTCCGCGTGCGAGAAAAGAGATGAAAGTGTGGTGAAAAACTCTGTTAAGGAGAATCAATCGCAATTGCACAGATAGCAGCGACCAAATATCTGCCTCTATTCCAAGCCTGAAGTTCCCAACATCCGAGGCGATCCGTGCAACCCAAGCCGGCTAGTGCTGTTGGGGGAGGCGTTCTTCCAAAGTTCGTTGCGGGCCAGCGTGCTGCGTTTGGGTTCTTCTACGTTTTGCGGGGCTACCAACGTAAGGTTCCCTTATTGTAAAACTGCTTACGTGCAGCAATGCCACGTTCCGCTGTTCGGTCGCGGAGCGCCCGAAGACCGGCCGCTCGCTAGCTGCTGCTTGCACGCATTGCGGGCCGCTGCACATGGCTTGTGCCACCCGTTCGAGTGTAAAAACAAAGTTACACATGCGAGGAAGGAGATGATGGCGTGTTGAAAAACTGTGCTAGGAATTTTGACTGGCGCTGCTAGAGAAAGCGGCGAACCAATATCTGCACAACTTCCCTGCATCCGAGAAACAGAATTCGGCCATGAGCCGTTGGGGAGAACCCTTTTCTAAACCTCACCGTAAGCCAATTTTTGTGTTTATACTTCACTCAGGCTCTCCAACTCTAAGGAGAGACTGTGTGACCCTTCAATTCACCAGACGACATTCTGTCCCGTACTCGAACGGGAAGAGAACGAGCTCTACTCTCCGAGCGGTCACCGCTGCGCCGGCACTTCCGAAATAGACGTCCTCTGCCGCCAGCCAATCGCGAAAGGCAGCCAGTGCTCTCGCCGTGCATCCGAGCAGGGGTCATTTGTTTTGAGAAAACAAGATGGTTTGGGGGTATTTACACATAAAATAACATGTTTTTTCGAATTTAGCGTCAAGAAAACTACAGAGTAATGCACACCAAAATTTTTTTGAAAAGCTCTTCACTAGTCCTTTAAGACGTAAGGCTCGCTCTACCTTTAAAGTCATCTAAAAAACCTACCGCGCGAATGTGTGTGAAGGTTGGTCATCGCCGACGTAGTAGAGCCATTCGTAGGGTCCGAATTCTCGACGTACTAATATCTCACACCGGACTCTATACAGAACCTACTCATACACGCCACAACATGTCTCTCGTCGCCGGGCTTTTGCACGACCACATCACCGCCCAGCATAAGGGTGCTTGCCGTTGAAATTAAATCGTCATGTCATGCCATTCTCGCAGAATTTCGTGACTTTACGCAGCCTCATGGCGCAAGCGAGAGGTTCTCCCACAACAGTACCCTACATTCGTACCGCTCCTACCACTCCGGTTTCCAGCTGCTACCCTCGACTTGCTCAGGATCGCCTGCAAATTGCCCAATTAAAATTTGAACCCATGCTCAGCGAAGGAACCACCCTCCCTTTTAAGGGACTCTACGCGTTACTATATTGCCTCAACGCCATTCATAGTTACACTCGATGGCCTGCGGTATGGCCCTCGAAAGATTTACCGCAGATGACGTAGGCTCAGCTTTCTCCTTCGGCTCGATTTCCCGCTTCAAGGACGGCCGTTACATTTTTCAAGGCAACCGATCACGAAAGAAAGTTTGAATCTCAACTATTGCTGCTAATCGGGCTCTCCACTCTATTCGAGCACTTGCGAACCACCAGTTACAAGGCGTGTACAAACGGCATAAGAGCGCTTCGAGGTACCCTTCATGTGCCAGCCCTAGTCAACTTCGCTCGAGGCCCTAACGGCCGTCGCTATCAGGCTGCGCAGCACGGACATTGGGGACACGGCAGCAGTGCTCCTATACGGGGACGTGCTTCGTCTACCAAGGGAATAAATGTCCAACCCCACTTCTGACATCCCCAGCTCGTACCCTGCCGACCTTGTCTTCTCGCTCCAACACACTATGGGTGCACTGCTGATGCCGTCGACACGAGCACATTACCACCAGCCGACAGCGTGCGCATTTAGAATTTTAGCAACGTGCACGCAGGTATGTTAACTTGATGATACTGTATGTGCGCCTCTCGAACAACCTTACTCCAGACCAGACACCAAACCTACACACTGCAACCAAAAGGAAGGACGTCCGTGTGGCCATCGACCTACTGAAGCCGCAATACATACTGTTCATAGGGACACTCAGCCCCTGCGCGCATGATGTAATCCGTCTATAACCACCTCCAACCTCAGGGCCTGCTCCCTACGCCACCCATTTTGGACACTGGGTGCGGTTCACGAAGTGTCTTCACCCTGAATGCTCCTCTCTTTCTAGGGGGTTGACGGTGGTGTGGCGACAACTGCGACAATATTTCTCCGAGGGGGCTTGTGTGAAAAAACAGAAACACATGTCCCACTTCGGCTAACAGAACCCACGCAGACAGCGGCCGCGCATGGAAAAGAGAACCTCGATGAGCGCGAATGATCGTAGCGGTCATCCTCTACCAGAGAGGATTGTACAGGCCTCCCAAGGGACAGTTGCTACAATGCGCTCCGAGTAGGAGAAATTAAAGCTACGCTTCTCCTTATACCCGTCGTCATCATGTGTACTCTCTATTGGGGAGGTTTTCTGTGAACGCCGTATCAAAGAATTCCACCCGGAAAACGGCTCTCTACATATGCACAAAGCAACCGTTTTATGGTCAGAGCACTTTAGGGCACGCCTTGTCGTCTTAGCTCCTAGAAGATACCCGCTTCTCCTTCCATTCAGCCTACCGTAAAATAGATAATGTCATTCCTGAACAAGTGATTTTCGTAGTCGTAACCATTAGAAACGCTGAACAACTAGCACGTGCTATAGCGCAGAAAGCTGCGAGTAAGTTTGGCAAAACATTACTGTACTTAACCTGCAGCTCCTTTGTCTGTTAGTTAGGAATGCTCGTGGGGTTGGTTTTTACGATACCAAGCAAAAAATGAGGTGATAAGATCACATACGAGTTAGGTCCGCCTTTCGGCGTATCTTGTCCGACGATTCGTGGTACATGCCTTCCTTCGTGGTTCGTTGTTTATGCGTCAGCACATTCGATAAGCCTTGTTGGAGGCACTGCACACAAGGAACACACTTTGCCTGGCAGCAATATTCTTATGTTGTTTGTGGAGGCATGCACGCAAGAACAACCACCGTATTTTCTCTTGCATGTTGCACGTCGTTTCCTCTCTTGTTCCTTTTATTCATACGCTGTAGTAGGCTTTCGCTCACTGCCGCCAGGATGCGTTTCCAGTATCTGGAGTAACGCAGCCTTTTTAAGTGCCGGCTGAAGCTCGTTGTCGTCTGATGCGCGTAGGACGGCTCAATCGCGGATAACAAAGCAGTTGTTGCAATCTCTCATTTTGCGTTGTTGGAGTGTGCCGAGTCATGGGGTAGAACCCCTTATTGCTCCGTACCTAGTACCCCCGGTCGATATGCCCTTTGTCGAACGGCGAGCTGAAGTCCAAAAACCGCACGTGAGCATTCTCCGGTAGGTCATGTGTGAAGGATAGGCCCTGGGCTCTATCTTCAAAGCACGTCCAAATTCCACACTGCAAACGTTGGTTACTATCCAGGTCATTCAAAACAGAACCAAATAATCATCACATTAAGCAAAATGGCTACAATCGGCTTTAATTGCAGGATTCTGAATGCTCCAGTACACTTCCACCCCGTAGAGGTTCGACAGGTAGGGGGCGTCGCGAGATCGCGTGCATATCTACACTCGTCACTTATGGTGGCGGGGTTCCTGTGGAACGGCAGTAAATTGCAAGTACCCGTTGAGCAGCTTAAAAAACGTCACCGAAGATGGCAACTCAATTACAAAAGGAAATCAGGCCTTGTTCCTCTATCGTTTCTTGGATTACAGGCATCAGTTTGGAGGAAGTTATAAAGTAACCTATATCGTGGACGCCCACCGAAAAGCCCGAAACAGCCCGTCACTAGTATCCTTCTAGGTACGACAGCACGAATCACGAGTTTTCATTATATAGGGATCTCTCACCTCATTTTAGCACGGTGTCTGGCCAGAAAATTCGATTCGTGCGCCAGCCAAGTGCCAGACTCCGATAAAGTGTGACGGAATGAAATTCCGGGCTTGTGGTCTTCGGCCACAAAGAAGACTTGAAGGCATCCATTCTTTGTTCCCTTTACCTCACCGAAGAGGCTGTCGAGGGTTTCCTTCGCCAGCAACGACGCAATGTTCCGTTTGGCTTCATTGAGCATAACGGGTGAATAGTAGGAAGTTCTTTCCAATAGCCTCTTTGTCTGTTTGCGCGTAAGATTCTGCATCCAGTAGAATAAATCCTCCCTGCCGGTCAGAAGCGCACAGTGTGAGGTTCTCCTCTTTTAGCTCCCGCATGCTAGATCCGATGCCTTGCGTCCTTGTCTCGTCTCTGTGTCGGGTAAGGTAGTCGCTTATGGTGCGCGCCTTCTGGTCTTCCGTGACCTTACCAGCGACGAGTCGGAAGAGGGCAATCTTCTCAGTATTGCGAAGTTCGGTTCCACAGGAAACTTTGGTCCCCTTACGAGAAGGAGGGTTGTTTTGCCGGACAATGGCATTTCCACGACTACTTGAACTGGAACACAGTTTACTACTGGCGGGTCTTCTTGGGCCCACTTCTGTTTTATCAATGGAATGTGCCATCTTTTAGATACCGTCCGTGGAGTGCCGGGTCATGGGCCAGCGCCCTTGAAAAGTGAGGTGGATAGTTCAGATCACTCGGAGGAAATCGATTCGGAGTCTCATTTGCCGCCTCCATTCTGAACGAACAATGCTTGCAACCCTTTTCGCATGGCCATGTGACGGGTTCAACGGCCCAAAGAGCAGCTTCACGTCACCCAACCATTTTTTTGTGGTGATGCTGCACTACATAAATCTGCCCTGCAGGTCGAGGATGCATTTAACAGACATAAAGAGGCTGGGAACAAAAGTAGAAAAAGAGTTGAAAAGTTAATCTTTGATCGGATGACTAGCTTTGTACAAAAACACAAAATATTACCCGACTGCCAATATGGCTTTGTTAAAGGTAAATCAACAGAAACTGCTCTTTTAATACAAAAAGAACAAATACTGTGGTCCTTCCAAAATTAGTCTTGTACGCTGGGCATATACATTGATTTCTCGAAAGTGTTTGTTTCAATAAATCATGACATGTTACTCCTGAAACTAGAATACTACGGCTTGCGAGGTGGTTTTCTTGAGCTCGTCCACTCGTACCTTAAAAATAAACAGCAACACGTAGGGATTCATGATGAATTATCATACAGCAGAAATATTATTTGGGGTGTCCCTTAAGAGAGTATACGTGTACCAGTACTCTTCAACCTTTAGATTGCTACATGGCAAAGATGCGTACGTTGGAGCTATTTATAAGTCAGAATAAGCTGGGAATCACTGGATTAGGCAGCAGTGCGAGTCTGGGGCCAAGCGTTGTCGTTCTCGTTGTCTTCTACCAGCGGCGCAGCGCCCACCGCACGCTTGGCGCGAACAGGGACTGTTCAGTCACATGACCCCCGGCGGATGAGGCACCGTCTCGGTGATGTCTAAGGAGAATCGGTCGGCCGTTGCTGGTATGGATTGAGGCGGGCCACATGGACAACACTGGTAGGCGGGACAGTAGAGGACGAGGCCCAAGTAGAGGCGGTAGGAGCAACCTTATACGTCACATCTGTGACGCGACGCAACACTTTGTATTGACAAGAATAGGCTCGGAGCAGTTTTTTGGACAGGCCAACACGACGTGCAGGCGACCAGAGCAGGACGAAAGATTCCGGAGGAAAGTGGACCGCGCGGTGACTTTCGTCGTACCGTGTCTTTTGTGTGACTTGCGAAGCAAGAAGGTGGTCGCGAGCCAGTTGACGAGCTTGATGGGCGCGAGTGATAGCATCGCGAGCGTATTCAGAGAAGCGTCGTGTAGCTCGTACAGGACGGTCGAACGCAAGTGGCTGGGCACAACGGGGAGGAGGTCCGGACCGTAAGCACGGAAGTTATGGCGGTATAAGACGCCATTTCGTAGCGTGAAGTTGCGCGTGGAAGATACGGATGATGAAGAAGTCAGGCGTTGAAAAAGGGAACGGAGCGACGGGTCACGGCGCTGCTCGTGACCGATGTGAAGAAAGTCAGATATTGTGAACACGCAAGCGACATCAGTAGGTGGGGTGGCCTCAGGGGGCTCAGCAGGGCGACGTGAGAGGCTGTCAGCGTCTTTATGCAAGCGACCAGACTTATATGTGACGGAAAACGTATATTCCTGCCGACGTAATGCCCAGCGACCAAGCCTTCCGGTAGTGTCTTTCAAGTTGGTAAGCCAGCACAGCGCATGGTGATCTGTGATGGCTGTAAAATGTCTGCCGTACAAGTAGGGACAAAATTTTGCGAGGGCCCAGACAAGAGCAAGGCACTCGCGCTCTGTAATTGAATAATTGCGCTCGGACTTTGGCAGCACAGGGCTGGCGCGCGCAACCACGCGGTTTTGGCCATCTTGCAAGTGGGCCAATACGGCGCCGATCCCTTGGCCGCTTGCGTCGGTACGCACTACGGTGGGAGCGGAAGCGTCGAAGTGACCCAAAGTTGGCGATGACGTTAGGAGGGAAATCAAAGTGCTGTATGCTTGGGCTTGATCGGGACCCCATGTAAAATGGCACCGTTCTTCAAAAGGTCTGTGAGAGTACGAGCTACGTGGGCAAAAGTTTTTATAAAACGGCGAAAATAGGAGCAAAGTCCGACAAGGACATCGTGAGCCGAGCGTGGCACGGGGAAATCGGTGACGGCTCGAACTTTGTCGGGGTCGGGCTGAACTCCACAGACGTCGACCAGGTGCCCAAGATATTTTATCTGGCGGTGGCCAAAGCGACACTTCTTCGAATTTAGTTGGAGACCAGCGCGTCGAAATATTTCAAGGATATCTGACAGGCGCTCCAGGTGTGTCTCAAATGTGGATGAGAAGATGATGACGTCGTCTAGATAACATAAGCACGTGGTCCACTTAAAACCGCGCGAAAGGGAGTCCATCATTCTCTCTAATGTGGCCGGAGCATTTCACAGACCAAATGGCATAACCCGGAATTGGTAAAGGCCATCAGGGGTCACGATTGCAGTCTCTTCGCGGTCTTTCTCATGAACGGCTACCTGCCAGTAACCAGATCTCAGGTCAATTGACGAAAAGTATCTGGCACCATGCAGGTAGTCGAGGGCGTCGTCTGTGCGGGGAAGCGGATAGACATCTTTTCTCGTGAGCTTGTTTAAATGCCGATAATCCACGCGAAAACGCCACGTGCCGTCTTTCTTCTTGACTAAAACGACAGGGGATGGCCACGGACTAGAAGACAGTCCAATGATGTCCTTGCTGAGCATTTTCTCGACCTCTTGTTGGATCACGAGGCCTTCAGAATTAGATACGTGATATGGCCGTCTTCGCAACGGTGCTGCATCCCCAGTCATAATGCGCTGCGTCACAGCGTGTGTCGTACTCAGTGGACGGCTGCTTAAATCAAAGATGCCTTTATAGGACGTCAAGAGAGAGCGAAGAGCGTCGGCGTCCATTTCCAAAAGATCGGGTGCGATCATCGCTCGACTTCATTCGCTGGTAGTGATGACTGCACCGTGGGACCCAAACAAGGTGTCACGAGAATTAACGGGGTAGTAGGGGTATGCGCTTCCAAAGGGCACAGTGATGAAAGTGCCATTCCTTTCTGTAAAACTTGAGGGAAGGAACCGAAGTTGAAGAACGGGAGACAGGTCTTGTTGCAAACAACAGTGACTATAGTATGCGGCATAGTAACATTTCGTGACAAAAACACATCCACAAGCGGTAAAACGAAGTAGTCGCCGTTTGCAACAGGGGAAGACGGGGATAAGGAGATGTAGCTGACAGCGTTCGGTGGCAAACGAACGTGTTCGGTGTTGCAACAGCGCGTCTGGGGTGCGTCGGAAGGAGGATGGAGAGGAAATTGGAGTCGGAGTAGTGCAGTATAACCGTCATTGAGAGCGGCATGCTCAGAGAGAAAATCAAGGCCCAGAATGAGGTCATGAGGACAGTGTTCGAGTACGGTAAACAAAACGGCTGTTTCCTGGTCAGCGATGCGTATGCGAGCTGTGCACATTCCGCCGACCGTAGGCGTGCTGCCGTCGGCGACTCGAACTACAAGGGACGTTGGCGGCGTAAGGACTTTGTGGAGACGGCGGGGAAGGCTCGAACTCATGACGGAAATCTGGGCACCGGTGTCGATAAGAGCTCGTACTACAACTACATCGACAAGGACTTCAAGTAAATTGTGTATAGTCGGCAAAGTCAGTAGAGGATTTACGGCCCGGGACGTTGATGCAGCGTCACCTCCTTGAACTGCATGACTTAGTTTTCCGGAGGGGGTCGAGAGTAGTCAGCCATAGGGGAGGGGCGGCGAGGCTGTGGTGATCGGGACTGGCGGCGTTGCTTCGACGGCGATAGGTTCATTCGGGTGTTTGGACTGGTAGAGTTGGGCGGGTTGAAGTCCGTGTGGGAAGAGAAGCAGTGTTGCCGGTCATTGGAGTAGCCAGAGGGTGGTTGAGTACTGTAGTTGGCGTAGCCGTCGAGGAAGGTCGGGAGCCTGCGGTTGCGACAGTACCGGGCAATGTGGCCGACTCCAGAGCAACGGAAACAAATCGGTTTGTCGTCCGGTGTACGCCACTCAGCAGGGTTCCGGCGAGGGTAGCGTGGAGGAGGATGGTCGATGTGGGGACCGGGAGACCTAAACTGTCATTGAAAAGTAGAGCCAATCGCGCACAAAGGGTGAAGGTCTAGGTTGGCTATTTCGTCGCTGACAATGGCTTGGATGGCGGAAACGGTGTGGAGCTCGTTCCGATCCGGCCCGTATGGCACCGCTGTAGTAGGGGCCATAGCCTCCAGTTCTTGGCGCACGATTTTCGTTATATCTACCGATGGTGGAAAGGGACCTTGTAGGCGTAAAATACAGGCTGGTGCACGTCCATCTTCACATGAAGGTGTGGCTGTTGTGTGCGGAAGCCTTCTGAAGTTCTGGGCGATACGGCGTCCTTTAACCTCTTCGAATCGGCGACATTTCGTAATGATGGACTCCACTGTGGCACAGTCTTTGCACATAAGAAGGTAGAATGCGTCATCCGCAATGCCCTTCAGTATGTGGCCTACTTTATCGGACTCCGTCACGGTGCTGTCAGCCTTCGAGCAAAGGGCCAAGACGTCCTGGATATAGGCGATGTAAGACTCGTTCGACATGTGGGTGCGCGAAGCGAGCTCCTTTCGGGCAGCACGCTGACGGCCAAGAGGCATTCCGAATACCGCTTGCAGCTTCGTTTTGAACACCTCCTAACTGGTCATTTCGGTCTCGTGCGTCTCAAACCACTTGCGCACGAGACTTTCCTCTTTCAGGTAGAGGATCGCATTCGCCAGCATGATGGTAGGGTCCCACCTGTTATGAGCGCTGACACGCTCAAAGAGGCTGAGCCAGTCGTCGACATCAACGTCGTCTGTTCCGGTAAACAGGCCAGGCTCCGGGGAGGAGACACGATGACGAGGGGTGTCGTCGACGCGGTCGCTCCATCGGTCGGCATTGTGACACCAGGAACCGAGCGTCCACTACAAAGCTCCATGGTGGGTGGAGCAGGTGGTGCACGCCCGGGCTGGGGTACGGGATGAAGTCTTCACTCGAACTCTGGTACCTACACCAAGGATGTTACGTGGCAGAGACGCGTAAATTGGAGCTATTTATAAGTCAGAATAAGCTGGGAAACTCTGGATTAGGCAGCAGCGCGAGTCTGTGGCCAAGCGTTGTCGTTCTCGTCGTCTTTCATCAGCGGCGCAGCGCCCACCGCATGTTTGGCGCAAACAGGGATTGTCCCGTCACAATATTAATGATCTTGTATGCAATGTCCCTAACGCTAAATTTATTTTATATGCGGATGATGCCACTTTGTTTTTCCCGGGACGTAAGTTTCCTGAAATGACCGACAACGCAAATGCTGCTTTGCGTAAATTAACGCGATAGAGCAATGCATCTTCCCTGATTATATAATTCCAATTATACTAAGGCAATTCACTTTCGCCCAAAGAACAAAACAGTCGGCACTTTACCTAACTTTGTTCTTGGTGGTAATAGTATTGAAATTGTTCCGCCTATAAAAAGCATCGGCGTAGCTCTACATGAAACCATGCTCTGGGGCATCCATACAGGGAATCAAGCTACGAGGCTCGCTAAGATTGTCGGTATATTGACTAGTGTTCCTTCTCAGTTGCCACAGGCTGATTTATGATTGTTTATTTCCCACTTGCATTTCGTACTGCCACCTGGTGTGGCGTGGGACATTTTGAAACATTTTACGGTTACATAGGAGGAGAAGCAGGAGGAATAAATTTTATTTATGCGAGCCTTAGGTGCTGCTGTCTGGGCACCCACCTGGTGGGGGGTTTCCTCTAGTCCGGGATACCCTGGCCTGCACTGGCCACCCGGGCCCTCTCCACCAGGCTACGCTGGGAGGAGAGGTCGGAGCTGGTCAGTTGTGCCACCCACTGTTCGTAAGTAGGTTGGGTATTGGGAGTAACGGACGGGGTTTGTTGACACCCCCATACCAGATGGTATAGGGTGCCAGGATGGGGGCTGTATTTGCAAGATGCGGGGTAGAAGGTGGGGTACATTGCATGGAGTAGGGTATTGTGGGGGTAAGAGTATGTTTGTAGTCGCCGGAGTATTGTACCTTCGGTTCTAGATAGGTGTGGGTGGGGTGCTGGGTATTGTTGGCGCCCGCGCCGGTAGTGGGCGAGTATATCGGCATATTTTCTCAGGGTCGTGGGCTTGAGGATGTCGCCATCTTGAAGTTTGTCACCCTCTCGGGAAACGGCCCGGTGTGTATGGGCGCGGGTGGCGGCGTGTGCCGACTCATTTCCTTTGAGGGTTTCCTAGCCAGGTGACCAGACAATCTGTAGTTCAGGAAGTTGCTTAATTTGTTTTAGTATAGCCAATGCTGGTAAGGATATTCGTCCGATCAAGAAATTGCGGCATGCAGCTTGGGAGTCTGTCAGTATTACTTTGTAGTTTTCGCAAGTGGTGGCAGCTAGGGCGATAGCCACTTCTTCGGTTGTTTCTATAGATTTTGTAATGGTCGTGACTGCGGTTAACTTTTTTTCGTTGGCGTCGGTCACACTGGTTACAACAAACTGTCCGTATGCTTCCGAAGTCTTCTTATTATACCCATACTCAGCGCCTTTTTACCTCCCTAAATATTATACCTGTCACCACATTGTACAGCACACTGCTGGAGTGTCGCTATAAGAGTTACTGCAAAAACTCCAGCCATTTTTTTTACAAAACCTCCTTATTTATGCAACGGCAGAAGCGATACCAAAAAAGAAGTGATGAACCCCAGCAAGTGCTTTGTGTGCATACAAATTACGGACAGCAAATGCTTCGTTGCCGAAATCCAATGCTACTCAACAGGTTGTATAACGAAGAGTTACCACGACGGGCTGGGTACTTGTATTCTTTGTGTTTTGGTGCTTTCGTATATCATGCCATGTTATTGTCACTGTAGGTAAACGGTAAATGTAATACAGGGCTGTGCATGTTATGTAGAATTTCGGCGGCGCTACTGTGATAGTAAGTTGTTCTCTTGTCGTCCAGTACCACTACGCTAGTACAAGGAGAAAATTCGTCGAGAGTCTCATTTGCGGCCTCAATTCCGAACAAACAATGCTTGTTGCCCTGTTTCGATCAAGGTACTCCGTGTTTTGTAACAGGTGTTTAGGTAATACCTATTCATATAACTATAACCGTGGGAATTTTGAGCAACCCAGGGATCATGGTATTTGCAAAAAAGACAAATGAAGAGTAGATCGCAATTTTTAATTAGCCATGGGCGGACTCGACTCTCTTCCGCGATCCCCTTACGGCCTTCGCATTCTGGCGTATTGCTGTCCACCGCCAAAGTTTCGATGTGGCGCTGCCAGGCCTCCGTTAGACCACCGCCGCCAAGAGCGCTGACATGTACATTGTGTGCGCCGCAGCGCTGGGCACTGCCAAGTGGGTGACAATTCGTGAAGCGGAGAGTGCGTGGTTGCACATCCTGCAATAAATGTCGAACGTGTAGGGGGCGCATTTTCCGTCAAGCCCATTGCTGTCTTTTGGAATGTACCCCTTGCATCATTTTATGTTGAAATAAAATAAACATCTAGAAAACAACTGTAGAGTTGATTGGGATTGGCTCAGTGGGACTATGTCGCCATGAAACTTCAGCGTGAACGAAAAAACGCATTACGCAGGAAGAAAACACTGACACAATACTGAATATCAACGTCCAGTACAACAAATCGTCCCTGCTTGTCAGAAACGCATGATTTGAGGTTCTTCTCTTTTCGCTTCCGCACGCTAGAGCTGAACTCCTGCTTGGTCGTGGTCAAGTCTCTGTGTGGGGTAACGTGCTCCGCCCCTTCACCTGTGATGCACGCCTTCTGGTTTTCCGGTGCCTTATGAGCGGGGGGAGCTTGTCAGTGTTGTCAACCTTCTGTTTCATAGCAAACCTTGGTCCTCTTTCCAGAAGGCGGGTTGTTTTTTCGGACACTTGCACGTCCCCGACTACTTGGGCAGGCACCACAGGCGTGTCCCATGGGCCCACTTCTCTTTACAAGTGAAATGTACCAACTCGTCCATATAAATACCGTGAAGTGCCCGGCCATGGCCCGGCACTTCACTTGTCACTCATTTGGCAGTGCCCAGCGCTGCGGCGCACACAATGTACCTGTGAACGCTCTTGGTGGCGGCGGACCAACGGAGGCCTGGCAGCGCCACCTGGAAATTTTGGCGGTGGACACGAAATTTTGGTGGTGGACAAATTTTGGTGGTGGTGGTCGCCCTTGAAAGGCGAGGTGGCCATTTGAGTTCACACGGAGAAAATCCGTCGGGAGTATCATTTGCTGCCTAAATTCCGAACGAACAATGCTCGTTACCCTGTTTCGATCAAGGTACTCCGTGTTTAATAAGAGACGTTTATTGAGGTAAAACCTATTCATAAAACTATAACCGTGGGAATTTTGAACAACCCAGGGATCATGCTATTTGCAAAAAATGCAACTGAAGAGTAGATCGCAATTTTTTATTTAGCAATGGGCGGACTCAACTCCTTTTCCGCGCTCTCCTTACGGCCTTCGCATTCTGGCATATTGCTGTCCACCACCAAAATTTCCAGGTGGCGCTGCCAGGCCTCCGTTGGTCCGCCGCCACCAAGAGCGTTCACAGGTACATTGCGTGCGCCGCAGCGCTGGGCACTGCCAAAGGAGTGACAATTCGGGAAGCGGAGAGTGCATGGTTGCACATCCTGCAATGAATAGGCTCCCATGCACCGCTGTTCAATACACTGCCAGCAGCCAACCTACCAACGTTGGGCAGCACTCATAGCGGCGAAAACTAATGGTGGAGAATGAAGAAATGTCTTGAAGATTAGCCACACTACAGAGATATGGCATCATGTTCTACAGTTCATTGCAAGGACAATCATATAGTAGCCCCTAATGATAGAGCAGTTGCCTTCGAACAAGGTAGCATTAATTTATCAGTTGAAGGCTCATCGTTGAACTACTATCCACTGAAGAGTATGATTGGCGATTTGTCAAAGAATAGCGCCAAGATGTAATACCATTCTAGGCCACACCAATTCTTACGCAAAACCAACCGAAAAAAAGTCGCACAGCGGGGTAGGAACACAGCTTACAGTGAATATATTTTTTTGAAATTTGTAAACGACGGACTGGAGCTTTACAGCTGCAGAAAACTAGACCACTACTCTGCCTTTGTATTTTGTCTACCTTGTATATTTTGAGGAGGTGTGTTTCATATTTAGTTTCCTGAGGGACGGCATTCTGCAGGTTGGGGTGGACTACTTAAAAAGTGGCGTCGTAGACGTGTATACCCTACACCATGCGGTCACAAATAAGTAGGGCAGACATCGCGATGTTGAACTTGCACTTACGGAAGCTTCTGCGGGACGTGAGGAATGGGCACGCTGGGAAATCACGTCACGTTGCACTGGTCAGCTCAGTCCACATTGCCGGAAATGAAATACACGCCTGTCGTTAGGTAACATAAAACATAAAAGCCAGCTCGCAAAGAAACCGTTGGGACATTTTAAATGGCTCGCCTTGTTCACGCTTGCAGAAGCCTGCCATCTTAGTGTTTATCAGCTACATAAATAACGTATATTGCCCCTAATAATTTCAAACGGCCGCAGCAAGCTTTCTCTGCCTTCTCTTTTTTGTCTTGTGGTACCGGATGTCACACAATTGTGGGTTGTTCCCCATAGTCGTTATCTGTAAGAGCACGAGCTGTGTCACAAGATATTGTCATGTCGTTGCCTGACAGATGGGTATATACCCTGTGCAGCCTAATGTTTGGCTGTTGTGCACATGTTTTGTGTAATATATGAGATATTTTACGAATACATGCTCAATAATTGATTATAGGGTATAAAGCACCGACGCTTCACAGGGAATGAGGCTTGCCGTTGAGGAGGGTTTTGGATTCATTTTAACCGCCTTGGCATCTTTATTGTGCGCCCAAAATCTTGAACACAAGGGCGTTTTCGCTTTTCGTCTCCACTAGAAAAACAGCCGCTGCGCCCGGGATTGGAGCCCGCGTCCCTGGACTACGAATAAAAGCTAGTATGAAGTAGCGCTTGTCCCGCTCGTCTTCCTTCGTGTTTGGTGAAATATTTGCGCTTTGCACGTCTACATAAGGCAGTTCTGTTGGGCTTTTTTTATTTTTATTCAGGTATAGTTATATAAAATATGCTACTTTCCCGAAATTGTATAAGGCTTTGCATAAAAAAGTTTAGTTTTCACGATGGGACTCAATTCAGGAATGTTGCAAGAGAATATACATACGTGAACAACGGTTGCTCTGAATTGCGTAAACAACTGCCTTGCGCATATCTCCTTTATTTATCAGAACAAAAAAACCTGGGTGACATCAGTTGCACCAACTACCCCGTTTCATGCTGAAATGCCGGCGTGAAAGCTCACTGGTTATGTTGTCGATGCTGAAGCTATGCCGGCTCTTGCCTTTCGGGGAGGTGCGTCTACGCGTAGCTTGCGATGAGGTAGTGCAGCCCTCGTGCGGTCGTTCCCTCACCCTCTCCCAACAACGCGTCAGAAAAAATCCCATTTGGCGGGCTCGTATTGCGAAGGCCGTAAGGGGAGCACAGAAAAAGAGTCGAGTCAGGCCTTGGATTAGCCTTTACTTGAAGACCTACAGAATTTGACCTAACAGTTCTAGATGGAATTTCGAGTAACTAAAGAGCCTTTGACGGAAGAGCTGCTGAAGCGATTGAAGCATATGCCAACACCTCAATAGAAAGCTTAGATGAAGCGTAAAGGGACAAAGATAAATATAATTAAAAGAAAAGTAACATTTCGTCAATAAAAAAAGAGATACGTAGAGGCCATGCATACAACGCTTGGAATGGGTACAAATTGTTTCGCGTAAATATTGAGCGAGACTACGGTAACGATGGTTTTATTTGTGCCTTTTGACTCATACGTACCTAAGCTGAAAAAAAGTTGATTTGAGATAATGTGTATTACCTTGCTTACTTATATAAATATCATATATGGTTTGGGAAACGTGTACCTCACCAAAAGAAGTATACCGAAGCTGTGCTGAAAGAGGCGTTCCGTAAACAATTATATCGCTTTTTGACATTTACGTCCAAATGAGGATGTTTAATTAACAAACAAATCAATAAAAAGCCAACGAACAATTTTATTTGTGTCTAGAGGTCTTTTTTGTAGCTACACACGAAAACGTTGAAACTATGCGGGTGCTCGTGTGTTAAAACGTTTTTTAATCAAAAATGCTTTGCTCAGATACTTAATAAGTCGAACTCTTCTAGTCAAAATCACCGACTTCACCGTGCCGGCTAACCCACCATGGTGGCTCAGTGGCTAAGGCGTTGCGCTGCTAAGCACGAGGTTGCGTGTTCGATTCCCGGCCCCAGCCGCCGTTTTTCCGATGGAGGCGAAAAGTAAAAAACTCCCGTGTGTACGAGATTTGGGCACACGTTAAAGATCTCCAGGTGGTAAAATTAATACGGAGCCCTCCACTAAGGCGTGTGTCATCGCCTGCGTTGCGTCGGCGCGTTAAACCCTACAATCAATCAATAAACCGTGCCGGCAGTGGTTTAGCCTAGTCATCGACCCGTTACAACTTGTAAGTTTTCTCGGGCCTGGCGTGTTTTTATTCGGGAAAAATATTACATCGGTGTAAATATTAGATATAAATTTGGGATGCTCTCAGCGTTCTCAGAATCTCAGCATCTTGTAATATTAGAATATTCTTCAGAATCATGCGCCCATGGCTATCTTTGTACCAGGTAACGGTTTTTGTATTTTTATTAGGGTAAAACGCGAAATCTAGCGGTCGGTGTAATTCAACAAGCGCACAATCTCGGTTTTGGCAGATATAACAAGATAGGTATGGCAGAATCGGTATTTTTAACGTCCCCCGTATCTCGGATGGCTCGAATCGAATTGATCAACTGGCATTAACTTCTGCAGAAAAATAGGATATATCTTAAGAAAGTTTTCCTAAAAATTTCTTGCGAGCCCAATCTAACAGCAGTCAGGATAACGTCTCACATTGTTAACATGGTTACAAAGAATCATTTTTTAAATATTGTAGCGAACAAACTCCAGGTGTCTTCTAGATTCGTTTAGGTTTGGGGTGAAGTGATGAAAAAGACAATTTCTTGAGCATACCTCATGGTGGACGCATGCCTATGAGCAAGCATATATCTACTTGTATTGTTCTCCCTGTTTCAGTGTGACGACTTTCATCCTTGCGATCCTTGGTGCAATGGCACTTACCCGTATGGCTCACCGTTTGTGTATTGTTCTCTGAAACGCTACGCAGAGTATGACTCAACGTCCAGGCAAGATTACGCTATAGTATTTGCATGGTTCGACATCAAAGAAAATGCAATAAGCCGCAGAGAAACCAGCAAAATACATACATTTCGCAGTCTCCATTCCCGGGAACAATTGCCACTAGGTCACTTGGAAAGGTGAAGTGCAATGCTCTGTTGGCGACGTTGCAGAATGGAGATTCAGCTTGGAGCAATACTTCACAATTTAAATCTTGCCTGTGTTGCCGGAGTAGTTTTTTGCATGGATATTACACTGTTTATTCTGCATCGGCGGCCCACAAGCTGAATATTTGTACGTTTAAGTATATCTAAGGAGTCCAAGAGTGCATCAAAACTTGGCTCGATGTCATAGGTAACCTAAACCATGCATGTGTTTTTTTTTGTCGCTGAACTTACTTTTAGATTGATGTTACTTGTAACGATTCCTACAATACCCATTTTGTCTACTTTGGTTTTCATAATTCCTAATACCGATTCCCAGTTCACAGAAAACAATACCATTAATCATTGTAGTTGCAGGTTATTGGCTTTTTTTGTGCGCGTAACTGGCCTTTTCTGCAATGATCCACTACTCCCCCAGAAAAAATTTCTATTGTGCGCGTAGTTTTTCGAAGTACAAATGCAGGCTGACGTTTGGAGCTCCCCCAGTATGTAATAAAGTAACGAGCTCCCATCTGTATATAATATTTGTTATATATGAATTAATGGATTGGCTAACAATATATTTTGTTGCAACACCTAAATACCTGCCGCAGATGAATAAACCGTCTCACAAGAGTCGTTGTATGAAAAATAAATATCTCATTGCATCCAAAACATAACGTCCCCATCCTGCGTTCTTCTTCTACGTAATGCAGACACCACCAAATAGGGTTTTGAGTAAGCTGCTGCAGGTGGACGTCTAAAAGAAGAAGAAGATTACTACGGTAAAAGGGTACAGGTATTACATGTGGCTTTACAAGAAGAACGCTGTGCAGGTTTGATAATAGAAAGTAACATATATTTCACTTGTGCGCCTGTTCAGTGTAAACCAGAACAATCATCAACAATATAAAAGATGTTTCTGTTACCATCATCTTTTGAACATCAAATATTATGACATCGTAATGGCTATAAAGTTAGATCCATCTTGCGGTAGCACTGGCCTGATAAAATTCCCAAATCTTCATTGCAGCCTTCGCTGTAAACGCACAAGCACTGTGTTCAGAACGGGCACTTTGCTTCAGAGCAACCCCAGTAAACACAGTTTCGATGAAGCCGTCGTTACCGCTATGTAGTGCCCATGCTGATATCGGCAGGGGCAAGTGTGATGCTTAGGCGAACACTTCAAGTAATAACCATGAGAAAATTCTTCCTTCAGCAATATTACCGTTATCATCTCCTGCATCAGGCACGTGGTGGTCGATGGCTTCTGTTTCTCACACAGCGGGATAGGGCGTTGCTGCGTCTAGGCGAACATTCAAAACCAGACGGATGAGGTCTGTGGCCAGCCGCTTTACCTCCTTACGATGGCTTTTATTCTTCAACAAACAGCCCGGTAATCCCAATTGATTGATTTATTGTGAGATTTAACGTGCCGCCACTACACGGGTAATGAGTCGCGCCGTAGTGGACGGTTCCGAAATAAATTTGAACGCCCAGGTACTATTGACATAGGCCGAAATCTCGAAAAAACGAGAGTTTCTGCTTGCCCGGTTATTTTTCAAATATGAAGATGCACCCTTCTTCGAAAGTTGAGCTGTTCGTTTTCCCGACTTTTTCCACGACCATAGAGGTCGGCGGACCAGGTCTTTGAAAACGACGTGCTGCGGAATGTTTTTTTTTTACACACATGGTTTGTTCGTTGTTGTATGCGGTCCTTGCGTGGTATGGATCGCCTTCGTGCCTCAATGTTCTCCTCCCCGTCGGGTCGCTTAAAAAGGGAAAACGCTTTCTGGCGCAGTTCTCGTGATACTCTTGTAATATGGTACAAAAGATTTTCCGATCACTCAGCTGTACGATATAATCTGCTCTATGGCAGCAGTAATCGAAACGAGTGAAAACGGTAGGTAAAAACATTCTGCAATATGAGCACACGAAAAACAGCGCCACAAAAGCACATTTCGATACATAATGGTGAGGTGAGGTGACTATGAGAGGGAAAGAGGTTCCCAGCCTGCATCACCACATATGTATCGCAGGGAGAGAAAGGGAACGGGAGGGGGTAGAAAATGGGTTGACGTAGTGGTGGTACAAAGGTGGTTGGGGCAGGAAAAGAAAGGGGTAATGGGGAAGAGAAGATAGATCAGCGACCGCCGCCTTGGAACGGGAAAACTGTCAGCGGGCTTTTTTTTTGAACATGAAAGGAAAATTTTCTTGTTTGAAACAAAAAAATCTGAAAACTCTCCATGTATTAAAAGAAAAATAACAAACACTAAACTTTAAGAACACTTGGTTCTAAAAATTGATCTTCACTGTCCACTTGGATCCTTGGTAGACGTCTTGTCTTGTTTGTTCTTGTTCTTGAACTCTGCTTGATTCTTGATTCTTTGATCATGGTTGGTTGATCTTGTTCTTCGTGATTTGTTCGTGACCTGACTTTACTGGGTATATAGATCTGTTACGCCTGATGGTTTGTGATTATGTGTTTTTGGTGTTCTGCTTGGTTTCCTTTGTTGTTAAGGTGTAAGAAGGGAACGACTCGAGATGTGGGCGGAGGAAGCCTCACCACCATGCGTTTCTGCTTCATCCTCGTATCATATCCCATCTTTTATGTTGTCGTGCTTGATCGTGTTGGTGTTCTGTTATGTTTGGTCTATTCTTATGCTTGTAGAATGAATTCGTTGATTTTTAAAACCATCTCTTCTAAAATTAATATTGTTTCCTCTTTCTTAATTATTTCCGGTTTTCTGTTCTTTAAGTGCTCTCCTTGTTTTTTCACGAGTCTTTTCCTTTTATTTATTAGGAGTGGGTATTCTGTTAGATAATGATGAAAGTTCTCTATATCCTTGCTACACTTGCATGCAGATGCCTGTGTTATTCTGAATCTTGAAAAATAAAACGGGAATCTACCATGCCCTGTCAGGGCTTGGGAAGAGTAGAAGTTTGTAGGAAAGTGGACCGTAATAAGATTTACGTTCTTAATCCACCTATAAGTATAACTTGTTTTGCCATCTTTATTCCACACCTTATTCCAGTACTGGTTCAACTTGGTATATAAATGTTTCGAAATGAATGATTTTGTTATTGGAAAAAAAGTTGGTTCTCCGTTTCTTCAGGCTTCTTTCGCCAATTTATCTGCAAAGTTATTGCCTATTGAGGATCTGTGTGCTTTTACATAACTGAGTTTTATACTTACTGCTGCATTCTCTCTAAGAACTAGTTTTAATTCGTTAATTATTAGATTTTTGTTAAGTGGGCTTTTAGTGCTTGGAATGCCGACCAACTCTCGGTAAAAAGTTGATAGCGATTGTTTCCTTTGTTTGTTATTATAAATTCTATTGCCTTTTATCGACTATTAGTTCAGCTTCGTAGTTGGAACTGTATTCTTGAAACTTAAATTTTCCCGTTCTTACTATTTGGTGGTTATTGTTAAATAATACGAACGCTGTTTCTACTTCTTTTTCGTCTTTGAACCATCCAAATATATGCGGTAATCTACTATTTCTTCCGTGGCAGTGATTATTATACTGCTTTTATTTGCTGGTGATCTGTCCAGAGATCGTATTTTTTCATGATTTGATTACTTGTGTATAGCTTGTCGTCACATGAAAATGCATTGCCCTGTTTTAGTACTCCATATTATTCATTTTCTTTTTCAATTGTTAGATACACTGGCGGGATTTTTGCCATAATGTTTAGGGGCAGGTTTGGTGTTGTTTTAAAAGCTTTCGTTATCATTAGTAACGGTAACCTTTGGATCGCCTGTAGTTTCCTTAAATTAGTTACCTTCCAGATGTACCGCACCGGTGCTGCGAAGGTAAGGATTCTTTCAATGCCTCCCTCATACATAACTGACAATAATTGTCTTTTTGAACTCTTGTCGTCGTTTAGCGACCTGATCAGGTTGTATGTTATCGTAGCTATTTTTTTAGATATTTTAAAAAAGGCAAAAATGTTAACTTATTATCTAATATTACAGCGAGTAACTTCATTTCGTTGACTGTTCTTATTCTGCTTGAACCTATTTGGAGTATAGGTGGATTGGTTCTATACTATTTTCCTATTATCCTTGCTTGTGATTTTTCATTATTTATTGTTATTCCTTCGCTTACAGCCCAGTCATTAGTTATTTTGTAATACTCTGTTTTTTTCTTCTGCCTCTTTTCTTGATTTAAACTTAGCGATGATTACTATATCATCTGCGAAAGCTTGGATGTGGGTTTCATGTGGGAGTTCTTTACCTAGTAAGTCAGCTATGGTTATATTCTAGTAAAGTGGGCTAAGTGGTGAGCCTTGTGGCGAGCCCACGTTTAATGGCTAATAAACTTAATAGTGTCAGATTAGTAGACAGTCTTCCTCTTTGTAAGCAGACTATGTGTTAGTTTTTTTTTAAATTACTGTAACATTTGTATTCTTCTAGTTTTTTTGTTACTAAAACGAGGTTATAGAGTTGAAGGCATTCTTAATGTCCAAATACATGATTAATGTGTTGGTTTTGTCTAGTTTTGCTCTTGTAGCCCTCTTATTTATTTCTTGTAAAGCTTCTATTGGTGATTTAATATAAGTAAAGCCATAATAATATTTATAAAGGTTATTTTTATAGAGGTGATGATGTAGTCGGCCCTAACTAACTTCTCCAGAAGTTTACCTAGGATAGAATTATTAGCTATTGGGCGAAATTTACTTTCCTCGCATGTCTCGTCTGGTCTTGATTTGGGGATAAGTATTACCTTTGATTCCTTCCATCTTTATGGAAAATAATCGTTCATAAAGCAGGCGTTAAATAACTTGAAAAAGAACTGTTTGTGTTTCCTGAAGATTGCTTGGATAACAGTCTATTTAGGCTTGTCCGGTCCTGGTGTTATATCTTTCCTAAGGTTATCCAAAGCTAATGTTAATTCTCATTAGGTAAATGGGGTGTCGCTACTTTCAGGATGTTCTCCGTCCCCTGGACATTCCGTTTGACTACTACTAGTATTCTTATCCCCAGTTCGTTTCACCATCTGGTGCCCCTGGACTTGTGGTGTTTGTTCTGGGTACAGTTTCCCTAGTAAGTATTCTATTGTCTCTCGGAGAGTTTTTGTTATCTCTCCATATTTTTTTACTATGCTATTAAACGTTACTTTTGTATTTACTGATTTCGTGCGATACTGTATGCCAAGTTGAAATGATTTTTTGGTAATTTTGAAGTTAGTGCTTTCAAACTATTCTTTTTTGCTGCCTCTATCATGTTGTTATAGCATTCCTGCTCTTCGTAGTATTCCTTCTTATACTTCTCTCTCCTGTCTCCTCTAGCTTTTTGGTGTCCCATCCTGTATGCCCCTACTCTTTTGCGTTCAATCTCTAACTCCATGTTCCACCACGGGTTCGGTTTTTGTTTGGGTGGTTTTTCTTTTTACAGTACATCGCTCTCAGTATCTCAAGCTTATTATAAAATTTATTAATTACGTTTTCTATTACATCTGCCCTATCACTCCTATTTTGCAATTCTTCTAACCATACGTCGTTTGCTATTTCATCTATCATTCTAGCTTCACCTGTATGAAGTTCCTGTATATGGCTCCCATAAGGACGCACGTACAGGAGCTATAACGGCGGATAGCCCTGCGCCCTATCTTTTTCCGATGCGTATAACCCGACAGTTAGCAGTTGCTCTCCGCGTTGCGTGTCCTTCGCACCGTTCTTTCACCTACGCATTTCTTTATACCGCGGTACAGTCGAACGCAGCTCACTTGATTCTCATTGCTTTTTTAACACAACGACCCTCGCCTGACATCATTGTTTTAGGGGCGAAGCTCCTTAAGTCATGGGTCTGTGCATCCATTGTGTCTCGTGGTACGTGACCGCCGCATGCTTTCGGAGATGTCGCAAAGTGGGCCGCGTTGCACGCGCAAGAAGCGGCTGCAACTGGCAGCGCAAACTCGGCACCGGGAGCGCGAGCTTGTCTGTGTTCGCCAACGGAGGCGCGAGCGCACGTGCACTGCGAGGGGGAGATCACGCAAGAGATCACGCCACGAACGCAGGCAGTCGTTCCCGGAGATCGAACGAGACGCAAGGACCTTCGCTCATTTCCTCTCGTCTTGGTCGGGCATAAGTTCGCCCTAAATAAAAGTTCTTTCTTTATGGTTGTGTCCCACCCTACGTGACAAATTGTGGTAGAGGTGCGGGGTAGTCCTCGATGGCGCGGGGTCTTTCACCAGGTCTGGTCCTGGGAGCATTGACTCCGAAAATAAAAGTTGATTTGTACAATGTACGCACACAGTCTTACGTCTTTCGTACTGATGTAGTGGGCGAACTTTCACGGGAGAGTTAGGGTTAGCGATGATCTACCCCTCTCGAGCTTCGCCCCACTTATCATCATTCAAGCCGTGAATATGGCGTGATTTTTTTTCTAACACGACTTTAGCCTGACATTTGATAGGCGACTCCCAACAGAGTTTTTTCCCCGCCATGGTGCCCTTAAACAACATGTGTCCTTCGGAGTTTTAATTTACTTCGTCTGGTTGATTGCCGGTTTAATGAGCATGCAGACCCCCCGCCTCTCTTCGCACCTACTGTTCTGTTAGAGCCTTGCCTTGACTATCCATGCAATATGGCTGATCTTCAAATCTAAAAGAATAGTTTCTCTAAAGGCAAACAATTCAATTTTTCGAGATAACTTTAAACCACTAACCATTTTTTGTGATCTGTCAACGTGCGTGCCCATGTAGCTAATCCTAGCCCATGTAGCTAATCCTTGGTTAAGGCTTTTCTGTTTCCGTTAAGTTTCGGTCACAGGGCGAACGTCGCCTAGCTCCTCTGCTGGCTGTGTTGCTATCGGGAGTCTTTTTCCTCGATTGTTACATTTTGTGCTAACTTGAAACCTTTTTTTTTCCTTTATACTTTTCACAGAGATCGGAATCGCTTACCCCTGCCGAATATTCCATTTGCCTGAAACGTATTGAAGCTTCGAAATGCTCTCCTCCCACCTTAAAAGCTATGTCCCCCGCATTTAGTCGGTTCCTCACCCGTCCCGCTCACCCGTAAGGAAAGCATACACCGTCTATAATAAAGACCTGCTCTTGTACACTGGGCCCATGACCCTATTGCGACACACAACCTCAACTTTTATTGCTTTAGCAAGGGCTCAAGGTTCTCGGTAACTTCAAGCCACTGTCTTCTCCATGTGGCGTCTCCTAATCTTTGCACCCGTGGAGACCACGGCATGGATGTCTCTCATAATCTCCCTCGGTTTCCTGACCACCCACCCTTCCACTGAATGCTTCGCTATGCCTCGTCCCCGTCACTTCAAGACTTCTATTACGTTTCCATTTTCCACCACCGCGATTTCTCTTCATTATTCTGTCCCGCACCTGCTCCTTGGGCTCGGTTATCACTGGTTATACCGTTTTTCAAAGAGCTTGCAACTTATAACATCATGATCCTCCCGAAATCCTTTCATTATTGCTCTCTCGGTCATAGACATGTTCAAATCTAACGCCAGTGCGATGGTGAATCGGTGCGCGTTTTGTTCCTGAAATGCGCAGCTATGCTTTCACCGTTGTCTCCGCACCACCTGCCTTTGCATAGATTTCGCCCAGCTGCAAGCGCTGCCTTTCTTCACGGCAGACATAAGCTCCCTCGGTAAGCAGCGTTCACATGTTTGCCATCGTTTATATGCATGGCCGGCCTGTCTTATTCTGATTTTTCCACGTGAAAGCCCGGCAATCGGATAGCAAACACGTCCTCTGCTGGCGCTGTTATCAACCCGCGATGTACAAATTTAACTTTTTTTTCTGCCGATTTTGCTTCGAAGGGTAGTCCGTGTTTTCGCTGTGGGTTGGCAATTTATAAGCATGAATGCCGCGTTTGAGTGCGCGCTGGTGTGATGTTTTTATGTATTGGTCGTTCCTCTATGAGTATCTTCGTTTGTTCATCTCATATAAGAACAATGCCATTCACGGCCGCTGATACTGCCCGCATGCTGGGCGGCACAACTGGCCCATGGCTGCAAGCGATCACAGCTCTTTTGGTGTTGCTCTGGGTGGATTACGCTACTTACATCTTTCGAGACGGGAATACACCCAAAGGCAACGACGCCTAGAACGAGTGTGTCGAAAAAGAACTGTCTTGCTGCAGTCGAAGCCCCCTTAGAAATACCACGAGGAGACATCAGCAAATGCCAATTGCCAAATACTATGGAGCCTTGTAAGCCATGGTACATTCGCTATCGCTGCAACTCCTAGAAGCTTCTTGAATTTCGAAGAATGCTGTGAATTCCCCTCTGTTTAGAAGCTGGCCTTCCTAAAAACATTTGTTAGGAAAACTTGTGATTTGTTTTTTTTCTAGCGTGCAATTCCTTTGGCGACAGACAGAGACGCTTCTGCCAAGAAGGAAACTCTCTGCGCTGCATGCCATCGGGTCGCTGTGAGAACAGCATCTTGGCAGTAGACTGCAGCCATCAGGTTTGCAAGAGAGTATGCACAACGGGTTCATCGACGGCAACTTGTTCGGGGCTTAGATTTAGCGGCATGGCGGGATCGACAGAGAACCTAATGACATAGATGCAAAAAAAAATAGCGCCATTGCATGTACCAGTTTGCGTTCAGAGGTGGCCGCCGGCTCTGCGTGCCACAGGATTGCCCAAGGTGTCGTAGGTTACGTCTTCTCCGCAAATTATGGGCTTATTACGGGTATTATGCTAACCGTGTCATCCATTCTGTTGCATCAAAGGCTTCGATCAATATCGGCACCACAGAAATCATTGTTCTAGAGTATGGGGTGTGTCGTGTTGTAACATCACCGCTGGTTCGCCATGACAATCCGCCGCTAATGTTTTTCGTCGTCGTGTTGATTGCGGGCTTGGTTACGTGAAGTATGCGTTGCGGCGTGTGGCGGTCATCATGCTCTGGCAGATGGAGACTGTTGCACAGCTGTGTCTTGCGGTGAGCGCATCGGGGGGCTTGAATTTGGGGGTATCATTCGGAAGTTGCATAGCTCGCGTTTCTTCGCCGCAGGGAAACTTCCCATCCACAACCTGCGGTGCTTAGTTTACATAATTTAGTTGAAGATATTCCGCGCTCACAGTCCCCATTGCACGGTGGCTCGGCGGTGCTTATGTACAGGGTGACGGCGAAAGGTTAAAAAAGCCAGACCTCTGCTGGTGTGAGACAGGTTGTTGCCGAAGGGGGAACTGTTCAGTCAACGTGAGGGTTCAGTCGACGGGACAACCTCGCCGAAGAAGTCACTGGTAGGGTCAGCAATGGCAGGTGCGGCCGACTTCCTTGAATTCGTCGCACACCTGCCTATGCTGGGCAGTTTGTCACATTTCGGTATTCCTCAGACTGGCTACAATGAGAACCGTATATAAGCTTTCATTGTCGTGTCATAGGGCTTACATGGGGCAAAAAGGATGGTGCCTTAATCAACGCCTCTGTGAATATGCCGATCGAGCGAAAAAGGGCACACATGAGAACCTAGCTAGTCGTTGCCAGAATGACAAGGGATAGCCTCTGTTTAACGAATTTAAGGTTCTGCTTCGCGACCCTTATCAGCGAATACGGGAAATAGTGGAGGCCGCTGCGATGCATCGTGAGAGCGAAGATCGTGTTAGCATGGCCTCCGTATCTTTGACAGCGAAAGAGCTGGCATTCCTGGGTGCGCGCACGACATAGGGGATGGCTAACGTGTGCGCGCCTGTACACTGCGGACATACTGTTGTATAGTACAGAGCGCAGCTACTCAGATTTATTTTTTGTGTTTTTGTTAGCAGATTCATTTATATATTTAGTTTTGAAAATAAAATTTTAGTTGGAAGTTGGCGCTTGTCTCTGTCCCGTTCGTCCCCTGTCCGAATGTTTGTGCTTGAAATTTGTACATTAGACGATGGTACGGAGCATCGTGGTGGTGGGGTAGAGATTTGAGGAAAAGACGTACAGCAGCCGCGTAGCCAAGGCTTGACGTTTCGGGATTGTTTCTGGCGTCGTCGCAGCCCCGGGTGCTAGCTGCCCTGCTTTATTGCAGTCTGTGTGCTAAGCTGGGTGAGGCTGTGGCTACGTTTGGAAGACGTTCCTGACTTCCTTTTACACTGCTGAACGAATGGCGGGGTACATTGTTTCTTTAAAATTCACATCCCGTCAATTGATTGATTATGGGGTTTAACGCCGTGACGCTTAACAGGCGATGACGCGCACGCACCGTAGTGGAGGGCTGTGGAATAAATTTGACCACCTGGGGATCTTTAACGTGTGCCGAAATATCGAACGCACGGGTGTCTTTGCTTTTCGCCTCCATCAAAAAGGGGCTGCTGCGGAATGGAATGGAGCCCGCGCTTTTGTCCTTAGCCGTACAACGCCACAGCCACGCGGCCACCGTGGCGCGTCAATCCTGTCAACGCAAGCTACGAAGAACATACCAACGATTCAGAACGTCAACCGGGCTCTGAATGTCACTACATAATAGAACGACGATGGTGCATAGATGCCACTGCATGCATCTAGTGAGGTCAAAGCAGCGAAAAAAAGTAAGACAAGAGATGCGTTATTAATGGGCAAGCTCTATTGGGAAAGCTACTAAGATTTATCATCAGTGGTTGCCTACGCCAAGGCGTGTTCTGTATGTCTACACGTGAGCAACCTTTTCTTGCGTAAGAATGGCCCATACATGGCCGAGCGCGCAGTGTTGTAAGGTCCACAGCACAGCACAATAGAACAGCCGACTGCCAAGCGCAGGTTGGGAATAAACGAGTCGCAACACAGCAACACACACTTTATTTGTGGCATTAAACCAACACACAATACATGCAAATGAGCGCCATTGAAGCGTCGGACGGGTATTGTTGTTTGAGGTTGGCGGGAGAGGAAGAGGACAGGAAAGGCACTGGGGATATTTTGAGCTCTGCAGGGAGCTCACCTGCATCCAACCCAGTGCAGGGGAAGGGAAGTAAAAGAGCAGTGACAGGATAAAATGAAGAGAGACAGAGGGAGAGAGAGAGAGAGAGAGAGAGAGAGAGAGAGGGAGAGAGAGAAAGAGAGATAGAAGGTACAAAAAGTCCTAGAGTCAGTCAGTCAGTCCTAGAAAGCTGTCAGTCCGGGCACATCTGTTCGAGCACTGCACTCTGGGCTACAGCCGCTGGCGTGCCGCCGGTTGTCTCCAGGTAATGGAGCAGATGGGCGAAGACTTCCCGTTGGGCTGCCGCAGGCAACCCATAATATAGGTATACAAACACATTGCACAACATGTAACACACGTCATGTCAACATGAAAGCGCACGAAACGCTACATGTACCACTCAGTATTTATAAGGTTCATGGCAGAGCATGGAAGTTGGAACATTGACTTGATATTTTTTAATAACACACAGCGATGACTGTGCCTTACATGTGGGGCGTAGTTTCGTGACCTCTATACCACGTAATTGCACCTTTTTACTGGTTTGAAATTTTGTAAATCAGTCTTTAGCGTTCCGTGTGTACGGAAAGATAAATATAACTTAATTTCCGTCTAGGCAAACGGATATTAGAGAGGTATAGCAGATCGGAAAAACGGTTCTGTACGGTAACGTCTACGGTCTGGACGCCACCGCGCATGCGCAGAACCCTACCGTATACCGGAGCGACTTGGCCGCGCGGTACCGAGACATACCGTGTCCGTCGTTCGGAAGCGGGTGGCCGCTTTGGAAGAGTTTAGGATACGTACGATTGGCCGACGCCTAGTCGAACGGATTGTAAATATGAGATCGTTTAAGAAAAATGAGGTTGCAGCAAATGAAATCCACGCGATTCTGACAGCTCAAGCAGCAAGCGAAACACGACCCCGGCCCAACTGCCGTGGCTTGTGTCGTCGAACGACGCATGTCCGATAGCTTCTTTTAGGTCAAATAAAGGCGATACGGCTACTTAACTAGTATTAACAGCAACATGGGGCCCGTCTACAAATCGGCGAGTGAGGAACAGGCGGTAGCAGTGCGAGGGACTCTCAAATACAACGAAAAACTAGAAACAGCCAGCCGTATGTACTGAGCTTGACCTACTGGCGCCATCTATTGAAATGACGTAGAGTTAAAATGCCGCTCCATGTTCACGCAGTCGCAGTTCGAATTTCCGTAGGGGCGTTAGATTTTTTTTCTAATACTGTCTTTAGCGCTTTTGAGAACTGAAAACTAATATTTCAGCACAGGAAGCGCCACAGACTCGCGAAAAATTGCCAAACGACGTACAACACAAGTCGCTCTCAGTCACGGTAGCATGGCCGGTAGTTACGGTCTGTTATAACTCTAAAAACGAGCCCTCCCGGTACGTTCCCGTAGCGGCTACCGTGTACCGTACCGGAACCATTTTTCCGATCTGCTATAACTCTCTATTGTGCGTGTCGTTGTCCGCCCTGGCGGAATCGAAGCCAGCTGAATAAACCCTACGGCCCGAGGCTGGATTTGGCATAGCGCTTACTCCCCAGCTTGTCGAGGTATATACGTCGGTTCGATTCCACATGACCGGTTTTTTTATCTTATTCGCTTTCGTGGTTAGCGTATTTTAATAGCTGTTCATTACACTCGCGCATTACAGTTCACGCGGCGAGAGCAGTTGGTCTTGATTTTGCTCATCTGGCCGAACCGCTACTGCTCACTGAAGGCAAGGCCGACGTAGCCATTCCTATAGTTGAGCCCCATCATTTCTTGTTACTAATTGCGCCTAATAGTTAATAGTGACTCTGGCAAGTCAGTGAGTGAACGCGGTTCAGCAGGTTAGCTAAAAATCAAGGCATATGCGCACAGTCTGCATAGCCTAGGAGGAAGGCCACAAGAACCAACCCCATGCAGGCAGCCATCAGAATTTCTCACCTGTCCTCACATTTTGGACTAGCTTCTCCGTGAATGGTTCTTGGAGTCGGTTGCAATCATAAGCATTGGGTTTTGCCCGGGAAATGCATTTCCCAGAACGTTTGTCGTGTTTTTGAACTTAATACCCCTTTCTCCACATAATTCTATTTTATTAGAAGATGCAGCAGGACACGTTAAAAATTGAGTATTGAAGCTTCAGCATCTGGGTTTGCTGGCATACTATATTGCCACGAACCATGTTTTGGTGGGTTTGTTTATGTTTTGCTTTCGCGGACCGGCTGCGGCGGGCAACAATATCTCTGTTATCTGTGGGCCAAGTGAAGCGCATGCTCTATTCTTTAGGTGGCACGTGTTATCTACTTTGACTAACTTCCACTTTGACTTTCGCTAAAATATTCTTCTCTGGATGCAATTCAGCGGTTCGAGAAACCGTTGCGCCGAGAACCAAATGACCGCAGAGAAGACGCCGCGGCATTCCGACTCGCCAAAGCTTGCCTGCACACGTGTGTGTATTCGTTGAGTTGTTAGGGGAGCACAAGTTCGCTCCAATAAACGTGTTTTAGATGCGACTGCATCTCATTCACTCGCCTTGTCCCTCCATACGGCGTCGTTGTTGTCCGTCCACACCCCTCCCTCATTCCCCTCGCCGCGCGAGCTGCGCTCTCCGCCGCTCACCCCCTTTCCTCTCCGATAGCGAACACTCTCGCGAGGGGCATTGGATTGAATTCGATTAGATTGGCTTGGCTTCACTTGGATTTGATTGAATTGGATTGGATTGGATTTGGATTGGATTGGATTAAAGGGGATTTTGTTGGATTGTGTTGCGTCATAGCCACGCCTGGTTGCGTCATAGACGCGGCAGGGGGTTCACGGCACGTTTCACGCGACGGGATAATCAACCTAACGGAAACAACAACGGAACTCCCAATGCGTCTCATCTACACAGGGGTTCCCGCGAGGGGAGGTGGGAGAAATTTTCCTTTAAGACAACTTCGTCGTGTTTGGCTTCATGACAATATTGTGACGTGGCAACGAAGGAGATGTATTCAGATAGTGTAATTACAAAAATAGACGGGATAGCGAAGGCAGACAAGGCAGCCGCGATGCCCAGGAACTGAACGCGCACCAACATCAGCGAGCGTCGTCTTCTTCTCATCCCAGAGGGCGCATTCCCGCAGAGCGGGGTTGGACACTGGTTCCGTTTATAGTAAGGAGCCAAGGAACGGAGCTCGTGACATGACCCCCGGCGGTAGAATTAACGTCCCGGTGCTGAAGACGGTAGAAGGTGTGGGCTGAACTTAATCACAGACGAAGTAGGGCTTCAGGCGGGACACATGCAGAATTTGAGACGCTGGGTGCACAGTTGACGGCGGGGGCGTGACTGGAATGATTTCGTACGTCACAGGAGTAACCAAGCGAATGACACGGTAGGGGCCCGTGAAGCGGGACAGTAGTTTTTCAGATAGCCCAACATGACGTGAAGGCGAACCAAAGGAGGACCAGGGAGTCAGGTGGGAAGCACACGTCACGGTGTGTCTCGTCGTAGCGGCGCTTCTGACTTGCCTGTGACGCTGTAATCTTGGCGCGGGCGATCTGCCGGGCCACATCAGCCTGGGCAATGAGATCACGTGCATACTCAATTCGTGGCATGGTCGAGTCAGGCAACATAGTGTCCAATAGCAGGGCAGGGTCGCGGCCGTAAAGGAGGAAGAAAGGAGAGAAGCCGGCAGTGTCGAGGCGTAACGAATTGTAGGCGAAAGTAACGTAAGGGAGAGGAACGTCCCAGTCACGGTGGTCAGTGGACACGTACATAGCGAGCATATCCGTGAGCGTCTTGTTAAATCGTTCAGCGAGCCCATTGGTCTGTGGATGATAGGCCGTGGTGAGGTTGTGCTTAATGCGGCAGGACCGATTAAGGTCGTCGACGACCTGAGATAGGAAGCACCGACCACGGTCCGTGATCAGCTGGCGAGGAGCACCGTGTTGCAGAATGACGGCGTGTAGTAGAAGATCGGCGACGTCCGTGGCACAGCTGGTAGGAATGGCACGTGTGATGGCGTAACGCGTGGTGTAATCGGTGGCAACGGCAATCCACCTGTTACCAGAGCGGGATAAGGGGAAAGGACCGAGAAGGTCCAATCCAACCCGGCAAAATGGTTCAGGAGGAACAACAATTGGTTGAAGAGTGCCTGCTGGAAGTGACCGAGGCGTCTTGCGGCGTTGGCAAACATCACAAGCCCTGACGTACCTTCGCACGGACCGGTAAAGGCCGGGCCAGTAAAAGCGTCGCCGCACCCGGTCGTACGTCCGAGTGACGCCCAGATGGCCAGCAGTCGGCACGTCGTGAAGCTGGTGGAGTATGACGGGACGGAGATGCTGAGGTACTGCGAGAAGGGCGTCAGGGCCATCCGCCCGGAAGTTGCGGCGAAACAGGATGCCATTACGCAGTGTAAAGGCGTGCAGAGATGGGTCGGACGGCTCTGAGCTAAGACGGTCTATAACCTGCCGAAGCGATGGGTCGCGTCGTGGGTGGGCGGCTATGTCGTGCAAGTCGGAGAGGGCTAATACGCAGGGGTCATCATCGTTCCACGTTTGATCAGGCGGATCAACAGGATGACGAGACAAGCAGTCGGCGTCCTGGTGCATGCGACCAGACCTATAGACCACCGAATAGTCATACTCCTGGAGTCTTAACGCCCAGCGGCCGAGTCGTCCGGACGGATCTTTGAGCGAAGAAAGCCAACATAGGGCATGATGGTCGGTAATGACCGCGAAAGATTTGCCGTACAAATATGGGCGAAACTTGCTGACTGCCCAGACGAGTGCGAGGCATTCACGTTCCGTAATGGAATAGTTACGTTCAGCGGGGGACAGAAGTCGGCTGGCGTAGGCTATCACCCGGTCGTGACCAGTCTGTTTCTGAACCAATACTGCCCCTATCCCATGGCCACTCGCGTCCGTGCGTACTTCTGTGGGAGCCAACGGATCGAAATGGGCTAAAACTGGGCAACGAGTCAGGCGGTCAACGAGAGTGGCAAACGCTGCGCTTTGCGCGGTGCCCCTGGAGAATGAGGTATCGGCCTTAAGGAGATCCGTCAATGACCGGGCGATCTCAGCAAAATTCTCGATAAAGCGACGAAAGTAGGAGCATAGTCCTACAAAGCTGCGAACATCCTTTGCCAAACGCGGGATGGGAAATTGTTGGACGGCGCGTACCTTATCGGGATCAGGTCGGACACCAGCAGCATCGACTACGTGGCTGAGGATCTTGAGTTGCCGGCCACCGAAACGGCATTTTGATGAATTGAGCTGGAGACCGGCGCGACGCAAAACCTCGAGGATGTCTGCAATACGATGGAGATGAGTTTCAAATGTTGGGAAAAAAACGATGACGTCGTCCAAGTAGCAGATGCAGGTCAACCACTTAAAGCCACGTAAGAGGAAGTCGATCATTCTTTCGAAGGTAGCCGGCGCGTTTCACAGACCAAAGGGCGTTACCTTGAATTGGTATAACCCGTCGGGCGTCACAAAGGCGGTCTTTTCGTGGTCCTGGGCATCAACAGCAATTTGCCAATACCCAGACCGAAGGTAAATAGAAGAAAAGTACGATGCACCATGGAGGCAATCAAGGGCGTCATCAATCCGAGGAAGCGGATAAACGTCCTTTTTGGTGACTTTGTTCAAGTGCCGGTAATCAATGCAGAAGCGCCAGGACCCATCCTTCTTTTTCACTAAGACGACTGGTGACGCCCATGGACTGGAAGATGGCTCAATTACATTCTTTTTCAACATCTTATCGACTTCATCTTGAATGATTTTGCGTTCATCGTGAGAGACCCGATCCGCGGTGTTGATGCGGTGGGTTATCGTCGATGTCTGTCCCAAAGGGCGATCGTCCAAATCAAAAATGTCTCTGTACGATGAAAGCAGGCGATGTAACTCGCGAGCTTGCGACGAAGGAAGGTCCGACGCTATCATTTTTGCGATGTCACCAGAGGTAGAGCAACGATCCTTGGAATCATTCGGCGCAACCATGAAGGCGTCAGTGGACACGGCAGAAATTTGGCATTCCTCCAGAGGAAAAAACGTGGCCAGCGACATCCGCTCGGGGAGAACTTGGGGCAAAGAACCAAAATTAAGGAAAGGCAGGCTGATTTGGTTGTTGGCGATGGTGACGACAGTGTAAGGAAGAGCCACGTGGTGTCGGAGGAGGACGTCAGTTCTAGGGGACACGACGTAGTCGCCGTCCGGAAGTGGCGGGCATGGTGACAAAGGGACGTAGGACATTGTGTCAGGAATCAAGCGGACATGTCCTGTGGAGCAGAGGCGGTTGGGGAGCTTAGTGTCGGTGACAGGACCGGTCGGCACGTCCAGACGAAGAATACCCGTGGCACAGTCAAAAAAAATTCCCCCGCATTTCCCCGAAGGGGAGTATGAGGAAGTGCGAAGCACGGGGAGATGCTATGAGGGGGAGTTTGTTGAAGTTTGGTGGCATTTTGCCCGTTAGTTACAATAACACCCCCTCGTGATCACGTTCGGCTTAACACGCCTCGTTTGTCCCTCTGCGGAAATCTTGGTGAATTTACGTGTATGTTCGAGAGGAGGAGCGCACCGCACCGCAGCGCACCGCAGCTGCGAAGCGCCGACCGGAGTGAAGGGAGAGGAGGCGCAGTCACGTGAGAGAATGCAGAACTAGCGGGTTTGTAGTATCACGTGTACACCACGCAGTTATCAAGCCGCTATAACGCCGCTGAGTCGCCAACGCACGCCGCTGACGACGTAGTTGGAATGCGTTAAAGATATAAGGCGCGTTACTAACACTGATATCAACGTCGCGTCCGTGGCTTAGTCGGTAGAGCGTCGCGCTGCGGCCGCAAAGTCCGCAGATCGAAACCTGGCGCCGGATGCTGTTTTTTTTATATAGTGTAGTGGCCTGGCTGGCGCGCCGAGAGAGGGTGTTGCGAGCTGGAGAGTAGTAAAGGGGCCTTAGGAGAGTAGGCGAGGGGGGAGCGGAGGCGCTCTGCGAGCGCGACGATTCAGGCTCGCTTAAGAAGTGCATTCCCACTTATTCCTGGCCAATCTCCCACGTGGGTATGTGCCATGTCAGCGGCCAGGCAGCGCGCGCCCATCTCCCCCCGTTGCTAAGGAAGACGAAAAGCGCGCGCACCCGCAGCTGTTGCTATGCGGACGGCGGAAGGCTCGGGGTCGCTTATAAAGTGCATGCACTTAAAAGCGCGGCGTTGTCGGTTAGAAAGTCAAGGCCGAGAATGATTTCATGGGGGCATGCGTCGAATACGGTGAACACTACAGGAATGTGATGGTCACCAACACCAACCCGAGCGGTGCACAGTCCTTCGACGGTGGGCGTACGGCCGTCGGCCACTCTGACAACAGTAGATGGGGCAGGCGTCAGGACCTTACGAAGGCGGCGGCGAAGGTTGGAGCTCATTACGGAGATACTGGCACCGGTGTCTATTAGAGCGCTCACACGAACACCATCAACATCAACGTCAAGCAAATTGCGTCTCGTCGTCTTTGTAAACAGAGGATTTTCAGGCCGGGTCGGACATGCAGCATCACCTCCGGGAGCTGCATTGGCTAGTTTCCCGGAGAGGTGCGTGCGTAAGAAGTTGGCGGCGAAGGGCGGCGAGGCTGCGGCGAACGAGATTGGCGACGTTGTGGGGACGGGGAGCGGCCAAGGCGGTTGCTGGGGGAGCTGCCGGGAACATACTGGGGTTGAGTACCAGGGGAATAGTGGATAGGCCGATCGTCCGTAGAGTAGGTGGTGGGCGAAAACCGGGAGCGTGCAGGGGACGTCCAACGTTGTCGGCAATAACGGGTGACGTGACCAACGCGAGAGCACTCGAAGCAGATAGGCCGGTCGTCAGGAGTAGTTCTCCATTCTGCAGGGTTCCGGCGGCGGTAACGCCGTTGGAAGCTATTGCTGGCAAATGAAGGAGGAAGGTTCTGGCGGACGTCCGGACAAGCCATAGCGCACACAGGATGGATACCGAGGTTGGCCACTTCCTCACGGACAACGGCCTGTATAAGTGATATAGTGGGCAGGGTATGATCGTGCCCATGGCGGTGTACAGGAGCCGGGGCCATGGCCTCGATTTCGCGGAGCACGATCTTGGTCAAAGTGTCCGAATGTGGCATCGGACCTGGTGCCGTCAGTAAACTGGGAGGAGCTGTCAGACCCGCACACGATGAGGTTGCTGCGTTGTGAAGCAGCCGGGTGAACTGCTGCGCTATGTGGCGGCATTTTGCCTGCTCAAAGCGGCGACATTCCTTCAGTACAGAGTCAATTGTGGCACACTCTTTACACATGAGCAGATTGAAGGCATCATCTGCTATGCCTTTAAGGACATGCCCAATCTTATCGGACTCCGGCATCTTGGGATCCACCTTGGCGCAAAGAGCCAACACGTCCTGGATGTAGGCGACATAGGACTCCGTACAGGACTGCGTGCGTAAAGAAAGATCGTTCTTTGCGGCTAGCTGATGTGCAGCGGAGTCACTGAACGAATCCAGGAACTCCTTTTTGAAGGCGTCCCAGCTTGTGAGCATCGCTTCGTTGTTTAGGAACCAAGTCCCAGCCGTCTTCTTGAGATGGTAGGCAACATTCGCCAGCATGATTGTGTCGTCCCACCGTTTGTGAACACTGACGCGTTCATACATGCGGAGCCATTCATCCGCGTGGACGTTATCAGTCCCAGTAAAATCACCGGGATCACGGGGGTGAGACACGATGACTATTGGCGGAGTAGATACAGGCTCACCGGGGGGCGGCATCATGCAGCTCTGAACGTGACGCCCGCTTCGAAGCTCCGTATTTTCTCAACGTACCCCGGCGAGCGGTACGGAGACGAGAAGTAGCACCTCCACCACAAGATGTGACGTGGCAACGAAGGAGATGTATTCAGATAGTGTAATTACAAAAATAGACGGGATAGCGAAAGCAGACAAGGCAGCCGCGATGTCCCGGGAACTGAACGCGCACCAACATCAGCGAGCGTCGTCTTCTCATCCCAGAGGGCGCATACCCGCAGAGCGGGGTCGGAAACTGGTTCCGTTTATAGTAAGGAGCCAAGGAACGGAGCCCGTGACAATATAAAATTGAGCAGTGCAGTGCAGTCCTTCTACCATAAAGCAGGAATATAAAAAGGTAGTACATTGACTACAAGATTGACTACTTTTGATGCGGGCATCAAAGCTGCAAAAAAATTGTTATTCCTCTTGGGTGGTGAATTATCGAGTGAGCAGAACGCAAACAATAATATTACTGGTGTTCAACAATGTACTGTGCAGATCAAAAGTGTTACACAGTTCCAATAATCGCATTGTTGACGGCGAAGCATGAATGTATTCTGCAACCTTCCTCCCCTAAAAGAAAACGCGTTTTAAACATGCCATTTTGTGAGGAAAAAATGTTCACAACTTTTTTAGTTATTTTTGCCGTATTTCGGAGATTTTATAATCGCATAGCAACACCAAACAAGGCAAAGGAGGCGAACAACTTACTGCAGTTCTTAGGCAAAAACTCAGTTTATTGATAACATGGTATAGACATGGCTATTTCGCAACCTATTGTGTGTTGAGTAAAGGGCATGCATTGTGTGAGAACTGAACTAATACTTACTGTGATGGTGTCAGGGTTCGGGGGTGTAAACCACGAGATGTGCACGAAACATCAACGGCGACAGAGTGACAACAAGAAGGTGAAACGTAGATGCATTATATTGCAAGGCACAGGAAAACTGAGATGCGCAGAACGCAATGGCAAAAGAACAAGATCGAGAAATAAAATAGGGAAACACAATAGGGAGAGGTAACTGTGACGAAGTCGTTCATGTCGCAGTCTGTTGGTGATTAATAAAAAGGAGCACACGCGTGAACTAGCAAGCAACAGTCCCACTCAACGTTTTTGGTTTAGGAAAGTTAGGAAAGAGCGCGGCCTTCCACTACCACTGAGCGGGAAGCGCAGTGAGTTTGTTTAGGAAAGTTTGGAAAGAGCGCGGCCTTCCAGTACCACTGAGCGGGAAGCGCAGTGAGTTGCGCTTCTGATTGCCAGATGGCGCAAGTTACAGTTCGACAGAAAAGCCCGCATTCAGTGCTGCGCACAATACTTCGTATTCCGTGAGTTCTGCTCAACTGAGCATGAGTGGTTGCGGAAGCAGCGGCAGTTGTGGCCGCTGAGCTGATAAGCCGCCGACCAGCTGACTATCGTGCGCCAGTGTTTGTCCGCGCCGCTCGTCACCACTCCCACTCGCCGCTGCAGCTGGCGCGGTGGCGCGGCAGCCTGGCGGCAGCTCTTACATTCGAGATGGCTGGCTTTCCCGCACGACCTGGAACTCAAGATGGTGGATGGTAGCACAACTAAGCTCCCCTAGGGAAGCTCTATACAGGAACTCTATATGAGAATCTTTCTCGCCCACAATTGCCGTGAAGGTGATACCAAAATTAATGGGTTGTTGCAGCCAAGAAAACCACTAGGCAGTTTTTCTTACTGTCCCTAATGCCCTTAGCAAGTTTATAAGTTCAAGACTCTTACAATTGGCTACAGCCGTATCCTTCTTCTTGGCGGCCCCCACATTTGTCGCAATAAAGTTCTTGTAGACGCCCAGGCTGACCTTTTCAAAGAACACTCCGGAGGTCATCGCCACAAATCCTGTTTCCTTGCCACTCTGCCGAAGCCTCAGGTCTTGTCCTTAAAATGGGTGGCGACGTCGTCCAACTTGTGGCAATGGGGTATTGCATAGAGAACGCTACGAAGTAGGCTGCGAAGTAGTAGGCCGACCGAACGGTCTAGTGGTAAAACACTGGTCTCGTAAGCGGAATGTACCACGTTCCATTCCTTGGCCGCCGGATACCCAACCGTTTCCCTAAAGGGTAGAAGAGTTCTAGTAGCGTAGCTCGTCTCGAAGGTGGAACTCACACTTGTAGCTGTACCACAAGCATCCATGGGAGGCGATGCGGTAGATCCCTCGAACCCCTTAAGACGGCGTCTGCGATCACTGGGCACCCACCTATTCGAATGGTACAAGCACCCCCTCTTCCGGCAGGTGATAAAGGGCTTGTACACGCACCAGCACTGCGGCAGACGTGGTAGGTTTCTCAGGAGCCGCTGGTCACCAACCAGAATAAAAATAGGTACAGGCGCCCCCTACCGGGGATCTAGTGTACTAAAAACCGTAATACCACGCAGTTTGTACTACGGGGTACGATAACCTGGTAGGTGATTCGGTAGCGCTGGACACCAACCAGTAAAATTGGTGTAAGCACCCCCTGAAGTGGTGCTTGACCCAATTGAAGCCTCCAATGGTGGTCATTGGAACTCTGGTAAAGCACCGACCGATTAGTTCCCTCTCTGCTTAGCAGGCAGGGAGCTCCAGGACATCTCTGGCCATCATGGCAAAGCCAGTGGAGGAAGAACCCACATGCCATGATTTTTTCTGTTCCTTATAAAAGTACACTCCCCTCCCCTTACAAAACGTGATCGGCCCTGAATAGGGTCCGCTCCAGTGTCTCGTTGCCACCCTTCTACCCTGTCCTTCTCAAAGCAAGACAACAACCCTGATTCTTGATGATAAAACCAGTTGACAAAAATCGCTTGCTACGTCACAGCCAGTGTCTGGTATTACAAAGTTCCTCCGCTGTCTAATCTGCAAGTCATATAACCCATTCAACTCAGAACAGCTGAAATCCTAATAGAAGTCAGTAATTAGCAGCCGGCCACCAAGCTCCTCTCTCAGTCACACATGGCTGACATGGACATCAGGGTAACACCTTACCGGACCCGTAACAGCTCCGAGGGTGTGATCTCTGATAGTAGCCTCGTAACAGAGACAGACGCCGATCTGTTCGGAGGATTAAAAAATCAAGGCGGAGCAGGAATGAGGCGCATAATCATTTTGAGGGGCGACGAAGAAATAGCCATTAAACGCATCATTGTTAAATTGAACTGTAGTGGGATACCAAAATACGTTGCTGAGGCCGGCCGTATATACCTAACCCTCGCAGTTACTCCAAATGCAGAGGTTCAGGCAGGATAGCAGCACTTGCCGCAGCACACAAGCTTGTCCAAAATGCGATGCACAGGACCACCGCACTGAACACTGTTGCTCCAATACAACGTCCTTGAGATAACTGCCGTAGACCACGCCCGGCATACTGTCCGACCTGCGAGAAGTGTAATTGGAGAGAGAAAAATCAAGAATCCCCCTCCAAGTATCACTGCTGCAAAGGACAAGCGCATGAACCAACTTATCCAGTTGTCCTTAACCCTCCATAAGTGGAAGAAAAAATATCACTCAAAAGAATTGTAAAGGAATTATTAAAGTTTCCATGACGTCCACGCGATACTGCATACTGATCAACTATGCGCGTTGAGTTTAAAGAACATCCTAATAGTAAACTCAAACTTCCAAGACAGCTTCCCACACTCGTCGGGTGGTGTGCTAATTGTGCCCTAAAACACCTAGCATGTAGTACCATAATCTCAAACACTCTGCGGGATGCCCTAGCACTTTTTACAATACTTTTTATATGTAAATAAAGGTATGCTCCCCTCAAATCCCTCTTGACGACCAGCGGTAGTGTTCTGATATCCAGGCGCTGGTATATTGGCTTCCGAAACCCTTTATCTATATAGGCGATCTGCATGCGCATAATTTTTTTGGGGCTTATTCTGCACGGATGCCCGAGGTATTTTTATGGAAAATGTCTAAGCATAATTTGGAGCCTGCTTATAAACAAAACAGCCGACATACTTCAACATAAGGCACATCACGTATCCACACGTCGAATTGGCGATTGCTCGTGGTGTTCTCTTTCGATCTCTTGAGTGGGGAGTTGGCGCAAACCGATATCTTAGTGACCCTAGTGATATAGTCAGGATGAAGCTCAGGCACTTTACCTACCCCGAACTGGTTCAGCTAGACAAGAATGAACTGGGACACATTAAAATAAATATATATACTTCACCGCTTATTCATTTATCGCCTACACGTTGAAAAGGCGAGCGAACCTATTATCGCGCAGATTATCCATTCCGCCGAAAAGACTATTCCAGAGGCCTCCGGTGCTCCGCGCAGCTTAAGGAGGCCCTGGTGGAAGCAGGGTTGTAAGCGATCGCTAGCGTCCCAGAACAAGGCATAGGCTTTCAGTCGTCGGTACTCTACGTATGTCAACCTGATGCCTTTGGAACAGGCAAATGTTCTTCGCAAGCATGGGTGCATTGGAGCACAAAGAAACAGTTGGCACACCTTTGTGACATTTATTAACTCATACACATACCCGCCGAATGTCTGGGCTCGAATACGTACGCTCAAGGAACCGTCACATAGCCTTCCCCTGGTAAGCACAACAGGGGCCGACTTGAAGACCAGGTAAGCACCATTTAACAACACTCCAAACACGAATCTATCTTTGCGCGCTACAGAAATGTTCATAAAACAAAATTTGGCGTGTTTATAAGCCTTCCTGATAATAATGCATCAACCTTCATAAACCTTCATAAAAAAAATGCACCTTCCTTCATAAACAATATTTTATAACCATATTTTTAGATATTTATCAAGCTTGTGATGCGGCCGAGCGCTATGGTATTCTCAGAGATTTAAACTTGTTTGCAATATCAGGTAACATGTTGAACACCTTTTATATCCTCATATGTAACAGAACATTTCGGGTAAGAGTGGTTTCTGCATTTTCTTGAGCCCATGTACAAAGAAACGCTGGGTCCGGAGGCGCCGTTTTGAGCTCTTTATTGTTTGTTGTAAAAATGATGTCACAGGGTAATGCACTAGCGCATACAATATCCCATTCAATGTATGTGGAATATGTGCAAATATCTTTAAAATCCAGTAATCTGTCTACCTACGAACGCCCAGTGTTCTTGGGGTTCATAAACGTGCGTTCTAGCAAAGAAAAAAGGCTTTAACCTTGTTCCTGCAATACGTACCTCCGTCGTATTTTCAAAGAGGCACGTGATCCAGGCTTACACTGACATTGAACTCAAAGGTGAATGCATTCGTTTAAAAAGCAACGCAAATTTTTAGGCGTAGTGCTGGAACAAAAAGATACACTCATTCCTCAAATTAAGCAACTTAAAAAAATGCCTTGCAGCAATCAACTCCCCATCAATACTCTCACACTAGTCACATGGTGCGGACGAGCAACTCATCTTACGTGTTTATACCAGCTTGTTGGTGCCACCCTTGGTATAAGTGCGGTATATGAGTCAGAAAGGAAAATATCACTATAAAAATTGGGGTTCACGTCACGTCTGGTGCATTCCGTACTAGCGCAATAGAGAGCTTATATCTATAATGTGGTAAATAGTCCCCAGACCTTTAGAGAACATCATCATCAGACTATCTACGCCCACTGCATGCCAAATGCCTCTCCCATAGATCTCGATTATCCCGGTCCTGTGGTAACTGCGACCAAGTTATTCCAGCAAAACTTCTTGATCTCATCTGCGCATCTAACGTTCTGCCGCCCGCTACCTCGGTTGCTATCTCTAGGTATCCAATCTGTTAAACATAGTGGCCAAAGGGTATCTTGCCTTCGCATTGCATGCCCTGCCCTCATTTATTTATTCTTCTTTATGTCTGCTAATATGTCCTTAACACGCGTTTTTTCTCTAACGCACTCCGCTCTCTCTGTTAATGTTGCACCTATCATCTTCCTTTCCATTGCTTGCTACTTCTTCCTCAATTAAGGTTGAGCCCTTTTCTGTAAGCCTTCACTTCTCGCCCCGTAGGTGAGCACCGGTAAGATGCAGCTGTCATACACTTTGCTCTTCATCGACAATGGCAGGCTGCCATTCATTATATGAGAACGCCTGCCGAATACACACTACCCGATTCTAATCCTTCTAATTATCTCTGAGTTATGGTTCGGATCCGGCTTCACAACTTTGCCGAAGTATATATAGTCGCTTAGCACTTTTACTGCATTGCCACGTATCTCAAACCACTCGGCTCTCCCGAGGTTAATAAACATTACTTTTCTGCTTATTGTGAGCATTGTGTACTCTAGTGACCAGCGACTGGACTATGGTTGGTTGGTTAGTATCAAAAAACCATGGCGCGTACCCACTCTGGGGGATTGGCCAAGTCGGATTTTGTGAAATGGTTAAGAATTCCAACTAAGGAAAACGTAGAGCTGTGGAAAGTGTGAAAGATATGATGGCAATAATTTTGAGAACCCAACAAAAAACTATTACATACTGACACAGAAACACATACTGCACGTACCAGAAAAAGAGAGTACGAGACGTTTTTTATTACGGTAGACGTCCTGATGCTTAAATAAAAGCGCGTAGGGCGCAACAAGCATCCGAGAGGCAGAAACCTAAACCCGATGCCCCAAATTACTATAGGGTTGTCTTCAGCTGTACATAAGCATCGGGACTAAGATGCTTGCTCTTCATTTTTACTCCTGTACATAATCATCATCATGGTTTGCGGGCCATTCTATCGTCTGAGCATCAGTATTACACGTCGCATTGGACCCCTGTCTATCAAGTAGTGGAGGGTGCGTCTTGATCCCGCTGTGTACCTCTCCGGTCCCACTCCTGGAGCTACGTTCGGATCGTCGTCTAGCGCCGCGCACAATGCCTATGTCGCTGGAAGGAGGTAACGATTCGGCAGGCGCACTGGCCCCGGGCAACGACACGACGAGCCAGAGCCATCCCCTAAAGTTCGCCTGCCTTCCGGAAGAGGACGTCGAAGACTGGCTGGTTAGCTATGCCAGGGTGAGTGCATTCCACCAATGGGACGACGCTCAAAAGCTCCGAATTGTTTTTTTCTGACTAACATGACAGAGACGTGGGTTTTAAACAACGCGACTTTGATCACTGACTGGGCGGACTTCACCATTCGGCTTCCCCTGATTTTCGGGTCTCTGGCAGCTTGTCCTAAGCCCGCGAAAAAAAACTTCAGGAGTGCATGGAACATCCGCAAGAGGCGTATACCTCATACATGAGTACGTTCTTTCTCTTGAGGGGCGGGTGAACAAGGATTTTAACCCGGTACTCTTGCCGACATAAAGCTCACGTAAATTTTAATCATGCCGGTTTTTGCTGCTTGTGGAACAGAAATATCCTCCGGAGAAGTGGAAGGAAGCGTAGATTTTTAGTGTGGACCGTGTTCGCTAACACCGCTCTCATTTCGCTCATCTACGGCTACCAGCATGAGCCTCGTTGCTGCCTTCATCGATTTCAAGCCTGTGAAGCTTCCAGTCGAAAAGAAAGAAGTTGACGACCAACCATCAATCTTCGGGCCGCAAGCACCACGTGACCACACCGGAGACTACTTAGCGCGCAGCATTTTGGCTTCGTGGGATTTGGAGCCAGCACTTTTGCCGGCATGCAGCTCACGCCAATTTTGTTCATACAGGTTTTGGCCTCTCTTGGAATAGAAATATTCTCCGGAGCAGTAGAAGGGAGCGTAGATTATCGGTGCGGACAATGTTCGCTAACACCACTTGGATTTCGCTCGTCTACGGCCACCAGCATAAGCCTCGTTGCTGCCTTCATGGATTTCAAGCCTGTGAAGCTTACAGCCGCAAAGATAACAGTCGAGGACCAGCCATTAATCTTCGTGCCGCAAGTACCAAGTGACCACACTGGGGACTATTTAAGTGCGCAGCACTTTGGCTTCGTGGGACTTGGAGCCGGCACTTCTGCCGACATGCAGCTTTCGTCACTTTTGTTTATGACGGTTGGTTATTTTAGTACTACTACTTTTTCTGGGCGGTGAAGTGCTCTGCCAGCTCCTCCAATAAAGTTTTGTGTTGCTACAAGCACGCTTGTCGGAAATGCTCCCGAGAACGGTTACGCCTTTTTGCTAACAGATTTCTCTGCCAAGCCTTGCTTCTGCTGGTTTCTGGGGAGGTGGAACTTACTCCAGGTCCTCTTACATAAGACGAATTACCCTTACTGACGAGCCTCCAGGATGGCGAAGCAGAAATAGTAAAGAAGTTGAAATCTATCGATGCTAGCTGTTCGAAGCATGAAGCAATGAATAAGGAAATCTATCAAAAGCTAGGCAAAACTAAACCAGACATTGAAGGAATAAATAAATCAGCATTGGAGCAGGCGAATGCAATAACTAGTTTTACGCAGCTAGTTAAAGACTTGCAAAGTAGAAATAACAGATTTGAAAATCGCAGCGGACAAAACAAATCTTGTGTTTTACTGTGTCGATGAAAATAACCGAGCCGAGACTTCGGACCAATCGGAAATCTTCATCATGATTATTTGTACAGAAAAACGTCTAATCAATTTGCACTCCATAAAGAAGGCCCACCGCGTAGTTCGGTACACTGAAAGTCGGAGCAGGCCAATTGTTGTCAATTTCGCATCGTACGAAACAAAAACGTACCAACTAATGCAAAAAGTTCAAGGGTCGCCTTACAGCGTCAATCAAGATTGTTCTCGCGAGACCCGTGACGTGCGTAAGTGATTCTGAGAATACACGAAATCGAAACGGACCGATAAAGACGAAGTAAGGCTAAAGGGGACCGAATTGTCAGCAACGCCCAACCATTTTTTTGGGATAAGGAAAACGAAATAGTTGTGAAAGTGCGCAAACGATGACAAGTTTGTCAAAAGTGGTGCCCGTCGCGACCTTGTTGAGATTGTAATCAATTTTAGGAGCCTAGTAAATAAAGTCGTAAATTTGTGGGTTCAATTGATTCTTTCAAAGTTGACTTTCTATTTGGCACAGGGTCTTGGCTGAACACGTCTATTCGCGATAGGGCAGTCTTTCCAGATGATTTTATAGCTTTTCGGAAGGACAGGCCCAGCTTAGGCGGGGGAGTCTTTGTACTCGTTCACTGTTCACATCAATCATCGGCCCTTGATATTGGACGTGAGAAATTGCAATCAGTTTGGTGCTTCGTTAGATTAGAAGATAATTGTTCTTTTGCCGCACGGAGCGTTTTATCGACCACCTGCATCAGCCATCCCGAGTGTGTGCATCAGCCATCCCGAAATGGCAACATTCTAGACTTGATCTTTCGTAATGTCCCCACTGTCGTAACTTCCGTGGATAACGTTCCGTGTATAAGTGATCACACCGCTGTCATCGCGAGTATCAAGTTTAAAAAGAACAAGACAAAGAACAAACCTACAAGGAAGGTATTTCTTTTTGGTAAAGGCGATTATTCTGCGATGTCACCGGCGCTTTCAAATCATCTGCCTGTTTTCGAATGCCTTGCCGATTATTCTACAACACAAGAATTGTGGTGTGCTTTTAAGAGTAAAGTAATTGAACTGATAGGTATTTACATACCAAGTATCCTTTCTCGTGGGATGAAAAGCCGCAAGAAGCGTTGGGTTACCTTACAGTTATTGAAAAGATATAAAAAAGGCAGCGAGAGTACCGTAGCTTTAGAAGAACGAAGACAAAAAAAAACACTTGGACAGGTTAAGCACCCTAACGCATGAATAGAAAGGTATGGCAAAAGACGTGAAAGCGGGCTACCTAAATAGGCTAAATGTAGAAATGAAAATAAATTCCAACATAATTTTGGTTGTACTTAAAACGCTGCGGTTCGGGTGGTACCCGTGTTAACAAAATAACAAAATCCAATATAATAATCAAGTGTTCTCGGAGGTTTCAGGCATGGCGAACTGTCTCAATGAATATTTTCCCTGTGTATTTTCGCCAAAGACTGATGAACACTGTGCTATCCCATGTGTATACCCCATGCCTTTAATGCAGCCGATTGAGGTTAGCGTGAACGGCATTCAAGCCTTTCCCCCGCACGGGGCACCTTGAGCAATCTTGGTGACGGTACTGGCGATACCGCGGACCCCGAGCCCTCATACTCACGCTGTATCCTACCGTGGCTAGGAGTTTTAAGGTGAAGGGTAGAAACCACAAACGGTGGCTGTCGGAGCCGTGGTCAAGCTCCGGCGGATGGGCTCCCTGTCTGTTTACCAGGCAGGGATCTCCGGGACCTCTCTCGGCATCAGGGTAAACCGAGCGAAGGAAGTACCCCCGTTCCCTGCTTTTTTTCCATGCTGCATGGTTTTTTCAAAATTTTCTAAACACAGTGATCGGCCCCCCAAAAGGGGCCGCACCGAAGCGAACTTTCCCCCATTGCCTGCCCTATCGTTCCAAATACCTGACAACTTTCCCCGGTTCTTGATCATTGCATCCGAAGACAATACAAAGCCAGTGACATCGACATCCGTTTTCTTAATAGCTAAGTGCATTGAATGTGTTGTGGGAAAACACTACAAAGCCAACAAACTGACCTCTGGAGAGATCCTTGTAGAGGTAAACAACCCGGCACAATAAAAAAAGCTTCTTGAACAAACCCTCATTGGTGACCTGAAAGTCAAAGTCACTCCCCACCGAACGCTAAATACATCCCAAGGTGTGATATCCGAATCTAATCTCTGCAATGAAACTGACTCTGACATCCTCGAGGGCCTGCGCGACCAGGGCGTCATTGCAGTAAGGAGGATCACTATGCGTCGAGAAAATCAGGAAATCAAAACCAAACATGTTGTCCTCACCTTTGACCGCAGTACCTTACCCGAATTTGTGAATGCAGGCTTTCTTCGATGTACCGTCCGACCATATATCCCCAACCTCCGTCGGTGCTTTAAGTGCCAACGTTATGGGCACAGTACTAACAACTGCCGTGGGCGTTTAACGTATGCAAAGTGCTCAGAGCACGACAACCCCAAAGAGAATTGCAACAGCACTTTGATTTAGTGTCCGAACTGTAGTAGCCCGCACACAGCGTACTCAAGGACGTGTGAAACATTCAAACTTGAGAAGAAAATACTCAATCTTAAAGTCAGCGAGAACATCTCTTACCTAGAAGCGCGTAAAAGGCTCAGCGCCTTTGCTTCTGCGAAGTATGCCGACGCAGCTCGCCGGGGGGCGGAGCGGCGTCTTGTCACTGCGGCCACCCAGTAGTGCGAAGCAGATTTGGTGCCGCCCCAGCCCCCCAAGGTGCTGCCTAAGGCAGCCCAACCAGCTGACACAACACCTGTGGCACCCGCAAGTGTTGCGTCGGCCACGAACGCCAGGAGTGATGGCTCTGCCGTTGGTCCCCTACTTCCGGCTACCAGACCTCAGGTGGCCATGGATGTAGATGTGGCGGGTCCTTCGACCACCTCTGCGTCCAACACGCAACAAACGATAATGGGAGGGAATCCTTCCTCCACTTCGAACATATTCCGTGTCGGAGGCCCCAAGGAGTCCATCTCGTCGCTGTCCCAGCACTCAGACGAGGACATAGACATGACACCGTCTCGGACAGCACCAAAGGTGGTGAAAGAACAGCGCTCCATGGCGGGGCGGTGAAAAAAGCCAGCAGCCTCCTGTGACACTGGCCCAGATCATACCTGAGTGTGGTAGGTGATACATCCAACCCTAGTCTTCACCAGCCAAAATCTTCTTTAAACATTTATGGTAGCACAAATAGTTACGCAGTGGAACTGTAGAGAACTAATTAAAAACCTAGGAGATATATATGAAATCCTACACAAAACTCACACAAGTGTCCTGTGTTTACAAGAGGCTCACTTGAACTCTAAGCATACCAACTTCCTAAACCAATACTCAGTATTTAAAAAAGACAGAGACAGCTGCTCGCACTGCTCTGGTGGCGTGGCAATAGTTATACAAAAAGCTGTCCCTTGTCAATCTATTCATTTGCTCACCGGCATAGAAGCGGTTGCTGTTGGGGCAATTATCTTCAATAAGTTAACAACAATTCGCTCACTGTACATTCCCCCTGAATATCGTCTGTCCAGTTACGAATTTGAGTCCCTTATAGATCAACTGCCAGAACCGTTTTTACTAGTTGGTGACCTTAATGTGCACATCCCACTATTGGGATCGGAACGCACAGATCCCCGGGGCCGGTTGATAGAAAACTTTCTCTTGTCATACGGAGCTTGTCTCTTTAACAAAAAGCAGCCGACATACTACAATATAGCACACCACACATATTCACACATTGATCTTGCTATAGGCCCCCCGTTCTTTTTCAATCCATCGAATGGGAACTGGGTACGAATCCCTACGGGAGCGACCACTTCCCAGTCACCCTCAGATATTTAGAAAAATGCCTCTACAGTTACACTTCACATGAAAAGTTTAAAGAAGCAGGTGCCGACTGGGCAACGTTTAAAGAGATGTCGAAACGTACTTACACATCAATAACACACTTAGGTATTGATGAAGCGTGCTTCTTCATCACAGCACATATACTTGATGCTGCCAGCGTTTCTATTCCCCAGACCTCCGGTACCACACGTAATCTTCAGAGGCCCTGGTGGAATGACGATTGCAAGAAGGGCAGAAATGCTCAGAATTATGCCTGGGGGGTTCTCCGCAGGTATCCTACTACAGAAAACCTGATTTCCTTGAAGCGCGCAAAAGCCATGGAACGGCGAATCCGACGTCAGGCAAAAACAGATAGTTGTAGGTCTTTTCTATCATCAATAAATTCCTATACAGAAGCGCGCAAAGTTTGCAACAGGATACGGAAACTGCAGGGGCAGAAAACATATGTCACACCTCTTGTCAGCACCACTGGCGATACACTTGAAGACCAAGCAAACACCGTGGGACAGCACTTTGAACATATTTCCAGCTCCTCCCACTAACTGAGACGTTCCGGCGACACAAAGAATCTATTGAAAGAAAGCCTATTCGTGACCACAAGAAATCTAATGATGGGTATAACTCTCCTTTTTCGCTGCAGGAACTTATGGTAGCCCTCAACACATGCCGCGCTTCGGCGCCAGGAGCTGATATAATAAGATACACAATGATTCAGCACCTGCACATAGATACCCTCAATATTCTTCTCTTCTTGTACAAGATATGGTGTGCTGGGTACTTTCCTCATGCTTGGAAAGAGGCAATTGTGTTGGCTATATTGAAAGAGTTGAAAGATGCCTCTTCTGGGAAAAGCTATCGCCCTATTGGTTTGACAAGCTGCTTGAGCAAGCTCTTTGAAAAGATGATCAATAGACGGCTTATCTATTTCTTGGAATATCATGGTGTCCTTGAAAGCTGCCAGGCAGGCTTTCGCTTGGGCAGGTCAACAACTGACTATCTTATAGCTGTTCAATCTTATGTTAAAGAAGCTTCGGCCCATAAACAACACTGTATATCTGTATTTTTTGACATCGAAAAGGCCTATGACACCACTTGGCGGTATGGCATTCTGCATGACCCTAAATCTTTCGGCATTTGTGGAAACATATTAAACACACTGGAAAGCTATTTATCAGATAGAACATTCCGGGTACAATTTGGTGCAGCGTAATCCAGGACGTATACACAAGAAAATGGCGTTCCCCAGGGTGGAGTGCTTAGCTGCACACTTTTCATTGTAAAAATAAATACGTTAGGGAGAGCACTGCCACCCACCATTTTTTATTCAATCTGTGTAGACGACGTTCACATTAGCTTCAGGTCATGCAATTCCTCTATCTGTGAACGGCAAATCCAAGTTACTGTGAACAGACTAACCAAGTGGGCAGACAAAAGTGGTTTTATCCTAAATCCGCAGAAAAGCACTTGTGTTCTCTTTTCCAGGAAGCGTGAGATTCATCTGCAACCAACCATACAACTGAAGGGAGTCGACATACCCGTAAAAAGAGAACACAAGTTTCTTGGAGCAGTTTTAGATGATAAACTTACATTCATCCCACACATTAAACAACTTAAAATGAAATGCATGAAGACTATGAACGTCTTAAAAGTCCTTTCCCGGCAGTGATACGGTGCACATACAACATGCCTTTTACGTGTTTTTAACAGTCTTGTCAGGTCCCGTATAGACTACGGAAGTGTAGTGTATGGGTCCGCCTCAAAAACAGCTCTAAAAATGCTGGACGCAGTGCTGCACTTGGGGCTCCGCCTGGCGTCCGGGGCTTTCCGGACGAGTCCTATTGAAAACCTCTAGGCAGAAACGGATCAGTGGTGCTTAGAGCACCAGCGTACATACATGGCACTTTTGTACTGCGTAAGGGCAACATCCTTAAATAGTCATCCGCTAAATGCTATTCTTAAAAACAAAGCGTCCGAAAGGCTCTTTTTGAGCCGTCCGTCGCTTCCTCTGCCTTTATCTATCCGAGTGAAGGTGGATGCGGAGGAACTTGGGGTTATTTTATCAAAATTTTACAAAGCTGGCTTCGTTGAGTTCATGCCGCCTTTGCAACTGCGCCCTGTCACCTGTGACATGTCGTTCAAGAAAATTTACAAAAAACATTCACCCGAGAACTCATCTGACAACACTTCCTGCACTTGCGAAACAAATTCGCATACACTGCCTTTTACACAGATGCCTCCAAAACTGCCACTGCTGTGGCATGTGCTGCACACGGTCCAAACTTTGCCAGCACAAGGACAGTAAACAGAAACACAAGTATATTTACGGCTGAGGCACATGCTATATTAATTACGTTAGAACACATAATACAAATAAAGACACAACAATTCATTATATACACAGACTCGTTGAGTGTTGTGACAGCACTGCATTATGGAAAACCAAGTAGGAACATTGTGCTGAACAAGTTCGTTAAAGAGATAATGGCAGCCTACGCTTTAAAACAGGTCATAGTCGTGTGTTGGGTGCCTGGACACAGTGGCATTCCTGGTAATGAACTCGCAGACGAGAGCGCCGCTGCGGCAGCACTTCTCTGCAGCGTCAACGTTCAGCAGCTTCCCTATCTTGACTGGAAACCATTCATTCGAAAGGCAATCCGACAACGCTGGCAGCAACACTGGGACACTCAGACAGAAAACAAACTCCACACTATACAACCCCAATTAGGCAGCTACTACACAGAAAAACACAACAGAACAACGGAAGTATGCATGTGCAGATTACGAATAGGCCATACATACGCTACTCACTCGCACCTTCTGCAGGGCAAACCACCGCCACAATGCGACAGGTGCGGACATCGCCTATCCGTCAGCCATGTCTTAGTTGAGTGTGGGTACTTACAGAAGGCAAGGAAAAAGCACTTCCGGGAACTCTAGACTCACATGATTCCTCTTCATCCCTGGATGTTTTTAGCTTATCAACCCTTAATTCCAAGTAAACGCCTTTTTGCTTACCTGGGAGACATTTGCTTTTTAAACCGCATATAATACATCGTGTAACCTCGGGGCCCTCAGAGCGGGAGGACGCTATGAGTGTCTATTTAATTTTTTTTGTTACATTGTTACCTGCCATTCCCATTTCCCGAATTTTATTGTTGTTTTAAATGAGGGGCTGTATACACCTCCACACTAACCTCTTTTAAAATCGTCACATCTACAGCACCATTTTATTAAAACATCATTCAAAATGATCAACCATTGCGTCGGCGCTCTTTGGCCATCGTTGCCCTTGCGCCATAAAACAAACAGATACAATACAATACATTCAAGTCTTTCTAAGTAATCTCGATGAAACAAAAGCATGTGGTCCTGACGGCATTCCTCTGCGTACTTACAAACATTGTGCTTCGCCGATTTCCATGTATCTTTACCTAATTTACTCTAAGTGTTTATCTACTGGTGTTTTACCAGATGACTGAAAGATGGCACACGTTGTGCCGATCTATAAGGGTGAACCCAAAAAGAAAGCTGTCAACTATAGACCGATTTCACTAACATCGATTGCCAGCAAAGTACTTGAGCACATCTTGAACAAGAAAATAACGCGACATATAACACAGCACAAATTGTTAATAGACAATCAGCATAGGTACCGTAAAGGACTATCATGTACCACGCAGCGTGTTGTATTTTCTCACGAATCATTATCTAGTATTGACGAAAGTGGGCAGATTGACTGTATTTTTCTTAGTTTCTAAAAAGCATTTGATTCCGTTTCACATGCTCTCTTTTTGCAAAAACTTCAGGCCTTTGATTTAAACCTAAATGTGGTCATCTGGATGGACAATTATATAAAGCATCGTTGCCAGTGTGTTGTTTTACATGGAAAAGCATCCAAATACGTTGACGTGACATCAGGTGTGCCACAGGGCTTTGTTCAAGGTCCATTGTTGCTTTTAATTTATAATAATGATATTTCTGTTGGTATCTCATCGTCTATCCGGCTTTTTGCTGATGATTCTATAGTCTACCCGAAAATTAGGTGTGAGCAGAATGCCTCCCAACTTCAAAACGACTTGGTGGGTATTTATGACTGGTGTACAACGTGGAAAATGTATTTGAATTTTAATAAGTGCGTTACCTTTGTTTTTCAAAGAAGAAAAAGATCGAGTATAGATATTGTATAAATTATGTGCCAGTTTCCGGGAAGACAAATTACATATACCTGGGGGTTTTCTTTTCTTCTGACTGTTCATGAAATATACGCTTGGATTAGGTTTTAGCGAAAGATGCGAGAGTGTTAAACTTTATTCAGCATAACTTGAAATTTTAGCATCTGCGGCTTAAAAAATCTGCGTATTTGACGTGTGTACGACCAGTCTTCGAATACGCCTCCGCTGTCTGGGATTCGGTGCAGGTATCTCGCTGTGATAAGATAGAAAAAATACTGAACAGAGCGGCAAGGTTCGTCCTGGTACGGTATCAATGTCGGGAAAATTGTACCTTTATTAAACAAGAATTGAATTTGGAGGTACTTTCACCATGTAGAAGAAAATTGCGATTAAAACTTCTATATTAATATGTATAATAAAAGTGGAATCAACAAGAATACGTATTTACAGACGCCACGTTATTTATCAAATCTAATTGATCATTCATTTAAACTAAAGGAATACCGTCCTAGGACTGGAATGTTTGCCAATTCCTTTTTTGTCAAATCGGTACATGAGTGCAATGAGCTCTCGAATGCACAAGTGTCTGCTGTGAATAAAAACTTGTTTTTTTTTCGAACCTGTCCCCCTGCTATAACGTCCTCTGGTGCTGCAGGTATACGTTTGAATAAAGAACAAAGAAAAAATAGAGGATATGCCGGAGTTGGATCGCGTGCGTTACATCCTAATTGGGATCGCGCCATTCGCGTTCAACGCTTTAGCCGTCCAAAATCCGACAACCCTTGCCAAATCGGACAACCAGCAAGACCAAAAATCCCCCTACGACTCCACACATCGCTCTGTTCGTGTCCACCCGGGAGGCGATGTGCTCCTTTGGACTCCTTTTCGTACGCCTGGTCTCTATGAAAAAATTCTTCCACGCTTTATTGGTCCATACGTAATCCTCGAAGAGACTTTCCCTGCAAATTATCGAGTAACTCCCTTGAATCCTCCCAATGATCTCTGAGGCGTGGCGTGAAAATTGTACACGTTTCAAGGCTCAAACCTTTCAGGTGTAGTAACCCAGACTGATTGGCGCCCTGGAGGCCGCTTCCGCGCGAGGGGGCAAATAAGTGTGAGCATTGTGGACTATTGTGACCAGCGAGTGGACTATGGACAGATTACTAGCGCCTCGTCATCATCTGTACATAATCATCGGCACTACCTCTTATGCTTGTTCTTACTCAAAATCATTCCTCGACATCATCATCATCATGGTGTGCGGGCAAATCTAGCGTCTGAGCTTCTGCAATAAACGTCGCATTGGACCCCTATCTCTCAAGATTGTCAGGCCCACGGTACTACTCTGCTAGTCCAGTGCGGTAAGCATGCTTTGCAATTCTTCCCCCGAGATACATAGGAAGGCAACGTCATCAGCAAATTGTAGGTTACTGAGGTATTCCCCATTACCTCTTACGCCCACCTGTTCCCAATCCAATGTTAACCCTGTTTGCTAGCTTGTAGTTATTTTGACTGAAATCTAAGGTGGCAGAAATTCTGCTAGCGATTACCTTTTTACGTACCTTGTAGACGACGGAGAGTAAGCTGATCGGTCTGTAATTTTTCAAGTCCTTCATGTAACCTTTCTTATAAATTTGGATGATGTGTGCGTTCTTCCAAAGTTCCGGTATACTTGCGGTCATTAGGCATTGCGTATACAGGTTTCCCAGTTTCTCAAGTACAATTTTCCCGCCATCCTTCAAGAGCTATGGTGTTATCTGATCCTCACCAGGAGCTTTGCCCGTTTACATTTCAGTTAAAGCCTTATTTACTACTTTTGTCGTAAGTGGTGGGATCTCTATCTCCTCTGAACGACTTCCTCGTTGGGTATTATCCTAGATGTCACGGCTGCTGTAAGATCTCTATAGAACTCCTCCGCCGCTATAGCGGTGTTTTTGCTATTTGTGATAAGATTGCCTTGCTTGCCTTTAAGTGCAAACACGTGATTTTCCCCCATGCCTAGACTGTGCTTCACTGCTTTCAGACTGCCTCCGTTCTTTACACCATGTCCAATCGTCTTTGTAGTAAACTTTAATATGTCGGCTGTCTTACGAATATTGAATAACTGCGAAAGCTCCGCTAGTACTACTCTTGTCAGAAGGGGTGGAGATTTTCATGCTTTGCTATTTCCTAAATAATGTTTCGTTTCCAGTCACCGCAACACCTTTCTTCTCTATAGAACATACGTGGTCTTTTTTTTCGCATTTCAAATTCCATCCTTGGCGGCTTTCTACCTAAATGCGTCCTATGCGATACATCCACGTCCAGTTTTCGCGATTATCGCTCATCTATGTTTGCTGCATTCTTCAACACAGAGTAAGATTGGAAATTTCTGTACTGTATGTCTTTGTTTCAATCACCCATAAACACACTTAACGATCTTTTACCCTCATGGAATCCCGGTCATATGTTGAGCTATTTGTCGTTGATGAAAGTTGACGCAAACCGAGTGCCAAAAACTGCATTTCTGCAGATATTATTTTTTATGGGGAAATTACTAGTATTAAGAATATTTTGAGCGACGCATGCCATACATCTTTACCCTAATGTGGTCGGCGCACGCACCCGATTTTACGGCCTCTAATTCTCTGAACTCCTGAAGAAGCATTTTTACGGCGGACACTTGCGGTGCTTTGCGCGTTTTAAATCGCATAGGTGCAGGGGAAATCCCCAAGTCTATCACTTTCACGGATTCTCCGAGCGTTGTACGTGCAATTTCATCCAAAGCGCATTGTAAAGGCTGTGTTACTATTTTACGTACTAGACTATTACATCAGCATGTGACTAATGTCGAAGTGACCATGTGCTGGGTTCCACGACACACCGGGATTACGGAAATGAGATAGCGGAAGAAATGGCTGTTATTGGCACACTTGTAAATACACTAGACATAGCAACATTATCTACACCGACTTCCAGCCACACATCAGACATCACCTTCGTACGAAATTGAAGGGACAGACAACAAACTACACTTAATCAAATCACACTTTGGACGATGAACCAACATAAAATCGAGGGTTGGACGGAAACCCCTCTGGTCAGGAAAACACATGACAATAAAAACTGGCACTGGCACTGGCACTGGCACTGAACAGTGTGCAGGTAGCGCATGTGTCAGCTCAAAAGTTACGCCACTCCCTGGTGAACGTGAAGAACAAGAACACAGAAGAAAAGTTGCCAGGCATTGTCTACAGCATCTTTTGCGCAGACAGGGACCGAAGTTATGCCGGTGAGAAAAAATAATTCAGCAAATGCTCAAGCAGCACATGTACGACAAAAGAAAGAAGAACGCGTCTTCTTACGCTCTCGCTGAACACGCAGAAACAACTCACCATGAAATATATTGGGGCAATGCAAAAATAATCGGAAAAGAGAAGAATTGCAACCTCACAACTTCATCTTGAATCCCTTACAGCACACTTAATCGCAATGACGGCAACTTCCCACACCTGTACACACGTTGCTAATGCCACATCGCGAAGCAATTCTAACCGGATCACTTTCGCCCCCACTTTTCATTGTGAACAAGGCACCCGTACGGGAGCCGAAACGTCTTTTTTGGATTTTAAACGTTATTGGTCAGTGCCAGTTTTTACTGTAATGACCACCATCTCACGTAATACGCTTATCGAAGTCGCCTTAGCTAGATTACGGAGAGACCACACACTTGTAACGCACTCACGCCTGCTCACGGACCCTTCCCAACCCTGTGGAGCAAGTTTGGAGAACACATATATTTGATTGACATTCCATTACGATGCAAGGAAGTCGACACAACACGGCCAAAACACTTCCAACAACCCTGCAGGCTACATTTTCTAACTCATTCGTTAGTCTTTGTAACAGATGACCCCATTATTCTTGTTAAGGGCATTTATAGCAATTTGTACGAAAATTGGGTCTTTGCAGTTCATTTCGTATCACGCATAAGCATTACCTGGTCATATACACCAGCGTTTCTAGCCGTTCGTTAACTGCCTCTTCTATACTTCAACTGCAAGAATTTAGGCAGAGTTTCCACAATTTTTTCTTTATTTCTGTAATTTTATTGACCCTCTTTCTATTCGTTGGCCCTGCGCCAATAAACCCCAGTAATCACAATCTTGTTGGTTGTAACGCGTTACCAACGAATACTACATAACACTGAGGTTATACCTTTTCAGACGTTTTGAGAGCTGCGATCCTGGCCATGAAATAGATGAAGAAAAGATCGACACGCACGTCATGAAAGTACAGAAGTAGCTGCAGCTGGCCGACATGTTTTGCAGAGCAAGATAAATAAAACAGCTGTCAGGTCACCTACGTTTTATCTGGTGGTGTCAGGATAGGTGAGCATCAATGCTCTTAGCGTATCGCACCGAGATATGTTTATATATTTATTGTTGCCAAGTATTGTGCTGCTGTGTTTAGCATTGCAAGTATATGATCTCGCGAACTATGCAAACGCAATAAATGACTGTATACCAACCTCATCACAACTGCCATTTTTCCAGCAGGTTTCATCATTTTTTTATCAGCTTTTACGACCAAGAGCCATGGCCAATCACTCTTGTTAGGCCTATGTTTAACGTCAGGCACACTCATCGTTGAGATTTATGATCTGACATGCAACGTCGTGCTCATTTTACTTCAACCTGCCGATACCGGTTAACGACGTTAGACCTCAAAGCGACACTTTAGGAATAACATCCCCCCCGCACGGGGCACCTGAGTATTCATGGTGACGGTGAGCAGCGCCACCGCGGACCCCCAGCTCCCATACATAAGCTGTGTCCAACCGTGGCGAGGTGTTTAACGGTGAAGGGTAGAAGCCGTAAACGGTGGCAGTCGGAGCCGTGGTCAAGCTTCGGCCGATGGGCTGCCTGCATGTCTACCAGGTAAGGAGCTCTGGGACCTCTTTGACTACCTGGGTAAGGTCAAAGGAGAAAGTACCCCCGTCTCCCTGCTTTCATACTGTGCCGTATGGTATTTATAACCCCCCCAACCGTGATTGGCAGCCTAAGTATCGTTTCCCCCATTGCCACTTTAAATGCGAATGCATTTCTTAGTCGGGGGTTGTCGGGCTCCGTCGGCGTGCGCCTGCATTCCTCCAGCGTGAGCGCACGTGAGCGCGCGCCTCGTAGTTCTGCCTTCGTCGCCGTCGTCGTTGTCTCGGCGCGGCAGACCCGCGCCGCTACAGTCGGGGGTTGTCGTGCTCCGTCGGCGTGCGTCCGCAGGTGTTATCTCTCAGCGTTCCTCCTCGCCCCTCGCAACAGCTGTTGCGCGCCTAGCAACCAGAGCAGGTGGTAGCTCGGGCGGGAGTTGCGGAGGGCAAGGGGAGAGGAGGAGCGCGCTCGGGCTGTGAGGGCGCTCGCATCGCGGAGCTCGGCGGAAGAGAGAGCTCGCGCGCGGGGCGGGCGTGTTGCGCGCGTCTCTCTCTCCTCTCCGCGTACCCTCTCTGCGCTCGCTGCGCTCGGAAAATGTATATAAATGCAGTGGAGCGCACGCCTCTCTCCGTTACTGCTTGCCGCAGCGCACTCATCGGTGCACCCAATGCATTCGCAATTCCGCAAGATCCCCTTCGGGGAGATGGAGGGAGTATTTTTGACATTTCCTGAACCAGATCATCACTCTCGATTTCTTGTCATAGAGTCCCTCAATCCAACCAACCCTCTTGCATCTCAGTCAGTATCCTTGATCGCCAAGTATCTTGAAGCCATAATAGGAAAATCGTATGAGTGCAAGAAACAAAGGTCTGGTGAACTCCTAATCGAAATAAATGACAACCAGCTGTCTGCAAAGTTTCTAGGTCAGACTAGACTGGCTGATCTTGACATCAGGGTCACACCCCATCGGAGCCTCAACAGCTCGCATGGTGTGATATCCGGGACAGATCTCCCGAACGAAACGGATGCGGATCTCCTTGCCGGCTTGAAGGATCAGGGCGTCACTGCAGTGAGACGCATCACTATCTGCACAGACGACAAGAAGATTCCTACCAAGCACATTATCTTGACTTTTGACGGCGCAGTTCATCCACAACACATAAATGCAGGTTTTATCCGTTGCTCAATCCGTCCGTAGATCCCGAGCCCGCGGCGCTTTTTTAAGTGCCAGCGGTTCGGGCATGGTACAAACTCTTGCCGTGGCCGAACGACGTGTGCAAAATGCACGGCACATGATCATCCGAGCGACTATTGTCCATCCGATACCCCGTCTTGTGTGAACTGCGGCGGGACGCATGCAGTGTACTCCCGCAAGTGTGAAAAATTCCAACTGGAAAAAAAGATAATCAACACCAAGGTAACTGAGAACATCACCTTTCCGGAGGCGCGAAAGAGGTTCGCCTCTTTCCCCGTGGGGAGATACGCTAACGCAGCCCGCCGGGGGACGGAGCGGGGTCTGGTGTCCACAGGGACCCAGTTCAGCGGTTCTGATCAGGTCCCGCCCCCGCCACCCGCTGGGTTGCCTCACCTAGCCCAACCCGGCACCACGCCGCTTGCTGAGGCAGCAGCTGTTGTGGTGCAAACCACTTCTGTTCGGACCGGTGCCGCTCCCGCGTCAACCTCCCCGCCCTCCAGTACGTTGGAGGGTGCCGAGGGGATGGACACCATGGGCCCCGCATCTCCTCCCACCGCCACCGCACCGAACGTGCCACCTCTGGCGCCCCCGACGGTGGCGGCTCAAACGAACGGCTCCGGAAAGGGGAAAAAGTCCGGGGTGGCCGGTTCGATGGGCACCCCCCGGACATCTGAGGACGAGATAGACGTCACGTTCTTGCCTGAAACGCACCGCAAGGAGTGGCCTCCGAAGGCCAAGCCAGTAGAAAGGCCTAAAAAGCCTAATCCAAGAGTAACAGCCCCGAAAGACGAGCCACGAACACACACGAAAACACACACTCCAGTCATTTCTAAATTTAAATAATGGGAACAGAAAACATCATCCAATGAAACTGCAGAGGCCTCCTTAAAACTCTTGACGATGTGTATGAGATTCTGCATGTCAGTCATTCAAATATCATGTGTCTCCAGGAAACCCACCTCAATTCTAAACAAACAAATTTCTCAAATAGGTACATGATATTCAGAAAGGACAGTGTTGACTGCACCCAAATCACGTCTTTATTTATTTTTCCTTTTGTTACAGAGCATGAGCCAAACACAAAAAGCTGCTGTTTCAAGCAGCTTGACGAGGTGGCTGGCCCAGTACTGGCAGCAATGATCGGCGCAGATTTTAACAGAAAAGTAGTCATACATACTCACACACAGTATACATTTTCATTCGTGTGACCTAATAGAGCATACAGATAAAAAAAACGCAACGAGGAACACACTTGAACTCGCACACACGAAAATATAATGATAACCGCTATCTTACTATTCGTGATAGCAAAAAAAGAAAAAGAAAGAAGAAAACAGAACAAAAGGATCCCCTCTCTGCAACTTCGTTTTTTCCAGTTGCGAACATCAGGTGAACAAAAGAAACCAAATATAAGAGCGCATCAAAGAAACAACTCGTGAAGACGTTTTCTTGACAAAATAGCAATATGAATGTTTTGCGCTTCAAATTTGTTGAGTAGTTGTGGAAGAATGTAAGAGAGTGATTGCATGTCATAATTATTGCGTGGTATCGGTACAAGCCATGTTTCGGTAATGCGCGGATCATACAATCCCGTTTTCTTCTTTAACTCAGATAGGCCAGCCAAATATGCATCATTATTCTTCACTCGCAGGCAAAATGAACGCGCTAAGTGGTAATCATAAAAATTATTTGCTTTGATTATGCGGTACTGGCGAAATAATTCCGCTGTAGGATCCAAAAACGGCACGTTTGCAATGATTCGCACAACTCTTTTCTGCAACAGATAAAGCGTGTTTAAATTCTTCATAGTAGTCGTTCCCCAGACTAAATGAGCGTATCTAATATGGGGTAGAATTAAAAAATTATACAGAAAAAGTTTTATACGCTCAGGTAAGACAAACCTATGTTTGTTTATTATGCCTACAGTTTGGTAAACCTTTTTACTTATTGCTTCGACATGCTTATCCCAACTAAGAGTACTGGAAAGATGAACCCCTAGGACTTTAAAATATTCCACTACCTCAATGTGTTCAGTACCAACTGTTATTTTAGGCGAAGTGACAATTTTATTTTTTGGACGAAAAAGAATTGCTTTTGTTTTTGCTAGGTTAATTGTTAGGGCATTTTGTTTTGTCCAGTTTAAGAGCTGGTATAGGCTGCGGTTGGAGATTGTTTCGATTTCGCTAGTACTCTTTCCTGTGACTAAGAGACTGCTGTCGTCTGCGTAACAAATTAACGAAAGTTCAGGCTTTTGGAATAGTGTGTGAAGATCGTTTATGTACACACTGAAAAGCAGTGGCCCTAAAATACTTCCCTGAGGGACACCTGTGCTTATGCTTTTTAATTTTGAAGAAAACTCGTTTAACGACACATATTGTCGTTAAACGACCCACTCTTCAGAAGGTGTGGCCATTATCTCCCGGAAATCGTTAGCATGCCACACTCTATCTTTAAACACTGTCCTCGAGGCTGTAGTGATCCGTACAATAATATTTAATAGGTTTATAACGGTATGCTCCATTTGCATCTCTCCTGATTTTGCACTTCTGAGCTCTGATTTCGAGGCACTGGTTGACCAGCTGCCCGAATCATACATACTGACGGCGACCTTAATGCGCACAACTCACTTTGGGGCTTTTCCAGAACGGATGCCCGAGGTCGCCTGACAGAGAAGTTTCTTACATCCTCCGGAGCATGCCTTTTCAACGAAAAACACCGTACATACCATAACGTAGGACACAATACAAACTCGCATCTTGACTTGGCTATTGGTTCCGCAGTTCTCTTTCTATGTGTTGAGTGGGGTACGGACAAAGACCCATATGGTAGTCACCATTTCCCAACTTTATTAACGTATAAAGGTACATTCCCGAGCAGTGCATCTTCCCATAAAAGGTTTAATGAATCAAAAGCAAACTGGAGCACGTTCACACAAACATCACAACTACACCACACATCCAGAAAACACCTACACGTGGAGGAAGCCGCCCAACTCATCATGGCGCACATCCTCGACGCCGCCTAAAAGTACATTCCCCAGGCCTCCAGTGCATCCCGCACCCCAAGGAGGCCCTCGTGGAACGAGGACTGCAGACGGGCGCGAGAGGCCCAGAACAAGGCATGGGGTATCCTTCGCCGGTACCCCACGTAAGATAACCTCATTTCTTTTAAACGGGCAAAGGCTTTTGGGCTGCGAGTGCGCCGTGAGGCGAAAAGATAGAGTTGGCGCACCTTCCTCACTAGCATCAACTCATACACTGACACACAATGTCTGGACACGAATACGCAAACTAATAGTACAACAGACACACAGCCTGCCCCTGGTTAGTACAACAGGTGACACACTGTAAATCCAGGCTAACACACTCGCACAACACATCCAACACGTGTCCAGTTCAGCGCACTACACAAACACTTTCATTAAACCCAAAACATCTGCAGAAAAGAGGTCCCTGCGTGATGATAACAAGTCGCACACTTCTTACAATTCTCCTTCTTCAATCCCTCTGCTAAAGGCAGCGCTGACCACATGTAAGCTTTCAGCTCCAGGTGCAGACAAAATTACATGCACCATGATTCAACACCTACACTCAGACACCCTTGAAACACTTCTACATCTCTACAATAACATATGGCTTTCAGGGCACATTCCTCGCTCTTGGAGGGAGGCCATAGTAGTGGCTTTCCTGAAGGAAGCGAAGGACCCTTCCTCCCCCGCCAGCTATCGGCCCATCGCCCTTACAAGCTGCCTCTGCAAGCTCTTCGAGAAGATGATAAACAGGAGACTTGTGTACTTTCTTGAGTACAACGGTTCTCTCGAGGGCTGCCAGGCAGGCTTCAGGGCGGGGTGATCTACAAATGACCAACTTGTTTCCCTTGAATCATACATAAAGGACGCTTTCATTCACAAACAGTTTTGCACAATGGTGTTTTTTCACCTTGATAAGGCCTATGACACCACCTGGCGCTACGCGATCCCCAGTGACCTGAAGTCTTTCGGTGTTTCGGGCCATATGCTCAACACCCTTGCTAGTTATTTGTCCGATAGAACGTTTCGCGTGAGAGTAGGTAGCACATTCCCACGAGTTCATGTGCAAGAAAACGGCGTTGCGTGAGGTGGAGTTCTAAGCTGCACTCTGTTCATAGTTAAGATGAACTCCCTTGTGAAGGCATTGCCACCTACAATTTTTTAATCAATTTATCTAGACGACGGCCGGGTATCTTTTAAATCATGCAATATGTCCATCTGTGAGCGTCAAGTCAAGCTCGCTGTCAAAAAACTTGACAGCTGGGCAGACAAGGACGGTTTTCAACTTGACCCAGAAAAAAGCACCTGGGTTCTCTTCTCCAGGAAGCGTGGGATCCATCCAGACATACAATTTACCCTTAACGGCGTATCGATTGCTGTGAGAAAGGAGCACACGTTTTTAGGTGTGGTGTTGGCTGAAAAACCTAAGTTCATCCCTCACATTAAACAATTGAAACATAAATGTCTAAAGGCTCTCAATATTCTTAAAATTTAGTTACTCCTGTTACGTATTTTCACAAGCCTAGTGGGGTTTAGATTGGACTGTGGGAGTGTTGTGTATGGGTCAGCCATGAAAACCGCACTTTGAATGCTCGACGTAGTGCTTCACTTGGGGCTTCGCATCTCTTGTGGTGCATTCCGTACGAGCCCTGTACAGAGTCTTTACTCAGTGTGACAAATGGTGCTTATCACACCAGCGAACCTATGTTGACTTGTTATATGCCTCGCAAATTTCATCAGTGGGCAACCATCCTTTTAAACCGGTTTTTAATAATACATCCACATCACAGCCCTTTTTAAATCGCCCATTTATTCTCGTTCGCTTCTCGCAGATAGTGAGGGACGAGGTCACTTTTCATGAGGTCTCCTTTTCAGACACATTCAAATCATCTCGCAATGATCTTGTAGCACCGTGGCATCTTCGTCCTGTTGCGTGTGACTTGTCTTTCTTAAAATACAATAAGAACAGGACACCAAGAAGTGAGATTTTGCAGCATTTCATGTATGTGCAGGATAAATACAGGGCTGCAGAGTTTTTCAGTGATGCATCTAAAACGTTCACTGCAGTGTCCTGTGCTGCGCATGGTCCCCATTTTGAAGCATCATCACCAGCCCATCTACGCGCACTGCAGGGCAAACGCCTCTCCCATTATTCTCCAATTACCTCGGTCCTGTGCCAACTGTGACCAATTTATCCCCGCAAACTTCTTGATCTCATCTGCCCACCTAACTTTCTGCCGCCCCCTGCAAGACTTGCCTTCTCGAGGGATCCACTCTGTTACCCTTAATGACCACCGGTAATCTTGCCTTCGCATTATATGCCCTGCCCACGTCCATTTCTTCTTCTTAATTTCTACTAATATGTCTTTAACACCAGTTTGCTCCCTGACCCACTCCGCTCTCTTCTTGTCCCTTAATGTTACACCTATCATTTTCCGCTCCATGGCCCGCTGAGTCGTTCTCAATTTAAGTTGAACCCTCTTAATGAGCCTCCAAGTTTCTGCCCCGTAGGTGAGTACCGGTAAGATGCAGCTGTCATACACTTTCTTCTTCAGCGACAATGGTAGGCTGCTATTGATTATCTGAGAACGTCTGCCATACGCACCCCACCCCATTCTGATCCTTCTAATTATCTCTGCCTCATGGTTAGGATCTGGGGTCACAACTTGGCCTAAGAGATATATTCGCTTACCACTTTTACTGCCTCACCACCCATCTCAAACTGCAGTGCTGTCCCGAGATTATTGATCATTACTTTAGTTTTCTGCATATTAATTTTCAGGCCCACGGTTCCACTCTGTTCGCCTAGTGCGGAAAGCATGCTTTGCAATTCGTCCCCCGAGTTACTTAGCAAGGCAACGTCATCAGCAAATCTGAGGTTACTCAGGTATTCTCCATTAACCCTTACTCCCACCTGTTCCAAATCCAACATTCGGAATACTTCTTGTAAGCATGCTGTAAATAACAAATGAGAGATTGTGTCTCCTTGTCTGACACCCTTCCTTATAGGTATTTTACTGCTCTCCCTGTGGAGGATAATGCTAGCTGTAGAGCCGTTGTAGATATCCTCATTTTGAAGCATATAGAGCAATGAATGTAAAGACTAGTATTTTTACGGCAGAAGCATATGGCATTTTTCTGGTTGTAAGTCACATAGTTGAACATCATATTGTCACGAAGCCAAGGACGACGCAGTTGTTTGGAAAAGAAACAAGTTTATTGGAGCGAACTTGTGCTCCCCTAACAACTCAAAAGAATACAGAGGCGGCGAAGCAGCGGCCAAAAAAGTGACGTACCTGCATCGGCGAGCGTCGCAGATTCAAATGCCACGGCGTCTGCTGTGCAGGCTTTTATCTTTCGGCGCGAGAGTTTCTGGAACCGTCGATTCGCATCCAGGACATTGTAGATCACAGAAGATTATTCGGGGCCAGCGGAGTTAGGGCGAAACACTTTGCTTATCTGAATGAGATAGCCCGTGCGGCCTAAAAATAAAGAATGGAACACGCGCTTCGCATGGGACACAGATAACAGATCCGGGCGCGGCCGGGCCTTAAAAGCAAACAATAAATAGGCAAACCCGTATATGGTTCGCGGCAATATTCGTAAATCCATCATTTATACCGATTCGCTGAGTGTCGTGCATACATTGTCGTCCAGAAACCCCTCGAAGAACCATGTAGTTAACCTTGTCTTTAAATCAATTTTGCTGGCGTATTCTTCAAACCTTGAGGTGACTGTGTGTTGGGTGCCAGGCCATTCAGGCAACGCGGAAATGAACTGGCGGATGAAATGGCCGCCAATGCTGCACTCCGAAACACAGTAAACATAACAACACTACCTTACACAGACCTCAAGCCACACGTGAGACAGCAACTCCGTAAAACTTGGCAAGCAGACAGAGCGAAGGACAAACTACAAACTACACGTAATAAAACAAAACGTAATAAAACCATAATTATACAACTGACTCGCACAACAGACACACTGAAGTTACCTTAGCTAGGTTGCGGGTAGGCCACACACATGTAACAAACTCACACCTGCTCACTGGCTCTCCAAGACCAATGTGTAGCCGGTGTGGGGAGGGCCTATCCCTAGTCCACATCCTAATCACATGCAAAGCACTCGACACAACCAGACACAGACACTTCAAGAAACTATACAGACAACACATTCCGATACACCCTTCCTTGTTTTTGGGTGACAATGACATGGTCTCTGTGCAACGCGTTTTTAAATACTTGTGTAATGTTAACTTTTTAAACTCATTTCCTATCATACGTAATCAAACCTGGCCCTATACACCAGCCACCACCATTGCCATAATTGATTTTATTGTTATTCTGGCTTTTGTAGCTACTATTTTCTTCTAGATACTTTTGTTTGGCGCTCTTTGCCCCAGCGGGCCTTGCGCCAAAAAACTCCAACCACCATCATCATCATCATCAGGAATAACATCCCGCCATTGCGTACCCATCTTCTCTGCTTTTTAACTAGCCCTTCAGCAGGTTACATTTTGAGATTTTCAAACGATTTCTTAAGCGACATGCCACTCCTTATGACTACCCTCCGGAATCGAAAGGGTCAACCTCTTGAAGTCCAACGCGGTAAGAATATTTTGCGATGATTACGAAACTGTAATTTTATTGCCACCCTTCCACGCTCGAGCAGTGCGGTTTATTATTTGCCTTCTTATTTACCGCGAACAAGTTTTACTTGCAACAGAACGCAAAGAACAGGCACAGAAAGGGCGCTTCTTTAAACGAAAAAGGGGGAATTACATCATCTCTCGTCCTGTTTAGCCACATCTAGCAAACAAAACCAATGGGGACGTCTTTGTAGCCCCGTAGCTGCAGGCTCACACCTACCCGCTTTTTCAAAGAATGCAAAGTCGCGTTCGCAGCGAATTGAAATTGTGCGCCAACGTTTCTTGAGTGACGCAAATACGGGAAGAGCGAAGTTTTCGTAACCTGACCCAAGTATTGCTTAAACGAGCCTCACAGCTAAAAAGGTTCGCGTGCGTACCACTCTTCCCACTACACCGCCTCCGAATAACCTTCGTCACACACATGATAGCGTGTGTTCTGTGAGTTCTGTTAGAAGTAAAACTTGTCAGCATTAAATGAAAAGCAAACTACACAACTTCACTGTTGGAGCGTGAAGCGGGGGGGGGCAATAAAATTCTTTGTGTAAACATTCCGAAATATTGTGACCGCGTTTAGACTTCCAGATGTTGGCCGTGTTATAACCATTGCCGATTCGTTAAAATGAATTGTATTTCGCCACATTAAGTTTCCTGTCTGTGAGGCCGACAACTGGTATTTAACAAACCGTTTTTATGCTTCCCAGTAAGGTGGGTTACACGGCCGCAGCGGCTGGAATCTCCAGGCGGAAAAGACTGGCCGCGTTTGCTGCTTTTGGTTTTGGCAATGTAGTGGCTGCGGAAGGCGAGGGTTGTCACGCCGAGTAGGCGCTTGGGTGCGCGTTAGGGTCTAGAAACAGTTTAACTCTCTAGAGCTTTTCTTTGCGCATTCACGTTTACTCAAAATGGCACAACAGCTGCCGAGAAACTAAACACTGAGAGGCCGCTTTAGTTGAAAAGATCCGGGTTAAAGCCCCCGCTAGGCTGTAGGGCGCAGAGCTTAAGATCGACACAGCTAGCCTGAAGACTCAATACATTTACTTCTGATTTCACTCAGTGGAAAAAGCGCAATATTCCATTCCACTCCTGCAAACGTTGCCGGCATTCCATTCCCTTTTGATTCCGAGCTGACGAAGAAGTGCAATGAATCCGGAGTGATTCAAACTCATTATTGGTAACGGAGAAACACCGGTTTCAGGAGGTTAGTGTAATAACGCGCGCTTACTACGGTTAGTGCACAGTAATGCTTAGCCAGTAAGCTGTTCCTTCCGTTGTTGGAGTAGGCTCATATTAAAAGGAAAATCGAGTTTCCATAAGGCCGTATTTCTACGGTTCGGACTGGCTAAACATTCCGAATTTGCTGAAACAACCCTGCAGTGTCTTATGTAACTGGGTGGTGGACGCACTAAAGCAGGCGTTCAGTGCCTTACCCACTGGGCCAGGGATACACTTGTCGAAAGCGACAAAATACCAGAGAAAAGTGCATTGGGCCTTTCTAAATACTGACACTAGGTGTTTAAAGCGCACGAAATCTTCATATTGAGATAAATTGAAATACCCACTTACCGGGTATGCAGAATATTAGGGCCATCTCTTTGAGTCGTGCTCAGTCAGAGATTTCCAGCGCTTGAAGCAGAAGTTCTAAGAGGGTTGAATTAAAGTTTATTTTGAGCCAATACAGAAAAAGCAAGTGCCACATGCTAATTTTAGAAAGGCGCGGATCACGCAATTGCTCGCACGCTTGACCAGTAACTCCTTGTCCTCAATCATTGAGCTTTTCAACTAGTTCTCTCACGAATGTAGGGAACACAATATTACAATGTTTTGGTGATGGTGCATTAGCATAACAGGTTTTATATAAATCTCAGTACGTCACTGGAACGGCCGCAGTTGGACTATGTTGAAGATGGGTCGAAAATTTTAAAAGGAGAAACTCAGTGGAGTGGAACAATATGGCGACATGTGTTAAAGCTCAATGGTCGTTCGAATGTTTAAATGGTAAAACGTGCAAGCCGTTATTGCTGAAAAATAGATAACGAAAATTTCTTTTTGTACATTTACTGGTATTCCTGCAGCGCTGGGGCTTTTTACATACAACTGTACCGCAAGCGCTGACGAAATGAAAAAGAAACGGACACAAAGGGTTTGTTTTCGAAACAGTCATCCGTTGGTTTCCAAGGCAGGGATCACTTTTGTACCGAAGAAAAGGTCGGCCACCACGTTCCGTACCTTTAAATTATTCCCTGCATTTATATCTCTAACGTTCACGTAACTATAGGGGGCTTCGTAGCGTTTGCCACTATAGTTAGGCTACTAGAAGGTTCAAACATCGTGGCCATTTTTACGTAGTTACGGATTAGTTCTAAAAACACCCGCTCACCCTTTCACACAGCTGCAAAGATGGAAGCGTAAAATTCACTTTCTAGCGTTTTTGTGGGTAAATTTGCAAGCAATAATGAATTTGGTATACCATTGTATTGAGCACGTATTGGCTGTTTCGTTGAAATACGTAATATGCCGCTATAGATAACTGGTGTTTCTTATTGTTTGTGCAAACTCCCACACATTAATCATGACACACTCAAATGGGTAACAATATAAGCCAGAAAACGGGTCTTTAAGGTCCTTTTCATAAAAACTGTGAGACCGTCACAGACAAGACGTGATGGCCACGGTATAAATATTCTCTGCGAAATCAGGAGTTTTCGCATAGGCAGGGATGAATTTTGTATTTCCAGAACATGGCCAGTCCTGTTCGTCTCACGGTGCGGTTGCCTAAGCTAGCGGCTGTGTGAATGAACCTTCAAAAATTGTTTGCAGGCTCAGTACTACACTCTAAACTTTTTTTCCACCCATATTCTCCCTAGAGGTTCTTTTTCGCCTGTCCTCTAGTGATCCTCCTTGTAGGAGTTTTTTTACTACATGGAACAGGGAGGTTTTGTTTACCTCCTCAAAACAGGCTGTTTTTAGGTGATAGAAAGGAGGTAGTTAGGGAGTGTTAAGAAATGTTAGGGAGAATTTAAGGAGATCAAAATGGAGTATTCTTTACTTCCTCAAGGCGTTTTTAAGTGATGTTTATGGACTTTTTAGGCGGTTGAATAGGAGCTTATTATGGCTCCCTTGGGAAGTACTTATGTTATTTTAGGGGCGTTTTGAGGAGGTTCAAGGGAAGCATTTACTTCTTTTGCATGGAGTTTTACGTTTTGTAGGCCTCGCGAGGGGAGTTTTTAGGAGGTTCAAGGGAAGCATATATTTCTTTTGAATGGAGTTTTGCAAAGTTGGGGCGGTTTTGTAGGCCTTCCGAAAGGAGTTTTTTCAAGGCCACAAGGGAGAGTTTCTAGTTCCCTGCGGGAGTACTGATTTCACACGGTTTTGCTCGGTTTCAGGTTTATTTCAAACGAACTTTCGCATACAAGTTTACATGGTACATGGTGTACACAAGGAGGCTCCGAAATAAAAACTTAAGGCGACCTCCTATAAGAAAGAAAAAATGGTAAATTGCTAAAAACACGCCAGTTAGGAATGGAAGACAGCAATAGAATGCTAGTTGAACAAACCGTAGAATTAATATTACTACAAGAACTGGAAATACGCGAAAAACAAAGATAGGCGCAAACACAACCACATGGTAAGTGAAATCATTAGATAATAATAGCGGATCAAGAACGCGTCAGTACTTATCAGAACGCATCAGCACTCAGTACACAAAGTGAAAAAAATGGTTGCAGTGGTTTACAACAACAAAAAAATTTCAGTTGGTGGTGAAATGAGCGATCTGTGTGCTAGTTGAACAAACTGTAGAAACAATATTACTACAAGAACTGGAAATACGCGAAAAACATATAGGCACAAACACAACGGCATGGTAAGTGACATCATTATATAATACTAGAGGATTGAGAACGCGTGAGTACTTATCAGTACGCATCAGTACTCAGTACACAAAGTGAAAAAAATGGTTGCAGTGGTTTACAACAACAAAATTTTTTTTCAATTGGTGGTGAAATGTGCGAGAGCTGTGTATCGATTTGATATTGAAAGATAACGAGCATTTTGTAGATGGTAAAGGCACAAGAGATAAATGATGTAGGAGACAGACAGCAATGAGATGGCTATGGATAAATGAGTAGTATAAAGAACGAGAAATATGCTGCGGAAAATACCAGTGCGTTTTGATAAAGACACAAATGCGCCAAGAAAAGTGACCCAGTCTGAGGGGTTAATTGCGATGATATAGAACAGAATGGGTGGTATCGCGACAGCTTCTTCAGAGTGAGAAGAAAAAGCCATGTAATTCGTGTTTTTCCGATAATTTTGAGTTGAGTCATTTGGCACCAGTTGCCAACATTATTTAGATAATTGTTTCATGTTATATTAGTTGGTTAATAATGCCGCGAACCATACATTGGGTTTGTTTATTTGTATTTTGCTTTTACCGCCCGGCTGTGCCGGTCTGTGTTATCTCTGCGCCAAGGAAAGCGCGTGTTCAATTCTTTCTTTCTGTGCCGCATGTGTTATCTGTTGTGATAGGGAGAGCATTCCGATCTAACGTGAACAGCCCAGAATAATCTTCTTGGGTCTACTATGTTCTCGATGCGAATCGACGTTTCGAGAACCACGCGCGCCAAAAGATAAAAAGCCTGCAGTGCGGACGCCGGGGCATTCGATTCTGCGACGCTCGCTGACGCAAGTCACTTTGTTGACCGCTGCTTCGCCGCCTCTGTATTCTTTTGAGTTGTTAGGGGAGCACAAGTTCGCTCCAATAAACTTGTTTCTCCTGCAAGACAACTGCGTCGTCCCTGGCTTCGTGACATCTGGTGGAGGTGCGGGGTACGCACCCTTCATGCCCACTACAACCTCGAGAAGCCGCCAAGCCAGTCCAACAAGAGCCAGCCCCCGCCTGCAAGATTTACCACCCGAGTTCGGTTTGATGCCAGAAGGGCCCAAGAAAAAGAACGCTGCAACCAACACCATGGTGCAAGAAACAACATCGCCAATCGTCCTGCAGCAGCCCCGGGAACCGCCATCGTTCCGGGGAGCCCCCGCTGAAGACCCCGAAGAATGGTTGGAGAAGCTGGAGCGCGTCCGCATCTTCAACAGGTGGGACGACGAAGAAACTTTCCGGCATGTCTTCTTTTACTTAGAAGATGCTGCTCGAACTTGGTTCGAGAACAATGAGAGTTCTTTGACCGACTGGACTCACTTCAAAAGGGAGTTCCTGAAGACATTCACTACCGTTGTGAGAAAAGAGCGAGCTGCGCTTTTGCTTGAAACTCGGACACAACACCCCAAGAAAGGGGTCGTGATCTTCGTTGAGGAGATGAAGCAATTATTTCGCCGCGCGGACCCCGAAATGACGGAAGAAAAGAAGTTACGCTTCTTGATGCGCGGTGTGAAGGAGGAGCTGTTTGCTGGACTTGTCCGCAACCCGCCCAAAACCATCGCTGAATTCGTGACCGAAGCCAGCACGATTGAGAAGGCTCTCGAAATGCGTGCTAAGCAGTATGACCGGAACTTTGTTGGCGCGGCCAGTGCGAACTACATCGACAACATGCGGGTTCCGGCTGATAGCATACGCGAGGCTATCCGCGAAATAGTGAGGGAGGAGCTGCGGAAACTGCTCCCGACGACGCCGCAACCACAAGTCGCTTCTCTTACCGACGTCATTAGAGAAGAAGTGCAGCAAGCGCTGGGAACTTCAACGACGCCAGTAGCACCTCGCGAGCCGCAAGCCATGACCTACGCGGCTGCTGTACATCGCCCTCGCCCACCTGCACCCTATCGTCACGAGGCTCCGTACCGTCGTCCCCTCTCGCCGGCCCGACCACCTGCGGCGCAACCCCCTGCCCCAAGGAAGACCGACGTGTGGCGAACGTCCGACAATCGTCCGCTGTGCTACCACTGCGGAGAGGCCGACCACGTCTACCGTCGCAGCCCCTACAGGAGGCCCGCCAGCTCGCTCGAGTTCGTATAACGGGCCAGCAGCTGGTGGATGCGGGCCGCTACAACCTCCGACGCCGAGACGCCGAGTACCAACCAGGGGATCGTGTGTGAGTTTGGACTCCCATCCGACGACGCGGACTCAGTGAGAAGCTCCTGCGACGGTATTTCGGACCCTACCAGATTCTACGACGTGTTGGCCAACTTACCTACGAAGTGATCCCCGATGGTGACTCCGGCACATCACGACGACGCACGCGGCCTGAAGTCGTCCACGTGGTTCGCTTAAAACCTTTCTACGCACGATGACGAACTTTTATTTTCATTTGTTCGGACTGTCGCTTATGTTAGCATCGGGTCGATGCACTCTTAGAGGGGGGGTAATGCCGCGAACCATATATTGGGTTTGTTTATTTGTATTTTGCTTTTACCGCCCGGCTGTGCCGGTCTGTGTTATCTCTGCGCCAAGGAAAGCGCGTGTTCAATTCTTTCTTTCTGTGCCGCATGTGTTATCTGTTGTGATAGGGAGAGCATTCCGATCTAACGTGAACAGCCCAGAATAATCTTCTTGGGTCTACTATGTTCTCGATGCGAATCGACGTTTCGAGAACCACGCGCGCCAAAAGATAAAAAGCCTGCAGTGCGGACGCCGGGGCATTCGATTCTGCGACGCTCGCTGACGCAAGTCACTTTGTTGACCGCTGCTTCGCCGCCTCTGTATTCTTTTGAGTTGTTAGGGGAGCACAAGTTCGCTCCAATAAACTTGTTTCTCCTGCAAGACAACTGCGTCGTCCCTGGCTTCGTGACAATATTATTTCTTCACTAAAAGATAGCTGTATTATCAGCATACAGAAGGGCCCATCGAATATCCCCTGTTCAGTAAAAAAAAAAGAAAACGTCAGAAACATAATACGAAATTCTTTAAACTACTATCCAATGATTACAGGATTGAAAACAAATAAAATATTGGTGAGGGATATTGATGCGATTAAAGGTAATTAGTTCTGAATCCTTCACACGTGGTTTGGTGCTGGCAAGGTCCAAAAAGGCATGTTCCACAAATGTTAGAGCTCTGTGTGCCTTCTTGGGACATTGAATGTTGAAAACCCAGAACGATGCAAACAGACTACACAGTCCTCCCAGTAAAGATGATGCAGTCAAGACACTCTGGCCATCGATGCGGAGGCTAATTTCCCCTTTCGCGGAATGCAGGCAGGGAGTCAAAGGAACATCTACCTGAAAAAGCAAAAAAGAAAAAAAAATGCCCCACATGTAAAATTCAAAACAGACACTATGGTTAAACGAACTTAATAATTCGGCACAGTAATAAAATTGTTATGCCAGGTTCCCTGCGAATTTCAGTACTTAAATTAGGAATGCAAAGGCTTCATAAAACCAAGTGCCAGTACATTAACCACCGTGGCTTTTGCAGCAATAAAAAAGATATTACTTCCGCACAATATACTCGAGCACAACTTTGAATGACAGTGAAGTTAAAATGCAAGTCTCTCTAGGTTGATAGATTAGCTCACGGGGAACACTATTATACCCCTCTTACACCTTACCGCTTACAAATAAGGTTGAAACTAGCAAAAACACGGTTTCACCGGAAGGGCTTAAGTGGCCTGACGCGCACAACTTCTTTCTTGGCTGCCGCTGGATGGTGCTACTCGTCCATACTTTGGGTGGCAGTACCGCTTTCCAAGGGAGCATGCGAGCTACGCATGAGAAAATCGTTCGACGCCAAAACTTGCGAGGCCTCAAAAGGCCAATGTTCTTCTTCAGTGAAGCGTAAATACTGATCACAGGTCCAATGGAGAAACATTTTGCTTAGTGGTCTCGAACGGCAAATGAAAGGGGATTTTGGGGAAGCATGAGCGATTTGACCGGAACTGACCAAACTGCTTGGTACGTGGTAATGTTGTATTCAGTTGCTTGTATACTGCTATTAATCACCGCTGCTTCACTTGCTTCCGGTTTATCCTGATGCAAACAGCGACTGCAGTCGTGTTTGCGTCACGCTTGATGAGCAGTTGAACAGCGATTTCTCAGCACTTAAGGCATCTTGGCACTAAATCAATGCTGAAATGGCTATGCCGAGGTCCGACTTCCGTTTGAAATCAACTTGCTGGTTGTCTTCAATGACCCTTTAACAACAAGTTACCAACAAGGTAATTATGCATTGCCTCATCACTGCAACCGATTGTTCCTCCGTGTGGTGCAAAGTTAGTTAGTGTGTAACGTGAAACGAACCGTTTCTGTGATTTGTAGGACTGATTCTGCTATTAATTACTGCAGTGACAACAAGCTATGAAAGAAAATCCCGCCATCTCCACGAAGTGAATGATGATGAGAGGGGCGAATCTAAAATGCTTATCAGCAGACAATGTGACGCATTAAGTGCAAGCTGCTTTCATAGTGTGTGCATTGACATTAGGTTATGGCCCCCTGGCAGAATGATGCGCTGCGCGAGATTTTGCCGTACCTAAAAGGACAGGCAACTCATTTTTACGGAGTATAGGATCTGTAAAAGGGTTGCGAGTTGGGCGAGTTGGTAATTATGCATTGCGAAAAATAAACTGCGCGCAAATTAACGAGGACAACAACACATGAAGACGGCACAAGCGCACACTCGCAACTAGTTTATTATTGCACAATTCAAAGCTTTATATGCCCAAGCGCCCAATTGCCGCGCCACCAATGCGTCACAGTTCTCGGCGCACTCAGCCGAAAATACTAAAAAACCGTAACAACAAAACCACAAAACGAACTTTGAGGCGCACGAAAGGCGAAAAATCAGCAAAGATAACCGCATCATACATGGATTAAGACCCCCCTCCCACCCCCAACACACATTCCCAGAAGCACCGAAATAGGGCTCAATGTGCGTCTAAATATGCGACTTCTCGATTAAGCAGGGCGATAGAGGGATGACTGACACATTCGGAACCAGCTTTTCTGATGTGGCTGGCTTCTACAATTTCTCGCGTTTGCTGGTTCTTATGTCGCAAAATTTAAATCGTCTATGTATGCGCACGCAAGCGAAGCAGATGAACGTAGCAATTGTTTGCAACGGCGAGAACTGCCTCTTCGTTAGCAGCAGAGTTTGACACCACCTATCGCCAAAATAAACTGATTGAGACAACACGGCCGCACTCTCTGCCTGTGATCGCGCTGGTTGAAGCATCTATCCGAGTATACGTACGGTATTGGTTTTGTAGCTGCGTGCCACCGTCGCGTCCTGCTTACTCGTTCTAATTAGCATTAGGCCACGGTTGAAGTGCTGGTGCACGGAGACAACAGAAGACTAACATGGCGACCGCCCGCTTGAGATGATTACCTCAGATAGGGCGTTTATTGTGGACGTGGTAGTATACAAGGAACCGAACGCCACCTCACAAATGGTGTTAAGTCGTTCTAAATCCTCCCTTTTGCTACCCGGATGGGCAACGGTACTACCGTGGAGGTTCGTCCACTTCTTTAGATCATGCCTAGGGAGTACATTTTTTGCTATAGGTACTTTTCAGGGCACATTACTTGATTAAAACTCCATTTCCGGCTAGTTTGCGTTTACAGTGTAAGGTGAACGGGGCTGGAAGTGGACGCCACATTTTGTTCTGGCTTCTAGCATCGTTCAATTATTATATATTGTATTTAATCCTGTAATAGCTTTGCTGGAGCGGGTATTCTTACCCATTTAATTGTTATTTTTTTTGGGGGGGGGGACAGGGGGACACGAATTTTTAAAAGGTTTAAAGGACAACGTACTCTGGATGAGAATGACCGCCGGCAACTCCATAGGATACTATTGCAACGTTCCGAGAGTGCATCTATTGGGAATAATAAATTTTACGTAGTGTAGCCTAGCATTTTCGACAGTACGTGGGATGTTTTCACTGTTTCTTCTCCATACGTCACAATTTGAGTTTGTGTGGGAAATGGCGGTCTTGCTTGTGTTTGTTGACTTGAAGGTCTCTTGCTTAGTTTTTCTGTAAAACGTAACTTCTGCCAAGTCCGTAACCACGAACTATTGGCTCAATATTGCCGGTGTGTTTATTCGGTTCTTAGATCAAATAGCAGACTGTTACGGCACTTGGTGTAGCCGAAACTTTCGAACGGAAGGAACGAGTGGTTTCTCGAAATTTATTTCCTGGTTTATCTATGCGCAATTAAATATCTTGTTTCACTGTTGAATTCATCAGTCTCGAGGAAATAAGGATAAGAGTTATTACACCGAAATTATTACACAGTCTACAAACACAAAAAATAGGGCACTTTTAAATGCCCGAAGCGTCGAAAAGAAAGATTGTTACGAATATACGAACACCCTTGACATACAATGCAGTCAAATGTTATTCCAATCAGGCAAGTCACACAATTTACTTGTGCAGCAGAGGTGTAGTCGGCCTGAGAAAAATTGCACGAGGTTTTTACTGCTGATACATTTCCTGATGCCTGGGAATTTCTATGTAACAGGCAAGAAAATACGTGAAGTTCTCAAAAGATGCAGTGCTCCCAATGCGCGCCAGAAATCATTTTAAGGTACGGCAGTGAGTGCTCCATATTTGTGATGATAACAAAAGATTTGTGGCTCGTGAAAACCATTATTATGAGCAGCATAGGTAAGTCCCCTGGAGGACCAAGGCCTCTCGCAAGGACCTCCAACCGCTTCTTTCCTGTGCTGATCGAGTTCACTGCCTTCCTGCGATTTTCCTTACTTCTTCTCCATACCAAGATATTGCCTACCCATTTTCTAGTGCCGTTTCGTCCTATCCATTCTGTTACCCTGGTGGCTACACGGCGGTCATTTTGTCTCAATACATGGGAGCCCAAGCCCATGTCTTTTTATTCATTGGAACTATGTTATCTTACTTGAGGGCCAATTACCCTCGAAATTCAGTCCCCAGTGGCTGTGAAGCAACTGACCACGGCGGCGGTAAGACCTGTGATGCAGCAGAGGGTGCTAAGAATCAATGGGTTCGGACAGGGCGCCATTGGAATCTGAACCTGGCAACGTTTAACACCAGAAGTTTATCTAGTGAGGCAAGTATGCAGGTGTGCCTAAATGAATTAAAGGGTATTAAACGGGATGTGATCAAGCTTAGTAAGGTTAGAAGTATAGGTGAAGAATTTACAGTACTAAAAGATAGACGTATCCTATGTTACCATAGTTTTGTGGGGAGAAAATTCGTAGTGCAAGTCCTATTCAATGAAAAATAGCTGGCAATACAGACGAACACTTTTACATTATTAGAGGAGTAGGCGGTCTAGTAATTAGGCTTAATAAGAAGTACCACTTTATGGCAGCATAGAGCTATTCGCCTACATCTAGCCATTCCGACCAGCTAGTTGAACGTTTTTAGGAAGCTGTAGAATGGGCATTGGATTAAGTAACGACGCAGTATTCCCTAGATGTGAGAAAATTCAGTGCTAAAGTAGGCAAGAAGCTTACTGGAGACAAGACAGTTGGGAACTATGGTTTGAGTAGTAGGAATAACAGAGGTGTCTTATGAGTAAAGTTCGCGGAATGGAATAATCTCCGCATCATGTATACCTTCTCCCGCTAATGGGAGAGGAATGTTGACGTGGTGATGCCATAATGGGGAGCATAAAAAAGAAATTGACGTCATGCTTTGCGTTGACCCTGCGTCGTGCAGCATGTAGAAGCGCTTAGAAGGGTGAGGTGTAGTGACCACAGGATGGTAAGATCTGGAATTAGGCTAGATGTGGAGGGAGACCGTAACAACCCAGTACAAAAGAAGCCGATAAACGAGCTAGCAGTAACATGAAAGGTGGATGAATTCAAGATGGCGCTGCAGAACCCATATTCTGCTCTAACCGTAGAAGCAGAGTTTACGACACAGGAAGCGAGTCACGATCTTATACGCATCATTACAGAGTGTGCGGTAGAAATAGGAGGAAAGATCGCTAGACAGGACAAAGGTAAACTTTACCGGGAGACGACAGATTTATTTAAGAAACGCCTATTCATGACAGTCTCCACTCCAGGTAACAGAATAAAACTAGTGGAGCTTTTAAACTTAATCAACAAGCGTAATACAGCTGACACACGATAGTATAAAATGAAGTGCATTAGGCATTCTTTAAAGAACAGAGGCAGCCTGAAAACAGTGAAGAGGCGTCTAGACATCGGGAAAAATGAGATGTTTGCACTTAACGACAAGCAAGGCAACGTCATCAAAAATAGCGATAAAACAGTTATAGTGGTCGAGTAGTCCTATCGATTGCAAAACATTAGCCGCGACATGCAGGGTAATGCCGAACGAGGAGGCAGACATTCTACCAGTTTCAGCAGAAGACGAAAAAAGGCTTTCAAAGAAATGAGATACGGAAGAGCAGCTTGTGAGGATCAGATAACAGCATGCCCCTTGAAGGATAGCTGGCATATTGTACTAGAAAAACTGCCGAACCTGTTTACGCAATGCCTAATTACCGCGAGTCCAGCGGAATCTTAGAAGAACGCGAACATCATTTGAATCCAGTAGAAAGGTGACATGAAGGACCTGAAAAATACATGCCGATAATCTTACTGTCAGTCGTGTACAGGGTGTTTACCAAGGTAACCGCTAAAAGAATTTCTGCCGCATAAAATTTCAAAGTATTGAACAAGCAGGGTTTCGTAAAGTCTAATAAATAATATACGATATTCACACGACCACACAAGTGATAGCGAATTGCGCGGAGAATACTCAATCCCTATATATAGCCATTATAGATTATATGAAAACATTTCACTCCTTGAGGACCTCAGCATTCTTGGAGGTATTGCTGAATGAGGGTGTAGATGAGAATTAGGAAAGACTTCTAGAGGATATCTAGAATTGATATATTGCTAAAAAAGTCATCCATAAGAAGTGCAAACAATACCTGTAAGGGAGCGCGTTTGTCAACGAGAGACAATCTTCCTAATGCTATTCAGAGCATGTTTACTAAAGATATTCATAATGTTAAGTTGGAAACAGGTGGGCCTAAAGGGTAATGAAGAAACCTCAGTAACCTTAGTAACGTTGCCTTGCTAAGTAAATCGGGGGACGATTCGCAAAGCGTGATTACCGCACATGACATGAAGAGTATATTTGTGGGCCGGAAAATTAGTGTGGAGAAAACTGAAGTAATGCGCAATAGCCTCGGAGAGCATAGCGGTTTCAGACAGGTGGCGACGCAGTGGAAATGCTAAGCGAATATATCTACTTAGGCGAAGTAGCGACCGCGGATCCGAACCATGAAGCTGAGATAACAAGAAGGTTTACATTGGGGTGGAGTTCATTCGGCAGGAATTCTCAGATATTCAATGGCAGACTACCATTGTTTGTGAAGACGAAAGTGTATAACAGCTGCATCTTGCTGGTACTCACGTACTGGGCAGAAACGCCGAGGCTCACTAAAAGTGCTCAATTTATTTTAGTGAGCAAGGGAATGGAAGATGGCAGGTATAACGTTATGGGGCAAAAGAGTGCGGTGTTTGGCATGGAGCAAACACGTGCTAAACGAACAAAAATGGAAGTTAAGAATTTGAAATGGTTGCGGGCATGGCATGTAATGAGAAGGCAAGATAACCGCTTGTCATTAAGTCTAACAGAATGGGTTTCTAGAGAAGGGAAGCGTGCCAGGGAGCGGCAGAATGTATACGCGGAAATGTGATCAAGAGGTTTCCTGGGATAACTTGGTCGCAGTTAGCACAGGAAGGGTGTAATAAAGGTGTATACGAGAGGACTTTGGCCTGCAGTAGGGGTAGACATGTGGATGATGATATTCTACGTGAGTTTTTTTGCTTATACAGGAAGCTCGTTTCCTGTTCTGAGGAGTTACTCCCATAATTCCTCGTTCCGTGGCCCGTTGAGCTGATTTAACATTAACTACTAAAGTTGTTTATTACGGGGCGAAGGTTTTGCTCTATATGTTTCTCTGGAACGAAGCATGTCGTATATTTTTCTTCTTTGTGGCAAAGGTAGCTGACTTTTACTATTTTAGGGTGCTCGCCGAGTGGACCCTAGGTAATAATCTAGTGCTCCGCATTTGATTTCTTTCTCGTGTTTGAAGTGAAGACTGGCTACCTGTGGAGGTAATTATATTCTGGTCCTCGTTCTTGGGATTCGCTACCCAAGCTTATGAAGGCGTTCTCAAAGGCGAACATTGCGTGGTATTTATCCATATTTATTTTTAGGCCAATTGCCACGCTTTGAATATTCTATCTATCATTTTTTCCGGTCATTTGCAGACACAATTATCAAGAATGTGTGGTGTAGGAACCTGAAATTGCTCAAGTATTCTCTATTTATCTCTAAACCTGTGTTTTCTTAATCAACTTGTCTTTATACACCCTCCAGAAATTCTAAGAACCTTGCTGGCCGGACTTTATGTAGTGGTCCTACGCCCTTTTGCATCGTTAATCGCTCGCTTTGTTGGTGAAGGATTACCCTTCTCGTAGATTCCTTATATATGTCGTCTAGGCGTATTATCTAAGTTTCCTCTATTACGCGGTCACTTATTGCTTCCAGCACTTCTGCGGTGTACACTGAATCAAGCGCTTCTTCATATTCTACAAACGCTTTGTATAAGGGGTATACTGTATTCTGCTGATTTTTCTTTTTTTTGAATAACCACATAAATTTGATCTATTGGGGACCATCCTCTCGTAAACAAAGGTTGCTTTTGTGCTTTGTGGGGAATGTATGCTGTAGTCTGTTCGGGTAAATATAACACTGGTTAACTGCGCGGATAGAATTGAGAGAAAGCTGGTGGCCTGTCGTGCCTGATGTCTTGAGTAGCTCACTTCTTGTGAATGAGACATACGTTATCGTGTTTCGTGGCTATAGGCGCATTTAGAGTGCTTCAGCTTTTTGAAAATAGTGAAGAAAGCTCTTTCAGTAGAATATCTTTGTCGTACTTCAAAAGATCCACATTTATTCTGCTGTCACCTGCAGCTTTTCCTTTTTTGTGAAGTTAAGAGACTTTTATAATTCCTGCTTAGTTAGTGGAGGGACAATGCCAAGTATGCTTGTCAGTAGTGTCTCCTGGTCTAACGTCAGTGTCGTACGGCCTCGCGTAGAATGGTTCCACTACTTTAACTATCTTGGCCAAGCTGTGCGTAATTTTTTCCTACTAGATTCATAGTGCGGAAGTTCTATTTTAGCCATCGCTTGCTCGCTTTGATTGATTTTCAGGGACTCAAAAGTATATTTGTCAACCGCCCATTTTGGCTTGCACTGAGTAGACAGGGTCCAATGGACACACGTTTAATCGTATATACCAGCGATAAGGCACTATTTATTTTTAAATGCTGGAAGAAGAAAAACTACCATGCGCCGTTTGCGGCGGCTGCACCGACTGACCACAGTGACGTCTGGTAAAAGTGCTACATGATTGGACGATGTGCATGATTAGCACTCAAACACGTTCGGTTTCGGTTCTGTGAAACAACATGATTGGCATCCGTCGTTATCGCTGGATGGGCATTCTCGATGTCTCAGTAATCGCTATTCCGTGCTTCTGCCATGTTTTTGGCTGTAAAGTGTCTCAGATAAGCCCACCAGGACAGCTTGGAATCGTAGCAAGCTCTACCCGAGGACTACGCTGTGGATGAACGCCCTCCGCGTCACCGCAGACGCAGAAATACAATGCCCTTTTCTACCATCTATGGAGCTAACCGAACTCATGCCTGTATCGTAAAAATCGTGTTCGCCCCATGCCAAGGGTATGCTGATTCATGCATATACCCACTGCCCGCAAGCAGCCGGTGCTTAGGAAACAGGACTCCAACAAGAACTCTCTAGTGCACCAGTGTCATTCTGTGCGTGTTCTGCGAACTCTCTCGTGGAGCAATAAACGTCACTGCGCAAAGATGGTGAGTACAGCATAAGAAACATTGGCGAAAAACGAACAAATCAATTTACAAAAAGATGACCTAATCTCGGGGGTTTGAACTTTCGACCTGCAAGATAACATACCCAGCACTCCAGACCACTCGGCCATGAGCCAGCGGCACCACGGTTATAAATATACAGTATATAATGTGTAACGAGTGGAAATTGTTATTTGGTTTCAGAATTTTAAGCAGCTTAGCTGAATATTTGTTGTATAGTGGTCGTGCAGTGAGCGTCCCCCAAAGTTTCACGATATCTTATGTCTAGCAATTGCATTTCTCGGACGGAAAAGGGTTTGCAAATGTGTAGTCGTGCTGCTGACTGCTGCTGACCGCTGTGCTTGGTCACAACGTTCAAAAAAGTGCTTTCCGCACACTAGTTTTACGCTTTAGAGTAAAGATTTCGGTTGATTTTATTTCCCTAGTACCTATATGAACTTAGCTGGCTGATCTCGCGCCTTCAATTAGTCTTGTTTTTCTAGTAGCGTACCAGTCAGTGGAGCATCGCATGTGCGCTTGTGGAGCGCTTGTGTGGGGAGACCCGGACTTGGAGCTTGATACAGTATGCAAAACTAATCAACTCTTAAGACAAAGAGAGGCATATTCTTCCATTCACAAGCGTGTCGTGGCTTAGTTACAACTGCGCGAACGAATTGCGACGAGCCGTCGGTGGCCTGCGGACGAAACGCTGTTCTGACTGACTCTTTCGGAAGCTCGGCGAGCTGTGCACTAGAGCAGTCAAGCTAAGCCATGTTTTTCTGACGTCATACAAAACACCACCGAATATGGGGAGGATGCAGAAAGGAGGACAGCATTTTCGAATTGATTTTTTTCTGGGAATAAAGTCGCGTAAACGTAGCAAGAGTGGTGCAAACATGGTCTACACCATCCACAGTAGAATTTGGGGTCGTAATCCCGCAATCATTACAAATCAGTTCAGTGTCCCTTTAACGTTTTTACTATTTCCAACATTTTATTGCCCACTCAGAGGCTGTACGCGCAGAAGTCGTACGTTTTACTTCCGCTAATCAGTTTCGAAAGCTCCGCTTGTTAAATACGATCTGCAGTAGTCGATACTTTATTATTTTTACGTTTCAAAATGAGTTCCTTCATCTTGTGAGTACGTTTTTCAGCTTGTTTCCTAAAAGGTGCTTCTCCCACAGTTGATGTAGACTGTAATTCCTGTTGTGATGTTGCCATTTATCATGACTACACTATCGTCCTTTAACCAGTTCAAAGAGAAATTTTCATACAAGGCTTTTTTCAACCTTCTAATACTTGGCCCCGACTAGCTGAATGATAATATTCTTACGTTCGACGCGTTTCCTTTTTCTTCTACGAGATTCACCTTTATTTTCCACATAGCCATCTTATGACCACTGCATCTTTCCCTTCCGAGACGACCCAGTCCTGAAGAATACTGGGTTGTCCCTTACAAGGAAGGCAGTTTTATTTTGTATGGAACCATTGCGATTTTTCCTCGTGGACTTTCTACTTTTTGGTTTGGTGAAGGATGCTTCGTTATTCTCAAGTTATTTTCCTCCGCCCATGCCACCAGAGCGTCTCCTCGACAGTTCCAACTACCTGTTTTAAAGTTCCCCTGAACTTTTCCTGATTTGTTTGTCGCCTGCCTTTGCGCTGAAACCTCCCATTACAATTGTGAACCACGTTGTTCCCTTCCTCAATGATGATTCGACGTCGGTGTGGAAACTGCCTCCGACTTCATCATCTTAGCTGGCTGTTGACGGATATGCTCGTACCATCTTTACTGTTATCGCTTGCTTAGTTGATCACAGTGACTAAGGCTCTTTCATGGAGAATTTCTGCACATCTCGTGCGATTACTGTGGGGATTTTTGTGGTCCTCAGTAACTGAGAACTACTTTTGAGGTCCTCAGTAGCGCAGATCATGCCCACTGGCAAGCTTTATAAACCCTTTTTCTCTTCTACTCTCGATTGGTCCTGCAATATGCCCCTATAGTACTTATATCCTTCCCTCGCTAAACCGTGTTCCCGCAATAAATATTCCCAGGTTCAAGATCAAAAGGCAGCCTGGCAGGATCCCGAGACGAGATTCCTCGCACCATCTGCCGTATCGCTGGCCTGATCCCACCGCGTTCCGATGCTCTAAGCGGCTGGAGACTGAAGACCAAGACTTGCATTCGTCAGTCATGGGTTTGGTAGGTCAACTGCTACCCCAATTTCACCAGTTATGCCAGATTTCTTTTTGTTTATGGAGGGTTTTTTATCACCTTAAGAGGCTTCCTAGCGTGGAAGAACCAATCTAGTTTAGTCTTCTATGTATCAGGAATGATCGTTACTTCTGGAGCAGGCAGCACTCAATAGATTGGCAACAGGCAAGTGAATCCAGCACTTTAAACACACTTCTTATTTCTTATTTGTATCACTTTCTACTAACATCGCTCTCTTTTACTTACTTCAGAAATAGAAAATTTCTAACAAACGTGGGGGAAGAACAACATCATCACCATGATCATCATAATCATCACCACCACCACCATCATCAGCCGGGCAAAAGCCTCTCCCATTCATTTCCAATTACCCTGGTCCTGTGCTAACTGCGACCAATTTAGCACCGCGAACTTCTTCACCTCATCTGCCCATATAACTTTCTGCCCCCTGCAACACTTGCGTTCTCTAGGAATCCATTAATGATCAACGGTTATCTTCCCTTCGCATTACATGCCCTGCCCACGTCCATCTGTTCTTCCTAATTTTTACTAATAACATACTGGGAAGAACACACCAAGTAACTATATTAAAGGCACATATGTGCTCAATTTATTGAGCCAACACGGAACAATTGTTGGCCCATGAAACCGGTAACCTGATGGCAGGACCAAAAGATGCCACTTCGACCTCTATTTCTTCTTCCTGTAAATCTCGGTCACGGCCTAACGATATCAGAAAACAGGAAAGTGCCGTACTACTTTACTGGAAGCTCGAGAAAATAACACACAACCAATGTTTTCATGGCCCAACTGGTGGTGTCTTCCATTGTAGCAACAGGGATATCAGCGTTGCCCTTTACAGACTGCAGGATTGCTGCGCGAAAGGGGCTGTACGATATTACTGTACCTATCACCCTGTGTCCCTATCCAGCAGTTGTGCAACAAAACTAGCTTTAGGGCTGAAGTAAATGCTAGAAAAGAAAGAAATACGGCGAATGTTCTGAAGTTACAAACCTTGATGCTCTTCTATTGTTATAACGCGCGAGCGATGCCTTCGCTTTCAACACGTGGATCGATTGTATTTCAAAAGTCAGTTTTTGTTCTTTGTTGGTTATGTCTTGCGACCTTTGTTTTCTTTCCAAGTCGAGGTAGAAGGCTGAAGCTATACAGTAATCGTACTCAATGCTCGAATGGAAAGTATTCTGAAACAATATTCTAGCCATAAAAGCTGGTACTTTTTAACTTTATCAATAACCCAGCGAACCAAACTCTGAAACACGTGCAGTTATGGTTGCACGTAATTTAATCACTTTCTCTGACATTTGCGGCAGTCAGCGCCCTAGTAACCGTCAGAAATGACGTGAAACGCTTAACCGCTGTAAACATGTAGTTATGCGTTGCTTGAAAAAATACCTAAAACTGTTAAAATCTTTACCACCACCGTCGGAAAATTTTTGTTTGCACTACTGATGGCGTGATCTTACTCAAAACGAAAACATTTGATAATGGTATTTTGTCTCTTGCAACACTCGTATCTGTGGACGAATTGGTAAGCCACTGTACTCATAAGAACGGCTTTATGGCCCAGTTCACCCCCCCCCCCCGCCAACTTTGGTTTTTGGTAAAACTAGAAAAAGATGTGGTCAATATTAGGTGAGATGATGAGAAAACCTACATTGCTATGGAAAAAACCAAGGTTTTTTTCCATAGCAATGTAGGCTTTCTCTTTAAAAACTATCTGAACTCATGTGCTACCAACTTACGGGATAAATAATACCTAAAATTAGGAGTACATATTCGGAGTCATAACGCTACCTATAAGACCTCAAGTTGGGAACAATAGAAGCCAACATTTAGGTTTTAATGGATTTGGCGAAAGAGAGAAAGCGACAAAACATGTTTTCGCAATTCAATGAAACATGTGCTGTCTATTCTTCCTTCCTCATTCGCAACACTATTTGGTTCTTAAATTATAAAGTTAGCAGCAGAGACTGCCACTTTAGTCTAAACTCTTTTTTTATGTAGTCCAGATCGAGGGTATTTATACTATGAGCATGCATGAACTAAACACTTGAAACGTTTGAGGGATCATTTATTCCAAGTATAAGTGCCTATTTGGAGGTTCGTGCCTACGTGATATTATTTGCGCTTGAATATGCTCTATTACGTTATGTATGCTTCTTTGGCCGAAATGTTTTTTAGAAATGTTCTCCGTTCAGAAGGCCGCAGCTAGCTTTTGTAGCACATTGTTATTGAACAGAATATGCCCGCTCTGCCAACTTCACCGAAACGCGAAAATCATGGTCAAGCCACCAACACCTCAACTTTGTGTTACTTCGAGCAAAACTGGGCAGCCAGGTGCCCGTATGCAGCGAACATAGGTCTGCAGTATCACTCATGAGTGCACTCACACACACACCACACTCACTACTCACAAGTGAGTGCTGTGTGAACCTCGTCATCGTTTTATACTGGCGAGTGCGAGTGCTAGTGAATGTGAGCGCCACTCACAGTGAACCTCGCTTACCAGTCGCGAGTGCAGGAGCCAATCGGGGAAGCAGTACGCACGAGTGTGAGTGCACTCACCACTCGCGAGTGGTGAGCCCCGGCGTCCTCTTGCGAGTGCGCTAATTGTAGTCCTCCGATTTCCGTGGCTAAGCACGGTGAGCGTCCTTCTTGAACTTCTACTCGCTGTTGGCTATTCATAACTGGGGGCTCGGGCTATGATGGTTGTTAGGGGCGCTATTGCTTTTATTTTAGGGAATATGTCGTCACTGCACTCCTGCTATCGGGCACCGTAAAATTGCCTCTCTGCTGGCACGTTCACTTAGGAATATGATTTGAATGGACTGCTGCGCGCACCCGCGTGATGGTGGTGAGCGCGAACGGGAGTCAGTGCGAGTGGTGACAGCGAGTAGGTAGTGCGAGTCCGTACTAGTGGTAAAAGCGAGTGGTGAGCGTGAGTGCGAGTGAGTGTGAGTGGCGATGCCGACAGGGAAGAGTGATTGCGAGGGAGTGCAAGGGAAGACGACGCGTAATGAGTGCGAGTGAGTGCGAGTGGTGACGGCGAGGATTGAGCTGTGCCCGTGTGAGTGTGAGTGGTGACGGTGAGAGGTAAGAGTGAGCGCAAATGAGTGTGATGCGTGACTGCGAGTAGTTTAGTGCGGGTGAGCACGAGTGGTAAAAGCAAGTGGTGAGCATGAGTGCGAGTGAATGCGAAAGGTGACCGCAACATGTGAGAGTGAGATCAGGTGATTGAGCGTCATGATTTCGAGTAGTGAGTGCGGGTAAGTACTAGTGGCAAAAGCAAGTTGTGAGCATGAGTGAAGAGATGACGGCGTGCCTTAGGCTTGAGCGCGAACGAGTGGGATTGGTGAAGGCCACAGGCCAAAGTGAGCGCAAGTGAGTCCGATTGATGACGGGGGGGGGGGGGGTGAGCATGAGTGCGCGTGAGTTAGTGTGATGAATTGGACTTGTGAGCCGAGTGTGAGTGAATACATGACAAATAATGTTTTTCTGAGGAACAGTAAATGAATGGGACTCAGATCTGCCAAGTGTTGGCAGCGACACCGAAGCAAAACTTGTCGTTGGATGGACTTAACCTCATCCCTGTCCGCACGAGATAACCGTTCTGTGTTTTTCGGTCACGGCGAACAGTTTTGCTTATGCATTGCTAACGCATAAAATAAGCACATATAAAAATTAGTGGGCACGGCTGTGCAGCCCTGCCAAGGCCCCGAAAAATCATAATCGCCTAAGGGGAGAAAACCATGGTAACATCTGGCACGCGAAAGTTTCAACATAACGCCACGAATGCAAGCACAGTGAAACGCCAATCACGGATGCAGCGGTGGTCAACAAGATGCAGCACGTCTAACACGCAGAACGAACGAGAGACGGAGGTTAGTGAACGGATATCTCGGCGCTTATTAAGTACACGGTCGCGCTAGCCGTGTTGTACTGTTCTGAATAACATTCAAGGCCCTTTGTAACCTACATCTGTTAATTTGGAAGAACGTTGCGTGCTCGTTAATGTTTTGTATCAGAATATAGTCAATAGTTACTGACCAGCTTCGCTGGTCATCCACTTCTGCAGGGCAGGATGACGCAGTTGTTTGTCCTGGATTATTGAGCATTACTGTACTATTCGTAGAATTCACAGGTGTTGTAAATACCTAAGAAGTACGTTTTGTTCTGTCAATGAACAAATACCTGTATGCATCAAGTGCTATTCATGGCGTACGCGGGTTTGCAAGGTGAAGCTACCGATTATCCAGATCCGCGAGCGCTTATTGCTTCCCTTGGGGAATTCCCCCGAGGGCGGAAATCTACTTTAACCCTTCGTTGGTTTTAATAGCTTTCCAGCGGACAAAAGGGTCGCCGCCAAAACTACCTAGCAATACAATACACTTCAAGGATACTTATATTTGTGTTTTTCAGATTCTTAGCTGAAATCACTTAAAAGCTGAAAATGCCGGTGCCGCTCTGGCTCAGAATATTCCACTCTTTTCGAAGGTCCGGGACATTACGCCACAATACCCTATGGACCGCTTCCGAAGCTTAAATCCGTCCCGGACATGAACTTACTAAATTTTGTAGGCTACAATACCTGGCAAACTTCCTGAGTGGCAAATTACTGACAATTTAGAGTGCAATAGATCATTGAGCGTTTTCAAGTACAAGCACGCTACGTCATACTTAGGGAACATTAAGGGTTTTTTGTTGTCATACGATTATCGAGTTAAAAGAGTAACAACTCAAAGCCTTAGAAAGTTGAGAGTGGGCTACTTTGTTACAGCTTTAAACTTTTCTTAAGTTTGTCCTGGAATACGCTGCTGAAATAAATGTGAATTGAGCCTATATATGCCTACACAACAGTGTATGACTCGTATCTATGTTCCAAAGACCATTTTCAGTTCGTAATACAGGCGCCTATATCCTTGATTTTGTGGCCTAAAGTCCAGGTCTCTGGTTTTAAGTCCGCGCAACACTGCAACGTTGGTAAGTGCGATCAGGTTTGCACTTGTAAATTTCCTGCGGAGATCTCAAGACATGTGCATTCTTTTTCTGGCACGGTCCTGAATTTACTAAGAGGAACTTAGTTTTATAAGTGTGCGAACGATACTTTCGTCGTTTGAAAAACATTAAGCACGCAGATTGCGAAAAGTAGAATACAACGAAATGGTTTTGTGGTAGTGCTGCTCCAAAAGAGACATACATAGGTATGAAAAAAGTGAAAGTAACAAGAAATAATTTCTGCCCAGAAAGGAATAACAAAGAAATATAATTACTGCAATTTAATATACTACAAAAATCTACCTCCAGGACATGCACGCTCTCGTATAAGGCAAGAAAATACCGAACCGGGCGGAACAAAATTATGCCAGAGATTTTGGTACACATCTCGGTTTTCAAGACATGATAATACGTTTTCTCAAATCTTAAAAAGATACTCAAACATGGGACTGTCGTATGTCCAAAAATAATGCTTCCCTTTATGGTGAAGGCGACCTAAGAAATAGTTCAGAGATTTTGGCATAAAATCTAGCGTTTCCACCTAGACTACAGTCAGGGTACGCCCAAAAAATCACAACAGACAGACTGCTTTCTCGTGTATGTTACATCAGCAGCGTTCCTAGCCTATAAGGAATCGGATTAGCAGGCCTTTGCTCCCGGGGATTGAACCTTGAGTTTTGGCACACAAAAAATCACTCTCTAATACAGCATATGTTATGAAGCGTGCTAACAATTTCTCCACCGGTGGAGCGTGAAGGAACAAGGTGCCCTTCCATCAAGGTCTTCATTTTTTAACTCTGAGTGCTTTGCTGGGGGCTTTGCCCTCCAGAAACCACTATTCAGTTCGCAGAAGTTGCTGCACGCCACCGGGTCGCGGGGTGTCACCAAAAATAAGGACTTTTAACCAACCTTGTCGACTTACCCTGCCATGCTTTTGTGTGGGCTGTTCCGATGAACGATGAATGTGATAAGCGCGTCATGCGGTGAAGACCCTCGGAAATCTACTATGCCATCACCATAACCATCGACGCTGTTTCCCTGGAAAAGCCAACGAAATGGATGCTTCAGCGGCACCGAGTGCTGAAATTAGTTCAGCTTCGACGACGACAGCCGCTGTCGCCGTCACCACCACCACAACAAACCACAGCGTCGTTGGCTACCAGCTTCAAAGAAAAGTCCAGGCAAGCGACCTCTTTACTCGATCGACCACATCGTTTTCTATCCCAAAGGCGACTCTTCCGCTTGCAAGTCGGGTAAACTAATATGGATGCGAGGGCTTGCAGGTCAGGCTGCACTGTGGTGAAAGCAGAGTTGGCCTTGGGAAGATTGTTCCTCTACTTCGTGCTTTCCCCGAGGTACATTTTATTTTAAATTTAGCACTTTTTGTACGCTGTAAAGAACAGGCAAAATATTTTTGTGGTACCAAACAGCAACCGAACGCTCAAACGTTTTGTGCTTGCTAGTCAAAGATTGCATTTTAAATTGGCAGTTACTAGGGACGTTTGGTGTCCGTCCGGGGCTCCTTGAGCACACTTCAAATCTCTTGTAAAATATTGTCGGGGCAATAAATAGCTACTATCTCTTCTCTTCGGGTAACTCATTGGTGTCTGCGGGGTACTGTCGAACTCACTTATAACTTATAACGGGCACTTAGTAACGCGTTTTAGATAACCACCAGGGCTATCGTTTACACCTCGCACCAGAGCGTTTCGTGCTTCAAAGACACGAGACTTTTCAAGAAAAGCTGTATACCTGTACCCCCCAGCGGTTTCATGTCAGTTCGCAAAAACTGCGATGCGCCAAAAATGCACCTATACACTGCATGCTTTCGCCCCTAACCAGGTTTCACGTTAGTGGAGATGACGTTGATTTTGTTAATATTGCCTACCATTCGAAAACTGTAATCTATGAGAATTATATAGAAGCGCCATTCTGCATATCCCAAAGTGGGACCAGAATCCTAAATAAAATTATTGACTTTTCTTTAAATGTGACGCCTTGCCCAATTCACTTTTACTTTGATCAATGCGAAAGTGTAAATATCTTCCACCTATGATCATATCCGTTGTTTAAATTAACAATTTTCACCGAGCTTTGTAGAAATATTTTGTTATTTGGTACCGAATTTTCTGCTCACACGTATCGATCCCCCTCCTGTTATGCATGAAAAGGCAAAGCGGGTATAAAATAAATAAATAAACGCACACCCGGGGAAAAGATCCCCTTGGTAGGCATTGTTTAGGAAATGGGAATAGCAGGGTACAACAATTCTTTTCCCTGAGTGTCAACTGCCGTAAAAAAAAGGTCTAACACGCAGCCATTTCCGCAGCTGAAAGAGCGAAAGCGTGTAGCCACTGCAAAGGTTAAGCACGAAGCACGGCTGTCGCTGTTTTCGAGAGCCATGCGGGAAATACGATGCTAGACTCCAACGCAGTAGGAAGATGTGTACACCTACGGTTGAGCCGCAAGTTCGCTTCCGAAGGGTTGAGAGCCCTGCACATTCGAACTCGACCAATCGAATATTATGTTTTCTTCGTGGCAGTAGGCAAGGGTTGGTGTATGCATGCTACCATTGCCATATCTTTGGTTGCAAACAAGTTATGGAAAATCTAGTCTTACTCCTTCTCTTGCGTGAGCAAAACGTCTGACACAACTGCAGCCACAAGAAGCGGTGCGTTATTTGCAGCACGTCTACATTTTTTACAAAAGTATGGCTTTAGGGGAAAATTATGTTCCTTTGGACTATTAGCTGGTGTGCATGTAAGTCATGAAAACAACATAAAAATGCATTAAAAATGAAGGCACTTGTTCGATCTCTCCTAGAATCAGCCCAGTGAAAGACCAACAGAAGAGTGAATATAGTATAAAATTTCTAAGAAAAATGGTTAAGAACCAGACAAACTTTTTGATTGAAGGCTATTATATGGAATGTTCCTGAGTGTTTTCTGGAGTGCCAAAACGCGGCGCAAAGGCATGCGCGCCGTGCGGGTAATATATACAAGTGAACTGGCAAAGCAAGCGTTCTAAAAATATTTGTTTTAGTGAGAGTATAGAAGTGTACAGAGATTGTCCTAAAAGAAATTGGCTAAAGGGGCGCTTCAATCTTTGTGAAATTCAACCCACAAATGTATGCTCCCCTCTCCCATTTATTAAAGCTGCGCCCCCGCACAGCAGATATTGCGACCTGGAATTAAACCAGCTATAGCAATAAGAGAAATTATTTCTGCATCCGATAGTAGAGGATGCACAGCCATTAAAAGAGCGACAAGTGTTTTGCAAGCAATGTTTATAAATGAATTTCGCTGTAAGCTGGCCCTCATCCAGAAGAAGGCTGCGCTGAAGGCTGGACGGCTGGTGGGTGCACCCTGGCTCACTTTGACGTAGGTGCACTGGAGCCAGAATGGTGGGTTGGTGCGGCTGCACAGTGCCACTTAGTCATCTGCTTGCGCTGCATGCTGCGGTCGTCCACCGGCCTCAGTATATTAATTTACTGTTGCTGAACTCCAATACCGGTGGCATGGCCGACATCCGGCTTTTACGTCCCGTTCGAGTCCGGCGACCGAGTCTCGACTGACCTCCGGTGGCTGCACTATGACCGCACAGGGGTGGCCAGACTACCGCCGTTGGCCGCAGGCACACGGCGGCAGTCTGGCCGTATGAACGTATTCCGCTCAACTGGCCGACACAGTAGCCATGTTATAGCCATGGGAGTACGGCCGTATACCTTAATTGAGCCTTTTGCCTTATATCTTGATGTATACCTTGAAATGTGGGCGTTTTGGTTGTATATGGCCAAAAGGCCCAAATTCTTACGCGGGCCAAAGACGACTTCCCGAAAAATATGGATAGAACATTACTGGCCAAGGCACATCGGCTTGAGTTAGGCGGAACTTTCCTATGCTGCCTGATTAAAGAGTCTCCGAAGGGATTGGTGGACATGTTTGCTAAATTGGTGGTGTTTTAAAGCTCAAGTCAATATACCACAAACTACTGATATAACAACCACTTTTCGTGCCGCTTTCGAGTTTAGTTATGAGCCGATTTAAGTGGTATACAGAAAACTCTATTACACTTCGAGAATCATCAGTGTTCCAATGCTCAATTTTAAGGCTGGTTGGTTTTAAGCTGAAACTAATAGCGCATCAACACGTATTAGCCTTTGCATCAAAAAGGCTATACGGTGACATCACCGACCAGAAAACTGTAGTAAACCCACCCAATTTTATACTCTTTCGCAAGGGCTGCGTACAGATAATGGATGCGGGAGACTGGCTTTTGCACTCAGCAAAGATATCTCTTGCTTATCAACAGCATACAGAATGATGATGTGCAAACATTTATTGTAGAGCAAGGTCGTAAAGGTAAGGGGGTGTGATTAGCCTCCTACGTCCAGGAGGCCGCAACAGGACGGCTCCGTCACCACCCGTTGGACCAGCATAGCTTGATCTTCACGGTCGGAGCTGGTCAGCAGTCTCTCCCAATGCTCACAGGGAGGGGTCGGGGTCAGTTGGCGAGATAGAGGAGAGTGGGACATTTAATGACAAGATGGAAAGTGTCTAGTGGGGTATTACATGGTTTAGAAGTTTCCGAGCAGACCATTGGTGCATTGTGGGGAAGTCGTGTACAGTTGTAGTATCTGTTTGTAGGTGGCGCAAGGTGTGTGCTTGGTCGTGCGTAAGCGAGGGGTGCGGTGGAGGATATTTGTATGAAAAATCCCTGTAGTTGCGAGAATAGCTTCAGTTGTGGTCAGGGGCTCGGGGATGATGTTTCCCGTGGATGACAATGCGGATACTGAGGATACTCGGTTGCGCATTTGGCGGGCTGCAGCATGAGCTGCTTCCTTCCCCATTGTAAGAAGGGGTCCATCTATAAGTGGCGAAGATTCTGCAATACGTGGTAGCAGTGATCCTGGTACTAGTGGAATCGAGAGCCACAATTGTGGTACGCCGGTCATGGTAAGTACATGCAATATCTGTATATCAGACATGTAGAGCCCAGTCAAGTCTTCTTGGTATTATTCGGACACAAAATACCGCTCTGCCCCTGTTGTGAGTTAGGTGCATGTGCTTCGAGGTAGGGCGAGGGGAATCTGTTGACGCACAGAACTGGTGATCCGGTTGGGCGTGTCCTGAGCTTTTGGGGTGTCATGTCCAAGAAGACCTAGCAGGTGTAGTCCTGTTTGAGCAAGTTAAATTCGATAGACTTTTGTCGTGCATTGCGCCTCAAGAAGCTCCGCAGCGGTATTATGAGCACGCAATTCGATGAGTTTTTGTGTCGCCGTAAAGATGGGCACATGAAGAGCGGCTTTGTAAGCTTTCTATACTAATATGTCAAGTTTCTTCAATTCCGCGGGTTTGAGTGCAACATACGGCGTCCTATATTTTATTCGACTGAGTAGCAGAGCTTTTTTTGAGAGTGCAAGGTTCATTCTCCCTTACCCCGGCATGTTGGTGGCTTACAAGACTTATTAGATGAGGAACCTGGGGGCATGATTTCTTGAGTTGAGGGATAAGGGCAGCACCAGAGCCATCATGATGGAAAGGAGCGCTAAGAATACGGAGAGTAGGCACTTGCGGTGTAGAAATGTTTGAGATCTTCTGACTAGGATTCAAAGGAGGTGCAGTAGGTCTACCTTGTGAGTGAGAGCGAGGCAATAGTACTGAAGACTTCTCGGCTTGGCAGTAAAGCCCTCGTAGTATGAGATGCATATCGAAGGTGTTTATGGCTTACTGTAGAATGACTTGCTGGGCTCCGACTGACCCTCGAGTTATCCACAGAGAGATGTCGTCGGCATAGAAAGCATGATGAAAGTCTGGGGTGTCTTGGAGTTCTACAGGCAGATGAAGTAAAGCAATATTTAAGAAGACAGGCGAAATAACGGATCGTTGGGGTGTGCCACGCGCAGGCATGTTGAAAAGGGGGGTAGAGTGCGGGCCGAGTCACCGTGTGACCGTTCGGTTGTGGAGAAAAGCTTTGACCTAGTTGAACGTTCAATAAAAGCAGTGGCCCAGCGGCAAGATTGGATTATTATCAGAATGGTAAACGCTATCTTCTGCTGCCTGCACGTCGAGAGTCATGATAATTTTGGGATGGTTGCGGCTAAGGGTTTGAATTACATGCTCTTTGAGTTGCAGCAGCACTTCTTGAGTGGATAGTCCAGTACAAAACCTAGACATCGTGTTGTGATACTGTCCGGTTGTTTCGACCCGTAATTTAATGAGCAGCCAATAACTAACGGCTTCCATTAGTGTCCATACACAATTATCGGTCTGATTATTCCACATGAAAACATGGTGTTACCCAAGGAAGCTTCCTGGAACCCCTGCTCTTTATTATATAAAAATGTATTCAAATTAACGAGGAAGTTCAGTATGCCTTATATGCTGATGACATTATCCTATTTTCGCGGGTACGCAAGTGAACGGAGCACTTCTTACTAATAGTATGTCGCATAAGCTGCATAAAAGACCTGCGTTTTAAAAATTCACAAAATATGCACTAATTACAACTCAACGCAATGTTATTGAGTCTAAAGACGTTGAGGACAATACTGATCTTTTCCGGATCCAAAAGAACCGCATTAATATAAATATATTGTTAATAGCTGAGTGGAATGTATAAACAAATTTATGCTTTTGGACAGCCTTTTGAGCAATTTGTGACCCACCTTGTTGGTGCAGTTGGAAATATTGGTAAAGCTGAGTCCATGCTTTCAGCGAAACTAAAACATCTAATTTATGACATACTGTTTCAATCGCATCTCAATTACTGTCATTTGGTTTGGAAGACCATAAAATTAAGAAATATGCATAAACATTAAGTTTTAGAGAAACAACCTTTGGGTGCAATTGGTCGTGCTCTGTGTTGATAAATGTTTATCCCGCTACTTTGGGGAGTGCGGGGTATAAATGCCAACCACTTCTTCGACTTGCGCCTTCTCCAAATACTCAAACCTCAATTAACAAAGGAAAGATTTATTTTCTGTCGATTATTGGTACTTTGCACAAGAAGCTAGTTTATCAAAAAAACGAGACCCTATAAACTCTGGTATACAAAACCTGCTCGCGCAAGCTACGGTTTCCACTCTATCGTACACTTGAACTGAAGAACCTTACCAATTTTGACTACTTATCAATTTGGTCTGCTCCCTAGAGAAGTCTTCGAAACTTCTTTTTACAATTCGGCATGAATGCCTCAGATTTATCTAGTTCTTTAAAACAAAAGTTTTATGGTGCCTATTCTTGGTGTTTTGTCTTCTTGTGGTTGATTTGCCTTTGGAACTATTTTTTTCCTGCTGCTACGCTTTACCGTTTAGTGGTCGGAATGGAGGGAACCGTAGCGCAAAAGGACTATGTCTCTTTCCCCTCCGTCTCAGCTATTGCAGAGTAACTGGAGATCAAAGTTAACTTCAAATTCCACTTCAACATTTAAATTCCGTGCTTTGCCAAGGGTTGGAGCACTCGAAACTGAAAAAGGAAACACGATTTTTTTTCAGGCCAACCGATGGGAAAGCTGTGAACATGTGAAAGATACCATAATAAAATGACTATGTAAGCAAGTACGCGACGCAACTAACCCTTTCTATAATTGTAATAAGCCGAAGATTCTCAAAAGTGACCATCGCAGTTATTTCAACCAAGTCAACACTGAATTTCCAAACGATACTAACTTCACCATCGGTGCTAGCAGGAGCGGTGGTGCCCGCAAATATGTTTATTAACCCATATAAATCAGTATTCACCAATGAAGCTGTCCGTTTATGTTTCGCACCGTCATCAGCTATCGAAAATGTTGTGCAACCCATCATCTTTTCCGTATTTTTTGTTTTCTATAATTAATAGCCCAACGCTTTCGTCTCTTGCCGGTGTAGATAAAATTACCCCATCGATGCTAAAAAATCCTGAAGATATACGTGCCGCATATTTTCGTTTATGCTTTCGCAGTAGATCGAACTACGCCAACTACCCGACAATTGGAAAAGAGGAAAGTCATTATCGTCAAAGCCGGTAAAAAGAACTCGCCTCAAAATTATCCTGGAATTTTTCTGACCTCACTACACTGTTAAATCATGAAAAATTACATTCACTCACATTATATGCTTCTTCCGCACGATAAGTTTCTTGTACGGCACAACATTGGTTCTCAAAAGGGTTTTTATGGGACACTTCCCACTTTTTGACTACAAATTTTATTTGAATTTTCATGAGGTTTAAATTGATGCCATTATTCGGCATTTCTCCAAGGCAGTTTAGAAGATGCCCCCAAAACAACCATTACAGTAACTTTCCTATTGAAGTACATTCCGCGGTCCTAACCTAGAATTTTTTTTTAATCAGGCGTTCCTAATCTGGCCTTGTGGATGGTCAGCTCTGGTATTATATTTCAGTTAGATTAAACGTCCCTCTCGGTTCTTTTATTTTTCCTTTTTTATTCCTAACATACATTGCCTACCTGCAAAATAACCTTAACCTGAATTGGGCGCGTGTTCAGAGATTGAATCGAACAGAAACTAACGTTTCCAAATATATTAGCGTCCAAGTTACACTAAGTAAGTGCACCGTTGTTGTGACGACTTTTAAGTAGAACGTAATGCGACTGAACATATTTGCTCTATTATACACGATAATGTGCTGACCATTTCCTACATAATGCTTCATGTGAGCCGGAATGCACTCTCGGTCTGGCCAATATAGCCATTGCCAGACATTTCACAGTGCAATCTGTATACGACGTTGCGGAAATCACAGTCGAGGCTGTTTTTATTCAGAAGAAAAATTCAGAAAATATAAATTGTGCCGTGTCGGGTGGGGTAATATGAAATACGTTTTAGAGCGTGTTATTACGCATGAGCGGCCACCGAAAGGGTGTCTCGTGGCTTCAATTTTAGCATTAACAAGTATATCTCTTAACTTCTTGTATTTACGATACTCCACACGAGATGGTTCGGAGAAGGTAGCTGACATGTGCTCACTTTGATGGTATCACTTTGAATAATATGATTTAAAAAGTGAGTACGTCTAAACTGTCTTTCCCGAACCAGCTCTTGTAGTGTATCGTAAAGACAAGAACTTAAGAGATATACTTGTTAAGGCTAAAATTGGAACCACGAGACAACATTCAGGCTGCCGTCCGTGCGGGAAAACGGGCTCCAAAATTTGTTCCCACATCACCCCAAACTGAATTTTCATTCCGAAGAAAACAAAGCCTTGATTCTGATTCCAATAACGTCGTATACAGAATGCACTGTAAAATGTGTTGCAAGGACTATATTGGCCAGAACGAGAATGCATTCCGGCTCATATTCAAGAACCCCAAATACCATGTCACGTCACAAGAGACCGGAACTTTAGGCAAACCGCCTATTTTTTTCTTCAGCCCGTATCAACCCTATTTAATATATAAGCATGAACTAAGGGAAGGGGAGCATTTTATGCAATACTTTATTGTGCCTATAGTGCCTATTTTAACTATATCGGCTTTTTAGCGCCTATTTTGACTATAGAAGCCTATATAGGCTTTTAGCCCCTAAAAATGCCTTTTTGTGTTGTATAGGCTTTTTTTGGTTTTTCGAGTCGGTGGTGTACACGGACTGTTTTCGCTTCAGAGGCCCGCCACGAAGTGTTTGTCGCACCCTGATTGCAAAAAAATAAAGAAATAAAAATCCGCGAGCCGTGCCAATCAAGCCCAGACCCTCTAGTACTTGCATGGATTACAGACCTCCTGTGTAACCGAACTCAATATGTTTTTGCTAATGACTGCACGTCTTCTACCTGTGATGTAACATCTGGTGTTCCGCAAGGATCTGTGTTAGGGCCTGTACTCTTTTTGATATTTATTAACGGTTTACCCGACTGTGTTAAATTCTCGTCGCTAAAATTATTTGCAAGATCATCCGTCTCGCCCTAGAAGCCGCCAAGTCCCAAGGGATAGTGGCCGACCGATAGGGGAAGGGAGCACCTAGCGCTCTCTTTTTGACTTGTGTGTAATAAATTTTTTATTTTACTGGGTGGCTGACTGCGGATGATTGTGTAATTCATAACAAAATCTTTAACTCCTCGGACGTTCAAAATCTCCAAAATGACCTTGACAGTGTTACTATTGCAATTAAACGTTTACTATGCAATTAAACGTTTCCAAGTGCAAACGTTTGCAAATATCTCGCTCTACTAATAAAACCAATGCTTGCTTGTATTTACTAGATAACGTTCCCTTGCTCTCTGGTAATTGCTATGAGTACCTAGGCGTTCACATTTCTAATGACCTTTCTTGGAATACCCACATTCAATACGTTATAAGCAATGCTAACCGCATGCTGGGCTACTTACGCCGAAATTTTTCATCCGTTTCTACCTCCCTTAAACTTAATTTGTACGGGACACGTGTTCTTTCCAAATTAGAGTAGGCGTGCGCATTATGGGATCCTCATCAGGTCACACCGATTCATTTTCTGGAATCAATTAAAAATCGTGCCGCTCGCTACATATTATCGTCCTATTCACGTACTGCCAGTGTTTCGTCAATGAAAAAAACAGTTAACCTCATGACCTGTCAGTGCGCCGTAAATCTTCTCGTCTGTGTTTATTTCACAAAATATATCACGATAATCCCACCTTAAAAAAAACAACTTACAGTCGAACACGGATATATCGAACACGGGCATATCGAATTATTGTCTATATCGAACTCGTTAATTATCCCCTTGAAAATTCTGTGTAAAAGTATAGGAATTCGTACGTCTATATCGAACCGCATTTTTCCCGACATTGGGTATATCGAACGCCGCGCGAGCTGGAAAATTCTGTTCGGTGGTCGCTGCACCCCCGATTGAGGTTGCGGAGGATGTTGAGGAATGCGCCGGCATGGCGAACACTGAGCGTATGTATATAGTCTGTACATAGCCTTCTATAAATAGTCTGTACATAGCCTGTTATCATACTTAATTAACAATTCCCTCTCACTCCTTCCTCCGGCGAGACCTGTGCCCTCTACCGAGAGGCAAAACTTCGCCCTGTAAATAGTTTCATATTAATAAACACTTTCTCTCTCGCGCGGAACTAATCCCCCCCCACCGGAACGAATTTGCGCTTGCCCAGTCGGGCCCTGCTACCGGCCGCCGTAGCGTGAGCGGACGGAGCCCGGTATGCTAAATCTCTCTAGGCACACAAGCCCGAACGCTCGGAAAATGTGACAGTGCGAGGTAGGGATCGATGCCCCGAATGCAGACGTCCTTTTTTTTTGCGGCTGCGTACGTTCCTCGGCTTGCCGAAAAAGACTCTGGGTCTGTCTTCCCCCGATGTCGTCTCGGAAAAGGGAAGAGGGAACAAAGGCGCTGGCGGCCTCCTCCTTCTTTTGCATTTTGCTGCTGTTGCTGCTGTTTGGCGAGTTGTCCCGCACCTTTCGGAGATCACTGTTTCTCTCGGAGATGACCATCGCGATCGCTTTGTTGGAGTCCGTTCTGAGAGCCTTGGAATTCAGAGCCTTGGAAAGTTCTTGTGGTATGTGCGGTACGTGCGCACTGTTCTTCTTTTGCGTGTGTGTTGTGCATAGTGTGCGAAGGCGCAGCGTACTGCTGGAATTTTCTGGTTGTGCAGCCTCGGGAAGATCGACACCAGCGTCTTTAATTTCATTCCCAGGACGAAGAAGCAGGCCAAGATCAGCTACTTTTTTTCACAGAAATAAAGCATCCTGCTGCGTCGTGAGTGCGGAATTAGTTGTCATTCTTAAAAGCGACGATCGGTAAGTGATCGTCCGCAATAGGTGAGGTCTCAGAGCCTATGTTTTTTATATCGAATATTTTATATATCGAACTATTTCGCGATCCCATTGGAGTTCGATATATCCGTGTTCGACTGTATTATCCGCCTCGCTAAGTTTCATCTCGAACAGACCATAGTTGCAAAATCGGCATGCCATCTTGTCGTACTAACGTATCCAATGATTCACTTATTCCTAAAACGAGTGTAGAATGGAACGACCTTCCCACCGCCATCGCATCTATTACTGATACAACCCTTTTCAAAACTGCTGTACATAACACCTATTGGTTGTAGAATGTCATAGGAGATTGTGTATTGTTTTGCTGTTGTATAAACAGTGTACATTTATCGTTGTCGTACGCGCATCTGAACCATACCACTGTTGTAAAAACTGGACATTGTATTTAGTTAAGTTTACCACTCTTTTCTGTTTTGCCCTATGGGCCCTTAAAGTATCTGTAGTAAATAAATAAATACATAAACGCAAACCGTGCACAAGCTACCGTCACCTAGACCTCACCACATCGACCGAACCACCAGAGGCCAGTACGCAGCGAACCTCACCGACGTCACCGTTGTCCACACTAGCTGGTTTGTCTATGTCCTTCCGATGCGCTGTGTCTGCGGACAAATCTCGAGAACTTTTGCCCATTTGTCCCATACATTGCTAATGCAATAGAAACCACGGCACCGATGAATCTGTGGGTTTCAACCGTGCTGTAAAGGGCTGAACAGGTCGTTCTACTCTGCCAACGAATACATACATACCTGCAGTTAAGATATTTCATCCTGTTGCAATTGTGTCTTCAAGCAACAGTTACCGATTGTCCCTCTTCCACCACAGCCCATTGCTACGACCTAAAAACTCGGCTAAGGGCGGAAAACTACTACAAATACACTCGCCGGTGCTACTAACGGCATCGCAAACGAGAAAAGCATTAGAGCCGAAATTGTTTACACCACGGTACACAAGAACGTTACTTGCCTCATTTTTGTGCCTATTTCACACTCTTTGCAAAAAGAATTTCCGCACCTGAGAGCGTACGCGCCATTCTGACAAAGAATGCTGAGCTGACTTAGAAAGTCCAGGCCTTAGTCGCCGCAATCGCCACAGGACCGGTTCCTCATAGAGCCATTCCTGTGTGGCAATCTGCCATTCTGTCTGACATAACATGCCTGGATTCCCTATGCTAAAAGAGCTGCCGATATTCCTGAGCACCAAAGATAATGATATTTCAGATGGATTCAATCGGTTCACTTCAGTGATCGTTGAGTGTTGTTTGTTTTCCCACACAATCATCGACCGGAATGAGGTACAACTTCAAGCCGCAAATTTTTGCGATGGGTGTGGCCTGCCATTGCCTTTAGGCTTTTCTTTTGTTGTCGGATCACCCTCCATTTCTCGTCAATCGGTTAAAAAAAAGCAACTCTTGTGTGACTTATTTTCACGAATAAAATAAAATTACTTTCCCACTCTACAATACTTGTCCGCCGTTTTTACTGCAGGTCAGAAATTTGTAGCACAATATGCTGCTCAAGTAAATACGAATTGGGCCTATATGTGCCGAAACGAAAATATTTGGTGCCTACAAATGTTAAAATGACACTTTTCAATGCCTATTGTAGGCACCTGGAACCTTAATTTTTCGTGCCTGAAGTTCCGGTCTATACACATCAAAGCCGGATCTGTCATTCTCCAAACATATGCGCCTGCCGAACCATTCCATTGAGCATATCAGAATTACTCCCCAGCAGTCCATCTTGCGCTCATCCCTCGAATGCGAGCATAGAGAGTCCTACTTTATGCGTAAATTCCAGGCGTTCACCCATGGCATCAATCAATATCTAGGCCGGCTCTCATTCTTGCGGCACACAACTGCGCAGTCGGCGTAATTATCGGGGCCTTGGGGGCAGTAGAGGGGGTAATTGTAGAAATAACATCGTGTGTAGAATTAAAAAAAAAACAGAAAATAAAGAAAAACGAAAGTATACTTTAGGGACTATGCCAAGCACACCAAACGTGATAGATGATGATGGTAGGGTTTAACGCGCCGACGCAACGCAGGCGATGAGGCGCGCCGTAGTGGAGGGCTCCGGATTAATTTTGACGACCTGGGGATCTTTATCGTGCGCCGAAATCTCGTACACACGGGCATTTTTGCTCTTCGCCTTCATCAAAAAAGCGACCGCCGCGGCCGGGAATCGAACCCGTGACCTCGTGCTCAGCAGCGCAACGCCTTAGCCACTGAGCCACCGCGGCGGGTAACGCGACAGAACCACCCTCCCGCCCGTTCGGCAGCCATTCCCCGTCTCATCAGTGGCGTCGAACATCTGTGAGCGCACCCTGCGGGCAGCCCCGACGCAGAGTGGCCTCAATTATGACCACCGTATTGCCGGCAGAGAAACAGCCGAAGAATGCCGTCGCAAATGTAACCAAATTCCAGCGTTACTTGTCCAAGGGCTCGCGGGCCGCGCAGAAAGCTTCGGTATACCCTTCGGTGTCGTCGAAGTGGTGTTAAGACGACAGCAGCTGTAGACTTAACCAGGAGTAAACAGAACAGAAAAGGGCACAGCGAAGTTGGAGGATGGCGGGTGGACCATGCGTCAACTGGGCGGACCGTGCAGGCATGCGCCCTTGCAGCCTGATCGAATCGAAGATCTACGCCTGTTCCGCATCCTATGTCCGTCTGCCTTCACCCCTTTTTTGACCCTTTTATTTTACCGTTATCCATTTTTACATCATCTAGAAAGAACGCAGGACTCGGTCTTGATTTTGTTTTTGTTTATTCTTGTGTGCTTCTTGTTACCGTGCTTTCGTGCTGCCTTTTGCTCCGTGTTTTCTCTTTCCCTTACCTCACCGTCCACGTTTCTAGTCAATAGGAATGCCTCACTTGCTCAAACTGTATTGCAACACTCCTGACCCGCGACCACTCTAGTAGTAATGAGGGGGATGACACTCCCTCACAGACATCTATACGAATAAAACGAACTGCCCGACTGGCTGAAGGACTTACTCATCAACGCCCAGCTAGACCTGCTACATCTAGAGACATAAAATTTTGGGAGTATATTGGCGGCAAGGCGTAGAAACTCAGTAAGGAGGAAATTTGGAACTTGTACCTCTCTTAGAGAGAAAAGGGAAAATTGCGTTTTCTGAAATTCGTGATTACCTCTTTCAAGCGTTCACATTTTCAAGCGCTCTTTGCAGATATATGAAGCCCTTAAGAATATTTAAAATTAGTTTTGAGATTGCTCCCTAACCAACACTATCGAGCCGAAATAGAAGCAGCCGGAGCCTTTCCGGGGGAGCTCAATTAGAAGGGATCCAAGCGCGAGCGCCAAATCTCTGAATGACAATGGTGGTGGTGGTGGTGGTTGAGGAGAGAGCACGCGTACTCAACCACTTCTTTGTCGTCGCCTTCGCCCCTTGGCGCCGGTGTTCAGCATTACGGGAAATTTATTCCCTCTTCCAAAGCAAGCATCATCACGATGATTTGTGTACATACGGGTAACCAGCGCGGATGTGTTATGTCCTTGAAAATCAGGTTTGATGCGCACAACGTACGCTACGTACGGTCGCAAGTGACGCCGTCTAGTTGAAGTACAGTATTCTGGAATCACGGCGTAAGTGACGTAGCAAATTTGTTGAAGGACCCTGTAGGGACCGAAGTAACGCTTTAGAAGCTTCTCCGACAGCCCTAGACGTCTTATTGTGGTCCACACTCATACACGGTCACTAGGGTCGAAAGCGGTGTGCCAGAGGCGGGCGTTGCACTGGAGAGAATGCTGTAGCTGCTGTTTGTGATTGGATGGTACGCTAGCTGCCGCGCTTTTTCGGCTTTCTTGATGGACTTCTGAACGGTCTCGTTGTCGTCGTCGTGAGGCACCATTAGATCGAGCACGGTTTTTGTCTCGCGTACATGGCCACGTGCAAACAGTGTCATGCGGGTTGTTTCTTGAAAGGCTGTATTATAAGGAAATGTCACATGGGGAAGAATTTCGTCCACCATTTGTGTTCCACATCAACGTCCATGCTCAGCACGTCAGCAAAGGTTTTGTTCAACTGCTCGGTCAGGCCGTTCGTCTGAGGGTGGTAAGCGGGTGGGTTCCCGTAAAAGGTGATATGTGAGGTTCGTTATGACGCGTACGAGTGCGGCAATAAATGCGGATCCCCTGTCTATGTTAAGAATCGAAGGAGAGTGATACCGAAGGACGGTGTTCTCAATAAAAAATTTTGCCACAGAAGTGCTGTGCGGCGCTGTGGTGCTTTCGTTTCTGCGTACCGCGTTAAGTAGTCCGTGGCGACAATTATCAACTTGCTGCCTACATGAGAGGTTTGAAAGGGTCCTAAGAAGTCCATGCCTGTCTCCTCAAATGGCCTTTCCGGTACGTGGACCGGTTGCAGTAATCCAGCTGGTAGGCACTGCGGAGTCTTTCGTCGGTGGCACTCACGTCACATACGTATGTACTGCTTGACGGTGGCAGCAAGGTTCGGCCAGTAATAATTCTGTTTTATCCTGGACGTCCTCCGAGCGCAACTTTGGTTGGCAGCCACTGGGTTGTCGTGGCACAGGCGTAGTACTTCACTTGGGAGACATGCGGGGGAAACTAAGAGGTAGTACCCCTTCCGGAAGCAGCATACTTTTGTTTGTAAAGGATGTTGTTGCGCATGCAGAAGAACTTGAATCTGCCTGCGAAGGGCCTCGGAACGTTCGCATTCTGGCCTTGTAAAAATTCCTAACGAGGCCGAAACTCCTCGTCCTCCATCTGTTGCAGAGACACAATTGTAGCGTCCAACGCTCAGAGAGAGTCCCTGTCATCAAGTTCATTGTCGGCGTGCTCGACTGGCGCTCGCGAAAGCCAGTCAGCGTCATAGTGTTGCTTTCCCGACATTTAAATACCGTTCTGTCGAACTCCTCAAGTCGGAGGCACCAGCGAGATAAAACGTTCTGTTGGGTTCTTTCAATTGGTCGTCCAACATAGGGAGTAGTGGCCGTTTACTACTGATAAAGGGCGGTCGTAAATGTATTGGAAACATTTTATAACCTCCCATACAACGGCCAGCCAGTATTTTTCTGTTGCCGTATAGTTGATCTCCGCCCGAAAAAGGGTTCCGCGTGCATACGCGACGACTCTCTCCGTTCCGTCTTGCGAATGTACAAGTACGGCTCCAAGAACAACGTTACTAACGTCTGTAGGACCTTGTCGCCGCTTCGTCGGTAAAGTGGGCGAGTACCGGCGGCATTTGTAAGAGAAACCTCAGTTCTTTGAAAGCACCTTCATGCTCCCCAGTCAAATTGAAGGAGACATCATTGCGGGTGAGGCACGTTAACGGAGAGGCGATGCCTGAAAAGTTTTTCATAAACCTCTGGTAATAGGATAAAGGTCTAGAAATTGCCCAACAGCGTTTTTGTCTGCGGGGTAGGGAATTTGGTCACCGGTGCTACCTTGTCAGGATCGAGCCTGATGTCGGCGTGGCTGACAACACGGCCCTGGAAAAGTAGCTCCTGGAATCCAAAATGAGAGTTTTCAGCTTTCAGCGTGATACCGGCCCATCGAATGGCGGGAAGAACGGAAGATAGCCATCGCAAATATTCCTCAAATGTGGGCGCAAAACCGTTGACGCCGTCGACATAAACCAAGCGCGTCGGCCGCTTGAAGTCACAGAGAACAGTTGACATCTTCCTTTGAAATGTGGCAGGTTAGGATCACAGCCCAAAAGGGAGAACCTTAAAGTCATACAGACCATGTGGTGTTATGAAGGTGGTCTTCTCATGGTCGCGCTCATCAACTTTGAGTTGCGAATACCCACTTTTCAAATATATCCACGAAACGTAACGGGTTCGACGGAGCCTGTAGAGGGAGTTTATGATCTGTGGAAGCGGGTGCACGTACTCTTTTGTGACTTGCTTCTTCTTCCGGTGGTATACGCAGAATTGCAATGTCCTGTCCTTCTCTCTTACTAAAACCACGACAGACACGCACGGGCTCCGAGATGACTCAATCACGTCGTCTAATAATCACTCTTCTACTTGGCTTCGGATGACCTCGCGCTCCATGATGGATACGCGATATGGGTTTTGGTGAATACGTCTCACAGCGTCGGCTGTAATGATGCGATGCTGCGTCAGGGGTGTTCCATGCAGAGCACATGATGATACAAAACAGTCTTTGAAGTTCATTAGCAACTCACGAACGGCTTGTTGCTCCAACGGCGATAAGTTCGAATTGACGTCTAGGATAAGATCAGAATCGACATTGCCAGGTTCCGCGCCTTCTAACACGAAACAGTAGTTGTTTCCGAAGATTTCTTCGAAATAAGAAACGATGGCGCCCTGAGTGACGCGGCGGAGGTTCTTGCCAAAATTTGTTAACAAAAATTCCACACGGCCCTTGGGAAGGTGCAGCATGCTTCGAGCAACTGCTCCTTTGTGATCCATAAGGAGGGCGTCAATACCCTCCGCGACAACATCAGCGGTACACAGAACATCACACATACCAGAAACTGTAGAGAAGGACCGCGGTGGTGCATTCACATCATCGTCGATAACACGCAACGGCGCACGGCGTACTCCATGTTCAAGGTGGCGATGGCTCATGGCGAATTTATTAGAGCGCTTTCCTACGTCGGTGAAAGCATTGTGTTCGCAATAGAAGTCCATTCTTTGAATTAAATCTTTTCAGCACTCGAGGAGGACAACAAATTTTTCGACGAACTCGCTGTCGCTGATACTAATTCTGGCGGCACATTTACCCACAGGTGTCATCAGTTGACCACCAGCTTATCTGATCTGCAGCCCGAACCATGGTGTCTCCACTTTTCTTTGGCGACCAGCGAGTTTTTTGCTAACTACGGAGTAGCCCTCACCTGTGTCGAGAAAAGCAGTCACTTCGTGCCGATCTATAAAAATCCCAATGTCCACACTGCCAACTGCACTAAAACCTTTTCTATTCTCCGGGCGGCCAGACGGCGACGTGGTGGCTTCGTTTGGTGGAATTGTGGGTGCTGTCGGCAAGGTCGCGTGTTCTGCTGGGTACGCTGCATGCTCGGTTGACGAGGCCGTGTGTTGTATCAACGAGTTCGTGTGTTCGGTGGCTGACGTAGTTGGTTCTCGAAGGTGTTTCGAAGGTCTGCGGGCCGCAAACTTGCCCCCTGAGGTGACGGCGGTTAGTTTCCCCACCCAATGCTGGGGGATATTCGACGCGGCGGTACTTGGGGTTTCGACGGTCAAGTGACGAGCCGCTAGACGGTGACGGTCAACGTCTGAAGATAAGCGGGGGAGGTGGCAGTGAACGTCGGAGAATCGGCGATAGACTTTATCTGGCAGCTTGGTTAGCTTCAATTTCTGCAGGTCTTTGGACAAAGCGAGGTCGTAAGGCAGCGGGTCAAAAACCACGAAGCCCAATTTTACGGTGCGGGCAACGGCAGTAAACGTGGCCTGCTTTGCCACAGAGATAGCACAGTGGGTGGTTGTCATCACCCCACACGTCCTCTTTGCGCATCTGCGTTCCATGCGAATTTTGTTCTTTGGACCTCGAAACCGTGGCGTAATCTTCTCTCTTGAGGGGGAGGGGTCGGTTCGACGCACCAGGGGTGTCAGTGGCGTGGGTGGGATATGAAGCTGGCGATGCAACGCTGTCGCTTAACTCGCTCGCGGCGGTTGTATCTCCGGATCCCTGATTGAAAGCGCTTGTAGGATATTATCGCGAACCACATCAGCTACCGAGGCAGGCTTAGGTTCCAGCCCGCCTATCACACTCCATCGCAGCTCTTCTCGTACAAGATCTGGAATGGTTGCGTCGTTGGTCGTACTTGCTAGGGCACCAGCAGTGCCGGACGAAGTCGCGTTTCCGCGGTCGTTCTGCCGGCATCTCTCTTGCAGGGCTCGCTCGATGGTTGTTCCCTCCCTGACTAGATCTTACACTGTGGGAGGAGGGTTTCGTACGTGGCTTGCAAAGAGCTGCTCTTTTACGCCCTGCATAAGGTAGTGCAGATTCCTCTGTTCCGCCATTTCAGGCTCTGCCGTCTCGAACAACTTCGGCATGTCCTTCGCAATCATAGTCACGGTTTCATTCGGTTTCTGAATCCGCATGATGGTCATGACAGTGCGTGGTGGCAAACGTTTCCTGAATCTCCTGCTGGAAAGCGTGCCATGAATCAGCTCCATTCGCGGTTCTCGAACTACGTCCTTGTACCATGTTCGAGCGAGAAACAGACATTGTCCACCTTTTGACAAGCGTCCTACCAGTTGATCGATGCGACACGCTCAAACTGCGCCATTCAGTCCTCGACGTCCTCAAACAGATCACCTCGAACCGGACTACGTGGCTTCTGCTGAGTTACTTGGGGGCTAAGTGCTTGCGCCATTACTTGAGGTTCCGGGGCTTGACGTCTAGGTGCGGTGAAGTTAAGGTACCGGCTCTGCGGAGACAGTGCGCATTGGCTACGACTAGCACGATGGGCAGGCGCGGGGACAAGGCGAGGCCGTTCAGGGCTTACCGAAGTGGTCCTGTGCATGGGATATTCGAACCCAGCACCTTCACCAGTGTCGCGTGCTATAAACACGCAGTTGTTGAGCCGGGTTGGCAAACTCATCTAGTTTGCAACCTTAACTCATCCTTTGCCAGTTGTAATCATGTAGTTTGCCACCTTGAAGGTGGAAAACTAGATGCGTACAAGCGGCCGGAGCATTCTCGGTAGAGTTCAAGCACAGGGTTCCAAGTGCGCGCGCCAGAGCTTTCAATAACGATGAGAGAGGACGCGAACTCGCCCACGTCTGCGTCGTCACTGTCGCCTTTCGGCTCCGGTCTTAGGAAAAACGTGAAATAATATATAAATACTTACATGAAGGACACTGAATGTTGGAGTATGATTCCGATGTCATCGTGGTTGCGTTTGTGCTGTTTTGGCTGCTGTATGGTGTTACACTGCAAGAACTGGAGCGCCTGAATGACGTATCCCTTCAAAAACCTGAATAGTCTAAGCTCGTCCTGTGGTTTTGTTTTATTTTTGTGCCACTGCAAGATCTTTTAGGAGAAGAATATTGCACCTAAATAAGCTCTGGTGTTGAACTATTGACAGCACGATCTACAAACGGTCAAGCTTTTCAATGAACGAATCCGTTAACAGCAGCTGAAGCATGACGCCGGTGATGCTCGAGGTACTCTAAAATTTCCCTCGAAGTATGCATGCAAGGTCGTAGCAGCAGGAGGCTGAGATATGAAACAGCAAAACTAGTTTTTTTGGCGAAGCTGCCATGCCCGTTCTTGAGTGTGCATGTCTTATTGTGTGCGTCTATGTGGGAGCACAGATTCAATGCTTACAAACGCATCAATCTTTCACTTGGATCTGAAAACGCTTTGCTTCGCAGCAGCGAGTCAGGAGAAGGTAACGCTAAATTTTCAGTATAATGTCCACATAAACTTTCTATCCAAAGTTTACATAAATATTTCAAATAAAACACAGTGGACAACGGTTGACAAAACCATGGATGGTTCTTGGTTGGAAGTGTATAGGCAGTCACTACAGAGTCTAATCAATCTCGCTAGATCTGTACGAAACGTTTCAGAAAACTTTTATTTTAACATTGGAAGCAATTTTTACTAAGACGCTGTGCTCGTTGTACAAACGTCTGTATCAGCCTTCTTTTTCCACGAAAATACTGGTCGAAATATTTCTTCAGGGCCTCGATAAAGTCCTCCCAATGCGTATCGGCTATTGCATGGTACTCAAACCAATCCAAAGTTCTTCAAGCGACAAAAAGACCACTCTTCCAGCGGCATTCCTGGATCGCGTCGATTATGTAAGATGAGTGCCTCGACCGGCGACAACCAATCTCTGACGTCATCGTCAGTTTAAACGTAATGTGTGGGTGGTTCTCTGTGATTCTCAGTGCTTCACGTTCTTTAAATGAAATGGTTTGCGTTCGGGGCTGCTATCTCACTTGAAGTTGAAGTTGAAGTTTATTCATAAAAAGTAAACGGTTACAAAGAAAATTTACAGACAAGGGTCCCGAAGTCAGCGACTGAACTGGGACCCTCGATGATGAAGTACACAAAAAACGTTACAGAAGCAGCAGTGGAAGCGAAAACAAGTCCAATAAAACATTTGTGAAGAAAACAAATAAGCAAGAACTTGTAGTGCATGGTGTTCATATGGAAGTTACTAAAATATTAAGCTATGTACATAAACCCGGCATTCAAAAAACAAATTGTCATTATACACAATTAAATACTAACGGTTTACAAAAGTACACAAAAAACTACTGTGCAAACAAATGACGAAAGTCAAACCAGCAAAACAAAGAAATTAGGAAACATATCAGGTTAGAAGAAGATTTTTTAGAGATTTTTTAAAGGCTGTGATAGAATGTGATGATTTAATATTAAGTGGTAGGCGGTTCTATAGATTAATTGCGGCAAAATGGAAAGTTTGCTGGCCATAATTAGTTTTTACCTTAGGTAACAACAAGTTATTATTCAAGGCAAATCTAGTAGTGTTATGGTTCACTAAAGTACCTACGTCAAGAAGTTCAAAACATAATTGGTTGTTGAGTAGTTTGAAAAAAGAAATACCTAGGTTATAAACAAACAATGCTGTGACCGACAAAACTGAATTTTCGTGGAGTAGAGGTGATGCACTTGAATGGCGAGGGCTGCAAGTAATGATACGGATAGCTTGATTTTGAATGTGCTGAATGGATGATAGGTGGGTGTGATATGTGTTACCCCAAGCAGTGATTCCATAGTTGATATGACTGTGCATGAAAGCGAAGTAAAGTGATAACAAAGCTTTGGTTGGAAAGAATGGTCGTGCCTTCAGCAATGCCCGGATGCCAAATGCCATTTTTTTTCTGATATGATCAACGTGAGATGTGAACTTAAGGTTAGTGTCAAGATTTATACCAAGAAATTGGACGCAGTCGCATTATACGATCCGATTAGAGCCAAGTCTTAATTCTGGCAACATTCCTAACACTTTCTGGTGGCTTCTAAAGATCATAAATTTAGTCTTAGTAGGATTAATAATTAAGTTATTTCTGCAGCACTACTCAGTTACATCCGTTAAAGCAGCGTTTAATTTATCAGTTAGAGATACTAAAGATGTGTCTGATAATGTTATTGTGGTATCGTCAGCATATAAAAGACAATTGTATCGGTGTAAAAAGCTGGGTAAGTCATTGATATAAATATTAAACAATAAGGGACGAGAATGGAACCCTGCGGGACACCTTGGTTAATAGTTTGACAGTCAGAGAACGAGCCAGCTGCAGCCACCACGTATTGCCTATCAACCAAGTAATTTTTTAATAGAGTAAGTGCTGGACCGGTTATACCATATGCTTCCAGTTTCATGAATAAAATTTTGTGATTAATGGTATCGAAAGCTTTTGTGAAGTCTAAGAATACTGAGCCAACATATTTATCACAATCAATAGATTTTTTAATAAAATCGGTTAAGGTTAGTAAAGCCAAGCTAGTGGAACTTCCCGCACGAAAACCGAATTGTGAATTATCTATTACGTTAAATTTTTTTAGATAGTTAGTTAAGCGTTTTACAAGTAACTGTTCGATGATCTTGCTCAAACTCGAAAGAATTGAAATTGGTCTGTAGTTGTTAATTAACTCCTTGTTACCTTTCTTAAATACTGGAACAACCTTCGCCATCTTTACGTTTTTAGGAAAAATGCCAGACTTCAAAATAGTATTAGTTATGATACTTATTGTTTCTGAAACGATATGAGCAACAAGTTTCAAATGACTCATGGAAATGTTATCCAAACCGGGACTGGTATTTTTGAGGTTACAAACCGTTAAGTACACCTCATTGGCAGTAACGGGGTACAGATAAAACGAGTGTGGGGGGCGGGGTAGGGACTGCTGATCAGTAGTGGTAATGCTTGGGGTTGATAACGACAAAAAGTTGCTGAAAGCATTAGCTACTTCGGATGGCTCAAGAAAGACGGTTCCGTTAAAGTTAATTTTGTGAAAATTACGCGAGGACAGTGTATTTAAAAATTCACCGATTAGTTTCCATTGTTTTGGGGGGTTATGGCTATTATTCGTAAATTCAGTTTCATAATATTGCCTTTTAGCAAGCTTAAGTAGATTACTGAGAGTATTAGTATATTTTTTATAACGTTGGGCTAAAGCAGTGTTGAAAGGTTGACGTTTTGTTTTCCGGTAAAGGTTATCTTATTTGCGTAAACTGGTACGTAAGGCATTCGTCATCCAAGGGTTGCATGCGTGTTTGAACTGATTTTTTCATTTAACAGTTGTGCTCAACAATACAGCCTTCAAAAAAAACGTACAGAAGTCATCGACAGCCTTCACAGGGTCAACAGCGGTATTAACACCAGACCAGTCAGTACTGAGAATGGTATCAGTAAATTTATGTTTAGAAAAAACAGAAGTAAAGAAGGATTTATCAGGGAGTGAAGCTGAACGATCTAATGAAACAAAAATAGGATAATGGTCAGTTATGTCAGTGCGCAGTACACCAGATACTGAAGTCGGGGTTAGATTAGATAATGCGTGATCTAGAAGTGTTTGAGAACCCCTTGGGCTGCATGTTGTGTAGGTGTTAATTAGGGATTCGAGTCCATAGCCAGAGAAGCAATCAGTGTAGTCAGTATATACTTTAGCACTTGTATCGAGAAGGTTAATGTTTATGTCACCTAATATCAAAACGTTCTTATTTTCGAATGATAGCTTGTTAAGAATGGTATCAAGAGCATGAAGAATTTCAGGAACAGAAGAGGACGGGGAACGATAGACTGAGCCAAGAACGAAATTTTTACGGTTATATGCAAGTAAAGGATCTTCTATTTCTAACCAAACAGCTTCGCAGTTGCTAATATTGAAAGATAGATCGTGCCTGCGGGTGTAAACGACGGTGGGATCAAGAAAAATGGCAGCCCCTCCGTAGCTATCGGAGGGTCGATGACAGTATTCAGCCTGATAAGGTGAAAATCCATGCAAGTTATTATCGCTATCAGAAAGCCACGTTTCAGAAATGCATATTGCTGAGAAATGGTGGTCGAGGGACGTGATAAAGTTGTTGATATCATCATTATTTTTTCGTAAGCTTCGCGCGTTGAAGTGAATCAATGAAAAATTATTTTTTGGTAGAATATGATTAAAGTTGTCTGGAGATAGCAGCGACATGAAAGTTTTGGGCGCGCAGTTGCGCGGGGCAAGCGGCAAGAGATGAGATGAGTGATATTAGGTGAAAACGTGCAGGTCAGATTCGGATGAAATGCGATACGTCTTACTGTCGCTTGTCTTACGCGCCAAGATGTGGCAGTTATCAGTCCACAAGAACTGCCAGCCCTTTTGCTTGTTGAGAGCAACTGCCTTGCCGAATAGCCTTTTGTTGTCAGCGGTGAGATGGTCATTTATGAACACTAGCGTCTTAAAGCTTTCCGGAAAACCAATCTGGTTGGCACACAGACGAGCCTTCCTGGCCTTGCGCAAGAAATCGTTCTTCTTTTCGCGACATAGAAAGCGGGCAATTATATTTTTGTCACCAGATTTTGCGGGAACGCGATGTCTAGGTCGGATGGCGCAACAGGACACTCAGAGACCTCCCCTATCAGTTGAACGATCGCCGCACAGTCCTCTCCCTGGGTAGAAGGAACCCCTCTAATCTCTACATTGTTGCTGCGGGAGTACTGTTCTAGGTCGGCAACTTTCTTTTCTAGTTAGTTGTTGCGCAATACAAGTGCTTTGTTCGTGGAAATGAGCTCAACCTGTTTCTCCTTCATCTCATCAAATAGGTCGCTCATAAGCTGAACACTTTCAGCCAAGGAGGCCTGCTCACCCAGCCCTTCTTCGCTAAGCTTTTCTTTGATTTTTGTTGTTAGTTCAAGCACTAATGCATCTAAGTTCCCCTTGAGTAGACCCTCGAGCAACTCAATCCTTTTTGCGAGTTCCACATTCGTCGGCATCATTCAGCAAAGAGCAAGTACGGCAAAACAGAGATCTGGGCAGCAGCTGCGGCGTAAGCAGACAATAGAGAGACCTCTGAACCTCAAATTTCGTGGAACCAACCTGGATTGCACAGCGCGAGAATTCGATGCGTGGACTGGTCGCCGCAACCACCGCTGCCAGAGTGGGACGGAGCGCCTTCCAGGGACCTTTTATGGCGGGGCCAACAGTAGTTCGCGAAGCCATAGGGAGCTGCCTCGAAGACGAGGTTGGCGACGGCTATACGCAGTGGTGTGGCCACACGTGGAAGTTAGCCAGGCACGGCGATGAAACTGCGCTGATATGGCAGGAGGAGAAGCAGCGTCACACCAGGGCGGGGCAGGGAGGCAAACCAGGATTGCAGAGCACGAGAATTAGATGCGTGGACTGGTCGCCGCAACCACCGCTGCCAGAGTGCCTCTGTACACAGCCCAGCGAGGCACCTATTACGACGAAGATTAAAAGTTGCTGTTGGGTCCACCGTGTCCAAGTCACGGTCTCCTCCGCACTCATAGCACGTGATAAAGCAATAAATATTGGAATGGGTTTATTTACCCCGATGGCCGGACATACCGTACAGCGAGTAGTTCTTAAGCGGACGGTCCCTAAGAGCCACGAAACCGGAACAACCCCGTCCCCTATATTTCGTGGTGCACCTCGCTAAAATATATTGGATATGCGTACTGTTTCCCACAAACATTGTCATTACTGGATACTGTCCCAACATCTTGGTAATTCATAATATTGCGCAAACTACTCTGAATATGAGAGTATAATTACTAGAACGAAAGCCTTAAGCAAATTAATAAAGAGACCAGAAAATGTCTCCTATTATTTTCATTTTTGATCTTTTCAGTTCTAAAAACAAATCTGAGGTTCTTAAATATTGCTGGTAAAACAAACGGGCTTTGAATAATATGAAAATTTTGCAAAGTTTGATTGAAAGACGCCATTTCAACAACTTCTGAAACAGTTTATAAATAATAAAACAATAAACTGTTCAGTAATTCGCCTATAATAACAAATTTTACAAATTGGGTGACTAAGGTAATCTTCAACGGGAAGGGTAAAACAGCCATTTTCTACAAAAAGCTAGCAAAATCAGCCAGAACGCGAAATAAAATAACCAATAACAAATCTTGTAGAAATGTCGGCCATGGATGTTATCATGGACGCGATTTTAGTGTTTACTATTGGTGGTGATGTATTGAACTTTTGTGGCGTAGTAAAGATGCGAATACAACAATCGACGTTACGTTGATAGAGATCACCGAGACGAGGCATTTTCGGAGCGGGAGTAGCAAAAGACGCGCCACCGGAGGCATCAGGGAAGTGATTGAGATCGACATATCATACAGGTTTATATTCACATTTTGAGCCAATTGAACTCTGAGCTAAGCATGCATTCAAAGATGAAATATTTATTTTTCAATGGCGTATTACCGGCTTTATGTTCTTAGTATTCAAGCGCACTACCTACGATTCGGGCATCGTGTACGTTGCAATCATCTGGTTCCCTACTTTGAGTGAGCTCTGGCACTGTTTCGTTACATTTTCTCGGTAAAATTATTTTTTTATGAACTAGCTAGCAAGCCAGGCACGGTCTACGGGGCTTGTGGGCCTGTTAATATCGTCCACACAATACAACAAAAGTTGGGTAAAAACGCACGCTGTAATCATGGCCGAAATTCACTGATCTGTTCGGCGCACCCGCCGAACAAGTATTTCTATTCCAATCACAATCGATCTTTATTTATTATTGTTCTTAACTATTCTTCATTGGAACCTTTATGGAAAAATATTGTGGGCACCGTTTTCTCCGGTGTGCTCTTGTTCAAGGTGAAGGCGGAGGCGTTAACTTATACACAAATGAATTCGAAGTGACGTAAAACCCTGAGGGTCACGCCGATGTGTGCAGCTTGCAGCTTCTCCACAAAAATGGCTATTTTAGAGCGTCCATCGCTAGATGAATAGGGATGACTGTATTCACATGACGAGAAGGGGAGATTGCGCTGATTACTTGAATTCCATTACCCAGTTTCTTTAATACACATTTACACCCGTAAAGGGTGGCGCACACTTGTAACGATCAATAAGTACTGGAAGAATAAACTTGATGACAGCGGAACGAATGAAGCAAAATAAATGACAGCCTTTCTGAAAACTACTTATAATATATTGAGAATTAATTCAAGGCTGCGAGGTGACTTTCACCCATGATGCAAAAAATCGCCCGGTAAAGTAAAAATAAAATAAGTGTTAATAAGTTTTTTGTTTTAGACTTACAATATCTTTCAAATAAACAAGGTTTTGTCTTGAGCATTCAAAAGTGTATAAAACGTCCGCCATTTCTCCGCACCTCTCGATACAGCGAACGCCGCCTGTGCATGTCCCTGCACGACAGCATTGTCAGTCTTTCTAAACCCGTAGTTTAAATGTTTGCTCCAAAAATGATTTTATTCAAAGCAAGTGCTGCAGGTTTAAATAACTTCTGTTGGTCATGTATACCAAAAACACCATCGGCGGACTTGTAGATCTACTTTTTTGCACTCTGCACACGAGGACAATGGCACTTGCTGTTGTACCTCTTTTACATGTGTACTGGCCCATCATTATTTATTGCACTTCTAAGACACCCTTCTCGATAATTCGTTCACAACTTCTGTTGTGAACGAAGTCCTGTGTGTTTTTTTACTTATTGTCCCGTCTTTACCACGCTATTTAACCATGTTTCACAGTTCGAACCAACAAGCCCACCTTAAGGCGTTGACAAGTATTCGGGTTCAGCTCCGGTTCTGGTTCGGTTCAGGGTCGAGTTCAAGCCTTTCAGGTTCGGTTTCGGGTTAGTTTCCAGAGCATCATTTCGTTCTTCGTCGAACCTGTTCGAACTGGTTGAAACGGGTTCTGACAAAAATTCATGGGCGTTTTTAATGTGTTTATTATTCTTGCTCTCGGTATTTGTTTCTCTGCCATGTCGGTGCAAAAGAAATAAAAATGTACACACAAAAAACCCGCGCAGGTGGGCTTCACCAGAACACCCCAAAACAACCAGTCAGCGTGCTTAAATTTGCGAATTTCGTGAATGACGAGGACTACCTTGCGACTAAAGTAAAAACTATGATGTGTGCTGGGACAACCGCGCAAACGCGTGCCTTGTGCAGTTGGCCAAGCACAGATCCTAGTTTTGACTATGATCGCATGCTGGGACTCGTCATTCGCCAACTTCACTCATTTAAGCACGCCTAATGGTCCTTCTGGGGCGTTGTCGTAAAACACACCGGCACCGATTTCTTAGAGTGTAGGTTTGCTTTTGAGAATATCTTGTTTTGCAATTTAAAGGACCCTGCCAGACTTTTTTCAACCTTTTGTAAATCCTAAATTCTTAGAAGGAGTACTCAACAACTCGTGTAGTACTTGTATTACGGGGGGCGCAAAGTACCTCAGCCAAAAGTTACTGCTAACTAGAAGTTCAAGCTAATTAGAAGTTCCTCAAGATACTTTCCCCTCTTTTTAGCCATTGGCATTCTTCGATCGTTGGAAGTACGTCATGACAATTGTTCAGCGGTTATTGTCCGGCTTTACTTCAGTTTCAGCAATGAACGAATTTGACAGCCACTTCAGAAAGACGCAAAAGTAAAGCTGAAACGCCAGGCGTATCTGCTACAACGAGCCAATCACGCAGTGCAGCTCCGTCATAGGATTGACTAGCTTTCGCAATGTGTCCGGAAGCGATGGAAAGACTGAAAGCGTTTATCGGAAGTATTGAAGAGTCACTTGAACTGCATAATCTACTGCAAAGTATTTTCTATTAGAGGTCCGTCATTACAACCTTAACTGAACCAATATAAAATGTTTGCAGGGACACAGGAGGTAGTTAACGCGTGTGAATGTGAAAGCAATACTTTTTATGGTCGCAAGCGTACATTAATAATTTTGTTCAGCCGGGGGCTGAACCCGAAGCCGGGGGATGCCTACTAGCACGAGCTAAGGAGGTCCACTCTGGGAGAAATGTGACAGCCTGCGGGCCCAAATATCCGGGCCTGCCAGTAATGGAGAACTCCAAGCGGCAAGTACGGAAATCCATGCGAAGTGAACACTTGCGTATCTAACGAAGGGAGAGGAGCCGCCACCTGGAGTGTTTATGCACTCTTGTAGCATAGTGAAAGCTGCGCCAACTCAATTGAACGGCCGCTACACACCTTGTCAATTCTGCTTCGCCTTCTAACCATACCAGTGGACACTCCTGCTCTCTTTACTCCATCGCTTCGAAGTGCTTCATTAACCGTATTTTATTGCCGTCATTTGCTCGTTCATGCAATTGATTGCCTACGCAGCACGGCAATCTCGACAACACTGTGTGCTGCACTGGAAACCCGTTCGATAGGCTGGTCAACCAGAACGTACGCTTCACTTCACCAAGGCCTGTCAATGCGCAATCCCGCCGCCACTGAAGCCGCTTGGCTTGATGATACCACTTTTCACCCCGGCCGCTTCGTTCTTTTTGACGCTACGTTTCCTCAGATCACCTTAGCGATGTCCTTATGTATAATAAGAATGTGCTACATATAAATAAATAAATAAGTATGTGCTATATATTGCTCACGCGAGAATTGCCCAGAAAAACATTTTTAGTGGTTCCTGTCCAGAGACGCCTGATACCTAACGCAACATTAGAGCCATACCGTGTGGGTTTATGGCTCGTGTTACGGTGCTTCTGAAAGGTCGAGATCAATGCACACTGTAAGGTCGACGGAAAAGAATTTATGTTAGGAATATTAAAGCTTCGCAGGGCTAAGCCACCGCTTATGAGTTTAACGCAAAAGCAATGAGGGAAGATTTATTACTGCAGGTAGCTGTGACCGTGTAATTGAATAAATTGGTATGGCTGAGACGTTAGCAGGGTCGGACCTTTCAGAAGCACAAAATAGGACAGAGAATGGTTTTCCGGTACCAGGCTTATAACCATTCTTATTTTATATAACTTTCCTTTGTGATCTCAGCAAAGAAATAAATAGCAGGTGTCAGCTGCCATTTTGTGTATAATAGGATAAGGTTTAAAGGTACTGTTGATAACCTGGTTCAGATTGCTGTATGGAATAGACAGACAAGCAATGACAGCTTTTTAGTATCCCCACGCTAGTCTTATTATGGCTAAGCCACCATTGGGTGTGTTCATTGTACCAACCATTACCAGGTTGAAGTTTCAGTGGTAGCCTGTCAGTAGCCGCTGATTAAAATTTTCAGTTATGATGGCAAGCTTGTCGTGGTCCTCATCACGTGCTCACCGGGCCCGTGAAAGTGCGGGAATTAGCTTTCGAAATCGTCCATCTTGTGTTCGTCGTGGTCCTGGCACTTCCTACTTTCATAAAACATTTTGCTAAGACATTTATATACGACATCTATTTATTGGAATAAAATATTTGTCAGATAATGTTGTGTGGTTCCTCGTGTTCAATGGCAGCTGCAAATTTAGGAATATTTTGCGCTGGTGTCAGTTTGAGTTACGACTGTCTGCCTTTCTATAATACCAGCTTGTAAATATCGGTAGGCTGACTTTGACTACATATGTGATTTATATGATGCTATATAGATATAAATTACTCCTAGTTTATAATTAAAAGACATACCACCTATTACCTGGTGACATGAAAGTTGATTTCGGCTATTTTTGGGAAGTAGCGAATAACTTAAATAAATGTATTGCATATCAAGGTATTTAGAGCGTGTGGACAATTTTTTTCATGTAGCAGCGCCTAAGGGGGCAATGTTTTCAATATAAACGCAGGAGCCAGTCGATGATCTCGGCCGTGTTCTTATGAAGAATACAGGGAGCAAAAGGACAACGTGCGTGCTTTTTAAAGAAAAATAGAACGTTAGAATGGAAACCACACCGCACTATAGAACAAGAAATGTAATAGCACGAGAATTTTGTTCATGCACAGTTTAGGAATAGCGTTCTTGAATGGCTGAACAATGCATTACGTTCAGGGATGCAAAAAATACAAGATTTAAATGTGGGGAACCAATAGCAAACGGACGCAGTACTATTGAATTGCAAGTTTTGTTTTTCCTAAGTTAAAGCTTCTACGCTGAACAATAGAAGAATCGAGACTTGTCTCCTAGTGCTTGCTGTTTTGCCTCGCAGGTATAAAATGTACAGCACGCTCCTGCACAAACTACACACTGGCGAAGTACAGTTATTACAAATGGCGATGGGTTTGAGCATTGAGTTGCGTTCAGCACTAATTATTACCATTGTGTTTCAATTCCTGTGAGTATGACGCAGTTTAATATTTGCCTTGCTGCTATAGGATGCTGATTTAATTGAGTCACCCCCAAATAGATATCATCCAATACACGGGGTACTTAAATATATTATGCAGCGCGGAGCAGGGACCGGAGCTAAAATATCCACGTTGTTCGAGACCGTTTATTACCTGCAAATATAGGACTGAAAATTAAAGCCATCCCTGGTGTCGCGGAGAGAACAGCGAGAGTTTATATGCGCAGCAAGAATACGGTTCATGCAGCATACAAGAAGGCGCTAAGGTGTTTTTAAATAAGGACGACCTCACAATTCTGAAAACGACCCCCTGTGTTCCCTTTTCTTGCGATGGGCAAAAGAACACAGGTATTTAAGAGCTCTGTGGTAAGTTGAAAGATAAGATGATTGCCTGAGTTCCTAATCGCCACTCTTGCGGTGTGTCCTTGCCCCGAGTTGATCGCAAAGCCAAGGGACCCAATTTCTATTTACGTCTTCATGCAGCATTCCAGCTCTCTGCTGTTAACGTATGCGTTAGGCCATAAAGTGCTTGTTACCGTACTTTCAGAAAAACGCTTCGTTGAATATTTCTCCAACGAAACTCGCATTCTCATTCCATCGTTGCAAAGGGAAATAAAACAACCTATGAATCGGAACATGCCAAAAGAATATTTCTTTGTATTAGAAGGTACAAGCCATTTTGACCACACTAGTTAAATTGGAATAATTTGGCTTATTAGTTGAAACCTTTTCCTGAAATTTTAGGAGCCATCGCGATCACATTTACAAGCATTCCAAAATTCTAAAAGCGTAGTAACAATCTTTGAAAAAGCAGTTTATAATGTGCATTGTTACGACTGAAGCACTAAAAGGGGATGGAACAGAAAAAAGTGATCGTATGATTGTACTCTCATTGCGTCTTTTCTTCTGTGTCTTCTGGCATTCTGTGTCTTCTGCGTGTTCTGTGTCTTCTGGCATCATTATTAACTAATCACCGTTATTCAAATGTGAGGCATGCAGTGACACCTGTAGAAGCAGGGAAGAAAATAGTTTAACAGCCTAATGTTTTCTCAGGTGCTACATGATTGTCTCAAGTTCCCGCACCACTCTCCGGTTACCCGAAACCACAGATATGGTTGATTGTAATGAAACGGTAAGTATTCATGTCTTGCCTGATCTTACGAAAATGAACGCGAAGTTTGGATGATCATAAATTAGGTGCTACCGGAATAACAGACAAGACGAAGGTACGTAGCGTGAATGTATATTGCCCAATAGCCTGGGAGTGGTTATCAAAGCGAAGCTTTGATATGTTCACTGATGTGTCACTGATGTCGTATATCGCGTCGAAGACGCACTACAGGAAAGCCAACTTGCTCTGCCGATGATGACGATCGTTGGAAAAATGAACAGAAAAATGCTTCTCGTTGTAGGTATTGGACCTGGGTCCCTCCCATTTAGGGCCCTGCGTCTATGCGATACGTATATACATAATCCGGCTATATACATAATCCGGCTATTAGGGCCCTGCGTCCATTGCAATACGTATATACATAATCCGCTGGCCCGCACGAGGCATTGACAGGCAACAAACGGTGCGCCTAAGGGTGTGACCACTTCAAATCTTGCCACCTTCAGCTGAGCGCTCACATAATTCACTTCACAATTTTCGCAATGCAGTAAGACAAAGCTTGCGACTTAGAAAGAACAAGGATAAACCTGTGACGTTTCGAGACAGTGTAAAATCAAGTGAACTGAAAAAAATAAACGAGAGAAAGTCATTCATTCACATGCGGGTGGGTACTGAAGGCGAAAATGTAAAATGATTTGCCTAATGGACTAAGGGCTTCTTAATACATTTTGGCGAGTCAGACAGCTATGCTCTCATTTTGTTTCTTTGCAGTGCTGCACCGCAATTTATCACTTTTTCAGCCTATCGCGGAGCTCCGCGTCAGCCTCTGGTGCCCTCAGAGCGCTAATGATCCGTTTGGCCCTTGCCGTATGGTACCGCCAAGCAGGCGTGAGACTCTTGGCGTGCAATACCGCATCCGCTAGATCCCTCCACAGCGAATGGTGCCCCAGGACACGCACGCAGCCGCGAAGCGCTTTCCCATTTGTCGGTAAACTCATGAGCCAGAGACCATACTGTGACAGGTACCCTCGCTCGGTAAATGCAGTCTGTAAGGTTTCCCAGAACACAGTCGCCATACTACGCTCAATTAGAGCGTGTTCCTCTTTTCCTACTTCCCGAATAGGGTGCGACCTGCAGCGCCGAAGTGTAAGACTCCCCTTACCTCCAATTGTGCACGTGTGGAGGCACAAGAAATATTATTTGAACAAGCCGCCACTGGACCGTAACTCGTTACTCGCAAGTCATACCGGCCGCTACTCGTTTTAAAACGCCGCCAAATGTGGAGGGTTATCGGTAAATGGGTGGTAGAATAATTTCTGCGAGGTTGCACTACAGTTTCTCGGGCTTTTCTTAAGAAGATAAACCCAAGAAAACTCTTGCTCAAAGAGGGTTTGGTACAGTGCCACTTGTTGGTGGAACGAGGCTGCGCGTGCAACGAAATTCAAACGTGTTGTGGCACGAAAGAGTATTTCGCTCACAAGCCCTGCGTGGCTGCAGACAGAAACCCATCGCCTCGGTTAAGAACCCACCGCTGGCGCTGGACGGTCAGTTTGTTCTGTACGTTCACGGCACCCAGCCCAGCCTTTTATAGGGTCAAGAAGAGGTTTGAACCACGCATTGTTCCGTACGAAGAACTCCACAGGAATACCGCCCAGGACCGGTGCGTCTTATTCGGGCAGCATGCATATATCGTTGTTATGCGTGTGCGGTAGAGCACAGCGGGGTGTGCAATCTCATTACATACAAGGGCCCTCGTGAACAGAGCGATGTGTCTGCCTCTCTACTGTAGCAATTTTACTCCTGTCACCGCCAGCGTGGGTTTTCATCGATGAGCGACTGCGACGTTTTGGTTAAGGTTGACACCGACGCCGTTACCTAGACACCGCCCTCTTTGAGATCACTCCAAATAGGTTTAATGGTTTGGAGGCACACTGACCCAACCAGGGTCCCCTTGATTTTGGTATGTTTAGCTCTGCTTCTTAAAAGCGGCGAGACTAGTTTACTATCCCAGTTACCCCAGTAAAAAGTAATCCTTTTAGGCAACTTACGGACGCATTGTCCGCGTAGGCGAGAGCAGTACGCTCCTTGGTTCCCATGATGAGGACATGCATAACCTCGGATGCAAGTTCCATCCAACAGAGTGACTCAAGATAAAGTATAAATAGGATGAGTGACACGGGGAATCATTGCCGCAATGACCTAGAGATGTCTTTCCTTCCAATGGCTGTGCAGCAAGTTTAAATCCACTCGGCGATGACACCTACTTCACAGTGCTGGAGGACATTGAGTAAAACTTGCTGCAAATTGAATAAATTTCTTTCTTAGGTCGCGGTCAACAACAAGTGCCCGATAGAGAAACAATTCGACCGTCTCACAAGTGGCGCTCTTGCGATGTACGCTAGAGCTGATGGCTCGCCCTTTTAAATTACTTGTCTGTTGCGGAACAGCCACATCTCTCAATGCGCTCTCCAGTCGTACGGCGAGGATTCAGATAGTGATCAAACAATCTGTTTGTATGAGGTTAATCGGTCGAAGCAGTCTGGATTGGGAGAGGGGTGCAAGGGAGAGAAAAATAGAGAGAATTCATTTCTTTCTTTGTCTTAGGAGAACGATAGTTTAAAGAGAAATTTCGCTTTGCGAAATCAAATGGCGAAGGGTCGAAGACAAAGCAGCTGTGAATAAACATCCAAACTACGTGCGGGTCAGTGTCAAAGTCCAACGCCTCAAAGTGCAAACTACGTACGAATAAAAGTGAAAACGCAAATGGCACTGGAGAAATCCCACATAAAACGACCTGCAGTTAACTACAGTCATCGTTTAAAGTACACTTTTTCGGTGAATACAAGTCCACAAAAATCTTTGCAACCAACACAGCGTGTTCGTAACGCTTGGCCTACAACTGAGAGCGACCAGATTTTTGTCTCTATATGCACCAGTTTCCTTTTATTGGCACACTGAAATAAGCAAAACATCACCCTCCTCCTTATGTATAACGACAACGATGGGTGAATGCGAAGGTTCTTGTCAGGAAAACTTTATTCCCTTCTGAATTTCGACTATGACTAGAGATGGGTTGAAGTTTGACTAGTTGAGCTCTGACTGTGACGCATCATTAGGTTGTAGTTTTGTTCTCAGCGGCTTTGACTTTAATCATTCAGTATTTGATTTTGCACGACGAAAGCTTCGTGTTCAACTCTCATCGTCATTAAATGAAGAGGTTCACGATTTCGGTGGGTACGTTTGCACGTCGATGCAACCCTCTCACAATCCAAACAGTTTTGTCTGGTAAGCCTTCTCTCACTGTATTATATGATCCTTCCGCGACTGCCTTCTGGGCGGCTGGACAGAGGATTGAGCGCTGTGGTTGTCTCCCACCAAACAAGTTGTTTTAAAGGGCGGGTGATTTACTCTAACCACCATTGCAAGCGGACTGCTTCGGAGGCGGCCGGAAAGGGCCTTCACCCTCTACCAGTAGTAGTTAAACTCGAAATGAGCGAGGCATTTTATCAGGGGGACCACGACTGTGTACTCAATATGCAACCAACACATTGACATCGGAGACAATGATCGAGTGGATCTAAACTTGCTACGTGGACATTTCCACAGGCTATTTATTAAATGGGCAGGAGGGAACGCCCGCATGCCTCCTAAGGTCAGCGCGCCAAGGATACTACGTGTCCCATATTTAATTTACACTTTATTTTAAGCCATAATGCCAGAAGAAGAAGAAGAAGAAAGTTTATAGAAATGCAGTAGTCACGTTATATCACAGCACAAAATTTTTCAGACAAGGGTCCCAAAGTCGAAGACTGTACCGGGACCCTCGGTAAGTTAACAACAGGGGTAATCACTAAGTAAACTTCAGGCACTAAACAATAAACAGCGACAAACAAATAATATACAATACAACAATAAATAGTACAAAAAATTTCAATTGGAAATGTATGGCACTTACAACAACAAAAAAAAAGAACTACAAAATTTTGGGTAAGCTATAGAAGCAGAAAAAGGACGAGGTAGTTGTACAAGGCTGCCATATCAATTACACAATAGGAAAGACTAACAAGAAAAAGAATAAGCCATCGAAGCACAATTAATGCGACAACAGATGGTTTCTCAAGGATGATTTAAATAAAGACACGCATTTAGTGGATTTAACAGCAGCTGGTAGACTATTCCATATCGATTTGGCTGTGAAAGTTGAAGTCATTTTTTTATAATTAGTTAAGACACGTTGTAGCAGAAAATTTTGATTTGATGCAAATCTTGTGGGGTTTTGGTTTACTAAGACTTTTGGATTGATGAAACTGAAATGCAGTTGGAAACATAAAGACTTAAAAAGTATTATGCTAAAATTATGCTAAAACAGCTTGTTGATTGGTAACACCGTATAATTGCGCAATAAATCCTGGGAATTGAACTGAGGATGGCTAATGGTGATAATGCGTATTGATTGCTTCTGCGAAATGTTTGATTGAATAATGCGAATTGATTGGTCGATTGATCGATTGATTGATGTCCCTTGGATATAGGGTTGTCTAAGCCCTTGTGATTGGAAGCATGGGGCTCCATCTTCTCGCCTAGCGGACGATGAGTCCTGCATTTGCACTCAAGAATCACCAGTCAGCGAGGTAATAATCTAGTAAAACAGCTTGGCCACTTTTTAGTAGAAGAGACAAACCAACGCAGGTCGAGCGGCGCTTCGTTTGGGGAGTCTGCTTGCAAACCCAGCCACCAATTCGGAGTCAGCTGAGAGAAGGGATGTCTAGTTACCTGCGTAGATATTCAGCCAATACGCCGAAGTGAGTAATCAATGGAGGCCCACGCTGGTGGCAGCATGAAGAAAATTGCAACCCTGAAAACACAGACACATCTCCCTGTTCACGGGAGATTTTGAATATAACTATATTGCATACCCCTTTTGCTGCATGGGTTTCACATAACAACCATTATTGCATGCTCTCCGAATAAGCTGCACCGGTACTGGACGATTTTCCTGGGGAGTTTTAAATTTCAACCTAGCGCCACTCCAACTTATGTTTGAGCTTTGAAAAGGTTCGGCTGGGTCTCGTCGACACAGATCTCAAATAGACCATCCAGCGCCTGTTGTAATGCTGAGATCGACCCGATCCGCTTCTTGCGGCCGCCACGCCAGCTTTGACACTGAACATTTAGCACCGTGGTTTGCACAGCAGCGCCTCAGAGTTTCAAAACACACGTAACCGGGTTCCACAAAGATGTTTAGGTGTGCCTAGCTTTGCTTGAGGATAGGGTGTTGAGGATTATCTTCTGTAGGCAAGCCTAGAAGACTATGATGGGTCCTCACAGAAAAGGTTCTACCTGCCTTTCGCCCAACAACCCACTACACCTGACTACGTTTAGTAACGAATAAGAACACTCCCAGTTGCCACCGGTATGAATTACTTTTTTCCCGTCCACACGTGCCTGCTAGCCCAGAGAGAACGCTTGGAGGATTGGGGAGTCTTCAAACATAACGGCGCAGGTTGCCACCTATGCGGCCGGCAGGAAACTGCGGACATTTCCTAATCGAGGGTAATACCATAGTCCTTCAATGCTTCTCTTGTGATGAAACCCCCGGCCAACTTTCGTACGGAGACAAAGACTACCGCGAGTGGCGCCACCCCAGATCGAAAGGTATCGGGCGACCGCTTCTGCTCTGAAGCCAGACCGACAGGCAGGAACGCAGTAGAAGCATGCCCGTTTGCACCAAATTTTTTGGCCACTCACAAAATGAAGAGTGAATTTCAGCGGCCTACGGAACATAAAGCGAAATCGCACTGCTGATAAGGCGGCGATCGTCTGTTTTATCTTACTCCGAGGTCCGTTCCTTGCGAAAAACGCTCTGACAACGTCCCCGGTTGTCCTCCGATCAACACCAGCGCCGCGGCGCGGCAGCGTATGACGCTCTTCCTTAGCGTGACGGCAAAGTTTCATGACCATAAAGGTATTGAATGACCCTGGTAATACTGTGAATATCTTCTGGGACGAATAACTGGCAGCTTTTACCGAATGATGGTACCTGTCATGGTCCGCCCTCCAGCGTCTTAGTTAACCGGCAATTGAGAAGGCGCCTCGCCACTGCATGCTCGGCTTGATGCTATACTCATATGGACAGCTCAATTGGATGCGACAGACCACGCAAGAGCTCAAGGCCTGCTTGGTGGCCCTTTATGGGAAAGGCCGAATGGGGCGTGAGCGCGACGCGACCCCCACAGGCTGAGACATACCACCGCGATTCACTTCAAAAAGGAAGCCAAAAACGGCAGCAATAAAAACAAAAAGACTTCCAGCCCTGGCAAGGGTAGTGACTAGCTGGTTGAGATACCGAAGCGAATTACAAACCTTTCCTTCCACTAGGCCAGACGGTTTACATCTCCGCCCTACGCAATTTTGTCAGCCCACTTTTTTCAGCTGCGTAGATTTTACAGAAGTATAGAGATATCAGTTTTGTGTTGTGAAAATTGAGACGTGCAACAAGTGAAGGCTCACCCGAATCCGGTCGGAGTTCAAGTTGTGACAAGACAGTTGGTTACCAATCACTCTCTGTATGTGCTACCAGATCATGTATATATGTGGATATTATTGCGTATTTTTATTTTGTTGTCGGGTATACATATAATGGCGTGCCGGCAGTGGGCGGGGGAATGTGATACGCGGGTTGCCAGCGAGTCATTTTTTTGTATAACAGTGTTTTTTCGCACAACAGTGGCCACGGTTTCTAGCCGCCAGTCGTCTGCAGATCTCTCCTAAATAATCGCTCCATCACCCCAGAAAGATCCGGCCACCCTCGTGCAGGAGTTGGCGGGCACCTAATAATATTTCCAAAGAACTTTCGGCCCTCAGTCCTCAGCACCTGTTGAGCACCCAAGCACCGAGCCCCCCACCCCCCCCTCCCACCCCCCCCCCCCCCACCCCTTCCCCCCTTGCTGTCCATTAAGGCATTGATGCTAAAGCGGCGCATACCACTAGTTAAATCCAATAGGAATCTCAGGATGGTCCATAAAGCAATTTTCGTAGCCTTCGGACGTGTCGTAGAATACATGATTTTTGTTTTAATGAACTGCTACAACCATATCAAAGTAATTGTGCGCGGATATTGCATCTTCGAAAGGACACAATTTTGCACGCCAGCCAATCAGTGTTTTCCCTAAGGATACGTTGTAGAAAAAAGTATTATCTAACCCGTTATTGTGCAGCAATTTACTAAGTATGTGTGGAGATCCCGCTCACCCATGGCTTATCCAGGAGCGCCTTGTTAAAGAACCACTAAATTATGGTACCCTGTTTGACTGAGATGGACCATAAGGCATCGCAATTTGGTGGTTTTATTACTCGATAGCAACCTCGTAAATCTCTGTTAAAAACCCGCAACTGCTGTTTTTTATTTTATTGAGGAGTTATGTTTGAAAATAGAAACTTTAACGATGCGGATTATATATAATTCACACCTTTGTCCGTCATAGTGGGTTTTCGGGTAGGTTTATTTTCTTTAGCGTTCGTTTCAAGTACTGTTTCGTACACTGTTGTGCTTTTTTTTCTTTTGTGCTGGCGTCAGCAAACTTTTGGGAATATTTTTTTACGCTGTAATTATTTTGTCTTGTTTTTTGTGCTTTTTTTGTGTTGGCTACGGCTACTTTATCGGAATATTTTTAATCTGTAATTTTTGTCGTGTTGAATGGTTTTCCCCTCACATTTATTTTTCAATGGCGATGCTTTCTAAACTGACAGTTGAGCCGCAAATGTGCATAGAAAAATTTGATGCTCGGGCGGGACTCGTGTTGCCATATGTCGGGGCTCAATACACAGGCTACAATCATAGCTTTGGAAAAGCGTCGTGGTGAGGCGCGATACAATTGGCACGCACAGCTTTAGAAACGCGTCGCGGGATAGTTCGCTCAGTCACTGGCATCGACAAGTGGTGTAGTTTTGTCGGTGCAAAGTGAATAATGAAGCCAAATGAAAGAAGCCAAAAGGCTGTGAAGCGACAACGTTATTCAACTTAGTAATTAGCGGCCGACACGCCAGACCACAGAAGCCCAATCGTTGGCACCGAAGAAGTTCAAACCGTTTGCGCAAATGCTCGTCCCGCTGCACCCTCCGCTACTCTTGCAGCTTCTATGCAAACCGGGTTCGCAAGCGTACATTGTACATACTTGAATGGCCGAGTAGTCCTTGCGTTTTGAAGGGCTAACGATGACACTACGAAGAAAACATGACGCAATCTCGGAACACAACCCCATAAAAAATGACGAAGCAGCAAAAATTTCGTCATTCTTGCGTATTTCGCTTTGTTTACAAAGCAAGAAACGCAAATTCTTGCGGAGGTGTTAACTAACTAACTAACTAACTGACTGACTGACTGGCTGACTGACTGACTGACTGACTGACTGACTGACTGACTGACTGACTGACTGACTGACTGACTGACTGACTGACTGACTGACTGACTGACTGGCTGACTGCAACGGCTTACTTGCACGAATGCTTTGCTGTGTGGACAGCCAATGCACTCGCCATTTGTACAAGTGCGGCACGCACACACACAGCTGGCTGGCGCTGCATCTTTTCAAAGTGCTACGAGTTGTGCCGCGCCTCCGCCAGATGGCACCACGGGTCCCGCGACCGAGAGAAGACGCAGTGAAACATCCCCCTCGCGAGGGTCACGATCAAATGCAGAGCATTTCCGGGGGCGCAAGAGGTTAAGTAGTTTGCGTTACGTTAATGTTGTTGCACTTGTGGCAATTGCTGACGAGAGAGCGCTCGTCAGCAGTAATTTGAATGAGTCAACGATATAAGGCGCGTTCGTAGCGGCCCATTCTGTGTCGGCTTTGTGGCGCAGTGGGTAGAGCACCATGTACATTGCGTTCCGCCCGCAGTGTCGAGGGATCGAAACTGGGCGCCGGATAGTACTTGTTTTTATATAGTAGGGACAACGACGGTGCGGACTACGGACGTCAACGCGGGTGACATCGTGTGTTACTGAAATGCTCTGCATTTAAAAGGCAGCGGCTTAGTTCAGCTAACCTTGGATATGCAAACCAAACTTGGCTTAGTATGGTTAAATCTTGGTTTCGCGTGGTTCACATTTGATGTAGCTGTATTGCTGACCACCTCTCAAAGGCGTTCGCTCCTGTGCAACGCTCACAGAATAAGTCCCGGCGAACCCGGCATTAGCCGAGTGGAACGTGGCGAATTCATTCACGGCCAACCGGCCGTTCCTCTTCGTCAGGCGCGAGACGAGTCACGTAGCCCGAGACGACCCAGTCACGCATGCATGGGAGGCTGCGGGGGTGGTCAGCTGCCGATCAGCTGATTGGCCGCAACGGCGGTGGCGGCCTGAGCTGATGCTGAGCAGAATGACGGAAAAAGGTGCCTTGAGCGCAGCACCGAAAATACGCCCGGCGAATCACGCGATACGCTTCGAGGGGTGTGTCCACAGGGAGTGTCCCCGGCGGAGTGCCTCCTAGCAAAAGCAGCAATTGCGCACCTGCAGAGAAACAGCTGGACGAAAGGAGGAAAACTTTGCTTTAAGATTTGGCCGAGTCTCCAAGCATAGCCATACATAAACTTAGCTGAAGCAAGAATAAGCTAAGCGGCGCCGCCAGCATGGTTGCAAGGCTGTTTCAACAGTGTGAACATACGAACTTTTTGTGATTTTCGTGGTTTCGCCCTGTTTATGTAGGTTTCGGCTTGCCACACACAGTAAACCTGGATATAACGAAACTCTGTGTAACGAATTCCTGATTTTAACGATGTTTTTCAAATCTCCATTGCCAAACAAATTGAAGCCCCGGTGTTTTTGACCTCTTTGTAACGAAACGTCGCAGCGTTTAACCTGGATTGAACGAAGACGGCAAGATGAGCAGGCATCGTTTCTGTCACTTTACTCAAAACTCGGAAGGAGAAATCAACTAACTTAGCGAATACTAGCACTAGCGGAAGGAGCCAGCAGCAATAATAACGTCTGGAATCGGATATACACGAAATTCGCAATGATGATGAGGATGATCATGAGCGCAGGAGCTAGCTCCATCCTGTGGCTTACGTAGGAGGTACTTCTGGCTGTGGATGTGCCGCCCGAGGTCAGATCATCTAGCAAGAGTGACTAGCTTTCTCGGTTTTTTTTTCCATTTCACCCGTACCACTAAAGACCCTGCGATTCCATGTATGAGTGAGGTTTTGGTTCCAGACTTAAGTTTGGAGGTGCTAGGCCGTCCTGTCGGCGTGTAGGTGCTAGCCCTCCTGTCGGCGCTAGGCCGTCCTGTCGGCGTGTTTGGAGGTGCTAGGCCGTCCTGTCGGCGTCTTTACTTCTATCAATGGAATCGGTTCGTCGGTGACGAGTGGTGCTGCTCGAAAACGGAATGTCGTCTTTTCGAGAAAAGTGCGCAATTTTAAATGCCGTCTCCACTGGCGAGAAAGAAGAATGTTGCTACTTGGTATAGTATCAAAGCCGGCACCCTGTCAACAATCCTGAGTGCAGTAAAGAGCCCCAACATTGCAAAAAGCACCTTTTCGGCATGAGTTTGGTTTTTGTAACGCGTTAAGGCACCGAAAGTGCCAAAGGGCGAAAGCGATGTTTACGTTAGGCTTGTAATACGGCGGTAAGTGACGTTGCTTCTTTGGAGCGCCGTGTAGTTCCTAAGCTTGTGCGAAAGCAAGAGGCGCAACCCAAGCAGTTCTCGCTGTGACATAAGTACATAAAGGGTAAGTTCACGTGAATTCACTGAATTCTACCATTTCGGCTTCACTTTTGTTACATTCCCGCGAGTCTTCGGTCGAAACCTGCTTCTAACAAAAACGTGAATGTAGCGAAAAATTACGAACTTTTGTCAACTTCGTTGCTGCCAGGTTTAACTGCAGCTAACCAAAGGCCGGATGAGATAACTTAGGCAAGCGTCGGCTACGGTAATTCTTTGCAGTTGGGGTTGCTTCGATGTTTAGATTGTTTTTTGATGGTCTTTTATTTTATCTTGGGGGATTCTGTAACCTTATGCCGCTTTCTGCTCGGAAAGCTAGATCATAAGATGAGGGCCTAAGCTCAATAACAAACGCCTATACGTGGGTCATTTTGGGAAGCGCGCCAGCCGCACAAAGTAATATTAAACATTGATAGCATAAAAACCTATAGCCTACGAACGTGGGTATGCGTGGGCCCTAACTTTCATGAAACGGCCCGACGTTAGCTTTGAAGATAAGATTGGCAATTTAACCACGTCAACTGGAACCCGAAGCATGACGTATAATGGCGTTAACGTTTCTTCGCACTTGCTTAGCCCAGCGTTAAAATTACATAAAGCTAAGTCTGAATATGTGACAAAAAAATCTCGCATGCCCACGCAAGAAGATTTGAATATGACGATAACAGAATCCTCAGTAAACTCTTGCCTGGCTTATCTATTCCGATTTTGCTGCTAATTCAAAATTGCTTCGAACCTTTCGTAGATGCCTGAAAACAAGATTCACGATCCTTTTTTGCCGATGTCGGGCCAGGCCGTGATGGGCACCTTGAAAATAGCGAAATGATGTGCACGTAACAGTTGTACAAAAATACATCCTCGTGTCTGCAAAAAATTTACATAAAACATTTATTCGGAGAGGATACTGCAAGCAAATGACTGCACCTGGCGTCGCTTTCGATGGGGTTGCACTGTTCGCTAGACATTTGGAGGTAAAGTGAAAGTCCGCGCGGCACATTCACTTTGTTTAACCCCCATCACACGTATGGTGATGCACCAATTGGCGCACACCGAGCGGCAACCTCAGACACGCAGGGCGGGTAGTTATTTTGACATAGGCGCCAAGAAGGCGACCCGTGGTTCCTGTGGACGCCATTATTCACTGGCTAGACATTCGCTTTTCAAGACCACCCCGCTGTCTCATTCGCTTGAGGTCTATATGTGCATAACAAAAAAGGTGAAAAAACAGAACAAGGGATAAAATAAGTGTTTAAATAGGTAATGTCTCAGCAAGCAAAGCATCTTTTGCTGCCGAGTAAGGAATGGAAAGAGTACAGGGGTATCAAACTTCCGCCTCAACCCAACGTGGGTTGCTGCTTTCAGTGTCCCTGTAGGTTTGGGTGAAAAGTATTTAGACCAATTGGAAACGTGAAATATGCCTTCTTCGGCCAGAACGCAGAATTTGTAAAGCCAAAGGCACAAACTCCCTTCAAAAGCTACATGTTTCACCTACGTCCTTGTAAAACAGCTCTGCTAAATAATATTAACGCTAACGGCTTAACCTACCCATTGTGCGAAAAAGGCCAGCAGTTGGTGTTGCTCTCCAGTCAAGAAAATGCCCGCCGTGGTAGCGAGTCACGATCATCAACATCAACAGCCCATTAGGTCCACTACAGAACAAAGGCCTCCACCATCGACATCCAGCCTGTCCTATCTTGCGCCGCTCGAGTGTATTCCATCCTACGGAAGTTCTTTATTTTGTTGTTCCACCAGTATAACGGCCTTCCCCTTCGAGAACCGTCTCCCGATATCCCCATTGTCACCCTGGTAGTACACCGATTGTCATTTTACCTTCCTCGCCAGATTAAGTTGATTCTTTTTATATTTTGCTGTATCTTCTACTATAGTTTGCTCTCTCACCCAGGATGCTAGTTACCGCCGCCTTACTATATTTTTACCTTTCTTCTTTCCACCGCCCGCTAAGCCGAGCTAAGTTTGCTCTCAAGTAGTTTATTGAGGCGCCATGTTTGCGATACACAAATGTCGTCCCCAGCAGGACGCATTGGTTGTATATTTTTCTTTTCAGTATTATAGGTGGCTTACTTTTCATTATTTTGGGGTGTTTGGCGAGTTCACCCTACCCCATACCTCTTCTGAGCCGGATCTCTTTCTCGAGGCTAGGATAAGGGCAGATGACATGACCGTGGTAGTTTCAGTATTGTCACAAATAACATTTGGGACTTAGATTGATGAAAGTTATAAAGAAGGTGTATTGGGTTTAAACTCAAAGCTGCAGCCCAGTGTTCGTTAGGACAAGCGCCTGCCCATGGTTATCGTCTTCTTGGCTCCCTCGCTGATGGTGGTAATGGCGGAATTTCTTCCCTGACTTGCAGGTGATGATAGTGGCGGCAATAATATACTTGTTCTTGCGTTTCATTACAACTGCTGAAAATGGCGCTTTCAGCATGTTGGTTCATGAGTACTTTAGTTTTACCCACAATTTTAAGGCCCATGGCCTTGCTGTCTCAATTTAGTTCCGGAAGCTTTTTTTGCAGGTGTTCTGCAGACTCAATTAGCAAGACTATATATTCTGCAAGCCTCAAGTGGCTTACGCCGTCTACGTTTATCTGTACTACTGTGTTTGCCCAGTAAAGCTTCCTGGATACCGTAAAGCTTCCTGACAAGTCGTGAAGAGTTCTGGCGAGGTGGTATTGCCCTGTCCTACAGTGTTACGGATCGGGAATTTCTGCTTGGTTTGTGGAATATTACCCTACCCCGTACACCTTTCATAAATGTCGACTAGGAATTTCATGTAGGTCTCTTATACCCACTGGTCTTTCAATGCTTCCAGCAAAGTTTCAGTGCCAACTGAATCTAGCGCTTTCTTGCAATCTATAAATGACCATTTATATGGTTTACTATATTCTGCAGATCTTTCTATCTCTTTATAGACGGCATAAATTTTATCCGTTGTTGTGTATCTTTTCATAAACAAGGTCGGATTTCAGGTCTTGTCTGGTCTGTTCCTCTTCTTCTGAATCACGCATATATGCTGGCCTTTTCCGTCAGGACACAGAGCTCCAGCTAAATTAGACTCGCAATGTAAATGGTGACTAAATAAATAAGAAGTTTGATCTTGTTGGCACTTGAACCCATGGATTGACGTTCGCACAGCTGCCCGATGCCTTGCCGATTGTGCTATGAGAGCACGTGGTGAGCAGCGCAACAACAAATTGTTCTTGCTTTTTTCGGGGCATGTGCCCCCTTGGAGAACACGTTCGGAACCACGAGCGTTTAGGGATTGTCAGCCTTTTATAGAATTCCAGTAATTATGAATTGGGAGCGCAAAACTTGTATAATAGATTGTGCCCCGTTTCACCTGAACGTGAGAACACGGGAGTACAAGAGGTAACCACTGGCTCCGCGGTACTTTGATTCTAGAAATGTAGCGGCCTAAGAATGCCTTGTTCATGATGCAATTCGCGCACCAAGATAAGGGAATGCAATGGAATAGATAGGCGCAAGTGTTTTTTGCGCTGTTACTACCTGTTTCTGATATTGCACTCAACATCACACAACCACACAGTATATAAGTTAAAGCTGATAGTATGTCACCAACACTACTAAAAACATTTACTGATGGAACAGGTAATGTGCCTCCTTCCCATGAGTCGGCGGGATTAGTGAATTAATTTCTGTAAGTGTGGTGATGCAAACAGGGGTGTTAAGAAAGAAGCCGGTGGAAGTAATTCCAGCCAAAGGAACTAGATATGAAAATGAAGAAACAGACATCAACACCATGAATCAGTAAAGCACTTATTAACATTTATTGCCAGGCTTTCGCATTGAAAGCTTGTAAGCACACTGAGGGGTCCCGAGCGAGGTATACTGTGTTTTAGGGTAACCATCGGGGTCTTGCCCTCGTGCCATGGACATGACCAAGACAACGAAGTGAATTTGTCACACTTCTGTTTTCATTTCCACTGCATAAACTGGTTTAAGTACGCAAACTTTTCATCGTTTATCTCAACGTTGAAGCGGCATTTATTCATGAAGTCTGAAAGGAGCAAATTACCATGCGAAATTCGCGATCAATCACAGCAACAAACACCAGGCACGCGCACTTGAGATGACATGTGTTTGGACGATGTTAAAAATTCAAATTCCAACGAGTTTGCCGTTCGGTTCTGTGAAACGACATGCTTGGAATCCAACGCTGTTATTGGCTGGTCTTTATCTATATTTCAACAATAGGCATACCGCGCTTTTGCAATGTCGTCTGCGGGAAGCTTCAGATAAGCCTGCCAGCACCACCTAGAACCGTAACCTCCGCTAGCCGAGACGTACGCTGTGGCTGGACGCCCTCCACGTCGTCGGGCACGCCCATGCGCGATGCACTTTGCTCCCACATTTGGAGGCTACCTAGCATATCCTTGTGCATTAAGAGACCTGTTCGCACCAGGCCGTGAGTTGGCTGATTCGGCGTTGTGCCCGGAAGCAGTCCGTGCTTTTGTCAACGCCGCGCCAACGAGAACCAGCCGGCGCATGAGTGCCAGTCTGCCCGTATTCTGCCACGTCGCTCGTGGAGCAATGCAGGTTGCAGTGCATAATTGTGAATTCAATAACAACAACATAACTCAAGTACCAAAAATCACTTAAAAACATTCCACAGACATCTACGTTTGAATTCTAGATGTAAGGTGCTATAGCCATTCTTCGACTCCCAAGGAGGGTTTTTGTACGCAGTTCTGCATTTCCGATCTATGCTTCGCCAGCACTAAAGATCATCGAAAAGAGAAAGACTAGCAGCGAGGGATTTTAATCTCCCTTGCCCAGGAAAGGCAAAGGCTCTAAACGCTTCGGTGGCTTCATATATGAGCGTGGAATGTTGCGGATGCGAGGTTTTGGTAGGTTTTAGCGAGGAGGCGTCAGTGTCAGTGAATCGTGTTTATTCGGTGGTGCTACGTCGGTTAGAACAATTTTGCATTTTTCGAAGAGAGAGAAAGTGAGGGAGAGAGAGAAACTTTTGGTCGGAAATACATAGTTGTCGTTGGAAATTGGGGTAAAAAAAAAGGCAGGTAGCTCAAAGGTGCCAGCTGAGTCTACGGCACCAGGTGTAGCAGCTCCTTTCTTTGCACTCTCAATCAGTTTGTGGTTAACTTTAACGAGCTGGTCAAAGCTGCCTCCCGTGTCTCGAAGAAGTAGAATATGTTATTTGTTTTAGTTGTTCTACCCTAATCATACCCTTGGACTTGGCTAGGTAGCGTGGAAGAGGTACATGTTTCCCCAATTTTAGCGCAGTCTTAAGGTAATATCTGGTGTTCCCACAGAGGACCTCATTGAACATCGATTTTCAGAATCTTGTGTTGGTTTTGGTCCACAGAGACTGCAATTCTTCAGTATTGCGACCTCGTTGTACCTAGGGTAATTATGCTGTTCTTCAGCATACGATGAGGGTTCGTTCTGAACGTTTTTTGGGGAGGGCAGTGTGGTAGTTACGGTCACAAGGAGCACGGTATGTGAGTTCATGTGCCTTTTTGTAAGTGCGTCCTCCTCTTCCCGACCATTAGGTCTGGGTTCCAAGGTGACGCTACCTTTCTCGGTTGTGAATGTAATATGTTACCGAAGCGCTTGGCATACTTCTTTCTAAAAACAGTATATTGTCCTTTGAGAGTCTGAAATTTTACGCTTCTATTCGATACTTCCGCTTTTCGGATTGCCAAGAGGATAGCGGCAACTTCCGCTTGTTTGTTCCTGTATGTCTGAGGGTGATGCAGTCTGAAAGAATGCCAGAGTAGTCAACTGCATCAATTGAGGCCTCGTGCTTTTGTGCATGCCGGGGGCGGTGTATACATGGCCCAAGGACTTCAGACAAGAATATGCCGAAGTAATCCCACGATGTTTAGAAATTACGTCAAAGTCCCGTTATCGCACAGAGCATTTTATTTGGTGGGCCTTCGTTTTGTCAATTTTTATGCTGTTCACTGCCTTTCTATCTTAATTAGCACATTGCATATATCCCGTTTTCTGTTGACCTGTGTACTTGATCACTACAGCGGGTCGTAGCTCCTACTTGATTTAGTAGTTTTTTGTGTTTTGAACGAAGCTTTGGGGCCCCGATTATTTTTAAACTACAACAAAGTATAACTTAGTACAACTTACAGTGATTCATTAGGCTATGTTGGCTGTTTCAGTGTCATGACAATGGACCTTGTCGAACACCTGGATGCTATTGCCTTATTACAGTTGGGAATGGACCTTACCCATGTGTCAAAGGTGGTAATTTAAGCGAAGACGCCTTCAATCACTGGAAATAAATAAAATTAGCTCTGGTGACTTGACATACCACATATAAACACATAATAAATCTGCGGTGGTACTTTGAAACAAACTGAAATGTCCTATAATAATGGTTTATATCCACATCGTTATTAGAAGTGCACACTTTACTGGCTACATAGTGAACGTTGGCGCTTCGGGATACTGATCCGATATTAGAACGTTTTGTCACTACAGGGAGTACAAATGTGTCTATAGTGTGATATTGGTAGACCAAAGTTCAAAGTTCTTTACTTTGTGTTCGTTTTCTTGCCTATCGTTCTTCACCCGGGCATTCGCTGTGTTTTATAAAGTAGCTATTGAATGTCTAACCACAATGTAGTATTAGAAAATAAATCGCTCTTGAGTGGTCGGCACAGCACGCTTTTCGCGAAAATAACCCATAATAACCTTTTCTAGCGGTACACAGGTAGATTACATGGGCTAAATACAGCTGTTTCTTCACCTTGCTGAGAGTATCCCTAGGCCTGTAAATATATATGGCTCAAATTAAATATGTACATCAGCATTCTGCAGAATGCATTTGTTCTTGTTAGATGTAAGCAAAATATGCGCAAAAATGCCTTTCAGATTTCCATCTTTTCTTGCCTTTTTATTGTAACATAGTACAACTACTTTAGATGTACGTGTATTTGTATTTTTAAGATGTTGTGTGATATCATTCAGGAAGATGTGTTTTACCTAATTGTAAATACCATCAGACCATTAAAACTACAAAGGAGAAACTATTCGAATGTCTGTATTTCCCATGTAAGATAAGCATCTCTCCTGCAACCACAGCCTCAACAAGGTGACACGGTACGTTTCTCAGATATCTGAATACTCATTACACAACAATATCATCACGGATAATCTGTAGTGCGCTTTGTTCGAGGTGTGTGATATTGCAGATGCATGGACTGCAGATTCCACGGTGCGACATTTTATTACTAACCATTTTTATCAGGTGTACATTTGAACCATATAATATATTTCTCAGTCATTTGGAGATATTGTCAACCGCACAAGCTTTTCTTCCACACCAAAACAATTTCAAACTATGTCTCAAACTTTGCGCCTGTTTTCAGAATACCCGCTTAAACCGAAACCACCGTCTTTCGAGGAATTTTTAAAAGGTGTACTGTTTTTTTACTCTATTGTTTTATGTGAACACTGGTAATAGATGAGGGCGCTTCAGAAGAAGACGGCAGGAGTCAAGTATCGGCAAATCACCCGCCGCGGTGGCTCAGTGCCTGAGTCATTGTGGTGATGAGCACGAGGACACGGGTTCGATGCTATGCCGCTGCGGCCGCGTTTTTGATGTTGGCGAAAAACAAAAATGACCATGCGTACGAGATGTCGGGTACGTTAAAGATTGCCAGGTAGTCATTATAATCTGTAGCTCTCCACTAGAGCGCGCCTCATCGCCTGCGTTGGATCGGCGCGTTAATCTCTACAATCAATCAAGTAGACGCAAATCTTTTTTCTGTGCGGTCGTGACGTCAATGTATAAGAATGGGCTCTGCGATTTCTCCGATGGCCCGGATTGAAAGAATGCGTAAAAATGCGGGCAAGCTCGTGTTTACAGCTTTACACGTAATTGCAACAGGAGTAAACACCAACTCTTTACGTCACGTTTTTATTGCTTAGATTGATGCCTAAGGGATGAACTATCATAACACAGTAGTTTAAATACATCACCGGACGATAAATTAGGAACTCTAACGCAGCAAAAACCGCCGTCAACGGGTGCCCTATCAAAAAGCCCAGAGTTCGCGGACGGCCAAAGTACGCTACGACGTGATGGTTTCCGCGGAACAGGGCCGGCGCTATCACGTGGGTATGCGAAAACAAGTGACGCACCTACTTCGCGCCAGACGGTTGCGCCTTGCCATTAGCCTGGTGCCGGTGTGGACGTCATGGATTATGTGAACACGCGGCTGCGTCACCTCACTTGCTCTACCACACCATGATGTCACACGATGTCGATTTCGGTGGAAGCCTCCAGCACAGCAAGTCTCGTCAGTGTGACAATTGCAATCAATTTAGGATAACTTCCACGTAACGCATCCTCTTCATACTTTACGCAGCGTATCCTGGTGGATAAAGGAAACGAACTGTACAATAATATAAGCCCAAAAAATTGATGTCAGTACAACTTTAGGATTTGTCTTTACATTACCCTCGGAATTCTGGCAGTGTCGTGCCTCCGCGTAAATCTGCAATAATATTATAGCGAAATGGACGAGAGGGCGACCAGCAATGACGATAGCTGATCAAGAAATTTGCCCAATGTAGTCTCAACCCAAAGGTTGACACAATGAGAGGTTTTTGCCTCATCTGTAAAAGGGCCGGTTGGGACCACCCACCCTTCGGAAATCACAATATACCGTGTTTAGACCACCTACCTCATCAAGAAGCGAACGAAAAAAAACCCGGGCTGGAACAAAAGAAGTCAGATAAGTCAGAATGGTTCAATCAGTAGCCATGAGTGTACTCCCTGACGCCATTATTAACCTAGGACTGAAATCAATAAACGATAAATTCCTAAATACTCTAATTAGCGAAACCTACAACATGGCACTTTGGCAACCCATAGTCAATACAAAAGCTGGTCGAACCAGAAGTGCCAGATATGTGAGTCGAACTAGCAAACCCTCGCAGGCCAAGCCAACTGGAGCCGCTCACACTTTACCAACTGGCAACGTTACATCGCGCTAACTTTTTCGCAATGGTCTATTGCAAATGCACAGTCAAAGACAGATCTCCCGTGTAAATTTAACTACACAAATGGAACTCGCCAGCTTTCCGCGAAATTAGCACGCATCCATTGAAAGAACAGACGTGGTTTCAAAGCAGTTAACGCCAAAGCGGCCAGATTCAAAGCAGTGCACCATTCGTCAAAACCCATTACATGTTGAGATTTATCGACGGCCGCGCATCCGAAACAATTATTTACCGAGCAGATAGAATGTTGCCGCAAAGCGTGCATTGGGTTTGTTTATTTATGTTTTGGTCTTGCCACCCGCCTGCACCGGATAGTGTTATCGATATTATCTGCGGGCAAGTGATGCGCGTATTCTATTCTTTATTTTTTAAACCGCAAGTGTTATCGCCTTTGATAGGGACAGTATTTTCAACTAATATCACCAGCCTAGAACAATATTCGTTGATATACAGTGTTCTGGATGTAATTTGGCGGTTCGAGAAACACTCGCTCCGAAAGATAAACGCTAGCATAGCGGATGCGGCGGCATTCAATTCGCCGACCGTCGCATGCACACGTCACTTTGTTGACTGCTGCTTCGCTGCGTCTGTATTCTTTGAGTTGTTACTGGAGTACAAGTTCGCTCTAAGAAGCCTGATTTCCTTCAAGACAAATGTGTCGCCTTTGGCTACGTGACATCTGGTAGAGGTGCTAGGTATCGATACCAGTACCTGTCGCATCCGCTGTGCTGCCACTGCTGGGAGGATGACCGCATCTATCGTCCCTGCCCATAGGAGAGATTCGGATTGCGTGATTTTCCCGTCAACGCACCTCACCCCTTCTCTATTCAAAGATATCGTGAGATGGACGAGTATCTCTCTCAAACCAGACGTGGCCCAGCCCGCTTAAATCAGTCGCCGTTTCCCTAACCATACCAGTCGCACAACCTACGTAGCAATGCTGAGCTCACACGTGAACGGTCCCCCCGTTCACACAGGGAAAGTAAAAGCAGCAACTTCTGGAGGTGAACTTGCACATCGGTGGAAAAACAAAACCCCTACAACGACGCACAGACGCGCCGAACACCATGATTCGCGACGTTCCCTCAGCCCGACGACCCGATCTAACCCTGACGTAAGTACCGAACTCGACGGCAGCCACACAGTGCAACGCGTACCCGACATGACCGAGCCTGCTGGTTGGAAGTCGACGACAACGACGACGGATAGTTCCCGATTGGGAAAATGGATCACCGAAGAACGATGGTGTACCACCCAAACGAACGGACTAACGGAACGTTTTAACAAGAAGATTGCGGAAATGCTGTCTATGTACGTCGACGTTGAACATAAGACGTGGGACGAAGTGCTCCCGTATGTCACGTTCGTGTACAAGACGGCCATGCAAGAAACTACGCGGATGACGCCGTAGCAGCTTGTCTAAGCCGGGCCGCCGACTACGACGCTTGACGCCATGTTTCCGCACATAGAAGACGGCGAGCTCAATGCCGACGTCTAACGATACCTTTTGCACGCGAAAGAGGAAAGCGAACTTCGTACAACGAACCAGCAGCCAGTGGATGCCAGCCGCTACAATCTCCGACGTTGAGACGTCGGGTACCACCCAGGGGATAGTGTGGGGGTTTGGACTCCCATCCGACGATGCGGACTCAGTGATCGCCTTCTGCGACGTATTTCGCATACTACCCGATTCTACGATGTGTTGGCTGACTTATTTAAGGAGTGATCCCCGGCGGCTATTCCGGAACATCACGACGACGCACCTGACCCGACGTTGCCCACGTTGTTTACCTAAAAACTTACAACGCAAGATGATGGACTGTTTTAGTATCGGGTCGATGCACTCTTTGAGGAGGGTAGTGCAGAGAAGTGTTCATTGGATGTGTTTATTTATGGTTTGGTTTTCTCCGCCCGGCTCCGCCTGGTAGTGTTATCGCTGTTATCTGTGGGCCAAGTGACGCGCATGTGTTGTTGCCTGTGATAGGAAGAGTATTTTGAACTAACTTCACCAGCCTAGAATAATTTTTGATCTACAGTGTTATAGTTGTAATTCGACGGTTCGAGAAACACTCGCTCCGATAGATAAACGACCTCAGAGCGGGTGCCGCGGTATGCGATTCCGCGACACTCGCCTGCACACGTTACATGGTTGACTGCTGCTTCACCGCCTCTGTATTCTTTGAGTTGTTAGGAGAGCACACGTTCGCTCCAATAAACTTGTTTTTCCTTTAAGCCAACTGCGTCGTCATTGGCTATATGACATGTGTGTTCGTATTCGAAGGTTTCCACGTACGTTTGGCAACAATCAGGACGTGAGACAAGCACTCGGCGGTAGAAGGAGCGGTTGCGCTTGCAATCACTGCAACACCGGAAACCAAAGGGCATATCACAGTGCTCACAGAATCGCAAGCGCTCTGCAGAAATATCCAAAAAGAATGAATAAAAAGGACGACGCTTTTTATAATATTAAAAATACTTCAAGCACACCGAAACACACTAGAAATCTACGTAGTGATGACACCGAAGCAAAAATTTCTAGAGGGTAACGTAGCAGCCGACGCCAAAGCTTAGGGGCTCCATCAACTCGCCCGAGAAATAAAATACCGGACAGAGGAGTAAGAGCCACGCGCCATCACCAGCTATAGCGACGTAACGCACTACTCTAAAGAACAAAGAAAGCGGTTCCCTGACCCACACAAGTCACTGAACCGAGACCAACAATCAATATACAGACAGATACAGGCTAGGTCCTTTCCACACCCTCTCCTTCAAAATAAGGTGTTTTCTGAACGCTACACCCAAAATTGCCCCTTTTGTAAAAAAGATCTCGGCACGCTCCGCCACATATTCGGAGAATGTGATTTTACCAAAAACACCCCTCCACCCCTCAACCATTCCCCCACTACCCCCTCCCTCACCGAGCGATGGGAGACCTTGCTGATCAGCCCCCCTCTGGAAGACCAAATAAAGCTGGTTGCCAGGGGACAAGAGGCCAGAGAGGCATATAGGTCTCAAGAATAGGAAACCACTCCAATCACCGACGCCGGGAGAAGACGTCATAAAATCGGTTCAATAAAGTTGTTTCTCTCTCTCTCTCTCCATGTGATTGCGTTAAAGCGAACACCCATCCTAGATATACAAATAAAACTAGATGTACAAACTTTGGGGCCGGGAAAGCATTCTCTATAGAAAAAATTCACGATGACTAACGATAAGAAATAATGAATTCATCTAACCTACTATTACAAAGCAAAAATGGTTCCCCAAAACAAGACATCTCGTAGCCCCTTTTGTACACAATTATATGCATTAAAGATGTTTTTATGCTAACAAGTGCGTTAAGCAAGTGTATGTGCTTTGCAATTAAAAAAATTGTAATGAGTTTATCAAATGCAGTTTAAATTCAAATTTCCATATTGTTACGTACGATAGAACACCAAGGTAAGGGACTTGTATTTAGGGTGAACTTGTGCCAGAATAAGACGAGAGAAAAGAGAAAAGGAACCCTAAGTCTCTCTCGACCAGCGAGAACACACCCCAAGGACAGCGTCGTCGCCCTGGTGAAGGCTTGCCACGCGTTCTAAGAAGCTCAACCAGTCTTCGTCGTCTTCGAACAGATTACCTTGGAATGCTCGCGGCGTTCACGGCAGGTAAAGAACGAACTGGCCTTGCCCGCTGCTCAGGCTGGTCATGGTGGCTGAGCTGAGTGTGCTCCATCGCTCTTCTTGTTGCGGTGGGTACAAGCCCGAGCTCAGGTGAGGCCCCTTGAAACCGGTGACTGCCTCGCAAGAGGGACGGGTGTGAACTCGTTGGCTGCAGTCCGACATCGGGTAGTCGTGGCGATGTATGTAGATGCTTCACAGGAGTCTACCCTGCACCTTCACCTCAATTTTTCACGTATGGTTGAAGACAATGGTGAAAAAAGGGCTTATATTTAGGAACAACGTGTGCCAGAACAAGACCAGGAAAATGAGAAAATGAGCCCCGCGTCTCGCTCGACCTCCGAAGACACACTCCCGGCGTTCATGGGTTGATCTCTTGCGCCATCTCAACCTTCGTGGTGCACGTGCGCGTGTGCCTCTGTTGGCGAGCACACACAAGTTTGCGCTTCCGGCACCGAGTCTGCGCTGCCAGTCGCTGCCAATTCTTGCGCGTAGAACGCGGTTCACTTTGCGAGATCTCCGAAACCATGCGGCATCAAGCCCTCCTCAAAGCGGCATCGTCTTGAAGCCTTTAAATTTATTCAGAAATCATGACATAGCACAAAGACCAGACGTGAGGGAGTGCGTGACAGAAGTAAAAAAACGCTACGCTAACAAAAAGAAGGAATGAAGTACATTTATTTGAGCAGTCAATGTTGTTGGGTTAACCACCCGGTGGGGACTTCCTTAGTCCAGGAAGCCCTGGCTCTTGCGACCTGTCTCGCCCGGTCTGCGAGATGTTGTTGGTGATCCGTGTTGGGGCTGGTCAACCCACCCTCCCGGTGCTCAAACTCACGAAAGAAAAAATAAAAGTTAAGTTTTAAAACAAACAAAAATCCCTTATCATTCGCTTGAACCACAATCATAATAACATTCAGTGTTTGTATACAGTAAAAATACCAGAAACTAAGAAGTGAGTAACAATAATGGTGGAGCGGTATTACCGAGCAGAGTACGGCTCCATCCGTACCATGTGGACTATATCAGCTTGTAGATGGCGTCGGGTCGCCACAGCCCCATCTGGGATGGCCTCGTAGCTCACGACGCTGAGTCGGCGTAGCAAACTTTACGGTTCGAAGTAGCGGTGGAGTAATTTTTCGAAGGCGCCCGGGCGGCGGAACGGAGTCCCCACCTAACAAGATCTCCCGGGTTGTACTTCACCTCACTTCGACGTAAGTTGTAACTAGCTGCATCTGTCGTCTAATGTCTGTCAATGTGATCTTAAAATTAATGTATTGAATGTGATATTGAAAGTTGCTGTATAAGAAAAACGAACTGTTATTATTGATGGCCTTCAGAAAACAGTGGCTTTGCTTGAAGCTAAAATAACTGATATTGAGGACAGGAGCAGGTGCTCCAACCTGGTAGTTTTCGGCATACCCGTGGAGTCAGAAGAAATCGGGGATATGTTGAAAGAAACAGTGCTGACGGAGATTTTCGCAAACAAGCTTCATGTACAATGCAAATTAGTGGGCAGGATTCATAGGATTGGAAAGCCCGGTAGAAACCGGCCAGTTACCGTATATTTCCAAGATTATGACGAAAAGAAGCAAATCAACTCGAATTCCCAAAAGGTAAAAGCAACAAACATATCGGTTCAAAACGATTACTCTAAGAAAACTCTTCGCAAATGGAAGCTGCGTTGGGATAGCGCGGAAGATGAAAAGAAACAAGGCAAACAGGTCAATTTAGTGCACGACAAACTTATCGTTGATCGAGACAAAATTGTATGAAATGATTAAAAAAACGCACGCAGCATCGTAAATAAATCTGTACAATTGGAATCTATTCTTCTTGGCAATAGCCCGAATATGGTTATGATAGCGGAGACTTGGCTGGGTGACGAAATCAGAGATGACGTTTTTTCCCCACTCTTGTGGTGTGAATCGTCGTGATAGAAACCGAAGTTGGGGGCGGTGTTGCTCTCGTCGTAAAACTAGCTATTTATGCGACAATTTTGCATCAGATCGACAATCACGAAAGCATTACTTTAAACGTGTCCTACCGTGGGTGTTCTTTCCTCATTTTAGCTGTTTAACGTGCTCCTGATTCGCCTCCTCGGTTTCTGCATGACTTACACGAGCACATAGTATCATTCAGGCATGATAGCGTATTTCTGGTGGATGATTTTAATCTCCCTGGTGTTAATACGGACTCTTCTTTCCCTACTCTCGTACAATCCCCGCGCGCTTCATACCTTCTAGATATTATTGTGTGTCATATTTTGTGTCCACTAGTAAACTATCTTTCACGCGTCAACATGACATGTACTTCTATAATTGACCTTTTTTTCTCAGTAATTCAATTGAAAAATTTGCTGTCTTCGTTCAAAATGGCCTCTCTCATCACTGTATTGTGTCATTTTTATTCCCTGTTGAAGCTCTTTATACTGCTGATCGAAATAAATGTAGCCACATCAAAGATGTTTCGCTTGCACATGATGAAACTGTATTAGATTTCTATAACTACACCAGAGCAAATTTTACGGTTGTGATGTCCTTCAAATGTGGGAGATATTCAAACAGTTGTGCTTGCATTGTATCGACCATTTTATTCCGGACAAGGTGAAAAAGACGTGTAAACCAGCCCCTTGGGTATCTTGTGATTTACATTTGAAAAGAAAACTAAAACGCCTGAAGCGAGGAGCGTCGTCTTATGACGTTATGAAGCCACCTAAGTAGCCCTCATTCAAGCCGGGGTAACTGCTAAGCGTAAATATTTTGAATACAAGTTACCCAACCTTATTAAATCTTCCCCACAAAAATTTTGGAATTTACTGTCCAGCCAAAAAAACAATTGAAAAATTGCGTAATAGTGACGCGCTTCTCGTTGAGAATTCGTATATCGCTGATCCTTTGAACACCTATTTTTATATTGTATTTCCCTTAGTTTCTCAGCCAACGCCCGACCTTGTTCCTCTTTCCAGAGCTAATACTGATATCGTATCCACGTCGTGTGTAATTTCAATGCTTCTTAACCTAAAAACGAAGACATCAGCTGGCCCTGATGGGATACCGAACGCTTTTGTTTCTCGATATGCTGAAACGCTATCACATTTTCTTGTAGCAGTTTTGAATGCTTCATTACCTTCTGGTGTATTACCTTCTGACTGGAATGTTCGACGCATTGCCCCTTAGTTTAAAAATGGCGACTTCATGTTTCCTGGTAATGATTGTTCGATTTCCAATACCTCATCTTGTTGCCAAATTTTGGAGCATTTTATGGCTAACTACATCACTAAATTTTTTTAACGACAACGGTTTATTATCTCTTTCCCAGCATGGCTTCCGAAAAGGCTTTTCTACAGCCACCCAGCTAACCTGCATTGTTCACAGTTTTGCAAGCGTTCATGACAAGTCCGGCCAGGTTGACATAATTTTCTTAGATTTCCGTAAAGCTTTTGACCTTGTTTCCCACGCACATCTTATGCGTAACCTGCAGTCAATCGGACTTCCTGTGTTCATAACAAACTGGGTTTCTCCATATCTATCCAACGGCATGCAATATGTCAGTGTTAAAAATAGCTGTTTCAAATCTTTACCTGTGACATCCGGCGTGCTGCAAGGCAGCGTATTAGGTCCCTTATTGTTTTTATATATATCAATGACATTGTTAATGTAATGACTCACCAAGTTCAAATCAGATTGCGGACGATTGTATTGTGTTTAACAAAATAACTTGCCCCGAGGACAAAGTCAAATTAAATTCGAACCCACTTAACGTTCATACATGGAGCAGAAAGTGGAATATGGAATTAAATGCAGAAAAATCTGTATGGATGAAAATTACCAAAAGGAAACATACTTTGTCGTTTTCTACGAGCTCCCACAACAACCGCTTTTTGAGGCCTGTGCCTATAAGTACCTTAGTGTAACGATTACAAACAAATTAGGCGGGAACGAACATGTTTCTAACATCTGTACTTCTTCATTTCACAAGCTCTACCTTCTTAGACATAAACTTAAGTTGGCTCCTCCAAGTAATAAACTACTCGCATACACATCGATGGTAAGACCAAAACTTGAATACGCATGCTAAGTCTGAGACCAGCACCAGCTAAAAAACATTCAGGCTCTTGAGACAATACAGCGCAAGGCTGTTCGATTTATCTACTCGAAATATCGCATGACTGACTCTCCAACTTATCTGATTAAAAAACTTGGCATCCAAGCATTGCAAGCACGTCGTAAAATTGAGAGACTAAAATTTCTTCACCAGCTGAAGACCCAGAAGCTTGGAAGCAACCCTGACCGGTATATAATTAACTATTGAAAGGTGGACGTACACGGCCTCGACACAGTGAATCAATTACCCCCTACAGTGCCAGGACAAAAACATTTTGAAATTTGTTTTCTTTCCGCTCACCATATCTGAGTGGAATGATCTGCCCATATCTGTTATCAGCTGCATAGATGAAATCGATTTGTTGGAAAGTTGAAGTGATGTCTCTTTGTCTGTGTGTGTGTGTGTTCTTTTTCTTTTCTTCTGTTGCTATATTTTTACCCTATGTGTCAGTGTGTTACACTGCAGTGATTCTGCCCCTCCTGCTTGGACCCCTTCTGGGGTCTGCAGTATGTCATAAATAAATAAATTATTAAAATCGAACAATCGGGCAGGCTTTTTCAGCGCGATAGTTGAATAGCTCGGCTTTTATATTTACTTCGTTGGTGATTGAACAAGGTAACATCGCATCCAGCATCGTTCGCGCGTCACGGCCATAGACGACACGGAAAGGGGTGAATTGAATTATCACTTGCACAGCGGTATTTTAATCTAATGCTATGTACGATAGTACTTCATCCAATGCCTTGTCCTGGACATCTACGTACATGGAGATTACGTCAGCTATTGTCTTATTCAGTCTTTCAGTTAACCCGTTGGCCTGTGGGCAGTAAGCCGTCACCTTGTGTATGCGAGGTGCCGCCCCGTATGAAGGTGTTTTGCCTGAGTTGCGCCTGAAGGCTACGCCCCTGTCCGTGATGACCACAGGTGGGACGCCCTGTCGAAGCACAATTTTATGTAGAAAGAAGCTAACTATCCCGGAGACTGTGCCTTTAGTTAGTGCTTAGGTCTGCGCTTAACGTGCCAGGTAATTGGTTGTCACCACAATCCACCCATTGCCCGATGACGAGAGAGGGAAAGGTCCGAGAGTCCTAAGCACCTAATTCGGTAATGGCCAACACTACCACAAGAACCTCCCTTTTAGTCGTCGAATAATTCGACTCTGAACGTGAAAGGGTTAGGCTTGCATAGGCGATCACTCTTTCGGTACTTTCTTGCTGTGGGACAAGCACGGACCTACTTGATGTTGCTGGCATCCGTATGAGGCTCTGTTTCTCCATTCACATTGAAATGCGCCATACAGGGTGTGACTGCAACCGCTGGTGCAACTCGTCGAACACTTTCTGTTGATTTTCGTGCCACACAAACTTGACGTCTTCCTTGGTCAGCGACGTAACAGGAAAACACGCGACGCCGGCCGTCTTTTTGGGGTCAGGCCGAACTCCCTCCGCAATGATGACACAACTAAAGCTCGGTGAAACCAAAGTGTCACTACCCCGGTTTCAGCGACAGACTAGCTAAGCGCACTGCTTCGAGTAGTTTCCTGAGCCTGCTGCGGTGCTCTTCAAATGTTGTCGATAACACAACAATGTCATGTAAATGCACAAGACAAGTTTGCCACTTCAAGCCGATAAGTGCGCGATCCATCTTTCTTTGGAATGTGGCTCGGGTGGCACACAGGCCGAACTGAAGGAGCTTAAATTGATAGAGACCATCCGCGTGACAAATGCCGTTTTTTCGCGGTCGCTATCGTCAACCACCATCTTACAGTAACCGTTTCGCAAGTAGATGGACGAAAAGTACTTAGCCCGCCGAAGCCTGTCCAGGGAGTCATCTACGCGTGGCAACGGGTGAACGTCCTTTTTTGTCACATTATTCTGTTTCCTGTAAGCAACACAGAAGTGCGGTGTTGCGTCGATTACTAGATGCTTCGATGACTGGATGACGTCGTCGTCGAGCACGGTTCTCACTTGGGTTTGAATAGAGAGTTATAGCAGATCGGAAAAACGGTTCCGGTACGGTAACGTCTACCGTCTGGACGCCACCGCGCATGCGCAGAACCCTACCGTATACCGGAGCGACTTGGCCGCGCGGTACCGAGACATACCGTGTCCGTCGTTCGGAAGCGGGCGGCCGCTTTGGAAGAGTTTAGGATACGTACGATTGGCTCACGCCTAGTCGAACGGATTGTAAATATGAGATCGCTTAAGAAAAATGAGGTTGCAGCAAGTGAAATCTACGCGATTCTGACAGCTCAAGCAGCAAGCGAAACACGGTCCCGGCCCACCTGCCGTGGCTTGTGTCGTCGAACGACGCATGTCCGATAGCTTCTTTTAGGTTAAATAAAGGCGATACGGCTACTTAACTAGTATTAACAGCAACATGGGGCCCGTCTACAAATCGGCGAGTGAGGAACAGGCGGTATCAGTGCGAGGGACTCTCAAATACAACGAAAAACTAGAAACAGCCAGCCGTATGTACTGAGCTTGACCTACTGGCGCCATCTATTGAAATGGCGTAGAGTTAAAATTCCGCTCCATGTTCACGCAGTCGCAGTTCGAATCTCCGTAGGGGCGTTGGATGTTTTTTTTTTTTTCTAATACTGTCTTTAGCGCTTTTGAGAATTGAAAACTAATATTTGAGCACAGGAAGCGCCACAGACTCACGAAAAATTGCCAAACGACGTACGACACAAGTCGCTCCCAGTCACGGTAGCATGGCCGGTAGTTACGGTCTGCTATAACTGTAAAAACGAGCCTTCCCGGTACGGTCCCGTAGCGGCTACCGTGTACCGTACCGGAACCGTTTTTCCGATCTGCTATAACTCTCTAATATCTTCTTGCTCCTTAATTGATACGTAGTACAGCTGCTGCCCTATGCGCGTATTCATCAGTAATTATGCGGTGCTTAGTAATTTTTGTTCGTCCTACTTTCGATGAACAAGTAATGTATTCCTAAAATTGTTGCTGGAGTTCTCGAAGCTGGTCCTTTTATTTCTTTCACAGCCGTATATTGATGTTTACATTACGGTTGAATCGCTGTTTTCGTTTTCCACAATACTGACTTCTCCAAACATATAACATTTCACGACCTCTGTTTTTTCTCCGCGTAAGGTATGCCAGTACAAGAAATATATGATGGTGCTCGCTGCTAAAGTTTCTGACGAGAACATGCGTTCGTCTATTGCGCAACTGGACAATGCCTCCCGCCACACACAATCCCAGCTTGAACAGGAGAGACGTTGGAGTCGGCCACTGTTTCGCCATAGGGCATTCCCTCACACAAAACTTCAACCAGCAAGTTTGATCGCGCAGGTATGGTGACGTTGTCGCCGGTGATACGTAGCACTGGCGTACGATCACAATCGCATTCCTCGGTGGTCCATTCCGTGGCGAAACGATCCCGCGATTTAGAAAGTTGATGACGGCCTTGTACTCACGAAGTCCTTGCAAAGGATTGCATCTCGAGCGCACTCACGGAGGACAAGAAAACTTGCGACGAAAGTTGACCACTGAATATTTATCCGAGCAGTATACATACCAATCAGCGTTACATGTGCAATTCAGTTGTACAAATATTTCTCCCTGAACCTAAACAAGCCATGTTTAAAGGAGCCATGAGGAGAAACTACAAGTCTCTTTTATTAGAAAGATTTTGTGTTTTATAGTTCCCCAGCGCTTGTACGGATACAAAACATGCTTTATTCACTGAGAAATATATTGCTGCGAACCATACACGTCCGGGCTAAAATGTCGCCCATACGTGTATTGTAGAGCATTCAAGGTTGTCACAGACCACCATGCGCTGTGTTGGTCCGCCAAGTTGAACGACCCCTCAGGCCGTCTTGGGCGGTGGAGCTTGCACCTGCAATATATCGACGTTACAATCGTCTATAAATCCGGTAGGAAACACTCCGACGCCGACTGCATGTCCCGCGCTCCCGCCGACCCACCAGCACAAGACTCTGATAAAATACAGCGTCTTCTAATTTGTCAGGTATGCCTATATTTTCATTCACTGCCGTCAAGGCTGAAGACCCTTCCCGACTCCGCATTCCTAGTTAACAAGAGCAGAATCCAGCACCCATCGAAGACTACAGAATAATACGTACCCCTACCCCCCCAGAACCCTAGTCCATGCGATTTACACTACCCAATACCCGTCTACCCGCAATTTCTGACCAACGAGGGGAGTGCACAAAAGGGGTCTCAAATTTTTTCATAAGCCAAGTTGTGCTGCGACATGGATCCCCGGACGTCCTAATCACAGACCGCGGAACGGTCTTTACTGCGGAGCTGATCCAAGGAATATTACGCCACATCAACACGGATCTCCGAAGAACGACGGCGTATTACCCCCAAACGAACAGACTAACGCAACGTCTGAACAAGACAATCCCAGATATGCTGTCAATATACGTCGACGTTGAACATAAGGCTTAGGACAAAGTGGTCCCGTATATCACGTTTGCGTACAACACGGTTATCCAGGAAACTACGCAGATGACGCTGTTCCAGTTTGTCCACGGAAGACGGCCGACTACGCTGCTTGACGCCATTCTTCCGCATGTAGAAGACAGCGACCTCAACCCCCATGTCCAAAGATACCTTCAGCCTGCGGAGGAGTCCCGCCAGCTCGCTCGAGTTTGTACAACGGACCACCCGCTGGTGGATGCCGGGCGCTAGAACCTCCGACGCCGAGACGCCGAGTACCACCGAGGGAATTGTGCTTGGGTTTGGACTCCTATCCGACGACGCGGATATATTCAGAATATTCTGCGACGCTATTTCGGACTCTACCAGATTCTATGACGTGTCGGCCAACTTACCTACGAGTTGATCCCCGATGGTGATTCCTGAACATCACAACGACGCATGCGGCCCGATGCCGTCCACATCGTTCACTTGAAACCTTACTATGCAAAATGAAGGACTTAGTTTTGTTGTTTGCTCGCATTGTCATTTTTTTGAGCATCGGGTCGATGCCGCGAACCATGTATTGGTTTGTTTATTTATTGTTTGGTTTTACTGCACGGCTAGGGCGGCTCTGTTATCTGCGTCCCAAGCGAAGCGCGTCTTTCATTCTTTATCTATGCCGCACGGGCTATCATATTCAGATAAGCAGACTGTTTCATCTTAACGTCGCTAGCCCGGAATAATCTTCTCTGATCTACATGTTCTTGATGTAAATCGACGGTTCCAAACACAGTCGCGCCGAAAGCTAAAAGCCTGCAGAGCAGACGCCACGGCGTTCGAATCGGCGAAACTCGCATTCGTACGTCACTTTGCTGACTGCTGCTACGCCGCCTGTAGTCTTTGAGTTGTTAGGGGAGCAAAAGGTCGCTTCAATAAACTTGGTTTTCTTGAAGACAACTGCGTCGTCTTTGGCCACGTGACAATATATATATATATATATATATATATATATATATATATATATATATATATATATATATATATATATATATATATATATATATATATATATATATATATATATATATATATACATATATATTTATATAGCGAATAAGAAAATGGGGGGCTCGGTGAAAATAAGGCAGAAAATAAGGTTTGGCAGTCAAGAAAACCTCGGAAAGCAAAGGGGAGGTCGTGGTGGGTCATAGAAACAGATGAATAATTTTTTGAGAAAAAAAGAAAGTGGTGAAAAAATGCCCTCCAGGTGAGATCCGAAACCACGACCTCCAGAATACCGGCCCGGTGGGGTAACCACTACGCTACCAGCGGGGCTATTTCCCAACCACTTTCTCGGGTATTTATATTAAGGTATTTTTGTTTCCTGCACTTGGGGGTGGTAGCCAGCGCAACTCAGACTACTCGGGGTGAACCTTTCTGTGCAACGTTTCGCTCCATGGCCGAGCGGTAGCCGAGCGGTAGCTCGGCGTTCTCCCTCTTGGAAGTGCTCACCACCACGATGTTCTGCTGCGCGTTCAGACAAGCGACGTCTTTTCTCGAGCGGTAGCTCGGCGTTCTCCCTCTTGGAAGTGCTTGATTGATTGATTGATTGATTCTGGGGTTTAACGCGCCGACGCAACTCAGGCGATGAGGCGCGCAGTAGTGGAGGGCTCCGGATTAATTTTGACCACCTGTGGATCTTTATCGTGCGCCGAAATCTCGTAAACACGGGCGTTTTTGCTTTTCGCCTCCATCAGAAAAGCGGCCGCCGCGGCCGGGAATCGAACCCGCGACCTCGTGCTGAGCAGCGCAACGCCTTAGCCACTGAGCCACCGCGGCGGGTCTCTTGGAAGTGCTTACCACCACGATGTTCTGCTGCGCGTTCAGACAAGCGACGCCTTTTCTCGATTCGATGGCGGGGATCTGTGCCGCCGACGTTAGAGCTCGGCTGAGCTCCACTCGGGTAACGTCACTGACGCGGAAGCCTCCGCTTCATATCTTCGCGCGGCATGTCTGGCATGCGCGCTCCTTTCAACAGCTTGCCCTTAGTTATACGTTTCTCCTTGGGGTGACGTGCCCCACCGTTCCGGGCGCCCGCTCCCGAGCCGCGGCTGCCGCTGCTGCTGAGGCCGGTGACGTGATCCGTGTCCTTAGCGCCTTCTCGACTGTTGCGAAGTGCGGGCGTAAGGCTGAGGTTGCCTTCGCCCGCCCGCCGGATTCTTTCACTGGTAGTCTTCCAGCCTTGCGATCGCGTGCACTGGGCCGGGAGAATTTGGATGCCGTCCAGTTCCACTCCCAGGAGGTAGCCGTTTTAGGTCAATGTTCGCACACGTGAACACCGAAAAGCACTCGATATCCCACCGGCGAACTTCACGATCTCTGGCGAGGCCTCTGGCCAAGGCCGTGGTCGTGGTTAGGCTTAGCGGCGTGCTGTTCTCGTGGGTGCGAAAAAGTTTCTCAAAATCGCCAAAAATGGGCCCCTAGCTCAACATTTGGGTTGCCGACGATCCTCGCTACTTCACGTATCCCGTCGATACACTCTCATAAACGTGCGACTCAATTAACCGCCACAACGGGAGAGAAAAGAGCGGAGTCACGCGAACATGCGAACATGACAAAATGGCGCTCGCACGTGCCTCTCAATACCCGAGAAAGTGATGGGAAAACAGCCCCGCTGGTAGCGTAGTGGTTATCGCACCAGACCGGTATTCTGGAGGTCGCGGGTTTGGATCCCATCCGGCGGGCATTTTTTCACCACTTTCTTCCTTACTCAAAACATTCTGCTGTTTCTAGGACCCACCACAACCTCCCCTTTCCTTTCCGAGATTTTCTTGAGTGCCAAGCCTTGAATTCCAAACCTTATTTAATAGTTTCCGAAATATTTATAATTGGTCGGTGCACCGCACGCGTTATGCGGAGGTGTGGGTTCGACTTCCGCTCGCGGAAAAAACGGCGGTTTTTTTTTCGACATATGTTTTCGTTTCTTTATGACTCTATCAAACAAGCATGACAAACACACGTCATTCGGCACTATTAAATATATCGGAAACAGCCGAATAGCACTGGCAACGACGACTGCAACCTTCATATATGTCCTTACCGAGTCCCCCATCCCGTATCTTTCTGTTCTGCTACACGCATTACGAGGGCTCTGGATCCAGCAGTTCCGATACGCCAATTGCTTATCCCGACCTCCGACCACGTCTTACGTGGCGGCCGCTGGGAAAAAAGACGTCCTACGTCTCCCGCGGTGGCTGAGGGGCGGCGTTAGTTGTCCGTCTTGAGAGCACTTGTAGATATAAACCCCCGCTATAAAGTAGTGAGAGAAGCCGCTGCGGGATAGCATAATTGGTCAGTGCACCGCACGCATTATGTGGAGATGTGAGTTCGACTCCCACTCCCGGAAAAAACGGCGGCTTTTTTCTGGACCTATATTTTGGCTTATTTATCACTGTATCCAAGAAACATGACAAACACACGACATTCGGCACTATTAAATATTTCGGAAACAGCCGAATAGCAGTGGCAATGACGACTGCAACCTTGATATGTGTCCTTACCGAGTCCCTCGTCCCGTACCTTTCGCTTCTGCTATATATATATATATATATATATATATATATATATATATATATATATATATATATATATATATATATATATATATATATATATAGGGAGTAGTAGAACTTTGAAGATGGTAGAGAACACAAGAGAAGAAAAACTTCGAACAAGGTAAAAGCACGATTGTGGCCTACGTTTCAGCAAAGAGAACTTGCTTTCCTCAGGGCTTGCTTTCCTCAGCCCTGAGGAAAGCAAGTTCTCTTTGCTGAAACGTAGGCCACAATCGTGCTTTTACCTTGTTCGAAGTTTTTCTTCTCTTATATATATATATATATATATATATACGTGGCGGCCGCTGGGAAAGAAGACGTTCTACGTCTCCCGCGGTAGTCGAGGGGCGGCGCTAGTTGACCGGCCTCAGAGCTCTTGTAAATATAAACCCCCGCTTTAAAGTCGACAGAGAAGCCGCTGCGGGATAGCGTAATGGCGAACGCACCGCACCGGTTATGCGGAGATGTGGGTTCGAGTCCCGCTCCCGGAAAAACAGCGGATTTTTTCTCGACTTATATTTTCGCTTATTTATCGATGTATCAAAGAAACGTGAAAAACACACGTCATTCGGCCCTATTAAAATATTTCCAAAAAAGCCGAATAGCACTGGCAATGACGACTGCAACCTTGATATGTATCTTTACCGAGTCCCTCGTCCTGTATCTTTCTGTTCTGCTACATGCATTACGAGGCACTGGCTCCAGCAGTTCGGATATGCCAATTGCTAACCCCGACCTCCGACCACGGTCTACGTGGCGGCCGCTGGGAAAGAAGTCGTTCTACATCTCCCGCGGTAGTCGAGGGGCGGCGCTAGTTGACCGGCCTCAGAGCTCTTGTAAATATAAACCCCCGCTTTAAAGTCGAGAGAGAAGCCGCTGCGGGATAGCGTAATGGCGAACGCACCGCACCGGTTATGGGGAGATGTGGGTTCGAGTCCCGCTCCCGGAAAAACAGCGGATTTTTTCACGACATATATTTTCGCTTATTTATCGATGTATCAAAGAAACGTGACAAACACACGTCATTCGGCCCTATTAAAATATTTCCAAAAAAGCCGAATAGCACTGGCAATGACGACTGCAACCTTGATATGTATCTTTACCGAGTCCCTCATCCTGTATCTTTCTGTTCTGCTACATGCATTACGAGGCACTGGCTCCAGCAGTTCGGATATGCCAATTGCTAACCCCGACCTCCGACCACGGTCTACGTGGCGGCCGCTGGGAAAGAAGACGTTCTACGTCTCCCGCGGTAGTCGAGGGGCGGCTCTAGTTGACCGGACTCAGAGCTCTTGTAAATATAAACCCCCTCTTTAAAGTCGAGAGAGAAGCCGCTGCGGGATAGCGTAATGGCGAACGCACTGCACCGGTTATGCGGAGATGTGGGTTCGAGTCCCGCTCCCGGAAAAACAGCGGATTTTTTTTCTCGACTTATATTTTCGCTTATTTATCGATGTATCAAAGAAACGTGACAAACACACGTCATTCGGCCCTATTAAAATATTTCCAAAAAAGCCGAATAGCACTGGCAATGACGACTGCAACCTTGATATATATATATATATATATATATATATATATATATATATATATATATATATATATATATATATATATATATATATATATATATATATATATATATATATATATATACAGTCTAGTCACTTATAACAATATCCAAGTGCCAAGAAAATCCCATCGTTATAACCGATAATCGTTATAAGCGGGTCGAGAAAAAAAAAGCCACAAGAGAGATCAAAACTTTTTATCAGCATGCAAGTGAGGTAGTGCAACTACTCGTTTGCAGAAAAGCCATAGTCAGTCAGCTTTGACTGCTTCACGCGAAGCTGACGCACATCTTTTTCGAGAGCATCTAATTGCTCCACATAGCTGAGCAGGAGGTCCTTCGCGAAAATGAAGTCCTGTAGGGACTGTATCATTCGTTCTTCTTCACTTCTAGAGTGATTGCCGTGCGCTTTCTTTTCTGCTGCGACGGCGCGCAACTTTGCGAAGGAAGCGCCGCAGGCGAATCGGCCATGGCGTCCGAACGTTCAGTCCGACTCCGCAGTGAAACTGGTGAAACGTTGAACGGAGGCAGATGCGGAGAAAAAAAAGCACTCAGTTCGGGGCGCAGAAAAGGCGAGGGAAACTTCCGACCTGCGAGAAGTGCGAGCCGAACTGCCCGAACCAGCCGAACGTTGGTTCGGCCGGACGCGCGGACGAGGCCAAAGCAGCGGCTCCGGGAGGGGAGTCGGGAAGAAAAGCTGCTCCTCCTCTCGCTTGGCGCAGTCGACTTGTTTTCTGAGGGGTGGATGGGATGCAAGGCGCGTCGCGTGCTGTCGGCGCCGAGTGCCGGCGCCAGCGCCGGCGGCAGCTCGCATTTTCGGCGCGCGCGGTTAGCGGATTCAATCGCTATATCCGATATCGCGGTTCGGGAGCATCGTAATAAGCGGGTTATTTTACCATAGAAAGCATACAAAATTGGACGGTGCAATCGTTGTCCATCGTTATATCCGATATATTGTTATAAGCGGTATCGTTATAAGTGGATTCGACTGTATATATATATATACATATATATATATATATATATATAGAGAGAGAGAGAGAGAGAGAGAAATAGGAGTTCGCAGTCAAGAAAACCTCGGAAAGCAAAGGGGAGGATGTGGTAGGTCATTGAAACAGGTAAAGGATTTGGAAAGAAAGAAAGAAAGTGGAGAAAAAATGCCCGCCAGGTGGAATCTGAACCAACGACCAGGTGGGATTTTCTGGAGTCGTGGGTTTTCTGTCTGGACCGGTATTCTAGATGTCCAGAATTTTCTTATTTCTCTCTTAATTCACCGAGTCTGCCGCATTTCTTCCTGTATATATATATATATATATATATATATATATATATATATATATATATATATATATATATATATATATATATATATAAATATATTTATATATATATACAGAAAGAAATGCTGGCAGTCGACAACGCCAAAACAAGGCACAGGGGAATGGTTAGAATATTTTTTACCATTAGTGACGTTACATTATTATTTATAATTATTAATTGCGTGAGAAAGAAAGAAAGAAAAACACGCCGCCAGAGTGGGGACCGAACCCACGCCTTTCGTTTGGATCTCGAATGCCTTACCAATGCCGGCATTTCTTCCTGTATTTTCTAACGAGTCCCTCATTTAAAAACCCTATATATATATATATATATATATATATATATATATATACATATATATATATATATATATATATATATATATATATATATATATATATAGATATAGATATATATATATATATAGTTGAGAAAATGGTAGACGCACGAATAAAAACAAAAACAGTGGTGTACTGAAGTTTCGACTGGAGGACCAGTCTTCATCTTGAGTAACATACCACGTAGAAGCACGAACGCTTACATAGGTTCAGAAGGTGTGCTACAGTGCACCCTTGTTAAGAACATTGGAAGGTTTAGGCTATCGAACAGGGAAGAGAAGGCACTATACATGCGCGTACAAACTTTCGCAGGGTTCGGCTCCTCACAAACTCTCCTCAGGAACAAAAATGAAGATGCGGTACCGTAGACGACAAACTCTTTTCTTAAAAGCCCAGCACTATACAACTTCATCCATAAAAAAAGACAGGGTAGGAAGCCATTGAGAAACACTTTTCGTATGAATTTCACGGATAAATGAATGGTGCAGGGAACGTCTCGACTCACGAAATGCAAAGTTCAAGATCAACAAATGCTGAACGGAGGCTACCGGTGTCACTTCCATTACTGAAAATACCAATTACCGGCGGCGTGGGGAATGTCAGGGCAGTTTACAAGTTCACAGAAGTCACAGGAGACCGCACGTGCAAGCAACGTCACCAATTATTTAGCTAGGTAGGAAGTAGCTAGGTGTGTCCGGCGTGGAACCAAGTATTAAATCGGTCGCCAGTAAGGGCCAACAACTTCCGGTGTATATAATCAAAGCATGGCAGAGCATGAAGGAGGCATGCAAAGAAGTTAGTGATGAATGAGAAATTCTAGGGTGAACTAAACTGTCGAAGAAGCGGAGGGGTGGGGGAACCGGGCTCATAAAAAATGGTGCGTGACCGCGGACGGCGCGTTCGCGATAACAGATTTAACCCCCCAAAGGGGACTGCAACTGCGTTAGTGCAGGCATACTGGGAATACAGCTACTATTCCACGAAAAAAAGGAGAGAGACAAGGCTGGGGGGGAACGTTAGGTGGCCGGCAGTGTTCGTTATGGCGAATGAACTAAAAACAAAAACAAAAAAGAAAGAAAGAAAAAATGTGAAAATGGCTTAGGTACCCACCAAAGACGATAATTTCCCCAAACTCTCAATATTGCCTGAGGATGTGGATTTGAACTTGTAAATGAGGTACGATTCGCGGATTAGTCAATCATGGTGACAGCGAAACCCAGTTTCTAATATCGTGGCTCTGAGGTCGTCAAAAGAATGCCCAGGAAGGATAACGTGTTTTGACAATGGGAGAGATGGCAGAGTTTTGGAATGTGACTTGTGATTATTAAACCTAGTTCTGAACGACTTTTGAGTTTGCCCGATGTATTGTAGGTGGCACACCGTACACCCGAGGAAATATACCGCATTGGAACTATCAGTTCAGGTTTTCTCCGATTCTTAGACGAACGTCAGAGGCTGAACTGACCGCAGTATCCGTTGTGGACATTTGCCTGCATATTTGACATAGAGGCTTCCCGCAAGGACTGCATCCGCCGGTCGCCTGAGTCCTTATTTTGGATGAGGTCCGAACATCACTAATGTTTTTGTTTCTCCTGTACACAACCCTTGGGCGGTCGGGAAAAATATGTTTTAGGCGCTCACTTTGGGTAAGAATGTTATTGTGTTTTTTTAGTATAGACGAGACTTTGGTAACAGATGCAGAACGTGTTAAGACCAAGTTTGTTTGCGGGGTGTCGTGGGAGGTTTTGGTGCCTCTGAGAAGGTCTCACCAATTCAGCTTTCGTTCTCTGTTTATAGCGTTGTCAATCATTTCAACGGGATATTTTTTTGTTTCAAAAGTGCACTGCTTAGCTCCTGACAATTATCACTGATGTCCTCTTCCTTTGAGCACATTTGACGAAAACGATGAGCTTGGCAATAAACAATTCCGGTTATGCCATATTTGACGCGACTGCTTTGAAAATGTAGGTACTGCTGCTCTTCGGTCGGTTTTCGGTACGTTTTAGTGAACAGTTTGCCCTCTGAGACGATGTCGTTTACGTCAAGAGAATTAACAGTTGACGGGAAGTATTGGTAAGAAAAAGAAATGGAGGGATGTGCAGAGTTGAAAGCGTCCAAGAATGTTAGCTGGTTCGTCTGCCCGTGGGTCAAAATCAGGAATACATCCTCAATGAAACGCTTTAATAGAGTGGCTTTGAGCTGTGGCTATTCAGAATTTCTCCCTCTAGGACGCCCATAAATATGTTGGCATAGTTTGGCCCTACGCTTGTTCGCATACATGTGCCACTTATTTGGAGGTGGTGTTTTCCATCGAAGTCAAAATTGTTAATCTCTAGATTTAGCCGAAGAAGAGTGCTTAGTGTATAGCCATCAACAAGTTTGTAAAAGGTTGCTTTCCTGTAAGCGTGAAGTACTGCTCGGAATCCATTGTCGTGTGGAATATTTGTGTAGAGTGACACATCTTCCGCTGTAACGAGGTGTGAATTGCTGGGAATATCCAAATTTAACACGTCCGAAAGGAAGTGGTTAGTATCTTTAATGTAGGAAGGAAAACTAGGTGGTATGATGCGAATTATCTAGTCCACGTACCGACAAAGGTGTTCCGTGATGGTGCTTATCTCCGTGACGATTGGGCGACCGGGACTGTCTTTTTTGTGGATTTTTGGCAGCAAGTAAAACCTGCCGGCTACAGGATTCAGCGGAACAAATGAATGGCCTGTTCTTTCTTTCATTACTGCATCCTTCACCGATTGAGTGAGATGTTCTTTAACCGCTTCTTTATGTTGCGGGGCGTACTTCCCCAGCACGCGCCCGGCTAACCACGAACACACACTACGCCGGTAACGCGAAACTGACCCCAAGGCTTTATTTACCTTTGAATATATAGACATGGGCAACCGTGGAAGTGGAGCGCTCTCTCGATCGGTAGCCCACACATCAATGGTCGCCGTGGTGCCATCTGTCTTTATGAGCACACCACACCCCTCCTTGTTTAGGGATGAACACAACTGCCCTAAGAACACTTCCCTACACTTCACCACACAATCACAAGTCCAGTCTTCTGGGCCTCCGGATCACTCTCCCATACCTGGACAAACGAATAGACGAACTTTGAGACTGGGACTGGGTGAAGTCGCAGAAGACGGCGTCGGGCGAATTAACTCTGACCCTCCTGCGTTAGTGTCTCTCACGGATGGCTCACTCTCGGGTTGTTCTTCGGAGGCAGGCTCGAACAGACCCTTCGGCACTGGGGTGTTGAACACTTGGAGGTGGTGTAGCCGATTACGCTGGATAACTCCCTTCGGGGTCTCCACGACGTAAGAACGGGGACGTTGCGCTGGCCCCAGAACCAACGCAGGGCTATTTATGTCTCGATCCTAGACTTGCTCACCAGACCTGAGACGGCGTTGAGGGTGAGCCGCATGCCTTCGGTTTAAGTCCTGGGATTGCTTCCTTCGATTGGCTTGATCGCCCAGGTTTAAGAACCGAGATGAAGGCCACTGTGGCTCGAGCTGCTACGAAGTATTGGGAACTCTTGTTTGCAGACGTCTGCCCATGAGAAGTTGTGCAGGGCTTACCCCATTAACGCCTGGAGTGTCCCTGTAGGCGAGCAGTGCGAAGTAAGGATCATCCGACCTGAGCAGCAGGTCCTTGACGGTCCGCACCGTTCTCTGCATTTCGCCGTTCGACTGGGGGAACCGGGGGCTGCTGGGGACATGCTCGAAGCCGTAAACGTGTGCGAATGTAGAAGAGTCCTTGGATGAGAACTGTGGCCCATTGTTGCTTCGGACCACCCGTGGGATACCATGGCGTGCAAACACGCTCTTGACGGCTGCAATGACAGCCGGTGCTGTGGTCGAGCGCAGACTGATGACTTCAGGAAAGCGCGAACTGTCGTCGACCAGGAAAACAATCTTGACCTTTCAGGTAAAAAATGTCTACTCTAACCTTTTCCCAAAGAAGACTTGGAGTTTGAGGAGGCATCATTGGCTCTGCACGTTGAACGCGGGTTTCAGCACATTGGGCACAGTTAGACACCCGCGTCTCGATTTCGCTGTTGACTTCCGGCCACCATACGGACTCCCGGGCAAGAGCTTCGCATCGGTTGATAACCTGGCGCCCGTCATAAATGAGATCAAGCATAGAACGCTGAAGACGTACAAGCACCACAATGCGGACACCTTTCAGAAGTAGCCCCTCACAGACACTGAAGTCTGCCCGATACTGCCAGTACTTCTTCACGTGAAGTGGCAGCTTCGACTGCCATGGCCAGCCTTGGTGCAGTACTCAAGCACGACATTGCACTCACCATAGCTGGCTTGGGCATGGCACAGCTCGTCTTTCCGTTAGAAGATGAAGTCTGGGAAGGAGTGAAGCAGCTCTCCAACAAAGAACTCCACATGATCAGCGAGCTGTGGCGGAGGACTATTCTGTGGTGCACGCGAGAGTGTGTCCGCTGTGGCTAGAAGCTTTCCAGGTACGTAGAGGACATGGTACGTAAACCGCGTCAGCTTCAGCCGGAACCGTTGAATCCGAGGAGGCAGCAAGTCCACATCCATGGTCCCCATGAGCGCTAAGAGTGGCTGGTGATCTGTTGGAATTAAAAAGTTCAGACCACGGACATACTCATGAAAACGAAGCACAGCCCAGCATGCGGCAAAAGCCTCCTTCTCGGTCTGACTTTAACGACTTTCCGTTGGCGTGAGTGACCGTGTGGAAAAGGCGACTGGTCGAAGCTCCCCGGAAGGCTGCTCATGCAGCAGGACGGCACCAAGACCGAAGGAGCTGGAATCGGCTCATACTGTCGTCTTGTATGCTGTGTTGTACCGAGCCATGCATATGTAAGAGCAGAGCATTTTCATGAGCTTGGCGAAGGCAGACTGTTGAGTGTGTCCCCAAGTCCACTCGTATTGGTGCTCGTATTGGTGCTGTGGTTTCTGATACATGACGCAGAAAGCTTCCGATGTGGTTGACAAGGCTCAGGAGGCTACGAACACCTGAGACGTTTTGCGGTGCTTGCATGTCTTTTATGGCTGCCAGCTTGTCTTGATTAGGAGAGATGCCATCTGTACCAACAATGGCACCGATGAACTTGACGCTGCTGGCTTCGAAGGTGCACATGTCAAGGTTGAGCCTTACTCCTTCGTTTGTTAGCCTGGTAAGAACTTCTTGCAGGCGACGGTCGTGCTCCGCGCATGTCTTGGCGAAGACGAGAATATCGTCGATCATGTTCACCACCCCCTCTTGCCCTTCCGGGATCCTGGACATATGTCTCTGGAAGTACTTTGGAGCTGCCGCGATCCCAAAGGGAAGCCTGAGGAAACAGTAACGACCGAACGGGGTTCTGAACGTGGTGAATTCCTGTGATTCGTGCGACAGCTTGACCAGGTGGAAGCTGGACGTGGCATCCAACTCGGGGAAAACTGTGCCCTCCTCCCGCAGACCAAGGCATTGGTCAACTGTGGGTATCATGTGGCGTTCCCGCAGAATAACCTTGTTGACGCGGGTTAGATGCCCACAAAGCCTGTAGCTACCCACGTCTTGAGGACTGCTACCATTCCTGCGCACCAGGGCGTTGGTGTGTCAACACGACGAATCACACCGTCCCGTTCCAGCCTGCCCGACTCCGCCTTGATCGGATCCCGAAGCGGCAGCGCCAGGCGTCTGGGTACGCTTAACGAGAATGGAGTCGCATCTGGTATGAGGCGGATTGTGTATGCTTCGGGAAGAGTTCCAAGTCAATGAAAAAGGGTTGGGTCGAGGCGTGGTTGACCGCAGGTTTCTGGTGCCTCAGAAACATGGTCCAAACATTTGCAGACGCCAGGCGCTGAATGGCCGGAAAGCCCAGCAGAGGAATCTTATCAACTGCCAAGACTTACAGCTGCTGCTTGACGGACTTGCCATGCCACGTCAAAGTAGCATCGTACGTGCCTAGAACTGGTAGGACGTTATTTCCCGGCCCCTTCAATTTACCCTCGGGATTCTGAAGCTTGGTCGGAATGCCAAGACATGCACTCGAAACAACTGAGACCTCGGTACCAGAGTCCACTTTGAAAGACAATGCTTGTCCGTCTACGAGCACTTCAATGAACTTCACGTTCGGGCGACGCCCCCCCCCCGCGACAGCGTGAAGTTCCACCGAAGTGCCCGAAGGCTTCTGTTTTTGCTTCCCGCCCACTTTTTTTTTCCTTCATGCAGACCACCTCCAAGTGACCACTCTTGCCGCAAAACTTGCAGATGGCACGACGGGCGCGGCACTCTGTCCGCCGATGCGATGCGCACCAGCAGAACGAGCAAAGACGGGCCGGCCTATCGCTTGACGCTAGCTTCTCTTTTTGCACTCGCGTAGCCTCGACGGCCAGCACAGGAGATTCTTGCGAGTTGCGAATTTTACGTTCGTTATCTGCGTCTTCGTGCGGACGCGCCTGAGTCAGGGCTTCTTGCAAAGTTAACATTGGGCTTCGGCATAGCTGGTGCGATAGCTTGTGCTCGAGCAACCAAACTACGAAGCGATCCCGAACGAGCCTATCTTCAACAGCAAGCGATGCATAGTTACAGCGCTTTACCATGGTACGAAGCGCAGTGAAAAAGCATCGGCCGTCTCACCCGGTTGCTGTGTCCGCCGGTGGAAGCGAGCAGACTCGTACAACTCGTTGACGGGGTGGACGAAAAGGTCCGTGAAGGCCTTTTGGACAGCCGACAAGTCCTTCGTGTCGGCTTCTGACAGCGTTGTCGACGCAAGAACCGCTGTATGAAGTCCCGTTGCATAGGTGAAGTCCTCAAACTGGAGCAGCCACGCCGGCCAGGTACTTGAACTGTCGAAGCCAAACGGCGGCGGCGGGCGTAGCGCAGACCCGAGCGAGTAATGAGTGGCGGTGGAGGCAGCGGCGGTGGCGTCCATGGCGAAGAGCGACGGATAAGTGCCGTCGCGATCCAACTTCTCACACCATTTGGGGGGGCGTACTTCCACAGCACGCGCCCGGCTAACCACTAACACACACCACGCGGGTAACGGGAAGCTGACACCAAGGCTTTATTTACCTCTGAATAAATACACATGGGAAACCATGGAAATGGTGCCCTCTCTCCATCGGTAGCACACACGTCAATGGACGCAGTGGTGCCATCTGTCTATATGAGCACACACTACACTTTAAAGTCAGCTGTAGGATCATTTTCGAGTGGTTTGTAGAATGTCGAGTCTGATAGCTGCCTCTCTGCTTCTTTAACGTAGTCAGGCTGATGAAGTACTACAATTGCACCATCTTAGTCAGCTGGTTTAATTACAATATCAGTGCGGTGAGAGAGGGTTTTTAAGGATTTTTTTTCACTGTTGGAGAGGTTATGGCGGAAGGTAGACTGCTTTTTGTAAGCTTCAAGGTTGTCCTGTTGCAAAGCTTTGATATACATATCTAAGCACTCATCCCGCTTGGAAGCAAACATTTTTGAGGCGGTGCGTGAGCTGAGTGGAGGCATGCATCCCATACGTACATCAAGGCCGTCTGCTGAAGAACATGTGCCGCATGATGGAACTGCAGCTATGTAAGCGTGCATGCTCCTACGTTGTATGTTACTTAAGATGCAAGACTGGTCCACCAAAACCAGTGGAGGAGCAAAGCGAAAACTCAGCGCAGGTTAACGATCGCCAAGAGGTTAAAATTATTCCAGATCTGGGGCTAAGGCGCACCCCGTAGCCCAGGTGTAGCTTCGCTTGACTGCGTTAAACATGAATAATAAACTAACAAATAAATAAATGAAAAAATAGTAAATAAATTAGTTGATCCAACGAAAAACACACGCCTTATTCTGGCACTTAGAATGCTATGTGATGCAAAACCATTCGATAAACAATTACGAGAGACCTTACAACGGCCTACCTTTTTAAAGTGCGAAATAATTACTGCCGGGAGAATCAGGATGGACGCTGTAACGGTCGCGGTCATTGTTAGAGCTCAATGTCCCTTAAGTGAGTTGTGAAAATTGTTGGTGAGTGTGAAATATCTCTGCGAGATCACAACTGGCTAATTGCTTTTATAGGGTGCGTGCGAATGCTTTTCAGCTAACGATAACACTAAGCCACACAATTTCCCCAGCCAGGAAAAGCGTATTGCAGGTACCAGTTATAAAGCATGTTTTTAAATAATACCGCTAGGCCTATTGTTGAGCTGTGGCATGCGCAATGCAGACATAAGGCGCCCTGATCTCAGTGCTAATTAGTGTGCGCATGTCTGTCGTTTTTTTTGTGAATTACCAGCCATAACATAATTCGAAGCTCCTAACGAAGTGTCCAGGAGTCGAATAACGTAGCTTTGTGAAACAAACAATACACGCTTAGGCAGTGAAACAGTACCCTAATGGGAAGCGGTAATGCCTTTGCTATCACAGAGTAACGTTTGTCGCTTTGAAAGAACTCTTTAGAAACGGATAAGCCGCGAGGCCTAATTCGATAACCGCTTTAATTTTATTACTTGTGGGGACCACACATCAGGCGAAAGCATCTTCTTTTTCAGTATCCTCTCTTGGAAACAGATGACTGAAATTCACAAAGATTACTTTCACTGACTGAAATTCGTATATTCACAAGATATTTCCTTTGACATACAGTAGGTTTCCTGTACGTGGAAGCAGTGTGGGTCACAAATCTCACATTCGTCTGCTTTCACCGATGGTAACGTCTCTTTTATCGGGGCGCAGCGTAGACTTAGTGATGTAGTGTATTGCTGTTAAACTTTTGCTGTAGAAATGAGCCTGAAACTATTCTCCAGTAAATGCTTATGGGTCAAGAACGCTTAAACCAACATCCTGCTTTGTTATATTGCCTTTCTGCATAACAGAAGTTCGAGGAATCAAAGGCGCTATTTCACTGCTTTCTGGCCTTTAACCTCTCTCGCCTTTGCGCTGCTCGGCAATTGGTTTGCTATTTTGGATTTATCCTCACTGTCTTCTGGCGCAGGTTGCGCCTGAAATGCTAGACGTTCTATGAGAAAATAGTCTGATTTATTTGCCTTTTGCGTGATTGGCTATATCGAAGTTTCTGGCGGATTGCCAGATAATTGACGCTATGTACAGCTTCACGGATAATACAGACTATCGATAAACTACAGACTAAACTAAGCTACAGACTATCGATAAACGTAGTAGGCTTTACCTCTTGCATTTTAATTGACATGTACTTTCTTTTGATTCCAGATCTTCTGGCCTGTTTTTTTGTCGCTTTAACAAGACACCTAAATGTATTCTTTGTTTTAGTTGATGTCGATTCACAAAGGGTACAGCCATCAATGCTCTTCCACGGTAGTGCATGTGCCCCTAAACTCAGGATCATTGCTGTTATGAGCATTTTTGTCACAGAGTACTGGTGAAGCAGATACTTAGATAGCCGTTCTCTCTTTGTACTTTGTCATGTTAATGTCATTCCGGTCCGTACTGGTATTCATTTTTGTGGGCTACCATGATATTGTTTGTTTTTGTTGTTTCAATATGTGTTTTGTTGTTTTCAACTCAAATAGGACACGATATTCAATCTGCCCTTTCAACTCCCTGATCTAATCCGAACTTTGATCGACGTCACAAGATAATGTCGGTTTTTTGTGACCCCCGAAAACTTCATTTCTATTTTTACTCTTGCTATCACCAGACATCAATGCCAAATGCATCAATAACCTCTGCTTCTAGGTCGGGCATGTCAACGGCATCTTAAAATTCTCGGTTAATCTGCATCAAACAATGCGGCAATGCTCTGGTACCAATAATCGCGGCAATTTTTGATGCCAATAGTCGCGGCAAAGTTTCGTAGCGTGGCTTCGAAATTTTCTCCTTACTTTCTCGCCTAGTCTCTTCCGTATTGATGTATCTTTTATCCATCTACATGTGTGCTTTGTTCATCATTTTTCGGGCCTTCCGGTGCTGCATTTTGTAATGGACACCCTCCGTTTGGTCCACGAAGATTCCGGTTTCGACTCCTTCATCTTTCATTTGCCAATGTGGAACCGGTACTTTTCAAAAATGCTGAGTCCAGAGACGCCGGTTCGATTACCGCTTGCGGAGGCAGTTTTTCTGATTGAGGTGAAAAGTGAAAACGCCCGTGTCTTCAACAATGCGGGGCACGTTAAAGATCTAAAGGGGGTTAAATTATGGCTGCGCGGTCCGCTACGGCGTGCCCCATCACCTCTGTAGGGTGCGCGCGTTAAACCTCATTAAAAATAATTCTTTTCCAAAAAGCGGTTCATGAGATTTTTATTGTGTTTTTCCTTGTGCCCCAATGTTAAAACGGGTTGGTCTGAATTTTGCAGTACCGCAGCTTATAGTAACCATTTGCTTATTTGCATTTGCAATTTCTGGCTTGAGGTGCTTCTTTTCAGTCAGCTTAAGTGATTTCTGGGCGTTGTTCTATCTGAATGAGCTGGCTATGCAACTCTTTCCCGCGCTTTTGCGCACAGCAGTTTTGTTCGAGACGCACCTCACCTTGCTGTGTTGCTTGTATTCTGGCCGATGTTTACTGCGTCAAGACGTCCGTCTCAACTGGATTCCACTCCTCAGAGCCTTTTTTGCTAATGGTTTGCTGCCGAGACTAATTATTCAGGTGTTGTCAGCTGGCGGACTGGTCTACAACAGTGTCTGCTTGACTGCTATTCCTCGTGCTCTATTGCTCTATTGCTCGCATGCAGGAAGACCGTAGAAGGTGTAGCGATAACCCCAATCTTCGTACTTACCAGGCTGCTGACGTTTAGCGAGTGCTGGCGATGTGTCTCCACGATGAGTGTTCTATTGTCGGGTGGACTATTCCTGTTGTCTCAGTTGGTACTCCAAGTATAGTATTTATTAGGGAATAATGTCAACAATCATTGCCCGCCCATTTTGTCCCAGATGGAGACAGCCCGGATGCACAGAGCACGTTTTAAAACGCACTGAATATTTTCTGGTGGGCTCTTGCTTCTACAATTTTTTCGTATTTTACCTGGTGGGATAGGGCACAGACCGCCGGCTACAAGCAGAGAGTCCTAGATTCAGGAATCCACTCACTGGTTCGCAGTAACCATAATAAAAACGGGTCGGACGAATAAAGTTTTTTCTCTTTCTTGTGTGCTGGGGCACACGCTCGACCGATGCCCCACGTCGCCACACGCTTCGCATATCATATACTTTGCTTCGCTGTAGTAGATGCATTGGGTACTCTGTAGGCTTCTAAAACGATAGTGACTAGTGTGGTCCAGCACAGCCGTCTCACTTGAATTACCTTGGTGTAATTTCTGTATAGGAGACTCTTGATTACAACTTTGGCACCGCTGTAGTAAGGGCTACACTGTATTGCCGTTTCTGAGGGTCTTCGGTGGCGCAACGTTCGCGGTGGCCTGGTATATCTTTTCTCAGGTTGAGGAATTCTTTGCTCGCTTTCTACTTTTTGTCCAACTGCATGCTTGGGGAACATTTGAAAAGGACATTCTCGGTTGTGTGGATCTCGAGTACGCCCTTTGTCACTTCGTGACATGCGATGCCAGAAGCATGCAGCATAGGGTCGTACAACCCATCTATACCTTTGTCATTGTTGTCGAAGCCCTCTTGTACGGAAGCACAATCTTTATGCCTTCATTATGTTGGCGCAGTTGCCAGCGGTTGCCGGCTGTTGTATCAGCGGTTGCCTGCGCACCGGTCGTTGGGCATGTGAGCACCAGTTCCAGTGCCCTATCTCAGAGTGGAGAGCCACGTGGTCATTCTTCTATCTGCAAGAGCTCGGGCACTCTGTTGACAAATTCTTGTGAACCACCAGACCTACTCCGCAATTCCTTGAAACAAGGTGGAAACTTCTACTTCCCCGCTCCTCCCCTTTTTACGATGACGGTCATTGACAGAACGTCAACGTAAGCTGAGGTAAGGAAGCGGTATCACCAGTGCTTCATGGTGTGCCGACTTTCTGGTTAGATTTGGCTCGTGTATGCAGCCAGAGGGGACCAACCGTCAAAAAAGTCAGCCGGCCGTCCGATCGCCAAAAAGTGGTGCCCTTCGGCAACGGATGTTGAAAGACAGTTTACACGATCGCTCGTTTAGAACATTTTCTTTTCATAGAAAAAGAAATATTCTTTCATTGACAAAAAAAACATTCTCCATAGATACAAGCCGCAAAACGGTCTCGTTGCCATCCTTCCTTACTACGAGGAGTTTCATGGCAGACGCCTTAACTTGGAATTGGAGAGGTATTGCAGGCAACGCCACTACACCATAGATAAACAGATGAGACGACAGGACGCCTAAATAGTGAAGAGAAAGCAGAAAATCCCCTGCCGTCTCTAATTCGGTCATTAAACAGCGGTAGGCATAAATATACGCTCAACAGGTGCAAGAACGGTCGAAGAAACTTGAAAGCGTTATGGTGATCATAAAGGAAACCGTCTTAAGCATGCAGATCATGAAACCCTCTGGCAACACGAACCGCTAACAACGCGTCTCGTGCCTTCAATTTCGGATTCAGGCTTTAGTTTTCCCAAACTTTAGCAAGTGCTTTCGTGTCTATGGCATTCCAACCTAAATATACGCCGATCTTTGTGTGCGGCATGATCAAGGTGATTTGCATCACCCTACCGCAGTTATTTGCATCGTCGTAGGCGGCAGCACTAGAATCGGTTATTGTTATTTTCTGTTCTGCTTTTAACTCGCCGTCTCCCGCTAAGCTGCTAACAGGCGTTTTTTCTTTGTTATCAGAAAAGCCCCATTCAGCATGCCGTTTAAAATCAAAGAAGTCCTTAACCTATGGCTCTGTGTCAAAACGGTCAGTTGGGCTAGTTGCTGTTGAGTCATATTGGAAGAAACCGAAGCACAAAGAAGTCGAGGAGAAGAAGACGAGCAGCACTGAGCTGCTTATTGTCATTATACCTAAAATATGCGATAGGCGTTTTTTAGGACTTCAGCAGCGCGTGGTCATATGGGGGTGAAAACGGTTTATATAGTACCAGGAACACATCTTAAGAAGAATGTGGGGTTACGACAGAACGACCATCCATATATCAGCACAACCCTAAAAAACAGCAGCCACAAATAGATGTTCCCCCTTTTATACTACCAAATTTTACAAACTCATTTTGGGGGCCGGTATATCATAAACACTGCTTTGCGTCCTTCTTCACACTCTTTAGGGATGCCGTTTTGCATGAATGAAAAGCCGTCTTTATCTAAATCTTACATCACGAAAATGCTAGCTGTACTCATTTAGTTGGGTATACTTCGTTGACGTGCACACCTTAGGCGTAAAATTGCCGCTCACGTGTACACACATAATAAAATAATATGTCCACCACACCTCTTATGAAGTAACCTATGGGGTTACAACATAGACAACTGACTTTTTATCTGCTGTTTTTTGTTTGATGCTGTTGCGTCTTTTTATGGTGTACACTTTCAGGGATTAAGATTTTTAATATCGCAGTTTACTCTTTTAGAGTGATTTTTGATCGCTTATTGCTACGTACTCCCAACGTCAGAAATCAAAGTCCATACCTTGGAAATGCATGCTTCTTCATCTGACGGCATAAACATTTCGTACATTCCTCCGAAGACCGTTGGTGAGTCTCAACCTTAAGTCAACGTTAGCCTCTTTGTAGTTTTATTTATTTGCACAATATGCCGACCCTGGTTGGGCCCAGCAGGTTTTGTCATCGTTAAATACTCATCAGGCACGTGCAGTAGGTACATTTACACTAGAGTTGTGAAGTTTGCCTTCATAATCATTGACTTTTTTCCCCTGCCCCATACTGATATACAACCGGGTTTCAAAACGATTGTGGCATTTTGCGTATAAGTAAATTTATAGTGTGGATGCAAGTACCTGAGTGAGATTACGTAGGATTTGCGCGTCACAATGTGATTACATGTTTTACAGTGACAACCCCTGCACGTAATTCAGAAACTAAAAAATTGGCCGCCTATGTGCTCCTTTCGATGCAAATGCCGGTAAAAGACGACAGTCTTTATCGGCTTTTGCGAAGTAAATGCCTCCCTTCGCTTTCCCGCTCACCTCTCATGTTGTTCCTCTTGCGTCGCGCTCCTGCCAAGCAAAAGACGCCAAATGTTTGCTTATATCATTTTAAATTTCCCGCATTTCACTGCTCCAAACCGCGTGTCTCGATGCGAACTCTGCCGTACGGCGAATACGCGCTTTAATCGAGGCGCCCTACTTCAACGTTTATAGAACCGCGTTTCCCTACTCCGCGTGCGTTGCAAGCAGAACGTCGAACCTATCTAGTGGAACCTTGCGTAACTGTTTCCGGTTGATTTCTTAAAATGGCGCCAGAAGCTATAGTGGCGCGGGCGACAGCAGGCGACGGCGGAGTGAATTCTTTTTCTACAGTTGATGAAGTATTTATTTCGCAAAAGTGAAGCATGTTTGATTTTTTTATAAAGGAACACTGCAAATATCCCGTCTGTTTTGATTTGTTGTCTCATATTTGCGTAATGGCTTGTTCTTCTTCAACAATGTTGACAAGTATAAACATTACACCGGACATAGACGGGTACATTTAGCTGTGAATATATAAGACTATTGCGCGGGCATTGTTTTGCTGTAGCCGGGTGGCTGAATCGAGTCACAGACAGACAGACGGACAGACAGACAGACAGACAGATATACAGACATACAGACAGACCAAAATTTCTGGGTTTAAGTAGCCCGAGAAAGACTATCGTCTTTAAAACGAGAAGAAAATAAACAAGAAGAGAAAGCAAAAACCACATCTATCTATTTTAAATGTGCAGATCTGCACTTCTCATTGTATTCGGAAGAAGAACGGAAGAAAAACCTAGAGGTCTTTTTAAAGGCCTCAACGTCTGCCCTGCTACAGGCGCCGTCAACGAATTTCAGCTCAACAGAGACGTAGATAACTTTGCTAGATCTTTAAGACTAAGTGAATATTTCCTGGACAAGCCGCGATACACGGATGGCGAGGAAAAACTCCCATCTAGTCGTTAATGGACACCTCCGGCGCAAAGAGACAAATGCCTTGATATCTATATTAGGGCACTTCAAAGTGACATCGTGTCATCATATGAGAATCAAACACACTACCGCGAACACCTTTTCCGCAGGGAAGAAAAGGCACTGGAGGCTTTGAGCACCCGTACCGACATAATAATAAAGCCAGCAGACAAAGGAGGAGCGGTAGTGGTTATGAACCGATCAGACTACATAGCCGAAGGCCAAAGGCAACTGGATAACACTTCTTTTTACAGCATATTGCCGAACGACCCAACCCCTCACTTTAGAGATAAGATAAAGGAAAATCTGGACCGCCTTGTGAAAGGGCAAAAAATTACTGAATCGGTGCCGCGGCCTCCCTTACCACAAAGTCATGTACCTTGGAAGTTCTATACTCTACCTAAAATTCACAAAGAGAACTATCCATGACGAGCGATTGTGTCTGGCATAGGCACAGTCTCCGAATACATATTCAGTTTTGTGGACGGCTTGATACCAGACATTCCAAGCTCTCTTCCCTCCTACATAAGAGACACCACCCATTTCCTTGCCCAAATAATTAACCTCAGTATACCTGAAAACAGCCTTTTAGTGACCCTGGATGTCGCCTTGCTATACACAAACATCTCTCACGAAGATGGCATAAACTCAGTAATACTTTCTTATAAGGAAATCGAGCCGCTTAACAGAACAATCGATAGTCACACGCTTGGCGAACTCTTGAAAATATTTCTAGAACTGAATAACTTTGAGTTCAACAATAACCATTAGCTGCAAATTAATGGAACCTTTATGGGCACAATGATTGGTCCCAATTATGCCAACATCTTCATGGGAAATTTGGAAAACAAGTTCCTAGTTGGCTACCCGTTAAAACCGCTGTTCTATAAGAGATTCATTGACGACATATTTCTTATCTGGCATCACGGAGAGGAAGCTCTCCTTACGTTTATTGAAGCATTCAACAATGTCCACAGCGACATCAGGTTCTCTCACTCGTGCTCTGCCTGTAGCACAAACGTTTTCGACGTAACCTTGCAAATATCTGGCTGTAAACTCAGAACATCACTTTTCAGAGAACCCATTGACGACCACCAGTACCTAAACTTTCACAGCAGCCATGTTCGTCATTGCAAAACCGGAGTTCCTTACAGCCAGTCCATCTGATTCAAAAGAATATGTTCCAACCCGCAACACTTTGCCGCCAACTGTGACAAACTACGAAAAGATTTAATCCGCCAACAATATCCTCTTCCCGTAATAAACGATGCCATTGAAAAATCGAAAACACTAGACATACGCGATCTAATAAACAGCAGCAGCAACGTTCAAACTGATAAACCTCGAACCAACTTGGTTCTAATATATTCGGCCTCCGCTCCGAACATAAGGACAATTTTGCCAAAACATCACAACATACTTCTCGAAAGTGACCGAATGCGACGTGCCCTCCATGAACCACCCCGTGTCTTATATAGACGAGCATAAAACCTGAAAGACATCATAACTTCTTCAAAAACGGAAACTTCCCAATATCAAGGCTCTGGACCATGCAACAAACCCCGCTGTAAGCTTCGCCCCATGATGCCAAAAAGGCTTGTTGCTAAAAGCACTGCCACTAGCTTGTCTTTAAAATACGCGGAACCTTCGATTGTGACAGTGCTAATGTTGTGTACCTTCTTTCGGGCACTGTATGCAGCGCACAGTACATCGGTCAGACGGAAATACCACTGCGGGCACGAATTATTAATCATTGATCCCACACCAAAACGCTGCCCCACCTGCCGGTCTCAAAACGCGTCACTTGCCTGGGTCACTCTTTTGACAAATTCGCGGTGACCGTACTAAAATAGAAGTTTATAACACACCACGAAAGAGAGATGTTTGAATCATTTGTAATCCACAAATTCAACACAGTTGCTGGTGGAATAAAAGAACAAGAGCGCGCGTTTTCGTTTTTGTCCCCGTAACGCGTACATCTGCAGTCTTTTTTACTGGTACATACAACGTAAGAGTCGGTAGGTTGTGGTGATGTGAGAAATCGGCTCATTGTAATAATGTATAAACATTGTGTTACTTAGTAGTTGACCGTGCACACGTGTGTATGTATTGTGTAAGAATTGTGTAATAATGATTCTATACGTCATTCTTCTTGTTTCTATAGAAGATTGTTTCTATGCGTCATTTCTACAGAATTGTTTCATTACGTCATTCTTCTTGAGAACATTGATAATGTTTTGTCTCGCCCACTGTACCCGCGCATAAAAAAAACTGTCTTGTCACTGTTTATTTTGCTTGCTTTATCGGCCACTCAGTTGATTTCGTTGTTTGGGTTAATCAGCCGAGCCATTGGCCATTTTACTTCTTTCCATGGCCACTTGGGCGATTTTCTGCTTTGTTTGCATTAGGTTGCGCTGTTTGTTTTCTGCAAACACTTTTGAAAGGTAAATTCGATGGAGCGTCAGTTCTACCTTATCAGTGAGTTTTCCTTCCTCACTGAGGATCTACTCTAGTTGTCAGTTTTCGTGGTCAATAACACGATTCAAAAGGTGCTTGCATGCTTCATGTAGGCATAGCGCCCAACTAGCCTTAAGCTCTTGGGACATGTCGAAGGTGGCTGCTTTAACTTAAATGCGCAGCCCTTTCGGAACTACGTTACATCTGCGATACAAAATGAGGGTACTAACACGGCACTGATATCCCACCAGCTTTTCGACGATCTTCCTAGCCTTCAAAAAAAGTTTTGACACGGTTCGTCTGTTCTGACCACAAGAGTCACCTGATTTAAGTCAGTTCGTTTGGTTTTTGTTCACGACGGCCGAGGAGGGCCTTCGCAATTTGTAGCGTGGTCCAATGGAGCCTGGGATGAAGCCTGGGTTGCTGCCACTGGGTCCAATAAAGCCTGAACTGAAGCCTGGGATGCATCCGCTGGGTCCGATGGAGCCTGGCTGAAGCTGGGAAGCTGCCGCTGAGGAGGCCGTGCTGGTGCAGGGGAGGTCGGGGCCGGCTCAGCCGCTGTCTGGCCCGCAGAGTGCTGCTGCCACGTGTCGTCTGCGCGTGCGTATCTTCGACGCAAGGCCTGGTGCAAGTGGCTCGCCAAGATAGCCACACCCTTGATAACCATACCACTCTATACCCAGGATAACCACACCTTACGCATCTGCCATTAACTTTCTTGATGTTACAGTGAGAATATCGAAAAACAAGCTTGTGACCTCGGTGTACAGGAAACCAACAGACCGGCATCAAACTTGCATTTCAAAAGCAACCACGTTAAACACTGTAAACTCGGTATACCATACAGTCAGCCTCTGCCTTTTAGAAGGATATGCTCTGACCCAGCTGATTTTGTCTCCAACTGTCAAAAACTAACTAATGACCTAACACACCAACAATACCCACCGTCTATCATCAGTGATGTCATTAGGAAGTCTGAAAAACACGACCGCCGCCAACTGATAACTAACTCAAAAGCCAAATCTTTGAATACGACCCCCCACATTATTTTAACTTATGCCGCTTCGCCCTCCAACGTTAGCTGCATACTCAGAGAGCACCACAACACTTTACTTCAAAGCGAAAGGTTGCGAGCCTCCCCGCGCCGTGTACCGACGTGAGAGGAACATCGGAGATGTTGTAACGTCATCTAAGGTGAACACCCCAGTTTCACAGGCAGCGGACCCTGCAATAAGACTAAGAGCAAACTGTGACCCATGATTACTAAAGCCTCTGGCGCCACCAGCACCACGCGTTCATTCTTTTTCCAGATAAGTGGAAACTTTGTGACAGCGCAAACATTGTCTACCTTCTCTAATGCACTGTATGCCAGGCGCAGTATGTTGGTCAAAGTGAGAATCCATTTAGAATGAGAATCAACAACCACCAAGCACAGATAAAGTCTCTACCACATCTTCCCCTATCTAAACATTTATATAATCTAGGCCACCCCTTCCACGCAGTCACAGCCACAGTGCTTAAGTCCAATTTAAAAACGCATTATGACTGTGAAGCCCAAGAATCGTACCTTATATACCAGTTTAACACTGTCTGAAGACGCATAAATGAAAACACAGGCCGGTTGTCTTGCTTGCCCATTCAGGCACCGGAAAAGGCTGATGCAGCGAGCAACTGAGAAACTTTCTTTTGAAAGCGAAGCGCTTTTACTTCTTTTCTGTCTTTTTCAAACCTTTGTCTAGTGTACTGTGTACGTAATGTACTTTGTACTGTAAGTGTACTGCTTGTGTATTGTTGCCGTATCGTATAGGAACGAATTTACGCAGATGTCAGCATTGTACCCTTGCTTAATTTTTATTGGTAATATTTTGTGTCCTTTTGCACTGAACAATTGCTATTGGGAATATGATCTTTCACGAATGCTCTTCGAAAACTTCATGTGGCAATGCCTATCATCCTTTTAGATGCGAAGCATCTCTTCCTTGGGGGGATGTCGCGCATCCGTGCTACGTGCGCAGCGCCTCTCATGATTGTGGCAGGATGCCCCTCTGGATTGGCCAACCAAAGAATTCATCATGAGGTAGCTTCGCGTTCAACCACCGTCGTCATCTTCCCGTAGGAGAACCGCTGCAGAAGAAGAAGAAAAAGAAGACAAAGCTGCGAAGAGGAGGGCGTGTACGTTGCTCTCAGCCGGTGCAGCAACGTCAACAACCTTTACTTCACCAACGCCGACGGAGACTACCGATTCTACCACAGAGACGACTGTCACGTTTTGTGGCACGTCTCGACCAGCTCAGAAAAATGGACACGGGAGAATCGTTGGCACGTTTACCACAGCACACATTTATTATGCATAACTAAAACCACTAAGCAAAATAAACAACAAAGCAAACAAAGAACTCAACCAAAGCAATTCCTAAATACTGATCTGTAACAAACACCCACAAAAGCCAGCAACCCAAGCAAAATCACTACAATAAAGTCCCCAAAAAAGCAAACCGTCCCAGTTCCAGTCTATAATACGTCCATGTTAACAATCCTAGCAACAATAGTCATATGATACAAAGTCACCCGCTGCCTCTGGCGCTGACACGTCGTACACGTAGCGTGGCCGTGACACGCTGGTAGTCGTAGTTGTCCGCTGCCGCGGTGCCGGTGGTAGTGGTACCGACGTAGTTGTGCGTGGTAGTCACACGGTGGACCCCTTTTCAGCTACCCCTCGTGGTAGCCCTCGTAGTAGAAAGCAGCCCCTGGCCACGGGGCCTTCGCCGTGGAAAAAGGTAGCACCTGGGAGCTCCGGGAACGTCGCCGCGTGGCGACCGCCAAGGCGTTAGTTGACGGTGCGTGCTCGCTCTACGCAGGCGCCCGACCGTCGCCGCTGGGGCCACCAAAGCGTAGGTTGGTGGTTCAACGCGGATGTGGAAGCCGATGCCACGTCGGTCCACTCCGGCCCAGGCTGAATGGGTCTGGTCGATGGCGTCGCCTCGTACCCCTGGCTTATTCCTCGGACTTGTGCCACCTGACCTTCCTGCTGTGGCGTTCTTCTGATCTCTCTCTCTCCCGGCCTGTGCCTCGGGATTAAATAGCCTTTGCCCGGCCGTCGCGGCACTCTTGCATTCGCTGTACCCGTGTCCGCCGCACGGGTCACCACCACATTGGTCACTTCTCCACGTGCCTCCCTCGCGTCACCTCGTCATTATTCCGCTCTCTTCGCGGGAAATTTGCGTTCTCTATCTTCCTCTTCCTCTTCGTCGGCCTTTGGCTCCGGTATGACACGTCATCTTTATTCCCACGGGGGATTGCCCCCTTAATCATGACAATGACGACATAATCAAGAAAATGATGGACGAGTTTAGGTGCCTTGATACCACCGCTAACTCACCGCAAAACAACAGTACTTGCGTGCCTTTACCACCGGTGTGGACCCAGAAGCGGAATTCCCTCTGGCGCTACTAAACACCAGATCACTCAACATAACGGCAGCCCATGGGAACCACACGGAACCCCCATGATGCTTAGCATCCTCATCGGGGTTCTGCACGGGAAGATGGTGTAATTTTTTATGTTATTTACCCTTATGTCCACTTATGTTTCGGTATTTATGTGATCTAGCCTAAATTAGCGTGTTATTGCATTGTATGTTCCTTGCATTGCATGACCTTGCCTTTCTACGTCCGCCTCATGGATGGCTGTCACGTTTTACGCTGGAAAAGGCGTCCGCGTTTTCACTTTATGTAAAACCACGTGCTGTTTGGCGCGTTCTTCGAACCTTTTTTATCGAAGCATTCCCCCGCTGCGGTTCCCGCGCCCCTCCCGCTAAACCCCCCTCTCTTGCCTCAACCCCCTCTTCCTTCCTTCCTTCCTTCCTGCCTTCCTTCCTTACTTCTTCCATTCCTTCCTTCCTTCCTATTTTTGCGTCTGTGTGTGTTAACGCTTGCACTAGGCATCCGTAAATAAATCTGGGCTCTCACAACCTTTTCCCCTAACCAGTCAATTTCTAGTAAAAAAAACGAACCCCCAATTAGACCCCCACTTTCTTTCCTGCTGTGTCTACAGTGCCATTCACATATTCCTGTTATCCTAGAGCCTCGCCTGTCTTGATTACGCCCCATTTCACCTCTGTGCCCTGACACTACTCCAAATACTTGCTCCCGCCACCTTTTTGGGGCTTCGCATGCTTGTGTGTCACGTAGAGCCTACGTTTTCCTTCTTACATCTTCTTTCCCCACCCACAACTGAAATGTATTTAAACCCAAATTATCTGCAATATTGGTATACTTGAAAAAGACCGTCCCCCGGGCGAAGCATTAAAATTATACTGTTATGTCTTTCAATTTGACTTCTCTTTACTATATATATATATATATGAAATATATATATATATATATGACAGAAATAAAAATTGGCAGTCAAGAAGACCTCGGAAAGCAAAGGGGAAGGTGTAGTAGCTCAAGATAAAGAATTTAGAAAATAAGAAAGTGGAGAAAAAATGCCGGCCAGGTGGGATCCGATCCCACTACCTCCAGAATACCGGTCTGGTGCGATAACCACTACGCTATCGGCGGGGCTACTTTAGCCTCCACTTTCTGGGTGTATTTATGTTCAGGCGTTTTTGTTTCCTACGCTTGGGGGTGGTAGCCAGCGCCACTCTTCCTCTTCCTGAAACGGCAGTAAACTTATTTCCCTTTTCTACGTCTTTCTCGTGTGTCTCTGTCTCTACTAACCTTATTTTTGCGCGCTCTGTGTGAGTTTTTATCTTTGCAGACTATGTATATATAAATATATATATATATATATATATATATATATATATATATATATATATATATATATATATATATATATATATATAAAGCCAATCAGAATAGGAAATGAGGGGCTCGTTGAAATAACACTGAAATAAGCGCTGGCAGTCAAGAAAACCCCTGAAAGCAAAGGGGACGATATAATAGGTCAAAGAAACAGATAAAAAACTTGGAAAGGAAGAAAGCGGAGAAAAAATTCCCGCCAGGTGGGATCGAACCCACGACCTCCAGAATACCGGTCTGGTGCGATAACCACTACGCTACCAGCAGGGCTATTTTTCCTCTCCACTTCTGGGGTATTTATGTCAATGTAATTTTTCTTCTGTGCTTTTGAGTGGTAGCCAGCGCCACTCAGACTATGTATATATATATATATATATATATATATATATATATATATATATATATATATATATATATATATATATATATATATATACATAGGGAGCAGTAAAACATTGCAGATGGTACAGTGCACAAGAACAGAAAAGTTCGCGCACGGTGGAAGCACAATTGTGGCCAACGTTTCAGCAAAGAGACTTGCCTTCGTCAGGGCAACCTCTCGCCTGGCTGGCACGATTTATATAGGGGTAGGTCCCGACGTGAGATGAGAGAGGGAAGGAAAGAAGGAAAGAAGGAAGTGGAACTGAGAAAACGGATTGGTTTGGGAGTATGTCGGTGAAGATTAAGGGGAAAAGAAAGTAGCATCGTTTGAGCCGCGAAGTAGGTCACAGAGAATTCAGCCAGGGGTTCGCATTCCGGGAATTTTTCGGAGAGAAACGATGACAGGTTGTTTGTGGACCCACCGCACCACCGACCGAAAGGTTCTCAGAACCGCCAGAACAAGAACAGGAGGTGAGAGTAGGGTCCTTGTCAGAAACTATCTGCAAGCCTCAGGTCAAAAGAGAAGGTAGAGAAAGGGATTGTGATGAGGTCCAGGAAGGAAACAGGCGCAGAAAAGAAAACAGTGGAAGGAGACGGGGCCAATCACTGGCTAATGGGTAGGCGCCTCCAGAGAAGAGGAAGAAGAGGGGGAACGCGACCGGGCTCTAGGGCGGACGAGCGTTTGAGGTGCGCCTGCATCAGCTGCGAATACACCCATCGACGGCGCCCGTGTGACCGCGCCGGGACATCGCCAGGTACCTCGTGGTCACCAGCCGGATCCGTTACTGCACCGGGCAACAGCGCCGGGATCCCTCTCCTGATGTTTTCGCTGCGCCTGGTGGCTTCGCCTTCGTTCCGGTCAGCGTGGAGGCATCGAACCACTCGCGACAGAGTCACAACGGACTGCACGAGTGAGACTGTTCTGGTTTTCTTCACGCTTGTGCGCTTTCTCACGAATCGCCACCGAACTGCACTGCAAGGACTTCGTTGCGCTTTCCTGTCCATTTCTGTTTCGATCTTTTATTTCTCAATTTTGTTCTTTTTTCCCCATCCCGTTCTGAATATCCCCGTGCTCCCGCTCTCTGCAATATATTGCATCTACGCTTCACCTTCGCCTCTGTCGTCATTGACTCCGTGTGCTCGTCTCGTGGTTCCCACCACCGAACCCTGACTTCATCACAATTGGCGTCCACGGCAGGACCTCTTCAATAACATCTCGAAGAGGTCACGAGGCTTGTCCAAGAGGCGTGGTGGCAGAGAACCGACATGGAGGTGGAAAAGTTAGTGGCCAGCGGAAAGGAGCTGGGACTCCGCGATGCCGAACTGCGGGAATGGGTTAAAGCGGAGCAGGATCGGTTGCGCGATGAAAGGGCGGCAGAACGGGAAGCTCTGAAGGCCGCAGCAGAGCTCGAACGCGCAAAGCAGGAGAGCCTAAGGCTCAGCTTAAGGCTGCAGGAAGGCGCACAAAACGGCCCACAAGCTAAGGTCTCCGTGGCAGCCCAACCAAATCCCGTGCCTGGCATGTCGACGATCTCGCATAACTTCATTCCCCCATTTGATGCGCGCAGAGACAACCTGGACGCATACCTCCTAAGGTTCGAGAGGGTCGCTGCAGCTCAAAAATGGCCGGAAGATAAATGGGCCGTGGGACTGAGCACATGCCTCACCGGAGACGCGCTCTCCGTCATCGGGAGAATGACGCCAGAAGATTCTCTGGACTACCAAAAGGTCAAGCTGGCGCTCCTTCAGCGGTTCCGTTTTACCCCTCAAGTGTATAATGATAAATTCGGCCAGGCTAAAGCTGAGGACGGCGAGACGGGAACTCAGTTCGCTACGCGACTCTCTGGTTATTTTGACCGATGGCTCGAAACGTCTGGGGTTCCCAAGGCGTTCGAAGCGTTACGCGACAAGATGATCGCGGAGCAATTTTCCAAGTGTTTCTCGTCCCAGCTGGCCATTTTCATTAAGGAAAGGGACTGCAAGTCGACCAAAGAAATGGCTGAAGCTTGCGAACGCTTCCTTGAAGCACAAGCTCTCACAAACTTGGGACAGACCAGGGACGAAAGAAAAGAGTCGCAAGCAGGCCTTTCTTCCAAGAGAGCTCAAACCTGCTTTTTATGTGGAAAAACGAGGCACAGCGCGCAAAACTGCAGAGTAGTAGGCCTGAACATCCACTGCGGAAGCTGCGGAAAACAAGGGTATCACGCAGACAGCTGTCGCTCTAAGCCTCCTGATAAACAGCAGGTGTCGGCATGCGCAATTGAGAAGTGTCACGACAAACCGCAGCAGCACCGCGGGAATAAGGGCACATTGGCATTATCACGTGCCCAGCGTAAAAAGTAACGCCAGCTCCAAACGAGCAGTGCTGCAAGGCGTATGCCTGTTGTAACCGGTGAGATCTACGGACAACAAGTTTCCGTTCTGAAAGGCACCGGCAGGAACGCCGTCATCGTGCGACGAGACCTCGTCCCTGATAGTTGCCTTACAGGCCGTGCATCAACCGTCCGTTTTGTGGACAATACCACCAGGAGACCTGGAGAGGCTTTTACCCACATGGATACACCTTACTTCACTGGAAAAGTCCTGGCCAAATGCATGGCTAATCCCTTGTACGACCTCACACTTGGAAACGTACCAGGCGTTATGGACCCGAACACACCTAACCCCGCAAGAAGCCAAAGCAAACAAGACATCCAGCGACTCCAGCGGTGCTCGGTGGTGAAGCATATCTTACTTCGGCCGACGAGAACACCAGCCACGTCCATCACAAAGTGCAGCATAACCGGCCAGCAAGTCCCATCATGTTCGCCGGTGTTATAACAAAAGAGATGCGCCAACAGCAGCAGCTGGACAAGACGCTAGACAACTGCATGAAGATGACATCCGCAGAGTCCTCTTCGGATAAAGAGAACCCGTGCAAGTTTGTTTGGCAGAAGGGGCTGTTGTACCGTCGGTACTCGTTGGCGTCTGGCCGCCCCATACAGCAACTTGTAATTCCGTATCCTTTTAGAGACGCGGTAATGAAGAAGGACCATGAAGGAGTACCAGGTCATCATAGATTTCTAAAAACAAGTAAAAGAATTCTCCGGGATTTTTATTGGCCAAATATTTACGCCGACGTCCGAAGATTTCTTGGGACTTGTCAGCCGTGCAAGACGGCAAATCTGAAAAGTTAAGTGGGCGTCACTCCTTTGAGAAAGATGCCGACTGTTGGCCTGTGCGTAACGGAAAGTTTGTTTTCAAGAAAAACGACAAGCCCATAGTGCACATACGGGCCACGATCAGCATAAGCATCTGTTCGGAGGTCAAAGTTTTCAACCTTGTTTTGGCGTCTCTTCAGTGAGGTGTCGTGATCTCCAGACGATGCTTACTGCCAATTCGCAAAATCTGTTGACTGTGCAAACATGTTATGTTTTCTTTCCCTGCTCCACTTTTCGCCCACCGGTGTCTTCTGAAAGTGTGTGTGTGGCTTCACCCCAAAACACTTTCCAAAGCCGGGGGTAATGTGATGAGGTCCAGGAAGGAAACAGGCACAGAAAAAAAAACAGTGGAAGGAGATGGGGCCAATCACTCGCTAATGGGTATGCGCCTCCAGAGAAAAGGAAGAGCAGGAGGAACGCGACCGGGCTCTTGGGCTGACGAGTGTTCGGGGTGCGCCTGCATCAGCTGCGAATACACCCATCGACGGCGCCCGTGTGACCGTGCCGGGACATCGCCAGGTACCTCCTGGTCACCAGCCGGATCCGTTACTGCACCGGGCAACAGCGCCGGGATCCCTCTCCTGACGTTTTCGCTGCGCCTGGTGGCTTCGCCTTCGTTCCGGTCGGCGTGTAGGCATCGAGCCACTCGCGACAGAGTCACAACGGACTGCACGAGTGACACTGTTCTGGTTTTCTTCACGCTTGTGCGCTTTCTCACGAATCGCCACCGAACTGCACAGGAAGGACTTCGTTGTGCTTTCCTGTCCATTTCTGTTTCATTCTTTAATTTCTCAATTTTGTTCTTTTTCCCCATCCCGTTCTGAATATCCCCGTGCTCCCGCTCTCTGCAATATATTGCATCTACGCTTCACCTTCGTGTTGTCGCCTCTGTTGTCATTGACTCCGTGTGCTTGTCTCGTGGTTCCCACCACCGAACCCTGACTTCATCACAGGGATGAATACCTAGGTCAAGGAAAAAAGACAAAAAAAAGAAAAAAGAAGAAAAGAAAGAAGAAATACAGAGAGGGAAACCACACAAACTCACACACAAAAGAAAAAGAAAAAAACCCGACAACTGAAATGGCAGGGGTCGCCCACCGCAAATTCCTGGAACAGGCCTGTCCTGGAACGCAAAAACGAAAAGATAGCATTAAAGTTACGTACGGGGCACAAGACAAAGCTGGGCAAAAGCAAAAAAAGAAATAAAAGAAATGAAATGGATTTTCAAAAAGAAAGGTTGGAGGGATGCGCGCGAGTACTAAACTGGAAGCTGAGGAATGAAAACAAACAATTAGGTGACCAGGTAAAGATCAGAGCGAGGGGTCATATTCTTTGGATAAGGTATATGCCTGACAATGCCTAATGCTGTTTTCCCGGTGAATACCTCAAAGATTCCAAGTAGCCCCTAGACGCAATTTTTCATGCAGGTTCCATGGACCTGAAGTTGAGAAAAAAATACTATTCTCCGTATTTCTTGTCCCTAGGAGACTTAAAGTTTCACTGAAGTATACACAGCTTAAGGTCGTCAAAATTGTGGCCTTGTTGGTTTAAATGCTGCGCTACAGCCATGAAGGATTTGCTAACAGTATCGCCCGGTGACCATTAAGACATAGGCTCACAGGTTGACTTGTTTCACCTGTATACTGTTTGTGGCACATTGAGCATTCCAAAATAAACACAATGTTCAATGAAGCGGGCGTAAATCTTGAATTATTTTTGTGGACATAATTACTAGCTGTACTTTTTACAATGCAGTCTGTCTGCAGGTGCCTGCAAGTTTTGCATCTGAGACGGGAGCAGCTGGCTATGACTGGTTGCTTTCAAGGCCCTGTTTTAGCATGAACTAAATAAATTTTAGATTCCTCTTTCTCCGGTAGTTAACCATTGGTGCTTCCTAGAAAGTTTTTTTTTGTCTGTCGTCACTGGACAAAGGGGGTAGTATTTCCGCAGTATATTGTTTCCGTTTGGGAGGGAAAATCCTCTATAGCTGTAGCGCATCATTTCAACCAACTAGGCCACAATTTTGATGGCCTTAAGGTGAATACACTTCAGTCAAACTTTAGGTCTCCTATGAACAGGAAATACCGAGAATCTTATTTAATTCACAAATCCAACTCCATGTAACCTGCTGGAATTATGTCGCGTAAGTAAGCGCAAAATGAACAAGGACGAACGAAGTGAACGGGACACAGCGCTTATCAACTCATTTAATTTTCACTATGATGTCCGACTTTATACGGGAAGATACACAGCTAATGAAAGAAAGAAGGAAAGGGGGAGGAGCACAAGCAAGTGCAAAAAAACAAAAAAAGTGCAGGATGACATTTCAAACGGTCGCGTTACAAATGCACTTTTGCACGGTAAGATCTAATGATTTGATAAGTATTGCAGTTCTTTCTTTGTCAATGCTAAAGAAGCTGTGCTAACGCAGTTGTCTTTTAAGGAAACTATCTGGTGTACCTCGATGATCTCTCGTGTCAACTGATCCTCGTGTCGAGCTACAACCCTAGTCTTATCAAAAAGTGGCTTACACTCACAATCTCTGCAGTCTCTGCAGTGTATGCCCAGATGTCCTTTAATCTTATTATCTACATTATTCCTGTGTTCTCTAAGCCGATTGTTTAAGCAACGACCCGACTGTCCGACGTACTGCCTGCCACACGGTAGAGCAATAGAATAAACTGTGCCTACTGAGCAATTCACGAACCGGTCCCGATGCTGCGTTGCGCACTTGCTTTTCTTTTGTTCTTTTCCATTGACTCTGTTCATTAGCTTCAACAATTTGTTGGGAGCAGAGAAGACGCCGTGTCCCGTTCACTTCGTTTGTCCTTGTTGATTTTGCGCATACTTACACGATGAATGACCAACTCACCCAAGAAAACACTCTGAGGAATTATTTCGTCTTGGGGCAACTTAGAATCCTTGCGCTATTCACCGGGAACACAGCATTAGGTATTGTCTTGCATATGCCTTATCCAAAGAATACGACCCCTCCCGCTGCTTTTTACCTGGTCAGCTAATTCCTTTAGTTTTCATTCCTATCTTCCAGTTTAGTACGCACCCGCATCCCTCCAAGCTTTCCTTTTTAAATTCTATTTTATTTCTTTTATTTCTTTTTTTTGCTCCACTTTGCCTTGTGCCCCATACGTCACTCGAACTTTATATTTTTGTTTTTGAGTTTCAGGACAGGCTAGTTCCAGGAATTTTGGCGTGGGTGACACGTGCCATTTCAGTTGTCGGGTTATGGCTTTTTCTTTTGTGTGTGAGTTTGTGTGGTTATCCTCCCTGTTTTTTTGTATTTTTTTCTCTTTTTCTTCTTTTTTTTTTCTTTGATCTAGTTATTCCATCATTCTCTACCTTCCTTTTTGACCTGAGGCTTGCATATAGTTTCTGATAAGGGGCCTACTCTCACTGCCTGTTCTGCTTCCGGCAGTTCTGAGAACCTTTCGGTCCGTCGTGCGGCGGGTCAACAAACAACCTCTCATCCTTTCTGTCCAAAAAATTCCCGGACTATCAACCCCCGGCTGACTTACCTGTGACCTACTTCGCGGCTCAAACGATACAACCTTCGTTCCCCCTCAATCTCCACCGACATACTCCCAACCTAAACCTCTTTCTCAATTCCACTTCCTTCTTTCCTTCTGTCGTCTCACCTGGGGACCTACTTTTATATAAATCGTGCCAGGCAGGCGAGAGGTTGCCCTGACGAAAGGCAAGTCTCTTTGCTGAAACGTTGGCCACAATCGTGCTTCTTCCTTGTTCGATATTTAATTTTCTTGTATATATATCTGTATATATATATTCTTTTTATTTATTTATTCCAACGTCGTCACTTTTCTAGAAGATAACTGTTTTTTCAGCAATCATCAGCATAGATTCTGCAAAAGTCTTCCTGTGAAACCCAGTTTCTCAGCTTTACTAATGACCTATTTCTTGCTCTTGAAGCTTCTTCTATTGTTGACTGTATTTTTCTTGATTTTGCCAAAGCGTTGGACACCGTATGCCATAAACTACTACTGTTGAAATTAAGTAAACGGAATCTAGATACTAAGATTACAAAATGGATCGAATGTTTTCCCACAGATCGCTCGAAATTTGTAACGGCTTATGAATGCAACTCCCCTTACTCACCTGTAACTTCTGGCATTCCGCAAGGATCTGTTCTTGGAGCCTTACTGTTTCTAATCTACATTAAAGGGAAGCTGAAGCGCTTTCCAAAAAAATTGAGTTAGATTAACAGTTATATAGTTTCTTGCGCGCTGATTCCGGATATCACATTGAAATTTATCGTACATGAGTCCAAGTGGCATTTATCTTGCAAAAAGCGCGGCCCCGTTTGAAAGACGCGCGCTTTTCGTCTTTTGACGCCCCTGATTGGTTGCGCCCGTCATGACGTCAAAGGAGGACACCCTTCGGCAGCGCGGGTTGTCGGAAGCATTGCGAACGATCGCACGGTTTCCTTTGCGGCAATTTAGCTTGCAGTCTAGTTTTCGCACATAACTTGAAGTTTGTTTTATAATTTCCCGTGCTGTTGGTTCAATTATCTTGAAGCTTAAATTTGCTTTACACGACAGAGAACCCCAAAGCAGTGACTGTGACGTCGACTAGTGGGTTGCATCAAAATATTTTTGAATTAGGCAACCAGCATAGGGGGATTTTATACCTTATGTTAATATTAGGTACTCTTAACTGTTTTCGTATTATACAGAAAACCATTTATGCCGAAGATTAATGGGCGTTTTATAAACAATCTACCAGCGAAAAGCACGTACGTGCACTGCGCGAAAAAATAGCGTTCATGCGCTGTAAACATATATGCGAGACACATCTTGCCGGTACACGCATAAACCAACACGCAGACTCTGCTTCCGCATTTCCTTTGTTCGTTGTCGGCCACCCCAGCCCCGTTACTCATCCCCGTACACAGACCCACACGCGCGCGCCATTTCGGCAGCGGCGCTACCGCGCCTCCGCGATTGCTAGCTGCACTTCGATGAGTGGCGTCTTACTGCTTCACATGCATTTATTCTGAAAACACTGCAGCATACTAGTGCCTGCTCAACATTATTGGCTGTGGTAGGGCTTGATTTTCGCTTGTGCGTTGCGCATTCTGCTAAAATATTACGGCTACCTCGTTATAATAACAGACTAGTCGGACAAGGCAGTTACGTTGTAGTTACGTTACTTTAGGTAACAATCACCAAACGTTTGTGATAATGAATCGTTGGCCTGTTTCAGCATTTCTAGATTTAAGCACTTACCGCGCTAGTCGGACACAGGGCCGTATATTTACTCTTCGCTCCTAATTTTTTTAGTATCATCATTATATATATCACCGAATATCACTGGAGCACACTTGAGATTCAGTGAAAACAAGTGCTTGCCAGGTTATAATATGCAGCCACACGGTATCTTGGACAAAAATTAGGCCCCCGCAGTCAACACAAATTATGGCACGGTGGTGGTTCTGAGTGGTGTTTTTTTTTTAATTCCAGACAAACATCACCTTATCGTGACATGTATACTTGCAAAATAAGTAATCTGGTTGTCTTGGTTCTTTTACTTTGTAGGAATACTGTTTCCTCTTAGCCGGGAGAGAACTTCTATCAGGATTGACCCCGTGTTTTAGTTTCGCCAAAAAATTGTTTTTTTAAACACTGCCCTGAGCCCATAGGGAAAGAAAACCGACGCGTTTAACAAAACAAGTATTTCCTGAACAAATGTGACTTGGTTTCTGGAATGGAACGAAACATCCCCGGCCAAAGTACAGCAGTATTCCCCATCCTTCCTAAATCTAGAATCTAACGTCCGTCGCATCAAAAAAAAAAACGCATTGGAGCGGTTTACAAAGTATTTAACGTAGTGTAGTATATTCTCTGTCATCAAGCACACCCACCTCGGCTGTCGTTTCCGTAAGTTATCAAGCATCCCGGCGGGGCATTATTCTGCTTAGGAATACGGCATGATAACGTATGCCTCGTTTGGCGTTAGTGCATACTTTTTGAACACGAAAATTGTACAAATGAGTGCTATCAACCACAACAAGTATCATTCACAAGGAAACACGGCGAAAAGAGCATGGCCGAGGCGGCCGATCCGGCCGGAAGTCCAGGTATGACGTTTTTCAGCCGGTTTTCGCCCGCGCCCTTCGGTCTTCCGGCATCGCGCGGCGAGAGGGGGGTGGGGCATCGGGCCATTTTTGTTTGCTCTTTGCGCCGCTTCTATTGCATGTACTGCGAAAATATTTCGTACACGGGAACTATTCAATGTGTACTTGCTGCTAGTCAACTTTTCTTTTAATTCGAAAACCGCTTCACCTTCCTTTTAATGACTTACCTAGTAGCATTTCCTCTAACATAATAATGTTTGCTGATGACTGTGTGATCTACCGTGAAATTAAATACCTGCTGACCAATTTACTCTCCACTTTGATATTGATAACATTTCTTCTTGGTGTAATACTTGGCTAAAGAACCTCAACGCTTCTAAATGTAAGATTATAAGAGCTTCACGTCGAACCTGCGATATTTCTTCTGACTATGTACTGAATATTTTTTCTCTTAGCAAAGTTACCTCTTACAAATCAATATCTTGGTGTTACGATTTCTGACCACCTTTCCTCGTAGACTCACATTGACAATATTAAAAATAATGCTAACCGTACGCTCGGGCATTTACGACGTAACTTCTCTTTTGCACAGATGCAGTTAAAACTTCTTTATAAAACATTAGTGAGGCCTAAGCTCGAATATTCGGCATTTGTATGGGATCCACAGGTTAACATTCATATCATCAGCTTAGAATCCATTCAAAATCGCGCCGAACGCTTCATTTTGTGAAATCACTCGCGTATGGAAACCGTTCCTCGCATGAAATCAACTTTGATTCTACCTAGCTTATCACATTGCCGCAAAATTTCATGCCTGTGCCTCTTCTACAAGATTTAGCAATCTATGCCTTCGATTAGTAACTCGCTATTTTTGCCGCCATCATCCATTTCATCCCGCAGCGATCACCACTTCAAAGTTGGAATTCCAAGAAGCCGGAAAAATCTTCATTTTAACTCATTCATGCTCACTACAATCTCGAATTAGACCACCTGCCTGCTTCCATGGCAACAATAATCGACACGACTAACTTCAAGGTGACCTTACACGCGTACCCGTTTTGATGTTGCTCCATTTTGTTGTGTTGTTGGTGAAACGTTTTTCACGACTTCTCGCTGTAATGCACTGCCTTGAAAGTAAATAAAAAAATATATATACATATTTATAAATATATATATATATATATATATATATATATATATATATATATATATATATATATATATATATATATATATAACACAGAAATAAGGGTTGGCAGTCGAGAAAACCTCGGAAAGCAAAGGGGAGGATGTGGTAGATCATTGAAACAGATTAAGAATTTGGAAAGAAAGAAAGTGAAGAAAAAATGCCCGCCAGGTGGGATCCGAACCCACGACCTCCAGAATACCGGTCTGGTGCGATTAACAGTGCGGTCTGGTGCGATTAACGCACCAGACCGGTATTCTGGAGGTCGTGGGTTCGGATCCCACCTGGCGGGCATTTTTTCTTCACTTTCTTTCTTTCCAAATTCTTAATCTGTTTCAATGATCTACCACATCCTCCCCTTTGCTTTCCGAGGTTTTCTCGACTGCCAACCCTTATTTCTGTGTTATTTTCAACGAGCCCCTCATTTCCTATTCTGATTCGCTATATATATATATATATATATATATATATATATATATATATTTATATATATATAGGTCGGAAGTCTACAACGCCAAAGGACGCACAGGGTTGTTGTGAGGCTCTTTTTTCTACTACGATTAGAGAAGTAACGTTTTTTAGATATACATAAGAAAGAAAGAAAGAAAGAAAGAAAGAAACAAAGAAAGAAAAGCACCCGCCCAGAGTGGGGACCAAACCCACGGCTTTCGATTAGATCTCGAATGCCTTACCAATTCGGCTATCTGGGCGACTGTGTTCTGCTTCACTTTCTGGGGTATTTATATTTACTAGAACTGTATCTGACGCTTGAGGGTGGTAGCCAGCGCCACTCTGACTACACGGGGAGAAGGGGACCTTCTTTTCAACCCCTGGGGTGTGACTCGAACGTCTACAGCCCATCATGTGCGGGTAACTGGCGGGAAGCCCTCTTATGCTACCTAGGCATCAAGGCTGCCAGTAGGGCTAATGGACAGCAGACATCTTAGGACAATCTTAGGGCTAATGGACAGCAGAGGGGACTAACGTCCGGCACGCATATCCGCAGCTCCATGCACAATGACAAATACATTGCGTGTGACGTCGTGACGTATAACTTGAAATTATAACTTGAACCTTATTGTTCTCACATAAGGGTAAATCGGTAGAATATAGTAATAATAAACCAGATAATGAGCCAGAGTAATAAACTGTAGTGAAAACCCTTGATATTGATAGTAGACACAGAAAAAGCTGAACTGCAGCTGCTAGCCAGAATGAGACCTAATTATTTATTAAGTATTTTATACCAAGCATAAACGATAACGAAACTACCCATAATTAGTGACAGGATCATATTGAACAAATAAAACGCGCAGCATTGAAAATAACACTTAGGAATGAATAAACCAAATAGAGCACCCTCTAAAGTAAGTGACACAATAATGAGTGCAGTAAATTTATACACCTAATATATCAGTTTGATAAATGCAATGGGGAGGTGCATAAGAAAATAAAAAAACGACTATACTACGCGAACTTTGAAGGTTCGTCAGAAATGATCGAAGGGAACATTTAAACGCTGATGGACGAGCTTGTGTTTTAACGTACAATGTTGCTCGTTCTACATTATATTAGAAGTGAAACCGAATGTCTGTTTACCGAATTTCGGGTGCACCTTTGGAAGTAAAAAGTTATTTTGCCATAAAACGAATTTGGTTCATGTTTTATAGTGTAGTTCTACCGAGAACGTAGAGAAAGTTGGGTTTGTTGAAGAGGAGATAGGCCGTTGTGGCACCGGTAAATGCTACGGTGTCAGTAATTGAAACAAGTTTAAGATTAAAAAAAGGGGGGCAACGCGCGCATGAAAATTCAATACCCGGTTTTGAATGTCTGTAATGGTGCTATGTTGGCATTCTACCTTAGACCCCAAGACCCAATACAAGAGTTTACGTGACTTTGGAAAAACGCTTAGTACATGATGATTTGAATCCGTTCTCGAAATAATAGTGCACTTTTATCATTACCCGAACGCCATATAGCACTTAACTTTCACTTCACTTCACTTTATTTCCTTAAAGACCCCACAGGGGGGGTGTTACATAAGGGGTGGGTTGTTTAACACAGATGCAAAAGCCACAGGTTAACATTGCAGATGCATAGACACACTTTCAATAAAACGTGATGGACAGGTGATTGAAACTACATCGTGGGGAAGGGCATTCCATTCTTTGGCGGCGCGGCAGAGAAATGATGCAGAAAATGTTAAGGTGCCAGATGGGGGTCGGAAGACTTGAAGTGGATGGCCAGTGCGGGGGGAAATGCGTGCGGCGGGAGCGATGTAAGGTGGTTGGCGGAGTGAGCTGTGGTACAACTTGTAGTACAGTGACAAAGTAGCAATTCTGCGTCGAAGGGAAAGACTTGACAGGCCGGATTCATTTTTAAGGGATGAAACACTGACATCGTAAGAATAAGAAGAATGATTGAAGCGAGCGGCACGATTTTGCACTGCTTCGATGGCATTGATCAAATAAACTTGGTGAGGGCTCCAGATGGGTGATGCGTATTCTAGTTTGGACCGGATTAGCGACTGGTAGGCCACAAGACGCACGCGATACGGTGAGTGACGTAGGTGACGTTTTAGAAATCCTAATGATCGGTTGGCTGATGAAATCATGTTAGTGATATGCGTTCGCCAGGAAAGATCAGGGGTTAATGTTGCACCAAGATACTTATAGGATACGGCTGTTTCGACTGGTACGTTAGCAATTTCATAGGAAAATTGGAGTGGAGTTTTGCGGTGGTGGAAGGAAACGAATTTGCATTTGTTAGGATTAGGGCCATAAGCCAACGGTCACACCAGTTTAATACTTCATTAAGGTCGTTCTGTAGTGCTGCTTGATCAAATTTGTTGGTTATTTTGCGGTAGATAACACAATCATCTGCGAACAAGCGAAGGTTGCAGGATAAATTGTTAGGCAAGTCGTTAATGTAGATTAGGGACAAAAGCGGGCCAAGGACAGGTCCCTGTGGCACTCTAGACTTAACGGAAAGAGAGTTAGATTTGACGTTGTTAACGAAAACAAACCGAGAGCAGTTAGTCATAAATTGAGTAATAAAATAAGAAGCTCAGCTGGTAGATTTAATTGAGAAAGTTTCTTTAGTAGGCGCTGGTGTGGAAATTTATCGAAAGCTTTAGTGAAATCAAGAAAAATAGCATCAGTTTGGAGGTTACCATCGAGGTTAGCATGCAGGTCGTGAAGGAAAAGGGCTAGTTGGGTTTCGCATGAGCGGCCTTTTCGAAATCCGTGTTGAGAGGAATGAAAGAAATTGTTAGAATCAAGAAAATGCGTGATGTGAGTGGATACGACATGTTCTATGAGTTTGCAACAAACACTGGGTAATGATATGGGGCGGTAATTTACCGGGCAGTCTCTTTTACCTGTCTTGTGAACCGGAATGACCTTCCTACAGTTCCAGTCGAAAGGCAGGATACCTGAGGAAAGCGACTGGGAGAACAGCAAAAGTAAAAACTCGGCCGATATGTGCTTAGTGTTCTTTAACAGCTTAGATGTAATTTCATCGGTACCCGCCCAGAATGAGTTTCATTTTTTCCATTAAAGACAGGATACCATTGAAACCTATGTTAAAGGGTGGCATTTCAGGCAGATTAACAGGGACAAATTCTGTTTCAACAGGGTTGGATTCATTCGTAAACACAGACGAAAAGGCGGCATTGAATATATTGGCACATTCTGAACAACTTGATTCTTGACCAGAATCATTTGTAAGGGCGATGCGGGGCGTGTTATGTGGGTTTATTATTTGCCAGAAACGCTTCGGTGAATCAGTAAGTATTTTCGGTAGTTCTGTATGAAAAAATGAGTGCTTGGCGTTGCGCACTTCACTTGAATATGCTTTCTCGGCAACCTTGTATTTTTCCCATGCAGAGTCAGTGTTTTGATTCTTCGCAGCCGGAAAGAGGCGCTTCTTCTTCATTCCTTCCTTCTTGATTAGGTTAATGTGCACATACATTTCTGTAAACGGTAAATTTTTATTCCAAAGTTTGTGCATTGAGCAGTCGGAATGATGGCGCGATTATCCTATACAAGGTAGACATCGTAACAAGGCTACATGGGCAAGTTAAAATCCATGAATGTCGTCTTAGAGAGAATAAATAAAAGCTGATTTTTTGACACAAGTAAGAAATGTTAGAGAGGTAATGCTTCGGCTGTACAAATACAACAGCAACTTTTTCTTGAAATGCGCAAATCGTGATGCCGTCAGCTTACAAATTGCAGTAGGTTCCGGATGTCAGACAATTCGGCAGGTCGTTAATATAAATCAGAAGGGGCAATGAATGGACCCTTGGGCACGCCTTTGTTTATAGTTTGTTTCTCTCAGAAAGAACCTATGGTATGCTTACTGCTTGCGTACAATTATGTAAACAATTTTGGAGGAGCTGTAGTGCGGGACCATTTATGCCTAGTAAAGCCCGTTCACAAAAACGTATGTCGTGGTTAATACAGTCGAAGACCTTAATAAAGTCAATAGAAATGAACCCGACGTATATTATTTTATCAATTTCGGGTGTTAAGTTATCTCCTAATGCAATTAGGGCAACGTTAGTCGACAGACCACGGCGAAAATTGAAGTGTCATGGTGTCAAGGGGCGAAGTTTCTGGAGGTGGTTCAAAAGCAGCTGCTCCTATTAGCTCTTCGACCACTTTGCTTAGGAAGGCCAGAATCGAAACGGGTCGGTAATTACTGGCTATTGCCTTATTTCCTTTCCTAAATACCGGAGTTATTTTACTTTGCTTCAGTTTCTGTGCAAATGTGGCATTTGTGAAGGTAAGGTTGACGATGTAAGCAAGAGTATGTCAAATAATATCGGCAATTTTTTTATTACAAGATGCGTGGACTGTATGGTGGTTTTAAGATTAGCTATTGTCGTACCCACTTCACACGATGTTGTCGGATAAAGAAAAAATGACTGTGATGCATGATGCATACTATCGTCCTAACTCTTCCCTGCTGCTCTTGGTGAAAGCATTCTAAAAGCTAAAAGCATTCGCAATACCTTTGGAAATCGTAAGCACTTCTTCACCAAGTTCAATTTGGAGGTGCCACTATTTGCCGGGGTGTTGTTAAGGAAATTGTTTATTACGCTCCACTGCTTGGAAGCACAGCTGCCGTTTCCAGGATTTTATTTTAGGGGCGACGCACCTTAAGGCCAGGACTTGTCCGGCGTCCGGCGTCCGTGCTCTTCGGCCCAGCACCGTGTAAATCGAAACATCTGTGAGCAAAAGATTCAGAAAAGGTTAACAAGACCACAAGAACAGGTTCTCAAAAGGTTAGAGAGAGAGAAAAGGGGAAGGAGAGAGAAAGGGAGCGAGAGGGTGCCCCTGGAGAGCCGTGCTGCGCATGCGCGAGGAGCATTGGATTGGATTGGATTGGATTGAATAGAATTGGACTCGGATTGAATTAGATTAGATCGAAAAAGATTGTATTCAATTGGATTTTTATAAAATGAATTGTATTTGATTGAATTGGATTGGAAATTGTTTTAGAAGTAGTGAGCACTCTCACGGGTGATTTAGGGTAAGAACGATCCCCAGTTCTTCGCCCACTCGTCATGATTCACTTCGTGGAGATGCGTGAATTTTGGTTTCATGCGAGAGCGTATGAAACAGGTTGTCTAATGCTGTTCAGAAATCTCGGAGGGAGGAGCTCAGTTACCAATATATGCTGCCGAATATTATGTGATTACTACCATAATGTTATATTATCTGATTACTACCTTAATACTAATGAATTCCCTATTTCTACCGACACCAGTTCCTAGTATTGAGTGGAAGGTCATGTCTACGCTTAAATCTAATGCTTCATAACACGGAAATAGCGCAACCACCATAAGTTGATGTTTGACGGAGACAAAACTCAGGAGTATACGATTGAAAGCTGCAAAGGGTGTTTTCGGAGTCATTGAACCACGTTTTTATTAGGCAAACACCAAAAAAATATAGGGAATCGAAGAAAACACTGCTTGAAAGTCGTCGTGGTGCTTTCTGAGACTGCGATCATTCAAATGGATTACAAAGCGTTAAGTTTTAGTTGGTAAGGACAGACGCTGTTTTGCATCGATGTATGCAGTTATGGTTGCCTTGAAGTCACAACTGATCGAGCTAGGGAAAATTTCGAGATCGCCTTTGTCCCAAATTTTAAGCACTCCGCTTTCTGTTGCATAAACAGCCCTGATGACACAGTCACCGGTCCAGACAAAGTGCCATGCATTTTATTCCTTGAAAGTAAGAGCTTTGGCAAAGAGCTCTTAGTTGCCTTGAGTGAGGTGGTCGGTAACATATACGATCAGGGCGTCGGTTCCTGGAAAGCACATGTCGTTTGTTTGCAGGCGGGCCTTTCGCGCTTTAGCGATGGATGAAACGTTCTTTGGGGGAAGTGGAGCGAGCTATAACGAGTTATAAGGCGAATTTTGATGGCACTAACTGGACAACATCATGGTTGAATCTGAATCAGTTGATAGCTGAATCAGTTTGATAGCCAGGGAATAGAGCTGACATTCCTAAGCACAGTTTATTTAACTGATTTATATACTGCCCAACACGAAGGTGCTTTTATTACTTTCTGTCATTGCATTTTTATAAAACTGTCTTGTCTTTTATTATTTTCGCAGAACTCCCATATAGTTTTTGCATCCTTTCCTAAGTGCTTGTATTTCTTTCTCTAATCCACCCTTCTATAACGTGAACAAGATGTGCCTGTATTTTTTGCAAACTCCTGGAAAGTATATTATGATTTGTTTGATTTATGCCAAGCTTTGAGAATAAAGCATGTAAACTTATTTAGTGCTTGTATTTGTAAACTTTTTTTCGTATTTATTGTACTTTCAGTTGGAGTTGTAGCTGTATAAGTGTTATTTTGATGATTGCTCTCGCGTAATCTTGAATATTTCGTGAAATTGTTCATGCCGGCTGTGTGTGTTTGCTTGTGATCGTCGCCAGTCGTTGCCGCAAGTGGCCAAGGAACTCTGAAGCCGTCGCAGAACGGCTTTTACCCTGGTCACCTCCCACTTTTGTGAATACCAATAAATAAATAAATAAGGAAGAAAGAAAGAAAGAAAGAAAGAAAGAAAGAAAGAAAGAAAGAAAGAAAGAAAGTAACGCTTTGTCACAGGGCGCTCAACATTTTCCCCTGTTGTTTCTATTAGGCTAATGCAATCTTCCCTTTGGTTGCACGGCACTCTTTGTATTTCCACGTTGTTTTTACTTGAATATAGTTGAAGTTCCGCCACCGTTTCTTCTAGCGTTTCGATGCGTGCTGCCTTAGGATTTGTTCCCATCTGCTTTGAGCCCCACTTGCTCTTCCTTGAAGCTTTTCACCGTTTCGCTAAAGAACGATTGGCTTGCAATTTCCTTGTTGACGCCTTCTACAGCGAGACCACGGTTTGTTTCTAGCTTAGCTATGATGCTTTTCAAGACAAGATCGGCAACCTCATATGATTGATTGATTGATTGATTGATTGATTGATTAATTGATCGATTGATTGATTGTTTGATTGATTGATTGATTGATTAATTAATTAATTAATTAATTAATTAATTAATTAATTAATTAATTAATTAATTAATTAATTGATTGATTGATTGATTGATTGATTGATTGATTGATTGATTGATTGATTGATTGATTGATTGATTGATTGATTGATTGATTGATTGATTGATTGATTGTGGGGGTAACGCGCCGACGCAAAGAAGGTGATGAGGCGCTCCGTACTGGACATATAGGAATTAATTTTGGCCATCTGGGTATCTTTAAAACGGGAGCCAAAATCTCGTAAGAACCGGCATTTTTGTGGTCGCCGTAGACGCCGTGGCCGGAAATTGAGCCCGAGACCGCGTGCTCAGCAGTGCAACACCTTAGCCACTGAGCCCCCGCGGCGCGTAAGCAACCTCATGCAGTTTCCCGCTTAACGCATTTTCAGGGGGTCAAGCCGCTTGGAAAGCTCGATGTTCGTAATCATGGCATAAGACAACAGACGCTACAGCAGCAGTGCAGCACCTGTCGTAGCAAAAGTATACACTGAGCATCAAATAAATGCCTACCTGTGGAAGAAAGATTAACTGCTTAGCGCACGCTCCGGTGGCTCAACTACTGCTGCAAAGCGCTGATCCGTGTTTTCTGTGGGCTCTTTAGTTTGGCTGGCCGTTTGGTACATCTGGTGTTGCTCGAGAGGTCGCTCCGACATCTTTGCTTCTAAGATAGTCCTGCACAGGCGCAGGATCTTCTGCTACAGCATCCGTGGAGGAAACACGGCAGCTCTCCAAACCGAATCAAGTACGGCTATCACGATCCGTGGAACTGCGGCAGAAAGAGAAACTGCTAGTGCAGGCTCCAATGGCACGACTGCTGGTGCAAAGCGTCGATCCGTGGTGTGCGACGGCTCCTAATATTTTGGCTGGTTGTTTGGTGTAGCTAGTGTTGCTCGCCAGGTGTGCTGCGGTGTCGTTGCTTCCAAAATAATGCTGTCCAGGCGCAGGACTATCTTGGAAGCAACGACACAATGCAGGCGCAGGACAATTAAAAGTAATACATTCACGTTAGGTGTAAGACGCGAACCACTACCCAATACAAAAAATCTGCGTTGTACGGCAATCTGAGAGTAAGTGTTAGCATCGTAAAACTTGGAGGCGACATGGTAGGCTTCAGCCTCCGTACATGAGAAAGTTGTTGTTTCCACGCTAGGAACGTTATGCACAACTACAGATAAGGAAATAACCACCGCTGTGTACTAAATGCTGCTGATATGCAGCGATGCATGCTGGGCAGCACGTGCACTACAGGCACTGCCACCGGGGATGCAGTCTGGAGCCTGCACGAGGCAATGAGCGAATAATTCAAGTACGGCGAGCGAAACATAAGCAGCGTTTAAGCCACGAAATGTGGGACAGAATTATAAATGCCGTCAGAGGAGCTATGTACCCGCAGAATAGCTACTCGCCTTTATAGAATTGGGGATTTCTTAAAACGCAGGAGAGTATCATTCTTTCCTACGTTATTTTGTGGTTCACATAGCCAAACAATGTCTTGTTTTTTGTGCAAATGAGTGAGAGACTGTTGAAACACATCGCTCATTTGGTCAATAACTACGATCGGGATTACCCTGTATGTCATCGAGCTAGTATGAACCTTCTACAGCCAAGTGGTATTAGAACCGTTATTGGGAACACATGTTTTTGGAGAAGCAATTCTGAAGCGGTGAGTTTGTTGTCCTTTACTTGAATTATTCGCAAGTAAAGATCAATGACACGCCTAATTTAGACGCTAGGATGAAAGTATATTGTAGAATAACATCCATGGAGGCAAGTGAGGAGGTCACCCTCAGGAAAAGCTGATGTATTTCAAATATTTACAGAATTGTGCTCTAGGCAGCCATCTTGAACCCTCGCCTAGTCGTCGTCTTCATCACCTGTGCGTCTTTCTTGCTTTGCGCGTGCTCCATCGTCGTATTCTTAGAAAGTTCCAACGCTCTCCGCCCGACAAGAAGTTGTGTAGGTGGGATGCGTTAAATCGATGCAGCTACTATCAACAAATATCAATGTTTCGTAACTGTATCGTGTGTGATAGCCGCGCCAAGCGCGTCAGCCTACACGCGCCTGTGGAATGTTCTTGTCATCGCATCGCGGCACATGCTCGCTGTGTGCGTTCGCCTTTCCCGTGTCCTCCGCCCTCTCCAAATGTATGCCATAAAACTGGCCGCCGAATACACCCAAGGGCTCTTTTCGTCAAGCGGCGGCCGCGCCAACACAAAACATGGTGCCAGAAGCAGGGTGCGAAGCTACGTCGAACTGAACGGCAAGTAGCAGGACCAGTAGTAGGAACATTTTGAAGCCTCCCGAATTGATACACTTCAACGGCGACATCAGCACGCATTGGCAGCTGTTTAAACACAAGTTTCAATTCTTCCTGACAGCACCAGAAATCGGCCACACGTCCGGTGGAAGCCCAACAAAGACGGTCCGACTGCTGAGCCTCGCCGGAGACACCGCCTTGTATCTTTTCACCACCTTCCCTTTCCTCGATGGTGAGAGTAAAGAGGATTAAGATACAGTGGTGAAGAAGTTTGATGAATACTGCGCAACCCAGCAGAACGAAGTGCACGAGCGTTTCCTATTCCGACAACAAGTCCAAGCTGACGGTGAGCCATCGGAGCAGTTCATTGGGGACCTGAGGAAGCTGACCCAGTCCTGTAACTTTGGTGTAATGGAAGACTCAATGATTAGGGACCAAGTCGTTTACGGAACGAACAGCGAGAAAGTCACGGAGAAACCTCTGTGTGATAAAGAATTAACGCTATCCGAAGCAGAAAAAGTGTGTCAGGCGGCAGAATTGTCGGCGGAGCAGCACGAAGTGTGGTGACGGGAGGAACGGCCGGTCGACCGGGTCAAGAAAACTGATGACGAGCAACACTCTACTTCCCGGTGCGGTAGGTGTGGGCGTCAGCATGGTCCACAAACCTGCCAAGCGTTCGGTCGCACTGGCCTAAATTGCGCAGGAGAATATCATTTTGCGGAAAGATTCAAGAGCGCAAAAGTAGCAGAGGTCCAGGGCAGTGAGGAGGACTTCGAGTCTCGACGTTTCGATTGACAGCGTGATAAATCAGCGAGATTGGATCCTGCGAGCACAAGGGGCGAACGGTGACCTGACCCTGAAGATATACCGAGGATCGCAAACAAAACTTTTGCCGTACACTTATCGCAAGCTCAACCCGAAAGCGGAGCAAACACCCAGAAACGCAGTACTACGTTCCTACCTGCGAGCAGACATCAACCATCTTGCGATCATGGCGCTAAAGGTCAGCATCGGTAGCAGGACTGTCAAAATACCCTTTCATGTTCTGAGAAAAGGGCCGCAAGCGATTCTTGGCCTGCGTGCGAGTGAACGTCTTGGACTATTCACAATGTTCATATGCGAAATTACGACGAACACCAGTGAACACGTGGTGCAGGAATACCAAGATATCCTCACGTGTATTGGCTGCATTCAACGACACTATAAAATTAAAATTGTTCTGCAACTGAACAGAGTTCCCACAGTGCAGCTAGCCAGACGAGTCCCGTTGGCTCTCAAGGGACCACTGCGAGCTGAGCTCGACCGAATGGAGAGGGCCGAGATCATTGCCAAGGTGGAAGAGCCGACAGACTGGGTAAGCCCTTTGGTGACCACCACAAAGGACGGTAAACTGCGGGTACGCTTAGATCCCATAAAAATTAACCAGCGTTTGAAGCGCGAGCATTTCGAGATGCCGCGCGGTATGACATTGAGGCAGAGCTTGCAGGGGGAAAATTTTTTTCTCGTCTCGACGCCAGCTGTGGGTTCCCTCAAATGCCACTCGATGAGGAAACATCCAGAATATGCACGTTTGCCACCCCCTTTGGACTGTATAGTTTCCTCGGGCTTCCTTTCGGAATAGTGTCAACCTCGGAGATGTTTCAGAAGTTCCTTTTTGAAAGCTTCAATGCGATTCCGGGAACACCCGTGTACGTGGATAATATCCTGTTATTTGGTACCACGAGAAACGAGTACAACGACAGGCTACGGGCATCCCTGCTGTCCGCGCCCACAACGGGACCAACGTTTAATCAGGAGAAGTGCGCAGTAGGCATCAAAAATTTTTTCGGGGGGTGACGTAATATCGGGGCAAGGAATACGCCCGAGCCCTGCGTTTGTTTCTTTGGTACAACGAACACTGCCCCAACCGATAAGCACGCTGTACAAAGAATGCTAGGATTGGTTAACTATTTTGGGAAGTTTATACCAGCACTGGCAAAAAAATTCCACCGGGAGCTAATAAAAAAAGGACAGCATTTTGGAGTGGACTGCCAACCATGCGAAAGAAGGGGGTCTCGTATGTGGCGCGCTGAGTGAGCAGCCCGTTGTAGCTATCGTCTACCCCAATCGAGACACGAAGAAAAGCTCAGATGCGTCGGAAGACGGCATCGACTCGGCCCTACAGCAGCGGCATGGGGACAGGTGGAAACCAGTTGCCTATGCGTCACCGGTACTTACGAGTGTTCAGAAACGATATTACCAGATCGAAAAGAGGCGATGGCAGTGGTATACCGATGCAAGAAACTCCGCCATTTCGCATACGGCCGCAAAGTGAAGTTTGAAACAGACCACCGCCCACTGAGAAGAAAATCTCAGAAAGCGATTTTTCACATGCCGCCAAGGTTGCAGCGCTTCCGTCTTCGTCTAATAAAATGCGATTTCACCCCGCAGTTTGTGCCCGGAAAGTCCATGCTATTGACTGATATGCTGTCACGGGCGCCGGTTAGACTGCCCCGAAAGGGCGACGTTGAGCAGGACGTCGACGTTCATGATGTAAGTTTATGGCATTTCAGTACTTGTAAACGCGGCAACCTGGCGCAACCTGATACAAGAAACAAGCAAGGGCGGCTACTTGAAAAATGTCATCGAATGTCTTAAGACCAACAAACTCGTTACAGGCTAGCTGAATCTGTTTGCAGCGGAGGTTTCGACAGTTAACGGCGTGCTATTGAAGGGATCCAAGATTCGCATCCCAGCCAGTATGCGTGCCCAAGTTTTGGCAGAATTCACAACTGCCTTTTGCGAATAAATAAATGCAAGGCACGTGCCCGCCCTTTAGTCTTTTGGCCAAGGCCTCGAAACTGACATTGATAAACTCATCAGAAAATCCGCAATGTGTCAGGTGCATGTGTACAAACAACAAAGTGAGCACTTTTGATTCGTCCCGCGACCGAACGTGCCCGGTATAGAGTGGAGATGGATATCTTCCACCACGTTGGCAACGCGTATGACGCGTTTTCCAATTTCCCAGACGTGGATTTGCTTCGCGGCACATGAGCACCAACAGTCATTGAGAAACCTAGCGCAATGTTTGCCAGATACCGGATACCAGTGGGGGCATGCGCTGATAACGGACCGCAGTTCGCCAGCCATGAATTCTGGCTCTTCTCGAAGAAGTACGAATTCCCACTTACCACCTCTAGCCCCCGCTTTCCTCGTTCCAATGGCCTCACATAAAAGGGCGCGCAGGTAGTCAAGCGGATCATAAAGAAAACTACCGAAGGCAGCGATGACTTCTGGCTGAAATTGCTTAGTAACAGGTTCAGTACCTTGGAAGATAACAATTCGCCCGGCAAACTACTCCAAGGTCAGCGGCTCCGAACCCCTCTGCTGTACTTCAGTGAACAACCTCGCATTACTTTGCGAAAACATCAACAAGAACAGCCCACACGCTCCCTGTTCCCTTAGGAGAGGGGGCGTTGTTAGCATTCGTGACGGAACGTGGGCAAGAAAAGCAAATTTGATCCGTGCTGGTACAGCCTAGGTCGTACCGTGTCGTCAGCGAGGACGGGAAAGTTCTTCGCTGAAACCGGCAACATCTGCTGAAGATGAAAATACCTTTTGTTCCGCACACTTACTATGACGGACGACTCCGACGAGGAAGCGGACGACGACCGGATACCAACACAGGTGCACTGCACCACAGGAGGCTGAACAGTGGGGGTGCCGCGCCAAGCGAGCGCACCAGCATATAACCGGTATATACGTATACACCGGTATATATAAACTTGGATATAACAAAGTTGACAAAAATGTGCAATTTTTAGTTACCTGGAAGTTTTTGTTACATGCAGGTTTTGATTAAGGCTCGCGTGAATGAAGCAGAAAAAAAAACGAAATGCTCGACAACATAGATGGTGAACTCACGCTTGAAGGATTTATTTCGCAGAGCAAAACTGCGCTAGTTACGCCTGCTGCTTTCTCACGAGAATAATCTTTACACGGCACTTCAAAAAAGCAAGGTCACTTTCCCCCGTATTCACAAGGGTAACTTCAATACTACTTTTGCATTTTCACGCTTTACGGCACCTTAACCCGTTTCAAGGGCCAAACGTGTGCTTAAAGGATGCCGTTACGCGAACTTGATGCTCTCTGTGGCACTAACAATTGTTGAGAGGATGTTGGGTAGTGTACTGGCTCTGGCGGCTGCGTTCTTTTTTGTCGCGGGGCGGAGACGGCATTTTAAATTTCGAGCTCACCTTGAAAAGACAAACCTTTTGTTTTCTGGCAGCAGAACTGATCATCGACGAACCGACACCAGAGACACCAGTGAAGACGTGCGTCCACACGCCGACAGGCGGGCCTAGCACCTAACCGACACTGCACTCACACTGGAAACGCACGGTAGTTTGCGGTTTGCGGCGCGGGCGAAGTTCGCTAAATTGGGCATTTCTCCAGTCGATTTTTCAGAAAAAGCTCAAAAAAGAGCGGGCCATCAGCGTAGCAAATTTGTTACAATAAGTTTAACTATCCCCTCGCCTTCGTTACATAGAGGTCTCCAACACAAGTGTTTCAATGAGGCTGGCAATGGTGAACTAAAAAACGTTGTTAAATTAGGAATACTTTATAGATAGGTTGGTTACATCCAGGTGTCACTGTATTTTCTGGGACATGTATTTGGAGAAACCTTATCACTTCCTTTAGGAAGATAAATGAGAAGTATACGTCGTATAACTTTTGCTTCGTGGTTAGAAGAAGGCAATGCCCAGAACTGGCTAAATTATATTTATTTAATGAGGCGTCAACGTTCACTGCCCATAAAGATGCAGCACAACCGAAGGGGAAAAATAAGCATTGGCATAGCTTACGTGTAACAGCCGCAAGTTCGCGTCTTTACAGCGCTTTCGAAGAAGAAATCACAGTTACGCCTTTGTAAATTTGGCTTGCGAGGATTGCTTAGCAAGCGACAATAAAAAGTTAAAGGTGCGGAGGGAAGAAAGTGTCAATATATGCCTTTCACATGCCTTTCAGACTGCAAACAATATATTTACAGAAACTCGCTGGGAAATTCTATGGGGTTTTTTTTAAATTTTGCCTCTACTACACAGTACCACTTTAGCAACGATGCAGTTAAACCTGGCGGTTGGGCCGGTGCAATATAGAGAGAGAAGCAATTTTTTTGAATTCCTTAAGATGAAAGAGTTCGATTTTCCCGCCATTCTTTTCAAGCGTCGGCCAGGAGTAATTGACCTCTGGCAGCTGCTTCAGCTTCTTGGAACAGTAGTTACTGTAGTAGTTCATCGGAGCTAGCAGGGTAGTCTCGCATTGCTCCTAATTAAATATGTTTATTAATTGTGTGTATTTTTGATTTTCCGTGCATGCCGATATTATGCGTTTGAGGTCTGCCCTTTCACCCGATATCTTGTAAAGATCACTGACTGTGCCGGTGCAGTAATAGTTACTGTATTTACCGGATTCTAACGCGCCCCCGATTCTAACGCGCCCCTGATTTTCCTGGCAAAAAACCGAAAAAACTTGCACCTCCGTTTCTAAGGCGCAAGGAACTTTGTGAGCAAGAAAAAAGAAAGCGAGACAAACGGCCGATTTATTCCCCTAAGTAATCTCACTCATCTCACTCCTCGTCGCCCTCCGAGAGCTCTTTGTCGCCTTCCGCTGACCGCGACACGTCGTCCTCGGTGCCGTCAAGCGCGTTCGCGATGCCACACTTCTGAACGAACGTTCAACCATGTTCGATGGAATCGTGGTCCAGGCCTCGCATGCCCCTCCCGCGAGCTTCTCCAGAGGCTTACGCTTCAGCCAACCGCTCGTTGTGAACGCGTGGGAGCAGCTGGTAAGCCGCGGAAGCGGCGCACCTTCATTGCCGCTGCTGCCATTGCTGTTATCAAGCACGCAAGTGGAATAATTTGACGATTTGTGTGAACGCAGAAAGAAAAGCCTAGGCGCCTAGATCCGAAAGCTTTGGCGCCATCTTGAGTTGGCGACGGCGATGGGTGGAACGAAATTTCAGCTGTTTCGGCAGTTTCGGTTTCGTATCCGATTCTAACGCGCATGCAATTTTTCGGCCTATTTTTGCGGGAAAAAGGTGCGCGTTAGAATCGCGTAAGTACGGTACACAGAAGAGGGTTAGGGATAGTTCCTGTCTTTATTTGTCGCTAAACGAAGGCTTTGGATTTTTTTGTGCATGCTGGTACGTTTTCGTGCTGCATCTATAGTGGTACAGGATTTCTCCACACGCTGTGAGTAGCTCTCTGTCATCCGCTGTTTTCAGTGGCAGTGTGTCGTCAGGGCGTTTGGGTGCTCTGAGACTAGATCTGGAGCAGCTTCATGTGCGACTTCATTGAGGGGCATTCCGGATTGCGCTAGAGCCTATATTCATGCGGTTTCGGCTTCGGGGTCTCCTTTTATGTGTCTTATAATATTGTATGCGTTTGTCGAGATGTAGCCTCGTGAGAAGTTTGGGATTGCTGTTTTCGTATCGCTAATTATTCTGTTTGCCTTTCCGGTGGCTTTTGCGAGGGCTATTCCCGCCTTCTCTCCGGTCTGCAGGTATTTGGTAATACCAGTGCATGCTTTGACAATAGATCCCGTATTGTCCATAGCTACACATATCATAAATTTCCTTTTAAATTCTGGTCGTAGGGTCGTATCTGTGTATAGGGTGCCTTCTAGTTTACCATATATCTTGTGAAGAGCCTTCGCTCTCTCCTGTCTTCTTTCTTGGTTGTAAGTTGGAAGCATGTTCCTAGGGGTGCTGGATATGAGGAACGTTTCTCCTATTCTTGAGTCCATTTCTTGTTCGGTGTCCATTTTTTGCAGTGTTCTGGTTCTGCTGTGTAGTTTGTCGACAATGTATCTGCAAGTTTTGCTCCGTAACAGTCTCTCGTAGAGTGCTAGTTGTTTTGCTTCGACTATCTCATCCAGCGTGTTGTGTAGTCCAAGGGCCTCCAGCTTCACATTGGAGGTGCTGATCGGTATTCTTATGGCCATTCTCTAAGCTCGTTGAATCAGGTTGTTTAGCTTGGTCTTTTCTTCTGTTTTCAGTTTCAGAAACGTTGTCGTGTACGCAATTCTTTGTATTATGTATGCTTGTATCAGTCTTAATAGAGTTCCTTCTTGAGGCCACGCTGTCGATTGATTACCCTGGTATGAGCCTGATTGTCTAGTTTATGTTTCTATACAAGACGTTGATCGCTTCGGTGTTTGAACCGCTTTCGTGTACTCTCAGTCCTGATATTTTGATAGCTTTCACCTTCGGAATGGGTCTGCCATGTAGGGTAAGTGCGATTGTTTCATGTTCTCTTGGCGTTTCGTTTGTCGCTGGGCTGGTGATGGTGTGCAGGAAAAGCTCGTGCATCGATGACGTCATCGCGGGCGCCAGTACCGCTTCACCGTAGTTTCGCTTTGCCGCGCTCGATCAGGATTCGTGTCGCCACCTTTTGTAAGCCTGATACAGCTGGTACAGCAGAGATTTGAGAACGTGTGAATGGGTGGCTGCTCTATCGCCTGTTGCGACGAGTGGTGCACTTTGAACCATACGAAGAGAAGAAACAATGCCAAAAAGAAGCCAAAAGGCCAGGAATCGATAAGGTTATAAACTTCCTAATTAGTATCCAACACGCCGGACCACGCAAGTCTTACGGTGACCACGGAACTAGTTAAAACGTTTTGAAGAAATGCGTATCTGGCTGCACCTCCCCGCTACTCTTGGAGGTTCACTGCGAAGCCCATGGGCACACGTACGTTGTACTTATTTTAATAACCGAGTGTTCATTGTTCTTTGGGAGGAAGCAAACGACGAAACCATGCAGAATACATGTCCAAGTCTGGAAGTATAACAACTATAACCACAGGGAAAACTTGGCCGAGTCTGCAAGTATAACCAATCAAAAACTTAGCCGAACCAAGAAAAAGTCAGGTGAGGTTACCAGCTTCGCTGTTGGCCCCACCTTCGCACCACTAGTGGGAAGCTGCCCGACTTTTTTATGAAATCCATTGTAAACAATTGGTAGATGAACCATGTTCAACTGATCGAACATTCATTGCGGAATGCTTTGAACCTAAGCCGTGAATTTGTTTGTATTTTGATGAACGTAGAATATTGTGACAAGAAGAGGCCGACGCAGGGAGTGACGCACACCTGCGGGCCGTACCCTCTGAAGACGAAGTGCAGACCGGCGCGTTGTCCGGATCATGCTCTCGTTTTCATCGCCTCACAATAAACCATCTTGTTACCATCATCTGCCATGCTTTCTCTGAGTTGTCCTACCGCCACGTAACTATGTATTCCATGGGCAATTCTTCTGTACAAATTGATGGGCGGCTCGAATACAGCAATTATGTATTTCTAAAGATGTGTTTTATCATGATACTTCCGCAGTGTAAAATACGTTCATTTAAATAAGCAGTGCCGAATCGAATTGGCTAGCGGTGTCTTAAGCATTTTCATCTCGCCTTAACTGAAAGTTTACTTACTTGGCTTTGTAACAGATGGCAATAAATGGAGCTTGTTTTTTGTTTCAGAGCAGGGTAAATTGCGTATTCCCTGTTCTCCATAGACGAAGGAGCTAAGGGGACACTAAAGAGAAAAAGAACAAGTGGCTCTAGATTGATGGCTTATCTAACTGAGAACACCAATATAACTCTGTTACGGGGAGCTTTTCTAAAATAACGTAGAAAATAGGGAAACCGGGTAGAGTGGTGTCGCCACGACTGCCCATACTGGGCACCTTTCACCGAACCAATTAAATTTGCGTGACAAATAATTTGCACCCACCTGACAAATATTTGTTGCGAAGAAGTCTTTTTGCTTCTTCACAAGTTTATAAAACTCTAACCGCAAGTCTTCGTAATGTCATTTTTGAACTTCCGAGAATTGGCGGTGAGCGCGACCACGAGCAGCGCTACGAAAAGGAGGGTTTCCCCCGTAACGGAGAAACTACTGCGAAGACAACCAAGCCTCACGGGGAAGACGAGAATCAAGTGGTTCCCGGCACACGCAGGTACGGTGTCGGCACGTGCTCAGAACCACAATAAAACCACACACGCTCGTGCGCTCGAACTCACTAACCGCGCCGGGCAAAGTGGCGGAGAGCATTTGTGGCACAGCACACGACACCGAATGACTACCTACAAAGAAATTACTCAGGCCTATCGACTTGCCAGACGCAAGCTCCCGCCGCCCTGCAAAGGATTGAACAGGGAGCAGGCGGTCATCTGTAGGCAACTCCAAACAAAGACGGTCCCGAGCCCCTACCTAAAGCACAAGATGTACCCGGAGACATACCCTGATGCCACCTGTCGGGTGTGTCGCAAAGCTCCAGCAAGACTCTAGCACGTCGTCTGTGATTGCCTCGCATACCCGGACGAATCAAACGCAAGAACGATGCCACCTGCCTTCGAGGAGGCGGTGCGGACTGAAGACCAAAATCTTCAACTCCAGGCTGTCCAGCGAGTCATCGTGGCGCTGGCCAGGCAGGCGGACCCCGGCGACCCGGTGACGGGGAGCGGAGGACCCCTAGCTTGGTTGGGTACATCTGCGGTGACGACTCCGGCCAAGTCATGAAGACCTAGCAATAGGACTTCATTCGCAGGCCCCAAAGAAGTTTTCCCAATCCAATCCAAGGGCGTTTTCGTGACGTTGGCCTAGGGATTCTCGCGTTTGCCATATGCTCACTAGAGCTGGCTCCACCTGCTGTTTCTTAGCGCTCGGATGACGGTTGATGTTGTCCGCCCAAGGTTTTGCGGATGCGATACTTTTTATTATAATAAAAGAGCTAAAATCGCACATACATGCTCAAATCGTTATTTACAGTATAATTTTCGACACCGCTTCGTAATAATCATTGCCGACGTAATCCCAACCCTGCGAAGCCGGTCCTGGTCAGATAGTCGAAGCTAGGCTTCAGCTTCTGTATTCAGAAACCTTTAGAACAAAGAGAACATCCACTCTCTAAACTCGACAACAGCAAAAATGCAAGACCAAAACAAATTCTACACCTTCCGGGCTCCGGGCTTTGGCAGAAGGTGCTACGATTCCTGGTAATCGTAAGTAAGGTAAAACTGTTTCTCCAACCTTGCCAAACGCTCGAACGTATTGTATCAGGTCACTTTACGTTGTCGTAGCATAAAAGTGGGCCGAAATGCACTAAGCGGCGCAAGAAATCTAGGTTGAGTTCCAAATAACGTAGGGTGTGCATAGGCGGCTGCTAGAGGAGGCTTCTAGGCAGTATAAGGCTTATTAGGCAAAGTGGGTAACGTGTACGGTAAAATGAAGAATATGTTTCTTTGGAACTTGAGAGACATTTCGGCACTTTTTACAGCCATGCTTTCCCAATATTCAGATATGCGTCATAGTAACACTGCACTCAAGCGTACGAAGAAACGCTGGTGGAGGAGGAAACTTTAGCAGTAAAATCGAGCTGGTGAGTGGTCGGGTTCCTCAGTCCAGGGCAGGGAGTAAGAATAATTTACTTCAGTTCATGAAACATCACACCGAGTAGGCCATGATTTGTTCTTGGCGCATGAAGGAGCTGGAAAACAATAAATAGCTGCTTGGAGATATTCATCGGTTATGACCCTTCATAATACAGAAACCCGGCACGTACACTATCTCTTGCCTTTCTTAGCGAGTATGTCAAGCCTTCAACACTCTAATCATGTCATAACTGTTTGGGTTGAGGTTCAGTTTGTTAGTTACGATAGAAATTCGGGGTAGGAAAGTCGCCTTCGAGTACTCTGGACGACGTCGTCGGCGCCGTTTAGCGGTGGCTTAGCACAAACCTTCTTATTGAATTTGCATGTGAATAAACGCACGCTGGGAACATGCACCTTCTTGTACGCAGCCATACCAAAAACCGATTTCTAAAGAAGAAAGCGTATGCCCTACAGCCTGAAGAAAATATCCACACAAACTATGTGCGCCTCTCAAACATCTCACAACCTCCTAATTAAACGTGTGTGGCGGTGCAGAAAAATGAATGCATTGGACATACAAAAACATTCACGTGATAGAGGTCAACAACAAGGAATGAAATAGAAGACAACCGCTTTGCTTCCTGCTTTGCGATGCGCTTGTAGGGACGCGCTGCTTGCTGCGTAAGATTACAGTGTTTAATCTTCATACGAACATCTCAAAAATTCTTTAGGGGAGCCTACGCATTTTGCATGCATCGTGGAGCTCTGAGCCTGAACATCGCGAATAAGCTAGAAAGGAGGAGTTAACACACGATGATTAACCGATGCTGTGAAGAAAGTTTGTCTCTCCCCCTCGTCTGTTGCAAACTTGTGCGGAATCAATTTGAAGTTATTAAGAGTTCTCAGAAGCTGTAAAACTACCCGAAAAACTTCAAATACACATGTTGATGCCCTTAGAGATGAAAGCGGGTGATAATTAGGTCAGGCTTTGTTGCCCCTCACATGCGGGCTCCAGCGGCGCGAGTGTAGCAGCAGCGCATGTGTAGCAGACGACAGCGGCGCGAGTCCTAAGCCGGCGTCAGAGCCAGGGGGCGCCACTTAAAGATCACACCGCCAATATCATGGGACCTAAGCCGATACATCACCAGGCGACCCTATATGACATGTTCGTGGAGAAATACTCGGAGAAATACTCGGAGAAAAGAAACACCTGGAGAAATACTCGGCTCGGCCAGTACATTAGGCACACGCACTTGTAATATGACCCTCTGTGTGCTTGTGCTATGTAAGAAGGCATGTGAACGCTTATTTCTTCTGAACAGAGTATATTCAAGTGCACGCTACGTTTTTCGTACGTAACGTCTTTCCGGCTTCCGGTGTATTGCGCTATTTGTCCACACGTGCACTTGTACCGGCGGTAACGCTTGCGACCAGGTGTGCGGGGAATCATGAAGATTGGTTGGTTCGGCGACGCCGATATTACGCCGGCTTTTAAGATCAAATTAGTTTCTTCAAGAAAGCATCAATACTTACCACGGGTCGTTTGACCGGAGCACCGAAGGGTGTGGGAGTTCTGGAAAGCATGGCTGATTTGACCGAAACTTACCAAACGGCTTGAAATGTGGTAACGTTGTATTCACTTGGTAATATACTGCTTACACATCCTCGTTGCTTCGCTTGCTCCTCATCTATCGCGACGCAAGCACCGGCTACAGATCCCACTGTTTGCGTCGACCAATCCCTGCGAGGCGAATGAACAAGTGAAATACATTGTTTGATTTGAGATTTCTCGGCAGTAAAGGTGTCTCGGCACGAGTCGAAGGCTATCGGAAGATCATACTCGTTGGAACGCCACTGGATGGTTGTCACCAGTTTCTCTTTATGGAAATCAACATTCGCACCTATACCTCGCGCACAAAAATAATTATTGTCACAAGGTGATGACGAAGAGAGAAGCCCAGCGTAGCGGTATGCAGCTACCCTTTGACGAAGAAGTAGGTGTGGGTAGGCGTTGCCTACGCGCTTTTCGTCGTTTTGTCAGTACGGGCACTAGTTTGTTTAAAGTAGTACTGACACTAAATTTCTCGCTTTCAGTTTTTATGTTCTAAAGAATACCTATGAGTGGGAACGGGAGCAGTCTAGGCAGCAAGGCTCACGCTTCTCGCCTCTACGTTTTACAGGCCTTCTTTGTGCCTGCGGTGCTGCTTCGTTTGCCAAGAGCGTCTGTTTCGGCAGGCGCATCTACAATCTTTCCTGAGCTGGTGAAGATAACTAATCACCACCCCTGGGATCACAGCCGACCTTCGAACGTGACTTTCTTCATGCGCACGGACTTGGGCGAACCAACCTCACCTACGTCAACACCGTCCAGCCCGGCCTGTATAAAACGCGACCTGCCAGCCAGCCACCTCAGTGTGCACGGGAGCAGTATAGGCAACATGGCTCACGCTTCTCGCCTCTACGTTTTGCAGGTGCGTAATACTTATTCGTTATACGCAAAGAGAAGTGACAATCGTTGTTTGCTATTGCTCCCGTGCCCCGGGGCGTTGTTTGACATTATCGCCGACTCTTTCTCAATGTCGTTTTTGCTGCTATGCTCGGGTGAAGTGGACACCAATCCCTGTCCACCCAAGACTCGCTCTGCCGATCTTCTTCCACTTGAAAGTTTGCCCGATGACCCCGCTGAGCAGATGAACGTCGTGTTTCACCTACTTAACCCTTTGATGCCCAACGTTGCTCTGAAGCAACAACTCGCAAACTTTTTTTTTCGGAGACACGTAGCGCGCTTTTAAGTAGGTAGCGCCACCTCGTGTTAACGTAGTGAGTCCCTTACCATTACAAAAAAACAACAGATGGCAGCACTTATCCGTTCATGCTCACGAGAAGGTCACACACTGGCATTCCAGAAGTGCCGCGCGTGCCTCTGCACAAGGTGAGGTATTTTGCCTCTTATTCCAAGCTATGCACTGTTGTCCACATCAGTGTTGCATGCAACTCTTCATTTATGAGGTAGACAACACTCGTGTACAGGAGCATTGAAAAAACAGTTTACAGCGTCATGACGCAAACCGTGCAAAATATGATGTTGCTCAGGAGCAACGTTGGGCACTTGTGGGTGCAATGCGACAATAGGTTAGCTGAAGGCAGGGAGCTCTCACAGTTAAAATGCTGTATACACTGCACAATTTCATTCCATTCGCCGGTTTCCGGAATGATAAAAAGCTTACATAGTAAGGATTACATTCGGTGACACAGCTTTTGCTTTCGTGTTTCTATGCAGATGGACAGGTAAAGATCTCAGAGGCCTCTAACAGACGAGGAGATCCAGGAAATAACTTTCTTGCCGGATGGGGAAATATCCGGAGTAGATATCGACAGCGACCCGGATGACCCCGAATATGAACCAAGGCAAGAGAACTTTCTTGACCGTTGCCCTCTTGAATTCGTCACGAACCTTCATAACAACAATGCCCCAGAAAACGAGAACCGTACAGTGCAGAGCGGGTCTTCTGAAGTGCCGTCAGCCACTTCTTCAAATCGCAAAGGTTCTAAAAACTCAAAACAAAAGCCTCCCCGCAACTGGCAGCGCAGAGATTTGTCTGTCGTGGATACGGCGTGACGAAGTAAGCTATCTCTTCCACCAGAAGCTGTACTGAGTCCGTATGAGTACTTCGCAGCATTATTCGACGCCGAAATGATTGATACTCTCTGCTATCAAACAAACCTTTCCTCTACTCAGAAAAATGTATCTTGCATTGGAGTAACATCTGAGGAGATGCGAAAATACCTATCGATTTTTCTAATATCAGGAGTCGTACGAATGCCGCATTTTCGTATGTTTTGGCAGACAGGAACGCGGTTTCTTGCGGTGGCTGAGCTGATGTCTCGGAATCGTTTCGAGGCCATTCATCAGTGTTTACACATGAATGACAACCTGCAGGCAAAGCCAAGGGGCACAGACGGCTACGATCGCCTTTTCAAGGTACGCCCAATTTTAGACCTTTTGAAGCAAAATATGGAAAGGTAGCACCAAAGCAGCACCAGAGCATTGATGAGGAAATATTCCCCTGCAAGGGGAGATCCATTCTGAAACAGTACTTGAAGTGAAAACCCCACAAGTGGGGATATAAAGTGTTCACGCGAGCAAGCTCCTCTGGAATAATACACGACTTTGTCATATATGAAGGCAAAGGGACAACCAGCGAGCATGGATTTGGCATCTCTGGGGATGTCGTCATTGACCTCGCACAGTACGTGCAGCCGCACGTCCAGCACAAGTTATATTTTGACAATTGAAGGCCAGAGTTGAAGGCAAGAGGGTTTCACTGCGTAGGGACGGTAAAAGTTGACCGGACCGAGAAATGTCCTCTCGCCACCGAAGCAACTTTGAAAAGTCGGGGTAGAGGCTCAGTTGATTTACGGACGGACGAAAAATTAGGGATTGAAGTGATCAAGTGGTACGACAACAGTTGCGTCGTCCTAGTATCAAGCTATGCCGGAGTTCAGCCGACGGACACCTGCAAGGAGTGAAGCACTAAAGAGCAACGAACCATTGACGTTTCTCGGCCATTCGCTGTAAAAGAATATATCACTTTTATGGGCGGCGTAGACCTCGCCGATATGCTTATTGAGCTCTACCGCACTGACCACAAGTCGAAAAAATGGTACATGCGCATATTTTTCTGGTTCATCGACGTCGCCATCGTGAATGGGTGGCTGCTGTATAAGCGGCACTGCTTGCAACCGGGCATCAAGAAGAAATTTCCTCTTGTAACCTTTCGTGCACAAATTACGCAAGCTCTGGCCCTAGTAAACGCGAAACCACAGAAAAGAAATTCCACCACTGCAGCGCGAAGTCATCAAGCTCCTGCACGAAAAATCATGCGGCCTCTCACTCCACGGCCTGTTGTAGATGTCCGGTACGACGGCACACACCACTGGCCTCAGTTCGGCGACAAGAAAACCAGGTGCAAGTTCTGCAAAGCAGGCTACACATTCCTGTACTGCGAGAATTGCCAATTGCACTTGTGCCTTCTGCCAAGCCGGAACTGCTTCCACTCCTTCCACACAAAATAGTGCCTCAAATGCCCGATGTTGGCCAGGAGCAACAATTTATTACGCATGAATTAATAAGGCTACTTTTTTTCGTTCACCTGTTTCATGCTTATTTGTGTCTATTCAAACTATACTAAACATTCTGGCTTCCTAGATTGAAAAATAAAGGTTTGGGCATCAAAGGGTTAAAGATCTGCAGTCCCGTTTCATACATGCGGCTAAGTGTCAGGCCGATTTGGAAGCTGCCATTAAATCACTCCACGCAGACAAAAGAAAATTGCAACCAGCATAGAAAACATCCAAACGCGTCTCTTGACAGTAGAAGAAAAAGCTGAAGTGCGCGAGCGTATCTACGAGGATATAGCGACAGTAGTCACTAATCATGGTTCATTGCCGTCGCGTGTGGACGATCTTGAGCATAGATCTCGTCGAAATAACCTGATCTTCTATGGATTCCAGGACTCTCTCCGCGAGACTTGGGAGGAGTCTGAATCGCTCGTGAAGGGGGTCCTGACTCACGTTCTCCCCACTTTTCCGGACGACACGTTTGAACGCGCTCATCATTTAGGGTCTTTTTATTCTACTAAATCTCGCCCAATAATTGTTAAATTTTCAAGCTTTAAAACAAAGAACCAAGTACTTTCTGCACGCAAGAAACTTAAAGAAAATGACATAACGGTGTCGGAATATTTCTGCCCTGCAACGCGGGAAATTCGTAACAAACTAACTGCGTTTGCGAAAAATCAACCTGGCGAACCACTCTTTCACCTTCGATACAAAACACTCGTTCTTAACAAGACGCACTACATCTAGAATAAGGCTACTAATGAAATATCTGAAGACGTACGACGACCCTCAATCACTAACGATCAGCGTCGCTTGAACGCGCGCGCTACTACGTCCTCGTAGGGCCACGTGAGGGGAAGTGGTCAAGACCTGTCGCGTGGATCAGTTCTTTTTACTAACAATCGTAGTATCGTCAACAAGCGTGACTCACTAACATCGGCAGTTCAGACAATTAAACCAGACATTTTAGTATTAACTGAGACGTGGCTAGGGCCGCACATTTCAGATCATGAATTACTTTTTCCAGCACACCGTTTCTCTGTTTTTTGTTGTGACCGCACTTTGCGATCGGGGGGCGGCGTCCTCCTAGCCATCAATAAAAACATTCCATCACAATGTATTCATGTGCAAAGCAAACTACAAATAATATCGGCTATCGTCGAACTAACTTCCCAAAAGCTTATCATCGGTGTTTGCTACCGTCCACCTCATATTACTCCTACATTTATAAATGAGCTACACGATCTTATCAACCTGGTTTGCACGCGTCATACTAATATTTCGTTGTTCCTACTTGCTGACTTTAACATTCCAAACATATCTTGGGAAAATGAACCGCCCACATTGCAGCCTTTTTGAACCTTTGCTAATGACTTCTTCAACACGTGTTCAGTTTTTTCTTTATCATAGCTGATCAGGCAGCCAAATAGATCAACGCAAACGTCTGCCAATATTCTTGATCTTGTTATAACTTCTAGACCAGATTACGTATCCAGTATTGCGCACCTACCCGGCTTAAGCGACCACTGTATGCTATCGTTTGACATTAACTTACCACGCCCGAAATCTAAAAATAAGATTAAAACGGTTCGGCTTTACGAAAGAGGCAATTTTGACGCATTAGTAAAGAATTATCTGGTTTTCTCGACCCGTTCCTCGAAGATTTCGACTGTCGCTCGATACAAACTAACTGGGGCATGTTCTCTGACAAAATTAAAGAACTAACAGATAAGTTAGTTCTTTAACAGACATACCCACTCGCATCATAGTTTCTAATGATAACGCGCCATGGTTCTCCAATCACCTAAAACGCTTATCTAACCGAAAGAAACGTGTATATAAATTAGTCAGGCTGTCCCCTAGCTTCATTCAGTGGGCTGCCTACAAAGAGGCATCTAAAAATTACGTCACTGCTCTTAAAAAAGCTAAAGAAAATTTTTTGATTACTACTTTGCCATCGATGTTATCAACCGATACAAAAACGTTCTGGCGCGTTATTAACCCACCCAAAGATGGTGACTGCTCACCATTTGTTAATGAAAATAATACCGCTATTCCGAAGTGCTGAAGTTCTCAATCAAGCCTTTGCAGCAAATTTCGCTGAAAATACTAATGTCCCACTACCCTTACCTTGCAACTACAGTCACAAACATATGCCCCCAATTACCATCGATTCTTGGGGTGTTGAAAAACTTATTAAATCATTAAAACCATCCTCTGCTCCTGGATGCGACCTCATCAGTCCAAAAATTCTAATCTGTACTAATTACTACTCTTCCATTATACTAACAAAAATTTATCAACAGTCGCTCGATCACGGTGTGCTACCAATTGAATTTAAAATTGGAAAGGTAGTACCGTTCTTCAAATCTGGCAACAGGGACTCACCCCTTAATTATCGACCTATTTCTTTAACTAGTATTCCGTGTAAACTAATTGAACACATATTGTTTTCCAACCTAGTTAAATTTTTAGAATCGAACTCCTATTTTTCTGTGTCACAACATGGTTTCAGAAAAACGTATTCATGTGAAACGCAACTCGCATTATTCACCCATAAACTGCATACTTTTCTTAAACAGTCCGCTTGGCCGATTGTATTTTCATTGACTTTTCCAAAGCATTTGATAAGGTGTGTCACAAACTATTGTTGTTTAAACTACATCAGCCTAACCATGATTCCAAACTTCTATCTTGGCTTGAGTTTTTTCTTACGAACCGTTCGCAATTCGTATTCGCTAATAATCATAACTCTGAGCTAACACACGTCTACTTTGGTGTGCCGCAAGGTTCTGTGTTGGGTCCTCTTCTTCTCCTTATATCCATTAACGACTTACCGGCATCTGTTTCTGCTAACATTAATTTATTCGCAGATGACTGCGTTGTGTACCGGCAAATAACTTGCGCTGATGACATAGCCGTCTTGCAATCTGATCTTCATACTATTTCATCCTGGTGCAAAACTGAGCTCATGGAACTTAACTCTAGCAAATGTAAATATTTGCGTGTTACAAGAACAGCCCACCAGTTACCTTCTTATTTTATTGATATCTAAGATTTAAAGCATGTATGATCTTATAAATATCTTGGTGTTCACATTTCAGCTGATCTAACATGGGCCACTGACACCGAGTATGTAATTGCCCATGCTAACCGCATGCTAGGATACCTCCGACGCAATTTTTCAAGAGCCCCATCATCACTTAAATTACTAATGTACAAACACTCGTTCGTTCTTAACATGAGTATGCCGCATCAGTTTGGGACCCAAGTTATGATACGCTAATACAATCACTCGAAATGCTACAAAATAACTCTGTTCGACTAACTCTTGTTAACTATAATCGCACTGCTAGCATAACTTCAATTAAATGTAGCCTTCAACTACCGACGCTATCTTATCGCCGTAAAAATTTGCGTCTCTGTCTGTTCAATGAGATATTCTATCACCCACATCTACGTCATCAGCTTATTTTGCCTCCGCATTTCATATCGTCTCGTTTAGATCACGCTAATAAAATCGGAATACCATCGTCAAAGACAAATGCATTTTGTCAGTCTTTCATACCCAGGACTTCAGTCGAATGGAACCATCTTCCTGCATCAACCGCTGCCATTATCGAACATGAATTATTCAAAATAGCGTTAGCTAACCTTGTATAATAATATGTTCATTTGTATTTTGTTTTGTCACGCCTTACGCCTTGGCTAAAATTGTATACTAAGAAGCCAACCTGATATATTCGTTTTTACCTTATCATGCATTAGCTGCAATTGTATGTTTAGAAGCCATTTTAGAACCTTTTTACTTCTTTTTCTGCTTTTGTCATTCCTTTTTTGTATTTAACCACTCCCCTCACCAATGCCTTATGGCCCTGAGGGTACTGTAAAGAAATAAATAATAAATATTGGTGCAGTAATTGCAAAAATCGAACCGAACGCCATCAGCAACCAACATAAAATTAATATTAGCACTTTATTGCAACCAGTTTAAAATTCGGTCGCCGCGCGGGAGAATGGCCGTTCGAAGGCCAGCCTGCAAGCGGGCCAGTTTTACGTCACCGTCTCACCCGTGACGTCAGGGGCGTTCGCCGCATCGTCTGCTACGATCGCACATGGTCCACTCTCGCCCGCGCAGTCGACATGTCGTCTGAATCGTTAGACTCGGATCAGTCGCTGCACCCGACAGACAGGCAGACAGAAGAACTTTATTTGGCCAGGCGATTAGGTCGTCGTCCGTTTTTAATATCTCTGCGGCTCGAACCGGCGCAGACCATGATAGCAACAGCTTCTCTCTACTCTTCTAATCAATCTGATCGCGTAAAAGAAGTTCCACATGCGAGAAAGTAGATGTTAGTGAGGTGAAAATTGTGCTAGGGGTTGTTATCAGTGCTGAATTTAAAAGCGGCGGTCAGATATTTGCCGCGATGGTAAGCCTACGCTGACCGGCAGCGGAGGTTCGGCGCTCCGACCCAGCACTGCCGGCACCGTGGTGCGGCGAGCGGCCGAAAAGATTGCGCCACGGGCGCGCTAGAATCAAAACAGGCTACGCACATGTCTTGGTCACCGATCGCTGAAACGGCAATTATCGCCAAAATAAAGCTCCATATGCGAAAAAGGGGATGATAGTGTGGTGAAATGTTGTGTAAGGAATGGTCATTCGCGGTTGTACAGATACCGCCGATCAAATATTTGCCACGATGCTAAGCCTAAAGTTCCCAACACCCAAGCTGACTCGAGCAACGCCGAGCCCGCTGGCTTGTGCGACAATTCTTGCTGCCGCCGCCGCGCACGAACTCAGTCCACGTTTAGCGCTGCATGTCGTCGCGTGGAAAATAAGGCATCTTGGCGTCGTCGTCTATTTGCTCGGACAGGCTTGCACGAGCAGTACTTCGCATTCCGCGAGCTTGCCATAACACAATTATAGCACAATTTGGGCGAGCTCGGCGACACGCACCGCCGCGTCACCGCGTTGCGCGTCGACATCGCGCACCGCGCGGTTCCGGCACCGCGCAGCTATCGGCACTAGTGCAAGGGAACACCATGCGCCGGCCACGAACTGAAGAGCTAAGACGTCGAACACGCAAAGTGCCCAAAGTTTACAAGCATTGCTCACACAGGTACACCCCTGTCTCCTGCACAAACGAATACCACTGACAGCAGCAGCGCAGGATATCGTTTCCGGTATCGAAAACGATTATATGACGTCACCCTGAACCGGCCAGACACGCGGCCAATGTTTCGTCACGCCGAAGGCGATTTCGCTAGAGCTGCCGATTTGTGGAAGCTCACGGCCAGGAACAATAAAAATCGATTTTAGATGTGATTCTGGCCTCGGATCGCTGCAAACATTTCTTTGAGGCATCTGTACAAACTACTGAAGCCAGTTAAATCATTTTTTAGGCGTAAACAGTTGGTATCGGTACTCCTTTAGGCTGCTATTATTGAGATACCGCAGAAGAGATTTGGTATAGCTTGTTAGAGATAAAGTGGAAATTCGGGACCACTGCAATAAGAGTGTGATAAGAGGAAGGCGGTAGTGCAAAATCGACAAAGTGTATTTACAGTCTTTCAATACCGGTTCTGATTTACAAAGGCGCACTGCAGAAGAGACCGTGGACCAAGCAAGGGAATAAACTAAACGTGGGTCACCATTGGCGGCCTCTTGCTAACTTGATGATGATCCGGCTTCGGTACAGAGCATATACACTCCTCGTTATAGAGAATGTTCAGCAAGGATTTTGTTGGGCTAGTTGGTGTGATTCTTGGAAATCCTCGAGAAGCGACAAGACGACACAATGAAAGAAGGCAACATGATGAGCGCAACTAACATCTGATTTATTCAAGTGCTAACGTCGCCAAAATGGTAGATCTCTGGAGCATGCGCCAAATATACATGTGCTAATCGCCTGGGATACGTGAACTAACGCCATACCCTCCAAGAACGACTTTAATAAATATTAATCCCGGTAATAATATTCCAAGGACGAGTCTCTAAAGTATTTCCGCGGATCCTTTATATTCGCGCGGATCCTTTAGCAAAAAGGCTTCCGCAATATACGCAAAACATCGTCGCTGCCTCCGCCAAGACTGAACTTCATTCAGTCCAGGCCTACACCCCCTTATTCTGCAATTTCTGCATTGCTGTAAAGTCAGTTCTATCTTGATTCCCTAATGGGGGCATGTGCTCCACTGCACGACCATTCACTCAGCACTCAGTTTGGCTATTAGAGGCTTGTCTGCATGTAAGTGGAATTTCCTAAACGACGCCTTTCGCGCACAAAGTAGCGCACAAGTAGCCCACACTTTCAAAAAAAGGGTCTAATAGGTGAGGGGGACCACAGGTGTTAGAGACCTGTGGTGTTAGGGGGACCTGTGGGGCTCATGTAAACGTTGGACAGCTCCGTTCTCTCACTGCAAGCCAGAGAACCAGGCAGTGCGGTTGTGCCAAAAACATGTCAAGCCCTTTTTCAAATGCCTTAAAAGCGTGGTTAATGAAATTCCACTTCTATGCGAAAAGGGCTACATTGATAAAACTGAGCTCTGCATGAATGATCATTCAGGGGAGCATGTGCGCGCATTAGGGGACCATTTTAGTCCTACTAACTTGACTGAGCATTGCTGGAATTGTAAAATAAGCGGGTGCAGGCCTCCACAGAATAAGATTACGATTCTTGGCAAGGGCTGCGGCGGTATGGCCCATGAGATTATAGAAACGTGTTTGATAAACAATGCGCACAAGTGGCTTATTGACAAGTCTTTGGCTTTATACAATACCGAGTCAGATATTTTAAATTCGTCCTTGTAGGATATGACGTTAGTTCACGGTTTCCAGCCGTGTAGCACATGCATAGACAAAAGTGATAACAGCCACTCTGCCTGTCGTGGCTCGCGTCATCGCAATATACACAAGGCGGAACCGCTATGAAAAAGCAGAACAAAGGTAGGAGCTTTGCGGTGGTCGTCAATGTCTAGCAAGCATAATCATGCGAACTTCGCAGTTCCATATCTCGGAGTTCGGATGCGTTCCAAAAATTCCGCCAAACAAAACTGCGTCAAAACACGATTGCGTCTAACTCTTCAAAGCCAACATGCCCGCTGACTGCAGCCACTAAAAAGTTATTTATTCAATTTTAGTTTATTAAGCCAGGAACATCAATAATTACCACCTAATTATAAGTCCCCCTGGGAAAATAACTTCACTGTAGAGGTCATCTACGCTTAAATCTAAGAGCCTAATTTCCAAAAAACCTGTCTACCTAATTTTGGTCACTTTATGTACTAAACAGTGGAGAAGTGCCTCTACTTCGCTAATTATTGATTTTTTTTTCGACAAATCAAGGGCCACTGCAAAGTTTGGCCATTTACGCTTTCTACACGTACTTCCAACGTTCTTTGGCGGATTTTCTTGTTTTTTTTTTGTTTTGAGGGGAAATATATAAATACAAATTTTGGATTTGCAGATCACTTATCAAAATGTTTTTTTATTTTTATGTTTATTTATCTTTTGTATTTCAAATTTCTGTTCGACAAATTACGTTAATTTACCCTATTATAAAAATTACACTTGCTACTTCCACCAAATCAGCATTTTTTGCGGGAATGGAGGGCGTTACACGGTTTAATTTCGCCATTTTTACCCGCAGAGCGGTTCAGGCCGACACAAGTCGGTCCAGCGAAGAGAAAAAACGCCAACCGCACGTGAGCGCGTGCGTCGCGGCGACCGGACAGCGTCTTCGGTGTGAAGTGCAGGAAACGACCTTCACACACTGGCTTTATCAAAAACACAAAACTACCGAGTGCACGTAACCACTCGCCTCGCGGCGACTTCCCGGCATCGTCCAGGCTTGCGCGTCGGCTTAGGCCACATTAGGAGCTCCCGCGTTCGTTGTCATCGTGTAGCGACCGCCGCACCACTGGTTCGCACCGCCGAAACGATGGTAACGATGACCAGTCCCCAAAGAAAAGGAAGGCGCTTCAAGAGTATTTCGCCAACGTGGCTGTGCCGCCGGAAGACGGCGAACGGGAGGCCAATGATTCCTACTGAATAAAATACCGTGCATATTTGAATGGGCTTTGCTCTCCAGTGACGTCCAAACTATCTGTGCAATATTTGGGTCCAGCTGCTCCCTCAAACCTGGCATCCGCTGTCAGTGTGGGGAGAAGCCAGGTCAACCTCCCGCGCTGCTATTTTTTCATTCTTGGGCCATTCCATCTTTTCGCCAATCTAGGTCATTTTTATTCGTATTCTGAACGCCTTTTGGCGGACTTCTGTATTTATTCTTGGGTTTTGGGGGGAGACGTACAAGATTGATTGATTGATTGTAGGGTTTAACGCGCCGACGCAAGGAGACGTACAAGATGAATATTTTCAATTGTGCCAGTTCATCTATATAAAATTTTAACAGCGACGCTGTCGAGGAAGTCGACATTTTTTGTGTCCGTGGTTAAAAATAGCGAAACGTTTGCGAGCGCGGGACATGAGAGCAAGGCCGGCATTAAATACCTCATTCGGAGCCCTGTGTGAACGGATTTTTCTACAGTACCACGCACGCGCGCCTCCTCATTAGTGAAGCCTGCTGCGCAGTTAACCACACAGACAACGAAACATCGGCGAAAGTCCGAAGTGGTGGTCTTAGTACTAAAGAACTAAAACAGCGGGTGCGCTAGCTTCCGGTTTACACGCCAGGTGACACATTGACAGAAGGACAAAGTTTCAGCGTTAAACTTTTTGACAGTGGAGTGGGGGCACACTTTAGCTTTTATATAAAAACTGCACATACATTATTTCAAATCTTGTATTTTTTCGGTGCTTCATAAACATGTCTCGGCTGTGGTCTGGTGTGGGCGCACCACGTCTTTTCACACACGTGGGGAAAAGTCTAACGGGGCCAAATGATTCCTGTCAGTATGAGATAAACCCCCTCAAGTAATATTGAGGGCGTGCGAGATTTGTCAGGATAGATGGGTTAGTCAGCCTAAAGCGAAAAACAGCGTTTCTCGTTCTTTAAAGGGCATTTTTCAATCTGCTCTGTTTCTCTTTAAAAAGCTAAACCCACGCCACCGATTTAACACCTGATTTTTTTAGCAAGTAGCGCTGCTTAGAAATGTGCATACGAGGAGACAGCTGTAACGACAAGTTGCCGTAATAAAGATTTCCTTCAGTTGGTTTGCAACACGGCAGGGAGCAGATTTCAATCGAAGCCAAAGAATTCAAGATAAGCCTTCCACGGGGCGAACCCCGTAACATCAGCTTCTGCTCGATAAATAAAGATTTATTCTCTTTCTCTCTGTTAAAATAAGACCAACGCGGGTGTTAAGATAATTTCAGTAACCAGAAATACAATCTCTGTTTCCGAAGTAGTTAAACCCCTGTACGAATTTTTTTTTCATATCCATGCGCACAGTAACAAAAGCAGCAAAAAAATGTTCTGTAGCAACAGATTAAATCAATTTATTTTGTGGTTACTTCTTTCTGCCTCAGGTATAGATTACTTTTCAGGCTGATGACTTCGCGACAAGGCGCCCTTTCAGCATATCTTTGGTTCTTGCTTGAGCTTTTTGTTTCAGCAGAAGTGTCGAAAACCGAAAGTTTCACTGGAGTTAGTTTTATAAGTACGGCCTCCCGAAGCCTCTTAAGGCGGTTTCTCGGAAGCCGAATTCCACCTTCGCACCTTGTTTTGTGTGTGAAACTGTTGGCCCAGGTTTCTCGGTATATGCATCATCATTAGGGATGATTTAGATATACGCGCTTTCTCCCTCACTTCAAAGTGAACCACCGAAGTCTCTTATTTCAGTGGATGGAAGAGAGAGCAGGATGAATAGACAAGAGAGGGAGGCGAGGGGGTCATTCCGTGCAGGTCGGCGCCCACTTCTCGCCGGCGTCCTGTGTGACCGCGGGCCTCAAAGCGACCACCCGGCTGTTAACAAGACCAATAAAATGCCTAGCGCTCCTGTATGCGTGCCTCACGACGACCGCCCAGAGATTCCAGAGCACTTTTGTCAAGCGAAGCCTATCCACTTCGGGAGATTGCCTGAGATAACCCCCCCCCCCCACACACACACACACAAAGAAAACTTTAGCGTTCGCCGTAATCGTGCAACTCTTGCTTGGAACGAGAGAGACTCCAGCTTTCGCCGTAATCGTTGCAATACTTTCTCGGAACGGCAAAGAACGTCAGAGCGTGCACCCCTCTAAGTTGATATCCAATTATTATCACTGAAAAAATGAAAGACGCTTAGACTTATAGCCACAATGATAATAAAAAGGTACTTGCGGAAGGGCAAAAGAAAAAAAATCGGCTGCAATCATGGACTCAAACATTCCTGAAGCGCGAGACACATAGACGACTGTTGCACACGATTAGCATGCAACTGATCGTTAGGATTGATCGTTTGGACCGGTTTTGGCGACGTTGGCTGGTCGAAGCAAGCTCACAACGTGCGAATGGCAGCCATATGAAGTCGTGCCATCGTTCCGATTGTCGTGAGGTCAGAGCCAATGAGAGCCCGTTCAGCCGGCAACCGGCTTGCGTTGCTCGGGTCGCTCGGGTAATAAGAACTTTGGGCTTAGCATACTGGCGGATGCTAAGCCTATTCGCGCAACTGCGATTGACAATCCGTAACACAACTTCTCACCACACTACCATCCCCTTTCTTGCATGTGGAACTTTATTTTATCCTTTCAGCTATAACTGCCGTTTGAGCGATCGGTGACCAAGACATCTGAGTAGCCTGTTTCGATGCTTCCGCGGAGGTATCGCCATCTCTTGGCCGCTCGGCGCACCGGACGCCGGGGAGACCAGACGGACTGGTGAACCTCCACGGCTGGTCAGCGTAGGCTTGCATCGCGGCAGATATCTGATTGCCGCTTTTAAATAAGCCCTGACAACTGTCCCTAGCACAATTTTTCACCACACTAACACCTACTTTCACGTATGTGGAACTTCTTTTTAGCGATCAGCTTGATTCGGAAGAGCGGCGACATGCGGTTGCTACCGTGGTCTTCGCCGGTTCGTGCCGCTCAGTGTTCCGAGCTGGCAGGTGCGGCCGGCGTGTGCGCGGACTCTTTCCGAATGCAGACAACGCTTCACGATTGCCTGTTTCTTGCGAACGACGCGCGAAATCTACAAATTCCGCTCAGCGATCGCAGTAGTTGACCATGGAGAAAAAACAGTGGGCGGAGCAGCGCCGACGGCGCATCGCACGCGCGCATCGGGCCATGTGTCTCAAATTCCCGCGTACGACTAGTCGTGGCGACAGTCGTAACGATCAGTCGCATGCGATTCGCATGCACCAATCGTACATGTGTCTAGCGCTTGATGGTAGTGAAGGTTGCGTATGGCTTCGCTACCGTCCAGTCGTACGCGTTAGTGTAAGCTACCTGCATTTTTGTATTTTTCTTATTTTCTAGTTTTGTAAAGTCATGTTTGACTAATTGTGTCCATTTACGCTATTATAACTTTTACAGCTGTAACTTTGACCAATTCTGCATTTTTGTGAAAATTCAGGGCTGTTACATGGTCCTGGATGTGGGCGTACCCGGAAAAAAAATGCTTTGCAGAAATACTATTGTGTTAGCCCACTGCAAAGAATTGTTACGTGGTGGCGATACAAAGTGAAGACGAACCATGATCAAAAATAAGGAAGGATGTATTTACACTGTTTCATTTCAGTCATGAAATCCCATGCAATCTGCGCGGACACATCTTCTTCGTCATCAATGGAAAGGAATGACGAAAACTGCTACTGTATAAAACCCTGCAGCTACTCTAAAGGTTTTCACTTTGCACCACCATCCAAAACGGTTTTGCAATGCTTTGGTCCGGCTGCTCCCTCTTCTGTTGGATCCGCTGTCGGTGTTGGGAGAAGCTAGGTGTCACGCACGGTGTGTTCTACAGCCGGTATGATGTCCGATGTTCTGTTGCGGTATGTTTAACATCCCTCTTCTTGGTCTTCTCGTGGCATTACATCAGGCTGAAAGATTCCGTCCCGGTCGAGGACCCAACAGAGTGAAGAGTGCGGCGGGAATACGCTATATGATGACCGCAAATCATGAATTAGTGCCTGCCGCCACCGATTATGATGATTCCACTGGTAAAGCCTCGATACGCGAAATTACTTCAAGAAGCGGCGAAACGTCGAAAGTAGTTGGAACCACGTCAGACAACAAGGGTGGATGTAGGGCGTCTTATGTTGGTGTTGTCGCGCCTCATCTAGTGAAGGCTGGTCTTGATGTGCTGGTCACGGGCTGGGGACTGGGGAGGTGGATGCGGTGAAGCTGTGCGGCGGGGCAAAGGCTGCCCCAGAGGCGCCCGTGCCTAGGACGACTGTGGCTCGGCCGATACTTTTGTGAATATCGAACCATGATGGGGATGACTTCCTGCTCACTAGTAAAGATGTTACGTGGCAGCAATGCAAATTTGGAAAACCATGATAAAAAATATTTAGCCATTTACATACACTCTTCATATTGTGTCTATGAAAGATCCAGTGACGGCTATGGTGGGAGCGATCTCTCTCGGTTTATTCTTCTTCATTGATTGATTGTAGGGTTTAACCCTCCGGCGCGACACAGGCGATGAGCCGCACCGTAGTGGAGGGCTCCAGAATAGTTTTGATCACCTGGAAATTCTTAGCATGCGCCAAAATCTCGTACATGCGATAGTTTTAACTTTTCGCGTCCATCAGAAAAGCGGCCGCCGCAGCCGGGAATCGAACCCCCGTCTTCGTGCTCAGCAACAGAACGGTTTAGCCACGCTTGGCCTTCTTTTCTGGCCACCCCAATTTCTGCCTCCTCTTTTTTCTAATCAGCGATGAAACAATAGCTAGAAGACTTCCGTATAAACCTCCGTTGCTCATCTTCCTCACGGTTTGTCTCCAAGCTCCTTAAAACATACGGCCGGCTGGACAAATACCGTCTTGGTACTGAGGAGCAGGGAGAAAATTTAGCATGATTTATGGCGTTAAGCGACCGAAACGTCCGTTTGGCGTCGCCCAGAAGACGCCGAAACAAGCTGTGTAGAAATCTTGTAGTCAAGTCTGTGGCCTGATGAAATACATGCTAATGGCAGGTGAAGCAGAAAAGAAGCTTTTCTCAGAGCCCTGGTTGGCGAAAACATTTTATCATGTCACCCACTTTAAAGAAAAGCCAGGTGTTGCTTTGAAATTGATATTCAGAATTACGCGTATTAACAAACGTACTGGTCCGGGTTGTAAGACTACATTTCATCGTACCATTGATCTTTCATTCCAACAAGAACAGTCGACTGAAACAACCGTCCCGGTTTGGTTGTTCCAGCCAGCAACCCGGACGCGGTCCGCAACCAAGGGCAGCCCCGGAAGAACTCTTCAGAACAGCGTCCCGGCAGCTCGTCAAGGAACAGTGCACCTGGCATACAAGGTCAGCGCACCAGAGAGCAGTCCTTACGACCACTCACCCCCGGACCATGCCCCAACTGCGGTCAAGGAGCGCACCCCAGGACCTTCTGCCCGGCCAAAGCTGCGAAATGCAACTACTGTGGTTATTCCGGACATTTTGCAGTGGTGTTTCGGAAAAAGGCTACAGGCCACCGAAGGAAGGTACGACTTTCTTCTCTCCATGTAGACAAGAGGGCGTATTTTGTTGGCGTGGTGCACAGGGAGCACTCTAATTCTCGGTATGCTCAGGTCGTCATAAACGGCACTCCGGTGTTCGCTAAACTAGAGTCGGGTGCAGAAGTTTCCGTGGTGCCCTCAGCGTTTCCAGGATTGCCTACCAGGTTAGACAAGTGCGACATAACCTTAACAAGACCCGCGAATGAGCCACTCTATGTTCTCGGAAAGTTTATTGCCATTATCCAGTGGAAACAACGCACGGTCCGACTAACTGCGTACGTTGTCTCACCCTTACGCTCCATACTTTTGGGTCTCCCAGCACTCGAAGATCTCGAACCAATTAAGTTGGCTGACTCGGTCAGTTGCGCGTCAGCTATCGACGCTTCCTACCCGCAGCTTTTCAGTTCCCTGGGAGCTATGAAAGTTGAATACAATATTCGACTCAAGCCGAAAGCGATTCCCTTTGCAATTCAGGTTGCGCGTCGCGTTGACTTGCCCTTGCGGGCCCGAGTTAAGCAGGAGCTCGAGCGTATGGAGGGGGGTGATATAATCCGCAAAGTAGACGAACCTACAGAATGGTGCGCGGGTATTGTTCCAGTACTCAAACAGTCTGGAGATATTCGTATTTTCGTTGACTTGACGCAATTAAATAAAAGTGTACTTCGCGAGAGCTATGTCTTGCGAACGGTAGAGGATACCCTTGGTCTGTTAAGTGGGGCATCTGTGTTTTCAAAACTAGACCCTAACTCTGGTTTTATCAGATCAAGTTGTCGCCCGAAAGCCAATTGTCAACTACCTTCATAACGCCATTTGGGCGATACTGTTTTCAGAAACTACCGTTTGGGATAACGTCAGCACCTGAATTTTTTTCAAAAGAAAATGTCGCAGATTCTAGAAGGAATCCCAGGTGTGGTAAAAATGATGGATGATGCGCTCATTTATGGCTGCGACAAGGCTCAACATGACGAGCGTCGGCGTCAAACTTTAGAACACCTCACGGGTGGGGGCGTTGCTCTAAACAAAGAAAGGTATTGTTTTGAGTAACCGAGATAAAGTTTCTTGGTTGTGTGATAAGTCGAGATGGAATCAAGCCGGACGCTGAAAAGGTTCGGGCCATCAAAGAATTGGCGACGCAAACTAACGTATCTGATGTTCGACGGCTGCTCGGTATGACTAATCATCTGGCAAAGTTCATACCAGAATTGGCTTCGAAAAAGGCGCCCTTACGCCACTTGCTTTTGAAGGGTTCTGATTGGACGTGGGGACCAGCCCAAGAGCAAGCGCTGTCACACGTCAAGTACGTCATCACTTCGGGGCGCGTCATGGCTAACTATGATCCAAAGTACCCTACTTTTCTTTCCGCTGACGCGTCAGCATTCAATTTGGGGGCAGTACTTATGATGCAAATACAATCAAACAAAGGAAAACGACCAGTTGCCTTTGCCTCGCGCTCGTTGACGACTGCCAAAACCAGGTATTCCCAGATTGAAAAGGAAGCATTGGCAATGACATGGGCGGCAGAAAGATTCCAAGGCTACATCAAAGGTCTTGATATTGTGTGTGAAACCGACAACGAACCACTTGTATCCTTGTTGGGAAAATCTCCTTTAGATGTTTTACCGCCTCGCATTCAGCGTTTTCGCATGGGGCACCTGCGGTTCAGCTATGAGGTTGTGCATGTCCCGGGTAAGAGTGTTGTTTCTGCAGATATGTTGTCCAGAGCCCAGATTCGAGGTAAACAAACGGGTCATGCACTGTCTCTTGGTGACGTCAACAAACACATTTCTGGCTCTTTGTCAAACGCCGTCGAAGCTGACCTTTTTGAAAAAGTGAAAGCAGAACAAGCAGCTGATGATGTCTGTCAAACACTCATGAGATTCAGCTGGTAAGGGTGGCCGAGTTTCGCGTCGCTTTCGACCGTTTTGCGTCCATACTGGCAGGAAAGAGCGGCTCTGACAGTCGTAGAAGGTGTGCTAGTGAAAGGTGCACGGCTTGTAATTCCACAAACATTGCGCGCAGACATATTGATACGATTGCATCAAAGTCACCAGGGAATCGAGGAATGCAGAGCTCAAGCCAGAGAGTCGATATAGTGGCCTGGGTTGAGTTGTCAGCTGAGAGCTTTGGTGACTGATTGCCGCGTATGCGCAGAGCACAGTCAACAAAGGTCAGAACCAATGATCCTGATAACCACTCCACAACGTCCTTCGCAAAAGCTTGGTGCTGATATGTGCCATATTCAAGAAAAATCGTATTTGGCTGTCGTGAATTATTTTTCTAGATACCCAGAGATAGCATTGCTATCTTCGATAACAAGTGCCACTGTCGTCATGCACCTGAAAAGTTTCTTTGCAAGACATGGCATACCAGAGGTCGTTATGTCTGATAACGGAGCGCAATTCGTGTCGCAGGAATACAGGTTGTTCGCTCGCAACTACGGATTTCGCACTGTGAAATAGAGTCCCAGATACCACCGAGGCAAATGGGGAAGTAGAGAGGATGGTGTAAACAGGTTAATGTCTGATTACAAAAGCGAAGGACCCATACCTTTCTCTAATAGCGTACAGGGACACACCGGGGCCACTGGGAAAAAGCCCGGCCGAACTTCTAATGGGCAGGCGGCTAGGCACAACGATACCTGTCCATCGAAAGAGCCTTCTGCCTGAGAAAGTGAGCCTGAGTAGGTTGAGCAACGACGACACAACCACTCGACAGCGGCAGCGTACGTATTACTTCGTTGCCAGCGATCGAACCGGGCGCGCAAGTCTGGGTGACAGACTGCAAAGCGAAAGCGCGAGTCATGCGTCCTGCTGAGCGGCCGAGGTCGTATGTGGTTAGAACTTCCACCGGCGTAGTCCTGCAGAGAAACCGGAAATTCCTTGTTCGCTTTTTTCGCCGCCGAATGACGGTGAGGACGATGGAGGTAGCTATGATTTCCTTCAGACAGACAGTCGGGTAGAAATCGAACAGGGATGGATGCGTGTTACTGACAGCACGGTACCTGACGATTCATCTAGCCCTTTATTACCGCGAACTGACCCTCCAGAATAGAGAACGCGATCTGGCCGTCTTGTTCGACATCCAGACCGCTACGGGCTCAGTAATTGAATGCTTTTTCTTTTTGTGGCGGATTGTTTCTTTCTTTTATAAGGTTCCTCTTTCGCTGGCGGTGCGGCAAAGTTTCGTTGCAACTGACAGCGTATTCTTTAGGCAGGGGAGATGTGGTGATAGCGCCTATGCCGCGTATCGTGTGCCTGTGTTATCTGCTGCTTTCGCCCCGACGCGCCACGTGCAGTTTGTACGTGACATCACTGGTCACATGTGTGTTTGTTATATATCAACGCTTGTGGCATGGAATAAAGGTTGTCATCATCTCCCCGGCATCGTCGGCGGCTCTGTCCCTTTTCCCATTCTTGCGGCAGCCCAGCTGCACTCGGCCTACTTCTAGGCTGCAAGCCGACAATCCCTCCTCCCCCGTCTCTGCGGCGGATCTCGTCACTCCGTCGGCGGTGGCAGAGACGGAGACGTGAGATCATCTAACACAGGCTTGAGTTTGCGTAAATGTAGCACAAAAAATATCTTCCACTCATGTGATTTACCAACTCAACTCAACCAACCAAAATTCGTGGATCTTGCAAAGATTTAACCTAGAGCTTAGGAAAGAAAATGTACATAAAATAATAAAGCATGTGCTTCAGTGCATTACACTCCTCTCTGGTTTCACTATTTGTAGAGCCACGTGTGAGAATTCTAGTCACGTCGCATGGGTAGTCATTGTGGGCGCCGTTTACAGCTTCGCTTTCCAACACCCTTGACAGGGTGGATTGGCGCGCACTTTTTTATTCTACATTAAGGAACTCCAAACTATTATTTCTTCCTCAGTACGGCTTTTTGTGGATGATGACTATATGCCGTTCTATACCTAATACTGATGATCACCTTGCCTTCCCGAAAGCCCTTAATATTATTAACAACTGCCGTGGTGCATGGCCAATGGCTATTACTTCTTCTCAATGTAAAGTACTATCCTTCAGCCCGAAGAAAACATTTTGATTTTACTGATTGTAGGGTTTAACGCACCGACGCAATGCAGGCCATGAGGCACGCCGTAGTGGATGGCTCCAGATTTATTTTGACCACCTTGGGATCTTTACGTGCGCCGAAATCTCGTACACACAGGTGTTTTTGCTTTTCGCCTCCATCAGAAAAGCGTCCGCCGCGGCCGGGAATCGGACGCGTGACCTCGTGCTCAGCAGCGCAATGCCTTAGCTACGGAGCAACCGCCCCTAAGAAAGCAACTGTTACTTCTGATTATTTTATAAATAGTTTCAACCCATTACGGTTATTTTGGTAGGAATATTTCGGCGTTCATCTCACTGGTAATCTTTAATGGGCGGCACATGTAACATGCATATCCGCAAATGCACCGGGTACACTGGGATAATTACGTCAAAATTTGCAGAACGGGAGAGATAACGTCAACAAGCAAGCTTACTTGACAGTTGTTCTCCCGCAGTGGGAATTCGCATAACCCATATGTAGGTATTACTAAGCCTACCTGCGTAACATGTTCGAAGCTGTGCGAAACGGAGCGTCACGGCTCATTTATTGCATTTCCTGTCGCTACTCCAGTATTACGCAACTAACTATGACCTTTCATTACAGCATCTAAAATAGAAACACGGCGCACGGTTTATCTCCTCTCGCTTCAAAAGTATATTCACGCACATAGAGCACGATCCTCCCTCCACAATCATTCCCTTCATCGGTGTTGCCCTTCTCCAAATAAATAAATAAATAAATAAACAAATACATAAATAAACAAATAAATAAATAAATAAATAAATAAATAAATAAATAAATAAATAAATAAATAGGTAATAAAAAATAAATAAATAAATAAAAATAAAGGAATAAATAAATAATAAAAAACAAAGCACCTAAATAAATAAATATACCGCTGGGAAACCCCGCAAATCAGACGACTGAGAAGACTACGACGCAAAGCATTGTTGCCAGTGTGCGCGAAAAACTTTAGACACACGCCGTATTTGGGACATTCCTATCCGGAGATTTGACGGTAGCCTTGCACCCACCCTCACTTTATCCTCGAAAAGCCATAGGTGCAGGGGAATTCCCATGAATGCATAAAGATTCTTCACAGAATTTTGTACAGGTGCTTACGTTTTTCGGACCAAGTAAAAATAAGTAAAACCACACTATTCTTCATAATAAAGTAGTAAACATATATTAAGCAATTTCCAATATTTTCGCCTACATTTGTATTCACTTATTGACAAATGAGAAGAGACGGACCGCCGTTAGACAAATTTGACAAAACGCTGTTTTACATAGAGGCTAATACAGGAAGCTGCTGTAAACTTAACGAGTGTTTTACGCTGTTTTCTGGAACCGATGAATTTTAAAAACGCAAGATCCCTGCGTGTAGTAGCGCCATTAAGACATTCCGATCTATACATTTCAAAGTACTCCCAGATAGCTAGGGCAGTATTTCCACGGTGGCTGAAATATTTCCCGCAATTTTACATCTGCGATGTAGCGTTTGCTTTCTTGAACATGAATAGTTAGGCAACAATGTTCCTAAGCAATCGGCAGGTGATAAAAATGTTGAAGTATATTAGAGTCACCAGATCCTAGACTGCTTCGGAATATCCGAAGTGCAGATATGCGAGCTGTGCCCTATGAACCATATACGGGAGACAACTTTTGTATGAACCGGAAATTTAAATAGCTGTTTCCCAAAACACATAACACGCCTAACATAAGCGCATCAAACAAATATTGTTTACTATCACTCACTGTGTTGTTAACATTCAACGAATTTGCTGGTAAAAGCTTCCTAATGTGCGTCATTGTGAATATTATTTGAGTGATGCTCCCGAAAATTCAGCCCTGCCATATTGCCTCGAAATCGCACCGTGTCGAAGTTTCCGCATGCTCAGAAAAATGCCAACCTCGGAGCTTCATGGCTGCAACGAGATAGGTCTTCCCTTGTCATGCCGCGTCCCGAACAATTATGTCCGTCTTAGGACTAGAGGAGCCTGACATTGCTCCGTACAGCTCACCTACGTACACATGGATGTGAAGTCAATATTCACTACGCACAGGGCACCTTCTGTATTTAAGGTGACAGTATTGGCGACATCGCGGACCCCGAGCCTCCAAAGTAAACACCAACCCTAGCGAGGTGTTTACAGGTGGAGGGCAATAAACCCCGAACGCTGGCCAAGGCAGCCCTAGTCAAGCTCCAGCGGATTTGCTCCCTGTCGCTCTACGAGTCCATGAGCTCCGGGACCCCATTAGCCGTCTAGGCCAAAGATAATAAAGTACCCGCACCCCTGCTTTCTTTAAAAATCACATGGTTTTTCATTTATCTCCCTTTTAAAAATGGGCCTTCACAAAAGGCCACACCGAAGCACTAGCATAAGGTAAATCAAAACATTTTTATTAGTTTCTTGTAATTCATTCTGTAGAGAACACCCTGGTAGCAAATAAATCTGCCATTCTTTTGACGAAATGCTGTAAATCTGTTATCGGCTCACACTATGACGCTAAAAAACTCGTATCTGGTGATGTACTCGTTGTAGTGAAAAGGAAGAATCAGTGAGAACCTGGTGAAACAGATTACGCTGGCCGACTTGTCTGTCACTGTGACCCCGCAGCGGACCTTGAAATCCTCGCAAGCAGTCATTACGGACAAAGATTTAGGTACTTAGACAGAAGCGGAACTTATTGAGGCGCTTTGACCTCAATTAGTAACTGCAGGCGCAAGAATCATTATCTGGAGAGCTGATCAAAAAGGCCCACACAACACCTCAATCCTATATTTGATCGCAAAACACCCACCCAAACGTAAATTGGGCTTTCATAGCTGCAACATACGAACGAATGTACAAAATCCAAGGCTCTGCTTTAAATGCTAACATGGCATTTGAACCCAACCATGCAGAGCACATGGAAAATGTACCAAGTGTGCCAAGAATGAACATTCGTCAGGAGGCGGTGAAAACACCGCAACAAAGTACCAGAATTGCTTTGTACCGCACGCTTATTATTCCGAAATTGACCATAAATAAAAGCTGAATAGGAAATCATCCAGGTAGATGTAAAAAAAACTAAACGTTTATAGAGGCTCTGTGAAAGCACAAGCTGCTTTCGGCCACATCTTACGCAGACGTTGTACGTCGGGGGTTACGGCGGCGTTTGGTCAGCACAGCAAAAGAGTGCAGCCTCCTTGCTGAAGTGTCCTTTTCTTCTACTCCTGTTGAACAACCGCCTACTTCTTCTAAACCACCTGCATTGGTAATGGCGGTCTCGCCCCTTGGTGGCCTGACTTTGGCAATCCAGAATCGCAACGTCACTGCCACAGGGCAAAGTTGCCTATTCTGGCGACTCCGCCTAATGTGGCGAGTGCAATCGGCGCCGGGTTCATTGCCCCACCCACTGTTTCCGCTCCACCCGCACAATTCACACCTGAGGGCACGGAGGAGATGGACTCTGGAGGGCCCGCAGCAGTATCCATACTTACCCTATCACCTGCCACACCAGTGGCGATTCCGACGTCTACGATGGTTGCAGCTGAAACGAATTGCACCAGAAAGGCTGCTAAGACCAGGCGGCATGGTCCACCGCGCATCCCCCGGACATCCGGCAATGAAATAGACGTCGGACCGTTCCTGCCTGCATCGCAGTAAAAGGAACGGGCTGCGGCGATGTGGCGAGTGCAATCTCCGCCGGGTTCATTGCCACACCCACTGTTTCCGCTCCACCAGCACAAGGCACACCTGAGGGCACGGAGGAGATGGACTCTGGAGGGCCTGCAGCAGTATCCATACTTACCCCATCACCTGCCACACCAGTGGCGATTCCGACGTCTACGATGGTGCCAGCTGAAACGGATTGCACCCGATAGGCTGCTAAGACAAGGCGGCCCGGTCCACCGTGCACCCCCCGGACATCCGGCAATGAAATAGACGTCGGACCGTTCCTGTCTGCATCGCAGTGAAAGGAACGGGCTGCGGCGATGTGGCGAGTGCAATCTCCGCCGGGTTCATTGCCCCACCCACTGTTTTCGCTCCATGGGCACAAGGCACAACTGAGGGCACGGAGGAAATGGACGCTGGAGGCTCGAAGCAGTATCCATACTTACCCCATCACCTGCCACACGAGTGGCGATTCCGACGTCTACGACGGTGGCAGCTGAAACAAATTGCACCCGACAGGCTGCTAAGACCATGCGGCCCGGTCCATGCGGCGATATATGGTTATCAATGTTATCTAGCCCATGATTGCTTCTAGAGAAAGGAACCGCCCAAGTGGCTTTATTTCGAAATTTATATCCTGTATCAGGAACCTTTCTTAGGTTGCACAGTGACCGAAATGCGGTATTATTACTTTTTATTTTTCTTTTATAACTAGCCAGAAACATAAAATTGTACAATTGGGGTACAGGTACGATATTAAGGGACTTATAATATCGTGTAGTGACACATCGTAGGAAACGTTTGCAACATTTTTAAGTGCTTTCTTTTGAATAGAGAAAATGCTGTTTATATTATTCTTCGATGTTGTGCCCCAAACCAAACAACAGTAATTGATTTTGGAAGATAAAAGCGCGTTGTAAACCATAAGTTTTACTTTTATGGGCAAAATATGACAAAATTTGCACAGAATACCAGAAATCTTTGCCAGACAGCTCAGTACCCGCTTTAACTGCGAATTACATAGTAAGTGGTGGTTAAAAATAGCGCCGAAAGTTTTGAATTTCGAAACTACTTCAATCCTATCATTACCAATATGCAGGGTAAAATTGTAGTCTACATGTTTCTGATAAGGCGTAAATACAACAGCTTTTGTTTTCATACTATTAACTTCCAAGGAATTAACAGTACTCCAGCGGTTTAGTTTTTCTAGCGTAGTATTTGCACTAAAACACAGTTCTTTGGGGTTATCAGATTTTACAAAAAGGCTTGGGTCATCGGCGTAAATTAGGAAGTAAGTTTGATCCGTCATGTTTACAATATTGTTAATGTGGAAAACATAAATAATATTGGTCCAAGTATGCTCCCTTGAGGGACACCAGCAGTCAGAGTTTTGAAACTAGAGAAGAAAGTAGTAATTTTGATAAACGGTGTTCAGTCAGTTAGGTACGAATTCAAAAGTTACAGTGCAACACCACTAAATCCATAATACTCCAATTTTTCTGAGTCTACTTACCCGATCACCTGCGACACCAGTGGTGATTCCGACGTCTACGACGATGGCAGCTGAAACAAATTGCACCCGACAGGCTGCTATGACCACGCGGTCCGGTCCACCGGGCACCCCCCGGACATCTAGCAATGAAATAGACGTCCCATCGTTCCTGGCTGCATCGCAGTGAATGGAACGGGCTGCGGAAATGTGGCGAGTGCAATCGCCGCCGGGTCCATTGCCCCACCCCCTGTTTCCGCTCCACTGGCACAAGGCACATCTGAGGGCATGGAGGAGATGGAGGCTGGAGGGCCCGCAGCAGTATCCATACTTACCCCATCACCTGCCACACCAGTCCCAGGCAGCACAGGACTGCTCGGCCTAACTCAAGCCGGTGTACTTTGGCCAGTGATTTTCTGTACGGCCTTTTTCTGGCAGCGGTGTTCGGGCCGTGTCCAAATGTGGGCCTTTTGGCCGTATAGGGCCATACTCCCATTGCTGTCCAACGGCCAATGTCCGTCAGCCAGTCGACCGGTTTACGTTCATACGGCCAGATTCCAGCCGTAGGGCACCAGCCATTTCAAAGCCACCCGTAAGCGGCCGAAGTACGGCCACCGGAGGACAGCCGTGATGCGGTCGTCGGAGTCGAGCCAGACTAAAGCTGCCGGAAGTTCGGCCGTGCAACCCGCGTCGGAGTTCAGCCACAGTACGTTAACTGTACTGGGGCCAGTGGACGACCACTGCATGCAGCGCAAGCAGATGACTCAATCGCGCTGTCCAGTAGCACAAACCCATCATTTCGGGTCCACTGCACCCACATCAAAGTTAGCCCGCGCACACAAACCAGCCGTCGAACCTTCAGCGCAGCCTTGCCTAATTATCAGCGTCAGTTTATACCAAAATTATTTATTCAACAGTGCTCACACATGGTCGTTCCTTTAATTGCTGTGCCTCTTTTACTGTCGAATACAGCAAATATTCATTTCTTTGTTGAGCTCGAATAGATGTACTGTCCAGGTCCTGATATCTTCTCTGGGGCGGCTTACCTGTAATAAATGGGGAAGGAGGAGGGGAGCGGGTGGAAGGCGTATACTTTAATGGGCTGAATTTCACGAATATAAAGGGCCGCTGTTACCCCGTAAGACAACCTTCCTGAACACTTTCGTGCTCTGACTAAATCAACTATATTTACAATAGCTGCTTGATTAGTTTTGTTGTATACTAAACCGGCGCGAATGTCTTTACGAGGAGTTTCGGTACACCACAAAACACTCAGGAGCATTCAATATAATTTCATTCCCACAAAAAGTATGTCCAGTTTTTTCTCATTTTTTTTGCAAAGAAATTTTCTACTCGATCAACTTTTCTGAAGATCTTTTACAGGGCTGATCGAGGAGAGATCAAACAAGTACTTTCATTTTCAATCTATTTTTTATGTTCTTTTCATGAGGTACGTGCACACCACTTAAAAGTACAAAACAACTTAATTTTCTTGTAATGTCGCACTACGTTAAAAAATTCTAGACGCGTTGCGAATGACGCCATGCTTCAGGTGGCTGCAGGTGTATCACTCTTTGTCCACGCAAGTAAAGGCGTAATCCTAGAGTTTAATAAATTGTTTCAAACCAATAACATAGCAATGGTACTATTCATACAGCAAACCTTGCATACAGATACAAAAAAAACAATAATTATTTCATTAGTGCTGTTTGAATGCGTAAGGTTCTCAACCTGTCGGAGGCGAACTTGCGGCTCCGCAAGTTCATTTATTTATTTATTTATTTATTTATTTGTTTGTTTATTTATTTATTTATTTATAGATTTGTTTGATACCTGCTTCGCCCTTGCATACATTACAGCAGCGAGATGATACATACACTAAGCCTCAAATTTGAAACCAAATAACAGAACAATTCTACAAAGCGCGGTGAAAATCCTCATTATAAACCGTGGATACAATCATACGTGGAAGATAATTACACTCTTGTAGTGCGCAAAGCGTCACCTTTAAAGAAACGTTCATAATTTGCTTTAAGCTATAGGTCTCACTTTGGGATATGTAGAATGGCGCTTCCATAAACTTCTCATCACTTATTCCAGTTTTCAAAAATAGATATTACGAAAAATGTCAACCTAAGGTTTCCTCTGTGATCTTTCACGTCTTAGCATTAAACATTACGTTCTTTGTACTCATGATAAGCTGACAGTGCCAATTACCTAATACGGATCGCACAGCCCTATTCTGTATGTTTTCGAGCGTATCAACCAGCTCTTTGGTGTAGGGATTCCAGAAAACAAATGCCTACTATAACATAGAACGCACATGAGCGAAATAGGGTTGTTCTTTTAAGCTATATGGAGGTTCGCTGAAATTCGTCTCAGAAAGCCAGAAGCACGTGCAACGGTCACTTGCATGTTGTGAACGGGCCTATTTATCCTCTAACCACCCGTTAAATAAACTTCTAGTTATTTATATTCCCTTCACGTTCTTAAAGCAGCGTAATTTACGGTATACGTATTCAATTGTAATGAAGGTCTTCTTTTAAAGGTGACGTTAACACAAGTTTTACATTCAACGACTTTTCTGAATCACCACACCAGGATGTTATTAAATTCGAATCATGCTGCAGGTATTCGGAATCACGTTCATTTTCTATAGTTCTGTAAACTACGCAGTCATTCCCGAACATTTCGAATCAAGACTTGGAGGCAATAGTAATAACGTTTATATGTAAAAGAAAAAAAGGGGCCCGCAACTGAGCTTTGGGGAATTCCTGAGGTCACGGGAACATATCCGGATGAACAACCACTGAGAGCGGCTGACTGCTGTCTTAGAGAGAGATAGTGGGCTGTCCATGCAATAACCGATTCATTCACGTTATAGCCCGCAATGTACTAACAAGAAAACGATATGAAACACACCTTCAAAGGCTTCTTTTGCTTTTCAAAAAAATGCAGTCAACTACTTTAGGCTTATCTATTGCTAGAGCCAAATCGTGCGTGAACTGAACAAGCTGCGTTGAACAAGAAAAAACTGACGAAATCCGTGTTTGCCATGATGCTGGCGATAATGTTTAACAAATGAGTCATATCCCAAATGTAGATAAGCTCACATTCAAACACCGCAACAAAATTACATCCAGGCTTCATCATTGACAAGGACCTGTTGTCATGGCAAATTTAAATAGAAATTTTTTCTAACTAGGCAGTCATAAAATGCCATGAAGTAACAGTGCCCGACCTTAGCCTCTTCTATGTTCATCACCATCAAAACAGTGCAACATTTTTTTTCGCAGTATTATTGTAAGAAGAATAGCCGAAAGTTTTGCGCTTTTGCGGACCCTTGCCTTTCTTTGGTCGCGAGTCCTTGAAATGGCGCCGGTTGAGCTCCTGCGTGGTGGCCGCTTGCTCGACGCCCTTTAAGGCTAGTTAGTTCGGTGAACCACCGCCATGTAGGATCGGACATCTGTGCCGTGTTGATGTCTCCAATGCTCTCCATTTTTTGAGAGGCGAATAGCCTCCAGCTGATGCGTCGACGAAGCCGGCGGGCGAGGCGTGGTAGCGGCTATGACTGGCGAGGCTTAACTCGTCCGTCGGTGTGGCACAGCCTTCTTCTGCAAACAAATGGCATTCTGATGGCCTAAGATGTTGCCTGGTAATGTCCAGTGAGTCCTTGCAGCTTGCCCGTTCACCTAGAACACTCAATACTGCTTTACAACCAGTGCGTTCATTTAAAACGCAAAAACACGGAGTGCATTTAAAATGCATCTGCGCCATTCGGCCCCTAACGGCTTTTTCTTCACCCAGGGAAAAACAGGTCCTGCAAAGGCCGGCCTCCTTCCAAACACGTCTGTGCATGAATTCTCGGCGCCCAGACGCGTGCCGTTGTGCGGCAGTACACCGCATTCCGAAAGAATGACGTATAACCAGACACCTTACGTAGGCTGGTCTCCTCTTGAACACCGGTTCCCAAATATTCTGAGGCCGTTTGCTTGCCGTTATTCGGTCTAGGACCGCTAACCGAATGAAAAACGCACATTCTGTGGCCGTATGCTGGCCTGTCTCCCTTATAACACCGGTTGCCCAAAGAAAACGAATATTTTGCCGCCCGACGCAAGGTTCACCGTTGAAATAGTGAATGCGCGGCAGCCGCACTCCGGCCGGTCTCCGTTCGAACACCAATTGCAAACAAGAATATGGATATTCTGTGGCCGGTCGCTTGTCGTGCTTCGGCTGAACACCGCTTCCCGAAGAAAAAACGGATGCCCTACAACCGTACTTCGGCCGTTCTCTTTCTCAACATCGGCAGCCGAAAGTGAACTGAATATCTGGCAGCCGGGTAGCTGCCGTTGTGCGTCTGAACACGGGCCGCCGGAGAAATACCGAAGCGCTGGTTGCCGAATGTTGGATGTTCAACGTACCATCAGTGGCTGCCAGAACCTGGATGTTGGCCGGACATGCCATAAAGCGGCCATAGACGGGCCGGTCTTGGGTCACACTTTCTGTGCCGCCTGGGGTGGCGATTCCGACGTCTACGATGGTGGCGGCTGAAACGAATTGCACCCGACAGGCTGCTAGGACAACGCGGCCCGGTCCACCGGGCAACCCCGCGGACATCCGGCAATGAAATAGACGTCGGACCGTTCCTGCCTGCATCGCAGTAAAAGGAACGGGCTGCGGCGATGTGGCGAGTGCAATCTCCGCGGGGTGTATTGCCCCACGCACTGTTTCTGCTCCACCGGCACAAGGCACACCTGAGGGCGCGGAGGAGATGGACTCTGGAGGGCCTGCAGCAGTTTCCATACTTACCCCATCACCTGAAACACCAGTGGCGATTCCAACATCTACGACGGTGGCAGCTGAAACGAATTGCATCCGACAGGCTGCTATGACCAGGCGGCATGGTCCACCGGGCACCCCCCGGACATCCGGCTATGAAATAGACGCTGAACCGTTCCTGCCTGCATTGCAGTGAATGGAACGGGCTGCGGCGTCCAAAGTACCCGTAAACCCCAGAACGCCCCCTAGAAGAATAACAGTCCGAAGGACGAAACTTGAAACCACACACACACACACACACACACACACACCCACGCACGCACACACACACACACACACACACACTCACACACACATACACACATACACACATACACACACACACGCACGCACGCACACACACACATACACACACACGCACACGCACACAGATACACACACACGCACGCGCACACAGACACGCCCACGCGCACGCACACACTCCAGTAGGTCTTATATGTTGCAAAGAGAAAATATCACTCAGTGGAACTGTAGTGGCCTCCTTAAAATTTCTGGTGACACCTTCCAGATATTGCATTCCATTCAACCAAGTGTGGTGCCCTTACTTACAGATCTGGAGCTCCGATTTCGACGGCCTCCTATATCAGCTACCTGAATCCTTCATTCCTATGGGAGAGCGGAATGCATAACCCTAACTAGTTTCCATAACCAGTGTCTCTTTTAAACTATTGCAACCTATGATTTACTCAAATCGTGCCTGTTTCCTGGAATCTAGCCCTTTAGTCACTCCCTGTCAGGATGGATTCTTAACGCGTTGGATGGATTCTTACAGCATCAGCTCAGGATCACGGCTCACTTGTATAGTGCATTTTTGTTGTCTTCAATAAGCTTTTGACACAGTACCTCACCCATTACTTCTCCTAAAGTTAGTACGTTGAACATCTAACCAAACACACCTAAATGAACAGAATGCTTTTTGATTAATCGCAATCACTTTGAAACAAGTAATGACTGTGACTCACCTCTTTCTGAACTAACATCTGGCGTGCCTCATGGTTCCCTTCTAAGCCCTTTACCTTTACTGATATATGTTATTGACCTCCCTGACAGTATCAGCTCCTCCATAAGGCTATTTCCCGATGATTGCGTTCTTCACCGCAAAATGCCGAGCAAATCAGATTACCCACTCCTACAGACTGACCTCGAGACTGTCTCAACGTGCTGCAATAAATGGCTCGTGATTCTCAACCCTAACAAATTTCATTTCATGACAATAACTCGGCGAACTATTTTTACTGCTTGTATGCATACAGTGGAACCCCGACAATACGACTTTCAAGGGACAGCGAGAAATCGTCGTACGATCGGGTTGTCGTACGACCGGAGTTCCAGTAAATTCCGGCCTAGTAGACGGTCTCACGTGGTAACTGGGCTAAGAACTTTTTTAAACTAATATATTTAACGCGTTATCGCAAGATTGGCGGACCCCTAGCTGAAATTCTAATTTTTAAAAAAGCAACGCCTATGTTGCGCTCCCCTCCCTTTCATGGCGTCCAGCTAACCCAACAGTCCAGCACCTTGAACGCGCCAGATCAGACCGACGTGGTAGTGGTCGAGGATGTTGAGAGAAGAAAACGCGAGTGTGAAACCGCCAAAGCCATGCGATACGAACGATAGTACAAGGCGGAGTTGAAGAAAACGACATTTATCACTATTGGGTCAAAGAGTTCAAACAGTTATGTATTCAAAGAATATATAACGGTTTTTTTCCCAGAAGATCAAGCAACGCGAAATAGATAAATGGTTCAAACATCGCGAGTAAACCGGATAGGATTGAATTGAAAAACACTTTATTGAATAAATCCTGCAGTAGGTAAGGCCACGTTTACGGGCCTACCTCAACGGTGCTGTGCATTGCATCCCCTTGAGGCTGCCCCGCTTCACAGAGAACAATCTGCGGAGTCCGTGCCTTTCGAGTGCCTAGAGAATGTGCTGGATGGCCCACTTTTATCCGAATTGCTGGTTGATGCGAAGGCGATTTGGAGATCTGCGCGGTATTCTATGAAGCTGGCGCCGTCTTGGATGGTGGCATGGTCCCATAGTATGTGCCAGCGATTGGCCGTACCTTGCTTGCAGATGTAACACTGTGCGAAGGGATAATCGTCGGTGTACATGTGATGGAGGAGCGGTGGTGTGAGCGCCGACGCAGCCTGGAGGCGTCGTAGGTGTACTGCGTCTTCCTGCTCAGATATTTTTGGGGTGAGGGGAATAGCTGGCGAGCAGCCGTGATGTTCTTGAGGATTTCTCCTTATTCACTCGGTGAGGCTTTAGTCGCCGTCTACGAGTCCCATTCCGGATGGGCACCTGCGGGGAGGGGGAAGCGGGCGCGATGGGTGAGAGCGCGCGCTTCCCTCTGAGCCATCTCATTGTAGTTTGGTGCTTACTGTAAACAATCTCCCGCGTGGGCAGGGATCCATCTTAATTCCTTGAGCACGCCTGGCAAGATTGCTGTTCGCTGGATAATGCGGGCGGCTTGGGGGTTGATGCGTCCACGTGTAAAGTTGCAGAAGTCTTGTTGGTAAACCGTGTTGCGGCGAAATTTATAGCGTGGTCTTACTACAGTTACTACAGTTGCTTGCTGCGCCGCTCAGTGAGTGACCCAAATTGGCGGTGCCAACCATGGGTCGGCAAAGCAGAAAGAACTCACTCAAACTCAATCACAATTTTTTTCATTCACGCTGTACTCAATCAAACTCAGACTCAAAAATATTCCCCGCATTTCCCCGAGGGGAAGAATGTGAAAGTGCGAATGCAGGAGTTGAATTTGCGCGGTTCGGTAATGTTCGCGAAAGAGAGATCACACACACACACACAACTACAAATAAAGAAAGATGCATTTATTCACAGACACCTATTTGTGTTGTCGTTGTACTTGATTGCTAGAGCCGATCTCAGCTTTGAAATTTCGTGTCAGTACTCCTTCAAGCGGGTGCATTAGCCCTTCTCACGCCCGATTCCTGGCCAATCCCCCACGTGGGTATGTTCCATGCACCGACACCTATTTGTGTTGTCGCTGTACTTGATTGCTAGAGCGGATCTCAGCTTTGAAATTTCATGTCAGTACTCCTTTAAGCGGGTGCATTAGCCCTTCTCACGCCCGATTCCTGGCCAATCCCCCACGTGGGTATGTGCCATGTCAGCGGCCAGGCAGCGCGCGCCCATCTCCCCCCCTTGCCAAGGAAGACGAGGAGATTCCTCGCTAGTCCCCCACGTGGGTATGTGCCATGTCAGCGGCCAGGCAGCGCGCGCCCGTCTCCCCCCCGTTGCCAAGGAAGACGAGGAGCGCGCGCACCCGCATCTGTTGCTATGTGGACGGACGGCGGTCACCGGAATTCAGGGTCGCTTATAAAGTGCATTCGCACTTAAAAGCTCGTCTGTTCACAAAATTACTTGTACTCACTCATGAAATGCTCATTTGTAATCATACTCACTTGTACTCAAACTCATTTGTCCTCACGAGTATTCGTGCTCAATCTGTACTCATGAGTACTGAATCTGTACTCATGCGTATATACTCTGTACTCATGAGCACTCACTCTGTACTCATGAGTACTCAATCTGTACTCATGGGTACTCAATCTTCTGCACTCATGAGTACTACTCATTCTGCACTCATGAGTACTACTCATTCTGCACTCATGAGTACTACTCATTCTGCACTCATGAGTACAGAATCTGTACTCATGAGTATTCAGTTTGTATTACTCACGAATAATCAACTTATCTGCACTGTTAGCTAGGTCGTATCTCGAATAGAAGAATAAATAGAAAAAAAAATACAATGTTTAATTGATTAGAAAAACACAGGTTACATATATATCAGGACAGAGGAAGAAACGTCTGACGCGGTGCACTGTCGTACATGTGAGAGAGTGAAATGGAACGTAAGCACTCGCGTTGCGTCCGGCATCTCCTCTTGTTTCAGGAATAAAACAACGAAGACTAGGCCGGGTCGGGCTCAGGGGAGCTCGGGACTTGTCGGTGCGGCCGTGGCCGTAAACTGCGGTTTTGTGCGTGTCTTCGGGTGGCAGCTTTTGTCGTCCGTTTTCGTTTCTGGGCGCGCTTATACTCTCGTAATCGTGCTCAAGATGTGAATTGTGCCTGCCCGCAGGCTAAATGAAACGTTGAAAACGTGAAATGAAATGAAATGAAAATGAAGACGTGAAATGAAATGAAATGAAACGTCCGTTCGTATCCACATTATTGTCGGCTTATTCACAGATGCTTGATGCTGGCGTTTGTTTTTTTATTGTTCCGGATACTAGAAACTTTGTTGAGAGGGTGTTCGTCTCGTTGAGTTTCGGTGAATTTCAAATCTGCTTGATTTTATTGTGTGTGTGCCGTGGGATTGCCTTTGTCAGACCTGAACTTGGCAGTGTTTACGGCGTTGCGTTAGCCGCGCCGCTTTCGTCGGCGATTGTGTTCGTGTAGCTCGTCGCGTGCTTGATGCATGTGGGGGCGTAGACGTCCGGTTGGTCCGGTGGCGAGTTGCGTTGTGTAGGGATGGTATAGTTCAGCGCGTTGAGGACGTTGCTTGAATTGTCGTGTGCGTTGCGTATGGTGCGGGAGCCGTTTGGCTTTTCGTTTAGTGTGCAGTAGCGCGGCGTTTTCGTAAGGTAGCATGGCTGATCGGTCAAGGCTTGCAGTCGCAGTGGTTGTTTCGGAAGTGAAACCGTTGTGGTGGGGAAGCAGGCGTGATTCATGCCGTCCGTTCGGTCCCACATTCCTTGGCGTCGCAAGCGTGACTTCATCGTTAGGACATTCGATGCCTTCGTCTGAATCGGGTTCATTTGTTTCCGTTCTTGCCGTGTCCGTGTCATTGCTCAAGCCCTCCTCTTTTGCCCGTTCTTTCGAGAATGCTATAATCGCTATCTCTCCCTTACAAGCATTCTCCGTTCGTCCTGAGTCCGCTTGCTCGTGGTTGCATCCTCTTGTAGGAAATGGTGTTTGTCGTGCGAGTCTCGGTCGAAGCGTGGGTGCCGGGGATCTTGTTCGTTCTAGCTCGGACATGCCGCATGCGCTGGCCGTGTCGTTGCTCGTTGACGGACCTACCTGCACGAGTGTTATGTCGTTCGTCCGCTGGACATCGGGCTGGAGCAGCGGGTGTGGAGCGCTCGTACGTTCCGGTAGGGTTGCACTGCGTGCGCTGGGTCTATTGTTGCTTGTGGCCAGGTGATTTCTGCGGTTGTAACATTCGCTGGCAAAGTCTGGATAGCAGCAGTGGGAGCGGAGGATGTCGCGAATAGTAGTTTCCACCGTGTGTGCTGGCTTGGCGACGTTCCTTGCGCTGTGCATTTCGTTCGCCGTGGTCAGCCCCACTGGTTCAAGTTGGATGTCGTTCGTCGCCTCTGGTGCGTTTCGTGCGCTGCGAGTCTCGTTTTATCTAGGAAACGCCACTATAATTGGTGTGCAGTTGTTCGCCACGTATGGTGCATTTCGGCCGCCGTGCGTCTTGTTCGCTTGTCGTGGCCAATCCACCAATCCGGATGTGATGTCGTTGGTTGCGTGGACCGGCGCCAGGACAGCACGAGCGAAAAATGTACGTACTGGGTTCGTTGCGTTCCGTGCTCTCAGCGTTCCGTTCGTGTACGTCTGTACCGCAATAGCGGGTGCCAGGAACGTGGTGCCGTGGTGCCTTCTGGCTCGTGCACGCTGCGTGTGTTGCGCGTCTCGTTCCTCGTTGCTGGAATGACCTGCGCGTGGGCGATGTAGCTCATGGGTGATGTAGCAGAGCAACGTGTGTTCGTTATCTCGCACTGACATAACATTCGTCATCTCGCACAGAAATGCACTGACCTTCCATGCGTTTCCGTAATCGTGGCAATTACCTGGGAGAGATCCGGTGAGCACGCAATCACAATTTTGCATGCGTCGTATTGTTCATGTGCGTGCCGTCGTGCATTCTGCCTATGTCTGGATCTCGTGCAGTCCAGGCACCGTGGGCAACGTGCGGCCGGCTCTCGCAAGTTGTCTCTAAAAACTTTCTGGTTCATCACGAACTCTTAACAACTGACCTGATCATATTGTCAAGTTTCTTAAGATAGTTTTGTCGTACCTTGAGATAGGGCACTGCATATGTTATGCGGCTGATGACGAAGGCCTGCACTAGGCGGAGCGTCTCGCATTCCTTGAGGCCCCCGTGTTTTCCTGATACTCGACCGATCATGCGGCTGATTTGTTCACACGTGGATTTAAGTATGTTAAGGGCAACGGCGTTATTGCATTTGTTATTACTCCCTTTTAAAACGTCCACCGAACGTTTAACAGAGCTAGGGATGCACAATACGATCACTGAGCTCATAGATGCTCAGTACACGAGTCAAATCATGCGACTGCCAATGACAACTACTGGCAGGCAGGTCCTTGAAGATCTCCGCATCGCTCTACCCCCTACCACTGAAAAGACAGAGCGGACATCCCTCCCCCTTGGCGCCGCAAACTAATCGTTAAACCTCTGCCCCGTAATATGCATCCTGACCGAAACTCACGAAGAAGGCAAGGCCGAGCAACAGCCATAACAAAACAATATGGCACCCGTAAAGGCGTGTATTAGGTAGACGCAGCGGGGTCCACATGGGAGGGCATCTGTACGGTTGTGGTCCTGCATGAGGGAATACAGGTGGATGGACTATTGGTGAAAACGAGTAAAATTCAGTTTGCTGAAGAGACGGCTATAGCTTTGGCCGCTACTCACTCTAACGCAACGCACATAATGTCTGACTCGCAACAAGCTTGCCGAAATTTCATCAGGGGTCGGATAGCACTCCTAGCTAGAAAAAAATTCTCACAAATGCCAATCCAGAAATATCCGACACCATAAAACAACTTGTATGGGTACCTGGCCACCCGGGAGTAGAGAGGAACAAGGCTGCGCACACAGCCGCCCGAGCGTCTCTCCCCCGGAATTCCTCCGACTTCTTAGGCTCTGACCGTACGCTTGTACCTTACCGGCTAACCACATTCTCTGAGGTCACAACATACCTGCGCCACGGTAGGCGGGCGTTCCTGGTGCCCGCCAAGGGCCTGGATAGAACTGAGGTGCGCCATCTCCGCCGGGTGCAGACGGGCTCATTCTACAGCCCCGCAATGCTAAAACACATCAACCCGACCTTCTCGGCTTCGTGTAGTTTCTGCGGTCAGTTGGCAGACACGTATCATATGGTATGGGCCTGACAGTATAATCCAGGGTTAAAAGTCAAAGTAAAGCCAACGAGGGAGGGCTAGCAGGCGGCCCTGTCCGGCTGCTCGGACCTAGAGTCTTAGCGGGCTCTCGTCCAGCGGGCACGGGCGGCGGCTTCGACCAATGGGATCCCGGACTGAGGAATACCACCCAGGCAAGAAAGGCCAAACCGCCTCTCCCTCTCTTTAACTCTGTCTTGTACATTAAGAAAGTTTTTCCTCCGCCTCCTCCTGCTCCTCACGCAAACTCCTGCTCTCAAACAGCGCCGCTTGTAGGGTCCTCTGCCGTTTGGTGTCGGAGGCAGCGTGAAGTAGCGTTGGCACATTCGTTCGTTTGGAGAGATAGCGACGTTCTCCGTTGTCCTCTAGAAGACGGAAGACGATGTCGTCCTTACGGCCAGAGCAGGGTAGCCTTCGTAATCGTAGTGCGCTCACGAGCTGCTGTTTCTTCGCAGAGCATAGGACGTAGCGTTCCGTTGAAGACAGCAGTTTGTCGACCACCACTGACATGGGGTCAGGCGGTGCCTCACGTCTGCGTGCCGCACTGGTGCGGCACGCAGACGTGGTGCGGTTCGTCCACGTTGTTCGTCTCTTCGTCCGTTCGTCCTCTCATGGCCTCAAATTCTGATCCTGTGGACTGCAACATCTTAGCTAGGTCGTAGCTCGAATGAAAGGCTAAACAGAAAAAAATGAAATGGTTAACTAATTAGCGAGGCTAAACAAAATATGCGAGGCTAAACAAGGCATCGCACGCGTTCAACTGGATATTATGATGTCCGATTCACAACTAACAAACGTGCTTAGGTGTACTCGGATATTTTATTTCCATTGCTGGGGCAAATTCCACCGCCAAGCCTGTACGGTGGCGCTATATGCTCACTTCTAAATGGCACTACACGAGACCATTATACTAGCGAACCTTAGCAAAATGTTTCAAAACGGGAACCTAATAAAACCATATGGGCACTCGTACATCAGCCAAATTGTCGCTTGAATAAGCACAGCGGAATGGTGCGGACAATTTCAGTGAGACAAACGTCACAAACCACGCAGTCGGTTTGACGAGAGTTACGTAAATTAACTGCGACTTGAAATGAGCAGTTCGGCTCACGAAACGACTACACAGCGTGACATGCGTCTACGGAAACTTCTGAAGACCAAAAAAGAGAAACTTCAGTACGCCTAGTACGTGCAATGTTAGCAGCCTCCACCACCTCTCCTCTAAAACCACTGGAATGGAGCAAGCGCAATGAAGCCGCCACGCGTTCACAGGCCGCGTCAACAAAAATAACTGCGGCAGTCAACAAGTGCCATAGGAGTAGAGCAACTGCGGCCGCGTTTCCCGCCGGGCCCTCACCCACTCGTTTTTCCCTCTTCACCGTGACCCCTTTGCGAGCGACCGCCGTGAAATGCTTACAGCGCCAAACAGGGGCGGAGAAAAGGGGGAGGTGCAGTTTTCCTTGTCTAATTTTGCCATCCTTGACTGTTAAGCTGCACACCGGCACCGCTAAATGTTTGCGACTCGTACACGCGCGTCCGGACTAGCGGTCGTGATAAAACTTATTTCCACTACTGTACTCTCGAGTGCATATACTCAAGAGTGCAAGCACTCGCAAAACCAGTATTCATGAGTATTGTACTCATGAGTACTGTGTACTCACGAGTACTGTGTCTTCACGAATCCTGTGTACTCATGAGTACTCATACTCATTAGTACCGTATTTACCCGATTCTAACACGCACTTTTTTTCCGAAAAAATAGGCCGAAAAATCGCATGCGCGTTAGATTCGGATACAAAACCGGAACTGCCGAAACAGCGGAAATTTCGTCCCACCCATCGCCATCGCAATCTCGAGATGGCGCCAAAGCTTTCAGCAACGATTTTTCGGACGCAGCAAGCCTAGGTGCCTAGGCTTTTCTATTGGCGTTCACGCAAATCGTCAAATCGTTTCACTTGCACGATTGATAACAGCAATGGCAGCAGCAGCTCCCACGCGTTCAAAACGAGCGGTCGGCTGAAGCGTGCGACTCTGGAGAAACTCTCGGGATGGGCGTGCGAGGCGTTGGCCACGATCCCATCAACCATGGTTGAACGTTCGTTCAGAAGTGTGGCGTCGCGAACGTGCTTGAAGGCACCGAGGCCGAGATGTTGTGGTCAGCGGAGAGCGACGAGGAGCGAGATGTGTGAGATTACTTCAGGAAAGAAATCGCCCGTTTCTCTCGCTTTAGTTTGTCTGGGTCCCAAAGTCGCGTGCGCGTTACAATCGGAGGTGCAAGTTTTTTCGTTTTTTTTTTGCCAGGAAAATCGGGTGCGCATTAGAATTGGGGGCGCGTTAGAATCGGGTAAATACGGTACTCAAACTCATGAGTACTCATACTCATGAATACTGTACTCATGAGTACTCATAATCATGAGTAGTGTACTCATGTGTACTGTACTCACGAGTAGTGGACTTACCACTGTACTTACTCGTCATCATACTAACCTTTTTTTCTGGATGTGTACTCAATCACCATCGTACTCACTCCTCAGTTTGAGTACAAATGAGTACAAATGAGTGTACTCACGAGTGAGTACGCCGACCTATGGTGCCAACTGGTACGTGTCTCCACCCTCGCGGTAGAGGAGTGTCATTTGAGGCATAGAGCGTTGTGAAAAAAAGAAACTTGGATCGAGCAGGAGGGGAAAGCGGCTGCTCATTCATCGCCGTGGAGTTGCGGCGCGTGCAATTTCGCGTTCGTCGGCGGCTCGACGGAAGCTTCAAATTCATGGTACGCCTGCTATTTGAACTTCAACTTCTCGCGGTCGGCGCGTTCGCGCACTGTTACCGCGTGGGGCCGTCGCAGGTTACCAGCTGCTCACGAGTACCCGCCTGCTAGTTTGCGTCTGTTCAGCAAGTGGTCCTTCCTGCCTGCAGACCTTTGTACATCAACAGTGTGAAACGAGGGTTCATAATGAAGGCGGTTGGGACGACGCGGGGAAGCGGCATGCAATACCGTGATTTACATGCGCAGGGTCCGTCGTATGAAGCCGACCGCGTGCTCCCAAGCGTGAAATCATCGGGGTTTTTAATGCAGTTTCCATGGTGGGTTTGCCGAGATCGCGGTGATCCGTCGCAAAAAGCGGGTCGTCGTAAGTCCGGGAGACGTACAAGCGTGGATCCACTGTACCATTACGCAGTGCCCTACCAGCATGTATTTTCATATAAGCACCTCGGCGTTTACACTACCAATGACCTATCTTGTCACACACGTTGCCTGCATCGGTAATATTGCTAGTCGAGCGCTGGGCTACTTTCATTTTGTTTTTTTATTTGTGAATAGCCTCAGTGTTAATACATAGAATAGGGGAGTGGGTTACGAAATGCAACAAAAAAACATAGCTGCGTAAATACGAAATATGCAACAATAAGCAGTGTACAGTATCTCAAATTGCACGCTTGCGCTGCTGAGAACGAGGTCGCGGGTTCAATTCCCGCACGCGGCGGCCGCTTTTCTGATGGAGGCGAAAAGCAAAAAACGCCCGTGTGTACGAGATTTCGGCGCTTGTTAAAGATCCCCAGGTGGTCAAAATTAATCCGGAGCCCTCCACTATGGCGCGCCTCATCGCCTGCGTTGCGTCGGCGCTTTAAACCCCTCAATCAATCAATCAATCAATCAATCAATCATTAAATTGCACGTACACACGATAACATCAAAAGGAGTTTATTTAAGGCACGCCACTTTGTTAAAAATAAGGTTACACAATTGTATTATCAACAGCAGCAATAAATAACTCGGACTGAACAATTGCAGCAATATCACGGTGAAGGTGGTTCCAGTCTTTTGACGTTGACGGGATAAATGATTTAAAAAGTGGTTGTATTACATGAAATTTGGCCTAGTTTGTGGGAGGGGTCAAGACATGAAGATATATATGGCCTCGGGGTTATAAGAAAGTCGTGAAGGCTATTATGATAAAAGAGTTTATGGAAAAGGCAAAGCCGAGCGATTTTAAGACGCGTCCTGAGCAATGGCAGTCCCAAGTTTAATTTCATCGTAGACACACTGCGTGCTCGCTGATGGTTAGAAAGAATGAAACGCGCAGAGTTGTGTATCATTTCTAGTTGATGAATAAGTACTTCTACGTGAGGATCCTATATGAATGAAGCATACTCCAGTTGGCTGCGGACAGTGGATTTGTAAAAAAGCAGCTTGAGATATGAAGGAGAAGACTGAAAGTGCCGTTTGATATACTCGAGCATGCGATTTTGTTTTTGTTAGTAATAAAAACACTATGTTTTTTCCAGCAAAGATCGGTTGTTATATGAAGACCGAGATAATTTTACGATGAGACTGATTCAAGAGCAATATCATCCAAGTGGTACAGGGCCATGATTGTGAAAAGACGTGAAACGCACACGAACTTACATTTTTTAACGTTCAGCTTATCTGCCACGTGTTACTTAGTTGCAAATGGAATTTATGTCACTTTTAATAGCATAAATGTCGTCGTTAGTTTTTATTTCACGGATAAAACACAATCATTGTAAATAAATGAATCGAAGAGGAAACTCAGGTAGGTAGGTTGTTGATGTAAACATGAAAAAGTAAAGTTCCGAGGAGTGTTCCTTGTGGAACACCTCATACTACGAGGACAAGCGATGAGCCAACGTCGTTGGCTGTAACAAATTGTTGGACATTAGTAAGGAAAGTTTCAAACCACTTCAATACGTTAGTTTAAATTCATATATTTTGGAGTTTTAGTAGCAGTAACCGGTAAGAGATCTTATCAAAAGTTTTCACAATATAAAAAAATGCAGTCTGCGAAAGAACGACGGTCAATAGCTGGAAGTTGGTGAGTAAAGAGGAGCAACTGCGTCTCACAAGAGAATGTTTTGCGGAATCCATGCTGGGATGCGTCAAAAAATGAATTGGGCTCGAGAAAGTTGGAGATGGGCGAATAAATTATATGCTAAAGAATTTTGCACTGCACGCTAGGGATTAAAAATTGGGCTGTAATTTAAGGGGGAATGTTCATTTCGAGATTTGAACGATGGTACTAACTTTCCGAATTTGAAATTGTCTGGTAATTCTCCGGTGGTCACAACAGGGCCAAAGCCCTAGATAGGACTTTTGGCAACGATGTGGGGACAGTGTACACAGACACCGCAAACTGCAAACAGAAGAGAGCAACGGTGGCGGTGGTGACGACAAGAGACAATTGCCTCACCAGCGAAACCGTTCCCAAAACATCGATCCAAGAGGCGGAACAAGTGGGCATAGCGCTGGATATTACTCAAACCAAATAAAGTACAATAATCTCCGACTCACAGCAGGACTGCAGACGATACATTGCGGGAATTATGACTCCAACAGCACACCGACTCCTCAGCGTAAACCTCCAAACAGAAAGTTCGTGGTAGTATGGGCCCCACTACACTCCTCTCTCGCGGGCAACCATTTCGCCCACGAGACGGCCTGCGCACTGGGGAAACCAGGCCATGGTAGGCGAGTTTGACGCCACCTCCGCCGTCTCCTACCGAGACATTACACAGCACTACATGCTAGAACGACGGATCTATTCACCGCCACACCCCCTGTTAAGTAAACAGCAAGGATCCACGCTTCGACTGCTACAAACGAACACGTTCCCTCATCCGGTCTGATTTGGATGCTAGCTACCATGCCAAGTCATGGTAGCCCCCAAAACCGATTTACCTGGCAAGGTGTGTCGGTATATTACCATCGGAGCAAGTGGTGGTAAGGGATACGTCGTTAGCGAATTTCGGGGCAATGAAGTGCAATGCGTTTCATACATATGCGAGTATCGCGACGATGGTCAGTGACACACACCTAGCGCTACTACAAACCGAATGAACCATACTAAGGTCGTGTCAGAAACATTTGCACTCCCGTAAATACACCTCATTTGCAAACACATCTACTGCTCTACATAATCATCTATTTCCAATACACACACAGGGGACAGCTCAGCCCGGAACGTGCGGCAAAAGCACCTGCGGCAGTGTAACGCAGGATTAAGCGACCCGCGGCTACTTAGAACGACCCGTTCTGGCGCTTTCAATGGCACCCCTGCAGGCAACGCTTATGTCATATGGAGGCTCATTCGATACCTTACAATAGACAAAAGAAGGGTCTAGGAGGAATTACCCGCCAAATTACGCCAGCTTTTTTAAGGAGGTGTAACTGCAAAAATCAGCCTCATAATATTGCCGCGCGATTAGTAATCCCGCTGTTTTTAACCCGAAAGTGTTTTATTCCGGGGTACACAAACCTCTCTGACGTCATATTCGTCACGGGAATGACATCACCATAGAAGGTTCCATTCGCACGGCGGCGCTCGGTTTAGAGCCCACGGTCAATCTGGCCACAACGGGAGGTGTGAAACACCCTACCACTGAGCCATGAAGATTTTATATTGCTGCTTTTTACTTACTCACAGCAGCAACATTACATTGCAGGACAAACCGGCACACGCATAGCTTAACCATCCTTACATGTTGCCGGACTTTCGCATAAGCACAAAAGCAACGAGGCTAAGAAGTGGAACATAAAAAACGTACAGTACCATTATCCGCATATGCTGACGTACTTTGGCATACGCAGAAAAGCAACCTCGCCAAGCAGTGCAACATAAAAAAACGTAGATTTCCACCATCCGTGTCCCCGGCTGGCTTTGTTATAACATAATTTCATCATCGTAAATGGTTCAACCTGTTCCACCCATTCAGGTACGGAACCTTGAATTTTTTTCAACTTAATAAACAGCTTAACACTCTCGCGGAACATCTGCTTCGCTGGCGTAGTTTCCAGCTCGCCATGAAGCAATGCCATGAGTCCTCTCCACATGCTATGGAGGCCCAGGATCATCTGTAAATCGTACGGTACTTTATTCTCACGTTCGACAGCGAGGTAACGAATGCCATGTGGGTGTAATGGAAAGTCTTTATAACGACTTCTCTGTAACACATCCCAGAAGGGGGCCGTCATCCATCAGTGTAGTAACACATGATCAATAGTTTCTGGTTGCTTACATATTGTAAAATTCGTGCCGTATAGTACCTCTGACCCCTTTCTTAGTAGCCACGTTTTTACTGTAAGTGTCTCGGTTTGCAGCTTAAAAATGAAAGACACTACCCCGCTGTAACCGAGTTTCTTTTCACTCTTTTCAAAGCATTTCGTCCTGGGCCACCAGAGTACGAAACTGGGTTGCGCGGTTCATGGAAGAGGGCATCGCATACATCCTTATACAGTGGCCTACGTGAGACTCTACTCAGGTATTCCAAGGAGAAGCGAGCCGACAAGAATCTCATTGATAACACTATTTCTCTAAAATAGCCAACAATTCCTGCCTGCACGCGACGTGATGGCACCATGAACTGCGGCTTCACTTAAGCGCACTTGGCACAGCGTTCTCAAAAAAGGGTCAGCTGTGTCCCCAAGAAAAAACAACCGGTTCACCAATTGGCGGATGAACAGATGTTTTAAGCACAACCTTCCACCGCGAAATCGTCTGAAGAGGTAGTCTCTCCCGCACCTTTCCCACGTCTACGACCAAATGAATACTGCGAAAGCTGGGTGAATCTTCCGCATATTGATGCGTGTGCAATGTAACACTTGCTTTACAAACCACCCGTTCGATACAAAGAATAAATTGCACACAGTTGACGTTGCAAACATGGACAGGTTGCCGGTCTCCATTTGTCTCCGCTTCTCGCGTATTCCCTTCAATTGCGCCCTCCAGAATGGGTCGCTTTCCCTGTAGTTTTCGAGTGGTGTCCCCAGGTACTTGACCGGGTGTTAAGGTGGAAACTCAGCCGTGAAGTCATGTCCGAGTAGCTTTACGAACGCGCCTTATGTCCTTTCCTTCAACTTGTCCATTCAGATGGTGCTGCCTTCTAGGAGAGGTGAACCGAAGTAGTGCGTCATGACGCTGACTAGCTCCGATAGATGGCGCCTCAATAGGGCACCATGTAGCAGTGGAAGCTTCTGTGTTTAACCGTTCGAAGCCTATGTGGGACGCCACTCAGCTTGTGGAACGCCACCGCCGCGTTCTACAAGCTGACTTTGTCGCAACAAAAACGTCTGGCGTACACGCCTAGGAGCCGGACCAATGTGGTCCCACCTTTAACTAAGCGACCCGTCAGTAGGACGTTGGTCGCCAAGCACACCCAAAAGGCTGCTTCCTACCCGCAAATCATGCTCCTTTCGCTGTAGGGTACAGTGACTTCACCCTACGATTCGCCTTTACTCGTTCGGTTTTGCTCGCATTGTTTGCGAGCACCTGAGGTTTCAATTGGATTTACGCAATGCTCGGCGTGTGTAATCCAGTGACTAATTTGGATGCGTTTATCGGTGCCATACCGACGAAATATGAATAGCGATGTACAAGTTTATATCTATGCACAATAAACAGTCAAATGCTCCTGTGAAAACACATTTTACTTCTTGTTTTACCTATTCCTATCAAAGAACGACCAACCACATTCTTAGAACATCCACGCCCCCATAGGCGGTGTTGTCTAGAGGCATTCTATAAAGCAATGAACACAGTAAACAGAGAGTCGTAATTACACGCTTAATAACAATGCTATATGGGCAACAGGGCTAGTACCCGGTGATGCCTGGGTGACCATCTATACTAATCGAACGGGTATAAGACGTGTTAACGTATTTGTTAGTTGTACACTCTGGGAAATCGGGGGAATATTTGAAGTGTCCGACAGTCATTGTACTCTTGTACTCTTGGAAGCGTTGCTGCACTCCCCTGAAACGCTGCGGGGAGTTGGATGCAATGATCACTCCGCATAAGGAGAAAGACCAAAACTGACCGTATACTCTTCTTTGTGGGGAGTAGTGCAGCCCCAGTTCCGCTCCCACGCCAGTGAAGAATAAACCTGTGCAGCGTCTCCGTCTCTCCAGTGCGGAGAGTAAAATGACAATTCTTCTTGTCCAGTGCGGGAGCAAGCATGGACATGCGCTCCTACCATTTACGCACACCAATTCATCAGCGATGTTCTATTTGCATACGTGAATATTATATATTGCAGTTGTGTAAAATATGCTTGATTACTTCCACCGCACATTGTGAACGTGCAAGAATATGAATTCGTGTAACGATTGCTACAGGCGTTCAGTGACATAAATGGAGCAAGCCTAACAAAACTCAAAACTGCGTGTATTGATTTGCTTTTTTTGTTTTATTTTTCCTCTGTCATGGCTTCGTTATTGACATTTAAAAAATTGCATTTTACGCATCATAAAAGCTGTGCACCACGCAGGAAAGAATACTGCGCACCCATTTTAGCTGAGCTCCCGGCAATTTGGAGCCACGTTGTGCGCGGCAGCGTGCATTCCAAACATGCATGCGTGCGTAAAGGTCTGAATATATGAAGCGAACATGCAACCAAAAAAAAAAAAAAACGCCCGGCGGCACGCGTCCCAGGCCTTTGCAGCCTTTGCAGCCTGTCTCGGCCTTTGCAGCCTGTCTGCGACGTTTAATAATAAAAAGCGGTACCGCACACCAATGCAGGAGAAAGGTAGAAGTAGTTGCTGGTGCCATTAGGGTAGTTACTGGTGCCCTTGAGTTTTCGACGTAGACTATGCCCGGGGTGATGCATAAGTGAATTCATTGCACAGCAGTATTCTTTTTTGTAGTCAGACATGGTTCGAAAACACAACACGTTTTCCGGTCCTATTTCTGAAAATCTCTTACATGTTGTTTGGAACGCATGGAACGCATATTCCGTACGTTCCGAGCAAGAACCAAATTATGGGAACTCAACCGACCGAACTCCAACCATTAGTAAACACAAAAATACCCCCTATGTCGTTTCCTTTTTTCTCCTTTAAATGTGGGGTCTTTTACAGGTAAAGTAGATGACATGGCAACACTACTTAAAATGTTTGTCTTAACTTTTACCGCGATACTATTAACAGAGACGTCGTATATTTCAGCATCTGAAGTGTATACTGTCCAAATGGCTATCGGTATTTCTTCCGCAATAGGCAGATTAAACGTGCTGGTGCCGTTTATTGGCATGCATGCTTGCATATACAAACGTACAGAGAGACTTCCAGTCTGCCATACATGGACGTGGTCTAAGTAATGTAATAAAAATCTTTACCCGAGTTACGATTGGTATAGTTCTCCACTTGATGTGTTTATTCACTAATATCCCGAACAACTTACTTACAGCCGATGTTGTGCATACAGAGATTAGTGATCAGCTTAACTGCTCACCGAAAAAAATAATGCCCTCAATATGTCATGCCAACACATTCTGTGAAGAATATATTACCCCAGAAAATCTAGAAATTCAAAAATAGCCTTTCGGAAAAATACATATGTAGAGTCGATAGCGATATGAAAGGCATCGCGGAATACCGTGACTTTTTCCCGCACGGCAACTAATTTGGTAGCGAGATGGCAGTAGGTACTTGAAACCCCTAAGAATGTTAAATAAAACGCAAAAAAATTATAGATTCTACCCGTGGAAGCCTGACAGATTCTTTGACTATCGTAGTCGCCTGCCTATAAACAATACACGAGAGCTTATCGGTAATACGCTGTTTTCGCGCACGTGCACTCGCGCACACACACGCGTACGCGCACGCACGCACGCACACACACACACACGCACACACACAACACACCTATGCATGATATAAACCGATGATTGATTGATTGACGCACACGCATGCACGCACGCACGCACGCACGCACACACACACACACACACACACACACACACACACACACACACACACACAACGGATACCCAGATATCGCGCGAAAATGCTGTAACAGCGAAAAAAGAATTCAGCACGCTGGCTTTCACTCTGCCCGAGATGACAGAATCCTAGGCTATGGCATTCGCCTTTCAAGCAAAGGACCAATAAAGCTGTGTGCACAGGCAATCGTGGGTGTTAAACAACGTACGTTAAACAACTTTGTACTTGTACGATCGAGTCAAAATACATAGACCACATATTGAGAGTTTTCTATCCCGAAGACGCGACAACGAAGGCTGATTTACAGCTCAAAGCGCAGGCAGCGTCGGCCAGACTAGCCTTGCTTCAACCTTAGGCTAACGGCGCCGCCTCGCGGCGTGTGTCGGAGTTAGCCAAATTACACCGCTCCCCTTGCTCCCGCGCCGAATGGGACGACCGGAGCAACGGCGCGCCGCCGGTAGCGAATTGCGGAGGGCACGCTGGCTGCTGCAGACGGCCGCTTTCGAAGAGTCTGATAGACGTACAGCCGTTAAAATGCTTGTCTATAACAGCGATTTCAACTTCAACCAGCTACACCCGAAAAGTGCTGAAACATACTCGTTCCAAACATGTCGGAGGCAAAAGCGAAGGGCTAAGACTTCAGAATTCCGCAGTAGTTTTATTCAAATCCCGCTCCGGCGGAGCAGGATAGGGCTGAGAGTACGAACGCTGTGTTATAGACAAGCCTTTTAAGTGCGAATGCACTTCTTAAGCGAGCCTGAATTGTCCGCCGCCGTCGTCCGCATAGCAACAGCTGCGGGTGCGCGCGCTCCTCGTCTTCCTCCTCGTGTTCCCTAGCAACGGGGGGAGATGGGCGCGCGCTACTTCCTCCTCCTCTCTCCGCTCAGTGACTGCGGGTGTTGGGCGCCTCCTCTCCACTTCGGGCGGGAGAGCTCTCGCTCGCGTAGCGGGCGCTCCGCATTCCGACGCGTGAGGGCGCTCGTGTAGCCCTCGCCGTAACGGCGGGCGCTACTCTCCTCCTCCTCTCTCCGCTGAGTGACTGCGGGTGTTGGGCGCCTCCTCTCCACTCCAAGATCACGATATCCACCGTAATCGCGCAATCAACAACCGTGCATTCGCATTTACACACTCTCCCCCTCGGGGAAGTGCGAGGGAATTTTTACCGGCTGTACGCTTGTCCCGCGCCTAGTCGAGTTAAAAAAAACGGATTCCAAATCTGAGAGGGATTGAGAAAAAAATAGCATAATCTCCACGCAATGAGTTATGGGGAGTTGCAGCGTGTGCAGCGCCTCTGAGGATGATTGTTGCACGATGCCCCTAGGGATTGGCCAACCAAAAGTTCCATCACGAGATGTTTCGCGTTCAACCACCGTCATCACCTTCCCGTAATGGAACCGCTGAAGAAGAAGAAGGAGAAGACGACAAAGGTGCGAAGAGGACGGCGTGTACGTTGCTCTCAGCCGGTGCACCAACGTCAAAAACATTTACTTCACCAAGCTTAAATGCGAAGCATCTCTTGCTCCGGGGCATGTCACTTCGACATCGACAATATCATAGTACAATTTCTTACGCGCAACCGTACTTAAATACTATTTTGAAAATCTTGCCTTTAAAAACTTTACGCTGGCCACGACCTCCTTAAAATATCCAGAGATACCTCCCGTCACGTATTCAGTCGTAATCACAAAATCGGGGAGAACCCTGCCTAGCCTTAATTGACACAATGTATGAAGAAAAGGGCCCCTTACTTCTCTCATAAAAAGAAATCTATTTACTAGTTTTCACACAAATAAATGCGCTAGCCCCACTCCTCCATCTTTCACACGCCTGAAAAGGTTGTTACGACTGCACCTCTCCCAATGCGAGGCCCAAACAAAAACAGCGAACACTCTTTGCAACTTTTGCACGTTCGTGCGAGAGCAGTGGAACACCTGCATCACATACCACAGTTTGCATACTAAGAACAAATTACACACGGTCGCCCTACAAACGTAAACAAATGAGCCCCTTTTCATTTGCCCGCTTTCGCGCGAGTTTTTTTTTTGTCTGTTATCGCCAATATAGTTCGCTATCCCTATAAAACTGTAGGGGGCTCCCAGATACCTAACAAGGGTTGTTGTCCAGACTACAATGGCAAAAACGCTGGGGGTGGATTGCCATTCGCCATGCCAGAAACCAAGACATTTTCCCCAATTCACTAGGATTCCGGTTGTGGTACTGAACTGTTCTGAGAGCTGGACTACAGTCAAACGCGGATATAACGAACCCGGATAGAGCGAATTATGCTGTATATTGAACAAAAATATTTCAGTTACTGAAATACATGGGAAACATATTCCTTATAACGAAGTTCACATCCGATATATCGAACTCTGCGCGCCTAGAATGGGCGCCGAAATGCATGGCCTCGGATGGCGATTGAGATGTGGATTGGCCGCGACCACGGAGCAAGAGTTCCGACTGAGACATTGCGCCTCGCATGGAGCGACGTGACGCCCGACACTTTCCGTAACTGTTTCCGACGCGCGGGACTCACGACGAAACCTGCGCAGTCAGCGAGTCCGGACCAAGACAGCAGCATCGGTGAACTGTGGGAAGAGCTCCCCCACGTTCTCGATGATGTCGCGAGTGAAATCCGTCCGACGCTTATAATGAAGCGCTTTCGGCTGTCGATGTGCTCCTACAATGCTTCTTAGATTTTGGAGGACGCCAACTCGAACTGGTGCAAACAATGTTCAGTGTAGAGAATGCTATGCTAATTGAAGCCGCCAAAACGAAAGCGAAAACAAAAATCACCGCTTTTTTTTTTGCAAAGTAGGCAGTGCAGGTGGAAAGTAGCTTTATTATTTGCAATAAATGGATTATTTTGGGTACGGTAATGGCTACTTCACTATATTCGTTTTTGCATGCGGGGATGGTGTAGTTGGGGAGGAGGAGAGGAGGTGGGGGGCTCCCGGGGATTGCGAACTTGTAACAATAAGTTCGGTATAAGCGGGTTCGGCTATATCAAACTATTGGATATATCGAACTAATCGCGGTGCATATTGCTATCCGCTATAAACGGGTTTGACTGTATTCTATAAATTCTCTCTTTGTTTTCACAGAACACAGGAATGTCATCCGCATAAGCCAGCAGTTTCACTTCGGCCTCCAGGAGGCAGAGTTCACGAATCTCTATGTCGTTTTGGATACGCAAACACAAAGTTTCAATGCAAATACAAAACAATAGTGGGCTAAGTGGGCATCCAAGGCGCACCGAGCGTTGCACGTCAATGGGCGCTCCCAATGTCTTATTCACCACTAACCGCATAGTGCAATTTCGGTACGCCAGAGCCACCCCATCTTTGATAACAGAACCTACAATGATATAATCCAGTATACAAAGCAACACTTCATGTGACACACAATCAAAAGCCTTCTGTCTGTCTCTCTGTCCGTCTGTCTGTCTGTGACTCGATTCAGCCACCAGGCCAAAGTAAAACAATGCGTGCGCACTAGTCTTATATAGTCACAGCTAAATCTACCCGTTTAAGTCCGGTGTAATGTTCATACTTGACAACATTGTTGAAGAAGAACAAGACACTGCGCAAATATAAGACAGCAAATTAGTACCGAAGTGATTATTGCAGTGTTCCTTTATAAAAAATCATACATGCTTGACTTTTTGCAAAATTAAATACTTCATCAACTGCAGAAAAAAATTAATTCTGCCGTCGCCTGCTGTCACCCGCGCCACTATAGCTTTTGTCGCCATTTTAAGAAATCAACCGGCAACAGTTACGAAAGGTTCCACTAAGTAGCTTCCACGTTCTGCTTGCAACGCACGTGGGGTAGGGAAACGCGGTTCTATAAACGTCGAAGTAGGGCGCCTCGATTCGCGCGCATTTCGCCGTACGGCAGCGTTGGCATCGAGACACCCGGTTTGAAACAGTGGAACGCGAGAAATTTAAAATGATTTAAGCAAACGTTTGGCGTCTTTACCTTGGGAGGAGCTCGGCGCAAGAGGAACAACATGAAAGGTGAGCGGCAAAGCGAATAAAGCAATTTACTTGGCAATAGTCAACAAAGACTATCGTCTTTTGACGAGATTTGCAACGAAAAGAGCAGATACGCGACCAATTTTTTTACTTTTGAAATTGCCGGGTGATCGCCGCGAGGACCGTGCTGGTTGCGCGTTCTCGGCATTTTCTTGGTATTTTTAACTCGGACATGAGAATTAGGATTATCATACTAGCTTCACTGTTGCGGTGAGCGGAGGAGGTGCTTTCCAGGCAGTGGTTTAGCGAAGGTAGAAGAGGCGGGTGGCATGCGTGGCTATGGCGTCATATATCGCCGCCGCCCCCTCACGCCTGTTTCGTACGTCGCCACCAAGGTGAGCCCAGTTCCTGACATTCTCCAGACGCTGCTTTGTTCGCCGCTACTCCAAACCAAATGCCATTTGCGTGGTAGGTTTAAGGTTAGTTTGCCGCCTCAGTTACTCAATACTCCGAAACTCTCCTTCGGAATACGGGCGGCGCTAGCCACCCTGCTCCGTGGAAGCTGAGGGGCAAGTCGACGCACGCGGCACCTGGAAGACAAATGCTGAACTTCACTAAACTATTATTATTCGATTTTTTGTAAATAAACCCTGCTTTTTAATTTAAAATACATTAATTAGATGATATTTACGTGTTTATTCGCGGACAATATTTTAATGACTTACGTCAGCAGCAAAGCACTTGAGTTTTACTTCAACGTTCTGAAGACAGACGACAGGCTTGTCAACTTGCCCCGTGCTCGCCCTTACGCAGGGGGGAAACCAAGGACCGGCTTTTGATACAGTAAAGGCCGCTTATATGGAGCAGCGGGAGGATTTCAAAATAGTTCGATATAGCAAAAATGTCATACAGAAACTGAAGCAAAAAAAATGATATAAGCGCAATCATGCCGATGGAGTCAAGAGCTAACGCTAAGCTCTTACCACCCTGCAGTTCTCTATTGATACAACACTTTCTCGAAAAGAAAACATTAATTTATGGGGGAGGAAGAACTGCGATAGTGTAGCTTGCTTTTTGGCGCACAACGCCTTGCTGGTGACTGCTTGCTCCATGGTGTCCAAACAGTGGACTACACAAGACTGCTGCCCTCAATGGCACTGCAGTATCGCCGTAGCAGGGCCATGGCAGCGACGGCTTCGCTCGTGCTCAGAAGCGGTACGGAGTCCTCGGAGTCTTCCACAGACCACAAAATATCCTGGTCCTGCAGTCCCTTCTGTGCCCCTTCTCTTCCCCCTGTTCCACTTAAATTTCACGGAAGCAGGGGCACGATCCCCTATCTGCAGTGGTCGAAGGACCCCTGTTTCGTTAGTTTTGTTCCTTTTCGTTACTTTCTCACTGGCAGCCATGCATTTGCTCGCAGTGTGGTCAGCCTCTGCACCTTTGCTGAGAAATCTTTGCCCCTATCCTTGGAAAGCCTTTGTGTGTATGCGTGTGCGTGTGTGCGTGAACGTACGAACTCACCACGAGCTAAGAAAGAGCAAAAATACAAAAGCGCAGAGCTAGAAAGCATAGCCGCTACCAGAGCAGAAAGTCAAGGGGCACCCTTTTGTTTACTTTGAAAGAGGCGCCTGCCAAGAATGGCGGACCGGCAGCTCGCGCAAGCGCAGATCGCTACTGGAAAAAAGTCCACTCTCATACAGGGTTCAGGCCCTCCGCCTCGAAGTGAGTAAGAAACTCCCACGAGGAGTACTTTTCCACTCGTTTTTGCGGCCACATGCCACTCCTAGGAAGAGTAGCCCAATGCCTCAAAAGGGAGTTAAAAATGTGTCAAAAGCTTTTGCTTCTACACAGAGTGCGCCGAACTAGTCTTCTATGAGTCACCGTGAAAAGCTTAGCCAGAGACTGCAGAGCATGCAAGCGGCACTTTAAATAGGAAATACTGTTTTCCACACAATTTTTAAAGCCCAGCGGTAAGCTCAGGGCCCGTCGCTCTACTAGAATAAACGGAGTTGAGTTTACGTGTTCGTGAAACCAAAAAAAGAACCTAGTCAGATTTATTTATAGGATGTGTCTACCTGGATGAAAGGGAAAAAATATCCCCGCGTTCCTAAAAAAACTCTTGCTAATTCTGCGCGGCAGTGCAAGTGCCCGTTCTAAATTTGTCGAAGTGTTCTGTTAAAGAGGGCGCCAATCATGCTACACTCACAGATGATACCCAAGTATTTGAAACATGCCACTTGCGGTATAGTCCTCAATAATGATACGCCAGGAAAGGGTAACAAGAACCGACTCCGGAAATGCTGCGACCGCAAACTTGACAACTTTTTTGACCAGTGAGAACCTCATCCACTGTTCGATACCATCCAAATATGGCAAACTTCATGGTTGGTAAGGATTGATCTTATCAGTACCATAGTCATCGTCATTTATTCTTCCCCTAACTGCTCCCGGGGTGGTATTTCTTAGCGAAAGAAACAATATTAAAGGCCCCCTGGAGAGTATTTTATAACAAGGCAAACAATAATGCAGGCATAATGAAAATACTAACAACATTGCAGAAAACACTACAGGCCTATAGGCATGTTGAAAATGTAAAGACATACAATCATATGTTTTTCATAGTGAAGACTTCTGGAGTTGACAAGCTGAAAAACATTTAAATGCTATTCACCCGGCCATCCAGATCACGGTTGAATGCGAGCGCGACTGCTCCATTCCTTTCTGGGTGGCCAAGTGACAAGGAGAAAGAAAATCCTGGAGTTCTCCGTTCACAGGGAGCCCACACACACTGGTCGCTAACGTCATTTTAATTCGGCTCACCCCGCCACCCGCAAGGCCTGAGTTGTGCCCACGCGTTCAACCCCATGGAAGGCATTTGTTCTTCGGAATATGCAAGCAAAAAGAAGACAGCCGGATAATTGCGGACCATCATGAAAATAGTAACTCTAAAAAGTTCATTGGTTCTGTAATTCGCTTCACGAAGCACATCTCCACGAAAGACAGGGGCGGAGCCTCAACTCCTCCACGAACGGGCTCGGAAGGCCGGCCTCGCACCTCCTCAAGCTCCCTGCAGCATCGACCGTGAGTCCTCGGAAGTGCGTGTCCTAGCCTTACGTCAGTGTCAGCTGTCAAAGGGCTATCCGGCGTATTCAAAAAGAAAGAGTGCAAATCTTTCATAATCCTTAGACGACGATAGGCCGCCCAATTCCCCTCCCAAACAACCATGCGGCAATGGGCAAACGCCCGGAGTGGTATATCGCATTTCGCGCGCTGAGTGACCCTTGTCATGTTTTGATGAAACTCAAAATCTCCCTGAGAGAATTACGCAGCACAAAAACGACTTCCGCAGACAGAACAAAGAACGCCGGAAGTCGCCGAACACTGCGAGCTGGCAGTCCATAAAATTGACTTCGCCGGAGAAGCCATTCCTGAAAAGGGAACAAATAGGAGGAGGCAGCTTTTACTTTAGTCGAATCATTGACAGCGATCCCTTCGCCTCCTGGATCGCTGGCTTGCTACACTCCTCTCAGTATATACACACGGACTGCGTTCCGCAGCGAGGGCTTTGGGAGAGGCAGCTGCGCTGAAAGGCAAAAGAGGACGTTGCAAAGTGAGCGCTGTAGCGCCTCAAAAAGTCCGCAATCCTGCTTCAAAATTTCGAGTCTCCATTTTCGCTAGAATGATTTGGAGTGTAGTCATATTTTTCAGATATTTAAAGAAACAACTTTTAAATAGGACAAAAAAAAAGCAATAGCCATTTGATTGACGGGACAATAACGAGGTTTTTTTTTTTTTCAAAATGAGCCAATTCAGAATTTTGCCTTAAAAAAAAAAGAAGCTGTAAAATGTATTGGTTGGCTTGCGGTGATACCATGTTCGGGGCGCGCAGGGGGGCCGCGCGGTACAACCACTCATAATTCCCGCTTCTTGCTTGTGTGGATCAATGCCCCTATAAAGAAACGTAAGTGCCAGAATTTACCCGTTTTTTCCTAAAGATAATGTTTTATAGTTTGGATGGCGGATTTCGGTATTACTGGGGCATAACTGCATGGAGAGAGACCAGCCACCCAGAATTGCTTCCTTATTGCAGGGTATCCCTAATAAAAGTGTTCATAATACCAAAATGACTGTAGACCACTCGCAAAAAGATAGTTGTCTTGATTAACATGACGCCTCTGAAACATATTTTCTCATCGAATTTCGTAAACACTCCAAAAACACTTGACTCCTCGGGTTTTCGCATTTGTGAGAACTCTATTGAAATGTGATAAACCAGTTTTAAAACGTGTAGCGCACTGAAGCAACTGAACATAGGTACGCGGAGGTAACTTCGTTACAAAATTGATGACATGTTTCCTTGCCTGGAGGACATCGATTCCAAGGTTGGCCTTGCCTGGCACAGCGAAAAGCTTTGCCATGGTGAAAAAATGATGACCTAAACCAAATGACTACTCCTTCACCGAGTTTCATCTTTCCGACGTTGATGCAGAAGACAACTAAGAATATTGAATGTCGGCTACTTCTTTAAAGGCTGGTTGACATCACGGTGGCAAGGCAAGGAGAATATCTGACATTATTCCAACAATATGGCGATAGCAGCGCATTGACTATCCGTTATGTCTGTATTCATATAAGCTTTATCACAGCCGTTCCCTTTCACGGCTCGACCAGTCCTCAAGCAAGATGAAATTTGTGTTTTCCTAATTGCGGGGCTAGATTGGTCACTATAAAATTGGCTATTTTCAGAAGCTGAGTGTTGCAAAAGAACAAATGGCGAAAGGCCACTTTCATGACATCAAAAATAGGTTTACTGTATTGAAGGGAAAAAAAATACTGCAGCTTTTTTACGAAGTATCATTTGGGTACATTCCTTATATTTATATTAAAATATACCCAAGCTGTAATAAAGCAATTCAAACATACATAACGAGCTTTTATTGACAAATTTCATACGATGCAAGGACATGCGACGAGGAGACAAGCATTACCAGTGCGATTTTTTTTGAGCGCGTCATGCAGTGATAAAACGCTGTGTGGGGATTATGTCTACTTCAACAGGGCTGTATATGACTTTGAGCAACATTTTGCAGTAAAAACCAAAAAAACTAGAAGTGTTCACAAGCTTAATTTGGGCTTGCATGTTCAGTGATTATACGTATTTTACGAGCTAGACCTATTCCATCGGAAGAGCCCGATTTCGTCTTTTGGCTTCCCAACCATGTAAACATTTTGTGTATAGAAGTGTCGATTGATATGCGGGAACAGCCGCGGACCAATAAAGTAATGAAAAAAAAGTAATTCGCTCATTGACTTACCCAAAACATCCAGATGACATTAGTTGTGTGCACGAAACCTAATACATCTACACTACAATATGGTATTTGTTATAAAAATTATTTCTGGTTATTCTAAAAAATTCATGAGTTCGAACACGTGAAAGCTAACAGTGCTCTTGAAGCAGTTTGCGGGGCAATCAGCCATGCAAACAATGGTCGAAAGAAAAGCTGTAAAACAACCGATATTCATTTGTTGCTATCGTAGCATAGAAAAAGTCCTTGCCCTTCAATGACGTCTGCATTTACGAACAAACCGCTTGACGTGATCACACACCTGTAACAGGCACGCAGAAACTCCGCAACGGCCGAATCTCAACATCCATCCAAATCAAAAGAAGTTAACAATAGACGACACAAAGGACCGAAAACAGCAACGCCGCAGGGCGTTGAGCACCGAGTGGCCAGACGTGGACGAGCAGAAAGAGGGAGGAGACAAATACCAGTTCAGTGTGCCGTCCCAACAAAAGTACCCCAGCACCTCAAAGAAAGACGATACAAAGATGGTTAAGCCCAAAAACTCCATAGGCGAAGAAACCAAGAAACCCCCACATGTGACCTCGTCCACGGTCGCTGCCTCCCTGGCTAACACTAATTCGAAATTTGACACACACAAATCAGAGCAAGATCGAATAATTGAGGAGCTCAAAGCAAAAATTGAGAAACAGAACGCAGAGATTGCAGACCTCAAAAAACAACTACGGCAACTCCCCAGGCAAATGGTACGCGAGAACCATCAGTCACAATCCAAAAACCACATGCCCTTCCCTCAAACTCAGCCCCCACCCATACCTAAGCCCTCGGTTCCGGAAGATCTTCTAAATATCCTAGTGCTATTGGGCTCTTCCTAGCTCAAATGATCGAGGTAATTAACAACCGTTTCGACATCCTACAGAGACAAGTAGATGCGGATAAAATAAGGCACAGTGACGGTAAGAGAAAACTGGAAATATCATGACATCCAAGGAAATAAAAACAGCAGATCCTCGAAAAGCATGAAAGTGACTCTGATTTCAGCTTTAGCGATGAAGAATAAAGGGATGTCCACTACTAAGAATCACCTTGAAATCTGGCAGTGGAATTGCGCAAGTCTACTGCGTAAACAACGCAGTTTAGAAAAATAAATAAAAACAGCACCAATGCAACCTGATGTTATTTGTCTTCAGGAAGCAGGCAACAACGCCAGGCTGCCGAGCTACGATACAATTAAAAGATATGAAGAAACCGGAATAGCTACTCTCGTCAGAAAGGACATAAAAACCACACAACCCGCGCTCAAAACAGGCCCTTCTCACGCCATTCTCTTAGAGATAGTCCAAACGAAGACAGGGAAACAAAGCACTTTTGTGCTGAAAATTTACAGGCCCCGCAAAAAATTGCTGACAGATTCGAGGATCTATTCCAGGAAGCTATCAAGAAATCAAATGGCAATCAGGTCATCGTAGTAGGTGACTTGAATGCTGACTAAAGAGAATAGGGCTATAAACGCAACTCGAGAAAGGGAGACAAAATTACTCACGCAGCGGAGATCTGCAACCTAACTCTCGTCAGTGACCCTAATCAACCAACCAGAACTGGCGGAGAAAATGCAAGGGATACATGCCCCGATCTAACCTTTGTAAAGGAGCAGTAGAATCTAATCTAACATTTGTAAAGGAGAATTTGGGCAGTGATCACTCGATAATTAGTATCTCAATCCGGACTGTCCAATTTCGGAGGCGTCTCGGGACAGTTAGGATTACCGATTGGAAAAAGTTCAGGGAATACTTGAGTGGTGACAGCAATCCGCAGGAAATTGCTTCCATCAGGGAATGGTGTGCCAAACTGAAAGAAAAGTACAAACGCTCCACAGCATTTTTACAAACATCAACGCAGGCTCCAAATATCGACTCCGATCTGGCGCACCTATGGGGAGTAAGAAATAGCCTGACGAGCAGGTGAAGAGGCAAAAAGAAACCGAAAGCTAAAAAGAAGGACCGCAAAATCACTAAGAAAGCTAGAGAATATGCTGATGTCTTAGCAAGACGAAATTGGAACCATTTTTGTGAATCGCTGCAAGGAACGTTGAGCACCTCAAAAACATGGGCTAACCTTAGAAGCATGCTAGACCCCCTTGCAACGAGGATTGAAAGCAACCACATGCTCAAAAGGATAGCCCATACATTTGAAGGTAGCAACGAGGACCTGATTGAAGCAATAAAGGACAAACTCAAAGGCAAACAGATCCCAGGGCCCTACAATGAAGTGTACAGGGGAAAACCAAAACCAACTTCTGGACCAAGACATCACCAAGGAGGAGGTTTACAGCGCCATTATTGCTGCCAAAAAAACAGCGCCCCAGGATCCGATGGTATCACAAATGCGATGATCAGGAACCTCGGTGACAGACAAGTAGAAGAACTTACATAATATATAAACATAGTCCAGAGTTTGACGGAATACCGTCTGGTCAGGTAAAAGCATGGTTGTGACGATGAAACGTAGGTCACTGACCAAGTTAAAGAAGCGGTTTGACGTTTCGGTACCCCTACGGGTACCTTGATAACAATGAGCATGTGCGTGGAAAACGAAGCTATATATTGGGCATAGGGCGTCGCAATGAGGTGGCTAGATACGGTGCAGATTACCGTCTGTTCTGTTGATAGTGTCGGCCGTCGTCTGAATGATGAGGGATTCGAGCAGCAATCGGGAAGACAGATTGCGCTCGGTTGTCAGAACTTTCTCCTCGTCCCAGTCGACCACGTGTCCCGTTTTCTCACAGTGCTCCGCCAGTGCGCTTGTTCTTGCATGGCCCTTGTTTACGTCGTTCCGGGGCTGCGTTAACCTTCTGTGAAGATTGCCCGTTTCGCCAATGTACACTGATTTGCAATCGGCGCACGGAATCTTGTAAACGTCAAACCGTCAAACCGCGAAACGTCAAACCGCTTCTTTGACTTGGTCAGTGACCTGCGTTTCATCGTCACAACCAGAATATATTAACAATAATCTGTGGATCAAGGGCGCTGTCCCTCCCAATTGGAAGCACTCAGGTGTCATAACAATACCGAAAAGAGGAAAAAAGCCAGGAATTGATGCACTGAGACCCATATCTTTCACATCATATGTGGCGAAAATGTTCGAAGGAGCCGTTATGAACAGACTGTCAAACTTCATCGAGGAAAACAACCTTGTACCACACACCATGTTGGGCTTCAGAAAGGGCATCTCCACTCATCATGCATTTCTAATACTCAAAGAAGAAGTGCTCCAGTACATCCCAAAAGAAGGGGAGCACCTTATCTTGGCCTTTGATTTAAAGGGAGCCTTTGATCATGTGTCTCACAGGGCCATTCTACAAGCACTTAACGAATTGCACTGCGGAGTGAGGACATAGAGAGGACGTACAACTACGTGAAAGCGTTCTTAACAGACCGCACAGCATCCATTGGGATTGGAGATGTTCGCTCCGACGCCTTCAAAATGCCAAAGAAAGGAGCGCCACAGGGATCTATTATCTTCCCCTTGCTTTGCAATATTACAATGAATAACATAGAAAAGAAACTCCAAGACATCCCCGACATAGGTTCTATATTGTACGCCGACGACATAACCGCCTGGGCGACTAAAGGCTCTCTTACTCAAAAGGAACAGGCACTCCAAAAAGCCATGAACTTGGTGGACAAGCTGGCAAGGGTTAACGGCATAGAGTGCGCACCAGAAAATTCTGAAGTTTTCAGAGTCCACGACGCCAGAATAGGAGCCCCGGGGAGATAAAAATCAAGCTTGGGGACCACGAAGTAGCAGAGACAGATAAATTAAGAATCCTTGGTTTGTTTGTTCAAAGCAACGACAGGGCAAACTTTACAATTGCAAAAATTAAAAAAATCAGCGCTGCAAATTGTCAAGATAGGAGGATAACCAAAAAGAGGGCATGGCTGAAGGAAGAAGGAATCTTGCGTATCATGCAGATATTAGTAGTAAGTACAGTTGCTTAGTCTGCCTTTTCCCTCTCTAAACGGGCATAAAAAAGAACAGGCCAACATTATATTGCGTACTGCATACAAAGCGGCTCTCGGTCTTCCCAACTACACTGCAAATGAAAAACTCATGAATCTCGGCACGTATAACACTTTTGAAGAAATTTGTGACGCTACCCTTGTTTCACAAAAAGAAAGGCTGCAAAAGACGAGAACTGGCAGGGCCATTCTGCAAAGAGTAGTGTCCAGATTAGATGTACAATCAATTATCGACAAAGAAGACCTAAGCAACGCCGCCAGAAAGAAATTGAAAGCGCTCCCCATTCCAAGAAACATGGACCCACACTTACATGAAGACAGAAGGAAACCAGGGTCAATTTTCTACGCAGAAAGCTGGAAAAAAACCCCAAACGTTGTATATACAGACCCTGCCATTTACGACAAGACCAATGCTTCCCTAGTCATCGTCGACCAAGAAGGAGTAATCAGGGACTGCTTCACATTAACGAACACCAGCAGAGAGGAGGCCGAAATTGGCGCCCTTCTATTCGAGGTATGGAGAATTCCAAGGGAAAAGCCTCCAAATAATTACAGACTGTAAGAAAGCGGTACAAAACATTATAAATGGCCGAATCCACAAAAGGCTCACAAACATTTTCCATTTAAATAGCACTAAGTTTCAAAATATCATTTGAACACCGTGACATGAGGAGCTTGAGGTTAATGAGAGAGCAGACCAAGCTGCGCGAGAACTTACTGATCGCTCAGCCAGTAGTCCTAGCGTACTCACTCCTCTCCCGAATACCTTCGGTGAGCCACTCAACATTCAAAGAAAAGCCAGAGCTCTCTTTCCTCCACCAGATAAAAGCTTAACAGCTGCAAAGCATCAGTCTATCAGGCAAACACTGACAAACACCTATCCCAACATTCTCAGGCTATGGAAGATGTTCGCCGAGAAATTCCCAAACGCATCCAATAAGTGCGGTAAAATTATGGGGTTGTCGTACTATATGGACCTTAGTAAACACCAACACCAAGATATATGAGCTACGGGAGGCAGCTCTGGGCAGCTCTGACCCTGGGGTTAAGAAGTATATGATCGTTAGGGCCAAGACTGAGGCAGAGGAAACAGGGTCCCTGGAGAGGGGGAACCTACCCGAGCTCAATCAAGACCTTTCATTTCCAATAAACGTTTCATCTCTCTCCCGCTAACGGGTGGGAATGGAAGGCAGTGAAGCTGTACGTAACCTTCAAGACCATCACAAAACTTTAGGTCTACAATCGCCGCCGATTTACTTTTCCTTCACTGCTGTAAAGACCGTTACTGCAATATTGTTGCTACCAGAGTCAGCTTGCTCGAGGTTTTTTAAGTAATGGTCATTGGACATCACCTTGGAGTGGCGAACGCTAAGATGTATCCTCGTCGTCCCGAGAAAGTGTTGCCAGGATTACGGCGAACGCTGGAGTGGTTTCCGTTTCGAGCAAGTGTTGCCCGAATCACGGGGAACGCTGGATAATATTTTAGAAAATGCGGCCAATCTCTCTGCGGGAGCTTGATACGCTTGACAAACCTGCTCCGGTGACGCTGCGCTGCTGCCGCGAAGAAAGGAGCAAATGAGCCCTGGTCATTTTCTTGGACTTTAAGCTACGGGGCGGTCACCGGGAACCACGCGCTCAGGTGCGCTGGGTAATTTGTTGGTCTTTTAAACTGCGGACACGGCAAATAACTATTTGCAAAACAGCTTCGCTGTTAATCGTCAGCCTTATTTCTTAAATCTGACTGTACTAATAAGGACTCCAGGTCACGTTGGGCTCAACGGAAGCGAGCGAGAACACGCTACAGCCTGACAGTGAACTCTCCGGGCCTAGCACCAGTCGGCCTTGTTTATATGACTATGCTTGCATGAATATGTTGGCGGTTGGCGCTTGCATGCAGCAGCCGGTCAGTATAAGTACAACGCCAACGAGTGTTTTTGCACTCGCATTTCTTTCGGTTTCGGTAAATACATCTTGTGTGCTTCTTACCAAGAGCCCATAGTTTCCTTTGAAATGAGGAAAATCATGCAGCGCGTGGTTTTGTTGCTCAGCTGCAGTATCGTCGACAGATGCGATCATGCAAAAATCACCCATTTTCCCAATAAGAATAGCCTCAATGACTTCACTCGTCTAAAGACTACCCCGGTATAAATTTCTCGCATTAAGGACTAAACCACACGTCTACTTTGCGGGTATGCCAATTTGCAATGAGGTATTTAAATGCATACATTGCATAAAAATGCGCTCTGCAAATAAAACAAAAATGTACCCGTCCAAACATACAGTCCTAACAAACGGAACATAATATGCAGGCCTAACATACAGAATGCATATTTTCTTCTGCATTGCGAGAGAACGGAAGTTTTGGAATTTCTTGTCAGACAGGGTGTCTCATGGCGGCGGGGTGCAACAACGCTGGAAACGAATTCGTCAATGTTTCGCGCAACTTCTTTATAGAAATGTGCAAATACATTATCAAGACACCGGTAAGCGGGCCCAGTATTATATGTAGGATACATTGGCCTAGTCGGGGCGCCGTTGTATATGTTGGAATTGGTGCGTAGCGCTTGCTTTTATTGATTTCGTAGTTTAGAAAGAGTTATCACTGTAGTGCTTCCCAGTAAGTAATACAAAATAAAAAAAACGCGTAAAATGAGACAACATTGTTTGAAACTCCAGTAAGTCCTGAGTTCCCGACTGCGATACCACTTACCCAAGAAAGATTAACACGTGTAGTTAACATGGGCGTCCCAGGACAGAGTTGGGTGAAGATGGCTTCTGAAGCTCAGACATTTTCTACACATTCAATTCGAGTAGAATCTAGGTAAAGCGCTGGGGTGTTAATTGCTTGCTGTCTCTTTGCGTGACAACTCGCAGCCTTTGTCTTCGATTTGAATATTCTCGATGAATTCCTGCACGGCAATTCTGTTACAAATCGGTTTTCAGTGCAAGCACACATTCTTACTAACCGTTATTAAAAAAATCTCCAAATAGGTGATTACCAAAACATGGGTTTAACTGTAAATGGGAGCACCAATGTGTCGGCAAAGCCTTTTTCAGGGCCTCTTTAACATATCAGGATGCCCTAAGCTATTGAGCAACAATGCAGCAATGACATTTTGTTGTATCCAACCATATCTGTACCATGGGAACGTGTGTTGCACTATAAACGCAAATGACGTCCCCACAACGAATTCCGGAGTTGCATGACAGATACCCTTGTAGTTACTCGAGCGACAGAAGCCTGGTGTGCGCCTCTATTTTTCAATAGCCCCTGTACGTACCACGCTCTTTCAAGATCACAATATCTCGGGAGCGCTACTTGCAGCTGCCATCCGCGGTCAGTTATAACACAAAATAATTTGAAATGGGATGTCGCCTTTCAGGAGACGCTAAACACCAGTGTGGGGTGGCCATCGCACAGTGCTCAGGGACCTCGTGTCGTGTTTAGGTCGAATGAAGACAACAGCCTGAACTCTCGGCGTGCGCCTTCTCGTGTGCTACCGCCGTGTCAGTGACCTACCAGGGAGAAATGAATAGCCTTATCTGACCCCGCAATCTATCATTTGCACGATAGGCGATTCAGGTGCGTTTTCTGGGCCGGCTTCTTTTAGCGATCCTGCCATAGATCTAACTGCTGCAGAACGCTATCCCTAATTGAGCTTTTTATGCTATACAGATATTTTAAAATTTGCGGGTACTCCGTTAGAAAGTATTACTTACGTGAATGTTGTGGTCAGTGCATTCGGTATAGAAAAGGTCTAAGCGCAATTCAGCGCATACGGGTAAGACAGTCGTGTTTTCTAGTACGATTTAACGAACGTGTCGTACACCATGGGGACGGCTTTTACCACATCAAGCCGCCGATCTTCCTAGTATTCCGCAAAAGCTACGGCTCGAAACAATGAAATTTGACTTGTTCTTCTTCGTTGTTCATAACGGCAAGGTTTGTGATGATGATGAAAGAGTAAATGAAATTGCGTAACGTGATGATCGAGGCGGCCAGGGACGCCGACCAATACAGGCATGAAAATAACAGCTCCCGCTTCTGAAAATGTCTTTGATCGGAAATTTGTGGTTCTTGTGGCTAAACTGTGCATAAATCGATGCCGCTTCTTCTGGGAATTACGCCAATACCTGTCTGTTTCGGTGTGGACCATTTGCCGAACTGTTTGAACTTTTCTGTCGGACCACGCCGTGACTCTTCTAACTCTAACGGGCGAGACGATGCCGGCGGTAAGAAACGGGTAGGCTCAGTCCTCACCCGGTGAAGTAAGGCGCCATGCCTGAAGTTGAGATGGTAGAGGGAGAAGAAATCTCCCGCGAAGGAGCGAATAGCCCTGGCTGGACTACAGCGGTGTGCAGAAGTAACAAGGTGCGCGAGGAGGCCGCGCAGGGCAGTGTATAGCACGACGGCGTGAAGGGTGGCCACCGCACGGCAGCCGCGCAAAACGTGGCTAAGCGCCTCGCCGCCGCATCGAGGCTCCCTCCCCTGTCGAGGGACCACATACGCATCATCGTCAGGCCGAGGGATGGCCTAGACGTAAAAAAATCAGTCAAATTCAGCTCGAACAAGCTCTGACCATGGCGGTGGCTCTGCCCTGGCAGAGACCGAGGGTGAGATCGTCTGCCGTAAGGTTGCTCAGAACATTCTCGTCGTTTCAACGCCGAACAAAAGGAACGCGCAGGCCTACGCAGGGATCTAGCATATTCGGCTATGCGAATGATTGTACACGCTTACACCTGCAAGGGTGTCATTCGCGGAGTGGACGCCGATATCAGTGACGCTCAGCTCTAGTCATGATCGTAAACCAGCGGAATCCGAAGGCTCTAGAGACTAAGCAAATCAAGACGACCACTACGGTAGTAGTACTCTTCGACGGCATGAAGATGCCAAACTACGTAATGTGCGATGTCAGCATGCTGCGCTGCACGCTCTACAGGCCTCGGCCACAGGGCCGAAGTGTGCCCCCATCCCAGCAAGAAGGTGTGCAGGGGGTGTGGTCTCGTTTGCACTATTGAGGACCACCCGTGTTTGCCGAAATGTGATCTTTGGGGGGACCCGCACCCAACGGTGGACAGACTATGCAAACAACGCTTTCAAGTTCCGTAGGTTGTTCGACGCAGAAGACGGCGCCTGAAGCGCGCCAGGAAGATTTCGCAACAGCTGGCCCAGGTGGGCCGTTCACGTGACACCACCATGGCAAGTGTTCCCGGGCGGCGGCGCTCCATCACGCCAGCTGGCCGTCGGCACAGCCTCTCTAGAAGGCGCTCCCGCTCCAGCGGCGCTCTCGCTTACGGGGGCGGATCCAGAATGAACCTACCTTGGCGGACCGAGCCAAGTCGAAGACAGAGGCACTACCAAAGAAAACGCAGGTAACATTGCCGGAGCATAGGGAAGAAGACGACATGGTAGCTAAACTCGTCCAAGAGAATGCCCGGTTAAAAAGCGGACCTCCAGAAAATGAGGGCTGAACTTGAGTCTTTCCGAAAGTTGCAGTTTCCGCAGGTGGAACAGCATTTGCCTCCTTCGGTTGATGCGCACCGAGGCTCAGGCGCACTCGGGTAAACGTAGGGCCCCGCCCCGCAAGGGGAATGGGACTCTATGGAAACTGAGTCCGGTAACAAAGATTAAGAAAGCATCCAGCAGTCGATTAAACAGCTGGTGGAAAGCACCACATCACTTCTCAGAAGGAGGTCTGCAGTGGAGGGCACACAGGCGGCGTTGGCTTCACCACGCACGCCATCGAAAGGCCCGAGTGGGGCGCAGTCACCTGCACGCGAGGTAGCCGCAAACGCTCCCAGGGAGTGGCTAAACCAGGATAACACCCTTGGCACGCAATGTTAGCGAGTTCGTCGTGTAGAAGGGGAACTGTGCCAGTTTTTAGAGGCGCAAGGCTCCGCTGCAGCAGTTTGTCGCATCACAGGAGATAAAACCTCACGTAATTCTACTACAGGAAACTCTCGGAGAGGCGCTGTCCTTCACAGGCTACCGAGTCAACTAGGAGCGCGAGGAGGGTAAGCGAGGTTTGGCAACCTTGATGGCAACAAAATGCTCTACGAGGTAGATAAATTAGAGATGGGCAAGACTAGGGCAGAGGTGATTATGGTAAAAATCATCCTCAACAAATGGCTCAGGAATATTGTATTTATTTAAATATATACAGCTCGCCGGCGGACCACCGCAGGCATATGCGTCGATTTTGGCAAAGGCGGTTGCCCTGGAAAAGGGTTCCCCACTCGTGGTGGCAGGCAATTTTGATTCTCCGCACGACGCTTGGGGCTACACCAGGCAATCCCCTAATGGTGTTAACCTGCTACAGGTGGTCATGGACGGCTCTTTGCAACTTCTCACGGACCAGCATTACCCAACGCGCACGAGATCGTCGATCCAACGCGATACAACTCCGGATTTGGTTTTCGTCAAGAATGTCACTGGTGCCAAGTGGCAGAATTTGCAGGAATATCTAGGCAGTGATTATTTTATTATCTCAATCACCCTAGAAGTAAATCGGGCTCCACCCAAGGTGTTTAAAGTAACTGACTGGGATGCCTTCCGGAAATTGTGGAAGGAGGACATAAAGGAGTATGACTGCCTTGGCAGACTTTTCTTAAGGCTCAAGGAGGATGCCATAGCTGTGACCAAGGTTGTCAAAAAGGATGGACACGCATCTTGCGCACCTCTTAAAGGCTACAAATTCCAACCTTGCCCGTTGGAAGAGGCAGAGACTGAATCGCAGGCTTCGGAAGCGGATTGCGGAGCTTAATCGAGAGATTGAGGCTTACTCTGAGGAACTGTCGAAACCTAAGTGGAACGGGATTTGTTGCTCGGTTGACGAGCGGATGCGTGTGGGCGGAAAGTGGTACCTCATGAAGCAACTGCTTGACGACTCGCCGACTTAATTCAATAAAAGATTGGCTATTGACAGGCTTGTTCAGAGCCAAAAAAGAAACAGAGTGTCGGAAGCGGCCCTCCTTCAAGTGCTGGCGGAGAGATACTTCCCACTGGGCCCCTCGGAGGACGCGGATTATCCTCCTTACCTGGGGGCTACGGTGGAGAATCTGGACGCCCCGTTCTCCAAATCTGAAAACTGGGAGGTCTTCCTCGACCTCAACGGACGCTCTGCGCCGGGGCCGCATGGTATCTCCAACAAGCGTTTACGTATCCTGGGTGGCAAGTCCATCGGTAAGCTTACAGAGATCAACAAAATCTGGGAATCGGAACTCGTCCCCGAAGCCTGGAAGATCGCTTCGGTGGTGCTCAGCCCAAAACCGGGCAAGCCCCTTGCGCCCGAGTATTTGAGGCCGATCTCGCTCACATCCCGCGTGGGAAAGGTGGCCGAGCACGCTATTCACAATCAGGTGTCGCAGTACATCAAAGAAAAAGAACTGTTTCCCCACAACATGGTGGGCTTTAGGCCTGCATTATCCACGCTGGATGTAATACTTCTAATAAAAGGTCAAATCATAGATGACTAAACAAGGGACACTAGGGATATCTAGCCCTGGATCTCGCCAAAGCGTTTGACAGCATTTCGCCGAAGTTCATACTCGAGGCCATTTCGCACGTGGGACTGGGTCATCGTTTCCGCGCATATGTGAGCTCCTTCTTTAGGGATCTCAGAGCTACAATTAAAATTGGTCAGATTAAATCCGGACACTTCACCTTGGGAGCGAGGGGCACACCACAGGGGGCTGTTATCTCTCCTCTCCTGTTTATTATCGCCATGAAGGGCCCCTCGGAGCGCCTTGCCACCGTGCGTGGCACCAACCATGGGCTATACGCGGACGACATTACCGTGTGGTGTATGGGTAGGTCTGACAACGGGGTGGAGCAGGCGCTCCAGAGTGCTGTGGAAATTACAGAAGACTTTTTAGCTGGATCAGGAGTCAGCCTTTCACCGGCCAAATCTGAGCTTTTGCTTTACAGGCCAATTCAGAGGCTAGTTAGGGGACTTACTCCTTTGGAGTGGGTCCCTATTACCTTTCACACATGGGACGGCCGAACTATACGTCGGGTCGATTCCATCAGGGTCCTCGGAATTTTGTTAGAACCTAAGGGACGTAATACACAGACTATAGCCCACATCTCCTCCAAGAGGGAGAGCATGATCAGGCTTATTCTAAGGGTCTCGAACCGGCAAGGATGGTTGAGCGAGAGCAATCTCCTTCGGCTCTATCATGCGTTTCTCATAAGCCACATCAATTATGTCACCTCGGCGCTCGAGTGGTCAAAATCTGAGGAGGCCAAAATAAACACACTCATGCCTAGGAGCATTAGGCGTGTGCTTGGGTTGATTGTCAGCAATAGCACGGAAAAGCTCATGCAACTGGGCATTCACAACACCCTCTCGGAGGTAATAGAGGCTCAACAGACGGCCCAAGTGGTGCTCCTCTCGTCGTCATGGAGCGACAGGCGCATCCTGGAATCAATTCGCTGTGGCCCAATGAGGGTAAATCAACGTAAAATGTTGATTTCACCGTCCGTAAGGGATACATTTAGGGTAGACCCCTTCCTAAGAAATGTACATCCACAATACAATGTAGGGCGCCGCAAGGCTCGGGCTCGAGCTCTATTGAACCCTGTCGTTGGTAGCCCTGAGCTCGCAATTTTTGTAGACGCGGCTCAGTACGGCCGCTCTGATTGCTTTGTGGTGGTCGCCGCAGACCACCGGGGCCTGATGCTCAACTCTGCCTCCATCAGGAAGATCTCCATGGCAGTGGCCGAGCAGGTCGCAATCGCCTTGGCCAAGAAGGACCCACTGCGTCCGAATATCTTTACGGCCTCGCAGGCTGCGGTTGGAGCTTTTGCCTCGGGATCGAGCTCGCGGGAGGCTGAGGCAATGCTTGGACGTGAGGGGGCCGCTGGACATCACACAATCAAATGGTTCCTGGCCCATATGGAGACCAACATCCATCCCGACGTTCCCAACGCCAACGAGTTGGCCCATGACCGCGCGGGAGGATTATCTGACCGCGGCGGTCCCGGCGGAATCGCGGGGAGGGGGGGGGGGGGCGCAGGGGCAGACGCCGGGAGGTTCACGGATCCTCTTCTAACTTTTGACGAGGTCATAAGTCACTATGTTTTCTCTCAGAGGATCTACCCACCCCCTCATCCAACACTCACTCGGTCTGAGTCGTCGGTATTGAGAATGCTCCAGACGGGGTCCGCGGGGCAGGTTTAGTCATTTTGCGCCCAACATTAACCCGCACTGTCCTGAATGCGGAGAAACGTATTGTTCATATAGATCCCATTCTCTGGCAAAACCCTGCAATACGCGATTCTTTTTTTACGTACAAAGAGGATTGGGAGGAAGCCCGAAAAAGCGGCGACCTCTCCGTCAGACTTCTGGCCGTCCAGAGGACCTGCGAAAGGGCGGATAGCCACGGCCTTCCCGTTCCTACGTGGGACCGGCCCGCAACCACAGCCAGAGCGTAGTTCCTCAGGACCAAAAATAAAAGTTCTTTGTCTGTCTCTCTCTCTCTGTCTGTCTGTCTGTCTGTCTGTCTGTGTGATCTTCCTTTTGGAAGGTGGTTGGCGTACTCTTTTGCTTGTTGATTTCGTGAGTTATAAGTGCGATTCGGAGACGCAGATTGCGGTTGTGCCGCTGTCGCTTCCAGCACTTCGTGAGGCTCCGTCGTGCCTCCCAAAGCCTTACGAGTTTCGGGTCGGCATCAGGGGTGTGGTTGGTGATAGCCACGGTTTTGATTGTTGAGTGAACAGTTTGGAGTAAATCATCAATCCATGCTGTAAGGGGCTCACTGGGGCAATACGTTTGGAAGAATTTGCTTTTTTGAAGGCATGCCATTTGGTAAGGCGTGCCATCCCCAGCTGAGCATTATACATGTGGTTTTTAATTTTAATCAGTATAAGCTCGTGATCAGATCCAAGGTTTTTCTGCGGGATAAACCAGGACCCATCTAGCGAGCCTGAAAAAATGAAAGATCCGGGGTAGTATCCCTGCTTACGCTTGTACCAGTGAATCAGGATGGTTGAGCAGTAGTAGATTAAGGTCGTCGATAACATTGACCAGAATGAAGCCACGCTGGTTTTTGTAGTGGTAGCCCCAGTTAGGATGAGCGGCATTGAAACCTCCTAAAATGAAAAGAGGTCGCTTTTGGCGATTTTGATGGCATCATTGATCGTGGCTTTAATGTCGGGTGATTTGTGGGTAGGGCGACAATACAGAATCTCCAGGAGGGGGTGGTTTCATTCGTGCTGCGGTGTGATGGGATGAACAGCTCATGCGGCCTTATTTACAAAGGTTAAAGTTGGGTAGGTGTCGATGGATCCATACGGTATATACCCAAGTAATGTCATGCACTTTTTGGCCCCTTGAACGGCTATAACAACTGGTTTTTGGCCGAAGGTGGAGATGAATCGATGGAGAGCTGCTCTTTTCTGTTTGATACTTCTACAATTCCATTGAAGTATGGTGGTTAAGCTAGCTTGACGCCGCGTCCGTGGCATCCGGGAGGGGGGAGCAGAGGACTGCATCGGAGTTACGGGCGCAAGGGAGAGCTCTTCCGTGGGCGCGAATCACGTTTTTACTGGGGCGTTCGGTTCGAGGAGTGCTGAGGTCACAGGTGTGGGCTGAGGAAGATGTGGTCGGGTTGTGAATGGTGATTTAATTTTGGAGGGAACATTGATCAGCCCCAAGAGATTGGAGTTCTTGTTGAAGGCTCTGATTTTCTAGGCGGGTGAGTTGAATTTCTTGAGTTATTCCACTAAGCTGGCTTGTGAGCCGGCAGAGCATATCATGCATTTGGGGAAGGGCCATTGATTGTGATTCTTTGGGCGGAGCAGCTGAGTTAGGGGTGGTTGAGGTGGCAGGAGGAGGATTAGGTTTCTTGTGTTTCTCATTAGGAATATTTTGAGAGCTTTTGAGGACCTCAAGATGGGCCTGAAGAGGCGTAATTAAGGCAGTTTGTTCCTCCAGAATACGGGTTAGTTTTTTGAACTCCATGCAGGTTGTTCGATTTTGTGTAGCTTTGGTAGGATGGGGTGGGAAGTATTGGGGTTGAGCTGTGGGAGAAACAATCTGCCCAGGCGGCACAGAAAGTGTGCCCAATGACCGGCCCGTCTATGGCCGCTTTCTGCCATGTCCGACCAGCATCCAGGTTCTGGCAGCCACTGATCATGCGTTGAACGGCCAACATTCGGCAACCAGCGCTTCGGTATTTTTTCCGTCCGCCCGTGTCCAGACGCACAACGGCAGCTAACCGGCTGCCAGATATTCAGTTCTCTTACGGCTGCCGATGTTGAGAAAGAGAACGGCCGAAGTACGGCCTTAGGGCATCCGTTTTTTCTTCGGGAAGCGGTAATCGGCCGAAGCACGGCAAGCGACCGGCCACAGAATATGCGTATTCTTGCGGCAGTTGATGTTTGAAAGGAGACCGGCCGGAGCGCGGCTGTCGTACATTCGTTGTTTCGACGGTGAACCGCGCGTCCGGCGGTAGAATATTCGTTTTTTTCTGGCAACCAGTGTTATGAAGGATACCGGCCGACGTACGGCCCCAGAATATACGCTTTTCATTCGGTTAGCTGTCTTCGGCCAAATTACGTAAGGTATCTGGTTATACGTCATTTTTTCGGCAAACTGCATACAGCCGAACAACGGTACGCGCCTCGGCGCCGAGAATTCATACACATACGTGCTTGGAAGGAGACCGACCGGTTTTTTCCTGAGGGGAGAAAAAGCCGTTGGGGAGCCGAACGACGGGGACGGGTTTTTCATCCGCTGAATGTTTCTTCGTTTTAAATGAACGAACATCGTTTGTCAAACAGTAATGAGTGTTCTCGGTGAACGGGGAAGGTGCAAGGACTCACTGGACATTAGCAGGGAACCTTTTAGGCCATCGAAATGTCATTTAGTGCCACAAGAAGACTGTGCTACACCGACGGGTGAGCTAAGCCTCGCCAGTCATCGCCGCTACCATGCCTCTGCCGCCGGCTTCGTCGACGCATCAGCTCGAGGCTATTCGCCCCCTCAAGAAATGAAGAGCATTGGAGACACCGACCCGGCAGAGATGTCCAATCCGAGATGGAGATGGTTAACCAAAATAACTGGCCTTCAAGGGCGTCGAGCAAGCGGCCACAACGCAGGAGCTATACCGCCACCATGTCAAGGACTCCCCACCAAAGAAAGGCGAGTGGGAGCAAAAGCGCAAGTTATTCTGCCTACAATTAAATTGCCAGAAGCAATGCTGCACTATAATGTTGGTGATAAACGTAGAAGAGACTCGCTCGTGCATTGGTAGGATCAACTTTATGGCCTGTACTATGTTACTTCATGGGAATTTACGACTGCCTATTTAGAAAAAAAATTTTAAATTTCCGATAACAACAGAGCCTTGCCACTGACGAAGCCTAGCTGTTAATTTAGTTCCGATGATTGAAGGTGAGCTTAGCTTCTCTTGGGATATGACTCATTTGGTTAAACATAATCGCCAGCATCCTAGCAAACACAGATTTTGTCAGGATTTTCTTGCTCAACGCAGATTGTCGAGTTCACGCACTATTTGGCTCTTGCAATAGATAAGCTTAAAGTGGTTGACTGTATATTCTTGGGCTGCAAAAAAGGAAATGATGGTGTTCCATATCACCTTCTGCGTATTACATTTCATCCTATGAACTGAATGAATCGGTTTGCATTGTTATTATTATAGGCCCTATAGCTTTGTTGAAAAGTACTGTGTAGTTTACGGTACTATAGCGAATGAACGTGATTCCGTATACCTGCAGCTTTATCCGAATTTAATAACATCCTCGTGCCCTATTTCAGAAACGTTTTTGGATGGTAAACAGTCTGTTAACGGCACCTTTACAAGAAAACCTTCATTCCAATTGAATACGTATACCGTAAATTATGCTGCTCTGACAACGGCCGAGGAATATAAATACCTAGGAGTCTATTTAGTGAGTCGTTAGGGATTAAATAGGCAGGTTCACACCATAATAGTTACGGCTGCATATGTTTTTGGCTTTCTGAGACGAAATTTCAGTGAACCTCGATCTAACTGAAAAGAACAACCGTATTTCACTCATGTGCGCTCAATCTTGGAGTACGCATGTGTTTTCGTGGGTCCCTACACCAAAGAGCTGGTTGATACGCTTGAAAACATACAGAATATGTCAGTGCGATTCGTATTAGGTAATTGGCACGCTCAACTTAGCATGAGAGAAAGTAAAAGTAAACTGAAATGGCAGGCCGTGAAAGATCACAGACGAAACCACAGGTTGGACTTTTTTCGTAATATCTATCATTCGAAAACTGGAGTAGAAGGGGAGAAGTATGCCCAAGCACCATTCTACATATCGCAAAGTGGGACCGCTAGCTTAAAGCAAATTATTAACTTTCCTTTAACGGTGACGCCTTGCGCGATTCATTTTATTTTACATCAATACTGCAGTGTAATTATCTTCCACGTATGATTGCATTAACTGTTTATATTGACGATTTCCAGCGCGCTTTGTAGAATTATTTTGTTATTTTGTCTCATACTTAATGCTTTGTGTTATATAACTCCCTTCTGTAAGGCATGCAAACGCAAGCAGACATCAAATAAATAAATAAATAAAACAATGAATAAACAAATTATATATAAAAAAATAAATAAATAAAACAATGAATAAATAAATTAATAAAAATAAATAAATAAATAAATAAACAAACTTCCAGAAGCGCAAGTTTGCCTCCGACAGGATGAGAACCCTACGCATTCAACCTTGACCAATAAAATATTTATTGACCCTATTCGTTGCAGTATGCAAGGTTTCCTGTATCCATCCTACCATTGCAATGTTATTGGTCTGAAACAAATTATGTAACTCTAATTTTACGCCTTTCCTTGCGTGAACACAGAGGGATACAACGGCAGCCACCTGAAGCAGGGCGTCATTCGCAACGCGTCTAGAATTTGTTGAACGTAGTATGACATTAGAAGAAAATTAACTTCATTTCGACTATTAAATGGTGTGGATGTATACTCATGAAAACAACATTAAAATAGATTGAAAATGAAACTACCTGTTCGCTCCTTCTTAGGATCCGCCCTGCGCAAGATCATCAGAAAAGTTGATCGAGTAGAAAATGTCTTTGCAAGAAAAATGGACAAAAACTGGAAATACTATTTTGTGAAGGAGTTATATTAAATGTCCTGAGTGTTTTCTTGAGAACCAAAACGCTTCGTAAAGGCATTCACGCCGGTTTTATACACATCAAAATTGGTGAAGCAACTGTTATAAAAATAGTTTATGTAGTCTTAGCATGAAAGTGTTCCGGAATATTGCCCTAAAAGAAATTGGCTAAAAGCGGCGCAATTTATCTCTCTGAAATTCAAACCAGTAACGTATGCGCCCTCTGCCGCCCCCACCCCCTCCTCTTTCCCCGTTTATTACAGGTAAGCCGCCCTACAGAGGATATGAGGACCTGGACAATACATCTATTCAAGCTCTACAATGAACTGAATATTTTCTGTGTTCGGCAGTAAAAGAGGCACAGCAACTAAAGGGACGACAATTTGTGAGCACTGTTTAATAAATGAAATTTGCTCTCAACTGAGGCTGGTAATTAAGCAAGGCTGCGCTGAAAGCTTGACGGCTGGTGGTTGCGCGCGAGCTCACTTTGATGTGGCTGCATTGGACCCAAAATGCTGGGTTAGTGCTGCTTCTGCACTGCGCGAATGAGTCATCTGCTTGCGCGACATGCAGTGACCGGCCTCAGTACACTTAACGTACTGTGGCTGAGCTCCAATGCTCGTAGCACGGCCGTATTTCCGGTAGCTTTAGTCCGGCTGGAGTCCGACGACTGCATCTCGGCTATCCTCCGGCGGCCGTACTTCGGCCGTACACGGGTGGCTTTGTAATGGCCGGAGCCCTAAGGCTGGAATCTCGCCGTATGACCGTAAGCTGGTCGACTGGCCGACGGACACTGGCCGTTGGACAGCCATGGGAGTACGGCCGTAGACGGCCAAAAGGCCCACATTTGGACATGGGCCGTACATGGCTGCCTAAAACGGCCGGACAGAAAATCACCGGCCTGTTTTAGGCCGAACAGTCCTGTGCGGCCTGGGTGAGCCCAGCTTACTTGGGCCGACCGATCCAGTTGATTCCCAGGTGATGTGGTGCATAAGGCCCCCTGACGTGCTCCTGGAACGGTAGCGTATCGGCGCAGCAGGCGCAGATGAACGGTCTCGTGAGCGACTGCCATGTGGTGATAGGTCCTGCGGTGTCCGGGATGATTCACTTATTCTCTGGCGGAGTCGTCGTTGTTTGAGAACGAAGGGTTCAGCTTAGCGTTTAGTGCAGCCAGGGCACCCAGAGAGATGGGAGCCGCCACAGAGGCTGCACGTAGGGTTGCAGGCGTGTTCTGGTTGTGGATGTTGGAGGCCACAGATGTGACACACCGCAGTAGCTTGATTAGGGCAGGCTGTCGCTTGACGTCCAACCCTGTGGCAGGCGCCGCAGACGGGAATGGTTTTCTTGTAAATCGAGCAAGGGTATACTGCTCCGTATAGCCGCACTGTATAAGGGAGTATGGGGCCAGCAAATGTGATGATGACCGTGGAAGACGTTCCAATGCATCTGACAGTATATACTTCGTCCACCGGCTTGTCAATGTTGTTCAGGATTTCGATTTCTGTGAATCTTGTGGGCAGGCCACGAATGACGCCTTTAATAGAGTCGTCAAGTGCAAGTCCATACCGTTGAACAGGGTATTGATTCTTGTCAATGGTAAGATAGCTTCGTGTTCAACCACAGTCGTCATCTTCCCGTATGGGAACCGCTGAAGACGAAGAACAACAAGGCAAAGCTGCGGAGAGGAGGGCGTGTACGTTGCTCTCGCCCCGTCCGCAGCGCTTCTGATCATGATTTTGTCAGGATGCCCCTATGATTGGCCAACCAAAGAATCCATCACGAGATAGCTTCGCGTTGAACCACCGTCGTCATCTTCCCGTAGGGCAACCGCTGAAGAACAAGGAGAAGAAGACAAACATGCGAAGACGAGGGCGTGTACGTTTCTCTCAGCGAGTGCACCAACGTCAACAACCTTTTTCCTCACCAACGCTGACGGATACTACCGATTCTACCACAGAGACGACAACATCGACAATACCATGATGGACGATTTTCGGCGCCTCGAGCACCACCAACGCCAACGCACCACCAACAAAACCGTACTTGCGTTCTTTTGCCACCGGTGTGGACCCGGACGTGGAATTCCCTCTGTCCCTACTAAACACACAACCACATCACTAAAAATAACGGCAACACGCCAGCTGCGCGATAAGCGCGCATGCGCGTCTCCTCTCTCATCTCCTCCTCTCCACTCCATCTACTTTATATGATAAACCCGGTTCGCGCACCGCTTCCTCAGTTGCTGCTTCGGTTGAGACACGCTGCAGCGTCCGATGAGCTGAATGGACGCCAACAATTCTGCTTCGCATCACCACATAGTTCCCTTCGGGGAGATGGTGTAATTTTTTTCATTACCATGCACACAGAAACAAAAGGGGCAAAATTAATGCCGTTCCACTCCATGTGAAAGCTCTAGGAAGTGCAGAGCAGTGATTCGCCATAATAGGCTACCGCCGTTATCCACTTACTGCTGCGCCCCATGGAGTTCACATTTCAGGCCTTCGCAGTGCTCGCACGCCCCATGCCTGAAACTCCACCAGCGGGAGTTCTGGATTGCATTGGATTGTATTGCATTGGATTGGATTGGCTTGGCTAGGCTTGCCTTGGATTGTGTTGTGTGTGGATTTGGATTGGATGATAAGCAGGTAAGCATTATAATCAGGTAATCCTACACAACCACGAAAGCTAAGAATAACGAGGTGAACTTTAGCTCACGCTACGTGTATCATGACATAGCCGCTTGACTTTCGAAGTCTCTGGGTTACGCCGCGGCGAAGGGACCACGATAGGCTACGCCGTAATGCCCTGATGGTATGATTGGTTCCAGCGAGCGAGCTAAGACGATGAGGCGAGCGCCTAAAGTGCTCTGCAATAAAAAAAGTGTTTTTACCCAACAATTAGATCAATTTAATTTTGTGGTCACTTCTTTCTACGCATATATTATTTTCAGGCTGGTAACTTCAGGACGAGGCGCCCTTCCAGCGTATGTTTTGTTGTTATTTCAGAATTCCGTTTTAGCAGAAGTATCGAAAACCAGAAGTTTTCTGAAGTTAGTTTTGTGAGTACGGTCTCGCAAAGCCTCCTACGGCGGTTTCTCGGAAGGAAACTTCCACCTTCGCACGTCGGTTTGGGTTTGAAATGTTTCTTGGTATAAGCTTCATCACTTGGGATGATTTGGACGTTCGCGTTTTCTCCCTGGCTTGAATGTGAACTGCTGAAGTTCCTTCTTATAATGAAGGGAAGAGAGAGCAGGGTAGACAGAGAAGGAAGGAAAAGAAGACGGCAGTCAGTGCAGGTCGGCGCGCCCTTTTCGCCAGCGCCTATGCGACCGCCCTGGCCGCCCACACCTAAGACCGGCACTGCATGAGCGCGGGCCTCGCAGCAACCGCCCGGCTGTTAACAAGACCAATAAAATGTCTAGAACTCCTGTATGCGTGGCTCGAGACGACCACCCACTGACCCCGGCGAACTTTTGTCAAGCCAAGCGTACCCATTTAAGGAGATTGCCTGAGATTACACCCCCCTCCCCAAAAAAAGAAAAAAAAGACTCCAGCGTTCGCGGTAATAGTGTCAACACTTGCTTGGAACGAGAAAGACTCCAGCTTACGCCGTAATCATTGCAACACTTGAGCACCTTAGCGTACACCCCTGCCAGTTGTAATCCATTTATTACCATTTTATGAATGAAAGAAGCTCATACTTATAGCCGCAATGATAACATAAAGATAGTTGAGGAAGGGCAGAAGCAGAAAATTGGCTGCAGTCATGGACTTAATCATTCGTGATAGTTGTGAAGGTTGCGTATCGCTACGCTCCGATCAAGTCCTCTGCGGCTGCAGTCGTGGTTTAAGCATTCGTAGTGGTCGTGAAGGCTGGGTATGGCTTCACTGCATTTAAGTCCTCCGCGTGAGTGTAAGGTTTCGTAATTTTTGTGTTTTTCTTATTTTCTAGTTTTGTAAAGTTATGTTCGACAAATTGCCTCCATTTACGGTAATATATTAATTACAGGTGTTACTTCCGCCAAACTTACTTTTTTGTGCAAATTCAGGGCATTACACGGTCCCAGATGGGAGGGAGGGGGTTACCCGGCAAAAAATGCTCTCCAATAATACTACCGTGTTGGCCTACTGCAAAAAATTTTTACCTTTTGGTGAGGCAAAGTTAAGACGAACCATAATCAAAAATAAGGAGTGGTGTATTTACTCTGTTTACATTACAGTCATGAAATCACATGCCATTGGCGCGCACACATCTTCGTCCTCAGTTGGAAGGAATGACGAAAGCTGCTACTCAATAAAAGACTGCACGTACTCTAATTGATTTTAGTTTTCAGCACCATCAAATACGCTTGTTTAATGCTAGGGTCCGGCTGCTCCCTCTTCTGTTGGATCCGCTGTCAGTGTTGGGAGAAGCTAGGTGTCACGCCAGGTATGTTCTACATCCAGTATGCTGTAGAGGATGTTCTGTCGCAGTATGTTTTGCATCCCTCTTCTTGGTATTCTCGCGGCATTACCTCAGGCTGAAAGCCTCCGTCCCGGTCGAGGCCCCAACAGAGTGAAGAGTGTGGTGATATTTTGCGATATGATGACCGTAAATCGTGAATGAGTGCCTGCCGCCACCGATGATGATGATGCCACTAGTGGTGCCTTGACATGCGCAAGTACTTCAAGAAGCGGCAAACCGTGGAAAGTAGTTGGAACCACGTCAGACAACAGGGCTGCATATTGGGCGTCTTCTGTAGGTGTTGTTTCGTCTCATCTAGTCAAGGCTGGTCTTCATGGGCTGGTGGCGGGATGGAGACTCGGGGCGTTACGTTGCGGCAGTTGTTGCGGCAGCGTTAGGGCTGCCCGAAGCCCCCATGACTAGGACGACTGCGGCTGGGCGAAGACTTTTGCGATAATGAGACCATGATAGGGATGACTTAGTGCCTTCCAATAAAGATGATATGTGGCGGCAATGCAAATGTTGGAAAAACCATGATTCAAAATATGTAGCCATTTATATACACGGTTCATGTGGCACCCATGAAAGATCCAGTGACGGGTATGGTGAAAGCGATCGCTCTCTACTTAGTGTTCTTGATTGATTGATTGATTGTCAGGTTTAACACACCGACGCATCGCTGGCGATGAAGCGCGCCATAGTGGAGGGCTGCAAAATAATTTTGCCCACCTGGGGATCTTTAACGTGCGCTGAAATCTCGTACAAACCGGTACTTTTGCTTTTCGCTTCCATTAGAAAAGCGGTCGCCTCATCCAGGAATCAAACCCGCATCCTCGTGCCCAGCAGCAAAACGCGTTATCCACGCTTAGTCTTCTTCTCCGACAACCCATATTCTGCCTCTTCTTCGTTTCAATACAGCGCTGAAACAATTGCTCGAAGACTTTCGTATATACCTCCGTGGCTCATCTTCCTCACCATTTGTCTCCAACCTCCTTGAACCATTCGGCCGGCAAGAAAAGCACCGTATTCGTTCTAAGGTGCAGGGGGAGAATTTAGCGTGTTTTAGGGCCTTAAGCATCCGACATAAACAATGTCCGTTTGGCGTCGACCAGATGACGCCGAATTAAGCTGTGGAGAAATCTCATAGTTAAGTCCTGACATGAGGAAATACAAGGTACGGGCTGGTGTAGCCCGAAAAAAAGCTTTTTACAGAAGCCTTGTCGGCGACAATATTTTTATCAATGACCACCAGGTATTCCTTTGAAATTATTTATATTCACCATTACGTGTTATAACAAACATACTGTTCCGGCTTCTCAGGCTACATTACATTATACCATTGCTCTTTTATTCTAAGAAGGAGATTCGACTAGAAAAACCATCCTATTTTGGTCTTTCAATTTAATCAGCTGCAGAATGTAAGCTTGCCGTGCAAGACCTCTTGTGCTAAGTGCTTTCATTCTAATCTGGCACCACTGTAATTACATTATTATTTTCCTCCCATAATTTTCAGTACCACTCAGAGTGAGATATTTTAAATAGGTACGTGTTGGGTATTTATTGCAATCTTCAGTGCATGCGCCTGTATCCTAAACTTCAGAATGGCACCCGTATTTTGATATCGCTGATGCCGCTGTACACGAAGCGTTTTATTTCCTCTTCATCTCTGGGTCAGCTGCCCGTAAAAAGAGGCCAGAGTAACGTTGCGTTCATTCCAGCTGCGCTCATTGCAAAGACGGTCATTCTATGCGCTTAATATCATAATTTTCAGGCCAATGATTAGAGTACCCTCCTGTCAGATAAAGCGTCGCCGCAATGCGCCAGTCACTTCTTACATCGCTTTTTTCTTTCTTTATTGCCGGTCTTCGACAGTGCAAGAAAACATAAACGTACTACAGAAAACACACAATGTACAGTCATCAAAAATGTTAACAATAACGAAGAAGCGGGTACCAGCCTATGCATGGAACGGCAGATTACGATAGCACCGGCGTATCTCCGGCGGCTGATAATTGCTGCTCCCCAGGCTTGCTTCCCGCGCTCGGCAGCTCCTGCACATGCGCAGAACCTTGCTGAATACGCAGGGCGCTTAGCAAGCTGCCCCTCTGTGCGTACGCTGGCACCTCGTTCTTTGTTGTTGTTAACACTTTTGGTGACTGTACAAATAGGCCGCCGTGTCATGGTGGTTGCCAAGGGTTCCACCCTTGGCAACCACTCAGAAACAGAACATTTCGCTCTCTGAATTTCAATGAACGTGGAAACAGTTTCGCCGAAATATTGTCGCGTCGGCCGCGCGTCTACATCACAGTTGAGCCATGCCATGCGCGACCGCCAAATACTGTGCAGGCCGAACAACATGACGACATCTTACGGCACCACATCCTCTCTCTCTATGCATAAAAACCGTATTCCATGGGGGTTCAGTGGAAAGTCCTTTCGCAGTGTCCTTTGGAGGACATCCCATAGAAACACTGCTGCCCAATAATGGAGAAAGCATGCTCCACCGTTTCCGGTTGTTTGCAAATAGAGCAGTCAGTTCCCCATTGCATAGAAATCCCCTTACCCTCCATCCATGTTGGAACTGAAAGCGTGCCCGTGTGTAGTTTAAAGAAGAAAGACTTCGCTGCTGGTGATACTTCCATTCGCTTAACCCTTTTTAGAACATCTTGTCCTGGGCCTGCACAGTATAAAACTCTATACGTTGGTACAGGTATGACCACATCGCATACATCCTTATATAATTTTTTCTGCGTGACATTAGCCAAATAGTGCATCGAAAATCGAGCAAACAAAAAACGGGATGACACAACAATCTCTTTAAAGTATCCATAGATGCCCCCTGTCATACTATTCGTAGAAACTACGAATTCGGGCAAAGCTTGCAATAGCCGCATTTGAAGTACTGTGCGCAGAAAAGGGTGTTGAACGTCCCGCAAAAACAAAAATCGATTCACAAGCTGTCTTACAAAAAGGTGCATCAGCCCGAATCCACCATCGCGGGTTCGTCGAAACAAATTCATTCGACTGGTCCTCTCCCAAGTAGAAGCCCACACAAATACAGCAAACACGCGGTGAAGTCGTTGTATATTCACCCGAGAACAATGCAGCGCTTGCATAACATACCATAATTTGCTAGCCAGAAAAATGTTGCACACAGTTGCCCTAGCAAACATAGACAAACCATTGGCTCTCCATTTATTCGCTTTCTGACGCAGCTCCTGAGCTTGCGCACGCCAGTAGGGCTCGCTGTCTCTCTAAAACTCCAGTGGAATACCCAAGTATTTCACTGGATGGGTGACCCAAGTGACATTGGCGAAAATGTCTGCGTTTGTCCGCCAATCACCATGCCAAAATCCCACACACTTTCCCCAGTTTACAAAGCTACCTGTTGCAACACCGAACCGTTTCACGATTTCTACGACAAGAGTGACACTTCATTGTCTGAACAGAAAACTGCAACGTCATCAGCATAAGCGCGAAGCTTGACTTCAGAAGAGTGTACACGAAATCCTCGAACCTGGTTGTTTTGTGTCATGGCTAAACATAACGTTTCTATGTAAATACAAAAACCAGAGGGCTAAGGGGGCAACCCTGGCGCACCCAACGTTGCACGCTAATGGGCGCCAGAGCGTAGCGCGCTAAATATCACCTCGCGGACACTTGTGTTTGTTCATTTGCTCCCCCACTATGTCCGCATGTGATATGTGCTGTCGAAGACGTCCAACAAAGTGTAAGAACGAATGAAGGCATCCCCATCGCCATATCCCATAAGGCAAGAAAGCGCCATCAATATGGCTTCATTTGGTGCTTACCTCTATGTTTTATGAAAAGATGCCGCTTCACCAGAGTGAAGTGACTGGAAAGCAATCCCGCCATCACAGAGAATCAAAGGTGTTTCAGGGCTGTTTGTTGAAATTACCTTGGCATTTTTTGATGAAGAATGCAATGATTTTGTGGGGCGATTTTCACTGCCCACAGCACCAACCTTGATGAACTCCGCGTGGGGTAGTTTTCTGAAGAAAATTATTCGAATGATCTTGTAACAGTTAGTTAGATTCTCTTACTCTTGGCATATGACTTGAAGTACACCGTCAGTATTTTTTCTGGGAAACACCCTTGCGCTGCGAGAGCTATGGAATTGCCAGGACAACCCGAATTTACCAAATTTGTCAGTGTTTTTCACCGATGAATATTGGTGCAAATATTTTTAATGAAATTAAAACTCTTTTCGACTATATTTTTATTCATATAATCACAATGTAAACATCAGATTGGCTGCTGCTAGATAAGCTTTAAAAAATGTTGGAATAAAAATCAGTAAATATATGGGGCCGCGAAACTTACCGCAAATACTTGGATCTTCACTCAGGTTTCTGGAATCATTCACTTGTGAAAAGCCCCGAGCGCTGTGTGTAGCATCGTCACCCAAGGATTCAGCATTTACATTTCAAAATACGCCCGAGTAGCCAGGCCAGCATTTCAGCTCTCGCTGAAATATTTCCGGCATTTTTCACCTTGTATATAGCGTTTGCATTTCTCGAAAAGAAATATTTAATCATTATGCTGCTCGCCACTGGACGGTGCCTCTATATGTTCGAGTAGATTATGGTGACAGATTATAACTATGTCGGATTATCCAAAACACATAAGCGCGAGACGTGGGCTACCGAACCACGCACTGGAGAAAAAGTTTTGTGTGAACGACGTTTTCTAATACCTGATTCCTGAAATACTTAGCACAATTAAAATTTCATCCTCAATAAATTATTGTTCACAATCACTCACTCTCTCGTTACCATTCAACGAACATGATGGTATGTTTTTTTAAAGTGCATAATTGTGAATAATTAATTGCTTCTTGCTTATCAAGATTAAACTGTTGCCGTAGTGCCTCAAAACAGCACCATGTGTAAGCTTGCGACGCGCTCAGAAAAAGCCCAAATACAGGGCGTCATGGTTTCCACAAGATGTAATGTTACTTGTGCTGCCATATGCAGAAGGGGGCGAAAACGCAAGTAGTACGGGCCTCAACCTAATCCTATCTACCTTGTTCCCATACAACCATGGTCATACACCTCATTATTTTATTGCACGGCAATTTTTGCCGCGTACCACCCCAGGGAGAATCGTGTAACGCTCTGCATTTCCACAAAACCGCAGAATTGCCGATGTGACACCTGTTTTGTTCTACCAGTGTAAATGGCAGTCATTGATGAAACAGAATTAAAAAACTGAGTAATAAGTTTTCAAAACAGTTATCTGACAAAATAAAAAAAATATTCATTTTGTACATTTCCCCCAAACCAAGGAATAAGCATAAAAGGACGGAGAAAAAACGTTCCAAATATGAATAACAAATGTAGAAAACGGCGAAAAACCGTGCAACCCTGCATTCTCAAAAAATCCTGATTCCGCAGAAAAAACCTGTAATCGTTATAATAGCATAAGTAGAGATAATAATGAGAACCGAATTAAAAAAAACAAAAAACAGGAAAAGTAAACAAATACAAAACTGAATGACAAATATGCATTTTATATATCTCCCCGCAAAATTCAAGAATTACCGAAAAAAAGTCTGAAAAAATGTTTGAGAAACGAACAAAAAATGTCAAAAAGAGTGAGAAACAATGCCATGACCTGGAGTTCTACAAGACTACAGATTTGGCGAAAAAAAAACAAATGTTCATGTTATAACAGCTTAAATAGAGATAATCAGACGACAGAGTTAAGAAACAAAAAATAGAAAAAATAGGAGCAACAAAATGTTAGAAACAATATTTGACATCAAAAATATATGCATCTTGTGCATTTCCCACAAGCCCAAAAACAACGAAAAAAGCTCATAAAAGAAGTCCACAATACGAATTAAAAAGGGCGAAATCACCAAAAAACCGTCTAACGCCCTGCATTTCCGCAAATGTTGTTAAAATTCGGAAGTAACGCTTGTAATCTTTTTAATATTGTAAATAAAGGTAATTGGTTGAACGTAATTTACAAAAACGAACAAATAAAAAAGAAAATATTACTTTTGCCAAAATTTAAAAAACAAACAAATATCCATCTCCACCCAAAACCCATGAATAAACAAAGATATATGCGCAAAAAAAAACGTTCCAATAGAAATAAAAATGGTGAAAGTGTCGAAAAACCTCGTAACGCCCGCCTTTCCCCAAAAAATCGACATCTGGCGGCCCTGACACTTGTAATCGTTATAAAAAAAATATCTCAAAAGTAGTTTAAGGTACTGCCCTAGGGCTAATTGTGTGAAAGTGCATTTCGTAACATTTGGGAGATTTAACGAGTTCGCCAAAATATTTTTCCCTGACTGGTATATCCGATTGATTTTTCTACATAAAGCATTCTTATACAAACAAACAAAACAAAAATTCAAGGATTTTGCCATGCGAGTTAAAAGGCCGAAAAGGCCTGACAAAGGATATCAACGCCCAGAAAAACCACAGCTTCTTCAGGCTTGAGATTTTATGCTTATTTTCCTACTATGGTGTAGACTTCAATATAGGTAGCTTGTTTAAAACTGGACACCTATGAGAGACTGAGAAGTACTAAAATGTTCTATCATAAATTTGTGTTTTTATCTCATGCTCGTTGAAATTTCGAACAGGGTTTTCTTGATGTAGGTAACCCATACAAAACGTCAGAAAGGCGGTTTACGATATCTTTGTATAGCAACCACCTGACAGGAAAGATGAGTATTTAGAACAATATGTGCGGTTTTTTTAATATTTCATTGGCTTTTCCGCCGTTGATATATCTAATTGGTTTTCTTTTAGAAATGCTGACAATAGAAATCCCAAAAACCAATTTCCCAATTTTCTTCTCACAAAAGCGCAAAGAAGGAAGGGGGAATTTTTTTATATTACACTTCCCCGGAACTGGATTCGATTTAGTTATTGGGGATTCGCATAGCGCGCACCATCTCTGGCAACTGTCCGTAACAAACGGCTCCCGTAGGCGCCCATGATATGTATTAGAAACCTGTCAGCGAAAATTATCTACCATACTTACAGACATAAAACTCCCCATTGATTTAGAACGAGAAATAATAGTTACTCAGGCAGAGTATTACGGCGTGGAGAGCGACACCCCACTCTGTCGCGTTGCCTAAGCCGCTCGACTAAGGAGCTCCTTCTGGAGCTTGTGGTCCGAGCGGCCCAACGCATTCATTTCCTGACCGCACAAATTAACAGGAGGGAATGGGTCTTTCTGCCCAAGCACACGTTTGGTGTAGCAATGTGGAGCTTTGTGCGCCGTGGCTTAGGTTTGAGCAGGGTATCTTGGTACAATTTGTTTCTATATAGTTCGAATAAAACGCGATTCCGTCCGTAAGACCAATGAATGGAGATCACAGGGGAGTTCAAATTGTGCACAACTGCACGGTGAACAGACCAATTATGAAAAGTAAGCACAGGTTCTGTGCCTTTAAGGTCCATTAATACAGTGACCCACCATAGCATCGCCGTGAACTACAGCTAGCATTAGTCTAGAGGTACATTTGTGGAGACCAGAAACAAAAAAGGAAACATTTCAAACAATGAAATAATCCAATAACTTTTGCCGGTAAATTCCGGGTTTAAAAATCTACAACGAAGACAAGCGGCGTAAGAAGGTTACGCGTTACAATACAATTCTCGAAATTTCTGCACATTTTTTCCACCTTGATAATGGTATGCTCTGAGTAAAGAAGAAGAGGAAAAACATTTATGATTTCACTGATTATTAGTTGTAATAACAGAGCCAACCTTTACTGAGTTATCAGTCATCAGTCAAATACACCGCCCTTTGGACCTCATTCTGGCGGAGCCATAATAAATGCTAGTTGTTTTAACATTCACAGCTCAGATCCCTCTTCGGAGTACGGGATACAATTCCCACTTCACGTAGCCCTTCTGCAGGAAGTTCGTGTTCGTGATACAACGTCTCTGCTGCGATACGCTGTCGCTTAAACTACGGTCTTGGCGGGTAGTTTTTATTTATTCTTGTAAAACAAAATACACAAAGAAAAAGCCCAAATTCCAATAAAAAAGGCAGCATAAAAATTCATCGCAGAGAAACAGAATGCAGTTTTATATGCTGTGATCCCGCCTGCTGTTACCTTCTTTCCTATCGACGTTTGCCCTTGATGCTCAGCAAGAGCGACAAGGCCAATAAATTCAGCTCTGCATAAGGCCGTAGATAGATGGCCACCAAGAACTAAAATAAAAAAAAAAACTTGCTGATAAGCCCCAGACGACCTCAGTCCCATTGCAGTAAGCTCTGACCCTTTCAAAGAGAACAAAGCCCCAGCACGCTTTAGTAGTCCCTTGCGGCGAGCGGGAGGGCAGCTTGAAGGGTGTTTTGTGCCGGCAAAGCGTTACACGGGGATAGAAAACAGGGGCGTGTCACCGCGAATAAACTGACACTGACAAAAGGGCCGCATTTGTAATGAAAGTGTTTCTCGGAACAGAATTTGGAATTAGTGAGCTTGGGCTGCAAAATGGTATGCAATTTTGCAGATATATTTAACAGTAGAGCTGTTGTAGCTGGCCGTAATGTGTGGGACATACTGTGCAATAGATTAAAAGTACAAAAAAAAATGCCGAGCGCTCGTGAGCAGGAGCATCGTGGCGACCGCCCAGCGTCCCCGGCTCTGGCAGTGGCTTTAGCAAAAAAAAACTGGCCAAAACCTCACGAGCGCCTATCGTTGCATATATACCAAAAATATTAGTAGTGGCTTAGCTCTGCTATGCCAGGATATACGTAGCGTGAGCTGAGGCACAGGAATCCAGTCCAATCCATTCCAGTCCCGTCTAATCCACCCGGGTCTAGTCCAGTCCAGCCCAATTCAGACTCACCCAGTCCAGTCTAGTCCAGTCCAGTCCTGCCCAGTCACTGCTCCTCGCGCTTGCTTATCACGGCTCTTCACGAGCCACGCGAAACGGCTATCAAGCGGCTCCGGTGCAGCGTCAGATTTGGCTACTGCACAATTGAAGCGCACACCTGGGAGCGCGCCGGTGCCAGTGCATCTGCCATGGCTATGACGCAACACAATCCAACACAGTCGACTTTAATCCAATCCGATCCGGTCTAATCCAAGCCAAGCCAAGCCAAATCAATCCAATCCAATCCAATGCCCCTCGCGCTTGCGCAGAACGGCACTTCAGGGCACACGCGGAACTGCTCAACCTCGACCAGTGTAGCTTACGCTATAAAAGAAACAGCTGATGTAGCACCCGCTCTACAGAACCTCGACCCGATTTCAGTAACGCCGCCCATGCGTCATGCACCTATGCACCGCCGCTGCGCCCCAGCTGTAGTGAAGCTCTACCACGCATGTAATGGTTGACGTGAGGACTAGGATGATGTCGACGGAACACGTAAACGACGACGGAACACGTAAACAAACAAGTTTAAGCTTGCACAAATGCGTGGTGATTTCTCCTACGATGGTCACGCAGAAAGAAAACCTGCCGCTTCGCTATGGTTCAAGCCTTGCGCTACATAGTGAAAGGTTCGCTATTTTTTTTTTACAGCCACCTAACCTAGGTTACAATTTTTCGGCAAAGCCCATTTATAGTCGATTTCATCATGTGGTTTTCCTTTCACTCCTCTAAAGCACTTCTGTTTGGTGTGCGAAGCTGTTTCGAGCCCGTGCTCTTTGGCAACACCCCTAAACACCCTTGATGGCTGCTGTTACTGCTCGCAACTCTTTTGAGAAAAGCAAACGAGGCAGCCAACACACACAAAAAGAGAGGGCAACAGGCTTTGACAAAACATTTTTTGCTTCCTACTCACGTTTGTGGAGATTCCCCTTGTCAGCATATTTCAAATAAAGACAGCATGCATGGGCCACCCCTTTTTCTGTTTGTATAAAAGAGAAATTCAGTTTCTCAATAATAAGTGATTGTTTATGCACTTTTAGTCTTCGTTGTGGGTTAAAATGTACACAAGGCGATTTTTAAGCAATATGTGTGGTATGTTACGAATAATATTTGGTGGCTTGTTGTCTTTGCTGGGTTTCGTAGCTAGTTTTTATTTTGTCTTTGGCTTTTCATGCAAGCACAGATGAACGTGACAAACCCTTCTCTGATTATTTCCATTATAGCGGCTGCGAGTGTAACATAAGCAATGCGTGGTTTTCCACGAAAGATGACTTTTTCGGAAAAAATCTGGTTTGGGATGAGGTGATAGCCAGTGTCGGTTAGCAATCGCCCCATCTCCAGGCCGCAGTGCTAAAGGCAGTGCTGGTAACTCAAAGACAGTCTTTGAGTAGCCAGTTCAAAGAGGGTCTGTGGCAGAAGTGACTGGAAAGCGTATCGTGTTAGGACTGTGCAGTGACCTTCATCTAGGTGTTGGGGCGCCAGGTTTGCGCTAGCTTAGATGTAAAGAAGCAGGCGTTACAGAGTTCGGTGACACCAACGTGATTGAAAAAGTTAAAAAACGTAAATCCTCCCTGGTATCTATGTTCTACTCAGAACTGCCACAACAGCGACCACATAGACTGGCGTTGGCTCCGGACAGCTCCATAAGCAGGAGTAGAGACAGAAAAAAAAAAAAAACCGCTGGCTCGCCTGCTGCGGTGCGCCGCTCTTTTGCTTACCTGCGCACTATGCGTGCACTTTCATTAAACAGTGCTCGTTCGCGTCGCCGTTACGAATACATGGTGCAGCGGTAGCTGGCCGTTTGGTTGGGTGTCTCAGTGACAAAATGCAGCAAGCGTCACAAGCGTGAAATCTGTTTTACGATTCCGAAATTAGTGGCGGTGAAACAGGGTTGTCGGGCGAACGGAGCGGCCACTCGCTTTCCTTGTTTGCTCTAACTTTACTTAATTACGCTCTTGCAATATATATTCCAAGTTAGCAGTTAATAGGCTAGAATAAGTGTCAGCAACGTTTTGAATTGTAGGGCCGAGTTTCATGCAGCTGACACGGCGGAGGGCTGGGCGGCAAATCGGGTGGGAGGAGAAGGGGGGCTTTGAACGCAAAAAAACATTGCGAATTGCCAATAATAATTGACCATAATCTGGCGAAGTGTGAAGAAGGGGGACAATTTAACTGGAAGCGACAACTTCTCTGTTCTTGTCTCGCGGCCTAACTCCATTTAAGGATAAAACTGGCGTGTCGGCATTCAGATTGTTAGCGACGACGCCTGCACTAGGAGATAACCAACAGAGTCCGTGATGATCGTATGTAAATATTCGGGGCCGCGCGCCGTGTATGCGGCTCTTGTGTTATGCAAATATAAAAGTACACATCTTTGCAGGAAGCGGGTCCTTTAATAGCGCTTAAGTTGTTTCTTTGACGCTATTGCCTCACCTACACGCTAGTATACACGTACCCTGCGGTTCGTAAATCGTGCGGCGTAAAACGTTACCCAAGAATATTTTAGTTTGTTGAAATACAAAACAAAATTTCCACTCGTTTTCAAGGCGGTGCCAGGCCAGCAGTCTCTGCTGAGTCGGCTGCGTAATTTTTGCGTTCGCTTGCATGATCCCGTTAAGTAACCTTTTGCACTTACCAGCAGCGTTCCCTATTTATGCTCGGGAACTGTACTTTGTCGATCGCACGCAAGAAAAAAGAACGGTAATGGTCGTGAGAAAGTTACACCACCCGACCTGGCGATACTGTCCCACGCCGCGACTACCGCGACAGCTCGCTCGAGAAAAAGAAGATAAATCGGCTTGTTTTAGCGGATATTATTTTGTATAGCCTCTGCAACTAATGTAATGGCTATTTCATACATTATGCACTCATTTAAACGCGCCACAAAGCGACTAAACTAATTACAACCAACTTTCACTCTGGCTTGTAATAGAAAACACATGGAGGGCGGCGAGGGTCGTCTGCTTTTGTACTACCCAGAGGCATCGACCACTAGGGGCGCTGCATGTCCCCAAACCTATAGCGCAGGAGGCCTATGTACACTCGGCGGCACCGAACGACCCTGCAACATCCGCATTACGGTGTGACTGGACAGGCCCCCGTGACGAGGCGCCATCTGTCCGCGCTCCAGACAACCATAGCGCGGCCGGGAACAAGATCTGGCCACGCCGCCGGGTGCAGTGTCAACAGCTAAGTATTCTTACACCTTGCCCTGGGCCCAATGGTAAACCTCGCGCTAGAAGGGATGTGGCACTGCACTTCACCATGCACGAGGCTAAAACTTACAGTAAAGACAAATTATACCGCAGTTTTTACGTAATTCAATGCAGGGCCTCCTACTAAACAAGTCCGCAGTCATACAAAGCGCCCATATCACAAATGCAGATTTATTTTCTTCGAACAGCTTCCCCTAATGATGGTTGACCATGCCCAAACGGCCGCAGACGCCACGGTGGATCCACCTCATCTGTCCGCATGCGATGCCGAATATGCACATTTGCTGCATGGGCCCGCCCAAGTGAGATATAATACGCAGTCTAGAGTTGATTGTACATACCTTACGGCGTGATTTGGCTCATTGAATGTAGGCAACACTTCACAGTGAAAGGAGTCACGTGAACGTTTACGGTTTTACCTATTAAGCCTGCAATCAACACGCAAACATCGTTTCAACACGGTGTTAACCCCTTTGGTGTTTACCTATTTTATGTTTGCAGATGTCGTATTGCCTGCAGTTTTCTTGAGGCTTTTTTCTTGCTAGAATGTTATGTGGTGTTATTCTGCAAGGGTTGCTTGGAAGTGTGTGCTACGCACACTACCCCAAGATGGCCGTTATAATACAAACTGTTTCGATCGTGCCTTCATGCAATGCGTAGTTGCTTCGCGCGTTACTAGTTCTCAATTACTGCACAATTACGCCACTGGCATTAGGATTTGCGAGCAGTTTTAAGTGTCTCTCTCTCTTTATTGGCATGTGTCTGAAAACAGTGCTTTACTGCCTGAAAAGGCTATTTCGGTCGACCACCTTTTCCTCCGTGCTCTTGATTTGCCGTACGTACAAAATAATAGGTATAGCTGGAGGGGATTTATTGTTCGAACAATATAAAATGACCAGACAAAAAGCAATAAGTCAGAACCAAGCGCTCACTGACAAATGAATGCTTTATTAAATAAAATAACAGAACCCATTGTGTTCTTTTTGTAGAATCTGCGTAGACATGGTTGTCCGCATTGTTTCTAATTTTGTGAGTATTCCTTTGTCAGTCAACACTTGTGCGGAGCTTTTTAATACGATAGTCTTTCCTGGGCTACTAAAATCCAGACATTTTGGTCTGTCTGTATATCTGTCTGTCTGTCTGTCTGTCTGTCTGTCTGCCTCTCTGTACGTCCGTCTGTCTCTCTGTCTGTCTGTGACTCGATTCAGCTACCCGGCCAAAGTAAAACAATGTCATCGCAATACTCTTATATAGTCACAGCTAAATCTACCCGTCCAAGTCCGATGTAATGTTTATACTTGTCAACATTGTTAAGAACAAGACATTACGCAAATATAAGACAATAAATTAATACAGGAGTGATATTTGCAGTGTTCCTTTATAAAAATCACACATTCTTGACTTTTCCGAAATAAATACTTCATCAACTGCAGAAAAAAAATTAACTCCACCGTCGCCTGCTGTCGCCCGCGCCACTATAGCTTGTGGCGTCATTTTATGAAATCAACCGGCAACAGTTACGAAATGTTCCACTAGATAGGTTCCACGTTCTGCTTTCAACGCACGTGGAGTAGGGAAACGCGGTTCTATAAACGTTGAAGTAGGGTGCCTCGATTCACGCGCGTCTTCGCCTTACGGCAGCGTTGGCATCGAGACACCCGGTTTGGAGAAATGAAACGCGGGAAATTTAAAATGATTTAAGCAAATCTTTAACGTGTTTGCCTTGGGAGGTGCGCGACGCAAAAGGAGCAACATGAGAGGTGAGCGGGAAAGCGAAGGGAGGCATTAACGTGGCAAAAGTCAATATAGACTATCTTCTTTTGACGACATTTGCAACAAAAGAAGGACATACGCGGCAAATGTTTTCTCTCTGAACCATCTACTGAATTGTTTAAGGATTAGATGTCGCCGGGCTTCCACACCGACACGAATAATTCCTGGTACGTGACAACAATGTGACAATCTGAATGAAATTTGCCTTAGTTTGTCTAGGTGACCCCAAGGCATCGTTCAGCGCAAAAAAACAGACACACCATGGTGGGAAACAATCGTTCACAAGCGCATTTTGCAAAGTTGTCTTTTAATAAATTATCTGTATTTTTGCACCTCTGAGCTTCTAATACTGAATTCTACCAGTTTTGTGTGAATGACTGCTGGCACTGCTGTGGTTGACTGTACGGCCGTGGTTATTTAAACCTAAAGTGAAACAACTGTTTCTTACCATTCGCGTTTTTTGCTATTAAACTCATGTTGGTTCAAATGAAGTTGAGCCTGCTTCTATTGTTTGCACATACAGTCAAACCTTGGCTTAACGATGTTGGAAGAAGTCGCGAATGATATCGTTCAATCAAGAGCTTCGGTAACTCGGGTCCGGCAATTTTGGCTCGGTAAGTTGCTGTATTATATAAAATATTGTTGCGGCATCCTGCAGGCTTATCCGGCGTTGTCTTTGCGCAATGTAAACTCTACGAAATGAAACTCCGGCCCGGGCGCATGATAAAAGACCGCAAAATTTGTTACCTGAATGAGCACGGCCCGCGTGAGGCAAAAGATTTATATTACACCAAAAAGCTCAGTGATGCTTGCTTGCGTGCACCTTGAATGAAACGGCCACACAGATTTGTTTGTAGTGTGTCCGGTGCGCCTTCCGTACCCTCGTACGTTCCGGCAAGCATCTGCAGCAGATCAACAGCATCCATCCCTTGACCCGGTGACTGCTTTTTTTTAACTTTCCTATAAAGTGGAAACGAGGCCCAGCACCCTACGTGATGTTGAAACAAAAATGCTTTTAACTGCAGACACCACCTAGTGAATTCAGCTCAAGACTAAAACTCCCGTTTTGCGCCGCGCAGTTTCGTAAAAGCATTAAAAATGTTCTAGGCGATGTTAACTTTGGCATGCTATGAATCACGTTGGAGGCATTTTCTGGAAAATAGGCCAGAAAGAAATCTTCTTGAGCTTAACTTTGTTAGAAAATATTCGCTAAACAGCGAGAAATCGTGGTTTTGCTTCGGTTATTTCGAATTACTGAAATCGTTGGGCTGTGTTGGCGTGTAACGGAAATTTGGGATATCTTCTGTAAACTGCGTTTCGTTCGTTCCAGTTTGGCCCAGTAGCGCCTCTGCAACATTCATTTATGATTTTATTGGGCAAACGTAAAGGTAAGGGTTACACTAAAGGCAAGAGAGCTACAATTTTTATACAGCAGTTACGAAGTATGTCCCCTATAGGGGTGCGCCCCATGCTGGGGAATGCCTAGTCTTCGCTCGCTGCTCTTGCCCTTTGTATGCGCTTGCACTGGTTGAAAAGGTCCGATGTCAGCATTTCATGCACTGGTAGTACGTGGGTTAAAAATTGGGCTGAAGGGAGGCGAATTGTTGCCATTACCATACAAGAGGGATCATGTTGCCGGACGTAGCTCAGAAGTTGCATATGCTGTGGTACCGTGAGGGGTAGATGGTGTGAGAAATATCAGAGCCGGAGAAGTAGTTGGCTCGGATTCTGTGTAGTCTTGTGGCCCCCGCTCACGAAAGATCACATAAATGGTTGCGGGAACTTCCCGCACTCGAGTCCGTAGTGGGAGAGTTTGGCTGTGGCTTAATGGGGGTTTCAAAGAGGTGTTGCGATACATGGATAGCCAATGTTCTAGTAATAACCCTCTTAAAGAGTTTTGGTAAAGCCCTGAGTATTAGTGGAGTTATAGCGACTCAAGAAATCGCATTTTCGTCGGCGCAGCAATTCCACTTGTTTCGTCTGTGTCATGGCACTGTGCCTGAGTGACTGCTAATCATGCCATGCTTCTAAGTGGCGTCTGCAAAAACACCGGGTTGCGCGCCTAACCTGCTGCTGCGATATTCTGTACGCAGACCCGCTTTGGGACGGCACCATCTGACTTTCTACGTTGCCCTTGGGCTGTGGGCTGTTTTTTATTCATTCTGCTCATAATCCTGCACTCCGCTCATCGGGTGGAAAAGCTGACTGAAGGAATTGGGAGGGACATTTACGCTTCCACATAACACCAAAACATCACGCGAAAAAAAACCAAAAAAACGGCGATGTCACCCCTGTACACGGCCTCGACATGTGTTGGTATAGGTGCGAGCCCAAAATAGGTGAAGCAATGACTAAGTAATCGCTTCAGAAATTGTTAGACTGAGCATGTATTGCTAGCATCGTGCAACTGGAGATCCTCTGATCCGCATGGTTTGTATATTCAGGACTTTTGACCTTTTTGCTGCCGCCTGATATCAATATGATGCATTCGGCTAAAGTAGGCCATAATCTGACGAGAGATGCAGAATACATTTTACTTCAAATAATCTTACTTTCAAGGGTGGTCGTTGTGTTAAAGTTTGTGTTCTCCTGGGACGACTCACCGAGTTTCGTGCCAGAGCTGCGTTCTCTGTTTCGCGCTCTGCTGAGATTCATGTGCTGCCTGAATCGTAGCGATAGACTTTTTTTGGAGGTGTATGAGGAGCGGTTTTAGGGGGAATGTATTGTTTATGGACTACCAGCCGTCATGTATTTTGTCGTCCAGTGTTAATGTGGAGAAGGAACTACCCCGGCGTGCATGACGGCTAACCGACGATGAGCACCTGTTTTTCTTGAGTCCGAACAAGCATTGCTCGGTAGCGTCTTGAGCAAATACAACGTGCTCGTGTTTCGCGAGATGCATATTCAAACTTCTCTGACACGTTTGCGCTGAGCTTTAAACTTTGCGGACAGTGGCGCTTAGAAAAATGGTTATAGGGCAAATATTTTTAGAATCTTCATAATTAGACCAAACGTTTCACCTTTAATTTCGTAATCAGCGTAGCATACGCATTTGGCTGAGTTTCAATATAAGATACGGTTGCCGCGTCTGATGAGATGAGAAAAATAACACTGAATGTGGGAATGATCGTGCTTTGTATTTCGGTGAAACGGAAACTGTGCTCTGCCTTTCTGAATTGGAGTTTAGAAAAATGAAACCTGTGTCACACTCACACTTACCTGCTAATTCTATGGTGGAAAGTAAGTTCAGGCAATGGGGTAAATGTGCTAATTCAGACGTTCTCACTATAAAAAAGGTTGCAGATAAAATCTACATTTGGGTCTTAAGATTTGGGACGCGATGGCGCTACATCGACTCCCACAGGGAGCCTTTTGGAACGGAATTGTTGCATTTGTGATCTATCATTCTCTAGCCCTGTGGTGATCGAAGAGAGAACGACTACGAGCAAGGGTGTTTAATCGCGTTAGCCCAGGAGTGACTCAGGCCCTTTGTGATTTTGTGTATGGTTAAATATGTGAGCGGGAAAGGTTGCCGCGGCCGGGCGCTGGTCAGATTGAGGGAGAAGGTGGCAGTGCCATTTCTTTAAAGTATTCATTCAGTAATATTGGTGGAGAGATGAACGTTCTTGCATTTTTAGGGAGAAGAGAGAGAGACAGAGAAGATGCTTGTTGCGCAAGAAATGGTGGGAATTTTGAAAAGGTGGGTAAACACGTTGGAGAGCTCAAAGGTTAAACATGAAATCCAGGGCCACAGATGCCGCAGCTCCTTGCTTGCATTCCCAATCAGCCTGCGCTGATCTTGAGGTAACGAGCTGTTCATAGTTGCTGTCGCCTTTCAATAGTAGTGGATTACGTAAGGTTTAGTTTGTCTCTAAGAAATATAAATGCCTAGTTTGCGTGGAAAGGGTGGATATTTTCCCACCCAACATCTTAACCTATAATTATTAACACGAAAATGTTTTATTGTGGGATTCACGAAGATTTCACTTACGTCATATCTGTCGCGGAGAGGACGCCAGTACAATGAAGAAAGAGGCCTGCAAATGGTGCACCCCTGCCCACATAGTCTTCTTCCGGGGGAGCAAGCTTTAGAACGAAAGAGCATGATATACTTAGGGTTGTTAGTTTTTGGGTTTTATATTTTAACACGAAAGTGTTTTAGACAGGGATACACTAAGATTTCTCTGACGTCATATCTGTTACGGAAATGATGTCAGTACCACTTTGCCGGAGCGATCCGCCAGCAGGACTGCGCTCGCCAAGCACACCCACAAGACACCCGCCGACCCCCTAATTATGCGCAGGTGCAGATTTCGCTGCACATTTCACTGTCATGTTCTACCATTTCCTAAGACCGAGAAATCAACCACAGTTTTTGTAAATACGTTGCTTCGTTCTATGCCACAGCGTTTGCAATTCTCGGCACGAAGACCCCCTTGCGCCACGGGGAAAGTAATGTTCCTAGGCGCAGGACTACGAGGCGCTCTTAGCTTTTACGAGTATGAGAGTGTGTTAGTAGGGGTCGCAAGGAGCACGGTTTGTGAGTTTGGGTTCCTCTAGGTCGGTGCCTCGATCTCTTTAAATCCTTGTGCCCGGATGTTCTGGTGAAAATAACTTTCTTCATGGTGGAAGGGAGTATCTTATAAAAGCGTTTAGTTATTCTGCCTCCAGTCTAATGCCCTTTAGGTGTTCGTAATGATGTTACGGTGCTATTTGGTACTTCAGCCAGTCGAATCACCGAGAGGATGGCTCCAAATTCTGTATCTTTGTTCCTTAACGGTGAAGGGCCATGCAGTCAAAAAGACTTCCAGAGTAATAAACTACGACGATTTCTACCACCTTGTTTCGTACATCCCGGAGTCAGTGTGAACTGTGTTCTTATGATGTTTGACTCACCTGGCATTAAACTGATCGTGTCACATCACCTCTTGTGTAGGTTAGGATCCAGGTTTATAGTAGGCAATTTTTATTCGGAGGCACTGGACCGGTGACAGGACCATGATAGTGTGTAGTCGATAATGTTCTGAGAAGGGGGGAGGGGGTCGTGTTTTCTATAGGATGGCCGGGCCTGATTTGTTTTCCAACCCACGCCTTTGGTTGCGCAACAGTGATTTTTTGTAGGTCTTCAAATTTTTTTAAAAAGAATTTGAGGTCGTATAGGAATAAACATAATGAACAACTAATTAAATCCACGGGAGGATAAAGACCTCTGCTATTCACCTTCACCCGCTCCAGTACTGCGCTGCCAGAGTGTTTTCTTTGCTTTCGAAATTTCCTATTTCGCCCCCCTCATACAGTTATACGCTAACCCTTCATCTTTGACCCGTCTCTGCGCGTCCATTCTGTTACCCTGGCGTCCGTCCAACCGATCTTCAGTCCATCCCCCGGAAGAAAATTGCGAGGTGGACCTTATAGGCTGTCCTGGTGGTGGTGTTTGTTTGATCTTCGGTGTGGGTAAGTTAGTGGTACTGGAGGCTCAGTGAAATCCGGCTCATGATCAGTGACTGCATGAGTTTTATCCTTTCTTCTCTAATTCCTTCTCTTCTCTTTGTTACGAGTTTCATAATGTGTGCACGTGGTTAAAGAATTTCTCTTTTTTTTCGATTTTGATATCTGCTCTTCGTCTTGACCCCAGAGCCATGCTGGGCATTCTTACGTACACTTCTCTGGGAGGACATTCCTCCGTATTTCGGGGGTTACTTGCCAAACACAGCTTGCGGCGACAAAGAACCGCGGGAATAACAAAATATAGTTTGGAAAATCTTGTGTAAACACTGTATATTCGGTTTTCTTTTTATGTTGAAGCGCTTGTAATGTATGCCTTCCTGGGTTTTTGAGAGACTGGCGTTAATCCTTTTCCCCCTGTTTTAATTAGTAACAAATGATAGTGACGACATCAGTTAAGGTGGAAGAGATGCCGCAGTGGCTCAATGGGTAAGGCATTGCGCTACAAACCCCAAGTGTGGGTTTCTCTTCCAGGCCGCGGCGGTAGTTTTTCTGGGGAAAGCAGAAAAAAAAAACGCAAGTGTGTCGAGATTTGGGCCCACGTTGAAGATCCCTGGCTTGCCAAAATTAATCCGGAGCCCTCCACTTCTGCGTGCCTCATAGACAAGGCGTCACTTCGGTACGTTCGGTACGACGCAAACATATTCAATATTTTTTTTACATTTCAGTAGACAGGTGCTTTGGCGTGATGGCGTCACCTGCAGGCAGGGTCGGCGGCCGTGTCGGCCGAGCATGATATCATCGACTAGATGCAAAACACATTTCACGGCGCAGCCATAGAACTGTCTCCTTCGTACCATCATTGTTATTTTTTCCACGCTTCACTTGCCCCTGCGCCAAATTATAAATTTAGGCGGACACTCCTATCTCGCTGTCTCAGTCATAGCTTCCGAGTGGCAACGATGACGTATTTCCGCTGGCGTTTGGTGGGCATGTCTGATAGCAGACAGGTAGCAGCCACGGGAAAATCAAAAAATGAGCCGAATATTCTTATGGCATTAAGAACAGCCCTCTATGTTGCCAAGAAAAACGTTGTCTCCTCAAGAGAGAAAGATAAGTCCTGACAAAAAACGTCTTCAACGAGCAGGATACTCGCATTCACGGAGTGGGAGGCTGCCATTAGGCTTTCATTTTTGAAGATTTGTTTGTCTGTTTTATTACGTGCTGGTTTGGCGATGTTGCACAAAGTTGGAGATTTCCTGAACAGGAAGTGGTGTCGTTTTGGGTAAACGTTCGTAAGTTCTGAAGTGTTCAAAGATCGTTTGTTATATTTTTCTCGGCAGTCTTTTCACGCCGACGCATTAAGGGTAGGTATGATAGTACACCGCACTAGATGTTTTTCTCAAGCTGTGACTACAAACTGAACCACATCCAGGAGCCAGCAACACCACAAAGTTCTGTCAAATCCGTATAACACCGATAAACACCAGTTCTGAAGAAAATATCTAGAGACGTTCCCAAGAAATTCTCAAGGTGATGAGGTGCTGTCCGCCGGGTGTCGTGCGTTCTGGTGACGATGTGAGGCAAGGCATCGCGGGGCTACGATGACGGTGTCGCATGTGTCGGAACGTCGACAAGGAGGACGCACCGTTGTCCTCGTACACAACGGTCTGCTCGGCAACCGCTCAGGATCGGGCACCCTGTAGCAGCGTGCAGGAGGAGACTGGCCACTGCAAGTCGACGATGGGAAGCAGGCAGCGAGTCTTTCCAAGAGTGGAGCAGGTCTACGTTGCGTGCCTCCATTTGTCTGAAGTCGCGCATCGGCTCCAGGATACCAAGGCACCAGGTAGATCATTCTCAAGCTCGGGCCCCGAAAACCCGAGAAGCGCGACGTCCAGAAGCGGACGTCGTGCTCCTCGAACATGTTTTGTCCACTCCTCCCGGCGTTCTCCTCCGTTCCTGCCAGGACTCCCCAGATCCTTGCTTGTGGCTACTTCCCGTTGGCCCAAGTTATTCCCTCGTGTGGCTTGCCGTTTCTTTTCCCTCAGCGTTACCACATTGAAGGCTGTCCCCACAGCCCGCGAATGCATGTTTCGGCATGTCAGGCATGTGAAGGCATGTTTCGGCCATGCGGTCGTCATCGTCATCACAATGAGCTTTCTATCACACTGTACCATAAATACATCGGGTATGCTTGTCTTCCTTCGTTTATTTTCTACCTTCACATGCACGAAACCCCGAACAGTTATATATAAGAACAGAATGCTCATACTTCAGAACGTCCGGAGGTAGCTCGCTTTTTATATATGGAATCATTACTACTCTCCCGTGAGCTATCTGCGACAATAAATAAAACATGACAATGAATAAAACAAGGAGACGAAAGAAAACATACCATTGTTTAACGATTTCTTTGTTAGTTGCCTAACGGACGAGGAAATTCGCGGACGCATATTTGTTTACTACCTTTGCCGCCTAGGCCTTTCCTATATCCGCCAAGTGTGATCGCACCAAGAGTGTCTAGAAAAATGGTGGCCTCGTGAGTGTGTTTATTGCGTGCTTATTTGAAAACACCCAGACACAGCGCAGGACTGCGCAAGGCAGTTTTGTATTCCTTGTTGGAAAAAAATTTAAGGTGTCTTGTTGTGATGCTCTGAGATTAAGAAAGTAATTACACAGCCTTTACAAACAAGGTCGGGGTGCTTAGTATAACCTTGGTGGAGTTTATGTAGGGTCTTTCTGTTTCCGTGATCGCGCTCTCAGTTTTGTTTATAAAGCACATCATCATAAAAATGACAATTTTCCAGAATGTAATTCATTCTTTATTTAACAGTTTCTTTTCTGACTGGTATAGGTTATCACAAAGGTAATTTTGCGGTCTGTTGACATTATTAGGCCATGGAAGATCGCAAAAGACGTTCTTGTGCGCTCAAGGCCACCAAAAGTCTATAACAATGTTTTCCAAGCAGCGGTGTAGAACTGGGTAATGTACGGCTCGGGTTTCATGCTGCTAAGGGTCGCTCTGCTAAGTGCGTTGTAACAAATTCGCCAAAGGCGAATCCGCCTGAACTATCTGAAATTGAAATTGAAATTTATTATTCAATTCAATTCAATTCGTTCAACAACAACAACAGTGAAGCACAATGCAGCGGCCCGTGGGCTAAAGGCGATATATCACAACGTCATACAGCTGCAGCAGCTGTATGACGACGTGATCGCCTGACTGGGCCCGTAGGGCAGCTGCACACGACACACAGCAACATAATTTCCGTTCAAATTATACAATATAATAAAAGTGAAAAACAGCTTAGATACTAAAAATAAAGGGTTTGTTATCCGATACAAAGAAGGAGGATCATGGTAACAAATAACAACACAAAAAGGCCTAGTAGCAACAACAACCTATACAGCAGAAATAAAGGTTTCATATACTCTACATATCCAACTTGTGAAAAACACATGACATACAGGGATACAATTGATAACGTAACGGGGGAGTGTCATATATACTGCAGAAACATAACATTTAATTGTTTTCTAAGTACACGCATGGATGGAGATTTATATATAACTTCGATTACATTCGGGTGCTGGTTAAGAAGATTAGAAATCTGCCAAGATAAAATTTGTTCTCCATATTTAGTTCTCGTTCGCGGTGTTTTAAAACTATTATGCCTTAAATTATAGCGGCATTCAGCATCGACATACATTGAGAAGAATAAATCACGGTCACGTTTTATTTCAGAGAACACAATTTCTGAGAGTCGTAATTTGTACAGGTAGTGAATTGGAAGGATCCGAAGCTGCCTGAAATAAGGAGACGTATGTTCATACCTAGCCATGTTTGAGATGAATCGGATTCCTTTTTTCTGCATGATGTGAAGATTGTCAATGTTGAATTTCGATGAGTTGCCCCATACTAATAGACAGTAGTCTATGCGCGATTGAATTGTACTGAAGTAAAGTTGGCGTCTTAGATTCTCAGGTAGCAGTGAACGAAGCTTGTTCAATAAACCTATCGAATATGCGATCTTATGCCGTACATTATTTACATGGGATGTCCATTTGAGGTTTTCGTGAAATTGCACACCGAGGAATTTATGTTCAGGAACGCGTTCGACTACCTGTGTACGAAAGGTCACATTGTCGTTAATGTAAACTGGTTTGTTAATAGAGGAAAACAGAATATATTTTGTTTTATTGGTATTCAGTTTAAGCTGGTTTGCATAGAGCCAGTTTGACAAGTTTTCAAGCCACAGGTTAGCTGTACTTATTAGCGACGGTATATCATCCGCTGAAAAAAACACCGTTGTATCGTCGGCATACAGAACAATGTCTTGGGTACCAACAATAGCTGTTATATCATTAACATAGAGTAAAAATAAAACTGGACCTAAAATAGATCCTTGTGGTACACTGAATAAAATTTTGTTTAAGTCAGATTTTTCGTTGTTAATAAAAACATATTGAGAACGGCCTGTTAAGAAGTTTTGTATCAGATCAAGAGAGATGCCTTGTATGCCATAGTGAGGTAATTTTGCGAAAAGTATGTCGTGCTTAAGGGAATCAAATGCTTTGCTAAAATCTAAGAAGGTACCCAGAGTGTAAAGACGGTTTTCTAGGTTTGTTGCTATTTTATCTTTAACATTAAGTAATGCACTTTCTGTGGATTTGCCCTTTTGAAATCCATATTGATGTGGAGATATCAATGCATGTTTGTTTAAATGATTTGCTAATCGCACATTAATTACTTTTTCCACTATTTTTGAGAATAGTGGGAGAATAGATATCGGCCGGTAATTGCTGAAGCAGTCAACGCTGCCTCCTTTATACAAAACACACACTTTTGCAATCTTCATTTTATCAGGAAAAATACCAGTGGAGAGAACTAAATTGGTTATCTGACACAGTACGCCAGCAAGGAGGTCAGACACAGCTTTAATTGGCTTTGCGCTAATATCGTCAAACCCACACGAATTTGTTTTAATATTCTTAATTAACGTCACAATTTCTTCCGGAGAAGCAGGATAAAGGAACAGCGAATTAGAAAGGTTGCAAGAAACATAATCTTCAAAACCTCCAGTGCTCTGTATTGGTGGGGCTCCGGAAAGCAGAAAGTGCCTATTAAATTCATCTGAAAGAGCTTTGCCTCTAACGCTTCGCCCAGAAACTGTCATTGCATCCGGTAAAACAGTTCGCGATTTACCTAATAAATTCTTAAGCATACGCCGTGTTTTTTGCGGATCATACATGATATCAGAAAATTTGTTGGTGTAGTAATTAATGCGCGACTTCTTTATGTGAGATCCTAGTTTATTTCTAATTTTTTTATACTTTTTGAAGATTTCGACATCCCTAGACATAATGAACTTATGAAACAATAGATTACGTTCTTTGATTCATTTTAACAGCTCTCCGGTTATCCAAGGCTTTTTCGCTCTTTTATTTATTTTAATTGTTTTTCTCGGGAATGCACGGTCGTAAAGTTCTATTACCTTCTCCAGAAATACATTGTACAATTGATTTGGATTGCTTTCGGATGATAGTTCCGACCAGTTAACATTTGCAACCAAGTGACGGAAATACTGAATGTTGGAGTCATCCATTACACGAATCGGTAAACATGCGTTTATCGATTTGGGAACGAAGGGCGAGGTTTTCGGGATGAAACAAAATATGGATAGGTGATCACTCAAATCGCTTGTTATTGTTCCCGATTTTGTTTGACTTTCACTTAGATTGGTTAAACATAGATCAATTAATGTTTCGCTATGTTCTGTAATACGAGTAGGTGCCTTAATAACGTTTGAAAAAACATAAGAAAGCGCCATTTCAGTGAATTGACTAGTAGAATTGGACAAAAGCAGAAGGTTAATGTTGAAGTCACCTAATATCACAACACTTTTTTTTAACGCTGATAAGCCTTCCAACATTACTTCGAAGAAACGATAAAATTCTTCAAGGAATCCCGAGGGAGGCCTGTAGATAACGCCAACGACAAATTGGCTGGTTTTTATAAACAGTGATTCAAAGTTGAAGTTCACAGTAGTGTATTCCGGAATTACATCATAAACAAATGTGTTCTTAATGTAGAGAGCGACGCCTCCGCCCCGTTTGTCTTTCCTGAATAATGACTCAGACTTGTACCCTTCAAGTTGAACAGCCTCACCACAGTTCGAAAACCATGTTTCACTGAATGCTAGAACATCGAAGTCATGTTTTATTGAGGACAGGAAAATAGTTAACTCATCTTCTTTGTTTTTTAGGCTGCGAGCGTTCAAGTGATAAAAGGAAAAGAAATGAGAACTATTTGACGTGACAGAAGAAAAAGAGTCAGCGTCATAATGCTGGTACTGTTTAACGGTGGCCATAACAAGTTTTAGGCTGCGTGAAAGCCTACAGGAAGCTTCTTACGTCATTTTTTCTAGGTCAGTTTCGTCACGAATGTGAATGACGTTATCGCCATCGAACTTTCGTGTTATCACTCGACCGTTTTTCTGCCAAACAAACCGATAACCCATCTCTGTCCCTTTGTTTGTTGCGAGCCACAGAAGGTGCTTGTTCATGGGCGTAAGGTTGTCCATTATCTGTATTAACGGGGCGGCTATCTTCAGAGCAGAGCGCTTTTTTATCCAGCTTTCCTTCAAAGCGATTGAAGCGAAACGGGCAATCACCACAGGTTCTTTGCCAGGACGATACGGTAAGCGATGCAGGGCGTCAAGATCGGATTGTGCAAGCTCCGGTAGTTCCAGTTTACAGGCCAAATCGTTCATTTTTTCCAGAAGATTTTCATTCTCTTCTTCAACGATTCCCCGAACCTCAATGTTATGTCGACGACTGTATTGCTCAAGTTCGTTGAGCTGGATTCTCATTTGTCTGACCTGAGATGAGGAGCCCGATTCAATACGATCAACCCTTTTCTTAAGCGCGGAAACATCGTTGTCTTGCTTGTCGAGTTTTGCTAGAATTGTATCATACTGATCAGACACATGAGCGACGGCTTTTTCGATGTCATTAACTTTCTTAATCACTTCCGACAATGCGTCGACCTTGGCGACAAGGGGGAGGAGCAGCGCAAACTTATCGTTCAACTCTTGCAGTTTTCTATCGGTACTATCCGCAAAAGACGCTCCAGGCTCAGTAGCCATGCCACTCTTTTTACGCGCTGCCTCGCACGTTGAGCAAGCCCACGAAGACCTAAGGGAGTCGCCCTTACTACGAAAACTGGCTGGCGTTACGCCAGAGCACTTGCCAAGATGATAGGAATACCGACAGAAGGTACACTGAACAAACTTGCCATCATCGGGAACATTCTCATGACACGCCAAGCAATTGTCCATGTTAAACACCCGGCACAGCAGCAGCAGCGGACGTAGACACACAATTGCCAACTACAGGGCAGAAAGTTACTAACCTGCAAAAACAGTAGATTGCGCTTAGGACGAGCGAAAAACGCGCCGTCCGCTGCAGCTGCTGTGTGACGAGTGCGCTGAATCTCGGTGCGTTCAGCCTTTTTAAGCGTGGTCCACCGCCGACACGTCACCTAGGCGAGCCACAGTCAGGTGTCGCTGAGCTGTCGCTAGTCGTCCAGGCGTCGATCCACTTTTGCTTGGCCCGGCTTGTGCGCAGATGGTAGTCGCAGTGGTCACAGAACAGGGAATTCTGCAAAAACAGTAGATTGCGCTTAGGACGAGCGAAAAACGCGCCGTCCGCTGCAGCTGCTGTGTGACGAGTGCGCTGGATCTCGGTGCGTTCAGCCTTTTTAAGCGTGGTCCACCGCCGACACGTCACCTAGGCGAGCCACAGTCAGGTGTCGCTGAGCTGTCGCTAGTCGTCCAGGCGTCGATCCACTTTTGCTTGGCCCGGCTTGTGCGCAGATGGTAGTCGCAGTGGTCACAGAACAGGGAATTCTGCAAAAACAGTAGATTGCGCTTAGGACGAGCGAAAAACGCGCCGTCCGCTGCAGCTGCTGTGTGACGAGTGCTGTCTGTTTAAAGCTGCCGACGTACTCCACATTCACTACACACTGACCTCATCTTGTTTAATAACCAACCCGTGGGAACTGGCTGTAAAAGTGTTATTAAATTTTCAGGGGACACTAAGTTTATTACGATATTAACGGTAATGAGCTGGTACCGACTGTGGGCGTGTTCAGAGCAACCGACTTGTTTTGTACTTGTCAGTTGAAAACATTACCATCCCGCACAAATATGCGAAAGACGTTAATATTACGTGGGGTAATGCAGCACGATGGATGCACGAGCAGTTTGCGCTGATATTTCCGGAAAGTTGTCAGTTCTTGTAGGCGAAGTACATAGCGACACTCCCAGGTACCGAATGACCGTCAGTACAATCGTAAACGAACAGAGCCTCCGCTCTTGCATAGTGGTGCAGTTTTGTTCCTCAAGAATCGTTCTGGTAAATAAGGGCTATTTCTGCCACGCATCGTTTGTCTAATTGTCTAAGAAAGCATCTGCCTGGTAACGCACCCCCGTTCAAACCTTTCACCCCAGGTTGCGCACAAGCTTTGAATGTAACTGGGGGAAGTATAAAGTGTTGCGATTACTTCCAGAAAAAGCTGCTATCATGACAGGTCTTTTGAAAAAAATTGTCTTCATATCCCAACGGCTCTAAGGGTTCTTCGCCCACGCCTGAAGTTACAAGATTCTCCCAATAAAGTCACTTCTGTCTCTATCTCATGTCGCAAATTTAGTGTAAATCCTCTCAATTTTCTCAAAGATACCTACATGCGTAATTTGCTGCAGTATTACTAGAACATATCGAACGGCACTTCAAATTTAGTTTTAAAAAACAGTGCGGCGAGTAAATATCATTTTATTTTCGTGGTAATGTGGAATTGTATACCATAATTTGATGCTGTGATGATATGGCGAGAACTGTGATTGATTGGTGCAGAAAGGGAAAATTTTTGTAGATAATCCAAAGCCGGTGCCCTACTTTTATCACAACTAAAATTTAAGATGCACATTTAGGCGAAGAGGTCCTTGCCTGTTGTAGTGGTACGAATTATTCACGCGTCTAAAAAGAAAGCAGTGCACCGTGGGGTTTGTTCTATATGTTCACACAGTAATATAATGGTTTTTGCTAGGCGAGAGGTGCATCTGCTCCACACAAAGAACTGCAATTGTTTCCCCATGCATAGCTAAGTCGCATTAACAAATGTGCGGACAAAAGAATTGGTTTCGCTAACGTCATGGGTTGTTCCCTACGCCTAAAATCAGCTTTTTTACAGAGCTTCTAGGAAGGTATGTGTGCCCTATCTACAGACAAAATGGCTTTTCGAAAATTTTCGCCATCGACTACTTTGGTACTAATTATGCTACAAACAATGTAAGTCCAACAAATATTGTGTTTGCAGGTAAAATTCAATTTTGCTTGAATTTATTGACGCCCTATATCGTTGTCATTACACAATGTATGCTTACCAGTCTGGTACCCACGTGTAGCTGGAAAGGAGGGTGGAAAGACACCCTGTGTGCAGCCTGCCGCATGCGATGCAATTGTACTACTGTAGGAATATCGCATAATCAGGGGGCAAAACAGCCTCAGTTCATTGGTATGTGGATATAATGTTGTTGCGCGCTAGGGCTTATCAGATATTCTCATCTGAACTTTAACAATATAATATGCACTATGACAGAGGTCGGCCACCTTTAAGACGAAGGGCCAAGTTCCGTGAAGCCTACGGGGCAGCGGCCAGTTAGCAAATTGGAGGGGGGAGGCGGGAGCGGGCTGGTGAAACGAAAAAAAAATCAGCAAATTAGCAATAACGTACCAAGGGGGAATATGGTTGAAATGCGAACTGTAACGGACCTTTCTTTGTCAGTTTGTAAGCTCATAAAATTGAAATGTCAGTATTCAGTAATGTTGACCCACGGGCCGCATGAGCCCCGGGGTTGGAAGGTTGCCAAAGCCTACAGTAAGCGTTCATGAGGGAAATTCAAGTCAGGGCATAAATCCAAACTCTGGTTATTGGAACGTAAAACTAATCAGTGAAGTTTTCTCAACCGAAGGTTCTGAGCAGAAGGTAGCCAGTTACCCGTTTCAGAAAATGTGCGCAGGTTGTCTGTGCGCTAGTTCTTCCACGAAGTAGAGAAATAATTAAATAAAGTATAGTCATCGTTAGCAAGGGTCTCAATGTAGAAAGCAGACTGCAAAAAGAGTAAATTTCAGCTTTGGAAACTGAACCGAAGTGCCCTTAAAGAAGCAGCTGTTTACGTGCGTTGTGAACTGGCCAGCGCCCGCCTATTTTTTGCATATCATTGAAAACCTTATCCTGACTCCCCTTATCTGTCCCCTGGGTACCCTGTAGAGTGCCTTGTACAGGTGCCGTCAGAAGTAATTGGAACAAGGCAGGTGTGGCCGACCCGCATAGGACTACCCTGAAGCAGCACCGGCGGCAAACGAAAGAAGCAGAACACGTATGCGCGCCTGCCGATGTGATAGCCCATCTTTAAGGATGAAGGCAGTTCTTTTAACGTCGTAAAGAACATTATTAGCGGAATACTGGTCTCGGCGATGGCCCGGATAGGAGATACGCCTGAAAATATTAGAAAAGAACAATTCTCTATTCAGATCCCTGTGATTGCGACGCTCCTCCTTCAGCGAACGCCTGCTGTAAGTGTGCGAGAGGCGGTGCCAAACGTGTCTCTGCTAACAGCCCGATGCTGAGACCAGTATGCTACGAAAAATACTTTTGGCCACGTTATAGTGGGGTGAGAGATATAGTTGAGCTATTGCCGTCGGCTCCTTTCGTTCTCCGCCGTTGCAGCTATAGGCACGTTGCACCGGACAGGGGCTACTGCGAGCACAGCACCATTCTTTAATAAAGTTGTCTGTAGCGCACGCTAGGGCATCGGTAAAGGATTGCCCATTCCTCGACTCGTTATCACCCACCACCTCAATCATGCCGTGCCAACGATCTATGGGGGTGACACTGAATTACGGTGCAAAGAAAGACGGCCGTGATCAATACATCAGTTCCTCCCTGCCATTTGTATTGTCTGCACCCTGACTGATCGGCTACAATATCAACAGCAATCGTATTTTCGTCTGTGCCACGTGAACTGCTCGTTATACTCGGCCTTGTTATCAAGACGTTACCTCAGATGCCTTCTTTGTCTGCGCGCCCGTTCGTGACTCATGATAATCCCGACTTACGCTGTCTAGGACAGGGCGCCGACACTTACGCAAAATGAATGCTACGAACCACGTCCGTGATATGCGAGGCATCTTTCCTACTACAAATGACCCCCCGAACCACCAGGATATAGAAAACGGCGCTGCTGCTTGCGAGGCAAATATCAGCGCAACGTGCCTATCCAATGTTTCTATGCGGTTCGGCCACAGCTTTTGTATTCCAATTACTTCTAGTGGCACCTGTACGTAGTTATAATTTTTAAAATTGGAATTCATATTACTTTTTTTGTTGTTTTATACTAAATCGCGGCGCTACTGAAATAGAAGGGCCAAGTGAGGTTTGTAAGGAGTATAATGGCGTGCCTTCTTTTATACTCATCACTACTCATAACCAGTGTGTCGAACAAAAAAAAATTCGATTCGGTTATGGTTCGGGATCAGATGAATTTATTTTGTTCTCTTTCAGTTCCTGTTCGACTAAATCGCAATAAGAACCCATTTCCAAACCGGTTTGCAAGCTTGAACCTATTTTAGAACCGGTTCGTTGAGATAAATTTTTAGAAAAGTGGGAAAAAATGTTTTACATCCTAAAGAGTCTATGGAAACTAAAGACATTTCTTGTGCATTCAAAATGCTGAGTTTATGAGTAAAAGTTTCGCAATTTAAAAGCAACAGTGAGCAGTTAGCCCAGATATTTGAGAAAAAACAGATGAAATAGTGAAAATTTATCAGATACGTTTTCGCGTAGCCTTGATGTCGTCCAGGGGACGACTTAAACCCAAGTAGGTCATAACAGTATGTTGGATACATTTTCTCCCGAATCCTTTTTTTGTGTTGTTGAAATCGCAATCTGATCTCTGAAATCATCCATACTCTGACCGTAAATCTTGAGTTAGGCCTGGTTACCATCGAGTTACCACCACATTTAGCAGGCGATGTGTTTCAATCCCAGCGGTGTACATTTTCCACAGTGGTAGAGTAAAGAAAAATAATCCTACAGCGCTCAGGTGAGAGCTAACTATGAGTTAGGTTGTCTAGCTATCTAGGATGGTTTGTTAGCAGTCACTTACTGGAGTGTGGAAGCGAAAATTTTGGTAAGAGTGAGTTTTAAACGCTCAGTCACCTATTATTGCTCTGATCAGTGGGATTTGTTTTGAGATAGCTATTACCGAAGCGCGCATCACTATCAATATATCTCCGTTACGCCTGACCACCGCTTCCGTTCCGTCAACTAAGCTGCGGAATTTTACAACAGATTATGTGATTGAAAACGGAAGGGTGATTTCATTAGACTGTTGTTGTTGATTTTTGAGGGAAAGCAAAAGCAGAGGAACTGCACCTGGGAAATCATACAGCCCACCAGGGATTTCACCAGCATGCAACATAGAGGAGGGATGGGAAATATAGGGGAAGTGACTTGTAAAACACGAAATGAAAGTCTTTAGATTAGGCTCTCTTTAATTTGTGGACAGCAGTGACTCACCAAGAGGGATTAGCAGTAACAGCAGAGAAGTGAGTTACAGTTCTGCCAGTGCAGGCCATATTAGAAAACAAATCATCCCTGGAGAGACAAAATACCAGATCAAGCACAAATTATCAGCGCTGGAAAATGAAAAAAAAATGCGGGACCGGCCTACCTTTCAGCTTGTGTGGTGCATGTCTTTAGTGTCGTTTTTCATCCAAGACGAAATGCGTCGCGCCTGCAAGGTCGGGGAATAAGGTGTCTTGCAAAAGAAAAAAGGAGAAAGTACGTGGCATATGCCAACAGCTTCCTCTGGTGTGTCTGTTATCATTATTTGGATCTGAAAAAAACGAAAGTTTTCTACTCTACCGGACCTGAAAAACTGACAACTATTCAGTTTTTTAGGCCATAATGCGTAGCATTAGTTCTGCCAGGTACCACGATGCTCGTGGCTTTCGCCGTGATGACACGTTTGGATGTGCTAAATGTTTGGAAGAGGAAGTTATGTCTCGAGCAAAGTCTATCTTTTGGTGTTTCTCTTATTCGATGGCTGAATGCAGAAAACAGAGCATGAGTTATTCGTGTGGCAACTCGGCATGCAATATCAAGTGCTGGGCCTGTGAAAAGGCACTTTTCAAATAATATTGCGCATTCGATTCGGAGAAGCTACTCCTGTTATAAGCACACGATATATTGAAGGCCACCTTAGAAATTAATACCTAGGGATGTTTACGCCCGTGGAAATCTGCACACATGGAAGTTTTCTGTTTTCCTTACATCAGACATACCCACATCTTCGTGGTCATGAGCCAACGGCTGACCCGCCGAGAAGATTTTGAGAGTAACATTTCTGTACTATTAACACTCTGCAGGTGTGCGACCTTTTTAAAGAAAATTTTGAAATACAACAAGCATGCACATTTCGCACATAGGTCTTCGCTGTTGTGTAGTGCAGCATTTTCGAGGACCCGATTACTGTGGCACAGTTGCACCAAGGGAAGGGTACAGGAAATGTTTGATATCGTCTGCAGGCTTCGGAGAGTGTGACATTTCGTTTGCTCAGCCTTGCACTCTGCTCAAGCAACCAACAATAACATGCCTTTTCAAGACTGGATCTCATACTTTTTCTCATGTTGTTATTACGAAGAGAGCGTATATAGTAATGTGACTGGCCTGAAGGGGAAAGTACATGTGAACTTCGTGAATTGGTCATGTGTGAAACACAAAGTCCCCGAATTGCGTTGACCACGCGTTGTCAACTACTGATTGCCGAACCGTTACTTACGAACCGGTAACCCTTATCTGCTTTTTTGTTTTAGTTCCTGTTTGGGTTCAGCATGCTCAGAAAATAATTCTTCGGGTGTGGGTTCAGTTCCAGCAAAAATACCGGTTCGGTTCGGGTTGTCCATTCGCTTCTATTCTTGTTCCACACCTTGCTTATAACGAGGTGCCGTATCTCTCCTATCGTTGCCGACGGGTATTGCCATTGACTATCATTTAGGCGATAAAATATCCTCTGTTTTAATACGTAGGGTACTTCATTCTTGTTGACGTTGTGCCGTGTCCTTATCTTGATTTCAACGTACGCGCGTATCTACAGACAGTGTTTGCTTATTGTCAGGCACTTTTGATGAATGCTATCTTGTCACTGGTGTGAATACCGTAGTGTTGTCTAAAAAGGGAAATTTGTTGGTTCACACGTATTTATGCAGTAAGACCTGACGTTCGTATAGTCCATAATAATTGTGGTTTCACCCCCTAGTCTGTAATTCGACAGATAAAGTGCAAACAATTGCGTCATAAATTACATAACGGGCCTACCAAGTGCGAGCGTTGCGAACAGGAGAACCTTTAAAGCAGCGTGCCCTCCCCTGTCTGAACAAACTGGTGGAGCTAAGCGACACGCTGTATAATGCTCCTGAACATCAAAACGAACACAAGAAATCATTACACAGAAAGGAGAATTGATGTAAAAAGACTCATTAGCAATAGTGGCATACGTTCTGTTGACTTGCGCAATCTTTCATCTGCTTGTGGATGTAATCAAAAGCAGCATGAACAACGGGTGGTGCGGGTTTGCGAATGCGGACATCTCGCGTATCGTAGGCCGCTTTCTTGGACCTGGCCAGTTTCTTGGGAAGAAGAATCGCCCTACTACCCGCCGCGCTGGAACAGCGGCTAAGCCGTTGGGCTGTACAGCCCAAGCACGCATCCTCGATCTAGTCTCCAGAGGCTGCTTTTCACTAAGATGCGAACGGCAAAAATGCCCGTGCGTCGAGATTTGAAGCACGGTCAAGAACACAAAGATAAAAATATTCCAGCACCTTCTACCGCAGCGCGACGTATACATCAGGTGTACCCTCACTGAAATAAATCCCCACAATAAGAAGTATGAATTAACCCCGCTATCAAAATATTTATGATCGCTTCCCTACGCAGGACTTCCATTAAGTTGCGACTGCTCGTATACTTAACTTGCGACTGCTTGCATTGTATTGTTCCTGTAAACGAAGACAGCTCTTGCAGGGGCCGAACTTCCGGAAATAACGTGTTTCACAGGTTTTTCTAGTGGTTATACTGCCTGAAATCGAGTTCTCTTGCTCTTGTGTTCCCTGTCTGCACCACGTTATTACCCTGACGCCTCCCTAAGTTTTCGGAATGATATCTACGAATTTATGCTTTCTTTCTGCCATCGTACCTTCTTTTTTGTCGTTTTTGCAGATGTTCACTCACAAAGATTTCTTGCGTCATTTGACGCCTCTTTGCTCGAATGCACTGTGATCTGGATGGTGAACAAAAACATATCCCAGCCATTTTGAAGTTGACGAAGGCGAACAAAAGGTACTTTCCGGCGAAGTCATTACTTGTTTCAAGGTGGCAGATACAACACGGTCGGCGCTGGCTAATTTACAAAAGTATAAGGAATAACTTCGAAACTTTCTGTTTCCTTGTTCACCTCAATCAGGTCTTCAGTAATACGGGTTTTATTCGGAGGATTTTCAATGCATGGACTCTGGTGGTAATGTGGCTGTGGGTGCGTAGCGATTACGCACGGACTAAAAATGGTTGGTGCTTTAATGTAGTCGCTAGGAGGAAAGTACTCAATTCAAGTGAAAAGGGCGCTGTAGTCATTCTTCCCGCGCTTAATCCCGTAGTGGTTGTTCTCATTGTGGGGATTTCTACTTGCCTTTCCTTGTGGTGGGTTTAGATTCTCCACAAGAAGTCCCTGCCCTTCGCTCGGTCCCCTTCGGCCATGAATCCGACGCTTTCAATGTCCCAGAAATGAGTGTAACGTTTTGAGCCCATTCTATCTGTAACGAACGCCCGAATGAAGACAGCATAACACACTAAATGATGTCGCATGCAACAGGCAATGGGCCTTATGCAGTTTAACGTAACCTGCTTCCACAGTTTGAAACTTTCCCTGCAGATGTCACTGGGTATCGGCCATTCCATCCCATGATTAATCTAATCCAACGGTTACAGCAATCTGGTTGTCCTCGCCTTCTTTCCCAGAAAGGTGCAGCGTATGCATGTGCAATTTTATCACTGCACCTAGAACTTTTCCTTCTTCTACAGAAATGTTTTCCCTACCCCTGGTGTCCACACCCCGAGGATCAATAAAAATCCTGTTTTTTTCTGCAACAAAAACGAGGACTCCCATCTTGTTCACCATTTGGCGAGTGTGTTGAACTCCAAACACGCCTACGTAAACGTGTCCTTTTGAAGCGGTTCGCAGCAGAGTCTCTGAGCCGCATTCGTGGTAATATAGGTTGTCTAACTTTCTTCATTTTCAATGAAGAAAGTTAGAAACTTCCGGAAACTTCGTAGCTCCGGATGTTCTCCCGCGCCCTATGTCGGTTGTGAGACTCCGCAGCGCACAACACCCTGGTTGCTCGGAGCCCGTTAGCAGGTATGAGGCTAAGGTTACCCGCACCGTGTGTGGTTCTGTCTGAGGCAGAAACCGAAGCTGCATGCCTTCCCGAACACTTGCCACATTTAAACTGGCTTCTTCACTCTTTCGCCAATTAGCCCAAACTGAGGCAACAAAAAATCTCCCGGTTTGGCAGGAATCTCTTTTTTTAAGCGAAAGGCTCAGGTCTTTAGAATTAGAGGCTTCGATAGAGTGTTTTCCAGAGTGGCAAAAACAAGCCCTTCCGCGGCCTACCGGCTGAGTTTTTATAACAGAGGTAGTTGCAACGCCGCGCGGTCAACAGGGTTTTTGTCTTTATTCTGGGGTTGGATAGATGTTCTGTGCGGCGCTTGCTTCCTAACACATGAGCTAATGATCAAACAAATCTTAGAGCGGTAAGTCCGGGGTCAGCTTTGTGCAGTTTGACCAGTTTAGTCACCCTGTGAGATCGCCGAAGCGGCAGTTAAAGCACTTGTCTAGCGACCTTTACCAAACTGCAGGATCATCGCCGTCGTGAGTCTCCTCGGTAGCATTTCATGCAGCATAGTTGAATAGGTTTTTTTAGCTAAAGCCATGCGCCATGAGGCTTCGAAGAGTGTACCCGAACTTGTAACAAACTTTCCTAAGTTTTCGGAGGTGGAATGACGAGGACACCAGCTTGAAGTCTAGGAGGCCTTCCCAGATGATTTTGGCCGATATTGTGGTGAGCTCTGCCGCTCTCTTTCATATATCCATGGCGTCCTTGTAGCAGTCATCGTAACTTTGTTATCATGATGCGACCAATTTGCTTGCCATGGTTACGAGGCTACTTCACTTGTTGAGCTTGTGAGCGGTGAGGAGCTTCTCCTTGTTCTAAAAGGGGTGGCGCAAACTACGTCCAAAATTGTTACCATGTCGTTCGCTTCCCGGGAAATTTCAGGTCTAATTGAGTAAGCTTGCACTTGCCATCTAATTAGTGGACAGTCAGCGGCCATTGCACTGGAGAATGGAATTCTATCTTGAGACGGACACTCGCGATCACGGGCGAGAACCTTGCCGTATTGCCCGACGTCAAACTTGTTGCTGTAAAGGAGTCATCTGGTATCTTATCTAAGGTTGCTTTATCCGTTTGCTTCACCTGGGAGTAAAATATGGTTGCTGCAACCTCCCAATTTCTCCGTAGATATTCTTCCTCTTCAAATAAAGGACATCTATCTCCGCTGGTAGGTTCAGGTGATGTAGAACCTGTCTTTCCATCCGGTCGCACGCAGCTGGGAACTGTTGCCAAGGTCGCAGACATGGCGTTGTGTAAAAGTGTTTGGTTTCGGCACCATGTGTTAGACCTCTGGGACCTCCAACTGTGGTGCGATGTTCATAGAGCGGAGCGACACGTCTACATCGGAAGGGGCTTTCAATGGAAAGTGCTAGAACCGGGCCTTAAAGGCACTGCCACGAGTACAGGCGACGGCTCGTTAGAAGCAGAATGAAGCGATGCTGATTAGCATTGTCTGCTACAGTACGTCATGGCAACGAAGCAACAGCAGTAGCATACGAAGCTGTTACTACCTCTTATTATTTCGTTTGTTTACAAAGGGCCCTATGCACAGTGAGGGCCCTACTATGTGCCTCTATATAATGGGCAAAGCAACCCAGCCAAAAAGACCCATGCTTTGTTTTGGGCTGTTCATTTGCATTCGCTCAATCGTCGGATATAACTAATTTGATCAATTTCTGGTGTGTGTGCGTGGGTGGGGAGCGGGGTGCTGTGGACTTGCGCCCGGTCCATTCTACCGCATTTTAGTGCTCCAGCTCTGCATTTTAAATTTTTCCTCGTGTACTTCTTCTACCTATATATTATTCCAATCTAAGTTTTGTTGTCTTCATTTCTTTCTTTTGAGAAATAGTACAATCATTGGCTTTCACTCCATTTCTCCAAATAGTTATCGCTCGGGTTAATAAGGTACAAAAACAAAATAATAAATGAAATTCGAACGCGTTAATTTTGATATTTTCGAATTATGCTTTAATTTCGGTAAACTCCTCAGATGCTTTAAAGCTTTTATCATGAAAAAATTGTGCAGAACCCAGCCATGAAAATTGGGAAATTCTCCAGAGGTTATTTTAAGGGGAAACCAAAAGCTTTACCATCCCTTCTAAAAAACATTCACAGGATAGCGAAAGTTTTCTCACATAAAAAATGCGTCCGATGTCATCAAAACCATTGCTAAAATTGTGTCCAACCTTCCCTGAATGTGCATCCAATCGGTGGTCAAACCGTCAAAGACCCAAATGGCAAACGAAAAAACAATCAATGCGAAGATGTCTCGTTTTATAGCAACAGGTATCTAGGAACGGTTTAAATGTGTATCAATACATGGTTTACGAGATAATGGTATACTTTTGTACTTCTTCTCCAGTCCTTTCTTCATTGGTTTCCTTTTGTGATTTTCAAGTAAACGATCTGACACAGTGGAAGCCCAGTTTCACTCACGTGTGCCGTGAACTCAGATATAAAAAGTATTATCTGGAAGACAGCTTCTTGTAGAAGCTTCATGATTGGTTAGATACGTTAGGAGGCGGGAAATGTCTGCGAGTGTGCACTTGATGTGGCAGAATACCACTGTATGTAGGTAAGGCGGGAGTACGTAAAATGACTGTGCGATAGGAGGGAGAACCGCGCGAAGGTTGGTGTTCAGAAGGTTCGGTAATCGAGCTTGCGGCGGCTAGCAAGGGCAACATCATTCTCTACCGGATGTAAATAGCCACTGTCCAAGCAGTCGTACTTGTAGCCCGATTTGTAGCCTGCGCTGCTGTTCGAATCTGCAAACTGTAGTGTGCGAATTCAAAGGCCTTAATAGTGCTTTACTATTTTGTAAGCTTTGATGGCACTTTTGTTCTATTTTACACTGAAATCGCTGCTATCTCTTCCGTGAGCTTCACTTCCTTTTCAGTAGAGGTCTACCAAAAAAAAAGAATAAATCTCATCCCAGGGTAGCGATTTCAAGCCACCCATTTGTCAAGGTACTGTCATTTTCTAAACCAACGCTGTCTCTGTACTAAGGTGGGACAAACTAACAAACAAACAATCTTCAAAAACGCGGAAAATTGTCTACCGATGCGTAGCCTTCTTATGCCGTTTTTCTGGAGTGTGAGTTATTTACAATCAATTGTGGCTGGCAGCCGCGAAAGGTTTCGGATTATTTTATTCTTTAGAAGTTTTGTTGCGTTTCTTCCGCTATTGATGCACATTGATGTCATTATAGCGATAAAGTTCCTTCGATGCAGTAATTTGCAGCATCACCTACTGAAAGCGATAGTGATGGTTGGTATAAAAGTCTGTGCGCACGCAGTACTCAAGGGAAGTCAGGATTCTTATCTGCTTGGTTGTTTTTGTGCTTACTTTTCTGCTTCCCGGCGAGAAGTTTGAACCACTCAATCCACAAGGTTTTTGCACAAAGAGGAATGCGAGTTTTTTTATTTCATACTTTCGTTCGTTCTAAGACGATCATTGGCAACTAGAACAGGCAAACACATTCTGTAGCTGTGTAATTTTATTTAAACGCGCCACCTGGTGCACATTTTTTGTATGTGTACCGCGGAAGTCATTGCCCTAAAACTAGTATTTTCAAGGGCTTTCTATTGCCCCGTAAAATTCCGCAGTGGCTTTAGCTGTTTCGAAAATTTGGTGTTTGTATTTCAAGGCTAATTTGCATGCGGGTGGATAATGGAGCCGCGACTCCTGGATGGGGGCCCCACCTGGAATGGCAATACTGCAATAAAACCGTGAGTATTTCAAAAAGTGTTTTGGGCTGAAATTTGTTTAGCCTAAACGCTGAAATTGATTGATGATTTTACACATTTTTGTGCAAAAATGTTCTCCTCGTGTAGAGCATATAACCGGATTTTTTAACCAGAAAAATATTGCCAATTACCTCGATAAGTGCGAGTGTCAAAGCCACAATATCAAGCAAAGTGGCTGATCTCAAACCAGTGCCACAACGCGTACCATTACCTGCCTCCATCGGATACCTGCGATTCGTGCTATTCAGGCTACATTGGAGCATAACACCATGAATGACCTTGTCAATTAGCATCGGCTCACCCGCATCCAAAAAATTTTTTGGTTGTTGAGGAAGCGGCGTTAGCTACCTATATAAGGCGTTCAGTACCTAATGTCAACCTGCCTATACAAGGAGACCGACAACAGGCCACCAAAGCCTGGTTTTTTCTTCGTACGACAGCGCACAACATCGTCCGGCACACTCTGTCAGGCGCTGTCGGGTCGGTGTCCCGACCGATGTTTTGGGCTATGTTTGACGCCGACGCCGAATTTTCTCGTTGAGTGAACTTACCCGACAGAGTCATCTGACACGGCCGTCCAAGACGACATGGCTTCCCAATCGACCTTCGGCATCTTTGCGGCACCGAGCTGCGAGGCCCGTGCGCGTCGCAGAACTTGATTGTGTTGTCAAAACAACAAGAGCTCGCAGGAGTTACGACAGACCAAGCGGGTCCTGAGCCGGTACTGTGATACGCTTTTATCACTGGAGTGTTTCAAATGTTCGTGCCTTGTGTGGAGTCGAAGCGCGCAAGAAAGGCACAAGGGTCTGCAGTGTGGTGCGCCGAGGTGTCATTTTTTATCAAATGTTTGGAGATACGCTGGTCGTGCTTACCTACAAATATAATAAATACATGCAAAACGACATGCTCGCTAGCGCGAGACGCCCACACAGTCCGAATCATCGTGGCCCGTCTATCGCGCTCTGAACTCTGAAGGTCGCGTTTGCATCGATAATAGCCAAAATTATGTCTCTGTGAGGGGAAGGAACGAGAAGTGCCGGACAGCACTTGTGTAAAGTTTAGTGTTTTTATATTATTGTGTAGGCAGTGCTGTCGGTAACGTATGCTGTATGGAAGCTCAGGTCTCGCCATCAGCGGTGTGCACCAAAAATCCGCCAAATTTGTTGTGTGATGCTACAGGCGATACAACACCCCATACTGCATGAAGCATATAACTTCCCAAACATGCATCTTTAACGTTAATTTTGCTGTGTATACCTACGCAGCTGGTAGTGAGTGTGCCAGTTTTTTTTAAATGCAGAGCATTTCAGTAACTCACGATGTCACCCGCGTTGACGTCCGTAGTCCGCATCGCTCCCCCTACACTATATAAAAAAGTAATACTTACCGGCGCCTGGTTTCGATCCCACGACTTGGGGGGCAAGGTACATGGTAGGTACATGGTGCTCTACCCACTGCACCACAAAGCCTCCACAGAAAGGAAAGTTATGAACGCGCCTTATATCCTTCACACATTCAACCGACGGCCACAGGTGCGCCCTCTCCCCCGCGTCCTCCTTCCCTTCTCTCCGCTCGCAACACCCCCTCTCGCCGCGTTCGGTTCGGGCGCACAACAGGTGGGGACGTGCGCAACACCCTCTTTCGCCGCGTTGATTTCGCGCTGCGCAACAGTCGGTTCGCGCGCAAGAACAGGTGGGGGCGCTCGCATCGCGCTCTCTCGCCGCGGTCGGTTCGCGCTTAAACCACATATGTCGTTCGCGCGCGCTCCGGTCGCTAACATCTGTGGCGTGATCGTGACGTCAACATCACGCGTTCGTGTGGTTGCGCGATTTCGGCTCTATAACACTCTCTCGCGAGGGGATTGGATTGGATTCGATTGGATTGGCTTGGATTGACTTAGCTTGGCTTGGCTTGGCTTGGTTTGGCTTGGATTGGATTGGATTGGATTTGGATTGGATTAACGTGGATTGTGTTGGATTGTGTTGCGTCATTGCCGCGCCACGTTGCGTCATACCTGCTCCACGTTGCGTCATAGCCGCGGCAGGGTGTTCACGGCACCTTTCACGTTTCACCATCGACTTCATCAACAATGTCTACGCTGGAAGACAACAATTACAACAACAACAACCAATACGTAATCCATACGACTTGCAGGCGCATCCCCACCGGAAATGCTCTGCATTTGATCGTTCCCCTCGCGAGGGGGATGTTTTTTCGCCTTTCCGCGCCCTAAAAAAAACTTGTTATTGTGTCTCTATAGGCAAAGAGTACGGTTAGGTCACTTAAAAAGCAGTTGTGTCTTCGTAGAGTACGCGCTCACCTGCAAGAGCTACCCGCGGACGCGGTTCTGCTCGCTTCGTCGCCGCTCTTCCGGGCGTCAGCGACAGTAGCAACATATCACCCCTGTCACCTCCAGAACAACAGGCACAAATGAATTCTACTGTCGCCTCGTTTAAACCTGATACTGGCATAATAGGAGGTTGGCTTCATTTTTAGTTTTCAAATGTGGGGCGGTTCGCAATGTTTTGGTGCCGCTGGCGTACTGCAGCGTTTCCAAAGCAGTGACGTGACCGACCCGCCATTTCGCCTATTGTAGTGGCCGTGTGATGTGATGGCAACTCTGCTTTGTTTGAGCTGCCACTCCAATGTGTGTCCAGGTGGTTTTTCTCGGGTTCAGTACTGCATCTGTTATGGGACGTGTGCTTCTTGCGAGATGCTGTTCCTGTTTAGGACTAACTAGTTTTCGTGGTCATTTCACTTCGAGCCGTTGCTTGTTTACGCATGCCGCGTATCGGCACTAGGTAAAGCTACCGCTTCCATGCGCCATTAAAAATACTACCTTCACTAATGAAGCACATGGTCATTGTGTTTGTAATCGCGCAGTCATCACAGATGCCCGTAAGTAGTTAAATTACCCTGTTCACAAAATGGTTTCTGGCATAAACCTTTTCTTTGATGCACTGTACCGCAGATGTGCTAATATTGTATCCTGTGTAACATTTTCACTGTTTGCAAAGGTGGGGGTACAGGCCCAGTCAAGCCTCGTTATGGCTTTTTGCCAGTTCCTCCCAAAATCGTGTTGTGATAAATAAAAATTTAATTAAAATAATTGAATTGAAACGCGGATTTTCATTTTTGTTATGGTAGCATGCTTTGATCCACACCAAAGTTTGCTACACACCAGCCTTCCCTGAACTCTTAAAATATCAGCAATGCATCATCAGTGAACCCTCCTAAAGCTGAGTCTGGTGTAATTCGTGTTCAGTGGGTGAAACACGTGACTTCTCTAGATAATGAATCTTTTTTCTCCCAACGTATCTATTATTGTTCAGTTTGATTTTGTTGGTGCCAATCATTAGAGTTTGTGTAATTTCAGTTTAAAGAATTTGATAAAGAAAGATTAAAAACTCCCTTTGTGCTTGCATATACTGATACCCTTGTTTACGTAGAACTATGTATTCCTGTGTATTTAGTTGCTAGTTGCGTAATTAGAAATTTTTGGTTTCATTTTTGTATGTGTTCAGGGCTCTTTGCCAATGTGCCCGTTGCCATACTCAGGGGCAAGGACCTTTGTCAAGCTGCTGCATGGCGGCTTTTTGTTTCTGCCCTAGCATTCGTGTTGTTTTTGTTAGGAATGCTAAATAATTGAGTTGAACTGAAATAAATTGTGAGCATCCTACTTTATTGCCACGTTTGACTGTTGCCTAGTGACCAAGCATGCTCTGTGATAACACACTGAAGCTTGGCTTTGGGTACACTATTTCGCTGCTGCAAAAATAGTGCAGAGATGAACATGTATAGAGTGACAAACTAAAGCGTCTTGTTTATCAGTTTTTTTGCGCTGTTTTTGTAGCAGTCAAAGCGTGTTCGTTGATCTTGATGTGTTTTTAATATCCGTTTTGTCTATTCCAAAAAAGGCACGATAATATAATGGATGGAATTTAGTGTTCACGGTACCAAACATATTTTTATCGCGTACATATCTGGCGATTGTTCGGACTTAGAACATGTCTTAGTCTCTCACCTATATTGGTATCCTAAGTGGAAGACAGTCATTGAATAAACGCAACAGATCAATGTCCCCAGAGCACTTCAACATCTCTCATACGTCCTGGAAAGCCCAGAGCAGGCCTGGTTGGCACGTTAAACCCACCGCCTCGTCTTACACACCACCTCAAACACTGTCGCAGCTTTGGGTCGTTGAAAGCAGCCCTTCCGGCAACCCCCCTCGCCCCCAGAAGAAAATCAGTGCACCGGGATTACACCGACACAGCGCCGACCAGACCACGTGTTTCGCGCCTGTACAACCATTGGACCGACGCATGCAGAAGCCCGGAAGCAAATACCTAATGCTTAAATCATGTGACTACGTGTGTTTTGAAAGCTTCGACGTCCGTCGTCTCCGCCTGAAATGAAACGGGCGCAACAGATTCTGTACTGACTAGCCCCATCATCGATCACGCCTTTGCGAATTAGTCGCATAAAGTCAGGCCATCTTCAGTCACTGCTCTACCATTCCATTAAAACACAGAAACAGCGACACGCTTACTTTTGTCATTCGGCGCCCTTCAGGTCTGCGGTTGTAGGAAGTGCGAACAGCACAGTCCGGAATTTCGAAGGGAAAAGAACGCTGACTACTCCCTGAGACAAGACATTCCTAAACCCATGAAGCACACAGCAAGTAACACCACCCACACGAAGCCTCTTGCCAACGCCACACTGGAAACCACGTTTTGTTTGGGAAACGTGCGACCCGCGCGGCAGAATTCAAATGTTTAAATGACATCGACGCACCCGCGCGTTTAAAAGCACAGTGCATACTATAGACAGACTAAATACGGGGTCAGGTAGACTGCGGTTTGAAAGATGTCGTTGAATAATTTGCTTGAGTCAGTGTATAATGAGGCGCCAAAAGACACCGAAGCTTGTAGGAGTCACGTGCAAGTCTGATGCGGCATATAATAAACGGATGTTCCTTCATTGGTACATTAATCGTAAGTTCTGGTATTCCCAGCCAGTCGTCGTTTCCGATCACTGCCTCGATAGTCTCAGGACTACAAAAGAAGCCTCGGAAATTCAAAAGAAGTGTCTTGCACATTGATATAGGCGCGCCAAAGTCTCCTTATTGTGGTGTAGTGACATCGGCGTCCAGTGAAGCGCCACCCCGTAATGTAACTAATTTCAGTGTCGGGAACTTAGAACATCCGCCGCATGTCTTAATATGACAGGTATTTACGACTGTGTTTGTGCACAGGACCGCTCCCTCAAGGGCTGTAAATATTAGCGTTGTGTGCTGATCTGGCCCAGCAGAATTCTTGGCAAATTTACAATCATTTGTTATGACATCCTCGTCTCATGTACGTCGCCGTTCGTTCGTTCAATTGCTTGAATTGGTGTTATTTGATATGCAGAGTCTTGCTTTCGGTTACCATTCATGTATTGCTCCATCAAAATGAAGCATTCCATGAGGCGGTCAGTATACTCCAGTACTTGTGTATACTGCTTCTCCAAGCCATCGTCCGAAATGAGGGGCTCCATCTTCGTGTTGACAGTGTCGAGCTTCGTCTATATAGATTTCCAGCCTGCATGCAGCACTATCGATTCGTTGTGTGAGGCTAACTTGAATGACCTGCGGTATGCAAGGTGACGTCACACAGTTAGTCTCCTACCCTGTATGCGAGAGTGCCTGCAATTAAAACTTGCTGCTATCATTCATAACCCAGAAGGGGAAGAATCTGTGAAGTACCGGCAACTTTCCAGTTTTCGAGACAATTTCGTAAAAGAAGACGACCAATCGCCATTAGGGGGGGTGTATGCACCACGCAAAAGAGGAAGGAGGTATACGAAGGTATACGACGGGGTGTTCCGTCCTTGCCCTCTCGTGAAAAAGGCAAGAGGCTAGCCTGCCGACCAAACGCCGCTGTTTCAGTACCAGAATCTCTAGGGTGGTTCCCCTGCGATGACCTAGAATACAACTGCCAGAGAAACAACACCACAGATGCGCGCCCCACCACCCGAAAATGTTCCTGAATGTTCCGCCGGAGCACCAACAAAGCTGCAGCCACGCCCTAGCCATCCTACATGCCCCATAACAACTCGTGTAACCTCTGAGGCCGTTCACGCTTTCCCAACTTGACTTTTGTTAGAACCGAGTAGTGTTTTCTTTTTTTTTAGAGTTTCCGGTTCACAACAAAGATACGGCCACTGACAGAGTCAACAGAATAAAACTAACATTAATTTTATTCCTTTCACTTGGTGAGTGATCACAACTCTGTTGTGAACTTACCACCTGACCAGACGGTCTTGGGCCAAACCCTGGGCTATGTAGAGTTTCCAGTTTCCGACTATTCGCTAGCCTTGTATAATATTTTCCGCCTTCTGCCTTCGTGTGTTTCTTTTGTTACCCGCATCATAAAGTGTGGCAATTTCAGGTCTTTTTCATGTCGCGTCGCATCATCATCATTCTTGCGTCCGTAATGATGGTGATTGTTAAGAGCCTGTATGCCATCTAATCTGGTGTCCGCGACAGCACTTTTCATCAACTTTAATATCCCAAAGAGCTAACGTCACCACCACGAGGAATTGGAGAGTGTGCGACGTGACATGGATCTTGAAAATCTGGCCACGCTTGGTACCCAACTGGGGCTAAGGGACTATGAGGTACGAGAATAGGTAATGAAAGAGCAAGGTCACATGACAGCTGAGAAGGTAGCGAAACTAACAAGGCAGTTGCACAGTTTAAGCGTGCGAATCCTCTGGTGGCGTTACGACTGCAGGAAAGGGCGAGGAACTATTCGCAGGGTGACGAAGCGAGCGCAGCAGCGGCAGCTCGGTGCGGAGTATCTGCATAAGTCCGCACACTTCAATTCCCCCATTTGACTATCGTCGGGAGGATCTAGACAACTACCTCAAAAGGTTTGAGAGAAACGCGCTCATGCAGCAGTGGCGGGAAGATAAATAGGCCATTGGCCTGAGCATGTGCTGGACTGGCGACGCTCTGACAGTCATAGAGAGAATGACGCTGGAGGACTTCCCCAGCGATTTCGATACACTGCTCCGGGTTACATTGACAAGTGTCATCATGCAAAGGCTGAAGATATAGAAATGGGACGGCAGTTCGCTTCCCGCCTGTCAGGGTATTTTGATCCGTGTACCAAGACCTCGGGCGCACCCAAGACGTTCGAGCGCCTATGCGACAATATGATCGCTGCGCAGTTCTTGAAGTGCTGCATCCAGGAACTTGTTGCGTTCATTAAAAAACAGACTGCCAGAACAATACCCAAATCGCAGAAGTTTCCAATCGGGTTCTGGATCTTCGGGAAGATCTTCGGGAAAGTTCAAAGTAGGCGCTCAGATAAATGGAGGCTCAAGTGGTACTGATGGGGCTGCAAAAAAGGGCCGGCATGTTTTATTTGTGGCAAAGGAGGACATCATGCTCCTGATTGCCGCATGAGGGCAGAAGCTCCAACTTGCTCGAAGCGTAGCATACCAGGACAGAAGAGCGACAATTGCAAATCGAAAGATCCACATTGTAAGCAAGTTTCCTCTTGTGAAGTAGCGTCATTCCGGAAATGGAGGTAGCTGCTCGTCCGTTCATGCGTATTTCTGTTCCCAATCAGCGCAAGCAGTTTGGAAGAGACGCAGCAGAACTAGGACGCTCGACCGACAAGTGACCTGTCATCACCAGGATGTTATACGGGGAATACGTAAATGGGCTGGTGGATTCAGGAAGTAATGCCGTAACTGTAGGTAAACAGCTCGAGCGAAATACGTACTTGAAGGGCCAAGCCAAGCCACCTGTTTTTCCTGGGGAAGAAAACGCAGCGCCTCCCAGAGGTGTATATGACGATCCATAATCCCCACTTTTCAGGACACTCACTTTCCACGTGCATCATTGACCCATTTTATGACTTGGTCAAGAGTAACATCTGCGGCGCAAGAGATTTATACGGTCACGACCAGTACTTCACGCAACAATACAGGAAGCAGATTTGATTAAGAAGCTGCCTGCGCACCGACGGAAACACGGCGACGCCCGATAGAGCAAGCCACCTGAAGTAGTCTCCGTTGTCAAAACCGATAGCTTAACAAGAAAGGATTTCACATTCGCTGAGGTGACAAGAGGGGAAACGAACACAAAAAATGTGGAGACAGAATCCTGCGTAGTTGCTTAAAGAGGTAAGCAAGAAGATGAAATCCTGGAAAACGGCTAGCTCTACTGACGACGCCACCTTTCATCGGGTCAACAGTAGAAACAACTGCTAGGTACAACACAATTCCGAGAATCTGTGGTCCAGAAAGCCCACTACGAACTTTAAACCTGGTCAGAAAAAACTCAAAGACAAAAGAACAATTCTCCTAGAATTGTACTGGCCGAATATACACCCTCACATTAATAGATCCCCAATATGTTGTGATGTTTTCAAGCGGACGGCTCCAAATTGTGGAGCTGGGGTTGGGCCTTTCTTGAAGACGCCTCTTTCTGCAATATCGTTGTCTTACGGACAGACACATTCGAAAAGAAGGCAGGAACCGCCGTACTGCAAGAGTTCCCACAGCTATTGTTAGAACACTAATTCACAGGGCAATGCATTAGGCGCCGAGCCAACATGGCTGCCTATTTTTTAACGAGTGCCCCGCACGGGGCACCTTGAGCAAACTTAGTGAGGGTGTTGGCGACACCGCGGACCAAGGCCCCTAAACATAAGCTGAATCCAACCGTGGCGATGTGCTGTATGGTGAAGGGTAGAAACCAGAAACCGTAGCCGTCGGAGCCCAGGTTAAGCTCCGCCAGATGGGCTCTCTGTCTGTTTACCAGGCACGGAGCTACGGGACCTCTTCAGCTATCAGGGTAAAGCTGACGAAGAACGTACCGCCGTTCCATGCTTTTTTTACATCATATGGCATTTTCTAAACCACCCTTAAACGTGATCTGTCCCTGAAAGGGGCCGCCGAAGTATCTTTTCCTTCCCTGCCTTCTGTCTCGCTCCAAAAGCCAGATAACTACCCGAGTTATTTGATCATTGAATATGTGGACAAATCGAAGTCGGTTTCCTCTCAATCTGTATTTCTTGTTTCAAAATACCTTGAAAGTATCATCGGCAAAACATAAGATGCCAAAAAGCTCAGAACTGGTGAAGTGCTAGTTCAAGTGAAAACGCAGCAGCAATCCAGAATCCTCCTGAAACAAACCGGCACGGCACATTTAGAGATTAGTGTCACACCCCACCGCAGCCTCAACAGTTGTCAGGGTCTAATCTCTGAACACGATTTCATATCCGAGACGTAGGATGACCTTCTGGAAGACTTAAAGAATCAGGGCATCCCGGCTGTGAAGCGCATATCAATACGCTGCAATGGCAAACAGGTAGCAACTAGACACATTAACTTGACCTTCGATCGATGGACCTTTCCAGAATCAATAAATGCCGGTTACATACATTGTTCTGTCGGCCCATACATCCCGAACCCACGGCGCTGCTTCATGTGCAAACGATTCGTCATTGCACAAACTCTTGCCGTGGCCGGCTTACCTGTTAATTGCGGCTAGCATGACCGTTCTTGAGACAACTTTGAATTTGAAACATTCAGCTGTGCCAACTGCCAGGGACCCCATGCAGCGTACTCGTGAATATGTGAAAAGTTCCAACAGGAGAACCAGATAATCAATGTTAAGATTTCGGAAACATCACCTAACCAGAGGCGCGGGAAGAGGTTTGCCTCTTTCTCTCTGGGGAGGTACGTCGATGCTGCTCGCCGGGAGGCGGAGTGGCGTCCGGTTCCCAGTACCGCGAATCGGACTTTTGCCCGCCCCGCCCTCCCTGGGTTGCCTCGGGCAGCTCAACCCGCCTCAGCACCACTCGCTGAGCGAGCAGCGGTTGTGGCGACAACCACGTCTGGTGGCAGTGATGCTGCATCCTGCACTTCTGCTCCACCGTTCCAAACCACATGCGAGGGCACGGAGATGGAAATTGGGGAGCCAGCGGCAGCTCCTACCTCCACCGCATCGCCTGCGCCATCCGAGGCGTTTTGAAACCCTCGGCGATTGCGGGCAAGGAAAAGCGTGCCCCAAAGGGTCCGCGGTCCAAGGAGCCTGATTCTCAGACGCTCCGAGGACATTCGAGGATAAAATGGACTTCGGACCGTTCTTATCTGGGGTGCACCCCACGGAACGCATCCCGACGCCAACGCCTCCCGACAAGACAAAAAAGATGCGAATAACAGCCCCGAAAGACGACACATAAGCAACACAGTCCAGTAGCCCCGAACTCTTCCTAATGGGAAGAGAAAACATAGTCTAATGCAACTGCAGAGGCCTCGTTAAAAATCTTTACGATGTATACGAAATACTCCATGCTAATCAGCCAAGTGTAATGTGTGTTCAGGAAACACATATGAATTCTAAGCACATAAATTTCTTGAATGAATAGTTACATGGTCTTCAGAAAGCACAGAGATGGCTGCACACACTCTTCTGGCGGTGTGGCCACACTTGCCAGGAAATCCTCAGCCTACCACCGTGTCATTCTGAACAATGTCCTTAATGCTGTAGCAATTCGAACAATAATATTTATTACTTTGATAATGATCTGCTTCATTTATATTCCTCCCGAGATTGTACTTTCTAGCTCTGACTTCGAGGTGCTGGTTGACCAGCTGCCCCAACCATACATCTTAACAGGCGACCTTAATGCTCACAGTTCTCTTTGGGGCTCTTCTCGTACGGATGCCCGGGACGCCTTATAGAGAGGTTTCTTAAAACCCCTGGAGCATGCCTTTTTACAATAAACAGCCTACATACCATAACACAGGACACAACACATACTCATATCTTGACTTGGTTATTGGTTCCGCAGTTTTCTTTCCTCTTCTCGAGTGGGGTGTGCGCACTGCCCCACATGGCAGTGACCACTTCCCCACCTCACCAACATACATAGGTAGCGGCCCAAGCAGTTCATCTTCCCATAATAGGTTCAATGAAGCACGAGCTAACTGGAACACATTTACAGAGACATCGAAGCTACACTATATAACGATGAGACACCTACACGTTGATAAAGCCGCTCAACTCCTCATGGCGCACATCCTCGACGCTACCGAAAAGACCATTCCCTACGCCTCCGGTGCCGCCCGCAACCAGCGGAGGCCGTGGTGGAATGAGGACTGTAGGCGAGCGCGGGAAGCCAAGAACAAGGCGTGAGGTATCCTGCGTCGGTACTCCACGTCGGGAAACCTCTTGTTCAAATGGGCCAAAGCATTCAGCAAACGTGCGCCGTGGGGCAAAAAGAGAAATTTGGCGCTCATTTATAATTTCTTTAAACTCATACACAGACACACGCAAGGTATGCATACATATACGCAAACTCAAAGGACAACAGACACACAACCTGCCCCCGGTCTGTAGAATAGAGGACACACTGGAAGACTAGGCTGACAAATTCACACACTTCCAAAACGTTTCTAGTTCAGCACAGTACACAAACAGTTTCATGAAACACAAAGTCTCAGCCGAAAAGAAGCCTTTGCATGATAGCGACACATCCACCACATCATAAAGCTCCGAGTTTTTTATTCATGAGCTAAGGGGTGCTCTGAGTACCTGTAAATCCTCAGCTCTCAGTCAAAGACAACATCACATATACAATAATACAGCACTTACACACAGACACTCTTGTTACACTCCTTCACCTTTACATCAAGATATTTCTTTCGGGGCACATTCTAAGGTCTTGGGGGGAGGCCATAGTTGCAGCATTCTTGAAAGAAGGGAAGAACCCTTCCTCTCCTGCTAGCTATCGACCCATTGCCCTGAACAGCTGCCTGTGCAAGCTTCTCGTGAAGATGATCAACACCAGACTCGTGTTTTTTTCGGAGTATAACCGTGTTCTCGAGAGGTGCCAGGATGAGGCGATCTGCGAATGACCAACTTGTTGCTCTTGAATCATATATAAAGGATGCCTTCGTGCATAAACAATTTTGTCTTACGGCGTTTCTCGACGTCGAGATAGCCTATCACACCTCTTGGTGGTACGGGATCCTTAGTGACCTGAAGTCAATCGGTGTTGCGGGCAACATGTTGAATATCCTCTGTAGATATATGTCGGAGAGAACCTTTCGCGTCAGAGTTGGTTGTGCACTGTCAAACGTTCAAGTGATAGAAAATGGCGGGCCGCAAGGTGGAGTGTTGAGCTGCACTCTCTTCATAGTAAAGATGACCTCTCTATGAAACGCATTGCCACCTATAATCTCCTATTCCATGTATGTAGATGACGTGCAGATATCCTCTAAATTGTGAACTCTCTCTATATGCGAACGTCAAGTCCAGCTCGGCGTGAAAAAACTTGCCTTCTTTTTTTTAAATCTTAATCTTAATGTTTTTAATCTTAATCATGCAAGAACTCTTGTATTCTGTTCTCCAGGAGGCGTGGGTCACCCGGACCCAGACATCACTCTTGGGAATGTGCCGATTCCTGTGAACAAGGAGCACAAGTTTTTAGGTATTATATTTGAAGAAAATATTACATTCATCCCGCATATCAGACAGCTCAAATGAAAATGCTAAGAACAATGAATATTCTTCAGGCCTTCTCACTTCAATCGCATGGGGCCGACAAACAACTCTTCCTGCGCCTTTACACAGCCTTGGTGAGTGTCGGCTCCACTACGGCAGTGTCGTGTATGGGTCGGCTCCAAAATTAGCACCAAAATTGCTCGACTCAGTGCTGCATCTTGAATTTCGCCTCTCATGTGGCACATTCCGCACTAGCCCTGTCGAAAGTCTTTATGTCGAGTGCGACAAATGGTGCCTACGGCATCAGCTGAAATATGTTGACCTTTTGTATGCATCTAAGATCGTGTCTCTCACCAACCATCATTTTAATCTCATCATGAACGATACATGAAATTTACAACTCTTTTTAAACAGGCCATCTATTTTCTTACCGTTCTCTCCCAGAGATAGGAAGGAGGCTTCTGCACTCAATGTCCCCTTTTCAGACACACACAAGACCCCCATTCATAATTTCATTCCACCATGGCATGTTTGTCCTGTATTATGCGACCTATCGTTCACACTAGTACAAAACAATAGGGTACCAGGATGGCAATTCTGCAGCACTTCCTGTTCCTGCAGGACGAATACAGGTGGGCAGAATTCTATAGCGACGCGTCAAAAACTGGTTCTACTGCCTCTTGTGCAGCGCACGGACAAAATTTTACCGTTAACAAAACATGGAATTTTCACAGCACTATTTACATGGCAGAAGCGTATGGCATTTTACTCGTTTCAAACCCAATCATCAAAATAAAATTCCCAAGTTCATCGTGCCGACACGACCCTCTGAGCGTTGTGCAGACACTGCCAATAGGAAGGTGATCTAAAAACTATGTGATCAATGCTCTTTTCAAGGTACTAATGACTCCATACGCCTCAAAATTTCAAATAACTATATGGTGGGTACCAGGGCACTGTGGAATACCTGGCAGTGAGGCCGCCGATCAAATGGCTGGTGTTGCTGCTCTCATGACTACAGTTGACATTACAACAGTACCTTACACCGACCTAAAGACACACATCAGACGACAGCTTCGGAATACATGGCAATTACACTGGAGTCAACAAACAGACAACAAACTACACCTAATAAAACCACAACTGGGGCGCTACATAACTGACTCACACAACAGATACACTGAAGTAATCTGGCTAGGCTGTGGATAGGTCACATGTATGTAACGCACTCCCACTTGCTCACTGGATCTTCGCGACCCATGTGTAGCAGGTGTGGAAGGGACCTATCTGTAGTCCACATACTAATCACATGCAAGGTACATGACACAACACGACACAAACGTTTCCCTGAATTATACAGAGGACACATTCCTTTGCAACCATCATAGTTTTTAGCCAACGAACGAATGTTTTCTACTCAACGTTTTCTTAACTTTTTAGCGGAAGAAAACTTTCTGCAGCTGTTATCATATCACATGTAATCATCCTGGCCCTATACATCAGCCATCTACCTTGTATTTTGTATTGCATGACTCTAACTTCTACTCATAGGTTTTAGTAATTAGTGTCATCAACCAATCAATATCTTCTTTGGTGCTCTTTGCAAATAGTCGACCTTACGCCAAAAAACTCAACGATCCTCATTGTTAAAGAGTGCCTGAACATTGGCTTCTTTTCTTTCTCCACCTGTGCGTTTTTTCGTAGAGGAGTGAGGATGCGGGGTGTGAAAGAGTGTGTATCTTCACCAACAACTTTCTAAAGTGGGAGACATGTGATGAAGTTCCGGCGACTTTTCGTTTTTGAAGTCAATTTCGTCATAGATGGCAGGCAATCATCATTTTTGGGGTATGCGCTAGGGAAAACAGGAAGGAGAGGTGAGGATTCCGTCCACGTAGAAAACCCAAGGCAACGACCATGGAAACGGCAGCAAGGAGACGGGGCCCACTTCGAGCAAACATTCCAAAATGTCCCGCCGGAGCACGAACGAAGCTCCAGCCAAGCTACAGCCAACCTACAACCTCCCGAACAGCTCATCCAAGCAAACTGTGAGACTGTACACGTTTTTACAACTTGAGTTTTGTTCGAATCGAAGACTATTGTTTTGTTTTTGGACAGTTGGGATTTCCGAATAATTACCAGCCTTGTGCATCTCTTCCGTGTTCCTCCAACTTCCCCGTGTTTCTTTCTTTATTTGACATAAAAAAGTGTGCTAAATTTTCAAGTCGCACCCCACCTCACCCCCGAAAACTGGTGATTGTTAGAAGCCTGTGTAACATCACAGACTTCTTGCGGGTTCTGCCCAGTATCAACAATGTAAGGGTTTTGGCAGTACCTCTTCTAGGCTAAGCTAGCCCTCCCGATGTCAGTATTAGTATTTTTGCAGTGCACGCACCATATGAATGTCATATCCAACATAAGGGTGGTGGTCTAGAGAAACAAAATATACCATCGTAAATAACTTGGTTGTTGTACATTACTAAGCTTATAACCTGTTTTTTCGACCCACCTGCGTGTTGAGAAACTATGGAATAAACTGTGCGGACTCACCACGGCTTTTGCTGTCATATCGTAGGGGGCCTGAGTTCCCGAGAAATCATGTTAACCGTAGTTCATTTCACTTGGTGCGTGAGCACAGTATATGCCACGCCTCTCTCAACAAAATTTCCCAATTAGCGCTTCTAATTCGCCAAGGCCTTCAATGATCGGCGGCTAAATAAAAGCGGCCGTAACTTTCGGGGCCTTGGAAGAAACCTTCTGTCCCCGCTACTGGGTAGGTAATACCTACTCTGGCCAAACCTTCCTGTTATGTTGTTTTACTTTCTTTAATGCCACAGAATTCTTAAGCTGCGTAACACAGATTTTGTTCATCTACCCACAAAACGCAGAAAAATGAAGTAGAGGTGTGGAAGTTTTTGATACTTTTAACACTTTACGAATACTATTTAATATTGAATTTGCAGCGCACTTTTTTATTCAAAGTACTGAAAGTTTGCGTTGCTCAAAATTTAGGAATAACAAAGCACCAAATGTTGGCTCTGACGTATGACATTCAATGTTTCCGGCTTCACTGAATCGCATGCACTCTTGGGTTGACGTTTTGGATGACGCCAAAGTTGCGCAGAAATTCTCAATAAGCGCTGATGTCATCACACTTAGAAAGAAATAAGCAACCGTATATCAACCGTGGTTGAGGTTTCAGTAGAGTCTTAAAGGCGGTGGGGCTCAATATGATACCTGATGATGTCGATTTTTTCCAGGCTTAAAATCTGCTCAATTATCTTTTTTCAATCATATTGTATGCGTGCTACCTTTCTGTCTTTTGCCCACCCGCCTAGGCCCTAGCTCGTTGAATACGAGAAGATTAAAATAAAAACTAAACAAATCCCTCCCCAATGTGAACGTTCTCTTTCAAAAAGATAACGCAGTACGCCCATGCTTCATGAACGAGGACATGGTACATGGGCACCTCTTGCGCTACTGCCCGCAGCATGCAACCCAACACGAAAGAACAAAAAGAGCTGTTGTGTGAATGTTACGAAAAAACGTTTTAGAGCTAAATATATTTCGTGAACTGCGGCTGAATCACAATGTCTGCCGCTAGAGACAGAGGCTCTTTTGACATTTTCACCTTACTTGGGATCGCTTAAGGTTCATTAACCTTGGGATTCCTATGTCTTCTTTCCTAACAGTGCCTTTTTCCCTACGTTCTATATTTATTTCATTTTGTTGTCCCTCTTATTCATTGTTTCTAAGTATCCTTTCTAATTTATTTTCTTTTTTTACCTCCTTCTGTTCAAACCTAAGTGACGTAGCAAACCTCCCCCCCCTGTTTGTGGGGCTGTCTTAAGCAAAAATTAAAATTATCTGTCTCTATTCGTTGTTATTTATTGATTTGTTTAATAATATTCTCGCAAACCATCACTATCAGCACCAGAGAGGCTTCCGTGCCATTAAAGCTTTCAGCCTCACTTTGGGCAGACAAGGCAGCGGTCTGGCTTGCGTGGTACTTCCACTGCACCATCTCTGTTTCACTATGTTCATGTGCTTCCACCTTTTGTATTAAGTAACCGACAGGCGTAATGAGATCGTCAATGCCTGCATCAAGTTGTGTGTCAAGCAGCATTCCAGATACAGAAACACAAATGTAAGGGTGTCACCCGTTTTGTCTCCTGAATGGCGGCCACCTTAGGGAGAAGTGGAAAAGGGTAGTAGAGTGGTGGAAAGCTAACTGTTTTAGCTTTGACTGTATGAACAAGAGAGTCTATAAGAAGCACTTTGATGTTGCGGGAATTATATGAACTTGGAAGCTCATTGGCAGCGGGTAGGTGTCTTGGGAAAAAGGAATGAGAGGTGATGCAAATGAATTATGTTCCCTACCCCTGGTATTCTACGATTGATGCGATTCATTGTGGGGTTTAACACACCGAACATACACCTGGGTTTTCACGCGCGCAATAGTGGAGTGCTGCGGATTAATTTGGACCACCTGGGTTTTTCAAAGTATGGCGAAAACTCAACACAGGAGTGTTTGTGCATTGCAACTCTATGAGAAAAGCAGCCACCGTGGCCGGCACTTACCCACTTCCTTGGTCTAAGCAAAACAGGCAGTTATCCACTAAAGTCCTCGGCAGCGATTCATAACATACAGGAGACCTAAATAGTTTGCACATTTGTATGAGCTACGAATCACTAGCCAAGAAAATCTGATTTTTCGCATTCATGCTTGAAACTCACAATTACATCCCTCACCCCCTTTTCTCCTTCTAGAACAAAACGGCTGTATTTTCTTGATATCTGACTAGACGGCAACAACACGTAAACAAATAGCCGCAGCTGTTTCATGAATTAGACGTTTGTTAACCATCATGTGCGTCATAAAAAATTCACGAGATAAAAGAAAATAGTATTTGTGTTTAGGCCTACCGTTATCACTGTTAAATACAAAAAGCATTTTTGAAACCTAAAGGGTGTCCAACCTCTATTGCGCAAAAAGAAGTTGTCAATCACATCATCCATGAAAAAACGTATTTTTTTGGGGGGAAACAGAGGCATGCGAGAAGGAAATTGGTCGGCTTCCACACTAACGGTTCGGAAGCATCCACATAAATGGGGTGAAGAGCGCTCAGAAGTGCAATTGATGAGGTCTGAAAAAAAAGGTGTTGCTCAATTATTAAGTTCACTTGAAGGAAAAGTGAAAGACGTGTTGCTGTACTCCGCAGATCAGGTTGACCGCGGTCCTTTTCCTCCCCAAGTTTTTTTCATCGGAGTTATGCCTTTTTGTGAATTTGTTTAAGGCGAAATATAGTTGGTATTCCTTGGAAAGTGTAACTGTCCATTTCGTCGCTCGGCAACAGTTGAAATGGCCACAGACATATCTGAAACGCCGCGGACATTGCATGGCTTGTGCCACTGTGGCCGCACGCCCAAGAAAAAAATAACATCGGCGTGCGTCGTCTGCCTCCATTTCAACCCGATGCTCAACGCTGGTATTACCAGTTGTGATTATTCGCACTCACATAGTAGTCAAGGCATTAGTTTACTTTCGGCGAGCGAGACCTTAAAATGTGCAACCCATATCACGCGTTCAGCGCGGACAAGTAGCGCCATTCCACAGAGACTAAAGTAACCAGTGACGGCGCACTGACATGGTTCGCTGCATGTATGCCTCGCTATTAAATACAGGCTATAGAAGGCTCCCTAATCTGGAGACATTCAATAAGTAGCCTCTTAAAAAACTCGGCGTACAAGGCTGGCAGCGGTGGCTCATACCTCGTGAATCTCCAACTCTGCTGAGGTATCGCGTTGAAGTCTCACAAGTGTGCAAAAAATTTTGCTCCAAGGTAACTAACACAGAGTTGTCACAACACCTGATAATTTTTAAGCAAAGAAGCTTCCTTCTAAGGAATCAGTGAGTAGTATGCCTGCGCTTGTCAGTAACGTGCAACAAGCCACCTCATTCATTGCCGATAGTACACATTGCTTCGTCCGATTTTATTGGGAGCGGTTTCTCAATTTAATACATAACTCAGTCAGGAGCGGAATGCAGTTTGAGTGCTTACAAGAGTGACGTGTCGATGCACTTTCATCTTCGATTCTATTATACACTTCGATTTCTCACTTTATCCCTCCACACTTTGTGTAATTATAATACTCTGAGTTTTTCTACGTGCTGGTAAAAAAAAACAAATCAATCAGAGTGCTTTCAAGCGCTCACAGTCGCTGAAGTGCAGCTCGCGTAGACGCTCGCAGCAGAGTTCCTTCCTGTACAAATGGACCCGGTTATGATAGACAGTACTAGAGTCAAAACCACAACAGAAGTTCATCTGGTCGGGAATTATTTCACGAAACGGTAAAACGAGTACAACAGTAAAAAGTACAAGCAATTGAAATTGAACCCTGATACTTGTGACGTTGGGGAATAATTGCCTTATGGTTTTTTACTAAAGGAAGGATTTGAAGTGTTCAAAGGAGTTGAATAATTCACTAGTTCTCTAAGCCTGAACCGAGTTATAACAAACGCAACTTTTCTGAGGCTTTCAATATATCAGTACTTGTTATCTTAAGTTTTTGAAAAACCTTCTAGCATACAAATCACAACTAGTAAGGTTATTTGAACTTGCGGCTGCTTTTTATGGCTTTAAAATGTTGCTATTGATACGCGATTTTAAGGGAACAAGCCCTAGTACACCTCCCGCAACGTGAGTGCAGTTACAGTTAAAACTGTTGAGAACATACATACCTAACCAAAGAAGAAATGTTTGCAGCATAGAGGAATCGTCTACGTAAATGGGTCTACCCTTTAATGTCAGTGTAGCAGCCGTGAATGTGGGCTGCTGAAGGAGGCGAGAAAGCAGACGTGGACCTGGTTTACAGTTCCAAGACACCACGGTTTTCTTTCAAGAGATGCGTACGCTGAGAGCGTCCCCCCCAAAGCGAGAAGACGGCAACGGCGCCAGGACTAATGCCAAGAGTCGGCCGGACCAAAAGTTATGCCTCCCCCGATGGCGACCGTTTTAGAGGGCGGGGGAATCACCCCTACAGAAGGCCGGCAGCGATGTCGCCAATACGTGTCTTCCACAAATGCGCACTGTCGTGAAGCCGGAGAGAAAGGAAAATCCCCTTCTTGCGGGAGCCGCTTGCGCTGGGGTGCCGGGCGGCTGCCGCTACAAAGGCTCCGCCTCCCTAGATTGCGGAGCTTTCAAAGAGAGCCTGCAGTTACCCGCTGAATGGCGAAAGGTCAGAGTACACTGGTTATTACTAAAAACGTACGTGAGAGGCTGCATGAGCAGACACCTGAATATGAGCAGGCTTGGGGTGGTCGACGGCGAAGACTTCTCATCTGCCCCGCACATCGTTAGTGATGGTCTTGTTATTACCTCGCAAAATTTGGAAGGGCCGTTGTACGGCGGAGTGAGGGGCGGCTTCATTGCGTCGTGTCGCACGAACACATGTGTAGCTGAGTCCATGTCGGGAAAAGTGAAAACATTCCTGTTGCAGAAGATGCGAGGTGCTGTTGGCCTTAGTTGCGCAAGCTATGCGCGCCGCTTCTCGATGTAGCCGGAGGCTGCTTGGGCAGATACTGTCTGGTTGGAGAAGAATTCTCCCGGGTGGCTCACTGTTGAGCCGTACACGATTTCCGCTGCGCGGAAGCCGACGTCTTCCTTCACCATTAAACGTAGGCCAAGAAGAACGAGCGGGAAGTTTCCCCCCCCAGTGCTGGCGATCGAGTTTCGCTGTAAGTGCACCTTTGAGCTGCCTGTGCAAGCGCTCAACCATTTCGTTGCTGGCGAGGTGGTAGGCGGTTCCATGCTGCAGCCTCGTGCCGAGGACGGTCGAATGCGCGGAAAAAAGGTTGCTCGGAAATTGCCGTCCCCGGTCAGTTGTTATGCGGGCGGGGCAGCCAAAGTGGGACACCCATGTCTGAATGAAGGCCTGCGTGACGGTCTCAGCTGATATGTCAGCAATTGCTACAGCTTCGGGCCATCAGCTGTGCCTATCGATGCATGTGAGCCGGTACCTGAAACCTTGGCAGGGGGGTAGCGGTTCTACCAGGTCGAAGTGAACGCGATCAAACCGCGAACGGAGACCAAAAATCTTTTAGTGCAGCCCGAGTGTGGCGAGGCACCTTTACTTGCTGATACGTTTCACATATCCGAGAAAAACGTCGCACTTCCGCGTTGACTCCGAACCACATGAAGCGTTCTGTCATCAGCCGCTCGGTGGCACAGACATCTGGGTGGCTGATGGAGGTGAAAGTGTTGAATACGACTAGGCGAAAATTCAGTGGGACGAAATGTCGTGCTGTTATCGTGCTCTGGGAAGTAGGGAAGTGCAACCCCCGAAAGCACGAGTGAAGATCCCCCACCTTTCAGTCTCCTCAACTCAGTGTCCTCCCGCTGATCCGCGACCATCGCCTCGAAGTCCAGGACTTTTGTGCCGGAAGCGTTGACGCGAGACAATACGTGGGCTGCTTCGTTTTCGACTGCCGGAACGTGGCGGATGTCTGTAGAAAACTCAGCGATAAATGAGAGGTGAGGATTTGCCATCCTGAGTAGGAGGAGCTGTTGCTGTTGAATAGCTAGGTGAGTGGTTGTGGTCTGTCAAGATGCAGAACTCACGACCTTGCCGGAAGTAGCGGAAATGCTCAATGGAAGAATAGATTGCGAGCATCTCCCTTCGAATGTGCTGTACCGTACTTCTGAAGGCTTCAGGAGTTTCTAAAAGAAGCCCAGTGGATTCCACTGTGCACCCTCCTGTAGCTGTAGCACTGCTCCGCTTATGTTGAGGAGGCGTCCACCATGAGGTGCGTAGGAGCGCCAGGCAGTGAATCAATGAGAAGGGTAGCCGCGCCCAGCTCATCCTTAGCCTTCTGGAAAGCGTTCTGGTGTTCGTCAAACCAACAACATTCTGGTGCGTTTTTGTTGTCTCGGCCCAGCAGGTCGTTCAATGGCAGGAGTACTGGAGAAAGAGCCGGAATGAACCGCCGGTGGAAGTGTAAAAACCCGAGGAACCCTCTCAGCTTGCGGAAAGACGTTTGAGCAGGAAACGCCTTGACGGATTCCGCCGTCGATTTCAATGGCATAATTCCTTTAGCAGTGATCTTGTGGCCGATGAAGGTGAGAATTTCGATACCAAAGACGCAATTTTAAGGTTCTTCATGTACCTTTAAAAGGTCTGTGCTGCATTTTTCCGGCCGTAGGGCATATGGACAAACTCCAACAGGCCGAATGGAGTTATGGCTTTTTTTGGTATGTCCTCTGGTTTGACGGGGATTTGGTGGTATGCCGCTAGGAGGTCGATCTGGCTCTATAGTTTTGTTTCTGCCAGCCACGAAATAAATTGTGAATGTGTGGCAGAGGATACTGTTCTGGCGTAGTCGATGCGTTCAAAGCTCTGTATTCACCGGACGAGCGCCAGTCGTCCCCGTCGTTTTTAGGCACCATGTGCAGTGGCGATGAATGGTTGCTAGACGAAGTACATATAATTCCCAGCTGCAGCATATGCTCGAACGCACTGCGTGCAGCTTGCAGCCTGTTGCTGGACAGCCGTCGTGGCCGGGCGGTGACTGGCGTCCCGGTGGTGACGATGTGGTGAGTCACGTTAGGTTTCGCCGACGGCTCCGTATTGCGGGGCTTGGTGAGAGAAGGGAATTCGGCCAGTATGTGGTGATAGGCAGATATTGGCTGGAAGGCGCAGATTCCAGATGAGCAGATGTTTGATTCTAAACCACGTACATTGAGGGATGTGTTGTTATCCTTAACGAAACAGTCCCGTAAGCTCACATCCAGGTTGAAGTGGCTGAGAAAGTCTTCTCCGGGTATGGCAAAATTAATGTCCGCTACCACGGAGACCCGGCGAAACAGGCGCCTGAGTCCAACGTCTTTTATCAGCGAGCGGACGCCGTACGTAGCGATGGCAGTGTTGTTCACCGCCTGCAGCGACGATATGTTCTTGCTACGCCGGCGATCCTCGGGGGTTGCCGGGACAATAGCGATTTCAGCTCTTGTGTCGACTAGCATGCGCGAGTTGCTTAAGGGGTTGACTACGAAAAACAGGTGGCTGAGCCAAGGGCCGATGTCGTAAGCCTCCGATAACAACTAGTCGGAGTGTTTGCAGGAAACGAGAAAGGTTGAGTGCAGCGACTAGCACCCGTGCTAAAACTACGGTTGTACCAGCAAAATCTACCCTTGCTATCTCGTGACTTCCTTCTCTGGGATGCGCTTGGCTGTCTTGAGCGATTGGGTACGTCGTTGGTCGCCCTGTTGGGGATCTCCAGACAGAAAAAGTTGCTGCATGGTCTCGGTAAGATGTTGCATTTTCTCCTCAAGGCGCGATAGTCGATCTGGTTGTTCGTGTGTTCTTGCAGCAGCAATTAGCGTGAAGTTTGGAGCAGAGTTTCTCGTTGATGCGATCGGGAAGTGGCGCCAGTCGATCAAGGGACGTCTCATCTGAACCTGCGAGAACCACTTACACCGACTTTGGCAGCTGTTGCAGAAAAAGTTATCGAATAGTGGGAGCTAGCCTTCATGACTTGCGTGCACACCGAGTAGTTGCCGCATCCGGTGCAGCAGTTGGGAAGGTCGTTGGTCGCGCAGCTATTCCCGACATAAGAGCTGCTGAAGTATACTTTCTTCAGGCGCCTCGAGGCGGTACAGCACCGTTTTTTGAGGGTGTCGTAGTCGCCTTGTGGGGGGGTGAAACCAAACTGTCAACGATAGCGTCAGGAATTTCTGGGGGCAGGGCTGCAACCACATGAAGGTACTTCGTCGACTGCAAGGTGATCTGCCGAAGCTGAAAACGGGCCTCCACTTGGCAGAACCAAACTCTTGGATTTTAATGCCAAAAATAACCAAACTCTTGAATTTTTGGGCCAAAAATCTGATACGTTCAGTTGTGTGGCGGAGACTGCAGGCGGGTAGGCAGCAGTGTGATCGTCGGAGCTCATTGCGGCGTTTTCGTTGGAGCGTTGTTCGGGTCACCAATTTTTGTACCAGCCCGGAATGTGGGCTGCTGGAGGCTAGAAAGTAGACGTCGACCTTACTTGCAGTTTCAAGACAAGACTGTATATCTTCAAAATATGCGTACGCTTAGAGCGTCCCCGACTAGGGATAGACGGGGAACCCCCGCGTCTTCCAAAACAAAAGGATAAAGGCACTTCAAGTGACCAGACGGCAACTGCGCCAGGACTAATGCCAGGAGTGGGCTGGACAACAAGTTATGCCTCCCCCGATGGCGCCCGTATCAGAGGGCGGGGGAATCACCCCTACAGTAGGCCGGCGGCGATATCGCCAATACGTGTCTTCCACAAAGGCGCACTGTCGTGAAGCAGGAGAGAAAGGAACATTCCTGTCTCGTGGTAGCGGCTTGCGCTGGGGTGCTGGGCGGCTTCAACTACACAAGGCACAAAAATCTGGGGATCAGATACGGACGGAGTTCAAGTGATGACTCGAATTATTTAGGAAAGGGGGGTTTTACTTTGTAGAGGAAATATACAGGATGGCAATGGAAATGATTTCGTGGCGGGGGGTTACTGAGTAACCTCACCAGGTTGCCTAGAATACATTAACTCATTTCAATGAGGTAGGGCGGCCGACGAAGACTGTCAGAAATCAAAGTAGCTGCAGTCGTGAAGAATTACCGACGAACGGCTAAGTCAGAGAGGTAAGGGTTTCATGATTGACGGCGATGTGAGCGATGATCGCATGTAATCTGTACTATGCCAAAAAGGATGCGAACAGCCGGGAACGACCATTTTTGTACTTAAGCCGCATTCTAACTTGAAGAGAAGAGGCGTACAGTAAATGCGAAAAGGAATGTGGCTTTTTCTTGTGAGCCGGGGAAAAGTTGGCGCACTAAGTATCAGGGTTCCCAGTTTGTTGCAAAAAGTGATCAGTGCCCGCCAACCTCGCAGAAAACGGTGTTGTATAGAAGCGGTTGTTTGTTAATGTGGAGTTTCATACTCCAGTAGCCCAATCTTGTCCCTCGCTATAATCAAAAAAGTTGAACGCTCACGCAGACACACTAAGCCATGCGTAATGAGTAATGCTGCTTCGTCCATCCCTTCACGTCTGTTTTGTACCTTCGTGAACAGCTGTTAGCTTAGCTGGTATAAGGGTGCAAAATCACTTCCCTGATTTGCTGCCTCAGTTGATTACTTGCGCACCGCGTGATTTTAATTAATCAACCTTTGTTAGGATCCTTTTATGTGGTGTGTGTGGCGAATCAGCCATGCCGATGCTGCCAACACCTCTGGGACTGGGCCAACTTACCGCATCCACCGCTGTTGCGACTGGCCATCTGAGCGCAGTCACCGGTGTTGCGACGTGGCCTTTTTGGGTGGCCTATCAACGCGGCGCCGAGCAGAGCCATGAAGTTCTCAAGCCGACAAAAAGTTGAAGCAACATTTACAAAGTAAACACAAAGGAAACTACAGCCCTACTTGGCTCGCTAAAAGGCAACAGCACGTCTCAAATCGCCTCCCCCGAAAACTTTCGCACTCGCTGTGCTTCTGGGTGGGTTTTATATCCCGTGGAGTTCGCTGCAGCCACGAGCGGTTTAAATCGCTCCAATCGGAAACCTGATTGGCCGTGCTTTCAGTCCGACGAATGGAGGCAATGCGGTTGCGTCAGCTGAGCCACCCCCACGGGGAACGGGAGAGCGACACAGGGGCAGCCTCTCTAGGCATTTCGCTGCCCGCCTGCCGTGTACCGGTCGTACGAGGCATCATTCGGCTCAGGCGTTGAGAAGAGAAAACGAGAGGCGACTCTCTGTGCTGGAAAGGTGGGGCATGTCTGCCGCGGGTGGTTTGACCGAGGCGTGCGTCGGCCCCGCCGCTCTGCATCAGCTGAAGAAGAGAATTCCGGCTGTGCGCTCTGGCACAACATGGGTTATCTTTGGCACATAGTTTGAGTTGTTGGTTTACCATTCTTGCGTGCGTCCCATATGGCTGTCTTAAAATAGGCGGTCCAAATTGCGGATAGACACTTAGCTAGGAGAGTTTATCACGTTTTTTTGGAATCTGATCTCATAGAGGACAGGGGTTGGTTGCTTGCGCTGGGTGCTGCCGGTTGCCGGTCGGTACTTTGCAAGCTGCAGAATGATTAGCGACTGGCGCTGAGTAACGAGATCGGAAGAGCTGGTTGAAGGCGGGCGAGACACCTCGGCAGCGCGGCGATCTGCTAGTGATCCGGACCTGGCAGGTGGTACCAGTTCGTGCAAATGTGCGTGGAGCCACCCTTGTCCTAGAGCGGTGCATGTAAACTTAGATGGGCCTGGCGAACGAACGTGCTCAGCATCCGAGCCACGAGGAAGCAGCTCGTCTTCCTGGCGCATGTCTAGTGGCAGGGGTGCATTTGTTCCAGAACGCCCACTTCAAAGTCGCTGCACTGGGCGCCCCACTTCCCGGCGCCGCAGAGTCTCCTCTTTTTTTCACTTCTCAACGGCTCTGCCGCATCATGCCTCGGACTAAGGGCCCGCGGGAGACGCGCTGTGGCATGCCTTCTCTTTTCCCTTCGTGGCGGCCCGGATGACGCAATCGCTCCGCCTCTATTCGTCTTACTTATACTTCGCCCAGCGAGAGTCCTGATTGGAGCCATTGAAACCGCTCGTGGCTGCAACGGAGTCCTAGTGGTATGAACCCCGCCCGGAAGCACAGCGAGCACGGCACTTATCGGAGGCACCGAGTTGTGACGTGCTGTCGCCTTTGTTCGAACCACGTAACCCCTTTGTTACCCTTGTTCATACTACATAAAAATCTTGACTCAACTTTTCGACTACTCGAGCATTTCATCGCTCTTCTCTGCGCCGCCTTGATAGTGGACGGATCAAGGTAACATCGCTACAGCAGTGACTGTGCTCGGATGGCCAGTCTCAACAGTGGTGGCTGCGGTGAGGTAGCCCAGTCCCAACAGTGATCACAGTTTTGGGATGGCTGATTCCTAACAGGGTGTGCTGAATGTGTGAGTGATCAGAAAAAAACTTCCCTCACATTATATGAATCAATCGTGCTCAGGTATACGGCCACCATGCAGACATTCTGTAGGGGCACTCATTTTTATATTCCCTGACACGGTTCGAGGCCTCGGTTAATTTGCAAATAAATTTTTGAAACGCTGAAATTACCAGAGTTATTTGTAAACAACTTTGATCGAAGTATGCAGCAAATTACAGCGTAAAAATGCGCTCTAGTTGGGCTCTCTGTCATAGTTTTTTGGAACAAACTATTTACCTGGTTTCACCAAAAAAGACATTTTCCGCAAGGGAAAGGTAAAAAGAATTGTTTTCGAGTATGATAGGATGTTTACGGTGCAAGGCCGAACAAGGGTAAGGAGCAGCAAATTTGGTTATGTATGAAGGATACTGACGTAAACTGTTAAACCACACAACAAAAAACAAAATTAAAATCAGTAAAAGACAATGAGGTTGGCTGTTGTGAAAGGCCAGGTTGTGATTGTGCGTGGCATGAGATTAGGTTTCAAAAAGTACGCATGATAGGAAAAGAGGTGTGAAAACTTGATTTCGCACAGAAAGTAAAGGAGCGTTGTAGAGGAATCATGCGATCATCTGCTAGAAACAGTGCTGGGTGTAGTGAGATGTGTAGTCTATACATTTGGGGGAAGTGTTTGCGTCGTGTTGTGAAGTGCTTTGCATGTAATTAGGAGGTGAATTACAGATAGGCGTTCCCCACACCTGCTACACAAGGATCTTGGAGATCCAGCGAGCAGATTGGCGTGTGTCATGTATGTGTGGCCTATCAGTAATCTAGCTAGGGAACCTTTGATGAATCGGTTGTGTGAGTCAGTAATGTGTCGTCCAATTTGCGGTTTTACTATGTGTAACTTGTTGTCTGTCTGTGTTTCCCAGTCAGCTTGACATGATTTTTGAAGGTCTCTTATGTGTGGTTTGAAGTCAGGGTATGGTATTGTTGTTATGTCCACTGTGTTTGTAAGTTCAGCAGCGAAGAAGATTCGATCTGCGGTCTCATTCCCCGCGAGTCCAGCATGGCCTGGAACCCAGCACGGGAATATTTGAAACTTTTTAGCATATAGAGATGTTATGGCAATAAAAACAAGATTGAAAATGTGGTTCTTTCTGGGTGTGTTTCAATTGAATGCACGCACAACGCTCAAAGAGTCTGAAAACATGATGGACTTAGAAATTTGTTTATTAAAAATGTGCTTACCGATGAGTAAAATGCCACATGGTTCTGCTGAGAAGATAGTGATGTGTACACTAATGGTTCTGCAAGAATTAGGTAGGACAATGAGCGGCGCATGACACCATAGTTGAAATTTTTGAGAAGTGACTATAAAATTCGGCACATTTATATTTACCTTGCAAGGACAAGAAGTGCTGCAGAATCTCAGAACTCGCAGCTCTGTTTTTATCCGTTGTTATAAGAAACAAATGGCATAATGCAGGCTGAAGTTGCCATGGTGGCGAAGCGTCAGTACATAGAAACGTGTATACATCTAAGAACTTCAAAGAAAGACCTGAAGATTCCTTTCTAACCCTCAGTGAAAAGATCAAAGAAACAGATGGACGATTTTCGAAGAGTTGGGATGTAGATGTATCACTGAGGACAGGTTTAAAAGGATGTTTATTCACTGATGAATCCTCAAAAGCAAATAAGATATGTATGTACATTCGTTGCTGTTCCAGGCTTAATTTGTTACATTCAAGGTACAAACTCTGGGATGTGGGTAAAGCACCAGACGCAAGTGCGTAAAGCACCAGACGCAAGGCAAAGGCCCAAGTTGAATATTGGACCAAGAATTTTTATTGTTCTTTTTTATGTACACCCATACACGACACTGCCGTAGTCTAACCGCGACTCAAATAAGGTGATATAGACCCGCAGAAAGAGTTCTTTGTCTGCAGCTAAGGATTGGTGGAAAATGATTTTGAGAAAAATTTGTGTTTTGAGGCATTTATGATGAAATTGTTGGATATGTGGGGTGAACGTAAGTTTTCTATCAAAAAAGACACCTTAAAGCTTGTGCTTCTTTATTCCAGAAGTATATGTGTGATTGAGGGTAATCTCAGGGTCCGCATTATTACCGTGCTTGCGGTAGAACACAAGTACTTTTGCCAGGGTTTTGTGTAAAAGCGCTAAGGTCTGCAGAGCCACCAAATTTCTTGACAGCGAGCTGTGCATGACGTGCGAAAATTGATAGTTTAGAGGTTTTAAAGGATATTTGTACACCTTATACATAGATGGAACAGGAAATGGATGGCGGCACTGCCTTTTGAAGGGAGTTTATCTTAACTATAAACAATGTGCAGCTTAAAACTCCGCCTAGCAGCACACCATTTCCCTCCTAATGTACCCCAGGACAGTGATGTTCCCAGCATTAACTTGAAATGTCCTCGCGGACATGTAGCTAGAAATGGTGTTGATCATGTTACCGGATACACCAGAGGACTCCAGGTCGCTAAGGACACCATTTCACCAGGCTGTGTCGTAAGCCTTTTCAAGATGAAAAGCTACCGTAAGGCACAAGATGTTATGAACAAATGCATCTTTTATGTTGGATTCCAACGCAAGAAGGTGATGTTTAATAGATCGCCCCACGCTGAAGCCTGCCCGGCAACTCTCGAGAAGACCATGGTACTCCAGAAAATACACAAGCCTCCTGTTTATCATTTTCTCGAGAAGCTTGCACAGGCAGCTGGTGAGGGCAGTGGGTCGATTGCTAGAGGGAGAAGAAGGGTCCTTCCCCTCTTTCAGGAAAGGTACAACTATAGCCTTTCGCCAATAATTTGGAATGTGCCCCGAAAGCCATATCTTGTTATATCGGTGCAGGTGTGTTATAAGAGTGTCTGAAGTGCTGTATCATTGTATATGTGATGTTGTCTGGGCCAGGAGTTGAGGATTTACAAGTGCTCAGAGCCGCCCTCAGCTCATGAATAAAAAATTTGGAGATATAACTGGAGGCTGACATGTCATTATCGAATAAAGCCTTCCTTCATTTAGACCGATTGTTTGTGTTTTGTGAAAGTGTTTGTGTAGTGGGCTGAGGCTGGACACATGTTGGAAGTGTTGTGCCAGTGCGTTAGCCTAGTCTTCCTATATGTCCCCTGTTGTACTGACCTTGTTGTTGTCCTTTGACTTTGCGTAGTCGTGTCCATATTTTTCGTGCGTCTGTGTGTGAGTTTACTATTGGTATGACTGAACGCCAACTATCTCGTTTTGCCTCACAGCGCACACGTTTTCCTAAAGTCTTTGCCATTTTGAACAATAAACGTTTATCCGACGTGGGGTACCGACGAAGGATACCCCACTCCTTGTTCTGGCCTCTCGCGCCCTCCTATAATCCTCCTTCCAACACGGCCTCCTCTGGTTGCGCAGAGCACCAGAGGCGTGAGAAATGGACTTTTGGGTGGCGTCGAGGATCTGCGCCGTCAGGAGTTGAGTAGCTTCTTCAACGTGCAGTTCTATGGATGTGTGGTGTAGTTTGGATGTCTTTGTGAATATATTCTGTTAGCTCTTCCTTCATTGAACAGGTAGTGGGAAGATGGACTGCGTGGGCACTTACTCTATATGTTAGTAAGGTGGGGAAGCGGTCACTGCCGTATGGGTCAGTGGCCGCATTCCACTCGAGACAAGGAAAGAGAACTGACGAGCCAATCACCAAATCAAGAAATGAGTGTGTGTTGTGTCCTATGTTATGGTATGTAGGTTATTTCTTGTTGAAAAGGCATGATCCCGAGTATGTCTAAAACATGTCTATCAGGAGACCTCTGGCATTCCTGCGGGAAGAGCCCCTAAGGTCGTCTGTAAGCATGTGTGGTTCACCCGGCTTGCCAACCAGCGCCTCGAAGTTGGAACTCGAAAGTGCCAGATCGGGAAGAATGTAATGAGCTTACCCCTATGAACCTATAAAATAATATTGTAATAATAATAATATAGCCTCAAGGACAGTGTTCAAAGTGACATGGTGGCATGCTAACGATTTCTCGGCGATTATGGCCACACCACCATAAGAGTGTGTGCAGCCTTCCCTGTACTTTCTGAATACCGTGTAACTATTGAAGAAATTGGTCCCTTTGAAATTCAAATCTCTTTCCTGACCGCCAGTTACACTTGGCTGATTAGCATGCAGTATTTCGTATACATCCTCAAGATTTTTATGAAGGCCTCTGCAGTTCCATTGGATTGTGTTTTGTTTTAGATGCGACGCATCTCTTTCACTCGCTTTGTCCCTCCGGTGTCATCCGGCGTAGTCCGCATCCCTCCCCCATTGTCGTCTCCGCGCCAGCTGCGCGCTAGTGCCGCTCTCACCGCAGCGCCATCTGCGTGTTAGCGCTCGCCGGCGCTCACTCCGTCGCCGTGACAGCTGTGCGTGGGTGCGGGTTAGCGCGCAGCTTGCGCTCGGTAACACATGCGCATGCGCTGCTATGCGCTGCTCTCTTTGATTCTGCTGCATATAAACGCGCTCACTGCGCCCCTCCGCCGATGACATCCTCCGATGACCACTTATCATTTGAATGGAGACTAACAGTGACCATAACGAAATGCAGCGCAAAAAGGGACGGGACAAAATAATAATTAACGACGACACGGCGCTGACGACCCCCGATGCGTCGCATCTACCCCATGGTTCCCCTCGCGGGAAGATGGTGTAAATTGTTTTCATTATGAAGTGTTCGGATCTACTGTAGTGTCCTCTTAATGTATCGTTTTTCGGGGCTTGGGCTCTGCAAGGGGGTTTTTACTGCCTCACTACAGGGTGGAATTCAGGAACCCGTTCCTTCCGCTGCGACAAAGACAGGAACAGTCGCATTTCCATGTCATCTTCGGATGTCCTAGGGCTGCCCGTTGGACCAGGCCCCCTGGAGGTGGCACGCATTCGGTTGCCTTTTGTATTTTGCGCCGCAACCACCGAAGGTGAAGGGGGTACCACAGGTGGCACGGGTGGTGTGGCATAGGTTGGAGGCGATGCGAGACCCCAGGTGTCCATCAACTCCACATCCTCCAGAGGAAGCAGGGAGGGTGAGAAAGGAGGGAGCGGAGGGGCATAGGTCCCGACGGTGACTGTTGCCACCCCACCCGCTGTTCGCTCAGCAAGCGCTGTGGTGACAGGTTGGGCTGCCTGAGGCGACCGAAGGGGGGGGGGGACGAAGTCCGACTCACGGTACTGGGTCCCCGCCGAAATCAAAAGCCGCTGCGCCCCCCGGCGAGCTGCTTAGGTGTACCTTCTCAGGGGGAAAGAGGCGAACCTTTTTTGCGCTTCTGGAAAGGTGATGTTCTCATTTACTGTGAAGACAATGATCTGTTTCTCGTGCTTAAACTTTTCCCTGCTGCTGGAATAGGCAGAGTGTAGTCCCTGGCAGTTCGCCCACATGAAGTTCTCGGATTCGCAATCGTCAGTTGGACGATCTTGTGCTGCACATTTTGTGCACATCACTTAACCAGGACAAGAGGTTGTGCTGTGCCCAAACAGCTGAAAGTTGAAGCAGCGGCATGTGTTCGGAAGGTAGGGTGGGACCGGTCATCTCATGAAGCCTGTGTTGACCGATTCAGTAAGTGTTGAGTGGTCAAACGTCAAGATTACATGTCTGGTTGGTATTATCTGGTCGTTTTGACGTATGGTTATTCGCCTCACTGCCGTCACGTCATAATCACAAAGGCCCCCGAGCAGATCGGCTTCGGTTTCACTTATAAGATCCCTATCAGAGATCACGCCTTGGCAGCTGATAAGGCTGCGATGGGTGTGACATGGATGTTACATCTACCATGCGCGTTTGTGCGAAGAGGTTAGCGGAGTGATGTTTTTTTGTCTATCTCAATCAAGAGTTCTCTTGTTTTCCGTTTTTTTATATTTGCACGAATTGCCGACAAGGTTTTCGAGATTCTTGGCGATTAGAAACGTGGGCTGTGAAGAGATCGGCTTTATCTTATCACGAGATTATATGATTCAAAGCGCCAGAGATTGTCAGACTTTGGGAGCAAGCTTGATTTCAAAGGAGAAAAAGATGCTTCGGTGCGGCCCCTTTTCAGGAACCGATCACGTTGGGGGAGGGGGGGTAGGAAAATACTATATGGCATAGTATATAAGCAGAGGACGGAGGTACTTTCTTCGCTCGGGTTACCCTGATACCGACAGAAATCCTGGAGCTCCCTGCCTGGTAAACAGACCGGGTACCTATCCGTCGGAGCTTGATCTGGGCCCCGAGCACCACCGTTCGAGGTTTCTACCCTTCCCTAAAAACACATCGCCACGGTTGGTTCCAGCTTATGTTTGGGGACTCGGGGTCCGCGGTGTCGCGAATACTGTCACCAAGATCACTCAAGGTGTCCCGTGCTGGGGAAGAGTTGTTTTCAAATACTGGATATAACTGAATACTGAACACTCAACCGTTCCCATAGCTGGCAAATATGGGTACACAATGATTTAACCTCTTTACGCAGTGCATTCACACATACAAGCACCAGCATGGGGCGAGTAGCCAAAAGTGGCCAAACAATATTGTTTGCAAGGTGGGCGGTCATTTATGTTAACATTTTCCTAAATATTTTTTTTACATTTTGTTTCAGTGCATGAGGCAGAACAATACAGTAACCAGATGCCCTGAAGAGTGTTTATGCATTTTTGATAGCGGTCCTAACTAGGGCTTTTGCTACAAAAATGTTGATTGATTGTGGGGGTTTAACGCGCCGACGCAACGCAGGCGATGAGGCGCGCCGTAGTAGAGGGCTCCGGATTAATTTTGACCACCTGGGGATCTTTAACGTGCGCCGAAATCTCGCACACACGGGCGTTTTTGCTTTTCGCCTCCATCAGAAAAGCGGCCGCCGCGGCCGGGAATCGAACCCGCGACCTCGTGCTCAGCAGCGCAACGCCTTAGCCACTGAGCCACCGCGGCGGGTGCTACAAAGATGTAGATTGATTTCATCTCCAGCCATCCCACTCTTGTTTTGGCAATAAATATTTTTGCATCCCTCCTCAAATATAGCCTAATTTTTAATATTTAGGAGATACTGGAGTGTGTGTGTGTGTGCGTGCGTGCGTGCGTGTGTGTGTTTGTCTGCGTGTATGTGTGTCCATGTTTTGTTTTGCGGGGCTTGTACTCTCAGAAGGGGATTTCTCGGCCTTTCTGTTGGATTAGGCGTCAGAGGCCACTCCTTGCGGTGCGTTCATAAACGGCCCAACGTCCTCTCATCATAAGATGTCCTGGGGGTGCCCAAAGGACCGGGATCCCTGAAATTCGCATTACTTCCGGTGCCTTTCCGTTCATCCTCCACCGCCGATGGCGTCAGGAGCACCATAGTTTGCACGGGCGGTGCGGCGCTAGTTGAAGCCGATCCCCCCCCCCCCCCCGGTCCAACTCCGCAGCCTCCAACTCCGCAGCCTCCGCAGTTGAAGTACTGAGGTTAAGGAAGAAGGGACTGTAGCGTCATTGGTCCCAAGAGTGACGGTTTGAACCTCACTAAAATTGACAGCGGGGCTAGTTGGTTTTGATTCATCGTAAGTAGCGCTTGAAACGGGACACAGAAGAGAAGACACACACGACGGCGCAAACTCGCAACTTACTTTATTAGGCGTAATCACAAATATATACTCAGAAAGAAAGAACATGTGCCCAGGTCAACCCCGAAAGTGCAGTCTGATAAACACAAAGGTCACAGAATTACCAATCGAAAAACACAAGGTCACACTGTACATTGTCCACAACCAACCCGCAAAACACCTAAGTTCATGCATTTCACACGAACAGAAATTTCTTTTCATGAAGTGCCACCGACGCGTGGCTGACACACTTGTCATCGTGGTTTCTTATATAAAAAGCTTCAATTACCTCGCGTGTCAATTGCTGACTGTGTTGACTTCTTGATAGTTGATTTTTCGACTACGTAGGATCAACATCTGCAACGTCTCACGTCTGGACGAAGTCCTTGGATGCCTCTCTAATGCACGGCTGCAGCTTAATAAAAAAGTGTACTTTCGCCAACAAGTCGACAATAGTATTGGGACACGTCGCTAGCAAAACGGAATCCAACCCGCCCCAGGGAAAATTTCTGCTGTTCTAAATTTTCCCCGACCACCACAGCAGAAACATGTCCTCAGATTCCTCGGGCTAGCATCGTATTTTCGCCGCTTCATAAAAAATTTTGCGACAATTGCTTCTCCCCTGCACAACCACCTGCGTTCTGGAATCGCTTTTGTTTCGAATGACGAATGCTTACGGTCTTTCCAGTCCCTTACAAACGCCCTAATCGCGAGTCCAGTGCTTGCCCATTATGATGATCATCATCATCATCACCAGCCTATCTACGCCCACTGCAGGGCAAAGTCCTCTACCATTATTCTCCAAATATCTGGGTCCTGTGCCAACTGTGACCAATTTATCCCGCAAACTTCTTGATCTCATCTGCCCATCTAACTTTCTGCCGCCCCCTGCAACGCTTGCCTTCTCTAGGGATCCACTCTGTTACCCTTAATGACCAGCGGTTATCTTGCCTTCGCATTACATGCCCTGCCCACGTCCATTTCTTTTTCTTAATTTCTACTAATATGTCTTTAACACCAGTTTCCTGCCTGACCCACTCCGCTCTCTTCTTGTCCCTTAATATTACACCTACCATTTTCCGCTCCATTGCCGGCTGAGTCGTTCTCAATTTAAGTTAAACCCTCTTGGTGAGCCTCAAGGTTTCTGCCCCGTAGGTGAGTACCGGTAAGATGCAGCTGTCATACACTTTCTTCTTCAGCGACAATTGTAGGCTGCTATTCATTATCTGGGAATGTCTGCCGTATGCACCCCACCCCATGCTGATCCTTCTAATTATCTCTCCCTCATGGTTGGGATCTGGGTTCACAACTTGGCCTAAGTAGATATATTCGCTTACCACTTCCAATGCCTCGCCACCTATCTCAAACTACTGTGCTGTCCTGAGGTTATTGATCATTACTTTAGTTTTCTGCATATTTTTTTCAGGCCCACGGTTCTACTGTGTTCGACTAGTGCGGAAAGCATGCTTTGCAATTCGTCCCCCGAGTTACTTAGCAAGGCAACGTCATCAGCAAATCTGAGGTTACTGAGGTAGTCTCCATTAACCCTTAGTCCAACCTGTTCCAATCCAGCGTTCTGAATACTTTTTGTAAGCATGCTGTGAATAACATTGGAGAGATTGTGTCTCCTTGTCTGACACTCTTATAGGTATTTTACTGCTCTCCCTATGGAGGATGATAGTAGCTGTAGACCCATTGTAAATATCCTCTAGTATTCTTACATAATGCTCATCTACCCCCTCAGTCCGTAATGCCTGAATGACTGCCAGGGTTTCGACCGAGTCAAATACTTTCTCATAATCTATGAAGGCTATATATAGGGGTTCAGTATACTCAGCGCACTTCTCTATCACCTGATTGATCATGTGCATATGGTCCATTGTTGAATAACGTTTACTGAACCCTACTTGTTCTTTAGGTTGACTGAAATCTAAGGTTGCAGAAATTCCGTTAGCGATTACCTTGGTAAATACCTTGTAGACGACTGACAGTAAGCTGATCGGCCTGTAATTTTTCAAGTCCTTCATGTCGCCTTTCTTATGGATTAGGATGATGTTCGCGTTTTTCCAAGATTTCGATACCAGTGCGGTCATTAGGCATTGCGTATACAGGTTTGCCAGTTTTTCAAGTACAATTTCTCCGCCATCCTTCAAGAGGTCAGCTGTTATCTGATCCTCACCAGGTGCTTTGCCCCCTTTCATTTCTTTCAAAGCCTTCCTTACTTCTTCGGTCGTTACTGGTGGGATGTCTATCTCCTGTGAACTACTGTCTCGTTCTGCATTATCCTGTGTGTCCCGGCTACTGTACAGATCCCTATAGAGCTCCTCGGCCACTGTGACTATTTTGTCCCTATTTGTGATGACATTGCCTTGCTTATCCTTAAGTGCATACATCTGATTTTTCCCCACGGCAAGACGTCTCTTCACTGCTTTTAGGCTACCTCCGTTCTTTACAGCGTATTCGATCCTCTCCATATTATACTTCCGTATGTCAGCTGTCTTACGCTTATTGATTAACATGGAGAGCTCGGCTACTTCTATTCTGTCAGCTGTGGTGTCGATTCTCATGGTTTGCCGCATCCTGATTAGATCTTGCATCTCCTGTGAAAGTTTACCAGTATCCTGTCTAGCCATAGTGCCCCCGACTTCTACTGCACACTCCGTGATAATGCGTGTAAGGTTGTCGCTGGCTTCCTGTGTCGTAAGCTCGGCTTCCTCGTTAAGTGCGGAATATCGGTTCTGCAGCGCGATCTTGAATTCTTCTACTTTACGTATTACTGTTAGCTCATTTATCGGCTTCTTTCGTAGTAGCTTGTTGTGGTCCCTCCTCAAATCTAGCCTAATTCGAGATCTTACCATACGGTGGTCACTACACCTTACCCTTCCGAGCACTTCCACATCCTGCACGACGCCAGGGTTATCGCATAATATGAAGTATATTTCATTTTTGTGCTCCCCATTCGGGCTCCTCCAGGTCCACTTCCGACTCTCCCGTTTACAGAAGAAGGTATTCATTATGCGTAGGTTATTCCGTTCTGCAAACTCAACTAGTAGGTCCCCCCTGCTATTTCTACAGCCCAGACCATAGTTCCCAACTGCCTTATCTCCAGCCTGATTCTTGCCTACTTTAGCAATGAAGTCCCCCATAACTACGGTATACTGTGTTTTCATATCTTCATCTTTATGATCTTTATCTACATCTTCATAGAAGCGTTCCACTACTTGGTCGTCGTGGCTGGATGTGGGCGCGTAGCCCTGCACTACCTTGAACTTGTACCTCTTATTGAGCCTAATTACAAGACCTGCTGCCCTTTCGTTATTGCTATAGTATTCGTCTATGTTGCCAGCTATGCTTTTATTGACTAGACATCCCACTCCCAGCCAGCTATGCTTTTATTGACTAGACATCCCACTCCCAGTTCTCTTCTGTCCTCTAGACCACGGTAACATAGGACGTGTCCATTTTTCAGCACCGTAAAGGCTTCGCCTGCCCTCGTACCCTCGCTAAGCCCTATTGCATCCAATTTAATGCCCTTTAATTCCTCGAGCAACACCTCCAGACTTGCTTCGCTAGATAAAGTTCGCGCGTTCGCACGATCCAGGGATTCTTAGCAGCCTCTGCGGCGTCACAGGTCTGACCGCCGCCGTGGTCAGTAGCTTCGCAGCCGCTGGGGACTGAGGGCCCATGGTTATTTGGCGTATTCATGGGAGGGTGTGCCCGTTACTACACCAGGTTGGCCAATCCTGCTCTGGTGAGGGAGTGCATTACCGGCAATGGTCGCCATGGTCAGGCCGCAGCCCAAGCACCTTTGTGCAATTTCATCAATACGCGGATTTTTTTTTAATCCGGTGGGAATTGTCCGGAACCGGGATTCGAACCACGGTCCTTCTGCACGCGAGGCGGGTGTTCTACCTGAGGGGCGGCGCTAGTTGACCGGGCTCTGAGCAGTCGTAAATACAAAACCCCGTGGTATAGTCGAGAGAGGAGTCGCCGCGGAACTAGCTCAATGGTAGAGCACCGCACGCGTTATGCGGAGGTTGTGGGTTCGATTCCACTTCCGGAAAAACGGCGCATGTTTTCTCGACTTGAATTTTCAATTATTTAATCCTGCATTAAAAAAAGGCAATCTTACCTCATTCGGCACTATAAAACACTGTTAAAACGCCAAACAACACTGGCAATAAGGACTGCAAGTTTGGTATATATATATATATATTTATATATATATATATATATATATATATATATATATATATATATATATATATATATATATATATATATATATATATATATATATATATATATATATATATATATACAGTCGAATCCACTTATAACGATACCGCTTATAACAATATATCGGATATAACGATGGACAACGATTGCACCGTCCAATTTTGTATGCTTTCTATGGTAAAATAACCCGCTTATTACGATGCTCCCGAGCCGCGATATCGGATATAGCGATTGAATCCGCTTACCGCGCGCGCCGAAAATGCGAGCTGCCGCCGGTGCAGGCGCCAGCACTCGGCGCCGACAGCACGCGACGCGCCTTGCATCCCGTCCACCCCTCAGAAAACGAGTCGACTGTGCCAAGCGAGAGGAGGAGCAGCTTTTCTTCCCGACTCCCCTCCCGGAGCCGCTGCTTTGGCCTCGTCCGCGCGTCCGGCCGAACCAACGTTCGGCTGGTTCGGCCAGTTCAGCTCGCACTGCTCGCAGCTCGGAAGTTTCCGTCGCCTTTTCTGCGCGCCGAACTGAGTGCTTTTTTTTTCTCCGCATCTGCGTTTCACCAGTTTCAACGTTTCAACGTTTCAACGTTTCACCAGTTTCACTGCGGAGTCGGACTGAACGTTCGGACCCCATGGCCGATTCGCCTGCGGCGCTTACTTCGCAAAGTTGCGCGCCGTCGCAGCAGAAAAGAAAGCGCACGGCAATCACTCTAGAAGTGAAAAAGAGAATTTTGAAAGACCACGCAAATGGCCAAAAAGTGTCCGCCCTCGTGGCCAAGTACGGGATCTCACAATCGACCGTCTCCACAATCATCCGTTTCGCTACCAAAATAACGGAGAGTGGCATGGACAGTGAGAACCGCAAGAGGGTTCGACAGGGCGCACACAAAGACGTTGAGGACGCATTGTTCGAATGGTTTTTGAGCGCTCGTGCGATGAACATGCCGATCAGCGGGCCAATTCTAGCCGCGAAGGCGAAGCAGTTCGCCTGCATGCTAAACGAGAGCGCTCGAGCCGGGTGGCGGCTGGTTACAGCGGTTCAAGGAAAGGCACGGGATTGTGTATAAAGCAGTTACGGGCGAGGCAGCATCCCTCGACGTGGAGGCGAAACGTCGTTGGGAAGAGGAGACGTTGCCAAGCATCTTTGAAAAGTATGCTGACCGCGATATTTATAACGGCGACGAAACCGGTCTCTTTTTCCAACTGCTTCCCTCCAAGACGCACGCTGTGAAATGAGACCCTTGTAAGGGTGGCAAGAACAGTAAGCTGCGCGTTACTGTCTTCTTGTGCAGCAACATGGACGGCAGTGACAAGTGTCAGGCGTTCGTAATTGGCAAGTCGAGGAATCCGCGGTGCTGCACGAATCCCAGTGCGGTACCGCCACAATGGATAAGTGTGGATGTCGCGGGCGCTGTTCCACGAGTGGCTCGAGGAATTCAACGAGGGGATGGAGCGGCAGAAAAGGAAGATGGCACTTGTGTTGGACAATTGTAGTGCGCACCACTCCATGCCTGACATGGCAAACGTGGAAGTGTTCTTCCTTCCGCCCAATACCACGGCAGGCTTGCAGCCCATGGACGCCGACGTGATCGCCAACTTCAAGCTGCCATATCGCCGGCGCGTCCTCGACAGGCTTTTGCTGAGGGTGGACAACGCCGCACGGGGAAGCCAGGAACCTGACCTGAAAAAAACACTGCTCATGGCCACGCAGTTTATCTTCGGAGCGTGGTGTGGAGTTCGCGCCTCCACGGTGCAAAACTGCTTTCGGCAGGCTGGCTTCGTTCGGCGTCGTCACGAGGAGGAAGCAGGCGAGGAGGAAGCGATCCCAGGGGAGGCCACGGAAGCACCCGACGATGAAGGGGTGCCACAGTTATGGTCGGCGCTTCACGAAGACGCGTCGGGTCTCGACGATTTTCTCCATGCCGAAGATGGTGTGGAAACGTCCGAGTGCGTCAGTGACGAGGCGATCGTTGCGAGTGTGCGTGCTGCAGCGGACAGCGGTGAGAGCGACGACGACGACGACGCGGCTGAGCAGCCTACCCAGGTACCGTCATCGCACGAGGCCCAACGAATGATACAGTCCCTACGGGACTTCATTTTCGCGAAGGACCTCCCGCTCAGCTATGGGGAGCAATTAGATGCTCTCGAAAAAGATGTGCGTCAGCTTCGCTTGAAGCAGTCAAAGCTGACTGACTATGGCTTTTCTGCAAACCAGTAGTTGCACTACCTCACTTGCATGCTAATAAAATGTTTTGATCTCTCTTGTGGCTTTTTTTTTCTCGACCCGCTTATAACGATTATCGGTTATAACAATGGAATTTTCTTGGCACTTGGATATTGTTTTAAGTGGACTAGACTGCAGCGGACAGCGGTGAGAGCGACGACGACGACCACGCGGCTGAGCAGCCTACCCAGGTACCGTCATCGCACGAGGCCCAACGAATGATACAGTCCCTACGGGACTTCATTTTCGCGAAGGACCTCCCGCTCAGCTATGTGGAGCAATTAGATGCTCTCGAAAAAGATGTGCGTCAGCTTCGCTTGAAGCAGTCAAAGCTGACTGACTATGGCTTTTCTGCAAACCAGTAGTTGCACTACCTCACTTGCATGCTAATAAAATGTTTTGATCTCTCTTGTGGCTTTTTTTTCTCGACCCGCTTATAACGATTATCGGTTATAACAATGGAATTTTCTTGGGACTTGGATATTGTTTTAAGTGGACTAGACTGTGTATATATATATATATATATATATATATATATATATATATATGTATATCTTTATATATATATATACATATATTCCAAAAGAAAACTTTGAACAAGGTAAAAGCACGATTGTTGCCAACGTTTCAGCAAAGAGACTTGCTTTCGTCATGGCAATCTCTCGCCTGGCCGGCACGCTTTATATAGGGGCAGGTCCCCAGGTGAGAGGGGAGAAGTAAAGAGAGGAAGTGAAATTGAGAAAGCGGGTTGGTTTATGAGTATGTCGGGGGAGATATTGAGGGGCAAACAAGGTTGTATAGTTTGAGCCCCAGAGTAGGTCACAGGGAAGTCACCGGGCAGATATACTTAGCAAATCCTCCATAGTTTTAGCGCAGCATTTCAACCAACCAGGCCACCATTTCGATGACCTAAAGTGGTATATTTTTCAATCAAACTTTAGGTCTCCTAGGGACAGGAAATACCGAGAATCCTATTCAATTCACAAATTCAACTCCATGGAACCAACTGGAAATAATGTGTCTAGGGGCAACTTGGAATTCTTGCGATATTCACCGGGAATACAAAAATACGCACTGTCTTGCATATACCTTATCCAAAGGCTATTACACCTCCTTCTGTTCTTTACCTGTTCACCTAATTTCTTTTTTTTCATTCCTTAGCTTCTAGCCAAATGCTCGCCCGCATCCCTCCAACCTCTGCTTTTGAATTCGGTTTTAATAATTTTATTTCCCTCTTTTTTTACTCCGCGTGGGCTTGTGCCCCATACGTCACTCTAACTTTATCTTTTCGTTTTTGAGTTCCAGTACAGGCCTGTTCCAGGAATGTTGCCGCGGGTGACACGTGCCATTTAGGTTACCATGTCATTGCTTTCTCTTTTGTGTGTGGGTTTGTGTGGTTTCCCTCCCTCTTTTTTCTCTTTTTTTTCCTTCACCTAGTTACTTCCCCCTCCTCTTCCTTTTCTTTTGACCGGAGGCTTGCAGATAGTTTCTGATAAAGACCCCACTCTCATCACCTGGTCTGCTTCAAGCGGTTCTGAGAACCTTTCCGAATGACCCACGGCGGGTCAACAAACACCCTCTCATCCTTTCTCTAGTTTCTGATAAGGACCCCACTCTCACTGCCTGGTCTGCTTCCTGCGGTTCTGTGAACCGCCGGAAGCCGGATACAGTTCCATAAATATCATCATCATCATCATCACCAGCCTATCTACGCCCACTGCAGGGCAAAGGCCTCTCCCATTATTCTCCAATTGCCTCGGTCCTGTGCCATCTGTGACCAATTTATCCCCGCAAACTTCTTGATCTCATCTGCCCATCTAACTTTCTGCCGCCCCCTGCAACGCTTGCCTTCTCTAGGGATCCACTCTGTTACCCTTAATGACCAGCGGTTATCTTGCCTTCGCATTACATGTCCTGCCCACGTCCATTTCTTCTTCTTAATTTCTACTAATATGTCTTTAACAGCAGTTTGCTCCCTGACCCACTCCGCTCTCTTCCTGTCCCTTAATGTTACACCTATCATTTTCCGCTCCATTGCCCGCTGAGTTGTTCTCAATTTAAGTTGAACCCTCTTAGTGAGCCTCCAAGTTTCTGCCCCGTAGGTGAGTACCGGTAAGATGCAGCTGTCATACACTTTCTTCTTCAGCGACAATGGTAGGCTTCTATTCATTATCTGAGAATGTCTGCCATATGCACCCCACCCCATTCTGATCCTTCTAATTATCTCTGCCTCGTGGTTTGGATCTGGGGTCACAACTTGGCCTAAGTAGATATATTCGCTTACCACTTCAACTGCCTCGCCACCTATGTCAAACCGCTGTGCTGTCCCGAGGTTATTGATCATTACTTTAGTTTTCTGCATATTAATTTTCATTCCCACGGTTCTACTCTGTTCGCCCAGTGCGGAAAGCATGCTTTGCAATTCGTCCCCCGAGTTACTTAGCAAGGCAACGTCATCAGCAAATCTGAGGTTACTGAGGTATTCTCCATTAACCCTTACACCCACCTCTTCCCAATCCAACGTTCTGAATACTTCTTGTAAACATGCTGTGAATAGCATTGGAGAGATTGTGTCTCCTTGTCTGACACCCTTTGTTATAGGTATTTTACTGCTCTCCCTATGGAGGATGATCATAGCTGTAGACCCATAAATATAAATACCCCAGAAAGTGAAGGAGAACACAGTCGCTCAGATAGCCGAATTGGTAAGTCATTCGAAATCTAACCGAAAGGCGTGGGTTGGGTCCCCACTCGGGGCGCGTGTTTTTCTTTCTTTCTTTCTTTCTTTTTTCCGTATATTTGAAAATTGTTAACTTCGTAACCGTAGAAAAAAGAAGTGCCTAGGAACACCCCTAAGCCTCCTTTGGCGTTGCAGACTGCCGACCTCCCTTTCTGTATATATATATATATATATATATATATATATATATATATATATATATATTGTGAGCACCAGCAGAAACTACAGTCCTGGGGTAATCTACTGTGCTGGGACAATCGCCGTGCTCCGATGGGATACCCTATCGTCATCGCTTCATCTTCATCATCCGGGTTTCTGGCATCACCATCACCGCTTCCTGACGGGGTCTTCCTGGCTCCTCGGCTCTCGGAATAAACCGCTCTTCTCACGAGTCCTCGACTCTCTCAAGTGGTGGAGGGTGCTTTCGATCCTGCCGTCTACCTCTCCCAATCGCACAGCTGGAGCTTCCAGCGCTTACCAACTAGCCCCGTGGATCGCGAGGGCAGCAATGGTGGCAGCAACGCTGCAGTTCCCGTCCAGCCCACCTTCACTGTCACCAGCCCCCACCGTGAACCGCCCTTTTTTGCTGGCCTTGGGGGCGAAGACGTTGAGGAATGGCTTGACCAGTTAGAGCGAGTGAGCGCGTTCAACCCGTGGGACGACGCATTCAAACTGAAGAATGTTTGCTGGTCCCTGAATGAAGTGGCGAAGACATGGCTCCTTAACCAGGACGGCTTCTTTAATTGGGAGAACTTCAAGGAGGACATACGTAAGTTCTTCGGAACGTCCTCTGCTCACTCGAAAGAAGCCAAAAAGAAACTTGATGCCCGTGTGCAACGCCCGGAGGAGACTTACGCTTGATATATTGAAGATGTCTTCGCGCTATGCTGCCGGTTCGACAAGGACATGCCTGAAACGGAGAAGGTATGCCACATACTGAAAGGATCGCCCATTTTGCCTTTATTGCTATGGCGATTCAGAATCCCGCTACCATTGCCGATGTGCGAACGATCTGCCAGCGGGTCGACCATCTGCAGTCCATCCGGATTCAACACGACACCTTGCCTGCCTGCCCCTCTGGCTACGCCGAGCTCCGTACTCTGATTCGCGACATCATCCGTGAAGAGTTGCATCAGCGTGACACACCCTGCGCTCAGAACAACTACGATCGCGCACCTGGTCTTCGTGACATGATCAGAGAGGAGCTGGTGTCCATGACAACTCTTCCTCGGCCATGTCATAGTGCTCCTCTTTTCACGCCAACTTACTGTGAAGCCGTATCCCGATCACCTGTGCCCATGGAGCATATCGTATCCCCGCCCTCGCACGGCCAATTGACCGCCCTTTCTGCACCTCCGGCCGCGCCGCCTTTCCATTCGACTTGGCGAGCACCGTGCCCTATTAGCGACCGGCCCGTCTGTTACAACTGTGGCATCCGAGGGCACATTTCTCGCTTTTGTCATCGACGACAGCTGGACCAGCGCCGCGGCTACGCCCCATACGAGCGAGATAACCGCTTCAACTACGCCCCTCGCCAGCGTGTGTACTTACCTTCCCCGCCTCGATCTACGCCCCCGATTGATTCTGATGACCGGCCCCAGAGTCCACGTTCTCCCAGACGCCGTTCGCCTTCGCCTTTCCGCCAGTCTTCATCCCCTCTCCGACCCGCATCCCAAGTTTTCGACCGACACCCGGAAAACTGAAAGCAGCAGTTTTCTGGGGGGAAAACTGCTGCTCTCCCTTTCTGTATATATATATATATATATATATATATATATTTATATATATATATATATATATATATATATATATGAGAAGTTTTTATGATTTAAAACGGCTTCCGACATCACAAATATGAAGTCATTACACATTTCCTTCATTAGGATAGACACTAGGACACACTGGACTCTGGGAAACATGGGGCAGGCACTGGCTGGAACAAGAAAGATACCTTCATTAGCATAATTTAGTTTTGAAGTTGAAAGAATAACGTAAAGGTCGTGTTGCTGTCATTTGTGATAACAACGTAATTGCACAAATTCTCTTACCTGTCGCTAGCCCATTGAGCCACCCGGGCTCGATGCCAGTTGAACTGCGCAAACAATATTTTTTTAGCACATGGAATAACTCGTTGCTCTCTTCTTTAATTTTTTATGATCCAGGATTCTTTCTCCTCAATATATGGTGTTAAATTTTGAAAAAAAAAACCGTAAGTGCGAAGAAAAAAAAATATCGTTTGAGTTTTTGCTCCTGAGCAACACTGAGCATTAAAGGGTTAAGGCACTGTGATGATCGCTAAACCGATGATGAGAAAAGTGTGTTTTGTATTTATGCAATTTTGTGAATTTGATTCCACATTTCGTTACTTCGTTCAATTCGCTCCCAAAGGAACTCTCTTTGTTACTTGTTTTTACGCTAGCACGCTTGGCCCAGAGTAGGTTCAACTTGTGATTCTTTCAATTTATTCGCAAAGGTTCCTTTTCGGTTTGAACCCGGTGTCTATCCAAGTTGAGCCAAGTTCATCCCACGCTCACAATTTTCTCTACTCAAAAAGTCGCTTTTATTTTCAATAAGGAATGTGTATAACATGTGTAAGTGAGACCCAGTGGTAATTTCGCTTATCTTTAGTGGTGTGGTCTGCCGAAAGTGCAAAGTCCAGGTCGCGTTTGTTCTTCTTTTAAACAGAGCTAAAAGACCATCATGTACTCTACTACCAGAGTTTCTCTCGTTTTTGGACCCGCTCTCTCCAACTATTCTATAGGAGCCCGTAGGTTTTTTTTGTTGGCTTGAAAGTTTTCTTGTGCAATACGTCATTTTGTTATTTTTTAGCGGCGCCACGGTGACTCCACTTCGCTTTTTGGTATTCAGTTCACTTAAACGATCAATTCAACGAGCAGAATTCTTGTTTACAAAATTTTAAAATGTGCGGCGCACAATGGCCGGGAGTCAGGGACTGCCCAGGCCGGCTCGTGCCGGCTTCGCCCGAAAAAGTTTTTATTCAAGCACGAGCCCGGCCAGGGCCCGTAGGCCGAGACGCACCCGGGCTCTCGGGCTGACCCGTGCCTGTGCAGTGCAATAACTAGCGCGCTGCACCGGAAGCGATTTCTTGGCCTGGCCCACGTCTTGTTCTGGTCCTCTTGCGCTCGACTGCAGTCCTTGTTCCACGAGGGCGTCCTTGCGTAGCGTGGGGCACCGGACACCTGGGGAATAGGCTTTCTGGCAGCATCAAGGATGTGCGCCGTGAGGAGTTGGGTGGCTTCCTCTACGTGTAAGTGCTCTATGGCTGTGTGCTGTAGTTCAGATGTATCTGGGAATATATTCCAGTTTGCTTTTGCTTCGTTAAACTTGCTATAGGAAGATCAACTGTTGGGGTTTTCAGCATTGGGGTTATGAGCATTGAGGACTCCTAATAAAGGAAATCGTACCGGTAACTGGTCTATCCGTGCCTCAAACTCAGAGGACGATATGGCGTGATAACGATGATTGTAGAGGGCGCATACCGTTATTAACCTGTTAAATATAAGTGTGCGAATTGCGACAGCTTCAAGGACAGAGTTCAGATGGATATGCTGACATGCTAAAGATTTAAGGGCAATGATGGCCACACCACCTAAAGACGTTCCACCACCATCTCTGTCTTTTCTATGTACAATGTAGCTGTTCAAGAACTTTGTGTGTCTCGAGTTGAAATGTGTTCCCTGATGACACATCACACTTGGTTGGTTCGAATGCTATATCTCATAGACATCATCAAGATTTTTAAGGAGGCCTCTACAGTTCTATTGAATAATATTTTCTCCTCCCAATATTGAGATTTAGGAGCTATTGGAGACTGCGTGTGTGTGTGTTCATGTGTCTTTCGGGGCTTGTATTATTGGAGGGGTCTTCTTGGGCCTTTCTGTTGCCTTGAACATCGGGGGCCGCTCCTTGCGGTGCTTTGCAGGCAAGAACAGCCCGACTTCTATTTCGTCATCAGATTTCCTGGGGTGCCCGACGAACTGCCCCCTCCCCGGACTTGGCCCCCATTTGGGGCAATCTTCGTTTGAGCCGCCACCACCACGTGTGTCGGGGGCGCCCGAAGTGGCACGGGCGGTGCGGTGGCGGTGCGAACAGATGCGGGGCCCCACGTGTCCATTCCCTCGGCACCCTCCAACGCATTCGAAGACGGCAAGGCGATGGAGAAAGCGGCACCGTTTCCGACGGAAGCGGTTGGCACCGCAACCGCTGCTGCCTCAGGAAGCGGTGGGGTGACGGGTTGGGCTGCCTGAGGCAACCAAGGAGGGGCCGGGAGAAGGGCCAAGTCGCACTCGCTGAACTGAGTCCCTGTGGAAATCAGACGCCGCTCCGCCCCCGGGGAGATGCGTAGGCTTACCTCCCTAAGGGCAAAGAGGCGAACCTCTTCCGCGCCTCTTGGGCGATGATGTTCTCTGTTAGCTTGAAGTTGATTATTGATCTCTCTTGATAAAACCTTTTGCATTTCCTGGAGTAGGCCGCATGTGGGGCCCCGCAGCTTGCACATGTAAGATTGTGATAATTGCAATTTGTCGAGCGGATGATCCCGTTCGGCGCATTTCTCCAAGGTTTTCCGCCGTGGCAAGAGGTTTGTACTGTGCTCGAAGCAGTGGCACTTGAAGCAGCGGCGCGGGTACGTATGAAGTATCGGAAGAAGCCTCAATGTGTATATTATGGAAGCGCCGATCGATCAACGGTCAGGATAATGTGTTATGGTCTGTGCACATCGTGATGCGGCGCACGGCTGCGACGCCCTGATCATTTAAACCTTTGAGAAGGTCGGCGTCTGTTTCCGTACGAATATCTGTCTCAGAAATCACACCCTTGGACCTTTTTAGTTTCCTGTGGTGTGTGACCCTGATGTCCAGATATATGTAGGAGGGTTTGTGCAAGAAGAGTGCGGGCTTGCTGTTCGGCATTTAGATCTACGAGGATTTCTCTGGTGCTGAGCACTTTAGCTTGATATTTTCCACCTATTGTTATTTGCAGAAATTTAGAAACCAGGAATACGGACAGGGAAGCAACATGTCTTGCTGAGTAAGCTGACTCGTTCACAAAAAAACGAGAATATCTATTCAGGTTTGTTGAAAAGACAGTTGTTGAAAGTAGTTGGAATGAAACTTTAGTGCGGCCCCTTTTCGGTGGCCGATCATGTTTGGGGGGGGGGGGGTTGACAATACATACAGCAGAGTATAAAAGCAGGGAACCGGGGTACAACCTAACGTTAACCTTACCCTGATAGCTGAAGACGTCCCAGAGCTCCCTGCCTGATAAACAGACAGTGAGCCCATCCGTCAGAACTTGACCTGGGCTCCGATGGCCACCGTTTGTGGTTTCTCCCCTTTACCCTAAAACTCCTAGGCATGGTAGATTGCAGCGTGCGTATGGGGGATCGGGATCCGCGGTGTCGCCAATACAGTCACTACGATTACTCAAGGTTCCCCGTTCGGGGTGACGCCTTGCCAGCTGTGAAGGCTGAGGTGGGGCGTGACCTTCATATCAAGGTCGTGAATTCGGGTCTAGTTCAGAAGTTTTGTGGCGTGCTGCTTACTGCGTACTTCGACCAAGATCTTCCAGGTCCGTGGTTTTCTAACTTTATAGGATTCCTGTATAATACTTCCTAGTAACTTCGAAATCAAGAAAACGGAATGTGAGACAATATGCTTGCCATGTTCAAGAGATTGATCAACCAAGAGTGGGGGTAGTTGTCAGTATTGGGGACTGTCATGGTCGGACTGTCATGGACTGTCATGGTCTAAACCCTCTTTTCGGGGGTTTAGAAAAATTTGGAAAAACCAAAAAGCAAAGGAATAAACAGGGGACGCGGGGACGTTCTTCAGCAGCCTTACCATGATAGATGAAGTGTTCTCGGTGCTTCCTACTTAGTAAAAAGACAGGGAGCACATTTGCTGAAACTTGACCAAGGCTCCGAAGGCACCGTTTGCGGTTTCTTACCCTCAAGGTATAAAGTAATCGTAACGGTAGGTTACCATTTATGTTTGGGGGCTCGGGGTCTGCGGTGTCGCTAATACCATCACCATGAATACTGAAGGTGCCGTGTGCGGAGAGCTTTTGTATATTTTCAGGGTGCGCATTTTTGAAATCACCTGATGATTGTTGTTCTTTTATTATCAGTTAGTTCTTCAATGTTCAGTTCAACCAAATATAGTCATTGACCCTATCATAACACAGAAATGTGTTGTATCCGACATTTACGAATTTTGTCCATATGCAGGTTGAATTGAATTGAATTTGAATTGTTTATTATTCCAAATGGTGTGAAATACATACAAATTAGTATACAGACAAGGGTCCCATAGTCAACCGACTGCAACCGGACCCTTCATTAATTAATACAAAATGAAGAATACACAGAAAGCAACAAAACCAAAAAAAACAGTAACTAAACGCAATGAACACAGCTTAGGCAGCGCTAAAATAGAGTAAAAAAAGTGACGAAACCGGTTAAACAAGAATTCCAGAAAAAAAATTCCCCGCATTTCCCCGGGGGGAAGAATGTGAAAGTGCGAATGCACGAGTTGAATTTGCGCGGTTCGGTAATGTTCGCGAAAGAGAGATCACACACACACACAACTACAAAGAAAGAAAGATGCATTTATTCACAGACACCTATTTGTGTTGTCGTTGTACTTGATTGCTAGAGCGGATCTCAGCTTTGAACTTTCGTGTGAGTACTCCTTTAAGCGGGTGCATTAGCCCTTCTCACGCCCGATTCCAGGCCAATCCCCCACGTGGGTATGTGCCATGTCAGCGGCTAGGCAGTGCGCGCCCATCTGCCCCCGTTGCCAAGGAAGACGAGGAGATTCCTGGCCAATTCCCCACGTGGGTATGTGCCATGTCAGCGGCCAGGCAGCGCGCGCCCATCTCCCCCCGTTGCCAAGGAAGACGAGGAGCGCGCGCACCCGCAGCTGTTGCTATGCGGACGGCGGCGGACGCTTCAGGCTCGCTTAAGAAGTGCATTCGCACTTAAAATACACGTTGCATATTGCTAGCACAATACTAATTCAAACAAAGAAAAAAGGTAAAAAGGTTGACAACAAAAAACACATTAAGTATACACTTGCATTACAGCTACAATCAAGCTGAACTAAAAAAACTTAGGAAAGGAATTGAACAGTAACATAGCAATACAGATAATGAAAACAATACATTCATCGATTCAACAAAATCGTTTTTAGCAAGTGTTTGAAGGAAAAGAACTGTGATGAAGATTTTAGTTCTAGTTCTATGTTAGTGCACGGTTCCTCGTATTCTTTATTTTATTGTTATTTAAACCTGATTTTCAGTCATTTTTGTCTGTCATTTTTGTTTTTGGATGGACGCGTATAAAAAGCATATTTTTGATTTGGTTAAAACAATTTGCCAATTTTTGTTTCATTTTTCTTTTTGTCGTATTAGTTGGTTTTTGATAACTATATTCGAACAATAATCTCAATTTATGGTTGATAAAGTTAAATTCGTTACTTCCTACAGCTGTTACCCCTACTAGTTCACCCTGCGAAAACGTTTCATGGTTTCCTATAAAAGCTTCGGTTAACTACATTTGTTATTACCTACATTATCTCCAATACACTTCTCCATCCTTATGGGCGTTGAATTTCCTACAAGCATAGTTAGAGCACACTGGTTGTAGCCTACAGCCACAGTGAGGATAATAAAGTCAGCAAGCGTCGTAAGCCAATATTTAGGTATTGCACGTGCTCTTGTGGGGAGCTACTTTTATTTCACCGAAGTTACTGAGCTTCATACAGTCTAGAAACTAACAAAATAAACCCAAATTAATCCCTGCTCGAATAGCGTTAGGGCTTAGTTTTTATTGAGCGAACAATCTGGCACGTTCCGCTGACGGCCGGCCGGCTGACTCCATTGGAATGTGGGCGAGCCGCGCAGTAGGCATCGTCAAGTCAGGCCAAAAGAGTAAGCGCGTTCCGAAACATTATAAAAAGTAGGAAAAAAGGACGTAGAGAGGAGGACAGCTCTGTAACATTGAACGTTTTTTCTGAAAAAATTAACGTGAACACACCCAGAGTGGCCGAGACATTGCCAGGGAATCGGAACATATGTGTGCACAAAAAAACCCGCAATGTTTAGAAATTAATTTATTGCACCTCTTTTTCAATACAGACATTGTCAAGGAAAAACGAAGAAGTGGCTGTGTCCTTGGGCGCCCTATCTTACAGCCGCCATGTACATTTGATAAATGCGTTCATCAAATGTCGTTGTAAATAGACGTCTCCCCATTTACCATGGATTGCCTCATCACCTCAGTAGGGCTTCCCTCTGTGTGCCCGACAATCAACCACAAGGAAGCTTGGGTCGTGCAGTCTCGGCAATCGTCCTTTGATGGTTGGCTTGTAAATAATGTAAAGAAATTACCTCTTCCCGTGAATAGTTCGCGTGAGCGTCATGAACCATGGTTCGCGTCTTGTGTTATACCCACACGTAACATTTTGTTGCAGTGTGCGGGTCGATCATCTCCATCCTGGCCACAGCTTCTCGCCGTCGTAGGCTGTACGCAATCGCCGAGGGTGCGCGTCTCATGTGGGGCAGCCCCAGCTCCGCCACTACCACAGATCGACCCTATCCCCCGCTCCGTGAACCCAGCCCGTCAGACGCCCATCAAGACCTGAAGAGACCAGCTGTGCCCAGACGAACCACGGATATTTTCCCAGCCCTGTCGTCCGACGTGGCTCCGACAACCTTGAACGCTTCGTCGACGCTGAAGACGTCGCTTTTGTGGCGCCAGACGTCAGCAAGAACCTCGTTGTCATCCATGACGGCAAGTCATTCCTCACCGTATATTTCCATCGCATTGGCCCCCTGCATCATAATCGTCACATCACCGCGTCTTCCACCAGATGATGATGTCACGGGACACATGGCTGGCAATGCCATTACTACCATGCATTAGACAAGACGACGAGGACGACGAAAAATGCCTGTGTTCTTCCGCACCCAATCTTAAGCCCGCCATGCCCATTCTTTAAATACGCCCATCAAGTCTCTTTGTAAATAGACGTCTATCCATCAAACAGGGATCGCCTCACCAATCTGCCCGCCACGTAACAATATATACAAATGTAGGTTCACTGGTGTACTATCCCGACTCTAGTTAAGTGCTCTAAATTTTTTATCTTCCTTTGTTAAGCAATAAAGTTGTTAGGGCTATTTTTCATTTTTTTTCCTTTTTGCTGGCCCTAACGGGAAGTTCGTCTCCGAAACTTCCTTGTCCATCCAAAAGCACTAACAAAAAAATGACCAATTTTTATTAGGTATAATATCCTCAAAACATAGATGTAATACACTGTGTCCATTCCCAAGTGACAAGAACGTTAGACAACCGCCTAGGGTGGTACAGTGGAATCGCTGGCGCCTACAGAATAAAGAAGGTATCCACACATGTCTACACATACAATGCAAAGAACCGGACAATATGGCTGTTCAATTAAACGTAACACATTTAACATCAGAGGATGCACAACGATTCGGTAAGACACCAATCTCGCAATAGTTACAAAGAAGGTGCTTAAGGTGAAATCAATCACGACGAACACATGCTCACGTTCCAAACTGGCCCCCCAAAGAGATGCTAATCCGAATATCTACAACCCTCCCCAGCTAGATACTAACTACAAGATATCACCTCCCATCTCCCAGTAAGAAGCCCCCCACGGATGTGTTTCTCGGCGATCGTTCTGGGGATACATAAGTGAGACCAAGAAAAAGAGCACGAGTGGCAAAACATATTACTGCCAGAACGTCTGTGCTACAGAACAATCCTAATATTCCCACACGACACAGTACCTCAGTTGAACGTGATACATCCCCCGAACACACATTCTCCACTACAGGAACCGAGATCAGATGGAATACCAGGTAAGAACGCCTGTATAGGTATTGCAACCTGATCACAACCCACATTGCCTTTCATCAACGTGAAAATGGCTCACCAGATTAAAAATGACGCAAAAATAACGTCAGTCTCTCAAAACAAGGGAAGGAATACACGGCCTAATAGAAAATACAACCAACAACACAGGACCAAAATACGGAATGCTTTAAATTACAATTGCAAATTATCTCGGCTTTTCACCCCTGCGTGCTTTGTGCGGCAAACGACAGATAGAACCGGCGGAAAATTTAAAAAGATCATCGTAAAATGGGCACAAATGTCACCAGTGAGCTCACTCGCAAGAGTTGGTGACATGACCCACACGAAGCGGCAGCAACGATCTCACAGCCGCCGAATACACATTTGTTTAAAAATTGCCTTCATTTTAAAACGCATCATCACCAGAGCAGTAGGAATGAGAAGAAAGGATCGCAGCTATGCTGGCACTGATTATGGGTCTGTATTGAACAGTCAGCTGCACTACAAACTTACGGATGCCGAACAGAGCGTGTAACCGCCATCGTTAGGACATGCGGTAGCGCAACCTTAAAATCTCGATTTGCGCAGCAAGTAAAAATTCCGGGAAAAGTTTGTTCATAAAAACTTTGATGAAAACAGATAATATAGGCTCCGGTATCAAATAGGGTGGGTAAGAAGAGTGATGCGGGACAAGCAATAGTATAATAACACCATTACTGACAAGGAATGACTTTAGGCTTTGATGATCATTATAGCAATCCAACAGGCCCCCATACAAACTGTCCCCTACCAACAAAACGAGGATCGAAAACAACGCAAGCACAGGCGCCTAGGCAAGGTTAATTCCGTAGACAAAAGATCAACGACCACTAAAACAGTATAAACCGTGTACACAAAATTTCCAACCGAGGGAAGTCGCGAAAAGGCTCTTCGAGAAAATGTTGCAGAGAAGCGCTGAAATATGAGGATGAATTTATTTTAATAGCGGAAGAGAAAGTGCGAAGGTTTCGTCTAGGCCCTGCACGCTGCCAATGCGCAGATAATGACGGCCCACTGAAGCACTCCCGATGCTGAACCACCGTCACGCTTTTGCACCGTGCGCCATAAACACCACGCCCCTTCTACAAATCGGTTCTCTGTTGACGTTGGCTTATAACAGTGAATAATGCCGCAAACCATGTATGGGTTTGTTTATTTATTGCTTCTTTTTACTTCCCCGCCGCACCCGGCTCTGTTTTCTGTGTACCTTGCGGCGCCCGTGTTCTATTCTTTATTTGTATGCCCCACGGGCTATCTCATTACCATAAGGAGACTGTTTCGCACTAAGGTCTCCAACCTAGGACAATATTCTGCGTTATATATATTGTTCTGGATGTAATTTGACGGTTCGAGAACGACGCGCGCCGACAGATAAAAACGTGCAGAGGAGGCGCCGCGGTATTGAGATTTGCTGACGCTCAGCTGTGCACGTTACTTTGTGGACTGTTGCTTCGCCGCCTGTGTATCTTTTGAGTTGTTAGGGCAGTACAATTTCGCTACAATTGTAGCGCCACCATCATCATCTTCGTAGGCGCCACCATCATCATCAACAGATTGATCAGCTGGCTCAGAGGGACACGCGACACTCGGCACCCGGCACCCCTCGGGAACGGCACTCTCGTTCTACTCGCTTGATTCCGATCACGGCGCAGCCAGCGCAACCGCAATAAACGTGGGCTCGGCCGCTCCGCCTCATGGGCCGCCTACACAATAAACATTTTACCTTGAAGACAACTGCGTCGTCTTTGACTTTGTGACATCTGGTAGAGATACTGAGTACATGCACCCTAAACCCTACTAAGTCGTCAATCAAGCCCAGCTCGTGCCAGCTGCCGACAGCAAGACCTAAAGCCAGAATTTTCACTACTTCCCGATAAATTGAAGGCGAAGAAGTCATGACTGGTGCCATGAACAACGCTCCTACGGTGACCACTGTAGTTCTGCAGCAACACCGGGAGCCACCATCATTTCACGGGTGACCTAGGAAAGATCCTGAGGAATGGCTCCATCATCTCGGGAGGGTGCGAACGTTTAACCGATGAGATGACGACGAAGCACGCAGATAGGTGTTTTTCTACCTTCAAGATTCCGCGTGGATTTGGGTCGAGAACCAAGAACATACGCTGCCGACCTGGGAGTTATTCAAGACCAAGCTTTAGTAAACATTCACGACTCTCTTACGCAAGGGACGGGCCCTGCAGCTGCCGCAGACAAGCACGCCGCATCCAAATGAAAGCGTGCTCCTGTTCTTTGAGGAGTTGAGACTTTCCGCCGTGCGGACCCAGAAATGAGCGAAGAAACGAAAGTAAGATTTCTGATTCGAGGGGTTAAGCAAGAGCTCATCGCATGCCTTGACCGCAAGCTTCCGACGACAGGGGCCAAATTCGCATCTGAGGCGGTCGCGTTGGAATAGCCGCTTGCAATAAGAACGAGGCAGTTTGACAGCCAATCAGTACGCTGGATTCGCAGACGATCGGTGCCGGGACTAGTACATCGGAACCACTACGGGAGCCCATTCGTGCAGTGATGAGGGTGGAGATCCAGAACCTTTTCTCGATGACGCCGCAGCCTCAAGCCACTTCCATGACGGACGTAATCAGGGAACAAATCCAACAGTCTTTGGGAAATTTTATGCAGCGCGAAGCACCACGCGAGCCACAGGCTATGACCTACTGCGCGGCTGTTGGTCGACCCGGCCCTGCTCTAACCCGTGGTCAAGAAGCCCTGCCGTACCCTTGTCCACTGTCGGCCACCCGAGCCCCTGCAGAACAAAGACCGACGCCGAGGAAGGTGGACGTATGGCAAACCCTCGAGAATCATCTGCTTTGCTACCACTGCGGAGTGACCGACCACATCTATCGTCGCTGCCCATACAAGAGACGGGGACTGCGCGGTTTCTCCTGCGACGCACTATGCCCCCGACCCGGCCGTGCCCCTCTGAGGTCGAAGAATGCCTGTCCTAAACCAGCCATGGACCAGGCCGTCTCAACCGTTCGCTGTCCCCCTACCCATACTAGTCGCCAAACCACTGTAGCAATGCTTACTTCGCACGTGGAAGGTCCCCCAGCCCAAGCGGGGGAAACAAAAGACAGCAACTTGTGGAGGTGAATTTGCCCGATTGGCGGATCAACAAAAACCCTCCAACTCAATGATTTACAACTTGCCCTCAGCCACACGACCCGATCCGACTCTAACCTCACTCCCAAAAACGGCGACCGCAAAACGGCCCGACGTGTACGCGACATAACCGAACCTGCTGCTGAGAATACGACGAAGACAACGACGCATAGTGCCCGACCATAAATACGCACAAGCCAATCCGACGCAACGACGCACTCGGAACTCCAGGAAGGCGGCGTCCGACGTTGAGCTGCCCATCGACGGCTTTGATGTAGTCGCCCTCACAGACACTCGAGCCGACTACTCAGTAATGAGAGGACCATTTCTGTCTAAGCTGAAGAAACTTATGGCCAAATGGGACGGTCCGCACATACGCACAGCAGGAGAATATCTCGTAACACCAATTGGAACGTCCACATCTCATATCACCATAGATGGCACCACGCGCCCTCGTTGCGTTCGTCATTTCGCCTAACGGCTCCCGCGACGTCATTCTAGGAATGACCTTTTCAATGGAGAATAGTGCAATAATTGAACCGCAGAGCAAGTCGACAACATTTTCCTCCGATCACTCCATGACATCGGAACCGAACCTCAAAAACACCGTGCAGTTCTAAGGATCGCCGATGATCACGTCCCTGTGCCACACCACGCAAGCTTGATTATCACCGTCTACTGTGAAGATGGTGTTCCTGACGTCGACGCTATCGTAGAGAGTGACCAAAGGTTGCTTCTTGACCGCGGTGTCTCTGTCGTAAGACGCATTGCGTGATTTACACAACACCAAACCCAGGTTTCCTTCAGTAATTTACCCGATGAGTACCAGCATTCAAACAAAGGCACTTCAATTGCGTTCCTCGAAGAAACTCAAGAAGAAAGTGACGGGATTGCGGTTGCTGAATTTAAACGGGTGACCGGAAGATACCTTCAAGCTTTAGAATCCTTTCGACATGAATTCGGCGTTACCGCAAGTACGGAACAAATTATCGGATTTACTGCGTCGCTACAGGGATTGTTTTAGATGCGACTGCATCTCATTCACTGGGCTTGTCCCTGCATCCGGCATCATCGGCATTGTCGTCGTCGGCGTCCGTCCGTCCCCTATTCTCGTCATCGCACGAGCTGCGCTCTCTGCCGTTCACCCCCTCTGCTCTCCGATAGCGAACACTCTCTCGCGAGGGGCATTGGATTGGATTCGATTAGATTGGCTTGGATTGGATTGGATTGGATTTGGATTGGATGGGATTAAAGACAATTGTGTTGGACTGTGTTGCGTCATAGCCACGGCAGACGCACGGGCGCCGGCGCGTTTCCTCACCGTTAAGTGCGCTATAAAATGCGGTGCCTGTGCCGCTCCGCTCCATCGCTCCAGCGCCCTTCCTCCGCTGTCCAACGCTGCAAAGTGAACCCTCTATGCGTCGCATCTACACAAGGGTTCCCGCGAGGAGGTATCGGAGTTTTTTTTTGTACAACTCGAAACTACTTCAGACACCTCTACCAAGCCACCAAATAATAACCGAAGATTGAATCCGACCAACCCGGCAGTCACCGTACCGTGTGTCTTCACACGAGCGGGATACCATCCAGACTTAAGTCAACGACATGCTTGATGACGACATTGTAGAACCATCGAAAAGCCCCTGGGCTGCGCCAGTCGTACTTGTGACAAAAGATACGGCACATTAGGGTGCTGCGTTGACTACCGGAGGAGGAGGAAATAACTTTATTTAGTCCAAAGAAGAGGCCTATTCAGGCCCGTGGCGCCTTAGACGACGGCCAAGATATCTTGACTCCTGGCGGCGTCTTCGGCCCTTTGGACGGCCCACTGCTGGATGTCAGGATTTTCGCTGTGTAGCACGGTCTCCCATTGCTCTTTACTATTTATAATAAATGTGCCTTTGGTATTGCTAAAATCTTTCTTCTGGACACTGGGGCATTCCCATAACATGTGAGTCAAGCTCGCAATTTCTGGGCAGTGATTGCATTTGCCGTCGTGTATATCCGGATGGAAGTGCCTGTAAAGGCCTGGATTAGGATACGTGTTCGTCTGGAGGCGTCTCCACGCGACTTCTTGCTTCTTAGTGAGCGAGGGGTGGGCAGCCGGGTAGGTTCGTCTTTCCCCTTTGTAGTGTTCGAGCACGTCTCGGTAAGCACAGAGGCGATCCTTGGCGTTATCCATTGATTGTAAGCCGGGTTGCGGGGGCTCTCGGTGGGTAAGATCTCGAGCAGCCTCGTTGGCCCATTCATTGCCTTCTAGTGCCGCGTGTGCGGGCGTCCATATCAACGTGGTTGTGGCATTTTGGTTTGTCTCGCGGCGGGAAAGAACCCTTAGCGCCGTGCCGGAAATTCTTCCTCGTGCGAAATTGCGGATCGCTGGCTGGGAGTCGCTAACGATTTTCCGCGCTTGGGTCGTTGCTAGGGCTATTGCAATGGCCAGTTCTTCGCCCTCCTCCGGGTGTTTGGTTCGGATGGAGCAGGCGGCTAGAACTTTGCCCGAGTGGTCAGTGACGACCGAAGCCATAGCTCCACGTTGTTCGTAAGTGGCCGCGTCTGTATAAACGACGTGCGGATCGTCCCGAAGTTGTTTCTTGAGCGCCTGGGCTCGCAGCTGTCTCCGCTTCTCGTTGTATAGTGGGTGCATATTCTTGGGAAGAAGTGGAACGCGGATGCCTTTCCGTAGTTCGGCGGGGACGGAGAGCTTGTCGCCGAAGGTTTTCTCGTATGGTATGCGCAGGCTATCCAGTAGGTGTCTGCCGGTGGCCGTCTTGGTGAGGCGTTCGAGGTGCGAAGTGCGTTGCGCCTCGATGAGTTCTTCGAGCGTGTTGTGTACACCCAACGCGTCGAATTTCTCGTTTGGGGTGCATATTGGTATCCCGAGGGCTTGCTTGTGTGCTCTCTTGATGAGGCTGTTGATTTTCTGCTTCTCTACCTGCTTGAGGGGTAGGAACGAGGCTACATATGTAACCCTGCTAATAACAAAGGCGTAGACGAGCCTTAGCAGCGTCTTTTCTTTCATGCCCCTGTTCTTGCTGGCAATCCGCGTAATTAGTCGCGTGATTTGGTGGGCTGTCTTTTGTAGGTATTGTACGGTCTTGCCATTGTGCCCGTTGGCTTGCAGGTGCAGGCCGAGGACTCGTATTTCGGACACCTCGGGGATCGGAGTTTCTCCCACTTTTAGCGTTATGCTGTGCGTCTGGGGCCCGCACTTGGGTTTTCTGCCCCTCCGTGTGGGCTGGTAGGTAAGCTGTTCCGATTTTTCGGGGGAGCACGAGAGGCCTAGGGTTTTTGCCTTTGCCTCGACAGCGTCGATGGCCTCCTGGAGGCGGTCTTGTATGTCGCCGTCTCGGCCGCCCGCAGTCCACAGCGTGACGTCGTCTGCGTAGATGCTGTGGTTTACTTCGTCAATACCCTGCAGCCTGTTGGCAAGTTCAATCATAGTGGCGTTGAACAGGAAGGGAGAGAGTACTGAGCCCTGAGGCGTCCCTATGCTCCCCGTGGGGGTCTCCGGTGATGCGTGTTTCCCCACCTTGAGTTGCGCCGTCCTGGACATTAGAAATTCTCTGATGTAGTCATGTTTTTTTGCCTATCCCTAGGCTCTGGAGGCTTCGGAGTATGGACTCGTGCTTGAGTCTGTCAAAAGCTTTGGTAAAGTCTAGCGCGACTATTACGCGGCCATCCGTGGGTGCCGTGTCTTCGGTATTAACTATTTGGTGTTGCAGCTGTAGCATAACATCCTGGGTCGACAAACCGGCCCTGAAACCCACCATAGAGTGCGGGTAGAGCTGGTTGTCCTCCATGTGGTCGTTTATTCTGTTCAGGACCATATGCTCTAGAAGTTTACCAAGGCACGACGTGAGGGAAATCGGCCTGAGATTGTCTACACTGAGAGGTTTCCCCGGCTTGGGTATCAGCCGCACTGATGCCTTCTTCCATTGCTTGGGTAGAGTCGCCGTGTCCAAGCATTTGTTAAAGTAGTCGAGTAGGAGTTCACATTCTTCGTCCGCGAGGTTCCGGCGACTGAAAAAAATTACTAAAAAGGGCGTGTGCCCCCTTCCACGAATCGACGACGCCCTTGACCACCTCTGCCAGGCGAAATACTTCTCATCGATGGATCTGAAGACCGGCTATTGGCAAATTGAAGTGGGCGAGAGAGACCGAGAGACGACTGCATTTATAACTGCAGACAGCCTATACCTATAAGAGTTCAAGGAGATGACACTTGGGCTGTGCACGGTACCAGTAACGTTTCAAATGGTCATGGACACTGTGCTAGCTGACCTTAAGTGGCACACCTGCCTCGTATACCTCGACGACGTTGTGGTGTTCGCCCATACTTTCGACGAACACCTTGCAAGGCATGAGTCTGCACTCGAGGCCATTCGTATGTCGCCATAAACGCTGAAGCCTCAAAAGTGCCGTTTCTCGTACAAGGAACTCACGTTCTTGGGCCACGTCGTCAACGCCGCGGGAGTCCTGCCTGATCCGGCAAAAACGTCAGCCATAGCGAACTTCCAAAGTCCCAAAGGCAAGACAGGCGACGAAGAATTCTCTGACTGTGCGCATACTACCAGCGCTTCGTAACAAACTTCCCACGCGTTGGCATCACGTTGGCTAAAACCTCCCTTTTCAAATCTGAACGCATCGACCACCATTACAAGGTGTATACTCCGCGCCAAAACACCATCACATACACGCAATCTTTTTTACCACCAACAAGCTATGATTAGATCAACATGGTTGCGTCATGAGTGACCATTACAAACCGTGAACGCTTTCCGCAGCCACTCGAAATTTGTGTGCTGATTTTCTCAACGCACATAATTTCGCTCTAGTCTTTTTTGGTGGTGTTAGTTTGCCGTTCACTTGTGTATCGCAGACATTTTATGCCAATTTTTGTTTTATTTTTTTCTCCCCAGTGCTTTCTCGTGAATGAAGTTGTCATTATGGTAATTTTGTCGCGATGCTCCCTTGTTTATTTCTGTCTTGATTTTTTCTTTATTTTGTAAGCATTCTGGTTGACCTGCTGCTGGTGAGTGTTATAAGCATCTACTAAATGTGGTTTGCTTTTCATGTGCGCCTTTGCATGTTACTTGTCCCCTAAAACCACTTTCCTCTAAAATATTGAATGCCCTGAAGGTCCAATAAATAAATAAATAAATAAATAAATAAATAAATAAATAAATAAATATCAATTCCACAGCCATTCAAGCGCTTGACGAGAGATAGCATACCTTTCAGCTGGAAAACGCCCAGGAAAAAGTGTTCCGCGAGCTGCAACAATATCTGCAAAACCCACCCGTGCTCGCTTATTTCGAGAAAACGCCGCAGGGGAAATCCACACAGGCGCCAGTGATATAGGCTTGCTCGCCGTCCCTGTCCAAAAGCAAAGCGGTTCCGGGAAAGTAATTGCCTATGCCAGCCGTGGTCTGCCGAAGTGGAAAAAAAACTACTCGGCCACTGAGAAAGAGTGCCTGGCTATTATAGTGGCGATTTCAAAAATTTCCCCAAACATGTATGGTGTACCATTCAAGGTTGTGACAGGCCACCTTGCGCTGTGTTGCCTTGCAGATTTGAAGGACGCCTCTGCCCGTGTTGGGTGGTGGAGCTTGCGCCTGCTAAAGTGGGGCGGTGAAATCGTCAATAAATCCGGCAGGAAACACTCCGGCGCCAACTGCCTGTCCCACGCCCCCGTCGACCTACCACCACAATACTCTCATTAAGGCAGCCCTTTCTACGGATACGTAACGGAGAGCGACCTAGCCACCCAGCAGCGTGCCGGCCCCGACGTACGCGTTATGATCGACTACGTCCAAGGACGCAACGTTGCCGATCCTATGGTCTTTAAAAGAAACTTATCTGCAATGAGTCTGAAAAACGCCGTCCTTTGAGGAGGAATTTCAGCCACAGAACGACAAAGAATTATCTTCTTGTGATCCAGGTAGATCTTCGTGACGAAATTTTGGACGCATGCCAGGGCGACTAGTCTTCCGGACTTGTCGGCACCGCTCGCACAAGTGGAAAAATCAAGGCGATGTACTACTCGCCCCGCCTTACATCCGACGTCACCTACTACGTCCAGAGCTGCCTTGACCGCCAGAGACGAAAAACGCCGCGGACGAGACCTGCCATATTTCTGCAGCCGATCGCCCTCCCATCGAGGCCCTTCCTGAAGACTGGAATGGACCATGTTGGGCCGTTCTCTACGTCACGATCGGAGAACAATTGGATTGTCGTAGCGACAGGCTACATGACGCACTACGCGATACCGCCTCTCTCTCAAGGTCAACTGCACAACAAGTCGTGAAGTTCCTCCTAAACCAAGTTGGACTACCATACGTCACCCCGGAATTCGTAATGACAGACCGCAGCACGGTCTTTACTGCGGAGTTGATTCAAGGAATGCGTAGCTGATGCAAAGAAGAACGTCAGCGTACACCCCCAAGCGAATCGAACAACGGAACGTCTGAAGAAGACGATCTTGGATGTGCTATGAATGTACGTCGACGTGGGACATAACAGTTGGGAAGAAGTGCTCCCATTTGTCACGTTTGCGTACAACACGGCCATCCAGGAAACTACGCAGATGACCCCGTTCGAGCTTGTCTACGGAATACGCCCACTACAATGCTTGACGCCGTGCTTCCGCATATACAAGACGACCACCTCAACCCCGACGTCCAAGCATACCTTCAGCATGCGGAGGAGGCCCGCCAGCTCGCTGGAGTTCGTACAACGGACCAGCAGCTGGTGAATGCCAGGCGCTACAACCTCTGACGCAGAGACGCCGAGTACCAACCAGGGGATCATGCATTGGTCGGCACTCCCATCCGACGATGCGGACTCAGTGAGAAGCTTCTGCGACGGTATATCGGACCCTACCAGATTCTACGACCTGTCGGCCAACTTCCCTACGAGATGATCCCCGATGGTGATTCCGGAATGTCAAGACGACGCACGCTGCCCCACGTCGTCTACGTGGTCCGCTTAATATCTTATTAGTGAAGATGATGGACTTTCTTGTTGTTTGTTCGGACTGTCTTTTATTTGAGCATTGGGTCGATGAAATTTTAGAGGTTGGTAACTATGCGACTCAGGCATTAGGTTTGGTTATGTTTCATTTTTGCCGACCGCCTCCGCGGGACTGTGTTACGTGTGTTATCAGTGTGCCAAGGGAACGTCGTGTTCCATTTTTATTTTTATGCCGTACGTGTTATCTCTTTTGATAGGAGAGCCTTTAGTAATAATGTCAACAGGACAGAATAATCTGATTTGATGTACTGTGTTCTGATTAAAATCAACGTTTCGAGAAACACTCGCACCGAACGATAAATTTCCGCAGAGCAGACGCCATGGCATTCGACGCGCTGAGGCTCGCCTTCAAAAGTCACTTTGTTGACTCCTGCTTTGCCGCCTGTGTATTGTTTGAGTAGTTAGGGGAGCACAAATTCGCTCCAATAAACTTGTTTTGCTCGAAGACATCTGCGTCGTCATTGGCTGCATGACAAAGTTTATATATATGCATATATAAATTATGATATATGTATGTATATATATATATAAATGTATACATAAATATATATTTATATATTTATATATATATATATATATATATATTTAAAGTAAAGAGTCGGATACACAGCAAGAACAATCACAAACAAGGTTTACTTACGTAGCGGCAACGGGACTTGCCTTCATCAGATTAAAGTTACACGATTTTGCTGTCGCAAACATTTGGAACACATTTCTTATATAGGTTTGCAGAAAACTGTGAGGAGGAGCGGAAAATGTTTCGGAAAAGGAGAGTACGCAGAGTCGGGCTACGCCTATGTTACAACAACAACAAACAAACAAACAAACAAAAAGTGGGGGGAGCGAGAGAGAGAAAGGGGTCGTGTTAACAAAGCAGCGTTCAAGGTTTCACCATGACGGGTCAACGTATGCCGCGCGGGCTGCGAGTTCAGACAATACGGGAAACTGGACAACCGCGGTTTCAAAAGAAAGGGAAGAGTATACCGTAAGGTATTCAGTGGCTAGGGAGACTGCTTGGGGCGGAAGCGAAGATGGGTGTGCCCTCCGCGGATGAAGGAATAGATAGGGGGCACAAAAGAGCATTTCACAGAAGCTAGCAACTGAACAGGAAATAGGTAGGGTTACAAAAGGTAAGCATGAATAGATCACAAAGAGTTAAACATTCTTAAGTGGTGGTGGGAACGAGGCCTCCTTTCCCAGGACAATTGGCATTGTTGAGCCCCATTAGGCAAATAAAGCTGCTGTATTAGGGGAGTTTCTGCGAATTCTGATGGGTTATAAAGTTTATGTAATAAATTGGTATAAACATTTTATATAAACATATAAATTTATATAAACATATAAATTGTAAACATAGTTATAAAAATTATGAAGCGGCCAATTTTAATCGAGGGATAAAGAAGTTAGTTTTCCGCAACTTTTATTAATCCCAAGTGTGGCTCACCCAAACTTATAAATGAGATAAGATTCCCGAACCTCGCGTTCGTGGTGCGTTTTGAAGGCGGATTCTAAAATCGTTGCTTTAAAATGTTCAAATGCATGCCCGGGACTGTTCACATGTCTCGACAGGGGCAAATAAAGGCAGCTTTTTGCGTGAGAGCGGTGACAATTGAACCGTATTCGGAAGAGCGTTTCTGTTTGGCCGATATATTGTTGCCTACAAACAGTGCACTCTAGAAGATATACGACATTAGCGGAGTCACAGTTAAAGTTACCATTTATATTTACGTAGTGGTCTGAAGCCGTGCTGGTGGCGCGCTGTGTAGTGGTCATGTGTCGGCATACTTTACATCGGGGTTTTTTGCAGGGCATGCAGCTAGTAGTTGCCGGTCGGTTGATACGAGAGTTTGTAAGAAAGTCACCTAGGATTACGCTGGTAGACGCGTGGCGGTTCGGGGAATATGCTTTTTAAGCGGTCACTTTGTGTTAGGATATTGGGGTGTTTGTTTAGCACGGTTGACACTCTTGGAGCGGAGGATGAGTGGGTTAAAAGTAAGTTAGTTTGCGGGTTCCCGTTCGGGGCTTTTTTCTTACAGATTACGTTACGGTCTAATTGGTTAGCTCGCACAATAGCGTCGTCGATACCTTTTTTAGGGTATTTTTTATCCAGGAGGGCGGTCTTGAGTTCTGGACAGTTTGAGTCAAAGTCGGCTTGGTTTGAGCAAATTCTCCTAAATCGGTGAGTTTGGCTGAAAGGTATTGCTGTCTTGCAGTGTCTGACATGGCTACTTCGGAAGTGCAAATACTTCCGCGCGTCTGTCTGTTTTCTACACAGTTAAGTTGAAGCCGACCTTCGAAGGTAGTAATGGTGACGTCCAGAAAGTTTACAGGGTGTTCCGAATAGGAATAAGGAAGGGAAATACTAGGATGCGCTAGGTTAAATGCCTTAGTGAAGGTGAGGAGCTCCGCCTCACCGTGTTGCCATATCTTGAATATGTCATCAATATACCTTTTATAGTACATTGGCTTTACTTTTGGGTGTCAAGAAAGTTTGATTCGAGGTGAGCCATAAAGATATTGGCGTAGTTAGCTCCGATTCGAGTTCCCATTGACGTTCCGCTGACTCGCACGTAATGAACTCCGTCGAACTCAAAATTGTTAAGTTCAAGAATAAGCCTAAGGAAGGTTTGGAGAGCAGAAGGATCGCTAGGTTTGTCGCACGATGACTGCTCATACGCAAGGAATACAGCGGCGATGCCATCTTCATGGGGGATGTTAGTATACAGTGACGCAACATCGAGGGTGACTAGAAAACAGTTATCAGGAATTTCAATTTTTGAGATGTCTGAGAGAAAGTCATTGGTATCGGTAATGAAGGAGGGAAAGCTGGGCGGAATGTCGCAAATGAGATTATCCACATACCGCGAGAGCTTTTCGGTAACAGTGCCAGTGCCAGAAACAATGGGGCGCCCTGGGTTGTTCACCTTGTGAATCTTTGGGAGAAGATAGAATTTACCGGCTACTGGGCGTAAGGGGATCAGGGAACGAGCCGTGGTTTCATTTATTGTTTTATTTTTAACAAGCTGAGCAAGTTTATCTTTGACAATTTGCTTATAGTCTTGAGTGGGATCATTGGGTAGTGCTTTATAGAACGTCGATACGGATAGTTGCTTATTGGCCTCGTTAACATAGTCGGTTTTGTCATTAATTACGATTGCGCCTCCCTTGTCGGCAGGTGTATTAATTATGTCGGGACAGCTTGCGAGTTCCTCTAAGGCTTTCTTTTCATTGGTAGTCATGTTGTGTTGGAAAGAAATTTGTGTTTGGTATGCTTTTCGCACATCGCGTTGGACAGCTTTGCTGTACATGTCGAGGCAACTATTACGCTGTGTGGGAGGGGCCCAGTGCTTATAGCTAGGTAGGATTCTGCCGGCTTGTTCCTTCGCGGGGTGATCGTAGAAGTATTCTCGTAGCCTCACGTTTCTGCCGAAGTTATCTAAGTCCTTAAAAAGTTTAAATTCATCAAAACCACCACTAGCCGGGCAAAAGTTTAGGCCCTTTGACAAGACGTTCATCTGAGCTGGGGCGAGGGTTATACTTGAATGGTTCTTTACATTCCCGGTAAGGTTTTCTTTTTTGACGGCAGGCGAGGGAAAATTATTAGTACAGGGGTTTAACTGAACTTTTTGGGTGCAGGATGCGAAACATTTATTACAGTCGTAGGGACATTATCGGCCGTATTGTCAGAGTGGGGGCAGTTACTAGTGCCGGAGCTTGTTAGGTTCTTACGCATGTGGCCAGTGTTAGAAATCTTATCTCGGTTAAACTTTCGGTCTTTTGTTCGGGATATGGCGGAGGCCGTCTTCGATTCGTAGCTGCTTAAAAGGTTCAACTCTCTTTTGCTTAGTTCCAGAAAGGCGCAATCAGTTTGTAAACCGTTGTCCATGTTATGTTGCAGATCAGTAGTGAATTCGAATAGCTGGGTGTCACACGACAAACCTTTTCTGAAGCCATTATGATTACTCACGAAAAACTAATTAGATTCAACATGGCTGAAAATGTGTGAAGCAATGATGTGTTCCAGCATTTTGCAGCATACGCACATTAAGGAAATTGGGCGATAATGGTTGGTTGAGCATTTGTCGCCAGTTTTATGATATGGTACAATCATGCCTTTTTTCCAATCAGATGGTAACTGACCTGATGCTAATGACTGGAGGAAGATGTATAAGAATTTGCTCGCACAAGTAACTGTGCCTTTTGGTATTTTTTAGTTGATATTATCAATACCTGCGGAAGTTGAAATTTTAAGGTTGTATATAAGACGTTCAATGCCAGCGATAGTAACTTCTATGTATTCCATATATGCCCAATCGGGCTCACGAACATCTGGGACTCTACTCTGTCTTTCCAGGGTGAATACGGAAGTGAAAAACCGGTTAAATACAGAGGGGCACTCAGAATCGGTTACCGAAGCTAGGTCGTTATTTTTCAGCATGATCTTGTTCGTATCGCGTGACGGGGATATTTCTTTCCAGAATTTTCGCGGGTTCGATTTTAGTAAGGAACAAAGGTCATGTGAGTAGTATTTACTTTTAGCGGCATCTATTGCTGCAGAGTATGTGTCCACGAAGCATTCGCATTTCTGCCACACCTCACCAGTACTACTACACTTCGCTTGCATGTAAAGGCGTTTTTTCCTGCTGCGCTGCTGCCGAAGGGGATTCATGAACCAAGGGTTTGATTTGTAATTTGTAATCGTAATAACGGAATATGCTCGCCTACTAAATTCGTTATATTATTTTTGAACAGTAGCCAGTTTTCTTCAATGTTTCGAGAAATGTGAGATCGAAGAATACTTCAAGTTCTGCATTGATGAGGTCACAATTCGCTCTATTGTAATCCCGAATTTGTTGGGTGGAGAGACCAGTAAACAGTGACATCATTTTTAAATCAAATTGGAGTATGTTGTGGTCAAAGAGACCTTCTAGGTTAGATATTGGGTTAATGGTTTCTGGTGCCGACGAAAGAACTAAATTAAAATTTTTCGTCCACGGGTAGGTTCATTGACTATTTGTGAGAAGTAGAAATCTAAAGAAAGGTAATGAAGTGGACGGACGTTTGGCAAAAGGACTACAGCGTAGCCCAATCAATGTTCGGAAAATTGAAATCGCCAAGAAGGTAAATGTAATAAGACGGACACAGCGTGATGGCTTCATGAATGCTATCTCCCAAGTTCTCTACAAATGAATGTTTACAATCAGGCGGATGGTAGCCAACTCCAGTCAGTGTGTTACCGGAACGTGTACGACACGTGGCCCAAAGGATTTCAAGTGATGGTTTAACTATGATGGCCTTTGACGCAAGGCTGTTCTTAATTGCCAGCAGCACACCCCCTCCTTTACGGTTCATCTGATATTTGGAATAAATGGCGTACGTATTTTTATCGATGTGAATTTCAGGGCCAAGTACATCCGGGCAAGCCAAGTATCTGTGAGTGCGAAAATGTCAGTATTACTATCTTCTAAAAAAGAGCTGACATGGTTGCGTTTTGGTAGTAGGCCACGGAGAATAGTGCAAGCTAGCGAGATAGCAGGGTACCCTTATCCCCGAGAAGTCGGAGTGGCGCTGGCTACCACCCCCCAGCACAGGAAAAATTACATTGACATAAATAGCCCAGAAAGTAGAGGGGAAAAATATCCCCGCCGGTAGCGTAGTGGTTATCGCACCAGACTGGTATTCTGGAGGTCGTGGGTTCGGATCACACCTGGCGGGCATTTTTTCTCCACTTTCTTTCTTTCCAAATTCTTCATCTGTTCCAATGACCCACCACATCCTCCCCTTTGCTGTCTGAGGTTTCCTTGACTGCGAACTGTTATTTCTGTCTTATTTCAACGAGCCACTCATTTCCTATTTTGATTCGCTACATGCATAGAGAGTGCCTCTGTACTGGCTGTCTTGGTGCCATAGGGAGCTTAAGAGGGTTCAACGCTGGTCGACCACTCTCGAAATGTCGTATACACCTGAGTCACGGCTAGCGGGTTAAAAATAAGGTCCCCTTCACCCCGAGAAGTCGGAGTGGCGCTGCCTACCAACCCCAAGCAGAAGAAAAATTAGATTGAAATATATACCCCAGACAGTGGAGGGGAAAAATAGCCCCGCCGGTAGCGTAGTGGTTATCGCACCAGACCGGTATTCTATTTGTCCTCCACTTTCCTTCTTTCCAAATTTTTTATGTGTTTCAATGACCTACCATATCCTCCCCTTTGCTTTGATAGGTTTTCTTCACTGCCAACCCTTTTTTCTGTCTAATTTCAACAAGCCCCTCATTTCCAATTTTGATTATATATATATATATATATATATATATATATATAGCGAATCAGAAAATGGGAAATGAGGGGCTCCGTGAACTAAGACAAAAAATAAGGGTTGGCAGTCAAGAAAACCTCGGAAAGCAAAGGGGAGGTTGTGGTGGGTCATACAAAGAGATGAAGAATTTTTTGAGTCTAAAAGAAAGTGGTGAAAAAATGCCCGCAGGGTGGGCTTTTTGCCGGGTGGGCAATACCCACGACCTCCAGAATACCGGTCTGGTGCGATAACCACTATGCTACCGGCGGGGCTGTTTCCCCAGCACTTTCTTGGGTATTTATGTTAAGGTATTTTTGTTTCCTGCACTTGGGGGTGGTAGCCAGCGCCACTCGGACTACTCGGGGTGAAGGGGACCTTCTTTTTAACCCCCGGGCCATGACTCGAGTGTCTACCACATGTCGAGAGTGGTCGACCAGCGGTGAACCCTCTTAAGCTCCCTTTGGCACCAAGACTGCCAGAACAGAGGCCCTCGCTAAGCATGTAGCGAATCAGAAAATGGGAAATGAGGTGCTCCGTAAACTAAGACCGAAAATAAGGGTTGGCAGTCAAGAAAACCTCGGAAAACAAAGGGGAGGTTGTGGTGGGTCATAGAAAGAGATGAAGAATTTTTTTAGTAGAAAAGAAAGTGGTGAAATATATATATATATATATATATATATATATATATATATATATATATATATATATATATATATATATATATATATATATATATATATATATATATATAGATATATATTGTATGGCCACGAAACTCTCGCAGACGCAAAGCTGGAAGGGCGGCGTGCTTGCGAACAATCCGACTAATAAAGCTATGTACCACGAGTGAAGTGGTGAAGAAGACAAGGGGGAAGCCGGATTTGTGGAGAATAACACGTTCCCTTCGGCTACCCGGTCGCGATTCCTTACAGTGGCGCAGCCGCCAAACTTCCAAAGTCGAGGCGACCCTGCCTTTGGAACCCAACTCCCTCACGGCGTTCCTGCCTCAGGGACGCCACTTTGAAGCAGCCGAGTCCTTCCAGAGATTCAAGCGTCTTTGTCCGAGGGCAGCGTGCACGGGCGCAAGCAAGCATCAGCGCGCTGCCGAATCCAACAAGCTCTGCTGATATTATACAAGGCATCGGGAAGTTCACCCTCGCAAGAGAAACACTCGTTTTCCAATGCCTTGCGCTGTAAGGATTTATCTCCGCTGGGAAACGCGTACTAAAAACAAAGGGGGACACTCGTTTTCAAACACCTTGCACTATAACGTTCCTGCTTCAAAGAAACGAGATTTACAGCAAAGCTGTATACCTTAACCCCAAAACGGTTTCCTCTCCGTGTGCGTTACCCCAAGGCGCCAAAAATGCATTTATACAAGGCATGCTGCCCCCCTTATGTTGTTACACATTAGTGCAGATGTCTTGGATTTTTTAGGACCTCAAGTACAGAAGGTAACCAACCACATTTCGTATGACCACGGTGTACAGGGCTACGACGTAAACAAGGACCTTGAATCAAATGACACCGGAATTATCTTCCATAGGAGCCAGGGAGTTCAAACAACGTAGTCTCTGATTGGCCACGTCGAAAGAGCGCGCGGATGTGTATCTGAATCAATTATCTTGAAAAAGTTAGCAGCGGTAGTGGCACCACCATGTTGCCCTCAAGACGGCTCGGGGAATAGCGTGAACACGCCTGACGTTGCATGTGCGACCGACTAAGAGGGAGGTAACGGTTCGAATCGGCACCGGCTCGACAGAGCTCTCCTGAGTAAGCAGGGCTGGTCTGTCGGCGTAGTCCAAGAAGGTTGCGCCTTCCACGGCTGCGGACATCCTCTCGGGGCATTCAGCGCTTTTATTGCGGCAGGATTCGCGGAGAAAACAGTCAATCAATGGGGGGATGGCTTCCACTATGCCTACATGTTAGTATGTTAAGGGACGTTGAATTTGTGATTTTTGGCAGGGCATCCTGAACTCTGGACAACCGCATCGTAACAACGTAAATAACTTCCAAATTGCTGAAGGCGAGCGACGAGCACGTACATGGTGACGGCAACATTTTTGCCAAAACTGATGTTAAGGACTGGTTATTTTTCTTGTGGCGGGCAACCATTGATGGGACCCTAAAGGCTGAACGACATTTTGTCTTAGCGGAAAGGCCATACCGTTCGGAGCTATCGCGGGGTTTGTTCGGCATACAACGACGCGTGATTTGCTGAGAAATATTTAAATAAAGCTGCTGTTTTTCTCAACAGCTTCACTCTCATTTGTTGTGGTGTAACCATTCCGTCGCAACATCAGAGCTATGCCCCGGTGTGGTCTAGAGCGCATGCGCTGGCGTGGGTAGCTTGTGCGTCTTCAAGCCATGGCAGACCATGCAAAGTTTTTCTGGCCAATGATGATAGCTGAATAATAAACGCGTTTTAATGCTCAAGCGACCAATGTGCACGCAACCCCATCAAGCTGGATGCGGGAATGGAGGGTTGAGAACAAGCTGCTTTTGAAGCAACCGGCGCCGTTTCCAATATCAAGCACGCACAGAGTCCAGGTATGATTTCTCGCAGCAGAGGCGGCCACTAAACCCGTCACACACACCACCTCGGAGGGGCCGCAGTGCCAACACACGACCACCTTACCAGCCTAAGTCTGCGTCTTGGGCCAGGCAACCAGAATCCAGTGTTACACAGGTGAGCTGAGCACGCAGGGTGTACAGCTGCTCCTGAAAAAAAATCACTTTGAGACACTAATACAGGATATGCAAACACTGTGCACAGACTGAGTCCAATTACACGTCCAACTAGAACAACAGAGCAAAGTGATAGCACCACTGGGAGCCCGCTTGGAGGCCATTGAGCAGGCCCGACTACACAATCCTACTGAGAAGAGCAACATGCCAAGCCCTCAGCACTCGGCAATATTGACAGCTACTACACTGCCATGACAAGCGACAGCAGTAATGCAAACACCATCTACCACCGACGCCAACCCTACACTTAGCTCTCAACTAAATAACGTCGCAATGGAGATTAAGAAAGCCATGCTGAACATGTCAAAACAATATTATGGATCACATGAACGTGCTTCACAATGCAGTCATTTAGGAAGACAGGGCAATTACAAAAGACGCGCAAACTCTCAGGCAAGACATGCAAGTACTCGAACAAGACGTCAAGGTACTCAAACAAGAAACACAGAACCATGCTACAAGGCTACATTAACTAGAGGCCGACATGAGCCAAAGTTAGATCAACGACTCCATCAGGCACTAAATTCCATACTCAAGACTCCACATACACATCAAGAGAACCACTAGAAGTCAAGATGGCCCCAAGCAATAAATGGGACAATAATATAGCACTCCAAGAGGTGACTGCAGCACGTGCTCGCCTGAGTATGTCACGTACACGGATCCAACAAGGAAGGCCACGGCCTGCGTAGTCAGAACGAACGTAGTGGCAACGCAAGACTTTAGAAGCACGAAAAGACGTGAACAGACACTCATAGACGGTGGCTCTTTCTCCACCAAAACGAAAGAAAACTAGTTCATGCTCAACACGTATCGCCGACCGGTGAACAGAAAACTCGGGATACACGGCCCCATTCAGGAGACTCTCACCCCAGCCAAAGACAACCCAACTCTTACCCTGGTAGACTTTACCGATCACCTATTAGATGTGGGGATGCATATTCAGCGCCCAGGAGGGAAAGGAAATCGTTAACATCATTGATCAGAACCGACTCACTTTCTTGACGACGCTTACTTGGACGAATTGGTACTAGCACGGCAAGCGATACTTGCCGATACCTGTCGCTGTTGGCAGGCTCTATCTACATTACATGAACAAACACGCAAGTCTCTCTTGGTTCTGGAATCGATATCAATGACCTTACCATCAAAGACATCATCTACAATCCCATATAGGTGATCCCCGAACCCCCGATTGAGACAAGTTACGGAACATTCGAGCAAGTAGAGAAAAGAACCCTACGTCGCTTTATGATGATTGGGCCCTCGCAATTACGAAAGATTGTAAAACCCATACGCAAACGATTGCAACTAAGTACTACACACCACGTGGATTCAAGGCTCCTCCTCTCTATGGAGCCCAGACGAAGCGTTGCAAGGAGAAGGAAAAGAAAAAGGCCCAACAAGCAACTCACCAAAATTGGCCAAGAAATCAAAAACTAGCGGCTGAATATGCCTTGTCTTTATGAATGGCAAACTCTTCAAGTTTGTGACGGCTCCCAGGGAACCTTATCCACTAAGAAGACTTCTTTTCTCCTGCATTACTTGGTCGACATTTTAACCAGCAAGAGGGAAACCCATTGCCACATGATCCGTACAATCAATTCATATTAAAGGAGACTCTGACTAATACGTAAAGGATCTCTAAACCTAGCACCCCGAAACCTAAAAGAGCTGCCACCCACACACTTACCCAGGGAAGGCGAATGAAGGCCTCGTCAAACCGTTCCTGCTGTACCAACTCCGGGCTGTAATTGCCGAAAACAAGCGGAACAGCGCTGCTGAACTGGCCCATACATCCTGCAGACCTACACATCCTACAGAATTCAGCCAGCCTTGAAGACGAACCTATCGAGGCCTTGCTGGAGTGTTTCAACGACTTTTGGATGAACAACAAGCTCTCGCCACTGTGCAAAACAGTAGAGATAAGACTTAAGTAAAAGTAGGGCAAATTACCACACACTGATGATTTGCGGCCAATGTCCCTCCCATAGTGTCAGGGAAAGGAGATAGAAATGGTTTCGATAAAAGGTATGCAGCATTACACTATAGAAAGCCAGCAAAGGCGAGACACCATGTCTGGTTTTTGAAAGCATCTCGGAAGCTTGGACGTGCTGATTCAGCTAACAGAAAAAATCCTTGCCGCCACCACTCCGCACTCCCGGCGAGCAATACTACCGCTTCACCTCAAAGGGGCTATTAATAACGTGCCCACTATGTAATTCTACGAACCCTAAACAACAGAGGATGCGGGGACAGAACATACAAGAATATTGTATAGTTTCTTTCATACCACGGAGCCACAATCAAAATCGGGGATATCACCTCTGATCCCATCACTTTCGGAAGTAGAGGTATATCCGAAAGCTCATTACTCTCCCCGCTCCTATTAAGGGTCGTGCTCCTAGGTCTACGGGCAATGCTGGAGAGTATTCCAAATGTAAACCATGCGCTATACGAAGACGACATAACAATTGGACTGCCACTGACTCACTCGGGAGACTTCGGGACTACCTGCAACAAACAGCTCACGACGTAACGCAGTAAACAAAGGCAAGCGGATTGGAGTGTTCCGCACAGAAGTGAGAACTCTTGGTGGTCGGTGCCGTCGCACTAACATGACAAGTACAGCATCAGAATTAATTTAGTACACACAAGTATGCCCTGAAGCTCACTCAGTGTAATTGTGTACGTGGGCTTTTTGTACAAGTTGATGCAACATACGACCTAATGGTCCAGCGCCTTGCAAGACCAACCAAACAAGCGCCCGAAGGACGGAACACAATTAAACACCGGGGAATGAAAGAACGCGAAAGCATCGGTCTTAACCACGCCTTTCTTCTATAGAGGCTGACATACGCAGTGCCCTACATGAGTGTAAGCAAGGCACACAAGGAAAAACCTAATACCCTCGTCCGTAACGAGACGAAACATGGTCTTTAGATCCCAAGGAGCACATCAAGCCATAGGCTTCTTCACATGCGTCTGCACCATACAGTGGACGCGCTCATATAAGACCACCTCTCCAGCCGAATGGCAGGGCTTGCAATGACGAAAATGGGTTAAAAACAGCTGAGCCGAATCAAATGGGGCACCCCAGACGTAAAGCCGAACACACAGCTTCATGAGCGGTAGCGGCATAATATGTTATCCAACCTATACCTTACAGAAGGAAGGTTCACCCGGTTCACCATTCCAGTTTGCGAGCAGGTCGAGTTAAAACGCTAAATAGGAAACCTGGCACCCTCCTAACTCGAACACGGTCTACACGAATGCAGCCGCAACCCGGGGTAGAAGAGCTAAACCGTGGTAGTCACCAATGTAAAAAAAAACGTTGTCATGGCCATCCTAATAACCGCATCGACCAAAGACGCGGCGGAGCTAGCCGTGGAGCTGACCCTCACGCAGACGGAACCCGTGGCGGTCGTAATGCACTCCACGAACCGTGCAGGAGCTTCAGGTAGGCTTGCGTGGCACCTGCAACTCACCGTATTCTCTCAGCCAACTTCCCTGACAAACACGTCAGGACTGTGTGGACGGGTGCACATGCCTCTATAGAGAGCAATACACTTGCACACCAAAAGGTCCGAGTACGTGCAAACCAGGCCTCGGATGATATGTAGAATCCTGTACCTCTTGTAATATAGCATGAAATCTCACAAAATTACAAGCTTCATCGACGGATGTTCCCGCTACCTCAACATATTACCACGAAATCTCCAGAAGCAACGCTCAGGCTCCTACAATCCAACACATTCCCGCATCCGATTAGGCTACACCGGGTATTTTCCACCCAGTATCTGCCAGAATACGAATATTGCCCTCACCCTGGTACACTCAAACATACCATTAAGTGTAGAAAAAACAAGCACTTACCCGGCCTTCCCCCCATCCTATATATTTAAGAGCAGTTTGAGTCCAGCCCCTGCCTCTCGGAAAAGCTCCTGCTCATCGAGAGGACAGCCGGTGCTAAGGCTCCCTCTGCATGGATTCTCATGGAGAGCCGACCACGCCTTCAATACCATAATTTCTCTGACAGTAAACGTTTTTTCCTTTCTCGCTCACGACGTACCTGGCTGGCGGCTGACAGCGTTGAGGATGGCTCTTTCACTTCTCCTCGCCTGGCGATCATAGACATCTCATAATACCTTCTCTCGCGTGGCGCAAACCAAGCGTGGACGCTCACCGTGAACAAACCCAGCTCAAACACTCTTCACGGCTTCCCGGCCCAGTAGTCGTTGTTGCTCGCGCTACCCCGGCTGAAAGAAACGATGAGAGAGTGACGCATTCTGTAAGGCGAGAATGGATGAGGGAACTATCCCGACGAAGTACGCGCGGCGAAAAATCTGCACGGCACGCAGCCGTATGTTCGTCAGGCTAAACTACAATTAGCGAAGATACGGCACCCGACGCCGCTTCGCCGCTGGATTGCTCTCAATGTGGCTAACTGAACATCCATGCGCTGAATCACGAGCGATGTTCAGAAAACTCGCCCAGTGAAGGAGCTACGCAGTAGGGTTATACATCCTCTGACGATTCTGTGTGAGTTGGAGGCGTTTCATGAAGATTAAATATGTGTTTTCTGTTCTCAAAAGCACGAAATGCAGAGAAGAAAACGAACGAATACAGGAAGATTTAAACTGGCGACTCCCAGAAGATGAAGCTGGAATTTTACCTCTCGACACCTCAACAGAGGGCTGCTATGTGAAAAATACGGGGAACATGCATGCAAACATACAAACTGGAAGAAGAAAGGCCAGGGTCACTTTCCTCCAAAGGACATTCGAATAACACCATAATAAGATTTACGTCGATACAGCGAAGTGTTATGAGGAAACGGTGAAATTAGTTGTGACCAACTATGAAGGGAACATCATCGACTGCATCACCATGCGGAACACCACCACAAACACGCTGAAACTGCAGCCGTCCTTCTTGCAATTCACTGTGGAGAACAAAACGGCCATGGCCTGCACATCCTGACTGATTGGCAAGAGGCCGTAAGAATGCTAAAGGCAAGAAGAGTACCACTTGCACTTTAAAGGATCCTTCCGAAATCCGTCCAGAAAGTTCAGAACATAACATGGATCCAGAGACTTCAGATACTGCCACGTAACGGGGCGGGGAACAGGCGAGCGTGCGACCCCTCTCACCACCCCCCTGTCACCGACGCCTTAGGACACCCTAGCACCGCTACGTAAGGTGAATATGTACAAAACGTCAGAAAAGATGGGGCTACGAATCGAACCCCGCATCGGGAACTAAAGGCAACTGAAACCGAGATGCTACTTAACCTTCGAAGAAATACCCTCATAAATAGATATCGCTGGGCGAAGATTTTCCGAAAACGGCACTGTTACTACAGAGAAAACAGGAGGCTATGTGGAGAGACTGCTATCCTCTTCCATGGCACGTGAGCCCTCCCACACCTCTGGGCAGTAGCCAAACAACAAACCAAAATAACCCGTCACTGAATTAACGAGAATCATTCGCGACTACCCTTTTCAGACCCAAGTTACCGGTCCAAAAGGACCTAATCAGCCGGGCGAAGACGGGAGCGGAAGCCACTGGAGCCTTGGACACAGGGTTCTACCTGCGATAATCTTTTTCTCCTCTGCCCCTTGCCTTTATTCTTACCTCAATAAGGTTTCTTAAGTCAGTCGGTGTCTACAAGTGGTTCTCCCTAAGTGGCTCTCCTTCCCGAAACAGTGGCTCTCTCTCCTCAGTAAAAGGGAGCGCCACAAATCATCATTATCATTAAGATGTAAAATTAGGCTCTGAATACATACCATTGGCTTCTTGTAGTTTTTTGTTCCATTTGAGAGACGCTGCCGGGATAATATCGGTTTCTCATTTGCCTATCTTGCAGACCTACCCCAGGTAGCCGGATCGCCTTTATTTAGCCTAATAAGAGCTATCGTATATGCCTAGCTCGGCTACATAAGCCACGGCAGTTCGATTGGGACCATGTTTCACTTGAGGCTCGAGCTACCACAAACGCGTGGACTTCTTTTTTTGCAACCCCATTTTCCTCAAGCAATCTCAGATTTACAACCCGTTTTTTAGCTCGACAAGGTGCCGGACAACCCTACGTTTATCAAACTCTTCGAAAGCGTCCTTCTGCAATGGTCCCTACACGCCATACGCCATGAAGGGGAATTCGGAAAACCATATTGTTTCCTTGGACTTGCCGCATTCCCGCCACTCCGCCGCCGGCCAACTTTTTTGACCCAGCAGTACCGGCAGCGGACGACGTTTTCTCTGCCGCCGCGCGTCCGGTGCGCTCGGCCGGTAGTTGTTCGTAGTATTTTCGTCGCATATTCGCGCCATGCATTCTGTAGTTTACAGATTATCAACGGTTGCTCGAGGCGAACCAAAAAGAACAAGAGCGGATCGTTCAGCCAACTAGTTGCAGCAAGTTCATTTAACCGGTGAATATTTTCGAGCCTGGCGCACTTTACCGACAGCAATATTTTAAATAAGCTGCTGGTCCTTCCCCGCTCCGTCTTCGCGCTTTGTCAGGCGGGTCGCTTAACGACCTTCAGTGCATTTTTCTCCTTTCGGCGCTTCTAATCAACGGACTTTAGCTGCTGCCTCTGGACGATATTGCTTACAGAAGCCCGTACAGTGGCTGTCGTAGGTTACTGACTGCGATAATTGCGGACCAATGGTTTTCGTAAATGAATAATAAAGAATGATGACTGACTGAATACTGAGGGATACAGCCTGCCTCGCAGTGTATAAAAGCTGTAGTCTGTATCTTTTAATACGATGACCTCACAGAAAGCTTTGATTTCCGTTTATTTAACGTGTTCAGCCACTTACTTACTGTTCATTTCGAGAAAACAGTTATAGATGCTTCTATAAAGAGCTCTCAATGTTCACAAATTTTTTGACGTCAAAAAATGTAGTACCCAAAGTACCCAAAAAGAGTTGAAAAGTTGATCAGTGAAGGGATGACTAGCTGTTAACAAAAACACAAAATATTAACCGAGTGCAAGATGGCTTTGTTAAAGTTAAATCAGCGGAAACCGCTCTTTTAATACAAAAAAACTAATACTGCAGTCTTTCAAATATCAATCATGCACGCTTGGCATCCACATTGATTTCTCAAAAATGTTTGACTCAATAAATCATGATATGTTGCTCCTTAGACTAGAATACTATGGCTTCCGAGGTGCTTTTCTTGTGCTCATCCGCTCGTACCTCAAATATAGACAGCAACACGTAGTGATTCATGATGAATTAATATACAGCACAGCTAATATTGTGATGTCTCTCAAGGGAGTATACTTGTACAACTATTCTTTAGCATTTATAATAATGATATTGTATGCAATGACCATAACGCTAAATTTGTTATATACGCGGATGATGCCACTGTGTTTTTCTCGGGACGTCAGCAACCTGAAATGACCGACAACGCAAATGCTGCTTTGCGCGATTTATTTTAATGTAGCAATGCATCTTAACTCATAATTAATTCCAAAAAAACTACGGCAATTCTCCGTCGCCCAAAGAACCAAACAGTCGGTACTTTACCTAACAATGTTCTTCGTGGTAATAGTATTGAAATTGTTCCGTCCATAAGAAGCCTCTGTGTAACTCTACAAGAAACCATGCTCTGGGACATCCATACAGGATATTTAGCTAAGAGGCTCGCTAAGATTGTCGACATATTAACTCATGTTCTTTCTCAGTTGCCACAGGCTGTGCAATAACTGATTTATAATTGTTTATTAAACTCTTGCATTGCCTACTGGCACCTGGTGTTGCGTGGGACTACATTTCGAAACATTTTACGGGTATTTAGGTTACAAGAAAAGCTGTCTGTATGCTAGCGAACACTTTTTATTACACCTATACCCAGCCTCTTTTTACCTCATTGAATGTTGTACCTGTAACCACATTGTACAGCACGCTGCTGCAGCCTTGCTATAAAAAGACTGCAAAAACTCCACCCGTATTTCTGACCCAACCTCTAAATTATTTCAACGAGAAAAACCATACCCAACAAGAAGTGATGAACCCCGGCAAGTGCCTCATGTGCGTACAAATTATGGACGGCAAATGCTTCGTTTCCAAATTCCAATGCTACTGAACAGGTAGTATAACAAAGAGTTACCACGACGGGCTGCTTTCTTGTATGCTTCTGTGTGTTTTGGTGTTTTCGTATATCATGTCATGATATTCTTGCTCTAGGTAAATGATAAATGTATTACAGGACTAAGCATGTTATGTGGAATTTCGGCAAAACTACTGTGATATTAAGGTGTTCTTTTGGCGTCTAGTACCAGTGCTACTACTGCATGTCTAACTTGTAGGTGGTGCATTCTCCATCACGCCCATTGTTGGCTTTTAGGATGTACCCCTGACATCATTTGATGTTGACATAAAATAAATAATAAGAAAACAACTGTAGAATTGCTCGGGTTTGTCCAGTTGGACTATGTCGACATGAAACTTAAGCTTGAACGAAAAAACGCAGGACGCAGGAAGAAAAGACGGACACAATACTGACTATCAACATCCAGTACAACAAATCGTTCCTGCTTGTCAAAAACGCATTCGCACTTTTTTGATCAGCCACGGGTGGACAGGAAAATTTTTTCGCGCTCTCATTACGGCATTCGCATCGGGGCATATTGCTGTCCACCGCCGCAAGTTCTAGGTGGCGCTGCCAGGCCTCCATTGGTGCGCCGCCGCCAAGCGCGTTTACAGGCCCATTGTGTGCGCCGCGGCGCTGGGCCCATACAAAAAATTGTATGGTCGGCTATAGGAAATCCTTTTTATGGTCGGCTTTAGCTATTTGGCCCAATATTCTTTAGACGTTTCTATGGGTGTCTTTGGAGAATCGTATCACCATTCCTATGATGTCGTTCGCTTCTTCTATAGCCAGTTCTGTGGTTATCTTTAGATATTCGTATCCACATTCCTATGGGTGTCTTTAGGTTCTTCTATAGCCGGTTCTATGGTTGTCTTTAGCGATTCGCATCGCCATTCCTATGGGTGTCTTTAGGTTCTTTTATAGCCGATTCTGCGGTTGTCTTTAGATATTCGTATCGACATTCCTATGGGTGTTTTTAGCTTCTTCTATAGCCGGTTCTATGGTTGTCTTTAGCTATTCGTATCGACATTTCCATGGGTGTCTTTAGCTTCTTCTATAGCCGGTTCTACGGCTTTCTTTGGGTCGTCTTTTGATATCGCTATGGCTATAGAAGAAGCTAAAGGCACCGATAGGAATATCCATAGAAATGGCTAAAGACAGCCATAGAAATGTCTAAAGATAATTGGGCCAAAGAGCTAAAGGCCACCATAAGAAGGATTTTCAATAGCCGACCATACGATATTTTTGCATGGGCTGCAGCCAGAAGAGAATCGCCACTACATGAAACACAGCGAAAGCAGTAGCCTCTGGGAAAATATTAACACGCTGCCATGCCTGCATATAGCCTTACGGATCTCTAGAACTTCTCCTGTGGCACTTAGGATGTGTGGCTATCTGCATTCTGTAATATATGCTCCAAGAACACTTCAGCGATATAGGGGGAGTGCAAGGTTGCAACTGCAAACACGTCGCCAGTTTTCATTCACAAAAGGCTTAAACAAAGGCAAACAAGAAAAGCAAAACCAAGGGGTTCATTCATTACATTCATTACATAAAGGGCTGCTATCTACGCTACTTCGCCACCAGTAAACTGTTGTTCACATACGCCGATCGAAACACACAGCACACGCATTCCAACACTCTGGCTCACGCTTACGTCATTCGCTCGACAGCCACACTACGCGGCACATTTTCCGCGAACGCCCACCGAGACACATACACATACAGGTGCTGGGTAGTCCACAGAAAATAGAACACCCAGAAGTCCTTCATTTCACCCAGTACTCAATGCACGAAGTTGCAAATATGGTGGCTAAAATGGAAATGCACTCTTAATTAAACAATGAAGACTGTCGCCCATAATGCAATAATAAAAAACGTTTTCCAAGACCGTTCAAATAGTTCCTTGTACTTTTCTCAGTTCGCGAATAAATAATTATATTTGTCTCATCACCGCGGCGAAATCTTCACTTCTGTGTACATTGCAATGCCCATGTGGTGCAGGGTAGCTTGGAAACATATTCTTAAACACCAAAAAAGTCCTTCATTTCTCGCACATTACAGCCTCATCAGTTCGTAAGATCACTTACCCTGGTTTTGCGTACGATGAAATTCCTGTCGATGTATCGCAGGTACCCGTTTTCGCATCACTTCGGGTTGATGTTGAATTAATCGTAACACTGTCACTGTAAACACCGAAATTTCCGACAGTGAAAAGCGGCACATTTGCTTGGCGTCACACCATCAACACGAACACATTGCTGTCGAGTCATAAATTTCCAACATTAGGCAATACGTGCCATGCCCGCGCACATGAGCAAGGAGACGAGATGTGGCTGACTGAGTACATCCTGGTACAAGCAGGTCCATCGCGCTAGCAAATAGTGCGGAGATACGTGCCCATCTTTCGACCTTTTTCTAACTTGTTTCCTGGTAAAGATTTTTTTGGCAAATACAACATCGCCTAACGTTTTGTTTTCTTCATCCGAAAAAACTATATCTGTTATCAGTACTCAGGGAAAATTTTCTGCCACTATTATTGCTGCGCGCACGAATACTAACACAGCACGGAACGCCTGACCCTCTCTTCCAAGAAAACTTCCCTTCGCACAACCGTGCTAAAGCGTCCACGCGCGCGGTACTCACGCCGCCCCCCCACCCCCGCCCGGTCATGGTCCCCTCTACCTTTTCAACGCTTCACAGAACTTCCTTTCCCTGCCTCCTTTGGTCCAGCTTGGGTCACTCTCCCCCTTTCTCAATGACTAATTTCAAAGTGAGCTCCGCGGGAGAAGGAATGCGGTTGTTCGCAGATGCCACCATATTTCTGACTGCGCCCGCAGGAACGGGAGCCGCAAAAGTTCTTTCCAATTTGTTTTGACGCTGAGAAGGCCGTTTTCAGAGAAGCCCGCTTTTTCACTTGACCGTGGCAGCGAAGGGCCGCAGAGGAAGAATTCTCCGAACTTTTACGTCTTTCGGTCGACGTTCATTCGCAAGCTTTGCCGACGCACAGTATCCAAATTTCGCAACCTTAATTTGAGCGTTAATCTGTCTGTAGCTTCCTTTATTCGTACTTTTCCCGTATTGTTGGTATATTAGGTACCTAACGTTATAGAACAAAAACTTTCTTATTACTGGCCGATGAACCTCATCATCGTTATTCAGTCGGTGTTGTAGATGTAGCTAGGTAAATCATGAGTGTATAAATTACACGTCATAAGTCATGTTGGAACCAGCGGAATAGAATTTATGGTGCGCTCGAATTATACCTTTATAGGCTAACACTTTTTTATTAGCGGCTGGAGACTTAGAGGCTTATGTCACTATGTAGTTAGCTAAGGAAGCTTTTATGGATGCAAGCCTCTAAATTCTGCGCCAAACGCTTTCCTAATTCCGGCGAAATGTTGCTTAATTGTCACACGTCTAAAGGTTTAGTTATATATTGCGCTGTAGCCAGCCGCAGAAACTTTATGGGTGCCTCTGTTTAGCTTTAGGGCAGATTCGCTCTAATAGCTGGCAGAAGACAGCTGAATGGTTCCAATTATGTAGACTTAGAGCTAGACAACGGCCTATATCCAGCCAAATGAGCTTTTATGGCTTTCTCACTTAAGCTTTAGGACGAATTCTTTTCAATATCTGGCAAAAGACAGCTCAATGGTTTTGAGTCTGTAGACTTAAAGCTAAACAATTGTCTATAGCCAGCCAAAAGAGCTTTGTCACGGCTAGCCTATAGAACTAAAGCCATAGATTTTTCTTTAGCTGGATACAGTAGCCTGAATATCTGTGACTCTGCAGACTAAACACACTAGGATGTTCTATAGTCGTCTAAAGATAATTATATGGTTTACATTCTTAGTACAGAATGCATAAAAACTTCAATAGCTTGTTATAGCCCCATTTATGCACTTTTATGGGTGACCATAGGGACCCATAGGCGGCCATAGCTCACCATATATTTTTCTATAGACGCCCATAAAGCATTTTTGTATGGGGGCACTGCCAAATGGGTGACAATTCGTGAAGCGGAGACTGCATGCTCACACTTCCTGTGATGAATAGGCTCCCATGCACCGCTGTTTAGTAAGCTGCCAGCAGCCAACCTAGCAACATTGGACAGCACTCATAGCTGCGAAAACTAATGGTGGCGCAATGAAAAGATGTCTTGAAGATTAGCCACATTGTGGAGATATGGCTTCGTGTTCTAGAGTTTAATGCAAGGACAATCACGTAGTAGCGCCTAATGGTAGAGCCGTTGCCTTCGAACAGGGTCACATTATTTGATATGTTGAAGCCTCAACGTTAAACTGCCATCTACTGAACAATAAGATTTGCCATTTGTCAAAGAATATCGCCAAGCTTTATTAACATTCTAGGCTTCACTACGTTTCCTGTTAATAAAGCGAAAATAACTCGCACAGCGGGGTACGAAGACAGCTCACAAGGAATATATTGTTTTGAAATCTGTAAACGACTTACTGGAACATTACAGTTACAGAAAACTGGACCACAGCTCTGCCTTTGCATTTTGTCTACCCTGTTTATTTTTCAGGACGCGTGTTTCATATTAGTTGCCTGATGAACTGTATTGTGGAGGTTGGGGTTGCCTACTTGGAAAGATGCATCGTCGAAGTGTATACCCTGCGCCATGCGGTCACAAATACGTACGGCAGACGTCGCGATACTTGAACGTGCGCTTAGGGATGCATCTGCGGGATTTAAAGAATGGGCACGCTGGGCAATCAATTAACGTCGCACTGGCCAGGTCAGTTCACATTGCCTGAAGTAAAAATGCAGGCCTGTCTCTAACTATACTGCAGGGATAGCAAAGCAAAAAAACCAGCTCGCAAAAGAAACCGTTGGGACATGTCAAATGGCTCACCTTGGTCACGGTGGCAGAAGCATGCCGTCTTTGTGTTAATCAGCCAAATAAATAGCGTATATTGCACCTTAATATTTCCAAACGGCCGAAGCCAGCTTTCTCTCCCTTGTCTTTTTTGTTTTTTTGGTACCGGATGTCATAGCATTGTGGGTTGTTGCATATAGTCGTTATGTGTGAGAGCACGAGCTGTGTCGCACGATATTGTCATGTGGTTGCCTGACAGATGGGTATAAATGCTGCGCAGCCTAACTTTTTCTAATTTGCATATTTTTTGAGTAATACAAGAGATGTTTTATGAATAAATGCTGATTAATTGATTATAGGGTATAACGCACTGGCACTACACAGGCGATAAGGTGATAAGGCGCGCCGAGCCGTTGATGAGGATTCCGGATTCTTTTTTGACCACCTGGGCATCTTTAATGTGCGCCCAAAATCTTGAGCGTGAGGGCGTTTTCGCTTCTCGTATCCACCAGAAAAACAGCCGCCGTTCCCTGGAATGGACCCCGCGTCCATGCGCTACAAATAAAGGCTAGTTGGAAGTAGCGCTTGAACCACTCGTCCTCATTCTTCCTTGATAAAATCTTTCCGTTATACACGTCTACATGAATCAGTTCTAGTGGGCTTTGTTGATTTTTATTCAGGTATAGTTATATAAAATATGCTACTTTCCCGAAATTCTATAAAGGTTGGCATAAAATAAAAATTTACTTGCCACGATGGGACTCAAGTCTGGAATGTTGCAAGCGAATATACCTACGTGAACAACTTTTGCTCTTATTGCGTAAACAACTGCCTTGCGTAATTCTCGTTTATTTATCAGAACAAAACATTTCTGGCCCACATCAGTTATAACAACTCCCCGTTTCATGCTGAAATGCCGCCGTGAAAGCGCACTTTTTATGTTGTAGACGCTGAAGATGCACCCGCTCTTGCCTTTCGGGGAGACGCGGCGACGAGGAGCTTGCGGCAAGGTGATGCTGCCCTCGCGCTGTCGCCCCCGCCCCTCCTACAACTACACGTCAGAAAAAAATCCCTTTTTCCGGGCTGGGATTGCGAAGGCCCTAAGGGGAGTGAAGAAAAAGAGTCGAGTCAGGCCTTGGATAAGCCTTTACTTGAAGACCTACAGAATATGACATAACAGTTCTCTGGATGGCATTTAGAGGTACCAAAGAGCCTTTGACGGAAGAGCTGCAGCAGCGATCGAAGCATTCAGGTAGCCGTAGTAAATAGGAGGCACGCATTTCTCATGAAATACATTCCCCACCAATACATCTGCGTTGTAGTGGTTGCCCAAACGAGAGGAAAGTTCTGCATTCGGAGAACTTTCAGGCAAACCGTTCCATTTTGCTTTGTTTACGCAGCACGTTTAGAAGGAGTACTTAGCCTAAACATAAGAAGCGAAGATTACTACGACATGGGAGTATTTAGAGTAGCGGTTTACTTATGTATAGTATTATTTTGTTCTTTATGCCAACACCTCATTAGAAAGGTTAGACGAAGTCTAAAGGTACAAAGATAAATATAAATAAAAGGAAAGCAACATTTCGCCAATACAAAAATACATACGTAGAGGCCATATATAGAACGCTTGGAATGGGTACAAATTGTTTCCCCTAAATATTGTGTGAGACTAGGATAATGACGGTTTTCTTCGCTGTTTTTTGGCTCATAAGTACCTAAGCCAAAAAAAGGCGATTTAGAGATAATGTGTATTATCTTGCCTACTGATTTAAACATCATATATGGTTTGACAAAAGTGTACCTCCACCAAAACAAATATACCAAAGCTGTTCTGAAACACACCTTCCGTACACAATTACATGGCTTTTTCACATTTACGTCAAAATGAGGATGTCTAATAAACCAACCAATTATAAAAAGCAAACGAACAGTTTTATTTGTGTCTAGAGGTCTTTTTTGTAGCTACACAGGAAAACGTTAAAACTATGTGGTGCTCGTGTGGTAAAAAGTTTTGAAATTAAAAACGCATTGCTCAGATACTTAGTAAGTCGATCTTTTTTAGTCTAAAATACCGACTTCACCATGCCGGCTAACCCACCGTGGTGGCTCGGTGGCTAAGGCGTTGCGCTGCAGCAGGAGATCGCGGATTCCATTCCCAGCCGCAGTGGCCGCTCTTCTGTAGGAGGCGAAAAGCAAAAACGCCCGTGTCTACGAGATTTCGGTGCAAGTTAAAATCCCCAGGTGGTCAAAATTAATCCGGAGCCCTCCATAACGGTTACCCTCATCGCCTGCATTGCGTCGGCGCGTTAAACCGTACAATCAATCAATAAACCATGCCGGCAGTGGTTTAGTGTACTCATTAACAAGTAACAACTTGTAAATGTTCTCGAACCTGGCGTGTTTCGATTCGCGATAAATACTACACGGGCACAATTATTAGACAGAAATTTCTGATGACGAGTATGCGCATTACATTTTTTTTCCTGGGTGGGGGGGGGGTGACTCCTTCCAATATTTTCAGAAAGCAGCAGGCCCTGCTAATTCTCTCGGTGTTTGTCAGAAGCTCAGCGTCTTGTAATATTAGAATATTCTCTCAGAATCTTAGGCTCATGGCTATCTTTCTACCAGGTAACGTTATCCGTGTTTCTACCACGCCTCATTGTCCGACACTACATGGACAATGAGGCATGGTGCCGTAGTGGACGGTGCCGGATTAGTTTGAATGCCCAGGTACTATTGACGTGGTCCGAAATCTCGAACCAACGGGAGAGTGTGCTCGCCCGGTGATCTTTCAAATATGAAGATGCACTCTCCTTCGACTCTTCGTTTTACCGACTTTGTCCACGACCATAGACATCGGTGGACCAGGTCTTTGAAAACGTCGAGCGGCGGAATGTTTTTTTTGTCACACACAAGGTCGGTTCGCTGTTGTATGTGGTCTTTTCGTGGTATGGATCCTCTTCGTGCCTCAATGTTCTCCTCCCCTTCGGGTCGTTTGAAAAAAGAAAACTCATTCTGGCACAGTTCTCATGAAACTCTTTTAAAATGGCACAAAAAATTTTTCGATCACTCAGATGTGCGATATATTTTGCTCTTTGGCAGCAGTAATCAAATTGAGTAAAATGGTAGTAAGAAAAAAATATTTCTGCAATATGAGCAGACCAAATAGAGCGCTACGAAAGCACATTTGGATACAATTATAGTGTATGAAGTTCCTGTAGATGGTTTCCATAAAGACGCATATACAGGAATTATACAGGCAGATAGCTCCGCGCCCTATCTTTTTCCGCGCCACATAACCTGACAGTTAGCAGCTGCTCTACGCGTTGCGTGTCCTTCGAACCGTTCGTTCACCTAAGCATTTCATTATACCGCGGTATATTCGAACGCATTTCACTAGATTCTCATTGCTTTTTTTTCAACACAACTACCCCCGCTTGACATCATTGTTTTCTAACACGACGACCCTCGCCTGACGTCCAACAGGCGTCCCAACAGGGTATTTAAATGCAGAGCATTTCAGTAACTCACGATGTCACCAGCGTTGACGTCCGTAGTCCGCACCGTCGTTGTCCCTACTATGTAAGAAAAATACTATCCGGCGCCCGGTTTCGATCCCTCGACCCTGCGGGCGGAACGCAATGTACATGGTGCTCTAGCCACTGCACCACAAAGCCGACACAGAATGGGAGGCTACGGACGCGTCTCATATCCTTGACTCATTCAAATTACTGCTGACGAGCGCTCTCTCGTCAGCAGTTGCCACAAGTGCAACAACATTAACGTAACGCAAACTACTTAAGGTCGTGCGCCCCCGGAAATGCTCTGCATTTGATCGTGCCCCTCGCGAGGGGGATGTTGACGTGAGCACTGGAGACCGCAGGCTTTAGCACATTGGCGTACTAGAAGTGAGATGCCATGCATTGGTGTGAGCCTCTTTTAATTTGTTTCTTCAAACTTCCCTTTTCCGGTAGATCGAGTTTGAACTCGAGTCAGTGGTCGGTATTCGGTAACCTAATGATACAGCCATGGCGGCCCGGTTACAGGGCGATCTGCTAACAGAACGACCCGGTTCCTGCCCCGCGATAATATTTTTTCACAGTAAAATGTTGTCTGAAGTAGATTTTACGCATCCTTTTTCCCGCTACGGTGCACCTAAAAAAAATGCGTCTTCGGAGTTTTATTTACATCGTAGGGTAATATGCTGGTTTAATGAACATGCGGGCCCCTTCCCTTCTCCTTGCCCCTACTGTTCGGTTAGAGCCTTGCCTTGACTATCCAGGCAATACGGCTGACTTTAAATCTAAAAGAATGGTTACTGTAACGACAAACAATTCATTCTTTCAAGGTGACTCTAAACCACTAACCATTTTTTGTGATCTCTCAACGTGCGTACCCATGTAGCTAATCATAGGCACTTCTCTATTTTTTTGGTTAAGACTTTTTTGTGTTTCCGTTGGTTTCGGTCACAGGGGGAACGTCACCTATCTCTTGTGTTGGCTACGTTACTATCGCGAGTCTTGTTTCTGGATTCGTTCATTTTGGGCTAACTTGAAACCTTTTTTTTCGTTCATAATTTTCACGAAGATCGGCATTGCTTACCCCTGCCGAATATTCGATGTGCCTGAGACTTATTCAACCTTGGGAATGCTCTCCTCCCCCTAAAAAAGCTACATCACCCGCATGTAGTCGCTTCCCCACCGGTCCCGTTCACCCGTAAGGAAAGCATACACTGTTTATAACAAAGACATGCTCCTGTTCCACGCGGCGCATGGCCCCATTAAGGCACACCACCTCATCTTTTATTGCTTCAGAAAGGGCTTAATGTTCTCTGTTCACTTCATTCCACTGTCTTTTCTACGTGGCGTCCTCAGCTCCTAATCTCTGGACTCGCGGAGACCACAGCGTAGACGTCCTTCATAATCTCCCTCGGTTGCCTGACAGCCAGCCGCCCCCCCTTCGCTTTGACGCGTCTCCGTCACTGCAAGACATTAATTCCGTTTCCATATACCACCACCACGGTTTCTGTACGTTTTTCTATCCCGCACTTGCTCCTTCACCTCTGTTGTCACTAGCTTTACCGTTTTTCCAGAGGGCTTGCAAACCATAACTCGGTGATCCTCCCGAAATCTCTTCAATATTGCTCTCTGAAGTAGAGATGTTCGAATCTACCGCCAGGGCGATGGTGAATCGGTGCTCCCTTTGCTCCTGGGGTGCGCAGTTGTGCTTTCGCCGTGGTCCCCGCACCACCTGCCTTTGCATAGCTTTTGCCCGGCTGCAAGCGCTGCCTTTCTTCACGGTAGACTTAAGCTCCCTCCGTAACCAGCGTTCACATCTGTGCCGTCGTTTATATGCGTGGCCGCCCTGCCTTACTCTGGTTTTGCTTGTGAACGCTCGGCATGATGATGATGATCATTAGTGGCTTTCCCTTTGAATCGGGGCGTCGGTTGTCAGCAATCGACTTGCCTGTTTTATTACGTTTACATGCCCTACTCCCAGGTTAACCTATAGATTTGCTTCCTCCCTCCCATTTCTCCCTCTTTTCTGTTTTAAACTCATCGCCCCCACCCCCCTTTTTTCTCCCCTCGCTGTTCTAAATTCTCGTCCGCATGATTACCCCACCTGCGTACCCATCCCTTCCCTGCTTTTCCTCCACCACCACTCCAGTCGCCTCTTCGTCACCTCTATGGCCTTGAAGTTGAGGTTCCCCCTCGCCCCAAAACCGCAAAGCCTCCGCCAGCGTCGTTTCCCCCTCACCCCACGGTGGCCGTATCTCTGTGCAGCTCCTGACAATATGTTCTATAGTTTCCCGATCACTGCCGCAGCATGCACAAGTTTCATCCTGCTGCCTGCAGCTACCCGTGTATGCCCGGGTTCTCAGGCACTCTGCCCGTGCCTCGAAGAGCAACGCACTGCCTCTCGTATTGCCATAGAATCCCTCCTTCTTAATTTCCAGTTTCTCTGCCCTATAAGTCTCCAGGGTTTTTTTCGCTTCCATTCTCTCTGCCCACTTCGTCATCTCTGCTGCCTTTACCTGCTTTTTAACTGTTGTGTAAACCCCGCTTTCCCCTACCGACTTTCCGTACCGCTTGGTCAGCTGTCTGGTCCTCCGCCTCCACCGCGTGTCCACGCTCCTCAAATACAGGTACTTAAACACCCCCGCGGCCCATTTTTTGTCCTCCATGTCATGAAGTCGCTCCTCAAACTTTATCTCGCTCTGCGCCTCCCTCGCCTCGAAAGACGACCAGCCCATATCCCCTTGTACCGCTTCATTTGTAGTTTTACTGTGGGCCCCTAGGGCCAATCTGCCTACCGCCCTCTGATTTACTTCCAGGCCCGCTTGGGTCTCTGACTTCATGCACAGAACCGAATTAGCGAAAGTTAATCCTGGTACCATGACCCCTTTCCAGACTCCCCTTACCACCTCGTATTTGCTGTATCCCCAGAGGGCTCTATGCTTCATTATAGCCGCGTTCCGTCTTCCTTTCGTCTCTAGGTGAGCCTGATGCGCCTGCGTGTAATCTTCGCTGTTGTTCAGCCACACTCCTAAATATTTATACTCTTTCACCAATGGTATTTCTACTTGCTGCACTGATACTGTTTTGTGCTTCTCGCCGTCATTAAAGACCATGATCGGCGATTTTTCTCTGCTAAAGGATAGCCCTAGGTGCGTCGCTTCTTCACCGCATATATCCATCAAGCCCTGCATACTTATCCGGTTGTCCGCCATCAACAATATGTCGTCTGCATACATTAGTCCCGGAACCCGTTGTTCCACCACCCGCCCGTTTTTCATGTAGGATAAGTCGAACCCCATCGTGCAGACTTCTAGCTTCCTTTCTAACCCCATCATGTAGATCATGAACAGCAGCGGAGAGAGAGGACATCCTTGTTTCAGACCCTTGTAGGTGTATACAGGCCTATTTTATTTACCCCCTCCCACAGTATTTGCACTTGGTTCTCCCGGTATAGCTCCCTGAGTAAGCTAATGAATTCTGCCCCAACTCCCTCGTCCTCCAGGATACTCCAAAGCCGCTCCCTGTCTACATTATCATAAGCCGCTTTAATGTCCAGAAAGGCTAACCACAAAGGTCGGTTTTGCATTTTCGCCACCTCTATGCATTGGCTTACCACGAATAAGTAGTCGTCTAGTCTTCTGTCCTTTCGAAACCCACTTTGAAGATCCCCTAATATCCTATTTTCTTCCACCCACTGTTCTACTTCGAACTTCACTGCCTGCATTGCTAACCTGTACAGCACTGACGTGACGGATACTGGCCTATACGAGCTTGGGTTTGTCCTGACTCCTTTGCCCTTGTACACTAAGTTCATCCTGCTCATTTGCCACGCGGCCGGTATTGCCTTTTCTTCTATCTTTGTTCTGATGGCTTGCAGTAGCTTTCCCTTGCTCTTTGGTCCTAACTGGTTAATCAACTCCATCGGTATCCCATCAGTGCCTGCCGCGGTATTCTTGCGGACCTTTTCCTCTGCTCTTTTCCATTTCAGCTTGTCCCCATCTATCTCCAGACATTTCGGCCTACCCGCCGCAACATCTCTGTGTCGCTGCGGGGCCTCTTTATCCACCTTACCGAACCTTACCGAACTTCTCCGTGATGATTTTGTGCAGGTATGCTAATTCTTCCTCTCCCTTGAGCATCTGTCCCTGCTCGTTTTCTATAGTACCGCCTTCTGTGGGACTCGTACGTTTCCCTAATGCCTGCACATGGTTCCAAAACCTTTTCGCGCGTCTCTACCCCTTCCTCGTATTTGCGCTACCCATCGCTCGCTGTCCCCCTTTATTTTCGCCTGCACTAATTGCTGCACTTCCTGTTTCATTTGCTTATACTGCTCCCATTTTAGGTCCACCTCTTCCTGATGTCTCCCCATCCTCTTGGCCTGCCTGTGCTCTCTAGACGCCTGTTTACGCCTCTCTATCGCCGCCTTTATTTCTTTGTTCCACCACCTTTTGGGTGTTTTTTTCCTCTCCATCGATTGGCCCCCTCTGCCTTGACTATTTTTTCCTGCATAGTCCTGATGAGCCTGTCATATTCCCACTGTTCTCCAGGATTTCTTTCTATGTCAGCCTCAATGCTTATGGCTATATCCGCAATTTGTTTGCTGTTTAACTTTGTGCGCTGCTCCGGTCGACCCGTTTTTTCGCCCTCCAGTTTCCCAAAACTCAGGTTTATGCGCTTGTGGTCACTGCCCAGACTGTGGCCCCCTTCCTCATCTATGGTCATGCCAACCAACCATTCATAAAGTCCCTCTGAAATAAGGCAGTAGTCAATACTCGACTGTCTCCTACCACACTCCCACGTTATTTGACCCTCGCATTTTAGTTCCCTATTTTCTATGACCAGCTTCTGGTACTCACACATATCTAGCATTAGATTTCCGTTGGAGTCGGTGTACCCGTCTAAATCTTCAATGTGGGCGTTCATGTCCCCTACCAATAGTACCTCCCCGGAACGTTTCAAATCTTCGATGTCCTTTTTTAGACACGCCACCAGTTTTTTGTTTTGTTCTTTGCTATCCTTACCCGTCCACAGGTCAGACACCCCTAAAGCCATCTCTCTACCCTCCACTATCTCTTCCATCCACACATGTTCTTTACAGTCTTCTTTCACTCTCTTCCAATTAGTCCCCTGCCGTACCAGCATACCTACTCCTCCGCCTTTTCTCAATACAGCCGTCCTGTTACAACGTTCCCATACATACTCTCCGATTACCGGAGGTTCCTCCAAGTCCCGTAGGTGCGTCTCGGTCACAGCGTATACCTGGATATCTTCCTCTTCTAGCTGCTTAGTAATCTCCATTCACTTCTCTCTTTTCCTGCCACCCTGCATGTTTATGTACGCGATATTCAGTTTTCTCCCTCTCTTCTTTACACGCCGTCGTCGTCCCTTTCGTTTGCCTGCACCGATCTGCACCGACCCCGCTATCTTCCTTTGCTCCTTGCATTTGTCTATGCCATCTTCGCAAAGGCCTGTGGGCCCCCTAAAAAAGCCACAGTTCGCGCCGCGTGTCGTCTTCCGATGCCTGCTCCCACCTGGCCGTTGAAATGCACTCCGCCACGCTGGAACGCCCTTTTCCGGCCCATCCATTGGACATCCCTGTTGATGTCTATGACAGCGAAACTCAGCTCCTTGCCCAGCTCCCGTATGTCTCGGTTTACCGCTACAACTTCCCTTTCCACATGTACCCCTCTCCCTATTATCTCTGGTACTGTGCTCACGACGACCTGCACATGTGGGCATAGCTCCCGAAGTTCCTTCACCCCCTTTTCTAGCTGCTTGCGCACTACCGCGCCCCTTCCCTGCAGAACGTCATTGGTTCCTCCTGCGATAATCACTAGGTTCTGCCCCTGCATATTTTCCCACATTTTATCCTTTGCCTTTTCTTACACTACCCTGACCGTCTGCCCCGGGAACACGCCAACCTGCACTCTCTCGTCCTCTCTCACCCGGCCTCTAATCTCCATTTCTGAGTACCGCATGTTGGAGTCCCCCGCCACGATCACCATGCGCCTTTCTTCCTTTTCCTGTCTGCCCCCCGGCGCGGCCACCTGCTCCCGCACCGGCTGAGTCAGCGCCAGTCCGGAATCGTCTTCGGGCGTGACGTCTTTGTCCTCCTCCTTTTCCTTCTCGGGGTCAAGCACTGCCGACACATCTGCCTGGTGACCTGCTTCATTGTTTGTTGGGATGTCACCCTTCGTCACCATTTTGACCTCCATTTGCGCCAACCTCGCTTCGAGTGCCTTCCTCTGCTCTTTTTCATCCTTCAACTCCTCCTGTAGCTCACCTACCTGAACTCTGAGCTGCTCCTTTTCTTCCTCGAGCCGGTCGAGGTGCGACGCTAGCACACACACTCTGCACATAAAGTCCTGTCCTTCCGCGTCCTCGACCGACTCGAATCTCGTCTCCTCGAGCGGGTATTCGTCCTCCCACCCCGTGCACATCACACCCGGCTTCTTCCTCTGAGGCATGGTACTGCCCGTCCAAGACGTGCCCAACTCTGGCTTACTTCACTGCCGCGTTCTCGCGCGCTCCCTTCCAATCTAAAAGTAAGCCGCAACGTGCGATTCTCTCCTACAGCATCAATTCTTCTTTCACGAATTCCCAACGCTTACAAACCGCCACGTGCAACAACCGCGCGACACCTCTGATTCGGTCACTTCCCTACGCTAACTACCGCCGCTTTCAACTAACCTACATCTCTCTCTAAAACATGGTCACTCTAAAAAAGGAATAATAAATTTGAAACACTTATCGGTTTTCGTCGTCGATGCCTCCGCCGCGCTCTGTACGTCCGCACACCTCGCAGCTCGAACTCGAACTGCAAACACGCCCGAACTCGATTGCCCGACAGCTCGAACTCGATTGCAAACACGCCCTCTGCCGGGACTGTTATCAACCCTCACTGTACAATTTCTAACCTTTTTTTCTACCGATGTTGTTCTGAAGGGTAGTCCGTGTTTTCGCTGTGCGTCGGCAAATTATAAGCATTCATGACGTGTCTGAGTGCGCGCCGTTGTGATTTGTTTATGTATTGGTCGTTCCTCTATGAGTATCTTCGTTTGTTCGTCTGATATAAAAACAACGGCATTCACCGCCGCTGATACTGCCCGAATGTTGGGCGAGAGAACTGGCCAGTGGCTGGCAAGCGATCAGAGGTCCTTGGGTGTTGCTTTGGGTGAATGACACTAATAACTTTCTTCGACACGGGCAATACACCCAAAGGCAAGGACGCCTGGGACGATTGTGTCCGAAAAGAACAGCCTTGCTGCAGTTGAAGCCTCCCTAAGAAATACCACAACGAGCCATCAGTAAACGCCAATTGCAAAATAATATGGAGCCTAGTAAGTCATCGTACATTCTCCTTCGCTGGTACTCCTAGAAGCGTCTTGAATTTCGAGGAATGCTGCGAATACCGCTCTGTTTAGATGCTGACCTTCCTGAAAACATTTGTTAAGAAACAAGTGCTTTGTTTTCTTTCTAGTGTGCAATTCGTTTGGCCATAGACAGAGGCGCTTCTGTCAAGAAGAAAACTCGGCGCCCAATACAATCGTGTCGCTGTGAGAACAGCATCTTGGCCGTAGACTGCAGACATCAGGTTTGCAAGAGAGTCTGGGAGACAAGTTCATCGGCGGCAACTTCTTCGTGGCTTAGATTTAGCGTCATGGCTAGATCGACAGAGAACCTAAAGGCATGGATACAAATAAAAATGGCCCCATTGCATGTAGAAGTTTGCGTTAAGAGGTGGCCACCTGCTCTGCGTTCCGCCGAATTGCCAAGGTGTCGTAGGTTTCGTCTTTACCGCAAATTATGCGAATATTACGGATATTCTACTAACCGTGTCATCTATTGCACTACATCAAAGACTTCGATCAATATCGGTACGTCATAAATTATTGTTCTCGAGTATTGGGTGCGTCGTGGTGTAACATCACCGCTGGTTTGCCATGGCAGTCCGTCGCTAAGATTTTCCGTCATCGTGTTGATGGTAGGCTGGGTACGTGAAGTATGTTTACTTGATGGTAGGCTTGGTTACGGCGTGTCGGGTCATCATGCTCTGGCAGAAGGAGATTGTTGCACCGCTGTGTCTTGCTGTGAGCGCATCGCAGCGCTTGAACTTGGTGGTGTCATTCGGAAGTTGGAGAATTCGCGTTTCTTCGCCGCAGGGAAACTTCCCGTCCAAAACCTGCGGCCCTTAGTTTATCCAATTTAGTGGAAGATATTACGCGCTCGCAGTACACATTGCGCTGCGGCTTGGTGGTGCTTATATACAGGATGACGGCGAAAGGTTAAAATGAGCCGCACCTCTGCTGGTGTGAGACAGGTTGTTGCCGAATGGGAAACTTTTCAGGCAACCGGAGAGGTGAGTCGACGGAACAACCTCGCCGTAGAAGTCGCTTGTAGGGGCATCAATGGTGGGTGCCGCCGACTTCCTCGCATTCGTCGCACAGCTGCCTATGCTGGGGAGTTAGTCACATTTCGGTCTTCCTCAGACGTGCGACAATGGAGCCGCATATAATCTCCCATTGTCGTGTCATAGGGCTTATATTCGGCAAATTGGACGGTGCCTTCATCAACGCCTCCGTGAACATGCCAACCATGCGTTAAAGGGCACAGATGAGAACCTGCCTTGTCATGGCCAGAATGGCAAGGGTAATTAATGTATGGTTGTGTTTCGCGACCCTGATCAGCAAACACGGGAAACAGTGGAGGTGGGTGCGATGCATCGTGGGGGTGAAGATTCTGTTAGCATGACCTCCGTATCTTTGACAGCGAAAGATCTGGCATTTCTCGGTACGCGCACGACATAGGGGATGGCTAACGTGTGCGCGCCTGTACACTGCGCACATACTCTGATATAGTACACAGCACAGCTACTCAGATTTCTTTTTTGTACTTTTGTTAGCAGTTCATTTATATATATATCGTTTTGAAAATAAAATTTTAGGTGAAGTTAGCGCTTGCCACTGTCGCGTTCGTCCCCTGTCCCAGTTTTTGTGCTGGAAATGTGTACAGTAGACAATGGTAAGGAGTATCACGGCGGTGGGGTAGACATTTGCGGAAAGGACGTCGAGAAGCCACGCCACAAAAGCTTACGGTTCCCGGATTGTTTCGGGTGTCATCGCAGTCCCGGGTGCTTGCTGCCATTCTTTAATAACGTCGGTGTGCTAAGCTGCGTGAGGCTGTGGCGCCGTTGGGAAGACGTTCCTGACCTCCTCTTAGACTGGTGAACGAATGGCGGGGTTCATTGTTTAATTAAAAATTCACATTCCGTCAATTGATTGATTATGGGGCGTAACGTGCCGACGCCTAATAGGCGATGACGCGCACGCATCGTAGTGGAGGGCGGCGGAAATAATTTGACCACCTGGAGATCTTTATCATGCGCCAAAATGTCGAACACACGGGTGTTTTTGCTTTTCGCCTCCATCAAAAAGTAGCCGCCTGGTAATCGAGCCGGCGCCCTCTTGCTTAGCCGTACAACATGATAGCCACTCAGCCACCGCGGCGCGTGCAACCCGTCAACGCAAGCCACCAAGAACCAGTTAAGAATGTCAACTGGGCTCGGAATGTCACTACATAATAGAACGAAGATGATGCCTAGATCACACTGCATGCCATATATTGAGGTAAAAGCAGCGAAAAAAGTAAGACAAGAGGCGTGTTGTAAAGGGGCAAGCTCTATTAGGGCAGCTACTAAGCATCATCTGCCGTGGGTGCCTACGACAAGGCGTTTTCTATATGTGTTCACGTATTAAACCATTTTTTGGGTAAGAATGGCGCATACATAGCCGAGCAAGCAGTGTTTTAATGTAAACAGCACAGCACAACCGAACAACCTACTGCCAAGGGCTGGTTGGGAGAAACGCGGCCCAACACAGCAACATACGCTTTATTGATGGCATTAAACCAACACACAATACGCGCAAGATACCGCGATTTAAGCATCGGAGGAGGTGGTTGTTTGTGGTTGCGGGACGGGAAAAGGACAGCAAGGCAGTGGGGATATTTTGAGCTCGGCCGGGACCTCAACTGCATACAACCTAGTGCAGGGGTAGCGAAGTATATGAGGAGTGAGAGGATAAAGTGGAAAGAGACAAAGGGAGAGAGAGAAAAAGGTACAAAAAGTCGTAGCGTCAGTTAGCCAGTTCTAGAAAGAGCCAACCCTAGAAAGCTGTCAGTACGGCCAATGAACTCCAGGCTACAGCCGCTGCGTAAGGCCGCTCGTCTCCAAGTAATAGAGCAGATGGAAAAAGACTTCCCGCTGGGTTGCCCACAGGCAACCCCTAATGCACGTATACAAACACATTGCACATCACGTAGTACACAACAACTAAGTATTTATAAGACTGATCGCAGAGCATAAAAGTAGGAACAGTGAACTTGATATTTTTTAATAACCCACAGCAATGAGTGAGCCCCACATGTAGGCCGTAGTTTTGTGACTTTTATCCCGCGTAAGGGCAACTTTTTACTAGTTTCAAATTTTGTAAATCGGTCTTTAGCGTTTCGTGTGTACGCAAAGATAAGTTATGCTAAGGTTTCTTCCAGCCAAACGGGCGTTTTGCGTGTCGTGGTCCGCCCGGGCGGAATCAAAACCATCTCATTAGACCCCACGGTCCGAGGTTGAATGTGGCATAGCACTTACTCGTCTGCTTGTCCAGGTATAGTCGTCGGTTCTATTCCCCATGACTGGGTTTTTTATTCTTAGTCGCTTTCGTGGTTAGCGTATTGTAATAGCTGTAAATTACGCTCGCGCTTTACAATTCACGCGGCGAGAACAATTTGCCTTGATTTTGCTCATCGGGCCGAACCGCTACCTCTCACTGAAGCCAAGGCCGACGTAACCATCGCTATAGTTGTGCCCGATCATTTCGAGTTACTAATTCCGCTTAATAGCTAATAGTGAATCTGGCAAGTAAGTGAGTGAAAGCGGTTCGGCTGGTTAGCTAAAAATCAAGGCAGATGCGTACAGTCTGCATAGCCGAGGAGAAAGGCAACAAGAATCGCCCATGCAGACAGCCATCAGGATTTCTCACATGTCCTCACATTTTTGACCGACCGGCTTCACCGTGAATGGTTCTAGGAGTCGGTGGTAATCATGAGCATTGAGTTTTCCCCTAGAAACGAATTTCCCAGAACGTTTGTCCTGTTTTTAAACTTAATACAGCTTTCTCCACATAATTCTATTTTATTAGCAGATGCTGCAGGACACGTTAAAAACTGAGTATTGAAGCTCCAGCATCTAGGTTTCCTGACATACTATATTGCCACGAAACTTGTTTTTGTTGGTTTTTTTATGTTTTGTTTTTGCCGACCGGCTTCGCCGGGATATGATATCTCTGTTAACCGTGGGACAAGTGAAGCGCATGTTGTATTCTGTGGCACGTGTTATCTACTTTGAGTAATTTTGAGTTTGACTTTAGCTAGAATAATCTTCTATGATCTACAGTGTTCTGAATGCAATTTGGCTGTTTCATAAGCCTTCGCGTCGAGAGTCACATGACCGCAAAGAAGATGCCGCGACATTCCACCTCTCCGGCGCTCGCCTGCACACGTCACTTTGTTGACTGCTGCTTCGCCGCATGTGTATTCTTTGAGTTGTTAGTGGAGCACAATTTCGCTCCAATAAACGTGTTTTACTTCAAGACAACTGTGTCGTGTTAGGCTTCGTGGCAATATGTAACTGAGAAGTGCAGTTCAGTGCTTCGAGCATAAAGCAGAACTATAAAGAGGTAGTACCTTGACTACAAGATTGACTGCTTTTGATGCGGGCATGAAGGCTACAAGAAAATTGGTATGACTCTTGTGTGGCAAATTCTTGAGTGACCAGAAAACATAAAATAATATTACTGGTGTTCACCAATGTGCTGGGGCAGATCAAACTTATTTCACTGTTCCAACCATCGAATTGTTGACGGCGAAGCATGAATGTATTCTGGAACATTCCTCCACTAAAAGAAAACGCGTTTTAAACATGCCATACACTGCGAACAAAATGTGCACAACTTTTTTAGTGATTTTTGCCATATTTCTTCGATTTTTGATTGAATGGCAACGCAAAACAAAGCAAAGGAGGCAAACACCTTACTGCAGTCCTCAGGCAAAAATTCAGTTTATTCATAACATGGCATAGACAAGCCTATTTCAACAATGTATTGTCTGTTGACTAAAGGGCATGAATTGTGTGAGAACTAAACTAACACGTACTGTGAGCATGTCAGGGTTCGGAGGTGTGAAGCGAGAAATGTGCACGCAACATTAATGTCGACAGAGTCACGACAAGAAGGTGAAATGTAGATGCATTAAATTGCAAGGCAGGAGAAAACGGGGATGCGCAGAACGCAATGGTAAAAGAACAATATTGCGAAATAAAACAAAGAAACACCAAAGGTAAAGGTAAGCGTGACGAAGCCTTTCATGTCGCAGTCTGTTGGTGATTATTAAAAAGGAGCACACGCGTGAACACGGAAGGTGCTGTCTCGCTCAACGTTTTTAGGTTAGGTAAGTTAGCAAAGAGCACGGCCTTCCAGTACCGCTGAGCGGGCTGGTGCTGCCCGGGACCAAGTGGTGGCGCTGCGGTAGCCTTTAGTAAAGAGTTCTATATCGCGCACCAAAAAAGTTGCTCCTATGATTGCCAGATGGCGCGAGTTACAGTTCCACAGAAAAGCCCACTTTCCGTGCTGCACACAAGACTTCGTATTCCGTAAGTTCTGCTCAACTGAGCATGGGTGGTTGCGGAAGCGGCGGCAGCGGCGAGCGCTCAGCTGATAAGCCACCGACCAGCTGAGTATATTGCACCGGCGTTTGTCCGCGCCGCTCGTCACCACTCATCCTAGCTTCTGCAGCTGGCGCTGCGGCCCGGCGGCAGCTCCTACATTCGAGACGGCTTGCTTTTTTGCAAGACCTAGAACCCAATATGGTGGATGGACAAGCAAATGTAATCCCCTAGGGGAGCTGTATACAGGAACTCTAGTTGAGTTCGGTCTCGGCACGTCGTCTTCTACTCCGTGGATTTACAGCATACTCGAACATGTCTTGCGCGGCTGAAACAGCTTGCGAGAAAGCCTTCAATAGTCGACCACCTGCTTGAAATAACAAAGGATGCCGAATCATTTTCATTTATGCTGTGGAAGCAAATGTAGTTGGTACAGCTCCTCCCGTAGGCAGCACTCGTCCCATCGTCTTTCTCGCTGGTATATTGGCTTCCGAAACCCTTTATCTATATAGGCGACCTGCAAGCGCATAAATCTTTTGGGGCTTATTCTGCACGGATGCCCGAGGTATTTTTATGGAAAATGTCTAAACGTCATTGGGAGCCTTCTTATTAACGAAAAAGCCGACATACTTCAACACAGGGCACATCACTTATTCACATGTCGAATTAGCGATTGTTCGTGGTGTTCTCTTTCGATCTCTTGAGTGGGGAGTTGACGCAAAGCCATATCTTAGTGACCCTACTAATATAGTCAGGATGAAGCTCAGGTACGTTACCTACCGAAAACAGGTTGAACGAGGCAAGAACGAACTGGAACACATTAAAAGAAATGTATATGTACTTCACCGCTTATTTACTCATCGCCTACACGTTGAAAAGGGGACCGAACTTATTATCGCGCAGATTATCCATTCTGCCGAAAAGACCCTCCGGGAGGCCTCCGGTGCTCCGCGCAGCCTAAGGAGGCCCTGGTGGAAGGAGGGTTGTAAGCGATCGCCAGCGGCTCGGAACAAGGCATAGGCTTTTAGTCGTCGGTGCTCTACGTATGACAACTTGATGCCTTTGTAACAGGCAAATGCTCTTGACAAGCGTGGGTGCATGGGAGCACAAAGAAAGAGTTGGTACACCTTTGTGACATTAAACTCATACACATACCCGCCGAAAGTCTGGGTGCGAATACGTTCCCTCAAGGAACGGTCACATAGCCTTCCCCTGGTTAGGACAACAGGAGACCCACTTGAAGACCAGGTAAACACAATTTCACAATACTCCAAACACGAATCCAGCTTTGCACGCTACAGAAACGTTCCCGAAACAAACTTTCGCGTGGATATACGAATTCCTGATAATAATGCATCAACGATGCCTTCCTTCATCAACAATATGTTATAACCATATTCTAGATATTGATCAAGCTTGTGTTGCGACAGAGCGCTATGGTATTCTCAGAGATTTAAACTCTTTTCAAATATCAATTACATGTTGAACACCTTTTATATCTACATATGTAAAATAACATTTCGGGTACGAGTAGTTTCTGCAGTTTCTTGGGCCCATGTTTAAACAAACGCTGCGTCAGAAGGCGCTGTTTTAAGCTATACATTGTTTGTTGTAAAAATAAACTCACAGGGGAATGCACTAGCACATACAATATCTCATTCAATGTACGTGGATTATATGCAAATATCTTTAAAATCCAGTAATCTGTCTATCTAAGAACGCCTATTGTACTTGGGGTTAATAAACTTGCGTGCTAGCAAAGAAAAAAGGCATTAACCTTGTGCCTGCAATACGTACCCTTGTCGTATTTTCAAAGAGGCACGTAATCCAGGCGTACACTGACATTGAACTCAACGGTGAATTTATTCGTTTATAAACAAACGCAAATTTTTAGGCGTGGTGCTGGAACAAAAAGTTACATTCATTCCTCACAATAGGCAACGTAAACAAAAGTGCCTGGAAGCAATCAACTCCACATCAATACTGTCACACCAGTCACATGGTGCGGACGAGCAACTCATCTTACGTGTTTATACCAGCTTGTTGGGTCACTCTTGGTATAAGTAAGTGCGGTATATTGGTCAAAAAGAAAAACGTAACTAAAAATATTGGGGCTTCGCATCACGTCTATTGCATTGTGTACCAGCGCACTTGAGAGCCTATATCTCTAATGTGGTAAATAGTCCCCAGACTATTAGAGAACATCATCATCAGACTATCTACGCTCACTGCATGCCAAAGGCCTCTCCCATAGATCTCCAATTATCCCGGTCCTGTGCTATCTGCGACCAAGGTATTCGCGCAAACTTTTTGATCTCATCTGTCCATCTAACGTTCTGCCGCCCGCTGCCTCGGCTGCTATCTCTAAGTATCCACTCTGTTAAACATAGTGGCCAACGGTTATCTTGCCTTCGCATTGCATGTCCTGCCCAGATTTATTTCTTCTTCTTTATTTCTGGTAATATGTCCTTAACATGCGTTTTTTTCTCTGACGCACTCCGCTCTCTTTGTTTGTTAATGTTGCACCTATCATCTTCCATTCTATTGCTCCTTACGTCTTCCTCAATTTAGGTTGAGCACTCTTCTGTGAGCGTCGCAACTTCTCGCCCCGTAGGCAAGTACTGGTGAGATGCAGCTGTCATACACTTTGCTCGTCATGGACAATGGCAGGCTGCCATTCATTATATGAGAACGACTGCCGAATGCACACTACCCGATTCTGAGGATGATGGTTAGAGTTTTTTGGCGCAAGGCCAGCTGGGGCAAAGAGCGCCAAACAGAAGTTTCTAAAAGAAAATGGTGGCTACTAAAGCCAAAATAACAATAAAATCAATTACCGGCAATGGGATGGCTGGTGTATAGGGCCAGATTTCATTATGCGTGATAGGAGATGAGGTTTAAAAACTTCACGTCTGACAAGTACTCAAAAACACGTTTCACGGAAAACATGGCATCGTCACCTAGAAACAGCGATGGATGTAGTGGGATATGTTGTCTGTAGAGTTCTCTGAAGTGTTTGTGTCGTGTTGTGTGAAGTGCCTTGCATGTGATTAGTATGTGCACTACGGATAGGGCCTCTCCGCACCTGTTGCACTGGGGTCTAGAAGATCCCGTCAGCAGATACGAGTGCGTCGCATGGGTGTGCCCTATCCGCAGCCTACCCAAGGCGACTTCCGTGTTTCTGTTGTGTGAGTCAGCTGTGTACCGTCCCAAGTGTGGCTTTATTACATGTAGTTTGTTGTCTGTCTGTTCGTCCCAGTGTGTTTGCCATGTTCTGCGCAGGTGTTGTCTTATGTGTGGCTTGAGGTCTGTGTAGGGTATTGTTGTAATGTCTACAGTGTTCCGAGTGCAGCACCAGCGGCCCTCTCGTCTGCCAACTCGTTCCAAGCGATCCCTGCGTGTCCTGGGACCCAGCAGAAGACCAGCTGATGGTTTTGTGCATAAACGGACATGATACTGTGGAATATAAGATTAACTATGTGATTTTTGGGGGGCTTGTGCGATGCCAGTGCACGAACAACACTCAAAGAATCTGTATAGATGACGGAATTGGGAATTTGATTTTCAAGGATGTGTCGTACAGTCAGTAAAATTCCATACGCTGCTGCTGAAAAAATTGTTGTGTGCACGCTCATGGTTCTGGCTGCATTGAAATTTGGACCATGAGCAGCGCACGACACCATAGTGGAGGTTTTAGAAGCGTCACTATAAAATTCTGCATACGTGTTATTAGGCTGCAAAGACAGAAAGTGCTGCAGTATTGCAGCTTGTGGCACCCGATTTTTGTCAAGTGTAATAAAAGAAAGGTCGGAGGACACAGGACGAACTTTCCAAGGCGGTAAAATGTCTGAAAAGGATGATCTGTACACATCTAAAAACGACGCGCTCAGATCCGAGGCTCGCTCTCTCACTCTAAATGAAAAGGGCAGAGGAACGGATGGGCGATTTACAAAGAGCAGAGATGTTGATGTATCGTTAAAGACAGGATAAAAAGGATGATTATTCAGTGATGAAATTTTGAAAGCATAAAGCAAGTTCATGTATGTTCGTTGGTTCTCAAGGCTCCACTTATTACACTCGACATAAAGACTCTCAGCAGGGCTAGTGCGAAAAGCACCCGACGAAAGACGAAGGCCCAAGTGTAGCACTGGGTCAGGAATTCGCAAGGCTGTCTTAGTCGCCGGCCCATACACCACACTGCCATAGTCCAAATGAGACCCAACCAAAGCTGTATACAAGCGAAGCAAAAGTTCTTTCTCGGAACCATAGGATTGGTGGGAGAGAACCTTAAGTATATTCATTGTTTTGAGACATTTATTTTTAAGTTCCTTGATGTGGGGAATGAATGTGAGTTTGTGATCAAACACAACACCTAAGAATTTGTGTTCCTTGTTCACAGGAAGCGACACGCCATTAAGATGAATGTCTGGGTCCGGATGGACCCCGCGCTTCCTGGAGAACACAACGCAGGAACTTTTAACAGGATTCAATTTAAAGCCATTCTTTTCTGCCCAGCCGGCAAGTTTCTTGGCACCAAGCTGGACTTGACGTTCGCAGATTGACATATTACATGATTTATAGGATATCTGGACGTCATTTACATACATGGAATAAGAGATAGTGGGTGGCAGTGCCTTACCAAGAGAGTTCATTTTTACTATGAAGAGAGTGCAGCTTAACACACCACCTTCTGGCACGCCATTTTCTTGCACGTGAACCCTTCAGAGTGCACCACCGACTCTCACTGGAAACGTTCTTTCTGACAGGTAACTGACAAGAGTGTTTAACATGTTACCCGACACACCGAATGACTTCAGGTCACTGAGGATCCCGTAGCGCCAAGCGGTGTCGTAGGCCTTCTCGAGGTCGAAAAACACAGTTACGCAATACTGTTTATGCACGAAGGCATCCTTAATATACGATTCAAGAGCTACGAGTTGATCATTCGTGGATCGCCCTGCCCTGAAGCCTGCGTGGCAGCTCTCGAGAAGACTGTTGTACTCAAGGAAGTACACGAGCCTGCGATTTATCATCTTCTCGAAGAGCTTGCACAGGCAGCTCGTCAGGGCAATAGGACAGTAACTTGAGGGGGACGACGGCTCCTTTCCCTCCTTCAGGAAAGCTACAACTATAGCCTGCTTCCAAGAGTTTGGAATGTGCCCCGAAAGCCAAATCTTGTTATATAGGTGTAAGAGTGTTAGAAGAGTGTCTGCGTGCAGGTGTTGTATCATTCTGTATGTGATGTTGTCTGGGCCTGGAGCTGCGGGTTTACACGTGCTCAAAGCAGCCCTCAGCTCATGCAGTGAAAACTCTGAGTTATAAGAAGATGTTGACCTATTGTTATCTAGTATAGGCTTCTTTTCGGCCGTTTGTGTTTCATGAAAGTGTTTGTGTAGTGTGCTGAACTAGAAACGTTTTGGAAGTGTAGTGCGAGTGTGTCAGCCTGGTCTTCGAGTGGGTCCCCTGTAGTGCTGACCAGAGGCAGGCTGTGTGTTTGTAGTCCCTTGAGTTTGCGTATTCGTGTCCATACTTTCTGTGTGTCTGTGTAGGAGTTTATTGATGTTATGAATTTACGCCAACTCTCTCGTTTTGCTTCCCGGCGCACACGTTTTCCTAATGCCTTGGCCCGTTGAACAAGAGGAGGTTTCCCGACGTGGGGTACCGACGAAGGATACCCAACGCCTTGTTCTGGGCCTCTCGCTCCCGCCTACAGTCCTCATTCCACCACGGCCTCCGCTGGTTGCACGGGGCACCAGAGGCGTGGGGAATGGACCTTTCGGCGGCGTCGAGGATGTGCGCCGTGAGCAGTTGTGTAGCTCCTCCAACCTGTAGGTGTCCTATGGATGTGTGGTGTAGTTTGGATGTCTCTGTAAATGTATTCCAGTTAGCTCTTGCTTCATTGAACCTGTTTTGGGAAAATGGATTGCGTGGGCCTTTACCTATATACGTTAGTGAGTTGCGGAAGTGGTCACTACCGTATGGGTCAGTGCCCACACCCCACTCGAGAAGAGGAAAGAGAACTGTGGAGCCAATCGCCAAATCAAGATATGAGTATGTGTTGTGTCCTACGTTATGATATGTAGGCTGTTTATTGTTGAAAAGGCATGCTCCTGAAGATGTAAGGAATTTCTCTTTCAGGCGACCTCGGGCATTCGTGCGAGAAGAGCCCCAAAGAGAGTTGTGAGCATTAAGGTCGCCTGTAAGGATGTACGGTTCGGGCAGCTGGTCAACCAGCACCTCGAAGTCAGAGCTCGAAAGTGAAACATCAGGAGGAATGTATATGGAGCATACCGTTATCAACCTATTAAATATTATTGTTCGAATTGCTACAGCCTCAAGGACAGTGTTCAGAGTGACCGGGTGGCAGGCTAAGGATTTCCGGGCAATTATGGCCACACCACCATAAGAGTGCGTGCAGCCATCCCTGTCCTTTCTGTATATCAAGTAACTGTTCAAGAAATTTGTGTGTTTATAATTGAAATGTGTTTCCTGAACACACATTACACTTGGCTGATAAGCATGCAGTATTTCGTATACATCGTCAAGATTATTCAGAAGGCCTCTGCAGTTCCATTGTATTATGTTTTCTCTTCCCATTATGATGTGTTCGGAGCTACTGGAGTGTGGCTATTTATGTAGGGTCTTTCCGGGCTTGGCCTCTTGGAAGGGGTTTTCTGGCCTTCTCTACTGACCTGGACGTCGCAGCTCGTTCCTTCCGCTGCGATGAAAGCCGGAAGGGCTCGACGTCCATGTCGTCATCTGAAGGCAAAGGGGTGCCCAGCGGACTGGGCCCCCTTGACGTTGTACCCTGTCGGGTGTTCTTCGCCTGCGCTGCCATTGCCGACGGCGTGGGGTGCACCACAGATGGCGCAGGCAGTGAGGTGGGGGAGGGGGTCGCTGCGACTGCCTCCGTCTCCATCTCCGTGCCCTTGCGTGTGCGTTGAGCCGGTGGAGAGGAAGCAGGGGATGCAGCGGCATCTCCAACAGACGTTGCCACCACCGCCGCTGCTGGGTGAGGGAGCGGTGCGGAGGCGGATTGGGCTGCCATAGGCCACCCGGGGGGGGGGGGGGGGTATGCGATGGCGGGACCAAGTCCGACTCGCGGTACTGGGTCCCGCCGAAACCAGACGCCGCTCCGCCCCCCGGCGAGCTGCGTCGGCGTACCAGCCCAAAGGGAGGGAGGCGAACCTCTTCTGTGCCTCTGGGAAGGTGATGTTTTCGTTGACTTTCAAGGCAATGATCTGTTTTTCTTGTTTGAAATTTTCACAGCTCCTAGAATAGGCAGCGTGTGGTCTCTGGCAGTTGGCACAGATGAAGTTCTCGGATTTACCATTGTCAGTTTGATGATCATGTGCTGCACATTTTGCGCACGTCAATTTACCACGACAAGACGTTGTGCCGTGCGCAAACCGCTGACACTTGAAACTGCGGCGTGGGTTTGGCACGTAGGGTCGGAGTGGACATCTCAAGAAACCTGCGTTGACCGACTCAGGAAGGTTAGAGCGGTCAAGTGTGAAGATTATGTGCTTGTTTGGAATTATTTCATCATTTCGGCGTATGGTGATTCGCCTCACTGCTGTCATGCCCTGATCTCGAAGGCCCTCGAGAAGATTTGCTTCACTATCATTCATTAGATCCCGATCAGAGATCACGCCCTGGCAGCTATTGAGGCTGCGATGGGGCGTGATCTTGATGTCAACATCTACCATGTGCGTTTGCTTGAGGAGGTTAGAGGATTTTTGTTTGTTTTCTACTTCTATCAAAACTTCTCCCGTTGTGAGTTTCTTAGCCTTGTACGACTTTCCGATAAGGCTTTCAAGAAACTTGGAGATTAGAAACACAGACTGGGAAGTGATGGGCTTTGTCTTGTCAACAGATTCCATGATAAAAAACCGCGAGAAATGATCAGGCTTTGGGGGAGAGATCGATTGCAAAGGAGGAAAAGAAACTTCGGTGCGGCCCCTTTTCGGGGGCCGATCACGTCTGGGGGGGTTTAGAAAATGCCACATGATACAATGGAAAGCAGGGAGACCGGGGTACTTTCTCCTTTGACCTTACCCTGGTAGTCAAAGAGGTCCCGGAGCTCCCTGCCTGGTAGACAGGCAGGGAGCCCATCGGCCGGAGCTTGACCACGGCTCCGACGGCCACCGTTAGAGGTTTCTACCCTTCACCTTAAAAACACATCACCATGGTGGGACACAGCTTATGTTGGGGGGCTCGGGGTCCGCGGTATCGCCAGTACCGTCACCAAGATTACTCAAGGTGCCCCGTGCGGGGACTACCCGATTCTAATCCTTCTAATTATCTCTGCGTCATGGTTGGGATCCCGGTTCACAACTTTCGCTAAGTATATAAATTCGCTTAGCACTTCTGCGTCGCCACGTATCCCAAACCGCTGGGCTCTCCTGAGGTTAATAAACATTACTGTAGTTTTATGCTCATTCTGAGCATTGTGTACTATAGTGACCAGCGAGTGGACTGTGGTTGTTGGTTGGTATCCGCGTACCCACTCTGGGGGATTGGCCAAGTCAGATTTTGTGAAATGTTTAAAAATTCCAACTAAGGCAAAAGTAGAGCTGTGGAAAATGTGAAAGATATGATGGTAACAATTTTGAGAAGCCAAGAAAAAAACTGTAACATACCGACAAAGAACCCGATACTGCACGTACCAGAAAAAGAGGTACGAGACGTGTTTTATCACGGTAGGCGACCTGATGCTGAAATAAAGCGCGTAGGGCGCGACAAGCATCCGAGAGGCAGAAACCTAAACCCGATGCCCCAAATTGCTAGAGGCTTTTCTTCATCTGAACATAACCATCCGCACTACCTCTTATACTTGCTCTTCTTCATCTTTACTCCTGTACGTAATCATCATCATGGTGTGCGGGCCAATCTATCGTCTGAGCTTCTGTAATAAACGTCGCATTCGCGCATTGGAACCGTGTCTCTCAAGTAGTGGAAGGTGCGTCTTGATCCCGCTGTGTAACTCGCCGGTCCCACCCCTGGAGCTACATTCGGGTCGTCGTCTAGCGCCGCGCACAATGCCTATGTCGCTGGAAGGGGGTAACGTTCCGGCAGGCGCACTGGCCCAGGGCATCGTCACGGCGAGTCAGCGCCAGCCCCCATTTTTTGCCGGCCTTCCCGAAAAGGACGTCGAGGACTGGCTGAATAGCCATGCCAGGGTGAGTGCGTTCCACCATTGGGACGACGCTGAAAAGCTCCGAAATGTTTTTTTTCTGAGATAACGTGGCAGAGACGTGGGTTTGAAACAACGCGGCTTCGATCCCTGACTGGGCGGACTTCACCCTTCGGCTGCCCCTGATTTGTGCGACTCCGGCAGCTCGTTCTAGGGCCGCAAAGAAAAACTCGAGGAGTGCATGAAACATCCCCAAGAGGCGTATACCTCCTACATGAGTACGTTCTTTCCCTTTGCCGGCGGCTGAACAAGAATTTGAACCTGGTACTCTTGCCGACATAAAACTCACGTCACTTTTGTTCATGCCGATTTTGCCGCTCTTGGAATAGGAATATTCTCCGGAGCAGCGGAAGGGAGCGTAGATTTTTGGTACGGATCATGTTCGCTAACACCGCTTGGATTTCGCTCATCTGCGGCCACCAACATGAGCCTCGTTGCTGCCTTCATCGATTTCAACCCTGTAAAGCTTCCAGGCGAAAAGATAGGAGTCGAGAACCATCCATAAATCTTCGTGCCGCAAGTACCAAGTGACCACACTGGGGACTACTTAAGCGCGCAGAAGTTTGGCTTCGTGGGACTTGAAGCCGGCACTTCTGGCGACATGCAGCTCATGTCACTTTTGCTTGTGCAGGTTGGTTATTTTAGTACTACTACTTGATCTGCGCTGCGAAGTGCTCGGCCGGCTCCTCCCATGAAGTTTTGTTTTGCCCATCATTGTTACAAGCACGCTTGCCGGAAATACTCCCGCAAACGGTTACGCCTTTTTGCTAACAGATTTCTTTGCGTAATTTTGCTTCGGCTGGTTTCTGGGGAGGTGGAACTTAATTTATTTCCTTTAAAAAAGGACGAATTAGCCTTACTGAGAAGCCTCGAGGATGGCCAAGCAGAAATAGTTAAGAAGTTGAAATCTATCGATGCTAGCTGTTGGAAGCATAAATCAGTGATTAAGGAAATCTATGAAAAGCTAGGCAAAAATAAAGAAGACATTCAAGGACTAAATAAATCAGCAATAGAGCAGGCGAATGCGATAACTAGTTTTACACCGCGAGTTAAAGATATGCAAAGTAGAAATAATAGATTAAAAACCGCAGCGGACAAAAAAATCTTGTGTTTTACGGTGTCGATGACAATAATCGAGCCGAGACCTAACCAATCGGAAACCTTCATCTCATTCATTTGTGCAGAAAAACTTCTAATCAATTTGCACTCCATAAAGATGGCCCACCGCGTAGGCCGGTACACTGAAAGTCGGAAGAGGCAAAGTGTTGTCAATTTCGCCTCGTACAAAGAAAAACAAAACGTAATAACTAATGCGAAAAGTTCAATGGCTCGCCTAACAGCGTCAATCAAGATTGTTCTCGCGAGACCCGTGACGTGCGTAACCGATTGTGGGAATACGCGAAAGCGAAACAGACCGATAAAAACGAAGTAAGGCTAAAGGATGACCGAATTGTCAGCAACGGCCAAGCATTCTTTTGGGATAAGGAAAACGAAGTAGTTGTGAAGTTGTGAAAGTGCGGAAACGATGACAAGTTCTTGTCAAAATTGGTGCCCGTCGCGACCTTGTTGCAATTGTAATCAATTTTAGGAGCCTGGTAAATAAAGTCGTAAATTTGGGGGTTTAATTTATTCTTTCAAAGCTGACTTCGTATTTGGCACAGGATCATGGCTGAACCCATCTATTTGCGATAGCGGAGTCTTTCCAGATGATTTTACAGCTTTTCGGAAGGACAGGCCCAGCTTAGCGGGGGAGTCTTTCTACTCATTCAATGTTCACATCATTCATCGGCGCTTGATATTGGACATGATAAATTGAAATCAGTTTGGTGCTTCGTTAGATTAGATAATAATTCTTCTTTTGCCGCACGGGGCGTTTCATCGGCCACCACAACTCCTAAATAAAACTATTTCTGAGATTTCTGGGGAAATCTTTCTTCTTGCTGGAGACTTTAACCTACCAGATCTGCTTTGGGGCGACGGTGCATGCAAGGACAAAACTAGCAGCCGTGTTAAAAGTGAGATGAAGAACATCGGTAATGCTTCTGGGCTCCACCAGTGTGTGCATCAGCCATCCCGAAATGGCAACAATCTAGACTTGATGTTTTTTAATGTCCCTACTGTTGTAACTTTCGTGGATAACGTTCCGTGTATAAGTGATCACACCACATTCATCGCGAGTATCAAGTCTGAATAGAACAAGGTAAAGAAGAAACCTACAAGGAAGGTATTTTGTTTTGGTAAAGGCGATTATTCTGGGATGTCACAGGGGCTTTCAACTCAGCTGCCTGTTTTCGAATGCCTTGCCGAATATTCTGCAACACAAGAATTGTGGTGCGCTTTTAAAAGTAAAGTAATAAACTTATAGGTATTTACATACAAAGTACCAATTCTCGTGGGACGAAAAGCCGCAAGAAGCATTGAGTTACCGCACAGGTATTGAAAAAATATAAAAAAGGCAGCGAGAGTACCGTAGCTTTAGAAGAACGAAAACAAAAAAAAAACACTTCGACAGGTTAAGCGCAATAACGCGTGAATACAAAGTTATGGCAAAAGACGCGAAGGCGGGCTACTTAAATAGGCACACTTCGGAAAACAAGCCCATGAAGTTTCTGGGGGGGGGGGGGAACTGCATCGATTGGGACGATAAGCCGACAAGACTTCCATTCGGCCGACGGCACACTGTACAGTTCGTGTTTCAATTAGTGGACTATGTCACCACATTCAATCTGCTGTGTTGTCTTCATGCCTTTACATGCTTATCTTTGGCTGGGAGTTTCTCTGTTCGACGGCTGCTGTTATTTGTTGCCGCACGCCCGCAACGCAATCAGCCTCGTGGGCACTGAACATTCAGTACTTCCTGGCCCCGAGGCCCTGCATCTGGTAATAGCTGAAGTCTATGTTGTACTGGCTCGTCACGAGCACATTATTTCGGTTTCGGCAGGACCATTTCTGGACGGAGTCATGCTATTCGTCCCTTCTGGCCGTCTCTTTTCGCGAGGGATCGCCGTTCCTGTCTGCTTTATCCGGATGTGCCCTACTACCTGTACAGAACACCACACTTGAACATGTTCTCCTTCCGCAAGGCTCTACGCTTGAGTCTGTGTCGTACACCGACATCACTCCCCACCACCAGCTTCGCTTCAACTCTCACCTGCACTTGCCCAAACACAACCGCAACTCAGCATTCTTTCGAACACACCATCAGCTCTCATCTTACGTCTGAGCAGAGATGGTTGGTACTGGTACTAGAAGCACCGTACTTCATTTGATAAACATTCCAAAATTTAACTGAAACAACTACTGTCACGCACCATTTTCAAACTAATGGCGATATCATTGCTTGTCGCAGCCCTTATAGCGTTTCTTCTTCAGAAAGGAAAAGCGTCGACAAAAATGTGGCCGATATGTTAAACAGAAACGTTATTCCTCCGTCGTAAAGTCCATGGTCCTCGCCAGTGGTATTGGTTGAAAAAATGGCTGTGTGCGCTTTTGCGTTGATTATCGGTGACTTAACAAAATTACCCGCAAACATCTATATTTATTGCCTTTGATGATGACGCGCTCTACTGCCTACATGAAAGCGAATACTTCGTTAGCCTAGTGCACCGTCCTGGCTCATCGCAAATCGCAAGGACAAGATAGCGCTCGCAACTCCAGACGGCCTATATGAATTCAACGTTAGGCCGTTTGGGCTCTGTAATGCTCCCGCAACTTTAGAGCGGATGATGGACGCTGTGCTCTGGGGACTTAAATGGAAGACTTTTTTCTGTTATCTATACGACGTTGTTTTCTCGTCGCCGCTTCATGAACACCTCAAGCATCTGGGTGAAATCCTCACGTGTCTATCAAACGCTGGACTCCAACTCAACTAAAAAAAATGCAATTTTTGCCAGCAAAAACATGAAAGTGCTAGTTCAGGTTGTTAACAAAGAAGGCATATAACCTGACCCCGAAATGATACCGGAGGTAGTCGACTTTCCTCGACCACTTCAAGTAAAAGAGCTACGCAATTTTCTTAGACTCGCGTCGTAATTTCGCCGTTTGTGCGGAATTTTGTTGCGATTGCGTCTTCTTTCAACTAACAGCTGCAGTCTGGTACGCCTTACATCTGGTTCGGTGATTGTAAAAATGCTTTCGAAGCCCTGAAACTCACCCTGACATTTGGCCCAGTGCTCACCCATTTTTACGAGACAAAGCCCATCATTGCCCGCACCGACACTAGTGGGCATGACATTAGGGGCCTTCTAGTTCAGAGAAATTCAGAAGGGAAGCATCAGGCTGTGTCCTATGCAAGCCGTTCAATGACACCTGCCGAGAGAAATTACACGATAATTGAACAAGAGTGCCTTGCCGTTATTTCGGTTGTGCAGAAGTTTCGCCCGTTTATGCACGGTCATCACTTTACCGTGGTAACGGGCCACCATGCCCTTTGACGGCTGCCCTTTATGAAAACGTTGACTAGACGCCTGGGCTGGTGGATTCTGCACCTTTACAGTAACTTACAAATGAGGCAAGCAACATATCGACTCAGATGCCCTGTCGCGATGCCCGTTCACCTCTCCTTTTCCTCCAGCTGTTCTGATCCTCTCGATGACCACGCTTTCCCTGGCCCCAACCACCTATCCTGACGTTCTCACGCTGCCAGATTTGCCATCCTTGCAAGGAGCAGACACTTATTGTCGCCCCATCATTGACCAACTCACCGGACATGTCCCGCCTCCAAACAGCCGCGCTCGTGGTATGCTACAAAACTTCCATCTCCAACAGGGTGCACTTTACCGGCGAAATTACCACCTAATTGGCCTCAAGTGGGTCACTGTCATGCCACGTTCTCTTCGCCTCTCTGTTCTTGAAGCGTATCACGATGCCGCAACCGCGGGGCACCTTGGATACGACAAGACCTATGACCGAATCAGGCGCTACTTCTAGCCTGGCCTCTCGAAGAGTGTCCATAAATACGTTGGTTACGGCACGTATTTCTAACAATGCAAGCGCTCGAAAACTCCACCTGCCGTCTTCGTACAGACCGTTCCTGGTCCGTCTGCGCCCTTTGACACTTTTGGTATCCATTTGTTTGGACCCTTGCCTTCCATACAATCGGGATACTGTTGGATTGTCACAGCCTTCGACCACCTGACCCGATACGCAGAGAATGCGGCAGTACGCTCAGGTACGGCAATTGACGTGGCAGACTTTTTCCTTCGTTACATCAATTTGCGACATGGGGCACCTCACGACCTCCTCAGTGACCGTGGTCGGACCTTTCTATCCAACGTCCTGCAAGAACTCCTGTGTGTTTGTGACACTTTGCACAAAAGGATGTCCAGTTATAGACCTCAGATCAATGGTTTAACAGAGTGGTTTCATGGAACCCTTTCAGACATGGTTCTCATCTACATTAGCCCTGACCACAAAAATTGGGACCTAATCCTGCCGTTTGTTACTTTCGCCCATAATACTGCAGTACAGCGGACTACCGGATACTCGCCGTTCCTGTTCATGTTTGGCCGCTCTACATCCCACACCTTCGATTCAACTTTCTTCTCGGCTCCGGTCCCCTCTGGTGCACCACCCCATCAACCGTACATTTCAGGCCTTAGACACTGCCGAAAGATAGCGCGCTGCCACACGGAAGCTCACCAGCAAGACCGAAAAGTCCGCTACGAATATACACATCGCTCTGTCTCTGTCTACACATCGGCTGGTCTGTGTGAAAAACTTCATCGCTTAATTGGGCCATACGTAATCCTCGAATAAACTTTCTCTGAAAATTATCCAGTAACTGCCTTGAATCCTCCCACTGATCTCTGTCGGCGTGGCGTCGAAATTGTCCACGTCTCAAGACTCAAGCCTTTCAGGTCTGGTAACCCAGACTGATTGGCTCCCAGGAGGCCGCTTCCCCGCCGAGGGGCAAATAAGTGTGAGCATTCTGGACTATTGCGAGCAGCGAGTGGACTATGGACAGATTACTAGCGCCTCGTCCTCATTGTACATAATCATCGGCACTACCTCTCATGCTTGTTCTTCCTCAACATCACTCCTGGACATAATCATCATCATGGTGTGCGGGTAATTCTAGCGTCTGAGCTTCTGTAATAAACGTCACATCCAAACCCTATCCCTCAATATTGATTGTCAGGCCCACGGTTCTACTCTGCTCGTCCAGTGCGGTAAACATGCTTTGCAATTCTTGCCCTGAGTTACTTAGGACGGCTAAGTCATCATCAAATCTGATGTCACTGAGGTATTCCCCATTAACTCTTACGTCCCCCTGTTCCCAATCCAGTGTTCGGAATACCTGTTGTAAACATGCTCTGAATTACATCGCAGAGAGTGTGTCGCCTGTCGCACGCTCTTTCTTATAGATATTTTACTGCAGTCTATATGGAAGACGTCGGTATGTGTGGCCCCATGGTAGTTATTTTCTAGTATTATAACGTCATGCTCGTCTGCACACTGATTCCGCAATGCCTGAATAAATGCTGAGGTTTCAACCGAGTCAAATAGTTTCTCGTAATCTATGAAGGCTATATATAGGGATTAAGCTTACTTTGCACACTTTTCTGTCGCCTGAATGAACGTGTGAGTATAGTTCATTGCTGAAGAGCATTTACGAAACACTGTTTGTTAGTTATTTTGTCCGAAATCTAAGGTGGCAGAAATTCTGCTAGCCTTTACCTTGTTACGTACTTGTAGACGACGGAGAGTAAGGTGATCGGTCTGTAATTTTTCGCGTACTTCATGTCATCTTTCTTATAAATTAGGATGATGTGTGCGTTCTTCCAAGGTTCCTGTATACTTGCGGTCTTTAAGCAATGCGTATACAGTTTTGCCAGTTTTTCAAGCACACTTTTCCCGCCATCCTTCAAGAGGTATGGCGTTATCAGATCCCCACCAGGAGCTTGGCCCCTTTACATTTCAGCTAAAGCCTTATTTACTACTTTTGTCGTTACTCGTGGGATGTCTATCTCCTCTGAACGACTTCCTCGTTTGGTATTATCCTAGATATAATGGCTGCTGTAAGATCTCTAAGAACTCCTCGGCCGCTATAACACTATTTTTGCTATTTGTGATAACATTGTCTCGCTTCTCTTTAGGTGCAAACACGTGATTTTTCGCCCTGCCTGGACGCTTCTTTAGCGCTTTCAGAATGCCTCAGTTCTTTACACCATGCCAGATCATCTTTGTATTATATTTGAATATGTCGGCTGTCTTAAGAGTATTGATTGAATTTGAAAGTTCCGCTAGTTCTACTCTGTCAGCTGAGGTGGAGATTGTCATGCTTTTCCATTTCCTAATTATGTTTTGTTTCCTTGCACCGCCACACCTTTCTTCTCTAGACAACATACGTGGCCTTTTTATCCGAATTTGAAATTCTATCATTTGCGGCTTCTTTATTTAAATGCGTCCTATGTGTACACCCATGTCCCGCTTTTCCGATTATCGCTTATCTATGTTTGCTGCATTCTTCAACACAGAGTAAGATTGTAAATGTCGGTACTGTCTATCTTTGTTCTGGACCCATAAACATGTTGAGGCAAACCGAGTGCCAAGAAGTGCATTTCTGCAGCAGTTATGGTTTCTTGGGCAGAAATAATTGTATTAAAAATATTTTCAGCGTCGTATGCAATACCTCTTTACCCTATGGTGGTCGGCGCACGCACCAGATTTTAGGGTCTCTAATTCTTTAAACTCTAGAAGGAGCATTTTTACGGGGGAAACTTGCGGTACTTTGCGTGTTTTAAATAACATAGGTGAATGTGAAATCCCAAAGTCTATCAGTTTCACAGATTCCCCGATAGCTGTACGTGCAATCTCATCCAAGGGGATATTCTAAAAGCTGCGTTACTATTTTATGTACTGCGCCATTAGATCAGCATGTGCACTAAATGTCGAAGTGACCATGTGCTAAGTTTTACGACACACCGGGATTTCCGCGAATGAGACAGCGGAAGAAATGGCTGTTATTGGCACACTTGTAAATACACTAGACATAGTAAAAGTATCCTACACCGACTTCAAGACACACATAAGACATCACCTTCGTACGAAATGACAGGGACAGACAAACTACACTTAATCAAATCACACTTTGGACGATGAACCACCATAAAATTGAGGGTTGGACGGAAATCAGTCTGGTCAGGAAAACACGTGACAACAAAAACTGGCACTAGCACTGGCACTGGCACTGAACAGTGTAGAGGTAGCACATGTTTCAGCTCCAAAGTTACGCCACTCCCTATGAACGTGTAGGACAAGCTCAGAGAGGAAAAGTTCGCAGTTGTTGTGTACAGCATTCCTCGCACAGACAGCGACTGAAGTTATGTCGGCGAGACAACAAAAAAATTCAGCAAAGGCTCAAGCAGCGCATGTACGACGTAAGAAAGAAGAGCGTGTCTTCTAACGCTCTCGCTGAACATGCAGAAGCAACTCACCGCTAAGTAGATCGGCCCAAGGCAATAATAATCGGAAAAGGGAAAAATTGCCCTCATGGCTTTATTCTGGATATCTGACAATCGCGACCACGGAGCACACACTTAATCGCAATGACGGCAACTTCCCACACGTGTACGCCCGTTGCCTACGTCACATCTTGAAGGAAACATAACCGGATCACTTTTGCCCCCTTTTTATAGTGAACAAGGCAACCGTACGAGATCCGAAACGTCTTTTTTATTTTAATCTTTCTTGGTCAGTACCAGTTTTTATTGTCATGTGTTTTAGGCGGGTTTCCCTCCAAACCTCGATTTCATCAACTTACAGCGGGCGTGCGGCCAACCCGCCATTACACAGATTCGCCAGTACACCTCCCTAACCAGCCGAGTGGCCGGCTTCAAAAGGCACCCTAACGTCAACGTGACGCGCAAAGCGCATGGTTATATTTCGCGGTCCCTGCGTCTCAACAGACCTGTGCCAACCAGCTTCGGGAACAGCGTCGTTTTCAAGGCGGAGCGTCAGTTGCTACAAGCCAGGATTTTGGACGGCAGAGAACGGGTACGAACGCTCGGGAACGAGGCCTTATTTGAAATCATTGACTAGAGCACCAGTTTCCGGAGGATTTCGCGAGCATTCAGCTGCACGCCAACTCCAAGGCGAAATTGCATTGCCACCGTGCCCAACAGAGCCAAGAGTGCAAGCTCGAGAGGCTGAACAATAGAATTACGGGCTTAGGTAGAAACGTGGCTGGTGCTGTGCACAGCTTATCGTCGCATGACCTGGATTCTGCTGAGCTATCCGTTCTAAGCCTAGGGCTTAGAACGGATAGAACGACCCAGAACGGATGATGTGAGCCGTAGAAAACGCGTTGATGCAGGTCGAACCCTCTATACGTGACGAGGCACGCACTCGTCCGATTGGCGTTCTATCGTAGTTTCGGCCAAGAACGTCGCCTTCACCGCTCTTATCGGCCGAACATGCAGCAATGAAACGCGTCCGAAGCAACTCGGAGACAGTGATGGTCCCGGCTGACAAAGCCACCGCTACAGTACTGCTTGACAGTCCCGAGTACCAGTGCAAAATGGTGGCTCTACTTTCAGACAGCAGAATGTACCAACGCTCGAGAAGGACCCTACACCGTAGCTGCAACGGGGCTTCCAAAAGCTTCTCTCTGACGTGTTTCGTTGCGTGTCGCCAGTCCACAAGTCTTTCTACTACCGCCTGCCGCGTTATAACGGTTGTGCGCCGGCCCTTTACGGATTACCCAAGATTCATAAGCCAGAAGTACCAATGCGCCCAATCATGAATTACACTCGCTCCCCCTCCACAAGCTGTCCGGGTACCTGTATCACGTGCTGCGTCCACTTGTAGGGAACAGCGCAACGCACGTCCTTCACTCTGGAGATTTTATAGACAAGGTACAAAACATCGCCCAGGAAGATGGAGACATTCTGGTGTCTTTTGACGTCCAGTCCCTGTTCGCGAGTATACCAACGGACTTGGCAGTTGACGCATGCGTCGCAGCCCTCGAACGTGACACAACACCGCCAAAGCGCACGCGTATGGAAGTTCAGAATTTGCGAAAGCTCCTGAGGTTCTGCCTAGAGAACACGTACTTCACTTTCGAGCGCACGTTCTACAAGCAGATACACGGGACAGCGATGGGCACGCCCGTGTCAGTCACAGCAGCATATCTTACTACGGAGTCGCTTGAGGTATGTCACCACCTTTTTCAAAATTTTTGTTAATTTTAACCCCAAAACTTTTATTTTACATTTACCTTATGAAAGACCGTTATAGGTGGTATCTAAAATAAAAAAAGAGTGAAAAAAATTATGTTGGCACTTGTTAGTGACGAAAAATTGCTCAACCTGAGCTGGAACGCGAACATTCATACCTTACGAAAGCTGTGCAGAAATTGTAAACTATTCGGCACAGGGGTACCCCACTATCCAGGCTCTGCAACTAACTAGGATCTTTGCCATCCGATATATGGGAATCAAGTTACAGCAAAAAGTGCGAAGAAAGCGAACAAATTCGGCTATTTTTACTGGATTCTGTAAAATAAAACTTGATTACATAAAAACGTACTATTAGTTTTCAATTATCCTAGTTCACTGCATACGTTGGTAATAAAGAAATGAGTAGGGAAAGTTTCATTGAAAATGTTGCACTTATTTAAAAGTTATGACGGTTTGCGTAGCAAGAAAGTACAAAAAATTAAGTTGGATAAAATCAAGAATAAAGTTCTCAGTCCATGAACAAACAAGAGAATCACATCGTAGAAAGTTAAAATCCACCAGGTTCATAGCTAGGGTCCTCGTTAGCTGCCACACACTCTCGTTTGGCTTTTGTAGCTGCCCGTCTTTTTTTGCGGAGTTGTTTTTCCTCATCCGTTGAGTGACGCTGGGCCTTCACACGGTACCGGTCACTAGTGCGACAAGCTAAGAGAGTATGGTGGCCAGGTTCGATGCCTGTTTCTCTCAAAATATCAGGTGTCCTTCTGCTGCCATTATTGACGTGGTACACAGCGTCATATAAACCAAAATGTAGGACAGGCAAGCCCACGTGGACGTCTTTGGGTACCCGTTGCCAAATCATACTGTTGAAACTCTCATTGGCATTTTGGGTTTTTCGGTGCAGGCACTTGCTTAGGAGCTCCTCCGTAGAAACGTCAGCATACACTGGCTTCACTTGGTTGAGTACCTCGTGGGAAAGGTCTCCGTTGTGCTTGTAGCGTCCACCACCGAGTGCTTTCTGACGGTTAACCTCGCACCAACTCTCGGGACCCAGGGGACACAGACCATGCCTTGGTGCTTCATCTTTTGAACTGCAATAGAACAGGCTTGCTAATGTTGCTTGCTTCATTGCGTGCAGGTCTCCCACACTCGCTCTGATGGCAATACCATAGTAGTTCTGCAGCCGGTCGATGACAACATCGGTTAGCTTTCCTTTGCCTCCTAGTCCACGAACAGTTTTTTTCAACTTTCGTAGGCGGCACCCTACTCCCTTCTGTACATGTTCAATGCACTCCAGTTTCCGCACGCTATTTGGGCCATATATGTCCTTTACTGCCACGTGGCTCTTGGAGTTGCCATCTCCATAGAAGTCTACATACTTTAATTGACGACTTCTTTCTGCACGCTCGAACATACGATAAAGCCCTACGGCCTCCATGCCACCAGCACTACCGGTGTAGTTCGTTTGGCACTGGGTATTTTTTGCCTTCCATTCCATAAATTCAGCACTTGTTGGGTTCAAATTGCTTTTCAAATGGCATGCCTACATTTCCTTGACATACATTCTACGTCAATACCTTTGCCAGTATCAACAGATATCAAGGATGCGCCGGCGTTCAATGAAGAATGTCCACGCCTTTGCAAAGTGCCATCCCCTTATACCTAAAACAGTCAGTAGTTTGCACAAAAAACGCACTTCAGCAGCCGCATTTCCATTGACTTAGACGCAACAGTCTCTGCCGCGTTACAGAGCTTGGTAAATATCTTTTGGTAGGCAGAATGCCAAGGCGGTGGTGGCATGTTTATTACTTTGGCCAGCGTTACAGCTCCAGAATAACCCTTGCCAAGCTGCCGCATAGCCTAGACAAGACGCAGGCTATTCTCAATAGCACTTCCAGCCTTTGTTGACGATTGAAAAGAATGTCCAAATGCGCAGGCGTCACAAACAACGACGTATGCAAAAGATATTCCCTGCTGCGAGGATTCTTCCAATCGGAGTGGCATCGTCTTGAATTCTGGGCAGGCCAATTTTGCAAAAACCGACGACAGAATCTCCAGATCAATAATCCTATTACCTTGCAGTAAAGGGTCTTGTAGGGGCACTGCACAGTTGTTGTCCACGTCCTCAAGCGTTGCAGCACACGCCGAAACATTGACGTTCGCATGGTCTTTGATCGGAGCATTCACCGTGTGCCGATTTTAACGAAACGTTCGTTTCAGTCACCTTTTCACCCGGAACTTGGCCGTAACTTCTTATCAAAAGGTTCCGCCAATGCTTTACTTTCGATAGTAAAGAGAATCCCGATCAACAGGACGGCCCCGAAGCTCTCACAGCAGTAGCATAAAGCGCGCGCAAAGTGAGCACCTGAGACGCCTCTAGCGTCATCGTCCCCCTTACAGAAGTTTAAAGCGATGTTTAAAAAACAGAAAGCATCGCAAATTTATTTTGGATTATTTTTATGTATTAGACCAGAACCCAACAGAAAGAATCCAATATACACCGCTGATTTTCACTGAGTTGTCAATGTTTGCTACCACACCACATTATATTCGGTTTCGGAAGGGTTCACCAGCTGTTAGAAATGTCGCTGTAACTTTTTAACCAAAAAGGATAGAAACATAATTCTTTCTGCACAACATTTTTGAATCTTTGGGTATTCTGGAAATCTAAAAAAAGAAAAAAGTGATTTAAATAAAAATATGCCTTTTCAAATGTGGCGACATACCTTGAGCAACGTGCACTGAAATCGTTCCGTCCTGCGCCCAAAGCCTTTCTACGTTACGTAGATGATTGCTTCAGCGTGTTCAAAAAGGAGCCATTGACTGCATTCAGAGTGCACCTTAACAGCATAGATGACGCAATCAGGTTTACTGTAGATGAGGAGCAGCGCGCCGACCTTTTGTTCCTCGACGTCCTGGTAAAGCGCGAAGGAAAATCCTTGACTTTCAGAGTGTACAGAAAGAGCACCCATACGTGTCGCTACCTGCATTTTAGATCTGTGAACACTGCATCCCACAAACTCTCTGTAATCACCTCGCTTGTTAGCCGTGCGAATAGGATTTCCAAGTAACCGGAAGATGTCGCCGTCGACATGCAGCAGGTGCATCGATACCTCTCTGCAAGTGGCTACTCTGACTCATTTGTGCGCTCCGTGGGACGTCAGCTAGAACGTAATGACCTGTCCGGCAACACGCGTCCAAGTCGTCGTGCTCCGATACCGCATGTTCCAGGAATTAGCGAGCAATTGGCGCGTGTTGTGCGCCCCTACAGTGTACAAGTAGCGCATGTGCCAACTCAAAAGTTACGGCACTCCCTGGTGAACGTCAAGGAGAAGCTCACAGAGAAAAAGTCGCAGGCGTTGTCAACAGCACTCCCTGCGCAGACTGCGAGCGAAGTTATGTCGGCGAGACAGGAAATTTTCAGAAAATGCTCCAGCAGCACACGTACGACGTAAGAAACAAGAAGGTGTCTTCTAACGCTCTCGCTGAACACGCGGAAGCAACTCATCACGAAATAGATTGGGCCAATGCAAAAATAACCGGAAACGAGAAGAATTGCACCTCACGGCTTTATCTTGAATCCCTGACAATCCAGACTACGGAGCACACACTCAATCGCAATGACGGCAACTTCCCACACCTGTACATACGTTCCCTACTTCACATCGTAAAACAAATGTAACCGAATCACTTTCCCCCCACTTTTCATTGTGAACAAGGCACTAGTACGGGAACCAAAACGTCTTTTTTGGATTTTAAACATTCTTGTGCAGTGCCAGTTTTTACGGTCATGGCCACCATCTCACGTAATACACTCATCGAACTCACCTTAGCTAGATTACGGAGAGGCCACACACGTGTAACGCACTCACGCCTGCTCACGGGCCCTTAAAAACTCTGTGAAGCAGGTTTGAAGAACACATATTTTTGATTGACATTCTATTACGATTCAAGGCACTCGCCACAACACGGCGCAAGCACTTCCAACAAAGTTGAAGACTACATTTTCTAACTCATTCATCATTCTTTGTAAAAGATCACCCCATAATTCTTCTTAAGGGTGTTTATAGCTATTTGTCTGAAAATTGGGTCTTTTCAGTTCATTTCGTATCACGCATAATAATTACCTGGCCATATACACCAGCGTTTCTAGTTCTTCCTTAACTGCCTCTCATATTCTTCAACTGCAAGAATTTCGGTAAAGTTTGCACAACTTTTTCTTTATTTCGGTAATTTTATTGGCGCTCTTTCTATTCGTTGGGCCTGCGCCATTCAACCCAAGTAATCGCAATCTTGTCGGTTGTTTTCAGATGTTTCGAGAGCTGCAAACCTGGCCATGAAATAGATGACAAAAAAGATCGACATGCACGCCATGAAAGCCAAGGAGCAGCTGCAGCTGGCTGACATTTTTTGCAGAGCAAGATGTATAGAACAGCTGTCAGGTCACCTACGATTTTCTGGTGGTGTGAGGATGCGTGAGCATAAGTGCTGTTAGCGTCACAGCACCGAGATATGTCTCTATGTGTATTGTTGCCAAGTATTGTTCTGCTTTGTTTAGCATTGCAAGTGTATGATCTCGTGAACTCTGCCAACGCAATAAATGACTGTGTAACGAAGTCACCAGAATTTTCATTTTGCCCTCAGGTTTCTTCCTTCTTGTGTCCGCTTTTATGACCAAGACCCGTCGCCAATCACTCTTGTTAGGCATAGCTTTAACGTCAGGCCCACTCATCGTTGAGATTTATGATATGACAAGCTACGTCGTGCTCATTTTACTTCAACCTGCCGATACCGGTTAACGACGTTAGACCTCAAAACGACACTTTACCGGTTAACGACGTTAGACCTCAAAGCGACACTTTAGGGTTAACATCCCGCCATTGCGTACCAATTTTCTCCGCGTTCTCGCTCGCCCTTTAGCAAGGTACATTTTGAGATTTTCAAACCATTTCCTAAGCGACAGGCCACAGCTCATGACTACTCCTCTGGAAGTCTATGACTCCTCCTCTGGAAGTCCAACGCTGTAGGAATATTTTACGATGTTTACAAAACTGTAATTTGATTACCATCCTTTCACGCTCGAACAGTGCGGTTTAAAAATTGGCTTTTTATTTAACGCTGACAAGTTTTACTTCCAACCGAACGCACAGAACACGCATAGAAGGGGCGGTTTTGTAAACAACAAAAAAAGAAATTACATCATCTCTTGTTCTGTTTAGCCACATCTAGCAAACAAACCAAAGGGCACGTCATGCCGCCCCATAGCTGCAGGCTCACACCTACGCTTTTTTCAAACAATGCAAAGTCGCGTTTGCAGCGAATTGGAATTGTGCGCCAACATTTCTTGCGTCACGCAAATACGGGAAGAGCGAAGTTTTCGTCACCTGACCCAAGTATTGCTTGAGCGAGCCTTAAAGCTAAAAAGGCCCCCGTGCGTGCCAAACTTCCCACTACACCGCCTGCGAATAGTTCCCATCAAACTCATGATAGCGTGTGTTCTGTGAGTTCTGTTACAAGTAAACTTGTCAGTAATAAATAAAAAGCAAACTACTGAACTTTACTGTTGGAGCGTGAAAGTGTGGGCAATAAAGTTAGTTGTGTAAACGTTCTGAAATATTGTGAGCATTCTGAGCCTTCCAGAGGCTGACCATGTTATAACATTTGCCGATTCGTTAAAATGAATTGTATTTGGCCAGCTTAAGGTTTGTTTATTTGACTCTAAAAACTGCCATTTAAGAAATCGTTTTTTATGCTTCCCAGTAACGTGGGATGCACGGCCGCAGCGGCTGGAATCTCCAGGCGGGGAAGGCTGCCCGCGCTTGCTGCTTTTGGTTTTGGCAATGTCGTGGCGGCAGAATGCAAGGGTAGTCTAGTCACGCGGAGTAGTTGCTTCGGTACACTTTAGGGTCTAGAAACATTTTAATTGTCCCGAGCTTCTCTTTGCGCATTCACGTTTATTCAAAAGTGCACAACAGCTGCCGAAAAACTATACAATGAGGGGTGGCTTGAGTTGAAAAGATCCTGGTTAAGCCCCGGCTTGGCTGTAGGGCGCAGTTGAAGTTCAACACAGCTAGCCTAAAGACTCAATCCATTCACTTTCAATGTCACTCGGGGCAAAAAGCGCAATATTCTACTACACTCCAGCAAACTTTGGCGGTATTCCTTTCCCTTTCGACTCTGAAGTCACGAAGAAGTAGAATGAATCAGCAGTCATATGAACTCCTGAGTGGACACGGTGAAACACCAGTTTCAAGAGGTTAGCGTAATAACTCGTGCTTACTTCTGTTAGCGCACAATAAAGCCTAGCCAGTCAGCTGTTCCTTCCGGTGTTGGACTTGGCTCATATCAAAAGAAAAAGCGAGTTTCCATAAGGCCGTATTTTCGACGGTTCAGACTTTCTGAACTTTTCGATCTTGCTGAGACAACCCCGCAGTGTCTTTTAGGTGAGTGGGTGGTGGATGCACTAAAACAGGCGTTCAGTGCCTTACCCACTGGGCCACGGATACACATGTCGAAAGCGACAAAATACCGGAGAAAAGGGCAATGAGCTATTTTAGTGTTAACAGTAGCTGTATAAAACGCACGAAATCTTTATATTGAGATAAATTTATTATACCCACCTACGGCATCTGCAGAATATTACGGCCATGTCTTCCGGTCGAGCTCAGTTAGGAATTTCCAACGCTTGAAGAAGTAGTTCTAAGAGAATTAAAGAAAAGTTTATTTTTAGCCGATGGAGAAAAAGCACGTGCCATATGCTAATGTTAGCAAGGCGGGGATAACGCAGTTGCTTGCGTGCTTGACAAGTAAATACTTGACCTCAATACTTCACCTCTTCAACTAGTTCTCTCCCGAATGTAGGGAACACAATAATACACGAATTTGGTGGTGGTGGTGCATTAGCATAAAAGGTTCTATATACATCTTCTTACGTCACTGGAACGACCGCAGTTGAAATATATTGAAGAGTGGTCCAAAATTTGAAAAAGAGCAACTCAGCGGAGTGGAAGAATCCCACGACATGTGTCGGAGCTTAATAGTAGTTAGCATGTTCAAATGCTAAAACGTGCAAGCCGTCACTGCTCGAACATATTTAGCGAATATTTTTCTTTTGTAGTTTTACTGGTATTCTTGCAGAGCTCGGGCGTTTGACATTACCATTGTATTGTAAGCGCTGTCGAAATGACAACGAAACGGACACAAAGGGTCTGTGTCACAAACGGTCATCCGTTGGTTTCAAAGGCAGGGATCCCTTTTGTGCTGGAGAAAAGGTGGGACACCACGTGCCGTACCTTTAAAATATTCACTGCATTTAAATCTCTAACGTTCACGTAAGTATACGGGGCTTTGTAACGTTTACCACTATCGTTGTGCTGCTAGAAGGTTCGAAGGCGCTGCAAAGTGATCAATAATAAACCGAATGTTTTAACAATATTGCCATCACTTTCCTACAGCGAGATTTGTTCGCGTACTGGTGCAATACACGGTACTAGGATGAAGGCCTAGCGAGTACTCGTGCCAAGGTTTTGCATACGCTTGCTATTAACTTAGGAAACGTTTGATGTCGGTATAGTTGGTCGCACATCGCGGGCTAACAGAGTGACAGAATTGAAGAAATAAAAAGCGCAATTGTAAAGAATGCACAGTTTCCGAAAGAGTTAACGTTTTCTTCTTTCGAGTCTTTCTGTTGACCCAGACGCAGCCTTTCAAACGATGCCCGGTTAAACCTCTGCAGCAGCTGTGCGTTTCCCTTAGGCGGAAACACGGGTGGACGGGATAAAACAAATTGCGAAAAAACAGTGACGTTTCATGCAGTAATGCTAGCAGTTCGAGGGGTCACACCTCTTCCAGTGTTCGTACAATGAGTCGAAACTACATGTCGTGTAGCGACAAATATTTCTTTCAAAATTTTCTATCCTGCATTTTCCGTGAGCCTTGCACCGTTTTAGACCCTTTATAGAGTGGAACTGCAGCATGAAGTGACGAACAAATGAAAACAAGGATGTACGTCTCGTACAACAATCACGCTGCGTGTTGGTTCACGTGCTCTGTTCTCAATGACGCCCAGAGAATATTCAAGTGTTGGAACAATAAAAGCACACCAGATGTCCTGCAAGTGTCGTTCCAAACACAACATTACAACATTACACAACATTACACAACACTAAAGTTGTGTAAACATACTGAGATAATGTGGCCGCGCTCGACTTGGAGAGGGTGACCGCGTTATAACCATTGTCAATTCGTTAAAACGAATTAAAACGATTTAAAACGAATTAAAACGAAGACCCCCGAGCGTCTTTTCGCGCTACTGGGTGTATTTTCAGTGAATGCCCGATATCGTCTTTTTGCGAGTTACGTGGTCTTCTTTTATTAAGCGCAATTCATCTCGGCATATATGTAAAAAATTGTAGTGTCGGTTACTATGTAGTCATGCGATATTTGTATTCAAGTACTGACTTTTCAGAAAAAACGCGGGGTGTTTATAACCGAGGTTACGTTGCCAGATATGTTACGGACAACCCATAAACTTCACGTGTGCACTACTGGTTCACGCGGAAGCATCCTTTTACACATTTCAGCAACTGTCAAGGAAGTACCCCTGTTGGGCCTTAGCAGCCGAAAGGTGGAATCCTGAGTTTCGGATTGAACGTCTCAGCTTCTAACAATAGCAGTGCTAGAAATGCGACAACACCCATGGTTTCTGTTGTAGTACATATTTTCTTAGCTCAATCTCCCACATTGTGTTTTGTAAATAAGGAAGGTTTCTTACCTTTAAATTAGACTAGGGTTAAATGCGGCATAATTACACGTTTATTGAACGTTTTTCATCGCCTTGGAAGTGTTGGGCTTGTAGATATCTGGAACTGAACGTCATTTTTGAAGAAAAACGTACCTGTACAAGTGTTGAAAGGAACGAATAACAAATAATCACAGTTTGATTTGTGGAACAGTTGAGCGATCCGTTTAAGGAGCATGAACTGTTTATGCGTCAGCACAATAATCTAGCACCGTGAAAGTTTGTAGAAAAAAAACGTGCCCTGGGTCATTATCCGCCTCCTGCAAGCTCTGCATCTTTTAAACGTACACATGTTTGTTTGGTCTTATCCACAAAGAACGTGCGTTATGGGATAATGTATCATTCGACAGAAAACCTGCCCCCCCCCCCCTTTTCCCGTATGAGTTATTATATAGGACGCATTAGTTAATAGGACCTTTTTATGAGTACTGTCGTACCATCTGCTCTATATGTAGCATCCTGCCTGTTCTGTTTTCGCAATCGTAACAGTGCCATTTTCGGGTGTTACTGCTTCTTCGTTTTACCTAATCTAAGGATAAATTTGCAAAGTTTTTTCAATATTACTCTTTATGTTTATTTGTAAAGGCTTACGTACTGTAAATAAAAGCAAAATATTCACCATGCAGTTCACCAGCACAAAATTACTCATTGTTAGTCGGAACTATCGGTGATTTAACTGCACAAATGTTGTTATGAACCTTTCGTCGTGGACATTGAGCCTATTTCATCGCAGTAAATTAAAAAAAATTCCTATTAAACAGCGAGTAATACACACCCTTAGCACACAATATTCGGAACAATATCTAGGATGGTTACATTAGGTGCCGCAATTTCCCAGTTAAAACAAAACAAGACACTTTCAAACAAACGACCACAAGTAAGCCCAGCCATTTCACACTGAATTAAGAAGTTGTGATAGTAAAGAGAAGAAAGTACAATACATTGCTCCGCGTACATTAAAAACGTTAATATAGACGTTGCAATAAACTCTCAGACCTACTCAGTGAAATTTTTGTACGTTGTAATCAATGATTCTGGCTACGTACAATAGGTTCGATGTCCGATTAGAATGTACCACGATTTAACTGAGTAGGTCTGAGGGTTTATTGTTACGTCTATATTGACGTTTTTGCCTGACGGTGCGACGGCGTGACGGTGCGTGGTGTGCTCCCGCCCAACGTTCCTCACAATGTAACTGACGTCTTGCGGCTGGAGCCCAAGTTCTGCGCGGCACCAACCCCCGACAAGACTCAATGGCTGGTCATGGTTAGGACCGCAGCTTCCAGGTCAAGTCGTGAATACGCGGACAGGTGTGTACGGGAGACTGTCGAGGTACTACCTAGGACCCCTGCACCGAAGCCTGAAGTAAAAACTCGGAAGAGTGTGGCAACACTCGCAAAGATGATCTCGGGCTACTTCTTTCGGACAAGCAGACAGGCTCTGCGGTCCCGACAGCCGACTCCTAAAATGATGGATCCAGGTCTGCAATGCAGCAAAACTTTCGCCGGAGTAATCTCGTCCGGACCCAGGCCAGAAAGGAAGCTGCAGACCTCTGCGTCCACATGGGTGTGACCAAACTTTCGAATTGAATCGTAAAAGCGGAGGGCCTGAGCTTCCAGCCTTTTTTTTCGGCCAAGACGCACAAGGAAGAGGCGCCTTTTAAAGTGATAATTTCCGAGCGTGGCACTTCTGAGTCATTTTGGGCAGTACCGGGCGTGTGTTAGGGATGGAGTACATTTCACTGAGGGCGTAGCGGAGCCGTTGGGGAGGCGACTAGCTGCGTGGGCGGTAGCTTTTTTAGGGGGGCCAAGAGCATCCTGGAAGCTGGACTAAATAACAGACACAGTAAAAATGTGGCAGGGACAAGCGATTGCGATCAAAGTCGAATGTGCAGCGCAAAGGAAAGTACCAAATTTAGCACACAGGGCGCACAAAAGCTTAGAAAGGGGCATGAGGTAGCAATGCAGGCCAGCGAGAAGGCAAGCGCCGTCCCCCCAGTTACTCACTCTTATCCCAAACATAGAAAAAGAATTAACCGAAAGAAAAAGCGTGGGATGACTAAGATTAACTACATAAACATGCACGGTGGCAGATCACGGGAAAAATGATTAGAGGTTCGCGGTCAACTAGAAAAAAGTGAAGTATATGCCTTTAGAGAAACTTTTCGTCGACATTAAGAAGAGCCACCAGCAATGCATGAATATACATGACAACGCTGTAACCGAACGGCAGGTACTAGAAGGCGGGGGGGGGGGGGGAGTCGGCATGCTTATTCAACAGGGAGCCGACACAACAAACGAAAACTGCGAAGATCATATGTGCGTTCAGGGCGCAATAGCAGGAAGAGAAATGCTGTCGGGAGTCGCCTATCTGTGGTCGGGTGATGATAGGGAGGTTAGAGAAAAGAATGAAAAACTGGTACGATGCATGAAGCGGGACCTCGATCAGTTAAGACAGTCGGGAGAAGTGATTCTAGTGGGAGACATCAATGCCCACATTGAGGACCTGGTCGGATACACAGACTGCAACGGCAAACTCGTACTAGATATATGTGAAGAGCATAATCTCATCGTAGCAAACAGAGAGAATAAATGTGATGGACAAATTACTTGGGAACGAGAGGAAAAGCAGTTCAGTATAAACTACAGCCTCCTTTCAGAAGAAGTGCATGAAAGGTTGACTCTTATGGAAATAGATGAAATAGGTGCCCACAGCTAAGGAAGTGCCCATAAACGGATAACATTGACTTTTGTAAGAATGGAAGGTCAAATTCAGAAAACGGTGGTACACGACTTGAAATTAAACGATTAGCAAATGGCTAATATTGCCAAAAGCCTCAAGATGAAAATCGAGAGACAACTTACGAACGATTGGGAATACAGCGAACTGATTGGTTTCATTCAAGGAAAGCTAAGAAACGCGAAAGAACGCAACTACTGGGAGGGAAAAAAAGCCTAGAAGCAGGTGGAACACGGAAATTAAGGAACCTATATCCCAAAGGCAGCAATCATCGAGAGAGCACAGGGAGGCCAAGCGAGTGGGAATGCTAACAGATGAAATAACTTTGAAGTGGAATTGGTACCGCCTTAAGAAGCTGGAGGTACAAAAACTTGTACAGCAAAAACTTAAACAAGAAAGTGAGCGATTGGTCTCGAATATACGGGAAAAGGATAAAGGCGCGCCGAGAAAGTTTTCGAATCATGTAAAGAAACTAAGGAAAAAGACCGAAGAAGTACAACGTCATGTCATAAACGGCGAAGGCCAGGTACTAAAGGGTAAGAAGCGGTTTTTCACATACGCTCAACGATACAAGAGAAGTTCAGAAGAACGGAGAGATGGCTACAGCATTCAGGGACTGGAGCAAGTGAAGTGCGTACACAAAGAGAACTTAATTTGGAGAATTGAAACTAGAAAAAAGCCGAAGAACCTGTTCCAGCTAATACGGACAGGTGCGGATGAAATTCCTATATGGCTGGTCAACCTGCTGGGACCAAAAAGCAAGGCGCAACTGATTCGAGCAATCGAAAAAGTGATAAAAACTAAGCAAGTATCGGACAATTGGCGTAAGAGCAGGATGAAGATTATATATAAAGGTAAAGGAGACAGGGCTGAAGCCAATTCGTACAGGGCCTATTACAGTTACCTCAGTGGCATACAGGCTGGAGATGCAAGCCATAAAAGCAGAACTACAGGCGTGGATAGAGGGGAAGAGCATACTGGGAGAACTAGAAAATGGTTTCAGACGAGACAGACGATTAGACGACAATTGATATGTCCTAACCCAATGCATAGAGGTGTCAATGGCTCATGAGCGACCATTATGGATAGCATTTCTCCATATAAAGTGAGCCTACGACAACGTAGATAGAGAACTTTTATAGAGCATACTTGAGCGGCAGGGATTAGGCCAGGACTTTTTACAGCTTTTGCAGGGAATTTACAATGAGAGCGAGGTGCAAATTACCTGGAAAGACCAAAAGTGCACAGAACCGTTAGTCACAAATAGAGGTTTAGAGCTGGGTTGTCCTCTGTCGCCACTGCTGTTCATGCTCTACATGGCTAGACTAGAAAGAAAGCTTGAAGGCAGTGAAATAGGTTTCAATATATGTTATAGCCGCAAAGGACAGGACGTGGAACAACATATCCCGGGACTGCTTTATGCAGATGACAAGGTACTACTTGCAGATAGCAAACAGTGTCTGCAACAGCTCACAGATATCTGCGGGGAAGAAGCCACTGAACTGGGGTTAGAGTTCAGCACAGCAAAGTCGGAAATTCTAGTTTTTAATGACAACGCCTATAACGAATCGGTATTCGTTGAAAAAGCAGCAATAACGTGGGTAACGAAATTCAAATATCTGGGCATAGGGCTAAACCAAGGCGAGGCGTATTTAAAAACTTGTGAGGAGCATTTAAGAAAGAAAGGCAGAAGAAAGGCCTCTATCATTAAGCAAAAAAGAAAGGGCCCATCTCCCCGCGAGGGGGACTCGAGTAAATGCGTCGCATAGGGGGTGGATGTATTGCGTTAACGTTTAGTGTTTGGGTAGTTGGTGGTAGTGAATGCGTTGTGTCAGCAGCTTCTTGACGTAGTTTGAATGAGACAAGGATATAAGGCGCGTTCGTAGCCTTCCATTCTGTGTCGGCTTTGTGGCGGACTTTGTAGAGCACCATGTACCTTGCGTTCCGCCCGCAGGGTCGTGGGATCGAAACCAGGCCCCGGTAAGTATTATTTTTTATATAGTGTAGGGGGAGGGGTTCGGACCTGTTTTTGAGAGAGAGGAGGGTAGCGTGATGCGGGAGAGGAGGAGTGGAGGAGAGGGCGCACCTGGAACGGCTGTTGCGGACGCCGAGGCATGCCGACAACGCCAGGTGACATCGTGAGTTAAAGAAATGCTATGCATTTAAAAGCACTGTGCGGATATACCAGATATGACGTAGTGAGATGAATCTGGAAGGCAGAAATGGTACCGGCACTCACCTTTTCAAACGCAGTAGTGTGTGTCAAATCAGAGATTCAATCAGGGCTAGAAGTAAATCAGAGGGCAGTAGGTCGTTAGGCATTAGGAGCACACCGTAGAACAACAAATCAGGCAGTGCAGGGAGACGTGGAATGGGAATCCTTCGAAATTAGAGAAGCACAGATCAAAATATGTTTGTAAGAACGACTTAGAAGAATGGATGGTAAGAGATGGGCGGCCAAAGTTTTACGGTATGTTTACATGAAAAGCCTGGACACACAATGGGGGAAAACAGCCTGAAGGCTCATGACAAAGTATACGAAACCTGGAAGTGCAGGGAAAACGACAAAGGCAATAAAAATGAAGTGAAAGAAACACAGACAACGACCTGAAAAAAGAGGATGGATGCGAAGAAGTCCTTAGATATCTACAGGATCGGGAAGCAGTAGATGAAAAGGGAAAAATTGTTCGGTAATACCAAAGGGAGTGCATTGCTTTTTGAAGCCCGGGACGGTTTGGTTGCGAACCAAAACACTTATCCGCGAGCCGGTACAGGAAGACTATGCGCAGGCTGCAGAAATTAGCCAGATACCATGCGGAATATTGTAACGGAGTGCAAAAGTATCCATCCAGTACTCAGTGATGGGGCCATCCAACCACCGGAAGCCCTTGGCTTTAAGGTTAGCGGAAAAGTGAATTGGACAGCAGTAGAGGTTAGTAAAAAAAGGTTAGAATGTTGGTAGGAAAAGAGTAGAGAACAATATGGGAAGACATGCGAAGAAAGAAGTAAGAGTATCACAAAGATTTCGTAAAAGTATTTTCGTTTTATTTTGATATATTTTTTATTTATGCTGTTTGTATTTTTTGGCGGGATGATTGTACAATAACGTTGCGAATAAGGCCGCTGTGCAACGCAACCCCGTTACAAAGGGGAAGCCACTAAGCATCATTATCCTCCTACAGAGATACCTCAACAGGCTCGGAGTTCATAATCCTTGCTTGGTGCGTAACCCGTTTGAAGTCTCGGAATTCCTTGGTGGCATGAGTTCTACGAATGTGAGTTGCGTTTCATTCGACGTCAAGGATTTATACTACTCCCTGCCCCAGAAAGTACTTATGGAAGTGGTTAGTGAGAAGATAGACAATTACGGGTCTGTCCGCTTTCAGAACGACTGCAGTGTGAGCGTCCACGGCTTCCTTGAACTCCTGGAGTCTTATCTCCAGTATTCAATGATGGAGTTTGATGAAGCCTACTACCAGCAGAAGCAAGGAGTCGCATTGGCTCTTGCCTAGCCCCTGCGCTCAGTGACATGTTGATGGCTCGTTTTGACCAGCGGTTGGAACACGAACTTGGCGACCTATGTGTTGTGCGCGTTTTCCAGTGCCTGGACAACTACCTTGTTCATTTCAAGTCATCAGCCGGCACATCGGACGAGGACTCTGCTAAACTGGTTCTGGCAGTTTTCGAATGAACGCTTGTCTGCATCACACTTGCCATGGAGCTGCCACTTGAACGCCGCCTGATGTTCCTCGACCTAAAGCTGATGTTCTTGAAGCACAACGCTTGCTGGGTATACACTCCCCGCTCCAAGGAAGCTTTCTTTCCATTCGCCTCTGGTCAGTTCAAGTTGGTCAAGCGGGGCATAGCGGTCGCTGCCTTAGGGAACGCCCTTGTAAGGTCCTGCCAGCATCAGATACAGGAGAGCTTTGCCTCGCATGTCGAGATAATGTTCCAGGCGGGCTTTTCTGTATCGACGCTATGCGGCTTGGCAGGAAAGCTTTTGAATGAGCAGAAATGAAGGAGTCAGGCAGTCGGCCAGCGGACAACAGCAGAGGCAGAAGATTGCAGTCATCCCATGCCTACAGGGATATCGCATCGCGTAAAGAAGAATGTAGAACGTGCCGGTGTGCGCGTGGGCTTAAGCTCCCCCAACAAACTAGGAACTATGTGCCGCACAGTGAACCGATGCGGACCTACGCCTCTTATTTGCAGCAAGAAGCATGCCACTACGTTTTTGGAGTGTACTAAAAACGTAGTGTATCAGATTCTCTTCAAGTGCGCTCGTGTATACGTCGGAGAGAAGGGGCGCTGCCTCAACGACCGGCTGCGTGAGCATGCGGCGACGCTGAAGAGGGGAATAGGAAGATATCTGGCGCTTCACTGTAAGACAATCAAGCTAATGGGCTGCGTACCAGCGTTCGATATTACGCGAATGCTACACCCGTACCGCAAAAATTAAGAACGGGAAGTGTTCGACGCCTACGTGATAAAGAAGATGGGAAAACGATGTGTCAGCAAGCCTTCAGTTGACCTTTTTTCAAGCGAGGTGGGTTATCTGGATGATTAGTAAGGCGAGTGCTACATCTGTAATCGCTTTCACACTTTGTGCAACTAGTATTACACAGTGTTTTTTCGTGCCTTTATAATCGCTTTCGGAGCGAATAAAGCTGAGTTGTTAGTGCGCGTCTTCCTGTCTGTTTTTCTTCCTCCAGTTGTGCCTGGCGCCTAACCTGTTAACATGTCGTGTGCAAATTCACCCAGTTGAGTATCACATGATAATAATTTGCCGGAACCATGTTGGTGAGGCTAAAAGAAGTTAGTTGATTTGAGGTACTTCTGAAGGTATGATACTATTATGTGTTCGAGTAACTTGCAAGATACACATGTAAGTGAGATTGGGTGGTACGTACTGTGAATGCGAAGAAATCAACGACGAAAAGGCCGGCCGATAAAAAGAAGTTGACGGCGACAACCGAGACGCGCGGTGTGGGTTAAGTTACAAACAACCGAAGAACAAAATCATCGCGGGGAGTAGCGGGGAGTCTTTGCGTTGTGTGGGGTCAAGTGCCTTGCATTGAATGAGTATGGAAACAACGGATAGGGCCTCTCCACACCTGCTACAAAGAGGTCTTGAAGTCCCCGTGAGCAGATACGAGTCGGTGACGTCTGTCTGCCCTAAGCGTCACCTAGCAAGGGCAACTTCTGCGTATCCGTTGCGTGTGTCAGTGGTGTATGGTCCCAAGCGTGGTGTTATAACGTGTAACTTGTTCTCTCTGTTCGCTCCAGTGTTTTTGCCATATGTTGCGATATTGGTGTCTGATGCGGTCCTTCATGCCTGTGTACGGCACTATTGCTATGTCCACTGTATTCAAAAGTGTAGCAGCAGTGGCTTTTTGATCTGCGGTTTGCGTTTACGGCAATTTCAGAGTGCCCTAAAACCCAACAGAAAGTTATTTGAAGGTTTCATGCACATGCGGACATGATAGCCTTAAAAACATGACTGCTGACACAGTTTTTAGAACCCTTTCTGGATGCAAGTGTGCGTACAACGCTGAGAGATTCCGTGTAGATGATGGATTTTAAAATTTGATGTTGGAATATTTGATTTATTGCCATTAAAATACCGCATGCTTACGCTGTGAATATACTGCAGCAAAGGTTCATTGTTTCACTGTCATAGAAGTTCGGCCCATGCGCATCACCAGCCACAGCAGTTGTAGTCTTGGACGCATTACATTGAAACTCTTCACAACAGTACCTATCCAGCACAAATAACAAATGCTGCAGAATTGCAATTCTTCGTGACCTGTTCTTGTTAAATTGCGTAAAAGGAAGGTCACATGACACAGGCAGAGTTCCCATGGTGGAATGGATTCAACGATGGGTGTCTTGTGGATGCCTGAAAAAAATACTGCTGGCTCAGAAGCTCCTTCTCGCACCCTGAGAGGACACGGCATGGAGAATAATGGACGATTTAAAAACAGTTGCTGGGAGGATGTATTGTTAATGGTCGGAGTAAGAAGATTATCTGTCATAGGCATGATTTTTGAGGCATACAAAATGTCCATGTACAACCTCTGGTAATGCACGGCCCATTTATTGCATTCTAGCTACCGAACTTGGACATGACTAGTGCGAAAAGCGGCACATGCAAGGAGTAGCCCCAAATGCAGCACCGGGTCTAGCATTTTTATTGCCTATATACGACTCTGCTGTAGTCTAAGCGAGATCCCACTAAGGGGGTTTAAACGCGCAGAAGTTTCCTATTCTGCACCATACGACTGGTGGGAGAGACCTCTAAGAATATTTATAGTTTTTAGGCATTTTGCTTCCGATGATTCAAGTGAGGAACAAATGTTACTTTGTTATCCAATATTACGCCTAAAAACTTGTGTTCTTTCTGAAAAGGAATTAAAATGTGACTAAGAGTAATATCTTGGTATGGATAGATCCCGCGCATCCTGGAGAACACAACGCAAGACCTTTTTTTCTCGATTGAGTTTAAACCATTCTTGTCTGCCCAGCTGGCAAGTATTTTAACACCAAGGTGTACGTGACGTTCGCAGATTGATTTATTACGTCACTTAAAAGATATCTGCACGTCGTCTACATATACAGACTAAGAAATGGTAGGTGGCGATGCTTTACCAAGAGAGTTCATTTTAATTGTGAACCTAGTTTAGCTTAGAACTTCACTTTGCGGAACGTCGTTTTCTTGAGACTTCAGGTAAGTGAGGTTCCCGTAACACCAAGCGGTTTCATAGGCCTTCTCTAGGTAAAAAAACACCGTTGCGCAAAAACTTGTATGAATGAAAGCGTCCTTGATGTATGATTTAAGGGCAACAAGTTGGTCATTCGTGTATCGCCCCAGCATGAAGCCTGCCCGGCATCCCTCGAGAACACCGTTGTATTCAACAAAGTACACAAGTCTCTGTTTATCATCTTGTGGGGGAACTTGCACAGGGAGCTCAAGTCGTGGAGGCTATAGGCGGATATAGGCAGGAGAGGTTGGGTGATTCCCCTCCTTCAGAAAAGGCGCTACTATGGCCTCCCTCGAAGATTTTGGAATACACCCCGAAAGCCATAATTTGTTGTATAGGTGTAGGAGAGTTTCAAGTACGTCTGCGTGTAGATATTCTAACATTGTGTATAGAATGTTGTCTGTGCCTGGAGCTGAAGGCTTACAAGTGCCGAGAGCTATCTTCAGCACCTGAAATGAAAAGGCGGAGTTATATTAGCTGTTAGACTTGTTATTATCATGCGAAGACTTCTTTTCACAGGATGTTTTGTGTTGCATTAAAGTGTTTGTGTAGTGTGCTGAACTGGACACGTGTTGGAAGTGTTGTGTGACTGTGTTTGCCTGGTCTTCCAGTGTGTCCTATGTTGTACTAACCAGCGGCAAGGTGTGTGTCTGATGTCCTTTGAGTTTTGGTATACGTGTCCAGACATTGTTTGTGTCGGTGTGTGAGTTATTTGATGTCTAAAAGGAGCGTCAAGTCTCGTTTTGCCGCAAGGTGCACACGTTTTCCAAATACCTTTGCTTTCTTGAAGAAAAGGAGGTTATTCGACGTGGGGTACTGTCGAAGGATACCCCACGCTTTGCTATTGTCCTGTCTCGCCCGCCTACACTCCTCATTCCAACATGGCCTCCTCTTATTGCACGGGACACCAGAGGTGTGGGGATTGGACTTATCGAAGGCAGCGAGGACGTGCGCCGCGAGGAGTTACGTAACATCTTCAACGTGTATGTGTCTTATGGACCTATAGTGTAGTTTAGATGTCTCTGTAAATGTATTCCTTCATTGTAAATGTATTGTACTGCACTTGCTTCATTGAACCTCTTTTGGGAAGATGGACTGTTTTGGCCTTTACCTAGATATGTTAGTCATATGGGCAAGTGGTCACTACGATAAGGGCCCGTTCCCACACCCGTCTCAACAAATGGAAAGATACTTGCAGAACCAATATTAAAGTGAAAATGTTAGCATATATTGTTTCCTACGTTATAGGATGTAGGCGGTTTTTTTTTTTTGAAAAGGCATGTTCCCGAGGATGTTAGGAGCTTCTCTATAAGGCGACCTCGGGAATCCGTGCGAGAAGAGCCCTAAACGGAATTTTGTGTAATAACTTCGCCTATGAGAATGAAAGGTTCAGGTAACTGATCTACCAGCCCCTCAATATCTCAGCTAAATAGCTAGAATTCAAGAGGGAATAAAAGAGAGCCTAGAGATAATAAAGATTATGGTTCCTATGGCCACAGCCTCTATGTTGGTTTGTAGTTGGACAGTTTGGCACGCCATGGATTTTTGGGCAAGATGGCAATAACGCCTGGGGAGGTGCTGCCACCATCTTTGTCGTTCCTAAATACCTTGTAACGATTCAAGATATTTCTGTGCCAGGAGTTTTAATGGTCTTCTTGGAGGCACATCGCCCCAGGCTGATTGAAATGCGAGTACGCTTAGACATCATCAAGATTTTTAAGAACGCGTCTGCGGTTCCATTGCATGATATTTTCTCTTGACATTATTTAGGCTTAGAGAGGCTGGTATATGTGCGTGTTAATGGGTCGACATTCGGGGCTTGCACTCGTGAAGGGGGTTTTTTCACCTCCTCTACTGTTGTGGACGCCGCATCCCATTTGGTTTGCTGCGATGCAAGCCAGAACGGCTGGACGTTCATGTCGTCATCCGAAGTCATGAGTGTGTCCTGCAAACTGCACCCCTAGGACTTGGCACCCTTTCCGGCGCACTTTGTTGGAGCCGCGACCACCAATGGCGTCAGAAGGCTTCCGGGCGGCGGATGCGGTGTGGCGGGGGTGGGACCTGCCGTGGGTGCCTCCATCTCATCCGTGCCCTGGCGTGTGCTTTGGGCCGGTGGAGAGGAGGCAGTGGATGCAGCGGCGCACCCAACTGACGTGGTTACCACAACCGCCGCTGCTGGCTCAGCAAGCGGTGTGGGGGCGGGATGTGCAACCAAAGGACAGCCGATGGGGGGCAGAGCCAGGAACAAGTCCGACTTGCGGGACTGGGTCCGCGCGGAAACCAAACGCCGGTCCGCGCCTCCCCCTCCCTCCCCCCCGGCGAGCTACGTCGGCGTACTTCCCCTCAGAGAAAGAGGCGATCCTCTTTCGCGCTTCTAGGAGTGGTATGTACTCGGTGACTTTCCCATTGATGATCCTTTTTTCGTGTTGGAACTTTTCACAGCTGCGGGACAATACCGGGTGCGGCGCCTGACAGTTTGCACAGGTGAAGGGGTGGGGTCACAGTTTTCAGTGGAGTGGTCATGTGCGGCGCATTGCGCGCTGATCGTTTTGCCGCGGCCAGACGTTGTGCCATGCCTCAACCGCTGTCACTTGTAGCAGCGACACGGGTTGTGTATTTACGGAGGTACTCCACACCTAATGAAACCAGCATTGATGTGCTCAGGAAGTTTTTATCTGTTGAAGGTGAAGATTATGTGCTGTGTTGGTATTTCTACATTGTCACAGCGTATGGTTATTCTCCTGACAGCTGCAACATCCTGATCCTTCACGCCTTCAAGAACGTAGACATCTCTCCTACTTTGCACATTCGGCTCAGATATCACACCCTTTGAGGTGTTGAGGCTGCGGTGGAGTCAGATACTGATATCCAGATCTGCCATGTAGGTTTTGGTCAGGAGATTTGTGGATTGCTACTGCGTCTTGACTTCAACCAACACTTCTCCCTGTCGTAGTTTTTTTTTTTCCTCGTAGCTTTTTTTTTATTCTTCAAGTAACTTGGAGACGACGAATACAGACCGGGCGGAGACGCCTTTTTATTTATCTACTGATTTAAGGAACAAAATCCGGGGATAGTTGTCAGATTTCGGAATGTTGATGGTTAGTAGCCACAAGAATGAAACTTCGGTGCGGCAACTTTTAAAGGACCGATCATGTTTTGAGGCGGTTTTCATAGATCCATAGGGCCTAGAAAAGTAGTAGAGGACGGGGGTAGTTTTTTCCCTCGGGTTACCTGATACTGAGAGAGGTCCTGGAGCTCCCTGCCTGGTTATCAGACAGGGAGCTCATCCACCGGAGCTTGACCTGGGCTCCCATGGCCACCGTGTCTGGTTTCGGCCTTTCACCTCACAACTCCTAGCCATGGTAGATTACTGCGTGAGAATGGGGGCTCCTTGTCCACGGTGCAGCCAATACCGTCGCTTAGATTACTGAAGGTCCCTCGTGCGGAGCACTACTTTGCCATGGGGACGTTTCAAGTGCAACTATTGAGTATATACATTCTGTAACTTCATTCCAGAGAGTGTGTTCAATGCGGTGAACTGGTGAACTGCGAATGTTTTTTTTTCTTGAATTCATGTTGAACTTTGCCTGGGTGTGAAAATATTTGGCGAAAAACGGTTAAGTGGGAGTGTACGATGCGACCAAATCAACAATGAAAAGACACACTGATCAAAAGAAGACGACGGCGATAACCAAGACGCATGGTGTGGGGTACGTTACAAACAAACCGACAGCACCATCATCATCACCCTAGAGTACGGCGCGAAACACCCGAGTTAAGTGCACGAGCTCATCAGGCCAGGCGCTGCCGGATAAGAAGCTGCCAGCAATAGCTGCCAGCCGGAGAAGATATCCCTCGAAAACAATCAGTCTGTGAGGGTGGAGCGTGACCGGGATACACGGTGGTCAGGCGACAGGAACCATGATGTGCCCCATGAGGTCCTCCACAATTAGAACCTCCATGATGTCTCCTCCGTAGCGAATCGGGTTGCTGGACGTCCGGAAGAAGCAGGGACGCACCAAGAGATCTGGGTTCGCAACGGTGCAACAGGAGCTCTCGAGCGCGCTCTACCACAGCGGCCGCGACATGTCACTTGGACCTTGCAACTTCGCAACACCAAAGGCCAAATTCTTTGGGACGATGGGGCGTCGCTTCGAAACGACGGGGTAGCGCCATGCACAAGCATGTGTTCTGTGGCTGGTACCTTCGCTTTGAGGAAGCTGTGCACACAGTGTGAGCCGCAGAAAAGCACGTTGCATGCCGCTACCCCGTGGTATCAAAGCGACGCCTGTTTTTTAGAGAATTCGGCCCCATGACTGCGTCTCTGGGCTGTGAGCAAGGACAATCCTGTCCCCACAGCGAACCCTTTCTGTTTCCTCGGCGTTCTTTTCCGGACTTTCACGGTTTTCAGTTTGTTTAAATGTTTAGCGTTTTTATACCGGTTTATTGCAGTCGCCTGCTATTCTTTGGTTCACCAGTGTTCTTTAGTTCTTCTGTTCATTGTGTGTGTACGTACTTGGGTTTAGGGTCGAACATCTACATATTGTCGTTTACAGAGTTCATCTCTTGTAGTTGTTATTGTTCAGAACCTTACTATAAATGGTACTGCATGGTTACCAGATATAAAGAGTAAAACAACTTGCGCTCTTTTGCATTCGGCAGGAACGATGCTGGAATCTAACAATTGTGTGAATATTCAACTACTAGTGGTCGGACCCGCAGATCCTTTGGGTCACCAGTTAGCTATAAATATAACTCAAATTGGGTGTTATAACTCGTAGTTCAGCCGGGAATTGGACATGAGTTTGAATAACAATCTGGTATTCATACGGGGCATTCTAACGGACCCGCACGGCTACGGGAACATGGGGGGGGTAGTTTTTAACTCAACCAAACCTGACAAAACATTTACGGAGTGGTTGCGGTTGGGCGTCCACATAAACACCAGTTTTATTTTCGCAGTTGTGACTGTAACTGCCAATCAGAATCATATAAGACGTAACGCGGACTCCTACGGGGAGCGTGTGGCAGCAGAAACTGTCGTTCACTGCGATAACATGGTGTGCTAGCTTTGGGAAAGCAAAAACCGAACTGAAATTTTTATGACATTATTGTTAGTTGGGCTATATAAACGGGGAAGAGTAACAGAATTATCGTCGCTGAAAGTACCAGTTGCTTTGGTTCTTCTTTATTAAGGTTGAAAGACTACGTCTAACCAACGTAAAAAAGCCATCTTTACAAATAGGTACAATAAAACTAAGTAATAATATTGTAATAAATAAATTACATTAGATAACCATGGTACAAGCAGGAGAGCGAATAATGGAAAACGGTATAGCATTCAGCAAACCCCCGTATGTTCATCATTGTAGTTTGGATAAGATAATGAGGCTTGGCAGGGGGACAGGAGTGCAGGCACCTCGCACCAACTACTAAATTTTTAATATAGATGATTGAAAACAATGCAGAACGCGAGAAATGCTTCGCTACCAGATGGCTGTATTGCAGATATAGAGGTAAATGGAGCGCCTTCCCTGTTTCTATTTGGTAAGTCATTTGAATTGTCTCGGTCCCGATGTTGATATAACATCGGGATCGAAACAACTGGGCCCAATGTTGATATAACATCGGGGCCATTTTTACGTACTTATGGATTAGGATTAAAACCACCCACTCACCCTTTCACACATTTGCAAAGAAGAAAGCGTGAAATTCGCTTTTGAGCATTTTTGTGGGTACATTTGCAAGCAAAAATAAATTGGATATACCATTGTATTCAGCAAATATTGGCAGTTTTGTTGAAATACCTAGAATACCTCAACATTTGACTGATCTTTCTTATTGCTGTTTGGACAAAATCGCGTAACTTAATAATGACACACTCACATGGGTAACAATATGAGGCAGAACTACGAGCCTTTGAGGTCCTTTTCACAAAAAAATGTGAGACCCTCGCAGACATGAGATAATTGCCGCGTTAAAAATATTCTCTGTGAACTCAGGGATTTTCGCGAGGACAGGGATGAATGTTGTATTTCCAGAACATGGCCAGTCGTGTTCGGCTCACGGTGCGGTTGCCTAAAACAGCGGCAGTTGGAATGAATCTTCAAAAATTGCTTGCAGGCTTAGTACTAAGGTGAACGGGGCTGGAAGCCACATTTTTTTTATTCTGGCACCGTTGAATTATCATATATTGGCTTTAAACCTGCCATGGTTTGCTGTATTGGGTATCGTTCCCCAGTTTATTTTTATTTTTTCTTGGGCGATGGGGGACACAAAATTTTGAAAAGGTTTAAAGGGTAACGTAGCCTGGATGAGAATGACCGCCGCAATTCCCCATTCCAACGCACCGAGAGTGCATCTGTTTGGACTAAGAAATTTTACGGTGTGTATATTAGCATTTGCGACAGTGCGTGGGATGTTTCTACTCTTTCTTGTCCATACATCACAATTTGAGTTTGTGTGGGAAATGGCGGTGTTACTTGTGTTTCTTGATTTGAAGGTCTATTGAATATTTTTTTCTGTAAAACGTAACTGCTGCCAAGTCAGTAACCACTAACTAATGCCGCATTAGTTGCCCTTGTGTTTATTTTGTCATTAGAGCAAATAGCTGACTGTTACGGTACTTGATGTAGCCGTAATTTTCGAACGGAGAGAACGAGTGGTTTCTCAAAATTTAATTTCTGGTTGATCCTTCCGCAACAAAATACCTTGCTTCACTGTTGAATTCATCAGTCTCGAGGAAATCAGAATAAGAGTTATTACCCCGAAATTGTTACACAGTTCACAAACACAGGAAACCCCGCACGGGGCATCTTGAGTAATCTTGGTGACGGTACTGGCGACACCGCGTACCCCGAACCCCCCATACTTAAGCTGTCACGTACCGTGGCCAGAAGTTGAAAGGTGAAGGGTTAGAAGCCGTGAACGGTGGCCGTCGGAGCCCAGGTCAAGCTCCGGCGGATGGGCTCCCTGTCTGTCTACCAGGCAGGGACCTCTTTGGCTACCAGGGTAAGGTCAAAGAAGAAAGCACCCCCGTCTCCCTGCTTTTATACTATGCTATATGGCATTTTCTAACCCCCCCCCAACCGTGATCGGCCCCTTAAAAGGGGCCGCACCGAAGTATCTTTTCCTCTTTTGCGTTCTATCTCGCTCCCAAAGCCAGATAACTACCGTCGTTTTTTGATCATTGAATCTGTGGACAAATCAAAGCCGGTTTCCACTCAATCTGTATTTCTTGTTTCTAAATACCTTGAAGGTATCATCGGCAAAACATATGACGCCAAAAAGCTGAAAACTGGTGAAGTGCTAGTTGAAGTAAAAGCTCAGCAGCAATCCACAATCCTCCTGAAACAAACCCGCGTGGCAGATCTGGAGATCAGGGTCACACCCCACCGCAGCCTCAACAGTTGTCAAGGTGTGATCTCTGAGGCAGATCTCATGTCCGAGACCAAGGCCGACCTTTTGGAAGGCCTAAGGGATCAGGGCGTCACGGCTATAAAGCGCATATCAATACGCCGCGATGACAAACAGGTAGCAACTAGACACATTATCTTGACCTTCGATCGATCCACCCTTCCATAATCCATAAATGCTGGTTACATACATTGTTCTGTCCGCCCATACATCCCGAACCCACGGCGCTGCTTCAGTTCCAACGGTTCGGGCATGGCACAAACTCCTGCCGCGGCCGCCTTACCTGTACAAAATGCGGCCAACATGACCACCCATCCGAAAACTGTAACACCCAGAGTTTTACGTGTGCTAACTGCCAGGGGCCCCACGCAGCGTGGTCCCGCACTTTCGAGAAATTTAAGCAGGAAAAACAAATCATAAATGTAAAGGTCACAGAGAACATCACCTACCCAGAGGCGCGAAAGAGGTTCGCCTCTTTCCCCCTGGGGAGGTACGCCGACGCAGCTCCCCGGGGGGCGGAGCGGCGTATCGTTTCGGCGAGGACCCAGTACCGCGAGTCGGACTTGGTCCCGCCTTGCCCCCCCCCCTAAGTTGCCTCTGGCAGCCCAACCCGCCTCCGCACCACTCGCTGAGTCAGCAGCGGTTGTGGTGGAGACCTCTTCCGTTGGGACCGGTGCCGCTCCCGTCCTGCCTCCCCATCGTCCAGTGCGTTGGAGGGTGCCATGGACACCACGGGCCCCGCACCGGCTCCCACCGCCACCGCACCACCCGTGCCACTTCTGGTGCCTCCGATACCTGTGGCGGTGGCGGGTCAAACGAAGGGCCCTCGAAGGGGGGCCAATTCCGGGGGGCCCGGTTCGACAGGCACACCCAGGACATCGGACGACGAGATGGACGTCGTGCCATTCTTGCCCGCAACGCAGCGCAAAGATCGGCCTCCGACGTCCAAGTCTACAGAAAGGCCCAGAAAGCCAAATCCAAGAGTCACAGCCCCGAAAGACGACACATAAACATATACACTCCAGTAGCTCTTACACTAAATAATGGGAAGAGAAAACATTGTTCAATGGAACTGCAGAGGCCTTCTGAGTAATCTTGACGACGTGTATGAGATTCTGCATACCAATCAGCCAAGTGTAATGTTTGTTCAGGAAACACATTTGAATTCTAAACACACAAATTTCTTGAATAGTTACCTCATATACAGGAAAGACAGGGATGGCTGCACACACTCTTCTGGCGGTGTGGCCATAATCGCCCAAAAATCCTTAGCATGCCACCCTGTCACCTTGAATACCGTCCTTGAGGCTGTAGCAATACGCTTAATAATATTTAAGAGGTTGATAACGGTATGCTCCATATACATTCCTCCTGATGTTACACTTTTGAGCTCTGACTCCGAGGCGCTGGTTGACCAGCTGCCTGAACCGTACATTCTAACAGGCGACCTTAATGCTCACAATTCTATTTGGGGCTCTTGTCGTATGGATGCCCGGGGTCGCCTGATATAGAGGTTTCTTACATCCTCTGGAGCATGCCTTTTCAACAATAAACAGCCTACATATCATAACATAGGACACAACACATACTCATGTTTTGACTTGGCTATAGGCTCCGCAGTTCTGTTTCCTCTCCTTGAGTGGGGTGTGGGCACTGACCCATACGGTAGTGACCACTTCCCCACCTCACTCACATACATAGGTAAAGGCCCATGCAGTCCATCTTCCCATTATAGGTTCAATGAAGCACGTGCTAACTGGAATACATTTACAGAGACATCCAAACTACACCACACATCCATAGGACACCTACACGTAGATGAAGCCGCACAACTCCTCACGGCGCACATCCTCGACGCCGCCGAAAAGTCCACTCCCCACGCCTCTGGTGCTCCGCGAAACCAGCGGAGGCCGTGGTGGAATGAGGACTGTAGGCGGGCGCGAGAGGCCCAGAACAAGGCGTGGGGTATCCTTCGTCGGTACCCCACGTCGGGAAACCTCCTCTTGTTCAAACGGGCCAAGGCGTTAGGAAAACGTGTGCGCCATGAGGCAAAACGAGAGAGTTGGCGTACATTCATAACATCAATAAACTCCTACACAGACACACGGAAAGTATGGACAAGAATACGCAAACTCAAAGGACAACAAACACACAGCTTCCTCTGGTCAGCACAACAGGGGACACACTCGAAGACCAGGCTGACACCCTCGCACAACACTTCCAACACCTGTCCAGTTCAGCACACTACACAAACACTTTCATGAAACACAAACGAACGGCCGAAAAGAAGCCTATACTAGATAACAATGGGTCAACATCTTCTTGTAACTCAGAGTTTTCACTGCATGAGCTGAGGGCTGCTTTGAGCACGTGTAAACCCTCAGCTCCAGGCCCAGACAACATCACATACACAATGATACAACACCTGCACGCAGACACTTTTCTAACACTCTTACACCTATATAACAAGATATGGCTTTCGGGGCACATTCCAAACTCTTGGAAGGAGGCTATAGTTGTAGGTTTCCTGAAAGAGGGAAAGGACCCATCGTCCCCCTCAAGCTACCGTCATATAGCCCTGACGAGCTGCCTGTGCAAGCTGTTCGAGAAGATGGTGAATCGCAGGCTCGTGTACTTCCTCGAGTACAACGGTATTCTCGAGAGCTACCAGGCAGGCTTTAGGGTGGGGCGATCGACGAACGATCAACTGGTAGCTTTTGACTCGTACATCAAGGATGCCTTCACGCATAAGCAGTATTGTTTAACTGTCTTTTTCGACCTTGAAAAGGCATACGACACCGCTTGGCGTTATGAGATCCTTAGTGATCTCAAGTCATTTGGTGTTTCGGGTAACATGTTGAACACTCTTGTTAGTTACTTGTCAAACAGAACGTTTCGAGTAAGTGTTGGTTGTGCACTCTCAAAGGTTCACGTGCAAGAAAATGGCGTGCCACAACGTGGCGCGTTGAGCTGCACTCTCTTCATAGTAAAAATGAACTCTCTTGGTAAGGCACTGCCACCTACAATCTCTTATTCCATGTATGTAGATGACGTGCAGATATCCTATAAATTATGCAATATGTCAATCTGCGAACGTCAAGTCCAGCTTGTTGTAAAGAAACTTGCCGGCTGGGCAGACAAGAATGGTTTTAAATTCAATCCTGTAAAAAGCTCCTGCATTGTGTTCTCCAGGAGGCGCGGGGTCCATCCGGACCCAGACATTACTCTTAATGGCGTGTCGCTTCCTGTGAACAAGCAGCACAAGTTCTTAGGTGTTGTGTTCGACCAGAAACTCACATTCATTCCAATCATGGAACCCACACATAAATGTCTGAAAACAATGAATATACTTAAGGTTCTCTCCCACCAATCGTATGGTTCCGACAAAGAACTACTACGGCTCTATGCTGCTTTGGTTGGGTCTCGTTTAGACTATGGCAGTGTGGTATATGGGTCAGCGACTAAAACAGCGTTGCGAATGCTTGACCCAGTGCTACACTTGGGGCTTGGTCTCGCCTCGGGTGCTTTTCGCACTAGCCCTATCGAGAGTCTGTATAGTGGAGTCTTGAGAACCAACGAACGTACATGGACTTGCTATATGCTTTTAAAATTTCATCACTGAATAAACATCCTTTTTATCCTGTCTTTCACGATACATCAACATCTCTGCTCTTTGTAAATCGCCCATCCGTTCCTCTGCCCTTTTCACTTAGAGTGAGAGAGCGAGCCTCGGATCTCAGTGCTTTGTTTTTAGATGTGTACAGGTCATCCTTTTCAAACAGTTTACCGCGTTGACAAGCTCGCCCTGTGTCGTGCGACCTTTCTTTTATGAGACTTGACGAAAATCGTGTACCGCGAGCTGCAATACTGCAGCACATTCTGTCTTTGCAGTTTAAATACACATGTGCAGAATTTTATAGTGACGCTTCTAAAACCTCCAGTATGGTGTCGTGCGCTGCTCATGGTTCTAATTTCAATGCAGCCAGAACCATGAGCGTGCACACATCAATTTTTTCAGCAGAAGCGTATGGAATTTTACTAATTGTACGACACATTCTTTAAAATTAAATTCCGAATTCCATCATCTATACAGATTCTTTGAGTGTTGTTCGCGCACTGTCATCGCACAAGCCCCCCAAAAACCACATAATTATACCTGTATTCAGCACTATCATGTTCGTGTATGCACAAAAGCACGAGCTGGTCTTTTGCTGGGTCCCAGGACACGCAGGGATCGCTGGGAATCAGTTAGCAGACTTGAGGGCCGCTCCTGCTGCACTAAGGAACACTGTGGACATTAAAACGGTACCCTACACAGACCTGAAGCCACACATAAGACAACACCTGCGGAGAACATGGCAAACACACTGCGACGAACAGACAGACAACAAACTACATGCATAAAGCCACACTTGGGACGGTACACATCTGACTCACACAACAGACACACGAAAGTCGCCTTGGGTAGGCTACATATAGGGCACACGCATGCAACTCAGTCGTATCTGCTGACGGGATCTCCTAGACCCCAGTGCAGCAGGTGCGGAGCGGCCCTATCCGTAGTGCACATACTAATAACATGCAAGGCGCTTCACACAACACGACACAAACACTTCAGAGAACTCTACAGACAACATATTTCCCTACATCCATCGTTTTTTTCTAGGTGACGATGCCATTGTTTCTGTGAAACGTGTGTTTGAGTATTTGTCAGAAGTCAAGTTTTTAAACATCATTTCCTATTAAGCATAATGAAATCTGGCCCTATACACCAGCCATGCTCATTGTCATTTTGTGATTTTACTTTTGTTTTGGCTAATTTTACTTAGTGTTTAAGGTTTCACCCCTCATATATGACTATTTTTTGGCGCTCTTTGCCCCAGTTGGCCTTGCGCCATAAACATCCAACCATCATCATCATCAAAACACAAAAAAACGGCAATTTTAAATACCAGAAGCGTCGAAAAGAAAGATTGTTATGAATATACGAACACCCTTGACATACAAAAGAAGGTGCAGTGAAATGTTATACCAATCATGCAATGTCATACGGTCTACTCGTGCAGAAGCGTTGCAGTTACCCTGAGAAAACTGTGGTACAAGGTTTTTACTGCTGATCAATGTCCTGATGCCCGTAAAGTTCTATGTAAGAGGCAAGAAAATACTTGAAGTTCTCAAAGGGGGCACTCTCCCACCGGATCTTTCCTCGGGCGGACAAATCCCTGACATTAGAGCAAAGCCACGTCTGGCGCCTACTCCAGACGGAAGTCTTTCCCAATCCGGCCAACATGACCCATGTCCACCCCAGCCTCTATCCAACCTCGGCGTGCCCATTGTGTGGAGCCCATGCCAACCTGGCCCACATTATGTGGGGATGCACCCCGGACCCTTTCCCTGAAATCCCCTCTGAGGAGAGGTGGGAGGCCTTGCTTCGCAGCCCCGACCCGGACCTAGAGGTCTGCCTGGTGAAGAGGGTGGAAGAGGTCGCCAGAGGGCGCCAGCCTATAGTCACCACGGGACCACCAACCTAGGCCAAGGAGAAGACGTCCAGGACGGGGCGGGCCTTCAGCCCGTTACCTGCCACCACCGTTTGGACTTCGATTCTCCTTGAGACACTTCCTCAAAATAAAGTTTATCCCTCTCTCTCACTTTCTCTCTCTTTCTCAAAGGGTGCAGTGCTCCCAATGCGCGCAAAGAATCATTTCAAGGTACGGCTGTGAGTGCTGCATATTTGTGATGACAAGAAACGATTTATGGCTCGTGAAAACCATCATTATGAGGAGCATAGTTAAGTCCACTCGAGGACCAAGACCTTTCGCAAGGACCTGCAACCGCTTCCTGTGCTGCTCGAGTTCATTTCCTCCCTGCGAATTTCCTTAACTTTTTCTGTCTACCGAGGTATTGCCCACCCCTTTTTTAGTTCCGTTTCGCCGTATCCATTCTGTTACACTGGTGGCTGCACTGTTGTCATTTCGACACAATACATTGGAGCCCAACTCCATTTCTTCTCCTTTATAGGAACCATGATATCTTCCTTGAGGGCCAATTACCCTCGACCCTCAGTCCACAGTGGCTGTGAAGCAAGTGACCACGGCGGCGGTAAGACCTGTGATGCAGCAGATTGTGCTAAGAACCAATGCGTCTGGACAGGCCGTCATTGGAATCTGAACCTGGCAAAGTTTAACACGAGAACTTTATCTAGTGAGGCAAATCTAGTCTGCCTGAAGTAATTAGAAGGGAATACACGGGATGTGATAAAGCTTACTGAGGTTAGTAGTATAGTTGATGAACTTAGAGTACTAAACGACGGACGTGACCTATGTTACCATAGTTTTGTGGGCAGAAAAAACTCGCATTGGGAGTTCAATTCAATAAAACAATAGCTGGCAGTACAGATGAACAATTTTGCATTAATGGAGGAGTGCGGTCTAGTAATTACACCTATAAAGAGGTACCAATTGAGGGCGACACAGAGCTTTTAGCCTACATACAGCCATGGCGCCGAGCAAGTTAAACGTTTTAGGAAGCTGTAGAATGGGCAATGGTTAAGGTAAACACCCAGTATTCTGTAGATGTGAGGAAATTCAGTGCTAAAGTAGGCAAGAACCATACTGAAGACAACCCCGCTGAGAACTATGGTTTGAGTTGTAGGAATAACAGAGGGTGCTTATGAGTAGAGTTCGACGAACGGAATTATCTCCGCATCATGTATAGCTACTCCCGCTAATGGGAGAGCTGAAAGTGGACGTGCTGGCGCCCTAATGGGGAGCATAATATGGAAATTGACTTCATGCTAAGCGATGACGCCGCGTCGTGAAGGCAGTGGAAGTGCTTGGAAGGGTGAGGTGTAGTGACCACAGGATGGTGAGATCTGGAATTAGGCTAGACTTGAGGGGAGACCATAACAACGTAGTACGAAAAAAGCCGATCAATGAGCTAGCAGTAAGACGGAAGGTGGCGAATTCAAGATCACGCTGCAGAACCTATATCCAGCTCTAACCAATCAAGCATAGTTTACGACACAGGAAACGACCGACGATCTTATACGCATGAATAGAGAGTGTGCAGAAGAAATAGAAGGTAAGATCGCTAGACAGGACAATGGTAAACTTTCCCGGGTGACGAAAGATTTAATTAGGAAACGGCAAATAATGACTGTCTCCACTCCAGGTGACAGAATAGAACTAGCGGAGCTTTCAAACTTAATCAATAGGCGTAATAGAGCTGACACACCAAAGTAATATAGAGCATTAAGCATTTTTTAAAGAACAGAGGCAGCCTGAAAGCAGAGAAGAGGCCTCTAGGCGTGGTGGAAAAGAAGATATTTGCACTTAACGACAAGCAAGGCAATGTCATCAAAAATAGCGATAAAACAGTTATAGTAGTCGAGGAGTCCAATCGACTTATATACATTAGCCGCGACATTCATGGTAATGCCCAACGAGAAAGCCGTCCAGCGGAGGTAGACATCCTACCAGTTCCAGCAGAAGAAAAAAACGCTTTCAAAGAAATGAGATGGGGAAGAGCAGCTAGTGAGGATCAGATAACAGCAGACCTCTCGAACGATGGCTGGTAAATTGTACTAGAAAAACTGCCAAACCTGTTTACACAATGCCTAATTACCGCGAGTCCACCGTAATATTGCAAGAACTTTCACATCATCTGTACCCATAAGAAAGGTGACATGAAGGACATGAATAATACAGGCCGATAATCTTACTGTCAGTTGTCTACAGGGTGTTTACCAAGGTACTCGCTAAAACAATTTCTGCCGCATAAAATTTCTAAGTAATGTACAAGCAGGGTTTTGTAAACTTTATTAAAGAATATAGCACATTTACACGATCACACAAGCGATAGAGCATTGCGCGGAGTATACTGACTCCCTATATATAGCCGTTATAGACTATGAGAAAGCATTTCACTTCTTCGGTACCTCAGCATTCAAGGAGGCATTGCTTAATAAGGGTGTAGACGAGAATTAAGAAAGAATACTCGAGGATATATAAAATTGGTCTATTGCTACTATACTCCTCTATAAGAAGAGCAAAAGATACCTTTAAGGAAGGGCGTTAGTCAAGAAGCGACATTCTTCTTAATGTTATAAAGAGCATGTTTACACAAGATATTGACATTTTCAAGTTGGAAACAGGTGGGCTTAAAGGTTTTCTCAGCTATGCTTATAACTTTGCCTTGCCAAGTAAAAGGGAGGACGATCCGCCAACCGTGATTACCGCATATGAGAAGCAGAGTATAATTGTGGGCCGCAAAATTACTAAGGAGAAAACTGAAGTAATGCGCTATAGCCTCGGAGAACATAGGGGTTTGATACAGGTGGCGAAGCAGTGGAAGTGATAAGGTAATATATCTACGTACGCCAAGTACCGACCCCGCATCCCAACCATGAAGCTGAGATAATAAGAAGGTTTAAATTGGGGTGGAGGTCATTCGGCAGGCATTCTCAAATATGGAATAGCACACTAACATTGTTCGCGAAGACGAAAGTGTATAACAGCTCCCCATTCTGCTACTCACCTACTGGGCTAAAACGTGTAGGCTCACTAAAAGTGTTCAATTTAATTCACTGAGCAATAAAATGGAAGATGGCAGGTGTGACGTTAAGGAGTAAAAAGAGCGCGGTGTGGGTCATTGGGAAAACACGTGCTAAGAGCATGTTAGTGGAAGTTAAGAATTTGAAATGGTTGCGGGCATGACATGTAATAAGAATGCAAGATAACCGCTGGTCATCAAGTCTAACAGAGTGGGTTTTTCTTAGAAGGGAAGCGTGGCAGGGAGTGGCAGTACGTATACGGGGAGATGAGATCAAGATGTTTGCGGGGATAAATTGGTCACAGTTAGCACAGGAAGGGTATATTAAAGATCTATGGGAGAGGCATGTGCCCTGCAGTAAGCGTAGACAGATAGATGATGATATTCTAATTGAGTTTTTTTGCTTATACGAAAAGATCGTTCCCGGTTCCAAAGGGTTACTCCCATGATTCCTCGTTCCGTGTCCCGTTGAGCGGATTTAACATTCCTTAATAGTTGTTCATTACGCGCCGAAGTTTTTGCTCTATATATTTCTCCGTGACGAAGCATGTCGTATATTTTTCTTCTTTGGGACAAACGTAGCTGACTTATTATTTGGGGTGCTTGCCGAGCGGACCCTACGCAATATTCTAGGGCTCCAGTTTCTTTATCGTGTTTGAAGTGAAGACGGGCTACCTGTGCGAGGTAATTATATTCTGGTCCTTGTGCTAGCGTTTCGCTACACGACCTTACGTAGGCGTTCAGAAGCGTGAACTATACAATGTATTTATCCATATTTAGTTCTAGGCCAACTGCCATGCTTTGACTATTCCATCTATCATTTTCGCAGGTCATCTGCACACACAATTATCAAGAATATGTGGTATAGGAACCTTAAATTGCTCAAGTATTCTCTGGTTATCCGAACACCTGTGTTTTCCCAATCAACTGGTCTGTATACACCCTCCAGATATTCTACGAACCTTGTTGGCCAGACGTTATGTAGTGGCCCTACGTCCTTTCAAACCAGGAATTTCTCACTTTGTTGGTGATGGATTAGTCTTCCCGTACATCGCTTATATATGTCGTCTAGAAGTCTTACTTAGGTTGCCTCTACTAGCTGGTCACCTATTGCTTCCATCACTTCTGCGGTGTACCCTGAATCAAACTGTTTTTCATAGTCTATAGATGGTCTGTATAGGGGTATAATGTATACGGAAGAATTTTCCATTTTTTGAATAGCGACAATTATTTGATCCATTGGGGACCATTCTCTTGTAAACAAAGCTTGCTCTGTGCATTGTAGAGAATGTAGGCTGTCGTCTGTACGGTCAACTAAAACACTGGTAAACTGTGCGCATACAATCGAGAGAAGGATGATGGCCTGTCGTTCTTTAGGTCTTGGGTATCTAACTTCTTGTGAATCAGACATACGTTGTCGTGTTTCCTGAATATAGGCGCCTTTAGAGGGCTTCAGCTTTTTGAAAATAGTGCGGAAAACTGTTTCAGTATAATATTTTGGGCGTCCTTCAAAAGACCCACGTTTATTCGGCTGTCACCTGCAGCTTTTGCTTTTATCGTGAACTTAAGAGCCCTTTATAATTCCTATTGAGTTACTGGAAGGACACACAAGGTATGCTTGTCAGTAGTGCCTCCTGCTCTAACGGCAGTGTCGTATGGCCTCGAGTAAAATGGTTACACTACTTTTTTATCTTGGCCAAGCTGTGCGTTATGTTTTCCTGCGGGGTTCTTAGTGCGAAAGTTTTGATTTTACCCATCGCTTGCTTCGCTTTGATTGATTCTAAGGGACACTTAAGTAAACTTGTCAACCACCTATTTCAGCATGCACTGCATAGACAGGCTCAAATGAGCACACGTTTTATCCTTTATCTGGACGATACGGCGGTATTTATTTTATAAAGCCCGAAAGAAAAAAAAAACAAGCATGCGCCGTTTGCGGAGGCTGCACTAACTAACCACAGTGTCGTCAGGTAAAGGGGCTACGTGAATTGACGATGCCCAAGATTGGCATTAAAACAACTTTGGTTTCGGTTCTGTGAAACAGCATCAATGGCATTCGTCGTTATCGCGGGATGGGATTTGTCGATATCTCAGTAATCGCTATTCCGTATTATGCCATGTTGTTGGCTGTAAAACGTTTAATATAAGCCGACCAGGACAGCTCGGAAGCGTAGCAAACTCTAGCTGAGGCCTGCGCTGTGAATGAACTTCCTCCAGGTCGGCTCAGACGCTAAAATACACTGCGCTTTTCTCCCATCTTTGGACCTCACCGAACTCATACCTGCATCGTAAAAATCGTCTTCGCATCAGGCCAAGGGTCTGCTGATTTGGGCATGTGCCCACTGCCCGCAAGCAGCCAACAGGACTCCAACAACAGGACTCCAACAAGAACTAGCTAGCGCACCAGTGTCAGTCTGCGTGCGTTCTGCGAACTCGCTCGTGGAGTAATGAACGTTACTGCGCAAAGATGGTGATGTCGTTATAAAAAACATTGGTCAACTTACAAAAACAGTACGTGTTCTCGGGGATTTTAACTGGCGACCTGCAAGATAACATACCCAGCACTCCAGACCACTCGGCCACGAGCCAGCACCGCCGCGGTTGTAAATATAAAGGATATAATGTATAACCAGTTTCTATTTTTATTTAGTTTCAGCATTTCAAGCAGTTTAGATTACTATTTGTTGTATAGCGGTCGTGCAATGAGCGCTAGCAATTGCATTTGTCAGATGGAAAGAGGCTCGCAATTGTGCTGTCCCGGTGCTCTAAGCGGCTGGATACTGAGAACCACGACTTCCATTTGTCAGTCATAGGTTTGGTAGGTCAACTACTACACCAATTCGGCCAGATCTCTTTTTCGGTGATACAGGGCTGTTTACCATCATAAAAGGCATCCTAGCTTTGTAGGGCCTATCTAGTTTACCGGTGTATCTATGAGGGATGATCGATACTTCGGGAGGAGGCAGCTCTCAATATATACAAGGGCTGCGGGCAAAACTACCTGCACTTCAAACACACTTCTTTTTGTTGTCTGTATCGCGTCCTAGTGACTCGCTCTGTTTTATTTATTAGAAGAATAGAAAAGGGTCAACAAACGTGGGGCAAGAACATACGGAATAAGTATTTTGTGGTAAAAGCTTAATTTATTGAGCCAACAGGGAACAATTGTTGGCCCCTGAAACCGGTAGCATGATTTTAGAAACAAAAGACGCCATTTCGACCTCTATTTCTTCTGCTGTAAATCCCGGCCCCCGCCTAACAATATTAGAATATGAAAAAGCGCTGTACTATTTTACTGGACGCTCGCGAAAATAAAACGCAAGCAATATTTCCATGGCCCAACAGCTGGTGTCTTCCATTGTAGCAACACCGGCAATGAGCGTGCCCTTAGAAACACACTGCAAGATTGCTGTGCGGACAGGCTGTATGGTCGACCGCATTGCAGGGCCTTTCTCCCTCTGTTCCTATCTAGCAGTTGTGCAACAAAAAATAGCTTTAGAACTGACCTAAACGCGAGAAAAGAAAGAAACGCGACGAATGTTCTCAAGTCACAAAGCTTGATGCTCTTTTTTTGTTATAACCCAGGAGTGATTCCTCTGCTTTGAACAGGTGGAGCGATTCTTTTTAAAAAGCAGTTTTTATACTTTCTCGGTGATTTCTTGGGACCATCGTTGTCTTTCCACGTCTATATAGAAGGCTGAAGCTCTACAGGAATCGTACTCAATGCTTGAAATGGAAGTATTCGGAAAAAATATGCTGCCATAAAAGCTGCTACTTTTTAACTTTATCAATATTATCCAGCGAACCGAACTCTGCAGCACATGTAGTTATCGTTGCACCTAATTTATTCACTTTCTCTGATATTTGCGGCCATCAGCGCCTTTCTTACCTTCAAAAAAGACGTGAAACGCTTAACAGCTATAAACATATATTTATAAGTTAATTGAAAGAAATACGTAAAACCGCTTCTCAGATATGGAAATAATGGCTGATCTTTGGAACCGCCGTAGGAACACTTTTTTCTTGTGCTACGGATGGCGTGATTTTACTTAAAACGCGAACATTTGATAGTGGTATTTTGTCTGTTGCAACACCCGTATATGTTAACGAATGGGTAGCCAGTGGAGTAAAAAGAGCGGCTTTATAAACCAGTTCATCCACCGCGAACTTTGGTTTTGAGTGAAACCAGACAAAGATCTGGTCAATATTAGGTGGAGGGATGCCTCAGAAAAACCAAGTTTTTTTTCATAGCAAGTTAGGCTTTCTGATCAAAGCACATCTGAACTCATGGATCACCAAGCTTGCGGGCTAAATAATACTTAAAATTAAGAGTACACAATCGGAGTCATAACGCTTCCAATAAGACCTGTAGTTGGGAGCAGTAGAGGCTAACATTCAAGTTTTAATGGGGTTGGCGGAAGCGAGAAAGCCACACAACATATGTTTTCGCATTTCAATGGAACATGTGCTGTTGAATCTTTCGTGCTCTTTCGTAAGACGATTTGGTTCTAGAATTCTGAAGTTATCAGCCCTGACCGGCACTTTAGGCAGACCTCCTGTTTTTATTTAGTCCTGATCAAGAGTATTTATGCTATGAGCATGAACTAAAGAACTGAAAGTATATAAGCAATCATGAATTTAAAGTATAAGTCCCTATTTGAAGGTTCGTGCCTACGCGGGCTTGCTTGCGGTTGAAAATGCTCTTTTACTTTATGTAAGCTTGTTTGACCGATTTGTTTTCTAGAAATGTTCTTACTTCAGATGCCCGCAGTTCTGCGTTCGTAGCACACCATTAGGGAACCGAAAGTACACTCTGTGCCAATTATTCCGAAACGCTAAAATTGTGGCCAAGCCGCCAACACCTCAACTTGGCATTAATTCTTGCAACTAGGCCCCCAGGTGCCCGCATGCAGCGAACATACGTCAGCAGTATCACCTATGAGTGCACTCACACACACACCATTCACCACTCGCGAGTGAGTCTCATTGAACCTCGTCATCGCTTTTGTCTGGCGAGTGCGAGTGCTAGTGAATATGAGCGGCACTCACAGTGAGCCTCGCTTTGCAGTCGGTGGTGCACGAGTAACTCGCGGGAAGTTTTTATCACACATACGAGTGCACGAGTGGTGGTGACCCCCGATGTCCTCTTGTGAGTGCACTCTTTTTCCTCCGGCGATTTTCGGGGCTAACCGCGGTGAGCGAAAGAAACGAGAGTTGTGAGCGTGAGTGCGACTGAGTAGAAGTGGTGACGGCCATAGGCGAGAGTGAGTGCGAGGGAGTGCGAGGAAACACGACGAGTAGTGAGTGCGAGGAGTGACGGTGAGCATTGCGCTGCGTTAAAGTGAGTGTGAGTGGTGATGGCAATAGGGGAGAGTGAGTACTAGAGAGGGCGAGGGAAGACGGCGAGTAGTGAGTGTGAGAGAGTGCGAGTGGTGACGGTGAGCATTGCGCTGTGTGCGAGTGAGTGCGAGTGGTGACGGCGACAGGTAAGAGTGAGCGCGAGTGAGTGTGAGGAGTGACTCGTGTAGTTAATGCGGGTGATTACGAGTGGTAAAAGCAAGTGGTAAGCATGAGTGCGAGGGAGTGCGAGTGGTGACGGCGAGATGTGAGAGTGAGCTCGAGTAAGTGTGACTCATAATGGCGAGTTGTGAGTGCGGGTGAGTACGAGGGGCAAAAGCGAGTTGTGAGCATGAGTTATGTGATGACGGCGAGCGTTAAGCTTTAGTGCGAGTGATTGGGATTGGTGAAGCGAAAGGTGAAGATGAGTGTGAGTGAGTGCGATTGATGACGGCGAGTGGTGAGTATTAGTGCGCGTGAGTTAGAGTGATGAAAGCTACTCGTGAGCCACGTGTGAGTGTATGCGTGACGAAAAAAAGTTTTTGCGAGTATGTGTGAATGAGTTGGGCACAGTTTTCCCAAGTTATGGCAGCGACACCGAATCAAAAATAACCGCTGGATGGCCTTAACCTCATCCCTGTTTGCACGAGCTATTCCGTTCTGTGTTGTTCGGTCACGGCGAACAGTTTCGCTTGTTACGGATACACCGGTGGTCAACAAGATGCAGCACGTGTAACACGCAGAAGGAACGCGAGACGAAGGTTAGTGAACGAGCATCTCGGCACTTATGAAGTACTCGGCCACGCCAGCCGTGTTCTACATTTCAGAATAACAATCAAGCCCCTTTGTAACCTACATCTCTTAGTTCGAAGGAACGTTTCGTGCTCTCGAATGTTTTTGTATCACCATATAGTTCATAGCCACTAACCAGCTTTGCTGGTCCTCCACTTCTGCAGGGCAGGATGGCTCAGTTGTTTGTCTAGGATTTTTGCGTGTCACTGCACCATTCGTAGAATTCATAGGTGTGGTAAATAGCTAAGAAGGTCGTTTTGTTCGGTCAACAAATACCTGTAGGCATCAAGTGCTATTCGTGGCGAATTGGGTCTGCAAGGTGCAGCTACCTATTATGCCTGTTCCACGAGCGCCTTTTGCCTCCCTTGGGGTACTCGTCTTAGGGCGGAAATTACAACACTTTGTTTGTTTTAATAGCTTTCTACTTGCCTACCCAAGGGTGACAGCCAAAACTACCTTGCAATACGATACACTTCAAGGACTTACTATATCAATATGTTTGTTTCCCATTTTTAGCTGAAATCACTCAAAAGCTGAAAACGGAGGCGCCGCTCTGGCTCAGATTGTTGCACTCTTTTCGAAGGTCCTGGAAAGGCACGCCACCATACCCCATGGACCGCTTCCAGTGCTTAAATCCGCCACGGACATAAACTTACTAAATTTTGCAGGCTACAATACCCGCCAAACTTCCCGAACGGCAAATTACTGACAATTTAGATTACAATAGATGAGTGAGTGTTTTTACGTACAAGCACGCTCTGCCAAAATTTAGGGGACATTAAGGGTTCTTTTTGGCATGCGATTATCGAGTAAAAGGAGGAACAACTCAAAGCCATAGAAAGTTGAGAGTGGACTGCGTTGTCATGTCTTTAGGCTTTTCTTAGGCTTGTTCTAAAATACGCCGCTGAAGGAATTATGAACTGAACTCTATAAGCCTACACAACAGTGTATGACTCGTGTATATGCCCCAAAGACCTTTTTTAGTTCCTATTACAGGCGCCAATATCCTTGATTTTTGTGGCCTGAAGTTCAGGTCTCTGATTTTAAGTCCGAGCAATACTGACGACATTGGTGGGTGCGATCAGGTTTTCATTCGTAATCTGAAGGCATGTGCATGTTTTTCTGGCACCGTGCTGAATTTACTGAGTGGAAATTTGTTTTATGAGTGCACAAACGATATTTTTGTCTTTTGAAAAATATGAAGAACGCGTATTGGGAAAAGTAAAATAGAACGAAATGGTTTTGTGGTAGTCCGGCGGCAGAAGAGACGAACGTCGGCATAAAAAATGAAAGTAAGAAGAAATAACTTCTATCCAGAAATGAAGAACAAAGGAAATTTAAATACTGCAATTTAGCTTACAACAAAAATCTAGCTACAGGACGTGCAAACTCCCGTATAACAAAAGAAAAAAAATACCGAACCGGCCAGAACAAAATTATGCCGGAAATTTAGGTACACATATCGGTTTTCAATACATAATACTACTGTGAGGAGGCGCTGCTTACCGGACAGGGGTCGGCAGGTCGAAGCGAGGAAGACGAGGTGTGTGTGGAGGCGGAAGAAGGGCGCGAGAGGCAAAGAGGAGGAGGAAGAAGAGGTGGCGAGCGCTGGAGGCAGGAAGCAGGTGGTTCCAGAAGCTCTCGGCTGGGCGAGAACGCCTAGGGGGTCTTCGTCACGGAGCCGCACACTCCTCCTGGAAGCTCTCAGCTGGGCGTCAACGCCAAGGAGATCTTCAGACCGAGCAACACCTGGTCTCTTCCAGTCGAGTCTGTTCACGGAACACCCGGGCCAAATACGACGTGTTGTTCACCGGCATCGGCACAGCACCGGCATCGACAAGGGCACCGAGCCCCGCGCACCGAGCCCTGCGCAACGAATCAACTCGCCGACTGTGACCTACACGTGAGCGCGAACAATTTGGAGTGGGACTTCTCGCAGGGGACTTTGCTACCATAGGACTGTTGTCATTAGATTAGCTGGATTTCATTTGTGCACGTTATTTTGTAATTTTTCCCGTCAATATAATTTGGTCCTTGTCCGTAGCCAAATCGTCCCTACTCTTGTCCGCCCGGTAAATTTTAACCTCCTCATCCAGAAAAACAACCTGCATCACAAAAATGGCGTCCGCGACAGGACTCTCTGCGTAACTTCCAGAGAGTCGAGGAGGGAGTTTTCGCGGCGGAGAGGAGAGCACTTGGCGCCGCAATGGACATGGACAAATTGCTCACAGTGGGAAAAGAGTTAGGCCTGGTGGGCAGTGAGCTGAAGGAATGGGTCGAGAGAGAGATGGAAAAGAAAAGACAGGAAAGACAGGATGCGAGACAAGAAAGAGCGCTCGCGAGACAAGCCGAAATTCGCAGGCTTGAGCTCGAACGCGACGAGCTAGATCGTGAAATCCAGCTGCAAGAGAAGAAGCGCGCGACTCTAGCTTTAGATCTCAAAATTGAAGACAGAGAGCGCCGCGTCTCCGAAAAAGGATGGAAAAAGAGTTTGGAACTCCACGCACGTGCGACAGAGGGCATGCGGGTCAGTGGCAGTGATGAGGCCGCGTGCGGAAAGGAAGAAAAAAGAACAGATTCCGAACTGCCACACGTACAGGTGAAAGACTTGTTCCAGGCACGAAACGGTGCACGTGTTGAGTGTGGCATGGAGGTATCCTTGCAGCGTGCAGGGAAGCTCTTGGGGGTAGATAAAGAGCTTCGAAAAAAAGAGCGGGACTCACTGCACGAGCTTGTGGGGCCCGGTAAAAAGCTTTTGCAAACCCAGAGGGATCAAGCTGTAACAAATTTTTTGGAGCATAAGTGTGCACCCTCCAGCAAGGCTGCGGATAAGAGGGAGGTCATGTGGTCAAAGCGTCGTGTTTTTGATACAGGCGAGAGTCGACCTGAGTTGAAATGCAGGCCAAATAAGCCATTCGTGCCAGTAGCGCACAGAAAGAAACAGACATGCAGGCGACGTTTCCAGATAACAGGAAAGAATAATTATCCGCACTGTCGGGGAGGTCAGAAAACGCAAACTGGCAAACTATTACCTGAATTGTCCCGCCGCGTGCGAGCTTACAAGTGGGCTCGAAGAATCGCTCGCGCGCGAAAGGTAGTTGACGAGCTAGTAAAGCGCCGGTTTCTAGCGGAACCGTTGAGCCAGGCTTCGTGCCTTAGGTGCTCCAGGAGACCTCGCTCTCAGAAGAAAAGGGATCGCATCCCTAAGGGTGCGGAGTGGACGCGTCGGAAGAAGGTGAAGATGAAGTGACGTGTGAACAAACGGGACTGAAGACACGATTTCGACATGGCTAGAAATCTCATGCCTAAACAAGAGGAACAGGTTTGGAAATTATTTCAGGAAAGAAAACTGGTAGATTGTTGCATGTTAGGTTCATAGGTTGTACTCTGTTAACTGTGTGCGGGCTACTCGAGCAACCTTGAACGACGGCCAACCGTATACAGTGCTGGACGGTTTGGTGCGGTGGTAGTTTATTATTGTTTGGTATTGTTTAAAACGCCCGTGACTACTTACTTTGGTTGGAATAATTCTGGTTCTGTTAGTCACTACTTATTTTGGGTGATTTGTGTAAGCCGTGACTTAGGATATGCAGTTTGTTGTATTATAAGAACTTGTATTTGAGTTTGATTGTGTGCTGTTTGGATTCATTGTTATGCAGTGTTTTGGAAGTGTTACTATATGACGTGGAAGTGTTCTGGTGGTAGTGGTGATACGTGGTGCCTTGCGTGTAAGCTGACTGGACCATCGACGGACTGGACCACCGCGTCACTGTGACCATCGACGGACTTTTCACCGGAAGTGTTTTTTCCCCCAAAACTCTTCTTTCGATGGGGGCAATTGTGAGGAGGCGCTGCTTACCGGACAGGGGTCGGCAGGTCGAAGCGAGGAAGACGAGGTGTGTGTGGAGGCGGAAGAAGGGCGCGAGAGGCAAAGAGGAGGAGGAAGAAGAGGTGGCGAGCGCTGGAGGCAGGAAGCAGGTGGTTCCAGAAGCTCTCGGCTGGGCGAGAACGCCTACGGGGTCTTCGTCACGGAGCCGCACACTCCTCCTGGAAGCTCTCAGCTGGGCGTCAACGCCCAGGAGATCTTCAGACCGAGCAACACCTGGTCTCTTCCAGTCGAGTCTGTTCACGGAACACCCGGGCCAAATACGACGTGTTGTTCACCGGCATCGGCACAGCACCGGCATCGACAAGGGCACCGAGCCCCGCGCACCGAGCCCTGCGCAACGAATCAACTCGCCGACTGTGACCTACACGTGAGCGCGAACAATTTGGAGTGGGACTTCTCGCAGGGGACTTTGCTACCATAGGACTGTTGTCATTAGATTAGCTGGATTTCATTTGTGCACGTTATTTTGTAATTTGTCCCGTCAATATAATTTGGTCCTTGTCCGTAGCCAAATCGTCCCTACTCTTGTCCGCCCGGTAAATTTTAACCTCCTCATCCAGAAAAACAACCTGCATCACAACTACCTTTTCTCAAGTCTTAAAATATACTCAAACATGTGACTGTCGTATGTCGTAAAATATGGTTTCCCTTTATGGTGGAATCAACCTAAAAAATAATTCAGAGATTTTGATATAAAATTCAGCATTTCCGCCTAAAATACCGCCAGGGTACGCCCAAAAAATAAAAAAAATACAGACGGCTTTCTCGCATATGTTACATCAGCAGCGTTGCTAACCGATAAGAAAAATTCCCCGCATTTCCCCGAGGGGAAGAATGCGAAAGTGCGAATGCACGAGTTGAATTTGCGCGATTCGGTAATGTTCGCGAAAGAGAGATCACACACACACACACAACTACAAAGAAAGAAAGATGCATTTATTCACAGACACCTATTTGTGTTGTCGTTGTACTTGTTTGCTAGAGCGCATCTCAGCTTTGAAATTTCGTGTCAGTACTCCTTTTAGCGGGTGCATTAGCCCTTCTCACGTCCGATTCCTGGTCAATCCCCCACGTGGGTATGTGCCATGTCAGCGGCCAGGCAGCGCGCGCCCATGTCCCCCCGTTGCCAAGGAAGACGAGGCGATTCCTGGCCAATCCCCCACGTGGCTATGCTATGCGGACATCGCCGGTGGACGCAGGTTCAGGGTCGCTTAAGAACTGCATTCGCACTTAAAATCGGATTAGCAGGCGTTCACTTTGGGAGATTGAACTTTGAGGTTTGGCACAAAAAACACACTATCATACAGCGTATATTATGAAGCGTGGTAACAATAGATCCACCTGTAGCGCATGAAAGAGCAAGGTGCCCTTCCACCAAGATCACCATTTTACACTTTGTGCGCTTTTCTGGGGGCTTTGTCCTCCACAAACTACTATTCAGATCGCAGAAGTTGCTGCACGGCACAGGGTAGCAATGTGTCACCAAAATAAGCACTTTTAACCGACTAGGTCGACTTTGCCTGCCACGATTCTGTGTTGCCTGGGCCGCCGATTACACGATCAATGTGATTACCGCGTCATGCGGCGAGGACCCTCGGAAGTTTACTATGTCAGCACCATTACCATCAACGCCTTTTACCCGGAAAATTGAACGAAATGGACTCTTCCGCGGTGCCGTGTGCTGAAATCAGTTCCGCTTCGATGACGGCAGCCGCTGCCGCCGTCACCACCACGACAAGAAACCACAGCGTCGTTCGCTACCAGCTTCAAACAAAAATTCCAGGCAAGCGACCTCTTTACTCGATCGACCACGTCGTCTTTTATCACACAGGCGGCTCTTCCACCTGCCAGTCGGGTGAACTGATATGGATGCGAGGGCCAGCAGGGCATGCTGCACTGTGGTGACAGGCATAGACTTGGCCTTGCGAAGATTCCTTCGTGATTTCCCCGAGGTATGTTTTATGTTACATTTAGCACTTTGTGTACGCTATAAAGAACAGGCATTTAATTTGTGGTACCAAATAGCAATCGAACGCTCAGACGTTTTGTGCTTGCGAGTCAAAGATTGCATTTTAAATTGGAGGTTACTAGAGGTTTGGTGTCCGTCCATGACTCCTTGAGCACACTTCACAACTACATTAAAATATTTTGGGGGCATAAAACAGCAACTATCTCTTCTCTTCGGGTTACTCATTGATATCAGCGTGGTACTGTCGAACCCACTTAAAATAAAGTCAGACAACGATCTATAGGTTATAACGACTACATGTCGGTGCACTTATGCCTTTTTTAATCTACCGATTGAAACGTTGTCCCGATATACCGAACGTTTATTCAAAGCGTATTACGTTTGCAACGAACATTTCCGACATGGTCACAGTGAAATGCGGCCTGTACGAAGTGAAAAAAAATTTAAATATTTCCTGATCTTAACTAACCCACATCGGCGAGCACCGGGCGCAGATTTCGGACGATGCTACACAGGCAGCATAGAAAGTGTGGCCAGAGACGGGGCCGAAGATGTACAGCTTCTGGCAGCCACTGATCATACGTTGAACAGCCAACATTCGGCCACCGGCACACCGGTATTTTTCCGGCAGCCAGCTTTCAGACAGACAGCCGCAGGTACCCGGCTGCCAGATATTCAACTTACTTTTGGCGGGCGTTGTTAAAAAAAAGAACGGCCGACGTACGCCAATAGGCCGTTCATTTTTTCTTCAGGAAGCGTTGCTCAGCCGAATTACGGCAAGCGACCGGCCACAGAATATTGGCGTTCTTGTAGCAGTTCATGTTTGGAAGGAGAGCTGGCGGAGTGCGGCTGCTGTGCATACGCTCTTTCTAGCACGAACCACGCGTCCGTTGGCCGAATATTCGTTTTCTTCAGCCAACCGGTGTTATAAAGGAAACGAGGTGAGGTATCGCTCAAAAATGTACGTTTTTTATTGGTTAGCGCTTTATGCCGAGTTACGGCGCGGGAACGGCCGCAGAATATTTTGCAACTCAGGTTCAGGAGAAGACCAGCCGGCGTAAGGTATTGGAGAGGACTGGAGATACATGTCCACTTGAAATTCCACTTCAACATTTAAAAGCCGTGCTTCGCGAAGAGATGAAGCACTCGAAAATCAAAAAGGAAATCCGCTTTTTTTCATGCCACCCGAAGAGAGGCAGTGAACATGTGAGAGATACCATAAAGACAAAAATGACTACCTAAAGGACGTACGCGACGCAAAACACCCTTTCTAAAACTATAATAACTAGGACATTCTCAAAAGTGACCCACACAAGTATTTTAACGTAGTCAACACTGAATTTCCCAAAGATACTAACTTCACCAACGGTGCTGGCAGCAGCGGCGGTGCCTGGGAATACTTTTAATAACCCATATAAATCAGTATTCACGAATGAAGTTTTCGGTTTATGTTGCGCGCCGGCTTCATCTATCGAACATTTTGTGCAACCTATCACCTTTTCTATATTTTTTATACTGCCTATATTAATTGGCTCAAAGGTTTCATCCCCCGACGTTGGAGATAAAATCACCCCATAGTTGCTAAAAAATCCTAAAGCTATTGGTGCCGCAAATTTGTGTTTATTGCTTTCATAGTCGCTCGAACTACGCTAACAACACGACAATTGGAAAAGAGGGAAGTCAATATTGCCAAGGCCGGTAAAAGGAACTCGCCTCAAAATTATGCTCCAATTTTTCTGACCTCACTGCGCTGTTAAATCATAAAACATATTACATTCACTCATACTACGTGCTTCTTCGACACGATAAGTTTCTTAGAGACCACAACTTTGGTTGCCGAATAAGTTTCTTGTCTACCAATTTTATTTTAGTTTAAATCAATGCCATAATTCTACATTTCACCAAGGCGTTTCAGAAGATGCCCAATAACATTTATTACCGTAACTTTTGTTATTGAATTACATTCCGCGGTCCTAACCCAGATTTTTTTTTAATCAGCCGTGGTTATCTGTCCTTGTAGATGGTCAACTCTGTTATTATATTTCAGTTAGGTAAAACGTCCTTTTCGGTTCTGTTATTTGTCCCGTGTTATTCCTAATATACATTGCCTACCTGAAAAAAACACTTGATTTAAATTCTGCGCGTGTTCATAAATATCTGCGTTTAGGATTGAACAGAAACTAACGTTTCTCATTATATTAACATCCAAAGTTACACTAAGTGCAGCGTTGTTGTGACGACTTTTAAGCAGAACGTAATGTGAAGAAACATATCAGCTTTATTATACGCCATAATTTGCTGCTCATTTCCTACATAATGCTTCATCTGAACCGGAATGCATTCTTCGTCAGGCCAATATAGCCCATGCCAGACATTTCACGGTGCAGTTTCTATACGACGTTGCTGGAATCACAGTCGAGGCTGTTTTTATTCGGAAGGAAAATTCAGAAAATTTCGATTTTGCCGTGTCGCCTGGGGTAACATGGGAACAACTTTCGCAGCGCGTTTTGCCACATAGGCTACAGCCCAAATGTTGTCTAGTAGCTCCAATTTTAGCCTTATCGAGTATATCTCTTAAGTTCTTGTCTTTGCGATACCCCACACAGGATGGTTCGGGGAAGGTAGCTGACAGGTGCTCACATTGATCGCATCACAAAATATTATGATTAGGCAAAGTGAGCACGTCTCAACTGTCTTCCCGGAACCACCTCATGTAGTGTATCTTAAAGACAAGAACTTAAGACATATACTTATTAATGTTAAAATTTGAACAACAACACAACATTCAGGGTGCTGCCCATGCGGGAAAATGCGCTCCAAAATTTGCTTCCACATCACTCCATCCTACACGGAAAAATCTATCTTTTCTAAATTTTTCTTCCGAATAAAAGAAAGCCTTGATTCTGATTTTAATAACGTCGTATACTGACTGGACTGTAAAATGTGTGGCAAGGACTATATTGGACAGAGCTAGAACGCATTCCGGCTCAGATTCATCAACCCAAAATCCCATATCACTGTTCTAGAAGAAGTAGCTCTGACTCTCTCGTACACCATAATTATCATCATGAGTTCCAGGAATAAAGCAATCATTGTGAGGGGTCTCGCTGGCTCGTCCCTTTGTGAACATATTTTTGGTGCCGATTTCCGAGACCGAACCAGGCACCTTTAGTATCGATCGACCAGATTTAGGGGAAATCCCCAAGGTGGAGTAAGTTTCTGTAAAGGAAAGTTACTTCAACTGCGAAGTTTCTTCAACTGCGAAGTTTCCGAGAAAGCTGTATAGCTTTCCTTTGTAGCCGTATGGCTGCATTTAGGTGGATGTCAAACTTTCCTTTACAGCACCTTCAGTATGTTGACGTGGTCAGATGTTGACATGTTTAATAGGTTCACGCGCCACGATCATCATGAGTAGTGGTGTTCGATGACATGGAATAAAGAAGCACGTATCGCTCCGTCTAAGGCTCTTCGCCTTTGACTCGCGTTATCGTCGGCGATATCATTGGTGCCCATCAACACGGGAAATCGCCCTTCGGAGCCTCAAGCGCATGGCTTCGTCGATCGACCGCGTTCGCAAGACTCGTGGCGTCGTCAGGAGTGGCGTTACGTGAGGTCTCACCCAGCTGACTGACCTGCTGCAGCAGCCCTCTCCCGACGCGGCAAACCTGAGCTCCCACGTCGACTACATCGAGCAGAAATACACTGAGCTCAAAGCGCTCGAGGGGAAGATCGCCGAGGCAACGGATGATGACGCGCTGGAGCAAGAGCTCGATGGAGCGGCAAAGTGCAGCCGCAAGTTTTCATACGCCGTCTCTCGGGCACGGTTTCATCTTAGAAATGCCCAGCCCAACGCTTTCGTGACCAGCGAAAGCGGCACAGCAGCTGCTTCAGCTCATGATTCATCGGGTACATCATCACGCATCGCACCTGCGTCACGGCATCGGACAGTCGCCCTTCCAAAACTTCAGATTACAGCGTTTTCATGAATTCTGCATGAGTGGCAAGCTTTTCGGGATCACTACAGCGTGACCATTCATGACAACGTCGAGCAGACAAAAATTGAGAAATTCAAATACCTGGTGACTTACCTGATCGGTGATGCCAAGCGAGCCATCGAGGGTATCCGACTGACGGAAGCTAACTACGACGTTACGGTGAGCGCCCTCGTTCAACGCTTTGGCCGTTCAGAGTTGCTCATTAACGAGCATATCGATCATCCGCTGGCATTCATACCGATACGTAGCTCGACGAATATCGACAGGCTCCGTGAGTTGTACGACAAGGTACGTTTCCGCGTCAGCGCCATGGAAGCCCTGGGGGTTCCGCCAGAGCAGTATGCCGTGGTTCTCAACCGTGTGTTCCTGCGATGCCTTCCCGATGACATAACCTTGATGTACCGTCAAAGGGCTAAGGAATTGGGCTAAGGGTCGACTACTGGATCCGCGGCGGAATCCGGCATGAGTCAAGGACAAGGTTGCCAGGTGAAGAAACTACTCCAATTATTGAGGATTCAAATTTAAATTAGGGAGGAAGGGAGGCAAGGGCAGCCTCTACCAACTGCAGATTGTCAGTCCGTCCTGAACGCCGACTTGAACCCCGAAAGACAATCAGAGACACCTGTTCCTCAGCATTGGCATTGACCGCGGAGACCGAGTACTGAGCCACAACGGCGTGTCTCTTATAAGACAGCCGCGGTCACCAGGTGGCGGACTGTCGGGTCAACCAGTCGGCGGCCGAGAGGGGGACACGATTGCACAGCGCTCGCTACTGCTTCCGGTGCGTCAGACGGAATCACGTGGCTCATCAGTGCAGGGCGTCGCGCAACCTGACCTGCCGTACCTGCAACGGCAGTCACCTCACCGTGCTGTTTGACGTGCTCCGGCCAGCTGACCACACCACGCCCAGATCAACGCCGCAGTTACAAGCTGGACAACGTGCGCAACCAACTATGGTCACGGCTTCGAGCGGGCACTCCGCAGCAACACAGTTCTGTTGCCGACGGCTCGAGCTTGGGCAGAGGGTGCTCGACGGCGTTTAGTGCGAGTCCTTCTAGACACCGGAAACCAGCGCACCTTCATTCGCCAGGATGCGGCTAGGGCCCTGAAATGCACGGTTGTTGGCACGGAAGATCTGTCCTTAGTAACGTTCGGCAGTGCGAAGTCACCCAAGGTTTAAGGGTGCCAACGAGTACAGGTGACGCTACGCGGACAAGCTCGTGGAAAGCCGGTCATGTTGGAAGCTTTAGAAGTTGCGAAAAGTTGCTCCCTTACGAGTTTGGAACTCGACACCGCGACCGTAGAAACGCTAAAACAAAAGCGGTACAACACAGCTGACGGCATCCAGCTGAGAACATGGAAGGGAAGTGAAATCAGCGTACTGGTTAGTTCCGACGCCTACTGGAAGGTGGCCACGGGAAGGGTGGGCAGAATCAACGAAGAGCTGACAGCGGTGGAGAAAGTTGTAGGTTGGACGGTCCAGGGAATGCTCGAATCTCCGCCTTGATGGTTCGCTAGTGCCATGTGTATATCGGGTAGCACACAGAGGCATTTGGACTTCGCCGCACCTGCTCTGAGGGGGCAGCTGAACTGCAGCTCCAGTTTATAAATTGAAACCGAAACCCCTAATACCCGTCCAAGCACTCGTGAGAAGGCAAGCGCCAAGCAAAATGTTAAAGAAGTCATTTCTGACGAAGAGGCGCTGGTAATATACAGTGCTAGCCAGCCGACATCCGAGCGTGCAGCCACCCAGAAGACTGTGAAGTCGAAGGGTACATCATGGGAGTGGAATGTACCGATAGCGCCACTAAAAGTGGCAAACGTGGAGGCCTGAAAAGTCGATCCACCGAAACGGCCCCCAAAGAATATGGACTTAATGAACCGATGACGAACCCAGGCGCAGTATCGAGGGAGGGGCCCGCAATGGCATGCTCGCCAGCTTTCAGTCATGACAGCCCAACCAAGGGTACGACGAAGATGAAAGGTACGCCCAAAGGACGTTCAGCAAAATGCAAGAGTGCTCACATGGAGAACAGCAAAAGCAGCTACGAACTACGAAGGAAACGACAAGCAGACCATCCGGCGCATAAGCGGTTTCTCAAGGCAACGAAGGACAAACCAAGGACGCACACTAGCACTTGTGTCAGCGAGGCTGAAACGTCAGTCGTCGGGTGGCTGGAAGAAAACTCATACGATGGTGTGTTACCGGAACGTTCTCGCGCTGTTTACTCCATCTCCAAGCCAAGTAAGCAAAACGTAGAACGCCGCAGATGGAGATAGACGACATGGTGATTGTGATCGTGGCCGACAACGCACCGCAATTTCAATGCGGACTTTTTCAAGTGTCACTGCTGTATGACAAGTTCTACGGGCAATCTTCAAGTTTAAAAACTGCACCTGTTTTGTATTTCCCGCCTAATCATCTTGGTCCCGCGGGAAGATGTAGAAAAGGAGAAAGAGGACGAAGCGGGCGTGAGCACGCGCCACGATCATCATGAGTAGTGGTGTTCGATGACATGGAATAAGGAAGCACGTATCGCTCCCTCTAGGGTTCTGGGCCTTCGACTCGCGCTAGCTTCCACGACAGTCACCTCACAGCCTGATCTGTCATTCTCCGTATGTACCTGCCGAACCATTCTATTGAGCCTACCAAATTTACTCCCATGCAGTCCGGCTTGCACTCGTCCCTCGAATGCGAGCAGAGGGAGGCCTACTTTATGCATAAATTCCAAACGTCCACCCATGGCATCAATAAGGATCTAGGCTGGCTCTCGTTCTTGCGGCACAAAACTGCACAATCGGCGTTTTTATAGGGTCCTTTTTGGGTGGTAGAGGGGGTGAGAGTGGAACTAAGATCGTGTGTACAATTAAAAAACAGAAAATAAAAAAAACCGGAAACCCTGCTTCACGAACTATGCCTAGCACAGGAAACGCGATAGAACCAGCTTCTCCCCCCGTTCGGCAACCATTCCCCGTCTGATCAGTAACGTTGAACAGATGTGAGAGCACCCTGCGGGCAGCCCTGGTGCAGAGTGGCCTGAATTATGACCACCTTACTGCCGGCAGAGAAACAGCCGAAGAATTCCGTGACAAACGTAATCAAGTCCCCGCGTTCTTGTCCATGAGCTCGCGGCCCGCGCGGCAAAGCTTAGCTATACCCCTCTGTTTCGTCGAACTGGCATCAAGACGAGAGCGGCTGTAGCCTTAACCAGGAGTAAACCGACCAGAAAAGTGGACAGCGAAGTCGAAGTATGGCGCGGAGACCATGCGTCGACTGGGCGGGCCGTGCATTCATGCGGCCTTGCAGTTTGACCGAATCGAAGATCTACGCTTGTGTCACAGCTTATGTCCGTCCCTCTTCATCCCTTTTTTTCCCCTTTTCCTTTCCCATTGACCATTTTTACTTCATCTACGAAGAACGCAGGACTCGGTCCTAATTTTGTTTTTGTTTTTTCTTGTGTGCTTCTTCTTACTGTTTTCGTGCTGCCTTTTCGTCCCTGTTTTCTCTTCCCCTTCTCTCACCTTCCACGTTTCTAGCCAATAGGAATGCCTCACTTGCCAAGCTGTTTCCAACACCCCTGACCCACGACCACTACCGTAGTTATGAGGGGGAGCAACCTTCCTCACAGACATCTATGCGTATAAAATGAACTGCCCGACTGGCTGAATGTCTGACTCATCAAAGCGCAGCGAAAACTGCTACATCTGAAGACTTGAAAGTTCGGGAGTACATTTGCGACATGGCGTAGAGTCTCACTAAAGGGTGACTTTTGGAAATTGTAGACCTCTTCAACATAAAGGGGAAAATTGCGTTTTCTGAAATTCGTGATTTCCTCCTTCAACCATTCAGATTTTCAAGCGCTTTTAGCAGATATATGTAGCCCTTAATAATACCTAAAGGTAGTTTTCGGATTTCTCCCTAACCAACCCTATCGAGGGGAAATAGAAGCAGCAGGAGACTTTTAGGGTAAGCTCAAGCAGAGGGCTTCTAAGCGCGAGCGCCAGAGCTCTGAATGACATTGAGGAGAGAGCACGCACACTCAACTTTTTCTTCGTCGTCACATTCACCTCTTGGCGTCAGTCTTCAGAAACACGGTACATTTACTCCCTCTTCCAAAGCAAGCATCATCACGATGCTATTGTGTACATACGGACAACCAGCGCGGACGAGTTATGTCCTTGAAACATAAGGTTTTATGCGCACAACGTGCACTACGTCCGGTCGCAAGTGACGCCGTCTGGTTGAAGAACAGTCTTCTGGAATCACGGCAAAATTGACGTAGCTAAGTGGTTCAAAGACCCTGTAGGAACCGAAGTAACGCTTCAGAAGCTTCTCGAGAGCGCTAGACGTCGTATTGGGGTCCACACGTATACACGGCCACTAGTATCGAAAGTGGCGTGCCATAGGGGGCCGTTGCACTATAGGGAATGCTATAGCGGCTGCTTTGTGCTTGAATGGTACGCTAGATGACGGGCTTCTTCGGCTTTCTGGATGGACCTCAGTACGTTCTCGTCGTCGTCATCGTGAGGCAGCATTGCATCAAGCATGGTTTTTGCCTCGCGTCCATGAGCAAGTGCAAACAGTGTCATGCGCGTTGTTTCTTTCCAGGCGGTATTATGAGCAAATGTCACATCGGGAACAATTTCGTCAATCATTTGTGTTCCACATCAACGTACATGCTTAGCATGTCAGCAAAGCTTTTGTTCCACCGCTCGGTCAGGCCATTCGTGGGCGGGTGGTAAGTGGTTGAGTTCCGGTAAAAGGTACCTGTGAGCTTCGTTATGACGCGCTCGAGTTCGGCATTAAACGCGGCTCCCCTGAACTTGACGTGGAGCGTGAACGGGTAAGGGCACTCAGGAGGCGATATCAGAGATCAGATAACATACACAGAGCAAAGTAATAAAGGAGATATTATGAAGCTCACATGCAGTACGATGAACATCTGAAAGAGGAAAAACTGAAAAGTTGGGAAGAAATTTGCGCCCACGTGACATCAAAGCCATTCACATTGCCTTTAGAAAACTATGAACCAGATTAAAAAAGGTGGTATTGTCGAGCATACCTAAGAAGAATGGGGAATGGTCACAATCAATCAAAGAAACGTTTGAGGAATTAGTAAGCCATTTCTATATTTTAAAGGAGCAAGCAGAGGAGATAGACAATATAACTAGCACAGTCGAACATATTGAGATTACCAACGAAACCATAACAGAACAGGAAATTAGGTATACTATTTGGGCATTGAGGAAAGATATAGCAGTTGGACCAGACTATGATGTAATTTAGGATTTTCTTTATCTGGTATACTCACGATGTTATAGGTTTGGATACTTTTCAGAACAATGAAAGAGATCCAGAGTGATCTTTATCTCAAAGCAAAACAAATCAGCAGATAAATGCGAACGGTATAGATATTTCTAATAAATTCACTACTAGTTAAGGTGTTTGAAAAAATTGTGAAAATTAAGATGTATATTTTCTTCACAAAAATAATCACTTTCCCAAAAACAAGTTCGGCTTTATACATAACAAGTCGACGACCGAAGGACTGAGCGAAATTACAAAGCGAATTGATCAAGCCAAATTAAACGGGGAAACAACGGTATTAATATCTTTACTAATTAGGAATGCATTTACCTCCACAAGAGGTGATCATGTGGTGGCATTTTGTAAGAAATTGGGTCATAAGGAGAACTTTGTTAGGACTGCCGCACATGTTTTAACAAGCAAAACTATAATAAACGACAATGGCTTTAAGAAACTCGAATTCAAATTACGCATCGGGTCACCTGTGGGATCACCATTGAGTCCCACGTTTTAGAACTTCATGATTCACGATTTTCAGAATGAGAATTTTGGGGTTGGTTGCCATATAGAAGCGTTTGCCGATGATATCACGGTTGTAGTTAAACGGAAATCAAGAATGAAAATTGAAACAGCAGCAAGTAAAGCATTAGAGAAACTTGAAAAATGGGCCAGCACAAAAAATCTGGACTTCAGTATGAACAAATGTAAAGCAATAGTTATTGGGAACAAACAAGACAACGCAGCACCAATTTTCAGGATGCAGGGTAACAGTATTAGGGTAGAGAAAGAAATAAAGATATTAGGAGTCATTACAGATAGTCGGCTAAGCTTTATAAGTCATTTAAATTATATCAAAGACAAAGTTACTCGGCTGATGGTATATTTATCGAAATTCAGATCTAGAAAAAAAGGAGTGACAATTCAACATTTAAGAATAATATACTTAAGAGCTATTGAAAGGATAATTGTATATGCAGTACCCTTATGGTATTCCGCTAAAAGTCACATTAATAGAAAATTGAGGTCGATACAGAGGATACCTCTGCTAAAAGTAGCCAAAAGAAAAGCGCCTCATATAGCTTTGAATATAGTAAGTAATAGCTTGCCTGTCCATCTTACGATTGAGAAGGAGGTAGAAACGTAAAAGATTATGACAGAGGATAAACCTTTTACATAGGAAGGTGTGGCATTTTATAGAAATATTATTATAAATAAGATACACAAGTGAGAAAAGCACCCAGCAAAGTTATTAGCCTTCCAATACAATAAGCAACCTTCAAGGGAAGGGGACTATCAATTTCAGACTTTCACGGATGGGTTGAAATCAAACGACAAAGTAGGTGCTCCTTTTGTGGTTTATGAATGAAAATTTGAGTATGGTAGATTTTTGTCAATATAGTTTACCAAAATTTTGCGACAACTTTCAAGCGGAACTGATAGTACTAACCAAGGCAATAGAGTATATCAGTTCCAAGCAATGTAAAAAGGTACAAATTATAACAGACAGTCTTTCAGTATTCCAGGCCAATAGCAATCCTTATAACAAAAATCTCATAATTCTGGAAGATAAAATATATTATAAAGCAATAAGGTTAAGAGAATAATCTTACTTGCACGGACATCAGGTAATCCGGGAAAGGAAGTAGCTGGCGACTTCGAAAAAACAGCAGTAGAGCAAGGAGAAGAATTACCATTCCGATGACAAAGCATTTCATTAAAAGACAATTATTTGCATAGGGTTAACACAGGTGGCAAAAAGAAAGGGTTAAGGAGGGTTCAAGCACTCAGGCGTACCAATGGGTCCCCAACGGTAAAATATCCCAAGTCACTTCCCAACAAACCGTTTTGTATCACAAGCACTGATCGCTCATGGCAGGTTCCCCCAATATTTGTATAGGTTCCAGCTTATACATGATGAAATATGCAGTTGGAAAAAAGAAGCTAACAGTTTTGACCATTATTTAGACGACTGTCGAAGGAAGAAATACCTTAAGGTAAATTGAAGAAGAAACTAAGGGATTAGTTATCCAAACAAAAAAAGATATAACAAAAGACAAAAAGCTAACAGAAATCCTAGCACAAGTGGTAGAGGAGAATAATAAAATAACATAACTTAAGAGGAATAGTTTAATGGGTATTCCGCCGTGCTCACGATTGATTTCACCCCCTGAAGGGGAGGAACGGTTCACTGCCGCACAAGACCACCAGACCACCAAGGGGGTCAATATGGGAGACATATTCATCAACCAAGGTGGGTATAAAACTGGAAGGATCACCGAAAGAAGGCTAATCCACACTTGAACAAAAATGATATCAAAGGAATGAAACCACAAACTCCTGAGGCGGCTGGCAAACATTTTGCCAGTGGCGGTTTCGTAGGGGGTCAAGAAGTGGGACAAAAAATACAACGAGCAAATATGTATAAGCCTCTATCGCAGGGTCATCACCCTCAGGACTTCTACAAAGTACGTGGCCACCAGGACGATAGAGGTGGGGCGTTGGATTTTTTATTATTCCTTCTCGAGATAGAGGTGGACGTTCGCAGTAGCACAGCTATAGGCTGTCAATACTGCACAAGGTACAACAAATGTTCCAATTCGAGTGTGCGCAACAATGCCCATAGACCCTGGGGATAACTCGGAAAAAAAGAGAATGAAGGAAGGTAACTGCAAAAGCACAGAGTAGGTCTGAGTTGGTGACCCCGTGGCATACCAGGGCGGGAAGTTCCATTTCGTGGCAAGAGGTGGACAAATAGCCTGCCCCTGGGAGGTATATTCAAAAAGAGGACGGAATTGTATTAGAGTAGTGGGAAACATTATAAACAAGGTGGAGAGGGAATAAAACAGGAATATCAACCAAGGCGGGTCACTCAGGAGAGCACAATAACAATTGTAGACTTATTGGTGTGTTTTAGTGCTCTTTTAGAAAAATAGAAGACCAAGTAAAGAGATGCACACAGGAAATTAGGAAGGTTTAAAAAGAAAAAAAACTATTCTAAAAGGGTACAACTACATATGTACAGTAAGGTTTAAGGAACAGAGGAAGAGGTTAGGTTGGCCGCAACCGCTTGAAAGTATATGAGGTTAGGTGGCAGATATAATCGCGGAACGCGGTGCAGTAGATCATATATTACTGATAATGAGCGATAAACACGACATAAGAGCAATAGTGTAAAATGAAGTAGGAAGTACAAATTTTAAAGGTAGTATAGGATGAAGGAGTGAGAAGTAGCGAAAGTCTAATAAATTTCCTTAAAAAATTAGTTGCAACCACAATCAAGCTAGCTCAGGCAGGAATATTGCCGCGAACGATGTATATGTTTGTTTATTTATTGATTGTTTTCACTGCAGGCCACGCCCGGCTGTGTTATTTGCGTTCATAGCAAAGTGCGTCTTAAAAATTCCCCGCATTTCCCCGAGGGGAAGAATGTGAAAGTGCGAATGCACGAGTTGAATTTGCGCGGTTCGGTAATGTTCGCGAAAGAGAGATCACACACACAAACACACAACTACAAAGAAAGAAAGATGCATTTACTCACAGACACCTATTTGTGTTGTCGTTGTACTTGATTGCTAGAGCGGATCTCAGCTTTGAAATTTCGTGTCAGTACTGCTTTAGGCAGGTGCATTAGCCCTTCTCACGCCCGATTCTTGGCCAATCCCCCACGTGGGTATGTGCCATGTCAGCGGCCAGGCAGCGCGCGCCCATCTCCCCCCGTTGCCAAGGAAGACGAGGAGATTCCTGGCCAATCCCCCACGTGGGTATGTGCCATGTCAGCGGCCAGGCTGCGCGCGCCCATCTCCACGTGCGCGGACATCGCCGGTGGACACAGGTTCAGGGTCGCTTAAGAAGTGCATTGCACTTAAAAGCCTGTAGAGCAGACGCCGCGGGATTAGACTTGACGACACTCGCCTGTGCAAGTCACTTTGTTGACCACTGCTTCGCTGCCTCTGTATTCTTTTATGTGGTTAGGGGACTTGTTTCTCCTTCACTTATTTCTCCTTCAATACAACTGCATCTTCCTTGGCATCGTGGCAATATCAGTAACAGAAACAAGGTGAAACCACAATCAACATAGTTCAGATTAGAACATCAGTAACAGCAAGGACTAATATGAAGTAAAGGGCACAAAAAACACAGGGAAGGGGGGGTTGGGGAAAGTAATCAGTTTCTGAGTTTTACAGGAGGTCTACCAGGGCACAAGGGACAGCAGGACAGGGGAAGCTGCAGATCGGATTACGGCAGAGAACGAAGACCGAAAAAGGATATACTGATCAAGAGTAGTCAACTTTGAGCATGAGGAAGCATCATCGAGGACGCACCATCGAGGAAGCACTTAAGCTGCCCATATATGGTGGCATATCAGGATCACATATACGAAGAACGACATGTTTATTCCTAACGAAGGTTTCACATATTAATTTTTATAAAATACCGCTGATTGCTTCTCCTCCCTTGCTCGGTATTGCGTGATCGATCTCCCTCGTTTATTGTATCTTTCTTCTTTTCTTATCTTGTAAAAACTATTTTTGACTTCGTTCCAGTTTGTTTACGTTTTATTGGCGTCTCCCGTGATACGTATGTGGTACGGTTTGGGCTTTTATTTTGATTTATAGCCCTTTATTTTGTCTGTCTGCCTATGTTAAGAATCGAAGGAGCGCGAGGCCGAAGAACGATGTTTACAATAAAAAGTTTTGTCACGGAAGTGCTCTGAGGCGCTTAGGCGCTTTCGTTTCTGCGTACCGCGTTAAGTAGTCGGTGGTGACAATTATCAACTTGTTGCCTACGTGAGAGGTTGGAAAGGGTCCCAAGAAATTCATGCCTATCTGCTCATACGGCTTTTCCGGTACTTGGGCCCGTTGCCATAATCCAGCTGGTCGGCCCTGCCGAGTATTTCATAGCTGGCACTCACATCACTTCCGTATGTACTGCTTGACTTTGACGGCAAGGTTCGGCCAGTAATAATTCTGCGTCCTCTGAGCGCAACCTAAGTTGTTGGGCGCTCGATCGTCTTGGCACACTCGTAGTACTTCACTCTGTAGACACGCAGAGACAACTAGGAGGTAGTACCTTCAGCAAGGAGCTTAGTTTCGCTTGGAAAAGGTATTGTTGCGCATGTAGAAAACTTCAATCCACCTGCGAAGGGCCTCGAAAGGTTGGCATTCTGGGATTGTAAAAATTCCTAACGACGGCCGCAATTCATCGTCCTCTATTTGCTGCTGAGACAACATAAAGCATCCAGCGCTCCCAGAAAGTCCCAGTCATCATCTTCATTGTCGGCGTGCTCGACTGGCGCTCGTGAAAGGCAGTCAGCGTCATAGTGTTATATTCCCGAATTTATTTATTTATTTCTTTATTTATTGTTTATTCATCCATTTATTTATTTTTTTATTTGTTTATTTATTTATTAATACTGTCAATCCATTTGGGATTTTTGCAGGGGCAGGCACAGTCAAAGAACACATGTCGAACAGGTTTTTTTTTGCAATTGTGAACGGAGAAGTATAACGAAGGTTGACACGAAGTACAGAGCTTGCAGCAGCGCCGAAATTATACAATACAATAGAGGCAAGAAAGATAAACGGCGAAGAAAAGATTGCGCTTGCTCAGGAGGTATCAAAATCAACACAGAAATTATACAATACAATGAAGGCAGGAAATGTAAAGAGGGAAGAAAAGATTGCGCTTGCTCAAAAAGGTATCGAAATCCCACATATTGGCGCATATAAATAGCGTAACATGGAAAACCTGTTATCAAGAAAGGTCAGCAATTTCAGCAAGAGAAGTGAATTTTTCTACTGTTGTTTGTTCAGTGATGGAGCGATCTAATATATTCCACTCTCTGATGGCGCGGGAAAGAAAGAAAAGTAGAACGTGTAGTTATTGCATAATATTCTTCCAGTGCGTGTGAATGTTTGTATCGCGTAGGACAGGTTTTATTGGTTCGAATTTAGGTATCGGAGTTTGTCTTTAATGAATTCCTAAAGAGTAAATACAAAAGCTTCAAGTGGTTCACTTTGTCACGCTTTTCCAGTTCACTAAGGCCCGCATGCTGTAACATTTCAATTGGAGAGTCACTACGCCTGTACCGGTGAAAGATAAAGCGCACAGCCTTACGTTGAACGCTTTGCAATAAAGCAATGCTCGCCTTTGAAGCCGCGAACCAGGCAGCACTAGCGTACTCCAGAGCTGGGCGTATGAAAGTAGTATACACGAGAAGCTTTGTTTCGTACGTGGCTTCTCTCATATTACGCTTCAAAAAGAAAACTTTGTTGTAGGCATTATATGTACCATGCTTCACATGTGCATTCCAGCTAAGATTAGACGAAATTATTATACCTAAGTATTAATATTCCTCAACTTATTTAGGAACCAAATCGTTAATTTGATAGGAGAAATTTATTTTACTCTCTTGCGCGTCACAGTCAGAGAAATGGTTTTTTCAATGTTTATTTGCATTTGCCAGTCGCTGCACAATTGAGCTACTTTATTAATGGCGCTCTTGGTGTACAGCTGATCATTTCTGTTTTTAATTTCCAGGTAAAGAATTCAGTTGTCTGCAAATAACCGGATCTTAACATCAATATTATCTGCTATAATAAAAAAAATTACGCCCATCTTCCCACGAGGGAATCCTGATGTGATGCGACACATCCTGGGGTTCAATTGGTGTTTCCATTGCGTTGATTCCACTTTCTTCGTCCACACCTTTTACCATCCCACATTCTATACTCATAAGAAAACTGGGCCGCTCCTCCGCCTGATCTTCGCCCCATCCTTTGGCCTCGCCTCACCCGGCGCATTTCCCACGTGCGGGGCCCTGACACCTGCGGAATTCCCACCTGAACGTCTTCCAGGCCCACCAGAAGCCCATTTACGGCATCCCGGACATGAGCCGCTTTAAATAAAGATTGATCTGTCTCTCTCTCTCGCGCTGACGCTGGTATTGGATTGTGTCAGCCCACTCGCTGAAGGGACCGTCCCTTCCATACCGTCTTCATCGGAAGAATCAAGCCAAGCAGGAAGTCGTCAAACAAGTCACGCGGAGTCCAACGAGAGCGAGCGCTGATTGAACCGCCGCAGCGCGCTACCCGCTTTATATTCACAGCGCCTGAAGGAGAGCAGACAGCGGAGGAGACGCGCGCAGGCGCACACTTGCACACCAGAGCAGACGCGAGCAGGGCGAAGTGCGGGCGCAGCTGTTGATTTTATGCTAATGTGACGGAGTGTGAGCGTTGCGAAGGGGGCAGAGTTGCGCATGCGCAAGTGGTGTGCGGACGCCGACGCCGGCGGCGGAGGGACATGCCCCAGAGCGAAAGATGTGTCGCATCTAACCAATGTTAAAAAGAATAACGTAGCCACAACACTGTCCTGATGCACGCCAGAAGTAACTTTTACAATTTCAGACGCATAGTTTTCATACTGGCCATATTGGTACCCGTCAGATAGGTAAATATGGATCCAGCGAATGAGGGGACCATCACCGAAAACGCTGGTTAGTTTTGAGATGAGTTTTACATGTGACATTTCATCCAATGCCTAAAAAAGTCTAGAAAATTAAGATCAGTTTGTGATTGTTCATTAACGGCTCTCACAAGATCATGTATAGTTTTTATGAGCTGGGTGGTAGTCGATAGTCCCTGTCTAAAACCATGCTGGTTCGGATTAAGCAGGCTATTTCTTTCAACGGCTTAGGTGAGGATTTTTAGTATGACATTGTCATGAAGCCAAGGACGACGCAGTTGTCTTGCAAGAGAAACAAGTTTATTGGAGCGAACTTGTGCTCCCCTAACAACTCAAAAGAATACAGAGGCGGCGAAGCAGCGGTCAACAAAGTGACTTGCGTCAGCGAGCGTCGCAGAATTGAATGCCCCGGCGTCTGCTCTGCAGGCTTTTTATCTTTCGGCGCGCGTGGTTCTGGAACCGTCGATTCGCATCGAGAACATTGTAGATGCAAGAAGATTATTCCGAGATGTTCACGTTAGATCGGAATGATCTCCCTATCAGAACAGATAACACAAGCGGCACAGAAAGAAAGAATGGAACACGCGCTTCCCTTGGCACGGAGATAACACAGACCGGCGCAGCCGGCGGTAAAAGCAAAACACAAATAAACAAACCCAATGCATGGTTCGCGGCATTACCCCCCCCCCCCTCTAAGAGTGCATCGACCCGATGCTAACATAAGCGACAGTCCGAAAATGAAAAAAGTTCGTCATCGTTCGTAGAAAGGTTTTAAGCAGACCACGTGGACGACTTCGGGCCGCGTACGTCGTCGTGATGTGCCGGAGTCACCATCGGAGATCACTTCGTAGGTAAGTTGGCCAACACGTCGCCGAATCTGGCAGGGTCCGAAATACCATCGCAGAAGTTTCTCGCTCAGTCCGCGTCGTCGGATGGGAGTCCAAGCCCACACACGATCCCCTGGTTGGTACTCGGCGTCTCGGCGTCGGAGGTTGTAGCGGCCGGCATCCATTAGCTGCTGGTCCCTTATACGAACTCGAGCGAGCTGGCGGGCCTCTTCGGCACGTTGAAGGTATCCTTGGACGTCGGCGTTGAGGTCGTCGTCTTCTACATGCGGAAGCATGGCGTCGAGCATCGTAGTCGGTCGTCTTCCGTAGACAAGCTCGAACGGTGTCATCTGCGTAGTTTCCTGCGTCGCTGTATTGCACGCTAATGTGACATACGGGAGGACTTCGTCCCAAGTCTTATGTTCAACGTCGATGTACATAGACAGCATATCCGCAATTGTCTTGTTCAGACGTACTGTTAGTCCGTTCGTTTGGGGGTGGTACGCCGTCGTTCTTCGGTGATCCGTGTTGCTGTAGCGTAAGATTCCTTGCATCAGCTCCGCGGTAAAGGCCGTTCCGCGGTCCGTGATTAGGACTTCAGGGGCTCCATGTCGCAGCACAACTAGGTTTATAAAGAACTTGGAAACTTCTTGTGCAGTCCCCCGCGGAAGAGCGGCGGTCTCTGCGTAGCGCGTCATGTAGTCTGTCGCTACGACAATCCACTTGTTCTCCGATCGTGACGTCGGGAACGGGCCTAGAAGGTCCATTCCAATCTGTTGAAACGGCCTCGACGGGACGGTGATCGGTTGAAGAAGTCCGGCGGGTCTTGTCGGAGGCGTTTTTCGTCGCTGGTAGTCCCGGCAACTCTGAACGTAGTGGGTGACGTCGGATGTAAGGCGGGGCCAGAAGTACTTCGCCTTAATTTTTGCAATAGTGCGAGCTGTGCCGAGATGTCCGGAAGACGGTTCGTCGTGGGACGCTTCCAAAATTTCGTCACGAATGTCTGCGGGGATGACAAGTAGATAATTCGTTCTTGTTCCGGGGCTGAAATTCTTCTTCACGAGGACGGAGTTTTTGAGGCTGCATGCTGGTAAGTTACGCTTGAACACTCTAGGCACGGCGACGTTTCGTCCTTCGAGGTAGTCGATCATTACTCGCAAGTTGGGGTCGGCACGCTGCTGGGCGGCTAGGTCGCTCTCCGTAACAACCCCGAAGAACGCACTGTCTTCATCGGAGTCTTGTGGTGGTGGGTCCACAGGGGCGCGGGACAGGCAGTCGGCGTCGGAGTGTTTCCTGCCGGATTTGTAGACGATTGTAACGTCGAACTCTTGCAGGCGCAAACTCCACCGCGCAAGACGGCCAGAGGGGTCCTTCAAATTGGCGAGCCAACACAGCGCATGGTGGTCAGTTACAACCTTGAACGGTCTGCCATACACGTATGGGCGAAATTTTGAAATGGCCCAAATAATAGCCAGGCACTCTTTTTCGGAGGCAGAGTAGTTTTTCTCCTCCTTCGACAGACCACGGCTGGCATAGGCGATTACGTTTTCGCACCCGCTTTGTTTTTGGACAAGGACGGCACCCAAGCCTATATCACTGGCGTCCGTGCGTATTTCCGTTTCGGCGCTTTCGTCGAAATGAGCGAGCACGGGCGGGCTTTGCAGGTGTTTTTGCAGCTCGCAGAATGCCTTTTCTTGGTCGTCTTCCCAGCTGAAAGCGGTGCTATCTTTCGTCAAGCGCGTGAGCGGCTCTGCAATGCGTGCGAAGTTCGAGACGAAGCGCCGGTAGTATCCGCACAGTCCAAGAAATCTGCGCACGCCCTTCTTATCTTTCGGCCTTGGGAAGTTCGCTATGGCTGAAGTTTTCGCCGGGTCAGGCAGGACTCCCGCGGCATTGACGACATGGCCCAAAAACTTCAGTTCCTCGTACGCGAAGCGGCACTTTTCACGCTTCAGCGTTAACCCCGACGTACGGATGACCTCGAGTACAGACTGCAATCTTGCGAGGTGTTCGTAGAAAGTCCGGGAGAATACCACAACGTCGTCGAGGTATACGAGGCAGGTGTGCCACTTCAGGCCAGCTAGCACAGTGTCCATGACTCTTTGGAACGTTGCTGGTGCCGTGCATAGCCCAAACGGCATCACCTTGAACTCGTATAGGGCATCCGGGGTTATGAATGCAGTCTTCTCTCGATGTCTCTCGTCCACTTCAATTTGCAGGAGCCTGTCTTCAGATCCATCGATGAGAAGTACCTCGCATGGCAGAGGTGGTCGAGGGCGTCGTGGATTCGTGGCAGGGAATGCACGTCCTTTTTGGTGATCTTGTTCAATCGCCGGTAGTCAACGCAGAACCTCAGTGTGCCGTCTTTTTTCTTCACGAGTACGACCGGCGCAGCCCACGGACTTTTCGATGGCTGTATAATGTCGTCGTTGAGCATGTCGTCGACTTGAGTAAGTATGGCTTCGCGCTCGTGGGAAGAGACGCGGTACGGTGACTGTCGGGTAGGTCGGGCTCCATACTCGGTTATTATCCGGTGCTTTGCCAGAGGTGTTTGACGTAACTTTGAGTTCGACGAAAAACACTCGCTGTAGCGACGCAGCAAAGCCATTAACTTGTTCCTTTTTTCTTGCGGTAGCGCCGGATTGACGTCGAAGGGGTGCGGAAGCTTAAAGGTATCGTCGGGTGCGCGTTCAAAGTCGGCGACTGCTATCACGTCACTTGCTTGTTGCGTTTCTTCGACGAACGCAATTGCAGCGCCCTTGTTTAAATGCTGGTACTCCTCGGTGAAATTGGTGACCAAACCGTGGGATTTGCGCTGCTTAAACCGCGCAATGCCTCTTGCGACAGACACACCGTGGTCAAGAAGCAACCTTCGGTCACTCTTCACGTTAGCGTCGACGTCTGGAGCAGCACCTTCACAGTAGACGGTGATCATCAAGCTTGCGCGGGGTGGCAGGGTGACGTGATCATCGGCGATCCTTACAGCTGCACGGTGTTCGGGGTTCGATTCCGGCGTCACGGAGTGGTCGGAGGAAAAAGTTATCGACTTCTGCAGATCGAATATTGCGCCGTTGTCCGTCAAAAAGTCCATTCCGAGAATTACGTTGCGGGAGCAGTTGGGCAAAACGACGAACACCGCAGGGTACGTCGTGCCGTCTATGGTGACGCGCGATGTGCAAGTTCCACTTGGCGTCACGAGGTGGCCTCCGGCTGTGCGTATGTGCGGACCGCACCCATCTGGTCATAACCTTCTTCAGCTTAAACGCAAATGGTCCGCTCATTACGGAGTAGTCGGCTCCCGTGTCTACGAGGGCGACTACATCAAATCCGTCGATGGACACCTTGACGTCGGATGCCGCCTTCCTCGAGTTCCGGGTGCGTCGGGGCGTCGCATCTCGGCTTGTGCGTGTTGGCGGTCGGGCACTGTGCGTCGTCGTTGTCGTCGTCTTCTCAGCGGACGTCTCGGTCCGGTCGGGTACGCGTCGCGGCGTATAGCTGTCGTCGTGTACGGGAGTCTCGTCAGGTCTGGGTCGGGTCGTCGGGATGAGGGCATGTTGTGAGTCACTGTCTTCCGCGAGTCGTTGCGTCGTTGGAGGGTTTTCATTTTTCCGCGATCGTGCAACTTTACCTCCAGAAGTTGCTGCCTTTAGTTTCCCCCGCGTGGGCTGGGGGACCTTCCACGGGCGAAGTCAGCATTGCTACGGCGGTTCGGCGATTGGTACGGGTAGGGCGATGGCGAGCGGTTGAAACGGGATGGGCCACGGCTGGTTTCAGATAGATACACGTCGATCTCACGTGGTCGTTGGCCAGTGAGAGGGCGAGGTGCGTCGACGGAGAAACCACGCAGTCCGAGTCTCTTGTGTGGGCAGCGACGGTAGATGTGGTCGGCCTCTCCGCAGTGGTAGCACAGAGGACGATTATCGGGAGTTCGCTATACGTTCGTCTTCCTCGGCGTCTGGTTTCGGGCTACCGGGGGTCGGGCGGGTGACAGTGGGCGGCGGTACAGCGGGGCCTCTTGACGGCGTGTTGGGGCAGGGCGGGGTCGACGAACAGCCGCAGAGTAGGTCATAGCCTCGGGCTCGCGGGGTGCTTCGGACGGCACAGAAGTTCCCAAAGCCTGCTGTACTTCTTCCCGGATCACGTTGGTCAGTGAAGTGACTTGAGGTTTTGGTGTCTTCATCGGGAAAAGTTTCCGCAGCTCCTCCCTTACCACTGCGCGGATAGTGTCGCGTAGTGAGTCGGAGTTAATAGCGCTGGCACCAATCGTCTCCGAAACCAGCGCATTGATTGGGCGGTCGTACTGCCTCGTTCGGATTTCGAGCGTCTTCTCCATCGCGGCGGCCTCAGACGCGAATTCGGACACGTTCTTGGGGGGGGTTGGGAACAAGGCACGCACACCTCGCATCAGAAACCGTAGTTTCTTTTCCTCCGTCATTCCTGGGTCCGCACGGCGGAAAAGTCGCTTCATTTCCTCGACGAAGATTACGACTCCTTCGTTCGGGTGTTGCGTTCGAGTTTCCAGTAAAATCGCAGCTCGTTCTTTTCTCACCACGGTCGTGAAGGTCTTAAGAAACTCGCTTTTGAATTGCGTCCAGTCGGTCAAGCCGCTCTCGTGGTTTTCAAACCAAGTTCGGGCTGCATCTTCCAAGTAAAAGAAAACATGCCGGAAGGTTTCTTCATCGTCCCACCTGTTGAAGATCCGCACGCGCTCCAGCTTGTCCAACCATTCCTCTGGGTCTTCAGCGGCGGCTCCCCGGAACGTCAGGGGAAACCCCGGGCTGCTGCAGCATGATTGGCGACATTGCTTCTTGTACCATGGTGTTGGTTGCAGCGTTCCTTCTCTTGGGTCCTTCTGGCATCAAACCGAACTCAGGGGGTAAATCTTGCAGGCGGGGGCTGGCTCTTGTTGGACTGGCTTGGCGGCTTCCCGAGGTTGTAGTGGGCATGAAGGGTGCGTACCCAGCACCTCCACCAGATGTCACGAAGCCAAGGACGACGCAGTTGTCTTGCAGGAGAAACAAGTTTACTGGAGCGAGATTGTGCTCCCCTAACAACTCAAAAGAATACAGAGGCGGTGAAGCAGCGGTAAACAAAGTGACTTGCGTCAGCGAGCGTCGCAAAATCGAATGCCCGGCGTCTCCTCTGCAGGCTTTTTATGTTTCGGCGCGCGTGGTTCTGGAACCGTCGATTCGCATCGAGAACATTGTAGATGCAAGAAGATTATTCCGGGATGTTCACGTTAGATCGGAATGCTCTCCCTATCAGAACAGATAACACATGCGGCACAGAAAGAATGAATGGAACACGCGCTTCCCTTGGCACGGAGATGACACAGACCGGCGCAGCCGGGCGGTAAAAGCAAAACACATATATACAAACCCAATGCATGGTTCGCGGCAATATGATGAATTTTCGAACAGTATGAAGTAAGTGAGATAGGCCTGTAATTTGATGGGCATGAGGCATCCCCCGATTTGTGTATTGCGATTATTTTAGCTATTTTCCATTTCTTAGGGATGAAACCTTCCTCCGAGTGCTTTTGCGTAGAGAAGGTGAAGATATTTACAGATCGCGACTGCATACCTTTTTAGAAAACCTTTAGCGATTTCTTCTGGACAAGTACTTTTCTTCTCATCCAAATTTAGTAATAAGGATAGGACACCTTCAACAATGGATAGCGTCCCCAACAAGTAATATACACGCGCTATTGAAGAGGGCTTAGTTAATCCATTATCGAGGGTGAACACACTTCGAAAGTAATCGTTAAACTCGTTTGCTTTTTGCTTGGAGTCTAAGTTGGGCGGCTGAGAATTAAGATTTTGTGAACTGCACATTTACTAGTAAAACTTTTCGGGGCAGTCTTGATGAAACTATGCAATGTGACATTTGAAAAGTGACGTTTATAAATCCGTTAGGTCGAATGTCTGAATTCGGAGGTACCAACAAGCTAAAACGTCCTGTTGGGTTCTTTTAATTGGCCATCCAACATAGGGAGTGGTGGCCGTTTGCTACTAATAAGAGCGGCCATTTAGGTATGGGCAAAATTTTATTACCGCCCATACAACGGCCAGCCATTATATTTCTGTTGCCTTATTTTTGGTTTCCGCCAGAGAAAGCGTTCGGCTTGCATACGCGACGACTCTGTCCGCTCCGTCTTGCGACTGCACAACTACAGCTCCAAGACCGCCGTTACTAGCGTCTGTATTGACTTTGTCGCCGCTTCGTCGGTAAAGTGGGCGAGTACCGGCGGCATTCGTAAGAGAAACCTCAGTTCTTCGAAAGCAGCCTTATGCTCCCCAGTCGAATTGAAGGAGACATCATTGCGGGTGAGGCAGGTTAACAGGGAGACGATGCTTGAAAAGTTTTCTGGGAACCTCCGGTAATAGGAAAAAGGTCTAGAAATCGTCCAACTGCGTTTTTGTCTGCAGGGGTCAGGAATTTGGTCACCGGTGCTATCTCGTCAGGATTGGGATTGATGCCGGCGTGGCTGAATGCATGGCCTAAGAAAAGTAGCTCATGGAATTCGAAATGACAATTTTTAGTTTTCAGCGTGAGACCGGCCGATCGAATGGCGTGAAGAACGGAAGATAGCCAGCGCAAATTTTCGGGAACTGTGGGTACAAACACGTTGACGTCGTCGAGATAAACCAAGCGCATCTGTCGCTTCAAGTCACAGAGAACATTTGCAATCATCTTTTTCAATGGGGCAGGTCAGGATCACAGCCCAAAAGGGAGAACCCTAAACTCATAAAGACCACATGGTGTTATGAAGGCGGTCTTCTCACGGTCGCGCTAATCAACCTCGAGTTGCGAATTCCCCCTTTTCAAATCTATCAACGAAAACTAACGGGCTCGGCGGAGCCTGTCTAGGGAGTCCATGATCCGTGGAAGTGGTTACACGTTCTTTCTTTGACTTTGTTCCGCTTCCGGTGGTCTACGCAGAATTCCAATGTCCGGTCCTTCTTTCTTAATAAAACCACAGGGGACGCACACGGGCTCCGAGATGGCTCAATCACGTCGTCTAATAACATATGTTCTACTTGGCTTCGGCTGGCGGCGCGCTCCTTGGTAGATACACAATACGGGGTTTGGCGAATCCGTCTCACAGCGTCGGCAGTAATGAAGAGATGCTGCGTTCATAGTATTTGACGAAGTGTTTGACGTAGTCTTTGAACTAATTAGCAACGCACGAACGGCGTGTTGCTCCGACTGTGATAACGTTGAATTGACGTCAAGTATAACATCAGATTTCATTGGCGGCCTGTCCGGATCCAGGGATTCTTAGCACCCTCTGCTGCGTCACAGGTCTTACCGCCGCCGTCGTCAGTTGTTACGCAGTCGCTGGGGACTGAGGGCCGAGGGTTAATTGGCGTATTCATGGGAGGTTGCGGCCGTTACTACACCAGGGTGGCCAATCCTGTTCTGGGGAGGGAGTGCATTATCGGCAATGGTCGCCGGGGTCAGGCCGCACCCCAAGCCCCTTTCCGCAATTCCATCAATGGAATCTGAAAATGGCTTTTTTTTAACGCTCGAACCTTATCTAGCTAAGCGAGTCTAGAGGTGTTGTTCCAGGAATTAGAGAGCATTAAATGGGATGTAATAGGGCTTAGCGAGGTTAGGAGGGCAGGCGAAACATTTACGGTGCTGAAAAATGAACAAAATGAACATGTCCTATGTTACCGGGGTGTAGAGGACAGAAGAGAACTGGGAGTGGGATTTCTAGTCAATAAAGGCATAGCTGGCAACATATAAGAATACTATAGCATTAACGAAAGGGCAGCCGGTCTCGTAATTAGGCTCAATAAGAGGTACAAGCTCAAGGTGGTGCAGGTCTACGCGCCCACATCCAGCCACGACGACGAAGTAGTGGAACGCTTCTATGAAGATGTGGAATCGGCAATGGCTTAAGTAAAAACACAGTATACCGTAGTTATGGGGGACTTCAATGCTAAAGTGGCTCAGTGGCTAAGGCGTTGCGCTGCTGAGCACGAGATCGCGGGTTCGATTCCCGGCTGCGGCAGCCGCTTTTCTGATGGAGGCGAAAAGCACAAACACCCGGGTGTACGAGATTTCGGCGCACGATAAAGACCCCCAGGTGGTCAAAATTAATCCGGAGCCCTCCACTACGGCGCGTCTCATCGCCTGCGTTCCGTCAGCGCGTTAAAACCCCACAATCAATCAATCAAGACTTTATATTATGCGATAACCCTGGCGTCGTGCAGGATGTGGAAGTGCTCGGAAGGGTAAGGTGTAGTGATCACCGTATGGTAAGATCTCGAATTAGGCTAGATTTGAGGAAGGACCGCAAGAAGCTAGTACGAAAGAAGCCGAATAATGAGCTAACCGTAAGACGTAAAGCAGAAAAAAACAGGGTCGCGCTGCAGAACCGATAGTCAGATCTGAACGATGAAGCCGAGCTTACGACAAAGGAAGCCAGCGACAACCTTACACGCATTATCACGGAGTGTGCAGTAGAAGTCGGAAGCACTATGGCTAGACAGGATACTGGGAATCTTTCCCAGGAGACGAAAAATCTAATCAGGAAACGACAAACCATGACCATCTCTACCGCAGCTGAGAGAATACAATTAGCGGAGCTTTCGAAGTTAATCAATAAGCGTAAGACAGCTGACATACGGAAGTATAATACGGAGAGGATCGAATACACTCTAAAGAACGGAGGCAGCCTGAAAGCAGTGAAGAGGCGTCTTGGCGCGGGGAAAAATCAGATGTATGCACGTAAAGATAAGCAAGGAAATGTCATCAAAAATAGGGATAAAGTAGTCACAGTGGCCGAGAAGTTCTATAGGGACCTGTACAGTAGCCGGAACATCTAGGGTAATGCTGAACGAGACAGTAGTTCAGAGGAGATAGACATCCCACCAGTAACGACCGAAGAAGTAAGGAAGGCTTTGAAAGAAATGAAAGGGGGAAAGCATCTGGTGAGGATCAGATAACAGCAGACCTCTTCAAGGATGGCGGAGAAATTGTACTTGAAAAACTGGCAAACCTGTATACGCATTGCCTAATCACCGCAAGTGTACCGGAATTTTGGAAGAACACGAACATCATCCTAATCCATAAGAAAGGTGACATGAAACACTTGAAAAATTACAGGCTGATCAGCTTACTGTCAGTCGTCTACAAGGTACTTACCAAGGTAATCGCTAACAGAATTTCTGCAACCTTAGATTTCAGTCAACCTAATGAACAAGCAGGGTTCCGTAAAGGTTATTCAACAATGGACCATATTCACACGATCAATCAGGTGATAGAGAAGTTCGCTGAGTGTACTGAACCCCTATACATAACCTTCATAAATTATGAAAAGCATTTACTCGGTCGAAACCCTAGCAGTCATTTAGGCATTACGGAACAAGGGGGTAGATGAGCATTATGTAAGAATACTAGACGATATCTACAGTGGTTCCACAGCTACCATCATCCTCCATAGGAGAGCAGTAAAATACCTATAAGAAAGGGAGTCAGACAAGGATACACAATCTCTCCAATGTTATTCACAGCATGTTTACAAGAAGTATTCAGAACGTTGGATTGGGAATAGGTGGGAGTAAGTGTTAATGGAAAATACCTCCGTAACCTCAGATTTGCGGATAACGTTGCCTTGCTAAGTAACTCGGGGGACGAATTGCAAAACATGCTTTCCGCACTGGACGAACAGAGTAGATCCATGGGCCTGAAAGTTAATATGCAGAAAAATAAAGTAATGATCAATAACATCGGGACAGCACAGCGGTTTGAGAAAGGTTGCGAGGCAGTGGAAGTGGTAACCGAATATATCTACTTAGGCCAAACTGCGATCCCAGATCCCAACCATGAGGCAGAGATAATTAGAACGACAGAATGGGGTAGGGTGCATATGGCAGACATTCTCAGATAATGAATAGTAGCCTACCATTGTTGCTGAAGCAGAAAGTGTATGACAGTTGCATCTTACCGGTACTCACCTAAGCGGCAGAAACCTAGAGGCTCACTAAGAGGGTTCAACTTAAATTGAGAACGACTCAGCGTGCGATGGAGCGAAAATGATAGGTGTAACATTAAGGGACAAGAAGAGAGCGGAGTGGGTCAGGGAGCAAACACGTGTTGAGGACATAATAGTAGAGATTATGAAAAAGAAATGGGCGTGTGCAGGGCATGTAATGCGAAGGCAAGATAACCGCTGGTCATTAAGGGTAACAGAGTGTATCCCTAGAGAAGGCAAGCGTTGCAGGAGGCAGCAGAAAGTTAGATGGGCAGATGAGATCAAGAAGTTTGTGGGGATAAATTGGTCACAGTTGGCACAGGACCGAGGTAATTGGAGAATAATGGGAGAGGCCTTTGCCCTGCAGTGGGCGTAGATAGGCTGATCTTGATGATGATGATGATGATGATAACATCAGAATATCCTTCGCAAAGTTCAATGGCTTCTAATACGAAATAGTCTTTCTTTCCTAAGATTTCTTCGAAATAAAAAGAAACGATGGTACCCTGAGTGACGTGGCGGCGTTTTTTGCCAAAATTTATCAGCAAGAATTCCGCACGGCCCTCGATACGATGCAGCATGCCTCGAGAAACTGCGATGTCATGATCCAGCAGGAGGGCGTCAGGACCCTCGGTGACAACATCAACGGTACACAGGACAGCACACATCACAGAAACTGTCGTGAATGAGCGCGGTGGTGTATTGACATCATCGTCGATAACACGCAATGGCGCACGGCGTACTCCATGTTCATGATGGCGATGGCTCGTGGCGAATTTAATGAGCGCTTTCCTACGTCAATGTAAGCATTGTGCTCACTGAAGAAGTCCATTTTTAAAATAAAATCATTGCAGCACTCGGGAAGGACAAAAAAACTTGCGACGAACTTGGGGCGTGGAACCGGCGTTGCGGAAGCAATGTCGCTCACAACATTGCGGAAGCAATGTTGCGGAAGTAACAATGTCGCTCACGCCATTGTTACTGCTTTTGCAGGTCGTCGGCACTTGGGCACCACGGCAGCATTGCGATAAAGAAAAGGCAGCGACGTTCCTCTCGGACTGCGCATGCCTCAACAGTCAACGGATTATCACCCAAAGGGAAAGAAACGACGACAGCTGGCCGACGTGCAACCCTGCTGACTTTGGTGTATATGCTGTGACCGACTAAGAACCTTGGGCAACCTACGGATGGGTCATCGAGCTGCAAAATCCGAGCGCTGCCAGTGCCTCAGCGGGGCGTGGAACCGGCGTTGCGGAAGCAATGTCGCTCATGCCATTGTTACTGCTTTTGCAGGTTGGTGGTTATGACTCTTCTAGCACCTTTTCTGTCTTTGTTTTGCCGGTACCACCCCCAGCCCTGTTTGACTCTGTGAAAAGCATTCGAGGCCCGAGCACTGGTTACGCGTTCGTTGCCGTTTCCGTCTCCTTCGCCGGATTTTATTTTATCTAATGCTGTTGCTCTTGTCCGGGGATGTAGAATTAAACCAGGCCCTGAAGTAGAAGAAATGTTTCAGCAGCTTTTGCAGGGACAGAGTGCGATGATGGAACAGCTGGCTGTCGTAAAGCAAACACAGGACCAGCACACACAAGCCATTGCCGATTTTAGTAATCGCATCTCGTCGCTTGAGTCAAAAATTGCAGATCTTGAGCAAGTAAAGGAGGCCGTTTCTGAGTGTTAAAAAATATTGAACTCAAAGACGCATACTCCGGATGCTGCGCGCGACGATTGATGAGCTGGAAAACAGAAGCAGACGCTGCAACCTGATCTTTTATGGTGTGAAAGATGCGCATGCTCAAGATTCAAGCGTCGAGCCTGAGAAACTTGTTTCTGATATCTGCAAGTCCCATTTTGGCATTGATTCTGTAATACTTGAACAAACTAACAGATTAGGAAAGTTCCAAGATAGGCAGAACCGTCCCTTGATGGCGAAATTTGCACAATTTAAAGAGAAGCAGCATGTTTTAATAAACGCAAAGAACCTAAAGGGGACGAAGATTAGTCTCTCTGAAGACTACTCAGAAAGCGTGAGGCGAAAAAACAAATTTCTGTGGGAATTTGTACAATCAAGGAAAAAGGACGGCGACAAATATTTTTTAAAAGGCGACGTTCTGTGGCTTAACGACATGAAGTATGTATACGACGAGGATGTGAACCAAGTCGTACAGCAAAAGTGACAGTGTGGAACCAATCGCGTTAATTTATCGTTCCTGGTTGTCAATTGCAGGAGCATTAAAAATAAGTAGAAGACTTCCACGCGTTTGTGCAAATGGTAAAACCAACTGTTATTCTTGGAAAAGAGTCGTGGTTAAATGATAGCATTACGGATGCTGAAGTATTTCCGGAAGGGTTTACATGCTATCGGAAAGATAGAAACAGCCATGGAGGAGGAGTGTTCATTTTAGTACACAGTAGCGTTTCGTCCTGGAGACTTAATATTGACGTAGGCGACTGTGAGGCTGTTTGGTGCCAGATTAAACGAGTAAATCAAAAGGTACTAACAGCATGCAGTTTTTATCGTCCTCCAGACTCGTCTGTACAAGTGTTGGCGCGTCTTGCGAACATGATCGACGTTGCGATGACGGACGCTACGATAATAGGCGGAGACTTTAATTTGCCGCACTTTGACTGGGCTAACCTCAGTGGTTCGACCGGTAGTCTGAATCGGGAAATGAAAAATATAGTAGAAATCTTCGCTTTTCGGCAAATGGTGCTTGCGCCCACGCGTGGAGGCCATACTTTGGATCTCATCTGGACTAACCAACCAGAGCTTGTCGAGACTACTCTAGTTACCCCGGGTTTGAGCGATCACAGTGCTGTTTTGTGCGAATTGAGCATCCAATATATGAAAACTACAACTGGTGCTAGCAGACAGATTTACAATTACGAAAAAGCGAATCTAGCCGCCATCAGTGAAGCACTAGATGCGTACTTCGTAGTATTTGAAACCGAAGCAGAATGTAAAACAGTAAATGAGATGTGGCTATTGCTTGAGGAGAAACTGTTTGAACTGCGTCAGCAGTTTGTGCCCTCATGGGTGCTAACACCGAGACGAAATAGAAGCAAGCCTTGGTTCTCAAAAACATTACGATACCTATCAAATAAAAGGCAAAAGGCGTATGGTACGTTTAAAAGGGCACCTACAAAGGAAAATCGCATACAATTGGCAAAAATACCGCAGGAGGCCAAAGTGGCCATTCGCTCTGCCAAAGAGTACTTTTTCAGGACGATGCAATCGCGATTAATACAAAACCCAAAGGATTTTTGGAAACACGTTAAAAGAAATGGGAAAGACATTGTGTCCATTCCGTCCTTATCTGTAAAGGGTATTGCCGTACATGACGATGTAGGAAAGGCACAGTGTCTTAATCAGTACTTCAGCTCTGTTTTCAGTAGCCCGTTATCAACCGGCGGTAAAAATAGGCAAATTCCTTATAGTGGTCTAAGTGAAATGGGTGACATCGATATCAGCACGCGTGGTATTGAAAAATTATTAGAAGGATTAAATATTTCCAAATCGGGTGGCTCTGATGGCTTATCAAATAGCTATCTCAAACTTTGCGCGCGATCACTTGCCCCATACTTGAAAATTATCTTTGAAAAATTGCTAGGTGAGTCCTCACTCCCACACGACTGGAAGCTTAACTGTATAGTCCCAATTCATAAATCGGGTCCTAGAGACAATGTTGAGAATTATCGACCGGTATCTTTGACGTGCGTTGCCTCTAAAATTCTTGAACATACCTTATATAAGACCATTGTACAGCACCTAAACGATAACTCCCTGCTTAACTCAGCACAACATAGTTTCCGCAAAGGTTTCTCCTGTGTAACTCAATTGACCGAATTCGCTCACGATATAGCTCAAGCTTTAGATAATAAATCAACTTTAGACTGCGTGTTCTTGGACTTTAAGAAAGCTTTCGACACTGTGTCCCATAGTTTGCTTATTGACAAAATGACTACATATAATATTAATCCGGAGATAGTAAACTGGGTAAGAGCGTATCTTGACTCAAGAAGGCAATTTGTCGTAATAAATGGAGTACAGTCAAACTTGGCGGACGCTACATCTGGCGTGCCACAGGGTTCAGTTTTGGCTCCGCTCTTATTCTTAATTTTCATAAATGATATGACCTGCGAAATTAATTCTAGAATAAGGCTTTTTGCAGACGACTGCGTGCTGTACAGAGAAATCAAAGCAGATGAAGATTTACATGCCCTTCTATGTGATCTTGACAAAATCAGTCAGTGGTGTTTAAAATGGAACATGACTTTGAATTTACGTAAAACAGTTCATATGAGGTTTACATGAAAAAGAAGCCGAAATGAAATCTCTTATGTTATGAACAACGAACCGTTATGTCAAGTAACAGAGTAAAAATACTTAGGTGTTTATTTTACGTGCAACCTTACCTGCCAGCGCAGGTTGACTATGTGGCAGCTCGGGCGGGTAGGGCATTGGGTTTCCTTCGTAGGAACGCAAACGACTTCCCCTTAGAATCTAAAGACCTGCTCTACAAGGCAAACGTAAGGTCCATCATGGAATATGCATGCACAGTATGGGATCCCCCGACAGTCCGCGATAAACAGAAACTGGAAAAGTTACAAAATATAGCTGCGCGCTTTGTTTCCGGCAGATCGGGGGTTGGATTTAGTGCGACCGTAGCGAAAGACCAGCTAAACTGGGATTTGTTGGAAACCCGCCGCAAAAAATTTCGATTAAAACTTTTTCATGCAATTTATCATTGTCAAACAGGCATAGTATGTGAAAACTATCTCTTGCCTCCCCATTATCAATCAAAACGTACCGATCACCCATTTAAGGTAAGGGAGTACTTTTGCAAAACTCAATCGTTTCGGTCGTCTTTTTTCCCCCAGACTATTCGCGACTGGAACAAATTGCCCTATGACATTGTATCGGTTATACCAAATGATTCGTTCTTTTCGAAGTTGGTGTAACGCGTTTGGTTGTTTTGAGTGTTTTTCTATTTGCGTTGTATAAACCTAACGATTTTATAGGTGCTTATTTGTGGTGTATATCTGCATTGTACAGATGTTTTGTGGGCTTGCAATGCTGTAAGGCCGGTGTGCGGCGAACTGCAACCCTGTGTTATTTTGTTGTGTTCTCCCCCCCCCCACTGTAATGCCCCTGGCGCTGTGGGTATTAGATAAATAAATAAATAAATAAATAAATAAATAAATAAATAGTCGCTGCTACTGATTCTCGCGGTACATTTACGAACAGGCGTTATAAGGTGACCACCAGCCGATCTGATCTGCAGCCCGAACCAAGGTGCCTCCACTTTTCTTTGTTGACCAGCGAGTTTTTTGCTAACTATGGAGTATCCCGCACCTGTGTCAACAAAAGCAGTCACATCGTGACCGTCTATTAAAATCACAATCTTTGTTGACCAGCGAGTTTTCTGCTATCTATTGAGTATCCCACACCTGTGTTAACATAAGCAGTCCCTTCGTGCCCGTCTATGAAAATTACAATGTCCGCACTGCCAGTTTCCTGCCACCTTTTCAATTGACTGGGCAGTCAGACCGCGACGTCGTGGCTTCGGTCGGTGGAATAGTGGGTACTGTGGGGAAGGTCGCGTGGTCTGCTGGGGACGCTGCTTATTCGGTCGACGAGGCCGTGTCCTGTATCGACGAGGTCGTGTGTTCGGCGGCCGACATAGCTGGTTCTCGAAAGTCTTGCGAAGGTTTGCGGGCTGCAACGTTGCCTCCTGAGGTTGAGGCGGTTAGTTTGCCTACCCAGTGCTGGATGATATTCGACGCTGCGGTGCTTGGGGCCTTCGATGGTCAAGTGACGAGCCGCTAGAAGGTGATTGTCAACGTCGGATGATCGGCGGGGGAGGTGACTGTGAACGTCGAAGGATGGGCGGGAGACTTTGTCTGGCAGCTGGGTAAGTTTTAATTTCTGCAGGTCTTTGGCCAAAGCAAGGTTGTGAGGTCGCTAGTCCAAAGCCACGAAGCCCAATTTTATGGTTCGAGCAACGGCAGTCAATGTGGCCTGCTTCGCCACAATGAAAGCGCAGTAAGTGGTTGCTGTCATCGCGCCACACGTCCTCCTTGGCACCTGCGTTTCATACGAATTCTGTTCTTGGAACCTCGAGTACGTTGCGTAATCTTCTCTTTCGAGTCGGGGGTCGGATCGAGGCAACAGGGGTGGGAGGGGAATGAGTGCGATTTGCAGCTGGGGACGGAACGCTCTTAAAGAAGTCCCTCTTGGCGGTTGTCTCTCCGGATCCGTGATTGAAAGCGCTTGTCGGATATCTTTGCGAACCAAAACAAAACCGAGGCTGGCTTAGGTTCCAGCCCGACTATGCCACTCAATTGCAGCTCTTCTCGTACAAGATCTGGAAGGGTTGTGCCTTTGGCCGTAATTGCTAGGGCGCCAGCAGTAACGGGCGAATACGCGTTCCCATGGTTGTACTGCCGGCATCTCTCTTGCAGGGCTCGCTCGATGGTTTTTGCCTTCCTGACTAAGCGTTACACTGTGGGAGGAGGGTTTCGTACGAGATTGCGAAGAGCTGCTCTTTTACGCCGTGCATCAGGTAAGGCAGCTTCCTCGGTTCCGAAATTTCAGGGTCTGCCGTCTTGAACAACACCGCCATGTCCTCCGCAAACATAGTCACGGTTTCATTAGATTTCTGAACCCATGGCAACAACAGCCGCTGGGCATGGTCGTGACGGTTTGTGGTGGCAAACGTTTCTGAAGCTCCTGCCGGAATTCGTCCAATGTAGATGAGCTCCCTTCGTGGTTCTCGAACCACGTCCTTGTAATTTGTTCGAGCGAGAAACAGCCATTACGCAGCTTTTGGTAAGCGTCCGACCGGTTGAACAATACGACCCACTCAAACTGCGCCAGCCAGTCCTCGACGTCCTCAAACACCTCACCGCGAAAGATGCCGGACTACGCGGCTGTTGGTGAGTTACCTGGGGGCTAAGTGCTTGCGCCATTACTTTAGGTTCTGGGGCTTGGCATCTAGATGCGGTGAGGTTAAGGTAGCCGCTCTCCGGAGACAGTCCACGTTGGCTACGACTAGACCGATGGACAGGCGTGTGGAAAGGGCGAGGCTGTTCCCGGCTTGCCGAAGTGGTCCTGTGCATGGGATAGTCGTACCCAGCACCGCTACCAGTGTCGCATGCCATAAACAATAAGTCGTTGAGCCGGGGTCCTTGAAGGTGGCAAACTAGGTGAGTAACAGCAGCCGGAGCATTTTCGGGAGAGTGGAAGCACAGGGTTTCAAGTGCGCGCGCCCAATCTTTGAAATACGGTGATGAGAGTGCACGCGAACTCAACCACCTCTGCGTCGTCACAGTCGCCTCTTGGCTCCGGTGGTACGAAACACGTAAAAATGTATATAAACACTTATATGAAGGACACTGACAATTGGAGTATGATTTCGATGTCATCGTGGCTGTGTTTCTGCTGTTATAGCAGCAGTATGGTGTTACAATGCAGGAACTGGAGCGTCTGAATGCATACCTCTGCAAATGGAAATGACGTATCACTGAAAAACCCGATTAGCCTAAGCTCTCCCTGTGGTTTTGCTACATTTTTGTGCCACTGCAAGATGTTTTAGGGGAAGAATAATGGACCCTAAATTAAGCTCTGGTGTTGAACTATTGACAGCACGATCTACAGAGAGTCAAGCTTTTCAATGAACTAATGCGTTCACAGCAGCTGAAGCATGCAGCCAGGGATGCTCGAATTGCTACAAAATTTCCCTCGAAATATACATGCAAGGTCGTAGCAGTGGGAGGCTGAGATATGAAACATCACAACTAGTTTTTTTTGGGAGAAGCAGCCATATCCGTTCTTGAGTGTGAATGTTCTACTGGGTTCTGCTATGTGGGAGCACAGATTCATTGCCTAAAGCACGCATCACTGTTTCAGTGGCTGTAAAAAACGCTTAGGTTCGCAGCAGAGATTGAGGAGAAGGTAACGCTAAACTTTCAGTATAAAGTCTAGAAAAACTTTCCATGGAAAGTTTACATAAATATTTCAAATAAAACATGGTGGACAATGGTTGACAAAACAATGGATGGTTCTTGCTTGAAAGTGTTTAGATAGTCAGTACAGAGTTTAATCAATCTCGCTAGTTCTTCGCGACCAGCTTCAGCAAACATTTATTTCAATGTTGGAAGCAATTTTTACGAGAAACCTGTGCTTCTTGTACGAACGTCTATATGAGCCTTTCTTCCACGAAAATAGTGGCCGAAATATTTCTTCAGCACCTCGATACAGACCTCCCACTGCGTATCGGCTATTTCATGGTACTCAAACCAAAGCAAAGTTCTTCAATCGAGAAAAACACTATTGGCCAGCGGCATTACTGGATCTCTGGCGAGTTTTTAGATGAGTGCCTCGTACGGCGACAACCAATCTTTGACGTCTTCGTCAGTTTATCCGTAATGTGTGGGTGGTTCTCTGTGATTCCCAGTAGTTCACGTTCTTTATATGAAATGGTTTGTGTTCGGGGCTGCTATCTCACTTGCTTCCGTAGACAGCCCAGTGAGGGCCCTATTCCACGAAGATTAAAAGTTGCTATTGGGTCCACCGTGTCCCGGACACGCGCTCTCCGCACCCATACCACGTGATACGGCATTGAATATTGGAAGGGGTTTATTTACCCCGATGGCGGGAGGAACCGGGAAGCGAGGAGTTCTGAAGCGGGGGATCTCTAAGAGCCACATAACCAAAACAACCCCGTCCCCTATCATTCATGGTGCACCTCGCTAATGTATATTGGTTATGCAAATTTTTTCACACAAACATCATTTCTGAAGACTGTCCCAACATCTTGGTACTTTAAATTATTCGGAAAACTACTATGAATGTGACAGTATAATTAGTACAACCAAACGCTTCAGAAAATAAATAAGGGGACAAGCGAATTTCACTTATTATTTTTATTTGTGGATCTTGAAAGTTCTAGCAACAAAACTGAGGCTACTAAATATTGCTGTTAAAATAAACTGACTTTGAATACTATCAGAATTTTGCAAAGATTGATTGAAAGACGCCATTTCAACAACTTCTGAAGCTCTTTATGAAGAGTAAAACAATAAAGTGGTCAGTAATTCACCCCTAATCACAAATTTTACAGCTTGGGTCACTTAGGCCATCTTCACCAGAAGAATAAAACGGCCGTTCACCACAAAAAGTTGTCAAAATTAGCCAGAACGCCAAATAAAATAACAAATGTTGTAGATAAGTCGGCCATGGATATTATCATGGACGTGATTTTAGTGTTTACTATTAGTGGTGATGTATTGAACTTGTGTGTGGTAGTAAAGATGGGAATAAAGCAATAGACGTTAGGTTACGAGTGATCATCGATTCGAGGTATTTTCAGAACTGGAGTAGCAAAGGACGCGTCACCGTAGGCATCAGCGAAGTGATTGATATTGACATATCATAAAGGTTTATATTCACATTTTGAGCCAATTGAACTCTGAGCTAAGCATGTAATCAAAGATGAAACATTTATGCTCAATTTTTTATTGGCGTATTACCAGCTTTATCTTTTTAGTATTCATGCAGAGTACCTGCGATTCGCGCATCGAGTACGTTGCAATAATCTGGTACCCTACTTTGAGTGAGCTCTTACAAGATTTTATTCCATTTTCTTTCAAACATTTTTTCCTTGAGTTAGCTAGCCAGCCCGGCATGATCTACGGGGCTCGTGGAACGGTTAATTGCGTCCACACAGTACAGCAAAAGTTGAGTAACAACGCACCCTGTAATCAATGCAAAAACTCACCGATGTGTTTGGCACACCCACCGAACAAGTATTTCTATTCCAATCACCACCAATCTTTCTTTATTATAATGCTTATTATACTTTATTGCAACCTTTATGTGAAAACAGTGAGGGAACCGTTTACAAGGTGTACTGTTGTTCGAGGTGAAGGCAGAAGCTTTAATTTGTACACAAATTCGAAGTTGCCTAAAATCCTGAAGGTCACACCGACGTGTGCAGCTTGCAGCGTCTTTACAAAAATGGCTATTTTAGAGAGCACATTGCTAGATGAATAGGGATGACAGTAATCACATGACTACGAAGACAGACTGCGCTGTTTACTTGAGTTCGTTTGCACAGTTTCTTGAATATGTATTTTTATACATAAAGAGCGGCGCAAACTTGTAACGATTATAAGTACTGGAAGAATAAACTCGATGACAATGGAATGAATTGAGGAAAATGAATGCACAGCCTTTTTCTAATCCACTTATAATATATTGAGCATTAACTCGAGAAAATAGGTGTTAATGAGTTTCTTGTTTTAAAATCTGTATATATTTCATTATTAAACAAATGTTTATCTTGAGCATTCAGAAGTGTATAAAACGTTTGCCATTTTTACAAATCGCTCGATACAGCTAACGCCGCCTGTGCGTTAACGCCGCCTAACGCCGCACTACCGAATCGTCAGCCTTTCTATACCAGTTGTGTAAATGTAGGCTCCAAAAATGATTTTGTTAAAAACAAATGTGGAAAGTTCAAATAACTTGTGTTGATGATATACACGAACCACACCATGGCTGGGCTTGCAGATTTACTTTTTCGCACTGTGCACGCAAGGACAAGGCCACTTGCTGTAGTTTCTCTTTTACCTGTGTACTGGCCCATCATGATTTAATGCAGTTCTAAGACACCCTTCTCGATGATTCGTTCAAAACTTCTGTTGTTGAAATGCTATCGTTGTGACAAGGAAGCTCAATAAAACCGTTGAACAAGAAACCCGACCATAATGATTGTCAGAAATATATATTGTTGCATAATTTCAAGTTTCTGAATTTCTCTGAAAGATGCAATGGCCTGTCTTCGTGTCTTCGTGCAGATACTATCCTTGTATTCGAGGGTAACGCATTATTTATCATGATGATCACTCGGTTCTCTCTGATCCGGAGAGCGTACGGAAGCTAACGGCACGTCATTTTTTGCGCTCTAGTTGACTTCTCGGGATCGCGCACGCGATCTGCGTATACAGTCGTATGACAGAGTGTAACACCACTGATTTTTTTTGATGATCGCGTCCTTCGAAATTTCCCCGAAAAGGTCGACGGGATACGACAGCAGTTCTTTTGTAATCACCAAGATGGTGTCGAATCGGACGTTTTTCAGGTTCAGCTGTAAAACATTGTTAAGTAGCGCGGTAACGACGAGACAGTAAGTAGAAACCACACAGGAATAGCATGGTTAAGTAGAGCGGCAAAGACGGGACGATAAGTAGAGACCGCGCCGGACTAACGCTAGCGCTAGTCCTGTGTGGTTTTTACTTATTTTCCCGTCTTTACCGCGCTACTTAGTCATGTTTTACAATTCAACCCAACGAGCCCACATTTATGCATTTACAAGTATTCGGCTTCAGCTTCAAGTCTTCCAGATTCAGTCCCGGGTTAGTTTTCGGAGCACCACTTCGTTCCAGTTCGAACCTGTTCGAACTGGTTCAAACGGGTTCGGACAAAAAAAATTAGGGGCGTTTTAATGTGTTTAACATTCTTTTTCTCGCTTTTAGTTCCTCTGTCATGTCGATTCAAAAGAACCAATAATGTACACTCAGAAAAACCCGCGCAGGTGGGCTTCGCGACAACGCCCCGAAACGACCAGTCAGCGTGCTTAAATTTGCAAATTTGGCGAATGACGAGGCCCAGCTTGCGATTAAAGTAAAAATTACGGTCTGTGCTGGGACAACGGCGAACACGCCTGTCTTGTGCAGTTGTCCAAGCGCAGATCCAAGTTTTTACTATAATCCCATGCTGGGCCTCGTCATTCGCAAAATCGCAATGGTCGTTCTGGGGCGTTGTCGCAAAATACACCGGCACGGATTTCTAGAGTGTATGTTTCCTTTTGCAAATGTCCTGTTTTGGCAATGAAAGGAGCCCTGCAACACTTTTTTCAAACCTTTTTTATAAACGTAAGTTCTCACAGAGCGTATTCAACCAACTCGTGCAGTACATGGATTACGGGGGGCGCAAAGTACCTCAGCCAAAATTTTCTGCTCTATGCCAATCAGATAACTAGAAGTTCCTCAAGATATTTTCCGCTCTTTTCACCCCTTGGCGTTCTTCGATCATTGAAAATACGTCATGACAGTGGTTCAGCGGTTATTGTCCGGCTTTACTTCAGTTTCAGCAATGAACGCAGTGGACAGCCACTTTAGAAAGCCACAAAAGTAAGGCTGAAAGGGAAGTCGTATACGCTATAACAAGCAAATTACGCAGTGCCGCTCCGTGCTAGGATTGACTGTAGCTTTCGCAATGTTTCCAGAAGCGAAGGAAAGACTGAAGGCGTTTATCGGAAGTGTTGAAGAGTCAGTTTAACTGCATAATATACTGCAAGATATTTTCTTCGGAGGTCCATTATTACAACCTTAACTGAAAGAAATTAAAGTGTTTGCAGGGACACATGAGGTTGTTAAAGGAGCCATGAAGAGAAAACACAAGTCTGGTTCATTCAAAACATTGTCTCGTTAGAATCATACTGACACCACTTTTAACGTAAACTTCGCTGAAATAAGCTACATAATTAGGAAAAACGGGAATGGTCATGCGACCCACCAGCTTATTTCCCTCAACAGAACCTGTGATGTCACATGGGCTAAGCTCTGCGATTGGCGGAGGCTGGCAGAAGCAGACGCAAATTATGTAGAGCTTACAAACTAGACGAACGAGCGATTTGCGCTTAAATTTATGGCACATTCTTTACAAAGCAATAGGAATGATGGGACAAACAGTGGAAGTTACGAAAGCACATGTAAACATAGAAGTACTGATGCGTTCTGCTGTTCGTACTGCGCACAGCATGCTTTGGTTTAGCTGCACAGCACTATGGGGCTTGGGGTTGTCTCAGACGACACTGGCCGATTGACGCAAGCAACGGTGTCTTACGTGACCCCATTTGTCGAGCGAGCACTGTTTCAGGGAACGAATATTTTCTCCCAGAACAAAAACAAGCCAGGTTTAAATGCGGGCAAAAACAAACCAAACGCTTGCCACGGTATGGTGGCGCCATCTAGGTTACGGAACGTAAAGAAACGCGGGAACAAACCAACACCGCTACAGGGTGGAGACAACCTTTGAACGGTCCCGTGCCGCCGCAATTGGGCCAACGGGCTCAACGCGTTATTCTTTTCGTTTCCCACGAGACTTAGCAACGCGAAACAGACAATATGATTCAAACTTCTTCCGTAAACCGCGTTGCGGCGATAATTTTAGCGCGGTTTTCACACAATGACTTGCTTCGGCGGCGAGCGAGCAACCTAACATGGCGGCGCCAGCGTTACGTGTCTCTACCCTGTACGGCGGATGCGTGAATGAAGGCACTCTAGGCTGCAGAGCGGTCGGTTCCCGTGATGTCACTTGGGACCACGAAAACGCACGATTGAGCGGGAAAATCAAAATTTTATCCTAAATTGTTTAATTTCTCAGTGAATAAAGCACCGTTTGTATCCGGACAAGCGCTGGGGGCACTATAAAACACGAAATCTTTCGAATAAAACCAACTTGCATTTTCTCGTCATGGCTCCTTTAATGCATGTGAATGTTAAATAAAGCATTACTCTATGGCCGCAAGTGTACAATATTATTTTGGTTATTAATTTGGCTACGGCTACTAGCGTGAGCTAAGGATGCCCTTTTTGGGAGAAATGCGAAAGCCTGCGGGCCGAACTATCTGGGCCTGCCAGTCATGGAGAACTTCAAGCGACAAGTTCGGAAATCCTTGCGAAGTGAACACCCTCCTATCCAACGAAGGGAGAGGAGCTGCCAGCTGGACTGTTTCTCCAGTCTTGTAGCATAGTGCAAGCTACGACAATTTATTTTAATGACCGCCGCGCATCTTTTCAACTCAACTTCGCCTTCTAGCCATCCCAGTGGACACGCCTGCTCGCTTTATGCAGCGCAACGGTTGCTTCTCCATCGCTTCGTAGGGCTCCATTAACCGCATTTTATTGCCGTCATTGCTCTTTTATGCACATAACTGCCTACGCAGCAAGGCAATCTCGACAGCACGGCGTGCTGGGCTGGAACCCCCTTAGATAGCCGCGTCAATCAGAACGTAAGTTTTACTTCACCGAGGCCTGTCAATGCACAATCCCGCCGCCACTGAAGCCGCTTGGCTTGATGATACCTCTTTTCCCACAGCCCACTTCGTTTTTTTCGACGCTACGTTTCGTCGGATCACTTTAGCGATGTCCTCATATATGTGGTAGCTATTGCTCATGCCAGAATCCCTCTTAAAAACATTTTTAGTGGTTGCTGTCCAAAAACGCCTAATACAAAATGTAACATTAAAGCCATTCCGTGAGGCTTTATGGCTCGTGTTACTGTGCTTCTGAAGGGTCGATCTCAATGCACACTGTAAGGTCGACCGAAAAAGAATGCATGTTAACAGTAATAAAGCTTCGCAGTGTAAAGCCACCACTAATAAGTTCAATGCAAAAGCAATAAGGGAAGATACATTACTGCAGATAGCTATGACCGTGTAATTGAATAAATTGGTATGGATCACACGTTAGCAGGGTCGCACCTTTCAGAAGAAGAAAATGGGACAGAGAATGTTTTACCGGTACCAGGCTCATTACGCTTACTGTTTTATAAAATTTCCTTATCGATCTCAGCAAAGAAATAAATAGCAGGTGTCAGCTGCCATTTTCTGTATAGCAACGTGAGGTTTAATGGTACTGTTGATCACCTTGTTCAAATTGCTGTATGGAAGAGACAGACAAGCAATGACAGCTTTATAGTATCCCCATACTCATCTTATTATGGCTAAGACACCATTGGGTATGTTAACTGCGTCAAGTTTACCAGGTTGAATTTCCAGTAGTAGCGTGTCGCTAGCCGCTGAATTGAATTGCCAGTTTTGATGGCAATCTTGTCGTGTTCGTCATAACGTGCTCACCGGATCCGTCAAACTGCGGAGGTTAGCGCGCGGAATCGTCTATCCTGTGTTCGGCCATCTGTCCTGGGAATTCGTACTTTTCATGGAACCTTTCGCTAAGACATTTATATATAAGACATCTATTTATTGGAGCACAATATTTCTCAGCTAACGCTGCGTGGTTCTTTGTGTTCAATGGTAGCTGCAAATGTAAGAATATATTGCGCTGGTGTCAGTTTGAATCCCGGCTGTCTCCCTTTCTTTTAAAAGCAGCTTGTAAATAATTCTGGGCTGTCTTTGGCTACATTTGTGATTTCTGTGATGCTATAGAGATATAGATTACTCCTAGTGTATATTTAAAAGACAACACTTAGTACCTGGTGACATGAGAATTGATTTCGGCTATTTTAAAAAATAGCGAATAACTGAAATAAAGTTATTGCATATCAAGGTATTTAGAGCCTGTGGACAATTTTTTCTTCATGTAGAAAGGCTTAAGGTGACAAACCTTTGATTACAAACGCAGGAATCAGTCGATGATCTCTGCCGTGTTCTTATGAAGATTATAGGGAGCAAGAGGACAACGTGCATGCTTTTCAAAGAAAAATGGAACGTTAGAACAGAAATCGCGCAGCATTGCCAGAAAAAAATGAAAGAGCCCGGGCATTTTGTTCATGCACAGTTCAGGAATCGCGCTCTTGAATGGCTGAACAATGCATTCAGTTTAGGGATACAAGAAAATAGATGATATAAATGTGGGGAAGCAATAAAAACGGACGCAGTAAAATTGAATCGCAAGATTTTGTTTTCCCAAAGCTAACTCTGCTACCTTGAACAATAGAAGAATCGAGACTTGTCTCCTAGTGGTGGCTGTTTTGCCTCGCAGGTATAAAATGCACCGCGCGTTCCTGCGCAAGCTACACAGTGGCGAAGTAGAAATCTTCTAAATAGCGATGGTTTTGAGCAATAAGTTGCGCTCAGCACTAATTATTACCATTGTTTTTCAATTCCTGTGAGTATGACGGAGTTTAATACTTGCCTTGCTGATATATGATGCTGATTTAAATGAGTCACCCGCACGTAAATGTGATCAAAGACAGGGGAAACCTAAATATATTATGCAGCGCGGCGAAGGCACCGAAGCTAAAATATCCACGTTGTTCTAGATCGTTTATTAGCTGCAAATATAGGATTGAAAATTAAAGCCATCCCTGGTGTCGCGGAGAGAATAGCGAGCGTGTCAATGCGCTGCAAGATTGTGGTTCGTGCAGCATACAAGCAGGGGCTAGGGTGTTTTTAAATAAGCACGACCTCACGATTCTCAAAACGACCCCCCGTGTTCTCTTTTCTTGCAATGGGGTGCGGAGTGTCCTTAACCCGAGATTATCGCGAAGCCAAGGGACCCAATTTCAATTTACGTCTCCAAGTACATTCCCACCTCTTCACTGTTAACATCCGCGTTAGGCAATAAAGTGCTTGTTACCGTACTTGCAGAAGGAAGCTTCGTTAAATATTTCTCTAGCGAAACTCGCATTCTCACTTGCTGGTTGCAAGGGGAAATAAAACAACCTATGAATCTAAACATGCCCAAAGTAAATTTCTTTGTATTTGGAGGTGTCAGTCATTTTTACCACACCAGTTAAACTGGAATAATTTGGCTTATTTGGTGCAACCTTTACGTGATATCTCAGGAGACATCGCGATCACATTTACATTCATTTTAAAATTCTAAAAGCTTAGTAGCAGTCTCTCAAAAAGCAGTTAATTATGTGCATTGTTACTACTGGAGCGATAGAAGCCGAAAGGATAGAAACAAGTGATCGTCTGATTGTACTGTCATTGCGTCTTTTGTTTCAATGTTTTGTGTCTTCTGGCATTATTATCAACTAATCACCGTTATTGGGAACCGATACATGCAGTGAGAGTTGCAGAAGCAGGGAAGAGAATATTTTAAAGTTCTAATGCTTTCTCAGGTGTTACATCATTGTCCAAAGTTCCCGTGCCTCTTCGGAGTTACCAGATACCACAGATATGGTATTTTGTAATGAAACGGTAAGTATTCATGTCTTGCCTGATCGTACGAAAATGAATTCAAACTTTGGACGATCATTAACTGAGTGCTACTAGAATAACAGACGAGACGAAAGTATTTAGCGTGAATGTATATTAGCAAATTGCCTGCTAGTGGTTATCAAAACGAAGCTTTGATATGTTTTAGAGATGTCTCACTGATGTCGTACGTCGCGCCAAAGACGCACTGCAGGAAACCAACTTGCTCTGACGATGATGACGATCGTTGGAAAAGTGAAAATAAAAAAAACTTACACCATCTTCTCGTGGGGAGCCCTGATAAGGATGCGAAGCATCATGGGGGTTCCGTGTGGTTCCATTGTGTTGCCATTATGTTTCGTGATCTGGTGTTTAGTAGCTCCAGAGGGAATTCTGCGTCCGGGTCTACACCGGTGGCAAAAGCACGCAAGTACTGTTGTGTGACGGTGAGTAGGGGGTGGTTTTCGAGGCGGCGAAACTCGTCCGTCATGTTCTTGTCGATGTTGTCGTCTCTGTAGTGGAAGCGGTAGTCTCCGTGAGTGTTGGTGAGGTAAAGGTTGGTAACGTTGGTGCACCGGCTGAGAGCGACGTACACGCCCTCCTCTTCGCAGCTTTGTCTTCTTCTTTTTCTTTAGCGGTTCCCCTACGGGAAGATGACGGCGGTGGTTGAACGTGAAGCTATCTCGTGAGGAATTCTTCGGATGGCCAATCTCTAGGGGCATCCTGTCACAATCCTCATCAGAAACGGTGCAGATGGGGCATGTCAAGTGACACGCCCCCAGGCAAGAGATGCTTCGCATCTAAGCGTTGGTTAGGTAAAGATTGTTGACGTTGGTGCACCGGCTGAGAGCAACGTACAGGTCCTCCTCTTCGCAGCTTGGTCTTCCTCTTCTTCTTTTGAGCGGTTCCCCTACGGGAATATGACGACGGTGTTTGAACGTGAAGCTATGTCGTGATGGATTAGCAACATACACGCTCTCCATTTCGCACATTTGTCTTCTTCTTTTTCATCGGTTCCCCTACGGGAAGATGACGACGGTGGTTGAACGCGAAGCTATCTGGTGATAGATTATGTGGTTGGCCAATCTCTAGGGGCATCCTGCCACAATCATCATCAGAGTTGCTGCAGAAGGGGCACGGCAAGTGACATGCCCCCAAGCAAGAGATGCTTCACGTCTAAGCGTTCGCTAGGTAAAGGTTGTTGACGTTGGTGCACCGGCTGAGAGAAACGTACATGCCCTCCTCTTCGCAGATTTGTCTTCTCCTTCTTCTTCAGCGTTTCCCTACGGGAACATGACGACGGTGGTTGAACGCGAAGCTATGCCATGATAGATTAGCAATATACACGCCCTCCACTCAGCAGCTTTGTCTTCTTCTCCTTCTTCTTCAGCGATTCCCCTACGGGAGATTAAGACGGTGGTTGAACGCGAAGCTATCTCGTGATGAATTCTTTGGTTGGCCAATCACTAGGGGCGTCCTGCCACAATAATCATCAGAGGCACTGCGGATGGGGCACGGACAAGTGACCTCCCCCCCAGCAAGAGGTGCTCCTAAAACGTTCTCGTTTTAAGGAATTGAACCTGGGTCCCTCCCATTAAGGGGCCGGCGTCAGTCCTATTGCGCCATTTCGACGTCATAGCGCCATTGCAATACGTATATACACCATCCGCTGGCCCGCACGAGGCATTGACAGGCACCGAATGGTGCGTCTGAGGGTGTGAACACTTATAATCTTGCCATTTTCGGCAAAGCGCTCACATATTTACCTTAACAATTTTCATAATGCAGTGAGACAGAGCTTGCTACTTACAAAGAACAAACAGAAGACTGCGACATTTCAAGACACTGTGAAATCATGGGAACTGAATAAAAGAGAGCAGAGAAATTCATTTATTCACAGGGGGGAGTACTTAAAGCGAAAATGTAAAATGACTGCCTAATGGACTAAGACATTCTCAATACATTTCGGCGGGTCAAAAAGCTATGGACTCATTTTGTTTCTTTGCATTGCTGCAGCGCATTTTATCACTTTTGCAGCCTATCGCGGAGCTCTTTGTCAGCCTCTGGTGCCCTCACAGCGCTAATGGTCCGTTTGGCATTTGCCGTAAGTTACTGCCAAGCAGGCTTGGGACACCTGGCGTCTACTACCGCATTAACTCGAGCCCTCCATAGCGAATGCTGCCATAGGGCAAGCACGCAGCCGCGAAGAGTTTTTCATTTCTCAGTGCACTCATTAGCACTCATGAGCACTCATGATCATACTCTGACAGGTCCCACACTCGGTAACGGCAGTCTGTAAGGTTTCCCAGAACACAGTCGCCATACTACGCTGAATTAGAGTGTTTCCCCCTTTTCCTACTTTGCGAATAGGGAACAACCTGCGCCGCCGAAGTGGAAGACTCCCCTTCCTTCCAAGCGTGCAGTCGGGGAGGCGCAAGATTTATTATTGGAACCAGTCGCCCCTGGACCGTTGCTGGTTAGCCGCTAATCATACCGGCCGGTACACGTTTCAAAACGCCGCCAAATGTTGAGGGTTTTAGGTATATGGGTGGTAGAATATTTTCTTCGAGGTTGCACTACAGTTTCCCGGGCTCATTTTGAGAAGATAAACCTAAGCAAACTCTTGATCAAGGAGGGTTTGGTACAGCGCCACTTCTTGGTGGAACCGGGCTGCGCGTGTGCCGAAATTTAAAAATGTTGTGGCACGAAAGAGTATCTCGTGCACATGCCGTACGTGGCTGCAAACAGAAACCCATCGCCTCGGTCAAGAACCTACCGCTGGTGCTGGACGGTCAGTTTGATCTGTACGTTCACGTCACCCAGCCCAACCTAATATAGGGTAAGGAAGAGGTTTGAACAGCGAATCGTTTCGTATGAAGAACTCCACAAGAATACCGCCCAGGACCAGTCCATCTTATTCCGGGATCATGGATCAATGGTTGTTATGCGTGTACGGTACAGCACAGCAGGGTGTGCAATCTGGTTACATACAAGGGCCCTCGTGAACCGAGCGATGTGTCTACATCTCTACGGTTGCAAGTTTACTCCTCCCGCCTACAGCGTGGGTTTTTATCGATTAGCGACTGCTCCGTTATGGTTAAGGATGATGCCCATGCCGTTACCAAGACACCGCCCTCTCTTAGATCACTCCAAATATGTTGCAGAGTGTATAGGGACACTCACCCAGGCAGGATCCCCTTGATTTTGGTATGTTTAACTCTGCTTCTTAAAAGCGGGAAGACTGGTTGACTATCCCAGTTACCCCACTGAAAAGTAATCCTTGTGTGCAAATGGCGGACGCATTGTCCGCGTAGGGGAGAGCACTAATCTCCTCACTTTCCATCATGAGGCCATGGATAACCTCGGATGCAAGTTCCATTCAACAGAGTGGCTCAAGATGAATTATAAATAAGATGAGTAACACGGGCAAGCATTGGCGCACTGACCTAGAGATGTCTGCCATCGTTCCTTCCTGTGGCTGTGTCGCAAATTTAAATCCACTCGCCAATGACACCTACGTCAAAGTGCTAGAGAACATTAGGTAGAAACTTGCGGGCAATCAAATAAATTCCTTCCTTTGGTCGAGCTCAACAACTGCCAGAGAGAGAAACAGTTCGGCCACCTCACAAGCGGCGCTCATGCGATGAAGGGTAGAGCTGATGGCGCGCAATTTTAAACTACTTGTCTGTTGCGGAACAACCACATATCTCAATGCGCTCTCCAGTCGTACTACGAGGATTCAGACAGTGATGAAACAATCTGTTTGGGTGAGGCTAATCGGTCGAAGCAGTCTGTATTGGGAGAGCGGTGCATAGTAGAGCAAAATTAGAGAGAATTCGTTTCTTCCTCTGTCTAATGAGAACGATAGTGTAAAGCGAAGTTTCGCTTTGCGAAATCATATGGGGAAGGGTCGAAGGCAAAGCCGCTGGGATTAAACGTCCAAACTAGGTGCGGGTCAATGTCAAAATTCAACGACTCAAAGTGCAAACTATGTACGAGTAAAATACCAAACGCAGATTGCACTGGAAAAATTCCTCATGATAACGTTCCGCAGTTGACTAGAGACATCGTTTAAAGTAGACTTTTTAGATGAATACAAGTCCTCAAATATCTTTGCAACAAACACAGCATGTTCATATTGCTTGGCCTACAACTGGTAGCGACCATATTTTTGTCTCTACTTACACCAGTTTTCTTTTATTGACTCACTGAAGGAATCGAAAAATCACCCTCCCCCTTATGTATAACGACAACGATGTGTAAATGCGAAGCTTTTTTGTAAGGGAAAACTTGATTGCCGTGTGAATTTTCACTGTGACTCGATATGGGTTGAACTTTGACTAGTTGAGCTTTGACTGTGACGCATCATTTAGTCTAGAGTTTTGTTCGCAGCGGCATCGACTTCAATCATTTACTATTTGATGTTGCACGACAAAAGTTTCGTGTTCAACTTTCATCATTATTAAATTGAGGGGTGCACGGTTTCGGTGCGTAAGTTTGCATGTCGATGCACCCCTCTCCCAATCCAAAGTTTTGGCTGGTAAGCCTTCTCTCAATTATTTATATGATCCTTCCCCGACTTTTTTCCGGGCAGCTGGACAGCGCATTCAGCACAGTGGTTTTTTCGCACCAAACAAGTTGTTTTAAAGGGCAGATGATTTACTCCAACCACCATCGCAAGCGGGCTGCTTTGGAGGCGGCCGGAAAGGGCCTTCACCCTCTCCCAGTAGTTGTTGAACTCGAAATGAGGAGGGCATTTCATCAGGGGGACCGCGAATGGGTACTCAATATGCACCAACACATTGACAACGGAGACAATGATCGAGTGGATCCAAACGAGCTACGTGGACATTTCCACAAGCCATTTAATAAATGGGCTAGAGAGAACGCCCGCATGCCTGCTAAGGTCAGTGCGCCAAATATGGTACATGTCCCATATCTAATTTACACTTTATCTTAAGCCATACTGCCAGAAGAAGAATAAGAAGAAGCAAGTTTATTGAAATGCAGTAAACACGTGATACAACAGTACAAAATTTTTCAGACAAGGGTCCCAAAGTCGAAGACTGTACCGGGACCCTCGGTAAGTTAACAACAAGAGTAATAAATGAGTAAATTTAAGGCAGTAAACAATAAACAGCGACAAGCAATTAATATTCAAAACAACAATAAATAGTCAAAAAATTCAATTGGAAATGTTGGGAAATTAAACATAAAAAGCACTACAACATTTTGAGTAAGCCATAGAAGCAGAAAAAGTACGAGGTAGGTGTACAAGGCCGTAATATCAAATACACAATAGGAAAGACTAACAAGAGAAAGAATAAGCAATAGAAACAGAATTAATCAGACAACACATGGTTTTTCAAGGGGGATTTAAATGAAAACACACATTTAGTGGATTTAACAGCAGCTGGTAGACTATTCCAAATTGATATTGCTGTGAAAGTTGAAGTCATTTTGCCGTAATTACTTAAGACAGAAAAATTTCGTTGAGTCATATCTTGTAGTGTTCTGGTTTACTAAGAATTTTGAATCGATGAAATTGAAATGCAGTTGCGAACATAAAGACTTAAAAATATTATGCCTAAATTATCCTGAAAGAACATGTTCATTGGTAACACAATTTAACTGCGCAACAAATCCTGGGAATTGGACTGAGGATGGCTCCTGGTGATAATTCGAATTCATTGATTTTGGGAATTGATTGCTTGGTTAATGCAAATTGATTGATTGATTTATGTCCCTTGTATCTAAGGTTGTCTAAGCCCTTGTGATTTACTGCATTGGGCTCCACCTTCTCGCCTACGCGGACGATGTGTCCTGCATATGCACTCAAGAATCTCCAGTCAGCGAGGTATTAGTGTAGTAAAACAGCTTGGCCACTTTTTAGTAGAAGAGTCATACCAACTCAGGTCGAGGGGCACCTCGTTTGGGGAGTCAGCTTGCAAATCCACCCACCTATTCGGAGTAAGCTGAGAGGAGGGATGTCTAGTTACCGGCGTGGATATCAGCTTCAGCCAATACTCCTAAGTCAGTAATCAATGAAGGCCCACGCTGGGGGCAGCATGAAGAAAATTTCAACCCTGGAAACACGGACAGATCTTCCTGTTTACGAGAGCCTATAAAAATAACGATATTGCATACGCCTTTTCCTGCATCGGTCTCACATAACAACCATTATTGCATGCTCTCTGAATAAGCTGCACCGGTACTGGACGATATTCCTTAGGAGTTTTAAATGTCAACCTGCCCCTCTCGAACTTATTCTCGAGCCTTGAAAACGTTGGGCTGGGTCTCGTCGACACGGATCTCAAATGGACCGTCTAGCACCTGTTGTAATGTCGAGATCGACCCGATCCGCTTATTGCAGCAGCCACGCCGGGCTTTGACACTGAACATTTAGCACCGTGGTTTGCACAACAGCGCCTCAGAATTTCAAAACACGCGTAACCGGGTTCCACAAAGATGTTTAGGTGTTCCTAGCTTTGCTTGAGCAGAGGGTTTTTGGGATTACCTTATATAGGTAATCCTAGAATACTGTATTTGGACCTCACAGAAAAGGTTCTACCTTCCTTTCTACCAACAACTCATAACACTTGACTACGTTTAGTACCGAATAAAAAGACTCCCAGTTCCCACTGGTTTGAATGACTTTTTTCTAGCCCAGAAAGCACGCTTGGAGGATTGGGGAGTCTTCAAACACAGCGGCGCAGGTTGCCACCTACGCGGCAGGCAAGAAACTGCAGAAAATGTCCTAATCGAGGGTAATACCAGAGTCATTGAATGCTTCTCTAGTTATAAAACTCCCGGCCAAGTTTCGTACGTGGACAAAGGCTACCGCGAGTGGCGCCACCACAGATCGAAGTGCATCGGGCGGCCGCCGCTGCTCTGTAGCCAGACAGGCAGGCGGGAACGCAGTAGCAGCATGCCCGTTCGCTCCAAGTTTTTTTGCCACTCACAAAATGATGAGTCCGTTCGAGCGGCCCACGACACGTAAAACGAAAGAGAACTATAACGCGGCGAGCGTCTGTTTTATCTTACCTCAATGTCCGTTCCTTGCCAAACGCGCTCTGACCACGACCCCGGCTGCCCTCCGATCAACACCAGCGCCACGGCGCGGCAGTGTACGAAGCTCTTCCTTAGCATGACGGCGGCGTTTCATGACCAGAAAGGTATTGAATGACTCTGATTATACTGTGAATATCTTCTGGGACGAATAACTGGCAGCATTTACCGAATGATGGAACCTGTCATGGTCCGACCTCCAGCTTCTTAGTTGGCTGGCAATTGACAAGGCGCCTCGCCACTGCGTGCTCGCCCTCATGCTATACTCGATATGGACTGCTCAATTGGATGCGGCAGACCACGCAACAGCCCCAAGCCTGCTTTGTGGCACTTTATGGAAAAGGCCGAATGGGCCGTGAGCGCGACGCGAGCCCCAGAGGCTGACACATACCAACCCGATTAACTCCAAAAAGGAAGCCAAAAACTGCAGCAATAAAAACAAAAGGACTTCCAGCCCTGGCAAGGGTAGTGACTAGCTTGTTAAGATACTGAAGCGATTTACAAACCTTTTCTTCCACTAGGCCAGACGGTTTACATCTCCGCCCTTATTTCACGCCCGCATGTGAATACGCTTTTTTGTCAGCCCACTTTTGTCAGTTGCCTCGATTTTACAGAAGTATAGGGATGTCAGTTTAGTGTTGTGAAAATTGAGAAGTGCAACAAGTGAAGGCTCACCCGAATCCGGTCAGATGTCATGTTGTGACAAGACAGTTGGTTGCCAATCACTCTCTCTGTGTGCTACAAGATCATGTGTATATGTGGATATTATTGTGTGTTTTTTATGTTGTCGGTTATACGTCCAATGGCGTGCCAGCCGTGTACAGGGTAACGTGATAGGCGGGTTGCTAGAGAGTCATTTTTTGCATAACAGTGTTTTTTTTGCAGAACAGTGGCCACGCTTTCTAACCACCAGGCGTCAGCAGATCTCGCCTAAATATGACAGCTTTCTCTCTCTCTCTCTCTCTCTCTCTCTCTCTCTCTCTCTCTCTCTCTCTCTCTCTCTCTCTCTCTCTCTCTCTCTCTCTCTCTGAACTCTTTCTTCGCTCTTTGTCTGGCACTCTGAGCACAACCCACTCACGTATTTATGAAGTGCTTCCTGCTCCTGAAGAAACACTCATCCCAGACAGCTGAGAGGCTAAACAAAATGGGTTCAACCATGCTAGCAAGGCTCTTTGGTACAGAAATAACGCTTCATCACCCCGTTAAGATCCGGCCACCCTCGTGCAGGAGTTGGCGGGCCCCTAATATTACTTCCAAATAACTTTCGGCCCTTAGTCCTCAGCACCTGTAGAACACCCGAGCACCGAGGTGGTCAAGCCAGCCATATAGCTGATCATGCAAAAAACTTCTGGGTCGGACACGCCGCCTTTGGAACTTTTCCCTGGCATTGTTCGGCAACGTTCAACGCACGAACCCTGTCTAGCGACGGAACCTCTGCTGTAACACTAGATAAGCTCACGAAATTAGTTGGGATATCATAGGGTTAGCGAAGTTACAAGATGAGAGAGCTCCTAGTACCTGACTATCTTGGGTAATTTGTGGTACAAAGTACTCCAAGAAAAGAAAGAACAGTGGGTGGGAATTCAATACACAGAAAAATAGCTGAGAACGTGGGCGAAGTCTTCAGCACTAACGAAAGTGCCACAGCCATTGTGATAAAACTAAACAAGCATTATAGTGTAAAGAAAGTACAAGCCTATGCACCAACCACTGGCTAAAATGATGAAGTCTTTCAGAGTTTTTACGAGGACGTGGAATAATATAAATATAGGAAAAGCACAGTTGGAGGCTGTGATTGGGTACTTTAACAAGAAAGTAGTAAGGAGTAAATACGCCTTTCTTCTACCCCTTTCGACCCACCACCACCGACTTCCACGAAGACGCTGTGTTTTGTGGCATCGTGACGCAAAGCGACCTCGCCGCCAAACATCTTGCCGAAGCTAAGCAGCGCGTCATGATCAACTATCTCAAATAACGCAACGTTGCCGTGCCAGGGCTTTTAAATGCAACTTTTGTGAATTTTGTGCGGCCGATTCGAGGCTAGTCAGGATTTTCGACCTTACAATAAGAACGTCATACCTTCTCGTCAACCCAATCGCCCTCCTTGCCGAAATCTTGGAAGCATGCCACGACGAATCATCATTACGAGACATGGGCAGATAAAGTACGCTTGGAAAGATTGAGAGAAAGTATAGGTGACTCACCTGATGCCTGACACCAACGCTACAATCGCTGCTGCCGCGACGGCCAGCGGCGGAAAACGCCGTCTGCGAGGCACACCAAACGTCTGCTGCCGATGGCCGTCCCATCGAGGCCCCGTTGCCTACGTCGCAAGCCGGAAACAAGTGGCTCGTCACGAGCCGAGAACAAGAACGACCGACTACATGACAGGCTACACAGAGACCACCGCTCTTCAAAAGTGGCATTATGCTTAATAAACCAAGTTGTGCTGTGCCATGGAGCCTCGCAAGTCCGAATTATGCACCGCGAAACGGTTGATTGATTGATTGTGGAGACTTAACGCGCCGACGCTACACAGGCAAGGAAGCTCGCCGTATTGGAGGGCGTTAGAGTACTTTTAACCACCTCGGCATCTTTACCATGCGCCGAAATCTCTAACACACGGGTTTTTCGCTTTTCGCCTCCATCGAAACAGCGGCCGCCGCAGCCGGAAAGGGGACCTGCGTTCTTCGGCAGAGTTGTACACCGCTATAGCCACTGAGCCAACCCGTCAGGTCCACGAAAGGGTGTTTAGTGCGGAACTCATTTAATGAATTTTCGCTAAGCAACACGGATCACCGAAAAACCATGGTGTGCCACCCCTAATGAACGGACTAACGGAACGTCTCAACAAAACAATGGAGGACAAGCTATTTATGAACATAAACGTGGGACGAAGTTCTCCCGTATGACACGTTCGTGTACTACCCGGATATCCAAAATACTATGCAGATGAAACCGATAGAGCGTGTTTATGGGACACGGACGGCTACATTGCTTGGGGCTATGCTTCCGCACTTCGAAGACGACGACTTCAACGCTGACGTCTAAGCATACCTTCAGAGTGCGGAGGATGCAGGTCAGTTAAGCTTGAGTTCGTACAACGGACCAGCAGCTGGCGCATGGAGGATGCTACAACCTCCAGGGGTTCTTGTGTCGTTTTGGACGACTCCCATGCGGCAATGCGGACTCAGTAAGAAGCTGCTGCGATGGTATTCCCTACCTACCGGATTCTACGACGTGTTGGCCAACTTGCCTACCAGGTGATTCTCAAAGATTATTCCAGCACATCCCCGACGTCGCCAACAGGCTCACTTCAAGCTTTACTACGCAAAATGATGGACGTTTTTATTGTTTTTTTGGACTGTCGTTTCACTTGAGCATCGTGTTGATGCAGTGTTATATGTGGTAAATGCTGCTAACCATGCATTATGTATCTTTACTCCCCGCGGGGGGCATCTGCTAAAGCAGATGTTTGCGTGTACTGTGCGACACCATGGACCCCGAGCACCCACGTTTAGCCGTGCGTGGGAGCGCTCTGAACGGGGAAAAGAGAGTCCTGGTGGTTGAGACGACGGCGAGTGCTCGGACCTTTGAGGCCATTTGGCGAAGGCAACACACCACTTTGGCCTCCGCTTCTCGTAGACGGCACCTCCGGTCTGACCCGTCCGGGAGGAATCGGGAGTAGCCTTTTCCTGTCCTTCCCTTCACCTTTCCCTTTCCTGTCTTCTTTCTAAGATCCTTCTTTTCGGCTCATTTCTTCTCAGGTTCCCTTTTTTTCTGGCGGCTAGAGTTACCCTTGTGGGGCGGACGACCCTGAGTTCAGCCATATTGGGTTGTAGTTGCGGTGTACAGCTGGCGTGGGCAGGACTTGCTCGCGAGTTCCAGTCCCATCCCCTTGTTGGGCTCAATGGTGGGCGGCTGGCACAACGGTCGAATGTAATTTTCATTTTATGGCTTCTTTTCTTCGCGCAACTGATTCCTCTCGTAAACGGGGGGGGGGCACCGACGCAACCGTTATGTTTTTCACGTGGAACGTTACCAACTTCCCGCGCTTCCACGCTATACACAGCAGTGACGGAGAGAACACTGCCCGACTTGTCTCGCCATTTCTAGTTGCAAAGACACTAACTGCCACCATTGGCGAATGCTATCACATCAAAAAGGTGCCAAACGGAGACCTCCTTCTCGAACTACTTAAAAAACATCAGCTGGACAAGCTGTCAACGCTAACATCTTTCGGAGAAATCCCTGTAACTGTCAGCGAGCACCGATCAGTAAATACAGTCCGCGGAGTCATCTCAGATGGCGACCTAAAGTGTGTGTCCTAGGAGGAGCTTCTAGAAGGTCTGAAGGAACAAAATGCCACAAATGTCTACCGTATCAAAACAAAAACAGAAAACAAAGAAATTCAGACAAGGCACACTGTCCTCACCTTCGCATCAACCATCCTTCCAGAATATGTGGAGGTATGCTATACAAAGATGATACTTAGACCATACATACCCAACCCACGCCGATGCTACAAATTCCAACGCTACGGCCACAGCTCACTGAGCTGCCGGGGCCAACACACATGCGCGAAATGTGCCTCCCATGGTCATCCTCCTGAAGACTGTGAAGCCCAAACACACCTTTGTGTGAACTGTGAGGGCAACCACGCAGCGTACTCACGTGGTTGCCCAGCATGAAAAAAAGAACAGGAGATAATCACAGAAAATGTAACACAGAACCTGACATTTCACGAAGCACGGAGGCGACTCTCAACGGCACAGACGCGATCATACTCCGTTGTGGGGCAACAGGGCGCGGCATCACAGCGTTCTTCGGCACCTGCTGAAGCCACACACAGTAAGGCTGATGCAAGACCCACAGCGCCCCCGGTGGAAGCAGCTAGTGCTGCTCCACTACCCGCAAAGCGGGCTGCACGGACCCATGGTTCGGCAGTCCCCAAGGCAGCACCCTACACGGCGAGGTCGAACTCTTTAACACCCGTGCGCCCTGCACGAACCTCGAGCGTCTCAGAAGAGACAATGGACACAACAGAGGGAGGTTCTAGGCCATCTACTTCGTAGGGGCGGCGGAGCTCCCTAGAAAATGGCAAGAAAAGCAAGAACCGTATCACGGGACCGAAACCCAAGTTTTCACTCAATAAGAAAAAGCTAACATGGCATTCATTCTTCACTGGAACTCCAGAGGACTTTTAAATACTTTAAATGACGTCAAAGACATCTTTGCCACACACTCACCTGTGGCCGTTTGTGTTCAGCAAAGCAACTTGGGCCCTAAGCACAAAACCATACTAAAAGGATACCAGGTCTTCCGTTGCGACTGAGAGCAAGCGTGCAGGCGCTCTGGGGTTGTTGCAATAATTGCCCAAAATCATATCGCAACACGAGAACACCTACTGATAGCTAAGTTAAAAGCAATGGCTGCCACATTTTTAGCGTTCAAGACAAAAACAGTGTGCTGTGTGTATTTCGAACCGACCCTCACAATAACATCAAGATTTAATAGACTTTCTGGCCAATTGCCAGAACCGTTTTTATTATTTGGCTATTTGAAAGCCCACTCTTGTTTTTGGGAAAGTGAAAAAACTGATGCAAGAGGCCGGATTTCAGATAATTTTATTTTGTGTAATAACGTATGTCTTCTGAACACTGGTCAACCTACATACTGCTCTCCGAGCTCAGGAAAGATGAGCTGCACAGATTTGTCTTTTAGTTCACCCTCTGTTTTAGCAATTTTAAGTGGGATATCATTTACAATCCATATGGGAGCGATCATCTACCTGTGCTCAGCAGTGTAATATCATCACCAACAACTATCCCAACGAAACCTCACCGGTGGAAAATTCAGTCTGCCGAGTGGGGACTTTTTACTTCTGAAGCAAGTTTACACTAAATTTTTTCTGAAGTGCTTAGTATTGATGAACTGAGCGAAGAGTTTACATCCTTCATTATTAAGGCTGCATGCAGAGCCATCCCGCAGTCAGCGGGAGTAGTGAAACAAAACAACAAAATATGGTGGACATTGGAGTGCAAACAGGCAAAAAAGGAGCAAAATAAAGCATGGGGTGTCTTTCGAAGGTAGCCAACACAGGAAAACCTCATAAATTTTAAAAGGAAAAGAGATAAGGCAAGGTATATCCGCCACAATGCCGAGAAAACCTCATGGCAAAACTACGTGTTATCCATAAACAGCTCAGTCACTTCAAAAAAAGTATGGGAGGAAGTTCACAAACTAAATGGACATACTCCCCCTACACACTTCCTCTGCTGACAGCACCGGATAAACAAACAAACTTAGAAGAACAGGCAGATATACGGGGTGTACCCTTCTCAAGAGCTTCAAGTTCCGCACACTACACAGAATCATTTATAAAATACAAAAAACAGTAGAAAAGCAAAGACTGCAGTAATGTTTTCCTTCGCACTCCTCTTCCAAAGGTAGATCCGCTGGTACCGCCGTCAGCCGATGCGCGCCAGACGGTATGTTCGCCGGTGCGGCCGTGGATATGTTCAGCCGCCGGAGGCGGCCGTCAAAGAGTCGATGGGTTCGGTGGTTGCTAGTTTCCGGTAGCCATGAGACGAAGGCTTGGGTACGGTATAACTTGGAGTTTATAGGCAGCACTATTCACAAGAGAAATTTACAATATATACATAAAATGGGGTTACTCGTTACAACTCTCGGCATCGCCGAAGGTGCAGGGTACCTACAAACGGCAATGGACCCAAGTGGTGGATCTTAGAAGGGCACTCGGCATAGCCGGTAGCGCGAAGCGTCTGCAAGAAGTAAAATCCGACCCCCGTTATTAGGGTTCCCAGAATTTATATAATTTGGGCAGTGCCCCTGCTGGTGCGAGAGTTACCGTGATGTCAGACGGATATCCGGGCTGGCATCAGGGTGACATCAGCCATCAAGGCCCCGATTGGTTCACTCCAACCAAGTAAAATACATGAACAAAAAGAGCCAACCAATCATAAACATGCCCCCCCTGTGGTCGCATGACCCGATTCTCTCTCTCATGCAACTCCTAGTACGCTTCCCGCGTACGTTATTGCCACCGCCAAGCGGAGGCGATGCTTTGACTACCCACAGTCGCGTACCCCGAGTAGTAGTCACGCCTATACGTTGAGCGGGCTGCATCTCCTCAACAGCCTAAGCCGAACGGCTTAAAGCGGTCTTGGCTAGCATCTTAGGGTGTCTGCGCCCTGCCACCGTGTCTTTGGCCGCGCGCGCTCATCTACACAATAAGGGAGTCGAGGCTAATCTCCTCCCCCAGGCCAAGGGACGTTCGCCACCTGACCCGTGGGAAGAGCTGCTCTAAGCCCAGGTGACCATTCTCGAGGCGAATGACCATGAACGAACCGCACGGCTTGACCATGAACGAACCGCACAGCAAGAGACGGCATGGCATCCTTTCGCTTCCCGTCAGCTCGTCAGCCTTGACGGCGACCGAGCCGCCCCCCAATATCGGCAAGCCATATTAGCGGCGTGCGCGCTGTCCGAGCGAACCCCGCGCCGACACTGGGCATCCATCCGCCGTTCACTGAGATCTCCCGATCGAGCTGACCGCATACCAGCGCAACACAGCTACTCGGACTAAGCTCCCCGGTCTCCTGCCGCACAAAAAAAAGGAACGCAAAGCATGCCCTCTGCGGCCCCCGACTTCGTGTCCCGCCCGTAAACAAAACGAAAATTACGCAACGGGCTTACAACTGCCAACAAGTGGAAGAGCAAACGAAACATACAATAGTTTAATTACACTCGATGCACTAAAAAGAGCTCTATTGACCGGCAAACAGACTGCTCCAGGCCCAGATGATATACATTATGAAATGCTTGCACATCTTTCAAGTTCTTCTGTGGAAGCACTTTTAAAGTTTTTTAACAATATTTGGGTACTTGGAAAAATACCAGAAGCTTGGAAAAAAGTATTCATTGTAGCATTCCTAAAACCTGGAAAGCCCCCAACCTCCCCTAGTGGGTAGAGACCAATAGCCCTTACCAGCTGTCTAGCTAAAACGTAAGAACGTATTATAAACACCAGATTAAGCTTTGTTGTACAATCAAACAAACTTCTTGATGTTCACTAGTGTGGTTTCAAAAAAGCATGCTCAACCACCGACCATCTTGTCCGCCTAGAAAATACCGTACGTGAAGCATTTATACACAAACAACACTGCCTCGCGGTATCTTGAGAAGGACTACGACACTACGTGGAGATTTGGAATATTGCACGATTTAGTAGATTTAGGCATCCGTGGAAGAATGCTGAATTTCGTGAATGACTTCATGGCAAACCATTCATTTCAGGTACGCCTGGGCTCAACCCTCTCGAGAACCTTTGTACAGGAGAATAGAATGGGGTCCCACAGGGGTTTATTTTAAGCACAACACTGTTTGTTGTAAAAATGAACTCCTCGTGCAAATTAATTTCAAAGTCGATTATGTACTCTGTCTATGTTGCCGATCTTCAAATAGCTTGCACATCTTTAAATGTAGCAACATGCAAGAGGCAAATACAGTTGACAATAAATAAACTGACAACGTGGGCAGACGGCAATTGTTTCCAGTTTTCACCAAACAAAACAATACCTCTTTTTTTCTCTCTCAAACGAGGCTTACAGACCAGTCCGACCCTACATCTAAAACAAATCGACTTACCCATACAAAACGACCACAAATTTCTAGGCATAATATTCGACAAAACACTCACTTTCCTGCCCCACATCAATATGCTTAAAAATAAAGCTTCGCGAGCTATAAATATACTTATGGTTGTGTCTCGAAAACACTGGGGTTCCGATAAGGCCTGCCTTTTACTAATTTACCGTTCTATTGCACGCTCCTGCTTAGACTATGACAGCATTGTGTACGGCTCCGCGAGAGAGTCCTACTTGAAGCGATTGGATCCCGTTCACAATTTAGGCTTACGTCTCTCGTCTGCGGCGTATAGGACATCCCCCATAAACAGCCTCTACGTCGAAACAAATCGACCCCCACTCACTGATAGAAGGACACTGCTGACATGCTCATACATACTGAAGATCCGTTCACTGCCGAAACATCTGTGTTACCCCATAGTTACAAAATTCTCATCTTTGACACTTTTTAATAATAAACCCCAAGCTATCAGACCATTGCTTCTTCGGTTTGAAGAGAAATGCCAAGAACTGAAAAGGCTGGACAAATTACCTCAAATTGCCCTTAGACAGAACCAACTAGCCCCTTGGTATAGTTTTTATACAACATGTGACTTCACACTAACACGCCTTCAAAAAAGGAGACACCGCGAGAACATATTTTACAGGAATGTTTGGCACTAAACGAAAAATAGAAAGGCTACACCTCATTTTACACAGACGGTTGGGGAGACGGTTTACACAGATGTGGGGAGTGCAGTAGTGCAAGGGAAATGGGAAAAGGGGATGAGGCTACCCCAGTGCGCTTCGGTTTACACAGCAGAATGTTATGCCATTGCTGCAGCAGTAGAAAAGGTTATGAAGCATAAAATAAACACAGTATTATATATACACTGTCTCAGTACAGTCACAGCAGTACATTATAAAAATGCAGCTCAGCCCATAATAGGAGACATAATGCACAATTTAGTAACAGTCACAACACAAGGACAGGAAATTAAGTGGTGCTGGGTCCCTAGCCATTTTGGAATCAAGGAAAATGAAAGAGCCGATGCGTGTGCCGCACAGGCGGGTAACGGAACAATAGAGAAAGTACAGATTCCTCACAGCGACTGCATGAAATTCGTACGGAGCAAACTGAGAAAATCTTGGCAGTCATTATGGGATAAGGAAACCGACGACAAACTCCATCTAGTTAAACCCGTGATAGCAGAGTGGGCATCAAGCAGACAGGAAGAACGCCTCAAAGAAGTGATATTATGTCGTCTCCGCATTGGATACACACATCTTACACATAATTTTCTTCTTATGAAACAAGACAAACCGATACGTGAAGATTGTGACCAACAACTTACAGTAAATCACATCTTACTGTCATGTGCGAAATTTGAGGCGTTGAGGAAAAAACATTTTAGGCTGTTTTACAGCCAGCAAATTCCATTTCACCCCAGCCTACTCCTAGGAGAGGATGCTGTTGTTAAAATTTCCTCTGTCTTCAGTTTCTTAAAAGAAGCTACACTTCTAAACAAGCTATAACGAGATAAAGCTATTTGTTATTACCCACAAAAAACACCAAACATTTTGTTTGGCGCATGATAGCCTTAGTTGCTTATGTGCCATAAAACACAACGCAAGACAACACAACACATGTATTTTTAGTTACGTGATTTGTTTTAGCACGCTGCCACGTCCGGTTGTGTTATGTATGTGCATAGCGAAGCTGTTGTTCGATTCTTTGATTTTAATGTGGCACGGGTTACCCCTTTTGGTAGGGAGACTGTTTTGCCCGGTCGTTACTCGACTACATTATTCGTCTGTCATCTCCAGTGTTCTACGTGTAATTCAATGGTTCCAGAAACAATCAAGACAAAGATGAATTCTCGCCGAAAAGACGCCGCGGAATTCCATTCATTCAACTCGCGCGTCTGCACGTCACTTTGTTGACGGCCCCTCCGCGGCCTGTGGATTGTTTGACTGGGTAGTGGAGCAAACGTTCACTGCAATGAATTTTCTTTTTCTTCAAGATAGCGGCATCGTCTTTGGCTCCGTTTGAATGGATAATTTCAAATAATCTTTCGAGCAATAGAACATATAACCAACCAAAACAAGCTGAAATCATCAAAAGATGTACTTGGATAGCCCCCATTCTTCAAGTTTAGCTGGGAGGCCGCTGTCATATGTGTGACCAACATCCAGTGTGACGAACGCGCATAACTGTTTATGTTTGCGAGCACACTCCATACGACTGTCTAAGTAAACATCGGCCGACCAAATGAAGCAACCTGAAGTGAAGTAAATTCCATGTGAGCTCAAGTTATTTTTACTGCACAAAAAATGTGTGAAACGTCCATACAAAATTCTCTCTATCAATTTTACTAGTCAGTGCGATTGGACGAATACTGTGCGGATAGAACATTTAGGCGAGGGATTTATACGGGGTCAAGTTTTGCGATTTTTTAACCTCTTGGAATGTATAATTTTTTCAATGAAGTATTTATAATATTTAGCACGTTGTAAGAAGGTTCCTAGAATAAACGTTTTATCGCGAGAGAAAGAACCGTATCTGGCCACGCGAAGCCTTCCGGCGGCCGGATAACATCCCCATCTCTTCCATCGTTACAGTGGAGAAGCCTCAAACTGGTTCACTTAGACGGTAGGTGAGGGAGTATTTGAGAACCTGATTGGTAAGTCTTGGATGATCTTTGCGAGCAAATTTATATTTTCCTCAGTCGTTCCCCCGATTGAAACTTTATTACTGCGATTATCAAAACTCTTGCGGTTACGCAAGACAGCAAGGACAGCACGCCGGTTTTTTTTTTCTAAAGCGCCGAGAAGCAATGAGGTTGATGCATTTACTTCGCCATTGAGATATTTCGACGGGAAACAGCGGGGTATTTGAAATTTGACCAGTTATGGCGACTCTGATTAGGAATAACTTCTTTCGCGCCGCTTTCCTACGCTGTATAACTCTTTCTTAGTCCTGGTTCTACCGAGGGCTTACAACATATGTCTTGGATTAAGCTACAATGAATTGCCACTTCTTTACTAAGGTTTTGAATACGGCTGCCACCTTCATAGCTCTATTTTCTTAAGATTAATTCGGGAGAGATATAATGCCCACACACATCTTTGTTTTCGGAACTTCATAATTTACCGACGTCCGCAATACACGTGCAGGTGTATTTGGGGAGACATCAAAACAGACAACTACCCCTATGTAGTCTCTATTAATATGGCAATCTAGTAAAATCGAGGAATTGAATACTAAGTTCAATACTCGGTTCATTTGCCCCCCAAAAATGACCCACTACCCATAATTGTAACAAAGAATATTTTTTTATATCCAGTATACCAATCGCCAGCAAGAGGTGTCTGTTTGAAAGCCATAATTGACGCGATGTGTGTTGAAGTCACCGGCGATCAAGATGTTTCGGTTACTGGGAGAAAGCAAGATTAAGGGAACTGCCGAAGTCACTTCGTTTGAGAAATATGCATTACATAAAGAAAATAAAGGCCTCTAGGGTGGCATACATATATCAGCAGCTGTTCACACTGCGGTGATAAGAACTGGTAATACAATTTGACTTGGTTGCAAAATGTGGCTGAAACCAGAGTCAATATTCCGCCTCCACGAATATCACTATCTAACCAAAACAAACAAAACTTCGGAAAAGAAAATAACTTGTCCAAAGACAACCAAGACTCTTCGAGGAGAATTTTATCAGGACATTGAATGCTATTTATACTTTCAGATCTGTGAACTCTGGAAATATCGAACGGCAATTCCATTGAAGAACTGCAATCGTCGTTAGAGGACCGAATATCAGCCATGGGTTCCTCCAAAATTCTCTCTATAAGTTTGATTTCTGTGTTGCCCTCTTTGGAGTTTTTAAATTTCAGTTCTGTGGGGTCGGTGGCTTGTGGCGAAATCGATGAAGTTGCTCATTTATTTTAGGGGGCTTTGTCGACGCAGTCGGTACCTCTATTGCAGTTTAAACTCACAATCTGGACAAAGTACACCAGAGGAGCCGAAGAAGCTGAAACGGGAGTGTTGAGGCCGGCATCGGAGCCGGGCCCATAGCTTCGTTGGAAGAAGCCGTATGGAGTGATCTTATCGGAGGAATATTCATCACTCAGTTTTTTTTTGAACTGGTGAAGCCAGAGATAGTTCATTCCAGTGGGTCGTAGATAAAGGCTGCGAGCAGGCCTGCCTTTGGCGAACCGAAAAAGAGGTCAGGCAGAATTTGTTCTCTCAGACATGACAAAAGCTTAAATTTCCTACTGTCAGATAGGACCATTGCCCGCAAACCTCAGGCAACAGCTCTTCCAAAGCAAGCGCCATACCTGCGGCAGGTATAGCATTATTGGTTGGAGTGTAGTGTGCCGTAGCAACTAAGCCCTCTCGTTGACTATATATACTGGTTTAGTGCGAGAAGAATGGTGCTTTTTCAGCAAACCTAATGCACTGACTGCAGTTGCGTGGGCTGGGCAGCTCGAGTAGTGCCCGGGATAAGCAGCTCGAAAGAGGCTGTATGGAAATTACTCCACAGTGCATTGGCTTGCCAGACGGCCGAACGCTCAAGTGCAACAGCGACTAGAAGATTTTGAAGACCCTGCAGGGTAGTCAAAGCGCCAGCACTTCTGGTATTGGTGAGGGCGGAAAACAGGGGTTTTGGCCTGCTGAATAAGAGCAAGACATTAACATGTAAAGGTGATAAGTACCCGTTAATTTGGTGATCACTGCTTTTGTTGGAGTGCCGACGTTTTGTACCGCACGGGAGCAGCGAAACAAACAGATCACACCAGCATCCAGAAAATCCTCAAGGAGCTCCCTTCGGGAGATATCTATGTCATCTCCGTGGACAATCTCTTTAGTACACACAATATGAGATGGGGGGCGCACGTTAAAGATCCCCAGGTGGTCAAAATTATTCCGGAGTCCTCCACTACGGCGCGCCTCATCGCCTACGTTGCGTCGGCGCGTTAAACCCCCCCAATCAATCAAATCAATATGAGATGGGGTAAAAGGTTTACCCGAAAATGAAGCAAAGGACATTGGTTTCATCAGCTCTTCCAAGCAGGCGTTATCTGATGACTTGCCGATGATTCCGCATTGCCTGTACATTGTCACCTTACTCAACGCTCCTGAAGTGCCCTCTTTCGGCTCGGAGGTGCTTGCTGAATGGTTCTAAAATTCTTGCTTGCACGTGGGCTTACGCGACATGATGAGCTCTTCCTTCACACTCGTCGTAGTGTAGTGACGGATGCGCCAGTGGTCCCATGTGCCGAAGACGAAGACGACGAATCTGGTAAGTCATCCGCGCAAAATCCACATGTGGAGACTACCACTGAACCTGCGGAGGCCGATGTCAAGATCTACAGAAATTAGGATCCGCACAAGAAGATTTGCCCTACTCGGATGTGCCATCAGAATACCACGAGAAATTGGATGATGATGATTTCTACTGAATAAATCACTGTACATACTGTAATAACATTTGCTTTTCAGTGCCTTTCAAAACGGCTTTTCATTGCTGGGGTGCATCTCGCCCTCCCTCATAGGAACCGCTGGTAGTGTGGGGAAAAGCTAGGTCGACATTTCGGTCTTTTGTGTCGCCAGCCTTGCACCACTAGGTTAAGCTGCGTTAATTTTTCACCCATTTATTTATGCTACTCTTGGGTGATAGATCTGTGATTGCGCACTAAAAATGTCTGGACCCGACGCATACCTGGAAATCAGTATTAAGCGAAGTTTTGAGTATGTTGAGAAACGAAACGGCAACAAACGGAATAATGAACAACAGAAACGAAACGGAACAGTGTAGTTTAACGTGCCAATGCTCCTCCCGAAAACATTCTGCGTATCACCACCTGTGTTTGACTTGTGCAACAACGATCCGAAAAGCGCTATCGGAGACGCACGCCGTAACACATCACCAGTGAAGGATGGTAACCATCGGTTTGCTGGTTTTTTGAAGGACAATGATAAAGGTATCCAAACAAAAGCAACGTTGGTGCCTTGTCGTGTCTATTGTCAAAACAATAAATCGCTGTCGTTCGTACCTGCTGAACTAACAGCCGTGTGAGAAAGCTTATATTTAGCGTTTTCGTTGCAGCCAAACTGATGTAAATTGCTGGCCGAAGAGATATCCCCGTTTCTGCACTTGATGCCCGCAACGTATGTGTTACAACCACCATAATCAAAAAAGAGCTTGAACTTTTTGTTCTTTGGTAGCGAGAGCAAAACTGGGCGAATTTCAACATGCATGACAGTTTCTTTAAAATGCAGCTGCACCTTTGGTGTGCAGAGGTGTGCGGAGGAGAGCGGCTTCATCTCCTGTTGTCAGAAACATAGGGAAGCACCGCAGGAAGGGTGCAGAAGGAACACCTGTAAATTCAGAAGAAAAAGGAAAGAAAACTGCTGCTTTACGTTTTCTTTGAAATACGAGTGAGGTTATTATTTGCTAAATAATTTTCATGTATGTGTGGTGTTTGATGTTTTTTTTACTTTTATAATAAGACTTGTTTCTATAAGAAACATACAAAAATATTCCTGAGGACTGTTTACCGTTTCTAACGCGGGAAATGTTTGGCAGCTTGGCTGAGTGGCTTTGTTGTCACATCCGTCAAGAGGAACTGGAGAATCCCGCGATCGCCTGAACTCGCCTGTCGTTCCTGCCGAATATCCCTCGATGGGTATGCGAGATTCTATTCGCACTGGCCAGCCCTTCTGATTGGGTATGCCGAAGTTTAAGTAGTTCATTGATGTTGCAGCCACACGCAAACTAGCCTAATCGGACTGGCGATTCTGTCCGAAGGTGTCATCGTGTGGGTATCCTGTTGGTATTTACAGTAAAATGTTCTTGCGCCTATATTTCTTCCTAATGTTCATTAGCCTTGACGGTAAGCATAGCCTTGTGCCAAGCAAAGTCAATCTCATCGTGGATAAATTTGCGTGCAACTTTTCGGTACGCCGCAAATCCAATCCTTACGACTACATCAGGACATTGCGTACCGAACGGAATGGTGAGTGCACCTCAAACCTCCGCTAGCATGTTTGAGGTGTGCTGACGATTCGATGACACGTAGCTGCACAAGTCCGATTCCAAGATATATGACACTTAGCTGCCCATGAAGGCATTGATGCTAAAGCGGCGCATACCTCCAGTTAGATCTAATTTGAATGTCAGGATGGCCCATAAAGCAATTTTCGTAGCCTACTGACGTGTCCTAGCAAATATGATTTTTGTTGTAATAAACTGATATAATCACATCATAGCAATTGTGTCCCGAGATTGCGTCTTCGAAAGAACACAATTTCTCAGGCCAGTCAAATGAGTGTTTCCGCTGAAGATACGTTGTAGAAAAAAATAATATCTAACCCGTTATTGTGCAGGCATTTACTAAGCAAGTGAGCAGATCCCGGTCACCAATAACTTATCCAGGAGCGCCTTTTTAAAGAACCATTAGAGTATGGTACCTTGTTTGACTAAGATGAACAGTATGGCCTCACAATTTGGCAGTTTTATTACTGGATAGCAACCTCGTAAAGCTCGGTTAAAAACCCGCATGTGCTGTTTTTTATTTTATTGAGCAGTTATGTTTGAAAATAAAACCTTTACGATGCGTATTATATATGATTCACATCTTTGTCCTTCATAGGTGGGTTTTTGGGTAGGTGTATTCTTTTTAGGGTTCGTTTCAACTACTGTTTCGTACGCTCTTGTGCTTTTTTTCTTTTGTGCTGGCTTCGGCGAACTTTTCGGAACATTTTTTACTCTGTAATTTTTTGTCATGTTTATTGTGCTTTTTTTTCTTTTGTGTTGGCAATGGCTACTTTATCGAAACATTTCTAAGCTGTAATTTTTTGTAGTGTTGAATGGTTTTCCCTTCACATTTATTGCTCAAAAGCGATGCTTTTTAAACTGAGACTTGAGCCGCAAATGTGCCTAGAATAAATTCGATGCTCGGGCGGGACTCGTGTTGCCGTATGTCAGGGGCTCAATACAAAGGCTGCAATCAGAGCTTTGGAAAGGCGTCGTGGTAAGGCGTGATACACTTGGCACGCACTGCTTTGGGAACGCGTCGCGTGATGGTTCGCTGAGTCACTGGCGTCGACAAGTGGTGTAGGTTTGTCGGTGCAAAGAGAATAATTAATCCCAAATGAAAGACGCCAAAAGGCTGTGAGGCGACAACGTTATTCAACTTCGTAATTAACGGCCGACACGCCAGACCAAAGAAGCCCAACCGTTGGCACCGAACGAGTTTAAACGTTTGCGCAAATGCTCGTCCCGCTGCACTCTCCCCTACTCTTGGAGCTTCCATGCAAAGTTGGTTGGCACTCGTACATTGTACAAAAATGAATGACCGAGTGGTCATTCCGTTTTGGATACCGGCGTGGTGGTTCAGTGGCTAAGGCGTTGCGCTGCTGAGCACGAGGTGGCGGGTTCGATTCCCGGCCGCCGCGGCCGCTTTTCTGATGGAGGCGAAAAACAAAAACACCCGTGTGTTCGAGATTTCGGCGCACGTTACAGATCCCCAGGTGGTCAAAATTAATCCGGAGCCCTCCACTACGGCGCGCCTCATCGCCTGCGTTGCATCGGCGCGTTAAACACCACAATCAATGAATAATTCCGTTTTGGAGGGCTAACGACGACACCACGCAGAAACCATCACCCAATCTCGAAACACAACCCCATAAAAAATGGCAGCCGCTTAGCTCAGCTAACCTTGGATATGCAAAGTAAAAGCTTGACTTAGTCTGGTTAAGTGTTGGTTTCGCTTGGTTTATCCTTGATGTAGCTGTATTGCCGACCAACTCTCAAAAGTGTTTTGTCCTGCGCAAGGCTCACAGAAGGAGGCCCGGCGAACCCGGCATTAGCTGATATGAGCGTGGCGAATACATTCACGGCCAACCGGCCGTTCATCTTCGCCGCGCGCTAGACGAGTCACGTAGCCCGAGACGACCCAGCAGCGCATGCATGGGAGGCAGCGGGGGTGGTCAGCTGCCGATCAGCCGATTGGCCGCAGCGGCGGTGGCGGCAGGCGCTAGTGCTGAGCAGAACGACGGAATAAGGGGCCTTGCGCGCAGCACCGAAAGTGGGCCCGGCGATTCACGCGATACGCTTTGAGGGGTGTGTCCCCGGGGGAGTGTCTCCGGGGAAGTGTCTCCTGGCAAAAGCTGCAATCGCGCATCTGCAGTGAAACCGCTGAATGAAAGTAGTACAAAGTTGCTTTAAAATTTGGCCGATTCTCCAAGCATACCTATACATAAACTTAGATGAACCAAGAACAAGCTAAGCGGCGCCGCCAGCATGGCTGCATGGCTATTTGAACAGTGTGAACAGCCCACCTTTTTGTGATTTTGGTGGTTTCGCCCTGTTTATGTAGCTTTGTGCTTGCAATATACTGTAAACCTGGACATAGCAAAACTATATGTAACACATTTCTGGTTTTAACGAAGTTTTTCAAATCCCCATTGCCAACCCATGTGTTTGCGGCCTCTATATAACGAAACTTCGCATCGTGTAGCCTGGATTGAACGAAGTCGGCGAGGTGACCAGGCACCATTTTTTTCACTTAACTCCAAACTCGGAAGTTCAAATCAAGAAGGTTAGCGAATACTAGCACTACCGCAAGAGGCCAGCAGCAATTAACACGTCTGTAATCGCATATACACCCAATTTGTCATGATGATGAGCGAAGGACCTAGCTCCATTCCGTGGCTTACGTAGCAATTATTTGTGAGTGTGGTTGTGGAGCCTGAAGCCACACTAGACAGCAAGAGTAACTACCTTTACCGTTTTTTTTTATTTCACCCCTACCACTAAGTACCCCGCAAGTCCATGTGTAAGTGCGGTTTTCTTTCAAGACTTCAGTTTTGAGGTGCTAGGTCGTCCTGTCGGCGTGTAGCCGCGCTTCTCCACTTCTATCATTGGAATGGGTTCGTCGGTGATGAGTGCTGCTGCTCGAAAATGGAGAGTGGTCTTTTAAAAAAAGCGCGCAATTTTATATACCATCTCCGCTGGCGAGAAAGAAGAATGTTGCTACGTGATATAGTATCCCACCTGACACCCTCTCAACAATCCTGAGTGCGATGAAGAGCCCCAACATTGCAAAAAGGCTGTTTTTCGGCATAAGTTTGTTTTTCGTAACGCGTTAAGCCACTGAAAAGTGCCAAAGGCCGAGAATGATGCTTAACTTAAGTTTGTTAATACGGAGGTAAGTGACCTTGCTTCGTTCCAGCGCCGTGTAGTTCCTAAGCTCGTGCGAAAGCAAGAGGCACAAAGCAGGCAGTTTTCGCTGTGAAATAAATACATAAAGGGTGCGTTCACGTGGCTTCACTGATTTCTAGCATTTCGGCTTCACTTTTGCTTCATTCCCGTGAGCCTTTACTCGAAACTTGAATGTAACGAAAACCGGAATGTAGCGAAAAATTACGAACTTTTGTCAGTTGTGTTACGTCCAGGGTTAACTGTAGCTCAGCAAATGACTGGTTGAGATAACATAGGCGAGCATCACGTACCGTAATTCTTTGCAGTTGGGTTGCTTCGTTGTTTAGATGGTTTTTTGATGGTCTTTATTTTACTTTTGTTGGATTCTGTGAGCTTATGCAGTTTATTCTGTGATAGCTAGCTCATAAGATGAGAGCTTAAATAAGATGAGAGCTTAATAAGAAACGCCTATATGTGGATAATTTTGGGAAGCGCGCCAGACACACAAAATAATAATAAACATTGATAGGAGAAAATCTATAGCCTACGAACGTAGGTATGTGTCAGCCCCCACTTTGATAAAACGACCCGATGTTAGCTTCGAAGATAAGATTGGCCGTCTAACCACGTCACCCGTACCCGAAGCTTGACATATAAAAGGGTTACCGTTTCTTCGCACGATCTTAGCCCAGCATTAACGTTACGTAAAGCTAAGGCTGAATATATAACTAAAAATTCTCGCTACCAACGAAAGAAGATTTGAATATGAGGATAAGAGACTCCTTAGTAAACGCGCGCCTGGCTTATCCATTTTGCTGCTAATTCAATATTGCTTCGACCATTTTGCTGCTAATTCAATATTGCTTCGAACCTTTCGTAGATGCCTGGAAAAAAATATTCGCGATCTTTTTGGCCAATGTAGGGTCAGGCCGTAATGGGCACTTTAAAAACAACGAAACGATGTGCACCTAACAGTTGTACCAAAATACATGTTCGTGGGGGCAAACAATTTGCACACAACATTTATTCCGCGACCCTACTGCAAGCAAATGAGTGTAACTGGCGTCGCTATCACTGTAGTTGCGCTGTTCGCTAGACATTCGTAAGTAAAGTAAAAGTCGGCGCGGCACATTCACTTTGTTTTACCACCATCGCACGTATGGTGAGGCACCAATTGCCGCACAGAGAGCGGCAACCTCTGACACGATGGTGGTCAGTTTATTTGACAGAGGCACCGACAACGCGACCTGTGGTTTCCGCGGCCGCCATGATTCACTATGTAGATATTAGTTTTTCAAGACCATTCCGCGGTCTCACCCGCTTATTGTCGCTGTGTGCATACCGCGAAAGGTAAAAAAAAGACACAAGGGATGAAAGTTTAATATCTTTTGCATCTTTCTCCACCGTATAAGGGCTGAAAACAATACAGGACTGTTTAAATTTCGCCTCAGACCTACTTCGTGGCTGCTTTCGGTGTCCTATTAGGTTAGGGTGAAAAGTATTTAAGCCAATCGAAAACATAAAATATGCCTTCTTCGGTACGAACGCAGCATTTTGAAAGCCAAAGGCACAAACTCACCTCAAATGCTACATTTTTCACCTAAGTCCTTGTAAATCAAGTAAAACATCTATGCTAGATTATATTAACGCTAACGGCATAAGCGACTCATCCTGCGAAAAAGCGCAGCTTTTGGTGTTGCTGTCCAGTTAAGAAAATGCCGCCGTGGTAACGAGTCACCATCATCAACATCAACAGACCACTTGGTCCACAGCAGAACAAAGGCTTCTACCATCGGCATCCAACCTCTCCTGTCCCGCGCCGCTGTAGTGTATTCCTGGCTACTGAAATTCTTTATTTTGTTCTTCCGCCGGTATAATGGCTTTCACCTTCTTGGCCCGTTTCCTGATATCACCTCTGTCATTCAGCGATTGTAATTTCGCCTTTGTCGCCGGATCCAGTTGATTTTTTCTATATTTTAACTGCATTTTCTATTCTAGTTTGTTCTCTCATCCAAGATGCTAATTTGCGCTCTCTTACAATACATTTACCTTTCTTCTTTCTACCACCCACTAATCCGACAAAGTATGCTTTGAAGTAGTTTATTGAGGCGCCATGTTTGCGATACATATATGTCATCACTGGCAGGACGCATTGGTTGTATATTCTCCTTTTCAGTAATAGAAGTGGCATACTTTTCATAATTTTGGAGTGTTTAGCGAGTTCACCCCATCCTATACCTCTTCTGTGCCAGATCTCTTTCTCGAGGCTGGGATTAGGGGATACGACAGGACCGTGGTTCTTGTAATATTTTCACGAATAACATTTCGGACTTCCAACAATGAAGGCTATAAAGAAGGTTTTATGAGTCTAAACTCCAAGCTGCCACCCTGAATTCATGAGGACAAACGCTTCTGACCGTTCTCGTCTTCTTCGCTCCCTCGATGATGGTGATAGTGGCGGCATTTCTTCCCTGACTTCCAGGGGATGTAGTGGCGGTAATATTGTACTTGTTCTAATGTTTCGTTAAAGATGCTGAACAGGGCACTTTCAGCATGTTGATTCATCATTACATTAGTTTTATCCACAATTTTTTGAGTCTTGCTTTCGGAATTTAGACTCAATTAGCAAGACTCCGTAATCTGCAAAACTCAAATGACTTACATAGTCTACGTTTATCTGTAATACTATGTTTTCCCAGTCGAGCTTCCTGGATACCCTCACCTGTAAAGTCGTGAAGACTTCTGGCGAGGTCGTATTGCCCGGTCGTACGCTGGTATGGATCGGGGGTTTGTGCTTGGTTTGTGAAATGTTACCCTACCCGTACACCTTTCGTACATGTCGACTAGGAATTTGAGGTAGGTCTTCTCTATCCACTGCTCTTTCAATGCTTCCAGCACAATGGCAGTGCTAACTGAATCCAGCACTTTCTTGCAATCTATATGTGCTTATTAAAACGGTTTATAGAACTATGCCGATAGACGGCATTGATTTTTTCCTTTGTTTAGTATCTTTTCGTAAACAAATCCTTAAGTTTGCTTTACAGTGAATCAACGCTGTTACTTAATGGCTTAACTATTCTTTTGGTAAAGTGCCTGTAGAAAACTGAGAGTAGGCTGATGTGACTGTAGTTCTTTAGGTCTTTTGTGTTTTTCCCATTCTTCTGAATCACGCATATATTCTGACGTTTTCCATCAGGACTCCGAGCGCCAGCCTAATTAAGACTGACAAAGTAAATAGCGAATAAATAAAAAGAAGTTTGATCATGTGCCACTGGAACCCGTGGCTCAACGTTCGCCCTACTGCCCGAGGCCTTACCGACTGTTCTATGACAGCACGTTGTGAGCAGCGCAACAAGTTTTTCTTGCTTTCTTCGGGGCATATGCCACCTTGGAGAACACGCCCGGAATTATGAGCGTTTAGGGGATTGTGATCCCTACATAGAATTCAAGTAATTGTGAATTGGGAGTTCAAAACTTGTATAATAATTTGTGCCGCGTTTCACCGGAACGAGAGGGCACGGGAGTACACGAGGTGACCACCAGCTCCGGGGTACCTTGATTGTAAGAAAGTAGCGGCCTGTAACTGTCTTGTTGCTGACATAATTCGGGCACCAAGATGAAGGAATACAATGCAATAAATAGGCGCAAGCGTTTTTGCGTTGTTATTACCTGTTTCTGACATTGCACTCAAGATCAAACAAACAAGCAATACTCATAAGGTACAGCTGATAGTATGGCACCAACACTAATACAAAAAATGTACTGATGGTACATCCAATGCGCCAGCTTCCCATGATTCGGAAGTATTAGTGATTAAATTTTTGTAAGTGTGGGGGTGCAAACACAGTGTGTTATGAAAGAAGCCGTTCGAAGAAATTCCTGCCAAAAGAACAAGAAATGAAACTGAAGAAACAGACACCAACACGCTGAATCAGTACAGCACTTATTAACATTTATCGCCAGGCTTTCGCATTAAAAGTTCGTACGGCGACTGAGGGGTCCCGAGGGAGGTATGCTGTGTCCTACGGGTGACCTTCGGGGACTGGCGTTTGTGCCATGGACATGACTGGGACAACTAAGTGAATTTGTCGCACTTCTCTTTTCATTTGGCTTGGATATACTGGTTCAAGTACGCACACTTTTCATCGTTTATCTCAATGATGAAGCCGTAGTTAATTTATGAAGCCTGAAAGGAGCGAAATACCATGCGACATTTCTGGTAATCACAAAAACAAACACATGTGACGCACATTTGAGATGACATGTGTTTGGATTATGTTCAAAATTCAAAGTTTAACCAGTTTCTGGTTAGGTTCTCTGAAACGACATGCTTGGAATATAGCACTATCGTTGGCTGGTCATTAGGAATACCTCAGCAGTGGGCATACCGCGCTTTTGCAATGTTGTCGGCTGTGGGAAGCTTCAGAGAAGCTTGCAGCACCACCTAGAATCGTAACGCTCGCTAGCCGAGACGTACGATTTCGCTGAACGCCCTCCATGTCATCGGACACGCTCATGCGTGATGCGGTTTGCTCCCACATTTGGAGGTTGCCTAGCTCGTCCTTGTGTCTTAAAGGGCCCCTGAAAGGCATTTTTAGCACACTAAATGAAGTAGCGCAATCGTTAGATTGGGTCGTCAAGGTCATCTGTGCCAAGTATTACTCTTTTACGCGCAGCGGAAAGCTCACACTTTTGTTGCAAAGTGTGTCGCTTTTTTCTCACCCTTTCCTTCGTGTTTTTGGACGCCGCCATCTTCACATGTCTACATCATCGATTCCCAGATGTTCGTCATGAGCTAGACATCCTGCTATTGGGCGGCTTTTTCACGCACTTCCGGCAAAGAGATGAGTCGTCTGCTCAGCGTCGGCTCGCCGGCTGATCTGCCAGCGGAGTGTCGGAGTGCTTGGACATTTTACGACAAACGAGACAAGTGTAAACAAACGCTTAACCGTTCGTATTGAATGCAACACGGCCATAACACGACATGGATATTCTCTTACCTGATTACGTTCCGTAAAGAAAGCGTTGAAGCCCCGTGGCACTTCTTTCGTGCAATCGCAAAGAACGCCCTGAGCCGAATTCCCGGGTTTGACGGATGCATTTTATTCCACTTCAAAACAATCCAGAGATGCGTTTCGAACGAACACAACGTCACAACATGCGTTGCAAGTCTGAACCGCGATTGACAGACGATAGGTTGCCTCCTCCTGCCCGTCGTAAATTCGGCACTCACCTCACGCGCGGTTTGCGGGGACGAACAGCAAGTCACTTAGCGCTGGCGCGCAAGCCGAGATGGCTTTTAGCCACGCACACTGCACATACCCCATGCGAGGTTGAGTCGTACGTCGCTCGAGAAAGATAATCCAGACCATGGGTAGCACTATCCACCTTAAAGCACAACGTCGCATTTCATCGCGAAACAAAGGCGTATACAACCATCGCCACCTGTATGAAAGTGCGCGCTCGCCGCTTCTCCAGTCCGGCCGTGGCCGGGTCACGGCCGGACTGGACCAGCGGCGAGCGCGCACTTTCATACGGCCTGCGCACCCAAGAAGGAACCAATACAGCAGATTCTTTACAGTGGGGGCGCTTCGAACCAACCCTCTGCCCTTCCAACCCGCCTTTCTGTTAGTCGACGCATCGCTTCTGGCCGAGCAGCTGTGTGTTTTTGACAGTGCGCTTCGCTGCCGGCGGGCCGCTCAGCCCGACCGGAGCGTGACTAGCAGAATCACGTTTAGCTAAGCGATAACCCTATCTCCCTCGACGGGAAATCATTCGCGTCACTGGTCGTGCCCTGTGCGTGTGCAAACCAAGACATCATCCGAAATGAAAAATAAAAAAATAAGAAATGATATTTCAGTCACGGAAAGTGCCGTGTTTATTTGCCTGTCTCACCATTTTCATATAATACAGTCGCTGATAAGATATGAAGACCTCGCATATTTTTCGTCATGCGCCCCGCGTTGAAATGTTTCTTTCATCTTGGGGAACAGCGCGAACTAACAGGGACACGCTGTGTTTCCACGACCCCTTTTTGGTGCGCAATTATGAGGCAATTGCCCGGTTCCTGAAGGAACGAAAGATGGGAGGTTTCAAGGCTATTAGCCTCGACGTGGTCGATCTTTATTACTCCATACCGCAGGAGAAGTTGCTTAAAGCAGTTAAGTCATGCATACTGGATGACAATGATGAAATTCGGTTTAGAAATGACTGCGGGGTTTCTGTGGAATCCTTTTTAGAACTCCTGTCGATGTACTTGAAGGCCACTGTTGTAGCCTGGGGAGATAAACAACTAATCCAGCGTAACGGTGTTTGTATTGGTTCCAAGATAGCTCCCGTCTTAAGTAACATTTTTCTTGCCGCTGTAGACAGAGAGGTGCAAAGTGCCTTGCGGGGGGTGGTTGAAGTGGTCTTTCGTTTTGTTGATGACTATTTGGTGTTTCTGCCGGGGACCATGGTTAGCCAACGTGGTGTGGATGTGTTAAAGGTTTTCACTGAAAACGGAGAAGGTCTACAGTTCACCCTGGAATTACCTAGCAATGATGAACTCCAGTTTCTAGACTTACGGCTTCGCTTTAAGTCAGATCATGTGTGTTTCTTGTATAAGCCAAGGTCAAAGAAACCACTGTTGAATTACAATTCAGGACACTCGAAGCTCATAAAGAACGGAATAGCCTTATCCTGCTTACGGGCGTCTTTGACACGTTCCTGTTCTGATTCGGTCTGTGAGGCTTTTCATGGTCAGGTTTCTAGGCTTAAAGAGGCAGGTTTTCCTGGTACCACACTCAGGATGACGGCAGATAAACTGGTAAGGCTGCTAAAAAAACAGGGAGGTGCTGGAGAGGCTGGGTCCTCAAGGGAAAGGAGCAAAAAGTTTGCGGTTTTGCCCTACGTACATAGGATGTCACACGGGCTGAAAAAGGTAGCAGCACGGTTTGGAGTGGACGTAGTGTTTTCTTCCCCGGTTAAATTAAATAGCGTTTGTCCGGCCGTCCAGCGGCGTGCTGAAGATGAGGTGGGAAAGAGGAAAAGTGAGTGTGTAGTAAATCATGTGTCACCCTTTGTACCGTGCTCTGTGGCTGTTGTTTACAAGATTCCTTTGTCTTGCGGAAAAGTGTATGTGGGTCAAACAGGTCGCTGCTTGAACGTTCGATTATTGGAGCATCGCAACAAGCTTAAAAAAGATGATTACGCACGTCTGGCCGAACATTGCCGCACGTGTGAGCACCGATGCTATCCGCTTTTCCGCGAGACAGATATCTTGTTTAAGCATAAAGACAGACGTACTAGAGAGTTGATGGAAGCATACTACATCAGAAAGTGGGGGAGAGGTTGTATCAGTGAAACATCAGTTGTCCTGCACGAAAAAGAATTCGATTATTTGGAGCGGTCGTCGCGATAAGGTGTTCCTGTGTGAGGAAATGTGCGTTGTCAACAGTGGAGTGTTTTGGTCTTGATAGTATGTCATTGGCTGGTGTGGGCACGTGGCGTGGTGGGGGAGGAGGATTCGGTGTATGTATAAGTAGTTACGTTTTTTCCAATAAATCGAGTTGAAAGTCAGCGCTAGTCCTGTCCACTTCTTTCTTTTTGTGTCCCTGTTAGTTCGCGCTGTTCCCCAAGATGCAAGTACACCAACTCGCCCAACTCGCCACCCTGCTATGTTTCTTTCAAATGTTTGATTCGGCGCTTCCGAATGATAATGTCAGTCTGTTTGACCCTAATAGACCGAAAATTCAGAAGGGGGTAAGGAATCAACTATTTTAAGAACGCCCATGTAAATTAACACTGGCAGGTATCACCTGTAGCCACGGCAGGGCTAGGGCAGCGGCAAATCCGCGTGCACCGCTCCTCTACCCCGCCCGTGCTGTGGGTCAACTGGCGAGGGTTGGTCCGAAGCGCCACGAACTAGCGGCGGTGAAAGGTGGGAACTATACCCGAAGCGCAGGCCGTATGAAACTGCCCCCCCGCCGCTCCTCTAGCCCGGCCGTGGCCGGGTACGCCTGGTTCGCTGATTCGCCACAAGATGTCGCCGCGGGATGAACCGGGCCGGGAGCGGGCTAGCGGGGCAACATGTCAACTCGAGAGCGGACGATTCGTGGCTGTCAAGGCCTCCCCCTGTTTTATGCGTGTTCACTTCGCTCCGGCTTCTTGGTTGCTTCAGATCGCCTAGGCGCCGTGACAAAGGTTTCTGCTTGGCGCTGAACAACTCCTATATACAGGCGGCTTTTTCAAACGGTGCCAGCGCGCAGGGTGCGCACATTTTTTTTTATAATTCGTCACTTCGCTGTTATTAAATTTTTGTGTTGTGTTTCTTTTTATTTTTTTCGAAACTATGTTCGATTAATTATCTCAATCTACTCAAATAAAACAAGGGGGGGTGTTATTTCCGCCAGTTGTGCATTTTGTTTGTGGAAATGCAGGGTGTTACACGGTCCTGGCTGTGGGGACACTGGGCAAGCAATGGTAGGCATGGAAAGATTTTTATTTCGTAATAAAGTAAAAATACTAAGAACGACACTCACGCAGCCGTTGTTATTAAAAACATAAATTGCGATTAACAATTTTAGCGGGAAAAAGTTCTTAGGTGGGACATTCCGGACAAGGACATGAGCTGTCCTTGCCCGTAGCGTCCCGCGTCCGAGAATTTTCGGGCTGGAAGTTGCTGAGCATGCAGTACCAATTAGGTCAAACCCATTCTTTGATAAAGTACGACATTCGCGAAAGCATGGTTCCCATTAAACCTGCAGCCGTCCATGCTTCGCCTTATTAACAAAAGTACTTTTATTTAACCATGCAAACGCCAAACCCATCAATAACTACATGTTTGATTTATTTTTGCGCGTGGCGCGTCCAAGACGAACGGCAGTAAACTAACTTAAAAGCTATATCGACGCTATCAGTGCTCGCCGACAGAAGTTATATTTACTAAGTATTTTTTTTTGCATACGCTCGAGACGAATCTCGCTTCGAGGACAAATAGCCGTGCCAGCGTATTGCGAGAGGAATTTGCATTTCCATCAAACTGCGCGACCTGGTTGAATGTAATTAGCGGCTGTAAAGGTGCGCGATGCGCGGCAAACACGCTGCGAGAGGGGGTTATTTACATTGGAGGCAAACAAAAAATATATATGGTACAAATAGAAAAAAGTTATTTCTTTTGCAGCGCGCACCCAGAAGTGGCGAACACCGGAGACGCCTAGCGGAACGCGTTCCGCTCCCCGCTAGCAGACGACGCTCGCTTTCCCAGCGCAACTCGCAACCGCAGCGCCGCGTTGGCGAGAGTCGCGGCCTGCCGCCTTCTCTCCACGGCCGCGGCGGGGAGATACGAAACTGAAACTAAAGCGTGGCAAACTATTCGCATGGCGACGCAGTGAAACATCCCCCTCGCGAGGGGCACGATCAATTGCAGAGCATTTCCGGGGGCGCACGACGTTAAGTAGTTTGCGTTACGTTAATGTTGTTGCACTTGTGGCAACTGCTGACGAGAGAGCGCTCGTCAGCAGTAAAATTGGCAGCCTCTGCGCACGTTGAGTCCGAGAGAGGGGAGAGAGTGTCCTTGAAACGTGCCTGGGCGCGCTATCGAATGTCGATCGCGCCGATAGCGAAACGTCTGAGCCGGGCATGTCGAGGCGAGCGATGCGGACAACTACGGACGCCAAGAACGGGTGACATCGCGAGTTAAAGAAATGCTCTGCATTTAAAATGATGTAACGCGGAATTTTTTGCTGGAGTACTGCGCGAACAATTTCCGTCTGCGAGTCACCGGAGATTATGCGTGACAACGCCGGTCATTAGTAAAAGCTTTAGTGACAATGAATAGACTAATTTTAACCGTTATAAACTGAGTGCAATACTTTTTCTTTGTGCCAATACACGTTTCTGCGACAACAATTATTAGCGTGTAAAAGTTTCAGTTAGACTTCGCCCTAGTTTCATTTGTACAAACCAGAAAACAAAACCCGCCCATCTGCCGTCTGCATTTTAGGTGATTTAGGCATGCATGTTTTGCGGAACCAACAAACGTGAAGGGATTTTCTTATCTATTATTTCTTCTAAATTTTTCAATTCCACACCACTTCAATATTAGTCCGAATAAAATCTGCCGAGAACGATGTTTGCCGCTGTTTATAATTATTATTTTTGAATCCCTGTATAGTTCGTCAGAGGTTCTTAGTAGACTTACCTGATGATAACTTTTTTTGTTGGCCCTAATGAGTAAAAAATGACCGGGTCGTCTCCACTAACACAAAACCTGGGGAGGGGCGAAGCATGCACTGTATACATGTATTCAAAGATTGTAAGTCTCTCTTAGCACACAGCGCCAGACATCCCAATTACGAAGACGGTGGAGAAGGGAAATTGGAAATGTAGAACTGCGGCGCGGAATAGGTGTAAACAAGGAAGCGCGAACGAAAAGCGAGTGTCCCGGTGTGTTGTTCTGCGACGCGTTTTTCCCACGTACATGAAACATTTCTAGCGCGAGGCGTTGGGAAAGAATTTATCCTGGTGTTTTAGTACCGCGACCACTTGAGAATATGACGACGAAGGACGACGACAACATGAGCCGCCGACAGCCCGAGCTGCCAAGGTGCTTAAATCACTTTTACCAGCAGTCATTTTTAGCCTTGGCTGCTATCAAGGAGACAGGTCGGCCACAAACAAGCGGAGGCGATGAATGCGCCGCGTCACGTTGCAACGGCCTGAAGCGCATCCACCGCGTCTACGGCCACTGTTGGCGAATAACAGCAGTATATTGCTGGTATGGCGGGGTTCGAAACAGCAATCTGACATTCATACAAAGAAAATCTGTTCTGAGATCTTGAGATGCTATCTTGTTCTGAGAAGTGGCAGAACAAGATAGCATCGTTGCCGTTTTCCACCACGCGTCGCCCCAAGATGAACCGGTCACGTGATTAAAGCACTGGGAAGGCTGGCGATTGGGGAGAGTGGCCAGAGTAGAGGGAAATGGCTTGGTTGGCCGGTCCGGGCTGATGCGCTTGGCATTGTAAAAATACAGGAGGCGATGACACAACACACACACCATCGCCTCCTGTAACGCCAAACGCATCTCGCAATTCCCAATGGGAGTGAGTGGTACGCCTGCAGTGCCCACATGTCGCGAGGTGGGGCCCCGAGCTGAACCGGGATCACGCAACCGTAACTGACTTCTGGGGAGGTTTGTGCCTTGTTGCCAAGCGAACCGATGTTTGAGATTGTCAAAGAAATGGCGCTCGCTCCAGCACTAGAAAGCTCAGAGCCGCACCGGAGCATGTTTTGCCAACGTTGGCGCTCTCCACGACGCGTCGCCCCAAGCTGAACTGGTCACATGATTGAAGCAATTTGTGCACGGGTTCTGTATCGGTTTAAAATGTCTTTTTCCCATGCCGCCGGAAGGAAATACCACCACCGCAAAATAAGACCCGGCACCAGCGGGGCCACATCTGATACGGCGCTTTTTGGATAGACAGTGCGCGGTGCATGAAAGGGACCGAGCGCATGATCCACCCCGAGCGGCTGCGAGTTCGCCGCCGATTAAAAGTCACGTGCTGCCCTGCAGTAACGCACACCGCGAAAGGGCAAGGCCAGGCCGCCGCACAAATGCGGCCATATTTTTCGATCGCTTTTCCAGCCTTGATAGAAGTGCGGGATTCACGGTGTCAACAAAGCTTGCTCGTAGCAGACGGCAGTATGCGGAGCGCCATAGCGGAAGTACGTCACCTCTGAAGCGTGCAGCATCATGGGAGGGAAAGCTGTCGAGCCGTCAACAGCGAAAGGAGGAAGAAACGGGGCGCGACGATAATGCGTGGTTTTTGATTTACGATTTTTCAGCTAATACTCATCGCTTTAACAAAATTCTTGCGGGAGGAGATTGCTAATACATTGTCTTATTTGGTTACATGTACATCCATGCATCGGCGTAAGGTATTTCAGGACCCCTTTAAGAGGCCTGTTCACACCAGGCTGTGAGTCGGCTGATTCGGCGTTCTGTGCGGAAGCAGTCCATGGTTTTGTCAACAACACGCCAACGAGTACTAGCGGGCGCGTGAGTGCCAGTCTTCCCGTATTCGCCACGTGGCTCGTGGAGCAATGCAGGCTGCAGTGCAAAATTAATTCAATACCGAAAACAATACTCAAGTACCAAAAATCAAATAGATAATCATTCCAGACATCTACTTTTGAATACTAGATTTAGGGCGCGATAGGGGTTCTTCGATTATCAAGTACGGTTTCTGTACACAGTTGCAGCATTCCCGATCTATGCTTCCCCAGCACTAAAGGTCATCGAAAAGAGAAAGACCAGAGCCAGGGTTTTTAATCGCCGTGGCCCAGGACAGAGAAAAGCTATCGGCGCTTCTGCGGCTTAAGATGTGAGCGTGAAAAATTGCAGATACAAGGTGCTGGTAAGTTTTAGCGAGGAGGCGTCAGTGTCAGTAAATAATTTTTATTCGGCGATGCTAGGTCAGACGAAGCAATTTGGCTTTTCTTGAAGAGAGAGAGGGATAAATTTTTGATAAGTAATAAATAGTTTTTGTACGAAATTGGGGTACAGAGAAGTCAGGGAGTTCAAAGGTGGCACCTGAATCTACGGCACCAGATACAGCAGCTCCTTCTCTTGCCCTCTCAATCAGGTCGTGTTGATCTTTAGGTTGGTAGCGAGCTAGTCAAAGCTGCCTCCCATGTCTCCAAAAAGTGGAGTACTATTTGTTTGAGTTGTTCTACCCTAACCATACCCTTGGACATGGCTAGGTTGCGTGAAAAAGGTGGATGCTTCCCCGATTTTAGCACAGCCTTAAGGTAATGTCTGGTGTTCCCACAGAAGACCTGATTGCACATTGATTTTCAGATTCTTTTGTTGGTTTTTTTGTGCACAGAGAGTGGGATTCTTGCGCATTGAGACCTCGTTGTACTTAGGGTAAAGATCGCCTTCTTAAGCATAGGATAAGGGCTCGTTCTTAACGTTTTTCTGAGGAGGGCAGTATGGTAGTCGTAACCACAAGGAGCACGGTATGTCAGTTATGTGCCTTTTGGTCAGTGCGCCCTTCTCTTCCAGACCATTATATCCGGGTTCCCACGTGGCTTTAACTTTTTCAGTTGGGATTGGGAATATGTTGCCCAAGCACTTAGGTATTTTGGCTCCAGAAAACAGTATAATGTAATTTGAGAGTCTGTTGTGTTACGCTTCTATTTATTACTTCAGCTTTTCGGATTGCCAGGAGGATAGCGCCAACTTACACTTGTTTGTTTCCGTATGTTTGAGGGTGATGCAGTCTCAAAGATTATCAGAGTAGTCAACTACGTTGCTTGAGGCCTCGTACTTTCGTGCATCCCGGAGTCGGTGTAAACATGCCCTAGAGGTATCAGACTACAATTTGCGCAAGTAATCCCACCATGTTTACAAATTACGTCACAGTCCCGTTATCGTACAGAGCAGTTCATTTGGTGGGCCTTCGTTTTCTGAGTTTCTGTGCTATTTACTGCCATTATTTCTTTAGTAGCACCTTGCATTTACCCGTTTTCTGTTGAAGTGTGTAGTATATCACTACAGCGCGTCGTAGCTCTTACTTGATTTAATAGTTTCGGAACCCCGAATAGTTTCGGGGGATAGCTTCGGGACCCAGAGACATTTTTTTGATCTTGAACAAACCATAACGCAGTTCACCTGACGGTGATTCATAATGCTATTTTCTCTGTTTTCAGTGTAACGAAGATGGACCTTGTCACACGCCCGGATGCTATTGCCTTATTTCACCTGGGAATGGACCTTACTCATGCGTAAAAGGCGGTAATTTAAGTGTAGGCGACTTCAATCGGTGAAAATAAATAAAATCAGCCCTGGTCACTTGACATATCACATTTAAAACACATAATAGGTCCGAGGTGGTACTTTGAAGCAAAGTGAAATGTCCTATAGAAATGGTTTACTTTCCACATCTAGATTACAACTGTGGACTTTATTTTCGACTTAGTGAACATGGGTGCATTGTGACACTGGTCACTACAGGAAATACAAATATATCTGTAGTGTGACATGGGTAGACCAAAGTTCAAAGTTGGGCACTCTGTGTTTTTTTCTTGGCATATCCTTATTCACGCGGGCATTCGCTGTGTTTCAAAAAGTAGCCAATGAATGCTTAACGTTGTCCCTATTCTAGTAATAAAAATTAAATTGCCCTTGGGGGGTCGGCACCGCATTCATTGTGCGAATGTAACACATAAATTTTTTTTTCTTGTAGCACACCGATTGTTGACATGGGGTAAATACAGCTTGGTCTTCAGCTTGCATAGAGTGTCCTAAGGCGTGTAAAAACGTCAGTCTGAGTAATTATCTATGGCTCAAATGAAGTATTTACACCAGCATTCGCCAGTTCTGCAGAATGAATTTGTTGTTAATGGATGTCAGCAAAATACGCGCAAAAATTCAGTTCAGATTTTCATCTTTTCTTGATTTTATTTAAGGGAAAGCCGTCAAGCATAGCACACGTAGTTCAAATGTAGGCGTATTAATAATTTTAAGATGTTGTGTGATACTACACAGGTAGATATGTTTTACCTAATTGTTAATGCCACCAGACCATTAAAAAACTAGAAAGCAAAACTCTTTAAATGTCTGTATTTCCCATGTAGGATAAGCATCTCTCCTAGAACTACAGTTTCAGACAGGCAACAGGACACGTTTTTGAGATATCTTAGTACACATTACAGTGATATCAGCACGCATAAACTGTACTGCGGTGGGTTCGAGGTGTGAGATTTTGCAGATGCATTGACTGCAGATTCGACGATGCGACATTTTATTAGTAACGTTTTAGATGCGAAGCATCTCATGCTCGGGGGTGTTTCCCTCCCTCCCTTGTTGTTGTCGGCCATCCGCACTCTACTGCGCATGCGCCTGTTCAGCCGTGTCAGCATTTGGGCTGACGTCAGCGCAGTCCACTGTAAAAAGAAGTAGTTAAGCGGCTCCCGGTTTCGATCCCATGACTCTCTGGCCGCAACGGGAGGTACGTGGCGCTCTTCCCACTGCGCTACAAACCGAGACTGGAGCATGTGCTACGAACGCACCTTATGTCCCTATTTCCTTCAATCATTCAAACTACTTCAAGAAGCTACTGATACAACGAAGGCACACGAAGCTGAACATCAACGGCAACGCGAACTGAAAACTTTGGAGGAGGATGTTGAATTTCCTGAGGAAAAGCTGTGGCGGGAAGCGCCACGCGCCTTGCAGCTCAACCAGAGAAGAGGACGAAGAGGGCGGGCAGTGGGGTAGGAGCGTGAGCACGCAATAAAGATAGACGAGAACCAGGAGGCGTTCGATCAGGTAACGCGGTTGTCGGTCTCTTTGCTGTCTTTGATTTTCTCTACATTTCTCTACATTTCTCTGTCTCAAAATGGTGACTCACACTACGTTCCCATTGGTGCTCCGATAAATGAAACAACAGAACGGCTACACAATAGAATCTACACGGAACCCCCATGATGCTTCGCATCCTCCTCATGGTTTCCCACGGGAAGATGGCGTAATTTTTTATAAGGTATATAATTCAAACATCTATTATTATTCTCAGTCATTTGAAGATATTGCGAAATGCACAAGCTTTTCTTCCACACCTAAAAATTTCAAAATATGTCTCAAGAACTTTGGGCCATTTTTCAGAATACTCGCTGAAACTGAAACCTCCGTCTTTCGAGGAATGTTTAGGAGGTCTACCGTTTTTTACTTAGTTGTTTTATGTGAACACCGGTAATAGTTGAGGGCGCTTCAGAATAAGACGGCAGGAGTCAAGTATGGGCAAATCACCCACCGCGGTGGCTCACTGGCTAAGGCGGTGTGGCTCTGAAAACAAGGACGCGGGTCCGTTGCTCGGCTGCGGCGGCCGCTTTCCTGATTGAGGCAAAAAACAAAAATGCCCATGTGGACGAGATGTCGTGTAAGTTAAAAATCCCCAGGTGTTCACAATTAATCCGTAGCTCTCCACTACAGCGCGCCACATCGCCTGCGTTCGATTGGTTCGTTAAACCCTACTATCAATCAAGAAGAGGCAATTAATTTTTCTATGTGTCTCGAAAAATAAACTGCGCGCAAATTTACGGGGACAAGAAAACAAGAAGACGGCACAACCGCGTTCTTGTGTTCTTTTCCCCGTTAATTTTCGCGCAGTTTGTTTTTCGAGATGCATCATTACCAACTCGCCCATTTCTCATCCCTTTTACAGGTAATTTGTCTATGCTGTCGTGACGCCAGTATATAAGGATGGGCACTGCGAGTTCCCCGTTTCCCTTTATTGAAAGAATGAGCAAAAATGCGGGCAAACCCGTGTTTACAACTTTACACGTAATTGCTTAAGATTTGTTTTTACGTCACCCTCGGAATTCTGTCACTGCCCAACCCCCGCCTAAATTTGCATTAATATTATAAAGAAACATACGAGAAGGCGACCAGCACTGTAGATATCCGACCACGAAACGACGCCTAACGTTTTCTCATCCAAAGGTTGACACGATGAGAGGTTTGTGCCTTATCTCTTAAAAGGGCCGGGCTGGATCAGCCACCCTTAAGAAATTGCAATAGACCTTTTCTGAGGCCACCTACCTCATCAATAAGGTAACAAACTAAAAACACGGATTGGAAAAAAGAAGTTAGGAAAGTCAGAATGGTTCAATCACTACTCATCGGAGTAATGCCTGACGCCATCCCTTACCTAGGAGAGAAAACTCTAGACGATGATAACATAAATACAGTAATTAGCGAAACATTCAACATGGCACGTTGACAACCAATACTCAATCAAAAAGGTTGACCAACCAGAAGTTCGAGACATGTGGGGCGAACCGGCAGACCCTCGCAGGGCAAGCCAGCTGGAACATCTCCAAATTCAACAGCTGGCAAAGCTACGTCGCGCTGTCTTTTTCGCAATGGTCTATTGGAAATACAAAGTAAAAAACAGATCATCCGGGTAAATTTACCTACACAAATGAAACAGGCGACCTTTCCATGGAATTTGCTCCCATTGTTTAGTAGTACTATTTAACTATATGTCAACCACCCCCGTCTAGAAATTTGTCGCAAGGTCACTCGGCTCTGTCTTCTCCAGAAACTAGACTATAATTTTTCGGACCAACGCAAGACCGTTCTTCTCCCTCCCTCCCGTTCATCGCGTCGCCTATTTAACTCTCTATGTTTAAAGCCCTTACATGGTTCAACTAACGCTTTCAACAAATCCTTTTTTAATTACAGCCATTGAACATGGTCATAACCTGCCTGAATCCATAGTCCAGCAACAAAACCCCTTAAAATTTAAACAGGTAACAACTAATCGTTTGATTTGCTATTAAAATTTACAAGTCTTGCCGTTTTCTTCTGAACATATTTATTTCCTTCTGTTGACACTGTTTTATTATGTAGGGCACTCACGATTATGCTTTGTACTATTGACAATAATGCACATGTTCAATTGTGCATTTGCCTCCCATTAAGTAATACCCCGCAAGGGGTCTTTATTAAAGGTTCAATAAATGATTATGATGATGCATCTATTAAAAGAAGAGACGCAAATCCACATTGAAAGCAGTACACGATTCTACAGAACCGATTACATCTTGAGATACATCGCCGCGTCGCGCGTTCGAAGCAATTACTTAACAAGCAACAAAATTGTTGCGTCGAAGCGTGCATTGGGTTTGTTTATTTATGTTTTTGTTTTTCCACCCGCCTGCGCCGGGCAGTCTTCTCGATGTTATCTGCGGGCAAGTGAAGCGCATGTTCGATTCTTTATTTTTAAGCCGCATGTGTTATAGCCTTTCATAGAGAGAGTATTTTAAACTAACCTCACTAGCATAGAGCAATATTTTTTGATATACAGTGTTCAGCATGTAATTCCATGGTTCGATAAACACTCCCACTGAAACAGAAACGCTTGCATAGCGGATGCCGCGGTATTCGATTCGCTGACACTCGCCTGCACACGTTACTTTGTTGACTGCTGCTTCGCTTCCTTTGTATTTTTTGAGTTGCTAGGGGAGCACAAGTTCTCTAAGAAACTTGTTTTTCCTTCAAGACAACTGCGTTCTCTTTACCTACGTGACATCTGGTGGAGGTTCTGGGTATCGATACCAGTACCTCTCACATCAGCTGTGCTGCGATTTCAGAGAGGCCGACCACATCTAACGTCCCTACCCATACAAGAGATTCGGATTGCGTAGTTTCTCCGTCGGCGCACCTCGCCCTCTCTCTGATCAACGATTACGTGAGATCGACGAATATCTATTTCAAACCAGCCGTAGCCCAGCCCGTTTCAACCATTCGCCGTCGCCCTACCCATAACAGCCGCCGAGCTTCCGTAGCAATTCTGAGCTCGCACGTGAATGGTCCCCCACACCACGCGGGGAAACTAAAAGCAGCAACTTCTGGAGGTGAAGTTTCACAACGGCGGAAAAAAAAAACCTCCAACGACGCGTGGACGCACCGAACACCGTGATTCGCGACGTGCCCTCAGCCCGACGATCCGATCTAGCCCTGACGTAAGTACCGAACTCGACGCCAGCCACACGGTGCGACGCGTACCCGACATCACTGAGCCTGCTGGTGTGAAGACGATGACAACGATGGCGCATATTTCCCGACTGGCAAAACTGATCATCGAAGAACGACGGCATACCACCCTAAAACTAACGGGCTAACGGAACGTTTGAACAAGACGATTCCGGAAATGCTGTCTATGTACGTCGAGGTTGAACATGAAACGTGGGACTAAGTGCTCCCGTCTGTCACGTATGCCTACAACACGGCTATGTAAGAAACTAAGCGGATGACACTGTTCGCGCTTGTCTACGCAAGACCGCCGACTACGACGCTTGGTGCCACGCTTCCGCACATAGATGGCGACGACCTTAATGCCGACGTCCAAAAGTACCTTTAGCGCGCGCAGGATGCCCGGCAGCTCGCTCGAATTTGTACAACGGACCAGCAGCCAGTGGATGCCGGCAGCTACAGACTACGACGCCGTGACGCCGGGTACCACCTAGGGGTAGTGGTGGGATTTGGACTCCCATCCGACGACATGGACTCAGTGGGAAGCTTCTGCGACGGTATTTCGTACCCTACCGGATTCTACGACGTGTTGGGCAAGTTACCTCAGGGGTGATCCCCGACGGCGATTCCGGAACATCACGACGACGCTCCTGGCCCGAAGTCGCCCAAGTAGTTTGCCTAAAACTATACAACACAAGATGATGGACTCTCTTTTGTTGTTGTTGTTTGGCCGGGCTGACCTTTTATTTAGCATTGGGTGTATGCACTCGTAGAGGAAGAGGGGTAATGCCGCGAAGCGTTTATTGGATTTGTATGTGTTTGTGTTTTGCCGCCCGGCTAAGCCTGGCTGTGTTATCGCTGTTATCTGTGGGCCAAGTGAAGCGCATGGTCTTTTTTTGATTTTTTATACCGCATGTCTTATTGCCTTTGGTAGGAAGGGTATTTTGAACTAACGTCATCAGCCTAGGATAATCCTTGATCTACAGTGTTCTGAATGTAATTCGACGGTTCGAGGAACACTCGCGCCGAAAGATAATCGCCCGCAGAGCGGATGGCGCGGTGTTCGATACGGCTACACTCGTCTGCTTACGTTACTTTGTTTACTGCTGCTTCGCCGCCTCTGAATTTTTTGCGTTTTTAGGAGAGCACAAGTTTGCTTCAATAAACTTGTTTTTCCTGCGTCGCCTTTGGCTGCGTGACATGTGTTCGACTTAGAAGGTTTCCACCTACGCTCGGCAACAATCACGAAGTGAGACAAGCACTCGGTGGTAGAAGCAGCTTTTGCGCTTGTAATTACTACACCTCCGAAATCCAAAGATCATGTAACAGTGTTCACAGACTCGCAAGCATTCTACAGGAATATTCAAAAAGAACGAATAAATAAGAGAATGCTTTATATAACATCGAAAACATTTCATGCACACCGAAACACATTAAAAAACTACAATGGGATGACACCGAAGCATAAATTCCTAAAGGGTAACGTAGCGGCCTGCGCCAAACATCGGGCACTCCATGTGGTTGCGTGTGAGCGAACACCCACCTTGATATACAAATAAAACTAGATATAGAAATTTTGTGGGGTGCAAAACATTTTCTGTAGAAAAAAACAGGACGAATAATGATCAGAAATAATGTAATTCATGGAAGGTATTATTACAAAGCAAAATTGTTTCCCCAAGCGGAGGCGGCTTGTAACCTCGTTGTTACACAATTATATGCATTAAAACTATACGTCTTATGCTAACAAGTGCCGTTAACAAGCGTATATGCTTTCCAATTTAAAAAATAATTGGTATAATATTACCAAATGCTGTTAAACCCAGCAAACCACTAACATCTCTGAGACGTCCCAAAAAGATCTGAATGTCTATGTCCCAGCAGTATCTTTATTACACACCTGTACAAGGTACAATATTTTTACAAAAACTTTTGGATGTTAAGATAATGTTGCTGGTACGTTATATTTAGACATTCTTTTGACTATGCTATAGACGTACTCTCGGTATTGCTGCTACTTCGTTTGAGGACGCTATTTAGACATATTTTGCTGACGTGGTTAACATGTTGCTGGTATATCAGTTTTTGCTTCGTACTAGTCTATCGCAATTATATTTATTTTATCTATATCTGGTATACTTTATTTTCTGGTATACTTTATTATCTGGTATACTTTATGTAAATATAAACGCGGAGGACGTAGTAAATAAATTAGACTAAACATATTCCGAAGAAAATTTGATGCTCATATGAGTTTTTCTTCTGTGAAACCACCATTTTACTTTGTCGTTCTACCTGCGAATGAAAATAGAAATGCTGGCCTGAAAAATCACTGGCGACAGTGTTCAGCCACCTATGTTAACAAAAAAATTCACCCGTTGGCTTTAACATATTTAACAAGGTGGACCGTACTAGCACGCGCTCAAAATGGCGGCTACCCGGTTCGCGAACTCGGCGTCTGCAGCGCGAGCTGTTCGTTGCTGCCCACTTCCGGCGCGAGCATACGTGAACTGTCGAGTAGAATAGCATGGCCAACATCACGTCACAAACACTGGGCAAAGTGGTGTGGAATGGCAAGTTGAATGATGCCGGGTGCTTGTCGCGAGGAGCACGCTCGCGTTCACTCGGTAATTTCTTCTTCTTTTTGTGTGGGCCCCTCACGTAGCGTAAGCCCACAAAAGCCTGTATGATGCCATGCGCTCTTCACTAAATGCACGCTTACGTGCGCACGGCATTTTCTTGGTATTTTTCTCTTCGTTGGCGCCGCAACCAAGAACGTAATCAACAACCAGGTAGTGAAAAGATCAGAAATTTTAGTAAAAATATCAAAAGGAATATTTAATGTCAACCAATGTTTTTCTGTAAAAAAACGCTTTGCCATGTTGTGAAAGTAATTCTAGCAACACCCAATGGAAACTACGCGTTCGAATGCAGCTAAATACCCTGTTTGAAAAAGAAATGGCTGAATTTAAAAATTAGCATACGTCTAAGGTTGGCAGTTACTTTAGCATTTTCAAACTTCAGAGCATTTATGATTTGTTTGAGTTAATTTTAGACCTCAGCTTTACTATCCCACTGCTGGAGCATAAAAATTAATACCACAACTTTGGAAAGCTCAGTGTCATTGAAATTATTCTGTATAAGTGGTATAGTTTTCTAACTGTGCACCACTGTTCAGCTTGGCCCCAATATTAAAATATTTTGGGACACAAACTGGAATGGTCACCTAATAAAGAGGTGAAGCAAACATTTTATGGTAAGTGATGTCAAGACGGCAAGCACTCTGTGCATTAGGCTCAGCTGCCACAAAAACATCAGGGGTGTCCATGTGTGTTTTGCCAAAATGTCACAATTTTGTTTCTTCTGCGCCCTGATTAACAGTACAAACAACTACATTCTTACGCGTCATACACGCGTGTTTCACAAATTCTAAAAGCGAAAGAGCCGATAATGACGCAAGCGCACTGCTCTGAAAAAAAAAATTCCTGTGCTGAAGTCGGGATTGTTGGCTAGGCTTAATTAGCTGCTGGGTTAGGAAATGCGCGTGCCTAGTATTGTTTTGTGAAGTAAAACGTTAGCTTTATGCGTTATGTTGTTTTTATTTAATCTGATACACACATAATATATCTTGAAATATCAAACATACAACCTGCGTGCTTTTGATTCTGTTTGAATTTTGCGCCAATTGCGTATGTTTGGCTGCTTAAATTTGCCATTTAGGAGTTTCGCAAATAAAGTATCTTTATTTTATTTTAATGAGCAATTATTTTATCCCTTTCCTGCCCAACAAAAAGTTTCAGAAAAAATGGCCAGAAGTAATAAAATTTTGTGTATTTACCCATTTCTAAGGATGCTTCGACAAGTGAAAATGGAAGTCTCGGAGTATTTCACAAAGAAAAGCAACCTACACATATGTGTGGGCTGGGCTTCTATTCGTGTGATCGGCGCGTAGTAAGAATGCCTTAAAAACGGCATCAGGCACAGAAAAACTGCATTTTTACGTAATATTTTTAAGGTTTATGTTGTTTGCATGAGTACTTTTATTATAAAGAGGATTTTGTAAAAACAAATATTCTTGAAGTTTTAATTTATAAATTAAAATATATTATTATCGCAAGTAATTAGGGAACTAGTTGAAGGTCAAGGCGCAAGAAAGCATTACGAACGAGCCAGATCAAAACCACAAATAAATGAGACACCAAGAAAGCAATAACAAATTTTTTATCGCTAGCGCTGCAGTGCACGACCCCGCGACACTGTATCAAAAAGCAAAATTTTCGTGACGATGGAAGCCCAGCCCAAACACATTATAGATGCATTTTTCAAGATTTATGACAGAACGCACACGAAGGGAACGGGTGTATTTCTTTGCCGATCGCGTTTTTCAAAGTCCTGCGAGTCCTGTCTTACGCTTGTTATTCAGAAAATACGAGAATAGCATCAAGAAATATCTGTTTTCATCTTGAAGGTGGCTAGCGTGATCTCGCAAGCTGGGGCGCCCTTTTTAATGTGATTTATTGCCTCCTAGTGGCGAAATGAGTCAACTACCGAAACTAATAAATTCTCCGAAGCGTCCGCGGCGGCTACCCACGGCTGGGAAACCAAAATGGAAACAGGTGCCACTTTGTTAACGAATTTGTTGACCCACACGTTTGTGTGGTCTTGGTCGTAAAACGTTATAAATAACAGGCCTAATTTAAGCCTAGAGGTTTGCGATCAACACTGTTCTTTTATTTGTATCGGAGCCATGAGCGCCGACTAATTCAATATACCCGTAATACCCAAAGTGCGGCATGAATGCCTCCCGTTGTTAAAATTACGTTAGTACACAAAATGTGTACTAACGATATAGTTTGAACAGTTGAAAAGTTTATTGTTTGATATGTTGTTTTGAGACCACCAAATAACGACGATGCTTTAAACCCAGATCGTATGAGCCAATCCAATGCACTGGTCATTACCTTCGAAGAGAGACGAGAAACTTTTAGGCGTGTTGTGCGCAGTTCAGTTTAAGCGTGTGACAGGGTGAGAGCCTTAAATTTTATTCAAATGCCTACTGTTACAACTGTGAATGAATGAAGACTGTGTGCAGCCGTGTGAATTGTGTTGGGCGCTCAATTCATCTGCAAGAGCTGGGAATTACACTGCATGTTGTCATAGCTATAGGTGCAGCACGTCACTGATTGCTTACGTCGTGCTTACCCAAAAAAACGTGGCGAATTGCCGTCATTTTGTGCAATCGAGAATAGTGCCCCTGAAGCAACACTAATTAGAGCGTTGCGTTGCCACCTTGTTCATCGCCTTCCCATCGGGCGTATTGCGCATCTCAACGTCATTACTTACGAAATATCACGCTTTAAATTTTTTGCCAGTATATCTGCGAAAAAGCATATAGGTTGTACGTTTTTGCTGGTGTTGTATGAAACGGGCCTTCTAAAGAAAGCGGTAGCGTTGCAGACTCCATGGAGCAATAAGTAGATAAACATTTGCGCTTTGTTTCTTTAGTTTCCGCCTTTTCGCTCCGTTGGCTGCCGCCTTCTCTCGAAGTTACGTACCAACCAAACGAAGTTCAAACTCTTGAGAAGCGTGCCTCAGCGAAAACGGTTGTTTGCAGCGCCAACTTCACTGGATTAACCGCGTACATAGACGAGTACATAACAAGAAGAGAAGATAGGAGAAAACGCTGAACTGTAACTGAGTTTTATTCAGACAAGAAAGACATAAACCGGGCAACATCTCATAGGAATGGCAACACCACCTAACGTAAACCCCATCTCGCGCACTGCCGGCTACACCCGTTGCTCCTACTGGCGACGCGATGCTGATTTGCCACAGTGGCCTAGCTACGTGGATGTTATGTTCATATTCTTTAGCGCCGCCTCGTTTCCCACTCGTGCGTAAATGCACAACGCCTTAGAACTGTCCTCGGGATTGTTTGTGTTCGCAGCATAGAAGGCTCGTTTTGTGCAGTAAGAAAAAAAATTTTGGGCCCTTCCACCCGGTGAAGACGGATGGCCAGCAAAGCTGTGGTGACGAGCCTCAACGTGACGTTTGACTGGGTCGTAGTCCAAGGCGTGCACGAAGCAAAACACGTTTTTTTGTAATTTGCGATTTAGCGCTGTTCCTGGTTATTAACTGAACGTCCAGTCCTGTCCAGTCACTGCTCCTCGCGCATGCTCAGAACGGCTCTTCACTAGCCACGTGAAACGACTATCAAGCGGCTCCGACGCAGCGTCAGACTTGGCTACTGCGCAATTGAGGCGTGCACCTGGGCACGCGCCGGCGCCAGTGCGTCTGCCGCGGCTATGACGCAACACAATCCCACACAATCCACTTTAATCCAATCCAAATCCAAGCCAAGCCAAACCCATCCAATCGAATCGAATTCAATCCAATGACCCTTGCGCTTGCGTCGAACGGCCCTTCACGGCACACGCGAAACTGCTCAACCTAGGCCAGTGTAGCTGACGCTACAAAACACACAGGAATCGTGGGTAGAAATTTATTATAGCACGGGTATGATAATGAAGGCGCATGCTCTATGAAGGCCCTATGGCCTTTTTAAGTTTGTATGATTTTTTCTATGCACCAGGGCTGTGGCGCGCAGTTTTACGATTCCGGGGATTTGAGCCGGCTCCGCAACGTGGCGCAATGCTCGCTAGCGATTCCTATCTACATCGCTCTGGGACCGGAGACGATCTGCTGGATCCTAGCCATTTACAGCTTTGCTGTAAAAAAACAGAACGAGCGAGTGTTCACCAGAAAGGGCAAACCCTGATGCGCGGCAGTGATGTAATGAACATGAGTGGCAGGCGTTTCCATTTTTACATCCTGTGTGTATTATATATTTTGGCGATTTGGGTGGAAAAACTGTAGAATAACAAATTTGTGCGATGGTACTCACTTTGAGTCCTTCAGCATTTTAGCATGAGCAGTGTGAAAGAATGCAAATGTAACATTTATATTTTTAGCAAATGGTTCTGCCGAATACAGCAACCTTGTTTCCGCACAAGTGGGTGTCTATTTTATGTCTAGTGCTGAAGTGCGAATGTGACACCAAACTCGTAACAAGACTCCCTGCGAACTTTTACTTGGGGAAGACCTTCCCCGAATAGCATGCTATACGTCAAGTCATCGCACCTCTGCAACAAACAAAGCGTGCTGCATACCGTAAAATTGAGCTCGCATCAAATTAAGATTGGGTGTATCATGTTTTACTTCATGCCCATCTTCTTTGTGTCGATGTTATTCTGTCCGCCAGTCATGTTTGTTCCCTAAATACCACCCAAGCACCGAAGTCCTTATATTTTGCATGTGCTGCATAACTAAGACAACGATTTGTTAACTTGTTTTCCCCATGTGCCGACTCATGCCCCATGCAGTGCCGACTCATGCCCCATCCGGCACTGCATTGTGTAAATTGTGCGGTAGCTGTTCTTATGTGGCCTCATTACTGTGCATTATTGCAAAGTTGAATTGCAAAAATATTCAGCTGGCTTGGGATCAGGGTATAGTAGGTGCAGTAGTAGCCCAATTGGGTCGGGGGATCTATATTTTTGGTTTCATTCCCACCAGGTTTTTGAGCAATGCATCAGCCACCACAGTCACATGGCCGTTGTTTGCTTAAAAACGTAAAGGCCACTGAAAGAGCATAGGCAAAATGCACTTAATTTAATGAAAGCCTGCATAAGCAACTGACTTCAATCCAATTCAAACCTCGGCATTAAGAAAACAGTGGCTACTAGAAATTTTATATAGAGTTGACATTTGACACAGACGAAGACTGTTTAAATGTGGTTGTGGAATAAAAATTCTTGCACTACTTTGATGCTTTCTACTGTACAACGTATACTTCACCTAAAAATGTAGGCCTAACAGGACAAGCATGTGCAATAGGACAACAGGAATAGTTTTTCAGTGATGTGTTTTTTTAAGGTTTAGTTATGCATATATACCAAGAATCCCAGCTCGCCATTCTGCTGCAGAATGTATACGTCCATGGCAGTGACCCTATCCGGGTGCGTGCATGTTTCCTTTGGCCACATCTTGTAAACATGGCTTCATCCATGTATATATAGTCACTTCAATCAACCTAGGAGTTAAGATAAGCACCGAAAATTATTTTTCAAGTTGATATAGGACCTGCAGCTTGGTTAAAAGGTCCTCAGAGTCACCGTTTACGAAATATAGTTCTTATAAATAGGCAGTTATACCTTTCATTCGCAGTCACAGTTAGTTTAAAGGTTGTCTTAGTAGTGCCAATGCTGACATTATTGATGTGGGTAAATTTTTGTTGTAGCGACCAAAGCCATCGCCGCCAGAAGCCAGGGGCCATATAGCTTCTCGAGCATTCCAGAACTGCCGTGGGTTGAAAGCCAAAGCTTCTGTGCCGTGTAGGCCAAAGGGTTCTCGTTCCGAACTCTGAAGCTCAGGGAGCGTTGCCAGGGGCCTCACTCCAAGATCGCAGCCAGAGGCATCGTGAGACCCTGGCAAGGGTCTGAGGAAGCTGGAGCTTGTTCCTGGAGCAAAGCCGGCTCTTCTTTTTCTTCTATTCTTCTTTCGCTTTCACATGAGCCCTCATACCACGATTCCTTGATATTGGCCTTTAGTGCTTAGTGCAGAAGGCATCTGGTTCTTTTTCTGTTATTCTTTGGTTGCTTCGATGACGCTGCTACTTCTTTGGTGGTTGTTATGAATTATAAGTCCCAACTTAAAATTTAAATTTAAAATTGAAATATAAAAAATTACTTCCACCTCCCCTCGCGGGAACCCCTGTGTAGATGCGACGCATAGGGTGTTCTGTTGTTGTTTCCGTTAGGTTGATTCTCCCATCGCATGAAACGGGCCGTGAACCCCCTACCGCGGCTATGACGCAACACATTCCAACACAATTCACTTTAATCCAATCCAATCCAAATCCAATTCAATCCAATCCAAGCCAAGCCAAGCCAATCCAATTGAATCGAATCCAATGCCCCTCGCGAGAGAGTGGTCACTATCGGAGAGGAGAGGGTGTGAGCGGCGGAGAGCGCAGCTCGCGCGGAGAGGAGAATGGGGGAGGGGTTTGGACGGACAACGACAACGCCGTATGGAGGGACAAGGCGAGTGAATGAGATGCCGTCGCATCTAAAATGGAACCCTAATGTGCTGTGCTGCATCAGTCTTCATATGATGTGCCTATTGCGAACATAAGTGTTTAGTCAGCATATTTGTTTCAATTGCTGTGTTGTGACTCAGCGAACGTTTCTTAGTGCTTGCCAGCTAGCTCCAATGCACACTGACTGCCCTCAGAGAGGGGAAGAGAAGAAGTAATTTCGCTGGTGGAATCAGAATTTTCACTGTTGAGTGCCAAGGGATTCAAAAATGGGCAGTACAGGGTGGCACGTAGCATAGGAGCTGGGGCATGGCATATGGTGGCTGCATTTTTAAGTGCGAATGCACTTTATAAGCGACCCTGAATTCCGGTGACCGCCGTCCGTCCACATAGCAACAGCTGCGGGTGCGCGCGCTCTTCGTCTTCCTTGGCAACGGGGGGAGATGGGCGCGCGCTGCCTGGCCGCTGACATGGCACATACCCACGTGGGGGATTGGCCAGGAATCGGGCGTGAGAAGGGCTAATGCACCCGCTTAAAGGAGTACTGACACGAAATTTCAAAGCTGAGATCCGCTCTAGCAATCAAGTACAACGACAACACAAATAGGTGTCTGTGCATGGCACATACCCACGTGGGGGTTGGCCAGGAATCGGGCGTGAGAAGGGCTAATGCACCCGCTTAAAGGAGTACTGACACGAAATTTCAAAGCTGAGATCCGCTCTAGCAATGAAGTACAACGACAACACAAATAGATGTCTGTGAATAAATGCATCTTTCTTTCTTTGTAGTTGTGTGTGTGTGTGTGATCTCTCTTTCGCGAACATTACCGAACCGCGCAAATTCAACTCATGCATTCGCACTTTCACATTCTTCCCCTCGGGGAAATGCGGGGAAATTTTTTTAGTTACAGACAGCCCCGTGTTAGTTTTTCTTCTGCTGATAAAATGTTATGTGGGGCGGTGTTTTGTAATTACTCTTCTATATGGGCTCCTTTTAATTACCACGAATTCTTGCGGATTAAAATGCATGTAATGTTACCAAGACTGAAACATCAGTTTCAATATATGTAAAGTTCAAATTTAATACATTTGAATCCACATCTGAACATCTAGCATAGCTGGCTATTAAGGATTTCTGGTGTGTAAAGCGCAAAGAAAATGATGCAGTATAGGGTGCGTGTTTTGGGGATGCGGGCTCCACTTGCGTTACAGCTGCAGCTATACAGGAGAAAGGGACTGGTCTTCCAAAATACAAAAATGTATAAGGATGGGTCATACATCATTGTTTTGAACCTATAGGCTGCAGTTTTCGATCATATTTGATCGAATTTCTAGCTTGTTAGAAAACATAAAAAACAAGACTTGTCTTGAGGTATGCTTCAGTGAGGGAAACGATCGCACATGCTGCTTTTCAGGCTTCTGTACAGAGAATGTGGCACAAAGTGTCACTACGTTTACCCCATGTGTACACTATTTTTAAAGAAAAAAAATTCTGAAAACAGGTTCTATGCAGTTTGAAAGGCCCCGTGATCGTTGCTCCCATTATCACCTTCAAATTGATTGGACTCCACAAGTATGCAATACCAATATGCTGAACTTGACTCGTGTGCGAAGTTTGTGTGCATGTAAGAGAGGTGTGAATAAATGCATCTTTCTTTCTTTGTAGTTGTGTGTGTGTGTGATCTCTCTTTCGCGAACATTACCGAACCGCGCAAATTCAACTCATGCATTCGCACTTTCACATTCTTCCCCTCGGGGAAATGCGGGGAAATTTTTTTAGTTACAGACAGCCCCGTGTTAGTTTTTCTTCTGCTGATAAAATGTTATGTGGGGCGGTGTTTTGTAATTACTCTTCTATATGGGCTCCTTTTAATTACCACGAATTCTCGCGCATTAAAATGCATGTAATGTTACCAAGACTGAAACATCAGTTTCAATATATGTAAAGTTCGAATTTAATACATTTGAATCCACATCTGAACATCTAGCATAGCTGGCTATTAAGGATTTCTGGTGTGTAAAGCGCAAAGAAAATGATGCAGTATAGGGTGTGTGTTTTGGGGATGCGGGCTCCACTTGCGTTACAGCTGCAGCTATACAGGAGAAAGGGACTGGTCTTCCAAAATACAAAAATGTATAAGGATGGGTCATACATCATTGTTTTGAACCTATAGGCTGCAGTTTTCGATCATATTTGATCGAATTTCTAGCTTGTTACAAAACATAAAAAACAAGACTTGTCTTGAGGTATGCTTCAGTGAGGGAAACGATCGCACATGCTGCTTTTCAGGCTTCTGTACTGAGAATGTGGCACAAAGTGTCACTACGTTTACCCTATGTGTACACTATTTTTAAAGAAAAAAATTCTGAAAACAGGTTCTATGCAGCTTGAAAGGCCCCGTGATCGTTGCTCCCATTATCACCTTCAAATTGATTGGACTCCACAAGTATGCAATACCAATATGCTGAACTTGACTCGTGTGCGAAGTTTGTGTGCATGTAAGAGAGGAAGAGGGGAACCTTTTTATCTCTAAAGCCCAGAACAGTCTTTCTCAATACCTGTGTATCTTGCGGTTTCTTATAGTTATAGGTATGCCTCTGCGAACCTTTGCGCTGCAGAACGTGGCATACTTGTATCTCTTCAGCAAGAGACTACTGAGAAATTCACAGAAGGAGGAAAATCGTCCTGTATATTTTGTAAGATTAGTACGCTGTGGAAAATGTGAATGTGCACGACGTAATATTTTATTAGCGAATTATTTCTCTATGTAAAATTATGTTGTTTTTGGTGAGCCCTAAAAAAATAGGACTTTTTTTCACTCAAGATTTTGAATCGACTCTGACGAAAAGGTCAAACAAAGCCTAACCCGCCATGCCAGCATGCCTCACAACACCTGAAAGAAACGGTTGTTATCACTTTTGATGTTTCCTTTTGGGCTTACTCAGTTCCAAATGCTTGTGGTCCTCTATATGACACTGTATAGACTAATGACACTCTCAAGCTGCTGGAGACAGCGGCTTCAATTTTTTCAAGTATCTTTGAGTACGGAATACACCTTCAAGACTTTTATTCTGGTGTTCATTGAAAAGCAATGTTTTTAATTCTACTCCCTCTGATCACTTTATGTTTTGATAACGTCCATAAATGAGATAAACCAGCTGTCAGCAAATGATTAAGTCTATTGATGGACACTTCACAAGACAAGTAAAAGTCATCGCGAAGCTGCTCATGTCCATCAATATAAATCAGAATGCACCCAGTTACTTTAAAACTTAAATTGTCCTGGAATTTCTTTTCCGTCCTTGGAAGACTTTCAAATCTTCGGGTTTCCACGTGGCGAGGTTATTTGAATCGTATATTGTGGGAGGTCATTGAGTGTGGTCCTGACAAACCTGATTCCTTATCGCTTAGTGCAACACCAGCAACGCCTAGTCAAACATCTTGAGCAAGGCACATTTGAGTGCGCATCCGCCAAGTGTTTTTTTTTCATCTGGCTGGCCTCAACTTTGAGGTTGGCGAAAAGCCTTAAGTTACTGGCCACAATGAGACTAGAGCATCGCCACCTACTTTGAAGACCAATTGCAATGTCTACCTTCTTTAACGAAAATGCGGTTACATGAATTCAACATGAATATCAACAGTTGATTTTAGTTTTATCTAGTCTGTGCCCACCCTGCTGGCGTTGATGCCTCGTTAGCTTTCGTTTTCCTATCTGTCGGTTCGTGTACAATTGTGATCAGGTGTTTTGTACATCCAAAGGAGGCTTGCATCCATTGCTGCCTATGTAATTGTTTCTAAAGGTGGATTTGCCAAAAATGCAGAAACATAAGGCCGCGTCACACGTCTGATGAAGACAGACAATTAGAGAAAGACCGCTAAATCTTAGGCAGAACTCAAAAGCATTTGGGTACAAAAAGAACTTAAAAAGGTTTCCGCTCTGCTTCAGAATTTCATCTAGTCAAATAAAACAATAGTTGCAATCTTCAGAACTTCGTCTAGTTGAATGAAACTAAGTGCAATAAATGAAAACACTTTCGCTTGTTCTTGGCAATATATTTTGATGTGTGCGAACTGCGTTCGTACCGATTACTTTTGTTAAAAAGCCTTTAAAAGTCCTTGACATTTTTTATAAAAAATGTGTACGGAAGGGTACCCTGCTTCTTATGCTAGATTTCAGAACATAGAAAATGTTACATGCACCTAATTTTTACGGGCCCTACAGGCCGAGACTCACGGTTGGCCTTTTACTGTGTGTATATTTTTTTGTTGAATTATTTCTTTGTGCTCCCAGCTGCTGCCAACATCTTGCCTTCACCTTTGGCTGCATCAGTTGGAGTTGCTTCTGCCACTTCCCATATTTTATAAACGGCCATGCTCACCCTAGTACCGCGGCTGTTACAGGTGTGTATTACACATCATTTTCTCAGTTCACACAAGAATTACCTTGGGGTATTTACAAGATAACAGGGGAGATACCTTGTGGTACCTAAAACCAGTCTCTTTGGTCTGACTAATAAAGGATATATCCACTCACTTGCTCCGCCATTTTGGTTCAGATACTTTCCCTTCTGAAGTGTGTTTTGTTGAAATAAGCACCCAAGTGCTTCCCGCGAAACCCAAATAATAACGTTTTACACTATTATATTGGTTACAAGTGACATGACAAGAGATGCTATTATATACAAAGGCATGAGAACACTACCGGGGGTGACTACATTCATGAACACATGAAAATTCTCACACATAAATATACGGTAAAAAGGATCTGTATTGCAGACAAAAAATAACGAGACTTGTAGCATGAGGACACGTCTGGCAGTGCATCTGGAAAAGAAAGGGAAGTAACAAGTGGCAGATCCTGAGATATTCACAGCCTAGAACACGGCTTGACAAAGATAACCAATAGTAACGAAGAAGCAAAAACATATGGAGATGGTAGAAATTACCGCGTGCTGTATTTGGTGTTTAATCCTTTAACGCCTACGGCTTTCGTATTGCATGGCTGCATCGGCGGATCGCCTCCTTTGTCTTGAAAGAGTTCATCACCTGCCGACCCTGCTCCGATGCCTCATTCAATTCTTCGTCAGATTCGGCTCCCTCTAGCGCACTTGTGGTCAAGTTCAGTTTATTGTTAGGTGACGCCCAGAAGGTTTTAGGCTCATAGGGCACTCAACCGCATTGACCTGGGTTCTTCTGAGGGAGTGAATGCCCAGGACGACATGAAAGTCGAAAAGAACGGGACATTCCGCTTCTGCGCTTAGCTATCTGAGGCGCGACCAGGTTATTTGCCATCTTCTGCCAAAGAAGGTCGGTAATTCATTCCGAAATAGGTTGGAAGTGTGGGATACCAGGAAGGCGTGCTCAGGCGGCTTCGTTTTACTGCACAGGATGCATCTCGTGCTGTAGCGCACAAAGGAGCATCAAGTCTCCTGCCGTGCCGTAACTGGCAGCACTTTGGCATGAAAAGGAAAAAAGAAATCTTTATAACCGGTGGCCACAGGCAAGGTTCACGCACGCCTCAATACATTCTTGCCTGGCTTGCACTCGTAAGGTTGCCGATGCAGAGGCAGTGGAAGGACTTTTGCCAAGATGTGCTGTAACGCTTTCGTGCCTAGCGGTGAGTCCGTAATCCCTTAAAAACTGCTCCTCTAATGTTACGAGGGCAGTGGTAACTTTTTTGTAGAAACCAGTGGTACTCAGATTGTAGTTAAGGCCCTCTGACGTGGTGAGCCAGCTGCTTAAGTGTGTGCGGAGCCAAGGTATTGTAAAGCCACACGAAGGAAAGAGCCCGGCTGGTCGCGGATGTACAAGGAGCGCTGTAAGATCAACTTGAGCTCTACATTCACCAGGCCCACCCCTCCCTTCTCAATAGACTCCAAAACAGGTTGGGGCAACACACGAGTTCGTACTTTGAATGCCAGAGGTAGGCCGCCCATAACCGGTGAAGTTTGTTTAATGAGCTGGCGTCAATCATAGCGATGCGTGCTCCGTGACCACAGCTCCCGAGTAGCGTTGCTCCAACTCGTCCCTTAATTCTGATTTTCCGATTTGAAGTTCCTTCTGGAATTCACCTAGTTGTTCCTCTTCGACATCAATGAGCCCCCAAAGGTTTTTTAAAATGCTGCGCTGCTTGGCTCTATCTTCAGCAGTCTCTATTCTGCCAATGTGATTGCTTCATGCTTGACCTTTTCATTAGGCTGTTCCCAGGCAATGTTTTCTTGGGCACCTAATATCAGATTTTCTATTTCTTTCGTAATTTTATCGATAATCAAAGTATTTTTAGCATGATGGCATTCATTACCTAACGCTTACGGGGCTTTGGAGCAGCCAAAGTGTGGCCGAGATGGGCGTCAGAAATACCCAGCCCGTGGAGGGAAGAGGGGATTTGTGTGTTTTCATAGCAGACTACCTGTGACAACAAATCCACAGGAATATAAATGCAGTCAAAGCGGACCTGCAACTGGCCGCTGCAATGCATATTGTGCACTGTGTTCGATTCCTGCTTTAAAGCAGCATCCACCAAGATGCAGCTTTGTAGTGCGGATCTAAAAATTCTCGCTGACGGGCCCGCCTTGCCTGTCCTCCTCTCCCGGCATTTAGGATGCAGTTAAAGTCACCCCTAAGAAACACGTTTGTAGGGGCGGCAGGAGAGAGCGGAATACATGAAACAACTCAGCCTGCTGGTGGGAGTCGTTGGGGGCGTACGTGCACAGGAAACGGGTGAGCTCCCTACCCATGACCTCATGGACCATTCAAATGAGGCCATCTCTCGCCAGTTTGCAGTAAAAAATTCGGAATGTTCTTAGAATGGCTGAACCCCCCATTCGGACGCCCGCCACGGGACAAAAACAGCAATATTTATTTTTGAAGAACTAGGCGAAATTCTTTGCGTGTGCCGGATTTGTGATTTTGGTTTCCTGTAAAAAGGCGACGTCAATATTATGGTCTTCAAGACGTTCAGTTACAAACACCTGCGCTTTGAGGAGATGGGACTCACAACATTACTCGTGGCAAGCTAAGGTTAATTCTGGAAAGTGGCCATCGTGGTTTAAGGGTTGTTGGCGAGAGGGCTCACCCGTTCATTTCACTAGGTGCGCGTGGAATTGCTCGCGTGCACTACTTTTCCGTAAGGTTTTTCGCGGGTGTTTGCTGCTCCGCTCTGGTAGCGTAACACTGCGTGCAGGTTTCCTGGTCGCACCCATAGGCACGACATGCACGACACCATGGTTTATAGGTCGGTTCCGGTAGTGTCCAATGTGGTACCACCAAACGCACAGTGGTGGATGACCAGGAACTTCAATTCGCATGGGGTTGCCATCTTAGTGGCCTGGTGGCGAACCGATTCAAGCGATGTTGGAGTCGACGGGATCACAAGAACAGTTCTCGTTGTTGTCGTTGTGTGTGCGAGTTGAGGTTTTTGCCATCTTCTGCAAACCACCGTCGGCACACGGCAGAAGCTTAGTAACTGGCAGATGAGGAGCTTGTCAGGGATTTACGGTAGCACTTAGTAAACCTTTACCGCTAATTCCCAGCGGTTGGGGTTAGTCACTAGGCACCACCTCCCTTTCACCATGATTTCGGAGTGCAATGCCAACTGTAGCATGTTTTCTTCTAATCTAAATGCTGCCATCCGAAAGTGTTTGAATTAGAGCGGTCAGAGGCACTCGATATTGTAGAGGTCTGTGGTATCGGCGAGCACTGATTCGAAATATTGCACTCTGTACGGCCGCGTGGGTGGGTCACCGTGGAGAAGTGAATGGTTAGACCACTGTCCAGTGTGAAGCGGTGCGGGGCGAGGTCGGTAGGCAGCCAGAGGTTGGGGGGGTGGGGTTGGTTCTGCTTGTCACGGGAAAACCAGTCCGACGCGACCGTGTCTCATGCTTCTGAGGAGCTCTCACTTGACATAACTTGCCCTGATGGGTGCTATAAGATTTTTTGCGAAAGGCTAGCACCACAGCTGAAACTCCATAACAAATTATGCGCTGTTATTTATATGACATTGTACTTAATAATGGAGCGGAAGAAATTTTCAACTATTTTGCCAGTACATAAAACTTTGCTTCAACTGCTTCGTAAATACTACAGAGAATTTTATTAATCCATCTGTTTTGATCAGTAATGAGCTTTTTCAAAGAAAACTAAGGCTGAAATAACGAAAAGCTTACTTTTCGTCACAAACGATTGCTGTGAGAGCATTCTGTTAGCAAAGTAGTGAAAACGAGAACATGATACGTGGCCAGTCAAGTTGCTTGTGTGCAACTTTTTTCCTTTCTTTCCTCATAACATTGTGCAATTTATGTAAAAAAACTATTACTTCTTTTACTTACTATTACTATAAGGGTTCAGTTATCAGTTGTATGATATCCGTAATCTAAAAGATTATTTCATTTATTGATTGATTTGTTTACAAGATACTGAAATCTTTACTTAAGAAGCACTAGGCAATAACGAATGGGCATAATCTATACAAGAAAGGTGAACAGGTGTACTTTTAGGCAATTATGCAAGACGCAAGATAACGTGCATATAAAAGCAAACAAAAATTTTGTTCACATGGAGGAATAATACCGCAATACAAAAAGCATCAATAAAAAACCTCAAAGGCAACAACTTGTTCATTCAGTGTAATGGCAAATCAACATTCAGAGTGCACTGGGAAGCAAAAAGTGGCAGAAGCAAAGCCAAATTATTTAGAATAAACTGTAAAGCACTGGACAAGGAAAGCACTCCACAGGGGAAACCAAGCACTACACAGATACAGGGGTAATGTCGGACTGTTGGTGTATCTTGTATGTTGATTGCGGAAATAAATAATTGGACATTATGGCGCTCTTCAGCAGCCAGTTTATTCCAGTCGTGGATGCGATGGGGTACAAACAATGTTTCAAAGCATCAGTTCAACATGAGTATTCCTTTATCTGTTTAGAATGTTGCGCATGCGTGAATCGTCAAGTTAAACTCAACAGAAAAGAGAAATGCTTATTAAGCGCATAGAGTAAGTGGAAAGGAAGACAGATTTCCAGTGGAAGTCACCAAGGAAATATGCTGTGCCGAGCAGAACTAATCAAAGTGTTTTACTTCAAAGACAGCATTTTTAGATGAAAGTTAGGTAGAGGCATGGTAAATAGGGCACATTACCTTGTGATAAGTAATTTGTGGACCTATCAAATTCCTTCTTAGACACTTTATGAAATCTGTCCTACTCAGAAACATTTGAGCTGTAAAGCTGACTTGAATGCCTATTGTAACGTGTAGAAAAATTAAAAGTATGGTTTTCGGTCAAAACTTTTCAAGCTACAGTGACTGTACCCAGAGCAGGAACACTCGATATCGCGCCGGTGTAATCAATAGTGCCCGCAGACGCTCGTCAGTTGCTTGGATCAAAGAGAGTTAGGCTAAACATCCTTCACACTGCCGCACAGTCGGTGATCATAACCTCTCCCAGAGGTAGTGGTGAATTTGGCTGCTTTTTAACCTTTCGCTCTCCTACTGCATGAGCGTTCTTTGCGTGTAAAAGAGCTGTTGTCAAGTTGACGTGACGCTCCCTAATGTACTGTTTATAGCTGCCAAGCTTGCTCGTATGGGTGGGCTGCCCTGAAAAGACGGAGTCTCAGGTTTCGTATGCAACGGCAATTGTGGGAACCAACCTCTGTAGTTGTGCAGGTCTACCTGTCTAATGTACAGTTATGTGTTCATGTAGTGAGACCCCAGCATTCAGTCTTCGTTGGTTATCGTCAACGTGCCTAAAATTTCTTTAACATGCCATGGAAGCTTAGTGGCTAAGGTGTCGCACTGATAATCGAAGGATGCAGTTTGATCTTGGCAGCGGCAGCGGTATCGGAACTGGAGGTGAAAAAAATATTCTCCAGGTGTCGAGACTTCAATTCACATTCCTGGTTTCACCAAGCTATCAATTTATAGGCCTTTTCTTTAGGGACCATGCATCCACAAAATTTATAATTTATTACTGGTCACTGCATGGAGTCATGTTGTCTTTACACACACAAAATAATCGGACAAAAAAACAGTGGAAACATTTTTACGCACATGGCTGCTCGCATTATCCACATACGTTTTTTACTGATCATAAAAACAGTGCATCTACATTCCAAATTTAAGAAACCATGTTCTGCACCATGATAGAAGCACAATCTTTTATTTTTTTATTTCTTGCTCCATAATTTACGGTAGCAAGAAGGGCGGCTGCACATTCTTCCGTTAAAGAACAATATGTGTGCACAGTGACTCGTTATTTCTAGGTCTATGCTGAGGTTGGGGTTGTCATGTGGCATGAATTGAAACGTGTGAATGAAAGCATGCTTTGGTGTTTGTTTGGGGAGCGAGTGCACTGTGTGAGATGACTGGTTGCTATTTTTTTTCTTTTCATCAATCAAATGCCTCTGAGGGGCTCCACTAGCAGTGGGTGCCCACAGAAACTTTTATATTTCAGTCGACCAACTCCTAATTAAACAATATACAGATGCATTTAGTTCACAGCAAGTGATTCATTCGTTACAAAAATTTGTAATATATTTCGATATGCGCTGAAAGTCACTGATATGCAGTGTAGTAACCTCGAATGAACATTACTGTTGATTTCTGCATCATCATCATCAGCCTCCCCATCTACGCCCACTGCAGGGCAAAGGCCTCTCCCATTATTCTCCTAGTATCCCAGTCCTGTGCCAAATCTGACCAATTTATCTTTGCAAGCTTCTTGGTCTCATCTGACGATTTAACTTTCGGCCGCCTCCTTCCACGCTTGCCTTCTCTAGGGTTGCACTCTGTTACCCTTAATGGCCAGCGGTTATTTCACCTTCACATGTCCTGCTCACACCTATTTCTTCTTAATTCCAACTGATATGTGCTTAACACAAGTTTCTCCCTTGACCCACTCCCCTCTCTTCCTGTCCGTTGATGTTACACCCATCATCTGCTGTTCCATTGCCTGCTGAGTCGTCCTTAATTTAAGTTAGACCCTTTTAGTGAGTGTCTAAGTTTCTGCCCCCCATGTGAGTACCGATAAGATGCAGGTTTCATATACTTCCCTTTCAGGGACAAAGGTTAGGCTGCCATTATTTATTATACCAGTGTTAAAAGCATTATTAACAATACAGATTTTTCTGTACCGATGACTAGAAGGAAGAACTGCATGGCAAGGGAGGTGCTACTGCAACGGTGTGCGCAAGGCCCCTGATCAAGCTACTCTTGATGGTCAACTTGCCACAGGAGTTCTCCTCGTCTGGAAAAACAGCGAAGCATGCTTTTCCCTCCAGCGAGTGGCATCTTGCATTGTGTGTAACTATATCTTCGTGTTGCTACAGACATCAATTTCTTCACCAGATAATGTAAATGGCCAAGATTTTTATTGTCAGCCATACCCTGTACAAATATCAGCTTTGTCAACAACCTGCGGCTTCTTAGTTTTTATTGCTAGAAGAAGTATTTAATTTTATTCAGCCTTTGCACCACGAAATCTTTTCTCACTTTTCGACCATTGCAGTGTGTGACCATTTTGGCAGTTTCTGGCACCACGAAGACGAACGCGAATTGTTCAAGAATCCCTGTCATACCTGAGTAATTGAGGGACGCACCACTGAAACACCATTGAATAATTTCTGTGCTTCCATGTATTTTTATTTTGTGTTTTTGTTTTTTGATCGTATCACTTGGTGTGAATTAGATAGTCGTTTAAATCTGTCTAGTTGTAACTATTAGTGAATCATTTCTGGGTTTCCCCGTATTTTCTTTTGTTCCAAAAGCATATCACATTATGTGAAATATCCAAATAGTGCAACTTTATGTTGTATTCTTTACCTTTTTTCGCTTTATTGCTTTAATAGTGTACATGTAAACAAGAGACCAGGGCTAAACGCGAGAACCACCTGACGGGGTCCCGGTCCCCTTTCCACGTTAATACATCAATTCATATCAATACAATAATGAATACATTAAAACAGTTCTATCAGAGTCACTCGGAGCATAATGCAGAAAGGAAAACAGTCAGACAGTGTACTTATCACTTTCAACAAAGTAACAGAATATAACAAAGTAACCGAAACATGAACATGAGCATTTGTCAGTTTATACATTACTAGCCTTACCCTCACGCTTAAATTTTCATTAGCGTACAAGTAACAAACGCAAAAGCAAATACAAAAAAGTAAGCCATATTGATAAACACAAACAACCAAAAAGATAAAATTTGTACTGATGTTCATTCAGGGCGATGGATTTTGGCGGACATCAAAGCCTTTCAAAGTTGTTTCTATCCACTTTTTCTAGTCCATAAAACACCCCAAGTACATTGCATAGAGATACAGGTTACCGAGTTATCACAGAAACATTTGTGTTCACTAAAAGCGTCCTGCACTTCTTTTTAAAGGTGGATGGGACGTCGTAAAAATTCATGCAAAGTTCTTGCATATTTAGCACTAGTGTTTACTGAAAATCAATAGTCTGCTCGTAATTCGTCTTTATAGGCAATGGTCTTCATTTTGGATTCGCGATATTATATTCGCGTTCACTTTCAGATGGTAATTTATATATCCCGCTCCTGTATATCCACTGTAGAAGCTTAAAATAATAAACTTGGTCGGCTTTCAGCATGTTGTATTTAATGAAGAGTGGTCGTGTTCTTAGATCGCGCCTATAACCTTTGAAATTTTCGCACATTCGCAGTATTTTATTTTGCAGAATAATTAACCTATTGTAGTTATACGCGGTTGTGGTGCCCCATACCAGGATTCCGTAGCTTAGCATAGAATAGAAAAGGGAAGAATATAATGTCTGTTTCAGCCAGTTGGGTATCAGTGTGTGTATTTGATAAATTTGCCCAGTAACACGTGATAAGTCCGATCTAAGGCTATTAACATGCGCAGTCCATGTAAGGTCTTCGGCAAACCAGACCCCTAAGAATTTCTGTTCAACAACTCGGTGTAGTGTGGTACCATTGTAGGTTATACTGATGTTGTAGAGATCTCTTTTATTTATTGGTTTGAATATAATATACTTTGTTTTACTTGTATTTAGACTTAATTGATTGTTATGGAGCCAGTTAGAAAGCTTTATGAGGTAGGAATTTGCAGCTTGTTCTAGACACTTTTTTGTTGTCCCTGAAAAAAATATATTTGTGTCGTCAGCGTACATGATCATGTTGGTTGAGCCGGGTATCGTGGTTATGTCGTTTTTATATATAAGAAACAGGAGCGGTCCCAGAATGGAGCCCTGCGGAATGCCACAGGTTATTTTCATTTTAGTAGAAAAAATGTTACCAACACATACGTACTGGGTTCTTTCAGCAAGGTAACTTTTAATTACGCTTAGTGCTACTACGCGCACACCGTAGCACTCAAGTTTCTTTAAGAGACTTTTATGCTGGACAGTGTCGAAAGCCTTCCTAAGGTCTAAGAATAATCCCAGTGTTAGTAATTTCTTTTCGATGTTTTCGACTATTTTTTCTTTGATATGAACTAGTGCCATTTCAGTACCCTTGTTTTTTTGGAAACCATATTGAGCGTTGTTTATAATTTGGAGCTTTTCGAAGAAGAGTTTCAGCCTGTCATTGATGACCCTTTCAAATATTTCAGAAAATATAGGTAGAACTGAGATAGGTCGATAGTTATAGATTTCTGTTTCACCACCTCCCTTGTAGACAGGGGTGACTAGCAATTTTCAGTTCGTCTGGGAAGTATCCTGTTTCGAACATCTTGTTTATTTTGTGCGTTAATATTGAACTCATGATATGTGCAGTATACTTGAGGGGTAGGGCTTTCACTTCATCGTATCCTGCTGCCGCCTGGTTACATAAATCCTGGATTATTTTAAATATTTCACCCGTTGATATAGGTGCAAACATTATGGATGGCGACAGGCTACACTGCAAGATATAAGAATCTACGCAGTCAGTTTCTTCTGGACTATTACCGATATTAACAAAGTGGCGGTTCATTTTGTTTGCGAGTTCCTGACCAGTGACAAGGCGATTGTTAATCAAAACTTCTTTTACATTGCTGTCTAAAGGCTTTCTGTTCATTACATCGTTTATTAAGTTCCACATTTTTCTTTGGTCTCCCTGGGTGGTCATGAATCTCTGTTCATAATATTCGCACTTCGCTTTTTTTAGCTCAGTGTTAGCTTGTTTCTGAATTGCTTAAATTCTGAAAATAAAGTAGGTTCCCGTTTTCTAACAAATTTATAATACAGTCTATCTTTTTATTTTATTGTCTTGTACAAGTGAGGAGTAATCCATGGTTTTCTAATTTTTTTGTGTTGTTTTTTGCATTTCCGCAGTGGAAATGAGGTATTGTATAATTCTGGAAACTTATCGCAAAAACTTGTAAATGCAGTTCTAGGATATGTGGTCGTCATACACGTGGTCCCACATTTCAAGCTCTATGCGGTGAGCAAAGCTTTCTAACGACTGTTTATTTATTTGGCGGGTGAAAAATATACTATTCCTGCAATATTTTTTTGGTTGTTACTGGCGCAAGACAGAATATTGGCATATGATCAGATAAGTCACATGATAGCACACCACATTTAAGACTACTGTTTTCTATATTTGTTATAATACATCAAGGCAGGTTGCTGTGGCAGTCGTCACGCGAGTAGGCCGTCGTATCGTATTTTGGAAAGCATGGGCATGAATGATGTCTTTGAGCTCTCTTGACGAAGGGCTATCATTGTTTGAATCGATGTTAACATCGCCAAGAATCACAATCGGTACAGCCATGGGGCCAAAACTGTCTAATGTATTTTCCAGGAATGTCATAAATTCAGGTAGAATGCCAGAGGGTGGCCTGTACAGTGCACCAATGACAACACTTGATAACCTAATGCACAGACTTTCAATATTTGTATGAATACTTGTTAGTTCAGCAATGATCTCGTGTGGCAAGTTCTCTCGCAGGTAAATGGCAATGCCACCACCTCTTTTATTTTTCCTGCATAAGGTTTTAACCTTGTATCTATGAAAGTGGGGTGGTATATCGTGTGATGTTAGCCAAGTTTCTTTTAGTACTATGGCATCGAAGACAAGAGAGAACGACCTCAGAAATGCTTCCAGATTATCGACCTTATTTTTAATGCTTCCGATATTTAAGTGTAGCATTTTAAACAGAGTCTCTTCCTTTCCAAACTTTCTGTTAAAAGCTTCAGAGTTGAACAGGGGGCAATCTTTTTCCCCAGCTTCCACCGATTGCGTTTCCGTTCTTATCTGACATTGAAACAGTACGGTCTTTAGCGCGTGATTTTTTCAAGATCAGATATGCCGGTTATTCTGATGGCATCCGTGGCCTCATTCTGTCTCGCATAGATTTTTCCCCCAGCTGTCCACACGAACTTCAACCCTTCCTGTTTTTTCTTTGCAACTGCGGCACCCATCAGCTTCTTGTTCGAATTCGTCAGGTGCTCGTTTATAAAAACAGGCGCCGTACTGCCACCATATTCAAGGTCCTTAGTAGTGATTTTGTTTTTCCGGGCCTTTGCCAGTAGCTTATCACGCTTCGACCTTTGAACAAAGCGAACAACAAGGTTTTTATCGAGTGGCTTAAAGGTTGGCACGCGGTGGCATATGTCAATATCACCATCTGAAATCGGCTCGTCCAAGAAGGCGCCAATTCTTTTCACCACGTCACACGCGTCCCCTTCCTCGTGCACAGCCTATATTTCCAAATTGTTTGATCCCTGATATTGCTCCAGTTGTTCGATCTTTTCGCTCAGATGCCTGTTTTCAGCAGCCAGCTCATCGTTTTGTTTTTTTGCCGCGAGTAGTTCATTTCGAAGTTGTTTCATTTCATTTCTGAGCTCCTTTACACCGTCACACGTGTGGCTGCAATACTTCCCGCTATCTTTTAGGGTTCTGAGATCCGCCCTTAGATAAAGCTTTAGATCTTCAAGTTCTTTAGTCACGTCTTTGATTTCTTTGCTCATGCTGACAAAAAGAAGCACGAGTCACACACAACACTACACTCTACAATCCCCCAAGAACACACAAGTAAAGAATTCACACCCGTGTGTTCGACGTCGATGACAAGTGCATGTCCACTGTCTTTCAGGGAATGCAATTTGCCTCTTACCCTAGAACACTAGAACAGCGAGCCACATTCCTAAGCCCTATTCAATAATATATGTTTTTAAAGTTTTTTTGTTTAGTTGTCTGCTATTTCGCTAGGTGTGAATCATTTCGTCAAGTAAATTTGTACTGGTCGCTTAACTGCCGTACAGTCATTTCTGTATATACACCTTCTTTTCTAGTGTTCATAACCATTTCCGTAGATGTGGGTTTACCTAAAGTACAATATTGCACTCGCAGCCACCACTAAAATCTACTTCTGTGTTTTCAAGGTGCTTTTGTTTTATTGTTCGCGAATATTTTCACTGGATGTGAAATATTTAAAGTTTCGTAAATCTGCCTTGCTCTTGTAACAACCAGTCAATAATTGGTGTTTCCACACTTTTCTTGCATTGTTTCCCATTCATTTCACTTACTGTGAGATATTTCAAGATGCATAACAATATCTTGTTCTTCCACCGTGGGTACATATTTCCTTTCTTTCCTATTTTACCCAATCTTTCTACTGTGTGTGACTTATTTATAGTCATGAAAATCTGTGTTATTCTTACAATTATACAACCAGCGCCCTTTAATACAGGGCAGATAGGCATCAAAAACTAAGTGTTTATGTTGCAAAAATGTATTAGATATTTCTGAAGTCAATATAAACTTTTTTATATTGACCTGAACTTTTTATTTTACCTGAACTCTTCTAGGTTTTATGTGTACTTTGAAAGCTTTCTGTCTGCCCAGCGGCACTTATTGATAGTTAGCTTGGCAAGACTGTCATTTTCACCAGTTTAATTGTTTATTTGTTTTTGCGATAGTTTATTAGCAGATAGCCTGTACAGCTGTGCTGTGTGGTCCAATTTGATGACACCAGTGTGGCTGCATTTCTGTCAAGGGCACTTGTGCTGATCAGGACTGGTGTGCTATAACTGACTGCCTCTTGTTTTCGGTGTGACATTTCTTGTTTGGAGCTCTGCTTTGTGTGCTTCTGCAAGAGTCTTTGGTCAGCTTCGCCCTTCACATATGAGACGTTATGCAATAAGCAGCACTTCAAAAATGGAACACATTGCTGTAGAATCCAGCTGCCAAGTAACAGCAAACAGTGCTCTGAATAGCTAGCAAGACATGTATTTGAAGTAAAAGTGCCCACAACACATAGGCAACCTCACAAAGGTCGCTGGCCAAGCTGCAAATAAAGTATAATGTAAATTTAATGCATACTTGTTAGGCTTAACAATTTCATACTAACGCACACTATACAAGTATCGAAAAAACTAATGTTTGTGCCAAAGACAGCAAAACAATGTAGACTATACGTACATATACGTCTTGCATGCGTACTGCTTCAATATTCATAAGCTCTACAACTAAGGTAAGATCCCATAAACAGCATATAAAAGTACCCTGAGAGGTAGATTTTTTATTATCCTTTGTGTGATATTGATGGGTTTTTTGTAGTTGTAGCAACGTTAAATAAATGTAATTTCGACCAGAACCGTACGCCTCCTGAACATCTGTAATGTCGATTGCTTACATCTTCCGGATATCTGAAGCACATAACGTGATTTGCTGTGAAATTTGAAATTTTATATTGTTATGTAGGATAGAACACAAAGGTAAAGGACTTTTTATTTAGGGTGAACTTGTGCCCGAACAGGACAAGAGAAAATGAGCCCTGCGTCTCCCTCGACCTGTGAGAACACACTCCAAGAACCGCGTCGTCCCACTGGTCAAGGCTTGCCATGCGTTCGAAGAAGCTCAACCAGTCTCCGGCGTCTTTGAAAAGATCGAAGTGGAAGGCTTGCGGCGTTTGCGGCAGGTGAAGAATGAACTGGCCTTGCGCGCTGCTCAAACTGCTCATGGCGGCCGAGCTGAGTGTGTGCTGCGCCGCTCTCCTTGTTGTAGTGGGTAGAAACCCGAACCCAGGTGAGGCTCCTTGAAGCCGGCGACTGCCTCGCAAGAAGGATGGGTGTCAACTCGTTAGCTGCAGTCCGACATCGGGTAGGACTGTCGTGTCGATGTATGTAGGGGCTTCACATGACTCGAGCCCGCACCTTCACCCCAATTTGTCACACAGGGTGGAAGACAATCGTGAAGAAAGGGCTTTTTGTTAGGGACAACTTGTGCCAGAACAAACGAGAGAAATGAGAAAAGGAGCCCTGCTTCTCGCTCGACCTACGAGAACACACTCTCCACGTTCGTGGCTTGAACTCTTGCGTGATCTCCCCTTCGCGGTGCACGTGCGCTCGTGCCTTGTTTGGCGATCCGACACAAACTCGCGCTTCCGGCACCGAGTTTGCGCTGCCGGTTCCAGGAGATTGTTGCACGTGGAACGTGGCTCACTTTGCGAGAGCTCCGAAATCATGCGCCATCACCACTCCCCAATGAGGCATCGTCTTGATGCCTATAGAATTATAGAGAGAGCATATATAGCATAAAGACCAGATTTGAGAAAGCGCGTGACAGAAGTCAAAGAAAAACCCTACGGTAAAAAAAAGGAGGGCTAAAAATTTAATTGAGAAATCAATGTTGTTGGGTTGACCGCCCGGTGGGGTCCTACTTAAACCAAGAAGCCCTGGGTCTTGCGGCCTGTCTCGCCCGGACTGCGAGACAGATATTGGTGATCCGGGTTGGGGGCGGGTCAATCCACTCTCCCGCTGCTGAAACTAACGAAAGAAACAAATAAAAGTTATTTTTGCAACACACACAACTTCCTTATCATTCGCTTGAACCACACAGTCACATTCAGTGTTTGTCTCCAAAAAATAACAGAAACTAAGAACGAAGTAGCCCTAATGGCGAAGCGGTATTACCGAGTTATCTACGGCTTCATCCGTACCACATGGAGACCATCAGCTCGCAGATGGCGTCGCGTCTGCACAGCCCCATCTGAGATGACCTCGTAGCTCACGTCGCTTAGTCGGCGTAGCAATCTGTACGGTCCGACGTAGCGGTAGAGTAACTTTTCGAAGACGCCCGCGCGGAGAAACGGAGTTCCCCCCCTAACAAGATGTCACGGCCGGGTTGTACTTCACCTCTCTTCTACGTAAGTTGTAACGTGCTGCATCGGTGGTTTAATGTCTCTGAATGTAAAAGCTAGCTATCTGGCGGGTTTCTTCAGCACTATCGCTGAAAAGATCCGCTTCTAGAATTACTTAGTCGGCGATTTCACAACACAAGATCGCATCCAGCATCGTTCTCGCCTCACGGCCATAGACGCCACGGAAAGGGGGTAAATGGTTTGTCAACTACAGAGCGGTATTTTATTCTAATGTGATGTACGATAGTACTTCACCCAATGCCTTGTGCTCGACACCTACGTACATGGAGATCATGTCGGCTATTGTCTTTATCAGTCTTTCAGTTAATCCGTTGGTCGGTGGGCGGTAAGCCGTCGTGTTGTGATGTGAGGTGCCGCTCACTCTGAAGGTGTCTTGAAGGATTTGCGGCAAAAGGCTGCTCCCCTGTCCGTGATGACTGCAGATGGGGCGCCCTATTGCAGCACTTTTTAATGTAGATAAAAACTCACTATCTCGGAGGCTGTGCCTCTAGATAGTTTAGGTCTGCGCCTAACGTGCCAGGTAATTAAATTTGTTGCCACCAAAGTTCACATATTGCCCGATGACGAGAGAGGGAAAGGCCCTAGAAGTCTAAGCCACTAATTTGGTAATCCCCCAAACTACCACTCGGCGCTCCCTTTTAGTCGTCGAATAATTGGGCTCGGAACTTGAAAGGGTAAAGCTTGCATAGGCTGTCACTCTTTCAGTACCTCTTTGCCGTTCGACAAGAACGGCCCCTAGTCTGATGTTGCTGGCATCCGTATGAAGCTCTGTTTCTGCATCCTCGTTTCTGCATCCTCGTTTCTGCATCCTGTTTCTGCAGTCACAAGGCGTGACTGCAAGCAGTGGCCAACTTGTCTAAGCCTTCTGTTGATTTTCGTACAAGAAAAACTTGACGCCTTTGTTGGCCAGCGACGTAAGGGGAAAACAGGCATCGGCGGCCGTCTTTTTAGGGTCCGGTCAAACTCCCTGACCAATGACGACACGCCTGAGAAACTTAAGCTGGGTGAAACCAAAGTGAAACCTTTCCGGTTTGAGCGACAGTCTGGCTGATCACACCGCTAACAGTACTTTACTGAGCCTGCTGTGGTGCTCTTCCAAGGTTCTCGTAAACACAACACGTCGTGTAAGTGCACAAGGCAAGTTTGCCACTTCAAGCCGATAAGTACAAAATTCATCCTTTTTTGAAATGTGGCTGGGGCGGAACACAGGACGAACGGAGGAGTTTAAATTCATAGACACCATCCGGCATGACGAATGCGGTTTTCTCGCGGCTCTATCATCAACCTCTATCTTCCAGTTGCTGTTTCGCAAGTCGATGGAAAAAAGTATTTAGCCCGCCGAAGCCTGTACAGGGAGTCAAATATGCGTGGCAACGGGTGAACGTCCTTTCTTTGTCACCTTATTCGTTTTTTTATCAGCAACATAGAAGTGCGGTGTTTCGTCTTTTTTTTTTACAGAGACAACTGGGGACCAAGGGCTTTGATGACTGGATGACATCGTCGTTGAGCATGGTTTTCACTTAGGTTTGAATGGCTCCTCGCTCTTAGGTTGATACGCGGTACGGCTGTTTCCGTATAGGCCGCGTGTTTTCATCGGTTATTGTGCGGTGCTTCGTAATTTTGGTTCGTCGTACTTTCAATGTACAAGCAAAGTATTCCTGAAATTCCTCCAGGAGTTCTCGAAAGTGGCCCTTTGGTTTCTTTTCACAGCTGTGAACTGATGTCTACATTCACGGTCGATTTGGTGTTTTCGTTTTTTGCAATGCTCACTTCACCAATCATAAAACATTCTACGACCTCTGTAATTTTCTCGGCGTAAGCTATTCCAGTAGAGTGAAATAGATGATGGTGCTTGCTGCTAAAGTTTCTGACGAGTAGTTGCGTTCGTCCATCGAGCAAGCGGAGAATGCCTCTCCCCACGCACACTCCCAGCTTGAACAGGAGAGACACGTTGGCGTCGGCCACGGCTTCGTCATAGGGCAATTGCTCGGACGAAACTTTGACCAGAAAGCGTGATCGCGGAGGTATGGTGACTGTGCTACCTAGCCTGTGATATGTAGCACTGGCGTATGATCACAATCTCATTCCTCGGTGGACAATTCCGTGTTGAAAGCATTCCGGTGATTTCGAAAGTTGATGACGGCCTCGTACTCACGAAGAAACTCCATGCCAAACATTACATCTCGAGAGCACTCATGGAGGGCAAGAACACTTGCGGCGAAAATAGACCAGTGATTATTATACCGAACAGTGCACATACGAATCAGCGTTTCTTGTGCCCTTCATCTGTACCAGTTTTGGCTCATTACCATGACGTGGTCACCTTGTAAAACGCGTCGACATTTTTCCTCTTATAACAGAATACCCTGCTCCCGTGTTTACTAAAGCGTCCATGCGCCGGCCGTCGACATGAATGGGAATATCTAGAGACTTGTTTCTCACACCATCATTCGCCTTCATCCTTGCGTCATGTGCAGACTGTTAGCGGTGGAGAGCTCGATGATCGTTTTGCGACTAAGTGACTCCGCTTCCGAAGGCCAATGCATCTAGATGTTTTTCTCCACCTTCATTCGGTTTTTCCAATTGTTGATCTTTTTCAGTGACCTACCACATTCTCTCCTGTCCTTTCCCAGGCTTTCTTGACTGCCACCCATTATTTTTGTCTTCACTCAACCATCCCCTTATTCATCATTCGGACTCGCTTTATTGATATATATATATATATATATATATATATATATATATATATATATATATATATATATATATATATATATATATTATAAGTAAAGAGTCGGATACACGGCAACAACAATAACAAACAAGGTTTACTTACTTAGCGGCAACGGGACTTGCCTTCATCAGAGTAAAGTTACATGATTTTGCTGTCGCAAACATTTCGAACACATTTCTTATATAGGTTTGCAGAAAACTGTGAGAAGGAGCGGAAAATGTTTCTAAAATGGAGAGTGTGCATACAGTCGGGCTATGCCTATGTTACAACAACAACAAACCAAAAAAAGGGGGGGGCGAGAGAGAGAAAAAGGGGTCGTGTTAACAATGCAGCGTTCAAGGTTTCACCATGATGGGTCAACGTATGCCGCGCGGGCTGCAAGTTCAGACAGTGGCGGAAACTGGACAACCGCGGTTTGAAAAGAAAGGGAAGAGTATACAGTAACGTATTGAGTGGCTGGGGAGACTGGTTTTGGAGGAAGCGAAGATGGGTGTGCCCCCGCGGATGAAGAGAATAGATAGGGGGCACAAAAGAGCATTTCAAAGAAGCTAGCAACTGAACAGGAAATAGGTAGGGTCACAAAAGGTTCAGCATGAATAGATAACAAAGAGTTAAACATTCTTAAGTGGTGGTGGGAACGAGGCCTCCTTCCCCAGGACAAATGGCATTGTTGAGCCACATTAGGCTAATAAAGCTGCTGTATTAGGAGACATTCTGCGAATTCTGATGAGAAACTCAAGGGTAGGAATAATGAACATAGTTATAAAAATTATGAAGCCGCCAATTTTAATCGAGGGATAAGCACGTTAGTTTTCTGTAACGTTGATTATTCACAAGTGTGGATGACCCAAACATATAAATGAGATAAGATTCCCGAACCTCGCGGTCGTAGTGCGTTTTGAAGGTGGATTCTAAAATCGTTGCTTTGAGATGTTCAAATGCATGCCCGGGACTGTTCACATGTCTTGACAGGGGCAAATAAGGGCAGCTTTTTGCATGACAGCGGTGATTATTGAACCGCATTCGGAAGGGCGTTTTAGTTTGGCCGATATATTGTTGCCTACAAGCAGTGCACTCTAGAAGATATACGACATTAGCAGAGTCACAGTTAAAGTTACCTTTTATATTTACGTAGTAGGCTGAAGCCGTGCTGGTGGCGCGCTGTGTAGTGGTCATGTGTGGGCATACTTTACATCGGGGTTTATTGCAGGGTATGCAGCCAGTAGTTTCCGGTCGGTTGATACGAGAGTTATAAGAAAGTCCCCTAAATTCTTATTACGCCGGTAGACAACGCGTGGTGATTCGGGGAATATGCTTTTTAAGCAATCACTTTGCATTAGGATATTGTGATGTTTTTTTAGCACGGTTGACACTCTTGGAGCGGAGGATGAGTGGGTTAAAACTAAGTTAGTATGCGGGTTCCCGTTCGGGGCTTTTTTCTTAGAGATTACGTTACGGTCTAATTGGTTGACTCGCACAATACCGTCGTCGATAACTTTTTCCGGGTATTTTTTATTCAGGAGGGCGATCTTGAGTTCTCGACAATTTGAGTCAAAGTCGGCTTGGTTTGAGCAAATTCTCCTAAATCGGTGGGCTTGGCTGTAAGGTATTGCTGTCTTGCAGTGTCTGACATGGCTACTTCGGAAGTGCAAATACTGCCGCGTGTCCGTCGGTTTTCTATGCAGTTTAGTTTGAAGCCGACCTTCGAAGGTAGTAACTGTGACGTCCAGAAAGTTTACACTTTGTTCCGAATAGGAATGAGCAAGGGAAATACTAGGATGGGCTAGGTTAAATGCCTCAATGAAGGTGAGGAGCTCCGCCTCACCATGTTGCCAGATCATGAATATGTCATCAGTATACCTTTTATAGTACATTGGCTTTAAATTTTGGGTGTCAAGAAAGTTTGATTCGAGGTGAGCAACTAAGATATTGGCGTAGTTGGGTCCGATTCGAGTTCCCATTGACGTTCCGCTGACTTGCACGTAATGAACTCCGTGGAACTCAACATTGTTAAGTTCAAGAATAAGCCTAAGGAAGGTTTGGAGAGCAGAAGAATCCACAGGTTTGTTGCACGATGACTGCTCATACGCAAGGGATACAGCGGCGATGCCATCTTCATGGGGGATGTTAGTATACAGTGACGCAACATCGAGGGTGACTAGAAGGCAGTTATCAGCAATTTCTATTTTTGAGATGTCTGAGAGAAAGTCATTGGTATCCTTAATGAAGGAGGGAAAGCTGGGCGGAATGTCGCAAATGAGATTATCCACATAGCGCGAGAGGTTTTCGGTAACAGTGCCAATGCCAGAAACAATGGGGCGCCCTGGGTTGTTCACCTTGTGAATCTTTGGGAGAAGATAGAATTTACCGGCTACTGGGCTTAAGGGGATCAGGGAACGAGCAGTGGTTTCATTTATTGTTTTATTTTTAGCAAGCTCAGCAAGTTCATCTTTGACAATTTGCTTATAGTCCTGAGTGAGATCATTGGGTAGTGCTTTATAGAACGTCGATACTGATAGTATCCCCCCCCGTTTTTTTGTTTGTTGGTTGTTGTAACATAGGCGTACCCCGACTGTACGCATACTATCCATTTCCGAAACACTTTCCGCTCCTTCTCAGAGTTTTCTGCATACCTATATACGAAATGTGTTCCAAATGTTTGCGACAGCAAAATCATGTATATATATAGAAAGATAAAACTCACAAAGCGCGCAGAAATAGTATAAGTAAAGAGTCGGATACACAGCACGAACAATAACAAGCAAGGTTTATTTACATAGCGGCAACGGGACTTGCCTTCATCAGAGTAAAGTTACATGATTTTGCTTTCGAAAACATTTCGAACACAGTTCTTATATAGGTTTGCAGAAAACTGTGAGAAGGAGCGGAAAATGTTTCGGAAATGGAGAGTGTGCATACAGACGGGCTACGCCTATGTTACAACAAAAAAAGGGGGGGGGGCGGAAGCGAGAGAAACAAAAAGGGGTCGTGTTAAGAAAACAGCGTTCAAGGTTGCACCATGACAGGTCAACGTATGCCGCGCGGGCTGCAAGTTCAGACAATGCGGGAAACTGGACAACCGCGGTCTTGAAAAGAAAGGAAAGAGTATACAGTGAGGTATTCAGTGCTGGGGAGACTGGTTGGGGCAGAAGCGAAGATGGGTGTGCCCCCCGCGGATGAAGAGAATAGATAGGGGGCACAAAAGAGCATTTCACAGAAGCTAGCAACTAAACAGGAAATAGGTAGGGCCACAAAAGGTTAAACATGAATAGGTCACAAAGAGTTAAACATCCTTAAGTGGTGGTGGGAACGAGGCCTCCTTCCCCAGGACAAATGGCATTGTTGAGCCGCATTAGGCTAATAAAGCTGCTGTATTAGGAGAGTTTCTGCGAATTCTGATGGGAAATTAGAGGGTAGGAATAATGAACATAGTTATAAAAATTATGAAGCCGCTAATTTTAATCGGGGGATAAGCACGTTAGTTTTCCGTAACTTTCATTATGTCAAGTGTGGCTGACCCAAACTTATAAATGAGATAAGATTCCCGAACCTCGCGTTCGTGGTGCGTTTTGAAGGCGGATTCTAAAATCGTTGCTTTGATATGTTCAAATGCATGCCCAGGACTGTTCACATGTCTTGACAGGGGCAAATAAGGGCAGCTTTTTGCATGACAGCGGTGATTATTGAAGCGTATTCGGAAGGGCGTTTCAGTTTGGCCGATATATTGTTGGCTACAAGCTATGCCCTCTAGAAGATATACGACATTAGCGGAGTCACGGTTAAAGTTACCTTTTGTATTTACGTAGTAGTCTGAAGCCGTGCTGGTGGCGCGCTGTGTAGTGGTCATGTGTGGGCATACTTTACATCGGGGTTTATGGCAGGGCATGCGTCCAGTAGTTGCCGGTCGGTTGATACGAGAGTTAGTAAGAAAGTCACCTAAATTCTTATTACGCCGGTAGACAACGCGTGGTGGTTCGGGGAATATGCTTTTTAAGCGGTCCCTTTGCATTAGGATATTGTGATGATTTTTTAGCACGGTTGACACTCTTGGAGCGCAGGATGAGTGGGTTAAAACTGAGTTTGCGGGTTCCCGTTCGGGGCTTTTTCTTACAGATTTCGTTACGGTCTAATTGGTTGGCTCGCACAACAGCGTCGTCGATAACTTTTTCCGTGAGGCCATTCGTTTGCGGATGGTAGGCAGTGCTCTTTCGATGGGTGACGCTGCATGCCTTAAGAAGCTCCGCGACGACGTCAGACAGAAAGACGCGGCCCCTGTCGCTGAGCAGCTCCGTAGGCGCACCGTGACTGAGTATAAAACGCCGCAGGAGAAACGAGGCGACCTCCCGTGCGGTAGCAGCTGGTAGAGCGGCGGTCTCAGCATAGCGCGTCAAGTGGTCGATGGCAACTATATCCCAGCGGTTGCCGGCGGTTGTGCATGGTAACGGTCCGTACAGATCAATGCCCACACGGTCAAATGGTTTCACTGGGCAAGGCAGCGGCTGTAACGGACCACAGAGGTGAGGCACCGGCGAGTGTCGGCGTTGGCAATCTTGGAAGGATCGAACGTATTTTCGCATGAAGTTGTACATCCCGCGCCAAAAGTAACGAAGACGCAAACGTTCATAGGTTTTGAGTAGGCCGACATGACCACATGTGGGATCAGAGTGGAACAAGGCACAAACATCGGACCGCAAATGCCGTGGAATCACTAGCAACCATTTCCGGCCATCCAAGTAGTAGTTGCGTCGATAAAGCATGTGATCGCGTACTGCAAAGTGAGATGCTTGCCTACGGAGAGCGCGTGTCGTTACAGCTTGGGAAGGATTGGTGAGCGAGGTGAGAAGGGCAACAATCCATGGGTCCTTCCGTTGCTCAGCTGCCATGTCAGTCACAGCAAGGGAAGCCAGGTCACCCGGAGAGTCCGATAGATTAGCAGGTACGGGTGAACGGGAGAGAGCCTCGGCATCCGAATGCTTCTTACCAGACCTGTATTTCACTCGTATATCATATTCTTGGAGGCGAAGCGCCCATCGCCCCAGACGACCTGCCGGATCTTTCAAAGAAGACAGCCAACAGAGGGCGTGGTGGTCAGTGACCACATCAAATGGGCGGCCGTACAGATATGGTCGAAATTTAACAAGCGCCCAGATGATGGCCAAGCACTCCTTCTCGGTAACTGTATAATTGGATTCTGGCTTCGTTAGGGTGCGGCTGGCATAGGCGACGACATATTCGTCGAAACCTTGTTTACGTTGGCAAAGCACAGCCCCAAGGCCAACTCCGCTGGCGTCAGTATGAAGTTCGTAAGGCGCTGTAGGGTCGAAGTGTCGAAGTATGGGTGGCGATGTAAGGAGACGGCGCAAAGTATGGAACGCGTGGTCGCAGGCCGGAGACCAGGCAGGCAAGTCACATGCACCACCGAGGAGCTTCGTCAATGGCTCAATGATGGAAGCAAAGTTGCGAATGAAGCGCCGGAAGTACGAGCAAAGCCCTATGAAGCTCCGAAGGGATTTTATGTTGTTTGGCTTCGGGAATTCGGCGACAGCGCGAAGCTTGGCTGGGTCGGGGAGCACGCCGTCCTTGGATACAACGTGACCCAAGATGGTAAGTTTCGTGGCGGCAAAACGACACTTTTTCAGGTTAAGTTGGAGCCGAGCTCGTGAAAGGCATGTTAAAACTTGCTCCAAACGGTGAAGGTGCGTCTGAAAATCGGTGGAAAAGATGACAATGTCGTCTAGATAGCAAAGACAGATCTTCCACTTGAGGTCGCGCAAAACATTGTCCATCATGCGTTCAAATGTTGCAGGGGCGTTGCACAGCCCAAACGGCATGACATTAAATTCGTACAACCCATCAGGTGTGACAAATGCCGTTTTCGGGCGATCACCGTCTGCCATAGGAACCTGCCAATACCCGGACCTTAAATCAAGTGACGAGAAAAATTCTGCCCCCTGCAAGCTGTCCAGAGCATCATCTATGCGAGGGAGAGGATAGACGTCCCTGCGCGTGATTTTGTTGAGGCGGCGATAGTCTACACAAAATCCAATAGGGACATCTTTTTTTCGGACGAGAACGACAGGAGATGCCCAGGGACTGCTTGAGGGTCGAACAACGCCACGCTCGAGCATGTCATCGACGTGTTGCTCGATGGTGCGACGCTCGGTTGGGGAGACGCGATACGGCCGTTGCCGAAGGGGAGCATGGCTTCCAGTGTCGATGGTGTGCTCCACAGTGGACGTACGACCAAGCGCGTTGTGCGACAAATCGAAAGACGAACGGAATCGCTGAAGTAGAGCCATAAGTTGAGCTTGTTGTGTGCTGTTTAGACCATCATCCACGGAGGCACGAAACACGTCAGTCGCTGTGTTTGGATCTGACGAACACAGATCCAGTCCGTCGATGTCAATGTGTGACACGCCATCCGCAACGTTGAAAATAAGGCCAGGGTCGATATGTTCTATACTTCCAAGAGTTTCGCCTTCTAGGAGTGCGCACGGTACGGTCGATGTGTTCGTGATGAACATGGCGCTTCCCCCGGAGTGGAAATCCAGAACGGCAAACGGCAGTGAAAAAAGGTTGCGGCGGTGAAACGTGTCAGATGGTGTAAACAGCGCCGTGGCGTCGGTCACAGACACACAGCATATAGGCACACATACAGAAGAACAGGGCGGAATGTGAGTGTCTTCTGCCACGACAAGTTTAGCAGCGTGGATGGGATGGTCGTCGTCTAACAATGCGGCAGAAGAGGCTGAAAGTTCCACTTGTGCGCGTGCGCAGTCAATCACTGCGTTATTGCGGGAAATAAAGTCCCATCCTAATATTACTTCGTGGGAGCAAGCCGGAAGAACTATAAACTCAACGTGGTGCACGACGTCCTGAATAACAACCCGAGCCGTGCATGCAGCCACTGGCTCGATATGTTGTGCACTTGCGGTTCGGAGCGATAGTTCATCCAGAGGCGTCTTTGCTTTGCGAAGGGAACGGCAGAGATCAGCGTGAATAACGCAAATGGCGGCTGCTGTGTCGACCAGAGCTAATGTGCGAATGCCTTCAACAACAACATCGATGACATTGGTAGGGAACGGAAGGGGATGAGGCCTTGGACTTTTCGACGTCGACGCAGTTCGTGCCTCAGGAACTGCGGCGACTAGTTTTCCGTATCTCCGGGACCAGGACGGCGCCGCATCGGGGAGAGCGAGCGACGGCGTGGTGACGGCGAACGGTGGTCGGTAAAGGTGGCGCGGTTCGAAGAGGAGGTCGGGAACGACGAGCGTGGCGTCACATAGACTTGAGGCGACTGAGTGAAGTCTGCAGGCGCAGAGTTCCAGGTTGACGGCGGACAACGACGACAATAGCGTGCAACCTGCCCAGGCATCCTGCACGCAAAGCAGATAGGGCGATTGTCCGGTGTACGCCATACACTCCGGGGTTGCGGCACGAACTGAGGTTGAGGAAGCACCGAGGGCGGAACCCGAGGTCGAACTGGGAATGTCGGCTGGAACGTCACGGCAGGCTGCTGCAATGGTCTGGCGACGACTTCGGCATAAGTGACTGGCGCAGCTACTGGCACGTACTGCGGAGGCGGCGGCGGAAGTGCTTCAGCAATTTGACCCCGGATGACATCTCTGAGGGCAGGCCCTAGCGCGGACACCGACGTCGTCGTGGAGGGTAGGAGGGACAGCTGTCGCGCCACTTCCTCATGCACGAAGTCTTTAAGTTGCGTAAGGAGCGCGGAATCGGCGGAAATCGCTGCCAAACTCAACCCAGAGCCATCCCGTGCAAGAGATTTTCGAGTGAGGGCCCGTTGCTTCCTAAGCTCATCAAAGCTTAAGCACAGCTTGACGACATCAACAACCGTGCTTAAGTCCTTGGACAAAAGCATTTGGAAGGCGTCGTCATCTATGCCTTTTAAAATATGTTTGATTTTATCAGCTTCCGCCATTGATGGGTCGACGCGCTTACATAGGTCCACGACGTCTTCAATATAGCTAATACAGTTCTCGCCAGCTTGCTCTGCTCGAACACACAGACGCTCCTCCGCTTCAAGCTTGCGCACCGCTGAACGGCCAAAGGCCGCAAGGAACTTTACCTTGAACTCAGACCAGGTCTGGCAGTCGCGCTTGTTGTTCCCATACCATAACTCGGCGGCGCCCTTCAGAGAGAAGCCGACGTCATTCAGTTTCATGGCGTCGTCCCATCGGTTATGAGTGCTTACGCGTTCATACACGGACAGACAATCCTCGGCGTCGTTATTATCGGTTCCGTTGAAGAATGGAGGTTCTCGCTGCATAGCACCGTAGCACATCACCGTCGGCGATGAGGGCGTAGCACTCTGGTTCGGTTGGTTGTTCATGGCCGAGGGTAACTTCCGGCTCCGGAGTTCCAGGATTAAGGCGTGACCCCGGCTCGTCCATCACTTGAAAGGTGATTTATTGCCGAAGATCTTTCTGAAGGCGAGAGGTCAGGAATCGCGGACCAGGGAAGCAGACACGAGCCGAGCGAAGCAGTCCGAGTAAACCCCGTCGTTCTAGGCGATGGCGATGAGGATTCCCGACAATCTTTTTGCTGATGATGACGCTGCTCGTACTGGTCAACATGACCTATTGTGGGTAATGACGCCTCCGATGCTTTTGTGGAGCATAGCTAATATTCTTCACTACAATAGATATATATAAATATATATATATATATATATATATATATATATATATGTATATGTATATATATGTGTAAATATATATATATATATATATATATATATATATATATATATATATATATATATATATATATATATATATATATATATATATATATATATATATATACTATACAAACGAGAAGTCAAACTGCAAAACATAACAACATTTATTCTGACGTTTCGACCGGGGGCGGTCTTTTTCAAAGATACAAATAGTGCAGATCAGTTGGGTTTAATACATTTAAGTTGTGGGCGGGGCACGAAGATGTACCAAGCAAAAAAACGTAGGCTCTACGCGACACAAAAAAGCATACGAAGCCGCAGAACGCAAGGGGTGTGAGAAAAAAAAGGGGGGGGGGGGTGGATGGAAGGCCATTGGAGTGCTGCCGGGGAACAGAGGAGGTAGGGGGCCTAATTAGGGCAGGCGAAGCTATTCGCCCCGAGGACATACCGTGGCGCCACCTACGAGTGACGTCACTTTTAGGATGCCGGGTTATGCTGTCGTCTGCTAGAACACATTTCCTGTGCTTATGCGACCGCGCGTCTTTTGTTGTGGCCACCGAGTGCCCTCTCCTCGCGGCTTTGTAGCAAATTACAGAAGAAAGTTGTCTACATACTAAATATTCCGGGCACGCAATCAACGGCTAGCTAGTTCTCGACGACACCGCCGCGGCTGGGTAGTCGCGACCATCGCCACAAACAGCTCGAACGCAGCCAGCTAAAGCCAAGGACGATACAACTGATGCCTAAAATGTACTCTGTTAATTCATTATGAAATACTTGCGACGTGACATGTACGTGACTGCGTGTGCAAGAAAATAGACCTTGCAACAGCGACAGTAACGTGCCGCTCAGTTGCGATCTCAGCACGCGCACTGAGCGCATGCGTGGTAAATGAATGACTACGTGAGACCGGTGAGCGGATTGCTTCCCCGCACATGCTTAAAAGTGCTGGTACGATCTGCACTTTGGCTTAAGCAGTGCCGATTTCCCCTCCAATGTTTTTTTTTATATTCATGCCCTGATTGGATTAACGATCACTAGTACTCTGTACTGCTGATATGTTTACTTTTCGCGACAACTTGTCCGCAATGTACGAATGGTATTGACACGAGTTTTTAACGCCTTCGACCGGGTTTAGACTTGGCTATGTTTTTATTTAAATTAAGACCTATGCAATACGGGATTTTGTCTGTGTATAATGAGCCTGCGCCTTTCTCTAGCATCAAGTACGAGAACTCACGATTGCTCACAAAAGGCATGGTTGCGTACGAGGCGAAACACGTCGTGGGGTAATGGGGTCTTTACGAATAGGGAAACCAAGCGTTACAGGCCCCCAAGAAGTTCGTGAAACCCAAAGCAACACCCTTGCGCACGGCGAGTTTTAGAAGAGGGTCTTCTCCAACAGCTAACTCGCCACCGGTTTCGGATGCGCCGAGTCCGATGTTCTGAACTTTAGGCTTAGTGTCGAGGCAGATGTTTCATCGCCGCTATCGTTACAGTCGCTAATGACAGTCCCTAACACAACTTTTCACCACACTGTCACCCCTTTTCTCGTATGTGGAAGTTTGTATCCGTGCGTGGTGACTGCATTTAAGCCATCGATGACTAAGATACCTGCCACAGCCTCGGCCGATTTTTGATGATGATGGTTGTATGTTTATGGCGCAAGGCCAACTGGGGCAAAGAGCGCCAAAACAATAGTCATATATGAGGGTAGAAACCTTAAACACTAAGTAAATTTAGCAAAAACAAATGTACAATCACAAAACGAGAATGAGCATGGCTGGTGTATAGGGAAAGTTTTGATTATGCATGATAAGAAATGAGGTTCAAAAACTTAATGTCTGACAAATACTCAAAGACACGTTTCACAGAAACCATGGCATCGTCACCAAGAAACAGCGATGGATGTAGGGGGATATGTTGTCTGTAGAGTTCTCTGAAGTGTTTGTGTCGTGTTGTGTGAAGTGCTTTGCATGTTATTAGTATGTGTACTACGGATTGGGCCTCTCCGCACCTGCTGCACTGCGGCCTAGGAGATCCCGTCAGCAGATACAAGTGAGTTGCATGCGTGTGCCCTATCCGTAGCCTACCTAACGCGACTTCCGTGTGTCTGTTGTGTGAGTCAGATGTGTACCGTCCCAAGTGTGGCTTTATTACATGTAGTTTGTTGTCTGTCTGTTCGTCCCAGTGTGTTTGCCTTGTTCTGCGCAGGTGTTGTCTTATGTGTGGCTTGAGGTCTGTGTAGGTCCACAGTGTTCCTGAGTGCAGCAGCACCGGCCCTCTCGTCTGCCAACTCGTTCCCATCGATCCCTGCGTGTCCTGGGACCCAGCAGAGGACCAGCTCATGCTTTTGTGCATACACGGACATGATAGTGCTGAATACAAGAATAACTATATGGTTTTTGGGGTGCTTGTGCGATGACAGTGCGCGAACAACACTCAAAGAATCTGTATAGATGATGGAATTGGGAATCTGAGTTTCAAGAATGTGCCGTACAATCAGTAAAATTCCATACGCTTCTGCTGAAAAAATTGATGTGTGCACGCTCATGGTTCTGGCTGCATTGAAATTAGGACCATGAGCAGCGCACGACACCATACTGGAGGTTTTAAAGCGTAGCTATAAAATTCTACACATGCGTATTTAAACTGCAAAGACAGAAAGTGCTGCAGTATTGCAGCTCGTGGTACACGATTTTTGTCAAGTCTCATAAAAGAAAGGTCGCACGACACCGGGCGAACTTGCCAAGGCGGTAAACTGTTAGAAAAGGATGACCTGTACACATCTAAAAACGAAGCACTGAGATCCGAGGCTCGCTCTCTCACTCTAAGTGAAAAGGGCAGAGGAACGAATGGGCGATTTGAAAGAGCAGAGACGTTGACGTATCGTTAAAGACAGGATAAAAAGGATGATTATTCAGTGATGAAATTTTAAAAGCATATAGCAAGTCCATGTACGTTCGTTGGTTCTCAAGGCTCCACTTATCACACTCGACATAGAGACTCTCGACAGGGCTAGTGCGAAAAGCACCCGAGGCGAGACGAAGCCCCAAGTGTAGCACTGGGTCAAGCATTCGCAACGCTGTTTTAGTCGCCGACCCATATACCACACTGCCACAGTCTAAACGAGACCCAACCAAAGCAGTATAGAGCCGTAGTAGGAGTTCTTTGTCGGAACCATAAGATTGATGGGAGAGAACCTTAAGTATATTCATTGTTTTCAGACATTTAAGTTTAAGTTCCTTGATGTGTGGAATGAATGTGAGTTTCTGGTCAAACACAACACCTAAGAACTTGTGCTCCTTGTTCATAGGAAGCGACACGCCATTAACAGTAATGTCTGGGTCCATATGGACCCCGCGCTTTTTGGAGAACACAGCGCAAGAGCTTTTTACAGGATTTAATTTATAACCATTCTTGTCTGCCCAGCCGGCAAGTTTCTTTACACCAAGCTGGACTTGACGTTCGCAGATTGACATATTGCATGATTTATACGATATCTGCACGTCATCTACATACATGAAATAAGAGATTGTAGGTGGCAGTGCCTTACCAAGAGAGTTCATTTTTACTATGAAGAGAGTGCAGCTCAACACGCCACCCTGTGGGACGCCATTTTCTTGCACGTAAACGTTTGAGAGTGCACAACCAACTCTTACTCGAAACGTTCTGTCTGACAAGTAACTAACAAGATTGTTCAACATGTTACCCGAAACACCGAATGACTTGAGTTCTCTAAGGATCCCATAACGCCAAGTGGTGTCGTATGCCTTTTCAAGGTCGAAAAAGACAGTTAAACAATACTGCTTATGCACGAAGGCATCCTTGATGTACGAGTCAAGAGCTACCAGCTGATCGTTCGTCGATCGACCCACCCAAAAGCCTGCCTGGCAGCCCTCGAGAAGACCGTTGTACTCGAGGGAGTACACGAGCCTGCGATTTACCATCTTCTCGAATAGCTTGCACAGGCAGCTCGTCAGGGCTATTGGTCGGTAGCTTGAGGGGGACAACGGGTCCTTTCCCTCCTTCAAGAAAGCCACTACTATGGCCTCCCTCCAAGAGCGAGGAATGTGCCCCGAAAGACATATCTTGTTCTATAGGTGTAAGAGTGTTAGAAGAGTGTCTGCGTGCAGGTGTTGTATCATTGTGTATGTGATTTTGTCTGGGCCTGGAGCTGAGGGTTTACACGTGCTCAAAGCAGCCCTCAGCTCATGCAGTGAAAACTCTGAGTTATAAGATGTTGAGCTATGGTTATCTAGTATAGGTTTATTTTCGGCCGTCGTTTGTGTTTCATGAAAGTGTTTGTGTAGTGTGCTGAACTGGACACGTGTTGGAAATGTTTTGCGAGGGTGTCAGCCTGGTCTTCGAGTGTGTCCCCTGTTGTGCTGACCAGAGGCAGGCTGTGTGTTTGTTGTCCTTTGAGTTTTCGAATTCTTGTCCAGACTTTCCGTGTGTCTGTGTAGGAGTTTATTGATGTTATGAAGAAACGCCAACTCTCTCGTTTTGCCTCACTTCGCACACGTTTTCCTAACGCCTTGGCCCGTTTCAACAAAATGAGGTTACTCGACGTGGGGTACCGACGAAGGACACCCCACGCCTTGTTCTGGGCCTCTCGCGCCCGCCTACAGTCATCATTCCACCACGGCCTCCGCTGGTTCCGCGGGGCACCAGAGGCATGGGGAATGGACTTTTCGGCGGCGTCGAGGATGTGCGCCGTGAGCAGTTGGGTAGCTTCTTCAACGTGTAGGTGTCCTATGAATGTGTGGTGTAGTTTGGATGTCTCTGCAAATGTATTCCAGTTAGCTCTTGCTTCATTAAACCTTTTATGGGAAGATGGACTGCTCGGGCCTGTACCTATATACGTTAATGAAGTGGGGAAATGGTCACTACCATATGGGTCCGTGCCCACACCCCACTCAAGACATGGAAAGAGAATTGCAGAGCCAATAGCCAGGTGAAGGTGTGAGTATGTGTTGTGACTTATGTTATGGTATGCAGGCTGTTTATTGTTGAAAAGGCATGCTCCAGAGGATGTAAGAAACCTCTCTATCAGGCGACCCTAGGCATCCGTACGAGAAGAGCCCCAAAGAGAATTGTGAGCATTAAGGTCGCCTGTTGGGGTCGGGCAGCTGGTCAACCAGCGCCTCGAAGTCAGAGCTCAAAAGTGTAACATCAGGAAGAATGTATAGGGAGCATACCGTTATCAACTTATTAAATATTATTAAGCGTATTGCTACAGCCTCAAGGATAGTGTTCAAGGTGACAGGGTGGCATGCTAAGAATTTCCGGACGATTATAGCCACACCGCCAGAAGAGTGTGTGCAGCCATCCCTGTCTTTCCTGCATACCAGGTAACTATTCAAGAAATGTGTGTGTTTAGAATTCAAATGTGTTTCCTGAACACACATTACATTTGGCTGATTGGTATGCAGAATCTCATACACGTCGTCAATATTATTCAGAAGGCCTCTGCAGTTCCATTGAACAATATTTTCTCTTCCCATTACTTAGTGTGAGAGCTACTGGAGTGTGTATGTTTATGTGTCGTCTTTCGGTGCTGTGACTCTTGGATTGGGCTTTTTGGGCGGCCTATCTGTAGGCTTGGACGACGGAGGCCGCTCCTTGCGCTGCGTTGCAGGCAAGAACGGCACGACGTCCACCTCGTCGTCCGATGTCCTGGGTGTGCCCGTCGAACCGGGCCCCCCGGACTTGGCCCCCCTTCGGGGCCCTTCGTTTGACCCGCCACCGCCGGTGGTGTCGGAGGCACCAGAAGTGGCACGGGCGGTGCGGTGGCGGTGGGAGCCGGTGCGGGGCTCGTGGTGTCCATGGCACACTCCAACGCACTGGACGATGGGGAGGCACGGACGGGAGCGGCACCGGTCCCAACGGAAGAGGCTGCCACCACAACCGCTGCTGCCTCAGCAAGCGGTGTGGTGGCGGGTTGGGCTGCCAGAGGCAACCCAGGGAGGGTGGGGGCGGGACCAGGTCCGACTCGCGGTAATGGGTCCCCGCTGAAACTAGACGCCGCTCCGCCCCCCGGCGAGCTGCGTCGGCATACCTCCCGAGGGGGAAAGAGGAGAACCTCTTTCGCGCCTCTGGGAAGGTAAGATTCTCAGTCACCTTAACCTTGATGATCTCCTTCTCCTGTTTGAGTTTCTCGCATGTTCTAGAGAAGGCCCCGTGGGGTCCCTTGCAGTTAGCACAGATGAAGGTTTGCGATGGGCAGTTGTCAGATGCATGATCATGTTGTGCACACTTGGCGCATGTTAGTCGACCACGACAAGCATTAGTGCATGTCTAAACCGCTGACACTTGTAGCAGCGGCGTGGGTTCAGAACGTAGGGTTGGACCGGACATCTCAGGAAACCTGCGCTGACCGACTCAGGAAGTGTTGAGCGGTCAAATGTCAACATTATGTGTTTAGTAGCTATTATTTGGTCGTTTCGGCGTATAGTGATTCGCCGCACAACTGTTACGCCCTGATCGCTAAGGCCGTCCAGCAGTTCTGCTTCAGTCTCATTTATTAGATCTCTATCAGAGATCACGCCCTGGCAGCTATTAAGACTGCGATGGGGCGTGATCTTGATGTTGACATCGACCATGCGGGTTTGCTTCAAGAGGTTACAGGATTGCTGTTTGTTTTGGACTTCAATTAGGACTTCTCCCGTTGTGAGCTTTTTAGCTTGGTACGATTTGCCTACAAGGCTTCCAAGAAACTTGGAAATGATAAAGACAGACTGGGAAGTGATGGGTTTTGATTTATCCAGGGATTCCATTACCAGGAAGCACGAGAAATTATCGGGCTTTGGAATGGAGATCGAAGACAAAGGAGGAAAAGATACTTCGGTGCGGCCCCTTTTCAGGGACCGATCACGTTTGGGAGGGGGTTTAGAGAATGCCATATGACACATTGGAAAGCAGGGAGACGGGGGTACCTTTTTCTTTGACCTTACCCTGGTAGTCAAAGAGGTCCTGGAGCTCCCTGCCTGGTAGACAGGCAGGGAGCCCATCGGCCGGAGCTCGACAAAGGCTCCGACGGCCACCTTTCACTTCTTCTAACCCTTCACCTATAAACACATTGCCATGGTTGGATCCAGCGTATGTTTGGGGGCTCGGGGTCAGCGGTATCGCCAGTACCGTCACCAAGATTGCTCAAGGTGCCCCGTGCGGGGCTCGGCCGATTTTTGCGCGCAGGTATCGTCACCCTTCAACCACTCGCCCCACCGTGCGCGAACGGGCCGGCGGTGTGGGGCCCGGCATCTGCCGCCGGTCGCCGTAGCCACCCTTCGGCAGCTCGCCGCGCTGTGCGCGAACGGGCCGGCGGCGCGGTCGACGCAGATCGCGGCAGATATTTACATCGCCTTGAAAATCGCAGCTGACACTACGCAGCACAATTTTTCACCACACTAAATCCACTTTCGCGAATGTGGACCTCCTTTTCCGCGATCAGTGTGATTTTAAAAAGCGGCAACAAGGTGTTGCTGTCGCGACCTACGTCGGTTCGAGCAGCCGGCGGACTGCAGGCACGGCGGACGTGTGGGTGGAGCGTTTCTGCGAGCGGTAAACGCTTCATGATTTCCTCCTTCACCTATTTCTTGAGAACGACAACCGAAATCTACAAATTACCTCGGTGATCGTCGTAGCCGAGCTAAATGTTGATCGAGGAAACGAGCCGTGGCTTACGCTTACACCGGGTTCGGTCGCATACGTCCGCATACACCACCACGCTAAAGCTGTTTGCGGGCAGCCTGCCATGGTTATAAAGTCCCCATGAGGTCAAACTACGCTATACGCACAGATAATGAACTTGAAACGCCGAAAATTAGCACGGAAATGCACTTAGAAAGCGCGACCTAAACTAAATGCCACACGCGGCAAGCCAACAACGCAGCAAGGTAGGAACGGGGATCCTACAAGTGACGTAAAAACGATCGCAGCGCCGGCCTCTCCAATAGGGGTCCTCGCGGCCAATAGGATAAGAGGAAAGTATTGCAAGGTACTGAAGTCACGACGGGAAAGCAAGAAGGTGAGAACTAAGGAGGGGCTCGTTTTAGCTCGTTTGTTTACCTGTTTCTGGCGGCAGGTGCCTGGTAGGGCAACCTGCAGGGTGTGGGAGTTTCAAAAATACAGAAAATGTGCAAAGAACCAGAGGAAATTGACTTGTGAGGTGAAAAGGGTGGGAGAGCACGGAGGTAATTACGGATGCCTAGTGCAAGCGTTAACAACACACAGAAACAAAGGGAAAAAAGAAAAAAGAAAACGCGTGAAGGGAGAGGGGGATTGGGATTAGCGGGAGGGGCGCGGAAACCACAGAGGGGGGGGGGGGCAGGGGTAATGCGGGGATGAAAGAGGTTCGAAGAAAAGACCAAGCGACACGTGGTTTCACCTTGCGTGAAATCGCGGAAACGTTTTCCTGCGTAAAACATGGTAGCCGTCCACGAGGCGTCCACGAGGTCATGCAATGCAAGGACAATACAATGCAAATAACGATAATTTAAGCTTGATCACATAAATACCGAAAATAAATAGACATAAGGCTAAAACACATAAAAAAGGAGATATTCAGTGCCACATGAAGTTTTTGAAGAGCATTCATGCAAGACCATATTTCTTTACATACCCGCATACAGACACACAGAAAAAAACTATAAACAGAATATCACCACAGAAAATACAAGTGGTTTTATCTACCCGATAGCAATTGTTCAGTGCAAAAGGACACAAAATAATAATCATACAAATAAAGAAAAAAATATAAAAGAAGGGGTACTTTGGCGAAATCGATGTATATTCGTGCCTATGTGGTAAGGCAACTACACACAATCAATACACTGACACAAAACAAAGTACAATATGTACACAAATTTGAAAAAAAAGTAAGAACGCTTCTTTTTCAGAACAAAGTTTCTCAGTTGCTCGCTGCATCGGCCTTCTCCAGTGCCTGATTGGGCAGGCAAGACAATCGGCCTGTGTTTTCATTTATGCCGCTCAAGACCGTGTTCAACTTGTAAATAAGGTACGATTCACGGGCTTTACGATCATAATGCGTTTTAAAATTGGACTGAGGCACTGTGGCTGTGAATGCGTGGAAAGGGTGGCCTAGATTATTTACATGTTTAGATATGGGAAGGTGTGGTAGGGACTCTATGTGTGCTGGGTGGATGTTGATTCTCATTCTAAACAGATTCTCCGTTTGACCAACGTACTGGGCGTGGCATATGGTGCATTCAAGAAGGTAGACAATGTTTGCGCTGTCACAGTCAAAGTTTCTTCTTATCTGGAAAAAGAATGAAGACGTGGTGCCGGTGGCGACAGAGGCGTTAGTCATCATGATGACTAAAGCCTCTGTCGCCACCAGCACCAATGTCTTTTTCAGCATCAGCACCAGTGTCCTTTTGCACTAAACAATTGCTATCGGGTAGATAAAACCACTTGTATTTTCTCTGGTGATATTCTGTTTATAGTTTTTCTGTGTGTCTGTATGCGGATATGTAAAGAAATATGATCTTCCGTGAATGCTTTTCAAAAACTTCATGTGGCACTGTATATCTCCTTTTTTCTATGTGTTTTAACCCTTATGTCCATTTATTTTTGGTATTTATGTGATCAAGATTAAATTAGCGTTACTTTGCATTGTATAGTGCCTTTGCAAAAAGGCGGGCCACACTGAAGATTCAGCAGTGGCAACACTGGTGGTTAACCTGACGACACCATGATAAAGGAAGCGTCCACAGGAACGTCGTTGCGGTTACACGTTTTGGCCCATTGCGTCACCATCCGACGCCCATAAAAACTGGTTTTTGGTTATTCTGTACACGCTGCTAGTGCCCTTGTAGCATTGTAAGGCACGCCGCTGCGGACGTGCAATGACGCTGGGAATAAGGTACGTACGATGAGCACCTTTGGCGTCTACCGCTTTAATTTGGCAGTTTTTTCTATACACTATCTTGAGAGCCGCGTTTCACGTGCCGTCACGACTGTCATTAGCACCGAAAATTTTGGCAGCAGAGTTGTTTCGGTGCAGGCGAATTCGAACCTGCACAGATTCATGCTTCGCTCTACCCGCGCCGATGTTTCAGCAGCTGTGAACTGCGAACGCACTCGTCTTTCCTTTTTTTCTTCTTTTTTGAGAACTGTTTTGTGTGTTTCACGCGCGGATTATGACTCTGTCGAAGGTTTTACGCGTACATTCAGGTGGACAGTTATGTCGGTGCAGGCAAAAATTCGAGCCTGCCGGCATGTTTCGCTCTTCTTTGTTTTGACATCTCAGCGGCAGTAGATCGGCAATACGATCTAGGAATATTTTTGTCTTTATATTATGCGAGTTTCGTTCTCTCGTGGTGTTAACGGCGCACACCGTGCAGCAACCAAGCCGTACTGGAACTGAATTAGAATACTGCTTCTCTGATGGAATGCACGAACAATCCATGTGTTACAGGTGGAAGATACATAACATGTTTATAACTCGCATAACCTATTTGCATGTGTCCTATCACGTGTTTCCAATTGACATACACATGACAAAAGACGGATCGCAGCAATCAAGAGAGATGAGGGGCAACATTTCACTGTATGCAGCACAACGAAAGTTTGTAACATTTAGTGTAGACAAGATTTCGTCCTTTCTGCGAATGGTTTACAAATTGTGAGCAGTCGCAACGTGAGCGCTCAGTAAAGATTGGGCCACTCGTAGTCTGTTCATAGAGGCCAGCCGCCACTACGACGGGGCAAGGGCGCATCGCATACACACAACTAGACGAGTAAACGAGTAGGCAGCGGTCGGTTCTTAGTAACAAATCCTGCACTCGTTTGCTACTGATCATCATCCCAGACGATAGTATTCAGCGCCAAAATTGTAGGACGTCTTAGGGTTTGTCAGTCAACCACTTCATCGAATAAAAGTCCAGAATATGCTGCTCTCCAAACAAAGGAAGAGCAGCAAGGGCATTTTCCCACCCAGTTATCGGAAAAACAACTACGAGAAGAGCACAACATTATTACGCCACGGTGGACTTTAGCTGCTCAGCATTTGCTGCCTTTTCAGCGTTTCCTTCATGCTTTTCACTTCCTTCATGATGGCGGCGGCGCACAGTGTTGCTGCAATAGCTTGTTGCTCCTCCGCTAGCGCTCGGGCTATTTTGCAATGGGTCTGTTGTTCTTGCATTGCACGACCTCGTGGACGCCTCGTGGACGGCTGCCACGTTTTACGCAGGAAAACGTTTCCGCGATTTCACGCCATGTGAAACACGTGTCGCTTAGTCTTTTCTTCGAACCTCTTTCTTCCCCGCATGGTCGCTTGGTCTTTTCTTCGAACCTCTTTCATCTCCGCATTCCCCCCCGCCCCCCCTCTGCGGTTTCCGCGCCCCTCCCGCTAATCCCAATCCCCCTCTTCCTTCCCTCGGTTTCTTATTTCTTCTTTCCCTTTGTTTGTGTGAGTTCTGTAACGCTTGCACTAGGCATCCGTAATTACCTCCGTGCTCTCCCACCCTTTTCACCTCACAAGTCAATTTCCTCTGGTTCTTTGCACATTTTCTGTATTTTTGAAACTCCCACACCCTGCAGGTTGCCCTACCAGGCACCTGCCGCCAGAAACAGGTCAACAAACGAGCTAAAACAAGCCCCTCGTTAGTTCTCACCGTCTTGCTTTCCCGTCGTGACTTCAGTACCTTGCAATGCTTTCCTCTTATCCTATAGCTTCGCCTGGCTTGATTAGGCCCCCTTTCCCCTCTCTTCCCCGGCAGCACTCCAACGGCCTTCCATCCACCCCACCGCCTTTTTTTTTCCCAGCCCTTGCGTTCTGCGGCTTCGTATGCTTTTTTGTGTCGCGTAGAGCCTACGTTTTTTTGCTTGACACATCTTGCCCCGCCCACAACTGAAATGTATTTAAACCCAACTGATCTGCACTATTTGTATCTTTGAAAAAGACCGGCCCCCGGTTGAAACGTCAGAATAAATGTTGTTATGTTTTTCAGTTTGACTTCTCTATCGTACAGCTAACCTTATAGCCACGAACCTTTTCTCTTAACTATATATATGTATATATTGTAAGATGGGTTTATTTCCGCAGGCAATGCAGCAGGACGCTCAGCGAAGGCAGGCCGAAGCAAGTAGGGCAGACGGCTGACTCTCACGCGCTCTTCTCGCGGTCCCCGCTGATGATGATCCCTGTCCGGTTCACTGGTTCTTCATCTTCCTTGTCGCTATGTTACCATGGCCAATCTCCTTGAAAGGGTAGCAGATACTTGTATCGCTTCCGCACTAAAATCACCCCCACTCCGCCCCTCTCCCGCGGCGAAGGGAGCTACCCTGGTGTCTTGAGGGCACGCTACGACAACCGGATCGTAATAACGCTTGAGGCGTTGCACGTGGACTGTCTCGCGGCCTCGGCGATGGAAATCTGAGGACGGGGTGAGCGGCTCCAGAATGTGATTCACAGGTGACGCGCGTTCGACAACGTGGTATGGGCCGTGGTACTTGGATAGCAGCTTGCTGGAGAGACCGGGAGTAGTAGTCGGTATCGAAAGCCATACCAGGGATCCGAGAGAAAAAGTCGCTTCTGGGCGGTCACCATCACGACGATGTTTTTGGTGCGACTGGTCTTCAGCAGTTAAATCGCGGGCAATCTGGCGGCATTCTTAAGTGTGGCTGCAGAGTCGAGAAATGGTCGTTTGCTCAGAAACATCTGGTCGATAGGGAATAATTGTATCGGGAGTGCAGGATGGTTCACGACCGTAAAGAAGAAAAAAAGGAGAGACTCCCGTGGTAGACTGCATAGCGGCGTTATAGGCATATGTCACAAAGAGAAGAATCGTGTCCCGGTCGGAGTAGTCGGAATAGATGTACTTGGCGAGCATATCGCCAAGAGTGCTGTTAACCCTCTCCTTCATCCCATTCGTCTGTGGGTGGTAGGCAGTAGTGGTGCGGTGAGTCACGTTGCATTTTTCCAGGAGAGCTTCTATCACTTCCCCCAAGAAGACACGCCCTCTATTACTTAGAAGTTCACATGGTGCTCCGTGACGGAGGATGAAACGCTGTAGAAGGAAAGTAGCAAGTTCACTTGCCATGGCAGATGGTAGTGCAGCGGTCTCAGCGTAGCGCGTAAGGTGGTCGATAGCAACCACGGCTCAACGTTTTCCGGCAGAAGCAGCTGGCAGCGGCCCGTATAAGTCAATACCGACCCGATCGAAAGGTCGCGCTGGGCAGGGTAAAGGCTTGTATGGGCCGGTTTGTTGCTGAGGCGGAGAGTTCCGACACTGGCCGCCTTCTTATGCCCGAACAAATTTCATCACTAAGGTGTACATTCCTCTCCAAAAATAGTGCTGTTGCAGTCGTTCGTACGTCTTCAGCACACCTGCATGAGCATAATGCACATCAGCGTAGAAGCTAACACAAATGGCAGTCCGCAAGCGACGAGGGATCACAAGGAACCATTTGCGTTCTTCTGGACAATAATTGCGGCGATAGAGCAGTCCATCACGGAGGGCGAATTCCGCAGCCTGATGTCGCAGCGCTCGGGGAGCAGTACACAGCGTAGTATTAGAAAGGAGGTCCCAGAGTGAGGATATCCAGGGATCCTTCGCTGTTGCCCGACTTGTCCTCAAATGGTTGGAATGTCGCGGTCGAGTCAATGGCCAGCGGATTTTAGGCAATTGCTTATTTTTTTCCTTGCGTTCTTATCGCCCCATTTCGATATATGAGCACGAATTGGAGGTCAACGATGGCTTTTATGGTGGTTTTATAGTGCCTATAAATGCCTATTTTGGGTGTTGGTGCCTAAACTCTGACAAATGCCTATAAATCCCTTTTTTCTCAAATTGGCGCCTCAATCAGCACTATGTAGCGTCAAGTTTCGCTTTCGTGTGCAATTTGATACATTGATTCATTCTACCTCGAAATATTTACTGTTCTGAATTCTATGGGTTTTAACCTGGTCCTCTTTTTAACACTGCCACCCCCCCCCCTGCCTTTGCGCCGGTCCAACCAGAGCGGCGGCTTCTGCGTGCTTTACGGGTGGCTTTCCCGCAGGACGTAGCGGTGGACGCACAAGTCTACTCCCCAGGGGAACTTTGATACGGTCAAGGGCAAAGAAAGTGATGAGAAAAAATTACGCCCACCTACACTCGCGGGAACCCTGATGTGATGCAACCCATCTGGGTGGTTCCATCTTTGTTCCCGTTAGGTTGATTCTCTGAAGGGGTCTGGGAGGACTCGTCAAAAGTGAACCCGTCGAAGCCAACTCGTCATTGCGGAATTCGTCACATAGGGCAAGTCGTCACAGGCCATCCCGCACTAGGGAAACTCGTAACCTAGGGCAACTGGACACTCGGCCAACTCGTCACAATTTGCGCTTTTCGTCTATCACGTTCAAATGAAAGAGTAAATAGAAGCTTATATAATTATCATCTGATGCGTTAACATTCTTACACTCATCCTTAAATTCACCACCCTTTCCTTTGTCGCCTTCGAGGAACGCGGCAGCCAGACAGCGTATCTTATTTTTTTTCTTTGTGCAGCTAATTACGTGAGCCTTTTATATTAGATTTAGTTTGCCCGTTCTGTTTTCTCTAATACATTTTTAAAATTTTTGGTAATTAAGTCACGGCGCTGTATTGGGATTTGCGATTTCGTTCTGTGTTTTCGCTTTTTAGTATTGTGGTCTTTTGTTTTCATGCCTGCTGACAAACGATGATTGTGAAGCTGGGTAACTTTCGTTTTGTTAGTCTTCATATCACCTATATATGGGAGCGAAAGTCAAGGCTGGACTTAAAAGTTGACCCCCCCCCCCACACACACACACACTCACACAGAAAAGTGTGACGAATATTTGTTAGAAGGTGAATAAAAGCAAAAATAAAAAAGGAACCGGAAGTTGTGCTGAAAACGAAAACCCAATTTCAACCACCACCTGCAAACAAACACAAGGCCAACATTTTGCCCTATTTATTGATATATACACAATCAGGCAAAAGGCTTCAAAAGATAATACAAAAAGAAAAAAAGAAAAGTAAACGCAAAAGAAAGAAAAAGTCGACTCCTTCCCCCCGCCCTCCCCCCCTCCACAGAAAAAGTGTGCCGAATATTTTGTCAAAGGAGAAGAAAAAAAAGAAACCTGAAAATAAACCCCTTACGCAGTAAAAAAATGGGAATTTTTTTGCAACAAGAAGGGAAATAAAAAGGGGACAGAGGAACATGTGTTAAAGTAGAAAAACCATTTCAACCACCGCCTGCAAACTAACAAAAGCAGAGGATCCCCCGAACTCTGAAGAGGTTATCCTGGGAGTAATTATAAGATTAGAAGCCACTAACTTCCTCTCCCCATTTCCTCGACATCGGCCAAAAATGGAAGCGCGAGACGACTTTTCCTAGCACGAGAAGGTCAGTGCTACCACTTTTCCTAGTATGGGATCACCTAGAACCAGTTTCACCTATGGGATCACCTTTGACCAGTTTCCCTATGACCAGTTTTCCTAGGACGAGTAGGCTGCGACGAGTGGGCCGGTTCCCTCTCTAAAGGAACCGTCGCATCAAGCAATTGTCGAGTACTGCGAGAGAGTGCCAACGGAGCACGGACGACCGTCGACTGAGACCGCGTTCGCTATCGGAGAGAGAAGACGAGGAGAGTGGAGGAGAGACGCACCTGTGCCGCCGCCACCACCGCCGCCACCGCCGCCACTGTTAGGCGAGAGCGTTCGCTATCGGTGAGAGAAGAGGAGGGTGGAGGAGAGACGGACGCCGCCGCCAGACAGACGCAGGAGGGACATAGCCGCGAGCAAGATATGCGTTGCATCTAAAAACACTGTGACGTACACGCCCTTATCCTGTTTGTAATTTACAAGTTGAAAGGTTCACCAGCAGGGGAGAAATTGGCTCTAGGCGATTGGACCCGACCAATAGAAGGCACCCTTCCCTTCTGGTCCTGTCTCTCAGCGTGCACGGTCTGGCTTTCTCCGCTGCCCTTTCCAGCCATGCCGAAACGGAGGACGCCCAGAAGTGCGTTGATCTGACAGTGAACACTTAACTCACCATGCTACAGAATAGACGCCACGCAAATTTAACACGCAATTGAATCTGGTATCTTACTCCCCCGCCGTGCCACCGTGAAATTTAAGGTATTGATGGCGCGCGCCGAGTTAGTTGAACAGAACATCAATGGAATCTCACCTTCTTGTTTTTCCAAGTACGTTTTGGTGGTATGACACGCGTAGCAGCGCGGCGCTCAAGTGTAGTTATACCATCAAATAGGACGCAGGAAGTTGTGTTCGGGCGCTTCTCTGCGGAAGTTAGAATGTTTATTGATTCTTGTCGTATGTGTTTGTCTTCTGGTAGCATGTCAAGACGCTTAGCATGCTAGCATGTTTATCTGCGCTGTGATGTTGAATATACGCTTCGTATTCAAGAAATCCTAACGCATTTGCGCAGATTCCTTGCGAGAAGAAGTACCACCTGGCTCAGCATGAGAAGACGGCCGTCACCTGGCAAACCTTAAGCGGGACAAGCCCTCAACATCCAAACAGTCTTTTTTGACAACATCCTTCAAGGACGACAGGACGAAGGCTTTCAATGTTGATTTGTGCGAGGCCCTGTTGGCAGCAAACATCCCTTGGATCAAAATTGAAAATCCCGTGCTGAAACAATTTCCACAGTTCAGTTGCTCTACACAGACGCTGCAGCCTACATGCACAAGGCCGCTCATTTCCTGAAGACTTTCTACCCGCAGGTACTCCATGTCACCTGCCTAGCGCATGCGCTTCATCGTGTTTGCGAGGAACTGAGGAAGCACTTCACTGACGTCAACGAGCTTATTGGTTCAGCCAAGGCCATGTTCCTGAAGGCACCCTCTCGCGTGCGCGTCTTCAAGGAGATGCTGCTTGATGTGCCCCTTCCGCCAGAACCCGTCGTCACACGATGGGGAACGTGGCTAGAAGCTGTTGAGTACTGCAACTGCTACTTTTCGGACATCAAGACCGTGATCAACGGCCTTCCAATTGACGAGAGTGTTGCAGTCACAAAGGCTCAAGCTGTCCTCTCCGTGAATAGACTTCCAGGAGACCTCGCGTGCCTTTGCGCCAACTTCACGTTCTTAGCGGATTCTATCAAAAAACTTGAAAGTGCGGGAGAAATTTTTGTTACGAACGTTGCGCTAATTCTCCACGCACAGGAAAGAATCGCCACCGTTCCCGAAGGACCCGTCGCCGAAAACGCACGTGCGAAGCTGCAATCGGTCTTGGACAAAACCAAGGTGTTTTCTGTCCTTAAAGAAGCTTCAGAAGTTCTTGCTGGTGAGCACTCTAGCATCCCAGTGTCAATTAACCCATCGAATCTTCTCAAGTATAAGTGCGTACCAATCACATCTGTCGACGTCGAGCGTTCGTTCTCCGCGTACAAACGTATCCTCAGCGACAAGAGGCACAATTTTGAACCCGGAAATATGGAGATGCTGGTAGTTACCTATTGTTTCTATAATTTTCATAGTAATTCTTAAACTAGGTTCCGCGTTCTGTCCAAACACAATTCTTAATTTTTATATTTAGAATGAGCGTATGTGTATTTGGCAGTGTTGAAAGGTCTTGCCTGTAAATTAGGGTACCTGTGGAAAATTGCTAAAGTTTGTACGTAAGTTCTCACGTAACAACATGTTAATTTCTTATCAAACCTTGAATATCTTGCATATATTATTTTCGTGCTTTATTGTAATTTAATTGCGTCAGGCACACATAACTTTGCTCTTTTAAAAATCAGTATTACCATATTTCAAGTATTGTTTCTCCTGCCTGTTTCACTATATGCGACGCTTGAGTGACTTTTGCATCTGAACATGTATGTAAGCGATGCGCTTGTGAAATTAAGCCAATTGATCGCCATTAGCCCAGAGGTATTACGGGGCAATTCCACGTCTAAGGTCAATGTATAGATCTTGTTATGAGAGAAAAATAAGGAATTGAATTGAATTGAATTTAACTGTTACTGCCATTGTGGCCTCATACCAATGGCATTTTTGGATTTCCTGTCGTGCTTACAGTTCGCTCACGTCTTCACTTGAAATTATTAGCATTTATTTAAAAATTTATTGCCTCTATTTTATTCTTTTTAGTGCCTAAAACGTTGTTTTTGCTGCCTATTTTTGGCGCCTAAAACGTGATTTTTTAGTGCCTAAAAATCCGGCCTCTAGCCATAAGCTCTGCTGTATCCGTGTCCTGAGGTGAACGAGAGAGTGCGTTCGCATTGTTGTGTTTTTGATCAGACCGATATATCACACGGATGTCATATTCCTAGAGGCTGAGAGCCCAGCGGGCAAGGCGACCAAAGGGATCTTTCAGTGATGTCAGCCAGCAAAGGGCGTGATGGTCTGTCACGACATCGAAGGCACGGCCATAAAGATAGGGGCGGAATTTCGCAGTAGCCCACACGATGACCAAACACTCTTTCTCCGTGATGGAGTATTTAGATTCGGCTTTTGTAAGCGTACGGCTTGCATAGGCAACGACGTCCTCGTCAAATCCTGGCTTCCTTTGGGCAAGTACAGCTCCCAACCCGACGCCACTGGCGTCACTATGGATCTCGGTGGCCGCACGAGGATCGAAGTGGCGCAGTATAGGGCGTGAGGTGAGCAACCGACGTAACGTCAAAAAGGCTGCCTCGCATGCAGGAGACCAGGTGGACACGTCATGGCTTTCGCCGAGGAGCTTGGTCAGAGGCGCAATAACGGATGCAAAATTTAGAACGAATCGCCGGAAATAAGAACAAAGGCCAATGAAACTGCGCAGGGCTTTTAGAGTGGTCGGTTTCGGCAAGTCGGCCACAGCTGTAGCATAGCAGGGTGAGGGAGAACACCGTCCATTGCAACCACATGACCTAGAATTGTCAGCTTTCGGGCCGCGAAAGGGCACTTCTTTAAGTTTAGCTGTAGAGGAGCATCCGTTAGGCAATGCAAAACTTGCTCTAGACGAGTAAGAAGGCTGTCAAAATCTGGGGAAAATATAACGATTTCGTTTAAGAAACATAAACAAGTTTTCCACTTGAGGCCACGCAAAATGACGTCCATCATGCGCTCAAAAGTGGCGGGCGGAATAAACAACCCGAACAGCATTACGTTAAATTCGTATATTCCGTCATGGGTCACAAACGCGGTTTTTTTAAGGTCATCGTCTGCCATCGGCACCTGCCAATAACCGGAGCGCAGGTCCCGCGATGAAAAGAACTCACCTCTTTGCAGATAGTCTAATGCATTGTCGATCCGGGGCAGAGGGTAAACGTCTTTCCGAGTGGTCTTGTCAAGTCGGTGGTAATCCGCACAAAATCGGATAGATCCATCCTTCTTCGTAACAAGTAAGACTAGAGAAGCACAAGGGCTATTAGATGGTCGAATGACGCCAAGCTGGAGCATGTCATCAACGTGGCTTTCGATAACGGAACGTTCTTTGGCTGAAACGCGATACGGTCGCTGGCGCAAAGGACGATGAGAGCCAGTGTCGATTCAATGAGAGACGGTTGATGTGCGACCCAAAGAAGTCTTCTGACAGTCAAAGGTGAATTGAAAACGCTGAAGAAGGGTCAGAAGCAGGTCGCGCTGAACAGGATCGAGACTGTCGAGACTGTCGAGAATGAAGGCAGCAGAGTCAAAAGGTAGAGGTCGGCTCAGTGAGTTGTTTGCCAGAGGAGCTGGCACAACCGGTAAGTCGACGAGGTGGCTATCAACAGCTTCCACACACCCAAGGGACTCACCACGAAGTACAGTTATTGGGGAAGGACATGCATTGCAGACAGGCATATTGCCTGCCCTATCCTCGATAGTAAGAACGGCATAGGGGAGAGAGGTACCTTTGCGGTGGGAAAACGATTATAGGCCGTAAACACGATTGTTGCCTCGGAAATTGTGTCACAGGTAACCGGTATCAGAACAGCAGAAGCTGGCGGAATTGTGCAATCGTCGGTGGCGCATAGCTTAAAAGAAGTGGAATACTGTCCTTTTCGGCGTCAAGCAGAGGAAGTTAACCAAGCTCGGCACGGGCACAGTCAATATTGGCGCAATGACGGGACAAGAGGTCCCACGCTAAGATGATGCGACGGGAACAAAAGGGCAGGACTAGGAACCCGATTATGTAGAACTCATTTAGTACTAAATTCTGGGCGGTGCAAACTGCGAGGGGCTCGACATGGTGCGCTGTGGCAGTGCGGAGATGAAAGCCGGAAATTGTCATCCTCACTTTTCTTAATTTATGGCAAATCTCTTCGCCCATAACTGATATGGCAGCTCCTGTGTGAACCAAGGCGCAAGTTGTTGACAGAGTGGGGATTCCTTCCACGTCAACATCAATCGTGTTCGCTGGGGACAGACAAGGGCTTCGGTATTTCTATGGCACCGCAGGTCTTGCCTTCAGAACTGCGGCGATTAGTTTTCCTCTGGGGCATTCAGACGACGCCGCATCGGCGAGATGGAACGGCGTCGAGGAGAAACGGGCCGACCGGCACCAGGAGAGAGTTCGTCACGAGAAGGCAGAGAATAGGGCGGCTACACATGGTCGTCGTTTTAAGGGCGGTAAGGAACATACGCGTTATCAGCGTAGGCTGGCCGTCGGTAAGCGTCTCCTGGCGGCGGAATCTCATGGCGGCAATAACGTGCGACCTGGCCAGGAATTCGACAAGAGAAACATATTGGCCGGTTATCAGGCGTTCGCCAGGGGTTGAAGGGGAGCGCCGGCGAGCGAACCTGAGGAAGATGTGGCGGCGCCCGTGGGCGGCGTCGTGGTACATACGCGTGAGCCGGGGTCCGTGCCGCAACTTCAGCGTAGGAAAGTGGCGCCGCAACAGGCAATTGCTCGGAAGCAGCTCCAATGGCGTCAGCGACTTGCTGCCGAATGATTTGATGGAGTGGCGACGACTGGGCAGGATCTTGTGTCTGCGACGACTGCTGCGATAAACAAGGCAAGAGAGAGATCTGCCGGGAGACCTCCTCACGAATCAGCTCTTTGATGCCCCGTAGCAGGGACGGGTTTTCGTCGACTTCCATCACACGGAGTGCTTTATCACGCTGCGACAGTGGGCGACGAGTCAAAGTGCGCTGCCTGCGGAACTCGTCGTATCTCTGGCACAGGCTGACGACTTCGCTTACATTTGGGGGGTTTTTCGCAAGAAGTATTTGGAACGCATTCACTTCGGTGCCTTTAAGGATGTTCTTGACGGTGTCTTGCTTAGGCATTGACAGATTCACCCGTCGGCAGAGATCTACCACATCCTCAATATAACAGGTAAAGGTCTCACTGGTCTGTTTAGCCCGTTCTCTTAAGCGCTGCTCCGCGAGAAGCTTACCCACAGCTGGGCGGCCGAATACACCAGTAATGTTTGTCGTAAATGCGGTCCACGTTGACCTATCAGCTGGATGGTTCAGAAAGAATTGTTCAGCCACGCCCCTCAAGTAGAAACCCGCGTTACTGAGCTTCGTGACCTCATCCCACCGATTGTAAGCGCTTACTCGCTCAAAAGAAGAAAGCGAGTCCTCGACGTCCTGGTTGTCTGCGCCACTCAACTGCGGCGGGTCACGCTGGCGGAGCGCTCCGGAGCAAATGACAGCCGGCGCAGAAGGTGGCGCGGTGTTTTGGGCATCACCAGACATGGTTCACTCAGTGGGAGATGGAAGGGTACGACTGCGGAGCTCCAGTCTCGAGGGTAGACGGTGTGAGCTGAGACGGAGAACCCGCACACTCTACCAAATTGTAAGATGGGTTTATTTCCGAAGCCAATGCAACAGGACGCTCAGCGAAGGCAGTCCGATGCAGGCGGGCCAGACGGCTGCTCTGACGCGCTCTTCTCGCGGTCAACGCTGATGATGATCCCTGTCCGGTTCACTGGTTCTTCATCTTTCTTATCGCTATATTACCATGACCAATCTTCTTGAAAGGGTAGGAGAAACTTGTATCTCTTCCTGACTACAATATATATATATATAAATATATATATATATAAATATATATATATATAAATATATATATAGTTAAGAGAAAAGGTTCCTGGCTATGAGGTTAGCTGTACGATAGAGAAGTCAAACTGAAAAACATAACATTTATTCTAACGTTTCGACCGGGGGCCGGTCTTTTTCAAAGATGGGCATCTTGGAAAAAAGACTGGCCGCCTGTCGAAACGTTAGAATAAATGTTGTTATATTTTTCAGTTTGACTTCTCTATCGTATATATATATATATACATATATGAGGAAAGCAAGTTCTCTTTGCTGAAACGTAGGCCACAATCGTGCTTTTACCTTGTTCGAAGTTTTTCTTCTCTTACACACACACACATATATATATATATATATATACGGTCGAAGAAAAGAAGTTTCTAATGGTCCAGAATAAATATCAAAAAGTAGAGTCAGACGCAAGTCTCAAAAAACAAAAACAAACATGTTTACTAACGTTTCGACTGGTGGTCCAGTCTTCATCAGAGTAACATTTACAGAACCCGGCAGCACGCTTTTATAGGTTCGTGTAGAGAGAGGAAGTTGCGCTACAGTGCGCCCTCTTTAAAAGAAATCATACGTCATCATTCAGCAAAACAAGCAAAAACGCTAGACATGCACATGAGAGGGAATGCACTGCCCTCCCTCTTTTTTGGGAGAAAAGGTGCGCTACGATGCGACCGGTTTAGAAGTAATTATTCGCAAGTCATCATCATCATCATCATCATCACCAGCCTATCTACGCCCACTGCAGGGCAAAGGCCTCTCCCATTTTCTCCAATTACCTCGGTCCTGTGCCAACTGTGACCAATTTATCCCCGCAAACTTCTTGATCTCATCTGCCCATCTAACTTTCTGCCGCCCCCTGCAACGCTTGCCTTCTCTAGGGATCCACTCTGTTACCCTTAATGACCAGCGGTTATCTTGCCTTCGCATTACATGCCCTGCCCACGTCCATTTCTTCTTCTTAATTTCTACTAATATGTCTTTAACACCAGTTTGCTCTCTGACCCACTCCGCTCTCTTCTTGTCCCTTAATGTTACACCTATCATTTTCCGCTCCATTGCCCGCTGAGTCGTTCTCAATTTAAGTTGAACCCTCTTAGTAAGCCTCCAAGTTTCTGCCCCGTAGGTGAGTACCGGTAAGATGCAGCTGTCATACACTTTCTTCTTCAGCGACAATGGTAGGCTGCTATTCATTATCTGAGAATGTCTGCCATATGTACCCCACCCCATTCTGATCCTTCTAATTATCTCTGCCTCATGTTTGGGATCTGGGGTCACAACTTGGCCTAAGTAGATATATTCGCTTACCACTTCCACTGCCTCGCCACCTATCTCAAACTGCTGTGCTGACCCGAGGTTATTGATCATTACTTTAGTTTTCTGCATATTAATTTTCAGGCCCACGGTTCTACTCTGTTCGCCCAGTGCGGAAAGCATGCTTTGCAATTCGTCCCCCAAGTTACTTAGCAAGGCAACGTCATCAGCAAATCTGAGGTTACTGAGGTATTCTCCATTAACTCTTACTCCCACCTGTTCCCAATCCAACGTTCTGAATACTTCTTGTAAGCATGCTGTGAATAGCATTGGAGAGATTGTGTCTCCTTGTCTGACACCCTTCCTTATAGGTATTTTACTGCTCTCCCTATGGAGGATGATGGTAGCTGTAGACCCACTGTAGATATCCTCTAGTATTCTTACATAATGCTCATCTACCCCCTGGTTCCGTAATGCCTGAATGACTGCTAGGGTTTCGACCGAGTCAAATGCTTTCTCATAATCTATGAAGGCTATATATAGGGGTTCAGTATACTCAGCGCACTTCTCTATCACCTGATTGATCGTGTGAATATGGTCATTTGTTGAATAACCTTTACGGAACCCTGCTTGTTCTTTAGGTTGACTGAAATCTAAGGTTGCAGAGATTCGGTTAGCGATTACCTCGGTAAATTCGCAAGTGGTACAACACAAAGAGAAACAAAAAATGCAAAGGGACGTCTAGGAAGGAGGTAAATTGGCGCCTCTCCTCATAGGAATTAACAGAAGCAGGGGGGGCCGGGGAGAAAATAAAGGAATACAGGTGGCAGAACGAGATAAGGAACTGGGGGAACACGCGTCAGCACCCCATCGCTTTTCGTCTTAGGATTGTGTCACGCTAGGAATGCGTCAACAGAAGACGCGGGGGGGGGGGGGGGCGGAGGGACGGAAAGGCGGCAGAACGAGATAAGGAACTGGGGAGCACGCGTCAGCACGCCTTCGGTTTTCGTCTTAGGAATGTGTCACGTGAACCCGGCGCTATGTGGCTAAGCCGGCGCCGGGGCTACGTGAGTAAACCTGGAGGGATGAAGCCGGCGCTGGTATGCCTAAAAAGAGGATTGGTCACGCAAGAAGTGAACGGAAGAAAGGCGAGTAATTACTGTGGCAAACATGTCAGTGCGCCCACGCCTTCGTTCAATTCCGAGGATGCAGTTTTGAACTTAAATTTGAGATATCATTCGCGAACTTCGCGCTCGTGGTTGCTGTTGAAATTGGATTCAATTATTGTTACCTTCAAATTATTAAATCAATGACCCGGGATCCCGACATGACGGGACAAAGTCAGGTATGCCCCCACATGACGAAAACAAAAACAGCCTCTAGCACCGCCTCGCACTTCTCTGTAAAACTGAAGGGAAATTTTAACTGTGACAGCTTACCTGCTCGAGTGCAATACCTGCCACCTGCAATATATTGGCCAGACGGCGAACGCTTTTAGATTAAGGTTCAACAACCATAGGGCACACGCCAAGTCTCTTCCTAACCTTCCTTTGTCCCGTCATGTCGGAATCCCGGGTCATTCATTTAATCATTTGAAGGTAACAATAATTGAATTCAATTTCAACAGCAACCACGCACGCGAAGTTCGCGAATCATACCTCATATTTAAGTTCAAAACCGCATCCTCGGGGTTGAACGAAGGCGTGGGCGCACTGACATGTTTGCCACAGTAATTACTCGCCTTTCTTCCGTTCACTTCTTGCGTGACCAATCCTCTTTTTAGGCATACCAGCACCGGCTTCATCCCTCCAGGTTCACTCACGTAGCCCCGGCGCCGGCTTAGCCACATAGCGCCGGCTTCACGTGACACATTCCTAAGACGAAAACCGAAGGCGTGCTGACGCGTGCTCCCCAGTTCCTTATCTCGTTCTGCCGCCTTTCCCTCCTTCACCCCCCCGCTTCTTCTGTTGACGCATTTCTAGCGTGACACAATCCTAAGACGAAAAGCGATGGCGTGCTGACGCGTGTTCCCCCAGTTCCTTATCTCGTTCTGCCGCCTTTATTCCTTTCTCTTCCCCAGCCTCACCCCCCCCCCGCTTCTGTTAATTCCTATGAGGAGAGGCACCAATTCACCTCCTTCCTAGACGCCCTTTGCATTTTTCGTTTCTCTTTGTGTTGTACCACCTACCAATAATTACTTCTAAACCAGGCGCATTGTAGCGCACCTTTTCTCCCAAAAAAGAGGGAGGGCAGTGCATTCACTATCATGTGTATGTCTAGCGTTTTTGCTTGTTTTGCTGAATGATGACGTATGATTTCTTTTAAAGAGGGCGCACTGTAGGGCAACTTCCTTTCTCTACACGCACCTATAAAAGCGTGCTGCAGTGTACTGTAAATGTTACTCCGATGCAGACTGGACCAGCAGCCGAAACATTAATAACATGTTTGTTTTTGTTTTTTGAGACTTACGTCGGACTCTACTTTTTGATATTTCTTCTGGGCCATTGGAAACTTCTTTTCTTCGACAGTATACTCACCATGGCACCAGCACCGACGACGTCCAAAAGCATTGTGTGGAGTTACCCCAAGACCACGACTTCAACAGTAATCATCGGCGACTCGCAAACCAAACACCTCTTCCAGCATTTTGATCCCAACCGCATAGGAACCCCTGCCTTCGTGACACAGTGTGGTGCATGCGTCAGCGATGTGCACGACCTTCTAGACTCCATACCAGACAGTGCCAAGACTGTTATTTTAAATGTGGGCACCAACGACCTTCTTTCAAAAAAGGCGACGGCCGCGTTCGAAGAATACCGCTCCCTGCTTGACGCGATCACCAGGAAGCGGCCCAAAGTGTCTGGCGTGTAGGCCAGCCTAATTCTCCCTAGGAGCACTGATCACCGTCGTGGCGGCCGAAACCGTTCCTTGGTGACCCGCTGCAATCAGGAAGCTTGCCGCTTCAACCAACTGCTCCGTAACTTTTGCCGCCGTTCCCGGACTACATTCTACTTGGACCATGGCTTCGAGTGGCTCCCGGCGGCACGGGTACTAGCGGCCGACCGCCTTCACGTCAGTTTTGAGGGAGTCGCCATCATGGCCAGTCATATCCGGCGCCTGTGTTTTCCAAGACCCAGCGACGACACTACGTGGTGCAGCTTCGCTTCAGCGGATCCACGGAGCCCGACAACCGAGGACTACCCCCGACATAATAGGACGCCATCAGTTCCACAGAGACCCACGCCATCAGCTCCAGCCATAGGCCCTCTACCCCAGCCATCGGCTCCGCACAGGCCCCAGCCAAGCCCCCGCCGCTACAACCTTCGCAGCAGTGGTGCTGAGCCCTCAACAAGCAACCGCCAAAATTGACTTCCCATCTTGGACACTGGTAAATCTGCTTCTTTAACCGTGTCTAGGAACTTCCAAAATGCTAAAAAATTGACAGAAAAACGCATCCTCTTTGAATTGCACGTCACCTCGCTCACACACTATTTACATGAATCTGCTGTTCCGAAAGGTCTCATGTTAAAATTAGAACCCGCTACGTCTGAATTGTCCCCTCATAACCAAGCCAGATGGAAAAATGTCCTAACTTCTGCATCCCTAGAATTACCCAGTATTGTTTTAGATCAATAAAAATCGGAAGTCAAATCTGTGCATGAGCAAGAATCGACTTTGGTGCCCCTTCTCACCAAACATGAATCTGATTCTCTAGCAGTCTTTGAAATCAAGAAAAAGTCTTAAATAGATTTTGATTGATTGTGGGGTTTAACGCGCCGACGCAACGCAGGCGATGAGGCGCGCCGTAGTGGAGGGCTCCGGATTAATTTTGACCACCTGGGAATCTTTATCGTGCGCCGAAATCTCGTACACACGGGCGGTTTTGCTTTTCGCCTCCATCAGAAAAGCGGCCGCCGCGGCCGGGAATCGAACCCGCGACCTCGTGCAAGTCTTCAATAGCCACGATGAAGTATAAAAAAAATGTCTCGCGACATGGTCCCTCCTCCGAAGCAATTTGAATTACCCCCTCCTATGCCGTCATCCTCCAAAATGACCGAGAAGAGTGATTTCCCCACTAGTAACTTAGTGAACTTGTCAAGTGTTGGGCTGACAGAGATCTAAGTTCGCACACTATCCAAAGGCCTAAGTTTTTGTCCAGCAACGGGAGGTTTCAGCGAGTTTCAGCTTCTTAAAGATTTAGTCAATTTCGCTCGCAACATGAGATTGCGTGAATTTTTTCATGGGCGCCCTATCACGGACAATGCCGGCTCTTTACCCAGCTCCAAACACTGGACGCCACCGCCTCAGCACGATAAAAGTCTAGATCTATGTATTAAAGTAGTACAACATGACGTGCTTGAAGCTTATAAAAAGCAGACGCCTTTTCGACCCAACCTTTCAATTAAAGAGAAAGAATCACTTGAGAAGTTGGCATGTCGCCACGAAATTGTAATCAAGCCCGCTGATAAAGGTGGAGCAATAGTGATAATGAATCGAGATGATTACATCAAAGAAGCAGATCGGCAATTATCCGACATATCCTTTTACAAAATTCTTCAATCTGATCCAACTTTTGAATACAAAGAAATTGTCAAGGAAAACCTCGAAGCACTACTGGAGGCCTAGAAACTAGACAAAACGACGGTGCGTTCTCTGATACCACTCAGCCCAATAGCAGGCAGGTTCTACCTTTTGCCCAAAATTCACAAGGCACATGTCCCTGGTCGCCCAATCGTATCTGGCATAGGCACGGTTACCGAAAATATTTCCCTCTATGTCGACAACTTAATCAACAGAATTCCCCCTAACTTTCCTTCATACTTACGAGATACCAACCACTTCCTCTCTGAAATATTAGACCTTGAGATTCCAAGTGGCTGTCTGCTTGTCACCATGGACGCCACGTCACTATATACCAATATTCCCCACTCTGATGGAATACAAGCGGTGATCCACGCTTACAGTGAATCGCGGGAGCCTAAGCCAGTTGAGAATTCTACATTGGCCTTATTACTGAGATTAATTCTTGAGCTAAACAATTTCGAGTTCAATGGCAAACACTATGTTCAAGTCAGTGGTACATCCATGGGCACAAGGATAGGGCCAAATTATGCAAATATTTTCATAGCAGTTCTCGAGGAGGAGTTTCGTGCAAGCGTCGAATTGAAGCCATTTTTTTACAAGCGCTTCATCGATGATGTCTTTTTGATTTGGCCACACGGAGAATCCAGTCTCCTAAGATTTATAGCCGAGTTTAACGCGGTTCACCCTAATATTTCTTTCTCACACCAATTTTCCGCTACCAGCATCAACTTCCTCGACGTGAAGGTATCTGTCTCGAAGAACAAATTAGAGACCTCGCTTTACCGCAAACCGACCGACTCCCATCAATATTTGCATTTTCAAAGTAGTCACATTAGGCACTGGAAAACGGGCATACCCTACAGTCAACCGCACCGCTTCCGCCGGATATGCTCCAAGGAAACAGATTTTCTTTCCAACTGTGAGGGACTCAAAAACGACCTGCCTAAACAAAAGTACCCGCTCCAATTAATTGACGATTCCATTCGCCGAGCACGAGCGCTGAGCCGCAATGAACTTGTTAACTCCAAGAAGCCAGCCGACCGACGCCCTTCAACTAACCTAGTTCTCACTCACTCCGCATCTGTGCCTAATGTTTCTGGCATACTTCGAAAGCATCACAACATATTAAGTCAAAGTCCTCGACTAGCATCTATATTTTCCGAACCACCACGTGTTGTCTACAGGCGAAACAAAAACCTGCTCGACATTCTGACATCTTCGAGGCTCAGCCATTCACAAGTGACCGGTTGTGGGTCCTGCAACAAGCCTCGTTGTCAGGTATGCCCCCACATGACGAAAACAAAAACAGCCTCTAGCACCACCTCGCACTTCTCTGTAAAACTGAAGGGAATTTTTAACTGTGACAGCGCCAACGTAGTTTACCTGCTCGAGTGGAATACCTGCCACCTGCAATATATTGGCCAGACGGCGAACGCTTTGAGATTAAGGTTCAACAGCCATAGGGCACACGCCAAGAGTCTTCCTAACCTTCCTTTGTCCCGTCATGTCGGAATCCCGGGTCATTCATGTAATAATTTGAAGGTACCAATAATTGAGTCCAATTTCAACAGCAACCACGCACGCGAAGTTCGCGAGTCATATCTCATATTTAAGTTCAAAACCGCATCCTCCGGTTTGAAGGAAGGCGTGGGCGCACTGACATGTTTGCCACAGTAATTACTCGCCTTTCTTCCGTTCACTTCTTGCGTGACCAATCCTCTTTTTAGGCATACCAGCGCCGGCTTCATCCCTCCAGGTTCACTCACGTAGCCCCGGCGCCGGCTTAGCCACATAGCGCCGGCTTCACGTGACACATTCCTAAGACGAAAAGCGATGGCGTGCTGACGCGCGTTCCCCCAGTACCTTATCTCGTTTTGCCGCCCTTATTCCTTTCTCTTTCCCCAGCCCCCCGCTTCTGTTAATTCCTATGAGGAGAGGCGCCAATTTACCTCCTTCCTAGACGTCCCTCGCATTTTTCGTTTCTCTTTGTGTTGTACCACCTGCCAATAATTACTTCTAAACCGGGCGCATTGTAGCGCACCTTTTCTCCCAAAAACGAGGGAGGGCAGTGCATTCCCTCTCATGTGTATGTCTAGCGTTTTTGCTTGTTTTGCTGAATGATGACGTATGATTTCTTTTGAAGACGGCGCACTGTAGCGCAACTTCCTCTCTCTACACGCACCTATAAAAGCGTGCTGCAGTGTACTGTAAATGTTACTTCGATGAAGACTGGACCACCAGTCGAAACGTTAGTAAACATGTTTGTTTTTGTTTTTTGAGACTTGCGTCCGACTCTACTTTTTGAAATATATATATATATATATATATATATATATATATATATATATATATGGCGCTGGCTACCACCCCCAAGCACAGGAAACAAACATACCTAACATAAATACCCGAGAAAGTGAATGGGAAAATCGCCCCGCCGGTAGCGTAGTGGTTATCGCACCAGACCGGTATTCTGGAGGTCGTGGGTTCGGATCCCACCTGGCGGGCATTTTTTCTTCACTTTCTTTCTTTCTTTCTTTCCAAATTCTTAATCTGTTTCAATGATCTACCACATCCTCCCCTTTGCTTTCCGAGGTTTTCTCGACTGCCAACCCTTATTTCTGTGTTATTTTCAACGAGCCCCTCATTTCCTATTCTGATTCGCTACATGCATAGCGAGGGCCTCTGTTCTGGCAGTCTTGTTGCCAAAAGGGAGCTTAAGAGGGTTCAAAGCTGGTCGACCACTCTGGACATGTCGTAGACACTCGAGTCACGACCCGGGGGTTAAAAAGAAGGTCCCCTTCACCCCGATTAGTCCGAATGGCGCTGGCTACCACCCCCCAGCACAGGAAACAAACATACCTAACATAAATACCCGAGAAAGTGAATGGGAAAATCGCCCCGCCGGTAGCGTAGTGGTTATCGCACCAGACCGGTATTCTGGAGGTCGTGGGTTCGGATCCCACCTGGCGGGCATTTTTTCTTCACTTTCTTTCTTTCTTTCTTTCCAAATTCTTAATCTGTTTCAATGATCTACCACATCCTCCCCTTTGCTTTCCGAGGTTTTCTCGACTGCCAACCCTTATTTCTGTGTTATTTTCAACGAGCCCCTCATTTCCTATTCTGATTCGCTACATGCATAGCGAGGGCCTCTGTTCTGGCAGTCTTGTTGCCAAAAGGGAGCTTAAGAGGGTTCAAAGCTGGTCGACCACTCTGGACATGTCGTAGACACTCGAGTCACGACCCGGGGGTTAAAAAGAAGGTCCCCTTCACCCCGATTAGTCCGAATGGCGCTGGCTACCACCCCCAAGCACAGGAAACAAACATACCTAACATAAATACCCGAGAAAGTGAATGGGAAAATCGCCCCGCCGGTAGCGTAGTGGTTATCGCACCAGACCGGTATTCTGGAGGTCGTGGGTTCGGATCCCACCTGGCGGGCATTTTTTCTTCACTTTCTTTCTTTCTTTCTTTCCAAATTCTTAATCTGTTTCAATGATCTACCACATCCTCCCCTTTGCTTTCCGAGGTTTTCTGGACTGCCAACCCTTATTTCTGTGTTATTTTCAACGAGCCCCTCATTTACTATTCTGATTCGCTATATATATATATATATATATATATATATATATATATATATATATATATGGTACTCTGAAGAAAGGGAGTGCTCTCCCTGAAACGTTGAAACGTCAGTAAACTTATTTTTATTTTCTACGTCTTTCTCGTTTGTCTCCGTCTCCACTAACCTTATTTTTTTCGCGCTCTGTGTGCGTTTTTATCTTTTCAGACTGTATACATATATATATATATATATATATATATATATATATATATATTGATTGCGAGAAGGGCTGTCTTTGGTTGCCGTAGCAAATAGTAAAAAATGGGTATAGCTTCTAACAAAACTGTTTATTGGTCGACGTTTCGATCGGATGCCGATCTTTCTCAAGACAACCATTTACAACCATTTACATTATTTACAAATTCAACACCGTATAGGCAGGAATGAATGTTAGCCCGGGCATTATGTCGTCTATACATGCTGTCGATAATCTGGCTGCAGAATAATCCCCTATCTAAATTGTAAGTCTCTGTGTTGTTTAAACAAGTAATCAAGCTATTCTTATTTTATTTATTCCCTTCCTGGGGTGTCCTCACAGGCGGCATATGCCACAAACAACATCGAGGCGCCCGCCGCCGTTTACTCCAACAAAGGACCCGCGCGACTCCCGCGTGCGGTTAGGGGATTAGTTAAGCCCCTTCTCCCTGGTTCATGGTCAGGGACGACCCTGTCGGCTGCCCGGGCAGGGCAGAAGAATAGAGCTAAGAATGATGAATGGCGCTCGCCCGTCCTGCCGGTAGGCAGAATCGTGCATGCTTTGAGCCACAGTGCGGAGATGGTACCTACACTCTTAACGAGCCTGCCTGTTTGTTTTGTAGGGTTGGCGTCACTGAGATATGTGTGCGGCTGCGACCGCTTCCTGTAAACTCTTCCCGTAAGGTCAGTGACCATTAGAATTCTGTGCCTCCCAGTGATGGTGTGAGAGCGTCCCTGTTACTGCTTTGCGCTTTCGTTTCTTAAGCAGAGCGGCCCCCCTCTGAAGCGGGCGCTACCTGTCACTCGTTCTACAAGCTGACGAACGATGGATGACATGTTTTTTGAAAGAGTTGTGTACTCCTCTCTCTTGTCTGCATGTTTAGGTTTGTTTGTGTTTTGCGTTTTCTTTCTTGTCTTTTTTTTCTCTCTCTCTCTTTTTTGCAAACCTTCACCTCACCTCGCCGAGAGCGTGTTTGTTGCTACCTCTCTCCCCAAATCCCCCCTCTCTCTTTTTTCGGCGTCGTTGGACGACGAGCTTATAAATACGTGCACAGAAATACGAAATGTTGTCTTGAGAAAGATCGGCATCCGAACGCAACGTCGACCAATAAACAGTTTTGTTAGAAGCTATACCCATTTTTTACTATATATATATATATATATATATATATATATATATATATATATATATATATATATATATATATATATGTATATATATATAATAAGGAATAAGGCAATAGGGACTGCAACTTTAATATGTGTCCTTACGGAATCCCTCGTCCCGTACGTGTCTGTTCTACAAAATGCATTACGAGGGTTCTGGCTTCAGCAGTCTGAAATGCCTTTGGCTGTCCCCGACTTCCGACCACGTTTTACGTGCGGCCGCTGGGAAAAGACGTTCTACGTCTTCCCGCGGTGGTCGAGGGGCGGCGCTAGTTGACCGGGCTCTGAGCAGTCGTAAATACAAAACCCCGCGGTATAGTCGAGAGAGGAGTCACCGCGGAACTAGCTCAATGGTAGAGCACCGCACGCGTTATGCGGAGGTTGTGGGTTCGATTCCCGCTTTCGTAAAAAACGGCGCATTTTTTCTCGAGTTGAATTTTCAATTATTTATTCCTGCATCAAAAAAAAGGCAATCATATTCATTCGGCACTATAAAACACTCCTAAAACGCCAAACAGCACTGGCAATAAGGACTGCAACTTTGATATGTGTCCTTACGGAATCCCTAATCCCGTACGTCTCTGTTCTATATATATGTATATATATCTATATATATAAGGTTAGTAGAGACAGAGACAAACGAGAAAGACGTAGAAAAAAAATAAGTTTACTGACGTTTCAGGGAGAGGACTCTCTCGACCCGCTCATTCGCAAGGCAACGAAGCAAGCTCTGGGCGTTCCCATATACTCGTCGACCCGACGACTGCAGGACATGGGCGTCCACAACACGGTGGACGAGCTGGTTGAAGCTCACCTCTCCAATCAACGCGTCAGAATAAGTAGCACAGAACACGGAGTCGACGTCCAGAGCAAGCTGGGATGGCGGATCGAAGCGATACCCACGACAGCGCCCCTACCAGAGAGGTGGAAGGAGCCAATTCAAACCAATTCCCCACCCCGGAACATGACCTCGGGTAAGAATGACGGGAGGCGCGATGCGAGGGCCAAGGCTCTGGCCAGACAGCTCGATGAGAATTCCCGGATTCTATACGTGACGCCTCGATTAGAAAAGGCAGCGACCGGGCGGCGGCTGCCGTTACGACACACGACCGACTGATCGTCAGTGTCGATGAGGACAAGAGATCCCGTGACGCCAGAAGGATGGCTGTAGGTCTGGCGGTCTTTCTAACCGGGCGTCGAGGGACCGTGGTCACGGACTCCAAGACTGCCTGCGGCAACTACCGAAGGGTACACGTTTCCGCCGCGGAGGTTGCGATTTTGAACAAGAAGGTGACACCGGAACGAGCCGTTGAGATCGTGGGGGTCCCGGCTCACTGCGGGGAGGGGATTAATGAGGGTAACACACATCGCCGACTACCACGCCCGCGAAAATGACGCTGCGGGGCCAGACACTGCGTCGCGACATGAAGCGGACACCCCTAGCCAAATGACAAGCTAGATAGAGATTACTCGAGCGTACAGAAAAGAACGGCTCACCTTATCCAAACCGCACCAGACTCTTACCAGGACAACAGCAAAGAATCCTTCGCAGAGTGCAGGTGGGGGTCGCTCGCGCATACCGGCCTGCTTCATCGCATGTATCTTGTGTTAGCAACGCCACCTGTTCCTTTCTGCAAGCAGACCAGGTTACAAGGAGTGCCGTCCGAGTGATGCGGTGGTGATTCAAATTGCCAAGGTTGCGAATGAGAAGAAGACAAAAGTAGCTCGAGCGAGGGCTGTGCCCTCGTGATGACGGTCATGGATGACGACATTCTATCGGTGTGTAGGTGATGATCATTTATTTCCAACTTATCCCACGGCCACAAGGTAGCGGTGGTTAGTCCGAGTGCTCACTTCTGTTTGTTCCAGTTCGATTCGCTGAGGGCAATCTGAAGGGGACATTGCCACTGGTGGCCGTCGTTTTCAGCACGCGCAGAGTGCGTCCGCGTTGTCCACGTCGCTACGCCGGAAATTCCTAGCCTGTCTTCGACCGTCCGGTACACGAATAGGAGTTCTTCGGCATTTGTTCTTCAGGGTAGGTGCAAACCTTGTATTTTCTTCCCCTGACAAATTGAGTAGTCTTTTCCAAAATCGTTAACAGCAAATTCCCCGGCGGCCAACACGTGTACGAAAGAAACACCCAAAAGCTGCTCGTTCAGTGCCGGGAATAGGTTATCTATAAGATACCGTTCTCATGTAAGAGGTCGTACGTTGGGTAAACGGGTACCTGCCTCAAAAGATCAACTTTGGGAGCACACCTGCGATATAAAGACACGCGTCAGGAGCACCCTCAATCCGCATGTTGCTAAATTGCTAGAGTTGCTCGGACCGTTGTGAGCACTTGCCAAGTGGTGGTCATTAATCGAAAACAGGCTGCGACCGGAGATTAGAGAAGTCTGGGAAATTCAAATTAGGCCGCAGGCATGCATCGGACCACCGTCCGTCGCCGCTTCTGCGAAATTAGTTTATTATACTGGTTGCTAGGAAATATTGTGTGAGCGCTCTGATATAAACAGTGCTCGCTGCTGCAAATTTAACTGGAAGGCAGAGTACTGTGTCATTTAAGTTATGTAGTTTTTTTGCTTGTAATATTGTTTTTTTGTATTTTGTCATTCCCTCAGTAGTATGTCACGTGTTTTATGTCTTATATTTATTGCCTTTTCGCGAAAGATAAAAATCAGTTGTTATTCAGCGCCGTGTTTTTGTGATCCCCCGATCGACCTCTTCCTGCAATTTTTGTGCTCAAAAGCAGCTTATACTCGGCCTCGACTTCCTTTGCAATGGCGGCGCAGTAATAAACCTACGGTAGCTGGTCGGCACATTGTCGTCCACACAAACACTGTACGAGGACAACGGTCACACAAGATTAGCACTCCACATCTGAGAAGACAACGTGACGCTGCCTCCTCAAGCCAGCATGTTCGTCACCTTTGAATGCCAGCGAGCCCCAGACAATTGTGGCGTCGTGGAGAAAAACATTTGGCCACTTCTCGCTCACCACGTTGTGGCCGCCCGTGGCCTGGTTGACCTTATTACGTACGAACCGATATTTTCTTGACAAATTTCAGCCCTGAACACCAGCATCTGCAATTTTATACAGGCGTCACCTACTTCAAAGAAGTCAGCCACGAACCCAAGCTACACAGAATGGAAGAATCATTCACCCCAACTCATGTCGCAAGAACTACAAATATTGACGCCAACCCCGACCTTACAGCACAACACCGGCCGCTTCTCGACAATATAGACTCTTTTAGCGATTGCTTTGCTACGTCATCAAAAATACGGCAGACACTGCCAAACATCGCATCATATCCCGCGAAAACGAGCGACCCACACACCAGCGCCCTTACCGAGTTCAGGCATAGGATGCTATTCGTGGGCAGGTTAAAAAAATGTTCGCCTGCCACGTCATACGAGCGCCAACGAGCCCGTGGGCATCACCTGCGTTTCTCGTAGAAACGAAAGAGTGCACTCTTCGTTGCTGTGTGGATTATACGAACTTGAACAAGGTGACTGAAAAGACGCGTATCGTTTCCCTCGTATCGACGACTGTTTAGATCGTCTCCGCCATGCTACGTTCTTCTCATTGATTGACCGACCTAGTGGATACTGGCAAATGGAGGTCTACGAATGAGACCGCACCCAAACCGCATTATTACTCCGGACGGGCTCTACGAGTTTAACGTCACTCCATTCGGATTGTATATCCTCCTGCCATGTTCCAAAAAGAATGGACGCTGTTTTATACTGCCTAAAGGGGCAGGAATGCCCTGTCTATCAGGATGATATGGTGGTATTTTCCGAAACTTTCGAAGAGCACTTTGCGCAGATTTGCTCAGTTATGCAATCCATTCGGTCCGCGCAACTTTATCTCAAACCTTAAGAGTGCCACTTCGCGTTCATGGAACTGATACCTATAGGCCCTCTGTTCAGTGGTGAAAGCATCCCCTCTAATCCAGAGAAACAGCTGCGCTAGCCACATTTGCAATTCGAAATGAGAAAGGAACTGTACGCCGCTTTTTCGGCCTCTGTGCGCACCATCGACGCTTTGCGTCGAACTTTGCTTATGTACCGGAGCCCTTAATACGTTTGACGCCAAACGACGTTCCCTTCAGCGGTAGCCCGAATTAGTCCGGAGCATTTGACGAACTGGAAAATTGGTTACAGAACACGCATATGAGGAGGCGCTTGTCGCAACGCCTAGAAGTGAGGTAGAGGAAGTGCTCAGGCATGGCCGAAGAGGATCGCGTTGGGAAGAAGGAAGAGGAAGAGGAAGAAGCGGAAGGGGGGGGGGCGGAAATCAGCAGGCAGAAGGAACGCAGACTTCGGTGAGTTCTCCGCTGGGTGCGATCGATCAGGAGACTCAGAGCCGACCCACACTTCTCTCCTGACCTTCTAGACTGCTAACGCTATCTCAGCGGTGTCCTCATCCCAGCCTTCTTCTGATATCAGCTAGCGCACGGGCAACAGCGCCGTGTCATCATTTGGAAGGGAAGGGGAACAAGACGGTCGTGGCACGACGAGCAGGAGGAACGCGGTTCCGGGAGTGACCCGCCGGACGCTAACGTTAGGAAAAACACCGCTCCGAGACGAATCTTTCCCGTTAACAAGACAACTTTCAAGCGAGGCCAGCCACGGAGCATCCGGGCCGAATCCGACGTGTCGTTCATCGGCCGCAGCACCGGCATCAGCAAGGGCATCGAGCCCAGCGCACCGAGTCCTGCGCACGGAGCCACTCACCGACAGGGACCCACATGTGAACGCGTACACTTTTGAGGGAAGAATTTTGCTCTTAGGACATTCACACTTTGTACTAACTCATTGGAATAAATTAGTCTAACGTTATTTTCTGTATCTTGTTATTTATCTCTCCTCCCGTTATATACGTGGTCCTTGTCTAGTATCAACCATCTTGCTTCATCTCCGCAGTTACACTGAAACCTCTTCATTCAAAAACAACCTGCATCACAAAAATGGCGTCCGCGACAGGACTGAATAATTGCCAGAGAGTTGAGGAGGAAGGTGTGGCGGATGAGAGCTGTAGGCGCAAGACATAGAGTTGGGCAAATTGCTGGCAGCCCAGAAAGCGTGAGGTCTGGTGGAACCTGAGCTTAAGGAATGGCTAGAAAAGGAAGCAAATGCCTCCCGAAAGGAAAGTGCGCTCGCGAGAGAAGCCGAAATTCACAGGCTTGAGCTCGACCGCGACGCGCTAGACAGCAAGATTTTTCTCGCAGATGAGAGAAAATTGCACGGAGCATTTACATACTGGTATCTGGATGGTGCAAAATCAGAACGTAGCCTTGATGAGAAACTGTGCAAAACCTGGAGCATAGAAACGAGGCACGTGCGGGACACGTCGGGAGACCGCAGATTCCGATTACGCTGCGTGCACCAGAAAAGAATGCAAGGATTGCCCGCATGTGAACGCTGAAGTTGAAGGCACGAGCGAAGCGGAAGCTGATCCCCTATTCAAACCCAGCACGGTTGCAGACGCAGTTCGGAAAAACGCATCAAATGTTGAACGGACTGCCCCGAGATGAACGTTCCGGCCCTTCCATGGCGCGCAAAGATACTGAAGCAGAGAGATCTGCCAGGTTGTTTGATGGAAGTAGGGACCAAGCGAAACGTAGACCAAGTGCCCTGTGTCAAGCAAAAAACGAAAACTTAGACTGTTACAGATAAGAGCCAAGCCGCGTTTAAGCGAAAGAAGGGCCAAAGTCAAGACTACCAGAAGGGTAGCGTGGGTCGCAACGTTAGCGATACACACCGATGCTTACAAACGGGGGAAATTGCTCGAAGAAGCGGCCGAAAGGGCAAGGTATCCTGCAAGATCTTGACGCATTGGTTTCGAGCAAACCAAATTGACCCGGTTTTGTGCATCACGCGCGTGAGCGATGCGAACATAGCCGCTGTTTAGAGCTAAGCGGAGAACGCAGTGAAAGGTGCAAAATGGAAGCGCCGCAAAAAAGTGAAAATGAAGCCATGGCCCTCGCAGTGGTCAATTTCCGTGGCAATTCAATTGCCTCATGCTCGGTTCGCTCGACGGACATAGACGTGGGCGAAGAGGCTGCCATCGCCCTGGTGATGACAGCTTCTCCAAAAATAAATTCATTGTAAGCGACTCTAAGTCGGCTATTTTAAAATATTCGAGAGGGCGAATTCCACCCGAGGCGTCCCAAATCCAAAAAGCCCGACCCCATGATGAGTGGAACAGGACTGTTCGGCCTGAAACAGGCCGGTGTACTTTGGCCGGTGATTTTCTGTCCGGCCGTTCTCCGACAGCCATGTTCGGCCCGTGTCCAAATGTGGGCCTTTTGGCCGTATACGGCCGTACTCCCATGACTGTCCAACGACCAGTGTCCGTCGGCCAGTCGACCGGCTTACGTTCATACGGCCAGATTCCAGCCGTAGCACTCCGGTCATTCCAAAGCCACCCGTGAACGGCCAAAGTACGGCCGCCGGAGGACAGCCGAGATGCGGTCGTCGGACTCCAGCCGGACTAAAGCTGCCGGAAATACGGCCGTGCTACGGGCATTGTAGTTCAGCCACAGTACGTTAACTGTACTGAGGCCGGTCACTGCATGTCGCGCAAGCATATGACTCATTCGAGCAGTGCAGCAGCAGCACAAACCCAGCATTTTGGGTCCAATGCAGCCACATCGAAGTGAGCTCGCGCGCAACCACCAGCCGTGAAGCTTTCAGCGCAGCCTTGCTTAATTACCAGCCTCAGTTGACAGCAAAATTCATTTATTAAACAGTGCTCACAAATTGTCGTTCCTTTATTTGCTGTGCCTCTTTTACTGCCGAACACAGAAAATATTCAGTTCTTTGTAGAGCTTCATTAGATGTATTGTCCAGGTCCTGATATCTTCTGTGGGGCGGCTTACCTGTAATAAACGGGGAAAGAGGAGGGGGTGGGGGCGGCAGAGGGCGCATACTTTACTGGTTTGAATTTCAGAGAGGTAAATTGCGCCGCTTTTAGCCAATTTCTTTTAGGGCAATATTCCCGAACACTTTCATGCTATGACTACATAAACTATTTTTATAACAGTTGCTTGACCAATTTTGATGTATATAAAACCGGTGTGAATGCTTTTACGAAGCGTTTTGGTTCTCAACAAAACACTCAGAAGCATTCAATATAATTTACTTCACAAAAAAGTATGTCCAGTTTTTGCCCATTTTTCCTGCAAAGGCATTTTCTACTCGATCAACTTTTCTGATGATCTTGCGCAGGGCTGATCCTAAGAAGGAGCGAACAGGTACTTTCATTTTCAAGCTATTTTAATGTTGTTTTCATGAGTTACGTCCACACCACTGAATAGTCCAAAAGAACTTAATTTTCTTCTAATGTCATACTACGTTCAAAAAATTCTAGACCCATTGCGAATGACGCCCTGCTTCAGGTGGGTGCAGTTGTATCCCTCTGTGTTCACGCAAGCAAAAGCGTAAAATTAGAGTTACATAATTTGTATCAAACCAATAACATAGCAATGGTAGTATGCATACAGGAAACCTTGCATACTGCAGCGAATAGGGCAATAAATATTTTGTTGGTCAAGGTTGAATGCGTAGGGTTCTCAACCCTTCGGAGGCAAACTTGCGCATTTTATTTATTTATTTATTTTTATTCATTTATTAATTCATTGTTTTATTTTTTTATTTATTTATTTATTTATTTATTTTTTTGATGCCTGCTTGCCTTTGCATGCATTACAGATGGGAGATACATAACACTAAGCATTAAATATGAGACAAAATAACAAAATAACTCTACAAAGCGCGCTGAAAATCGTCAATTTAAAGAGTTAACGCAATCATACGTGGAAGATAATTACACTGCAGTATTGATGTAAAATAAAATGAATCGCGCAAGGCGTCACCTTTAAGGGAAAGTTAATAATTTGCTTTAAGCTAGCGGTCGCACTTTGCGATATGTAGATTGACGAATGGACATACTTGCCCCCTTCTTCTCCAGTTTTCGAATGATAGATATTACGAAAAAAGTTCACCCTGTGATTTCGTCTGTGATCTCTCACGTCCTGCCATTTCACTTTACTTTTACTTTCTCTCATGCAAAGTTGAGCGTGCCAAATACCTAATACGAATCGCACTGACATATTCTGTATGTTTTCGAGTGTATCAAAGAGCTCTTTGGTGTAGGGATCCACGAAAACACATGCGCACTCCAAGATTGAGCGCACATGAGTAAAATACGGTTGTTTTTTTTTCAGTTAAATGGAGGTTCACTGAAATTTCGTCTCAGAAAGCCAAAAACATATGCAGCCCTAACTTTTATGGTGTGAACCTGCCTATTTAACCTCTAATCACTCCCTCAATAAACTCCTACATATTTATATTCCTCGACCATTGTTACAGCAGCATAATTTACGGTATACGTATTCAATTGGAATGAAGGTTTTTTTGTAAAGGTGCCGTTAACCCACTGTTGAACATCCAAAAACTTTTCTGAATCAGGACACCAGGATGTTATTAAATTCGAATAAAGCTGCAGGTATACGGAATCACGTTCATTCGCTATAGTCCGGTAAACTACACAGTAATTTTGAACAAAGCAACAGGGCCAATAATAATAATAATGCAAAAACCGATTCATTCAGTTCATAAAATGAAATGTACTACGCAGAAGCTGATACGTAACACCATAATTTGCTTTTTTGCAGTCCAAGAATATAAAGTCAACCACTTTAAGCTTATCTATTGCAAGAGCCAAATCGTGCGTGAACTCAACAATCTGCGTTGAGAAGGAAAAACATGACAAAATCCGTGTTTGCTAGGATGCTGGCGATTATGTATAACCAAATGAGTCATATCCCAACAGTAGCTGAGCTCACCTTCAAACATCGGAACTAAATTAACAGTTAGGCTTCGTCAGTGACAAGGCTCTGTTGTTATCGCAAATTCAAAATAATTTTTTTTTCTGAATAGGCAGTCATAAAATCCCATGCAGTAACATAGTGCAGCGCATGAAGTTGATCCTACCAATGCACGAGCGAGTCTCTTCTACGTTTATCGCCAACAACATAGTGCAACATTGCTTGTCGCAGTTTAATTGTAAGCAGAATAACTTGCGCTTTTGCTCGCACTTGCCTTTCTTTGGTGGGGAGTCCTTGACATGGTGGTTTAATGATGATGATGATGGGGTTTAACGCGCCGACGCAACGCAGGCGATGAGGCGCGCCGTAGTGGAGGGCTCCGGATTAATTTTGACCATGTGGGGATCTTTAACGTGCGCCGAAATCTCGTACACACGTGCGTTTTTGCTTTTCGCCTCCATCAGAAAAGCGGCCGCCGCGGCCGGGAATCGAACCCGCGACCACATGGCGGTTTAGCTCCTGCGTGGTGGCCGCTTGCTCGACGCCCTTGAAGGTCAGTTATTTTGGTGAACAATCTCCATCTCGGATCGGACATCTCTGCCGGGTCGATGTCTCCAGTGCTCTCCATTTCTTGAGGGGGCGAATAGCCTCGAGCTGATGCGTCGACGAAGCCGGCGGCCGAGGCGTGGTAGCGGCATTGACTGGCGAGGCTTAGCTCACCCGTCGCTGTGGCACAGTCTTCTTGTGGCAATAAATGACATTTCGATGGCCTAGAAGGTTCCCTGCTAATGTCCAGTGAGTCCTTGCACCTTGCCCGTTCACCGAGAACACTCATTACTGTTTGACAAACGATGTTCGTTCATTTAAAACGTACAAACACGGAGCGAGTGAAAAACGCGTCCCCGTCGTTCGGCTCCCTGACGGCTTTTTCTCCCCCCAGGAAAAAACCGGTCGGTCTCCTTCCAAACACGTCTGTGCATGAATTCTCGGCGCCCAGGCGCGTTCCGTTGTTCGGCTGTATGCCGTTTGCCGAAAAAATGACGTATAACCAGATACCTTACGTAGGCCGGTCTCCTCTTGAACACCGGTTGCCAAATATTCTCTGGCCATTCGCATGCCGTAATTCGGCCGAGGACAGCTAACCGAATGAAAAACGTATATTATGGGGCCGTACGTCAGCCTGTATCCTTCATAACACTGGTTGCCCATAGAAAACGAATATTCTACCGCCGGACGCGCGGTTCACCGCTGAAACAACGAATGCACGGCAGCCGCGCTCCGGCCGGTATCCTTTCGCACACCAACTGTCGCTAGAATACGCATATTCTGTGGCCGGTCGCTTTCCGTGCTTCGGCCGATTACCGCTTCCCGAAGAAAAAACGGATGCCCTAAGGCCGTACTTCGGCCGTTGTCTTTCTCAACATCGGCAGCCTTCAGAGAACTGAATATCTGGCAGCCGGTTAGCTGCCGTTGTGCGTCCGGAAACGGGCGGACGGAAAAATACTGAAGCGCTGGTTGCCGAAAGTTGGCCGTTCAACGCATGATCAGTGGCTGCCAGAACCTGGATGCTGGCCGGACATTCCAGAAAGCGGCCATAGACGGGCCGGTTTTGGGCCACACTTTCTGTGCCGCCTGGATATACTTGACATGGGGACCGGCGTACTCGGGCCTCGCCGGAAAGGAGTGTGCGTACGATGCGGCTCGAGGCTTTACTGACCGAGCTGGCGTCGACACTTCTGACCCAGACGCTCACTCGCTTCGTTGGACGGGCAGAGACACGCTTGTGTCTTACTGGGAGCTGACTACTCATTACCAGCTTGAACGAGCCCGCTGCCACCCGCTCAAGCATCCCCAGCCTGCAGAAGCTTTCTAGCCGGAAGGGTGGCCCGCTAAACTTTAAAACTACTGTCTTTGCATCAACCCTGCCGGAAAGTCACCCTCGTTTGGACTCCTGGCCATTCCTCACTGACGGGCAACAACTTTGCTCACCCGCAAGCCTGCGCCCTGTCCCTCCAGGTTACTGAGGATACCGAGCCGTCCGTTCCTCTACTGACTTTTCAAGACATCACTTAAAATTACCGGTTCGAATGACAGCACTTCCCTCCTTCTCATCCTAAACTCTCAAAAGATGAAGAATCTCCACTTCGCCTACTGCAGAGCAATACCTTCCCTCACCCAGTCCACCTCCATCGCATGTTTCCAACGCAATTCCCGGCCGCATGCAAGTTCTGCTTACAACACGGTACTCCTCCCCACATCATATTAGAGTGCAAGCACAACCACAACCTCCCCCCTCTTCCATCCCCCCTTCTCACCCCTGAGCTGTGGAAGAACCTGGTGGCCAGCAGCGATCTGGACATCCAGACACTTTTGACCTCCAGAGCGAAGGCTGCCGGCTCATAGCATGGCTTTCTGGAATAAGGAACCGCTCCTACATCACCGGCTCAATAAAATGTTTCTCACTCACTCACTCCCTCAGTAAAAGGTAATCTGTGGTTTGGCGGCTTCTTCAGATGAACTCGTACCCGAACCCCGTCGCGTATAGTCATTGTTATCCTGGACAGTTTTCAGATAAATGTCAGAGATGCAAGGAACGGTCCGATCTTGCACATTTGTTATGAGCATGTCCTCAGGCGACTCCTCAGAGCCACAAAATTAGCAGTAATGAGCATTGGGAGACCATACTGCTCAGCTCAGACATGGCGGATCAAGTCTCGGCCATTCAGTTAGCCGAAGACGCTGCTAGGACCCAAGGGATCCTGGCCGACGCCTAGGGTGGAGGTCTAGCTCTCCTCCACAAATTGGACAAATAAAAGTTATTTCTCTCTCGCTCTCTGAAGCCGACGATCAACGAACTGGTATGAACTCACGGAATTAACTTTGGCTGGAAATCGGATTCCTAGGGGAAAAGGGGAGATTTGGAGATACTTTATTTTAGGAAAGGAAAGTGGTAGTTTGTTGCCTAATAATTTCAATCGTTGTACTCTGTCAAATGGTTGCGAGCTACTTGAGCCGCCTTGAACCAAAGCCAATCTTCTGGAGTGTGGAATATTTTCGCACAGTGGTAATTTTGTTGTTTGGTATTGTTAAACGTTGTGTTCGTTGGTTTGGTTAGCACAATCATGGTTCTGTTAATGTTTAGGTGATGCTTTTGTAGATGAGGCGGTTTAAAAATGTCAGGCAGTTATTGCATTTTTTAGCAGTTGTATTTTGTCGACGTTTTTGTGCGTGCTAGGTTGATTATTCTATAGACAGCTGGTATGTGCTCTTTAAGTGAACCTGTGTTGGTGACATTAGTGATTGACGGTGCAGTGCGTGCCTGCAATTTGAGTGCTACAATCAGCCACCGTTTTCACCGAGTGAATAATTCACCGGAAGTGTGTTTTCCCAAAAACACTTCTCCTGATGGGGGCACGTGTGAAGAGGCGCCTGTCGCAGCGGATAGAAGTGAGGTAGAATAAGTGCTCGGGCGTGACCGACGAGAATCGCAATGGGAAGAAGGAAGAGGAGGAAGTTTATCTTTATTGCTAAGCCAGGTGCGCTTCTGGTGCATTAACGGCCTTGGTCCTTATGCCCACATAGAACTTTGGTACAGAGCTTCCTTTCTCGATTGGGTGTAGAAATAAATCAGGTTATTCCATATACTGACAGGAGTTCTCCTCTTTCTATCAATTTCCAAAACATTTTCCCCAAAAATGCTAAACTTTTACCAGCCCGACTGCTCAATCGTCTTCTCGAAGAATATTTGGCCTCCATGACGCCAGGTGCTCTAATATATACAGATGCCTCTCAACGAGAAGAAAAATTCCGTATAGAAATATATTCCCTTTCCCTTAACTGGACCTTCTCGGTTCGTCTGGTTGATTGTATCCCCATATTCTTCGCGGAATTCCTTGCAATTGTCCTGGCGGTACGAAAGCGAAATGTATCAATTACATCTCCAATGATAATTTCTGATATCTTTTTCTGTATGCTTAGCCCTTTCTTCCCCTAAAGACACTCTTCTTCTGCGGACATTTCGGTCACTCCTGCCACCTCACTTCACTGAAATTAACCTTCTTTGGATTCCGCATGACCATGGCTTCCTGGTCATGCGGGGATCACATTCAACGAGACTGCCGACTCTATAGCAAGGATAGCAATTTCTGGGCATGTAGTAGACGTCGTAGAGCCGACACCTTTAATAACAGCAGCTAGGTACCTTAGGATGCTGAAACTCCAAGAACAGCAAGAATCGGTTTTACTGTCATTAAGGGATTTTAATTATCATTAAATTCTCATGGAAACCTGAATGGTGCCCTTCACGCAACTTAGAGGTGGTTATTACAGCCTTACGTTGTCGAGTACCCCAGTTAAATAGGTACTTGCACAGGTCTCGTCTGGCGGCAACAGCTCTGTGCAGCTATTGCAATGAAGACGAGTCTGTCGAACAGTACCTGTTGACATGCCGACATTTTTCCCGACTGATACGTCAGTCCCTGGAGGTGCCGCTTTAGATTTTGGGGATATCCCTAACAGGTCCGGCTGTACCATCGTTCGGGGCATCCGAAACGGGGTTCTGCCGCCGGGATGTATGCTCTGCTCTCCAGCGCTACATTGAAAATTCCAAACGATTCTCTTTATGATTGAGATTGGTCATCCTCGCTTGGATTTTCCAGTTTTTTTTCAAAACCAACTGATCTAAATTATCTTTCCTAGGCGTCCCGTGATTTGATAAGAACTCCATTCATTATAACCATCCTCTATTGATTAGCCCATCCCCTGATTGGGTATGCGCCATTAATCATCAGGATCAACAACAACAGCACCAACAACTGAAGCGAGGTGGTAATCAGCAGGCAGGAGCAACGCCGACGTTGGCGAGTTCTGTGCTGGGTGTCATTGTCCACGACACTCAGAGCCGATCCACATACTCCCTACCGAACTCTTCACGTATCGAAGCCAAATACTCCACAACAGAAAAAGAATGCTTGGCAGTCGTACCGGTGGTCACCAATTTCCGGCCATATATATACGCATGACCTTTTAAATTGCAAAAGCACTATCTGTCTTCCATGACTCCCTGTGTTAGCTGGCGAATTTTAACGATCTCTCAGAGCGTCTAGCCCGGGGGACCCTCCGATTGCAAGAGTTCGACGTCACGATAGTGTACAAGTGAGGCCGCAAGCAACGCGACGCTGAATGCTTGTCACGCGCTCATGTTGTTAAGGGCTCAACCGATGCCGAAGATGATAGAGGCTTCGTCGGTGCCATAATTCCAATGAATCTGGCTCAAAAACAGCAGGACGATTCAGAGCTCCATCCTCTAATTTATTATCTCGAAGGCCAAACCTCTAGGTTACCTCCAATTTTCGCACGCAGCTGTAGATCGTTTTGTCTCCTCAACAACGTCCTCTACAAGAAGAACATTGGCCCCACGGAAAAGACGTACGTACTGGTCACTCCAAAGACACTCCGTGAGTATATCCTTGGAGCCTGTCATGACGAGCCATCCTCCGGTCATCTCGGCTTCTCCCCCACCGTGGTGCGCATACGCCTCAAGTATTACTGCTCGAGCTAACTGAGAGCGTGAAACGGTATGCTTGAATTTGCCGTGACGGCAAGAGGCACAAGACGCCACCGGCAAAGAGAGCGGGATTTGAACAAACTTGGATTTGAGCGGGATTTGAACAAACTTGGATGTGGACCTAGATTATACAACAATATCAGAGATTTTCTCTCTGGAGGGAAAGCTGTGTTTAAAGCAGGCGAAAACGCTACGGACCCCTCCTTATTGGGTGGTCGCGGAACACCACAGGGGGTGTTGTGCCTCCTCTCCTTATCAATATTGCACTGCTAGGCCTGCCGCAACTCCTCGAGAGCATCCCGATGATCCGCCATGGCCTATCCGCGGACGACATAACCATCGGTTCGTCCACAGGGTCGATCGGAGCGTTAGAGAGCCGCCTACAAGAGGTACGGATGTGGTGGCTGCCTATGCCAAGTCATGTGGTCTCATCTGCACCCCCAGAGACTGAGCTACTTGTGGTTTCACTGCGCAAAGGACACCCTCCAGTATCTCCCACTATCACTCTACGCCTAGAGGGCCATCTAGAGTAACCAGTGCGCCAGCTCCAAGCGTAAAGATCCTGGGCATGCTATTCCAGGCGGACCGCTCCAACACCCTGCTGATTAACAAGCCTAAAAGCACAACATACCAGGCCCCGCACGGGGCACCTTGAGTAATCTTGGTGACGGTGTTGGCGACTCCGCGGACCCCGAGCCCCCATACTCTTGCTGTAATCTACCGTGGCTACGAGTTGTAAGGTGAAGGGCAGAAACCACAAACGGTGGCCGTCGGAGCCCAGGTTAAGCTCCGGCGGATGGGCTCCCTGTCTGTTTACCAGGCAGGGAGCTCCGGGACCTCTCAGGCTATCAGGGTAAGGTTTGAGAAGGAAGTACCCCCGTCCCCTGCTTTTTTCAATATCGCATGGCTTTTTCTTTATCCCCCCAATCCAATGATCGGCCCCCTAAAAGGGGCCGCACCGAAGTACTAGCTAAAGGTAAACCAGAACATTTCCACAAATTTCTTGTCATTCACTCTGCAGAAACCACTCCTGTTGCAAAGAAGTCTGTCATTCTGTTGGCAAAGTGCATTGAGTCTGTTGTTGGTTCAGACTACGATGCTAAGAAACTCGCCTCAGGTGATGTACTGGTCGAAGTAAAAAGGAAAAATCAGAGTGAGAACCTACTGAAACAGACGACGTTGGCCAACTTGACTGTCACTGTGACACCACACCGGACCCTCAACTCCTCGCAAGGAGTCATATCAGAGAAAGAACTAGAGTCTGAGACGGAAGCAGATCTTCTTGAGGCGCTCCAACCTCAACATGTAACTGCAGTAAAACGAATCGTGATTCGGAGAGCAAACCAAGAAATTCCGACAAAGCATCTAATCCTAACGTTTGCTCGCACAACGCCTCCAGAAAAGGTCAAAGTGGGTTTTCTTAGTTGCAACGTACGATCGTATGTCCCAAATCCGAGGCGCTGCTTTAAGTGCCAACGATACGGCCATGGAACCCAATCATGCAGAGGGAAGCTGACATGTGCCAACTGTGCTGAGACAGGTCACTCCTCAGAAGCTTGTGAAAGCACCACTCAGAAGTGCCCGAATTGCAGCGGACCGCACGCTGCTTATTCGCGTGCGTGTACACAATTCAAGGCCGAAAAGGAAATAATTCACATAAAAGTAAATGAAAACATCACCCATCCAGAAGCGCGCCAAAAGCACAAGCTGCTTTCGGCCACATCGTACGCAGACGCCGCCCGCCGGGGGTTGGGGCGGCGTTTGGTCAGCACGGCAACACCGTGCAGCCTTCTTGCTGACGTGTTGTTGTCCCAACCCCCAGCTGAGCAGCCACCTGCTGCCTCTACAACACATGTAGAGGCTGCGGGGCTCTCGTCTCTTGCCGGACTGCCTTCGGTAGTCCAGAGTAGTCAGGAATCGCCCAGTGTGGCGACTCCAACGAATGCGGCGAGTGCGATCGCCGCTGGGAGCTCTGCCGCTCTCACTGTGTCCTCTCCACAGGCCCTAGGGACACCTGAGGGCACGGAGGAGATGGACACGGTAGGGCCCACAGAAGCTCCCATCCTAGCCCCGCCGCCTGCCCCGCCCGCGGCGCTTGCGGCTGGAACCAAAGGCACCCGTAAGGGCGCCAAGTCCAGGGGGCCCGGTCCGCCGGACACCCCCCGAACATCTGATGAGGAAATGGACGTCGGACCGTTCCTGTCTGCATCACTCCGCAAGGAACGGGCTGCGGCGTCCAAACCAACAGAAAAGCCAAAGAAACCCGCTCCAAGAATACAAGCCCCGATAGACAAAACATGAACCCACACACACATTCCAGTAGCTTTTAAAGGTACATAATGGGAACAGAAAATATCATCTAGTGGAACTGTAGAGGCCTCCTTAACAATCTTGATGATGTCTACGAAATATTGCATTCCAATCAGCCAAGTGTGACGTGTCTACAGGAAACACATTTAAACTCCAAACACACAAATGTCTTGAATAGTTACATGGTATTTAGGAAGGACAGGGCTGGTGGTGGTACATCTTCAGGTGGTGTGGCCATCATTGCCCGAAAATCATTGGCATGCCACCCTATTCAAGTACAGACTGTCCTTGAGGCTATTGCCATTAGAACCATAATTTTCAATAGGCTAATAACAGTGTGCTCCATGTACATCCCTCCTGATTTCCAGCTTTCAAGCTCCGATTTCGAGGGCCTTGTAGATCAGCTACCAGAACCTTTCATTCTTATAGGTGACCTCAATGCACACAACACTCTTTGGGGCTCTCACCGCACAGATGCCCGAGGTCGCCTAATCGAAAAATTTCTAATATCTTCAGGAGCATGCCTATTTAACAAAAACAAGCCTACATACCACAATATAGCACACAACACTTATTCACACCTCGACTTGGCCATTGGCTCTGCAGTACTCTTTCCATCACTTGAATGGGATGTTGGCACTAACCCATACGGTAGTGACCACTTCCCTACCTCACTAACATACATAGATAAAGGCCCTAGCAGTTCCCCTTCCCATTGCAAGTTTATAGAAGCAAGAGCAAACTGGAACACATTCACAGAGACATCTCAACTACACTACACAGACATAACACACTTACCTGTAGAGAAGGCAACCCAGCTCGTCACGGAGCACATTCTCGCCGCCGCCAAAAAGTCAATACCCCAGGCCTCTGGGGCCCCGCGCAACCCGAGAAGGCAATGGTGGAATGACGACTGCAAGCGTGCGCGGGAGGCCCAGAACAAGGCGTGGGGCATCCTCCGTAGACACCCCACAAGTTTTAACCTTATTTCTTTCAAAAGAGCGAAGGCATTAGGTAAGCGTGTGCGCCGTGAGGCAAAACGGGAGAGCTGGCGCGCCTTTCTCACATCCATAAATTCATACACAGACACCCACAAGGTATGGACCCGAATACGTAAACTAAAAGGACAACACACACATAGCCTGCCCCTGGTTAGCACCACAGGGGACACTCTGGAAGATCAGGCTAACACACTTGCACAACACTTCCAACACGTCTCTAGTTCTGCGCACTATACAAACACTTTTATGCAACACAAAACATCTGCCGAAAAGAAGCCTATACGCGACAAGAACAGGTCAAAGTCTGGATACAACTGTGAATTTACACTCCATGAGCTGAAGATTGCTCTTGCCACTTGTAAACCTTCTGCTCCAGGTGCAGACAACATTACATACACTATGATTCAACACCTACACGCAGACACCCTTGAGACACTCCTGCACCTATACAACCAAATATGGCTATCGGGGCACCTTCCAAGGCTTTGGAGGGAGGCCATAGTTGTGGCTTTTCTGAAAGAAGGGAAGGACCCTTCTTCTCCCGCAAGCTATAGACCTATTGCCCTGACAAGCTGCCTGTGCAAGCTCTTCGAAAAGATGATTAACCGGAGGCTCATGTACTTTCTCGAGTACAATGGTCTTCTCGAGAGCTGCCAGGCAGGCTTCCGGGCAGGGCGATCCACAAACGATCAATTAGTTGCACTGGAATCTTACATCGTATGGTGTAACAGGTAATATGTTGAACACTCTTGATAGTTACCTGTCCAAACGAACATTTCGTGTGAGAGTCGGGTCAGCACTGTCCAGAGTTCACATTCAAGAAAATGGCGTGCCTCAAGGCGGAGTTTTGAGCTGCACGCTTTTTATCGTCAAAATGAATTCGCTTCGGAAAGCATTGCCTCCATCGATCTCCTGTTTAGTATATGTGGATGATGTACAAATATCTTTTAAATCTTGTAACATATCCATATGTGAACGTCAAGTCCAGCTTGGGGTAAAGAAACTCTCTCGCTGGGCAGACGATAATGGTTTCAAACTTAATCCCACAAAAAGTACCTGTGTCGTAATCTCAAGGAGACGTGGAGTAAGGCCCGATCCTGAAATAAATTTCAATGGTGACCCAATCCCTGTTAAAAAGGAACATAAGTTTTTGGGTGTGGTGATGGATGAAAAACTTACATTCATATCTCACATCAAACAACTCAAACAAAAATGTCTAAAAACAATGAATATTTTGAAAGTCCTGTCTCACCAATCATACGGTGCAGATAAACAACTCCTGCTGCGCCTTTATACCGCTTTGGTAGGGTCTCGTTTGGATTACGGTAGTGTTGTCTACGGGTCGGCCACAAAAACAGCGCTAAAAATGCTCGACCCAGTGCTGCACCTCGGGCTTCGCCTCTCGTGTGGTGCTTTTCGTACAAGCCCTGTCGAAAGCCTGTATGTGGAGTGTGACAAGTGGTGCCTGGAGTACCAGCGAATTTATGTTGATCTTTTATATGCTTGTAAAATATCATCAATCGACAACCATCCTTTTAAACCTGTCTTTATGGATACATCCACGTCACAGCTGTTTTTAAAGGGGTCCTGAAATACCTTCTGCCGATACATGGATGTACATGTACCCAAATAAAGCAATGTATTTGCAATCTCCTCCCGCAAGAATTATGTTAGAGCGATGAGTATTAGCTGAGAAATCGTAAATCAAAAACCGCGCATTATCGTCGCTCCGCGTTTCCTCCTCCTTTCGACTTACTCTCCGCTGTTGACGGCGCGCAAGACTTGCCTCCCATGATGCTGCGCTCCGCAGAGGTGACGTACTTCCGCTATTGTCGTCTGCTACGGGCAAGCTTTGTTCACACCATGAATCATGCACTCCGCTCAAGGCTGGAAAAGCGAACGAAAAATCTGGCCGCATGTATGCGGCGGCCTGGCCTTCCCGTTTCGCGGTGTACGTTGCTGGCGGCACATGACTTTTTATCGGCGGCGAACTCGCAGCCGCACAAGGAGGGTCGTGCGCTCGTTCCCTTGATGCACCGCGCACTGTTTATCCAAAAAGCGCCGTATCAGATGTGGCCCCGCTGGTGCCGGGTCATATTTTGCGGCGGTGGTAATTCCTGCCGGCGGCATGTGAAGAAGTCATATTAAATCGATACAGAACCCGTGCACAAAACGCTTCAATCATGTGACCAGTTCAGCTTGGGGCGACGCGTGGTGGAGAGCGGCAACGTTGGCAAAACATGCTCCGTCGCGGCTCTGAGCTTTCTAGCGCTGGAGCGAGCGCCATGTCTTTGACAATCTCAAACATCGGTTGCCTTGGTAACAAGGCACAAACCGCTCCAGAAGTCAGTTACGGTTGCGTGATCCCGGTTCAGCTTGGGGCCCCACTTCGCGACATGTGGGAACTGCAGGCGTACCACTCACTCCCATTGGGAAGTGCGAGATGCGTTTGGCATTACAGGAGGCGATGGTGTGTGCGTGTTGTGGACGCCTTTGTTTCGCGATGAAATGCGACGTTGTGCTTCTGCGGGTGGGTAGTGCTTCCCATGGTCTGGATTATCTTTCTCGTGCGACGTACGACTCAACCTCGCATGGGGTATGTGCAGTGTGCGTGGCTAAAAGCCATCGGCTTGTGCGCCAGAGTTCAGTGACTTGCTGTTCGTCCCCGCAAACCGCGCTCGAGGTGAGTACCGAATTTACGACGGGCAGGAGGCAACCCATCCTCTGTCAATTGTGGTTCAGACTTTCAACGCATGTTGTGACGTTGTGTTCGTTAGAAACGCATCTCTGGATTGTTTTGAAGTTGAATAAAATGTATGCGTCAAACCCGGGCATTCGGCTCAGGGAGTTCTCTGCGATTGCACGAAAGAAGTGCCACGGGGCTTGAACGCTTTCTTTATGGAACGTACTCAGGTAACAGAATATCCATGTCGTGTTACGGCCGTGTGGCATTCAATACAAACGGTTAAGCGTTTGTTTTACACTTGTTTCGTTTGTCGTAAAATGCCCAAGCACTCCGCTGGCAGATCAGCCGGCGAGCCGACGCTGAGCAGACGACTCATCTCTTTGCCGGAAGTGCGTGAAAAAGCCGCCCAATAGCAGGATGTCTAGCTCATGACGAACATCTGGGAATCGATGATGTAGACATGTGAAGATGGCGGCGCCCAAAAACACGAATGAAGGGTGAGAAAAAAACGACAAACTTTGCAACAAAAGTGTGAGCTTTCCGCTGCGCGTACAAGAGTAATACTTGGCACAGAGGACGTTGACGACCCAATCTAACGGTTGCGCTAGTTCTTTTAGTGTGCTCAAAATGCCTTTCAGGGCCCCTTTAAATCGTCCATCTCTGTCTCTACCTTTCTCACTTAGGGTGAGAAGGGAAGCTTCTGAACTGTCAATCTCCTTTTTGGACACATTCAGAACATCTACCATTGACTTTATAGCCCCCTGGCAATTTGGCCCTGTATTGTGTGACCTGTCCTTTACACAATTACAGAAAAGCAGGGTACCACAAATCGCGATTTCACAGCATTTTCAGTATCTGCAGCAAAAATACCAGGCTGCAGAATTTTTTAGTGATGCATCGAAAACTTCCATTGCGGTGTCTTGTGCTGCGTACGGACCCAACTTTACGGCCTCTACATCGATGCATGTAAACTCGAGCATCTTCTCGGCGGAAGCATATGGCATTTTTCTTGTTGCTGGTCATATTGTTCAACATCACATTCAAAAATCCATCATCTACACAGATTCACTCAGCGTTGTACGAGCATTATCATCCCAAAAGCGTTCTAAAAATCACGTCATAAATTTAGTTTTTAAGACTTTAATGTCAGCGTATGTAAAAAATCTCGAAGTGATTGTATGTTGGGTACCGGGTCACTGTGGGATTGCGGGAAATGAGACCGCAGACCAAATGGCCGCCGCTGCGGCACACACGAACACAGTGGACATTACAAAAGTACCGTACACCGACCTCAAGCCATACATAAGAGAATACCTTCGCAGAACCTGGCAAGCCAACTGGAGCACACAGACAGACAACAAGTTACACCTAATTAAACCACACCTAGGACCATACACTACTGACTCACACAACAGATTCATTGAAGTTGCACTAGCTAGATTGCGGATAGGCCACACACACGCAACACACTCCCATCTGCTCACTGGTTCTCCAAGACCCTTGTGTAGCAGGTGTGGGGAGGGCCTATCTGTAATTCACATTCTCATTACATGCAGAGCACTCCACAGAACAAGACGCAAATATTTCCCACGACTATACAGGCAACACATCCCACTACATCCAGCAGTGTTTTTAGCGGATGATCCCATAGTCCCCCTACAACGTACTTTTAGGTTTCTTAGCGAAATCAAATTTTTACAGCTTATTTCCTATCACGCGTAATTCTTGCACGTAGTTTCATGCCCTGCACTATCACACCCTGGCCTTTTACACCAGCCATCCTCATCGTCTCACTGATTTTACTATTTTAATCTCTGCTCTTATTCAGTAGTCTTAGGGATTACATCTTCAACCGTCATACATAACCATTGCTTTGGCGCTCTTTGCCCTAGTTGGCCTTGCGCCATAAACATCCAATCATCATCATCACAACATACCAGGCTACCCATACGATATGACGAATCATGACCAAAACCAGGAGCATGGGGGAAGCGGACACGGTTTGACTTGTCCAGGCCTTCGTCGTGTGCAGGATTACGTGCGCTTTACCATACGACCTGCTTAATGGCCACAGAGCTCGAGAAAATAAACAGCCTGATCAGGAAGGCGTACAAGTAAGCCATGGGTCTCACGGTAAGCATCTCAATCGAACGGCTATTCCGACTTAACATCCGCTACTCGGCGAAAGAGTTTTAGAAGCGCACCTGGCTAGCCAAAGATAAAGGTTAGGAGTAATCGAAAACGGGAGGTTCCTCTTCTCACGCCTCGAACTGCCGGCGCCACTCAGCCATCCACCTCTCCTTACTGGAAACGTAGCCTACTCCATTAAAAACACTTATTTCTGCCCGTCTTACCACGCAATATTCACCATGTGCGTCACGCAGATCGCAGAGAAGCCCGAGCGGGACAATACTTAGGATGTAAGGAAATGCACCATCTACCGCCTACACAGATGCCGCCTGTTACGCCGGAAGAGCAGCCACGGCAGCCACCGTCGTTTTAAATAAGCAGCACAGGTGCGTCATCTCAATACTCGGCCCCGGCCCTCTCCAAACCGGGGAAGCGGCGATAGCCCTTTCACTTAGCCAAAGCAACGCCAAAGTTATAAACTCAGATTCTCCGCAAGGGTGTCGCAACTTTGCATTTGGTCGATTGCACGCCACAACACTTCGACTAGTCAATCAGAGACCACCAACGAGACCAGTCAGGATTGCATGGGCACCAGCTGACAGCGGAATCCCCGGCAACGAGACCGCCAACCGCGTCGCTCCAGATTTGACTCGCCCAGCCAGCGCTGGTGAAGCCCTAGCGCATGCAACCTCTTATGACCTACCAGGAAATTAGGCAGCACTGTAGGATGGCCCGTAAAACTTACTCTTCACTGCACAAATCGCTACAGAGTGATCAGGAAAGATTATTGCCCGCCCTGCAGGTCAAAACCTTCCCAATTCCAACCAGACTTGACCTCTTTGACCATACACAGTTTTTTCCTTTTTGCGGCTTCGGTGGAGAGCCTGGGACTCCCAGACACATAGTGGGTGGCTGCGATAAGTCTACCTAGACCCTTCTAACATTCACCTCTCCAGGGAGCTTTGGGGGAGAGCCTTAGCCAGCTCCGGCCTCGAAGAGCAGCAGCTTCTGATCAAAAGGGCTGTCGACGTAGCCCGAGCGCAAGGCATCCTGGAATCAGGACGCCTCTCTGAAGCATTTCCTTGGTTTAAATAAAGTTTATTCTCTCTCCCTCACTGCATGTGAAGTACGAGCCAACGACAGTGGCCAGTGAACATGAATGTTAGCAGTGCGCGTGATTATTTAGAGTCAATGGGTCGTCATTGTTCCTGCTGATCAGGGACACTTCAATGGCTATTTTCAATTCCTAGTGCATTTAAGGAATCATAAAGAGTAACGTTTTTGTTCTTCCTATCGTGGATACAGGTCGCGCTTTCCATTGTTTCAAATAATTTGCCTAATGGTGCATATATTTCCGAACTTGGTGCCTAAAGAGTTGTTTTGCGTGCCTTTTTCGGCCAGAAACGCAGTTTTTATTGTTCAGACATCCGGCCTCTAGTGATGACACGTCAAATAAAAAAACTGGCTCCAATCCATGCTCTGGAGGAGGTTTGACTCCGAAACAACCGTTACCCTTACAGGGCCAAGTGAATTGACACACGTGGCGTCACCTCACTCCTACGACTCATTATGCTGTTCGCCTCCCTTCCTCACTTCTTTCTTGGTGAATGGAACGGAGGTATGTTCAATGCAATTCAAAATTCCCGCCATCGGAGTTGTCGCGCGCCCCCTGCCTGCAACACCGCGAGCGGCAGTTCTGATCTTTTTCGCTTGTTTTCTCACGGGCCGCCGCCCACCTGCGCAGCATGCAGTTTCATACTAATATGCCCCGCAATTTGTAACGCGCCGTTTCTGGCGGCCACTTTTAGCGTATTTCTAAAGGTGAGGAGGAGAGAGGCACGCGTGGCTACAGCGTCATTATTTCACATCCTTTCTCTCAGTCTTGTGTCATGCGTCGCCGCGAAACAGCACCCTCTCCTTCTCCAGACGCTGAATCCGAACCGGCATCTGTCTTCCCGTCTCAGCATGTGGGCGTACATTAGTCAGCAAGACGACGGGCTCTCGCTCCGCTTTTTTATGCGGGCCCAGGTTCGACCCCTGGCGGTTCCAGAAGTTTTTTTGTGTAGCCTGGGTTACTGAATAGCCAGTAGTAGCGTGGGATGTTTGTTTGTGTAGCCAGTAGTAGCCTGAGAGTTTCTGCTGACACTGACCCCCAAAATTTTATTGGGTGATTCGAAGTATGCTGGTTCGCAGTAAAAAGTACTGATGATTACTATGTTCTGTAATGCGAAATTTATGCACAGCGCAAACTGAAGTCTTTTCGGTCAGGGCGCTTATCTACTGCGTCTCCGGAAGTGATCGCGTCATCAGCGAATGCACGGCGGCGTGCTCTACTTTGCCGTTATCTCGCAGCGCGTCGCCGTCGCCGAGATTGTTGTGTGTAAATCGTGCGTGAACTACAGCGCAAATGTCATATCGTTTGAATGAGCAACGGAGGGAAGCGCACGCCGAAGGATCACATGCAGCACGCTGGTGTGCTGGACTACTCCTCACAGCGCCGCCCTCCCCATGACACGTTTGCCATTCTTTCCTGCTTCACTTACAATTTGGCTTTGCTCGCTCGGTTACAACGCCATCACTGTGGCCGCCGCCAAAAGCTGTAGCAGGCGCCAAATTGCCCTGCACTAAAAGGCACTTCCCGATTTCCAAAAAAGATTACCTGCGCGAATAAGCGGAACGATACGCAGTTCAATAGAGTCAATGGCTGCTCAAGCGGCAGTGCCCTGGGCTGCGGCATCATGTCCACCTAACGAGCACGAAAAATTGCGGTGCCATGGGAGTACTCAACCTAGAGGTTGATAGGTTTTGACTTTGATTGATTGTGGGGTTTAACGCGCCGACGCAACGCAGGCGATGAGGCGCGCCGTAGTGGAGGGCTCCGGATTAATTTTGACCACCTGGGGATCTTTATCGTGCGCCGAAATCTCTTACACACGGGCGTTTTTGCTTTTCGCCTCCATCAGAAAAGCGGCCGCCGCGGCCGGGAATCGAACCCGCGACCTTGTGCTCAGCAGCGCAACGGCTTAGCCACTGAGCCACCGCGGCGGGTGAGGTTGATAGGTGAATGTGCGTGTTTTTAGATCTATGAATGCTGGTTTTGCTTCACAATATCGCAGTGGCGCCCACATAAAGTAAATTAGATTTATCCTGTGCCTGAAGGAAATTTCAGGTTGAAATCTGATGTTTTTTGAATAAATCCACGATTTAGTGGATCGTTCCTTCTCCATAATTTTATACACCTGATGGCTTGACAAATCACATGAGACACTAAATCATTATAAAAATGCGACAACGCTTTTTTAAACTTTTAATTTCTTTCTGTAAAACAAAAACGGTATTACACGTTTAAGAATATTCTAACGACGCTGATTTGAATTACCCGCTCGTAACCAGCCGCAATTGCGTATTTAAAAATATAGGTGAGTTACCTTGCTCCTTTTTCAATTAGCGGCCCTTATATGGGGGCAGTTTTTAATAAAACGTAAGTTCAATCAATGGACTACGGGTGCCATCATGTTTACATTGCTCAAGTGTACTTCAGTACTCAGCAATGGTACCCTGCTTTGCTGTCGCGTCACAGTTCTTAGCACAACTGCGAAAACCGTATTCAACTTGAAGTTTTAAAATGAGAGTTTTAGAGTTATTTCTCGGATGGGAAGCCGCTCTTTACAGGTCAGCCTTGGACGGCCAGCGCAGACTGATCGACCGGGCAAGACGGATCGCAGCAGCAAAAGGGGCCCTGGAATAAGGGCACCACCCTCTGAGAGCTAAATAGTCTGACTTTATAATAAAGTTTTCTACTACTACTACTCGGTGCAGCACAGCTGAGCTTGGTACAAATCTACACAATTTTGCAGCGCAAACTGATTTAGTGTCATATTGAAGAGGTGACAAGGGAGAGAGAATAACTTTCGAATTCATTTGAAAGGGCGGATGTAACTTGCACCATTCCTCAGGTGGCTGCCAGGTCCGTGTGCACCAGCAGCACCCCAGGCCAGCTGAATCACTTTCGTCTAGATCTGGGGGTTTGTGCTGGGCAGCCCGGTCTCCCAAATCATCGGTCCCCTTACACCTAGCGATGCGACGACCCTTTCTCGCTCCCTAAATTGCACACAATGCTTTCGCGTCGTCGTCCCACCTGTGAAGGGGATTCGCTTGGAGTGCTTAGTCATTTGAAACCCAGTTGTGGTTGGTTGGGGCTGGGCACCCTCAGAGCATGTGTGCGAGATCCGCCTTGGCTCCGTCACACCATTTGTAATTTGCGTCGTACATTGCGGGGTAGCAACGGTTCCGTAACGTGATAATAAATACCTGTTCGCCTGAGTAATACGCCTTGCTACTGCCTACCCCCTTTCTAACATTTTGTCCACCGGCGGGTATTTGAGCTGGGAGCTTCTTTAAAGGCCTAATATTTTACTATACGTTATCAGAAGACCGCTCGATGAAAGGAAGGTGGTCCAGGGCAGATCTCCTCCTCCACCAGCACCCTGCCGCGGCGTCTTATTCATGTACACAGACACGCGCGAAATTACACACGCAATCTCTGTTTAATAATCCTTGATACGCTTCGTAAGCGCGTTCGTTGCCCGTGAGGGCAGAGTGGGCTGGCGCCCACAGAAAAGTAAGGGGACTCTTGTCAAGGCTTGTAATTGTACACTCTAATACAGACTTGAGTACGTTTTTAGCCTCAAGTGACTGCCGTGTTAAGGTGAAGTTCCTAATCGTCGCATTTGAGTCACTGGCAACCACGCCACTGTCCATGCCAGTCTTCGCTTCTATCTTCGCTTCTATAGACCATGCTCGATCAATGGTGGTGGCTGTCTCGAGTGCCAGTAGCGGTGGTGTGCCGTCCTCGAGATGTCCGTCAGCGAGTGCAGCTCTGATTGCCTGAGCGACAGCCACCTCCTTTCCCTACCTCCGGGGTTGTAATTACGGGCAGGTTCCCCTCATTATCCGCAACCACTGCAGCCATTGTGCCGTATCTTCTCTGCGATGTTCACGTGATCTGCTACTCCGGAGGTTCCACGTAGTAAATTTCCATTCCATTTGTCTTGCGTGCGTTGGGCTTGAACTGCCTTTTCAGAGCTGTCGCTCTGGCGGTTTTTCTCGCCACGTCGCTCTGCAGGGGCGTGTTTGCCAGTAGAGTACCCCTCTCCTGGAGTACCCCTCTTGTTGATGCCGGGAGGGAGTGTTTGTCTCCAAACTTCGTGTATCTGTCGATACGGCTTCTCTATAATCTCTCCGCTAGGGCTATGCATTGGGCTTCTATCAGTTCGTCGACCGAGTTGGGCAGCACCATTGCCCCAGAAGTTTCGGTCGATGTCGTGATTGGTAAGGCAATACCTGTTTGTATACACGTCTCATCAGCCTTTCTCCTTTCTCATTCTCTCTTGTGAATATCTTGAGAGAAGGTAACAATTACACCAAAGCGAATCACGACGGAAGCTTATGCGAACCTAAGGAGATTCACCTGGTTCATTCCCCGATGCCGATTGACTTGGCGAAAGAGGAGTCGGGTCGTCTCGTGCACTGTAGCCTCCAACGCTGTGATGGCCTCGCTGATGAGCCCGTTCGCTTTGATCCTGAGTCTGAGAACCTTGATGCTGTGTACCACGAGAGTCTATTCCCTCGGATTACAGTTCAATAGGAGGACTTCGCTTAGTTGCTTCTATTTCGTTCTTTTTTCACCTTCTATGATTACATAACTGAAACTCGCACTTGTACACCGAGACACGCAAACTCCTAGGGGCAGCGTACTCTACCACCAAGTGCGCGGCTCTCTGCAGTCGTTCCTGGATCTATCCATGGCTCGCCAGATTGCCACGAGATTAATAGCCACGATAAAAATGTCACTGCCCAAATTTTTTTTAACGTTCGTTTACCGTACCCTTCCCTCCGCGGCATTCCTTGCAAAGGTCAGGTCCGGAGCGGAGTCAGCACTCACGGTGTTACCCGTGCGCGTGGGGCACGCGGAATCTGGCACGAGAGTGAGGTCCTCTTGTCCAGAGTCCGGTCAAAGATTTCTCCCATTTGTTCAGATATTTTTTGTTCACCCACGTCAGGTGCGGTGAAGTAAATTCACCCACTATTACAAGCGGCTGTTAACCCACAATATATAGTCCGTTTTGTAAAAGATTTTTGGCACTTTGCCTCTTCTGAGGACTACAGTCAACGTTCACTAAGAATGCACTTCGTCTTCCCATTTTTGAGCGGAAATAATATCCGCGAGTACATGGTCCACTGTCCTTAAGTGAGTTTAGCGTCGCGTGTCCAGAAGGTTGCGCCTAACCAGGGTCTAGACCGGGGTACGTGTGTCGTCCGAGTGACCCTCGTCAAAATAAGACCTGTATCCAAATAGGTTTGCCTGCACTCCGGTTTCCTGCAGGGCCATAACGTCTGGCACTCTCCCCGCGCTTTTAGAGTCCATGAATTGTTTTGAGGTTTACACTCTTGCTCCAATACCCACGAGAGTTCCCCTCTCCAATACTGTACTTCCATCCGTTCTTGCGATCGTCCCTTATCATAAATATTTGGTTAAATTGTGATTTGCTACCCTTGCATCTACGAAGGCGAATCTGAAACCCTCTGCGGGCGGTCTCAAGCACGACTTTGTGCCTTTGATTGGAACTACTCCGTTACTGACAGTAGTCAGTAGCGGAGTAGTAGTACTCCGCTACGTAGAGCAGCGATGGCGTAGAGGTAGAACACCCGCCTCGCGTGCAGAAGAGCCGTGGCTCGAATCCCGGTGCCGGACAATTCCAACCGGATTAAAAAAAAATCCGCGCATTGATGGAATTGCACAAAGGGGCTAGGGGTGCGGCCTGACCCTGGCGACCATTGCCGGCAATGTACTCCCCCACCAGAGCAGGATTGGCCACCCTGGTGTAGTAATGGCCACCACCTCCCATGAATACGCCAATTAACCCTCGGCCCTCAGTCGCCAGCGGCTGCGAAGCAACTGACCACAGCGGCGGTCAGACCTGTGACGCAGCAGAGGGTGCTAAGAATCCCTGGTTCCGGACAGGCCGCCAATGGAATCTGAACCTGGCAACGTTTAACGCGCGAACCTTATCTAGCGAAGCAAGTCTCGAGGTGTTGTTCGAGGAATTGGAGGGCATTAAATGGGATGTAATAGGGCTTAGCGAGGGTAGGAGGGCAGGCGAAGCCTTTACGGTGCTGAAAAATGGACACATCCTATGTTTCCGTGGTCTAGAGGACAGAAGAGAACTGGGAGTGGGACTTCTAGTCAATAAAAGCATAGCTGGCAATATAGACGAATACTACAGCATTAACGAAAGGGCAGCAGGTATTGTAATTAGGCTCAATAAGAGGTACAAGCTCAAGGTGGTGCAGGGCTACGCGCCCACATCCAGCCACGATGACCAAGCAGTGGAACGCCTCTATGAAGATGTGGAATCGGCAATGGTTAAAGTAAAAACACAGTATACCGTAGTTATGGGGGACCTCAATGCTAAAGTAGGCAAAAATCAGGTTGGAGACAAGGCAGTTGGGAACTATGGTCTGGGCTGTGGAAATAGCAGGGGCGACCTACTAGTTGAGCTTGCAGAACGGAATAAACTACGCTTAATGAATACCTTCCTCTGTAAACGGGAGAGTCGGAAGTGGACCTGGAGGAGCCCGAATGGGGAGCACAAAAATGAAATAGACTTCATATTATGCGATAACCCTGGTGTCGTGCAGGCTGTGGAAGTGCTTGGAAGGGTAAGGTGTAGTGACCACCGTATGGTAAGATCTCGAATTAGGCTAGATTTGAGGAGGAACCGCAACAAGCTAATACGAAAGAAGCCGGTAAATGAGCTAACAGTATGACGTAAAGTAGAAGAATTCAGGATTGCGCTGCAGAACCGATATTCCGCCCTTAACGAGGAAGCCGAGCTTACGACACAGGAAGCCAGCGACAACCTTACACGAATTATCACGGAGTGTGCAGTAGAAGTCGGGGGCACTATGGCCAGACAAGATACTGGTAAACCTTCACAGGAGACGAAAGATCTAATTAGGAAACGGCAAACCATGAGAATCTCTACCGCAGTTGACAGAATAGAACTAGCCGAGCCGTCGAAGTTAATCAATAAGCGTAAGACAGCTGACATACGGAAGTAAATATGGAGAGGGTCGAATACGCTGTAAAGAACGGAGGTAGCCTGAATGCAGTGAAGAGACGTCTTGGCGTGGGGAAAAATCAGATGTATGCACTTAACGATAAGCAAGGCAATGTCATCACAAATAGGGATAAAATAGTCACAGTGGCCGAGGAGCTCTATAGGGATCTGTACAGTAGCCGGGACATACAGGATAATGCCGAACGAAACAGCAGTTCAGAGGAGATAGACATCCCACTAGTAACGACCGAAGAAGTAAGGAAGGCTTTGAAAGAAATGAAAGGGGGCAAAGCACCTGGTGAGGATCAGATAACAGCAGACCTCTTGAAGGATGACGGAGAAATTGTACTTGAAAAACTGGCAAACCTGTATACGCAATGCCTAATGAACGCAATGGTACCGGAATTTAGGCAGAACGCGAGCATTATCCTAATCCATAAGAAAGGCGACATGAAGGACTTGAAAAATTACAGGCCGATCAGCTTACTGTCAGTCGTCTACAAGGTATTTACCAAGGTAATCGCTAACCGAATCTCTGCAACCTTAGATTTCAGTCAACCTAAAGAACAAGCAGGGTTCCGTAAAGGTTATTCAACAAAGGACCATATTCACACGATCAATCAGGTGATAGAGAAGTGCGCTGAGTATACTGAACCCCTATATATAGCCTTCATAGATCATAAGAAAGCATTTTACTCGGTCGAAACCCTAGCAGTCATTCAGGCATTACGGAACCAGGGGGTAGATGAGCATTATGTAAGAATACTAGAGGATATCTACAATGGGTCCACAGCTACCATCATCCTCCATAGGGAGAGCAGCAAAATACCTATAAGGAAGGGTGTCTGACAAGGAGACACAATCTCTCCAATGTTATTCACAGCATGCTTACAAGAAGTATTCAGAACGTTCGATTGGGAACAGGTGGGAGTAAGGGTTAATGGAGAATGCCTTAGTAACCTCAGATTTGCTGATGACATTGCCTTGCTAAGTAACTCGGGGGACGAATTGCAAAGCATGCTTTCCGCACTGGGCGAACAGAGTAGAACCGTGGGCCTGAAAATAATATGCAGAAAACTAAAGTAATGATCAATAACCTCGGGACAGCACAGCAGTTTGAGATAGGTGGCGAGGCAGTGGAAGTGGTAAGCGAATTTGTCTACTTAGGCCAAGTTGTGACCCCAGATCCCAACCATGAAGCAGAGATAATTAGAAGGATCAGAATGGGGTGGGGTGCATATGGCAGACATTCTCAGATAATGAATAGCAGCCTACCATTGTCGCTGAAGAAGAAAGTGTATGACAGCTGCATCTTACCGGTACTCACCTACGGGGCAGAAACTTGGAGGCTCACTAAGAGGGTTCAACTTAAATTGAGAACGACTCAGCGGGCAATGGAGCGGAAAATGATAGGTGTAACATTAAGGGACAAGAAGAGAGCGGAGTGGGTCAGGGAGCAAACTGGTGTTAAAGACATATTAGTAGAAATTAAGAAGAAGAAATGGACGTGGGCAGGGCAAGTAATGCGAACGCAAGATAACCGCTGGTCATTAAGGGTAACAGAGTGGATCCCTAGAGAAGGCAAGCGTTGCAGGGGGCGGCAGAAAGATAGATGGGCAGATGAGATCAAGAAGTTTGCGGGGATAAAGTGGTCACAGTTGGCACAGGACCGAGGTAATTGGAGAATAATGGGAGAGGCCTTTGCCCTGCAGTGGGCGTAGATAGGCTGGTGATGATGATGATGATGATGATGATGATGATGATGACTCCGCTACCGTGCTACTGCTGCGTGGCCAAGCTCTTGGCACTCTCTTGTGTGGCCACTCTCATGTTGAAAACAGCAAGTTGCTTGGTCACGTTTTCCACAATGGAGGTTACACGGCCCTTACCACCACAAGTTTCGCGTCGATTGCCGCATCGAACTCTTTACTAAATGTCTTGAATTTCATTTCTATGCCTCACTGTGTCATGTTTGCTTCTTAATCTTACGCGTGGCTCCTGATCCATCGTTATAGACACCTACCCTTCGCTTTTGTGGGAGACATTCAATCTGCGAGTGGTCCAGGACTGAGTCTGTCTCATTCACCGCCGTGGCGGAAGAACCCGATGGCCGCGATGTCGGCTGCAGGGTGACCGTCTACGCCTTCGTCCCCACCCGTTCACTTTCATGATCGGCGGCTACCCCCCCCCCCCCCCCCTATCTCCTCGCCTTGGCCAGGGAAGGTCTGATCACCTCCAGCGCTCGGCGCGGGTTCTCATCTCCAGCGGAATCCAAGTTTTCAATCTTCTCCTTTACGGAACCGTTCCCTGTAGCAAGCATCGAGCAGCTATCTAACCTTGGTCGACCCCGTCTGCTCTTCTTCGGCTCATGCATATTTATCTTTGTTTTCCTACGAGTTGGTTCTACCCTGCCTCTTAGGTTGGGAGACCGCACTCGCCCAGCTTACTCAAGTTTCGGCCAAAGATGCCGCCACTGCGAGCGCTTTGGTGGTCTTGTTTTGGAGCCCTGATTTCCTCTCGCTACAACCGTTTTTTCCCAGTCCTTCTCCCGAGGTAGAAGCACTTTGCTGGCGTCAAGGTCTCCATGGCGATCTCGAGGCCCGTTGTCTTAACGTTGTTTGTACGCTCAGGTCCGCTGGATAGAAGGCGCACTGTCGTTCGGCCTGCCACGTGCCCCCGAAGCGGCGGGAGGGAGCCTAGAGCCCATCACTACAACCGCGCCGCCACCATTCCGGGACTAGTTGCGGCGATCGCTGCCCGCGAGACGCCGTCTGTCGGGCCGCTTGATTCGAAGTGTGTGCTTATTAGCGGTGTTCCACGCTCTCCATAAGGCATTTACCAGCCCTAGAGTTACGCCTGCTAAAAGGCAAAGATGATTAGCGGTGACCGAGCTTCTTTTGGTCAAGATGGAAGTTAAATTCCGTTCGTACGAGCAGCATTACGTGTCGATAGTGTGCCCTCTGTTTCGCATTGCTGTGTCGCTGTGTTTCACATTGCTCGTAATGCTCCTTTTGACCTCACGGCTGGTATAGATTCACGTTTTGTCTAGAAGCTGCGACTGCAGAAGAATATAATAAAATTCCGGACACGAAGAAATAATGTATTCGTGACTATGCTTGTAAATCATGAGTGCCAAGCCTTCTCAATGTTTAGGACATAACCAACTTTTGTTTGCGTTTTTCCTCGTGCACAAAATAAAACACCACAATTCGTATTCATTTCGCGCCACATAAGACTTAATTTACACGTTGTATAGTTCAGTCGTAACACTACTATGATAGTTATATGCAGTTGAATCGAAAACAATTCCAATTTTTACTTTGTATGAAAGACTGCACACTTTCTCATCAAGAGGTTCTTGCGTCAACTTAAAAAGCGATGAATGGTCGCAAGAACATCTCCGGTCCAGTTGCCGAGCAAAGGTCGCAAAAGTTTTTTTGGAACTTTGGAAAGTTTCTTGGTGTGGTCGGCGTCATCCGCGTCCCATCTCAAAGCGGAACGCTACATGAAGTGTTGCAGGAGTGCCGACAGAAGATTCCACAATTTTCAGCGATCTCTCCAACCTCTGGTGACTTCATCAGTTTCCTAATGAATCCGCACGTCAGAAAGTTAAATGGAAGGTATAGGAGTCAGTTGGATTGAGGAAGCGGGGTGCCTGCCATATATCGAGGGTGTGACAAACCCGTTGGGAAAGTACGTATGTACCTCCCTTCCTGACGGTAGCCATGAAAAGTTCTCCTTCCACAAAATGCAACCAGTGTATCGCCACACGAAAAATATACATCCTCTCTCTCACAACGTTTGCTATCGCGTATGGTGGAAAAAAATATGCGGATCGACACTGCTGGAAATTGGCCACCGTTAAACTGCTTGCCATCATTATTCATGATGGCACAATCAATTAAGCTTTTTTCAGCATCGATTTTAAAATGCCCAGGAACGAGGGTGTTAAATTTGTAATTCCGAGGAAACTGTAATAGTGCTCCTGCTCTTTTATCAAAGGAGTAGTAATGTGGTAAGCCAGGAAAGAATCTTCACGAGTAAGCATTCATTACGAATATGGGCACTTTGTTTCTGATTAAAAATACAAAAGTCGATATGCAATGCGTTGGGCAAACGAATAAGACCGAAGCTCCGAGGCTGAAAGCTCATTAGTAAGAAGCTAACCTGACGGAAGATCTCTAGTTGCTTGTCCGGCTAGGACGCTTCACCCGTTCTTCCAAAACCAATTGCAAAGCACCCAGCACTAGTTTTACAAAAAACCTTTGGTCTTTTCTCCAGCTCACTGAATTTTCACCAGAAAGCTTTAGCGGAAAAATGTTCACGTTTAATCTCGGGCGAGCAGATGTGACTTCGGGGTGGAGAAAAAATGTTAATAATATTTGGCAAGTTTCGGCATGCTAATTCCGCACTTATTTATAAATATTTGCCGAAACACACCACTAAAAATGGAAATTAAGCAGGCGTTCTGAAAATTGCCTAATAATGCGTAAGCATTCTACAATTGCTTTTTCATTTCACCTTTTTTTGTTTCTTTGTTACTTTAAGCCTACTATCTACATCTAGACTACAAAAAGTATTAAATTTTTAAAACTCGCCAGGGAGTTAGCGTCGCGAGGGAGTGCAGCGGCGGCAAACGTAACCACCAACACTAACGCCCTCGCCTGTTCAAAACCGGGCCACGCGGCAGGCCACACCTTGCATGCTCTCTCATCCAGTGGCCGTGGTGCGCTTATATGGTGTTACAATTTTTGAAATTAAGCGAAAACATTTCTGCTCAGCATAAAGTTGTGTTTGCCAAATGTCCTAATTAATTACATGATTATGAAATCAGTTAATACTTCTAACTAACACGTCTATTTTTTGTGAGCTTATGGAAGCTATATCAATTATTACAACAGACAGAACACATTTATTAAACAAAAGTGCTAACAGAGTTATTTTTATAAGTCTTTGTCTAGGATATCAGTTCGCGGATTGTATGCAATGAGATCATTGTACCTTTGCGAGTGTTTATAAAGGAGTTGCGCGACAGTTCTGACGCTCCTAGACACACAAGTATGTAGTTTTTAATTTCCCCCCTTTTATAAATTGCATACATCCAGCAACTGTACGCACAAGTGGTCGTCAGACTCCTTCAATATTTTCTCAGTAAACAATTTTCCGTATATGCCTTATTTATATATGCCTCATATATGCCGTATATGCCTTATTATAGAGAGACCACGGGACGTTTCCACTGAGCAGTTTCAATGAGAAATGAATAGAAGAAAAAGCTACATGATGATTCTTGCACACCCAACGAGGCAAGGATTCTTCCTCCTCACTTATGGTGTGCCTTGTACGAGAGATATGCTGATGATGATCCTAAACAGGTTCCCGCCCGCCGGAAATTGCTCAATCGCTTCAATTTGGCCCTCCTTTTAAGCAGTTTCTAAGCGGATATGTGTCTTTCGTTGACATTCATAGCAAATCCTTGCCGTTTTGTCATACCTTACAAGCAGGTTTTTGTTCTTGTTTAACGTCCTTGTCAACTGGATTAGTCGTTTCATATGAGTGTCCTCATTGGTTTGCATGTCGATATTTTCCTACCACGGCAAGTTCACCTGATACAGCCCACTTTCTATTAAAAACTGCTCTTTGAATCTTTCGACAAGCATACTGGCTTCGCCCCTCTGGATTGTCCATGATTCGGTTGCCATGGCTCCTAAGTTCCGAAACCATTCCAGTCCCGTCCTCAACTCCACGTTAGTGCCCATAAACTCGAGTACCATCACTGCCTGTGTCTCGTTTAGTCAAATCGTATTGTCCCGCACTGGTCTATGCACTATCCAGCCAAGTGTGATCTCGGCTGCTACTAGCCGGTTCTCAATGTGTCCCTTAATTGTCCCGTGACAAACTCGCAGTAGGGATCTGACCCAATAAGAAATCTGGTTACCGAACACCCTTCGTTTCAAACTTGTCGTTCGCCAATTTTAGACTGTTGCCTCATCTTGTATCGAATGTTTCGGAAGGGTGCTGTTAGATAGATGTGCGATATGCTCCCTACTTTTACGGTTTTGACAGCTATAGTGAACACCTTTTCTCACCTCTTTAACATGACCTTCACGACGTGCATATATTGCAGTTTTTTTTCCTCCAAATCATCCAATTCTAAGCTTTTATTGCTGTAGATTCTTTGCTCTTATCTTTTCCGCTAGAGATGTTGTGATGAAGGTTGTTTGACTGCCACTATCAAGTAGTACTCGACAGACGTCTTCTGGTGCTTCTCATTGTACCCATGCTATTGCTGTCGGCAGAAACACGAAGATTCTAGTCTGGTTTCCCACTGATTGAATCAGGGACGTTGCTCTTTGCTGTACTGTGGTGGACTCCTGTCTTTTTTGTCTTTTGTCTTGCATATTGATGTTCAATGCCAGCAATTGTATCTCTTAAGAAACCCATTTGCTTTGCAATTCCGCGCCATATGATTGGGCCGAGTACACCTGAAACGTAACCTGTTTTAAGGAAGGAGCTTCTTTTTCTCTTTCCTAGCAAGCTTCCCGTGCATTCTTCGGTCAATTGGTTCACTCGCTTGTAGAACAAGCAGGTCTGTTTTGAAGAACCGTACAAACTAGCTGTCGCGCAGTACGGTTTTTTGTACTACTGTTTAGGTCCCGTATCTGCTGCCTCGTGCTCTCTCTGAGCTTCCTCGCGTAAGGACAGCTGTTCCCACAGGACTTCTATCATTCCGTGCAGCGCACCGGCACTTTTCTTTCCCATTGATGACGTCGTTTCTTCACTGGTAGCCATCAATCTGTTATCCAATGCTTCCTTTGTCTTTAACTGGATCAGTACCTCTGCTGCATGGACGCCTTCAGTCCTGGCATCAACATTGGGGTGTAGCACCCTATGTTCACCCCGAAAAACTGCAGTGCAAGTGTGCGTATCTGAACCTTTTGGAAAACCTTTCGCAGGGCTTCCGTATGACAGAATAATGTTGTCTTATCGAGTCGTAACAGTTCTTTAATTTGAATGTCTCTTTTAGTGTCATGATAGCTTGTTCATAGTTGCTTTCGGGCGAGAACTGAGTCCTTCAATCGCTGCGGCTGGTTTGCCGGTCAGTGTAGACATGAGGTAGTTGAACAACTGAGCATTGTAATATTAGACGTAAACTAAATCCCTGATTCTTATTGCGTCCAAAATCAAGTCCATTCAAGGGAATTTCAACTGAACTTAAGCATTTTTATTTCCGCAGCGTCACAAGCTCAGTGGAGTCTTGCGCACCTTGCATTACATGACTCGCCGATTCGGTTCTCTGTGCTTTAGTTTCAGCTGACAGCATGCCTTGCGTTTTCTTTCTTACATAGTTCTCTATCTTCGAAGAGATGGCAGCAATTTTCAAGCCATATTCTGCCACTATTTGGAATTTATTTTCCTCCAGTTCATTTACAAACAACCTTTCATCTCTTTGTTATGCTTCGCTAGGCTTGACCTTTTAGGCTTTATCTCGGCTTCTATGGCAATCATGCGCTCTTTGTCGGCTCGTTGCTGCATTTGAGACACCACCGCAATAATTATCGGCGTGATTTGCTTTGGAAACGCCCTTCGCGTTTTCGCAACGATTTGCTTGCACATTTTTATTTTCCAAAGGTGAAATTGCGCTTTCGTTTGAGGACCCGGTGCTCCGTTGGTGTTCGGCCTGCTGCAATCTTTTTGTTTTCTCGAGGCTGCTTCGCTGATGCTCCGCCGTTGTCTTCACTGCTGATCGATGGCAGGTTGTCTTCGCTTGCTTGCGGGGAGTTAAATTCCGGCCATCGCACCCTCTTTCCTAACGAGAGACCGCAGAACCTTTCCACTGAGTAGGTTTTATGAGGAAGGAATAGCGGAAAAAGGTAGATGATGATTGTTGCACAGTCCGCGAGGCAAGGCTTCTTCTTCCTGACTTCTATTGCACCTTGTACGGGAGATCCGCTGATGATGCTCTTCAACAAATTATGCGAGGTAAATGGCTACCAGGAAAGGCGACGCCACATAAAGGATGGCTGCAGTTGACTAACGCGTTCCGGGCGTGCGTACGGCTGGCAGACACTGCATGCGGTCTTTGGCGGCACTCTGTCTACAGGGCCGTGTTACTATGCCCTTAAATGTGCCGCAAAACGAAGCCAGCAGGAAAGAGCTATGGCTGCAGCATAGCTGCAGCCTTTATAGTAAACCCTTATCAGTTAGAACGACGCGCCAGAAACTCTGAACGGAAGTATGCATTTGGATCTGAAAAAAATTTTAAAAGTTACTGTAATGATTGCAGCGCCGATGAACCCCGTCTTGACGATGACCCCCCTCCCTTCTCGTGGCCTTGTTGGGTCTCCCCATCCGGTGGCGGAATGTTGGGGCTGCCTCCGCCGACGCCAGCCAGTCGCAACGCTTTGTATGGGCCTCGCCGGCGGCTTTTACGCGGCGTCGGGGGAGGCTTTCCTTTCATCCTGACCTTCGGGGACGGCCAGGGGGGGAGCGGAGGTCAAAATCCTTATTGGCATGTGCGCTGCTTTGGGGGAGGCGGCATTGCTCGCGCCCTGCTCGCGCATGCTTCGACGAGTTTGTTCGGAGCTGCGGCCCAGAGTGGTGGCACCAAGACTTGCTCCCGTGGCGGTTTCTGGGCGCCAGAGCCCCACGAATTTCTCGCCAACCGTGCGGCGGTTCGGCACCCTTTTTGGCCTCCGGGCCCTCGTCAGGGATCGCGCCGCGATACCCCCTTTTGTGCGCTGCGGCGCGTTTTATTTTAATCCAGTTTTCCTTGTCTTATGTTTATGCTTCATCGTCTGCTCTGTAAATAAGTGTAAATAGACTTCTTTTTCTTCATCACCTACTGGCCTCGTCTCGTCATCGGGTTCTTCACCACCCGCCACGACAACACCAACCACCTTCTTCAACCAACCAAACTTTACTGGCGCAGCCGACAGGATCGTGGACGTTACCTGTGGTTCAGGTAAAGAAGTGGTGACTGAGTGCGGGCCGAGAGGCGACTTCGAGAGTAGAAGAGAAGAGGGCGATTCCACGAGAGAACGAACATGCGTGTACACGACCATTTTTTGTTCATTCTTGTTTTTTTATTATATATGCGCGCAATATGGAAACCCCCGAAAATCAAGTTTGTTTTTACCCGAGGTGCGTAGTTCGGGAGAAAAAAATGTTTGAATGTGCCGGGAGCGCAGCGGTGGTTTCGGCAACTGCAGATTTTTCCAAGTTTGCGTCTCTGTGTACGTCAAGGAGTACAAGGGGTGTGTATAAAATGTTTTGGGCCATAAACTAGACCAGAATGCTAATCCGTGTAACGCAAAATCAGCGTCCTGCAGCGAACAAAAAATTTAAAAAAAAATCGTGAAATCGGCCCAGACGATAATTTGTTAGTGTTTTTGACGCCCCCTATCTACATTTCTTCTTTTCTGAAAAACTTGTAAGTCGGCCATTTTATTGGCCATACGTATCTGAACGCATCAGCAAAAGATGGTGTTTGTAGAAAATTTAGAAGTACTAAAAAAAATTGAATAACTTCGGCTCTTTTTCAGAAATTGCGCAAATTCAAAACTCAATATAAAAAAAACCCCATACTCGATTTTCTTCAAAATTGCGAAAATAAGACTCCTTTACTTGGACAACAAAACTGTGGAAAAACATGTTGCATCATTTTGTTGAGAACAAAGTTAAAAGGGGCCAAACTTGGGGCTCGCGCGACGCGTCTTGGCGCGCCGCGGTAAGTTCTGGCCGCTGTTGCCGGACGTTGCGCGGGTGTACACGGGCGGTAATTCATATTCCACTGCCACATGCCGGCACGGTCAATCTCTTTCCAGTATTCCCAAACGAAAAAAACTATTCTAAAGATTCTTCTTTTTTTTTTTTTTGCCCGCCTCTGTTTCCCTAATTTGTTCTTTAACGAGCTAACTTTCTGGCCGATACCAGCTCGAAAGCGCTCCTTTGCGAACGCCACTCTTCTTATAGGGAAAGGAAAGAAGGATTAGAAACAACAGGAAAAGTTTTAAGTGCGAATGCACTTCTTAAAGGAGCCATGAAGAGAAAATACAACTTTGTTTAATTTGAAAGAACTAGGATTCAGTATCTCACTCAGCTCCATTACAGTCACAAAATATGTTTTTTAACGAAAAAAAAGCAAGAAGTATTTAAAAACTTTCAAATTTTGCGCCACAGTGACGTGTTATGAGCAAGAATGACGTCATACGGGCCAACAATAAAACATAATTTTCAGTGCGTTAACTGCACGTTAGTATTCAAGTGATGCGGTCAAATGGAACTAGAGGTCCCATTACAGACGTCCAGTCATGTGTCGTCGCGACAGGTCAGTTAGTCGGCCGCCAATCGCACAAACAAGGTTCCGTGACGTCATATAAAAGTTGAGCGAAATTGGCTAGTGGGTCGCGACTGCTTCCCACGTTTTCTTTAATATCTCCGTTATTTCTTCGAAGATAGCGATAATATTGGTATCATTGTTATGGGGACTAAGCCGTCTTTCTAATAAACCCAACTTGTATTTTGTCTTCATGGCTCCTTTAAGCGAGCCTGAAGCATCCGCCGCCGTCCGCATAGCAACAGCTGCGGGTGCGCGCGCTCCTCGTCTTCCTTGGCAACGGGGGGAGATGGGCGCGCGCTGCCTGGCCGCTGACATGGCACATACCCACGTGTGGGGGATTGGCCAGGAATCTCCTCGTCTTCCTTGGCAACGGGGGGAGATGGGCGCGCGCTGCCTGGCCGCTGACATGGCACATACCCACGTGGGGGATTGGCCAGGAATCGGGCGTGAGAAGGGCTAATGCACCCGCTTAAAGGAGTACTGACACGAAATTTCAAAGCTGAGATCCGCTCTAGCAATCAAGTACAACGACAACACAAATAGGTGTCTGTGAATAAATGCATCTTTCTTTCTTTGTAGTTGTGTGTGTGTGTGTGATCTCTCTTTCGCGAACATTACCGAACCGCGCAAATTCAACTCGTGCATTCGCACTTTCACATTCTTCCCCTCGGGGAAATGCGGGGAATTTTTTTCCGGTGGTTATATCGGGTAGAAGTGGTAGGAGTTGTCAAAATTTTCTATTATTATGGCGCTTCGGTCACAGCACGAGTAAATTACTGAAGGGATTTCAGTTTTTTCACAAGAATATTTATTCAAGCAAAAAGACACAAGTTTGGAAATTGGCGGTCAGACTATCGTTATTAATTATTTACAGTCAGGAACACAGCAAAAGGCATACGTGTGGGAATACAACTCAAGTAAAATATTTATAATATCTGCACCACAGCTTCCTCGGGCGCTCATACAGTCAAGCACAGCCACTTCGCAGACGTGTAGTTTGCTCTGGAACGTTCTTACAGCTGATATTTCTCTTCAAATGGCTGGCTGCACCGTCACTAACGTAAACAAAGTAGCTGTACACAGGGGCACTTTCTTCCAGGCATTCGTGCACCTTGTGGAGCGGGCGCATAGCATGCATGTGCGGTATCGTGTTGCATGTGATCGCTAACTACTGCGAATTAAGCTCTGAACTGATTTTCTTGTAGTTACAACGCACGTAAACAGTGAAACCTGTGTTTTGTGCCAGTGGTACGACTGGACTTCATTTGGCGGAATAACTGTCCAATTTTCAGAGAAGTCGAAGTGCAGTACAATGCTTGATCGCCGTTCGCATCTTTTCGCTTCGTTTATGGCAATAGCCTGGGTCCGCCTAATAATAGAGTCATGGGAAATCCACTTGGTGACCCATTTGCCTAGCTCCTTCACGAATGCAGCTGGCGGTAGACTCTTTTTTATCAGAGAACCAATTTCCCATACAGCGTATGTGACGTCTTCTTCGTCCGAAACGCCCAAAGCGGACATGGTAAGGTTGTCGGCCATTGGGAATTGCCGGTACGCGCCCAAGAAACACTGCGTCAATGGTGAGGTGCAAAGGCAAAGCTCCTTTAAGTTGCTCATTCTTCGGTCAACCCCTGTAACATTTTATAGGGCCAAAGCAGACAGGTCGGCATTCGCACAATAAACGCAGACGCACACTTCATGCTGGGGTGAGTGCAAGACTTGGGCGGGAATGAACTGTGGGTGGGTGAACGGGTCACACTTTTTTTTTCAGAACAACATCCGCTAGGCTTCCCCTGCCACATCTATCAGGATAAGAGTGTGCGGGTAGTCGAGGAAGCAAACACGCGCACAAATGCAGGTGCAAACACTTAGGCACAAACGAAAGCATCCACCCATGAAAAAAAAAAAAAAAAAAACTTTTAAGGGGAGGAGTCAAAAGCAAACAAAAATATGGCAAGAGTAAAGCAAAGGGAAGCATCCTTTGAGAGCCCATCAACCAGTGAGTTGAAGGACAGAAAAGGACGGGGCACTATATAGCCTCCCCTTACTGCAATTTTCGTACGCAAGCGTATCAAAATCGCTAGTAATACTGTAATTTACGCTTCGCCTTTGTGATATGTGACTAAACAATAAATATATGGCAATAATATGACAACAGACCGGAATTTAATAATACGTCAAGAAGCCAGGTACCCGACCGCACCTGATTCTCATTCCAGTAAAATAGGTTCGCGTGCACGTGGCGTCTCTGAAAAGCCTCGTAAGCCGTGGTGCAGGTGTTTGTTTCCTGGTTAGTTGTTGTTAAAGTCGTTCTCTCATGTTTGCCTCAAAGAATGCGGTGGGATACCCTGTACTGACGCCAGCGCACCATGCACCACAAGCGGAAATGCGCCCGTCGTGGTGGGGAACTGATTAGGGTCTGAAGGTCAATCCATTCCCTCCCTTGTAACTGCCCGAGCGCCATCTGTTTCGGTTGCCTGCGCATCGGAGGAACCTTTGTTTTTTTTTTGTTTTGCATCCCGCAAAACACTGGCGCCGCAAAGGAGCGCTTTCGAGCTGATATCGGCCAGAAAGTTAGCTCGTTTAAGGACACATTAGGGAAACAGGCGGGAAAAAAAAAAAAAAAAACAGAAGAATCTCCAGAATAGTTTTTTTCGTTTGGGAATACTGGAAAGAGATTGACCGTGCCGGCATGTGGCAGTGGAATATGAATTACCGCCCGTGTACACCCGCGCAACGTCCGGCAACAGCGGCCAGAACTCGCGCGACGCGCCGCGTCGCGCGAGCCCCAAGTTTGACCCCTTATAACTTTGTTCTCAACAAAATGATGCAACATGTTTTTCCACAGTTTTGTTGTCCAAGTAAAGGAGTCTTATTTTCGCAATTTTGAAGAAAATCGAGTATGGGGTTTTTTTTATATTGAGTTTTGAATTTGCGCAATTTCTGAAAAAGAGCCGAAGTTATTCAATTTTTTTCAGTACTTCTAAATTTTCTACAAACACCATCTTTTGTTTATGCGTTCAAATACGTATGGCCAATAAAATGGCCGACTTACAAGTTTTTCAGAAAAGAAGAAATGTAGATAGGGGGCGTCAAAAACACTAACAAATTATCGTCTGGGCCGATTTCACGATTTCTTTTTTAATTTTTTGTTCGCTGCAGGACGCTGATTTTGCGTTACACGGATTAGCATTCTGGTCTAGTTTATGGCCCAAAACATTTTATACACACCCCTTGTACTCCTTGACGTACACAGAGACGCAAACTTGGAAAAATCTGCAGTTGCCGAAACCACCGCTGCGCTCCGGGCACATTTAAACATTTTTTTCTCCCGAACTACGCACCTCAGGAGAAAACAAACTTGATTTTCGGGGGTTTCCATATTGCGCGCATATATAATAAAAAAACAAGAATGAACAAAAAATGGTCGTGTACACGCATGTTCGTTCTCTCGTGGAATCGCCCAAGAGAAGTCGACAACACTCAAGGACATAGACGCAGCAGGGCGGCTGCGAGCCGCCTACAAGACAACGAATGGATTAGTTTTCCTGCCGGGAAGCCTACACTTCAGGACCTTCCAATCCCCGCGGGAGATGAGTGGGACTGACGTGCGTGGTGCAACGGGACGGCCGGATCATCGACGGTGAGTGGTGCGTCTCTCCACCTTTTCTTTTTTTTTGGAGGGACACCTTCACTGCCCGAGCCCACCATGGCTAGAGATAAAGAAGTTGAAGCCGAACGCACAAAAACGCGAGAGCTGGAGCTGCTTGTGAGGTTGGCAGAAGCGGAATTCTTAGGGCGTCCGGGAAACGAGAACGTTGTGCGGCCGTGCTGCAGTTGTGGCCGGACAACACATTCGTCCGCTGACTGCCACCGTTACCGCTATCTCGATCGCGAAGCCAGTGCACCCCCACAGAGGGAACGGTGGGTTGAAGTAGCCGATTCCGAGGCATATGAAAAGCCGCGTCTGGACACGGCGGCGGTTTCCGGAATCTCCAAAAGACGACCATACAAGGTGGACGGCCGGCTAGTGGGGCCGAGGGTCTCCGCTAAGCCCTTCAAGCTGAGCCTCGACGCAGTGAATGAAATTGCGATGTTGAAAAGGATATTCACCGCTGATCAGCTGACCAGGACGGCAAAATTTGTCTCACTGGCTTCCCGTTAAGGCGCGATCGCGAGCCCCGTGGTTCTTCCCCCGGCGAAGGCATGCGCCGGGAAAGTGGTGGCGGGCTTGGTCGGCGATTGTGCGGGCAAAGCAAAAGAGCCGGGCAATACCGAGGCGCCTCCTCTGAGATCCACGGCGGTAGGAATAGAGGCGGACGGTCAGACCGCCAACGCCCACTTGTGTGCTTCAAAATCTCTGCCTTATAGCGACCGGCCCTGCCCAAAGGGTTTGTTTGGGACTGAGGATACCGCGGACGGCTGCGGTAGTAAAACTCCTGCAGGCACGGCGGCTGACGGCAGAGTACGGGGACAGGACGGTGGTGCCATGTTGAGAGACCCAGTCTTGCACGCCATTCAACTTCGGTCCGCTCAAACGTGTGCTCGCGCCTGGGCGTACCCGCCAGTGCTCCCTTGCTTTGACAAGCCATTGTACAGGAGAAAGAGAGGATTGCGTTGGGCACCGGGTGACTTCTTTGGTCTCCCCAGGCGTAGACAAAGCTCAGCAGAGTCGAACGTGGTTGACCACCGCAATGCTCGGAAATCCTTGCCGAATCATGCCCGAGCCTGCTCAAACGTGCTTCCGGTGGCAGTAGTTCCCTAGGAAATTTGCGGTGACAAAAAGATGGCAGACATGGCGGCGGCGGTGTCCAGCGGGCTAACGCAGACGGCTGATGCCCCGACGAGCGACATGGACTCGGACGGCGCTGAGCCGCCGTCCGCACAGGCGGGTACGCGTACTCAACATGGTCCGCCAACGCTCATTAGCGTTGACAAGCCGTCGCCAAGCTGTGACAATGGCTCCAGTGTTGCGCTATACCAGCTTTTGGGGTCTTCTTAGCCTAGGCGCAGCTTCACAGCATGGAACGCTGATAAACTGCTGCTTGCGGAAGCAGTAAATCGAGGGCCCCAAATGAGAGCAAGGGTTGACAAGGGGGCAGCGGAGAGCCACTTTGCATGCGCTGGAGGGGACAGTGTCAAACGCGTGCATGAGAAGGGAAGCGTCTTAAAGCTTCGGCTCGTGGTCATGCGTGTGGCTCTGACAGTGGGGACTTCCCCCACGGCTTGCAGAGGCGGATCACCTCACGCCTCAGCGAACCCCGATCATCGCAATTGGGGCAGCAACCAGGTGGACTCTCACCTCGAAGCTGCGCCCGATTAATCCGAGTGCTACTGGCAGAAGAAACAAACTGTGGTGAACGGATTGAACGCTCGTGCGCGGTTCATTCCGCTGCTGTTTGTTTCTTGTCTGTGCTTTGGGCAGAGTGTAACATTCACCCTGTGTTTTGTTGCTTTATTTTGCAGTGTCGTTGTTCATTGGGCCGCCGTTTTCTCTTGTTTCTTCCCTTGTTCTCGCGAGTGAGCCCCACTTCTGCCTTTGTTGTTGTATCCCGCACGCGGGTATTTTGCTGGTTTCAAGATGTGCCCCGGGCGTGTTATGCAGCATTTGTTTTTCTCTTCGTGTAGCATTTCACTTTGTGCTTTGCTGGCATGCGGAAATCGCGCTTGCATGCATGGAGCCCTCAAATGATATTCTTCGCGTTTTGTTTGTTGTTTGTTTGGGTTATCCGCGCTGTAATCACTTTGTTTTGGAGCCTGTAGTAGTTCAAGCAGTCCTGACACCGGCTTTTGATAGGGGAGCTGTAATGATTGCAGCGCCGATGACCCCATCTTGACGATGACCCCCCTCCCTTCTCCTGGCCTTGTTGGGTCTCCCCATCCGGTGGCGGAATGGTGGGCCGCCTCCGCCGACGCCAGCCAGTCGCAACCCTTTGTATAGTCCTCGCCGCCGGCTTTTACGCGGCGTCGGGGGAGGCTTTTCTTTCATCCTGACCTTCGGGGACGGCCAGGGGGGAGCGGAGGTCAAAATCCTTATTGGCATGTGCGCTGCTGTGGGGGAGGCGGCATTGCTCGCACCCTGCTCGCGCATGCTTCGACGAGTTTGTTCGGAGCTGCGGCCCAGAGTGGTCGCACCAAGAGTTGCTCCCGTGGCGGTTTCTGGGCGCCAGAGCCCCACGAATTCCTCGCCAACCGTGCGGCGGTTCGGCACCCTTTTTGGCCTCCGGGCCCTCGTCAGGGATCGCGCCGCGATACCCCCTTTTGAGCGCTGCGGCGCGTTTTATTTTAATCCAGTTTTCCTTGTCTTATGTTTATGCTTCATCGTCTGCTCTGTAAATAAGTGTAAATAGACTTCTTTTTCTTCATCACCTACTGGCCTCGTCTCGTCATCGGGTCCTTCACCACCCTCCACGACGACACCAACCACCTTCTTCAACCAACCAAACTTTGCTGTTACCACATTGAATTCTGAGGGTGAGTTGAATTGGGCGATGATTCAAATTGTTCTGTGACCCTTGGCCTTATGGTCCTATAGCTCTGCTGAGCTGCAGCTGAGCAGGACGATCGCACGGCCCTAGAATATCTAGAAGTCTATTTCACGGCGCGGCCTTGGAATGTAAAAAGGACAACTCCCTTCCCGTGAAAGCCAACATGGCTAACTCATAGTGCTGTGTGCTTGCTTTTCATAGGCACCAGGTTCCAGAGATATATTTCAATCTTGCCTGAGGTAGATGTAGAGATGGAAATATGTGACTAATTTCTGAGCCCTGTTAAGACATAACCCCGTTGCAAAAGTCAAGGAGACATTTATAAGCAGTGCAAAAGTCAAACTTTGCCTGGCCGGTCACATATTCTTTCAAGCTTCTTGATGACTCTAGGGTTTAACTTGCCGACGCAACGCAGGCGATGAGGCGCGCAGTAGTGGAAGTCTCCGGATTAAATTTTATCAACTGTGGATCATTTACGTGCGCCAAAATCTCGCACACACGGGCGTTTTTGCTTTTCGTCTCCATCGAAAAGCGGTGGCGCGGACGGGAATCGAACGCGCACCCTCATGCTCAGCAGCACAACGCCTTAGCCACTGAGCCACCGCGGCGGGTTCTTTCAAGCTTCGTCGGACTCCACTTATTTTGTGATTTATTTGCTTGCAAACTTTAGAAGAATTGCAGCATTATCAAGTAGCTATGCAAAAAATTCACACCTTGAATTATTAGATACATTTAGGTAAAGCTTACTAAAACGATTTCTTCTGGTTTTTGTGGCCTTCTGAGAAACGAGGTGGGTGCGGAATAGGAATCTCAGTTGAATTGTTCTCCTTAATTCTTGAAGGTTGCTAAGTCGTTTGTTGCACAGTCACGGGCAGAATCGCATTCAGAACAAACGCCCACATATCTAAATTTTCGCATATTTTGCTTATATATATTGTTGACAAAGGTAACAAAGTTACTTGAAGTTTTTTACTTGGCCTTTTGTACAGTAATGCTATTTTTCGCTTATTGAGCCACAGCAACAAAGGTCGTATGCAAATCAAAAGAAATACATAACCCCAGAAAGAAAAAAACGGTGGTGGTATTAACAACTTCATTTTCACTCCAAAGATTGCCTGAACAGGGAAAAACACCACCTCTGGCTAATCCCTCTCATTATAAAGAAAGGTTGACAGAGCCAACCTAAAAATGTGGTTGATCCCTCTTCCATAGGAACCGGTAAAACCCGACAGTGAAATGTGTCTTCACAAGAGCAGTAGAATGTTTATTGTGCATCGATATGAACTTGCACTTCGCAATTTATAGTTCGTCGTTACGGCACCGTTCTACGCAACAACGTTAGATACGGAATTGTACGCGCCGGAGCGTTGCGGAAATCCGATTTAAACCACAGGCGGTTGCAAAACGTCCGTGCGAACGAACCAAAACGGGTCGTGAGCGAATCGATTGGCGAACACTGTCTTCTGTGCGAAAGAAGCACACGAGCGCGACTTTCGGAAGTCGGCGCCCATATCACGCCGGAGTCGCTTCCTTACAGGTTGCGCTGCGCATCCCCCGTACCACAGTTTCTAAGTACAGTAAACTAGAATACCAATTTTCTAGTTCACTCTATTCTAAGTATGCGCCGTACAAGTAGACGCTGGCATCGAGGCGCGAACTGTCGGCGCTCATTAGTATCATGATGCACTACTTCGCTTCGTCTCTCCTAGATGGCAGCACCGTCGGTAGGGAACTTTATAAGTAGCGTTTGTCGTCCTGTTTTTGCGTCGGTTCATATCTTAGTCGGGAGCGCATTTCGTATCTCGAGTTGCAGCGAAAGAGCTCGCGGTTCAAATCCCGGCGCAGCCGCGACAGTCGCAGTATTCATGGCGATGTCATTTCCATGACGCATAAGACGTCACTCAGATTTTGGTGGACCCCGGCATAAAACACTTTCGTGTTAATAAAATTAGCTCCAATCCACGCTTTGAAACTGGTTTGAAAGCAGCTCTTTAAACGACACCAACGACAATTGCCCATGCGAGCTCACTTGAATTCACACTCGTGGCTCTACAAAGAGTGACACCCGAGAATTCGCGGGGGCGGATTATGAAAACCAGAAGGGTCAGCTACGGCCGAGCAAGAGCGGTGGACGCCGCAGGCGTAGCACGCCCGTGCATCGGCAAAAAAAACGTAGAGTACCGTCTTTCGAAGGGTGAAAGAGTGGACCCTAGCCAGGTTGATGTGCTGGCTCGGGCTACACCACCGCGCGACACAAGCCTAGACAGCGAAACAATTCGCTATGTGAGCTTAGTGATTCCAGCTTATACTGATTTAAACTAGTTAGTTCAGTAAGTTTGAGAATTGCGAGAAAGCCCAGGGAACTTTCATAATCGCTATTTACCAGGCCCGGTTGATCCTTGCGCCTTTTGTAGTACCTCTTAAAACACAAACGAATAGGTATTCATTAGTCCCATTCGTCCCATTCGTGGGAATAGTCCCATTCGTGGGAAGCAGGAAACAAAACTTAGCGTTTCTCTAGCCGACAGATGTCTGTATGGGGTCTCTACATTTTGTTTTCCCACCCTTCAAACCAATCCTAACGTAACTTTGCCGCACGACCACTTAATTCCGTCGCTTCCGGGTTACGCAGGAGGTGCTGCCGAACAAGTTAAGGAAGCCGCGCGAAGGAAGCCCGCAATGCACCAAAACTGCACCAAAACAGGCCCAGAACAAACGATGCTGAATCAGTTGACAAAGTCGCACCGCCAACGCGCCCTCAGGCTACCAGGCACCCCGCTCGGGTAACGCTGGGTAAGTTCACCACGCCATCTACAGTGTGCTGTGTGAGTTAAACCATCCGCCTCGAACTCCTCCTGCACTTCCGCCTCCACCGCGTTGGGAGTTAATTGTAGCGCCCGCCGCGAAAGAACCGTTTGCTGGTTGGGGTAGAAAGCTTTGCTTTAAAGAACCCTCACTGCAAGCCTCAGTGCCTCAGCTTCTTGTATTGGCGACACCGCGGACCCCGAGCCCCCATACATAGGCTGAATCCAACCGTGGCGATGTGTTTTAAGGTGAAGGGTAGAAACCTCAAACGGTGGCCTTCGGAGCCCAGGTCAAGCTCCAGCGAATGGGCTCCCTGTCTGTTTACCAGGCAGGGAGCTTCGGGACCTATCTCGGTATCAGTGTAACCCGAGCGAAGGAAGTACCCCCGTCCCCTGCTTCTATACTATGCTATATGATATTTTCAAAACCCCAACCCACACGTGAGCGGCCCAAGAAAAGGGGCCGCACCGAAGTTTCTTTTCCACCACTTCCTGACTTGAGTCCTCCGAACCCGAACAACTATCCTCGCTTCACCGTGATACAATCTGTAGACCAATCAAAACCTCTTGCTTCACAGTCGGCATTTCTCATTTCAAAGTTTCTTCAGGGTATTGTTGGAGGATCGTATAAGGCAAAAAAACATCGAACCGGTGAAATCCTTGTCGACGTCAGTAGCCAGAATCAGGCCAATAAACTTCTTGGTCAAACCAGCATCGCCGATCTGCCAATCTGAGTCACGCCCCACCGCAGCCTAAACAGCTCCCAGGGCGTGATTTCCGAGCATGACCTACAAAATGAATCCGAAGCTGACCTGCTGGAGGGCCTTCGTAGTCTGGGCGTAAGAGCGGTGAGGCGCATAACCATCCGCAGAGACGATAAACAAATACCGACAAAGCACCTCATCCTAACCTTCGACAAGTCCACCCTTCCTGAATTCATCAACGCAGGTTACGTCCGATGTTCAGTCTGGACGTACATCCCGAACCCGCAGTGCTGTTTCAAGTGCCAATGGTTCGGGCACGGCACAAACTCCTGTCGCGGCCGATGTACCTGCGCAAAATGCGCCCAGCACGACCGCCCGTCCGACAACTCTAACGTTCAAAAATTTCTTTGCGTAAACTGCCAGTGTCCACATGCGGCATACTCAAGAAAATTTGAACAGTTTCAATTAGAAAAGAAAATAATCAACATCAAAGTCACTGAAAACATCACCTTACCAGAGGCGCGCAAGAGGTTCGCCTCTTTCCCTCAGGGGAGGTACGCCGACGCAGCTCGGGTGGCAGAGCGGCATCTGGTTTTAGCGGGGACCAGTACCGCGAGTCGGACTTGGTCGCGCCCGTCACCCCCACCGGGTTGCTTCTGGTGGTCCGACCAACCTCCGCATCGCCCGCTGCAGCCAGCAGCGGCTGTGGTGGCAACCACGTCTGGTGGGAGTGATGCTGCATACTCCACGTCCGCTCCAGCGTCTCAAACTAAAGGTGAGGGCGCAGAGGAGATGGAGACGGAGGAACCAGAGCATCTCTCGCCCCCACCGCACCACCTCTGCCAACCGAGGTGTTCCTGAAACCCTCGGAGGTTGCGGGCAAGGAAAAGCGCGCCCCCAAGGGTCCGCGGTCCAAAGAGCCTGATCACCCAGGCACTCCGAGGACATCAGAGGACGAAACGGATGTCGGACCGTTCTTGTCTGCGGTGCACCGGAAGGAGCGTATCCCGGCACCAAATCATTCCGACAAGCCCAAAAAGGCGAGAGTCACAGCCCCGAAACACGACACATAAACATACACACTTCAGTGGCTCTCACAATAAATAATGGGAAGAGAAAACATAATTCAAAAAACTATAGAGGCCTTCTTAAAAATCTTGACGATGTGTACGAGATACTGCACTCCAATCAGCCAAGTGTCATGTGTATACAAGAAGCACATTTATATTCCAAACATACAAAGTTTTTGAATAGTTACCTGGTATTTAGGTAGGACAGATATGGTGGTGGTACATCTTCCTGGGGTGTGGCCATCATTGCCTGAAAGTTCTTGGCGTGTCATTCTATCCAGTTACAGGCCGTCCTTGAGGCTTTTGCCATTCGTACCATAATTTTCAATACGCTAATAACACTATGCTCAGTTTACATCCCTTCTGATTTCCAGCTCTCAGCTCGGATTTCGTGGGCCTTGTAGATCACCTACTTGCACCTTTCATTCTTTTAGGCGACCTCAACCCACATAACTCTGTTTGGGGCTCTTCTCGCACAGATGCCCGAGGTCGCCTTATCAACAAATATGTAACATCTTCGGGAGCATGCATATTCAATAGAAACAAGCCTACATACCGCAATATAGGACACAAGACTTATTCACACCTCGACTTGGCTATTGGCTCGGCGGGACTCTTTCCATCTCTTGAATGGGATCTTGGCACTAACCCATATGGTAGTGACGACTTGCAAACCACATTACCATACATAGGTAAAGGCCTGAACAGTACACCTTCCCATAACAGGTTCATTAAAGATGGAGCGAACTGGAGTACATTTACAGAAACATCCAATCTACACAACCCATTCATTGGACACCTACGCGTTGAAAAAACTACCCAACTCCTCACGGCGCACATCCTCGACGCCGCCGAGAAGTCCATTCCCCACGCCTCTGGTGCCCCGTGCAACCAGCGGAGGTCATGGTGGAATGAGGATTGTAGGCGGGCGCGAGAGGCCCAGAACAAGGCGTGGGGTATCCTCCGTCGGTACCCCACGTCGGGTAATCTTTTGTTGTTGAAACGGGCCAAGGTGTTAGGAGAACGTGTGCGCCGTGAGGGAAAACGAGAGAGTTGGCGCACCTTCCTTACATCCATTACACCTACACAAACGCACACAAGGTATGGACAAGAATACGCAAACTTAAAGGACAACATACACATAGGCTGCCCTGGTCGGTACAACAGGTTACACACTCGAAGACCTGGCTAACACTCTTGCACAACACTTCCAACACGTTTCCAGCTCTACACAGTACACAAACACTTTCCTGAAACATAAAAATACTTGTGAAAAGAAGTCCCTACAAGACAATAACAGATCAAAATCAGGTTACCATTCTGAATTTATACTCTATGAGTTGACGGCTGCCCTGAGCACATGTAAACCTTCAGCTCCAGGCGCAGATAAGATTACATACACCATGATTTCAACACCTACACCCTGACACTCTTGAAACACTCCTACCCCTATTCAACAACATATGGCCTTCGGGGCACATCCCAAAATCTTGGAGGGAGGCTATTGTAGTGGCTTGCCTGAAGGAGGGTAAGGACCCTTCTTCTCCAGCCAGTTATCGACCCATCGCCTCACAAGCTGCCTGGGCAAGCTTCTCGAGAAGATGATCAATAGGAGACTCATGTACTTCTTAGAGTTCAATTGTCTCCTCGAGAGCTGCCAGGCTGGCTTCAGGGTGGGGCGATCCACAAACGACCAACTCATCGCCCTTCAGTGGTATATCAAGGAGGCGTTTGTCCATGAACAGTTCTGTGCTGCGGTCTTTTTTGATCTTGATAAAGCCGAAGATACCGCTTGGCGATACGGGATACTTTGCGACCTAAATGCTTCGGTGTCTCGGGCAATATGCTTATACTCTTTATAGCTACCTGGCGGAGCGAACCTTTCGTGAGAGAGTTGGCACTCCCATTTCAAATGTTTTCGTGCTGGAAAACGGAGTGCCTCAAGGCGGAGTTTTGAGCTGCCGATTGTTCATTGTCAAGATGAACACACTTCGAAACGCGTTGCCACGAACCATTTCCTGTACAATGTATGTAGATGATATGCAATTAACTTAAATCATGCAATATGTCAATCTGCGAACGCAAAGTCCAGCTTGGTGTTAATAAACTAGCAGGCTGGGCTGATCAGAACGGTTTTAGGCTGGACCCAGTCTAGAGCACTTGTGTTGTGTTTTCCAAAAGGCGTGGGATCAGACCAGATAGAGACATCAAACTGAATGGTGTCTCGATTCGGGTCAAAAAAGAACACAAGTTCCTCGGTATAACTCTTGATGGAATATTTTCCTTTATCCCTTATATAAAACAGCTAAAAAAATGTCTTAAAACAATGAATATTCTCAAGGTCTTGTCGCATCAGTCGTATGGGGCTGACAAACAACTTCTGCAGCGGGTGTTTACCAGCCTGGTAGGCTCGCGGTTGGACTGTGGGAGTGTTGTATATGGTTCAGGAAGAGAAACAGCTTTAAAATGCTCCACCCAGTGCAGCACTTGGGCCTTCGGCTTGCGTCTGGTGCTTTCCGGACTAGCCCTGTGCAAAGTTTGTATGTCGAGTGTGACAAATGGTGCCTGGGGTACCAGCGCGAGTATGTCGATTTACTATATGCTTTTAAAGTTTCATCAATGTCTCACCATCCCATAAATCTATAATGAACGATACATCTACATCCAAACTGTTTTTAAATCGTCCATCTATTTCTGTGCCTTTCTCGCTCAGGCTGTGGGAGGAGGCTTCTGAAATTTATGTCTCGTTTTTAGAAACCTTCAAAACATCTGTCAATGATTCTGTACGCCCATGGCATCTTCGCTCTGTATTATGTGATTTGTCTGTTATTAAATTTAAGAAAACCATGGTGCCCACAACAGCAATTTTGCAGGATTTCTTATATCTCCAGGCTAAATATGGGGCAACAGAATTTTTTACTGAAGCTTCAAAAACGTTATTGCGGTGTCTTGTGCTGCACATGGACCCAATTTCAGCGCTTGTAAAACCATGAATGTGAATTCCAGCATTTTTACGGCGGAAGCATGTAGTATACTCCTTGTTTTAAATTACATTAACGACAATAATATTGCAAACTTCATCATTTCCACGGATTCACTAAGCGTCGTGCGTATATTATCATCCCAAAGGGGTTAGAAATTACGTTGTCAATCTGGTTTTTAAATCTTTAATATCGGCGTATGTCTCAAATCTGAATGTAACCATCTTCCGGGTTCCAGGCCACGCTGGGATCGCGGGCAATAAGTTGTCTGATGAAACGGCTGCTTCTGCTGCACTCAGAAACACTCTAGACATAGCAACAGTACCCTACACTGACATCAAGCCAATCATCAGACAACACCTACGTAAAACATGGCAAACTCACTGGAGTGAACAGTCAGACAACAAGCTACATGTAATAAAGCTGCACTTGGGACGATACACAACTGACTCACACAACAGACACACCGAAGTTACCCTAGCATGGTTACAGATAGGCCACACACATGTAACACGGATAGGCCACACACATGCTAATACCAAGGGATGAGTTCGTTTGGTGAATTATGTTAGTTTAGCAGTGTTCCGGCTGCCATACAATCAACGCCGGCGCCTCCTTAGGCAATGCTGAAAGCGGTCCCATTGGTTACGACGGAGTTTCATTAGTAGACAACCTTTCAGGGACTATTGTTTCACTGACTGTAGTGTATGTACCTCAAGCCGTCTGCTACCATAGTGTTTTTACTATTTGCCACGTTGGAGTCATGGTTAGTGCAAATCTGGGGTTTATGCACACACAGTACTATAGGTTCAAACAGACACCTATTTATATATTATAGCCTTGTTTTTCTGCCCTCAGTTGATGGTCTGTGAAATGTAAAATGAGTTTGCCCATATCAGTTAACTACATTGTAGCCAATACCAATGTAGCCTCTCCACAGCAGCTTCTTTTTATTAAGGCAGAAAATTTCGAAAAAAGGGAACAGAGCTATCGGCCCCTTTTCATTTCCTGGTACTGATTTCTGATATCAGAAATACCGAATGGTGAAGCCCGGGATTGGTTCTGGTGTTTTGTTTTTGTTCATAATAATATAATGGCGCACAGTGAAGTGGAGTCCTACATTGAGCCAGTGAAATGCGTCCGTATTTTAGCTTTCTGTTGTGATGCTGCACTTGTTCATTGGCATGTGAAGAACGCTTTGGAAAAAGTTGGTGGCTACCCTTGTGCTTTTAAAGATTGTTATAGCTCTTTGGCTATTTTAGCTGGTTTGTTTATGTACGCTCGCATTTTCTCCTAACATTTCCTAATCTGTTGATCGGGACTCTGTTGTTATGCAAGGATTGTGTGCACAACTGGTAGAACCTTTTGCTCTTTCTTCAATAGGTCGAACATTCTGGTACACTCACACCATTTTGTTTTCTTGTCATTTTATGAGTTGTACACAAGCCAGCTTGTAGTCCAAATGTGCGGTACGTTTTCCCCAAATCCGCATAATTTGGGGGGGGGGGGGTAAGTAAATGTGTCGCAAATGGCGGGGTGTTCCAACCGGCTACAGTTTTTCTGATTTGGGAGTTTTCACACAGCAATGTCTAAGAGTTGTTTATTATGTTGGTTTGTAACAAAAAACTAAACCAGAATGTTTGTAAGCCAAAAGCAAACTTTGCGTTCTGAAATAGATAAAAACATTTATAATGCTCGTAAAATCACACCTTGTTGCAAATTGTGGCATACTTTAATACACCAATCACTGTGTCCGCTATAGTGACCAACTTTTAAACATATGTTATGTCGAGATGGTACTTGTAAATTCCTCTGTTAAACTCAGCTATTTAGGAAACATTGGAATAAACGAAAACGTATGTTAAGAATAACTGAAACACTTTTTTGACGTAGCTTTTGGGCTCTACATTTGACGTTTTATGCCGAGATAGACTTAGACAAAACGTATACACATACAAGCAGAAATAAATGCTATTCCATTTGAAGTTTATTTATATAAGCAAATTAAGCAGCGCGGTCTTCTCATTAAGTAGCGCACCACAGGGCGCTGTACCATTTGCCCGAATGACGTTGCATCGCACTGCCAGAGAGGGCAACAAAAAATGTGCCATTCGCGAAGATTTTGGTTAATGTTATAGGGGCTTGCTAATATTGAATTATAGTTATTGATTTCAAAGAAATTTTAAATTGCACCCTTGTATTTACCGCGCGCTAAAGCCACAAGGTTCGGGAAACTGTAGCCGTCAGAAACGGGACTTCTTTCGTTACACAGAGTACAGTCTCGTTAAGAAGAACTTCATTATGACAAATTTCGGAGTTAAGGCGAACCCGAATTTTGCAGTCTTGGTACAAGAGGAAATAAATAGTCCGCTTAAAGGGGCCTTGAAAGGCATTTTGAGCACACTAAGTGAACTAGCGCAATCGTTATATTGGGTCGTCAACGTCAGCTGTGCCAATTATTACTCTTTTACGTGCAGTGGAAAGCTCACACTTTTAGTGCAAAGTTTGTCGCCCTTTTCTCACCCTTCCCTGCATGTTTTTTGACGCCGCCATCTTCTCATGTCTACGACATCGATTCCCAGATGTTCGTCATGAGGTAAACTGCCTGCTATTGGGCTGCTTTTTCACGCACTTCCGGCAAAGAGATGTGTCGTCTGCTCAGCGTGGGCTCGCCGGCTGATCTGCTAGCGGAGGGCCGGAGTGCTTGGACATACTACGACAAACGAAACAAGTGTAAACAAAGGCTTAACCATTTGTATTGAATGGAACACGGCTATAACGCGACATGAGTACATATGACGTGAGTACGTACCATAAAGAAAGCATCGAAGCCCCGTGGCCCTTCCTTCGTGCAATCGCACGACCTGAGCCGAATGCCCGGGTTTGACGCATACATTTTATTCAACTTGAATATAATCCAGAGATGCGTTTTGAACGAACACAGCATCACAACATGCGTTGCAAGTATGAACCTCTTTGACAGACGATCGGTTGCCTCCTCCTGCCCGTCGTAAATTCGGCACTCACCTCGCGCCCGGTTTGCGGGCCCGAAGAGCACGTCACCTAACTCAGGCGTACAAGCCGTGATGGATTTTAGCCATGCACACTGCACATACTCCATGCGACGTTGAGTCGTACGTCGCTCGAGATAGATAATCCAAACCATGGGAAGCACTATCCACCCGCCGAAGTACAACGCCGCATTTCATCGCGAAACGAACGCGTCCACAACACACAGGAGGAGATGCACACACACACACAGCTTCGGTCGCTGCCTTGGCTTAGCTGCAAGCTTCGTTCGGACAGTCAGTGATGTTACGACGATACAGAGCTGCGTGATGGAGACGTGCTAACCACTTCGCGCATTTAAAAACACAGGGGCAAAGAACTTGGTTTATCGGAAGCAAAAAATCTTCCCTTCATCTCGCGCTACTTCCCGCCATGTTGGAAACGCAAGCGGTCTCGCGTACGCACGCTATTTTGCTGCTAATGGAGAGCTTAGTACAGCGTTTTGCCTTTGCATGCGCTAAACGCTAAATTTTTCGCCCCGGTACGTAAACACCACGAGGGGAGTTTTAGTAGAGCGCCTCATCAGTTTTGCGTAGCGACACGCTAATGCATACGGCGCCATCTGTCGAATGTTCTTAGAAATGACACACCGGCTGATCTGCTAGCGGAGTGCCGGGGTGCTTGAACATTTTACGACTATCGAAACAAGTGCAAACAAACGCTTTACCGTCAGTGCTGAATGCAACACATGGGTGCAGTTTGTCAGAACACGGGTGCTCCCTGCTCGAGTGCGGCGTTAGTTTGCCCTACGCCTTCCCGATCATGGCCACTGATAAAGCGATCCAATCCGGCGCATTTTGTGCGCGGGTTCTGTGTCGGTTTAAAATGTCTTTTTCACATTCCACCGGTAGAATCACCACCGCCGCAAAATAAGACCCGGGCCCAACGGGGCCACATTTGAGACCGCGCTTTTTGGATAAACAGTGCGCGGTGCATCAAAGGGAACGAGCGTACTATTCTCTCCGTGCGTTCCTCGCCGCCGATAAAAAGTCACGTGCCGCCGATAGCAACTGCAGCAATTCACACTGCGAAACGTCAAGGCCAGGCCGCAGAGATGCGGACAGGTCTTTCGTTCGATTTTCCAGACTTGAGCGGAGTGCGGGATCCATGTCCATGGAGTCAACAAAGCTGAAAAACCCGAAAGGGCTTGCCCGTAGCAGACGGCAGTCTGAGGAGCACAATAGCGGAAGCACCTCGCCGCTGATGAGCGCAGCTTCATGGTAGGGAAGGCTCGAGCGCCGTCAACAGCGAAGAAAAAATTTGAAAGGCCGAGGAAATACTTGGCGACGATAATGCGCGGTTTTTTATTTACGATTTCTCAGCTAATACTCATCGCTTTAACAAAATTGCTGCCGGAGGAGATGGCTAATACATTGCTTTATTTGGTTACATGTACATTCATGCATCGGGGGAAGGTATTTTATCACCTCTTTAAGATAAATTTCGCTTAGCCCGCATTTTTCTGAAAACAAATTTTTCACAGTTTCTTCAAGTTTCCTTTCCGAGGAAATGATAATGCACGAAATGTAACGGCTCCTGGCCACCTGGTTTTAAAGAGAGCAAAAGAGAACCTTTCAGAAGAGTTACTGTATTTAAAAATTTTTTATAAAGTGGCAGGTGATGGTAAGATTAATTCATTTCAAGGCTACTGCCTGTCGTCTACATGTTATATAGTGACGTCAATAGACGAAAGCAGCGAGTTGGCATGCATGTTTGATGCCTTATGGAATGGACATGTCAGAAATCCACTGACAAACTTGCTTTGTAAACACGCATTATGCTCTTTACATTAATTCATTGTTTCTTGCCGTGCGAAAATAGTATTCGCTGGGCAGGAATAAACAAATCAATGTGCTTGAGGGCAAAGCAGACAATTTTATTTAAAAAGAAACAGGCCTAGCACATGGTGCATATTAACTTAACGATAAATGAATGTTGGACCAATGAAATTTCTTCATCGACACTTCGATGGCTGCGGCACTCTATTTTATAACCTTTCTAAAGCACACCTGTTATGCATGGCTATTTCCAAAGGGTTGAAAAATGTATTGTTTTGGATTGAAGCTTCTCGGGCTACAGCCAAGTACTCGAACCGTAGAATAAAAACATTCCTCTCACTTAAACGCTGTCAGACACTGGGTGATCATTACATGGCCTCCAGCTTCTGTTGCATTGAGGTACCATTCTACCTTTCCGCTTTGACTGCAAGACTGCACTATGGGTGGGAAAGAAATGCTGCCACGTTGATGCTGCGATTCTGTATACTGTACTGTTTGGAGTAATGAAGCTTACTGTAACATGTGGCCTGTCCAGGAAACGTGCAGTCTCGTGTTTAAAATACAACTGCAATTCTAGGAGCCAACTTCACCAGTTCTTCAGGTCAACTTGCGTTATGGTGGGTTCGAGTTGCGCCCCAGTTTTAGTTTTTATTTCCAATATAGCGTTACAGTGCCGACGTTTCAGGTAGTGCTCGGAGCTGGGTGTGTTGCTGCAACATCTTTTAAATGGCTTGCACTGGCTACTATTTACGGGCACAAATAAAGGACACTTAGTCGTGAAGACGGCGCACGGTGGCCATGGCGAGTGATTTCTTTTCCAATATCTCGCTGTATTGGCTTTGTGGCTAAAGTGTGTCGCTGAACAGAAGGATCCAGTTAGTTTACCGTGATGGGGGCTGTTTTCATGAAGGCGAAAAACAAAAACGTTCATGTGTCGTGATGTCAGTACTTGTGGAAGCTTCCAATCTGCAAGAGATATACTCTAGCGATTGACTACCGATGCACACGCAAGCAGGTGTGGCTTCGGTGCATTATATATCCAATTTATTTAGTGTGTTTGAACAATCACGATCGGTTCAACAACAGTGTCAAGTACAAAATAAACCTGGACAAATGCACAGAGACAAAATGTGTGCATCGTCCCACCGCTCGCAGGGCATGAACTCGTAAAAACAGTATAAGTGCGCCTCGAAATGACGATTGTATTCCCGATTAGAAGGCACACCGTCGCAGAAATTGTTGTTGTGCGTATTTCAGCCCTGTCAACCCTTCTATTGTTGTTTCCGCCCACAACTCTTGATTATACTGGTTTTGTGGACGTATAGAGTTTTTTTGGGGCTCAACGTCTAAATTTGTTAGAATTCCAAATTGAGTGCTGCAATGGTGCAAACAACAGAAAGAAGGTAACAATGGCATAGATGTTGACAGATTGCTTACAAGTATTAAATTGCGACGTGAACTGGAGGGCGGTAGAGCTCACTATTTTTTGCAGCATCACATCGTCATAGTGAGGCCAATCCTCCATCTCCCCCTTGTTTACCCCGCCCCTAGTGTGCATCTGCGGCTTCATTGGTGGCATTGCTGCAACGGTGCGTTGGGGTTCCGAAGACCTGTTACATAAGGAAGTGGGATGTGTTCATAATTTCCGGTTTTTGCTTGCACTCAGTTCAGGCATGAGCTGCGTGATTGACGTCTCTCCCCGAGAAGAAGCACAATCGAAAAGAAGCCGCCACTTTCAAGGAACGCCGAACGCCAATATGCCCTTGTGCGAGTCTTAATTGTGCCTCTTCTTTTAAATATTTGATTACATTTTTATTTACGCTACCTTGTGGTAATATTTTGGACTATCATTCTCGAGTTAGTCTTCAAAACACTTCATTTTCCGTCCAGTCGTTTAGCCATTATTGTGTGAACTATTTCTAATTTCCTGTATACAATGGGAAATAATCTGCACTGGGCATAATCTGCTACAAAAAACATTTTCAGAAATGCATTGTTAATGTAGTTTCTTTCGCCATTTTATTCATGCCACACGAAATTGCGCATGTACGTTGTTTTACTCTTAACACAATACTGAATTACCTAGTTGGAATGTTGTTTTGTAGTTATTATTTTTTTGGCTACATTTACGATAGTTACAAATGTCCTTCTAGGGGCTTCAAACTGTTATTTTAAGAATTATTATTGTGTTTTCTCTGCATCTGAGTTAGGTCGTATCCTGTGTTCCTATTTAAAGTCCCATGTGGCACTTGAAATTTCTTTATGATATTTCTAATATAAGTAGCTATATTCCTTATTTGTGCCATAAAATGTTGCAATTATCTGTTGTCCTTCAAGTCATATTCCCGTTGAAACGTATTGTCTCCTAATTATGGTAGTGCCATTTTTTAAGTGCGAATGCACTTCTTAAGCGAGCCTGAAGCGTCCGCCGCCGTCCGCATAGCAACAGCTGCGGGTGCGCGTGCTCCTCGTCTTCCTTGGCAACGGGGGGAGATGGGCGCGCGCTGCCTGGCCGCTCACATGGCACATACTCACGTGGGGGATTGGCCAGGAATCTCCTCGTCTTCCTTGGCAACGGGGGGAGATGGGCGCGCGCTGCCAGCCGCTGACATGGCACATACCCACGTGGGGGATTGGCCAAGAATCGGGCGTGAGAAGGGCTAATGCACCCGCTTAAAGGAGTACTGACACGAATTTCAAAGCTGAGATCCGCTCTAGCAATCAAGTACAACGACAACACAAATAGGTGTCTGTGAATAAATGCATCTTTCTTTCGTTCTTTGTAGTTGTGTGTGTGTGTGTGTGTGTGTGTGTGTGTGTGTGATCTCTCTTTCGCGAACATTACCGAACCGCGCAAATTCAACTCGTGCATTCGCACTTTCCCATTCTTCCCCTCGGGGAAATGCGGGGCATTTTTTTCAGTTTTATTTCTAATCATGTATTTGGTAACATTTCCAGAAAGGCATGTGCAGCCGTGTTGTTTTTGGAGAAATGTTCTGAGCCAACGAAGCTAGTAAGGCTGCCGTTGTGTCAACAGCGCTGAAGCTGGTCAATACTGGCTTGCTTTTCCTTATTGAACCCATTTCTGATGCTAGGAAACCGGCAACCACAAGCACGCGCTTGCACACTCGATACCACGCACTCACGCACCCGCGCGTTGCAAAGCACACGAGAAGAATAAGGGAAACCATAAACGCAGAGGTGTGCAGCCATGCAGTGCGCCGCGCTTCACAGGTAAGCAAAGTCGAAATTGCCCGATATTACTTGGAAAATATCGTGTGTAATCGATCATCGGCCACTTTTTATGTCAAAACAGAGCAACCTAACGTCTAATAATACCTTCTTACTGAAGTGCGGCAGTGTCGACGCATGGTTATGTACACATGGTAGAGAGAGCTGAGCCTGCCTCTCGCTGATGAATTTCCATCATATCATTTTTATTCATTTATAGCGTCTGCTGCAGCTGCGACGTTGGATAGTACGTCCCTCCAGCAAATCGTTCGGCTTAAAAACTTACTACGCTGGGCGATCACGAAGGGGAAACGAGAACACGCTCAACAGCAACGTCTTGGCTTGCTGGGGTCGCTGCCTGCGTTCTCTGCGTGCCGTCACAGAAGCTGCCGTGTTGGCGGCAGAACGAAACTGTATCTGCGGTGGCGGCTCTGATTGGTCCCTGCCGATACGCATCTTCCCGCGTTCATGCGGCGTTGCCCTATCCTCTGTCATTGTCATACCTTCCACAACGCTATGCGCTACAGCCCGTGCCTTTTACTCAGCCGTCGCAACGTGGCACATGGTACGTGAGTGCGTGGAATCAGCGTGCAAATACGGGCGTGTGGTTACCTCTTTGTACAGCAACACATCACTTAGGAATTAAAACGGGTTAGTGTAAAACCAGATGGCAAGTTATAGCCAGGAATTTAAGTAAACCGGCGAACCAAGTTTATTAAATTCTAGTGTTCACAACACACTGATAGCCTTTCCACGTTACCGACCGACGTTATAAGTAACATCTGTATAACCCAGAATGAATGAATGAATACATACTTGTTGATCCCAACAACATTGTATACTAACATAGACTACACTCACGTTCAATAAAGTTATTTACACCAAATACGAATGATGTAGAATAGATGTACCGTGTTTGTTAAACTTTTCTAGGCCAAGCCGAAAGTGCGCATGCCAGAAAAATTCAATGTACAAGCTTACATCGTCAGCGATGCTGAACTGTTTTATGCCAGAAAGCTGAAGAAAACACCTTTAGTTCTTACTCCCATAAAATAATTTGGTGATATTTAAAGGTAAACCTTGTTCTTATAATTATTGGTGGTCTAGTTGGGTTAGGTTTGGCCTAGCAAATTTTAACAAAGGGTGTACCTATATATCTTGCATATGTGGAAATGCAATATCAGTGGTATGTGCCACTAAGGTGACACCCCATAAGTATCTTCTCAAGGTGCGGTGGCATGGGTACTTAAGGTTATTACTACGTCGTGTGAAGAATTTCGCAGTCGTGATAACTTTGAAAATAGAATTTTTCATCTAAGCAGGTTGTCTCATACACCTCCGCAACGTCAATGTCTGGCGCCTGCAGATTATTTTATGGTGAATAATATGGTTCGCTAATGTCCGCTAGTGCGCTTCCAGATGAGCCAAGTCTGCAAGCACGGTATCTGCACTGTATCCGTAGTCTGCAAGCACGCTATCTGAACCGATTTCAATTTTAATGGCGACAAGACATAATCTTCATTCAAATAGAAGCACAAAGAATGATTCAAGCCGTGTTCGCTCAACAGAAAGCCAGGAAATGTTCTGAACTACCACTGAACTATTACGTGATGCATTTTGGAATGGAGAGAACTTTATTAAGACGCCTGTCGCCATTCAAAGTTTGTACGATTGAGATTGTAATTGGTTTTAAACTAAAGGCATTACCCAGCGGTGACCTTTTTGGAATTCAAAGCTGCAGAACAATGTGCCAAATTGGCGAAAATATTCCTTGTAGGTAACAATCCTCTGGCCATTTTTTCAGTGATCTATGGACAGTACCAAAGGCGTAATCTCTGATGAATACCGTGGGGACCTATCTCAGAAAAGACGTTTAAAAGGTACGATGGTAAGGACGTTTTAAATGTACAGCAAATCGAAATACGCAGGCAGCAGAAGAAAATCCTCACCAGATATCTAACCCTGATATTTGCATAAGCATATTGCCCGAGTCTGTCAGGCAGGATGTGTTAGGATCCTAGGTCGTTTGTACGTTCCAATTCCTCGCCTGTGCTATAACTGCCAAAGATTTCTACATCGTTCGTAAAGCTGCCGAGGAAAGCCAGAACGCGCGAAGTGCAGTCTCTCCCACCAAACAGCGACAGATGCAAATCTCCATATAACTGTTTATAATCTACTTGAACTGCATAAAAGCGAACGCCGCTTACCAGAGCGTGTGCTCCCTGTGGAACAGAGAAACAGAGATAATAAATGTGAAGCGCAAAAATATTCCATTTCAAAAAGCAAGTTAAATACAGTTCCTAACGCACAGAAGCTCTGCCGATGGGTTGTGAAAAGGGGGCAGTGCCACATTCGGCTAGACTTCCCTTTGGGAACCCATCAGGGAAGCCCAAAGGGACACAACGTCCCCCTCAGTGGCCGTTGCTAGGGCCCCACGCATGCCACAAAAGAAATGTCAGGCGTTCCCCTGGTACCATTTGATTCTAACATTAGGCCCATAGCTGACACTACTGCGCCGGATTTTGCAGAGAGGCCTGCTGCCTTAAACAGCCAGCCTAACGCTTCTGTCGACGCTTTGCCAGAAGGCGAGGACACAATGTCGAGCTCTTCAGAGCCCGGGACGCCGAGAGAGTGAGGCACTGCTCACTACCGCATAAAACGAAAGTCAATTAGGGCCGTGTTCCTGGGAAGGTGTCATGAGCCTGTGAGTGTGATAGAAGGAAGAATGAAGAAAAACCCTATTTAGATCCTGGCGATGTGGGAGACCTTGAGACGGAGCTTGAAATGGGGCTAGTTGGTTTCTTACTCGGAACATTGCTGGCGCTAGGCGGGACAAGGACGACGAATTACACACAACTGGAGCGCACACTACCAACTGATTTATTAATCAAAACAAACACAACTTATGAAGGGAAAATTCAGATGACGTGAAAGGTGGAGTTAATCAATCTCGCTGAATTGAATACAATATTTGTTATGCGCATGTGCTTGCCTACGAACTGTCAAGTAGTGCCATCTCAGTTGTCGACAGTGCAATTGATGGCGAACTGATACAGTCTTTTTCTTTTCGGATGGCGTAAGGTTCCCATATCTCGCGGGTGATCGTTTCCGAAGATTCAAAGAGGATCGTGGTGCTTTCGAATTTCGCAGAGCACCCATGTCTGGCGCAGTGGGCAGCCAAGCAAGTCTCAGCAAGTCTCAGCCCCAGCAAGTCTCAGCCCCAGGGCACTTGGCTGCCCACTGCGCCAGACATGGGTGCTCTGCGAAATTCGAAAGCACCACGATCCTCTTTGAATCTTCGGAAACGATCACCCGCGAGATATGGGAACCTTACGCCATCCGAAAAGAAAAAGACTGTATCAGTTCGCCATCAATTGCACTGTCGACAACTGAGATGGCACTACTTGACAGTTCGTAGGCAAGCGCATGCGCATAACAAATATTGTATTCAATTCAGCGAGATTGATTAACTCCACCTTTCACGTGATCTGAATTTTCCCTTCATAAGTTGTGTTTGTTTTGATTAATAAATCAGTTGGTAGTGTGCGCTCCAGTTGTGTGTAATTCGTCGTCCTTGTCCCGCCTAGCGCCAGCAATGTTCCGACCTTGAGACGACTGTGTTATCTAAACCCTGCACACCAGAAGTTGAACCCTAGCCAGCGGGGCTCGTGAAAAGCCAAATCGAAATCCTTCTTAAGACTGAAGCTTAGGGTAGCTAACAATGCAGTCTACTGCACGGCAGAGGCCCTTTAAAACCTCTTTTAAAACCTTATTATTGGTCTCAGAAGAAGTAATATCATGTACCTCCAGGAAACACCACTGAAGGCTTGCCACACAAGCCCCGTTTAAACCTGTATGCCGAAGTCAAGGAGTTCTCTGAAGACAGAGAGGAGTACACTACTGATTTAGGCCATCCGAAAAGCATCTTTGAGTGGACACGCTAAGAATATTCCATTAAATCAGGCTCTGTAGCTTTCAAATGCTCCAGAGAAATGGCTTGGACAGTTGTGTTCGGTCTGTGCAGGCACATGCCACGGGCCTCGGTATATCTGTTGCCTAAGCTAAGAAAACCATCTTTTCTGATTTTGATCCTCCATGGAATCAATTCCCGATATACTTTCATTTGTCTTTTCTGGAAACTGACAACAGAACAACTTCAATTCAGTTTGCATGTAGCACCATTTGTACCAATTGTACCTACGAGATAAATACCTAGAACTCCAGTCCTCAACAGATATCTCTAAGTTTAGAGCAGCAGCGACATGTGCACCACATGGTCCCAAGGTTTCAAATATAACTAACTATATCTCTAAAAATATCCATATTCATTGCTAAAATGTACTTTCTTCTTATGCCTCTAGATAATTAAAAATTCAAATCGGTGATGTTCACTTATTCTCAGTCCAATATGGGCTTTGGCCTGAAACAAATTACAAAAGTCACACTTTTAATCAGCTTTTTAAATTGCTCAGCTTAGCATAGAAGAAAAAAACAGGAAATAGAATGTTATGTGTTCTAAGCCAATGCGGCATCTACCGGGAATGAGGAAGACGACCGGAATGCTGCTGCTGCTGCGGCAACGGCTGCTACTCACAGAGATATAAATTTTGGATGCGTCCGCTTCAAGAAACGTAACTCATCCGAACCGGAGGCGTTACCATTGCCAGACATACTGGAGTAAAAGCAGCAAAAAATGCATATGAAACAACCCAAGCTATTTTAGTGGATTAGTGAGAAACGGGGAAGGATCACAGATGTTACTGTTTGTAGACTGCGGAGAGGCCACACCCACGCTATCCACGAATACCAATTAAAAGATGCAGATTAGCGACGATGACTTCAATGTGGAAAATTGCCCTCAGTCTTTATTGTGTTGAATGTAAAGGGCTCGAAGAGCAAAAGACCACTTCCAGAATTGGATAGGCACAATACACCTCAACATCCATGGCTATTCTTATATTACTCTCCAATGTTATCTTTTAACAGAATATTTACATATCTCTCTGGTGAATATTTTTTGAAGCACGTCAACATGTCATCCATGAACGCAGTAACCACCTCACACGTGAGACTGGAAGGGTGCAGCTTTAGTGCTCCAGGATAGTGGCGTGGGCCACCTGCTTTATGTTCATGTCATGGTGATATTTTTAACTTACCCCCCCGCACAATTTCAAACAATGTTGTATTTCATAAAGAAATTTTATATATCTACTTTGAAATTTTCTCTATTTCTCATTTCTGCTCGTGGAAATCACCGTCACAGTACTGGAGCAGTTTCGCCTTGACGCCCTCGCGGTAGAAAACCTTACCACTGTCACCCTTTGAAAGTAGTCTTACGCGCTCTGAACTAGCTGGAAACGGTTAGCGCTATAATTACCCGTGGGTACATTATTCTGTAGCGTTTTTAGTTATAACATTCTGGATTCGGGGTTTTGAATTACTTCGTTTTCAAATCCTAGCGTGTGATGCCTAGAACCCCAATTTCCTGGGGTTCTAAAGCACTTAAACTATGGTATTTTGTGTTGTGTGTACTGCCAAATATTTCTCTTGAATGCTCACAACCAAGCAAGCCACTCTAAATTGTCCAAAGACATTGACTATTGGGCCGCGGGTACAGGTAATAAAAACGCGACATACCAGAACAAGACAGTGAGCATTAATCAGGAGTCAGTGCGTCGTTTTCTAGTTGCACAAACCTTTCCTATAGGGACCGGGCGGCCGTTGTACCACCGTCGCTTCAGCGAACAGCGCCGCCCGTGGCGAACCGCTCGTCAGTGGAATGCCGGTGGCGGTCAGCGCAGCGTAACTGTGCATGGCTTTCTGTCGTTTTTCTGTGATGCGGCTTGCAAAACGTACGTAACCCCACGTGCATTTTTCAGATCGGTAAATCTTGAGCGTAGATGTGACGTTTACAAGGCATGCCATGTGTGTGATTTACACCCATACTCAGTATTTACAAATAGCAGACGACGCTCAATGCGCCAAGCTGGAAGTCAAGCTGGAAGTGAAAGTTCGTTGCTTCATGCGAATTTTCGATGCCTGCAGGCACTTTCCCGTATCGAGTAGTATACTGCAGCTAAATACTCCCACAAAGCCTGTGTGTGCAACCGATCTAGGAATGCTGCGGCGCTGGTCTTGGGCAGTTGATGACGAAACGGCGTCGACGTCGTGCACAAGCGAAAGACAAAGTTGGGGGGTGTCTTCTAAGATTTACGTCAAAACAGAAATTTTGATGGACGACGCTTCCGTAACTTTATTACCTACGGCTGAAACGTGTTTAATTTCACAGAAATGCTCTTACTACAGTCATCGGAAACCGTTGATAGAATAAATACCTCATGATAGTAGAACGTTATTGCTTGTCGTGGAGAAGCATTGCTTTACAAGAATTGCAATGGTTTCTGCCTAGTTGGTATATGGTTTTCAAAAACCAATTCCTGCGTGGCTGAAGGACGCAAGACAGGAGGGTGCCCGAAACATGTACTCATGTTCACAACTGAATGCTCTGATCGGTTTACAAGCTGCCACCTACGCTTGAAAAATCATGCTCACCTTCGTCTAACGACGATGAGGGTTTATCGCAAAGCTCTATCGTATGGGTTTCCTTGGTTGCCTTTTGGATTTAAACTTTGACTAGTTGAGCGTCAAATTTGACCAGCACGCAGTTTGGTCTTTTGATCGCAGCGTCTTTGACTTTGACCATTTCCCATTCGATTTCGCAGGAAGGAAGCTTTGCGTTCAACCATCATAATCATTAGACGGAGGGCTAGATGATTTGGCTGTTTAATTTTGAACTTCCATGCCCCCCTCTCCAAATCTAAACTTTGTCCAGCGTGTCGGAAATGTGTCTGTGCTGGAGGACTCGGGCTGATGCACCCATATTTGAGGCAACTAATCGCTCGTTTTTTGTGTCTTCACCAGGCATTACACAATTTTTTTAGGTACTCTGTAAAGAATACTTAAGCATTAAATAACACCGGCTGACGTTAACGCTGCCACATTTTTTAACTATCTGTACCAGCCTTTATTCTACGCAGGGGGTAAAACGGGAAACGGAGGAGGGATGGTTTGTAGCTTGGGCTGTTGAGTTGGTGAATAACTTTGGCTCTTGATAAAATGACCACCACAAATGTGGGATTTCCCCTTCGGCTTTCAGGCTCCCATGCTGTCAAAGTGTTGCTCACCAAAACCGAAGGCATAAAGCTCACGGTTACAGAAAGTGTAAACTACCGCAACATTTCTACGGTTACACGGTAATCCATCTTCGTATGCAGGTGCCTTTCTATTTAAATCACACGTATCGAGGTATCCCAGCGCTAAGGCTGGCGTGGAAACCGTAGTCATTGAAACCAGTGAAGATAATTTAAAGTGGTAGAAATTAATAATATTATTGCTAGTAGTTTTATTCCTACTCAGATCGCGCGGAGCCAGGCGCAGAGCGCTGCAAAAAGCGCTCGTGTCAATGTAGCCCATTCCCAACCTTACAAGCATCCAATAGGTTTGCGTAGCCGTTAGTGCATTCAAGAAGAAAATAATACTACTAATGGTAGTTTTATTCGTACTCAGAACGGGTGTAGCCAAGCGCCGATCGCTGCAAAAAGCGCTCATGCCATTGCAGCCGATACCCAACTTTAGAATCGTCCGAGAAGTTTACGTAGGCATTACTGCATCTAAGAACCCAACACATCTGTCTAGACTTTGTTTCACCGCACATAAACGCTCACATTACCACCAAAACATTCAAAGCACCGAAGAAAACACGACAAAAACAACGGGAGGCTGTGTAGTCCAATGCACCGTCTCATTCCACTGACGACAGGAGCGCCGAGTGGTGGCGCCACCCGTCCAGCTGCCCGGTCCCTATACAGAACTTGTATTTTTGAGTATTTCTTTTACCTAATGCTCACTTACATGTTTGCACTGTTTCAGCGTTCCACGCGTCTTTATATGAGAACGGGGTATAAAAGTTCCACGTATAAAATTGCGACAGTACATTATTCCGGCTGTACAAAATTTGACCGCAAAAAAGTAGGGTTTGTACAACAATCGCGTGATATTTGTCAGAGCGCAGCAATCCTTAGCATACTCAGAACGTTAAAAATAGCAGTCTCCTCGAAAATACGGGCTCAATATTTTCTTTGCCGGCATTTCTTTTTATTCCTCCGCATTATTGGCCTGTGGGCTGACCTTTTAAAGGAAAACGGGTAGAAAACGATATCAAAACGCAGAACAAACATGATTTTCCGAAAACAATAGCTGAACCGATTCAAAGCGGATGAAGTGTTCGTGTGTTGGAACAATGGAAGCACGCCAAGTGTATATATGCGCATGTTTTTCCATGTTTTGTATTAGGAATACACTTTGAAGCATTTATCCACTACACCATCGTTAAACTGGACAGGGATGAAAGGCGCTGCAAAATAGCCAACAACAGAGTGACTTTCGCGCAACAATGCTGCAATATTTGTCCGAGCGTTCCTAGCGCAAGGTTCTTCGGCCCACTGCTACAATAGAAGGTAGCATGTGTTCGGCTTCGGGAAAATTGGTTGCTTAGCACGGTGTTTAGGGTCCAGTTAAACCCCTACAGCCTATGTCTGTGTCCCGATATCTGTAGCTCCTCAGAGAGAATAACATGTCGAAACAAGCGCGGACAAAAATGTTGGTTTCGGAAATACAAAAACGCGTCCTGTACTGGAGGTATCAATTGTGTCCTCTTTTGTCCAGCAAGACACGGGCGTTTAGATATTTATTCCGCATTTTCTGCTCGCGCGTGTTTTTACGGACACCGGTATTCTTTCAGGTTTTTTTATTTAAATTACGCTTAAGGGCCAGGGAAAGGGGTATTAATTCATAAGCTGGGCTGGAGAGGGGGGGGGGCATTTTAAAACAAAACTAAAGTAATAAACACACTGCAAAAGTGGTACAAAACATTTTCAGCGAGTGCAGATTTGCAGGTAAAGCACATCGACGGAAGTAACGTTATATAAACAAAGCAATGCAATATTCAAGAGAAAAATGGCAGCATCTCCACTCGGTGGATGATGGCTAGGATGCGAAATACGAGGGCTCGAAATGGCATACAAGTGGCGCCCCGAGTGATATCCCATTTGCACCCCGAACGTTATTTGATTTGAGCCGCGAGTTCAAGCTTTATTATTTCCTAAATGACACTGCAACTCACGGCTCAAATCGAATTTCGGTTGATTTTTCCTTCATGGTGGTGTGCGCACGGATAGACGCGGACAGACATTGGGAGGTCTTAAGGTACTACTAAGCGTTACAAGCGAGAGAGTAAGCCATTTGACGGTAGAGTACTAAATCATGGTCGTAGCCCAATGGGTAAGACGACTGATACTAACTCTGTCTAGTCTATCAGACGCAGGCTCGAATCTGCCGGTGCCTGTGTGATTTTTTTTCGATTGTAAATGCTATTCGCATGAACGCGGATAGACATTGGGCGGTCCTAAGGTACTGCGGTACTAAAAGAATGCAGATGACCCTAAATAGAACAAACAAATATAACATTGTTGGTCGCCCAAAGTGTTTACATATCTGACAGCAGTGTAAAAAATGGCTCCAATCCATGCTGTGAAGGTGGTTGAAAAGCAAAGCGTTAAGCGACACCCAGAACAATTGCCCATGCGAGGTCTCTTGAACTTACACACGTGGCTCTACAAAGACTAAAACCAGAGGTTCTCCGAGCTGTTACCTGGTATTCGCAGGGTCGGCGTCCCGGAACTTCAGCAGCGGCGTCGGCCACAGCCGGGTTAGCGTGGTGGACGCCACCGCTGTAGCTGGACCGTGAGTCGGGAGGAAGAAAACGGAGGGTAGCGTCATTCGAAGGGTGACGCTGCGCAACTTCGACATCCTGATGTGCTAGCTTGGGGCTACACCCCCATACGAGTCGACAGAAGCGACACAAACAATTGGGCACGTGAGCTTGGTTATTCCAATTTATATCAATTTAAACTAGTTTAATAACTTTGAGACTTGCGAGAACGGTGAGGGAACTTTTATAGTCGCTATTTATGAGAACCAGTTGCTACTCTCGCTTTTTTGTAATACCTTTTAGAACATCACCTAATTAGTAATCACCAATTCAGAAATCGGAGTCCCATTTATGGCAACCAGTGCGCAAAAGGTAGCGTTTCCCAAGCGGCCAGATGCCTATATGGGGTTTGTACATATTGTTTTCCCGCCCTGTAAACCAATCCCGAACGTATGTTTGTCGTAGGACCACTTAATTCCGTCGCGTGCGGGTTACCCTGGAGGTGCAGTCGAACAAGTTAATCAAGCCGCGCGAAGGTACGACGCAATGGACGCGAAGCTGGACCAAAACACACCCAAAACAACTGTCGCTAAAGCAGACGACAAACCCCTACCGCCGACGCCACCGGCGGCGAACAGACACCTCCGCCCGAAAAATTCTGCGTAAATTCGCCGCGCCATCTATAGTGTGCTCTGTGAATGAAATCGTCGGCACCCCTCCCCCGCCGCCGCCTCCGTCGCGTTGGGAGTTTGTTGTCCCGCACGCAACGAAAGAACCTTTGGCTGGTAGTGCTATAAAGCTTTCCTTTATTAACGAAACGAAAGAAGCATGATCGCGACCGAGTTTGTGCCTTATCTCCAACACCCTCCCCGCGAAACTTGCTTTTGATGCTCCGTCCATGCATACCTCTTTCAGTGTCATGCGATGCCTTTTTGGCCATGTGATGGGCGAATCAGTAGGTTTCAATTTGCTTATTTGAGGGCGCTGACTAATGATGCGCTCGGGAGCACCATCATGTGGTATTTTTCATATTTCGCGGTGTGTATTCATCGGTTAGAATAAATGAGCCCGCAATTAGTTCGTCGGTAAAAATTCCTTAGTTAGATTCCCTTTGTGGTTGCCTAAAATTGTCTCCTTGACACTTTAGTGACTAGCGCAGCACTTGTGGATTTAGATAATAAATATAAGTAATTATGTAACTCTTATAATTTAAAAAAATTATTTGCCATTACTCCACTGTACTGAAATTAATATGCACTGGGTTTCGTCCAAATAACGCCTGTGATCTTTTTTGTAATCTTGGTGCATGATAGCAGGGCCACCTTGCATATCCGAAAAATGCGCGAAGAAATCACCACACCCCTGTACACAGTAAAAGTGCAAAGAAACAAACCTGCCCTTATGCGTCCACCCCAACAGCATCACTGGAGAATTCCGGGCAGGGTGGGAGGGGAACTTTCCTTCTGAGAAAGCAACGAAAACATAAAAATCAGTCAGATCCATACTCCGTTTATGTAAAATCCTCCTCAAAATTTTAAGACATGCAAAGAAAACACAAGACACACACCATGGTTAAAGCAACCCAAATAACTGCAACAATTTGGTGTAGTAACCAATGCTTATAGACCAGGCTTGCTATAAAGGTTAGACTGAATCAACAATACAACAGAGCTGCATTAAATTAAGTATAAATACAGGGTTGCGGGTCTTTTGGAAAGGGCTTTGTCCTCCAGTGAACAAAACCAGGCAGATGATGATGGTTAAATACTGTAAAATCGCGTTAATTTGAACTTGAAGGGGACCAAAAAGAGTTCAAGTTAAGGGCAGTTCAAATTAGGAAGCGGTCGCTAGGAATGAGAGTTCAGCTTTTTTCAGCCTATTCTGCAGCTGCAGCTGATTGCATAGCCAACGATGAGGCGCTGCAAAAACCTGCAGCAGCATGAGCCGAACAATGCGCCCGCTGTGAAGTCAAACCATGCTACGGCATGCACCAGCGTTGGTGCGCTGGCTCAGGCAGTAAAATGAAATTTCAAATAAGTGCACACCTGCTTGTGCTTCGTACTCATTCTATTGGGTATCTTGTGAATGTTGTTTGGTTTTGATATGTATTGTATTCCCTATGGGCCAATGTTTATACATCCAAGGAGCGGTGTAAGCCATAAGCTGCTAGGTAGAACTGACTATTGTGAATACTATCCCGCTGGAGTTGTCGGGAGATTTCCCCCACCGAAATAGCATCTGCGGCTGCTGGCCACCCGCCCCGCCTAAGAGGGCCCGACTTTAATAAAGTGTTTCTCTCTCTCTCACAAACAGTGTATCACCGAGACCTGGACATCAAGTTGAAATAACTGTAAGTTCAGATTAACCAACTTCGAACTAACAAGCTTCTAATGTATAACATTTGCTTTTTAGAGCAATAAAATTTCTTTAGTGGCCATTCGCGGTGCATCAGTGGCGCATTACCGATCAGTCTCTGTAGCAACCTCAGCTTGCAATTTCGTCACAGAATATGATGTACGCCTCCCTCTAAACAAACACACCTAAGTGGCAAACTTAACTTATATAATTGGTCGCAGCTTAAATAATTATTTGCAGCCTCGAGGAACACGAACAGGAGTGGGATAATTCTTAGCATACTAAGAGCGTTCATTCTGACGGCCTATCTATGCGGCTTTATAAACTGAAACGTTGCCGATGATTTGGCGGTAACTTAGCAGCCATAAGAATTCAATTTCTTGAGAACTCATGAAACCCTGGTGAAATCCACTTGGTTGAGAGACCATTGCAAATACGTTGAGCGGACCATTGTGCGTCAATGGCCACTTAACACACAATCATTTGGAGGACACAACTATCACCATCAGGAATACACATTTCTCAGGATAATAAAGCAACGTTCAACTGCTTTGAATTAGCTCAATGTCCCTTACTACAAAGCAACCTTCCATTCTTGGAAAAATCTTTACCGTCGGCTTTGTCCACTGGTCCTTTGCACTCAATACAACGTGAATAAGAAGAGTTTCTGAGGCATAAATTATCTCGAAGCTGATCAATGGGTACACAGCTACACTGCATACCACAGTAAACTATTATACTGATTGCTCTGGAAAGGCTCTACCCGATGCTACATTATACAGCATCTAAGAATGGCGAATAAAACTGAGAAAATTGCCCGCCATGGTGGCTCGGTGGCTAAAGCGCTGTGCTGCAAGGTTTTCTTCACGGCACCATAAATTGCCAACATATTTGTGGACTGGAACGGCTGGAAAGTTGGTACAATTTCCATAATTCAAAGGGTTGAAGACGTATAAAGGAAAAAAATAAACGCACCTTAAAAATCCCTATGAATGGCGTACCAGCAGACTGAAATGACGCTCTGACAAATTTTATACCACCAATGTGGTATACTGTGGACAAATATTCCCCTAGCCAGTCGAATGTCGGACGGTATATTTTATAAAATGTTGTTTATGAAAGTCGGGGGCTGTCTAAAATTCAAGGATGCGATTTTCTAGTATTTCCTTGACATATAACCCCATCTCGCATTCGCAAACTTGCAGATGGCCGGTTTACAGTCGTCATTTTGCTTATTCCAACGTCGTCGACAAAGCTGTCAATGTTCTGCGCTTGCTTGTGCACATTGTCCACTGACTTTGAGAAACACCTCTGTTTGCAGTCCAATGGCGCCCACCAAGCGGTGCCACTACACTCAGGTTTTTAAGTGGAAAGTAGTCTATGAGGCAAACAGTACTTCAAGCCTTCAAGCACAGCGTGACTTCAGCATGGGTGAAAAGAATATGCGATGATGGCGGAAGCAGTGGAACGAAACTTTCAACTGCACTGCAAAGCGAATGGCTTTCACAAGACCTCAGAAAGGTAGACAGCATGGGGTGCAGAATGATGTCACTGACTCTATTAGGTGGAAAGGGAAGGTGGAATGCCTGTGAAAATGAAGATAACACAGATTTAGGAACGGGAGATTTTAAACGTTCGAGAGGTTGCATTTACTCAGCTCAAGGCAAGGAAGGGCTGGTTCAGTCGTTTTATGAAGCAGGTTGGGTTGCGCATGTGACAGCGGACATCTGTGGGATAAAACTAGCCCCTCACATTGAGGAGAGGTTAGTCGCATCCCAACCCTCTTGTCAAGAAGCAGCTGGAAAAAAAATTCCCCCGCATTTCCCCGAGGGGGAAAATGTGAAAGTGCGAATGCACGGTTGTCGGCCCGCTTGCGGCGCTTGCGCTCGGCCCCCGCAGCCCACCGCCTCGCCGCCTTCTCTTCCATCTCTTCCATCGGGTTTGTAGTATCACGTGTACACCACGCAGTTATCAAGCCACTATAACGCCGCTGAGTCGCCAACGCACGCCGCTGACGACGTAGTTTGAATGCGTTAAAGATATAAGGCGCGTCACTAACACTGATATCAGCGTCGTGTCCGTGGCTTGGTCGGTAGAGCGCTGCGCTGCGGCCGCAAAGTCCTCGAATCGAAACCTGGCGCCGGATGCTGTTTCTTTTTTAAATATAGAGGAGCACTGCGGACGCCGACGCCGCCGCCGCCGCCGGCGGTGGATGGTTTGGGGTCGCTTATAAAGTGCATTCGCACTTAAAAGAGTTGGACAGATGAGTAGCCGCGATCAGACCCCAGTGTATTTGGCATGGCTGTGGCCTACAGAGTGAATGTAAAGGGTGCGAATCAACTGAAAGGTGATGGTGAGCCAACTACGGTGAGCCAAATATGGTGAGCCAACTACAACTGCGGGACGCGGTGTTCTGCGAGAGCGCCCAGCCTAAATTCGTTGCACGGAGACGACGTGCCGACAGCGGAGCCGATTCATGCCTCGGTCGAACCAGACCAAACCACCCGCAGCCGACAGGCCCAAACTTGCATCGCTGCATAGTCGCCTCTCCTGTTGTGTCGCCGGCGCTCTGCCAAACCATGTATCGGGTGCATGACCGTCCACCGGCAGGCCGCTACTTGCTTTGAGGCGGCTTCGCTGAGACAGCGACTACGTCGCTTTCTCTTCCCCGTCGGGGCGGCTCGGCTGACGCAACTGCTTCGCCTCCAAACCTCGGCCAGCGAGTGTCCTGACTGAAGCGATTCAAACTTCTCGGGGTCGCAACGGACTTGGGGTAGTATAAAAACCCGCCCGAAGGCAATTATCGTCGTTTCTTTTCGGAGAGACCAAGTTGAGAGGTGCAGTCACCTTTGTGCGAGTCATGTAACATATTTGTTACCCTTGTAAATACTGTATATAAATGTTGCTTCAACCTTTCATCGGCTCTAGAAGTCCGTCGGTCTGCTCGGCGCCGCGTAGTTAGCCGACGGAACAAGGCAAGACCGCTACTCCGGTGACTGCGCTCGGATGGCCCAGTCTCAACAGCTGTCACGTGAACGGATGGGGAGGTTGTCTTTACCAGCTGAGAGTGATGGACGCAGGAAAGCCATTGACGTGTTTAACAAAACATTAAATGCACACTCGGAAAACCCTAATACAAACCAATCAAGAAAATTACACAAAAGCCTCTAACCATTCAACCCCTTACCAAAAATCACAAAATACAATTCAAGGCAAAGCCCAAACGTCTCTACAATAAAGTTCTACACAACTAGTTCAGATCAGCTCATTTTGTGACGTCCTAATTGGTTTCCCTACCACCACAACCTCTTAGCTGTGTCCTATGTCTTCATCCTTATCGGACTGGCCTACCCCGGTCGTCGGCACTGACGTGTCGCACCCTTTGCGTGGCTGCGAATCGGTGGTAGCCGTCCTCGTCTCGCTTGGGTGCCGGCTTTCGATGCGCGCGGCCACTCCTTGGACAGCATGGGCTCCGCGCGTCCTAAGGTTTCCTTGGTGGCTACCCCCTGGTAGCCGCTCCCGCTGTAGGTCCTTGATGCCGCCGTTCGACGCGCGTGGTCATCCCTTGGGCGGCGTGCTTCCTCGGTGGCTACCCCCTGGTAGCCGCCGCTGCCGCTGGAGTTCCAAGGTAGGCTTGGCAAGAACGTAGCCTATCGGGGCCGTCGAAACGAACATCGCTGGAGCGTAGACGTTGGCCGCACGTGCCCCACCGTCGCCGCTGGGGCCACGAAGACACAGGTTCGTGGTGCACCTAGGACGCTGCAACGAATGTGACGTCGTCCCGCTCACGCCCAGGCTTGGCAGGCATAGTCGTAGGCCTGGCCACGTCCCCCTGGATCGTTCCGTGAAGCTCTCGTGATCTTGCCGCCTCCTGGTTTCTTGTCTCTCTCTTTTCTTTGTTCGCCCCGTTTTGTCTCCCTTGGATCCTCTCGTGGCGCACTCTCATTCGCTCCTGCCTTTCCCATGTCCATATATGGCCATCACGCCACTGGTCTCCTGCGCGGCGGTCTCTGATTGGATGACCAGTGCGCTGCCATATTTTGCCATGACGCCTCGGGGTTTAGGCGCTGGCGTTCTCTATTTGGTTCGCTCCTTGTTCGCCGTTCAAATTGGCGTTTCTTTATCCTTTTCTCCCTTTTGGAGGGGGCTTTGACGCATCCCTTCTCTGAGGGTGCTCTTGACACATTACAACAGCGGTGGCTGCAGTGACAGAGTCCAGTCCCAAGAGTGGTGACAGCATCGGGTTGGCTAATTCCTAACCTCGGTGACAAGCTGGGATGCGAGTCACAACATTGTGGATTGGGGTGGGCTGCCCAGTTCCAACATTGGATGGCAGATGAGGATGGACCGGCAACGGCTACTACCTAGTGTGGTAAGCGCTCAACGTATTCTCTCAGTTCCCCAGACTTCTATGGCACAGATTATCGTAGTTTAGAGAAGGGCTGTGTGAAGCACTGTGTGTAGCTTTGATTGATTCAAGCCCAGAGAAAGTGTGTTGAAACCAGAGGTAGTGCCGAGAGTGTAAACAAAGAAGCCTAGAGAGCCAGGGCTGAAATCAAAGAGCGCCGTGTGAGCGAGGAGGCTAAAGACCACCGTGAGCACGTCAAGAATACAAACCTCCGTGACCCCGAAGGGGCGGAAAGGCAGAAGTGGAGGGAGGAAACCGAAAGGCCGGAACAAAGAGAGGAAGCCGAAAGGGAGCTCGAGTCGATGAGGCTAGGGATGAGGCCCGGGCGGTGCTCCGTGGCGTCCAACGCGACTTCTCTAACGGTTCGGGCGAGCGGTCGAGACCAATTCGAGACCAAGGGCAGCTGCTGGTTGTTGAAATGTCAGGGCCGGAAGACGGTGTCCGTCCCAGGGCAAACGCCAGCGACCGAACTCGTATTCTTGGCCAGAACAAGCCAGGAAACTGAGTAGGGCGCAGAGGAACAGGGGCCATGTCGAAATAAATATTTCTAAACGTGCACGCAGTCCGCAAGTAGCTGCCAGTGCATGACACTTGCGACGTCGGAAGTAGGGAAGCTCTCGGAGAAACCTGACTCTTCCCCAGCGAGCGAGACACAAAAAAATGCCGGGCAGCGTAGTCCGAACTACGATACGACGGGAAACTCTCGTGGTGGCGTAGGCGCGTCGCCAGCGGCTCAGGCGGGTTGCCTGAAACCCTTTTCTGGAAAAACGAAGCGGACGCAGCCATTCGACATGAAGAGTACGTTGGGCCTTGTGTCTGATCAGCTGTTGCGCGAAAACGAGTTCTAGGTTGAAGCGCTGCCGGAAGAGAAATCCATTGAGCTCGTCGCGGATGACACTAAAATAAGGTCCCTAAAATTACTAAGGTAGTGCCAACTGCTCTCTGCTTCTATGCTGCCCTCCTTTTTTTTTCTTTCCCCTCACCCGCGGCGCCGCGGTCCCTTTTACTCCGCGGCGGTGCTGCAATTTTTGTTGACTGCTTCCGAGCAGAAGCCAACGCAACGCTAGGAGGCCACTCGATGCAGTTTTTCGTGCAGTTTGCTCTTGCTTTCTCGCCGCAATCGCTCTTTGGTAGCATTTATAGGATTTCTAGAGCCCCGTTTTACCAACACGCAATAAGTGAGGATGTTTTGTTTTATACGTTTTGTCTATAAGGGGATATTTGCGGGATGGATGCCGCTGGCGCATACGCACAGCGCGGTTTTTGTTTACGTGTGCGGCATGCTGTGACATCTCAGGATAGCTCGTGAATGCAAAAGGATGGAGCGTGGACATTTCAAACTGCTGTGTTACGGTATTTCCGTTCTTTCATTTGCGTGACTGTGGTCGTGCAATCACTGCACAGAGGGCTTGCGCATGGTTCGCGGCAGTATACAAAGCGCTTCATTCGCAAATGCCGTCGTTCGAGCGCTGCGCTGGCATTCTTGTATTCGCCTTTGTTGCGATTGTTGTGAATCATTAGCGGCGTTCACTCTGCGCCCGCTTTTACTAACGACCTACATCCTACCTTAATTCCGCACAGTTTAGAGTGCTTTGCCGTTTTTGTAGAAATGTTTCTTTCACCTTCATGTCGTTATAGGCTGCTGTGAAGAGATTAAAAAAATATACACATGCTGTTGTGCGTGTGGAGGTACAGTGACGTCAAAAGTCCCTGCTTCCCCTACTTCACAGCCGGATACACTAAAGTGCACTTACGGCCATGAACATACGTTCATGGCCGAACAGAGTGAAAAATGCAGTATTGTAATTCTGGTAATACGCGCCAGAGAAGACTGCAATCAATCGATCGGGTAAACTGACATTACAGATTTGTGGCCTCTTATTTCTCATATGAACTAGAGATCGAGTCCTTCTAGGTGCAAATTAAGTAACCAATTACTACCGTTAATTAAACATTCAATACGTTTTTTACTGGGCGCAGTCGTTTGCAGCCGTTCTTAATGGAGGCGCCTGGAAAGAATTGTTTTGCGCGGTGATATATTCTGGCATATTTGTTTATTGCACTAACACAAAAATACACTCGAAAGAAATTCGAAAGAGAACCAATGTCACGATGATAATCAAGAGAAAACAATAGGGTACATCAAAAAAATAAATTGGTGCCACCAAATAGATATTTTACTGAAACAAACGTCCGTAATGACGTCGTGCAGGTGGCTTGTGCTACTTACATGGCTTCCTGTGAGAAAAAATGCTGGGAGTGGCATTTCGGTTTAGTTTTTTAACGTCAAGCTTTTCCAATATGCGTTTCTCAAATTGATCCGTGAAATAATCCTATTAAGAAGGGAAAAAAATGTCACCACCGAGTTTGAGATGTGCCACAAACACTCCGTAAATATACGCAATAATGCATTGAGAAGAGAGTTAGTGATCGTTCTACCACAGTATGGTCAAATTCGTGTTAGCGCATCTGCTCAGTGCCACGTCCACGCGTGTTTTGGTAAGCTTCCCTACGGAAAAGCGAACCCGCAAGTAAGCTGCACTTAATTTCCTTACGCTCCGTGGCCAGCGGTACAAAGCAGAAGCCCACGTTTCAGCGCATGCTAACATGGTCACAGGCGTCATACTCAACATTCCGTTAGTAGACACCCCCAATCAAATATTCGACAGTGTTCACAACTGCAGCCTCGAATTAAAGATCCAAGATGCTAAGCGTTCAGCACTTCAAACGTCGTGCGAATCTTGCATGACGGCGCGAAAGTTCCTTTTTGCGTGCGCTATCGTTCGGCCGCAAACCGATTCAAACCTTTCCATCGTAAAACAGCAGCGTGCTCCCTTTGCTGCCAAGCGGGTCAAAGGCCTGATGTGTGTCCCAGTGGACAGTCAACCACCCGGTGTGCCAGCTGCGGTACTGTGAACCCGCGGGACTCCCACCCGTGCTTCCCTCGCTGCATTGTGTGTGAGGGTCCGCACCCCACGGGCTCCGCAGACTGTCCTCGCCGTTTCAAACCGCGCAAACAGAATCCTACATGCGCCCAGATGGCAGGAACGGACCAGGCCATGAACCCACCGGCCGCCACAAACCCGCTACCCCCCGAAATAACGACAAAAATGGTCTCGCAAGCCCCCTTCGATCACAACCCCGGGAGGCACGGGACTCGATCTACAGCTCACCTGGGAAGTCCAATGTCCGGAAGCAGCCACCACCAGGACAAGTGAACTCCGTCAAACGCACTCTCGCAGAGGTGGTCACAATCAGCCTTCCCGCCCCTTGCCCCCTCTGCCAACATATAAATGAACTCGCTGCCATACGAGCAGAGATCACCCTACTCCGCCAAAAAAACCTGGCGCTTTGCCGGGAAAATTCGTCCCTTCGACCTTATTTGGACGCTCACGCCACTGAATCCTCAATCAGTAACCCACCTTCGCGGAAACGCAAGGCAACAACAGAAGACTCCCATTCGGCCCCGCCTATTCCTCGCTAAGGCGAGCAAATAGAATCAGTAACCTACCTCCGCGGAAACGACAACGAAAGACGACAACGGAAGACTCCTATTCCGCACCTGAGATCCCTCGCCAAGACGAGCAAATAGATGCTCGATTTAATGCTATCGAAAATTCTTGCAGGACGTCTGTCAAACCCTCCAGACCAGTTCCTGGTCGCTGCAGGTGAACATCGAGGAAGTGCACTCGTACATTCGGGGAATGTGATTGGAGTAAATAACACCTCTCCGTACGCACACGTTGTTACCCAGCATATGATGAAACCTTTGAACAACATGACAGAATGTCTACGCGCCTGGCAGTGGAACTGCGGGGGCTATAAACACAATTGTAATACCATGCAAATGCATTCACAAAACGCTAGAAAAACCCTGAGACATCACAACCTTCAATGAAATCGACAAGAACGTTAAACTCCCCGCGTACAAAGCTTTCCGAAGGTCTCATTACCCCAAAACGGCAGTTTTCATTCAGCAAAGTATTCGAGCCGAACGGTTTGAATTCAATAGCATAAATAACCCTCATGATATTGTTGTTTGTACCCCACTAAGCGTTCCGCAACCAGAATTTACATGCTGAAGGTATGCAGCAATCCCATCGCCCACAGTCACAATTTTAATCTCCTGTTTTTCCTTGCTCAAAAAGAATCTCATAAGCATCTGCTCCTAATTGTGGGGAATTTGAAGGCGCCCTGTACTGTATGAGGATATTCGCACTACACCGAGAAAGGCCATCTTTTGTGATAGCAAGGACAAGCGCATCGTCTCACTCTAAAAAGGAATCCAAAAATCACATTAGGCTCACTCTCACTCACCGCATGAAACAGCACCCGAAGCATTCATACATCACCGACTGGGATGAATTCAGACCTATTCGAACACAAGATGAAAACAGCGCACTTGAAGTAGATACTAATAACCTCCAAGACTAGGTACACCAGTCGCTGACGACGCGGGCCACGCCAGCAAACAGCTGGATCCTGACCTTCTATCGGACGCTGTGAACTCCCGTCTGCGCCATGTGTGGGCGGAATACGGAAGCTTGCTGCGCCAGTAAAAAGCAAAAAAGCACAATCGCAAATTTCGCCGCAAATCGGCAGAGTTAAACAACAAAGTCCATGATCACGCTGACCGATTCTCCGGCTATCAGTGGGGACATGTATGTAATCAAATGAGAGGTAACCTGGGCATGAAGGGAACACGGGCCCTTCTTAAGCACCTGCTTGACCCCGGTCGTTCTAAAACCGACAAATCACCATGTCACCACGATGATCCACAACTTTCCCTGCGCTGCTGCGGAACTCATTGACAAAATTTGTTTCCTATACGTACCATCCGGTCAAAACAGCCCCTACCGAAATAAAGCGGCTTCGCCAGTGACAGTCTGGGCTCTGATGTTACTCACTTGGAGTTTCGGGGGGCTCTTATCCACCTCAGACCACCGTCGGCACCGGGGCTGGACTATCGTAAAGTTTGCCACAAAATGCGTGGCAAACTTTACGATAGTGCCATTTCGGCACTACAGCATAGTGCAATTCATGCTGGAAGCAGGGAACCTTGCCTCAACATTGGAAGCACGTTAAAAGCACGCTCATTCCCAAGCCGGGAAAGCCACTTTGCATCGAACATCTCTGGCCCATTTCTCTCACTTCATGTTTGGGAGACGTCCTACAACACGTTATCCTCACGCGTCTCACCGATCACCTCCCTTCTAACTACGCACTTCAACATTCTATGATCGGCTTTCGCCCCGACTTATCCGCACAGGACGTCCTCTATCAGATATACCACGAATTGACAACCACAACCCCCAGGCTTGTTTCGGCGGCCATTTTGGCCTTGTATCGGACTAAGGCTTTTAATAAAATTTCACAAACCGCTTATCTGCGCGGATTAGAATCTCTTAACTCGGAACAGCGCACATACAACTATGTTCGCAACATTTTCACGGCACACACGGCATTCCTACAAAGTGGACACATGACATCCGACACCTTGAATTTGCATCCACGTCTACTCCACAATGGGCTGTGTTATCACGTGCTCTTTAATATAGCCTTGTTAAATATCTCCAAAGCATTACCTGAAGTTTCCAGACTGCACTTCAGTATGAACGCCGATGACATCACACTCAGGGTGACAGGTGGCAGTGATGTACACATAGAAAATTCTCTACAAAATGGTGAAAATATTGCAGTTAAACAAGCACAGTTAGCAAGCCTTACATGTTCACCTAGCAAGTCCGAGCTACTCGTCTTACCATACAAAAGAGCAGCCTGGAGAACGTCAGATATCTCCATCTTTATTTGTGTTTACTGAGTCCCGAAAATTCACACACTAAAACTTCTCTGGGTGTTTATACAACGCAATCGAACTTGTACACAATTTATCACCCAGTTAACTTAGCATGTTGTCCAAGCAATTGGTCTCCACAAAGGAGTGCCAACCGCCGGCATGGGTTGTGTGAAAGTGAAAGATTGTGACTTATCCATGGCTTCGTGATCAGAAGAATAACATACTTCATCCCCTACCTTCATGCCAATGCTGCCGAGTTGCAGAAAGTCAATTTCCTAATCAGAAAAGCCCACAAAGCGGCACTTTACATACCCCTGTACTCTCCCACTGCTTGATTATAACGTTTGGGTATCCATTATAATGCCGAGAAGCTTGTGGAGGAGCACTTGACAGGACAAATGGAACGCTCATTCATTAACTCAACCGGTCTCCACATCCTAGACCGACTCGAGATTAGTGTCCCTACTTTGCTCGCTCATAAATCCCCTATTGCTCGCGCTTATGAGCCTAGACTTGCCGTCTGTCTTGTACCCTGCAAAATGTACTCTGTGTATCATGCGGGTCTCAGAGTGCAACGAGCGCAGGCTCTTCAGCAATGCCTACGTCTGAGACCGGATATCTTATCTTATACGTGGACGCGGCAGAATACCGTAAGCACGATGATTATGCTCAGGCCATCGTGCATCGGCCGGACGACCCCCCGTTATGCTCCCTTACAGTTCGCACCTCTTGTCCTGCCGCGGCAGAGGAAGTGGCAATTGCGCTCGCCCTGTCGAAAAGGCCGGCCCCCATGATCTTCATCTCTGATTCAAAGTCGGGCATTCAAAATTTCGCCCGTAGTCTCATTTCCATGCTGGCACTCCAAATTATCGATCAATTTTCGCCTGTTTCCCCGGCCGAACTGCTATGGACCCTGGCGCACTCGGCACTCGGGGGGAACGGGGTGGCCCATGACGCGGCCCGAATATTCACAATCTGAGCGGGAGTCAGCCTAGTTCTTTACCACAGGGCGCGATCAGCCAGAGACCACCTAATTACTTATCATGACATACTCACGCATTGCTGCCTCGCCCGCCGAAAATACCCACCACCGCATACACAGGTCAGCCATGAGCAAGAGCACACCTGGCGACTTCTGCAGGTCCATTCCTTTTCCTGCGGGCGGTGCTCCATCACACCCATCCTTCCTTCTACCCGTCACCTGATTGCCTCGCACGTGTCGAACGCGCCACATTTCCCCACTCTACGAGGGCCTGTCCCTCCCATCCCTTCCCTTTAATCACCCGTGGCGAGCAATGGGAGGGTGGACTGGGTAGCTCCGACCCGGGCGTTTAGATCTCCTTGGTGAAACGAGTTTCCATCGTCGCCGCCTACCTCCAATCGGCGGCCACCACGCTTCCCTAACCCCAATCGCTCAATAAACGTTTTTTAGGAGCCAAGCACCTTAAGGCCGAGGCTTGTCCATCCGGCGTCCAGCGTCCGGAGTACGTGCTCACGGCACCGCACAGTGTAAATTGAAACATCTTTGAACAATGGTTCACAAAAGGGTAACAATAAAAAAATAAAGGGTTCACAAAAAGGTTAGAGAGAGAGAGAAGAGAGAGAGGTAGACGCACAGCACCGTGTAAATCGAAACATGTGAACAAAACGTTCACAAATGTTAACAGGAACAACGAATATCTGTGAAAGAAAGGCTCAAAAAAGATTAACAATACAAAAAAGGTTCCCTAATGTTAGAGAAAAAGACAGACAGAGAGGAAGAGAGATTGTGCTCCTGGAGAGCCATGCTGCGCATGCGTGGAGAGCATTGGATTGGATTGGACTGGATTGGATTCGGATGGGACTGGGTTGGTTTGGATTGAAAATCGTTTTGGCAGGATTAAGAACTCTTACGGGCGATTTACGGTAAGAACGATATCCAGTGCTTCGCCCACTCGTCATGATTCACTTCGTGAAGATGCGTGAATTTTTCTCTCTCTAACTCTCACTGAGCAGCTTCTTCTTCTCTTCTTTTTTGGTACATATCTTCGTGAGTGGGTGCTCCGCACTGATTTTGGTAGATTGATCGAGGCATTTGCCTACATCTGACTACAAAAACGAGAAACTGTAATACTTGGAATATGAAAACTTGTAGAACAACATTAGGGCCACATATGCTCGGAAACTGGCTTCTTAGGAAAAGAAATGCTTTACCCGAACTTAATTTCCAGCTGGAAAGCTACACCTACAATGTAAAAAGTAGCTTTCTTGAAAGTACTCACATTCACGCAATAGCTCGTGTATGCCTATGACTGACAGCTATAGTGAGTGTACGCAAGGCAAGGTGATTTATAACCTGCTCACATTTTCTTTTAGTCGTGTACTGAGTGATTTATCTGTATTAATAATTTAGTATGTATTGGGTTATCTTCAACGTGTATGTAGTACAGGGGGATGTAAATCTGTATGCTTGTGTTATAAGAGTTATCTATATGTATTAAGTGATTATAAGCACATCCGTCGGTGTACACTTTCTTTTGTATGTGATTTGTGCATAAGGTATGACTATTTATATTGAGCTGACATTTTTCTTTCAGTCCTGTATTGAGTGGTTTCTCTGTGTTTACATATTCTTTTTGTCTGTTTGGTTTGGTTATTTGTATTGTTTTGTACATGCGTTGAATTGTGGAAGGGACGCCACTGAGATGAGATGATACCTGCGTGTGATTTTCGATTTAAACACTGGTGTACGCTCGTACCGAAATGGAGCACTCAGCACTATCAATCTGCCCTTGAGATTACTTTTTGTGCCGGCCTCCGTCATTGTGTTCTATACATTGTACCAATAAAGTATATGTTCATTGTTCGATCCATACCGGTCCTACAAAGACGCAAAGTTCCCACCTGCAGCACAGTTGCACTCGGGATGAGAAAACAGGGGCCGTACTCTGCAATGCTTCATAGAATATGACATATCTAGCACGCTTTTCGCGACCGGGAATAGGATGACGTGAGGTGTTGAAATGGTGCAGGACTCCGAGCATGCAAACATGGGCCATAATTCGTTTCCAAGCAGGGCATCGGCTGCTCCATAAATTCTGAGCAGAAAGGTAGGTTCTATGCAACATAAAAAGGTTATAGAAACGCTTCCCACCAGCGATTTCTGCGCTAAAAACAGGGGTTCTGATTTTTGCAGAAAACAGAGTTTTTGGTACTGTTTTTTCCTTCTGAAACTGTGTTTCTGTGATTTAGAAGCACGAGAAGATGTCAAGATACAACAGAGCTTGCGGGAAGAAAATCCACGAGAGCTAATTTATATACAGAGCAAATCGTGTTTATAAATCAACACGGCGACAATTGGTGGCGTCCGAAATGCGTTGCCTGTTGTAGGAACAACAGGCACCATTTTGTACTCAGTTTTGCCTACCAGTACGCCCATTTCATTGCCTAACAGCATCGGCAAAGAGAACGATAGAGTAGGTCTTCAACTGAACGCCCTAGACGGTAATACGCAGCCAGTATTCCTAAGGCCCAACACTTGTTGCCTCCTACTGTAGCAACACGCGAAACGAGCCTTTCCTGAGAAAAGGGATTGCAGCTTTGTGGTTTGAAAGACAGCGTATCGTTCGTCATTCTGCAGCGCCCATAACCCCTACCCGTGTCTCTGTGTCGTCTGAACAATAAATTGTAGAGTTACAACTTCAACAGAATACAAGAAAAAAACTGTTTCAAATATTTTGCTCTGAGGCTAGAGAGAGATGCCTCCCTTTTAAACATTGGAGTGGTTGTTTTCCGAAAATAACTATTTACTCTGAGCTTTTGAACTCTTTGAAGCTTTGTTTTCTTTTCTATGCTGCTCTGGTAAAACGTTGAAGCAAGGGAGAAATGAAACTCAGTGCGAGGACATAAAATGTTCTGCAAAGATTTCCCATCCACTAAAACTGGTACTTTTTAACTTTATCCATATGCGAATGATTGCCGTGCTATGAAACGGGTGTGTGATTTTTGCATGTACTCTGCTCACTATTTGTCAAATTTTTGCAACCTAAAGCTTCGCACCAGGTAAAAAGGAATGAAACACTGAAACGCTTTAAATATATATCGAAACGTTTCCCGATACAAACACCGAAAAATACTTCTCAGGTTGGAAACCTGAGGCTGTAGTAGTGATTGATTCATTGCTTATGAGGTTTAACGCATCCACGCTACACAGGGGATGAGAGCGCCGTACTGGAGGACGGAGAATTAACTTTGGCCACCTGGTTATACTTAACGCACGCCGAAATTTTAAACACACGGCATTTTCTTTTTTCGCCTCCTCCACAAAAGTGTTGTGGTGATGCACCCCCACCGAAACATTTTGTGACGTGAAAAACAGATGGCGTGATTGTATGAAAATTCAGTCATTTTTTGTTGGTATTTTCTCGAATCTAACACCTCTATCCGTAGCCCACTGTGCAAGGCATGGAACTTCTAAAAACAAAATGCTGTGTTTATTGCATCCAGAATCGACTTGTGGGTGCAGCACAAGAAATAAGTGGTCAAAACTCAAGTTCACACATATTACAGGAAAACTGAGTTGTTAGCCACCACAAGATAGGTTCTATATACTAAGTATATCGGAACTCCAGTAATTCCAAAATAAAGAAGCGCCCGCTTCGGCAGCATTAGCGTGAAACGAGAATGTTTAGGATAGTGTTGCTTCAAAAGTGGCATATATAAGTACGAAAGAGTGAAAGATCAAAACGCAATTTTTACAGAGAGTGGAATTGGGAGAGGAATGTGGACTACCCAGTATTAGTTGCCGTAAAAATTCATCCTCAAGTATTGCTCGCGCGGGGATAAACACAAACACTTGACGCAGCCGCCGTTAGAATTATGTGCGTGGAGAATTGCTACAGATGGTAATCTAAAAATATCTTACATGAATCACTTTCAAGTATTTAAAACATGATCAAACTTGTCACTTTTTGCATTTTTCTCAATTCCGGCTGACTTTGTGAAGCCGCACGTGGTGATGACCAAAAAAAATATCAAAATGTTTTTACATCACAAGCAGTTTTAGGGCCACAATAAAGTCGGTTTTCACCCCAAAATGCTATAAAATTCGCCCTCCCTGGTTATATATGCGACATCAACGTTATTTCGAACAGCAGAACAAATCGGTTTAGCTGGCACTGGCTCCCCGAGGGAACATCAAATTCTTGATACCGAATAGCATCGCACTCACATTAGGTGTTCGTTATAAATGAGCGTAGCAAAGCATCCAAATACCCGGTTTGTCCTTTGTCACTCACATTGTACACTTCCGCCTACATTTTCTGCAACTGGCCTGATAGGCCTAATCGCCTTCATAATCTAGTGGCCGCTCCTCTACTGGGACATCTGCGGGGTAACCAGGAGGCCAGTTCTCGCAGATCATGCTACAGATATTAAGTAAGTCGAGACTTGGCCCTCGCAAACACGGTTAGGACTTGTTTTAAAGCGAGGCTCTTTACCTCTACTCCCCAAGGGTTCATTCGCGACCGTTGGTGTCCACAGTTAACTCCAGAAACAACTAAAAGAACGTATTGTCACCGCCACGAGTCGAACCTGAAATGAATAGACAAATGGAGCGAAAAGTCTTTGTCTTACCGATCGAGCTACGAGCCCGCGCGGAGACGGGAGAGAGAGACGGTGGACTCACGGATCATACCATAGTGTTTACCCCTAGCCTTCTCCCTGAATGCCAACTGATAGCCTCCCGCGACCTCTTGCGCCACTGTGTGCTCCGCCCACGGCACGTGCAGTACCCGTCTGCACTTCTTTCGCATTCGCGTGGAGTTATAAAAGTTAAAAGAAACTCACACCAACGCATGGTATTTCACTTCTCCCTCTCGGTCGCTGATCTGGTACCCTCTGTCGGCGGCAGCAGAGAAGGAGGAGAAGTGAGGTTGTCTGACACCTTGTTTGAGCTTCTCCTCTACACTGAAACAACACGGATCCTCTACATTTGAGCGGATCCTCTACACTGAAACAACACACGCTTTTGCCGGAGCTTGCCCAGATATATGTTCTAATGTCGTCGGATGGCATTCTAGCCGTGCCTGCAGGGATCAGCCAGTGTGCGTCGGACGGCACGATAGACACTGCGTTTAAAAGAGTTTCCTCTCGCGTGTTTCACTAATACAACTCAATCAACCACCGTCAATGAATCATGCATGGAAATTGTCTTGGCAACACATACTTATTTAAAATATAAAGGGCGTAGTTTCAATCTTTGTAGAGCCACGTTTCTGTAGAGCCACATCTCTGGTTTCAACCTTTGTAGAGCCACGTGTGTGAATTCAAGTGATGTCGCATGGGTAATCGCTTTGGGTATCGTTCACCCCTTCGCTTTCCAACCACCTTCACGGGGTGGACTGGTGCGCATTTTTTTGGTTACGACAGTTTTGGGTGCACGTATGAAATGAAGATGTCTATTTTATGAGCGCAAAATGCAATAAATCACTGAGGCTTTCGGTGCTATAAAAATTAGAGACAGAATTATAAATTTTGGGTTAATAAAGGCTCGCGTGTGCTTTAATGATTTCTTAAGCACATTTCTAATGTCTGATAAAAGATAATTTGGTATAAAACTACTACTTTCCTTTTTTCTTCGGCTACCACATTGCGTCATCTTTATTATCATAATTAAACTCATTTACGTAGACCTGGGTCACTCAAATATTAAAATGGTCAAGTGTAAAGCGGCTTAGCTGGTTCCTGGAATGAATAAGGTAACAAATGACTAACGCTCGCCATAAAGGAGTACGAGGGAATGCGACCATTTGTGTGCGCTGATCACTTGCTTGACGAACAGCATTATCAGTGCGTACTCCTTTGAACCTCTCTTAAACCCCGCGATGCCAGAGTGGATTGCTTCGAACGAATTGCTTGAATTGTCTGTAAAGACCAAAGCACTCATCTGTCAGCACTTTCTCTGCCATATTCTGCTTAACTGATGGGTTATGGTGTATTCCGAGGTGTCGATTTATTTTGTTCTAAAAGAACGCTGATTGATATTCTAGTATTTCGCAACTGTTGTGAAACACCGGAATACTGCGTGCCCGCCAGAATTCATTGCCTGAATTCGGGCAGTGTTAGGGCTGGTTTGTGGCCATTTAAAGGATTTAACACCGACATAAGACCTACAACACAATGACAAGTGCTATTTTTCAATTTGTGTAACCCTAGGAGGCTTTCAACTTGTCCAGGGCGCAGTATACTAATTATTCTGACAAAATTACTGGAACTGTAGTTTTCTAAGAGCGAAGAAACATTGTAACGCGGGGTTTGTTCTGTCGTATTTTGTACTGGTCGTCTTTGAGTGATTTACCTGTGTACCTCTTCTGCGCAGAGCGTCATAAAGGCAATATATGCCTTTCGTTAAACGACCAGTGACTCCTGACAACTTATTGTGAATTGTGAAAACAAAAGCAAGAATTGACATTTTATCACCACTGGATGATGTGGCACGTTTTGCAATGAGTAATTGTGGCTCTTGCGTCGGTGTTTCAGTTTGGCGGGGTGCGGGTGTAACATATTGTCATACACCCTACGCACAGGGACAGCTAAAACTCGCCGCTTTTGTTTCATGGCCCGGCGTTGCTTAGCAGCGTGGACCGCGAATTGTGTTTTTATTGCTTTTAGAGCAAGTTCGTAGCTTCCGCTAACGTGACTGTAGCTGTCATGTTTATCTACATATGCGAAATGAAAGGCTGTGACTCGGGTGGCCATGTCGGGCTTCGGCGGCACTTCGGGGTGTTGTTCGGATTTTCGGCTGGTTGCGTGGTTGGGAAGTTCTCTCTGTGTGTGGCCGTCTGGCGAGTTTCGGTGTTGTTCGTTCTTGATAAAGCCCGCACTGGGAGCACCATGGAACACTGCAACATGCCTAGTGTCAATGGCGTGTAGCGGAAACATTTTGGACTCTGTTAAGCAGGCTGTTTGGACGCACCCTTCGAATGAGCACACGTTGAAATGACGTGTCTTGCGCCCCATCGCACCGGGGATGCTTCCACTGCTGTTGCGTGTACGGCCCATCCTTATGGGTCACTTAGAGAATGTGTTGGCAGCTTTGGGCGAAGAAGCCTTTCTGTTACGCTAGTCCACGTCCATAAGAGTGGTCAGGGACAACATCCCGATCATAACTATATTACCGCATTGAGTTTGAGCTAGTTTCTGAACTGTTTCCCTAGCATCTGCGCACTTTCTCTGCATTGAATGTGCAGTAGCTTGTGTCACCACTGCATACATTGGTTGTGCAGGGTGTTTAATGCTCCGAGTACTTGGAATCTGATCAGGTTTCTCTATTTCTATGGCAGTGCTGTTATCACTAGTCGCTACACCCTGTCTTGTGGTTTTTAACACCTTCTCTTTTATAACCCAGAGACAGACACACAGACCACACCTTCTGCGTTCAAGTAGCCCAAGAAAGGCTGTTTTCTTTCAAAAAAGTTGAAGATGACATCTACGCTTGGGTCTTAGATGTACGATGCTATAACGTTACTTCAACACCCAGTGAACGTTTTGTAGCTGACGTGCTGCATTTACAATCAATATTTTATGATCACTGACGCTCAGCGAAGACACAAAGACCAGCAGCAAGGGTGTTCAATCGCCGTGGCCCAGGAAAGACTGAGGCCATCTGTGCTTCTGTGGCTTAAAATGTGAGCGTGAAAGTTTGCTACTTCGGGTTGTTGGCCAATTTGAGAGAGAAAGTGGCAGTGTCAATGTTTCAAAGTGTTTATTCTCTAATGCCGGACTGAGCATTTTTGCTTTTTTGCGAAGTGAGAGAGAGCACTGTTGCGGAAGAAATGCTCGCGGTTTTAAAAAGGGAATAAACAGATGTTAGAACGCTCAAAGGTGAAACGAACTCTAGCCATCGATGCAGCCGCTCCTTTCCTTGCCCTCTCAATGAGCTCGCGCTGCTATTGAAGCAACCAGCTAGCCATAGCTACCTCCCATGTATCCATAGAAGGTGAATATTTAATGTTTGAGTTGGTCGCCCCAGAGCATACCCCTGTTTATTCCTAGGTGGAAGTTTGAAGTTTATTTTTGCAGAATGGTGCACATGGTACCGAGGATAAAGGCGACGTAAATGTCGCCTGAGTTGACCTCTGGCTCCCGGTAACACTAGCAGCACAGACAGTGTTTTAAGCTTGAAAACGGTAGCTTGCGCGAAGGAAGGTGGATATTTCCCCGAATTTATCACAGTTTTCTAATTGATGGATGGTGTTACCACAGAGTTTACAAGTCTTCGTCATTGAGACTCCCATGTAGCATAGGGGAACATCTTGTTCCTACACCTAGGATTACGAGATTCTTCGAACTTCTTTTAAAGGGGGGGGGGGGGGCTGCGGTAGTCGTGGTCAGAAGGAGCATGGTGTTTGAGTTCGCGTTCATCTTGGTCGGGGCCATGATCTCTTCAAACCCTTGTGCCCGGATGCCCTCGTGACGTCATAACCACCCCGCTGTCTCACTCGCTTCCGCGAGCCGTTTACGTCATGCAAACTGGCATGCAGTGAGCGGGGAATAAAGAGCGTTTCCAAATTGGTAATTTCTCGGCAATTAAAGCACCGGTCTTCGCCGAATAAATGCTGAGTGAGCCTAGGGGCAGTTGAGCTTTTGTGCGAGCCCAACTTCCTATGGGTCTTCAGTGTCCCTTAAGTGGCATCCGGGTTAATTTAAAATAGACGGTCACATGCGCCGCCAACAGCGCCATTCTCTCTCTACGCAATATGCCACAGCTTCATTTTACTCGAGAGGATCGCAATATCCTGATCTCGCTAACTAAATAAACAGAACAATTATATAAGTGCTTGCCATTGATTAACATTGGAAATTCCGCTTTTAACGCCGTATGCACAAAACGCCTGCAGGAGTGCTGGGCTGCCCGCGTCCCACAGTAGCTCACACACGAAGCTTCAATTTCATAATAGCAAGGAAGGATTCATAACTGTCATTGACGTACTCTCTGCACAGTACTGCCAAGCATTTGCTGTGCACCTTCACTCAATATGCCGCTTTGCGTGCAATTAGAGCAATACTATTGTGTCTCGCGTACGTCGTGAAACGAGGCTTCAACAGTGGTATTTTCTTCAACAGGGAAATCAATGATGATGCATCTTTGCGGGCAGTAGTTTTGCTCCACCTTCTGCGTGACTTTTGGTTCGGAAAAAATCTCTACTTTCTAAACAGCCTTATTACTGCATAGTTACTCGTTTGTGTTGTAATTTACGTATTTTTTTTTGGTGTGGCATTTTTACGTCCTCAGCGCTGCCTACTCCATGTTTTAATCATTTTTGTCTATTCAACTTTGTTTTTAGCGATTTCTTAACATTCTTTTTTTCAGGTTTATTTTTATGTCTCTTCTGTTGTAGTGTCCACAATCTTCCACAAACAAATTCCATCACTCTAATCATTCCCATCTGGCACACCAAGCTGGCACCATCATGGGGATCTCTTCAGCTGAAGTTGCAGAGTTGTCATGGTGAGCATTTCAGGATTTTTAACTTAACCTGTTAAAACGTTAACGGACACGTGTTTTAAAATTAGACCTTGTGATGCCGTCCCCAGGTTCAGCACACACCTTTTTGGGTCATGTTTGGGTGTCTGTTAGATTGAACAAGCAATAACATGCGCTAGTATTGCGAAGTAAAGAAGTCATTATCTGGTAAGCATGTTTTCTTAGCAGATGCTTTCTTACCAAGCATGTTTTCTAATTCTTCATCTTACTAGTTCTGCAACTAGCTTCGTCGATTTTCTAAAACATAGTTTTAAGTTGATATTCATGCCGTAATTAGGACTGAATTTGTCTTTTTGTATATTTTCGTCTTCTCTGTGCTACAGTGACCAAGGATATAGTCACATTGACATCGCCAAACAAACAGGCCACTTACCGGCAACATATATTTCTACTGGACCAATCATTTTTCGTAATTACCAAGCTCAAATAACCTTTTCAGTCCTCAGGAGATTTTTGAAACACTTCTGTTTGATGGTATTTTACAACACCTTACTAGGCCCTCGTTTTTTTTGCGACCTTTTCTCTCTGTCCCATTACAATGACTCCGAGTTGTCATCTCGATGCAAGGACGGGATATAATGATACGGTGTTATGCCATTGGCCAAAGTGGTTTTCGTGCAACTAACATCATAAAATGATGAATCTACGGCTCAGTGCATGTTTATAACCCATTTTTGCAGTTCGTTTCTCGATATGTTTATAAATGCCCCATTTTTCTTTTTTGCATGGTTTGTTGGGCCGTTTTCATCTACTCTTAGGATTATACCCATGTTGTCAACGCCATGAAGCGAACGCCACCATTAACGTATTTAGCTTCTGGTGAAATATTTACTTTGTAGTTATTATGCTCAAATTACTCATTTTTAATACATGTCTGGAGCACACGTTTTGTGTTTGTAGATTTACTTTGCAATATATCCGGTGTACGTTCTTTGTATGGCTTCGTTCCTCTATGTTAGAACGACTAGACCTGCATCCAAGTTTGTATCACCAAGCAAACAGGATATGTACTGGTGGCATATTTTGCTACTGGCGAATCATAACTTCGGTTAGTGGCATCTTTAAAGTACCTAAGCAAACCTCTTTGTGGATGTCTCAAACAGACATTTTTATGTGACGTCCACAGCACAGCAAAACATGGAGGTTACGGGTTGCCTGTTCAGCCACTATTGCCTGTTCAGCACTCAGAGTAATGGGTTGTACCCGACAACATCTGACATTTCTGACAAGTCGCTATCGAAACAGCGTGTTTTGTTAACACCGGTTTCAAAGTATTCAATTCCTTCTCTTACTGCGGTACCCACCACAAAATTTATATAAGCCGTTATACACCCATCTTCAGGACCTCATTCAGAATATATAAAGTTTTTAGGTGACATGGACGTGAACTGACAGATCTTAACGGGAAATTTCTATTTTCTTCTTTCGACCTTTGTCTATACAACAACAAAAGATCGCTGCGGTGTTGCTCCGTCTATACAATCAGGGCTACGGTGACAGGTCTACGGTGACTACTATGAGAAGTCTGATGAATTCAACGAAAGGTCAACGCGGCGCAGTTTGTCTCACTCTGTTCCGTTCACCGGGAGCCATGACGCGGAGGAACATCATGATACCCGGCGCATCAGTAACGTTGGGGAAGGCTCATCAAAAAAACCGGCCGGCGTGCTTGCCATCGCCATCCGTAGGCTTCGTGCATTTGATGACGATTTCCGCTATAGGATTGACCTATTGGAAGCATTTCATTAGCATCGCCTAGGCATGTACAAATTTCCCGAACAACCAGTCAACTTTACCAAATAAATTCGGACTCACTGCTGTAACATCACCTAAAAAGAACGATGCAAACAATGATAAAATACCGTACACGCCAACACGACGTCGGGGCGCCTTGCCGCCAGATTGTAATACCGGCTGCAAGGGTCCTCCGTGGATATACTTGCGTGCATGTACATCTCACTCTGACAGGAGAATTGTAAATGGCTCCCAGAGAATGCGCCGTCATCGCCATCATCATCCTCATCGTCGTCGTCATTATTGTGGTGGTCTTCATAATCCTGCAAGTACGAGCTCTGTGAAGCCATACCCCTGTATCAGTTAGCTATGAGCCGAAACGCTACCGCCGGTCTAAGTGACACCACCCAGCGATGGCGGATTTAATTTTCTAGAGGCAGTAATACCTGCTTCACTCCCTTCCTGGTAGATTGGCTATAGCACTTTTATTTTATTTTATTTATTCATTTCATAAATAATTGCTACTGCAATCCTTTGGAAGTGCTTTAGCAGGTGGGTAGAATTGAATACTACGGCAAACAGATTTCACAATCACCCGCCATTCACAATAACAAGAAGACATGTAACAAAAAGGTGAATCATCACTCGCGTTTTATTTATTTTATTTATTTATTTCATACTGCGGACCATTGAAGGTCCATGCAGGGTGGGTAATTACATAATATTCAAAGCAAAAAATAAAATGGAACATGAATACAGTGAAACAAATGTAGCAACGAACGTCACTTCGAATGAGATATAGGGCCTGTAAGAGAATCTTAAGTAAAACAAAGCAACAGACATCATTTTGAACGAGATGCCGGCTCTGTAAGAGAATTCCAATCAGCTATTGTACGAGAAAAGAAAGAGAATTTAAATGTGTCGGTTCTAGCGAAATAGGGTGTTAGTGAATGAGGGTGGTGATGGCGCGAATGTCGTGTCATTAGAGGGGATAGATACGGAGTGGCGTCAATGGCCAATTGTTTTTTCTAGAAAATCCAGGCGAAATTGTTTCCTCCGAAGTTGGAGGAGAGGGATTGGTTAGCTTGCATTAGGTCAGAGGGGGAATCAAGTGGGGAAAGTTTGGAGAAAACGAATCTAACGACTTTTCTTTGAATCCTGTCGAGTTTAGTAATGTTAGCATCAGTGAACAGATCCAATACAATGCATGCATATTCAAGTTTAGGGCGAATGAGTGAGAGATAAGCAAGTAATGTAACGTTTAGAGGTGTTTTACGGAGTTTGTGCCTCAAGAAACATAGCTTTCGCAGAGCCGAAGAGCAGACATTGTCAATATGGGAATTCCAGGATAGATTGTCGGTAAGTGTTAGACCTAGATACTTGTGGGTGGTGACTTGTGTTAAAAGAGAAGACCTTAGTGTGTATGTGAAAGGAATGGGCGTTTTTTTACGAGTTATGCGAAGAAGGACGGATTTATCATTCTTAAGTAACGTTACCCACTCCCTGCACCACTCATTAATATTATTTAGGCTTGCTTGGAGGTCACCTTGATCATTGGAACAGGAAATACTTTCGAATAAGACGCAATCATCCACGAACAATCGAATGTTAACACCAGGCAACACGCAGACACAATATCAATAATATACAATAAAAAAAGCAAGGGTCCTAGTACACTTCCTTGAGGTACGCCTGAAGTCACTGGAAGAATCCCCAATTGTTGCCCACCTACCGTTACGCGCTGTACGCGGTTATTCAAGTAAGCTGTGATCCAGCTGATTATCATATCTGGAATGCCTATTGATCTTAATTTTAAAATTAGTTTGTCATGCGGGGTCTTGTCGAATGCTTTACTAAAATCTAGAAACATGGTATCAATTTAACCGTTATTATCGATTACTGAAGCGAATGAATGAACTATCGTTACTAGCTGCGTTACTGTCGAATAACCTTTCCTGAATTCATGCTGCCAAGGTGTTAATACAGAACGTTCTTCTAAGTAAACCAGTAAGCGGTTAGCTATGATGTGTTCAATCAATTTCCAACAGGACGATATCAAGGAGATAGGACGGTAGTTTTGGAGAAAAGATCGGTCACCTTTTTTAAATATTGCTACAATTCGGGCTGCCATCCAGTCTTCAGGCAGCACACTGGACATTAGTGAGGCACGGAACAAAACTACAAGGAATTTTCCCAAGGATTCAGCGTATCGCCTCAAAAAAGAATTCGGGATATCATCCGGGCCACAAGACGTTTTGGTTTTCAAGTTTAACAACATTGAAACAACACCAGGATAAGAAATGAAAGGTACATCTCAGGGAACAAAAGATACAGCATTGGGTGTACATGGGTTTGAGCAGGAGAATACGCTGTGAAAATAGTTATTGAACTGTTCTGCAATTGATGCATGGTCAGTAATACATACTCCATCAATAAATAGCTCTGAGAGGGGCTGTTTTTTTTTCGCTTATGTAATTCCAAAATTTTTCAGATTCATCCTTTATAAAGTCAGGCAATGTTGTTTGGAAGTAATGCTCCTTCGCGCTTTAGTTCACGTAAAAGTTTCTCTCGCAAATCCTTTAACAGATGAGACGGAGTGTGCTTTTTTCTTATGACGCTTGATCTTTCGCTTAAGGTGAATAATGTTACGAGTCATCCAGGGGGTTGGTTTTGATGTACGTTTAAATTTGTTAGGTATTAAGTTACTGATGCAGAATTGACACATATTCCTAAACGGCTCCAAATTGTGTTTACGTCTTCCCCGCAAAAGCCTTCAAAAGCACTTTCCATGTATTCAATAATGCTTGCATCATTCACACCAGAAAAATCTTTAAAACAGCCCAGCGGTGGTTTGCTGTGCCTCTTGAGCCGTACCATAGGCATCGAGACGCTTACGAGGAGGTGGTCAGATATGCCTGGTTCAATGGTGACTGACGTAGTGTCAGCGTGAGTTCTGGGAAGGAAAACCAAATCAAGAATAGAACTGCAAGTTTCCTGGACACGTGTAGGCTGGAGAACAACCTTAGTAGTGTCATGAGTAAGCATTAAATCAAATAAAATATTCACTTGCTTTCTGTTTTGCGAACAATCCTGAAGGCGTTCCCAGCTAACGTCAGGGAGATTGAAATCACCAACCAAGATTACCTTATTTTTGCTATGTTGTGTCATGTGGCCTGCAGTTTTTCAAGATAGTCAATCGGTGCATCAGGTGGCCTGTACAGAGCATATAAAATGAACTTGTGGCCCCAACAACTCAGACTGATACACAAGCATTCTAGGTCGGCGACTTCTCCTGGCGATACGGCTTCAATTGGGCTTTTGAAAAGCACTGCTACACGACCACCCCTTCCAGACCGGTCTTTGCGGAACACTCTGTAGGAAGGGGGAAATACATCCTCGTCAGAGAGTTCTTCGCGCAACCAGGTTTCAGTTATTATGGCGACGTGTGGATCATTTTCAATGAGTGAAACTTCGAGCATATCAGTCTTATTCGCTAGGCTACGCGCATTTATGTTCACCAGTCTGAGCTGTTTGTCGGCTGATATGACATTCAGTCAAAGTTCCAACATGGAAGGTTGTTTTGCCGTTTTTTTGTCACTTTCAGCCGTTCATTTTTGCATTCATCCCAGATGTACTCGTCCTTGTCTATTTTTAATCTCTCAGGGACCAAATATACCTTTTTTCATTATTCTTGTCCTGCTTTGCACTTTCCCACAACAGTTTGCGCTCGCGCAAGGTTTGCGGGGAGTAGTCATTCTGAACAGAAATTTTTGAACCCTTTCGCTTTGTGACGTTTCCAAACATAGCTTTCTTTCATTAAAATCTTGAAGGCAAACGATTACTGGCCTATTACCGGTATTTTTGCCAAGCCGATGAATTCGCCCGATAGATTTGCACTCGACTTCTAAAGTTTTCTTGAATACGTCTGTGATAACTTTTTCTTTTAGAGTTTCACCTGTTTTCTCTGCGCTTTCTTCTAGGCCATAGATAATCAGGTTAGAGCGTCTACTTTGATCTTCCAGATCAGTTTATTTTTGGGATTGAAAAGTCACGACATTGGCCATTGAAATAAGGCTTGATTGCACTTGTTCAGTGGTTTGTAGAGACGATGAAGGTTCGGAAATCCTTTTGTCAATTTGGGTGCACAAGTTCTTCAGATCAGTTAGCATGCTAACTGCGGAGGCCAGTTCTGTCTTAATTCAAGCAATATCGGCCTGGATCGCAGCTTGACCTGCAAGCAACGGTTCTAAGACGTCTTTGTTCGAAAGACCGGGACCAGGGTTTGATTCCACGTCACCAGAAACAAGCTGTTTACATACAAGAAACAATCATACGCAATTTTGACGCACTGAGGGGGGCACGGCACGACCACTATACCACGACTGTCGCTACGAAATGAGGTTCAGTGGAAACTAACCTGCAAGATCAAGTAGGAGCGGCTTAGAATTATGGCACTGCCGGGTGTGCCATGCCCACAAAAGACAAAATTCTGTGGGGCCTCTTTTATAGAAGTAGCCGAAGATGATGTGACGTCACGGAAGTCATGTGCCACTTGAATGATCGGGCCACCAGGGGGTGTCCAATCCTTGAAGACGATGACAGGCAGTGCGCGCTGATCGCCGTCGATGAATTCTCCTTTCATTCGGTCATGCTGATGCTGACACGTGTAGCCGTCTGTACGAAGCGCGGCCAGGGCAAGCACGATGGTCTCGAAGATCAAGTAGGAGCGGCTTAGAATCATGGCACGGCCGGGTCTGCCGTGCCCAACAGTGCCCACCAGTTAACAAGTTAGGCAGACTAAACCAAGGCAAAGAGATGTCAAATCACTATTATTTTACAAAACAAAGACAAAAGAAAAAACGAAGTTTAGTAGTTTGGTTTTTTTCTATGCTAGCTAAAGATTGTTAGGGTGGTAAAGAGTGTTGCGATCATTAAAAGGTATTTAAACTATTCCAGTCTTGCTAGAGGCAACTATGGCCTGCACGGAATTGAATATTTAAACATTCAAAATAATATCTAGATGTGTAACCTAACGAAAAAAAAATATTTGTTTCAATTTTTTTGCAGTGCCAATAAAATATAAATATCTCAAACTTTATACAGTCAAACTCGTTTATAGCGACCTGCAATATGCACTTCGATTAGTTCGATATATCCAATAGTTCGATAAAGCCGAACCCGCCTATAACGAGCTGATTGTTACGAGTTCGCAATGAGCGTGAGCCCTCCCCCCTCCCCAACTCCACCATCCCCGCATGCAGAAACGAATACAGTAAAGTAGCCATTACCATACCCAAAGTAATCCATCTATTGCAAGTAATAAGGCTACTTTTTGCCCCAATTTCCTACTTTGTAAAAAAAGCGGTGATTTTTGTTTTCACTCTTTCGTTTTGGCGGCTTCAACTAGCATAGCATTCTCTACTCAAAACATTGTTTGCACCAGTTCGAGTCCGCGTCCTCCAAAATCGAAGATGCATTGGCGGAGCACATTGACTGGCGAAAGTGCTTTATTATAAGCGTCGGACGGCTCTCACTCGCGACATGATCGGGTACATTGGCGAGCTCTTCCCACAGTTCACCAATGCTGCTGTCTTGGCCCGGACTCGCTTACTGGGCGGGTTCAGTCGTGAGTCCCGCGCGTCGGAAACAGTTACGGAAAGTGTCGGGCGTCACGTCGCTCAGTGGGACGCGCAATGTCTCAGTCCCGGCTCTTGCTCCGTGGTCGTGGCCAATCCACATCTCAATCGCCGCTTCGAGACCATGCATTTCGGCTGCCATTCTAGGCGCACAAAGTTCGATATATCCGATGTGAACTTCGTTATAAGGAATATGTTTCCCATGTATGTCCGTAACTGAAATATTTTTGTTCGATATATAGCATAATTCGCTCTATCCGGGTTCGTTATAGCAGGGTTTGACTGTATGGGTCGTCCTTGCGAGAGGGAAGGTAAATGCTCTCTGACCGTTGAGTTACCGAGTTCCGCTCACGCTTGTATACTGGAGGTGAACATCTCTTTGTGTTCTTTTAAAATCCAAAATTTGAATTCGTACAGATGGACGTCAATGTCCCGCAACCCTCCGCAAAAAGAATAGTTTTCGGTTGACCCTAGAAGAATCCGCGTCATTTTATTTGTACAGTTGGCGCCCCTTATTGTCCACAACGTAAGTTTTTTTTTATTTGATTGATTGTAGGGTTTAACTCGCCGACGCAACGCAGGCGATGAGGCGCGCCGTAGTAGAGGGCTTCGGATTAGTTTTGACCACCTGGGGATCTTTAACGTGTGCCGAAATCTCGTACACACGGGAGTTTTTGCTAAATTTTTTTTATTTAACTACAGAAACAAGGATGATGTGTGTAGAGCATTGAAAATTTCATTTCTTCTTCGTATGAGAAATGTATATGTGCACCGTTTCATTTTCGAAAAGGGCTGACATTTGCCAAGCCTCACACCAAAAAGTAACCTTGTTCAGCCACTCATTTAACTAAATTTGATTCTTCGGGGACTTAGTTTTAGAGTAAATAGCAGAATCGATCTACATAAATTATAATATTCAGAGATATTACATACCATGTCGTAAATAATTAAAATAGGTTCAAGGGCACACACCTTAGTTTTCTGGGGGATGACATATTCAAGGCAAGCTTAAGAGAAAAAACTGACCACATGTTTCCGCAGGGGGAAACCATGGGTTGATGCGACGCATCTGGGCAGTGCTTGTTACGGTTGCGCCGACCATCGCGGTAGCAGACCTGTTAGTCTCCATTCAAATCATCGGTGGTCATCGGATGTCATCAGAGCGGCGGCGGTGGAGCGACTGAGCGGAGCGGCGCAGTTATCGCGTTTTTATGTATCGCGCGTTAACGGTGAGGTGAATGAGAGAGACTAGCGCATGCGCATGTGTTAACCGAGCGCTAACGCGCGCTGACGCACAGCTGGCATGGCGAGGGGAGCGAGCGCTAATGCAAGAGGGCACTGTGGTGAGAGCGGCGTTACCGCGCAACTGGCGTGGCGAGGAGAATGGGGGAGAGGCGTGCGGATGGACGCCGGATGCATGCATGGAGGGACAAGGCGAGTTAAAGAGATGCGTCGCATCTAAAATATTGTTATAAATAAGAACATTCCTCCTTGTTGCCTATTTTTATTGGCATTTATTTATTTCATAACTCTAAAAGATGTCTATCAATTATGCACTCTCCGGCGAAGCGATCGCTATCAAAATGGTTTGGGAAATCTACAAAATTGTATGTGTGTTCCGTCATTTATTGACGTAGCGAAGTCCTGTAGTTATTCATACCAGTTGTGTCGTTACTGACAAACTCCTCCTTAGGTCGTGCTGATGATTGAATAAAATGACATGTTCGCAGAGAATTAACAGCGGAGCTGTTTATATCTACCAATACCCGTTCGTCGTACCAAACACCTTGAAATGTAAAGAAAATATGCGACGAAACTAGTAGCCCCCGAACAGGGGTCGGGAGTGCGCGCCTCTGGAAAATAAAATGTGGATAGTGTGGCCTCGGGAATCCATCCTGAGAACACTACGCTGCGCAACCAGCGTAACGGTGCCGTGCCGTGAAACCTACTGCCGTGAACCTAACCAGGGGACACCATAAAGGCCGGAAGAGTTCGGCAGGGAACAATAACGCGCGCAGCTTGTTGGAAGGAAAAAAAAGCGCTTCCTGTGATCGGAATCAAAGCTATTGACGATGTCTAGCTTCTGTCAAGAGGAAGAAACAATTGAGCGTTTCCTATTGTCTTGTCGGCGGTTCTCCTCCCTCCGAAATCGTTACCTTGAGGTTGCCATCCGGCACCAGTGTCTCGCCTTGGCGGTGCCTAATTTATTCTCATTTGAAGCTGTCGGACTTAATTGATGCAAAAGGGATGTTTGTCGCGCTCTTCTCTCGTTTATTGCCGAATGTGGTCGCTTTCCTTGTTAATCCCATCAACCAATTTCAATAGTTTAATCAAATTTCTGTTGTTACAGCAGCATTAATTTTTTTGTTGTCAAATTGTCAGCTCACGGTACCCCTATTATTCCACCTCTATTCTTCTTTTTTAAAGGGGCCCTGAAATGCGTTTTGAGCACACTAAATGAAGTAGCGCACTCGTTAGATTGGGTCGTCAACGTAATCTGTGCCAAGTATTACTCTTACGGGCAGCGGAAAGCTCACACTTTTGTTGCAAAGTTTGTCGCTTTTTTCTCACCCTTCCCTTCGTGTTTTTTTGGACGCCGCCATTATCACATGTCTACATCATCGATTCCCAGATGTTCGTCATGAGCTAGACATCCTGCTATTGGGCGGCTTTTTCACGCACTTCCGGCAAAGAGATGAATCGTGTGCTCAGCGTCGGCTCGCCGGCTGATCTGCCCGCGGAGTGCCGGAGTGCTTGGACATTTTACGACAAACGAAACAAGTTTAAACACGCCTAACCGTTTGTATTGAATGCAATACGGCCATAACCCGACATGGATATTCTCTTACATGAGTACGTTCCATAACGAAAGCGTTAAAGCCCCGTGGCACTTCTTTCGTGGAATCCCAGAGAACACCCTGGGGCCGAATGCCGAGGTTTCACGCATACATTTCATTCCGCTTCGAAACAATCCAGAGATGCGTTTCGAACGAACACAACGTCCCAACATGCGTCGCAAGTCTGAACCGCGATTGACAGACGATGGGTTGCCCCCTCCTGCCCGTCGTAAATTCAACACTCACCTCGCGCGCGGTTTGTGGGGATGGACAGCAAGTCACATAACTCTGGTGCACAAGCCGAGATGGCTTTTAGTCACGCACACTGCACATACCCCATGCTAGGTTGAGTCGTACGTCGCTCGAGAAAGATAATCCAGACCATGGGAAGCACCATCCACCCGCAAAAGCACAACGTCGCATTTCATCGCAAAACAAAGGCGTCCACAACACACACACCATCGCCTCCTGTAATGCCAAACGCATCTCGCACTTCCCAATAGGAGTAAGTGGTACGCCTGCAGTGCCCACATGTTGCGAGGTGGGGCCCCAAGCTGAACCGGGATCACGCGACCGTAACTGACTTCAAGAGCGGTTTGTGCCTTGTTGCCAAGGCAACTGATGTTTGAGACTGTCAAAGAAATGGCGCTCGCTCCAGCGCTTGAAAGCTCAGAGCCGCGCCGGAGCATGTTTTGCCAACGTTGCCGCTGTCCACCACGCGTCGCCCGAAGCTGAACTGGTCACATGATTGAAGCGTTTTGTGCACGGGTTCTGTACCGGTTTAAAATGTCTTTTTATAATGCCGCCGGCAGGAATTACCAGCGCCGCAAACTAAGGCCTGGCACCAGCGGGGCCACTTCTGATATGGCGCTTTTTGGATAAACAGTACGCGGTGCATCAAAGGTGTTTCTAGAGCACTATTCTCCCCGTGCGGCTGCGAGTTCGCCGCCGATAAAAAGTCACGTGCCGCCGATAGCAACTGCAGCAACGTACACCGCGAAAGGGAAAGGCCAGACCACCGCACATATGCAGCCAGATTTTTTGTTCGCTTTTCCAGCCTTGAGCGGAGTGCGGGATTCATGGTGTCAACAAAGCTTGCCCGTAGCAGACGGCAGTCGAGGAGTGCCATAGCGGAAGTACGTCACCGCTGAGGAGCGCAGCGTCGTGGGAGGGAAGTCTTGCACGCCGTCAACAGCGAGAGGAGGAGGAAACACGGCGCGACGATAATGTGCAGTTTTTCATTTACGATTTCTCAGCTAATACTCATCGCTTTAACAAAATTCTTGCTGGAGGAGATTGCTAATACATTGCTTAATTTGGTTACATGTACATACATGCATTGGCGGAAGGTATTTTAGGACCCCTTTAAAACTAGTTCATAAGCTTCTTCAACAATAAAGCCGCAATGAGACTTGGCCAATCCCCCAGAATGGTACGCGCCATTTTTCTTATGGTTCCATCCATCCATCCATCCATCCATCCATCCATCCATCCATCCATCCATCCATCCATCCATCCATCCATCCATCCATCCATCCATCCATCCATCCATTCATCCATCCATCCATCCATCCATCCATCCATCCATCCATCCATCCATCCATGTTGACGCCGGTGCCATCCAAAGCTGCATCCCTCGCAGTATGGCACCGGAGTCAACCTGATTGAACTATCGTCGCATTCCGGGCGCACAATATTTATTTCGGGTTCGTAGCGCGGGCGTTGGCTTTGGAATTAAGTGCGGGTTGTAGCGCTTCCTTTTACCGTTCGCTTTGAGGGAGATGTGAAATTCAACCGAGAAATTGATCCGGGCATGCCAGTCACGGAACACTTTCAACAGCAGGGTCTCCTATGAAGAGAGAGGGGCCGTCAGCCCTGCTGTTTCACTAGCCTTGCACCACAATTGCAAGCTGCGGCATATTTTAAAAGCGGAGCTCTTGTTACTGTCCGTATGTTCGCCGTTGGAGGAAAACATGGCGATAAAATACCTTGTGCGCATGTGCGTCGGCCTCCCTGCGACGGGCGAGCTAACTCGGCCCAGGCAGTGGGTTTAGCAACAACAACAAAAAAAAACCGGCCTAACCATAAGGCCCGAGAAAATGGCCAGTGCTCGTTAGCGCGCACCTCCCTGTTACCACCCAGTCCCCGGCTAGCGCAGTGGCTTTAGCAAAAATTTAAAAAAATCCATCGCTGTCCTGAACCGCAAGCGAAAGTGTAGCAAAAACTCCAGTACGAATGGTGAAGACGAATATAAAGCCGTGCCAAACAATGTGAAAGCTCTCGGAAGGAGAGAGCAATGATCCACCATAATGAGCTGTACCGCCGTTATCCGCTCGCTGCTAACCCCCGCCCCCCATGCAATTCAAATTTCCCTCATTCGCAGTGCCCGCGCGCCTCCTCCCTGTAACTGCGCAAGCGGGGTTCTGTTCGGTTTGTGCTTGCTTTAATTTCGTATGCTGGAGCCGTTTTACGTCATTCCAAACGCGCCATTTTTTTCTTGCGCGGCTGGAGCCTTCTTGGGCCCTTTCGACCGCGCCATTTCCTACTTGCGCGTGGAGCCTTTCTGCTACATTTCGAACGCACCATTTTTTTCTTGCGGGGCCGCTTGTTTCGCTTACTATCGCATAAACCAACCAAACGAGCGTTCCTAACTAAATGAACACGGGCGCTGCTGGTTCATTACGTATATTTTACATCAAATGTACCAATAGTTTTGTTTGCGCTAAGCAACGAAGAGATGTAGCACAAGCGCCAGCGCTTCACGTGTTTTGAACTCTTATGGCTATATAAACCGCTCGGCTTTCGAAGCCTCTGGAGTATGCCGCGAATGACAGCGTTAGCACGTGACGCCCTGTTGCTCTTCTTGGGTCCAGGGAGCGAGCTACGACGACAAGGCCAGCGGATAAATCGTTCTCCGCTAAAAGACACCATCCTTGGGAAAGGTCAGCGCGGCGACCGCATTCTATAGAAGCCATTATCCACAATTGAAGAAAAGGCTACGAGTGTGTCAATGCTTCCCGACACGCTTTGGAGATTCCGCCACCGCTACCTCGAGTCGACAACGAAACTCTGTTGGAAGCCAAACATTCTGAAGATGCCTTTGCATCCACCACTCGCCGCGAAGGAGCCGACGACCTGTTCGGTGCATGTGACGACGGTTACTAGCACCGCAACTAACACGACGATTACTAACACTGCAAATAAACAGTGATAATGAAACTTCATTATGAGTATCCAAATGCTCACTTACAACAGCTTCGCCATTCAGGGCTTGCGCGTGAGTGCACGCTTCCCTGAATGTTTTTATTTGGCAGTGTGTAGATTGTGTTAAAGATTCTTACAAACAATTCGATGTAGCCTTACAGGACAATAAATTTTAATACTCTGCGTATTTTATAATTTTTAAGTAGGATTGGCTCTGGCTGTCCGTTACACGTTCGAAACCTGGCCCTTGCGCAGCGATTTTGTACTTCGACCTTCACTCGATTTTGTGCTTCGACCTAAAACTTGTATTCGCCCTTCCTTCAGCGCGTCTCTTAAAGAACGCTTCAGGGACAATATCTGCTCCAGAATATCTGACCTCCATATATACAATCAAGTTTAACAAATACCACGCGAAGGAACTAGTCAGTAGTTACCCAATCCAAAGAAGGCCACAAGCCGCATAGGTGCTAGCCCCGCCTTTGTGCAATTATGGCTGCCTAATTTATTGCATCGCCTATCCCTTCATTGCCTCATCCATCTCGGTTCGTGCCCCCCATCCTACCGCCTCGTAAAATGTTTCGTCCAGGGTGTGGTGTTTATTCGCATTCTGACCCGGCACCTCCACAACGCTTTCATCTTGAAGCGACCCGGGAGTGCATACGTTAAAATATGCCTTTTTCCCTAACCACAACATCGGACAGTTTTGAAGACATATTGTCGGAAGGATAATACGGTGTTCTACCAAGAAAGAAAGTGTTAAAAATGATCAGTAAAGAACTTAAAATTTATTATTGCCCTGCGTTCGGGTAAAACAAACGTCAAAAACGCACACTTACTGGACACGGGGAAAATATTCCGAAATATTTCTCAAAACGTAGGGCCGACCAATTCTCCAAGGACACGCCATAATAATCATGCTTTTCTGTTTGAGTTTCATTTTGTGGCTTTATTTATAGGTCTGCGATTTCGCCTCAAATCGTTGGATTTTTCTTTAAATGCTTTTTTACGTCCTTCAGCTTGCTATCGCTGAACAAACTTTCAGAATCCTCGGTCTTATTTTTCGTTATCATTTGCATAAATAAATATATGCATTCAAAACAGTTCTATAAATTTTGTCTGTGTATTATATTTCTGAAAGTCGTCAAAGTTGTATAGAAGTAACTCCATACTAGCAGTACCACCTATATGGGAAGAAGTAGGGAAAAGAGAAATTGCTTGTCGAATATTGTCTGCTTCTGTAGTAACTCAGCCATGGTGATTCAAAATTCAAGGAAACACCTCAGTACTTGCTTCAGAAATAAATCTGTCGTATAGAAAAAAGGTTCAAGTATTGACTTGAACGTGCCCTGTGTCCTTGCTAATCCTTCAACTAACAGAAGAATGTCAAGGGTGTGACAAAAATCAAGCATGGCTTCAGCCACATGGTCGCTTTCCTGCAAGGAGAAGCCGTTCCAATCTGCTTTGTGCAAAAAAAAAACTTGTTTGATTAAAACATGGGAATCATTCGTTACATTCAATATTACCTAATTTCGCAATTCATTCAGCACCTCAATAGTATCATTTAAAGGCCTGTAAATACGTCCTATAATGCAACGGAAGTTTTAGAGGTCTGCTCTAAACTACACGTTTATCTCTAGGGACATCCGCCTTTCCATCATTTTATGTAAAAACATAGCAGAAAGACCGCGTCCTTTTCTTTCATGCTCATTTTTGTAAGCGCTGTAGTTAAAGGGAACAAACCCACCATCGTATAGCTGGTCACTTTTCCAAATTTTCACAAAAACAACAATAGCCGAATCATAAGGAAGCATTATTGCTTCCCTTTCGGTGGCTTCATCGCGAATGGTCCTAAAATGTATTGTAGTGGTTCTATCACCCGGAGTGCTTCATTTTGGTCAGTTCATTTTTTCAGCTAGAATCGGAAGCCCCCTTTAACGGCTCAGCCAAATTCATCATCATCAGTCTAGCTACACCCACTGGAAAGCAAAAGAATCCCCCCTTAATCTCCAATTAGCCCGGTCCTGTGCTGACTGCGACGAATTTATCCCTGCAAACATCATCTCATCTGTCCATCTAACTTTTTGCCGCCCGCTGCAATGCTTGCCATCTCTAGGCATCCACTCTATCACCCTTAGTGAGTAACGGTTATCTTGCCTTCGAATTACATTCCCTGTCCACGTCCATTTCGACTAATTAAATATCCTTAACTTATTGCTTGTCATGAACCAGTCTCTTCGTGCAGCCGCGCAGTCATTCTTCCGCTGAACTTTTCGAAACGTGCTTCTGTTTATTTCCCAACTCATTTGGGGAAGTTTTTGGAGAAGTTAAATTGTGCTTTCTTTTTATTTAAATACTTTAAAAAACTTCCGTTTTTCCGACAGTGCGGAAAGTTTATCGTAGCAGCTCTTCACGCATCACTTGCTTATTACAAAGCCTGTGACATCTTTCAATGCCCGCTACCTTTACTCCTAATTCTGCTCACTATATTCTCGTGTGCTTTTGGTTTGCGATCCTGAAAATTTTCGTCACGGGGCGCCTCTAACCAGCCAAAGATTACCTTATTTATGCAAAGTTTGTGCCCAATATCATATATTTTGCCAACAAACATTGATACGTGCTTTTCAAGCTTTGATATTAAAAGATTTGTATTCCTAGCCTCAATTTACCACCTCCTCCAGTCAATTATTTTTCTTTCGTGGCTATTTATACGTCAGCTGAAGCTGACATATGTTCGTAAATAATCCCTTGCCAGCGCATCTTTTGTTATTGAAGGATTAAATAAATATCGATGGTGTGACTTTCGTTCTATGTTAAGGAATTTTATGCTGGTCGATAGGGTTTTATTTTATTACTTATACACCTTCCGGTAATTACAATATACATCAAGCGGTTAAATGATACTTTAGTGACTGACAATGACGCATATCACAAATTAATATAATGCTAAGGTACGGCAAGCAAAATTATTTCACTCATCTTGTTCTTACGTTTATTAAAATCCGCTTTTCGTTTATTAAAGGAACTATGTGGACAAAATGTAAGATAGTTATATTTGAAAGATGGCGTGTTCTATAGTGCCCCTAGCGCTGGTTCGGCAGCAAATGGTGCCGTCTTCACTGTGGAGTAATTTAATTGAGGTTAAAAATTTGATTCTTCTGCTCAATCGTGTGTTTGCATGTAGTCTGCGTAGTATTAATTGCGCATATTCATACAAACTTCCACTTCGTCAATCGGCTCTACAGTTTTCGTTGCCGTCAGTCCTCCCAGTTGTCGCTACTATAGTCAGCCAGGGACGGTTTTCCACCGTTGCTTTGTGTTCGACAGTATTTGCACCCGGACAAAAAGTCCAACAAGACTTTCCTGTTGGGCGGAAAGCACGCCTGTGGGGCCAATAAGAAATTCTGTCGGCACTCTATCGTCCCAATAGCCTAGCCTTCCAACAGGGAGCTTAACCTTGATGGCGTTTGTGGGGCCAATAACAAGCTCTGTCGCCACTCTATCGTCCCAAAGCGTAGTCTTCCGACAGGGAGTTTAACCGTGATGGCGTTTACCGGCTCGCCAACACGATCAAAGAACGCCAACAGACGCCTTGTTCGTAATCAGCGGCGCGAGCGCGCCATCACATAGAACCGACAGACGCCCTGAAGGTGTTTTTAGGGCCTAAACAGCAGCGTCTATGTCTGGCATAGACGCTAAACGTCAACGTTTGTGTTCTGATTTTTCCATTCAATAAGTAACAGTCAGACGGACGATAACATAACGATGTGAAGATATGCTTTGGCTCATACCACGGCAAGCACAATAGTTTGTTGCTGCAGCCTCCGTTGCTCTTCGTCAAGAACAAACTGAATCGGCTGTACAGCTTTCTTCGAGGGCGTGTACGCAGGGGTTCTACCTGCCTTTTTTGCGCAGGCCGCCCGGGGCGGCCCCTGTAAAATCTTTTTCGCTTATCGCTGCTAACCACGGTACCTGTTTGCTGTACCTATATGTCGCCGCCACCCCATGCTTCGGTCGCTATTTAATATTGCCTTGCATTATCCCCACTTGTTACAAACTCAGAGGTTTCCGCACTGTTAGCAGTCGTTTTACACGACGGGTTTGATGCGCCTGACATGCCCGGAGTGACATCGCTTGTAGTATTAGCGCGACGTTTCTTGTCTGCAAGACGGTGCCGGACAAACAAGCGTTATCAACGCCAGAATTCTAATGGCACATTCCATTTCATTCGTGGCTACCGTGGCTTGCGCAGAAAAGGTCGGGTTGACCTGCGATGGCTTTTCTTGAGTCAAATAAGGGAGCTTTGGCTCAATCGCTTGCAGCGCTAGCAATGTGGCCTCGTCTGCAAGATCGGTGCGTGAGAAACAAGCGTTAGGGCAGCCAGAATTTAAAAATGCAGCATAAACTAGACACAAACGACAAGATTTGTTGACAACTTACGTACGTATACAGTGGTTTTAGTCACTGCCGGACCACCCGTCAAGATAGCTGAGTGGTGACGCGTCCGCTTACTGTTTTGAAGGACCGTGGTTCGATTCCTCGTCGAACCTGGCTTTTTTTTCCGGCGAGAGTTTTATTAGCTTTTTTTTTAAGACCAGGGTAAGCGCCTGTTCCTTGCTTTCCATCACGCCGAGATTTACCACCCTCTTCCTAAACCCAAAGTAGCTTCTTTTCTCGCCCCTTCTCTCTTTAGAAGCCCTCCGTTAAAACAAAACCAAAACAAACGTCAAAACGTCTTTACAATATAAGTACATATGTCAGTTACTTTATGTGTATCCACTTTTGCGTTTAAAAACCTCAAATTCAAGTTATAAACACCTTTCAGACTTTGAAATCAGAAAGATAATTACCAATATTACAGCACTAACACAATTTCTGTCAAACGTAGAGGTGCTGCTACTGAAGTCTGGCAACTATGTCTCACTTTTTGTGTGTTTTTTCATGGCGTTTTGTGCCGAGTGCTTGCTGGCGCAATTAGTTCAGATTTATCTATTTCAATCTAAATCATAGTTATAAAAGCTTTATGAGTGATGTCTACCCTTACAGCCTACGCGTGTGTCGAACATGGGGACCCGGGAAGAACGATCATCGCCGCATAAAATACTGCTCGTCAAAAGTGGATGACATTGCTTTCGAACAAAGCCTGTTGGTGTCCGCGAGATGAAGACGACAGTGAAGGAGAATTGTACGTTGGAAACATCGTTTTTGCTATGGTATGTACGGAATTTTTTTATTCTGTATTTGGTTGGAACGAGTTCTGGTGTTTATGGGTCAGTGGCTCACTAGACCCCCATTTCATTTCCTCTGAAAGCGTAGGTGATTTAGCATACTTGTTTGGCGCCCAGTCCACCGTTTCCGCAGAAGTCAACATCAATTTACGCTGAAGCTAGACCTTGGCTAGGATGCTCGTGCTGTAGTACACGGCTGGTAAAAAAAAAGAAAGCGTACACTTAATTCTTTGGCTGGCGTCTCGTAGGTGATGTGAAGTTTCCCCCCTACCCGAATTCCGTGCAGTGCGCTTCTCAGCTACTGCGCTCGCGAGACCGGCTGCCGCCGTTGCGACCTCGCGGTCTTCGGGCCGCGATATGCGTGCCGTTCTCGTGACGCTCGGCAACAGCGTCGCGAAATTGCCATACTCGCTCGCCAACGCGCCCCGACAGCGTACGCGTCGACCGGGTGCTGGCGGAGTTGTGCTGGAAAAAAAGCAGGCAAGAGATGAGGACGCAGGAGATGTAGTTAAACAGATCAGAATTTACAAAGCGCAAGGGGGAGAAAATAGTATGCAAGGGCAGGAAACGGTGACAGAGTTCGGGCCACGTGCAAGCGAGCGAGTGCGGCGATTTCACGACGCCTGAAGTTGCCGAGCTTCACGAGTCCGGCACGAATATGACGACGCCCGTCTGAGAGTTCATAGAGGTAAAGAATTCACATGCGTGCAAATTGAAGGTGAAATGCGCGCATGTGGCCCCGCAGGGAGCTAGCATAATCTCGGGGTACTTGGGGAGATTTCACAACGCCTGCGAGGCGCCTGCCGATTTCGTCAGAGTAGCTCTCGGGAAGTCTGGGGCTTGACATCAAAGGCATATGTATTTTTAAGTTAGTGCAGAAAATTAGGCGAATTCGCAAGTTCTCATTTTCGCAAAGCCGCAGGCCATACAGAGACTAACAAGAAAGCTGTAGGCACTCACTCGATTTATATTGGAGAATTTAACGTGCAGATACAAGTCAGACATTGAAATGGAGGAGCCTCAACTATCACACACCAGAACCGATTGAAAGCAAGAGATACAGATGAGCTGCTAACATGCGTTTCATGCAAATTAGCTCAGCAGTGAGCTTTGCATATATCATGCATACACCACTCACAATACCTGCGGGTCTAATAAATACATTCTTACTGTGACCTAAATTTCACTTGGGGTGTTCCGGGATTGTTCTTATTAATGCCTTGGAGGTTACTGACTTTAAGCGATTAAAAATCTACTTGATGTAAGCATTCGTGCTTTGTGTGGGCTCTTGTATTTCAACAAGTGTCAGCACACTCACAGATTATGCACCTGCAGGTGCTGCTGCTGGCTGTCCTGGGTCGGCTGCCTTCCAATCTAGTTTCAAAGGCTTTGCCAGGGCCTCCCTTGGCCAACCGACACTGCACCTGCAGTACCCAAGTACTGCCTGGCCTTTCGTTGGTGCTCCGTACGCTTTGCCGCCAGGAATGGTTATTCCTTCATCCATCATCTGGCCGCTTGGACCACCCGTTCAGAAGCCAGCGCATTTGCTCGACACATCGACCCAGGCACTGCTGCCATACCGGTGTATCCACCGATTATATACTTTCAGGTTAGTTATTGCATGTTGTGGAACCTGGCATGATGTATACCTCTTAGCAGTGCTGTGGCCTCCCGTTATTTGAAACATTTTCATGAAGCCGTGCTGTGCGTTTGGAGCGTGTCATTGCTTAGCAGAGATATTGAAGAGAATCTGGGGCCGATGACTAAAGGGCAAGAAGAGAAATTGGACTGACTTTGAAGCAAATATTCCTATGTAATGAAGCCAAGCAAACATTTACGATGTTTTGATATGGTTTTGAACTTGCAATAAAAACTGGTCTGGAACTACTTTCCATTTTATGTAAGCTAACAATTTTATCTACTTCAGATCATACTGGTATTAATCATACTATACCGAAAAGTACATCCCGCAGTCTGTAGAATTCCGACAGGGTTTCGCAGTCTCTCATGACAGGCACTATTCTCAATAATTGGAAGATAGTCGAGGTAGCACCAATATTTAAATCAGGAGACTGTACTTCACCATTAAATTTCCCTAACAAGCACCGTATGCACGGTCGGGGAGCATTTCATATACTCTCAGATGGCTAATTACTTATAAAATCACAATATCACATTCGAATATCACCACGATTTTCACAAGGGTTTCTTGAGAAACACAACTTTCAGGATTTGTTAACGATGTACATTGATCCATTGACGCAGGCTTACAAACTGCGGTAGTTTTTCACGATTTTTCTAAAGCATTCAATCGCATTGCACACCACAGACTACATCTCAAACTTCAAACTAATGTCCTCACTTGAGCGAAATAATTTCACTTTTCTCAAATACAGTTTACTTCTCCTAATAACTATATACTTCTTTTGCTTGTGCCACTTTGTTGTCCCCCCTGGCAGGTTGCTTGGTCCTGTCTATCTTCCATGTTGCATATTCTCCCATGTAGGTCTATTTGCAGATGATGTTGCAATTTATCACACAATTTCTTTCAACTACCGTCAATGTTTTCAATCTGATCTTAACACAATTAACTCCTGGTGCTGCAAATGGCTAATGTCGCTGTCGCTTATCTCTAAAACAAAGTGCATGTCTTTAGCGGTGGCAAGTCTCTAATTGTAAATACTTACTTCATTGACAACGGCCTGATTACCTCTTGAGACAAAGGTGTTTTGGAAGGCCGGTAGTGGAGGGGGGATTGCATGGTGGATTTCAAAATGTAGACCGATTGGGAAAATAGGACGTGTGAATAATATTTTCATTTCCACTCCAAAACTCGCTTTATTTCATATGTTTAAACCACTGCAGTGGCTAGGGTGGTGTCCTGTGGAGGCGAATGTTGGTTAGATACCGCTTGGTGTGGCCGCTTTTCAGATGGAGGCAACACGTAAAGACGCCCGTGTTTTGAGATTTCGGTGCGCAGAAAAATACCCAGGTGGTCAAAATTAATGTGAAGCCTTCCCCTACAGTGCTCCCCATATCCCGAGTGTAGCTTTGGCGTGTTAAAGCACCGTTTTTTTTATGTTTTTTGAATATTACCTGCTGCTGTAGCAGGTGCTATATAAAGGTGAAATTATGCATATTTCCAAGAGCTAAATATAAAGGCCATATTGAAGTGCGTTTATGGGTATATCTCATAGTAGGAGTGAAAGGTTATATACTCAGGTGCAGGTTAAGAACGGCAATGGCTCTTGTAGTGTAGTCCAGTGTTTGACAAAATGCCGTGTAGACAGGTAAAAGCATTATTGCAATGATGATACGTAGGTCACTGACTAAGCCAAGAAAGCCATTTAACGATTTGGTGCTTGTTCACGGTGAGCATGTGTCGTGGAAAACGAAGCTATATATTGGGAATTACGCAGTGCAATGAGTTTGCATAGATATGGTGCGGATTGCCATCCATTATGTTGATAATGTTGAGCGTCGTCTGAACGATGAGGGACTCGAGAAGTAATCAAGAAGATAGATTGCACTCAGTTGTCAGGAATTTCGCCTTGTTCCAGTCGACCACGTGTCCCGTCCTCTCACTGTGCTCTGCCAGTGCACTTGTTTTTGCATGGCTATTGTTCACTTAGTTCCAGTGCTGCGTTAATCTTCTGTGCAGATTGCCCGTTTCGCCAATGTACCCTCATTTGCATTCAGCGCATGGAATCTAATAAACAACACCCGGAAGCTTGGAGCGTGAAAGGGGTTCCTTCACGCTGACAATGTCAGAACGCAGCTTGCTAGTGGGCACATGCACGATGTATGCACTGCGTTTCTTGAAAATGCGTGCAAGAGTTTCACTGATGTGTGGGACGTAGGTAATTGCTGCACGTTTTGATGCAGTCCTTGTGGCTGCCTAAAGCATTAAATTCAAAAAGAAGCAAAGACGGCGACTAGCAGGAATCCGCATTGACATTACCAGGCAGAAGCGTCCACAAGTCCTGTATCAAAACGTGCTGCAACTCTCGTCCTACACATCAATCAAGCTTTTTCACGCATTTTCAAGAAACGCAGTGCGCACATCGTGCACATGCCCACTAGCAAGCTACGTTCTGACATTGTTAGCGTGAAAGACCCCCTCTCACGCTTCAAGCTTCCAGGTGTTGTTTATTAGTTTCCGTGCGCCGAATGCAAATTAGTGTACATTGGCGAAACAGGCAATCTGCGCAGAAGATTAATGTACCACCGGAACGAAGTGAACAAGGGCCATGCAAAAACGAAGCCCAAACCAGCCCTGACACCAGAGAAGGTCGGATCCGTGAAAGGTATTGCATGTAATATCTGGCATCAGAACTCATAGCTAACTCATAATTTAGCAAAAGCAAGCATCCCCTAATATGAAACTTCTGGCACAATAAATGGTCTCACATTTGAGAGTTTTAGCAGTCCGTCCGTTCCGTCACGTACGTAGCTAGCGTGTTTACTGGGACCCGTCTGGGCACTTGAGCATTCTTGACGGTAGGGGGATTAGTTCCGCGCGCCTGCCTTTGCCATGTCCGCGCCTCCTCGCTCTTCCGCGCGCGCATACGCAGACCGGTCCCGGCAACCCGGTAACAACGTAACGAACGGAACGGACGGACTGCTAAAACTCTATTGTGCCTGAATGCCATTCATGAATAATGGTTTGCTGCGGGCGCAGCCTGTGTTAGCTTACAAGAAAAAAAGCTGCAGGGTATTAGTTTATTCCCCAAAGTGTTGCGTTTTACTGGCAACCTGTTTGGCAATATTTGTTACCCTTTAACCACCTGGTCTTTTGTTCACAAGGTCACTGAACCCTTAATTATTCTCTTTATCTACAGCTCTTCCTCAGATCTATGTGGCCAGGACTGCGTCTGCGGAGCCCACTGAAGCCAGGTAAAGGTGGTGCGAAAGCACCTTTCGCAAAAGCACGGCGACATGCAGCCGAAATAAATCAGTGAGCAGCACAAAATGAACTCCTCTATTTTTATTTTGCTAAAAGGCCTACATGATTGCCAAACTTGTAAACCAGTTCCACACCTCACAGATGTGTCCTAAGTCAATCTCGTCATCGGACCTATAGCTTCACCAAAAGACTGCATTCAGACCAACAGACTCCATTCAGAACAACAGACTGCCACCAGACCGACAGACTGCCATCTGACCGACAGGCTGCCATCAGACCGACAGACTGCCATCAGGCCAACAGGCTGCCATCAGACCAACAGACCGATATGCTGAATTTCCGGATTGGCTGTTGAGATTTCTCTTGGGGCATCTGGCTTGTTTTTATTACTGTAGAACGTAATCGTACCGGAAACCATGGGGTATCCTCGCCAGGCAGAGTCACGAAAGACAATGTCGCTGGCGCCAATCGTGCAGTGTCCTGTAAGACAACTCCAAAGCGGCGGACTGCTGGGCTGCTAAGACTTGCATAGTGCGCCCATTACAAACAGCAGTGTGCATCGGTACTCCTATGATTACGTTTATTTTCGCAACTTTCATTGTTTGCCTCACCCTTTCAACTGCTGCAGAGGAACATGCCTTACATTTGGCGCTTAATATCTGACTCGACATGCCTATAAGCCCTGGGTAATTTGCGTTTGCTTTTGCTTGCCTCAGTTTAACACACAGCTGGGCATATGACACCATAGGTTCGGTTGCGGGAAATGAGCTAGTGGTTCGCATGGCCATTCCATTTTTTTACTAATTATATCGCTTATTTGAGCGCAATTTGCGTTAAGGTTCTGGCGGTATGATTCCAGCGAGGCAATCTTTCGAATGAGCCAAACCTGTCTATTTGCCAGCCCGGACCCTTTACGGTCATTGGGAAGGGGGGGGGAACACACACAACGAACTTTTTTTACCAATTTGTCCAAACTTTCCCAAAAACCGTGTATCACTGAGTCCATTGTATTATTGATTGACGTTTTTCTCTTCGTTTTTACTCCACGTGTCTCTAACACTTCTTAAGCCTTTGCAGACGTCTGATGTGCGGAACTCATACGCCGCGATGCTAAGCTCTTTTCAACAATTCGTAATGAATTATGCTCATTCCCGATACTACGATAAAATACACCATATTTCGCTAGTCTAACACGCTCTGGAATGAAAGCCTTTAAAAGTTAGAAAACTGAATTGACGCCGAGTTTCTTGCACATATTTAAGATAATGACACCACGTACGTGGCAGAACACAATATATTTGACGACAACAATTCGGTTAGTAACAATCTCTCGCTTCATAAGCTCCCTCATTCCGCACCTGCTTGCATTAAAACTGGAAAAGGGAACATTGAAATCATTTGCCATGTAGAGCGTCCTGACCTTCTTAATTTAAGGTGAAAGGTGCCGTTGGTAGATTCATTGCTCTTTTACGAACTTGCGGGATCAGGTTTATTAAAGACTTCCGTGTAAGTATAAATTTGATCTGTTTATACAAACCGTGCAGTCACGTTTCCTGGACTCCCAGTATTTGTGATGTCACGTGGTTTCCCTAGTGGCCGCTAAAAATGATTCCTGTGCTTTAAGATACAAATAAGCTGCGTCCAAGACGCTTCTTAGTGCTACTGCTTTGTACCAATAACTACTGAAGAGGGAACTAATCCCAGCAACAGTAATATGTGCAACAGCAGTATAAGATATGCTCGTCGAGGAATAAGAAAGTAAAAATTTCCGCAAGTGATGTTGACCGACTGTATTGAATTTGATTGTGTAGGATGTGGGGAAAGTTATCTCAATGGCAATGCGGATGGGCGTTTTGAATTCGACGTCGGTTTTGATCCTTATCGTAAAGTGCCAACATATTTGAGGGCTACTTTTAGCAAAAATAAGTGCGGTTTCGAATCGGGAAAAAACGGTAGTATTTGCGTGTACTTTTTCTATGCCGAAATTTTACGACACAGAGAAGTTACAATTACAATGGAAAAAGCGCTACTTAGAAAATAAGACGAATGAAGAGGCACAGTCTCTTCATTCGTCTTCGTGTTTAAGTAGCCCTTTTTTGATCATGAACGTATACCAACAAGCGCAACTGGCAGTTCTTCTAAGAAGTTACAAGTCGGCCATCAGGGCATTTACACTGCGCGCAAGCAAATATAGTGCTTGAAAACTACCGGGTGTTCTGGACTTACTCCGAACACATTTTCTTTAGCGTTATCTACTGTTTGTTTGAAGGCTAAGTGGAGTAAATCGCGCCCTATTTCAGAAAACGTGATGTTGATTTTCGCGCCGCTCTGCGGGCGCTCTAGTATGATCCCACTTCCGTGTGGCCAAATGGTCTCCTGGCCGCCTTGATGTAACAGCGCTCATCCTGGTTGCACCGCTTTACCGCTGGTGTATATGAGATGCCGGAAGTTCACCATTGTGCACTTGTTTAAGGCCGTGCACCCAATACATGGTTTTCTTAACTTGTATTTTGGTCTTCAATGCGGCACCCCACGGCTACGCCACTTGTAAATATGGAGCGCCTAGAGCGCCTGCGCTCCGATGCAACTCTTCTCAAACGCTTAGGAATTCATTCACTTTCCAGTGGTCTTTACACAGCAGTGCAGAGTGGTCTGATAGCCCCCGTAGGGCCTGCAAATGGGCAACACGTTTTGTTTATTTGATGCATGCGCCTTTTATGGCGTTTTCAACTTCCCTTCCTTCATCTCCTAATAACCTCCCAGGGTGTGGGAATCTAAGCTTAAGGGACAGACCTGCGTGTAAAGATTGCACTGGCTTTAACGGTGATTAAGGGGAGTATAAAGCAGCTCGAGCGAGCAGCCTACGTGATGCTCGGCATAGATGATGATACTGTAATCGGTGCAGCAGCAATCACGATAAAAATGATTCAACATTTTCTCCGCCACTGAATTACCGGTCAGTCCATTTCCCGTAGGCAGAAGCGGTGAACTTTTTGGTTTAAGGTCTGTCCATACTGAAAGCCACAGAGTGCTATACGAGCTAAGTTTGATTTCGCGGACTATCGTTGCGAGCTGTACTCTAAAGCCTGCATAACGTTGTATCACCGTTGCCGAGCACACCTGATCGTGTTTTTAGCTCGCCCATTGCCTTTTAACGATCCTTGCTTAGAAGGAGGAGTTCATGCAATTTTCTCTTCCCCGCCGTGGTCAACTTTCCTGTAAATTTCCTTTTCGACTACTCTACAATTTTGTCGGTCGCTGCGACGTCGATACTCTTGTAGGGTCACCGACACGGTCGAGCGTCTGCTCGGAAATTGGAAGGTTGTCGGGAAGGTCCACATTTTCTTTCCAGGGAGGTTTAATGTCATGTCGGCTACCCTGGTTCGAGATGAGCCGATCAAGTTCACGCATAATGGAGTCGTCTCGATGATTCGGAGCTTGGCCCTTATTTTCAATACTTTTATTACCCAAGGTTGCTCAAGAGATTGTATCAATTGTGTCTGGTGCACCGATAGAGTGGTACGATCTTTGAGCAATGAACCCTACTTGAAGGGTCGTGTCCTTGTCCTTGCAGTGTCCACCCAAGTATTGTCTGGACTGCTTTTAGTCTTGGTCCTGAATATTTAATATTGCAAGTCACAACATCCCAATAAAAGTCTGATCCAATTAAGAGAGCGATGTCGCTGTGGTCGGCATGCTCACCCTCGAGTCCTCTAGCTACGATGAACTGTTCTCGCCAAGCTCCAATCACAGTTTCATCGGGAATCGGAATCAACTGATTGCAACTCAATTTCACCTCAAGCGATTATATTGTAATACCGCAGGCTTTCTTGTCAGGCTTTGCAAGTGTACTCGCACTCTATCGAATGTTTGATTCTTTTCCCATCGAATCCTGCTACAGAGACGGTTTCTTTTCCGACCAACTCGCAACCCGGCTTCTATGGACACTGCCTCCGTCGAGAAGAATTCTGCCGATTAACTGTCTTTTCTGTCCTGGCAAGTTGGCGGTTCGCGTTTGGAGGAGCACAACACACCTCTCGTGTGTGGTCATCGCTGAGTCGTAGCTATGGCAAAGTCCTCGTTAACTTTCATCTTTTGGTCTTTGTTACAAATCGAGGAAGCATGCCGCGGCGGGCACGGCTGGCAGGGGACGTTTCTCCTGCATTGCCTACCAAGATGCCTTTGCGTCAAACAAAGAAGCGTCCCTGTCGAGAGAGGCGCTCTTGTTTCTGTTCTAAAGTTATCGATTCAGAGGAGCAAGACGCTGAGTCGTGCGTGGAAAAACAAAACAAGCATTTTCGAGTCCGAGATGTAGTACTGTGCAGAAATGCTACGGACGAGAGTTGGGGACATGTATGCTGCTGATGCGAATTGCTATCTCCGAACTCGTACTTCGCCGTATTTGGTGTCATTGCCTCCCAGCGTTCAAGGTCTTGCCTCCAGAAAAAACATCAGATGCTCAAAGTTGTTCTTCTGGGCGTTAAGTTGTTTCGAAGGATCATAATTTATTGTGGTTTTTATGGCCATCTGTGACCACTGAGGATATCTAAGCAACAGATCTGGAGGCAGTGCCCGGAGCAGAATCTTTTGAAGCATGGAGCAGTATGTACTAGGGCTCATCCAGGTGGTTTTTAGGCTTCTTCAACAAATTTGAAAGCGGTCATAGAGGTTCCGCAATCTCTCTACGTCGTAGGATGAAGCAACCGGTTTAAATTCAGTGAGGGCTTGCAAAAGATAACAAAGAAGCAGGACGTGATCTCCGAACCCCGGTTTGAGTAGTGCTATCACGTCCTTTTAACATTTCTCGGAAGGAGCCATTTGTAGTATTCCGGAAGCGGCTTTGCAGTGAAACTTTTGGCTACATATGAACATTGCGCCGCAGGTCGACGTTCGGGGTTAGTTTGTATGGTAGTTTTAAACTGGTTTCAGAATTGGAGCCAGTTTCGTCGGTATCTATCGAAGTTACATAACTAGAGGACTGGTAGTTTCGATGGCATTGCTACGGTCCGGGAAGGCGGTTGGCTTGTCTCAGAAGGTAAAATGCAAGACTCCCCACTCCGAGTCTCGCGCGACCGAAAATGAAGCTCCGCCATAACTTGCACAACTGGGTCGTTGAACGTCGCCTCCTACGAATTTTGCCGCTGGGACGAGATCATCGGAAGTATCTCTATAAAATGTCTAGTCTAGTTTCCGGATCTGTCGGAATAGAAACTCGGGAAATAGACGTATTCATTTGCATGGTAACATTTGCATTCCGAAGGGCCTCTTTGACGTTCCGTCCGATGCCTTCGAACTTCTCTCGCAGTGTGCTTCGCCGCCGTAGCTTCCTTGCTATAGAGGTCATTGTGGGTCCCAATAGTCTGATCCGCAGGAGCAGGAGTCGTTGTAATCAGGTAGCGGTCCTACTATTCGTCGTCTCCAATGTCAAATCACGGGTTTCACGGCACCAATCGTGGGAATCTTAGCCTACGGGACCAAGACCTACTTCCTGAGATGAGTAACCTTGTAGGTCGCAATGGCTTTAATAGCGACTATGAGAATGATGAAGCAGCCCGACCGAGCAGCATACGTAATGATCGGTATCGATGATGATACTTTAAGCGATGCAGCAGCAACACAGAGCCTCAGGCCTATTTCTAAATAAGGTAGTTCATTCATTCCTTTATTTTGATTGGTGACTCAAAAGCTTTCATGAGTAATGCAAACTTCGACTCGTGGAGATTCCGGTAATTAATACGTTCTGTAACATTTGCCGGTTCCATCAAGGTCAAGGTAGCAGGTGCAGTCACCTGGGCACATCCGTGCATATCTGTCGCCATTTGAGCACTGCAAGAAATAGGAGAAACGTTTATTAAAAACTGACGATCGCGAGCTTTAGGCACCGGTAATATTTCACTAGAAAAAACCTTTTGTCAGATCACTTTTACTTGCGGTAGAGTCTTATGGCCGTAAATAGGGAAAACTCCCGACAAAAATCTTGAAGCTACACTAGCCCACTAAAGGCAAGGTTGAGTGAAGAAGGTCAGGACATTGGTTCAAAATAAAAATTCGTCACAGATATGACTGCTTACCTGTTTGAAGGTGAAAGCCAAACGATGATCAAACACTAATACATTGCTACTTTGTGCTTTGCACAGCATTCTTCTGTATCACTTCTTTGTGTATGAAGTGAATTGCTGTGACAGGGCGAATGGCCGCCATTCCACCGGAAGCTTCCCTACAGTGAGCGCTCTTTGCATGCACCGTTTCTACTTCCACGTCATCATAATATTCACCTGGAAACCCGTTCGTCACAGCATGAGTTTTTCCCTCAATTGCAAGAGAACGGTCATCCGAAGTGTTACCGGAACGGGTCCTAGTCAGGAGATCATGGTTTTCACCGGGAGTTGCCACAAATTGCAGGGTGTGTACGCGGCGATTTGCCGGTTCGGCGACGTGCAAATTTCTATAAAACATTTGTAATCCGGTCATTGTCACAATTCCTCGGTTCGCGATGGAGTTGTACACACTAAGAAATTGGAGCCAGTTGTCAACACATAGGCTCCTAGCAGTTATAAAACGCGTGCAAGTGGGTTCTATTCTGTACGTCCCGAGACAAATTGCAGTGCATCGTTGTTTTCATACGATTACATCCCATGGGGACAGTTATCTTAGTGGCTGTGGTATAATACTTTCACTCGCGGTTTAGAGGCAAATAACATGGCCTCCGATGATAGGAGGTTTGTAATGTAACCTCCGTGCTTTGTACGAAGCAATGCAGCGCGCAAGGCGAACTCGGGCCAATTAAATTTATTAGCAAAAGAACCTCTACTGCATTCACTATTGGAGTTCTGCAATCCGGGAAAAGACCATGGGAAGGAGAAAAAAACGAGGTAGAATTCATATGAAAGCTTGATCGCAATTTTCAAAATATGATTTTATTTTTTTGTAAAGCTTTGGTTGGCGAGGTTTAAATTGGAGGACAAGGACAAAATAACAGCACACCTGAATGTAGAAGAGGTAGAATAACGGCAGTTATTTATCGTCTGCTGTCAGTACATGGCTCATACCCGAGGACCTTGCTGTGGGAGACGGCTAGAAATTGTTTTACCGGAAGCACTGCGAACAAATTGTACAATATCGATGTGCTCAGGCCACCATTTACGCATGTGCTGTGCCATCTCAGTTGGAGTGATGGATAACTATTAGTTACAGTTGTTTATTATTAAATAACATTCGATCCATCGGCAAGCATGTTTTAATTTTAGGCTGCCCGAAAAGGTCTTATGCGAACGCGAACGCGAGAAAATTCGAGGTGGAAAAGCCTCCACTGCATTCAGGCTGTGGTTTGGCAGTGCAGGCAGTGGCATCACTGACCACATACGCCCACGCAGTGGCTTGGGAGAAATTCTTCTTCTGGTCTTCTACAACATTGGTGCAAGAAACCCGGGAACGACGCCCCCTCGACCATTCGAAAGTGTCCGCCCTTGGCTTCAACAATGATGGAAGCCAGCGACCCCACTGATGCCGACGGACATGCCTGCGTACCGAAGGGCCCCTGAGAAATGTTGACTACACAAGAGAAGTTCATCACGTGAATGTCAAGGAGTGAATTGAGAGCCCTATAGTCACTTTGAAAAAATATAACGGTTGACACAGAAAAAGAGCACATTGTTCTGAAGCTTCGTGCTATCAGAGTCTCTAATGTAAAACGGCAGGCAGCTCGTGCAGTATTTAAAGAAAATTTGCGACGATGCCCTTGCCGCCTTGAAGTGTCCGCAGTCCAGGGACCTTGGACTAAAAAGCCCTCTTTACCGGCTCCAAGAATATGAAGTAAGCTGAAATGGCTAGAAAAAGCGCTTCAGCCATACGTAGCCCCTGAATGTCTCGATGAAGTGTTTAACACATGCTTTCAAAGGGAAGAGATTTTAATTGAGACCAGAGCCAAATTATGATTAGCTTTAGAAGAATTAACGAAAGCAGATTTTCAGCGTACTACTTGAGTCTTATCCAACATCTGCAATTCTTCAGTCGTACTGAAGTTAAGAAAATGATAGATAACCGATATCCACATCATTCAAATCGGACACCCCCTTGTATCATCGTGAACACCGTTAATGAGGCCATTCTGAGAGAAGGCGCTCCGGGTAATTTTCAAACAGCGAAGCATGAATTCTTTAGTCAGCAGCAGTCAGAGAAGACGCCTAATGACAGTTAGAAACAGGAGCTCGAGTCACCTTCACCAGCCCTCGGCTTGAAAAAGCTGCCACAAGACCAACTTACGATGCACTTCAGCCTGCACATAGCCCACACAGGGCTACTTGAAGGACAAGCTTCAACAACCAACCTCAACACCTTTTTTCTCGTCAAAACACTTGTGCACAATTCAGGCCTTTCCCCAGGCGTTTCATTGTTGACCCGTTTAACAGTTGACCGTTTAACAGCTCAACTTAGGAAATGCATAAATGATTGGCCAAAGTGCGAACGAGTAAAATTTAGGAGACCGCCGAAGCTCTTTGTTAGACGAACGAAACATACGCCCTCGGAATCGACATAAATATCGTCTGTTCTGCAAACACTGCAAGAAAAAAACTATAGTGAACCCGGCAGGTACGATCCACACAAGCGTCACAAATAGTTTCAAGCGATTCCCAAGAAAATCGTTTACCCTCACGTGGAACGTACTTTCATTAAACTGTGGTTTCTGTCTACAAGTCTGTTACCGCACACGAAACTGGCTGCCGCAAACGCCATTGGCGCTACAAACACTGCTGGAAGATGACGCTGTCGTCCTGAAAGAAAACAGGATGAAAGTTGAAAGTGATTGTGCCTGTGAAACGGACAACAATATTCCGCCAACTAGTTTACTCACTCTGTCGGGGCGGAGAGGATGTTGTAAAAAAAGAAGTTCCCGGACTCCCGCGTATTAGTATCATCTTTTTAGAAAGAAAAATAGTCCTTCCCTCTGAATGTCCCGGCCCTTTGTCTTCTGGTTTTCCGCAATAATGGGCTCCCACTTCTTCTTGGTGTTAATACCAAGGTACCTAACGGATTCTTCTTCTGGGGACATTCCCAAAATATGGTGTACGCCTGCCCGGTCCATCCATAGCTTACATTCGCTCGAGTGGATGCCGTGGCAACAATGACTGTACAGGGCCGCATTGTGGAATGTGTCTGTAAAAGGTGCATTCCTACAAACTGCCATTTATTGGGAGTGCATTGAGCAGGGGGATACTCAACCCGTTCCAATCAGCAATGATTACTTATGTCTCTACGAGGCCACGCCGTTCCTTCCCAACCCAGCATGCAACATATACGGGAAACGGTACCAGAATTGTTCTCGTTAAAAATGCATGAAGGGCTTAACTTCAAGATGTCCAACGTTTTTTCAAAAATTTGCCTGGAAGCAGTGCGAACGCGTAAAAATTTAAATGAACAAAGCTTTATTGCTGTGTTTTTAAAAAGCCGGAAAATACCAAGCGGGGTCGCAGGGTGAGAGAGAAGCATTAGTTCTGTCTCACGGGTGGCTGAAGTCTCACTTTTACGATACTTTCGCCAAGGCAGCATACACCGGGCCGGTGGTTTTGTGTGCGTAGGCGGTAGAAAAATATTGACCGTGACTAAGCTCAGTCGGTATAACAGCTGTGTACTCCTGAAACATCAATCACATAGGTGACTCCAGAAACCTCAATCACATAGGTGCAGAAGTCCCTGCTTGATGTTGATATTCCCTCTTAGCCATTTGTACTGCGGAAGGGGCGGGGCGTTTTAGATTGAAAACTGCCACTGACCCGTTTATATGCATGTTTGGAGAACACGTCGGAATTGGTTATGGGTAATTTGCCAATTTGCGTGTGTAGCATTTGTATGCAAAAGTCTAATGATACATCACCAAATGAATTCTTGTTGAGAAATAGATAAACGCATCCAGAAAATTGCCATTCTGGATAATTCAACTAGGGGTTGATTTAAATAAAAACACGCACAGCAATTCTTAGACATCCCATTGTGTTTCCTAGGGCAGCCAATAGTAGTTCGACATGAGAAGTGGCCGGCAATGAAATGAGGAGTTTTCAAAGGAAATATTTAAGCCTTTATTTTCTAAGTACGATCTATATTTCCAAAATATTGCAATACTGATTACCTTCATTGAAGTAGAGATTCAATACAAGAATTTAAAACCTCTAGTACGGCAGGTTCCACTTGGTGTAATATCACCTTTTGCGCCTTTTCAATCAGCGAACGGTGTAATTCTTATAATATATGTTGTGAAGGTATATAATCAAGTAACTACAGCGTGCGTACCTATCATTATGTACAAACCTTTCCTCTTGATCGCATCATCAACCTTAGCCTTGAATTGAACGGATCTCTCTTCGTTCGTTCCCAACCCAATGGTAGGCGGATGTGTTCAATTACATCTCCCCTTCTCTTTAAAGGGGTCCTAAACAGGGTGGCAAAGGTTGCGATATAACGTTCGGAATCACTGGAGTGCGTTCCAAGAAACGTGCTGCCGAACAATGATTTAAAAGCGTTGAGCATTAGTCGAGGTACTGTTCATTAAAAAGACTAAAGTAGGGCCTGGAGCTTCTACCCTCTAATCGCGCCTCCAAGCACTGTGGAAACCTGTGACGTTACGGACTAGGGCAAAACCACATAAAAAAACATGGCAAGGCCCGTGGCGGTGCGAGATGCGCGGACTCATTGCCTCCGCTCTGCAGAATGTAACGCTTTTTGTAGCAAAAGCTGCACTACGCTACCTCGGGTGCTCATCGCAGGGTGCCCAGTTTTGACCTTGAAAGGTAGAGGTCAACCCACGGACCACGAATTATTAGGATGCGAAACAGGGCTTGCTCAGGTGGCGCGATAAAGTCACGGCCCCGGGCACGGCACCGATGCGCCCTCTGTGGCGCGGCGGCACAACCACAACGCGCGCGGAATGCTTTCCGAAAAAGCTTGCCGGTTGAATGTCAGTCCGTGCCACGTAGTTAGTGGTCAGTGCATAGATGGCTGCCGTAATGGGCAGACGACGCCCACGAATTCCTAACGCGACTGCACTTTCATTAGAGTCGGTTTGCGGCGAAAGAAATCTTTGCGTTTCAAACATCATTGTTGTTTCACGAAGGGGCTTTAATTTTTTGTAGAATGTGAAACCTACAATAAAAAAAAACTTGCGGTTGATAAGCTGGGTATAATTATTTCCAGGGAATGAATGATGGTTCTTATCATCTATGCCTTAAGTTCAAATTTTGACTGTCCTAACGTCCACGCCCTGCCTGTTCAACATCCAAAGCGCGCGCAAATCTGAAAAGCCCGCGAGAAGGGGAAGCGGCGAGAGGGAACAACTCGTGTCGTGAAGACGGTGTCGGCAGACGTCGTCTGCTCCGGGATTCCTTTTACTTGTTAGTTTTAAGCACGGTACAGCTTGTAACTAGGGCAGAGCTTATTATTAACTGCTGTAAAATGACCAGAACTTCTATTTATTGACCTTAAAGAAAGAAATCTTGCAACCGTTACAATTTATCCGACGATATTACGTTTTTTGTGCGTCACAACCGTAGAAGACATGTAAACTATGGCAACGCCGTTGATGCGTCATTTGTTGTGATGCTCCGCAAGCTGCATTTCATCCCCGCCAGAGAATGACATTAACGTGCCGCCCACCCGCGCTTTCCCAGCCCAGCGGATTACCTCAAATACTTCTTTCTCCGTGGTCAAACCTCTGCCGCTTTCACAAGCGCCCGGCACGAAGCAACCGCCCGATGGCAGGGAGAGATTGGCGGCGGGGGAGAGATAGGCTTATTCTTGGATGAAACCAGCGCGAACTTAAACAAGACAAAGGAAGAGGAACACAAATGACAGCCACTGGTCTAAAAACTAGTTTTATATCAAGAAGGGTGAATATAAACATTTAACTTATATAATAAAAGAACTCTACATGAGTAAAAGAAGTTCATAAAAGCCACGGTGATAAGCCAACCAGATAGGCACCGACTGCAGCGTGCTTGGCTCACGCGCTTTTAAATGCAGAGCATTTCTTTAACTCAAGATGTCACCCGTTCTAGTTGTCCGTAGTAGTCCGCACCCCTCCCCCTACAATATATAAAAAATATTACTTACCGGCGCCTGGTTTCGATCCCAAGACCCTGCGGGTGGAACGCAAGGTATATGGTGCTCTACCCTCTGCGCCACAAAGCCGACACAGAATGGAGGGCTACGAACGCGCCTTATATCCTTGACTCTCTCAAACTACGTCAAGAAGCTGCTGATACAACGCATTCACTACCTATGGGCGGAACGCGAGGTACATCGTGCTCTTCCCACTGCGCCACAATAATCATACCCACCTGCTGATAAATGATGTCACGTGACCACGTAATTACGTCTCCTCATTTATTTACAATACAACAACAGCAATACAATACATTACAATACAACAACAAGAAGTGCAACAACATTAACGTAACGCAAACTACTTAACGTCGTGCGCCCCCGGAAATGCTCTGCATTTGATCATGCCCCTCGCGAGGGGGATGTTTAGTTTCCTGCCGCAGCAAGAACCAGGCGGCCTCCTGCGCAGACATTTCCACGCCCTTGAGCACGTTCACTTGCAGATTGCGGAGCAGTTCCTTGTAGTCGTCGTTGGGGTTCTCCTTGAGCATTTGTGTCTTAGTTTTTTGCTACTCGTTCTGCTATGTGGAGTGATCCCATAATTTCGCGGGGCGTTTTTCACGGTGCCTAAATGTAATGGCGGGAAAATTAGGTTCGCATCAACGAGGCTTAGTATAACTTGAAGAAAGTTGGGGTGATGGGGGCCCATTAATGAGAGTTCCTGCTCTCTCAAATGCACGTTGATACAAATTGTGTTCCACTTCCTTTGTCTTATTTTAAGTTCGCGCTGGTTTAATCCAAGAATATATCATCCCAACTAGCCAAGCTTGCAACCCTTCCGACGAGGGATAGGGGAATACGGAATGGAGACATGCGGAGGACCCGCTTGGCCAGCTGGCGGAGCGCCGACACACAGCAGCGGCACGATAGCGGGGAAGGACAGGCGTTAGGGGAGAGTACACCATGGGGAGAGATAGGCTAGGATGGAACGGAGACGTGCGCCGAGCCCGTGTCTCCTCCAAGCGGCGGAAGGCGAGGTGGCCGCCGCCGCATCGATAAATGCGCGCCCAAAGGAAGGCCAGGAGGCCACCTGTGGCGCAGAGCCGTGTGTGATGGAGATAGGCGAACTTTAAGCTGTGGTCGCTCCTACAGCGGCAGGCTGAAGAAACGCCGTGAGGTAAAAAAAAGATCATGAATACATACTGTATTCATTGCAAACGAGTGTGTATATCATTGTGAAATCACACCTCAACAATGGCCATAGCCAGAGTACTGAAGCTACCGCTATCAATTAGGTTACCCAAGGCTAAACCAGAGCAATTTTTTTCTAGCAGCCGAGGGCATGCTCCGCCTGCTGCTGCTGCAAATGCTGAGAGGAGTAGTCTGGCTGTCATCCCTCATCGAACTGCCGTGTGGCGGTGCTCCTCGAATCGGCTGTGCTCGCTTCGGCACATCAGTTTTTTAATTAGAGAAAACAAGCATTTGAGGGCCACGTAGGTGGTTATTAATTCAACATGCTCGCTCAGGACACTAATTCAATTCCACCGATGACTAGCGGCCCGCTGGCGTTTCTTCATGCGACGCTGTCCCGCCGAACAGGTCCTTATGAGGTCGGTAGTAAAGGCTTCGCACGACCACCGTTTTTCAGTCACCGCTTTACGAACCCGCGCCGACGACAACTACCAGCGAAATCGGTCATTGCAGTATCACCACCTCTCATGCATTTATAAACTGCTTTTAAGCAATAATCTTCCTCTTGCGGGCGGTGACAAGTTTTAGCCGCTCCGGGGTTTGCCGTAGAGTACATGCGCTACAGAGTTGGATCCTTGTCGGTCGTCCATGCAGGTGCTTCCCACGGTCGCACGTGCAGTGCCGTTTCCGCCAGCAGAGAATATCAGTGGTTTTAAGCGTTACTTATAACTTCTAAACAATTTACTACATCTTGATTTTTTGATTAATTGTGGGGTTTAACGCACCGACGCAACACAGAAGATGAGGGGGTCTGTAGAGGAGGGCTCCAGATAAATTTTGACCACCTGGAGATCTTTAAGATGTCCTATATCTACAAACCCAAAAAGCTCATGGGATTCATTGCGATAATGGACATCCGTCCGTACTAAGGTATGCCGGGCCACCGGTGGTGGAGCGCCGCTCCCCGGAATCACACCAGTGTTTCCCGCTGAACCTGGAATGCTGATTGGTTTGTGGTAGCATTTAAAGGCACCCACCAACAACGGTGCCGTAGTGTTCAGTGCTTTGTGCGTCAAAGATACTGCGTCAGACTTTTCCGCTGCACGTAAGATCGCGGAAGTGTGGCTACGAGAATCAACAGGTAAGCGGGGAAAGAAAAGAAGACCCTTTTTTAATGCGTGTCTGGCCTCTTTTTTACGGAGAGGTGTAACATTTGGTAGGCGTTGTCTTGAAGGGGTGCTGTAGCGATTGCGGACAGAAACCACGAACTTTGGAAGCCAGTTCAGGGCCGCTTTAACTTCGCTATGATTGAAATACAATCCCTCTACAGAAAATTATATACACACGAGCAGTTCATATAGACAATCTATTGAACAGCGCAGGTGGAGTTGGTGAACAACAAGACGCCTCCTGTCGTGAATTAAGGGCCATCCCCCTAGAAAGAAGGCCGCGGCCGCTTCTCTAGATGACGCGACAAACAAAAACGCTGGTGTGTACGTGATTTCGGCGCACACTATTGATCCCGAGGTGGTCAAAATTATTCCGGAGCCCTCCACTACAGCGCGCCTCATCGCCTGCGTTGCGTCGGTGCGTTAAACCCAACGACTAGACTGCAGTGCCAACTCTCACAATAAAGGTTCTCTCCGGCATGCAACTACCTAGGGGGTTTAACATGTTGCCCGAAACACCTATTGACTTTAGGTTACTAAGGTTACCGTAACGCCGAGCGATGCATTAGGCTTTCTCGACGTCAAAACCCACCGCGAGGCGAAACTGTTTGTGGACGAAGCCACCCTCGATGAACACTTAGGTTTCACAAAGTGGTCGTTCTGGGATCCCACCGCTCGCAAGCGTGCCTGGCAGCTCTCGAGAGGCCATTGTACTCGAGAATTTACACTAGCCTCAGGTTTATTACTATCTCGAGAAGATTACAAAGGAAGCTGCTCAGAATAGCTGGCGGGTCGATGGCTGGCGGGATAGGAAGCGTCGTTCTGCTCCTTTATGAAAGCCACTGCTATGGCCTCCCTTCAATAATTTATAAGGCACCCCGAATGCCATATTTTTTTGTATAAGTGTAGTAGTGTTTCAAGTGTATCTGCGCGTAAGTGTTGTATCATAGTGCACGTAATGTCTGCGCAGGAGCGGAAGGCTTGAAAGTACTGAGTGCCATCTTTAGCTCATGATGTAAAAGGGTTCTGTTATAAGAGGTGGTCGACTTAATAGTATCACGCAAGGACTCCTCTGCCCTTGATGTGTTGTGTCTCATGAACGTCTTTGCGTTGTGCGCAAAACTATACACGTGTTGAAGGGTTTTGCAAGTATGTAAGCCTTGTCTACAAGTGTTTTCTTCTACTAAAGTAACCTCGGACAAGTATTGTGTTTTTTGTGTTTTGTTTACCTATTTTGTTTCATACTATTGCGTGTGTCGGTGCACGAGTTTATGAATTCCAAGGTGTGCCAACTCTCCCTTTTTGCCATATGGCGCAGAGGCTTCCTATCTGCTTTTGCTCGTTTAAAGGAGATGGGGTTCTGCTACGTCTGGTACTGACGAAGGATTACCGACGCCTTGTTCTAGGCCTGTCGCTCTCGCCAACAGTCGTTATTGCACCAGGACCTCTTTAGGTTGCATGGGCAGCAGGGGCCTCAGGAATTGACTTTTTAGCTTCGTCGAGGATGTGCGCCGTGGTAAGTTCAGCCGTGATGAGTGTGGCTGGGTGTGTGTCTAGCTTGGATGTGGTTTTGTCAATCTACTCTTGTTCGCTCTTGATTCTTTGGATCTTTCGAGGAAATGTGAACTGTTTGGGCATTTACCTATGTATGTTAGTGAGGTAGAGCAGTGGTCACTACCTAATGGATCTGTGATAGAAATAGAACTGGAGATACAATAACCAAGTCAAGGAAATTAGTATTTGTTCTGCCCTAAATTATGGTCTGTAGGCTGTTGCTGGTTAAAAAGGCATGATCCCGAGGGTGTTGGAAACTTCACTATCAGGCGACCTCGTGCATCCATGCAGAAAGATGGCCAAAGATAATTGTGTGCTTCAAGTCGCCTATAAGCCTGTATTACTCGGGAAATTAGTAAAGGAGCACCTTGAAATGAGAGCCAGAAAGTGAAAAATCAGAAGGAACGTAACTCTAGTATACCGTTAATAACCGATCAGATATTATTGGGCGGATTGCTACAGCGTAAAGTACAGTAATCAAATTGATAAGGTGGCATGTAATAATTTCTGGGCAATCATGGCGTCACAGCAAGAATAGTGTGAGCAGCCATGGCTGTCCTTTGTGACTACTGTTTATTACTCAAGAAATTGGTGTGTTTGGAATATAAATATGTTCTTTGGACACACATTACACTTGGATGATTAGAATGCGGTACCTGGTTCACACCGTCAAGGTTATTAGGAAGGCATGTACAGTTGCAGTGAACACTTTCTTTTCACATTATTAAGTGTTTGGAGCTACTGGACGACGATTGTTTATGTAATGTCTTTAAGGCTGTTATTCTCGTAAGGTTTTTTGGATTCTCTGTGAGTTTAGACGAAGAAGCGCGTTCCTGTTGCAGCGACGCAGGCAGGAAAGGTCCGACGACCATCTTGTCTTCAGCTGTCCTAGGTGTGCCCGGTGACTGGGCGCTGGGGACATGGTACCCTTTAGTGTGCCCTTCGTTTGAGCCATCACTGTCGAGGGCGTGAGGAGAGCCACTGGTGGCACCGGCAGTGCTGTTGGGGCTGGAAGCGACAAGGGGAACTTCGTGTTTATCTCCTCGGCAACAGCGATTGTACTGGAGGCCGGGGAAGCTGGGGCAGGAGCGGCATTGGTTTCGATCGAGCCTGCTGCCTCCACAACCGCTGCGGACTCAGCAAGCGGTGTGGTGACGGCTTGGGCTGCCGTGGACAACCCAGCAGATTACAGCGGCGCGCCCAACTCAGCCTCGCTGACCTAGGTCGCCACCGAAACTAGACGCCGCTCCTCCTCCATGGCGAGCTGCGTCAGCGTACTTCTCCAGAGGGAAAGAGGCGAGCTTCTTTTGCGCTCTGGGGAGGTGATGTTCTCAGCGACCTTGTTATAATGTTTTATTCAAGTGGAAATTTTTGCACCAATCTGGAAGTATGCCGCGTGTGATCCCCAACAGTTCATGCAAGTAAAGTTATTGTATGGACACTGGCCAGAGGTGTGGTCATCTGACGCGTTTTGCACAGGTTGGTCGACCGCTACAAACGTTTGTACCATGGCCAAACCACTGACATTTGCAGCAACGGTGTGGGTTATGTATGTATGGCCGCACTGAGCAACGAATGAACTCTGTGTTGACGAATTCGAGAAGTATTGAGCGATGAAATGTTAGGAACAAGTGTTTAGTTCGAATCTCTGTTCTCTCTTCGTATTGTAATCCGTCTCACTGCTCTTACGCCCTCAACTCACAGGCCGTTTTGCAGATCGGCTTCGGCTTCCTTCATTAGATCAGGATCGGATACTATGCTCTTAATTCTGTTCAGGCTACGGTGGGGTGTGACTCTGACTGCCAGATCGGCGATACATGTTTGGGTAAGGAGTTTATTCTCTGTTTTTGGCTACTGACTTCCATCCGGATTTCACCGGTTTGTTGTTTTGGGCTTTATGTGATTCGCCATTGATACCTTTAAGAAATTTGCAAACGAGAAATAGTGAGAGTGAAGCAAGAGGGTTTGAGTGGTCTATTCACTCTATCATCGAGAAGCGAGCGCAATTCGGTTTAGGAAAGCTCAAGTTAGGAAGAGGTGGAAACAAAACTTCCGTATGGCCCCTTTTTGTTTCGGTAGGGGTTTATGAAATACCATATGGCATGTAATAAAAGCAAGGGACGGGGGCTTCTTCATTCTGAAACTTTACCCTGACAGGTTGAGATGTCCCGGAGATCCCTGATCTGCTAAACACCCAGGGAGCTCATTGGCGAGAACTTGAATAGCGGTCCAACGTCCACCGTTGAAAGCTTTTCCACAGTTTGTCACAGCGTCGGTATGGGGCTCGGTGTCCCGGTATCGCCAATACCATCACCTTAAATACACAGGGTGCGCCTGGTGGGGTGCAACATATTTACTAATCGTATTATTGCGCTAACAATCCAATCGGATGGGGCCGGCCTTTCCGCTAGCCGTCGACAACAAGGCACGCTATTGCAAATCGCACGCAGCATTACAGATATTGCTTATTCGTGAGAATAGTTGAAAGAAACGGACCTCGTGCGTCTCATTCAGGTCCTTCGAGGTACCCGCAACAAGTACAGAAGCTCCCTTGGCTATAAAAAACCTAATTTCCAAATCGGGATATCATTCGCAAAGCTGATAGTTAAGCACTAGGGCTCCCCTACATTTTCCACAACAAAAGTTTTTTAGATAGCATTCAGCCGTCATAAAGTCCGATTACTGTAGGTTCGTCTCGGTCACGGCGTATACCCGTATATCTTCCTCTTCTAGCGGCTTAGGAATATCCATCCATTTTTCTCTTTTCCTGCTACTCGTTATGTTTATGTCAGCGATCTTCTTTCTCACCCTTTCTCCTTCACACCCCATCGGCGCCCTTTTCGTCTGCCTGCACCCATCTGTCCCGCTTCTTTCTTTGATGATTGCCCACGGGTCTTCGCTAAGGCTTGTGCCCCCCTAAAAAAGCCATTCCTAGCGCAGCGTGTCATCGCCCGACGCCTTCTACCACCTGCCCACTGAAGTAAACTTCGTCACGCTGGAACGCCTATTTTACCCCAACCCGTCGGACATCCTCGTTCATGTCTACGACTGTGAAATTAAGCGCCTTGCTTAGCTCCCGTATGTCCCAATTATCTGCCAGAACTTCCGTTTCCACATGCACCCCTCGCCAACTGGTCTTGGGTACTATGCTCCCGAACATCTGCAAAATTACACACAGCGTCCTGCGCTCCCCCACCCTCATTTCCAGTTTTTTTCACACTGCAACGCACCTCCCCTGCAGAACGTCATTGGTACTTCCGGAAATAACCACGAGGATGTACCCCTGCAGGTTCTCCCACATCTTTTCTATCAGTTTCTCCAAAACTACAATGAGCGTCTGAACAGTGAACACTGAAACCTGCACGCTCTCGACCCCCTCTCCCGTCCACTTATCTCCCCTCGGAGTAGCACATTTCCGAGTCCCCTTCCATGATCACCTTGAGCTCATTTCCCTTCGGCAGGTACCTCGGTTCAGCAAACTGTTTACGCGGCATCTGAGTCAGCTCGACCTCCACATCGTTTGGATCCCTTTCGCTTAGTCCTCCTTTTTGGCTACACTCCCTGCCCTGTCCACTACTGTTGTCTTCGGCGCCACGCCCTCTGGAAGTGCCTGAGTCGATGCGTACGCCATTATTGGCCAGTATGTCATGCCTCGTCTCCAGCTTGTCCGTCATCTGCTAGAACCTTTCTTTGAGTGCCTCCCACTGCTTCCTTTCATTTTTGCGGTACTTCTGTAGCTTTCCTACTTAAACCCTGAGCTGCTGCTTTTCTTCCTCGAGCCGGTTGAGGCGCCGCGCTAGCCCACACTCTCCATATAAAGGTTGCGTGAAGGTTGCGTTCCGGCTCCCTCCATGGTGACGTTCAATGATTACCACTTTCAAAAAAATAAAGGAAGCTCACACCTATAACAACGATGTGAAAGTATAGGCCGTTGTGACCGAAAAGACGAAACATATCCGCTACAATTGCGTACGTAAGCTGTCCTGATGGTCGTGAAGCTGGCGTACAAGTTCCCTACCTTCCAGTCTTACGCGCTAGTGTGAGCTACCTTGTAATTTTTTGCCTAAGCCACTGCAGAAGCCAGGGACTTGGAGGTTGCTACGAAACACACAATCAAGAGCGTTTCCTTTTTTCTCGCTCCTCGGTGTTTTTGCGAGTATCGTTTTTCTAACGCCACTGCCTTTTCCGAGGGCGCTATACGGTCGCAGCTAGATGCGCGCTTACGAGTGCTCGTCCTTTTCGTGCTATTCCTTCCTTCAACGGCGAACTTACGGCTTGTAAACCAGCTACGCTGCTAATATTAGGGTTTTCATCCTGTTTTTTATGGCGGGACGTCACGGTTTTCCTGTGTGGAAACACGCGCTTAACATAGGCGCTATTAATGGGCATGGCAGGCAAGATCAAGATAAGTTCGCTTTTTCTTGAAACTGTTCTCACCAGATAAGTACGTAAAATATACCCATCTGTCCAGAATTTTTTTTTTCTGCAAGAGTCCGCTAGTGAAGGTGACAATATTTTCACGCGAAACGTTAAGACGCTGAAACAGACGTAAACGGCTGATAAAAATGTTAGGCGAGGCGGTCAAAAATAAGCTCAAATCCCCTCATTATAAGCGGAACTGGAAGTCCGATCCACTGTCGATAATCCCGTCACTGTATGCATTGCATCATCATTCCGCCATGTTTACCTTTGTCCGCCATCGTTGTCACCCCGTTTCCATAAGGCGAGTGATTGCCATTGCCTCACGTCATTCCTATAAAGCTGGCCGTGGCTGCAGCATAGTGCATGGTCTGCAAAAATCTTTCCATTACCTTGATTTTTGCTATGTTCGTTATGATTTCCGCGATGAATCTTTATAAACATCGGTACCTTGTTTCTCCTGTTAAAATTAACGTTCAACAAGATAATTTGACTGCCCAAGTCGGTCTTAAAACATGGTGGTTACCGGCTTTTTATTATCGAAATACGGCTTAAAAACAAACATATTGTTAAAACCATTAGTTAAGATATCGATTGACGGTTTCGTGGCATCTCTGTTGGTCTTGGATTGCGCCCCTTGATGACCCGGAATTGGGTGGTGCAGTCGAAAACAACACGCCTGATTTCCGGTGGAAATAAACTGTTAATGCGCAGAGAGTAGCAGAACATAGAACTGCGCTGATACGACGGCGGTTCACCGTGGCGTGCAACTAGACAACCATTTTTGGCGTCGAACTACCGCCGTCTGCCAAAATCATCCAGATGACCCATAAACACAGCATAAATCTATCACAAACAACATGCTGGAAAACCATAGCCAAGGACACAGAGAGTCTCCCCTCGTCCTGACTATTCTTCCTCTCTATTGTTCTCGCCTAAATCACTTCACCACGTTGCTCCCCCATCCCTCACGACGGAAAAAAGACAGTCTCACGAGAGGGAAAAACAGTTAAAGCCCTGAGAAACACCGAACTTTATCGCGCCGCCATTGCTGGCGCCTGGATGACTAAGGAAACGAAGTACTGCTCAACAACGCCAGCTCTTCGCTTTAGCCTTTACAACCCCCTCCCCCCTTCCCAAGACCGCGGTCCAAGGGCGTATTCCGTAGATATACACGAGAACGCCTCAGCCCGATACGGCGGAAGCACTTTGTGCGCCATTCTACCTTCGTACTGAAATCGCAGCCTCGCGCGATGGCACCGTTGTACGTCGGCAACATTAGAGCGAGAAGCAGCAAAGCGCGTCAATTCCAGTGAAAGTTGCGAAAGAGAGGTTTGGGGGCGCTCAATGATCTCTGGCGTCATATTGTACAGCGGTTCGATAAATATAACGGCGGGCTTGTAACCTATCCAGTAAACATATTCATAACACCAAAGGAACACATTACCGTAACTCCATTCATCAGTTTTTACAAATGGGTTAGTTTGGCTCGCGAACAATTATTTACTTATTATTTTAGCCATTACTTACTTTTGCTTTGCAGTCTTCCCATATTTTTGCGAAGACGCCATTGTGTGGTCTGTCAAAATGCCTGGAAAATATTTGAAAGCTGAATATTTTCAAACGGCAAAATATTCATTGCGTATTATGCTGATAAGCATCACAAAAAGGTAAGCGTGTAAATTAAAAAGATTGAAGCGATAGATGTAAAAATCTTTCAGTCAAATATTTTGTTCGTCATTTCCACTGCGGTGGTTTTGCAGAAATCGGGTGTTGTGTAATGGTATTGTAAATTGATTATACACTTAAGGGGGGAGATTTAGATGAAACGCAACCTTTAATGCGTGGGAAACTGCGGCGTGTACAGTACATTTTAAACGCACAGCCGTAATGCATGCCGCAACTGATACTCAAGGTGCTTGCAAGAATGGCTGGGAACATCGGAGGAAATAGAAGTGGCATTTTCCGTTCCATATGAAAGCCATAGAGCTCATATATCCGGGGACGAGCTTTAATAACGGAAAGCCGTTGGCGAGCGTGTATGGAAACAAGCAAACAAGCACAAAACGCAACATCATCTAGATGGCGTACACGCGGATCATAATTATTGCATAGCCAACGCCGCAAGTTCCTATGTGCGTGTAATGCTCTGGTGCGGATGTTCTTTGTTCCATCATTGTCAACATGACCCTAATGCTGTGTACCAAGCATTCGGGACTACCCAAGTTTTGCCGATATCGTGTATGAATGTTTAATAGAGAGATTTCGACCTGGGTTATTTCTTTCAAACTAAACTTCACCGTTTCGAAAGGGGCAACCCTTTCCTAATAGTTCATGGTTATTTTTGTGTTGTAATGTATTAACGCTTTGTGAAGTCAACATTGACGCTTGGCTATGAGGCCGCACTTTTCAGTGGTCGTACCAGCTTTATTAATCGCCACAAAGGACATGGTTGAAGCGCTTTCTGTTGGCGCAGGGCCGGTGTAATTATCACGTTCTGCACGGGTTTCAAGCAACGAACTAGTTGCCGAAAGCTTCTTTCCGAAAACTGGTTTTTGTGCTAGCTCCGGAAAGCAACGTCTCTGAACCAGGTGAAATCCTAATCAGTATGACGATAGTGCTGTCAGCAACTTATATCATTCTTGGGCGTAGCACAGCTCTCCTGTCTTGTTCTGGATTTGTTAACCATAACAAAACCTGCCACGCAAATTTAGAGAATCGTTCGTTTTACAGAAATAAGTAGTTAGGCTGTAAATGAAGGAATGACCCATATTGTCAAACGCAACGTGTCGGCCGTAAAGTGGTGGTTTAGTCTCAGCATATGCATAATGAGGTCTGCCAACGTACTCAGGTTGCCCGCGCAAATAATAACTCCTCTTCCAGTAAAATGGCATGACAGTGCTTTTGACTACTTGTTGGTTAAAGCAATGTTGTTCCGTCCAATTTTTTTTTGAAGACCCACCATGGGTGGCACTTTATTTTGTAGTTTGCTGACCCTCTCCCTATTAAAACATTGTATTTTTGCACGCCTGAGGTTGTACCTGACCCGTACTATTATAATGCTTTATTTCAGCTGTTCACTGACGCTTTTGTCTGGTATGGGTGTTCAAAGGATTATTGAGCACACTGACGTCTTTGTACATCTCCTTTAAAGTAGCTAGAACTATGCGTTTTTTTTCGCTAACGGCACAAAGGTGTACGTATGTATCAGTATTGAGTTTTATGACGTTGAATTCCAATGGCAGATCCGGAGCGGTCACCGTGCTCCTCCATGGAGCGTGCCGACTCCGCCAAGAAGAGAGGCTCTGAAGCTGCCATTGGAACGCAACGCGTTCCTGGCGGAGCAAATTGCCGACCGGTGACCAGAAAAGGAAATGCCCAGCATCCTTTGCGCCGCGCATTCCCAAATTCGTCTGGTTCCCTTGGCCAGGCTCATTTCGTGCTGTTTTTTCCGACCGCCGTGGATCTTCTGCCGCGGACAATATGGACCTCACGCCTGCTGTCAGCACCATACGTGTTTCGTTCGGCTTCGGAGCACGTCCGCGACGGAGCGGCCGCCATGGCTTAAGGAGCCAGCTAAGGCGAGCTCTGGCCGCAAGAAGACGATAGCGACGTTGGCGACGTCACGCCGCAGAAGTAAGCGCCTTAGCGAGTTCCGACGGACTCCGCCGATTTCGGCCGAACAACTTTTCTTGCACCACAGAGCAATCTCAGCTGACGCGGCGCTACCGATCTGCCATTGGAACTGGATTCGGTTGCTCCGGATGTGCCATCGCAAGCGTCTCCCCGAGACGAGTTGCGATGGCAGACGGGTTGCGAAGGACAAAACATTTCCTCCAAAAGTGCTCCGGATCTGCCATTGGAAGTTAACATGAGTCACCAATATGCTTGCTGAGCCCTCCCTATCCAATTTGTTTCCTTTTTGTTTATTACTTTATGCATTGCGGAAACTGTTGGATGACTTTTTAAACCAACGTCCGCCAAAATCTCCGATACTGATCATGGGTCAGAAGAACACTATATATCACAAATCATCTCACATTCTTCTGAGGAAGTATACGTTATTATCACATGGCTTAAAATTACATGTCCCGTCCTAGACAATATTTGTATGTGTCTTGCGTCATTTAAAAGTCATTAAAAAGTATCTCGTTTGGTTTCACACCTACTTGCCTTATCCATTGCATATTGTAATCAGGTGTGCTCCCTGAAACCTCAAAACGGTCTAACATCATTCCTGTGTTCAAAAATGGTAGCAAGTACATAGTTCAGAATAACCGGCCCATTTCAATTCTCCACTCTTTCAGCAAGTTAATAGGGATATTGTTCTGTAGCATCCCAAGTAAGTATTGAACAGTTTATTTTAATAAATTCTTGCCAATTCAGTTTTAGCTAGGGAAGCTCTACCAGCCTCGCCTTCATTTTTGACTAGACTGTGTGAAACATTCACTAGATAAATCAATATTTGTTGGCTCAGTGTCTTCATACTTTGCAAAAGCGTTCGATACAATTACTTATGATATTCAATGTAATAAGGTACAATCCAATGATATATACGGCCGCATTAACCTTCCAAAAAGTATTTACTTGACAGGCAATATGTGTTGTATGCAGCAGATGCTTTCTCAAGGACCAAAATATCTAACCAAGCTGTCCAGAATGGGGTCTATTCTACGTCTCTTCGTTTTCCTATTTTATATCAATGACCTGCCTAATATTGCTGATTCCTCCCATTGCGTGTTATACGACGACGACACAATTCTTTCGAGGTCTTATGATTGCCTAATTCATTTACAGCAAATTATTTACGTTATCATTATTATTTTGGTTCGGTTGCGAAGGAATCATTTATGATTAATTCTACTAAGACTAAATTTACGGATTTTAGGTCGCCTCACAGATGGTTGCCGAAGGATGGTTCGTTGGCGCCAGGTAGTACTTTATTTTCCTCTTGTGGCTGCATTGCATTCTTCGGTATTTGCCTCAATTATCAGCCCAAATTTAATTATTGTACAAACAACCCCAAAACAGCGACTGCGTTCGCCATTCCAGCACTAATAAAGGCTGGAAATTGCTTTTTTATTCGCAGTTTTATCTCGCTTCATGTTTCTTGCATTCATAGCCACTTGAAGTCTGGTATTATTGCATGGGGCAACATGCATAAATTTTCACTTTTTTCGGGACCTGGAATGCTCAGCATTATACATCATTTAAAATAGTACTGTTTGCGATAGCTCGAAGCTACTGCACCGCAAGGTAAATATACTGCCATACAACAGTTTGTTTTATCACAGCATTACTGTGATGTTCATTAAACTACTTAACAACCAACTATCTTTTGAATTGATCGATATTCAGCCTTTGCGTAATCGAAACTCCACAAGATTTGCCTTAGAACCGAATTTTTATTGCCAACAGTTTATACTGACTGCGAAAAAAGGAGTGTGTAATGAATGTTTGGCCGGTCCACGTAGAAAGGCATCAGCCCTCACAGCTGTATTTCAAACGCACGAGCACCAAACGTATCGAAGAGATATACGAGAAAGGGGGAAATGCGCCAATAGGAAAAACGGAGAAACAAACGGGACTATACCCATGATACCCTCTGGGGGAACATAGTAGCTGATATAGTTAGAAAGGCATAGTCACAACTGTTCACGGACATCGGCGAGACGAGGTGGTGGGGTAGCGCTGGGTCGGGGCACTATAGAGCCGACGGTGTTCTTTCTTGTCGACGAATGGCGAACTTTGCAGCAGAGCCGATTAGCGTTGTCGATGAAGGATGTGTCTATGAGGTCAAGGTCTGGTCTCCGCACCGGGATGGCGTCCTGAAGGCCAGGGAAGTGGCCGTGGCCGCTCGGGAGCGGCGGCAGGGAAGATCGAGCTTACGCCTGTGCGACAGGCAGACCTCACTGCGGCGCTTTACTTCCCTGGCACACTGTAGTCAGAGGTCGAATTCAACCGGCAGCGCCGAGGACGGTCCTCGGGCCTACGCCGCGAGGGTGGCCGTCTTGCTCCTTCGATACCGAACCGCGCTTCTCCACATCTTCGTTTTTGACCCTTGCTTCTGGCACGGGCTAGAAGCGTTGCATTCGGTGGATTGGCCACCGCTTTTCACTCGCTCGACGGACAGCTGATCACACCACCTCCGTCTTCAAACATGTCTCAGGAGGTGAGAACTATTTTAAATGTCGTGGCGTCAAAGGGCCTGGCACCATAATTAAGAAACAATCTGACGTTCTCATATATACAGCTACCGAAATAACTAACCTGGATGAAAAGCGCTAGTGAGTACATGGGGCGTCGAGCGGTGGGCGTATAGATGCACAGCGACTGCAGCGGCGGTGGGCGTATATATGCACAGTGCGATGTCTCTCGTTGCAGACCAGGGCCCGCTTGCTCTAAGCCAAATGACACTGCCTTATTCGCAGTATAATATTATTGGCAGTCTTATTCGGCGTCTTATGTTCCGGAAACATATAAGACAGCCAATGATACTCTATTAGGATCGTGATAACACTGTGAATAAGGCTGCCCTGAGCAGCCGTATTCACAGAGTTATGCTGACGTGGTCGGTCATTTCATCATAAAGATCAACCTCCGTACTGTGAAAAACGAGTGCAGCGCCCGTAGAAGTTGCGAACGATGCCGAGCGGCGGCCGCTCGACCGTCTACTTGGAACGAATAAATGCCTGTTCCGCGGAGATCGATGCCGTTGGAAGCAGAGCTTTTGTTGGAAGCACCGTCGGGAGAGAGGATAGAAACGGTCAGACAACACCGGTGCCGGGAGCAGCAAGGCCTACCTACTTCGATGTGGCAGCGATGGGTGCAGTCAACCACAGTTTTTAACTTTCTCTCTGCGCAATGGGCGTGTGAAGTTTTCCCGGGTAGCGCGGCCTTTTTTCTTCCTCAGGTCAAAGATCGACAGGAATAATGATCAGCGGCCCGATATTTGTCCCAAGCAGACATTGGGTGGCCGAGCCCACGGTGTGAATGTGTGATCGTCTGCTATGCCGCAGTAGCTACAAAAAGACGCCACGGAAATGACAGGACAAAGATGTATTTTCATAAAATTATGCCTATTAACTTAGAAACAGCAAATAGTCGTTCGCATTAGAACTGCAATGTGACATTGTAATTATACACAACACCGAAACGTTGGCAGGCTACAGTACCTCTGGCCGTGACCATTAAATAAGTCGTGTTTCAAACACAAAACTGCACAGACCTCGCTTTCCATTTCAGTCCCTTCGAAAGTGGTGGTTTATTGTTTGGGTTTGCACTGTGATTGCGCATTCTGCTTGAGTAATTGGTACTTTTGCACGTAAAAGCAGCATGCATGATATCAACATTCGGCTATCTTCTTAGCGCGATTATGTACAGCTTCTCCCCTCCCTTAGCGAGCTGCCGGCTAGGCAGGGGGTTACTGTGATCGTGTCGCCGTTCCGGGCGGCCTGAGCCGCTGGAGTGCTTGTTGCATCCGAGTGTACGACGATGAATACGAAGCCAATTCGCAACTTTCTAATTCACGGTGAGATCAAAAATCCAACTTGAGTTGGGACAACGTAAGACAACGTGGATGCTTTTCGCGTCTGCCCAGTGTGTTCCTCTGGCCCACGCTCCGCAGCAGACGATGTTCGTTTATAAGCGAACGAGAACCCGCGGCGTGAGTTGGCCTTCTGGAGACTGCGGATCACTGTAACGTATTTGTGACAAGGCCCGAATACGCCGCCTGTTCGACAGAATTTCTTGAATGTACCGAATCGTGGTTCGAAATAAACGAGTACATTGCCGGCTACGGTAACAAGCGGTTTTGCGGCTTATTCTCATCTTTTTCCTAGATGATCATCTGATGCTCATCTACGTACCCGCGGTCCGTATGATCTTCAATAAGACCGTTGTGTAGCCTGGTCTGAGTGCTTTCGAGCAAGCGCACTAGTCCGAATCTCATTTTCGGGCTTATTGAAGAACTTGAATAGAATTGAACTGTGAAAAAGACGGCCAATAAGCACGTCTGTTCGTGCAAGCGGGCCCAGGTTACCGGGTAGCCAGGCTTGAAAGTCGGTCAGTCCCAAGTTCGGAATGGCATCGCAGGCTGGAAAATCCGGAGGGGAATGTAGCAGAAGTGGCTACGGGTAAAATTCTTTCTGGAAATCAGTAGTCGAAGTTTCGAGGACGAGGCCGAATCAGCAGGTTGTAAAGGAGAGTTTGACATCCACCTAAATGCAGCCATACGGCTACAAAGGAAAGCTATACAGCTTTCTCGGAAACTCCGCAGTTGAAAAAAAATTCGTCCTGGTCCAGAATTCGAACCCGGGACCACTGCTAAACCGGAGCAGTCGCTCTACCAACTGAGCTAAACAGGAGGCTAGTCGTTAGTAGCGCGAAAGCGAATTGATCAACAACTCGAAGTGAAGGACAGGTGTTAATCGACCAGACTTAGGCGAAATCCCCAAGGTGGAGTAAATTTCACTTTCCTTTACAGAAAGTTACTCCACCTTGGGGATTTCCCCTAAATCTGGTCGATTAACACCTGTCCTTCACTTCGAGTTGTTGATCAATTTGCCTTCGCGCTACTAACGACTAGCCTCCTGGTTAGCTCAGTTGGTAGAGCGACTGCTCCGGTTTAGCAGTGGGCCCGGGTTCGAATCCTGGACCAGGACGAATTTTTTTTCAACTGCGGAGTTTCCGAGAAAGCTGTATAGCTTTCCTTTGTAGCCGTATGGCTGCATTTAGTCGGATGTCAAACTTTTCTTTACAGAAACTTACTCCACCTTGGGGATTTCCACTAAATCTGGTCGATGAGCAGGTTGGCCGGGTCGGCAGAAAAAACTGGACAAGAAGCGCTTATAAGTAAATGGCACGTCGAGACCCATCACTTTGCATTGGCGCCTATATGACATAAAACCGTATATCTTATGTCATCAGGGCAAGGTGAAGAGGCCTGGTTAACCGAGCAGAGAGGAGCATTAGGTTCGGTCCTAAAGAATGGTTCAGCCATGTAGTAACGTAGTAAGAACCATGTAAGAACCATGTAGTAAGAATGGTTCAACCATTATCCATCCGCAATAAAATGTGGGTTGACCAGCGTTAATAACACAAACTGAAGCGAGCGGCAATGTGTACAGGCGACGCCCTTTGGCTGTCTTTTTCTTCTCGGATGATGAGTATAAAAGTCCCCCATGAGAATGTGCGAGGTGGTGTGCGACGAAGTATGCAATCCAGGAGCTGGGTGTTCGTGATGCGTGCGGCGGGATATGCGGAGCGATGACCGTAACGGAAACGCCTACGTTTCGCATGGTAATAGCTGCGAATTTGTTCAACGTGTTAGGCGCTAGATTGTGTTGCGCAAAGGTGAGGTCGTTTCTCACACAAAGCAGGACTCTTGTCTTTGCCACACCAGTTGATGAACACAGGACTGGGCTCCAGGATAGCCGTATATCTCTGAAAAGTCGGGACTCCGAGATGGCGAAAAGAGGGAACTGGTGTTTTTACAAAAATATGCGGAAGTATCGAAGCCGCTCATCAAGTCCGCATGCCTCCCAATAAAAAATTGCTGCTTCTTCCAGAACTTGCTGCGCAGTGGGGCAACGTGTAGATTTGGTTGCCACTACTAGCGTTGTACCAGTAGGGGAGAAACGAAGTCGACGAGCGTCCCGACGGCTTTGGTCAGTGGAGAGAAATGAGAGCCGAGTAAGAGGAACACCACTGCAACGAAGCAGTTGATTGCAGAATAAAGACCTTCCGAGTTACGTTCAGCTTCCGGCTCCCTTTGTCCTTCCAGGATGCAGGGGAAGGAGCTCTCGAGGACCGAGCAGCAGGGGTGGGTATGAAAACTCCGGTTCTCGCAGTCGCCATCATCTCCTGCTACATTGCCGTACTCATTGCTAGGAGCCCCGTCGCTACCCCATGTGTCTCAACTGTAAGAACCTGATCGAGACCAATTACGGAAAAAAACGTTTCTCTTATTAAAGGGTAGAAGCGCATAGGTTTCTGTAGAATTTCTCGGATACTTTTAGCATGTCATCAATATTGCTTGTTATGCGACCACTGGCACCCCAGAGTGCATATCTTCTATGCTTGCCGATACTGAGATTCCATATAGGAGCTTTCAAACTCCCTCGGCGTTTGATTCCTGCTTCAATATTTGTAACATTAAAAGCACGGATGTCGGCAGTCTTTCTTTTTTTGGTACGTTTGGAGAGCTCTGCCATTGCTATTTCGTATCGCGGAGTGCGGACTAACTTTTTCCGGCGCTTATCAATAAGGTGCTTAGTTTTCTGTGGTAGCTTCGGTTCGAACACGGGTGGTTTTTCTCCTATGGCTTGTGCTGATTCCATGACTGCATGTGTGAAGTGATCATTGAGAGAGTCCACATCATTTTTATTGACGTCACAGAGAATTTGTTTTAATAAGATAACACAGAGAATTGGTTTTCCCCTAACAATCTGAATTCTTCCCCTTTCCATCCCGCGGACGGCAGGTTAGGCATTTTATCTGTTATCATGTTTAATGTTTCCCTTTTTAAATCCAGGCCGATACGACTTCTGAACATTCTGTTGTCCCTTTTTTTAATCCGCCCAATCAACTTTACATCATGAATCATGCCTGCAGTACCCGTCAAGATGAAATTAATTTCGTTTTTACTTTCATAGTTTTCCTCTTTCTAAGTCAATTCTCTCTTTTTTTCCTTTTTCAGAAGAAGGTATTCATACTTGGCTGATAATTCCTGTCGGCAAAGAAAACCAGTATGTCCCGGCCGTTGTTTCTAGAACCTTAGATAAATTTCCATAACGCTTGCTCCCCTGTCAGAGCATGCAGACTAAATGTGGCTATGTTGAGTTGAATACTGTTGCGAATGCATGCGCAGGAGCTCATCGATAGCCAAATGATTGTGCAGAAATGGCGGTTGACCAATAATGCTGCTATCATGGCCTCATGGCACAGGGCAGTTATTTACCTGCGTCTGGCTTCTTGCAAACATGCTTACTCGTGCCTAACAGGGGGGTGCATAAATGATTGTTTCTTACACTGCAAACTGTGCACTTACTAGCTATCTCAAACCTCATTTTCAATAGCTGTGGCTGTGCCTAATGACGATAAAACATCGCTTTCATTCAAACATTCTGAGCAGTGCGCACATTACTGCATGGGGTTTTTTAATGTTCAAACTATATTGGTCATTGTACTCTACAGCAGGTTATGAAAGCACATTTTTTGATACTGTTCAATAGTAACGGAATATATTTGTCTCGAGCTAGTCACAGAAAGAAAAACGATTCTGGGTGCATTGTAACGCGATTATTTTGTCCGGGAGTACTTAATTTTTGTTGTTTATGAAAGAATGTAGCACTTGTTTCCTATGTTCCTGTTTCATATTCTGTGTACTCTTCTGCGCTGCAAAAAAGGCTGAGCTGTACAAAGGAGCCTAGGTATTGGACTTAAGTTGTGATGACAACTTTTTGCATCAATACAGTGCTTGACAGGGTAAAGGAAACAAAACGCTGCGGTGCCCCCAGTGTGAGCAGCAAGGTGTTGACTTTGCCAAGTCGGCTTCGCAGGCACCTTGAAAGCCTTTGTGTGCCCGTGTATGTCAGCCTCTGGTCTACAAGACCACAAACAGTATGACCTTCATATGTAAAACTTGATTAACTCTCAATTTCCCTGTAGAGGAAAGATTTAGAGATTACTAGCCTCCTTTCTCCTTCGCATGATTTTTGCGATACCTGTGTTTAAGGTGCAATCCAAATAGCTTTAAATAATGGCTTACACAGCTAGGTAAAACACCATCCCTGCGTATACACTAGAAGCCGGTATAGACATTGCATGATTCCTAATTACGAAAGCAATCTCTTCAAGTGTTTCAACTAACAAAGAAACGAGAATCAGAGGTAATGCTGGAATAAAAGCAACTAACCGGTGAATACCGTTGAGGTTATGCGATTACCATTCTTCCGGTGAAAGATTTGGGTGATAAACTGAATGCAGTTCACCCACTTTTGCTTTATAGACACTCTGGCTTGATGGTCGAATTGACCTTTCAGAAAAATCTGGGGAAGGTTCCCACCAATGCTAAGGATATTGAAAGCAATATCTCTGATAGAAGTACCTGCAATGATTTATTGAGGCACCGATGTCTGTAGCCACTTCTTCCTTAGATATTTATTTTAACCGCGCCCTATATAGGGGGGGGGGGCGAAGTACAATGTGTACAGAAGGCCTACAGAGTGCAGCCTACATGTACAAAAGTTCAAAAAAACTACATCAAACCAAAATAAAATAATCTAATTAAAAGTAATACAAATAAAAGAAATCCTTCAAAAATTAGTAGAGGAATGGTCAAGGGGCAACTTTGAGGCCTGCCAGATTTCTGTGTGAAGGACGTTTTGTAAAGGGCCATTCCATTCCATGGCAGTCTGGATGGTACACGCATAAAGAATATTATGCCGTCCTGCCGAGCAAATAAAATTTTTCACTGAACGCTATAACCACACCGCGTAATTGTAACGAAAAAATCTAGCTTGTGCAAGAAAAGAGAAGTCTGGTAGTTGGCTTCGTTTGTAATGCAAACTGGATATCTTGCAAAAACTAGACTGGCAATATTTCTCAGATGGAACCCAGGACTAGGGCAAATTTCTTTGGCTGAAAACCTGCTGACAAGCTACTTTTAATGCAGATTTAGGTTACAAACTATTCTGTAAAGCATATAACCTGTTATATTAAATGTTATAAATAGCATAAAAGTACTGCGTCACACAGCATTTTATATATATTTGTCAGTAGACGACAGGATTTACTGCTTAATTTATTCCAATCGCCACACAGTTTAATCCAGGCGCAAGGCAATTTATCATAAGCGTCATCTAATATAATCGAGACGCCATGTAATTTACTCCAAGTTCCAACGAATTTAATCAAAGTGCCCAGCAATTTATTTTCCTTCAACAACCAAATTATTACAGCCATCAGGGTAATGCTGAGGAGTGTTTTGTGCGAAAATAGGCAGAAATTTTCTGAAGTCGTTGCGCTCGATGTGGAAAAAATGGGGGGTTTTTAGAGCCAATATGTTCAAAATATCTTACATGCACAGCCTAAGAACATTTACGAACACGCGCAAACCAGGAACGCAGTATTGTTGGACTGTTGGTGCCTGTGCTGACTATCTGCAAGAACGTCAGAAGTGTCGTCGGCTCGCATATTGTTACGCAAGCAGACTTACCAGTGTATTGTTACGCGAGGAGACGATACTTCTGACGCGAGCTGGCGATATTTCTAACGCGAGCAGGCGATATTACAATTACCACGGCAGAACAGCATTAATCGACGTATAATTAGAATGCGAAGGGCATTCAGGTAATGGGGTTCAATCAAACAAAGTTCTGCAGGCATTGTTACGCAAGGAGCAAAGGATGCTTATGACGTGAATTAATGACGGCGCTCTCACAGACGATCAGCTCAAAGCAAGCGACACCAACGGACCAAAAGACCGCTCCCTTGTCCTGCGTACGTCCGCGAATTACCACAAAGCTCTGCGGATAAGATATTTTGCACATAATGAATCAGGAAACTCCACGTTTTCACCAAACCACGAGCAAACACACCCGCAAATCTCCGCATAAATTCGGCCAAAGCACCACTGAACAATCTTACGACAACTGGAATAAATTGGTTGGCGTCTGAATAAATTGATTGGCACTTGGATTATATTAACTGGGACCTGGATTAAATAAATGGCGTTGGGATTAAATACGATGGAAAGTGGAATAAATTGGGCTTGCGCGTAGATTAAATTAGATGGAGATTGGATTAAAATGAACGAGAAAATCTGTAGTATTGCGTTATTTTTCAGGTCACGTTTTCATCAGTGTATACAAGGCTGCTTAATAATTTATTTTAATTGCATGGTGAGCATTGCCACCGAACAGTGTCTGTTCTCTTGCACAACATTGAAATTTTCCCCAGCTATCGCACTGCGAATTTTTCAATTCGGGTAAAGGTCGGCATATAAAATAAATGCATGCTTAGTACGAAGTCCCAGCCGTACAACGTCTTCCAAGCGTGAATAAAATGTTTTGTGTTTTAAAAATTTGAAGTTTTCATGACAACGAAAAATGGCAGTATTTTCATAAAACAACGAAGCCACAAGACTACTGCAGAGTTTATTCGTATTTTGTAATGTTTGGTGCGCAAGCTAAATATTATTATTGTTTGCACCTGCCCGCATATTATGAAGATAAACGTTGAAATTGATGTTCCTTGTGTCAGAATACAGTCAACATGGAAAATAATTTTTTCTTGTGTCCTCTTTTCTACCACGAAAATACTCAAAACAACTCATATAATTTTTTCTTGTCTCTTCTTCCAAGCACACTAATTCGCAAAAGGACTAATATAAGGTGGAAGCGAGGTGCAATCCAGGTACGTTTTTCGATAATTGCGGCGTAATAAAAAGAGAGATTGCGACACAAAAAGAAAATCGGGTTACGATGCTGACTACCAATTCATTTATTTTGTTGTCAATAAGGCGTAATAAATTTCCTCACAGTAAAAGAAATCCGTTGCTGGTTATAAATTGCGTAATGTCTTTTGTTTTTGTGTTGCTACCTTTGTGTTGTGCCCCACATGACAAGCCCCGCAAATTTTATGGAAAGAGAGACCACTCACTCTGAATGCCGGAACCTTAACATTACTAAGAGCTACGCTTATGAAAGTGGACATGTCCGTCGACGTTAGTGGTTCTTAAGAGTAGTGCTACTGCAATGTACCCATAATGGCAGTACGGAACATTTCCCGTGAGGTTCAAACAGGGCTTTGTGGTGTATGCAGCGTGGTAAGGTTTTTCACCGCAGCACTTGCTTTACGGCAAGTGTGCCGTCTCTTGCAACTAAAGAGCTTCAGTAGTGTTTTTTATTTCATGAATACATACCGGCAGCGGAAGTTTTTACCGTAATTTTACGGGAACATTTTTAATAGTGTACATTTTATTGTGTTTAGCCATTGGGCCATCAGGTGCGCCTTAATTGGGGGCGTCGGAATAATTTTGACTACGTGGACATCTTTAACTTACGCGAAAGTGTCGATACGCAGGCATTTTCGCTTTCCGCCTCCATTGAAAAAGGCAGCCATCGCGACTGAGATTGAACTCGCGTTCTTCAGCTCAGCAGCACCATGGCCTATTTACTGAACACCGCTGTCTTTTGTTTTATTGATGCGACACGTTTACGCCGTGAACGTCTATTGCATATTGCGTCTTCTGTCGTGCGTGATTCGCATCTTCGTGCCCCGTCACTGCTTATAAATGTACTCACTCGGCTGTCGTTTCATACAGTTGCCTTAACACTTGTATCCACTTACTTGGTATAAGGAACAAACTGTTTTTTTCGTATAGTCTGTGCATTTTAGTTTGGTTTCATATGCTCTCATATAGTGTAACTTAGTGAACTTTGTAGCGACCTTAAAAGGCCTTTACAACATCATGAGGAGGAGTATCATACTTAGCGTGGTGTTCTTTATTTTTCATGTATTAAAAAAGTTACGCATCTTGCACGAGTTGCGCAGGCTGGTGAAACAGCAGAGATTGGGGTCGACCTAACTTCTCTCCACAGAGTGTCAGAATTGTAAAACAGCAAGTCTGCCCTCGGTGCTGATCCGGCGTACGGCAGCCGAAGCCTGGCAGTCTCAACGTTAACCAGTCGTTGTCGCCGCCTACCGAGTGAAGCTTGCTTAGGTCACCTCCTTTAAACCCACCCGGGGCTGCCACGTCTCAACGAACCCGCCCGCGAATTCGCAAGCTCAACCGACCAAAAACATAGCTTAAGCAACACAACGGCCTCCTACTCTATGGGTGGAGCTGTGTAGTGAGCGGCATGCCACGGTTCTGCCACGCCAAATACAACGACGGAGGCGCGAGGTGCTCACATGGCGCCAGCCCACACTAGAGACTGGGCGAGGCCGAGCGCTCTTAATATTATGGTAGGTCCGATATTTTGCATCCTGTATTAAGGGCGCCCTGTATTTTGCGTCCTATATAATTTGTTATTGTATTTTTCCGCCGTATAAAAGAAAATTTTTGTCGTAGAATATAGTACGGAGGCGGTTTTTTATCCTATAAGCATGCCCTCAATTAAGTTAAACATTTTTCAATTAGGAGCCTTCGGGCATCGGCGCGGGAGTAGCCCCAGAGAGAATTATGCGCATCTGGGTCGCGTATCAAAATTTAAGGTTTAGGAAACTGATGTACCATACCCTTGAAATCAGAGCCTGAGTGCTGGACGTCAGGATTGAATTAAACGTAGCATATGGCTATGAATATATTAATATTTTTGTACAAATTGCAACAGTTTCAAGGACGGGTTTTAGGAAATCGTATTACGAGCCATGAAGTTTCGAGAGACAATGGCCGAACCGCCCGAGTGGAAGTGCATCAATTTCTGTCCTTTCTAAATAACATATAATTATTAAGGAAGATTGTCTTTTATATTAAGATGCGCTTCCTGCAGGCAGATTACACTTGGTCGCTTGGTAAGCAGTATCTCATATACATCATCAAGATGAATGAGAAAGCCTCTGCACCTCCACTCTATTATGCGTTCTCTTCTCATTATATACAGTTTGTAGTCACTGGAAATGTGCGTTAATGAGTGTGTGTTTATGGTCTTTCAGGGCTGTGACTGTTGTCTGTTTTTACTTATCTGGAGGTTTGGATGACAGAACCCATTCATTTTGCTGCGACGAACACAGAAAGGGCCCTTCATCTGTGTCCTGGTCAGACGCCATCAGAGTGCCGGATGGATCCAGCTTTTTCAACCTCACACCCTTGCGGGTACTCTTTGCTGCAACCGCCACCCAAGATGGCGTCGACAGTGAAAGAATTGCCACCGCCGGTGCGACGGGGGTGCAAGCAGACGCGAGTTTTCTTTCGCTTCTCCACCTGCATGACCTCAAGTGTGCTTTAGGTAGGTGGAGTGGGAACGGAAAGCGCAGCATCACTGTCGACAAACATTGTTGCCACCACAACTGTAGCTGACTCGCCAAACCGTGTGGTGACCCGACGATCTCCTGGAGAAGCCCAGCGGGGGGCAGAGAAGGGACCACATTAGTCTCGCTGGCCAGGGTCGACGCCGAAGTACGGCGGAGCTCCGTGTACGCCGAGGTGCGTCGGCGTACCTCCCAAGGCTCAAAGAGGGGAACCTCTTCCTCGCCTCTTGGAAGGTGATGTTTTCCTGCCCTTTATGTTCATGATTTTTTATGTGGTTTCTCACCCTCCACATATAAACACTTTGCCACGCTTGGCCCCAGTTTATGTTATGGCTGGTGGAGTCCGCGGTGTCGCCAATACCGTCAACTTGAACACAAGAGGTGCCCGATAATAAGACCATCTTGCTGGGACCTGCTTATAGCCTTGCCCGCTGTCTTGCATCAAAACACTACCGGAAACATTCTAGGCATTGGTTTTGCCATGTTCAAAACTGTCACTGTTGATTATTTCCTTGTTCCCGTTGTCAAGGTTGATGTATATCGCCCTCCTTGTGGAGTTATGGCTCATGTATTGTCATGCGAAGGAATTGTGCGACAGAAAAGGCCAACACCACATGAAACGCCCAAAGAAGACGACAACATAGAAGACGCAAGGCACGGGGCGCGAAGGTCTCGACACCGGTTACGGCGCCGAGGTCTCGCGACCACGGCACGAGCTTGCGCCGGCGATCAGCGAATTGGAAGCAGCCAGCGACAGCGGCCGCAGGGCAGTCGCGATCGTAGAGACCGGAACGCTGGCGGCCGGGTGCCCTGACCCGGGCTACGTCCAAGAGGTCCTTCACAAAGAAACACCTGACACCCTCTCCCTCAAGCAAGTTGTCTCGTCAGACATCGGCAGCGACGTTCCACGAGAGCTGCGCCGGCTCTTCAGCGACTGGAATTCGGAGCGCGTTGCCCTACCTTTAGCCACGACTGTGCTACCGGGATATGAGTTTCGGCGGACCATTTACGGTGACAAACACGTACTTTCTCTACTTTTGTTTGAACTGTAACGTTTTGCTAATGGTTAGCCACACTTACCTTTTTTTATTCTTTCATCTCTGCATCCATTTCTGTTGTGTGTATTAGGAGTGGTTTGGAGCAATAGAACTTAGTCTCGTCGAAAGTTTTTTATTTTTTTATAATTATTTTCCCAAACCTGACAATAATTGGCGTCTACGGCAGGACGAGGCTAGTTCATTTGGCATTCCCCTAAAAAACCGAACCCGAAATGGTCACAGGAGAGCTAATTGAACTAGGGGTGCGCCTAGGCTTAAGCGGCGATGAGCTTGATCAGTGGGTGATTCAGGAGCAGAGATACTGGCGGGAAGAGAATTATTTAGAGCTAGAGTCGCTCAAAAAGATTGCCGAAATAGAGAGGGAGCGCGATGAGCACGTGCGAGCGCGTCTGGAAATCGAAAAGGAAACCTTGCAACTGCGTCTACGGCTCGCGGAGCTTGAGGCGACGAGAAAGGCGGCCTGTAAGTCTAAGGACGGCGTGAAAAACTTTGATCAACTACAACATTTCTCACCACCGACTTCTATCGCAGGGGAGATTCTGCTGCCTTCAAAAGCAGCACTAGAGGTCAACCAACGATGCGAACCTGCGGGTGGTGACGAAGTTAGTGTTCGTACATGACATCCTACCTGAGGACCGGAGCCTGGTCAAAAAACGTGTCCCACTTCGAGACAGGGGGGTTCTACAACACCATACTTTCACCCAGAGTCCCCAGAAATGATTAAGAAAGAAGCAGCCGCTAAATAAGCTGAGTAGTAACTTCAATCGGCCGAAGGGGCGACGTTCCACAACAAAGAAAAAGATATTCAGGACTGCAAGAATTGCGAAGCCAAAGATCAACAGTTCACGAAAGAAGGCCACCGGCAGGCAGAAAGGTTTCGTTGAACTTTTCTCTGTGAGCTACCGTGAGTTCGCTCGCCTTTTGATATCTTGTAAGAGCACAATTAATCCCAGCCGTGTTTCGTGCGTGTATCGAAGCGGCAGGGGATGGCACCGAAGCCACTGTCGGAAAAGGTAGTCTTCCTGCCGGCGTGTCTTTTCGGCTGATATCTGGTCCGTGTATATCACTTGTGCGTTGCGGGTAAACATTTTCGTCATGAAGTTGGTGCCTTGGTTTATTATAGACGGCAGTTTTGTAAAGTCGTTGTAGGAAAAAAAACGAGTGCATCGCCAGCCTGATATTCTGAACTTGTTTTTGTTATGTATTCTGCATGCATGTGCTGTTTAAAACCTGGCCGTGAGTTTTAGTGCTTTGTTATGGGAGTTCCGCCGCCAATTTGGTTAGGGTTGGTCACGTGTGTGTAGTGGACCATAAAAAAACATTTTTAAACTGAAAAATGCCTAAGTGGGGGGACGTGTCATGCGAAGGAATTGTGGGACAGAAAAGGCCAACACCACAAGAAACGCCCAAAGAAGACGACAACAAAGAAGACGCAAGGCACGGGGCGCGAACGTCTCGACACCGGCTACGGCGCCGAGGTCTCGCGACCACGGCACGAGCTTGCGCCGGCGACCAGCGAATGGGAAGCAGCCAGTGACAGCGGCCGGAGGGCAGTCGCGATCGTGTGGGGAGAACATCGAGAAGAGAGTGAAGAGAGACCGGAACGCTGGCGGCCGGGTGCCTTGACCCGGGCCACGTCCAAGAGGTCCTTCACAACGAAACACCTGACGCCCTCTCGCGCAAGCAAGTTCTCTCGTCGGACATCGGCAGCGACGTTCCAAGAAAGCTGCGTCGGCTCTTCAGCGACGTGAGCTCGGAGCGCGTTTCCCTACCTTCAGCCATGAGGTGTCACGCCCTGACTGTGCTACCGGGATATGAGGTTCGGTGGACCATTTACGGTGACAAACACGTACTTTCTCTACTTTTGTTTGAACTGTAACGTTTTGCCAATAGTTAGCCACGCTTACCTTTTGTTATTCTTTTATCTCTGCATCCATGTCTGTTGTGTGTATTTGGAGTGGTTTGGAGCAATAAAACTTATACCCCTGCTACAGTAGGGTCGAAATGTCATTTAAACCAAATGTCATTCGACTCAAATGGGTTGCTTCGAATGCCATTCAGCATCCGCCGTGCTACACTACAACTTCGATGGCAATTAAAAGCTTTCACAACTGTTCGCTGTGCTGTAGTGGCGCTGTTGTTGCTCCGTTCCGTTTTCGTACACTAATACAACAATCAAGCTTAGGCGCAGTATGAGGCAGTAAAATGATATCAAATTAGAAGAGACACCAGTTTTCACTCTAACGCGGTGGGTGGTTGCTTTAATGTTTTTTCTTGCAACTGACCCACTGGTTTTGAGAGTAAGGAAATTAAATATGTTGATTTTGTATTTTAAGTAAATTAATAGTGACCGAACTTCCATAAACAACAATTTTTTTTGTTTGTTTGTTTTAGGTATACAAGTATTATATTGTTTATTGCCGATCGAAGACGCGGCGTCCGAGAGTGCAGGAAATGGCATTTGAAATCCCAAATGCCTCTCTCGGTGCTCATTTGGCTCGAATGGCATTGGAGCCAAATGACATTTGAAAACCTAGTGTAGCAGCACAACTTGGCATTTGAGTCAAATGACATTTGGTTCAAATGACATTTGGATCATAGTGTAGCAGGGCTATTAGTCTCTTCGAAAGTTTTTTTATTATTATTTTCCCGAACCTGACCGTATCCATAGGGCCAGGCAAGAGCGTGACCGTTTCAAGACACAACTTTGCTTGCGGTGATTATACATCCCTTTACCATTCTGTCGCCAACGATGACTGGACCTCTGTGTACAACTAACCCTGTGTGTACGTGGCCGTCCACCAGCTTCTCCATCCTAAAGCCCTCTTACCGCTATTGGCCCTCCGCCTTTCTTCATGCACACGATGGCCGGAGGTAAGGCGTCGCATTAGTGTTTCCGCAGAACACGGCGACTGGGGTTTCTTCTCCGGTTAGATATCGCGCTTTAGCACCTCTCGTCGCATTAAACCTATCAAGGACGACAGTTCTAACCTTACTTTTTCAGGCATCTCGTGCTCTCCACCGGCTTCTACCGTTTTCAAATCACCAATTCACCAAAAAGGTGATCGAGCGCTTTCAATGACAGCGCAAAGAAGCCATAGTGTGCCACCCTAACTCACGCTTGCTAGAAACTTCCCCTTCCTCACTGGGGGTCGGCGTTCCACTTTCAAACGAGACATTACAATCACTCCCGCACCGCTTGCCCACGCGGAACAGCTTTGCCTACACGCAGACTCTTCTCCAATCCAACTTCAAACGTAACCAGCTCGGACCCTACCTACTTCGCCAGCCGGCTCCCATTCCCTCTTGGCACCGTGCGTAAAACACCAGCAGCATATCACAGCAAGCCGACTCCATTCGCGTCTCAGAGCTTGTGAGCTTGAATGCATGCCTTTCTGTACGACGACACGGTATATGTGCATTTCCACCACTTTTCTCCAGACAATACCAAGTCATTTGTCGTGATGACAAAACCTTCGCTCTGCAAATCAAAGAATGGACGTCCGCGCCTCCATCGACCGAAAGAAGCCATAATACATCTCTGAGGACACAACAAACCCATGCGAGACTGGTGTAATCCGTGCACAACCTTCCACCTCTCGCCTTGTGCGCCTACACCACCCGCTTGAGGTGGCGTTTGTAGTTCACCAATTTTCAACTGTGAGAGCTCCTCTCTGCGTTTGGTAGGGGTGGCGGCTGGTGGCTAGGTCGTATTTGGTTTGCACAACGTGATTCAGCCTCGGCTATTTCTGAAAATGGCACCGGCGAAAACGGGAACCCAAGTGGCGGCTCCGGTAACACGACCCTCAGCACGACAGTTTGGGAGAAACAGCACTATGAGCGCTCGCAGGTGCGCGAAGGGCGCATTCCACTACGAAGACGGCCGCGTACGTAACACCAAAAGGAGCAGTTGCTGTATTGACTTTAGACTAAATAACACCAAAGCTAAGGTTTTCACACCAATTTGGTACCTACGGCACCATTACTTTAGTGTCCCTATCACAGAAACTCTCTAAGGGATATTGCATGGTGGACCATTGTAAGTTTGCTTACACTGCGTTTTTTTATTTGTTCGCAAAGAGAATTTTGTACAAACTCCCATGCTTGTTTCCTTCACTTCTACGACAAAAACAGTTTTGTTTAGAAGTAATTTCAAGCTCCATTTTAGCGAACAGCCTCAGTTTTAGTGAAACATGGCTGTGCTAGCTATTTCGGCAACTTGCTTCTTCAGAAAGCAGTTGAATTCCGCACATATAATTCTTTTTATTTTTTTTAGTACATACTGCAGTCCTCTAAGGACCAATCAGGAGGGCTGAAGGGAAAGTTACATGTATCGCATGGTAGCGATGAATACATATCAATTACCATGCTTTGGTCACACACACAAAAAGTATAAATATATAAACAAATACACACACATACATACATTTATACACACATTTTCAGGTAAAAAGTAACTGCAAAATCATTTTAAACAAAAACCGTTGCACAGTGCAAAGCTCACTGTAAACTAAAAAGTTGCAACGATCACACTATGTCTCTAGGTCAAGCAAAACAAAATATTTGTACAATAGAGCTCGTACAATAAAAGACCAGTAATAAGTGCAGTATTTTTGAAATGGGAAGGAATCGCATACGTCGCTGCGACAACTTGTTACCTATTCTCGTTCTAGGATTCTATTGTTCTGTTCCCGAAAATACAACCTTGCAATCCTACAAGAATACGAATGCTTGTGCCCATGCCGAGGAACTGAGCTGATGCATTTTTAGAACGTCAATTTAAAACCCTGTGACGTTTAGGAAAAGGGAGGAATGCTTTGTTCAAATATATACCTAACAAAAAAATCATTTGGCTTGGGTTTAGCGCATTGCTTCGAAAAAAGGCTCCCTTCACTTTTTTGGGGGTGTAGTTCAGCCAAAAAAAGGTTCTCTTGTAATAAAACCTATACCGATCGAGCAAACAATAGACCGACTGACGTCGACTCTACTATTGCGGGAATCAGCGATATGAAATTTATTGTGTACATTGATATTGTTCCGAAGTGAATAACGAGGACGGTGGGACCAACCAACCGAACAATTACACAGCTATACGTCATGGTCATGCGAACCATTCTGCCAGCACTTCAAACAAATAGAGAAGAGTAGTGGGTAGCGATACTAGCTGCCGTCGGAGAATAGGTACACGACGTGGTGTCGCGCTAACCACCACACTCTTTTCCAGCTATTGTGACTCCTACTTTATAGACTCTACCAAACTTGCAAATTCATGCAGATGCCAGTCGTGCACAATACTTGTTACAAGGGCTCTCATAAGGGGTTAGTTTTCGAAATTCCACGTGTAATGTGCGAAAAGAAGGAATTGTGCGTTCGAAAATTGGAGATTGTCTCGCTGTGATATATTCTGGCTTAGGTAGCTGGGCAAAATGTCTAAGAAGTGCTACACGTTTATGCTGTGTAGCTACTTATCTTAGAAGTAAGTATAGGTTTATACACATTTATAGACGTTTTTGTATCAACCCCCATGGCGAAAGTTTCCATTTTGCAGCAAATTTGCCATCATTATAGATTGCGTAATATATATTCAACATATAATGTATCGCATTGCTTTAGGCGGGAATGGATACACATACCACCACTCTGAAATAGTACCAAGAGTCCGGCCTCGACTAGTGAACCGGGCGGCAGTATCACGACGAGGTGACACTAACGGTCACCCAAAGTTCTGATTTCTGGGGCCTCAAACTTTGTTGGTATATTTGCATCATGCTGTCGATACTCAGGCTGTCTGGTGTTTGAAATTAAACACTTCAGGGACAGAAAGATGGCGAAAAGTTTCTTTTTATAAATTCCTTATTTTTTCTACAACAGCCCGCACTCGACACTTCTCCCACTACTTATTACCTCGTCCCCTGCTGCCCACGGTAACCTGATCCCATCCACTCCCATTCCCCAGAGCAGTCGGAGACTGCGCTGAGAATCTCGGCACCGGAGCGCCAAAAAGCCCAGCTGGTGCAATGAGCCCTGAAAGCACGAAGGCTCGCGGCCTCCTGCACGGATGAAGCTGACCACCGCCCCTAACTCCCGTACATTTACTCGATAAATCTTTGTTCATCCTCATTTTCCTTCTAATTTTTTCCTGGCCTGTTCCCGTAACGTGCTTTATTTCTGTTTTAAGGGAGCAATTCGGACGACTAAAACCCGCTGTATGGTGTTTGGCTCAATTACTCCCATAACAGACAAATTTGAATTTAAGATAGATAACGTAATTGTACAGATTTCTGGGTTTTGCTTATAACATACGTATGCTCGAAAATAAAATACAGGTTTCTGTCTAGCAAAAGTATAAACCGTTGAGAAGGTTTTTTGGCATTTAACTCCCAACAAAGTGAAAATAGATACGATTTGATACCTACATCAAAACTCAAACGCTTCACGTGCTTACTTTATATTTAGGAAGTGTGTTACTATACTGCTAAGGAGCTCGAATAAGCACCATTTTTTACTAGCTACGTAAAATTATGAACAAAGTAAAAGCGTATCTACTTGCTTGGCTTAACATGTCACAAGATTGAGCAGGGCTCAGCCGCTCCTGCCACCAATCTACAGCTCACCTCTCCCTTCTCAACCACTCTTGTTTTTGTCTTTCTTTCCAAAACTACCATTATAAATGCAATCCACTTTTCCTCAATTCTGTTCAATTATTCTATATTCGCACTTCTAGCGCGGAATCTGTTTCACAGCATGTAAGTTTTCTATGTTAGGTTCTAACGCGTAGTCGTTTCGTGATTTTTTTTCTAAAAACCGATACGACGCGCACTTTTACTCACAAAAATATTTGTTATTCCCTCAAATTTGTGTAGTCAGGCAAATACTCCCGTGTTTAAAATTCTCTCCCAAATGATAGTATGAACGCGGTTTGACAGCGAAGCCACTGGGTGAAAGACACTAAACAGTATTATACCGGGCAAAACCCATGAAACGTTATTTGTGCTAAACTTCATTACAACTGCGTTAACAGAATCTTTGTAATACCACATCTCGAAAACTCTTGCACTTGGTTAAAGCTCATACATTGACACCAGGTACGGGAAATGATGTTTAGTGGAGTGAAAAAATTCAACGTCTAATACGTGTTCTTGAACACGCACCGGAATTTCCAAGCTTGTCCGTTTTGCATCTGCACTACAATGGCACTTTGTGGGCATAAATGCCTTTTGGGCTTTGTTTTGGAACATTATCATCACCAATAAATTGACATCAATGCGGAAAGCTCTTATAAAGAGGTTTAACACCGAGAAATTCACGAAAACAGAATTTCTATACCGTTAATTTTGCAATGCTCATAGTACTTACAGAGTTTGCAGCAGGATAAATACAATAATAGCTGAGTGCACAAAGCTGGAAGCAGTCATATTGACCGGAATAAGTAGTGCGTCTTCACTTGAACTAGCGCCGTTTTTTCAGAAATTTATAGCACTGAGCGCAATGTACGATCATCACAAAATTCTGACGTTTGTGTTCATATTTTCCCATTGTAACGGGTACAGCATACATGTGTTTGTTCTTTCGGTGAGTACATAAATATCTTTTGTATCCCATTGTTGTATGCCACAAGCATAGAATTGTCCGCAATGGGTGAGCAATAACAATCGCCTGTACGCGAACTAAGAAAATGCGGCTATGCACTCCTCTTATCGTAAAAGAGTAAACATGGTACCGGCCTTACAGAGACCAAAGAAGGCTTTGCATTCAGAAATACAGCGGTCTCGAAATATAATGACAAATTTAAACGTTGTGCACGTTCATGATCAAGCCACTAAAACTCAATTTATAACATATTTGTCAATATTCTGCATCTTACCGGTACTCACCTACGGGGCAGAAACTTGGAGGCTCACTAAGAGGGTTAACTTAAATTGAGAACGACTCAGCGGGAAATGGAGCGTAAAATGATAGGTGTAACATTAAGGGAAAAGAAGAGAGCAGAGTGGGTCAGGGAGCAAACTGGTGTTAAAGACATATTAGTAGAAATCAAGAAGAAGAAATGGACGTGGGCAGGGCATGTAATGCGAAGGCAAGATAACCGCTGGGCATTAAGGGTAACAGAGTGGATCGCTAGAGAAGGCAAGCGTTACAGGAGGCGGCAGAAAGTTAGATGGGCAGATGAGATCAAGAAGTTTGCGTGGATAATTTGGTCACAGTTGGCAGAGGACCGAGGTAATTGGAGAATAATGGGAGAGGCATTTGCCTTGCAGTGGGAGTAGATAGGCTGGTGATGATGATGATGACCAAGGACGGATGCAATCGCCAAATGTATATACCGGGAAACAGTGCTGTATGCGGTTGAGCCTATTTGCAAGCTAATTACTTGAACGAAAATTGCAAGGGGTACTGTTTAATTCTAGAGTACAATAATTGGGCTTTGCTTCTCCGTTCCGAGTCGCTGGCATCTTACTCTCAGTGTAACACGCAAACCCAAAATGCTGTAACGCAGATGACAGAAGATTCAGGTCGCATTGGGCCGTGAGACGAACACGTTTTAATCTCCCATCCATTGAACGCGTGGAGCATGCCTGCGTCCAAGGTGCCCATTGCCACATATGCACGCTCAAAGGAGCACTCGGTGGCGCGCGTGTATTTAGGAGTGAAAGGCTCGGGACAAAGAACCAATATAGGGGCTATAGGTGCTCTCTAAGATGCACGGGAATAACAAAGGTCAAAACGGCGCTGCAGGGACCTTTCAATAAGTAAACGGCCATGCTCTCAATCCCTCGTCGTCAATGCGAGTGCTTGGAGTAGAACGGGACACCACTGGATCAGTGACCCCGTGGATCCGTACCGTGCGCGGTAAGGCTTCCAAGACGCTGCATGTCCACCGACGTATCCCCCAGAAGACCGGTGGTGCCTGTAGCCGCATGGAACGCGCCCTAGTTCGATTTGTATTACAAGCCCACCTGATTTACCAACACCAGCACCAGCAAGCCATTCGAAGGGACTGGGATCTGACGGAAACTGTAAACCGAGAGGCTATGCTGGTTATTACAGGCTTTCTATACTGACCCCGATTCCCACGCTACAAGCGCAGGCCCAGCTTCTAGCGTGAATTCTTGTTGACGAGCTTGTTGAACAGCGTAAGGAGTGCACGTCGCCTTAAAATTTTAAGTTCCCGCTGCGGCGGTGTTGGCTCACTACTTCGATTCTAGGTCATCTGTTATTTTACAAAAGTCACCTGACCTTCCCTCTTGGAGCTGAAGCCAACCCACAGACAACCAGCCAATGACCCGGATACGCGGTTCCACGCACTGCACCCCAACCCTTCTCCCGCGGAGTCGGATGGCACAGCGGAAGCAGTGCAGTGTACGTCGACGCAGAAGTGGCCCAAAATCTCCTACACAACAGCCTTGTGTGCCCCACTCATCCGAAGTGCACCATACTTGCTCACACCTTACCGAGGCACCTCTTCCTCCAATCATGGGAGAACTTGTGACAATCCGAGATGGGTTATCGTCGATAGAGCCTCGCCTACGCATTCATTCGCCGTCGTGCCTTTACCTGTACACAGACTCCGCACAGGCAGTCCGGGAAATCCGATGCGTCGCCAAGTCACTCGACTTGGCCTGCGATGTGCATCCCGTCGTGAACTCATTTCCGAGCCTCGTGCGAGTTGTGAGGAATATAAGTTTAACACTTGCCCACACCGACGCTGACGTGGCCTGCCTTACCGGCAGGGTGACTAGGCCACTACCACTGCTCAATTTAGCGCAGAATGACACCTTCATCATTTACAAGGAGTCTCGGGGATGCTCCACGTGTGACCATCTCCCTCCGCATGGGTTGGACCTTCATGGCGGTTTAACCCACTGTGAAGACGTGCGCTTCGGAGAATTCGTGTGGGTGCAGCTTTGACCCCAGCGATAAAGGCCTCTTAAATGACGCAAGTTCCCCCAGATGCCCCTTCTGTGATCCCTTGCCACGGAAGCGACCGTGGACCATCTCCTGGGGACATGCCAGGGTCTCCAGGCAGCACGAGTTTTTCACATAAGGGCCCTAGGGTACCACCCATGTTGACCACCTGACCTTGGCCACTTGATGCACGGTCCCCAATATCGGCCCCTCCTAGATTTCATTGTGGACACGGCATTACTTGATTACATTTAGTTCATGCCGAAGGGCGTACTTGCATAATCAAACAGAAGTACATACAAAAGAAGCTTTAGATGAGGTTTGGTGAGGTTCGGCAACAGCTAATATATTAGCGTTGTTGCCTGACGTTGACATTCCACGCGGGCAAGTTGCTCTTCATACGGGAGAGATTCGCAGCTACTCGTCGAGGTAGAACATTGGGCGGCAAATGCGGCTGCTGCACGTTCTGCGGCACGGGCTTTTCATTGTTTTTACGCTTATCGCGCGTGTGCGCGCGCTGACGCTTCTTTAATTCCCGCTAGTCCTCCGAGAGTGACCTCCACGCCTCCAATATCACTTTAGAAATGTAACTACTGATGGCGGCGTTGTTGGCTTTTTCTGACGATTACGCTAGATGCTGCTGAGAGTACAAGCTTAACATGCGACTGCCACTAGTAACTAAAAGGAGGTAAGGAACGCTTTCAACGTCATGAAAAGTGGAAAAGCTGCAGGTCACGATGGTATAACCGTAGATCTTTTGAAGGAGGGAGGAGATATTGTTCCAAAATGCTCACTGTACTATTTTCAGAATGTTTGAGGAATGAAAAATTGTGCACAGCCTGGAAACACGTCAACATTATTCTGACTCATAAGAAGGAAGATCCAAAGAACGTCAAGAATTACAGACCTATCAGCTTACTCTCCGTTGTTTTCAAGCTGTTTACCAAAGTTATAGTTAGCCGCATAGGTGACAGCCTGGATTCCCATCAAACAAGAGAGCAGAATGGGTTTAGGAAAGACTACTCATTCATGGATTACATCCATGTCGTCAATCAAGTGATAGAAACATCAGCCGAGTACACTAAACCCATTTGCGTGGCATTTAAAGATTAAGATAAAGCGTCTGGTTCTCCACCCACCGCAGCCGTTTTGGAAGCACTAAAAGGCCAGGGAATATAGGAAACCTACATAAGATTTCTAGAAGACATTCAAAAGAGATGCCGGGCAGGATAACCCTCCACAAACAAATAGATAAATTTGCAATCCGTAAGAGAATAAGACAGGGAGACACCATCTCTCCAAACCTATGCACAGCATGTTTGGAGAGAGTATTTAGAAAGCTTGACTGGAAAAACATAGGAATAAGGATAAACGGAGAATACTTGAGCAATTTGAGGTTTGCGGACCACATAGTCTCTTGGTGATACTGTACAACACATGCCAAGAATGCTTGAGAAAGTACAATCAGAAAGCACGGCCGTAGGGCTCAAAACAGATATAAATAAATCGGAATTAATGAGGAACAAACATGCCAAGAACGTCTTTATTACCTTGGGAAGCGAAACACTAGAAGAAGTAACAGAATATAACTACCTCGGACAGATGGTTATTTCTGACCGTAACTATGAGAGTGAAATCCGGCGCAGAGTGGGTATGGGCTGGGCAGCACTCGGCAAGTACTCCCAAATAATGAAAAGTGAGCTGTCTCTGTCGCTCAGAAGAAAAATCTACAACCAGTGCATACCGCCGGTAATGACATACGGAGCTGAAACTTGGTGTCTTACGAAGCAACTAGAGAACACACTTAGGTCAGCTGAACGGACCATGGTACGAATAATGTTAAAATAACACTCCGGGGCAACAAACGAGCTACCTGGATGAGAGAGCAAAATAGAGTTGACGATATCATAGCTCAAATAAACAAAACGAAAGGGACTCGGGCTGGTGATGTAGTGAGAAGGACCGACTACGAGTGGACAATTAGGGTACAAGAGGGAATACCAAAAGATGGGTATAGAAGAAGGGGAAGGCGGATGACACGATGAAGGGAAGAAATGCGGAACTTCGGGGGTAAACAGCGGATTCGATTAGCGCAGGACAGCGGCTATTGGAGGTCAATGGGAGGGGTCCTTGTCCTGCAGTTGCTTAGGATGATGATGATGAAGAGCTGGGAATTTTTAACGTGCGCCGAAACCTTCAACACGTGAGTGCTTTCACTTTTGCCTCCATTATACCAGCGGTTGCTGCGGCCTCAAATTCATCCCGAGTCCACTGGCTCAGAAACAAAACGCCATAAGGTGCCACCACTTACATCAGTCAATATTGCCTTGCTGATTATAAAATAAGCGGCATCTAGTTAGATATGCCTGAAGGTTTCTATGGGCAGTGTATTCTCGGTGTTACGTTTTGGCCGAGCTGGGCTCCAGGCCGACGCAGAAAGTCGACGCCGGATGCCTAAGACACCACGTTTATTCAGGCTCACTCGCCGACAGAAGAGGGAGAAAAGAGCCCAGCGGCGGAGCTCGCGTTTTCTTTTAAGCCCCGCCGTCACGAGGGGGAGTGGGGAACAACACAAGCATAGTTATTCCACGTGCGCCGCGGCACGCGAAAACGCCGATAAGTTCTAGTAGGCGTCTTCCGTTTCTTACACGTGCGCTCGATTGCAGATGCTTTGGAAGGACTTGTATTGTTTCGACGCTGATTGAACGCACACACAAACACACCTGCGCTCTATCGCGACAGCTATCGGCCGGTTTGGATGGTTCTAACACGAGCGTTCCAGTGCACACTTTTGGCCAGAGTAAAGGTACGCTTGCGCTGCAGCGCAACAGCTCCTCCAGCCACAAGAATGAATTGGAGGCGAGAGGGGTGTTCCCCTCCAAAAATTCGCCAGATGAGACGGATGCAGGCAGCAACGCTTCACGCTTGACTTCCACCACTTCGCTTGAACGTTCTTCGGAAGAGGCACCATAGGAGCACCGCTGACGACTTGTAGCACGAAGCTTGAAAGGGGTGGTCTTCGGGATTGCAGGCGACCTTGTGGCGTCTGACGACTTTTCAGTTGATGACACGGCAATCTTTGTAGATAGAGGCTGAAAACTGCTGGCGTCGCAGGATTTCTGTATGTGATGTGCTCAAGGCCAGGATCCTGGATATAGGCAAGAAAGCAAGCCCTCGCAAGCGCCACAAACAACCGCCGAGCGCGGCCAGGCCAGAGCATGATGCGCAGAGTGTCCCAGCACCATTCCAAGGGAAACAGAACTGGCTACCAATAAGTACCTTCCATATGCAAAGGCAGGGGAATGAATTGATAATCATTGTACTGCTGCATCATTGCCGTCTTAAGCCAAGGAACAGAAAGCCCTGCTCAAACTTCTGCATTTGCATGCAGGCATTCTTTCGTATGTTTAACCGTAAATGCATACGGCTGAAAGATGAGGCTCCAACGCAACAATCTGCCGTTTTTACTTGACATCTGTTGAAGCCACGTGACAGCGGCGATGATCGTTAACAAAAACTAATCAAATTCGGAACCCGACAATTAACATGAAAGCTTCTCCGCAGCCCATACCATCCACACTCTTTTTCGATGGCACTGTAGGTCTGCTCTCGACCATATAATTTCCGGCTCACGTAGAGAATGGGAGGTTCCTGCCCACGTTAGTCTTGCTTCGTTGGAACTACGCCTAACCCGTTTTCGCTGGCGTCACACTGCACAAGAAAAACCTCCGAGTGGTCCGCGCTTGCTAGGATTCGCTGACGTATGAGTGCAGCCTGGAGGGAAGCAAAAGCAACCTCTTTCGCTGCTTCTCATTTTACACGGTTAGGCGCGTCTTCCATTAGGGCGTCTGTGCGCGGGCTGGAAATCATGGAGAAACCTTTGACATAGTGCTGATAATAACCCAGCATCCCTAAGAACGTGCGAAATTTTGTTTTCATTTCTGGGCGGGGTAATTCCCGCATTAGCAGAATTTTTAGATCCCGTGGGCTGCGGTGTCGTTGGCCGATTCTGTGTCCCAGGTAGTCAACTTCTGAGCGTTCAAATGTACCTTGCCTTGCTTACTCTTTTAAGGCAGTTTTCCACGTGTGGTATGGGGTACACTTTTGCCGCAGTCACTGCGTTAAGCTTACGGTAATCGATGCAAGGGCGCAGTTCTTTACCATTAGCTTCCACAATTATCATTGGCGACCCGGTTCGGCTATCTTCAGCGTCAACATCTGGTGGACGGGATCCCTCATTAGTTTTTCTTGCCTTGGTGAACACCTGTACCCTCTACATCTTGTGCTGCCTTGAGATGTTAACTCTATGTCATGCGTCATAAGACTGGTGCGGCCGGCCACCTTCGAGAACAACTGTGAGTGTTTTGGCATCAAAGGTGTGAGATCTGTAATTTGGCTTTCGCTAAGAACTGCTCTTTCCACTGTCACATCCAGAATTTGGTCTATCGAAAGGCAAGTTAGGTCGCGATGAATTTGCGGAAGTTTCGCTGCCACGTCTTCTGGTTGGTTTAACACTAGACTTACGAGATGCGCTCGCTCTACATACGGCTTCATTATGTTAAAATCGTAGATGCCCACTTCCTTCCTACGGCCAGGCATTTTGACAACGTAGTTCATGTCTGACAGCTTTTGCTGTACAATCGCGCGGCCTTCCCACTGCAGTTCGAACTTCTTCGCTTTCGGAGTGCGTACCAAAAGCAATTTCTGCCCTTCGTGAAACTGGCGGTGGTTGCTATTCTTATCGCGGCGCTTTTTCGCTTTCGCCTGTGCCTCGAGCATGTTAGCTTCCTGAAGAAGCTGCGTGTCGTACAAGCACTGAAATAAGTTACAAACGTACTCGACTACCGTCAGATCACTGTCCTCCTCCTCCAAGTACTCACGAATTAGCTTAAGTTGAGAACGCAATGCCCTCCCGTACACGAGCTATGCTGGTCTGCAACCGGTTGATTCATGTGCCACTGAACGCAAAGCAAACAGCATGGCTGGCAATGCAGTGTCCCATTCTTTCTTTTGTTCAAAACACAAGGCCCTTAATATGCGCTTCATTACGGAATGGACCTTCTCTACACTGTTGCCTTGGACATGGTGAACCGAGCTGTGGTGTATTTGGATACCACACTTCTTCAGAAACGTAGTTGTCAGCTCTCTCATGAAGACGTTACCAAGATCTGACTGGATCTCAGTCTGAAATCCAATTCGGGCCAAAAATTGATTGTAGAGCATCAACTACTACTGGAGACGTTTGATTGCGCAGTGGCTGTGCCTTTGGAAACTTCGTCGCGGGCAGACCATGGTCAAAAGATACTTATACTCTGAATTTGTCACAGGTAAAGGTCCAACGACATCGTCTACGACTTTAGGAAACGGCTCAGTAATAATGGTCATTATTGCCCAATATTAATGTGGGTGCCTTTCGTTTCTCGTTTAGTGGACCTGTACGCTGAGAAACGTGACAGCTACGAACAAATTCCTCAGCATCATTAAAGCAGCCGGGCCAGTAATATTCACTTAGCAGCCTCGCTTTTTTTTTTGTTAATGACGAGATGACCCGACCAACCTGCCCAATGGGAAAGCTCGAAAATGTTCTCGCGATATTTTAGGGGTATCAAGATTTGATCAATGTTTATTCCTTTCTTTCCATGGAAGGTACGGTACGAAATACCAGTTTTTTCAAAAAACGAACCGTTGCATCTTCCTTGTTTGCCAACGATTTCACGGAATTTTGCCAAACTGGTATCGTTTTTCTGTTCTTCTATAAACGATTTTCTATCTGCAGCACACACCACCTGAAATCGAGGCTAGTGGCGAGAATGTAACTTGTTTCTATTTCAGCCTCTTCTTCGACACATTCCGGTAGGCCTAAACGTAAGCTCTCACTGTTACCTAGTAGAGTGCACTGTTTCTTAGTAGCGTCGCGAGTGATAACGCGTGGAAGGGTGTCCGTACGTGCGTTAGAGGCTTCCTCCGCCATCGACCTGGTGACAACCATTACAGGATTTATGTCGAGCGTAATTCCCGACTTGAGCAGCTGCTTTGCTGGTCTGTTCGATAAGAGATACGGACACACGGGCAATACGCTCTCTGAGACGGCTGCCGCGGTTTTGATTTCGCCAAAGGAACCCTTCAAGGGTACTTTTGCTACTGTCAGGCTCAGCCTAGCTTTTTCCAAGGCCTGCCGCCGTAGGCACACAAAATACCCTGTGAAATCTCTATCCGGAACTAGGGACGAATGCACTACGTCATACGTGGCACTCGTGTCACGAAAGACTTTGCATTTATTTCTGTTAACTTTCATATCGTGAAGGTACGGACTAAGGAGGTCTTCGTCATGCTCCCCAAAGAACTGGACCGGGGACACCTTTGGAACCCGGCACTCAGCGGCTACGTATCCTGGCTCCTGACAAGTATAACACACAATTTGCTTGCGACGCTCAAACGACTTACTCTTCCCAACTCCGACGATTCTTTCTTTACTTCACCGTACTCTTTCCTTTCCGACTTGCGAAAGAATTTCGGCTTCATGAAAGAGACCCCCGGCACATGTGTGTGTTTTTTTTGTTAGCTGAACGGTGTTTCGCACAATACTCGTCTGCAAACTCCGCTGCTTTTCGTACTGTTTTCACGTCTGGCCTATCTGGAACCTATTCTTCACTTTATTTGGGCACGTACAACAAAACTGTTCTAGGCAAATTTCCTCGAACATTTTTGCCTTTTCATCAAACGCTCTAGCTCCTTTCATCCAGTTTTCCACAAAACTTGCCAGCGTGTACGCGAACTCTGAGTAACTTTCTTCTGAGTGCTTCAATGCTTCTCGAAACTTTAAGCGGAGAGCTTGCGGAGACAGCCTGTACTTCCCTAGCAAGGCACTTTTTACATCTGCATAACGCTCCGCTTCCTCAGGGGCTAGCCTGCCCAACACATCGGCAGCCTCTGGCGGCAGCAAACTCAAAAGTCTTTGGGGCAAGCACGCCCACTCAAAGCCCATTCTCATGCAAGGTCGTTCCAAATTTGTCAAAGCAGACCTAATTCACTAGCAATATCTAAAGGCTGAAGAAAACTTCTTATATCATAGTTGACGGGTTTCGTCTCTGCTTCGGAATCCAGAGTCCTGTTTAATTGCTCTAGTTGGCAATTCTTCAGTTCATCGTCTCTTTCTCTCTCTCGGCGTTTTCTTTTGACTTCACTCTTTGCTTCAGTGATTTCATCATTTACGCTCCGCAGGGTAAAATTTTGCCCACAATTTCGGGTTTCCGAACAGCCTTGCTGCACTCCACAGCAATCTCGTCTGCTAAGGCTATCAACTCAAGTTTCAGCAAGCTGTTCAGATACACTTCGGCCAGCTACCTTGAGGCGAAGTACCCTCCAGTCGCCTTTACTATTTCCTGCCTCTGCAAAGAAATCACAAAACTCTGCGCACCAGAGTACAAAGCCAAAGCCTCACCGATCGCTGCCGCAGAACTCCCGGGGTTGGCAATGCGGCCGCTGCCACCAACCTGTTACGTTTTGGCCGGGCTGGGCTACGGGCCGTCGCAGAAAGTCCACGCCGGACGCCGAAGACGCCAAGTTTATTGCGACTCACTTGCCGACAGAAGAGCGAGAAATAAAACTACCACCTCCCCTCTCGGGAACCCCTGTGTAGATGCGACGCATAGGCGTAGCAGCGAAGGGACCGCGTTTTGTAGCGCGCATAACGTTGAGGGGACTGCGTAAGCCGGTCCCAGTCGATGGCGACGTTGGTGTACTTGTAAGGCGGCGTGGACACTAGGTGCTTGAGCCAAGCGTGTTTGTTGCTTCGCCGGAGAACGGCACACCAGTTATATGCGCAGCGCGCCCGAAGGAGAGGAAACCGCGGAAGAGGGAGTACTGCACATGCGCTGGCCCCAGCGCGTTGCCGCGGCTATGACGCAACACAATCCAACACAATCCACTTTAATCCAATCCAAATCCAACCCAATCCAAGCCAAGCCAAGCCAAGCCAAGCCCAACCAAGCCAAGCCAAACCAAGCCAAGCCAAGCCAATCCAATCCAAGCCAATCCAATCTAATCCAATCCAATGCCCCTCGCGTGAGAGTGTTCGCTATCGGAGAGGAGAGGGGGTAAGCAGCGGAGAGCGCAGCTGGCGTGGTGAGGAGAATGGGGGAGGGGTGGACAACGCCGACGCCGGAGGGACAAGGCGAGTGAATCCGATGTTCTGCATCTAAAAGAGCCCAGCGGCGAAGCTCGCCTTTGCTTTTAATCCCCGCCGTCGCGAGGGAGAGTGGGAAACCGCACAAGCATAGTTATTCCACGTGCACTGCGGCAGGCGAGAACGCTGATCAGTTCTGGCCGGCGTTCCCCGTTTCCTACACCTGCGCTGGACTGCAGACGGTTTGGAACGACTGGTGTTGATTCGACGCTGCTTGAACGCACTCATACACACAAATATACCTGCGGTCTAGCCGCATAGCTATTGGTTGGTTTGGATGGTTCTAACACGAGCGTTCCAGTGCCGACACTTGGCCAGATTAAAGGTACGCTTGCGCTGCAGCGCAACACCGGCTTTATAAATAAAAATTACTTTTTCACAGACTGAGCCCGCAGTTAAGGAAGCTGTTAGCAGAGATTCTTTAAAAAATTCCTTCAATAAAGAGACATCGCTTCTCTGCGTGGTACGAAAAAACAAAAAAGAGGTGCTATCAAGTCCTCCCGAGTTTTAAACGTCGTTGTGCAACAACAGGTGCAGAATCACAGCCGCAGTAATAAAAACATCAGACGTTGGTAAGGAAGGCACAGGAGCGCATGCGATTGTATATACGAGCAAAAAAGTATGTATTTAAAACATGAGAAATCTTCAGAGCACCTTTCACTATAGTACCCCCTATTGCTATTTTTTTGCTAGATTTTCAGGCCGTGCCCAGGGACGCAATAATTTTAGTGGCTTGTGTATCATGAAGTCAGATTACGAATGCGAAAAAAGCAATCCTTCAAATCAGTCATTCAGAGATAACTTTATTACAAACCAGTCAAAGAGGGAGCGTTGGGTGCCCCTCCCCGCATCAGTCGGTCGGTATCCCTTGGGAATTTATGGCTTCTAGGGCGAAACTGATAATCTTACCCTGGGTTTCGGAGGTTCGGCTGAGAAGCAGTGCTTCCAGGGATGGTACTTTTTGGTGCGGGTTGTACAAGGTAGGACAAATACACACCACGTGGAGGAAGTCTGCTCGACCCTTATATATCTTACAAGTTGGATCCGAGATTTGGGGAATCTACTTACTATATTAAACTTGGCTCCGAACAACTCCTGTCTGCAAACGTGTCCAGTAACTTTCCTCTCTTCTACTTAGCTGCGGTTCTGCAAAACCTAGTGTCTTTCTCTCGCATCTATAATAATGCGTGTATTCGCCGTTGCCACTCGGCCCATCGTTCTCCATCGTTTGCGAAACAGGTTCGGCGTTCAAGGCCGGGGCCGGTTACTCGACATCAGACATCATTTATTTAGAAAATACTGCAGGCCACAAAATGGCCCAAGCAGGAGTGGGGATATTAAAGGTATATACCCAAGACCAAGTCAGTAACAGTACAGAGGTGAAAAAATAACATTTATCCAACACAATAAGACACAAAATCGAAATAAAACTTCATAATTATTTTCAATACATTTTAGAAGTTTACAAGACTTAAAGATTTGTTGTGGTAGTTCTTTCCAATTTGTTATTTTGCGAGGAAAAAAAGAGTATTTGAAATTGTTAGTACGGGCAAAGTTGTGTGAATGATACCGTCTTGTCGGACGCGAAGACAGAGGAGCAAGTGCGTTTGATAGGCCTAGTATGCTTTGGTTGCTCGATAAGTAGGGAAGAAATTTTTGTCTTGCTATTTTACTTGGGGATTCTAAAGTTTGAATTTTGTTGTTTATAATCCAATCAGTCGGGAAGTCAGACGCGCCAAAGCGGTTGCAGATAAAACGAAACGCTAACCTCTGATTTTTTTCAAGATTGTAATATCCTTTTTAGTATGTGGGTCCCAAACTTCACATGCATATTCTAAACTATACCGGAATATTGTAGTATAGGCTAGGAGTTTTGTGCTAGAGGGAGAATCTTTAAGTTTATGCCTGAGCAAACCCAACCTCCTTCGTGCAGATGAAGAAATTTTTTCAATGGGGGGGGGGGAAGGGGGGGACCAAGTCAGTGTGCTAGTGATTGTTACGCCAAGGTATTTATAACTGTCGTTTACTAAGATTGGAGTTCCTTTATTACTGTACGGGTAGATGAATGGTTGTTTTTTATTAGTTATGCGCATAAAGACAGTTTCATCAGGGTTTATATTCATGCTCCAGCGATCACACCACGTAGTAATGGCATCGATAGATTGGTCCAGTATTATTTTATCATTTACGGAGTTTATTTGACGGACTAACAAACAATCATCAGCAAACAGACGCATTTCAACAGCTTGATTAGCACAGGTCGTAATATCATTTATATAAATTAAGAATTGCAATGGGCCAAGGACGCTTCCCTGGGGAACGCCGGAGTTAACTGGAAGAGGAGTGGAGCGAAGAGCATTTATCTCGACAAACTATGTGCGAGCACTTAGGTACGATGCAATTCATTTAACAATGGTAGATGGGAAGTCAATCAGGTTAACTTTATGAATCAGTTTGGAGTCGGGTATTCTGTCAAAAGCCTTGCTAAAGTCAAGAATTACAACATCGGTTTGGCCTGATTCATCTATAACGGGAGAGAAGGAATGAATACAAGAAATAAGTTGGGTAGTTGTAGAAAAAATTTTACAAAAGCCCTGTTGGATTTGAGATAAAACATTGTGCGCGCCTAAACAATTGATCATGTGATTTGAAAGAATGGCAATTTGAAATGTTGTGTTATTTGAAATGTTGAGACCCTGATTAGCTGGTGTCCACACTAATGTTGCCTGTTTGACTGGAAAGATTTTTACGTTTCCGTGGATATTCCAAGCGGTGCTGGACATCCTCCATCGGTCGAAATTTCTGATGGCCGGTTTAGAGTCGGTCACTGTCCTATTATTTTCGGGCCGGGTTATTGCTAAGACAATGGCTACCTCCTCAGCCTCCGCCACGTCCATACTCGAACGTGGAACACAAGACTAGGACCGGGCGTTCAGAACCGCTACTGCTGCGCAAACTCATTTACTCCGATATAAAGCTGCATTGTGGAGCGGACGTCCGTCTGTCCACCATATCTTGTTTCCAGAGCTTTGGCTGTACTGTGTCGTCTAGCTTCGTGTTACCTTAGTTTGGTGCTAGCTTAGTTTTCTTCTGACCGACATTGGTATTTCGCGTGTGTCTTTGCCTAGTTCACCGGGCAGGTGTCCCAGACGTTAGAGTATTTTGCGACCAGTCCTGTTTCCCAACAGTCTCTGCTGTTGCTACGCGTTTTCCGCCCCTATGAGTTCACCTAAACTCAAGCCTTGAAGAACATCTAGCTGAGCTAGTTGGTGAATAGTTCCTATAGCGAAAGAACGGTGGAAGCGAGACCGTGGCCATGGCTGCTCTTAATTGGGGTGATAGGTTTACTCGCACGGTAAATGCACAGGATCATGATGATTAGTGCCGTAAAGCCGGCGGAAGATTTAACGTCAATCCGCGTGCGCAACGTTTGTGTCTGCCGCTGCAGAAGCGCCGTAAACCACATCGTACATGCTGGCTAGTCGACAGCTTCACCAGCTGCTACCCTGTCTCGACGAAGCTGCGGAAATATCCTCTAGCACGTTTTTCTTTTCATTTGATGATGATTTACCAGTTGGTCCGGGAGTTCATCTAATGCTTCAGCATCAGTTGGGATTCTCTTAGCACTACGCACTGATGGCTTGCTTTGAGCCCTCTAGAACACTTCCCTACTCCGACACAGCTTGAACGCGCGAATCTTGTTCTTTGTAGTTTCACAACTCTGAAACTTTGGACTGCGGCAAGGCGAATACTGGGCTGTGGTTTTACAATTCTGGTATTCCTGTGTGATAGTTCATTCTGAATAAACAATAGTTCTTCCATCCTCTTTTTCGGTCCACAGGGTCATTCCTTTTGCAGCTGTTTAACAACGCTGTCTTTTTCGTCTCCAGGGGTGCCTGCACCGTCTTGCCGCTTGCAGGACAAGCAAGCACCGACAAGGTGACGCCGACGACAACCGAAATCGGCGCCCTGTTTGCTGAAAATCGTCATGTACTTCAGTCGTTCTGCAAAGGTCTTGAAGATGATGGCTGGAACCTGGAGTGTCTTGGCGTCAAGCGGTCATCTTAAAACCGTTTTGTGCCTACCTTGCGTATTCTTTAATGCAACTTCCGTTCCTGACGAGGGCATTTTCTTTGTATTTGTAAACTTGCAATACGATTCTCCTGCTTCTCGACCAGACCTGGCTTTCTCCGCGGAATGACGAGAAATGGGCTGCAAAAGTTGTTCGTCCTTTCTGGCTTCAGGTACAGGGAATGACACATACTCGTGTTCGGGTGCTACCTCCCGGACCGCGTCTGCGGTTGGTGCTAGCCGGCTTTAAAGAAGGCTTGGTAACTCTTCACCCTTCCTGAAGTCGGGAACGAAGATGTATTTGAACTCAAAGTCAAATGGTGTCGGCTCTGTGCTTTCGGTCATGTCATTAAATTCACGTTTCTCGCCACCTGCTTGGATTGCTGCCGGTAAATCTTCCTTGACTTCAACAGGCGCATTCTCATGTTCCTTACCTTTTGTCGTTTGTTCGTACGCTCGAAGATACTTCGGCGCAAAATCTACGTGCAAGTGTTTTCTTTCAGTCTCATCCCCGGCACTCTGGGGCGTTGATCCCTTAGGCTGCAATGACGGGTTGCTCCGTAAGAGAACGATCGGAGACGTGAACGGACAAATTACTTTCAGTCATCTGTTTGTCTTTTCCTACTCGTAAAAGCAGGGAGCACTCCGAAATATTTCTTTTGCTATGGGGGCTGATAATGTCGGGAAGGATCACGTGTTTTTGAGACGTCGCTATCGACTTCGGCAGGACAACTCGCGAAGTGGACGTGTGTGAACCGACGTGGAAGGGGTCGTTTAGACGGGGTAAAGTGCCCTTGCAGGTAACATTAACGTCGGCGTGTCGCAGATCGTTCAATATCGATGGCAGTGACCGACGGACTCGCATATCCTTTTCTGGTACTGCAAAACGTCGTATTGTCTCTCAAACTCGCCTCTATCCAGGAGCTCATCTATTATGTCGTTCAGCTTGTTGAGTTCGATGTCTCTTTGATCGAGGTCGTTGATTACCTCCAGCTACTCCAACGCAGACGGTGAGGGGGCTTGCCAGAGCTCGGTTGCTGCCTTTAGCAGCCTCGTAACTGTGGCGCGAATAACCTTCCGCAATGAACTCAGAGTGCCCAGGTCGTCACCAGCTCGGTACTCGGTAGACAGACTTGGTACTCGACAGTGGATCCCAAGCGTGGTCCCCTGGACTTGAAGATGCGTGTCTGCGTCCCGTTGAAGATTCCGGTCGGTCGTCGGTGATCGCTGAGCGACAGCCATGGCGACCCGCTGTTGAGGGCGGGGTCAGAGTCACGGGGTAAGCCAGAGTAAGCCAGAGGGCACGTCAATTGTCTCCGTGGTAGCGACGTTATCAGAGGAGTGTGGAGAACACAGAAGCACGAATGGGCGTAAAAATAACCAAAGCCGCAGCCGCCGTGGACACTTCAAATTTCACATCGCCCAGTAAATGTGCACTGTAGAGCCACAAGCCCGGTTGGAACGCCGGCGTGAGTCCATAGTTCTTCGACTGGAAAGGCTTTCCGAGCGACATTTTCGACAGTGTATTTCATGCCTAGTTATGCACCCATCACCGCTTGCTGGTTTATGTTTCTATATGTCGGAGTTGGTAGAAGGGTGGCGTATACGCCTACTCTGGGCTTCATGCCGCTACCGATAACATGCCCGCTGTGTCAGTGGAAGTTTTAAACGCGGAAGTCACATAGCTCAAAGCGCACTTTCGTGTTCGTCTGTAACACTGCAAATGCCTAAAATCGAGGAGGTAAATATCAAGAGGAGTCTGCCTATCAAATGTTTGTCATCACCTTGCCTACCTGTCACTCTGCCGTGATACAATAGTACTCTATAAGCATAAAGAGCGTAGGGAGCGACATTTTCGACGGTTCACTTTTAAACACGCGAACCTAACCGGATGCCGGTTTATATATGCACGGCCTAGGATTTCAGAGGAGGTGGGCATGTGCACGCGCAGCTATATGCTTCCTGCCCTTTCTGATGAGATTGTGATCATTGTGTACTATTGTTACCAGCGAGTGGACTATGGTGGTGGTGGTAAACTTTATTCAAAACAAAGGTAGAAGGGTAGGGGGTGGAGTTAAGGGTGGAATCTTATTTCCAGGACTCCAGTGGCGAAAGCCCCTAGCTTGGCTTTTTCCAGCAGTTTTCGCTGACTGGAGAGGTCCGAGCTGGACAGTGCAACTTCCCAGGACTCTATTGATGTGGCGTAGTTGTTTTGTTGCCATGTTGTCGGGCATTTCTATGCGGTGTGAAAGAGATCTGCCTTCTGATGGTTATTTTTGGCATTGTTCGTTATACTTATCCGGAAACATAAGTGCCAATCTGGACTTATGTGGGTAGGTGTTGGAATAAATTTTCCTAGGATTTCTGGCCTCCTGTGCATCTAGTAGAAGCTGAGGTGTCGGCATTGTTTTAAGTGCGAATGCACTTCTTAAGCGACCCTGAATCACGCGTCCACCGCCGTCCGTCCGTCCGCACCACATACCCACTTAGGGCGATTGGCCAAGAAGAGTTCCTAATTTCTTTAGCACATACCCACTTAGGGCGATTGGCCAAGTAATCTGAATCACGCGTCCACCGCCGTCCGTCCGTCCGCACCACATACCCACTTAGGGCGATTGGCCAAGAAGAGTTCCTAATTTCTTTAGCATATACCCACTTAGGGCGATTGGCCAAGAATCCGGCGTGAGAAGGGCTAATGCACCCGCTTAAAGGAGTACTGACACGAAATTTCAAAGCTGAGATCCGCTCTAGCAATCAAGTACAACGACAACACAAATAGGTGTCTGTGCATGGCACATACCCACGTGGGGGATTGGCCAGGAATCGGGCGTGAGAAGGGCTAATGCACCCGCTTAAAGGAGTACTGACACGAAATTTCAAAGCTGAGATCCGCTCTAGCAAGCAAGTACAACGACAACACAAATAGGTGTCTGTGAATAAATGCATCTTTCTTTCTTTGTAGTTGTGTGTGTGTGTGTGATCTCTCTTTCGCGAACATTACCGAACCGCGCGAATTCAACTCCTGCATTCGCACTTTCACATTCTTCCCCTCGGGGAAATGCGGGGAAATTTTTTCTGGTTAGTCGGCATAACCGGAGTCGGTCGGCAGCCGCACTGTATGGAAGAAGGGCGTATGAATGCTAAGACTCCCCGCGATCCATGATTTGCCTCGCGAGGGAGAGGTTTCTAATTGCTCTCGTGGAGTCGGTAATTACGGCGAGATTTTTTTTTGTGCTCGCCCCGGATGGCGGTGGTGTCGCCTTCTTGTATGTTCTGTTTGTTGCTCATTAGGAAGTATAGTGTTTTCACGTCGCAGTTGACTACCACCACTGAGGCGTTGCCACGGCTGTTAGTGGCCGCGTTGGTGTATCTTTGCCGTAGGTCTTACTAATGTATCTTGTTCTTGCTAGTCTTCTGCCTTTGTTGTATGTAGGATTTATTTTTGGGGAATAGCTGGAATTTTGAGCCTTGTTCCTTGTTGAGGAGAAAGGTCTGTCATTCTGTTATCTACTCTGAGTAGATTGAGGGCCCAGCTCCTCCCAGTATTTCTCTTCCAGTCTTGGTTTTCAGTAGTTGCCCCGTCTGGGCTTCTAGGAGAGTCTCTGTGACCTCCCGAAAGGTGTTGCACACTCCAAACTTGTGGAACTTCTCATTTCAGGTGTATATGGAAAGACTGAGAGCTGCCTTGTTGGCAGTTCTGATAAGTGGGTCGACCCTCTCATGTTGATTTGCGTCGATGTGATGGTACGGTAAGCTGTAAGTAATTCTACTCATGAATAATGCTTGCACCAGCTTGAGCGTGTCTTCATCTCTCATGCCTTTTCTTGTTCTTATGATTCTTCGGATGACATTAGCCTGTTGTTGTGTTTTCTTTAGCTTGTTCAAGGTGGCGGTGGCCTAGTTGCCGTTTTGTATGGGCATGCCTAATATTCTTATCGTCTGTTTGAAGAGAATGTTTGGGTTGTCAATTACTATGCTTCCAGAGGGAATTTCCTCTTTGGATGGTCTTATTCTAATGAGTTCAGTCTTTTTCGGGGCACATGGTAGGTCATTTCTTCATTTTGGCTCTTTTAGCTCCTTGATTGTTTCTTGTAGGATAAGTAGTTTTTCTGAGGGGGTTCCACTTTTGGTCCAGATGGTGATGTCATCTGCGTAGATTGATTTGCCGATGTGTTCTTTCTATTCGAATTTCTTGGCTATTTCAATCATTGCCAGGTTGAACAGCACTGGGAGATGACGGCCCTTTGTGAAGTTCCCCTGTTAGGCATTTCGAAAGATTCGCATCTAGTGTTTCTAATGCCAATCGTGGCTGTTCTGTTTGACAGGAAGTTTCCGATGTAATCATAAACTTTCTTGCCGCATCCTGCTTTTCAGCTGGTTTCAATATTGCCTCATGCGATACGTAGTAAAATGCCCCTTTCAGATCTAGGGCTAATACGATTTGATCATAGTCGTCATTGCGATTGAGGATGTCGTGTCTCAGCTGTAGAAAGGCATCTTGGGTGGATAATCCACTGCGGAAACCAATCATACAGTGTGGAAACATTTTGTTTTCCTTTAAGTGCTTTTGAAGCCTTGTCATGATGATTCTTTCGTACACCTTTCCTACGCACGAGGTCAGCGATATCGGTCGTAGATTTTCAATAGCCGGTGTATTCCCTGGTTTAGGTATTGTCGTAATTCTCGTGTGTTTCCTTTGCATAGGTAATCGGTTCGGCTTCCATAGCTTTTCATTTATGTATGCAGCTAATGCTTCCAGTTGTGAGTCATTTAGGATCCTGAGTATGTTATTGTCGATTCTATCTTCTCCTGGTGCACTCTTTCGTTTGCTGGCAAGGATGGCTTGATATACTTCGCCTTTTGTGATGTCCTTCTCGAACTTTGCATTTTGGGAACCTCGGTATTCTCTTGTAGAGGGGGGAATTTTCGTATTTTAGGGCTTTAATTAGTTCCTCGTTGGTGCCTTGGAAACCTTTGGCCACTCTGTTGATGTTGTGTACGGTCTTCCTTCTTGTTGTCTCCGGATTGAGCATACCTTTAAATAAAGCCCATATCTTTGAGGTATATAGGGTATTCTCGAGTGTGTCACAGAAGTCTTGCCAATACTGATACGCGAGTTGTATCGCGTACTTCCCAGCTAGATTTGTGATCATTTTATTTCTTTGTTTTAGCTTCTTGTTGTGTCTTTTCTTTTTTCATCGCTTAGTTAGGTTTTGTTTCTTATTCCATAAACTGCTCAGATGGTTGTCGACACACAGGTATTCGCTCTCTTGTCAACATTCTATGGTGGACTCTATGAGAGCTTCTCTTATGTCATGACACCAGATGTCTATGTCTTCTATTCTTCTTCGCTTAGCTTTTCGCGAGAGGCGTCCCAATTAGTGATCTTTTGTTTTCTTGCCTTTCTTTTAAACGTGTCTGATTTTGTCTTGATCTCTACTATATCGTCATCGCTGCCGAGATTCTCACCCGTAGTTGTCCAGCCCGTGAGTCTGTCTTTGGTGGGCACAATGGTCAAGTCAGGGCATGTATCTTTGCATCTCTGATTACTCGTTCTGGTGCGGTATGGCGTATCAGTGATCGTTCGGAGATTTAGATATTCCACAGTATCAACTAAATTTCTTCATTTTACGGAGTTGTAGGTAGTTGTAGTTCCATTCATTATGTGGAGCATTCATGTCTCCCAAAAATATCAGGTTATTGTTCCTGGTTAGGCACATCGTCTATTGAAAAAGAGGGGTAAAATTCACTTTTGGTTTGGAGGGAGAGCTGTATATGTTCAATATGAAGAAACTCTTCTGTCCCCTCTGGGTGCGGTATATTTCAACCAAGTTCCCTGACGGTTTTCTAGCGAATAAATAGTGCTTCCGGCAAGCTGTGTCTTTTTCTACGTATACGGCTGCTCTGAAGTCTTTTGAAAGGTCCATCCTATTGTGTCCTCTGAGAATATTTTGCACCGTTACTTCTGGCAGGGATATGACGTCCGCTTCCAGATCTATGGTGCTTATGTACGTTTCTAACGAGTATTTCTTATTATGTTGGCTTCTACAATTCCAGTGCCATATTAATATTCTTGGATTTGGCGCCGTCTATACGTCATCTTCTGAGTATATGTCATCGGATTCTGCATCCATTTGGCTTTGGGCGTTTTGAATGATTATTTGTTTCGGATTTTGGCTCGCTCGTGTGTCTTCGAGCTTTCGCTTGTTAGCTTGTTCTAATTGTTTGTTCGCCTGGTCCGTTGGGATTTGTGCATTCTCTTCCCCTATGGCTTTGCCCCAATTCATGAGGATTTTTAAAAACTCTACTTCTATTTCTATTTTAAATTCTAGAATTTTCTAGGTTCATTCGACTAATTAGACTGTCGTCCAGTACTGCGATGGTTCGAGCGCTCGATGTGGAGGGTTCAGTTTCGGTTTGGGTTGGGTTTCTTCCTTCTGATATCTCGTATTTCTTACATTTCGTCCTTAAAATTACATTTTCTGCCTTAATGTCTAATATGGGCTCCTTAAGAGCTGCAATTTCATCCTTATATTTGTTTTGCTTTAACATTTTGGGTTTATGACAAATATAGTCCTGGGAAGCTGCATCTGCCAAGCTCAGCTTAGTTCTGTCGTCTTCTTTGCTTCTCTTCTTCTTGAGCACCTTGGTCCTAGAACCCTTGGGTTTCCCTTGGGCTGGTTGGTCCTCTCGGTCTTCTGGGTCCGGGTGGTGTTCCAGCTCTGGCAACTCGTCGTCGATCCATCTTGGTCTGGTTTGCTTCGTTGAAATTTTGCTTCTCTTGCCTGGTGGGATTCTGGGGCAACGGAATTTCACCTCGCACTCCTTGGAGCCCGAGTGGTGTTCCTTTTGCACAGCGCGCATTTGGGCGTGCACTTGTGGTCTTTCGCAGGGTTTTTTCTGCGCATGACGAGCAGACGTTTGGGTTGAGTTGTGGGCATACGTCGGCTCTGTGCCCGTTTTTCTGCATATTTGGCCAACCAGCCTTGTAGCCGCGTATAGGTAGCACGTCATTTCCCCTCCGTAAAAGTAGACAGAGCGGCGAACCATGTTACCCTCGAAGGTGCCAAGAGCGGCGGTCGATTCGCCCAGCATGCGTGCGAAGACGATCTTGGTGCCGATTGTCCGCACGCACAGGCCGCCCAGAAGCTCTTCTGAGGTTGTGCCAGGTGCAAAGCCAAGAGCGACACCTTTAACTTCTTGTTCAGAGTAAGCCACCTACGATTTTACACCATTCTCTCTGCGATGCTCAGGGTTTCTATGGTTTTAAATTCGTTAGCGACTTCTTGGTTTGGTGTGCTAACAAAGATGATGTTGGACGTCCACTTCGGCCTTAGCATGGCCTCTTGAAGGTTCTTCACACCACTGGGACATGCTCTCGCTATAGCTTGGGTGATTTGGGGCACCGTGAATGAACGTATTGGCATTTCCTTAGGTGTAATGACGATTTTGACTCCTGCTTGGGAAGGCTTGAAATCCTTCTCCGATGTGCTACTTTGAACTTCCGAGCGCCCTTCTCCGATTTCTCGACGCCTGCGTGTCCTTTGCTGCAGCTGCTTGTATCTTCATTTCTTTCTTAATATTCTGCTTGGTCCTCCTACTGAGCGCCTCTTCCCAGGACGCGTCGTAGGTGCTGCTGTTGCAAGTCTTCGTTGCGTGGTTGGCTTCCATGTCTTCATCGTCCGTTCTCTCTATTGAGGTTCTTGTTGTGTCCTTTGTCTTGTCCAAATCTTTGGGACTGATTTCTTCCACTTCCATCGCTTCCGTAGCCGAGGCAGGATGTGCTGGGTTCGTGTTCTTGTAGGCAGGCTTCATCGGAGCATCGAGCTCGCCAGCGTCGCGCGGCGGGGTGCCTGCGCACGTGGGCGAGTGCCGGGCTGAGGCGTTCGGTGAAAAAGCAGCTTCTGGCGTGTTCGTCTTTCTTCTGAAAACCGCCGAAAAAGCTTCAATGGTTTCAAAATATTTCGTTCGACGTGGTCCTGAGGTCCTCTTGAGGTCGATAAACCATACTTCTGTTAGAAGGATGAGATTTCGCTCGATTCCAGCGGATTCGTCTGGAGCACACAAGCGACACGTCTGCTCCCCAACGGCCGTTGGGGTTGTTGTTGTTGTTAAATCTTTTATTAAAAATTGAAGGCTGGAGGCCTTGGGGGGGAGCTGAGAGGGGAGGATACATGGTTGAAGGGGGCTCGTATGTGTTCGTGGAATTCGGGAGGCGGCATCAGTTTTTCACAGGACAATGGTTCGCATTGAAGGGTCCATTGACTGGTGTAGGCCATCGCTATATAACTCGCGCTAGACCGCTCTTAGTGGCGAACCATATCAAAAGGTTAAGGGTGTGTTCATCTAATGTTGAAGGGAGCGATACGGGTTGAGGGATCTGGATTTGGGGAAGAGAAATTCCGCTATCGAGGGAATTTGGGGCATATCCAGACCAGGTGGTGCAAATCAGCTTTCACGGCTTGGTGACAGTATGAACATTTTGGGTTGATGTGGGGGTAGTACCATTTGCGAATTCTTTCCGGTGAAAATGATGCATCTGTACAGAATTTGTTGGGAAGTGGACCGGACACATTACCAGTGCCTCGTCTTCATCTGTACGTAATCATCAGCACTACCTCTTATGTCTGCTTGTCGTCATCTTCACTCCTGTACATAATCATCATCTTGGTGTGCCGGCCATTCTAGCGTCTCAGCTTCGGTAATAAACGCCCTGATCTTACGTTTGTGGTGAGGCTATTGGTACTGCAAATTTTAAACAGGCACCGTACTTAATTTGATAAACATTCCAAAATTTTTCCTCAAACGACCGCTGCAACGCACCATATTCGAATCGATGGTGATAAAACTGTTCGTCGCCGCCCTTATCGCGCCTCTTCTTCAGAAAGGAAAATCACCGGTGAAAATGTGGCCGATATGTCAAGGAGAAACGTTATGCGTCCATCCTCACGTCCATGGCCCGCACCAGTGGTATTTGTTGAAAACAGGGATGGCTCTGCGCTTTTGTGGAAATTATCGCTCACTTAAGAAAGTTACCCGCAAGGATGTATACCTAATGCCACGGATCGATGACGCACTTGACTGCCTACAAGCTGCCAAATACTTTTACAGCTAAGTAGTAGTAGTAGTAGTAGTAGTAAACTTTATTTTGTGAAAAGGGGTGAGGGAAAGGGGAGAGAGCAAGGGTGGGATCCAAATTTTAGGGCCCCAGAAGCTATTTGGCCATCCCTGGGCCTACTAAGCAGCGGAAGCTGCCGTGCAGAGTCCGATGTGGACAAGGCTGCCTCCCAGGACTCTTATGAGGTTTCCTGGCTGTTTTTGTCCCAAGTAATTGGGCAATTACAGACTGTAGGGAATAAATTGGCTTTCTGTTGACATTGCTTGCAGTCCTCATTATACTTTTCTGCGAACATAAGTGATAGTTTGGACTTATGAAAGTAGGTGTTCGTCTGTATTTTTCTAAGATTTCTTGCTTCTTAAGCAGTTAGGCTGGGGTGTGGCGTAGACATTGATCTTCGGTGAAGCCTATAGGATGTAATTTGTCTGTGCCTTGACAGTAAGCAGGGAGGGCGTACGATTGTTCTGGGTCTCTGGGGTGTATGGTAGTCCTCGCAAGAGAATCTGCCGCCTCGTCACCCTCTAGCCCGTGGTGCGCGGGAGTCCAGACAAGTGTGTGGTTCTGTTTTAGGATTTTTGGAAGACGTCTTTCAGCATTCCTTCGGACGATGCCGCAGATGAATTTCCTTATGGGCCTAGTCGAGTCAGTGATAATTATTGAGTCTTTATTCTCAATTCAGCCCATCATATTGCTGGAATGACGGCAGCAGTTTCTGTTTCTTGAACATAAGTTGGTTGCTAATTATGAAAGCCACCATCTTCCCATATTCGTTGGTTGCTACGGCTGGTGCATTGCCTTGTTTGTTTACGGCCGCATCGGTGTAGATGGCGTTTGGATTGTCCTGATATGCTTTAATGTAGCGAGTTATTGCCAATCTTCTGGCCTTATTATTAGTGGGGTCCAATTTTTGGGAATTGGAGGGCTTGATACAGTGTCTTTGAGCGGGTGTTAAATCGACCCTCCTAATAATGAATGCTGCATGAACCTCCTGTCCATATCTTCTGAGAATTTCTCTGCCCGTTCTGGTTTTGAGGAGGCGTCCTTTCTGGGTATCTAATAGCGTGTTCTTGATTCCTCTGAAGGTGTTGTGTACGCCTACCTTCAGGAATTGGCCGTTGGATGTGTAAATTGGTAGGCCTAGGGCGGTCTTGTGCGCTGTTTTTATGATTGCATCGGCCCTTTCTTGTTTGTAATCCATCCGGTGGAAGGGGAGGCTATATGTAAGGCGGCTCATTATGAGGGCTTGAACAAAGCGGAGAGTGTCCTCCTGTCTTATGCCCTTCCTAGCTCTTGTAATCCTTCTTAATACTCTTGCCAACTGTTGAACCATCTTGCCAAGATTGCTGAGAGTATTTTGGTGGTATTGTCGTCCTGAATGACTATGCCTTGTATTTTTATTGCGGGGCCGAAATGAATGTTCTCTCCATCCAGTTTAATGCTGCTCGGAGTGATGTTGTTTCTCGTCGACCTTAGCCTGATGAGTTCGGACTTTTCAGGGGTGCATTTCAAGCCATTTCTTATGATAGGATCTTCGAGGTCGTTGATAACATCCTGAACTAGATCTTATTTAGATTATAAATTTCCTCTTTGCGTCCAGATAGTAATGTCGTCGGCATATACGACTTTTCCAAATTCATCATTCTTACAGTTTGTTAGCAATTTTGATGATTGTTAAGTTGAACACAAGTGGCTAGATAATTGATCCCTGGGGCGTACTTCTATTTGTGCCTTAAAGGGGTCGGATGGAGTGTATCCTATGCCGATTGTTGCTTTTATGTCCGATGGGAAGTTTTTTAGGGTAATTGTATGGTCTTACTCCGCATTGTGTCTCCTTGGCGGCCTTAAGAATAGAGTCGTGCGATACATTGTCGAAGGTGCCTTTGAGATCTAGTGCGAGGATGATTTGATCTTGGTTATTTTCGCTCTCTATGATATCGTGTTTTAGCTGTAGAAAGGCGTCCTGGGTGGACAGTCCTTGCATGAAACCGATCATGCAGTCCGGAAAAAGCTGGTGTTCTTCTACGTACTTTTGAAGTCGTGCCGTAATTATTATTTCATAGATTTTGCCGGCACATGAGGTGAGAGAGATTGGTCTTAGATTTTTTATTTCGAGGGTTTCCCCGGCTTGGGTATAGTTGTTATCGTTGAGTGTTTTCATTGAGGGGTAGTCGTTCATCGAGCCACAAATAATTTATGTATTCGGCCAGGGCCTTCATCTGAGCATCAATATAGCCTGCTGTAGCTGTTCCTAAGAGATTTCTCTATCTAGTAAGTCATTGGGGCTACCTAATAGTTCTGCCTACCGGTGGGATGTTTTCGTTCAGATCAAATCGTTCTTTACTAGCCCAAATCAATTCGTTGTTAGTAGCTTTGAAGTTGTAAGCCACTTTGTTGAGTTGGTGACTCGTCTCTCTCCTTCTTGCTTAGGTGTTAAACATGCCCTTGCCAATAGCCCATATTTTGGAGGTGTTCAGTGTGCCTTGAAGCGATTTGCAAAATCGTTCCAGTTTTGGTTTGCAAGACTGCTGGCATGATCTCGGCCCGTTTGTCTAAGTTTCTGATGCGATGCTTGAGCTTCTTATTGTGTCTTTTCTTCTTCCCTCGTTAGAAACGTTTCTGTTTCTTGTCCGGCAGACTGATCAGGTAGCTGTAAACGCACAACTATTCGTTCTCCGTTCCGTACTCTTTGGTTGCTTAACTAAAGGCTTCCTTGATGTCGTCGGAATGGGCCCCTATTTTTTCTATGTTACCGAGCGCGCCTAGCTTTTCGCGAAAAGCGTTCCAATCGTTAACCTTTTATTTTCTGGGCCTTCTCTTGTAGTTGACTCAGCATGTCTTCAATTCGATGATGTCATGATAGTTTCCGAGATTTTCTTTAGTATTAGGCGAGGTGGTGAGGCCATAAATGTAGCGAACTATTGCTAAGCCAGGGCACGTATCCACACTGAGGTTGTCACCTGTTCTAATGTTAAAGGATGTGTCGTTTATCTTGTGCAGGGTAAGTGCCGCCATTGTATTGACAAGATTTTTTCCTTTGGCAGAGCAAAGTTGTAATTCCATTCTTTTTGCGGGTCGTTCATATCCCCGAGATGAATTACGTTATTTTTTGTGACTATATTCATTGTTTCTATAAAAAGCGGTTCGAAGTTATCATTGTTGCTAGACGGTGGGCTCTATACGTTGCTAGACCTGCGTTCCGGCTACTGGCAAATCTTTATGCATTAGTGGGAGAAGGAGAAGACAGCGTTTGCGACTTCCGACCAACTATATGAATTCAACAATATGCCCTTTGGGGTCTGCAACGCTCCCGCACCTTTCGAGTGTATGATGGACACTGCTCTCCGGGAACTCAAGTGGAAGACTTGTTTATGTTATCTAAACGACGCTGTTGTTTTCTCGTCGACGTTTCATTAACACCTCAAGCGTCTGGATGAAGTCCTCACGTGTCTATCAAACGCTGGACTCCAACTCAACTCAAAAAAATGCCATTTCGCCAGCTAAAACACCAAAGTACTACGTCATTTCGTTAACAAAGAAGGCATACGGCCTGACACCCGACAATGTATTGATTGATCGTGGGGGTTTAACGCACCGACGCAACTCAGGCGATGAGGCGCGCCGTAGTGGAGGGCTCCAGATTAATGTTGACCACCTGGGGATCTTTAACGTGCGCCGAAATCTCGTACACACGGGCGTTTTTGCTTTTTGCCTCCATCAGAACAGCGGCCGCCGCGGCCGGAAATCGGACCTGCGACCTCGCGCTCACGAGCGCAACGCCTTAGCCACTGAGCCTCCGCGGCGGGTACCGAGTATGTATCAGCGGTAGTCAACTTTCCTCGGACACTTCAGGGAAACGATCTACGCAGTTTCCTTGGTCTCCCGTCATACTTTCGCCTTTTTGCGCGGACATTTGCTACGATTGCGTGTTCTCGCAACCAGCTCCTGCAGTCGGGCACGCCCTACGTCTGGTCCGGTGAGTGTAAAAATGCTTTCGATGCGCTGAAACTTGCCCTGACATGTGGCCTAGTGCTCGCTCATTTTGACGAGACAAAGCCCATCATTGTCCACTCCGACCAAGTGAACACGTCTTTGGGGCCGTTCTACTTTAAAGAAATTCAGAGGGGAAGGAGAAGGCTGTTGCTTATGGAAGCGGTTCAATGACACCGCCCGAAAAAAACACGATCACTGAACAGCAGTGCATTGCCGTTGTTTGGGCTGTACAGAAGTTTCGCCCGTACCTGCGCGGTCTCACTTTAGAGTGGTAACTGCCCACCATGCCCTTTGCTGGCTGTTCTCTTTCAGAAACTTGACTGGACGCCTGGACCGGTGGATTCTGCGCCTCCAACAGTATAACTTTACAGTAACCTACAAATCAGGCAAGAAACATCTCGAGGCAGATGCTGTGTCGCGATGTCCGTTGACCTCTGATTTGCCTCCAGCTGTTCCAAACCTCTCGATGGCCACGCTTTCCGTGGCCCCAACCACCTATCCTGACGTTGTTAAGATGCCAGATGCGCCGTCCCTGCAAAGGGCAGACACCTATAGTCGCCCCATCATTGACCATCTCGCCAGACATGTCACGCCTCCAAACAGCCGCGCTCGCCGTCAGCTACAAAACTTCCAGCTCCAGCAGCGTGCACTTTTCCGGCGCAATTACCACCCCACTGCCGCACGTGGGTCCTGGTCGTGCCACGTTCTCTCCACCGGTCTGTCTTTGAAGCGTATCACGATGCCGCAACCGCTCGGCACATTCGCTACCACAAGACCGGTGACCGAATCAGGAGCCGCTACTTCTGGCCTTCCCGCTCGACGAGGGTTGCGAAATACGTTAGTTCCTGCTCGTCTTGCCAAAACCGCAAGCGCTCGACAACTCCACCTTCCGGCGTTCTGCAGCCCGTTCCTTTTCCGTGTGCGCCCTTCGACACTGTTGGTATCGATTTTTATGAACCTCTGCCTTCCACACAATCGGGCTACCATTGAATTGTCAAAGACGTCGACCACTTGACTCAATACGCAGAGACAGCGCCAGTATGCTCCCGCACGGCATTAGCGGTGGCAGACGTTTAGATGCGGAGTATCTCATGCTCGGGGCTGTGTCGCTCCCTCCCTTGTCCGCCGTCCGCACTCTACTGCGCATGCGCGTCTTTTCAGTCCCGTGATAATTTCGGCTGACGTCAGTGCAGTCCACTATAAAAAGAAATTGGCGGCGGCAGGTTTCAATCCCACGGCTCTCTCGCCGCAACGGGAGGTATGTGGCGCTCATCCCACTGCGCTACATTTTTTTTATTGCCGGTCTTCGACATAACGCAAATCAATCAACACACCACATACAACAGGCACACAAAGAAAGCAGCCAGTCGTGACTCCGACTTGGCTTTGTCATTTGTTTATTACTTAATAACAGTCAGTATTTAAAGAAAATATAACGACTCAGGTACTGGCTGTAGCATTCTTTGCCCCTCAACAAATTGTGCAACGCTTTCCCGCAGTAACTGCCGCGTCAGTCGGGCGTCCGCGTCACCATGGAGCCAGGCCATGCACGCAGGCCAGATGCTATGGAGGCCCAAAAGCATCACTAAGTCGTAGGGGACCCCTTCTTCGTTGTCTGTGCATAGATACCGAACACCGTGTGGATTAAGTGGAAAGTGTTTGGGTAGTGTTCTTTGCATCACATCCCAAAAGTGTACCGCCATCCAACAGCGTATGAAAATGTGTTCTATTTTCTCTGGCTGTTTGCAAATTCTGCAGTCTGTACCCCATGGTGTATCTAATCCCTTTTCTTTTAACCATGTTTTCACTGTTAGTGTCTCTGAATAAAGTTTGAAGAAAAAGGACTTCACCCCCGATGGCACGGGCATCCTTTTCACTCTCTTGAGTACGCCCTGGCCTGGCCCTGCACTTTACAGCGCTCTGTAGCAGGGAACAGGGAACAGACTATCACACACATTTTTGAACAATTTTTTCCGCGACACTGTTATCAAGTACTGCATAGAAAAACGAGTTGTTTGAAACCTTACCGACTTTACAACCTATTTAAAATAACCGAGAATCCACCCCTGCATTTGCACACATCACACAACAAATTCCGGTAACGCGTGAGACAGCCGCACTTGGCAAACTGTCCGAAAAACGAGGTCACTCGTATCTCGCAGAAAGAGAAATCTGCTCGCTAACTGGCGGACAAATAGATAGGCCTGTCCAAGACCGCCCTCCTTGACCCGCCGAAACAGGTTATCCCTGCTACACCTTTCCCCAGTGGAAGACCATATAAACACCGCGAATGGTCGCTGCATTCTTTGCACATTCACACGTGAGCAATGTAACACTTGCATAAGATACCACAGCTTGGCAACAAAAATAAAATTCATACGGTCGCTTTCGCAAACATTGACAGAAAGGCCCCTTTCTACTTTTTCCCTTTTTTTCGTGTGTCCTGCGTTTGGACCCGCCAGTACGTTTCGCTGTCCTTACAGCATTCAAGTGGCATACCAAGGTACTTAACCGGACTGGTTTCCGAACTCACGTTAGCGAAAAAGTCTGGTGTCGATGGCCAATCCCCGTACCAGAAACCCAGGCACTTCTCGCAGTTAACCCCGCTGCCTGTAATTACCCCAAAACGCTTAACACCATCGACTGCAGTTCTAACACTTTCCTTCGTGGTACAAAAACAGCAATGTCATCAGCATATGCGAGAAGTTTTACTTCCGCCTTACACAGCCGAAACCCGCGAATGTGTTCATTTTCGATAATCTCTTAACACAAAGTTTCAATATACAGGCAAAATAAAAGTGGATTTCGAGGGTAGCCCTGGCGTACCGACCATTCCACGCTAATGGGGGCCCAAAGAGTCTTGTTAACGATTAATCTCGTGGTGCACTTCCAGTATGCCAGAGCCACACCCTCTTGTATGACTGTCCCTACATTCACATAGTCCAAAATAAGTAACAACAATTTATGGGAGACACAATCGAAGAGCTTTCTTAAGGTCAAGTTGGAGAACAGCTACGCGAGCTTCGGCTGCGTCGCACCATTCTAGAACACACCTTGCCTTATGCGTATTAGAAAAAATCGTGGGCGCTTTTATGCCACACGTCTGATGTGTTCCTACCACTTGAGTGATGATTGTTTGCATTCTCTGGGCTAACACCTCCATAAAAATCTTATAATCTACATTCGTCAAAGAGATTGGGCGATATGCTGTTACGTGTTTAAGCTTATCTGTCTTCTGTGTTTTGGGTACTAGTATTATTTGTGCCTGTGCGGCAATGCCTTACGTTCCAGTGCCTCGTTAAAAAGTACGGCCAAGGGTGGCGCAAGCTCGGCTTTAAACGCTTTGTAAAAAGCCACGCTTAGCCCGTCAGGTCCTGGCGACTTTCCGGAATTTAGGTTATTGATGGCAATTTTTAATTTTGCGGGTGTTATGGGCTGCTCTAGCCTTTCTTTACTGTCTTCATCGATTCTCGGCATTGCGCTGAGGAACTAGTTTTTAAAAGCATCCAAATCGACTCTGCGAAATGAAAACAATCCTTTGCAGTAGTTGAAAAACGCCCGCGCGATTTCTTGGTTATCGTCCGTCACCCTTCCCTCAAACTCTGTCTTTTCTCGTTACGTCACGAGTTCGCCCGCTCTAAACCCATCGCACGCTTAGTCGGCGTCTCTCCAGACGCTAACTGGTGTACTCTCGCTCGCACGAGAGCTCCCCAATTGCGTTCGTCATCCAGCACTTCAAGCTTCTGTTTAACTTTTGTAATATCTTCATTAAAAACCCCAGGCGCTTTGCACTCTGCGCGGGTTTGTTTCTCTAGGTTGTATGTTAGCATTTTTTTCAAAACTTTTTGTCCGTATTTAATGACAGTGGACCTGTCTATGTCCCTCAGTTTCACTACCTGTTTACACTCCTTCCACTGTTCGCAGAATTTACCCCCATCTATTTCACGTATTTTATTATTCATTGTTTCCACAAAGTCGCCGTCTAGGAGCAATTTGTTGTTTAACTTCCATAGCTACCACCTAAAGAGGTTGGTCCGTTTTTTAAATCCTAGATTGCACACAACCAAGCAGTGGTCCGAAAAAGATACGAGTTTTACTTCGTACCTTTCGCATTTCACCATGAAGTCGGTTGTCACATACACCCTATCTAGTCAGGCGTGGCTAACACCCTGAAAATGCGTGAATTTCACATCACGTTCGCCTTCTAAACATTCCCCCACGTCCAGTAAACCAAAATAATGTATTATGTCAGACAACAGTACAGTACTCTCGTCTCGAAAAGGCGTGGTGCTAGCCTTGTCGCGCGATGACAAGACGCAGTTAAAGCCGCCTAACACGACTAAGCGCTTTTCTGCCAATAGATAAGGCCATACGTTGCTGAAAAATGCAGTTCTTTCTGTAGCGTCATTCGGCGCATACAAACAGATAAAACGTCTCTGCACTTCAGCAAACGCCACATCACCAACCACCAGCCTGACCGATAAACCGCAGAAGACATGTTTCACAACAAGGCCCGGCCGTTTTTTGACAACCAAAAGGCAGCCAGCGGAGAGGCCAACTGCATGGCTTACACATACAAAATACCGCGACGTCAAACGTCGCACCATATCCCCGGTCTTCTCATCCGCCCCCCTCCCCCCTACTTTCGTCTCCTGAACCGCTAGTACATCCACGTCCAGGTCAGTCAACAGGCGGTACCCCTGGCTCTGCCATCGCTTACCCGAAAGACCTCTGACGCTTAAGCTTGCAAGGTTCAGTGAGTCACAAGGCTCCATTTCCACTCACAGACTAGAAACCGGGGACATGGTGCTTACCTCTCACGTCCAGTGCGCTGTTAGGAGCCACCTTTGGGCCCCGGGTCGTCTAGGTGCGTTGGTGCCGCTACCGCCACCACTGTCGTTCTGCGCTCCGATACATTTGTCTTGAGCCGCGTCGTCGGACGACGCCCTGGCATCGCCTTCATCGGTGGCTTGTCGGCCTGGTCTGTGAGATCATTTGCGCCACCCTCGGCGACGTCGACGTGGGCCCGCTTGGCTGCAGGAGTCCCGGTCGCTTCCATGTCCTCGGGGTTCTTACTTGTTGTTAAGTGGCGTCCGTACGGGTGACGCCGTCTTTCGACAGGTCCCCAGCATCAACAGGCTTCCCCGTGGCTTCGCTGTCGCCGCCCCCTGCTGCTGCGATGGCTTTGCCCATTGCCCCAGCAGCCGCCACCTCCGGTCCCAGGTCCCCGGACCCCTTCGCAGCTTCCGCCGCCTCCGCCGCGTCCATGATGTACTCAGTGGCCACGTCAGTGCCAGCGGGTCCCACCACACTCGCGTACGAGCGCTCACAGTGTGGCCGAACCGTCTACACGGGGAGCACCTCGGCACCTTACACTAACGTCAGACGTGGCCCTCGCCGCGACAACGAAGGCACTGCATAGGCCGCCCGCGTGACACGACGAGGGCTAGCTCCCCGGCGACGCGAATTTGGTGGGTCACGTCTCCTATTTTGAGCCTGGACTTGAGCTTGAGTAGCACAGTCCTCGTCATCGACGTCTTGTAATTGACACCGGCAACTCGCCACCGCTCTCTGGTCACCTCGGTAACACTGCCATAGGATGAAAACACGGAGAAAATGTCTTCGTATGCCAACCCGTACAACAGCCAGTGGAGCTCGAGCTTTACCTCCTGGTTCTGCGGGTCAACCACGAGGCAGCGACGCCCCTTCACCACCATCTCGGTAGCGGCCAGCATCTTCCTAGTTGCGTCGGCGTTCCTGAAGGCCACTGCCCGAACGTGGTTGATTTGGTACGCGCCCAAAGAAATACCATCGGGCATAGCACCATGCTGGGCCAGAGCGTCCCTGAATTCTTCGACACGGTATGGTCTTCATTGTACGTCGGCGTGAAGAATACCTGTGTTTGACACAATCCAACCGGTAGGCAGTATCTGCAAGATAATCTGATAGTCCTGTTTTTCGCTTCCCTCGCGCCTGTTTCCGCGGCTGGCTTCGGCCACTATCACCGCTGGGTGCGAGCTACGATTACACAACCGTTCACAGCGGTGCCCGGAAGTGGATTGGCCCACTGCGCTACAAACCGAGACTGGAGCATGCGCTAGGAACGTGCCTTATGTTCTTTACTCATTGAAACTATGTCAAGAAGCTACTGATACAACAGAGACACGCGAAGCTAAACGTCAACGGAAACGACGAACTGAAAACTAATGGGAACTTCAGTCGACCCTATGGCTGCTTTGCATACTACTCAGGGTTCCCCTGCGGGAAGATGGTGTAATTTCTTCCTCTCTCACATCATTTTGCGACATGGGACACCACGCGTCTTCCTTAGTGGCCATGATCGGACCTTCCTATCCAACGTCCTGGAAGAATTCCTGCGCGTTTCTGACACTCTGCACAAAACGACGCCCACTTATCACCATCAGAAGAATGATTTAACTGAGTGGTTTCATCGAACTTTCTCAGACATGATATCCGTGTATACTAGCCTTGACGACTGAAATTGGGACCTCATCCTAGTGTTTGATACTTTCGCCTATTATACTGCAATACAGCGCACTACCAGATACTACCCGTTCTTCCTCATCTTTGGCCGGTCTCCATCCTACACCTTCGATTCGACTTTCTTCTCGGCTCCTGTCTCCTCTGGTGCACCGCCCCATAAACAGTACATTACACGCCTCAGACACTGCGGACAGATACCCCGTTGCCGCACTGAAGCTCGTCAACAAGACCGGAAAACCCGCTACGAGTCCACATATCGCTCTGTTTGTTTCCGCCCGGGAGACCAAGTGCCCCTTTGGGCTCCTTTTTGTACGCCTGGTTTGTGTGGAACATTTCTTCATCGTTTTATCGGTTCATACTTAGTCTTAGAAGAAACTTTCGCTGTAAATTATCGCGTAACGCCCGTGTATAATCCAAGTGATCTTCGTCGGCGCGGCGTCGAAATTGTCCACGTGTCAAGACTCGAGCCCTTCTGGTGTCGTAACCCAGGCTGATCTGCGTCGAGGAGGCCGCTTCCTCCCGAGGGGGAAATGAGTGTGAGCATTGTGTAATATTGTGACCAGCGATTGGACTATGGGCAGATTACTAGTGCCTCGTCTTCATCTGTACATAATCATCAGCACTACCTCTTATGTCTGCTCTTCCTCGTCTTCACTGCTGTACAAAATCATCAGGATGGTGTGCCGGCCATTCTAGTGTCCCAACTTAGGTAATAAACGTCGCATCGGACCCCTGTCAAAGAAAAGTGAAGATTATTTGGACGCCAGCCCACTCAACCCTCAAGGGCAACACGACCACCCATGACATCGCCCGAGATCTATCCCGCCAGGCGACACGAGGGTGTAGGTTAGAGACTGCGTGTCCTTTGGTTACGTATCACGACATAACGAGGTACTATAAGTGCCAAAGAATGATATATCCCCCCGGTCATGCATCCCTAACCAAGGAGCAGGAGGACTGCCTCCGGCTCCTCCAAACAAATACGTTTCCTCATCCGTCAAAACTTCACTTGCTCCATCCCACTCAGTACTTCCAGCTGTGCAAATTTTGCGCTTCCCCGGGCACCCTGTACCATATGGTATGGGAGTGTTCGGCAAACCCCCAAATTCCAAGAATCGCGCACCCTTCCCGTGTGCAGTGGGAGAAGGAGCTGTCCAGCTCCGGTCTCGATTCCCAGCTTAGGCTGGTGGAAAGGGCCGTAGCGGCAGGGGTCTCCAATGGGGTCCTGGAATGAGGGCCCCACACCACATTACGATGCTCCCAATAAAGTTTATCCTCCTTCTCCTCCTCTCAATATGTTTGTTGCGCTGGCGGGAAACTGATACGTGGACGTCTAACGACCCCATATGTCCTGTCTTGTATCCTCAGTTGTCTGGCGCATTGAGTGTGTGTTACACAAATGACGCTGGAGAGAAACAGGCTGCGCCATTATGGTCCGCTTCAATAAAGCTGAGGTCATTCGAAGTTTTCTTCAGTTTACGCACGTCCCAATCTACGCACGTCCCAAACCTGTGCAGGTACATCTACAGATATCGGTATAGCACTGCTCTGAGTTTACCACAGTTCAAAAGTAATAACATTTTTTCAGAAAAGTCATGCAATTTAGGCGTCAGTAGGAGCTCTCGATTATGATTTCTCGAATCTACATCGACATTGACCATGTCTTAAAAAGGTTCTTAACGATCAGCCGTTCAAAAATGATATTTGTTTTTTATTGTTATATGCGTGACCGCTAGTGGCAGTCGAGACATTCATCACAGAACACGTATTAAAACACCACGGCCAATGGACAATTTCGAAGCTAGGAAAAGCTTCAGTACCGGCAAATAGGAGGACTACAATAGCTGGGCCTTCCGACCACGATTTCCCCTGATTCTTTTTTTTTTTTTTGCAGCGTCGGTAATCACGGGGTGCGTCAACCGTGATAGATGAGATATTTATGTGCATACACATGGCGCTCACGTTTTTTGAAAGTAGTATTAGGTCTGCGTTTGGGTGGAGGGCAATGGGTTTAGGTTCGGTTAACGGTCGACTTGGGGATTTGCGTTGTGGTTTGGTTAATACTGAATCGTGCCAACTTCAAGCGCACCCGCGTTGTTTTTAGGCGTAGGGTTAGTTAGTTTTTACTGAGGCAGAATATGACTAGCCCCTCCATCCCTTCGGTTTTCATTTCGGAGAAGCTGGTTCACTCGGCCCCGCTCCACGGCCCCAGTACGCAATCCACCATGTCAGCTGTCTACCGTAGTAGAGCGCTTTGGTCTTTGTCGGTGTGTTAAAGAGACATTAAGACGAATACGACGGGGGAGGAAAATACACAGACATACGTTTGTCTCCTAGAATAAAGCTCGCGGCCTTTTTCGTTTTAATCTTTTCGAGCCCTGATTTGTTGTATCTACTTAAAATATTTTTATGTGTGTGTTCTTCTAAATTTGGATCCGTTGCGCCTCCAATCGAAAAATTGAGCTTGTGAGACGTTATTAGCGATTTAAAAGCAATATCTGTAATTAGGCTATGAGGAAATCAAAATTGTGTATTACCGCACGAACGTGTTTGGGCTCGTTTTCCCATATTTTTGAACACACTGGTCCCACACACACAAGAAAAAAGCTGGTAGTGCCACTATATTTAATTGCAACCATGTAATCGAACTAGAACTTTGGTCTTTGGGGTTTCCTCGGCGTCAGCCTGGTATTCACCGCAATACATTACCCTTTCTAGCCTTCACATGTAGCAAACAAAATTTACACCATCTTCCAGTGGGGAACCCTGATGAGGATGCGAAGAATCATGGGGGTTCCATCTGGTTTCATTGTGTTGCCGTTGTGTTGAGCAATCTGGTGTTTAGTAGAGCCAGAGGGAATGGCGAGTCCGGGTACACACCGGTGGGAAAGGCATGCAAGTACTGTTTTGTGACGGCAAGCAGGCGGTGGTTCTCGAGGCACCGAAACTCGTCCAGCATGTTCTTGTTGATGTTTCCGTCTCTGTGGTAGAATCGGTAGTCTCCGTCAGCGTTGGTGAGGTAAAGGCTGTTGACGTTGGTGCAGCGGCTGAGAGCAACGTACACGCCCTCCTCTTCAAAGCGTAGTCTTCTCCTTCTTCTTCTTCAGCGGTTCCCCTACGGGAAGATGACGGTGGTGGTTGAACGCGAAGCTATCTCGTGATGGATGCTTTAGTTGGCCAATCCCTAGGCGCTCCGAGGACATCCGACGGCGAAATAGACGTCGGACCACTCTTGTCTGTGGTGCACCGCAATGAATGCGTCTCGACCCCAAAGCCTCCCGAGAAGCCAAAAACACGAGAATAACAGCCCCGAAAGAGGACACATAAACATCGGTCCAGTAACTCCGAACACTTCATCAAGGGAAAAGAAAACATAGTCCAATGAAACTGCAAGGGCCTCCTTAAAAATCTTGACGATGTATACAAAATACTGCAGGCTAATGAGCAAAGTGTAATGTGTGTTCAGGAAGCACATTTGAATTCCAAGCACAAAAATTTCTTGAACACTTTCATGGTATTCAGAAAGGACAGGGATGGCTGCAAACACCCTTCTGGCGGTCTGGCCATAATCGCCCGGAAATCCTTAGCCTGGCACCCTGTCACTCTGAACACTGTCCTGGAGGCTGTAGCAATTCCAACAATAATATTTAATAGGTTGATAACGGTATGCTCAAGTTACATTCCTTCTGATCTTGCACTTTCGAGCTCTTACTCTGAGGCGCTGGTCAACCAGCTGCCAGAACCATATATCATGACAGCACACCTTAATGCAGCAATTTCCTTTGGAGCTCTTCTCGTACGGATGCCCGGAATCGCCTGATAGAGAGGTTTTGTAACATCATCTTGAGCATGCCTTTTCAACAAGAAACAGCCTACATGCCATAACATAGGACACCACACATACTCATGTCTTGATTTAGCTAATGACTCTGCAGTTCTCGTTCATCTTCTCGAGTGCGGTGTGGGCACTGACCCATATGGCAGTGACCACTTCCCCACCTCACTAACACATATAGGTAACGACCCATGCAGTCCGTCTTCCCTGAACAGGTTCAATGAAACAAGCGCTAACTGAAATACATTTACAGCGACATCCAAATTACACTATAAATCCATAGCACACCTACACATTGAAGAAGCTACCCAACTCCGACGTGGGTTACCGACAGGTGTCCTCCGTTTGTACCCCACGTCGGGTAACCTGTGGTTGTTCAAACGGGCCAAGGCGTTGGCGCCATGAGGCCAAACGAGATAGTTGGCGTTCCTTCATACCATCAATAAACTCCTACACAGACGCACGAAAAGTATTTACATGAATACGCAAACTCAAGAGACAACAAACACTTAGCCTGCCAATGGTGAGCACAATAGGGGACACATTCGAAGACCATGCTGACACACTCGCATAACACTTCCAACATGAGTCCAGTTCAGTACACTACACCAACAATTTCATAAAACACAAACAATCGGCCGAAAAGAAGCCTTTACTAGATAAGAGTAGGTCGACATCTTATAACTCAGAGTTTTCACTGCATGAGCTGAGGGCTGCTTTTAGCACGTGTAAACCCGCAGCTCCAGGCTCAGACAACATCACTTACATAATGGTACAACACCTACACGCAGACACTCTTGGAACACTTCTACATCTATAATATAAAATATGGCTTTCGGGGCACATTCCGCACTCTTGGAGGGGCCATAGTAATGGCTTTCTTGAAGGAGGGAAAGGACCTGTAGTCCCCCTCAAGTTACCGTCCTGACGAGCTGCCGGTGCAAGCTTCTCGAGAACATGATCAACAGAAGACTTGTGTACTTCTTGGAGTACAACGGTTGTCTCGAGAGCTGCCAGGCAGGCTTCAGGGTGGGGCGATCGACAAACGATCAGCTCGTCGCTCTTGACTCGTACATCAAGGAGGCCTTCGTGCATAAGCGGTATTGTTTAACTGTGTTTTTCGACCACGAGAAGGCCTACGACACCGCTTGGCCTTACGGGATCCTTAGTGACCTCAAGTCATTCGGGGTTTCTTGTACAATGTCAAACACTTTTGTTAGTTACTTTACAGACAGAACGTTTCGTGTGAGCGTTGGTTGTGCACTCTCCAAGGTTCACGTGCAAGAAAATGGTGTGCCGCAAGGTGGAGTGTAGAGCTGCACACTCTTCATAGTTAGGGTAAACTATCTTGGAAAGGCAGTGCCACCTACACTTTCTTATTCTACGTGTGTAGATGACGTCCAGATACCCTATAAATGATGTAACATGTGAATCTGTAAACGTCAAGTCGGTCTTGATGTCAAGAAACTTGCCGGCTGCGTAGACAAGAATGGTTTTAGACTTAACCCTCTAAAAACCTCTTGCGTTGTGTTCTCCAGGAAGCGTGGGATCCACGCCGGGCCAGACATCAGTCTTAATGACGTGTCGCTTCCTGTGAACAATGAGGATAAGTTCTTACATGTTGTGTTTGACCATAAACTCACATTCATTCCCCACAGCAGAGAACTTAAGCGTATGGAAAGGCAGTGCCACCTACAATTTCTTATTCTGCGTGTGTAGATGACGTCCAGGTACCCTATAAATGATGTAATATGTCAATCTGTAAACGTCAAGTCGGTCTTGATGTCAAGAAACTTGCTTGGCTGCGCAGACAAGAATGGTTTTAGACTTAACCCTCTAAAAACCTCTTGCGTTGTGTTCTCCAGGAAGCGTGGGATCCACGCCGGACCAGACATCAGTCTTAATGACGTGTCGCTTCCTGTGAACAATGAGGATAAGTTGTTACATGTTGTGTTTGACCATAAACTCACATTCATTCCCCACAGCAGAGAACTTAAGCGTAAATGTCTCAAAACAATGAATATCCTTAAGGTTCTCTCCGACCAATCCTATTATTCCGACAAAGAAGGCCTGCTGCGCTGGCATACTGCTTGGGTTGGTTCTCGTTTGGGCTATGGCAGTGGGGTGTATGGGTCGGTGACTAAAACAGCGTTGCGAATGCTTGACCCAGTGCTACACTTGGGGCTTCGTCTCGCATCAGGTGCTTTTCGCCTCAGCCCTGTTGAGAGTGTGTATGTCGGGTGTATTAAGTTGAGCCTTGAGAACGCACGAACGCACATAGACTTGCTTTGTGCTTTCAAAATTTCATCGCTGAACAACAATCCTTTTCATCCTGTCGTTAACAATACATCCACCTGTCTGCTGTTTGTAAATCGCCCATCCGTTCCTCTGCCCTTTTCACATAGAGTGAGACAGCGACCCTCGGATCTCAGCGCTTCATTTTTACATGTGTACAGACCATCCTTTTCAGACATATTACCTCCTTGGAAAGTTCGCCCTGTGTCCTCCGACATTTGTTTTGTGAAATTCGACAAAAATCGGGTACCGGGAGCTGCAATACTGCAGCGCCTTCTCTCTTTGCAGTTTAAATACACATGTGCAGAATTTCAGTGACGCTTCTAAAGCCTCCACTATGTTCTCCTGCGCTGCTCATGGTCCGAATTTGAATGCAGCCAGAACTATGAGCGTGCGCACAACATTTTTTTCAGCAGAAGCTTATAAAATTTCACTGATTGTACAACACATTCTTCAAAATCAAATTCCCAATTCCATCATCTATACAGATTCCTTAAGTGTTCTTCGCGCGCAATCGTCACACAGCCCCCCCCCCTCCCCCCCCCCTAAACCACATAGTTAATATTGCATTCAACAGTATCATGTCTGTGTATGCACAAAAGCACGAGCTGCTCCTCTGCGGGGTCCCAGGACACGCTGGGACCGCTGGGAACGACTTGTCAGACGAGAGGGCCGCTGCTGCTGCCCTCAGGAACACTGTGGACATAACAACCGTACCTTATAGAGACCTCAAGCCACATATAAGACAACACTTGCGTAGAACATGGCAAACACACTGGAGTGAACAGACAACAAGCTACGTGTAATAAAGCCACACTTTGGACGGTACACAGCTGACTCACAAAACAGACACACAGAACTCGTCTGGGGTAGGCTGCGGATATGGAACACCCATGCAACGCACTAGTATCTGCTGACGGATCTTGTAGACCTCAGTGCAGCAGATGCGGAGAGGTCATATCCGTAGTTCACATACTAATCACATGCAAGGCACTTCACAGCAGACTCGCGAACACTTTCCAGAAATTTACAGATGACAAATCCCACTCCACCCATCGCAATTCTTAGGCGGTAAACCAATGTTTTCTGTCAAACGTGTTTTTAAGCATTTAGCTGAATTTAATTTATGAATCGCATATCGTATCATGCATAGTCACAACCTGGCCCTCTACATCAGCCATCTCCGTTGTTTTTATTTTTTTTAACTCTGTTGCTATTCAATTTTAGTATTCATCTGTGCCCTAGTTGGCGTTGCGCCACTAAAATGCAACCATCATCATCATTCTGCGCTACTTTGAGAGCGTTGTTGTTTACTTCCACGGCCACTGTTGTTCAGTTACTCTCGTAAAAACGAACCCAACTGGCATCCCTATCTATATAAACACGGGTACTGCCGGTTAAGTACATATATTCTGCCTCAAATCTACTTGCAGTTCTCGTTGCCCTATATAATGGGGACATTTGTGACTAGTGCCACCAGTTGAAAGAGGTTCGAGTGGTTCTGCCTAAATAAATCTCTTGTTCAAGAATCCTCTTTACTTTTCACCAGAAAGCTGAATCGATGGACAAGAGCGTGTCTTTTCGAAGCCTGTGTTTGTGTGCGTGACACCACGTGACTCGGTTTGGTGACTGCGTGTGGTTTCGGTGGCCAGATACCATGACCGCGGGTGACTTACGACAGGCCGGGCTCTTAAAGTGCTCTGCGTTTAAAACGTTCGTCCCGGGAGGATTCTTTTGTTGCAGCTCATTATATATTGATCAATGTCACCAGGTACAATGCACAAGGGACTTAAAGCAGATGAGACAATGCAAAATTTTGTTTGGCCAAGCTGGTGTAAGCGATGAGGCAGTTCTTGCTCGGTTGAGGAGACAGGCTTCGGCTCTCTTTTGGCCCTTCGTTAGCGAGGGTTAGGCCCTTAGGCACCACAGCTGCCTAAGTGCTCTCGAGCGGTCTTTTTGTGTATCCATATGAAGTCGCACCGCATTCGAACCATTCTTGCAGGTGCTATGTTCGTTTGCCGCTTTTAACCGACGAGCGACAGGATACACTGGAATTTCGCGGTGAAACGTCCGCAACAACGCATGCTTCCCCGAAGGTATACTCACTGCGAAAGATGAAGAGTTGATTGAATACCTGGACATAACGACAGCTTTACACACTTTCGTATTTTGTATAACATTACAACCACGCACGCTCTAGTTTCTATTGTGGCTACACTATAATTTACAAATGTGGTTTATTTGTCTTTTCGCGATTCCATTATTCTTTTTGTGGTTCATTCGAGACGGATAGCCTCTATATCTTGCTAATCGCTAGAGTCGTCCGTCGAAGACAGACCGTTTCTGCAACAGGTTTATTGAAACTCTGCTGCTCAACACGGGTACAAAATTTAAAAGGTGAGAACATTAGGCTGGCGGCCGTTCTACAAGTCTTTTATACAAGCATTCGATGAGCGCAGAGAACAAGACTGAAATTGTTTGTTGACAGGCTGTTGTAAACCTAAAGTGAAGTGGCAAAACGGCTCCTAGCTCAGATAAGTAAAAGCGGCAGTTAGCCTCGCTATGCTAGATCGCGTTGCGCTTCTGGGCGACTTTACCACCAGAACATAACTTTAGAGAAACTAATCACCATTTACATCAAGTAAGGTTCCACAAGGGTCGAGCTTAAGTAGTGTGTAAACTAGCAGCGGGAGAGAACGCGTGAGAAAGCCTATAAGGCTCGGAACGTCTCCACGGGGAGGTGGACAAAGAACCACATCGTGTTTCCGAAGAGGAAGAGAAACACAGGCAGTTTCAGCTGGGGAGGGCCAAAGAGGAGGACTGATACTACGAAAGAAATGCGTCAGATAACGAGAAACGCAAAAAACGTGCTCGAGAGACAAAAAGAATTAGAGGGCCTGGACCCGGAGTCAGAAAAGTGCGCGCTACGAACGGAATCTGAAGTTTTGGCATTATACTTACGCATCGGCCAGTAGAACGCAAAGCTGCGTCAATCCCACATTACAGCGTAAGAGAGGTGGCTAGCTCTCCACGTCTGAATACAAGAAAGCCTCTCCTACTTTTGAACCTGGAAAAGAGACCTCAATGCTCATATGCGCTGATTTTATGTTAGTGCTCGAACCCAGAATTTTCCGGAGGATAGGTGAGGCTTACTGCGTGACACCATAGAAATAACGCTATGGCCAAACCGCGGTACGTATTGGTTCCTGTTCAGTTTATACGCTATTCGAAACAACTTTCCTACAGGAAAGGTAGGAGATGGTGAAAACAGGACGCAGGCTACATATTCAGAAGCACTTCCTGTGTAGCTGCCCCGGAGCTTGTCTCTATATTTGACTTAGTGAAAACATAAAACGTTTGACGAGATTCTTGAGCCCCCCTGCGGAGTTTTCGGAGCTCCAGACGTGTCAACACCACCAGGGATAGTATGTTCGTTGGAGGCAAAGCAAGCGGCGGAGATGCCGACCAGAAACCGTGGCGGTAAAAAGGAGTTAAAAGAGGGCGCCTTCCGCGCAATTTTAAAATCAACAGGCGGTCAAAATTAATCGCGAGCACGCCACTACGACACGCCTCAACGCCTACGTAGCGTCGGCGCATTAAACTAAATAAACCAATCTATAAAAAGAGGGCGCCGAAGCACCTCAAAACGCCAATGCAGGAGCACTGGATTGACGCTTTAATCTTTTGGTGTAATTCATGAGTTTGTTTTTTCTTCTTATTGGGTGTTATTGTGTACTCATTGGTGGCCTAGCAACGGCAGCCTCCGGGGCGACGACGCAGCGCAAAGACCAGACCCAACACTTTGCATATGAGTAACGTGTGGCTGTGCGGTTCATTGGGATTTAAATTCGCCTTGTTACGTGAGGTAATCAGGTTTTATCCCTACCAGGAGAAGCGGGGATTTTTAAAGCCTCTGTTTAGGTGCCTTGTACCGCGTTGCGGGTTACTACGGTGGCTAGACACCGGCTAGACACCGTCACCCCGGACGACCTAGGGCTTTAGTACTCTAGGACCGCTAGAGTGCGAAGCGGGGTGTGCCGTGGTTGTCAAAACCTTTCTTTCAAAAGCGAGATCACGTGTACGTAGTAGTTTAAGTATCCGCCGATATCTACTCGTCGTCTTTAAATTTGAGATGCGCGTTAGCGGCTGTGTCGCGTTCATCTTCTCCTGTGGCGGTTTTTTTACTTGATCACCGGATCATGTAACAGGCGCAGAACGCTTCATTATCATTGCTTCCATTTTCATTCTACACACGGGAGAAGCGCTGAAAGCAAGAAGAGTCTAGATCCCTTGTTTTAAAATCCTAGTGCCAAGATTACTTACTATGTTGAGGATGCTGTTGAAGCAAATATATGCGTCGTTCTTTGTTATTGCGCGCCACATTGCCAGGAATTGCTCTCAAATAAAAAATAAAAAGTGTAGTACCAAGACGACAACTCAGCACTTCTCAGCGAGGTCAGCGGCATGTAATATAGTGCACACATACCCGCCTGGGAATTGGTTTTAGGTGTATTCCATGGTGCAGTTTTCTGTTCTAGTGTATATGGAGCAACGGCGTAAGTTATGCCCAGAGTACTTATACCTGTACGTAATACCTAATATTGTAGTTATATCTGCTTATTCTGGGTGTCCCAGCTATTATGCCCCAAGGTTTTTAAAAAAGAACAATGGCATTACTCACACAAAATTTAACGCATAATGTTTCCAGTACAGTAGAGTATCGGCCAGTAATTATTTAGTTAATGAGATTGAAATAATTATTTTAAAGTAAATATGTAACTGTGGAAGCACTGCCCTAAACATTCAAGTGTCAAAGAGACACTTGTAGATTGCAACGAGAGGAATCCAACTGTGGCATTTTCAGCGACGAACTAATTGCGGAATTGTGTATTCTAAATGATAAAGAAACACGGCGAAATGTGAAAAATAACACGTGAGTCCACTCCCGCGTGCATTGTAAATCTGCTCCCTCTAACAGTCTGCGTATGACGTAGCAAAAATGAAATACAGAAAACTAAGAAGGAAGAAATCCCTACCAGGTTTGTGCGGTACTCGGGCAGTACGGGCAGTACTTGCTGCTAACAGCGAGATTTTGAGGCGCGGCAGGAAACGTGGGCATGAAGTGATAGACGTGAACAAGGTAGTGGGCCGCATTGAACAAAGGGAAGCTTTTCCGTGGGACGGTATAAACTTCAGCCCCAGACTAGGAAACACGGTGGGGTGGCGCTTTGGCAGGGAGAGCGGTAGCTTTTTAGGGGGCCCCGCGGAGCTAAGGAAGGCAAACTAGGAGACCAAGGGGAAGCGAGGGACACATGCACACTGAACGCTTGAAGGCAGCCAGGCCTAGAGCTAACCGCAGCACCTAAGGACATAACTGAGAACGCTGACGGAAGCGATTTAGGTGGAAGCAATAGTGCGAACAATTTTGTAAAAGACAAAAAATAGACCCCGTAAGCGGAAAGGGAAAAACAAATGCAAAAAATATTTAATCAGGTACATAAATATCCAGGGAGGCACAAAGCCTGATAAGAGGGAAGAAGTTCAAAATCAACTTGAACAGGAAGAAATAAACGTGTATGCTTTAGCCGAGACTCACCTCCGAGGCCTGGAAGCCCCACCTGTCGTGGACATTTACGTCTGGAAAGGTTGCAACAGAACCACAGGAATGAAGAGAGGGGGAGGTGTTGGCATGCTCATTAAACAAGGGACCGACTCGCAGAGAGTGCATGGAAGTTGTAAAGAGCATCTATGGGTTACAGGCACCATAGAGGGGAAAAATATATGGTTAGGAGTGGTGTATTTGTGGACCGGAAGTCGTGATAGCGAGGAATATGAGCAAATGGCAAACTGTTTGAGAAGAGATATAAACAAGTTCAAAGATCCGGGTGAAATATACTTATTTGGAGATATGAATGCCCATAGAGAAGGTTTGAATGAATACACAGGCCAGAACGGTTCTCTAGCCATAGATCTACGTCAGATAGTAAACACAGACAGCTCGTGTGACGGACTAATAAGGTGGGAAAACGGTAACAGACAGTCCAGCATAGACTATAGTTTGGTATCCGAGACAGTATACAAAAGGTTGCGGGAAATGAGGACAGAATAAATTGGGAGGGACAGATTCACAGTAAAAAATTCCGTAATTTTACGGACAAAGCATACGTCAACAAACATAAAATGCTTTCGTGTTTGAGAAAACGTAGGGACTGTCCATAAAAAAACAAAAACAGCTTCCGTATTTCAAAAGACAAATGGAATTTCCGTAATTCGACAAAAAGGGAGGAAAACAAAATTGAATATTGCTTAACTGAGATAACATGTTAGCAGAACGTATTTGCGTCACCTGCAGTCGTGATGGAGACATCCTAAATATATTGTCACGTAGTCAAAAAACGACTCAGTTTACTTGAAGGCAAAACAGGCTTATTGGAGCGAACTTGTGCGCCCCTAACAGCTCAATGAATGTACAGTCGGGATCAATTTGAAGGTTATCACGGGAGCACCGACCGACCGCGACGACAGCGCCTTAGCGTGACACTTTTTAGCATCAGCCACAACGAGATTATGCTAGGTTTGCTCCTCCCATGGCTGTTCCAGGCAGTGCGCGCACTGCCGTCAAAAACGATAAAGGCTACGCTCGTTTCTTTTTTTTCTTTATCCTTTCATCGGCATACTTCACACTGATACGAAACCGTCTCAGGGTAACTATGCCGGCATGCCGGGGCATTGTTGTGTGAAAAAATTGTAATTTGCTTCCGCAATGCTGAGGTATCTTCGGTGTTATCAGGTTGCCGAGGAACGAAACGCGGATACGTCACACCAAAAGGAATGAAGAAAAAACTGCGGCAGTCCACCTTTCTAGAAGGGGGTGAGCGAATTCTATGCAACAGCCAAGAGGTGAGGGAGGGCAGCATAATCTCATCTTCGCGAATGAAAAAAAGTGCCACGGAACGGCGCTCTGGTCTTGCTTGCTCGGTGCTCCCGCGATAACCTTCAAATTGAGCCTGACTGTACAGGCGGTGAAACTGCCGTCAACAAAGTGACCTGTCCAGAAGAGTGTCGGCTACTCGAATGCCGCGGCGTCTGTTCTGCAGCATTTACCTTTTGGCGCGGGTATTGCTGGAACCGTGGAATTGCATACAGAACATTGTAGATCAAAGAAAGCAATTCTAGGCTAGTGACGTTAGGGTGAAACATTCTCCCTATCAATATTTATTTATTCAGCTTAGTACATTCGCCCAAAGGGCATTGTTGTAGGAGATACCTAAGGAGTGTCCAGTGCAGAAACGGAATCAGGAATCTCGTAATATACAAAAATAATATTCAACGAAGTCATTTTTTAAAAGCTTGCAGGAAAGATCATTGTACAACACCAAACGACAACAGAGCCGAAGACAAAAATAAAATAAAAGAGAAAAAAGGAAAACAAGACAAAAGGAGAACTAATAAAAAAGACATTCTATAAAACGAGTAACAGCTGTCTTCAAACATTGCAGTGGGCAGCAAAGCGCAGCACCAATAATGAATAAAAAACAAATAATTGCAGGAACAAGATGACGGCCGTTCAAGAAACACCGTTGTCAATGTCGCCATGGAGACAACACCTTAGAGCGGTGTCAAATCTAACGCCAGATGCGCAAACGACGTTTTCCGGAAGCTTATTCCAATCGCAAATTGTGCGTGACAAAAATTGTTTTAAAAAGGAAGGTGCGGCAATAAAATTTTCTGATGAAATAAGATCACCCGCGAAGCATAAGAGTGGAACACGCGCTTCTCTTGGGACGCAGATAACACAACTCGGTGCAGCCAGGCGTTAAAAATAAAATACAAATAAACATATCCAATTCATGGCTCGCCGCGGCATCGTTTGTCTACAACGCGTCGCAGAAACAATATTCAAACGTGACCGGTCATTGCATTGGCTCTGGTTAACGCACCTCATCGCTGGTTACTCTCTAGGACTCTCTGTGCACATGGCACCGCATTCAGCCATCGCGCATGAGATTTGTTGTTTTTGGTGTGGCATGGAAGAAAGAAAAGGTTAGGAGCCCTATTCTTGACTGTACAAGTTGCCGGCAATTCGCCATTTTTTCACGACGTAACAATCAGTGACGTCATACAACCATAGCTATCACGACATGCAGTGTAATTGGGCGATTCACTCATAAAGATCCAATCATGGTATTTGGGTCCCCACAGTGTCTGGTTCCGCACAGCACGGCGGTGTGCGCTACGTCTCAGCTGCGAACAATTTTGATTCTCTTGAAACGCACCGCAAGCAAAGCACCGACTGTGACTGTCGCCAGCCATAGAGATAATATACTGCCCCCAAAGCTGAGCGGGGAGACTTGCCGGCAGCAACCTCCGGCGGCGGCAGCTCGCTCCGCTGATCTTGAGGTGACGTCAGCGCCGCTGCAGCCGTGATACGAGTTGGGGCGCCTCAAACGCAAAGTTTTCAAACTGACCTAATCTAAAAGCCTTTGCTGCAGCGACTGCGCTGTGTGGCATGTGTAGCGAGACAGCTAGAGTCAAAGCGCCATAAAGAATTCTCCGTGGCGATTTGGCCAGATTTCCCCGCCGCAGCCGTAAAAAAACTAGGCAATGTTGTCTATGGGCCCAACACAGTATACGTCACTTGCACCACACTTTTAGCAATGCGTGGAGATGCTAGGGGCCTCTCATGAGTATTCTTTCCTCCATGGCTGTGGCATGAGGTCTGGGCGGGAGAAGTCTTTGTTCGCGCCGCGTTTGCGGTGTTTTCGTGGTATCTTTTGACCGTTCCCAGTTATCGGTCAATCGACAGATGGCGTGACAGCGGGTAAGCGTCATTTTCATTGCCTGCTTTGAAGTACTGCGTCGCGGGACGCATTGGTTGAACCTGGCTTTGATATCTCCTACTTCAGAGCCGTGTTTTGCCGCGCGGTGACTGACGCCTCGCCGCGAGAGACCCGTCGTGCTTTCCCAGAAGGTGAGCTCGCTTTTTTTTTTCTTGAAATGACTTTCCCCTTGAGGTGGTCATGGTGCAAGCGCGACATTTAAGAGCTTTGCACGCTAAGACGAGTTATCGGTGGCGTGGCCTGGCAGGACGAATGAAATATGAAATGACTTCCCAAGCTGTACTGTAAAACACGCTTATGGGGCTAAGTGCATATGGCACGGGAGAGCTAATCAAGTTGGTTGGCGGTTCTAAACAGCCGCAGGTTGTAATTGGTGTCCTTTCCAAACGTATGCTGGCCGTAACTGTCGCGTAGTTTCCTGTTGTATGTCCGCAGTCCAGTAAAACTGTCCGAGCACCGAATACATGTTCAGTTCTCATTACAGCGTAAATTTCGGTGCATCTCGCATGGGAGAGCCTATCATATTGGTTGGCGGTTCTAAACAGCCGTAGGTTTTAATTGGCGTCCGTTTCAAACCTGCACTGTCCATAACTGTCGCGTAGTTTTCTGGGGTATTTCCGTCGTATTTCCGTCGTCTAGTAAATCTGTCCGAGCGTCGCATTCATGTTCAGTTGTCATTACAGTGTAAAGTCTTTTGAGAAGCATGCTTACGGGCATGCGGCCAGTATTTCCTGTAACTTCTTCAATAAGTTTTACTCGCATATCTTTTGCGCCAGTCAACCTGCCAGTTCTGACTTTACCAATCTCATTCAATCGTCGAAGGCGTAGTTCGCTATCGGAATCAGAGCAAGGCATTTCTCTGTTGACAAAGGTACACATCATACGAGTACAGGCGCGCCAAATGTGTAACTATATACCCAGCTAAATGTCTCGCAGGTGTAGAAAAGGGCTGATGTAATGAACATTTACAGAATAATTATGGCTGCGGTGATTTTTAAATTTTAATGATAATGTCATTTGCAGACAGCAATGCAGAATGAAAAGCTGCAGCTGGTGTCGAGAAACCTGTCATGCGTGTCTCGCATGCTTTCAACATTTTGAGTTTCGCAGCAGTGTACTTAGCGTTATGCTTTGTCCCATTAGTCTACGCAGTGTGGTTTTCAGGAAATACAAATCCTTCACGAGCCATATTTACAGACACAAAAAAACAGGATGGGCCAACAAACAATGTTAACTTTTGTGTTTTCTGCCGTAACGTGGGAGCCAGTAGTCAAGACGTATGAAGCCCATTCCTTACATTGTGGACCACTTCAAGAATAGGACAGTCTGTTGTGCATCTTTTCACAGCCTGTGTCAGCGTGCTGAGGTCTGCTGGCTCATTTATGACCCACGGGTCTAGGTGCCACAAAGAAGCAAAGGATACATCAGTGCACTCTTACGACCTAAACAATAATAATGAAATGCAGCCAGTGACTGCCCCAGAGCAATAACAGGGCCCCTGACAATTTACGTTGGTTCACGAGGAGAGCCCATTGTTAGCCAGTGCAAAGATGTCCACCTTATTACAGCGAATTCTGCACTGTTTCACTCCAGCTGCCGAGCCAGCAACAAGTGCAGTAATGGCTGTCCATAGGTATTTTATTATTTTCACACAAGAAAAATACTGAGAACAAGAACAATAAAAATCGCAACCCATAGGTATATTTTGCTTGCACGGGATGGTGTTTACCTTGTTCTTTTCCTTCTTGGCAACCCTTGGCTCCCGTACTGCCGTTTCAGCTTAGGCTCTCCGTGACGGTAGATTATCAGATCTAATTTTTAAAGGAACTGTGTCATCAACGAATGTCAAAACCGAACCGTGTGAAGGGTCTCTGGGTGTTCAAATTTAATTCGAACCCCTGCGCAAAAGCACACCGCATAGCACAGGTGTAGCTTTATAATTTTTTACATTTCTAAGTTTTGTTTTGGAGACTTGCCTAAATAGTGAATTGCGTGCGTGTTTACCTTCAAGCCACGCAGAATACCTTGTTGACCTCCCAGTAGCTAAGAGACAAAGACATGCTGCTGCTGTGCACAAGGTCACAGGTTTGATATTTGGCTGTAACCTGTTTCTGATGGTGAAGTATTAAAAGGATTGCGTACGTGCTATGTGCACGTTAAAAAAACCTCCAGGTGGGCCATTCGAAGTCCAACTGCACTCAAACTTCGCATCGGGGAAATTTTTTTTGGATGCACAGTGCGTATCACAAAACCAACTAAGTCATTTCTGGTAGCCCTGTGAAAGGCCTTGATAATCACTTGGAATTGTCTAAAAAATAAAAAAGACTCCATCGCAGACAACGGGAGACCTGCCAGCGGATCTTGCAAAAAGCGATGAAGCGGAAGTGACATTGTAGCCAACCAAACCAGGTGATTGGCCCTCCAGCCAACCAGGGGAACCAGTCAAGCTCTTCTGGCTGCGCTTCCCCTGGACGTGCTGCTAATGTGACGCTGTTGTGCAGAGGTTGGCTCTGGCTTGATGGCTGCGACGTCACTTCAGCCTGGTTATATTGACCGCACGCTTCTCTATTTCGCTTTCAGCGTCGCCAATTTGTGATAGTCGTTTGTGTCATGCATACGCGTATGTCAGCTGTCATGTTTTGTATCTTGCTGTCTTTTTAGGCTTATAAATGGAAATCAGGTTTTTAAGAGGTCCCATTTCTAAGTGCAGTTGGCCATTAATCCGGAGTGTTGCACTAAAGCACATCTCATAGCAAGTTGTCGAGCATTGAGCCCGGAATTTATTCTTAATCAAATGCCACTACCCAGAAAACACTTGCAAGGCAAGGCTTGTCACAAGTTTTTTTTCAATTGCTTGTAGGCAGCATCTGTCAGTTGCGCTGCTGTTTTTTGCGAGCAACAGGCACTATACTCGGTATTCAATAGCCGGCCAGACCAGCCAGCGGATGATCTCCCGCAATGGGTGATGGGAACGACCACTTCCGGTCCGCCATTGCTTATGAGCAAAGCCTGACTGGGCTGCGTTGGCCTGCGTTGCGGCAGTTGTTGCTGCACGACTTGCACGCGCAAATATCTGTTTTGGTGACCACGGTTTATTGTGCAGTGTATGGCTGCAACAACACCACAAGCGAAAAGCAGGGAGCACGGGAAAACATACATCCTGTGAGTTTTTTCTCGGTCCCAAACGTTGTTCACGGGTAATGCGCTCGGACGAAGGATATCACGACGAAGCGCCGAGCGGAGTGGTTTCGTCGCCTCAACCGTGCTGACGTGAATAAAGAAGTGACACACTACAAAGTTCGTAGCGAGCACTTCGTCTCAGGTAAGTTCCTTTAGAGTTCGCGCGCATCGCACGTAGCCTGAGCGCAAACACGGCAGTGTAGAGCGAGTGTCGCAAGTGGTCTGAGCTTGACAGGCAATTTTGAAAGCTAATGATTGTTACATTAGGGCAGCGATTGTGGTACTACCATGCCGCGTGAATGAACGCCATTTCTGTCGTTTTACAATCGAAGAGGAGGCGATACTGTGGGCTTCGTTCGCACAGAAAAAGATTCGGGCTTCATCAATCGCTAACATTGTTATGATGACCGCTATGAAGATTTCACGGGTATCGAAGAATGTTGCTAGAAATTAATCGGCGCTAAAACAGGGACGAGAGGAACAGGGACGAGAGGAACAGGGACGAGAGGAAGAATGTTATTTAAATACAGAGGTGAATGCGAAGGCTTACTGTGATCCCACGACAAATTGGTGTGCATGTTGTTTCTTAAACAGAGTTTGTGTTGTGCAGGAAAACCATCGTATCTTATAGACGATACTAACCTAGACTGGGCCCCAAGCGTCCGCCTAGGCTACACTACCAATCAAACAAGTATTTCCGAGGAAAGGTACGTATTTTCTTGTGCTGAGCGCAGCTCATCACTGCCACAGTGTGTTCTGTTTGCAAAAGTACTGAGGTTACGACGCCAGTAGGCAACGGCTACGGGCACCTTAAAGTAGCTTCTGTAAATCTTTATGCATCGCATTAAACGGCGACTGATGTAACGCCTTGTAGGTTAGCTTGTTCAGGTTGCGTTCAGTGTATGCTCTTGTGATTGTTTCATAACTCATGCGCCTGTTCGATCTGCTCATTGCTAGTTTTGTACCTTGCAATGTGTGAGCATTTAGAAATGTTTTTTTTCTACTGGCACCACAATTTTTTCAGACATCATCGGCTGTCTAAAAGGGCAGAGAAAAAGATTCTGAGCAATGCTGCTTCAGGTCACCAAGTTCTGAGCCTTGCCAAAAACTTGGGTGCACAAAATAGGATGTGCACATCAACAGATTGCAGCGAAGCACGTACGTTTGCTGAAAGTAAACAGCACTGAGTAATCTTACGCCTGCTTTTTTTAATGTACATTTGCAGGCATGTCAACATCAGAAACTCAGCTCCAAGCAGAGTCCACTGTGGAAACTTGCTGCTCAGGTGTGTGTGTGTGTGCGTGTGCGTGTGCGTGTGTGTGTGTGTGTGTGTGTGTGTGTGTGTGTGTGTGTGTGTGTGTGTGTGTGTGTGTGTGTGTGTGTGTGTGTGTGTGTGTGTGTGTGTGTGTGTGTGTGTGTGTGTGTGTGTGTGTGTGTGTGTGTGTGTGTGTGTGTGTGTGTGTGTGTGTGTGTGTGTGTGTGTGTGTGTGTGTGTGTGTGTGTGTGTGTGTGTGTGTGTGTGTGTGTGTGTGTGTGTGTGTGTGTGTGTGTGTGTGTGTGTGTGTGTGTGTGTGTGTGTGTGTGTGTGTGTGTGTGTGTGTGTGTGTGTGTGTGTGTGTGTGTGTGTGTGTGTGTGTGTGTGTGTGTGTGTGTGTGTGTGTGTGTGTGTGTGTGTGTGTGTGTGTGTGTGTGTGTGTGTGTGTGTGTGTGTGTGTGTGTGTGTGTGTGTGTGTGTGTGTGTGTGTGTGTGTGTGTGTGTGTGTGTGTGTGTGTGTGTGTGTGTGTGTGTGTGTGTGTGTGTGTGTGTGTGTGTGTGTGTGTGTGTGTGTGTGTGTGTGTGTGTGTGTGTGTGTGTGTGTGTGTGTGTGTGTGTGTGTGTGTGTGTGTGTGTGTGTGTGTGTGTGTGTGTGTGTGTGTGTGTGTGTGTGTGTGTGTGTGTGTGTGTGTGTGTGTGTGTGTGTGTGTGTGTGTGTGTGTGTGTGTGTGTGTGTGTGTGTGTGTGTGTGTGTGTGTGTGTGTGTGTGTGTGTGTGTGTGTGTGTGTGTGTGTGTGTGTGTGTGTGTGTGTGTGTGTGTGTGTGTGTGTGTGTGTGTGTGTGTGTGTGTGTGTGTGTGTGTGTGTGTGTGTGTGTGTGTGTGTGTGTGTGTGTGTGTGTGTGTGTGTGTGTGTGTGTGTGTGTGTGTGTGTGTGTGTGTGTGTGTGTGTGTGTGTGTGTGTGTGTGTGTGTGTGTGTGTGTGTGTGTGTGTGTGTGTGTGTGTGTGTGTGTGTGTGTGTGTGTGTGTGTGTGTGTGTGTGTGTGTGTGTGTGTGTGTGTGTGTGTGTGTGTGTGTGTGTGTGTGTGTGTGTGTGTGTGTGTGTGTGTGTGTGTGTGTGTGTGTGTGTGTGTGTGTGTGTGTGTGTGTGTGTGTGTGTGTGTGTGTGTGTGTGTGTGTGTGTGTGTCTTTTTTGGGGGGTAGCGTGGGGGAGGTACCTTGAAATGAAACCTTTGTTTACAGGTCTGTCAACATCAGGGAGAATCCAAGTAGAGGCCGCCCCAGAAATTTGCCACTTAGGTGCGTGTCTGTTTTTTTTTGTGCACTTTGAAAGAATTATTTATTTGCAGGTGTGCCAATATCAGCAACCAGACTCCAGGCAGAGGCTTCTGCAGACACTTGCAGTTCAGGTGTGTCACATTATAGTGCTATGTAGTCCATGAATGGAATTAAAGTTGTCGTATTATTGGAAGGCCGCATGTACACAACCCTCTTTATTTATGTGCCATACAAAGAATTGACATGAACAAATTCAGGTGCTTTGAGAAGTGTAGCAAAACGGCAGAATGACGCAGAAGTCGCAGACTCTGGGCTGGCTGGACAGTTGCTAATGAGAGATGCCGCTGTTAACACGGTTCTGTGTAAGTATAACTATATACACTGCAATACTTATAGAACATAATTCTTGCCACATTGCACTGGGTAGGGGGGGGAAGAGAATTCCAAGTATTGCTTTTCATTGAACCTCAGCATGTAGTATTCCGTGTGGTGGATGCTGGAGTAAACACTATTTCATGTAAGTATTAAGGTTATTACACTGACATACAACCTTGTAGAAAATGAGCAGCAACAACATGGTTTTATTTTGGTTTCAGGTCAGCAGCACGCTGAAGCACAAACAGAGAGAACCAGCCATTATTTTTACTGCCTAGAAAACGACAACAAAGCCCTGCGCTCGCAACTGCGGGAAGCGAAACCGCGAGTGAAAGAGCTTGAAATCACCAGAGCAGCATTTGAGCATGACGACAAACGTGTGAAATTTTACACAGGTCTCCCCAGCTTCGCGATGCTGCTTGCAGTTTTTCAACTACTCGAGGGCAGTGTTCAGCACACTTCTAGGAATGTCCAAACCAAGTTTCAAGAACTACTGCTCACGCTTATAAGGCTCAGGCTTGGTGTGCCTTTGCAAGACCTGGCATACAGATTTAATGTAAGTATCGTATCCTGCAACATGGAAAAAATACAGCTTTTTGCAGGCACAAGGAAAGTAATTACATGGTTTTTATGTATCCTCTTCCTATACTTCTAGGTAAGCCAAGCTACAGCTACACGAGTTGTGGAGCGCTGGCTGGATGTGATGCACGTGCGGCTAAGCCGACTTGTCCAGTGGCCGGATCGTCAAGAGCTCAGAGAGTCGATGCCCATGGCCTTCAGACGAGCATTTGGGACCAGTGTTGCTGTGAACATTGATTTTTTTGAAGTTTTCGTTGAAAGGCCGTCATCTGCATTGGCAAGGGCGCAGACGTGGTCTCGATATAAACACCACAACACTGTGAAGTACTTGGTTGGCATTGCTCCCCAGGGAGCAATAACGTTTATGTCGACGGGCTGGGGTGGCAGGACAAGTGACAAGAACCTTACGGAATCTTGTGGAATATTGGAAAACCTTCTGCCTGGTGATACCGTTCTGGCAGACAGAGGATTTACAATTAGTGATGCCGTAGGAGTTCACTGTGCACGGCTCGTGTTGCCAGCTTTTACCAGGGGCAAGCGGCAGTTGTCAGCATGGGAAGTTGAAAAAACAAGAATTGCAAATGTACGCATTCATGTGGAGAGAGTTATTGGCCTTTTGAGGCGTAAATATCGAATTCTGTCATCGACTGTGCCCGTGGAATTGCTCATGATACAACATGGAGTGACAGCTCCACAGCTAGATAAGATTGTGGCAGTATGCGCAGCTCTCTGCAACTCGAGCAAATCAGTTGTTCCGTTCAAGTAACATTAAGATTTGAACCCTTCAAATAGAAAGCACATGCTCTTAAACACATTGCATCTTGTTTAAAAGAACTGCTTCACTATCAACAACAGCGTATTTAGGTCCACTGCAGGGCAAAGGCCTCTCCCATTGATTTCCAACCGCTTCTGTTCTGTGTCACCCAAGTTCATTCTTTGCCTCCGAATTCGTTTATTTCGTCTCTCCATCAAGTAACGGCTTTCCCCTTCTAGTCCCAGTTCTCGGTGTCCGTTCTGTTGCTCGTAATCCACCTGCTTTCAGTTCATCGTACTCCATAACCAGCCCAGGTCTATGAAACTTTAGGCTATGGTATCTTCTACTCTGCTCCCTAATCTAGGTTGCTTATTTCGTGTCCCCTAAGCATCACTCCTATCGTCATTTGCTCCATGGCACATTGGGCGTATTCAAGTTTGCTTTTCTAGTTGTTTAGTAAAGCACCAAGTTTCCACTGTGTATGTGACCACCGGCAAGATGCATTGGTTGAAAACCTCTCTTTTGAGGAAGAGAGGTAGCTTACTTTTTATTAGTTGCAAGTGTTTGCTGAATGCACCCCATCCCATTCCTACTGTGCACCGTGTTTATTTATCTTGGTTGGCAACAGCACTGACCGCCTGTCTAAGGAAGTTATAGTATTCAATTCTTTCGACTGTTTCATTGGTTTCTTTATCTTGGCAACAGCACTGAATGCCTGCCTAAGAAAGTTATAGTCTTCAATTTGTACCAGTGTTTCATTGTCTATGGTGAAAGAGACACAGTAAGCTTGTTTATTACTTTAAATTTACTCAGTTATCTTTAGCACCGCTGCAAAGCTATCTGATTGTTCACATTCATGTGAATCTGTACATGTGTTTGGCCTTTTCTGTAATGCGTAATATAGTTGTGTGCAAAACTATTACACATTGCTGCTATTACACTATTACACTATTTCTGCTGCTCTGTTATAACCAGTGAAAATAGTACTCACTAATGATTTCTGCTTGCTTCTATTTGTTAGTTCTTGCTGTATGCCAGCTGCATCCACGTTTCAGTGCTACATGTACTGAATGTATTGTATTGTAAATAGTGTCTGTAGAGGGCATTCTTTCGACATAAAACAACTTGGGCAGATGGCTCAAAAATTGTTCCGAAGCTTTTTGAAGAGCACTGCATGTGCATGATATACCACGGTAGTGATGTGGAGCACTAAAATGTGAAACTTTACAACTAAAAGCCATTTCGGGCACTTTTGAGCAGTGCCACGTGCATTCAATACTTTTTTTTCAGTTCTGAAATTTTATGATGCCGCCACAGTAGCTGACGCGTTGTGCTGTTAAACCCAAGTGCACAGGTGTAATCCCAGGCTAAGTGGTTGCTTCACAGGTGGAGGCAAAGAGTGGAAATGCCTGTGTCGAGATTTCGATTAACTTTACAGCTCTCCAAATTGTCAAAATTATTGCACAGCCCACTTCTATGCCAGGCCTCAAAGCCTAGGTGTAGATTCAGCACGTAAAACCCCCCCAAAATTTGGGGGGGAAATCAAACAGTATGACAGTTTAGATGTGCTCTAATCACAGCGATTAATAAGCACATCCAAAAAGCTTAACACTTGCGCATTCACAGGCTTCGTAACGACGATGTTTACCTCTGGGCCTTCTGTGGTTTGCAATTCTTGCAAAACCAGGCTCTAGCCTTTGGTGCTCGTTTGAGGTTAGCACACGCAAAGTGAAACCACTTTCCTTGGCAGTTTCTTCCACTACACTCAACCATATCTCCGAACTCGCCGTGACCACAATAGCAATACTGAGGTTCTAGCTCTCCGTCAACGTCGCTGCCACTCTCCTCTTGTGGACGTGACGTCCAGTGCCGAAATAACAATTCTGGGAGGAGGACACTTTCAAAAAACTTCTTACACTTTGTCTTGCTTGGTAACAGCGCAAATAACACAGGACACAAAAGGAAGAAGAAACGGACACAGCGCTGACTTACAACTGAAATTTTATTGCGGTTGCCAGCGGTTTTGTAGGAACACTGGCAATAACAAAAAAAAGGAAAAAGTAGAAAAGGAGAAGGAAAAGAGAAATTTTTATACATGATAACATGAAAGGAATAGATACATCACGTATTCCTTGGCGTATCACGATAAGAATTTTGGGAAGGCATAAAACTCACAGTGGTCATGACGAAACGAGATAAGTACAAATGACATAACAAAAATCATGGTCGCAATCAAACCTTGGGACAGGCCTAAGTAATCTTCATTTACCGGGAGGGGTGCGCTGCGCCAAGTACTGACACTCCTTTTCTGTTTTCTGAGAGGGAGATAGATGGAGTGCTTACGCATTGTTGTCCTAACTTTAAGATTTCGTTGGCTTTTAAAATTTCCCGCACGATTTGGTTGTCATGCTTCCCTATCACTATGCTCTGATCCAGCGCCGGCTGATATTTGGAAACACAATCGCGGCAATGTTTGGCGAGATGACCACTGAACGATTTGGAAACGTTATAGTGGTGCTCCCTTAATCTTTTATTGAGACATCGACCGGTTTGGCCTACATACTGCTTGCCACCTGACAGGGGGACAGAATAAACAACTTTTTCAGTGCAAGAAACAAAGTTGTTTTCATGGTTGGTAGTACACTTGCTTCGCGCCGATCCTGAATTAACCTTTCGGCACATTTGCGACAGTTTCAGTGGGGCTGAAAATACCACCTTTACATTTACGTTACTTCCTACTTTTTTCAGGCCATGGGCAACTCTGTGTATGTACGGAATAACCGCAAAGCGCTCTTTCTTGGTGGGGGCAGCCTCAGGCTGGTCCCCTTTCTTTCCTTCCTTCAACATGGACTCGGAAACAGCTGTCAGATCCCCCATCGGGTATCCTGCAGTCACAAGCCGCCTTGTTTGCACGTCAAAACTGCTCTGGATGGCATGAGGGCAAGATTTCCTCTTACAAGATTTCTTACACTTCTCCACAGTCTCTGAGCAAAAACTAGGATCTATGGAAATGCGCTCGAGATGAAAATCCGACAGCGTCCACAGCACAACGTCGCAGTAATTACGCTGGCATGCGAAAAGCTGAACTTGCACCTGACAAAAGTATGCATGCCTTCTTTTTAGTCTTAGAATGCCATCAGGGCACCGTTCTAGGCAGCTGTTCTTTCTCTGTGATGCCTCCTCTACCGACTGAGCCTTAAAGGGGCACTTCACCTCTACAATCCCGTTACTGCATTAAGCACACGACACCAGACCATCTGGGCTTCCTGCCAGAAAAGGATGGGTGGAAGAAATATGCAGCCCAGATTGTTCACACTGGAAGTCAACGTTCCTTTTGGAGGCTTCGGCAATATATGCCTCCCTTGCGATTTTATCCTTAGCACGACCCCATTCAGTTGCAGGACAAGAAAAAGAGAGTTCATCGGGGTAGCACATGCGCTTCACCAGGCTGAGTGATGTTCAAAGCAGTGGCGTGTGAGATGCTGCATGCGCTGTTGAGGCAGTAACCCTGCCTGCCCGAAAGGCAAACCACAACGGTGTCCCGGACTGCTGCTTTATGTTTCTCTCGATCTTCTCGCAAACCTGCATCAAAGAAGATATCGACAAACGTATTCAAGTTAGGTAAAATGCAGTTGCACTTGCGATCTTTCTCTCTTGAAATAGGCACTGTACTTTACCTTTTCCTCAGTCTTGAATGCCTTTGCAAACATTTCACGTTCTGCCATCACATGGCTTGGGGGTGCATTTCGCGTTAAGCTGGTGCGGAGAGCTGTTGAGTGCTTCACTTCTAATGGGATGAAGTCTTGCGAGTAGCCCTTTGGTATAGAAAGAGCGGCCCGCTCCACGTTCGTTTTCTTAATGTTTTTTAGAAAGCTGGCCCATTCCTGTTCTGTGGGCTTTGCAATCTGAGCCATCTTTTTCTTTTTTGCTGCTCGCTGCCCACGGTCGTCCAGTTTCCTTTTCTTGGCTTGGGCAGAGGAGAAGTCAATTTCAGAGATCTGGGCTGATGGGACATTCGTCACGTAAGGTCACATTCGTCACCACGCGTTCTCCCTGTCGGTGCACGTTTCACTGTCTCTGTGCTCCGCAGCTGCTTTAAAAAAAACAGCACTGGAGCTATGTGGGAGCAGGCTTCTCCTAGGCCTGCCATACACGTATAGTGGGCAGCCTTCACCATGCCGTCTTTTTTCACCAGCAGCCACGGCTCCAATGCCTGAGCTGACAGGGCTTGCGAGTGGTTCACCTGCAAAAAGCAAGCAAATGAACTGAGTTGTGACTGGCAGGGGTACAAGCAATCAAGCTTTCAATCTGCCGAGGTTTCCAGGAATATGCGCGGCGTCAGGAGGGCCGAGTTCAATTGGTCGAACGCTCTAAGTTTCGCTACAGTCACGCACAGTCCCGGCCACAAACTGTAGCCGACGATTAAAGCGGCACGTTTAACCCTGAGGTAACCACGCTGCAATCAACTGTCACTACCCGAACCTCGGCATCAGCGCAGTGGGGACAACCGTTCAGAATAAACACCCACAATCTCCAGCCAAGGCTCAGCGCAGTCGTCATAACATCAGATACTTAACAAACACTTAAAAAAGCGTACTGAAAACTCTGCAATCAATCTTCACGATCGCTAACGAAAGCCGGACGTTGGCACTGAGGTCCCAGAGTGCATTTTATCAACTGAACAGCTAACGTAAACGATTCCATAGCATGACTACACTGGCTGCGTTGAATTTAGCACATCTGGAATGCGAAGCCTTCATCATGAAACAAAAATCTTACCTTTCCGCGCACGATAACGTCGTCGCCGAATTCCTTAAACTGCGGTGTCTGCACAAAGGCGCTCGTCAGGTAATTGTGCACCTCCATGGACTTGTGTGCTTTCAACTGTTCGTGGGTGACGAAACTTGCCGCGTGCACCAGATAGTCCTTCACGTCACAGCCTTCTACCTTCAGGATCATACATTCTTCAAATTTTAGGTCGTCGTCCGCCAGTAGGTACGGGTCTACGCCACCGCACAGCGATACTTCGTGTTCGTAGCGTTTTTTCGCCGCTGCGTCCAGTTCTAGCGCATATGCGCTCAAGCAAGGAGCAGTCTCAACACTCGCAGTCAAAGAAATAGGGTACACACACGGACAAACACAGTATAAAAAACGCAAACTGAATATAGAAGAACACAGGGTGAACGGGAACAAGCATAAACAAGGCAAGCGCCGGCCGCAGTACTCCGCAGATATGGCGCCGGCAAGCCTTCGGTCGCGTGCCCATGGTTGCCAGCCCTGCTAAGCACTTTCTGGCTGAACTCTGACTTCATATGAATACCCCCTATACACCGAGCTGACGATCCTCGGGAGGGAACTTTCCTGCTGCTACTCACGCGCTGTGGACTCGACCTGGAGTAGGCTGAACCAGCAGCTTCCACACTTGAATTTCTCCAGAGGTTAGTTCCTTTTTCAGAAGGCCTAGCATTGTTTCCTGGTTTGCCGTATACTTAGGTGCTGAGTTCATTTGTTATCATGCCCTTAATTTTCTTGGTAAAGCTTGGACGTACAGGGTAGACGAATTTTTAAATTTTTTACAAATTTTCTTTGTGTCTGCCTTGCCATTCAGTCCAGCATAAGAGCGCAGGAATTTTTGTAGTTGTGATAAGTTTTGTATGGAAACTATGAGCCAGGTAAAAAAAACCCGCCCGCATCTTCCCACGGGGGAAACTCGAGTAAATGCGTCGCAGAGTGGTGGGGGTATCGCGTGAATGTTGCGTAATTGGGTATGGTTTGGGAATGCCTAATTGTTATTTCGTCTTTATTATTCTTATTTATTGAATGAAGGAGAAGCGAAGCCAAGGAGTGTAAAGTTAAAGTCTGTCTTTATTGCTTGGTGCCGTCAAGCAAAGCGTCAAGTCAAGCGAAAGCCAAGCAAAAGACGCCCTTGACTGAATTTCGAACGCGCTCTCTGCCGCTTATATACACACCGCCGGCGTTCGAGGGAGGTGAGTACGGGGGAGAGACGCGCATGCGCACACTTCCGTACACAAGCGCGCGAACTTTCCACGCACCCACCACGCCGTTATCACGTGTACACGCCCTGCCGCCGTTACTGTTGAGCGCGACGCAGCACACGGGTAGCTACGACGCATGCGCGCACAGACGCGCTCCCCCCGCACCGCCGCAGCTGTTGTTGATAGCGACGGAGCGCACGGGGTACACGCGCTCCTCCCGCACCGCCGCACCTGTTGTTGAGAGCGAGGAGGGTACGGGGGAGAGACGCGCACCTGTGCCTCGACGCGACGCGCATGCGCAGTGAGCGTGTGGACGGCGCCGACATCGACGAGTGACATCGTGAGCCTAAGAAAGGCTCCGCATTTAAAAAATAACCTAGAATAACCTGGGTTGTTTAATAGGACACCTTCTGTCCTACTGAGCAAAAAATATTGGTGTTCTCGGGTGGAGTGGGTGTATTTAAACAAGCTCATGTGTTCATATTCATCATCATCAGCCTATCTACGCCCACTGCAGGGCAAAGGCATCTCCCATAGATCTCCAATAACCCGGTCCTGTGCTAACTGCGACCAATTTATCTCCGAATACTTCTTGATCTGGTCTGCCCATCTAACTTTCTGCTGCCCCTGCTATGCTCGCCTGCTGTAGGGATCCACTCTGTTACACCTAATGACTGACAGTTATCTCACCTTTGGGCGTACAGTGTTCATATTATGCCGTTTAAAATGGGAACTGAAATAATTTGGAGACCACTGTGTGGCAAATGTCACAGGTTTGGTTCAAGGCATAAGAACTCAGGTTTTATAAAAACATAGGACCGAGTAGACTATAGGGTGTAGGCGCTGGCCCCTGAACAGCACGGCTGACTACCCTCGCAAGAGGGCTGACTTCATTTTTACAGTGAAACGCTGCCATGTGGACACCGCATTCTGCGACGCAAAACATGGTATGCGGCTTGGTGTTTGCAAAAAGCACTGGGTGGGTGTCGCTTTTTTGTGCGTGATTCGTCACTTTACAAATGCCTTGTAACGAATAGCAGGATTTTTTTTTTTGCTTCGGTACGCCAGACTGCATGTTCATGCTCTCTACAACCGCGTTACTGAAACAGGCCTCATTATGAAAACAAACGCCAGGTTTTCGACTGTTCCAAAGCGAAAAATAGGGTACTGTTCGAAAATGGTATGGCCGCATGCAACAAATTCGCAAAGAAGGCATTGATGATGAGGGAAAATCAATACGAAATCTGCGGCGCACATTTATTTGCAGGTCAGGACGATGCAATGTTGGTACTGTCATCTCATGCCACGTCACATGCTTGAAACCTTAATTAGTGCATAAAACTTTCATTATTTAGTTCACACACCGTACATAACGGATTATGTGCACCATTCGGCCACTCTGCATCACCCTGGGTTATTTGAGTATTTGGAAGTGAATGTGCTATACAAGACAACTGGTAATTGTGTGCTTCCAACCATTTGCTTTCTACTGTCCCTAATGACCAAACCTGTCTCATGAGCATGTTCTGTTTCTGCTTCGTGTGCAGCGATCGCCATATTGATGGTCACCTCAAGTGAGCGAATCGTCGCCGCCGCATTTATTTATAATGCATACACACCTCACAAGCACTTCAACGCAGACCATATGCGTAATTGTTCAACTTCGTTTGAAACCCAGTTTGAGGATGATCACGCGTTCAGTGCATCAGTATACTGTCACTAGAGCTCAACGTCTCTCACACTCCATAAGGAGCGCGCAGCAGGCCTTGGCGAGATGGTGATATGAGCAGCTCATTAAACGTGCCACTACCACATACAATATTCTCCCAAGCTTTGGTAGAAACATTTTTGTAACTCCAGTATGTTCGTTTGGAGCAATGCAAAAAATACGGAAACGGACGCTCGAGGATGATACTAAGGTAGCGCAAAACGACGGCACTGCTCGCGCACCTCTCCGGCCACACAAATAAAATCGGTTCCACCGTATAGGATATACCGTAAAGAATACAGTACAGCATGCGTTTAAGCAGCATGACGAAAATAAATCGTGCCTGCCCTCTTTTCCAGGTGGCTGTCCAACATCAACCCGCCACGGGCAGCAAGTAAACAGCCAGCGAAAGTATGGGCACAAGCGTGCACTCGAAGCTGATGGAGTGGGTGCTGGCCAGTGAATCAAGCTGACGGCAGGTATTTTACTTCTTTTTATGATGCTTGTCTGGGAGGCGTTCTTAAATTTGTACTTTTTCAGAGCTTATAAGATATTTGGCAGCCTAATATATCAATTTAAAAGAATTTTCAGTGTATAACTCTTGAAGGTTCGCACAAGTACTTAAAGAAGACAAGCATTCTGGGTGTTATTTATTGTTGTCCTTTGACATAGGTGAGTTTCTCATATTAACCCGTATTTTTATGGCATTATAAGACACTTTTAAGACGACAGGATAAGCATGTGTTTATCTGCGCCTAAAGGAGAGGTCTGCAATCGGTTTTGTAGAAAGACGTTATGCCTTAAGCGCTTTCAGACTTGGAAAAGGAACTGTCTGCACTGTTGGTGTTTACAAAGCTCAGCACTTCAGTAGCTGCGGACAAAAAAAAAACAGACAAATTACACCATCTTTCCGCGGGGAACCATGACGAGGATGCGAAGCATCATGGGGGCTCCGTGCAGGTTCAATTGTGTTGCCGTTGTGTTGTTTCATTTATCGGAGCATGAATGGGAACGTAGTGTGAACCACCATGTAGACACATAGAAGTGTAGAGAAACGTGGAGACAGCGAAGAGACTGACACCCGCGTTACCTGATCGAACGCCTTCTGGTTCTCGTCTTTCTTTATTGCGTGATCACGCTCCTACCCCGCTGCTCGCCCTCTTCGTCCTCTTGCCTGGTTGAGCTGCAAGGCGCGTGGCGCTTCCCGCCACAGCTTTCACATGGGAAATTCACATCCTTTTCAAAAGTTTTCAGTTCGTCGTTTCCGTTGACGTTCAGCTTCGCGTGCCTCCGTAGTATCTCTAGCTTCTTGACGTAGTTTGAATGTGTAAAGGTCATAAGGTGCGTTCGTAGCACATGCTCTCCTCTCGGTTTGTACCGCTCTGGGAAGAGCGCCACGTACCTCCCGTTGCGGCCAGAGAGTTGTGGGATCGAAACCGGGTGCCGCCTAAGTATTTCCTTTTACAGTGTACTGCGCTGACATCAGCCCAAACGCTCACGGGGCTGAAGAGACGCGCATGCGCAGTAGAATGCGGACGGCGGACAACAACGAGGGAGGAAGGGACACAGCCACGAGCATTAGATGATTCGCATCTAAAACAAGCAGAGCACGATTCAATGTTGGAGAAATAGTGATTTGCGGCTCTGTTCGGTAAGCATCTGGCCAAAACATTTATAACTAAGATAAATCAACTTTGAATAAATATAAACAAAATTTTTAATCAGGAAAATGAGCTTGACATAGTGGTTACAAAAAGGCAAATCACCCCCGTTCTTTAGCTAGCCTGTCATATTACCTATTTTTGTTGTATTTGGTGTTATAGCATTCTGCAGCAAGGAACCAACAGGTTCAAGCGGTGAGTTTACCAAAACTGAGAAGCATCTTACCTAAACATATGATCTTGCCGTATGACTAAACATTTTGCAGTTATCTTTAATTCGTCAAACAACATTTCGCATCATAGTCATGCCAGTGTTGCTTAAAGGTCATACCACGCAAGAAAAGCCATGTTGGGTGCTAGCTACAACTGTTTATAGTACCCTTTAGGCACATTAGGAACATTCAACCACCTCAACAGCTGTGCACCAGTGCTGGCTGCCTTATCTACTTATTTCATTGCGTTTTATTCTCGTCGCATTGAGATGTCTAGCCTTAATATTGTAGCCTTACTAAGATTACAAGCTTTCTTTTGCACATGGTAGGCATAAAAAACAAGTGTCACACAAATTTGTGGCCATTGTTGACTTTTCAAGTTGAGGACCCTTTGATTTTAGAACAAAGTACAGTTAGCACAATTTACAGAGCATCAATGTAAAGCCCAGCTTCAGAGGAGGTCGGGCCAAATAGTATCACCGCACCCCACTTCCAGCGCCACGCACACCATGACCATGGGTGTTGTGTTTATATTGTCTTCTAGCTAGACCGAACAAACCTTAAGATACACAGACAACCTTTTCACTCTGGCTCTGCAGCCAGGCAGGCTGCTAGCAACTGGTTACACACAGTCGAGTAATCAAATAAAATGAGCTTGCCAAAAACAAGCATATAGTTGAGGTATTGGGCATGATGGTATATGCTGCACCATTGTAGGCACAGTATGCTTATAAGACAGGGACGGCTGCCTTGGATGGTTATTTACCAAGCAGCAGTTGATTATGCAACCTCTGGCTGAAGTATTTTCTAGCGCTGGCTTTTTCAAGTGAATCAACTATAAAACAATCCAAGACCTCCAGCTTTTGTAATACATTGGTGCAGTAAGAAAAAGTGTCGCTTGCAGTATTTGTTAGAATATGTACTGCCTCAAGCTTCTGAAACTGCTACTGTATAATTCTGTTTGGTATTCCAATTTAAATTATTAACTTATTTGGGGTACTTCAAAGTTATCCTCTCTAGATTAGGTTTATTTACTTCAAAATTTAGATTTTACAGGGGCCATGAAGAGAAAATGTGTTTTATTCTTAGGATTGGTGTTTTATAGTGACAAAGCGCTTTCCTGACACTGAGCAATACTTTATTCACTGAGAATATAAATAATTTAAATGGCTCAGAAAGAGATTTAGAAAAATTACGCCATTTTCCCGTGGGGAACCTTGAGGAGGATGCGAAGCATCATGGGGTTCCGTGTAGGTTCCATTGTGTTGCTGTTATGTTGTTTAATTTATCGGAGCATGCATGGGAACGTAGTGTGAACCCCACGTAGAGACAAAGAATTATAGAAAAATGAAGAGACAGCGAAGAGACCGACACCCGCGTTACCTTATCGAACATCTCCTGGTTCTCGTCTTTCTTTATTGCGTGCTCACGCTGCTACCCCGCTGCCCGCCCTCTTCATCCTCTTCTCTGGTTGAGCTGGAAGGCGCGTGGCGCTTCCCGCCACAACTTTCCCGTATAAAATTTAACATCCTCCTCTAAAGTTTTCAGTTCGTCGTTTCCGTTGACGTTCAGCTTCATGTGCTTTCGTTGTACCAGTAGCTTCTTCACCTAGTGTTAGTGAGTGAAGGACATAAGGAGCGTTCGTAGAACATGCTCCCGTCTCAGTTTGTAGCGCAGTGGGAAGAGCGCCATGTACCTCCGATTGCGGCCGGAGAGTCGTGGGATCGAAATTGGGCGCCGCCTAAGTATTTTCTTTTATAATGTACTGCGCTGAAGTCAGCCCAAACGCTGACGGGGCTGAAGAGACGTGCATAAGCATTACAGTGCGGACGGCGTAGAACAACGAGGGGGGGAGGGACACAGCCTCGAGCATGAGATGCTTCGCATCTAAAATTCTGTTGTGTTGGTACTTATACATGTGGAACCATGATAAACAAATATTTCATACCCGTTTCATTGCCCATTTGAAGTAAATAGGAGAGAAATCACAGTTACACTTTTACCGCGGTTTTACTCCTTAACTCATGAAGTGACATCTTGGTAAGGAACCAATCACTGTTCCCCCTCGTCTGCACAACATGTCGGCGTAGAGCGGGATTGCAAAGGGTCTGCGACAATATCGGCGCCATGATGAAACTCACCCTACAACTGAACGGGAGATCTCTACTCTCTTATACGACTGATCAACACGGTCGAAATTTTAGTTAACAACGCGGCGACAGGCGCTGGCAAAAGTAGCCACGTTTAAAGTAATATCGTTCTTTGTAAACTCCTTACGCTGTTTCACACCAATCCAAACTGCCGATGTCCATCTCACGTACGTTGTAATGTGAGTTGAGTGAACATGAAACCTCTGACCTGAGAAGATAACTGACCAAAAACTAAAATGAGTATTTACTAGTTAAACACATTTATCGAAGGAACTTCGAGTAGTCTGAACTTAAGCTGACCTTTCATTTACTTGTCAATCACAAAAATAACCAGTGACAATCCGAAACGCCGAATGCTCAATCATGCCGAGTCGCCGAGTCCCGCCATCACGAAGTTCCATTGCTTTCCGGTTTCCTCCAATAAAAAATACTGTTAAGATTGTTTCGTGGATTTGACATGGTACCTTTTCGCTTAGTGCAGAAATGTTCAGCGGTAAGTCGGCAGTTAAACCTCTGAGTTGATATGAATTCATGAAAACACACCAGACTGCTCGGTTAGAAACGCAAATCAGCTTTTGTGCCGCAATTTTCTGCCATGCGCGCTTTTCGGATAGGTAGTGTAGTAATAAGTAAAGCGTCTGACTCCAATGCAGGCTGGGCCCGCGGCCGCAAATTCAAATCGCACGTGGGACACTTGTTTTTGCTTGAACGGTTTTGTACCATCTTACACAAAAAAGGTATGCTTCCAAAGAAAATTCAGCAAAACATAAACTATAGCAGAGAAACTCGCTACAAATCGTTCAAGCAGCCAGTATATCCGAGTTATGTTACAATAATCGCCAGACAACTAAAGCGGTCACGACACTGGTCATGTCGATAGAAAACTGTTCATGGTAACTAATAGAGGATCCAATATTTTTAAAATGATGGGTTTGTGCTTGTAAAGAACAATATATACAAAGATTGTTTAATTTCTTACTCTGACGACACTGCTGGTTGCGCTGCAGACGGACGATCTGCGCATGGTTGCTTGCGATGGGCCTCAAAACGAGAATTTCAAAGATGTCTCCTAAATTCTAGAAGCTATGAAATGTGAAAATATTTGGAATTTGTTTAATGGGTCGTTCAAGTAGACATTAGGCAAAGACAAATGCAGTTTCTCTTCACGGCCCCTTTAAAACCAAATTTTGATCCTCCTGCTGAATCGTGTTTTTTGTGACATCTGAGAATATGTATCCCGGGCAAGCCTTTAAACGAACATTAGTAGGTTGACTAAGGCTGCAGTGTATTGTAGAAAGCCTTGTGACTCGTACGTTGCACCGCAATAACACTCGGGACCACTGTCCATACTCGCAAGGTTTCTGACCAAATGTGCAACTTGTTTATTTTTCTTACAGCTAACAGTAATTGTTTCGTGAAGCATTGAATAGGGAAAACACTTTGTTGTGCAGCTATAACCAGCATAGTACATGCAGTACAGACTGGTGCTTTTATGTTTACTTGTACTAGAAGCACAAGTTCGTAGTGCGTGCATTGTGCTTGTTGCAGCTGGAAAGCACAGTCCAGCGCTTTGGGGTTGTCTCACATGACACCAACCAATTGGCATAACCTACATTGTGTTACGTGACCCTGTTTATCGAGCATAGCCAATGTTTCACGAAATAATTCTGTCTACTGCAACAAAAATAAACCAGGTACAAATCCTCTAAAAACAGAGCGAGTGTGGACAGCTTAGTTTTGTAGCTTTCGTTGTTGAGCCCCACCATTCTTACTGCTATAAAAATAATATGCATTTAATTTAGGTGTATTAAGCTCATTCTGAAAGTTTTTAATGCTGACCTAACTTGTGTTTGGTTTTGGCGGTCTCAGCCAATCGCACAGCTGCCCATTAATAGGTTATAGGTTCTAGTGAAGGAAATGACCTAGTGGGTCGCATAACCATTTTTTTCCTACTTACGTAGCTTATGTGAGTGATGTTTTTGGTAAAAGTCAGTTTTAATCTAACGAGGCATTGAAATGAATCAGAACATGCATTCTACCTTCATCCGCCATTTTAGGTAGAAGCACTATTTAAACCATATGCATAATTCGGCTCAGTTTCGACAAAAGTAATTACCTTTTAAGGAATAAAGAACCTTGGGTGGCCTCTACGGCTCGTGTGAATACTGGAAAAGAGGGGTTACGGAATACTGTGGCTTATCATTAAATAAGTTTGAGTGTGCTTATTTTATATGTGTGCACATGCCCGAAGCATCAACTACGTGCCATGTGTATCAAAATGTGGGGTTAGCTTTTTTTCTGTCTTTTTCTCGCTTTCTTGTTTGCGTAGTTGTGTGCATCCATTGAAGATAACACGAATTACATGTGATGCAAAGAAATGTATTACTGGAAGCTCTTCATTTTTTTGTGGTTGTCTTTGTTATAACTGCGTTCGCTTTCCCACGACACTTCTGTTGAGTAAAAAAAGGGCTGCGGCGTTGCCAAGCTGTCTACTACACTGCAGCTTTTTTCTGTCACTCCTTTTTTTCTATTTATAGTGGATGGAAAGTTGTAACAAATAAATTGTTTTAAATGTAAATTTGTGTGGAGTGGCTAATTGCTCTTGTATTTTTTCGTTTCTGTTTTTAGGTGATGCAAGGGTGCAAGGTAGAGGGGTAAGTTTGAAAATAATAAATTGTATGTATTTCGGTTCAACGAAAACGTGTCAAACACTTTTGCAGAGAGCGCTACAGGCTTTGCCTACGTGCATACATATGGTGAACGTGCATGATCAAATATTCTGGGCTCGTCTGGAATGCCTGTATGTTTTCGACTCCTGGTCACTCAAGCTGCTGCACAACTACGATTTATACATACCAGTTACGGGATCCTTACCCGAGAACGGACACCTTACATTTGAGTAACGGCATCATTGTTTGGACAGAATTGTTAATTTTTGTAAAATTTCAGTTTCCAGAGTTTCGTTAGTAGAAATCAGACACCTTAAATTTTAGCTTGCACGGAAGTTCTATAATAGGGTCAAAGAGTCCGTGTTACAGACTGCCCGTTTTCTAAATGACGCAAAGATGCCGGCAATACATTACCCCGGGTTGTTCCGTAGACCAGGGAATTTTGTTAGGGTGTTAGGAAGCGACCACAAGCGGCTAACCTTGCACTTTGGAGGCAGCCACCCAGACAAATATAGAAATATGGGCAATCGGAGTAACTAGTTTGAATAATGAGCAGTTAAAGATCATCGCTGATAGAATGGAAGATGAAATCTATAAATACATAGGCAAAAATTGGGATTATGACGAAATGATTGCGTTCATAAATGGTACGACGAATGAAGCAAAGCAACGAAAGCGATGGAAAACGAAGAGAAAGCAAGAAGCTGGCGGAGTAAGGAAATAAAAAGGCTTTTGACCAGTGAAGAGAGGCGTTGAGAGAGCATAGAGAAGCAAAAAAAAAACGGAACCATAGGTAGTGAAGGAAAAATGGGATATCTACCGGGGAAAAACTAGAAGTGCAGAACATGGTGCAAGCAAAGATCAAGCAGAAAAGCGAACAATGGATGGCGAAAATATGGAAGAAGGACAAAAGCGCATCCAAGAAGCTTTGCAACCATGCTCAGCTCAAAAAACGATATACATCAAACATTTTTCATTGATCAGGAGGGGAAGCATTTAGAAGGAGAGCACGCGTTGGCGCATATTCATCCAGTGATTAGTGAGACGTTTACGGCAATAGTGGTAGAGAAGCCTGCACTGATAACATCAGCGGCACAGAAGACTGTGAAAAGGGAAACAAGTGTGAGCAACCTTGATTGGAAAAAAGCAGAGCAAAACAGTTCCCTTCATACAGCTTTGGGCCCTGACGGAACACATATGCAACTGATAAACCTTCGTGGACTCTAATGTAAGGGATCGTTTATGAGGGCAATAGATAGGGTGATAAAACCACAAAAATACCAGTGGACTGGCTAGAAAATAGGATGAAATTAATATATAAAGGCAAAGGAGGCAAAGCCAGTATTGATTCATACAGACCAATTAACGTCCTTGGTGTTAAATTCGTATTGCAGGCGATAAAATAAGACATTCAAGCATGGATGGAAGAAAAAGACATACTTGGGAACAGCAGAATGGTTTTAGACAAGACAGGCGATTGGATGATTCTTTTTTCGTGATAACGCAATGCATTGAAATCGCGAAAGCGCAGAATAGGCCATTATGGATTATGTTATAGGGCATTAAAGGGGAATATGACAACGTAAACAAAGAACTGCTGTGGAGAATTCTGAAACTCCAGGGAATATATTACGAGTTAATACAGTTGCTTATAGCAATCTATAAAGACAATAGAGTGCACCTTACTTGGGAAGGACAGAAATGCGCCCAGCAGGTCAACACCCATAGGGGACTAAAACAGGGATGCCCTTTGAGCCCAATACTGTCTATGGTTTACATGGCACGGTTAGAAAAAAACTGGAAAAAACTCAATTAGGTTTCAGTCTAACCCATTAGCTGCAAGGGGACGTGGTACAATAGCGTATGCCGGGACTGTTATACGCATACGACGTTGTTCTTTTAGCGGACAACCAGACAGATATGCAGCGGCTAATAAATATTAGCGGCCAGGAAGCCACCGACCACGGTTTAAATTTTAGCGCGGAAAAATCGGGAATAATGATTTTCAATGACGCTATCACTGACGGAGCGGCTATCGAGCAAGGCGAATTACCCAGCGTGAAGGAATATAAATATTTGGGAGTGTGGATAAACGACGGGGATGACTGCTTAAGACCTCACGAGGAGAAACTTAAGGGTAAGGGAAAGCGAAACGCAGCTATAATGAAGCATAGAGCTCTGTGGGGGTGTAACAAATATGAAGTAGCGAGAGGAATGTGGAAAGAAGTAGTGGTTCTGGGTCTCACATTTGCGAATGCTGTACTCTGCTTAAAATCAGACGTTCTGTCACGCCTTGAAGTAAACCAGAGAACGGTAGGACGTCTGGCCTTAGGCGCGCATAGAAAAAAAACTAACGAAGCAGTACAGGGAGATATGGGCTGGCAGTCGTTTGAAGTTCGAGAAGCACTAAGTAAAATATGTTTTGAGATGAGGTTGAGAGAAATGAATCAACGAAGGGGGGCAGCTAAGGTTTTTAGGTACCTATCCTTGAAAAGCGTGGACACGCAATGGTTAAGGAAGACTAGAAGGCTAACGGTTAAATACGGCAAGAACAGTGGAGAATCCAAAACAGCCAAGGTAACCAAAAAAGAGGCAAGGCAGATTGAAACAAATAAATGGAGAGGAAAAATGGAAGCTCAAACATCCTTAGAGATGTATAGGGCTGAGAAATTCAAGATAAGAAAGGAAAATTTCTACGATAATTCACAGGGCAGTGCTTTGCTATTTGAGGCTAGAGCAGGTTGCCTGCGAACTAGGAGTTTTGTGGGGAAGTATTCACAAAATGATGGGGTATGCGTGGTCTGGGGAAAGAAACAAACTATGCGGCACATAGTGTTAGAATGTGAAGGTATACATCCAAATCTACATGAGAGAAATATTGGGCTTCCAGAAGCCTTAGGATACAAGGGTAGCACAAAGGGAATGAACTTCAAGGCTGTTGAGGCGACGAAAAGAAGATTAGAATGCTGGAGGACGAAAAGCAGAGTCGGGAATATTGCCTAGGACAGAAAAAAAAACTAATTTGTGCCTAATAAGCTTTTTGTGCCTGCCCTAAGAAGCACTAGCATTAAACCAAGAGTATCAATTATAGGTATGTTAGCCCTTTTTTGTAAGATGCCATGTCATCACCACCCAACGAAGGAAAAACCAATAGCAATAATCATCATCATCACCATCCTTATCTCCCCAAGGCGCGCCATCGAAACTTGCTGGGCCCTATTCTCGACTGCACAAATCCCAAGAAACTGGGGAGTTTGCCGGAAGTCTTTTCTCATTGTCTTTCAATTTTGATCATGTGCTTCCGGTGACAAAGCGGTTGTGTGTGGTTTCGTCATTTTGACGTTTCATGACGTTTACTGTCAACACTTCTAAAGTTTGCCTTATGAATATTTACTGAAAGCGCATAATTCTTGGCCGGGAATAAAAAACTAGACTAACAGCACCGGACATGACAGTGTAGGCCTCTCTTTGCTATTCAACAACAATACTACTTGTAATACACGCCTCTGTGATTGGCTGAGACGGCGTGACATAGTTTAAACAGTTGGCGAGAATGACACGTCACACTTTGGTAAATTTAGCCTTTGTAAAAGTGACGAATGTTAAAAATTGCGCCTACTTTTGCCGCGAAATAGGCCAAAAAATTTCGCCGACCTTCGGCGCCGCGAAATGTCCGGTAATTTGTAGCAGGTGCAGTTTCGCATGAAGCGCGGTTTAAAGCATGATTCTACCGAAAGAAATAATAGTTTGACTGTTTCCAGGTCAGCGATTTGGGAGCGTACAAATGACATGCAGTATTTTGCTTTTATGTTTGACAATAAAATAAAAATTATTTGTTTTGGGTAACCGCTACAAAATAGCGCACTACAAGCCTCTTCATGACGTAGAGTACCCATTGCATGACATTTGTCTGCACTCCTCCTAGTAAGCTGCTGGGTCACATGGTCGAACTCAAAAGAAAAACGATAAAGAAACGGGACTCTTTTGTTTATTACAGCGCGGATTAAGCCGAGTGTGACGAATGAGTGAATGGCGACATTGGTGCGCTCCACGGTAATCAGGCGTAGCGCTTCGTTGCTCTTATGTGTCATTAAAGCGATGGTCGCGGCCGCCTTTTTCTGTAATCACGCCATAAGCTTGTACCATAGCAGCAGACGATAGCGTGGCGGCAGTGGCAGTTGGGAAGGTGATAACGCAACAATGCTACAAAAAGCGATTGAAAGAAATAAATAGATACGGTAAAAAAAGTTTGATATTTTTAGCTAAACAACCTCCTTTCGGTCGCTTTTGGATCAACGTTACTCGATCCCCTTGTGGTGCTGACGGTGCACAAAGGTGCGTCTCTTGCCAGCTTCAGCTACGGTCTTAATTTTCATAGTACGTGCCAAGTGTTTTTATATCTTTTGTGTCCAATATTTGATAGCTTGGATGCGATTTTACGAGTGAAGCGGAAAGTTAAACTGTATGTGGTCGTAGCTATATGTGCATTACGTCGCTGTTGGCTTACGTCGGTCTTACGCAAAAAAGGCAAGGCGAATTGCCAGGGAATTTGTGTAGTCGAGAACAGTGCCTGCTGTTGCTAATCCTTCCTTGCATGCCAATATCAAGGTGATGCGCTGTTTTTTTGGACGCGTGACGGGCAAAGCAGCTGCTTTCAATCAGCTTATTTGACGGCGCTGATTTATGATGCATGCTGGAGCGCTGTTACATGGAATGTTTCATATTTCGCGGAGCGTCTTTACCAGTTAAAATAATTGAGTACGCACTTATTCGCCGCTGAAAATACCGCAGTTAAACTTTTTCTCGTGGGCACCTACAGGTGTGTCATTGACACTTCAATAATTAAGTGAGTACTTCTTGAGTTAGATAATCAATTGTAATGAATAAATGACATCTCATTAACTAAGAAATGACTGGACGCTAGCTATTTATTTATTTATTTATTTATTTATTTATTTATTTATTTATTTATTTATTTATTCATTTATTACATACTGCGGACACTAGGTGCAAGCAGGGTGGGCGATAGAAGTGAACCCATTTCAACAGTAATACAGCACTTTTTGACACCACATTTGTGGTGGCTAGGTCATTCCATTCAGTGTGGTGTGTGGAAAAAAAAAAACTTGAAGAGATTAGTTTGTGCAAAGTAAGGAGTAAGCGCCTGGCGTTGGCGGTGCTGAGTAACTCTCGTTGTTAAGGGCGATACAAACAGTGACGGGTACTAGGGAACACTAGGGAAGACGAGCCACCTTTATAGAGCAAATGTACAAGGCAGTGCGCTGAGGGGTCGGACGGTCGGTAGGTGGCACCGGCACTTCCTTTTAACGTGTAACATTCTTTGCCAAGTACCCCCATAGCCAGGACAGTGTAGCGCCTTCCATTTCCACAAAAATGCAAATATCGCGGAAGTTCCACCTTTCTTTTCAATAATGACGTATACGGAGATAACTTGTCGCACGAAATTTTGAAAAACGAAAAACTAAGGAAGTAAAAAAATACGGGAAAGAGCGAAACGTGTAACGCCCGGCATTTACACAATAATGCAGACTTCACGAAAGTTCCACCTGTATTGGTTATAGCAGCGTAAATGGAGATATTGTTTCAATTAAATTTTGAAAGAATAGAAGGAAAACTATAAAATAATTACGGGAAATGGCGAACAGTGTAATGCCCTCCATTTTTATAATAATGCAGCTTGCACGAAAGTACACTTGTAATCCTTACAGTAACGTAAATGGAGATATTGGGTCGGGCGAACTTTTGAAACACTAAAACATAAAAAATATAAAAAAATTACGGAAAATGTCACCATCATCATCATCATCATCATTTATTTACCCTTAAGGGCCCTTTCTTGGGCATTACATAAAGGGGGGGGGGCAGAAACGAGAGCTTCCGATGGTCATGATAAAACAAGGGGAAAACACAGGGGCAATATCAAATTCCCGTAAACACGACAACAGCAAGAACAATAAGACTACATAAACATGACAACAGCAATAACAGGAGGATTGCACAAATGGGAATAAGCGAAAAACATGAAAGCGTATAAATGTTCGGAGAAACAAAAGAAAAAACAAGACAGGAGGAAAAACAAATGGAACACCGAAGAGAAAGATCGGGCAACATGTAAAGCAGGGAAGCCGTTTGGGGGGAGAAACAAGAAGGGACTCATCCCAGCAGCCGTTTGACTGCATGGCGTAACAATGGCTTAAGAAAAATAAAACGAGGTAACAATGGGGTAAAAATGGTTTAAGAAAAATAAACGAGGGAGAAAATACAACAGATTTAACATCATTCATGAAAAGGTGAGCCAGAACTATGGAGGGCACACAAGCAAAGTTGGCACACAACAGGCTTGTAATGATCCCTTCAGTAGTTTGAGCACATGTAGTCACAAGAGGAAATAAGGAGGACACGACACATGGGGCGCCAATAGGAGGAGGATGTGTCAACAAGTACCAGATTAGCGCATGAGGTAACAGAGGTAAAAAAAGAACAAGGAGAACACCATACATGGAAACTATACACTAACATCTGGGTGTGGTCGTACTACATGCTGTTCGGACATGGGGTCTAGTTGTATACGTCTACTGTTAATGACATCGTGAATTTGTTAGGGCCGCGTTTAGTTGCTATAGGTTCAGGCAGGTTATTCCACTCCTCTATGGCGATAGGAAGAAAAGATTCGTTGAACGCAGTTGTGGAGCCATACAGGCGCTGCTTGCTCATTTAGTTATGTTGGCAGCGTGAGGTGCGCAGTGGGGGTAGCAATAATGAAGTGTGCATGTCGGGAAATGTATAATATAATATATGAAAAAGACAGAGCCTTGCTATTTTCCGCCTAGAAACAAGTGTGGGGAGACCGAGGGAAAACTTTATAGCTGAGATGCTCGAAGGAAAGCCGTGCGTAGAAGAAATAAAACGGGCTTGACCATTTTGACTAGACTCAAGAGAATTTATCAAATAAGTTTGATGGTGGTTGCAAATTGCTGAAGCACAATCAAGCTTTGCGCGTACAAAGGTAGTGTATGCGAATTGGCGGACTCGAGCAGGTGAGCATGATAGCGATCTCCGGATGTACCCGAGGATCTTAGAGGCATCGGCTGCAAGTTTTTGGATGTGGTCAGACCAGGTCAGTTTGCTGTTTAAAATGACACCGAGCTACCGGTAGGTCTCCACCCGTGATAGTCAGTTGAGGTAACCGAGTATGTAAAGCGATCGGGAGAGTGTTTGCGGGTGCCGTGCATGAATTTACACTTCGAAACGTTTAGTTGCATCATCCATAGCGAGCACCAGTTTTCTAAGTGGATTAGGTCGTTTCGGAAAAGGAGCTGATCATTTTTACTAAACATTTTCCTGTACAGAACACAGTCGTCTGCGAAAAGCCGGATGGAGGAGGAGATGCCTGACGGTAAATCATTAATGTAGATTAAAAATAAAAGGGGGCCGAGGACTGAGCCTTGCGGTACCCCAGACGTTACCGTGGTTGTGCGCGACTGACGTCCGGCGACAGTGGTGAACTGGGAGCGATCTGTTAAAGAGCATCTAATCCACAATAATATCAGCGGGTGCAGGCAAAGGCAAAAGAGTTTACTAATGAGTCTTTGGTGAGGGACACGGTCGAAATCTTTGGAAAAGTCAATAAAGATGACATCTGTTTGAAAAGAAGAATCTAGATTGAGGTTGAGGTCTGTAGTGAGCTGGAAAAGCTGGGTTTCACATGAAAAACCCCGGCGGAACCCGTGCTGGTTATGAAAGAAGAAATTGTTATTGTCCAGGTGAGCAGCGGTATGGGAATAAATTATGTGCTCTAGTAGCTTGAATGTGATGCAGGTTAGCGCGATGGGGCGATAGTTGGATGGGTTGGATTTATGGCCGGATTTGAAGACTGGTGTAACTTTGCTCAGTTTCCAATCGTCCGGAATGGTGCCTTCAGAAATGGACTGGGTGAAAATAATTTGGAGAAAGCGGCTCGATGCTGTGTTGGTAGCCTTTAATATCTTTGCTGGAATATTGTCCGGACCGGGAGCACTAGAGGACTGCAGGTTGTTGATGAGTTTTATGATACCTTCTGTAGTTATTTCAATGGGAAGCATCTCGCTATAGTCCGAGCGTCGTAAAGTGGGGGTATTGTGGCTAGGTTCATAAGTGAATACAGATGTGAAATAGGAGTTAAGGACATTAGGACACTGATCCTCCGGGGTTGGCGAGCCGTCCGAGTCAACGAGAGGGATGCTGTTGGAGTGGGCGTTTTTCGTGCCAAGTAATCTCGAAAACCTCTTCGGTTTTGTGCGTACACACTAAACTTTTTTACACCCTTTTTGGCCGAAAAGGGTGTAAAAACCTTGTCCCATGGCTAACACCTTTAAAAGGTGTTTTCGCAAAAAAAGGGTGTATGGACGAAAAAAGGGTGTAAGAACAAAAAAAGGGTGTTGAGCTCAACACCTTGAAAAAAGGGTGTTGAGGATGCTCAACACCCTAAAAAAGGGTGTTGAGGACGCTCAACACCCTAAATAAAGGGTGTTGAGCATCCTCACACCGTTTTTTAAAGGTGATGGCATGCGCAGTACCATGGTGCTGCGCGTGTCATCACCAGGGCCTTGGAGGCTTGCGACCTGTCACCATGGTGTCCTAATGCAATTCATGGCGACAGGTGTATGTCTGGAGGCTCTGTAAGTAAATGAAATGCAACAACTTATGACTAATTGCACAATTTTAAGTTATATATACAGTGATCCCTCGTGGCGTCAAACTCGGATATCTTGAAATATCGGTTAACTTGACATGACACACACAAAAAAAAAACGTAGTAGTCTGAACCAAAAAAGAAGAAATAATAGAACTTCACAATTTCATGCACGGGACGATCACAACGTTGGTGCACTAGAGGGACCACTGAAAACCGTTATCAGTGTGCTCACTACACATTAGCACTGAAGTGATACAACTAGACAGAACTGGAGCCCCACTACAATTGCAATCATGTTTTCTGGTGGTAGCTTCCAAAAACAATATCCCATGTGATGTGCACCCGTAGAGAACTTGTATTGGTATTTGTCGTCACAACTTTTTTCAAAAGGCAGACAACCACATTTATAAGTTCAATTGACCATAAATTGCACAATTCTTTTTGTGTCAGAAATCTTGAGACTCAAGCCGAACGAAACCACGTTTTCCGAACAAACTGTTGCAATCGACAGTAAATGTCGCAACATAAAAAAAAAGAAACAAGAATGTTTGCAAAATTCTGTGCATGAATCCTGAGACTAAAACTAATTCACAACCATAAACTATGATTGAGGTGTCTATTAATAAACATTTTGGCAACTTCCCTTAAAACTTTACAGCCAAGCACATACCAAATATGAAGATACAAGCAAATATGAACTTCCTTCTCTCCGAATGCAATGAGGTGGACAGAGCAGTCTGAACTATAAAGAACATTTATCTTTGACCCATCCTATAGCCGGTATTCATTGAAAAGTTTAGCTGTCAATTTCTTCGTTTGGCAATACTGAAATAGCCACGAACATGGCTGATCGCACCACGGACATGGCGCGGCTCGTGCCACTGCGGCCGCACGCCGAAGAAAAATATAACACCGACGTGTGTCGCCTGCTCCGTTTCAACCGATTCTCAACAGTGGTGTCATCAAAGTTGTTATTAAAAGCACTCGCATTGGAGTCAAGGCATTACTTTGCGTTCGGCGGGCTAGAGCTTGGAATGTCCAAACCATATCATGCGCTCAGCACGGACAAGTCTTGCGGAGCTCGATCTAACCTCACACTAAACATTTTTATTCCCAAAAGGGTGCGTTCAGCTTGTCGCCGCAGGAGCACCCTTTTCTGCCCAAAATATCATAGTGTGCTTACTTAGCCCCCCAATCTGAGGAGCTTTTCCTGCAAAAGCACCCACCTAAAGGGGTACAAAAAGGGCGCATCATCCTCGGTTCACAAATGGCGCTGCAGGTGTGCAGCCACATATGGCACAGTATGACACACAATTACGGTATGAAACATTCGTGCTTTCCAAGCTCCGTTCTACGAGACATTCCATTGAAGCTCAATGTCAGCTGATAATTTACTTGAACTTTTTGACCCACCGATTTTTGAAACAACCATTTATAAAGTCTAATATTACAGCCAAATCGGAGTACAGAAGTTGTATCATTAGAGGTTGCTGATTATTCGAAACGGTGTTAAAAATTCAATTTTATGTTCATTTTGCCGAACTGCAGCGCACATCCTTCGAGCTTCACTGCACAGCGTAAACGTGTTATGCAGTGAAAGCAAGTAGGCGTGCAACATATCAACTGCACAAAAGTTCTTTGAACCTTAAAACCCTTGGCTTCTCAGCACTGCATCAAACTTCCAATCACGGTAGCTACCCGCAATGTTTAGTGCCTTATTATTGAGCTGAGCAGAAAAACTCAATATTAAGGCAGACCAAATGCAATATGTATACTTCCCTCCGTACTGTGGCTTTATTCTACCCATAAAAGATGGGTCCCTATGCCACTTATTTTATTTTACATTATTCTTTTTGCTTCATGAAAAATGACCCCACGTAGCAATACCAAGAACTGTAAACATCACAGAACAATGCATACGAGTTCCCTGGTGAAGCCCATGGTTGAAATGTGATGACATTGTTGCTATAGCAGTATTTTATCATGAGTCTAGCTTGTGCATGGTACCTTGCAATATGTCACTGCTGGTAGATGTGGGGTCATTGTTCAATGTTGCAAATGAAAAGCCAACAGCCAGTGCCCATTAGTTTCGTCTAGTATTACGAGGTGCTTCATGGGAAGCATAAAACCCGTCTATAGCCCTTTTTAGTGTTGACTAGAAGTAAAATCAGCAAAATAGTATCGATAAAACGTTCAGCATCTTTTTTATTAGCAGCTTTAGTGTTGCTACTTTCCATATTTAGGTTTTTTCTGCTTTTCTTAATGACATTTTTGTTTCGCTGAGAAGGTGCATAACCAATGAAAGCTTTTCTGTAAACCTTTCGTAGCTATGCAATTGTTAGAAAATATTTTACTAAATAAGGCAGCTTAAACTGAGGATACTTGCATTTAGAAACATTAAAATCAATTTAAATTGATCATACATTTCTGGCTGTTTTTACACAAAGCTGCACATGGGATATTAAGTGCACCGAAGAGGAGGGCTCTGGATTAGCATTGGCAATTTTGGGATATTTATTGTAGACCTAAATCTCCACACATGGGCATTTTCACTTTCTGCCTCCACCAGGAAAATGGTCACCAATTTAGAGAGCTATTCTTACTAGTATTTGACGTACATTTTAAGAATCTCAAATATTATAGCCACAATATTATTCTCTACAACAAGCACCCAGCGGGTGCTGTTATAGAGAGATTGTGCACTACACCAGACACTGTACTACACTGTCGAGAGCTTTGCCATCTACAATGACCTCTACAAAGCAAGCTAATACTGGTAAAATGTTTCATACCGTAAGTACTGCGTGTTCAAAGCTCACGTGTGAAGTACAGATACTGGTGCTTCAGCAAGAACCGATAATGAGCACCATTCCTGGTTCTGAAAAAAAAAATAAACATGGAAAAATGCCTTAAGCAGGATTAAGAAACAGGGTTGAAAGAAAGTGAGCAAGCAATTCTTTCAAAATATGTAAAACAATGCAAACAAATATTTATTTCAACTTCATGTCTACAAAAGACAATCTCATTAAGGCTGGTAATGGGGTCTTGGGTAAAAAAGAGCAGGGAGCACTTATATAAATGCTACAGGGAACCTTCAAGCCAAAAATTGCTTGAGCACCTAAACTAATTACTGTTCAACAAATTCATGAAAATTGAATGGATAAAAAACCAGCGGTAAACACAGGACACAGTTAAAAGAGAACAACGGGACAAGCTTATCTCGTCGTTCTCTTCCGTACCCTGTGTTTTCCGCTGGTTTTTCCTCCATTCAATCATGTACCAACTAGCACAGTCCGACGCCTTGGTATCATAAAAATACGAATTGTCACTCCTTACAGACAGTTGGAAAAAAAGAAAGTATAAAGCAGGTGACAAAATTAAAATGACAGCAGATTGGTTAACTTTTAATTTTAAGTGATAATATAAAAAATAATGGCATGAATGAAAGTGAGCAGCAACCAAAGGACCATGATGCTAGGCCGACATTCCACTTTGAAGCAAAATATCTGCTTTGAACGCTACATAGGCGAAACACGCCATGAGGCAACCCTTTAGGCCCACAAAAACACCATAATCTTTAAAAAAGCTACAATTTAGTTGAGAAAAACTGACCACAACAAATTGGAATTGACAACTAGATACAGTTGTCAGACCCAAGCAAGCCGGCGAAAGATGAACAGATATCTAGCTGTCCTACCCCCTATTTGTGCCCTAGCCTCTGATCCACTGCAGCAAACAAAAAAATTGTTTATATGTAGAACTATTGCTCTTGGTCAAACAGACAGTTCTAATGAAGGAGCCAAGTAGGTTCCGAAACGTTGGGACCGCTTCGGATAAAGTCCTTGGTTAGAGTATTATATTTGTTTCCATCAAACACAAAAAAATGAATGGTAAAGCGCTGACATTAACATTGTCTACTGCGGTTCCTTCATGGTGACATCACTACAGGAACCAAAAATACAATACAGTGCATTAAAGGGGCCATTTGGACAACATAGAAGTTCGTTTCGTTCGAAATATTTCCTGTTTTATAGTGCCCCCACCACTTGACCGGCAGCAAATAATGCTGCATTAACTGAGAAATTAATTTAGGTTAAAAGTCTGATTCTCCCACCATATCGTGTGTTTTTGGGATGTCAGCAATGAAGCCATAAGTGCGTATAATCAAACAAACTACTTCGTCACTCGGGTCTGCAGCCTTGCTAGCCATCAGTCCTCCCAGGTGGAGCTACCATACTCATCCACGAACTGTTGTTTGCCATTGCTTTGTTTTTGACCGCGTCTGCACCTGGCTTGTTTTCGTTACTGTAGAAAGTAATGGTTTTGTGAAACATGAGGTATCCTCGACAAACAGGGTCACGTAAGACAACATCGCTTATGCCAATCGGCCAGGGCCATGCAAGCCAACTCCAAAGCGGTGGAGTGCTGTCCAGCTAAAACAAGCATAGTGCACGCCGTCCAATCAGCAGTGCGCATCGGTACTTGTATGTTTACGCGTATTTTCGAACTTTCATTGTTTAATGCCCCATTTTTACTGCTCTAAAATGAATATGCATTACATTTAGGTGCAAATAGCTCGTTTGGCATGCTTATAAGGCCTGCCCTATTTGCGTTTGCTTTTGCCGGCCTCAGCCAATCGCACAGCTGGGGACATATGACATCATAGGTACTGCTGTGAGAAATGAGCTAGTGGGTCGCATGGCCATTCCCTTTTTCCTAATTATATAGCTTATTCGAGTGAAGTGCGCGTTAAAAATGGTGTCAGTATGATTCTAACGAGGCAATCTGTCCAATGAACCAAACTTGTGTGTTGTCTGCATGGCCCCTCTAAGCAAAGGCAAGGCAGCCAATTTTTTTTATTTAGGCTGCCTTCATACACACAGTAGTGCTCTATTGCTGCCAGAAACTCATTACGGGACTCCTGACATATTTACAGTTGCAACAAAAATCAGAAATACAACGAAAAATCATTAGACACTCCACAATGTCCAAAAAACAATGGAATAATGTGCGAGTGAGCTACCGAAAACACTGCGACAGAAGATCATATTCATCAAAGCAACTAATAAAAACCATGGCTAGTGCATAGCCACTACGCAGCTCATTTGTTAAGAGCTTATCTGCGTCCCCACAAGTTGGCTGTGTAAACCCACTGACACCTAACAGAGTCCAAGGTTCGACGAAAACTCGTCAGGGGAGGGTTATTCATTGATGAAATACAAGCAGGCAGGCACTCGCCTTTTCGAAAACAAATAAAGACGCCTTGGGGCCCCACGGGCCCCTTGTTCACAATGAAGAGGGGGTGAAAGATCGCGACTATCTATAGGTTCGGTGGCGCAGAGTGCGCATGTATATCTCGGGGAGATTACCCCGCGACCAATTAATCGTGTTTTTAGTTGGTTGAATATGCACTGATTCTAAAAGTAGTCGTGTCGACAGGCGCTTCTTTGATGCGATTATGCTTGCGGAATCCTAATCGATGACGTGGTCAGTAGCCAAGTGATGATCTGTCAAGGCATTTCAGCTTGCATTGCCTTTTTTGACATCGTTCTGGTGCTATTGAATTCTTTTGAAAATTTCCAGTTTCACCTATGTAGGATTAGGAACGAAAAAGAGACGCCGACCAGTCCAAAGAAAACGTACTGACGTTGCGGCTTCCAGCACGAAGCCTTGTTCACAATAAATGCATCACCAGAAGTGGGTCGTTTAAGTGGGCTTGAATAATCGCTGAAAAGAGCGTGCGTAGATCGGGTTTAGATTTCCGTCATTACGATTGACTGTGTTAGATTTGGTCTGAATGATTAGTGATTCCAGATGTAGCCGTGATGCTGTCACTTTTTCTGTAGTGACGATTCTTGCATTGTCGCAATCAATCTTGTGGTCATTCACGACGGCGTGTTCGGCTTTTATTGTTTACGTCACGTGCGTGCTGCTGCAAACGATTCTTATAATTTCCTGATTCCCCGAGATACACGCCGCTGCAGTCTGCACAAGGTATCTCGTATACCACACTGGGGAAGCGCTCCTTGGGAAAGCGGTCCTTGACTCTCACGAGCTCATAGCGCATCTTTTTGGCTGGACCGTGGGCCACCTGCATGTCATATTCCCGTAGGATACGTGCCAAACATTCACTTGTTCCTGGAAGGTAGGGCACAGGAGCTCGCTTCATCGGGGCAGGAGGCACGTCCAGTTGTCCCCGTAGGGTCAGTTGGCGTTCCGTTGCGTTTATAAAGTGCCTCGGGTAACCGCAGCTAGACAGGTCGTCCCGCACCTTTGCCGTGTCCACCGCCACATCCTCGGGCTTCGAGCACAATCTTTTCGCACGCTGCAGTAGCGTGCTAACAACAGCCCTCTTGTGGGAAGCGGGGTGCACGGAGCTGAAGTTCAGGTAGCGGCCTATGTGCGTTTCCTTGCGGTACACGCTGAAACGTGGCCTCTGGACCTGCCGAGACACGAGGACGTCCAGGAAGGGAAGTTTGCCATCGGCCTCCTCTTCTGACGTGAACTGAATGGCACGGTCCATACTGTTGAGGTGGGCCAGCAAGCTGTTCGCCGCGTCTTTCTGAATGACGCAGAAACAATCATCGACATACCGCAAGAACACTTGGTTGAGGGGCAAAGGAGGCTAGCGTGCGTGCTTCCAGCGCTTCTATGGGCAGGTTCGCCGCCGTGACCGAAATAGCGGCACCCATTGGAGTCCCCTGCCTTTGCTTGTAAAAATGGCCCATAAAGACGAAGTACGTATTGTTCAGGCAAAAATCTAGAAGCCTGCGTAGTTCTGGCACATCCATCGGTGATCTCTCGGGCAACGTCTCATCAGCCTCGAGAGCAGCGGTGCATACGGTGACAGCCAGGTCATTCGGAATGCTCGTGAAAAGGGACTTCACGTCGAAGGACACCATCAGGTCGTCTTTCTCGATCACGATGTTGCGAGTCTGCTCGACAAAATCGAAAGAATTACGAACGTGAGTGGTCCCTTTACAGACGAACGGAGCCAGAACTTGGAGCAGGAACTTCGACAGGTGGCCCACATTCCAGCCAAAAAGATGCGCCATGAGCTCATGAGAGTCAAGGACCGCTTGCCCAAGGAGCGCTTCCCCGGTGTGGTATACGAGATACCTTGTGCAGACTGCAGCGGCGTGTATATCGAGGAATCAGGAAATTATAAGAATCGTTCGCAGCAGCACGCACGTGACGTAAAGAATAAAAGCGTCCGCAACAATGCTGTAGCCGAACATGCCATCGTGAATGACCGCAAGATTGATTGGGACAATGCAAGAATCGTCGCTACAGAAAACGTGACAGCATCACGGCTACATCTGGAATCACTAATCATCCAGACCACATCTAACACAGTCAATCGTAACGACGGAAATCTAAACCCGATCTACGCACGCTCTTTGCAGCGATTATGCAAGCCCACTTAAACTACCCACTTCCGGTGATGCATTTATTGTGAACAAGGCTTCCGTGCTGGAAGCCGAAACGTCAGTACGTTTTGTTTGGACTGGTCGGCGTCTCTTTTTCGTTTCTAATGTACCCTCCCGGCCAGACGGGATTCCGTCATGCTCTCGATTTCACCTATGTAGGATGCGTCGCAATCATTGCATGGAATTTCGTAGGCAACTCCGGGAATCTTGATTTTTCTAAAGGGTCCTTCACGCGTACCAGCTTCTGATTAACCTGGTACGCGTTTAACACCGTATTTTAATTTTAACACCATACACACTAAAAATTTTTACGCCCAAAAGGGTGCTTCAGCTTGTCGCCGCAGGAGCACCCTAAAAACTGAATATTTTACGCCCTTTAGGGTGCTTGGATTTTGTCGCCACAGGAGCACCCTCTGTGAAGCACCCCAGAAGACAGGTGCCTTATAACACCCTTTTCCGCCTAAAAGTATCCTAGGGTGCTACTTAGCACCCCAATCTGTAGGAGCATCTTCTGCAAAAGCACCCACCTAAAGGGGTACAAAACGGGTGCGTCATCCTCGGTTCACAGGTGCAGCAGGTGTGAGACCACATATTGCACAATATCACACACGATTATGGTATGAAACATTCGTGCTTTCCAAGCTCGGTTCTGTGAGACATTCCATTGAAGCTCAACATCAGCTGATAATTTCCTTGAACTTGTGTCACTGATTGTTAAAACATCAATTTAAAAAGTCAGGAGCCACATCTCAGTACAGTTATAACTTTAGAGGTAGTTGATTACCCAAAACTTCGTAAAAAACCAATTATATGTTCACTTTGCCGAACTGCAGTACACATCCTTTGGGCTTCACTGCAGAGCCTAACCATGCTGTGCAGTGAAAGCAATTAGGTGTGCAACACTTCAACCACACAAAACTTCCTTGAACCTTAAAACCCTTGGCTTCTTAGTATTGCATCAAACTTCCAATCAAGGTAGCTACCTGCAATGTTTAGTGCCTTATTCTTGAGCTGAGCAGGAAGGTTCAATATCAAGGAAGACCAAATGGAAAATGTATAGTTTCCTCCGTAATGCGGCTCATAATATAGTTCCCTCCGTACTGCGGCTCATAATCTACTTATAAAAGTTGGGTACCCAAGCCATTTATTTTCGTTTGCATTATTCTTTTTGCTTTACGGAAAAATATTCATATGGTACAGCACTTGCAAGGTTTGGTGGTATTTGGAGTTTTATAAACATACCTTTAGACTAAATGACCCCACATAGCAATAACAAGAACTGCAAACATCACAGAACAATGCATACAAGTTCCCTGGTGAAGCCCATGGTGGAAATGTAATGCCATTGTTCAGAAAACATTATTTTATCATGAGGCTAGCTTGTACATGGTGCCTTGCATTATGTCCCTGCCGGTGGATGTGGGGTCATTTGTCACTGTTGCAAATGAAAAGCCAACAGCCAGGGCCCATTAGTTTTGGCTAGTATTACGAGGTGCCTCACGGTAAGCATTCTACGTCGATAGACTTTTTTAGAGTTGACTAGAACTGAAATCAGCAAAAGATTCTCTACAAAACATTCATTCTATCCGCAGCTTTAGGGTTTGCTAATTTCCATAGTTGGGTTTCTTCTGCCTTTCTTAACAACATTTTTCTTTTGATAAGAAGGTGCACAACCAAAAGCAAAAAGCTTTTCTGTAAACCTTTGGTAGCTATATAATTGTTACAAAATATTTTACTCTAAATATGGCAGCTTAAACTGAGAATATTTGCATTTAAAAACATTAAAATAAGTTTAAATTGATCATAAATTTTTAGCTGTTTTTACGCAAAACTGTACATGGGATATGAAGTGCACCACAAGGAGGGCTTTGGATTAGCTTTAGCAAATTTGGGACATTTAAGGTGCACTGAAATCTCTACACATGCGCTTTTTCACTTTCTGTATCCACCAGGAAAATGGCTGCCAATTTAGACAGCGATTCTAAATAGTAGTTGACGTGCATTTTAAAATAATCACAAACATTATAGCCACAAAATTAATTTTTACAAGTTGTAGACATTGCCCGTTACACCAGACATTGGACTACGCTGTCAAGAGTTTTGACATCTACAATGACGTCTACAAAGCAGGCTTATACTGGTAGAATGTTTCATACCATAATTACTGTGTGTTCAGAGCTCACGTGTGAAGTATGGATACTGCTGCTTCAGCAAGAACCGAGGATGAGCACCCTTCCTGGTTCTGAAAAAAATAACAGAGGAAATGCCTTAAGCAGGATTCTGAAACGGGGTTGAATGAAACAAGAATGAACAAGAAATTCTTTCAAAACATGTAAAGCAATGCAAACAAATATTTATTTCAACTTATTTCTACAAAAGACCACCTCATGAAGACTGGTGGTGGGGTATTGGCTCAAAAGAAAAGCAGAGAGCACTTATACAAATGCTACAGGGAGCCTTCGCAGCCAACAATTGTTTGAACACACCTAAACTAATCACTGTTCAACAAACCCATAAAAAATGTTTGAATGCATAAAAAACCAGTGGTAAACACAGGAAACAGTTAAAACAGAATGACGGCACAAGTTTGTCCCGTCGTTCTCTTCTGTGTCCTGGGTTTTCCTATGGTTTTTCATCCATTCAAACATGTACCAGCTAGCCCAGTCCAACGCCTTGGTATCATAAAAATATGGATAGTCAATCCTTACACAAAGTTGAAAAAAAAAGAAAGTATAAACTAGGTGACAAAATTAAAACGACAGCAAATTGGTTGGCTTTTCATTTTAAATAATATAAAAAATAATGGCATGAATGAAAGTGAGCAGCACGCGAAGTACCTTGTTGCTATCCCGACATTCCACTTTGAAGCAAAATGTCCGCTTTCAACACTACATAAGCTAAACATGCAATGAGGCATTCCTTTAGGCACACAAAATATACCATAATTGTTAAAAAAGCTACGAATTAGTTGAAAAAACCTGACCACGACAAATTGGAATTAGTGACTAGATACAGTTTCAGAAATACACAGCGACATCATATAAAAATATATGGTTCCCATACAAAGATTGATCATAACAAAAATTCAGGACATTTATCAGACTGGCATCAATGTGCAAAGCAGCTTAATGAAGGAAGACGGTCTTCACTAAAAACATGTTAATATTGGGAGCTCATGTGCTTCCCTGCAAGTTGGGTGTGTAAACCCACTGACATCTTAACTGACCCGCCTGAATCATCACTTGATAGACATTGAGGAATTTTACGAATTGGTTTATTGTAGCCAGCTGTCTAGTTTATTTCCCTATTTTTCTTGGCATTTCGTGTCTAATTCTAAATTTGGTGACTAGATAGCTTTTACTATGGTCATGCACTGGTGACAACGAATATTTGATTTTACTTTTAAAAAATTTCAGTTTTGTTTTATTGCTCACCAGCCAACGATCTGAAATATCAGAGGCGCTTAAAACGTATGTTGGCATTTCCTTCCTGCAGTGTAGTACAACTAATCATGACTTTTACCATAATTTGTTCACAAATCATAATATGTGGAAAGTATTCAGCTTAATGAAAATGTCATTTCAGAAGCATGCACAATCAACAAGGCCTCAATGACTCATGACGTGGTCCACTTGTTTCTGTCACAAATAACCTGAGTGCAGACACATTCCACCGAAAACGAAGGTAACATGCCCTCTTGGGTGATGAATATTTAAAAAGCCTTACGAGTAAATTTGCTGCTGAGCACGTGAAATTGTGGCATTAAAACAAAAGATCCCTCTGCGGCATCTTTCACTTGGAGGAGCGCTTGACCACAAACTTTGAGAAGCTGGAAAATGCACCATGAACCACTCCAGCCAGCAGAAACGATGCAGGACACAAGTTGGTAGGCGGACCGTTGGCATCCTGCGATTGTGAAGATATTTCTGTTTAGTAGATGCTCTTCTTTTTGTACCACTGTTTATTTCACCTTTAACAAGCAGCTGAACTCCTTAACGTTCGCATAATAAAATGCTGCAATGCGGAACAGTTAGCAGGGTTACCTCAATTTTGCTTTTCTACGAATTAACACAATGTAGGTAATCTGCACACAACTACAATCAAACTACAATTTTCACCTACTTCACTGCTAACATCAGTGTTTGACTGCTCAAGCACAAGTACAGGTTAGACATGTGAGCAATCTGCTAAACGTATCCCCACAAACTGAACAATCAGGCATCAGAAATCGGCAAGGAAGAAGGTGTCACGTTTAAATGGCACTTTTTTTGTTCAAAACATAAACAACACCTGGAAGCTTGAAGCGTGAGAGGGGGTCTTTCACGCTGACAATGTCAGAACATAGCTTGCTAGTGGGCACCTGCACGATGTGCACAATGTGTTTCTTGAAAATGCGTGCGAAAGTTTGATTGATGTGTAGGACGCGAATTGCAGCACGTTTTGACACAGGCCTTGTGGACGCTTCTGCATGCTAATGTCAATGTGGATTCTTGCTAGTCGCCCTCTTCGCTTCTTTCTGAATATAATGCTTTAGGCATTATATTCAGGACAACGACTGCATCAAAACGTGCAGCAATTACCTACGTCCCACACATCGGTGAAACTCTCGCACACATTTTCAAGACACGCAGTGCATACATTGTGCATGTGCCCACTAGCAAGCTGCGTTCTGACAATGTCAGCGTGAGAGACCCCCTCTCACGCTCCAAGCTTCCGGGTATTGTTTATTAGATTCCATGCGCTGAATGCAAATCAGTGTACATTGGCGAAACGGGCAATCTGCACAGAAGATTAATGCAGCACTGGAACGAAGTGAACAAGGGCCATGCAAAAACAAGTCCACTGGCAGAGCACCGTGAGAGGACGGGACACGTGGTCGACTGGAACAAGACAAAATTACTGACAACTGAGTGCAATCTATCTTCTCGATTACTGCTCGAGTCCCTCATTGTTCAGACGACGCCCAACATTATCAACATAATGGATGGCAATCTGCACCATATCTATGCAAACTCATTGCGCCGCGTAATGCCCAATATATAGCTTCGTTTTCCACGACAAATGCTCACCGTGAACAAGCAACAAACCGTTAAATGGCTTTCTTGACTTGGTCAGTGACCTACGTTTCATCACTGCAATAATGCTTTTACCTGCCTACACGGCATTCCGTCAAACACTGGACTACACCACATGAGCCATTGGCGTTCTTAACCTGCACCAGAGTATATAACCTTTCACTACTGCTATGAGATAGACCCATAAACGCACTTCAATATGGCCTTTATATTTAGCTCTTGGAAACATTATGTATAATTTTACCTTTAAGTTGCACCTGTTACAGCAGCTGGTACTATACCAAAAACATGAAAAAAAAAAACGGTGGTTTAACACGCCAAAGCTACACTCGGGATATGGGGAGCACTGTAGGGGAAGGCTTCGCATTAATTTTGACCATCTGGGTATTTTTGTGCGCATCGAAATCTCCAAACACGGGCGTCTTTACGTGTTGCCTCCATCTGAAAAGCGGCTACACCAAGCGGTATCTAACCGACATTCGCCTCCACAGCACACCACCCTAGCCACGGCAGTGGGTTAAACATATGAAATAAAGCGAGTTTTGGAGTGCAAATGAAAATATTAATCACACGTCTTATTTTCCCAATCGATGTACCTTTTGAAATCCACCATGCAATCCCCCCTCCCCTACCGGCCTACCAAAACACCTTTGTCTCAAGAGGTAATCAGGCTGTTGTTAATGAAGTAAGTATTTACAATCCGAGACTTGCCACCGTTAAAGTCATGCACTTTGTTTTAGAGATAAGCGACATTAGCCATTTGCAGCACCAGGAGTTAATTGTGTTAAGATCAGATTGAAAGCATTGACGGTATAGTTGAAAGAAATTGTGTGATAAATTACAACGTCATCTGCAAATAGACCTACATGGGAGGATATGCAACATGGAAGACAGACCAAGCAACCTGCCTGGGGGGACAACAAAGTGGCACGAGCAAAAGAAGTATATAGTTATTAGAAGTAAACTGCATTTGAGAAGAATGAAAATCTTTTGCTCAAGTGAGGACATTAGGGTGAAGTTTGAGAAGTAGTCTGTGGTGTGCAATGCGATTGAATGCTTTAGAAAAATCGAGAAAAACTACCGCAGTTTGTAAGCCTGTGTCAATGTAGATCGTGAACAAATCCTGAAAGTTGTGTTTCTCAAGTAACCCTTGTGAAAACCGTGGTGATACTCGAATGTGATATTGTGATTTTATAAATAATTAGCGACCTGAGAGTGGATGAAATGTTTCCTGACCTTGCATATGGTGCTTGTTAGGGAAATGTAATGGTGAAGTACCGTCTCCTGATTTAAATACTGGTGCTACCTCGACTATCTTACAACCATTGAGATTAGTGCCTGTCATGAGAGACTGCGAAAAAAGCGCTGTCAGAATTCTACAGACTGCGGGATGTACTTTTCGGTATAGTATGATTATTACCAGTATGATCTGAAGTAGACCACTTTGTATTGCAAGTTTAAAACCATATCGAAAGATCCTAAATGTTTGCTTGGCTTGATTACATACGAATACTTGCTTCAAAGTCAGTTCAATTTCTCTTCTTGCCTTTTAGTCGTCAGCCCCAGATTCTCTTCAATATCTTTGCTAAGCAATGACACGCTCCATACGCACAGCACTGCTTCATGAAAATGTTTCAAATAATCAGAGGCCACAGCACTGCTAACAGGTATACATCATGGCAAGTTCCACAACATGCAATAACTAACCTGAAAATACATAATCGGTGGGTGCACCGATATGGCAGCAGTGCCTGGACCGATGTGTCGAGCAAATGCGCTGACTTCTGAACGGGTGGTCCAAGCGGCCAGATGATGGATGAATGACCATTCCTGGCGGCAAAGCGTACGGAGCACCAACGAAAGGCCAGGCAGTACTTGGGTACAGCAGGTGCAGTGTCGGTTGGCCAAGGGAGGCCCTGGCAAAGCCTTTGAAACTGGACTGGAAGGCAGCTGACCCAGGACAGCCAGCAGCAGCACCTGCAGGTGCATAATCTGTGAGTGTGCTGACACTTGTTGAAATACAAGAAGAGCACACACAAAGCACGAATGCTTACATCAAGTAGATTTTTAATCGTTTAAAGACAGTAACTTCCAAGGCACTAATAAGAACATTCCCGGAACACCCCAAGTGAAATTTAGGTCACAGTAAGAATGTATTTATTAGACCCGCAGGTACTGTGAGTGAGGTATGCATGATATATGCAAAGCTAGCTACTGAGCTAATTTGCATGGAACGCATGCTAGCAGCTCATCTGTATCCCTTGCTTTCAATCGGAACTGGTGTGTGATAGTTGAGGCTCCTCCATTTCAATGTCTGACTTGTATCTGCACGTTCAATTCTCCAATATAAATCGAGTTGAGTGAGTGCCTACAGCTTTCTTGTTAGTCTCTGTATGGCCTGCGGTTTTGCGAAAATGAGAACTTGCGAATTGGCCCAATTTTCTGCACTAATTTAAACAATACATATGCCTCTGATATCAAGCCCCAGACTTCCCGAGAGCTACTCTGACAGAATCGGCAGGCGCCTCGTAGGCGTTGTGAAATCTCCCCCACTACCCCGAGACTATGCTAACTCCCTGCGAGGCCACATGCGCGCATTTCACCTTCAATTTGCACGTATGTGAATTCTATACCTCTATGAACTCTCAGACGGGCGTCGTCATATTCGTGCCGGACTCGTGAAACTCGGCAACGTAAATTACCGCACTCGCTCGCTGGCGCGCGGCCCGAACTCTCTCACCGTTTCCGGCCCTTGCATACTATTTTCTCCACCTTGCACTTTGTAAATTCTCATGTTTAACTACACCTCGTGCGCCCTCATCTCTTGCCTGCTTTTCTTCCAGCACAACTCCGTCAGCACCCGGTCGACGCGTACGCTGTCGGGGGCGCGTTGGCGAGCGAGTACGGCAATTTCGCTGTTGTCGAGCTTCACGAGAACAGCACACATATCGCGGCCCGAAGACCGCGAGGCGTACGGTCGCCGGTCTCGCGAGCGCAATAGCTGCGAAGCGCACTGCACGGAATTCGTGGGGGGGGGGGGGGGGGGAGATTTCACAACACCTACGAGACGCCAGCCATGGAATCACGTGTACGCGTTTTCACATGCACTTCCAGGGAACCTCCTGTTCATGTTATTTCTTGGTACACCGCGGGTATTCACGAGGGAGGCCTAATCACAGCGTTGTGCCACTCACGCGAAATTGCGACTGCGATCTGCAACCGCAAAGGCACTGTTTGAGAGACACATAAACAAACGCCCCGGTGTTAAAGAGCCTTGCGTGATGTGAAATTATTAGCAGCCGTGTACCATAGCGCGAGCATCGTAGCCAAGGTCTAGCTTCAGCGTAAATTGATGCTGACTTCTGCGGAAACGGTGGACTGGGCGCCAAACAAGTATACTAACTCACGTAGGCTCTCAGAGCAAACGAGATGGGGGTCTAGCGAATTACTGACCCATAAATACCAGAACTCGTTCCAACCAAATACAGAATAATAAAAAATGCGTACTTACCCGAGCAAAAACGATGTTTCCAACGTAAAATTCTCCTTCACTGTCGTCTTCATCTCGCGGACACACGAACACGCTTTGTTCTGATGCAATGTCATCCACTTTTGACGCGCAGTATTTTATCCGGCGATGATCGTTCTTCCGGGGTCCCCATGTTCAACACACGCGTAGGTTAGAAGGGTAGACATCACCCATAAAGCTTCTATAACTATGATTTAAGCTTGAAATAGATAAAACAGATTAAATCACGCCACCAACCACTCGGCACAAAACGCCATGAAAAAACACACACAAAAGTGAGAGATAGTTGCCAGACTTCAAATGCAGCACCTCTATGTTTGACGAAAATTGTGTTACTACTGTAATGTTGGTAATTATCTTTCTGCTTTCAAAGTCTGAAATGTGTTTATAACTTAAATTTAAGGTTTTTAAACACAAAAAGTGAATACACATAAAGTAATTGACATATATACTGATATTGTAAAGAGGTTTGACGTTTGTTTTGGTTTTGTTTTCACGGCGGGCTTCTCAAGGGAGAACGTGCGAGAAAACGAGCTACTTTGGGTTTAGGAAGAGGGCTTTAAATGTCGGCGTGATAGAAAGCAAGGAACAGGTGCTTACCCTGGTCGTTAAAAAAGGAGCTAATGAAACCCTCACGTAAAAAAAAAACAAAAACACGTTCGACGAGGAATCGAACCATTGACCTACAAAACAGTAAACGGACGCGTTAACAAACAGCTATGTCGGCGGGCGGTGTTCGAGGCGCCAAAAACAACTCTATACTTACGTAAGTTGTCAACGAATATTGTTGCTTGTGTCTAGTCATCGCCTCCTTTAACGATGGTCTAGTTTATGCTGCATTTTTGAAATTCTGGCTGTCCTAACGCTTGTTTCTCACGCACCGGTCTTGCAGACGAGGCCGCATTGCTAGCGCTGCAAGCGATTGAGCCAAATTAAGCTCCATTATGTGACTCAAGAAAAGCTATCGCAGTCAACCCGACCTTTTCTGCGCAAGCCACGGCAGCCACGAAATAAATGGAATGTGCCGTTAGAATTATGGCGTTGATAACGCTTGTTTGACCGGCACCGTCTTGCAGACAAGCAACGTCGCTCTAATACTACAAGCGATGTCACTCCTGGCATGTCAGGCGCATCAAACCCATCGTGTAAAACGACTGCTAACAGTGCGAAAACATCTGAGTTTGTAACAAGTGGGGATTTGCGGTGGCGGCGACGTAATAGGTACAGCAAGCAGGTAGGCAGAACAGCAGCGTAGGGTTACAACACCTTTCCCCGAAAAAAAACACGGGCCTTCCGGGGGGGGGGGGGGGGGGAGGGGGGATTGTGTTGAAAAAAGACGCCATGTTTTTTAACATGCAGTGCCATTTATTGTAGTGTTTTCTTAGAGAGAAATCAACATAACGTTTGTACTGAAAGTGATTGAGAGCTTGGTTAATCGCTCTGCATGTGCTTCACTGAAAAGTAACCGCAATTGCTGACCGCGGCGGTAGAATTTCGTTATTTTGTTCTTCCCTTAGGTCCCCCTCCATCTGAGGCAGCGCGCTCGCCCGCGTATTTTCTCTGCTCGCGTGTCTCTGCGCAGCTTGTCGACACGTATTTATCGTCTTAGTTGTTGAATTGACGCTTATAAAACGCCAAAACGGGCATAATCACGGCACAAAAGCCAAAAAACCGGCTGATGACGGCTGGTTTTAGATATGGACCGGCAACCGGCCCGCTGTTTAAAAAACCGGTCGGGCCGGTCCAAAACCAGGAAGGTGGCAACCCTACGGCAGCGACGAGCGAAAATGATTTTACACGACCGCCCCCGTCGGCCTGCGCAAAAAAGGAAGATAGAACCCCTGCATACACGCCCTCGAAGAAAGCTGTACAGCCGATTCAGTTTGTTGTGGACGAAGAGCAACCGAGGCTGCAGCCACAAACGATTGCGCTTGCCGTGGTATGAGCCAAAGCATATCTTCACATACTTATGTTATCGTCCGTCTGACTGTTACTTACTGAAGGGAAAATTCAGAACACAAACGTTGACGTCTAGCGTCTATGCCAGACATAGACGCTGCTGTTTAGGCCCTAAAAACCACCTTCAGGGCGTCTGTCGGTTCTGTCTGATGGCGCGCTCGCGCCGCTGATTACGAACGAGGCGTCTGTTGGCGTTGACTTATCGTGTTGGCGAGCCGGTAAACGCCATCACGGTTAAACTCCCTGTTGGAAGACTACGCTGTTGGGACGATAGAGTGCCGACAGAGCTTCTTATTGGCCCCACAAACGCCATCAAGGTTAAACTCCCTGTTGGAAGACTAGGCTATTGGAACGATAGAGTGCCGACAGAACTTCGTATTGTCCCCACAGGCGTGCTGTGAGCCCAACAAGAGAGTCTTGTTGGAATTTTTGCCCGGGGCATAATAATACGGGAACAAATTCTTAGGTAAATTCGATTTCGTTGAGGACACCGATGCCTCGCGTAAAAGTTTTATTTATAGGACTACAAGAGGCATTTTGTAGCCTTTCCTTTCCGTGCACCCAGCCATTGAAACGAACCTTGTGATACAATCGAAGCAGTAGATTAGTGCAGAGTGGAATTTAAACATTCAGCACGTTTTGTTCAATTTACGAACAGCAATTTTAGAGCCTTTCCCCTGGTCTATGTGGAGAGTTCATATTTATTCTCTCAACGGGCGGTGAAATAGTGCAATGTGCGGTTTAAACATTCAGCCTGTTTTTGTGCAATTTTGCATGCTTGCATTCACACACCGTTCTTTTAGGCACCCTAACGATAAGGTGCCGTGGTAACACCCCAATCGAGAAGAAATACTTTTTAGCACCCCTTTAACGGTCGTAGCACCCTATGAAACTGTTGATTACACCCCTGAATTTTGGCACCCTCGAGGTGGGGTGCCCGAGCAATATTTGGGTGCTTGAAAGGTGCAGAAAGGGTGCAAAATGTTCAGTACACCCTCCTTGCACCTTAAAGGGTGTAAAAATGTTAAGATTTACACCCCTTAATATGTGGCACCCTCATGATTGGGTGCCGGAGCAATGTTTTAGTCCTTAAAAGGTGCAAAAAGGGTGCAAAATGTTGAGTGCACCCTTTTAGCACCTTTAAGGGTGTTAAAAAGTTTAGTGTGTATGTGCCAAACACCCTTGCAAGAGCTTCACTGATGCGTTGCGTGTAGGGGACGGCAGCGTGGTTTTGCCTGTATTCTTCAGGATCCCTTTCGGGGGAGGCAACTGAAGCCCGCAATTGTTGCGTCCTGACACGCTTTGAAGGGTAGCCGTTGCTGCGAAGGTCCTTCTTTACCACGGCTAGCTCTTGCTTGCACAGACCAGGATCAGAGCAGATTCGTGATGCGCGTGAGAAGAGTGCAGCGGCGACGAAGCGTTTTTGGCCTGTAGGATGCGCAGAGTCGAACCCCAGGAATCTACCCGTGTGGGTTGGCTTTCGATACACACTGGTTGTAAATCTTTTCGCCGACCGTCTCATAAGTACGTCGAGGAAGGCGATCTGTCCATTATTTTCTTGTTCCATGGTGAACTGGATGCTTGGAACACAAGAGTTTAGATGCTCAAATAAAGGCATTACGTTTCGGCGGTGGATCACACAAAAACAGTCGTCTACATAGCAGACAAAGATCTTGGGGCCGTCTTGTACGAGCATAGCGCAGAATTTTCTAAAGCCTCTAGGGCAATATTCGCACAGACTACTGAAACGGAAGCTCCCATCGCTGTTCGAAACCACTGGTCCGTTGAAAACAAAATATGTGTTCTGCAGGCCAAATTCCAGGAGACGATATAAGTCTTGCATCTCAATTGGCGAACGTGAAGGCAGACATGAATCGTTCTCGAGTAGATCCTTGCAACTCCGGACCGCGTAATTTTGCCTGGAATTTGGCCTGCAGAACACGTTTTGTTTTCAACGTACAATGTTACAAGCAGCGGTTTGGAACAGCGATGTGAGCTTCCGTTTCAGCAGTCTGTGCAAATATTGCCTCAGAGGCTCTAGAAAATTCTGCGCTATGCTCGTACAAGACGGCCCCAAGATTTTTGTCAGCTACGTAGACTGTTTTTGTGTGATCCACCGCCGAGACGTAATGCCTTTAATTGAGCATCTAAACTCTTGTGTTACAAGCATCCAGTTCACCATGGAACAGGAAAATAATGGACAGATCGCCTTCCTCGACGTACTTCTGAAGCGGTCGGGCAAAGGATTTATAACCAGTGTGTATCGAAAGCCGACCCACACGGGTAGATACCTGGGGTTTGACTCTGCGCATCCTATAGGCCAAAAACGCTCCGTCGCCGCTGCACTCTTCTCACACGCATCACCAATCTGCTCTGAGCCTGGTCTGTGCAAGCAAGAGCTAGCCGTGGTAAGGAAGGACCTTCGCAGCAAGGGCTACCCTTCAATGCTTGTGAGGACGCAACAATTGTGGGATTCAGTTGCCTCCTCCGAAAGGGTTCCTGAAGACGGGCAAAAACGCGCTGCCGTCCCCTACACGCAAGGCATCAGTGAAGCTCTTGCAAGGGTGTTTGGCACATATGGCATTAAAATTGCACACGTTCCAACGAACAGGCTTAAGCAGAAGCTGGTACGCGTGAAGGACCCTTTAGAAAAATAAAGATTCCCCGGAGTTGCCTACAAAATTCCATGCAAGGATTGCGACGCATCCTACATAGGTGAAACTGGAAATTTTTAAAATAAGAATTCAATAGCACCAGAACGATGTCAAAAAAGGCAATGCAAGCTGAAATGCCTTGGCGGATCATCACCTGGCTACTGACCACGTCGTCGATTGGGATTCCGCAAGCATAATCGCATCAGAGAAGTGCATGTCGACACTACTACTTTTAGAATCAGTGCATATTCAACCAACTAAAAACACGATTAACCGGTCGCGGGGTAATCTCTCCGAGATATACATGCGCACTCTGCACCACCGAACCTATAAATAATCGCGACCTTTCACCCCCCTTTCATTGTGATCAAAGGCCAGTAGGGGCCCCAAAATGTCTTTATTTGTTTATTTGTTTTTGACCAGGCGAGGGCCTGCTTGTATTTCATCAACACCGAACTAACCCGCCTGAATCACCACTTTATAGACATTGAGCCATTATTTGAATTGGTTTATTGTAGCAAGCTGTCTTGTTTATTTAATTATTTTTTTGGCATTTCCTGTCTCATTTCAAATTGGGATACCAGATAGCTTTTACTACGGGCCATGCACTGGTGACAACAATATTTGATTTGACTTTAAACAATTTTCAGTTATGTTTTATTGCTCACCAGCCAATGACCTGAAATATAAGAGGCTCCTAAAACATGTGCTGGCATTTCTTTCCTGCACTGTAGTACAACTAATCATGACTTTTATCATATTTTGTTCACAAATTGTAATATTTAGAAAGTATTCAGCTGAATGAAAATGTTATTTGAGTAGCATGCGCAATCAACAGGGCCTCAATGACTCTCACCACGTGGTTCGCTTGTTTCTGTCACAAATAACCTTATTGCAGCCACATTCCACCCAAGACGAAGGTAACATACCCTCTGGGATGATGAATATTTAAAATGCCTTACGAGTAAGTGCTAACCACATGAAATTGTGGCATTAAAACCGAAGATCCCTCTGCGGCATACTTCACTTGGGGTATGCTTGATCACAAACTTCAAGAAGTTGAAAAATGCTCCATGCGCCGCTCCAGCCAGCAGAAACAATGCAGGACGAAAGTTGGTAGGTGGACCGTTGGCATCCTGTGATTGTGAAGATTTTTTTTAGTAGCACTTCTTTTTGTACCACTGTTCATTTTTCCTTTAACAAGCAGCTGAACTCCTGCAGGTTCTACGAATCATACAAGCATAAAAAAATGCAGAAATGCAGAACCATTGCCAGGGTTACCTCAATTTTTCTTTTCTAGGAATGAAAAAAATGTAGGTAATCTATACACAACTACAATCAAACCTTTCAATTTTTACCTACTTCACTCCTAACAAGCACACGTACAGGTTAGACATGTGAGAAAGCTGCTAAATTTATGCCCACAAACTTAATCAGGCATCAGAAATCGGTAGGGAACGACGTGTCACCTTTAAATGGCACCTTTTTCGTTCAAAACACATAAATGGGCGAGCAAGACCCATAAGTATGATTTGGTACCCTTATCTGGTATGTTTTTCAGGCAATGCTTACATCTCACTTCAGTACCTTCAGGTGGTGGAGATCTTTGAAAACTCATTGTGGGCAAGTGGGTTGTGTTCAAGCTCTCGTATCTTGCCAGCATATGCTGGATTCCAGCATTCCCAAATCAACGTGACGACGACGCGAATGTGGTGGAAGCAAGAAAGAATCAGCACACGCCAAGGGCGTAGCCGGAGAGGGGGGGGGGGAGGGGGGTCCTGGTGCCCCCCCCCCCCTTCATAATGTTTATGCCAAAGCTGGAGTTATCTTTGTGGGTGTTCTTTTCCCCGGGGCTTCTCCTCCAAGCTACTGCAGCGCTGAGGATCTCACCCCGGGTATCTCCAACCGACAAACTCAGCCTGCGATCAAAACTGTACATTTATTTACAGCCCAGTGGGCGGCTAAAAAACAGTGCTCAGGCGGAGCTCGAAGACGACGGGCCGAGCTCTCCTGCGCCCGGACCGCGTCTCTCTCGTCTCCTTGTCTTCATATTCCCTCCACCCTGACGCTGTGGGCCAGGGAAGAGGGAAAAGCGAGTCCTTCGTGGGGGTCCAACCCCATGTGGTGGCCATTAGCGCATCCAGTGCGAGCAGGCGCGACCCTCCTCGGAATGCGCGGAGTTTCAAGGCGCCGTGTGACACGTGCGTTCAATTTCTGTGCTGCTCGTCCCAGGGCCCGCGCCATTTCGTGCGTCGAAGCGCCAAACACCTCCACCGCCACTGTGAAACATAACTTCAGGAATGTTTCGCACACGAAAAACACACCACACACACTTTGCGAGCGTGCTCCATCGTTCCTTCAATTGGCGACACAACAATGAGCACGGCCAGTGCCCCTTGACCCTGGCTGCAGGTCACCATGACAAATTAGGCACAATCCTCACATAGCTTATTCGGAGCGAGCGGCCTTTAGAAAGCGGTACGCACCGGCCGTCGTCGTCCGAAAACGCCCTTGCCATGCGCCACACACCCTCACACAACTGTATCGGGGGCCCCTCTCCTCCTCGCTTCTTTGCTCGGGAAGGGACCACTGCTGGCTCGTCACCATGCGTTGAAGCCACTCTGCACTGAGGTGAAGCTGACTGACGCTTTCGCCTCTTTCTAGGCGAACCCTCGGGTTCGGCCGCTTCTGCGCTCGGAGCGCCGTGCTCCACTGCGCACCGTTGGTCAGCGTAAGCAGGAGAGGACTGCTTAGCGGCTACTTCACCGCTGACATGAAATGCTGTAGGGGCTATCTCTTCAGCCAGTCCTACAGACCTATCTGCAACTGCCCTGGGCTGCATTACATGAGCGGCCGTACCCTGATGTACACTTTCCTCGCTCAATTCGCTGGAGCTCCCTATGGCAATCACATTGTCGGTACTCGACATTTGGGTATCTCGAGAAACACAAGATGCAGTGTGCGTGATACCAACTGCATCCGATTCCTCGCGCGATTCCCGTGCTGCTGCATCCTGCAAAGCAACTGGCCGCTCGCCCACGCTCCCCGAACGTTCTCCCTTTCCGAACGCGGTGACAACAGGCTCACGCTCGACTGAAACCAGCCCCTTCACAACGGCTGATTTAAGAACTTCATAGTTCTTCCCCTCCTTCCTGTGCGAACCCTCGTGTTCTGCACCCCTGTGCGCGCACAAAGCGCCGTTCTCTACCACACAACGTTGTGTGACGCAAGGAGTAGCGAGGGGCTCATCGGCAACATGACCAATAACATGCGACGCTGCGGAGCCTTTCTCTCTTGCCATCAGCTTCATCACGGGCATGCGCACACTCTCATTCAACTTTGACTGCCTGTCATTTACCAACGCAGCCTCGCGCGTAACACTTTCCTTCCCCTCCATCTTTATTTTGGTGAAATTCTCTACGCGGGATGCTTCACTATTCTGCTCCCCGGTTGCAGAAAATCTCAACGCCCACGAAGGAACATGCGCCACTATCCTATCTTCGCCTTTCCCACGTGACTCTGATCGTGGCGGATCCCGCGAAACAGGAGGTCTACGCGCGCCCAGTGAATGGGTTCCACCCAGCGCATCTTTCGGCGTACCGGAGCACCCCAGTTCACTCTCTCCCTGAGTGCTGAACATTACTGTTTGAGCAATCGGTGAGGTAGGAACATTGTTAGCTCTCTTGAAACGTTCACTCTTCGAACGTTCCGCTGCTAACTCTGCCTCAGCGATTCTCAATTTCGCCAGCAATAGCGCCTTCTGCTCAGTGAACGACATTGCAATGCTTGCTGTCCCTGCAACGTTCATGCACGCTTCCTAATCCTCATCATTATCTCGCGGCTACACCTAGATAGCCGCTAGATGTCATGGTGAACCGCAGACCCAGCATCAAACGAGGCACTGACCTGCATAGCTCGGCGCCTGTAGAGATGCCGCACCTGTGCAGATGGGTTATCCATTTATGCACCGCTCCTTCCACCGAGGTGTCCACCAAACAATCGCCCGCTGACTTCTCGCCTGCCGCTTCTCCTTCAGTGGGCTGTTGATGCCTCCACTGACCGTTCGCCAAGCTGCTTCTCCGCTGCTCAGCAGGCCGCAGAGATTGCCTCGGTCTCCGTTGAGACGTCCGTTGAGCGCCGCTCGAGCCGCTTCTCCACCTCGGTGGCGAGCTGGCTGCTCCTGCCGATCTCATTCAGCAGGCTGCCGCTCTCCGTTAAGAAGTCCGCTGAGCGCCGGTCGAGCCGCTTCTCCAGCAGGCTGACGAGCTCGCTGCTCCCGCCGATCACGTTCAGCAGGCCGCGACTTCTCCGCCTGCTCCGTCTAGCCCGCCGGCTGGCCGAGTCGTCGCTGTTGAAGATCCTGTCGACAGCGCCAGTTATCTTCTTGGATGCTCTTTTCCCCAGGGCTTCTCCTCCAAGCCGCAGTAGCGCTGGGGATCTGACCCCGGGTATCGTCAACCGACAAACTCAGCCTCCGATACAAAACTGTACATTTATTTACAGCCCGGCGGGCGACTAAAACACAGTGCTCAGGCGGAGCTCGAAGACGACGGGCCGAGCTCTCCTGCGCCCGGACCGCGTCTCCCGATGTCGTCTCCTTGTCTTCATCTTCCCTCCACCCTGACGCTGGGGGCTAGGGAAGAGGGAAAAGCGAGTCCTTCGTGGAGGTCCAACCCCATGTGGCGGCCATTAGCGCATCCGGTGCGAGCAGGCGCGACCTTCCTCGGGATGCGCGGAGTTTCAAGGCGCCGAGCGACACGTGCGTTCAATTTCTGTGCCGCTCGTCCCGGGGCCCGCGCCAGTTCGTGCGTCGAAGGAGTGTGGGCATGCCCGTGAAAAAGCTGATAGCCAGAGACACAGCCTCAGCTGCGTCGCATGTTCGCATTCACGTGACCGATGAGCCCCTCTCTACTCCTTGCGTCACACAACGGTGTGTGGTAGAGAACGGCGCTTCGTGCGCGAATGGTGGTTCAGTAGCGGCTGAACGCGAGGGTTCGCACATTAAGGAGCGGAAGAACTATGAGGTTCTTAAATCAGCTGTTCTGAAGGGGTGGAGACTGGCTTCAGTTGAGCGTGAGCCTGTCGTCGCACCGTGCGGAGACAGAGAACATCCCGGGACCGTGGCCGTGCGGCCAGTAGCTTTGCAGGATGCGGCAGCACGGGAATCGCGCGAGGAATCGGATGCAGTTGGTATCACGCACACTGCATCGTGTGTTTCTGGAGGTCCCCGAATGTCGAGTCCCGAAAATATGCTTGCCATGGGAAGCTCCAGCGAATTGAGAGAGGGAAGTGCAAATCAGGGTACGGCGGCTCATGTAAAGCAGCCCCAGGCACTTGCAGGTAGAACTGCAGTGACTCAAGATATAGCCTCTCCGGCATTGCATGACCGCGTTAACGTGCCCACGAAGCAGCCCTCTGCTGCTTACCCTGACCAAAGGTGTGTCGTAGAGAATGACACCTCGTGCGCGTACGGTGGGTCAGAAGCGGCCGAACCCGAGGGTTTGCCTGGAAAGAGGCGCAAGTGTCAGTCAGCTTCACCTCAGTGCAGAGTGGCTCCAACGCATGCTGACGACCCAGCAGTGGTCCCTTCCCGAGCGAGGAGCGTTTTCGGACGACGACGGCCGGTGCGTATCGCATTCTAAAGGCCGCTCGCTCTGAATGAGCTATGTGAGGATTGTGCCTAATTTGTCATGGTGACCTGCAGCCAGGGTCAAGAGGCACTGGCCGTGCTGATTGTTGTGTCGTCAACTGAAGAAACGATGGTGCACGGGCCAAATGTGTGTGTGGTGTGTGTCTCGTGTGTGAAACATTCCTGAAGTTATGTTTCACAGTGGCGGTGGAGGTGTCGGGCGCTTCGACGCACGAACTGGCGCGGGCCCCGGGACGAGCGGCACAGAAATTGAACGCACGTGTCGCTCGGCGCCTTGAAACTCCGCGCATCCCGAGGAAGGTCGCGCCTGCTCGCACCGGATGCGCTAATGGCCACCACATTTGGTTGGACCCCCACGAAGGACTCGCTTTTCCCTCTTGCCTAGCCCCCAGGGTCAGGGTGGAGGGAAGATGAAGACAAGGAGACGACATCGGGAGACGTGGTCGGGCGCAGGAGAGCTCGGCCCGTCGTCTTTGAGCTCCGCCTGAGCACTGTTTTTAAGTGTGAATACAAGCGACCCCAAACCATCCACCGCCGGCGTCGGCGGCGGCGGCGGCGGCGTCCGCAGTGCTCCTCTATAAAGAAAAACAGCATCCGGCGCCAGGTTTCGATCCGCGGACTTTGCGGCCGCAGCGCGACGCTCTACCGATCAAGCCACGGACGCGACGGTGATATCAGTGTTGACGCGCCTTATATCTTTAACGCATTCAAACTACGTCGTCAGCGGCGTGCGTTGGCGACTCAGCGGCGTTATAGCGGCTTGATAACTGCGTGGTGTACACGTGATACTACAAACCCGATGGAAGAGATGGAAGAGAAGGCGGTGGGCTGCGGGGGCCGAGCGCAAGCGCCGCAAGCGGGCCGACAACCGTGTATTCGCACTTTCACATTCTCCCCCTCGGGGAAATGTGGGGGAATTTTATTTAGTCACCCGCCGGGCTGTAAATAAATGTACAGTTTTGTATCGGAGGCTGAGTTTGTCGGTTGAGGATGCCCGGGGTGCGATCCTCAGCGCTACTGCGGCTTGGAGGAGAAGCCCCGGGGAAAAGAACATCCAAGAAGATAACTGCTGGGGTGCGGTTTAAGCAGCCTGAAAAACCGCCTGAAGTCACCTGCAGGCGCGGAACCTGCAGTTTTAAGGACATTCTTGCTCATATAAAGCTGAAAACAAGGGCTATGTCAACGTCTGATCCCTGCGCCCGCTCCAGATGCTGTACCTGTCACTATATACAGCCCGGCTGCATTTCGCGCCGGATACACCGACAACCGCTGGGAACCTGCCGCGAGCCGATCGAAACAGCCCCACTGTTTCAATGGCGGAACAGCGCGGCCGGGGAATGGCAGAACAGCAGGAAAAGCCTCATATAGGCTTACATGTTGTCGGGAGCGTGTCATTCCTTGTCTTTACACTGGTACAAAGTATAATCACATGACAGAGCACGTCGCTGTATTTTGTTTAGTCAACTATAAATCCTTGATATGTTTATTTTTCTACCGACATCGCATTTCATTGACTATTGCAGATCCATAATTTCTGCTGCATAAAAAGCATTGCTCCGCCCATCTTGTATTTCCTCCACATCAACAAAACTACACAATTCTCCTTAATGCGGAGCTTTGTTTTTTGGCACTATTGTACTGTTTCCTTGACCTCCCTCTTGGTTAGAATCAGCATTCTGTATTTGCTTAATCGGAATTTTACTGAAGCCATGCCTGTTTCGATTTAACAGATAGAAATATAATGAAATTTAAGAAACGTGCAACAAGCTCTACATTCAACAGCAGTGCAATAAGGTGTTCCGCTTAGCGCAAGTTTACTACTCACGTTACTAGCACAAAAAATAACAAAAGGCGATTACTGTACGACGAAGACGCACATTAGCTTCACCGCCATAATATACGAATGCGCCGCATGTACAGTCCACTGCGATTCGGAGGTTGTCGCGGGAAAGCTACTCTTTCAAGCGAAGCAGAAAGAACACCAGCTTTAGCAAATATTCTATGCAAGTTTTGTTATCATTGGTGTAGATAAAGGGCAACCAAGTCCAAGTCTGTGCTTGATAACAACATATGTACAGGGCCGTCCACGCTAGGTGCGAACACGGAGCAGCGTGGCCTCGCTCCGCGGAGTGCCAGCGCACAATCCGCGGCCGCGCATCGAAGCTAAGCGGCGCCGGCGCACAGGGGCTTGGAGGCGGGGCTTCGTGTAGTCTGCTAGAGCGGGAGAGCGCCGTGCCTGCTTTGCTGTGAAGCACGCCTAACTGTATGCATGCTTGTAGCGTCTAAGCGCGGCGCGACCGCGTTGTGGGAAAGCGCACTTTCCTTACTGCGGCGCGTTGTGTAGATTATGCGTACGAGAACTCACAGCTTCCGCTTTTCAGTTCCGCGGTGCCGGTTAAATGCAAGTATTGTTGAAGGTTGAAGGCATTTCAGAACTGGTTTGGCTCGGGTTATAGGGGTTAGCGCTACAAAACTACACTTGCTACGAAAACGCTGCAGAGAAGTGCTCCAAATAACCACCCAAGGAACTTTACCGTGCATTGATACCACGCAGCAAATGCGCGTTCTTGCATTTCGCCTCTTTTGAAAGTGGCACCTGCTACTGGGATCGGACATGGGTCTCCCGGCTCAGTGTAGCCAACCATCCCAACCTGTGAGCAACCGCGGCGGGCCAGGCGATGTCCTGGCGGGTTTTTCGGGATTTAACCGCACCCTATAATTAAAAAGGGTAAGAAGCAAAGCTGTATTTTCTGCGTGTGCTCTCTAAAGCAGATGGCCTTATGCCCGAATGTGCCATCCGGCCGGCTTTTTAAACAACGGAGGTGTTACTGGCCGTAAGACCACCGTTGTAGCAAAAAAAGAGAGAAAATTTTGAAGGTTCGTTGGGGCATGCTTGCGGCGACCTCGGAGTGTCCCCGGCACGCGCAGTGGATATAGCGCGAATAAAAAACTGGCAAAAACCTCTAGAAGCGAGAACATGCCGAGCACTCGGGAGCGTGTACCTTGTAGAAAACGCCGATTCCTCGGCTCGTGCAGTGGCTATAGCAAAAAAACAAAAAAAAAAGACAACCAGCGCGGTCGTCAATCTCTGCCGCGCATGCAACAAAACTTCAGCGTTAATGCTAAAGCCCAATGCTAAAATTAAAAAAAAACATGCTGCTTGGTAGAGGTCACCGCGACCGACACATTCTCTGGAAGCCATTGTGGATAATTGGAGACATGGCTACGAGTGTGGCAATACTTCCCGAGACGACTGGCAGATCCTGCAACCGCGTCTCGAGTTGATGACGCAGGGCTGGTTGAAGACTACAATGCAGAGGACGACTTTCAATCCACCACTCGCTTCGAGAAAGACGACGACCGGTTTGATGCATATGACGACAATTACTAGCACCGCAACTATGAAAATAAACAATGATATTAAAGCTTAGCTGCGTCCAGCAAAGCTCACCAACAACAGCTTCAACATTGAAGTCTTGCGCGTGACTGCTAGCTTCCCGAATTGTTTTTTGATCAGAGTATTCACATACTCAGTCTTGCTCGAAGAAGCTCCCGGATTGCTCGATGTGACTTCGAATATGATCAACGAGCTCATGGAAATCGCCAAGAAATATCGTACATGTGAAAAGAAATCAGAATATGCCGAGTCCACAATGCAAGTGTTTGTTTAATGTAAGGGATTGAATGCATTGTTAAGCATTTTGAAAATGCATTGAACATATTGGTGATTTTTCTGTTCGTGGCGTTTGGCTAGGCCATGTGTGTGGGGATAGTAAAGAGAAGAATGCAGAAGTTGTGGACCTAAAGAACAGAGAACCTGTTCCAAAATTGTGTAGCATGGAACTGGTGACCACAGCTTCATTGCTCACGCAGGCCTATTGCGAGGAAGTACGGGTCTTACCAGAAAGGAGGATGCGTACAAGTGGCAACAAAGAAAGGGCCGCTGTCTCTTAATAACTACCCATGTAGGGAGCGCAACCAATGACGTATGCATTACAATTTAGCACACTAGAGTGGGACCAGTCCAGGACTCGACCGTAGAGTAGACAATTGTGCTGGGGGCGTGACTTCCTGGCTGGGCGACTGCTTGAACCATCTCGACGATGCGCGATATTCATATGTGTGAAAAAAGCCGACACACATCTGGAAGAAATTCGGCAGATCGAAACCCAGCCGCTGTGACCGAAATTCCACGGAGGCGAAATGCACAGACAATTATGTTCTGCGTAATGCCAGTGAGCATTAAATAAATCCTAGTGGCCGAAATTATATGATGCCGTTCTATACAACGTCTCTCATTGAGCCAAACCAAGCCAGTCCTGAAATGTTTGCAACAATACTTGCATTTACCCTGCACCGCGGTACTGAAAAGCGGAAGCTGTGGGTTCTCGTACGCAGAAACTACACAACGCGCCGCAGTAAGGAAAGTGCGCTTTCCTGCAACGCCGTCGCTACAGGCAAGCCTACAGTTAGGCGTGCTTCACAGCAAAGCAGGCACAGCGCTCTCCCGCGGTAGCAGACGACACGAAGCCCCAGCTCCAAGCCCTTGTGCGCCTGCGCCGCTTAGCTTCGATGCGCGGCCGCGGATTGTCCGCTGGCGCTCCGCGGAGCAAGGTCACGCTGCGCCGTGTTCGCACCTAGCGTGGACGGCCCTGTACAGCTTGAAACCCAAAGGGTGGCAAGTCAGTCGTGCGGGCCATTGTTGTATCATGGAACAGCCAACAAGGGAGCGAAGAGTGTGAAATCTCAATTTTCATGGTTCCGAAACCAAACCGTGGGCTGGTGGCACACGCTTGGCCGCTCGATGCTGGCGCGATAACCTTCAAATCGTGCTCGACTGTACTTCATAGCTGACAAGAAAATTTAATAGTCCTTTTCTAAAACACGAGAATCTTGATAGTAAACATTCAGTGTTGGCCTCCACTTCCGCCCGACGAACTTCGGGGACCGCGCGCCACTCACGAGCGCACTCATGATCACACTCACAAGCGCGGGTCCGCTTAACCACCTGCTCTGCGGACGAATGAATCGCCCGTGGTCTGCCCATAGACCAGCGAACGGCAATTTAGCTGATCATCACTATCTAAGCTCCTTAAAGGAGCCATGAAGAGAAAATACAACTTCGTTTAATTTGAAAGAACTAGGATTCAGTATGTCACTCAGCTCCATTAGAGCCGCGAAATATGTTTTTTAACGAAAAAAAGCAAGAAGTATTTAAAAACTTTCAGATTTTTCGCCACAGTGACGTGTTATAAGCAAGAATGAATTCATATGGGCCCACAATAAAACATAATTTTCAGTGCCTTAACTGCACGTTAACGTCAAGTGATGCGGTCGAATGGAAGTAGAGGCCGGATTACAGACGTCCAGTCATGTGCCGTCGCGACAGGTCAGTTAGGCAGCAGCCAATCGCAGAAACAAGGTTCCGTGACGTCATAGAAAAGTTGCGGGAAATTGGCTAGGGGGCCGCGACTGCTTCATACGTTTTCCTTAATATCTCCGTTATTTTTTCGAAGATTGCGATGATATTGGGATCATTGTTATCAGGACTAAGCAGTCTTTCTAATAAACCCAACTTGTATTTTGTCTTCATGGCTCCTTTAAGGTGGGCTTTACAGTTAGTGTTGAGCATACACAAATCACATGTTAAAGTCAGTTATTTCAAGCTTCGTTTGCAAAACTACGCGCAAGATGCCTTGCCTACATATTTCCCCGTCCCATTTTTTGGTCGACAACCCCCCCCCCCCCCATCCCCCGGAAAAAAATTCCTGGCTACGCGCCTGGCACACGCCCAATCAGGAGTACGTGCAGCATGCACGTCGGTTGTTTAAAAAAAGGGTGTAATGTATTGCTCAGATGACTCAATGCTTGCACCCATCTTGGAGCAGCAACGGCCTTGGCAGATGTGTTTGAGTGGTTTTCCTCTGTCATAACATCCACAGTGCTTTCAGGAAAAGCCCCAGGACTAGCAATTAGCATGTTCCAGTTAAGAATAATGCTGCTGATACTTTACACTTTCAAATCTTTTTCTTTGTGGAAGGATGTTTCTTTATTGGCGGGACAGCACTAGCGTGCGTAAATCGCAGCCTTCAGAACCCCAATCAGGCCTCTTTAAATGGTACAGGCAGTTACATAACTATTTGAAAAAGTGGACTGCAAGGACTGTCAATTCACATGATAAACATCCAAAAAATAGCTGAAAACAGAACTGGTAAGGCTTTATCGAAGACTAAACTACAAAGGTAATAACATTTTGGGGTCACCACCTAAGAAATATGGCTTCACCGTAAGCATGACTAACACCAGGAAGTTCGTATACATGGTGATTAACTGTTACGCCCGCATTATGATTTTGGGTGAAACTGAGTTTTCCGAAATTAACAAGAAAGGTTGCCATTTAGCGGCTACATGTTAGGTTATGCATGAAACACCAATAATTGTTACGGGGGCGAGAACTTCTACATTCAAGTGATCGAACATTATTCTAGTATGGTAGCCCACTGTGCTACCAAAACTATGTTTGAAAACTTACGTTCTGGCGGCCAAACACTGTTGACAATGCTTGTGGCTCTTGTCCGGTTGAATGGAGGGACGTGATGTGCTCAGACCGTCCAGAGGTCTAAAACCGGATGACACATGATTACCACACAGGCAAGAATGGAAATTATTGGGTGCACGAATGTTACAACTCGGGCAACACAATATTCAGCCAAAATCAATGCCCGCGTACAGCGGCACCGTACACATGGTGAGGTGGCTCGCCGCAAACGCAACGAAGCTTGCGAGGCGCGCACATTCGCTCGCAAACGATTCTCCCTCGCCATTCCCAACACGGCACAAATGACAGCGGTGATTAACGAAGCCGTAAACGCTGCGCAGCACAGTTTAGAGGATTAGCCGCCCGTGTTCTGATAAACTACGCGTAAGACGTGGTTCGCAGTGGTGAACTCTGAAGCTGTTCAATATAGTGCTGCAGAATGGGAAACGTTAGCTTGGGAGGCGCGCACATTCGCTCGCAAACGATTCTCCCTCGTCATTCCCAACACGGCACAAATGACAGCGGTGATTAACGAAGCCGTAAACGCTGCGCAGCACAGTTTAGAGGAGTAGCCGCCCGTGTTCTGATAAACTACGCGTAAGACGTGGTTCGCAGTGGTGAACTCTGAAGCTGTTCAATATAGTGCTGCAGAATGGGAAACGTTACTGAGTTACTGAGCGCCACTGCGTTACTGAGCGCCAGTGCGTTCAGCGCTCAATGCAAGCACCACAATGTACTTTCGCACATCGCCTTTCTAAAGACGAGCCCTCAAGGTTCAACCTAGCTAGTTCAGCTAAACAATTCACACACGCGGGCTCCTGTTAACGAATCCTTAAAGCGGCGATGACAGCTACAAACGGCATCCAGTGAAAAGAAAGGCGGCAAATGTGTCGAGACAGCTTACCTGCAGGAAACGAAGCAGAAGAGCGAGCGACGTTCAGGTGCAAGCGCCACACGAAATTAGCCGTCTTCAGGTGGCAAAGTTGTTCTCAAATACTTCATCGCGAAGTAGAACACGACAGACATAACCGAAGACGACGAGGTGTCCAATTAATCATAATAACTGCGCTTGTGTAACTGCACACCACAGTAAACAATCCATGAAAGACGGGTCACGGCATGGAGGGTCACGGGGTATCTGTTCCGGAATCCGGCCACGCCGCCGCGCGCCGTACTCAGGGTTTCGGCCGTTGGCCGGGAGTTGAGTAAACAAATTAAAACGACAACAATAAATAATTGCCTCTTTTACTGACTACAACAGTAACTTATTATTTTTTGTGTGTAATATAATAAAGAAGCTTAGATTTTTAAAGTTTACAAACACCAAACGCGGACTGAGTTTTTTGGCGCTCCATTTGAACGTTAAAACAGCAGCAGATAGTAAGATAACACTGCGCAATGAAATTTGGCAGTGTTCTAGTGTAAGTAATCGTATTATTATTTGGCGTCTGTTTATTTAGCGCCCAATTTCATGCCCCCTCCATTCCCAACTTTTGTTTTCTTTTGATATCTGCCTTGTTCTCCAATGTTGTTTCTGTAGGAGAAACTAGGTGGTCTGTTTATTGCATTTGTACACAATATTTACGGTCGCTAATAATAAGAATGGAATAAAATTGTGATTGCTAGTACGTTATAACTCCACTTAGTGACGAGAATGACTGTTGTCCGAGGGGGCTATGATTGTGCTGGTGGGGCAGGAGAGGAACAGGGAACGACGGAATGATGATACAGATGTCACAGTTCAAGGTTGTGCTGTGCTCCGTGCAAGGCTGTAGAAAAGAAAAAGTGGGAGGGGGAGTGTTATTCTGTCGATGTCGAAATAAGCAAGGGCTGATATTTTTTCCTGTTTGAACATCGGTGCTGCCGCTGCTTTTTATTGAATTCAGCAGCTTTTTTTTTTTTGCTTTTGAGCATTTTTGACGAGGTTGGGAGGATGGTGCAATGGGATGTCTTTTTGAAATTATATTGCATGCATGGCTTCAATAAATGAAGACCTGAACCCCTTTTCCTCACCCTTGCAACACCCTTCCAAAAAATAGGGTGTTGAGGTTGGTCAACACCCTTTTTTTCACGCAAAAAGGGCGTAAAGCTACGAAAAAGGGTGTTGAGATTCAAGAAAAAGGGTGTACGGGCCTCCCAACACCCTTTTTTCAATTATCATACACCCTTTTTGGCCAAAAGGATGTAAAAAAAGGGTGTAAAAAAGTTTAGTGTGTAGGATATCCCAGAGGTCATTGTGGAAGTATTTCGTTTTAGAGCACCTCAGCATTGCAGTGTATTCGTGTAAGCTGTGAAGATATTTTTCCCATTTAGAGGGAGAGGCAGATTTGTTTGCCGCCCGGAAGAGGCGTTTTTTCTTACGTGATAATTTTCTTATGGTATTGGAGTAGCAGGGCCTATCCGCATCACCGCGAATGCAGACGAGGGGGACGTGGCGGTCAACTAGGGTTAAGATTTTATTTTTAAACAACAGCCAGTTTTCATTCACCGATCTGGTAAACGCAATCTGGTAAAACGTATACCGCATGTCATTTCCACAATAATGGTAATTTCGCGAAAGTTTCACCTGCAATCCTTGTAGTAGCGTAATTGGAGATAATTGGTTGCACAAAATTTTGAAAAGCTAAAAAATAGGAATATTATACAATCATTACAGAAAATAGAGAACCGTGTAACGCCCTGCATTTTCGCAATATTGCCGATTTGGCGGATGTTCCGAATGTAATCATTGTGATAACCTAAATGGAGATAATTGGGCGGCCGAAATTTTGAAAAACTAAAAAATAAAAAAATTATTAAAAAATTACAAAAACTGTCAATGAAATTTTCACAATGTAGCAGGTTTCGCGGAACTTCCACCTGCAATCGTTATAATAGCGTAAATGGACATAACTACAGTCGAACACGGATATATCGAACTCCAAGGGGATCGCGAAAAAATTCAATATATGGATAATTCGATATATAAAATACACCTATCTGAAGATTATCTGACAAATCTGCACATCATTGAGAGTTTTCTGAAGTCGTGAAAAACGGTAGTTTACCGTTTTAACCCTCAAATCACGAAAACTCCGAACCGCAGCATGATGACCACCGCACTTTATTTATCATTGAAATGTCTTCGAGCTTCGCTCGTTTTTTCTTCTGCGTTGTAAAGGTTGCCAAATTGTCTTCAAGATTACAAACATGCACAAATGAGAAAATCAACGCTGTACACTGTGCCACAACAGAGGGGAATAACACTGACGGAACCTCGGCTGCAGTAGGCGGTTGAGAACGTTGTCAGGCACTGAGTGCCGTTGTCATCAGTATCCGAACCGAACACCTCCCCATCTGGAGGCGTGCAACGAAGTCGCTTTGCACCCGACACGCTCCGGAATAGCCGGGGCAGGTTGTGATGCATTCGCCTTTACGTCAACGTTGATGCGTGCATCGCCCTCAAAACTACTGCGAGGAATTCCGAACGCCTTTTTAACCAACATCTTTTCAGCAGCCTGCGCCCGACGAATTCCCGACTTCGTTGCTCCGAAATGAATGCCTTGGACAAAGCAAACATACAACGACGCATCGGTCCCCCTGCACGAGCCACCAAACAGCTCAACCACAGACAAAGAGTGCCTCCGGTCAATTTCTTTTGCTCCTTTATGTCCCTTCGCCCCAACCCCTATCCGCGTTCTAGCTATCATGGAGCTGCCACTCGTGGTAGCGTGAAAACAGCTGTTGAAGGCCATCGAAGCGACATAATGCCGCGGACGCCGCCTCTGTCTCACCAAGCCAGGCAGCTCCTGCAATGAGTCAACATTATCATCAACTCCACCCCATCATGAGGGAGGAAACTTTCAGGGGCACCTTCGGCGTGGAATTCGATATATGGAATTTGCCCGGGATCAGGAGTTCGATACACGCGCACAACAGCCCTATACTTTTGCATGGGATTTTCACGGGGATGTTTGCACTGTTCGATATAGACAATAATTCGATATATCCGTGTTCGATATATCTGTGTTCAACTGTAGTCGAACGAAATGCGGAAAAGCTAAAAACAATCGAAAGATAGAGCATAAACTGAAAATGGCAAACACTTTTACGCCTTGAATTTCCACAATAATGAAGATTTCGGAAAAGTTCCAAATGGAATCGTTGTATTAACCTAAATGGGGATATATTGTGGGACGAAATTTAAAAAAAACTGAAAATTTTAAAAATATAAAATATTACGGAAAATATCAAAACGTATACCGCATCGCTATTCCACACTAATGGAGATGTGGTAAAAGGGCCACCTGTAATTGTTTTAATAGCGTAAATGTACATAATTGGTCAAAGAAATCCTGAAAAACTTAAAAAATGGCCCGTATCTGCTCCTTTCGTGGGAAATGTCGAAAAAGACGATAGTCTTTATTGTCTTTCGCCATGTAAATGCCTTCCTTCGCTTTCCTGCGCACCTCTCATGTCGTTCCTCTTTCGGCGCGCTCCTCCCAAGATAAACACGCCATAGGTTTGCTTAAATAACTTTATATTTATCACGTTCCACTGCTCTAGGCTGGGTGTTTCGATGCCAACGCTGCCGTTCGGCGCAGATGCGCGTGAATTGAGGTTCTCCAATTCAACGTTGATAGTACCACGTGCGTTCCAAGGACAACGTGGAATCTATCTAGTGGAACATTTCGTAACTGTTGCCGGTAGGTTTGTTAAAATGCCGCCGGAAGCTATAGTGGCGCGGGCAACATAGCGACGCGGGCAACACTTGATGAAATATTTATTTCGCAAAACTCAAGCATGTATGATATTTTTAAAAGAAACACTGCAAAAATCGCTTCTGTAATAATTTGTTATCTTATATTTGCACAGTGCCTTGTTTTTCTTCAATAATGTTGACAAGTATGAACATTACACCGGACTTAGACGTGTAGATTAAACTTTGACTATATAAAACTATTGGGCAGGCCTTGTTTTACTTTGGCCGGGTGAACGAATCGAGTCACAGACAGACATACAGGCAAACAACCAGACATACACACAGACCAAAATTTGTGGACTTAAGTATGCCAAGAAAGACTATCGCATTTGATTGGTGGATTCCGCCTCCTGGAGACCCAAGTGAAACTGCTGCCTTATGCGCTTACATTGCTGTGTTCTGTGAAAATGAGGTGTGTATATTCTCGACTGCACAAATTGCCGGCAATTCGCCATGTTTTTTTGCGCAAGCACGACGTAAGCAATCAGTGACGTGCTGCACCAATGGCTATGACAGCATGCAGTGTAATTTGACGATTCACTCATAAAGATCGCAACCAAGGTATCAAATACTCTGCAAGAAAGATATAAAAACACTTGGTATGTACTATAAAATTTATTACTGTAGCTCAGGCTGAGAAGAAAAAACATTTCTAGATGTCAAAAATGGCGTGAAAAACACAAGGCGATCGAGTAACGTTGATCCAAAAGCGAGCGAAACGTGGATGTCGAGAGAAAGAACATGACACAATTTTTTACAGTATCTATTTATTTCTTTCAATCGCTTTTAGTTACATAGCTGGGCTCTCTGCTTCAATGCAAGCTTTGTTGCGTTATCACCTTCCCTGCCGCCACCGCCGACACGCCATCGTCCGCTGCTATGTTACAAGTTTATGGCGTGATCACAGAAAAAGACGGCCGCGACCATCGCTTCTATGACACATAAGAGCAGCGAAGCGCTATGCCTGATAAGCGCGGAGCTCACCGACGTCGCCGATTCACTCATTCGTCAATCTCGACTTCAATCAGCGGTGTAATAAACCAAAGAGTCACTTTTCTTTGTTATTTTTCTCTTGAGTTCGTTCGTGTGACCCAACAGCTCACTAGGACGAGTGTGAACAAATGCCATGCATTGGGTTTTCTTTGTCATGGAGAGGCTTTTACCGCCCTCTGATGTTGCGATTACGCCAAATAATTTTTATTTTATTGCCAATCATAAAAGCGAACTACTACGCGTTATTTGTATGCTCCATGATCGCTGATTTGGAAGCAGTGTAAACTATAATTTGTTTCGGTTGGAAACATGCGTTAAACAGCGTGCATGCGATAGTGCGCCTGCTGCGAATTGGTAGAGATTTCGTGGCGCCGAAAGCTGGGGCAATTTTTTGCCCTATTTTGCTTGTATTTTGTGGCAAAACAGCCGCCATTTTCAAGCTGTTACGTAGCACTACGTCACTTTTACGCAAGCTGAAGTTCCAATGCATCATGTAATCGTTTCCGCCAACTGTATAAATTACGTCATGCCTTTCAGCCAATCATAGAGAGGGCGTGTATTACAGGCATTATTGTTGTTGGATAGCAAAGACAGACCTACTTTGTCATGTCTAGTTCTTTTAGTCTGGCTTTTCATTTCCGGCCAAGAATGATGCGCTTTCAGTAACGAGAAATGAGGTAAACTTTACAACTGGTGCCCGTGAACGTCAATAAACGTCAAAATGACGACAGTACACACAACCGCTTTGCCAACCGGAAGCACGTGACCAAAACTGAAAGACAACCAGAAAAACCTTCCGGCCAATTGCCGGCAAACATGGCGAATGGCCGGCATTTTGTGCAGTCTAGAATAGGGCCCCAGGTAACAAAACGGTTCAATATACCACAACCGGAAGCCTAGTAAAATGGGAAACGTCTGGGTTTCTGGAAAGGCGAATGGCAGTCCACCCCCAGCGCTTTGGCCAACGTAGGCTGGACAACAACCCCAGTTAGGTATCTGGGAGCCCCCGTACAGTTTTATAGGGATAGAGAACCATATTCGCGAGAACAGACACAAGATACGCGCGCAAAAGCGGACAAGTGTAGAACGGCTTATTTGTCCACATTTGCTAGGGCAACCGTGTGTAATTTGTTCTTATTATGCAAACTGTGGTATGTGATGCAGGTGTTGCACTGCTCACGTGCGGACGTGCAAAAGTTGCATCGAGTGTTCGCTGTTTTTGTGTGGGCCTCGAATTGGTAGAGGTGCTCTCGCAACAGCTTTTTAGGCGTGTGAATGAAGGAGGATCGGGGCTAGCGCATTTGTTTGTGCGACGACTAGTAAATATATTTTTTTAGAGAAGTAAGTGACCCTTTTCTTTGTACAGTGTGTAAATTAGGGCAAGGCAGGGTTCTTTCCGATTTCGTTATTACGACTGAATACATGACGGGAGGTATCTTTGGATATTTTAAGGAGGTTGTGGCCAGCGTGAAGTTTTTAAACCCAAGATTTTCAAAAGAGTATTTAAGTACTGTTACGCGTAAAAAATTGTACCATAATATTGTCGATGTTGTGTTCCCTGTTCCCACGTAGAGGGCTATATAATGTGAAAGGCCTGGTACTGATATGCTTAAGAGGAATAAAGAATGCATATTCAACCAGCGGTCAAGTCCTTTATGTGAAGGTTACATACAGGAACACTATTAGTAGGAAGGTTTATGGAATAAATGTTTTTTTTGTACCGTGGTGGACAGATTGTTTTAGTTTTAAATCACTCGATACGACAGATCATGTATTTGTGCGTTGTTTGGAGGGAGTATATTATTGGGATATGATACAGAGGAAAGTACACAAAGATTTGTCACTTGATCCTCACGGTACACGATTTCTTGCAATAGATAATCAGGATAGAGTGTCTTACGATTTATCATGGCACAGGGTCTCCATAGTACATGGAGCTCACGTACAGCAAGGTTGTATATTGATATTATTGAGCGATATGCAAGGGAGTATTTCAAAGAGAGCATTGGTCGATTTGTTGAAGTTACTACGTTCATCCAGAAACTACCTGATTGGCTGCCACAAAAAGCGCACCTAATCAATGTAAGGGCATTTTAAATTGACATAGTCGGCCCTGCAGTGACTGAAACGTCCACCTCTTGTATGTGTACATATTTACAATGTTGAGATGTAATGTGATGTAAATTGTCATAGAATAAATACAAAAAAAAACTTACACCATCTTCCCGTGAGGAAACCTGATGATAATGCGAAGCATCATGGGGGTTCCGTGTGCTTCCATTGTGCTGCCGCTATGTTGAGTGATCTCGTGTTTAGTAGCACCACAGGCGATTCCGCGTCCGGGTCCGCACCGGTGGCTAAGGCTCGCAAGTACTGTTGTGTGACGGTGAGTAGGCGGTGGTTCTTGAGGCGCCCAAAACTCGTCCATCATGTTCTTGTCGATGTTGTCGTCTCTGTGGTAGAATCGGTAGTCTCCGTCAGCGTTGGTGAGGTAAAGGTTGTTGACGTTAGTGCACCGCCTGAGAGCAACGTACGCGCCCTCCTCTTCGCAGCTTTGCTTCGTCTCCTTTTTCGTCTTCAGCGGTTCCCCTACGGGAAGATGACGACGGTGGTTGAACGCGATACTATCTCGTGATGGATTTTTTGGTTGGCCAATTCCTAGGGGCACCCTGCCACATCCATCATCAGAGGCGCTGCGGACGGGGCACGGACAAGTGACATCCCCCTGAGCAAGAGATGCTCCGCATCTAAAAAATATATAAGGTAATTAAGGAAAACGGCGAACCGTCTAACGCCCTGCATTCCCACAATAATGCAGATTTCGGAAAAGTCCTAAATGTAATAGGTGTAATATTGCAAGTGGAGATTATTGATCCCACGAAATTTTGAAAAAACTATAAAAGAAGCAAAATATAAAAATTAAAGATAATGCCCAAACGTAAACCACATGCCCTTTCCACATTATTACAGATTGCGGAGAAGCTCCACCTATAAGCGATATGATAGCGTAAATGAAGATGATTGGCCAAACAAAATTTTGAGAAACTAAAAAAATAAGAAAAATAAATATGATTACGCAAAACAGCAAACAGTGTAACGCCCTGAATTTCCACAATAATGAAGATTTCGCCAAAGTTTCAACTGTAATCGTTACAATAACGTAATTGGATATAATTGGTGAGACAGAATTTAGAAAAAAAAACATTTGGCGGGAAGAAACACACTCAAGACAGGTGTTTTAAGAATTCTACGCATTAGTTCATATTTCTCTGAATTTTTCCACACTTTTAAAGCTGTAGGTTACCTATTTATTTCATCTTGCCTATTTGCATTTCTGTTGTCGACAATTACTACTCTTACGTTTCAAACGTTCACCGCACCATTTTGTTTAGGGGCGACACCCGTTTCTCTTAAAAATAGCCCCGTGTATTTTTTTATTACTTTTTTTAACACAAAAACGTTTTATTCCTGGATACATAAAGGTTTGACTGAAGTCGTATTTGTCATGGAAATGACGCCAGTACAACTAAGCAGCTACTTGTAAAGGGTGCACCCCTGCACACAGGGGTTTTTTGTGAAGAAGTAACCCATCGGTTTAAATTAAACGTTGATCTTCGTGTTGTTCCTTTTTGGGTCTTATATTTTAACACAGAAGTGTTTCATGGCAGGATACACTAAGATTTCACTGACGTCATATTCGTCACGGAAATGACGCCAGTACACCTTTCCCGAAGCGACCCACCTGCAGGACGTTGCCCAACCACTGACAGACGCAGACCCGCAAATCATGCTCACCAGCAGATTTTGCTGCATGTTTCACTTCCGTGATTTACCGTTTCCTATGAAATAGGAATCAACCACAGTTTTTTGTATGTTTGTTTGTCTTTGTTTTTATTTATTTATTTATTTATTTATTTATTTATTTATTTATTTATTTATTTATTTATTTATTTATTTATTTATTTATTTATTTATTTATTTATTTACTGTATCCGTAGGGCCTGGGTAGGCCCTAACCGAAGGAAGTGGGTTTGATGATTGCATATAATGTGCAGAAGAAAGATATAACATCCGATTAAGTGATTACACGACTAAAACTGCGGTCCGCACGCAGAATGCAGAGCACCATTGTGAAGACAGAAAATAGAGCAACAAGATAAATAGAAAGAAAGTACACTGAATGCAAATACATGAAAATAAACAAACACATCCGCAGAAGTGCACTCTTCAAAAACGATATTCATTAAACGAATACTAAAAGTACACGGGCGCGTAATATAGCGAACAACTTATTTACGCATTGAGATTATAACCGCAAAATAGCAAAAAAAAAACTAGAAACAGTCGGAAAATACATAAGTAGCCATAATGGCTCGATCAATGTACACAAAAGTATAGAATATGGGTGAAGGTGTCTACCAAGATGGGTACGCGGATAATGCTGAATATCAGGTTATTATGAACACAAGCTGTTTGGGAAGGTGCTTCCACTCTCTTTCCTTGCAAGGGAAAAATGTTTGATGAAAGGTGTTGGTGTCGTATGAAAATGAACTGATCAAGCGTCGGGAAATGTACGATTGACTAGGCAGAAACGGAGCGTACAAAGTGAAATGATAGTATATTTTATGAAGCAACCGTAAGCATATCTTTTGGCGCCGTAGCGAACGATCTGGTCCTAGTAAGTTAAATTTATAGTGGAAACGCTTGCAGGAGGGTGATAATTGCTTCCAATAAAACGAGCTGAACGATTTTGTATCGCCTGAACTGCGGTTGTTAGTGCATCAATACTGGTGTCCCAGATAGCGAGGGCGTATTCTAATTTTGTCCTAATTGCAGCTTCGTAAACGGGTAGTTTAAAAGATATAGTTATGTCCCGAAAGTTCCTTCATAAATAGCCAAGTGATCGGTGTGCGTTTGCAGTTATGTAGCTAGTATGCTATTTCCAAGAAAGGTTGCTTGATAGGTAGACGCCCAAATACTTATATGAATTCACTGGTTGTAACAGGGTGCTTAACTAGAGTATTTAAAATGAGGAGAGCGCTTCCAGGTTAGGTGCATTACTTAGCATTTAATTATGTTGAAGGCCTTAGGCCAAGCATCGCACCTTCTGGTGATGGTATCAACGACATTCTGAAATAAACTAGCGTAATTAGTGTTCAAAACGTCGCGGTATGTAAAGCAATCATCAACGTGAACATTAGTTGAAGAGCAAAGTTTAGCGCATTGGTCAGTTATATAAATTAGGAATTAGAGTAGGCCGATCACGGATCATTGTTGAACAGCAGGCAGTACTTTGGAGATAGGCGAATAAGAGTGGTTCACTCTAAGAAATTGAGATCGATTGGTTAAAACATTACGCCGCCAAGTGAACACGTTGGGACCTACTTAAGTTTTCTTAGTTGAAATAACAAAATGTTATGTGACACGGTGTCAAACACCTTGGAGAAGCCAAGAAATATACAGTCTATAGTTGAACCCCGGTTTAAAATGCTATGCTCAGAGTGAGTGAAATAAGCCAGTTGGATTTCAAAACAATAATATTGGCGGAAACCATGCTCAAATTTATAAAAATGAATTAAAATCAAGGTGAGCTATCTACAATTTCCGACGATATGATGTGCTTGAGAATTTTGCAAGGAATCCTTATTCAAGAAATGGGGCCATCGCTTATAGCGAGTAGTTTATCACCAGATTTGTGAATCGGCACCACCTCCTCTACTTTCCAGTCATCCGGTATTTCACCGGTGCGTATAGACTTGTGAAATATTTTAGACAAAATTACAGACGAGTACTGCTTAGTATTTTGTTAGGAACTTGGAATATATATTGTCGATTCCTGAGGCTGAGGAAAGTTTGAAAGAACCAATAGTGTTAAAAATACCATAGAAACCAAATAAAATTTTAGGCACAGGTGGAAATGATCTGTCTTCCAGTGACGGTTTGTCACGTGAGCACCGTTCGAAAAAATATAGCAAAACAGTCGTTGAACGCGGTGGTGGTCTGCTTGCTGGACAGCAGCTCAACAGCTTTCGATTTAATAGCTAATGTTACGGCTTCAAGGCTTCTTAACACTTTGGAAATTGCCGTGGGTTATTCTAGAGCACACAAGAAAGGGTTACTTTAATAAATTGTCTTTTCATTTAAGTAAAGCCTGAATATTAGAATAATTACGAACCGATATGCTTGCCACCGTTCCAGCCGGTGCGAACGTTTGTGCTGCTATATAAATGTTTTTTTTCTAATTACCGAGTGGCTGGAGTGATTTGTTCTACCATGGTGATCGTTTTGCTGCAGTTGATTTTCTAAATCTGTAGTGGGTTTCTTTGAATAAATTCCAGTTTTCTTGGACTGATCACAATTCTAATTCATCTGAAATGGTATGAGTGCCAAATTAATTTCTTTATTGTCAGCCCTTCAATAGTCACAAATATACTAGGCTTTTTTTACAACGGCAAGCACGAAAGGGTAAATCAAATTCGATTATTTGGCAGTCTCTTAAACCTTGTAGGACAGACAGCGATGTAATGGTGTTGGGGACAGCAGCTAGGACAAGATCCAGTGCATTTTCTGTGTTTGCCGTTACTCTGGTCGGCTGAGTTACCATCTGTCTAAGATTAAACGTGGTACAAAATTTAATAAATGATTTCGGCTCGGCTCCTAGAGCGGCTGTGCTAGCACCGTCCGCTGCCCAAGTGATGTTAGGGATGTTAATGTCACCCAAAAGCATTATATGGCGCTTTATGGACTGATACCACATTGACTATGTCATGTAGATGATTGATAAGTGAGCTGTTACTAGAAGGTGCACGATATCAAGCGCCGATAATAACTTTCTTGTCCCAGATTGCTAGTGACAGCCATGAAAGTTCTAGGTCACTCACACCGTCATTAGTACAAGATTGAATATTAGAACTTACCGCAGTCCGTACTCAGCCACCCGATCTGCAGTCTCAGTCGTGGCGATAAACGTTGTCTTTATTTTTTTACTCGAGACTTTTGGAATCGCGAATTTGGCTAGACAGCCTAATTTTTGTTAGTGCAATTATGTCTCCCGAACATAAATCAATCATTAAGCTCAGCATATTGCGGTTTTTCTGAACGCTAGGGATGTTAGTTGGGACGGCTGATAGCCTCTCGCCTAACTCTTTCGCAGCCACTGACGTACCGTACGTTATCGCATTTACCCTCCGCGGTATCAGGAACGTACTGGTAGGTTCGCGATTGTGCATTCAAAACTTCGCACCATGGCGCAAAGCGGGCGCACCTGGACTGTTAGCGCAATCTTCCGAATCTTTCTAGTAGCTGGTATTTTGACCCGCGAGCTCTCGCCGACGGCATATTGAAAGCGACCAAGCGACCTCGTTGGTCGCTTGGTCGCTCCGCGCGCTGTACTCTGTCGGGATGAGTGACAATGCGGCACGCATGCCATTACGGGTGCAGGGGTTGTCGTGCCATCTGCAACGGGTTTCTAGGTTTTTTATTCTGTTCCCGCGTCTCCAAAGGCGCGCCAGGTTAGCTCAGCACGACGTTGCCACTCCAAGATAACGAAACTTGACTCAATCGCGGCCAGCCGGGTAAACCTGGCCCTCAAAGCTGTCTAATCGCGGCATGGAGGAAAGAATACTCAAGAGAGGCCCCTAGCATCCCAATGCATTGCGAAAAGTGTGGAAGAAGTGACATAATTTTTCTTGAGCCCATAGACAGCGTTGCCTTGTTTTTTACGGCTGTGGCGGCTACATTTGGCCAAATGCCTCGGACAATGTTTTACGGCGCTTTGACTCTAGGTGCCTCGCAACGCTTGCAACACAGCGCAGTCGTCACGGCAAACGCTTTTACATTAGGTCAGTTTGAAAACTTTGCCGTTGGAGGCGGCTCCAACTCGTATCACGGCCGCAGCGATGCTGGGGTCACCTCGAGATCGGCGGAGCGAGCAGCCGCCGCCGCCGCCGCCACCGCCGCCAGCTGCAGGCAAAAGCCTCCCACCTCAGCGTTCGCGAGAGCCACAGGCGGTGCTTTGCTTTCTGTGCGTTTCTTCATTGTGAAGCGAAGCGAAATTCTTCGCAGCTGAGACGTAGCGCACACCGCCGTGCTGTACAGACCCAAACACTGCTCCCGTCGTCTGCGTTCACTTTCGCAAGCCGCCCGTACCGCGAAGCTGTTATTAAACCGGATACAGCAAAGGATGATGGGAGAGAGTGCTGGGCTAAGTGGAATCAAGTCATGGCGGGACTTCGCTTCACCAATGTGACGTCAGGGCCTCTCCTAACCTTTTCTTTCCTTCATGAAGCACGGGTACCGCCATGATGCCACGCTGTTGTTGCCAGATCAGTCGTTGAAGGAACAGTTAACATTTTTGGCTAACCATGCTCAAGTTCAAGGCCTTAAACTAAACATAGGCAAAGTTTATGGGAATACTGAGTATATACTACGTATTGTATATTTTTAATGTTTTCTCAACGGATTTATTTTTAATAGCAAAAATAAATCAAATATAAAGTAAAAAGAAAAGTGAGATAAGGAGCAAATTCATTTCCGGAAATATAGGAGGAGCGTCAGTCACGTGGAAGTAATTTACAAAGTTTCACTTTAGCGTATCTTGGTGTCGTCTACTGCGTCACTTCGCCGTTTGTGGGAACTCTTATCTACCCCAGTGCGCACGTGCTGCAGCCTGCACACTTCCAACGATACGAATTAAGCCGCCGCCGCTTTTGTCCAGGATGCCATTCACTACGTGCCCGGGAGTGGCTGCTGCCGGTTTAACTTGCCGTGAGCGGGTCATGTCAGGTTACATTTGATACTGCAGGGCAGATTGGCTGCCTTTTAGTGTACACGATTGGTGAGTTAAAAACAAACAAACGTTCGAAATCTTTTACGATGTCTAGCGTATGGCTATGTAATAGATTACGGGAGCTGTCATACTCTCACTGAACGCGGTTTTATTTGGATGAGAGATGAAACAACGCCAAATGACATTATAATAATGACAATTTTGTTAGCACAATTAGAAGTTTGCTAGAGGAGGACAAGGCGAAGCAGAAAGGTACAAGATTTCGATTCATGCATGCTCATTCGATCACTGAAACGCGCAATCCCAAATTTTCCAAGATAAGATAGAGTGCACCGATATGCACTTCTCTTGATGATTGGATGAAATATTTCCGATTCTCGGTGTATCGGTGAAGTTGCAATTGTTACGACTACTTACACTTGCACAGAGGAGGAGTTGCAGGAGGCAACTTCGTACATGCGAGCCTTAGGTGCTGATGCCTCGGCTCCAGCCTCGTGGGTGGTGAAGAAAAAAATATTCTGCTCTTACCTGCGCGCCTTCGCTAATAAAAGGAAACGACCGCTTTCATTCGCGCCCGCTTAACGAGACCACCTCACCTGGAGGTGGTTTTGCCTGAAATGCCTCCGGTTTTGGCCAGAAATCTCAGTCCATCAATAGAAACCGCCTTGGAAGCCTCTTGAGCTAACGTAGATACGCACATTTTCGGGTCGCGATGGCCCGATCTTGTATTTGGTGCAAGGCGAAGCAGAAGAATATATGCATCACTTCACTTGTAAATACGTTTTAGTGTACCTATTATTTAGATATTATTACTTAAATCATAGTGGTTAATTTTGGAACAGCTGCGAAGTATAAAACTATAGCAGAAGAATCAAAGTGCTTAGCTTAGGACTATCATCATTCACTAGTGTAGAGTATCCAGAGACTTAATATGTATTGCATTTACCAGTTATTACAATACCCCACAATAAATTAAACTGCAATATTTTATTTGGCACAGTTACATCTGCGAGTATTGCTTCAGCAAGCACCACCTAGAGAAGTCATTCAGCTGTACACAATTTCCGCTCTAAGGAGCAGTGGGATCGGAAATAAAGCTCCAGCGAGCTTGACAATGTTTTGATGATGATGGTAAGTGTTTAATGGCGCAAGGCCAACGAGGGCAAAGAGCGCCAGAGACTAGGTTATTTAATGACGTGAAGTGGTTAGCACAAAAAGGTAGGTTAAAAAAAACGTGTCAACCGAACATAGTAAAATCAATTAAAGATAATGGTGATGGCTGGTGTATAGGGCCAGTTTGATTATGCGTGATAGGAAATGAGGTTTCAAAACTTGACTTCTGACAAATGCTCAAACACACGTTTCACGGAAACAATGGCATCGTCACCTAGAAAAAACCGATGGATGTAGGGGAATGTGTTGTCTGTAGAGTTCTCTGAAGTGTTTGTGTCGTGTTGTGTGAAGTACCTTGCATGTTATCAGTATGTGCCCTACGGATAGGGCCTCTCCGCACCTGCCGCACTGGGGTCTAGGAGATCCCGTCAGCAGATACGAGTGAGTTGCATGCGTGTGCCCCATCCGTCGCCTACCCAAGGCAACTTCCGTGTGTCTGTTGTCTGAGTCAGATGTGTACCGTCCCAAGTGTGGCTTTATTACATGTAGTTTGTTGTCGGTCTGTTCGTCCCAGTGTGTTTGCCATGTTCTGCGCAGGTGTTGTGTTATGTGTGGCTTTAGGTCTGTGTAGGGTATCGTTGTAATGTCTACAGTGTTCCTGAGTGCAGCAGCAGTGGCCCTCTCGTCTGCCAACTCATTCCCAGCGATCCCTGCGTGTCCTGGGACCCAGCCGAGGACCAGCTCGTGCTTTTGTGCATACACGGACATGATAGTGTTGAATACAAGATTAACTATGTGGTTTTTGGGGGGCTTGTGCGATGACAGTGCGCGAACAACACTCAAAGAATCTGTATAGATGATGGAATTGGGAATTTGAGTTTCCAGAATGTGTCGTACAATCAGTAAAATTCCATACGCTTCTGCTGAAAAAATTGTTGTGTGCACGCTCATGGTTCTAGCTGCATTGAAATTTGGACCATGAGCAGCGCACGACACGATAGTGGAGGTTTTAGAAGCGTCACTATAAAATTCTGCACATGTGTATTTAAACTGCAAAGACAGAAAGTGCTGCAGTATTGCAGCTCGTGGTACAGGATTTTTGTCAAGTCTCATAAAAGAAAGGTCGCACGACACAGGGCGAACTTGCCAAGGTGGTAAACTGTTAGAAAAGGATGACCTGTACACATCTAAAAATAAAGCACTGAGATCCGAGGCTCGCTCTCTCACTCTAAGTGAAAAGGGCAGAGGAACGGATGGGCGATTTACAAAGAGCAGAGATGTTGATGTATCGTTAAAGACAGGATAAAAAGGATGATTATTCAGCGACGAAATTTTAAAAGCATAAAGCAAGTCCATGTACGTTCGTTGGTTCTCAAGGCTCCACTTATCACACTCGACATAAAGACTCTCGGCAGGGCTAGTGCGGAAAGCACCCGAAGCGAGACGAAGGACCAAGTGTAGCACTGGGTCCAGAATTCGCAAGGCTGTCTTAGTCGCCGACCCGTACACCACACTGCCATAGTCTAAACGAGACCCAACCAACGCAGTATACAAGCGAAGCAGGAGTTCTTTGTCGGAACCGTAGAATTGGTGGGAGAGAACCTTAAGTATATTCATTGTTTTGAGACATTTATTTTTAAGTTCCTTGATGTGGGGAATGAATGTGAGTTTGTGATCAAACACAACACCTAAGAACTTGTGCTCTTTGTTCACAGGAAGCGACACGCCATTAAGATGAATGTCTGGGTCCGGATGGACCCCGCGCTTCCTGGAGAACACAACGCAGGAGCTTTTTACAGGATTCAATTTAAAACCATTCTTGTCTGCCCAGCCGGCACGTTTCTTTACACCAAGCTGGACTTGACGTTCGCAGATTGACATATTGCATGATTTATAAGATATGTGGACGTCATCTACATACATGGAATAAGAGATTGTAGGTGGCAGTGCCTTACCAACAGAGTTCATTTTTACTATGAAGAGAGTGCAGCGCAACACGCCACCTTGTACCACGCCATTTTCTTGCACATGAACCTTTGATAGTGCACCACCGACTCTTACTCGGAACGTTCTGTCTGACAAGTAACTGATAAGAGCGTTCAACATGTTACCCGAAACACCGAATGACTTGAGGTCCCTAAGGATCCCATAACGCCAAGCGGTGTCGTATGCCTTCTCAAAGTCGAAAAACACAGTTAAACAATACTGCTTGTGAACGAAGGCATCCTTGATGTACGAGTCAAGAGCTAACAGTTGATCGTTCGTCGATCGCCCCACCCTGAAGCCTGCCTGGCAGCTCTCGAGAAGACCGTTGTACTCAAGAAAGTACACAAGCCTGCGATTTATCATCTTCTCGAAGAGCTTGCACAGGCAGCTCGTCAGGGCAATAGGACGGTAACTTGAGGGGGATGACGGGTCCTTTCCCTCCTTCAGGAAAGCTACAACTATAGTCTCCTTCCAAGAGTTTGGAATGTGCCCCGAAAGCCATATCTTGTTATATAGGTGTAAGAGTGTTAGAAGAGTGTCTGCGTGTAGGTGTTGTATCATTGTATATGTAATGTTGTCTGGGCCTGGAGCTGAGCATTTACACGTGCTCAGTGCAGCCCTCAGCTCATGTAGTGAAAACAGGGAGTTGTAAGAAGTCTGTGATTTGTTGTTGTCGTGTAGTGACTTCTTTTCACTAGAGTCGTTATACCTCAGGAAAGTGGTCATGTAGTGTGCCGAACTGGACACGTGTTGGAAGTGTTGTGCGAGTGTGTCAGCCTGGTCTTCGAGTGTGTCCCCTGTAGTGCTGACCAGAGGCAGGCTGTAAGTTTGTTGTCCTTTGAGTTTGCGTATTCTCGTCCATACTTTCCGTGTGTCTGTGTAGGAGTTTATGGATGTTATGAAGGAACGCCAACTCTCTCGTTTTGACTCACGGCGCACACCTTTTCCTAACGCCTTGGCCCGTTTGAACAAAATGAGGTTACCCGACGTGGGGTACCGACGAAGGACACCCCACGCCTTGTTCTGGGCCTCTCGCGCCCGCCTACAGTCCTCATTCCACCACGGCCTCCGCTGGTTGCGCGGGGCACCAGAGGCGTGGGGAATGGACTTTTCGGCGGGTTCGAGTATGTGCGCCGTGAGCAGTTGGGTAGCTTCTACAACTTGTAGGTGTCCTATGGATGTGTGGTGTAGTTGGGATGTCTCTGTAAATGTATTCCAGGTAGCTCTTGCTTCATTAAACCTTTTATGGGAAGATGGACTGCTCGGCCCTGTACCTATGTACGTTAATGAAGTAGGGAAATGGTCACTACCTAATGGGTCCGTGCCCACACCCCACTCAAGACATGGAAAGAGAATTGCAGAACCAATAGCCAGGTCAAGATGTGAGTATGTGTTGTGACCTATGTTATGGTATGTAGGCTGTTTATTGTTGAGAAGGCATGCTCCAGAAGATGTAAGGAATTTCTCTATCAGGCGACCTCGGGCATCCGTTCTGGAAGAGCCCCAAAGAGAGTTGTGAGCATTAAGGTCGCCTGTAAGGATGTATGGTTCGGGCAGCTGGTCAACCAGCGCCTCGAAGTCGGAGCTCGTAAGTGCAACATCAGGATGAATGTATATGGAGCATACCATTATCATCCTATTAAATATTATTGTGCGAATGGCTACAGCCTCAAGAATGGTGTTCAAGGTGACAGGGTGGCATGCTAAGGATTTGCGGGCGTTTATGGCCACACCGCCAGAAGAGTGTGTGCAGCTATCCCTGTCTTTCCTGTATACCAGGTAACTATTCAAGAAATTTGTGTGTTTGGAATTCAGATGTGTTTCCTGGACACACATTAAACTTGGCTGGTTGGCATGCAGAATCTCATGCACGTCGTCAAGATTATTCAGAAGGCCTCTGCAGTTTCATTGAACTATGTTTTCTCTTCCCATTATGATGTGTTAGAGCTACTGGAGTGTGTGTGTTTGTTTATGTGTCGTCTTTCGAGGCTGTGACTCTCGCCTTTTTTGGCTTGTCGGGAGGCTTTGGCGTCGGGGCGCGTTCCTTGCGCTGCGTTGCAGGCAGGAACGGCCCGACATCTATCTCGTCGTCGGATGTCCGAGGGGTGCCCGACTGACCGGCCCCCCGGACTTGGCTCCCCCTCGGGAGCCCTTCGTTTGATCCGCCACCGCTGAGGACGTCCGGGGCGCCAGAGGTGGCACGGGCGGTGCGGTGGTGGTGGGAACCGGTGCGGGGCCCGTGGTGTCCGTCACCTCGGTACCCTCCAACGCACTGGAGGACGGGGAGACAGAGGCGGGAGCGGCACCGGTCCCGACGGAAGAGGTTGGCACCACAACCGCTGCTGCCTCAGCAAGCGGCTTGGTGGCGGGTTGGGCTGGCTGAGGCAACCCAGGGGGGGGGGGGGGGGCGGGGGGGGGACCAGGTCAGACTCGCTGAACTGGGTCCCTGTGGAAACCAGACGCCGCTCCGCCCCCCGGCGAGCTGCGTCGGCGTACCTCCCAAGGGGGAAAGAGGTGAACCTCTTTCGCGCCTCTGGGGAGGTGATGTTCTCAGTTACCCTGATGTTGATTATCTTTTTTTCAGTTTGAAATTTTTCGCACTTGCGGGAGTAGGCTGCATGAGCCCCCCACCCGCAGTTTACACAAGAGAGGGTGTCAGATGGACAGTTGTCGCTCGGATGGTCATGCGACGCGCATTTTGCACACGTCGTTCGGCCACGGCAAGAGTTTGTACCGTGCCCGAACCGCTGGCACTTAAAACAGCGCCGCGGGTTCGGGATGTAGAGACGGATGGAGCAACGGATAAAACCTGCATTTATGTATTGTGGAAGAACTGCGCGGTCGAAAGGCAAGATAATGTGTTTGGTGGGAATCTCCTTGTCGTCTCTGCGGATAGTGATGCGTCTCACGGCAGTGACGCCCTGATCCTTCAAGCCGGCAAGGAGATCCGCATCCGTTTCGTTCAAGAGATCCGTCTCGGATATCACACCTTGCGAGCTGTTGAGGCTCCGATGGGGTGTGACCCTGATGTCTAGATCAGCCAGTCTAGTCTGAGCTACAAGCTTCGTGGACTGCTGCTTGTCATTTACCTCGATTAGTAGTTCACCAGACCTTTGTTTTTTGCACTTATATGATTTTCCTACTATGGCTTCAAGATATTTTGCGATCAAGAAGACTGCCTCAGATGCAAGAGGGTGGGTTGGATTGAGGAACTCCATGAAAAGAAATCGAGAGTAATGATCTGGTTCAGGAAATGTCAAAGATGGCAATGAAGGAAAAGATACTTCGGTGCGGCCCCTTTTCAGGGACCGATCACGTTTAGGGGGGGGGGGGGTTTGTAGTTTGTAATTACCATAGGGCATAGTATAAAAGCAGGGAGACTGGGGTACTTTCTTCTGAAACCTTACCCTGATAGCCTGAGAGGTCCCGGAGCTCCCTGCCTGGTAAACAGACAGGGAGCCCATCCGCCGGAGCTTGACCTGGGCTCCGACGGCCACCGTTTGAGGCTTCTACCCTTCACCTTTAATCACATCACCACGGTAGGTTACAGTTTATGTTGTGGGCTCGGGGTCCGCGGTATCGCCAGTACCGTCACCAAGATTACTCAAGGTGCCCCGTGCGGGGTTGACAATGTTTTAGAACCCAACACAGTCCGGCAGCATGCGTTCACAATAATGCGATCACAATCATTCCTGTGTTGCAAAAAAGAGAAAAGTGTGGTACACAGCATTATAACAAACCAAGAAGTAAATCATTTGCCTAATGTTAAAGAAAATAACAGATCGGTGTAACAAATTACAGTGTGAAATTGTGCACTCTTATACATAAACAAAGCACAAAAATAAGCAAAACGGGGACAAGCGTGATAGTGCAAATACATGTAATGAAGCAGCGTTTTCGAAGAGTAACGTTAAAAAATGCCAAAATTCAAATTCTCATGGGAGCAATTCAAATTTAATAATTCAATTCAATTTAGATGCAACAATAAAAGCATAAAACTAAATACACGCAATAAAACAGCGTTCTCAAAATGCAACAAAAAAGGGGTGAATACATTTTGTTATGGCTCCAAGGTTAGGAAAAGTGCGCTTGAAGGACAGAATATTAAACCGTCCGCCTCCCCGTTCGTTATGCGTAGCACAGCCTTTTTGTTTATGCTACCGTCAAACCTGGCCACAGGTGTGTCATTAAAGACCTTGCGAAATTTCCAAGCTTCCATTCCGGCGTGCTTCAATCAACAAGAACGATTACGATGTTGCATCACCAGAGCTGGGCGCCAGCAATGCTGTAGCTGATTATAAAAGTTTCGGATAATACTCTTTCAGGTTCAGGTCACCAGCTTTGTTATTTTCCTCAAAAATAATTGGAGCATCTTAATGACATCAGCCTGTGTGTACCATGCACTTCTTACCACAGAACATATTCCATGTTCTAATTCTGGCAACAAAACAAAGGCCAATTTCACATTGACAGCCGTGCCGTCTCATTCTTCCGCAGATTTTTTTTCGAGACATGAGAAGGTATTTGTGCAAGCAGAACCCAATAAATTCCTGTACACATACATCACTAGATTACTTTCGATACGTACACCACATATAGTACATCACTCTTTGGCTGCGAGAACAAGCGAAAAGAAAAAGACCAAAGGCAAGGGGCTCATATCTACGAGCAATTGCCATCAAACAAATTATTTTGTGATGCTAACAGTGACGCTAAGATGACCTACTCTGCCAATTAAAAAAAAAGGAAGAAATAGTAGAAGAATGGTAACAAGGTTAGCCAAGGAAAGAAGTGTCCGGTTCACTGCGATACATATGGAAATTGGAATAGGTACCTAAGAGGGCACGACAACACAGGCATAAAATGAAGTATGGAAATTTTTGGGGAAAATTCAGGGCGTGGAAATGGAAAATGAAAAGACAACACCACACAGAAAAAAAAGGTAAGGCATAAAAGTAAGCAGGCAAAACGACAACATAAGCGCAGGAAGGATGCTGCCTGCTGGCAACGTCCCTACGCCACCTCTGTGTGTTTTGATCTCTTACGCACTTCAATCTTCTTCCCCATGACAAGAATTGGTTTTACTGCTTCATCTGCACATTATCCAAAACAAGTGAAATATGACTGATTTGCTGTGTACATGATGTAAATAGTGTACAAAAGTTTTGATGTTTTAAATTTTTCCCGAAGTGTAGCTGCTCCTTTGTGGCACGGTTTTGTGATTAATTGACTTGTGCAAATTACTTGTTTGCCTCATTTACTGCTAATATACACTGCCTCTGTTTGTGTTAGTTTATTTTGTTCTTCTGATCTTCTCCAGTGCATACGGTTTTTTATGTTCAAATTCGTTTTTCATCAAAACGTTTTTTTAGTTTTAGTGTGTTCGATTGTCGGCCTTAAACTTCCCCTAGCTTTGCTGGAGCAAGTTAGCTCCCCACATTATTTCCCTCTTGATTTCTTCTTGGGGGAGGTGACAAAAAAAATTTTAAATGGTAAAGAGCCCTGCAGTGATACCAATGAACACTTGCACTACTTTCTTTGTGCTTAGAAGAACTGAAAGCTATAGTTACCACCAGCCCAGAATGGCACTGCGTGTTTTGCGTGATACCCTTCTAGTCTCTCCTTTGCTTTTGTTAAGATGTTTTAGGCTGCTAGTAAATACATTGTTTGCCACTTAAAGCAACCCGTCAAAGGTGATAATATAGTTTTTATGACGTTCCCTAAATATGCAACCAATTACAATATTCTAAGCTTACTTAAAAAGAGAATAAACCTCTTTAGTGAGTTTCCTCGTGCACATAGCCTAGTACCAATATTAGGCTTGGGTATTCATGGTTATTGAATATAAGCTAATCCAAGGGCTTCTACATAAAAGCATTCAACTGGCGACAAAACGTTGACAGACGTTTTTCAGGAACTTCATAGACAGGCATTTACATATTCTAACAAAAAACGTAATTTTTCAGCATAAACTGCTTTAAATATACTATATTCCTCATGTTCGTAGAACAAAAAGTACAAGCGCTCTTCGTTTGTTCCTTGTATTGACAGCACAAGAACGTAATTCGGAGCAGTACTCACGAGTCTACACTGATATTCCACACAAAATTGACACTTATTTTCTTCCGCCACTGTTTACTAGGGGGGATCTAACTTGCAAAACCAGACTCAAAAACTTGCGTTATTTCAGCATGCAGTGCATAGACTTTCCTTTTTTTTCAAGACGCGTACGGTGTATAGAATGGGCGTAATCTTAAAAGAGCCCCACCACTTTATAGTATTTGTTCCATATTCATGCAACACATATCTTGAAGTGGCGTTTAAAAAGACGCGGTAACGAGCCTCCCCAGTTTACTGAAATCGGAACATTGAACATGCATACGTCTAATGCTCAATATAGGTCTGCTGAATCAGACTTTTTGGAGCAACACAGAAGCGTTTCTTTTTTTCGCCACTGGCGACCTTCTAGCTTTGAGAATCACGTGATCGGGACGACGTTTCCACGCGAAGCAACTCGACTGGGTTATAAATAAATCTAGCACACGCATTTCTCGGCATTCCTGTCCTGTTCAAGCTTCTTTTCGCTAGAAACGCAAGTGGTTTTAAAGGGCATCCAACAGAGCGCGACGAGAGAATCACCTGACGCATCAGCTAACGCTTGCGTCAGCTGCTTGTATTGTCGCCCTCCGTTGGGGGGGGGAACAGAAGGGAGATTGTGAAGGAGTTTGACACATGTTAAAACAGCAGAGACGGGACAACAAAGAAAAGACTACACAGGACCGGCGCTGGACATCAACTGAATTCTTTTACCGCACACAAAAGATGATATACAGAAACAGCGCATTCGCGAGCATGGACGAAGGAATCAGGAAAGACACCAGGAAGGAAAAAGCAACCAGGGGGAAGCGATTCATTCGTAAAGCAAGAAGAGAGAGAGAGAGATGAAACGTTTATTATTAGGAAAAAAAGGAGGTGGCGCGATTGTCTTAGGGGTGGTGCCCTCATTCCAGAAGGGAAGCGAATGGACTCAGGATTTTATTGAACAGTCTTTCTGCTTCAGGTCATTTGAATTGCTGAAGGGTGCTAATTATTGGGTAATTCGGGTTTTATTCATCAATAGGTTCCCTTTTACGGCCTCTTTCCGAAAATAGTTTTGTATTTTGAAGTTCCAACGTATGTCAAAAACAGATTTAGCCCTGGCCAATCCCCTCTTGTCGGTACGTGCCGAAATCATTGAGGACATCATCATCAGTCATGGGAGCTCACCTGCATTAGGCAGAGTGCGGGGGTTGGAATAGCGGGGGAAATAATGTAGGATAAAGAAAAGTAAACATACAAAAGCTGATGAACGAATAGAGAAGAGTCATGCCACTGTGGTTCATTCCGTCGCACACGACACACCTAGAACACTGCTTGCTGGCATCAGGCATCAGGCATCAGGCTCCGTCTTGGTGACGAGAAGCCTAGACGGGAACTGTGAAGCGTAAAGGCGAGCTTGCTGTGACGTGGAGTGAAGTCTACGGCGGTCCCGACTACTTCGCAGTTCGCGTGAATGGAGTGTGGCCGATATACGGGTAGTGGGGCGCGGGAGCTGGCACTCGATTGCCCACACCAGCAGAGCGACAGCAGGGCGGCATCCAAATCCATGGCCATGGCCCCCGCCGACAACGGGCCGCCGAAACGAAGTCCTTTTGAAGCGTACCAGCCCGAGAAAACACGTCCGCTGAACTCTTAAGCGACGACCGAACTGCCCTGCCACATCCGCAAAGATTAGCTCCGAGCGTACGAAGTGCGCACTACTCGAGGCGCTGTCCTTCCAAGTTGCGGAGAATTTAACACTGCAGCTAACGCGTTAGCATGGCAAAAAATTGCCTACTTACGACAAGAAAATCTTCACACAATATTTTTACACAAGAAAGTAGTCCCACCGTATTCACTGCAACGGAGGCTGCCATGATGGAATTCATTGGTTGCTAGGTGAATACCGATAACTGCCGCCAACTTAACTTAGCAAGAAGACAGCGGGCAACGCTCTAAAGATTTCCGCCTAGGCGGCTCTGTGGCTAAGGCGTTGCGCTGATGAGCACGAGGTCGCGGGTTCGATTGCCGGCAGCGGCGGCCGCTTTCTGCTTGTCGCGAAAAGTGAAAACGACCGTGTATACGAGATTTCAGCGCACGTTAAAGATCCGCTGGCGGTCAAAGTTTATCCGGACCCCTCCACTACTGCGCGCCTTATTGCCTCCGTTGTGTCGGCGCGTTAAACCCTACAAAAAATCAATCAAATCAACGCTAGAAAGGTGGCATTATGGCTGCGCTGGGGTTGAGCACGATTCAAGGCACGGGCTGTCCAGGCAACTTTTTCTCTATAGTCAGTAGTAATAAATGTATGATCGGGCCCTTCTCTCGACCATTTCTGTACATTGTGCGGGATGCTGAAAGTGCTCCCTCCATGCGCGTGATTACTTTAGGATGGCTCACCATGTGCGGTCTTCTACTGCGGACAGAAGCAATGGTTCTTCGTTTCCTACTCAAATAGGGTCCTAGCTAGGATTCGCATTTCAAGAGTGTCTCATCCGAAGGAAGGCATGCCAGTTCCACAGCGTCAGGTTCTGATGTTGTCGTCGTCGTCCCGGAAACAGGCACGGCAAAATGAAAATGTCTGAAAGAACGGCGATTTCTCACCCACGCTCTCTTGCGCGTTGCGTTCCGACGCTTTCATAGTCAAATAAAGTACTATGTTCCTTCCCTGATATTCCGGAAACCAAGCCGGTACTGGGGATGCGTCACGGTCAGAAACACCCGTCATTGAAAGAGTCCAGTTCTCGTTGTTTTTTTATCTTTTCTTTATTTAGAGATTACCCCGCATTGCCCGAAGGCGCTACACCAGGGGGGTTGCAGCATGGACATAAATGAATCTTCATTTTTATAGCACACTTGTGCTTCAGACAACCTGTTCCACTCTTTAATGGTTTTTACAAAAAAAAAATGACTTAGCGAGTATATCCATCTTGGTACAGCATTCGCCTATTTTGAAAACATGTTCAGTTTTATACGAACGGTAATCAGGTTCTTTGAAGTAATTTTCTTTCTTAATTCCTGTTTCATTGTGAAATATCTGAAAAAAAACATTAATAGCAATTTTCGTCGTCCTGAGGAAAGCAGCTCCCACTCAAGTTCGTTTTTTATATGAGTGCAACTATCTCCCCTCTTGTACCGTTCCAAGACGAACCTAGCCGCTCGGTTTTGAATTTTCTCTAGTACGTCAGGCAGGGTGACTTGGGAGGGATCCCATACGCCCAGGCATAATCTAGTATAGGTCATGCACATGTCAAGTAAGACGTCTTCTTTAGGCTTTCTTTGGAGTTTTTAAGTTGCGTTACAAAAAATTCAGCGCCCTTCCACCTTTCCCCACTACGTCGCTTACATGTGCATTCCATGAGTAGTCGGAAGAAAACGCTACACCTAGATATTTATAACTAGAAGATTTTTTTACAGGCTCATTGTTTAAAAGGTACCCAGTCTCAATTGGCTTCCGTTTCCTTGTAAAAGCAACGTGAACACTTTCTATTATTTAAATTCATTTTCCACGTAGAGCACCAATCCTGAACACGTTCTAAGTCAATTTGCAGTTGGGTAGAGTCACTCTCTCTTCTGATTTGTTTGTACACGACGCAATCGTCTGCAAACAGTCTGACACTTCAATGAATACTTACTAAAATAACAATATTATGAACTAAAAAGAAAAGTGGCCCCAATTCAGAGCCTTGTGGGACTCCCGACGTCACTTCAACGTGCTCAGAACTTTTGCCGCTTAAAATGACACATTGTCGATGTTGACACAATTTTCTAGCCACTTAAGCAAACCAGGATCTATGTTTAGTCATTTAAGTTTACAAAGAAACGAATGCGTGACAGTATCCAGTGCTTTACAAAAATATAACAAAATACAGTCGGTTTGACCCCCTGAATCAAGGTCAGATGCCAGATCAGGGTAAAATTCAACAAGTTGCGTGGTCCATGAGGACCCCTTGCGGAACTGGTGTTGGCAGTTTGTAAGGATGTTGTTTTCAATGAAGTGTTTCATTATTCCGGAATAGAGAATATGTTCCATTAATTTGCACACTAGTGAGCTTGAAGAAATTGGTCTGTAATTTTCAGCATTCTTTTCGATTCCCCCCTTATGAACTGGAACGACATAGGTAATTTTTCAGTCATGAGGTAAAACACCTGTCAACTAAGATTGTTCATAAATTATGTGCAGATACAGTGAGATCGGTTCAGCACAGCGTCTCAAAATACGCAGAGAAATTCCATCGGGGCCAATTGCTTTTGTTTCATCTATTTGCTTTAGTAGCTTTGCAATGCCACTTACGCTAATATCAATCGGGTTCATTCGGGATACGCTACTTTCGTAGAATAAAGAAGTGAAATCCTGTATTGGTGAAAAGATAGATTTGAAAGAATTGTTTACGCAGTTCGCCTCGGCTGTCTCATCAACAAAAGCTTGGTTATTGTATACGATATGTTTATACCCAGACTGTCAGACCCGCACCCTTTAATACATATTGCCAGAAAGGTTTACGGTCGGCTCTCAATTTATCATTTAGTTTTTTTTAAACAGGTGTCTCTGGCCTCTTTTATAACTTTTTTAAATTCTTGGGTAAGCTGACACAATTTTTGGCAATGACAAGCCCGTTTAGTTTGTTTGAATTTAGCAAGTGGGCGCTTTCTTCTTTTGATTAGCTGCAAAAGGCGAGATGTCACTCAAGGCTTTCTCCGTTTTTTAGTTTGCAAAATTTACATTTGGTACATGTTCGTCGGTGAGTTCAAATACTTATTTTTGAGAAACCTCCAAAGATCATGCACATTCACATCATCCGCCAGGCACACCAAAAGAGGTAAGTAACTATAAAGTCTTTCACATATACTGGAGTAATCACCTCGATGAAAAAAAAACTCTTCTATTCCCGTGGCACTTTAAGCGAGGAATTTTTGTTTTTATAGTTGCGACTACGGACTGATGGTCACTTACACCCGGGATGATCGTGACCGAATTAACAAAGTATGGCCAGCTGCAAAACAACAAGTCTAAAATACTGTTTTCACGGGTTGGCTCGTTAACATACTGCAGTAGCCCATAAGTATCTACAATATTCTTCATTTTCATGTTAGCGTGGGTACACGTTTTCACTGCGCACATATTATCGCTCCAGTCGAGGTCGGGTTAATTGAAGTCACCGGAAAGCAACCTAACTTGATCTGAACCTTCCGCGATAACTTCGCTCAGTGCTTGAAGTGTCGCTATATCAGAGTTTGGTGGTCGATAAACTTCTCTGACGGTGAAGGAAAAATTATCAGCTAAAGTAACTTTACACCACACGGCTTCCAGCGCATCATGATTATTATCAAGAGCGTGGGAGCTCAAATCGGACCTCATAAGCACAAAAACGCCTCCACCAAGGCTCTGCCTGTCTTTGCCATACGCAATAAATTTTTATAAAAAAACTTCACTATCGCTGATTGACGGGTTCAGCCAAGACTCTGTGCCGAATATTATATCAGCCTTTACAGATTCTATCAAGACTACAAGTTCATCCACTTTATTGCTCACGCTTCGGCAATTCACAACTAAAGCACGGAGGTCGAGACAAGGCCGTGTCTTCTTTTGGGCACTGCGCCAACGTTTTGTGACAGGGACCACTTCATCCTTTTCTTTGTCCTGCCTAAAAGCTCTATAGTTTATAATAATCTTGTCAAAACTCAGCTTTACATTGTTATTTTAGATAAGGAGCATCTCATGCTCGGTGGGATGTCACTTGTCCTTGCTCCGTCCGCCGCGCCTCTGATGGTGATTGTGGCAAGATGCTTCTAGGGATTGGCCAACCAAAACTTCCATCACGAGATAGCTTCGCGTTCAACCACCGCCGTCATCTTCCCGTAGGGGAACCACTGAAGAAGAACGAGGAGAAGAAGACAAAGCTGCGAAGAAGAGGGCGTGTACGTTGCTAATTCATTACGCCATACCTTCGTGTTCAACCACCTTCCTCATTTTCCTGTAGGGGAACCGCTGAAGAAGAAGAAGAAGAAGACGAAAAAAAAAGAAAAATAAAAAGAAGAAGAAGAAGAAAAAGAAGAAGAAGAAGAACACAAAGCTGCGAAGAGCAGGGCGTGTACGTTGCTAATCCATCATGATATAGCTTCGTGTTCAACCACCTTCGTCATTTTACTGTAGGGGAACCACTGAAGAAGACAAAGCTGCGAATAGGAGGGCGTGTACATTGATCTCAGCCGGTGCACAAACGTCAACAAGCTTTACCTCACCAACGCTGACGGAGACTACCAATTCTACCACAAAGACGACAACATCGACAAGAACATGATGGACGAGTTTCGGCGCCTCTAGAACCACCGCCTACTCACCGTCACACAACAGTACTTGCGTGCCTTTGCCACTGGTGTGGACTCGGACGCGGAATTCCTTCTGGCGCTACAAAACACCGGATCACTCATCATAACGGCAACAAAATGGAACTACACGGAACCCCCATGATGTTTCGCATCCTCATCAGGGTTCCCCACGGGAAGAAGGTGTACGTTTTTTTCATTAAAGTTTATTAGGTGGTCGCCAATGTGAGCAATTTTCTTGTCTATGTTATCTTGTTTCTGAGATACATCGGAGATGAATTTGAATATATCTTGCTTTTTTGCAGGTCAACTGTTCTGGCGTGCAATTCGCGAAGCAGTTTGACATTTATTTATTTATTTATTCAAAATACCTTACAGGCCCATCAGGGCATTTGGTAAGGGGGGCAAAAGGGCAGATCATAAAAAAATAACATCAGAAGTTATACAAAAACTAGATATATAATACAGCAACAACTCAGTGAAACAAGAGAAAAAGAACCCGCCGCGGTGGCTCAGTGGCTAAGGCGTTGCGCTACTGAGCACGAGGTCGCGGGTTCAATTCCCGGCCGCGGCGGCCGCTTTTCTGATAAAGGCGAAAAGCAAAAACGCCCGTGCGTACGAGATTTCGGCCCACGTTAAAGATCCCCAGGTGGTCAAAATTAATCCGGAGCCCTCCACTACGGCGCACCTCATCGCCTGCGTTGCGTCGGCGCGTTAAAACCGTACAATCAAAATCAATCAAGAGAAAAAGAACATAATAAAAGCGAGCAAGAGTGGCAAGAAAATAAGTACAAGCAATAATAACATCTAGTGTGGTAGCCGCAGCCACAAAAAATGGAAAGAAAGAAAAAGGAAAACATCATGTTGCTACAAGAAAGGAATGCCAGCGTTCTTGTTTGGTGATTTTACATGGAAAAATGCTTGTGCAGGTGATTGCGGAATGTTTCTGGGTTAGTCAGCGATACAATATTATCAGGCCGATCGTTCCATAACCGTATAGCACGTCGGAGGGCAGATGAATTGAAAGATTTTGTGGTGCCGTAGATTCTGGTGAAGCTGCATTGATTACATAATCTGCGTGATGTGGAAAGAGGGCTTACAGTGGGTAATGGGGAGGGTCTGGCACGATTAATGTATTTGTGAAACATGCATAGAAGCGCGATTTGTCGTTGGATATGCAATGGTTCTAGTGACAGATTATGTTTTATTTTTGTTACGCTTGAACTGAAGTCGTATGATTTGGATATAAACCGAGCTGCGCGATTTTGTACGGCTTCCAGTTTATCAACTAAATAATTTTGATAGGGGGACCTAACTGAGGACGTGAACTCTAGTTGTGGTAATACAAATGTTTTATAGGCTAGTTGACGAATGTTATACGGAGAAGCATGCAAATTTCGATGTACGTATCCTAATGATCATGCGGCTTTAGCACATATTGCGTTAATGTGGGTGGACCATGAAAGATTTGCCGTTAGGAGCACGCCAAGGTATTTATATGTTCAGAAACTATATGTTCAGAAACTATATGCTCAGAAACTAAATGGTTTTTCAGGAAATACGAAAAGTTAGAGTTAGTGTGTTTTTGGCTAAAGGATATTTTCTGGCATTTGGTTAAGTTTAAAGACATTTGCCATGTGTTGCACCAATCGCAGATAAGGTGCAGGTCTTTTTGAAGGGTTACGTGGTCAGTGGGGTCATTTATTTTTCGATAAATTAAGCAGTCGTCAGCAAAAAGGCGCATGCAGGATGTCACGCGTGAAGGCAAATCATTAATAAATATTAAGAAGAGTAGGGGACCGAGAACGCTGCCTTGAGGCACACCCGAAGTGACTGGGGACAGCGGCGAGGTATAATCACCTACTACCGTGAACTGTACACGCATAAAAAGAAAGTTACGAAGCCAAGATAATGTTAAAGAATCTAGTCGAAGGGCGGACAATTTAGAGATTAAACCGCAATGGGAGACACGGTCGAAAGCTTTTGAAAAATCAAGAAAAATACAGTCATTTTGCAAGGTATTGTCCATGTTATAGAGCAAATCAGTGGTAAATTCAAATAACTGCGTGTCACAAGAAAAACATTTTCTGAATTCATGCTGGTTATCAAAGAAAAAGTTATTGGTTTCCAGGTGAGAGTAAATGTTAGAAGCGATAATATGTTCAAGCAATTTGCAACATATGCATGTTAGTGAAATAGGACGGTAGTTGTTAGGTGAATTTTTATTCCCAGATTTATGTATTGGCACAATTTTAGCCGTTTTTCAGTCACTCGGCAACTGTCCGGATGATAGGGACTGCAAGAAGATGTGGTACAAAATCTTACTTGAAATAGACTTGGTATTTTTTAGTATTTTCGAATCATTATTATCAACTCCTGCGGAGGTAGATAGTTTAAGGTTATTTATAAGACATTCAATTCTTTCGGCAGTTATGACAATCGGTTGCATGTATGGACAGTCTAGGTCATCAAAACAAGGAACGCTGGAATAATCTTCCTTAGTGAATAGTGACGAAAAAAATGTGTTGAATACGATGGGGCAGTCACTTTCAGGAATGGGAATGTGCTCGTCATCGTGTAATACAATCTTGTTAGTATCGTGTGGGGTGGATATTTCTTGCCAAAATTTTCTGGGGTTAGTTTTTAGGATAGAAGATAGGTCATTTGAGACGTATTTATTTTTAGCAGTAGACACGGCCAACAAGGACTTTTGCCGACACTTTTTGTATATCTGCCAGGCCTCCTTAGTACCCGAGCCTCTGGCACTTTTGTATAAGCGTTTCTTCTTGTTTCTTTGTGCATAAAGAGACCTATTTAACCATGGGTTAGCTCTATCATTTGAGATGGATATTAGTGGCACGTATTTCTTAACGAAAGTAGATATTTTATTTCGAAAAAGCAACCAGTTAGTATCAAACGAGCGACTTTCAAAGAAGGGCATTAGTTCTGTAGTATAGAATACCTCCAGCTCTCTGTTCATTTCATTTTAGTTTGCCTTGTTATATTCGTAAATTTTTTTACATTGAAGACGGGAGGCAGTAATGGCACGTTAAGTGTTATAATGAGCATAATATGATCACTGAAACCATCTCTGTTCAAGACAGAGTGAACGCTTTCAGGAGTACTTGTAAATGCTAAATCTAAATTGTGGGATCCTCGGGTGGGTTCATTAACTACTTGGAAGAGATTGAAATATAAAGTAAGATTGATTAGTTCTAATGAATCACGACAACACGATGATAGATGAACCCAGTCAATGTCCGGAAAATTGAAATCACCAAAGAGATACGTTTCGTGGGCAGCACATAACTGGGTAGCTGTAGCCACACTCGTGCGCAAGTCATTCAGAAAGGAAAACGGGGAATTAGGAGGGTGGTAGCAAACACCTATTAGTATTTTAGCGGCACACATTAAACAAGCAACCCATATGATTTCGACGCCAGAGTCAAATGACAAAAGGTATGAAGAAATGGTTTTCTTAATGGCTAGCAAAACACCACCACCTCTTTTGTTCGTCTTATCTTTACGATATATTTTATATGATTTGTTATCGCGGAGAATTTCGATATCGTTTATGTCAGAATTCCTCCACGTCTCTGTTAGGGCAAGGATGTCGGCATTAGTATCGTCTAAGAGGGAACAGACATAGTTACGTTCATGCAGTACGCTCCAAATGTTGATTAAAGCAATTGATAGTGACGAACCTGAGCGAGGTAACAGAGGCTGATTTGCAACTTGAGGGCACGTCGAACCTTGTGGCTATCTTTTACATAGGACGAGGGTCTGTTGCATTGTCATAAAAGTACGTTTTTTTATCTATGTGCAGTTTGTCAACAGTAAGCTTGAAAGGTTGGTCTAGATCTCGGGCAAACGTTACTAATTTCCTTCTAGCTAACCGAGTTGAAAAGGAAAAGTCTTCACCGATAGCGAAATCTGTTTTTTAGTTTGTGAGCAGCGCCCAGGATATTATTCTTGTCTTTGAATGAGGTGAATTTCGCAATTATTTGACGGTTTTTTTTTCTGTAGTTAACTTGCCTAATCTATGCACACGTTCGAATTGAACACAGGTTGTAGGAACCTGTCATGTCTCAGTCATGTCTGCTTTTTTTGCGATCCGGAGCGCGTATCGGGACCAGGATTCACCTCGAGATCACCGGTCGTTACCAAAAGCCGCCATGTGACGGCCGCAAGGCCGCAAAGAACGTGTAGCAACACGTTTCGGCAACGAAACAGCAGTAGGGTGCGGTCACTAGTTTTTTACTGTAAAAGGATGGGTGGTAACAAACCTGCAGAGAAAAGGAGCAGATGGGATTACCCACCTGCACGGCGACGCCGTTTCTGTGCCCCCTTAGCCTGGAGGTCCTTGAAATACCCGATACTGCTTGACGTCACCAATTTCGTTGATGCTTTCGTTCGGCTATATCAATAGGGCCATCGAGTGGAGGAATATTGGGCGTGTTTTCAATTTGGCACGTGTGCCGGTCAATCCATGATAATTGTGGCGCAGTATTCTTGACAAGACATGGCTGGATGTCCTGATCTTGGCAGGAAATCCCGGGCAGAATCTGCAGAGCAAAGTAGCAGATGGGAGTAGCCACCTACATGGTAACGCTGTTTCCGTGGCCATTCTCACAAGTAATGCAGTTTCCGTGCCCACTCTCGAAGGTAATGCCGATTTTCAAAGGTATCCCACTATCAGAGGTAACGCAGTAAATTCACGTTACGGTGAATTTACGAAATGTTCGCCTTATTTTAATACTATGTGAGGTCCCAAAGCAACACTTATCCCCGTAAACACTATATAAAAGAAAAAGCCTCAGGCTAAACATAAAATTAGTAGGAGAAAAGTTCTGATACAAAGTTTACATAACTAAACAACGGTATTTACACGGTAAGAAAAAAATTACTATCTAACCTAACGTGATTTTTTCGGAATCTGTAAGCTGCCATATACTAAAAAGCACGGAAACCTATGAATGATATATTGCGGAACATAACTAATAGACATAGGAATTACTACATCAGAGAATTTCTTATGTCCAGGACGGCGCAGCTCAAGGTGGGGTCACACGCATCGCCGGAGACCCCCACGGGGAGCACAGGGACGCCTAAGGGCTCAGTACTCTCTCCCTTCCTGTTCAACGCCACTATGATTGAACTTGCCAACAGGCTGAAGGGTATTGACGAAGTAAACCACAGCATCTAGGCAGACGACGTCACGCTGTGGACTGCGGGCGGCCGAGACGGCGACATACAAGAACGCCTCCAGGAGGCCATCGACGCTGTCGAGGCACACGCAAAAACCCTAGGCCTCTCGTGCTCCACCGAAAAATTGGAGCAGCTTACCTACCAGCCCACACGCAGGGGCAGAAAACCCAAGTGCGGGCCCCAGACGCACAGCATAACGCCAAAAGTGGGAGAAACTCCGATCCCCGAGGTGTCCGAAATACGAGTCCTCGGCCTGCATCTGCAAGCCAACGGGCACAATGGCAATACCGTGCAATACTTAGAAAAGACAGCCCACCAAATCACGCGACTAATTACGCGGATTGCCAGCAAGAACAGGGGCATGAAAGAACAGACGCTGCTAAGGCTCGTCTACGCCTTCGTTATTAGCAGGGTTACATATGTATCCTCGTTCCTACCCCTCAAACAGGTAGAGAAGCAGAAAATCCACAGAATCATCAAGAGAGCACACAAGCAAGCCCTCGGGATACCAATATGTACCCCAAACGAGAAATTCGACGCGTTGGGTGTACACAGCACGCTCGAAGAACTCATCAAGCCGCAACGCACTTCGCACCTCGAACGCCTCACTAAGACGGCCACCGGCAGACACCTACTCGATAGCCTGCGCATTCCATACGAGAGAACCTTCGGCGACAAGCTCTCCGTCCCCGCCGAACTACGGAAAGGCATCCGCGTTCCACTTCTTCCTAAGAATATGCACCCGCTATACAACGAGAAGCGGAGACAGCTGCGAGCCCAGGCGCTCAAGAAACAACTTCGAGAGGATCCGCACGTCGTTTATACAGACGCGGCCACTTACGAACCACGTGGAACTATGGCTTCGGTCGTCACTGACCACTCAGGCAAAGTTCTAGCCGCCTGCTCCATCCGAACCAAACACGCGGAGGAGGGCGAAGAACTGGCCATTGCACTAGCCCTAGCAACGACCCATGCGCGGAAAATCGTTAGCGACTCCCAGCCAGCGATCCGCAATTTCGCACGAGGAAGAATTTCCGGCGTGGCGCTAAGGGTTCTTGCCCGCCGCGAGACAAACCAAAATGCCACAACCACGTTCATGTGGACGCCCGCACACGCGGCACTAGAAGGCAATGAACGGGCCAACGAGGCTGCTCGAGATCTTACCCACCGAGAGCCCCGCAACCCGGCTCACAATCAATGGACAACGCCAAGGATCGCCTCTGTGCTTACCGAGACGTGCTCGAGCACTACAAAGGGGAAATACGAACCTACCCGGCTGCCCACCCCTCGCTCACCAAGAAGCAAGAAGTCGCGTGGAGACGCTTCCAGACGAACACGTATCCTAATCCAGGCATTTACAGGCACTTCCATCCGGACATGCACGACGGCAAATGCAAGCACTGCCCCGAAATTGCAAGCTTGACACGCATGTTATGGGAATGCCCCAGTACTCAGAAACAAGATTTTAGCGATACCAAAGGCACATTTATTATAACTAGTAAAGAGCAATGGGAGACCGTGCTACGCAGCGAAAACCCTGACATCTAGCAGTGGGCCGTCCAAAGGGCCGAAGACGCCGCCAGGAGTCAAGATATCTTGGCCTTCGTCGAAGGCGCCACGGGCCTGAATAGGCCTCTTCTTTGGACTAAATAAAGTTATTTCCTCCTCCTCCTCTGAATTAAAGCTGTGTACGTCACTGATGTTTTGAGTAGACATCGCGTTAGCATATACCAAAGGTCGAGTATAACGCCAGCTAGATTTGGTAGGATGTGTTCCTTCAAGGGGATAAGTTTTATTTATGTTTCTTTGGAATTGGCAGAAGCTTATTAGTTAAGCTGCATGGGTGCTCACCTTTTTTTTGCAAAGTTCACGGGAAGTGGCCTTGCAAGCAACGTTCTTACTTTTTTAAGTGAGGATGTGTGGCATGGGGATATATCTAGAATGCCTAAAAATATCCGTCGCCAACTAACGCGCTGCTGGTGCCGCCGTTAGTCCTAAAGTACGTGTACTGAGAGGAAAACGTAGTGTTGTTCTAACTCCTGTGCATTGCAAGCATGAAATTCACAGCTGCAATCATCGTTACAGGCCTCATATTATTTCAACTCAGTTACGTGTGAGTAAACTTTTAATGATTGCCGCAAAAGAACCAAAAGTTCCCAATTTTACTCTTTGTTACTTTACTAAAATATTGCTGAGTAAAATCAGTTGTGCAGGAAATTCTTGTTTCACGAAATATTCTTATTACCCCTGGCAGAAATTTTCATTTATCAGTATCTGTCTTAAGTAATTTGTTTCGGTGGTTTTACTTCAGCACATGTTTGTGTGCTTCAGGGCATAATTCGCTGGAGTGAAAAAGCGCCTGTCCTTCGGAGAGACACTAACCGTAAAGAACTGCAGTATCGCTGTACTAAAAATAAGAAGATAAAAGAGGTCACTATGTTTTGAACTGTTCTTTGGCAAATGGGAAATTGAGCTTTCGACAAACCATGACGAGCCTTATGACAAGAAAATATGCTTTTAATTTGACCGTTAAGAACTGACAACCTGAAAACTTCTCGGCAGCTTTTGTGCTTACATTTTGTGGCCACAGAACACTTCACACCTCTTGCCAATTGAACTGTATCCTCGTAAATGTATGATACCAAACCTGGAAAGAGAATATATAGAACCCAAGTAGAAACAATATTCGATTACTCTAATTTGTTCGCTTTGTTCCTGATTGAAGCATTAGCCATTAAGACTTCCTATGTAGCTTCTTGTAGTTTATTAAGAGCAGGAAGACATGAAACCGAGCTAAACGGCCGGAAAGATATCCAGGCACATACCATGGTTTTCGTTTCTGCGCGAGATGACGAGAATACAGCGAAAAAAATAAAGCGCCACGGAAACAAAAATGGGAGAATATGTATCTGCGTGCTCAATTTTTTTTGGAAAGCAATTCAATTAGTCAGCGTGAATTTTTTTATAAGCAAGAACATGGGCTTCTCTTGATTCGGTGAAGAAGGTGGTCGAGACCACTGCATTACAGAGTCTTTACCTTGAGCAGGAATGTCCTCCTAACACCCCGCCTGAAGTTAGAGCCCACGTGTTTGTAGCGTTAAGAAAGCCAAAAACCAAGTGCGTGCACCGCATTTGTGTAAACCCTGTACGTCTGGTCACCGGAACCCAATGGTTTTTCAAAGTCTTGCAACTCCCTTTGAGAAAGCAAACTTGACAGAGATCAAAACAGCCGAAGCGGAGATGGCCTAAAGTAAATGATCCAAGACGTACAGCCCTACATTGGAAAAAGCCAATTTTACTCCTATAGTTAAGGGGAGTCTGTGGCGCCAAACGGGGAAGCATCCTCCTAGCAGCGTAAGATTGTTTTTAAGAAAACAGGTTTTGTTAAGTGAACAACGCAAGAATATATTTGAAGCATACCAGTAAATATATTTGAACACTGGCTTCCAGCTACTGACAAAACTAGCACGACCATTACATACAGACTGACAAAATTGTAATAAATCTCAGCTCCGGCTTCCAGAGACTACCACGCCGTGGGGATGCTCGTCCTGTATAAAAAGCTTCTATAGACTAGATTGGGCTAAACAATTTCGCAACGACCTTGAATTATGCATTTACGACTAGCGCGGATACTTTCAAGGCAAAAGGGACGAAAATATCGGCGTGGGTGATATGGTCTTCTACTGCGCTGGATTATGCTGCTATTTCCGGTGCACCAACCTGGACAGTAAAAATTGGAAAGCGCCAGTGAACGAAGTTTGCTGCCCCTTTAGCTTCGTCTAGTGACTAGATTGTCCTATGTTCCGAAGCTACTATTTTAAGTGGGAGTTCTCTGTACGAGAATACGAAGGAAATTATCCATTTGTCCAGGTACAACGACGTAAGAAGGGGCATGGCCAAAAGTTTGTATTATGCAAGTTTTTAGATGCGGAGCATCTTATAGTCTGGGGATGTCCCGCGTCGGCGTCCGCACTCACACTGCGCATGCGCAACTCTGCTCCTTCCCTCTCTCCCATGGCTGCGCGATACTCCCGCCACTTCTTCTCTCGTACCAGCAGCGTGCACTTCGCTTTCGCTTCTCCCGCGTTCTCGCTGCTGCATTTGCGGCGCCTGCTCGCCGCTTGCGCATCTCTCCTCGTCTCGTCTCCTCTCCTTCAACCTTGAATGTGAATCGGGTAGTGCGCTGCGCGCGTTCAGTTCAGCTCTTGCTGCGGTTGACTCTACTTCACTCCGTTCTTCCGATGAAGTGTGATGGAAGCAACAGTCCTGCCAGTTAGGGGGTCCCCCAAATTCGACTACAAAAACAACGGAAACACGATACAACCCCGAGATGCTCCGCATCTACTCAGCGTTCCCTTCGGGAAGATGGGGCTTATTTTTATCACTGCGTCTTGCGGTCTTGGTAAAAAATGCAATTACGCTAGACATCAGTGTGAGTGCGTAACAACAATATAATTCAGTAAGGTGAAAGTCCTTGTATACGCTCACCACGGCATTCTTACACCAGGAGCAGCTGTAAATATTACGTTAACAACACCAAAAGCGGTCACGTTCGGTGCACACAGAAGAACACAAATACAACGCTTTCGCGGAGCTTGCAAATTGACAATCCAATTGAACCGAAGGGGAATTTTTGCCGTACATAAAGACTCGTGGGCAAGCCTTATTGTTTTTTTATTAAAAGCTTCGCAAAGTGATCGCTACGAACTTTGACTCAAATTATTATTTGTCTTTCAGACTCGTGAATTTTCATCAGAGATAAAAAGCACTGCTCTTGAATGTTTCATTAAAATCCAGAAGGTTCTGTGATGCAAAACATTATTCCCCGTATTCGCTGTTGCTGACATTTCTTAAGTTGGCGAGGGTCGTGCATGACCGCGTATTGTTTGCGACAAAAGAAAAATTTCCTTAACACAACGTGCCTTTTTAAAGGACGAGTTCCTAGAAATCAATTTTTGTGCTTTCCTTTGCTTCACCGCCTCGCCGCATTTAACGAATGTCAAGTCACCTCAATTTATTTTCAGCTGGAAAAGGGAAAAAAAGACCTTTGATTTCATTTTACACAACAATATCACGGCAAATTTAAACGAATTCGCTTATGTTCAACATTGCTGGTGGTTTGGAAGCTGCTCAGAAAATTTCCTCATGAACTAACTGATGTATACGTTTGCTGAGGCTGTGCGTGTTATTATAGGACGAGCGAGAAGGGTCCAACTTTCCCTGTTGTTTTAACTAAAACCATCTTTTCTGCCATCGTATGCATACCACTGGAGGACGTTTCTTCCACAGGACTGCAGTATAAATTACAATGGTTACAGAAAAGTAGACACCTTCAATATTGTTGTTGCTATGGAATGATGGCACTTCCGAGAATACCGGTATGCAAAAATCGACTACGATTGAATTCAAGAAATCTTACACAAAAACATTTCGCCGAAAACACGCAGGCATTGTACAGTTTCCGGTTTTGTAATGTGGCATAAAACCGAAATTTTGTGCACCACTTTTGCGTCCATGTGTATTTGAAGTGTTATTTCGTTGGCATTCCACACTTCGTAAACATGATCCGGGATGTATCGATAGCGCGTCAATCCAACATATAAAGGTTGTAACCGCCAGACCTCCGCAACCTTTATTCTAGGCCGTTCTGAATTTGCATCTACAAGCTCCTTTCTTTATTGTTCCATCGTACATGGTTGCACAGGCTCAATGCTATATTTATTACCAATGAATTTGTCATCATCGTTTTAAGATTGCGAACTTTTTTTCTGATGCCACGATTTCGCCGCACCTAAAAATAATTTAAAGCAAGGAGCGCTCAGGCAATAAACATGGTTTATATGACCAAGCAAATAGCGCATACTAAAGGAAATACAATGTAGGTAACCCCAATTCAAGTTCGAAACTAATACCGCTAAAAATAAGAATTTAATAGCGCCCTATATTCAAATTCCTATATCCTCCAAAATGCACATTCGCCCCATTATTGTTTGTAGGGCAACACCTGAAAACTGCTATTTATAGATTCTTGCGGGCTGCAGATAACAGAAAAAAAGCACTTAAATATCACAATTGGTGAGCGAGACACTATCGAATTAGAAAAAAATACAATTTTTACCTGTTCCTCTGTTACAGACAAAGCTTCGGCAAATCCCGCTTTATTCAACCCCTACCCTATGTGTGAATTTGCTCTAGAAAATACAAATTTCTAAACGAGCAGTTTCGGCTGGGTGTTGGATCGGTCGGTAGGTTGGTCGGTCGATTTTGTGACTATAGGTAACATGGTGTTATGAGGTGCCCCGAAGGCAGGAAACACAAGAAGAAATCGCGGGAAAACAGACGCAGAAACCGCGCGAGTGGTTACGAGTGAAGAGAAGGAAGAAGCGATAATCCGAAGGGGTCTCGGGACAATGCAGGCGAAGAAGTGGAACGAGGCACGGGATTTGAGTGGTGCCAGGTCCCTGACACAATGGAACAGTTTCTTCTCAACTGTCTCCGTTTCTCAGAGGATAGACCACTGCATTTGAAGGATCAAGTTGAGCGTTTGCGATTTACTTTATCGATTCTACTTATATTATCCATTCGCGCAACAAACTTGGGTTACGCAAAAAGGGATATACACAATCGCATTCAAGACTTTCTTTCTGCTTCAGGTCGTTTGAACGGCTGAAGGGTGCTAATTAATGGGTAATTCGGGGGTTTATTCGTAAGAAACTTGCTGGAAATAATTTTCTAACTTTCTGGAAATAATTTACTATTTTGAGGTACTCACGTGTTTGAACAACAAATTTAATCCTGGCCAATGCCATTTGTGGGTACGTTCAAAAACGTTGAGGGAATTATTATTATTATTAGTATTAGTATCATTCTTTTCAAGATGGCGCCTAATAAGGATGGCTGTGTTCTGCGCTCTATGGTTTTTACAGTAAGCAAAACTTTTTTCCGCTGCAGTTCCTGTAAGAGACGCGTGCACGCGAATTGTGTTGTATGGCTGGACGCTGAGCATAAGCTCTTGAGATCTGGTGCTCGGCCGTTCAAGTGCAATATCTGTTAAACGACTGTGGTGGCGACTAGGCCTAGCGCAGCCAGCGACGACATCAGCCAGTCCGCAAGCCGGGCTTTTTCCCCCTGCTGCCTTCGACCAGACTCGCCGCGCGTCGTCGAGAAGGCCCCGGCCCCGCCGTCCCAACCGGTTCACCTGGGCGCCGAAGCTGCCAATCTTCGGCACTCCCCATCGACGCGCTGGGCAGCATTTCTTTCTCAGCGACCAACTGGCCCGGCTGCGGGAGGACAACGACCTCATGCGCAGGCTTTGGACTCTTTCCGTTACAAGGGGGAGGGAGACCGTGCTGATCATGTGAAGGTGATTGCTTTCCTGCGCGAGGAGGTGTGCTCCTTGCGTGCCCAATTACTTCACCACCCTCCCGCCTTCCAGGAAGGAGTGAGTCACAGCTCGAGAAGCCGTCTTTCGCCCAAGCTGTAAACAAGAAAGGGTCACCGTCGGCTACATCGGCACTGCTGCAGTTGGTGTGTTCGGCTCCTCCGGCACTGTCTCTTACTCCGTCCCCACTTTCCCCGGTGCATTCGGGGCCTGTGCTTGACTCACCCTCCTACTATAGAGATGAAGCGCCGAAACCGGGCATGTGTAGGTGCATTGGACACATGTGAACTCGTCCTTGTTCCACAGCCGAAGCGCCTCAAAGCTATGTTCGTTTCGAAAGCTTTCTCCTTCCACTACCTCTGCTAGTCTTAATGCCCATCTGTCAACCTTAGGTGTCTCGCCGTTCAGCTGCCGACGACTGAAGACTAAATTTGACTCGTACGCAAGCTCTTATACTTCCTTGAGTGAAGAGTATTTCGCGCGCTTGAATGGCCCTGCTGTTTGGCCGAAAGACTGTCTATGAGGAGTTTCTAGGCATATTTCGCGAAGGCATGCTTCACAGCTCTGACCGCATCCCATAAAAACAACAAGGATGACTGCAGGATTTCCCGCTCAATACAATCCACACGCCAGTGAATATAATCCCAGCGTCAGTGAATATAATCCAGGCGCCAACCAATATAATCCAGGACAGACGCAGTGCACAACACATGACAGCGCTTTGTAATTTAGTTTGCAACCAATACCATCCAGGCGCAGATTATTTCATCCAAGTTAGATGAACTATGTTACGTGACCAGTTTAACCAGACGACCTAAGAACTGCGCAACAAAACAGTCACGTGACTATCCAGCACTCTCGCCTTATTAATCTATCCATCGTAAGTAGCGCTTGAAACGGGACACAGAAGAGAAGACACACACGACGGCGCTAACTCGCAACTGACTATCAGGCGTAAACACAAATATATACTCAGAAAGAAAGAACACGTGCCCAGGTCAACCCCAAAAGTGCAGTCTGATAAACACAAAGGTCACAGGATTACGATTCGAAAAACAAAAGGTTACACTGTACATAGTCAACAACCAACCAGCAAAACACCTTATTTTATATTATCGCCTTATTACTATACTGAATACGAGGATGGTGTCATGGGTATGAATTATCGCATTTAAATTGCATCGCTTACTCAAAATTTTATGGGAGACTGCCCCAATGCCTAATTCTCGAAACCCAATACGGGCACGAACGTAGGACAGACAGGTGGCGCTGGTGATGATGATGATCCTGCTTAGTGGCTTCCCTTTTGTAACGGGGTGGCGTTGCACAGCGGCCTTAGTCGCAACGCCACTGTACAATCCCCTCGCCAAAAAATACACACAAAATAAAAAAATAATAGCAAAATAAAAAAAATACTTTTACGAAATTTTGGTGCTAGTCTGACTTCTTTGTTCGGATGTCTTCCCAGATTGTTCTCTGCTCTTTTCCCACCAACATTCTAACCTTCTTTTACTAACCTCTACTGCTGTCCAGTTCACTTTTCCGCTAACCTTAAAGCCAAGGGCTTCCGGAAGCTGGATGGCTCCATCACAGAGGACTGGACGGATACTTTTGCACTCCGTTACAATATGTCGCACGGTTTCTGGCCCATTTCCGCAGCCTGCGCACAGTTCTTCCTGTACCGACTCGCGGGTAAGCGTTTTTGTCCGCAAGCAACCCACTCGGGCTTCAAAAAGCAATGCACTCTCTTTTGTATTATCGAAAAATTTTTCCCTTGTGATCTTGTGCTTCCCGATTCAGTAGATATCTAAGAACTTCTTCGCATCCATCCTCTTTTTCCAGGTCGTTGTTTCTGTTTCTTTCACTTCATTTATTATTGCCTTGGTCGTTTCCCCTGCACTTCCAGGTTTCATATACTTTGTCCTGAGCCTTCTGGTTCTTTTCCTCCATTGTGTGTCCACGCTGTTCATGTAAAGATACCATAACACTTTGGCCGCCCATCTCTGATCATCCAGATTTATAAGTCCTTCTTCAAAACATATTTTGTTCTGTGCTTCTCTCACTTCGAAGGATGCCCTTCCCATATCTCCCTGCACTGCCTCATTTGTTGTTTTGCTGTGTGCTCCTAATGCCAATCGACCCACGGCCCTCTGATTTACTTCTCGCCCTGATTGAATCACTGATTTGACACACACTACTGCGTTTGAAAAGATGAGCGCTGGTACCATTACTCCCTCCCAGATTCCTCTCACTACTTCATATCTGTTATATCCCCACAGTGCTCTGTGCTTCATGACAGAGGCGTTTCTTATGCCTTTCATTCTTAAATGCTCCTCATGAGTTTTTAGATACGCCTGACCTTCGTTTAACTATATGCCCAGATATTTGTATTCCGTTACCCAGGGTATTGCTGCTTTTTGAACGAATACCGATTCGTTACGGCCGTTGTCATTAAAAACTAGAACTCTCGACTTTGCTGTGGTAAACTCTAACCCCAGTTCAGTGGCTTCTTCGCCGCAGATATCTGTGAGCTGTTGCAGACACTGTTTGCTATCTGCTAGTATTACTATGTCATCTGCATATATCAGTCATGGGATATGTTGTTCCACTTCCTGTCCTTTGCGGCTATAACATAGATTTAAACCTATTTTACTGCCTTCAAGCTTTCTTTCTAGTCTAGCCATGTACAGCATGAACAGCAATGGCGACAGAGGACAACCCTGCTTTAAACCTCTATTTGTGACTACCGGTTCCGCGCACTTTTGGTCCTCCCAGGTAATTTGCACCTCGCTCTCATTGTAAATTCCCTGCAACAGCTGTAAAACGTCCTGGCTAATCCCTCCCGCTCAAGTATGCTCCATAAAATTTCTCTATCTACGTTGTCGTAGGCTCCCTTTATATCGAGAAATGCTATCCGTAGTGGTCGATCCTGACCCATTGACACCTCTATGCCTTGGGTCAGGACAAATAAATTGTCTTCTAAGCGTCTGTCTCGTCTGAAACCATTTTGTAGTACTCCTAGTATGCTGTTCCCCTCTATCCACCCCTGTAGTTCCGCTTTTATAGCTTGCATTGCCAGCCTGTATGCCACTGAGGTAACTGCAATAGGCCTGTACGAATTGGCATCAGCCCTGTCTCCTTTACCTTTGTATATCATCTTCATCCTGCTCTTACGCCAATTGTCCGGTACTTGCTTAGTTTTTATCACTTTTTCGATTGCTCGAATCATTTGTGCCTTGCTTTTTGGACCCAGTATGTTGACCATCCGAATAGGAATTTCATCCGCCCCTGTTGCCGTATTTGCTGGAACATTTTCTTCGGCTTTTTTCCAGTTTAGATTCTCCAACTTTAGCTCTCTATCTGTACGCACTTTGCTTGCCCCACTCCCTGAATGCAGTAACCCTCTCTCCGCTCTGGCGCCATTCTCGACAGCGCCACCCGCGGAATAAAATCGCAAAAATGGTCGGGACATCCCCTGGAGAGTAGGTGTGGAGAACACGTGTTTCCGTGTTCTTTAATTAAAGGGGCAACCTCTCGTTTTTGTGATGATGTTAGTGATACGAAACTCACTTTTTTTGTCAGAAATTAGGTCCTGGAGACACACGTTTGGTTTAATTAATTACCTAACATAGGTACTTAATTGATTATTCGTAGGTCATTGATATGGATAAAAGTCAAATTGATGTAACCAGGCCTTGTGGGGTACCAAATTAATGGTCTCGATAAGGGGAATCACGTGGGAGAAATAAAAAATAGCTTCCCGGTTGTAGTCATGAGAGAGTCACGTGAGACCTAGATTGAGTTAAAAGTCAAATTGATGGCACTAGGGCTTGTGAGGTATCAAATCAAAGGTCTCGATGGGAGGAATCCCGTGAGAAAATTGAAAATTTCTTCCTAGTTAGTCATGATAATTGTCACGTGAGTCATATATTGGGTTAAAAGTCAAAGATCTGTCACTATGGCAGATGAGGTATCAAATTAAAGGGCTCGATGAGCGGAATCACGTAGTACAAATTAAAAATTGCTTCCTGCTTATAGTTATGAGATAGTTACGTAACTCACAAATTGGGTTAAAAGTCAATGTGACGTCACTAGGGCTTGTGAGGTACGAAATTAAAGGTCTCGATGAGGGGAATCACGGGGGACACTTTAAAAATTTCTTCCTAGTTATAGCCATGATAATAGTCATGTGATTCACAAAATGGGTTGAAAGTCGAAGTGACGCCAGTAGGGCTTGTGAGGAATCAAATTAAAGGTCTCGATGAGGGGAATCACGTTATAAAAATTAATAATCACGTCCTAGTTATAGTAATGAGATAGTCATGTCAGTCATAGATTACAATAAAAGTCAATGTCATGCCACTAGGGCTTGTGTAGTATCAAATTAAAGGTCTCTAAGAGGGGAGTCACGTGGGACAAATTAAAAATTGCTTCCTTGGTATAGATTGTGATGTGAGTCATAGATTGGGTTAAAAGTCAATTTGATGCCGCTGCGGTTTGTGAGGTATCAAAATAAAGGTCTCGATGAGGCAAATCGCGTGGGACAATTTAAAAATTGCTTCCTGGTTATAGTCATGAGATGGTCACGTGAGTAATAGATTACATTAAAAGTCAATGTGAGGCCACTAGGGCTCGTGGGGTATCAAAATAAAGGTATCAATGAGGGTAATCACGTGGGACAATTTAAAAATTGCTTCCTAGTTATAGTCATGATAATAGTCACGTGATTCACAAAATGGGTTAAAAGTCAAAGTGACGCCACTAGGGCTTGTGAGGTATCAAATTAAAGGTCTTGTTGAGGGCAGTCACGTGGGAAGAAATAAAATTGCTTCCTGGTTATAGTCACGAGATAGTCACGTGACTCATAGATTGGGTTAAAAGTCAACTTGATGCCGCTAGGGCTTGTGAGGTATCAAATAAAGGTCTCGATGAGGCGAATTGCGTGGGACAATTTAAAAATTGCTTCTTGGTTATAGTCATGATATGGTCAAGTGAGTCATAAATTACGTTAAAAGTCAATGTGAGGCAACTAGGGCTTGGGGGTATCAAAATAAAGGTCTCGATAGGGGAATCACGTAGCAGAAAAATAAAAATTGCTTCCTGGTTATAGTCATGAGATCATGTGAGTCAGATTGGTTTAAAAGTAAACTTGATGTCGCAAGGGCTTGTGAGGTATCAAATTAAAGGTGTCGATGAGGAGAATCACGTGGGACAATTTAAAAATTTCTTCCTGGTTATAGTCTCATGATGAGATGGTCATGTGAGTCATAAATTATGTTAAAAGTCAATATGTGGCTACTGGGGCTTGTGGGGTATCAAAATAATGGTCTCGATGAGCGGAGTCACCTGGGACAAAAAAATTGCTTCTTGGTTATAATCATGAGATAGTCACGTGAGTCATAGATTACGTTAAAAGTCAATATGATGCCTCTAGGGCTAATGAAGTATCAAAATAAAGGTCTCGATGAGGGGAATCACCTGGGACAAAATAAAAATTGTTTCCTCGTTAGAGTCTTGAGATAATCGCGTGAGTCATAGATTATGTTAAAAGTCAATGTGATACCACTAGGGCTTGTGACGTATCAAATTAAAGGTCTCGATGAGGGGAATCACGTGGGACAATTTAAAAATTGCTTCCTTGTTATAGTCGTGAGATGGTCACGTGAGTCAACAATTGGGTTAAAGTCAAATTGATGCACTAGGGCTTTTTAGGCATCAAATAGAAGGAAGCGCTGACGGGAAAGACTTGGAACACATTAAAAATTGGTTCCTCTTTATGGTCGTGAGATAGTTACGCGAGTCACAAATTGGGTAAATGTCAAAATGATGCCGCTAGGGCTTGTGAGGTATCAAACTAAATGCCTCAATGAGAGAATTACATGCGACAAAATAAATATTGCTTCCTGTTTATAGGCACCCGATAGTCTCATGAGTTAGAAATTGGGTTAAAAGTCAAAGTGATGCCTTAGAGCTCGTTATCGGCCGCCCGAATGTAAAAAAAAAGTTACATATACGAGAAAGAGGCTGATGGTGTGTTGAAAAATTGTTAATTGGATGTTTAATTATGTCGTGTGAATCGTACAGATGATTGCTCAGTCAGGTACCTTACCGTTACGTTTATGTCTCACGAGTAAGAGCATCATAGGCATCAAATGATTGCCACTCATTTGCTTGATTGTGGTATGTGCAAAAAATTTGTTTTTGCAAACATTATTCCCAAAGATGTCGCATGATTTCCATGCGTGATGATTTAGTCACGTGACTCAGCGTGAGGTTAATTACATCACAAGTATTGGCATCATCGGTATGAAACGAACAATGTTGAATCGCTTGTTTACGTGATGCGGAAAAACTTCTTGTCATAGTGACGATGGCGTCTTTTAATGGCGCATGACTCCTATAGGTTATGAATTGGTCACGTGACTCACTATGAGGTGTATTACACTACGAGTTTGGCATCATGGGTGTCAAATAAACGCTCTTTGATTGCTTGTATTTGAGATGTGTATGAGAATCTTGTCATGGTGAATATGATTCCTTATGATGACGCATGACTCCAATGGATCATGAATTAGTTACGTGACTTACTATGAGGTGTATTACATCACCAGTACTGGCATAATGGATGTCAAATCAACCCTGTTGGATTGCTTGCTTTTGTGATGTGTAGAAAAAGCCTGGTATTGTGAACATATTACCTTAGAACTCGTATCACACCTATTGATCCTGAATTATTTATGCGAGTTGTAAGGTTAATTATACAACGAGTAATCACATCATACGTATGAAATAAATGCGGTTGAATTGCTGCTTACGTGATGTCATTTTGTTTCTTGTGGTGCACGTGATTACGGATTATATGACATGGTTTTTAATTATCATAAATGTGTAATGTGACATACCCAGAGGCTTATGAAGTCACGCGTACTGTCACCATATATATCCAAGAAAACGCCACTGAATCTTTTTTCACGTGATTTGTGTATACACGCTTTTTTTGCTATAGTGCGTGATTGCAGGCACATCGTTTGAAAGCACAAAGAGGGGCCTGGTTTCGCGAATGCTGAAAACACATTGGTGTAGTTCATAGACCCCGTAGTTCCAGACCTCATAGTGAGTCACGTGACCAATTCATGATTTATAGGAGTCATGCGCCATCAAGAGGAGACATTTCACTATGACAAGAAGTTTTTGCGCATCACGTAAACAAGCAATTCAACATGGTTCTTTTCATACCCAGGATGCCAATACTCGTGATGTAAATAAACTCATGGATAGTCACGTGACTAAATTATGACGCATGAAAATCATGCGACATCTTTGCAAATATTGTTTGCAAAGACAAATTTTTTGCACATACCACAAACACGCAAATAAATGGCGATCATTTGATGCCTATAGTGCTTTTACTCGTGAAAAATAAACGTCATGGTAAGTCACGTGACTGATTATTCATCCGTAGAGGTCACGCGACATCATTAGAACTCCAATTAACAATTTTTCAACAGACCATCAGCATCTTTCTCGCATATGGAACTTTCTTTTTACATTCGGGACGGTGATAACAAGCTCTAAGGCGTCATTTTGACTTTGAAGCCAGTCTCTAACTCACGAGACTATCTGATGCTTCTAAACAGAAAGCAATATTAAGTCTGTCCCACGTAATTCTCTCATCGAGGCATTTTATTTTGTACTTCAGAAGCCGTAGTGGCATCATTTTGACATTTAACCCAATTTATGACTCGCGTAACCACCGCACGACCATAACCAGGCAGGAATTTTAAATGTGTTACAAGTCTTTCCCCTCCTCACTACCTTCAATTTGATACCTAAAAAGCCCTACTGGCATCACTTTGACTTTAAATCAATTTCTGACTCACGTGACCATCTCATGAAGATGACCAGGAAGCAATTTTTAAATTGTCCCACGTGATTACTCCCATAGAAACCTTTAATTTGATACGTCACAAGCCCGAGTGGCATCACATTGTCTTTTAACATATTCTATGACTCACGCGACTATCTTATGACTATACCCAGGAAGCAATTTTTATTTTGTCTTAGGTGACTCCCCTCAACGAGACCTTTATTTTGATACCCCACAAGCCCTAGTGGCCTCACATCCACTTTTAACGCAATTTACGACTCACATGACTATCTCACGACTATAACCAGGAAGCAATTTTATTTTGTACCAGGTGACTCCCTTGATCGAGACCTTTATTGTGATACCCCACAAGCCCTAGGGGCCACATATTGACTTTTAACGTAATCTATGACTCACGTGACCATCTCATGACTATAACCAGGAAGCAATTTTTAAATTGACTCACACGATTCTCCTCATCCAGACCTTTAATTTGATACTTCACAAGCCCTAGCGACATCAAGTTGACTTTTAACCCAATCTGACTCACGTGACTATCTCATGACCATAACAAGGAAGCAATTTTTATTTTGTCCCACGTGACTCCCCTCATTGAGACCTTTAATTTGATACCTCACAAGCCCTAGCGGCGTCACATGGACATTTAAAACAATTTATGACTCACGTAACTACCTTATGACTTTAACCAGGAAGAAATTTCTAATTTGTACCACGTGATTACCCACATCGAGACCTTTACTTTGATACCCCACAAGCCCTAGTGGCCTCACATTGACTTTTAACGTAATCTATGACTCACGTGACCATCTCATGACTATACCCATGAAGCAATTTTCAATATGTCCCACGTGACTCCCCTCATCGAGACCTTTATTTGATACCACACAAACCCTAATGGCATCACATTGACTTTTAATGTAATCTATGACTCGCGTGACCATCTCGTGACTATAACCAGGACTATATTTTTAATTTGTACTAAGTGATTTTCCTAATCGAGACCTTTAATTTGATTCCTCACAAGCCCTAGTGGCGTCAATTTGACTTTCAACCACTTTGTGAATCACGGACTATTAACATGACTATAACTAGGAAGAAATTTTTAAATTGTCCCACGTGATTCCCCTCATCGAAACCTTTAATTTGGTACCTTACATGCCCTAGTGACGTCTTATTGACTTTTAACCCAATCTAGGGCTCACGTGACTATCTCATAACTATACGCAGGAAGCAATTTTTAATTTGTACTACGTGATTCCGCTCATCGAGCCCTTTAATTTGATACCTCATATGCCATAGTGACATATCTTTGACTTTTAACCCAATATTTGACTCACGTGACTATTATCATGACTTTGACTATGAAGGAATTTTTAATTTTTTCACGGGATTCCTCTTATCGAGACCTTTGATTTGATACCTCACTAGCCCTAGTGCCATCGCTATGACTTTTACCCCAATCAAGGTCTCACGTTGCTCTCTCATGACTACAACGGGGAAGCTATTTTTTATTTCTCCCACGTGATTCCTCTTATCGAGACCATTAATTTGGTACCTTACAAGCCCTGGTTACATCAATTTGCCTTTTATCCAAATCAATGACTTATGAATAATCAATTAAGTACCTATGTTAGGTAATTATTAAGCCCAACGCGTGTCGCCCGGACCTAGATTTTGACAAAAAAAGTCAGTTTCGTATGACTAACATCATCACGGTAACGAGAGGTTGCCCCTTCAAACAACACGGAAACACGTGTTCTCCACACCTACTATCCAGGGGATTTCCCGACCCTTTTTGCTATTTTCTTCCGCGGGCGGCGCTGTTGAACGGCGCCAGCAGTGCCACCTGTCTGTCCTACGTTCGTGCCCGTATTGGGTTTCGAGAGTTAGGCATTTTGGCAGTTTGCCCTAAAATTTCGAGTAAGCGAGCAATTTAAATGAGATAATTCATATCCATCACGCCATCCTCGGTTTGATTATAGTAATTAGGCGAGAGTGCTGGATAGTCACGTGACTGTTTTATTGCGCAGTTCTTAGGTCGTCTGGTTAAACTGGTCACGTAACCCAGTTCATCTAACTTGGATGAAAATACACTGCGCCCGGATGGTATTGGTTGCCAACTAAATTACAAAGCGCTGTCATGTGTTGTGCACTGCGTGGGTCCTGGATTATATTGGTTGGAGCCTGGATTATATTGGTTGGCGCCTGGATTATATTCACTGGCGCTGGGATTATATTCACTGGCGTTTGGATTAAATTGAGCGGGAAATGCTGTAGTTTAGATGGGTTTTATTAAAATGTGCGAGGTCTTAGTACTAAGGCAAGTGACTTCTTTGGTAATGTCCTGGCTTCTTGTTTTTTGTTAATAGCTATTTCTGAAACTTGGTTGTGCCATGATATCCTGTTCACTGATTATTTCCATCAAAATTGCCATGTATATCATACCGATTGTGCCTTAACGGGAAGCAAGCAAAAAGGGGGCGGTGTCCTTCTTGCCGTCCACAAATCTCTCCCGTGAGTGCCACGTAGTGCTATTGAGATTGCAGTTAAGTCTTTATGGATTGAAATTCATCTCTCTAAAACTGGAACACTTCTAGTTGGTGTTTTTTTACATTCCCCCTGATGTAGCTCCTGCCGCGTTCAATCAGTTAATGTGCTCCATTGAACAGGAGCTTACCACTCATTGCAACCGCAAGGTCCTCCTCCTTGAAGACTTAAATGCTCCTGGCGTTCAGTGGTGCCAGCTAACCTGTTCCCATTATAACCAGCACATTGAACATAAGGGTAATCGATCACTAGATGTTTGTCTTTCACTTCCATGACACAGCGTAATCACACACAAAAATGCAGTGGAAGCAATCTGGACCTGTGTTTTTCGAACTTTGATGGCGTCAGTGTGTCGTGTTCTGATTGTTCTTTAGTAATTGCCGACAAATTTCATCCTCCTCTTTCTATTTCCTGTTGCCTTCGTACAATTTTCCACCGTTCCGTAAGTTCCAGCAACATGCAACCTCGTTTTGCTTTCGCCTGGGGAGATTACGTTGGGCTATATGGCTACTGTTCTGCTGCCCCTTGGTGAACAGTCATTGACCACTCTGATGTCAATGAACAAGTGGACCATTTTACTGAGGTTGTGCTTCTGGGTATGACAAAATACATCCCGAAATATTTACCAAAAAAGTTCAACTTCCAATACTGGTTTTCTTCTGAATTGCGGGATGCTATCAAAGTCAAAGAACGTGCGAACAAAAAGATGAAGCGCTCTGGTACCAACCAGTTTGCTCAGGAATTCCAGCTTCTACGGTCCCTATGTAAAATATTGCACAAACGTGATCATACTTTATACCTGGTGTCGGGAGAAGCTAAAGAAGCTCATCAACCGGGAGGCTTCTAGAAGTAAATTTATTCTAGATCAAGTACAACTGAACCGTCTATCCGTCTACTAGGTTCCAGCGGCGATGAGGTGGCAGAGGTGGCCGACTGCTTTGCTCGTCAGTTTTCTTCTTGTTTGGGCTTAGCCGTAATAGTAATGGCGGCCGCGTACCTTGTCACCAGGGCCGTAACTCTCATTTCCAACTGGATGAGAACATCGTGCGGACCAGCATCAAGCGGCTAAAGCCCTGGCTTTCTTGTGGGCCGGATGGTATTCCTGCTGCCATTCTAAAAACATACGAAAATATATTCGTTCCTGTGTTCACTTCAATATTTATTAACTGTCTCCGGTCTGGCACGATCCCTCGCTCTTAAAAAATCTCACGTGGATTCCCTGATTTCAATTAGCCCCAAAACTAACGCCATAAACTATAGGCCAGTCTCGCTCCGGTGTTTTACCCCAAGGCCTGTTCTGGGTCCCCTTTTTTTCCATTTTCATTACCGATGTTGCTTCTGCAATTCAAATTTCTTCGTTTTTGTTGTATACTGATGATATAAAAATCTTAGAAAAGTGCGTAATGTCAGCACTGTAATTTTCTTCAGACTGATATCATATTCCATCGTTGGTGTACCAAAAACGACCTAATTTTGAACCCTCCAAAAAATAAAGGGTTCTCATTTCGTATAAAAACTCAACAGCTGCAATACTCCTATAAAACTGCACTGCACTGCCGAGGGTGAGCGAAATTCGGGACTTGGGAGTAATGTTTGATTCTTCTCTGACTTTTTCTTCCCACATTACACAACATACCCGACGCTCTCTTTGATGTCTGGGTGCTCTTCGCACGTATTCTAGAGAGTTTAAAGCTTCTCTTCCTTTCTTAAAGTTGTATTCGGCTCTCTGCTTACCTCTTCTCGAATACGGGTCTGTTCTTTGGAATGAAACTTGCGAATCCAATAGTGTCCGTAACGAAAGGGTTAAAAATAAGTTCCTTTCTATCTTTAAGAACAGTTTCTGTCATGTGCAAAAAGACACAAGCGGCATCATGTCTTTTCTGAAAAGTATTTCTTCCCTTTGGTGTCGACGAATGCGGGGTGATATTATCTTTCTCTATAAACTTCTTCATGGTGATATTCTGTGTGATGACTTGGTTGCAAGTATCGATGTGAACTTGCCGAACAAACTTTTCTGAACATTTAGAACTTTCACAACAGATTCTTTAGGTAGACGACGCTAGTCCATCTGCAGAATACAATGCGCATATAATGAATATTCAGGTCGTCTTGATATATTCGAGAGCTCTTTTTTCTTGTTTTCAATGACTTGAAAATTGTTGTAGCTTAAGTGCCTTGATGTCATTCCAAGTTTATATGCCGTATTTATTTTATGAAATCATGTTCTTGCTTGTTGAGAGACCGGAGAGCTCGTCGGGTTTCCGGGACCCGAGGTCACGAGAGGTGGACCTGACGCCTTGATTCTGTCGGCCAAAGTCCAGCCCTCCAGCATCCTGGCCGGAGGCTGGCGCACGTAGCTGCGGCGTGCCCTGCTCCTGGACAACCCACTTTCTGGTGACCGTCGTCCACCGGAGCTGGCAGTTGTCTCTGTTCGTGGCCTGTTGTGGCTTCGCACCTCCTCGTGTCTGGTGTTAAGAGCTACATCCCCTGCCAGAGCTAGGACAGGTCTTCTCCAGCGACGTCCTGGCACGCGGGACGAAGCTGTCGGTGCCCTGTCGCGCACCGCACCGCTTCGCATTGCATCGCACAACGACGTCCCGACACCTAGAACAATTCGCCACGTCACGGTGAACTGTTTCTGTGAATTTTCATTACGGTTTTTAGGGATCTTAATTTTAGAGATCCTAGAGGCTACAAACATTATTAAGGCCTTAAGGTTTTCATTGGTTCCGTATTGGTGAGTTGTACGTGTTTTAGTGTCCACTTCCTGCTTTGTTTGACAATACATGTTTATTCATATTCTTTCAAAGCGCCCTCGTATGTGTACTGGTAATGTGGCTAGCCCCACTCACCAGTGAGTACACCTAAAAACAACCAGCGGGGTCGTGCCGGACACAAGGTTACAATAATTGCCATAAAGGTGGTTTCACTTATAAGCACAAATGCGTTGCTGAAAATATTTTTTTGAAAAAATATATCAGCCGTCGTATTTTAAAATATGAATGCGGGCGGATTTTGTTTATTTATTTCATGTGCTGTATGTGTGGCGCTCCATGCTACGATCCCAGGTATTTGAGTGGGCCCCTCACCATGCTGCTACGCTCGCGTGTGATTCTTGTCTAAATTGTTTTGTTCTGGAGACGATCTGCTGGATCCTAGCCACAGACTTCTTTCCTGATAAATCCCTTTCATCGGCGTCGCAGGGCGAAATACTTAAAATTGGCTCTGTATATTTGTTAAAGGAAGATTCATAAGGAACGAATAATTGTATGTACGAAGAAGTAAAACATATTTGGGGATATCTTTCTAAGGACACCTTATATTCTTTGGAATACCAATTCACGCCGTTAGGGTTTGATATGGTAAAACCTTAAAACTTCTTTTGGGAGCTTTATGCGGGCTACATATGTTATAAGCAGGGAACTCATCGATATCGGGACAGGCGAGTGGTAGCACCACGAATTTGCGAAAACACATATTTCTCTTTTCCTTTGTTACAAGCACAATTTCAAATAATCGCGTTTTATTTTTGCCTTACTTCCTGAGAGAAATAAACTCAGGCAGATTCAAGTCTCTAGGTTGTTGGGACTCGAACAACCATGCACTCTCACAACTTCTGGGACTAGACCATCACACCACAGTCACCGGTGTAGCGACGTTGCCTTGCTCCATCCGCTGTCCAGGCGGCCTAGAGCAGAGAGATGAAGTTGTCGTGCCGACGAAAAGTAATGCAACATTTATATACAGTATGCACAAGGGCAACAAATGTGTTACATCGCTCGCAGTAAGGAGACAGCACCTCTACACTCGGTCCCTCCGAAAAGTGCAACGCTCGCTGTGCTTCACGGACGGTTTCATACCCCTGGGAGTTCGTTGCAGCCGCCAGCGGTTTAAATCACTCCAATCAGGACTCTCGCTGGACAAAGTTTGAGTCCCACGAATGGTGGCGAAGTAATTGTGTCAGCCGAGCCTCCCTGACGGGGAAAGAGAAGGCGACGCCATCGCTGTCTCCACGGCGCTATCTCCAGGCGTGTTTCTGACTGCCGCGAGTCGTTCGTCCGAGGCATGATTTGGCCCAGCCGTTGAGAAGGGAGAAGGAGAGGCGACTCTGCGGCGCCTTCAAGTTTGAGCATGTCTGCCGCGGGCGGTTTGGTCGAGACGCGAATCGGCTCCGCTGTCGGCGCGTTGCCCCATGCAGCGAGTTTGCGCGGGGAGCTATGGAACAACAGCACCTCCGAGGACAGACAATGCACCAGAAGACGAGCTGCCTCCACGTGGCTCGGATGCCGGCACCGCTCGTTCGCACCGCTCACCCAGCTTGACCTCCAGTGCTCCAGGAAAAGGGCGGATTCACCACACTTCTTTCCAGGAACAGGTAACACCTGCCAGGTCCGGATCACAGGAACCTCGCCGAACTGACCAGGTGTCTAGACCGGCTTTGCCCGCCTCTTCCGGTCTCGTTTCTCAGGAACGGTCGCTCATCATTCTACAGCTTGCAAAGAACCGAACGACAACAGGCAACACCCAGCGCAATCTAGCGCCCTCTCTACTCCGTCGGAGCACCCCACTCAAATCCTGATAAACCCTCCTATCTATGTTCCTATCCCAAAGTTGGACTCTCTACACCAAGAGGCCCATGCGGGACGCAAGACTCTTATCGCAATATTCTTGCGTAATTTTCATTGCATTTGTAACACTCTCTTGGATAATACAAAAAAAGGCAACATCATTGGCGTAAGCTATTACTTTAACGTCACAGGATTCAAGCCAAAAACCTTGCACGAGAGGACTTTGAATTATTTTTACACACAAAGATCAAGGTAAAGCGCCATCAGGAGTAACGACAGAGCACAGCCCTGACGCACCGAGGCATGCACATCGACCGCGGAGGTCAGGTTCCCTTTAATAATGAATTACTGCTGGTAGGCCATTTTTACACTGTCTAGAATTGTTTTGCCTATTCCTACATGTTCCCGTATTTTGAAAACGACGTCATGACACACCTTGTCGAACGCGTTTTCAAAGTCTACCTGCAACATGGCTAGCTTTCTGATGTCTATATCACATGTTTCTAAGATACTGCGTGCTATGTGGATGTTATTAAAGATACTCCTTCCCCTAATACCGCATGTTTGATGCGGGCCCACGCCGGAAGCAGAGGTTAGTACCCAAGAATTCGGTACCCTAACAGAGGCTGCCAACGAATATTTTCGAGTAATTCGTTTTGGTCGTATTTGACAAATTTCGGCAGTGGTAACGCTTGTTTCTTCCGCACCGATCTTGGAGCCGAGGTGATTATGCTAATAGTGAAAGTGGTATAAACAAAGCGCCCTTATTTAGGCCAAACGAAGGTATCGCGCTTCATCGTTCCCCCTAAGCAGGCTACGGTAACCGCGAATGAATTTGAATGCGCCGCTAGATTTCTGGCGTTGCTAAACTTTGTTCGCTGCGCAACGATCTTGCAGACAAGCCCATCATTCTAGCACTACAAGCGTTGTAGCCAGAGCTCCCGTATCTCAATCCCCCAAACTTCCCGACGAAAGCCAAGCTAGCCATGAAGGAATGCGCAGGAATGCGCACTTTCGAACAGAAATAGCTTGTAATTTGCCTCAAGGTGCCCGATTACCTTAGGGTAAAAACAAATTGATTGTTTTCTGCAAAAGTAATGACCCCAAACCAGGAGACAGACATGGAATCCGGACGATGTCGCCTGCTTTCGGATGCTTTCTGGCACTGCGTCGACGCTGATATGTGGCGAGCATAGACGTCACCGTAGCTCCAGCCTCAGATCATGTCGCCGTGCAGAGAGATATCGCCGTGCATTTTGCCGAGCTGTCAACGACTAGCGAGGTCGACGCGCGAAAGCGCGGAAAATACGCTGCAAGTGGTTGCGGCCCAGAAAAAACCGTAAAATTACGGCTCCCGCAACCCCACGCCAGCTGTATTACCACCGTAGACCCTGAAGTTGCCTTATATGCCGTAATCTAGATTGTCGGTACAACTACTGTTTTCTTAAAAAAAAAACGCGCTCAAGCGTTTCTTGTATGTAACTGGCAACTAATATCTGTATTTGCCAATATCTTGGCCATCTATTTCGTAACGCGTTTTTCTCACTGTGGGTGTGATTTCAGGGACTAGTTTTTCCCTCGGACGAACACGAGGCAGGAAAGACGCTGCGCGGCGAGTGCGACCATCCGACAGTATTATTAACTGCACTCTGTATCGATGCGCGTGCTGGTGGCCGGTGATGGCACGGGTGTGGACGCCTTCAACTTTCGTTGTTTCGGTGATTTGACTACCATGGATTTATCTACCGGAAGAAAAAATACTGCAAAGTAGTGAAGGTAAGTGAGTTCTAGTGAACCTTGTTTTCTTTTCATGTGTATTTAACGTAGCAGAGTTGCTCTCGAACTTCGGTCCGCGTAAGCGCTTAGCCCTAACGTTTTCAGTGACTCGCTTTGTGCGTTGCGCAGATTTGTCGGTAGACCTTTGTACCTAGCTGCTGCCTGTGTAAACAGAATCAATTCTCGCGCAATTTCTAGCCCTGTGTTTGGTGAAGTGTCTATGTCCTGTACTCTTTTGCTAGCCGATTGTTTTAATATGAAGTGAAATACGGGAAGCTGGAGAGTGCGATTATAAGTGCGTGTGCGAATATAAGTGCGTGTATGCATTACACGCACATTGTGTACTTCTTTCAGCGTGCTATTATGCACTCTTCGTTTTTGTTTTGTTCCTGCAGATGCTGTTTTTTTTTGTCATAAAAGTTTTCAGTTAAAAAACGCGCACAATAAACTGAATGATTACCGTACGTGTAGCATTTGAATAAATAATAAATCTAGTGATTTCCGAGCGTACAGCATTAGATTCAAATGCCATCTGGGTGCTTTTTCGCGTTTCGATTGAATGTTCAATCTTTTCGAATGCTCAGTTTGGTCGTGAAATGTTGAAAGCTTATGGAATCCGAATTTATTTGTAACGTCATAACTACACTCATGTCGTAACTGGTACAGTAGTATGAGCAGCGCTGGTTGCGCTTCATACTCTTACTGCAGAATTGCAAACGTAAATTAACCATTCAGAACCTAGTAAAAATATTCAAAAATGGCTTATAAATTTCTGTCCCTTAAGAAATTTTCAGCTGAATGACTTTTAGTGTGCAGCATACCTTGGTGATCAGAGTAACGCAGCATTTGGGAATTTCGCAGGTTTAGGGCAGTGTATGATGATTCTGGTGTCTAGCCTGTCGTTTCCTAATAAATTACATGTTTCAGGCTGCTGACTGGTGCAATTTGCATTCAAAATGACTTATTGGTGCGGCCTACTTCAAGGACCGAGGCTGTTTCCTCATCGGGCATCACCGACTATTTTTCAGTCTATGCAAAAGTGGGTGAACACGTTTGTTTTACGGTTTTTATGGACCTCGTCTTGCTGTTACGTGCACAACGAAATTTCAGTAATCGGAACTCGTCATTTTTTGCCTAGGGACTCTTTAGGAGGTGTTTAGGCAGTCTTACACCAGTGCGGTTTTTGGTGACTATTTCTGCAAATTAGATCTTTTCCGACACAATGTACCACTGCGAATGCTTGATGTAGATTTACAATCTAAACAACACAAGATACGAGCTGACTCTCATTTGTTTATTGCACACTAAATGTATGTATATACTGAACATTTGTGGAGACGCAGATGTGCTGCTGAGCCTCGAATGATGCCAATCATTTCGAGAGGTTCTTTCAGCCACGGCAGCCAACTTTGGAATAAAAGAAAAAAAAAAACCAAAGTGCCGTACTTCACTACTGCACCCCTCAAGACTAGATATAGCTTCAGCGTGTAGAACCCCCAAGTTGAATTTATAAAGGCAGGTCATCCCTCTCGTGAGCCGAAGTGGTGCGCGTAATGAAAAAAACTTAAAAATGCATGAAAAAATGTCTGACAGATTCAACTAAACAGTAGTGCCCTGCTGAGCATCCCTTCATAGAAGCTTTAATGACCTTGTGGGCTGGTTGGTATCTGCTTTGCCCTAAAATCCTAGCCCCACTGAAATTCTGGTCGCGATTGCACGCCCCACAAAGGGGAGGAAATGGGGGGCAAGTGGGCCAAATTACAATTTTGCCTGTCGCAAGTGGTCAATGCCCATTTACTTGGCTATATCATTAATGCACTGTGCGACGCAGAGAGAGAAAAATAAACCGTGGTTCAACACCTTACACACATTTTTTTTTTTTGGATGCACATAGGGATGCCGGGTAAAGAGGTGTTGCCAGTTCGAAATGCCTGGCATTATTGAAGCATTTGGGCACCGGTGCAATATTTCTGTGTGTATATACATTCTTCGTGTTGATGAACTTGATGTTGATGAATAAGCACTTGTTTTTTTCCTGTGTTTTTACAATTGTGAGCCTAGGTCCAATTTTTATGCTGTTTTCTTTCCAACTTTTACTAGCGGTAATTTGCCTGGTAAGATATTCTTTTGCTAGAAAACTTTTAAAGCAAGTTATGGCTTTTCGCAAAGTTTACTTGAAGTATTTATGGCTCTGTTTATTAGGGTTGACAGGATTTGACTATTGTATTTATTGTATATTGTGAACACTTTCTACTCAATCTTTAGTGCCAGTGTACGTTTGGCTGCGCCAATAAGAGCATGAACAGTGAAGAAAAGGAAATATTTCACATACATATTTGTGGCTGACGACTATTCTGTGGGCGTGCGAAGTTTGGTTGGTTGTAATTATCAGATGATGACGTATCCATAGCTGTGCACTTTGAAAGGGGCATTTGAAACTTGAAAAATTACTCATAAAATTTTTGTTGTCTTTTTTCTGCTAATAAAGCTATAAATACGACAATCTGCATTATCCGTACCTGTTGCTGTTCAAACTTCCTTGACAGATCTCTTCATACACAGTAAGCTTTTCGTATAGCCCCGGCTTTGAAATATTTGGTTCAATGCTTAATTAAAAATTTTTGGACAGAACTCCTTGTTAGGGACTTTCACGCAGTGTGTATCAATCGTAGTTTATTCGTCTTCATTGCGTGTTTTGCAGTTGTGCATCTCTATATCCTCAGCACAAAACTACAGGACAGAGGGAAATAAAAACATAGACAAGCTATGAATGTCAACTAAACTAAAGTTATTCGAGTTGCACAAAAATGTATTCCCAGCATGCATACAAAAACGAGAGAATCTTAACCCAATAATCCCCGACGCTTTCATCGGATTAAATTTTGTTTTCGTGTATCTATTGGCTGCATAATTTTCTGTGACTTCAGAGCCTGTCCTGTGTTTTTTTGTCCCTTTGTGCTGTATGTTTTGCTCTGTGGAGCTGAATATTTACCTACATTACTACAGTTGTACATTTTGGTTTGTTGGCGTTGCTCATGAGAAAATAGTTCATCCGATTGCTTATTTTTGCTCGGCTTTGGCTCACGTCTCCCCACACGGACAGCATCCTTTCGATTTTATTATTGTTGTATTTGGCACTCTTTATGGCAGCATAAGGCAGGATGTTTTTCTGTGCCGCTTAGTCTCTCCACCTTTCAACAGTTTTATAACCTGCATTTTTTTTTTTTGAAACAAACCGGATATATTTTAGGAAGCTCTGTAACTGTTCTTTGTGCATTTGTGTATTTCTTATGTCTGCTCAAGGCTGCTTTGCCAGCATGCTAAGCAGTGTTGACATGAACCATGCAACCAGTAGAAGTGGGTTGGAAGAGTTTTGCTTATATGCATTTCGTCTTCGGGCTAACTATTAGAGAATGTCCATCATGGCATTAGTGCTTTTTCGCACTGGGAAAAGCTGCTGTGGTAAAACATCACGAATGGAAATTTATTCGAAGCCGTAAAACACTACATGTTGCTAGCCATAGAATAGTATGCGTTCAAAAGAGCTGACATACGAGCCTAAATTGCCAATCAATAACGACAACTTGTTTTCTGCACATCGTTCACAACAGTGGTTTTTAATGTGGATAGTATTTCGAATTATTCTCGTCTATCAAAGGAATAAGCGGAGATCCATATGTTCCCCCGCCTAAGCAGGGGATCAAACGTTCCTTCGCACGTCTCAGCAATGAATGAATTCGAAAGCTAAACAAATTTTGAGGCATTGAAAAGGCATTGCAAAAAAACTGATGGTAATTGACAGAGAGCAGACATCGAAGCTACATAATAGCTGCTTACAACAAAATATTAATCAGTACTTTTTAGAGTTAGTGAGCCTCCCTCGTACAGCAGTTGTCCTGTGGACATCTATATTGCCTTAAATATATTGTTGGGCTTCTTGTGTGTTCTAGCTACTTACAACTGCACAATGCATGACAACTGACATAGGCAGAGAATGAGAATGACAACCGCATAGGTATCCTGTGAATACAGGCACACAAACTATTTAGGTGTCCATACATGATAAGTGAACGCAAGTCATTGGTGCATTAATTGCGCAGCTTTTATTGGCTGCTAACTTGGCATTCTGAGGATTCAAATGAAACTTTTTTAGCCTTCAGTCATTTTTGCTGGTGCTGAACGTCTAGTGACATGATGATGATGGTTGGATGTTTGTGGCGCAAGGCCAACTGGGGCAAAGAGCGCCAAAACAATAGTCATATATGAGGGGTGAAACCTTAAACACTACGAAAAGTCAGCAAAAACAAAAGTAAAATCACAAAACGACAGTGAGCATGGCTGGTGTATAGGCCAGGGAGTGATCACGCGTGGTATGATATGGTCTAAAAATTGAACTTTTATATATTTAAAAACGCACTTGATAGAAAACATGGGATCTTCAGAGAGGAAAAACGCTGGGTGTAGTGGGACGTGTAGTCTGTATAGCTGTGGGAAGTGTTTGCGTCGTGTTGTGTGAAGTGCGTTGCATTGAATGAGTATGTGAAGTACAGATAGGGCCTCTCCGTACCTGCCACACTGGCGTCTTGAAGACCCCGTGAGGAGATACGAGTGTGTTACATGTGTCTGCCCTATCCGTTGCCTAGCAAGGGCAACTTCTGTGTATCTGTTGCGTGTGTCAGTGGTGTATGGTCCCAAGCGTGGTTTCATAACGTGTATCTTGTTATCTGTTTGTTCACTCCAGTGTGTTTGCCATCTGTTGCGAAGTTGGTGTCTGATGTGTGACTTCATGTCTGTGTATGGCACTGTTGCTATGTCCATTGTATTCAAGAGTGTAGCTGCAGTGGCCATTCGATCTGCGGTTTCGTTCCCGGCAATTCCAGGGTGCCCTGGAACCCAACGGAAAGGTATTTGAAGGTTTGATGCATATGCAGACATGATAGCATTTAAAACATGATTGATGACAGAGTTTTTAGAATGCTTTCCTGATGCAAGTGCTTGTACAACGCTAAAAGAGTCCATTTACACGATGGATTTTAGGATTTGATGTTGGACTATGTGATTTATTACCATTAAAATACCGTATGCTTCCGCTGTGAATATACTCCTACAAAGGTTCATTGTTTTACTGACGTTAAAGTTTGGCCCATGCGCAGCACAAGCCACAGCAGTTGCAGTCTTGGACGCATCACTGTAAAACTCTTCACAGCGGTACTTATGCTGCACAAAAACAAGAAATGCTGGTGAATCGCAATCCTTGGTGACCTGTTCTTGCTAAACTGCATAAAAGACAGGTCACATGACACAGGGCGGAGATGCCATGGTGGAATTGTATCAATGATGGGCGTCTTGTGAATGCCTGAAAACGAGACTTCTAGCTCAGAGGCGTCTTCTCGCACTCTTAGGGGAAACGGCATGGAGATTGATGGACGATTTATAAAGAGTTGCTGTGAGGATGCATCATTATTGGTCGGAGTAAAAGGATGATTTGTCATAGATATGATTTTTGAGGCATATAAAACGTCCATGTACACCCTCTGGTCATCTAGGGACCATTTTTTGCATTTTACATAGAGACTTTGGACAGGGCTAGTGCGAAAAGCACCGCATGCGAGGCGTAGCCCTAAATGCAGCACCGGGTCCAGCATTTTTAGTGCCGTTTTTGTTGCGCACCCATATACAACACTGCCGTAGTCCAAGCGGGATCCCACTAGGGCGCTATAAACCCGCAGAAGGAGTTGCCTGTCTGCACCATACGACTGGTGGGAGAGAACTTTGAGAATATTCATAGTTTTTAAGCATTTTTGCTTAAGATGTTTCAAGTGTGGGACAAATGTTAGCTTGTTATCGAATATTATGCCTAAAAACTTGTGCTCCTTTTTAACAGGAATTGAAACGCCATTCAGAGTAATATCTGGGTCCGGATGGATCCCGCGCTTTTTGGAGAACACAACACAAGAACTTTTTCCTGGATTGAGTTTAAAACCATTCTTGTCTGCCCAGCTAGCAAGTTTTTTAACACCAAGCGGGACCTGACGTTCACAGATTGACATATTACAAGATTTAAAAGATATCTGTACGTCGTCTACATACATAGAGTAAGAAATAGTAGGTGGCAATGCCTTCCCAAGAGAGTTCATTTTAATTATAAAAAGAGTACAGCTTAGAACTTCATCTTGCGGCACGCCGTTTTCTTGCACATGAATCCTTGACAGTGCGTTACGAACTCTGACGCGAAACGTTCTTTGGGACAGATAACTAGCCAGAGTGTTGAGCATATGGCCCGAAACACCGAAAGACTTCAGGTCACTCAGGATCCCGTAGCGCCAAGCGGTGTCGTAGGCCTTCTCGAGGTCGAAAAACACAGTTACGCAATACTGTTTATGCACGAAGGCATCCTTACTATACGCTGCAAGAGCTACGAGTTGATCATTCGTGGATCGCCCTGCCCTGAAGCCTGCCTGGCAGCTCTCGAGAAGACCGTTGTACTCAAGGAAGTACACGAGCCTGCGATTTATCATCTTCTCGAAGAGCTTGCACAGGCAGCTCGTCAGGGCAATAGGACGGTAACTTGAAGGGGACAACGGGTCCTTTCCCTCCTTCAGGAAAGCTACAACTATAGCCTCCTTCCAAGAGTTTGGAATGTGCCCCGTAAGCCAAATCTTGTTATATAGGTGTAAGAGTGTTAGAAGAGTGTCTGTGTGCAGGTGTTGTATCATTGTGTATGTGATGTTGTCTGGGCCTAGAGCTGAGGGTTTACACGTGCTCAAAGCAGCCCTCAGCTCATGCAGTGAAAACTCTGAGCTATAAGAAGATGTTGACCTATTGTTATCTAGTATAGGCTTCTTTTCGGCCATTTGGTTGTGTTTCATGAAAGCGTTTGCGTAGTGTTCTGAACTAGAAACGTGTTGCAAGTGTTGTGCGAGTGTGTCAGCCTGGTCTTCGAGTGTGTCCCCTGTAGTGCTGACCAGAGGCAGGCTGTGTGTTTGTTGTCCCTTGAGTTTGCGTATTTGTGTCCATACTTTCCGTGTGTGTGTGTAGGAGTTTATTGATGTTATGAATGTACGCCAACTCTCTCGTTTTGCCTCACGGCGCACACGTTTTCCTAACGCCTTGGCCCGTTTGAACAAGAGGAGGTTTCCCGACGTGGGGTACCGACGAAGGATACCCCACGCCTTGTTCTGGGCCTCTCGCGCCCGCCTACAGTCCTCATTCTACCACCGCCTCCGCTGGTTGCGCGAGGCACCAGAGGCGTGGGGAATGGACCTTTCGGCGGCGTCGAGGATGTGCGCCGTGAGCAGTTGGGTAGCTTCTTCAACCTGTAGGTGTCCTATGGATGTGTGGTGTAGTTTGGATGTCTCTGTAAATGTATTCCAGTTAGCTCTTGCTTCATTGAACCTGTTTTGGGAAGATGGACTGCATGGGCCTTTACCTATATACGTTAGTGAGGTGGGGAAGTGGTCACTACCGTATGGGTCAGTGCCCACACCCCACTCAAGAAGATGAAAGAGAACTGCGGAGCCAATCGCCAAGTCAAGATATGAGCATGTGTTGTGTCCTATTTTATGGTATGTAGGCTGTTTATTGTTGAAGAGGCATGCTCCTGAAGATGTAAGGAAGTTCTCTACCAGGGGACCTCGGGCATCCGTGCGAGAAGAGCCCCAACGAGTGTTGAGAGCATTAAGGTCGCCTGTAAGGATATACGGTTCGGGCAGCTGGTCAACCAGCGCCTCGAAGTCAGAGCTCGAAAGTGAAACATCAGGAGGAATGTATATGGAGCATACCGTTATCAACCTATTAAATATTATTGTTCGATTTGCTACAGCCTTAGTAGCAACATCCGTGTACCACGTGTAGTGTGACTACCCGTATATATATTTCTTGTTACAGCATCTTTGTAATCTTGTGCCGTAATAGTTCGTCGGGTTCACGTTTTAAAGCAAAGCTTTCTAGCTCAACCAGCCAATGGTTCTTTCGTGGCGTGAGGGACAACAAACTTCCAACGCGGTGGAGGTGGCGGCGGGGTAGGAGGGGCGGATGTGGAGGGTTCCACTGACGGAGAACATTAGAGATTCCGCGGCGAATTTACCCAGCGTTCCCCGCGCGGAAGTGCGTGCTGGCTGGTGGCAGCGTCGACAATACGGCTTTATCGTCTGCTTTAGCGACGGTTGTTTTGAGCCTGTTTTGATTTAGCTTCGCGTCAATTGCACTGTGCCTAAGCACGGCTTAATTAACTTTGTTCGACAGCACCTCCAGCGTAACCCGAACCCTGTCGAAACAGGTGGTCCTACGGCAAACGTACGTTAAGGATTGGTTTGTAAAAACCAAATGTACAAACCACATACAGACATCGGCCCGCTAGACAAAATGCGACTTTTTGCGCACTTCTTCACAGGAATTGGTCAATAATTTCTAAATTGGTGAATACCAATTCGGTTGTGTTTTAAGAGGTATTAGAAAAGCGAAAGTACCAGCTTGTTTTGATTACAATCGATTAAAGAGTTCCCTCCGGTTTCTCGCAATTGTCAAACTTACTAAACTAACTAGTTGAAATGGCTATAAAAGGGAATCACTAAGCTCACATGCCGAATTGTTTCATTGTCTGCGCTTGTATCAAGCGGTGGTGTAGCCCCTACTAGCACATCAGGATGGCTAGATTCCGGTGTCACACCCTTCGATAGACGCTGATCTCTGTTTCTTTTCTTCCGACTCACAGCCGGGCTAGAGCGGCGGACGCCGCCGCTCTAGCCCGGTCGTAGCCGACGCTGCTGGTGCGTTCGAGCCGCCGCCTCCACGAATTCCAGATTACGGCTGGCAGAAACTGTGGTTTCAATCTTTGTAGAGCCACGTGTATAAATTCAAGTGACGTCACATTGGCAATTGCTGTGGGTGTCGTTTAAAGGTTTGCTTACCAACCACCTGCACAGCTCGGATTGGAGCCAATTTTTCAGGCATAGGTGCTACTTTCATGGCCCGGATATGTAATCAGGAATCTTTAGGGTGATTGCTTCCATATTGTAATATACTGGGTAGCCCAGTGGCCGTAGTGTTCTTGATGTTTCAGACCATCTGATTATATATACCACGAACGTTTCTTCCACTGTATGCCTGACCCGAAATTCCTTTAACGTCTTCATTGACGTCCACAAGAATAATTCTAGCGCAATGTTGGTTGCCTCCCCATGTGCTTTATTGTATGTTTTAGGTTACAGCTTGTTACACAAAGAGTGGGGCTTGGGATGCTACCTGGGAAGTTAAAAGAACATTAACGATTTTCAGAATGTCTCGTGCTTTCATGTCGTTTCTTCTGCAGGTTTCTCGGATAGTGGTTTGTGGTCTTTGCTCTAGGTGCTTTGTTATATGTTGTAGTGCTGTGTTGCCCAGCCATTGTCTTGTTGTATTCTCATGCCCAGCCCGGTTTTAAATCTCTTGTGTTGCGATAGGTTTCCCGTCTGGGTTGATTGTCGTCGGGATAACCGCTACATATGTTTTACCATGATTCTTTTGAGTATTTGAAGTCACTGTGACTTTTCCACGTAACGCTCTAGTCCGAACAGGGCGTCATACTTTGTACTGCCGTGGTTGCGGTTTGAAAAGCTTCTTCCTTTTTTTTCGTCTGATCCGTAGTTTTCCCTATAGCTATACCGCCGGCTTATATAGTGTTTCGAATATTGGGGACATTGTCCTGCCTTTGCGGCAGGTTGTGCATTGCTGCATTGGAAAGCTACATTTAGATATCACCAAGGCTTGGTTTGTGCATTTGGTGAGGGCTCCGTGTCTGTGCGTATTTCCGCAATTCCTATCCTGGCCGTCCAGTCCACCAAGAAGGCACGCATGTAGTTGAAAAATAAGTACGCCGTTTACAGCGCTAAGGTTCGGTCGAACTGCTTGGTGGGCTATATTCTCCAATTCCAATTTTAAATCAAGGGCCTAAATACTATTTGATTTAGGTAAGAAGCTGGTGGCGAACTTGTTCCTGTATTTGAAGCTGCATATCAGGGTTGACAACTTTGGCCTGCAGTCTTATATAGCAATTGGGAAGAAATGGTTAGTCTATGTTAAGTTGTTGAATGTGTTCTGGACTACTTCTTGTATTTGCTTACCTACATCGGAGGTTAAATAAATTGGTCTTATGTAGCATATTGACGGTGTTTAAGAGGTTTGGCTAGAAGTAATACTTCCACGTCCTTCCTTTCAGGTATAAGGGTGCCTTCCTTTATGTGGCTGTGGTAGTATGCAGCGAGAAATTCTACGCCCTGTCGTCTAGGTTTTTCAGGTATTTAAAATTTATTCCGCCTTTGCGGGGGCGGTGCTTTCAACAGCCGCCTCATTTATGCCTAAGTGTATGGCCTATCAACAGTTGGCTTGGTGTGGCTGGTGTACGTGTATACGTTGGCAGCCCAACCTGTGTGGGGTTTTTGATACACAGTCGAACCTCATTGTAACACAGTAGAATCGGGAAAGCAAATTATTTCGTTATATTCGATATTTGTTATAACAGTACAGGTAAAAATCGGCTCAAAGAAATAGAAAATCTGTCTGCCGAAAAAGTAACTCCTACAAAACTGTATTTTTTAGGCTTTGAAGCCACTATAAAAAGATAAGCCTTACTTTTCTCCCAGTTTCATTTCAACCTCAATGAACCGGAACATGAGTACATGAAACTACAAGAGAAGAAAGTTGATTTGACAAAACAGGCCTGCATACGTATTTATTTTACGAAGGATGTGATCTCTATCTTGTGGGTACTCACAGCACTGAGAAGGATCAAGTTTTCCACAGTGTCTTCGAACAAAGGACCTGCACACTGCTGCAGTTTCAGACGACCAGGCTTTTCTTTCAGGTAGATTCTCATACTCCTGGTACAATATTTTTTCGCTATATCCGATATTCAGCCTGGCTCTGTCGGTTCCAGTTTCGATATAAATGATTAAGTGTCTTTAAAATAAAGCATAAACAACCGTTGATTGATTGTAGGGTTTAACACGCCGACGCAACGCAGGCGATGAGGCTCGTTCTAGGGGGGGGGGTGGGGGGGGGGGGGCTCCGGATAAAATTCGACCACCTGGGTATCTTCAACGTGCGCCGAAATCTCGCACACACGGGCGTTTCTGCTTTTCGCCTCAATCAGAAAAGCGGCCGCTGTGCTGTGTGTTTATGGCCAGACGGAAGGGAAACCTGAGCCGACGGCGCGCAGCCCGCGCCTCGGCCCCCCCGACGAAGGAATTACGAGGGCATGACCCGACAAGGCAAACCGAAAAAGAAAGGCACTCTCAGACTGAACGCCAAACGTGTCGGTTGTACGTTTCTCGCGCTCAGCGAACACTACATTGTGGCAGCGTACGTTCCAACATGCTACCAAGGCACCAATGAAGAGGTCGCAAGGCCAGGAAGAAAAAATGACTCTATCCAGTTTTCAATGCAAGCCTCCGGAGGAATTTTCTTTCGCAAGCCCAAGTGAGTGCCCTTATTGGAAACGGCGTTTTGAACGTCTTCGCATTGTGAGTGGCCTCGCGTCAAAATGCGCGGTTGAACAAGTCTACGCATTGGTCTACTTTATGGGCGACAAGGCAGAAGATATCCTTGCCTTATTCAAGTTGACAGAGGCACAGAAGAACAGCTACAACGACGTTTTGCAGGCGTTCCAGAACCACTTCCCAGTCGAAAAACACAACAGGAATTTCTGTCGCACGACAGGGATTTCTGTTGGGATGGTCTGTCGTGCGACAGGAAGTTCTGTAGTACAACTACAGAAAATCTGTCGTACGACAGGCATTTCTGTCGCACGACAGAAATTTCTGTTGGAACTACAGGGTGGCCTGTCGTGAGACCGAAATTTCTGTAGTACAACTACAGAAAATCTGTCGTACGACAGGCATTTCTGTCGCACAACAGGAATTTCTGTTGAGAATTCAGGATGGTCTGTTGTGAGACAGGAATCTCTGCAGAATGATGACAGAATGTCTGTCGTACGACAGAAATTTATGTAGTACAACAGACATATCTATCATGCGACCGACATTCTGCAGTCCCCACTACAAACACCTTTGTAATAGAACTACAAAATTTCTGTCGCATGAGACATTTCTGTTGTACTACAGTTATTGTGCAACACCCTGTAGGCACTACACAGACTTCTGTTGGCCCACAGACTGTCCTTCAGCCACTACATTCAGCATTCCGTAATTACCATTATTATCTGCCATGCGACAGATCATTTTGTAGTCCCTGCAGATTTTTATAGCGTGAAAGAGAAGTTTAGATCCATTGCGAAAGTGTCACATGGCAGACCGTTCAGTATTCCTACAAAATCTCTTGCTTACCATGTCGGAAAACCCCGCGTTTTCCGGCATTAGGAGAGCGATGGAATAGCTCGGAAAGAACGGAATACACAGGAAAACGCCGCGCTGAACGACACCAACGCGGGGAGGTTGCTGGAGAGCATCGAATAACATGGGGACGTTGCCTTTGGGGACAGGGCTTCAGCCAATGCGAAGGGGATAGCACTAACGGGATAGTACGGGATGGTATGGTGCCGCTGCTTGGCTGGACACGGGAATGCCGCGCTTTGCAACACTTGCCATCGACTACTAGTAATGTATTTTGGGATAAAGTCTATTGTCCCAGAAATCTCCTCCCGCAAGAATTATGAAAATCCGTTCACAATTAACGAAACTACGCGCGATGAGAAATCGCGCATAATCGTTCCCTCTCAACTCGACCGCGGGCAACGCGACGAAAGCTGCGCGCTCTCTCCCGGAGAGGCGGGCGGCGCGCGGCGTTCTCCTCGGCGGCCTTCGATATATCACATGCCGGGTAGTTTCCTCCTTTTCTTCGCAACGCGGAGGGGACTATTTCCGGTCTGGTGCCACAAAAAAGCAGGCATGGGTGCCTGCTCGCAAGTGCGCGCTCGGGCTGGTAGGGCGTTTTTGAAGCAATAAACGTTTGTAGTCGAGTGGTCGCGTTGAAAGGGAAGTATTGAGCTCATCACTCAAACTCCGAGCGCACTCAAAACACAAAAGAAACGGCAAAACTGTGCCTACAGGTTCAGGCATGGAAGAGGTTCGTACGCAGCGATGACGACGACGGAAATGGGAGAATCTAGCAGCGAAGTTGACCAGTGACAGCCGATCGGGCAGCCGTGGCCTATGTGACGTCCCTTAGGCCATGCATAATGAGGACAACTGAAGAGAGAGCGGTTGGTTTTTCCGCGTCTTTCACATCGATTTGCACGCTCACCGCTTCACGTGCACGTGTAATATTTGGCTCAGGTATTCCCGGCAGTGTAATCTAAACGTCGCGCAGGTTTACTTGCACTGCTCAAAGAGTGTTGCAGGGTCCCTTTAAGGGGTGGACTGGTTGTATTCCAGCGCCGCGATCGACGCAGATGTTCCGAAACTTGGTGTTTGCGGCCCGTGCGGTGCCGCAAAATCTCACGTTTTTAGCGTGCGCTGCACGGAAACAATGCTGCGTGCGGGTGACGGTCATCTCGTTCAATTGCATTGCAAGCGTCTGTTGTAATGAACGTTTGTTGCATTGCGGCCATTAGCATTCCGGCCGTGTTGGAAAAAACCTTCGCTACAAATTTGCAATTAACAACGCAACTTAGCACAAATCACACTAATGTTGGAGCATCTAAGCGTAGCCCCATTAAAAAAAAATGGATACATAGAGAACTTCGGAAATTCCTTGGGTTCTTTGAGTAAATTGCAATTGCATATATTGTACTGTGGACAATGTTTGATAAAAGAATCAGGAAACAAGGGTAGCCCCTCGGCAAAACGGACGCATAAAAAACAAGCAAGATGTGCTTTTTGAAGACGTGGTGTAATAATTGCAGTGCACATTCTGACATGTATTTCTGGGTGTCTTTGAGAGCCCCATTTCAATCTGCGTGCTGTTGTTTTATTTTTTTAGCGAGTAATTTGTTTATTTTAACGCGAAACATGTGCCCAATCAAGCCGAAATAGTTAAAATTAGATTTTAAAAACAGCGAACCAGTTGCCGCTACCTGTGTGAAAAAAAAGAAACGGCGCCAGTGAACTCGCTGCATTACCGAGATGTGTTAAAAAAATAATTTTAGAAAGAAAGAAAAGGCGCGCCTTCCCTCTAGCCCGGCCCTTCGGAAGAAGTTCGGGGAAGCATCGTCACCACTGAAGGCATGTCGCGGCACGACAGAACTCGCGGGACGGGGAGACCACAATACGAAGAATCGAGAGGGGTGAGGAGGGGTCGCGAAACAACTGCTCGTGATCGGCCGATTCCCTCCTTACCGTTCCTTTCTTCCCTCCTGCTTTTCGTCTCCCGGTCAAAATATGCCGTGGCTGCGTGGCCCAGTGGCTCGTTCACATTTCACATCGGCGCTTTGCGTAGTTGAAGTTAGGCTTAACTTTTTTGTAAAAACGTGCATCTTATGTCTCCATGGAGTGTCAGCAGCAACATTTGATGCTTCGGAAGCTGTGGTAAAAGCAAGATCAGTGGTCCGGATTTCAAGCATCTCGATGTGAGGACTCCTCCAGCGACGACAAACCGGGGTGCTTGGGATAATTGGCACTTTAATGTGAGTGAATGCGACGAATCTCGCAGGCAGCGTGGTTTGGAATACGTGCGATGTGCTTCGACAATCGACTGAACTTGCAACGATCCCTGCGTGACTTCGGCAGGTATCGTGCGTGCGTACTCTTCAAGATAGTGCAGCACCACAGAGACGTGCGCTTTTCGCCACAGGATACCCTTCCACGCCTTGCTGTGCGAATGCAATGGAACAAGGTTCACAAAGGCAAGCATTCCAGCTAAAGATTGACTTTCCATTTTAATTTTCTCACGTTCTCTCACGTTTTGCAGTGTAAAAGAAATATTTGTTCACTTGTGCTTTAATGGCCGTAACTAATATAAGGAACGAATTTTCGACGGTTATTGTCGATGCTCGTTTAATATTGTTTTTTTTATCGGGGAGAATTAATTTGCTTTTATGAACAGGTTGAGCGTCATTGACGAACGCGATGATGGGACGCGATTTGGCCCTGCTTCCGAAGCACGGCCAAATCAGCTGAAAAGTGCCCAAATGAGTCTGGCTAAATTTTGTAGCGCTACTGAGGTTTCCCTGAAGGAATGACTTCTGCATTTCTTGTTAACAGCTACGCGGGTTTGCAATTACACGGCTATTAAAGAAAAAAAGGCCGAGCGCGAGCATCGGCCACGCTATTCGCTGGAGATGGCGTGGTCTCGGGCGTGTTCCAGCGTTATGTTCCAGCGGCTGCTGGATCCACGAGTTTCCGCGTCCGGCGTGTACCAGCGTCCAGGTTCCCGTGAATTTGCAGCAGGCGCAGTTTCGCATGACGTGCGGATGAAAGGTGTTTTGTACTAAAAGAAATTATAGTTCTGACCGTTTCCAAGTCAGCACGATCATGGAGCATACAAATAACGCGCCATATTTTGTTTTTATATTTGGCAATGAAATAAAAATTATTTGTTTGGTGTAACAGCAACATCAGAGGGCTGTAAAAGCCTCTCCATGACAAAAAGTGAAGCCACGGTAGTGCCCAGGAACAGTGTTGTAAAAAGAGGAAAATAAAATGAATAAGCACCGCAAACTGCTTTTTTTTCGTACTGTGATCAGGCATGTGCAGGCTGCGTAACATCAAACTTTTGTATTGCATGCATGAATGTACCACTAGTTGCATTGCTTAAATGCCTTTTGGTACAGCTTTCTGAAATCAGTTATTCACTGAAAACAATTTCAAGCTTGTACCAGAAAGGCAAGAATGACCCCAAATGCTTATGTTTGTTCGTCATATTTTTATTGAAATTGTTATGCATATCCTGCATACTTCAGGTACTTAATAGATAAAACATCACGGGAAGTAAATTTCTTATAAATTTCTTAGTTGAAATTGGAGACATGACAGGATTTACTACAGACTACAGAACAGGATTTAATACAGACTACAGGACAGGATTTACCATAGACTACATGACAGGATTTACTACAGACTACAGGACAGGATTTACGACAGACTACAAGACAGGATTAACTACAGACTACAGGACAGGATTTACTTCAGAATACAGGACAGGATTTACTACAGACTACAGGACCGGATTTACTACAGACTACAGGACAGGGTTTACTACAGACTACAGGATGTCCCATTCCCTCACAGGATCATTCTGTCGTATTTTTCTGTTGTGTTTTTCGACTGGGTTCGTAGTTCGAAGAAATGTCGTGTACGAAAGAGCGACATTCTTCAGAAGAGGACAGCGGAAAGTAGAAGGTGTCGAAGAGTTCGTCACTCAACTACACCGACTGGTCAAGTTGTGCACTTTCGGAGCACTGCATGACGAGATGATCCGGGACCGGATAGTAGTGGGCATCAGGGACCGCACGCTGTCTCAACGAATGCAGCTAGAAGCGGAGCTGACCCTCCAAAAGGCCACCAACAAGGCGCGACAGAAATGTCTACTGTTACGCAATTGGTCACAACAGTGCATCACTTCTCTGCAGCTTTGGATGAGTCCGGACAAGTCGATGTGGTGTTCCTAGATTTTAGTAAGGCCTTTGACAAAGTGCCGCATGATAGGCTTTTGTATAAACTTGAATTCATTGGCCTTCCCGATTGTATTTTGAACTGGATTAGAGCTTATTTATCAAACAAAAAACAGTATGTTGATATTACTGGTTGTTTCTCCCATTCTCTTGCTGTCACGTCTGATGTACCCCAGGGCAGTGTGCTGGGGCCACTGTTGTTCCTTCTTTATATAAATGATTTGGTGTCTGTAATTCCTGAAGGGGTCTCTGTGAGGCTGTTTGCCGACGATTGTATTGATAACTTTCGATCACCTGACGACTGTGTTGTGTTGCAAGAATCCCTAGTACAAATAGAGAGGTGGTGTGACGAGTGGGGAATGATGCTTAATGCCGCAAAATGTGCTTTTTTAAGAATTACACGAAAAAAAGTTTTCTTTCGTTCTCAGTATTTTCTCCAGAACACTGCAATCACAGACGTAGCAGAGTATAAATACCTCGGCATCACTCTAAACTCTACTTCAACTTGGTCGTCCCATGTATCACGCATTTGCTCAGCTGCATTTACGAAGTTGTGTTTTTTGAGGCGCAAATTAAGACATGCCCCAGGTCACGTCAAGCTTTTAGCGTACAATACTTTTGTTAGAGCCAAACTGTAATATGCCTTCGTGGTTTGGGATCCGCCCTTTAAAAAGGATATTTACATGCTAGAGCTCGTCCAAAGAAAAGCAGTACGGTTTATTATTTGCAAATATGGGCGTTACGAGTCTCCTTCGAAGCTCATGTCTGACAGTGGCATTCAATCCCTAGAATCTCGAAGACGCTTGGCCCGGTTATCATTCTTGCATAATATTGTTACGTCTAAAGTGCAAATAACTCCATCGACTTTAGTTCAACCCTTAAGCACAAGAAGGACACGACACACGTATACGCAATCCCTTCAGCCTATTTTCGCAAAAACAAACCAGTTCAAGCTTAGTTTTTTCCCCCGTGCTATTTCTGAATGGAATGCACTTCCGGAAACAGTTGTTCAAGCCAGAAATTTTTCCGAAGCGCTCCATGCGAGTATTTGTCACTGAGTATGTGCATTGTACGGTGTGCCAAGCATTTAGCGATGTGCCTTATTTTTTTGTTTGTTGGTTTTCTTACTTTAAAAAAAAGTTTGATCCTTGTATAAATGATTGTGTATTGCCAGTTGCCCCTCCTGCTTGGGCCAGAAAATGTGGCTTGCAGTATTCGCAATAAATAAATAAATAAATATACCTGAGCCGACGGCGCGCAGCCGGCGGCTCGGCCCGCCCGACGAAGGAATTACGAGGGCGCGACCCGGGGAGGGGAACCCAAAAATAAAGAAATTTCCTCGCATTTCCCCGAGGGGAAGAATGTGAAAGTACGAATGCAGGAGTTGAATTTGCGCGGTTCGGTAATGTTCGCGAAAGAGAGATCACACACACACACACAACTACAAAGAAAGAAAGATGCATTTATTCACAGACACCTATTTGTGTTGTCGTTGTACTTGATTGCTAGAGCGGATCTCAGCTTTGAAATTTCGTGTCAGTGCTTCTTTAAGCGGGTGCATTAGCCCTTCTCACGCCCGATTCCTGGCCAATCCCCCACGTGGGTATGTGCCATGCACAGACCCCTATTTGTGTTGTCGTTGTACTTGATTTCTAGAGCGGATCTCAGCTTTGAAATTTCGTGTCAGTACTCCTTTAAGCGGGTGCATTAGCCCTTCTCACGCCCGAGTCTTGGCCAATCGCCCTAAGTGGGTATGTACTAAAGAAATTAGGAACTTTTCTTGGCCAATCGCCCTATGTGGGTATGTGGTGCGGACGGACGGACGGCGGTGGACGCGTGATTCAGATTACTTGGCCAATCGCGCTAAGTGGGTATCTGCTAAATAAATTAGTAACTCTTCTTGTCCAATCGCCCTAAGTGGGTATGTGGTGCGGACGGACGGATGGCGGTGGATGCGTGATTCAGATTACTTGGCCAATCGCCCTAAGTGGGTATGTGCTAAAGAAATTAGGAACTCTTCTTGGCCAATCGCCCTAAGTGGGTATGTCGTGCGGACGGACGGACGGCGGTGGACGCGTGATTCAGGGTCGCTTAAGAAGTGCATTCGCACTTAAAAGGCACTCTCAGACTGAACGCCAAACGTGTCTGTTGAGCGTTTCTCGCACTCCGCGAACACTACAGCCGCCGCGTTCGGGGGTATCGAACCCGCGACCTCATGATGAGCAGTGCAACGCCTTAGGTGTTGAGCCACCGAGGCGGGTAAAGCGTGGCCAACCAAATTTCGTACAGTTCTCTATACCCGATAATTGGCAATATTATTGTTCAATTTAACGAGGTTCAACTGTATTTATTTACTTGGGCTGGCTTTTATTTCTGCTATGCCGGAAATGGTGTGTATTTTGAATACTTTGTATTTTTGTTGCTAGTTGCACTGTATTGGATCTACTTTAATTAAGGAGAGCCCACGTTTCAGAAAAGTACAGTGTACCTTCTAGGTTGTTCCACATAACTCCAGAGTTTTGGTTCTTTAGTGCCATCGCGTATTCATTTTCCTTAGCAGCTATCTCCGCTATTTTATTTTGAGCGTCGTGTTGTGTCTTTGGTACTGTCTCGGCCTCGCGCTTAGGCGCTGTTTCAAAACATCTACTACTGAATTTTTGTAGGCCGCGTCATCAAACATTGCATTTGTAGCGTGAGGCATGCCGAGGTCCATAAAATGTGGCTTATTTGCTGGGCTGATGTAAGCGTTTGAGCATTATCAGCTCGGTGGCTTAGTATGAGCTTTGCTTGGGTCTCGTTTGGAATATCGCAGTGTGGTGTATGGGCCGACCACGAAACCAGCATTAGGAATGCTCGACTCAGTGCTGCACTTGGGGTTTTGCCTTGCGACGGGTTCTTTCTGTTTTGGCCCCATCCAAAGTTTGTATGCTGAGTGTAACAAGTGGTGCCTTGAGGACCAGTGAACGTACATGGACTTGCTCTACGCTTTTAAAGTTTCATCGCTGAATAACTATCACTTTAAACGTGATTTTATTGCTACAACCGCATGACCAGTGTTTGTAATTCGCTGGTCCATTTCTTTGCTGTTCTTACTTAGTGTGAGAAAGGAAGCTTCGGGTTTCAACATCCTCTGTTTAGACATTTATACACCTTCTTTACAGACCTTTTACCAACTTTCTTACTTGTCCTTCATGAAAATTGATAAAACCAGGGTACCACAAACTGCTAATTCGCAGCACTTCTTGTCCCTGCAGTATAAGTATCGATGTGCAGAATTTTGCACCGACGCATCAAGAACTGCCCTTACTCTGTCGTTTGCGGCGCGCGAGCCCGATTTTAGCGTCTCTAACACCCTGAACTCGAAAACCAGCATTTTTACGGCAGAAGCCCATGGCGTATTACTTGTTTTAAATCGCATAGTCCAACAGAAAATACCCAAGTCTATTATTTTCACGGATTCACTGAGTGTTGTACATGCGTGACAATCCAATAAGTCTTCTAAAAACCATGTTCCTAATGTAGTGTATAAAACCATTATGTCAGCGTATGCATTAAACTCGAGGTGATCACGTGTTGGGTTCCAGGCCACTCTGGAACCGCGGGAAATGAGACCGCGGATCAGATGGCCGCTGCTGCTGCACATACAAATACACCGGACATAGCAACAGTACCCTACACTGACCTCAAGCCACACATCAGACAACACCTTCGCGAAACATGGCAAGCACTATGGAATCAACAGACAGATAACAAACTACACATAATAAAGCTGCTCTTGGGACCATACACGACTGACACACACAACAGACACACTGAAGTTGCCCTTGCTAGGTTACGGATAGGCCACACTCATAAAACACACTCCCACCTGCTCACAGGACCTCCAAGACCCCTTTGTAGCGGCTGTGGCAAGGCCCTATCTGTAATCCACGTACTACTCCAATGCGAAGCACTCGACACAACACGACACAAACACTTCACCTAACTTTACAGACAACACATCCCCTTACAGCCAGCGTTTTTGCTCTCTGATGATTCTACGTTTTCTGTCAAGTGCGTTTTTAAATATTTAGCAGAAGTTAAATTCTTAGACTTAGTTTCTTACCACGCATGATCACAACCTGGCCTTATACACCAGCCATCGTCACTATATTTTATTGATTTTACTTTTGTTCTTGCTTACTGATTTTACTGTTTACATTCTCACCTCTCATATTTAACCACTGCTTTGGCGCTCTTTGCCCTAGTTGGCCTTGCGCCATTAACATCCAACTATCATCACCATTCTTCAACAGGGACAATGGTAGGCTGCCATTCATTATCTGAGAATACCTGCCGGCACAATGAATTGCTACCTACTGGCTCAGTTATCTACTACTAAAGAGAACATGGAAACGAAGATAAAGGAAGGAGCTGCCTGAAAAGTCATTTTAATCGCGTGGTTACCAAAACGTGACCTATAGCCCCCTCTCCAAAACCACCACAAGGATTGCATGTCTTCGCCTCTTATCAGCACTAATTTAGATGCGCGGTCTAAGTAGGGTGTACTAGGAACCCACTGCTGCCAAGGTAAATCCAAGCAGTAAAGAGTGTTGTACTAGTGTTTGTGGCAAAGCCCAGTGTCACATAGAAGTCTCTGTATCTGCCGCCGTGGCTCAGTAGCTAAGGAATTGCGCTGCTGAGCACGAGGACGCGGGTATGAGTCCCGGTCGTGGCAGCCGCTTTTCTGATGGATGCGAAAAGCGAAAACGCCCGTGTTTTCGAGATTTCGGTGCACGGTGATGATCCCCTGGTGGTCAAAATTAATCCGGAGCACTCCACTACGGCGCACCTCATCGCTGGCGTTGCGTCGACGACTGAAACCCTACAATCGAAAATCGACCTGGAGTTCTCTGGGGGCGCGACAACGGCTGTTCCAGAGCCTGGTCGAGGGAGCGTGACTTTCAGCACTAAATCAATTACTTAGCCATGCAGCTTATTCAGACCAGAAAAGAGCAGAACGCGCTCCTCACACATGAATATAAATATGACACCCCAACATGTAACAGGACATTATTAATTAAATTGTCAATTGAAAGACCCGAGCTTATAGACGATGAAAACATTAACCACTAGACAAGCCGGCAAAATAGGTCACAGTTCCTTTCTCATTAATTTTGTACTCCAGTTTGTAGGTCTCCTCTCATATACCGCACTTGCTCAATATACTTTGAGCTTAGATTATGAGTATCCGACATTTGGACATCATCGACATCATCGTGCACAGCTCAATTTTGCACACACATAAAATTAACCATTTCGTACTAGAGCAATTGTAAACCAGTACTGCAATAATTTTTCTTGAGCTGAAAGAGTTAACATAATTTTTCAGACCTCCCGGCCTACAGTGGACTCAGATCGCACTTTCGCGGAGACCTCGAACGTATAGAAGAAGGACCAATAAATCTCAAGACTATTTCAAGACCATGAAGATGTCATTCGAAGAAGCGGCAAGCTTTCAATAGTTTATTTTCTCATGTGTATGATATTGGGTACTTTCAAATTTTAAATTATGTGGTCCAAGCTTAGAACAAAAACACAAATGCGAGTACGTCCGTCATCACGACAAGTACACCACGGTTGTTTTCTTTCTTTTCCTGCTGAGCTTTATCTTGCGTGTTTTCTTCCTGAAACCTTAATCGTGAGCAGAGAAGCGTGCAAGCTGCTAGGAACGCAGGCAAACTCTCTGCTATTCAATAAAGTATCTCTCTCTTTTAAAGTGCAGATCTTTTGCTGCGGGGCTACCGGCACGAGGCAAATTTGTCGGGGGCTTATGAGTAAGGAGCTACCTTAGACGGGCATATGCGAGGGGGAAGCGGGGGGGTCCGGATCCGGAAGATTTATACAGGGCGTTTGATATCATGGGCTTTCGTGCACCACAACCCTCCAGGTACGGTCGCCTGCTGCTCTCTTTCAGAAAACAGTGTGGCCACAGTCCAATATGGAACCCACACAGGGATGGGAAAACACAGAATTTAACAAAATATGGGGATATAGAAAAAACCTCTGAAGAAAATAGCGGGTACAAGAAACACAGGTAGGGCGGAACGACAAAAATCACGGAGCCCGAGAGTAAAAGGAAAAATTGGGAAAAGCGAGAGCAGAGCTAGAAACGCGGCGGGAAAATGTGGAAATAAAAACGGTTGAAACAGACCCCAAACTATTGGTTTCATATGAGCTGGCATGACGGTGACATTTTCGAGTGTACAAGCAGCAGGTGTCTTCGATGAGTCGTGGAAGGGGGAACCGCCGCTGTGGTTCAGTGGCTAAAGCGTTGCGCTGCTGAAGGCGAGGTCGCGGGTTCGATTCCCTGTCGCGGCGGCTGCTTTTCTGATAGAGGCGAAAAGCACAAACGCCCGTGTGTACGAGATTTCGGCGCACGTTAGAGATCCCCAGGTGGCCAAAATTAATCCGGAGCTATCCACTACGGCGCACTTCATCGCCTGCGTTGCTTCGGCTCGTTAAACCCCCCAATCAATCAAATCAGAGACGTGGAAGGGGAACAAGCTCACATTGGTCATGCAGGACTGAGCACACAAATAAAGAATTATTGGAAGTAGGGCTAGCCCACATACAAAAAAAAAACACATTTCCACGTGTGGCCCTCGAATAGCAATCGCGGAAGATCCTGTGCAATCGCATAAACCAAAAAGAGGCCTAAGAAAAAGATGGGTGGGAAAAACGTATAAACGGGAAACAGAAAAGGAGTGCGATATTACGCGACAGCAATTGAGTCCAACAAGACTAAAAGGGGCACAATAGTGAATTTTATGTGCAGTCATGGACAAACGCAACTCGAGCACAAAAACATAAGGATAACACGCCACATTGAAAGTGCTGGTCGTGAACGACCAATAATGGCGTGGTATTGGTATATTTAGAAAGCCACATTCACCACCTTTGTTACTGTAACTGAGCCACGCATTCGTTTGATGTGCATGGAAAGACGCGCTATTTGTGCGTTCTGGTTGACATTTTCGTGTTCGCGGTTAATTTGTCCATGTGTGTACGTTCGTATGTATGGGTGCGGCAAATATGCGAAAAATGAAAAATCTTTTATTTCAGAACAAAGTTACGCCGTTCTTTGTAGCGTCAGCGCTCTCTACTACATGACTGGGCAAGCAACATGATCGGCCTGTGTTTACACAGAGCAAACTTGTCGATGAGGTACGATTCACGAACTCCACGGTAAGGATGTTTTGAGATTAGACGTCACTGGGTGCAGCGTCAGGTGCTTGTGAACTTGGTAATGTTCCCCTTAGATGACGACACAATATCTCCAATATTGTTCGCCCGTCTGTATACGACACGGGGAGACGCAGGGAAAACTCTTCGTAACCCGTCGCTTTGAGAAAGTATGTTGTATAAAAACGCAGATTAAGTTAGAACGAGGTTGGGTGTAATATTCAAACATTCGGCTTTCGTGTTGTTTATTAGGCGCCGGTGGTCTGGTTTTTCAGACTTCTTAATAGCATCATTGATGACAGTGGGCATTGCTGTATGTTACGTCATTACTTAGCTGTTGAAAGAGGCAAAATTAGCCGGGTCATAGCATACCCCTCTAAAACGTGGAGACTGACAGCATGGTATGCCCCGTTTACAGTTTTTAATGTGGCTGCTTTTAAAATGGACGTATTGGTGTCGTTAAGTTGGCTTCCTATACTCTGAGCTCAGCAGCTTGCTGTCCGATATCCTCTCTAAAACACGGAGACATTTAATTGCAGATTCCCGATGTGAGTTAGAGAAATAAATGTTTGCGTGGGAGTTCTTGAAAGCGGTGCGAATTTAAATGAAATCCTCTTTTTCAAGTTGCACCAAAGGAGAAAAATGCGGTGAACTAACCTTCGATAAAAATAAAAGTGAAGCTGTGCGCTGCATAAAAATTCCGGCTCTATTTTGTCCATCGAAATATTAGGCTAGTGGGGACCCATCCTTGTTTCTGTCGAGGGTTCATCGACTTGCACGTAAAGCGTGTTGTTGAACTCAGAGGTGTTTAGCTTCAACGCAAGCTTTAAGAACTACTCCGAGCGTTTCCCCATCAAGTATTGTTGTCTAGTGGTGCATCATTGCCCGTGTTGATGAAAGATGTGACGACTTTTAAGTGTGGAATAATTCTAAGAAGGAAGCAACGTCGAAGGTGACTTGCAGTATATCTTCCGGTATAGCCAGATCCGTAATATCAGCCGGGACTTTGTTTGTATATTTGATATAGGAGGGTAGTGTGGGTGGAATGTATTTGAATCAACTACCGATGAAGCTGAGATCCCTGCTGTCACCGTTCATTTACCAGAAATGGTCGGTGTACCTGAATGCATTGCTTTTCAGTAATTTTTTTTTGCATTTAACAGGTGTCATTATTATCTGGCGTAATTCCTTACCGAACTAGCTCACTGACCTCTGACTACGACGACATCCCTGAAGCACAAAAGCAGCTAATTTATACTTTCATCTATACGGCAACCTATAGGGAGAGCAGTAAAACAACTATAAGGAAGGGTGTCAGACAAGGAGACACAATCTCTCCAATGTTATTCACAGCATGCTAACAAGAAGTATTCAGAACGTTGGATTGGGAACAGGTGGGAGTAAGTGTTATTGGAGAATACCTCAGTAACCTCAGATTTGCTGATGACGTTGCCTGGCTAAGTAACTCGGGGGATGAATTGCAAAGCATGCTTTCCGCACTGGGCGAGAGAGTAGAACCGTGGGCCTGAAAATTAATACGCAGAAAACTAAAGTAATGATCAATAACCTCGGGACAGCACAGCAGTTTGAGATAGGTGGCGAGGCAGTGGAAGTGGTAAGCGAATATATCTACTTAGGCCAAGTTGTGACCCCAGATCCCAACCATGAGGCAGATATACTTAGAAGGATCAGAATGGGGTGGGGTGCATACGGCAGACATTCTCAGATAATGAATAGCAGCCTACCATTGTCGCTGAAGAAGAAAGTGTATGACAGCTGCATCTTACCGGTACTCACCTACGGAACAGAAACTTGGAGGGTACAACTCACTAAGAGGGTACAACTTAAATTGAGAACGACTCAGCGGGCAATGGAGCGGTAAATGATAGGTGTAACATTCAGGGGCAAGAAGAGAGCGGAGTGGGTCAGGGAGCAAACTGGCGTTAAAGACATATTAGTAGAAATTAAGAAGAAGAAATGGACGTGGGCAGGGCATGTAATGCGAAGGCAAGATAACCGCTGGTCATTAAGGGTAACAGAGTGGATCCCCAGAGAAGGCAAGCGTTGCAGGGGGTGGCAGAAAGTTAGATGGGCAGATGCGATCAAGAAGTTTGCGGGACCGAGTTGACACAGGACCGAGATAATTGGAGAATAGTGGGAGAGGCCTTTGCCCTGCAGTGGGCGTAGATAGGCTGGTGCTGATGATGATGATGATCTATACGGCAACCGACACCTATCTGAAGTAACGTGCAGCCCCTGTTTCCATTGGCACATTTTCACCGCCCTGCTCGTAGGTATCGCTAATCTGTGCGTCACAGAGTAGCTCACCGAGCACGCTCTGCAGCCGGAAAGATGCACTCAACTATTGTCTCTCCCTTTGTTTCCAAATCATCTCCCACCTATATTTTTTGCACATGCTTATCTGGCTGCATCGTACTGTTCCTCGTACACAGGACCCCTGTTCTTTTCGCCTATCAGCTAAAGCTTCGCTTTAAAACCCATCAAAAAAGGGCGGAAGGTCAACTCGGGTAGTGAGAATGGGAACCAGTCCGCAACCAGGTCCGCTAACTCGCACGGTGACACAGTGGCACCATAAATAGACACATTACTACCGCGTAACCGGTGAAAGCCAGGGCCCGTGAGGAGAACATATTCACGCGGATGATCTGTTGACCGTACGTTGCTACCGCGTGAATTGCGGTCAGTCGAACTGTCGGAGTAATTCCTGTCAGAGTACAAAGCAATCAAAGAGAAGCAACATGATGCAGCTTTAAACAAGTATGGGGAGCAAAAGACTTGCTATTCGGACCAGGTAAACAAACCTAAATTTCCCCGCACATGTTTTGTTTATTTTAGTAATATAGATAAAGACATTAGACGGGTGGATGAGGGGACGGGCGGACGGACGGACGGACGGACGGACGGACGGACGGACGGCCGGATGGATGGATGGATGGATGGACGGACGGACGGACGGATGGACGGATGGATGGATGGATGGATGGATGGATGGATGGATGGATGGATGGATGGATGGACGGACGGACGGACGGAGGGATGGGTGGATGGATGGACGGACGGACGGACGGACGGACGGACGGATGGATGGATGGATGGATGGATGGATGGATGGATGGATGGGTGGATGGATGGATGGATGGACGGACGGACGGACGGACGGACGGATGGACGGATGGATGGACGGATGGATGGATGGATGGATGGATGGATGGATGGATGGATGGATGGATGGATGGACGGATGGATGGACGGACGGACGGACGGACGGATGGGTGGGTGTGTGGATGGATGGATGGATTGATGGATGGATGGATGGATGGATTGATGGATGGATGGATGGATGGATGGATGGATGGATGGATGGATGGATGGATGGATGGATGGATGGATGGATGGATGGATGGATGGATGGATGGATGGATGGATAGATGGATGGATGGATGGATCTAATAAGAAATGAAGCGATAGATAATGAGCGCACTAAAAAACCCAACAGGATTATTGTTTCATGCGTAACCATGTCTGCAATCAGGCGAATGTGAAACGTTTAATGCCGTTCAGCTAAGTTCAAATAATACGCGAGCAATCAGTTTCTCATAATTTAGAGTTTTGGTAAATTTCGCAGATCGCAAATAGCCCCAACTTCGAATATAGAGCGAGAGCAAAAATATAACTGCGCCAATACATCAGGTGCTTCCACTGCTATCTACAGGGGTTTTGTAAACAGTTAAAACTGTCCGGTAAAACATGCTCTCGATAACAGTCAGGTTTGAGATAACAAGCGTCATTTAAATTGTAGGATTGTAGATTAACATAACCGCCATTATTCGCTTGCCCAATACCGTAATAACGTTATACTGAGCGTACAAAACGTTACGTGCATCAATGTAACCGAGAAAATAGTTTATTTGCATACGTAACAGACTACCCCCCCTGCAAGAAAAGCAATAGGCATTTGTTGCTAAGTTTTTGTTTTCTTTCGCTAAAGATGTGCCGACTTAAGCATGATCGGTCGCCCAGCCTTACTGACCAAGTAAGCCGTTATGAAGCACTCGCCTTTTCGTCGTAGCTCGCTGTAACGGTCGACGTTAAATGACTGCCGGAATCAGGCGGGGCTGCGAGATAGCGAACTGAAGTAGAGCCCGCTGTTCCGTCGTAGGGAGTCTTTTTTATTATTGCCTGCTTGACGACAAAACAAAAAGCGTTGCACGGTACACAAATTGCTAGCTCCAGCCACCAGTACGCTGAATGGGGGGGCTTAAAACATCTTCAACTGGCTAGCACATGCAGAATGAGAAACCAGGCAGGTTCTCCCGACATGACTTTCCTCCCGTCTCGTATATAAAGCACTTCTAGTTGAGGTGCGGCGCATGGGCTGCCGTGTAAACCCGCTCAATTCTCGGTTAAATCTGCCATCAGGTGGATAAATGGGCACCGCCCGATTCCTCGGAATGAGTGCCATCTGACAAGCCTAGACTCAAGTCGGGAAGTGGACCACGTGAAATTTTCCGTCGAGTTAAAATTCTCAGGCGAGGATTGCCACGCCAAGTTTAGAAGCCACCAGAGGCCATAGCAGCCACCAGGGCGTGCACCGGAGCCTGCCGTGGTCGATTGCCACGTGCTCGCTCCGCAGCCTCCCATCACCCTGAGGAACCCTCTCGCGCTGCAGCGATGGAGGTCGTTGTAGACGGTGAAGTGATCCCCCCACCCCACCCGAGAAAGTCGTAAGCGGGGAATGGGCCAAAGTTGGGCGCAAGCACCGAGCCTTGAACCTGAAGAGTACCTCAACAACCCCAAATGCCAACACGTCGACAGAAGTGGTTGCACCAACTACCCTCAAATGCCGGCTGCTACGTCGCCAAGGTCCACCGATGTAGCGCTTGCCAAGAAGAGCTCGACGAGGAGGGCTCGATCTAACGAGGGGCGCCCGATCTAAGGTCAGTAGCACCGGCAAATATCACCTGTACCATATTTAAATCGGCTCCAGTCCCCCTGAGTCCAGAATACCAAATTCGGGTGCACTAAAACTCCAACTACATTCTCATCAGTACCCCCGACCATTACGAACCGGAAATTTCGCAACCATCCCATTCATTGTTCTCAAAAACAAGCAGTACGAAATGCCTACGCACGTATCCGCCCCCGCCAACACGGTGCTGGGAAATATTTTCAAAATTACCGAAGAAGATGCTACCGAAGAAATATCTCGGAACGTGGTAGACTTCAACCCAGACCTGCCCTTCCCATCGGTCAATCAACTAGAAAGCAAAAACGCCGCTCAAATCTTATCCGACGGATACAAGGGCCCGTTTTGGATTCGATATGGCTACTCCGTCTACCATTGCACAACATTCCGGCACAAAGAAGCTTCAACGCAGTGCTGGCAGCAAGGTCCCACATTACGTCTGACCCAACCCAACGACTATTTGCCCCAAGTGCGGCATCGCCAACCCCAGTGAGAAACACCCGTGCAAGCCGAAGTGTATTGTGTGCGGAGGAGCCCAACTCACGGTGTCCACATAGTGCCTGCTGCGCTTCGAACCACGTTGGCCCCTGCCGCCACCAGAAACAACGAAGGACGGGAAAGAAAAAAAAGACGCCCCGCTGAACGCTCGAAACAGGCGAGATCGGCCCGCCCTTTCAGGCTGTGAACCCCCCAGGACACAGACCCCGGAAAGAGGAAGAGCCCTTTCAAGATCGCTGTCCAAACACAAGGCAAGATCTCCATCGGCCGGACGCTCCACATCAAACTCTACGAGGTTGGCCAACCCTCCTGCGACACCACAGAAGACAGCGAAAAACGAAAAATCTCTAAGCTTCGATGGTGAGGCCTCCCACCAGAGCACCTGTTCCCAGCCCCTCTAAACTTCCATAAACAGCTAATAGATGCAATAACCAACATCAGAGCAGACAAGGCAGCTCTTAGGAAAGAAAAAAAATGACCTAAAACAAGAACTCCTCAAGGTGGGCCGCCAAAACGCAGCAATCTCGCAGCCAAATTCCACCGATCAAGAAACTGCCTCCCCCGCACCCAAAAAACGAGCGATTGTGGCAGCGTCCGTACAAATCCCCTACCCGGTAGAAGAGTTCCAGTGGCAACAGGAACTTGACCGTAAAATAATCGCTCTTTGGAGAAGCAACGCTGAACTGCACGAGTACATTACCACCATGAGGAATAGTATAGAATCAATCCGAACCGAAGTGAGCTTTTACAGATCGGAACTGCACAGCTTCATGCAAGATATAATGAACAGGCTCGGTATAGCCCCCAATCTGATGGCTAACATGAAACACACCTTGGCACGCAGTAACACTAAAAACAAACACCCTATTAAGGTCTGGAAGTAGAATTGCCCTGGGGAAAAACGCAAAAAGTATAATTTACACATTTACCTACAAAACCTAGGGTCCCCCCAAAAACTATAACACTACAGGAGACATACGCCGTTGTCAAATTGACCGGTTACAAGGCCTTTCAAAGTGCGACGGACCTGAAAAAGGCGGTCCTCGTAGAGAAACACATACTGGCCTATAGTACTCAAATCTACAGCGTTGCCATTCCCTTCGGCTTACTTTCCTCCCACGCAAAGAGGGAGCGCAAAGACTTTCTATTTTAAATGTCTATAGTGGCCCTAAATCTAAGACAGACCGATTCAACCACCTATTCTCGCTCACTAGGATGGAGGTGGGCCCACACGCACTGCTCATAGTTGGGGATTTTAATGCTCCCCACATGTCTTAGGGTTACCCATTCTGTGAGCCAAATGGACAAGACTTCTGGGAGCACCTGATTTTACGCTAGAGAATAGCATTCAGACCGCTACATAAATCGGAAACAGCGCACAACACGACACCACCCGGAGTCTTACCCTCTCACTGCACACAAACAGGGTAACATGGGGAGTCACTCAACAAACGCTGGGCAGCGACCACCTTATAATCGATATAGTCATTACACCCAACCACCAAATCACTCAAACCCCAGGATAAAAAAAGATGACTGACTGGGATGAGTTCAGAACGATCCGAGAATGCAACACCAACCATGGGGATGAGTACGCAAGCCCGGAATACACAGGGGAAACAAACGAATGGGTACAACAGCTACTTGCAGACATTAAAGCAGTCACCAAAAATACAGATCCCCACAACCCTTCCGATGTCTTAAACTCCCTTCTCAATCACCTTTGGGAGGCGTTCTAAGGTATCCAAAAATGATGGCGCAGAAATAAGAGCAATCGCAAACTGCGACTAAAACTGTCCCGACTGCAGACGGGGATTGATGCGCAGGCGGTCTCTCTCTCGCTCACCCAATGGGACCGGATCTGCGACCAGATGCAAAGAAACTTTGAAATGAAGAGGACGTGGCAGACACTTAGACACCTCATCGACCATGATCAGAACAAGACAGAACGGAGAAACCGCATAACCAAAATCATACATACATACTCAGGCTCTGATGATGAACTCATAGCAGAAATCAAAGACATGTACCTTCCAATAGGACCCAAGATCGGACGTACCTCCGTACATGGGTCACCCGGACAGTAAGATGCAGAGACATACCTGAAGCCGAGGACCGATTGGCAAGTCGCAAACTTGGTCAAGTTAGGCCCCAGGTCCTGACCACATTTCGAACCGGGCGCTATGAAATTTGGACAATTTTTCAATCCCTGTAATCACTGCTTTTCCCCATACATGCTGGGGAATGGGGCAAATTCCGGAATTATGGAAGCATACCAAGGTGATTCTAATCCTCAAGCCAAACAAACCATTCACAACCGAACACCTCCGCTCCATTTACCTTCGTCGCGCGTAGCAAAACTCATGGAACATATAATACTAGCCCGGCTCATGAACGACACGGAACAATTCCTCCACACATTTATTGGCTTCAAACCTGGTCTTTCAACTCAAGATATTCTCATACAGCTATCAGAACAAATGATGAAACCACCCATCGGCCTAGAGACATCGGTGATACTGGCCCTGAACCTGACAGAAGCATTTGACAACGTCTCGCCCAATGTTGGGTCTGGGATCGGTCAATCTGGGTGAGATACCTGACAACTACTGTAAGGACTTTTTGACAAACCGGACAGCCGCCATACATCTAGTCAGCCTTGTCTCCCACACATCCCCGGTGGTCAGTCGTGGCACTCCGCAAAGAGCCGTACTGTAACCATTACTCCTTAACCTTGCAATCGTAGACATCACGACGAAATACGCCCGGGTCCCCCACCTCTACCGCAGCCTCTACGCAGACAATATCACTCTCTGGATGAACAGGGGGAGTGATGGGTGCAATGAAATAACACTGCAAAAAGACATAGAAGTGGTGGTGGACGAGTCCAGGAGAGCAGGTTTGGCTTGCTCTCTTGCCAAGTCTCAGCTACGTGTCATTCCCCTGAACCAGAAATAAACGATTCCAATCCAGCATTAAACTCCGCATTGAAGGTAGGAAGATCCCACAGTCCCCGGCACTCAAAGCACTAAGGCTGCACATACAATCCACAAGACTAAATCACAAATTTCTCCAAACAATAGAACGGCACATAAACCAAACCATTGGTCTGCTTAAGAGGGCCACCAATAGAAACTCAGGTTTGACCAAGCAGAACAGGCTTCGCCTAATCTAATCCTTCGTCATGAGCAGAGTACTTCACTCGATCCTATACCATAAACTAACAGCTGCTGAAACCAACAAAATTGATGTCCTTATTAGACGCGCCTACAAGGAAGCACTACGTCTTCCCCCTGGCACGTCCACTGCCAAACTGGAAGTGTTATGACTTCACAGCAAGGCCAGCGAGCTAGTTGAAGCCCACGTAATGGTACACTACGAACGCCCTGCTCACATCCACAGGGAGACACATACTCAGCAAACTAGGAATAGGAAACCACACACTATATCAGGACGGGAAAACAGTTCCCCCTAGTATTCACTGTCACGTTGTAGGCAAACCACTTCCCCGCAACATGCAACCCACGTACCACTCCGAGCGCCAAAAACAACGATCCCGCACCCTGTACAAGAACTATAAAAGTAATCCGCAAATCGTGTACGTCGATGCAGCAGAGTACAGGCACAAGGAGGCTTTCATTGCAATCGGCGTTTAAAATTACCCCAACACCACCATGCTTGATTCTATCACACTCTGGTCCCCCATCCCAGAACCCGCTGAAGAGGCAGCAATAGCGCTCGATCTTTCACTCACCCCCACACCCGCAACAATCATTGTAGATTCTAAAACTGCTCTCCCAATTTTGCCGCTGGACGCATATCACCAACGGCGATCAAACTTTCGCTCAGGAGCCCACCGCCATCCCCAGCAGAACTGATGTGGACCCACGCACATTCTGGGCTCCAGGGAAACGAGGCGGCCAATGACCTAGCTCGTGGATTTACTAGTCGGGCTCGGGACTCGGGAGAACCCGTATGCTTACCATGCAGCCCGGTCTGCGAGAGATCGTCTGACCAGTTTTCAGGACATTAGCACGTACTACTTCTTCCCCGCCGGATCTATCTTCGTGGGGGACAAATCCCTCACATTAGAGCAAAGTCACGTCTGGTGCAAACTCCAGACGGGAGTCTTTCCCAAACCGGCCGCCATGACCCGTATTTACCCCAGCCCTTATCCAACCTCGGCGTACTCCTTATGTGGTGGCGAAGCCAACCTGGCCCACATAATGTAGGCATGCAGCGAGGAGCCTTTCCATCAAATCCCCTCTGAGGAGAGGTGCGAGACCTCGCTTCGCAGCCCCTACCCGGACTTACATGTCCGCCTGTTCAAGAGGGCGGTAAAGGTCGCCGGAAGGTATTAGCCTACAGTCACCACAGGGCCACCAACCTAAGTCAAGGAGAATCCAGCAGGGGGAGGGCCTTCAGCCCGCTACCTGCCACCACCATTCGGAGAACGATTTTCCTCGAGACACTTCCTCAAAATAAAATTTATCTCTCTCTCTCACGCTCTCCGGCATTTTGAAGTGTCATGCGAGTTTTCCCCATAGAGCACAGACTAAGTACCATGAACATATAGGACATGCCTCCATCATTGTTTACGGGCTAAAACCGAACGCCAATTAGGCTTTAATGACACGTCTTTTTTTCAAGGTTCGTTGGAGGATGTCCCAGTGGAACACCCTATCACAACATTCCAGAAAGGTGTGCTCGACTGTTTCAGGCTTTTAAATACAGAGCATTTCTTTAACTCACGATGTCACCCGGCGTTGTCGGCGTGCCTCGGCGTCCGCAACAGCCGTTCCAGGTGCGCCCTCTCCCCCACTCCTCCTCTCCCGCATCACGCTACCCTCCTCGCTCTCAACAACAGGTGCGCACGCCTCCACCTACACTATATAAAAAAATAATACTTAGCGGCGCCTGGTTTCGATCCCACGACCCTGCGGGGGGAACGCAAGGTACATGGTGCTCTACCCACTGCGCCACAAAGCCGACACAGAATGGAACGCTACGAACGCGCCTTATATCCTTGACTCATTCAAACTACGTCAAGAAGCTGCTAATACAACGCATTCACTACCACCAACTCACCAAACACTAAACGTTAACGCAATACACCCACCCCCTATGCGACGCATTTACTCGAGTCCCCCTCGTGGGAAAATGGGCCCTTTTTTACATAAGCGGCAGCTAAGTGTCTAAGAGTGTACATATAGTCCTTTTTCCTGCAGCCAGGGTTTTACTGGTAACATGCTGCTATGGAGTTTGAAGAACGATTATTTAACGGATGGACTTACTAGCATTGGTATTACTTTTTTTAGAATATCTTTTCCTGAAGCTAGTGCATACAACTGACGATACACCGGAACAGATAGGAACAAATCAATCCTCTCTTTATACAAACGCTTCCGCGGCATTCTACCCAAATACTCCGAGCGAAACCTAACCCTCAAAACCCTAAAGCATCCACGACTTCCCGCAAGGAACCACGCACAGGAACACAGCGGATTTCAGAAGTTGAAACTACATAGTCTGGAACAACATCACCTAGTCAGACATGCACCACAGTATGTAGAAAGCAATCGCTGTGCTCTCCCAGTAATATAAACCTCGAAACTATTTGTCGGATAAAGAAATGTGCCAGTCCCCATCGACAATTCTTAACTCAGCAACACAAATTATCTTTAGTCATGCACCCCCAACGTGAGCCCCGGAAGAACACCGCCAACATTCTGTGCAGCTTTTTTGTGTGCATTGTTGACATACTAATCGCCTGTAGGACGTACCATACATTGGCAATGCTCAACTCATTAAATACTGATGCATAAGAAAATATTTACAGATCCTCGCCCCCCCTCCCACACACTGCAATAATTTCTCTCTAACGCCATCAGGTTCTACGTCCGAGTACTCTCTAGCGCGTTGGTAGTTTTTAAATGGGATGCCCAGACACCTGGCCGGCGTTGTCGTCCAAGGCATGGTCTCGAAAAACAATGGCCTACTTGTCAAGTCACCGTGCCAAACTTTTGTGCACTTGTTCCAGTTAACTGCGCTGCCAGACAACCCGCAAAGTCGCTTTGGATCATTCACCAACTCACTCGCACTTTTCTTATCACTAGAGAAAACAGCGATGTCATCGGCATATGACAAAATTTTACCTTCACTTTAGTGCAAACTGAACACATGTAAATTTTCATTTGGAAGAATCATTAAACGAACGGGCTCAACGTAAATCGCAAACAACAAGGGGCTCAAGGGGAACCCCTGCCTCACCGCCGACAGTATATGAAAACTTCCACGTTTTCCACAATAACACTAGCTGAGCACTGAACGTACGAGATGTTTACACCTTCGAGGATGACGGATCCTACGTTAACGTATTTCAACACTGACAAGAGAACGTTATGCACAACACTTTCAAAGACTCTGCAAATCAATTTGAATCTTCGCCACGGGGCCCCCTAGAGCGTCACAACACTCTAATACACTTCTTGCGACATGAATATTCTTGAAAATAGATCGTCCCTGAATTCCACATGTTTGATGACTTGGTTGGTTGGTTGGCTGCAAAAGGTTTATTCCGAAAAACAGAGAGGGGAGGGGAAAGAAAGAGTTAGGAGTGGTGGGTGGCCATCCTATTCCCGTAGGTCGCGCAGGGTTGCCGCCGCCTTCACCCGAGAGATCAGGGCTCACAGGTCCTCGAGCTGGCCACTGCGCAGCGCCCTCTCCAATCGCTCTACATAAGAGGGATCGGGGGTTGGGGTTAAGTGGGCACATCCATACAAGGTGCAGGGTCGTGTTGGGAGTGTCGCAGAGTGAGCAGTTGGGTACATAGCAGGTGGGGGAGATGCGGTGGAGGGCGCCATGGTTGTGGTATGTGTGAGTTTACGACGCCCGCAAGTCTTCGCCTGATGCGGTCGTGGGAAACGAAGATCGAAGGCTGCGGAGGAGGATAGGTGTGTTTGGAGGCATGTATTGGTACCGGATGTCAGTGTAGGTTTGTTGGAAGGGGGTCAGAGTAGGGGGATGGTGGTCAAGGTTGGGGCGGCAGGCCTCATCTGGGAGGGCCCGGCAAAGAAGATCGTGGGCAGTGGCGTCAGCCACTTCGCTCCCAGGGATGGATGTGTGGCTCGGTGTCCACACGATGCGGGTAAAGGGTACAATTGTTTTTTATGACTCCTTGCAATGTGCTAGCCGAAACCTCCATGAAATCTTTGTATTCGAAATTCTTGAAGCTGGGTGGCCGATATCACTCTACCACCAATCGCTTTTCAGGATCATCAGTTTTAGGAATTAACAAAATATGGCTTATCTTGTATACGCACGCTTCCAATAGTACCCGGCTCAAAATTACTGCTATGTCTTCTTTAAAGAACTTGTAGAACTCCGTCCCCAACTCATCTGGCCCCGGTGACTTCCCTTTGGTTAGTTCTTCGATGGCTTTTTTATCTCCTGTAAACTGATCTGTGCTTCCAGGCTTCCTCAGCATCATCACTTAACTTTGGAATTGGCAGCAAGAAAGTTGCCTTGTAATCTTTTCTGCCTTGCTTTCCAGTTTCCAGCCATTCCTTATAATGTTCAAAACTCCCGCGCTCCACGACTTCGGAATCCCTGAAATCACGTTATTGCATCGCATAGCTTTAATATCATTCTTTTGCGCATAACCGTTTTGTCAGGGACCGTTTGGTTGGCGCTTCGCCCAACCAGAGTCGCTCTGCGCGTGCGCGTACTATTGCATGCCTGTACTTCTCGATTTCAATGACCTCCAACGTATTTTTAACCTCACTTATTCTTTTGTAAAAGTTCCCGCATGTTGAACTTTAATGCCCAGAAAGAAGTGTAACTGGCTTAGAAATTATATTTCGTCCTCCATTTCTTTATTTCGTATTAGGGCCGACCTTTCCATAGCACTTATCTTGAGGTCACGTTTAAGATGTTCCCTGACAGTGGTAAGTGACCCGCTTTCTGTTCCCATTGGCTGCTCCCATCTTTTCTTTACACCAGTTGTGAATAGTTCATACTTTAGTATTTTGACGTTGAATTTCCACGTATCCCTGTTAAAGCGAGTTTTTCTTTGCTTCTGACCTATTGTAAATGTCACCATACTGTGGTAGCTGAAGGACACTAGTTTCACGTTGTGGGCCTCGCAGAGGGGCAGAAGACCCAGTGATAGGTAAACTCGACCCAGTCATTCGTGGCTTTCATGTTGAAAATGTGTCGAATGTGGTACATTAATGTTCAATAGAACACACGCGAGGTCCTCCATGCCACACTCTTGCACTGGGCTATTTAAAATCAATACACTGAAATCATGCGTCGGCGGCCTTCTTGCTCTATGAGCGCTTGAATAAATGCAGTTGAAATCGCCCAGAAATATTACGTGCCTTTTGCAGTCTAACTGCACTTTCAAACTTTCAACAAAGGGTGACGATCCACTTCTTTATTTGCCGCATGCACACATATAACTCTCCGTGGCATTTCCGAGTACAAAAAATCGCATAACATAAAGAGACCGCGTTCGCGAACACTAACACATTCTTCAACAAATCGCACAGATTTACGCAGAAAAAGCGCACGTCCAGCCGGGGCGCCGACCGAGTGGGAAAAGCAAACATTATATCGTTATCTGAAAGTTTGAACATCCGGCCCGTTTGCTCCTCCCTTTGAATTTTCGTCTCTTGAATGGCAATTATGTCGCTATCATCCCCCAGAAAAAAGGTGGTTAAGCTGGTACTGTGGCCTTTTTGACGACAGGCCCCTGACTTTAATTGTTGCCAGCTTAAGTGCTGAAAGGAGATTTACTGCCATTCACGTTAACGAATGTGTGGATAGGGTGGTGCTTTCTTACGTGCCAGGAACAGAAGCAAACCGCTGTAGTAGGCCAAGTGCACCGTCGAAATCTCATAGAAGCTGTCCTCTGCCACCCACCAATTTATGGCACATGTCCTGGCGTCTACAATATCCTTACGTGGTCCAGCCCCAACATACAGTACAGACAGCATCACTAGTAGGGACGTGGATTCAAAAGTAGTGCAGCAATAAAATACTGCACTTCGGGCCAGGAGTCTCAGACTCAAGGATGACCGAGGCTGGCCAATTGGCACACTGGCACACACCACTCGCGCAGCTACGTCGGCATCTTCGCCGGCATCGGCACTGTCGCTCTCCTGTCTGGTGGAACGCTACGCTTGGGCTTCTGTGTGCCCGGGCGCCGCTTCCCAAGGCGGCTCGTAGTGAGTCGCGTTGTCGCTTTCTGTCATTTCAGCGTTGCTGTCGCGTCAGAGCTTTCCGCCGGGGCTGCAAGCCAGGTCCTTGCTCGTGTCCATATCGGTGGTTTCGTCGTCAGCCTCCTTTCCACCGTACGCTTGGTTGCTTTTCAGGGTGCCTCCTCCCTGAGTAGCTTGGTTGACCTGTGGCAATAATGAGCAGTCTGCGGTTATGCTTGAACGGTCGTTTCCTTTTCCCTCGCCGTCCTTGCCAGCTTGTACGGCGGATGGGAGTCCCGCAGACACTTTTAAGTCCAAGCTGTTTAAATATACACAACCGTTCTAAACTCGTAAAACACAGCCGCTTGTCATACACCTCTCTGTTGTTTAGCGCAGACAAAAACTGCAGGTACATTTGACGCAAAATATATGTAATGAACCGGTAGCACCCGCGTTCATTTAGTTTGGAACGCTTGTTGGGTTGGTTTTTACAATAATAAGCGAAAAAAAGTGGCAGTGAAACGCCGGCACGTGCGGGGAGGGGGGGGGTGAAACAAGCACAGAAACAAATCCCGCTGCCGCTGTTCCAGGCAGGCGGCGCGCAGGCATTAGAGATGCGGGAAATTCGAATTGCATGAGGTGGTAGGAGTGAGCGCATAACGGCGCTACATCCCATTACGGTAGTAGTAGTAGAAAACTTTATTATAAAGTCAAATTATTTAGCTCTCAGAAGGTGCTGCTCTTAGTCCAGGGCTCCATTTACTGCTGCGATCCGTCTTGCCCTGACGATCAGTCCGGGCTGGCAATTCAAGCCTGAGCTGGAAAGAGTGGCTTCCCATCCGGAGTGGCAGGGGCTGGGTACATGTAATTGGGTGGGTGGTTTGAAGCATTCCCATGTAGAGTGATACAGGTTTGGGTGTCTTTCGCAGGATAGGCATCTGTCTGGGTACATGGTAGGGTAGAATGTGTGCCGGCGCGAGAGGCTAAGAAACAGGTTATTCAGTATCTGGCACCATGCAGCGACTTCCTCACAGGTGAGTTGCACGTGTGGTGGAGGGAGTGTCCTACGGGAGAATTTGTAGTGCTATTGTCAGTGGGATGCTTTCTCTCTTGTGTGGTTTGGGTTGGTCTTCCGCTGGCGCCCGGAGGGGGAGGCTTCGGGCTATCGCATGAATGTGTTCATTGCCAGGGAGACACGCATGCCCAGGTGTCCAGATCCGACGGACTGGTGGAATGTGTCGGTTTCGCTGCAGCATGTGGTGGGTGGTCCTGGAGATAACTCCTTGCGCATAATGTCGGAATGTTTCTAGCGAGTAGGATATAATATTTATTGGGTGTCCTGAAGAGCGAGTGCTGACAGCGAGTGCTATTGCACGCTCTTCCGCTTCCGTGCTGTTCCCGGTGCGTGTGGTGGCGGATATTATCGCGTCTCCCCTCCAGTCGGCTACCGCTGCCACCTTGGCGTATATGGCTGGGACCGGCGTAATCGTAGGCCCTGTCGTAGGCCCTATCCTAGGCCCTATGGTAATTACACGTTCGTTCAGGAATAGACAGGGATTGCTGTCGCCGCCTTAACGGCGGTGCGGATTACGGTGCCCAGCTGCTTTGTTGTTTTGTCTCTGCCTGCGTAAGTCGGTGATAAGGTACATGATATGTTACGCGGCTTAGGATTAGAGCCTGCACGATGCGTAATACGTCCGCTTTTTTTAGGCCGTGGCGGCAGTTGGTTATCCTTCGTATCATGTGGATTATTGTAATAATTTGTTTTTCAGTAGTCTCAAGGTGTACTTGGTCTTCGCGTTCGTTTGCACATGCAGCCGTAGCAACCGTAGCCTGCCTACTGTGTTAACTGTCTCGGCCTCGACTGTGACCCTAATGTCGGGTGGTGGGTCGGCTTTGTAGCCGCGTTTTCTGACTACAAGCAGTTCTGATTTTGGTGGGGTGCAGGTTAGTCCCCCTGCCCTTGCATATTGTTTGGGTGATGTCCGCTGCTTTCTATAACGTGTCTTGTATTTCTTCATCACAGTCTCTGGGGGCCCAGGTGGTAATATTATCCGCGTACAGCGCGTGCCTGATTCGCGGTATGACATCTAGAAAGGAGGCAGCCGGCTCATTGCTAAGTTAAACAACATTGGAGAAGGACCCGACCCCTGTGGCATGCCTTTTCCAGCTAGAGGGATGGTGTATGATCGAATCTTCCCCACCCCTTTTGTTGCAGTGCGACCTTTGTAGAATGCTCGTACGGAGTTCTAAGTACTTCGGGCAAACTTGGTTCCTGCGAAGTTATCCAGAATAAGATCGTGAGCTACATTGTCGAAAGCGCTATTAAGATTTAAGGCGAGTATGGATTTCGTTGGTGTGCTGTTAATTCAGTCAATAACGTTTTTAATTTGTAATAGTATATCCATTGTGGATAACACCGGTCGAAACCCAAACCTTGTGTGCAGAAGGGGCGCGTGTTCGTCTAGGCATAGTTGCAGTCTGGCTAAGACGATAGACTCAAGTAAATTTCCTACGCACGACATGAGGGAGAATGGCCGCAGTTGTTTCACGGATGGTGGCTTGCACTGTTTTGGTATCATGGTTATATCGGCGTGGCGCCACTCTTGTGGTAGTGTTCCCCTCTGCCAGTGGTATTTATAACAGGTGGTTAGTTACTTCATTGACCTCTCGTCGAGAGTTTTTAGAAGACGATATTGTGTGCCGTCTGCCACCGGCGTAATGTTTTTTTGTATCAGGTAAGTGCCGGTCTTACTTCCTGCTCTGTTATGTCTCTGTCTAACTCCGTGGTCTCCGGGCGCGGATAATCTTTGTAGGATGGTGTGGCACCAGCTCAGATTAGGCGTTCTTTGGATCCTCGATAATGGCCCATTCGTCCCTGGGTGTCTGTCTGAGAATATTTGGAGGAGTTTTGCTTTTTGTGGCTTTTGTTCGATTGGGATCGATAACGGTTCTAAGCAGCGCCCACGTTTTAGCCGTGCCGAGGCATCCCTGCATGCTATCGCCCACGTTTTTGCAATTATTTCGGGTCAGTTCCATTGAGTAATTTTCTGCTTGTGCGGCTATTCGGTGCTTAAGCTTTCTGTTGTGTTTTTGCTTTCGCCATCATTTTTGCAGTCTGTTGCGGGCATCTGAGATGTTCATCAAGTACCTGTCTACATTGGGGGGCTCCGGGGACGTGTCTATGACTTTGCTTGTTTTGTGGAAGTTTGTTTGGAGCTGATGGACCCATTACTAAATAGTTACACTATTTGTTTGATCCTCGCCTGGCTAGTTATCACATTGGAGCTCGCGCAGTTCCCGGAACGTCTGCCAGTGGGTTATTTTCACACTGCGCTCTGTGATTTTTTTCGCGCAGAAATAAGTTCAGTTTCTATATTATTGTGGTCACTGCCTAGGGTCTCGCATAGGTAGCGCCATCCGTGCTATCTCATATATTTGATGAGTGCCAGGTCCGGGCACTTGTCCAGACTAACGCTATTTCCCACCCTTGTCGGCTGTCTGGGGTCAGTTAGGATGGTCTTGCCTTCCTTTGCAATCGTTAGACCTAGCCGCCCGCCCTTTGGGTTTTCTCTCTGACAGCCCCATGTAGGGTGGGCTGCATTAAAATCTCCTAAAATAATTAACCTCTTCTTTGCTTCCTTTAGAGCGTATGTGAAAAGTAGGCCAAAACAGTCTGTCCGTTCTTTGTGCGCGCTATAGACGCTGTGTACAAAGAAGCTGGACTTATTTCTATCCGATAGTAAGCCTTCAGTCAGCACGTACGGTATACGTTCGCCGCTGAGCGTGTGGTCTATTACCGTTAATTTCTTTGAAACCAGTGCTGCTGCTTTAATAGGAGCGTTTTCGGAGCCTGTGTACATGAAACTGGCGTAACCTGTTAATTTTTGTTCCACGTATGTTTCTTGTAATGCCAATATATCTGGTATGTCCGCTTGTTCCTGATACATTGCGTGAGACTTCCGCGTTTCTGTCTATAACTGCGACAGTTCCACTTCCAGAGTCGGATCGGTTCTGTCAGTACTTCCATTTTATATGAACCCATCGTTTATTGCGTGCTAGGTTGAGGGTGAGGGAATGTGTATGAGTGTACTCGGTTATCAGCACGTGCGTTCTGCGTGCTAGTTCGGCTGCGACAATGCGTGTTGGCGTACGGGATTGCTTACTTTTCGTGTCGTATCTGTTGCTTACGTTCTTTGGCGAGATCGGCGAACATACATTGGATATTTTTGAGTTATATCTGAAACTCTTGCCTGTATTGTGGAAGTTCTTGCTTCAGTTGCTCTGTCATGTTGCATATCGTTTTCTAGTTACTTGTTGCAGCTAGTTTTCTATCTTGTTGCAGCTCGCCTTTAAGATGATGCAATTCCTCTCTTAGCGAGCGTGCCATTTTGTCGACCAATGTCATCATCTCACTGCGACGTGTCCGGGCTATGCCGTCGATAACGTCTCGTACCAACGAAGTGGTTGCGAAGTTCCTGTTAGCGGGGAGCTGATCTGTGGGTGAGTTGGCGTCTTTGTTGTAGGGAATGTATGAAGGTGGCTTTGTGGGCATGTGAGGGAGCAGGGACGGAGAGCCACTCAGCTCAGCTTACCTTCGGCGCTTGCTTTTTCGTTCCACTCGTGATAGCACCCCTTTGGACTTCGCGGTCTCCAATGCCAGGGGAGGTGAGTTGAGTGTGCTTTGTGCTGGCTCATTCCCATCATGCCTGGGTGTCTTCGCGCGGGGGCAGGTTAGTGATCTGTACCTAGACTTGTCCCTAGATTGTCCCGGGATTTGTCGGTTTTCTTCAGAGATCGTCGCGGTGATCGTCCTAGATATGCGTTGGCCGTCTTATAAACTTTCGATGACATTGGCACTTGGGGTTAACGGTAGCCGTTAATGGTGGCGCCGCTGCCATTACAGTGGCTGACATTTTCGGCGTTTATGAGGAGGTTCGACTTGTCATACCGCTGGCGGTCTCTGGCTGGGCAGGTCGGGTCCGTGGCCGGGTGTGCTCTACGCACATTACACATTTTTGTTGGCAGTCGTGTGCCTTCTGTGGGTTTTTGTATTCGTACCTGGTGCATCGTGTTTTCTCCGGCGTGGGGCAGACGTCCGCTCCGTGTCCTGTCTTGAGAAAAAGGCTGCATATTTTAGATAGTGGGCGGTAGGGCCTACATCGAAGCTCTCCTCTGTAATATTAAATTGCATTCGGGACTTTCAGCCCATCGAAGGTGATGAAAGTGGCCTTTGACTGTCCGAGCATGCGTGTGGAAAGTATGGGTACTCTCTGGGAGCGTAAGTCGGCCATTAGTTCGTCGGAATGAGTTCCACTGTCGATGCAGGTGACGACTGTCTTGCGCGACTTGTCGGGCGCTGCCACGTACGCGGTCACTTGATACTTCTTGTCGCCTAGTTCAATGGACTTGGTTTGCCGGATTCCGTCCGCCAGCTCTTCGTTTGGTTTAGTGGCTACGGCTAGTGCTGATCGTCATGAATTCTCAGCCTAGGCCGATTTGCCTACTGCTCGAGCGTCGTGGTGGCACTTGCCAAAGTTCAGGCCCTTTCGGGGACGCAAGTCCACATTGTAATCAGACGTGGGAAGGGGTGGAAGTCCAGGTTTTTGTGCCTGTTCCTGGTTGCCGGAGCGCGCGAGACCCGCGGTCGTGGTTAATGTCATCGGTGGCTGACAAGCGGGTTCCTGGCGTCTGCGGGCCACTGTAAACCAATTACACCCCGTCGTCGTTTTCGGTGTCGGCACTTTCGCCTTCGGAGAGGACTGCGGCGTTCCTTTCCATTTCACCTGTGCATTTGTTGTCTTCATGGTTGGTGTCCTCTCCGGCGGTTGCGTTGGGCTCCATGTTGGCCATGCTTAGGCCTAGTTCGGGTACGGCAGGCAGCAGTGGGGGGGAAGAGGAGGGGGGGGGGGCAGGTCGGGCCGTGGGCCGGCGTTGCTGCGATCGCTCCCGTACTCGTGAGTTGTTCGAAATAGGCCAGCCACCGGGGGTCATCACAAGGTAATATTTTCATAAAAAATCACTTCCCGGGTTTTTTCCAGGTATCAGTGTGATCGCGTTCCGGCGGGAAGTCGATTGATTTCAGTCACGGCTCGCTGCGTCGTCGAATTCTAGAGTTTGTGGTTAGTTAGGCGGGAACCCATCCGGACCACGTTTGTTCAGGAAGGCCCCCTGGTAGTGTTCACCCAATTATAGCTTATCACTTTTCCTGCACTTTCCCAGCTTTCAGGTTGAGTGGAAGGCTTTATTTTTTTATTTTAGCTACGCCTGTCAAAAAAATTTGTCTTGCTCAAATTTGTTTTAAAAATATATGCTAAGAACAGACCCTCAAGGTTCACTAATCAAGAAAAAGCATTGCTTCCTCTGTGGACCCCACTGACGCAGTTCATCTGCCCTAGCAAACTCTACGTCGGTTGTCTCAGCCGACCAGTTTGCCGATGTCTCTTGTGCGTGAGCAAGCTTTAGTGACTGTTGCAAAGTAGCAGGTACAAAAAGGGCGCTTTTGCGGTATGCTGCAAAAATGCAGTTTTTTAGTTAAGGCGGACCTTTTAAGTCGCACGCGATAACGGTTCCAAATACTACAGTACACCTCTTCAGAAGAAAAGGGGGGGAGGGGCGCGAAGGTGTCCCAGTGTCCCATTTTGGAGCAGTTGGTGTGTTTTCATATTCAAAAAAACGTCAAAACTTCCACTCAGAGGCCGAACGATTACAAGAGCTATCTCCTGATACAATTCGTCGGTTATTGCACGCACTAAGAACACAAAGTTTTTAGGTATTGTTATTGATAATCATTTAAAATTTACTGATCATATACGCTTAATCATAAAAAAAGGCGTCTTATGAATTGCATGTACTTGCGCGATGTCGACATTTTTTTCCTTCACATATACTTGTTAACTTATAGTATGCATTCATACACTGCCACCTAAATTACGGTACCGTTGTCTGGGGCTGCACATATAAAACACATCTGTTGCCTATTCTCCTGTTACAAAAACGAGCACTTCAAGTAGTTTTACGTTGTACAAGTAATGAAATAGTGAATATGTTTGAATTTTTTGGTATACTTAATGTTTATAATTTTGTAACGTATAACATAGTGCAAATCATTTTCCAAATTCTTCATTTCCAAATTCCTCATTTTCCAAATTCAACTCAAATTAAATATAAACACTGTGTGCTTGCAACCTTCTCTTCGATCCACTGATGCTATCCTACAACGTCTTCTGTTGCCTAAAATTCGTACCAAATATGGAAAAAACACACTAGAATTCAGAGGAGCAACTTGCTGGAATAGTCTGAATGCCGAAACTCAGAACCTTAATTCTTCTATATTGTTTAAAAAACGTGTCAGGCAACATCTTATGTCTGAAAATTGCATGTGATAGCGTGATTTTTGTTCTTCATTTTTATCCTTTTTTGTTGTTGCAATTGCCATTACCATCTTGTTATAAAAGTGTGTATTATTTGGTTGGGACCCTTTGAAAACATTGTTGGGTCCCTGTGTACATTATATGTAGATGTTTTGGTTTAAATAAATAACCCTCAACCCTCAAAGTCAAGGATGATGGCGCAGCGAAGGCGAATGTGCCTTCGATTAAATTGTCACGCTGTCATAGACGGCCCGAGAAAGCCGCACGGACGCTAGTGCTGCCTAGTGTGTCGAAGATATTCTGCCACTAGCGTCACGTCGGTTCTCGCGTTAATGGTATCTGAGTCGTGTCGGGGCGCACACCACCTCGGTTTCAGTAAAGATTGTAAACTGAGAAAAACGGTTGTTCGCTTCTTCCTGAATTCAATGCGTGCTGCAGTTTTTCACGTACGGATATGCTGTTTCTTTGACATTGGGTGCAGAAATTCAATTCGAAATTTTAATCAACATTACCTCAAATGTCTGTTATTAATATAGGTATTTCTCGGCTATCCGGTTTTCTCCCTGCCGTTTTTTTGTAGAGGAACTGTTGTGAGTTATAATTATTAGTTTGGTGATTATGTTGGCTGTATTTAGCACACGTTTGCTACGACAAGATCTATTGCCGCGCTCAAACAGTTCGCACTTAAAATGGTTCATGAATTCGGGATGTATGGTCAGATAGACTACAATATCAATAAATGAATGAATGAATCAATCAATCAATATTTAATAAAGTGTCCAGGAATAAAGGACGCCTTCGTCCTGGCACATGGTGAGCGAAAAGAAAGGCGGCACTGAAATATATCAGCAGCTGACAGATACACAGTCAGTAAGAAAATCCATTAGGTAAAAAAAATAGGCTAGAACACTGCAAAGTATAAAAATAAAATAATGTCATCCAACCTATATAACCTGATCAGAATAGATTGAAATGTTATTACATTGAAAAAAGCCGTCGCATGGCAATAGCAGAAGGTAAGTGGAAGAAAAATGTCTGCAAGTACAGGGTAACATGTAGCTTCAATCTCACATGAATTTATGCAACAAAATCCAGGAAAATATTTATGGATAACAATGACACCAAATTATGTTTCAATTGAATTGAACGACGTTCGCATGTCGCATTTTTTGTATTTTTTTACATTTCGCATTGCTTTTGACTCTCAATGTTACGCCTGGGAGCATATGTGCACTGAAGATTTCGTCGGACAGGTCCTCATCTGGGATTGCTTTCATTTTAAGAGACATTCCAAGCTGCCTCCATTCTCGAGCAAACAAAATCAGCAAAGCTTGCACTTACGTGCAAGACTTGAATGCCGGAACTGTTTCAGGTGGCCGTTGCCCGACACATAGTTAGGTTTCATTATCATTGTTTATTTCCATAGGTCATGTGCTAGTAATCGTCGTCATATTCATCAAAGAGGTCGTCGTCGTCTTCACGGCGGCAGTGGATGCCAAGTTGGCCTTAGTATTGTAGAGTTCCACCAGCTCTTCGTCATCGACTCGAAGCAGCGGTGGTGGGATTGCAACTCGGCTCTGGAAGGATTGGCACACTTCTAGTCATGCCTCCAATTATACATAGTGGCTTCTAGAGAATGTGGCGGCCGGAGTGACCTCTCCCAAGAAGGGTGTCTTTTCACCTTGAGCATTAGCGCCGGAGTTTTTTTCTTCGTGCGCGGCTGCGCTTTGTGACAGCGATGTAGTGGGTTCGTTTTGTTTTTTTTGCTAATTTACTGAGAGAGCCGGGACGCGTATTCCCAAACCATATCCCGTAGGGGCCCAGGCCGACCACACCCCTTTTGCAGGGGCGCAGCCAATGAGGTTAAAAAATTGCAATTTTTTAACCTCCTTGGACGCAGCACCGTGACGTCTCTACCTATATGTGCGCGACTTCATGCGAGGTGGATTTTTTCTTTTTACCCCCTCCCCTCGTTTCGGCTGCTTTGCGGGCGGCCGATGGTTTCGATCCGCGGGCAACTTGTGTTGTACTATTTATATTTTTATTCCTGCTATTTCTTGTTTATACATTTGTATACTTTTTTGCGTGTGTGTGGTTTACAGTTGAGGCACGAGCTGTGACACAATGCTTTCGAATTAATAGGCCACACACTACAGAAATATATATATATATATGTGGTAGCTAAAAATGCGTCGCAAGAAACAGACACAAACTGCTCATCTATACCAATCAGTAGATCTCTAAAAGTGACAAGTTTTTGCCGCTATTTAGACTCCGAGATCACTATCGCAAAAATAGTGCGCCAAGGAGATAACGTTTTTACTGAGCTTTATCTCTGCTGCGACTACCGTGACTTCAAGCTCACGGGCAACTACTCATTAGTCCCAGCGAAAAGAATATACGTATCTGAGTGAGTGTAACACTGCATTAAATGAGAGGCCATGGGGCCCTGGGGGAGCAAGGATGAGGAGAAAAGGGGAAGGTCACAACTCGCACAATGAACACAGTTGACGTTTGGGGTCCTAATCGCAAAATGAACACATTAAAGTCAGTCAGTGGCAGCAAAACGCACAGTTCACACTTAAATGTACAGTTCACACTGTGGACAATGCGCTTCACACTGAAAACAGTGCACGCTGCAAACAGTTCACATTGTATACCGAACGGGGAAGTCCGCCAGGCTGCAACACCAATTTGTAGAGTCTGTTTTCAAGGGCGTACTCGGTAATTGCTTCTTTACCCGGTTACAACTTAAGAACGGCAACGGCAGCTGCGGCTGTGCCTCATCACCGCAACTGGATGTTTCCGCGCGGCGCAAGTAGTGCGTTACTGGGAATATTTTGAACATGGCATGAGCCGTTTCCCTGATTCTGTGGACTCAGTATACTTATAAACTACTGCAGTGACGACAAATAAACTATGTGAGAAAAGGCAGGCGACATCATAAATTCATGGCAATCTTCTTTCAAAACGCGCGCTCCCGTTGACATCCGGGTCCGTCGCTTCGGCGGAGTGATACCGTACATGAGCTGGTGCCGTTCTTAACTTGTTCCCGAGTATAGTGCGGTGGGATCGTCACGGACCCGACTAACATGTTCCTGTTGAGTCGCATGACCTAGAGTTAAAAGCTGGTGGCGATTACGGTCGAATAATGGACAGAGCCAAATTAAGTGGTAACGCTTTGGTGTGCCTTCCCGATTACAGGGGGGGCGTCAGCGCCATTCGGATCCCGCTGGAGCTGTCTATGTATAAATAACGTATCTTATGCAACAAAATCTCTGTGTGCATGAAGCACAAATTGTTAAAAATAACTAATCGACATTGGCAACAGCGTGAGTGGTAGCAAGCATGATTACTGATATCAAAAACGGCCTGGTGGCTTCAGTGAAGAGACTGTGGTCAATAGCCCTGTACAGAAGACATATATCAAACTCCTCGAGTACTTCAGTTGCTGTACAATACAGCTATTACTTAGCCCTTGGTTGGTATATATTTTCGATATTGTTTCCCTAAATTGTTATGACCAGCAGTGCAAATTATGCAGAATTCATGACCGAGTGTAAAACGTGTATGTTTGAGCTGGTGTCTTTCTTATCAATGCATCACCCCTGCAAGAACGATTCACACCTTCTATTGCTGTTAACAAAATGTCAATGTTTTGCTTAGTGGCACGGTTCCTGATAAAGAATAATGCAATGAAGTTAATGTTTACGAAATTCAATGTAATAGTGCTATGAAAGTGCCAAAATGTAGCAGCTCATGCAGCTGTAATATCTCGCAAGAGTAGGACAGTTTGTAAATGTAGTCATGGGTAATTGGCTGCCTTTCTTGTAATCCTTACCTGCAGCACCGAATCGTGTTTTAAGGTGTGTATATAGTGAAAGAGCACCCAACTCAATTGTATACCCTTCTGTGTGCTGTAGAATGAGCTTTCAATGAGGGTGTTTGCTTTTCGGACCGTGTATAATTGCCACATGCGCGTGAAAGCGTCCATCCGTGCGCGCGCACTTCGAGCACCGAGTCGAGCGCTTATTTAGGAAAACGATCGGAGGTCAGCGTCAACTTGCAGGTGCGCAAGAAGAGCGCGGAGAGATCAGGGGCTCAGGTACAAAAGGTTAGCTTCTACCAGATGTGCGTCAGCTTCCCCAGCGCCGCAGGCCAGCACCGCCCACGGAGCGAAACCATCGGCCGCCTGCCAAGCAGTCGAAACGAGGGGAGGGGGAAAAAAGAAAAAATTCACCTCGCATGAAGTCGCGCATATATAGGTAGAGACGCCACGGTGCTGCGTCCAAGGAGGTTAAAAAATGGCAATTTTTTTAACCTCTTTGGCTGCGCCCCTGCTTAAGGGGTGTGGTCGGCTTGGGCCCCTACGGGATATGGTTTGGGAATACGCAGCCGGGACACGACGGTCGCTGCGAGGCAAGCGCTCACGAGTGTTCGCGATTTCCTTGCTCTTCTGGGTTTATTTCAGTTTATTTTTTTGCTAAAGCGGCTGCGCGTGCTGGGGACACTCCCCGGTAGCCACGAGCACGCACTCATGAGCGCCCGGTACTTTCTTGCTATTTTTTTGCAACGGCGAACTTACGTCCAGTAAGGCCGGCTCCCCTCTTAAAAAAGGCAATGTAGAGGAGAGAATCTCTCGTCGCGCACGCTTTTCAGCGGCAACGGTGGCTCAGCGCACACGCATTTTCTCACTGCTGAGCTATTTCCACATCACCACCCAGGTACGCGAATTTTTCTCAAGGGCGTGTACCAACAAGGCGTGATTGGCTCTTCCCTAGCAGGAAGGAGGATGCGGCGGTCCCCCGTTTTCCAAATGTTTTGGTTTCCACGTGGGTGAATGGAATAAAGTCACCGCCATGCTAATAACGACCGAGATTTTACTTGCTCTTAAAAACAATGTATCCATCTTAGAGGACTTCGACGTTTTCACCATAATTTGAACTGCCATCGTACAATACGCGACAAAAAACATCTGAGATCAAAGCGATCAAATAAAGAATGACCTTTAAGAAAAAAAAATGGCACCATCTCCACTCCTTGTCGAGGGTGCGGAGCACGGGGACTACAAATGACATCCAAGTTAGGCCCCGAGTGACATCCGATTTGCGCCCCGACCGTCATCGATTTGACCCGTGAGTTGCACCTTGATTATTCCCTAATTCGCTTGATGGTGGTGTGCTGACGCATTGAAGCGGACGGACATTGGGAGGTCCTAATGTACTCCGCACCGTCACAGGCGAGGGAGTAAGCCTTTTGACTCTCGGTTACTAACACACGGTCGTAGCCCCGTGGGTAATACGAGTGACACTAACTCTGTCTGGTCCACCCGACACAGGCTCGAATCCTGCCGGTGCCGGTGCCTGTGCGATTTTTTTTCTATTGTAAATGCTATGCGCACGGGCGCGGACGGACATTGTGATGTCCTAAGGTGCTCCGCACTTAAAAGTAAAGCGATTAGATGACCTCAACTGCACGCGGGCGGCACACCAATGCTTTTTAGTTGATTTCTTGTTCAGTTTTGTGGTTTATACTTGTTTACTATTTCTTCTCATGTTTCAAATCACCTTTTATATGGGACAACTTGCTTGCACCCTGAGTGTTCAAAATTAACTTCGCGATTCCCATCTGCCTTACATTTAGAAAAGCGTTTAAACAGTGTCCTACGCGTTCTACCGCTGCTTCTTTTGTTAAGCTACTCCCGTGCTAAAGCCGGTGTTCTGGGATCGTTCAAACGCTGTTGGAGCATGTGGAGTTGCTGTAGGCAAGCACGGATTGGATTGGAAAGCGTTTTTTTGTACTGCGTCATTTTTCCACAGGGCATAAGTAACAAGGAAAGAATGGACAAAACATGACATAAGTACGACACAAAAGGAAAGAAAAAAAAAACACACTGATGCGGGTATTACAGGAAAATATAGAGTCTATTTTCCTAAATAAATGCCAAGAGTTTCTTGTAAAGGGTGCACTGAGTCCACCGGTGAGTATCGGCAGGGCGGCCATTGAGCATAAATGTGGGTGGCTTTTTCCTCCAGATATCCGCGAGATAGTGCAGCAGCTTGGGCGCGAGCGATTAGGCGATCTTGGTCCTCGCACCATGAGCTAGCCAGCGCACGCTTCCACTGCTCAGGGGATGGAAAAGGGAGCGTGTTTGAAGCGTACAGGCATTCCCAGACTAGGTGGTAGGTGGTGTTTGGGACAGATGAAGAGGGGCAGTTTTAGGGTAAGTGGAGGGGCAGATATATTCTGGGTGTTGTAGAATGTGTTGTTCTCTAGTCGACGCCAAATGCAAGCCGCCTGTTTGCTTTGGGATGGGTGAGGTGGAGGGTATTGAAGCCGTAGTTGGCGATAATGATATAAGATTTCCGTGTATTGGGGAGGGACCGGGGGATAGATGGAGGATTCGGAAAGGTCCTCTTTCATCGACGAAAACGCCCCGAATGCAAAAGCGCCGGCGTTGCGTGTTGTGCATGCATATGAAAAAAAAAACGAATAAATTGTCCAACGCCGGCATTATAACCCATCAACGGTAATTGGAAAGCGGACACTGTATCCACAATGTTTCCTCCAATATTCCACAGCAGCGCCCCTAGCGGATTTTTGGATTTCCGGCTTCCAGTTCCCGGGGCCGCTTTTGCCCCTTCTACAATATCCTAGTTCACGGCAGCAGGACCCCGCATTTGCCGCCGGAGAATCCGAGCGCAACATCAGTAGATCAGGTATTAGAGTACCACCATTGAGGCGCGCAAGTCAGCCAAGGCGATCATTTTAGCGTCACCAGTGCTGCAAGATTGCCGCATCTACGGCTTTCCCGCTAACTTCTACTGGGTCGTTTGTTAACTGCACTACGAAAGATCCATGAAAACGGCAACTTTGGAAACACTTCTGCTTCTGAAATTCTGTTACACGCGTTTTGGTAGATTTGCACTCGAAACCACGTCATCGCGCGCAGCCGCAGATCAGCGAGGACAAGGTTAGCCTACAAGAGTTGACCAACTAAAACGCATAAACAACAAAATGGCGGTGCCCATGTACCGTCGCAGTGTAAACAAATGTCACGTAACGTGAACTGACCAATTAGCATGGCGGCGGCACGGAACAATAGAAGAAAACGGGGCCGGTACTATGTACGCTTATTTAGGGAAACTAGCCGAGCGCAGGCGACAAGCCCGCCCAGATACGACTGACATTTATACCCTCCTCCATCAGCATTTGTAGTGGTTTACAACAGCCTTGCTGGACATTCACTTTCGCAGGGCGCGAAGACGAACACTTTTTTGTGCTTTTTGTATATGGCTGGTGTTTGAGCCCTTCTGTTTATTTTGAACACGTCGTTTCTTTGCTTCCAGGGTAACTCCTTTTCCGCTTAGAATCCTAAAACCGACCCAGCATGTATTCCTAACTAAAAAACCCCGGAACGGCTAATTAAGTTCATACATTTAGTTTGAAATTGGCCTGACATTTCCTTCGCGCTTAATACCGGGGACATATAAGACTAAACCTAGTAGTTCGAGGATATTTCAATGATTCTGCCTATATAAACCATTGCTAAACTAGAGTAAAACTTTGTTATAACAAAGTTAAAGCGGGAGTCCTGTATACTTCGTTATAACCAATTTTCATTTCTACCAACAATTTACATGGAGGCGAGTTTGTACTCACCACTTAAATTCACAGCAGCACACGAAAACGGAAAAACAAGCGAAAAATAAAACAGCAGTGAAGTTACTTTGTTACCGCCAAGCGGCTCATCCATGGTCCTTCGACCGCACACGAATTGGCGGCGACCTTTGGAGAGAAAAAGCCCTTGATAGGTTTTTGCCGCGTCTTCTTCACGCAGATGATGGCTTTTTCAGCTGCAGCCGAGATTTCCAGTCCGCCCAAGCCGTCACCATGAGCGCAAAAGAAGCAGCGCAGCAGGTCTGCCGCACGCCTACAGAGTGACTGGAGGAACATCGAGGCACCCGGCCGGAAGCCAGGAAGACGCGCACCCTTGCGCGTGGTGCCAGGCGCTTGCAGACACTTTACTGAGATACAGTTGGCGGCCCTTAGCTAGGGCAAGTTTTGAGTTACCGCATACGTGATGCGACGTAAACCGTCGCGCGCTGTAAGACATTGTCTGCACGGGTCCAAAAAGGTAAAAAAAAGCTTCGTTATCTATAACCATTACCAGAAATATTTAGCTTCGTTAAAACGAGGTCCTAAATACATGGACCTCTGAGGGAATTTCAAGGGGACTTACGATTGCTTCGCTATATCACTTAGGTGATTATATCCACAGTGGTTATAAAGGAATTTCACTGTATGCCTTTTTCTTTTAGCAGGAAGGATCATTCAAGAGACAGGTTGAAGACAGGCACACATATAGACAGACTAAGTATATCGCGTTTCAGCAGCTCAAGAAAGACTATCGTCTTTAAAACTACACGGTGTGTTCTTAATTTGGTAAAACCATTGTCGTGTCCTTTGCCTTCCCGTGGGCCGTTTTTCCCCCGTTCATGGCATGGAAGTAAAAACGAGGAAAATTAGCCCATCTTCCCGAAAGTAACGCTGAGCAGATGCTGGGCATCGCGATGTTCCGTTATGTTTCCGTTGTGTTCGTAGTCGAATTTGGGGTAAATGCAAACCCACTAACTGACGGGGCTGTTGCTTCCATCACACTTCATCGGAAGAACGGAGTGAAGTGGAGTCAACCGCAGGAAGCGCTGAACTGAACACGCGCAGCGCGCTACCCCATTTACATTCAAGGTTGAGGGAGAGGAGACGAGAGGAGGAGAGATGCGCAAGCACCGAGCATGCGCCGCGAAAGCAGAAGCGAGAACGCGGGACAAGCGAAAGCGAAGTGCACGCTGCTGGTACGAGAGAAGAAGGGGCGGGAGTATCGCGCAGCTGTGGGAGAGAGGGAAGGAGGAGAGTTGCGCATGCGCAGTGTGAGTGCGGACGCCGACGTGGGACATGCCCAGACGATAAGATGCTCCGCATCTAAAATCAGTGCATCATGTAGGCAACAATCGGCGTCTTGAATAGGTGGAAGCGGATGGTACCTGGTGGTTTTGTTGAATTGTATTTAGAAAACTGTAGATCAAAGAATATTACTTGAGGCTCTTGACGTTAGTTTGAAGTGCTCTCCCTATCAAAGCGAGAACACGTGCGGCATAAAAATAAACAATGAATACGCGCTTCACTTGGAAATCAGATAACACAGACCGGAGCATCTGGATGGCAAAAAAAAAAAACTAAATAAACAAGCCAATGCATGGTTGACTGCAATATCTCTATTCCATACCGAAGCAACTCGATGAATTTTTCAAGCGAAGCTTGAATTGGATTACTTGAATGGATGACAGTGGTGGTGTCCGCCGTTGCGCCTCTCGTCCCAGCCAACCTTATTCATGTGCTCGAATGAACATGATGATGATTACAATGGAACTGAAATGGTTGGAACACACTGACTCGGCCAGTTACCAAGGACGATATGTTGACTGTGCCAACTGTAACTACGTGCACTTCTGGTGCAGCTCTCACTCGTCGTTCAAAGATAGCCCGGGCGCATGCACAAGTATCGCGTTTTATCTCCCCGCAATGGGAGCCAGTCCGCGTCGTAGCTCGCATCCCGCCTTATCGCGAGTGCGGTAGCTCGCTCTCGTCCGCGTGTGCAGCTTCTACCGCTGCATGGGCGAACCAAGCGTGGTTCCCTCCGCTGAAGAGCGGGCAGCCATTGAATAAAATAAACATTCCGTATATTTGCAACACAGTGATTGATTGATTGTACGGTTTAACGCACCGACGCAACGCCGGTGGTGAGGCGCGCCGTAGTGGAGTGCTCCGGATTCATTTTGACCACCTGGGGATCTTTATCGTGCGCCGAAATCTCGTACACACGGGCGTTTTTGCTTTTCGCCTCCATCAGAAAAGCGGCCGCCGCGGCCGGGAATCGAACCCGCGAACTCTGGCTCAGCAGCGCAACGCCTTAGCCACTGAGCCACCACGGCGGGTATTTGCAACACAAGGATCTTCCATAACATATACAGTACATTTCCGTTCGGGTAAATGTCAGCGAAATGCAAGGGCTTCGTTTTTGTCGATCGGTGGTTTTGCGTTTTCATTTCGGTCATTATGTTTTGATTTTACCAGAAATGTTTTCGTTTACGTTTCGCGGTGACTGCATTTTAGTTTCGGGCGTTTTCCTTTTTACTGATATCAAGCATCGCGTCATCACTGTTTTCTTAGGGAAGCGATTCGTTAATTTTTCTTTTTCCAAAAATACACATAAAGCCAATGTAATCGAGAAGGATAAATCAGATACTTTTCAGCCACTTCTCCGCCTTATTTTGTATTGTGGCGTAATCGGTACGAGACTCCCAGTATGGAATTGTGTGAATCGCGCTAGCATCACCGTTTATGCGTGCGTTAGAGTCTACGCCCGGGCGGAAGGCTGGTCATCCACAAAATGCGTCTTGAAAAATACAAGGACATGGTACGGACTGAGGCCACAAGTTTTAAAAGTTTGGCCTTCTATAGCAATGAAGATCGTGCTCCAGAATCAGAACGAGGACGTTCACATTAAAGCCGACAAGCCCCGTGTTCGAAGTGTATGCTCGTATGGTGCCGTGCAGCTCGATGTGTCGAAATCCTGACTTTGGCATGCTGCCTACTCACGTGTTGGGTAAGATGCACGTCGGAAGATCGCAGACTTCTTTTTCCCACCTGCCAGGAAAAAAACAAGGAGAAAAAATTGTAAACAACAAAATTGGCGCACTTCGCACTAATGGTGGAAGGCTAGAGTAAAGGCAGAGCTTTGCGCAGTCACATCAGCGCTTGACATGCACCGGCTAGCCTCGACGGAGCCATGCCTAGGCTAGCGAAGCGAGGACGAAGCTATTCACAGCTGCGCCAGGGTGTGCCAGACAGAGGAATAACGCTCGGCGTATACAGCTCCGCCGTTAAAAGAACCTTTGTCATCATAATTTCAATCCATCCAATCCCCATCAACCATTTCGTCCGACGCAAAATATTCGTGTCGGAAGTCTCCATTCACTATGATTCGAAACCTATAGGCAACTGCCCTAATTCTTCGTGCAACATTTTTTAAGGCCTGTTTTTTTTTTCATTTATTTTATACAGCCTGCGCTCTCGTCTTCGCTTGTGGCGGTAATAAACTCTATGATTTACATCATTGGATCAAGCAGAGCAATATCTGACTCAGACCACCTGTTGAAAGTTAGCGCGCAGTGAGTGCTGGCAAGGATAAGCCTATTACTAATATCTGTTCTAGGCAGGCGTGAAACGCACTACATGCAATGTATAGAAACAGTTTCAAATTGCCAAAGCGATCTATTTATGCCCTTTGTTCCCAAAATAATACGTACGATATTTATTCACCTTTATTCAAATAAAGATATACTTAACTATTCTTTTACCTTTAAATAATTCGTATTTGAGATTGGCGATGCACCCGCTCACTTCGCCGCAAATTACCATGAAAAGTGGTAGTCTTCTGACACCGAGGACGCGCAAATTTCTTTCTGGACAGACAGACAGACAGACAGACAGAGAGACAGACAGACAGACAGACAGACAGACAGACAGACAGACAGACAGACAGACAGACAGACAGACAGACAGACAGAAAAATTTTGGGGTTACCTAACACAAGAACACCATATCGCCTATAAAAGTACTCATTACGTACGAAATACTCATCGAGAACTGCTGGAATGTTCTGAAATTTTATAAAAAAATCAAAATACCACATGTAGTTACGATAATTTTCTACAGCAAATGCCGACAGTTTGTGATCGAGAATTACCGGTGACGTTTGTTAAGCCAATTCTTTAACCACTCAAGAGGATCTTAAACAGTGGGAGTTTCATCTAAGTTATGCTCTAAATTATGACACATATGTTCCGCACCTACGCCCAAAATTTCAAATGTAGTTCTGTATGTTAACTATTTAACGCAGAAATGTATTTTTCGCCTATTCGGTCTCTTGAAACCAAAAAAAATATATCGCCCATGAAAGATTAGCATTATTTCCAAAACGAAGTAGACGTATATTTAAAGAAATAACCGTTAGTAAGTTAGCGGCTTTTCTTGGGGTGACATCAAGCATGAAAACATATTAAAACCTTTTGGATGTCGCGTTTCAGGAGCTTGGCACTTACGTCTGCACGCAACCTTATATCAAAGGCCTTAGGGACCTCGCTAAAGAGCGTTGTCCAAAGGAGGTGGTTTTTTTCAAATCTCACACCCTTATATGTGCGCTTTATTCGGACATGACACGCCAGCACAGTAAGCACATCTTTTATGTCAAAATCACCCAAAACTGCGTATTTATTGGTGTAAAAAACAGCGCAGTACCGATCTCCTCAAGCTCTAAAAAACAATGCGGCTTTTCGTACTTCTCACGGTTGCGTTTTTCATGGCAGAAATTCATTACACGTGAGTACATACAAGGCCATGAAGTTGCATCATTGTGATTGTTCTCAGTAGCCCAAAATATGCTTGAACCAGTTCAAGAGAGTAAGGTTTTCAAAGGGGTCCTAGATTTTACATATCTTTTTACTTCCTCAGAGAAAGATAACAAGTGAATCGTGAATCAGTCGATGTCTATGTCACATGTATTTTGCATTACGTGAACGGACTTCGGCTATAATATATTTCCTACTAATAAAGACGGCGAAACAAAAGTGATAATGATATTAGTGCTTTTTTGTTACACATCAACGTAATTTTTCCCGATAGAAGTAATATGCACAGGATGACTTGTTATACATATTAGTCCCTACAATAATATAAGTTTTTTTATGTTATGTTGTTGAAACTGTAGCCAGGAGAAATATTTCCTTTTATAATATTTCTATGAGGAAAGAAGCCTGACCAACTAGCCCGGTTTCCTCCTGTTTCCTCCTAGAAGTTGCATTAAAATCTAATGTCTAAAAAAGCCCCATAACAAGATCGCTCTTCTTTTTCTTGTTTAGTCTTTGAATGCTTAACCCGATACGTAGATTGTCCCTTTGCATGAAGGCAGTTTGGCATTTAATTTCATGTTTATTTCCCATTTGTTTGTGGATAATCGCATTCATTATTCTCAAGATCTTTCTCTACACAAAACCAACCAATCTGTCTTGTGCGCTATTCCGAGTTCTTATCACAAATCTTCAAACTGACCTTTCTTGAAGTTGCTTGTCACTCAATTTGTCATTAAACATACCAACTAAATTAGTAACAGGGGTATTTCCGTATTCCTTCTTGGCTCAGTGTACTCGTACAAACTTTCCACGATCTTATTCCGGTAACCAGATGTTCGTGCCGACTTGTGCTATCTCATGCTGATAAACTTATGGTCGTCCATTACCATTGATTGGTGTAATAAAATCAAATCCGTGCTACATATTTGGCACCTATAAGTACAGAACATAAAGAAACCTTATCTTCTCACCTCTCCTAATCCACTGAAATCCCGGAACTGCGCTACTAGCAACGCTAAACTTCCCTCTCTAAACCGAGTTGGCGCATCGAACGTTGCGACGTTTGAGTTCCGAGGCGGGTTTAATATAGATTAAGATTTATTAAGAAAGACATGCGTAAATTTGTTTAGAATAATCTGGATTATGGGCAAACTAAGAGTGAATTCTTGTGGCAGAAATATATTCGCGTAGAGAAAAATAAATTGCTCGAAATTTTAAAGAATTACGGTAGATCAAAGTGCATCCGAATGGACTAACAATCATAATGGTCATAAATCATAACAATCATAAAGAGAGTGCAGCATGACTTATTTCAACCTCTTCGGTTGAAATGTAATTTATTGGTATGTAATTACGGCGGGAAAGGGTGCAATCAGGGCGCTAAAATTACTTCAGCTGAATTAGATATATACATTCGCATACTTTGAAATGGCTAAAAAGAATCTGCATCATTAGCGTAGGTTTAGGTAGGCTCAAGATGCGTTAGTAGTGTCAGATAAATTACCCTGGGTAAGAGTGGCCTAAAGTGGATAGTGGTGATTAAAAATGAAACGATTCTGGTTAAAAAGTTGGCTACAATGAGTTTGAAACGATTAAGGTGGTTTGAGTGGATAACGGCGTAGTTATTTTAGACGCGCTTGAAGAAAATCAATTTCATTCAGATCTATGAAAGAGAAATACCATACTTTGGAGGGCTTAAGCTGGTTTACTATTATACGCGATGAATTAGGTAGAGTGGGAATAATATGTGGGGTTTATACTGTTTAAGTTTATATTAGGGTGAATTAGAATTTAATAGGTTACATTGAGTTGGGAGGTAGTTGAATAATACAAAATATATTTCTTGAGGCCAATTACGGAGGGTTCAGTGATATTAGGGTAGACCAGGGTAGACTTTGTTGGATGAGATTTAAAAAAAAGTAAGAGTGAAAGTTAGACATGGAATTAGATGTCAAAAAATAGATTGAGAGACATCGTTTGTAGGGAAATCTGGATTAGGGGTGAGATAATTAAACGTGGTTGAGGTAAGCTGTGGACAGACCTAACTACCGTAATCTCTATTCCCTCTTTTATGCCCTAACCAAAAAAGATTTCTTCAAACCCCTACCTATTCGCCGACGTAACCGCAAACGTTTCGCATTTTGCTGTTACATTATTTCTCAAACTGACCTTAAGTTACAGCTAACATACCCTTACCCTGCCCATGAACGCTACCGTGGTAACAACCGAAATCTTCGCAAGGCTTTCCTATTTTCCGTTGCGGCTTCGCGGCTCTCTGCTACAAGCAGTAACGTGTATCCTTTCCCCTAAAAGCTTCACAGCTCTCTCGAATATTTGGAAAGTTGGGCAGGATGTTCTTGAATTCTTTCAGTCACCCCGTTTCCTTGCTGTTACGAGCACAACAAAGCCGAGCAAAATGTGAGGGTTACGTAAAAGAGCGTGGTATCTGATTTAACCTCCGTACACCACAGCGCTCCCGCACCAATGTTCCGTAGTTAGAAGACCGACGGTCACTGCACTTTTACTTGCATAAGCTCAGATGACAAGCAATAGCTAAGTGTCCACAGAACCTGTTCAGATGTACAACGAGCCGACACCTGCATTCGGAACTCACAGGCTGGGCCACGGTCTTACTTTGTCGCCGGGTCATTCAAAAGGTCCATGAGTGCTGTATTAGTTTGGAAGAAAATAAACCAGTAGCATTCTAGCGTCTCAGTTGTACAATTCACACACTTCTGAAAAAAGGTAAATTTTAGGTCGGTTGGTACGTATTCACTTAGTGAACCGTGAAAGGAAAGCAAACATTCAAGGAGCAATACAAAAGGAGGGATAAATTGAACTGCATGTAGAATAGTTCGCACCCGTTCATCACTGTAGACGAAACAACTCTACGTTGAACAAAAATTTTTAGGTTCTAGCTATGTAGAAAACATAACCACTAGTTATTATGTTAATTATTTCGCTGCACTTGCTGATTTTTCGAGAAGATCGCGAAAATTGGCCACCAAAATGTTTCATGATATCAAATATGTCAGGGAAAGTTTTGGGATTAAGCAATGGGTCAACTTATCTACAAGATTTTAACGTTTAAAAAGTGAACATCAAGACATTTGCACCGAGTGCTTCGTCGTTTGTACTTCTTAAAATAAAAGAATTAGCTCGTAAATCCATGTTGCCAGAGCCATCGCCTCTTGCGTTGAAGTTTCGGGATTATCCATGCCAAGCCGGAAGTGTTTCTTATGCCTGCAGCTCAAATGAGTCTATGTATCACTCCACGCCATTTCAGTCAGCCTCTCTTAAACGTCAACTGCCCTGTATGCATCCATATCTTCGAAACAGTAATGCAGATTACTCTGGGGAAATATACTTCGAGGTCTGCACTAACACTGCTACACTACATTTACGCACGCCTAAACCTGCCAGAAAAATACGTTGATATCAAAACTGAAAAGCAGAGAGAGCCTCTAAGCATATGTGACAAAACGTGTTCCCACAACAGCATGTGTCTTCGGTTTGCTGATGAATTTGTGCTACATTGCAGCACTTGGTCTTTCGAAAGGAACTTCGACCAAGCCAGCGGGTGGCAACTAACTGTTTGACAGATATAATATGCGGCGGTGACTGAGCCGCTAGAGATAAAAACGTAGTTTAAAAAATTATAAACCTTCACGCTATTGCCTAAATGAAACTTAAAATAATGGCCTTTTTTTACTCTGTTTTTTCCCATATTCTGGACGCTCCACTGCTTCGCCTGAGCTCAACGTAAGGTTTGACTACTTTCTGTAGTTTAATCGCGCAATCCTTAGGTCTGCATCATTCACTTTAAATACGCTTCGCTGCTGGCAATGGTGCCGCCCCAATCTGCCGAGCACTGCGCGACCCCTGAAGAGTGTGGAAGATGAACTTCAAAGCAAAGGCGAGGCGCTTTCTTAAATAGCGCATCATTTCTTTCGCTTTCACCATATGTCATTTTCCGTCTTTCCATAGTCTTGGGGCCGCGGCGCCATGTTTCATCTTCGGTGAAGGCGCGCTTCTACCAGCCGTTTCACGGATTTGCCAGCACGCACTGATAAAGCATTTACCTGCACTCTTGGTGAGCATGGTTGATATGGTAAAGCTAGAAACAGGGCAAATCTCTTTATATGCATATGTGGGGACGCAAAGCTGTGATTTGAAGCATACTTGAACAATTCCCTTTCTCTTCAAAAAAAGTGCCGCTAATAAAACTTGAGTTTCATTAGCGGCACGTTATAAAACTCGGGACCTGCACTCCCGAGGATTCTTACGCGGCCAAAGAATAGTCAGGTAAGGATCCACCGTGTGGCACCACAGAACAGCGGAATAGCCGAGCTCGCTATCGTAAAATAAAAATGTCCTTAAACTTAGCACACTTTGTTAAAGCGCTAAACAAGGGGAAGAGCAGGAATGACAGAAACAGAAACGAGGTGAATTGTAGAGGAATTGATCATGAACCCAACAGAGTACAGCATGCCACACTGCAAACTTTCCACGATAAGGAAAACGAATAAACGCCATAATCAGTACAAAATATAAGGCATGCCTCAAACACCACATTTTTACAATCACGTCACTGGATCTCAAATTGGCCCTTTGTAATACCTCTGGGTAAGTCAGGCTTACCAATCTCGTAACTAAAATATGCGCCAGGAACAAAAAAACATCTCAATGAACCTTACTGTCACACCTCCTCGTAAAAAATGACTACACGCCAGGCGGACATATTCGCGGATTCAGCAGCTCTTAACGCCTCTGCAATATCAGGGCTTCGAGTCCTAGCATTTCGGTGGTCTACCACCAGGAGGCTGCGATCCGGCTATAAAAGCCCACGCCATATAAAATAAATCATCTATTGTGTTCCATCTTCAGTGTGTGTGTTTGAATCTCCATCGTTCCCCTTCGGGCCCTCGCCTTCGCGACACTACAATAGCGCAGCGGACGCTTGAACTGCCATAAAAGTAAGCACTCCTTATCTTTACAATACCATTTAAGGAGCAAAACAGTTTTTTTACACGTAGTCAGCACCCCAAAGCGACGACGAACTCGATAGGAGCGTAAGCCTCCCACAAGCGACCGTATTGGAGGAGACGGCGGCCCGCCTCACGGTAGCGAATACGTCCATCGTGCTACGAGCATTAAACAGATTCAGCAAACGTCAGGAGGAAATCAAACTTCAAGGCAGCGAGAAGACGCACCAGGTAATTACATTATTCAAGCAAATGCCGCGTCACGTCGTTCAGTACTTCGCTATTGCTCCTTCCTCGCCTAAAACCAACATGCCTGTCATCCCGGCGGAGCCACCGCCATTTATGTCAGAGACGGGAAGGCAAGGCATTCGTTGAACGAAAGGAACCGCTCATTCAAAATATAACTCATAGGAGCATAATGGCAAAAATGCTCCCCGAAATGATAAGCAGAAGACTGGGAGACATTTGAGGAGCAGAAGAAACAGAATGGTCCGTATGATCGAATCAATCAGGCCGTCGGGGCTAGAGGCCGTCAACAAATGTGACCACATCGTCCGAAGACTCGCAGCTCAATTCGATGCAGGGGCATCTCAAGGGATCACGGCAATTTAATTTCGAAGCTTACGCCAAAAATACCTAACCGGTGGTCGAGTTCGCGCTTCCAGCTCAATATTTGGGCTGACAGTGTAACTTTGGAACCCAGAAGAGGCTTCGGTACTAATAGACCAACTCCACATTGGCCTCGAGTCAGACCGAACTCTAGAGCTCCAATTGTCGTAAGGCACGGTACTGACGATAGACAACACCTCCCAAAGCATTCAAAACATAACCCAAGCCCAGGAGTAGCTGCTCTAATATTGATCAACTAAAGAAGTGGTTCAAACAAATTATGGAATTCAAGAAACTCGCCTGGTTCGATTTCTACGTCGCGAATTTTGACACAGTGCTCATTCTCAGAACCAGACGCCGGTCCCCATCGCGTCTGGGGCATAGATTCCCTCGACCGACAAGGAGAGTTTCACCATCGACAACAAGCAGCCGTTATGCAAGACATGGCATCCACTTCAACTGTGCCCAGCCCTAGGAAAAGAAATGGCTCAAGTCCACGCTGTGAATGTGGTTAAAAACCAAAGCTTTAAACAACACCCAGAACAGTTGCCGATGCGACGTCAATTTAATTCACAGACGTGGCTCAACAAATAGTGAAACCAGAGAGTCTGCCAGTCGTTACCCGGAATTCGCGAGGCGGCGTCCAGTCGGCCACGGCTGGGCTATAGTGGCGGACACCGCTGCTCTAGCGTGGCCGTGCGTCCAGAGAGAGCAAAACAGAGAGGAGCATCTTTCCAATGGTGAGACTGCTAAACCTGGCCAGCCTGATGTGCTAGCTTGGGGCTACACCACTGCGGGACACAAGCGCAGAAACTGAAACAATTGGGCATGTGAGCTTTGTGATTCCCAATTACACCGATTTAAACTAGTTAGTTTAGTATGAGAAATGCGAGAAAGCGGAGGGGCTTTATGGAATCGCAAGTTATCAGAACCAGTTGCTCATTTGGCCTTCTGTGATACCTTGTGATACTTCTCCATCGTGGCGAACGCAGCTGTCTTGGAGCGTCACTGTCTTTCAGCGATGCACGGCCCCCCGACTTTCTTGCGAAGGAGAAGTTCTGGAGGCTGCTGTTTTGGAGGACCGGTTGGGACACGGCACGGGTCTCGTCGGCCGACCACCGGGTATCCCGCTCACGCTACACACTGCGACTCCTTCGCTGTTTTTCTCCGGATCACTTCTGCGGCCAGCCGCTGTCGCTGGCAGCTCTCGATTCGCTGGCTCGTGTGTGTGTGTGGGGGAGGGGCGGGAGCAGGGGATGACCTAGCTGATGATTATGATGTTCTGGGGTTTTAAAACATGCCCACAGAGCGTGCGTGTCAGGTTTGTCGTCGTCGTCTTCGGTTTCACTTCATTACTCTGTACAGGTCTTCTCCGCCTGGAATTCCGGATCTTTGAGTGGTTAGGTGTTTTATGAATGTCTGACCAATGGGTGGATATTTTGATTTTCACGATAGAGAGAACGGTCGTGCCGATTATCTGCAATGCCTCTCCTGGGATTCTTGTGTAAATATTGTCCCCGTTAACGTCCCGACCTATTTTATAGTAAATTTTTATTGTCCGCGTTGCGCAACCAATGTTATGATGGACACAGCTTGCGAAAAGGCGGGGCCAAAAATTCTACGACATGATGTAAAATGATTTGCAGTTTGACGCGCCACACTCTAGTAATGCCTTATTGAAATACGTTTATGTCATATTGGTTCTACTTTGGGTATTCCCGGTTTTTAGAGGTTCACGTTACTCTTTTGCTCTTTTTTTATTTTGTTAAAAAATGCTGCCGGCATCATCGACTCCGGTTGGAGAACAGCTTTTTTGGTGTGATGGCGTAAGTTGCAGGCCATGTAGTGACCGTGTCTGCCAATTATGCTACTAACGATGGGGCGTAGAACGAACATATGCGAGGCGCCTAACACATGCGAGGCGCCTGATAAGCTCACCTCTCCTTTATTTCGTCTCCACCGTAGTGTTATTGTCCATTTTCCGTACCCTAGTTTCGACTGGCCAACGCTGACCGAATCCGAGATATAGGCGAGCCTTTGCATCTGCCACCCTGAATCGTACCTTTCTGTTGGCTGCGATATGGTCTGCTTCCACGGACGCTTGATGAGAGCGGCTGTTAGAGGAGGGCTGGCGCACACAGAAAAACCGGAAAATGGGGAGCTTTTGATAAGAGGGTCAAACGCTCTGTGTTCCACATGAAGATGGTGGGGGGGGGGGGCGAAGAGTACTGTTCATGCGCAGAACCCAATCTGTCATTTTTGTTTTGGGTTTACATCAAGTGTGCACGCTATTTTACCAAAACGGCGGCCGCCTCCAAGCTGTATGCAATAGGATCTTTCGTTGGTTGCGTCGTTGTCACAGTCAGCGAGGCTCCGCGTGAACGCGGATGAAGTAGAAGAAGCTGATCGTTTTTCCGATAAGCGGCATACGACGATCACGGAGCTAAGTTTGTAGATTTGACGCGTCGCTCGCAAGAAATAATTAAAGCAGGGAATCATGAAGACCTTATCTTCACGCAGAACCTCCCGAACATACTTCCCTTTTGCTGCCCTCAAGGCCCTTCAAGTGGCTAGAACCGCCGCATTCCGCTGCAGCAACCACTTTTCGCCGCTTTCCACATTTAAAATGATCACGAAGTTAAGTTTCACATTCGGGAAAGGGGATATTATTGTGGTACAAAATTGCCCTGGGGTTTGTCATCCGCTCTCATGTTAGAAACAGCCATAGAACATCTGCCATGGTGGTAAGCCTACATTCCTATACGCTGACCAAACCGGCACCAGTACCAGCATGTGCATCCGTGGTGCTGCGAACGGCCTAAAGATGGCGCTACTTGCGCGCAACAATCAACACATGGGACGCAGCTATCTTGTCTTTAATTTTCAAATAACCAATCACTGTGAAAACATGGTTAGAATTGCCAGAAAGGGGAGATGATATGGGGAAAATTGTGTTAGGTATGGTCATTCGGACTTGCAGTAAAAGCAGTGATCAAATATTTGCCCAAACCGACGGTGGGCTGTTGGAGAAGACCCTCTTCAGATACTTGTAGCATGACGTCTTGACTTTGCGTTCCCCTGACTTCAGGTCAGAACGCTGTGCTCCCCTATTCTAAAACTCCCTAACCAGCCTAACTCGGCTATGGTTTTGAAAGTTACCCTGCCTAGGAAGGCTATTATTCAATGGCTATTGCTGGCATATGCCAACTCTTCTCTTCAGAGTTTATCACGTCGGGTGCAGCTGTATGAAAAATTACGCACATACCTGTGCAACAAATTATTGCGAACGCTCCCAGTCGTTCTGCACAGGATTGCAATATTGACACCCTATTCTGTTCTACAAAATACATTGTTACGACAGACAGATGAATTGAGCAGTGCTACATGACCCCGTGTTTCCAGCCCCGATGAGGATGAATCTGCGGGTGGGCACAACCTCCGCTAGTCTTTTGTTTACCGCTTCGCAACTAAACGTAAATAAATCGCTCATTACCTTCGAACATTGTTCGCCTTTTTTGCCCTACTGCCACGGAACATTAATTTGACATTGTGGAAAGGGCGTGCAATGCCTCACCCATTCACGCTTTACCAGTGCTACCGTGTCAGTGCCCTCCAAGTCGCCGTTTCACTATAACGAATTTGGCACTTTGCCATCAGCCATCTAACCAGCCCTCGAAATAATGTGTGCTCTCGTAATCATTTTTTTCGGTGGTGGTTCTGTCGCTTGCAAACACTTTTCTTCAAGTTTTAGAGCAACCGATATTGGTTATGTCAAAGTTTTACTTAGAGTATGCACTTATTTGCGAACAATGCGTTCACGTCTGCGTTAAAAAGTTTATTTTTGCAGGTCTCTGTTGTCTTTTTACAATTGAAATAAAATGTTTAGGCATTTGGTCTCTGTCTTCCGCTTATTACCTTTACAGGTACCTTATTTTACCAAGTAAACTATCATTGTTATAACTAACCATCTCTCAACATGACGTGAATAGTGTACGAGGCTTCAAATTGCATCGGCAGATGACTGCTTATTGGTATCAGTTATAATGTTTTGTTGTTTTTTCACATGGTCTCAGTCCTCATACCTTACGTCTTATATTTTTGGCTTTTATGAACACTAAGATAATTAAGGAATTCTCAACGCAGCATGTCGATTAAAATTGGTTTGTCGTTGTTACAATTCTTCTGTACAACAATTTGACAGGGTATTCCTCGTCTCCGATTTTTGTGCCAGATTCAGTTATCAGAAATGGCGTCTTTTTGGCTGTTGTTGTAAGCGCTTTGAAACGCTGCAGCTGTTGTTTTAAAAAATGGACATGCTTTCTTTCATGGTAAATTCATCTCGCGAGTATTCACGCTTGTAATATAATACCGCTGGCTGCACTACACGTATAGCGTTCAAAATATTGCAATGATCAATGGAACTTGGTGTAAGGGGTCTTGTGCATTTTACAAACTAAGGATTAAAGAAACATCAGTCTGTTACCTTGCGCTATTATATTTAACGTTCTTAAATGAGTTTCAACTCAACTGCTCTTTCTTCTACAGTAACACGAAAAAACTTGCGAAAACCCCCAAAGAAATTAAGGACCCCAGAAATGCAACACTAAAAGGTCGCACGAAACCTCAAAGAAAGGAAAAAAAGTAAGTAAAATCTAGCATGACATTTTTATGCTAACACGAGCCAAAAACAAAACACTCTATCAAACTGTAATTTTGACTTTACAGACCTCCTATACGCTGCGTGTTGTCAACAATGTAAGAAAAAGGGCATATAGGTAGATAGTGTATACATGTAGATTAATTCTAGTGTGTAACTTTTCCTGTATATTGTGCGTACTCTACATGGCATAGTGTTCACTGAACGTACGTACATGAGTCTTTCCATGGTGATCGACTCCGTGTAAATTTTATTACCTCGTCAATTTCGACGACACCAAAGACTGTGCTATACTATAACATCAAACTTTAGAGTAGGTAGCTCCTCTTTCGTTTGCAGTCAGCCTCTCCAATAAATTCCTCTCTCTCCCTCTATCTCCCCCTCTCTCGTATTAACAAATAATAAAAAGGAAGGTCTGTGCACTATAGTTGAGAGCAATGTAACAGATATAGTGTAAGAAACTGGTATATCTAATCATATTTTAACAGCCTTCGCATGAGACCAAACCAGTCTTCTCCGTATAGCAGAATTTTAAATAAAAGCGTTAAATACACCTAAGGCGGGTCAGCGAACGTGTTGGAACCGTAGAAATTCCTATCTCCTCTCATTGAGCGGAATTGCGTATATTTGCTTGAAAGTAGAGGTATGTTAGCATCAGATTCTACGACGGAGTAAGAGAACTGTGGAAATTTACGTTTGGTAACTCACCGTCACTTTATTCAATGAATGCACTTAATTCCAAACGGAGGACGCGGAATTGCTATGGTCTGCCTCAACCGCTGTTGTCATTGCTATCTTGACCATCATGCTTCCGCTAATTAAGACCGATGCCAAAAGCACGCTTCGTTTCGTTACACGTATGATAGCCGTTAAGAATTTCACACAGTAGAGCTTTTGAATCCCAGTCTCTATATCCAAAATCACCTTCTCCACCACCGCCTTTCGTATGGGGTGTGTCGACCCCAGCCATTTGCTTTGTAGACTGCGGTTGGAGTGGCTTTCACGAACGCCTACACCTTCCTCGTCAAGATTTTCTGCGTCCATGGCGACATCTGTACGGCGGAAGAGAAAGCAGAGCATGTGCTGTGTCGCTGCCCCAATTACTCATGAGAGGAAAGCGTGCGTTTCATTGCTCTTAGCGGATTAGAACGTCGATTTACTCTAGAGACGATCCTAGGTCGCCTGTCTTTTGCATCGACTTCGAAAAATTCAAGAAAAGCCCGTGTCCGCATTCTGAGCGATACGATTTCACACGAACGACTGTACCACCCAAAACGGGACATTGTCGCACAAATTCTTCGACAAGACAAGACATATGCTCTTGTGGGAACACCTTTAGTCACATAGGAGTAGATGTTCTCTATGTCTTTTGCTTTTGAAATCGGCTCTTTTTGCGGGTAGGTTTAGGCATGCGTGAAGGTAGTGCAGTGTAGTGTAAACCGTTCCGATCTTTTCCTCGTCGCCTGCTCTCTCTTTTAACCCCAATATCCTATTCCACCAGTGACGAGAAGCAAACTGGCTGTACACCTGGTTAACGTCCTCCTCCTCTAACATTTCCTTTCGAGTCTGCGACATTGTTTCGGGAAGCAGGTTGGTAACCAGCGGGGCTCTTGTCAAATGCTCATAGATATTGAGCGTCTCAGCAAATGTTTTCCAGTGGGAATCAATTTCTACGTAATTGGGTGACGCGGCTTCACTAGTATGCGGCACAATAATTAAATTTGAAGCGACTTACACAACACTTACCTGGGAAAACGTATTAGTACGGTTGCAAACCACCGGTGCGAGCCACGTCAAGCACAAAATGTTTTAGAAACTCAGCTAGTTAAGATGAGTGCAATAGTTGTGACGGGGGCCACAAACGTTCGGTTAAATCATTCGGTTAAATAGCATCGACTCAGTATAACCATCTCAGTATAGAGACATAAATGATCTGCCAGCTTTCATCATCCATCCATTCAGCATTTCAAAAAGTTGAGGAGAGTTCAAATTTTTTTTTAACGACGTGCTTATGGAAGTAGCTTTATTTACTTATTTGCTTTTATCCTCGGTACCCTACAGGTTTCTCGCATCATTTAAGAGTTATTACGGCACAGTTAGTACCAAATGCACGAGAGCAGCAATAAACCAATGCATAAAAAACACATTGTTGTAACGGGAGGCAGGAGAACACATATCTATAGGCGCGAAATGTAGTGTAGGAGGACAAGTTTTGAATGTACAGTTATACTTCATAAAATCGAGCCGTGGTGGGATCTGTATGAGCGCTCTATATTTTCAGTAGGACATCTGGTTCTGCCCCACTGCTAGATAATTACATAGTTACCCCTAATTTCTATCTGATTTGTTTAGCCTGAGTTCTTTCTGGTTTCTCAGTGTCCTATTTAGGCACATGTTTGCCGCAAGTTGTGGTGCTATTCTGGAGTTTTTCTAGGAGAATATTTGGATTTAATATATTTTACCGGAAGTTGTGTTGGCATTTGTGCGTTTTCATGAGGGCATTGTGTAAATATTGATAAATCTGCACCGTGTGGCGCCTTTGTCTATTGTTGATATTGCCGGCATGTTTTTTTGCAACTTTTGTTTCATGGCTGTCTTTGTAACATTTATTCCCTGCTTCAATGGAGTCGCCAGGCCATTTGACCAATTTTTCCGTTTTTTGGGGAGTGGGTAAAGTACAATAATAAACGACTCAGCTTAGATGTGTTAAATAAAAACTGAGAAATCATGACTCCACACCATTTGGGACCAACACCCAATGCTGTTTTGCATTCTACCAGGCAGTGCATGACACGTTGGAAAAGTCGGCAAACGTCTCAGCGCCGCTCAAAGTTTTGCTAATTGAGTTGCTTTAGGAAAGATTTTCTAAATCTTTGAATGCCAAAAAAGTTTATTCCGGGTTACTAGCTTCTGAAAATAAATTTAGATTGCAGTTGTTCGTAGGGTTTAACGCACCGACGCAACGCAGGCGATGAGGCACACCGTAGTAGTAAGCTTCGGATTAATTTTGGCCATGTGGGGATCTTTACCATGCGCCGAAATCTCGTACACATGACCGTTTTTGCTTTATGCCTCCATCAGAAAAGCGTCCCCGTGGCCAGGAACCAAACCCGCGTCGTCGTGCTCGGCAGCACAACGCCGTAGCCACTCAGCCACGACGGCGGGTAAATTTAAATTGTAAAATAAGTGGTGCAGATTGCACTAGTGGTGGAATCTGGAGAAACAGCAGAGCTCTTGGCCGTTCTTCCTTCGTTGGAGACCCTGCTGAATATCATCATTAGGTCCACTGCAGGACGAAGAAACCTACCATCGACCTCCAACCTCTCCTGCTCTGAGCCGCTCGAGTTCTATGTTTGCCTCCGAATTTCCTTGTTTCGTCTTCCCGCCAAGTAATTGGTCTTCCTCTTTTTCTAGACCCGTTTCTTGGTGCGCCCTCTGGCCCTCTGTTAGTCCACCTATTCTCATTTTGCCTAATGACGTGGCCAGCCGAAGTCCATTTCTGTGTTTCATTTGAACAATAATAACTGTAGTCTCAACCAAGAAGCTGGTTTCCTTTCTATAAATTTTAATCCGACCATTATTCGTTACACGACTCGTTGAGCCCACCGAAGTTTGCTTGGAAGTTGTTAGTGAGGCTGCCAAGTTTCCGCTCTATGAACCACCATCTCACATTTATTTCCGAACTTGCCGCAGAAAGTTCATGAGTGGGAGGCCCAGATTGTTTCGTCCGCACTCTTTCATGTCTCTTCAAAAGTGAACCCCTTTATCATGCGCTGGAATCCGCGCCCAAGTCAAAAGCCAACGCCCGCGCTGAGAACACAAAGGAAATGCTGTGCCTGAAACTGTGGCGACAGCTCAATTGGATAGACGGGGGTTTCATAACGCGAGGAACCTCATTTCGATTCCGACCGCGGGAAGCGTTTTTGTTTCTTTCCAATTGACGCACATGTTTGTATACCCGCCGCTGCGAACCCGTACCCCTCATCCTATGGGATGGCCTAGTGGTTAGTTTGCCGGTTTCACGGCGTAAAGCCCCGGGTTGGATTTCCCCCACCACCCCTTCCAACATTTTTTAGTCAGGCTTCGTCATTTTTTGGTGCAACTTGCGTTGGCCTAGATAACTGTGCTGTAAGACAATTTGTTTCGACGACTGACAGATTGGAAAGGAATTTTCGATTTGATTCTTTCATCGCAGCGTTGCTTCGCCACCTAGATGACATGTGCTAACCTTATAAAAATCAGTTCTAAAATCTGAGGTTGTATTGAAAACGAGACACATGGAAATAAATGTTTCAAACATGCAACCGAACAATTTTGTTCAGTCTTGTGCACACAGTCTATTCCATACTCGCTAGGTTCATTGAAGTGCTAAGCTGTTCTTATGTGTTTAGAGAAGTGGGTTTCTTGTTATTGAAGCACTAACCTGTGGTCATGCTCGCAATTAAATCGGCCAGCGTACTTTGTCTTTTCCGATATAATATTGTTACAAAAGACAATGCAGGTGTATTTCTAAGTTTCATTTCTTTGATATTCGTTTTGCTACACAGAGACGCGATCGTCTCTCAAATAAAAAGCAGGCATGGCAAATGCATCATATCCTTCCCTGTATCCTCCCTCATATATACCGTGTTTATGCAAGGCATTTCTGAGGAAACCTTTGGGCACCAGTACTCGCATAGAAAACATACATATTCTAACTTGCAAATATTAAGAGAAACTCTGAGCGGTCTATATCGGGGGAGGCCTACCGAAATAATGAAGTGAGCAACACGGCTAAACTTATTTTTGGTAAATAAAGTTCTACATTACACATGTCTTAATTGTTGTGGTATGATGGCTCTTAAGCCTTTTTTATCAGTCACTTTAAGAGGTTAATATATTCTTCAGTGAATCAATTTTCAAAACAACTTCGAGTTTCGACAATGATTTGAGTGCGCATTACACCAGATTTTTTTGTGGTGTTCTGGTAAATTTATTTCAGAAACAAAATTCATCCTCTTGGACTCAACATCACAACTCTCCCAGACGGCCGGATAGTGACAACTGCTTACTACGGAACCAACAAAACTATACTTCACTCAGAATTTATCGGTGATTGGAGTGGACATTTTCAGTGTTTAATGCCGGTACGTGATTGCATTGTGCTTACCCAAATCTAATAAGGGTTTACAATTTCAAACGAAACCAAGAAAAAACACCTAGGGCCGTATTCTGAGTCCCTCCTCCACTCTATTTGCTCCCTTCACTCGGCTAAGGGAGGATTCCGGAATGCTCATGCGTAGCGAAATCAACTTCAAGGATCTCCACTGGAGGCTCGAGTGGAGGAAGGACTTAGAATACCAGTGTTAGTCACGATAGCCCGAAAAGGTGAATAGCATGACTACTGTATGGACCTGTGTTTAAGAACTGCAGTGTGCTTAAATTAGGAATGCGGGAGTGCGTCGTCCGATGGCACTGGCTGAGATCATTTCAAAGTGCTGATATGCACAAACTGCTGCAGCCGCTAGCAATGATTATGTAATCTGCAAATTCCGCAAATTGCTTAAGTCATGCAAAACAGTGTCTAAGCGCCGTCATTAAGACGCCCAGTAAAGCGTTCCCACTAAATCATAAATAGTGCCGCAGTTTTGGCAATTTCCAGAAACTATCTTGGAAGTAGATATAGAAGAGGAGCGCGAGCATCAGCACGGGATGAAAATGGGGCAATTGGGACCATAAAAAACACACTAAGACATGCTAAATAATATATGGTGAGCCCAGAGCCGTATACAATCGGCAGCAACTGGATCGACGAAAAATTTAACATCAAGTCTTACCATCATTACGTACCGTACACCCTATCTGCATATTAAACAATCCTTACTACTGTTTTCTTCTGAAAATTTAATATCCAAAGTAGCGCACAATCAGTGACAGTGCTTATCAACATAGGAAGCTTAACATAAAACCTATTCCGAACGAACGTAGAATCTCAATGACTTTCATGGAATTCTTTTTTCGTACTCCGCACTCCACAAGGGAATCGTTTAGATCTCCTCACCCGACCGGCAGCGCTATGCAAATCCACTTTCGTTGCCGCTCTTTGCCGTTGTTGCAGACAGTGCCGCCATTGATGCATGTTAGACAAGAACCAGGCTTCTGAGGATGCAGCTCTGCTTATTTGTGAATACCCTCTATTTAAGCAGAAACATTAAAATTGAGTGCTTTGCTGCATAGAAAGCCCGTCATGTTCCGCTATAATAGTATTTTCGCGAAATGACAGAACCTTTAAATATGCTCGACATATGCAGCGGGATTTAGAATTCTACGACATCATCACCGACGTTACTCCTTACCAACAATATAAAAAGGAAGCCGACAACCGCTATATTTATCCAGCGGCTTGCAGACGCCATAGTCTACAACCTCCATCGCCGAAAGTTGACTTTATCCTGAAAGATCGTGTGGGGATTTCTACGTCAATCAGATGGCGCGGCCTCAGCGAAAAGCTGCTGAAACGGTGTTTTCGAGCATACCACATTCAGCGACGTGTTAGTCAACTAGTCTACGAGGTTGTCTCCGACAATGACTACACTGCATCCCGGTGGAGCACACAGAAGAGACCTTTCGTGTGTTTTGCCTCAATCGCTACTGTGACATATCGCAGAGTTTCTATGTCTTCGAGAACCAAATTATCTGTTAGTATTGGCCCGACGCACGCTTAGAGCAAAAAAATTCCCCCGCATTTCCCCGAGGGGGAGAATGTGAAAGTGCGAATGCACGGTTGTCGGCCCGCTTGCGGCGCTTGCGCTCGGCCCCCGCAGCCCACCCCCTCGCCGCCTTCTCTTCCATCTCTTCCATCGGGTTTGTAGTATCACGTGTACACCACGCAGTTATCAAGCCGCTATAACGCCGCTGAGTCGCCAACGCACGCCGCTGACGACGTAGTTTGAATGCGTTAAAGATATAAGGCGCGTCTAACACTGATATCACCGTCGCGTCTGTGGCTTGGTCGGTAGCGCGTCGCGCTGCGGCCCGCAAAGTCCTCGGATCGAAACCTGGCGCCGGATGCTGTTTTTTCTTTAAAGAGCACTGCGGCCGCCGCCGCCGACGCCGGCGGTGGATGGTTTGGGGTCGCTTATAAAGAGCATTCGCTCTTAAAATGTCTTGTTTGTCTTCTGTTACCAGGTATTGGCTGCTCTAGGCTATCTTTTCCTTACAGAGCTGAGAGAGCTTTGCTCTGTTCTTCGTGTACCGAGCCGTAAAATCGTGTTTTTTAGAGGAAGGTTAAACCCTGTTGTCACAAACCTAAACTTTTTTATTCGATCGGCAATGCTGACAATTTATTTATATGATTCTGCAAAATAAAAGTCCCGGAAAGTAAAGTGCTGCAAGGCTTACACCGCGGCGTGGATTTACTGAGTCTTGACTGTGGGTACCACTTGTTGAATGCTTCTTCGCCGCTCCTATTCCCTTCTTCATTACGGACTGTAGGCTCGCTCCACGAAAACGTTTATTTTCGAAGAATCTTCCTCCGTTATTCACTGTGCGTTAAATTGGCTTGTAGTGAGGGCCAAACAGACATCCTCCATCGCTTTCTTCGCCCTTTCACACAAGGGAATTAGGAAACACCGCTGTATGCTTCGCACCCTTCGTATCAGAAGACTACCGTGGATTGGAAGATATGTAATAGATTGCTATGAGGACGCAACCTCTTGAACAGGAACGTACCAAACTGTCGTTAATAACGAAGTTTAATCTTTTTTTGCCTCCTCAAGAAGTGAGAGCACAAAAAACTCGGTATTGAATCAGCAGTATTCATTCTTTAAAACAGCGGTACCGTTTACTAATACAGCACTCACCAGTTACTTGTGGCAACATCCACTAGGAACTTAGTAACTCGAGGCTGCAAACTTAGAACTAGCAAGTTTACTTACTGAACGAGATAGTCAGCCCAACTACCTCTAGGAGGAGTATTCTGGTGAATATTGTTCCCCTCAGCTACATGCGTTCACCAGAAGACAATGCAGAACGTAGTAAATACACGCTGAGCCTTTTTACACACTTTTTGGCATATAATCTATGGTCCACACTTCGTGTTACACCCTACATACTGTTCTGCGTGGCAGGGAAGTTCATAAATAGTTAGTAAATGGGGCCGCTGGGTATTTTGGAACGAAGGGGAAATTCGTGAGAAACAAAGGCAAGGGATAAATGCACAGATACATCCTAGACAAGAAAACTAATACAAACAAAATACAAGGCGTACAGTCAATACTAATTTAGAGACCCCCTAAACAATTTTAGTGAAGGGTTGGAACTGGAATATTATTAAGTTGGTCGCATTTGGTTGTTGCAAATAGATAAAAAGCACATCAAAAAAGTTATCGCTGCGAAAGGAACAGACATTTCTTCCTCTGTTTGGTGTTCGCTTTACAATGGTGTTCGCCTCGTCTGTTCGCTTTACAATTTGTAGATCAAGTAAGCCCTAATGAACGCTTTATTTTGTTTGTTACAACCATTTGTTCTGAAATGGCTTTGTTTAAAAATAAAGCAGAACAACGCCGAAATATTGAATACATGAATATCACACACCATTGTACGCTTTCGATGTTCTTAATGTTTTTGCCTGTGAAGGGGTTACACATAATGGCTGCATAATTTTACGGTGGTAGAGAAAGGATTTGTATGTGGTGATGGAAGCATCGGGAGTACTGAAGTTCAAAGTTCTGCGTAAAGAGAACTACTCAGAGTTATCCTTACTTGTGTCCAAAGTAACTTGTTTCAACATTTATGTCAAAAGTAATTCTATTTTATTTGTAATAGAAAGACTTCCAGTTAATATTGCTTAAAACATAAACAATGTGTTTAGTGTGCTTTAAGATATTGTCATTCACATGCCGAAGCATTTGGTCTTATAGGTACCTCATGACTAGGGAGCCTACATGCGCACGGCGGCATGTAGGCTCCCTAGTCATGACCATTGTTTAATGCGAAGCAGTTTTTGTAGAGTACCGCCACGGTCAGCGCCGTCTGACGGCCTGATTTTCCACAAAAATGCGTAATTTGTGGAAGTGACACATTTATTATAATTAATAATAAATGGCGAAACTTTATCCAGCAAAATCTTGGAAAAGTCACAAAATAAAAGAATAAAACTTCCTGAAAAAGAACTTCGGAATCAAAAACATGACTTATCTAAATCTTCTCTAAAAAACAAATTCTAAAAAAAATCCGGGGAAACAACAGTACCAATACACATAAAAATTTTGAGAAATAACGCAACATGTTTTACGCCCTGCATATTCACAAAAATTCGCACTTGGCGGAAATAACACATTCAATTATTATATTAGCGCAACTGGAGACGGCTCAATTCACTGCAAATCTCTTCGAAAGTCGATTATCTTCTATTCTCTCTGCCACGTAATTGACCCTCTTCCCGCCCCCTCCTAACTCTCATGGTCTCCTCGTCCCTTTCTATCTTCGCACGATAAACAAGGACGTTTGCAAAAGTCAATTTCATTTCCCCGTGTTCCACTGCACACTTCATCTGCTGCATCCTTCTTTAAACTGTTGAACTTGAAACGTTGCAACCAGGTTCAGGAACACGCGGGGCTTTCTTTTTAACACAAATGTTGTCTTCAATGCGTATTTTTTATTCGCTATCTCCAATATCAAGCGCAGATATATTTTCAAACAAAAGAACATTCTGCGTACCAATTGTGCATTGATGGTTTCCTGCGAATATGCCTGAGGCTTTCTTTTCGGCCAAAAATTTCGACAAGAACTAAGTATGCTTCCAGATTCAGTGGTTTTCCAGATTCGCACTTTTGGCCGGTTGGCTCAATTGAGGAACAGACAGACAGACAGACATGCATAAATACAGACAACGGACAAAGTTAAAGATAGAACACATTTTTCTGGTTTAAGTTGCGTGAGAAAGATCGTCGTCCTTAAACATACAGACAAAACCTAGAAGACTGGAATGTAACGTCCCATATACAAATGAAGTATTTGGTGCCGAACCCGGTTGCGTCGCAGCAAATTACGTCGAAATACGGTATCCTTCGTCTGCCGTTGCTACAGAAGTCTTCGTCTCTCCTCCGTCCACCGGTGATGCTCTTCCTGTCGTATCTTTGAACTGGCTTATCTTAGCTTATCCTCTCGGTCGCTGGTGATTCCTGCGTAGTGCGCCATGTCTGCGCCGTGTTGCCTACGCGTCCCCTCGCCCTGCGTTCTTTAGCGAGCTGCTCGGGAGTGCGCGAGGCGAAGGGTATCCGCACGTCCGCTCTTCCCTGCCACAATGTGCTCTTTGCTCTTTTGCTTTTGGCCGGATGGCAGATTGAAGGGACAGACAGACAGACAGACAGGCCGACCGACACACAGACATACAGACGGACGGACGAACTAACGAATGCTCGGACGGACGGACAGGCAGACAGGCAGACAGACAAACAGACAGACAGAATAACAGACAGAGAGACACACAGACACACAGACGCACAGACACACACCAAAATGTCTGCGTTAAAGTAGCCCAAAAAAGACCGTCCTTTTTTAACATCACAACATGAGCCAACCGTGTAACGCTCTGCATTTCCACAAAATGCAAAACCAGCAGAAGTAAAGCGTTTATTCTCATGGAACCGTAAATGGAAACAGCTAGCCGCACAATACTGTCAGGAGGAGAGGGAATAAACATTGATTGGAGCAGTCAAATTTCGTGGGTTTACCGCCAGGTGGGGGACCTCCTTAGTCATGGAAGCCCTGTGTCTTGGCGGCCGGTCTCGCCCGGTTTGCCGAATGTTGGTGATCCGGGTTGGAGATGGTCAACAGACCACCCCCTCACCGCCCCCCCCCCCCCCACTGCTAAAATTTAGTACTTGGATTTGGGGCAAGGGGTGGTGTGTGGCGGAACTCCCTTAGCATGTGGCAGAGAGCGGATGGCTCTGTGCAAAATTTGCAAGTGTATGTGTAGAATGTCGGATGCATTGAGTGTAGTCATGTACCATGTGGAAATGTGTTCGTTTGTAACTGACGGTAGATGACCGCGTATTCGCGAGGTGTGTTGAGATGTGGAGGTGGAAAGGCTCTTTGTCCCAAGCTTTAGTGGAGCAGGATGTCACTGTACCTACTGAGGAATATTTCTCGTGTTCGGCTTATGGAAGGACTGGCCGGCAACCTAGAAGGAGGCGCCCGGTGTGTATGAGCTTGGGCTGCGACTTGAGCCTCCTCATTCGCTTCCAGTGATGAGTGAGCCGGTGTTCTTATGATGAAAATTTCGGGTAAATTATGGTGCGCCGATAGATTTTTTCCTGCTGTTGATGAAATGCGTCCAATTTGGAGGTTTCGACAGGCTCGCTGGGAGTACGATATGATGCTGACGTGTTCGTTGCAGTGGTAGCTGAAACGGCAATGGCTGCTTCTTCGGCGGTGTCGATGTCGTTGGTAGGTATAGAAGCGGAAGCTACCTCCAGTCCCTAATTATTGGCTATACTGATGGCGTGGGCTGATTGACTGGCGTACAGTGATGCGTCTGCGTGCCTAACATCAGGCCATTTTCTGTATGCAGTGTGAGAAACCAAAATAAAAACGAATTTTAGCAAAATATCTCCACAAAATAGACCAACGCACCTTTACATATCAATCAAAATGCGGCGATTAAGCAAGAAAAACCTCGATCAAACATTGCCAGTAAGAACAAAAAATTCGAAACTTGAGTACCCTTGTGACACTTGGCACTTCAACAAAATTGCACACATTGAGCAAGTAACGCAGTTAGTTGCTATGATAGCGCAAATGAAGATAACTGTTCAAACTATGTAATGAAGAACCCTAATGCACAACCAAGAAATATAAAGCTTACAAAAACGGCAGAATTAAAAATACGGGTTTTATATATCGCCTCTAGAAAACATTGACTAAACAGAAAAGTTGTAGAATAGAACATCGAAAAAAGAATTAAAAATAGCAAAACTCAGCTAACCGTGTAAAAGGCTGGCCAGTTGGGCTAGCTGATTGATAGTTACCATTTCTAAAAACAACGCGAAGGAAACAGGTAAAGCGCTCCTGTATAACAGGAAAACAAGAAGCGCTGTCCTGTCGCCCCTCCCGCCCCCCCCCCCCTTCGTGTGCCCTGTGTCGGTAGAGCTGTTATAACACCGAAGCTGTATGGCAAATTGTCATTTTTTGTCAGCAGTTAAAAACACCAAAAAAATTGCTGAGCGCGGGCACGTGAGCGCAGGCTTCTTGGCGACCACCGGCAATTAACAAAACCCAGAAAATGCCGACCGCTCGTGTGTACGTGCCTCGCGACGACCGTCCAGCGTCTCCTGCGCTCGTTTGTCAAGTCAAGCACACCTACCCAGACAAAGATTCGCCAAAATTGGCCGAAAAGAAAGAAAAAACTCCAGTGTTTGGCGCGACCATGGCAACACTAGCGCGAAACGTGAAAGCACCCAGTTTGCAGAAATCGTGGCAACACTTGGTCAGAACGAAAAAGACAAGTAAGAGCGTACGCCCCTCCTATGTGATGTGCAATGATTATCTCTTTCCCAAAATTAACGGAAGCTCACACTTCTATCAACAATGCAGTAAAGGTCTTAGCGATGGTGATGAAGAAGCAAATCGGCTACAGTCATAGACATAAACCTTCTTGATGGTCGTGGAGGTTGCGTACATCTTCGCTACGCGCAACCACGAGTTGTCTTCATTTTTTTAAAATGACCTAAGCGTGTTACACGTCGCCTTTCAACAAAAATTCAGATTCATCAAAAATACCACGTTTAATCATGTTAGTCTAAAGGGAGATCAATGGTCGAACGAAATTATAAAAGAAAGCACGAAATACAAATGAAAAGAAAATTGAGAGTGAACTGACGGCATAAAAAATATGCGCTTAAACACCTGCTAAAAAAGATCAGTTTACTCTAAACAACCACGAAAACAACGTTAAAACTACGAAGGAATCAGCAGCAAAAATTAGAAAACGGTGTAACGCTCTACCTTAGCAAAACATGCGTTATTTGGGGAAGTAACGCCTTTAGTGCTCATCAACATCATCCTCAACACTCTACCTAGACGCACTGCAGGGTGGTCTATCCCGTGGAATTCAGCTTCTTTCCTGGGCCCGCTCGAGTCCACTGCTGGACACCGAACTTCCGTATTTCATTCTTCCATCGTGTTATTGGCCTTCCCATAAGCGTTTCATGCAATAATAGCAAGAGACTCGTGGTAGTGTCAACACAAACATCGAAACGGCGCTTACGCTTCGATGGGAACGATGGGTAGTATAGTACAGGAATAGGTAGGATCTAAATGGGCTATAGCTGTGCAAATTGTGTATTTTGCCAAACATTACTGTTATTGCGCCGTTCAGTGTTTACAAATTGCATAGCGAACGAGAAAGTTAGTGACCTAAAACAGGTTTTGTGCGAAATAAAACGGTGCGTTGAAATAAAAAGCATACGCGGAGGCTAAAAGGTTTGTGGAATACGCTTGCCCTTAGCCGCAAATTACAGCGGCACGCGGACTTCTTTAAAAACTAGTTCTATAAGTTTCAGCGCTTGAAATTTTTTGTATTCTTAAAAGTTCTGCGCTCTTAAAAAAAGATACTGGTTACCTTTGGAGAGGCTATTTTAGCCTGAATTAGTGACATTCATCAAGCTGCTTTCCTATCAGCCACCGGTACCGCTGGTCTCGCACGAAAAGTGTGGCTGTTCCAAGCAAATCTCAACTGTCGTCAGCTTCAAAAATACATTGCTCGGCCGAATGAGCAGCGCCGCAGCTCATTATTCACAGGAAACTTCGCCGCTTACAGCACCGTCATTTGTGTTTTAGAGCAGTCTGTGCCGGCAATGAATTGATACCCTACCCCCAAATTTGGCATTCTTGTTATAAAACATTTCTTCCGGAGGGCGGCGTCACTACGCTTTCGGCATTCAGTTCAAGGAAAAACGTATTTTTAACGCTTCTTCCAGCTCCCAGCATAGGCAAATGCATTCATGCAAGTCCAAAAGGAAAACAAAACTGGCTGCACGATCCAATTCATAATACATTCTACAAGTCATCAAATGACCATCCGAATCCAGAGCTACTCATGATTAGAAACAGCGCAAGAGACAGTACGAGGAAACTGACAAGGACGGGCGCTGACTGACGACTGAATTTTATTGAAAGAAATAACAAAATTTATACGAAAACCAAGAGCACAAGAAGAGCAAGAAAGGCAAACAAAGGATACAATAAGATTATCAAACAGAGGTGTCACCCTCCGCAGCCACGCGGCCCAAAGAGCTTATCTCTTTTGCATGCGGCAAGATTGGCGGTTTGCTTACACATAAGTCCTTCATTTTATAAATTGTAAATGCCTCGGCAACTTCACGTGTGCGCCGATCCGGGTATCTGGTGACAATCTAGGCGAGGTCAAGCTTTGGCGAGCAACCATGTTGTCCGCAATGAGTAGCAAGGTTGCTCCCCTGTGAGGTCTTGAGCGAATTAGCATGCTCACGTAGGCGATCGTTGACGCATCGCCCCGTCAGCCCTATGTAGGACTTCCCGCAGGACAGTGGGACATTGTACACCACAGAGAGACTGCATTCCGTGTAAGGGCGTTTATGCTTAACCTTGCAACTTTCCAAGCTACGGTCATTGTTGTTCACCTTTCTGCAGAGTTTCGAAAGCTTATTGGGGGCGGAAAAACCACTCTGACGCCGGCCTTCCTTCCAGTCTTCATAAGCTTTTGTAACACCCCGTGCAAGTATGGGATGACGGCGACTCTTTCTTTTTCTTTGTTGCGGGTCTTCTGAGGCCTGCCTTCATGGATCTCCTTCAAAAAGACTCCTGCGAGACGTTTGACCAACTGCTCGGGGAAGCCCGCCTCTTTGAGTCGCGAGTGTAGTGCTTTGAAGATCTCCGATACAAGGTGGTGGCAGCTTCTGTGTTGGGCATTCCGCAAGGCGCTTTGGGCGATTCCTCGCTTAATTACTTTTCAGTGAGCCGATGAAAACGGTAGCATGCTCTTCTGAGAACGGGGGGAATACTGCCAACACAGACGTGATGCGCATGAAGGTGCAGAATTAAATCCAAGAATCGCAGTTTGGAGTTGATCGGTAGTTCATTGTTAAAACCAAGCCACACAAGGTCGACTAGAAAATGCCGAAGATGTGGTCGACATCCTGCACCGACGTCACACCATCTGGACGCTTGTAAAATATCAACAAATTGTCGACGTACCTAAAAACCTTCGTTACTTGGTGGCACTCAACTCCCCTTTCAGCTTCCTGTCAAACTGTGCCAGCAGAAGGTTGAAGACCGTACCCCTGGGAACGTCCGGGCCAAGGCCATCAAATATGCGAGTGTGCTGGACTTACGCAGCTGGCGAGGTCTGCGAAAAACAGCAAGACCCTGACCCTCACGCCTTTTTTTCACGGCAAAAACGCACAAAACTGAGTGCCCTTCCAGGGCAATAGTCACTGAGCGGGGGGCCTGGCAGCGGTGCTTAGGTGTGTAACTACAACGGTCGTTTTCTGTGCTCACGCTCGAAGATCCTTTTCTCGTACGGAGCCCTGTAGGTGTCTGAGTACCTGAAAACTACTAAACCTGTAGGCGTGAGCGCGTTTTCCATAGATATCAAGGATTTGTTCTACTCTCTGCCCCACTCGGACTTACTCCTGGCCGTAAGCAACAGTATTGATATCTACGGCTCGGTCAGGTTCTAGAACCATTGCGGCACAAGCGTCGATGGAGTGATGGAGCTCCTTGCCTTCTACCTAGATTCTTCACTCCTGGAATTCCAAGGGAGCCTGTAAATGCAGAAGACTGGCGTCTGCATCAGATCCTGCCTGGCCCCGCTGCTCAGCGACCTGCTGCTGGCACAGTTTTACAGAAAGCTGAAAGGGGAGTTGAGTGCCACCAAGTAACGCAGGTTTTTAGGTATGTTGACGATTTTTTGGTGTTTTACGAGTGTCCAGATGTCGACCACATCTGCGGCATTTTCTAGTCGACCTTGTGTGGCTTGGTTTTAACAATGAACTACCGATCAACTCCGAACTCCGTTTCTTGGATTTAATTCTCGACCTTCATGCGCATCACATCTGTTGGCAGTATTCCCCCCGTTCTCAGAAGAACCTGCTACCATTTTCATCAGTTCACTCATTAGTGGTTAAGCGAGGAATCGCTCAAAAGCGCCTTGCAGAATGCCCTACACCGAAGCTGCCACCACCTTGTATCAGAGAGCTTCAAAGCACAACACTCGCGACTCAAAGAGGCGGGCTTCCCCGAGCAGTCGGTCAAAAGTCTCGCAGGTGTCTTTTTGAAGGAGATCCGTGAAGGCAATGCTGAGAAAAACCGCAACAAAGCTTGACCTCACCTCGATTGTCACCAGATACCCGGATCGGTGCAAACGTGAAGTTGCGTAGGTATTTACAATCTATAAAATGCAGGACCCGTGTGTAAGCAAGCCGTCAATCTTGCTGCATGCAAAAGAAATAAGCTATTTGGGCGGCGTGGCTGCGGAGCGTGACACCTCTGTTTGATAATCTTATTGTAGCCTTTGTTTGCCTTTCTTGCTCTGCTTGTGCTCTTGCTTTTCGTATATATTTCAATAAAATTCAGTCGTGAGTCAGCGCCCGTCCTTGTCAGTTTCCTCGTCCTGTCTCTTGCGCTGTTTCTAATCATGAATCCTTACCGACTCGCCCAGCTTCGCACACTTGTCCAGAACTACTCATCACGCCCATCGCGTCAGACGAGTGCCAGAATCCTCTCAACTTACAATTGTATGGAATTCTATGGGTCTTCTTGTTATTCTAGACACATCACTTAGTATCCAATCTCTTACCTTAATTGGTCACCCGTTGCCAGCATAGAGTTTCTCACTACCTTTGCTACAGTGGGATCTGCCGCTGGCGTCTATGTGATTCGGCGAAAGCGCTCCGTGTGACCAACGGCATTGGTGTGACCGAGGGTGCTGCCATACACGTTAAATTAATCACATCCCATCACTTTAAAAGAAATACTAATAATAAGTTGTTACTGCCCACAAAACGGAGACATCAACAGAAAACTTTCAAAAATAGAAGAAATAGTACAAAGACATAGGTGGATAGATGTATTAATAGGTGGAGACTTTAACGCGCGAAATCAAATCTGGGGTAGCCAGACAACTTATGAAAGACGGGAAAGAGTTTCAGAGCTTATCGTCACTAATGCTTTAACATTACTAAATAAGAAAGATTCGCCCCCCCCCATTTAGGACAAGTAGGGCAAGAGGGTGGATACATCTATCAATAGTTAACGCAGTTTTAGGGAGAGATAATAAGGAGTGGAAGGTATTAAAGACTTTCAATAATAGTGACCACAGATATATAAGAACTATAACCGAAAATGTCAAAGTAAAGAAGGCTATGGAATAACGTTATTAGATGAAGCTAGAATGATAGATGAAATAGCAAATGACGTATGGTTTTAAGAAGTACAAAATAGGATTGGAACGGCAGATGAAATAGAAAACATAAATAATACATTTTATAACAAGCTTGAGATAGTGAGAGCGAAGTACAGTAAAAAGAAGAAACCACCCAAACAAGAACCCCACCCGTGGTGGAACATGGAGTTAGAGATTGAACGCAAAATAGTAAGGGCATATAGGAGAAGATACCAAAAAGCTAGAGGAGACATGAGAGAGCAGTATAAGAAGTTATACTACAAAGAGCACGAATGCTGTAACAACATGTTAGACATAGCAAAACATAATAGTTGGAAAGTACTAACGTCAAAATTAACAAAAAATCCTTTCAACTTGGCACACAAAATCGCACAAAACCAGACTAAAGGAACCTTTAGGAGCATAGTAAAAGAAGATAAAGAGATAACAAAAACTCTCAAAGAGACAATAGAATACTTACTAGGGAAACTGTACCCAAACAAACACCACCTGTCCAGGAGCACCAGACGGTGAAACGAACAGGGGATAAGAATACTAGTAGTAGTCAAACGGAATGTCCAGGGGACGGAGAACATCCTGGAAGTAGTGACACCCCATTTACCGAATTATAAGTAACATTAGCTGTGGATAACCTCAGGAAAGATATAACACCAGGACCGGACAAGCTTAAAACCACCGTTATCCAAGCAATCTTAGGAAACACAAACAGTTCCTAATGAATTTATTTAACGCCTGCTTTAAGGACGGTTATTTTCCAGAAAGATGGAAGCAATCAAGAGTAATACTTATCCCCCAAACAAGACCAGACGAGACATGCGAGGAAAGTAAATTTCGCCCAATACCTATAAATTCTATCCTAGGGAAAATACTGGAGAAGTTAGTTAAGGACCGACTATATCACCATCTCTATAAAAATACCCTTTTCAATAAATATCAGTATGGCTTTACTCATAACACGTCAGCAATATAGGCTTTACAAGAAATAAAAAAGAGGGCTACAAGAGCGAAACTAGACAAAACTAACACCTTAATCGTGTATTTGGAAACTAAGAACGCATTCAACTCTATTAACCCAGTTATAATAACAAAAAACTAGAAGAATACAAATGTTACAGTAATTTAATTAAACTAACACACAGTGTACTTACAAGGACGAAGATTGTCTACGAATCTGACAATATTAAGGTTATTAAGCCATTAGACGTGAGCTCGCCACAAGGCTCACCACTTAGCCCGCTATACTGGAATATCACCATAGCTGACTTACTAGGTAAAGAACTCCCATATAAATCCCACATCCAAGCTTTCGCACATGATATAGTAATCATCGCTCAATTTAAACCAAGAAAAGATGCAGAAGAAAAAACAAACATAGTATAAAATAACTAATGACTGGGCTGTGAGCAAAGGAATAACAATACATAATGACAAATCACAAGCAATGATAATAGGAAAACAGTATGAAACCCATCCACCTATACTCCAAATAGGTTAGAGCAGAATAAGAAAACCTAATGAAATAAGGTTACTCGGTGTAATAAAAGATAAGTTAACATGTTTGCCTCATTTAAAATATCTAATACCCCTGTCACACGGGCACTTTCAATCGCGATTCAAGTGAATCGCGATCGAGTTTTCGAGCGCGCTCGACGTACTGCCGCTGCTACACGGCACGTTTCAATCGCGATCGAGAAGTTGCACGGGTTGCACTTATGTACGCCAGATGGCGCTAACAATGTAATTGCGGCCGGCGTCTGGTAACTTCGCGCGGTCGTAGCTATACGTAACTATGTAAATATTACCTCACGCTTATTTGGGTCAAGTTATTTGACACAATTTGTGGCGTTAGTTGAAGTTATCACATTCTGTGCCATTACTCAGCGGGGACGAGAGTATCACCGCTTTCGTTCGATCGCGCTCGGAAGCCTCGATCGCGCTTGAGAAACCAGGATTGAGTTCGAGCGGGATCGAACTCGATCGCGATTGAAACTGCCGTGTAGCAGGTACCCGATCCGGATTGAGCTCGATCCGGATCGACTCAATCGCGATTGAAAGTGCCCGTGTGACAGGGGTATAAAAGAAAAAATAGCTAAGGTAACATAAAACCTGAACAGGACGCTAAACGATGACAAGAGTTCAAAAAGAGAATTAGTGAGAGTTATTTACAAGAGAGGCATTGAAAGAATGGTTACCTACGCAGCACCGGTGGGGTACACTCGGAAGGTAATTATTTTAAGGAAACTACAGGGGACCCAAAGGTTACCGTTACTAATGATAACGAAAGCTTTTAAAACAACATCAAAGCTGTCCTTAAACATTATGGCAAAGATCCCGCCAGTGTATCTAACAGTTCAAAATGAATTGAACAATATGGAGTACTAAAAGAGAGGCAAAACATTTTCATGTGATGACACGCTATACACAAGTAATCAACTAAAAAAAAATACGATCTCTTCCAGCAAATAAAAGCGGTATTATAATCACTCCCACAGAAGAAATAGTACACTACCGTATATATACGGGTGGCTCAAAGACGGAAAAACAAGTAGGAGCAGCGTTTGTAATATTTAACAACAACAACCAAATAGTAAGAACGGAAAAATTTAATCTTCCAAAATACAGTTCCAACTACGAAGCTGAAATAATAAAAAGCAATAGAATTTATAATAACAAACAAAGCAAACAATACCCATCAACTATTTACATATAGTTGGTCGGTACTCCAAGCACTAAAAAACCGAACACAAATCCAATAATTAACGAATTAAACCTAGTCCTTAGAGAGAATGCAGCAGTAAGTACAAAACTCAGTTATGTAAAAGCACACAGTTCCTCAATAGGCGATAACTTTGCAGATGAATTGGCTAAAGAAGCCGCAAGAAATGGAGAACCAACTTTTGTACCAATAACACAATCATTCATTTTGAAACATGTATATGGGAGTGGAATAAGGTGTGGAATAAAGATGACAAAACAAGTTATACTTATAGGTGGATTAAGAACGTAAACCTTATTCCGAACCACTTTCCTACGAACTTCTACTCTTCTAAAGCCCTGACAGGGCATGGTAGATTCCCGTTTTATTTTTCAAGATTCAGAATAACACAGGCATCTACATGCAAGTCTAGCAAGGATATAGAGAACTTTGATCATTATCTAACAGATGCCCACTTTTAATAAATAAAAGGAGAAGACTCGTTAAAAAACTAGGAGAGCCCTTAGAGAAGAGAAAACCGGAAGTAATTAAGAAAGAGGAAACAAGACTAATTTTAGAAGAGATGGTTTTAAAAATTAATGAATTCACTATACAAGCATAAGAATAGACCAAACATACCAGAACACCAACGCGTTCAATCACGACAATATAAAAGATGGGTTATAATACGGAGATGGAGCAGAAACGCCATGTTGGTGAGGCTTCCTCTGCTTCCATCTCCAGTCATTCCCTTCTTACACCATAACAACACAAGGAAACCAAGCAGAACACCAACAACACATAATCACAAACCATCAGGCGTAGCAGATCTATATACCAGGTCAAGTCAGGTCACGAACAAATCACGAAGAACAGGATCAACAAACCGAGATCAAAGAATCAAGAATCAAGTGAAGTTCAAGAACAAGAACAAACAAGACAAGACGTCTAACAAGAATCCAAGTCGACAGTGAAGATCAATTTTTAGAACGAAGTGTTGTTAAGGTCTAGTGTTTGTTATTTTTCTTTAATTACTTGTAGAGTTTAGAGTTTTCTGATTTTTCGTTTCAAACAAGGAAATTTTCTTTTCATGTTCAAAAAACAACATTACCCACTGATAGTTTTCCCGTTCCCGGGCGGAGGTTGCTGATCTATCTTCTCTTCCCCATTACTCCTTCCTTTTCTTGCCTCAACCACCTTTCTACCACTACCTCAACCCGTATTTCTACCCTCTCCCCTTACCTTTCTCTCCCTGCAATACATGTGTGGTGCAGGCTGGGAACCTCGTTCCCTCTCACAGTCACCTTAAAGACCCCCGTGTAGGGGGTAATACATGAGGGGTGGGTTACAGATAAACGTACACAGGTCGTCAAATAGAAATTTGCGTGGTGACCTTCTCTTTAAATGTTGATGAACACGTGATGCCCGGAACGTCACAGGGAAGGCCATTCTAGTCCATTGCAACACGGGGAAAAAGAGGCAAACAAAGGCTGGTGATGCAGCGGCGCACTGAAAGATTTGAAAGACCAGTTTCGCGTTAAAGGGATGTTATGCTTATGTCATATGAATATAAGGAATGAATGAACCCAGTGGCGCGGATTTGCAACGATTCAAATTCGTTGATCAAGTATACCTGGTGCGACTCCATATGGTAGCCGCATATTCTAGTTTAATTCGGAATAAACATTTATATGCGAGAAGTTTGACGTCCTGTGGGGAATGACGCAAATGGCGCTTTAAAAAATCCCGAGATCGGTTTGCTGATGATATCACGTTCGTGATATGCGTGCGCCATGAAAGATCCCTGGTTAAGGTGAGGCCTAGGTATTTATAGAATTGAACTTGTTCAAGAGTCGTGCTAGCTATTACGTAAGAAAAATAAAAGGGATTACGCTGATGTTTAAAAGAAACGAGTTCGTATTTAGTGGGATTAAGCTCCATTAACCACAGGTCGCATCATTGCTGTACACGGTTAAGGACATTTTGAAGCGCAGTTTGGTCAGAAGGATTAGTAATTTTGCGGTATAGAACACAATCGTCGGCCAACATGCGGATGTGAGGAGATACATGCATGGGTAGATCATTAACGTATACCTTGGGGGACGCCTGATGTTACCGAGAGGGAGCTATATTGGTTATTTTTATTATCGACAATCTGGGAGCAGTTAGCCACAAATTCTGAAATCCATGCTAGAATTCTGGGGTGCAGATTCAACTGGGCAAGTTTTTGTAAGATACGTTTGTGTGGTACTTTGTCAAAAGCTTTAGCGAAGTCTAGAAAATTGCATCAGTCTGGAGGTTACGGTCAAGATTAGCATGCAAATCATGAGTAAATATCGCTAGTTCTATTTCACATGATAAGGATTTACGAAAGCCATGCTGGGAAAAATGAAGGAAATTGCTAGCGTCCAGGAAGTGCATTATGTGAGTGTATATGACGTGTTCCATGATTTTGCATAAGACGCTGGTTAGTGAAATGGGACGGTAATTTCGGGATGACTGTTTGTTACCTGATTTGTGGACCGGAATCACCTTTCCCGCTTTCTAGTCGTCTGGTAACATTCCTGTTTCAAGCGACAATCAGAACAGCATCGAAAAAATACACTGCAATAATTTGTTTAGTGTTTTTAACAGTTTGGAGTTAATGTTGTCTACGCGAGCCGATGATGAAAGTTTAAGTCTATCGATAAGGGTCAAAATGCCAGCAACCGAAATTTCCACTGGAGCCATTATCGGTAATGTCGTAGTAGGTGGCGAGGGAAGGGGCGAATGTGAATCTGAATTCGGCAGAATTTGGGCGTGGCATGGCTGGAAACGACTTTGTAGCTAGGGAATTGAACTTTTGGGGAAAAAATGCTGCAAAAAATGCCGTGAATGATACATTTTGCCTCTTCTGAAACTGGTGTGTTAGAGTGCCTAATTTGAGAAGTAATTCCGGGGGTATAAGAAACAAAAAGTAGCCGCGCTGCATTTTTCTCACGCCACCAGATACAGCATGCCGGCCTGTATATATTCACAAATTATTTTTTACGTATTCGAAACTAGCTTCTGTATTATTGTTTTTTGCCATATTTAGCTGAAAATGAATTACTTAGATTGTATTAAACTGTTCATGCTTCCTCTTAATACTGTATATTGTCGTCTGCTTCGCCCTTGGCAGGCGAAGCAGCTGCTACAGCTGGAGATGCAAAAGTGATTTGGTTGCGATGTATTTATTTGTTTTGTCCAAGCAGATATAAATAAAGTTTTAGGCGAAAACTATCACCGCAAGTAAGTCCAAGCACGCGCGCAAAACATTATGAAATTGCAGTTATGCTTCAAATGGCCAATAAATACGGGCTTTCCAAGTCGACATGCATGTTGCCTCATTGCGCCCGTCAGTACATGCTTCAAGGCGTAACCACACTATGCGAGGGCAACCGGCAACGCAACAATCGTGACTTAATAGGCACAGCGAACGGATGGTGTAGACTACAACGGCAAGCGACATACACAGGCCGCACGGTTTGCCGGCTAGAAGCAGCCCACAAGCGAGCGGAAGCGACAATACAGTGAACTGTAGCGAGGAGCGACGACGACGGAGGGCATTGCCGGCAATGTATTAACTTTTTTCACTTGTCGCTCTCGTCCCACTGTCTGTTCGTGGTACCTACGGAGTTACGTTTTCTGCATCCCTTGTAGTCGTCGCTGCATGTGGTCACCCCTTCATCTTAAGAAACTCCCCGCTCACACTACCACATGCGTTCAGGGCTAATCACGATGTTATTTAGACATATCTGTGATATCCACTGAATGTCAGAAAATGGCTTTCGGAAACGGAAATGCATGCCGAAAACAGGACTAACAAAACCACAGAATTGACAAGCCTAATCCATAGCACTTTGCACAATCCACTTGTTGTTAATCCGATCCTCCAGTACCCGCGATTCCCATAACGGCCTACGATCGAAGAGACAGTGTCCATTCTAGGTAGTATTGAGTAACTGTATTGTTGTCGGCCCGCTCCACTACGCGACCAGCCCAAGTCCTTTTCTATTTCTTTAGTAAAACTATATCTTCTAAGCTAGTTTATTACCTAATCCAGGAAGCTCGTTACCTGTCCCCAAGTGTTACTTCTATCATCATTCGTTCTATGGCCCGTTGGGACAATGGAGTTAGTTTTTCATTTGTTTTGTAAGGTGCAAAGTTTCTCCTCAGTACGCCATCCCCAGCAGTATGGAGTGGTTGTAGATTTTTCTTTTGAGTGACGGAGGTAGCTTTTTATTTTTTGGAGCGCTTGCCCAGTGCTCCCCAACCCATACCTATTCTGCGTTATATTAGCACAGGTCGCAATAAATGTTTATAAAAGCGTAAATAGAGATCATTTCTCTGACGGAAATTCGAAAAACCCAAATACGAAAAGAAAGTAAATTTTTTGCGGAACTGAACTACCATAATAAAACTTTCTACAATAACATCTCCTGCCAAAACCATTGCTGAAAATAACAGCCGTGAACAAACGCGAATAATAAAATCACAAACACAGACCACTCCACACTGGGCTTTGTATCTGCAAAAAATACAATGCTGACCAGGTAAATGCACCTAATCACATAAATGTAGTTTTAAATAAGTGCTGTAAAGAAGAGAATGAAGCTAAAAAATAATTACACAAGAAAACATATTTTGCTAGTCATAGCCAGTCCGTCTGTAAAGTACTCACAATTTACACAAGCAGCGTAGGAAGGCAAGGTATTACTAGAAATTTCGCTGATATTCTATGAATTTTTGAAACATATGTAATTTTTATTGAAATTGTTTTTTATGTAATTCTCACGAACGCTGTTCTTTATTTACCACATTCCTTTACATCGCATTACTGCACAATGTTGTACACTGATTCAGATACAAAACTTCAATTCGGGTACTGTACACTTCCGCGAAAATCACCCGTTATTCTGTACGCAATTTTATTTCAACACGAATACTAGAAACAATAATGTGGGAAGAAAAGTTAAAACACGTTTTAAGCACGGCACATAGAGATGCCGGAGTCCACTAAAGAAACTTCACACGTTGCTTTATTAACAACTAGAACTTGTTTTATTGTTGTATCTGCTTCTAGTGGGCAGTTATCTATTATTTTGCTTATGTTTAAAGTGATTGTTTTGTAATCGATTCGATGTAAGCAGTGTTAAAGCAAGAAATTCTTTCTCATCACTTGTCGTTGACAAGTTATGACGCATAGTCGTTTCTTGTTACCCTTGTAACGGGCAAGCGGAATAATCTTTTCCAAACGAATGCTACCCGTTTCTTAAACGTCATGTTTATCAAGAACATTTATTACGTCATTATGCGTATTACTTCCCAGTAGTTTACTTTGCAGGAATTTAGAAAATGGGGCGGCGATTTTGGTTTCACTTTTTCATGCGGATCTCAAGGATAGCTTTTACTTTGGCAATTTTGTAGTCGTCGGTACCTTCCATAATACTACACTTTTTTATACACTTATAGCCAAAAGTGGAAAAAGGGTGTTCGGAGGCCTTTACACTCTTTTTCTTGAATCCCAACTTTCTTTTCCTAGCTCTACACCCTTTTTGAGTTAAAAAAGGGTGTTGATCAATTTTAACACCCTTGGTTTTTCTTACGGTGTTGAAAGGGTGTGGAAAAGGTGTTCAGCTGTTTATTTAATAATCCATGCTTGGATGAATAATAGTACTGTGAATAAGAAGACATACCCGCATATACTTCTCTACTTGCGAGAAATTTTTCAAACGCGAAAAAAATAATTTCTCGAATGCAATGATCGCTGGTGTTGGAATATAGGCGGCGAAACTTATGCTTCAAGTTTAGCATTGACCTGTGAAACACGAATTCCAACCTTCAACATTGAAAAAGACTACTCCTGTGGCGAAAAGGGTGTTTACTCACTCCAACATGCTTGGCTTTCTGTAGGGTGGAGAAACAGTCTGAAATAGGTGTTCAGTCTCAAATAAAGAACAGCGGAGAAGGGGCCGACCTAGTTTCTTCCGGTGTTGCTAAGTTTTGTTATGTTTACGAAGCTTTGCAATGTTCTTGCTAAGCTAGGATGACCGCTGAGGGGTGAGACCAAATTTAACCGGAATTTACAAGGCTCTTCCAGTGTGTCCCCCCTCACCCCCATTGCCAGGGGATCCAATAGGGAAACAACCTAGGTCACCCCAGCTATGCTGTTTCTCCAGTCTTGCACCACTCTTTCAAGCTGCGCCAATTTTGTTTTCCTTTTAGAATCTAGAAAAGACTAGTACCTTTGCAATGGTACAGTAAGAGGTGCGCATACGCAAGCATGTACTCACACTCTGACAATCTCGAAAGCCGACTTCACTGTTATAATACCCTATCTGCGCTGACGTACCCTTTACAGGTGCCGCAGTTCTATCTCTTGTATTTTTTTGCTCGCGCCACTGAAGCCTGCTCAAGCATAAGAGCTACACTTGTATAAATTATGCCAATTTATATTGCTTTAAACAGCGTGAGATACAAAAGACCCCCCGCTTGTAGAAAATGTTGAGTCGACCCGTGTAAACGGACACCAAATTCCTCCAAAGTGTGAGGTCCTTCACCTTTTTTTCTTAGTTGGCGGTCTTTCCTTACACCCTTTTTTTACACCCTTTTTTACGCCCTTTTTCTCAGTTTGGAACACAATAATTGGTATCTTTCCAGCCTTCTGGAAAAAGAGGGTGTTGAAATAATGAACAGCCTATTTAAGGGGTCTTCAGGAGGCGGGGAGGACTAGTATGGTACCTAATAAAATTCTATAAGTTATGGAACACCAAAACTACCTCGTAACTAAAAAGCGTTCGCAAATCTGCGTATTCATTGGTATATTCTTACAGGAAAATCCATAGTTGAAAAATTAGCGTAAAATATCGGTTTTTCGCGGTAAGCCCACTGACTCGGTCGGGGGGCTTTCCTCTGCTGGATATAAAAGCAAGACGAGCACATGTATTATTACGTAAGTATGAACTCCCTGTACTGCTTGGATCACGTTGGTTTCCTTGGTCAATTCGTATGTGTTCAAACTGTAACTTGTGCGTACTGACTGACTGTGTGGAATGCTGCGCGCTCCGCCGATTCATATTGCAGTGGGCATGCCACCACCTTAAAAAACTGGTGTGGGGCTCAACACCCTTTTTTAGCGTGTTTGAGCATCCTCAATACCCTTTTTAAGGGTGTTGAGCTCACCACCCTTTTCTCATCCACGCCCCCTTTTTTTGCCAAAACACCTTTTAAGGGTGTCAGCCATGGGAAAAGCTTTTTACACCTTTTTCTGCAAAAAAAGTGTAAAAAGATTTAGTGTGTGCCCTTCGGACTGTCATCCAAACAACACAGCACACAAAACCCACAATGAGGTGTAGCAGAGCAGTATTTTTCCAGGCGGCAAAACCTACGTCATTTTTTTGTGTTTGTTGGTTAAGGGTACCATCGCCGCGAAGCTTCGTACACACTAAACGTTTTTTTTGTTTTTGAAAAGTCTTGCGAGTAGAAAAGTATATGAGGGGATGTCTTCTTTTTTACAGCGTTATTATGCATCCAAGCATGGCCTTATTCAATGAAGAGCTGAACATCTTTTCCGCACGCTTTCAGCACCCTAAGAAAAACCAAGGGTGTTGAAGTTGATCACTACCCTTTTGTTCACACGAAAAGGGTGTAGACCTTGAAAAAGGGTGTAAAAGCCTCCCAACACCCTTTTATAACGTATGCTACACTCTGTTTGGCTAAAAGGGTGTAAAAAAGTTTAGTGTGTACATTGGGTGGACGGAAATGGGCTTCTAAAAGCTACTATAACCGGTTCTTTTCCTCTGAACGCTACTGTGGTTAAAGTAGTCATGAAGTCAGGTTAAATTTTAGTTGGTGTCTAAATATCACTGTTTTATCCATGCTAAATACATACTTTTTTATATAGTATAAGCATACGTACGTGCTTCACTGAGTTTTCAAAATCACAATGCCTCTAAGGCGAAGGTACATTCATTACGCAGAAAATTGTGTTTGAAGCATTTAGGCCGGGCAAGTAAAAGGAGACGCAACACATGCCGCAGAGATATTCCTTTGACATGAATCGTTGTTCTTCTTTGGCTTTCTGTTCTCTGAGACATACGCCTTAATGAATAACTTGGTAGGTTTTTAATACTTCAGTAACCTTGAATACTCACTTACCATATATTTGTCGACAACGTTGGACGGTTTCTTGTTTATTGTGCAACATGAGATATTATTGTCTTTAACTGCTCGTAAACGCTTTGGTTTTGTTTTTCTTCAAATGCTACACGCTTTGGTTTAAAGCGTACATCCGTACTGGATAACAGGCTATGAATTCTGTGAAACGCGCAGCATAAGTAGGCTCAATTCAATTATTCGTTTTTTGTCGCCGAATATATGTTACGAAGCAAATGTTGAGCTACTATAGCCGGTTCTGTTTTTATGGGCGGTACTGCGGTGAAAACAGTTGCGAAATTGCCTTATATTTTTGTTGGTGCCTACGTATCATGTTTCTAAAGAGGCTGACTAAAAAGTTCTATGCACACGCTACGGCATACGTACTCTGCTTAACTAAGTTTTCAGAACAAGTTCAGAATTTTGTTTACCGAACGTTCATTTTTTGAGCGAAAATATTATTTTCAAACATTCCTGTGCAAATGCGTCTTAGATAATTTCTATCCCTACGCCTAATCTCGGAACAAAAGAGCCTTACATGATTCACCGTTGCGGTACAGCATATGGACGAAAGACTAGGTTGTACTATTTTTCTTCTTCGCTCAACAAACTTTCTAACAATATTTCTCACGTGAATTAAAGATACAAATATACAATTTTTGTATTTGCCCTGTATCATTAGGTACACATCGAATCCTAAAATTTGTTTATCCTTAAGTTTGTGTCTGTTTTGACATCTTTTCTTATTCTCTTTCGCGTATGATTACTGCAGTTTCTGTCACTCAAGCCCAATGTGGCTTTGGCAGTACCGACTGTTTGTCCTACATCAGTGGCGGAATACACAATATGATCATTGTCATCATCATCACTTATCTTTATTACTGTGAGCTGTCTTTATATGCTTCCAGCAGCGCTAAAATAGCAGGGACAAAGAAAGAAAGACAAAAAAGGCGCTGACTGTCGTTTGAAGAATGCTACCGTACTAACTAGCTCGACTTTCCTTACTGTCTTTTTATTGCAGTGCAATGTTCAACATCCCAAACCCTGCAGTATTCTCCCAAATGACAACTGCACGTGTGTTGCGCGGAACGATGGGTATGGCCGGAGTGTCGGTGTATGCGCGTCGAAAAATGTCCCTCTAGGAAACAACAAGACATATGGCCACACTTGGGCATTCCTGCCTCAAACTTAACCAAGCAAGAATGAAGCCAAAATAAAATGCGTGCCAATACATTACTGATGGTCAATACGAATCGTTGTCTCCGGTTTGTACCTAATTCTGAAGATGCCGGTTTCCCCTTTTTAGTTTGTATCTACGTGTAAGTTCATATTTTCCTACGAATAGCCACGTGAAAGGGATGCTGAGCTTTTTTAAACGGAACATTTTACTGAGCACAGTGGATAGTGAGCTGTACAAAAAAAATATTCGCATTACGGGAAGAATAAGAAAAGACTACACAATTTTCATTATAATGGGACACATACTTCAGCATGCACACTGCGTAAGTCACTAAAAGGACATTCCAAACAAGTGAAGTACACACCTCTTTGCTATATTCCCACTTCTATTCAAATGGACAAAACGAACTGCACAGTATTTATATGATAGCAAAAAAACAAAGCACATTGGTCTTTCCAGCTACTCTCTAAAACTACTTATTCGAAAATCGCAGAAAATTACAGACCACGTGCAATGGTATCGCTGGTTGTGATTTCTGATTGGATATTCAGACGCAGATATCTGCGTGTTGAACAAAAAAAAATTTAAAGCGGCTGCCTGGTTGCATTCTTTGTGCCCACCGTAAAGCTTTCTTTGTGATTTCTTTATTTCCCATTGCTTTTCCTGCCGTTGTTACACGGGATCGCTGATCAGTATCTGCCTGTCTTCATGACCGCTACACTTGGCTGTGGAGCTTCGCCTCGCGGCGTCCTCGTAACGTTTCTATGCCGCATTAACACGTCTATAGAGCATGCGTTCTAACGGAAACGTTAGCAGAGATGTACCATTTTGTGCTATGTTGTCGCCATTTTAGCAGCCACTAATGCTTCTATTTTCCAGCGCATTTTTTCCGTTTGTACAACGATTCCTATGCCCAATGATCATCAGATTCTGAACACTTCTTCGAAATGTCTTAGTATCATTGCAAGGTTGCTTTGCAGGGAGTGGTTTCCTAATCCTGCCATATATCCCACACTATTCCAAAGCAAGTATGGCTATCACTCTGTTGCGTGTCAAGCATTCAGAAAATCAGTTTAAAAACAACTGACTACAAAGGTGGCAAAATTAGAAAGTACCGGGTATGTCATCAACGCAATTCAGGGGCGCACTCTAGCTACGTTGGATTAGCCTTAAGTACCACTCTGGTGCAAGGATTGCAGTTTCAATGCTTGGGGAGCAAAGAGTCGGCATTCTAGAGCGGCTGTTTGCGCATGTGTCAAACTCTCATGACGCCGTCATCCCTGGCCCAAACCGCAATAATGAGATATTGGTGCCTTGCACGGAAGAGTTGAACTACGTCATACAATGCCAGCCATAAACAGCATAAGTTGTGACAGCGGGTATTTGCTTAATAAGCGTCCCAATCAGGAAACCCTAAAATTCATGGATACCTGAGAACTCAACTTCATGAACTTTCTTAAAAAAATGGACAGTTTTTATTGGCGGGTACCCGACGCTGTGCCTCAAATTTTAACGGGCTGTGCTGCTGATTCCAAAGACATGGGGTCTATACAGGCCACTGGGGCAATGTTTTAGAGGGAGACAGAAGAGAAAACGCCCGTGTCTCAATTTTTTTTTGGGTAGGGTGAGTATACCCCAGTGGCCGTATTTGAAGCCGAAGAAGGTGGTTGGCTGCCTTTTAAACCCGATGAAGCCCCGTGCGCGATGTTCGTTTTGCACACGTTTTTCTTACGAATCAATCGTTGTGAAAGAAGCAACCTAAGGACTACAGACACAAATAGGAACTTCTGCGACTGTCTGAAGACACGGAAGGACACGAGCGTTGTTTATAAAGTGCAAATTAGGAAACGTGGCGGAATTTTCGTTTGCTGCAGTGCAGATATTGTCGAAACCCCAATGTCACCTGGCCGCGCTAAAACTCACGTCCTGCGCCTTACATTCAAAACCCATGCTTTTCCCCTCCTCTTTAACATTTGTAGTCATAATGTGTATCGATAGAGCTTCATTTATAGACAACTGAATAGGCCTGCCTCTGCACTGTGCACGCATTATCTCACGGAACAATGAGCATTTCTTTATACATGGTTTTTGGTTATTCCGATAAGAGCAAAGTTTGGAACAGTATTATTTTTGCTGACTTTTAAACGACAGGACCTGGGGCAATTTTGTGCCATTTTTATTCCGTTGTCGTAGTCTTTTTTACAGGCTCTGCCAAAAACCAACACAACATGCATTGTTAACTAGAACAACACGGGTTCTAAAGGCTAAGTACTTACATAATGAGGACATGTATGATTTACTGCAACAGTCATAGTAGTTTGAAACTGGTAAACTTACATGTACTACTTTCTGAGGAAGTGTTTTACCTTTTGCCTGAAGGCTGATTTACAGCCATACAAACATCAATACCTCGAGGCACAAACAAAGAGACAAACCAAAAGTTGCGAGTGTAAGTAGCCAAAGAAATATTATCATTGAAAAGCGTTAGCATTTTGCATGGCAGTACGACTGGCAGTGTTTTTGTGCGCAAGACATGCTACAAACGTGTAGTTCAGATAGGCTGTGAAGTGGACCTTGAAAATATACTCAAGCTCGCTACATATCATATTTGTTAATTCAAACACACTTTGCTCTTCTAAACTTCTTGCCTGTCGTTGGAAAAACGCGACTAGTGAGGGGTTGTTTAGTGATAACAGTGTGTTTTGTAGCCTAACCGCAGGAACATGCCATGATGGATGTTTTTCCCGTCCTCCCACCTTCACTTCTACAGACGGCGCAAAATAACTCGTTCTAGAGAATACCCCGCTGGAAGGAATCTAAAGAAATATTCAACACCAACTAAAACGCCGAGAACTGACCCCCGTCAGCCATCCTCTTCCCGCCACGCTGGGACTGTCAGTGGCACAAACTCTGGATCGCACAGCGTATACCCATTAATGCACCCTACATAAAATGCCGGATTTTTTCAACACTTTACGCGCTTCCTGATCAAAAAGTACGTCCCCGGCCTTGCCATCCTGTATACAGACGCCTCTCCACTCCATTCCTCTTCCTATCCTCAACGACCAGGTCATGTAGCTACGCTTGCCCGCTTCCGAATATATTCCGTCAACTAGGAAGCGGTCTCAGTACCACGGTTGAGGAAGGAACCGTTATCCATGCTTCGACCCAAGCTGCAGGTGCCAGCAAAACAATGGTAACTTTCCGGCTCTTGGCCATCGTTTAGCACTGTGGCCAGTCTAGGCTTTTACCCTTAGCATCTCTCTCAATGCCTCGCCCTTTAACATACCCACATGACGCGGACCCCATTTCTCACTTGTCTCTGCGAAAGATGTGGCACACGCCACCGACCTAGCGCTCCTTCACAGGCATCTCCAGAAGAGGCATTGAACGCAACTTTTCAAACGGCCTAAAAATCCTCCTCCAAACCTACAGGGACACCTCTACGACGAGTATAACAACACCTCAGTACATTTCGCCTACTGCCTACCCTAGCAACTGCCCCCACTGCGGTGAGCCTAACCCTACACCTCACCTCGTCTGGACGTTCCCCACATTCCACCCATTATCCTGCTCTACTAACCTTGAGCAAAGGGAGTGTCGTCGCAGAGCTGACACCTCAAAGACCAGTAAGCCTTCATTTCGCATGCGAGAATGGCAGCCGCAGCACGCGGCCTACCGGAATGGGACGGCCACCCGCTGCCCGTAGCTGCTTCTCCCCTACGGTTTTGTTATTGTGGCAATAAACGTTTCTCTCTCTCTCTCTCTCTCTCTCTCTCTCATGGCGATTAAAATTAGAGCGCAGAATGAACGCTCGTTGAAAATGTACTTTGAAAAGAAAACCGCAACATTCAGCGCCTGACTGGGCTGGTAACGATCAAATCGGTTAAGTACTGTTCTGAGCCGACGGGAAGACATTGCGTGAAAACGTAGATAAATTTATAAAAGCAGATAGCGATGGTTCAAAAGGGACCGATATTTCTTTCGGCTGGAGCCGAGTATAAACTCCGTGGCTGCGACGCTGAAGGTGAGGGTGGCAGCACCTAATGGACGAAGAGATAGAGGCCCAAACTCATTCCTTGCCTGGGCACTGAAATTCCGAACACAGCGGCCGCGCAATTTTTTTTTGTCGCGGTAGACACCGCTCGCTTAATCATGGCCAAGCACTTGTGACATGAAGCGGCTTTTCCCATCTCTCTTGTTCATTCTCCGTGATTTAAACAAAGTGCTTGTATACCACATTCATACGCATAGCAGCCTCATTATTCACTACCTGGTATACTAACACATCACAGGAAGTGTGAGTGGTTGCCGGCCAGCCAACGAATCGCCTTCAGGAACTATTGATCCGATAGTACACGGTGAACACGATCATTCAGAGAGGAAAAATGGAATGTGCCTTATCGAAATGATGAAAACGACATTCTGTTTTCTTTCTTCGTTGAAGGTTCCTAAGTTTAATAAAATTTTTTACCTTGTTCGGAGAAACCGCCTGCTGAAAATCTCTCACGGAAACTGTAACAACGTCCTACATAGTTTAAATGACGTGTAGCGTGCATTGTATACCTTAACACAAAGTATAATCATCACCATTGAAGCTACTGGCAAGAGTAGCATGCACCACGTTACCATTCAATACATGCACATGAAATATATAAATAATGTATAATACATGGTGTCAGGTAAAAACGCAACTAAAGCCAAGCATACGGCAGCCTTTTTGAAATAGGAAACATCAGGCTGATTGTTATGGGCGTGCAGTAAATAAACCTTGACCATTTTACGTACTATTAACATACCTTCCTACGCAACATGATTGTTCATATTGGATTTGCAGTATCCTACAAAATTCCGGGGTACGGAACAGCTTATTATAGCGTTCTTGAAATCTTCTGTATCAACATATTCAGGCAGAGTAAACATTAGTTTGTTTTGTTTGCTCAACAGAATATGAAACAATAAATGCTTTCAAAAGTTGTTCACACAGCCCTTCTCTAAACTACAATAAGCTGTGTTAGACAAGTCTGGTGAACTGAGAGCGAACATTGAGCACTTACCCTACTAGGTAGTAGCCGTTGCCGATCGATCCGATAGAAGCCATCCTCTGTTGGTACTGGGACATCTCAGCTCAGTCAGCACTGTAGGTACGTTGTCTTGCTCAGCCCTCTACCAGCGCGGCGTGGAGCAGAAAGACGACGTTGTTGAGCCGACGAACAGTTGAAGCAGCATTTATATATAGTATTTACAAGAGTGCGTAAGAAGAGCGTTACATGGCTCACTCAAAAGCGTCAATACATCCCAACTCGGTGTCTCGAAAAAATAGCGCAATCGCCGCTGCTTCCTAGCTGGTTTTATACACCAGTTTCCTTTCTAGACATGGGCGGCATCATTTTGCTTTTTGTGACAAGACGGTAGCGCCGTCTATGTGGCCGAAGCCGCAACCACCATGTCGGGCGGTTGAGTTCTTCGTTCTTCCCGTGCGTGTGTTCGGTATCCGTGCGTTACTCAACGAACCGTAGTGGTTTGGCGTTAGGTTGGTGGTTGCAGTGCTTTCGTGTGTGTTCTGTTTTGTTTTATTACGTGCGAAACAATCTAACAGGGAATTTGAGGTCCTAAGTTGCTGCTAGCGTGAGCGATTTAGCGAACTGCCGTATCAGTGGGGATAATGCCGGTGGCACTCCGTAATTCATCTATCCATACAGTACCGCTATGGTGCTTGCTGGACCAAAACCGATATCGGGAAGTAAATACTCATTTTTTAATACCGCCTTGTTTGTGAAGCTCACCAATGCGCCTTGCTTACCGAAGCGGAGACGACAGCTGCGGAGTGAACGTTACGTGTATGTCTCGCTGTCCCGCACTCGTGGTGGGCTCTCGACGGAGCTATTAACACGCTGTTGATATCGAAATACAGTACGATCCTACTGAACTAGAGTTATGACGATTGCTCATGAGTATAAGTTACCGGCGAACAAAATCGACACAACCGCCCAACCAGTCAAGCTAGTATTCCAAAGCTATCATCATGCTTGCGCACTGCCGCTCAGAGTCGATCTTTATCGGCCCTCTGCCTGTACTATGAATGCTTTACGCAATCTGACGCTTTACGCGGCTTGTAACTGTAGTACTTTAGTATTCCATGACAGTGTATAAGGATGAGAAACATTTCTTTTTTTTCCATGTTGCGTCCACGTTGAGCTATATTCCGAATAAAGCATTCGCATATCTCGAGCTGACTTCCACAATGTGCTGCCTGCTTATCCTGCTGTCAACAGGCTGTGGGCAATACAGAAAGTGATGCCTTTATATCTTATCTCGGTGTAATGCGTTTGCCTGAAAAAGTAAGTAAACCGCCGTAATTTTTAGACGTTGTAGGTTCGATGACATGGGTATTGTTTATAACGCCAATTGGTTGTATTGACCAAAAAATGTACGTCATTTTAAATTGATTGCAAAGAAACAGAAATCATTATAACGTTATTTCAAAATGATTACACCATTATTTGAAAATTAAGGTAAGGATCAAGTTATTTGCAAATTTTTCAAGGGACTTGTTTTGTCGCGCCTGATTGTCACAGCCTTGTGTGTGAAGTGGATTTCGCTCAGTTCGTTAATGTATAAGTGCACCAGTCTGACACGACAGTTTGTCGCCGGTACGTCGTTTTCGCGGTTTATCCACGACGTACCTCGATGTCTCAACTCGGTGTCTATGGGTAGGCGATAGAGCATAACATGCAAGCGCGCAGCACTCTCGCCACTTCCCGTCGTCCGCATATGCCACCGGCGTTTATTTTGTTCTAATTGTTCCCACGACCGCAAATCGAGGTCAGAGCATTAAAAGGCATTGCAGAAGCTGCTGTGACAGCTGCAAGTTCCGCATAAAGTAAGGGCATGATAGCAAACACGATTGCACTACGCAGCGAGGAACATCGCGCCGAGCGATTAACAGCTCTGTGCACGCAAACAACGCTGGTCCACCGGAGGCGGAAGGCGTGCGGGCCGCCAAGAGAACTGGTTTCCGAGTATTTTCCTCCTCTCCCGGATGCTTATGAAAAATGGTGTATGCCCCGCGGGTCCGTTACAGTCGCAAGCAGTGCGAATGTCTTCAATCACGACTCTCACTGGCCGCAGTTTGAATCCGACGAATGGGGGCGAAGCGAATGCGACAGCCAAGGCCGCCGCGACGGGTAAGGGAAAGCGAAACAGCGGCGCCGTTTCCAGGTGCGTGGCTGCGTGTATGCCTCGCGCCTTTCGTCCAATGCATGATTCGGCCCAGCCGTCACGAAGGGAAGAGGAGAGACGAATCTGCATCGCCGTTTCCCGTCAAGTTCGGGCACTTCAGCCGCAGGAGGTTTGACCCAGGTGCGAATCGGCCAAGCCCTCAGCGCGACGCAAGGTTCAGCGCATTTGTGCATGGGGCTATGGCACACAACACCTGTAGGCACATCTGCGAAGAGCATGGCCGTGTAGGGGCACCCCACGAATACCTGAATTGGGGAAAGTGCCTCCTGCAGGGAATGGAGAATCTATGCAAGAACCTGTATATTCTGTAATCGAGATGTGTTGCAGTATAATGCAGTCGAGACTAACATCAATCGAGACTAACACATCTTGGTGGCCATGCCTTTACGCCATTCAATAATTATATGTTTTAAAGCAAAGGAGCGAACGTCCCGATTCAAGTGAAATAAAAACGTGAAAACAGCCAACAATCAAAACAACAACACAGATCTCAGGTATTGTTTTTCTGCGGACCTCTACACGGCTTCTGCTGTATGCTGTTATGTGTACGTGCATGCCAAAAACCCGTTCCGCGCAACTGCCTTATGAGAGCATAATTGTAGAGGATTGGCACAGAATAACAAGTATATAATATTACTGCTAGAAATATAAAATTTGAATATACCTCCGTTAACGCAAGCCCTTATTACTATAACAATTTAAGATAAATTATAGCATGCAAAAGGAACTGCATTTGTTATCAAAAACTATACAGTAAGGCAACGCACGATTAGCACACCCGGAGAGCTGCATGCCAAAGAAAGGGGACCAAAAGGACAAAGCCCTTGTTATAGTTGGAATTCTGTACGAAAAGCGGCCAGAAATAGTGCAGCCGCTGGTAGATACTCTGCTGACAGTCCTAGGTTATATAAAAAGAGTGTCCACCTGCCAAACACAAAAATGGTTTATCCAGCGTAAACAGAACCGTCCGAACTGCAGTATATTGATTCACAATTAGGCAACTGCTGCGCATAGGTCGTATATAGACTTAACGTTTGCGAAACATCTCTTGGGATTCGTAATACTGATGTCTCCTATTAAGACAAGATGTATCTCATTTTTTTGTTTCGTAATGTGCACCAATACTCCAAGGACACTGACACAGGCAGTGGGGTTGTTTGTGTTGTACAAACGAAAGACGCAATTTGAATGCACACACTGTATATATCTCTTGGCCTACCGAAATGCCATGCCGAAACGTTCATGACTGTGCACTTCGCATGGTCAGTAGGGGTAACTATACCCGGCAAACGTCATCGGTACTTTCAATAGGAACATTTCAAGCCAGACAAAAAGCTTCAACAAGTTTGTACAAGGGAAGCCTGGTTTATAAGTCCATACCAATTCAAGTGACTGAACAACGGCACTAATAAATGATTGAGCCAGTAATCTGTGCAACGTTGCATGCGAAACAGACATCGCATAACACACTAAGTAGAAAAAAGTATGACTACCATTTTAAAACCATAAAAATATTCCAGGGGATGTGGTATAACCTGTATAGTGAGCTATGGCTTCCTTCAGTGGTTGTGGTTTGCGACGGGAAAATGAAAGCGAATTCACTGGAGATATTTTGAGCTCGGCAGGGAGCTCACCTGCATACAACCCAGTGAAGGGGAAGGGAAGTACAGGGGGAGTGATAGGATAAAGTAGAAAGAGAGATAGAGAGACAACGGTATAAAGAGAGCTGTCAGTCCTAGAACGCTGTCAGTCCGGGCACACCAGTCAATCACTGCACTCCGGGCTACAGCCGCTGCGTAAGGCCGGTAATCTCCAGGAAATGAAGGAGGTAAGTGAAGACTTCCCGTTGGGTTGCCGCAGGTCCTTTCGGGAACAGAAGGTCCTCCATGTCGGCGCTGGGAAGGCCTCGACACTGGAGCGCTCGGTGGAGCTCTGCTCTCGGGCCCGCGTGGTCGGGGCAGAAGCAGAGTAGGTGCTCGAGCGTCTCCAGTTCGGGACAGTCCGCACATGTAGGGGAGTCCTTGCGCCCGTGTCGGTGCAGACGCTCCGCCACATTGCAGCAGTTGAGCCGCATGCGGAGAAGCAGGCAGCGGGCGTCCCTGCTGATGCGTGCGGGCAACGGTCTGGGCGCCAGGCCGCTCACAACCCGAGGGTCGGGGTGCATCATCTGCACCATGCGGGCCAGGGCAGTGCGGACCTCGTCGAACGCGGTGACGTCTTGGGAAACTGGGGTGCCCTCCTGGTGGGCCTCCCTGGCGCGGGCGTCGGCGTCTTCTTTGCACCGGATGCCACTGTGGCCCGGCAGCCCATGGAGCCGCAGGTCGCTGCCTCGGGAGGCCACAGTGCGCAGCTTGGTTGCAAGGGAGCGCTCCGGGTAGCCGCTGCTGTTGGTGGGTTGATCGGCCGCGTGCAGCCGCAGCAGGGCAGTCCTGGAGTCCGTGAGGATGACCGCCCCGGGGTGGTTATGGGGCCCCCTCTCGAGGAGGCGTTCGGCGGCCAGGTGCAGCGCTGCCAGCTCCGCCCGTGTGGAGGAAGTGGGGAAGGGCAGGCGGCAGCTCCGGCTGGCTCCCAGCTCATGATGAAATGATGTGGCGCCATGATTTTGTTGCGAGCAACTACGCTATCATGGTGCTCCAGCCAAATGCGTCATTCCTGCTGACAGAGAGGTGACACGTAACACCAAATTTACCCTAAAATTGCGTCAGTCCCACGGCAGTGCGGCTGCAAGCACTTATATTTTCCACGTGGAGGAGCACTACCAAAAAAAATTGCCACCATCTTCCGCGAGGGGAACCCTGGGGTGATGCAACGCATCTCACGGGGTTCAATTCGCGTTTCCGTTATGTTGATTACCCAAATGTGGTTGAAGTGTAGCGAACCTTAAATGATGCTCAATCACATTTACATTTCCAATTACGCGGTAGCAGGCATGTTAGTGTCCATTTGAACTCATCGGAGCATCAGTCGGAGCAGCAGCAAGAGCGACTGACGGAGCGACTGAGGAGCGCGCTGCATACACCGGGGTTATATAGCCGCTCTGCGAGAGAGAGTGATGAGAGAGAGACACGCATGCGCGCTAACGCACAGCTGGCATGGCGAGAAGAACGTGCTAACGCAGCCGGCGGGCGAGGGGAAAGGAGGAAGGTTGCGGACGGACTGAAAGAGAGACACGCATGCGCACTAACGCACCGCTGGCATGGCGAGGAGAACGTGCTAACGCAGCTGGCGGGCCAGGGGAAAGAAGGAGGGTCGCGGACGGGCGCCGGATGGAGGGACAGGCCGAGTGTAAGAGATGTCTTGCATCTAAAAAAGTGGCCCCGTATCTGCTCCTTTCGTTGCAAATGCCGTCAAACGACGATAGTCTTTATCGGCTTTTGCGAAGTAAATGCCTCCCTTCGCTTTCCCGATCACCTCTGATGTTGTACATCCTGCGTCGCGCTCGTCCCAAGGTAAAGGCGCCAATGGTTTGCTTAAATCATTTTAAATTTCCTGCGCTTCACTGCTCCAAACCGGGTGTCTCGATGTGAACGCTGCCGTACAGCGGAGACGCGCGTTAATCGATGCGCCCTACTTCAACGTTCATAGAACCACGTTTACCTACTCCACGTGCGTTGCAAGCAGAACGTGGAACCTATCTAGTGGAACCTTGCGTAACTGTTGCCTTATAATGGCGCCACAAGCTATAGTCGCGCGGGCGACAGCAGCCGACAGCGGAGTGAATTATTTTTCTGCAGTTGATGAAGTATTTATCATCGCAAAATTCAAGCATGTTTGCTTTTTTTATAACAAACACTGCAAATATCACTTCTGTATTGATGTGTTGTCTCATATTTGCGTAATGTCTTGTTATTCAACAATGTTGACAATTATGAACAATACAACGGACATAGACGGGTAGATATAGTTGTGACTATATAAGACTATTGCGCAGGCATTGTATTGCTTTGGCCGGGTGGCCGAATCGAGTCACAGACAGACAGACGGACACACATACAGACAGTCCAAAATTTCTGGGTTTAAGTAGCCCAGAAAGACTACCGTCTTTAAAAACCACTCATCTTTCACGTTGTGACAGGGGATGGCCGGTAGCCGGGCACAGTCCAAGAAGTGCAGGGAACAAAACACGCTAGTTTGAAATTCGCTATTCAGAATACATTCTTTCCATGTAGCCAAATGAACATTAGAAGTACTCGAGCTTTTTTCTACCTGATAAAAATGGTGCTGGCCGTTTCTCTCCTTGTTCGTATCCATCGTATTGTCTATGTTGACGTTTCATGACGTTTACTCGTATCAGTTGTAAAGTTTGCCGTATTTCTCTACTGAAAGCGGGTATTTCCTTGCCGGCAAAAAAAAACTGAACCAAATAGAGGGGACACTACATTGTACACCTGTCTTTGCTATTCAGGCACAATACTGCTTGTATGTCACGCCCCTCTGTGATTGGCTGAAGAGCAGGGAGGTAATTTAAACACTTGGCGGGAATGAACACGTACACATTGAACAGTTGAGCCTGCGTAAGAGTGACCTAATGCTAGGCCAGAACTTTAAAATGGCAGCGGCTGTCGCCGTAAATAGGGCAAAAATTTCAGTGATCTTCGGCGCCATGAAATCTCCGTGAATTTGCAGCAGGCGCGTGTTCGCATGGCGCGCGGTTTAGAGCCGTTTTCCACCGACAGAAATAATAGTTTTGACAGTTTTGAAGTCAGTGTTCACGGAACATGCAAATAACCTGGCGTATTTGTTTTTATGTTGGGAATAAAAAAAATATTTGTTTGGCGTAACGAGCAACATAAAAGGGCGGTACAAGCATCTTCATGGCAAAGAGAACCAAACGCATGACATTTGTCCACACTCCTCCTAGTAAGCTGTTAGGTCACATGATCGAACTCAAGGGAAAAATAAAGAAGGCTGAGTGTTATGGTCGTTACTGCGCTGGTCGAAGTCGAACTAGACGAATGACGGAATCGGTGGCATCGGTACGCTCTACGGTTATCAGGCGTAGCGCTTCGCAACCCTTAAGCGTCATACAACCGATGGTCACAGCCATGTTTTTCTGTGATCACGGCATAAACTTGAAACGTAGCAGCAGACTACAGCGTGGCAGTTGTGGCGGCCGGGAAAGTGATTACGCTACAAACCTTGCATTGATGTAGAGAGCTCAACTATGCCGCTAAAAGCGATTAAAAGAAATAAATAGATACGGAAAAAAACGATTATGCAGTGTTGTTGTTCAACATCGGCCTTTCGCTCGCTTTTGGATTAACGTTACTCGATCGCCTATTTTTACCTGCAGAAATATGTTTCCCTTACCAGCCTCAGCTCTTTGTCCTTATTTTATTATTACAGGTCAAGTGCTTTTATATCATTCATGTACAATATTTGATACTTTCGTGGTGATATTTATGAGTGGAGTGTAAAATTACACTGCATATTGTCAAAGCTTTACGTGCAGTATGCCACTGATTGATTACGTTTTGCTTGCTCAAAAACCATGGGGAATTGACTGTGAATTTATGCAGTCTAGAATAGGTCCCCAAGTAAAGCGATTTCACCGGAAGTGAAACTAAGAAGGAAAGGGTAAGACACATACAGCTTCTTAAAACGAAAAATTTGGCGAGTGTGTTTAGTACATTCTGTATAGATAACAAGCGCGAAACGGCGACAAACAGAAAGAAGGTTGTAAACAGATGCAGCGCTAGTTATCCCTTTAATATTCAGCTTCACCGTAAAAGCTATTCTAGCGAAAGAAAAAATATTTCCGTGTAGCCGCAGAGCGCAATAGGAGGGCGCAGGATACAGTATTCGAACGAGGCTACGGCTTCCGCCCTCAGAAAACGAAGCTGTATCAATACCACATGACAAGGCAAGTGTTGTGACTGCAGTCCCCCGTATGAACCCCAGTAACCTACTCGCAGTGTTCCAACCAGCGATTACGACCAGGACACGCATATCCGAGAATCCGAGAGTATCGCTCGAACCCAAATTGATCGCAAGATGCGTACGTACAGCTTTGAGCCCCTACGGAAGCTGCAAAGTTTTGAGCGTATCCGGGAGGCTTCCTTTTTGAGAACATGATCATTAGGTTACAGTCAAAGCGGCGTTACCTGATAGCCTCCTATTCCCTTTCGACGGCATCCGAGAGAACGCTCCTAGCGGTAAACTAACGGACAGCATGAACAAGACGCAGTAACCGGCTCCTATCGGCTACTGCTGCTATCACTTGAACTTGTTTGACATATAGAAACATCAGCGCGCGCGCTCACTCAATACCACTTCTTGAATAGCTGGCACCCAAGACTGTTTTGACGTATAAAGGAGCGGAATGATCAAACTCTGCGAGATTTTTCTTCTCACTGATTATTTTTAGGAGCTCAAGGGAGTAGTATTGTTATCGGAAGAAAAGTGCTCGACCGCAAAGAAGCCAGTGGCGGCGATCAGGAAAAAACAATGGAAGCAACACATTCGCACCCAAGTGTTTCTTCTGCAGTAGCCTAGAAAAGCGTTGAAGATTCCCAGACAACTCTTCTTTACAGCAGCGGTGCCACCTGTCTTAATTGCAGAAAAAAATGCCAGGAAATTTTGCGCGAGTAGACGGCCCGCCCACCGAAGGGTCGGCCGTCCTGCCAAAAAAATTCATACATAGCGAAAGCGTATTTCAGGGTTGCATTAAATTTAAAGACGCCAGCGAGGCTCGTATTGTGAACCATTTCATCATTGTCGATTCTAGGATCCTGAATGAGTGCGAGCGCGTACAAAACGGCAAAACTGCTGAAGGCAAGATTGCCGTTTGCCCAAAACGGTTGCCTGTCCCCTGATTGTGAAGACTTTCGTGTTTACGTTATTGCAAAAGAAATCGTGTTCACGTAGTCGTCCCCTGCAGACCGATGTGGAGGCGTCCTCTTTGACCTTCGAATGTGCAGGAATGGTAAAGTCACGTTCATTCTCTTCACGGGGACTACAACGAAGAAGAAGGAGCGGTTTCTTATCGTTCATCCATGCTCGTTGTTTTCGGCTATATTCGTAATTATCAGCTGGTTGCATTCATTCCAGTGCCTTTGATCCACGCTGCAACGCCTCTGGCCCCTCCACGGATAGTCGGCAAGCAACAGGATGACCCCTCGGGGGCATCCGCTGCGTCGTATCCCGCTCACCGGCCGCTAGGCCTAGCACTTCAGTCACAGTTCAATTGGCGGGTAAGGCACCGCTCACCTATGTCACACATGTCAGCGCAACTGGCGGTGACCCTCGCTGCTACAGATGCGACTATGCACCCGATGCTAGAGTATTTTTCACCAATGGAGGTAACGCCACCGTTCCCGCTACCTCCAGCTTAGCCCTCCAGTTTATCGAAGCGCCCATGTAACCATGTAACCCCAAATCACTACGGGCGACTCAACTTCACCTGCGACAAAGCGGGCGTGTTCCTCGCACACAGACCAGCCACTTCAGTGGTCGGATGAGCGCAGTGCACCACCAGCAGCCGCTCCACTCCGTGCAGCAACCACTGCTCCGCAGAGCTTTACAGCGGCAGCCAGCTCCTCTACGTACAAGGTCGCCATCAAACCTCCGGAGCGCTTTAACATACTGTCTCTTTTGACGAAGTTACTACAAACGACTCTCAACAGCTGCCTGGAAACCTCTGGCTTTACTGGCTACGCCTACCACAGTCGCACCAACACTATATTGGTGTGGGTGCCTTCTCTAGAGGCTGTCCAGAGGCTATGCTCCCTAAACCGTATTTCTCTCGCGGCTGAAAAGCAGCTTCCTGTGCCTGCTGTCGGGAAGTGACACCCGGTGATATGTCGTTTCTGGGGTAGACCCGGGAGAGGATCACGAAGTGCTCCATGCCAGCCTCCGGTGTGCCACTCATCGAGTGCTTCTTGCCCGCTACATGGGCTCTGGCCGCACGTGCCTTCTTACTCTGCGTGGTCCGCTAGAGCCACCGGAACGACTTTGTACAACGGCTGCGTACTTCGGCCCCGCCTGTTCAATGCCAGAGTGGTGCACTGTTGCCGATGCTTTTGTCAAGGGAATATGAGCACTCTCCCTCCGCGGCATCAGAGCCACCGGATACATCTGAATCGGAACCACCAGCTACCCCGTCGGCCGCACCGCCAAAGGTTACGTTTCGATGCGGTCTGTGTCGTAGCGATGACCACGACATTACGGACAAGAAATGTCCTACGAAATGCAAAGCTGCGCTTGCTAAACGACGAACGTGGCGACGCCGGTCTGAGCCCAAGGGAATCCATAAGTCCAACCGCATCGAGTGTTTGGCGGAGGATAACAAAGACGCAATGAAAGAAGTAACTGCAGAGCTTGTTGATTACACACAGCCCTCGTACCGTGATGTGATCCGTCGCTCCAGCCGCCGACAGAATAATCACAACAAAACTTGGAAGGCATCTCCAGTTACGGATGAGCTAGTGGAGATGGACCAAAAGTTAGCTATGCTGCAAGACGAGGTCACCAAGCTCAGCCAGCGCTGTGCTCGGCTAATTCGTCGGTCGCAACGTCAGCCTCCAGGACAACCGCGCCATTCCAGTCAGCCCCGTCTCTCACCACCTAGGCTGCACCAGGAAAAGCCAGTAACTTCCATCCTTACCCACCAAGAGCTCCTACAGTTTGTGGTGCAGCAGCTACAGAACTTGGTGTCTGTGTCAGCAGCCCAACATTGCTAGACCCACTTTTATTATGCCTGATCTACAATATATTGAACAGTCGAACTGCCGGGGGATCACAACAAAGGTTGGTGATCTTCGTAAACGTCTTCGCCTAGGCAAACATCCAGCTTGGGCGTTCCTGCTCCAAGAGACGAATGGTTTACCTCACCTCCCCAATTTTTGAGACTATGCTATGCCTTTCGTACCTGATGGGCGTTGTGCCTCCACCACGTCCACACCAGGCAAAGCCGCAATTTATGTGCACACGGCGTATCCACAAACTTCGATTCCACTAGAAGCATGGTGCACGGCTTGGCAAAAAGTGGTTGCGGCAAAGGTGCAACTGCCCAGGTTCGCAATTATTCTTGTATCGTGTCATGTGTGCCTTCACAGCGGACGTGCACCCCGGCTATGATTCGGCTGGCTAACATCTCTGCGTTGTTCGAACGCTGGCTGTCCCATACTTGTAACTGGTGACTTCAATGCGCCCCGTTGTAATTGGGGATACCCTACCTCACTTGAACGCGGACGCATGTTACTTGAACATTTCAACGATGCTCCATACGTACTATTAAATGATATAGCATGTCCTACGTGTCGATGCACTGATCCCCGGGTGCCGCCCTACACGCCCAACTTAACCCGGTGGCTTGGGAGTGCAGTAGTATCTTGGAAGCGAGAGGCTGATTGCTGGGATAGTGATCATCAAACTATCAGGCTTCGAATTGCCTTGAATTCGACGCGTCGGCTTCGGCGAAGCTGCGATCTAGAAAACTGGGATGCGTTCCGGTGCAACATCAATGCAACCATGACGGCCCCCAGCATAGACCCCAGTACTGCGAATACACAAGCTCTGAGCAGTCCCAGTCGTTGGACGAGGGTAGAGGAGTCCCGGCCAAAGCCTGACCTCCGCGTTTTGCAGCTGTGGGCCCAGCGCAAACAAGCTGAAGTGGCTGCCTCGCGCGATCCCTCGTGTGCGACGGCTCGAATACGTTTGCAACGCGTGACTGCTGCGGCCAGACGACATAAGAACCGTCTTTCACGGCAACGATGGCTCAGCTGTTGCGACTCACTCGGCCCTTCGTCCACCACATCGTATATCTGGTGCACGTTTCGGGCAATGAAATCAGGCGGCCGCACTCCGGATGCAGCAGCCAGTGCGTTCCTGGCATCCGGCAAGAACCCGAACCAATTTGCTTCCGATGTGGTTCGCGCCTTGTACCCTGCATTTGACATCCTCCCGGCTAGAAACCTGTACCCGTTTCCTCTACCGCGCCATGTCCGCGCCTCTCCGTCTGATGATGCAGTCCGTGGAATAAAATCAGCTTTCACCATGAAAGAGGTTCTGGCTGCGATAGACCAGGCTAAACTTCGGTCATCTCCCGGCCCAGACTGCGTTACGTACGAGGTTTATAAAAGCCTCGACGATCCGGCCCTAAGCCGTCTCCTCGTCTCCATAAATGAGGTGTGGCTCTCGGGCCAAATACCAGAGTCATGGCTCCGGGCAGATATCGTCCCTATACCGAAGCCAGCAAACCACCCGAGCATCCTCCAAATTTGCGCCCAGTCACATTAATGTGCACCTTGCGGAAACTGTTGGAGCGAATGCTGGCTACGCGACTTCAGTGGTGGATGGACACTTACCAGTGGTACCACCCATCACACATCCGGTTCAGACCTCGTCTGGGGACAGAGGATGGACTTGAGCACTTATCATCGATGGTGCTACTTGCCGGCCAATCTCACAAAGTGCGGACGTTGCTTGCCATGTAAATTCACAAGGCATATGACAACGTCAGCCACAGCGTTATCCTGGAAGTTCTCCAACGCCTACTTGTTCCAGAAAAGGTCCGCTCTTTCATCCGGACCTTCCTGACTAAAAGATTATTTTCCGTACTGATTGGTGGAACCATTTATGGCCATTCTGCGGCCGTCCGTGGAGTGCCTCAGGGGTCGGTGATTTCACCCTTCCTCTTTAATGTAGTAATGCTGCCGCTTGCCTGGCATCTTGGCTCCATATCAGACCTATACCTTTTGGTGTACGCGGACAATATAACAGTGTGGACTGTCCACCCACACCTGTCTCGGCAAGCCACCAGCCCGCAACAAGCATTAACGGACACACATAAATGGTGTGAATGCGCTGGTCTCTCGCTTTCATTCGAAAAGACAGCCATTCTGTCCGTGGCCAATGCTTGGGGCCCTCGTAGGCTGAAGATGTCACCGATCTCGCTACAACTCTCCGGCCAGCCTGTGCGCACTGCTACCTATCTTCGCGTGCTGAGATTGGAGATTTCATCGTCAGGGTGAGCTGCCTTGTGGCTTCGATCTGTCGCCAACAAGCAGGCCAAATGCTACACTTTATCTGACGCATTTCACAAAATTCTGGAGGCTCCTGCTTCAAAATGGCCCGACATCTGGTGCGGTCAATACTTCAGCCTCGACTTGTATATGAGGCTCAATTCCAGCATATGACCCAAGCGGAGTGGGCCCGACTTGAAGCAACTAATAGAGCTGCAATGCGGATGATCACCTGCCTGCTTCAAATAACTCCTATACCAACTCTTCAGGCCGAACCTCAACCTAACACCCTGGATGAGCTTGTAGATCAACGCCGCTCCGCATGCCAGAACAAACTAATTTTTGTTCCGGAGGCAGCGGCGTTAGCGATCTACATGGGCCATTCGCTACCCGCCTTACCAGCCAACCCTGTAGCTAGGCCGCCCTGGCTGTACTATCAAGTGACTGACAACCGGCCTCTCATTATATTCCACAGTGGGTCGATGGGAAACACAGACGAGCAATCCGCGGGCGTGCGATTACTAGCGACTGCGAGCCTTCCCCAGCTTGTAGAGGTATTTGTGGACGCTGGGGCCCAAGTCGGCGTTTTAAGTACAGCGATCGTATGCCCCTCTCATCCAGAAGCAAACCAAACCTGTGCTTATGAAACACTCCGCACCTGGCCTTCTATGCTGGCGGAGCTTATAGCCATCCGGGACAGACTGCAACCTCTACTGCCGGCACTTCTTGAAGCTCTTGGAAGTGTTACGGCACAAATTTACACGGACTCAACGGCGGCCATGCGGGATTTGTGACGTGTAGCCTCCAACTTGTCTGTCTCAAGAGACATTCATGACCTGCTGGACACGTGCCCCTGCCCTCTCCGACTGTCGTAGATACGGTGTAATACTATCACCGCTCATATTGCGGCTGATAGTTTGTCACGTTACGTCGGTTCCACGGCCCCTGCCCTTGCTGTGAACTGACCCACATGACCAATTTGTCCAACTAAAGGAAGATCTGCGTCGCGCCACACGTGCTCTCATCCTACCGTGTGAAACAGACCTTCCCAGTGGGCTCGCTCGCTGAGAGGAGGTCCTGCTGCGTAGACTACGAGTTGGGGTGGCCCTCTCTCCTGCGGTAACCCGGGCGTGGCCACCGCGATATCATGCTCCGTTTTCCATGACCTGCCCCTTCTGTACGGCCCCTGCCGAAGACGCCGATACCAATCACCTGATATAGACGTGCTCTTCTCTGAGTGCAGCGAGATCCAGACACTTTCGCGGCACAGGCCTGCATCCGGGGAGACCCCCCGATCTTCAGCGATGGCTGTAGGGGCCCCACCACCGCTCTCTTCTGGACTTCCTCCGGGAAACGGGTGCAAACGTGTACATGTAGGACTTTATGCCAAAGGGCATACTGTCGCCATTGAACAATGCTCTTCTCGCCTTCTTTGAATAATGATAGTTTTTTGGGATGCTTCAATCCAAAAACGTTGGTGTGTCTTTGTCTGTATTTTGTCTTAATTGTGCGTTCAGTGAAAATACATCCCTGGAGTAAGAGAACTTCGGCGTTTTGCTGAACTGCATAATGAGTATCTCGCTGTTCTTTCCAGTTGTGAAAACCCTGGGCCTTCATAGAAAAAAATGTAGCGGCACAATGATGTCAAACGCCCTTACTTCATGGAGGCACTCCTACCTGCATCTCGCTTTTAAAAGTGGACACAACGCAGTGTTTCTTAGTGTTGTCTGTGTCACCTAAGTCTTCGGGGAAGGCAGAGTTCGCTTGTTCGATGTTTCGAGCCCTTCCTGATGGATGAGAGAACGCAGCAGATCTGTGACCTCGTTGAAATGATTGACCAGGTGGGTGTCCTTGACCTGGGGAAGGGGACAAACAACAGTGCTCGGTGTAGGGAGGGCAGCTACAAGCAGTTTGGAGGCGAGACCATAATGGCTCCCAGCTGCCTTTCCGCTCGTTTTGTGCTTGTTTTGTCTCTTCCACCGGCTCAGCGGGATGCTCATGGTGCCGGGAAGAATTAATCCTTGGTCGGTATGCGCCCTTGCTCGCGCTCAGACTGTTCCGTGAGGTCACGGTACTCAGTGGAGGTGAGTCTTGTGAAGAGAGAGGTATCAGTTGAAGATGATGACATGATCTTTCAAGCTTGTGCAATCGCCCCCACCGAGGGCGACCAGGAGCCCTCGAGAGGTACACTTAGCTGTCGCTCGGCGATTCAATGATCGTACCGGCGACACCCATAGCACTACGTTCGCTTGATGCGCTATCAGGTTGACTCGAGGAGGCCCCGGGTAGCTCTTTAAAGTCGAGTATGGTCCCGAGAGAGAGAGGTTAAACATGTTTATTGTTTCTTATTAAAGAGTTCTTAGGGTGGCCTCCTCATTCCAGGAGTCCATTGGCACGGGCCGCGTCTTCTGCCCTCTCCACCAACTTGCGCTGTACGTCGAGGGAAGAGCTGGCCAAGGCGCTCTCCCAAAGCTAATAGATGTGGAAGGGATTGGGCGGGTCAACTGGGCTTTGTGTACAGCCGCCGACCATGTGAAAAAGTGTTCCAAACTCCCCGCAGAAGCGGCAAAAACGGGGATACCGGGTGGGGGCTATGTGGTGGTTTCTGCTAGGGTGGGGGTAAGTATTAGTTTGCAGGAAACGAGGTATTCTATCGCGAGCCTTGGGTAGTTGTTTGTGCGGTGGGGCGTACGTTTGTCTTTGTAGCCGATAGTGCGTGGTAATCTCATGAAACGAGACGAGATGAAGCGGACGCAGATCTTCTTCAGGTGCTCGGCCGGTCAATTCTCGAGCTGTGAAATGGGCAATCTCGTTCCCTGAGAGTCCAATGTGCGCAGGCGCCCAGATTATCTTGGCGGGTCTTCTTAGTGGCTTCTGTTGAAGTATTTTAAGTGCAGTTTTGTGTATTCTCCCGCTGGAAAAGTTGCGACAAGCCTGTGGAGAGTCAGTAATTACGGTCTCAACCTGGGTTTGGGTAAGCGCCAAGGCAATGGCCGCTTTCTCGGCGAGTAGAGGGTTGGCTCGGTCCAGTGATGCGCTGGTGCGGTGCTCTTGGCCTATAATAATTGTTGCTACTGAGGCCCGCCTTCCAGGATATAGGGCCGCGTCCGTGTACGCCACGGCAGGATGGCTTCCATACCGCTTTGAGATAGCACGGGCTCTTGCTTCTCAGCGGTCGGCGTGATGCACTGGGTGCATGTTTCGCGGTACCACAGGTACTGTAATGTGGCGCCTGATATCATGCGGGATGTCTGTGACTTGGGGTGTTGGGTGTTGAAGCGGAATCGATAGTCCAAGTCTTTAAAGGATGGATCTGCCGGTTTCTGTAGTGCCTAATCTTGCCCTCTGGTGGGATAGATGTGCCTCTATGAGTTCATCAGCTGTATTGTTGAGTCCGAGACGAAGCACTTTGTCTGTCGTGGTGCTGACTCGTAGGCTCAGAGCCTGCTTGTAGGCTTTTCGTATAATGGTGTCCAGTTGCTTCAATTCCGTTGATCAGAGCAGAGCATAGGGTATTGCGTAAGTGATCCGCGAGATGACGAACGCCTGTACGAGTCGGAATGTATCGGATTCAGCCATGCCCCTTGCCTTAGTTGTTAGGCGCTTCAGCATGTGTGTGACTTGCTCTGTCATGGTCTTGATCTTGTTGATTGTTATGAAATTTTTCTTCTCCGCCTGAAAGGTGACGCCCAGTATCTTAATGCTTTGAGCAGGGGTGATAATGTGCCCATCTATGTGTATGGCGATGGTGGATGTCCCTGAAGCTTTCTGTTTAGTTGGAGACACGAGCAATAGTTCGCATTTTTGAGGGGCGCAGCTTAGCCCGCGTGGCCGTGCGTAGTGATTTACTACGTCCGCTGCTTCCTGTAGGTGCTCCTCCATTGCTCCCACTGAACCTGTGCTGGACCAGATGGTAATGTCGTCCGCGTAGAGACCATGATTTATACCCTCAATAGAATTAAGTAGTGCAGGTAGTCCTATCAGAGCAGTGTTAAAGAGGAGGGGAGATAGTAAAGCTACCTGAGGAGTTCCACGTCCTCCTATTGGAAAGGTGTCCGTGGTGTAGTCCCCTACTTTGAGTATGGCTTTCCGATCTGTGAGGAAAGACTTGACATACTGGTAGGTCTTGACTCCGCAGTACAGGGTGTTCAGCTTTGCCAGGATGGCCGTGTGTTTTACATTATTGAAAGCGCCCTTTAAATCCAGTGCCAATATAGCCGTCGGGGAGTTACGAGTTGCGGGTCTCATTGCTTCTTTTTTGAGCTGGAGCAGTATATCCTGCGTTTATAAATGGGGTCGGAAACCCAATTCTGGGGGCAGTTTTCCCGTGTCTTCCAGAAAGGATTGAAGTCCTTTGAGGATGATATGCTCCAGGAGTTGTCCTATGCACGAAGTAAGAGATATGGGCCAGAGGTTCTCTATACTGGGTGGTTTTCCTGGTTTCGGGATCAGCCGAACTTCCGCGGTCTTCCAGTCCTCAAGTATTGTTCGTTCCTTCCAGATATTATTGAAGTAATTGGTGAGCTCCAAGAGCGACGGGTCGTCAAGGTTACAAGCATCCTTTTAGATATGTGATCCATTCATGGAGCTATGTGTCTTCTCAAAGTCTGCATGGCTGCGGTCACTTCGTGCAGTTGGATGTCTTCATCAAGCGCCCTGTTTGGTGCTCCTGAATACGGTGGTAGAGGTTCTGCTGGGTTTGTCTGGAGATACCTGTTCTTGAGGGCTGTGAGCAGGTCTTCCATATCTCCAGGAAATTGGTGTATAATTTTAGCCATGTTGTGTTGGGGCTCTGTTTTGCTTGCTGAGGAGTTGATGAGGAAGCGGAGGAGCTTCCATGTTTTTGTAGTGGTGAGGGTCCCCCGCAGGCCATCGCATAGAGAAAGCCAGTTTTCCCTGCAGAGAGAGTTGGCGTACTTCGCAGCTTCTTGTGTAAGCGGTGCGATCCGTTTTCGTAGTCTTCGATTGTGTCTCTGCCGCTTCCATCTTCGCTGCAAACTAGTCCTCGCTTCAGAGATGTGCAGTAAAAGGGAGTCGATGCACGGCGTGGCTGTGGTTGTCTTTATTATTTTGGTGTGTGCAAGGAAGTCCTGATGAAGTTGTTTGATCCAGTCGTGTAAAGAGATTTCGACTTGGGTTTCTTCGGCTGGTGAGCGGTTGCTCCGTTCCTCTCTGAGCTTCGTCCAGTCTGTGAGGCGAGCCCGACCTATTACTGCTTTGTAGTCCGATCCTATTACAGTGGTAGATAGGATGGCGTGATCGCTGCATTGATATTCGCCCGTGTGGATCCATTGAACTTAAGAAATGTTTTCGTAAAAGTCAGATCGGGAGCTGTATCTCTGGTGACGCTTGTGCCAATGCGTGTACGACTACTGTGGTCTGTGACAATCATGAGGTCTTGAGATTCTATCAGCGAGTGTAGTCTAGTGCCTCTTGGGTTGGTGTATGCGTATCCCCACATAGGGTGAGCAGCGTTGAAATCCCCTTTAATGACAAACGGGTTGTTGGCTGCTTTGAGTGTCGCTTGTTCGATTACTTGCTGAAGAATAAGTGGGGAGCTTTTAGGCCTGCAATACACATTCAAAACGTACAGCGAGCGGGCCTTCTTGTGTACTTGTGGTATTATTTTAGGTAGAATGTCAATTTCTTCGGACTGCTTAAGTGGGTGTTGAATTTCCACGTATCGTTTTCTGACCAGAGTGTGCAGGCTTTTGTCTGTGCCTGTTTCGTACGTTATATATCCTGGAAGGCGAACTGGTGTATTAGTTTCTTGCTAGGCTATAATTGCTGGTATCGTCGTGGAAGAGGAGATGTATTGGTAGAGTGATCCATATTTGTTCTTGAAACCTCTCCATTTCCACTGCCATATACATATTCCTTGTCCGTGAGATAATTTATTACTGCGTGGATGAAGGTTCATTTTGATTCATGGGTGAGGACAGACGTGTGGGGTTGGCGTTATCTGTTTTGGTGGTCTTCCTGGGTCGGGTATTGAAGTCGGCTTCCTCCAGAACCTGCACCCGTCCCTCTAGCCTCGTTAGGTTGGAAGTTATTTGTTTCAGTGTTTCCATAATCTGAAGGCTTTGCACACTTTGGGATACTTGAATGGCGTTGATAGCATGCGCCACGTTTACCTGTGCCTGCTCTTCCATTGCGCACTGTGGGAAGATAACGTTCGAGTTATTGTCTGGCTGCAATAGGTTATTCGGCTGTAGGGCTTCTTCGGCTGGTTGTGGCGGTATGGTCACTGCGCGATTGCGCTGTTCTGGGGAGGGCCTTTGTGTGTTTACAGAGCTGGACGCTTTCCGGTAATTGTTTAACTCTTCCTTCATTGCCGCCATGTCTGCGCGCATGGCTGCTATCTCATCCCTAAGCATTTCATTTTCTTCTAGCAAACGTTTCTCTGTTGGTGTGAGGGAGTTATGAGCTGTGGGATCGACAATCTTTGCCCAGCTCACCAGATGCAGCGATGTCTGGGAGTTTTGGGAGCCTTCTCGGTTTCCTCTCGTGGCGCTTGGGGAACGGCCTCGGGAGGAGGCCCGCGACTTGGACTCCGAGCGCAGCCTGCAGCCACTCGAACCCCTGTCGGGTCCTCTGGAGCCGCCTCTGCGCGGTTGGGATCTGGAACGGGAGCGGTCCTGGTTTCTCCTCGGTCGTGGAGACGGAGACCGGGAGTGGCCCGAACGGGGGGGCTGGCTATTACCCACTTGCTTCCGCCGATTCACCGGGGGCAGGAACCGCGGTGGGCACGCCTTAGACACTGTGGTATGGGCGCCCCTGCAGAGAAAGCACTTTGGGTGGAAGTCATGTTGGTTGCTTGTCAACGGGGATCCGCATGTCTTGCACTTGGGCGTTTTCAGTGGGTTGGGAAACACGTGGGCGCTGCTGCCCACTTGGTGGCAAGTGTCGCAGTATGCTATCGTGCGCTTGTACAGGTAGCAATATTGTTATTACTCCAGCGACATAGATGCTGAACGGTACCTCCTTGCCATTGAACGTGAGCAGGAAGGTGCCGGTGTTTCCCATCCTTCTGCAGGTGAGACGTTCGTGGTTCGGGGCCACAATGGCTTCTTGGACTTCCTTGGGGGTGCAATTCAATCCGATGTTGTAGATAACGCCCTTGCATGAGTTGCCCGGAGAAACGCCGTAGGACGAAACTTCGAAGGTGTTATTGCCAATCGTGAGTTTCTTGATAGAGTTAAGCGCTGCAGTGGTCGCCGGCGATGGAGTGCTTACTATGAGAACGTTCTGTTGTTCATCGATGCGGATCTTTATCTCCGCAATGCCACATCGGAGATTGGCTTCGCGTGCGATAGCTTTCGTCAGGTCCGTAGGGCTCACCTTACTCAGCTGGTGGCCGTTTCGTGGACGGATTGCCAGCTTGTAGTCGTCAGCAGGAAGCGGTAGGTTTTTTGGCTTGCGCGCCACGTGGCCTTGGCGGAGGGCCGGTTTTAGCGGCGTCGGGGTCGGGAGCTGTTGCATCTTGCGGCGTTGCGACCGGCTTGTAACTTCTATCCACGGAATGTGGGCATTCTCATTTTTTCCTCTGGCGGAGCATCGTCGTGGACGTCACGCATTTCCATTGCTTCGTCTTCGGATGGGCCTAGAGACAGGTGGGTCGGATGTCCAGCGGCCCCGTCGAGTGGCCTGTCGGCCATCTACAGAGGTGGGGCTGGCGTGGTTGTTGCTAGGCCTAACGTCCGCTTCGAAATTTCAAGTGACCGTAAAACTCGTAAAAGTGGACTTACTGCCCGAGGTTTGGTTCCGGCGCACTCCTGATGACTTTACGTATGCAGTCCGATGGTTGCAGTCTGTCACCAAAAAGATTTCACCAGAAAAATTCAAACAATTCTGGAGCCGAGGCGAATTCCATCTAGGTGGCAGTGATGATGATAATAGCCCCCACATGGTCCCGAGAGCTTGCTCCATGGACGATGCGAAAGGTATCTCGGAGACATTGCTCGTACTATCCGCATAATAGCGTGGCCGCACGTTGTCGGGGGTGGTAGGGTCACCCTTGAAGTGACGACACTGGCCTGTGCTTACTGCATTGTCGTGGCGGTACTCCAAGCAGTTAGCTCACCAGGGCTCGTGCCGTCGCTCTCCTTGTTAATGGTTTGGTCGCACCGAGCGCATGCCCATCGCACACCATTTTACTCAAACTAGGGCTCGGAGCCAAGAAGGCTCAGAAAATTGGGCATGGCATTGGCCGTACCCATCTTCACAAGCCGTATGCCCATCTTGTTGGGCGGAATGCCCCTCCACGACGTCCAGCCGGTGGGCGAAGGTAAGTAGAAAGGTATTTACATGGCAGGGGCGACAGACGATTATTGCATTTTATTGACAATTACAGCGAAGTGAGCGGATACGTTCCCAAATTTTCTTGACCTTCGGATGCGCGTGAATGGGTCAGCACAGCCTCCGCGATCAACGTTCGGCATCACGCCGTTGCTCCGGCCGTCCCAATCACCCGGAGCTATGCGGCTTCACATGAGTTGGGCCGCTTTGCGCCCTAAATGCACGGGCATTATCCGCTACTACCGATTGGAAATTTCTGGCGCAGAAATAACGTTCTGTTCGCTAAAATGTCATCATTTTTAGGTATTATCCCGGCTTACGTACGTTATATAATCTGTATGAAAATCCAGTTTAGTAGAGCGTGGGGCGCGATCGCGTCACACCCACGACGGATGCCTGTGCCCTTATCTAGCCTTCCAATTATTGCCTATTGGGCGAAAGCATCCGTCTTATTTTTAGAATTACCACGTTTAAGGACGCTTACGTTAAGCGACTCCCTGAAGGATGTGGCAATCGTCTCTATACATGCGCGTTAAGCAAGTTGCGGTTTCAACTTCAGTCGCACAACTTAAAAAACTTAGGTGATTCTCGATTTCATTGTATTCTTAAACAAATTTCGGTAGCCACAGGCAAGCCCATTTTTCCTATTTTGGAATGAACACCAGAGACATTTAAATTTTCAAAACTGATTTCAAAGCACACCTATGTGCTAAGGAATGATGGCAGCTTTCATGTTTGCGCTGGACATTAGCCACTTATGCACCCAATAAAAGCTGGAAACCAAACTGGCTTACGTACTTTATGTAATCTGCATGGACAGCCGAGTTAAGTAGAGCGTGGGGCGCGATCGCGTCATACCCACGACGGATGGCTGTACTCTTATGTAGCCTTCAAATTATTGACTATTGGGTGGAAGTAGCCATCTTATTTTTAGAATTAACACGTTTAAAAAGGATTACGTTGAGCGATAGCCCAAGGTTCCGGCAATCTGCTCTAAACATGCACGTTAAGCAAGTTACGGTTTCAACTTCAGTGGCAACAAAATAAAAAAAAACGTAGGTGCACGCCTATTTTATGGTATTCCTAAACGTAGTTCGGTGTCCACAGGCAAGCCATTTTTCATACTTTGGAATGAACACCCAATACATTTAGGTTTTCAATTACTGATTTCGAAGCACATCTATGTGTTAAGCAATGATGACAGCTTTTATGTTTGCTTTACTCATCAGCCACTTATTCACACACTAAAAGTTGGAAACCAAATGTGTACTGAACAGTCGTCCAAAAGCTGCATAGTTTACTAAACATTTTTTTACAAACTATTGTGCCCTCATATTGACCAATGAACACTTTCAAGGCATCTGCACGTCTTCACAAACGGAACAGATCCCACACGATGCACTATGCGATCCATGGGCTTGGACACAAGTTTTTTGCGGTAGGTGGCCTTTGCCCGTGACAGTTGCACCAACACTGGCAAGCAGGGGCTTCAGAAACTTGGCAATCACTACGAACAGACTGGTAGCAGCATGTTTATCTCTTGCTGGGCACGTCAACAGAGGGCAACGTTCTAAATGAGGCAAAATCAGTGCTTTCAGCTGCATGAACACATTACTTTTCACTATGTGTGGCAGGGCGCTGCCAGCGGCTTTTTAAGTGCGAATGCACTTTATAAGCGACCCCAAACCTTCCATCACCGGCGGCAGCGTCAGCGGCGGCGGCGGCCGCAGTTCTCCTCTCTATATATAAAAAAAAACAGCATCCGGCGCCAGGTTTCGATCCGAGGACTTTGCGGCCGCAGCGTGACGCTCTACCGACTAAGCCACGGACGTGACGCTGATATCAGTGTTAGTAACGCGCCTTATATCTTTAATGCAGTCCTCCTCTCTATATAAAAAAAACAGCATCCGGCGCCAGGTTTCGATCCGAGGACTTTGCGGCCGCAGCGCGACGCTCTACCGACTAAGCCACGGACGCGACTTTTTTCTTTTTTTGTAACAGTAACTTTATTTACAAATATACATACAGGGCCAGAAGAAGTGGATACAGAGGTTTCAGAGAACAGTGCAACATCCTTCGCTCACACAGACAAATAATCGCGTTCGGGAACTGAACAAGCCAAGACAAGATTCAGCGTGTTTGGCCAGGGAAGTGGAAACTATTCGTAGACAGTGCCAGCAAAGCCACGCAGTGCTGGCGTGGTGCCTATTAGAAACACTTACAAATGGGCGATGGTGTCATTTGTTTACAGTATACGGTAATGTAATGGGGACGAGGGGTTGGGCGTAGAAGTCGTTAGTGGGCAGAAGTGGCCCATGGTGCTGTCCCGCTTCCGACCCTCAGATCAAGTCCCATCTCCTTTGCTGTTCTACCTTAAACTCCATGAGGGCTCGTGAGCCCCGCGTCAGTCAGTCGCGAAGTTCAGTGTCTGAATCGGGCCCGTCGAGGGCGGCCACTGCCCACTGCGCCTTCTGTACAAAGTGCCTCCACGCTGGCCGCGGGTTTTCGGCACATTCAACCACGTCGACTCTCGCCCTCCATAGCGAGTGGAGACCTATGACGTGGACGCAGTCACGGAGGAGCGGGTGCTCCGAGGCCGCCTCCAAGAACCGCAAGTTCATCCAGGTGAGCTGCCAGTACGTGTCGAAAGAGCACTGCAGCTCGTCCCAGAAATACGACGCCGTGTAGCACTCCAAAAAGACGTGCTCTGCCATCTCCCTCCTTCCACACAACAAGCAGTTGGTCCCTCCAGGAAGAAAGAAGCCCCTCTCTCCCTGTCTTGCCTTAGTGGGTAGAACCCCTGTGTGAAAGCGGAAGAAGAAATCCTTCGAACCAGAAGGAATGGGGAGCTTCCGCACTCGCCGGAGGACGTCACTTTTCATGCGCCCAGGAGGTGGTGAGCGATACATGGGGGGTGGAAGGATCTGTTCCACCAGGTCCCAGTACAACTTCTTCGGGGCCACTGCGCACAGGTACTCCCAAGAGAACAGTCCCTGCAAAAAGGCCACCGCTGCCGCCACTTCTTTGTAAAAGCCCGTTGCCCGGTTACTATGTGTAAACTCCGCTGTTGTTGGCAGCCAAGCGGCCAAATGTGAGGAGCCTACGTTTTGCAGAGCAGCCCGAAGGAAACCGTCGCGACGATCCCGGAAGAACAAAAAACGTTGCACTGTCAGCTTGAGCTCCACGTTAACAAGCCCGAGGCCACCCGCTTCCGGACTCCAGAAAATGTTCGTGCGACGCATAGGCTCGTAGGTGGATCGCCAGAGGAATACTGCGAACATCCGGTGTAACTTGGCCACTCAGCCTGCGTCGATGATCGATACTCTGGCCAAGTACAGGACGGCCGGGTATAACACGGCATTGCAAACATGTGCCTTTGAGAAAAAGGCGATGTGTCGCGCTCGCCAGGGCTCCAACTTCCTACCCGCGGCTGCCAGCTTTGACTGCCAGCGGGGGGCAATGGCTCGGCCGCAGTTCAGGTTGACTCCGAGGTAGCGGGTGATGGCCTCCCTCCATCGGACTCCGTAGAGCTGTGATGGTTTGGTGGGCCATTCACCTAGCCATGCTCCCTCACACTTTGAAAGATTCAGCTGAGCACCCGAAAACCGACAGAATGATTGCGCGAGCGCGACGATCTCCCTCACCTGATCTTTCGATGAACATACGAAGGCGACATCATCCGCGTAAGCCAGGACTCTTAGTTCTTCGTCGCCGAGAACCAAGCCTTTTACTGACTTCGATGCCATTGCCATTCTGCAAAGTGGCTCTATATATAATGCAAACAGAATCGGGGACATGGGGCAGCCCTGCCTGACCGACCTTCTCACGGCGATGGGGCTCCCCACCTCCCCATTCATAATGATGCTGGTGGTGATTTCAGTATAGCAGATCTTGATCCAGTCCACCATTTCGTCCTCTATCCCGCACCGATGGAGGAGCATCAACAGAAAGGCGTGGTCTACTTGGTCGAAGGCCTTTCTGAGGTCGAGTTGCAAGACAGCAAGGGGAAAAAAACCTGACTCCGCCACCTCACAGACAATCCTCATGCGGTGTAGGTTGGTGTTTATTGAGCGGCCTCTGAATCCGCATGTCTGATGTGGTCCCACCACACTGCTGAGGGCCTTCTGAAGCCGTCTGGACAGGATTCGGGATAGGATTTTGTAGTCTGTTGATAGCAGACTGATAGGCCTGAAATCTTCAACACTGGGTGCCGTATCTGGAGACGTTTGTTTCGGTATAAGGACCAAATTACTGCTCCGCATTGAAGGTGGCAGCAACTTTGTGTTTTTGACGTTTTCGAATACCGACGCCAAAACAGGGCTGATCTCCTCTCGGAATACCTGGTAGAACTCCGAAACGATCCCATCCGGCCCCTGTGACTTATTCTTTGGCAATTCCTTTATAGCGCTTTTGACCTCTTCGACCGTGATGGGGTTGTTTATGACGGCCTTAACGTCCTCCGGGACCTTGGGCAGCTCATCGAGGACATCCGGCGGAGGAACATCGGGAACAGCGCGCGAGAACAAGTTTTCGTAGTAGTCGCCGAAGGCAGCCGCCACCTCCCTGCTCCCACGAGCGAGCCCATTAGGGTGGTTGACCTCGGAAATCGCTTTAGTGGCAGTCCTTGCCCGCTCGAAAGCACCAAAAAGTTTCGACGGCTGTGCCTCGGCCAACACTCGCTGCTCCCTACTCCGCACAAGAGCCCCCCAGTACCGCTTTTCCAGCTCAGTACGGATCTCCTCTTTAACACTGCGAATGTCCTCCGAGAATTCCCCCGGCCTCTCCTCGTCCGCCTCCACAAGAGAGCGTAGGCACTCCGTGAGTCGACTTAATTTCGCCTTTCTGTCTCTCGCATCCTGTCGTCCGATTGCGATTGCTGCATTTTTAACCCGTTTTTTGAAGCGCTCCCAGGCGACCCCATCGATGGGTGCAGCATTGAGTGCTTCAATTTCGCCTCTTATGCGATCAGCGAAGGCCGCATTATCGAGGACCGTAGTGTTCATCAGCCAACGGCTGCCAACCCCTCCCTTGATTTCGCGCTCAATTCTGATGGTACATGTTACCAAACCGTGGTCCGAGAAAGCAACAGGGGTGACGGCGTAGTCAGTCACTAACGGCAGCGCATCGGTCGTCAAGTACACCCGATCTAAGCGAGCCTGTGACGTGCACGCCATATGGTGTAGCGAGAAGTTGACCACCCAAGCTGGAGGGCGACATCGTTCAGGTCACCCTCTCGAAGGACTGCTTTCAAAACACGCGCCGAAGCGTCCGCCACGCCCCTAGCACCTGCTCTGTCGCTGGCAATAACAACGCAGTTGAAGTCGCCTGCCAGGACGAGTCGACCCGGAATCACCAGGATGTCACGAAGGGAAGAGAAGAAATCGGAGCGCGCCGCCTGATCGTTCGGTGCATAAACGCAAACAAAGCGCGTAAGCTCCCCTCCCACCAGGACATTGACGGTGCAAAAACGCCCGTCCATCGCCAGCTCGCAGTCGATTACGGTTAAGAAATTATGTTTGCGAATTAGAATAGCGGTTCCGCCCGCACGGGTAGCTGTAAGGGTGTAAAAACACCAAAATTGGTGACCAAAAAAACGTACAAAATTTTTAGCGCCCTCTCGAGAAGCAATTTTGGTTTCTTGTAAAAAAGCAACGTCTATCTTGTTTTCATTAAGGAGGTCGGCCAGCCAATGCTTCCGTTTCTGCGAGGTTAGACTTACCACATTTAATGTGCAAGCGTGACTGCGCTCTGTTGTGGTGTCATGGTGTGAAAGGCGCTTACCGACTGGGTCTTCAACTCCTTCCGCTCGTTGAGCTGCCCTCGGGGTTTGTTGACCCGGTCTCTCCCTGGCTTGGATGGTTGGGGGCTGCGCCGCCTTGTTTCCCGCGCGCCCTCCGCCCCGTCTCCACGCCCGCGGTAGCGGGTTGACGCGGTGCTGCTGCGTCCTTTGTCGGGGGATACTCGTCGGCGTCGGCTCCGTCGGTCCCTCCTGGCTGGTCGCTCGGAGCGGGCACCTCCTCTCCGTCCGGTTCGGCCGGCTTCTCCTCTCCGCTCTGCTGCTCGTCCGCGTTGGGCTTGGCGGTGGGTGGGGGGGAAGTCTCGGTCGCGCTCTCCGTAACCGGTTCCTTGGGGTCACCGCCTGCCTTGCTCTCAGCTGCAGCAATGGCCCCGGGCGCAGCGGCTGTCGATTTCGCCGCCTCGATATCCTCCGCGTCCATAAAGTCGTCCATCGTTTGCGGGGCCGACCGTTGCTTGGTTTTAGACGCGTAGGTTTGCACGCAGTCCGCGTCAATGTGACCGAAAGAACGACATATCCGGCACCACGTGGCTCTGCATTGCCTGCGTATGTGGCCTAATTGCCTGCAGCGTAAGCAAAGGGGGGGCCGTCCCGGTACGGCGATCAGAATCGGCACGCCGTCGATCTTCGCTTGGTGGGGCACCTCGTTGAGCGCCTCGGCGTCGCGGGGTGCCAGCTGCACGGCTCTGGTGTTCGTTTCAGCCTCCTCTAGACCCGGGATCCTCCATTTCTCACGAACGACCCGCTTCACTTTCCCGAAGCGGCCAAGTTGTTGGGCGATGAGGACGTCCGGGACGTGGTGTGGAACCCAGTGCACCGTGATCTCTTTCTCCTGTACGTTCGGGTCGATCACGACGCACTTCCTCCCTTTGACTGTGATTTCGGACTTGTATGCCAGGGGAGCCATGTCTTCTCCCGTCTTGAAAGTGATCATCCATACGTGATTGAACTGAAAGCCTCCAAGGCTGGTGATGCTTTTCAGCTCGATAACAGCTGAGAGGCCCGCTGCGATATCTTGGATTCCGTATGGACGGGCTGCCTGATTACAGTGCAGAAACAGCGAATTCTCCGTCACCTTTCCCTTGGGCAGGGTGGGGAGACGCATCCTGTACTCCGATGAGCCAGGGACGGTCGCCGGTGTGCCGGGGAAGGACCGGTTTGACGCGGGTGTGCCTGCCGAACGCGAGGAGCTCGCTCCTGATATGACCGCTCCCTTCGGTGTCCGACGGGAGACCAGCCACGGACGCGACGCTGATATCAGTGTTAGTAACGCGCCTTATATCTTTAACGCCTTCAAACTACGTCGCAGCGGCGTGCGTTGGCGACTCAGCGGCGTTATAGCGGCTTGATAACTGCGTGGTGTACACGTGATACTACAAACCCGATGGAAGAGATGGAAGAGAAGGCGGTGTTATGACTCACTGGCGCCATGTTTGCGAGGGTCAGTCGCCCGCCGGTCGACCACCCCACCGCTTGTCGAAGGAAACGAAAGGAGGCGGACAAGACGCCGCGGCGGCCACTGATTGACAGCGGCTTTTGAGCGGCGTTGAGTGTTGTTGCCCCAAAAGGGATTAAGGAGCCGCCGGTATTCCCCCGGCCTGAGCAACTGAACGCGTGTGCGCGTGAAAGCCCAGACGGCGACGACCGGACAATGGGACCCCGTGGCGGCGGCAGCACAGCGAAGAAGGCAGTGGCAATGGTCAAGCCATTAACCCTTCCCGGAGTGATTCCACGAACCTTGTTAATCTGTGCTGTTAGGCTCCCTGGGAACGCAGCGCGCGGCAGACACCAAAAGAATACGCGGCGCCGCGCGGGTCCTGACGAGTGGCAAGGGTGTGTGTGTGTGCGTGTGCTGTGCATCTGCCGACATACCTGAAAGGCGTGTCCCTACCCGGGGGCGGTGCTTCACAAGGAGGAACGTACACATCACCATTGGTCCGCATTGTTTTGTATGGGGATCCCTAACCTAGGGAACTAGGGATCGGGGGTCAACAAAAAGGGCGTGCTGCGGCCCGCCAAGATCCGTCATCTCTCTTCTGTCTTCATCTCGACAACTCACTGTAAAAATGTAAATAAACCCGTTGAGTTTGCTCTAAGCTCTCCCCTAGTCCTGGCTCGACGGAGCGACGGCGACCGGCCCCGCTACCCGCAGACTGCGGTCGCTACAACTCGCTACAAGACGCAACAGCGGCGAGGCGGTGGGCTGCGGGGGCCGAGCGCAAGCGCCGCAAGCGGGCCGACAACCGTGCATTCGCACTTTCACATTCTCCCCCTCGGGGAAATGCGGGGGAATTTTTTTAACACCTACCACAACAGAAACAAATTCTAGACTTAGAAAGTGCAAGCCTCCTCGTGTCTGCAAGCTAATAAGTCCCATCGCAGTCTGAGTGGAAGGCTTCTTTTCTTGCAGGGTGGGGCAGGAAAAAACATGTCCTGCGCGATTCAACATGCTTCGCTAGAAAGTCTGCAACGTATGTGTTGCTTGCACGTTCCACAGCCGCTGGACTGGAAGAGAAAATTTTCTTATTAACTGTTGTTCCTCGAAATTCCTTAGGCAAGCGGACTTCATGACCTGGTCGGCCGGTTGGTCAGCTCAACAAAATGGAGCTGCAACAAAGTTCTGCGTGATCTCGGCAGCGAAAACACGCAGCAACCAAGGCTCTGCAAAGCCGTTTAGGGGAGCCGGTGCAAGCTTCTTAACCATCGGCTAATACCGCCACCTCGCGGCGCGCTCCAGCGTTAGGCGAATTGACGGCCGGAGCAACGGGGCGCCGCCGGACACCGATCGCGGAGGCCGTGGACTGAGTCACGTTCATTCTTCTCATGGTTTCTTTAAATAATCATTTTTTTGCTTGGGATGCATAAACCCAAAAACATTGGTGCGTCTTTCTCTGTCTTGTGTCATAATTGTGCTTCCCACCCCTGGCATCATGTTTGCGATCTTTCCTGACACCTACGTAGACGCACGTTCATATAGCTTTGTTCCTCACGCACCGCTATCCCATATCATTTGAACTAGAGATAGCACCCCAAAATAGAGGCACCGATCCCGCCCCATTCTCCTTACCATCACCAGTGAGGAGCGCTTGGAGGTCGCCCGGTGTTATTCAGATGCCCAAGTCGAAGAAGCCTGCCCCGCTTGTGCGACGGCACCACACCCCTTCCTAAAAGTGGCCTGTTGCCCGACGGACGACGGAGAAGTCGCCGGCCTAATCATCCCAGCTGAGGCCAAATAAAGTTGTTCTGTCTGTCTGTCTGTCTGTCTGTCTGTCTGTCTGTCTGTCTGTCTGTCTGTCTGTCTGTCTGTCTGTCTGTCTTGCACTGTCTGACGTTAATTGTCTTGCGTAGATTTTTCCTCTGTACTCAGAGAGAAACATAAACCCGATCGACATTAATCTATGACTTTCACTTTAAGTGGCGGAGGTCCCCAGTTTCTTGAACTGGTGAACACCCGTCGCCATACAATACCGTTGTTTCCCGTTAGTGAATGCGACACTGCAGCAAAATCCTCCAATTGAAAAATAAAACCCTACGACCAACACAATTGCACAACATCTGTGTTGTAAAATCAGGCTCAGAGGCAGCTAATCTTATTTATTTACACCCGCCTAGGTATTGGTGGTAAGTGTGGTGCACAGGGCAGTTTGTTTTGTAGTACACTTCACGTAGTAAAGGTGTACATTATGCCGCGGACCGCCGACAAACACACGCCATGTTCTTCTACGTCTCCTGGCACTCACGGAGTGTTATAGCACATTTGTAAGCAATCCTGTACTTATACGTCTTTACACGTAAACATACGTAGTTGAGCGATTTCCAACGCTATTCTTCGAACTTCATTACTCCTCATTCTTGTTAAAGTGCTGCTGTCATGCCACTACAGTGAAAAATGCACCCAATACGGAGTAGTACCTGTTAGAAAGGCTCGTAAACGAGAATTTGGATGGTTTATGTCGGAAAGTGCAACCAAAGAATGGACAACAGCTTTTGTAAAATCTTGCGCACGGTGAAAATAAGATTATGCTGGCAAAGTTACGACAAGCACTAGTGTAGGTAATACAGAAAGGTAAAAAACTGCTTAATGTGAGGCCGGTTACGCGCAGAAAAACATTGTAGGATCGGTGAACTTAGCACTGGGTGCTTCAAAAAAACTTAAAAAGTGAACAGTTTGTCACACTGCGAGCTATGCCGTGTCCGAGCGCCTCGCATATTACTGTTTCGCAGTAGGCAGGACACGAATCATGAAAAACCATGAACGATCCATTGACATTGATAACAAAGGCCCAAGCAGAGTTCGTGGAGTCTGCGTGGAAGCCTTTTTCTTGCAGTCTTAGAAGCCAGGCCATGGCGCAATGGGGCTTGGTCCGCCGGCCCCGTAACACTGCCCTCAGCCAAAAACGATCGTCCAGGTGGAAGCCCCAGTGACACGGCTGGAAGGCTGTTTCATTGATCTCTTTCACCTATGCGGTGCTGTGATGGACAGCTTGACCTCATCGTAGCAGTCGTTGAGTGCAGGCCGCAATAGTTAACGCGGCTTACGATGGGTTGAGTGCCATCTCAGAAGACGGTTGGTGTGCGGTTGCGGATATTTGTGCGATATTTGGCACTGTGATCGGGGCCTCCTGTGTTGTTGTTGAGGCGTATCTTCTTCACACGCTGTTAGTCTAGTGTCTTCAGTTCACGGCGGCGGAGCTTTTCCCATCCGCAGAACAGCCCGAAACTATCCAGAAGAGAACTCGATGGCATCAACGCGCCACTCGAAAAACTAGACGGCAATACCTCGCCTGAGGATCAGATAAGATGACTATGTGTGATGAGGTGTGTCTGCAGCGGTTCAAGAGCGGCTAGTCTCGGAGGCAGCAAGACTGCCACTCTCGCGGTGTAGGCTTAAGGACCGTTGCCTACGCTTCTGTCCAAATTACTACGCACCTTTCAGAGAGATGACGGCCATCCGTCGCAATGTAGGCCCGACGAATATCTGCGACGCTACCGCGAGAAGCCGGTGCGCCCCAAAAGTCAGCGGTGCGTCAGTGGCTCAGAGCACGGGCAGCGATGACTGGCCGTGACGCAGGCCTAAGTCCTTCCCTCCAACCGCAAGCCTTCGGCCACCATCACGTTCGTGTCCAGTGAGAAATCTCAATGACTATAGTAACCTTCTCCTTAGCCATACAGACAAGTGCGTCTCTGAGTCGCCGCCTCTAGAGCATCTCGTCTCTGAGATCGTCGAAGGTGAGGGTATGACTTCTTTCATGAGTTTCTCCGCAATCATTCACACCTGTGTGTTTCTGCGTGTAGTTCATTAGTGTGCTTAAGTGCCCATTCCAGCTTTGTACATCCATCCAGTTATTGTATTTGGTGTCGGCGTTTCTGAGAATGTAGTCCGGGTTCTTGACTTTCAACGCGGTCCAGACCAAGATCATTTGCAGTATGAACAGCGAAATCCGTGCCGCCGGAGATGAAGACGATGGGCTTGAGGAAGACAGGTCCCCAGCGCGCGACGACCGCAAGACCATGAAGAACCAATCAGCGCACTGGGAACCATGCCGCACGAAAGGGCTGGGTACAAGCGTCCATGGTAGAGTCTGCAGAGGCTGCAGGCCAGCCTTTTCCTACTCGTCTTCATTGCCAGGCCATGCGCCATGGGGCATTTTACACGTGTACTATGACAAAACGTATTGTTTCGTCGAATCCGTATCTCCCTTGGTCGTCATATTTTCCCACCGCTTTACATGCTTACTGAGTCGTTCCGGTTTGTAATAGATGTGACTGCAGATGTTACACAGCACCATTCAGTACTTCTTTGTCGCGAAAACTATTTTACATTAACATTCTTTGCCTTAGTGGTGTTGTTGCCTCCATGGGTGTAAATACTTTTTTTTACTACGGCTCGTCCGGATGATTCAATACTTCGTAATCATAAAGACTTCTGAATGAAGTTTGGTATCAGTCGACACGACGCCGGACTTGTCCCTGATAAGCGAAGGTGTTTATTCCACCTGATATAATAGAGAGGACTAAGAAAGCGATCATAATTGATTTGGGTATAGAAGTTGGATCCACTGAGACAAACAAAAAAAAGCACAAGCCAGTAAGCTGGAACGCTTTCCGACAGACCAGAACTGAGCTCGTGGGTGAAGGAGCTCCTACAAGATGCAGAATATGCAACTGAAAAGCTGCTAGACGAAGAAAAGATGGTAGCTCTCGATAAGTGCCTACTGAAGCATTGGAAACAAAAAAGTCAATTGTAAGGCGAAATGAAACGCTTCTAACTGGGCAGGTCACTGACAGAAAAGCTCGCCGTACTAAATAGAGACATAGTGCAATATTTGTTTTATTTCGTAAAGCAGAGCTGGCAGACAGTAGCCATATGAAGGGAAAGAACGTCTAGCCAAATTCTTCCGCTTGATACGACACCTCACACATCGGGAAGGTACACTGTAAAAAATGGCCAATTTTATGCAGAAAGCTACTGGTAAAGTGTTGCCGGACACATTTCTGTAATTTAGACAACGGAAAGAATTTTATGAACGGACATTCCGTAGTACGGAAAGGCCGTAACAAAACAAAAACTCTGTTGCAAAAAGCACGTCTTTCCGTAATTGATAGAACCTTCAGAAAAGAAAATACTAAAATACTTCGACGAGGAATCGAACCCGCGACATTAATCGAATGGGCACGATGCTCGAGACCACTGCACCACCGCACAAAAGCGGCACTTGGGTCGAACAACCTGTATACTACATGGATGCCGACCCTGCGTGTGCCATACATCGGTGTTTACTAGCCGGCTTACAGATTTCCTGGCTGATAAAGCACGATTTCTTACATAGCGCTTGCGCAGTAAGGTTCCGCGAAGCCCGCACAATAGTTGATCGCCATCAACTCCGCTGTTTCGAGAAAGCGCTCGCAGAAATGTGTGTGACTGGCTGCGACTGCGATTTCGCACTGCATAAACAGTGCTTGCCATGCCTTGGTTTTAAACTTTAGGCTAAATACTTCGGCCCATATTGATTCCTTACGAACTAAATTACCTTCTGCAACTATGTTTCTGCACTCAAATGACCTTATATTTTCTACAAGTGGCTGGTCACACACGCATGTGAAGTTTGCAGGTTCGGGGCAGCGACGTCGCCGGAGCGTCGTAAAGACAAGATACAGCGCTCGTGTGGAGTGGTATGGGCCTCATGGTCCTCACTAAGTTTACTACACTTTAAACACTAACGAAACAGAGCCGCATTCATTACGCCACGAATTTTGTCGGGGCACAGTTTTCGCTTCTCGATCGATTCCCGACGATCGACACGACATTATATTTCTTGCATTTAGGAATGTCATCCTACGAATGTCATCCTAAAATAAAATGGGGCCGAACATATGCTACTTATGCTGGCCGCCACATAAAATAGAAATTCTTGTAATTTCACGAAGCCATGCTGCGTTTTCTTTTTGGGTAACCTGTAAAACTACATCAACTTTCTCACTGACGGGAAAGCAAACATCACACTTGGGCAAAGCTCACTGGGTGGTTTCATCCTTTGAAACACGGGTGCCCCAAGGGGTCAGTTCTATCACCAATCCTTTTCGTCATCGCTTTGACAGGACTCTGAACCAATCCAGAAAGTATAAAATCTCAATCGCAGGTTTTACGCGGACTATGCGACCTTCTGAGTAGCAAGAGGCAATGTGAAAGTTGTGGTGCTTTACAGAAGGCAGTGGATGAAATTTGGTTTCTACATTAGTCTGGAAGTTAAATACAGTAATGCAACCGAATCAAAGCAAATGAGGACTTGCCTCCTGATTTGGCTTCAACCCTGAAATGGGCAGCAAAAAAAGGTTATCCCGAAAACAGTGCAGCAAATCCTAAAAGCTTTGCAAAAATCATTTGAGAGCAAAATTGTTCGGCCTTTGAAAGTGCTGGGGTAAGAAAGAACACTTTCAATGGCCCTGAGAAACAAGTAACTACTGCAACGCCAGATATCAGCTCAGTTACCACCAATCAGACAGACATGTGTCCCCAAAAAATTATCCCGCCGATTGATGAAAACATGAAACGTGGATTCACAGTACTTCGATCTTAGGAATTTAAATAATAGGTATTGCCGTTTTTTGTAGCCATAACCCTGCAGTACACGCCCCAGCATTGACAGGAGGTGAAAATTCTGAAACTAATTATGACCCGTAAATGTAACTGGGTGTAACGATGGGGTCATCGTCCAAACCCACTGTCAAAGAATTGTGTTTCAGGAATTTTTTGAAAGAAAAAGAGAGCGGCTTCCTACTGAGAATTTGCGATGAAGGCGGCTTTGCCGAAAGATGTTTCCGCTAACTTGCAGGCAAAATGCATAGAACACTAGTCATATAAAGCTTCGCCTTATCGACGTTATGGAGGACGTAAAGGCGAATGCTGATACACGAATCAGCGACTGAGCTCATGCACTGCAACCATCGAAATATTTGTAATCTCCCTAACGGCTATCTCCTTTCGAACCCCGCCAGGTCATACACCTATTACAAGCTCTTTCCACTCGGCTAAGTCAAAGATACCCAACTTGTAATGCGAAAATCGCTTTCAAGAATATCCTAGACTAGAGGCTCGAATTGGGAATTGATAATACCGAGGTTAGAAACTGTCGCACCGCCCTCGGTTACACTGTCGCCCATTTGTTGGCCACTACGATCTGGAAAAAAGATGTTTCAGGAGCTTGCCGCCACATATCTCCAATCAGAGGACCCATCTTACATAATTACATAACCAACAAAACACAGGGAGAATTACGGAGCTGGCATATTGTCCCGCAATCGCACCCAAATAAAACACGCTAATGCTGAGGCTAAATAAGCGCCCCACCTGGCCTGATTACCTTTTTAAACCGTTTTTTCATACCTCAAGGAGTTTCACAATAACCTTTTCCCGACTGTGATAAACAAACCTGTAAAGCAGGCACCCTCCCCGGGAGTGCCAAAACGCTGCTGTTACATTTATGGCGAAGACTGGTAACTTGATTGAAGTTGACAGGCTCTGCCTTACATTTATCAAAACTTGCTTCGGCAAAGTCCTGGATGGAACCCTAATAAAATGAATCACGGGCCGTCTACACCAAGTAAAGTGGTTTCCATAAAAGATGGCTGGCTAATGCCCCAATATATCTACCCACGATTGACTGCTTCAACTTTCTGAAAATTTCTGAAACCCAAGTCCGCCGCAGGCTCGCACGGCCTTAGTCGGGGTCGCACTAAAACGTTTGATAAATGATCTGCCATAACATCATTCTGTATGATTTACAGATAACATACTGCCGTTACCATAAGGTTACCCCGAATACAATTACATCTCTCTTTTCTGCAGAAAGCAGTTGGAGTCACAGCCGGTACTTATTCCTAAAAAATCTTACCTCTTCCTTTAAGTATTCGCTAACGGCTATTCTGTTCCACATGGCGTCGTGCCGATCCTGTAGGGTCTTCAGAAGTGCCTAGGAGGAAGGACACAGTGTATGCCGACGATATGACTACCTCAGCAACAAACGGGTGGCTGCGCTTCTTTGAATACTCCCTCCAAAATGTACTTAAAGCGGGCGACATCTAGGCCCAAACTGCGGAGTCTTAGCGACGTTCATACAAAGCCGGAAAAAATTCTCCTTAGAACGTAGGTAGCAGAAGTTTAAATTAGCCTGTCAGGATAAATACCAGCTTTTAACTGATGAAAAAGACGTCAGCGCTGAACCGATAAATGGAAACCTAACTACAGCAGTCACAGACCAGACAGCATGTGTGAGAGAAGCAGCAGGTTTAAAACCTAATGGCAAGCGTACGAAAAAAACAGGGAAACCTATTGTGAAACGCAAGAACACGACATTATTCAGTACGATGGAACAAATAGAAATATGGAGCTGTCACAATTGATTAATCAACGAAAAACGAACATCCATGCGTACAACGTGGCAGTGACTGAGAAAACGCTTGAGGAACGACGAAGCTTGCAGGCTATGAAGATGAAGCTGGCTATTAACAGAGACACAATTCACACGCTCCGAGACAAAGAGGGTAAGATTACGCGCAATATCAACGAAATAGCAAAACAGCAGAAGGCGTCTACACAAGGCTATACGCCAGCTCAACCGTCCCAGGAGGAACTGCTGAACCCACAACCTTGTACTGCGATGCCCCACGAGCGACTAAAGAGGACGTAGAGTGAGTCAGTGAGTAAAAAGGACTCTAATAAAAGCCTGCAACAGACGTAGAGTTGCCATTACGCCAGGACGGAGCCACTCGTCGGTCCTTTGGCCACACTACTAGACAGTCACTGTCACTACTAACAGCGGTGGTGGTCGTCCTGTTCCTCCCATGGAGGATGACGCCCCGAAGCTTTCACTCCGGTGCTGCAGTTCGAGCGCCTACAAGAACTGCTGGACAGCTGAAAGTTGATTATCCTTGCTGTAACTTCCCGTGGCGTCTCGATACCATGCCGGGAGGTCGGTCCTCGTTGAAGCCTCTGCTGGTCTGATCTCACAGTCCCACAATAAATGGGCAGCAGTCGCTCTGGCGTTGTTGCACAATACATACGTGTCGTCTGGGTACAGTTCTAGCCATATGTGCCGCATTATGACCGGGGTCATTAATGAAGTGGTCTGCAGTCGTGTGAATATTGATGCTTGCTCCCTAGTAAGATTGTGGTGTGGCGGTGCCGTCACCCTTCCATTGTTTCTGTAATACTTGGTTACTCCTTGAAAGGTGTCGAACCTATCTTTGGTCTCCAGCCAGCACTCTGCAGACCAATTCATTACTGTGGCGCGGCGTGCTAATTCTCATGCTACAGTATTAGCCGTCTCTTTCTGGTTGGCCATTGTCTCTGACACATTGTTCCCTGCATGGGCAGGGAACCACTTTATTGATATCCTTCGTTTGTTAAGGTTCACCTCGGTGAGCACCCGCCCTGCTCTACTGCACATTCGACCTTTGGCAAAGTTGCGCAGAGCACCCAGTGACTCACACAGCACTGCTGTTGTTTCAGGGTCGGCGATGGCCATGGCGATGGCCAGCTTCTCTGCATTCCGTGCTTCGCGTGTTGCGATGCTGGCTGATGTTATTGTTTCCTCTGTCTTGGCACAACGAGCAAAGCCGTCAACCATCTACGGTCACTGTACTCGGTTGCGTCCACAAATCTGATGCCAGGCACGTGCGAATGTTGTACAAGCAGGACCTTTGCCCTAGCTACTTTTCTGTCCATATTGTGAGTGAGGTCCATGTTGCAGTTGATAGGATGGACCGTGATTGCATTCCTGATGTCAGCCGGAATATTTTCTTGCTTGTTGAGGTGCCTAGTGTTTGATACCGTTTGTAGTCGTAGTTTCGCAAGGATGGATCTGCCAGTCTTGGATCCTTTGATAAGATCTATTTGTGCTCCTTTCTGAGCTTCACTCATTTCTTGTAGCATGTTGTTCATACCGAGTTCTGGGAGCTTCTCGGTGCTTGTCAGATCGAGGACACCAATGGCTGCTTTGTATGTCTTTTGTATGCAGCGTTCAGACGGTTACGTTCATGTAAGAGCCATTCATAGAAAGCTGCGGATTAAGCAATGCGGCTGATTGCGAAGGATTGGATCAGCCATGGCAGGCTGTCATCTCGCATAACAGATCTTCTATTTGCCACTTGCTCAATGAGCTGCGTAGCTGCCGCGACTTTACCAATGAGACGGGTGACTGCCTCCTTGTTTCTACCGTTTCGCTCAATAAGGAAGCCCAGAACTCTGATCTTTATGGCCTCAGGGATCGTTTCCTCGTTTTAAGCTCGTAGCGTGATGTTTCTCTCTTGCTTCAGGAGTCTTGTGAGTGGAATAACCAGTAGTTTCGATTTACTGGGGGACCAGATCACGCCCGTGCCTTGCAGTTGATCTTCAATGGATTCTACTTCTTGGTGCAGGGAGGCTTCGATGTGTCCGCCGTATCTGCCTGGCACCCAATGATGATAATTTCGTCTGCGTATATCGTATGTCTCACTTCTGATACTGTTTTCAGACGTCTTGCGACGCCAATCATAACAAGGTTGAAGAGTAACGGTGGAGTGAACGCCTCTAGGGGAATTCCTACATTTCCTAGCTTCCTTTCTTTGAAGGTGTGGCCACCCGCTTGTATCTGTGCGGTGCCCTCCGAAAGGAAGTCGCGTACGTAGTTTTACGTCCGTGCTCCCATCCGCACGGTGCATACCTGAGAAAGAATGGCAGAGTGCTTCACTTTGTCGAAGGCACTCTGCAAATCCAGTCAAAGTATGGCCTGATTGTCCTTGGTCTTGTTGTCAGTGATTTCCGCCTTGATTTGTATCACAGCGTCTTGAGCCCTCAATGTGCTTCTGAAACCGATCACAGAGTCCGGATATAGGTCATTCTCTTCTAGGTACATTTGCCATCGATTCATTAGGATGTGTCCTAGCACCTTCCCCACACACAATGTCAGGGAGATTGGGCGTAAGTTCTCGATGCCGAGTGGCTTGCCTGGCTGTGGGATTGGAATGGTCGTTGTTGTTTTCCAGTGTTTAGATAGTTTGCCTTCTTTCAGGAACCTTTTGAACAGGGCTGTAAGGCTGGCTATCGCCGGTTCGCTGAGATTTTCAAGCACCTTGTTTGTTACCTGTTCCTGGCCGGCTGCTGAGCGGCAGTGCAATTCCTGAACAGCCGTGCGAACCTCCCGGACTTCAAAGCCCCTGTCTAGATTGTTGTAGGCCGGTCCCCAGAAGTCGCGGCGGCTTTCCTCGGAGTTGGCCGGTACACATTTGTTATCAATCTGGTTATACATTCATTTCTGCTATAGCTCTCTTATTGCCTTCTTTAACACTTTGCTAAAGTTGTAACGTTGGCGAGACATGGTTTTGGTCTCGTCCAGCAGGTGAAGCAGTAACGCCCACGTCTTTCCCTGATGCAGTGTACCGTCTGCTGAATTGCAGATCTCTGTCCACGGTTGTCGGCAGAGTGCAGTGCACTGTTTCGGGAATGCACGGTTGAGATCGGTGACCTTCTGCCGTAACTTTCTGCTCTTACGTCTGCTTTCCCACCTCTTGTAGATGAACAGCTTCGCTTCTATCATGTGGGCGAGGCGGTTGTCGATTTTCTCAATCTCCGGTACCGTCTCGATTTCCTTAGTTGCAGCCTTGGCGCTTTACATTATTTAACTTGTTCATGCGGCTGCGTCCTGGATTTCTACTTCTTCCCCGTGCGACATAGATTGCAATCGTTCAGCTTGTAGATTCGGTTCTCTAGCGGCTTCTCTTCGATGGGGACCTTTGTTTCTAGGATGCAATGGCCGCTCCCGAGATCGAGGCCTGTATTGAACTATGTTGGAAGTCCGATATTGGCGGTGAGATGTTTGAGGGGCGCCCTCTGGCTCTGACGTCAGCTTAAAGACTCGCGCTGCTGTCGTCTGCTGCAGCCCGCTTGTGAGGAGCAGCAGCACCTGTGCTCCCAATCGCCGGCTTTAATGTGTTAGTGCATTAAAACGAGTTTTTCCTGTAATGCACTTATTTTTGCCAGTTTCTGGCAACTCTGAATAATTTCAAGCTGTGTCCCGCACAAGTTCGCGACAGACGAGGAGAGAACGAACAACTTTCTTCAAAGAATCGGTGAGACGATCGTCTTTAACTCGTACTTTCCAGCTTATTTGCGAGGTTCAGTGCTCAGAGCTTCTCGATAAGTGTTCAAAATTTGTAGTCTTCCCAAAGTGTGTTTGAGATCCTCTTATGAAGACTCAACGGTTTAATGCTACGCACTAAGCAGCTGGCCCCTACATGCCGCTCGCACGGCTGGAAATAAAGCGGCTGTACTTCTTCTGGCATGTATCAGATGAATGCTTTTTTTTCTGTGCCCAACGCTTCTGTATTTCTGCACCGCCACAAATGTCTTATTAGGAATTTTGGGGAGAATTTGAAGGATCACAAAGTTTGTGTGAATATTTTCTTCAGGACTTACGCATACATTCCATTCTTCACAAATTGGCTTTCGAAGTCTGCGTGAAAGCAGGTGCATTTCAGCAGCGTGCGTTGTTTATTGACATACAAATACAATGAGGAAGTTTAATTGTGCTACGCCACCGCGACACGCCGCAGACCACGTTGTCCAGAGTACTCGAAGGCGGTTTTTGTACCTCGAATTTTTTATTCTAACCTTCAGCGCGTAACGAACAAATCCGGGCCTACTCTGGATGGCGTGCTATTAATGGAAGAAAATTACTCTTAGCCTCTTCTCCTGGACTCGACCACTAACCAACTAGATTGCACTGTTAAAGTTTTCTCCTCCTTCTCCTCGTCCTCCTCTGCATCGTCCTCCTCTGCCTCTCCTCATGGGTGCAGTTTTACTATACGCATATCTGTATATTGAAAATATATGGCGCTAGGAAATGTACCGAAATATCACTGGGGCGTGATCGCGGTGCTACGCCACCGCGATCGCGCCCCAGACAACGTTGTCCAGAGTACTCGAAGGTGGCTTTTGTGCTCCGAACTTGTATTGCAACCATCGTTATCATAACGAACTGACTCTCAACCTCAACAATTATGAGACATGATTACGGTGGTAAAGGCTTTGTACAATCGCTAACGAACGTATTATATAGCATACGTGTATATTTTCCCAGAATCGAACCCGATTAATGTTTCCAAGTAGCTCTTAATTGTTTGTCAACCCATCCTGGCGTAAAGAACAAATCGTGGTCTACTTGGGTCGGCGTATCTCTGAATTGAGGAAAATTTCTTTTACTCTCTTGTCCTGGAGTGAAGACCCGGCTTACTAATCAGCTCGACTTTACTATTAAATAAAGTTTTCTCCTCGTCCTCCTCCTCTTGACGCATATCTGACCACTGGGGCGATATTGCTGCGAGCAATGAAACTGAAATATCACTCCATGTGTGAACAAACATAGTGTTACTGTATTTTTACAGTAGTGAAGTAGCTCTGCTCAATAAGCCTCCATACTGATTAGAAGCCAGTTATAAATTTAGCACGCGCCTAAACACTCAGTAGATTATTTGGAACTCAACCTACCGTTTTTGCGTCCCATAATGTGTCTCGGGATACTTGGATGCAGTGACAACATAAAGTGATGTGATACAATACTTTCGAGCTTTCGGTAGGGTTGCGAAAACTGTTTTACTTTACATACAATTAAATGCCTTCTGCCAAAGCCGAGAGCATTGGAGGGCTGGAATTTGTTCTGGTCTTGCATTTTAGCTGTTGTCTGTTATTAGCAGCTAGCTGTTGCCTTTGTTTCACAGATTGCTGAATACAGAAGCTAACGCCTACCGCCGACTCTTTGCGCTCCGCACAGGACCGGCTTCGCAAGGAATGGGGCGACGCCGGCAATGTTTCATCCGCAGCGGTATCTAGAACTGTACTTCAAATCACGCCTTGAGGTAGTGTATGCGATTTTAAGTCTATTATTGTGATAAAAAGATACGCACACGTAGAATTTGGTGCAGACAAGCATCAAAAGTCAACCGAGTGCAACGAAACAGCCGGGAGAGCGAGCCCGGGTGAAGCAGACGACAAATGCGAGAATCCGTAAGCCGACGTCACGGAGGCACACTTCGCAGTGCCACCCGTGGTCGCGCTCACCGCCAATTGGTGGTCACCCTGACGAAAGTAGGCTCTGGCGTTATGTGTTTATCTCTTAGGAAGCCGGTTCGCGTTGGTTGTGCGCGATCCGTGATTAGGATGAGGATTCCTTCCTGGGTGGCCTCCACGAGGTTTCTTTTCTTGATCTGACTCTCGTCCTATCCCCACTTCTGAGATGAGCACTGAAATCACTGCAAACAATGAGGTTGGCTTCGTGTCCTGCTATTTTGCTGACCTTACTCATGAGTATTTTGAATCGCTGCCTGTGGTTGCTCGCGCTGCTGTATACGTGGACGATACAGATACTCTGTTTCCTCGAATTTCCAAAGACCACCTCTGTGATGGTGTGCTCGGCCGATTATTTCTTCAGTCCCTCCTTTTCTTCATAACATATTCCTTTCCTTAAAAGGTACATATTCCCCTTCCTGAGCCGTTTATTGCTCGACTCGGAAGACAGGCGTGCACCGTGTATCCCGGTAACCGTACGTCTCGTTTAGGGTCTCGTCTAGTACTATAACGTCTGGCTTTGTGGATGACTTCATGATTTGGATCTGGAGTATAGCCTTCTTGCTATGGAGACAATGGCAGTTCCACTGCCATATGACTATGGTCTTGTCATCTACTGTGCTTGGGGTGTTCCTGTGCATGATGACAGTCTAAGAGGTATCTAATCTCTTATCTGTGGTATGGCTGCAGGACAGAGGCCTAAATCGACTCTCGTTTGTTGTACGGCTGCAGCTATGTGCAGCAATACAACTTGCGGAACGTTTTGCTAGACGGTCAGGCCGATATTCTGCTGCAGGGCTGGTGTAACCTTCTTTTGTATTATCGTTTCCACACTTTGCCTGACTGTTGCCACAAACTTTTCGCGGATCTCCTTCTTGAAGCTGTTGAATGACTTTACTAGCCTTGCCACCGTGTCTTCTAACTTGTCCACCCTGTCAACTAGTTTGCGTTCTTTTAGGCTTTCGATGGCCCTTCTATTGGGTAATGGTTTCGAGGCTCCTGCTGCTTGTTGTTGCTTGTTTCAGTTCGTTCCCACGTCTTGCTGCTCCTCCAGCCTTTGATGTGGCCGTTGTTGTAGCTGTTCTTGTTGCCCTTGCTGCAGGTGTCGTACTTGACTTGCCTGGTGTACTTGATGGGCTTGTAGCTGCTGACTGATCATTTTGATCTGTTCAGCCAAGCTTTCAATTGTTCTGCGTAACTGCGCGTTGTCTTTACGGAGTACGTCCCCTTCACGTTGTGTCGCTTTGTCCTGACGTGCCTGGTCGTTGTTGGGTGTGGCAGAACGCTTCCACCGTGCTTTTGGAATACCTGGCTCCAGGAGACTTTGTCCTTTGATTTAGATTTGCCCCTGCTTAATCTCTCTGGTTACTTGTACCTCGTTCTGAACTTCTGCTCAGAGAGCGCGCTGGCCTTCCCTGATTCTTGGTTGACGAAGCACTTTCAAGTTCTCGGAACTGCTAGGTGCAAGGTCTTCCCCCCTTTCTTTTGCCATTCTTCTTCAGCTTCCTTCTTTGCCCATCCTATTTTCAATGTATTGTATTGTATTTATTCTCGCAACTGCTGCTCCCGTTGGGGTTGCAACCGCTGTCGGGCAATTGCAACCGCTGCCCGACTTTCCCACACGTCGTGCAGAAATCAAAGTTGTGCCGGTATAAGCTGCACTGTAGGATACTGGAACCCGAGTACACTTGTCTTGGTACCCGTTCCCCTTCGAAGGCGACAATGATGGCTTGGGGGTTCCCGATCCTCCTAGCTCCTATAACCGTTGGGATCCTGTCCGTGATCATCTTGGCTAAAATCATCTCTTGCGAAAGGTCTAGCGGCGTGTTTCGTATAACGGCCTTCGTCATGGCCTCGGGTACCATGGCGTACGCTCTCACATTGTACTTCTTTCCTCGATCTCGATCTCCTTAACCTTCGAATATTTGCCTTCCCGGGCATGGTCTGATGTACTGACGATGATAATGTTCTGCTCCTTGTTTGCCACGAAACCGCCTTGCTCCGTATCGTTTATGGGTATGCCTGCTGCCTTGGTGATAGCTGTCTCGATGGCCGGGACGGGGTCTTTGCCACGAACAGTCCACCACGCAGTATTACTATAATTTTGCCGCCTTCTCTCGGTAGGTTAGTGTTAAGCCTTGCTACCATCGTAGCTGCTGCCGGTATCTTTCTTTCAAACGTATTCGCCTCCATTCACGCTGCTGGCACAGAGCACAAATCCTGTTCCTCCCTAGGCTTTTTATTGTGGCCGGCCGCCATCCAGCCGGTCTTCTGTCCTTGATTGTCCGATGTCATTTCTTCTGCTGTTACCTCCACGCACATCCGGCCCGTGTAATCAGTAGTGAGGATCCCGGACTCATCGGTCTCCGTAGGCATCATTCCTGCTTCAGCCATCTGTAGCGGCGTTAGGCCTAGCGGCCTATAAACGCCACGTATTGCGTTCCGAGTTGGTTAGGCGTAGCTCCGAACGAAGAATCAGCTCAGAAAAATTGCCAAAAACATCCGAAGAAATCGTACCTTTTGAATAATTACGACATTGGCGTGTGCCCGATGACCTCCGAGATCTTCTGGGCCTAAAAATTTTCCGATACCAATTATTTCCTCTCGTTATTAGCATTAAAGCGTGGGTACGTTTGTAATATGACCACTCGGCGCGGCCCCGCAGCGGAAATCTCACTAAGTAAATTGTACTGCAGTATCTTGCTAAACATTCTCAGAATGCTTGAGGGTTTTAAAAGCAATTTACGACAACGGAGATAACAATCATCTTAAAGAGACACCGAAGTGATACGTAAACATTGCGGGATTACTTGCGCAAATTTTAGTCCGGAGTCCCCAGACCATGTTTTGGCCACCCTGGTCGCGTTTACGCGATTTTATTTAGTAGAAAAATAATTCAAAAATGCTGTCCTCCTCTCTTTACGCTCCCCCATTTTCTGCGGCGTTTTCGTGTGACGTCGAGAGGAGCCGAGCTTGCAATTGGCTGCGGTACTGCACGGCTCCCCTGCCTTCAGACAGTCAGTCGGCCCAGCGTTTCGTCCACCGGCCCCCGATGGGTCGTCGCAATTCGTTCGCTCAGTTGAAACGAAGCCAGGACACGTTTGTGAATGGTAGAATCTGCCTTTCTTTACTTGGTTAGTTTGTACACTGTATCTAGCTCCAAGTCAAGGTCGCTTCACACAAGCGCTGCACAAGCGCACATGCGACGCTTCGCTGACTGGTACGCCAGTAGGAAAATATAAGGCCTCTTGAAGGCGGGAGAAGAGTCAACGAAGTCAATATAGGTACTAAGGAAATAAAATCAACTGATATTTTTACCGTACAGCGTAAAACTAGGGTGCGGGAAGCACTTTTTTGCGCTGGGCGAAGAAGCACAGCGGTCAGCAGCACGACTACGCATCTGCGAACGCTTTTCCGTCTACGAAATGCAATTGCTAGACGTGCGCTATTGTGGAAACTCGGGCGACGCTTACTGCACGAGCGCAATACAACAAATAGTCACCTAAGGTGCTTGAAATGCCAAAACTAAATAAAAGTGTACACTTGTTGTACAATAATACCCTATATTACCAAGGCCAGCGGAGCCCGTTCCGTGGCCGAGTGGTTTGGGGTGCTAGATATGCCACCGCAAGTATTTTGCAAGTCAGGAGTTCGAATCCCCCGGGTACGTGCTTTTTTTTCTGTAAGTTAACTTTTTCGTTTTCCGCCGATGTTTTCTATATTGAGTTCACCTTTTTTTGGGCCGCAACGTTCATGGCTCCACGAACTAGTTCACAAAACGCGCGCAGGCTGGCACGGCGCGCTAGCGAGTTCTATTTGGCGTGCTGTTGCCATAAGGACCGACTTCTTGCAGGCAGTGGGCACAGGCCAGAATGAACAGACCCTTGGCCTGGTGCGAACACGCTTTTAAGTGCAATGCACTTCTTAAGCGACCCTGAACCTGCATCCACCGGCGATGTCCGCGCACGTGGAGATGGGCGCGCGCAGGTGGCCGCTGACATGGCACATACCCACGTTTGGGATTGGCCAGGAATCTCCTCGTCTTCTTTGGCAACGTGGGGAGATGGGCGCGCGCTGCCTGGCCGCTGACATGGCACATACCCACGTGAGGGATTGGCCAAGAATCGGGCGTGAGAAGGGCTAATGCACCTGCTTAAAGGAGTACTGACACGAAATTTCAAAGCTGAGATCCGCTCTAGCAATCAAGTACAACGACAACACAAATAGGTGTCTGTGAATAAATGCATCTTTCTTTCTTAGTAGTTGTGTGTGTGTGTGTGATCTCTCTTTCGCGAAAATTACCGAACCACGCAAATTCAACTCGTGCATTCGCACTTTCACATTCTTCCTTTCGGGGAAATGCGGGGAATTGTTTACGATACAGGCATGAGGGAGGCAAGCTCCAAATATGGGGGAAAAGCGCATGACATTCGGGCGTCTGCGGTTACGCGGAGGGCGTTAATGCACTGCGTAGGTTTCGGCTAGTGAATGCTATGATTCCAAGCCGTCCTAGGAGGCTTATCTTTATGCATTTTTACAGCTGACAACATGGCAGAAGCGCGGTACGATGATTACTGAGTGTTGGAGAATGCCCATCCAACAACGCCAACGGTTGTGTTTTACAGAACCGAAACCGAAAGCGAAACTTGTTTGGTTGCTCACCTTGGGCATCGTCCAATGACGGGGCCCGCTGCTCCTAACGTCACAGCTTTAGTTGGTGCGGCCGCCGCAAACCGCGCATGGTAGTTTTTCTTCTTTCGCGCTTTGTAAAATAATTACCGATTTGTCAATCGTAAAAACGATGAAAAGTGTGCTAGTTTGAGCCAGTCTACACAGTGCAAGCAAAAACGGGAGCTTCACAAATTCAGTTCGGTGTCCCTTTAAGGATTACAGGCCCATCAGCCGACTGCCAGCTGTTTACGTGCTGTTTACAAAGCTAGCAGTTAACCATATAAGTGGTAGCCAAGATTTTTAACAACCTAGGGAACAGGCGGTGTTTAGAAAATGATACTCTGAAATGAATCACGTCCACGTACGCCATCGATAAAGTAATAGAAAAATCTGCGCCCAGTAATAAAGCTCCTTACACGCCCGTTATGGGCTATTAAAATGTGTTTGGCTGAATGGGCACCGGAGCAGTGTTGGCCGAATTCCAGAAACAAGAGATGGAATATACCTATATAAGACTCCTAGACGACCTTTATTTTGAACTTATGGGTAGGATTATCCTTCGCAAGCAAATATGAAAGTTCCAGATGCGAAATTGAGTGCACAAGGGAGATAACAACTGACCAAAATTGGCCACTTGTGTAGAGGGGGTATTCAGGAAGCTTGATTTGGAGAATGCAGGTTTACGGATAAAGCGGGAATACTTCAGTCATCTGAGTTTTTGCAAACACAGTCCTACTCATCTACGATCAGTAATCTCTGTATGGGGGTAAGATAAATAAAGGTAAATCTAAATAAACTATTGCAGAGACATCTACGTTTCTATCTTAAGATTTAAGGCGTGGTAGCAATATTTCGACTTCTACGGAGCGTGTTTGTACAAAGTTGCTGTATTAGTGATTTATACCTCACGAGCACGAAAGGTATTCGAGAAGAGAAATAGTAGTGACGAGGGTTTTAAATCGCCGTGTCCCTGTACACACAAAGGCTGGCTGCGCTTCTGTGGCTTAAAATGTGCGCGTGACAGGCAGCCCATGGGAGGTGTTGGTCAGTTTGAGCGAGGAGGCGTCACTGTCAGGGTATCAAGACGTTTATTCTTTGATGTCTTGGCCATGCTTAACAGTTTTGCGTTTTGTAAAGAGAGAGAAAGAGCAAAAGAGAGAGAGCGAAAAAGATGATATATATTTTCTCGCGGAGAAATAGTTGTGGTTTAGGAAAATGGGGTATAGAGATGACAGGGAGCTCAAAGGTGGAGCCTGAATTTACGGCACCATATGCAGGAGCTTGTTGCTTTGCCCTCTCAATCATCTGGCGCTGATTTTTAAATCAGGAGCGGTTAAAATCTGCCTCCTCAGCCTCAAAGAAGTGGAGTATGTAATGTTTGAGTTGTTCTCACCTGACCATGCCCTTCCACATGTCCAGATTGCGTGGAAGAGGGTAGACGTTTGCCCTATTTTATCAGTCTTAAATTATTGTCTGATGTTACGAACGAAAAACATAACCCACATGAATTTCCAGATACTTTTGTTCGTTTCTGGTCTACAGAGTTTGCGATTCTTCGGTATTGCGACCTCATTGTAGCAAGGGGAAGAGTGTGTTCTTGGGCATAGGATGACAATATTTTCCATTACGTTTTTGGTAAAGGGCAGTGTGGTAGTCGTGGGCACAAGGATGACGGTAAGTGAGTAGGTACGCCTCTTGCATAGGCCCTCCTTCTCTTCCAGACCATTGCATGTGGGTGTGCCGGTGACGTTGCTAACGTTCTGTATCATGTATGGGATTATCTTACCGAAACACGTCGGTATTCTGCCACCAGAAAATTGTGTAATGACCTTTGAGAGTCTGTAATGATTTTACGCTAGTATTTGTTGTTTCCGCTAGTCAGATTGCCAAAGGGATTGCTCCAATTTTTCGTTCATGTATGTTGGAGGGTCATGCAGCCAAGAAGATTAACGTAGTGGCCAACTACGACAATTGGGGCCTCGCGCTGGCGTATATCCTGGATGCGGTGTATACTGTGGTCTCATAATATTGAACCTTTCTACGAATTACTTCAGCCGCCCATATCGCCTTTTCTTGCGTAGGATCGGATCCGAATTTTTTGGTACAGGAGAGTTTTCATACGGGGTCGTTGGACCGGTGATATTTCTATGATGGCGTGCAGTAGTTTCATTTCAAAGTGAGGAGCCTGTTTTTCTCTTTGAGGTGCCTGTTTCCGGCGTCTAAGCCTACATGGGGGAATGTTGTATCCTCCTGATTTTGTGTTTATCCGATTTCTTCGTGCTAGGAGAGTGGTTTCTTTGATTTTTGAAAATCCGATAGGAAGACAAAAGTTCAAGACCTCTTCTTCTTCATTATCACCAACATCCTTGTTAGGAATACTGCAGCGTGAAGGCCTCTCCCGGTGACCTTCACCCGCTGCTGTCCCTCGCTTCCAGAGTCCACTTCTTGCTCCGAATTTTGTTAATTCATCCCTCTATCGAGTAAATATACGTACGTCTAGACCCCTCTCTGCCTGTACATTTTGTTAGCTTGTTGGTGAAGCCGTTGTTCGTCTGACGGTCAAAATTCTGTGGTTGAGGGCTGCCTTATATGGTGTCCTACTAATGGCATGTCTTTCACTGTATTGGTTATGGGTAAATTTGTGGAACGTCTGGGCAATATTCTAGTCAAAATGAGTGGTTGCATAAGCCTCATCTTTTATTTTCCCTTTTTCTTGCGCTTGCCTACGTTGGACGTTGAGGCTGCGGGCAATTGGTTAAATATTTTCTGTTTTTGTCTCTTGTAAGATAGCAACCACCGCTTGTCGTGAAGCCCCGCCGAGCATTCCTAAGTGGGTGTTCTCTGGGGGATATTCGTACCTATTTTTAGGGTGTTTATATTGGCCACTGCACGCCAACTGTCGTTTATCAAACCGAGATTGCAGCGGATACAGAACCGTGGGAATATTGAAAAGTACTTTTAAAACGTACGTGGTCAGGTTCTATACAGTGGGCGTCATTTTATTTGTTTTCTGCTTATAATCTATGCCTCCCTTGATTTATGAGAGACCGGAGTTAATCCTTCGCAACCCCTGTTTTAGTTGAATCACCCAATGGTGGTTCCGGCATACATCCGGTGGAACACACGCCGCGGTGGCTCACTGGTTAAAGCGTTGCGCTCCTGAGCCCAAGGACAGCGGTAAATTAAAAATGCGCAAATGGTTTAAATTCTTTCGGAGACTCCCACGGCAACGTGCCTCGTAGCCCATGTGTAGCCTCGAGGCATGAATTACTGGAAGTTGATATTTTTGATCTCCGGGGGGGAAAAACGCTTTCGTGTGATAGCGTAAGTTGCGGGCACGGCTGGAAACCGTGTCTGCAGGACATGCTTCTACCGACTGGGTATAGAAGAAACATAACCGCGCAGGTGCGGCACCATCTGAAAACACTGTGTCATTTTCTTTCTTATCCGACGTTGTATCATTGTCATCTTTTCCAACCATCTTTTCCCATAGCGCCACGTCATCGACTCAGCGGAGCCCTCGTGTCCTCAGTGGTAGCTCCCGGGTGGCAGCACTGACTGTGTACGCCGAATGAGCACAGATGATAGCGGACGGCTAAGAACCAGTTAGGAATCGAAAAATGAGCCTACTATCGCGTGCTGAAAGAGCATCCTGAAAGCGCCATAGTAAGCATAAGTAGCAAAATACTCGAGCAAGTCGAAAAACACAACTACCTCGGACAGGTTGTCACTGCTGATCCCAACAACGAGAAAGGAATCTGGCGCATTCAAATATTATGTTTGGGTGAACGCGGTAAGCGCCCACAAATAAAGAAAAGTGAGCTGCCTATATTCCTAAAAATAAAAGTACTTAACTAATGCTTGCTACCGGTCATGACATATAGAGATGAAACTTGGCACCTTACTAAAGAACTGGAAAGGAAGCACAGGCAGGCGCAACGAAACGTGCAACGAATAATGATAGGAGTAACACTCAGGAAAGAAACGAGTATGCCGGATCAGGCAGCAAACGCAAGTATAAGCTATCATCGTTCAAATTGGACTTGAGCTGGCCATGTAGTGAGAGGAACTGAAAACAGGTACACCACTAGGGTAACAAAAAGTATTCGGAGAAACGGTACAAGAAGGGAATGCCAATAAATTTAACTCTATAGAGGGACCACATAAGAAAATTCGGAGACCTTGAAGGGACGGGAAACCCACAAAAATGCGGGTGGAGGCCAATGGGAAGGCCTTCGTCCTGCAGTGGGCATAATAGGCTATCGGTGATGATTATAAAATTTGTGACACATATGCCGGCACGTCACCCCACGTCGGGCTGACACTCGCGCGCACGCGGCAGAAGAGTAGGGTAGGTGGAGAAGAAACTTTTACCATCCGTTGTGTTTGCGGTCACCCCCTACCAGTAGGGGGGGACCTCACCCCATTTTTCCCTGGCTCTTTCCGGCCTTCCGTGCCTTATTCCCCAGCCGAAGGTGGGTGCCGTGGTAGGAACTGGTCAGCGTCGCCGCCCACTGTGAAGGGGGACGTTTGGGATTGCGCGGACTATCTCGGGTGTTCGGGCATCTTCGCACTATGTGGTGAAAAGTTTCTAATGTGGGTCAGAAGTTATATAGAGTGGGAAATATTTCGTGCCGCAGCGTTATGAGGGAGTAGGTGTTCTGGGGCTTGCGAAGCATGACTTCTTCTCTTTCGTGTGTTGCTTAAAGATCGTGGAAGGTGCTGGAGGTTAATTTGCTGGTGTGAGAGTATACCGTTCGTTTTTAGTAGAAATTTGAGTGTTGGAGGTGGTTAGAATCTAATTTTGGCTCTCCGCAATAGCCCGGTGCACTGCTTCTCGAGCCTTCGCAAGCACCGTTTCGTTGCCGGCTATGCCTGAATGGCTTTGTGGGCAGATAACGCGGAGGTCAGGTAGGTGAGTTTTCCCCGCCGCAGTGGCGGACTGGCTAAGGCGTTGTGCTGCTGAGCACTAGGTCGCGCGTTCGACTCCCTGCCGCGGCGGCTGCTTTTCTGGTGGAGGCGGAAAGCGAAAACGCCCGTGTGTACGAGGTTTCGCCGCACGTTAAAGATCCCCAGGTGGTGAAAATTAACCTGGAGCCCTCGACTACGGCGCGCCTCATCGCCTGCGTTGCGTCGGCGCGTTAAACCCTACAATCAATCAATCAATCAATCAATCAATCAATCAATCAATCAATCAATCAATCAATCAATCAATCAATCAATCAGTCAATCAATCAATCAATCAATCAATCAATCAATCAATCAATCAATCAGGTATATGAGTTTTATTTTTCAGAACATGAAGGGCTGCTTGGGAGAGAGTGCCTCGCATGAAGTTACGAGAAGCTTCTTTATAATCCGTCAGTATGCTCAGCTGGTCGTTCTGTGTTGTGGTGGCGGTCATCGCTATTGATGTTTCTTCGAATATGGTGGTAGAATGGCAAAACTTCGTTGTGCCCAGGATTGGGTCAAGGCAAGAGTATCAGGGCTATCTAAAGCAACGCTTCAGCCTGTGTAACAAGCACGCGGAATAAAAGTTCTTTGCTTCGGTTAGCGCTTATCCTGTCGCGCTCAAGACCCAGGCCGATGTCGCTCTGCTATCAAGGCCTTCATTTCGGCCACCAAGCTCGCTGAAAGGGGGCACATGGTGTTGGGAACCGACATAGAAAGTACGCACTCAAAACTGTACTTGGGCCGAGCGTTCATTGCGGGCGCATGGGCGGTACTCTCTGTTTTTTTATATATTGCGCTTTTACATGGCGCTGAGGTAGAGCTCGACTACCCCTCGCATCTTGCAATTTCTTCTGACGTGCCTGTATACGCCGGTTCTTTAGATAACACACTCAAGGTGAATGTTATTCAATGTGATTGTATTAAGGTTCAGTGATATCAAGGTAAAGATACCATGCCGATAGCAGGAGCTAATCTGTACAATGTTTTTTTTATGTATGGGTTGTCTGCTTTATAAATTTCTGTGTGTTTTCATATAACAGCATTTGCGAGTAAGCGCTTGTTTATGTTCTTTTTTGCGTCTGTGTTCATTGCGCTATTTAAATGGTGCTTCTGGCGTGCCGTGCATGCCATCTGTGCGTTTTTTAGAGAATGATTTAATTAGCACCGCTCAACTGTATGACACTAAACTGTATTCGTCTACCACAGAGCAACCCGTTATGAATATAAAGACATCCTGTTATTAATGTGGTGTTGTATTGACGTGTTATTATTCCTGATAATTACCCTGTCATCGTCCAGCGGACCGTATAACCGACATCATTATCATGCCGTGTGAAGACATAACGTCATGCACTAAAGTTCCCTTTATTTAATTATGAAAATCAAGAAATAGTACTCGGCTCTGCGGGTATATTATTTATAACAAATTTATACAAAGGTTTCCTGCTTTTGATTACACATACTTTATCAATGAATATAAAAATACGTGCGCTAATATTTGTACAACACGGTCTGCGTCATTATATCAGTCCTTATCATCATGTTCCACCCTTCTTGACTTTAAATAACGAAGGTAATTTAAATCTTCGGGTATGGGAAACGCTGTTTACAGCTCAGCTAACCCACTACACTGTTATTTACCAAACTTGTAGTAAAAGATCACAACACAAAATCCATACCAAAATCATCGAGTTCCTGGAAATTTACACAATAATTCATAAATAACAATGGTTTTCGGACGGGATACTCAAGTAACACACAGTGCGGCGGTTTTCGTCTTGACATAAAATCATTTCTCCGCACTAGATCACCGGGGAAGACGGTTTTTCCCGAATTTATAAAAGTTGTCTACCGTGTACCTTTTTACCAGCATTTAGGAAAACTTTTTAAGTGCGAATGCACTTCTTACGCTACCCTGAGTCACGCTTCTGCCGCCATCCGTCTTCAGCCGCAGGTGTTATCGCGCGCGCGCCTCCTCGCCCTTAGCAACGGCGCGGAGCGGAGGGGATAGCGTGCGTAGCAACGGCGCCATGACGTAGTACGTCACGTGACGTCACGCGCTCTCGCCTCCTCTCCCCTTCCGCTCGCCGTGACGTCACGCGCTCTCGCCTCCTCTCCCCTTCGCTCGCCTGCTGTTTGCGCGCTCTCGCCTCCGTCTCCCCTTCGCTCGCCTGCCGTTTGCGCGTTCTCGCCTGCCTCTCCCACTTCGCTCGCCTGCCGTTGCGCGTTCTCGCCTCCTCTCCCCTTTCACTCGCCTGCCATTGCGGGCTCTCGCCTTCTCTCCCGCTTCGTTCGCCTGCCGTCGCGCTGCGCGAGGGTTTAAAGGAGCCATGAAGAGAAAACACAAGTTTGGTTCATTCAAAAGATTGTCTCGTTAGAATCATACTGACACCACTTTTAACGTAAACTTCGCTCAAATAAGCTACATAATTAGGAAAAACGGGAATGGTCATGCGACCCACCAGCTCATTTCCCGCAACAGAACCTATGTCGTCACATGAGCTAAGCTCTGCGATTGGTGGAGGCTGGCAGAAGCAGACGCAAATTAGGTAGAACTTACAAACTAGACGGACGAGCGATTTGCGATTAAATTTAGGGCACATGTTTTACAAAGCAATAAGAATGATGGGACAAACAGTGGAAGTTACGAAAGCACATGTAAACATAGAAGTACTGATGAGTTCTGCTGTTCGTACTGCGCACAGCATGCTTGTTTTAGCTGCACAGCACTACGGGGCTTGGGGTTGACTCAGACGACACTGGCCGATTGACGCAAGCAACGGTGTCTTACGTGACCCCATTTGTCGAGCGAGCACTGTTTCAGGGAACGAATATTTTCTCCCAGAACAAAAACAAGCCAGGTTTAAATGCGGGCAAAAACAAACCAAAGGCTTGCCACGGTATGGTGGCGCCATCTAGGTTACGGAACGTAAAGAAACGCGGGAACAAACCATCACCGCTGTACAGGGTGGAGACAACCTTTGAACGGTCCCGTGCCGCCGCAATTGGGCCAACGGGCTCAACGCGTTATTGTTTTCGTTTCCCACGAGACCTAGCAACGCGAAATAGACAATATAATTCAAACTTCTTCAGTAAACCGCGTTGCGGCAAAAATTTTAGCGCGGTTTTGACACAATGACTTGCTTCGGCGGCGAGCGAGCAACCGAAAATGGCGGCGCGAGCGTATACTTGTCTCTGCTCTGTACGGCGGATGCGTGAATGAAGGTATTCTAGGCTGCAGAGCGGTCGGTTTCAGTGATGTCACTTGGGACCACAAAAACGCACGATTGAGCGGGAAAATCAAAATTTTAACCTAAATTGTGTAATTTCTCAGTGAATAAAGCACCGTTTGTATCGGGACAAGCGCTGGGGGCACTATAAAACACGAAATCTTTCGAATAAAACCAACTTGCATTTTCTCTTCATGGCTCCTTTAAAGGCGAGGCTGTCGCGGCCCGAATGTGATCACGCGGGGGTGTTAATGTACCTAACGGGCAAATGCCACCAAATTTCAACAAACTCCCCCTCATAGCATCACCCGTGCATTCGCACTTCCTCATGCTCCCCTTCGGGGAAATGTGGGGGAATTTTTAGCCCAACACAGAGTGAAAATATTTGGTCATGGCCCAACGATTTTCTTTCATAACAGCCACAGGTCCCGTCCGCCATGAATTGTGGCTCTTGTGTTTAACATGTTACTTCTGTAATCACCCTTGGTAACGTGCTACGGCTACTATTGTTCTTACCTATATTATTGACTTACCATCCTTTGTGGCAATAAATAGGAGATTTTGCTTATGACTGTGAGATCTATGGTATCACTTGGTTTGCAAACTGTTCTTTCTAATATAATAAGGACATGCTCAATTTCGGCAGGTCTTTTAGACCAGTTACTCTAAGGCAAAGTTCAAGTCCTTGACTGAATGCGATTGTCAACACAGCGCGAAAAAGACCAGGGACGAACGAAGGCGACAAACAAGCGCTGACTTCCAAATAAAATTTAATGAAAAGAAACGCACACAAATATACATTCTATCACAAAGGAATGGCAGATACCAAGCTGAAACAAATGCAAAACCACGTGCCCAAAACAGATCAAGACCCGCTGACGCATGCATCGCTACATAATCATCTAAAGGAAAAGTTCACAATTGGTCGCCCAAGTAAGTGGTCTCATTTTTTGACAACAGAATGGACGGGGCACTTATGCACTGATCTCCTTCCCTTATCGGTTATCGGCGCCGCCAAAGCTGTCCAGGCTGTGTAAAATAAATAGGGCCATATCTACAATGGTTAGTAGTTGCCCCGTAAATCACCGCAAATGTTTTGTTGGTTGTGTGGAAGGGGTTATCTACAAGATACCCCTTTTATGCAGGAAGAATTACGTAGTACAGATGCACCGCTGTCTGAATGACAGGTTGCGGGAGCATGATTATAATGTTAGGCTCGGTTTGGAGGGGAATCTTAGCCGGCATTGTCGTTCGTGTGAAAAGAAATTTTGTACGCCACTGCTTGATGAGTGTCTTGTTACCCGTCATGGTCATGCACTTACTCGAGAGATTATTGAGGCAGCGGTATAATAAGTAAAAAAGATAAGTGCATAAGTGCCCCGTCCATTCTGTTGTCAAGGAATGAGACCACTTACTTGGGCAAGCAATTGGGAACTTTTCCTTTAGAGTATTATGTAGCGATGTATGCGTCAGCGGTTCTTGATCTGTTTTGCGCACGTGGTTTTGTTTCAGCTTGGTATCTGCCATTCCTTTGTGATAGAATATATATTTATGTGCGCGTTTCTTTTCATTAAATTTTAGTTGGAAGTCAGCGCTTGTTTGTCGTCTTCGTTCGTCCCTGGTCTTTTTATCGCTGTGTTGACAATGACTTACCAAATAGCCGGAACCCTTACGCTTTTAAATGCGATTCCGCGATCCCTATCTTCTAGGTACATTGTAATCCTACCATTGGCTTTTTCTATACCGTGGTGGCCCAGTGGCTAAGGCGTGGTGCTGCTGAGCACGAGGACGCGGGTTCGATTCCCGGCCACAGCGGCCGCTTTTCTGATAGAGGCTAAAAGTAAAAACGCCCGAGTGGACGAGATTTCGGCGCATGTTAAATATCCTCAGGTGGTAAAAATTAATCGGAAGCCCTCCACTATGACACGCCTCATTCCTACAATCAATCAATCACCTTTTCTATATCTATAAATGTTTTGGAATTCAATTTCAACCTAACTAGTGAAGGCATTACCCCAGGACATTCATCCTGTCGTCTGCTAGCCCTTCTACCAGTTTTCCCAGGCAGGTTCTTTCGCGCATGCACCACATCCACTACACTAACGTGTCCGCAACTAGAATGTGCAACAGTTATTGAGGATCTTGATTAAAAATACATCACAAGTGATCTGGCATTCCTCCTAACCAGTGAAGCTCCTAATATTTTTGGACGATACTTACCACTCTAGCGCCACAGCAATAAAACGCCGCGTCGAAGTACGTAATATTCCCGAAGCTTCATGAAGTCTGGTCACCTCACAAAAATTGAAGCAACTTACCGCCATTTTTATGCCAAACCATCCCTACAAGGTTAAACGCACAAGTTCTGCCTCAATTTATTTTGCCAAGTCATTCAATAAATGCACCATAATCCAGCTTTGTAATGGGCCATCACATATCTCGTCACTAACTGGCAGCGTAAATTTCAGAAAATATTTGAAGCTATCGACACGATCAAGTAGGTTGCTGTCTCTCTGTTTTTTTGCCTTCAAACCAGCAGTGAAAATTTGTGCCTTGATGTACGCCTTAAATGAAGTTGTTCGTTTCGTGTAGTATTTTTTTCTTTTACAGGTTTCGCACTGCGCTCTTGTTAGTATTTCAACCATTCGTCTACATTTTTACTACATTTTATCTGCTAGTGCCAAGCTACTACGAACATTTTGCAATAATAATATTTGCAAGTTAAGGTTGTGTACTGATTTTCACTTTTTATTTCAAGCGTGGTCTTGTGTTTTTTTAATAAGCGAAAACCCCAATTTTGCGCCTTGAATATGTAACCGCCACACACTAAGAAAAAAAGGAGTTCCTGTGACCCTCTTTGGGAGGTATTTACTTGCCACAGATTTGACTCTTCATCGACCCTCTTTCGCAGAGTCACGCTACTCTTATTGAAAGGGGGTCACACGGACCCCGTCACAGTAGTCACAGTAGAATATGGGTGACTACCTCCTTAGAGTCAGCACTGACTGCCACGACCCTATCTAAAGAAAAAAGAGAGTCACGGGACTCCTGCCAGATGATCATCGCGACCCTGTAACAAGAGTTGTGAGGACGCCCCTTTTTAAAGAGTCCCGTGATGCTTATGGCGAAAGAGTCGTGGAAGTGTATGGGTGACCTTCCCAGAGATGGTCAGTAATACTGCTGGTGGAATCATTGCAGTATACGTGCAAGTGCAGTTTTAGCCCACATGCATGCAGCTTCATGAGCAGTTTCATACAAGTATAGCGAAGCAAACCAAAAGTATTTAAAAATTATTTTATTAAAGACGAAAGTGATACCCATTTGAATGAAAAGCCAGCTTAAGGTATCACAGCTGTTTTAAATTGCAAAATAACCAGCAAATAGCCTAAAAATAGATACACTAAGCATGTTTTACTGCTTGCTGTGGCTTGTCACAACACAGGTTTGCTAGACTAACAGGCATGATATTAAATCACAAAACAAGTTTTGTGTTAACCAGCTTTGCATACCTGCTGGTGCAAGGTTAAACTGGTGTGAAAATAAATTGCAATAATTTTAAAGGCTTCTTTCCTTGTTGCTGTTTTTCTAAGGCAGACTTCTTACACAAGAAGTCCATGAAGTCCATGAAGTCAATCCAGAAATCTTCACAGGCCGTGCACAAGCGTTGCAAGGTGTCCTCGGGTCCTGGCGTCTCAACCAGGGCTTGTCTCGGACTTGCCAGAAATATCAATGAAAAGAAATTGAACGATAAGACAAAATTAAAATGAAATTGTAGCCAGCACAGTAAAATCATCAACAACAGGCTAACTGCCCAGTGCCTGACAAAAAAGAGGGCGAGGAACACACCTCTTGCCATTACATTTCATTGCTTCGCCATTCGGCTTTTGTTGTGAAATGTTTTGTATGAGGGAACATATGTATAATGTATGAAGTTACATATGGACACCCCAGAAATACAAAGGCTTCAAAAATTATTGCATCCATAAAGAGGATCTGAAAGCTTCAGGGAGGGAGACTAAGAATTTATGAGTGCAAAAGGCTGCTACTCCCCCCTTTTGATGGTATGGAAATATCTATGTAAAGCTTAAAGGCAGCACGAGTAACAAAGCAGTAAATGAACTGAGAGACCTGCTGCACAAAGGGCATGCTCCACACTGCAAAACACTGGAGGGGTACAAAGTTTAACTCAAACTGTTCAGTAAAAAGCATGAGGCAAGTTGGTACATAGTTCTTAAAAAGTCGAGTCCATAGCACATGACAAAGAAGGTGATACTGCAACTAAGTTTATTGAGTGCATCGTCTAAAATAACACCCTTTAACAGTGGGCCGCACAATGGTAACAAAGGGATCATAGCGAAGTTTCTAAATATTCAAGCTCATTGCAATACAGGTTCACTGTACTCCTTTTTTTACGTAATAAACATCTAAAAGCTCCCAAATCAGTGCTTTAGCTTCTTTGCAGAAGTCAAACTTGGCCCAAGAAAGGCTTGTACTTGCACGATTCGCAATGAGTGGGTACATGCAAAAAGCCAAGGGACAAATTGGATACATCAACTTTCCAGATGGGAACGACACATTGCCCATTTTCTGGGCAAAAACCGCTGGGTGTGCTGCTTGTTGCGCTTTTCTTTTGCTTTTAGGCTTGACAGCAATTTGCTTTAACCTTCTATCTACGCTTCACTGATTAACTTTGACGCTTTTTTTTAATTATTCAATACGCTGACTATATTTTCTACTCTGCATGCAATGTCTGCACCCCGTTTAGTTCTTTTCTTCAACAGTTTTTAGCTTAAGTGAAAGCATGAAGCACTAAATAATGCTTATAGTTGTAGTTATCGAGATCACACTTATTACTGATGGAAAAGAAACCTAAGTTGTCAGTACAAAGGGTACCACTGCCTTGTTACGTGCCTCGGTTTGTAGACGTGCACAATGTGGTTGTAGAAATATTTTAAATAAAGAGCGAAACTATGTAGAATGACAAAAATTTTAGAACACTCCGCCTGAATTGTCCTTTGATGTGGGACCATGACTGAAGCCGTGTAAGAATTTTTGGTGTTGTATTAGCGAAATAAAAAGGCAAGAAAAGGCGCGTTTCAGAATTTTTTTACAAAGGCACCACAAAAATTTGGGCCGCAATATTCCCACCATGCAATGATATGGTCCTTCTGTGTCTACTAAAAAAATTTAGGTTGAATAAAGAGCGTAGTTTTTAAGCAAAGCGTTTATAAAGATGCAACAAATTGCGTTTTTGCAAAATTGAGACCTAAAAAAGCACCAAGGCTCTCGAAGTGAGATTACTTGAGATGGCTCATTTACGCATCGGCACTTGAGCTTTTAATTTAGAGAATTTCTTTCATGTAAATTCTGTTGTCTCCAGAGATCTTTTGAAGATCGTATTCAAACCCGAAAGGATCTGTATTTCTGGGTTCCAAACTCAAAACTAGAAGAAACAATGGCACAACATGGTTCACAATTCGTAATGGCAATACCAGCCAAAGGAGCGCAACAATTACATCACTTCGGAGAAGCTACACTTACACAACACTTTGTGTTACCATTGCGTCCTACTCAAGTTCCTCACAAATTCAGTTTAAAAAAAAGAACTACGCAGCTTTCTTTGATGCTGACTATTCAACTGGTAAACACTTTACGGCTGTCGGTAAAAAAACGAAAGGCCAAATAAACAAGTGGCAAGAAATTTTATGTTTGCAGTGAGAGTTATTGTGCGGTGAATTTCTCTGGGCCAGGTAAAGTGCAGTGCGCAGGGGAAAACTGACTGTGATGCTCCTCTCCGCATCATACAGAGGCAGGTTATGCTCGCTGATAAGTACAAAACACTCGCTCTGTTTCTGTGAGTGTGCGAAAACTCAAATATAACAAGTGGTGGACTAGTGTTTGCCGTTTACAGTGTGTTTTTTGTAATGTCAAGCGACACAAATCATCTTCAATTACCAGAGAGCCCGGTGTGCACATGCCTCCCACAAAAAACTCCGAAGGCACGGGCGCGTTCCGCGCTGGGGACACAGTCCCTTGAGGACACAAGTGTGGCTCATTGTGAACCTCCAATTTTTTTTTCTCGCCCCAAGCAAAATTTACTTGAAAGAAATTTTCTGAATTAGAAGCTAAAGGGCTAATGCATATAATGAGCCATCTCATGTAATTTCACCTCGAGGACCTTGGTGCTTTTCTTCGGCCTTAAGTTTGGCAAAAAAACATTTTTTTGCATTTTTGTAAGCGCTCTACCTGAAAAATACGCCCTTTATTTCACTTCAATTATTTTATTAGACACTCAAGACCATATCAACGCATGATGGGAATATTCTGACTCAAGCTTTATGGTGCCTTTGCGAAAAAGTCCTGAAAAAGTGCCATTTCTTGCGTTATTACTTCGCTCATACAACGCCAAAATTTCTTACACGGCTTCAGTCATGGTCCCAGGTAAAAAAAAAATGCAAGCAGAATGTTCTAAAATATTTGTCATTCTACATAGTTTCACCCTTTATTTAAAATTTATTATCTGCAACCACATTTCAAGGAGCTTTAGACGACGTAAATTTTTTTTTCAACGAAAATACTCCGTGCAGACGACCTACACCTAATCGGCAAGTAGCAAAAATTTTCTCAACAAAATTGGCGGTGGCCAATTTTTGGGCCAGAACGTTTCGCGTGGAATGACCCATTAGTATTATGAAGCTTTGGTTTTTTTATGTGAAGCTCTCTCTGGGAATAAAAAAGATGTGACACCAAGGTTCAATTTTTAACAATTTTCACAGCATTTTAACATCCAAGGATGCCGTTGTGCAATAACAGCATCCAACCGTTACTTGGAATTAATTTGAAATCAACAATATTTATGCGATCTCTAGGAGAGCAAATGGTGGTTATGAGCTGAACTGAAAGAACTGAGATAAAGACAAGTGTAATACAAACCTCCAAAAAGGCAGAGTACCCCGTGAGCATGGACATCCACAGGACTTGAGGATTAAGAGCAGCCATACCTGATAGAGCCAAAGGTGAAGGCAAAACGTAAGGGCAGGAGCAGTTGAAACAAATGATAATTTTACACAGACGTCAACCGCAGAAGCAATTCTAAGTCTCAAGGGCCAGTCCAAAGCAGGCACAAGCAAATTTTATATCCCCTGAAACCTACTACAAACCCGCATAACCGCACACAGCCATGTCGATGAAAATCTGCAGCACTGCAAGATTTTACCTGCGGTCATGACATGTTTCAAATGCTGGGTCTTTCCATGCCAAACAGCCAAGTGTATGGTGCTTGACACTCTAACCTTTCGGGAAAAATTAATTGTTGAAGCGAAGATTTTCTTGGCCTTGCAGCAGTGTGACACGTTCACATGGAACTCGGGAGAAAGGGAACAAAATGCAAAATGAGTTACAATGGCGAACGGTGAAAGGGAAACTTAGCACCACACAAGGACACAAGGGTCAACGTGCAGCCCCCGAAATCCAGTTCAAGCAAAGAGAAAAACGGAAATGCTCTCACCAACACGAGAAGCACCATTCAGCGATGTGTGCCGCGGGTTATCGTTGGTCCAGGTTGCAGCAGAGCATTGGCCCCCGAATGCATGTACTGCTCGGACAAAGCAGCACAGGCAGCACCACGCCCTGCGTGGCAGGTGTGGTGACCCATCCTGGGCCGTGGCCACCAACTGCGGCCAGGTGTAGAACCGAGCCCGGTTGTCTGCAAGCCAACTCGCTAGTCTGTAACCTCTGGTACACAGAATCCGCAGGCCCATCTCCAGTCCTGGTTAGCTCACCAGCTTCAGAGTCCTCTGGTTCCGCGATCGGCCTCCACCCGAACCTTGTTCCTTGCTTGAGCGCCTCCTCCTTAATTAATGTAGAGAAGCTGATGTGTTTATGGCTCTGTAATACAGTACATACGAAATATAACGAGAGGGAAGATGAAGACTTGGTTGCTGACTAGTTGATTTATGGCGCACAAAGACTGCGCAAAAGATGAGGGTGACAGGAAGAGCGCTGTCATGTCACCATAGTCTTCATCCTCATCTTTCGTAGAGTCCTATTACTTCGTGTGAAGATGAAGAATGTCCGCTTGTGCAACACAGGTCTGCACGCTGGAGTAATGCCCAAGTGATAACATGTCTGGCAGACAATAATGATGCAAACAGGCGACTCACTAAATACAGAAAGTACACTCTGAGTGTGTGATCAGGACATGTAATATTTTGCACAGCTTTATGTCGGGCTAGTTGGTGTAAGCTTTTGAAGGTAAGTTGCTCTTGTTACGATCACAGAGACGGGCACAAGAAAAACGTACGCTTTCACGAGAAGATGGCGCCGTCTACTCGTGAAATTGTACGTAGTTTTCTTGTGTCCGTCTATGTGATCATAAAAAGCACACCCTACCTGCAAAAGAATATCTAGCATGCTCCAGGCTTCTTTTGATGCCTATATTAAAGAATTCATTTTGCATTGGGGCCTATTTACCTGCAAATATCGCGCGAACGTGACAATACAAGCCAATATGCCATTGATAATGGCTTTTCCACATAAAAAGGACACTAAACGATCCCAACAAGTTTGCGGGCAGACCAGAGTGTTAAAAATGACGCTGCACCAAAGGGTTCAAAACGATTTACACCCCCCCTGTACTGTTTTTTTAATTCGGTTTGTTATTTCACGAAACTTCAAAGAAGAAAACTACAGAATGAAAAAAGGGAACACTTGACACACTTTTGAATAGCCTGCCATTGCAAACTAGCGCCGGGTATTACAGAATTGTACCGCTCCGCCCAACAGTCAAATGGTTTTCTGCGACCGACGTGTAAAAAGCAGCCGTTAGACAGCGAACACAACAGTAGCGCTAGAGACAAGCTTGACGTGGGCTAATGGACGAGGGTAAAAGGAGGGCGTGCTGAAGAATACGGACGGCATGAACAAGTTAGAACAGGCGCCTCGTAGGCGCTGTAAAATCCTCCTCCTCCCCACACACACACCTCGAGACTGTTAATTCCCTGCGAGCCCACATGTGCGCCTCTCACCTCCAATTTCCACGTGTATGAATTCTGTGCCCCTGTGAACTCCACGTGAACTCAAAGACGGGTTCGTCAGCTCGTGAAGCTTGGCAACGTCAGGCGTTGTGGAACTGCCGTACTCGCTCGCTGGCGCGCGGCCCGAACTCTCTCTTCGCATCGTGCATTTGCATACTATTTTCTCCCCCTTGCACATTGCAAATTCTCATCTGTTTAACTACATTTCCTGCGTCCTCACCTCTTGCCAACTTTTTTTTCCCGACAACGCCGCCAGCACACGGTCAACGCGTACGCTGTAGGGGCGCGTTGGCGAGCGAGTACGGCCACAGAACAGGGAGTACGGCAGTTTCACGACGCATATCGCGGCCCGCAGACCGCGAGCAGCCGCGAGGAAGGACGGTCGCGGCGGCGGCAGCTGGTCTCGCGAGCGCGATAGCTTCGAAGCGCACTGCACAGAATTAACAGTCACAAATAGGGAGGAGGGGGCGAAGGAGAGATTCCAGAATGCTTACGAGGCGCCAGGCAGCAAGCAAACAAGCACAGCATATGCAACTTTTTCGGCATGTGTCCGGAAAAGTAACCGAGACAACTATTTCACTTGGTATTATTAGCAGGGACAGTACTCACGTGAAAAAACACGATGACACAGCCTTTGTTCCGGCTTCGCATTCAACCGTAGCACGCCGGCGACTTGCCGAGCTGAAGAACTCTAGTAGACGATTTCAGGCGGTGCGCAATGAATTCCGCACAGCAAATTTCATACCGGTGTCACGCCGTTTCCATCCCGCAGCGGTTTTGATACGCGAATTCGACAAAAATGTGTCAACTCGCTCCGCTGCCTTCGCGCCACTCACTGGCTTACTCCTTTTGGCTCGCAGTGGATTCGCGTTGTCTAAAATATTTGCATTTGTATTCTTGTTATTGAGTTTTAAAGCAAACGCTAGACAAAAAAAAAATGTAGTTCTGGCAGAAACTTTTTATATATGTACGTTTTACGTAATGTACACAAGTTTTTATAAAACGAACGCCAATCAGTCACGTGACTACTTGGCGGCTTTTTTAAACGCACTAAAAGAGGCGACGCTCGCGCTCAGGTTCAAATATATAATAATTGTGGGCAACATGCATTATTCATTTAAATAAAAAGATTGTCGCAATATGAGGTACTTTTTATTGAATAAAAGCAAATACACGTAAGGATTTGAATGACTAACACTTGAATTCTGCTTTTTGGTCGGTCAGCTTGGTGTAAGTTTACGCGACATCTGAACACAGAGCTCTGTACACACGCAAGTGCGATGCCTTACCTCGATATGTACTTAATGTACAAAATTACTAGTGGCACATGAAGCATTGAACATACTGCTTAATTCGTAATACGCAAATGAGAATAACATCTGCAGTAAAGTAGGCTTTGTTGCACGACAATGAAGCTTTGCAAGAAAGCAGACACGCTACATCGTGCATAAAGAGGCTGAATTGTAGAGCGGCAGAATTGTGGCGCAAAAGATAGTTACGAATACGCCACGCGTCCTGATATTCTCCCGCCTATTTTGTAGGGTTCCTGAGAAGGCCATTTAGTTGCGTGGCGATATATATTACGAAGCATAGTTTTATTCGTGTTCTTATTCGCAGAGCGTTATTCGGTGCACAGTTAGCAATGTTTTTAACGTAAAAAATAGCCAACCCATTTAAATCATATCCAGAAGCAATGTCAATCATACTTTCTGCTTATTTCATCAACATTGAACAGCATTGCAGTATAGACTTTAATTCGTATATATTAAGTATATTGTGTTACATGTGGTTTCTATGCAATGTTAAAATATTTGCTAGACTTTGCGCATTTTAGCATTTTCATTCGCCCATAGTTACCGACAATTGTAAGAACAAAATAATTTGGCTACCACAGGTATGGTATGTATTGCAGATGATTGCTTTCTGATAACATATTCAAAAAATTTGTTAAAGTGAAGCTCGCTATGCCCACTCATGGCGCTTTTACGCCTGAACGCACTGCAGGAAAGCCAGCTTTATCAAATGGAAGGGCTTATGGTGGTGATGATGATGATACACTCAGCGCAGGAAAGACAACTTTAAACAATGGGTGGTCAAATTGTCGTGTAGTTGATAAAACGCGAAGTAGGAAAGCCAACTTTACAAATTTGGAGGGCACATATTGAAAAAGAATAATAAGAAGACGAATAGGAGCAGGATAAAAAAGGCGAAGCTTTCTCCGATACAAATGAAAAGTCCACACTCCTATCCACCAAAGTCCAAATCAACGACAACACTGAGCTAACCGAAGCAGCATATTCGATGACCCAATTACACACTAAAAATCATAAACACCACATTAGCTTAGCTCAGCACTTTGCATTGTGGACTTTGCGTTTGTATCGTAGAAAGCTTGGCGTTTCAACCTTGTGTTTTCCATAAACAGCGTTAGATTTTTTATGCTTTGCAGTCCTACAAAATCAAATTTTGTACCGTTTGCGCAGAAGCGGACAAAGTCACGGGACACACACCTGTGTGCCCTTACGTTTCATGTTTTTGTATCTGCGCCACAAAATCTTGCAATACGGTAGCAACAAACCTAAGTACCACTGTGGAAATTCAATCAGTCAATAAATATATGCTAAAAATGCTGTTGACCCGTGACTCCCATTGCAAAGTGCAAGAGTCCCGTGACCCCTCCCTGTTTTAAAGAGTCGTGGAGCGTAAAAGACAGTCTTAGTAGAGTCTAAGGGAGTCATTGCAGCCACGACTCCCTTTGGACCCCCTTTTTTGAGAGTGCAACGTGAGACGCTGTCACGAGCAAATTCGGGATATTCTGTCTACATACTGCCATCAGGCTCATAGTTGGACAATGCCTCGCCACGCCATGACCGAAGATACATGACGACGATAAAGAAATGGCAAGAGCAACATTTGTTCCTTTCGGTACTTGAAGAAAATTGGTGTAGAACCGGCGGCTGTCCTTTCTCCGGTTCTTTTTAGGGTCTTGTTAAGCGCGGTCACTATGGTATTCGGTATGAATACTCACGTCTATATGGAAGATATGGCGCATTTCGCGTCATCTTGTGAGCTACACAATCTTTATTTATTAATGCCGTCATGTTTGAACACTTTAAACGCATGGTTAGACAGTATCTGCCTCCCAATTAACGCCAGAAAATGCTCTGTTCTTGTTTTTATGAGCACTACTTTCTTTTTTATCACGCTCTGTTACCGCCAACACATCATTCTTAAGGTTGGTTCTTAAAAATATCTTCAGGTAGTCCACACCTGCCTACGTGATTGGAATCCGCATATAGCGCGTATCGCTAGTAAAGGCGCCCGTGCTGGTGGCATTTTGAGGCGTCTTAGCCATGAAAAGAGGGGAATACGCCGTGAGCCTCTTCTAATAATATACCGAATATACGTGCAGCCTATTTTGGAGTTCCAGCGTTTGCTAATCAGGGTCTTCGACATATAAGCTCCGCCACATGGCTCTTCTGGAACATCAAGCTTTCCGGAGCATTTTAGGGTTACTTAAAGATACAGCTAAAGCGCTACTCCATCCGGAAGCCCGCGTTCCTCCTATGTTAAATAGATTTTGAATACTCACCATAAAAAAAATTCCCCCGCATTTCCCCGAAGGGGAGTATGAGGAAGTGCGAAGCACGGGGTGATGCTATGAGGGGGAGTTTGTTGAAGTTTGGTGGCATTTTGCACGCCGCAGCTCGCTTCGCCCGCTTGTGTTCGACATCGCGAGCCTTCATTTCGTAATCGGCAGCCATCGAGACTGCAGAACTAGACGACCGCTCTCGACGAAGACGCGCGCGCGACTAACTGCAGAGCCGAGCCGAGCGAGGAGACTGTAGCGAGAGAGCACGCGCGCGCCGACCCACGGAGGTCTGGCCGTTTATTGCTGCATATATACACCATTTTCCATAAGCAGCCGGGAAAGGAGGAAAATACTCTTAAACCAGTTCTCTCGGCGGCCGACCAGTGTTGCCTGTGCGCGCTGGGCTGCTAACATCGCTCGGCGCGGTATGCTCCGCTGCGTATACAGGGGGTATTTGGCACCGCGTGCTTAGTTTTTGCAGAACTTTCAACTGTTTTAGCCAATGCTGCGATGCCGTTCAAGGCGCAAACGTCACTTGGTCAGCACTGCGTGGTGGTGGGTTATTGAACAACCACAGAAAGTGAGAAACAGTCGCTGACAGCACGCATGTGCACGACACTGCCTGGAGAAAATGCAGTGCGGTTGCGGCGTGTTTTTGCTGCATCGCTTCCCAACACACACCGAGTTGAGATATTGGTGGATGCCGCTGATAAATCGCAACGACTTTGTACCAACGACCAACTCCAGGGTTTGTTGGGTGCACTTGGACATCAAGCAGACGGAGCTAAATCCATTTATCACACGCAAAGCTGCGACAGGAAACGGAACCCCCTGAAATGTTAGAAGCAACTTTATCCTTTACCATACAGCATTGATTGATTGGTTGATTGATTAATTGATTCATTATGGTGTTTAACGCCCCGACGCTTCATGGGTGATGAGGCGCGCCGTAGTGGAGGGCTCCGGGTTAATTTTGACCACCTGGGGATCTTTCACGAGCGCTGATACAATACAACATTACAATAACTTCTGGTTCCTTGTGGTTAATTTAAAATACCATATATTGTTTGGTCATTACAGCCGATTGGCATTAAACAATACCCTTTTCATATAATCTAACCTTTAAAATCACGGCGTTTTGTTTACTTTTTTTCAGGGCAAAGCATTACATGTGCACTGCCAAACGAGATAACTTTCTCCATCGCACACTGCTGGTCGATAGCAGGATAAGCAGGCAGCCCAATGTGGAAACGAAGCTCGAGATACGCGTGAACGCTGCATTTGGAAAATAGCTCAACCTGTTTACAACGCGGTCAAAGGAAAAGCTTCTAATCCCTTTGCGTTGTCACGGAGCTAATTAAAATTACAAAACAGTAACTGCAGGTCGCGTAAAGCATTTGTGGTGCAAGCAGCGGTTTCACAAAGGTGGGCTCCGTTGCGACAGGCCACATGCGCTGCGCAGAGTTAGGTCAATCATAATCACGATCATAATCAACCAGAATTAACTCGCCCGAACGTCGACCCTTCTGCTCAACCTTCGAAGAATAGTAATTTGACTGGTTGTGCGGTCGGTTATTTTTCCGCCCAGGTAATTTCGTTTCGTCAGTAACCGTCATAAGTCTAGTTAAGAAAGATTATAGTATTACATTGCAATGTCAACAGCGTAGCAATCGCCTCGTCGAAAGTCCATCGCGAGCACGGATCACCGTGGCCCACATATGCTGTGCGCGCTTCGCATTCGACGTCCGCGCTTCCGTAAACATGACTAATCGGTGAACATAACGAGCACGGTGGCATTGAAAACACGTATTTACTCCCCGATATCGATTTCTATGTCAATCGGTGCCATACCGGTACGTTTGCATCGCGGAACTGCGGAGCACCACCGGCACCACCACCACACTGCTACTGCTGCTCGCAACCGCCGGGATCGGCCTTTTACGCTCTGGCAGCAAATTAGGACCTAAAATCCGTCCGCAGATGATGAAAACAAAGCAGAACACACGCACATACAAACACTGCAACCGCTAACTTAACGCCGAACCACTACGGTTCACTTGGTAATGCACGGGTACCGAGCAGACGCAAGGAAAGAACGGAGCACTTAACAGCCCAGCGCGGAAGTTTCGGCGGTCGCTTCATAGACGGCGCTAGCGTCCGGTCAGAAAAAGCAAATCGCGGCGCCCACCTCTAGCAAGGAAAATGGTGTATAGGGGAGTGTGCCGCGCCGAGCCAGGTGGCTGAGAGAGAGGAGGCGCGGGCGAGCGCGACGAGCGAAGGGGAGAGGGCAGCGAACGCGCGCAACGGCGCAGCGGCAGCCGAGCGAGGGGAGAGGAGGCGCGAGCGCGTGACGTCACGGCGCGCGGAAGGGGAGGGAGGCGCGAGCGCGTGACGTCACGGCGAGAGCGCGCGCCATCACATGGTTTAGTGACGTCACTGCGCCGTTGCTATGGACGCCTTCCCTCCGCTACCGCGCCGTTGCTAAGGAGAGGAGGGCGCGATAACACCTGCGGGCGACGGACGGCGGTGGAAGGAGTAGGTCCGACTAAGAAGTGCTTCGCACTTAAAACGTTTCTGAGAGCTTATGGCACAAGGGTAAGCAGAACACAATGTATCTTTGTGGCAGAGCCACCTGCGTTGCAGGCACTCGATTGGCGCTAATCGTATCGTCCGCCGATCGCTCTAGTACAAAGCTTTCTGTCTCCATTAGGTGTTGCTATCTATAAGGTAATTCTACCTCTTGATAGGGGTAATACGCTAAAGATCAACTTCGGGAAGATCATTGCGGATGCAAGCATTTACACCAAAAACAGAACAAGGAACGGCCTGCCCGACCTGAACGACCCGTCAATGTTCTCTTCTAAGATCATTTGGCCTCACTCGTTTGAGCAAGGTAGGAGTATCATGTATACAGATGCTTCTCAAGGTGATGAAAAATATGGAATAGGTATATTTCCCTTCGTATCAGCCTTGGACTTCCAAGAGCGTCGTCGTGCTTGGGTACTGTCGCTGAAGCTGGCTGTCTGCCTTTGGACGTGATTAGGCTCCAATGAACTGTGCGGATACATCTTCGATAACGGATGCACACCAAAACCCATACAATAATGCACATGATAGAAAATTGCAGCTCAAGTTCCTGTCGAACATTCAAGACAAGGCATCTTTCCATCCCTCCCAGGCACCAAATTTCATGCAGTCTTATTTCCCGCCCTGGTGGTCCCTGTCACCATTGCATATGGGAGCAAAATCACGGGAATTGACTCTAAGGGTATCCCTCAAAGCGGCTTGTTAAGTTGACATTCGGTCCAATTAGCCGGCTATACTAAGCCACAAACCCAGTTTTTACAGACGGCTGATGTACACTTGATCGCACTTCCTCTGGGATCTTTATCTTGCCCAGTAGACAGACGTTCTCTCATTACCTCGAGCGGGAAACGTAATCTATGTCAGCCGAGCTTCAAGGCGTCAAAGAAGCCATCCTTTATTTTTCTCCGCAACCAGCAGGGCAATGGAACATCTTCACAGGTTCTAAGACATCCCTCCAAAGTCTACTGCGACATGATTCCTTCAGCATTGCCGAACACTCCTCTCGTTAAATAACTTACTTGCACGACCTAGCCAAAGACACTAGGCACCAAGTGACATTTCACTGGCTTCCAGGACACTGTGGTGTTCCAGGGAATGAGAAGGCAGATAAAGCAGCTCGCAGGGGCCTTTAAACGCATATGAGGAAGGTCTTATTCACCAAGCTTAATGCCTCAGCTATTGAGAAATCACTTGTTTTAATGGAGCGGAAACGTGTGTTGTGTGTCCTCATCGTCATCATGATCATCACCAGCCTATCTACGCACTGCAGTGCAAAGGCCTCTCCCAATATTCTCCAATTACCTCTTTCCTGTGCCAACTGTGACCAATTTATCCCCGCAAACTTCTTGATCTCATCTGCCCATCTAACTTTCTGCCGCCCCCTGCAACGCTTGCCTTTCCTAGGGATCCACTCTGTTACCCTTAATGACCAGCGGTTATCTTGCCTTCGTATTACATGCCCTGCTCACGTCCATTTCTTTTTCTTAATCTCTACTAATGTCTTTAACACCAGTTTGCTCCCTCATCCACTCCGCTCTCTTCTTGTCCCTTAATGTTACACCTATCATTTTCCGCTCCATTGCCCGCTGAGTCGTTCTCAACTTAAGTTGAACAATCTTAGTGAGTTGTACCCTCTAAGTTTCTGTTCCGTAGGTGAGTACCGGTAAGATGCAGCTGTCATACACTTTCTTCTTCAGCGACAATGGTAGGCTGCTATTCATTTTCTGAGAATGCCTGCCATATGCACCCCACCCCATTCTTATCCTTCTAATTATCTCTGCATCGTGGTTGGGATCTGGGGTCACAACTTGGCCTAAGTAGATATATTCGCTTACCACTTCCACTGCCTCGCCACCTACGTCAAACTGCTGTGCTGTCCCGAGGTTATTGATCATTACTTTAGTTTTCTGCATTTTAATTTTCAGGCCCACGGTTCTACTCTGTTCGCCCAGTGCGGAAAGCATGCTTTGCAATTCGTCCCCCGAGTTACTTAGCAAGGCAACGTCATCAGCAAATCTGAGGTTGCTGACGTATTCTCCATTAACCCTTACTCCCACCTGTTCCCAATCCAACTGTCACGCGTCACGTCGGTAAAAGAATGGACTTCGGACCCAAAGGGATCAAGTTAAGATAAGACTTTAAGGAAGAAGAATGTAAGAGAAATATACAATAAAAGTGCTAGAAATACAGTACATGCAAAAAAGAACCCAAATGGCTTTCAGTTCGTGAACTAGAATAGTGTCCTCTCGCATATCTATTGGTCCCTATAGTTTCCTAAACGCCATTTCCCTACCGCACATTCTGTCGTTGCGTTGCACTGGATCGTTGGGGTAGCGGGGTATCCGTCGTCGCTAAGGTGGCTCCCTGAGCGCAGCGCCGTGAAGATGGTGACGGGGCCAGTGGGGCGAAGCCACTGGTGCGTGCGTGCCCGTGCAAGCCGGTGCTGAAGCCAGCGGAGCGGAGCCGCCGTTTCCCAGGAGCACCCGCGTCAAATGCTTGAGGAGGCCAACGGGGCAGTGCCGCTGGTGCCTTGCGGGTTCCCAGACCTCGGGTCCCGCCTCCTTCGGTCGCCTCGAACCACGATCTCCTCGTCCACCCGCTCGTCGTCTTCCTTCTCGTTTTCTTCCCTCCTTTTTTCTCCACCAGCTTCCAGAAATTTCTCGCTTCTTATCCCTTCTTCGTCGTCGTCTCCGCCGTCTTCGCACCTTGACTCCTGACATTTGCCCCCGTCTTCAAGAGTTTTTCATGAAAAACTGCTTCCACGTTTGTGGTCGATGATACACGCACTCACATCACGAATCACAGTGAGTCACTTTCTCACAGCACAGTTCAGTTCAGTCCTAAGGGCCACAGCTATGACACAAAGGTATAATCCCTGAAAAGTTCACGAAAGTGTCACTTTCCGTGCGCGTTAGTGTAAATTCACAAAAACATTTTCTCTCAGGCATTATGCCAGCAATGCCTAACATACAGACTACTGATTGGTTAATCACGGCACTCCACTCATAAAATCTGCTGTAGCATTACATTGTCGTCTATCTAGTGCACTGCTCACTTGCTAATTTAACATATCTTTCTCATTTTGGACATTCAGCAGAATACACTACTACATCACTAATCTACCAATTCACAGTATTCTGCTCAGCTAGGGATTCCTTCTATTCTTACACCCTTGGCAAACTCTATCTCTACGATCTAGACCGCCCTGTCTCGAAAAGCCATTGTATTTGCGTCCATAAGCTTGTCCGGCATAATGTCTTTCGACAAGGTACTGTTTTGGGTTGAAACACCCTGTTCCTCGAAACTCTTTCTGTCCTCGCAGTTCTTCAGCCCGTTGACCTGCATCTCCACTTCCCCAGCAAGCTTGGTAACGTCCTTGAGTTGCGCCACGAACTTTGAGCCGACCATTTGCTGCGCTCTGTACAACCATTACTCGCGATCCCCTTCGTTGTTCTACTTGGTCATAAGATTTTCGTGGTCCACTGCAGGTTTCATCCTTGCTCCGGTATCGATGACCTCCTTGTGCGACTTCATCTTGACAAAAGTTTCTGCCTCGTTGAGAGGGGTTGCCGTATGCCCTGCAGCTCTTACTGTTGTCTGCTCTCCAACCTCGTCGTCTGGTACTTTGGAAATGTCGCCGGCGATCTTCACAATAAGCTTGTTGACACCAATTTCTCCAAGATGGATCCTTCTTTCGTTGTCGGGTGATTGTCTCGGGTGACCTGTCCAACGCTGGTGCACTTGAATCAGCGAGTTCATGTAGCGATTCCTTTTTCTCAATTGCGGCCATTGCGCGCGCTGTCATAGACATTAGCGGGGTTGAAATGATTGCTTTTGTTGTTTCTTTATCCTTTTTCAGTTCTTCATCTGGGCGTCTTCGTTCTCCATTCATATCCGCTAACTTGCTCGTCCATTTCGTGTCAGGGTCATTCACTTCCCTAATGCCTCTCACGTTACCTAGGATCAAGTCATATGGTGGTTCATCGACACATTTGGCTACTAACTCTCCCGTGTAGTAAGGGGTAGAAACTTGAATGATAGCTTCCGGCCAGCACCTTACCGTTCCATCTACAAGAACCACTTGTGCCTCCTTCCCAGTAAACTCGTTTTCCGTGACAAGGCTCCTCCTCACCAATACCGTGTTCGTTCCGGTGTCCCGGAGAACTGAGATTCGCTCTCCCCGCAGCTCGCCATCTACAACAGGCATTTGCCATCCTTGTGTCGCCCGATCCTCTCCTTCTCTAAGTGTTGTCTCATTTTCTTTGGTGCTTGTGATTGTCTTTGGCCGGGCTGGGCCGAACTCGTTCGCTTTTATTGCACAAGCTGACGTCTCCTGCTTTTGAAAACGGCATTCTTCTGTTGCATGCCCTCTTCTCTTACACACCTGGCAAGTTGAAGGTGCTTGCCTCGAGTTAGCAACAGTTCGGCAATCAACGGCACGATGCCCTACGCGATCGCAAAGAAAACAACGCGATGGAGCCCTCGGAGCTAACCTTTGTGTCATACTTTCCGGTGATTCTATGCTCGTCGCCAACTGACTCTTCTCCCAACCTTGCCCTAGTGCTACTCGTTCGAAGCGATGGAGATAAGCATCGAGGTCATCTCTTTTGTCATCGAAAGGAGCCATGAGTTTTCTTGGGCAAATTTCCGGACTGTTGGACATCTGTGGTACTGGAGATACCGGGGATTGTTCACAACTTTGGTTTGATGCACTGGCATTTGCTAAACGTAGCTTTAACTCGACCAACTCTTTCTCTTGGGCTAGCTTTTCTTTTTCTACATCCGCCATGCGCTTCGCTCTCTCTTCCTCTTCTCGATTCGCGTCCCTCACTGCTGCTCTTTCCTCTCGGCGTCTCTGATTTTCCCTCTCGTACAGGTCCAACATCTCTTCCTTAGTCAACCCCAAGCTACTCGCCAATGTCATTAACTTTTCGAGATCCATCTCTTCCACCGCGGTAAACAGGTGACAATGGGGAAAGGGATCCTGGCAAGCTCGCCAATGTTTTTGTCACGCGTCACGTCGGTAAAAGAATGGACTTCGGACCCAAAGGGATCAAGTTAAGATAAGACTTTAAGGAAGAAGAATGTAAGAGAAATATACAATAAAAGTGCTAGAAATACAGTACATGCAAAAAAGAACCCAAATGGCTTTCAGTTCGTGAACTAGAATAGTGTCCTCTCGCATATCTATTGGTCCCTATAGTTTCCTAAACGCCATTTCCCTACCGCACATTCTGTCGTTGCGTTGCACTGGATCGTTGGGGTAGCGGGGTATCCGTCGTCGCTAAGGTGGCTCCCTGAGCGCAGCGCCGTGAAGATGGTGACGGGGCCAGTGGGGCGAAGCCACTGGTGCGTGCGTGCCCGTGCAAGCCGGTGCTGAAGCCAGCGGAGCGGAGCCGCCGTTTCCCAGGAGCACCCGCGTCAAATGCTTGAGGAGGCCAACGGGGCAGTGCCGCTGGTGCCTTGCGGGTTCCCAGACCTCGGGTCCCGCCTCCTTCGGTCGCCTCGAACCACGATCTCCTCGTCCACCCGCTCGTCGTCTTCCTTCTCGTTTTCTTCCCTCCTTTTTTCTCCACCAGCTTCCAGAAATTTCTCGCTTCTTATCCCTTCTTCGTCGTCGTCTCCGCCGTCTTCGCACCTTGACTCCTGACACCAACGTTCTGAATACTTCTTGTAAGCATGCTGTGAATAACATTGGAGAGATTGTGTCTCCTTGTCTGACACCCTTCCTTATAGGTATTTTACTGCTCTCCCTATGGAGGATGATGGTAGCTGTAGACCCATTGTAGATATCCTCTAGTATTCTTACATAATGCTCCTCTACCCCCTGGTTCCGTAATGCCTGAATGACTGCTGGGGTTTCGACCGAGTCAAATGCTTTCTAATAATCTATGAAGGCTATATATAGGGGTTCAGTATACTCAGCGCCCTTCTCTATCACCTGATTGATCGTGTGAATATGGTCCATTGTTGAATAACCTTTACGGAACTCTGCTTTGTTCTTTAGGTTGACTGAAATCTAAGGTTGCAGAGATTCGGTTAGCGATTACCTTGGTAAATACCTTGTAGACGACTGACAGTAAGCTGATCGGCCTGTAATTTTTTAAGTCCTTCATGCCGTCTTCCTTATGGATTAGGATGATGTTCGCGTTCTTCCAAGATTCCGGTACCATTGCGGTCATTAGGCATTGCGTATACAGGTTTGCCAGTTTTTCAAGTACAATTTCTCCACCATCCTTCAAGAGGTCTGCTGTTATCTGATCCTCACCAGGTGCTTTGCCCCCTTTCATTTCTTTCAAAGCCTTCCTTACTTCTTCGGTCGTTACTGGTGGGATGTCTATCTTCTCTGAACTACTGTCTCGTTCGGCATTATCCTGTATGTCCCGGCTACTGTAAAGATCTCTGTAGAACTCCTCGGCCACTGCGACTATTTTATCACTATTTGTGATGACATTGCCTTGCTTATTCTTAAGTGCATACATCTGATTTTTCCCCACGCCAAGACGTCTCTTCACTGCTTTCAGGCTAACTCCGTTCTTTACAGCGTATTCGATCCTCTCCATATTATACTTCCGTATGTCAGCTGTCTTACGCTTATTGATTAACTTCGAGAGCTCGGCTAGTTCTATTCTGTCAGCAGCGGTAGAAATTCTCGTGGTTTGCCGTTTCCTGATTAGATCTTTCGTCTCCTGTGAAAGTTTGCCAGTATCCTGTCAGGCCATAGTGCCCCCGACTTCTACTGCACACTCTGTGATTATGCGTGTAAGGTTCTCCTTGGCTTCCTGTGTCGTAAGCTCGGCTTCCTCGTTAAGGGTGGAATATCGGTTCTGCAGCGCGATCCTGAATGCTTCTATTTTACGTCGTACTGTTAGCTCATTTATCGGCTTCTTTCGTACTACCTTGTTGCGGTCCCTCCTCAAATCTAGCCTAATTCGAGATCTTACCATACGGTGGTCACTCCACCTTACCCTTCCGAGCACTTCCACCTCCTGCACGACGCCAGGGTTATCGCATAATATGAAGTCTATTTCATTTTTGTGCTCCCCATTTGGCCTCCTCCAGGTCCACTTCCGACTCTCCCGTTTACAGAAGAAGGTATTCATTATGCGTAGGTTATTCCGTTCTGCAAACTCAACTAGTAGCTCCCCACTGCTATTTCTAGAGCCCAGACCATAGTTCCCAACTGCCTTTTCTCCAGCCTGATTCTTGGCTACTTTAGCATTGAAGTCCCCCATAACTGCGGTGTACTGTGTTTTTAGTTTAGCCATTGCCGATTCTACATCTTCATAGAAGCGTTCCACTACTTTGTCGTCGTGGCTGGATGTAGGCGCGTAGCCCTGCACCACCTTGAGCTTGTACCTCTTATTGAGCCTAATTACAAGACCTGCTGCCCTTTCGTTAATGCTATAGTATTCGTCTATGTTGCCAGCTATGCTTTTATTGACTAGAAATCCCACTCCCACTTCTCTTCTGTCCTCTAGACCACGGTAACATAGGACGTGTCCATTTCTCAGCACCGTAAAGGCTTCGCCTGCCCTCCTAGCCTCGCTAAGCCCTGTTACATCCCATTTAATGCCCTCTAATTCCTCGAAGAACACCTCGAGACTTGCTTCGCTAGGTAAGGTTCGCGCGTTAAACGTTGCCAGGTTGAGATTCCATTGGCGGCCTGTCCGGATCCAGGGATTCTTAGCACCCTCTGCTGCGTCACAGGTCTGACCGCCACCGTGGTCAGTTGCTTCGCAGCCGCTTGGGACTGACGGCCGAGGGTTAATTGGCGTATTCATGGGAGGTTGTGGCCGTTACTACACCAGGGTGGCCAATCCTGCTCTGGTGAGGGAGTGCATTACCGGCAATGATCGCCGGGTTCAGGCCGCACCCCAAGCCCCTTTGTGCAACTCCATCAATACGCGGATTTTTTTTTATCCGGTGGGAATTGTCCGGCACCGGGATTCGAACCACGGTCCTTCTGCACGCGAGGCGGGTGTTCTACCTCTACGCCATCGCTGCGCCGTTGTGTGTCCTACAGCAGCCTTATGCCTTCTTGCACTACACAGACCCTGAGCTCAGGATTTAGCTGCCAGAGCGACTTCTGTGCCGACTAGGAACTTCCGCGCCGACTAGGAACTAGAAACTTGGCTTATGATCTTAGCACAACGAAGGCTGGACATATCGATATTATCTCGTCTTCATTTAGGATTGCCTATCCCTAGGCTTAACCATTTCTTCTCCTAAAGACACACCTCTCCAACGAATGTTATCTCACGTTATCTCACTCAATTCTTTCCTTCTTTCGGCTCCTGGGCATGCGGAGAACGTCTTTAACGAAACCAGAGATTCACTAGCAACGTTAGCGCTCTCCGGGCCTTTTGCTGAGGTCATTAAGCCAACTTCTTTGCTAACTGCTGCCGGGGCCGTCGGTTGTTGAAGCTTCCGTGACAGCAAAAATCAGTTTTATTGTCCTTAAAAAATTTCTGTCATGGAAACTTCTCGAGGGAACCTACATACTCCCGTTCAAGCGACCTAGACATGAATATAACGAGGCTTTGTGGTTGCGCAACCATTTTGAATAGGCGTCTATACAGATCTCGTCTGGCGAAATCTGTCTGTGCAGTTACTGCAATGAAGACGAGACTGTCGATAACTACGTTTTGACCTGTGGACGATTTTCAAGCCTCAGATGTCACGTCCTTGAAGTGGTACTTCAGAATCTGGGGATAGCATTATTATTGTTTTTTTATTATTATTAAAAAGAAATATTTTCCACTAGCAGCGATTCCTCAAACAGAAAAACATTGAAGATTTTCTAATTTTCCTCAAGTTGTGTAACTACTCAGGAATCAGTTTCTTTTATATAACGACTGATGTTTCGCCTATTTCTTGATTGGGTATGCGCCCTTTATAATGGAGCAAAAATGACAAGTACCTCGTGCTGACACACTTATGGCCGCCTTGTGCATAATGTAACATTATCGCTCATCATCCTTCACCATGATTCGTGTCACCTGTCCAGCCGGCATGTTACGATATTATTATACAATAAATTCATTCTTTTTATTTTTTGCGCAGTTTTTACACATTCTTTTCATTCTTTTTACACAAACGTAGTTCATTGCGCCAGGCATAGGGCATGGGTTATAGGCGGATGACATTATGATATCGGCAGCCAATGGGTCAGTGGGGGGCATGCAAGGCAACCTACAACAGGTCACCAACATTAACAGTCAATACGGGAGGCAGTGTGGCCCAGCTTGTCCGCGGCAAACAACTGAGCTGTTGATTGCCCCACCAAGTAAAAAAACACCCTGCCGGGTCGGCAACCCTCTCCCTAAAGGTGGATGGCCACCTAATCGTTTCAACTTAATTTTTCAAACTCCTACTTTTGGGCATGCTTTTACAAGCGTATCGATCTCACACCAAAGTACTACACAGGCTCAAGCACACCACGGAGCATGTCTCCAGCATGATCTGCAGGATCAACACAAAAACTAGAGGCATGCGAGAGGCGGATGTGGTTAGGCTAGTCGAAGTCTTTGTCACCTCTATAATTACTTACTTCCTATACGCTGTGCTCTCCAAGGCTCAAAATAACAAAATAGTAGCAACCCGACGCATACGCAATGCATACAAGCTGGCATTAGGAATACCTCTCAGCACCACGACGCAGAAACGCATACATCTGGGAGTTTAAAATTCAGTGGATGAACTAATCGAAGCTTATTATATTAAACAGTTATTGTGCCTTAGCTCCCGCTCCACCGCCAGAGGAAATTGTACCCAACTGGGCCTGCGCTAACTGCTTCAACACCCCCAGGTCGATGCGACTGAGCTCCCGCATTAAATTCGCCTATTCATCGATGTGGCTCTATTTCCCGCAACATGCATCCGACACACACACGACAAGGATTGAAGAGACGACAGAGCGAAAGCAATCTTAGAACAGTACGGCCAGAACATCGCCACAGTGTACATAGATGTACCAGGCGAATCAATTCAGACCACCCATTCAATGCAGGCAGAAGTGATCATCGCCCTAACAATTGCCCAAACTGACCGAAGGCAGAACGCTCTCGTTTGTTCTCAGTGTGTACATCGACAGCAATAAAGAGCCTTTTGCCTTTTCATTGCGTCCATCGGAAGTTGGGGAAAAGGGGCTAGCTACAAATTGCCATCACGCTACTTTTGTCACGTCGTGTCAGCATAAAGTAGACAAAACTTAAAAACGATACCGCGCGCCTTAATAATCATTGGTTTCCCGCGGCTTTTATAACAAATGCTTACGAACATCGGCTAAAATGTTAAGGGAAAGGACAAACCATCGAAACCCTCTAGGAACGCAACAAAGCTCATGTTATTCCATACTGACACCGCAGCTCCCGCAACGATGAGAACGTGAAGGCACGTTACAAGGGGAATGTTCTGTTTCTTGCCCGTGCAAGTTATCAAAAATTTGCCCCATGCTGCAGAAAAAAGTGGCCTGGGGAGAATGAAAAAACAAATGTGCAACAAGTTTCATCGATTGGTTAACTAACGTGGTTCACGAGGAACCACTGAACTGCGGCCATGTCTATATGGGACATACGGGCACATGATTCAATGAGCAGGATTGAGAGCGCAGACTTGCACTACGCAGCAATTCAGGCGGTCACATGAGCAACCATTGTAAAAGATGCGCCTGTCAGCCACTATTTGAATGAACAAACTCCTGGGAGCGAGTTTCAGATAAAACCGAGAGGATGATAATAGAAGCCTACTACATTAGAAATGCGAAATACAAATGCATAAGCACACCATGCATTTCACTCGTAGGTGAAGAGATCCAATTTTTAGACGGGCTCCTGTAGTCAAAGGCTAATTGATTGTTGTTTTTGTACCGTCCGTATCTTCTTATCTTAGAAATTTGTTTTTCGTTGTTTTGTTGTAACTTTGCTTCTATACGGTCGAAAACGAAAAAGTTGGTAGTCAGCCCGAGGTTGTAATCTACGTGTTTATATTCCTCGCTCGTGTTTCATTCGCGCTGTTGGGTTTTTTCATAGAATAATTAAAGCTTCAATCAAACGCAAAAATAGTAAACTATACAATTTTGCTAGCAAAGAAGTGAAATGTTCGGCTATTAAAACCCAAATGACTTCATTTAAAATCTATTGTAGCCATGTTCTGGAAAACGCGGAAAAAAAATACATAAGCAAAAAGATGTGGGCGATACAACGACTTACTGGCTGATTCAGGAACACCATACAAACCTGCGACACCTAAAAACGTGAAATTTCAGGAGAACACATTCCTTATCCAGTAATGGCTCATGAAAGTGAGATTTTTTAAGAATTCCATTCATAACACAAGAAAAAAGGGACATTGTATTTTCACAAATTCCTGATTATGTTGCTCGCCCGATCAGATATTGAAGTGTTTCGCTGCTATTTGTGGCCAGACCCTACATTTCGGTATATTGTAAGTACAAGGCTTCTCCCAAGCGAACACGTTTGGTGCGAATCTAGATTTTGGAATTAAGTAGTTGTTTTTACTGATGAATTCGACCGATTGGCGTATCGATTTCCTTTTTTCCTGAATAATGTTGTTCACACAAATGTAGACTTGGAACTTTAGTGATTTCGCCCTAAAAGGAAGAAAATGTGTTCTTGGTTAATTTTCATACCTAAAGAACCAAAAGGGCATGCTGATTATGTCAACACCAAGCCAACCTTCTGGTTTTAAAGACTTTGCATTGGCCGATTTTGTTCATATTCCTAAAGAGGAGCTCAAAATTACGGAATTTTTAAAATCAATATGCGAGAAAATGGTTAAATATATTTTGCGAAATTTCTCATTACAACGCAGCCTCGTTTAAATATCTAACAGGTTTTTATTGTAAGAGGTTCAGGGGGTAGCGGCTATAAATATGCTGTATTGTCCGGCTATAAAGTTAGAACATGAGAACCAAAGCCGCAATGCCCACCGCGGCGTCAGGAGGACGGCGCTAAGGGTTTGGTGGACTTACCATGATGCCCCAACGATGTGCTTGAGTGCAGGGTATGTCAACAAACCACACTTTATTACTTGATCAAAATATGGACCATGCACTGGGCAGGCTTTCCCGAGCTTGGGCGGGAGACAAAGTCTCCGCGAGATCTTTAAGCCGTCGGGTTCGCCTCCTTTAGTGGTCGAGGAACATCAGCTCCTTTTCCGACCCGCGTGGTTTCCGACCACCGTAAAACCCCCAAGCAAAACAACGCCGCGTTACGACGTCCCCTCACTAGGGAAAGAAGGGTCTCCAAAAGGAATAAGGGTGTTGTCTCTCCGCGCGCCGTGATCACCGATGGGTAAGCACGCGCTTCTCGATCACCGATGGGCGTGCCCGCGCGGCTTTGTCACCCCAGGCCGCATCCACGTGCTGACGCGCCGGGTTTTTAACCCTAACAGGGCTTCACGGAAGGCATGACGGCGCACTTGGTCCTCACCAGGTGATCCATACACATGTCTAAAAGAATTTTAAAAGATTTCTCCATAACAGCCGCAATAGTTATCAATATTTCGGCCAACTTACATGTTTTGACGGGTTCCTGTAAAAGTATTCAACCCGCTCGCATGTCAAATTTGTTTTTTTGTCGAAAATGCTCCCCAGCTGAAATCCCAATAACCAATATCAGGATGTTTTTAAAAAACTTTTAAAGGTTCGGCCGAGAATTTGAAAGTGTCCCTCCAACGAAATAGAGTTCAAATGAATTTTCACGCGATCTAAAAGCTCGAGCGCGACATTCTGATTGTTTCTGTAAACTCAAGCCTGCCGTAGCAGCCCATTTATTCACTTATGACTGTTGTTATACGCCACGTGCTATAACCATTAGTGTCATAATATATAGTTCCACCATGGTATTATTAAAATTTAAAACAATGGCAAACTGACAGGTAGGGATAAAAAAGAGCTAAAGCGTTTTTTTTTCATACACGTTTCAGTGCATCGGAAGCTCATTCAGAGAAAAAAGTCGTTTTTGCTGTCCTAAGCTATCATTGGAAGCCATGAAAACTCATTTACAGAATTGTCCTATTCAACTTCAATTAGGAGCATTTAGAGTGTGCGGTAAAGTACATGTTCTTATGTATTTCTCGGAAAATGTTACGCCCGCATTTATATTCAATTTGTTCCTTGCTTGCAAATGTTTCTCACACAGATGGTGAGAATTCCATCTTTAGATTTTGTCCTTCCTAAAACGATAAAAAAGGAAAGCGGGAGTCTTGACATTACAATGCCCCCACCCCAACCGAAGTGGAAACGGCTAAGAGAGAATATCAACACGTAGAACAAAATTCTGGGCGTGAGGGCATAATATACCGGGATTACATTGCTACTGTGGTGAAGGAACTCAATTGTAAGGTCTCTTTTTTTCATTCCCTAAAGGAGTAAGAGTTTACCGCGCGTGTGCTTGCTTCGCTGAAAATAATGTCGAAAGATGGGCTTGCAACCGCTATTTTCAAGGGACCGCTGCTCCTCTCTCACCCTTCCACCCCACGTGCTATTTTATTCTTCAATCGAAACATTCATATTTAATTCAGTTCAATTTTCCGGCTTTCGCACTGCTGGCAAGCCATCTCTGCGCAACTCCGATGCTGTTTTTCAATGAGATGTATTTTTTGTTCACAAACAAAAAATAGATTGAAGATATATTTAGAACTTAGCAGTTGCTTAGCTCGGCTATGCCAGGATATACTTAGCGTGAGCTAAGGTTCAGCTGGTTATTCTTAGGTTTTAGAGTTGTCCAGAATTAGCTGATTATCATGCTTACTGCTGCTAAAACGATTTCAAATCCAATCCAATCCAATTCAATGCAATCCATTCTGGTCAAGTCCAGTACACTGCTCCTCGCGCATGCGCAGCACGGCTATGGTGGCTAGCCACCCTAGCACGGCTCTCCAGGAGCCACGTGAAACGGCTATCAAGCGGCTCCGGCACAGCGTCAGACTTGGCTACTGCGCAACCCAGGCGCACAGCTGGGAACGCGCCAGCGCCAGTGCGTCTGCCGCGGCTACGACGTCACTCCTCTGGAATGCGCGGACAGGCGAATGTGCAGACCCAATTCTCTACACACCCGCACTCCAATTGAATTGGATTTCCAATTGGATTGGATCCAAACCTATTCAAATCAACTTAATCCAGTTCAATCCAATCCAATGTTCTTCGAGCTTGCGCAGCACGGTCCTTCAAGGTCCACGCAAAACTACTCAACCTCGGCCAGTGTAGTTAACGCTACAAAAGATTTTAGGGGCGGTGTCCCGTTTGTGCAGCCCAACAAACGCTTCCGACTTCAAAATTTTCGCCGAGCCATGCTGTCTACGGGGTTGGACAGCGAAGACACTGAGGACACACATTGATCGATAGTAAGGTTTCACGCGCCGACGCAACGCAAGAGATCAGGCCCGCCGTAGTGGAGGGGGCTCCGGAATAAATTTGACCACCTGGGGATTTTTAACATGCGCCGAACTCTCGTACACACGGGCGTTATTGCTTTTCCCCTCCATCAGAAAAGCGACCGGCTGGTCGGGGAATCGAACCCGCGTCTCTCTGAGTGCATACACAAAATACTGTTGACCTGGGTGCAGCCTAGAAACAGTGCAGAATTCTTCAATTAAATAAATATTGCCGCGTTCCCATAGCTCATACGCCGTCTGTGTGGACAGCGCATGGTAAACACACCCCTCCGTAGGAGTCCATGCTATTTGTTATATAACTGTCGGTGTTCCATCACATCTACTTGAATGGCATTTCCCAAGGGTGAGTAGCCGTTTCAGACCACCAGTGCCAGCAATATGTTCTGGGATGCTTCCAGTAAAATACAAGTTCCAGCCGTTCCTGTCAGCAAGTCTGTCCTGTAGGAGTCGACATATCGACAGCAGGCGAGAACTGCTCATTCTTTCTAACACCACAGGGAACTAATTGATTACGGCAAGTGACTAATAAATCAATATGTGTCACACTCTTTAATGTCACTAGTGTATATAAGCCAACCCGTGCACGTATTTCCAAACGCTTCACTTCACAGAGCACCCACGTGACAGATCTGTTCGCGCGATGGAGAACGGTAATTCAACGGTGTTATTGGCTGCACCCCGAACCTAAGACGACCTAAAACATACCGAATTCCTATTATTAACAGAAAGAAAACGCGTAGATTTGAGCTTAGAAAATAAAATAAATTTAGAAAAAAGGGGAACGAAAAAAAAGTAAGTGATAGAACTGTTGGGGCTCGATCTCAAGCCGTGTGGCCCAGTATTCAGTATTCTACATCGGGGCCCCAGAGCGTAACGGTGGGCTTGGTTTGGCAGGTGCTCGAAAGAATACTAAGCGCAATGACATCCCGCGTGTCACGGTGGTGCTCCGTGGAGCGAAACATTTGGGAACACGCAACCCGTGCATTTATTTGCGGCACTACGTAAATGTGTATTAATTTTGAGGGACAAAAACACGCCATATTTCTAAGCAGCAGTAACACAGCTGGGGGCCGCTGACATTTTGAGAGAAAAAGCAATTGTATATGCCAACTTGCCAGCTTAACGCCAACGACATACAATAGTGTCCGTTTTGGAGAGAGAAAATCGTACTTTATCGTTTCTTGTAAATGGCGTGATCTCATTAGTGCAAGTGCATCAACGCTTACATTATTTCCTAAAGTTCACGTGAAGTAGAATTACAAACAGGATTCGACCTTTCAGTTAATAATGAAGTGAAATTGCCTGTTATGTGGCTATTTCTGGAGAGTGTAAAAGCAGGCTCCCTTTCATTATCTCCTGCAGGCGACGCTTTAGTGTTGACGCGCATATCTTGAGACGAAGACGATATTTCCGCTAGGCGCTGTGCTTGTTAAGAGAATGAGATTCACAGTTAAAATTTTTTTTTCAGTGCTCACAGTAATTCATCTCAACTACCCGTGAGTACATTTTTGGTAACTGTACTTAGACTAAAGTTGAGATAACTAACAAAAAGAAACAAGAATCGTGTTACTCAGCCTTGTGAGGGCTATTTGCGAAGTATTTCGGTATAAACTGAGAGCGGTAGGGCTTGTTGCTTTTCCCGATCATTCTCAAGAACATTGGCGGATTGTGTATTTATGAGCATGTCGCTCACACTTTCACACCTCGACTTTTCTAACACATTTTCCTGGTTATAGTTCGGCGCGGGCTTAAGTTTTTAAACGCCTTTCCGTCGCCTTGTACAAACTCCTCTTCTTCGCAATTACGCCAGCTTTGGAGAATACATAATCACTGCATGCGTTGGACGAAATAACAAGGCTCGTATATTTTTCAAATATTGTTGAGAAATGTATATTTTATCTATTTTAACTGGAGAGTTGCCGTTTCGTTGTGATTGCGACGGCTGTTCTTACGGTAAAATATCCGTGAGTGAATCTTCGAAAAAAAGGTTTGGGTATTTTTGTGTGGACGTTCTTTTCACCATGTCCAGCTTTCCCGCTCATGCCAGTCCGTTCAACAGCGATTAATCTGTAATTATTTAGCGTAATGTAAAGTTCTGTCGCGCTGCTAATATTGGTGGTGAAAACTTGCTTTGCGCACAGTTTCAAGTCTTGCACGTTTTGCGGCTAGGTTCCTGAGACATGGAAAATATCCCTTAGAAATGCATGGGGAGTAAAATTTGATCGCGAATTACACATAAACTATTCAGAATCCGGAAAAGTTCTGTTAGTGTTTCCATCTTCCCCTTGAGGTCTTGCTTTGTGCCAAATATCACTTTCCTGAAGTAATTTTACTAGGTTCCTGCGAGGTTAGAATTTTGAGCGGGAAAGCTGGGTATGTGACAAAAGTTTTAGGCACCCTTTGATATTTCGGAGGACCCTTCAGAAGATGCATAATAACAAATCAATAATAAGAATCTATTAGACGTTAGAAAGAACAAAATCCTTACTTCCATTTCTCTACGAGTGCTTTTCTCCGGAGTGACAGCGTTAGCCCTTACGATCGATCTAGTGGTAACTTATGCCGGGTTAAAAAGTGCAGGAGAAAAAGACAGCGAGTTCAATGGCCGGAGATATAACCAGGCATGCACCCCCATTCTCTATACTGGATAGAGAGCAAATTATAAACTAAAGGAAATAGGAGGCAATAAAAACAATACCACTTACTTTCGTAGGGAACACGGCGACTTGTTTACATCCTGCAACTTATGTATAGTAATCGTTACTTTTCCCCTACCAGCATCATCATTGGAGGCTGGCTTCCGAACCCTTCAGTGTGTGTGACGCGATGGCCGTAATGAATATGTCCAGAAGCATACGACCGGCAATAAAGATTGGCATCGGCATTTCAGTGCTTTGTACATTCTTCCGCTGAGAACAGGTATCATTAACTGCCGGGACTTCGATTCCACTGAACGAAAAGGGAAACAGGAAGGCGCTTCCACTGTGTATCTTTTGTGTGGACAGTTATTCTTACAGCGTGGTCATTATGTTTAGCATATCCAGTTTCCTCCTCGATTTCATAATTAATTGGAAGACGGCTAAGCCTGGGTCACCTTTGCGCTGGATGTTTACTAGTTTCAGGAACCTCTCCCTGTCAAGCTGTGTCGAAACGCTATTGAAGCAATCTCATACGCTTGCCCACCGTCTTCAGTTATATACAGTGTGTTTCAGCTAAAGTTAGTCAGAGTTAAAAGTATGCCGGTGCACTCTAAGACGACGCGACCAAGTGCATGTCGCTCACTATCGTATGTAGTGTGTCAGTCTATTTATTGTAATCTGTTTAATTAGATAACAATTCAATTTTAGTTAGCCAAATTCTGCACCAACGAAACTAGAAAAAAAATCCCACTCAGAAAGTTGCAGAGCGGTTTGCAAAACATCAGAATAAAGTTTTCATTCTATCTATTAGTATCAGTGCTTTAAGCTAATTAAATTTACCCCCAGAATAGAAAAACATGACCTGATATGCCCGCTTGTGCTTCGTGATTACAGTGCCCCCAAACGTTCCGCGTACAAATATTCATAGGCGCACAGCCACCGAAAAAGTGCCAGGGAACATGACGAACCTCCTTCTTCGGGCGGCAGAAGATATAAACGCTTCGTCTGCTTATTGCTATAGCAAACTCTGCGACAGAACGACAGCGCTGGCGTAAATGGAACTGCCAACGCCTACATTGCTGCCATGTCACGTTTTTCGCGGCAGCGCGCCCATAGGTATTTATACGGTGAACGTTTAGGAGCACTGTCACGTGGTGTTTTTTGTATTTACCAGAAATCTTAAGGAAGCTCAAAATTTTAATACTGAACTGATAGACAGAGAGATGCCGTTTACTCGGGCGTGTTTAAACCGCACTGCAAGTTTTTAATTAAGATTTTTCGCCTAGCTGCCTCCATTCAGAAGTTGACCAATTCAAAGGAACTAATTATCTAAATAAACAAAATACAAAAAAATGCGTGACACACTACATACCAAAGTGACAAACGTGGGTTTGATCGCGTCATCTCACGATGCATCGGCATATTTTATACTCTCTCTACATTTGGCTGAAACACGATTTATGTACAGTCTAGAAACAGAACTCCCAAAGACCGGGTAAAAAATATGTGCAGTACACGGTAAGGTACCCCTAATAAGCAATACAGAGTTCACCTCGGCTCGTGTCAGGAGGTAGTCGACTGTTCATCTAACTGTATCTGTGCATGTATATATATATATATATATATATATATATATATATATATATAAATTTAGAAAAAGATAAAACTCAGCAAGCGCGCACAAATAGTATAAGTAAAGAGTCGTATACACAGCAAGAACAATAACAACAAGGTTTACTTACGTAGCGGCAATGGGACGTGCCTTCATCAGAGTAAAGTTACATGATTTTGCTATCACAAACATTTGGAACACATTTCTTAAATAGCTTTGCAGAAAACTGTGAGAAGGAGCGGAAGATGTTTCGGAAACAAAGAGTATGCATGCAGTCGGGCTACGCCTATGTTACAACAACAACCACCAAAGAAAAAAAAGGGGGGGGGGGGCGAGAGAGAAAGGGGTCGTGTTAACGAAGCAGCGTTCAAGGTTGCACCATGACAGGTCAAGGTATGCGGCGTGGACTGCAAGTTCACACAATGCGGAAACTGGACAATCGCGGTTGCAGAAGAAAGGGAAGAGTATACAGTAAGGTATTCAGTGGCTGGGGAGACTGGTTGGGGCGGAAGAGAAGATGGGTGTGCCCCCCGCGGACGAAGAGAATAGATACGGGGCACAAAAGAGCATTTCACAGAAGCTGGCCACTGAACAGGAAATAGGTAGGGTCACAAAGGGTTAAACATGAATAGATCACAAAGCGTTAAACATTCTTAAGTGGTGGTGGGAACGAGTTGTCCTTCCCCAGGCCAAATGGCATTGGTGAGCCGCATTGGCTGATAAAGCTGCTGTATTTGGAGAGTTTCTCCCAATTCTGATGGGAACATCAAGGGAAGGAATAATGAACATAGTTATAAAAATAATGAGGCCACTAATTTTATTCGACGGATAAGCATGTTAGTTGTCCATAACTTTCATTATTCCCTAGTGTGGCCGACCCAAACTTATAAACGAGATAAGATTCCCGAACCTCGCGGTCGTGGTGCGTTTTGAAGGCGGATTCTAAAATCGTAGCTTTAAGATGTTCAAATGCATGCCCGGGACTGTTCACATGTCTTGACAGGGGCAAATAAGGACAGCTTTTTGCATGAGAGCGGTGATTATTGAACCGTATTCGGAAGGGCGTTTCAGTTTGGCCGATATATTGTTGCCTACAAACAGTGCACTCTAGACGATATACGACATTAGCGGAGTCACAGTTAAAGTTACCTTTTATATTTACGTAGTAGTCTGAAGCCGTGCTGGTGGCGCGCTGCGTAGTGGTCTTGTGTGGGCATACTTTACATCGGGATTTATTACAGGGCATGCAGCCAGTATATTCCGGTCGGATAATACGAGAGTTAGTTAGAAAGTCGCCTAAATTCTTATTACGGCGCTAGACAACACATGGTGGTTCGGGGAATACGCTTTTTAAGCCGTCACTTTGCATAAGGATATTGTGATGTTTCGTTAGTACGGTTTGCACTGTTTGTAGGCAACAATATATCGGCCAAACTGAAACGCGCTTCCGAATGCGGTTCAATAATCACCGCTCTCATGCAAAAAGCTGCCCTTATTTGCCCCTGTCAAGACATGTGAACAGTCCCGGGCATGCATTTGAACATCTTAAAGCACCGATTTTAGAATCCGCCTTCAAAACGCACCACGACCGTGAGGTTCGGAAATCTTATCTCATTTATAAGTTTGGGTCAGCCACACTTGGGTTTAATGAAAGTTACGGAAAATTAACGTGCTTATCCCTCGATTAAAATTGGTGACCTCATAATTTTTATAACTGTGTTCATTATTCCTACCTTTGATTTTCCCATCAGAATTCGCAGAAATTCTCCAAATACAGCAGCTTTATCAGCCTAATGCGGCTCAACAATGCCATTTGTCCTGGGAAAGGACGTCTCGTTCCCACCACCACTTAAGAATGTGTAACCCTTTGTGATCTATTCATGTTTAACCCTTTGTGAGCCTACCTATTTCCTGTTCAGTTGCCAGCTTCTGTGAAATGCTCTTTTGTGCCCCGTATCTATTCTCTTCATCCGCGGGGGGTACACCCATCTTCGCTTCCGCCCCAACCAGTCTCCCCAGCCACTGAATACCTTACTGTATACTCTTCCCTTTATTTTGAAACCACGATTGTCCAGTTTCCCGCATTGTGTGAACTTGCAGACCACGCCGCTTACCTTGCCCCGTCATGGTGCAACCTTCAACGCTGTTTTGTTAACACGACCCCTTTCTCTCTCTCGCGCCCCCTCCCTTTTTTTATTGGTTGTTGTTGTTGTTCTAACATAGGCGTAGCCCGACTACATGCATACCCTCCGTTTCCGAAACATCTTCCGCTCCTTCTCACAGTTTTCTCCAAAGCTATATCAGAAATGTGTTCCAAATATTTGTGACAGCCAAATCATGTAACTTTACTCTGATGAAGGCAAGTCCCGTTGCCGCTACGTAAGTAGTAAACCTTATTTGTTATTGTTCTTCCTGTGTATCCGACTCTTTACTAATACTATATATATATATATATATATATATATATATATATATATATATATATATATATATATATATATATATATATATATATATATATCTGACTGACCCCGAACAAAATGGCAGGTTCACGAATAAGGCTGGTCTGGCTCACGAATCATCGCCAGCAGCGTCCGCTAGACAGAAGAAGCAGAAGAATGGTCTGTCCGACATATCCTGGTCTACTCGTTTCGGTGATGGCGTTTCGCTACCAATAAACTCCCTTTCAATTGGTGGAGCGTGTTGGTCCATCGTAAAACCTGGAGCTTCGCAACCGGCGGCTGCCCACCACAATGTCCAACGAACCAGCCCATCAGCCTACTCCGGCAGGCCAGGTTCCACCGATTGTCTGCCCTGGAACCATACGCGCGCGGGACCCCGCTATGTTCAGCGGGAGAGACGATCGGGACGTGGAAGACTAGCTTTCTACCTTTGAGTGCATTAGCGTGCACAAGTGGGACGACGCCATGAAATTGAACAACGTGGGCTTCTCTTTTACGCATATCGCCGAACTTTGGTTCAATATCCATCGGCGAGGGATGACTACCTGAGCCGAGTTCAAGGAAAGGTTTATGAAAGCTTTCGGCTGACCCGAAGTGCGCAAACTTCAAGCAGAAGAGCCTTTACGGGTACGGGCTCAGAAAACTGGAGAAGACTTCACGAGCTACACTGAAGATGTTTAGACCTTTGGAAGCGCGTGGACTCCAGCATGTTGGAAACTAAGAAGGTGAAACATATCTTTAAAGGTACCGACGACGACGAATTTCAGATGCTGCGTACCAAGGATCCCGTGCCCTTCGCCGACAAGCTCCCCACTTCGCACTGCCTGACGGCGTTCTTTACCACCGTAACTACCTCGATGAATGACGTAAATGTCTCTTTGTTATCCCGCGCCATCGCCGTGCCGACAATTGTGCTTCTCTTCACGCCGACCCAAGCTGCGCTCACGTGGGTGTCTTCAAGAGCTACCATCGGGTCCGTTTGCGTTATTACTGGCGTGGCATGTACAACTTCGTTAGGAAGTACGTCCAGTCATGCGCCACTTCCAGCGCTGCAAGTCTCCTGCCGTAGTTCAGTCGGTACCTTACAACCATTACCGTGTCCAGCGAAACCCTTCGACCGTGTTAGCATTGACCTCTAAGGACCTCTGCCATGTACGCCCGCTGGCAACCGGTAGATTATTGTCGGTATCGACCACCTGACGCGCTAAGCCGAGACTGCTGCATTGCCAACGGCTGCTGCAGGAGAAGTCACTTCTTTTATTCTCACTCACTCCATTTTCCCACCTGGAGCGCCTCGCGAGCTCCTTAGTGATCCCGGACGCGTGTTCTTGTTCCAAGTTGTTGAAGCACTGCTCAAGGCATGCCTCGTCGTGCATCGCTACACTGCCTACCCCCCACAAACAAACGGCCTGACTGAACGTTTCAATCCCACACTAGTGACATGCTTGCGAAGTACGTCACCTACGATCACCAGAACTGGGAGTTCGTACAACCCTATGTCACCTACGCATATAATACCGCCACCCAAGCTACAACGGGTTTCTCTCCCTATTTTCTGCTTTACGGACGTGAGCCCTCGTGCACTGTGGACACCGGCCCGATCCTTGCTTTGCCTGCCCTTCCGGCCCGATCCTTCAGAGTGTATGCCTCTGTGATGCCACGAAGCGCAGGGAAGACTGCCGACAACTGCCGCGACGTTTCACAGCCGAAGAACAGTGGAGGCAAAAACCTCGTCAGGATGATGTTGCTGCACACCCTAACTATTTACCTGGCTTCCTGGTGTGGCTTTAGGTGCCCTCTACTAAACCGGGGTTATCCAGCAAGCTCCTGTCGAAATATCACGGACCTTAATGCGTCATTGAACGGGTTTCCTCAGTCAATTTCGTTGTAGAGCCTATGACCCCTTCTCCGGACCTCCGAAAGCGTGGTCGCTAAACTGTGCACGTTGAGCGTTTGAAGCCTCACCACGAACGCAATCGTCAGGATGGCCCTGTCTTCTCCAAAACAATATTAAGAGCTCAGTTATATACACAGACTCACTGAGTGTTGTTACAAAGCTTTCATCTCTGAAGGCTAGTGAAACCCCAACTTTTAATGCTGTTCTAAGAGCTCTGTACTCGGCTTATAGTCTCAAGCTTGCTGTCACAGTGTGCTGGGTTCTGGGCCACTGTGCCATTGCTGGAAATGAAGCCGCTGACCAAAGTGCTGCAGCTGCTGCCCTTCGTGAAAGCATAGATATTAAGCTGGTTCCATATGAAGACCTCAAACCTTATGTGAGGAGTAAGCTGCGAGAGCACTGGCAACAACAGTGGAATAAAGAAATAAGCAACATATTACATGTCATTAAACCTAAAAACACACTCATACCTTTTAACAGACGCAAACAAGCCACAGTGCCATCGATGTGGGGGTCAGCTTTCTGTCCTTCATATGCTTATTGAGTGTGATATGTGCATCATTGAAAGGAAACATCGTTTTAATGAAGCTTACACATATAACATTCCCTTGCACCCTTCACTATTTTTATCAGACCATCCAATGTTCCCATACAAAAAAGTTTTCAGTTACCTAGCAGATGTAGACTTTTTAAAATACATATCATATAGACCATAACCTCACCTGTGTTCATTATGTGTTTTAAAACAGTGGTGGAACCTGAGACTTTACACCTTGGGTGCTGGCACTCACTGTTTTAATATGACCCTATACACCATTTATCTTAGTATACCCACTATGCTTTAATTATGGCCCTATACACCAACCCCCTGAGTAAAGTTTTTTAAACTAGTGCCTCCTTTACAAATCTTTCTCATCTCTTTCATCATTGTCATGGCGCTCTTTGCGTTTGTCGGCCTTGCGCCATTAAACCCAAAATAATCATCAGGATGGCCCTGTCTTCTCGGGGGCGGGGGGTAACTGTAATGAGAAATTGGTGCAGACACTGGCCAACCCGCCCGTCTGACTCGTTCCCGAATCAGGCTTGTCTGGCTGACGAGACTTCGCCAGCAGCGGGCGAGACAGAAGAAGCAGAAGCCTGTTCTACTCGTTTCGCTGACTGCGTTTTGCTACCAATAAACCCCCTTTCAATATATATATATATATATATATATATATATATATATATATATATATATATATATATATATATATATATATATATTGCCCTATGACCCTATGGCGCTATGGCCCTATGGCGAGAGATTGCCCTGAGGAAAGCAAGTTCTCTTTGCTGAAACGTAGGCCACAATCGTGCTTTTACCTTGTTCGAAGTTTTTCTTCTCTTATATATATATATATATATATATATATATATATATATATATATATTGTTACGTGGCGGAAGGACGAACCATGGGCGACGATGAAATGATGTATTTACAAGATGTTGCCGCAGAGTGATGCGATCTATATACAAGCGGCCATGATCGCTCGGGCCAGCCGCATCCTCTTCGTCGTCTTCGGTGACGGTTTATGGCGCTATGGGGCATTGTCCGCATAGGTGTTCCGTAACATCACCCCCCGGAGGAGAACGACCGTCCCGGTAGAGCCAGGGCAAAAACAGGGTGGCGACGCTGATGAGCAAAGCGATGAGGACATGTATAATGAAGTCCTTGCCGTCACTGATGATGGTGATGGTCGCTATGAGCGCCGGCCCCGGAACAGCTGTGACCACCGCTGACCCCACGAGGCAGCATCCAAAGCTTTCGGAGAAGCGCCGGAAATCTGGGCGGGGGAACGTCGCCGGCTATACGTCTGGTCATGGCTGGTCAGTTAGTCTGGTCTCGGCGGTGCATGGGCAGGGGACACGGGGTTGGGGAATGTCGCGTCCGTGGCTCGCCGGGGCTGGGGCGGGCCGACGGTTTCCAAGAGCCAGGATGAGACCGCTTCACGAGGCGAGACGGGGTGAAGCTCCGGGCCGGGATGGGGCAGAAACCCGCACCCTCCACCAAAATCTTACGTGGCGGAAGGACAATGATGAGGCGAACCATGGGCGACGATGAAGTGATGTATTTACAAGATGTTGCCGCAGAGCGATGCGATCTATATACAAGCGGCTATGATCGCTCGGGCCAGCCGCATCCTCTTCGTCGTCTTCGGTGACGGGTTAAGGCGCTATGGGGCATTGTCCGCATAGGTGTTCCGTAACAGCCGGCGGTGCGCATTGCGCCGACTCACGTACCATCACGACCACTTCCAACCCCCATCACCAGTCCTTACGATGCGAATGCGTGGCGCACACCGGACAATCGGCCCATCTGTTTCGCGTGTCGGACACCCGGACATGTCACCCGCTACTGTCGTCGTCGTGCGCTGCAGCCCGCCAACATTTTTCAAACACCTTTTTACGCTAGCCTCCACATCTCGTCTTATGTTCCGCCGCAAACTCCACAGAATGTGCCCACCGAGTCTTCTGAACAGCCGCCGTTCACCAGCCGCCGCTCGTGCTCCCCACGTCGCCGATCAGTTTCTCCCATGCGTCGCCGCCCGACCAGTGACGGGGAGGAAAACTAACAGCCGCAGTTCCTGAGGCAAGAGCTGCGTCACCGTCGAACTGCAGAAGCCCTCAATTTTCACCAAAAAATGTTATTGACGTGATTGTAGAAGGTGCCCCTACCATTGCGCTAATCGATACAGGAGCCGCTGTTTCTGTTATCCATGCCCGTCTCTGCCGCTCTCTACGAAAAGTGATGACGCCACTTTCTGGACTTTCATTACGAGCCGCCAATTCGCAACCCATTAAGCCGCTTGCTGCCTGCACTGCACGGGTCGTCATCAAGAACATCTCTTACATCATTGAGTTCATCGTCCTGCCATCCTGCTCCCATGACGTCATCCTGGGTTGGGACTTTCTTTCCCACCACGACGATATTATTGACTGTGCTCGGGCTGAAGTTGAGTTTTCCACTGACGTCTTAGATGATTCCGGTGATGCTTCTACTACCAAGCTACTAATTAGTGAAGACAATGACGTTCCGCCAGGCTCTTCTGTCGTCGTTCCATTGTGTTGCACCACTGTCCCAGACGCAACTGTTCTCTTTACGCCCTCAGCCATTTTCCTACGTCGGAAATGTCTTCCTTTGCCCTGTGCCATTTTAACAACTCGTGATGGCGCAAGCACTATGTTAGTCACGAATCCGTCGGCGACTCCGTGTTCCCTTTTTAGCGGAGAAACACTTGGGTTTATCGAGATTGTGGATGCCCGGCTAGTCGTCGACGTACCTGACCATTTGCACCATGTTCACATTGACGGACTGAGTGGTTATTCCGGCGTACCAGAACAATTGCCATCTGCTGCTTTCCACCAGTGCATGGACGAAGACCTTGACGCAACCCAACGATCACGACTTGCTGCATTGCTTCGGAAGTTGTGTTCGTCGTTTGATCACGCGCAAAGCTCGATGGGTCGCACGTCCGTTGTCACGCACTCCATTGATACTGGTTCGCACGCCCCGCTTCGACAGCGGCCCTATCGAGTGTCACCGACTGAGCGCCAAACTATTGAAGACAAGGTGACGGATATTATGCTCAACCGAGGTGTTATTCGCCCTTCCAAGAGTCCCTGGGCTTCGCCTGTGGTGCTTGTTCGGAAGAAAGATGGCTCCATTAGGTTTTGCGGAGATTATTGCCGCTTGAACACCATTACACGCAAAGACGTCTACCCGCTCCCTCGCATCGATGATGCGCTTGATTGTTTGCAAGGGGCCAAATTTTTCTCATCCCTCGACTTACGATCCAGGTACTGGCAGGTCCCAATGGCGGAGGCTGATCGCGCAAAGACGGCATTCGTCACCCCTGATGGCCTCTACGAATTTAACGTTATGCCGTTCGGGCTATGCAATGCCCCAGCCACGTTTGAAAGAATGATGGATAGTCTTTTGCGCGGCCTCAACTGGAAGACGTGCCTTTGCTACTTGGACGATGTAGTCGTTTTCGCTCCAGATTTTGAGACGCACCTGATTCGCCTAGAGCAAGCTTTGACGTGTCTCGCCGCGGCTGGACTGCAGCTCAATCTGAAGAAGTGTCACTTTGCCGCGCGCAAACTGACCATCCTGGGTCATGTCGTTTGCAAGGAGGGTGTTCGTCCGGACGAGACCAAGCTTCGTGCCGTCGTGGAGTTCCCGAAACCGACCACCCTAAAGGCACTTAGGAGCTTTATCGGGCTGTGTTCATATTTTCGGCGGTTTATTCGCAACTTTGTGTCCATCATTTCACCACAAACAAAGCTTCTCAGCAGCGACAACGGCATTTCGGCTTGGTCAGCATCCTGTGACGAGGCGTTTGCGACACTCCGTCGTCTGCTCACATCGCCTCCTATACTTCGACATTTTGACCCGTCTGCTCCAACAGAAGTCCACACAGATGCTAGTGGTACTGGCCTTGGTGCCGTGCTCGCGCAGCGGAAATCTGGCTTTGCTGAGCATGTCATTGTATACGCGAGCCGGACGCTGACAAAGGCTGAGTCCAACTACGCAGTCACTGAAAAAGAGTGTTTGGCCATAATATGGGCATTGGGGAAGTTTCGCCCATACTTGTATGGCCGCCGATTTGACGTCGTCACCGACCACCACGCACTGTGCTGGCTGGCCTCCCTCAGAGATCCTTTTGGTCGCCTTGGTCGATGGGCTCTTCGGCTCCAAGAGTACGATATCAACGTCGTCTACCGTTCAGGCCGGAAGCACTCAGACGCGGATGCCCTTCGCGCTCTCCGCTGCCGGCTGACGTGTCTCACCTTGCCACTACTGACTGCAGCTTGTCGTCTCTCAGTGCTACTGACATGTGCGCTGAGCAGCGGAAGGACCCATGGATAGCTTACATGATCAGCTTCCTCTCTGGTGCGTCAACTGCTCGTGTATCAAGGGTCCTGCGACGGCAAGCTTCTCACTTTCAACTGCGCGACGAGCTGTTTTACCGCCGAAATTATTTCTCGGACGGTCGCAAGTGGCTTCTGGTTATTCCACGCCATTTGCGCGCAGATATATGCACTTCATTTCATTACGACCCGAGCTGCGCCCATGCTGGTGTCATCAAAACATACGAGCGACTCCGCCTCCGTTATTATTGGCGTGAAATGTACAACTTCGTACAGAAGTACGTTAGCTCGTGCCCGGAATGCCAACGCCGCAAGTAGCCACCTGCTCGCTCGCCCGCTCCACTGCAACCACTACCCTGCCCGGAAAATCCCTTTGACCGCGTTGGGATTGATCTATACGGACCACTGCCTTCTACAGCTTCCGGTAACAGGTGGATAATTGTTGCCGTTGACCACCCGACGAGGTATGTTGAAACTGTTGCACTGCCCGCATCCACGGCTTGTGACGTCGCCACTTTCCTACTACGTGATTTTATACTTCGTCACGGGACGCCTAGGGAGCTCCTGAGTGATCAAGGACGGGTCTTTTTGTCGGAAGTCGTGAAAGCGCTACTCGCCGAATGTCACATAGTTCATCGGACAAGCTCATCATACCACCCACAGACGAATGGGCTCACGGAGCGATTCAACCGCACCATGGGCGACATGCTTTCAATCTATTTGTCATCCGACCACTCCAATTGGGACCTCGTGCACCCATTTATAACGTACGCCTGCAACACGGCCGCACAGGCGACGAAGGGATTTTCCCTGTTTTTCTTGCTTTACGGACGTGAGCCGACATGTGCCCTGGATACCATACTCCCTTACAACCGCGATGCCACAGAATACACACCGGTATCACAAATGGCGCAGCACGCCGAAGAATGTCGACAACTAGCCCGTTCTTTTACAACTGCTGACCAACAGCGCCAGAAGCATCGTCGTGACGACTCCACCGGTCCTACGACGTTTGATCCTGGTTCGCACGTGTGGCTTTGGGTGCCCTGCCCAACACCCGGTCTCTCCCAAAAATTGGTGGCCAAATATCACGGTCCATACAAGGTCATTGCCCGCACTTCGCCAGTGAACTACCTTGTTGAGCCCGGTACTCCGTCCTCGGATCTTCGCCGCCGTGGCCGTGAGACAGTCCACGTTGATAGGCTCAAGACTTACTACGACCCGCTCGTGTCGACGTCACCCTAAGTCGCCAGGTTGGCTCCTTCTGCACCGGGGGGTAATTGTAACGAGGGTATGAACATATGCAATGGACGCAACATGCCATCAAGACATCGGGGTATGTGCCTCAAAAGCATAGCCCATATAGGATTATGCCCAATCCACACACGGGGATATGCGCCAAAGGGGTGTCAGGGAAGACGATGAACCAAAGGACGTGCATGCGCCAGAAACGGTCTTGGTCAACGCAACGCTCAGACCTGCGTTATCCATCGGCTTCGCTCCTGCAAATAAACAACGTCAACCGGCTACCGGCGTGTCGGCTGTCTTCTTAACAATATATATGTATATATAAATATATATATGTATATATATATATATATATATATATATATATATATATATATATATATGTAGCGAATCAGAATAGGAAAATGAGGGGCTCGTAGAAATAACACAGAAATAAGGGTTGGCAGTCGAGAAAACCTCGGAAAGCAAAGGGGAGGATGTGGTAGATCATTGAAAATAGATTAAGAATTTGGAAAGAAAGCAAGAAAGTGAAGAAAAAATGCCCGCCAGGTGGGATCCGAACCCACGACCTCCAGAATACCGGTCTGGTGCGATAACCACTACGCTACCGGCGGGGCGATTTTCCCATTCACTTTCTGGGGTATTTATGTTAGGTATGTTTGTTTCCTGTGCTTGGGGGTGGTAGCCAGCGCCATTCGGACTAATCGGGGTGAAGGGGACCTTCTTTTTAACCCCCGGGTCGTGACTCGGGTGTCTACGACAGGTCCAGAGTGGTCGACCAGCTTTGAACCCTCTTAAGCTCACTTTGGCACCAAGACTGCCAGAACAGAGGCCCTCGCTATGCATGTAGCGAATCAGAATAGGATAATGAGGGGCTCGTAGAAATAACACAGAAATAAGGGTTGGCAGTCGAGAAAACCTCGGAAAGCAAAGGGGAGGATGTGGTAGATCATTGAAAATAGATTAAGAATTTGGAAAGAAAGCAAGAAAGTGAAGAAAAAATGCCCGCCAGGTGGGATCCGAACCCACGACCTCCAGAATACCGGTCTGGTGCGATAACCACTACGCTACCGGCGGGGCGATTTTCCCATTCACTTTCTGGGGTATTTATGTTAGGTATGTTTGTTTCCTGTGCTTGGGGGTGGTAGCCAGCGCCATTCGGACTAATCGGGGTGAAGGGGACCTTCTTTTTAACCCCCGGGTCGTGACTCGGGTGTCTACGACAGGTCCAGAGTGGTCGACCAGCTTTGAACCCTCTTAAGCTCACTTTGGCACCAAGACTGCCAGAACAGAGGCCCTCGCTATGCATGTAGCGAATCAGAATAGGAAAATGAGGGGCTCGTAGAAATAACACAGAAATAAGGGTTGGCAGTCGAGAAAACCTCGGAAAGCAAAGGGGAGGATGTGGTAGATCATTGAAAATAGATTAAGAATTTGGAAAGAAAGCAAGAAAGTGAAGAAAAAATGCCCGCCAGGTGGGATCCGAACCCACGACCTCCATTTTTTCTTCACTTTCTTGCTTTCTTTCCAAATTCTTAATCTATTTTCAATGATCTACCACATCCTCCCCTTTGCTTTCCGAGGTTTTCTCGACTGCCAACCCTTATTTCTGTGTTATTTCTACGAGCCCCTCATTTTCCTATTCTGATTCGCTACATGCATAGCGAGGGCCTCTGTTCTGGCAGTCTTGGTGCCAAAGTGAGCTTAAGAGGGTTCAAAGCTGGTCGACCACTCTGGACCTGTCGTAGACACCCGAGTCACGACCCGGGGGTTAAAAAGAAGGTCCCCTTCACCCCGATTAGCCCGAATGGCGCTGGCTACCACCCCCAAGCACAGGAAACAAACATACCTAACATAAATACCCCAGAAAGTGAATGGGAAAATCGCCCCGCCGGTAGCGTAGTGGTTATCGCACCAGACCGGTATTCTGGAGGTCGTGGGTTCGGATCCCACCTGGCGGGCATTTTTTCTTCACTTTCTTGCTTTCTTTCCAAATTCTTAATCTATTTTCAATGATCTACCACATCCTCCCCTTTGCTTTCCGAGGTTTTCTCGACTGCCAACCCTTATTTCTATATATATATATATATATATATATATATATATATATATATTTATATCAATTTTGCAGTCGTCATTGCCAGTGCTATTCGGCTTTTTTCGAAATATTTAATAGGGCCGAATGACGTTTCCTTGTCACGTTTCTTTGATTCATTGATAAATAAGCGAAAATATAAGTCGAGAAAAAATCCGCCGTTTTCCGGGAGCGGGAAAACGGCGGATTTTTTTCCGGGAGCGGGAAAACGGCGGATATATATATATATATATATATATATATATATATATATATATATATATATATAAAGAAATGCCGGCAGTCTACAACGCCAAAGAAGGCTAACGTCACTAACGTCACTAACGGTAAAAAAATAGTCTAACCTTCCCCTATGCCTTCTTTGGCGTTGTAGACTGCCGGCATTTCTTTCTGTATTTCCTAACGAGCCCCTTATTTCCAAACCCTATAATCGCGCGAAAGCTTAGCGAGGGCCTCGGTTCTGGCAGCCTTGATGCCAAGGTAGCATAAGAGGGTTTCCCGCCAGTTGACCGCTCATGACAGGCTTTAGACGTTCGCGTCACGCCCAGGGGGTTGAAAAAAGAAGTTCGCCTTCTCCCCGTGTAGTCTGAGTGGCGCTGGCTACCACCCTCAAGCGTCAGATACAGTTGTAGTAAATATAAATACCCCAGAAAGTGAAGCAGAACACAGTCGCCCAGATAGCCGAATTGGTAAGGCATTCGAGATCTAATCGAAAGGCGTGGGTTCGGTCCCCACTCTGGGCGCGTGTTTTTCTTTCTTTCTTTCTGACGTAATTCATAAAAATTAATAATAATGTAACGTCACTAACGGTAAAAAATAGTCTAACCTTCCCCTATGCCTTCTTTGGCGTTGTAGACTGCCGGCATTTCTTTCTGTATTTCCTAACGAGCCCCTCATTTCCAAACCCTATTATCGCGCGAAAGCTTAGCGAGGGCCTCGGTTCTGGCAGCCTTGATGCCAAGGTAGCATAAGAGGGTTTCCCGCCAGTTGACCGCTCATGACAGGCTGTAGACGTTCGCGTCACGCCCAGGGGGTTGAAAAAAGAAGGTCCCCTTCTCCTTGTGTAGTCTGAGTGGCGCTGGCTACCACCCTCAAGCGTCAGATACAGTTGTAGTAAATATAAATACCCCAGAAAGTGAAGCAGAACACAGTCGCCCAGATAGCCGAATTGGTAAGGCATTCGAGATCTAATCGAAAGGCGTGGGTTCGGTCCCCACTCTGGGCGCGTGTTTTTCTTTCTTTCTTTCTCACGTAATTATTAAAAATTAATAATAATGTAACGTCACTAACGGTAAAAAATAGTCTAACCTTCTCCTATGCCTTCTTTGGCGTTGTAGACTGCCGGCATTTCTTTCTGTATTTCCTAACGAGCCCCTCATTTCCAAACCCTATTATGGCGCGAAAGCTTAGCGAGGGCCTCGGTTCTGGCAGCCTTGATGCCAAGGTAGCATAAGAGGGTTTCCCGCCAGTTGACCGCTCATGACAGGCTGTAGACGTTCGCGTCACATCCAGGTGGTTGAAAAAAGAAGGTCCCCTTCTCCCCGTGTAGTCTGAGTGGCGCTGGCTACCACCCTCAAGCGTCAGATACAGTTGTAGTAAATATAAATACCCCAGAAAGTGAAGCAGAACACAGTCGCCCAGATAGCCGAATTGGTAAGGCATTCGATATCTAATCGAAAGGCGTGGGTTCGGTCCCCACTCTGGGCCCGTGTTTTTCTTTCTTTCTTTCTCACGTAATTAATAAAAGTTAATGATAATGTAACGTCACTAACGGTAAAAAAATAGTCTAACCTTCCCCTATGCCTTCTTTGGCGTTGTAGACTGCCGGCATTTCTTTCTGTATTTCCTAATGAGCCTCTCATTTCCAAACCCTATTATCGCGCGAAAGCTTAGCGAGGGCCTCGGTTCTGGCAGTCTTGATGCCAAGGTAGCATAAGAGGGTTTCCCGCCAGTTGACCGCTCATGACAGGCTGTAGACGTTCGCGTCACGCCCAGGGGGTTGAAAAAATAAGGTCCCCTTCTCCCCGTGTAGTCTGAGTGGCGCTGGCTACCACCCTCAAGCGTCAGATACAGTTGTAGTAAATATAAATACCCCAGAAAGTGAAGCAGAACACAGTCGCCCAGATAGCCGAATTGGTAAGGCATTCGAGATCTAATCGAAAGGCGTGGGTTCGGTCCCCACTCTGGGCGCGTGTTTTTCTTTCTTTCTATCTCACGTAATTAATACAAATTAATTATAATGTAACGTCACTAACGGTAAAAAAATAGTCTAACCTTCCCTTATGCCTTCTTTGGCGTTATAGACTGCCGGCACTTCTTTCTGTATTTCCTAACGAGCCCCTCATTTCCAAACCGTATATATATATATACATATATATATATATATATATATATTTCGAGAGAGAGAGAGTTTTTTTTTGTTTTCTTATATATATATATATATATATATATATGTAATAACAGACAGAATAAGGGTTGGCAGTCAAGAAAACCTCGGAAACCAAAGGGGGGAATGCGATAGGTCATAGACCATGATGAAGAATTTTTTGAGTCAGAAAGAAAGTAATGAACGACTTCCAGAATATTGGTCTGGTGCGATGACCACTACGCTACCAGCGGAGCTGTTTCCACACCACTTTCTCGGGTATTTATGTTAAGGTACTTTTGTTTCCTGTGGTTGGGGGTGTTAGCCAGCGCCACTCCGACTACTCATGATGAAGAGGACCTTCTTTTCTTAACCCCCGGACCGTGAATCGAGTGTCTACGACATGTTGCGAGTGGTCGACCAGCGCTGAACCCTCTTAAGCTACCTTTGGCACCAAGACTGCCTGACCAAAGGCCCTCTCTATGCTTGTAGCGAATCAGAAATGGGAAAGGAGGGGCTCAGTGAATTAGGCCAGAATAAAGGTTGTCAGTCAAGAAAACCTCGGAAAGCAAAGGGGGCAATGCGGTAGGTCATAGACACAGATAAAGAAAGTTGTTAAATTAGAAAGAAAGCAGCGGTGAAAAAATGCCCGCTGGGTGGGATCCAAACCCACGGCCTCCAGAATGTAGTATACTATATATATATATATATATATATATATATATATATATATATATATATATATATATATATATAGCGAGAAGGGCTGTCTTTGGTTACCGTAGCAAATAGTAAAAAATGGGTATAGCTTCTAACAAAACTGTTTATTGGTCGACGTTTCGATCGGATGCCGATCTTTCTCAAGACAACATTTCGCATTTCTGTGCACGTATTTATAAGCTCGTCGTCCAACGACGCCGAAAAAAGAGAGAGGGGGGGAGGGGGGATTTGGGGAGAAAGGTAGCAACAAACAGGCTCTCGGCGAGGTGAGGTGAAGGTTTGCAAAAAATAGAGAGAGAAAAAAAAGGAAAAGAAAGAAAATGCAAAACAAAGACAAACCTAAACTTGCAGAAAAGAGAGAGGAGAATACAACTCTTTCACAAACACTGTCCTCCGTCGTTCGTCAGCTTGTAGAACGAGTGAAAGGTAGCGCCCGCTTCAAGGGGGGCCGCTCTGCTTAAGAAACGAAAGCGCAAAGCAGTAACAGGGACGCTCTCACACCATCACTGGGAGGCACAGAATTCTAATGGTCACTGACCTCACGGGAAGAGTTTACAGGAAGCGGGCGCAGCCGCACACATATCTCAGTGACGCCAACCCCACAAAACAAACAGGCAGGCTCTTTAAGAGTGTAGGTACGATCTCCGCACTGTGGCTCAAAGCATGCACGATTCCGCCTACCGGCAGGACGAGCGAGCGCCATTCATCATTCTTAGCTCTATTCTTCTGCCCTGCCCGGGCAGCCGACAGGGTTGTCCCTGACCATGAACCAGGCAGAAGGACCTTAACTAATCCTCTAACCGCACGCGGGAGTCGCGCGGGTCCTTTGTTGGAGTAAACGGCGGCGGGCGCCTCGATGTTGTTTGTGGCATAGGCCGCCTGTGCGGACACCCCAGGAAGGGAATAAATAAAATAAGAATAGCTTGAATATTTGTTTAAACGACCCAGAGACTTACAATTTAGATAGGGGAATATTCTGCAGCCAGATTATCAACAGCATGTATAGGCGACATAATGCCCGGGCTAACATTCATTCCTGCCTTTACGGTGTTGAATTTGTAAATAATGTAAGATTCACGTTGTTCGCCTTCTCTTGTAGTAGAAAATCCACTCTGTAAAAGTGTGACCCTGATGGAGTCGAACGGGTGGTTTTCGGAGTTATTTTGGCGTGATAAGGGTAGATCCGAGAGTGAACGAACATGTGCGCGATGGTTGTTGAAGCGCATGCGGAATGCCGTGTCCGTCTGGCCAATGTATTGGATGCCACAAACACCGCACTCCAGAAGGTACACCACATTAGAAGAGTCGCAGTCGAGTGTCGCGTGAATTAGATGCTTGAAATTTGAGTTGGTGCTTTCTGCCACCGTGGTTGTCTGCATGTGTTTACATACGCGGCACCGTGCCTTTCCGCATGGTCGACACCCACCCTTGGGTGCCCTCTCAGTTTTGGGCGTGTACAAGGTAATCTTTAATATTTTTGGGGCGCCTGTATACGACCCGAGGACGGGTGGGGAAGATTTTCGAAAGCCGTTCACTCTGTTTAGCATGTTGAAGTGCTTTTTCAAGATTTTGTTTATGTTTGGGGAGTTGCCCCCGAACGTCAAAACTAGGTTGCCTCTCCCCTTCTGGTTTAGTTCCTTTTCATGGTGCAGCAACTCTTGGCGATCAAGGTTGACCGCTTTGCAAATAGCGTCGTTGACTATGGGTGGTGGGTATTGTTGCTTCGCGATTACATTTCGCAAGTTTTCTGCGTTTGCCTCGAAGTCCTCGGTGAGGGAAGAAATTCTCCTAAATCGGTTGGCTTGCGAGTATGGGATACTCGTTTTGCAGTGGCGCGAATGACAACTGCCGAAGTGCAGATACTGCTGCCTATCGGTAGATTTTTTGTACACAGTAGTGATCAGTTCTCCTTTGTCTGGATTTATATGCACGTCAAGGAAACTGATTTCCGTGGTTGAATAGGTATCAGTGAATGCGATGCTTGGATGGGCCTTGTTGAAACACTCGATGAAGTCGATTAAGTCATCCTCCGTACCGGCCCAAATAAAGAATACATCGTCCAGAAAGCGTTTGTAAAAGAATGGCTTAATTTCATGGGTTGATAGAAATTTTGTTTCTAGATCGTTCATGAATATATTAGCGTAGTTGGATGCCATTAGAGTACCCATCGCAGTGCCGTTTATTTGTAGGTAATACTGATTGTGGAATTCAAAGCTATTTAATTCCAGCACTAGCTTGGTCAAAGTTTCAATGACTTGTGGGCTTGGCGACTCATGGTCCCGATGTATGCTATAGGATTCAACCAGGGCTTCAAACCCATCTCGGTGAGGTATATTTGTGTACAGAGAAGTTACATCTAGAGTTACAAGGAAGGCGCCATCAGGGATTTTTATATTGTCGATTTCCCGTAGGAAGTGGTTAGTATCACGAAGATACGACGAATGGGTAGCGGGTATTTGCTTAATCAGGGAGTCTATGTAGCTTGATATTGGTTCGGTGAGAGTGCCTCTTCCCGATATTATTGGCCTAGCAGGGTTCCCTTCTTTATGAACTTCAGGCAGCATGTAAAACCTTCCTGGCGTTGCGTGTGCTGCTGTAAGTGCTTTACAAAGGCGTGGCTCTATTTCCCCAATTTTGACAAGATTATTTAGTGTTGTTATTATTTCCTGATGTTCAACAGTTGGATCCGCGTCAAGTTTTTGGTAGAAAAATTCGTTATTTAACTGACGGTGGCCTTCTTGAATGTAGTCTGGTTTACTAAGTATTACAATACCTCCACCTTTATCGGCTGGTTTTATGACAATGTCTGTTCGATCACCCAGTGCCTTAAGTGCCTCGCGCTCCTCTTTAGAAAGGTTCTGGGTCCCTGGTTCGCGAGCGTTATAAGCCCGCAGGACGTCTCTTTGAACGGCCTCAATGTACGTCTCAATGTACGTCTCGCGTCTCTGAGGGCGGAGGAGCTTCGTGCTAGGAATAATATTGTCCTTGCTGCGCTGGAGGCCAGCGAACTGGAACTTTTCGAGAAAAAAAAGACCGATGAAATAATGAGAATCAAAATTAAAAAATTGTCAAGGGATAAAGTTCCATAATCAAACGAGTTTTCTGTTCCATACTCAAACGAGTTTTCTCAAATCAATTCAGCTCCGCACCACACAGACATTGGAAATTCCAAAATTACACCCCCAATGCCACCCTGCAAGTCGACAGAAATGTCGCAAACTCAAAAGAACATAGATCAAAACATAATTAACCTCTCCGGGGTACAGCTTACTATTCATGAGCGGTCGTTAATCTCACACGGGTTGACATTTTGCCCAAGTACCGGCCGATACAATGAGTTTAGCTTGCTGAAAGATCTGGACAATTTTTCACGAAATTTACGCCTAGAAGAATATTTTTTCGATAAGCCGGACAAAGAGCGCACTGCCCCAACCTCCGTCAATGTAGGGCGACAGTGGACACCGAAATCAGAGCGGGAAAAACACTTGGACTCGTACATTGAGGCCGTTCAAAGAGACGTCCTGTGGGCTTATAACGCTCGCGAACCAGGGGCCCAGAATCTTTCTTAAGAGGAGCGCGTGGCACTTAAGGCACTGGGTGATCGAACAGACATTGTCATAAAACCAGCCGATAAAGGGGGAGGGATTTTAATACTTAGTAAACCAGACTACATTCAAGAAGGCCACCGTCAGTTAAATAACGAATTTTTCTACCAAAAACTTGACGCGGATCCAACTGTTGAACATCAGGAAATAATAACAACAACACTAAATAATCTTGTCAAAATTGGGTAAATACAGCCACGCCTCTGTAAAGCACTGTAAAGCACCTACAGCAGAACACGCAACGCCAGGAAGGTTTTACATGCTGCCTAAAGTTCATAAAGAAGGGAACCCTGGTAGGCAATAATAGCGTGAAGAGGCACTCTCACCGAACCAATATCAAGCTACATAGACTCCCTGATTAAGCAAATATCCGCTACCCATTCGTGGTATCTTCGTGATACTAACCACTTCCTACGGGAAATCGACAACATAAAAATCCCTGATGGCGCCTTCCTTGTAACTCTAGATGTAACTTCTCTGTACACAAATATACCTCACCGAGATGGGCTTGAAGCCCTGGTTGAATCCTATAGCATACATCGGGACCATGAGTCGCCAAGCCCACAAGTCATTGAAACTTTGACCAAGCTAGTGCTGGAATTAAATAGCTTTGAATTCCACAATCAGTATTATCTACAAATAAACGGCACTGCGATGGGTACTCGAATGGCACCCAACTACGCTAATATATTCATGAACGATCTCGAAACAAAATTTCTATCAACCCGTGAAATTAAGCCATTCTTTTACAAACGCTCTCTGGACGATGTATTCCTTATTTGGACCGGTACGGAGGATGACTTAATCGACTTCATCGAGTGTTTCAACAAGGCCCATCCAAGCATAGCATTCACTGATACCTATTTAACCACGGAAATCAGTTTCCTTGACGTGCGTATAAATACAGACAAAGGAGAACTGATCACTACCGTGTACAAAAAACCTACCGATAGGCAGCAGTATCTGCACTTCGACAGTTGTCATCCGCGCCACTGCAAAACGAGTATCCAATACTCGCAAGCTCACCGATTAAGGAGAATTTGTTCCCGCACCGAGGACTTCGAGGCAAACGCAGAAAACTTGCGCAATGTACTCGCGAAGCAACAATACCCACCACCCATAGTCAACGACGCTATTTGCAAAGTGGTCAACCTTGATCGCCAAGAGTGGCTGCACCATGAAAAGGAACTATACCAGAAGGGGAGAGGCAACCTAGTTTTGACGTTCGGGGGCAACTCCCCAAACGTAAACAAAATCTTGAAAAAGCACTTCAACATGCTACAACAGAGTGAACGGCTTTCGAAAATCTTCCCCACCCCTCCTCGGGTGGTATACAGGCGCCCCAAAAATATTAAAGATTACCTTGTACACGCCAAAACTGAGAGGGCACCCGAGGGTGGGTGTCGACCATGCGGAAAGGCACGGTGCCGCGTATGTAATCACATGCAGACAACCACGGTGGCAGAAAGCACCAACTTAAATTTCAAGCATCTAATTCACGCGACACTCGACTACCACTCTTCAAATATGGTGTACTTTCTGGAGTGCGGTGTTTGTGGCATCCAATACATTGGCCAGACGGACACGGCATTCCGCATGCGCTTCAACAACCATCGCGCGCATGTTCGTTCACTCCCGGATCTACCCTTATCACGCCATATTAACTCCGAAAACCACCCGTTCGACTCCATCAGGGTCACACTTTTACAGAGTGGATTTTCTACTGCAAGAGAACGCGAACAACGTGAATCTTACATTATTTACAAATTCAACACCGTAAAGGCAGGAATGAATGTTAGCCCGGGCATTATGTCGTCTATACACGCTGTTGATAATCTGGCTGCAGAATATTCCCCTATCTAAATTGTAAGTCTCTGGGTCGTTTAAACAAATATTCAAGCTATTCTTATTTTATTTATTCCCTTCCTGCGGTGTCCGCACAGGCGGCATATGCCACAAACAACATCGAGGCGCCCGCCGCCGTTTACTCCAACAAAGGACCCGCGCGACTCCCGCGTGCGGTTAGAGGATTAGTTAAGCTCCTTCTCCCTGGTTCATGGTCAGGGACAACCCTGTCGGCTGCCCGGGCAGGGCAGAAGAATAGAGCTAAGAATGATGAATGGCGCTCGCCCGTCCTGCCGGTAGGCGGAATCGTGCATGCTTTGAGCCACAGTGCGGAGATCGTACCTACACTCTTAACGAGCCTGCCTGTTTGTTTTGTGGGGTTGGCGTCACTGAGATATGTGTGCGGCTGCGCCCGCTTCCTGTAAACTCTTCCCGTGAGGTCAGTGACCATTAGAATTCTGTGCCTCCCAGTGATGGTGTGAGAGCGTCCCTGTTACTGCTTTGCGCTTTCGTTTCTTAAGCAGAGCGGCCCCCCTTGAAGCGGGCGCTACCTTTCACTCGTTCTACAAGCTGACGAACGACGGAGGACAGTGTTTGTGAAAGAGTTGTATTCTCCTCTCTCTTTTCTGCAAGTTTAGGTTTGTCTTTGTTTTGCATTTTCTTTCTTTTCCTTTTTTTTCTCTCTCTATTTTTTGCAAGCCTTCACCTCACCTCGCCGAGAGCCTGTTTGTTGCTACCTTTCTCCCCAAATCCCCCCTCCCCCCCTCTCTCTTTTTTCGGCGTCGTTGGACGACGAGCTTATAAATACGTGCACAGAAATGCGAAATGTTGTCTTGAGAAAGATCGGCACCCGATGGAAACGTCGACCAATAAACAGTTTTGTTAGAAGCTATACCCATTTTTTACTATTTGCTACGGCAACCAAAGACAGCCCTTTTCGCAATCAAAGTATATATATATATATATATATATATATATATATATATATATATATATATATATATATATATATATATATATATATATATATATATTTATATTTATATATTCATATATATATATATATATATATATATATATATATATATATATATTATTTATATATTCATATATATATATATATATATATATATATATATATAGTATACTACATTCTGGAGGCCGTGGGTTTGGATCCCACCCAGCGGGCATTTTTTCACCGCTTTCTTTCTGATGTAACAAAATTCTTCATCTGTGTCTATGACCTACCGCATTGCCCCCTTTGCTTTCCGAGGTTTTCTTGACTGCCAACCTTTATTCTGGCCTAATTCACCGAGCCCCTCCTTTCCCATTTCTGATTCGCTACATGCATAGAGAGGGCCTTTGGTCTGGCAGTCTTGGTGCCAAAGGTAGCTTAAGAGGGTTCAGTGCTTGTCGACCACTCGCGACATGTCGTAGACACTCGATTCACGGTCCGGGGGTTAAGAAAACAACGTCCTCTTCATCCTGAGTAGTCGGAGTGGTGCTGGCTAACACCCCCAAGCACAGGAAACAAAAGTACCTTAACATAAATACCCGAGAAAGTGGTGTGGAAACAGCCCCGCTGCTAGCGTAGTGGTCATAGCACCATACCAATATTCTGGAAGTCGTTCATCACTTTCTTTCTGACTCACAAAATTCTTCATCATGGTCTATGACCTATCGCATTCCCCCCTTTGCTTTCCGAGGTTTTCTTGACTGCCAACCCTTATTCTGTCTGTTATTACATATATATATATATATATAAGAAAAGAAAAAAAACTCTCTCTCTCTATCTCTCTCTCTCTCTCTCTCTCTCTATATATATATATATATATATATATATATATATATATATATATACCCCCTGGCTACCACCCCTAAGCACAGGAATAATTTGTATTGACATAAATACCCCAGAAAGTGGAGGGGAAAAATAGCCCCGCCGGTAGCGTAGTGGTTATCGCACCAGACCGGTTTTCCTGAGGTTGTGGGTTGAGATCCCACCTGGCGGGCGGGCATTTTTCTCCACTTTCTTTCCTTACAAATTCTTTATCTGTTTCAATGACCTACCCCAACCTCCCCTTTGCTTTCCGAGGTTTTCTTGACTGCCAACCTCTAGTTCTGCCTATTTAAACGAAACCCTCATTTTTATTCATATATATATATATATTGTGGTAATCCGGCATAGGGGCGGTAGACAATCCCACGCGATGGACATGTGCCGGCTGAGGATGAAGATGTGGCGCGAGATGGGCTAAGATAGAACATGGCGGACTCGGCTGGGTTAGATGTGCGGATCCGGATCGGCTGAGCAGCGGACCTTGGCGAGCGGGACTCCCAGTAAAGGTGTGGTTTAGGGTGCGCAGTGTCTTTCTGGGGAACCGCGGCCGGGTGCAAGAACCCTGGTACCACATTTGGCGCCCAACGTGGGGCCAGCCATGGTTCCTGGGAAGGGCATTGTGGTCTTCTTCCTTGTTTTGGTGTTCCGTGGTGGGCATTTTGCGGGGCGAATTACGTTGGCGTTTTTGATTGGCTCTCAGGATTTTTCGGTAGCCCTCCTCCTGATTTGAGGCGCCTTTGTAGTGGCTTCTGTTGTTTAAAACCATTTTTCTTCCCGTGTTCCCTTCGCGGCGCGCGAGAGCATTTCTTCCCAGGGATATGCCTGGCCGTGGAGCTTCTTCCCGTCGGCGCCCCTTGGTTGCTCCGCGTGAGCCCGCAAGGGATGCGGACGCCACTGGGCTCGTCGGCGTGCTCCGCCCGATCATGGACCTCTGCGAGAACCTCACGAACCGGCTGGCGGGTCTCGTGATAGAAGGCGGTGGGTTCGAGCATGGGCCATCGTTCCAGCCGAGCATTGTTGTGCCACAGTTCACGGGCTACGATGACCGCAAGACCGTTGCGGACTTCCTGAGCGATCTCAATGTTTACAAGACGGCGTCGGGTGCTTCGGACGAGTTCGTGTTGACCCGTGTCCTGCCGGTTGCCCTGGAGGCACCGGCTGGTCGTTGGTGGCGCCTCCAGACCCAGTTCGCATCCTGGGTTGACTTCTAAGCACGCTTCCGCGAGGAGTTCTTGCCTCCCGACTACGACTACCGCATCCGCCGTGAGCTGGAGGCACATTCGCAGCACCCGCGCGAAGGCTTGCTCGAATACATTCGAGCTATCCAGGAGCTCTTCAAGCGAGCTATCCCGGGTGTGTCTGACGTGGAAATGGTAAAGCACGTCTTGCGGCGTTCCCATCCGCGCTTCCGACCTTTCCTGCACGGTCGTGATTACTCCAGTTTGGAGGAGATGGCGCGATCAGCTCGAGCAACCGAGGACGCTCTGATATCAGAGCTGAGTTATGTACCCCCTCCGCCAGTAGGGGAGGCACTTGAGCCAGCTTGCGCATGGAGAGACACCTATGAGACTTCGCCACAGCGAAGTCCACAGCCGCGTACGGCAGCGGCGGGCCTGAATTCCCCCGCGCACGAGGTCCTTCTACCCTTGGCGACAGGCAGTTGGAGCGCGGAACACTACTAGATGGTGCAGCCCACGGCGGGAACTCCCCGCAGCGGTTAGAGCCAGGGTTCCTGCGTTGGGAAAACAGGCCCTCTTTACTGGCAGGCTCACCGCTCCCCGACCCGAGTCTCTCCCTTGGGGGTCGGCAACGAAATCCTCTGAACTCCAGAGGTCCTTCTCGTCCGGTCGTCGAGATAGGAGGGTCACGGGGCTAAGTGCCCAACGGAAATCAAGCTGGCGGCTGTTACCGATGTGGACAGCCAGGACAGGTCCGTCGTGAGTGTCCCCTTGCGATGGCTGGTCGCCGAAATTCAAATAGCCGTCGAGATGAAGGAATGCAGCCTGAGGCAATGATGGTGACTAACCCATCGCTGAGTGACCCAGAATTGGCTGGTGGCGAGGACTGGTGCTTTTTACCCACTTCTTGCCGTGTTGAAGCACGCACACAGCCCATAGCACCACGTTTCTGTTCACGTTCTTCGAACGGATGTTTCTGCATTGGTTGATACCGGCGGCAGTTTGTCGCTCATTGGTGATACCGTCTTTGAACATTGCCGAGCACGTGGTGTTAAGTTGCGCAAATGCAGCACCCGGATGCAAGTGGTCAATGGTGCTGTGGTTGAAGCGCGTAGGGCTGTGCGCTTGCACATTTCTTACGCAAGCAGAAGGTGTCGTCAGCGCTTTACGTACTGCCCTGGCTTGGCTGTGCCCATGATTTTGGGCCGGGATTTCATTATTCGCGAGGGCCTACTGCTTGACTTGGCGGGTGGTGGTTACAGATTGGGCAACGACGCACAATTGATACCTTTTCTGGCGTCAACACATATCTGTACCGTGGCAAGGTCAGCCGCAGTCGCAACGAAACCCGTGTTGCCTGAGCGAATCAGGCAATTGCTTGAGGAGTGTCCTTGCAGTGACTATGAGAGGGAGCAGCTCGCCTATGTGTTGGAGCCGTTTGCTGAAATGTTCACGGAGGCCCCTGGGCGGACAACCGTCCTTCAACATCGCATTGACACGGGAGATCCCCTCCTTGGAGCTGCAATCCACGGCCGCTCAGCATCCAGAAGAAGGCGAAACTGGATGTCGCCCTTGACGAGATGCTGAACACGGGGGTTGTGCGGCCGTCGCAGAGCACCCATGCATCTCCAGTCGTGTTGGCGCCAAAAAAAGACGGCAGTGTGCGTCTCTGCGTGGACTACCGTTGTCTCAACGACGTAACTGTAAGAGACGCATATCCTTTTCCTGCCGTAGAATCCATCATTTCCTCGCTTGGTGGTGCCCACGTGTTTACCACTCTAGATTGCTCACGCGGCTTTTTGCCAATTGGAATGCACCCTGATGATATTCATAAAACAGCTTTCACATGCTACAGGGGCCTTTTCGAGTTTGTGCGCATGCCGTTTGCGCTGACGAACTCCCCGAGCTCGTTTCAAAGATTAATGGACATCGTTCTTGACGATGTGCGTTATAAGTACGCAATGGCCTATATGGATGACGTCGTCGTCTTTTCGCGCACCTTTGAGGAGCATCTCGTGCATCTCAGAGACGTGCTCGACCGCATTAAACGCGCCGGCCTCACCATCAATCCCAAAAAGGTTCAACTCGCGTCAAGCAAGGTTGACTTGCTCGGCTTTGTCGCGGACAACGGAGAGCTTCGTCCTAACTATGCCAAACTTAAAGCAATTACAGAGTATCCGTGCCCGCGTGACGTTAAGAGCTTGCAGCGCTTCTTGGACATGATAGCTTTTTACCGTAGCTTCATCCCTCATTGTGCGGAGCTGTCACGTCTGCTAACCCAGCTACTACGGAAAGGCGTGAAATGGCAATGGGAGGAGGCTGAACAGCAAGCTTTTGAAGCACTGTCTCGCGCAATCGCGGAAACAGCGGGGTTAAGGATACCGGACCTTAACATACAGACCGATGCTAGCGACTATGGACTGGGCGCAGTGCTGATGCAGGAGTTTGAGGGCGTTCTCCGTCCGGTCGCAATTTTCTAGCCATACGCTCACTCCGGCTGAGCGCAAATACACGGTCACAGAACGTGAGTGTCTAGCAATTGTGTTTGCACTAAAGAGATTTTACATGTATCTTGACGGTGCCTCTTTCACCATTCAGACAGACCACATGGCATTAACGTGGCAGCAGCGTTTGCAGAACCCTGGTGGTCGTCTTGCGCGCTGGGTGCTTGCGCTTCAGCGCTACGATTTTACTATCCAGCACAGGAAGGGTTCGCAGAACCACGTCGCTGACGCGCTATCGCGCGCGCCCCTGCGGCCATCTTCGTACGTGGAAGCGCCGGCGCTGGTGGCTGCAGTGGATGCTGACGCACGCTGGGGTACGCTGGTGAGCAGGGCAGATCTTCTCGCGGCGCAACGTGCCGACGGACTCTGCCGTAAGATCATTGAGCACGTCGGGGCACAGGGCGCAGCTCCCACCAGAAACAGCGGTGAGTTCTGTACGTATGTGTTGGCGGAAGACGGTCTCCTGCTACGGTATATCCCGCAGGACGATGAGGAAGCTAATTCCCCATTCCGCGCTGTTGTACCGCGTAAGCTTCGGAGGGCTTTCATCCGTTACTTTCATGATTCAGCTCTGGCTGGACACCGCTCTGGCAGCAAAACTTATGAGAAGTTATGTCGGACTGTCGCGTGGCCGGGAATGAGGCAGGATGTGCTGGGGTACGCCAGGAGCTGTCACGTGTGTGAGACAGCAAAACCCCAAGTCGGTTGACCGCCCGGCTTGATGCAGTCTGTTGAGAGTAAAAGCCCCTGGCAAATCGTTGCTTGCGATATCATGGGCCCTTAGCCCCGCAGCCCGCGTGGGAATTGTTATTTGTTTGTGGTGACGGACCATTTCGCGAAGTGGGTAGAGCTGTTTTCGCTACGTACCGTCAATACACCGAATGTATGGAGGTGCCTAATGGAAGTGTTTTCGCGCTTTGGGTTCCCCGCACAGCTCATAACGGATAATGCTACGTATTTTACGAGCAAATTGTTTGAGGACAACTGCCGAGAAGTAGGTGTGAAACACAAACGTACGACCTCCTATCACCCTCAGACAAACATACCTGAGCGTGTGAATCGCAACCTCAAGGCGATGCTAATTGCTTATACGGAGCAACACAAGGATTGGGATGCTAAGCTGCCTGAGATCGCATTTGCCACTCGCACCACGGTGAATCGTTCAACCGGGTTTACGCCGGCTTATCTGAATTACGGTCGGGAGATGCCATTTCCTCTCGACAGGACACTTCCAGAAACGGACGCGGGTTCTGGTCTGTCGCCCCATGCTGTGGCCGTCTGCCAGCGCCTGCGTGACGCGATACAGGCTGCCCGGGAGCAGCTTGACGTTGCTCGTATCCAGCAGGGGGAGCAGTACAACCGCGGCCATCGAGATGTTCAGTTTGCGGTTGGCGACATGGTTTTCCGGCGCACTCATCCGCTGAGCGACGATTCACGCAAGTTTGCCGCGTCGCTAGCCCCTAAATGGGAGGGCCCTTTTACTGTAAGCGAGAAGCTGGCTTCTATAACGTCTCTTTTACGCCACAGCAGAACAAATGAACATGCAGGCCCGGTTAATATAGCAGACCTTGAACAGTATCACGTGGACTGATCTGCTTTTGGCCGTAACGCCTCTTGTTGATCAATGGCGTTTGCACACCCGTAGTAATAACATTCATATGGCATTTTTCTACTGCATCCTTTCCGGTTTTTTTTGTTTTGGTTTGGTTTGCCTTTTCTTAGCCCTGAATTTGATGCTTGGTAAGTACCACGTGATGCGCTTCTTTATTTTTCATTTTTCCCCCTGCTACAATTGTGTTTGTTTACGGGCGTTAATTTTTGCTTCTTTCGCGTCCAGAGTCCATTTTGGCATTCGCTCCTGCTGCGCCCGCATTCACCGCCGACCCGTTTGGAGGACTTTCCCCACTGCCACTACCACATGTGCGTGGTGCATGACCAGGTGGCATCCTGAGCTCCTGACTCCCTAGCCTTGGGGCTACCTTCTTGGCACCACAGCTCGTGCTCCGGGCCGTCCCTGCTCTCTATCCTCCACTGTGCTACCTTGGCGTGTGTGCTGTGGGTCTTGAACCAGACGTTTGGGTGGTGCTGTCGGTTTCACTCCGGGGCTGCGTACCTTTCGCAGGGAGGCTCTATCTCCTACCTCTGGTGCTGTTGAACAGACCGTCATCGGCTCATGGGATTCCTCCAGTGGCGCCAGTGATCCAGCGGCGTCCATGGCTGTTCCTGGGCTGATTTGATGCTGTGGCTGCTGTCCCGGAGGATGTCCCGAGTTCCAAGCTCGCTGTTTACATCTCTTTCGTGGACTGTGACGTCATCTTGGGGCTCCGATGCGGATGCTTTGAGTTACTCTTTATCCATTGTCGGTTGGCTCGAGGACTGTGCGTCGGCCTTTTCTTCGGAGGGAGGGAGAGTGTCGTAATCCGGCAGTAGTGGCGGTGGACAATCCCACGCGATGGACATGTGCCGGCTGAGGAAACGTTACAGTCCAAACAGAAGTAGAGAAAGTACGTGGTTTGTCACCGAAAATGGTCCACCGCACCTCACTTCCCGGTAGCACAGTCAGGGCGCGCAGTCTCGGGGCTGAAGGTAGGGCAACGTGCTCCTTTTTGCGGGAGAGGGCGCCAGGTGCTTCGTGGTGAAGTACCTCTTAGACGTGACCCGGGTCAGGGCACCCGGCCGCCAGCGTTCCGGCCTCTCTTCGCTCTCGGTCTTCTTCTTCGGCCGCTTCTGCCGCCAGATGCTGTCGCTGGCCACTTCCCATTGGCTGGTCACCGGCGCAAGCTCGTGCCGTGGTCGCGAGCCTTTGGCGCCGTAGCCTGTGTCCATGACCATTGCGCCGCGTAACTTGCGTCTTTTTGTCGTCTTCTTTGGGCATTTGTGGTGGTGTTGGCCTTTTCTGTCACACGATTTGTTCGCATGACAATATATATATAACACAGAACTAAGGGTTGGCCATCAAGAAAACCTTGGAAAGAAAGCAAGAAGGTGGAAAAAAAATGCCCGCCAGGTGGGATCCGAACCCGCGAACTCCAGAATACCGGTCTGGAGCGATAACCACTACGCTACCGGCGGGGCAATTTCCCCCCCCCCCACTTTCTGGGGTATTTATGTCAATGTAATTTTTTCCTGTGCGAGGGGGTGGTAGCCAGCGCCACTCTGACTTCTCGGGGTGAAGGGGACCTTCTTTTTTATCCCCGCTCCGTGACTCGAGTGTCTACGACATGCCGAGAGTGGTCAAAAAGCACTGAACCCTCTTAAGCTCCTTATGGCACCAAGACTTCCAGAACAGAGGCCCTCGCTTTGCATGCAGCACAGCAGAATAGGAAATGAGGGGCTCGTAGAAATAACACAGAAATACGGGTTGGCCGTCAAGAAAACCGCGGAAAGCAAAGGGGAAGTTGTGGTAGGTTTGGAAAGAAAGAAAGAAAGCGGAGAAAAAATGCCTGTCAGGTGGGATCCGAACCCACGACCTCCAGAATACTGGTCTGGTGCGATAACCACTACGCTACCAGGGGGGCGATTTCCCCCCCCCCTTTCTGGGGTTTTATGTCAATCTAATTTTTCCCTGTGCTTGGGGGTGGTAGCCAGCGCCAATCTGACTTCTCGGGGTGAAGGGGACCTTCTTTTTAATCCCCGCTCCGTGACTCGAGTGTCTACGACATGCCGAGAGTGGTCAAAAAGCGTTGAACCCTCTTAAGCTCCTTATGGCACCAAGACTGCCAGAACAAAGGCCCTCGCTATGCATGCAGCAAATCAGAATAGGAAATTAGGGGCTCGTAGAAATAACACAGAAATAAGCGTTGGCAGTCAAGAAAACCTCGGAAAGCAGGGGAGGTTGTGGTAGGTCATTGAGACAGATAAAGAATTTAGAAAGAAAGAAAGAAAGCGGAGAAGAAACGCCCTCTAGGTGGGATCCGAACCCACGACCTCCAGAATACCGGTCTGGTGCGATAACCACTACGCTACCGGCGGGGCGATTTTCCCCTCGCTTTCTGGGGTATTTATGTCAATTTAATTGTTTCCTGTGCTAGGGGGTGGTAGCCAGCGCCACTCTGACTTCTCGGGGTGAAGGGGACATTCTTTTTAATCCCCGCGCCGTGACTCGAGTGTCTACGACAAGTCGAGAGTGGTCAACCAGCGCTAAATCCTCTTAGGCTCCCTATGGCACCAAGAATTCCAGAACAGAGGCCCTCGGTATGCATGCAGCGAATCAGAATAGGAAACTAGGGGCTCGTAGAAATAACACAGAAATAAGGGTTGGCAGTCGAGAAAACCTCGGAAAGCAAAGGGGTGGTTGTGGTAGGTCATTGAAACAGATAAAGAATTTGAAAAGAAAGAAAACAAGCGGAGAAAAAATGCCCGCCATGTGGGATCCGAACCCACGACCTCCAAAATACCGGTCTGGTGCGATAACCACTACGCTACCGGCGGGGCGATTTTCCCCCCCGCTTTCTAGGGTATTTATGTCAATGTAATTTTTTCCTGTTCTAGGGTGTGGTAGCCAGCACCACTCTGACTTCTAGGGGTGAAGGGGAGCTTCTTTTTAATCCCCGCGCCGTGACTCGAGTGTCTACGACATGTCGAGAGTGGTCAATCAGCGTTAAACCCTCTTATGTTCCCTATGGCACCCAGACTGCTAGAACAGAGGCCCTCGCTATGCATGCAGCGAATGAGAATCGGAAATGAGGGGCTCGTAGAAATAACTCACAAATACGGGTTGGCCGTCAAGAAAACCGCGGAAAGCAAAAGGGAAGTTGTGGTAGGTCATTGAAACAGATAAAGAATTTGGAAAGAACGAAAGAAAGCGGAGAAAAAATGCCCGCCAGGTAGGATCCGAACTCAAGACCTCCAGAACACCGGTCTGGTGCGATAACCACAACGCTACCAGCGGGGCGATTTTCCCCCCCGCTTTCTGGGGTATTATATCAATGTAATTTTTTCTTGTACTTGGGGGTGGTAGCCCGCGCCACTCTGGCTTCTCGGGGTGAAGGAGACCTTCTTTTTAATCCCCGCGCCATGACTCCAGTATCTACGACATGTCGAGAGTGGTCAACCAGCGTTGAACCCACTTAAGCTCCCTATGACACCAAGACTGCCACAACAGAGGCCCTAGCTATGCATGCAACGAATCAGAATAGGAAACTAGGGCTCGTAGAAATAACACAGAAATAAGGGTTGGCAGTCGATAAAACCTCGAAAAGCAAAGGGGAGGTTGTGGTAGGTCATTGAAACAGATAAAGAATTTGGAAAGAAAGAAAGAAAGCGGAGAAAAAATGTCCGCCAGGTGGGATCCGAACCCAAGACCTCCACAATACCGGTCTGGTGCGATAACCACTACGCTGCCAGCGGGGCGATTTCCCCCCCGCTTTCTGGGGTATTTATGTCAATGTAACTTTTTCCTGTGCTTGGGGGTGGTAGCCAGCGCCAGTCTGACTTTTCGGGGTGAAGGGGACCTTCGTTTTAATCCCCGCGCCGTGACTCGAGTGTCTACGACATGTCGAGAGTGGTCAACCAGCATTGAACCCTCTTAAGCTCCCTATGGCACCAAGGCTGCCAGAACAGAGGCCCTCGCTATTCATGCAGCGAATCAGAATAGGAAATGATGGGCTCGTAGAAAAAACACAGAAATAAGGGTAGCCAGTCAAGAAAACCTCGGAAAGCAACAGGGAGGTTGTGGTAGGTCATTGAAACAGATAAAGAATTTGGAAAGAAAGAAAGAAAGCGGAGAAAAAATGCCCGCCAGGGGGGATCCGAACCCACCACCTCCAGAATACCGAGAAGTCAGAGTTGCGCTGGCTACCACACCCTAGCACAGGAAAAAATTACATTGACGTAAATACCCAAGAAAGCTGGGGGGAAAATCGCCCCGCCGGTAGCGTAGGGGTTATCGCACCAGACCGGTATTCTGGAGGTCATGGGCTCGGATCCCACCTGGCGGGCATTTTTTCTCCGCTTTCATTGTTTCTTTCCAAATTCTTTATCTGTTTCTATGACCTACCACAACCTCCCCTTTGCTTTCCGAGGTTTTCTTGACTGCCAACCCTTATTTCTGTGTTCTTTCTACGAGCTCCTCATTTCGTATATATATATATATATATACATATATATATATATATATATATATATATATATATATATATATATATATATATATATATACATATATATATATATATATATATATATTGTAGAACAGAGACGTAAGGGACGAGGGATTCCGTAAGGACACAAATCAAAGTTGCAGTCCTTATTGCCAGTGCTGTTTGGCGTTTTAACAGTGTTTTATAGTGCCGAATGAGGTATGATTACCTTTTTTTTTATGCAGGAATAAATAATTGAAATTTCAAGTCGAGAAAAAATGCGCCGTTTTGTCCGGAAGCGGGAATCGAACCCACAACCTCCGCATAACGCGTGCAGTGCTCTACCATTGAGCTAGTTCCGCGGCGACTCCCCTCTCGACTATACCACGGGGTTTTGTATTTACGACTGCTCAGAGCCCGGTCAACTAGCGCCGCCCCTCGACCACCGCGGGAAGACGTAGAACGTCTTTTCCCAGCGGCCGCACGTAAGACGTGGTCGGAAGTCTGGGATAGCCAAAGGCATTTCAGACTGCTGAAGCCAGAACCCTTGTAATGCATTTTGTAGAACAGAGACGTAAGGAACGAGCGATTCCGTAAGGACACATATCAAAGTTGCAGTCCTTATTGCCAGTGCTGTTTGGCGTTTTAAGTGTTTTATAGTGCCGAATGAGGTATGATTACCTTTTTTTATTGCAGGAATAAATAATTGAAAATTCAAGTCGAGAAAAAATGCCCGTTTTTTCCGGAAGCGGGAATCGAACCTACAACCTCCGCATAACGCGTGCGGTGCTCTACCATTGAGCTAGTTCCGCGGCGACTCCCCTCTCGACTATACCACGGGGTTTTGTATTTACGACTGCTCAGAGCCCGGTCAACTAGCGCCGCCCCTCGACCACCGCGGGAAGACGTAGAACGTCTTTTCCCAGCGGCCGCACGTAAGACGTGGTCGGAAGTCGGGGATAGCCAAAGGCATTTCAGACTGCTGAAGCCAGAACCCTCGTAATGCATTTGGTAGAACAGAGACGTAAGGGACGAGGGATTCCGTAAGGACACATATCAAAGTTGCAGTCATTGCCAGTGCTGTTTGGCGTTTTACGTGCGACGCGTGCGGTGCTCTACCATTGAGCTAGTTCCACGGCGACTCCCGTCTCGACTATACCACGGGGTTTTGTATTTACGACTGCTCAGAGCCCGGTCAACTAGCGCCGCCCCTCGACCACCGCGGGAAGACGTAGAACGTCTTTTCCCAGCGGCCGCACGAGCGGCCGCACGTCTTACGTGCGGCCGCTGGGTAAAGACGTTCTACGTCTTCCCGCGGTGGTCGAGGGGCGGCGCTAGTTGACCGGGCTCTGAGCAGTCGTAAATACAAAACCCCGTGGTATAGTCGAGAGGGGAGTCGCCGCGGAACTAGCTCAATGGTAGAGCACCGCACGCGTTATGCGGAGGTTGTGGGTTCGATTCCCGCTTCCGGAAAAACCGGCGCATTTTTTCTCGACTTGAATTTTCAATTATTTATTCCTGCATAAAAAAAAGGTAATCATACCTCATTCGGCACTATAAAACACTGTTAAAACGCCAAACAGCACTGGCAATAAGGACTGCAACTTTGATATATATATATATATATATATATATATATATATATATATATATATATATATGTATATAGGGAGTAGTAGAACTTTGAAGATGGTAGAGAACACAAGAGAAGAAAAACTTCGAACAAGGTAAAAGCACGATTGTGGCCTACGTTTCAGCAAAGCGAACTTGCTTTTCTCAGGGCGGAAAGCAAGTTCTCTTTGCTGAAACGTAGGCCACAATCGTGCTTTTATTTGTTCGAAGTTTTTCTTCTCTTGTATATATATATATATATATATATATATATATATATGGCTATATGGTTAGGATGACGTTCAGGCGTTTTGGGGTGTGCTGAGGGTTTATTTACAAAGCCTTGATTAGGACCGTCGCTGAGCCTGGTGTAATCACCTTGTTCTCTTCTTCGTCGCCCCTGTGTTTTCGCCGGCGGGATTTGCCTGTGATACGTCCAGGCCATCTACCGCGCACACCATTCAACCACTTTTGTATTGTTACATTTCCCTCGCCGCACAAGAAACCCGCCGGGTGAGTCACTCAGCAGCACGTGGGTGATAAGTGTTTAACCGGGCGACCTGCATTATTTCGGTCTTGCTTGACCGATGACCATGCGTTGTGAGGTGCGAAATGACGCAGGTCCTGTCGCTGACACGGTCGGGGATAACGAATGGAGCAGCGTAAAACGGCCAAAAAATGTACTCTGCAAGCCGCGTTTCCTAAAGGGAGTCCATAACCACACCAAGTCACCTTTACAGAATGATACACTGCGGTGCCGAACGGCGTATCTCCGTTTAGACCGGGACTGTGATGCAATGGTGAGCAGGCGAGCTAATTGGCGGGACTCTTCGGCCAGGCACAAAGTCTTGGCAACTGACTCCTCGTCGGCCACAGCGAATAAGACTCTAAATAAGAACGCAATAAAACTGTGAATAAGCCTGCTCCGAGCAGTCTTATTTACATTCTTATGCTGCCGTGGTCGGTGATTTCATCATCAAGATCGACAACCATACAGTGAAAAGTGAAAGCAGTAGCCGTAGAAGTGGCGAACGATACCGAGCGGCGGCCGTTCGACCGTCTGCTTGAACTCCGTGTGCTCGTCTCGTGGTTCCCACCACCGAACCCTGAGTTCATCATATATATAGAAATATATATATATATATATATATATATATATATATATATATATATATATATATATATATATATATATATATATATATATATATATATATGTATATATATGTATATATATATATATATATATATATATATATATATATATATATATATTGTAAGGCGTGCACCAGTAGTCTTGGGGAACGTCTTTATTAGGCGAGCCTTGTCCTACGTGACAGGGAGCGAGCCCCAGAGAACAACCAAGACGGGCGTTGATGATGATGGACAACTGATGACGATGATGAAGCATGATTGCATGTGGAAGACAGGCCTCCGGTGTACGAGTCCACTGGCGCATACCCTTCTGCTAGTACTTCGCACATACCGTTTGTGTACAACTACCGGGGGATTGTCCGGACGCACATTCCTCTGGTGTCGGGGCACTAACCAGCGCTTACAATATTCCCCCCCCCCCTTTGTGGAGCGGCCGACTCGGGCGCTAACAGTGTGTAGACCGAGAGAAAAATGGCTTGAGCCGGGAAACGTGCACGATCTCGGGTCCACGACAGCGACGGTCGGTGACACTAGCGTTGGGGGTCACTCGGTAATTCACAGGGGAAGTCTGCTCTACAATGGTGTAAGGTCCGATGTAGCGGGGCAAGAACTTCTCACAAAGTCCTGGGGCACGAAGGGGAGTAGAAAGCAGAACTTGTTCACCAGCTTTGAAGGAGGCAACGCGATGCGTGGCGTCATAATTGGCCTTGCGCTCTTCTTGTGTAGCTGTTGTCCTCAGACGAGCTAGATGACGGGTATGATCCAGTCGAGAAATGAACTCATCGGGTATGTTGGTTCTGGGAAGTACTGGTGCGGACAAGAAAGACGTATCAAGAACAGAAGCTGGTTGGCGGCCATAAACAAGGAAAAATGGCGAAAATCCTGTAGTACTTTGAACGGCGGTATTATATGCGTACGTGACGAACGGAAGAATAATGTCCCAGTTTTTGTGGTCCGGTTGAATGTAAGAAGAAATCATGTCGGAACGGTTGCGGTGGAACCGTTCGGTCAGGCCGTTCGTTTGAGGATGGTAGCTCGACGTACTGCGGTGAACAGTCTCGGCTGCGCGGAGAACCTCTCCAAGCACGGCAGAAAGAAATACACGACCTCGGTCGCTAAGAAGAACTCGGGGAGGTCCATGGCGTAAGAAAATATTCTTCAAAAAGAATTCAGCCACCTCGGTAGCGCAGCCTGTGGGAACAGAAGCCGTTTCCGCGTAGCGAGTGAGGTGGTGTACGGCGGTAACAATCCACCGATGTCCTGCCGAGGTAACGGGGAGAGGGCCATAGAGATCAATCCCTACAACTTCAAATGGAGATGAGGGACAAGGCAGGGGTTGGAGTGTCCCTGCGGGGCCGGAAGTGGGTCTCTTGCGATACTGACACGCGGCACACGACGCAACATATTTCGCCACGCTAACGGATAGGCCGGGCCAGAAGTATCGGCTTCTTATGCGGTCGAATGTCTTGTGGAAGGCTAAATGACCTGCGACAGCATCGTCGTGAAATGCCTCCAAAATTTTGGGTTGAAGAAGACGGGGAATGACGGGCACCCATCTGTCGCCTGTTGGATAATAGTTGTAGCGGTGAAGAGTGCCGTTAATATTTCGAAATTTGTTGAGCTGTCGTCGTGAGCGGCTGTTGCTGGGTCGACTCGCACCGCTCAATTGGTCAATGAGCTTCCGGCAGTAGCTGTCGTTTTTTTGGAAAGCACTGAAATCACTGGGTGGTTCCACGCGAGAGTCCACTGGCGCAATATTTAAGGATTGCGTTGTTTCAGAAGACGCCTGAATACCATCTTGGGTCGAGGATAACGGGCAACGTGAGAGGGCGTCTGCATCTGTGTGCTTCTTGCCGGACTTGTACACAACGTGGTAGTGTATTCTTGCAAACGAAGCACTCAGCGTCCAAGCCTCCCAGTTAAGTTCTTGAGGAAAGCCAACCAACAAAGAGCGTGATGGTCAGTGACCACAGTGAAATCCCGCTCGTACAAGTATGGCCGGAACTTCTGGATGGCCCAAACTACTGCAAGACACTCCTGTTCTGTTATCGTGTAGTTCCTTCCCGCAGGTGTCAAAGCGCGACTTGCGTAGGCAATTACTTGTTCTACGTTGGAAGGTCTTCACTGTAATAACACAGCCCCAATTCCGTGTCCGCTGGCGTCGGTGTGAAGGATGGTCGGTGCTTCCTCATCGAAGTGTCCGAGAACAGGGTCGGAAGTAAGTGTGTGCTTCAATTTTTTAAAATCTGTTTCACAGTCCTCGGACCACATAAATGGGGTACCAGATGCCAGGAGTTTGTGTAGGGGCGTAGCAATTGAAGTGAAGTTTCGGATGAAACGACGAAAGTAGGATGCCAATCCTAAGAAGCTTCGGAGTTCTTTTTGGCGGTCTGAGCGCGAGAAATTCAGCACAGCATTCACTTTATCGGGGTCGGGCCCGATTCCTTCCTTGCTAACTAGATGGCCCAATACTTCATTAGAGGTACTTGCGAAGCGGCATTTCTTCGTATTGAGGGTCAGTTCGGCATTGGCAAGGCAAGTTAAAACGTCATTGAGGCGCTGAAGGTGTTCTTCGAAAGTGGTAGAAAATATAACTATGTCATCAAGATAACATAAGCACGTCTTCCATTTCAGACCACGCAGGACCGTGTCGATCATTCTTTCGAATGTCGCCGGGGCATTGCACAACCCGAACGGCATTACGTTAAACTCGTAAAGACCGTCAGGCGTGGCAAATGCTGTTTTTTCTTTGTCTTGTTCGTGCATAGGTATTTGCCAATACCCCGATCTCAGGTCTACACTTGAAAAGTATTCTGCACCTTGCAAAGTGTCTAGAGCATCATCGATGCGAAGCATCGGGTGATGCTTCGCCTTGTCCTACGTGACAGGGAGCGAGCCCCAGAGAACAACCAAGACGGGCGTTGATGATGATAGACAACTGATGACGATGATGAAGCATGATTGCATGTGGAAGACATGCCTCCGGTGTACGAGTCCACTGGCGCATACCCTTCTGCTAGTACTTCGCACATACCGTTTGTGTCGGGGCAATAACCAGCGCTTACAATATATATATATATATATATATATATATATATATATATATATATATATATATATATATATATATATATATATATATTTATAAATATATATATATATATATTGTAAGAAGACAGGACGCTTTTCTCAGGGAGGCAGCAGAGCGAACGGTTCAATCCTTTACTTGCCAGATCGCGATTCCACACACACGGGACTTGAGATGATGATTATGTACAAATGATGATTGTAATGGTTATGGACAGGTGAGGGGTTGACCACACCGGTAGATGGTGGACGGGCCTGGTGTGAGGCAGTTCACAGGTGCACAAGTAAGCGCTCACAATATATATATATTTATAAATCTAGAGAAGATAAATCTCAAAAGCAAGCAGAAATGGTAGAGTCGAATACTCAGCAAGAAAAACAAAGAAAATTGAAACCAGGCGCCGGTAACTGTTATTTCTTTTTCGTTTTATAGTGAAGGGGGAGGATGACTGCTGCGGACGCCGACGCACGGGTGACATCGTGAGTTATACAAATGCTTTGCATTTAAAATGCCTTCGCCGTTTCTCGTTCTCTGTGCTTACTACGACCACTTTATGGAAAACTTCTCCAACATAGCAGAGCCGTTAGCTCACCTAAAAAAAGCGACGTGCAGTTCAATTGGGGCCCGAAAGAGCGGGCAGCGTTCGACGAACTCAAAAGGCGACTGCAGAGTCCACCGATACTCGGCCACTCCGACGAGGACGCTGGCCCTGAACTGCATACGGATGCAAGCCACATCGGATTTGGTGCACTACTGGTGCAACGGCAAGATGGTGTGGAGCGGGTTATAGATCATGCGAGACGTACGCTTTTTCGCGCCGAAGCTATTCCACTACTGAAAAAGAACGCTTAGTTGTTGGGTGGGCCGTCACTAAATTTCGACCGTACCTATACGGGCGACATTTCATGGTGGCTACTGGCAATCGCTTTCTGTGATGGTTGGCCAACATGAAAGACCCTTCTGGACGTCTCACTTGCTGGATTATTAGGTGGCAAGAGTTTGATATTAGTGGTGTCATTAGGTACGGCCGTAAACACAGTGATGCAGATTGTTTCTCCCGCGCCCCGATCTATCAAATTTTCACGGATAACGACGATGATGGCAGATTTCTTTGAACTATAATTCCATCTGACCTTGCTCAAAACCAACGGAATGGTCTAGAGCTTCGACCTGTCATCAAGAACCTCGGAGGTGGCAGTTCTCAACTGCCCAGACTTTTCCCATGCGGACGTGCATCATTTTGCCTGCGTAACAACATCCTGTACAAGAACAACTTCGATACCACAGAGACGACATACCTGCTTGTTCCACTGAAAGCATTACGGAAAGAAATTCGAAACGCCTGTCATGACAAACCCTCATCCGGCCTTCTAGGCATTGCCCGTACGCTAGCCCGCATACACCTTCGGTGTTACTGCAGAAGCTTGCCGTCGATGTGAAGCAATACGTCCAGACTTGCCGCCCCTGCCAGAGGAGAAAACACCGTCCAGAAAGCCTGCTGGTTTAGTCCACCTGGTTCACCCCCAAAAATACCATTTTATAGTGTGTGAACCTGCTGGGGCTTTTTCCTCGGTCCTCCTCCGGAAACAGATGGATCATCTTGGCTACGGACCACCTGGCTCGTTACTGCGAAACGAAGGCCCTTCCACAAGGCACAGATACTGAAGTCGCGAAATTCATCTTTGAGAATTTTTTTACCTCGCCACGGTGTTCCGGTAGTTATTATCACCGACAGAGGAGTGGTGGGGTTCGCGGCGCAATTGATGAAAGAAGTCCTACACTTCAGCTGCACGAGCCATTGCAGCACAACCGCCTACCACCCGGAAGCGAATGGCCTAGCATAACGGCTTAATAAGGCAATGGCCGATATGCTCTCCGTGTACGTTGACGTTGACCACCGGAACTGGGATAACGTTCGCCTACAACACTGCGGCGCAAGGAACAACAGGACTCACCCCTTTTCCCCTGGTTTATGGTCGAGGTGTTCTGACAATGTTTGACTCCATGATTCTACCTGTCGAGTGTACTGTAGGCACTACGAATGCCGAAGAAATTGCACACGGCGTAGAAGCCACAAGGCGACTAGACCGGCACCGCATTAGGTATCAACAAAAAATCGATGTCCGGCGATACAATGCGCGACAAAAAAATTACATAAACTCTGGGAGAGCTCGTCTGGGTGTAGAGCCCAGTTCGACAGAAAGGTCACTCCTAAAAATTAATCCGCCGCTACTTCGGTCCCCTTAAGGTTCTGCGTCAGACAAGTGAACTGAATACGAGGTCCTTCCTGAGGTAACTTTGCGTTCTCCTCGTACTGCAACACAGTCCGACGTTCTTCACGTCACAAAAATGAAGCCTTACTACACACGCTGAACTTCAGATTGAACTGCTGCTTTTGACGTGCGCCGTTCTGGATGATTCATCAGGACGATGTGTTTACAGGGGATGGGGTAATGACGCAGGTCATTCTCTCTGTGCTATCTGCACAGGGTCATTCTTCCCGCTCGGGATGTGTCAACTATCGGAGAGTCGGGGACTAGAATAAGAGAGGTTTGAGGTTCCATCGCGGCAATTCTTGTTACTCATTCTTACCGTCAGCTCGAGTGCTCTCTGTAGGTCTTCCCGGCCCAGTAAACACGTTGTAGCGACACCACCGCCATCATCCACATCAGCACCACCATCATCATCATCAGCGGACTGGAGTGGCACGTCGTCAGTTCCACGCGACACAGAAGGAACGTAGAGTCAGCAGCTGCGCAGCCACTCGTTCTGGCCGGGTCAACGTTACCTAAATAAATGTAAGAAGCCGCATACGCTTCACGCCTGCTTGCAACGTTTTCCTTGCCTTTTTCCCGTGACAATATATATAAATATATATATATATATATATATATATATATATATATATATATATATATACATATATATATAGTTACGAGAAAAACTTCCTGGCTATGAGGTTAACTGTACGATAGAGAAGTCGCATTGAAAAACAATAATACTTATTCCAAGGTTTGGACAGGGAACCGGTCTTTTTCAAAGATACAAATAGAGTAGATCAGTTGGGTTTAAATACGTTCAGTTATGGGTGGGGCAAAAACATGCATCACCTATAACGTAGGCTCTACGTGACACAGAAGCATACCAAGCTCCAGAACGCAACGAGTAGTAGGGGAAAAGGGAGTTGTAGTGGTGCCGGGAACAAAGGGGAAAGGGGGCGTAATGACGACAGGCGCGGCTATAGGATAACAGTAAAGGGTTGCATGGCACTGAGGTCACCACGGGTGTGAGGGACTAAGGAGGGGCTCATTTCCTGCTCGTTTCTTGACCTGCTTCTGACGGCTGCTGCATGGTACGGCATCCTGCCGCTAGTTTTTGAAAACATTGCTGCCACATGTAGGTGTCAGGGCACGGGATTTTCAAAAATACAGAACTATGCAAAGAACCTGAGGAAATTGACTGTTTAGGAGAACAGGGTGGGAGAGCCCAGAGGTAATTAAGGACGCCTAGTGCAAGCGTTAACAAGAAAAAAGGAAGGACGAGGGGGATGGAGACAGAGGAGGGGGTTTTTTTAGCAGGAGGGGCGCGGGAACCGCAGCGGGGCAATGCGAGATTGAGAGAGGTTTGAATCAAGCCCCAAACAACACGTTGTTTCGCATGAAGTGAAATCGGCGAAACGTTTTCCTGTGTAAAACGTGACTGCCGTCTACGAGGCGGTCGCAACGACGCATGACCTTGCCTTTCTGCGTGAGCGGGCATTTCTTCTGCACTTTCTTTCTTTCTTTCCAAATTCTTTATCTCTTTCAATTACCTACCACATCCTCCCCTTAGCTTTCCGAGGTTTTCTTGACTGCCAACCCTTATTTATTTCTGTCATACTTTCAACGAGCCCCTCATTTCCTATTCTGATTTGCTATACATATAAATATATATATATATATATATATATATATATATATATATATATATATATATTGTAACAAAGATAGTGAGCAACTATCAGAGCACCAATCTCCCCGAGTGGGTATGTGTTCGGCTAAAGTGGAGGCTGACCTTCTGAGTGGCGTCAATCCTCCAGTGGGTATATGTCCCCGTAGCGACACAGCGGCCGCTCCATCGACAGGGCTTCGGCGCGAGACCTGCGCGCGGACACCAGACCTCGTTTGGACTCTGAAACGGCAAGACCTCGTTGGTGCCTCTTGCAAGACCTGCCAATCAATACCAATATAATATATATATATATATATATATATATATTTATATATATATTATAATATTATAAATATAAGAGCCACAATATTAGAATCTGGGTTTCGCTCTCTCCATGATCGACTAATGCGCGAATCGTACCTCATTTACAAGTTCAAATCCGCATCCTCAGGCATTAATGAGAGTTTGGGGAAATTACCCCCTTTGTTGGGTACCTAAGCCATTTTCACCTTTTTCCTTTTTTTCTTTTTCCTTTTTTTTCGTTTCATTCGCCCTAACGAATACTGTCAGCCACCACACGTCCCCCCCCTCCGCACCCTTGTCTGTCTCCCCTTTTTTTTCGTGGAATAGTATCTGCATTCCGAGTACGCCTCCCCACTCGCGGTTGGCAGCCCCCTTGGAGGGGGTTAAATTTGTTATCGCGAACGCTCCGTCGCCGTGGTCACTCACCATTTTCTTCGATGTTGCGCGGTCCCCCCCCCCCCCCCGAGCTTCTTGGACTGTCAATCATTACTCACTTCTTTGCATGCCTCCATCATGCTGTGACATGCTTTTATTGTATACACAGAAACTTCTTGACCGTTACTGGCGACCTATTCAATAGTTGCTTCCACGCAGAACACACCTAGTTACTTCCTGCCTTGCTAAATAATTGGTTGTATTGCTGGCACGTGCGCTCTTCTGTGACTTCTGTGAACTTGTAAACTGCCGTAAAATTCCCCACGCCGCCGGTAATTGGTGTTTTCAGGAATGGATGTGGTACCGGCGACTTCCGTTCTGTATTTATTTGTTGTTCGTGTACTTTGCATTTCGTGTGTCCAGACGTTCCCTGCACCATTTATTTATTCGTGGAATTCGCATGAAAAGTGTTTTTGAACAGCTCCCTACCCTGTCTTTTTTTAATGGATGAAGTTGCATATTGCTGGGCTTTTTAGAAAAGAGTTTGTCATCATGTATAGTGCCACATGTATAATGCCCTCCCTTCCCTGTTCCCTCGCCCCAACCTGCCAAAGTTGTTAAAAAAAGGGTAAACTGCAGCACACCTTCTGCACCTATATAAGCGTGCGTGCTCCAACGTTGTATGTTACTCAAGATGAAGACAGGTCCTCCAGTCGAAACATCAGTAAACCACTGTTTTTGTTTTTAATCGTGCGTCTACCATTTTCTCAGGTATTTCTTCTGGCTCCTGGAGAAGTTTCTTTTACTGCTTACCTATCCACGAAGGAACCAGCCGTGACCACGACTAAAAACATCATCTGGAAATTTCCCAAGGTCCCTGCCACCACGGTGGTTATCGGCGACTCCCAGACCAAGCATCTCTACCAGCACTTTGACCCCAACCGACCAGGTACGCCTGCTTTTATCCCCCAGCCCGGAGCATGCATCGGCGACGTGCAGTCCCTCATAGACTTCGTTCCGGATACTGCAAAAACGATCATCCTGCACGTCGGAACAAACAACCTGGCCACCGTCAATGGATCCACGGCATTCAAAAGATACAAGGCTCTCCTGGACTTGACTGGTCAAGAATGTCCGAAGGTGTCTCGTGTGTACGCGACCCTGGTGCTGCCAAGAAGCACGAACCGCCGCCTCAGGATCCGAAATTACCGGTTTGTTGGACGGTGCAACCGAGAGGTGTCGTTCTTCAATCGGTTTCTCCGGAACTACTGCCGACGACCAAGAACGCTGTTCTACCTTGACCACGAGCTGCAGTTCCATCCTGCGGCACGAGTTCTTGCAGCAGACGGCCTTCCCCCAAGCCTCGAAGGCGTCGCTCTCATGGCCAGCCATCTCCATGGCATGTGCCTCAGCAGGAGGGGCCCGTCTGCAACCTGGTCTTCGACCTGGCCCACCAACTCCGCGCCGGCGGAGCCGTCCCTTCAGGCCTCAACATCACCGCCGCGCAGCTACGCCGCCTCGGCCGCTGCCCCTGCGGTGCCTTCCACTGCAGCTTCTCCGAGCCGGCAGTACAACCTCCGTTCGAACACTTCAAAGTTCCTGCCCCGCGGCCGCCAGGATTGACTGTGCCCTACTGATGCCGGTAACGCAACCAACCATAATGTCTCAAGGAAATTTTTAGATGCCAGAAAACTAACCGACAAACGTGTCCGATATGAGATGCATCCCTCCACTCCTAAACAGTACCTCAATTCTTCCATTGTGCCCAAAGGTCTTGCAATAGAAATAAAACCAGCCACATCTGAGTTGTCGCCTGCGAATAAGGAAAAGTGGGACAGTGTGCTCAAATCCGCTTTATTGGACTTGATAGGCATAATTATCGATCACTACCACACAAATTTTGAACTTTTAGTAAGGAACGAAAAACTTCTCTTTCCCAATCTCAGCAAGCATGAGATCGAGTCATTGGCCTCGCACGAATTAAAGGTTCGAGATAAGCTTTCTCATGTCAAGGCCAAAAAATTCTCGCGTGATAATGTTATCCCTAAACCAGACGGCTCCCCTGTTAGCACCTTACCAGTCACACAGCAAAAAGATGTCGAGATTAGTAACATAGTCAACTTGTCAGACGCGGTTTTGTCCAACGCCGATTTGAGCATACTTTCTAGGGGTTTGAGTTTTTGCCTAACAACAGGGTTTTTTTCCGAATTCCTGCTTTTTAAAGATCTGAAAAATTTTGCCCGTACCATGAGGTTGAAGGAATACTTTCATGACCGCGAAACATGTAGTGACACTGCTAAATTGCTTCCAAGCCCTCAACACTGGACACCACCCCCCCAGCGGGACGAGTGCTTAGATATGTATATCAAAGCTGTGCAACAAGACATCATTGAAACTCACATAAAGCAGTCTACCTTCCGCCATAACCTCTCCATCAGTGAAAAAAAAATCATTAGAAACTTTCTCTCACCGCACTGATATTGTAATTAAACCAGCTGACAAAGGTGGTGCAATAGCAATACTTAACCAGCTTGACTACGTTAAAGAAGCACAAAGGCAGCTATCAGACTCGTCATTCTACAAACCATTCGAACATGATCCTACAGCCGACTTTAAAGAAACCGTTACAGAACATCTCAGTCAATTGGTGAAGGATGGAGTAATGGCAGAAAGAACCGCCCATTTACTTGTTCCGCTTAACCCTGTAGCTGGCAGGTTTTACTTGCTGCCAAAAATCCACAAGAAAGATAATCCCGGCCGCCCAATCGTCGCGGGGATAGGCACCATCACGGAACACCTTTCGCGGTACGTTGACTCAATAATTAGCATCATACCACCTAGTTTTCCTTCCAACATAAAGATTGACCACTTCCTTTCGGACGTTTTAGATTTGGATATTCCCAGCAATTCCCTCCTGGTTACAATGAATGTTGCGTCACTCTACACAAATATTCTGCACGATGATGGAATCCGAGCAGTAACTCACGCTTACAGGGAAGCAACCTTTGACAAACTTGTTGATGGCTCTACACTAAGCACTCTTCTTCGGCTAATTCTAGAGCTTAACAATTTTGAGTTCGATGGAAAACACTACGTCCAAATAAGTGGCACATCTATGGGAACACGCGTAGGCCAAACTATGCCAACATATTTATGGGCGTCCTAGAGGGTGAATATCTGAATAGCCAGAGCTTAAAGCCACTGTATTATAAGCGTTTCATTGATGATGTATTCCTGATTTGGACCCACGGGCAGACGAACCTGATAACCTTCATAGACGCGTTCAACTCTGCGCATCCCTCCATTTCTTTTTGCTACCAATACTCCCCGTCTACTGTCCATTTTCTTGACGTAAACGTCAACGTCTCAGAGGGCAAACTGATCACCAAACTGCACCGAAAACCGACCGACAAGCAACAGTACCTACATTTTCAAAGCAGTCACGTCAAACATTGCAAAACCGGAATTCCCTAAAGCCAAGCTCATCGTTTTCGTCAAATTTGCTCAAAGGAAGAGGACTTCAATGATAACTGTAAGGAGCTACGCAGTGCACTTTTGAAACAAAAATATCCTGTTGAAATAATTGACAACGCTGTAGACAGAACACGAAACCTGAATCGCTCAGACATTCTCAGGGGCACCAAAACCTCCTACGACACCCTGCAAACGAACTTGGTCTTAACACATTCCACATCTGTTCCCAAACTCCCGTCTATACTAAAAAAAGCACTATAACATTCTTACCCAAAGTGAGCGCCTAAAACATATTTTTTCCCGAACCCCCACAGGTTGTGTACAGGAGAAACAAAAACATTAGGGATGTCCTGACCTCATCCAAAATAAGGACTCAAACGACCGGCGAATGCAGTCCTTCCGGGAAGCCTCGATGTCGAATATGCACGCACATGTCCAAACCGGATACCGCGGTCAGTTCAGCCTCTGACTTTCGTCTACAAATCAAAGGAAACCTGAACTGTGATAGTTAAAATGTGGTATATTTTCTCGAGTGTACGGTGTGCCACCTACAATACATCGGGCAAACACAAAAATCGTTCAGAACTAGGTTTAATAATCACAAGTCACATTCCAAAACTCTGCCATCTCTCCCATTGTCAAAACACGTTAACCTTCCTGGGCACTCTTTTGACCACCTCAGAGCCACGATATTAGAATCTGGGTTTCGCTCTCACCATGGTCGACTAATCTGCGAATCGTACCTCATTTACAAGTTGAAATCCGCATCCTCAGGCATTATTGAGAGTTTGGGGAAATTATCCTCTTTGATGGGTACCTAAGCCATTTTCACCTTTTCCTTTCTTTTTCTTTTTTTTTCTTTTTTTTGTTTCATTCGCCCTGCCGAACACTGTCAGCCACCACACGTCCCCCCCCCCTCCCCACCCTTGTCGGTCTCCCCTTTTTTTTCGTGGAATAGTAGCTGCATTCCCAGTACGCCTCCGCACTCGCGGTTGGCAGCCCCCTTTGGGGGGTTAAATTTGTTATCGCGAACGCGCCGTCCGCGCGGTCACTCACCATTTTCTTCGATGTTGTGCGGTTACCCCACCCCTCCGCTTCTTGGACTGTTAATGATTACTCACTTCTTTGCATGCCTCCATCATGCTGTGACATGCTTTTATTGTATACACATAAACTTGTTGACCGTTACTGGCGACCGATTCAATAGTTGCTTCCACGCAGGACACACCTAGTTACTTCCTACCTGGCTAAATAATTGGTTGCGTTGCTGGCACGTGCGCTCTTCTGTGACTTCTGTGAACTTGTAAACTGCCCTGACATTCCCCACGCCGCCGGTAATTGGTGTTTTCAGGAATGAATGTGTCACCGGCGGCTTCCGTTCTGTATTTATTTGTTGTTCGTGTACTTTGCATTTCGTGTGTCCAGACGTTCCCTGTACCATTTATTTATTCGTGTAATTCGCATTAAAAGTGTTTTTGAACAGCTCCCTACCCTGTCTTTTTTTTAATGAATGAAGTTGAATATTGCCGGGCTTTTTAGAAAAGAGTTTGTCATCATGTATAGTGCCACATGTATAATGCCCTCCCTTCCCTGTTCGCTCGCCCCAACCGGCCAATGTTGTTAAAAAAAGAGTACACTGCAGCACACCTTCTGCACCTATTTAAGCGTGCGTGCTCCAACGTTGTATGTTACTCAAGATGAAGACTTGTCCTCCAGTCAAAACGTCAGTAAACCAATGTTTTTGTTTTTAATCGTGCGTCTACCATTTTCTCAAGTATATATATATAAATTTTGATGAGTTTTGTAACGGGCCAGAAGAAACGGTCAGGTAAAAGATAAGAACAACTTTGCGGGTAACTTGTTTATTATAAATTAGTCCGACAGTTTCGGAAGTGGAACTTCCTTCCTCAGGGACAATCCCAGAATGAACACCGAATCCTTATGCGCACTGCATGCGAGGGAGTCTCTCTTCCTCTCCCTCATCAAGGAGGGGAATACGCCAGAGAACGTAAAAAATCCGGTAACAACACGGCACTTCCTGAGTGGGAGAGAATTAAAAAAACAAGGGGGAAAGGCGGTGGTTTTAGTGAGAAAACGGCACGGGTGGGGGAAGCGACCCGCGGCTTGGATGAACGAGAACTGACAAACAAAATACAGACAACGGATGAGCACAGATGGGAAGAGCGGGGCAATGGTGTAGTAACTAAGGACGCGGTCTTGGCCCGGCATTTGTTTCGTGGGTTCACCCAGAACATACCGTTAAGCGGAGAGGCACTACTTTTACCAAGAAAGCGGTGATAAGTCTACTTTGTTTGCCCTTTGAAGGGCCGCGACATGGCGACAGAGAAAGGCAGTAGCGGCAGCAAGCGGCGAGCCGCACAGAGGTCGGACCGCGCGGAAGACAGGGATCAAGTTACAGAGGGGCGCGGCGAGTTCGGAGAAGACTGAAGCAAAACGGAGAGATGAGCTAGTTGGTTCGCAATTTCCATGAGTGAAACTTAAGCGCAAAAAAAAGACGACGAGTGCCCCGTCCGTCCTTGGCCGCAGCGTAGAGTAATGTGAAGGCACGCATACGACGCGACAAGCGTGAAGTTCAATGGAGGGCCGACACAGAAAACCACTGGAGGGCCGACACAGACATAGCCAACGCTCTGTCTTAACAGAACACGACAATTTCAAGTCTGGCCGTACCTTGAAATTGTCGTGTTCTGTTAACGCATAGCGTTGGCGTAATTCAGTGGTTTTCTGTGTCTTTCAAATGTGTTTTCATATTTCCTAGTCTTCACGCGATCGCAGCCTGGAACTACCAAGCAAGCGATTGCGCCCGCCCCTGCATCGAGAAATCGACGACAAAATGGCGTTGCCACAGCAGGCACCCATCGTCTGCTCCGGGTCTCTTCGCCAACGCGACCCCGCCTTTTTCAATAGCAACGACGACGCCGATGCCGAGGATTGGCTGTCTGCCTACGAAATGGTGAGCGCCTACAACCGATGGGATGAGGGGATGAAGCTGAACAACGTCCAGTTTTCCCTGACCGAGCTGTCCAACACCTGGTTTCATAACCACAAACCGCGCAAGAAAACCTGGCCTGAATTCCCGACCGAGTTCATTAAGGCGTTCGGTCGCCCCGCTGTATGCAAGCTTCTCGCTGAACAGCGGCTTCGCATGCGAGCACAGCCAGACGACGAGGGTTACACCAGTTACACTAAGGACGTCGTGGACCTCTGCAAGCGGGTGGATTCTGCGATGCCTGAGTCCGACAAGATCAGGCACATCCTCAAGGGCATCGAGGATTATGCATTTCAGATGCTCCTGGGCAAGAACCCGCAGACTGTTGACGAAGTCCTCAGTTGGTGCCTCATCTATGACGAGGTGCGTAAACAGCGTGTTGTTACTCGACAACGCACACTGCCCAACGAAGACGTTTCACGAAGGTCACTGTCGTCATTGGCCGTACCTTCCGACCTTTTGCCTCTTCTGCCGCACATCGAGGCGTTCGTGCGTGCAGAAGTTTCGCAGCAGTGGCCCTGCTTCCTAGCGCTCGAGAGCCTGCCTTTCCGCTGCCCCCGACTGTGCGGCGACTCATTCAAGAACAGGTCGCCGAGGCACTTCCCTCAGCCTGCCAACCACCACATGTGCCTGTATCCGTGGCTTCACCCTTGACCTCACACTTAGCGTCAGCAGTGGCACCGCCCTTTTCAACTACCGCCGCAGCGCCTCTCGCTTCCCCAGTAGCATCGACCCTAACGGTACCCATGGCTGCGCCTCTCACTTCACCGGATGCGATGAATTACGCTTCAGTCGTACGACAACTGGAGCTAAGCGCCTTTCAGGCATATCAGTACACGGCACCCCATCGGGCGACACGGTATTCTCTACCAGCACCTCAACAGCTCAATCCTTGGCGCACACCGGACAACCGCCCGATCTGTTACGCATGCTGCATGCCCGGGCACGCGGCGCGGATGTGCCGTCGGCGGCCACCACTTGATCGTGATGTGCACCCTGTATCGCCCTACGGATCTCAGCCGTATTTCGTCCCCGGTGATTCAGGACCGACACCGAGCTCCCGTACTAGTGAGCCGCCACCATTTTCGAGCCATCGCCATTTGCTCCGTGTCGCCCATGCGCCCCCGACAAAATATATATATAAATATATATCGAATAAAAATAGGAAATGAGGGGCTCGTAGACATATTATATATATATATATATATATATATATATATATATATATATATATTGCCGCTAACCATGCGTTTTGGTTGTTTCATTGTGTTATGCTTTTGCCGCCCTCCTGCGCCGGTCTGTTACATCGGTGTTGTGTGTGCCAAGGGAGGCGCGTGTTCCGTTCTTTCCTTCTGTGCCGCATGTGTTATCTCTTCTGATAGGAAGAGCGTTCGGAACTAACCCGAACAGCCAAGAATAACCTTTGTTGATCTACAGTGTTCTGGATACAATTCGACTATTCCAGAAACCCTTGCGCCGAGTGATAAATTCCCGCTGTGCAGATGCCGCGGCATTCGAATCGTCGACACCAGTCTACGCCCTTCAATTTATTGACTGCTGTTTTGCCACCTGTGTTTTCTTTGAGTTGTTAGGGGAGCACAAGTTCGCTCCAATAAACTTGTTTTTTCTTCAAGACAACTGCGTCGTCTTTGGCTGCGTGACATCTGGTGGGGTGCTGGGTACGCACCCTTTATGCTACCAACAACCTCTGGAAGCCTAAAAGCCAATCCAACTAGAGCCAGCCGCCGACTGCAAGGCGTCCCTCCCGAGTTTGGTCTCCTGCCAGACGGACCCAAAAGAACGACCGCTGCAACCACCACCATGGTGCAAGAAGCAACATCACGAGTCGTCGTGCAGCAGCCACGGGAAACACTATCCTTCAGAGAAGCCCCTGCAGAAGATCCAGAAGAATGGTTGGAGAAACTGGAGCGCGTCCGGATCTTCAACGGGTGCTGTGACGCAGAAATGTTCCGGCATGTTTTTTTTTTACTTGGAAGATTCAGCTCGCACTTGGTTCGAGAACCACGAGAGCTCCTTGACCAACAGAGCTCCCTTCAAAAGCGAGTTCCTGAAGACCTTTACTACCGTGGTCAGAAAAGAACGCGCAGCGTATTCGCTGGAAACTCGAATGCACTACCCCAACGAAGGGGTCATGATCTTCGTCGAGGAGATGAAGCGACTTTTTCGCCGTGCCGACCCAGAGATGACGGAGGAAAAGAAACTACGGTTTCTGATGCGAGCTGTGAAGTAAGAGCTCTTCGTGTTCCCTGTTCGAAACCCCCCCAATACCGTGTCTGAAATCGCGTCTGAAGCCGCCGCGATGGAGAATACGCTCGAAATCCAAAGAAGGAAGTACGACCACCTAATTAATGCGCTGGTTTCGGAGTCGATTGGTGCCGATGCTATTGACTCCGACTTACTACGTGACACCATCCGTGAACTGGGGAGGGAGGAGCTGCGGAAACTTTTCCCGACGACATCGCAATCCCAAGTTGCTTGCCTAACTGACGTGATCCGGGAAGTTCAAAACGGTTTGGGAATTTCTATGCCATCCGAAGTACACTGCGAGCCACAAGCTATGGCCTACTCCGCGGCTGTTCGTCGACCCCGCCCTCCTCCATCCCATCGTCAAGAGGCACCGCCCTACAGCCGCCGACTGTTGTCCGCCCGACCCCCTGTAGTACAAAACCAGACGCCGAGGAAGACTCACATATGGCGAACACCGGATAATCGTCCCCTGTGCTACCACTGCGGAGACGCCAACCACATCTACTGTCGCTGCCCATACAAGAGACTCGGATTTCGTGGTTTCTCCATCGACGCACCACGCCCCCGATCCAGCCAGCGTCCATCTGAGATTGAAAAATTCCTGTCCAACACCAGCCGTGGACCAGGCTGTTTCAACCGTTCGCCATCACCCTACCCGTTCCAGTCGCCGGACCCCCGTAGCAGTGCTGACTTTGCATTGGGAAGGTCCCCTAGCCCAGGTGGGGGAAACTAAAGGCACAAACTTCTCAAGGTGAAGTTGCACAACTGTGGAAAAACGATAACCCTCCAACGACGCAATGATTCTCCGAAGACTGTGACTGATGACATGCCACCATCTCGATGACCCGACCTAACCCTGACGTGACTCCCGAACACAACACTAGCCACAAGGCGCGACGCGTAGCCGACATGACCCAGCCTTCCCCTGAGAAGACGACGAAAACAACAGTCCGCAACAGTCCGCACATACGCACAGCAGTAGGCCACCTAGTGACGCCAAGTGGAACGTGCACATCCCGCGTCACCATAGATTGCACGACGAGCCCTGCCACATTCGTTGTCTTGCCTAACTGCTCCCGTGACGTTATTCTCGGAATGGACTTTTTGACGGACAACGGCGCAATAATTGATCTGCAGACCAAGTCGATAACTTTTTCCTCCGATCACTCCATGACGCCGGAACCGAACACCAAACACCGTGCAGCTGTAAGGCCCGCCGACGATCATGTCACCGTGCCACCCCGCGCAAGCTCGATTATCACCGTCTACTGCGAAGGTGCTACTCCTCACGTAGATGCTATCGTGGAGAGTGACCAAAGGTTGCTTCTCGAACGCGGTGTGTATGTCGCAAGAGGCCTTGTCGGGTTAAGCAAACCAGATTCCACGTTTTGGTCACCAATTTCATCGAGGTGTAGCAGCATTTAAACAAGGGCGCTGCAATTGCGTTCCTCGAAGAAACACAACAAGCAAGTGACGTGATACCAGCGGCCGACTTTGAAAGCGCACCCGACGACACCTTCGAGCTCCCGCATCCTTTCGAAGTCAAATCAGCGCTACCACAAGAAGAAAGGAACCAGTTAATGGCTTTCCTTCATCGCTACAGCGAGTGTTTTTTGTTGAACTCAAAGGTACGTCAGACACCTCTGACGAAGCACCGGATAATAACTGAAGATGGATCCCGACCTACCCGACAGTCACCGTACCGCATGTCGTCACACGAGCGCGAAGCCATCCGGACTCAAGTAGACGACATGCTCAGCGACGACATAATACAGCCATCTAAGAATCCGTGGGTCGTACTCGTGAAGACAAAAGATGGCACTTTAAGGTTCTGCGTTGACTACCGGAGACTGAACAAAATAACCAAAAATGACGTGTACCCCTACCACGAATCGACGACGCCCTCGACCACCTCTGCCACGTGAAGTACTTCTCATCGATGGATATGAAGACCTGCTACTAGCAAATTGAAGTGGACGAGAGAGACCGAGAGAAGACTCCATTTATAACCATGGACGGTCTATACGAGTTCAAGGTGATGACGTTTGGCCTGTTCACATGTTCCCATCGTCCGCAACGTTTCAAAGGCCTGCTAGCTGGCCTGACGTGGCACACCTGCACGACGTTTTGGTATTCGCCCGGACTTTCGACGAACACCTTGCAAGGTTGGAGTCTGTACACGAGGCAATTCACTCGTTGGGGTTAACGCTGAAGCCCGCAAAGTGCCGCTTCGTTTACGAGGAACTCAAGTTTTTGGGACGCGTCGTCAACGCCGCGGGAGTCCTGCCTGACCCTGCGAAAACATCAGCCATAGCGAACTTCCCAAATCTGAAAGACAAAAGGAGCGTGCGAAGATTTCTCGGACTATCCGCATACTACCGGCGCTTCGTCGCAAGCTTCGCACGCATTGCAGAGCCACTCACGCACCTGACAAAAGATAGCACTCATTCGCCTGGGAAAACGCCCAAGAAAAACATTTTGCGAGCTGCTACAACGCCTACAAAACCCGCCCGTGCTTGCTCATTTGGATGAAAACGCCGAAACGAAAATGCACACGGACGCCACTGATATAGGTTTGGGTGCCGTCCTCGTCCAAAAGCAAGGCGGTTGCGAAAAGGTATTCGGCTATGCAAGCCGTGGTCTATCGAAGGAGGAACAAAACTACTCTGCCTCCGAAAAAGAGTGTCTGGCTATCATATGGGCAATTTCGATATTTCGGCCATACGTGTTTGGTAGACCGTTCAAGGATGTGACAGACTACCATACGCTGTATTGGCTACCCCATTTTAAAGGACCCCTCTGGCCGTCTTGGGCGGTGGAGCTTGCGCCTGCAGGAGTTCAACGTTACAATAGTCTACAAATCCAGCAGGAAGCACTCCGACGCCGACTGCCTGTCCCACGCCCCCGTCGACCCACCACCACAAGACGCCTATGAAGACAGCGCGTTCTTCGGAGTCGCGACAGAGAGCAATCTAGCCATCAAGCTGCGTGCCGATCCCCGAACTACAGGTCATGATCGACTACCTCGAAGGACGCAACGTCGCCGTGCCTAGGGCGTTCAAGAGGAACTTAAAAGCATTCAGCCTCAAAAACTCCGTCCTCTTGAAGAAGAATTTCAGCCCCGGAACGAGAACGAATTATCTACTTGTCATCCCCACAGACCTTCGTGACGAAATTTTGGAAGCGTGCCACAATGACCCCCTTTCCGGACATCTCGGAACACCTCGCACTATTGAAAAAAATCAAGGCGAAGTACTTCTGGCCCCGACTTACATCCCACGTCACCCACTATGTTCGGAGTTGCCGTGACTGCCAGTGACAAAAAACGCCGCCGACAAGACCCGCCGTACTTCTGTAACCGATCGCCGTCTTGTCGAGGCCATTTCAACAGATCGGAATAGACCTTCTATGCCCGTTTCCTACGTCACGATCACAGAACAAGTGGATTGTCGTAGCGACAGACTACATGACGCGCTACGCAGGGACCACCGCACTTCCGAGGGGGACTGCAGAAGAAGTCGCCAAGTTCTTCATAAACCAAGTTGTGCTGCGACATTCAGCCCTTGAAGTCCTAATCACGGACCGCGGAATGGCCTTCATTGCGGAGCTTATGCAAGGAATCTTAAGCTACAGCAGCACAGATTACTGAAGAACTACTGCGTACCACCCCCAAACGAATGGACTAACGGAATTCCTGAACAAGACAATCGTGGATATGCTGTCAATGTACGTCGACGTTGAACATAATACTTGGGACGAAGTGCTCCCGTATGTCTCGTGTGTGTACAACGCGGCTATCCAGGAAACTACGCAAATGACGCCTATCGAGCTTGTCTACGGAAGATGGCCGACTACGATGCTTCGATGCTTGACGCCATGCTCACGCATGTAGACGACGACGACCTCTACCTCGACGTCCAAGGATACCTTCAGCGTGTGGAGAAGGCCCGCCAGCTCCCTGGAATTCGTACAACGGATGAGCAGCTGGCCGATGCCGGGCGCTACAACGTCCGACGACGAGACGCCGAGTACCACCCAGCGGATAGTGTTTCTGTTTGTACCCCCATTCGACGACGTGGACTCAGTGAGAAACTTCTACGGCGGTATTTCGGACCCTACCGGGTTCTACAACGTGTTGATTACCTCACCTACGAGGTGATCCCCGATGGTGATTTCGGAACATCACAACGACGCACGCGACCCGAAGTTGTCCACGTGGTTCGCTTACAACATTTCAACGCACGATGACAGATTTCTATTTTTTTTATTTGTTCGGACTGTCGCTTGTGTTAGAATCGGGTCGACGCACTCTTAGAGGGGGCGTAATGCCGCGAACCATGCGTTGTGTTTGCTTATTTGTGTTTTGCTTTTGCCGCGCGGCTCCGTCGTCTGTGTTATCGGCGTTGTGTGCGCCAAGGGAGTCGCGTGTTCGGTTCTTTCTTTCTGTGCCGCATGTGCTACCTCACCTGATAGGAAGAGCGTTCAGAACTAACGCGAACAGCCTAGAATAATCTTCGTTGATCTACAATGTTCTGGATACAATTCGACTATTCCAGAAACCCTTGCACCGAGTGGTAAATTCCCGCTGAGCAGATGCCGCGGCATTCGAATCGTCGACACCAGTCTACGCGCGTAACTTTTTTGACTGCTGTTTTGCCGCCTGTGTATTCTTTGAGTTGTTAGGGGAGCACAAGTTCGCTCCAATAGACTTCTTTTTTCTTCAAGACAGCGGCGTCGTCTTTGGCTGCCTGACAATACGTATAAAGAGAGAGAGCAAAAATGAACGCCGTTTCACTCCGTCAAGTACGACTTCCAGCCGAGATAGGCGCGGTCCAATAAGTGTGCAAATCAAATACTTTGTTTGCTGTACCTTGCGATTGTGTATTTTTTTCAGTTAATTATCTCCACATAACCGGGATGGGCGACACTTTTTATCTGCGGGAAAAATCCGGCGCAATCCTCTTCTTTTCCGTATAAGGGGGTGTGTTGACAGTAGACAGTTTTTTGACAGCGCTTACAACTTCACAATAAGATATGTAATCATGAGAACAAGGGGAAACCCGGCAATGTCTTACGGTCATTCGACTGCCTAATTGTCGAATGATTTCTTTGTAGATAGTTCTCATAAAATTACAGGTGAGGCTGTATTCTATAAATTTGTTCTCTGAATAAGAGGTATGCTTCACAGCTGCCGCGAATTCGGTACGTGAAGAACTTCATTGCAAACTAAATATTTGTGAGAAGTAAATGAAACTGGAAGGTATAATAAATTGATCCTAATGGCTAATTTCAGAATAATGTCCTCTATATACCCTGTATAGATTGACAGGTACCGAGGGTTCAACAGAAGTCTCATTTTTCGCAACATTTACTTTTGTTGGTGGAATTTAACTGCACACACTGTAGGCACACGTACTTTTGGCCGAGACCAAGCCCTAAACGTCTTCGCTGCAAAATATCACACAGAATGATAAAATTGAAACCGAGGTAATGCGAAAATCAGCAGCAGTTTGTTTTTCTTGCGACAATGGATGGCATTGACGCGGTCCTACTAGACGCACGGGACTTAGTCGTCCACGCCGGCGCAGTCACAGATTTTGCGCTGACGCTGCCATAGCGCTTTCGCTTATTCTCGCCCCAGAGCTGAGCTGCTGTGTTTCGCCGTCCTAGGATTCCTTGTCACTACAGTAACTATTTTAAACTGCCTATAGTGAAAGGAAAGGCAGCGTCTTGATAGACAAGAAAACAAACTGGGAATAGTCTGACAGTTTTTATGAAACATAACAATATTATTTGTGTTAACATCATTTATACTATAAAAAGGGAACATAAACACGCATCCAGAGTTATAACAGAACCCACACGTTCCGATTTTATGCCGGATGCTTTCCAAATACGCCTATCTACGTGTGTTCTTGGCTGCTTGCTCTGGTATTTGTGTTCAGCACAACCATACATTACGTACTATACAGCTATGCCTTACGTACGGTATGACGTGTCTTTCTCACTCCGAGCAAGTGTTGCCACATTTAGGGCGAACGCTGCAGTTTTTTTTGCCAGTCTTGGTCAATTACCTCACGTGGTTACGCACGGGTTGGCAAACCTGCGCTGGGAACGCTGGGAGGTCACCACGAGGCACGCGCAAATGAGCGCTCGGCATTTTTTTTGTTTCTTCTACTGCCTGGGGGTCGCTGCAATCTTGGCCAATCTCACGAAGTGGGCAAGTTCGGCTTGACAAATGTGCACAGGGGTCGGTGGGACGTTACCGCAAGGTCGGCGCTCACGTTTCTGCAGTCGCGTGAGCGCCCTCAATAATTCTTGGCATTTTCAACTGCGGACACAAAAAATTACGACTTGCTCAAAAGCTTCGGGGGTAAAACATGTGTGTAACGCGGGAGCAGTACCCCCTGCGCTATTCGCTATCTGAACCTTGCCTTATTTAGAGCATGGAAGTTTTTCCGAGTACGCAACACAGCCCCAGAACGTGTAACGGCCTTATTTCCACTAATCTGCAGTATTTGCAGAGTTAATAGTTTGCACAGCTAAAACAGCGTAGAGGAAAGAAATGGGTAGAACGAAAATTTTGAAAAGCAATGCATGATGATCAAAAAAAAATTACAAACAGAATTGCGCTGAGGAAATAAAAAAAAATATCTGCGTCCTGAAGATCTCCCTGGCAAAATAAAGACGAAAGAAAGGCCCACAAAAAACCACGGAAGCCAAAATGAAGAAATTATGAAAACGTGCCCGTTGTTCTACTACAACATGCATTACCGTTACAACAGATAACAGCACATTTAGCTAATTTAATCATTACAAATTCAAAAATCGATAAAATTAGCAGGGAGGAATTTCGACATCAAAAAAATAGGAGCATAAAACGGCTCTAAAAGTACACTTACGTACCTAGAAATATACATTCCCTGCATTGCCTTTTAAAACGTTCAGGCGAAAAAAATGTTAGGATATTGCACTACAGTGGCTTTGAGGGCCTGCTTCTTAGGCACGATAAAGAACAAAAGGCAGTGCAGCCGGGACGCAAGCAAAAAGAAGATTTGACGCAAACTCGCCCGAAAAATATTGATCAAGAACACGAATAAAAAGTCAGAAAGCCGACCAACCCTGCATTGGTACAAAATTGCGTGGTTGGAGGATTTCAGCATTTTATCTTTTTCATATAGTAAATATAGATAGGTAGTAGAAAATAATGGGTTGGCCATTACTCTCCGAATTCATAGACATGGTTGCAGAAAAGATAGCAAGCTGTAAAAACGAACTAAAAGAGGCACCGGCCGAAAGTGTAGACGGCGATCACAACGTGGAAAACTGTTAGCAATCGAAGGCGTACTGTGAAATCGAGTGTGCAAACTTACCACCCCAGTAAAAGAAAAGAACGCTAGCGTAGGCTGAAAAATTACTTTTTATACAATGCAACACGGATATAATAAATAGCTTCAAGCTTGCGATAAAACAGAGTCATCAAGTGTAAACAACTTGTTCAGGTAAAAAAGAGTTGAGTTAAGTTCAATCGTAATCGCACCAGTGTCCTGATAATATCGACCAGTGCTTTGAAAGGTTCCCTTGATAATGAAAAACGCTATTGCAGCTATGAGTGAAGTTTGCTTTAGCGTAGGTGTGAAGGCTTCGATTAAGAGAATCCTGGTTTAAGAACTCAGCGCTTACCGAGTGGTATACGAGTGTGTTTGCTCGAACTTGAGTAACTGCAAACGTATGTGAAAAAAAATTTTCTTTGGAGTACACAACTTGCAATAAATGTCAAGGTGCATTTGAACTTGTCCACTTGCCAATTCCTACCTTCTGCCATGTGGCATCTGTAATCATGCCTTGACTGGTCTGGATGACCGAAAGGCTCCGCATGTATGGAAGTGAAATCGCAATTCTAGAATTTGAGGCCTTCCTGGCTGGCGTTAATGAAGGATGTGAAGGTATCTTTAGGGCGGCGAAGGCGCATTGCAACATAGGGCTCATTATTACCTGTAGCTCGCCCTGAATTATGCCAGGACGCTTTGAAGTACCCGCATTCTACGCCAGAAAAATTTTGCTTTTCTTACTCAATATCTCGCCGTGGCGTAACACCAGCAGATATGACTAGTCTCGAGAGTTTCTGTCCTCATAATTTTATTTTTATTGCGTTTCGGCGTATGCCCGCCTAGAATAATGGTTTCAGAGAAGTCTATGCCGCCTGATTGTGTTACCATCGTTCTTCTGCGAATACTTTTTGGGAACCAAAGTTCTCTTTTGTGGCAGCAGTGATATCTAGTTTATTTATTGCGAAATGATTTTTTATTCTGAATGAACATGTAGACCTATACACACATTTTGTATTGAGGATGATAAAATACAGAACTAAGTTGCTGCAGGATAATTATTGCAAAATAAGAGCGCCAAATATACTGTAAAAATGGGTGACCCCAGCTTCTGGGTTGTTGCCGTTTTTGTTGATTGTAAAATAGAATACGTTACCGACCTAAACCTTGTCGTAAGCGTTTTCGGCTTAAAAATTCCCGTATAGTTTAGACTAGTGTCACGAAATAAGCTACCCTTAAGAGTACCGCCACTTCGCGCACCCGGAGGCGTCTGGGGGCCATTTTGTTTCTGGCTTGCAGTGTTGCCATCTCTCCGAACGAAACCGCCGCCGGTTGTGACGGGCAGAGTGCCACCGGCCGCTCTAGCGCCCGCGCAGCCGAGAGAGAGAGAGGAGAGGCGCCCAAAAACAAAATGGCTGCGCCCATATGTAAACAAACATCACGTAGTGCCGACCGACGAATGGAAATCCCGGCGGCACATAACAATGAGAGAAAAGAGTGCCGATACTCTAAAAGCCTTTATTTAGTGACGCTAGTTTAGACCAGCTAAATCACCAGTACTATTACAGGCAAATTTAAAATTCTCGTCGTAGTGTATGTTATTTTATTTTATCATCAATGACTTACGACTAACGAAAACATCACGACACCTAAATAACGTCTCAGTGCATATTTATACGCAGGGCGGGGGCTTACGGTACTTCTAACCAAGAAACTGAAGAAGAAAGTGACGAGGAAAGCAGCTACGAATACGACCTATGCGCTGGCAGCGACGAAGATAACTCGGCCAGTGAACCAAGCGACGATTTCCACCCTCTGGCTTTCAACGTGACATGTCTCAGCGACGGCAGCACAGTCACTTACGCTACTTATGGAAACAACGAAACATCCCATTCTTCGCAATACTTGGGAAATTGGAGCGTTCACGCTCACTGCCTAATGCCGGTAAAAATTGGATGTTCTTAGTTGCAGCTTTAAAACAGTTATCTAACTTAGGCCGATTACAGTGCACGAGCTGTTTCAACGCAATCATAAAGTACATACAAAGGCAATTGAACCTCGACAATTTTGATACTAGCACCTCATCGGGAACAAGAAACGTCACCCGCAACATTTTTTGTTGGCGCAGGCGCCGAAAACCTCCTGTTATGTAGCCAGGTGATAATATACGCTATTCCGACGAATGTTGATAAAAATAACTTTCAAGTCCTGATTTTTCCGCGATACGTAAACGTTTCTCTAAGCCAATTAGTGCAGATTGTTTTAGGAGTGACGAAGTTCTTTAGTGAGCAGTATTATTATGAAATCTAAGAACATTATGTTGTGAGCATTCACTGGGCTATTTCTTTCTTGGGCTATTTAATCCCAATATTGAGGTCTGTCTGTCAGTGTGTCTGTCTGTGCGTCTGTCTGTGTGTCTGTCTGTGTGTGTGTCTGTCTGTCTGTCTGTCTGTCTGCCTGCCTGTCTGCCCGCCCCTAGAATCGGCCATTCTGGCAAAAGTTCAATGTATGCTTTTACGAGTAGTTGATACATGCAAATTTTTTTCAAACAACTCAGTCTAGAAATCCACTTCATGCTTGTAAACATTTCTCACAAAACAGGAATAAAACATTAGGCATAACTTAGGCAAAGAATCAATACCTAGGTGGTGTTTGGACTGTTCTGTTGATTATCTATACACAGCTGGATGATGTTGGGGATAAAAAATCACGTGTTGAAAGGAACGTTTGGACCCAAAATACAAAAAGCGCTCGCGCCTGTGCCGTGTGCTTCGTTTCAAAATTCTAAGTCCAACAGACACAACAGGTTCCATTAGATGGCGCTCGAGCATTTCAACATTGTTAAACGTGACAGTTTTTTTTTATTGCGAAAGTTCGGAAGTTCGGAATCGGACAATTGCAGTTGAACCTGGAGTACGAGGGAGTGGGGGCAAAATTTATAGACGTAATGAGTCAACCCTACGGGGAGAGTCAGGTGCAAATATATATTGTGTGGGAGGGGGTAGCATACAATAGGCTCGTATACACCCACAGGGGTTTCAACAAGGCTGTTCTCTGTCTACGCTGCTGTTCATGATCTACATGGCGTGTTTAGACAGGAAACTTATAGAATAGTAGACTTGGATTCGATTTATGATACATAAAAAACGGACAGGTGGTGGACCAACGGGTTGCAGGAATAATGTATGCAGACGACATATTATTGATAGCGGGCAACCTTATAACTATGTGGACGGCTTGGTGCGTATACGCAGGGAAGAAGCTGCGCAACGGCTTTCCTTTAGTAGAGAAAAATTGCGCATCGTGGACTCTAATGGTGAACCCGAGCAGAAATCGGTATCAGTTCAACAAGTAGAAATATCACGGGTAAAAGAGTTGGTGCATATACGCAGGGAAGAAGCTGCGCAACGGCTTTCCTTTAGTAGAGAAAAATTGCGCATCGTGGTCTCTAATGGTGAACCCGAGCAGAAATCGGTATCAGTTCAACAAGTAGAAATATCACGGGCAGAAGAGTTGATGCATATACGCAGGGAAGAAGCTGCGCAACGGCTTTCCTTTAGTAGAGAAAAATTGCGCATCGGGGTACCTAATGGTGAACCCGAGCAGAAATCGGTATCAGTTCAACAAGTAGAAATATCACGGGTAAAAGAGTTGATGCATATACGCAGGGAAGAAGCTGCGCAACGGCTTTCCTTTAGTAGAGAAAAACTGCGCATCATAGTCTCTAATGGTGAACCCGAGCAGAAATCGGTATCAGTTCAACAAGTAGAAATGTCACGGGTAAAAGAGTTGATGCATATACGCAGGGAAGAAGCTGCGCAACGACTTTCTTTTAGTAGAGAAAAATTGCGCATCATGGTCTCTAATGGTGAACCCGAGCAGAAATCGGTATCAGTTCAACAAGTAGAAATGTCACGGGTAAAAGAGTTGATGCATATACGCAGGGAAGAAGCTGCGCAACGGCTTTCCTTTAGTAGAGAAAAATTGCGCATCGTGGTCTCTAATGGTGAACCCGACCAGAAATCGGTATCAGTTCAACAAGTAGAAATATCACGGGAAAACAGTTGATGCATATACGCAGGAAAGAAGCTGCGCAACGGCTTTCCTTTAGTAGAGAAAAATTGCACATCGTGGTCTCTAATGGTGAACCCGAGCAGAAATCGGTATCAGTTCAACAAGTAGAAATGTCACGGATAAAAGAGTTGATGCATATACGCAGGGAAGAAGCTGCGCAACGGCTTTCCTTTAGTAGAGAAAAATTGCGCATCATGGTCTCTATTGGTGAACCCGAGCAGAAATCGGTATCAGTTCAACAAGTAGAAATGTCACGGGTAAAAGAGTTGATGCATATACGCAGGGAAGAAGCTGCGCAACGACTTTCCTTTAGTAGAGAAAAATTGCGCATCATGGTCTCTAATGGTGAACCCGAGCAGAAATCGGTATCAGTTCAACAAGTAGAAATGTCACGGGTAAAAGAATTGATCCATATACGCAGGGAAGAAGCTCCGTAACGGCTTTCCTTTAGTAGAGAAAAATTGCGCATCATGGTCTCTAATGGTGAACCCGAGCAGAAATCGGTATCAGTTCAACAAGTAAAATATCACGGGTAGAAGAGTTGATGCATATACGCAGGGAAGAAGCTGCGCAACGGCTTTCCTTTAGTAGAGAAAAATTGCGCATCGTGGTCTCTAATGGTGAACCCGAGCAGAAATCGGTATCAGTTCAACAAGTAGAAATGTCACGGGTAAAAGAGTTGATGCATATACGCAGGGAAGAAGCTGCGCAACGGCTTTCCTTTAGCAGAGAAAAATTGCGCATCGTGGTCTCTAATGGTGAACCCGAGCAGAAATCGGTATCAGTTCAACAAGTAGAAATATCACGGGTAAAAGAGTTGATGCATATACGAAGGGAAGAAGCTGCGCAACTGCGTTCCTTTAGTAGAGAAAAATTGCGCATCGGGGTCTCGAATGGTGAACCCGAGCAGATATCGGTATCAGTTCAACAAGTAGAAATATCATGGGTAAATGTGTTGATGCATATACGCAGGGAAGAAGCTGTGCAACGGCTTTCCTTTAATAGAGAAAAATTGCGCATCGTGGACTCTAATGGTGAACCCGAGCAGAAATCGGTATCAGTTCAACAAGTAGCAATATCACGGGTAAAAGAGTTGATGCATATACGCAGGGAAGAAGCTGCGCAACGGCTTTCCTTTAGTAGAGAAAAATTGCGCATCGTGGTCTCTAATGGTGAACCCGAGCAGAAATCGGTATCAGTTCAACAAGTAGAAATGTCACGGGTAAAAGAGTTGATGCATATACGCAGGGAAGAAGCTGCGCAACGGCTTTCCTTTAGTAGAGAAAAATTGCGCATCGTGGTCTCTAATGGTGAACCCGAGCAGAAATCGGCATCAGTTCAACAAGTAGAAATATCACGGGTAAAAGAGTTGATGCATATACGCAGGTAAGAAGCTGCGCAACGACTTTCCTTTAGTAGAGAAAAATTGCGCATCGTGGTCTCTAATGGTGAACCCGAGCAGAAATCGGTATCAGTTCAACAAGTAGAAATGTCACGGGTAAAAGAGTTGATGCATATACGCAGGGAAGAAGCTCCGCAACGGCTTTTCTTTAATAGTGAAAAATTGCGCATCGTGGTCTCTAATGGTGAACCCGAGCAGAAATCGGTATCAGTTCAACAAGTAGAACTATCACGGGTAGAAGAGTTGGTGCATATACGCAGGGAAGAAGCTGCGCAACGGCTTTCCTTTAGTAGAGAAAAATTGCGCATCGGGGTCTCTAATGGTGAACCCGAGCAGAAATCGGTATCACTTCAACAAGTAGAAATATCACGGGTAAAAGTGTTGATGCATATACGCAGGGAAGAAGCTGCGCAACGGCTTTCCTTTAGTAGAGAAAAATTGCGCATCATGGTTTCTAATGGTGAACCCGAGCAGAAATCGGTATCAGTTCAACAAGTAGAAATATCACGGGTAAAAGTGTTGATGCATATACGCAGGGAAGAAGCTGCGCAACGGCTTTCCTTTAACAGAGAAAAATTGCGCATCGTGGACTCTAATGGTGAACCCGAGCAGAAATCGGTATCAGTTAAACAAGTAGAAATGTCACGGGTAAAAGAGTTGATGCATATACGCAGGGAAGAAGCTGCGCAACGGCTTTCCTTTAATAGAAAAAAATTGCGCATCGTGGACTCTAATGGTGAACCCGAGCAGAAATCGGTATCAGTTCAACAAGTAGAAATGTCACGGGTCAAAGAGTTGATGCATATACGCAGCGAAGAAGCTGCGCAACGGCTTTCCTTTAGTAGAGAAAAATTGCGCATCTTGGTCTCTAATGGTGAACCCGAGCAGAAATCGGTATCAGTTCAACAAGTAGAAATATCACGGGTAAAAGAGTTGATGCATATACGCAGGGAAGAAGCTGCGCAACGGCTTTCCTTTAGTAGAGAAAAATTGCGCATCGTGGTCTCTAATGGTGAACCCGAGCAGAAATCGGCATCAGTTCAACAAGTAGAAACATCACGGGTAAAAGAGTTAATGCATATACGCAGGGAAGAAGCTGCGCAACGACTTTCCTTTAGTAGAGAAAAATTGCGCATCGTGGTCTCTAATGGTGAACCCGAGCAGAAATCGGTATCAGTTCAACAAGTAGAAATGTCACGGGTAAAAGAGTTGATGCATATACGCAGGGAAGAAGCTCCGCAACGGCTTTCCTTTAATAGTGAAAAATTGCGCATCGTGGTCTCTAATGGTGAACCCGAGCAGAAATCGGTATCAGTTCAACAAGTAGAACTATCACGGGTAGAAGAGTTGGTGCATATACGCAGGGAAGAAGCTGCGCAACGGCTTTCCTTTAGTAGAGAAAAATTGCGCATCGGGGTCTCTAATGGTGAACCCGAGCAGAAATCGGTATCAGTTCAACAAGTAGAAATGTCACGGGTAAAAGAGTTGATGCATATACGCAGGGAAGAAGCTGCGCAACGGCTTTCCTTTAGTAGAGAAAAATTGCGCATCGGGGCCTCTAATGGTGAACCCGAGCAGATATCGGTATCACTTCAACAAATAGAAATATCACGGGTAAAAGTGTTGATGCATATACGCAGGGAAGAAGCTGCGCAACGGCTTTCCTTTAATAGTGAAAAATTGCGCATCGTGGTCTCTAATGGTGAACCCGAGCAGAAATCGGTATCAGTTCAACAAGTAGAACTATCACGCGTAGAAGAGTTGGTGCATATACGCAGGAAGAAGCTGCGCAACGGCTTTCCTTTAGTAGAGAAAAATTGCGCATCGGGGTCTCTAATGGTGAACCCGAGCAGAAATCGGTATCACTTCAACAAGTAGAAATATCACGGGTAAAAGTGTTGATGCATATACGCAGGGAAGAAGCTGCGCAACGGCTTTCCTTTAGTAGAGAAAAATTGCGCATCGTGGTCTCTAATGGTGAACCCGAGCAGAAATCGGTATCAGTTCAACAAGTAGAAATGTCACGGGTAAAAGAGTTGATGCATATACGCAGGGAAGAAGCTGCGCAACGACTTTCCTTTAGTAGAAAAAATTGCGCATTGTGGTCTTTAATGGTGAACCCGAGCAGAAATCGGTATCAGTTCAACAAGTACAAATGTCACGGGTAAAAGAGTTGATGCATATACGCAGGGAAGAAGCTGCGCAACGGCTTTCCTTTAGTAGAGAAAAATTGCGCATCATGGTCTCTAATGGTGAACCCGAGCAGAAATCGGTATCAAGTCAACAAGTAGAAATATTACGGGTAAAAGAGTTGATGCATATACGCAGGGAAGAAGCTGCGCAACGGCTTTCCTTTAGTAGAGAAAAATTGCGCATCGTGGTCTCTAATGGTGAACCCGAGCAGAAATCGGCATCAGTTCCACAAGTAGAAATATCACGGGTAAAAGAGTTGATGCATATACGCAGGTAAGAAGCTGCGCAACGACTTTTCTTTAGTAGAGAAAAATTGCGCATCGTGGTCTCTAATGGTGAACCCGAGCAGAAATCGGTATCAGTTCAACAAGTAGAAATGCCACGGGTAAAAGAGTTGATGCATATACGCAGGGAAGAAGCTGCGCAACGGCTTTCCTTTAGTAGAGAAAAATTGCGCATCGGGGTCTCTAATGGTGAACCCGAGCAGAAATCGGTATCACTTCAACAAGTAGAAATATCACGGGTAAAAGTGTTGATGCATATACGCAGGGAAGAAGCTGCGCAACGGCTTTCCTTTAATAGTGAAAAATTGCGCATCGTGGTCTCTAATGGTGAACCCGAGCAGAAATCGGTATCAGTGCAACAAGTAGAACTATCACGCGTAGAAGAGTTGGTGCATATACGCAGGGAAGAAGCTGCGCAACGACTTTCCTTTAGTAGAGAAAAATTGCGCATCGGGGTCTCTAATGGTGAACCCGAGCAGAAATCGGTATCACTTCAACAAGTACAAATAACACGGGTAAAAGTGTTGATGCATATACGCAGGGAAGAAGCTGTGCAACGGCTTTCCTTTAGTAGAGAAAAATTGCGCATCATGGTCTAATGGTGAACCCGAGCAGAAATCGGTATCAGTTCAACAAGTAGAACTATCACGGGTAAAAGAGTTGATGCATATACGCAGGGAAGAAGCTGCGCAACGACTTTCCTTTAGTAGAGAAAAATTGCGCATCGTGGTCTCTAATGGTGAACCCGAGCAGAAATCGGTATCAGTTCAACAAGTAGAAATATCACGGGTAAAAGAGTTGATGCATATACGCAGGTAAGAAGCTGCGCAACGACTTTCCTTTAGTAGAGAAAAATTGCGCATCGTGGTCTCTAACGGTGAACCCGAGCAGAAATCGGTATCAGTTCAACAAGTAGAACTGTCACGGGTAAAAGAGTTGATGCATATACGCAGGGAAGAAGCTGCGCAACGGCTTCCCTTTAGTAGAGAAAAATTGCGCATCGGGGTCTCTAATGGTGAACTCGAGCAGAAATCGGTATCACTTCAACAAGTAGAAATATCACGGGTAAAAGTGTTGATGCATATACGCAGGGAAGAAGCTGCGCAACGGCTTTCCTTTAATAGTGAAAAATTGCGCATCGTGGTCTCTAATGGTGAACCCGAGCAGAAATCGGTATCAGTTCAACAAGTAGAACTATCACGCGTAGAAGAGTTGGTGCATATACGCAGTGAAGAAGCTGCGCAACGGCTTTCCTTTAGTAGAGAAAAATTGCGCATCGGGGTCTCTAATGGTGAACCCGAGCAGAAATCGGTATCATTTCAACAAGTAGAAATATCACGGGTAAAAGTGTTGATGCATATACGCAGGGCAGAAGCTGCGCAACGGCTTTCCTTTAGTAGAGAAAAATTGCGCATCATGGTCTCTAATGGTGAACCCGAACAGAAATCGGTATCAGTTCAACAAGTAGAACTATCACGGGTAAAAGAGTTGATGCATATACGCAGGGAAGAAGCTGCGCAACGACTTTCCTTTAGTAGAGAAAAATTGCGCATCGTGGTCTCTAATGGTGAACCCGAGCAGAAATCGGTATCAGTTCAACAAGTAGAAATGTCACGGATAAAAGAGTTGATGCATATACGCAGGGAAGAAGCTGCGCAACGGCTTTCCTTTAGTAGAGAAAAATTGCGCATCATGGTCTCTAATGGTGAACCCGAGCAGAAATCGGTATCAGTTCAACAAGTAGAAATATTACGGGTAAAAGAGTTGATGCATATACGCAGGGAAGAAGCTGCGCAACGGCTTTCCTTTAGTAGAGAAAAATGGCGCATCGTGGTCTCTAATAGTGAACCCGAGCAGAAATCGGCATCAGTTCAACAAGTAGAAATATCACGGGTAAAAGAGTTGATGCATATACGCAGGTAAGAAGCTGCGCAACGACTTTCCTTTAGTAGAGAAAAATTGCGCATCGTGGTCTCTAATGGTGAACCCGAGCAGAAATCGGTATCAGTTCAACAAGTAGAAATGTCACGGGTAAAAGAGTTGATGCATATACGCAGGGAAGAAGCTGCGCAACGGCTTTCCTTTAGTAGAGAAAAATTGCGCATCGGGGTCTCTAATGGTGAACCCGAGCAGAAATCGGTATCACTTCAACAAGTAGAAATATCACGGGTAAAAGTGTTGATGCATATACGCAGGGAAGAAGCTGCGCAACGGCTTTCCTTTAATAGTGAAAAATTGCGCATCGTGGTCTCTAATGGTGAACCCGAGCAGAAATCGGTATCAGTTCAACAAGTAGAACTATCACGCGTAGAAGAGTTGGTGCATATACGCAGGGAAGAAGCTGCGCAACGACTTTCCTTTAGTAGAGAAAAATTGCGCATCGGGGTCTCTAATGGTGAACCCGAGCAGAAATCGGTATCACTTCAACAAGTAGAAATATCACGGGTAAAAGTGTTGATGCATATACGCAGGGAAGAAGCTGTGCAACGGCTTTCCTTTAGTAGAGAAAAATTGCGCATCATGGTCTCTAATGGTGAACCCGAGCAGAAATCGGTATCAGTTCAACAAGTAGAACTATCACGGGTAAAAGAGTTGATGCATATACGCAGGGAAGAAGCTGCGCAACGACTTTCCTTTAGTAGAGAAAAATTGCGCATCGTGGTCTCTAATGGTGAACCCGAGCAGAAATCGGTATCAGTTCAACAAGTAGAAATATCACGGGTAAAAGAGTTGATGCATATACGCAGGTAAGAAGCTGCGCAACGACTTTCCTTTAGTAGAGAAAAATTGCGCATCGTGGTCTCTAACGGTGAACCCGAGCAGAAATCGGTATCAGTTCAACAAGTAGAAATGTCACGGGTAAAAGAGTTGATGCATATACGCAGGGAAGAAGCTGCGCAACGGCTTCCCTTTAGTAGAGAAAAATTGCGCATCGGGGTCTCTAATGGTGAACCCGAGCAGAAATCGGTATCACTTCAACAAGTAGAAATATCACGGGTAAAAGTGTTGATGCATATACGCAGGGAAGAAGCTGCGCAACGGCTTTCCTTTAAAAGTGAAAAATTGCGCATCGTGGTCTCTAATGGTGAACCCGAGCAGAAATCGGTATCAGTTCAACAAGTAGAACTATCACGCGTAGAAGAGTTGGTGCATATACGCAGGGAAGAAGCTGCGCAACGGCTTTCCTTTAGTAGAGAAAAATTGCGCATCATGGTCTCTAATGGTGAACCCGAGCAGAAATCGGTATCAGTTCAACAAGTCGAACTATCACGGGTAAAAGAGTTGATGCATATACGCAGGGAAGAAGCTGCGCAACGACTTTCCTTTAGTAGAGAAAAATTGCGCATCGTGGTCTCTAATGGTGAACCCGAGCAGAAATCGGTATCAGTTCAACAAGTAGAAATGTCACGGGTAAAAGAGTTGATGCATATACGCAGGGAAGAAGCTGCGCAACGGCTTTCCTTTAGTAGAGAAAAATTGCGCATCATGGTCTCTAATGGTGAACCCGAGCAGAAATCGGTATCAGTTCAACAAGTAGAAATATTACGGGTAAAAGAGTTGATGCATATACGCAGGGAAGAAGCTGCGCAACGACTTTCCTTTAGTAGAGAAAAATTGGGCATCGTGGTCTCTAATGGTGAACCCGAGCAGAAATCGTTATCAGTTCAACAAGTAGAAATGTCACGGGTAAAAGAGTTGATGCATATACGCAGGGAAGAAGCTGCGCAACGACTTTCCTTTAGTAGAGAAAAATTGCGCATCGTGGTCTCTAATGGTGAACCCGAGCAGAAATAGGTATCAGTTCAACAAGTAGAAATGTCACGGGTAAACGAGTTGATGCATATACGCAGGGAAGAAGCTGCGCAACGACTTTCCTTTAGTGGAGAAAAATTGCGCATCGTGGTCTCTAATGGTGAACCCGAGCAGAAATCGGTATCAGTTCAACAAGTAGAAATGTCACGGGTAAAAGAGTTGATGCATATACGCAGGGAAGAAGCTGCGCAACGGCTTTCCTTTAGTAGAGAAAAATTGCGCATCGTGGTCTCTAATCGTGAACCCGAGCAGAAATCGGTATCAGTTCAACAAGTAGAAATATTACGGGTAAAAGAGTTGATGCATATACGAAGGGAAGAAGCTGCGCAACGACTTTCCTTTAGTAGAGAAAAATTGCGCATCGTGGTCTCTAATGGTGAACCCGAGCAGAAATTGGTATCAGTTCAACAAGTAGAAATGTCACGGGTAAAAGAGTTGATGCATATACGCAGGGAAGAAGCTGCGCAACGACTTTTACAAGTAGAAATGTCACGGGTAAAAGAGTTGATGCATATACGCAGGGAAGAAGCTGCGCAACGACTTTCCTTTAGTAGAGAAAAATTGCGCATCGTGGTCTCTAATGGTGAACCCGAGCAGAAATCGGTATCAGTTCAACAAGTAGAAATGTCACGGGTAAAAGAGTTGATGCATATACGCAGGGAAGAAGCTGCGCAACGACTTTCCTTTAGTAGAGAAAAATTGCGCATCGTGGTCTGTAATGGTGAACCCGAGCAGAAATCGGTATCAGTTCAACAAGTAGAAATGTCACGGGTGAAAGAGTTGATGCATATACGCAGGGAAGAAGCTGCGCAACGACTTTCCTTTAGTAGAGAAAAATTGCGCATCGTGGTCTCTAATGGTGAACCCGAGCAGAAACCGGTATCAGTTCAACAAGTAGAAATGTCACGGGTAAAAGAGTTGATGCATATACGCAGGGAAGAAGCTGCGCAACGACTTTCCTTTAGTAGAGAAAAATTGCGCATCGTGGTCTCTAATGGTGAACCCGTGCAGAAATCGGTATCAGTTCAACAAGTAGAAATATCACGGGTAAAAGAGTTGATGCATATACGCAGGGAAGAAGCTGCGCAACGACTTTCCTTTAGTAGAGAAAAATTGCGCATCGGGGTCTCTAATGGTGAACCCGAGCAGAAATCGGTATCACTTCAACAAGTAGAAATATCACGGGTAAAAGTGTTGATGCATATACGCAGGGAAGAAGCTGCGCAACGGCTTTCCTTTAGTAGAGAAAAATTGCGCATCGTGGTCTCTAATGGTGAACCCGAGCAGAAATCGGTATCAGTTCAACAAGTAGAAATGTCACGGGTAAAAGAGTTGATGCATATACGCAGGGAAGAAGCTGCGCAACGACTTTCCTTTAGTAGAGAAAAATTGCGCATCGGGGTCTCTAATGGTGAACCCGAGCAGAAATCGGTATCACTTCAACAAGTAGAAATATCACGGGTAAAAGTGTTGATGCATATACGCAGGGAAGAAGCTGCGCAACGGCTTTCCTTTAATAGTGAAAAATTGCGCATCGTGGTCTCTAATGGTGAACCCGAGCAGAAATCGGTATCAGTTCAACAAGTAGAACTATCACGCGTAGAAGATTTGGTGCATATACGCAGGGAAGAAGCTGCGCAACGGCTTTCCTTTAGTAGAGAAAAATTGCGCATCGGGGTCTCTAATGGTGAACCCGAGCAGAAATCGGTATCACTTCAACAAGTAGAAATATCACGGGTAAAAGTGTTGATGCATATACGCAGGGAAGAAGCTGCGCAACGGCTTTCCTTTAATAGAGAAAAATTGCGCATCATGGTCTCTAATGGTGAACCCGAACAGAAATCGGTATCAGTTCAACAAGTTGAACTATCACGGGTAGAAAAGTTGGTGCATATACGCAGGGAAGAAGCTGCGCAACGGCTTTCCTTTAGTAGAGAAAAATTGCGCATCGGGGTCTCTAATGGTGAACCCGAGCAGAAATCGGTATCAGTTCAACAAGTAGAAATACGACGGGTAAAAGTGTTGATGCATATACGCAGGTAAGAAGCTGCGCAACGGCTTTCCTTTAGTAGAGAAAAATTGCGCATCGGGGTCTCTAATGGTGAACCCGAGTAGAAATCGGTATCAGTTCAACAAGTAGAAATATCACGGGTAAAATTGTTGATGCATATACGCAGGGAAGAAGCTGCGCAACGGCTTTCCTTTAGTAGAGAAAAATTGCGCATCGTGGTCTCTAATGGTGAACCCGAGCAGAAATCGGTATCAGTTCAAAAAGTAGAAATGTCACGGGTAAAAGAGTTTATGCATATACGCAGGGAAGAAGCTGCGCAACGACTTTCCTTTAGTAGAGAAAAATTGCGCATCGTGTTCTCTAATGGTGAACCCGAGCAGAAATCGGTATCAGTTCAACAAGTAGAAATTTCACAGGTAAAAGAGTTGATGCATATACGCAGGGAAGAAGCTGCGCAACGGCTTTCCTTTAGTAGAGAAAAATTGCGCATCATGGTCTCTAATGGTGAACCCGAGCAGAAATCGGTATCAGTTCAACAAGTAGAACTATCACGGGTAAAAGAGTTGATGCATATACGCAGGGAAGAAGCTGCGCAACGACTTTCCTTTAGTAGAGAAAAATTGCGCATCGTGGTCTCTAATGGTGAACCCGAGCAGAAATCGGTATCAGTTCAACAAGTAGAAATGTCACGGATAAAAGAGTTGATGCTTATACGCAGGGAAGAAGCTGCGCAACGGCTTTCCTTTAGTAGAGAAAAATTGCGCATCATGGTCTCTAATGGTGAACCCGAGCAGAAATCGGTATCAGTTCAACAAGTAGAAATATTTCGGGTAAAAGAGTTGATGCATATACGCAGGGAAGAAGCTGCGCAACGGCTTTCCTTTAGTAGAGAAAAATGGCGCATCGTGGTCTCTAATAGTGAACCCGAGCAGAAATCGGCATCAGTTCAACAAGTAGAAATATCACGGGTAAAAGAGTTGATGCATATACGCAGGTAAGAAGCTGCGCAACGACTTTCCTTTAGTAGAGAAAAATTGCGCATCGTGGTCTCTAATGGTGAACCCGAGCAGAAATCGGTATCAGTTCAACAAGTAGAAATGTCACGGGTAAAAGAGTTGATGCATATACGCAGGGAAGAAGCTGCGCAACGGCTTTCCTTTAGTAGAGAAAAATTGCGCATCGGGGTCTCTAATGGTGAACCCGAGCAGAAATCGGTATCACTTCAACAAGTAGAAATATCACGGGTAAAAGTGTTGATGCATATACGCAGGGAAGAAGCTGCGCAACGGCTTTCCTTTAATAGTGAAAAATTGCGCATCGTGGTCTCTAATGGTGAACCCGAGCAGAAATCGGTATCAGTTCAACAAGTAGAACTATCACGCGTAGAAGAGTTGGTGCATATACGCAGGGAAGAAGCTGCGCAACGACTTTCCTTTAGTAGAGAAAAATTGCGCATCGGGGTCTCTAATGGTGAACCCGAGCAGAAATCGGTATCACTTCAACAAGTAGAAATATCACGGGTAAAAGTGTTGATGCATATACGCAGGGAAGAAGCTGTGCAACGGCTTTCCTTTAGTAGAGAAAAATTGCGCATCATGGTCTCTAATGGTGAACCCGAGCAGAAATCGGTATCAGTTCAACAAGTAGAACTATCACGGGTAAAAGAGTTGATGCATATACGCAGGGAAGAAGCTGCGCAACGACTTTCCTTTAGTAGAGAAAAATTGCGCATCGTGGTCTCTAATGGTGAACCCGAGCAGAAATCGGTATCAGTTCAACAAGTAGAAATATTACGGGTAAAAGAGTTGATGCATATACGCAGGTAAGAAGCTGCGCAACGACTTTCCTTTAGTAGAGAAAAATTGCGCATCGTGGTCTCTAACGGTGAACCCGAGCAGAAATCGGTATCAGTTCAACAAGTAGAAATGTCACGGGTAAAAGAGTTGATGCATATACGCAGGGAAGAAGCTGCGCAACGGCTTCCCTTTAGTAGAGAAAAATTGCGCATCGGGGTCTCTAATGGTGAACCCGAGCAGAAATCGGTATCACTTCAACAAGTAGAAATATCACGGGTAAAAGTGTTGATGCATATACGCAGGGAAGAAGCTGCGCAACGGCTTTCCTTTAAAAGTGAAAAATTGCGCATCGTGGTCTCTAATGGTGAACCCGAGCAGAAATCGGTATCAGTTCAACAAGTAGAACTATCACGCGTAGAAGAGTTGGTGCATATACGCAGGGAAGAAGCTGCGCAACGGCTTTCCTTTAGTAGAGAAAAATTGCGCATCATGGTCTCTAATGGTGAACCCGAGCAGAAATCGGTATCAGTTCAACAAGTCGAACTATCACGGGTAAAAGAGTTGATGCATATACGCAGGGAAGAAGCTGCGCAACGACTTTCCTTTAGTAGAGAAAAATTGCGCATCGTGGTCTCTAATGGTGAACCCGAGCAGAAATCGGTATCAGTTCAACAAGTAGAAATGTCACGGGTAAAAGAGTTGATGCATATACGCAGGGAAGAAGCTGCGCAACGGCTTTCCTTTAGTAGAGAAAAATTGCGCATCATGGTCTCTAATGGTGAACCCGAGCAGAAATCAGTATCAGTTCAACAAGTAGAAATATTACGGGTAAAAGAGTTGATGCATATACGCAGGGAAGAAGCTGCGCAACGACTTTCCTTTAGTAGAGAAAAATTGGGCATCGTGGTCTCTAATGGTGAACCCGAGCAGAAATCGTTATCAGTTAAACAAGTAGAAATGTCACGGGTAAAAGAGTTGATGCATATACGCAGGGAAGAAGCTGCGCAACGACTTTCCTTTAGTAGAGAAAAATTGCGCATCGTGGTCTCTAATGGTGAACCCGAGCAGAAATAGGTATCAGTTCAACAAGTAGAAATGTCACGGGTAAACGAGTTGATGCATATACGCAGGGAAGAAGCTGCGCAACGACTTTCCTTTAGTGGAGAAAAATTGCGCATCGTGGTCTCTAATGGTGAACCCGAGCAGAAATCGGTATCAGTTCAACAAGTAGAAATGTCACGGGTAAAAGAGTTGATGCATATACGCAGGGAAGAAGCTGCGCAACGGCTTTCCTTTAGTAGAGAAAAATTGCGCATCGTGGTCTCTAATCGTGAACCCGAGCAGAAATCGGTATCAGTTCAACAAGTAGAAATATTACGGGTAAAAGAGTTGATGCATATACGCAGGGAAGAAGCTGCGCAACGACTTTCCTTTAGTAGAGAAAAATTGCGCATCGTGGTCTCTAATGGTGAACCCGAGCAGAAATTGGTATCAGTTCAACAAGTAGAAATGTCACGGGTAAAAGAGTTGATGCATATACGCAGGGAAGAAGCTGCGCAACGACTTTTACAAGTAGAAATGTCACGGGTAAAAGAGTTGATGCATATACGCAGGGAAGAAGCTGCGCAACGACTTTCCTTTAGTAGAGAAAAATTGCGCATCGTGGTCTCTAATGGTGAACCCGAGCAGAAATCGGTATCAGTTCAACAAGTAGAAATGTCACGGGTAAAAGAGTTGATGCATATACGCAGGGAAGAAGCTGCGCAACGACTTTCCTTTAGTAGAGTAAAATTGCGCATCGTGGTCTGTAATGGTGAACCCGAGCAGAAATCGGTATCAGTTCAACAAGTAGAAATGTCACGGGTGAAAGAGTTGATGCATATACGCAGGGAAGAAGCTGCGCAACGACTTTCCTTTAGTAGAGAAAAATTGCGCATCGTGGTCTCTAATGGTGAACCCGAGCAGAAACCGGTATCAGTTCAACAAGTAGAAATGTCACGGGTAAAAGAGTTGATGCATATACGCAGGGAAGAAGCTGCGCAACGACTTTCCTTTAGTAGAGAAAAATTGCGCATCGTGGTCTCTAATGGTGAACCCGTGCAGAAATCGGTATCAGTTCAACAAGTAGAAATATCACGGGTAAAAGAGTTGATGCATATACGCAGGGAAGAAGCTGCGCAACGACTTTCCTTTAGTAGAGAAAAATTGCGCATCGGGGTCTCTAATGGTGAACCCGAGCAGAAATCGGTATCACTTCAACAAGTAGAAATATCACGGGTAAAAGTGTTGATGCATATACGCAGGGAAGAAGCTGCGCAACGGCTTTCCTTTAGTAGAGAAAAATTGCGCATCGTGGTCTCTAATGGTGAACCCGAGCAGAAATCGGTATCAGTTCAACAAGTAGAAATGTCACGGGTAAAAGAGTTGATGCATATACGCAGGGAAGAAGCTGCGCAACGACTTTCCTTTAGTAGAGAAAAATTGCGCATCGGGGTCTCTAATGGTGAACCCGAGCAGAAATCGGTATCACTTCAACAAGTAGAAATATCACGGGTAAAAGTGTTGATGCATATACGCAGGGAAGAAGCTGCGCAACGGCTTTCCTTTAATAGTGAAAAATTGCGCATCGTGGTCTCTAATGGTGAACCCGAGCAGAAATCGGTATCAGTTCAACAAGTAGAACTATCACGCGTAGAAGATTTGGTGCATATACGCAGGGAAGAAGCTGCGCAACGGCTTTCCTTTAGTAGAGAAAAATTGCGCATCGGGGTCTCTAATGGTGAACCCGAGCAGAAATCGGTATCACTTCAACAAGTAGAAATATCACGGGTAAAAGTGTTGATGCATATACGCAGGGAAGAAGCTGCGCAACGGCTTTCCTTTAGTAGAGAAAAATTGCGCATCATGGTCTCTAATGGTGAACCCGAACAGAAATCGGTATCAGTTCAACAAGTTGAACTATCACGGGTAGAAAAGTTGGTGCATATACGCAGGGAAGAAGCTGCGCAACGGCTTTCCTTTAGTAGAGAAAAATTGCGCATCGGGGTCTCTAATGGTGAACCCGAGCAGAAATCGGTATCAGTTCAACAAGTAGAAATACGACGGGTAAAAGTGTTGATGCATATACGCAGGTAAGAAGCTGCGCAACGGCTTTCCTTTAGTAGAGAAAAATTGCGCATCGGGGTCTCTAATGGTGAACCCGAGTAGAAATCGGTATCAGTTCAACAAGTAGAAATATCACGGGTAAAATTGTTGATGCATATACGCAGGGAAGAAGCTGCGCAACGGCTTTCCTTTAGTAGAGAAAAATTGCGCATCGTGGTCTCTAATGGTGAACCCGAGCAGAAATCGGTATCAGTTCAAAAAGTAGAAATGTCACGGGTAAAAGAGTTTATGCATATACGCAGGGAAGAAGCTGCGCAACGACTTTCCTTTAGTAGAGAAAAATTGCGCATCGTGTTCTCTAATGGTGAACCCGAGCAGAAATCGGTATCAGTTCAACAAGTAGAAATTTCACAGGTAAAAGAGTTGATGCATATACGCAGGGAAGAAGCTGCGCAACGGCTTTTCTTTAGTAGAGAAAAATTGCGCATCGTGGTCTGTAATGGTGAACCCGAGCAGAAATCGGTATCACTTCAACAAGTAGAAATATCACGGGTAAAGGAGTTGATGCATATACGCAGGGAAGAAGCTGCGCAACAGCTTTCCTTTAGTAGAGAAAAATTGCGCATCGTGGTCTTTAATGGTGAACCCGAGCAGAAATCGGTATCACTTCAACAAGTAGAAATATCACGGGTAAAAGTGTTGATGCATATACGCAGGGAAGAAGCTGCGCAACGGCTTTCCTTTATAAGAGAAAAATTGCGCATCGTGGACTCTAATGGTGAACCCGAGCAGAAATCGGTATCAGTTCAACAAGTAGAAATGTCACGGGTAAAAGAGTTGATGCATATACGCAGGGAAGAAGCTGCGCAGCGGCTTTCCTTTAGTAGAGAAAAATTGCGCATCGTGGTCTGTAATGGTGAACCCGAGCAGAAATCGGTATTAGTTCAACAAGTAGAAATATCACGGGTAAAAGAGTTGATGCATATACGCAGGGAAGAAGCTGCGCAACGACTTTTTTTTAGTAGAGAAAAATTGCGCATCGTGGTCTCTAATGGTGAACCCGAGCAGAAATCGGTATTTAGTTCAACAAGTAGAAATGTCACGGGTAAAAGAGTTGATGCATATACGCAGGGAAGAAGCTGCGCAACGACTTTCCTTTAGTAGAGAAAAATTGCTTATCGTGGTCTCTAATGGTGAACCCGAGCAGAAATCGGTATCAGTTCAACAAGTAGAACTATCACGGGTAAAAGAGTTGATGCATATACGCAGGGAAGAAGCTGCGCAACGACTTTCCTTTAGTAGAGAAAAATTGCGCATCGTGGTCTCTAATGGTGAACCCGAGCAGAAATCGGTATCAGTTCAACAAGTAGAAATATCACGGGTAAAAGAGTTGATGCATATACGCAGGTAAGAAGCTGCGCAACGACTTTCCTTTAGTAGAGAAAAATTTCGCATCGTGGTCTCTAACGGTGAACCCGAGCAGAAATCGGTATCAGTTCAACAAGTAGAAATGTCACGGGTAAAAGAGTTGATGCATATACGCAGGGAAGAAGCTGCGCAACGGCTTCCCTTTAGTAGAGAAAAATTGCGCATCGGGGTCTCTAATGGTGAACCCGAGCAGAAATCGGTATCACTTCAACAAGTAGAAATATCACGGGTAAAAGTGTTGATGCATATACGCAGGGAAGAAGCTGCGCAACGGCTTTCCTTTAAAAGTGAAAAATTGCGCATGGTGGTCTCTAATGGTGAACCCGAGCAGAAATCGGTATCAGTTCAACAAGTAGAATTATCACGCGTAGAAGAGTTGGTGCATATACGCAGGGAAGAAGCTGCGCAACGGCTTTCCTTTAGTAGAGAAAAATTGCGCATCATGGTCTCTAATGGTGAACCCGAGCAGAAATCGGTATCAGTTCAACAAGTCGAACTATCACGGGTAAAAGAGTTGATGCATATACGCAGGGAAGAAGCTGCGCAACGACTTTCCTTTAGTAGAGAAAAATTGCGCATCGTGGTCTCTAATGGTGAACCCGAGCAGAAATCGGTATCAGTTCAACAAGTAGAAATGTCACGGGTAAAAGAGTTGATGCATATACGCAGGGAAGAAGCTGCGCAACGGCTTTCCTTTAGTAGAGAAAAATTGCGCATCATGGTCTCTAATGGTGAACCCGAGCAGAAATCGGTATCAGTTCAACAAGTAGAAATATTACGGGTAAAAGAGTTGATGCATATACGCAGGGAAGAAGCTGCGCAACGACTTTCCTTTAGTAGAGAAAAATTGGGCATCGTGGTCTCTAATGGTGAACCCGAGCAGAAATCGTTATCAGTTCAACAAGTAGAAATGTCACGGGTAAAAGAGTTGATGCATATACGCAGGGAAGAAGCTGCGCAACGACTTTCCTTTAGTAGAGAAAAATTGCGCATCGTGGTCTCTAATGGTGAACCCGAGCAGAAATAGGTATCAGTTCAACAAGTAGAAATGTCACGGGTAAACGAGTTGATGCATATACGCAGGGAAGAAGCTGCGCAACGACTTTCCTTTAGTAGAGAAAAATTGCGCATCGTGGTCTCTAATGGTGAACCCGAGCAGAAATTGGTATCAGTTCAACAAGTAGAAATGTCACGGGTAAAAGAGTTGATGCATATACGCAGGGAAGAAGCTGCGCAACGACTTTTACAAGTAGAAATGTCACGGGTAAAAGAGTTGATGCATATACGCAGGGAAGAAGCTGCGCAACGACTTTCCTTTAGTAGAGAAAAATTGCGCATCGTGGTCTCTAATGGTGAACCCGAGCAGAAATCGGTATCAGTTCAACAAGTAGAAATGTCACGGGTAAAAGAGTTGATGCATATACGCAGGGAAGAAGCTGCGCAACGACTTTCCTTTAGTAGAGAAAAATTGCGCATCGTGGTCTGTAATGGTGAACCCGAGCAGAAATCGGTATCAGTTCAACAAGTAGAAATGTCACGGGTGAAAGAGTTGATGCATATACGCAGGGAAGAAGCTGCGCAACGACTTTCCTTTAGTAGAGAAAAATTGCGCATCGTGGTCTCTAATGGTGAACCCGAGCAGAAACCGGTATCAGTTCAACAAGTAGAAATGTCACGGGTAAAAGAGTTGATGCATATACGCAGGGAAGAAGCTGCGCAACGACTTTCCTTTAGTAGAGAAAAATTGCGCATCGTGGTCTCTAATGGTGAACCCGTGCAGAAATCGGTATCAGTTCAACAAGTAGAAATATCACGGGTAAAAGAGTTGATGCATATACGCAGGGAAGAAGCTGCGCAACGACTTTCCTTTAGTAGAGAAAAATTGCGCATCGGGGTCTTTAATGGTGAACCCGAGCAGAAATCGGTATCACTTCAACAAGTAGAAATATCACGGGTAAAAGTGTTGATGCATATACGCAGGGAAGAAGCTGCGCAACGGCTTTCCTTTAGTAGAGAAAAATTGCGCATCGTGGTCTCTAATGGTGAACCCGAGCAGAAATCGGTATCAGTTCAACAAGTAGAAATGTCACGGGTAAAAGAGTTGATGCATATACGCAGGGAAGAAGCTGCGCAACGACTTTCCTTTAGTAGAGAAAAATTGCGCATCGGGGTCTCTAATGGTGAACCCGAGCAGAAATCGGTATCACTTCAACAAGTAGAAATATCACGGGTAAAAGTGTTGATGCATATACGCAGGGAAGAAGCTGCGCAACGGCTTTCCTTTAATAGTGAAAAATTGCGCATCGTGGTCTCTAATGGTGAACCCGAGCAGAAATCGGTATCAGTTCAACAAGTAGAACTATCACGCGTAGAAGATTTGGTGCATATACGCAGGGAAGAAGCTGCGCAACGGCTTTCCTTTAGTAGAGAAAAATTGCGCATCGGGGTCTCTAATGGTGAACCCGAGCAGAAATCGGTATCACTTCAACAAGTAGAAATATCACGGGTAAAAGTGTTGATGCATATACGCAGGGAAGAAGCTGCGCAACGGCTTTCCTTTAGTAGAGAAAAATTGCGCATCATGGTCTCTAATGGTGAACCCGAACAGAAATCGGTATCAGTTCAACAAGTTGAACTATCACGGGTAGAAAAGTTGGTGCATATACGCAGGGAAGAAGCTGCGCAACGGCTTTCCTTTAGTAGAGAAAAATTGCGCATCGGGGTCTCTAATGGTGAACCCGAGCAGAAATCGGTATCAGTTCAACAAGTAGAAATACGACGGGTAAAAGTGTTGATGCATATACGCAGGTAAGAAGCTGCGCAACGGCTTTCCTTTAGTAGAGAAAAATTGCGCATCGGGGTCTCTAATGGTGAACCCGAGTAGAAATCGGTATCAGTTCAACAAGTAGAAATATCACGGGTAAAATTGTTGATGCATATACGCAGGGAAGAAGCTGCGCAACGGCTTTCCTTTAGTAGAGAAAAATTGCGCATCGTGGTCTCTAATGGTGAACCCGAGCAGAAATCGGTATCAGTTCAAAAAGTAGAAATGTCACGGGTAAAAGAGTTTATGCATATACGCAGGGAAGAAGCTGCGCAACGACTTTCCTTTAGTAGAGAAAAATTGCGCATCGTGTTCTCTAATGGTGAACCCGAGCAGAAATCGGTATCAGTTCAACAAGTAGAAATTTCACAGGTAAAAGAGTTGATGCATATACGCAGGGAAGAAGCTGCGCAACGGCTTTTCTTTAGTAGAGAAAAATTGCGCATCGTGGTCTGTAATGGTGAACCCGAGCAGAAATCGGTATCACTTCAACAAGTAGAAATATCACGGGTAAAGGAGTTGATGCATATACGCAGGGAAGAAGCTGCGCAACGGCTTTCCTTTATAAGAGAAAAATTGCGCATCGTGGACTCTAATGGTGAACCCGAGCAGAAATCGGTATCAGTTCAACAAGTAGAAATGTCACGGGTAAAAGAGTTGATGCATATACGCAGGGAAGAAGCTGCGCAACGGCTTTCCTTTAGTAGAGAAAAATTGCGCATCGTGGTCTGTAATGGTGAACCCGAGCAGAAATCGGTATTAGTTCAACAAGTAGAAATATCACGGGTAAAAGAGTTGATGCATATACGCAGGGAAGAAGCTGCGCAACGACTTTTTTTTAGTAGAGAAAAATTGCGCATCGTGGTCTCTAATGGTGAACCCGAGCAGAAATCGGTATTTAGTTCAACAAGTAGAAATGTCACGGGTAAAAGAGTTGATGCATATACGCAGGGAAGAAGCTGCGCAACGACTTTCCTTTAGTAGAGAAAAATTGCGCATCGTGGTCTCTAATGGTGAACCCGAGCAGAAATCGGTATCAGTTCAACAAGTAGAAATGTCACGGGTAAAAGAGTTGATGCATATACGCAGGAAAGAAGCTGCGCGACGACGTTCCTTTAGTAGAGAAAAATTGCGCATCGTGGTCTCTAATGGTGAACCCGAGCAGAAATCGGTATCAGTTCAACAAGTAGAAATGTCACGGGTAAAAGAGTTGATGCATATACGCAGGGAAGAAGCTGCGCAACGGCTTTCCTTTAGTAGAGAAAAATTGCGCATCGTGGTCTCTAATGGTGAACCCGAGCAGAAATAGGTATCAGTTCAACAAGTAGAAATGTCACGGGTAAACGAGTTGATGCATATACGCAGGGAAGAAGCTGCGCAACGACTTTCCTTTAGTAGAGAAAAATTGCGCATCGTGGTCTCTAATGGTGAACCCGAGCAGAAATTGGTATCAGTTCAACAAGTAGAAATGTCACGGGTAAAAGAGTTGATGCATATACGCAGGGAAGAAGCTGCGCAACGACTTTTACAAGTAGAAATGTCACGGGTAAAAGAGTTGATGCATATACGCAGGGAAGAAGCTGCGCAACGACTTTCCTTTAGTAGAGAAAAATTGCGCATCGTGGTCTCTAATGGTGAACCCGAGCAGAAATCGGTATCAGTTCAACAAGTAGAAATATTACGGGTAAAAGAGTTGATGCATATACGCAGGGAAGAAGCTGCGCAACGACTTTTTTTTAGTAGAGAAAAATTGCGCATCGTGGTCTCTAATGGTGAACCCGAGCAGAAATTGGTATCAGTTCAACAAGTAGAAATGTCACGGGTAAAAGAGTTTATGCATATACGCAGGGAAGAAGCTGCGCAACGGCTTTCCTTTAGTAGAGAAAAATTGCGCATCGTGGTCTCTAATGGTGAAATCGAGCAGAAATAGGTATCAGTTCAACAAGTAGAAATGTCACGGGTAAACGAGTTGATGCATATACGCAGGGAAGAAGCTGCGCAACGACTTTCCTTTAGTAGAGAAAAATTGCGCATCGTGGTCTCTAATGGTGAACCCGAGAAGAAATTGGTATCAGTTCAACAAGTAGAAATGTCACGGGTAAAAGAGTTGATGCATATACGCAGGGAAGAAGCTGCGCAACGACTTTTACAAGTAGAAATGTCACGGGTAAAAGAGTTGATGCATATACGCAGGGAAGAAGCTGCGCAACGACTTTCCTTTAGTAGAAAAAATTGCGCATCGTGGTCTTTAATGGTGAACCCGAGCAGAAATCGGTATCAGTTCAACAAGTACAAATGTCACGGGTAAAAGAGTTGATGCATATACGCAGGGAAGAAGCTGCGCAACGGCTTTCCTTTAGTAGAGAAAAATTGCGCATCATGGTCTCTAATGGTGAACCCGAGCAGAAATCGGTATCAAGTCAACAAGTAGAAATATTACGGGTAAAAGAGTTGATGCATATACGCAGGGAAGAAGCTGCGCAACGGCTTTCCTTTAGTAGAGAAAAATTGCGCATCGTGGTCTCTAATGGTGAACCCGAGCAGAAATCGGCATCAGTTCCACAAGTAGAAATATCACGGGTAAAAGAGTTGATGCATATACGCAGGTAAGAAGCTGCGCAACGACTTTTCTTTAGTAGAGAAAAATTGCGCATCGTGGTCTCTAATGGTGAACCCGAGCAGAAATCGGTATCAGTTCAACAAGTAGAAATGCCACGGGTAAAAGAGTTGATGCATATACGCAGGGAAGAAGCTGCGCAACGGCTTTCCTTTAGTAGAGAAAAATTGCGCATCGGGGTCTCTAATGGTGAACCCGAGCAGAAATCGGTATCACTTCAACAAGTAGAAATATCACGGGTAAAAGTGTTGATGCATATACGCAGGGAAGAAGCTGCGCAACGGCTTTCCTTTAATAGTGAAAAATTGCGCATCGTGGTCTCTAATGGTGAACCCGAGCAGAAATCGGTATCAGTTCAACAAGTAGAACTATCACGCGTAGAAGAGTTGGTGCATATACGCAGGGAAGAAGCTGCGCAACGACTTTCCTTTAGTAGAGAAAAATTGCGCATCGGGGTCTCTAATGGTGAACCCGAGCAGAAATCGGTATCACTTCAACAAGTACAAATAACACGGGTAAAAGTGTTGATGCATATACGCAGGGAAGAAGCTGTGCAACGGCTTTCCTTTAGTAGAGAAAAATTGCGCATCATGGTCCAATGGTGAACCCGAGCAGAAATCGGTATCAGTTCAACAAGTAGAACTATCACGGGTAAAAGAGTTGATGCATATACGCAGGGAAGAAGCTGCGCAACGACTTTCCTTTAGTAGAGAAAAATTGCGCATCGTGGTCTCTAATGGTGAACCCGAGCAGAAATCGGTATCAGTTCAACAAGTAGAAATATCACGGGTAAAAGAGTTGATGCATATACGCAGGTAAGAAGCTGCGCAACGACTTTCCTTTAGTAGAGAAAAATTGCGCATCGTGGTCTCTAACGGTGAACCCGAGCAGAAATCGGTATCAGTTCAACAAGTAGAACTGTCACGGGTAAAAGAGTTGATGCATATACGCAGGGAAGAAGCTGCGCAACGGCTTCCCTTTAGTAGAGAAAAATTGCGCATCGGGGTCTCTAATGGTGAACTCGAGCAGAAATCGGTATCACTTCAACAAGTAGAAATATCACGGGTAAAAGTGTTGATGCATATACGCAGGGAAGAAGCTGCGCAACGGCTTTCCTTTAATAGTGAAAAATTGCGCATCGTGGTCTCTAATGGTGAACCCGAGCAGAAATCGGTATCAGTTCAACAAGTAGAACTATCACGCGTAGAAGAGTTGGTGCATATACGCAGGGAAGAAGCTGCGCAACGGCTTTCCTTTAGTAGAGAAAAATTGCGCATCGGGGTCTCTAATGGTGAACCCGAGCAGAAATCGGTATCATTTCAACAAGTAGAAACATCACGGGTAAAAGTGTTGATGCATATACGCAGGGCAGAAGCTGCGCAACGGCTTTCCTTTAGTAGAGAAAAATTGCGCATCATGGTCTCTAATGGTGAACCCGAGCAGAAATCGGTATCAGTTCAACAAGTAGAACTATCACGGGTAAAAGAGTTGATGCATATACGCAGGGAAGAAGCTGCGCAACGACTTTCCTTTAGTAGAGAAAAATTGCGCATCGTGGTCTCTAATGGTGAACCCGAGCAGAAATCGGTATCAGTTCAACAAGTAGAAATGTCACGGATAAAAGAGTTGATGCATATACGCAGGGAAGAAGCTGCACAACGGCTTTCCTTTAGTAGAGAAAAATTGCGCATCATGGTCTCTAATGGTGAACCCGAGCAGAAATCGGTATCAGTTCAACAAGTAGAAATATTACGGGTAAAAGAGTTGATGCATATACGCAGGGAAGAAGCTGCGCAACGGCTTTCCTTTAGTCGAGAAAAATGGCGCATCGTGGTCTCTAATAGTGAACCCGAGCAGAAATCGGCATCAGTTCAACAAGTAGAAATATCACGGGTAAAAGAGTTGATGCATATACGCAGGTAAAAAGCTGCGCAACGACTTTCCTTTAGTAGAGAAAAATTGCGCATCGTGGTCTCTAATGGTGAACCCGAGCAGAAATCGGTATCAGTTCAACAAGTAGAAATGTCACGGGTAAAAGAGTTGATGCATATACGCAGGGAAGAAGCTGCGCAACGGCTTTCCTTTAGTAGAGAAAAATTGCGCATCGGGGTCTCTAATGGTGAACCCGAGCAGAAATCGGTATCACTTCAACAAGTAGAAATATCACGGGTAAAAGTGTTGATGCATATACGCAGGGAAGAAGCTGCGCAACGGCTTTCCTTTAATAGTGAAAAATTGCGCATCGTGGTCTCTAATGGTGAACCCGAGCAGAAATCGGTATCAGTTCAACAAGTAGAACTATCACGCGTAGAAGAGTTGGTGCATATACGCAGGGAAGAAGCTGCGCAACGACTTTCCTTTAGTAGAGAAAAATTGCGCATCGGGGTCTCTAATGGTGAACCCGAGCAGAAATCGGTATAACTTTAACAAGTAGAAATATCACGGGTAAAAGTGTTGATGCATATACGCAGGGAAGAAGCTGTGCAACGGCTTTCCTTTAGTAGAGAAAAATTGCGCATCATGGTCTCTAATGGTGAACCCGAGCAGAAATCGGTATCAGTTCAACAAGTAGAACTATCACGGGTAAAAGAGTTGATGCATATACGCAGGGAAGAAGCTGCGCAACGACTTTCCTTTAGTAGAGAAAAATTGCGCATCGTGGTCTCTAATGGTGAACCCGAGCAGAAATCGGTATCAGTTCAACAAGTAGAAATGTCACGGGTAAAAGAGTTGATGCATATACGCAGGGAAGAAGCTGCGCAACGGCTTCCCTTTAGTAGAGAAAAATTGCGCATCGGGGTCTCTAATGGTGAACCCGAGCAGAAATCGGTATCACTTCAACAAGTAGAAATATCACGGGTAAAAGTGTTGATGCATATACGCAGGGAAGAAGCTGCGCAACGGCTTTCCTTTAAAAGTGAAAAATTGCGCATCTTGGTCTCTAATGGTGAACCCGAGCAGAAATCGGTATCAGTTCAACAAGTAGAACTATCACGCGTAGAAGAGTTGGTGCATATACACAGGGAAGAAGCTGCGCAACGGCTTTCCTTTAGTAGAGAAAAATTGCGCATCATGGTCTCTAATGGTGAACCCGAGCAGAAATCGGTATCAGTTCAACAAGTCGAACTATCACGGGTAAAAGAGTTGATGCATATACGCAGGGAAGAAGCTGCGCAACGACTTTCCTTTAGTAGAGAAAAATTGCGCATCGTGGTCTCTAATGGTGAACCCGAGCAGAAATCGGTATCAGTTCAACAAGTAGAAATGTCACGGGTAAAAGAGTTGATGCATATACGCAGGGAAGAAGCTGCGCAACGGCTTTCCTTTAGTAGAGAAAAATTGCGCATCATGGTCTCTAATGGTGAACCCGAGCAGAAATCGGTATCAGTTCAACAAGTAGAAATATTACGGGTAAAAGAGTTGATGCATATACGCAGGGAAGAAGCTGCGCAACGACTTTCCTTTAGTAGAGAAAAATTGGGCATCGTGGTCTCTAATGGTGAACCCGATCAGAAATCGTTATCAGTTCAACAAGTAGAAATGTCACGGGTAAAAGAGTTGATGCATATACGCAGGGAAGAAGCTGCGCAACGACTTTCCTTTAGTAGAGAAAAATTGCGCATCGTGGTCTCTAATGGTGAACCCGAGCAGAAATAGGTATCAGTTCAACAAGTAGAAATGTCACGGGTAAACGAGTTGATGCATATACGCAGGGAAGAAGCTGCGCAACGACTTTCCTTTAGTGGAGAAAAATTGCGCATCGTGGTCTCTAATGGTGAACCCGAGCAGAAATCGGTATCAGTTCAACAAGTAGAAATGTCACGGGTAAAAGAGTTGATGCATATACGCAGGGAAGAAGCTGCGCAACGGCTTTCCTTTAGTAGAGAAAAATTGCGCATCGTGGTCTCTAATCGTGAACCCGAGCAGAAATCGGTATCAGTTCAACAAGTAGAAATATTACGGGTAAAAGAGTTGATGCATATACGCAGGGAAGAAGCTGCGCAACGACTTTCCTTTAGTAGAGAAAAATTGCGCATCGTGGTCTCTAATGGTGAACCCGAGCAGAAATTGGTATCAGTTCAACAAGTAGAAATGTCACGGGTAAAAGAGTTGATGCATATACGCAGGGAAGAAGCTGCGCAACGACTTTTACAAGTAGAAATGTCACGGGTAAAAGAGTTGATGCATATACGCAGGGAAGAAGCTGCGCAACGACTTTCCTTTAGTAGAGAAAAATTGCGCATCGTGGTCTCTAATGGTGAACCCGAGCAGAAATCGGTATCAGTTCAACAAGTAGAAATGTCACGGGTAAAAGAGTTGATGCATATACGCAGGGAAGAAGCTGCGCAACGACTTTCCTTTAGTAGAGAAAAATTGCGCATCGTGGTCTGTAATGGTGAACCCGAGCAGAAATCGGTATCAGTTCAACAAGTGGAAATGTCACGGGTGAAAGAGTTGATGCATATACGCAGGGAAGAAGCTGCGCAACGACTTTCCTTTAGTAGAGAAAAATTGCGCATCGTGGTCTCTAATGGTGAACCCGAGCAGAAACCGGTATCAGTTCAACAAGTAGAAATGTCACGGGTAAAAGAGTTGATGCATATACGCAGGGAAGAAGCTGCGCAACGACTTTCCTTTAGTAGAGAAAAATTGCGCATCGTGGTCTCTAATGGTGAACCCGAGCAGAAATCGGTATCAGTTCAACAAGTAGAAATATCACGGGTAAAAGAGTTGATGCATATACGCAGGGAAGAAGCTGCGCAACGACTTTCCTTTAGTAGAGAAAAATTGCGCATCGGGGTCTCTAATGGTGAACCCGAGCAGAAATCGGTATCACTTCAACAAGTAGAAATATCACGGGTAAAAGTGTTGATGCATATACGCAGGGAAGAAGCTGCGCAACGGCTTTCCTTTAGTAGAGAAAAATTGCGCATCGTGGTCTTAATGGTGAACCCGAGCAGAAATCGGTATCAGTTCAACAAGTAGAAATGTCACGGGTAAAAGAGTTGATGCATATACGCAGGGAAGAAGCTGCGCAACGACTTTCCTTTAGTAGAGAAAAATTGCGCATCGGGGTCTCTAATGGTGAACCCGAGCAGAAATCGGTATCACTTCAACAAGTAGAAATATCACGGGTAAAAGTGTTGATGCATATACGCAGGGAAGAAGCTGCGCAACGGCTTTCCTTTAATAGTGAAAAATTGCGCATCGTGGTCTCTAATGGTGAACCCGAGCAGAAATCGGTATCAGTTCAACAAGTAGAACTATCACGCGTAGAAGATTTGGTGCATATACGCAGGGAAGAAGCTGCGCAACGGCTTTCCTTTAGTAGAGAAAAATTGCGCATCGGGGTCTCTAATGGTGAACCCGAGCAGAAATCGGTATCACTTCAACAAGTAGAAATATCACGGGTAAAAGTGTTGATGCATATACGCAGGGAAGAAGCTGCGCAACGGCTTTCCTTTAGTAGAGAAAAATTGCGCATCATGGTCTCTAATGGTGAACCCGAACAGAAATCGGTATCAGTTCAACAAGTTGAACTATCACGGGTAGAAAAGTTGGTGCATATACGCAGGGAAGAAGCTGCGCAACGGCTTTCCTTTAGTAGAGAAAAATTGCGCATCGGGGTCTCTAATGGTGAACCCGAGCAGAAATGGGTATCAGTTCAACAAGTAGAAATACGACGGGTAAAAGTGTTGATGCATATACGCAGGTAAGAAGCTGCGCAACGGCTTTCCTTTAGTAGAGAAAAATTGCGCATCGGGGTCTCTAATGGTGAACCCGAGTAGAAATCGGTATCAGTTCAACAAGTAGAAATATCACGGGTAAAATTGTTGATGCATATACGCAGGGAAGAAGCTGCGCAACGGCTTTCCTTTAGTAGAGAAAAATTGCGCATCGTGGTCTCTAATGGTGAACCCGAGCAGAAATCGGTATCAGTTCAAAAAGTAGAAATGTCACGGGTAAAAGAGTTTATGCATATACGCAGGGAAGAAGCTGCGCAACGACTTTCCTTTAGTAGAGAAAAATTGCGCATCGTGTTCTCTAATGGTGAACCCGAGCAGAAATCGGTATCAGTTCAACAAGCAGAAATTTCACAGGTAAAAGAGTTGATGCATATACGCAGGGAAGAAGCTGCGCAACGGCTTTTCTTTAGTAGAGAAAAATTGCGCATCGTGGTCTGTAATGGTGAACCCGAGCAGAAATCGGTATAACTTCAACAAGTAGAAATATCACAGGTAAAGGAGTTGATGCATATACGCAGGGAAGAAGCTGCGCAACAGCTTTCCTTTAGTAGAGAAAAATTGCGCATCGTGGTCTGTAATGGTGAACCCGAGCAGAAATCGGTATCACTTCAACAAGTAGAAATATCACGGGTAAAAGTGTTGATGCATATACGCAGGGAAGAAGCTGCGCAACGGCTTTCCTTTATAAGAGAAAAATTGCGCATCGTGGACTCTAATGGTGAACCCGAGCAGAAATCGGTATCAGTTCAACAAGTAGAAATGTCACGGGTAAAAGAGTTGATGCATATACGCAGGGAAGAAGCTGCGCAACGGCTTTCCTTTAGTAGAGAAAAATTGCGCATCGTGGTCTGTAATGGTGAACCCGAGCAGAAATCGGTATTAGTTCAACAAGTAGAAATATCACGGGTAAAAGAGTTGATGCATATACGCAGGGAAGAAGCTGCGCAACGACTTTTTTTTAGTAGAGAAAAATTGCGCATCGTGGTCTCTAATGGTGAACCCGAGCAGAAATCGGTATTTAGTTCAACAAGTAGAAATGTCACGGGTAAAAGAGTTGATGCATATACGCAGGGAAGAAGCTGCGCAACGACTTTCCTTTAGTAGAGAAAAATTGCGCATCGTGGTGCTCTTTAATGGTGAACCCGAGCAGAAATCGGTATCAGTTCAACAAGTAGAAATGTCACGGGTAAAAGAGTTGATGCATATACGCAGGAAAGAAGCTGCGCGACGACGTTCCTTTAGTAGAGAAAAATTGCGCATCGTGGTCTCTAATGGTGAACCCGAGCAGAAATCGGTATCAGTTCAACAAGTAGAAATGTCACGGGTAAAAGAGTTGATGCATATACGCAGGGAAGAAGCTGCGCAACGGCTTTCCTTTAGTAGAGAAAAATTGCGCATCGTGGTCTCTAATGGTGAACCCGAGCAGAAATAGGTATCAGTTCAACAAGTAGAAATGTCACGGGTAAACGAGTTGATGCATATACGCACGGAAGAAGCTGCGCAACGACTTTCCTTTAGTAGAGAAAAATTGCGCATCGTGGTCTCTAATGGTGAACCCGAGCAGAAATTGGTATCAGTTCAACAAGTAGAAATGTCACGGGTAAAAGAGTTGATGCATATACGCAGGGAAGAAGCTGCGCAACGACTTTTACAAGTAGAAATGTCACGGGTAAAAGAGTTGATGCATATACGCAGGGAAGAAGCTGCGCAACGACTTTCCTTTAGTAGAGAAAAATTGCGCATCGTGGTCTCTAATGGTGAACCCGAGCAGAAATCAGTATCAGTTCAACAAGTAGAAATATTACGGGTAAAAGAGTTGATGCATATACGCAGGGAAGAAGCTGCGCAACGACTTTTTTTTAGTAGAGAAAAATTGCGCATCGTGGTCTCTATTGGTGAACCCGAGCAGAAATTGGTATCAGTTCAACAAGTACAAATGTCACGGGTAAAAGAGTTGATGCATATACGCAGGGAAGAAGCTGCGCAACAGCTTTCCTTTAGTAGAGAAAATTGCGCATCGTGGTCTGTAATGGTGAACCCGAGCAGAAATCGGTATCACTTCAACAAGTAGAAATATCACGGGTAAAAGTGTTGATGCATATACGCAGGGAAGAAGCTGCGCAACGGCTTTCCTTTATAAGAGAAAAATTGCGCATCGTGGACTCTAATGGTGAACCCGAGCAGAAATCGGTATCAGTTCAACAAGTAGAAATGTCACGGGTAAAAGAGTTGATGCATATACGCAGGGAAGAAGCTGCGCAACGGCTTTCCTTTAGTAGAGAAAAATTGCGCATCGTGGTCTGTAATGGTGAACCCGAGCAGAAATCGGTATTAGTTCAACAAGTAGAAATATCACGGGTAAAAGAGTTGATGCATATACGCAGGGAAGAAGCTGCGCAACGACTTTTTTTTAGTAGAGAAAAATTGCGCATCGTGGTCTCTAATGGTGAACCCGAGCAGAAATCGGTATTTAGTTCAACAAGTAGAAATGTCACGGGTAAAAGAGTTGATGCATATACGCAGGGAAGAAGCTGCGCAACGACTTTCCTTTAGTAGAGAAAAATTGCGCATCGTGGTGCTCTTTAATGGTGAACCCGAGCAGAAATCGGTATCAGTTCAACAAGTAGAAATGTCACGGGTAAAAGAGTTGATGCATATACGCAGGAAAGAAGCTGCGCGACGACGTTCCTTTAGTAGAGAAAAATTGCGCATCGTGGTCTCTAATGGTGAACCCGAGCAGAAATCGGTATCAGTTCAACAAGTAGAAATGTCACGGTAAAAGAGTTGATGCATATACGCAGGGAAGAAGCTGCGCAACGGCTTTCCTTTAGTAGAGAAAAATTGCGCATCGTGGTCTCTAATGGTGAACCCGAGCAGAAATAGGTATCAGTTCAACAAGTAGAAATGTCACGGGTAAACGAGTTGATGCATATACGCACGGAAGAAGCTGCGCAACGACTTTCCTTTAGTAGAGAAAAATTGCGCATCGTGGTCTCTAATGGTGAACCCGAGCAGAAATTGGTATCAGTTCAACAAGTAGAAATGTCACGGGTAAAAGAGTTGATGCATATACGCAGGGAAGAAGCTGCGCAACGACTTTTACAAGTAGAAATGTCACGGGTAAAAGAGTTGATGCATATACGCAGGGAAGAAGCTGCGCAACGACTTTCCTTTAGTAGAGAAAAATTGCGCATCGTGGTCTCTAATGGTGAACCCGAGCAGAAATCAGTATCAGTTCAACAAGTAGAAATATTACGGGTAAAAGAGTTGATGCATATACGCAGGGAAGAAGCTGCGCAACGACTTTTTTTTAGTAGAGAAAAATTGCGCATCGTGGTCTCTATTGGTGAACCCGAGCAGAAATTGGTATCAGTTCAACAAGTACAAATGTCACGGGTAAAAGAGTTGATGCATATACGCAGGGAAGAAGCTGCGCAACGGCTTTCCTTTAGTAGAGAAAAATTGCGCATCGTGGTCTCTAATGGTGAAATCGAGCAGAAATAGGTATCAGTTCAACAAGTAGAAATGTCACGGTTAAACGAGTTGATGCATATACGCAGGGAAGAAGCTGCGCAACGACTTTCCTTTAGTAGAGAAAAATTGCGCATTGTGGTCTCTAATGGTGAACCCGAGAAGAAATTGGTATCAGTTCAACAAGTAGAAATGTCACGGGTAAAAGAGTTGATGCATATACGCAGGGAAGAAGCTGCGCAACGACTTTTACAAGTAGAAATGTCACGGGTAAAAGAGTTGATGCATATACGCAGGGAAGAAGCTGCGCAACGACTTTCCTTTAGTAGAGAAAAATTGCGCATCGTGGTCTCTAATGGTGAACCCGAGCAGAAATTGGTATCAGTTCAACAAGTAGAAATGTCACGGGTAAAAGAGTTGATGCATATACGCAGGGAAGAAGCTGCGCAACGACTTTTACAAGTAGAAATGTCACGGGTAAAAGAGTTGATGCATATACGCAGGGAAGAAGCTGCGCAACGACTTTCCTTTAGTAGAGAAAAATTGCGCTTCGTGGTCTCTAATGGTGAACCCGAGCAGAAATCGGTATCAGTTCAACAAGTAAAATGTCACGGGTAAAAGAGTTGATGCATATACGCAGGGAAGAAGCTGCGCAACGACTTTCCTTTAGTAGAGAAAAATTGCGCATCGTGGTCTCTAATGGTGAACCCGAGCAAAAATCGGTATCAGTTCAACAAGTAGAAATGTCATGGGTAAAAGAGTTGATGCATATACGCAGGGAAGAAGCTGCGCAACGACTTTCCTTTAGTAGAGAAAAATTGCGCATCGTGGTCTCTAATGGTGAACCCGAGCAGAAATCGGTATCAGTTCAACAAGTAGAAATGTCACGGGTAAAAGAGTTGATGCATATACGCAGGGAAGAAGCTGCGCAACGGCTTTCCTTTAGTAGAGAAAAATTCCGCATCGGGGTCTCTAATGGTGAACCCGAGCAAAAATCGGTATCAGTTCAACAAGTAGAAATATCACGGCTAAAGAGTTGATGCATATACGCAGGGAAGAAGCTGCGCAACGACTTTCCTTTAGTAGAGAAAAATTGCGCATCGTGGTCTCTAATGGTGAACCCGAGCAGAAATCGGTATCAGTTCAACAAGTAGAAATATTACGGGTAAGAGAGTTGATGCATATACGCAGGGAAGAAGCTGCGCAACGACTTTCCTTTAGTAGAGAAAAATTGCGCATCGTGGTCTCTAATGGTGAACCCGAGCAGAAATCGGTATCAGTTCAACAAGTAGAAATGTCACGGGTAAAAGAGTTGATGCATATACGCAGGGAAGAAGCTGCGCAACGACTTTCCTTTAGTAGAGAAAAATTGCGCATCGTGGTCTCTAATGGTGAACCCGAGCAAAAATCGGTATCAGTTCAACAAGTAGAAATATCACGGCTAAAGAGTTGATGCATATACGCAGGGAAGAAGCTGCGCAACGACTTTCCTTTAGTAGAGAAAAATTGCGCATCGTGGTCTCTTATGGTGAACCCGAGCAGAAATCGGTATCAGTTCAACAAGTAGAAATGTCACGGGTAAAAGAGTTGATGCATATACGCAGGGAAGAAGCTGCGCAACGGCTTTCCTTTAGTAGAGAAAAATTCCGCATCGGGGTCTCTAATGGTGAACCCGAGCAGAAATCGGTATCAGTTCAACAAGTAGAAATGTCATGGGTAAAAGAGTTGATGCATATACGCAGGGAAGAAGCTGCGCAACGACTTTCCTTTAGTAGAGAAAAATTGCGCATCGTGGTCTCTAATGGTGAACCCGAGCAGAAATCGGTATCAGTTCAACAAGTAGAAATATTACGGGTAAGAGAGTTGATGCATATACGCAGGGAAGAAGCTGCGCAACGACTTTCCTTTAGTAGAGAAAAATTGCGCATCGTGGTCTCTAATGGTGAACCCGAGCAGAAATCGGTATCAGTTCAACAAGTAGAAATGTCAGGGGTAAAAGAGTTGATGCATATACGCAGGGAAGAAGCTGCGCAACGACTTTCCTTTAGTAGAGAAAAATTGCGCATCGTGGTCTCTAATGGTGAACCCGAGCAGAAATCGGTATCAGTTCAACAAGTAGAAATATCACGGGAAAAGAGTTGATGCATATACGCAGGGGAGAAGCTGTGCAACGACTTTCCTTTAGTAGAGAAAAATTGAGCATCGTGGTCTCTAATGGTGAACCCGAGCAGAAATCGGTATCAGTTCAACAAGTAGAAATATCACGGGAAAAGAGTGGATGCATATACGCAGGGGAGAAGCTGCGCAACGACTTTCCTTTAGTAGAGAAAAATTGCGCATCGTGGTCTCTAATGGTGAACCCGAGCAGAAATCAGTATCAGTTCAACAAGTAGAAATGTCACGGGTAAAAGAGTTGATGCATATACGCAGGGAAGAAGCTGCGCAACGGCTTTCCTTTAGTAGAGGAAAATTGCGCATCTTGGTCTCTAATGGTGAACCCGAGCAGAAATCGGTATCAGTTCAACAAGTAGAAATATCACGGGAAAAGAGTTGATGCATATACGCAGGGGAGAAGCTGCGCAACGACTTTCCTTTAGTAGAGAAAAATTGCGCATCGTGGTGTCTAATGGTGAACCCGAGCAGAAATCGTATCAGTTCAACAAGTAGAAATATCACGGGTAAAAGAGTTGATGCATATATGCAGGGAAGAAGCTGCGCAACGACTTTCCTTTAGTAGAGAAAAATTGCGCATCGTGGTCTCTAATGGTGAACCCGAGCAGAAATCGGTATCAGTTCAACAAGTAGAAATGTCACGGGTAAAAGAGTTGATGCATATACGCAAGGAAAGAAGCTGCGCAACGACTTTCCTTTAGTAGAGAAAAATTGCGCATCGTGGTCTCTAATGGTGAACCCGAGCAGAAATCGGTATCAGTTCAACAAGTAAAAATGTCACGGGTAAAAGAGTGGATGCATATACGCAGGGAAGAAGCTGCGCAACGACTTTCCTTTAGTAGAGAAAAATTGCGCATCGTGGTCTCTAATGGTGAACCCGAGCAGAAATCGGTATCAGTTCAACAAGTAGAAATGTCACGGGTAAAAGAGTTGATGCATATACGCAGTGAAGAAGCTGCGCAACGACTTTCCTTTAGTAGAGAAAAATGACGCATCGTGGTCTCTAATGGTGAACCCGAGCAGAAATCGGTATCAGTTCAACAAGTAGAAATGTCACGGGTAAAAGAGTTGATGCATATACGCAGGGAAGAAGCTGCGCAACGACTTTCCTTTAGTAGAGAAAAATTGCGCATCGTGGTCTCTAATGGTGAACCCGAGCAGAAATCGGTATCAGTTCAACAAGAAGAAATGTCACGGGTAAAAGAGTTGATGCATATACGCAGGGAAGAAGCTGCGCAACGGCTTTCCTTTAGTAGAGAAAAATAGCGCATCGGGGTCTCTAATGGTGAACCCGAGCAGAAATCGGTATCAGTTCAACAAGTAGAAATGTCACGGGTAAAAGAGTTGATGCATATACGCAGGGAAGAAGCTGCGCAACGACTTTCCTTTAGTAGAGAAAAATTGCGCATCGTGGTGCTCTTTAATGGTGAACCCGAGCAGAAATCGGTATCAGTTCAACAAGTAGAAATGTCACGGGTAAAAGAGTTGATGCATATACGCAGGAAAGAAGCTGCGCGACGACGTTCCTTTAGTAGAGAAAAATTGCGCATCGTGGTCTCTAATGGTGAACCCGAGCAGAAATCGGTATCAGTTCAACAAGTAGAAATGTCACGGGTAAAAGAGTTGATGCATATACGCAGGGAAGAAGCTGCGCAACGGCTTTCCTTTAGTAGAGAAAAATTGCGCATCGTGGTCTCTAATGGTGAACCCGAGCAGAAATAGGTATCAGTTCAACAAGTAGAAATGTCACGGGTAAACGAGTTGATGCATATACGCACGGAAGAAGCTGCGCAACGACTTTCCTTTAGTAGAGAAAAATTGCGCATCGTGGTCTCTAATGGTGAACCCGAGCAGAAATTGGTATCAGTTCAACAAGTAGAAATGTCACGGGTAAAAGAGTTGATGCATATACGCAGGGAAGAAGCTGCGCAACGACTTTTACAAGTAGAAATGTCACGGGTAAAAGAGTTGATGCATATACGCAGGGAAGAAGCTGCGCAACGACTTTCCTTTAGTAGAGAAAAATTGCGCATCGTGGTCTCTAATGGTGAACCCGAGCAGAAATCAGTATCAGTTCAACAAGTAGAAATATTACGGGTAAAAGAGTTGATGCATATACGCAGGGAAGAAGCTGCGCAACGACTTTTTTTTAGTAGAGAAAAATTGCGCATCGTGGTCTCTATTGGTGAACCCGAGCAGAAATTGGTATCAGTTCAACAAGTACAAATGTCACGGGTAAAAGAGTTGATGCATATACGCAGGGAAGAAGCTGCGCAACGGCTTTCCTTTAGTAGAGAAAAATTGCGCATCGTGGTCTCTAATGGTGAAATCGAGCAGAAATAGGTATCAGTTCAACAAGTAGAAATGTCACGGTTAAACGAGTTGATGCATATACGCAGGGAAGAAGCTGCGCAACGACTTTCCTTTAGTAGAGAAAAATTGCGCATTGTGGTCTCTAATGGTGAACCCGAGAAGAAATTGGTATCAGTTCAACAAGTAGAAATGTCACGGGTAAAAGAGTTGATGCATATACGCAGGGAAGAAGCTGCGCAACGACTTTTACAAGTAGAAATGTCACGGGTAAAAGAGTTGATGCATATACGCAGGGAAGAAGCTGCGCAACGACTTTCCTTTAGTAGAGAAAAATTGCGCATCGTGGTCTCTAATGGTGAACCCGAGCAGAAATTGGTATCAGTTCAACAAGTAGAAATGTCACGGGTAAAAGAGTTGATGCATATACGCAGGGAAGAAGCTGCGCAACGACTTTTACAAGTAGAAATGTCACGGGTAAAAGAGTTGATGCATATACGCAGGGAAGAAGCTGCGCAACGACTTTCCTTTAGTAGAGAAAAATTGCGCTTCGTGGTCTCTAATGGTGAACCCGAGCAGAAATCGGTATCAGTTCAACAAGTAAAATGTCACGGGTAAAAGAGTTGATGCATATACGCAGGGAAGAAGCTGCGCAACGACTTTCCTTTAGTAGAGAAAAATTGCGCATCGTGGTCTCTAATGGTGAACCCGAGCAAAAATCGGTATCAGTTCAACAAGTAGAAATGTCATGGGTAAAAGAGTTGATGCATATACGCAGGGAAGAAGCTGCGCAACGACTTTCCTTTAGTAGAGAAAAATTGCGCATCGTGGTCTCTAATGGTGAACCCGAGCAGAAATCGGTATCAGTTCAACAAGTAGAAATGTCACGGGTAAAAGAGTTGATGCATATACGCAGGGAAGAAGCTGCGCAACGGCTTTCCTTTAGTAGAGAAAAATTCCGCATCGGGGTCTCTAATGGTGAACCCGAGCAAAAATCGGTATCAGTTCAACAAGTAGAAATATCACGGCTAAAGAGTTGATGCATATACGCAGGGAAGAAGCTGCGCAACGACTTTCCTTTAGTAGAGAAAAATTGCGCATCGTGGTCTCTAATGGTGAACCCGAGCAGAAATCGGTATCAGTTCAACAAGTAGAAATATTACGGGTAAGAGAGTTGATGCATATACGCAGGGAAGAAGCTGCGCAACGACTTTCCTTTAGTAGAGAAAAATTGCGCATCGTGGTCTCTAATGGTGAACCCGAGCAGAAATCGGTATCAGTTCAACAAGTAGAAATGTCACGGGTAAAAGAGTTGATGCATATACGCAGGGAAGAAGCTGCGCAACGACTTTCCTTTAGTAGAGAAAAATTGCGCATCGTGGTCTCTAATGGTGAACCCGAGCAAAAATCGGTATCAGTTCAACAAGTAGAAATATCACGGCTAAAGAGTTGATGCATATACGCAGGGAAGAAGCTGCGCAACGACTTTCCTTTAGTAGAGAAAAATTGCGCATCGTGGTCTCTTATGGTGAACCCGAGCAGAAATCGGTATCAGTTCAACAAGTAGAAATGTCACGGGTAAAAGAGTTGATGCATATACGCAGGGAAGAAGCTGCGCAACGGCTTTCCTTTAGTAGAGAAAAATTCCGCATCGGGGTCTCTAATGGTGAACCCGAGCAGAAATCGGTATCAGTTCAACAAGTAGAAATGTCATGGGTAAAAGAGTTGATGCATATACGCAGGGAAGAAGCTGCGCAACGACTTTCCTTTAGTAGAGAAAAATTGCGCATCGTGGTCTCTAATGGTGAACCCGAGCAGAAATCGGTATCAGTTCAACAAGTAGAAATATTACGGGTAAGAGAGTTGATGCATATACGCAGGGAAGAAGCTGCGCAACGACTTTCCTTTAGTAGAGAAAAATTGCGCATCGTGGTCTCTAATGGTGAACCCGAGCAGAAATCGGTATCAGTTCAACAAGTAGAAATGTCAGGGGTAAAAGAGTTGATGCATATACGCAGGGAAGAAGCTGCGCAACGACTTTCCTTTAGTAGAGAAAAATTGCGCATCGTGGTCTCTAATGGTGAACCCGAGCAGAAATCGGTATCAGTTCAACAAGTAGAAATATCACGGGAAAAGAGTTGATGCATATACGCAGGGGAGAAGCTGTGCAACGACTTTCCTTTAGTAGAGAAAAATTGAGCATCGTGGTCTCTAATGGTGAACCCGAGCAGAAATCGGTATCAGTTCAACAAGTAGAAATATCACGGGAAAAGAGTGGATGCATATACGCAGGGGAGAAGCTGCGCAACGACTTTCCTTTAGTAGAGAAAAATTGCGCATCGTGGTCTCTAATGGTGAACCCGAGCAGAAATCAGTATCAGTTCAACAAGTAGAAATGTCACGGGTAAAAGAGTTGATGCATATACGCAGGGAAGAAGCTGCGCAACGGCTTTCCTTTAGTAGAGGAAAATTGCGCATCTTGGTCTCTAATGGTGAACCCGAGCAGAAATCGGTATCAGTTCAACAAGTAGAAATATCACGGGAAAAGAGTTGATGCATATACGCAGGGGAGAAGCTGCGCAACGACTTTCCTTTAGTAGAGAAAAATTGCGCATCGTGGTGTCTAATGGTGAACCCGAGCAGAAATCGTATCAGTTCAACAAGTAGAAATATCACGGGTAAAAGAGTTGATGCATATATGCAGGGAAGAAGCTGCGCAACGACTTTCCTTTAGTAGAGAAAAATTGCGCATCGTGGTCTCTAATGGTGAACCCGAGCAGAAATCGGTATCAGTTCAACAAGTAGAAATGTCACGGGTAAAAGAGTTGATGCATATACGCAAGGAAAGAAGCTGCGCAACGACTTTCCTTTAGTAGAGAAAAATTGCGCATCGTGGTCTCTAATGGTGAACCCGAGCAGAAATCGGTATCAGTTCAACAAGTAAAAATGTCACGGGTAAAAGAGTGGATGCATATACGCAGGGAAGAAGCTGCGCAACGACTTTCCTTTAGTAGAGAAAAATTGCGCATCGTGGTCTCTAATGGTGAACCCGAGCAGAAATCGGTATCAGTTCAACAAGTAGAAATGTCACGGGTAAAAGAGTTGATGCATATACGCAGTGAAGAAGCTGCGCAACGACTTTCCTTTAGTAGAGAAAAATGACGCATCGTGGTCTCTAATGGTGAACCCGAGCAGAAATCGGTATCAGTTCAACAAGTAGAAATGTCACGGGTAAAAGAGTTGATGCATATACGCAGGGAAGAAGCTGCGCAACGACTTTCCTTTAGTAGAGAAAAATTGCGCATCGTGGTCTCTAATGGTGAACCCGAGCAGAAATCGGTATCAGTTCAACAAGAAGAAATGTCACGGGTAAAAGAGTTGATGCATATACGCAGGGAAGAAGCTGCGCAACGGCTTTCCTTTAGTAGAGAAAAATAGCGCATCGGGGTCTCTAATGGTGAACCCGAGCAGAAATCGGTATCAGTTCAACAAGTAGAAATGTCACGGGTAAAAGAGTTGATGCATATACGCAGGGAAGAAGCTGCGCAACGACTTTCCTTTAGTAGAGAAAAATTGCGCATCGTGGTCTCTAATGGTGAACCCGAGCAGAAATCGGTATCAGTTCAACAAGTAGAAATATCACGGGAAAAGAGTTGATGCATATACGCAGGGGAGAAGCTGCGCAACGACTTTCCTTTAGTAGAGAAAAATTGAGCATCGTGGTCTCTAATGGTGAACCCGAGCAGAAATCGGCATCAGTTCAACAAGTAGAAATATCACGGGAAAAGAGTTGATGCATATACGCAGGGGAGAAGCTGCGCAACGACTCTCCTTTAGTAGAGAAAAATTGCGCATCGTGGTCTCTAATGGTGAACCCGAGCAGAAATCAGTATCAGTTCAACAAGTAGAAATGTCACGGGTAAAAGAGTTGATGCATATACGCAGGGAAGAAGCTGCGCAACGGCTTTCCTTTAGTAGAGAAAAATTGCGCATCTTGGTCTCTAATGGTGAACCCGAGCAGAAATCGGTATCAGTTCAACAAGTAGAAATATCACGGGAAAAGAGTTGATGCATATACGCAGGGGAGAAGCTGCGCAACGACTTTCCTTTAGTAGAGAAAAATTGCGCATCGTGGTGTCTAATGGTGAACCCGAGCAGAAATCAGTATCAGTTCAACAAGTAGAAATATCACGGGTAAAAGAGTTGATGCATATATGCAGGGAAGAAGCTGCGCAACGACTTTCCTTTAGTAGAGAAAAATTGCGCATCGTGGTCTCTAATGGTGAACCCGAGCAGAAATCGGTATCAGTTCAACAAGTAGAAATGTCACGGGTAAAAGAGTTGATGCATATACGCAAGGAAAGAAGCTGAGCAACGACTTTCCTTTAGTAGAGAAAAATTGCGCATCGTGGTCTCTAATGGTGAACCCGAGCAGAAATCGGTATCAGTTCAACAAGTAGAAATGTCACGGGTAAAAGAGTTGATGCATATACGCAAGGAAAGAAGCTGCGCAACGACTTTCCTTTAGTAGAGAAAAATTGCGCATCGTGGTCTCTAATGGTGAACCCGAGCAGAAATCGGTATCAGTTCAACAAGTAGAAATGTCACGGGTAAAAGAGTGGATGCATATACGCAGGGAAGAAGCTGCGCAACGACTTTCCTTTAGTAGAGAAAAATTGCGCATCGTGGTCTCTAATGGTGAACCCGAGCAGAAATCGGTATCAGTTCAACAAGTAGAAATGTCACGGGTAAAAGAGTTGATGCATATACGCAGTGAAGAAGCTGCGCAACGACTTTCCTTTAGTAGAGAAAAATGACGCATCGTGGTCTCTAATGGTGAACCCGAGCAGAAATCGGTATCAGTTCAACAAGTAGAAATGTCACGGGTAAAAGAGTTGATGCATATACGCAGGGAAGAAGCTGCGCAACGGCTTTCCTTTAGTAGAGAAAAATTGCGCATCTTGGTCTCTAATGGTGAACCCGAGCAGAAATCGGTATCAGTTCAACAAGTAGAAATATCACGGGAAAAGAGTTGATGCATATACGCAGGGAAGAAGCTGCGCAACGGCTTTCCTTTAGTAGAGAAAAATTGCGCATCGTGGTCTCATAATGGTGAACCCGAGTAGAAATCGGTATCAGTTCAACAAGTAGAAATGTCACGGGTAAAAGAGTTGATGCATATACGCAGGGAAGAAGCTGCGCAACGGCTTTCCTTTAGTAGAGAAAAATTCCGCATCGGGGTCTCTAATGGTGAACCCGAGCAGAAATCGGTATCAGTTCAACAAGTAGAAATATAACGGGTAAAAGAGTTGATGCATATATGCAGGGAAGAAGCTGCGCAACGACTTTCCTTTAGTAGAGAAAAATTGCGCATCGTGGTCTCTAATGGTGAACCCGAGCAGAAATCGGTATCAGTTCAACAAGTAGAAATGTCACGGGTAAAAGAGTTGATGCATATACGCAAGGAAAGAAGCTGCGCAACGACTTTCCTTTAGTAGAGAAAAATTGCGCATCGTGGTCTCTAATGGTGAACCCGAGCAGAAATCGGTATCAGTTCAACAAGTAGAAATGTCACGGGTAAAAGAGTGGATGCATATACGCAGGGAAGAAGCTGCGCAACGACTTTCCTTTAGAAGAGAAAAATTGCGCATCGTGGTCTCTAATGGTGAACCCGAGCAGAAATCGGTATCAGTTCAACAAGTAGAAATGTCACGGGTAAAAGAGTTGATGCATATACGCAGTGAAGAAGCTGCGCAACGACTTTCCTTTAGTAGAGAAAAATGACGCATCGTGGTCTCTAATGGTGAACCCGAGCAGAAATCGGTATCAGTTCAACAAGTAGAAATGTCACGGGTAAAAGAGTTGATGCATATACGCAGGGAAGAAGCTGCGCAACGGCTTTCCTTTAGTAGAGAAAAATTCCGCATCGGGGTCTCTAATGGTGAACCCGAGCAGAAATCGGTATCAGTTCAACAAGTAGAAATGTCATGGGTAAAAGAGTTGATGCATATACGCAGGGAAGAAGCTGCGCAACGGCTTTCCTTTAGTAGAGAAAAATAGCGCATCGGGGTCTCTAATGGTGAACCCGAGCAGAAATCGGTATCAGTTCAACAAGTAGAAATGTCACGGGTAAAAGAGTTGATGCATATACGCAGGGAAGAAGCTGCGCAACGACTTTCCTTTAGTAGAGAAAAATTGCGCATCGTGCTCTCTAATGGTGAACCCGAGCAGAAATCGGTATCAGTTCAACAAGTAGAAATATCACGGGAAAAGAGTTGATGCATATACGCAGGGGAGAAGCTGCGCAACGACTTTCCTTTAGTAGAGAAAAATTGCGCATCGTGGTGTCTAATGGTGAACCCGAGCAGAAATCGGTATCAGTTCAACAAGTAGAAATATCACGGGTAAAAGAGTTGATGCATATATGCAGGGAAGAAGCTGCGCAACGACTTTCCTTTAGTAGAGAAAAATTGCGCATCGTGGTCTCTAATGGTGAACCCGAGCAGAAATCGGTATCAGTTCAACAAGTAGAAATGTCACGGGTAAAAGAGTTGATGCATATACGCAAGGAAAGAAGCTGCGCAACGACTTTCCTTTAGTAGAGAAAAATTGCGCATCGTGGTCTCTAATGGTGAACCCGAGCAGAAATCGGTATCAGTTCAACAAGTAGAAATGTCACGGGTAAAAGAGTGGATGCATATACGCAGGGAAGAAGCTGCGCAACGACTTTCCTTTAGTAGAGAAAAATTGCGCATCGTGGTCTCTAATGGTGAACCCGAGCAGAAATCGGTATCAGTTCAACAAGTAGAAATGTCACGGGTAAAAGAGTTGATGCATATACGCAGTGAAGAAGCTGCGCAACGACTTTCCTTTAGTAGAGAAAAATGACGCATCGTGGTCTCTAATGGTGAACCCGAGCAGAAATCGGTATCAGTTCAACAAGTAGAAATGTCACGGGTAAAAGAGTTGATGCATATACGCAGGGAAGAAGCTGCGCAACGGCTTTCCTTAAGTAGAGAAAAATTCCGCATCGGGGTCTATAATGGTGAACCCGAGCAGAAATCGGTATCAGTTCAACAAGTAGAAATGTCATGGGTAAAAGAGTTGATGCATATACGCAGGGAAGAAGCTGCGCAACGGCTTTCCTTTAGTAGAGAAAAATAGCGCATCGGGGTCTCTAATGGTGAACCCGAGCAGAAATCGGTATCAGTTCAACAAGTAGAAATGTCACGGGTAAAAGAGTTGATGCATATACGCAGTGAAGAAGCTGCGCAACGACTTTCCTTTAGTAGAGAAAAATGACGCATCGTGGTCTCTAATGGTGAACCCGAGCAGAAATCGGTATCAGTTCAACAAGTAGAAATGTCACGGGTAAAAGAGTTGATGCATATACGCAGGGAAGAAGCTGCGCAACGGCTTTCCTTTAGTAGAGAAAAATTGCGCATCTTGGTCTCTAATGGTGAACCCGAGCAGAAATCGGTATCAGTTCAACAAGTAGAAATGTCACGGGTAAAAGAGTTGATGCATATACGCAAGGAAAGAAGCTGCGCAACGACTTTCCTTTAGTAGAGAAAAATTGCGCATCGTGGTCTCTAATGGTGAACCCGAGCAGAAATCGGTATCAGTTCAACAAGTAGAAATGTCACGGGTAAAAGAGTGGATGCATATACGCAGGGAAGAAGCTGCGCAACGACTTTCCTTTAGTAGAGAAAAATTGCGCATCGTGGTCTCTAATGGTGAACCCGAGCAGAAATCGGTATCAGTTCAACAAGTAGAAATGTCACGGGTAAAAGAGTTGATGCATATACGCAGTGAAGAAGCTGCGCAACGACTTTCCTTTAGTAGAGAAAAATGACGCATCGTGGTCTCTAATGGTGAACCCGAGCAGAAATCGGTATCAGTTCAACAAGTAGAAATGTCACGGGTAAAAGAGTTGATGCATATACGCAGGGAAGAAGCTGCGCAACGGCTTTCCTTTAGTAGAGAAAAATTCCGCATCGGGGTCTCTAATGGTGAACCCGAGCAGAAATCGGTATCAGTTCAACAAGTAGAAATGTCATGGGTAAAAGAGTTGATGCATATACGCAGGGAAGAAGCTGCGCAACGGCTTTCCTTTAGTAGAGAAAAATAGCGCATCGGGGTCTCTAATGGTGAACCCGAGCAGAAATCGGTATCAGTTCAACAAGTAGAAATGTCACGGGTAAAAGAGTTGATGCATATACGCAGGGAAGAAGCTGCGCAACGACTTTCCTTTAGTAGAGAAAAATTGCGCATCGTGGTCTCTAATGGTGAACCCGAGCAGAAATCGGTATCAGTTCAACAAGTAGAAATATCACGGGAAAAGAGTTGATGCATATACGCAGGGGAGAAGCTGCGCAACGACTTTCCTTTAGTAGAGAAAAATTGCGCATCGTGGTGTCTAATGGTGAACCCGAGCAGAAATCGGTATCAGTTCAACAAGTAGAAATATCACGGGTAAAAGAGTTGATGCATATATGCAGGGAAGAAGCTGCGCAACGACTTTCCTTTAGTAGAGAAAAATTGCGCATCGTGGTCTCTAATGGTGAACCCGAGCAGAAATCGGTATCAGTTCAACAAGTAGAAATGTCACGGGTAAAAGAGTTGATGCATATACGCAAGGAAAGAAGCTGCGCAACGACTTTCCTTTAGTAGAGAAAAATTGCGCATCGTGGTCTCTAATGGTGAACCCGAGCAGAAATCGGTATCAGTTCAACAAGTAGAAATGTCACGGGTAAAAGAGTGGATGCATATACGCAGGGAAGAAGCTGCGCAACGACTTTCCTTTAGTAGAGAAAAATTGCGCATCGTGGTCTCTAATGGTGAACCCGAGCAGAAATCGGTATCAGTTCAACAAGTAGAAATGTCACGGGTAAAAGAGTTGATGCATATACGCAGTGAAGAAGCTGCGCAACGACTTTCCTTTAGTAGAGAAAAATGACGCATCGTGGTCTCTAATGGTGAACCCGAGCAGAAATCGGTATCAGTTCAACAAGTAGAAATGTCACGGGTAAAAGAGTTGATGCATATACGCAGGGAAGAAGCTGCGCAACGGCTTTCCTTTAGTAGAGAAAAATTCCGCATCGGGGTCTCTAATGGTGAACCCGAGCAGAAATCGGTATCAGTTCAACAAGTAGAAATGTCATGGGTAAAAGAGTTGATGCATATACGCAGGGAAGAAGCTGCGCAACGGCTTTCCTTTAGTAGAGAAAAATAGCGCATCGGGGTCTCTAATGGTGAACCCGAGCAGAAATCGGTATCAGTTCAACAAGTAGAAATGTCACGGGTAAAAGAGTTGATGCATATACGCAGTGAAGAAGCTGCGCAACGACTTTCCTTTAGTAGAGAAAAATGACGCATCGTGGTCTCTAATGGTGAACCCGAGCAGAAATCGGTATCAGTTCAACAAGTAGAAATGTCACGGGTAAAAGAGTTGATGCATATACGCAGGGAAGAAGCTGCGCAACGGCTTTCCTTTAGTAGAGAAAAATTGCGCATCTTGGTCTCTAATGGTGAACCCGAGCAGAAATCGGTATCAGTTCAACAAGTAGAAATGTCACGGGTAAAAGAGTTGATGCATATACGCAGGGAAGAAGCTGCGCAACGGCTTTCCTTTAGTAGAGAAAAATTGCGCATCTTGGTCTCTAATGGTGAACCCGAGCAGAAATCGGTATCAGTTCAACAAGTAGAAATATCACGGGAAAAGAGTTGATGCATATACGCAGGGAAGAAGCTGCGCAACGACTTTCCTTTAGTAGAGAAAAATTGCGCATCGTGGTCTCTAATGGTGAACCCGAGCAGAAATCGGTATCAGTTCAACAAGTAGAAATGTCACGGGTAAAAGAGTTGATGCATATACGCAGGGAAGAAGCTGCGCAACGACTTTCCTTTAGTAGAGAAAAATTGCGCATCGTGGTCTCTAATGGTGAACCCGAGCAGAAATCGGTATCAGTTCAACAACTAGAAATGTCACGGGTAAAAGAGTTGATGCATATACGCAAGGAAAGAAGCTGCGCAACGACTTTCCTTTAGTAGAGAAAAATTGCGCATCGTGGTCTCTAATGGTGAACCCGAGCAGAAATCGGTATCAGTTCAACAAGTAGAAATGTCACGGGTAAAAGAGTGGATGCATATACGCAGGGAAGAAGCTGCGCAACGACTTTCCTTTAGTAGAGAAAAATTGCGCATCGTGGTCTCTAATGGTGAACCCGAGCAGAAATCGGTATCAGTTCAACAAGTAGAAATGTCACGGGTAAAAGAGTTGATGCATATACGCAGTGAAGAAGCTGCGCAACGACTTTCCTTTAGTAGAGAAAAATGACGCATCGTGGTCTCTAATGGTGAACCCGAGCAGAAATCGGTATCAGTTCAACAAGTAGAAATGTCACGGGTAAAAGAGTTGATGCATATACGCAGGGAAGAAGCTGCGCAACGGCTTTCCTTTAGTAGAGAAAAATTGCGCATCTTGGTCTCTAATGGTGAACCCGAGCAGAAATCGGTATCAGTTCAACAAGTAGAAATATCACGGGAAAAGAGTTGATGCATATACGCAGGGAAGAAGCTGCGCAACGGCTTTCCTTTAGTAGAGAAAAATTGCGCATCGTGGTCTCATAATGGTGAACCCGAGTAGAAATCGGTATCAGTTCAACAAGTAGAAATGTCACGGGTAAAAGAGTTGATGCATATACGCAGGGAAGAAGCTGCGCAACGGCTTTCCTTTAGTAGAGAAAAATTCCGCATCGGGGTCTCTAATGGTGAACCCGAGCAGAAATCGGTATCAGTTCAACAAGTAGAAATATCACGGGTAAAAGAGTTGATGCATATATGCAGGGAAGAAGCTGCGCAACGACTTTCCTTTAGTAGAGAAAAATTGCGCATCGTGGTCTCTAATGGTGAACCCGAGCAGAAATCGGTATCAGTTCAACAAGTAGAAATGTCACGGGTAAAAGAGTTGATGCATATACGCAAGGAAAGAAGCTGCGCAACGACTTTCCTTTAGTAGAGAAAAATTGCGCATCGTGGTCTCTAATGGTGAACCCGAGCAGAAATCGGTATCAGTTCAACAAGTAGAAATGTCACGGGTAAAAGAGTGGATGCATATACGCAGGGAAGAAGCTGCGCAACGACTTTCCTTTAGTAGAGAAAAATTGCGCATCGTGGTCTCTAATGGTGAACCCGAGCAGAAATCGGTATCAGTTCAACAAGTAGAAATGTCACGGGTAAAAGAGTTGATGCATATACGCAGTGAAGAAGCTGCGCAACGACTTTCCTTTAGTAGAGAAAAATGACGCATCGTGGTCTCTAATGGTGAACCCGAGCAGAAATCGGTATCAGTTCAACAAGTAGAAATGTCACGGGTAAAAGAGTTGATGCATATACGCAGGGAAGAAGCTGCGCAACGGCTTTCCTTTAGTAGAGAAAAATTCCGCATCGGGGTCTCTAATGGTGAACCCGAGCAGAACTCGGTATCAGTTCAACAAGTAGAAATGTCATGGGTAAAAGAGTTGATGCATATACGCAGGGAAGAAGCTGCGCAACGGCTTTCCTTTAGTAGAGAAAAATAGCGCATCGGGGTCTCTAATGGTGAACCCGAGCAGAAATCGGTATCAGTTCAACACGTAGAAATGTCACGGGTAAAAGAGTTGATGCATATACGCAGGGAAGAAGCTGCGCAACGACTTTCCTTTAGTAGAGAAAAATTGCGCATCGTGGTCTCTAATGGTGAACCCGAGCAGAAATCGGTATCAGTTCAACAAGTAGAAATATCACGGGAAAAGAGTTGATGCATATACGCAGGGGAGAAGCTGCGCAACGACTTTCCTTTAGTAGAGAAAAATTGCGCATCGTGGTGTCTAATGGTGAACCCGAGCAGAAATCGGTATCAGTTCAACAAGTAGAAATATCACGGGTAAAAGAGTTGATGCATATATGCAGGGAAGAAGCTGCGCAACGACTTTCCTTTAGTAGAGAAAAATTGCGCATCGTGGTCTCTAATGGTGAACCCGAGCAGAAATCGGTATCAGTTCAACAAGTAGAAATGTCACGGGTAAAAGAGTTGATGCATATACGCAAGGAAAGAAGCTGCGCAACGACTTTCCTTTAGTAGAGAAAAATTGCGCATCGTGGTCTCTAATGGTGAACCCGAGCAGAAATCGGTATCAGTTCAACAAGTAGAAATGTCACGGGTAAAAGAGTGGATGCATATACGCAGGGAAGAAGCTGCGCAACGACTTTCCTTTAGTAGAGAAAAATTGCGCATCGTGGTCTCTAATGGTGAACCCGAGCAGAAATCGGTATCAGTTCAACAAGTAGAAATGTCACGGGTAAAAGAGTTGATGCATATACGCAGTGAAGAAGCTGCGCAACGACTTTCCTTTAGTAGAGAAAAATGACGCATCGTGGTCTCTAATGGTGAACCCGAGCAGAAATCGGTATCAGTTCAACAAGTAGAAATGTCACGGGTAAAAGAGTTGATGCATATACGCAGGGAAGAAGCTGCGCAACGGCTTTCCTTTAGTAGAGAAAAATTCCGCATCGGGGTCTCTAATGGTGAACCCGAGCAGAAATCGGTATCAGTTCAACAAGTAGAAATGTCATGGGTAAAAGAGTTGATGCATATACGCAGGGAAGAAGCTGCGCAACGGCTTTCCTTTAGTAGAGAAAAATAGCGCATCGGGGTCTCTAATGGTGAACCCGAGCAGAAATCGGTATCAGTTCAACAAGTAGAAATGTCACGGGTAAAAGAGTTGATGCATATACGCAGTGAAGAAGCTGCGCAACGACTTTCCTTTAGTAGAGAAAAATGACGCATCGTGGTCTCTAATGGTGAACCCGAGCAGAAATCGGTATCAGTTCAACAAGTAGAAATGTCACGGGTAAAAGAGTTGATGCATATACGCAGGGAAGAAGCTGCGCAACGGCTTTCCTTTAGTAGAGAAAAATTGCGCATCTTGGTCTCTAATGGTGAACCCGAGCAGAAATCGGTATCAGTTCAACAAGTAGAAATATCACGGGAAAAGAGTTGATGCATATACGCAGGGAAGAAGCTGCGCAACGGCTTTCCTTTAGTAGAGAAAAATTGCGCATCGTGGTCTCATAATGGTGAACCCGAGTAGAAATCGGTATCAGTTCAACAAGTAGAAATGTCACGGGTAAAAGAGTTGATGCATATACGCAGGGAAGAAGCTGCGCAACGGCTTTCCTTTAGTAGAGAAAAATTCTGCATCGGGGTCTCTAATGGTGAACCCGAGCAGAAATCGGTATCAGTTCAACAAGTAGAAATGTCACGGGTAAAAGAGTGGATGCATATACGCAGGGAAGAAGCTGCGCAACGACTTTCCTTTAGTAGAGAAAAATTGCGCATCGTGGTCTCTAATGGTGAACCCGAGCAGAAATCGGTATCAGTTCAACAAGTAGAAATGTCACGGGTAAAAGAGTTGATGCATATACGCAGTGAAGAAGCTGCGCAACGACTTTCCTTTAGTAGAGAAAAATGACGCATCGTGGTCTCTAATGGTGAACCCGAGCAGAAATCGGTATCAGTTCAACAAGTAGAAATGTCACGGGTAAAAGAGTTGATGCATATACGCAGGGAAGAAGCTGCGCAACGGCTTTCCTTTAGTAGAGAAAAATTCCGCATCGGGGTCTCTAATGGTGAACCCGAGCAGAAATCGGTATCAGTTCAACAAGTAGAAATGTCATGGGTAAAAGAGTTGATGCATATACGCAGGGAAGAAGCTGCGCAACGGCTTTCCTTTAGTAGAGAAAAATAGCGCATCGGGGTCTCTAATGGTGAACCCGAGCAGAAATCGGTATCAGTTCAACAAGTAGAAATGTCACGGGTAAAAGAGTTGATGCATATACGAAGTGAAGAAGCTGCGCAACGACTTTCCTTTAGTAGAGAAAAATGACGCATCGTGGTCTCTAATGGTGAACCCGAGCAGAAATCGGTATCAGTTCAACAAGTAGAAATGTCACGGGTAAAAGAGTTGATGCATATACGCAGGGAAGAAGCTGCGCAACGGCTTTCCTTTAGTAGAGAAAAATTGCGCATCTTGGTCTCTAATGGTGAACCCGAGCAGAAATCGGTATCAGTTCAACAAGTAGAAATATCACGGGAAAAGAGTTGATGCATATACGCAGGGAAGAAGCTGCGCAACGGCTTTCCTTTAGTAGAGAAAAATTGCGCATCGTGGTCTCATAATGGTGAACCCGAGTAGAAATCGGTATCAGTTCAACAAGTAGAAATGTCACGGGTAAAAGAGTTGATGCATATACGCAGGGAAGAAGCTGCGCAACGGCTTTCCTTTAGTAGAGAAAAATTCTGCATCGGGGTCTCTAATGGTGAACCCGAGCAGAAATCGGTATCAGTTCAACAAGTAGAAATATCACGGGTAAAAGAGTTGATGCATATATGCAGGGAAGAAGCTGCGCAACGACTTTCCTTTAGTAGAGAAAAATTGCGCATCGTGGTCTCTAATGGTGAACCCGAGCAGAAATCGGTATCAGTTCAACAAGTAGAAATGTCACGGGTAAAAGAGTTGATGCATATACGCAAGGAAAGAAGCTGCGCAACGACTTTCCTTTAGTAGAGAAAAATTGCGCATCGTGGTCTCTAATGGTGAACCCGAGCAGAAATCGGTATCAGTTCAACAAGTAGAAATGTCACGGGTAAAAGAGTGGATGCATATACGCAGGGAAGAAGCTGCGCAACGACTTTCCTTTAGTAGAGAAACATTGCGCATCGTGGTCTCTAATGGTGAACCCGAGCAGAAATCGGTATCAGTTCAACAAGTAGAAATGTCACGGGTAAAAGAGTTGATGCATATACGCAGGGAAGAAGCTGCGCAACGACTTTCCTTTAGTAGAGAAAAATTGCGCATCGTGGTCTCTAATGGTGAACCCGAGCAGAAATCGGTATCAGTTCAACAAGAAGAAATGTCACGGGTAAAAGAGTTGATGCATATACGCAGGGAAGAAGCTGCGCAACGGCTTTCCTTTAGTAGAGAAAAATAGCGCATCGGGGTCTCTAATGGTGAACCCGAGCAGAAATCGGTATCAGTTCAACAAGTAGAAATGTCACGGGTAAAAGAGTTGATGCATATACGCAGGGAAGAAACTGCGCAACGGCTTTCCTTTAGTACAGAAAAATTGCGCATCGTGGTCTCTATTGGTGAACCCGAGCAGAAATCGGTATCAGTTCAACAAGTAGAAATGTCCCGGGTAAAAGAGTGGATGCATATACGCAAGGAAAGAAGCTGCGCAACGACTTTCCTTTAGTAGAGAAAAATTGCGCATCGTGGTCTCTAATGGTGAACCCGAGCAGAAATCGGTATCAGTTCAACAAGTAGAAATGTCACGGGTAAAAGAGTGGATGCATATACGCAGGGAAGAAGCTGCGCAACGACTTTCCTTTAGTAGAGAAAAATTGCGCATCGTGGTCTCTAATGGTGAACCCGAGCAGAAATCGGTATCAGTTCAACAAGTAGAAATGTCACGGGTAAAAGAGTTGATGCATATACGCAGTGAAGAAGCTGCGCAACGACTTTCCTTTAGTAGAGAAAAATGACGCATCGTGGTCTCTAATGGTGAACCCGAGCAGAAATCGGTATCAGTTCAACAAGTAGAAATGTCACGGGTAAAAGAGTTGATGCATATACGCAGGGAAGAAGCTGCGCAACGGCTTTCCTTTAGTAGAGAAAAATTCCGCATCGGGGTCTCTAATGGTGAACCCGAGCAGAAATCGGTATCAGTTCAACAAGTAGAAATGTCATGGGTAAAAGAGTTGATGCATATACGCAGGGAAGAAGCTGCGCAACGGCTTTCCTTTAGTAGAGAAAAATAGCGCATCGGGGTCTCTAATGGTGAACCCGAGCAGAAATCGGTATCAGTTCAACAAGTAGAAATGTCACGGGTAAAAGAGTTGATGCATATACGCAGTGAAGAAGCTGCGCAACGACTTTCCTTTAGCAGAGAAAAATGACGCATCGTGGTCTCTAATGGTGAACCCGAGCAGAAATCGGTATCAGTTCAACAAGTAGAAATGTCACGGGTAAAAGAGTTGATGCATATACGCAGGGAAGAAGCTGCGCAACGGCTTTCCTTTAGTAGAGAAAAATTGCGCATCTTGGTCTCTAATGGTGAACCCGAGCAGAAATCGGTATCAGTTCAACAAGTAGAAATGTCACGGGTAAAAGAGTTGATGCATATACGCAGGGAAGAAGCTGCGCAACGGCTTTCCTTTAGTAGAGAAAAATTGCGCATCTTGGTCTCTAATGGTGAACCCGAGCAGAAATCGGTATCAGTTCAACAAGTAGAAATATCACGGGAAAAGAGTTGATGCATATACGCAGGGAAGAAGCTGCGCAACGACTTTCCTTTAGTAGAGAAAAATTGCGCATCGTGGTCTCTAATGGTGAACCCGAGCAGAAATCGGTATCAGTTCAACAAGTAGAAATGTCATGGGTAAAAGAGTTGATGCATATACGCAGGGAAGAAGCTGCGCAACGGCTTTCCTTTAGTAGAGAAAAATAGCGCATCGGGGTCTCTAATGGTGAACCCGAGCAGAAATCGGTATCAGTTCAACAAGTAGAAATGTCACGGGTAAAAGAGTGGATGCATATACGCAGGGAAGAAGCTGCGCAACGACTTTCCTTTAGTAGAGAAAAATTGCGCATCGTGGTCTCTAATGGTGAACCCGAGCAGAAATCGGTATCAGTTCAACAAGTAGAAATGTCACGGGTAAAAGAGTTGATGCATATACGCAGTGAAGAAGCTGCGCAACGACTTTCCTTTAGTAGAGAAAAATGACGCATCGTGGTCTCTAATGGTGAACCCGAGCAGAAATCGGTATCAGTTCAACAAGTAGAAATGTCACGGGTAAAAGAGTTGATGCATATACGCAGGGAAGAAGCTGCGCAACGGCTTTCCTTTAGTAGAGAAAAATTCCGCATCGGGGTCTCTAATGGTGAACCCGAGCAGAAATCGGTATCAGTTCAACAAGTAGAAATGTCATGGGTAAAAGAGTTGATGCATATACGCAGGGAAGAAGCTGCGCAACGGCTTTCCTTTAGTAGAGAAAAATAGCGCATCGGGGTCTCTAATGGTGAACCCGAGCAGAAATCGGTATCAGTTCAACAAGTAGAAATGTCACGGGTAAAAGAGTTGATGCATATACGAAGTGAAGAAGCTGCGCAACGACTTTCCTTTAGTAGAGAAAAATGACGCATCGTGGTCTCTAATGGTGAACCCGAGCAGAAATCGGTATCAGTTCAACAAGTAGAAATGTCACGGGTAAAAGAGTTGATGCATATACGCAGGGAAGAAGCTGCGCAACGGCTTTCCTTTAGTAGAGAAAAATTGCGCATCTTGGTCTCTAATGGTGAACCCGAGCAGAAATCGGTATCAGTTCAACAAGTAGAAATATCACGGGAAAAGAGTTGATGCATATACGCAGGGAAGAAGCTGCGCAACGGCTTTCCTTTAGTAGAGAAAAATTGCGCATCGTGGTCTCATAATGGTGAACCCGAGTAGAAATCGGTATCAGTTCAACAAGTAGAAATGTCACGGGTAAAAGAGTTGATGCATATACGCAGGGAAGAAGCTGCGCAACGGCTTTCCTTTAGTAGAGAAAAATTCTGCATCGGGGTCTCTAATGGTGAACCCGAGCAGAAATCGGTATCAGTTCAACAAGTAGAAATATCACGGGTAAAAGAGTTGATGCATATATGCAGGGAAGAAGCTGCGCAACGACTTTCCTTTAGTAGAGAAAAATTGCGCATCGTGGTCTCTAATGGTGAACCCGAGCAGAAATCGGTATCAGTTCAACAAGTAGAAATGTCACGGGTAAAAGAGTTGATGCATATACGCAAGGAAAGAAGCTGCGCAACGACTTTCCTTTAGTAGAGAAAAATTGCGCATCGTGGTCTCTAATGGTGAACCCGAGCAGAAATCGGTATCAGTTCAACAAGTAGAAATGTCACGGGTAAAAGAGTGGATGCATATACGCAGGGAAGAAGCTGCGCAACGACTTTCCTTTAGTAGAGAAAAATTGCGCATCGTGGTCTCTAATGGTGAACCCGAGCAGAAATCGGTATCAGTTCAACAAGTAGAAATGTCACGGGTAAAAGAGTTGATGCATATACGCAGGGAAGAAGCTGCGCAACGACTTTCCTTTAGTAGAGAAAAATTGCGCATCGTGGTCTCTAATGGTGAACCCGAGCAGAAATCGGTATCAGTTCAACAAGAAGAAATGTCACGGGTAAAAGAGTTGATGCATATACGCAGGGAAGAAGCTGCGCAACGGCTTTCCTTTAGTAGAGAAAAATAGCGCATCGGGGTCTCTAATGGTGAACCCGAGCAGAAATCGGTATCAGTTCAACAAGTAGAAATGTCACGGGTAAAAGAGTTGATGCATATACGCAGGGAAGAAACTGCGCAACGGCTTTCCTTTAGTACAGAAAAATTGCGCATCGTGGTCTCTATTGGTGAACCCGAGCAGAAATCGGTATCAGTTCAACAAGTAGAAATGTCCCGGGTAAAAGAGTGGATGCATATACGCAAGGAAAGAAGCTGCGCAACGACTTTCCTTTAGTAGAGAAAAATTGCGCATCGTGGTCTCTAATGGTGAACCCGAGCAGAAATCGGTATCAGTTCAACAAGTAGAAATGTCACGGGTAAAAGAGTGGATGCATATACGCAGGGAAGAAGCTGCGCAACGACTTTCCTTTAGTAGAGAAAAATTGCGCATCGTGGTCTCTAATGGTGAACCCGAGCAGAAATCGGTATCAGTTCAACAAGTAGAAATGTCACGGGTAAAAGAGTTGATGCATATACGCAGTGAAGAAGCTGCGCAACGACTTTCCTTTAGTAGAGAAAAATGACGCATCGTGGTCTCTAATGGTGAACCCGAGCAGAAATCGGTATCAGTTCAACAAGTAGAAATGTCACGGGTAAAAGAGTTGATGCATATACGCAGGGAAGAAGCTGCGCAACGGCTTTCCTTTAGTAGAGAAAAATTCCGCATCGGGGTCTCTAATGGTGAACCCGAGCAGAAATCGGTATCAGTTCAACAAGTAGAAATGTCATGGGTAAAAGAGTTGATGCATATACGCAGGGAAGAAGCTGCGCAACGGCTTTCCTTTAGTAGAGAAAAATAGCGCATCGGGGTCTCTAATGGTGAACCCGAGCAGAAATCGGTATCAGTTCAACAAGTAGAAATGTCACGGGTAAAAGAGTTGATGCATATACGCAGTGAAGAAGCTGCGCAACGACTTTCCTTTAGTAGAGAAAAATGACGCATCGTGGTCTCTAATGGTGAACCCGAGCAGAAATCGGTATCAGTTCAACAAGTAGAAATGTCACGGGTAAAAGAGTTGATGCATATACGCAGGGAAGAAGCTGCGCAACGGCTTTCCTTTAGTAGAGAAAAATTGCGCATCTTGGTCTCTAATGGTGAACCCGAGCAGAAATCGGTATCAGTTCAACAAGTAGAAATGTCACGGGTAAAAGAGTTGATGCATATACGCAGGGAAGAAGCTGCGCAACGGCTTTCCTTTAGTAGAGAAAAATTGCGCATCTTGGTCTCTAATGGTGAACCCGAGCAGAAATCGGTATCAGTTCAACAAGTAGAAATATCACGGGAAAAGAGTTGATGCATATACGCAGGGAAGAAGCTGCGCAACGACTTTCCTTTAGTAGAGAAAAATTGCGCATCGTGGTCTCTAATGGTGAACCCGAGCAGAAATCGGTATCAGTTCAACAAGTAGAAATGTCACGGGTAAAAGAGTTGATGCATATACGCAGGGAAGAAGCTGCGCAACGACTTTCCTTTAGTAGAGAAAAATTGCGCATCGTGGTCTCTAATGGTGAACCCGAGCAGAAATCGGTATCAGTTCAACAAGTAGAAATGTCACGGGTAAAAGAGTTGATGCATATACGCAAGGAAAGAAGCTGCGCAACGACTTTCCTTTAGTAGAGAAAAATTGCGCATCGTGGTCTCTAATGCTGAACCCGAGCAGAAATCGGTATCAGTTCAACAAGTAGAAATGTCACGGGTAAAAGAGTGGATGCATATACGCAGGGAAGAAGCTGCGCAACGACTTTCCTTTAGTAGAGAAAAATTGCGCATCGTGGTCTCTAATGGTGAACCCGAGCAGAAATCGGTATCAGTTCAACAAGTAGAAATGTCACGGGTAAAAGAGTTGATGCATATACGCAGTGAAGAAGCTGCGCAACGACTTTCCTTTAGTAGAGAAAAATGACGCATCGTGGTCTCTAATGGTGAACCCGAGCAGAAATCGGTATCAGTTCAACAAGTAGAAATGTCACGGGTAAAAGAGTTGATGCATATACGCAGGGAAGAAGCTGCGCAACGGCTTTCCTTTAGTAGAGAAAAATTGCGCATCTTGGTCTCTAATGGTGAACCCGAGCAGAAATCGGTATCAGTTCAACAAGTAGAAATATCACGGGAAAAGAGTTGATGCATATACGCAGGGAAGAAGCTGCGCAACGGCTTTCCTTTAGTAGAGAAAAATTGCGCATCGTGGTCTCATAATGGTGAACCCGAGTAGAAATCGGTATCAGTTCAACAAGTAGAAATGTCACGGGTAAAAGAGTTGATGCATATACGCAGGGAAGAAGCTGCGCAACGGCTTTCCTTTAGTAGAGAAAAATTCCGCATCGGGGTCTCTAATGGTGAACCCGAGCAGAAATCGGTATCAGTTCAACAAGTAGAAATATCACGGGTAAAAGAGTTGATGCATATATGCAGGGAAGAAGCTGCGCAACGACTTTCCTTTAGTAGAGAAAAATTGCGCATCGTGGTCTCTAATGGTGAACCCGAGCAGAAATCGGTATCAGTTCAACAAGTAGAAATGTCACGGGTAAAAGAGTTGATGCATATACGCAAGGAAAGAAGCTGCGCAACGACTTTCCTTTAGTAGAGAAAAATTGCGCATCGTGGTCTCTAATGGTGAACCCGAGCAGAAATCGGTATCAGTTCAACAAGTAGAAATGTCACGGGTAAAAGAGTGGATGCATATACGCAGGGAAGAAGCTGCGCAACGACTTTCCTTTAGTAGAGAAAAATTGCGCATCGTGGTCTCTAATGGTGAACCCGAGCAGAAATCGGTATCAGTTCAACAAGTAGAAATGTCACGGGTAAAAGAGTTGATGCATATACGCAGTGAAGAAGCTGCGCAACGACTTTCCTTTAGTAGAGAAAAATGACGCATCGTGGTCTCTAATGGTGAACCCGAGCAGAAATCGGTATCAGTTCAACAAGTAGAAATGTCACGGGTAAAAGAGTTGATGCATATACGCAGGGAAGAAGCTGCGCAACGGCTTTCCTTTAGTAGAGAAAAATTCCGCATCGGGGTCTCTAATGGTGAACCCGAGCAGAACTCGGTATCAGTTCAACAAGTAGAAATGTCATGGGTAAAAGAGTTGATGCATATACGCAGGGAAGAAGCTGCGCAACGGCTTTCCTTTAGTAGAGAAAAATAGCGCATCGGGGTCTCTAATGGTGAACCCGAGCAGAAATCGGTATCAGTTCAACACGTAGAAATGTCACGGGTAAAAGAGTTGATGCATATACGCAGGGAAGAAGCTGCGCAACGACTTTCCTTTAGTAGAGAAAAATTGCGCATCGTGGTCTCTAATGGTGAACCCGAGCAGAAATCGGTATCAGTTCAACAAGTAGAAATATCACGGGAAAAGAGTTGATGCATATACGCAGGGGAGAAGCTGCGCAACGACTTTCCTTTAGTAGAGAAAAATTGCGCATCGTGGTGTCTAATGGTGAACCCGAGCAGAAATCGGTATCAGTTCAACAAGTAGAAATATCACGGGTAAAAGAGTTGATGCATATATGCAGGGAAGAAGCTGCGCAACGACTTTCCTTTAGTAGAGAAAAATTGCGCATCGTGGTCTCTAATGGTGAACCCGAGCAGAAATCGGTATCAGTTCAACAAGTAGAAATGTCACGGGTAAAAGAGTTGATGCATATACGCAAGGAAAGAAGCTGCGCAACGACTTTCCTTTAGTAGAGAAAAATTGCGCATCGTGGTCTCTAATGGTGAACCCGAGCAGAAATCGGTATCAGTTCAACAAGTAGAAATGTCACGGGTAAAAGAGTGGATGCATATACGCAGGGAAGAAGCTGCGCAACGACTTTCCTTTAGTAGAGAAAAATTGCGCATCGTGGTCTCTAATGGTGAACCCGAGCAGAAATCGGTATCAGTTCAACAAGTAGAAATGTCACGGGTAAAAGAGTTGATGCATATACGCAGTGAAGAAGCTGCGCAACGACTTTCCTTTAGTAGAGAAAAATGACGCATCGTGGTCTCTAATGGTGAACCCGAGCAGAAATCGGTATCAGTTCAACAAGTAGAAATGTCACGGGTAAAAGAGTTGATGCATATACGCAGGGAAGAAGCTGCGCAACGGCTTTCCTTTAGTAGAGAAAAATTCCGCATCGGGGTCTCTAATGGTGAACCCGAGCAGAAATCGGTATCAGTTCAACAAGTAGAAATGTCATGGGTAAAAGAGTTGATGCATATACGCAGGGAAGAAGCTGCGCAACGGCTTTCCTTTAGTAGAGAAAAATAGCTCATCGGGGTCTCTAATGGTGAACCCGAGCAGAAATCGGTATCAGTTCAACAAGTAGAAATGTCACGGGTAAAAGAGTTGATGCATATACGCAGTGAAGAAGCTGCGCAACGACTTTCCTTTAGTAGAGAAAAATGACGCATCGTGGTCTCTAATGGTGAACCCGAGCAGAAATCGGTATCAGTTCAACAAGTAGAAATGTCACGGGTAAAAGAGTTGATGCATATACGCAAGGAAAGAAGCTGCGCAACGACTTTCCTTTAGTAGAGAAAAATTGCGCATCGTGGTCTCTAATGGTGAACCCGAGCAGAAATCGGTATCAGTTCAACAAGTAGAAATGTCACGGGTAAAAGAGTTGATGCATATACGCAGGGAAGAAGCTGCGCAACGGCTTTCCTTTAGTAGAGAAAAATTGCGCATCTTGGTCTCTAATGGTGAACCCGAGCAGAAATCGGTATCAGTTCAACAAGTAGAAATATCACGGGAAAAGAGTTGATGCATATACGCAGGGAAGAAGCTGCGCAACGGCTTTCCTTTAGTAGAGAAAAATTGCGCATCGTGGTCTCATAATGGTGAACCCGAGTAGAAATCGGTATCAGTTCAACAAGTAGAAATGTCACGGGTAAAAGAGTTGATGCATATACGCAGGGAAGAAGCTGCGCAACGGCTTTCCTTTAGTAGAGAAAAATTCTGCATCGGGGTCTCTAATGGTGAACCCGAGCAGAAATCGGTATCAGTTCAACAAGTAGAAATGTCACGGGTAAAAGAGTGGATGCATATACGCAGGGAAGAAGCTGCGCAACGACTTTCCTTTAGTAGAGAAAAATTGCGCATCGTGGTCTCTAATGGTGAACCCGAGCAGAAATCGGTATCAGTTCAACAAGTAGAAATGTCACGGGTAAAAGAGTTGATGCATATACGCAGTGAAGAAGCTGCGCAACGACTTTCCTTTAGTAGAGAAAAATGACGCATCGTGGTCTCTAATGGTGAACCCGAGCAGAAATCGGTATCAGTTCAACAAGTAGAAATGTCACGGGTAAAAGAGTTGATGCATATACGCAGGGAAGAAGCTGCGCAACGGCTTTCCTTTAGTAGAGAAAAATTCCGCATCGGGGTCTCTAATGGTGAACCCGAGCAGAAATCGGTATCAGTTCAACAAGTAGAAATGTCATGGGTAAAAGAGTTGATGCATATACGCAGGGAAGAAGCTGCGCAACGGCTTTCCTTTAGTAGAGAAAAATAGCGCATCGGGGTCTCTAATGGTGAACCCGAGCAGAAATCGGTATCAGTTCAACAAGTAGAAATGTCACGGGTAAAAGAGTTGATGCATATACGCAGTGAAGAAGCTGCGCAACGACTTTCCTTTAGTAGAGAAAAATGACGCATCGTGGTCTCTAATGGTGAACCCGAGCAGAAATCGGTATCAGTTCAACAAGTAGAAATGTCACGGGTAAAAGAGTTGATGCATATACGCAGGGAAGAAGCTGCGCAACGGCTTTCCTTTAGTAGAGAAAAATTGCGCATCTTGGTCTCTAATGGTGAACCCGAGCAGAAATCGGTATCAGTTCAACAAGTAGAAATATCACGGGAAAAGAGTTGATGCATATACGCAGGGAAGAAGCTGCGCAACGGCTTTCCTTTAGTAGAGAAAAATTGCGCATCGTGGTCTCATAATGGTGAACCCGAGTAGAAATCGGTATCAGTTCAACAAGTAGAAATGTCACGGGTAAAAGAGTTGATGCATATACGCAGGGAAGAAGCTGCGCAACGGCTTTCCTTTAGTAGAGAAAAATTCTGCATCGGGGTCTCTAATGGTGAACCCGAGCAGAAATCGGTATCAGTTCAACAAGTAGAAATATCACGGGTAAAAGAGTTGATGCATATATGCAGGGAAGAAGCTGCGCAACGACTTTCCTTTAGTAGAGAAAAATTGCGCATCGTGGTCTCTAATGGTGAACCCGAGCAGAAATCGGTATCAGTTCAACAAGTAGAAATGTCACGGGTAAAAGAGTTGATGCATATACGCAAGGAAAGAAGCTGCGCAACGACTTTCCTTTAGTAGAGAAAAATTGCGCATCGTGGTCTCTAATGGTGAACCCGAGCAGAAATCGGTATCAGTTCAACAAGTAGAAATGTCACGGGTAAAAGAGTGGATGCATATACGCAGGGAAGAAGCTGCGCAACGACTTTCCTTTAGTAGAGAAAAATTGCGCATCGTGGTCTCTAATGGTGAACCCGAGCAGAAATCGGTATCAGTTCAACAAGTAGAAATGTCACGGGTAAAAGAGTTGATGCATATACGCAGGGAAGAAGCTGCGCAACGACTTTCCTTTAGTAGAGAAAAATTGCGCATCGTGGTCTCTAATGGTGAACCCGAGCAGAAATCGGTATCAGTTCAACAAGAAGAAATGTCACGGGTAAAAGAGTTGATGCATATACGCAGGGAAGAAGCTGCGCAACGGCTTTCCTTTAGTAGAGAAAAATAGCGTATCGGGGTCTCTAATGGTGAACCCGAGCAGAAATCGGTATCAGTTCAACAAGTAGAAATGTCACGGGTAAAAGAGTTGATGCATATACGCAGGGAAGAAACTGCGCAACGGCTTTCCTTTAGTACAGAAAAATTGCGCATCGTGGTCTCTATTGGTGAACCCGAGCAGAAATCGGTATCAGTTCAACAAGTAGAAATGTCCCGGGTAAAAGAGTGGATGCATATACGCAGGGAAGAAGCTGCGCAACGACTTTCCTTTAGTAGAGAAAAATTGCGCATCGTGGTCTCTAATGGTGAACCCGAGCAGAAATCGGTATCAGTTCAACAAGTAGAAATGTCACGGGTAAAAGAGTTGATGCATATACGCAGGGAAGAAGCTGCGCAACGACTTTCCTTTAGTAGAGAAAAATTGCGCATCGTGGTCTCTAATGGTGAACCCGAGCAGAAATCGGTATCAGTTCAACAAGTAGAAATGTCACGGGTAAAAGAGTTGATGCATATACGCAGGGAAGAAACTGCGCAACGGCTTTCCTTTAGTAGAGAAAAATTGCGCATCGTGGTCTCTATTGGTGAACCCGAGCAGAAATCGGTATCAGTTCAACAAGTAGAAATGTCACGGGAAAAAGAGTTGATGCATATACGCAGGGAAGAAGCTGCGCAACGGCTTTCCTTTAGTAGAGAAAAATTGCGCATCGTGGTCTCATAATGGTGAACCCGAGTAGAAATCGGTATCAGTTCAACAAGTAGAAATGTCACGGGTAAAAGAGTTGATGCATATACGCAGGGAAGAAGCTGCGCAACGGCTTTCCTTTAGTAGAGAAAAATTCCGCATCGGGGTCTCTAATGGTGAACCCGAGCAGAAATCGGTATCAGTTCAACAAGTAGAAATGTCATGGGTAAAAGAGTTGATGCATATACGCAGGGAAGAAGCTGCGCAACGGCTTTCCTTTAGTAGAGAAAAATAGCGCATCGGGGTCTCTAATGGTGAACCCGAGCAGAAATCGGTATCAGTTCAACAAGTAGAAATGTCACGGGTAAAAGAGTTGATGCATATACGCAGGGAAGAATCTGCGCAACGGCTTTCTTTTAGTAGAGAAAAATTGCGCATCGTGGTCTCTAATGGTGAACCCGAGCAGAAATCGGTATCAGTTCAACAAGTAGAAATGTCACGGGTAAAAGAGTTGATGCATATACGCAGGGAAGAAGCTGCGCAACGGCTTTCGTTTAGTAGAGAAAAATTGTGCATCGGGGTCTCTAATGGTGAACCCGAGCAGAAATCGGTATCAGTTCAACAAGTAGAAATGTCACGGGAAAAAGAGTTGATGCATATACGCAGGGAAGAAGCTGCGCAACGGCTTTCCTTTAGTAGAGAAAAATTGCGCATCGTGGTCTCATAATGGTGAACCCGAGTAGAAATCGGTATCAGTTCAACAAGTAGAAATGTCACGGGTAAAAGAGTTGATGCATATACGCAGGGAAGAAGCTGCGCAACGGCTTTCCTTTAGTAGAGAAAAATTCCGCATCGGGGTCTCTAATGGTGAACCCGAGCAGAAATCGGTATCAGTTCAACAAGTAGAAATGTCATGGGTAAAAGAGTTGATGCATATACGCAGGGAAGAAGCTGCGCAACGGCTTTCCTTTAGTAGAGAAAAATAGCGCATCGGGGTCTCTAATGGTGAACCCGAGCAGAAATCGGTATCAGTTCAACAAGTAGAAATGTCACGGGTAAAAGAGTTGATGCATATACGCAGGGAAGAAGCTGCGCAACGGCTTTCCTTTAGTAGAGAAAAATTGCGCATCGGGGTCTCTAATGGTGAACCCGAGCAGAAATTGGTATCACTTCAACAAGTAGAAATATCACGGGTAAAAGAGTGTATATATAAATATTTAGGGAGATGGCTCAACAACGACGTATATTACACGCACTGGCATGAGGTTCAATATAACATGGAGGGAAGACTGAACGTGGCTACAATGAAACACAGAGCTCTATGGGGCTACAACAAATACGAGGTGGTAAGTGGTGTCTAAAAAGAGGTCATGTTACGGTACCAGTATTGACTTTCGGAAATTCGCTTCCCTGCATGAAAGCAGGGACCCAAGTGGGTCTGGAGATAAATCAGTGTGCGAGACTGGGCCAAGGGGCCCATTGCGGTACTACAAACGACGCTGTACAGGGAAATATGGCCTGGTCATTCGTCCAGTCATGGGACACGCAGAGCAAGCTAAAACGTCAGCCCACGATCGTCGCACGTAGGACGGAAAATGTAGCCGCGCGAACGCCTAAGTAACTGCGTGTGTGGAGCATGGACACCTGGTGGAGAGGTAGAACCAGGGAGCTGACCATGTGGTAACGGAAGTCGTCAGGGGAAAATGGGGTATACACTACAGTTAACAAAAGTTTGCTCAAATCTATGCTGTGACGGTGGTTGGAAAGCAAAGCTATAAACGACATCCACAACTATTGCCCATGCCACGTCACTTGAATTCACACACTCTACAAAGAGTGAAACCAGATGTTGGGCCAGCCGTTACCTGGAATTCGCAGGGGAGACAACCCGAACGCAGCAGCATCGGCCCCGGCCGGGCCAGAGCAGTGGACGTCGTCACTATAGCACGGCCCTGGGTCCGCAAAAAGAAAACGGAGAGGAGCGTCTTCCGAAGGGTGCAACAGGGGAACCTAGCCATCCTGATGTGCTACCTCGGGGCTACACCACCGCACGACACAAGCGCAGACACCGAAACAATTCGGCATGTGAGCTTAGTGATTCCCATTCATACCGAATTAAACTATTTATTTTTGCAAGTTTGAGAATTGCGAGAAAGCTTAGGGAACTCTCATAATCGCTATTTATCACAACAAGTTGCTCGTTTCGCCTCTTGCAATACCTGTTAATACACAACCGAATTGTAAGCGTTTGTCTAGCGGCCAGATGTCTGTATGGGGTCTCTACATTTTTCTGCCGCCCTGCAAACCAATCCTTAGCGTATTTTCCCCGTCCGACCAAATAAATTCCGTCGAGTCCCAGTTACCCAGGACGTGCTATCGAACATGGTAATGAAGCCCTGCGAAGGAAGCGCGCAATGGAAGAGAAGCTAATCCAATAGACGCCCACAACAACCGTCGCTAAAGTAGGCGACAAACCCGACGTTTTGGTCACCGCCTTCGTGCCCACCGGCGCGCAGGGAATGGTGGGCCGTAACATGCGTTCGCCGCGCCATCTACACTGCTCCGCGAGTCAAAACCGCCGTCCCCCTTTTCTGCCGAGTTTGTAGTTTCTTGTCCCTCACACCACAAGGAACTGCTGGCTGGTAGACGTAGAAAGCTTTGCATTAAAAGCAGGTAAATACAGTAAAGATGACGAACTGGGAACGGAGAATGGAAGCGAAAACAAAACCTGCATACTTATTGACAGGAAACTGGAAATCAATAAGGATAGTTTCTACGGCAAAACGAGAGGCAGTGCATTGCTCTCTGAAGCATGGTCGAATGTCTGAGAACACCGGCATACAGGGGTACCTACAGGCAGCAGGATGGAACAAGCGTATGCTGTACAGGGATCGGGCCATCATCGAGCACATTGTCATAGACTGCATAGGGACAAGACCGTGGCGGGGTGATGTGAAAAAGGCATCCACGGAAGTTTGGGGATTCGGTTTGATGGGGAGCCTGATATGAAAGGAGGGTGCGATTCCTAAGCACTGAATCCGCCAAACATGGAACATTCTGGTGCCGTGCTTTCGGAGAGCGCCTTAGCGGGCACCGTCCAGGACGAGATGGTTCGGCTGGCCCAAAGAGCTGTCGATTCCGCCCGAGCTCAATTCATCCTGGACTAACGACGCCTACTTAAAGCTTCTATACGATCCCATCTCTTTGCCTGAATAAGGTTCCTCTCTTCTGACAAATTTAGGGCAATAGAGGTGACGAAGACGTGGCTAGAGTGGTGGTCTAAATAAAGTAGTAAAGAGAGGGAGTACCTAGGAGCGGCAATCAAACGGATAAGAATTTAGAACAGCGAGGTAGGGAAAACAAGTGCGCGAGGACTGGAATGGGAGAGTGAGCGGTCGGAGTTAAAACCTGGGATGAAGGGTGCGGAGGTAGGGAGCGGCCAATCCATTAGGTTACTTAAAGGTAGGACCAATAAATAGAATAACACAGGCGATTAGGCAGCCGACCACCGGCGTCCCGATAAAAAGGGAGGGCCTGTAATTACCATCATCGTCGTTGTCCCCGTCACCATCATGCTAAAACGAAATAGACGAGCAAGCCCTCGCAAACTTATCGTGCGAGCAACGAGACGGGAGGAGATAAGGGTGACAGGTTGTCGGGGCAGAGGGGAAAACGATTTACGTAGCCGCAGCGGAGTACGAATATTCTAGTTTGAGGAAATTTGAAGCGGAGTAAGTGGATTCGCGGCCATTGCTCCACTATTTTGTCTAGTGTAGCGCCACTACCCATTATTTCTTCACAGCAGGCCACGCAGCGGGAGCACTGGTAGGCGTCTTCATGCAGTTAGGTTCCAACCATGACTGCGTGGAAAGAAGAAAAGCAGGGCCATGAATGTGAATGTCTTCGCAGCACGGGGACACAATTACCCTGCCCACGCTTTCGAGGGATAACTATTGTTGTTGTTGGGACCGTGAAAACGTTCTGTTTGCAACCAATTGTCAGATCACTTACATTCATAAATTGTCACGATTTAGTCCCGCGTTCGTGAACCTGGGAGGGTAGGGGTACCCTCCAGCCGAGAGACGACATGCAGCGTGCTGGTGGTGACGGTGACTGACCCCCGAGCAGCTGTGCTCGGAGGTGTTTATTGCCCGGCCACACATAAGGTTGCCCACCGAGCCTGGTGGGGCCACTGAACTTAGCGGCCAACGAATATCAGGGATGGGGGGCGCCACACACTTGTCACACCCCTCACCCCCAAGTTTGTTTGTCCTACACAAACACCAAACAATTCCTGTCCCCCCGGCGAGTACCGGTCCGGAGGTCTCCGCAGTCTCGCACTCCGCCTGGGCACAGGTGTCGATGCAGGTGTGGCAGCATTGGGTGCCACCTGTGTCACACTCGCACCAGCTGTCAGCCTTCCTGGTGTCGAAGGACTTGCGCGTGGTGCCACAGTGGCGCGAGTAGCAGCAGCCCCTGGTGCTGTGCTGGCAGCGGTCGGTGAAGCTGACTCCCCTTGAAGGAGTCCGGGCTGAGGCAGTGCAGCGGGCCCGTGGCCAGGCAGCCCGGCTGCGCCAGCACCTGCTCGGGCGCGTACGGGTCCCCGCACACCATGCACAGCATCAGCCGCAGGTCCGGCCGGGGCCCCGCGACCGCGGGCGGCGTCTGGTAGATGTGCAGCCGCTGGATGCTCTCCACCAGCGCACACAGCGCCTGCTCCAGCCGCACGGGGTCCAGGCCGCCGCCGCCATCCACGAAGGGGCACTGCAGGCTCTTGGCCCGGTTGACGACCTCCTCGCGCAGGAAGTCCCCCTGGCCCGCAAACACCATGACCAGGGGCAGGCCGTGGAAGGGCAGCCGGTTCTCCTGCTCCAGGTTGGCTAGCAGGGTCTTCTCGAGGCTCTCGCGGATGTACTCCAGCCCCGGCTGGCTGGCGTACATGCACAGGCAGCCGTGGGGCAGGGGCTCCGTGCGGAACGAGTTGTGCAGCAGGCCCACGTCGCCGTCGATGATCCTGAAGTCCAGCGCGTACTGGGCCTGGTCGTCGAGCCGGAAGCCCTCCTGGTGCACCTGCCGCATGGCCTGCGCCACCAGCTGGGCGCTGGCCCTGGCACCCAGCACCACCAGGTGCAGCAGGCGGCCGTTGGTGCCCAGCATCCCGCCGCCGTTGGTGCCGGCCTCTTGCCGGTGCAGCAGCTGCTCGATGACGCCGTCCACGCAGTCGGGCTGGACGGGGCAGTGCTCCCTCTGGAACCTCCATGGTTGCCGCCGTGCCGGTGAATGTCCCCACCCCGGGCTGGAACGGGGCCTCGAACTTGGTCAGGAGGCCGGGGACGTCTGCCACTGCATGCACTGCTTACTGGTACTCCGGCAGCCTCACGCCCAACGCCTGGATCCAGTTCCGGCCCAGCAGCGTCGGTGACGGCCCCTTGGTCAGGTACAGGGGAAGGGTGGCCTCCCTGTCGCCAAGGCGGACGCTGACCTGGACATGACCCTCGACTTGGGCGAGCTGTCCGGAGTAGCTGCGCAGCATGACGCCCGACGCCTCGACGGCCACGCCAGGGAAGGTGCGTCTGAATACTTTCCCGGCCATGACAGACACACTGGCCCCTGTATCCAGCTCCATGGAGATGGGGCGCCCGCAGACTTCGACGGTCATCCAGTATGGTGGCACCGGCGGCTGCACTGTGGCCGCGTGCCACATGTCGAACATCTGCGGGTCTTCGGCCACGACGTGAAGCCTAGCCGCTGCACCCGAAGCTGCTGCCGCACGCCCCCGCCGCCTACCCTTGCGCCGACTCCCTCGGCCGTGGGCTGGCGCGGAACCTGTGCTCGGCGCCGGCTGCTGCTTCCGTCCGTCCGCCGTCGTCCTCCTCGGCACGCCCGAGCAATGTGCCCAGTTCTTCCGCACGCAAAGCACTCCGCTTGCGCGAACTGGCACTGGGAGGGGGGGTGGTCACCACCGCAACGAACGCACCTGCCATGCCGTGCTGCCATCTTGTTCACCGCCGCCTCCGCCGACGGTGCGCCGGCCGCACGCGCTAGCTCGCCCGCGTCCTTGGCCGCAGCCTCCATCGCCAGCGCTGCCTTCACGGCGTCGTCCAGCGAGGGGTCGGGAAGCTCCAGGAGTCGCGTCTGCATGGCGGGGTCGTTGATGCCGCAGACGAAACGGTCCCGGAGCAGCGAGTCGAGCTGCTCCCCGAAGGCGCAGCCGCTCGCCAACCCTCGCAGCGCTGTGACGAACTGCCCGAGCGTCTCTCCGTCTCGGCGGCTCCGGTTATTGAAGCGAAAACGCTCCATTAACGTCGACGGAGCCGGGCTGTAGTGCGAGCGTAGCGTCGCGAGCAGCTCACCCAGCGACTTCTCGTGCGGCGTGGCCGGCTTGAGCAGGTCGAGCAGGAGAGCGAAGACGCGGGTCCCGCAGCTGGCCAGGAAGATGTCGCGCTGTTTTGCCTCGGGTGCGTCGTTCGCCCGGAAAAACACGCCGACTTGTTCCTCGTAGACCGGCCAGGCGGACCCTTCACCCTCGAACGGCTCGAGCCTCCCGTACAGCGGCATGGCGTAATGGCGGCTGGCTTGAGGGGGCGGTGTCTCGGCGTTCTCGGTGGCGGCGTTCATGGTGGCTTCGGCCGCTCCGCGGGCTTCTTCCCTCGTCGCCAGTGTCACGATTTAGTCCCGCGTTCGTGAACCTGGGAGGGTAGGGGTACCCTCCAGCCGAGAGACGACATGCAGCGTGCTGGTGGTGACGGTGACTGACCCCCGAGCAGCTGTGCTCGGAGGTGTTTATTGCCCGGCCACACACAAGGTTGCCCACCGAGCCTGGTGGGGCCACTGAACTTAGCGGCCAACGAATATCAGGGATGAGGGGCGCCACACACTTGTCACAAAATAGATTGTGACTAATTGGAACTTTTTTTAACTGATTTCAGTTATAAGTGGTATATGTGTGAACGGAACTTTGGTGCGGCATATACCGGCCACTACAGTAATTAGGCAGCGCACTTATCGCACCAGTTGTTTTGTTGGAGTATCTTCCACAAGCCATCGTCTTTTTGAATGTTTTACGTGATACGATGCACAATGCTACATCTTTTTTTTAACATACTCAGCTGTCCCAAATTTTGCTTAATAACCATTTTAGATTCAAAGCATCTCTTGTTCTGAGCTCTATCGTCCATCGTCCGTCCGCACCTCTCCCCTTACACTATAAAAAAAAGAAACAGTTAGCGGCGCCCGGTTTCGCTCCCACGACTCTCTGGCCGCAACGGGAGGTACGTGGTGCTCTTCCCACTGCGCTACAAAACCGAGACATGAACTAGTGCTACAAAAGCGCCTTATGTCCTTGACTCATTCAAACTACGGCAAGAAGCTAGTGATACAACCAAGGCACGCGAAGCTGAATGTCAACGGAAACGACGAACTAAAAACTAAAAACGACGAACTAAAAACGACGAACTAAAAAACGGAAACGACGAACTAAAAAAAAATTTCCCGTAGGAAAGCTGTGGTGGGAAGCGCCACGCGCCTTGCAGCTCATCCAGAGAAGAGGATGAAGAGGGCGGGCAGAGGGAATGGAACCTACATGAAACCCCCATGATGCTTCGCATCCTCCTCATGGTTACCCACGGGAAGATGGTGTAATTTTTTTTCTTCCATTCCTCTAGAAGAAATTTAGATATAGGAAGTGCGGGTTCACATTGAGCGCATCAAAGGGGGGTTAGCGCAAACCGCGTAGATCATACAAAATGCGCACGCCTTTTTAATCGAAAAAGTTTATTGCTTTTTCCGCCTCTAAATTGCCACTGTTCGGCAAGGGATGCTGGGTTGCGTCACATCTGTATATAAAATAAGAGCCACTTGTCCAAGTTGTCAGTTTGGCTGGTGTAAGGTAACATGGCGATGAGTCCAGAGTCATTCATTTGGGTGGTTGCCACACAAATCTTGTTTGAAAGTCCAAGTGTAAAATTCTCAAATTTTATAAATACGGCTCAACCTAATTGCACTGTTGCTTAAGACACGTAGATAACCGAATTCTGTGAGTGCGTTTCTTCAATGCGTCATTTCAACGATGGCATTAAAGTGATCTCTCTGTGGTTTGAACTGACGCAATCTTAAGACAGCAATGTTGCTCAAAATCGAACGCAGATATGATGAACGCGCCCCGTCCTGTTGTGCACGTGAGTGGCATTTCAGGCTTTACTTTTTGGGGGCTTAACAAATTGTTTATTTTTTACTACCGATTCATCGTTTCTCGAGGTTCTGTTGTGCAACCATATTTTTGCAACTAGTTTGCAGGTTACACTGATCATATTATAGCTTTTTCGAAAATAAAGTTGCCTGAGGGAAAATAAATTGAGCCGGAATAACCGAAACCAGATTTCTGTTACTTATTTTAGTCGGCCGGGGATACGCGGGAATACTCGGCGTCAGAATTGCGGAATTATACCCTACGCTTTCTATAGGATATTGAAATTTTCAAATTATACTAAATAGTTGAACACAATTAGCGCTCGTAATGTTATTGATAATTGACGCGACTCCCACATTAAATTAGAAGAACATAGAAGCTTCCAGCTGTAAGCTTTTTGCAGGTTAGTACAAGAAAAAAAAGACAATCAGTTTTATTTTGAGTGCGCCAAAGGTTCAAGGAACTGTTCACTCTTTACTTCGTTATGTGTTAGGCTGAATACCACATCAAAGCTGATTTTTTATTTAAAATTTAGAAAGGCGGCAGATGTAAGATCACTCATCAGAAAGAAAGTGTAGAACAATCAGCAGACCAATTGGATTGAGAGCCAAACTGAGTCACATGCCATACTTCCGACTTCAGCTACACGAGAGACCAGTACGTCAAGGAAACTACAACATTATTTTTCGCGACATTTTTTAGATGCGACTGCATCTAATTCACTCGCCTTGTCCCTCCATACGGCGTTGTCCGTGCACACCCCTTCCCCTCCCTAAACTATAAAAAAAATAATAGTTAGCGGCGCCCGGTTTCGATACCACGACCCTGTGGGCGGAACGCGAGGTACATAGTGCTCTTCCCACTGCGCCACAAAACCGAGACAGAATCAAACGCTACGAACGCGCCTTATATCCTTGACTAATTCAAACTACGTCAAGAAGCTACTGATACAACGCATGATGGGGCAATGATTAACACTTGCAATTAAAGAAAAGAAGCTCCCACTTACAGCAACAATGATGGAGTAAAGGCCGTTGCGACAGCGAAGCCCCAAGCATATCACTTAGACAGATTGATCAAGATTGGCCAACAAAACATAATAATCATACGCGTTCCCGACACGTTTCACGCGATTTCAGAATCAATCCAACGGAAACACCAAGTGAACGCCACGATGCGTCGCATCTACACAGGGTTCGGCATCCTCACCTCGTTGGGGCGTGGCTGGTCACGTCCACATGTCTGGACGGGTCTTTGGGTGAAAAAAACAGGGCTGGGGATGGTCACGTCCATGATTCACCTGGATTCGGTCGGCCCGACTTGATCAACGAGGCTTCGAGCGATTGTTTTAGGACCAGAGACCAGGGCCCAACGTGGGGATGTGCCAGCTCCCCCACCGAAGTGTTACATGGCGGCAGGACTCGGGTGGGAAGAACCATGGTAGATTCATCATGAGCCTATCTGCTCCCACTGCAGGGCAAATGCCTCTTCCGTAGGTCTCCAATTATCCCGGTATTCTTCTAACTGCGAGCAATGTATCCCCGCAAACATAATTTCGTCTGCTCATCTAACCTCCCTCCGCCCCCCTGTGAAGCTTGCCTTCTCTATGGATCCACTCTGCTACCCTGTTACTCTGATAGCTTTAATCACCAAATAGAAGATTGTGAACGATCTTTTTTTCAATGCTTACATGCGGCCACAGCAGGGTTCGCATATACGCTGCACCAAGCCACTTCTTCATCGGGAATAATAGGCCATGGCGCAATTGGACAATGTCTGCCAACGAAGTGGTCGTGTTTTTGTGTTCCTATTTGCTATCAAACCGCGTTTTCTCAAATAAAAGCACAATGCAAGACGCCCTTGCCCTGCATCGTTCACCTCGGCTTTTGGCGGTCGGCTAGGACAAGTGCTGTCAGCAGGGAAAGTTGAAATAAAAAGTCTACGAGAGAAAAAACACAAGCAGGGCCGCAGCCGGAACTTGTGCATTCTTCACAGTGACTCTACTTTGTCGTGCTAGCGCCAATCCACGTGACCATCACTGTAAAGTCCCGTAGTTCAACACTTCACAGGAATCTTGCATTTAATGTGTTTTCACGTAACAGAAAAAACTCGTTACCTAACATAAAGTGTATAAACTTAATTTTTCAACTCTCAAGTAGACTTAATACACTTTGAAAACTACAGCGAACTCACTCCGGCAGTTTCTACGGGGGCAAACAGTGCATGGTGCTCTCGATACTGCCTGTAATTGTACGGAACTATTTTTCTCTAAACTTCCACGGCCAATAATATATTAGGTAGGGCCAGACCATCCTGCTGTACAAAAATGATTTCGCTAACTTATTTGCAGCCGCAGAAATAAAAAAATCAACTGTGTTTTTTACAAAAAGCATGAAGGGTATCTGACCTGACGTCTGCTATACTATTTAATAACTTGTGTTTTTTTTACTGACAGTGCAACCCAAGGTGCCCGGATCCTTGTACAAAATTAAATGACGGCTGCATCTGCGTACCCCGGAACGACAAATATGGTGCCAACCTTGGTGTGTGTGCTCTGGGAAACGTGTCTCTGGCTCACGTCAACTACACTTGGCCTACAACGACGGCCCCGCCCCAACCCGGCTCGTAGAAGTTTTCTGCGAATAAATATCTGTAATCCGCTCACACAACCGTCTTCGACTTAAGAGCTGGGTGTAATGTAAGATCTGTGGGCCGTGTTATTTTCAACTGCTTCCCTCGTGCGCCCACATAAACTTGCTGCGTGCCCGAATCAGACGTTACACAAGAAATCTGAAACCTCCCGTCTAACGGTGACGATGACTGCAAGGCGAAGCTTCCTTGCTGCGAAAATCAAATTGCGAAACACCAAAGACCAAACCCCCGCAATCAAGGTCAAAAAGTCCACCAGCGATGTGCCAACCACCTGAGAGTAAATGTCCAAGCGCCAACAATGTAACTGCAGACTGCCTCCATGTGAAAGCTCTCACGCAGACGGGAGCAAACAAACTTGTAAAAAACAGCTAAGCGCCACATCCAATCCTTAGGTCTAGTTAGGCCATTGTCTTCGTTCTAAATTCAAACTTTCAACGCCCCCTACAACACAGCTGAAGTTCAAAGCCAACACCCGTGCACCGAACACAAAGAAATGGCTGAGCGCACGAATCTGATGATGGCGCATTCAGAAAACAAACAAAAGATGATGGCACAATCAGATATATGATGGCGCACGTGACGGCACAATCAGGCGTTGATGGTGCAACAATCCTTCATAACGTGAGAGACCCAGGTTTGATTCTCACCACGGGGAGCGTTTTCAACGCCAGGGTTGTTTAAACTTGAGCTTTTTCCTGTGGCGTCTGCAAAATAAAAAGTGTACATAAATTTCAAATCGCGCGCCATCAGCCGCAAAGGGTTCGCACAACATCCAAAAGACGGCGACGAGTGTACTGGCCAGTAGGAAGCCGTAGTGAAACATGCCCCTCGCGAGGGGCACGATCAAATGCAGAGCATTTCCGGGGGCGCACGACGTTAAGTTTGTTTGCGTTACGTTAATGTTGTTGCACTTGTGGCAACTGCTGACGAGAGAGCGCTCGTCAGCAGTAATTTGAATGACTCAACGATATAAGGCGTGTATATAGCGTCCGGTTCTGTGTCGGCTTTGTGGCGCAGTGGTTACAGCACAGTGTACATATCGTTCCGCCCGCAGGGTCTAGGGATCGAAACCTGGCGTCGGATAGTATTTTCTTTTTATATAGTAGGGACAGCGACGGTGCGGACTACGGACGCCAACGCGGGTGACATCGTGAGTTACTGAAATGCTCTGCATTTAAAACAAGAAGAAAGATGCCCGCTGGGCTTCCTGGAAATGGAGAGCACGAAAGCAGCGCGCGTCAGCAAACAGCGGAGGGCACGCACAGCCTTCCTGCCTCGCCTCCCAGCAGGCTTCAGCTGTAGTCGGGTCCAGTTCCCAGAGGTGTCGACAGGTAGCCTCGCGGCCGCCTTGAAGACTATTAGGGAGACGCGCGGCATACAAATACTCGACTGGCGCAAGAAGAGGCATAGTGGGGGCTCAACCGGCAGTCAGCTGTGCGCACAAAGCATGGCCCGGTGTACTTGCTTTTCGCCTTCACCAGAACAAAAGGCCACCACGGCCGCGGCCGAACCCACGTCCTTAGGCTCAGCAGCACCACCTACAAACATAACCATACATAAACGTAGCCGAGCCATGAATGTGGTGAAATGGTGTATTATTTAGCGCATGTTGGCTTCTGGTGTGTACAGAGGATGGTGTTGCAATCTGAAAATACCTTTGAAGCGATGGCAAGTGTGGTGAATTAATTCAAGTGTACAGGAGTTTCAAGCATCCTGAGGGGCGCCAAGAAGATAACGGAGTTAAATCCGAATGTGGTAAGTTTGAAGAAGGCAAACATTGCGGTCATTTCGTCCACATAAAACGCCGACTGTTTTTTTTTATTAATTGTAATTTTCTATGTCAGAGGCTTTGTGAGGATTCCAAAACGATAGAACCGTATTTACGTGATGGAAGTACTAAGGTTTTCGAGGTTAAAAGCTTGGTTTCCTTTGGCGCTACACGGAGAGCACGCTATATACAGGGTGTCCCAGCTATCATGCACCAAGATTTAAAAAAAGAGTAAAGGCGTAACTCGAAGAAAACCTAGTGCATAATGTTTGCAGTACTGTGAAGAAGCGGTGAGTAATTTTTTCGTTAATGAGACTTAATTAATTAATTGTAATTAAATATCTAACTCGAAAAATACTGTCCTAATCACTAAAGTGTCAATGAGGCACTTGTAGGTAACCATGAGGGGCATCTAACTGCGCTATTTTCAGCCACGAACTAATTGCGTACTCATTTATTCTGACTGATAAAGGAAACGCGCGAAATATGAAAAATATCACGTGACGACGCTTACGCGCGCATTGTGAAGCAGCGTCCCCAAACAAAGCTGGTTGAAAGCAACTGCTTTGCGTGTTACCCGCCCGAAGAGACAGCGCATCACCTTGATAATAGCATGCATGGAAGGAGCAGCAGCAGCAAGATTCGCGGGACGCGTGTGCAGATAAGGAACAAACTCGGTCGCGATTTCTTCTTTCTTTTTTTTTGTCTATTTCATTCTGGCTAACTCAGAGGCAGCCTGTTTGAGGGCGTTGCTTTACGGTGCGCGCGGAGGCGCCGTCACGTGGTATTTTTCATATTTCGCGGGTTTTCTTTATCAGTCAGACTAAAAGTGTACGCAATTAGTTCATCGCTGAAAATACCGCAGTTAGATGCCCCTCGTGGTTACCTACAAGTGCCTCATTGACACTTTAGTGATTAGGACAGTATTTCTCGAGTTATATAATTAATTACAATTAGTTAATTAAGTCTCGTTAACGAAAAAATTACTCTTCGCTTCTTCACAGTACTGCGAACATTATGCACTAGGTTTTCTTCGAGTTACACCTTTACTCTTTTTTTAAATCTTGGTGCATGATAGCTGGGACACCCTGTATAACCTAATCTCTTCAAGGCTTTGTTATCTATGAAGTCAATATGCTTGGACCAGGACATATTATGAGCAAAATGAAGGCCGATGTAGTTATATTCCGTTTTCCTTGGAAAGGGTAACCATTAACTAAGTAGGAAAGTAAGTGAGCAGATGACCGAGTACAAAATGTCATGCGCACAGTTTTTTTGCAAATTGACGTTCATTTGCACGTCTGCCAACATGTACAAAAATGTAAAATGAGTGGTTCAATTTTAGGTGATTCTAAGCACAAAACATGATTTGATAATTTCTTGGTCATCCGCGTATATAGCCTAATCAGGCACGTTATGTCACCGAGTATGTCATTATTAAATAGCGAGAAAAGAAGGCGCCCAAGTACCGAGCCCTGTGGAACACCTGAAGTCGCGTCATCGATACTTGATGCCGTTCAATTTAAAAGCACATACTGTGAGCGGTCCAAGAAAAAACTGGTTATCCAATCTACTTCCAGTGGGTTTCCTAATATGTAGTTGAGTTTATATAAAAGTTTAGAATGGAGAACTGTGTCAAAAGCTTTAGATAAGCCAATTAAAAAGCATCTACCTGATAATCCTTATAATCCATGGATTCAAAATAATGACTAAATTCGATAAGTAGAGTGATTGTACTGAAAAAGCGCTTAAAGCCGTATTGAAACTCGCTTACCATATTATCAGCTTCGAGAAATTCTACTATGTGGCAATGTATGTCGTCCTAAAGTATTTCGCAAGAATGAGATGTCAAAAGAATAGGGTGGTAATTTGACGATGAAGTTTTGCATCCGCTTATAAAAAGGGAGAACTTTTGCACGTTTCCACGATGTTGGAAACGTTGCTGTTGCTAGAGTTTTTTTGAATATCACCATAACCTAGGGGATTGTGCATAAGACAGATCGCTTTAATCGGTGTAGGGAATATTATCTAGGGCCAGCGTTCTCAGTATCAAATTTAAAATGCCTTCTACAGATAAACATACGTCACCAATTGCGGGGTACGGGGTAGGGCAGTGAAAGGGTACGTGTTTGCAAATTATCGACGTTCAAAAGCGATTCCAGATAAGAATGAAAGACGTTGGCTATTGTGACTGGGCCTTTTGTGGAAGCTCCATGATCGTCCATCACGTTTGGTTCCGTTGAACTCGGCAACACGGTGCTCCAAAATTTTCTTGATTTGTTACCATCAAATTTTTTATTGTCACTTGGTAATAAAAATACTTTGGGGCTTTAGGTTTAGCTTTTAGTGCCTCTTTATGTTGAACTCATTTGTGGCGGGGAGGTGTGACGTCTAGTCGAACGATGCAATCTCTTTACGCGACGTGACAGTTGGACCGATTCCCTGGTGATCCATGGGAGCCCAGCATTTTTATTCTTAGTTTTTATCGAAACAAAGAGGGGGACGCAAGAAATGAACCAAATTGTTCACTTCCCCAGATTCTCTAAGCTGATCAAAATTTTCAAATGAATCCAGGAGAACTGTCATGATACTGTCGTCACCAGCGCAATTGAAGATGAAATAGCTGCCGCTTGAGGATGAAATAGCTGCCGGTGCTACACTGCAAGACACAGTTCACATAACCACAGTACCCTACACTGACATGAAGCCACACATCAGCCAACACCGTTGCCAAGCAGACTTCAGTACACAGGCAAGTTACACGTAATAAAACCCTACTTGGGACCATACACCACCAGCACACCAACCTGTGTTTTGGACAGAATTCTTCACAACGGCAATTAATACCACTCTTTACTTCGCTCACCTTGCTTGAAGCCCAATAATATCAGAGGTAGCAAATAATAGTTACATCAAATCTTACGTAGCCACACGTACTTTGCCTTACAGCCTGTTTTTATGTATAGCAACAATATCCCGTTCGGCGACACTGTGCGGTACACAAAACGCCCAAATATTGGTCTATTGTATTCCACGACGCACGGTCAGTCCAAACCACATGTTGAAGCCAGTGGCGGCAATGCGCATTGTTCAACTTCAGGGAAGTGTTTATTCATTATTGTTGCACGCCGGTGTGATATTTCTGTGTTTTTTTGCTTCTTTGAGGGACAATTTTCTTGCCTGCAGGGCAGAAAAAACCCGCAAGAAGAAGACAGGACACACAGGAACCGCTGCGTATGTCCTCCTTCCTGTGCACATCAGTGTGTGTTTTTCCTGAGCACGGCACTCTTGATTATGGTTCATGCTAACGATAGTTTGAGGACCTAATGTTACAATAGGACAATTCAGATATTTTCATGATTCCAACGAGCCCAGCCCGGTAAGGTTATCTAAGAAAATTTTGAAAAAATACATTAAAGCCAATTCTACAGCGCAGATGCTAACGACATAACCCCACGTACCTGACAGAAGACATTTTATTTACCGCGTGCAACTAGTGCAGCGAAAATTTCTTGTAGTTTACAAACTTGCTTATCCAGCTCCTGCTTCCATTTAAGCAAAATCGGGCAGCATTGAAACCCGAAATCGTAAGCCTAATTTAGCGAAAACGAGTGTGCGTCAAAACCGCGAAAATAGGGTATCTTCACTAACGGTGTAGAAAAAGGGTTCAGAAAGACTTCGTCTCAACATAATGTTAAGAAGGAACACGCCCACTACAGTAGCCCCTTGAAAACAGCCAAACAGCCAAACAGCCAAACAGCCAAACAGCCAAAACAGCCAAAGAGCCAAAACAGCCAAACAAAGTGAAGCTCAATATTTAGATCAAAGTGTTCTTAACATTTAGTGTTTGTTATTTTTGTTTTAATACTTGTAGAGTTTTCTTGTTTTTCGTTTCTAACAAAAATGTTTCTTGGAAAAAAAAGCCCGGTGACAGTTTTGCCCGTGCCTGGGCGGTGGTCGCTGATGGTATATCTATCTTGTCTTCCCCATTACCCCATCCTTTTCCTGCCCCAACCACCTTGCTACCAATACCTCAACCCATATTTCTGCCCCCTCCCGTTGCTTTTCTTTCCCTGCGATACATATGTGGCGCAGGCTGGTAACTTCTTTCCCTCTCTCACTCACTCACTCACATTTGGGGTGATTGCATTTCTTGCACTAGGCTGGGTAAGGCCGGAAGCTGCGGCTTGAAGGCAATTTTTTTGCGCCTTCCTTTGGTAGGGGGGCAGTTGTTGAAAAATATATCCCGAAAATAACTGGGGTTCTCAACGCAGCTACCAATAACCGGGGACGGCTTTCATACCCACATTTGCTATCTATTCGGTTTGTAAGCCGCCCCTAAATAGGTCGTTTATGTGTGGCTCCAGTTATAGTGGAAAACCCGCAGTCGTTGAAGAAGCTGCAGGTATTCAATGCTCTGCTCTCTGAAAAAACATCATGCCTTCCCGCAAGAAAAGCTTTGTTACCAAGCGAAGAATGGCTGTGTTAGAGCTGCTTTACACAAATTCAAGCGTTCAGTGCATGCTTTTGCACATGTAGAGATTTGATTCACGCAAAAAAAAGCTTGTCGCGGTAAGGCGTAATCAAAAACGTTTTCGAATATTTGAGTGAATTCAAATATTTGAAAATGAATAATGCTGATAGAGCAGGCAGATGTGACAGCAGTGTGGTTTATAGTGTACGTTGAAGTTTGCATACTTGAGAAGCGAGCTAGCCTGAATCGTACATCCTAGGAACCGGCCGGTACTATAGCTACTGACCTCGCAATCGTTATGATTTGTACGACGGCTACATTTTATGCGAGGAGACACAAATCGTACTTTGAGCGAAACGAAACTGGCAAGGTGGGGTAATAAATTTACAACTCCCTAGCGGAACGCGTTATTCCTACACAGCCATCTTACGGCACGCTGGCTCCAACTGTCGCCGCTTGCTACGGGCATTTCCTTATTTATACAGCCGGTCGTGGATTTAATCCACAGTGTACATCGCCTTTTTAACGCTTAGTAGATGAGGACACAGGAATCCTGTCAACAGTTCCAGTGGAGTGCCCCGTAAACCAGAGTTTTACATTTAAGTAGTTTAATGCGAATGAGGTTCTCGACAGCCTTCGAGAAAGTTTCAAAGCACCTCGCACCATATTTCATATATTTGAAAGCACTAAAAATGCTCTTCAGATACTAAAACTGATTTTCTATGAAAACATTGGTTCTGTTGCAACGCTACCATTTCCCCGCAACTACCCAATTAGGTTTTGATGAATATATCCTCAATGCTTCGAAAAAGCGGAAATACTAAAGTTGGTCTGGTACATGTTAGGCGACCGATACAGCTACCTATAGGCTCTGCACACTGTAAAACCACTGCTTCCTCAATAAAGATAAACTTTCCTGGTGTAGTGTTAACGTTACCTGTCTAACACCGTTGTTGTTCTTAAAGAAACTGAAACCCGGCTCCATTAGGTACCGTCCGTAGGTACAGACAACAATTAAGTAATCCCGAAAATAGGCTTACAGGCAAAGAAAGCGAAAATGATAAACTATAAATGGAGCATTACAAGATTGAGTACTAAGCGAGAAAAAAAAAGCAGAAGCGGCCAAACAATAGCCAGAGCGAGTATTCTAAAGCACGAATTGTAACGACGCAACGAATGCAAATCTTCTGCCTCGTAGTACGGTTGTTGCCGCTTTTTGAAGAGTACTGGGGGCTGTCGTTGGTGTAGGCCACCCTTAAATGTGGCATTTTAATTTCAATGGTCATCGGCCACAGCGAAAGTTTGGGTGATACTCAGGGAAGGCACCACAGCCTGCCTGGTGAGTGCAGTATGCCATCACCATGGCTACCACCAGAACACACGTTTTTTGCGTCTGCCGTTCTCATGACCCGAGACAGGACGGCAGTAAAAGAGGCAGCTATCACCTTGGCTCTCGCTCAACCATGGGTTTGGAAAGCAGTCACCGATTCCCAGCAATAGCAACCGAAATTACCAGTCTGTATTGGTGCCCCAATGTTCTGTGGATGCTTTTAATAACCACTCTCCAACCGATTCCACTCAGCTCATCTGGACGCCCGGACACGCTTCCATGCAGGGCAATAAATATGGCCACCAACAAGCCTGTGCGTTTACCCCCCAGGCTATGGAGTTCGACGAGGACAGTCACCCACTTGTCACGTTCGGAAACATAACCCAGCATTATTACCTTCAGAGACAGGCCCTACCCTCCCACACTGCTTATCCAGGAAACGACAAACTGCCCTACGTCTCGAGCAACCCTACCCCTTCCCACACCCCACGCGTCTTCACTCAAGGTGCCCGAATCGCTGTGACGCTGAATGTAAATGTCTCTTAAACGCACGCGCACTCGGCCACTTACCGTGGTTTTAGATTTGAGCCCTGAGCATGCTCCTCTCTTCCCGTTAAATACACAGCAAGAGCAACCCAAGCAGCAGAAAGTGCCAAGCCCAAGCATGGGAAATCGTCAGTGGCCAACGTGTCCGTGCTTGGCAATACCTCGGCCGCCATTATTGGCTGATGTTTGAGAAAGGTGACAAGCCAACAATTGGCCAAGCTCTGGAAGGCCAATATTGGACAACACTTGGCAAAGTATGTTGCCATTATATTGCCTATGGGTGGACCCCACGCTATTTTCATGCACATTTGTGGCTCTGTGGCCAGTCCTTATGGCCAATGCCAATACTATGATTTGCCTCACGACCGGATTTCTCCTTTATACATGTCATGATAGAGTAAATTATTTATTGCGTACTCATTAAATAAATTCGTGTACAATGACATTTATAAAACAGAGATGAGACGGCGAGGCACAATCAACAAACTGCGTTAATTTTGCGAAGCAATTACGCGGCGTCCCAAAAGCAATTGAGCAGCACAACACGTTTATTTATAATTTTTTTTATAATGCACATCAAATACACGAGAAACATTACTTAAGAATGGGAAGAATACGATTTAATTTTGTTGAAAACACAAACACGAAAGCAAACTCATACGCAATGGTCGAGAAAAAAACAAGCGCTGCAGATAAAGCGCTAACCAATGTATGCTTTGTTTAGCTGCTTGAGATGTCGACGAAGCAGAAGCATAAAAGTGTAAGAAAACAAGATTCTGTTCCTCGGTAATTCTTTGACCTGTGAACATCACAATATGTTGTTGAACAGCCCTATTGTAGAATAGGCCAGCTTGGAATGCTTGTTATATCTACTGCATCCGCCACTTGCCCACGGGAAACACCTCTGCGATGCAGCGCCCGTAATAATTAAAAAACCGTTCGCTCAAATGCTAAGTGCACGGTGTTTATTAAATGCACCACCTTGCACCATTCTAACGCATGAACACGTGAAAACATTAAGCCTAAATTTTAGCTTGTTAAAACTCGCTATGAAACATAAAAGGTACTGCACTTACAGTGGTTTTTTAACATACTGCGTTTTACGGTATCACTTACGTGGCTCATTCTTAAAAAAACAGTCCGGAATTACACCAAAAATGGGCTTCACACTTGTGGCAGTCGAACAAGGTAAAATGAAAAAGTCCAATAGACAAAGCTACACGACAGCGGTTCCGTGAAATTTTGTTGTGCCTACTGTAGTCCCATAAATAATTATTCGCCACAGAAATGTCGTTCCGTCAACGTTTTATTTGCGCAAGTTTTGTTTGTTAACAACGCGGGATCAGAGACTACGAGGCAAAGAACTACACAATCGGTTCCGAACGCACGAACTTTCATGTTTTTTTTTTGCAAGACATCTATGCCAACTTGGGGGTAGGTGAGAAATCTTCTGACCTTTTATTTTGTTATATATTTACTGGGTAACCAAATAAAGCGACAATTCCTAGGGGCTCGACAAGCCTAACTGATTGGGTATCAAACTGGTTAAAGCGTTGCTGTCGCCATTGGTCACTTCTCCTCAACAGATGTGCTAGATGCGAACGGAACCGACGGAGAAGCCCAGCGGCAGTTTAATTACTTTGTCGCTCGGCCAATCTTTACGTTGGTCAGGAAGATTACGAAACGAAAGCTTTATTTATAGCTACCGTTTAATCAAACGAGATTTATAAATCCGTAACTCTTATACTGCACACGAAACTTGCTCTAACGCATGCTGGACGTCGTGAACCTGCAGCGGGGGCACGGTCGCTTGTTTGGAAAACACAAATCCGGAAAGAGGATAGCTATAACTGGCATCAAACAAAGAGAAGCACATGTATGTGCAGGCTGAATTCTTTGAAAGAACAAACAAAACGAAGCTGCACTCAAGCGCGCCAATTCTTATACACGACAGCTGAAGTTTAGGCGGGAACGTGCGTGAGCTCTCGCGTACAACGCACTGAAAAATGAAATGGTGACATGTTTTCGGCGTCCGGCCGCAGCGCACAAACGATGTTAATCCACCAGTCAGGTATACATCAAACACAACCAGCGACACCAAAACGCACCTCACAGACACGTGCAGGAGTACTACGGTGGTTTTAATGTCACAAAAGAGATGGAGACGTCGGAGCGACGCGTCCGTCCACCAGCCTCACCGCGGAGAAAAAGAACACGAAAGAGCACAGCGCATAAGTAGTCCCACGGACAATGTTGTGTTAGGACACACAAAGTACCCATTCCTAGAGAATGTGTAACGCAATCACGCACACTATTTTGAATACGCGGCACTTTAGTTGTAGTAAGCTTTTTTTTCGTGGCACGGTGCTGTGGCTGTTTTCACCGCTCCAAGCGTCTTGTTTACACACGCCACCCACCCGACAAGCGGGTGGAAAAAATGCGCTTTTATCAGCCTGCTGAAGCTCGGCCTCCGATAGGCTTACCTTGTGACGTTACTTCCGGCCGCTGTTTGCTTGGCCCTCAATCAACCTCTCAGCCGAGTTACCGATGATAGCTCTGAAGCCAATAGGGATTCATGAGGTTTTCAACCATTGCCAATCGGCCTCTTCTGCTTGGGAATTGGAGATGTAGCTGTCCAGCCCCTCTCTTCCTACCCAGCTTCATCTGGTGGACAGAGCACACGCGACACGGACTGCATATGGGCTCCAGTGAAGAGGGGACCACTCCAATGGACCGCCCTCTGGGCCGTTCGGAATTCCTAATAAAAGTGTTTCCTCCTGCTCCTCGGCTACCAGTTTGTTCTGTCCTTGGAAGCCACCTCAAGGTTTGGCCAGGTCAACTAGCGGTACCCCTTGCCTCTGGGCCCTGACCGGCGTGACCAAATCCGGTCCAAAACCTCATCCTAGAAAAGCGGGCCCGGCTTGAACCATCGCCCGTTAGTACCAGCCCTCTCTCGATCCGCAGTAACAGTTCCACATTCCGCCCACTTCTCGAGCTTGTTTATTGTTTAGAGAGCTGTGCACTGTCAACCCATTGTATGTTCGGTTTTAGCCAATACTCCATCCTAAAAATTACCCATCAATTCAAGGATTGGTTAGGTCACTTAGCCTAATTCGTTCGGAGACCGATAGTACACCATCATGCTGACTGTGCAATGTAATTGAGAACGCGTGTACGAGTACTCGCACGCCCAACATGCAAAGGCGGCATTGAATACGGCCAGTAAAACAAAAATATCTGCTGCTAAAAATTATTGTCACACAAAATAACTGCAGGAAGTGGACACTGCGCAGCAGCAGTTTCGGAACACTACCAAGACAATATACAATACCTCAACTAATTTTTTTTTCTGATGGCCCCCTAGCCTATGTCGTCGACGTCAAAATGATACCCCATTAAAGCCAAGCAATGCTGCAGACAAGGATGGTTATGTGTTTCGGAACGTGTATAGGCTAGTGGCTGTTTACTGGAAGTATTTTGCGAAGAGATACTTATATAAAGTCTTTACAGCCATATCGGCCCCATTCCTTCTCTCGGTATTGTAAAGTAAGCAGACTTATGCACTAAGGGACGTCCTTGAACAGCGTGAGCAGTTCCTTTGTTACTATGAGGGATTACGCTGCGATGCTTCCGAAGGAAGCGTCAGTCAGTGGGGTAAAGAGTTCAGAAGAATTCAGGGCTTTGATAATTGGCTCCATCGAAAGCATTTTCTCGAATATATTGAAAACCCTTTGCTGTTAAACGACCATACCGCTGTTGCCGTAACAGGCGTGAATATTGTCAAGTGGTATAAAGCTTAGGCTAACTTGGACCCAGCCAAAAAAAACCCATTGACCTACCTATTGGAATTCCAAGGGGTCGGCCAATTTGTCGGCCTATTAGTCGGCCAATAATGTATTAGGCAGCCATTGGCGTTCCCAATGGCTTCCCAACTGGACGACCTTTTGGACAACCCACTGGAAAGCCAATAGGTTTTCCCATAGGAGGCCCCATTGGACTTCCGATTGGCCGCCAACTTCTTTCACTTTTAGTTGGTTCTATCCCATTGCCGCAGCAAATCCATCTGAGTTGCTGCTGCAGTGCGTTGATTACCTGTATCACAAAGGTAAGAACTCTTTGATTGGAATACCTTTATTGCTCGGTTCGTCGCTTAAGCAATTTTTCACAGGTCATTGTCCATGCCGTGCTCCGCTAACCGCAGGATCGCTAGACCTTCAAAAAGTTATCGGAATAAGCGTACAATAAGTTAAGTTTATAATAGACCGCAGTTCCCTGAACTAAAACAACAAGACACTGAATTGATGAGTGGCGTGAGCTCACCTCTTCTACAACGTCCCATTCATAACGAACTGCGTGGCGAACCCGTCAGTCATAACATGAAAAGAGCTGAAACATATTTAGGCAGATAAATTAATTGTTATTAATAGCGCTCAGGCTACGCGAGTGAAAATGGCAAGGAAAAATGAACCAGCTAGGTTACTCACATAAACAGGGACTCTCCTGTTCCAGTGCGAGGCTTAGCGGCGTTCAGTGTAAAGATGCATTTTGAAACACACTGCTATAAGTATAAGACATCATCGTCGCTCCTTCTCACGCTCTTGCAGACAACTTTACATTTCTAGTGCAATGTACAGTCAGAGAAGAGTGCGTGTGCAATCGACCAACTCACCTACACCGCCAACACAAACTTTGAAACCACTTATACAATGTACGTCTATGGACTGGATTCGATCGGATTGGATCATGGTTGTACTTAGAAACAATTTTCTATACTCAGGAACAATGTAAGAATGGCAATAGCTCATGTACGGTATCACTCCGCCCAAGCGATGGACCCATTCGTCAACGGGCGCGCGCGCTTTGAAAGGAGATTGCTATGAATGCGTGATGTCGTCTGCCTTTTCTCACGTAGTTTGCTTGTCGTCGATGCCGTAGTTTAAATGCACATTAAACCCGGAAAATCACGGAAATCGATCGTGTCATGTTCAAAGTACTCCCTGTGACACACTACTTGCGCCGCGGGGAGTAACATCCGGCCGCAGTGATGAGGCACAGGGACAACATCCGCACCTCACGATCTCGCTGCTAAGAGCGAGATAGTGAGGTGCGGCAGGAAACTCAGGTTTGAAGTAATAGACCTGAACAGGGTAGTGGGCATTATTGGACATAGGCAAGCTTTTCAGTGGGATGGGATTCACTTCAGCCCCAGGCTAGGAAACAAGGTGGGGTGGCGCTTAGGTTGGAGAGCGGTAGCTTTTTTAGGGGGGCCCGCGCAGCTAAGGAAGGCAAACTAGGAGACAAAGAAAAGCAAGGGACACATGCACACTCAACGCTGGGAGGCAGCCAGGCCTAGAGCTGAACGGAGAACCTACAGACGTAAGTGCGAGCGTTGAATGAAGCTATTTAAGTGGAAACAATGGCGCAAACAATTTTGTAAAAAACAAAAACAGATCCCGTAAGAGGAAAGGGAAAAACAAATGCAATAAATATTTAATCAGCTACATAAATATGCCGGGAGGCAGAAAGCCAGATAAGTGGGTGGAAATTCAAAAGCAACTTGAACGGGAAGGAAGAGACGTGTACGCTTTATCCGAGACTCACTTCCGGGAACTAGAAGCCCCACTTATCATAGACAATTATGTCTGGGAAGGTTCCAACAGGACCACAGGAATGAAGAAAGGGGGAGGTGTTGGCATGCTCATTAAACAAGGGACTGACTGGCAGAGAGTGCATGAAAGCTGTAAAGAGCATCTATGGGTTAGAGGTATGATAGAAGGGAAAAATACATGGTTAGGAGTGGTGTATCTGTGGACCGGAAGTAGTGCTAGGGAGGAAAATGGGGAAATGGTAAACTGTTTGAGAAGAGATATCAACGAGTTCAAAGATTCGGGCGAAATAATCATAGTTGGAGATAAGAATGCCCATATAGAAGGTTTGGATGGATACACAGACCACAACGGTTCTCTAGTGATAGATCTATGTCGGGAAAACCGGCTTGTAAACACAAAAGCAAGTGTGACGGACACATAAAGTGGGAAAGCGGTAACAGACACTCCAGCATAGACTACAGTTTAGTATCCGAGACAGTATACGGAAGGCTGCACGAAATGAGGATAGATTAAAATGGAACAGAAAGCTTAGGAAGCGACCACAAGCGGTTTACCTTGCACTTTGGAGGCGCAACCCGGACAAATGTAGAAATAGGTACTATAGGAGGAACTCATTTGAATAATGAGCAGTTAAAGATCATCGCTGATACATTGGAAGATGAAAAAAATAAATACCCAGGCAAAAATTGGGATTACGACGAAATGATTGCGCTCATAAAGGGTAAGATGAATGAAGCAAAACAACGAAACCGATGGAAAGGGAAGAGAACGCCGAGAATCTGGTGGAATAAGGAAATAAAAGAGGTTATTTACCAGCGAAGAAAGGCGTCGAGAGAACACAGAGAAGCAAAAAGAACTGGTATGGAACCGGAGATAGTGAAGGAGAAATGGGATATCTACCGTGGGAAAAATCTCTAAGTGCAGAAAATGGTGGAAGCAAAGATCAAGCAGAAAAGCGAACAATGGATGGCAGAAATACGGAATAAGGACAAAAGCGCATCCAAGAAGTTTTGGAACCATGTAAAATCACTAAGCTCAAAAAACGATGACCATCAAAAATTCCTGATTGATGGGGAGGAGGAACATTTAGAAGGAGAGCACGCGTTGGCGCATATTCATCGAGTGATTAGTGGGAAGTTTAGTACAATAGTGGTAGGGAAACCTGCACCGATAACATCAGCGCAACAGAAGACTGCGGAAAGGGAAATAAGTGTGAGCAACCTTCACTGGCAAAAAGCAGAGTAAAAGCTTTCCCCCCAGAGAGCAGTGGGCCCGGACGGAATACCAATGCAACTGATAAACCTGCTTGGACCTAAAAGTAAGGAAACATTTATGAGGGCAATATACAAGGTGATAGAAACCAAACAAATACCAGAGGACTGGTTAGAAAGTAGGATGAATTTAATACATAAAGGCAGGGGAGACAAAGGCAGTATTGATTCATACAGACCACTCACAGTAACGTCAGTGGTGTACAGATTCGTAATGCAGGCGATAAATCAGGAATTCAAGAATGAATGGAAGGAAATGAAATACTTGGGGAACTGCGGAATGTATTTAGGCAAGGCAGGCGACTGGATGACAATTTGTTCGTAATAACGCAATGCATTGAAATTGCGAAAGCACAGAATAGACCACTATGGATTACGTTCTTGGACATTAAAGGGGCATATGACAACGTAAACAGAGGACGGCTGTGGAGAATGCTGAAACTCCAGGGATTAGATGACGAGTTATTACAGTTCCTTATGGCGATCTATAAAGACAATAGAGTACACCTTACATGGGAAGGACAGAAATGCGCCCAGCAGGTCAACATCCATCGGGGACTGAAACAGGGTAGCCCTTTGAGCCCAATACTATTCATGCTTTACATGGCGGGGTTGAAAAAGAAACTGGAAGAAAGTCAAGTAGGGTTCCGCCTAACTTGTATGCTGCAAGAAGAAGTGGTACAACAGCATATTCCGGGAATGTTATACGCAGACGACATTGTTCTTTTAGCTGATAACTAAACCGATATGCAGCGGCTAATAAATATTAGCGGCCAGGAAGCCACCGACCTCGGGTTAAATTTAGGGCAGAAAAATCAGGAATAATGGTTTTCAATGAAGCTACCACTGACGTAGTGTCTACCCACCAAGGCGAATTATCTAGAGTAAAGGAATATAAATATTTGGGAGTGTGGATAAACGAAGCGTATAACTACCTAAGAACTCACGAGGAGCAACTTAAGGTTAAGGGAAAGCGAAACGCAGCTGTAATGAAGCATAGAGCTCTGTGGGGGTATAACAAATAGGAAGTAGTAAGAGGAATGTGGAAAAGGGTAATGGTCCCGGGTCTCACGTTTGCGAATGCTGTACTCTGCTTCAAATCAGGCGTTCTATCAGGCCTTGAAGTAAACCAGAGAACGGTAGGACGTTTGGCCTTAGGCGCGCATGGAAAAACAACTAACGAAGGAGTACAGGGAGATATGGGCTGGGCGTCGTTTGAAGTTAGAGAAGCACAGAATAAAATATGCTTTGAGATGAGGTTGAGGGCAATGGATCAACGAAGGTGGGCAGCTAAGGGTTTTGGGTACCTATACTTGAAAAGCCTGGAAACGCAGTGGTTAAGAAAGAGTAGAAGGCTAACGATGAAATACGGAAAGAACAGTGAAGAATCCAAAACAGCCAAGGTAACCAAAAAAGAGGCAAGGCAGATTGAAACGAATAAATTGAGGGAAAAAATGGAAGCTAAAACGTCGTTAGAGATGTACAGGGCTGAGAAGATGAACATCAGAAAGGAAAATTTCTACGATAATTCCCAGGGCAGTGCTTTGCTTTTTGACGCTAGAGCAGGTTGCCTGCGAACTAAGAGTTTTGTGGGGAAGTATTCACAAAATGATGGTGTGTGCGTGGTCTGCCGAAAAGAAACAGAAACTATGCGGCACATAGTGTTAGAATGTGAGGGTATCCATCCAAATCTACATGAAGGGAATATTGGGTTTCCAGACGCCCTAGGATTTAAGGGTATCACACAGGAAGTTAACTTCACGGCTGTCGAGGGGACAAAAAAAAGATTAGAGTGCTGGTGGACGAAATGCACACAGGGGAATATTGCCTAGGACAGTTACCACCTGTAACAAAAAAAAAGTATTTTGTGCCCAATAAGCTTTTTGTGCCTGCCAGAAGCAGCGTTAGTAAAAAACCAAGAGTGTAAAACATGGGTATATTCGTCCTTTTTGGTAAGGTGACATGTCATCACCCCGCTTCAAAGGGGAAACCAATAGAAATCATCAATCATCATCATAATCGTTGCCGTTCTTAAGTTGTAGCCGTGTATACTCGTGTCAGAAAGTTTTCTTTGGTGTTTGCTTCTCATCAAGTTTTTTTAGAACTTTATTTTGAATTGCTGATTATAATATTCCAATTTGCTTCATAAATATAAAAATGTAAAGGTAGAAGTTTTCAATATCTTTCAAGGTTTCAAATGAAGGTTGAGAGAGAAAATTACCTTTTAATTAAAAATAAACTAAATAAAAAGGAAAATGAATGGTTTGTCGTAATTGAATACTATCCATGCTACTCAAAATGGCTCCCCAATTTCATCATGTTGGAGCCAGTGGGTCGAATTGAAGTTTAGAAGGACTTGTTGTTGGGCGAGTTGGTGCATTTTCTCAGAAGGGTAAACTGCGCTATGGAAGACGCAACACAGAGAGGTACACAAAGACAGGCGCAAAGAGAGACACAAAGAATTGAAACAGCTGGCCATCCTATTCTTGGCAATGGGCCGAATTCGGATAGTTCCAATAGGTCCAATGGACCCATTGCGCATCCAGTTTCGGCCATTGGGTTTCATTTCGGACCCATTGGGATTACATTTGGAACCATTTGGTTGCAAAAGGGCCAATTGGTCGGTCAATGTTTTTATCGGCTCTGACGAATTTCGCGATACACAAAGAGATGTAGTTGTTGTTAATCTACCAGATTTAGGGGAAATCCCCAAGGAGTAAGTTTTCGCAAAGCAAAGTTTGACATCCACCTGAATTCATCCGTACGGCTACGAAGGAAAGCTATACAGCTTCCTCAGAAACTTTGCAGTTGAAGAAAAATTCGCCCTGGTCCAGGATTCGAACATGCGACCACAGCTTAACCGGAGCAGTCGCTCTACTAACTGAGCTAACCAGGAGGCTAGCCGTTTGTAGCGCGAGAGTGAATTGATCAACAACTCGAAGTAAGGGACTGGTGTTAATCGACCAGATTTAGAGGAAATCCCCCAGGTGGAGGAAGTTTCTACACTGAAATATTTGACGTCAGCCTGAATGCCGCCGTACGGCTACAAAAAAACTATACAGCTTTCTCAGAAACTTCGCAGTTGAAGAAAAACTTGTCCTGGTCCAGGATTCAAACCCAGGACCACCGCTTAACCGGAGCAGTCGCTCTACCAACTGAGCTAACCAGGAGGCTAACCGTTTGTAGCGCGAGAGCGAATTGATCAAAAACTCGAAGGGACAGGTGGCAAGAAGGGACAAGATAGGAAGGGACAAGATTCTTACTGCAGGGGTTCAACGTGACCTATTCACATACCACTGCAAGACAGACAGAAAGGCGTGGGAGACCAGCTAGCAGCCTCCGTACCATCTTCGACTTCCCCGTTAGAGCATGATGATGCCACTCTCCTGCTGACGAGAAAACAGCATCTCCGGCACTGCACACATGATCCCATTGCACCCTGTTCTGCCACCACGCCCCCTCGTCTTACCCGTCCCGGGGAAGTGACTTCTAGGATCTTTCGAGTGGGGATGGCTTAACGCCGGCGTTCACGAGGCAATGGCCTCAATTCCGAGATTCTTCGGCGTACCCCGGTTACCCAGTTTGCCACCGCAGTAACGCGACAGTCCACCTCTACCACTTGCTGTGGTCCTCTCTCGCCTTGCGTCCAACGAGACAACGGCATCTTGCGGTGACGGGCCTCCGCGCAGACGACGCATCCGCATACACTGCATCGATACATCGGTGCCATCATGGTTCACTACTAGACACCACTATGAAGCGACCACTATCATGTTCAGTTAATCACCTTTCGTCAAGAAATCATACCCCCATATTCATGCCCTGTGGCCGAAGAGGCGCTCATAACAAAGCTTGCCGGAGAAGGATTTGAAAGGTCAACACCGAGCCTTTCATCAGTCAAAGACACCGGTCACAATGTCCCTTTAATGGCCCTACAGGGACGAGGCAACACTGAGCCTAAAAGTAGACGACCAAATTTTAAAGTTAAAGCAACAAGTGTCCCATTGTGTAAAAGCCCGCCGTGATTTCTGTCCATTCAAGATAACTGGCCTAGCTTTAAAGAGTAAATAAAGACAGGCGCGTTTTATTTCGTGAGATTTGAAGTCCGGCCTTCTGGGTAGCAGCCGGATGCTCTGCCAACTGTACCATTCCAGCCCTTAATTTTAATCAAGTGAAAACAAATATCATTCGAATAACTGCAGCAAGCTGGAGGCTATAGTTGCTAATAAATTGCGAGAAGCAAAATAGAAAACACATAACAAACCCTCAGCTGCAACACAAGAAACCAGTCAAGAGTATCGCATGAGTCCTCATAGGCACTGCGCAGTAGAAGCAATGTTCTTTTGAAACAGGCTTTTTGTTGAGTGCACAGGCACAGCGTGGGGGCCAATCGCCCTATTTCGCCATAGACTATGACGGCCAAATAAAAAGAAGACATCATATATAACACTACTTTCACTTGCTCCTGTGAGAACTGTAATGATAGCCGGGTTGCAGCGACAACTTTTTCCTAATGTACAATGCAAAACATACCAGAAAAGCACCCATTCATGCAAGCAATAAAATGATGCTTTTTTCTGTCAGGCGTTTTCTACGTTCCGCAGATAGTGTCTTAAGGAACGAAGAAGCCCTTTACTTTTTGCCTTGTTTTCACTAGAAGTGTTGAAATATGCAGTTTTAAGAAAGTGTCTCTGTGCTCGATGACTCACACCTGCGTTTCCTATGACTAAAAAAGATAAGAAGGCTCACCTTCATTGAAAGCTGTGTGGTATACTGGGACATGGGAGCAGACCTCTGTTATATATTTGTTAAACTTTTTCTGGTGACATAAAAGACATGCCCGATGGCAAACCACATTCGAAGGAATAATTTAGCAACCTCTAATTTCTTTTGAAATCCATACAAACGACAGGTCTCCAGTTAACAAGAAATGATGAGAAATGGCAGGCCATCTCCAGGGTGACGATGCACCACTGAGCGAAGGAACGGGTGACTAGTATCCCACCAGTTTAGAAAACGAGACACAACCTCTGGAATGAAGAAATAGAAGGGTCCGAATCCCTCCGTATTCAGTGACATAGAGATACTATTTCGCATCATTCGCTCCCACGGAGAACGCTAAATGAATCCCGCGAAGATCCCATAAAACCGCTGAATGGTCGTAGGAGCAATATTCCGAAACAGCGGAACGTACATTAAATTGGCCTCAAGAATACACTACTAATGTTAGACCAATCGAAAAATGGAAGCTCCCGTCCTGCCCATGCTTCAGCCTTGCGGCCAACGTTGCTTGCAGACCCTGACGAGACACCGTTACTATGGTGGCAACATTTTAGAGACAACTCAAGGCAGTATAGTGTAACAGCGTCACCGAGAACTGCGATGAAGTTCTGTGAACAGTGAGAAGTGATGACGTTCTGTGAACTTTCATAAAGTAAGTCCCCAGTGCAACACCCAAAAAACTCCATAATTTCTGTATAATATTAGAGACTCCTGTACATAAGCAATGGGACTGCGATAGTCCCATGAGAATTTACCATTGGCTTGTTCCGCACCAATAAGCTACATCACATTGGTAGACTAGCACCTTGACGCTGGCATTTTCACAAATTAATCCTCAAGCATCAGGGCAGGAGAGCACGGTAAAGTAGAGAAGTTCAAGAAATGCCGGTAATTCTGAAGTAACAATACAGAACCGGCTGCGTGATCATAAATTCATTTTGATTGAACTTCAAAGTGGTCTTGCTTCGACCGGAGCCCCGAAAAAACCACATTTGTTCCCCAGCCTGACAGAGCTGACGATACAAGCATTATTGATTACTTATCATTTATGTTGGGCAGATCCCAAGTACAAAGTGACGTCAATAACTTTTTGGCTGTGGTTCAAATATATCGTCTCGTATTGTATTTCAAGTTTCGTCTCAGTGCGAAAACAAAGAAAACGGAAACAAAACCCTTGGGTGACTCAAGAAATGATTCACCTGGACAGATCAATCGCCAAAGACCACCGAAAAAAACCAACTGTTACAAAATGTCTGAGTTCTCATGGCTGTTACAAAACCACCTTAAGACTACGAAAGAAAAGTACTACATCTATGCCCTGTCCAACTTTATGGTCTCCTGCTCGCACCGTTTTTGGCATCACTTATCACAGGTACAGAACCACCCACACAAAAGTATCATGCATGGAGCAGTTCTGCATGATCAAGGGAAGATAGCGTCTCATTATAACATGGTTTTTCAGTCCGTATGTTCTCCGCGATCGTGCGGTGATCAGTCGCACAATAAAACGTCTGGCACACATTTCTCCGATACGCCAGACGTAAACACTACATACGAAGGTGTCGTTTCCCTCCTACTGAACATTAACGTAAATAAATGGAGTGGTCCTGATGACATGCCAAATGCTCTTTTACCTAGATACTTCGGATGAATTGGTTTCTATATCACGATTACCTTTAATGTACTACAGGAACACAAACACGTCCCAGATTACTGGTTAGTGGCAAAGGTTGTCTCAGTTTTCAAATCAGGAGACCGGCGAAAAATTGAAAATTACCGCCCTATTTTCCTACCCTGCGTACGCTGTAAACTTCTTGAGAGAGAGAGAGAGAAACATTTTTATTGAGTCCTGTGGTCAGCGGTACGTGGTGGCCGCCAGTTGAAGCCTGGCGGCGACGGTGGCAGCTCTTGTGACCAGGTGTGTTTGCAAGTCCAGGTCCGAGCTGCCCAGCGCACGCTCCCACTGCTCATCACTATTTACATACGGGAAGGGGTCTTGGGGTAAACTTCTTGAGCATGTCCTCTCAAAGGCCGTATACAGCCACTTAAAAGGCAAAAAACTGTCATACTCTACTCAACATAGATTTCGGCAAACTCTTTCGACAGTGACGCAACTGGTAGGAACAATTGATGAATTTGCAAGGGCTTTGAAGGACAAAGAGCAAATTTATTGTATTTTTCTTGACATGCCCAAAGCTTTCGATAAGTCCCTTATTCAGACCTAATTTACAAGTTGGTACTTTCTGGTGTAAACTACAATATCACACGATCAATTCCCGCACACCGAACAGGCACAACTCAATACGCAGAAATTGATGGCTCCAAATCAAAATTACTAGACGTCACATCGGGTGTTCCGCACGGGTGTGTGCTGTGACCAGTTTAATTTCTTGTTTAGATAAATGATATTGCCCAAAATATTAACAAGTACATAAAAGTTCGACTCGATATGGACGATTGCACGCTTTAAAAATGAATTAACATTGGAACGATTCAAAAACCTTTAATGACGCTCTCAGGGTTGTAGAACACTGGTGTGAAACTTCAAAAATGCAAACAAATGGAAAAAAAACTTGTTTTTCGAGTCACAAATAAGAAAAAAACATGTTATTGCCTTTACCTACACCTTGTGATCCTGAGCAATTGCCGCTTTGAATATGCTTAAATATTTAAGACTAACTGTTTCGAGTGATCTTAGAAGGAACATGTTAAAAACTGCAGAAATTAAACTACGTTTTTTGCGTAGGAAGCTTAAGCTCACTTCGAAGGTCGCCAAATTAAGTGCGTATCTATACGTGGTCAGACCAGCATTAGAATATGCTAGTGTCGTATGGGTATCCTTGCGAAACAGGGTTAATCAGTATGATCGAAAGGGTCTTACGAAGAGCAGCCCGATTTATTTTGTCTCGTTACTCTGGAACCGATACTATTAAAGAAACGTTACAATTACTCAATTTACCCCCCCCCCCCCCCCCCGATGGACGCCGCCTAGCTGGACTAAGGTTTCGTTTCTTACTCTGGAACAAGCATATTAAAATAGACAACTCTCAATACTCAGCATCACAATGAGGCACAACCATAAGATACGCGTGATAATATTTTTCGTATCTCTCAACTACACTTTAATGCATACGCCAATTCATTTTTCCTCGAACAATAAAAGAATGGAACGCACTACCAGCAAGAGTTATCCAAAGTGACTCTGTAACGCAGTTTGAGCACAAATTGAAGTGAGTCATTTCCTAAGCAAAATGTGCATTGTTCAAAAAAATCCATGGACTAGTTGAGTTCGTTTGCTTATAGATATTACTGTTAGGTGTGTTCTGTTGTACTTCTGCGATGTTAAATTTATACATTTTATCACGTGACAATACTGATACTAATGTGACAATTTACAATACTGTACATTATATATAATGTGCATTTTTGTCGTTCTTCTATTTCTCTTGTAATCCCACACCTGTAATACCTCCGGGCCAACAGTATGCTAAATAAAATAAATAAATTAACAAATAAACAGAGAACAGTAAGGGAGAGATGCCGCATCCTTCCAGAACTGGCCATCGAATGGGTACTGGCGTGGAAAGCTTTCAATTTACAACTGCCCGGCTCGCGCAGTTGGGATAGTTAGTATGGATGCCGTGAATTATGACATCGAAAGCATTCGCTCGGTCCAACGCCTTAACGAGGAAGGAGTGCATAACTTTTCTGCAACGCCCTGGCAAAATAAATTTTAACTATAGCAACTTGCTCAGAGTTATCTGACTCTTACTGAATACGGAACGAAAGATGTGAATAATGAATCGGATACTGCGACCACAAACTTCACACGTTTCATGTGGTGATACAGTTTCCTCAACAACACACTAAAGCCGATTATTAAGACTCGATGCAAATATTTTATAACCGACATTGCACAACGATGTAGGTCGGTACGCGTAAGGGAGTCACTCGTCCATATGAACTTTCGTATGACCATTGTAAGAGGTTCGTGGTAAAGCCCTTACTCAGTAGCCCTTCTGTAGAGCCTCAAATATAACCGGGCAAAGCTGATCCAGAAACCACTCGTACAGTTTTCCGGGCAAACCATCCGGGAGTGATGTTTTGGGCTACGGCAAACCACTTACCGCAGGTTGAATTTCACCGAACATAAAATAGGCTTCTTCATTAACTTATCTTATTTAAATAATGCAACAATTGAACAAGACGACACGGTACACAGGAGCTTGACTAGACAGTGGAACACTAAAGAGGTTTGCATAAATAGGTTCAAATGCTTTAAGAATGGAAGGAGTGTCAATAACTGTCGCTGAAGCCGCGTTCGTCTCTGTGCTTTCTTTTGACAGAACGCGGGAACTCGAGCCACCTACTTTCGAGCCATATATTTCGAGCCAAGTATTTTCATCGAAGAAATGGTTCGAATGAGATCGGACTCAAGCTCATCTATACCGCTCAACTTCCAAGGCTTGCAAGCTAGTCTTCACATAGTTGACTGACTCAATAATTCACCTGAAAAAAAGAGGTTCCGAACGATGGAATTGTAAAACACCTTTTAGAAACTTGCCTTGATATCATTTGCTTTCAAAGCTGAGTTTTGAAGGCTCCCCGGAGCAAAATACCTTTCATTCCCTGTGTGAACATGTCCCATTTTTCGAAATATCTAAATCGGTCCCCGGAACAAACAACACTTAAGAATGCAGTTTACACCATGAATGAAAGAACCGTGTAGCGAAAGGGTATTGCTGAGTTTCCGGAGTGCTCAAATAAGTAATGGTAAACGCTGCCAAACCACACCTAGCGACACCAAAACAATAAATTGCCCGAAAAAAATACTCATTGCAATCTGAACGATTGCGTTCAGTCGCTCTCTGTTGATCAACGGTACGCAAATAAAGTCTCTGATGATGATATCGTCGTTGTGCAATACCGATAAGGACCATACCCTAATCGGCATGACATGATGGAGAAATCGAATTGAAGAAAGCATTTATCTCACTTATCTTACTGGGTGCGCAGGTGCCAATACCACGCATTTTTTTTTATCCCAGTGAAAAGTCAGCGAAATTGCTCATCATTTCTCATTAATGCTAAAAAGCGAATTATAACCAATCTTCCACCGTAAGAGCAAGGGACAACCTCCCGACAAACCAAAAGCATGATTAACGCCGATACCGCAGTCATCCTGGAAGGGCTGCTAAGCTGCAGCAGTCTTGGTATAACGAAATTTTAGTTTCCTGAATTTTAATTATTAAAAAGTGCTCTTCCTAGCTCAAGCGTAACTTTTGTCGCTGACACCTACGCTGCGAAAAAACCCTTATAATAAAAAGCAATTTTTGGGGAAGGCCTTGCAACTGCAATAATCCATACTTGTGGAAAGTATAACAATTCTTAACACAAATCTACACCCGTATTGCTTCTAGTGCAGCAAAGTAACATTGACAATTAGATATAAATTAAAAAGAAAAACTTTGAAAGGAAAAAAACCACTGTGGCAAAAATAGGTGCACAAACTCGATTGCCGTGTAGTAATCCTACACGATTTTAACACGTTGATGTTGTTAATAAGCATAGGGCTGGCGTTAAGCGATCCCACTCCGATGTACTATTTGGAATAAATTTTGAATATAAAACAGTGCAGCATTTGGGATTCCCAGCTTCGCAAAATGACCTATGCGCCAAAACCTGAGAGGGAGGGGGGCGGGGTAAGATAGGGGCAATATGGGCAGCATTCAATTATTAGAATTTGAACCACACGCATGTGCCCGATAGCTTCTTTGCACTACTGCAGATAGCTAGTGCTTTCTTACTAAAAAGAGGTACTAAACACACTGATTTCGTACAGGAGAACTCACTCAAATTACTGACAATCTGATATAAAATACGTAGGCACAACTGCTGGCCAAAGTAGCCCGAAGGTATTCAACGACATACTCGTGAGCACCAAATCACGGGATAATATGCGCATCATAGTATTGACTTGGAAATGGCAAAACGGCGCCTTCGAAAATGCGCGCATTCTTATAGTTCTTATTGTACATGCGACTAAACAGGAGGTCGAGCGTCTTTGTGTCTTTCTTTTTTTTCTACCACACAGTCATATATAACAATGCCCTCCTACTACTTTTTGACCTCTTTATATATCTCTAACCTCAAGTGCCTGCGAAATAATGTACCTTTGGCAAAAAATCTATTGTGCGGAAAGAGAATGCGACGTGTCTAGCAACACGCTGAACACAGGTTTCATGCTTTTGTCTTTTTTTGTCCATTTTGTCCATGCTTTTGTCCATTTTTTTGTACCTTTTTCTTCACAGGCATTGTGCTACAGAAAAACTCAGATTCGAAGTATTTTCGGGACTTAAGGTTTCTGAAAACCGTTACGTATCACCAAAAGCAGCTGGGCCCTACATCTATACGCTGTTCGCATAAAGTTGTCTCAGTAAAACTTCTCACATCGACTGTGTGCTAGAGCAGTAACCATGCGTTTCCTTTTTGTGTGCGTTTCAATCATACTGGCTGGTGTATCTGGAAGGATTAGGTGAGTGGGAAGTTCATTGTGAAAAAAATGATTTAGAGGTGGCTTCGTAGGCAAAACTTGTTTAGGACTTTCGGCTCTATTTTCGGCGAAGGTGTTAATTTTTATAATTTATACGTCTATACAACAACAATGGGGTACTTCCAAAGCGCAGTACCAGACTGAAAATGCTATTTGCCCTGACCAAAATTTTCTCATCCGAGTGATCGCAATGTTAATAAAGGCATTTGCGGAACATCTAACCGAAAGCAGGTACCTTTTTTCAGCAGAGCGATTTTTCAGGCAAAATATTGATGCTTTGAAAAAGTCTAAAACTCTGTAAAAAGGCGAGATAATAAAACACAGAGGCACGCAGTGCGTCATAGGTTTATTTGTGTTTTGGGACGTGGTATTCGTGCGACCTTCCCAATATACTTGTATAAACTTGTAAAACAATGTGGCAACTCGTGCAAATCTTAAATTCTATTAAAGTGTACACAATTATTGCATTGAACACAAATTATTCTATAAATATGTGTTTTTGGCAAAACTGTAAGTATGATCTTTCCTACTAGCGTTAACAATGTAAGGCTTACTAATGAGTTTATGGACAGAATTGTGGAATATTTACCTATCCCGCCTGTTCAAACTGTGTAAGCGACACTTATACGGGCCTTAGCCGAGGTTAGCTGAGCAGCGGTATGTATGCGAACATCTAAAAACTGAAGTAAAGGGCGTGTTTATCTTGTTAAGCAAGAAAATATAACCGCTCCAGCTCACATTCATTGTGGTGCAATATTGTCGCAGTGTGCGTCAGCAGCAAAAATATGGGAAAATAATTCTAATCCGCGATGCTTGGAGTTTGAGGGCTCACTTAACAAAAAACGACACTGCGAAAATGGGGGCTTCAAGGTGCTCCTAGAAATAGCATAAGAAGTTTCGCGATACGCCCAACACGGTGCTCGCTTCTCTGTAAATGTGTGTGCTAAATAACCTTTGTTTTACGTCTTCCTCTCTGTGACATCTTGGAGGAGATTACCACACTGTGATGAACGACACTGCTAGCAGTTCGCGCTAGTCCTTCATAGGGATAGAAAACATCGCCTGCGAAACGTCGAGGATATATATTTCCATCAAGCCGGAAGAAACCGAGAACAGGCATAAACTGCACAGACGGGGTAGAAAGTAAACACAGACGTTTAGAGCATACACAGTCACGCGAGATTCAAACAGTGTTCGTGGATCTACATGTCACTCAAAGCATGGATCGTCTCATCACGTCTGAATCTGTCAGTCACATGATCTAGCCATGTCTGTGACGGAAGCTGAAGAAACTCGCGGACAGCGCTTCTGCGTGTTGTTGCAGCCCGGGCCTACGCCACGAGGAGGGCCCGCTGGCCCTTAGAAGTTGCACTAGGCTCCCTTGAGGAAGTGCGGGCCTGGTACGCTTGTCGTGTAGCACACGCCCCATGTCAGGCCTTGGGTGCTTGACGCGGATCCAGGTCTGCGCTCGGGCATAGGCCGCGAAGCACCTTGAGACCACGAACGGAAACGCGAGGGCTTCCCGGAACCTCCTGAAACAAGCCACCAGAACAGGCCGTGAATTAGGAAAGGTGACGTTCTGGTAGACAGAATTCCTGAACCCGGCCCAACCCGCACCAAACCCGCCTTGACGTTGTTCTAGCCACCCAAACCGCTCAAACGCAGGCCGTTTTCTTCTTTCTCTTCCTCCGTAGAGGCCCATAACTCGTTCTTCTTAGCATGGTCAACCCCACAACACCACGTTAGGCGGAGTACATCACCGCACAGACACTTCCTACCGGTTTTCTGGCTTCCTAATCCTACACGTTTCGTGGATCTTTATCACGTATCTACGAAGTGGCAGTTATATACATGCTGTATGCGTGGCTCCGCCCAGCGAGTCGGCGATCCCACTAGTCGTGGCTTTTGGGCACAGAGAGCCTTGTTTCTTCACTGGCACTGTTCAATGCTGACGTCGAAAATTGGCTCAAGCACTACGAGTGCGTCGGCCCCCACAAACATTGCAACCCCACCCTCATGCTTTTCAACGTCCTTTTAAAATGAAAACTTATGGAACTCACATAATAATAATCAAATGAAGCCGATTTCACCAGCTGGGCCGCCTGTACACCCAAGCTTTTGGACTTAGTACGCAAACCACACGGTGATTACCTACGTGCAAAAAAACAAGTTTGCATCCCGTGCCCACACATCGACCAAGCCGTAGGTTTCCTACAATTGAGGCGTTCTGTCTCTGGGTCACAACATCGGTGATAAGATTACTGAGTAAGACGACGTTGAGCATGTACCCTAAGGAAAGTCTGAGGACGCCTTGCGCTTGCTCATACGCAAGGACTTTCCGATAGTCGAGGCCATCTTGAAGGAATGCAAACGCTTCGAGCAAGCAATGAGGCGCCGCGTCACTATAAAGTTCCAATGGCTGCACAACACCACTGCGAGTTTTTTCTGCGCAGGAGCAGCCTTCCGTTGTTTTTGCTCGTGACATCTCACCGCGACGCCTTCAAATACACCGTCTAAAGGATAGTACGCCGAGCGCTGGAAGTCACTGCTGCCGCTGAAACTATGCCCCCTGCAATCGGCAGCACAGTTCCAGCCATTTCGCCAATTCAAGCTGTCGTTTATGACGAAATCCGCAACGTGGGCCTCTAGCCAGTATTATCTGTGAATCCTCCTGCCGTACGCCACAGTTATGCCCCACCCGTAGCTCACAATGTGTGCGCTTCCCTTCGTTACAGCAACACCGGATAGCATGCCCATTTTTTTCCGTGCAAGCGTGTTGAGCACTTCGCTCGCTACTGTCGGAACCGCTTCGTTTTCCAGAAGTACCTTTGAAGACGAATTCTGCCGCCACGATGGTCTCGCCCAGCCTACTACCGAGTGTAGCCAAAATTGACAGCCCGCTTCCTGGAGGTGCCCTACCAGAAAGCTCCCGGCGACATCGCCCGTCCCGCATTCCGGACCCCCGTCGACTTCACCCGCACAACTCTCGCAGTTCAGCTTCGGGAGTCTAACAGATGTAGCTCCCGGAGGTAGCGCTGCATCAAAGAACGACTCCGAAAACCCTGTGTTTACGTTACGGACAAAAAGCAAACCGCTTCCAGTTGAAGTTGACGGCGTACCTGTTAATTCCCTAATGAATACTGGTGCTCAAATCGCCGTGGTCAGGCGAAAACTGCGCTCTCCCTTGCGAAAGGTTCAGTTCTCAATCGTGTCCTTTCATGTTTTCGCGTTGCTGGCGGCGGTCCTTCAGCTGTTCCTAGTATGTTCGCTGCCGGAATGAGCGTCGGTGATCACCCTGTCACTGTTCTGTACTTTCTTCTAGACAAATGCTCTCATGACGTATTCCTTGGCCATCATTTCCTCTGACACCAGTGCGCGTTAAGAAACTCTTCGACAGGTATTATTCGCCTTAAGCTCCCCCTTACGGCCGACAACCGACCCCTTCTTCCCCCTTCTTGTGCTCTGATTAGCAGATTCGCCTGCCGCCTCAACCTTCTAATTATCTTCCTCTGTCTTTAGGCATACCCGTCCAAGACGGATAATACTTCGTTGCGCCCGTCCTTGAAGCTGTACTCCCCGCCGCATCTCCCTTCCCCACGCCATGCTTATCATTCGTCCGTGTCTTTCCCTTTTCTGAACGTCGAATTCTGCAATGAAGTTCTTATGCAAAAAATGACTCTCGCCAATCAAAGTAGCTGTGTTGGACCAATTAACGTACTCTGCGACTACACGTCAAAAGGCACGCATATTACCAGATTGACATGAGTTCATGCAAAAACGCCAGAAGCCATATTCGGACCATCCTCCAGCAAACATTATTACGTACTCCCATCGGCATCTTTCGCGAAATGGTGTAAGTATACGCCTGGCGTGGACTCAAGCTCACACAGATTTCCGATCGGAGAAGTAAGCAGCAGATGGTGCTGCCATATTAACGCTTTATTCCTTCCCTCCCCATCAGACGTCGTGCCTTGCAGAATCCCACGCCTAGGACTCAATGCTCAATGCAAAATGACCTTAATCAAACTCCAAAAGGATATCGTCCACAGAGCCTCCAATTATTTAGGGTTACCGATGTATTTATGAACAAAAGGATAACCAATAGTGAATACACTCCCTCTGTGACAGCGAAATGGTACAATCCAAATTGGCACATCCAAATTGCCCTTATGGCCAACAAAACGTATCGTCTGATCTTCACCAACTCACCTGGGTGTGCAATCATTTCACATTGCCACGATAGGGCTTGTTCCGTAACGTCCCTGCATACGCGTACACCGTACACCCTCCAAATGACGATATCGACTTTCTGTAAGCACCAGAAAAGCATAGTATCCAGAGTGGCCTTGCAAGATTGGTGTAGTCCGGGCATAATTACCTATTCCGAGAAGAGTCTTACTAAGATTATGGATGCAAAGTGAGCGCTGGATGCAATCCAACCAAAGTAGACAAGATTATCTGCAAGTATACAATTTAGCCCTGCTGAGCCCCTAGGCATCAGCATTCGCACTCGCAAAAAAGAAAAACGGCACCTGGTGATTATGCGTTGATTACCAACATCTTAATTATATTACAAAAAAGACGTCTGCCCCATACCCCGTACAGACGATGCCCGCAACGTTTTACGTGGCACTAAAAATTTCTCTTCTATTTACATTCGATCTGGCTACTGGCAGATAGCTGTTGACGAAATGGACCGTGAAAAGGCCACTTTCATCACCCTAGACGGCCTCTACCATTTCGAAGATATGCCCTTTAGAGTTTGCATCCCTTCAGCACCCTTCAAATAAATGACAGACCCTCTTTTGCGCGGTTTCAAATAACCAACATGCTTATACTACCATAGCAGTTTTAAATGCATCTTTACCCCTTCTTTTAAACACATCTGTACACCCTTCTGATATCCTCCTAAAGCATGTACGAGTGGACCTCCAGCAGAAGTCCTCGAAATGCCGCTCAGCCACCGCCAGATAACCATCCTTGGTCATCTTGTTGGCAAATATGGTGTTCAAGCCGACCGTTCAAAACTGCGTGCTGACGAGCGATTCCCTCCTCCAAGCTAATCTAATGACTTTCGAATTTTTGGGGCTTATTCTTTTACTTCTCGCGTTTTATACCGGTATTTGCTGACATCGTGCGCACTTTGATGGACCTTCTTAAGAATAATACGAGTTCACTTGGGGCACATCTCAGGAAGAGGCGTTTCCTCACTTGACATCCGTGCTGAGCAGCTCGCCTATCTTGGCCCACTGTGAACTTACTGCCGCCACCAAAAAACGGACTGATGCAAGTGGACATGCCATGGGTGCCATCCCATCCAGCGATGGGACGGCCAAGACCGTGTAATTGCATTGACAGCAGGCTATTCACATCCGCAGAACAAGCTACTTATTCACGGATTGGGAGGGCCTGGCGCTGGTGTGGGCTATATCAATTTCGCCCGTATCTGTGTCAGTGTTGCGGAGTTACCACTCCCGGACTCGTATGACTCAGGGTAGTTTCACTTTTTCGTGACCTCGTACTGGAATGGAAGTGAAATGACGACAACGCTTGGAGGAAAGAAATGGGAGTCCAATTAGGCGCCTTTTTTGCACAATAAAATGGGTATGGAGTAGGGTGAAGTTTTAGACTAGCTGTGCCGATCTTAAGCTGCGACCTACTGCCAATCCAACTTATGAACCAGCATCAAAGCAACCCAAGTGCCCAATTGCTGCATTCAACTGGTGTGAGCTCGCTAACGAACGTGGTGCTGCCAGTGGTTTCTCCAAGGAAGAAGCTCTAGGCAGGTAACATTTTTCGTCGCCTGTGCCAAAGCGCCTGCTCAGCACGACCATTATCGCCTCCCGCAGCCAATCTTCCCCGCAAGAGACATTCTAACCAGTGTTGCCGTAGGTGTCATCTTAGTCGGTAGAAAAAAATGATATTTTTAAAATGCGAATTGTCAGCCTCATAAAATTAAAGGCAATTTGCCGACATAAAATGAATTCAAAAACATTGGGAGCGATTATGCTACACTTACACTTTCAAATTCTACTGCGGCCAGAATATTTCAGAATGTCGACACAATTCTGCAGTGATGGTATTTGTCTCCCCTTCACGCTCCGACATTCAAGTTCCGTTTGCTTTACAATTTAACGCTTACAAGTTTTACTTCGCGCATGCACATACCCTATCAGGTCTGTCACAGATGGAGACCGTTGCAGGCAGTGTAGTGGGAAGGGTACCGTGTATGGGAGCCCTTTCGAGGCGAGCCTCGGTCAAGCAATAGATGGCTCTGGTGGCGAAAACACACTTTCCCCGTATCTTCATGATCCCTTCACCATGGGTGCTAAATTCTAATTAAGCGGCAAACGAGGACATTTATTGCCTCCGAAGGAGGGTATTCGTCGCCTTGCGGATATGCTGTGGCCTGACGTCTCTATTGGCTGTGAACATAGCGATTGTCCCTATTGGCTGATACACGAGATGTGGCTGGAAAGAGAGTGATGATGTATTATAAATCTCTAATAGGATACGGGCGCCCATTGGTCCAGGAAAAGATGTGAACATGACGATGTTCAACCAGCCAAACGGATGCCAAAATTACACCATCATCCCATAGGGGAACACGGAGTAGTATGCGAAGCACCCATGAGGTCGACTGAAGTTCCCATTAGTTTTCAGTTCGTTGTTTCCCTTGACGTTCAGCTTCGCGTGCCTATGTTGTACCAGTAGCTTCTTGACGTAATTTGAATGAGTGAAGGACATAAGGCGCGTTCGAAGCACATGCTCCCGTCTCGGTTTGTAGCGCAGTGCGAAGAGTGCCACGTACCTCCCGTTGCGGCCAGAGAGTCGTGGGATGAAAGCCGGCGGCCGCCTAATTATTTCTTTTTATAGTGTACTGCGCTGACGTCAGCCCAAACGCTGATAGCGCTGAAGAGACGCGCATGCGCAGTCGAGTGCACACAGCGGACAACGACAACGAGGGAGGGAGGGACACAGCCCCGAGCATGAGATGCTTCGCATCTAAAAAAACAGTGGATGGCCAAACGTCAACCTTAATGATACGCTTTGAGGTATAACTTCTTTAACAGGTACCCGCAGCTTGGCGTACGGTAAGTGTGATGTCTCTCCGCATGCCTTGAAGCTGAACAATACGGATGCCTGACGTTAAGCGTGCACGTATGCCGAAAAAGAGCGATTGGCGAAGGCTTCTGGTTATAACAACGGACAAAAGGAAGAAAACGTCGTCAAAAGAATGGCAATGATGAGCATGTCGAATAATGGTCTTTTATTTCGCGACATCATACACAGCAACGATAAACAAAGCAGCACAACACTTAACAAAAGAGAAGTTTGCAACTTATCTCAGTGACATAACTGAAGCAGCACTGATGCTCACGCATTCTCACACCACAGGACAAAGCTTACGTGCCCCGAAAGGTTTTTTTTGTATCTATCCTTGCACGAGATGTCACCCAGCTGTCATCACCTACGGACTTTGTCGACCAGCATGCACATGGTTACGGGAAAAATAGTATATTAGAGATATTTACACTTTTTACCGTGGGGAACTCGGTCCCAGTGTCGAGTGGGCGCGGCAAGAGAGAAAGAGACGAAAACGGAGAGTTTCTTTCCCCTGACTGAACCGGCCGCCATAGCAAATATTCACCGTTTCGTTGTTTCGTTACCGTGCCATGCAGTGGCCAATCTCTCACTCTCGACGTTTCTTTCACGAGGACCAATAGGGGTCCCCTGACAATATTTTGGAGTTCTCAAAGGCCCTGTTAACGTCAGTGATATGTTGCGTTCGTACTGAAGTCGATACAGCCACCAAGACGTAATTTCCACGTTGAGAAATTCTGGGAACGAAAGTGAGCTTCCCGCTCATTCCATCACCGAGCATGGGCAAAATTTCTCCACAACAAGGAATCAAATGTAATAAAATGGCAAAAAGTTTTATTTCCTCGAAAAGTAATTTGATTTGAATTAGGATGCCTATCCCGGAACACTAATCTGTACGGCCGCAACTTCTGCGTCATAGGCGATCATCACGCGCTCTGTTTCCTTTCTCCGCTGAAATATCTAATCTAACCGGACGCTTCCGTCGCTGTACTATAAGTTTTCAAGAGTATTCATACATGTACAACAAGTGTATAAGTACGGCCTTTTTCATTAGGACACCGATTGCTTGTATTTTTCCCGGTTGACCACCCCGACTCTCCCGCTACGAGAATACCTAGTATTGTGAATCAATTACTCAATAAATAATTAAAAATAAATAAATAAATAAATAAATAAATAAATAAATCAATCAACAAATGCATAAATAAAATAAATAAATAAATACATCGATCAACAAAACAATCAATCGCAAAAACTCTTTCTGGTTCCTTTTGCGAGAACCGGAAATAAAAAGATTGCGCTCGAAATAACATTTTTTTTTAGCTTTAGGGACTAGGAGCGGCGCGTTTTTTCTTCGCGCGCAATTACCAATCGTTTGAACTGTGTCTTCCCCGAACATATTCAAGTTACGCAATGGGGTTCACTATCTCCTAAACATCCGCCCCGAGGTTCGACAGCTGTTTCTTGTACTTCCTAGATATATGCGCATGTGGATGTTTTCTAACAACTTCATCACTTATCCACAGCAGGCCACCTTGAGGTTTCACGCATCTCCGACCGGGTGCGTCGCGCTAGTTCTGGCCAGGGCTTTACCGGTATGTCTGCCGTTATATGGACTCGTGCGACCTCTGAGAAGGCCATAAAAGGCCTACGGCATCGTCATCATGCCCGCTGCAACCATCGGCGATACCTTACAAAGCATGTTTTTGTGTAGAGGCCGATTTCTTTCGTCCCTTCTCGGTGTCTTCTTCGGGCAACCAGTGAATCGCAATCGCCACCTGTTATGCCCCCCGTTACACCACCACACGCGCTTTCATTCACGCAGGAGCGCCTCTGACGTTGCCAATTTTCTTCTCCGGGCAGCCATCCTTTATGATGACGCCATCTTCCAGCTCCTTCCTGATCGGGGCCGCTATCTTTATAGCGGGCTCGTGCAGACATTTGTGCTTGCTCGACGCAACACAAGATCATGGCTTCTTACCGTCCTCAGACCAATGGCAGCACTTCACAGACCAGACAGAACACTTACAGACGTGCTATCAATATGTATCCGACGATTTTCGCGATTGGGACGTGGCCTTACCGCACCTCCCATTACACCGATGGATATTCTCCCTCTTAACTGCTCTCCGTGCGCGAGTCCGCTTTGCAACTGGACACTGTCTTGCCGCGTTTAGTTCCATGATCCATTCGCTTGCGCCCTCCCCGACGATGATCGCCAAGTTGCCCAATATCACCTCTCACCTATGCTCACCGCAGTTCTCCCAAAAGGCGCCTCAAGGCGCCCAGCACCGAGATCTCTAGTTTTCACCTTGGACAGTTGCTTTTTTTTGGTCGTCATCCTGCCGTGTTCGGCTCTCTCAGAAACTGCTGGTCCCTTACTTCGAGCCTACTGTGTGATACGTCAAGTGACCACAGTCATAAACAAAATATCTCCAGGTGCTCCTTCGTGTACTTACCACCCCGTTTCCGGCGAAAAATTGTCCACGTTTTCTCATCAAGCTCTACCATCGCCTCCTCGCAGCTTCCCTGTAGGAAGCACTGAGACGGAGCTTTTGGCGTGGGGGTTATGTCATAAATGGGTCATCAGGTGAAAAATGAAGAACTAATATAAAGCCGTAAGCACCATGATTCTGTACATATGCTACGGCTCAGATAAAAATGACAAGATGCGGATCAAGGTGGGGCTGCGAGGGGTACTGGAAATAGACGGAGAGTTTGAACCTCTGCCATTCACGGGTCTCGCTTCTCTGCAAATACGTCTGCTAACTACAGCTTCATTTTTATGTCGTCCCCTCCCTAACAATACAACTGAACTTTGCATGTCACAACCTCAAATCACTGTTTAACGTTCATGTTGTAGCATATCTCGTGCAATGCATCGGATTCTTGTTTCGTGTGTATGGCTTCTGTGTCAAAATTTCGGGGTGACTAAATTTTCTAGCGTGCGCTACATTGGCCGAGGTTGAGCACTTTCGCGTGGCTCCTGGAGAGCCATGCTGCGCATGCGTGAGGAGCAGTGAAGTCGCACGGCGCACAGAACGTTGCTCGGTGCCCGGCTCACACACCCTACGCGCTTAGCGTGTTGGCCGACCTCAGTTCTGAACGTGGCGGCCCGTTCAACTTGACGATCATACCAGGGGTGGCCGGTGTAACCTTTAGTTCCCAGACAAGGCGACAGTCAAATTTTGGCTGGTCCTCGCTAAGACGAAAAGAACCCGGGCCGTTTATTTGACGCGCCTAAGTAGCCATGTTCACAGCGAAGAAGGGGGAAAGAAAGCAAAGAAGGACAGTAAAGCACACGGAATGATGGAGAGGAGGACGAGGCGATATCGCCCAGTGCGAATGCGAATGCTAGTAGCTGATAGTCCGGTCTGTTACATCTCTTCACAGATTTTCAAAACAGTGATTTCTTTTGCACTCATTTACTTGATGGAAGGATGGCCCATATTGAAGGCGCTTCGGTTCCCTGCACTGGCGTCCTGACCTGCGCAGTCCAGCCAATGGGCTTCCTGGAGTCTCTAATGAAGTGGTAGCGTTAGAATCTTCACCTAGCTGAGCTGGTTGCGCCTGGTGGCTTCCTAGTGGGTTGTTCGGCGTGATGTGCCTCGGTGTCCATCACTGAACTCAGTCGAGGGCCTCGCGTTGCGGTGCGGGTTACCCTCGTGGCTGACCTCGCCATCGAAGTTTTCGTCCATTCGCAGCAAGCGCTGTCGGTTCCATCTCAGGAGCCCATGGTCTTCCGTTCTTACCACGTATAATCGTGTTATAGTCTCTTTTACCACTTTCGCTCGGTGTGACCAGCTTCCATGTTTCATCCGGACCACGTTTCCGGCTTCCAAGCGGGGTAGTGGCCTGCCTCGGGAAGATTTACGCTGTTTCAATACGGGTAACCCTCTGTCGACGTGGTATTCTGGAAGTGTGGCGTGCACGTGGCGACCTTGCAGTAGTTATACGGGTGAGTGACCACTGTCAAGGGGAGAAGACCGATAAGCAAACAGAGCCAGCCATACATCACCCCGGGACTCGTGGGTTTTCTTTAGAATAGGCTTCACGATCTGTACCCCCTTTTGAGCTGAGCCATTTGACCGTGAGAACTCTGGACTTGGCGTGATATGCTCGAAGTCATATCGGTGGGCGAACGACGCAAACTCTCGCGATGCAAATTGAGGCCAGTTGTCAGTGCACACTTGACTGGGAATGCCGTATCGCGAGAACATAGCAGATATCTTGTCGATTAATTCCGCCGCCGTGGTACTTTTGAGTTTCTCGACGACTGGAAAGTTAGAATGGGCAATAAACACAACTACTTAGTGTTCTCCAGCGAATGTACATAGGTCTATGCCTACACGATGCCACGGTCGGTCGGGCGTTGGCTATCGTAGGAGGGGTTCACTCGGTTGACTGTGTGCGTACTTTCGACATACGCTGCACGTTCGCGCTTGTTGCTCAACGTCACTGCTCATTCCCTGCCATAAACCCAATCTACGCGCTCTAGCTTTACGCTTGTTCATACCCAAGTGGCCTTCGCGAATTCGCGGAAGAATTTCCGCATGCATTGATTTAGGCACCACAACTTGGCAATCCTTTAGCATCACTCCATTCACCAGGGATATCTTTTCCGCACACGGCATCAGTACGCCGTCTATTGCCATGCCATCTTCCATTTGTTTCATGGTGGGGCTGAGAAGCGCATCTTCAAGGGTTTAAAAGGACGTAGAATGGGGCTAGTTGGTGGTGCTTCATGTTCAATTGTGCTAAGTAGACAGACGAAAGGACACTAACGGGACCTCGTCCCTGTCCTGTTAGTGTCCTTTCGTTGTACACTTAGCGCAATTGAATATCATTCAAGGGTTTCCTTTTGTAGTCGCAACATAGTCGCTTTGCGTATGATGCTGGTTACTACTTGCGTTGTGTGAACGTCCACGTCCTCGACGTTGTCGTAGCCGCCAGTTGGTAGTGCGGCCCGGGACAGCATGTCTGCGAGTAACAGGTCGTTCCCAGGTACAAACTGTAACAAATATTCATTTCATAAGCCGGAAGAAAAACCGCTGCAGTCTGGGTGGTATACCTCCAATGTTCTTTTGGGCGATCGTAATGCTTCGTCCATACCCGCCGCGGTGGCTCAGTGGCTAAGGCGTCGCGCTGCTGAGCACGAAGTCGCGGGTTCGATTCCCGGCCGCGGCGGCCGCTTTTCTGATGGAGGCGAAAAGAAAAAACGCCCGTGTGTACGAGATTTCGGCGCACGATAAATATCCCCAGGTGGTCAAAATAATCCGGAGCCCTCCACTACGGCGCGCCTCATCGCCTGCGTTGCGTCGGCGCGTTAAACCCCACAATCAATCAAATCAATGCTTCGTTCATAAACGAACTGATGAAATTTTTCACCAGCGAAAACAATTGGAAGTGTTTCCTTTTCTGGGCGTGTCGCTCTTCACTTGCGTCAGCGCTCTTGAAGCGTAGGTCACTGTGCGCCAGTCATCCCCGTGTCCTTGCAATAAGGCAGAACCGATACCTGTTGCCCGATTCCCGGCCGCGGCGGCCGCTTTTCTGGTGGAGGCGAAAAGCAAAAACGCCCGTGTGTACGAGCGTGGTCAAAACTAATCCGGAGCCCTCCACTACTTCGCGCCCCATCGCCTGCGTTGCGTCGGCGAATTAAACCCTACAATCAATCAATTAATACCTGTCCCCGAGGCGTCTGCAGTAATCTTCGTGTGTCTTTTGCATCAAAACGAGCCAGCAACAGAGGATTAGTAAGCGCTGCGAATATCTGGTCCCATTCTCGCTCACGGGCTGTTGTCCAATAAAGCATCAAGGCTTCTTTCACCAGGCTTCGAAGCAACCCTGTCTTGTCGCTCAATCCTGGAAGTATTTTCGAAAGGAGTTCACAGCGCCGAGCAATCGCCGCGCACCCTGCTTATCTTTTGGAGCTTGCATGGCACGGTCGCTTTCAATTAAATCGGGATTAGGGCGAACTCCGTCTCTTCTGATAGCATCTCCATGGAATGTAACCTGTGCGGTGCACAACACACACTTTGCTGGATTCAATATCAGCCCTTCCTCCTGTGCCCGTCTAAGGAACACGTTCGTCGTGTTCTTCCTTTCTGTCGCCCTATATTAAAACGTCTACATGTATGCCCACTCCCGGCAACCCTTTGAACATCTCTCTTAGCGTCTTCTGGAACACCTCGCTGGCCGAGGAAATTGCAAAAGGAAGACGTAAAAAACGGTACTGCCCAAATGGTGTAGTAAAAGTGCATATTCGTGAAGTGGCCTCGTCTAAACGAATCTAATGAAAGCCGGCATTGGCGTCGGGACGGGAGAATTATTTTGCGCCTGCAAGCTCGTTCTCTACGTTCTCTCGTGAAGGCACAGTATAGTGCTCCCGCTTAATGCTCCTGTTCAATGGTAATGCTCCTGTTCAATGAAGATGCGAGGCGTACCAACCGTCGTGTGCACTACAACCAGGGGACGTACCCAATCGGTTGGTTCATCCACCTTGACGATGATTGAGTCCTTTTCCATTCTTTGAAGTTCTTGTGGCAGGCGCCCTTTCAACGCTATGGGTAATGTTCGGGCTGGCTGGACGACTGGAACAGCAACCTCTCGTAGCACACTTTTGTGGAATCGCTTGACGCAGCCGGTGCCGCTGAAGAGGTCAGGAAATGCAAGCTGGAATTTCGTTTGCTCATCGTCAACATTCATGGCGTCCGTCGTCATCAGTGTAAGAACAAACTGTTGGCATGTCTTTAAGCCAAGGATGGCTTGGCGCCCCTTTTCACGATAAAGAACAAGGCGAAATGCTGGTGTTCAGTTATCTCGACATCTTCGGTCGCCGCGCAAACATGCTTTTTTGCACTGCCGTTGTATGCGGGGAAGACGGCTGCGCTATTTCGCGGATGCTTGCGTGGGCGATTCGGTTGAACAGAGTTAGTGGCAGAAAATTTGCGTGACACGCGGTATCTACCTTGAACTGTATCTCCTGACCGGCTGTTTGGCCGCGAACCATCCAATCAGCTCCTATGTCTCCGGTGACGCCGCAAGCACTGCTGCCCAAGATGTCAAACATTTCGTCGCTTTAATCCGCTTTGTGGACCTCGCTTATTCTGCAAGCATTCTTGCAGCATGCGGCAACGTGATTTCGTTTCTTGCATGCATAACAAGTTTTCCCATATGCCGGGCACCACTCGGGAGCATGTACCTTGTTACAATTTCGACAGCGAGTTCCATTCGCAAACTTCGTGCGGTTTGTTTTGCGTGTGAACTCAACGTGCAGGCTTTCCTTTGACCACGCTGAGCTCTGAAGGACGCAAACCTCAGCGGCTTTGCAAATGCCTTCTGCTTTCTGGAAGTTTAGGTCTTTGTCACTCAGCAACTTTTCTCGAAGTTTTGCATTATCAGATGCAACGCATCTCTTGCTCTCTGGTATGTCCCTTCGTTGTCGTCGTCGTCGCGGCGTTGTCCGCGCGCTCACTGCACATGCGCAACTCTCCTCCGTTCTTCTCTCCGACAGCTATGCACAACACTATCCCTCCATCTCATTATCATAACAACAGTTGCGCGTGTGCGCTTCGCTGCTCTCGTTGCGCGCATGTGTGCGCACTCTCACTCCGTCTCATTATCACAACAACAGCTGCGCGTGTGCACTTCGCTGCTCTGGGTGCGCGCATGTGTGTGCATGCGCGCGACTCTCGCCCCCGGCTCCTTTCCTTTCAAAAGCGGGAATATAAGCGGCGGAGCGCACGGCGCCGGATCAGTCCAGCGCTCGCTCTCGCACTTGACTTGACTTTGCTTGACGATATCCCGTGCAAGATCTTCAGATGAAGACGTGATGGAAGCGACAGTCCCTTCAGCGAGTGGACTGACGCAATTCAATACTTCCGTCAGTCCAAACGCTCCCCCCTGTTGCGTCGCATCATATCAGGGTTCCCTCGCGGGAAGATGGGCGTATTGTTTGGCCCAAAAATCATGTCGTCCCTGATCATAGACTCTTCAAGAGAACCGAGGTTGCACAGCTTCGTTTGCTTTTTTAAGCCCCGCAGCAATGTGCCTTTTGTGCCTTTCGTACACTTCATTACATTGGTCGACACAATATTCTTCAAACGTCTGCCCTAACGTGTCAAAATCTTCTGTGCCCTCACCTGCGGCAACGGAGAAATTCTTGTAGACATCCAGCGCCTCGTCCCCAGCAGTACTATGAAGAATCACTGCTTTTACGGCCGATGGGCGGGGCTTATCTGGTTCCGTAGCGGTGATGAACAGCTGCAGCTTGTGCTTGAATATCAGCCAGTTTTTCCTGATGTTGCCGGATAGATGCAGCGGTACCGAGGGCTTGACAACGTCCATATCGAACGTCAGGACCACTTCGTACACTATGTGACGTCTATTTCACAGACAAGGCGACGATCAACATTTGGCTGGGCCTCGCCAAGACGAAAAGACCCCCGACCGTTTATTTGCTGCGCTTAAGTAGCCGTGTTCACATCGGGGAAGGGGAAAGAAAGCAAGTAAGGAAAGAAAAGCAGACGGAAGGGTGGAGAGGAGGATGAGGCGATATCGCCAAGGGCAAGTGCCGATAGCGGATAGTCCGGTCTGTTACAGCCGGGAGTGGAACCAGTGGCTTTTGCGTCGCAACAACACGGGTGTGCGCCTGTGGAACCAGATTAGCTCTGGGGTGATTGGTGACGCTGCGCCGGAGCCGCTTGATAAATATACATATGTTTGTGTGTCATCGAAGCAGCTGCAAGCCTGATAATCAAGCTACTCCTAGACAACCAGGAAAGGTAAGAAAAACCAGCTGGACCTTCTCTGATGCTACGTATATCCTGTCATAGCCGTGCTAAGCCACTGCTAATTTTTTGCTCCTAAGGTCGATTGTCTTTCCAGAATTCCTAAATGTAGGTATGGAGACTCGATAAACATGCAGCGTGGCTTCCAGGGCATTATTTCTTGCTTTTGCGTTGGTCAGGCGAAATATTACTAATAGTGCATTGGCTAGCGATACAGTACCCGTTTTATTACTTGACTATGAAATGCTTACAAACTATTGGCTGGCTGTCAACGCTGGAGTCATCGAGTTAGCCGAGAGGTTGACGAGAAAAAAGCTGATTGTTCAGCAATACTTGTGCACCTTTCACACTAACCCAGTTACATTAAAATAAACAGAGCCCATTAGGCCCCAGGATATCTGTACACGCATGCCGATGTTCGTGGCTGCACACACACACGACTGCCGCCTTTGGGATGTCTAAACCTTAGATAATGCCACTTGCTCCCTAAGATGAAGAGCGCCAGATATGGGGGGTAGTAGCTAGCCCCTATTCGATTAGTCTCGTTTCTATGGCTACTCCGTAAAATGGACTTTGGTAGGGAGTGGGCAGTTGTTAGTTGCCTGTTAGGTATGCGTGAATCCGTTGTGGGACATTTTAGTTTACACCAAAATGCACCATCTTGTCAATTAGGTCTGAATGAGGGACTCTATCCAAAGCTTTTGGCATGTCAAGACTAATACAATAAATGTGCTCATTGCCCTTCAAAGCCCTTGCAAAGTCATCTATTGTTCCTACCAGTTGCGACACTGTCGAAAGATTTTGCCGAAATCCATGTTGAGTATGACAGTTTTTTGTCTATTAAGTGGCTGTATATGGCCTTTGAGATGACGTGCTCAAGACGTTTACAGCGTACGCAGGAAAATGAAATAGGACGGTAATTTTCAATTTTTTGCCGGAATCCGGATTAGAAAATTGGGACAAGCTTTGCCACTAACCAGTAATCTGGGACGAGTTTCTGTTCCTGTAGTACATTAAAGGTACTCGTGAGATAGAAACCAATTCATCCCAAGTATCTAGGTAAAAAAGCATTTGGCATATCGTCAGGACCACTCGATTTCTTTACGTTAATGTCCAGTTGGAGGAAAACGACCCCTTTCGTACGTAATGTTTACGTCTGGCTTATCGGAGAAATGAGGGCCAGATGTTTTATTGTTCGACTAATCTCCGCTCGATCGTGGAGAACATACCGACTGAAAAAACGTGTTATAATGACACGCTATCTTTCCTTGATCATGCAGAACTGCTCCATTCATGATACTTCTGTCTCGGTGGTTCTGGGCCTCGGATAAGTGACGCCAAAAACGGTGCGGGCAGGAGACCGTAAAGTTGGACAAGGCATAGACGTAGTACTTTTCTTTCGCAGTCTTAAGGTGGTTTCATAACAGCCGTGAGAACTCAGCGATTTTGTAACTGTTCCTTTTTTTCTGTCGTCTTTGGCGAGTGATCCGTCTATGGGAATCATTTCTTGAGTCACCCATGGATTTTGTTTCTGTTTTCTTTGTTTTCGCAGTGTGACACAAGACGATATATTTGAACCACTGCTACAAGTTAATGACGTCACTTTCTGCTCGGAAACTGTCCAACATAAATGATAAGTAATTGATAATGCTTGTATCATCAGCTCTGTCAGGCTGGCGAACAAATATGGTAGTTTCCTTGGCTGGGGCCGAAGCAAGACCAGTTTGAAGTTCAATCAAAATTAATTTATGATCAGGCAGCCCGGTCTGTATTGTTTCTTCGTAATGATCGGTACTTCTTGAACTTGTCTACTTTACCGTGGTCTCCTGTCCTAATGCTTGAGGATTTATTTGGGAAAATGCTAGTGTCAAGGTCATAGTGTATTGATTGATTGATTGATTCTAGAGTTTAACGCACCGACGCAACGCAGGCGATGAGGCACGCCGTCGTGGAGGACTCCGGATTAATTTTGACCACCTTGGGGATCTTTAACGTGCGCCGAAATCTCGAACACATGGGCGTTTTTGCTTTTCGCCTCCATCAGAAATGCGGCCGCCGCGGCCGGGAATCGAACCCGCGACCTCGTGCTCAGCAGCGAAGGTCATAGTGTACCCCTTTGCTGTAGCTTACTCGTGCGCAACAATCCAAGTATAAATTCTCATGGGCATTCAGCAGTCCCGTTGCTTATGTACAGGAGTCTCTAGTAATATGCAGAAATAATGGCGTTTTTGGCTTGTGCACTGGGGACTTACTTCATCCAAGCTCACAACACCTAATCACTTCTCGTGGTTCATAGAACTTCATCGCTGTTTCAGAACTGAACGCTGTTGCCGTAGACTGCCTTGTGTTGTTCTTAAATAGTTGCCGCCACAGTAACCAAGTCTTGCCAGGGTCTGCAAGTACGTTGGCCGCCAGGCTGAAGCATGGACAGGACGGGCGCTTTCATTTTTCGATTGGTGTAACATTGGTAGTGTATTCTTGAGGCCAATTTAATGTACATTCTGCTGTTTCAGGGTATCGGCGGTTTCAGGGTATCTTCGCGGGGTTCTTTAAGCGTTCGGAATGTGAGCGAATGATACGAAAGAATATCTCTACGTCCCTGAATACGGGGGGTTCGGACCCTTCTATTTCTTCATTCCACAGGTTGTGTCTCGTTTTCTCAACTTGCGGGATACTACTCAACCGTTCCTTCACTCACTGGTGCAGCGTCGCCCATCATGTCACCTGCCGTTTCTCATCATTTCTTGCGACCTGCAGACCTGTTGCTTGTATGGATTCCAAAAGGAAGTAGAGGTTCCTATATTATTTCTTCGAAGGTGCTTTTCCATCGAGCAGGTTTTCCATGTCACCAGAAAAAGTGTAACAATAACTATAACAAATGTCTGCTCCCATATCCCGATTTATACCGCAGCTTTCAATGAAGGACAGCCTTCTTATGTTTCTAGTCACGGGAAACGCAGGGGTGAGTCATCGGCCACAGAGAGGCTTTCTGAAAACTGCATACTTCATCACTTCTAGTGAAATTAAAACAAAAAGTAATGGCTTTTTCTTTCCTTAGTAAGACACTAACTGCAGAAAATGAAAGACGCCTAACACAATACAGCATTGTTTTACTGATTGCTGAAATGGGGGGTTTTCTGTTGTGTTTTGAAGCGTTTTGCACCCTGTTATCATTACATTTCTCGCAGCAGCAAGTTACAGCAGTGTTCCGTATGATGCCTTCTTTTTATTAGGGCCTGTATAGTCTATGGCGAGATAGGGCGATTCACTGCTACGCTGTGCCTGTGCGCCCAACGAAAGGCCTGTTTCAAAAGAAGATTGCCCTAGTGTGCAGTGTCTATGAGGACTCATGCGCTGCTCTTGACTGCTTTCAATCCTTCAATTGCTGCCTGTTTGAATACCTCACAATTTAATGGTGATGTTACGACTTGTGTTGCCACTGACTGTTTGTTATTATCTGTTTGCTATGTGGCTTTTCGCAATTTATTTGCGACTATAGTTTGCCTCCAGCTTGCTGAAGATATTCGAGTGGTATTTAGTTTCACTTATTAAAAATTAAGAGATGGAATGGCACAGTTGGCGGAGCATGAGGCTTCTAATCAGAAGGCCAGAATAACAGAAGGCCAGAATCAGAAGGCGCACGAAATAACACGCGCGTTTCTGTCATTTACTCTTTAAAGCGGCGCCAGTTATGTTGAATGGACCGCAATAGCGGCGGGTTTTTACAGAAAGGGACACTTGTTGCTTTTGCTTTAAAATTTGGCCGTTTAAATTAGGCTCGGTGTTCCCTTTTCCTTGTAGAGCCATTATAGAGACATTTGGGCCTGTGTCTTTGACCGGTCAAAGGCTCGGTGTTGACCTTTCAAAAGCCTCCTACTACAACCTTTGTTATGGGCGTTTATTTTGCCACAGGGCATGGCTATAGGGGTATTACTTGTTAACGAAAGGTGATTAGGTGAACACGAAAATGTTCGCTTCGTGGATGAAGTCTAGGAGTAAACCATGATGGCGCTGATTTATCGATGCAGTGTATGCGATTGCGTCGTCTGCGCGGAGGATGCGTCTTCTGCACACACAAACACGCGCGCGCGCACACACACACATAGGGACGTGTGCAACGCCATCCACTCCTTCATTTCGGAGACAGTTCGTCTGCAGTGTTAAAAACATTCCGATTAGGCGGACTTTTACTATAGTTATCCTATTCTTCTCTCTGTGGTTTTTTTTTTCTCGTGTTTTCTCTCTCTCTCTCATTAACCTTGGCCAAATTCTTTCTTCTGCTCCATTCGTTTGCCTCGCTTAATTGATTGTAATGAAAACATAACTCTTCTTGGCCAATCCCCCTAAGTGGGTATGCGCCATTTTTCGGGCCACCACCACCACCCACGCGAGCACGCACACAAACAGGCACACGTATGAACGCGCACTATAAACCAGACGAATTGGCGGTAAGTTGCGATTTTGTGCCTCTTGCCTTTCTTTGGTGGGGAGTCCCTGATATGGCGCCGGTTGAGCTCCTGCGTGCTGGCAGCTTGCTCGATTCCTTTGTAGGCCAGTGAATTTCGGCGACCCAGGGCCATCTCCAGTCGGACAACTATGCCGCGTCGATGTCTCCAATGCTCTCCATTTCTCGCGGTGGTGAATACCGCCGAGCTGATGCGTCGACGACGCCGGCGGGCGAGGCGTGGTACCGCTGCGACTGGCGAGGCTTAGCTAGCTGACCCGTCGGTGCGGCACAGTCTTCTTTTGGCAATAAATGGTATTCCGATGGCCTAAAAGGTAAACTTGTAATCCCCAGTGAGTCCATGCAACTTGCCGGTTCACATAGTACCACTCATAACTGCTTGACAAACGAAGTTCGTTCATTTAACGCGTAGAAACACCGAGCGGATGAAAAACGTGTCTCCATCGCTCGGCTCCCTAACGGCTTTTTCAAATCGCCAGTTTCCAGAAGGGCATGGGTTCTCGGCACCCAGATGCGTGCCGTTGTTCGGCTACACACCACTTACCGAAGTAACGACGGATAACCTGAGACTTTACGGCGGCTGATCTCCAGTTGAGCACCGGTTGCCAATTATTCTGCGGCCGTTCGCTTGTCGTGATTCGGCCGAAGACCACTAACCGAATGAAAAACGTACATGCCTGGGCCGCACGTAGGCCGGTCTCTTTTATTACACCGGTTGCCAGAAGAAAACGAATATTCCGCCACCGGACGCGCGCTTCACCGTAGAGAGAGCGAATGCACGGCAGCCGCACTCAGGTCGGTTTTTTTCCGAACACCAACTGCCACACGAATACGAATATTTTGTGGCAGGTCGCTTGCCGAGCTTCGGCTGAACACCGTTTCCCGAAGGAAAAACGGATGCCCTATTGCCGTCCGCCGGCCGTTCTTCTGAACGTCGGCCGCCGAAAGTGAAATGGTTATCTGGAAGCCAAGTACCTGCCGCTGTGGGTATGAACCTAGTGTGTGTATGAGCTGTGTGTATGAACACGGGCGGCTGGAGAATTGCCGAAGTGCTGGTAGCCAAATGTTGGCTGTTTAATGGCTGAACAGTGGCTGCCTGAGCCTGGATGCTGGCCGGACATGCCAGAAAGCGGCCATACACGGGCCGGTCTTCGGACACACTTTCTGGGCCGCCTGAGTTGACGATCGTGTACGGACAGAATAAAATACCGAAATGCGGGCGCCCAGGCCCCAATTCCAAATTGGGTTTGTAATTTCGCAAAGGTAACGGTAGATAACTGTGAGGCCGTGTGTTAAGCAGGCGGGCGAGTGGCCCGCGGAGGAGAATCAACGACAAGTGATTTGATGGGTTCAGCACAACTAAAGAAACATATATTGTTTGGCGGACACAAACACTAGAGAAATGCACTAGGAACTTGAACGATAATAAAATGCAGCACACGCGCAACGCGGAGGAAAAACTAAAACACAAGTCCGAACCAAAGTTCGCGCGCAAGGGGAAAACGAGGGGACACGCTCACGTTCCAGTCTATTCGACACTGGGCGGGATGACGTCGATGGAACGTGTGGAACGTTGGTGTTGGTGAAACGTCGCCTGTTGAGACGCAGTGGCCGCACGTACAGAATGTCAATGCGTGCGCTAGTGCTTGGCCAATCTAGGCCGCGCCCCGAATCTTGGTCCGGAACGTGCCTCCCGATCTCGCCAGCGGGAACAGCCACCCCGCGTTGCAGCAGAGGGGCCCCGGAACAGCTGCCGTGACGATTCTCGGAGCACGTCGCAAGCGCGCTCCTTGCTTGCCGTCGAAACGCCTCCCGAGAGGACTCCTTGCGCCCGTTCCTTTAGCTCTGTCTGGTAGCTCGCCTCCGCCGGCACACTCCCCTCTCGTGCTCCCCGATCCGCGTGGACCCGCTCGTCATCGTCGTCTCTTCCACCCCGGCTCGTTTCCATCGTTTACTAGCGGGCTTTCGCGGCCCGGGGATGTCAATCATCACAATAACCTTCGATGACAACTTATCAGCGTGAGCACAGCTTATTTTCCTTTTGGCAATCTGAAGGTATGACTTATATATTTCACAAACTGCATTCAATTGTAGCGATTCGAACTCCGGGATCGGATAGGCGAATGAAGAGTCATACATAACGTATGATTCTTGTCAATCTACACGAACGCATGCGCAAAACTCAGCGGGAGTCATGCAACTAAACGAAGGGGCGCAGTCGGCGGGTCGTAATGACAAATCCTAAGTGACGTCCTTGTGAAGTCGAGCTACTTCGTTTGCTACAGGTTGCGAAAGGTAGCACATTTGCGTATATGAATCGATACAACATTCATGTGACATAACGCAACGGAAGTAAAAAGTGTGGTAAAATTTGCTATAAAACACCAGCGCTGTAGTTTCCAGGTGAGTCAAACAGGGACAGCAGTAAATCGCATGTCTCAAGCCAAGCATCGTAACTGCCGTAGAAGGATGTCCCCATGAAAGCGAAATGTCATAACCGAGCGCCGCTATAGCAAGTAATGACAAATAGAGATACATTTAAGATCGCAACGGCTTGTATATGGGATACTCCTTCCACAACACGCAATTTGCCCATGCGAACCGTTTCGCCATTCTGGAAAGCAAATCTATGAAAATCCGTGACGCCTTCTCTAACAACTACCGGCGCACTCCATTTGCAATTCAGAACAGCCTATATAGCGACAGCTGTAGCTAGCAGACCAATTATGTACACCAGGAACCATGACACTATACCACGGTGCTCCTTAATGCTTCCATTGCAGCGCTCCGCTTTAGTAAAGGGCATTTGCTTTGTTGCGACGGCGTTATCGACATAAATAACAACACAAAACACTACGAGCCCGAAACAACATTCGCCGAGAGGGTGCCCAGCAGTCCCTCCATGAGACATGACACAGAAGAGTGTCAGTACATAATGGTCTCAGGCTCCCCCTCCAAATCGTATTCCTAAATCATCACTTCACCGGAGAGTAGATTCCATGGTGCCCCAAAACAGGAGTGCACTAACGACACATTCCCGAAGCTAAAGGCAATCGCTCCATTAACAAGTGGCTATGCATGCGAGTAAATAGCACCTGCAACTTGGACGACATCGAGTGGCCCTACAGCGAATAGCCAACAGCCAGTACAAGGGTGCTCAACGCGGTAAGCCCCACACATCGCTCAAGAAACGCGACTCCACTCGCCACTCATGAGCGGTGAGTGGGGCTCACCGCGAGTGGCACTCGCACTTGCGAGTGGTCAGTGGTGTTCGCGGTTGCAACTCGCAAGCACGAGTGGACGTTCTCGATCTGCGAAAACGCGTCAACGCCCTAATAACCGAGGCTGAAAAGATTAGACTCATCATGAAGGGTATCGAGGAAGACGCCTTCCACATTTCGCGGAGAAAAACCACGCAAAACGTCCGTGAACTGATCATCCTGTGTCAAAGCACTGACGCCAACTACCAGTTGTAAGTGAAGCGTTTTTTTTAAAACTGTCCTTTGACGACACTTCAGCGCAAAAAAAAGGGTTAAGAACCTCGCTCGTGAAGAGGTGGCCCGGCAACTTTTTCTCATACAGTATGCACCGCAGATGTCGTGTAACCAGGCGTCCGGCGTATGTTTGCCTCTTCGCGGCATCATCCGCGAGCAAGTTGCTCAGCCTCTTCCGGCGGTATGTCGCCAAGCATCTGGGACAACGCAATTTCTTACGCAGACGTCGCGGCTGCTCCTTACTACATAGGTCCCTCAATGCAGCCGCTTGATCCCACACCTATTGCTTATTCTTGGATAAACCAGCGCGAACTCAGACAAAGACGAAGGAAGTTTTTTTGCTGGATTAGTTGCTTCAAATTTAAATACTGAAAGAGCCAGATGTAATTGAAATCCAGCAACGTTGGCCCAGCGGCTGTCCTTGTGTGGAACTTCCTTCGTATTGGTCTGAGTTCGCGCTGGTTTGATCAAATAATGTCTTTTCAACTAGCCCAGCTTGCAACCCTCCTATTGCTTATCCCAGGCCTCACTAAATCGGCCCCTTTTTGCATCGCTCTATTAGAACGCCAGCACGTCCTGCTGTTCTAGTTGCGACTTCCGCTAATCTAAGGCGCACCGCGGAGAACCGCCCAATATGTTTTGCCTGCTTGATACCAGGTCACTTTGCTCGTTTCTGCCGTCGTCGCGTCCTGTTGCCCGACTATTTCTAGCGTAGCCCCTACAACGACAGCGATGCCTACGTACCGCGCCCATCCGACGTCAAGACGACTGCCCTACTGCAGCGTAGCTCGTTTCCATCTGATAGACACACCTTTGGCCGGACTCGATCGATTCTGCCGACTCGATCGATTCTGCCGACTCGAACGGGGCCGACTCGATCGATTCTACCGTATCCCCACTGCATCGTCATCCCAGCGCAACGTCAGACGACAACTGATGAGCGCAGTTCCCGATGCAAGGGCTGCGGCAACGTGTAACTACCAAAGTCCTAATCTTTACCCAACAAATGCAATAGAAGTAAACGTTGAAGGAGTCAACACGTATGCGCCTACAGACACCGGAGCTTTTGTGTCCGTCATGCATGAGAAACTGTGCCGCAAAACTCGAAAAGTAACAACTCTGGTCTGTGGTCTCAGTCTTCGTACTGCTCCCGCACATGAAGTGGATCTGTTGGCCACGGTCAGAGTTGTCATTCAAGGCGTTCCGGGCTTCATTGAATGTTTAGTCTTGTCGTCGTACTCACATGAATAATATTAGGTTGGGACTTATCGCATCATGAAGCTGTCTTAGACTTGGCCAGTGAAAAACTTGAGCTGCTTCCCCTTTGTATGAAGGCCTTGGACGATACGCCGCTGCGTGTTTATGCACAACTTGTCGGCGCTACAGGCAGAGACACTCCCCCTTTGTCTGTTGTTCTGGGACCCGTGTCTCGTCGTTCTCTTTCCGGGTCAACTATCCTCTTGAGGTGTCGGAATATTTTTGTCCCGTAGCAAAAGCCACTCACTTCTATCTGCCGTTCTGTACGTCAACAATGGTTAGTCTAAACTGCCTGTCTGCTACGCATCCTCATCACCATTGGTGTTCACCACCGGAGAGTGCCAAGGGTACCCCGAAATCATTCACGCCAACTTCATCGTAGACGTTTCTGACGATTGCACTTCCTGTCAGCGCTCTTACTCTTGCGTCTTCTGAACCGGCATCGAATGTTTTTCGTACATGCATCAACGCCGCTCTCTCTTCTTCGCAGCGTGATCGCCTCATCCCACTTTCGAACCAGTTCCGTGCCTCGTTTGTCTAGGAACAAGCATCTTACGCCCGGTCCTGGAATTTTCATCACCGAATTGACCCTGCGACCCATGCACCTTTGCATCAGTGACTATACCCGTGTCCCCTAGCAAGCGCAACGTTATTGAAGAAAAATTCAACGATATGCTGCGACGCCGTATCATTCAACGTCCAGCAGCACCTGGGCATCGCTGGTTGTCCTAGTTCAAAAGAAAGACGGCTCCATCCGATTCCGCGTTGATTACTGACGTCTCAACAAAATTACTCGAACGGATGTTTATCCCTTACCCCGAATCCATGATTCGCTAGATTGTGCGCAAGGTGCCGAGTTTTTCACTTCCTTAGATCTGTCATCTGGTTACTGGCAGGTTCCCGTGGCGGACGCTGAAAGACCAAAAACTGCTTTCAAAACGCTTGACGGATTATACGAGGTCTACGCTGTGACGTTCGGTATGTGTAATGCTCCAGTTGCTTTTGAGGGCATGATGACAAAATTATGCGGGTATTAAAATGGAAAACATGTGTATCTTATTTGGACGATGTTTTTTTTCTATCACCGGAATTATACGAGCACTTAGAACGTCTTGAACGAGTTCTGCAATGCCTGAGCTCCACTGGGCTCCAACTAAACCTCACGAAATGCCACTTCGGTGCCCGTAAGCTTATCATCCTCGGTCATGCTCTCTCTAGAGAACGCGTCCAACCGGATCCGGCAAAACGTCGAGCTGTTACAAAGTTTCTAAAGCTAAAAACTATAAAGGAGCTGCGAAGTTTCATTGGGGTATGCTCGTATTTCCGGCGCTTCGTGAAAGACTTTGCATGTATTATTTCTCCTTTGACTCATCTTCTCAGAAGTGACGACGGCATCAAGGAATGGTCACCAGACTGTGAAGATTTATTTATCCGGCTTCGATAGCTCCTTATCGCGCTACCTATACTTCGGCATTTCAACCGTTCTGCATCGACCGAACTCCACACTGACACCAGCGGTGTAGGCTTCTCAGCTGTGCTCTCACAACGCAAACCTAGAATGGATGAATATTGCCGCGAACAATGAACGGGTTTGTTTATTTATTGTTTGTTTTTAATGCCCGGCCGCACCCGGCTCTGTTATCTGTGTTCCAAGCGATGCGCGTGTTCCATTCTTTATTTTATACGGCAAGGGATATCTCATTCAGATAAGGAGGCTGTTTCGCCCTAACGTCACTAGCGTTGAATAATCTTTCTTGAAACCCGCCGAGGTGGCTCAGTGGCTAAGGCGTTGCACTGCTGAGCACGAGGTCGCGGGTTCGATTCCCGGCCGCGGCGGCCGCTTTTCTGATGGAGGCGAAAAGCAAAAACCCCCGTGTGTACGAGATTTCGGCGCACGTTAAAGATCCCCAGGTGGGCAAAATTAATCCGGAGCCCTCCACTACGGCGCGCCTCATCGCCTGCGTTGCGTCGGCGCGTTAAACCCCCACAATCAATCAATCAATAATCTTTCTTGAGATCTGAATCGACGGTACGAGAACCACGGGCGCCGAAAAATAAAAAGCCTGCAGAGCAGACGCGGCGGTATTGCTATCGCCGACGCTCGTTACTGCACATCTCTTTGTTGACTGCTGCTTCGCCGCCTGTGTATTCTTTGAGTTGTTAGGGGAGCACAATTTCGCTTCAATAAACTTATTTCCCTTGAAGACAACTGCATGGTCATTTGGCATCCTGACATCTGGTGGAGGTGCGGGGTATGCACTCTTTATGCTCCCAACAACCTCTGGAAGCCGCCAAGCCAGCCCAACTCGTGTCAGCCGTCAACAGCAAGATATTGAGCCAGAGGTTGGACTGCTTCCGAATAAAGTGAAAAAAAAGACGTCGTGAAAACCGCGTTGTGAAAAGCCGCGTGCGCAGACTCTTCATCCTCAGGCAGTGCTCGTTCACACTTTGTTTGCGCTCTAGCTCCCATAGCTTCTTGGCTAATACCCTTCTATTCTCTCTATAATATCCTCATGAGCCTCGTCGGCTTCCTCGACGCTCACTTCCTCTGCCTCCAGTAGCTTGAGGATCTCCTGTTTTCGCGTTTTTCGTCTCGTGGGGCCAGCAGAAAGATCCAACTCCTCGTAAATTTTGAGGAGGTCCCGCATTCTGAACTTGTGCATCATTATACTGCACCCTCCATCGTGATACTGCATCCTCGCCTACTCGCTACGACGAAGTACAAACCAGTGACAAAAGTCAAAACCTAGAACGCACGACGCTGCGCTAGCAAGGTCTGGCAATACGAGAGGTAATCTTCAGGCACTCACCCCATCAAGGTGCCGACGCTGGCTGATCCCGCCGAGCTGCCATCCACTGTTGGTAATTCCACCGCTGTCTCCAGTGTTGCGAACCGGAGCAGCGTAGTCGATGTGGGCCGAGGTTGGCGTAGTGCCGGAGCAGACATGATGGCAAAGTTGACGGAGAAGAAATCTTTATTTACAATTATTTACATCTCGGTATCCGAGAACGGAGCAGTGCGCTCCTGCGCGAGAGAGAATCAATAGGCGTGTTGGGTCCGTTCCCCTTCACCCTTTTTCTCGGCTGACGTCAGGACGCACCAATCACAGAATTCATGGCAGTGATAGTGCCCCCCCCCCCCCCCCCGCGCACAAACACAGAGACACACACGCACAGGCAGGAGAGACCCGCTCCTCTCCTGCGCAGGTGAGCGCTCGGTTGCCGCCGCCGTGGCAATCCGCTTGGGGTCGGAGACCCCTTTGTCCTGGGTATGTTGCACAACCATGAAAATGTCTTGCATCCCGCTGTCGTGATCTTCGTTGGGTGGTTTGTAGAATACCGCTCCAGCGTCGTCAGACACCCCCCAAAAAAAGGGCCTGACAATGAAGCACGGGCATGCCGCCGAAGCTTGCAGAGCGGGGGGCCAAGCAATGCTATTGTTAGCACCGCCTCTGGCCGGTTGGCGCTTGAGGGACTACGAGGTCGCTGAAAGGCTATTGTGAAGCAGCCACATAGGTCGCCACTGTGAACACGCCAGTTGGAGACGGGTTGCGCGACAGCATCGCAACAGCGCATACTACAGGTGCTTCGTCGCAAACTTCGCCCGCATTGCAGAGCCACTCACGCGCCTGACGAAAGATAGCACCCCTTTCAGCTGGGAAACCGCCCTGGAAAAAGCATTCCGCGAGGTGCAAGAACGCCTGCAAAACCCACCCATGGTCGCTCATTTCTACGAAACCGCCGAAACGGAAATGCACACGCACGGCAGTGATATAGGCTTGGGTCGTCCTCGTCCAAAAGCAAAGCGGTTGCGAGAATGTAATCGCCTATGCCAGCCGTGGTCTGTCGAAGGAGGAGAAAAACTACTCAGCCTCGGAAAAAGAGTGCCTCGCTGTTATATGGGCGGTTTCAAAATTTTAAGATAAAAAGCCTGCAGAGCAGACGCCGCGGTATTACTATCGCCGACGCTCGTTAGCGCACGTCACTTTGTCGACTGCTGCTTCGCCGCCCGTGTATTCTTTGAGTTGATTTGATTGATTGTACAGTTTAACGCGCCGACGCAACGCAGGCGATGAGGCGCGCCGTAGTGGAGGGTATTCTTTGACTTGTTAGGGGAGCACAAGTTCGCTCCAATAAACTTTTTTCCCTTGAAGACCAATACATCTTGTTTGGCAGCGCAACAATATGTTGTTCCCTATTCCAATCCCACTCTTCCGAAGGTAGAGGTTAACTAGTCCGTCACAAAGAAAGAGTGCTTGGCCATAGTTTGGGCTATCAACAAATTCTGTCCCTACCTTTATGGCAGCCCTTTCGATGTGGTCACGGATGACCATGCGCTTTGTTGCTGGCGTCTCTGAAATGCCCCTCTGGTCGACTTGGTCGCTGGGTCCTTCACCAGCAAGAATTTCACATAAACGTCATCTAACGCTGCGGCCGCAAACAGAACCACACCAATGCACTACCGCGTTCACCTCTATCCCTTGGACGCTGCCTCTCTCGATGCTCCAGAGGGTAGCCTGAAATGATAATGGTTGGGTGACATGGCCGTCCAACAGCGAAAAAACCCTTGGCTATCATCCTTCTTTGCGTTTCTGTACAGCCCCACTACGGCTTCACTGACCAGGCCACTTCGTCATCAGGCCTGCAACTTTACGAACAGAGATGGCCTCTTATACCACCGCAATTTCATCCTCGGAAGCCGCAAGTGGTTGCTTGCTATACGTTGCCACCTGCGCTCCACTATTTGCTCTTCCTTCCACAACGACGCCCAGTCCACTCGGCCGGGCGCGCTCAAAACGTACCAGCACCCCCGCCTTCGCTACTACTGGCGTTGAATGTACAGCTGCGTCAACAAGTTCGTCCCCTCGCGCCCGGATTGCCAGCGCCGAAAGATTCCTACACGTACTCACAGTTGCTGAGGATTCTGATCGCCTGGAGAAATTACCACAGCACACGACAGATTCCCTCAAGGAAAGGCTGGTCGTATTCTACCACCACATAGCAATGACTACGTCGTATCGCGAACGATGGAGCTACCGGCCTCCAAAAAGACCGAATTGTGTGGGACATTTATGAAAGTCGAATAATCCTTGCAGCGTGCATGCAGTTACTACATTATTCGAGATTTGATCTATTGATTGATTGATTGATTTAGCGAGTGAGTGAGTGAGTGAGTGAGTGAGTGAGTGAGTGAGTGAGTGAGTGAGTGAGTGAGTGAGTGAGTGAGTGAGTGAGTGAGTGAGTGAGTGAGTGAGTGAGTGAGGGAAAGGAAGACATCACATTAGTTGATTACTTTGAATTAGGTGTTTAACTTGCCGTTTGATTCTAGATACAAGCGTAAGTCAGTTCTACATGGGAATTTCGCCGTGAATTCGCAGTTTTCGCCCGTGCGGCAAAATGATTTATTTTCCTATTTTCACTGCTTCGACATATTGTCAAATGCTAAGTGGCGTTTACAAGAGAAGTTCGACTCCTCCGAAGATTTGGGAATTCGCCACAGTAACGAGAATAGATCGTTTTGGTATATGAGCAGCGCCCGAGCTGCAGATTCGCATGCGAAATTCGCCTCATGTAGAACGGTCTTAAGGCAGTTGTGCCACTTAACATGATTGTTTCTATCTCCTAGATTTATGGTACAAAAATTTTCGACAAAATACTTCGCGGCTGTAATGTAGGGATCACACTTACTAGGAACACGGGAGCGCGTGGCTGCACCTAAAATCAGAGCGTATTAACAGCGTCGCGCGGAAACATCGCACGGGAGAATATCTCTCATCACGCATCAAGTCTCCGGGGCACCCACGCGCCGTCTGCTACCGGCATCTCGCCGTTGCTAAATTGTCAACATCGCTAGGCAGTCAGCGACGAGAACAAGTCTTGCGGTACTTACAAGATTTAGCGTTTTTGTACCATCAGACAGTGATGCAGATAAAGAAACAACAATTTACTCTTCATTCCTATGACGTCGTCATCACAATGCAGCTCGAGCTATCACCCCGGTGTGCGGAACACATAGCTGCAGCACAGCGATGACCTCCTTTGCGCCTACGTTAAAGCGACCTGTCTTAAACTTGAAGCTACGTACTACACATCAGTTCCTTGAGCATGACGTTTATAACAACGAAATATCACTAACGCACTCATTGCTCGCTCATTAGCAGTAAATTTGGACTAATCATTTCATAAGAGCTGCGAATACATGACAGAATAAAAAATTTTAAGTGCGAATACACTTCTTAAGCGAGCCTGAAGCGTCCGCCGCCGTCCGCATTCCGCCGCCGTCCGCATAGCAACAGCTGCGGGTGCGCGCGCTCCTCGTCTTCCTTGGCAACGGGGGGAGATGGACGCGCGCTGCCTGGCCGCTGACATGGCACATACCCACGTGGGGGATTGGCCAGGAATCTCCTCGTCTTCCTTGGCAACGGGGGAGATGGGCGCGCGCTGCCTGGCCGCTGACATGGTACATACCCACGTGGGGGATTGGCCAGGAATCGGGCGTGAGAAGGGCTAATGCACCCGCTTAAAGGAGTACCGACACGAAATTTCAAAGCTGAGATCCGCTCTAGCAATCAAGTACAACGACAACACAAATAGGTGTCTGTGCATGGCACATACCCACGTGGGGGATTGGCCAGGAATCGGGCGTGAGAAGGGCTAATGCACCCGCTTAAACGAGTACTGACACGAAATTTCAAAGCTGAGATACGCTCTAGCAATCAAGTACAACAAACAGCACAAATAGGTGTCTGTGAATAAATGCATCTTTCTTTCTTTGTAGTTGTGTGTGTGTGTGATCTCTCTTTCGCGAACAATACCGAACCGCGCCAATTCAACTCCTGCATTCGCACTTTCACATTCTTCCCCTCGGGTAAATGCGGGGAATTTTTTTGTTTATTGGTATCTCCTTCCATTGCGCGCGCTGGCATGTGCCGTGAAAATGAAAGCAGGAAAAAAAAGTTCCGCATAACGGCCAATCAAGAGGTTGACTACTTCTTCAACGCCAGGAACAGCCAAGTAGCAGGTGACACGGGACTGCCCATGTCGGTATGCTCGCGATAAGTGTGTAAACTGTCGGCCTACAGAAAGCGCATCCTAACTTTTCCGCATGGGGCCATTAGGAGGCTTTGGTAGTAGTTCTTGTGGAAAAACGAAACCGAAACTCAAAACGAAGAGCTTGGTTCGGCTAGATAGCAACACGCCACCGAAAGAATCCAAGCCAAGAGATGAGGACAAGACGAGAGAGGAGAGAGAAAAGGGGTATGGCGCGAACGGAAGCCTAACAAGAGGCGCGGTTATTGTAGCTCCTTACAACCGTTAAATAAATAAGTGTTTGTGTCTAAATGACGTCTCCTACCTTCAACGATTCCCACAAAAGAAAACGTTGGTGCCGAAACCCGGGATGGTGGGAGACCAGGACACTGCATCTCGTCACCTAACGTAAGAACAAAGAACTGCCTGTGAAGAACGCTACCAGCCCAGCTCCGCGGATTCAACGGTGACGCCCACAGGAGCCATGGAACGACTGACGCAAAAACGCGCAGCCGTGCGTTCACAGGTGACGAAACTTCTTGCCGAAACTGACGCATATATCGAGAGCCAGGAGAAAAACGAAAAACACTTGAAAGTTTTATTACGCGGATTTCCGCCATTCAGGCTCAGCTCAACGAGGCAGACGCCGCCATTGAACCACGCATACCCGACGAAGAGGCCGAGCAAAATTTCGCCCGAACATTGGAGTACGGCGACAAGATCGTAACTTACATCGCTATGCTAAAGCAAGAAATAAACGATGCTCGCGAGAACCGTCCACCCAGAACAGAAACCACGCCAGCCCAACAGAACGAGAAAGCAGGGGCACCGCCTTGTAAAGGGAAACTGCCGAAGCTCGAGCTGCTCAAGTTCGACGGAAAGAGCGTAAGCTGGCAGGAGTTCTGGGAGCAGTTTGACCAAGTTATCAACGCCAACAGCGAACTCACGGTGTTAAATAAGTTTGGCTACCTCAAGGCAGCAGTGACAGGAGACGCGGCGAGTGTCATCAAGGGCCTTCCTCCGACGGCACGATGGTACGAGAAAGCCTTGGAGCTGCTCAAATCTCGTTTCGGCGACGAAGAAGGGCTTATACAGGCGCACATGCGGAAGCTCTTGAGCGTCCCGCCGACGAGGAGCGCGGACGACGTGAGGGGCCTCCGTCGGTTATACGATACCCTCCTGTCTCACATCCGAGGCTTGGAAGCGCTTGGCCAAAACCAAAACACATACGAGGCGCTTCTCTTCCCCGTGGTACAACGTTCCCTGCCGAAGGAAATACTACTCGACTTCAACAGAACAACCACAAAAGAACAAGCGGCAGAAAGTTCGGTGCAGCAGACTCTACTGCACGAAGCAACCCTGGTTACAGAGGATGCACACGAAAAATCATCAGAGAAAAGTGCAACAAAAGGAGCGACGGTGTCGTCCCTTTCCCGACTGATTGCCTTTCTGCGCATCGAAGTAAAAAGCCGCGAAGGTTTAGAAGTGCAGCCAAACATGGATGCAAAACCGCACCTTCCCGGAACTAAAAACGCCCACAAGAATGTTTACAAACCGCACAAAGGAGGCACCACTGCACCAAAGGAGCACCACTGCACCGCACAAAGGAGCACCACTGCACCAAACAACGAAGACTGATGCCTGTTTCTTCTGCACAGAAAGGAGCCACGAGACTGCGGCTTGTTGCGCTGAAATCAAGCTGGAAGAAAAGAAGAAAAGGCTCATGGCAGGAAGGCGATGTTTCCGCTGTAAAAGACCCAACCACCGCTCAAATGTGTGCAGGAGTAACGTCAAATGTGCACAGTGCTCGAAACGACATGCCACAACAATGTTTGACCCAGAATTCACCGCACCAAAGGCACCATTGAGCACCAGCAGCATGACCACCGCTCCAGTGAATTTGGAGTCCACTACGAACGAAGCCGCCAGACCCGTCGTCTTGCTACAGACTGCTACTGTATATTGTGCAGGAGCGGACAATGCCACTTCACTTCGAGCTCTCTTCGATGGTGGAAGCCAACACTCGTTCATCACAAAGAGAGCGTCCAAAAAACTCGGGTGCAAAGTTGTGGTATGCGGAGCACTAAAGGTCGGTGTGTTCGGTGGAAGTCAGTCCGAAAGAGACTTTAAGAGAGTGCTAGTTTCTGTCACGGCACAGAACAAGAAAGTTCACCACCTTGAAGTTTTTGGAAACCGAAGTGATCTGCGACCAGAAGGTTCCAATTCCAGAAGCCCACCTGCGAGATCTCATGGGATCAGAGGCTGTGGCTGACCGTACAGGTGACCAAGATCAAGGGGATATTGACCTCCTTATTGGCTCAGAACATTACTGGGATCTTGTGACCGGGCGATCGAAGGCTTTGGATGGAAATCTCCGAGCAGTTGAAGCAGCTTTTGGATGGTGCATACAGGGCCCAGTTGGAACGAGAGTCAGGGAAGCACAGTGCATGCAAACAATTGCACTGAAGGTGTCATTTGACGACTCTAATGCCTCGAACTATTTAGAACGCTTTTGGACGTTGGAGTCGATAGGAGTAACGGACGATGTGGCTGGTTGTCCAGAACAACAACTACTTGATTCGTTTGACGAAAACATCAAGCAAGTTGGGAGTAGATATCAAGTTGCCCTTCCCTGTAAGGAAAACACCGAACTCAAAGATAACAGGGAAGTCGCGGAAAAACGCTTGGTGCAGCTAACGAACCGCCTCAAGAAAGACCCTGACCTGCTGCAAACTTACGATGAAGTCATCCGACAGTACTGTAGGGAGGGCGTGGCCGATGCTGTGGTTGAAGAGGATGTGAGCAACGGACCGATATACTACATGCCACACCAACCGGTGATACGGGAGGCAAGTGACACAACGAGAGTCCGAGTGGTATTCGACGCGTCATCACATGGAAACCACGCAAAGTCGCTCAACAAAAACCTTGAAAGTGGCCCAAACCTGACAACTGACCTCGTTGGACTACTGCTTAACTTTCGAAGGCACAGAATTGCGTTAGTGGCAGACATCGAAAAGGCATTTCTGCAAATCGGAATACGAGAAGAAGACCGAGACGCCTTGAGATTCCTTTGGTTCGAGACCGCACCAGAAACGACTGAATTGAAGCCGAAAGTGCAGGCGTGGCGAATGACGAGGGTCCCGTTCGGAACAACAGCAAGTCCCTTCCTACTTACAGCAACGCTAAAGAACCACCTCAGAAGCATGGAGGGAGAGTATCCCGTCACTGCAAGAATTCTACCGGACTGCTTGTACGTGGACGACCTCCTAACTGGAGCAGAAAATGGGGAAGAAGCCTTGAAGATTTACACGGAAGCTAATGCTATCTTCAATGCTGCCTCCATGAAACTGCACAAATGGGCAACGAACAGCAAGGAAGTGAGTGAACCCATCAGCGACGGTCAAGAATCCAGGCATCTAGGTTACCTCTCGGGTGTTCTCAAGGTGCTGGGATTAACATGGAACCCCATCAGCGACGAGCTCACATTCACGCCGACAACGAGCGCACCGCCCGATCCTGGAACAAGCACGAAAAGAACTGTGCTAAAAACTACAGCTCGACTGTATGATCCACTTGGATGGCTGACACCATTCACCGTTAGAGCCAAAGCCCTATTCCAGGAACTCTGGCAACGAAACGTGGAGTGGGACGAAGTGCTACCGCAGGACTTAGACACTAAGTGGGTGCAGTAGTGTTTTGAACTGAACGAACTGCAAAGAGTGCATGTGCAACGTTGCTACCGTGCTGCCACGACTGGACTTCCGCAGAAAACGTTGCTACATGTGTTCGCCGATGCTAGCCCTGTGGCCCACGGGGCAGTGGTGTACATTTGTGTTACAGATGCGGAAGGCAATACTACGTCTAGTATCCTCATGGGCAAGTCGAATATCGCACCGATCAAGCAGCTGACACTGCCGAGGCTGGAGCTGATGGCTTGTTTCTTGTCAGCTAGGTTGGGCCGATACATAACGAACAACTTGAAGGAACGACCGCAGGAGACATACCTCTGGACAGACTAGACTGTGGCCCTGCACTGGGTGACAGGCGAACAGTCCCAATGGAAGCAGTTCGTGCAGAATCGAGTCACCGAGATACAACGCATCACGAACCCTGCGTTTTGGAAACACTGTCCTGGATCTGGAAATCCGGCAGACTGCATGACCCGAGGGTTCAGCGGTCAGCAGCTTGTGGAAAGTTCCCTCTGGTGGAAAGGCCCTGAGTGGATGGGGTTGCCCGAGAACTTCTGGCCGAATCACTCGCCACCCAGCAACACCTCGGCGGCAACAGATGAAAAAAGGGTTCCGGCAGTTCTCCAGGCTACAAGCTCCACGTCACAGACAGTGCTGGACATAACACGATACAGTGAAGCAGTGAGACTTCTCCGTGTAACAGCATGGATTATGAGATACGTTCATAAGTTGCACCATACCAGCAATGAATCTGGCTCGTTAAGGACAGGCGAACTAGACGAAGCCGAGAAACACTGGATAAGGCTAGCACAGCGTGAAGATCTGCAGCGAGAGATCGAATGCACACAAACGGGTGAACGTTTTCCCGCAGACTCACCACTCCGAGATATTCCCGTGTTCATGGACAATGACGGTGTGCTCCGAATCACGGGAAGACTCCAGCAAAGTGAGAAGCCGTACAACGAACAGCATCCCATCGCGTTAACAAGCGGCCACCGGTTAGCGGAGCTGATCGCTCGCAGATGTCACCTTCAAGTGTTTCAAGATGTCACCTTCAAGTGTTGCACGGAGTTGTGCGGGACACACTCGTACAGCTGAGAGAGAAATTCTACGTGGTGCGTGCACGCCACCAATTAAGCTGGTGAAAGGAATAATTAAGGGGTGCATGACCTGTCAGAGGTTCAATGCTCGTCCAGCCACCGAGGTAATCGCACCGCTTCCGCGAGACCGAGTCACCGAGGCACAACCGTTCGAAGTCACGGGTGTCGACTTTGCGGGACCGGTTCTGGTCAAAGGAGAGAGCGCAATGCACAAGTCGTATGTTACATTGTTCACTTGTGCCGTAACCAGAGCTGTTCATCTAGAGCTCGTAAGAGACATGTCCACTGAATCGTTCTTGATGGCACTCAGGAGATTCATATCCAGGAGAGGAATCCCTCGAGTCACATACAGCGACAACGCCATGTCTTCCAAAAGAGCAAACAACGAACTTTCGCAGCTCTGGAAGTCATTGCGCCATCCTGCAACACTTGACTTCATCTCAAACGCACGCATTGAATGGAAGTTCATAGTTGAGCGTGCTCCATGGTGGGGTGGGTTCTACGAACGCCTCGTTGGATCCACCAAGCTTGCACTGAAGAAAGTAATTGGCTCAAGATATTTGTCATTCGATGAGCTTGCAACCGTGCTTTCAGAAGTAGAGGCAGTACTGAACTCCAGACCATTTACTAACCTCTGTGACGAGGCGGGGGAACCGGAACCACTATGTCCTTCCCTGTTCTTGACGGGAAAACGACTGACAACGCTACCAAGTGTGGGGATTAAGGATGACAATATTGACGACAGCCTGCACAAGCTTTGGACCCGTCAACAGCTGGTCGTCAAAGCCTTCTGGCGTATATGGACCAAGGAATACTTGGCAGAGTTGCGAAATCTCCACAACGGAAAACGACGCCAAGGGAAAATCCTTGCGGTTGGGGACTTGGTTCTCCTTCGAGACTCGCAACTACCCCGGCAGCAATGGAGCCTTGCAAGAATCCAAAAGGTGTTCCCAGGACGAGATGGAAAGATCCTAACGTGCCTGCTGAGAATGCCCGGAGGGTCAACGCTCAAGCGACCGATACAGCTAGTGTACCCATTGGAAATTACGTAGCAGTAAAAGAAAATGACTTCCGTCATTTTGGGGGGGAATGTGTGGGAAAACGAAACCGAAACTCAAAACGAAGAGCTTGGTTCGGCTAGATAGCAACACGCCACCGAAAGAATCCAAGCCAAGAGATGAGGAGAAGACGAGAGAGGAGAGAGAAAAGGGGGATGGCACGAACGGAAGCCTAACAAGAGGCACGGTTATTGTAGCTCCTTACAACCGTTAAATAAATAAGTGTTTGTGTCTAAACGACGTCTCCTACCTTCAACGATTCTCACAGTTCTAGCCACACGTTCCTGCGTTCCGCGCAAGTGTGGATCCCGTAGCACACAAAGAAGAATGTTCCTTCGTGCAACACTAAAGCACACGGGTTATTTTAGGAGGTTCTTTAAGTAATCACACCACCAAAAAAACATAATTGTTGAAATGTTTTATGAGCGTGAATATAAGCCTTCCATTTCGATTGAACAAAAACACATAACATAATCGAACCGGATACAAGACAATGTGCGCGTTTAAGGTGATGTCTTTCTATTCTATTCGTGAATATATTTGTTTTCTTGTTCCAGGTCAAACTCTCCATCCCCTGCCGTAGTTGTGACATATCACAATGGAAAACCTGTAACCACAGCCACATACTCAAATGGAGGCCAAAAGCAAACAATTTCCATTCCTGGATACTGGCTTCGTCACCGCCATTGTTTGAGGCTGGTACGCCTTATGAAACAAGTTACTATTGCCAGTAGTTGGAAGCATTCCTTTTGTAAAGTGGTAAAGAATAATTTACGAACCACAGAATTCTAAATTTTGACTTTTTCAACAATATTTGCTTCTTGTTGCCGCCAACGTCCTTATAGATATAGTTAAGCCCGCTTATACCCAACACGGATATATTATATTATTGCCTATATCGAACCGTGTATAATTCTGGCAAAAATTACATGCATTCAAAACTTTTTATATCGAACGTGATTTTCCTCACAATGGATATATCGAACTCTCCCACGCGAGATTTTTTGCTCTCCTTAGGCATGCGACAGGTTTTTCCCGCAATACATCGGCGCGCAGCGGTGGCGTGGGTGGCGCTTGCGGCTCCCGCGCGAGCTCGGGCGCGTCCAAACCGGCTGTGGCGGAGTGGACCTGCTCCACGCATGCATGCCATTGGAGCTGAAAGCTCCACATTGGCCGCTGCGGGCTGCGGTGTGACCGAACTTCAAGTCCGCGCCACTCGCTGCCCGCAGTTGCTCGGTTCGCTCGGTTCACCGTTGTTTGCTTTTATCTATACTTGTCTCCGCTGTGTCAAAGACGCCGAGAACTCCGTACCGCTTCCGACCACGAGCGAGGCCGTCGCAGCCGTGGCCCTGCTACGGCGATACTGCAGTGCCACTCAGGGCAGCGGTCTTGTGCGTGTCGACTGTTTAGATGTGGAGCAAGCAGTCACCAGCAAAGCGTTGTGCTCCAAGAAGAAGGCTACACTCACGCAGTTCTTCCGCCCCAATCAATTAATGTTTTCTTTCCGAGAAATTGTCCTATCAATAGTGAACTGCAGGGTGGTAAGAGCTCAAGCTCGTGAGTCCGTCGGCAAGATTGCTCTCATATAAGTATTTTTTTTGCTTCACGTTCTGTATCGAGTTTTTGCTATATCGCACTATTTTACAATCCTCGCGCTGTTCGATATAAGCGGGCTTTACTGTAATACATGTTGAAATATTTCACTTCCTTTGAAATTTTATATCAAATTATCTTCCTCTGATATTTTTATACAATTTAATGTAGCTCGAACCAAGATGGGGCGTTCCAAATTTTTCTAACCCAATTACAGAACGTTTTTACTTAATAAAGCGCATTACATTACCCGGAGTACCCTTCTTAATTGCTCAGGTCAGATCAGATGATGACGAAATTCGTTTCAGCTCACCATAATTATGGCAAGCAAATCAATCAACTACAAAGCTACCAAAGTAGGCAAAAATAAATACCACAAATATGGCATTGGGCCCGAAAACGTCATGGGCATGCAACGCAGGAGAACAGTGAAAGAATCCGCCCAACACAATGGCGTCACAAAACATTACCAGGATCCCATCCTCCACACTATATCTTCGAAGGTACTCTGTTGCTTTTTTTATAAGCTGTGTACATTTGCGTAAACTGTGAATCTATACACGCGTGATATTACTGCCACGTGTAATTGTCTTTGTCGCGAAAAGGAAGCTTTTGTGCAAAAGGAAAAGAAAGTTATGATAGATTGCACCCACACAATGTCCATTGGCTGCCCTCGTTCCTCATCGTCCTCTTCTACTACCATCTGCAATAACTCCTTTGTCCTGGCGGAAATAAAGTTTCTACCCGGCCCCCCGCGTCAAAAACAGGATATACCAATGACTGTCTAGGGGATCGTCGCTTCACCATTTTTGTGCTCATACTTCCACTAGGGGTGGAGCTTCCTGTCCGGTCATCTTCCAATACAGCAAAAGCACAATATTTCAAACTTTTCAAACTTTTCAAATTCAAATTTTTTGAAATTATTGGTAATTCGAAGTGCATGATTTGATCTGGCGGAGTCTCCATAGAAGCATATGTATTAAAATGTCCGTTCATTCAAACAGGAGAGGCACCGGCCACGCATGAATCGAACTATATGCGGCGCCGTGCCGGCAGCTTGAAACCTGGAGCAGGGCCAGCAAAGCGGCCCCCCTGACTGCGCACGAGGCTGCGTTCCCTCCGGAAAGGAACGAACAGTTACATCCGGTAAAAGCGGTTTGAAACGCCCAATGTGGACGTTTGGGAAGAAGTTCCTTTGCGGATTACGTTTATGTGAATACGAGATCAAGACGTGGGGCGTGCTGAAAAATGTCATTTTGTATGAGGTCGGATGCGTAGAACACCTAGCTGTGGCTATGAGTGACCACGAGAAGGTGGCCAACGAAGCACTAGAGCGGCCATCACTCGGAAGTAATGACCGGATGGAACACCACCCGTCATGAGTTGTGGAGCACGCGAACATTCTGCTTTCGCTACATTGGCTCGCAAGAGCACAAAGTACTGACTTTCACCTTCAAGAATAAAAGGCATCCTTCAATCGTGCCCCCTTCAAAGTATTCAATTGCTAACATGCTCTTCTGCTCCACAATCGCATTGTGCAGCTTTTGCTTCCCTTTGGTTAGAACGAAATTTCTTTAATTTCAACTGAGGTTTCGTTCCAATGCAGTGCGAATTAACGAGTTTTTAGTGTAGTTGCGGACAAACGGTTGTCTCGCTGAGAATCCTCGCGCCTGTATTTCTACGAGGCCACTGTGTCTGTAATTGAACGATGTACTGGCCAACCTGTTTACGAGGGTGTCGCTGATGCTGACTCTGCCACATCACGAAGACGGTAGCGGCCCCAAGTTATCCACGTGGTCTCCGTCAGCCCTTACTACGTCCGAGGAAGAACATTTTTTTTTTGTTTTTACTACCGATTTAGTATTACTTTACCATCTGGGGTGGTATTCTTGTGTTTTGACCCTTTTGTGTGCTTTGCAAAAGTGTTCGTTTTGAGCGAGTAGTAATTGGCTAAAATCGAGCAACCGGATATGCCGTAATGGAAGCGCGCCGGAACTGTAATTAGCGGCTTCTCGGAGCAGACGATTTCAATTTCAGTTTGTTAAAATGCGTTTGAAAAAAAAAAACTAGTTACGGTATTATCAAAGGCCCTCTGCTTAACCAGAAGTACGTCACGACGAAACGGCCGCGAAACGGACCTTTTCAAAACGGACATTTACCAGAATGGCGCCGCTGGTCGGTGCCGTCTGAGAAAGGGGCAATTGAGCAAATTATGGCTTTTGTTTTGTATACTATTTAGTTTTTTGCCACCTTCTTGCCACGCCAGGCTGGCTTACCAGAATTAAACGCGAAGCTCGTGTTTCGTTTTCTTTTTTTGTATGCCGCGCCACCTATCTCATTTGCGCGACTAAACTATATTGCTCGTCTTTCATTGTCAGAGTTCTAAACCTATTTGGATGAATTCAGAAATAAATACTCCGAAAGCGATAGTGTTCACTTCGGATGATTTTGATAATAATCATTGAGGTGCTGTGAAAATAATAATTAGCAATATTACTAAGGTGATAATATTCACTGACTAAAAATAAGAAATTAAACAATGCGAAGTTTTCTTTCAGGGAAAACGCCGCGGCATTGCATTCGCTGACCCCAGCCTGTACACGTATCTTGTTGACTGCTCCTTCGCCGCTTCTCTATTCTTTGAGCTCTCAGCAGGACACAAGTTTGCTTGAATAAAAATTTTCTAAAGACACCTGCACCGTCTTATGCTACATGACAATATTATATTCAAGTTTTATAGAAGACGGGGCAGTCTAATTCTTCGGCGGAAATTCTAGCTACAGTGAATACCCTATTTGTCAGCCCAAAGACATTCACATATTCAGATCCCGTCCTAGAAAAATTCTTGATAGAACTTGTTGTTGGGCTAGTTGGTTCATGTTTACAAGTAGAAATTTGAGCGCAACAATTCGACAAAGATACAGAAAGACCAGACGGCACTAGCGCTAGTCCCGTCTAGTCCCGCCTGGTCTTTCTGTGTCTTTGTCGAATTTTTGCGCTCAAACTTCCACTTGTAAAAATTCTTAAGAAGACGCACGCAACGCCGGTACCGCTTGCCGAAAAATTGTTTTTATGCCTGCACGACTGGTACTGTTTCAATGCTACGAGAAACAAGCGTTCAGAGCGAAAGTTCCCTATCCGCTACGTTTTGTGTATGACCTCCCGATTTGGCCCCGTTGGCGGTCACTAACCTTGTTTCAAAATTGCAGAGCCAAAACTAATCAAGGCTTCTAGGTAGCATGCGTAAGGGTATCTATTGATATTAACTTATTATTAATATTATTAAATTATTAATATTATAAATTACTTAATATTATTAAAGGTAGGCACAAGTGAATCATGGCTTGATAGAAGCTTGCATCAGCTTACTTTTTAAAATAAAGATAAATTAAAACAAACATGTGCAAATATCTCTGATCAAGTCAAAGTTAGCAGCCAGAATCAAGCAATGATATATAAAATATGGCAGTCCTGCGCAAACTCCCAAATATTGTGCGAACGCAGCGTACCTGCCTCTTAAACAATGGTATCCATTACATTGCTGCTGGTATATGCTTCTCTGCGGTGTAGACTGGTGCGGGTGTATCTTCATCTGCGTGGACGCAGCACGTTGCGAGGGTAGCAAAAGCAACCGTCCAATATGCGCTTCCTTTGGGCACACTCTACACTAGGAGGCCTTATGACACCAACTGTTGCCCGAAGCTTGAAATGGGGTAGTTTAGCAGAGTTTCAATAAGTACTCTTTCTCTGCCGCGCACAGATGTCGGTGTCCATGCCAGGCGCGCGGGCCGTAATTCTGAGCAAAAGAATAAATACAAAAGCCCGTGTTTTTACTTTTCGTCGCCCAAAAAAGATACGAAATGGCCTACTTTATTACTGAGCCCTGAGCAACGTTGTGCCAGTAGAACATGTGTAGTCATTTCGGCCAGTAAAAAAGGTGGAATTTCAAACGTACAAGGACAATTGGAATACGAACCACGGAACGCACGGCCGAAGATACCGGTGCCGTCACCTGGCAGCGCGAACCGCCGCGGTGGCTCAGTGGCTAAGGCGTTGCGCTGCTGAGCACGAGGTCGCGGGTTCGATTCCCGGCCGCGGCGGCCGCTTTTCTGATGGAGGCGAAAAGCAAAAACGCCCGTGTGTTCGAGATTCCGGCGCACGTTAAAGATCCCCAGGTGGTCAAAATTAATTCGGAGCCCTCCACTACGGCGCGCCTCATCGCCTGCGTTGCGTCGGCGCGTTAAACACCACAATCAATCAACCTGGCAGCGCAGGGGAAAAAGAGACGGACATGCGCAGTAGAGGTTTCGGGAGCGAGGGTGCGTGTCCAACTGCGATATGTTGCCCTCTCCTCAACGCACGCTTGCCCTGTCGCCGTGCCGAAACGTGTAAGACTTGAAGGTAGCCAAGTTGTACGTAACCTTCGCAACCGTTACTATGGTATAAGTCTACGATGGCAGCTGATTTCCTTTTTCTTCGCTGACGCAACGACGTTCACTCCATCTTTGTTGCTTTAAAAGCAAAGCAGAAAATCAATGAAGCAGAGCAAATGAACGAAAGGCTCACATTTAATCTGGGTGCCCGCAGGTAAACGTGTACCCTATCACGTGTTCTATTTCAAGAAGCTGACGTGACTCCTTTCCCCACCGTCACAGCCGAGTGAGTACGCCGCCTGAATCTCGCGCCTTAGCCGAGAAGATAAGACGACTGACTCTAACTCCGTTGATCTGCCAGACCCATGTTTTAATCCTGCCCGTGGAGGTGATTTCTTTTCCTTACACTGAGTTTTATCAAATGCCAGAATCAACGAATTGTTGAACAGCTTCGCCGTTAAAAGGGGTATAGGACACCAAGTCCTTGCTACTACGTAGTATAGCCTGGACCATGCAAGAAGTATCTTGATCTGAATTCTTTTACGTTGGGTGCATATGGGGCGTAATAGTTCCGTTAGCTCGGTGGGTGTGAGGACCAGGTGCCGAGAAAGATAAAATACGCACGATCCTTTCAACATAATAGAACGGCACGTATACGATTGCCACAAAAACTAATTTATATATTCCCACTGAGTTACTGTCACGGGTGAGCAGCCACGGCACCACCTACATTCCAGAAAGGCGTGCTTTCGCTTTCTCGTAGTTAGGACATGTTGGCGTTACTCCCCTCATGTGCACAATATAACTTCAAGGTGCTAGGGATAGATGAGAAGAAGATATGTTCAAACGGTGAGGCGGTTTTCGTGAGTTGTGCTTGGCGTATCGGCTACTCATTCTGGGCTGAAATATATCCGTCAGCCAGAGGTCTCCTTTCGTTGTTATGGTTGCTTGTGCTTTTTCTCACGGCAATTTGCGCCATCGCCGTATTCACTAGACTCCGAGAAACAACGGATCTTATTCTCGCTCCATGCCAGAAGCTAAAGACCGGGAATTCAAGATAAACGGCTTCTGACAGTTTCTAATTGTTTTTCGCAGATTATGCAGCAATGTGGGGCGCTACTCCGCGGCTATCAATAAGATTCCCTCCGCTTACACTAATGGAAACAGGATCAGTTCTAAAAAACACTTATGTCGCTTGCTGAATATAACACTGGGCATCAGCTGCTTTTCTTAGAGATTCTCTGTAGCTGCACCAAACTGCTTCTGCGAGCGACCCGTCGGTAACGCAAGAAGGATGTGTTTAAATTGTTTTTTGGTGAAGCAGGACAAAAATTGTGCACATGAATTGGACGTCGGCTCTTTTACTGGTTCACCAAGTTTTTATGGATTTGGTAAGCTCGTGTAAACATCAGCGCTTCATTTTACGAATTCGCCAAGTCTGCTGAGATGACAGGGACGAGTCTGCTGAAACGACGTGAATAAGAAACCTCTTGATAAGAAACCTGTTGATGGCTTTATGGCTTGAATAGGATGAAATAAGGAACATCACTGTCCGCAGAACGCCGGACCACTCGCACGCCCTCCCTATATGTGAAAAATACGGCGAACACCTTACCAAAAAACGTTTAGAACTTAAAATTTTCCCTTGCTGCATAAAGAGCCCTCTTATTCTGGGGCGCAAAGACGAAAAAAAACCAGCACCTTGACGAGCAAATGAACACGTGCGGTATTTTTCCCAGATATACACAATGAAAGTTGTTACAAGTACGAACAGGAAGCCAAATGCTTCCAAAAGAAATGGAAATGTCGAATTATATAGTAAACTCCGCACAATAGCTCTTCCTATCCAGAAATGTGGGAGCCAAAACTGTCCAGCGGGCACTTGGAGGACCAGTGCAATCTGTTCGACAGCTGCTGGACAGGGACAAGCGCCACAGAGTCTCTGGAAAGGGGGAACCTTTTTTTTTATTAGCATTCTCACTTTCTTACAAACAGCAAACTAAAGGAATAGGAACAAAAGGTGCCAAACTGAACCTGTCTGGGTTCCTGACTCCATGCATTCTGCATAACAGGGAAACAGAAACAAGCTCAACTGCAATAGAAACACTGAAAAAGTACACACAGTATGAATAGGTACTAGGGATTATATATAGAAAAAAAACGTATATGATATACAAAACCGCGGTTACATTGCAAAACAAAAACGTAAGCAGACAGCATCACGCGCAAAATACAAACGAAGTCAATGATTTCTTGAAGCAACTAAGAGATGGGCATTGATCAATTATGTCCATTAAGTCCTTATTTTTATTCAAGAGGCTAGGAATTAGGTGGTGTAAACATTGAAAGCCGTAATCGGTTCGGATCTTCGGCGTTTTGTACTTACTAGTTCTAAATTCGAAAAACTGATTTCTGGTTAGATATGCATGTTCAAACTCCTTCCGACTTTCCTTTATCTGTGAATACATGTACATCGCAAGCTTGCGCTTGTGAAGCTAGAACACATCGATCATACCATATTTGGCGCAAACATATCCAACACTATCCGTATATCTTCAGTTTTCTAATGCTCTAATAGATTTTTTTTGAAGTTGAAACAGTGCACGCAAATTGGAATCTGCTGTAGTGCCCCAAATTAGTAGACAATACTGCAAATGTGACTGAATCATGGCAGAATATATACTGGTTCTAAACCTTACAGGAATTTGGTTCCTTACCTTCCACAATGCGCCTATTATGCGTGACAATTTTATTTTTATATGATCGATATGTTGATTCCAGGATAAATATTCGTTAAAAAACACTCCTAAAAATTTAATAGTGTTAGTGGATTGAATTACGTTATTGCGGAAGCAGAGTTGAAAATTTTCTGTCAGGGGTGTATTTCGGGCTCTGAACATAACGTACTTTGTTTTGTTTATATTTAACTGCAATTCATTAGCGTAAAGCCAATGAGAGAGTTCCCCTAGCCAACAATTCGCATCTATTTGTAGTTTCATTAGGTCACTTCCAGAAAAGAAAACATTTGTTTCATCTGCGTGCAAAACTATTTTTTGCGTGTGAGGAATATTGGGAATATCATTAATATAAAGCAAGAAAAGGAGAGGACCGAGTATCGATCCTTGGGGTACTTCCACTTGTATCGAACGAAAATCGGACGACGTGGCACCTAGCAATACAAACTGCTTACGATCTGTCAAATAGCTTTTGATTAGTTTTTGTGCAACTCCTCTAATGCCGTGTGGACCTATCTTGTCCAATAAGATGTCGTGTTTTACGGAGTCGGACGCCTTCCGTATATCAAGGAAAAGTCCCACCGTATACAGTTTATTCTCAATGTTTTCTATCAGCTTTTCCTTAACTCCTAATAACGCTAACTCAGTCGACTTTTTCTTTCGGAAACCAAATTGTTGGGGAGCTATCACTTGCAAACTTTCTAAGTATTCATTTATTCGGGTAAAAATTACTCGTTCTATAATTTTGGAAAAAAACGTTAAGAATCGAAATTGGACGATAATTATTTAAATCATCTTTTGGACCACCTTCGGGAAGAACCGTCACACGGGCAACCTTGAGTTCATGTGGAAACACTCCGTCGCGAAGTATACAATTGCATACATGGCTAAATGGTGCTGCAATAAGAGAAGCTACGGCTTTTATTGGTCCAGCCTTGATTTCGTCAGGGCCTGCTGCGCTATTATTATTCAAGGAACCGATAATATTTTTTACTTCTAACTCGTCCGACGGCCTTAAAAAGATACTTCCTCGAACACGGGAGTTAATGTAGGTTACGGGATCCCGTTTTCTTGCCGATCGTTGGGCGAGGCCACACGACAAGAAGTGTTCATTAAACTTGTCAGACAATTGTGCACCAGAAATCGTTACACCATTGACATTTATTTCTGTAGGTACTGTATTACCTTCCGCATTGTTCAGCTCATTATAAGCTTTCGAAAATTTGTGTTGTTGATCAATATTTTCAAACTTATGTCTGTAGTAGGAATCTTTGGCTTTCTTAATTTCTGTATTTACTTCATTGCGAAGCTTTTTAAACTCCTTAAATATTTCAACATTTTTTGTCTGGAGAAACTCTGCAAATAATTTATTTTTTCTTCTAATAGTACTATAAATAGAAACCGATATCCACGGTTTTCCAGCCTTTTTATGCCTCTTCAAAATATATGTTGAAAAAGCTCTGTGGTAGGCATCAATAACTTTACAATAAAAAGTTGAAAACGCTAAGTTTGCGTCATTTTTATTTAAAACATCAGACCAGTCTAATCGAGATAACATAGACTAAAATGTAGCTACAGTTTCATCATTAATTTTTCTCAATTTCTGCAAATAGTTGGGTAATTCTACGGAGATATGGTAATTCAAAACATAGAATAAAGGTAAATGATCACTAATATTTACACTCAATGCACGAGAGGCCCCTTTGTTTCGTACAGCATTAGCGAAGCACACATCAATAGAAGTTTCAGTAAGAGGGGTAATTCATGTTGCACACTTAATAAGGTTGTCATAACCATATGATAACATAGTGGTCAAAACTTCGCACTGTGCACTCCCGGTCGACATTAGATCAATATTTATATCTCCTACAACCACTGATTTTAGTTTTGAAAGGGACACATAAAGAAGAAGTTTTTCCAAACAGTCGAAGAAATTTTTCATTGTTCCATCAGGAGGCCTGTACACAACTGTTATTAAAGTGCCAGCGCAGTTAGGTGTTAATATTTCATAATCTCTCGTAACTGACAAAAATTCTGACACAAGCGAGCACTTCACACCGGCCTTCACATCAAGAGAAACACCGCCACCTTTTGTTTCTGTTCTAAATAAACCGAAGTGCTCGTAACCCTCAAAACGGCAGACATTGCTCGTACAAGAGAATCACGTCTCAGTAAAGCACAAAACACTGCATTGTAGTGAAAGTTCACTGAAAAATAGTTCAAGTTGTTCCGTCTTGTTTCTTAGACTACAAGCATTCAAATGAAACAATGACAACGCCTGATGAGTCCATTTGTTTGCTGATACATACTCTTTAAAGTAATCAGTCGAGTATACTGAACCATCCATTATATACACTTATTTCCGTTAACGAACACGAGTCCTTCATTTGATTTTTTCCAGATCGTCCTCAGAAAGAATTCTGATATTTGGGGCGCCGGGCTGCTTCTTGACGAGAATATTTCCATTTATTTCCCAAGCGAACTGGTAGTTCATCTCAGCAGCTTTTGTACGCGGGAGCCACAGGAGCCTTTTGTTGTAAGGCGTCAGGTTCTCAAAAAACCGGACAGGTGACTCCCCCATCCTCAGTTGCTTCGCTTTTGCCTTCCAACGGTCTTTCGTGGATTTGGACGTGAACCGAACAATTATTGGAGGTACCTTCCCAGAACGTACTGGCAGCCGATGGATGCCCTCAATCTCCCCCTCTGTAATCTCGTCAAGCTGCAGTGACGCCCCAACCTCATTCACTAGAGCTAGCACATCCTCATTGGTTTTCACGGAAAGTCCAAGAGTTTCTAAATTCAACCTCCTTCCATATTGTTCCAACTGATTCAATTCATGTCTCAGATGTTTAATTTTGTTAGGAGAGTTGGCCTCCTCTAGCTTTCCGAGCCGTCCTTCCAGGTCGGTTATGGCTTTGTCCAGCTTGTCTAACTTGTCAACAAACTCATCATACTTGTTGGCAAGCATTTCTACGGATTTTTCAACGGCAGCAACTGTTACCTTCATGCCAAGGAGGGCATCCACTTTTAAGGTGAGTGGAAGAAGTAGTTCCAGTTTTTCACTGATGTTGGACAGTTCAGTATTGCTGGGCCTTCTACACTTCGTATTTTCAGATGATGCATCGCTATCTGAGCTCACACAGGTCGAGCACTTCCACGCGGCTTTCTTCTCGAGAGGCATCTTCTTGAACACCTTACTAGTAATGCCAGAACAACCTCCCACATGACAAGAGAGTTGACATTCAGAGCATACTAAGAAGTTCTCATTAGCTGGGAGCGGTTTGTTACAAGACAAACTGGCTTCAGGTGACCGGCTCCTCGTTTTAGTTCCAGACATAGAGCAACTTGGTATAGAGCACTACGAGCACTACGACTAAGAACATAGAGCACTACGACTACGGAAGCAGCAGAGACGGCAGAAATCCCATTAAGAGTACTCGTTCAGTAGAAAATGACTAAAATCGCAGAATGAAAAGTAGCCTCAATTAATTTTTGGTCACATCCCAAACCTCTATGGAGGCAGCACCCAATGAAAGTTCTTTTGTTAAAGCCCAGTTTGTATTTCGCGCAATCGGTTTTCTGACTGCCTTGATGGTAGTTCGTGTCGCAGCTGACAGATGGCGCCACCAGTCCACGGCGTGCGCGCCGCTCGTGGGACCTTGTTCTCGGCGGTTGCACTCGGTCTTGCAAGAGGTGGCGTCAAACATCCCCCTCGCGAGGGGCACGATCAAATGCAGAGCATTTCCGGGGGCGCACGACGTTAAGTAGTTTGCGTAACGTTAATGTTGTTGCACCTGTGGCAACTGCTGACGAGAGAGCGCTCGTCAGCAGTAATTTGAATGAGTCAACGATATAAGCCGCGTTCATAGCGTCCCATTCTGTGTCGGCTCTGTGGCGAAGTGGGTAGAGCACCATGTACATTGCGTTCCGCCCGCAGGGTCCAGGGATCGAAACCTGGCGCCGGATAGTATTTTATATAGTGTAGGGGGAGGGGTGCGGTCAACGACGGTGCGGACTACGACGGCACAACGAGGGTGACATCGTGAGTTACTGAAATGCTCTGCATTTAAAAAAAGGAACACCAACCTGCGAAAGTCAAGAACGCCGTTTGTAGAACGAAGCCGATTTAAGCTGCCTGTCTATGCTACCCCGTTCACAGAATGACGACGACGGTGGGTGGTTTCCCGCCAGTTGAGATGCGCCGGATAAGATGCGCAGAACGCAGCTCCGGTGCAGCCTTCTTGCTGGTCGTCTTTCGGCAGGAAGAATCCAGTCCACCGCAGAAATTATGAGGACAGGGCTCGGTCAGGCAATGCGTTCCTCGTGGGCTTGCGGCGTGGACGGCTCATACACTCAGCTGCGCAAGTTCGGAGTACGAACCTGCGAAAATCAAGAACGCCGTTTGTAGAACGGAGCCGATTCAAGCTGCCTGTCTCTGCTGCCCCGTTCACAGAATGACCTCACTACTTATTCCCTGTAGCACCCCTTTTTCTCAGTAAACCTTTTCGTGATGATGACGATGCTTTATTATAGTACCAGTAAAGCACTCAATTTATTTTTAAGTTCGTTTGGGCGTCAAACATTCGCGCAGCTTGCACTTGCCACTAAACGTCCACCATTACTGGCAGGCACGGATTGTTTCGGCCGCAGGCTTTAACATGTCTCTTGTCCACAGGCTTTCACGATACCGGGCGGTGTTCATGAATCGCATCCTTACGTGCGCTCAGATAGGCCAAGTTTTCTGGTTGCTCTACAGGGCTGAACTAAAATTCTGAACACTTTTGCTGTAAAAGATTGTGGTGGTGTTTGAAGCCATCAGCGCGTGTTGTGAACAGCCACAAACATTGCTATGAAGCAACGTTTGTCAGTGAAGGCTGGCATAAATCCTACCGGGCGAAATAATAGTGCGGCAGAAAGGAAACGCGTTTCCAAGAAACGCAGGATAGTCTGGTAGGAGTGTGGAAAGTTCCTTGTTTCCTACCGTGGGTAACCAAACGCCTCTCACACTTACGATGGCATTGCATGCCCCACCCTTGGGAAACGACTTGTTCTTTTACGCCCGAGTTCATATACTTCTGTAAGGGCTCACACAGTGGTTGAATGTGCAGGAAATAGGAGATACGCCGCACGGCCGTAGCGCGAAATGATGTGCAGCCACAGCAAAAGTTTAGGTACTACGAACATTTCTAGGCTATTTGTCTTCCGGTAGCCGACTAAAAACTCTGATATGCATGTAAAATGTCTTATAATTGTTAACGTATTATAAAAATACCGCACATTGTACCCCGGGCTGCCGTGCGACAGAGAAAAACCCAAAATAGCTGCTTCTGGGGTCCGTAAGCTTTTGCTCTAGATGGTACCAAATAATGTTCTCCGAAAATTGTCGAAATAGTACAAAAGTTACGCAAAAAGCTACACAAACCGTAAAGCTGAAATTTTATAAACATTCCTCATCCTCATCAGCCGGTTATTGTACACTGCAGAGCAAAATCCACTGCCAGGTTTGTTCGGATGTTCACCTCCTGTATTGCCCTTGTTCCTTACTTTCCTCCGAATTTTCTGATTTCAATTCTCCACCAAGCCGATGATCTGCCAGGCCAATTTAGAAGTTGGGTGTTTATGGTTACTTGTGATACTTTTCTATTCATTCTCCGCTACTGGCTAATATAACGAGGTACCAAACCTGCATGTAGACACGTAATTGTTCTTTGAACCGCGAGGCTGCATAGGCTAACGCCTCCATTTTCTCGTTCGTACAACAAGAAAAGCAGCTAGCTCCGTAACCGCCCCCCCCCCCACCTGTACGATATCACCACTTACGCTCTAGAGTGACCGTCTCTTTACGGTGAAGTCTTACGCCCCCCATCGAAGTCATTGCTGCCGCGTTCCGGCCGAGGTATACGCACAATGCGTGTTGGGCGCAGCGAGGACGAACAGTCTTCGTTGAAAAAGCACCGGGAGCAGAAGCGGCGATAGGGGTAAAGGGGGTGGAAAGACACCACTGACGACAATTAGCCTGCTTACATGAAGAGTAAGCGCCTAGTCCATCGGTACCCCGAATACCGCGATGAGGAAAACACAATTCGGCTTGGCTACCATGCCGCTCAAAGACTCCCTTCGCGACGGGGCGTTTTACACGGGAGTATTTAGCAGACAAGTACATTACCTCTTGAGCCATGTGGGGTCGTTTCTAGTTTGCAGACGGCGCTCATTCCGAAGTTTCGTTGCGAGACAGACTCTGAAAAACGTTAGCGTGCGGCCGTGCTGTTATGACAGTATGGGACATCGTACTAAGTTAACAAAGTGCGCAGGCGCCCAATGTTAACACCAGAAATAGCTCCACTTGTTGCTCACTTTTCCACAAGGAAATCGCACTGGATGTTTCTTTTCACTTTTCTACTTATGCAAAAACAAACAATAGCCTCTCAAAAGTGAGGTTTGTTTTCGTTTTGCTGGCGTACTTTCCAAAAAAAGTTGTTAATACTTGGGGAATGGCAGGCTGTTCCCGACGACTGAAGCATTTTTCAACTTTGTGAGTTTAGCAACACCAAAAAGAAAGAGTTCGGCCCATATTTTTGGAAACCAAAAACCACACGGGGGGTAAACCAATGTTTGCTTTCTGCGATGGCGAACAAATTGAAATCTTGAACTCAAACCAGAAGCGAGATCGTTGCTCAATTTGAAGTCCACTTTCTCCATACCTGCTATAGTGATCATCTTGCATTGAATAAGAAAATGCCTGACCCTTCTCGAAAAACCAGATTCTACGTCTGGGGCTCCAAGGGCTGTGTTATTGCTTAGGACGGACAAATGATATGTGGTGGTCATTATTATGCGAACAGTCATCGGCCCTTTCAGTTCTCCACCCCTTTCCTAAACAGAGGCGTAAAAGTTCAGGAGGTGTCTCCGCTCTTGTCGCTATAACGTGTTAGGGACGCGATGTCCTTTACTCTCATTTTCTTATTTTTCCGAAGTTATAAAGCACCATCACAATGTAGGAAATCTGTACTAAACGCTCTTCGGTGATCATTGGCGATTTTCTTCGGACCAAAATATTGGAGACAACATTCAGGCCACTATTCTGTAGGGGTAAAATAAGCAAAAACTTTGTAGCTGCACGTACTTCGAGCCTACCATATCAACGGTTTTGGAGCGGCAGGAAAACAAACGGTTGAGAGACAAAACCCGTAACTCTATAGATTCCCCTCCAAGTTCCTGAGACCAACGCCTAACCTGTGCTCACTCTACAACCAGGCGTTTTCTGCGCAAATAAATATAGAAAGAATCATTTTCCGCAATACCGTAATCAGTTAAAATAGGGGTCATTGGGTTCATTTAAAAAGCTCAACATATGGTGGGACTCCAATCTATCGTATGCACTCGATTCTAAGCACCCACTTTTTTCTATGGTCGAAATGTCCACACTGAGGGCCTGCTTACATTCGAAAAGTCTAAAATGACCTCCCCACGCATACACGCACATTATTTGCGGCCTAGCAAGGTGAGACGGGTGCAAGAAATATTATTTTTACGGAAAATGTTTTAAACAGTAGGCACAGACAGCAATTTAATCTTTTACGTCTCATACTCAGTCACTCTCACTAACACTTGGGTGTGTAGCACCGCCCGAGCCGCTGCTCTGAGTATCTCACAACAGATTGATTTTTGTTCCATCAAACACTTATTTCGAATGACTTAAGCGCAGTGAAAGGCTCAAGAACAGAGCGTGAAAGTGCAGTTGGCGGCCTTCCTTCCATGTGAAAGGCGCAGGGCGGGTAAATAAAGTGCAAGGCGCACTTCCTTGAAGAAAAGGGGTTGCTTATATTCGCGTGCAAACTTTTTTGCAATGTTTTTTTCTGAAAGTGGGGAGGGGGCTTAAGATCGTGGGGTGCTTAGAATAGCGAAAATACGATATATAGGTCAAGCAGATAGGCAGATTCTTTTGCGCTTTACCTTTTCCCTCATCAAAACAGCGCCACTAACGTTCGCGGTTTTTGGATTCCGCTCCCCACATTAGGAGTGCCCATAATCTTGCCGGTTTTGAAATATTCGAGTTCGTTCGAAACAAACAAAAATATAAAGTAGAACGTGCATCATTACTTTTTAAATTCTTGTGAAAGATAATTTATTACAAACCACATATCAGGGCGCCGCGACTAGTAGTAACAGCGCTGCCCTAAAATAAAAAAAAACAATCAGTTTCCCATTGAAGTAGGCATTCAACACACTTAACAACAAATGTCTGGGGTGGGACAAAAAGCTACTACAAAATCGATTCAGAGAAAGTTCACTGGTGTTCAATGAACGACTTCCGAAACTAACTGCCACTCAATACAGCACTAGATAAATGCTCAGGACGTTGTTCCTTATCACTATGAATCCGGTGGACCATTGCAGCAGAAGGGCTTTTTCGTATAGAGCTTCCAATTTGTGCTCCAGGTGATGACATTGGAAGAACCGACCGTACACACCAGAACAGCTGGAACATCGCCCGTTGCGGACGGGCGATGTTCCATGCGCCAAAATTGTTCCACTACAACACAAAAGCACCATCACACATCAGATAATTCACCAACACATGATTAGAACATGTGTTCATTCAAAGTGTGAGACTGAAATGCCTACTTAATACAGTCCATAAAGGTGTCGCTACACGAAACTGAGCAAGGCATGTTCTGATTTTTTGTGTACCTCACTTTTTTGCGCATGTTACCCTCCGGCGTCTTACGTCAATTTCAATTTCAATTTGTTTATTTCCACTCCAAGGAGCAGCCAAATATTAGCCAAATAAATGAATTAGCATCCTCTATGCAGCAATGGTGTACGGTTGGTACATGTCACCAATATCTGGGGCGAAGTAACACTATTGTTACCGTGGCGCAGAATGGTATTTTAGTAACAAATAGACTTAAGAGCGATGGTTGCGAAAGAAAAATAAATTTTTGCCCCTACGTTGAAAACAAGTGAAACAACCACCGAAAACAATTTAGTTTTTGCGTAGCGTTGACAGGAGCAGCCCTGCGGTGTGCCTTCCCTCTAAAAGAGGAAAGAAGAATAAACTAATGCCTAGAGAAAACCTAAAAACTGTGTTACTTAGTAATTGTGGTTCATGGGCATCTTCTGTGTCTTCAAGAATACAATTTTTTGTGCCAGCGAGGTGACTTTTTATACCAAAAGAAAAAAATCAACGTAAAGGTTGTTCCCTGTTTTGTCTTGTCAATATCGACAGTTTGATGACGTACAGACTCATCGTCCGTTTCTTTTGCACTTTTTATCTATCCATTTTTTTATAGTACCACGGTGTTTTAGATACCGAATCCAGCACTAGCAATCGGCCATACATTCACAAGAATTTTTCGCCTGCAGGACGAGAAACCATTGAAATATTGAATAATAACATTTTCTAAGTTTGTTGGTTATTCCAGTTTCCACATCAATGTACTGAATGAAAAATGGGCGCGTCGTAGTGATTCTCAGCCAGACGAATTTTTTGCCAGAAATTCAGCCACCGGTTGTGCGATCTTTTTTGTGCGAACTTTTGTGCGAACTTTTATGCGAACCGGTTATGCGAACTTTTGTTATGCGATCTCGGATATATACCAAAAGTTGCCATCTGGCGTAAACAATACCTCAATTCTCTACACAAAAAACAGAATTATTTAGCAAATAAGGCTACCGTTTATTGCCTTAACAATGTTTTTTGCTGCTTTTACTGTGTAAAATTATTTGAGATGCAAAGTTGCTTCCCCATAACTACTGTTTGCTTGCTTTGCGTGGGCATATTTATTTGCTATTACATGCCTTTTCCTTATATCTAGTTCAACAGTACAGTTTTCTGCTCCGTGGTATGGTCACAATTAGTCGAATAAGGCAAAACAATCGCGCGAGACTTAATTATTCTTCACGTGCTCCTTTTTTTCTCAGTGCAATCCAGCACGCCCTCAATCATGCACAAGATTTTCGACATGGTGGCGCACGTGCCGCTGCTATCCGCGTGTCGGAGGACATTGGAGAAATCCAGAAGGTATCTGTGCCCAAGCAAATATTCCTCTTGACAATGACGACTATTTGCGGCGACCCTAATCCAGTTTATCAGGAAATGGTATGAGAAATAGTTATAACTGATAAAGATAAATATACCGCCCTCATTACCACCTTCGAACCATCTTTTCTGCTCCGTGAATTATTAGGGCAAAAGCCTCATATCCCTGATTGCAGGACTGACCTTAATAACCTAGGCGTGGAAACACACAGAGTTCACGTATTTACAGTCTTAGAAAACGACACCACTGAATGTACCGAAAGAACCAATGGAAAAAGGGCTGCAATGTCGCCGTCGTCATTATCACTGGAGCTTCGGCGATACTTTGGAGCAATTGCGAGGAGGGAGAAGTGTGAGTGCGTGGGGGCTCGAGACCACGGGCTGCTCTAAAAACGTCTGGCGATCCGGCACGACTAGACTTCACCGAGGCTCGTCGAGCGAGGCTGCGGGGCTCGGCCGAGCACCCCTACCCGTGAAATAGCACCATCCCGGTGACATTCGGGCCGGGGTGCCGCTTCTTGCGACTGCAACCAACGCAACGCAATGCCCAACGCCGACTGGCCAGTGTCACACGACAACGCCCTGCGTTGAAACTGCAACGCGGCTACGGTTTGTATTTTGTGTGTCTCTAGTGTTCGGTGCACCGTGATCCGTTTACCCTCTATCGTCTTTCGTGGAAGTAAAGCGCGGTTTCTCAGTCTGCCTCCTGCGCGCCACATATGTGCAAATATGATTTGTCAGATAAATTTAATAATTATTTTTCAATGCTTATTCATAGTACCCATGATTCTAGTGCTTTGCAATATTTGAATGAACATTTAAGTAACAGTATATTTTTATCACCTTGTGATGAGACCGAAGTACTGTCAGTATATAGAGATATAAAAAATAGCAACAGTGAGGACGCTTTCAACCTTGAGATCAAACCCATTAAGTATGTGTTAGATATAATATGTCCCATCTTAACTCATATTTATAATTTATCGTTAGCTTCTGGTGTCGTTCCGAGTAAAACGAAAAAGGCGAAAGTCATTCTTCTTCACAAAGGCGGTCCTAATGATGTTTTAAATAATTATAGGCCCCTGTCTATTCTTCCGGTGTTTTCGAAAGGTCTCGAAAAATTAATATTCCGGCGCCTTTCCAATTGCTTCGATAAATACAATGTAATAACGTCTAAGCAATTCGGTTTTAGGCCTAGAGCCTCCACAGAGATGGCATTACTTCGTCAAAAGGAAATAATTATCAGTAATATAGAACGTCAAAATATTATGCTTGGTATATTTGTTGACTTCTCCAAAGCTTTTGACAGGAATAATCATTCCACTATCCTTCAGAAACTGCCTGTATATGGTATTAGAAATAAAGCCCTTGAACTAATTAGCAGCTATTTAAATATTCGCCTCCAGTATGTGTCTATTGACAATCATCGATCAGGTTATTCTACTTTAAAACACGGCGTTCCTCAGGGTAGTATCCTTGGACCGTTGCTTTTTAATATATACATAAATGATTTAGTTTAAATAGATAACGAAGTTCAGTATGTCATATATGCTGATGACACATGCTTATTTCTTTCGGGTACTGATGCTAACATTTTAGTACTTAAGGCTAATCGTCTGTTGTATAAATTACACGAATGGTCCGTGAAAAATGCACTTAATATTAACTCACTGAAAACTAAAGCAATATTTGTTAGAGCTAAAAACGTAAAGTACAACATCGTTGATCACCTCAGGCTTGGGAATGGTGTAATTGAAATAGCTGATGTTGTTAAAAGCTTAGGAATACGGTTCAACAAATTTATGCTATGGGACAGCCATTTTGCGCAAATCCAGACAAGCCTTGCACGTGTAGTAGGTATTCTTCGTAAGGTGCAATGGATGCTGCCAACGAAAACTAAACTTTTGATTTACCATGCACTATTTCAGTCACACCTCAACTACTGTCATTTAGTTTGGGGGACCACAACTGCCAAAAATATGCAAAAACGTTTAGTATTACAGAAGCAGGCGTTACGAGCAATTGCTCGTGTTCCACCTTTATCATCTTCAAGTCCCTTGTTTTCTAAATACCGCATTATTAACGTCAATCACCTTTACGACTTCCGCCTTCTCCAACTATTCAAAACTCAGATGCAAAACAATGTTACTTTTCTGTCTGATAGCGCTAGCTTACACGAGAACTTAATTTGCCATAACACACGACACCATGAACACTGGCACATTAAACCTGCTCTCACAAATTACGGTCACCAGACTCTATCGTACACTTTGCCTTTAGCGCTAAACAAATATGGTTTCGACGATTTATCCATTCGCTCTACGCCTTACACTACCCTCCGGAAAATGTTTTTATGTTGCTACAATACAGCATGAATACCCCCATTTGACGTAATCGGTCTAAACAAATATTTTATTGCGCTAGCATGTTCTTTTTTGTTGTTGTCGTTGTTTGCTTGCTTCTTGTTTGCTTGCATTTTGTATTTGCATTTGTGATTTTTTTTCTCTGCCTCGTCCCTGCTGATTGTGTCGTGGGGGGTGGGACCTCCGTGAAGCCGCGAGTACAGCGGCTTTTTTTCCCGCCTCCTCAGCCATTGTACTTGACTGAAATAAAGAACTTAAACTTTAACTTCGGCCCCCCGGCCAGCAAGCGCACCGCGATGTTCATTGTGACGCAATTTCTTCTTACCTATTACAAGCACACAACGAATGCGCGACCATTCCCCATGGAGGGTTGTTTAAAAGCAGAGACGTTTAATCTTTGACTTCCGCCATGGAGCGTCGCCACAAAACTCAGCCGAGCGTACGTGAGCGTGAGCCTCGTGAGGAACGCACGGCATTGCGTCATCCAAGCTTGCCCGTCGGCTCGCGCCATGTGGAGAGCACGCAAACAATACCGAGAAAAAAAACTGAGCCCACCTGAGCATGCTGAGGAATAACAAGCATAGGCCACATCGACATTCGACAACACTCAGGCCAGCGTTTGTTGCATGAGATCTCACGTGCTGTTTTTCTCGACAGTTAACACGCCTTCGCTCCAGAAGTGGGGAGCACAGACGCAGAGTTCGCGATACAGACTAGAGCACTGCACGGGCTGCAATTCCTAGGCCCGGCCCGCCTGACCCGGCCCGGTAGAGACAAGGCCTGGACCCCGGCTCAGCCCGACAGAACAGTAAGATAAAAGCTCAAGCCTGTCCCCGGCGCGACATAAGTTTACCATCTGATCCTGTGCCCGACCTGACCCGGACAGACGTCCTAGCCCTCGAGAATGTTCTCTCAATGTCAATCCGAGCCAGAGTTAATTTTCAAAGTGGATCGGTCGCCGACGCTCGATGAGTGAAAAGATGATCCGATAAAACGACTGTTGCTGGCTCATTGGCCGACGGCACATAGCCGACGACGGTCTACTCCAAGCAAGCTCAAAATGTACAATATGTACACTTTATTTACACTACGTATTTACAACTTTGAAGGCTCATGATCGCATACAAGAGGTCGGGCAAGGCCCTCGTCGAGCGGGGCTTGTTGCGCTCTCGTGCCCTCTCTCCTTGGTTGGTCCCCGAAACCATCAAACTCTTTGGTTTTACCAACAATACTCCGCTTACAAAAGGGACGTCACACCTTGAGAGTGAGGATGGCTCATTGATTAGCTCACCCTAGCCCACTGATTGGTAACCGTGACAAAGCTATGTGGGTTCGAAATAGTCACGTGATCCAGAACCCCATACAGAAACCCAAAGGGATTCCGCAAAACCCAAATATAACAGAAATGGAAACCAACCAACTAAAAGGAGACCTAACGACGGAATCGGCTGTCAGGCGGCACGTCCTAAGGTACTGTCATACCGTGCACGCCTATGTTTGTGTTCGGTGCGGACAGAATTCCTTTCCTTTGTAAACACGCGGAGCGCCTAACAAAGTCTGGTCGCCTACCCATTGACGCATCCCAGGCGCCGAGTCGCCAGGTTCAGACGTGTACCGAACTGTAAACGTCGCCCAGTAGTTTTGAGCAGTGCAACTATCGCAGACAGAACGTCTGGTTACCTCTTCCTATGTTTGACACAAGGTTGGACCCCTTGATCAACCTTCAGCTCCTGTCCGGTTCGGGGATTCTCGTGGCGGTAATCGCGGTCGTTAAAATGTCAACGGTCCCCCTCTGCCGGCTTCACAAACAAACGCAAGGAAATTTTCCTTCTACAGCTTACATCCCTTTCAACTATATGGAGTGAACGACGCGTTTGTATGCGTCGTATCCGGGCCCGCTAGTCGGGTGGACACAAAAACGCGGCGAACAACGAAGAAGCCTCTGCGGTTTCTCCTTACGCTCCTCACGCCAAGTCCGCTTGGCCGGCGGGAAAAGTACCAACATTCAGGTAAACATGCTAACCCCAGCGAAATATATCGATTTGCCGGGCGGTTTTAAATAATAAGTGCGCAGTCCGAACATAACACCTCCTCACCAAGAATGTTGTCCGTACACTAGCTGTACGTACAACATAAACTCTGGCTGTGGGCTACAAAAACACACTATATAACAACCCTAAAAGTTACTCAAAACCCTCGCTACATAATACACTAGCTTAAACGTACTGTAGCTTAAACGCTACGCAGGAAGAAAACGTAAAGATATTATTTGTCTGAAAAGACACTTGCAAAAAGAAGCGCAAATACAACAACACTCCTGATTATCCTGACGAAAATCGTGCGCCTTCCCCAAACTCAAACAATATACGAAAACTGAACCACATAGAAAGTATACTTCGAAATGTCCCAAAAGACACATATTACCAAGAAAAAAACGTCAACAAACGCCCCTCTAGCCTCCAAAAAGCTAAATGTTTTAACAACTTGACACACAAAAGCGATCTCGGGGTATACTCAGCACATATGTGCAAAAACTGAAAAGTAAACACAGTACTAATACCAACCACAATACCCCGACGAATGCATGCAAAATCATTCTGTACTCTAACAAGAGGAAAGGCACTCAAAAACACCAAAAAGCAAGAAATACGACTATTTCTGTAGCAATAGCATCATGTCTTGAAAAATTCGTATCGTCTCTTCGCGCACTCACGGACGAATGTTTTTTTCTAGATGCGGAATAAAGATTGCTCATACCTGCTGCCGTTTACTTGCTGTGCGCCTGCAGAGTACACGAAGTTCACTTCGTTACCCGGACCAGGTATAGAAGGTACTGTCTCACGCAAAAACACCGCACATGCTCCCTGCTATCCTACACCTCCACGCCAACACCGCTGTCCGAATGAGCGAAACACATCCCAAATGGGGCGCCCACCTTAGCAGTGACGGTTTAAGCCGAGTGAGTATCAAGGGCGAAGTAGGCATTTGAAAGCTGTAGGGCACTATACCCAGAAAAGCCGAAGCTGACAGCTCAGGAGACCCCGGACCGCCCAGTATTCCCTCCTAGCGGGAACTCGCCATCGGTCCTGGCCCAAGTCGAAGTGGACAACTCTATGCCGGAAGGGCCATTTCCCCTTGCCATCACCGAACTTATAGCAGGCTTTCCTGCGAGCGTCTGCAAGCCGCGGTACTGCGCTTCGCATGCAACTAGGTGCACCCCTTTGACGCACTCTCAACTCTGGCCCTTTAGAACTTGGCTGATCAGGATCGGGAAAGCAAGAACCTCGCGACGCCGCCAATCGGTCCACCGGCTCCCCTGATATGCACGCATGCGCCTCAACCTGAACCGCTTGCCCCGCAGTGCCTCCGCTTCCTTGGTCGTCTGGCTAGCATGCGCCCGTCAACAACTCGATCGTGCTCTCTGGCACTACACCGCCAACCGATTCCGCACACTCGCCATCCGGTGTGCGTGGTTGGGAACTACGCTCGACGACCGGCGTCACCACAACGCCCCCCCCCCCGCCCGGCGCGCCTATCTCTGGTTCGGGCTCTATAACATGCGGTGCGGACTCGACATCAACGCCTGCCTCCCCTGTGTTCTCTAGTACTGCGCAGCCTTCGGGCGCGACACACTCATTTGGGGCAGGCGTTTCTGCACAGGGAGCAACTTCGCTGCGATAGGACTCTACCTCGCAGGCCACTAGTGCCGGAATTATCGCAAGAGTGGCCAAGAGTTCAGCCTCCCTCGCGAGCCGCAGATCTATTAAGAGCTATTACATGCCTCTAAGTGTCGCCTGATCAATCTTCCGCTCCAGCTCATCGATCGCCGCGACGTTGCAGTCAATCGCCTCTCTATCTCCTCAGGCGACAGGACCCCCCACCCCTTCCTTGCGAAGGCCACACGCTAACTCGACTCACCTAAAACTATCCCAAGTTACGCGCACCGCGACTACCATGAAATAACTCGCACAGTAGTGGCCGCGCAAAGGAGAAGGGTAAGGGACGCCAATATTGCCGCCGCTGCCCGCATGCTGTTCGGGGAGGAGGAGAGGGGGTTAAGGGTAAGGGAAGAAGGCCCCTGTGCCCCTCTCGACGCTTGCTTTGGAGCCGTGCTCCTGGAGGCTGGCACAAAGCTGTGGCTCCACCGAGGCTCAGCTCGGATTCTCAGGCGGTCCTCGTTGTCGCCTCGCCGACCACGCTCTCGTTCACTAGAACGCTCGAACGCCCGCCCTCGCTGGATCCGGGTGCCGCCTTAAAAACTGCAGCTCTCTAAAAATCAAGCTTGGGATCACAAAGTAGCAGAGACAGATAAATTAAGAATCCTTGGGATGATTGTTCAAAGCAACGGCAGAGCAAACTTTGCAATTGCAAAAATTAAAAAATCAACGCTGCAAATTGCACAGATAGTTAGGAGGATAACCAAAAAGAGAGCAGGGCTGAAGGAAGAAGAAACCTTGCGTATCATGCAGGCCTTAGTAGTAAGCAGAGTTGCTTACAGTCTGCCTTTTCACTCTCTAAACAGGCAGGAAAAGGAACAGGCCAACATTATATTGCGTACTGCTTACAAAGCGGCTCTCGGTCTTCCAAACTATACGGCAAATGAAAAACCCATGAATCTCAGCGTGTCTAAAACTTTTGAAGAAATTTGTGAAGCTACCGTTGTTTCATGAAAGGAAAGGCTGCAAAAGACGAGCACTGGCAGGGTCATTCTGCAAAGAGTAGGCTCCAGGTAAGATGTACAATCAATTATCGACAAAGAAGACCTAAGCAACGCCGCCAGAGAGAAATTGAAAGCGCTCCCCATTCCAAGAAACATGGACCCCCACTTATATGAAGAAAGAAGGAAAGCCAGGGACAATTTCCTACGCAGAAAGTTGGAAAAAAACCCAAACGTTGTATATACAGCCGCTGCCTTTTACGACAAGACCAATGCTTCCCTAGTCATCGTCGACCAATAAGGAGTAATCAGGGACTGCCTCACAATAAGGAACACCAGCATAGAGGAGGCCGAAACTGGCGCCCTTTTATTGGCCGTAAGGTGTGTAGAATTCCAAGGAAAAAGCTTCCAAATAATCACGGACTCTACGAAAGCCGTACAAAACATTATAAATGGCAGAATCCACAAAAGGCTCACAAACATTTTACCTCTAAATATCACTAAGTTCCAAAATATCATTTGGACACCGGGACATGAGGAGCTTGAGGGTAATGAGAGAGCAGACCAAGCTGCGCGAGAACTTACTAACCGCTCAGCCAGTAGTCTTAGCTTACTCACCCCTCGCCCGAATACCTTCGGAGAGTGACTCAACATTCAAAGAAAAGCCAGAGCTCTCTTTCCTCCACCAGATAAAAGCTTAACAGCTGCAGAGCATCAGTCTCTTAGACAAATACAGATGAACACCTATCCCAACATCCTCAGGCTATCGAAGATGTTCCCCGAGAAATTCTGAAACGCACGTAAAAAGTGCAGGTAATAAGTCCACCCTATTCCATGCATCCTGGGGTTGTCGTACTATATGGCCCTCAGTCAACACCAACACCAAGTTATATGAGCTATGGGAGGCAGCTCTGGCCAGCTCTGACCCTTGGGTTCAGAAGTATCTGATCTTTAGGGCCAAGACTGGGGCAGAGGAAACAGGGGCCCTTAAAGGAAGGAACATACCCTAGTTCAATCAAGAGCTTTCAGTTCAAACAAACGTTTCTCTCTCTCTCTCTCTCTCTCTCCCGGTCCCGAATTCGGATCGCGGGTGTGAAGCGTCTCCTCCCTGGGGCCTCTAACCAAGATGTAGCCCCAGCTTCCGAACTCGAGCTCGAACTCTGGAATTCCTGCCGCGGATCAGGCCGGGTGCTCCCGTTGACGATGCAGCTCTCTCCCGGGCTCGAGGTGCTCCTCACCGCAGCAGCCTTTAGCTTCTGCTCCCTAAGGCCTCCCACCAAGATGTCGCTCCAGCCTTGGAGTAGCCTCCTTGTCGTCCGCCGAAAGTCATGTCGACCGAACCTGGTCATGGCCCAAGTTAAATTTCAAAAGGTGGATTGGTCGCCGACGCTTGACGATCGAAAAGATGATCCGATGAAACGACGATTGCCGGCTGTTTGGCCCACGGCACATTGCCGACGACGGTCTACTCCAAGCAAACTCGAAATGAACAATATGTACACTTTTATTACACTACGTTTTTACAACATTCAAGGCTCATGGTCGCGTACAAGAGGTCGAACAAGGCACGCGTCGAGCGGGGCTCTCCAATCTCCCCTCCGCTCTCGCCTTGGTTGGTCCCCAAAAACCTCAAATTCCTCGGTTTTACCAACAAAACCCCGACCACAAAAGGGACGTCACAACTTAAGAGTAAGGATGGCTTATTGATTAGCCCACCCTAGCCCACTCATTGGTCACCGTGACAAACAACGCTAGGTGGGTTCGAAATAGTCACGTGATCCACCCCTCGCACACTCATACAGAAACCCAAAGGGATTTCGCAAGACACAAATATAACAGAAATGAATACCAACGAACTGAAAGCAGACCTAACGATGGGAATCGGCTCTCGGGCAGCACGTCTTAAAGTATTGTCATACCGTGCACGCCTATGTTTTTCTTCCGTGCGGACAGAATTCCTTTCCTTTGTAAACACGTGAAGCGCCTAACAAAGTCTAGTCGCCTACCCATTGACGCATCTCAGGCGCCGAGTCGCCAGGTTGAGACGTGTACCGAACTGTAAACGTCGCCCAGTAGTTTTGAGCAGTGCAACTATCACAGACAGAACGTCTGGTGACCTCTTCCTATGTTTGACCCAAGGTTTGACCACCTGACCAACCTTTAGCTCCTGTCCGTTTCGGGGATTCCCGTGACGGTAATCGCGGTCGTTAAAATGTCAACAGTCCCCCTCTGCCGGCTTCTCAAACGAACGCAAGGAAATTCCCCTTCGACAGCTTACATCCCTTTCAACTATATGGAGTCAGCGACGCGTTTGTATGCGTCGTCTCCGGGCCCGCTCGTGGGGTGGACACAAAAGCGCGGCGAATAACGAAGAAGGCTCCGCGGTTTCTCCTTACGCTCCTCGCGCCAAGACTGCTCGGCCGGCGCGAAAAGAAGCCCCATTAAGGTAAACAAGCTAACCCCAGCGAAAGATATCGATTTGCCGGGCGGTTTTAATTAACAAGTGCGGGTCCTGAACTTAACAGTCAGACAGACTCTTAACGTGAGCCCGAAAACTATTTAACCGAAAGTTAAGCATAGACCTAAAGTTAGGCATAAAGCGAGCAGATTTATATTTGTTTCGTTTAAACTTGGACATACGTTTGTACAACATAAATATTCTGACTTCTGAAATGCATCTTCGAGAACCGCGGTGAAATGGGCAATTTATTTGCGAAAGACTTCAACCTCAAGGCACGGGACCACCTAAATGATGAGAAACGTGGATAATTTGCTTATGTATGCATTTCTGGGTAATGTATTTAACCTTGCGTTTTATTATATTGCGTTTTATTTCATTTCACTTGCGTTGCGTTTCATTCATTTCTTTTTTGCGAAGAACTCTCCTTCCTACATGTTTTTGACGTTAGCAAACTCCGTCGAAAGCTAGTTTACTTGTACTTTTCGCCATTTAATTCGGTAAGGTTTATCCACGGCACCTATCGAAGTACAGTCAAATTCTTCCAATGCTCTGAAAGATGTCTACTCTTAACATCGAATTTATTGCAAAGATAAAGTGTATAAAAAGCGTAAGAAAGACCTAAGGTACCACATCTTCAGTAAAAGGTGTTGGTGGGTGAGTTGGTTCATATTCGGAAATAACATTTAGCGCAGCAAAAGACAAGGACGGCGCTCATCCTGTCCGTTCGCCATCCTTGTCTTTTGCTGCGCTAAATATTATTCCCCTAGTACGATAGCTTATATTTGGTGGCATGGTCTTCCCAATCGCAAAGTGCAGGTCATGTTTGTTTTTTAGTTTGAAAAGAGGAGGAATGAATGAATCAATCAATGAAATCTTTATTACGAACAACAGGAGAAGTTATTAGGGCACCCGCCTGGTTGAGGGGATCCCTAGTCCGAGATCCCCTGGCTGCAGCTGGCTGCGCGGACCCTTTGCACCAGGTCAAGCTGGAACGCAGGGTCCTTGCTGGTCAACCGCGCCGTCCACTGTTGTATGGAGGGGTTAGGGATTGGTTGCAGGTTCGGTGTCTTTTGGCGCTCCCACACCTGATGGTGCAGGGTTCCGGGCGCTGGTAAGTAGTTGCAGGTGGCTTGATAGTCTGTCGGATAAATGGCATGATGAAAGGTACGGTGTGGACTGACTGACTGAAAAACATTTAGTTACAGAAGCTTGTAAAGAGAGGGTGGGGAGCGGTCTTAAAGAGACCGCCCCGTACAAAGAGTAGGTGGGCTCTCCTTACGGGAACCCAATGTCGTCGGCCGCGGCACGGGCCCGCCCGACCAGGGCCCGTTGGGCCGTCAGGTCAGAGCAGCCCAGCAGGGCTGCCTCCCAGTCCTCCCGGGAAGGGTTGGGTAGAGGGGGTAGGTTTGGGGTTTTTTGGAATGCCCACGCCATGTGAAAAATGTCAGAAGATTCGTCCTCACAGTGCGGCCACTTCACCGTGCCAGCGGTGTCGAAGTGTTTTAAGATTGCCGGGCACAAGAGAGTTTTCGTATAAAGGCGAAGGAGGATGCGCTCCTCCGCCTTCGTGAGGCCCCTACCGGGCTTGGGAAAGACGGAATGGCCGGATTGATAAAACTGTGTTACCTCCTTAAAGGTGCAAGCGGGATTGGGTTCTAGGCAGTGTTGGCGGTAACGCGTTACAAGTAACAGCCTTACCGGTAACGCGTTACTTTTTTTGGTAACGTAGTAACGTACTCGTTACTTTTCCAAAGAAGTAACGGGTAACGTACTGACGTTACTTATTTTGAGTAACGTGTAACGATATTACGTTACGTTAATTTACTTTATAGAACTTAAAAAAATTAAATTTTAATTTTTTTTTGTTTTTAAGTGCTACGGACCAACGTAATGAGCAGATCAAGGCCGCCGCGGAGGGCACGAGTGAGATTTGACGCGGAGAACTTTCCCCGGGCAAAAAAAACGACATAAAACAATACGGCCGGAAGGAGAGCGAAAGGGGAAGACGATTAAGGTTGACTACGCTGCGAGCAGGCGAACGAAGTTGAAAAAAGTAAGTAAGAAAAAGGTTGCTTGGACCACTGCAGATTAGTCACAGGAATCTGCCCCTGCTACCATGACATTCACCTTATAGGAACCCGGTACGGGTGGGTGCGAGAGGGACCGCAGGACGAACATATTTTGATCACTAGTTTTCTGGAGGAAGAGTTTTGGGGGGCGCGCCTGCCCATCATTTTTTGGTTCCCCGTGGCGGCCGCTAGGAGGACCGGTACCGGAAAAAGGTGGGTTGTCAGTGTTAAAGACGATGAAACCCCCCACGGAAGCCATTCGCAAGCAGTTGTCGTCACCTGTAGGGTGGCTACGGCAAGTGCAGCTTCATCGCCTTGGCCAGGACTCAATAAATATTTCAATGAACAGCGGGGTGTGCTGTTGTACTAACTCAATGAAGTACAACAGCGGAGTGCGCTTCGGGTAACGGAGAAACTTGTTCCCAGCAACTATCGCTACTTCGACATGTTGTGAATAAAATATATTCAAAGTTTCAATCTCGGCTGGTCTTAATTTTTGTGCTAATGAGAGAGGCCAATTGCTCCTCAAATCGCGAAGCTGTTATAAAGGTGGGGGTCTCCTGAGGCGCAATTATTCTTGGAGACAGGGGAACCATGCAACCGTCGGTTTTAACCGCATGCTTTTCAACATGGCGAGTATGGGAACCAAAAACATTTGAAAAGATGGGTTCACGCCGGCGATATTATTGTATGGATTGGTATAGATTTGATGGGGTGCCTCCAAGGCACCCTCAAGCATGTAACTGATATCGTCAATTAGTGCGCCAAAGAGTGCGGAAACTCATGCGCTACAAAACAATCACAACTCGGGAACGTAGTAGAAGATGCACAAAGAAAAACAGACCTAAATTAAGCACTCCGGAAGGCCATCCCACCGGACCCACAACGGCGATACGAATACTTGGATTAGATATTCAGGCGGACACAAAGAACAAAGACCTTATTCAAAAACTAAGGACAGCGGAACAAGTCACCCTCTTGTTATGCAAGAAGACAACCACAATGGTCGCTTTCAAACTGCGGTTACTGCTGAAATGAGTCGTTCGCAACATCACATGACAGTTAATCGGACGCACTGCTACCCAAAAATTACGAATAGAACTCACACCTTTCGGCAAAACGCTCTTAGCCGAACTTCAGTGGACCCCTCCAAGGCCAGTTGCAACGACGTACCTATCAAGCCTCTCCCCCGCAAAATCCATCCTGAACATGATGCAGGTACTGAACAGGCCAGGGAATGACAAAGGGTCGGTTTGCATGGAAGCATAAAGCTGGAAAGACAAAGAAGAAGTAGCGCAATCATACCCAAAATTACGACTCAAGGATCGGAAGAAATTTTCCCAGCGCTAGCTATCACCAAACCTAAGGCAATGACAGCCGTTTCTAACTCACGGTAGGACTGCAGACAATTCACTTCACGATCGGTGCCTCTCTCAGCGTATCAACACCTGAGTGCAACCACTCAAACCGGCACGTTACAACAGTCACGGCCACGGCACACTCCTTTCTCACAGGCAACGCATTCACCTCCACGATGGTCTGTGTACTTGTCACTCAGGCGACCGCAAAAGAACCTGACCCCACCCCTATTTTATCTTCAAGTAAGATCACCCCACATTACCGGCTGGAACGGAGAATCTGTGCAGCACCACATCCGCCTTTATGTAAAAAGAAAACTCACACTTCGGTTGCTTCTATCACACATCCGTCTTCATATGTAGCTCTCCAATTTACACTCACCTCCCTCCAAGTAACGTGGAAATTCAGGAAACTCAATTTTAGAGAATGTAGCACCAAAATGGAATTGCTACCCCCTTACTCCAACCATTCTTCGAGCAGTGGGAGACTGCACCATCCAGCAAACACGTCGCCGGAGACAAAGCTTTGACTTCTGGAAAAATTCGCAATAGAAATTTTCCTTCTGTGTTTGAAGGGAAGCGCTTGTTCCCTTCTCTTTCTTTCTATGGCGCCCAGGCTATCATATTTGATAGGGAGGGTGTTTCGCCTTGTCGTCCCTAGACTACGATTTCCTGCTTTGATCAATAGTCCTCTCGATATGATTTCACACTTTGAGAAACAATCACACGCAAATATTTATGGTCGCAGGGCAAACGCCGAAGCAGGCTACAGCGGCGGCGTCCGCCGCTCTATCCCGCCCGTGGCCGACGCTTCTGCTGCGTTCGGAACGTCGCCCTCGTGAATTTTAGCTTACGGCTGGCAGAATCTCTGGTTTCAGTCGTTGTAGAGCCACGTGTGTGAATTCAAGTGACGTTTCATGGGAAATTGTTGTGGGTGTTGTTTAAAGCTTTCCTTTCCAACCACCTTCACAGTGTGGATTGGAGCCAACTTTTAGATGCGACGCTGAGAGGAGCATCTCTTGCCGGCGGTCCTGTCCTGCGTGCGTCCGTCATCCGCGTCCGCACAGCTGCGTCTCTCCTCCGCTCACCTCCTCTCATCTCTCCGATAGCGAACACTCTCTCCCAACATCTGTGGTGGCGCTGCGCGCGGCTGCGCACTGTACGCATGTGCAGCACTCTCTCTCTCCGCGGTCTCCTTTCCTGCGGGCTCGCTGCGCATAGAAGCGGAGTAACGCGCTCCTGCCGGTCTCTCAGTCGACGGTCGTCCGCGCTTGCGCTTGCGCATGCTCTCTTGCCGTGCCCGACGATTGCTTGATGTGACGCCAATGAAACCCCCTTCACCGTCGCATCACACCAGGGTTCCCGCGAGGGGAGGTGGGAGTAGTTTTTCATTTTTATTGTTTTTGTCTTTCTACCGCGCAGTTTTGGTTGGACTTCCGCTTCTGTGGAGGCAGGGTAGTAGTGATTCTCGAAAAAGTGGTTACAGTGAGTGCGATGCCGACGTTGTAGGTTATATTTGACTCAGGCAGGAGCTAAGCTCGACGAAAAACGTTGCCAAACAAACCGCTTGCGCAAAAGAATGCGCTGAAAGATCCTGCAACATTTTTGCATCGTACTTTCAGTGAACATACTGTACGCGATTGTGTTTGTTGCGTACAGCTGCACAAACCAGGCAGGCGCACAGTAAAGACAATTTGTTTTTACCAGGTTACAATCGCCTTGGTACGGCTGCAGTGGCTCGAAAAGATACCCCAAAGATGACTACGGTTCTCGGCGCCAGCGCCAAATGGCTGCCATACCCAACGTTGCCTTTTGCTGGGCTTACAAACCACTCCGATGGAGCTCCATCAAGCTTGGCGCTACAGTTATGGTGAAAATGCGGCGCAGTTAGAAAGGTTGTTGTCGATTAGTGCTCCCTTCGCTGAAAAAAGAATTATGTTTGAAGAAAAGAAAGACGGCACTTCTCCGCAAATAACGGCGCTATTGTAACTGCTTTACAAAAATTCGATATTTCCGCGTGAAGTTTTGCACACACGTAAACAAGCTTCACGTAATAAGAGAGCTCCTCCAGGTATGAGAAACGTCGTCATCGTGTGTCATCGTCGGCGTGATGACGGTACTAAAACACCACGACAACCGTTTACGCCTCACGCTATAACGTAGTCGCCGTCTCATGTCATCGTTCTTTTAGTGAAGGTACTACTTCGGGAATATCGTTGCGTTCTACGGCGAGGAAATATCGTTTTTGCCTCGCCGTAGAACGCCACGCGTACTAACAGAACACAACGGGATACTCGTTTTCCAATGCATCGCGCTATAACGCTTGTTGTTTCAAAGATACGAGAGTTTTATGGCAAAACTTTATACCTCTACCCGTCAGCGCTTTTATCTCCGTTGGAAAAAACCGCCAAGGCGCGAAGAGTGCAATTATACACTGCATTCTTCGCCCCTCACCAAGTTTCTTGTTATTGGAGCTTGCCCGGGAATTTTTTGTTGCTTTCTTTTTAATGAACGATAACTCGGATAGCACTCAACACTTCTAAAACATTTCTGCGACGACGTTCCTTGGATTGTACCCGAGCGATTGCACACGTAAAATCTCAAGCTTTGCAGCCTGGTTTCAGGTCCTTTTAAAAACAAATTCCAGCTTCTTCCTATCCGGTCGTGGGTCCTGTATGAGCCCAAGTATTGACAGCAGGTGGGAATTCCTGATTGTTTATAACTCCACAGTGAACTACTACATTATGAAAAGTGGCCAGTGAGTGAATGTATACAGTAAAGCCCGCTTATATCTAACACGGATATATCGAATTATTGCTTCTATAGAACCATTGTATGATTCGGGCAAAACTTACAGGCATTTAAAACGTTCTATATCGAACGCGACCACCGTATGGTAAGTATGGTATGGTGCAGTGACCACCGTATGGTAAGATCTCGAATTGGGCTAGATTTGAGGAGGAACCGCAACAAGCTTGCCCGAAAGAAGCCGCTGAATGAGCTAACAGTAAGACGTAAAGTAGAAGAATTCAGGATAGCGCTGCAGACCCCATATTCAGCTCTTAACGAGGAAGCCGAGCCTACGACACAGGAAGCCAGCGACAACCTTACACGCATTATCACGGAGTGTGCAGTAGAAGACGGGGGCACTATGGCTAGACAGGATACTTGCAAACGTTCACAGGAGGCGAAAGATCTAATTAGGAAACGGCAAACCATGACACTCTCTACCGCAGCTGACAGAATAGAACTAGCGGAGCTTTCGAAGTTAATCAATAAGCGTAAGACAGCTGCCATACGGAAGTATAATAAGGAGAGGATGGAATACGCTGTAAAGAACGGAGGTAGCCTGAAAGCTGTGAAGAGGCGTCTTGGCGTGGCGAAAAATCAGATGTATGCACTTAAAGATAAGCAAGGCAATGTCATCCCAAATAGGGATAAAATAGTCACAGTGGTCGAGGAGTTCTACAGGGATCTGTACAGTAGCCGGGACAACCAGGATAATGCCGAACGAGACAGTAGCTCAGAGGAGATAGACATCCCAGCAATAACGACCGAAGAAGTAAGGAAGGCTTTGAAAGAAATGAAAGGGGGCAAAGCACCTGGTGAGGATCAGATAACAGCAGACCTCTTGAAGGAGGGCGGAGAAATTGTACTTGAAAAACTGGCAAACCTGTATACGCAATGCCTATTGACCGCAATGGTACCGGAATCTTGGAAGAACGTGAACATCGTCCTAATCTATAAGAAAGGCAACATGAAGCACTTGAAAAATTACAGGCCGATCAGCTTACTGTCAGTCGTCTACAAGGTACTTATCAAGGTAATCGCTAACACAATTTCTGCAACCTTAGATTTCAGTCAACCTAAAAAACAAGCAGGGTTCCGTAAAGGTTATTAAACAATGGACCATATTCACACGATCAATCAGGTGATAGAGAAGTGCGCTGAGTATACTGAACCCCTATATATAGCCTTCATAGATTATGAGAAAGCATTTGACTCGGTCGAAACCCTAGCAGTCATTCAGGCATTACGGAACCAGGGGGTAGATGAGCATTATGTAAGAATACTAGAGGATATCTACAATGGGTCCACAGCGACTATCATCCTCCATAAGGAGAGCCGTAAAATACCTATAAGGAAGGGTGTCAGACAAGGAGACACAATCTCCCCAATGTTATTCACAGTATGTTTACAAGAAGTATTCAGAAGGTTGGATTGGGAACAGGTGGGAGTAAGGGTTAATGGAGAATACCTTAGTAACCTCAGATTTGCAGATGACATTGCCTTGCGAAGTAACTGGGGGGACGAATTGCAAAGCATGCTTTCCGCACCGGACGAACAGAGTAGAACCGTGGGCCGGAAAATTAATATGCAGAAAACTAAAGTAATGATCAATAACCTCGGGACAGCACAGCGGTTTCAGATAGGTGGCGAGGCAGTGGAACTGGTAAGCGAATATATCTACTTAGGCCAAGTTGTGACCCCAGATCCGAACCACGATGCAGAGATAATTAGAAGGGTCAGAATGGGGTGGGGTGCATATGGCAGTCATTCTCAGATAATGAATAGCAACGTACCATTGTCAGTGAAGAAGAAAGTGTACGACAGTTGCATCTTACCGGTACTCACCTACGGGGCAGAAACTTGGAGGCTCACTAAGAGGTTTCAACTTAAATTCAGAACGACTCAGCGGGCAATGGAGCGTAAAATGATAGGTGTAACATTTCGGGACAAGAAGAGAGCGGAGTGGGTCAGGGAACAAACACGTGTTAAGGACATATTAGTAGAGATTAAGAGGAAGAAATGGACGTGGGCAGGGAATGTAATGCGAAGGCAAGATCACCACTGGTCATTAAGGGTAACAGAGTGGATCCCTAGAGAAGGCAAGAGTTGCAGGGGGCGGCAGAACGTTAGATGGGCAGATGAGATTAAGAAGTTTGCGGGGATAAATTGGTCACAGTTGGCACAGGACCTAGGTAATTGGAGAATAATGGGAGAGGCCTTTGCCCTGCAGTGGGCGTAGATAGGCTGCTGATGGATATCGAACGCCATTTTGCTCACAATGGGTATATCGAAGTCTCCCGCACGGGATTTTTCGCTCTCCTTAGGCATGCGGCAGGCTTTTCCGCATATACATCGGCGCATAGCGGAGGCGCGGGTGTCGCTTGCGACTCCCGCGCGAGCTTGGGCGCGTCCAAACCGGCCGTGGCAGAGTGTACAAGCTCCACACATGCCTGCCGTTGGAGCCGAAAGCGCCACATTGGGCGCTGCGGGATGCGGTGTGGCAGAACTTCAAGTCCGCGCCACTCGCTGCGTGCACTTGCTCGGTTCGCTGGGTTCGCCGTTATTCGCTTGTATCCATGCATGTCTCCGCTCTGTCGAAGGCGCCGAGGACACCGTACCGCTTCCGAGCACAAGCGAAGCCGTCGCTGCTGTGGCCTTGCTACGGCGATACTGCAGTACCATTGAGGGCAGAGGACTTCTGTTTACATACAGTGGAGCAAGCAGTCACCGGCAACGCGTTGTACTCCAAGAAGCAGGCTTCACTCACGCAGTTCTTCCGCCCCAATAATTTAATGTTTTCGTTCCGAGAAAGTGTCGTATCAATAGTGAACTGCAGGATGGTGACAGCTCAGCGTTTGCTTGTGACTCCGTCGGCAAGATTTCTCTCATATGCTTCACTTTGTATATGGAATTTTTGCTATATCGTACTATTTTGCAATCCTCGCTCTGTTCGATATAAGGGGGCTTTACTGTATCACACTCTTTAATGTCCCTAGTGTATGCGGGCCAAGCCTGGCGCCCCCTGGTACTACCGCTAGTGTGGAGTTTGAGGGGCAAAAATCAGGCTATATTTTGAAGAAGCAGTAACACAGAGGTACATCGCTGACATTTTGAGTAGGAGAGCCCGTGCATACGCCAACTGACGAGCTGAACGCCGATTAGATGCAACGTTACGCGCGTTTTTAAGAGTGATATTCCTAAGTATGTCTTTTTTGGGAAATCGCGTGTTGCTCATTATGGTAATTAGTGCCTTGATGCCTATGTTCCGTAGTAAAGTTCACGTGAAGTGCCACTGCGAAGAAGATTCAACCTTTCAGTTAATAACGTAGTGACTTTGAGTGTAATCTGGATATTTCTAACCAGTTTAAAAATAGGCGCCCTCCATTACGCGCTGCAGGCAACGCTTTGAATGTTGGCATGCATGTCTTCAGACGAAGACGATATTTTACCGTTAGCCGGTTTGATTGCTGAAAGAATGAGGTTCACCGTTACAACTATCTTTCCAGTGCTCACAGTAATTCAGCTCGACTGCTCGTGAGTAAATTTTTTGTAACTGTACTTGGATTAAAGTTTCGAAAAATAACACAGAGAAACTACAATCGTACTGCTCTACATTGTCGCAGTTATTCAACAAATATTTCAGAACCAACTCAGAACGGAACGACTCATTTCGCTTCCCCGTGTATCGTGACAGTACGTTTTTCAGTGCTCGCATTCTACGTTTGGAAGTTTTTCTTTTCCTGCTTGATCTCTAGCTAAGAAAAAAAAAGCTCACTTTCATTTGGACCTCGAACATTATAGGGGTGCCTTCAGCGCCGTGATACGAACTGTTCCTATGCACAGCAAGCCACTGTAGCGTAATTTCCTCAGATACTACTAGTTTGAAAAATGTAAGGCATTTATTGTATTTTGCTTAGCTGTTTAGGCTGATGTATGGGTGACATATTGAAGTTCACGAAGGCTTGTTTAGGGGCTCGTTGATTTATTCTTGAATTCAATCGTAGCGTGTGCTGCGTATCCTGACGAGAGACCAGGACAGGAAAAATGTACACTCACTATCGCATGCTTATAAATACGATGCAGCTTTCAATAAACCAGTTGCTATTCTGCGCAACATTGTTTCTCTTTGTCGTTTTTACTGTTCCTATCCATCGTTCATATAAGCAGCACCTGCTAATTTGAATTATAAGTCTGTGGCACTTTGCGGGGTTGTTATTGGTAATTCATAGATTCTTCTGTTAAACTAAATTTGGTTTTTCTGGGGGCAGCAGACAAGGAATAGTTCTGGATATTACCTAGGGGGCATTGATTTTGAATGGTTTTTTTCTCGTTGCTGTAGACCTTGGTATCATTTAAAAAAGCTAATTTTGGTTTATGCAGTCATCAAATCTTTGGTTATTTTCTGAATGCATATTTCTATCAGAAGCGAGGCGACTGATTCTCTTAAACCAAATTCTGAAGCAGAGGAAAGTGGCCAAAGTGGTAGCAGTGAATCCGACGAATGCCCTGAAAGCAGCGAAGATGGCTCTGCGAGTGGTGAAGGTGCAGCTTTCCACCCACTGAATCACAACATGACATGCCTGAGCGACGGCAGTATAGTTACACACCCTACGTTTGGCAACAACGACACATCGCATACTCCACAATACTGGGAAAATTGGAGTGCTCACGCTAAGTGCCTAATCATGGTGAGACATTTTGAATGCTCTTAGGTGTACATTTAAAATACATGTGTACGTTTCCGGACAGCAGTACAATAGCTCGTTAAATGTAACCATAATATAAATACAAAACAATACCTCGGGATTATTGATACGAAACACCTGATCGGGAAGACGATGTGTCATCCGTACAAATATCATGGGGGTGCAGGCACCGGAGACAGCGGGTTGCGGAGGCAGGAAACAATGCTTTGAGGCCAAAGCGCCTTAGGGGCTCAGGCTGTCCGCGTCTAATGTCGTCGTCGTGGTTTGTCGTCGTATCCCCATGTGGCCACGGCACTCAAACACCGGCACACTCGTACTCCTACGCACACTCGTACTCGCTAGAACAGAAGTACAGGGGAAAACACACGTGCTGAAAGAACACACCGGGACACTCGCTTTTCGTTCGCACTTGCTTGTGTGCTTCAATTTCATTACGTACTCGCATTAACTTTAAAGTTCGCAGTTCTCCGTTTCGAATTTCACGTCTCCTCCTTCTTCGCAGTTGGGATGTCGCGTATATCAGCTCACGCCGTGTGCATGAGAGCGGCACAATGTATGAATATATTCATTCACAGCTTTCTTCACCCCTCCCTAGGTTTCACTTTAGTAGAGATGGCCCTGTTTCTAACGAAAAAATAATGTTGTTGATCCTCCTTTCATAGGAATCGGTATACCACGAAAGTGAAATATGCCTTCCCAGGAGCATTTGAATGTTTATTGTGCAGCAATATGAACTTGCACATGGCTATTTATATTTCGTCGCTATGGCACCGTTAAACGCATCAACATTAGACACTGAATTACACGCGATGGATCATTGCGTAAATCCGATTGAAACCCCAGGCGCTCGCCAACCGTGCGAACGAAACCAAACGGGTTGTCACGGAATCGTTTGAAGTCGGGGTTCGCTACAGCGAAATGAGAATGATTTGCGGGTCAGCAGCAGTCTTGACGGTGTGCTTGGCGAGCGACATCCTGCTGGCGGGTCGCTTCGAGAAAGGTGCGACCAGGTTGGTCCTGCTCCGGGGCGGCGGGGTGTGTACACCCGACGCTTACGTTCCGGCGAGTTCAGCTTGTAGAACGCGATGGCGGCATTCAACACGTTGAGCGCCGTTCGTTTCAGGCGGCGGACGGATAAACACAGCAGCTCCGATGCGATACGCTGCGCTATCGAGGCGCCAACCATCGCCGCTCAGTAGCGTCGTGACGCACTACTTCACCTAACTTCTCCTAGACGGCAGCACCTTTTGAATGGAAACGTTAGAGGGAAGGACATAATGCGCGTTCGTAAAGCGTTCGTGCATGACTTCATGGCACAGTTGGGAGAGCGTTTTACAACTCTCGTTGTGGCCAGACTGTTCGTGGGCTCGAATTCTAGCACCGCCGCGACAATGAAACTTTTAAAGTGCTGTCATTTCTGGGACAGATATGACGTCGGTGTGGTTTCTGTAGCCCGGCATAAAACACATTCGTGCTAACAAGCATATTTTGGAGGCTATTAAATCCGCAGAACAGGTATACTCAAAATCTTCAGCGACATCATTGCGGTCATTAGAGCCATTTCAACACACTGAAAAATGTCTCCAACAAGTAACGCCGCCATTCTTACATACCAACTGGGGATGTAATCATTTTGTACAAATATAACAAACAATCCAAAAGCTTCAAAAGGTTCAAATAAGACTTCTTCACTTATAATTACACCAGCCGAAAGAAAGCCCCTAATCTGCTTTCTGCACTCGATCGACGTTAAAACCGATGGTGCGAGAAAGGGCGAAAACGTTTAAGGAGAGCTAATTGATTGATTTTAGGGTTTAACACGCCAAAGCTAAACCTGGGCTTCAGGATGAGCCGTAGTAGATGTGTCCAGACTAACACTGACCCCCTAAGGATGTTTAACGTGCGTCTAAATGTCGACACACGGGCGATTTTGCTTGTGGCGTCCAACAGAAAAGCACTCGCCACGGCCGGTACCGAACCCGCCACCTTGTAAGAATAGGGAGAGGGGGCTGTTTTTTTACGAAAAGCAGGGGAGCTTTCAGACCTCGCTAGGAATCGTTTTTCAGCATGAGCTATACAAAAAACACAGGTTGCAATTTTATTACGCGTACTAAAGCAGATTTGAGGACAACATTTGAATGGGAAAAAAAAATATTTTGACATGATATAGAAACAGCGTGGTAGGACGAAATGCACGGAGAAAGAAACCAGACAGGACGAGCGCTGACTATCACTGAAATTTTATTTGATCGAAAAGACATAAATACATAAAAGAACATTAAAACGGCGTATGCGCTAACATCTGTGCCATACCAAACACTGGTAAAGGTAAAAAAGAGGAAAACATTTTTTTCCTACATAATGTCATCAACAAGCAAGATAAGCCACTTCTTTATCATGGGAAGTAACAGAAGCTTGACTAATGCGCTCGTCACCAAGACTGTTTATATTGAACGCCTCCATTATTTCTCTCTTTAGCTGATTACAATGACGGAATAGTAAGACTGTTTTATGAAATTGGGGCCGACAAGAGCCCGTAGGACACGAACGGCAGTAATCAGACAAATGAGATGTAGGCGTACCTTTCAAAGAATTAAAGGGCTCTCTCAAACGCACAGTTACACATCCGCCTGTTTGGCCAACGTAAACCCGTCCACAAGACAAAGGTATTTTATGAACAACACCAACACAACACGGGATATAGTTATTCTTGTGGTTAGCAGTGGAATTGTCATAAGTAGCGGAATTTGTGTCTCGTTTCCTTCTGTCTACCCAAGGCATAGACTTTACCTAGTTTATTTGGTGCTGATATGGCAACCTGCACCCGATATCTGGAATCGACCTTTTGCAATCTGTGAGTGGTACCCTGGATGTACGGAACTACAGCGGACTTTTTTTGTGGGTCTACTTCTTTTTTGTGCGATAAGATTGTCGCAGCCTTCCATCATTCTTACAAGGTTATTGCATGCTGATGCCAGCGCACTAGTTGGAAAACGAGCTTCATTTAGCTTTTTACCTGTTCTCTGAAACTTGCGTCCATTGAGTGTACGCACGAAGCTTAAAATGCTTACCGACGGCTGGAAAACCCTATAGAGAGTTTTTATAATCTTACTGTGACCAGAATTGTAGTTGAGCAAGGGTTTTACTGATCTGGGTGCAAATTTCCAGCGAACGTGGTTCCATCCAAATTTTACCGAAAGGTCCATAAACTGTATACAGGAGTTTTTTATGGCTACAAAGGTGAAATTTAGGCCCATACCCTTCTCTTTAAAAACCTTCAAGACGTCCACAGTTGTGCGGAGAAAATAACGCCTATGAACGATCACTAAATACTTGTATACATACCTGACAACTTTTTTGACCATCTGCGACAGACTTTCATCCAAAGCACGATCAATTTTACTAAGAAATGCATACACCAGATTTCTGCAAGAAAACATCTTCGTTGAAGCCGAAATACGTAGATTTCAAATAAAACAAAAGCAATTCAAGAAAGGACCCTACAATAATTCAACTGCTGTTTCGGAAGGCCAGTTCATCATTGTCAACCTTAATACACTCTTCTACTTCAACCAAAACATGTTTTTGAGGCAGTGAGTAGTACATATCCTCAACGTCAATGCTGAAAGCCCCGATATTTGCAAGTGGCAAGTTGTTCGTTCTTCAAATATTCTATAATTGTTTCATAGTTTTGAATGAGGAAACGTTGGGCAAGTTTTAAGGACGCGAGGCAGTGTTTTAAGAAGGTGGAACATCAATCTGCCGGTTGGCCTTCTCAGGCACCACTACGCGGAAGGGAATGTCGGTTTTGTGTGTTTTTGCAGAGCAGAACATCTCAAGATGCAGTTCTAGGGCTTTCTTAACAGACTGGGCTACACGTTTCAGATTCATCTCTTCAAGTAGGTACAAGCCTGCTCTTTTCTCTCTACCAGGTTAACGTTTTCCTTTTTAAAGTTCTTCCGTTAAGCTGACAGTGTCTTTTCCTGATACATACCATCACGTAACAAGGAAAAGCCCCTATTTGTCAGATACCATGACCCGAAGACCATGCGAAACAGGGTACATACTCTGGTAATGGTTTTACGGGATTACGCTTCTGAAGCCCCCCGGAAGACCGAACAAGAGCGTCTACGCATTCAATAACACACCTGCTCCGTTGTGCCTTCAGAACCCGTCGACGGGCTGGCGCCGAGGTTCAAAACAGAACTTAGGGCCCAACTCCTGCACACGGCGATGATGCACGGGTAGCTGGTCGTCACCGAGTGCGAGTACAGGGCCTTCCGTAGACAGACCTTTTTCCTTCTTCAGAAGGCTGGGACGTGCCACTTGCCACAAACATTTGGTTGTCTGGTCTATCGCCCTGCACCAGCCTCTATATACTCTCTCACGGGAACGGCCGCCACAGTACGTCCTGCGGCACTCCTTGAAGAAGCGGGCTTGCCTACGCCCCTCTTCTGAGAAAATCCTGCAGTATCGCCTGGAACGATCTGGGGTAGGCTGAAGCCACCCGCTGCCATTCGTGTCCTACGTGCTCTTGTAAGAAACAATTTGATAAAACGGTCTTACTATTCCGTCATTCTAATCAAGTAAAGCGCGAAATAAGTGGGGCGTTCAATATAAACAGGCTTGGTGACTAGTGCATTTGTCCAGCTTCTGTAAATTTACTTGATAAAGAAGCGGCTTATTTTACTTGTTCATGACAGTATGTAGGAGCAAACTTGTTTCCTCTTTTTTATATCTATCAGTGTTTGGTATGGCACAGATGTTACCCCATGCGCCGTTTCAATGTTTTTTTATGTGTATATGTCTTTTTGTTCAAATACAATTTCAGTTGATAGTTAGCACTCGTCCTCTCGATTTCTTTCCTGGTGTATTTCGTCCTACCGCGGTGTTTTTATATCATTTCGACCACCAACTCGCCCAACTTTCGATCCTGCTGCAGTAAAATGTTTCGAATTTCAACCAGGACTGTGAACCCGCTGCGGTGGCTCAGTGGCGAAGGCGTTGCGCTGCTAAGCACGAGGGCACAGGTTCGATTCCCCGCTGCGGCTGCCGCTTTTCTGATGGAGGCGAAAAGCAAAAATCGTCCGTGTGTACGATATTTCGTGGCACGTTAAAGATCTCTAGGTGGTCAAAATTAATCAGGAGCCCTCCACTACTGCGCGCCTTATCGTCTGCGTAGCGTCGGCACGTTAAACTTTAGAATAAATCAATTAAAAAGAACTGTGAAGAATTGAGTAGAAATTTCTCAAAATTAAAGCTAGAATAAGTTGGCCATGTTCGGGTGCCTTTTTCTCTGAACGTAGCAGCAGTGCATAAATAAACGACTTTGAACACGCCCTTCCTCTCAGGGTGGGGCGGAGAGGAGGAGGCGTGGCCTTCCTCATCAAAAAGAACATTCCGTCATATCTGTTGCCATCCACGTGCAATCAGGAAATTTTCTGTGTAGTTGTTCCACTCCCTGCCAGCACGAACATAATCATCGGCTGCTATCGCGCTCCAGGTAGCGACCACTCGTTCACTTCCGAACTGCAGTCGTTCCTTCTTGACTTACCATCTCGCTTCCCACGGGCAAATCTGATAGTAACCGGCGAGTTTAACTTTCACGATATCAACTGGAACAACTGAACTGCACACTCCCGACCTTCTAAATATTTTCTCGACGTGATTCTTACACTCAACCCTAGCCAAACAGTCAACACAACAACCCGAGGCAATAATAATCTACATCTTGTTCTTTTTTTCAATCCCAAACTAACCAAGCCCCAGAATACCTACTGCTCTGAGTGACCAATGTGTAGTATCAATTAATTTCTGCATTCTCATTCCAACTGCCCAACCGTCCCTCCAATACATACGCGACTACAACAAAGCTGACTATACCGCAACCAACTCCGAGCACGAATCCTTCCTCCAGCTCTTCCAGCAGGATGCCTCTCTAAGCACAGTAGACGAAAACTGGATGCTCTTCAAGAATAAGCACCTATCGTTGGTCGGCGCACACGTGCCCCTTGTCAAAATTTGTGGTGACGATAACAACCCGTGGTTTACCAACTCCCTCAGGAAGCTGCTACAGACAAAAAAACGCCTGTTTCTTGGAGCCAAACAATAGCCACTACCTTCAACATGGGAAAAATATCTCGAGTGCCAACGCGAGTAAATTATTCAGTTAAACCAAGCGAAGAATACGTTTTACCACCATGACCTACAAACCATTCTCGAAACCAACCCCCCCAAAATTTGGAAAATTCTGCAAGCAAAAAGCAACTCTACCCACAACATTTCCCTCTCCTACCCAAATGGCTCGCATGTTCCCCTTGAGCAGCGCGCCGAGGTCATGAACCAGGGTTTTTCGTCCGTTTTTAACCGCGAACACGACCTCGATAGTTCCGTCCCTTCCAGCTATAATTTTTCTCAAATGCCTCCCGTCACCGTTAATCGATAGTTTAAAGGTGTCAAGTGCTCGAGGATGAGATAACGTAACTAGCAAGATATTCAAAGCCACCAAAATAACCTCTAGCAAGATTGTGCACATACTCTTTGCCCAATCGATAGGTACCAGTGCATTTCCGAACGACTGGACGCTTAACAGAATAGTTCCAGTTTACAAATCAGGCAACCACTTCGATCCTTGCAATTTCCGCCCTATTTCGCTATCATGCATCGCGTTTAAATTACTAGAGCACATAATATATTCTCAAAATGCCCGTCACGTCGACAGCAACCAATTCTTTTTTCCCAAAATACATGGATTCCGGCCAGGGCTTTCATATGAAACCCAACTTTTTGAGTTCACTGCTGTCCTTCACCTTAACCTTCACTCTTCAGTTCAAACTAACGTTATTTACATGGACTTTTGTAAAGCTTTCGATCGCGTTCCCTACCAGCGCCTACTAGCAAAACTTTCTAGCCTTAACATTGGCTCCTTAATACTATCATGGATTCGTTCTTTTATTACTAACCGCTCCCAGTTCACTGTAATCGGATCCCACCACTCAGCCTTAAACAAAGTTATCTCCGGAGTTCCTCAAGTCTAGGTATTAGCTCCCGTACTCTTCTTAATTTTCATAAACGACATGCCTAACAAAATTTCACCGTCCATTCGCCTCTTCGCGTACCGCCGGATAGAATGCAACAGCGATGCAGAACTACTCCAACATGACCTTAATGTTGGAGAAAGGTGGTGCTCAAAAAATTTAATGAAGTTAAACATTGATAAGTGCAAACTCATGCAAAGAAGACGAAACCGTTCCAGTATAACCAATGCATATACGTTAAGCTATTTCACCCTCTCTTCTGCAGAATAACACCGTTATCTGGGACTTCTCATCACAAAAAACTTGTGGTCCGAACACATTGAAAATCTTGCTGCTGATGCATCCAAATCCCTCGGCTTCATCAGAAGATATCTTGCTTGATGTCCTTCAACTACCGGGAAACTCGCCTACGAAAAGTTCGTCAGGATCAAACTAGAATTCGCGTCATCCATCTGGAACCCTCACAAAGCGTACTTAATCAACTCCCTCGAAACTGTGCAGAACCGATGATGATAATCAGGTTCTCCTCATCACTTTGCTACTGTTGTGTTTACGACACACAAGTGCTGCAAGTAGAGCGAGAGGAGTGGCATTTTCATTTCAACGAGCGTACCAAAAAATTGCGTGAATAAATAACGGGGAACGCCGCCGTATGTTACATTGTTTTAAACATCATTTCGTTTTATGACGCCAATATTATTGAATCTCATTACAGGCTGGGGAGTTCGAATTTCTGAGTTTACCAGAATTCTGGCATGCGTAGCTAGGGCAGTTTGCCCGCAAGCAAGATTGTTAGGAAAAATACGCTAGATGAAAATTACATTTTTGAATTTTCAGCCAGTTTGAATGCAGCTTGCCACTAAGCGTGACGTAAATGCAGTAGTTGCTACAATGTGCTAAAGAGTGCGTGGTGTTCTCTGTTTTGCTTTCAATTGCGTCTACATAAAACTTTAGACTTCCAAAAAACTTCTAAATTACTAACAACGTAGGCCACACCACATTGGGGAGCATTAATATCTGCAACTTCATTTCAGGATTCCTTATAGCTATCACAATAGGAGGCCAATTAAATATTCAGTAAATATATTTCAGTGAAAATGACTCGACGTGTGGTTTATCGCCTGCTAATTTGCACTTTTTCACCGACAGTGCTACCCGCGATGCCCGGATCCCTGTACGCTATTGGGTAACGACTGCACTTGCGTGCCCCGGAGTGACAATTGTAATAGTCTTGGTGTGTGCGCTCTGGGCAACGTGACCATGGAGAACGTCAACTATACTTCGCCTACGACTACTGCCTCACAAAAAAAAACAACTCATGAAGTTTTCGACAAATAAACATTACTGATATACTGACAAAACTGTGTCTTTGAAGTTAAAAGCTCTTTGTTAGCTAAGATCTCGGTGAAGCGTCCTTTTCAACTGCTGCAAGTGCCTGTCCACGCTTCCGTTGTTAGTCCCCGAACAAGTAGTTTCACTCAGAACAGGCCCGTTGTTGAAAGATTTCATATAGATGGCTTGTCCTTATAAAGCCTCCATTCGGTGAGCGGAGAACACTGCTAAATATTTTCTTTCTGATAATGCAATCTAATTCGCGATTACTAAATCACTTTATTGCGCTGAACCTTCATTTCTATGATCACGATCAGCAAGAATACACACCAACGCCTACCGTAGGTAGTCGGAAATGCAAACAACTATTCGTGTAACACTCTGATCGATGTGCCTCACAATGATGCTCAGGAAAATAAAGTTTACTTTCTTCCTTCCTTCCTGTAAGAACAAAATAAGGTAAGGGTTAAAGTTTAAGCCCCTGCCCACGCTTGTGACATGGTTACTTTGCAACGCTTCATTACCGACTTGCAGAATTGAATGGGATTGCATTTAGCTTGAGTAATGACACCGTTACAAAGTCAATGCATCCTGCTTTGAACGCCTTATACCTCGGTTTTGACACAGCGGACGAAGCAAAAAAATTGAACGAGGTGCGCTTTGGGGGCTGGTCTTAATCGGCCATGCCTGTGGCTCACAAAATCTTGTTGATTAAAGGGCGTTTTGACCCATATAATGGTGTGGCAGCCACAAATATATTTTTAAGCCCCCCTTAATGACTCGCTGTTTGAAAATCCTACGGCCGTCATTCGGAACCCTGCCTTGTAAACCTGAGCCTCACTCCCAACACCTTGCATTAGCATGAAAAAACTTTCAAAAAACGCAGCACTGAAAATTACCTAGCCCAGCTCGCCATTCCGATGAACCCTGCATTAGTTCAGGAAACATTACGTGTGTTGGACTGGATGTTGGAATAAAATCCGCTTGGAGCTATGCCGTATTGTGTGGATATCAGGGTGAATACACATGGCAGATGTGAAAGAAGCAGGGCGATCTGTACCGACGATAATGAGTTCCGATTTTTGTGGTGAGCATTGAAGGTGATCTAATGAGGCATAGCCATAAACGACATCAGTGTGCCGTTGAAGAGATTCTTGGTTGTTTCCTATAGTGTCCTTGATATGGGTCTCAAATGGTGCAGCTACTTAAAAATCTGTCTTCACACCAATTTGTAAGCAACTAGTTTAACATGAGAATGTGCCAATTCAATTCCCCGAAGCACAACTTGAAGTTGTCGATATGGTTTTCTAGTGTTATTTCATCTGCTTTCTATTAATGCATTCTAATTGTGAGAAAAAATATTTGTTAGTTTGGTGGGTTGCTTTGTCTGTCCCAAAAAGACGCCGATAAAAATAGTAGATTTGTATATGACTTGCCCTGATATAAAATGTCTTGCGAGGTCAGTATTTTTCAATTATTTAACAGGGCTCAATGTGGCCTGGTGAGGTGTTGTCTAAGTAATTCAATACTGATGCGAACTCTACGGTTGATCACTAGGTCATGAGCGATAACATCTTAGCTAGTTGAAGTTCAGGACAAATGTTGTAAAATGTTTTGTTCTACAGGGAAGCCACGTTGGCCTTACCAGTGGGGGGGGGGGGGGGGTCGTAAGGAGAAGGTAAAAAATTGCAGACTCTCCATGAGGCCCATGTTCTTGTTTAAAGCTGAAAACAACGTTAAGAGACTCTCTAACAGAAAATAGCACAACTCGGGCGAAATACAGGTCCCGTAGGACGATATCTGAAGCTCCGGGAGGTGACGTTCCTGGAGCGGAGAATGAGACCGCCGGTACCCGAACAAATGCTCCGCTGGGTCGCGTGTATCCAGGGAACGGTCGACACACTCGCCGGGATCAGAAGGTTGAACCGGATGGATGGGGCGTTCGTCTTGGTATGACGGTCGGATCATTCCGTTTGCAGTGTCCTAATTTCACCACCGTACCACCACCTCAGGTGTGAAGACGAAACCCGAACGCAGGGTATGAAGCAGCAATCGGCCCATCACTAGGAAAGCCTTGAGTAAGAGGCAGTGTGTGAGTTTGTAGAAAATGGTGGTTGCCAATTACGTCTCCCGCACGTTCTTTCTCAGTCTGCGCGTTTTTGCATGGTCATAGATGCGTTCCGGCATAGAGGCGCGTGGTGGTGAATTCAGGAAGCAGCGGGTGAGCTAGTACAGTGCGGCAGGAGTGCAAGCCCCACCTTCTTCAATCTCTCGCCGTTTTTCTATAGCTGACCAGGAATATAATGTGAACTCGCAATTATTTCGTTCGCTGTCGCTGTACAGTTTTCAAGTTGTGCAGAAGATGTAACTGAGGTTGACTTTTTCAAGTCTAAAAGGCTTGAGGCGCAAGGTGGCAGTGTGTGTAAGCATCGTCGACCTTAGCAGTCCTCTACTTTCAAAGGCAGTCGACAGCTGCCGAAATCGCAGGGGCTTCTAAAGCAAAACATGTTCTATAAAGGAACCGTGTGGTATGCCAGAATTCATCTTCTGTTAATTCAGAGATACTGTTGTTAAGATTAACTGCGTACGATTGGCTCAGTACGTCTTGATCCGTGGTATATTTTGTTCGTAATACTAAACTCGAGAATTTTGGCATAGGGTTTTCCGAATTGCAGCATTCCAAACAATTGTCCAGTGACTAGAGACATCCGGTTTGCGGTTGCAAAGAAAGAGAGATTGCGATATTATACGTTGTTTTTCAGAAGTAGGATAACAGCAAAAGGCTTGGTGTTGGTGAAGGCAAAATAAGTTATAGCCTCAAACAGGCGTTGCTTCTGCGTAATTATAGGTTCCTGATTTTTTGTCTAAAGCTGGGTACAAAAGCCTGAACGTTTCTTCCTACAGCTGTTTTCTAACTTCGTAAAAGGTGTTTGTGCTCACAGTCAGACAGCAGGGAAGAAAGCCATGGACAGAGATGCATAAAAAACACCTCCAGAATTTCTCACGCATGTCTGTAACAACCAGTTAGAATGTCTTCCTTCTTCAATTCAACAAGAAGTATTCGTGAAAGCAACTTTAACGCAGCAACGCTTGGCGTTCCGCCGCGCTTGGATATTCAGTTAAAACGCCAATTAAAAGTTTTTTTGAAATGGTCTATGTACCCCTGACCTCTTCACCCACAGTTATACAGCTTCCCGACCATGTGTTTATATTTCTGTTAGAGGCGTTTAAGAGTTGGAAGCATGACGCAAACGTTTTAATATGTTGGAGGTCATAACATGACAAATGCATGTGAAAACGCTGCGACACAAATTGCTGCCTTCGGCAGAGAAGAACCTTTCAGAAAGTTTTTGCGAGTCTTTTTACCCTTTGCTATGAATACTTTTTACTCAGCATGAATATTCAGAAAAATATTGCGCCGCGTTTCTCTACTTTTCCGCTTTGTTTTCCCACAACGTTTCCCGCAGTTAACATATACGTTTGCGATATCCATATACCAATGATTGTCTGGCAGCGCTCGAAAAACTGGGTATCTGGTTCGGTTTTAAGGTATGTACTAACACAAACGCCATGAACTGTAATTTGACCTGTTGGAAATTGAAGCGTTAGATTATAATCTTGCTGGCATTTGGTGATCTGATATGAAATGAAAGGAATTTTTTGGGTGATTTACGGGCTTTGTAGACTAGTTAGCACGAGGTAAAACAGGGAACAGGACTGGGATGGACTTATCATACGTCCGGTAAGGACCTCCTTCATTGTAACGTCCTCCATTTGAACTGCACTTGTTACCAAAAACGGCTACATCTATTTTAGAGCAAGTATGTCTTCGAATACTGTTTTATCCGTGGCAGGCGGGATAAAAAAACAGATGAACCTTACATTTACTAACAGCTCACAAATATAGTTTTTCTGGTGCTTGTCAAGTATGCCAGGTACGCAAATACCAGTTTTAATTCACAGATAGCATTGTGTTTTTCCGCCATCAACATTAGAAGCCAGGTTTTGAATACTCATGTAAAAGTTCATCGTCAAACGCGTCGTGCACTGTGAAGGCTCCGTGGATTACCACTAGATCATTGCAAGAAAATATAGCGAACCTTGAGTTTTCTTAATGCGTACTTCCTCGTTTCCACAACGCTACAACCCGAGTAATACTGAAGGCTTACCCTACACCATTAAAGTCATGATGTGATCGAAGACGGCACTGTGAGGTAGAAACAATTTCAGAAATAAGTGTTTGCGCGTGAACCTGCGTTTGTGCTTTATGAAAATGTCGGGATTATACAGTAATAATATTGCTTCCTCTTTATTGCATTGTATTGCATTTATTGTTCCTTTTGGGCAGAACAGTGCAGGTAATTCTGCGAGGCAAAGTAAATTCAACCCCGCTTGGCCAGACCAGAAACAGTCTCTGTGCAAAAGAAACGCAGAAATTACAAATTGCATTGAAGAATACGAAGACCTAAAGAAAAACACCTATTCCCCTTCAATAACAGCAGTAGAAAGTAGCAGCATCTTTCAATTCCTTGATAATAATAAGTGTTGGTAACACCGACCAAACACAGAGGTCGATGAGGAGAAAGATGGGATGAAGTATGCAGAGCATGCAACGCTGTTATTACTGTGAAGCAGCAAATGGCTAACCTCCGCCAGCTTTTATTCCGGTGGTAAAGTGAACTCGGCGCGGCTCAGGGGTTCCTCCACGCCACCGCTGACCCATCTATCACGACTATTGTTCCCCTCTCCCCCACGGATGTCTCTTTCACAAGTTGCGCATTCGTCTGTTAAAGACGCTAGAACCGTTATCGGATGACTGTGGATAATTCACAGAAGCGCTGCTGGGCGTAAAAACGACCGAGAGCTGCCGCCACGGTTGCCGCTAGAAATTACACCTTGCCGAATAGGTGCGAGTTCCTCCCGGTTGAAGAGCCATTTGCCCGATTGGAACGCCGGCGTGAGCCCGTATTTCTTCTCCAGCTTAAAAGGCTTTCCGAGAGACATTTTCGCAGCTGTATTCAACGTCTAAGTATGCGTTCATTACTGGCTGCTGGTTTACGAGTGCACGGGTCGGGCGCTGAAGGAGGGAGCGCGCACAAAGCTGGGAATAATGTCGCTACCGGTGACATGTCCGTGTGCTGGAGATTTAAAGGTGGAAGCTCAATGGCTCAATGCGCTCTGCTCTGTCAACTGTTCTCCGTAATCCAGTGGTTTGGGTCTTAGTTGGTGTGTTACAGGGGGAAGAGAAACGGGCAGCCAAGTGTTTTTCCGCTACAATAATGCTTGAGTCCTTCCATGTTTAACTCGCTATGAGGCGGATGCATTTCGTTGGATTTGAGGAACAGCGGGGAATTAAGGAAAGGCCAACCCGAACAGAGGTGCGAATATGCACGGATAACACCAGTAAATTCACTCTTCGGTGGCCAAGATAACAGCATACTAAAAACGAAACTTGTAAGTTCCAAAACACACCACAGAGAACCATACAAATGCATAAAGCCAGTAGAGTGAGTTCTGCTTCAAGAAGTGCGCTTCCTTTTTTGAAAGGGAGTTCCAAGGCCTGCTGAGAACTGACGGGCACAAAGGGTATAAAAATAAGGATCCTACAAGATTTTTCGAAATATTTTGTAGACATGCAAGCCAATACTTCAACATACAAGGTGATCAAAGTTAAGTCTAGAGGTTTTAAAAATCTACAGGAAGGCCACCTGTATAGTAAGGTTATGCACCAAGGCGTACCCAAAATGAGGTAATAAATTATTCAAATCTGACTAATTACCTTTCTAGTTGCTGGAGTAAGCAGACATGATTCTTTTGAAAAGTTAGACGCAATCGTGTTTCTACGCTGCTGCGTTTGCGATGATTCTTTTAGCCAATCCGTACTCCGAGATATCGAACTGCAAAGTTTAATTGTCGATGCCAAAATTCTGCATGCAAGGCCCCGATTGACGGCGCAAAGCTCCTCTCTTTTGTAACGTGCGTTGTTTAGTTTGACAACAGGGTGGATGCATAGGCAAAAGTGATAACTGCCCCTCTTTCACGCTCTGCTAGCGAAATCAACAAACAATAACGGTTCCGAGCACTGCAGTTTGTGATTACGCAAGCCAAGACTGAAAGGGTGCCAGTTATCAGTTTTACCTATGCCTCCATACCGCTGTTAAACTAAACACCGTGCGCAGCAGGCACGTCAAAAAAGGAGGAGCTTTGCGTCAGTCATCACTGTCTTGCATTCGTAATCTTCCGCAGCAATCCAACTTTTATGTTTGAAACCTCGCAGTGCGGATACGCTAGATAAAATTTTCCAAATGAAACTGCGTCGAAACACGATTACGTCTGTATTTTCAATACAAATATGCCTGATTATCGCATCCAGATAAAAGTAATGATTACATATTAATAAATTAAACCACCGACATCAATAATTACCTTCTTATTCTGTGTCCCTCTGGGCACATATCCTCCTTGTAGAGGCGGGCTTCAAGTATATCGAAGCGGCTTATTTTTAAAACACCTGTCGACTGAACTTTCATCACCCTGTATATAGGAAGCTGCGATGCACCGAAATCTGGGAACGCATTGATAAATCGATTACCGCACACTGCCTAAGGCAGGCTTCGCTAGTGTTCCCTGAAGGGTACGCTGCTGCACCTACACGTGTGCCGGACGCAATGTTTCCGCAAGAGAGTGGTAAGGCTGAAGCAAGTCGTATATGACCCAACCGTGATTGTTTCCTCTTTAGGAGGAGTCTGTTCATAGCTTTTTCGGTACTTTGATCCCAAGGAGCATACACCCCGCCACGGCTAATTGCAAACGAGGGGTGTATTGCTAAAGACAATTGCTCCATTTGCTTCTTGGAAACTGTAAGCAATGAAGTCAAAAAATGACTAGCCCAAAAGGTTCACTAAGCAAGCTCTCACTAGTGCTCAGATTAAAATTTCTATCTCCTTTTACTTAACTGGGCGTGCATGGATCAAACGAGGAAAAAACGTGTGGCTGTGTCAAAGGTGGGAATGATGGTATGATTTTTGTGGCGCAAGGCCAGCTGGGGAAAGAGAAGCAAACAGTGGAAAACACAAAAATGCAGTAAGACCTGTTATCTAGAATAACCGTAAAATGAATTAAAGGCAATGATGACGGCTGGAGTATAGGGCAGTTTTCATTATGCATGATGATAATTGTTCTAAAATGTAGCTTTTCACAAATACTCAAGCACATATTTTACGGAAACCATGGCGTAGTCACCCAAAAAATAACAATAGGTGGAGTAGAGTGTGTTGTCTGTACAGTTATAAAAAGTTTTTGTGCCGTGTTTTGTCGAGTGCTTTGCGTGTGATTAGGATGTCGACAGCGGACAGGCCCTCCCCAAACCTGCTACACAGGGGTCTTGAAGATCCAGTAAGCAGGTGTGAGTGTGTCACTTGTGTGGCCAACCCGCAGGCTAGCCAAGGCGGCTTCTGTGTGATTGTTGCGTGTGTCGATAGTGTATGTTCCCAAGTATTTTAGGGGCGAAGCTCCTAAAGCCATGGGGCTGTCCATCCCTTGTGTCTCGTGGTACGTGACCGCCGCATGCTTTCGGAGATGTCGCAAAGTGGGCCGCGTTGCACGCGCAAGAACCGGTTGCAACCGGCAGCGCATACTCGGCACCGGGAGTGCGAGCTTGTCTGTGTTCGCCAACGGAGGCGCGAGCGCACGTGCACTGCGAGGGGGAGATCACGCAAGAGATCACGCCACGAACGCAGGCAGTCGTTCTCGGAGATCGAACGAGACGCAAGGATCTTTGCTTGTTTCCTCTCGTCTTGTTCGGGCACAAGTTCGCCCTAAATAAAAGTTCTTTCTTTACCGTTGTGTCCCATCCTACGTGACAAATTGTGGTAGAGGTGCGGGGTAGTCCTCGAGGCGCGGGGTCTTTCACCAGGTCTGGGCCTGGGAGCATTGACTCCGAAAATAAAAGTTGATTTGTACAATGTACGCACACAGTCTTACGTCTTTCTTAATGATGTAATGGGCGAACTTTCACGGGAGAGTTACGGTTACCGATGATCTCCCCCTCTCGAGCTTCGCCCCACTTATCATCATTCATTCCGTGGATATGGCGTGATTTTTTTTTGTATTAAGTGTAGTATGTTGTTTCCCCGTTTACTTCTATCTGCATGCCATGTTTTACGAAGTGCTTAATGTGTAGCTTGATGTCAGTGGAGGGTAATGTTATGTTAACAGTGTTTGCAAGTGCAGCAACAGTAGCCAGTTCATCCGCGACCTCATTTCCGATGATACCAGAACGGCCTCGAATCCAGCATATAGGTATTTCTAGGTTTTAGGTATATTCTGATGTATTAGCCTTAAAAACAAGCTTGATTCCATAGTTTTAAATCACTTTGTTCACGTACAATGCTAAGGAAGTCCGTGAGAAGTATAGACTCAGGTGTTTAACGTACGACAATGTGATTTAAACCAATAAGAATACCGCATGCTTCTACCGTACAAAATACGATTATGGAAGTTCATCATTTTACAGACACACAAATTCTGCCCGTGCGCAGCGCAAAACACTCCGGAAACAGTCGTCAATGTTTCGCTGTACACTTCCACGCCCCGTACTTGTCATGTAGAAACAAATCTTGCAGAATAGCAATTCTTAGTGCCCTGCCTTTATCAAGTTGCGTACAACATAGGTCACACGACATGGGGCACAGTTTCCGTGGTGGCACAAACTCAACGACGGGTGCCTTGGCTATGTCTATAAAATGGACCTTGAGCTCAGATGCCTCCTCTCTCACTCTAAGTGAGGAAGGCAGCGGAATGGATAGAAAATTTTAAAAACGTTGCTCTGAGGCTGTAACAAAAATGGTGTAATAAAAACTATGGTTAGTCATAACCATGATTTTTTTGCATACATGTCCATGTATATGCTCTGATGATATTGAGACCATTTATCATACTCGAAGTAGAGGCTCCGGACGGGGCCTGTGTGGAAAGCACAACACGCCACGCGAAGCCCCAAATGCAGCACTAGGTCGAGCAGTTTTCGTGCCGTTTTTGTTATTGACCCATACACTATCGCGCCGTTGTCTAACGGAGACCCTGCCAAGGCAGTATAAACACGCCAGAAGAGTTGTTTGTCTGAACCACACGACTTTTGTGAGAGGACTAAGAATATTTACTGTATTTAGGCATTTTTGTTTAGCTTTCTTGAGTGTGGAAGGAACGTCAATTTGCTATCGAGTTATATGCCTAAAATGTATCCCAGGGATACCTGCACCATTACGAATAAAGTCAGGGCCGGCGTGGATAGCAGGTTTCCTAGAGAACACAGCACCCGTACTTTTTCCCGGGTAGAGTTTAAATCTGTTCTTATCAGCCCACCGAGCATTCTTCACGACAATCTGAACTTGACGTTCACAGACTGACATATTACATGATTTATAGAATATATTGACGTCGTTCACATGCATATGATAAGAGATTGCACGTTACACTGCCTTTCCGAGAGAGTTCGTCTTAACTATGAACAGTGTACAGCTCAAAACGCCGCATTAAGCCACGCCATTGTCTTGCACGTGAGCCTTTGAGAGTGCACTAGTAACTCTCAGAAGAAAAGTTCTCCGGACATGTAACCAACAACGGTGTTTAACATCTTTCCCGAAGCACCGGTCGATTCCAGGTCCCTAATGATGCCGTCTCGCCAAGAGGTGTCAAGGGTTATCTGAATATCGGAAGACTCAACAAACCAAAGCTGCTTATGCCCGAAGGCATCCTTTAAAAACAATTCAAGTGCCACGACTTGACTCTTCGTGGATCATCGCTTCCTAAAGCCTGCTTGGCAGCTCACTAGAGGACCATTGTACTCGAGGAAGTACATGACTCTTGTTTATCTTCTCGAGAAGCAGGCACCGGCAGCTGCCCAGAACGATGTGTTGATCGCTGACAGTAAAGGAAGTGTCCTTCCCCTCTTTCAGGAAAGCCACTACAATGGCCTCCCTCCGAGACCTTGGAATGTGCCCCGAAAGCCATATTTTGTTGTATAGGTGAAGGAGTGTTTCAAGTGTTTCTGTGTGCGTTCAGCATAGTTTATGTTATGTTTTCAGCACCTGGAGCTGAAGGCTTACACGTCCTTTGAGCAGCGCTGAGCTTATGTAGTGATAACTGGAAGTTATCCCGCAAGAACGTCCTCTTCCCGGGTGTTTTGTGTTTCATAAAAGTAATTGTTCAGTGTGGAAAAGTGTACAGATGTTGGGAGTCTTCTGCAAGTGTGTTAGCCTGGTCTTTGCGTATGTCCCCTGTTTGGCTGACAAGAGACAGGTAATGTGTATGTTCCCCTTTAAGGTTACGTATTCATGTCGAGACATTGTGTGTGTCTGTGAATGCGTTGATGGACGTAAGAAAGGCGCGCTAACTCTCGGTTTTCGAATCACGACGTACACGCTTTCCCAAAGCCTTTGCTCGTTTAAATAATTTGCGATTATCCGACGTGGGGTACCGACAAAGGATACTCCACGCCTTGTTCTGGGACGCTACCACCAACCTGCAGTCCTTCTTCTACCATGGCCTCCTTGCATTGCGAGGTGAACCAGTGTCCTACGGAAGGACTTTTCGGCGGCATCTAAAATGTGCGCCGTGATGAGTGTGGCTGTAGGTCCCCATGTATGTGTGCTATGGATGTGTTGGGCAGTTTGTATGATTCTGTGAATGCACTTTAGTGCGCTCGGGCTTCACTGAACCTCTTTTAAAAAGTATACCTGCTGGTACCTATATATGTTAAAAGGGAAGTGGTCACTACCGTATTGGCGATTGATGAGAAGGGAACGGCAGCGCCATTTGCTATATCGACATGTGAAAAAGTGTTAGATCCTGTATAACGGTATGTAAGCGGTTTTTTTGAAAACTAATTTACTGGACGATGTTCAAATTTTTAAATCAGGCGAACTCAGGCATTCTTGCGGGAAGAGCCGCAAAAAGAGTTATGTGCATTTAGTTCGCATATCGCTGTGTACGGTTAACCACCTGATTTATCAGTGCCTCGAAATCGCAGCAAGATAGCTGGAAATCAGGAGGGATTTAGAGGGAGCAAAGCATTATTAACCCGTCGAATATTATTATTAACCTGTCGAATATCAGCGCCGGGCTGTCTACGTCTTCCTTTGTCCCTTTTTTTGAGCGCTTTTGTTTCCACCAAGATGTTCTAGCTGCGACAGCCTCGACGATAGTGTTTTTATTGAGAGTATTACATGATATTGATTTCCCGTTGACAATGCTTACACCGCCCTAGGAGAGTGCGGTGTCATCTCGGTCCTTAGTAAATCTACATCATCATCAGCAGCCTGTCTTTATGAACTGTGGGGCAAAGGCTTCTCCCATTGATCACCAATTAAACCGGTCCTGTGCTAACTGCGACCAATTTATCCCCACTAACTTCTTATTTTGATACGCCCACCTAACTTTCTCCCGCCCGCTGTCATGCTTGCTTTCTCTAGGGATTCACTCGGTTACCGTTAATGTCCAACGGTTATCTTACCTTCGCAGTATATACCCAAGTTCACTTTTAAATGTCTGCTACTTGTTTGTTTGTGGGTGTGTGTGTGGGGGGGTGGGGTTGCTTGTGTGTGTATGTGGTTGGGGGTCTTTCGGGGAAGTAACTCTTGTCTTTTTTGCCTTATCAAGAGGTTTAGATGACTTGAGCCGTTCCTTTCGCTCAGATGCCGACAGGAAAGGTCCCTCGTCTATTTCCTTCCAGATGTCCTCAGAGTACCCAGCCCTTTGGACCGTACACCCTTGTGCGGGTGGTCGTTGCTTTAACGGCAACCGCCGAAAGTGCCAGGGGTGCCACGTGTGGCATGGGTGGTGCAGCAATGTTGGGAGCTGCTACAGGTTCCCCCGCGTTCACCCCCTCCGCGCTCCCAAGTGTACTGTTTCCGGCAGAGCGGAAGCGACTGGAGCAGCATAACTCCTGACGGAGATGGTCGCCACAACAACCGCCGCTGACTCAACAGGTGGTGTGGCCCGGTGTTACAATTATCTTCAAAAGTAGATACCGGATGCACGGCTCTTCTGGCCACTAATACATGACGACCAGTGGTTGCGAATGTTAGAAAAATAGTGAGCGGCGTTAGCTTTCTATTGATCTATTATTTTGTGTTTCGTTGATTGCTATATTCGTGCTTATAACGTGTGTTTCCACCTGTTTAATGAATAACAGGAGGTCCCCTCTTCTGTATTTGACTCTGGGACCTCCTTCTGAAATCTTCTATTGTTTACATTTTTGTTGTAACACAAAATGAAATAAATTCAAATTCAAATTCAAATTCAAAATTCAAACCATTCAGAAAGTGCTGAATATGTCTATGCCTCAGGACCTCGGACCAGAGAAAAGCGAGAAAAAACGATTGTTCGCATAACGGGATAAAATCATTTAGCAGAGTCAGCCTAATCGAGTTCTACAACTGGCTGTTGCTTGCTTGTTTATTGGTTGCTTGCTTGTTTACACTAATATTTAATTTAAAAGTGCCAGAAATTAAAACTGATTGCTTGCTAGTATCTACACCTAACGCAGAGTCTTTCCAACTTTCCACGTTCACGACAGAACCATTCACAGCCAAAAGGCCAATTTTTGTCCCAGTGTCTCCTTATCACCAGACGTACTCATTTTTTATTTTAAAAAGTTCAGAAAGTTCACGCAAAAATAAACTATCACCATGGCCAGTTTTGCTGGCTTATAAAATAGTTTGCACTGCAGAACCCAATCTGGCAGTAGAATCACGATATTCCTTAAAGGACTATTCCTTATAAGGAGAGTCATGTTCACACTTCCTTATCTATAGACAAAGGAGCGTTTCGTCGTTCCCAAACAAACTTTCTTGAATTGGATAAATGTTTTCGCCCATTCTTAGGCTCTCGGTCCCCGAAACAAAATGCCAATACATATATAATATACCTCGTGCGCTGTTTCGTATTTGGGAGATTAGGGCTGTGAATATTTATATTCCTAACAGCGGAAACAAAACAGTCGGGAAATATTTAGGCATGATTACTATTCGTGGATACTAGTTAACAGCAACAAACGTTCAGGTAGTGTATCGCTCCTCTAAAGCGACAGGCCGACAATGTCGACACGTGCACGCGTTTTCAAAAGAGATTGCGCTAAGTGAGTGACCTCGCCTTTTTTCTTACCTAGGCCAAGCACATGAAGTTTCATTTCACGGAAATAACTGATGTCACGTTTCAAATACTTCCAGTAACGCGCTCTTTGTGCAGCGCGGTTGAAGAGCGGGCTGCTTTGATAAGCTGCCGAGGCAACTTCCGTTAAGTTGTACCTGAGTATTGTGCTCGCCGTATCCCAACCAGATATCCCAACTGGATAGGCCGGTTAGTGCTTCCCGGATCCCAACCATGAGCCACAGATAATTAGGAGGATAAGAATGGGGTGGAGTGCATGCGGCAGGCCTTCTCAGACAATGAATGGCAGTTTACCATTCTCCCTCAAGAGGAAAGTATGTAACAGCTGCATTTTACCGGCACTCATCTACGGGGCAGAAACTTCGAGGCTTGCTAAAGGGGTACAACTGAAATTTAGGACGACTCAACGACGAATGGAAGGGGCGATGGTAGGTGTAATGGTAAGGGACAAAAAAACGAAGTGGGTCAGAAACAACCACACGTTAAGGGCATAATAGTGTAAATTAATGAGAAGAAATTGTCGTGCGCAGGGCATGTAAGGCAAAGGCATGATAACGTTGCTCGTAAAGGTAACAGACAGGATCCCTAGAGAATACAAGCCTGGCAGGGGGCGGCAGAAAGCTAGGTGGGCAGATGAGATCAAAAAGTTTGCGGGATACATTCGTCACAGTTTGCAGAGGACTCGGATAATTGGAGATTGATGGGAGAGGACTTTGCCCGGCAATGGGCGTAGATAGGCTGGTGATGATGATGATAGTGCTGGCCTTAAAGCGACGGTTAGTATTCCAACCTGTGCGCCGATATGCGGTTATAAGCATTATTTTTGGCTAGACCGCATGAAGATTTCAAGAGAACGTTATTCATCCCGGGATTGATAATAACATGGGAACTGGATGGCCACTTGGTAGCTTTCTTCGTTCGAACTTGCAAAAGGTAAGAAAACTGAGGGGCACAGAGTCGGCTTCAAATTCCGAACTCTGCAGGGGTCGTATGGTATTCACAGTGTGTAATATGGTCCACTTATACACAGTATACGACAATGTGTCCTCTACGGACACTTCAGCGGTTTTTTTTAACACGCGGCAAATGCCCCAAAACCGTCGGACTGAACACAAAAAGGCGCACTTGTTCTTTCGTAGTTAAAATATTTTTTTCTTACAACTATAAAAAAAGTTTGCAAGCACCAAACCCGCATTTAGTTTTCGCATGACTCCGTAAAATCATATCCAAGGATTATTTTAAATGTAGAGAATGCGTTGTTCCGACCGAAGACTCATTCGCTTTTCATCTTTAAGAAACAAAAAAAAAACAATCTATCTAACACATTGGCTTGTTAGCAAGTGAAACATTTTGTCACTTTGAATTCTACGAACTGCAGCTATGTATTTATATGGAAAGTTTGTTCGGTTATTCTTTCCTGCGTAAAATCCCGTGATGTGTTTTGCATTTGCACTTCAGTTTTGTCACTTGACGTACACGAAACAAAATACACAAGTGTCGAAATACTTCAGCACGTCAATATTCAAAAGAAGCCCCTTGGGTTTTTTCTGCTCACTAGAACAACATATTGTTGTTTTCACTGTGTTTAACCATAGCTTTTTGCGAGACAAACAGCATACTATGCTCAGAGGGTACTATAATATAAGCATTCTTTGCTAATTTTCTTCTGTGCCTGCAAGTATATTATGCACAAATCACAATCTATTGTAGTTTTATATATATGAATTCCACCAGTTCATTTAAGTAGTCAGAAGCTGCAAGTTTGCAAACTTGTACGTTTTTCGCTTAATTTGTGTCTCAATGATCGAAGTACGTCTTTTTTTGGGTTTTCTTCAATACATAAAACACAATATTCGCCTAGAGTAATGCGCAATGACTGTAAATTATTTGCACCGTATTTCGAGCAATCAATGGGACGAAAACAGCGTCAACTGCGAGGCTTATCACTAAAGGAGAGCTGTGTTGTTACACTGCCTTAAACCCTCTTGCTTAAAGTGCTGCTATTAACGAACTAAGTCGGAATCGCAGTAATTTCAATAGCTGCGTGCGTCATTACACCGACCAAGAATAGTCGAATAGTCGAAAAAAGAAGCATTGTTGCGTTGGAAACGCGGACAGCAAGATTAGAAATGAGCGAAACTAAATATTTATTGACGGGGCCTTGACAACTACTACAATACTTAATTAATTTTTTTTAGAATATTACGGTTATTCACTGGCGCGCTCATTCGAACGTTTTGAAACCGTGAAAGGAATGTATACAAAAATACAGTGGTGAATACTATACTCCCTAATGCGAAATTTGTCCAGAGCGGGAATTGCAGTCTTCTCGATCGCGGTGCATATCTCCTGCGTCGAGCAAGTGATCGCGAGATCAGCGAACCCCCGGCAGCGCACACTACTGTAGCGTTATCTCGCCGCGCATCGGTGCCGCCGTCGAACGTGCTGTGGCAAATCGTGTTCGAACTTCCGCGCAAATGTCATGTGCTTCACATCAGCCAAGAACGGAGAAGTAGCGTCTGGCGGGGCAGCCTTTGTGAGAGATGACGCCATAGCAGCGCGTGCCTTCCTCCCCCTTCCACCTTGAACATTCACTCCGACGAGCATCTCGTGCGGCCTCAGCCTACTGCCCTCCCTCTCACCCCTTCGTCCCACTTTACTGCGCAGTTTTCCTTTTGCTTTCGCTTACTCGCTCGGTTATGACAGCGCCGCCGTCGCCACCACCACACCACTGTAGCGGCCACCAAAGTGCTTGCGCACGAATAGGCCTAAAAGTTTGTCATGTCATTGAACAGTCAGCTAGTCTAGGTTTCTGCCAACGTTGCCGAAATATTTGGAGTTTTTTTTTTCAATCCCATCATACTCTAGAGATTGATGGATTGACTGCAGATAGCCATTTTCTATTACCTTTCAAAGAGTGTGCTGTGCTATGGTACGTCTTTTTCTTTCGTGTTTTTTTTTTGCTGGAGGGGGGCGGGGGGTGGGTCTATCTGGCCAATGTAGATGGCTCGACTCTTCAATAAAATATAGGTTGCTTGTTATAATCTCTCTTGAGTATTGCTTCTATTCTTTTCTTATTCCAGTCTACTAAGGGCTCAAGGCTGCTTCCACAGGCCATGCTTTTGAACTACATCAGGACCACTGAATTAGGTATTCCATGAAACGTTATTGGAAAAACTTAGTTCGCAAAGACGTTGTATTACCTAGGCCATGAGCTAGGCGTGGCTACGTGTTTCGGCTTTCTGGGTTCTAGCGATTACCAACAAATTCCATTCGAAGTTGTGCCCGTAAAATATAAGTAGTGCAGCTTCCACTGGGGGTGGGTGCAAGGCTGGAGAAACAGCTGAGCTGCTGGCCGCTGCCGCTTTGGCGGAGACCCGGCTGTTGCACCTCACCTGGATTTGTGAACTTTCCTCTGAAACTTCTCTTTGTCTGGCAGGCCTGGTTCGTTTTGTCCTTACGCTTCCACATCTCTCCGAGAGAGAGAGAGAGAGAAAACTTTATTTAGAACCAAAGGCGGTTCAGACAACCCAATTACAGGTCGTCTTCAGTGAATGGGGAACACAGCTCTAGTGCGTTTTTGATGTATTGCACTAGAGCTAGCTGCTCCTCGAAGGTAGAGGCGAGAGTCAGCCAGGTTGGGTCAATGGGATATGGCAGCTGCGTTGGGGTGTGTAAGTGAGGAATGCTGGGAATGGTGTGAGGACATTCCCATAGGATATGTTGCTGATTAGGATATCCACCACATTGTTGGCAGACTGGTGGTTCTTGTGCTCTTCCTCTAGAGAAAAGATATCGTCTAGCTGGGGTGCATGTCGTGTTAGTCTGTGCTTGTCTCAGTAATACTGATTGCTGCCTGTCTAGGTTAGGGTGAGGTGGAGGTAATTCCCTTCTGTTTAGTTTAAGGTCTCTTAGTGTATTGTTCATAATGCCACGACAATTGGACCTTTCCAGGGAGATGTCCGGTGCCCGGATTATTAACTCACGGGCGAGCGTGTCTGCCCGAACGTTGCCAAATATCTCCGCGTGGCCAGGCGTCCAAATAATATCGTAGTGATGATGACAGTGACTATTAAATAAATCTGCTGTATCTTTATTCATGTCATTCAGTATAATTTGCCTGCATGCTTCTTGGGAATCTGTGAAAATGATCACCGGGAGTTCTGTATAATGCGGACTATGCGGTGTGAAGGTATCGTGGTATCTAATGGCTCTGGCGATGGCGTGGAGTTCAATGCCTGCTGTGTTGATGTTGGCGCCACTTTTGAGAATGCAGGCTACTGCCGGATGAAGGTCTCTGTTCAGCACTACGATGCTGTGCTTGCCTCTGCTGGAACTAATATCTACATAGTATATTGCTTGGCTTGTTGGAGATCTTTTCACAAGTTTCTGTAAAAAATTAACTCTTTGCCGTCTTCGGTCCTCATTCCTTTCGGGATCCATATTTCTGGGTAAAGGGGCGACTTTAAGTAGGTCTCGAGTTTTGCTGTCGAGAAATGGTCCCTTGACTTCCTGTGCCTCGTTTCGAGGTGTGGGATCAAAATTGATGCTGCTGAGGATGGTCCTGCCTTGCTCTGTTGACCGAAGTCTTTGAATTTGGTTTGCTAAATGAACTGAAACGATCTCATCAATCGTATTGTGAGCACCTGTCCTGAGTAGGGCCTCGTTGCTAGTAGACATTGGTACTCCTAAGGCAACCTTGGTAGCCTTTCTGATGAGGGCCTCTAGCTTAAGTTTTTCTGTTTGTGATGGGTTTAAGTACGGGAGGTGATATTTAAACCTGGAAATTATCAGGGCATCCCTCAGTCTCAGGGCTTCCTTCTCCTTCAATCCAGTAGTATGGTTGGTGATTCTTTTCATCATGTGAATGATCTGATTGCCTTGCTTCAAAAGTTGTTGAGTTGTGGTATAAGACTTGCCGTCTTTTTGGATGCGAAGCCCCAAGACCTTGATTTCCGCTCTTTGTGGGATTGAAATTTCCCCTAAGGTCAGATTAACTTTTCCTTGGGGGTTTCGTTTGGTATGCCTCGTTAAGAGAAGTACCTCTGATTTTGCAGGGGAGCAATGGAGGCCTTTTCTTTTAGCCTCCTCTTCGATTGTATTTAGCGCTACTTGCAGCATGCTTTCAATGTGCCCCAAAGAACCCTTAGTTATCCATACTGTAATATCATCCGCGTATAAGGTGTACTTTATGTCTGGAATTTCATTCAGTTTTCTGGCGACCCCACACATGGCTAGGTTAAAAAGCATGGGTGACAGTACCGATCCCTGTGGGGTACCTCTGCTTGGGTGCTTTTTATTTTCTGATGTGTGCGATCCAAGGACAATGCGTAGAGTGCGGTCTTTCAAAAAATTTCTCACGTAGTTGTAGATACGGTCACCGCAGTCAGTTTTTTCTAGCTCTTCAAGGATGCCGTCATGTTTGACATTATCGAATGCTTTGACTAAATCGACTGCTAAAATGGCTTTATTTTGAGCTGCGCTTGGATTGTTGATCACGTCTTCTTTAATCTGAAGGAGGGCGTCTTGGGTTGAAATATGTTCCCTGAAGCCAATCATCTGAACGGTAAGCACTTCTTCTCATTTAAATATCGTACTAACCGTTTCGAGATTATGCGTTCTAATAACTTGCCTTGACATGATGTTAGAGAGATGGGTCTCAGATTTCCAATCTCTATAGGTTTTCTAGGTTTAGGGATGAAGGTAACTATAGCACCCTTCCACTCCTGCGGCAATGTTCCACTTTCCCAAGCCTTATTCATCACCTGCAGAAGATACTCCTAATCTGATTCATTTAGATTTCGAAGAATACCGTTCCCAATTTTATCTGGCCCCGGGGCTGAGTGCCTGTTACCTTCAGCAATAGCTTCAGTAAGCTCTGCCCTAGTGATTGGCTGGTTAAGGTAGCACATGTTGTTTGTCTTGCCGTGGTAGTCTTTGTAGGCCGGATAGTCTTTTGGGAAAATAGACATTCGCTAGTTCGTCTAGAAGGTCCTCTACTTTGTTATAGTTAGCTGCCAAAATGTCTAGACGCTTGTTTAGTTCTGTTCTGGAGTTCCCCGGCTGTATCAAACACCGAATCAAAGACCAGGCTTTTTTCAGGTGAAGATTGCATTTAGTTGGTTGCATATATTGTACCAATTGTTTCTTGTGAGTTGAGAGGCGTATGTGTGGATTTCGACATTTATGTTTGCTATTCGTTTTTCAGCTTCCTGTCCAGTTTGTTTCTTTTCCATCTCTTGGTTAATCCTCGCCTAGCTTCCAATAGGTGCAAAAGATGGGAGTCTATCTCCGGGTAATTATCAGAAGTTGATACACTTTTGGAGCACGACTCCACATCTTGTAATATCCTTGCATTCCATTCTGCTAGGGTGGGGCTTTGTATCGTTCCTGGTCTTTTACGAAATTTATCCCAATTCGTGATGCAAACCTTTTTATTTCTCTTCTTAAATTTGGACATGGCAATTTCTGTGTGTATGATCGTGTGATCACTAGTTAGAGTTTCCGCTTTCGTATGCCAATGGCATCGAAGCGATCCCGTAACTAGTGTCAAGTCTGGGCTTGTGTCCTTCTGAACTGAGTTGCCTTCTCGCGTCTTTGAGTAAGGGTCATTTAGCAATGTAAAGTTTTCCCTATGTATTAAAGATTCCAGCGCTTTACCTTTCAAATCACACTTCTCGTAACCCCACGCTGTGTGCTTTGCATTAAAGTCCCCTGCCACCAGGTGGGTAAAGCGTCGTCCTGGTCTTTGCGAAAATATTTGGGAAAAATGGCATCCTTTCGCCTTAGGAAAGCTGTATAGGTTGGTGATGTATATTTTCTGTTCATCGTGTGCCTTACTTTTAATTGGAGTCACCACCTCTATGGTCAAAAAAGGCGTATCGGTGTCCGCGTTTTCAGCTATTAACCGGATAGCTAGATCATTTCTGACTAAAGTAGCAATTTGTTTGCAGTGATCTTGTGGTTCATAAGTTGTGTATCCAGGAATTGTTGGGGTACGTCCTGCCCGCATTAGGACCGCATTAGGACCGCATTAGGACGCACTAGAATCCACGAAAACCGGCTTCGGGAACTCGGCGTCTGTACCGCGAAATCGGCGTCTGTGCTTCCCACTTCAAGCGCGAACGCACGTGATCCGGTAAGGAGAGCAGCACGTGAGAGATCGTACCTCCAACGCTGCGCAGAGTGTTCTCGAGGGTCGCGATGGCCGACGCCAGATGCTCCTCAATGGATGCTCACGTGCGCTGGGTAATTTTTCTTGGTGTTTTTTGTGAGCCCCTCACGTCGCGCAAGCCCACGCGCAAGTGCGGCTGACGCCGGGCGCTTTTCATGAGGCGCCGGCTCCCGTGTGCTCGACATTTTTCTTGATATTTTGGGGGATAATACTGCAAGGCGAAACTAGAAGCTTAAACAGTTGTGCGGTTAGAACAAAAACGCACGTGTTTATTGCTTGCAACTAGCCTCTTCCTCTCCCTTCTTTGTGACAATTTTCCCGGTTTATTTCGGTTTTAAGTGCATTTTCAGCGGCCTGTGGTGCAAAGCTGCCACGCTCTGCCCTCCGAGCTTTCTGGGGCTCACACAGCACAATCAATGTACCTTATATTCATTAGAAGACCATTATACAACTCCAAATATTGTGTACGTAATATTACCATGTATATTCTTATCCAACCCTCGCCGTAACAACATGCGCAGAGTGTTTATTCTGCTCTCCACATTCTACACGTTTCTACGAATGGTCAGTAGGACTGTCTGAGTAGCTGGACAGTGAAGAATGACCTGCACGACGTCTGTTTTAACTAGGTTTTGAGCATGACGACAAGAAGAGCTCAAATTAGGGGCACTTAAGGGCACAGGGTTAACCCTATACTTCCCATGCATTTTTGATCAATAAACGTGATCAATAAATCAATAAGCGTGATCAATAAACATTAAACTGACAGACATGTGCACTCTAATTTACTGTGGCTGATGGCACTACCCGAGTGTGTGCAGTGCTGTATAAGCCCAAAGAAAAGAGATTATCTGGTTTTGCCCTATTTCGTAACTCTGCTTAAAGTAGATGGGTTGGAAAAATGTTTGCTGTATGGCATTTTTGAAGCGACAAACTATGATAGCAAGGATATTGTTAGAGAATGGGACGTAAGTCCATGGCTGAGCTGAACCGAGATTTATTCTTCTTCTTCTTTCTCCTCTTTGCGAATGATGGTGATAGTAGGCGGTTAGCCACCTTTGTCTTCTTATCAACCCGCAACATACTCCCACCCCCGACAATGACGCTAGAGGGGTGCAGAATGGGTTATTGTCGCTGTTGCCGAGCACGTGAGAGGTCTCGGATGTCTTCTGCTTCATCCTCCATCGATGCTTCGAGGCACGATGCCTTCTTCTTGCTACCTTCTGGTATAGAACGGGGAATGCTGTTTCGCTTGATTCAGGCTGTCTTATGAAAGGCATTTAGGTTTGCCCTCGCTCGAGCATGGATAATTCGTATTCGATATACGGCCTGAATCTTCAGGTCAGTGGTCCGCTTTCCTATTCGCCGTTGATAGATGTTAAGTACAGGCACAACCTGTCTGAAAGCATCAAACAAATTTTATTCAAGAACCAGAAAAAATACAATTACGTGAAGGGAGCAAAACACAAAAGTCAATTGGCAAACTGGGTTTACATAAAACAGCTATGTAGAAAGCAGCCATATAACCAAATTGCGGCCGGTAAACATAAAGAAAGACAAGTGGGTGACATTAACATTTTGAGGACCGTAAGTGCTACTTTTCTGGGAGAATGGCCCACAGGAGCAAAAAGATTACAGGAACGACATACTGACAATGCCACACCTTCAATGAGATCATACAATAAAAAAATGTGCTGGTAAAGATGATATCATGACAAACAAGCACCAAGTGCACCGGCTTCAGAAAGCTTGTTTTCTTAAACTACTACCCTACGATTCAGTCTCTTCCTCAGGGGCTGACTAGTTTGGTGACTGACATACCTCATTCACAAGTGTGCAAGTGCACTGCTGACTATGTAAAATGTGGCATCAGGTTGGTGTTTGCTGCAATCAGCAACACGATGTCGTAAATGATCCTTCATAAAGTAAGGCACAGTATTCTTTAGTATGCGGAAACGCTACATTCGCCCAATTACTTGTTCCACTCGGATGCGCCGGCAGGAAATCTCTCTGGACTCTGTAACTTCAATCTGAGAAAGCTCGTTTTTTCCCTTAGTGTAGGCAGGCACAACCAGTGTCACCCCTAGTACTGCAAGCTATTCTGTGACGCTAAAGCCCCTGTCTGCCATCACTGCGTCGCCATATTCCAGCTTCTTAGTGAAGTCTGTCAGGAGGACCAGCTGCTTATCGCTAACCTTGCCACCCCAACATTCTGAAATGTAAGAAATAAGCCCATTTGGTGTGATCCCTACCAGAACTTTCACGGTGTTCGAATTTTTGTACTGTGGCCATGTTGTGCTTTGTGCTGTTGACGCACTGGCTCTCTCGAGGCGAATCTCCGTGCTGTCAATGATGACACGGACGCGACGAAACCTTCTACATTTAAATATGATCGGTTGCCACGCATAAAACGCCTCCTCATCTGGCCACACAACAAGTCCCTTTAGCTCAGTCACCAATGTTGTCAGGGCACTCTCGAATATTTTTGAAGCATAATTCCTGGATATTCTGAAAAGGTCTGCCAAGAAACGAAGGTGGATGTCAAGGCGTAGCCTCATTAGAACAAGCAGTACTTGGCCTTCGTAGCCTACAGTCTCCACAGAGCAGCAAGAATTTTTGTAGAGGGAGACGACCCATCTAAATGTTTCCTCATTAGGCAGGCCTGTGTAGTATGCGACCTTGTCGGAGTTGCCAGCTATTTTAGCATACCCCCATGGAGCAGCATCTTCGTCTCCAAAACTTCCTTTTGCCCGAAGGTCTTCAAGCTCCTTTTCTAGGGCTGTCACTTTCTCCTGCAGAGCGTTGTATTCCAGACACTTTTTTACATACTTCTCCTGCATGTGTAGCTGGTGGTTGTTAGAAAGTACGCCAGTGTGGCGTGGTGGTCCAGGTGAACCTGGCTGTGAAAACTGCAGGTCCTCTGCAGAGTAACATGGTGCCGCATCATCTGAAAGAGAAGTTGGTGATCAGTAGCCACTAGAGATTGTCAAGATGCTCTGTGTCGCTAATTACTTTGGTACAGGATAAATAGCAAAATTGAAACACGCATCACACCTTGTTGTCTTTGCAGCCTAGAGACACTCACTTTAGCTAGGCTACATTCCCCAGTCATACTACAAGCACCGAAAATTGCACGTGGTGCCACCTGCAATGCCTGTTCATCGTGCAGATTTTGTTGGTATCTGATTTATTGGGAAATGCAGAGTGTCCTTCCGTTTCTTCCGTTTCTGGACCCTTCAGACGAGAGTTTCCACTCGTAGTGTCTTTGTTTCTGGTCTCGCGTACGTTTCGCACAATCAATTTAAAAAATGCCGTCTAACTCAACTTACAGTACTTCTGTAGGCAATATGTCATACTGGCCATGATGCCACAGCTGAACCTGTTGTGTATCTTATGTAGCCAGAATTTCAGAAAGCATAATACTCATTTGTTGCATTGCATTGGGTGGGACTGCACCATCCATGCACATGCAACTTTTTTCTCTGAGATTATTTTGTTAGCTATGTTGTTTATGTGCTGGAAGTCTCTGAGTGATGTGTAATGCCAATTGGCATTTAAAAATTGAACAGGGACATTACGTGTTTCCCACGTTCAGAAGTCATACTGATGGCTTTGGTGACCTATATGTGGTCTTGTGCAGCGATTAAGAGTAATGTGCTGCAGTGTTGGCTATTGAGAACGTTATGAACATGAGGTTATAATTTATAAAGTATAATTGTGAAGTCAAGGGTGTCACGGAAGCAGTGATTTCCCTACACCCCCCCTAGGGGGTGTGCAGACCCCCCTAGTTTTTCTGGACACCCCCCCCCCCTTGAATCCCCAAATTTCACTCTTGTCAGTCCTTGTATGAACCTTTTTCTGTATCGATCTGCGCATGCGTGGGCTGCCCGTCTGCTATTCTTGGCAGTAGCTCGGGCAAAATAAATAAAAGTGCGCCCCCGAGCTTGCTGTTAGCGTTGCACGTATTTATTTCCTTTTTTTCGACAGCTGATGGCAAGTTCGTATGTGCACACAAAAAAGGCTTTCAAAGGAAAGGGGCAAAGTGGTTTGAGGCTGACCACACTGCGAGCACATTGCTACCAGCCAGGGAGTAGCGAAAATAAAAAAAAAGTAAAGAAAGAGGGGAGCTTCAACGGCCGCAGATTAGTCACGGAAACTTTCGCCTGCTACCGTGACATTCATATGAACGGTACGGGTGACGGGTGGGTGCGGGAGCAACTGCAGGACGAGAACATTTTGTGCACGAGTTCTCCGAAACCCAGATATTTTCGGGGGTGTGCCTTACTGCCATTTTTAATACGTCGAAGTGGAATACCACGCAAGTGGAATACCACTTGCTTGAAGTGCTTTTGGGAGTGACGTCGGGTGCCCAGGGAAAAATGGTTCAATGGAGGCAGCGGAAACGCGAGTATGAAGGACAGTCCCACGGTCGAGGGAAGTTTATTTAACTAGTTATTTAACTTAACCTAATTATTTAACTTTATTATTTAACTAGTTACCCTAACCTAATTATTTAACTAATAATTTAACCTAATTATTTAACTAATAATTTAACCTAATTATTTAACCTAATTAATTAACCTAATTATTAAACTAGTGGGATAAAAAACAGCTTTTCTAGTTTATGAACCCCCCCCCCCACGGGTCATTGAGACACCCCCCCTCGATTCGATGCCTGGGGAAACCCCTGCACGGAAGCCCATCTTATCGGGAAGCATTTTGACATAGACGCCGACCGCAAGTTAGTTGAGTTTAAAAGTAAATTACTGTTTCGGCTGCCACACGAAAAGCAGCCTTGGCCGCTATAGAAAGCATGAGCGGAAATGTTCGCCTTAAGTACATTTTATGAAGCTGCGCAGGCAACTTGCGTACTGGTGGTAGGTTTCCAGCGTTTCGATTTGAGCATGTGTGCTGTCATTTGTTTGAGAAGTTATTCCAAGTATAGGCGTGAGGTGGAATTCCTTTCTTTTGCGAGGACGCGTGCAGAGGACCAGTCGAATGTGTGTGATGTGGTATCGCAATGCTCGGCAAGGACGCTTGTCAACACGTGGTCCTTGTTTACATCGTTTCGATGTTGCCGCAGGCGTTTCCTCAAGTTTCCCGACTCACCAATGTACACGTAATGACAATCTGCACAAGTAATGGCGTAGACAACCCCCGGATACTTCTCGTTCTGCAGTTAAGTTTCCCAACTCGCCAATGTACACGTACTGGTAATCTGCACAAGGAATGATGTAGACAACTCCCGGGTACCTCTTTTTACAGTTTGTCCTTCACGCTGACAAGTTCATGCCTTAGTTTGTGAGACGGCACATGCGCAGTTTGCACAATGTATCAGCGGAGTATTCGTGACAGAGACTCGCTGATGCCGGGCACGTTTGGAATTGCCACGCCCCCTTGATGTCCGACGTCAACAACATGCGCAGGACGAGTGCGCTGCCGCTGAACACAGTCGACGAAGGCCTCGGGGTAACCGCATGATGAAAGCTCGTAGCGCACTCTCGTATTGTCCGCCATCCGGTCCTCTGGCTTGCTGCAGATCCTGTCAGCTCTTCAGAGAAGGGAGGCAGCTACAGACCGCTTCTGTGCTGCCGGATGGCCCGATTAAAGTGCAGTTACCGGCCGGTGTGTGTCTTTTTCCTGAACACCGTAAAGGACAGCCCTATACCATAACGCTTTACGAGGATACCTAGGAATGCCAGGCGCCCGTCGGCCTCTTCCTCAATTGGGAATTCGATGGCCGGTTCGATTCAATTGAAGTGAGCTGTGAAAGGTCCTTTGGCAGCGCACAGAAGCCGTCATCGACGTATTGCGGTGCAAAAGAGGTGAGGGTACGCATCTCAACTGCCTGCATCGTCAGGTGGGCGACCGTCACGGAAATAGATGCACTCATCGCTGCTCCGTAAACTTGCTTGAAGTATTTCTCATTGAATGTAAATTATATGTTGGACAAACAAAAATGCAGCAGCCGCACAAGATCATTTGCCTCGATGGGGCTCCTCTCCGGTAGCTTGGGGTCAGTACTCAGTGCGGAAGTGCAAACGCCCACAGCCAAATCAATGGGAACGCTCGGAAACTGATTTTACGTCAAACGACACCATTGTATCAGAGACGTCGAACGGGAGGTTTTGAACCTTTTCAATGAAGTCCTCATTGTTGCGGAGATGGGCTGGGATGCTTTCGCAAAGTAGTGAGTTGACGCGATGCAGGAAGCCGGAGAGCTTGTGCAGCGGTGAATGGGTGAAATCCACTATTGGCCATAAAGGAACACAAGGCTTGTGCAGTTTCGGTAGACCGCATATCGCTGGTGCTGATCTGTTATGGCAGAGGAGCTTGTAATACAACCCCTTGTGTTGAGGCGTTAGAGCGTGAAAGACAACAGCCAAGAGCTTCTGCAGTTCTTGTTGAACCTTCTGAGTCGTGTCCTTCCAAAGAGTTGTACACGCGCCAGTGTAGCCCAACTAGGCGAGCATTTTGCTCCTGTACTCCTCAGCCTCCATGACGGTGGCGTTACCCTCGTCCGGCAGAACAACAATTTTTTTGTTGTCTCGCAGGCTTCTTACAGCTGCGCGTTCACTTTCGGACAGTGGGGGTACCTCGGGTTTGGCCCGTAGCTGGAGCCTGGAAAGGACGCTGACGGCACGCATACGGGCCTTGTCAGGTAGTGAGGGATCTGCGAGAGAGATAGCCTATTCCACCGCACACACTACCTTCTTGGGTGCAGGTTTAGTATTGAAGTTCAGGCCAAGTCCGAGCACAAATATTTCAGCCTCTGTCGGCTGGTAGGATGAAAGGATTTGCACAGCACTCCTTGAAGCTTGAGGGAAGGTCGCTGCCCGAATGGTATTTGAGCCTTTCCAGCTTATTTTTGTGAGCCCGTTCGTTTTTTCGGTTCAGCAGAGACGCTTGAAAATTTGCGTGCAACTGGATACGTGCAAGCTCGTCCGTATAGCACTCCTCAAGATGTCGGCGAGCAAAGAAAGCATAGTTTCATAGCTTCTTCAGCCTATCTTCACATTCAACGATATGAGCATGGAGTAGAAGCTTTTCTGTCTTCGAAAACACGCCATGTCCAAACTTCGTTTTCACGGGCCTGTAGAGCCACAGCGAAGGAGGGATCAAGCCTATCTACACCGTATACAGGTAACCATTGTTAATACCAGTTGTTCGCCAATGCTTGAGATGTGATTGTGTGTTCATGACCTGCCTCAGTCGCACTATGCCAAACAACAAGGTGCTTTCAACTGTTGTTTTGGAAGTGTTGTTTGCAGAAAAAGAGCGACTTGGTCGGTTGCCTCCTTGCTTAACAGGCATTGTGCTGTTAAGCCTAAACTCGCAGACATAGAAAGAATCAAAATATTACATTCATAAAAACAACAGTTAAATTGCCGCTATCACATTAGAGACTGTGCACGAAATGCAGACAAAATCTGTACCACGGTGGTTGAGCATTACATACTTATTATTTAGGATAAAAATTTCCTTTAAAATGCTTAGTTCAAACGGAAACAAGCTCAAGCTTGTTTCTTTATAAGGCCCTTAAATATTTTGTGGAACCAGAGACACATTCTTTTTACAAACCAGCGTTCAGTCAGCAGCTGCAGCTGGAGACTGACTTGAAACTTGATGCTGTTAGACAGCAAGAAAAGGGCGCAACATATGGCTGAGAACCATAGCCCGGCTATCTTGAACCAATTATAATTCAGAGTTCGGATGCCCATTAGCACTTTCTAAGAATGATCTGACATAACCTCAGGATTTATTTCCCTCAACTGCATTATTTTGAATGCAGAGTGGCCGAATGAACCCTGCATGTAGTTTGTGTCCTGACACAAATAGAATAGCAGTGTGACGTAAAACAAGAATGACTTACCACCTGAATTTGGTTCCATGTTCTCCAACTGCAACAATAGAGCTGCAGCTTCTCCATCTGCTTCTGATAACAAAAAAAGAAACAATTTCAGGAAACTGCTTGAAGGTTCGTTGTGTTTTAGCACTATAAACGTAGTGCCATACATGCTAAAGATAAAAACGCAAATTTTAGAAGCTGGTCTATCAATAACATGGCTGGGCTTTTGTAAATGTTGTGAAAGCCTGAAGGGTCTCTGAAATATTATTTGAGGTTCATAGAATAGTTTAAGCTAAATCAATATAAAATAATTTACACCATACATTCCGAAGCGCTTCGCATAAAGGCAGCTGCCGCAACTCTTACTCTCTTTTTTAGCACCGCTTTTCTTTCTAAACTTCGCCATTTTGTCGACAGGCCTGGTTCTGGGCAAATGAGCGATTCTCATGTATAAACACTGCCTTCTGCAGCCTTCACCAGGGCACGGTTGAACTCTGTCCACCACCACGTTCCACAATGGAGCGGACCCTTCGCATAACCTGTGATGGCAGTAGCATTGGCCGTTATATTCAAGGTGTACTGTTGGGCGAGTTGGTAATTCATTGTAAAGGATTCAACAGCGCGAAATAAAACTGTGTCCGTGTTTTATTGCGCGCTGTTGCATCTTTTACAATGAATTACCAACTCGCCCAACAGTGAACCTTGTTAAGCTTTAGTTCTAGTTCATCGGGCTCTTTTTCTTGCTGACCTTGAACCCTTCCGTTCTAGTTACTTTAATTGTGGTCGCGGTAAGTCGCTGACAAAAAATAACAGCGCTTGTTTTGTCGTCTTTTTGTGTCCGTGTTCTTTTTCGCGCTGTTGCATCTCGTTATATTCAGAAGGATTGGTTGCTTGTGCAATGTCGCTCACCAACACTATGTCAATGAAAGTGTGGCTGAAAACTATTAGTACTGCAGCTACGATATGAAGTGGTTTGCAGCTGTGCAACTGTAGAAAAGTATATAGGGCTTGTTCCAGATATACCCACTGCACGTGCTTACCTTTACACTCCTAGCTTTACTGGATACTTCCATAATATGACATGATATGACAAAGAGCATTCTACATCACTGAAAACAGTTTCAATAACCTTGTATTTATTTTGCTCCGTGTGCAAATTATGCACTTGTGCAATGCAATCACCCTCACAGAGAACGCAGATTGGCCATATGAACTTTGCGTGCTTTTATCATGGCCAGACATAATCTTGGGGCGTGACATAAAACAAGCATAGCTTACCTATTGGATCCACCTCGATGTCCACCAGCTGCAACAGTGCAGCCGCGGCTTCTCTGTCTGCTTCTGATAATGAGAAAAAAAATGTGAATGAAGGTTCAATATGTAGTGGCAGTTTAAACGTACACCACATATGCTAAAGACGAGAAAAAAACCACAAATTTTATAAGTGGGACAGATTACCAGAGTTATTGGGCCTTTCTTTGTTTTGTGAAAACTTAAGCGAGCCATTGACCGATCTTACCACGCGATCCACGCATGTGTCGCTCCCATCTTAGTTGTAGTTATCGGAGCAGACTACACTGCGGCCACTGGTTGAGTGTTCCAATTGCACCGACCCTTTGCGCTCAGCTTCAGTGTGCAAGACCACTGAACGCTGTGGTAAAGTGTATCCGTACATGCAGTGTAAGTGTTTTATCTCAAGTGCTATCTAGTAAAAAAAGGAAAAAAAGGTCGACAGTACACAAACTGTTGACCCTTGCAGCTTGTCTTGTATTCCTTTCATATAGCCAATATTATTATTGCTTCAGCGAATATGCTGAAGCAATAAGAATAACAATAAGAGAGAAGACACGTCCCTATCGTCAAGAGCAAAATCTTGAGTGCATGCAAGCGATACAGGCTATTGTATGCCAAGAGCAACTTGGCCAAACTGTGCCGTGCTTACACAGAGTCTGTTATGAAGACGCAGTGCACTACTGTCAAGAAATAAACGCCACAGTCACGTTTACTGTACCGTGGTGCCGTACTTGCTGCTTTGTTCGATTCTGTTTACTTGTCTCACCTATTTGTGTCGGGGCTTGTCATCCTTTGGGAACGTGTGAAAACATGCCGTAGTAGCATTTACACAGCTGGAGTAATCCCACCCTTACGATTTATTAAAACAAAGCTATTAAAACTTGTTTATACAGCTCACCGACGAAGAAGCTATGCAGTTGCACGTACAAAGGACCACAAGTACCAGCAAGTATAAGTACAAGGATTACAAGTATGACTACAAGTACAACTAGTGGCGGCAGTGGCGTAGCGTAACATCGCGTTGAGATCGGTCTATTCTGAAAAACGAGCTACTTGGCAGCACCATAAGAAACTAAAAAGTGCTTGTGTGGACCAACATACATCGTGAGGACCAACATACAATGTTTGAAGCAAAATCTAGGTTGATCCCAGGAAAATCAATAGGATTCCTTTTAGGAATAACTATTATACCTCTTGGTTGATTTTTTTCACACTTAGGACTTACTAGGACATTTTACAAAAATGCAATACATTGACAGAGCAGAAATTATACATCATTCCCAAGCACATAACAAAATAAATTTGCCGTCTGTTCCCCAGACTGCACGGTTTTGCACTTGTACGGAGCAATAAATCACACACAAAATGCAAACAGTGGTAATATGAACCCCCGCATGCAATTTTTCAGTGCTGCTTATTAACTAGGAGTGTGATGTATAAAGCAAGTAGCCTCATCAGTACGGTCCATGTAGCTCAACTGCAGCAACGCAGCCACAGCTTCATCTTCTCCTGATAACAAATAAAAACATGCAACAATGTTATATAACACTTGAAAAGTGCTAGCATATTCATTGTGCACGGCATATAAGCCCAACCACATGTGTTAAAGATAAAAAAATGTTCCCACATTTCACATAAGGTAAGACTAACAAAATCTAGAAATTCTGTATAAAAACAATGAACTTGCCTCCTGCTACATCACTGCCTGGTTCGGCACCAGCACCAACAGCAGCAGAGCATTCTGCATGGGCACCTGGGTCGCTCTTGGAAACATCCAAGGTAGCTGCAGTAAGGTTGCATGAGTGAGTTCAATGAATGGATGGCATTTTTCACTACCACTTTCACAGAGCCAAGACTGACAGCCTTCTCATGCACAAGTTAAGGGTGGTTGGTTTTGTACTGTCAATGAGGCCATATACCGGTAAAGTGACCCGACGAAGAAATAAAATGCAAGAAGCCATGCAGGAATCTTTACGTCGTCAAATGGCCATCACAAAACATTGAGATCGCTTGACTATCGCAGCAATCAATGATCTCACAGTTACAAGAACGGAGGTGTTATAAAAAATAAACGCCATCCTGCTTGCGAGGAGGTGTACAGGAAAGCCAGATTATAGGAATAATGTGCGGTATCTCAGATTCTATAAAGATCCGCTAACGACATAAATCAATCATCATAAAACGAAAACAGGGGAGACACTTTCCGCCGCGTGTTGGAAGCAGAATTTCAGTCATTTCCGTGTCAGGGCTGGCGTCTAACTGGCGTCATGAAATCCCCCCCTCCCAAATTTAAGACAGGCGTCGTGATGGTTAATTGTAAAATCACCGTACTGCACGCATATCCCGACGCCCGTCTTCGCGCCGCGAGACGGTCGTGACGGCGAGCGAGAAGTACGGCGATTTCATGACCCCCGATTTGACGGCGAGCGGGTATGCCAGCGAGTAGTACAATGATTTCATGACAACCAAATTTGTTGTCGACCTTACGAGTACGGCACGCATACCACGACGCCCGTACGTCTTCGCGCTGCGAGATGGTCGTGACGGCATCCTTCGAAAACAAAGCATTCAAAACACGACGCCAGCCCGTGTGAGTTGGGAGTGAGGGACAAAAATTTCGGCAACGGCGCACGAAACTCCAAAATATACACGACCCCACACCCATAGTAGGCAGTTTTAGCATATCGTTACCGTGTTTACGTTACCGTTTACCGTGTTTGCGGGAGTAGACTGCGCAGCGCGAGAGTTACCGCGAACGGTAACTTACCGGCACAGGCTTCACCGTCGCCAGCGCTTCCGGTAACACGGTAAACGGTAACGCAAACACGGTAACGATATGCTAAAACTGCCTAGTATAAACAGCCGCTTACCCGAGACGCGTTTCCGTTTCAAGCTACGCTCGAAGCGGTCGCACTTCTTTGTAAGCACTGCAGGGTCAGCCTTCTTGAATGCAAACACACTCGGTGCCCAGTCCGGATGACCGGGAAATGGAGACGGAGCAGCTGAGTCAATAAAATATAAACACTGACAAATTATGCCCAGGAACGGATAATACACCTACAAGCTCGGGAAGAAAGGGTTTACTTACCATTGATAAAGTATAGGCCGCAAATCCTGCTGCTGTCGGACGGCTGCCATCTCCCCCTGCGCACAGCTTGTACCCAAGCTTTCCGACGGCCGATTTCCTTCGGAAAACGAAAGAAACCGATGCCGCTGCATTTTGTGGCACGCTTGGTGCACCCCACAGCGCAGCAGCTCACAACCATTGGTAAACGACTGCTGTGAGTGTGTCTCAGTGATACGGTCAGCCGCAAGGAACGTACTCGCACGGAGCAATGTTTTGCCAACCGGAGCAAAACACTGAGCAATGTTTTGCCAATGTTTTGCTTGCGCGTGCGCCGAGGAGTCACGTGACTGATGTCACGGGGCCTGTGTGACGTACCCCAGAAGAGCTCTATAAGCATTGGTGGGCAATGAGCGAGGTCAACTACCTGCCACGGTGAACGCCCGAGATTCTGCAAACAATATCAGCGGCAGGAAGCTGAAGAAGGAACATGACAGACTGCGCATGGTTAAGCGACACGCCTGAGCGTCTACTTAGTTCGCGCGAAAATGTTGCTGCGGGTGAAGCATGCCCGCGCCTGGTTGGAACCTTATCCCGTGAAAGGTGAGGATACTTACTGCAGGTAGTTATAAGACCCATTCCTAAGTTGTGCTTTCCCGTTGCCGTGAGCAGCTGTTGATAAACAATTCGTAAATCCTGCTTCGAGTAGCTCTTCCCTTGTTAAATTGGAGCCCGGTGGAACTCTGTCACAAGGAGTACTCAAGACGGGTGCCGGAAAGCTAGTGTGTATTTCATAGGTTGGCCTGCACGAAGAGTATGTGAGATGGACAGTATCGTGAGGCGACGTGAGATGAAGGCGCCCGCGTGAGCGACTCCTAGCCCAGCATTTCTACTTTGGCCTAGTCGGGCAGCCGCGTTTGCCCGATATTTGAAACGGAGTCTGCCACATCTGAACGGGGCTTCACGGCGGCTTGATGGTGTTTTGGTGACCGGTGTAGGTGGGCCCACCGGACGCTCGTAAGTTTAAAAGAATTTATTGTTCCATCGGTTCAAGCCCAAGCCAGATTTCTCGCCCAGACAAATCAGACTAGAGTTCTCGGCTATCGGCCAGAGCTTGAAGACGTAGAAGCTACCGTTGCCAGCATGAAAGCGGCTAGGATGAATCGTTTACAGTCTACACCACACCTCTGCCGCTCTCCTGCTTTGTGACGTGATGGTTACGTCATAAAAAAAAGAAAGCGTAACATATCTGAGCACATAACGCATCTATGCTCGTCTAACATAAGCTGAGAGTGCTACAGAATGTAGGATCTTTCAGTTAACACAAAGTTCATCCATCCTTTACTGTCCCTTTAATAAAGTTGCATCCTTCCCACTATTGCTGTCTATTCATGGATTAAGAATGCTACTCTAAGCGTTTTCCTTTCTCGATGCCCTAGCCAGCGCTGAGTATTCCCGCACATCTTAACCTTCACCCGCCGACGTGTTCTTAAACCTCGGCTTTATAGAATAATACAATATTTCATTTGAAGGCCGAGAACACTTCTAATCCGTACGCTGAGCTCTTAACTAGTCACAAAGTACTAGTGGTTTACATTGCCAGGGTCAACTTTAGTAGCGGCCTCGGGGAACCCAGAAATGTTTTCAACCGCTACTGGATCGCATACCTGACTGCCGACTGGGTTCAGGAGGTTATGAGTTTATTTTTGGTTTATAAATTATTGCTAGCCTGCAATTCAAGCTGGTGTAGAAATTTTCACTTACAAATGAGCAAAAACTGTAAGCGCGCGAGTTCTGAAGTATCCAATACATAAAACCTGCTCTGTCCTTGAAACTAACGTCAACAATATCTAGAAAAAATGCTGTTTAGTACATCCACACTAATAATAAATACTCTCTCTACTGGGGTGCACCTTCTGCAGGTGGGTTAGCGATTTCAGAAAATCACGCATGCCTCCATCTAATGACGACGATGGTTGAACGCGAAACTTTGATTGATTTTTGGCTTGCCAATCCCACCCTAGTTGCGAGTATAGTTTACTCTGGAGGCACGCTCCACTTTTCTACTCCACGCTACATTTAGAGCTTCGCTTTAAACTAGTGCTTTGTGGTAACCTTTCCGGGTAATGCTAACATAACGTAAAATAACAACCGTGTATAGACACAGGTTACCTACATTCGCTTTCTCAAACCGCCACAAGAATTTCGACGTCCGAAAGGCGCACATTTCACGTAAAGGCCCCTACTTCTACCAAACAGTTGGTACTAAGAGTACATCAGTAAGAATTGCCTACTCTTACTCACAACTGGAAAGCATTGGCGGATGAAATCTAGAGTGTCCACTAAAACAATGATGCCCATCAATACAACCAGCTGCAAAAATTCTAGTAAACAATGGGTGAAAACACAGGTGGACCAAAATAGCGAACAATGTTTCTTTGCGGATATTCTTACTGAGGAGAAATCTGACAATGCAAACTAAGAAGTGATTTAAAAGCCATGTCATTTTTGAGGCATTGGGAAATTTTTCTTGCCTTTGGCACAGCCGTCAAGGCGTATCCTGAAAAGCAAACGAAGCTGGCTTCTCAGAAATCAAGCACGAACGAATATTGCAAGGAAGTTATTGCCGTATTTGTTGACCTATAATACTTCATCTCAACAAAGGAAAACAAGCCAGAAAATGTTATTCCGGAAACAGATGCTTAAGCCTTTTTGTCTCATCCTATTATACTCAATCCTGTAAGTACCATTCAGCAAAGACAAAGTTGTGCTTAAAGCGCTTTTAATTGGAATATGCACTTTATACATAATTGGCAATCTTCTCTTATCATAGCGCAGAAATCCGTCTGTTGCATTTTTTATTAACGAACGGCTAATCTGACATAATTCCGTTTGTTTTATTTATATCGCACTCACTTGCGGCGCTTTTTTGTGCAGCGACCGTAGACACGCAGAGTTAATGTTGAACCGGAAGTGAGCGCCTTGATCCAGATAAGCATTTAAGATGTTCGGGATGCAATGGCTGTTTATTTTACATATTATAAAAATAGGTTTTCATGTGTTGGTCGTGAAATATCGGCGTTTTCAGAAACGACACCCACCCTTCCTGTCTATTGTTATTCATTTTTAGTTGTTTTGTGGCATCATATTTTTGTTAATTTTTCTGCCGTACTTTTGTGGTGTACCCGCTCTTCCAGCCCACGAAAAACAGGAACTAAACGTGCGCAGTGTACAGTTTGAGTAAAATATTTGTTCAGAAACCATGAAAAATTGATATGTTATGTTAACGTGCATCTTGTCACGAACGAATGCTTGCGCCCAATTGGAACATCGGCGCTCATGTTACTGACCAGATATAAGATGGTTACACCTAACACTTATGGATTAGGGTTTTTTGAAGGCCTTTTTCCATCAAAAATGTCGTAAAAGAAACAATCAAGCTCGCGTTTTGACAGGAGAATGAAGTGGGTAGTGTTTACCGTAAGCATATTGATAGACGCGCACAAAATCTGCTGTTAATTGCCACAGCTTCCGAAGTCTACATTTCTGTCATAAGCCAACGAACAATCACAACAAAGACCAAACGACAAAACTGTAAATGGGATAGGTTTAGACTGCAGAAACCTCCATCGCAATTTAAATACGGCTGGACCAAATTGGCGATATTACCATTGACGCAAAGCGAATGTGAGTACAAGGCGGCAGAGCAAAAAATATACCAGTAAACAGGTCTGCATTCAAGTTGCACAGGTAGTCTTCAGCGCATTACATGCAAGTACAATATCTTGAACATAAAAATCCCTTTCTGACGAGATAAGGCTTCATTGAGAAGCGTTGTATTACATTTCAAACGAAGTTCAGGTATTGCCAAGGCTCACGGCATGTAAAATACTGGAATGGTAGCAAAAAGCCCACGCCGAACTACATATTGCAGACGGTTCCACTGTAATGTGTCAGATAAACTTAAAGACTACTTCTTGTATGGGCCTCGCATGCCTCGCATGTGAAATGTTGTTCCCATAATGCGTTCTGTTCTTGTAGCGGCTTGCTGGCCGACGAACTTACAATTTTTACCTAACGGAAGTACTTACGCTTGATATGATTTAGCCATGACCACCTGCTTCTCGTTTCCAAAAGCAGTTTGTGTACTTCATAAGGCCAATTTGGTTATCCGAAGAAAAATGACTCATGTCCAGACGGCAACTGCAAGGCGATTGCCCGTCCTCAGCTGTAAGCACTTTTCTCGGTGTGGGTATCTCCTATGCCCTTCGAGTAACTTCGTGCGATTACTTTGAGCATACACTAATACGGACGAAGCGTGTACTTTGTCGGTTTTTGGCTTAAAGTTGTTTGGTACCAACTTTTTCGTCTGTTTTTTGAATATTTATAATGTATCCATACCAGTTTCCCATTGCCTTTTTTGAGAGATTCTAGACTCTTTTCTAAGGATGGAACCTTGTCGCACTGCGTACGATTCAAGTGCACATTGCAAACTCATCGTTTTGTTTCATATCTGCTATTCACGGAAATAAATATTAGGCATCTAAGGACAGGCGAAGCACCGGTACATGTTCATTTTTTTTTTCGTTCTGCAATATCGAAGGCTAGTTTTTGTTTTTGTCCTGTCTCATAATTTAGAGTTTGCAGACTCGCGAATGCGCTACACCAGTGATTTGTGTTTTTTTTTCGCTAATATCACACCATAATACCCACCGCTAACAACAGTTGATACATTTCCATCTTTCTGCAGCCCTGTGGCGCCCCATATCACAAAGAAACGTAGTTGTATTGCCTCAAATTAGCTTTTTTTTGAGCGCGTTATTGCCCTATACAGATAGTTCACTGTGTCCTCACTACTATATACTGACAAAGAACAACAGCCCACTGCCCTTTTCCGTCAAGATATATGAGCACATGCCGTGGTCTCATCTAAGTTGCCTGATTTTATTTCTTTCAAGAACACAAAAATATGACATTGCAACTATTTATGCACTATTCGGTAAACCTGTTTCTTGTACTCTCTCCAGCGTTGCTTCAACTCAACTTCTTTCGGTTGACATATTGGACAGTCCCATTGGCATTGTAGTGGATTGTTGTCCATTCTCACCGTCCCTTGGCACCCCGCAGCCAGTTTATTTCAATAGTCACTTGCAATGAACATTGAGCTTGGTGAAACAGTTGTAGCCGCTTAGGCTTAACTTTTTGTGTAGTACATGCGTTTATTAGGACACGTGACAAAAACTACGCAATGCTTCACCATTAGACATATAAATTAGTTGTAGTTGCTAAGCTATCCCGCGGCCACCCCTAACCAGAAGCGCCACTGTCACCCCTCTCGATATAGCTTAAATTGCTATTACCATTGCCATTACTTAGACTGCAGTTTATAGTAGATGCAGCACCCGCTACGGTGGCTCAGTGGATACGGTGGTGCACACGAGCCAAGGACGCGGGTTCGAGTCCCGGCCGCGGTTGCCGCTTTCCTGATGGAGGCAAAACTTCACGTGTGTTCGATATTTCGCCGCATTTTGAAGATAACCAGGTGGTCGAAGTTGATCAGGAGCCGCCCCCCCCCTTATTTTTTATTACGGCACGCCTCATAACCTCTGTAGTTTTCGGCGCCTTGAACAACACAATAAAAAAACTGCAAATCCCCTCGCCACAGCAGATGCCTCTTTTACACGTAGCGCAATCTGGTGAAAACGGCGGTAGCGCCATCATCAGAGATTGCGGGCATTCAACAGACACGTAATTGGCCGTACAAACAACTGAAAGCCTCCGCCACCGATGATGTAGCCGCCGCCATTCCTGCCGCAAATTCTAACTCGTCGTGTATGCGCGAATCACTTCCGGTTGCAGACGAACTTCCCGTTTAGAACATAAAGTTTCTTACAATATCCACTAGAGAGGAATCTGGCGCTAGCGTCTATACGGCTCACATCAAGGCCGTCTGTGTAGTGATGGGCCGCCATTATATCATGCGCTCGCCTTAGTTTCATCATTAGCTTGGATTGAAATGCTTTAGTGGACGTATATTCGAACGCAGTGCCACAAAAAACGCTAGGAATGGTGTGTTATTATATAGGTGCAAAATAAAGCAGACTGTTTTAAAGCTAATGAAAAAAGGAAATGAAGCGTGTTTTCACAGTAACGGTGGTACCTACTATTCTGCAGGCCAAGATGGTAGTTAACAACCGTGTCAATATTTTGTGGGAAACTCATTAGAGACTATTATTTTGTTAGTTTTACTAATATTGCAGATAATAGGCTGTTTGAAGAGTTTGGAAAGCTTTTTGAGCGTGGTTATGAAAATGTCTTCTTCGTGGTGAACCGGTGCACCGACCGTGTTTAAATTTGCGGTCACTAAAACGTTTCAGTTCAAGCCAATGATGAAAATAAGGCGATCGCGATGTATAATGCCGGTACATGACGACACAGACGACCTTGATGTGAGTCGCATAGCTGCTAACGCCAGATTCCTCTCTAGTGTATACTGTAGGAAATTCTATGGTTGAGCAAAGGAACATCACACAATCTTGTTTACGATATCTATTTATTTCTTTTAATCGCTTTAAGTAACATACTTGAGCTCTCTGCTTCAATGAAAGCTTTGTAGCGTTCTCAACTTCCTGGCCGCCACCGCCGCCACGCTATCGTCAGCTGCTAGGTTACAAGATCATGGCATGATCATATAAAAAGACGGCCGTGACCATGGCTTGTAAGACAAATAGCAGCGAAGCGCTACGCCTGATAACCGCGTAGCGTACCGATGTCGCGGATTCACTCATTCATCAAGCTCAACTTAAAACAGCGCTGTAATGAACAAAAGAGTCACTTTTATTTGTGATTTTTGTCTTGAGTTCGATCATGTGGCCCAGCAGCTTACTAGGAGGAGCGTGGACAAATACCATGCATTGGGTTTTTTTTTGTTACGGAGAAGCCTGTACTGCCCTCTTATGTTGCCATTACGCGAAACAAATAGTTTTTATTTTATTGGCAAATGTAAAAGCAAAATACCGCACGTTATTTGTATTCTCCGTGATCGTTGACTTGGAAACAGCAGGAACTACTATTTGTTTCGGTAGCAAAAAACATGCTTTAAACCGCGCGTCATGCGAAACTGCGCCTGCTGCAAATTCGCGGACATTTCGCAGCGCCGAAGGTCGGGGAAAGTTTTTGCTCTATTTCGCCGCAAAAGCAGCCGCCATTTTCGAGCTGTTACGTAACACAACGTCGTTTTTACGCAGGCTGAAGTTGCCAATGTGTGACGTAATCGTTCCCACCAAGAGTTTAAATTGTGTCACGCCTTCTCAGCCAATCACAAAGAGGGTTTGTATTCCAACCAGTATTGTTGTTGATTAGGAATAACAGGCTTACGCTGTCATGTCCTGCGCATTTTGTCTAGTTTTTCATTGCCGGCCAAGAATTATGCGCTTTCAGTAAAAAGAAACAGGGCAAACTTTTGAACTGGTGCCCGTAAGCGCCATGAAACGCCAAAATAACGACAGCCTATACAACCACTTTGTTAACCGAAAGCGCGTGACCAAAACTGAAAGCCAATCATTAAAGTCTTCCGGCCAATTGCCCAATTTTCCGGGAACTTGTGCAGTCGAGAATAGGGTCCGTATCTGTCGTATCTTGTCTTCGTCGCAGTACGTTTTGTTCCTTTTTTTCGTCATCTACAACTTTCGCAGCGGCATATTACCCGCTCAGTCATACGTACTTCGACTGCGGTATGACCAACGTCAGGAACAATCACGCACTGCCTGCTGTTTCACCGAACACGGCTGCCGCAGAACAGGCAGGATTTCGGCTTCCGTGTAGCTCGTAAACGTGGTAATGCATAGTGAAGAAAGCGAATCACAAAAACCGCTTAAGAATTCATTTGTCATGCCAAGCCCAAGCCAAAAAGGGGGGTCTTCCCATGAACCCCCACGACGACATGGCTTACAAGGCGCAGTTTCCTCTCTAGTATACTTACTAAGAAACTCTATGGCTTAGAATGCTGGCGTGAGCCATAATTCTTCAAATTTAAAGGCTTTCCGAGCGACATTTTTGCCGGTGTATTTCGCGTTTAAGTATGAGCCCATCACGATTACCGGTTCATGTGTGCAAGGAATGGGGTTGGAAGGAGGGGCCCTTCACGCACAGCTGCGCTTCATGCCGTTACCAGTGACATGCCCGTTGTGCTGGTGGGAGATTTCAACCTGGATTTGAACGCATGTTTGTATGCTACAATAAAGGTGGAAACCTTGTAGGTTTTAACTCGTTTTATGACGGACGCATGTCGCTCGCTTGGCGAAGGAAGACTGGGAATTGAACATACGTTAGGCCGATGAGAAGCTGCAATGAGCGTTAAAATAACGGAAAGGCGCTGCCACCGCCGCTGCCGCTTCAGGTTCTAGCCTCGCAAGTAACTGCGAACCCTTCACAGATGAACGGCCACTTGTCCACTTGGAACGCCGAAGTGGGCAAGTGTTACTCCTTCACCTTAGAAACCTTTCATAGCGTCAATTAGGACCGATCCTTTCACTTCTGAGAACGCGCACCCAACCAGCTGCCGGTTTACGCTCGCATGAGTTGGGAGAGGGACGTCCGTGCGCAGCCGTAGGTTTCATGCCCTTATTGATGATATGTTCGTTTTTTCTGGCGGGAGGTTTGAACGTGTTCGTCGCAGTTCACTGAGTGGTTGAGCGGATTGCGTCGGCGTGTTACACAAACAGTGTGATGCTGACGAAGGGAGAGGGAAACAGACAGCTCCAAGTTTATTCGCAAGAACAAAGCTCGGGTCCTTCCAAGTTTTATTCAGCTAATTTGCATAGAAGTAAGCTAAATCGCAAATTACATGCAAACAATTTTAATTTGTGCACTTCGTAGGTCGTAGGTGCACATGTGCGATCCGTACTTTACCAGGTCATCCTTCTTCATAGAGTGGAAGGGCAATCACTTTTTTTAAAACAAGTGTTGGTTATTTATTCATTGTGCGGGTTTCAGCAGAAGTCTGAGTTGAGATTATGGCAAGGCATTTGTACAAAGAGGCAGATTGAACTTTACCGCCACTTTTTGTATAGTGATTAAGGAGTAGGTCTAGAGCGTAAGAAAATCTGAAGCGTTTAGTTTTGTCAAAATTGATACGCGTGTGACATATGTCACACCATATCGATAGCAGCGTTAGATCGGAATGGGGAGCAGATACATCAGTTGAGTTGACTATTGCATGGAAGAAATTCCGCAATCTTTTGCGAAGAGGCGCATGGCAAGGCTAACATCAGTTACAACATGATTAATATAAATTACACCAAAACGATCCCCAGGACACATCCTGTCGGGCGTCTGATGCAACCGTAATAAGATTGAGTCTATAGGTATATACTTTAACAGACTTCGTGCTGTTTGCTATGAATTCACATTTCCACCTCGTTGTGTTTTATTCAAGATTTTTGCAATTATTTTTAGTAATAAATGTTTGGGAGGCAGGCGGTCGAAGGCCTCAAAACTCTGTAAAAATCGCATCGGTATCACGGGACAACTGAAGAAATTTGTGAAGGTCAGCAACTGATTCGTTAGGCTGGGCTTGTCCTTAAAGGTTCTCCCGAAAGCCGTTTTGGTTTGGAAGCGGGGATAATTTTGCCTTAAATATGTCACTATATAGCTATGCAGTATGAGCTGGAACAACTGGCCGCAAATTTCTGTCAAGAATATATGCCGATAACTCGTGTGGTGCGTCTCAATCAAAGATTTATTCAAGGGCTTCATGATGAGAAAAACCAGATGCACGCATGTGCGAAAGTGCACAAACGTGAACTGCGTCAGCTTTACTAAAGGCATGCACCGCCTCAGTTGATACACCGTTGCAGTCATGTGGGCGCTCATGTGCTGCAAAATTCTGCTGTGAAATCCAAGTTCTGTGATTTAGTTTTAAAGTAAACTGTGAGGCTAATACACTGAGGGTAAACACATGGAGAATAAGACGTAGTCCACAGACCTATGCATTCATTGACACCACGAGTTGTTCTTATCAGTGTCAAAAAATTTGCTTTTGTACATTGAAGACCGAGCTAGCTTAAGTGGTAAGTAGTGGACAAAAAACAGTAATAATATGCTGACGACAACTACCAAAACCAACTCATTCAGTGTGTTTTGAAATATTCACAACGGGAGGAAAATTTTTCCCTTCCACGAAAGCGCGTGGTGAGCAACATCTTTGCGGCATCGGCGGCAGTTTACAAGGGGCAGAGACCGATGCTTGACACATAAGCGGCCCCTTTGTGCTCGCACAGATGTATATCTGTCAAGTCGCTGGCTTCAACTAGAAACAATGCTGGGTTGAAAGATGCCTGCACAGTAGCGGTTTGTGAGCACCCCACCTACATCCGCACTGTGCTTCGATAGAAGGGGCTGCGCTGGTCTTGCGCATTGTCGAAAGATTCCAGCATGCCACAGCAAGAAGTGCTTGTGCATCAGCCAGCATTTTCTTTCACACAATCAAAACGTGAGCTCTTGATGGCTATGAGCTTTATTATGTGGGGCAGATTCACTCGATTCACCTGGAACAAGTGAATAATTGACAGAGAAGTTAGTTAAAAGGAGCTGCACCTGTGTCAATCTCTACTCCAGGCGGGCGGCTGTGAGGCACTGCACAGATGTGGTTCACCACGCATAACCAGTGCTACTCTGCACAAGTACCGGGAATAGGGCATGCATGATGCATCCAAAGCTCACTGGTAAGCTAATTGGCACAACATGCATGCTAGCAGTCCATCCGTATCACTAGCTTTCATTAGGGGCAGGAGTGTCCCAGCTGGGGCTCCCCCATTGCATTGCCTGGCTTGTCTTTGCAAGTTGGATTCTTACCCAGGGGCACCCCTCAAGGATCTGTGATATCGCCGCTTCTTTTCAACATAGCGATGAAAGGCATTCCCCTTCTTCTGGAAGACATCCCGCATCTCCGGCACGCACTGTACGCAGATGACCTCACCCTCTGGACCCCCACAGGATCTATAGATGAGCAGCAAGTTGCTATGCAAACAGCCATAGAAAAGGCGCATCTTTATCTGCGGGCTATAGGTCTCGAATGCGCACCAGGAAAGTCAGCTCTCCTTGCTCTCAGTAGTGGGACGGCTCAATGAAAAAGCGGTGCATTCCGGATCCGGAAATACACATAGCAGGAAAACCAGTCCCAAAGGTATCTCATCTGCGCATTTTTGGACTTACAATCCCCGAAAATGGATCAGGCCTCCACACCATAGCCCCGCTACAAAGGACGCTCAGTCAATTGGCTCACTTAATACACCGCGTATCAAATCGCCGATTTGGATTGCAAGAGTCGGACACCTGGCGCATGGTGCAGGCAATACTAGTCACCCGGATGGCGTACGGTGCGCCGTACTTGGCTCTCAAAAAAATGAGAAGGAAAGACTGAATATCTTTATCCGCCAAGCCTATAAGACAGCCATAGGATTGCCCTGCAAGACATCGACAAAGAAATTGCTTCAACTTGGATTACACAATACCTGGGAAGAGATAGAGGAAGCCCATTATACCTCTCAAATAGAACGCCTCAAATTAACGCCAACAGGACGCGCGACCCTCAGAAGATTGCACTATAAAACGCCGCCGATACAAGACCACAAGGTTAGGATTTCCCTACTTATTCGACAGAACATCAGGGTAAGTACTACCACGCCACATGCACCCAATTTACAATCAAGCTCGCCGAATCACCCGAGCCAGGGCCATGGACATAAAGTATGGGCGAAACCCGACCACAAGGTACTCTGACGCGTCTCCTTACTGCAGCGACCAGCGCACGCGGTATGCGTCACCAATTCAACAGCGCAAGAAGTGACCTGCCTCACCGTCCGTACAACGCAGATGGAAAGCGCAGAGGAAGTGGCTATTGCTCTAGCCGCAACGACTAGCCAGGACGCAATCACAGGGCTTACCGATTCGCAAGCATTGTCCCGTAGCTATCTACGGGGACGCATCTCCAAAACAGCCCTCCGCATCCTCGAAACGAAGAGTCAGCTACCTGAAATAGAAATCGTCTGGGTACCCGGACACACATCCCTCGCCGGTAATGAGGCGGCCCATACCGCTGCCCGCGCGAACGTACACCGGGCCATTATCTACGACGGACAAACATCGCCTGCTGCTCCCAAAATAGGACATCTTGTCAAATATGGAGACATTCTGGCACACTATCGCCAAGGCAGAAGAATATTCCCGGCTCCACATCCCCAGTTATCGAGACAAGAAGCCACCAGCCTGAGAAGGATACAAACAAACTCCTATCCCCATCGCACCCTTCTTCACGCGATCTACCCCACCATATACCCGGACACCTGCAATTTCTGTCCCTTGGCGGGCACGCTATACCACTAAGTATGGGAGTGCGGACAAACCCCAAGCCTACCCCCCAACCCTTCCCCCTCTTACGAGCAGTGGGTGGCCTGCCTGAAACGTCCAGACCCTGGGACCCAGCGTATACTGGTGAAGAGGGCCTGGACTGCCAGCCAAGGCCAGGGCATCCCGGACTAGGGACGCCCCACACCGGGCGCGTGCCCTAACAGCAGCACCAGCGCTCGTGCAATAAACATTTATTCCTCCTTCTCCTCCTCGAAATAAATCTTGAGTTGTGTGAGTGCCTACTAACAACTCCTTGTTAGTGTGCGTGGCCTGCGGTTTTCGGCCGATGGGACCTTACGAATTCGCCTAACTTTCTGTGCTATTTTACAACGATACAGACGCCTCTCATAACGATCCCGACTTTTCCCGAGGTACACCAGACGTAATCAAGTGCTCGCTTTTTCGCATGCATTTCTAGGGAACCTCCTGTCCAAGTTCTTTCTTTGTATACCGCGGATATCCCAAGGGGTGAACTGGTCACAGCGCTGTGCAGTACACGCGAAATATTTACATGTATGAAGAGCGGCGAAGGAAGCTTTTCACATACGCGAAACACAGATGCACTACCGTGTTCTAAGAACCTCGCGTGACGTAAAATAATGAGTATCTTTAAATTACAGCACGCACATCGTAGCCAAGGTCTAGCTTAAGGGTCATTCGAAGCTAGCTGCCGCGGAAACAGCGCACGCCCAGCAAGTATGCTGTCACCTAGGCTTTGAGAGCAAATGACAGGGGGGTCTTGTGAACTACTGACCCATAAACACCAGAAATCGCTCCAAACAAGCACATATTTATAAAATCCGCGTACTTACCCTAGCAGAAACAACGTTTCCAACATAAAATCCTTCTTCACTGCAGTCTTCAGCTTCCGAACACCAATACATTTTGTTCGGATGCAATGTCACCAAAAACCTTTGACGCGGTCTTTTATGAGGCTGACGCACACACGCCTGGGTTGGATGGGCAGACAATCCTCTTATAAAACTCCTACAGATATGAATAAACTATAAATCGAGGTATCATAACTATAAAACTTAACAAAACGCGCTAGCACGACTGCACACTCAGGCTACACAAAGGGGGAGATAGTTGCCAGGCGGCAAGACCTCTATGTTTGACGAAAGTAAGATTAATTAGGATACTAACATTTGTAATATTATTATGATTTTCAAAATGTATAATAATTTTGTCCTTCAAATTGGTGTTTCCATGTGCAAAAATAATTAACAATGCTTTTGACAGATTTGCGATCAGGTTAAAAAAAATGCTTACTTGTTTTTGTTTTCTTGTAGGTGGTTCGCTTTGAGCTTGTGAGCGCGCAATGATACAGGCGTCCACAGATGCGGCGAAAGGAAATAGTGATTTTAACTAAGTTGGTGTTAACAAAATCACATTAGTTTAACGTTTCTTTCAACCACCAATAATAGAAATTAACAATTACGCGCCATCGTGCCTGAAATTCGGCTGTGTGCGTGACCCTAACGAGCCTGCGATTAGATGACTTTGATTAGCCTGCTTTCTCCTGCTCACGCTGTGGGTGAAAAAAGAGGCAACTGTCTATTAAAGGTAACCTAGTTATCCCTCAACTCCTCCTTAGCAACACCTTGTCATGCCTGTATTGCAACTCCTGTTGGGAGCAGTCTGTCGTGATGTTTACCCAACCAGCCAAACAACATCCGCTGACTGGCTAGCCATAGTGACTGTTACTGATTCATACAATTTGTAGCTTTGATTGGGGTTTCACACAGATGAAACTGGCTAAGTAAAGCAGTCACTACACCTTTATATAACTTTAAAGTTTGGCGTAGCCAGCTCCTTTTTCGGTTGGAGCTAACCTTTCCGGTACATCTCCCTCTCTCTTCGCTCTCTCGCTCGCTCGCTCGCTCGTTTACATTGGCTGGGGCTCTGCTAGTTAGGGCGAAAAAGTTAGCGGTGGAAGAAACATTCACAACTGTGTGAAAATGTTTCTTTTTAGTTTTTTTCAACTAGGATAACTATAAACTAAAGAAACAGAGCTTCTCCGAGGTGACGGTGATCAGATAGATGCTGCTATATCCTCTACAACGGACGAGAGAAAGTTCTTTACCATTACCCCCCCCCCAAAAAAAACGAGACATGTTCTAAACACACAGTTCAAGACACGTGAAGGTCCAGTGGCCGAAGACCTGAAACCCATTGTCTCAGCCCTACGACACGTGGAACGTGCTCGTCCTGTAAAGGTGCATACCCAAGCACTCCAACTACTATTAGCCGATGGTCACCCGCTTGCACAGTTCAAGTCGATGCTGTGTCCGCACCGCAGTACGCATGTTTACTACGTCGTCCACCTGGAACCCTAGAGCAACATGCAGTGGGTGCGTTGCCTTCACTCCCTGTGTCTTCGCTGCTCAGTCCAAACCGATCACCCTGAAGGACCACATTCTCCATTGTTTCATCTTCGTGCGCACACGCACGACACGGCACATTTTAGAGTGTGTTGTCCAGCCCCTTTTTCTTTATAAGCGTACCAGGTACCTTTGCCCAAGCCTCGAAAAGGAGTATGCTACCAAGGCTTTGATTTTGTGGGCTCTACAAGGTTATAGGTGATTTTTGGATCCCACACGACGCCACTCCTCCTCTTCTACATCACAAATCCTCTGCCGCACTTCCCGTGTCCACGAGGTTCTTAGTACGCCTCCACGGACTCTTGGAAGAGGCTGTAGTTCAGCTATAACCTGTAAAGTCTACGCGTCCACTTGATGGGCAAGCACAACATTGTCGCCAGGTACTCAAAGACACAACGGGCCCACCGCCCACACTTGATAAACAGGAGGCGGCCATTCAACGCAAGTTTGCTGGAGGCTTCCTTTGCTTCAAATGAGGACAAGCCAAGATAGCCCTGCACAACCTCGTTGGCTGCGCTGCCATAGCATCTACTGCCATACGACACAACTCACTTTGCTGTCATTCTATCAATGACAGCAAAGTCATTGGTCTCCAATGACAGGCAGATCGAAGTGTTGGCAAACGTCGGGGTTGGCAAATTAACTTGCTTCCACACTTCGTTTACCATATCAAAGCCGTTTCAGCCCCACAACACCAGACATCTAAGGATGCCTGAGCCTCAGTGCAGACTGCCAAAGCTTTTCCCCGCGTTCACCACAAAAGTTCTCGTCCGCCCCCAAACAAACTTTCAGGTATTGTACCATGCTCGAGTGGTGAAATGTTCTCCGCTCAGTGTTAGCGTACTCTCAGTGTTGTTCCCACCAGAGATGCCGACAACTGCCATTTTCTCGGTGTTTAACCACAGGGCGAGTTTCATGATATCACCATGGGAAATGTTGAGCAATACCTGAAGCTCCGATGACCATTCTGCCATGGCAACGAGATCATCAGACCGGGTACCTGCATTTGTCATCTATGCCCCTCGTGCTGAATGTCAAGCCAAAACCAAGGCCTTGTTTGGTCAGCAACCGTTCAACGCCTGCTGTGTGTACAATACACAGTAGTCGTGAAAGTTATTGACGTACTAGTGTTGATTATGGAGGAGTGCAAAGCCAAGAGACAGATAGTCATGTGCATGCTACCAGTAAAAGTAAGTGTTGCGTTTACACAAACCAAAAAAGTAACTCTGTTTCAGTAACCGTTACAGTTCCGAAAAGTAACTTGTTACAGTTACTGTGAAAAGTAATACTGGTGCATTTTGGCTACGGTATAAAACTAAGTGATAGATCAAAAACCAAATCACAGAGATGACCTAATTTAAACGTACAAATACATACCGGTATAAAAATTTGCACACTGTGAAACCCTAAACGAAGGGAACCTAAAAAAGAACACACTCAAGCCTAACGCCAACAATTGACATTATTGCCCAGTTTTGTTGCGTGAACTCACTTTTATGAAGACAGTTCGCATTTCTCAGGTAATTACTTGTAGATGTTGACAACCACAGCGAGATGACAAGGCCACCAACAAGAGCAGCGCAGCAGACACGCCTAATCTTGTCTTTTCCGCACCACCGCGTAGAAAACTCGCACGCATGGCTAAATGTATCTCATCAAGATGGTTTTCACTCATGCGAAAGGAATGAGCCATCATCGATTACGGCGATGCACGTTCCTGACCCCAACCGCCGGGAACACCAGCTTCCTTTCTTTCCTGGCATCAATATCGGTGTGTCATTCTCATAGGGCCCGTCTGTAGTGGCCCCTCCTTACATTGGTAAGCCAGCTTCCTTCTCGGGGGAGGTGGAATTGCCAGTTTTTTTTCGTTTTCATTCGACTCAAGAAAATGGAAAGGTGCTGAGAAATCTTAAAAAAGGACCTCCGATCTCGGTCTAATTTAGAGAAGGTGATCTTCTGAGCAACCTCCTCTGAAGAATTGTTTGTTTTTTGGTATAGGTTTGTTGGTATAGGTTTGTTGGTATAGGCTTGTTGGCATAGGTTCATGATGGGAAACAGCGCAAAACAAATCTTGTACAAGAAAACCACGGGACGAAGCGGGACGGAAGTTCATAGTAGCGCTTCATCCCGTCATCTTTCTTGTCCAAGTTTTGTTTTGCGCTGTTTCCCACCATAAACCTCCTCTCAAATACTGCGAAGGTAGTGTGTTCCTTCGTGGTGTGTTTAAATGTGGCTTAGTATTATGCTGTCGGTTAACATTGCAACTGGGTGAAAGCGCCATCTGTGTAAATTTTTCAGCCTAATCTACGGTGACTAACTTGTTGGCCGAATGGTCGACCAAATAGTTGGTGATTTGTGCAAATTTCACCAAATAGTTCAAACACGCCTCGTTTTTCGTGCCATGGCCACCAGACACCAGAATGCGGGCACCAAAATGCTTACCAGGGGGTCTGAGAGGAGGGGGTTACAGACTAGAGAATTAGAGGAAGAGGACATGGATTGGAACCTAACACGCACCCGGTAATTACTGAAAAATACAATGGGATGTCTAAAACTGAAATTTATAACGAAGTTGCACGATGAGTGCAGTAAACACACCAGCACCCGCAAAAGAACACGTGCACAGAAAACACCTTCAAGCGGTGCTACTGGAAGAAAAATTTGCATGTACGTGTCTGTGCGCGTAGGGGGAGAAAAAGTGAGCAGCTGCCAAGTACAGGAACAACACAAGCGAAGACGTACACAAGAAACCCGTTCAAAAGGTGTGAAAAGAAAAAAAAGCGAGGGCGTTGGGGGGTGGATATACACAGAGCCATTTATAAGCTAATTGTACGGAGTTGGCAACAAGACAAGTACACCAACACCACAATAAAACAAGTTCACAAGAAGTACGTTTCAAAACAACAAAAAAAGGGTGCAAGGAACTTGCACATTGTAACTTGAAGTTTGTTTATTTCCGTCATATTACTTGCAGAGTTTATATGACACTGGAAGCACGAGGAAAAAGTTGTCTCAAGGACAACTTGACAAAGCCCCACGCTCCCACAGGTGGCATCGCGGAGCAGCGTCAGAAATACCTCAGCAAAAAAGAGACAGTCAATATAATAAATATAGCAACCAGTGCAGTGGTGTGAAAAGCAATCAATACATCAGTAACGCATTAGAAAAGTACAGGTCAGCCAATTGCGTAACACAGTCAAACGTAGGAAATGAGACAAAGCAGGTCTAATAACTGGAAATACACCAATGAATTGCAGAAAATCCACATAACACGGTCCAAAAACACCACAAACAAAGAATACAGATAATGGTCTCAAATCTCATGGTCACATAAGTTGTTTATAATGTCACGTATTTTTTTTAAGCTAACCGTGTTAAGGTGAATGTCCTGGCTACAAATCCAATTAAGTAACCTTGGCAGACTGTTTTCAATCACTTGTAGTCCATTTGTTGCTTTATACGTTCTAACTCGCCGCGGTTCATTATGTCGAATTCTGTAAATAGGGACAGGTAATTGCATGTTCGCCCAGGTTGCCAACAAAACATACTCAATAATAAAATTCTGTTTGAAAGTTCTACAAATCCGGTATTTATATAGCTTTGCCACTGGCACAACATAATATTTAATAAAGCATCAGAAGCAAATCACGGTAAACATGGTGGCACGTGTTGTGTGGGGCAGGGTGCCAATAGTTTATGAACATCTGATTCTCTATTAATGCTAAAAGGATTTCTAAATTCCAGGTCACTTACACTGGCAGAAACAGTGACAGCTGTACGAAAAAAATAGAGTAACGGCAAATTGGTATGGGAAAAGGGCAGTGAACAAAAAACAGACGTTCTACTGAACAGCCATTATATGTCTAATGCAGCGGGAACAAAAATAAAAAAAGAACAGTAACATCTGAACAGTAGCCGGTCATAAAGAATGCGGTATAGGTAAAATCACTTCCAAGACTAATGCCGAAGCTAAGATGAAAAAATGCTGCAAAATGCTTATTTGGGGAACGCGCGCAACCACATACAAGCGGGCCAAAGCAAACACAAATATATCTACGTAAACAGCAGTGCAAATCTTGCACAGAGGTGATCAATGCGACAAAAAAGCCAGAGCGCCAACGCTTTCGTGTAATCCCGATTTCATAGATTTGAATTTGTGAATGAGATACGATTCCCTAGCTTCCGTATCATGATGTGAGAGTAAACCTGATTCAAGGATTTTTTCTTTTATATTTTCAAATGAATGAGTAACTACGTTGATATGTTGGGATAACGGCAGTTTCGGGAGGGTCGTAATATGCGATTTGTGATTATTGAAACGAAGTGTCGAAGACTTGCGAATCCGGCCAATATGCTGAAGCCGGCATTCGGTACACTCGAGCATATAAATCACGTTTTCTGTGGCGCAAGTAAAATTACCTTTTATGTTTAATGTGAAATTGGAAGCTGTAGTGCTGGCTGTGGCAGTCGCCATCATTTGGTGACAAATTTGACATCGCGGTTTTTGTGCGGATTGGAAACCAATGCGATACGGGCGAGTGGTCTTAGACGAAGTGAGTGAATTACGTAGGTTCATCATCATCATCATCATCATCATTATCACCAGCCTATCTACGCCCACTGCAGGGCAAAGGCCTCTCCCATTATTTTTCAATTACCTCGGTCCGGTGCCAACTGTGACCAATGTATCCCCGCAAAATTCTTGATCTCATCTACCCATCTAACTTCCTACCGCCCCCTGCAACGCTTGCCTTCTCTAGGGACCCACTCTGTTACCCTTAATGACCAGCGGTTATCTTGCCTTCGCATTACATGCCCTGCCCACGTCCATTTCTTCTTCTTAATTTCTACTAATATGTCTTTAACACCAGTTTGCTCCCTGACCCACTCCGCTCTCTTCTTGTCCCTTAATGTTACACCTATCATTTTCCGCTCCATTGCCCGCTGAGTCGTTCTCAACTTAAGTTGAACCCTCTTAGTGAGCCTCCAAGTTTCTGCCCCATAGGTGAGTACCGGTAAGATGCAGCTGTCATACACTTTCTTCTTCAGCGACAATGGTAGGCTGCTATTCATTATCTGAGGTTCACTGATCGTCAATAGACTACGCGAGGCGGATCTTGAAAAATGCGTTGGAGCCTGTGGCGTTACGATAAGTATGTTGTGATGCTTCTGAAGAAGTGATGTTACTTTGGGGGCTGACGATGAATAACTGAGTACCAGATTAGAGGTTTGCTGAGTGCGAGGCTGTGTCGACGGGAGTAAAAGTGCGTTGCGATGAAGAATGCTTGCGCGTCTCACTGCTTCGTCAATAAACTGCGCGGGATATTTTTGTCTAGCGAGCGCGGCACGGAGTACGGCGCAGTTTTGATTGAAGTCGGATTCTTGCGAGCATATCCTTTTAAAACGAACCGCTTGGCTGTAAGGTATACCAGTTTTATTATGATTTACGTGACAGCTTTCGAAGTGGAAATACTACTGGCGATCTGTGGGATTTCTATAAATATTTGTAGTCAGTTTTAAGTACGAATGCACTTCTTAAGCGAGCCTGAATCCTCCGCCGCCGTCGTCCGCATAGCAACAGCTGCGGGTGCGCGCGCTCCTCGTCTTCCTCCTCGTCTTCCCTAGCAACGGGGGGAGATGGGCGCGCGCTACTCTCCTCCTCCTCTCTCCGCTCAGTGACTGCGGGTGTTCGGCGACTCCTCTCCACTTCGGGCGGGAGAGCTCTCGCTCGCGTAGCGGGCGCTCCGCATTCCGACGCGCGAGGGCGCTCGTGTCGCCCTCGCCGTAACGGCGGGAGCTACTCTCCTCCTCCTCTCTCTGCTCAGTGACTGCGGGTGTTGGGCGCCTCCTCTCCACTCCAAGATCACGATATCCACCGTAATCGCGCAATCAACAACCGTGCATTCGCACTTACACACTCTCCCCCTCGGGGAAGTGCGAGGGGAATTTATTTCTTCCTTCTCTGGCATTGTGACGTCAAGAAAGTTGATTGCTTCAGCCTAGTACTGGTGCGAAAAGGAGGTACGGGAGTGGCAGGTGTTAAAACCAGAGATGGAGAGAAGTTCATGTTCGCCATGTTACCACATTAGAAAGATATCGTCTATGAAGCGTTCGTATAAAAACGGCTTAAGAGCGCATTTATCCAGGTATGCTGTTTCGAGAGAACACATAAAAATATTAGCATAGCTTGGTCTCACCCTCGTTCCCATTTAAGTACCGTTTATCTGAATATAGTGTGCATTATCGAACCCAAAGTTATTTAGCTCGATAATCAGTTTTAACAACGTTGCCAGTGTGTCACAATCAACCGGACTTGATTCGCAGAAGGCTTCATTGGTTTTAACGACAGCTCGTATGCCATCACAGTGAGGTGTATTAGTGCACAATGAGGCTACCTCCAAAGTCATGAGCAGCGAACCGGGCGGAATGTCGAGTTCCATGATATCGTCTAGAAATGGTTTGTGTGTTTTACAAACGAAGGGAACTTAAGTGGGATATTGTTTACGAGCGAGTTTACATCAAGGGATTGTTTGTCTGCCACCGTGCCAATTGCGAATATGATGGGTCGACGTGGATTATCTTGTGGTGTATTTTTGCCAGTAGACAGAATCTACCTGCTACCGTACTGAGTGGAACAAGGGATTTTATTGCGTCTGGTGCTACCTTAAAGCCTGTGCCAAAGTTTGAAGGGTTTCCTTGATAGTGTCTTTCTTTCTTCTGTGGGATCGGCATCCACACGTTTATAGTAGTAACTGTCGAATAATTGTCTCAGGGCTTCATTAACATCGTCAGTTTTATTCATGACAACCATTGCTCCTCTTTTATCTGCTGGCTTAATGATGATTTCAGGGTGGGTCGCTAACGTCTTGAGCGCGTTGCTTTCATCCGCCGAAAGGTTCTTTCGATATGGGGCTTGCATTTTGTAGGCGTCAAGTATGTCCGGCGTGACGGCAGATATATACATGCATAGATACTCGCCACGCTGTGCCGGGGGAGTCCAGTGTTTATGAGAGGGTAAAGGGTCATGCGCCTTATTGGGGCGGGGGCGATCATGGAAATACTCTTCAAGTCGTAAATTGCGGCAAAAGTTATACGAGTTTTTAAAGAGGGAAAATTCGTTAAAACAACCGGTTTCCGGGCAAAAACTTAGGCCACGAGATAACAGACTCAATTCAGCAGGAGAGAGGAGAGAGCAGGACAAATTTACAATGCAAGAATATTCAGGACTGGCAGACTGCAGTATTGGCTCGCGTTCTTTGCTGACTCCAATATCTAACCGCTGTTGAACTGCAGCGGGCTGAACCATTCCATCGCAGCGAAATTTCTTAGATTGTACTAAACCGATTTCATTACTCTTTATATGTTCGTATTCCTGTAATAAACCTATTTCGCAGAAGGTCAGTTCGCATGATACCATTATCTGTTTTTCTGTGTTGCGGAACAATTTTTCGGAAGACTCATAGTGATAAATAAGAATTCTTGCGAGTTCAAGTGAAGAATTTTTTCAAACACTGTCCCACCTTGCGATGTGATGGGCGGACATTTTCGACGTAGCTGGTTTTAATATAATTTGTAGGCCCTTAGGAGCTTTAGATGCTTTGATGTAACCTGCATCTGAGAACGAATGCAATTGTCGGCAATTTTTTTTAAATTGAGAAATGTTTGAGAAACTTGCCGACAAATAGCACCGTTTGAAGCTGGCCTGGGTTGCCACTTTTGCAACGAAGGTTCGGCGACGCCGGCGTAATTGTGGAGTTGGTATCTGGGGGCCTCAGTGGCGCTGGAAGCGGGTAGACCTGGGGGGGGGGGCTCACACACACACACACACACACACACACACACACCCACCCACATATATATATATATATATATATATATATATATATATATATATATATATATATATATATATATATACATATATCTGTTGGTGTGTGTGTGTGAGTGTGAGCACCCCCAGGCTATATATATATATATATATATATATATATATATATATATATATAACACAGAAATAAGGATCGGCAGTCAGTCAAGAAGACCTCGGAAAGCAAAGCGGAGGACATGGTAGGTCCGCAAGGTGGGATCCGAACCCACGACCTCGGAATACCGGTCTGGTGCGATGGTGTGTTATTTCAACGAGCCCCTCATTCCCTATTCTGATTCGCTGAATGCATAGCGAGGGCCTCTGTTCTCACACTCTAGTCACGGCCCGAAGGTTGAAAAGAAGGTCCCCTTCACCCCGAGAAGTCGGAGTGGCGCTGGCTACCACCCCCAAGCACAAGAAAAAATTACATTGACATAAATACCCCAGAAATCGGAGGGGGAAAATAGCCCCGCCGGTAGCGTAGTGGTTATCGCACCAGACCGGTATTCTGGAGCTACTGGGTTCGGATCCTACCTAGCGGGCATTTTTTCTCCACTTTCTTTATTTCCAAATTTTTTATCTGTTGCAATGACCTACCATTTCCTCCCCTTTGCTTTCCGCCGAGGTTTTCTTGATTGCCGATCCTTATTTCTGTGTTATTACAACGAGACCCGGCGTGTGTGAGCGCCCCAGTCTATATATATATATATATATATATATATATATATATATATATATATATATATATATATATATATAAATCTAGAGAAAGATAAACTCACAAAGCGCGCAGAAATAGTATAAGTAAAGAGTCGGATACACAGCAAGAACAATAACAAACAATGTTTACATTGTTTGTTATTGTTCTTGCTGTGTATCCGGCTCTTTACTTATATATATATATATATATATATATATATATATATATATATATATATATATATATATATATATTATATATATATATATATATATATATATATATATATATATATATATATATATATATATATATATATATATATATATATATATATATATATTTATATATATATATATATATAATATATATATATATATATATATAAGACAGAAAATAAGGGTTGGCAGTCAAGAAAACCTCGGAAAGCAAAGGGTAGGTTGTGGTGGGTTAGAAAGAGATGAAGAATTTTTTTAGACGAAACGAAAGTGGTGAAAAAATGCCCGCTAGGTGGGATCCGATATATATATAACACAGAAATAAGGATCGGCAGTCAAGAAAACCTCGGAAAGCAAAGCGGAGGACATGGTAGGTCCGCCAGGTGGGATCCGAACCCACGACCTCGGAATACCGGTCAGGTGCGTTGGTGTATTATTTCAACGAGCCCCTCATTCCCTATTCTGATTCGCTGAATGCATAGCGAGGGCCTCGGTTCTGGCAGTCTTGGTGCCATGGGGAGCTTAGTAGTTCAGCGCTGGTCGACCACTCTCGACATGTCGTAGACACTCTAGTCACGGCCCGGGGGTTGAAAAGAAGGTCCCCTTAACCCCGAGAAGTTTGAGTGGCGCTGGCTACCACCCTCAAGCACAGGAAAAAATCAAATTGACATAAATACCCCAGAAAGTATAGGGGAAAAGTAGCCCCGCCGGTAGCGTAGTGGTTATGGCACCAGACCGGTATTCTGGAGGTAGTGGGTTCGGATCCTACCTAGCGGGAATTTTTTTCTACTTTCTTTATTTCCTAATTTTTTATCAGTTGCAATGACCTACCATGTCCTCCTTTTTGCTTTCCGAGGTTTTCTTGACTGCCGATCCTTATATCTGTGTTATTACAACGAGACCCTCGTTCCCAATTCTGATTCGCTATATATATATATATATATATATATATATATATATATATATACAGAAACATAGGTCAGCAGTCTACAACGCCATAGGAGGCATAGGGGTGTGGTTAGGCTCTTTTCTTTTTTCACTACGGTTAATGAAGTAAACATTTTTTTTAATATACAGAACAAAGAAAGAAAGAAAAACACGCGCCCTCGGTTCTGGCAGCCTTGATGCCTAGGTAGCATAAGAGGGCTTCCCGCCAGTTACCCGCCCATGACAGGCTGTAGACGTTGTAGTCACGCCCCGGGGATTGAAAAGAAGGTCCCCTTCTCCCCGTGTAGTCAGAGTGGCGCTGGCCACCACCCTCAAGCGTCAGATACACTTCTAGTAAATATAAATAGCCCAGAAAGTGAAGGAGAACACAGTCGCCCAGATAGCCGAATTGGTAAGGCATTCGACATGTAATCGAAAGGCGTGGGTTCGGTCCCCACTCTGGGCGCGTGTTTTTCCTTCTTTCTTTGTTCTGTATATTAAAAAAAATGTTTACTTCATTAACCGTAGTGAAAAAAGAAAAGAGCCTAACAACACCCCTATGCCTCCTTTGGCGTTGTAGACTGCTGACCTATGTTTCTGTATATCTTCAACGATCCCCTCATTTCCTTACTATATATATATATATATATATATACAAGAGAAGAAAAACTTCGAACAAGGTAAAAGCACGATTGTGGCCTACGTTTCAGCAAAGAGAACTTGCGTTCCTCAGGGCAATCTCTCGCCTGGCAGGCACGGTTTATATAGGGGTAGGACCCCAGGTAAAAGGAGAGGGAAAGATGGAAGGGAAATTGAGCAAGCTGATTGGTTTGGGAGTGTGTCAGGGGAGAGATTGAGGGGCCAAGAAGGTTGTCTAGTTTAAACCGCGAAGTAGGTCACACGGAAGTCAGCTGGTGGTTGATATTCGTGGAATTTTTGGAGAGAAAGTATGAGAGGGTGTTTATTGGCCCGCCAGGTGGTATAGGGAAAGGATCAAAGAACCGCCAGAAGCAGACCAGGCGGTGAGGGTGGGGTCCTTATCAGAAACTATGTGCAAGCCTCAGGTCGAAAGAAAAGATAGAGACGGGGGGGGGGGAAACTAACTAGGTCATGGAAAAAGGAAAAAAAAAGGAGAAAAAAAAAACAGGGAGGGAAACACCATACACCCACACACAAAAGAAAAAGCAATGACCCGGCAACTGAAATGGCACGTGTCACCCACGGCAACAATCCTGGAACAGGCCTGTCCTGAAACTCAAAAACGAAAAGAAAAAGTTAGAGTGACGTACGGGGCACAATACCACGCGGAGTAAAAAAAAAGAGAGAAATTAACTAAATAAAATTGAATTCCAAAAGCAAAGGTTGGAGGAATGAAGGCGAGTATTAAGCTAGACGCTAAGGAATGGGAAAAAAAGGGAAATTAGGTGACAGGTACAGAGCAGAGTGAACTGTCATAGTCTTTGGATGAGGTATATGCACGAAAATGCCTAATGCTGTATTCCCATTGAATATCGAAAGGATTCCAAGTTGCCCTTAGACGCATTAATTCCAGTAGGTTCAATGGAGTTGAATTTGTGAATTAAGTAGGATTCTCGGTATTTCCTGTCCCTAGGAGACTTAAAGTTTGACTGAAGTATATATAACTTAAGGTCATCAAAATTGTGGCCTGGTTGGTTGAAATGCTGCGCTACAGCTATGGAGGATTTGCTAAGAGTATCTGCCCGGTGACCATTAGGCCGTAGGCTCATAGGTTGGCTCGTTTCGCCTATATACTGTTTGTGGCACATTGAGCATTCCAACATATACACAATGTTGGATGAAGTGCACGTAAAACTTCAATTAATCTTGTGGACATAATTACTGGCTGTGCTTTTTACAACGCAGTCTGTTTGCAGGTGCCTACAAGTCTTGCATCTGGGGCGGGAGCAGCTGGCTATGACTGGTTGCTTTGAAGGCCCTGTTTTAGCATGCACTAAAATATCTTTTAGATTCCTGTTTCTCCGGCAGGTAACCCTTGGTGCTTCCGGGAAAGTCTTTTTAAGTCGGTCGTTACTGGCTAAAATGGGGTAGTACTTCCGCAGTATATTGTTTACGTTTGGGAGGGCGTTTGAAAATTTAGTTATTAGGGCAGGTGGCCTGGCGCTTTCGTTTTGCCGCTGTTTGTTGAGAACGTCATCCCTTTTGAGATTAGACACATGCTGGTACGGGTGATCGAGCGAGCTTTATATTATATTATATATATATATATATATATATATATATATATATATATATATATATATATATATATATATATATATATATATATTTATTATATAATATTATATATACACATATATATATATATAAATATATATATATATATCGAATCAAAAATGGAAAATGAGGGGCTCCGTGAAAATAAGACAGAAAATAAGGGTTGGCAGTCAAGAAAACCTCGGAAAGCAAAGAGGAGGTTGTAGTGGGTCATAGAAAGAGATGAAGAATTTTTTTATTCGAAAAGAAAGTGGTGAAAAAATGCCCGCCGGGTGGGATCCGAACCCACGACCTCCAGAATACCGGTCTGGTGCGATAACCACTACGCGACCGGCGGGGCTGTTTCCCCAGCACTTTCTCGGGTATTTATGTTAACGTATTTTTGTTTCCTGCACTTGGGGGTGGTAGCCAGCGCCACTCGGACTCGTTACATATATATATATATATATATATATATATATATATATATATATATATACAGAAAGATAGGGCAGCAGTCTACAACGCCAAAGGAGGCATAGGGGTGTGGTTAGACTTTTTTCTTTTTCACTGCGGTTAAAGAAGTAAACATTTTTTTAATATACAGAAGAAAGAAAGAAAGAAAGAAAAACACGCGCCCAGAGTGGGGACCGAACCCACGCCTTTCGATTACATGTCGAATGCCTTACCAATTCGGCTATCTGGGCGACTGTGTTCTCCTTCACTTTCTGGGCTATTTATATTTACTAGAAGTGTATCTGACGCTTGAGGGTGGTAGCCAGCGCCACTCTGACTACGCGGGGAGAAGGGGACCTTCTTTTCAACCCCCGGGGCGTGACTCGAGCGTCTACAGCCTGTCATGAGCGGATAACTGGCGGGAAGCCCTCTTATGCTACCTAGGCATCAAGGCTGCCAGAACCGAGACCCTCGCTAGGCTTTCGCAGAATAATATAGTAAGGAAATGAGGGGCTCGTTGAAGAAATACAGAAAGATAGGGCAGCAGTCTATAACGCCAAAGGAGGCATAGGGGTGTGGTTAGACTTTTTTCTTATTCACTGCGGGTAAAGAAGTAAACATTTTTTTTAATATACAGAAGAAAGAAAGAAAGAAAGAAAGAAAAACACGCGCCCAGAGTGGGGACCGAACCCACGCCTTTCGATTACATGTCGAATGCCTTACCAATTCGGCTATCTGGGCGACTGTGTTCTCCTTCACTTTCTGGGCTATTTATATTTACTAGAAGTGTATCTGACGCTTGAGGGTGGTAGCCAGCGCCACTCTGACTACACGGGGAGAAGGGGACCTTCTTTTCAACCCCCGGGGCGTGACTCGAGCGTCTACAGCCTGTCATGAGCGGATAACTGGCGGGAAGCCCTCTTATGCTACCTAGGCATCAAGGCTGCCAGAACCGAGACCCTCGCTAGGCTTTCGCAGAATAATATAGTAAGGAAATGAGGGGCTCGTTGAGGAAATACAGAAATACAGAAAGATAGGGCAGCAGCCTACAACGCCAATATATGTATATATATATATATATATATATATATATATATATATATATATATATATATATATATATATATATATATATATGTAACGCAGGAGACATGCCGTCCGTCGAACCAACCATGGAGAAAGAAAAATGTTAGGAGGGAGCATGACGTCAGGCGGCACAGCTTTGGCAAGCCAACCTCCTCTGACGCCGCATTCTCCTCTCCTCGGGCTCCTCCAGCGCAATGCATTATGGAAGATGCACCACTCTCACGCCCGCGGTAGCATTTAGTGGCTCCGGCTGGCTGCCGCTGGAGGAGGAGGCGAGTGGCGTTGCCGAAGGCGCCGTACGCGATTTTTCGCCAGCGTTGCGCTCCCACCCTCGTATCCCTCGTATCGTGGAAGTACTGTCGCTGTTCAAAGCGACACGATACGTAGATCTCATGCTCACGGAGCACCTTCACGAGCTGCGAGCCGAATTTCACGCTTACCGCTGGAACCACGACCGGCTTCGCTCGAACGCGCCGCTGTAAACATTCACAAGCACGGAGCGGCCTACGGGTGCGTGGTGTTTGCCAGGTGTGCTTTGACGATTGCGTTTCCAATTTTGCTGGGAGTTATCGCGCCACCTTCCCTTTACATCATAGCGCCGTAACGAGTGTCCCATCAGCTGAGAGGTTGTGCGAGAAGCTTTGGTTTCGCTCACGTGCGCATTTGCATTCAGAACCACTGACGTTGGGTGCGGGCGCGGGAAGAACAAATCATTTTCCACCTCGCGTCGCAGGCACAACGCGGGCTGGTTGTCCGAGTACTGCTCAATCCGTGCGAAAGGTATATGGGAAATGAACGCCAAATTACGCCTGGGAGGTGAAAATATAAAATTACCAGAATCAAGGAAGTGAGGTGTGTTTGTGAAATAACATGTGAGTCACGGATGTCGTACTCTGACATCTCCGCTTTTGCACTGCGGCGGAACGCGACACTTCGACTACGGCGCACTTCGACGGATCCCAGAGCTCAATAAATAAACATGTTTTCTGTCTCTCCCGTCCGAACACTTTTCCTGCACGATCAGCCCGCTGCGCGTTTAGGGTTGCAGGCAGCGCTACGCGCAACGCCCGGACGGGGACTCGTCGCCGAAACCCGAATACCCGCACGGCCCGACAACCAAACGGAACGACGCAGCATAGCGCGGGCAGGCGACGGCCACGTGAGGCGCAAAGAACTACCGCTTGCCTATCACGTGAGGCAGGGCATCTCCCATTAGTCTTTCGTTTTTATTTTTAATGACTAGGCTTCACGATAGTCACGTGACGCTCCCTCCTAAACTTTTCTTTCCTGCATGAAACCAACACCTTTACTAACAACTCCTTCTTCCTCGTCCAACACTATCGCACCACACCTTCTCTTGGTGGCTAATCTCCCGTTACGGCCAATTGCCCTGTACCATCCGTCTGCGGGACGTCACACGCTTCGACGGTAAACATTTAGGGTACCGAGAAACCCCGGCAGCTCTTTGGGGCGCGATGGTGTGGATAACCGCAAAATCGCGTCCACGTTTTTTCGTTTCGGAGGGACTGCGCCATTTGAAACCCTGTGTCCCAGGTACTCAATGGATGTTTGTGCGAACTGATATTTGTTCGCTTTGAGCCTGACGCATTCGCTTTTAAAAGCGTTTAGAACGGCGTCGGGATGCTTCAGATGGTCAGAAAACGTGTAAGAATACACCACAATATCATCGAAGTAGTTCGTGACGTGCGCTAAGCGATGTTTTGCTAGGATGGACTTTACAGCCCGCTCAAAAGTGGGAGGGGCGTTGCGGAGACCGAAAGGCATAACAAAGCCATTCGTAATGACCCGTACGTGTCACAAAGGCTGTTTTCGGAATGGCTTCCGGTTGCATCTTGACGTGCCAGTAACCCGACGTGGTGTCTAATGCTGAAAATTACATCGATTTCCGGAGAGAGTCTAGAACGTCGTCAATGCGAGGGATGGGTTGGTAGTCGGGCACCGTCACTGTGTTCAGCTTGCGGTAATCTATTGAGAAACGTGTGCGCCCTTCTCCCTTTTTCTCTGGCAGCATTGCCGGGGCAGCGTACGGAGACGTAGACAGCCGTATTACGCCTTGCGTGAGAAGGTCGCCGACTTGTCTGTCCATTTCGACGCTATAGGCTTCTGAGCATCGATAGGGAGCTCTGCGGATGGGGACGTTGTTTGTGACGGGAATGCGATGCACCTCGCTACTGATACACCCAATGTCAGTTTGTGATTTGGAAAAAATGTTCTCATACTTGTGGACAAGTTGCTTAAGTGCAGACTTCTGAGTTTCATTTAGGTGGCCCAAATCGTAAGCTTGAGGTTCCTGTACACAAGCGTTTTTATAATCAGCGTAACGGACTTGTGGGCGTTGAGAATGGAGCACACCATTTCCTTGGCGTAGGGTCAGGGTGTCGAGGTCTAGAAACAAGTTGAAGAGGGAGGCGCTGTGCAAGTCAAGAAGTAGATTGCGCTTCATTCCTTGTAGGTCGTGCACTTCTATTTCCTTGGTGATTTTTCCGATTTGTACTTTTAGATTCACGTGACCCAATGTTTTGGTAGATGGTGTTACTTGATATACAGTGATGCATGAATCTCACATTATTTGCAGGCGAAGGGTTGTGAGCACTGCTTCGCTAATACAGGTAATTGTGGCGCCGGTATCAAGAGTAGCGCTGACTGGGTGCCCGTTAATGAGTGCATCAAAGTGAATTGACATAGCTTTGGGTCGCCCTCCTCGTTTCCCTGGTTGGTAGCGAGGGCGGAAATGCTTGCGCGTCGTGGGCATTCATTGTGCGAGTGCATCTATCGTAGCAAGCCGGCCATGGCGCAATGCCTGCATTCGGACATGGATGCTCGGCCCGGCGTATTAGGTGGGCGCTGATGAGAATTTCCGTTCCATGCGTTGATCTGTGCGTGTCGATCTGGTGGAACAAGGTGCGACTGAGCTCGGTTCGTGGCAGCTTCTACTCTAAGCGCAGCTGAAAGCCAAGCTGCTGGGGTAAATAGAGTAAGCCCAGCAAGAGCCATGTACGCTAGTAGGAAAATCTAAGGCCACTTGAAGCCGGGAGAAGTAAGCGAAGTCAATATAGACAATAAGACAATAAAATCAACTGAAACTTTTACCGTACAGCGTAAAACTAGGAAGCAGAAAGCACTTTTTTCGCTTGGTGAACAAGCACAGCGTTCAGCAGCACGACTGCGCATCTGCGAATGCTTTTCCCTTTAAGAAATGCAATTGCTAGACGTGAGATATTGTGGAAATTTTGGGGATGCTTACTGCACGAGCTGAGGGTACGCTTACTGCACGAGCGCTGTAAAACAAATATTCACCTAAGCTGCTTGAAATCCTACAACTAAATAAAAGTGTAAACAGGTAATACATCATATAACTCCTTTTTCCAACGCCGGCAGCGCACTCCAGTACGTCGGCGTGCCGTTACATCAAATACGAAACACGGAGTTTTTCCAACAGTTGTGTGGGGTTTTTAATGGGAGGCTATGCGCAGGGACAACTTGTTTCTTCCTTTAAAGTCAGGGGGTGTCGGTCTCGTGCATTTGTTTGCGCACCAAACTTGTGTCGCATTTTTTTCTTCTAGAAATTGGTTAACTGTACTCCAGCACCGCATAAGTTTCCAATTGCCTTTTTTGCTTATATGTACGGGCGAAGTTAATACGAAACCTCCATGGGGATTTCTCATGGACGTCTTTTAACTTTCTCACCGCGCGGTATTCCTTGGAATATCTGCCCAACATGTCAAGGTAAACTATGCCGAGCACTCTTATTGAAAGTCTATTCCCGGTGCCTGTTTATCGCCAGCCTTACTTAGGCCACCAGAAAAGCAATGTTTTAAAACGCGTAATGAGTATCTGTATCCCGCCAAATGCGCCAACATTTTTCTTCAAGCTTCATTCTTCCACACTCACAGTTAAGACATGGCAGCGCGAAAAGGGAATCCTATTCCTTGGTCGGAGAATGGTCGCCAGTGTAATCAACCAGAGACAGTTGGTCATTGTTTTGTATCATGCAGGGACGCTGTTTTTTTCTGGAGCGTTTTGCAGCGAACATAAAAATGACACTGACATCACCTCATACACCATTCGCTTCCTGCCACTTGAAGATGTTAATCGGGTGCCATATGACGTTTTTGTTGTCCTAAGATTGTTTAGCTTGTGGAAGTGCCGCATGACTAATCGGCATGCGGAACCCCCTAAGCCGACCAAGTGCATTTTTCGGGAACAGGCGGCGTTTCTGCGGAGTGTATATGCTGCGCAGAGTGATCCACCGGAGTGGCTTCCTCTCTTGGATGCGTGCATTTGCTTGCCTGAGTTTTGAAATGGTGCCGACCTTTGTTCGATTGATGTCCTTGCCCTTTGCTCTCTGTTAGTGTTTATAATGTGTCTTAGGTATCTTGTCTAAGTTTTTCTAAAGTTTTCTAAAATTTCCATGCATTAAAGGAAATAAACGGGCCCATGCCCGAGTGGTCTTGAGCGCTAGGATGTTATTTTGCAAGTGGCCAGTTCGAATCCCGGATGATACGTTCTTTTTTTGTAAGTTGATTTTTTTTTTCGTTTTCGGCCGTTGTTTTCTCTACTGCGTTCACCATTTTCAGGCCGTAACGTTCACTGCTCCACGAACGAGTTCACCGAATGCGTGCAGACTGACACTGACGCGCTAGCCAGTTCGCGTTGACGCGCTGTTGCCATAAGCACCGACTGCTTGCGGGCAGTGGGCACAGGCCAGAATCAGCAATGACTTATTTCATTGTATCAGCAATGACTTATGTCATGGGCTTATGTAAAGACAATGACTTATGTTTGCTACAAGCTGACAAAAACGGAGGTTTTGTCGTAGTACCGCAACGGGTGTATAATAAAAAGGCCATACAGGCATTAAACAAGAACTTCACACCTATCGAAGTGAGTGTTGAAAAGCCAAGGCGAAGGCAGCTGACCTATGCAAAAGCGTCAACCTCGAAAAGTTAGCTAAAGAAATTACGAAGAGTAAAGGCGATTCTTTGACTGTATTTTTAGTGCTAAAACTCACAAGCCGGAGGTTCCGTTTAGGACAATAGTAAGTGAGCGGGGTACGTGGCAAAGAAATGTAAGCCAGTTCCTTTTACGTGCACTCTCCAGCCTAGAGATAAAGGATCCTTTATACACGCGAAGCTCGGAGGATGTCGTTAAATTCCTTCAAGAAAATGAGCGCCCAGGCTAGGATTTCTCTGTAGATGTATAAGGCTTCTTTTATTCAATACCTCAAGACAAACTCTTTATGGCGGTAAGGTCTTGCATTAGAGCTGGCGGTGCAAGCCCCATTCAAAATACCGCAGGAGTCACTGTAGATAATTTTTAACGGTTTCAGAAGTTTAATTCAATAATACTTTTATCCCTTTTGACCAGCGCCATTTTTTACAGAAAAAGGGAATTTGTATCCGGTCTTGTGTAGCTCGAATTTTATGTAACATCTTTCTTTCTCACATCGACCGAAGCCTTGAAAAGGTGTTTCATACCGAGGTTAGGAAGTGTTTTTGGTACATGGATGACTTTTTTGATTATTTGAGGTGGGAACCGTTCGGTAGACATCCAGGACAGGGTGCAGGCATTGGTGAATGCGTTTTAAGAACATGGGGAAGGCCTGTCCTTCACATATGAACTGCCGGATGAGAAAGCCTTGCAGTTTTTAGATGTTTGCGGTTTTCGAGGGGGCACACGGGCTGGATTTATTCTCCCCGGCGCGAAAAAAACACCTGCCATATTATTCGGCCCACTCTAAACTGGGTAAGAGGGTCATAGCAATATCCTGCCTAGAGTCGGCTCTGCGGAAGTCGTGCTCACACGTAGTACTGGAGGCCTTCACAGAACAAGTGGAAAGACTGTTGTCTGCAGGGTTACCTAGATCGGTCATAATGGTGGTGGCGGAGGCTCTACTCCAAAAACTGAACGGCAGCGCCAAAAGAAAAAAAACGCGGATACGAAAGTGCCCACCAAAAAACCTGAATTTCTACCGTATGTAGACAAGGTGTCAGTCAACCTAAAAAAATTACACTATGTTCCCACGTGGGACCCTGAGTGGATCCAAGGCCGTTGAGTAGTAGCACGTTAATCGGTTGTTAGAGTAAAGACACGTGTAGTAGCGTATTAAATATCTTTTTTATTTATCGAATAGTGGGGAACGTTTTGCGGCTTCTCGTTGCTGGCATTTCGAAGCGTTGTCATGTTGTTGAACGCCATCTGGATCACCTTCTCGCCGCTGGCGTTTCAAAGCGGCTTCTCGTTCTCGAAGCGAAGAATCCGCTGCTCGACGCTGCCGTTTACGTTCGGCGTCGCGAGCTCTCCTCTGTGCAGCCGTGTCTTCGGAGGTGCTCGCGGTTCTGACAGTGTGCTGGCTGGGGCTAATTGACGGTGTGCCAGCCAGTTCGCTGACGGAATCGTTGGCGTCTATTTCCAATCATCGGACGGCGCAGTACCGAAGAAGCAACTTAGCGGAGCGCGTACTGGGGTTATTTGCAGAGCAGAGGGAGTGGAGAGGAGGAGCAGCGAGCATGTGCGTGATTGGACAGCTGGTGTGGAGAAGGGAGAGGAGTAGCAGCGCACGTAGCGCACAGGTGTTGTGGAGAGGAGGAGAGGTGCGGACGCCGGACGCCGACGGACAACGGAGGCTCGACTAAGAGATGCTTTGCATCTAAAAAGGCTGAAAATCGGCATTGTGTTCCGCTGGTTTTTTCGGCGCCAAACAAGCGCAGCTTTGGCCATGCACAACCAAGCCGGCAAGAAAAAAGGCTGGTTGCTCAAAGAAACATGCCACTCCGTATGTGCAGTGCGCAAAAGTAGTAGTGTGCAAGATTCCGCTGAAATGCGGCAGGTTGTACATAGGGCAAACCGGCCGCTGCTTTAATGACCGGTTAAGGGAGCATGCCCAAAATTTAAGAAACTTTATGGGGCCCACCTTTCGTCACACTGCAATAAATGCACAACGTCTGAGCCGATGTTTCGCCAAGCCAAAATTCTAGGCAGAAGCCGGGACCAAACAGCCCGTGAACATTTAGAGGCCTATCACATCAAGAAAAAAGGAGGCGACTGTGTAAGCGACACGTCTATATCTCTGTATGCCTGCGAGATGAGTTGGTTTGACACCACCCTTCCGTAGCCTCCTACATTTCTTAGTGGAGTTCTGCAAACACCCCTTCTGCGCATATTGCTTCTTTGCTTTACCATATATTTCGTTGCGTGTCATGGCAATAAAACCAGTTGTAAATAACGCCTGTCCCGTCCTCTTTCTTGTGTTCAACCATTTTTAGCGCTAAAACTATATCGCAAAGTTCGCACCAAGTCGCCCAGCAGCACGTCCTTCTCAAGCCAACATCGTGTTCACTCGTAAACTAAGCATAAAAATTGCATTAATGAAAAGTCAGTTACTGCATATTGCCGTGAACCATACATTGGGTTTGTTTATTTGTGTGTTGCTTTTACCGCCCGGCTGCGCCGGTCTGTGTTATCTCTGCGCCAAGGGAAGCGCGTGTTCCATTCTTTCTTTCTGTGCTGCATGTGTTATCTGTTGTAATAGGGAGAGCATTCCCATCTAACGTGAACAGCCCAGAATAATCTTCTTGGATCTACTATGTTCTCGATGCGAATCGACGTTTCGAGAACCACGCGCGCCAAAAGATAAAAAGCCTGCAGTGGGGACGCCGGGGCATTCGATTCGACGACACTCGCCTGTGCAAGTCACTTTGTTGACAGCTGCTTCGCCGCCTCTGTATTCTTTTGAGTTATTAGGGGAGCACAAGTTCACTCCAATAAACGTGTTTCTCATTCAAGACAACTGCATCGTCCTTGTCTTTGTGACATCTGGTGGAAGTGCGGGGTACGCACCTTTCATGCCCACTACAACCTCGGGAAGCCATCAAGCCAGTCCAACAAGAGCCAGCCTCCGCGTGCAAGATTTACCACCCGAGTTCAGTTTGATGCCAGAAGGGCCCAAGAAAATGAACGCTGCAACCAACACCATGGTGCAAGAAACAACGTTGCCAATCGTCCTGCAGCAGCCCCGGGAACCGCCATCGTTCCGGGGAGCCCCCGCTGAAGACCCCGAAGAATGGTTGGAGAAGCTGGAACGCGTCCGCATCTTCAACAGGTGGGAGACGACGAAACTTTCCGGCATGTCTTCTTTTACTTAGAATATGCTGCTCGAACTTGGTTCGAGAACCATGAGAGTTCTTTGACCGACTGGACTCACTTCAAAAGGGAGTTCCTTAAGACATTCACTACCGTTGTGAGAAAAGAGCGAGCTGCGCTTATGCTTGAAACTCGGACACAACACCCCAACGAAGGGGTCGTGATCTTCGTTGAGGAGATGAAGCAACTATTTCGCCGCGCGGACCCCGAAATGACGGAAGAAAAGAAGTTACGCTTCTTGATGCGCGTAGTGAAGGAGGAGCTCTTTGCTGGACTTGTCCGCAACCCACCCAAAACCATAGCTGAATTCGTGACCGAAGCCAGCGCGATTGAGAAGGCTCTCGAAATGCGTGCTAAGCAGTATGACCGGAACTTTGTTGGCGCGGCCAGTGCGAACTACGTCGACAACTTGCGGATTCCGGCTGATAGCCTACGCGAGACCATCCGCGCAGTAGTGAGAGAGGAGCTGCGGAAACTTTTCCCGACGACGCCGCAACCCCAAGTCGCTTGCCTAACTGACGTGATCCGGGAAGAAGTTTAAAACGCTTTGGGAACTTCTGTGGCATCCGAAGTACACTGCGAGCCCCAAGCTATGACGTACTCCGCGACTGTTCACCGACCCCGCCCTGCTCCAACACGTCGTCAAGAGGCACGTCATCAAGAGGCCCCGCCCTACCGCCGCCCACTGTCGCCCGCCCGACCCCCAGGAGCCCAAACCCAGACACCGAGGAAGACTGACGTATGGCGAACACCGGATAATCGTCCGCTGTGCTACCACTGCGGAGAGGCCGACCACATCTACCGTCGCTGCCCATACAAGAGACTTGGACTACGTGGTTTCTCCATCGTCGCACCACGCCCCCGACCCGGCCAGCACCCATCTGAGATTGAAGAATACCTGTCGAACACCAGCTGTGGACCAGCCCGTTTCAACCGTTCGCCGTCGCCCTACCCGTACCAGTCGCCGGCCCGCAGTAGCAGTGCTGACTTTGCACGTGGAAGGTCTCCCAGCCCACGCGGGGGAAACTAAAGGCGGCAACTTCTGGAGGTGAAGTTGCTCTACGGCGAAAAACTGGAAACCCTCCAACGACGAAAGGACGCGCTGAAGACAGTGATTCACGACATGCCCTCATCCCGACGACCCGACCTAACCCTGACGAGACTCCCGAACACGACGACAGCTACATGGCGCGACGCGTACCTGACCTGACCGAGACGTCCGTTGAGAAGGCGACGACAACGACGATGCACAGTGCCCGACGATCAACACGTACAAGCAGAGATACGACGCCCCGACGAACCCGGAACTCGTGGAAGACTGCATCTGACGTCAAGGTGTCCATCGACGGCCTTGACGTAGTCGCCCTCGTAGACACGGGAGCTGACTATTCAGTAATGAGCGGACCATTTGCGTCTAAACTGAAGAAAGTTATGACCAGATGGGACGGTCCGCACATACGCACAGCAGGAGGCCACCTCGTGACGCCAAGTGGAACGTGCACATCGCGCGTCACCATAGAGGGCACAACGTACCCTGCGGCGTTCGTCGTTCTGCCTAACTGCTCCCGCGACGTAATTCTTGGAATGGACTTTTTGATGGACAACGGTGCAATAATCGATCTGCAGACTAAGACAATAACTTTTCCCCCCACCAATCCATGACGCCGGAACCGAACCCCGAACGACGTGCTGCTGTAAGGATTGCCGATGATCATGTCACCCTGCCACCCCGCGCAAGATTGATGGTCGCGGTCTACTGTGAAGATGCTGCTCCTGACGTCGACGCTATCGTAGACACTGATCAAAGGGTGCTTCACGACCGTGGTGTGTCTGTCGACCGAGGCATTGCGCGCTTCAAGGAACACCAATCCCACATTTTGGTTACTAATTTCACCGAGGAGTACCAGCATTTAAACAAGGGCGCGGCAATTGCATTCCTCGAAGAAACGCAAGAAGCAAGTGACGGGATCGCGGTCGCCGACTTTGAACGCACACCCGTAGAAACCTTCAAGCTCCCGCAGGCATTCGACGTGAATCGGGCGCTACCGCAAGAACAACGGAAAAAATTATTGGCTTTGCTGCGTCGCTATAGCGAATGTTTTTCGTCGAGCGCAAAACTACGTCAGACCCCTCTAGCGAAGCACCGAATAATAACCGAAGATGGAGCCCGACCCACCAGACAGTCACCGTACCGCGTCTCTTCACACGAACGGGAAGCCATCCGGACTCAAGTCGACGACATGCTCAGCGACGACATTATACAGCCATCGAAAAGCCCCTGGGCTGCGCCCGTCGTACTCGTAAAGAAAAAAGACGGCAGATTAAGGTTTTGCGTTGACTACCAGCGACTGAACAAAATCACGAAAAAGGACGTGTACCCCCTCCCCCGAATCGACGACGCAATCGACCACCTCTGCCACGCGAAGTACTTCTCATCGATGGACCTGAAGACCAGCTACTGGCAAATTGAAGTGGACGAGATAGACCGAGAGAAGACTGCATTTATAACCCCAGACGGCCTATACGAGTTCAAGGTGGTGCCGTTTGGGCTGTGCACAGCACCAGGGACGTTTCAAAGAGTCATGGACACTGTGCTAGCTGGCCTTAAGTGGCACACCTGCCTCGTATACCTCGACGCCCGGACTTTCTACGAACACCTTGAAAGGTTGGAATCTGTACTCGAGGCCATTCGTACGTCGGGGTTGACGCTGAAGCCTGAAAAGTGCCGTTTCGCATACGGGGAAGTCAAGTTCTTGGGCCACGTCGTCAACGCCGCGGGAGTCCTACCCGACCCGGCAAGAACTTCAGCCATTGCGAACTTCCCAAGGCCGAAAGACAAGAAGGGCGTTCGAAGATTTCTCGGGCTGTGCGCATACTACCGGCACTTCGTCGCAAACTTCGCACGCATTGCAGAGCCACTCACGCGCTTGACGAAAGATAGCACCCGTTTCAGCTGGCAAAATGACCAAGAAAAAGTATTCTGCGAGCTGCAAAAACGCCTGCAAAGCCCTCCCGTGCTCGCTCATTTCGACGAAAATGTCGAAACGGAAATGCACACGGACGCCAGTGATATAGGCTTGGGTGCCGTCCTTGTCCAAAAGCAAAGCGGCTGCGAAAGGGTAATCGCCTATGCCAGCCGTGGTCTGTCGAAGGAGGAGAAAAACTATTCTGCCTCTGAGAAAGACTGCCTGGCTATTATATGGGCGATTTCAAAATTTCGCGCATACGTGTATGGAAGGCCATTCAAGGTTGTAACAGACCACCATGCGCTGTGTTGGCTCGCCAATTTGAAGGACCCCTCTGGCCGTCTTGGGCGGTAGAGCTTGCGCCTGCAGGAGTTCGACGTTACAGTCGTTTATAAATCCGGCAGGAAACACTCCGACGCCGACTGCCTGTCCCGCGCCCCCGTCAACCCACCACCACAAGACTCTGATGAAGACAGCGCGTACTTCGGGATCGTGACGGGGAGCGACCTAGCCGCCCAGCAGCGTGCCGACCCCGACTTACGCGTCATAATCTAGTACCTCGAGGGATGCAACGTTGCCGTTCCTAGGACCTTCAAACGCAGCTCACCAGCATTCAGCCTCAGAAACTCCGTCCTTGTGAAGAAGAATTTCAGCCCCGGAACAAGAGCGAATTACCTTCTCGTCATCCCCGCGGACCTTCGTGACGAAATTTTGGAAGCGTGCCACGACGACCCGTCTTCCGGACATCTGGGCACAGCCCGCACTATTGGAAAAATCAAGGGGAGGTACTACTGGCCCGGCCTTACCTCTGACGTCACCCACTACGTCCGGAGCTGCCGTGACTGCCAGCGACGAAAACCGCCACCGACAAGACCCGCCGGACTTCTGCAACCGATCGCCGTCCCAGCAAGACCATTTCAACAGATTGGAATGGACCTTTTAGGCCCGTTCCCTACGTCACGATCACAGAACAAGTGGATTGTCGTAGCGACAGACTACATGCCGCGCTACGCAGAGACCGCCGCTCTTCCGAGGGGGACTTCACAAGAAGTGGCGAAGTTCTTTATAAGCCAAGTTGTGCTGCGACATGGAGCCCCGGAAGTCCTAATCACAGACCGCGGAACGGCATTTACTGCGGAGCTGATGCAAGGAGTATTACGCTACAGCAACACGGATCACCGAAGAACGACGGCGTACCACCCCCAAACGAACGGACTAACGGAACGTCTGAACAAGACAATCGCAGATATGCTGTCAATGTACGTTGACGTTGAACCTAAGACTTGGGACGAAGTGCTCCCGTATGTCACGTTTGCGTACAACACGGCTATCCAGGAGACGACGCAGCTGACGCCGTTCGAGCTTGTCTACGGTAGAAGTCCGACTATGATGCTCGACGCCATGCTTCCGCACGTAGAAGACGACGACCTCAACGCCGACGTATATGGATATCTTCAACGTGCGGAGGAGGCCCGCCAGCTCGCTCGAGTTCGTATAACGGACCAGCAGCTGGTGCATGCGGGCCGCTACAACCTCCGACGCCGAGACGCCGAGTACCACCCAGACGACCGTGTGTGGGTTTGGATTCCCATCCGACGACGCTGACTCAGTGAGAAGCTCCTGCGACGGTATTTTGGACCGTACAAGATTCTACGACGTGTTGGCCAACTCACCTACGAAGTGATCCCCGATGGTGACTCCGGCACATCACGACAACGCACGCGGCCTGAAGTGATTGATTGATTGTGGGGTTTAACGCGCCGACGCAACGCAGGCGATGAGGCGCGCCGTAGTGGAGGGCTCCGGATTAGTTTTGACCACCTGGGGATCTTTATCGTGCGCCGAAATCTCGTACACACGGGCGTTTTTGCTTTTCGCCTCCATCAGAAAAGCGGCCGCCGTGGCCGGGAATCGAACCCGCGACCTCGTGCTCAGCAGCGCAACGCCTTAGCCACTGAGCCACCGCGGCGGGTACGCGGCCTGAAGTCGTCCACGTGGTTCGCTTAAAACCTTTCTACGGACCATGACGAACTTCTATTTTCATTTGTTCGGACTGTCGCTTATGTTAGCATCGGGTCGATGCACTCTTAGAGGGGGGGGTAATGCGGCGAACCATACATTGGGTTTGTTTATTTGTGTTTTGCTTTTACCGCCCGGCTGCGCCGGTCTGTGTTATCTCTGCGCCAAGGGAAGCGCCTGTTCCATTCTTTCTTTCTGTGCCGCATGTGTTATCTGTTGTGATAGGGAGAGCATTCCGATCTAACGCGAACAGCCCAGAATAATCTTCTTGGATCTACTATGTTCTCGATGCGAATCGACGTTGCGAGAACCACGCGCGCCAAAAGATAAAAAGCCTGCAGTGCGGACGCCGGGGCATTCGATTCGACGACACTCGCCTGTGCAAGTCACTTTGTTGACCGCTGCTTCGCCGCCTCTGTATTCTTTTGAGTTGTTAGGGGAGCACAAGTTCGCTCCAATAAACGTGTTTCTCATTCAAGACAACTGCATCGTCCTTGTCTTCGTGACAATATGGTGATTAGTTATGATTAAAAAGTTCCTTTTTTGTGCCTTTTGCGCACGTTTTCTTAGAAAGTGGTACTAGTCACGTAGAATGAAGAAATTTATATGGCTGTTGCTTCCAGGATTTGTCAAATTTTCAGTTTTTATTGTAATTTATGCAGTGGCAAAGTACTTGCCATTGATTTTAGGATATACGTAGGGGTGTTTCACAGTATGAGCCCCAGCTCTGGTTAAGGTGCGTCCGTATCTCAGCTGTATGCGTAAGTAATAAAGTATTCTGTACGTTTCTTTGTAGCGGCAGGTTCGCCGTGCATAAAGAACACTTTTTTCTGTATACCTGTTTTTAAAGCGAAAGTACCTCGTTTACCTGAAGCGACGTCTTTTTGAGTGGTGGTATATTTGTTATATTTTTTTTTAAAACACTCAGAGCAATGTACCTTCTTTTAACGAATTATATGAAGATGACCTGAATTTTAGGTATTAGGAATGTGTTTTGAACTAGCAAACATGCAAGTAATCCACTTCATGTTCCAAACGTTTTGTACATCTCCTCCGCTTGAAATCAGCTCGAGACACTGAGATGCAGCTTATGCAGCTTACCACGCTTCGTTCTTTTATAGCTACATCCTCGATAGTTGCTTACACTTCTGTTCTCTTTTTCCTACGGTACTCAGGAGGTATATTTTGAATTTCCCCTTTCCAGGGTTTCTTACCGTAACCTCAAAGATCTTAATGATTGGAAAAATCTGGCAATTACAATAGGCCTTTCAAGACGCGTAACAGTCAAAGGAATATATCTTCATTCTAGAATTAAAGTTGGCTCGAGTAGCTTCGTTATTCTCACGTGTAACAACAAAACAGGTAATTCATCGTATTTCTTGTACAACTTTTGTTGCTTAGCAAAAGCTTAACGTTGTTATCCAAACTATGGCCAACATGAAGTACTTATCGTAGAGGAAACCAAATTCTTCGTCACAGTAAGAAGTAATGCAAGGTTATACAGCTTTTCATATGAAAATTTAGAAATTACACACCAGCTCGACAGGAGTTTTGGCTTGAAAGAAATGGCATACGAAAAAATAAAGGTACCTCTAGTTGCTGTTTGTGCGTTTTATATATGTTCAGTGATTTGGGGGAACACTGTCAGGTTCTTGGACTGTCCCTAGGATGCAGAAGCAATCGGGCACTTGCTTGTTGACAAGTAATAGCAGTCTATGGTTTTCGAATTATGTAGTAGACGAATGAACATTCTTTTTTTGCAAGTGGCTAGTGTCGCATAACCTCATATGTTATACAGAACCGTATGCACATGGTGTCAAAAGCACTTGGTAAAAGTGTACACGGTGATAGTCGTCTAAATACAATAGTTATTATGAAAACTTCGACTACATTTTCACGGCCATGTCTTTTTAACACAAGATAAGCTAAACAAATCGGCAGTAGACCTATAGAAACTCTTCCGCCATTGTCTAATTTTGTTATAATGCCTATAGTCTTCTGAGGTTGTGGGCAGTATTAGCACAAAAAAGCACCTATACAGCATGCTTTTCAATCATATCCATTCACGTCATGATTCTAAAACAGCGCAAGGGACAGGACAAGAAAAGCTTACAAGGACGGGAGATGACTGAAGACTAAATTTTATTGAAGGAAACAGCGAAATCTATACGAAAAAGCAAGAGCAACAGCAAAACGAGAAAGGCAAACAAAAGTAAAAATAAGATTATTAAACAGAGTTGTCACCCTCCACAGCCACGCCGCCCAAATACCATCTCTTTTGCATGCAGCGAGATTGAGGGCATGCTTACACATAAGTCATGCATTTTATCGATTGTAAACGCCACCGCAACTTCACGTGTGCGTTGATCCCAGTATCTCGTCACAAGCGAGGCGTGGTCAAGCTTAGGCGAGCAGCCACATTTTCAGCAATCAGTAGCGATGTTGCTCCCCTGGAACGTCTTGAGCGAATTAGTATGCTCACGTAGGCGATCGTTGATGCAACGCCCCGTATGCCGTACGTAGGACTTCCCGCTGGACAGTGGGACATTGTACACCACAAAGGGAATGTATTCCCTGTAGGGGCATTTATGCTTGACGTAGCAACCCCCCAAGCTACGGTCATTGATGTTGACCTTTCTGCGGATTTTGGGAAGCTTATTGGGGTGGAAAAAACCACTCTGACGCCGACCTTCCTTCCAGTTTTCATAAGCTTGTCTGACACCCGGTGCAAGTATCGGATGACGGCGACTCTTTCTTTTTCTTTGCTGCGGGTTTTCTCAGGCCTGCCTTCTCAAATCTTCTTCAGAAAGATTCCTGCAAGACGTTTGACCAACTGCTCGGCGACGCGACCTTTTGCTGGCGCAGATTGACAGCGAGGTTAACGATGAGTTGTGTGCCACCAAAATAACGAAGGTTTTTAGGTATGTCGACAATTTCTTGGTCCTTTACGAGTGCCCAGATGGTGTGACGTCGGTTGAAGAGGCTGACCATGCCTGCGGCATTTTCGAGTCGACTTTGTGGGGCTTGATTTTGACAAGGAAACTACCGATAAACTCCGAACTTTGATTCTTGGATTTATTTCCGCACCTTCACGGGCATCACGTCTGTTGGCAGTATTCCCGCAGTTCTCAGAAGAGCCTGCTGCCATTTTCATCGGCTCCCTCAAAAGTGGTTGAGCGAGGAATCGCCCAAAGCGCCCTGCGGAATGCCCTACACCGAAGGTGCCACCACCTTGTATCAGAGAGCTTCAAAGCGCAACACTCGCGACTAAAAGAGGCGGGCTTCCCGAGCAGTTGGTCAAAAGTCTGACATGAGCCTTTCTGTAGGAGATCCAAGAAGGCAGGCCTGATAAAACCCACGACAACAAAAAAGAAACAGTCGCCGTCATCCCTAACTTGCACCGGGTGTCAGACAAGCTTATAAAAACTGAAAGCAAGAACGGCGTCACAGTGGTTTTTTTTCTCCCGCGATAAGCTTTCCAAACTCCGCAGAAAGGTCACCATCAATGACCGTAGCTTGGGAGGTTGCAACGTCAAGCATAAATGCCCCTACAGGGAATGCAGTCTCTCTGTGGTGTACAATGTCCCATTGTCCATCGGGAAGTCCTACGCAGGGCAGACGGGGCGTTGCATCAACGATAGCCTATGTAAGCCTGCTAATCGCTCAAGACATTCCAGGGTAGCAACCTCGCTACTCATTGCGGAAAGAAAGGCTGCTCGCCTAAGCTTGACTACGCCTCGATTGTGACCAGATACCCGGATAAACGCACACGTGAATTTGCGGAGGCGATTACAATATATAAAATGCAGGACTCGTGTGTAAGTATGCCGTCAATGTCGCTGGATGCAAAAGAGATGAGTTATTTGGGCGGCGTGGCTGCGGAGGGTGACACTTCTGTTGAATAATTTTATTGTAACTTTTGTTTGCCTTTCTTGCTTTGGTTTTGCTCTTGCTTTTTCTTATATATTTTGTTGTTTCTTTCAATAAAATTTAGTCTTCAGTCAGCGCCCGTCCTTGTCAGCTTTCTCGTCCTGTCCCTTGCGCTGTTTTAATCATAAACCAATCGGCATGTGCTCCAGCGAATGTGTCCGACCTTTATGTTAAGTGTATCTACTAAATTTGTGTAGTTAAGCACTGTGATTCAAAGATTGGTCCGACCTAGCAAACTTACGTAAATTGGTTAGCTATTAAGAACTTCTCATGTTTTACAAACTTAAGTTCTGTAAAATCTCCACCATAACAAAACTAATACATTCGCAAATTTTGCGTCATGCAAAATTTCAATTGCGCCCCTATTTGCATTCAACATGTGCTAACAGGGGTTGTCATACTACCTCACAGTGTAAACTTCTAAGAAATTTCGAGGTACATACTGGTTCTCACAAGCAGTAATAATTAGCAATCCCTCACGTTAGTTGTCACAATGGTTCTAAGATGCATCTCGTTTCATTTGTTATGATAGTACGTGAGCTCTAGAAAAGTTCAGTAGAACTGGAGGCACAATTACAGAACAAAGATTTGTTCCCTTTTCTTCCAGGCTTTCCTTTTTAGCAGAAAGTGCAAGTGGACGGAGACATCGGGGTCCAAGGCCTGGCAAAAAGTATAGACATCTTGCTCCGTAGCCATATCGCTCATATAGAGATGTTTTTGTAGCAAACAAGTTGCGCAAGTAACCTCGCATAAGACATATTATGCGGAAAGCAAATCGCTTTTTCTATTTCAATAGAAAAAGAAATTATTTCGAAAGCATGAGTGTTTAATTACCGAAAGCGTCCCCATGTAGTTGCTATTATCTTTTTGATTTGTGTCTTTGTCTTCTTTACTTGATCACTTGCGCTTCGAACATACGGTCACTTTAATCACCGAGCTAAGCGGGAATATAGCGCAGCCGTACTTCCTGCTACCCTAAGTTACATCTTATGAAATTTTTATTCGCCAAAGACTGATGTAGGCGTCAGTAGGAGTCCCTAACACAAATTTTTAGTCAAAAACCATGACGCGTCTACTAGGTTCCAGCTTCTTAATTTTGCTTTCCGGTTTTTATTTTGTTCAGTTTTTTTGTTCCGTTTTTTGTTGTCAATATTCAGTGCCCGCGAATTGCGAACCGAGCAACTTACCTACTGCTTTCAGTTAAATATTGTCACAACCGTTTAGTGTTTGGAAGTTGCCCGCGTTGAAAACCCACCCTTGCTCTGTTTCGGAAGCATTTCTGAGGTATTACCTCCACTTATGGCGATTCTTTCTCAAAAAATACCACAAAACCATCGGCTTAAATGGGTTAACCATTGTTTACAGCGGCCCCCACAGAAATTGTTGTTCCATATTGAACGACACTTCAGTGTACGCACGTTCTGATGCTACATTAGTGTGCCATAAATTTTTTACTGAGAAATAATTACGTATATAATAGATTTTTTGTGCCATCTTGTCATGCTAACCCCGCTAATCAGTGCACCAGGTTGGTCGCTACAAGGCTAAACAACAGTTAGATACGATAGCTCTTTGAGGTGCTGCGACTTACGCGAGCTCTAAACGATGCAGCGATGGCAACACCACGCCTTCATTTCAACATTTTTGCATTTTCTCTCCGATTCGCTGCTAATTATGGCAGAAAAAAGGGTGCAGGAAAAAATTAAATGCTCAGGACCACCAAATACACCAGATGAGACCAGCCCTCAAAGCATGGAGCATGTTTACATATCATGTCGACCTATTTCTGTAAAATGCTCGAACTACCTTGAATCGCGGCAAACAGTCCTGAATTACAGAATGGCGTATTTTTCACTTGATAATAAAATTATATCAATGAAGCGTTACAAAATACTGGCCCATATAACTCGGTTGTGTCTCTTGTTAATATTTTCACCGCAATCTTTGGAGCAGTAGTATAACAAAATAAAAGGTCAATGCTGGTAAGCTAGTGAACGTAGTGTTTACCGCAGCGTCTCCTGCTAAACTTTACAAAAGTATTTATTTATCTTGCTACTACAGCTCGGAACCAATTTCAAACCTAACGGTTTTTTATATTCAACAATGCGTTTGAACTCGTTTCTGCCAGTTCAATAGCGCATTTATGGATTGTTCTTAACATACATATAACATCTGGTGCTTTTTGGAGTAGCATACTTTGGCCAAACACTGTGGGTTGTGTTAACGCAAAAATCAACGATTTGAACTAGCAAAGTCGACAGTTCTGTATAGATTTGTTTTAGGGCTTAAAATTACTTCAGATGCAATGAGAAATTATCTGTTTTATCCGGAATCAAAATACAAACAGATGACTATGTGACGTACCGTACTGTGATATTTACCTTGTCCTACTGTATATGAGTTACCGTATGTCACCCTCATGGCGGCCACTCTGGCGTCGCAAATTCTGCAGCAAAAATTCAGCAGCATTACTTCACGTTACACATTGGGAACTGGGGTTAAATCCAACACAGGGGTTAGGATGTGCATTCAAGCAAATAAAAACGCAGCACTTTATCATCGGTATTTGTCTCGATCACATGAAAAATAATTGCCTCATTCGAATATCCAGGCGCCGTGCTTAGGGAACACCTCACGTTTAATTGCTCGTTTACATTACCTTAACGGGCCCTACAGCACTAACCTCAGACAACTCGAAATGTATTTTAGGGTAATGTTCATTGTCCCAGCAATCTCTCCCGCAAGAAATATGAACATCCATTCACTATTACCGAAGCTACGCGCGATGAAAAAGCGCCCATAATTGTTCCCTCTCAAGTCGACGGTGGACTAGATGACGAAAGATGCGTGCTCTCCCCCGGAGATGGGGGCGGCTCTTCGCGATCTCTTCGGCGGCCTTCGGTGTATCACAGGCCAAGATATTTTCTCTTTCTCTACAACATGGAATAGTTCATTTCTGTTATGATGCAAAAAAAGAAGCATCGATGCCTGCTCGCAGGCAAGTAGGCGCTCAGTCTGGCAGGGCCTTTGGCGGCCGTCTCTGGGGTGAGTCGCGTTGTCGGTGTAACCGAGTGAACGATGGCAAGACCAACGAATGAAAGAAAAAAGCGAACGATGAAACAAAGCAAAGAAAGCAGAGTGTCGCAAAATTGGGAGGGGAGGTTAGTTCACCGTGGCGGCGCGAGCCAGCGATCTCCGAAAGTGTGCGGTGGGTGACAGGAGGGGGCAGTATACTCTGCCCGCACCAGCCGCTCGACGTGAGGGGGGCTTGCGCGTGACTACGATGTGCGTTCGCTTAAGACGCAGTTCGCGGTCCCTTCCTGGTACGCACTTCGCACCGCCGACGCAGAGGCGCATCATCGCTGCCGTCGAGAGAACTCACGAGTGAGTGCTGCCTCAGCGCACTGCTGCTGCACCCAAATATCGCATAAGGAAGTATCGCAATCGCCAGTCAAAATTTTTAAGCAATAAACGGTCATTTTCGAGTGGGCTGGTTTACACAGAGATAAGGAATTCATCACTCAACCTCCGCGCGCACTCAAGACAGAAAAGAAACGCCAGAATTCTTCGTACAGGATTAAGCACAGAAGGGGTTGGTGCACAGCGCCGACAATGGTGGATCGCACACAAATATTCGAAAAATGCACCTTTAATTCGACGAATAACAACCAATAAGAGAGTAACCGCTGTAAGCAGGCAATCACAGTCGTTCAATGGAATCGACGGCTGGGCTAGTTGGTATCCGTTCATCCTAAACAGCGCTTAAAACACGCTTTCTCGTCGTTATGTTGTTAAGCCTTGTTTGGGATGAACGAATCACATTGGTGCATAATAAGGGAAACTCAAGACAGCCCTGTTGGTTTTTCAGGGTCTTTCCCACCAATAAGCGAGCTTACCGCTTGACGTGCATCCGTAATATTTGGCTCAGATATCCCTGGCAGTGTACTATGAAGGTCGCGCAGCTTTCCTTTCACTGCTCAACGATTGTTGCAGGGTCACTTTTACAAAGCTGCGAGAGTATTTGCTTCGCTCAATTTAAACCCGTGACGCTGTTTCTGTGATCAAACAGTGGTTGCTATGCTGTCGTAAAACCCCACCAAAAATATTCTGGCATCCTGACCACAAGAATTCAAAATGAAATTTCAATACGCAAACATTCTCTTTGCGGATTTGAAAGGGTGAAAATGAAAGGCTAAATGGTGGGTTTTCGTAACGAACTATTTTCTCTGATTTCCTTGCTCCTCACAACTTCTCCCCTAATATGTACTCCTCTAACCTCCCTCAGTTCTTCTCTCCTCCACCGTCTTGCTCCAATTCGAGTAACTTTTTTCTAAAGTGTATCTTTCTTCCCCACCTACTGCTCTCCAGCCTTCCTTTCTTCCATTTCGTTAGGTTTTTCTCCTTAAATTACATAAAATTCTTTGTCTATGCGTGCTAACGCCATCCATCCTTGTTTCTCTACCTCCTCCACTCGCCCTTCCGCTGGTGCTTTCTACCTAGACATTCGAGCTGATCCACCTGCCTTCTATTACCCTGCTTTTCCTCACCCATTCCAGTAATTTTTACTACCCCTTCTCTGGTTCTATTTTGCCTTGTCATTCTATTTTACAGTTTATCCTCACTACTACTTTGCTTCTGCTCCGCCACTCTTTTCTATAGCTCAATCGACACCTTGTCTGTACTGCAGCACGACGTGGTAAGGTGGAACAGCTAGCCATGCCAAGCCTGTCAACGAAGTCACGGGATTGGCATCGCAACTTCACCGACCTGCCCACACTGTCCTGCAAAGAAACACTCGCGCATGCGCTGTGCGAATGTTTGCACATTTGCAGGCCTGAGCCGCGGCTACAGCGTCGTACCGGGAAATGGAACTGCCGGCATGCACCCCTTCGATCCCGTTGATTCCAGACTTTTGCCCTTCAAGTCGCGAAAATTCATTCCGTGCCCTCGTGAAAATTTTAAGGGACGGGAGTAGTCGGAGCTATAAGGCAGCCAGTGCTGCCCGTGCTGTGCGGCTTGTAAATAATCATCTCTTCTCCTCCTTTTCTATTCTCTTTTCTCTCTATCATCCTCCTATACTCAGTGTTAAATGAGGTGCGCTCACCCAGAAAGGCAGTTATCTGCTGGGTCATTTTCGGTATGGAACTAACACTTCCAGCGAACTTTAACACAGGACGAAGAAGGAAAAGACGAAACACACGCCATCTATCCCTTCGACTTTCAGTCTTTTCCTTCTTCGACTGTGTTAAAGTTCGCTAGAAGTATGAGTTCAACAGTCAGTAACCAACTCGCCCAACCCTCTGTTTAATTGTGATTTTTCCCTTTCTCCTTTAATAAACAACACAAAAGACAGACAGACAGACAGACACACAGACAGACAGACAGACAGACAGGCAGACAGACAGACAGACAGACAGACAGACAGACAGACAGACAGACAGACAGACAGACAGACAGACAGACAGACACACACACAGACACACAGACAGACATAAGATGATACTTTGATATTACCGGCGAACTCGTCTCCATCCACTTCATTTGTTTTCTCTTCTTCTTCACCATCGTCTTCTTGCTGTTTTTTTTTTCAATACTACGCTCCCTCGGCTCTCTCACGGGAGTCAATTCTATTTGGCTACGTATTTTAAAGCAAAGATTTTTACTTTATCAGCCAACTGTTTCTGCGCGCCGTGCGGGTCAAGAAACACCCAACGCGGCCTTGGAGGGCAAGCGCTGTTTTCAGTCACGGAGAACATTGTAGATGGCGGGCCAAATGTTTGCCCAGCATTGCCCGCGTGCAGGTGCCTGCTTACAGCGGTAAGCGCGTCGGCGGGACGACCTTGTCGTCTGCTTTAGCGACGCTTGTTTTGGGCCTTTTTCGGCGCAGTTTCGTGTCCATTTCGTGCTTCATTCGGATTCAACTTAAATTGAGGACGACTCAGCAAGCAATGGAACTCAAGATGAAAGGTGTAACATTAAGGGGCAAGAAGAGAGCGGAGTGAGTCAGGCAACAAACGCGTGTTAAGGACATGTTAGTAGAAATTAAGAAGAATAAATGAAGGTGGGCAGGGCATGTAATGCAAAGGCAGGATAACCATTGGTAATTAAAGTTAACAGAGTGGATCCCTAGAGAAGGGAAGCGTTGCAGGGAGCCGCAGTAAGTTAGATGGGCATACGAGATGAAGAAGTCTGCGGGGATAAATTGGTCGCAGTTAGCACAGGACCGGGATAATTGGAGATAAATGGAAGAGACCTCTGCCCGGCAGTGGGCGTATATAGGCTGATGATACTGATGATGATGATGATTGTCTTGTTCGGCAGCACCTCCTGGGTAACCCGCACCCGATGGAATTAAGTAGTCGAACGGCAAAGATATATGCTCGATTGATTGATTGATTGATTGATTCTGGGGTTTAACGCGCCGACGCAACGCAGGCGATGAGGCGCGCCGTAGTGGAGGGCTCCGGATTAATTTTGACCACCTGGGGATCTTTATCGTGCGCCGAAATCTCGTACACACGGGCGTTTTTGCTTTTCGCCTCCATCAGAAAAGCGGCCGCCGCGGCCGGGAATCGAACCCGCGACCTCGTGCTCAGCAGCGCAACGCCTTAGCCACTGAGCCACCGCGGCGGGTCAAAGATATATGCTAAGGATTGGTTTGCAGGGGGGGGGGGGGACACAATGTAGCGAACACCCACAGAATTGTGGCCGCGCTAGACATAAACGCTACCTTTTGCGCACTGCTTGCCACGAACGGGACTCTGTTGTCGAAATTGGTGAATACCAATTCGGTTGTGTTTTAAGAGGTATTACAAAAGGCAAAGGAGCCACTTGTTATGATAAATAGTGATCATAACATTTCCCTCAGTTTTCTCGCAATTCTCAAGCTTGCTGAAGTAACATTTTAAAATCGGTATAAATGGGGACCACTAAGATCACGTGTCAAATTATTTCGGTGTCTGCGCTTGTGTCGTGCGGTGCTGTAGCCCCGAGCTAGCACATCAGCATGGCTAGGTTCCGTTGTCTCACCCTTCCGAAGACACTTCTCTCCGTTTTCCTTCTGCCGATGCACGGCCGGTTTCCAGCGGTGGTGTCCACCGTTCTAGCCGGGCCATGGCTGACGCTGGTGCTTTCGGGACGCCGTCCCCGTGAATTCGAGGTAACGGCTGGCGGAATCTCTGGTTTCACTCTTTGTACAGCCACATGTGTGAATTTAAGTGACGTCGCATGGGCAGTTGTGGCTGTTGTTTAAAGTTTTGAGTTGCAATCTCCTTCACAGGAGATTGCAAGAGTTTACGCCAGACGAGAAAAACTCACAGTGTGAATGAGACCCTGCAAAAAAAACCTGGGGGTTTAAAGGGCTCCGGGAAGAAAAATAAGCAAATATATCTATACTACTAGAAAAATACCAAAATGCAAAATATTTACAGCAACGTGAAGCTACCAGATAAAGTCATAGTGCGAGGTGCACGCAGAATCATTGCAGCATTGATGCATGCGCTAGCATAAACAGAATAAAGCAGTCCGTAACAGTGCCACGGAAAGAGAAAAACGTTATCTCTATTACTAAAGTTCTAATAACTGTGTCGTTTGTGTGAGGCAGTGACGAAGGCAATCGAGCAGTGAATAGTGAAAGCGAAGCTCCGAAGCGCGGACGCTAGGTTGGTCAGGAACAAACGCAGTTCTCTTAGGGCTGTCCCATTTGGCATGCAATAGCTTGCCAATACGTTCATGAGGTGTCATGAACTAGGCTTCGCCCGATGAGGGTGCGAATTCTACCATAGCTGGAGCCTAATTTCATGAGAGAGGGCTGGGGCACACCCTGGCGGGCGTCTCCCACGGTGTGCCTACATAGCCGTAATGCCTAGGTTGGGGGGACTTACCGGCTCTATAGGCCTCGGCCTGAGACGGTGGCCCTTCCAAATCTTCCGGAAAACACGCCCCTGCCTCCGGCAGGACTGCCTCCTCTTCCTTTTTTTCTTGCAGCACTTCGCAATATTTTCTGTTCTTGTCATCTTTACCTTATTACCTCATTAGGCTACTGCTCACATTTACAGACGTTGTGCAGCACATTCCTAAGTATTTAGGGTTACTTAAATTTTGCAGATACACCAACGTTGTGTCATTTCATTGCGGATTCTGTACCGATGCGCTTTGTGTCCCAGGCATTCGTCAGACTGTCTGCGATAGCCTGCGATCTAGGGGCCCCGTGTTTGGGGTTGGAAATAATATAAGCTATATTATGCGTATGGCACGTTGCCACCAAACACAGAAGATATTCATGGCTGCGGACGAATAGGCCAGTGCTGCTGAGGTTGTTTTGTGTCTTGATGTGTGCTTCTTCCCAAGAAAACATTCCCGAGTACGTACATACGCCACAACTCATTTTCATAGCCATATTGGTAAAGTTCATGGGAAACCAGTGGTGACCCATTTCTCACTTTTTTAAACCTGCGGAGTGGCGATACGTCTCTCAAGAATTTGTAGCAGTTCGTCATATTCTTTTAAATTACGCAATCGTAATGTGTGAATGGCTAGGTCACCATACACGGCTATCAAAGTTAAGTCAGCACGTTTTTTTTTTTTTTAATTAGGCGCCCATATCTTCGTGAAAACTACCAGTACAGTTAGGGTATGCACTAAGAAGGACACAAAATGAGGCGTTATAATTGATGCCGGTGGCCAAATAAAAAAATTTACTAATTAACATTGCATTGGCTACGGTAAGAAGGCGTGTTTGCATTGAAACGTTACACGGAATCGTGTTTGTACCATTTCTCATTTGACCGAATTTTCCTAGCCCATCCGTAGTCCGAGATATAGAAGTGCAATGTTTAATTGATTACGCATGCAAGGCAGCGAGAACCAGCGCAAAGCTCCTCCCTTTTGCGACGTGCGTACAGTGCATGGGGTTTAGTTCGACAACGGGTTTTGAGGCATAGGAAAAAGTGATAACTTGCGCCCTTTCAGTCTTGGCTTACGTAACAGCAAACTGCAGCGCTCGGAACCGATTTTGTTCCGTGGCTTAGCCAGACGAGAGTGAAAGTTATCGCTTCTGCCTGTACATCCGCCCTGTTGTCAAACTATACACCAGATGTCACGAAATGGGCCAGCTTTGCGCCAGTTCTCGTGGCCTTGCATGCGTAATATTGCGAACGGCAATTTAAACTTGTCAGTTCAACATCTGGGAGTGCGGATGGACTACAAGAATTTTGCGAAATGAAACAGCGTAGAAACACGATTCCGACTAACTGTTCAATAGAAACATGCGTGCTTACAGCAGCCACTGGAAAGTTAATTATTCAATTTTAACTATATAGGCCATCCACGTCAATAATGACACCTCATTCTGTGTCCCCCTGGGTGCATAACGTTACTGTAGAGGTGTCCTTTGTGTAGGTCTAAGCCCATCAACATTACAAGCCTGTCGACTGAATTTTGATCCCCCTGTATATAAACACCATGTAACACTTGACATGCAGGGTAGCTATTCTGTCGTGGAAGAACAGCACTATGTGTTGCTAGTGGGAGTAAGAATATAATCAATATTTCTTAGAGAAATCCTGCCACGTAGTTTGTCAGGCACAGATCTAAAAACCACCATGAGTAAAAATGGGGGAGTGGTCTACTTTATGGATACCTCTTATCCATTCATTCTAAGTATAATTCCCGCATAATTTTCAATTTTTGTTTTTGTGTGGTAGTGACCCGTCCTGTGTGTTTGCTCAAACTTCCCCTTTTTTGTTAAATTTTGATGGTATTTTTGTCCAAATTGTGAACTTGAGGAATGCGTAAAGGTATATTTCTCAAATTCGGGCTTCACCTATTTCAGGCACACAAGTTCTGACTATATTGCAACCGGTTCACAAGTAATTTTATGTTTTTAAATTATCTATTCTATGTGAAAAAACAAGAAAATAACTTGAAGTGTTTATTTTTAGCTTGGGTTTTGGACCCACGTCTGTATTCTTGGTGACAAGACATGGTGGAGGCGTTAAAACTATTGTTCTCTTGCAAAACAAAACCAAAACGGTTAGTATGACTCTACCAGGAAATTGGCTCGCTCACTCAGCTTGTCTTATGCCCGTAAGTAATGAACTTTTGCTTTCTTACTCTTATTATAACTGCCCAATATTTACCCCAGATACAGAATATATGTTTCGGTATTGTTCCATTGCCTAATACAAAGCAACGTTGCGTTTTCCCGCTGTGAAATTTTTCAAGCTGAATACACATTTTCCATGCTCAGAAACTCTGAACATCGCCTCCTGTATTTTTACAATGCCAAACGCATCAGCCCGAACCGGCCAACAAAGCCCTCTCCTTCTACTCCGCCACTCTCCCGCAATCGGTAGCCTTCCCAGCGCTTGAGTCATGTGACCAGTTAAGCTCGGAGCGACGCGTTGTGGAGAGTTGCAACGTTGCAAAACATGCTCCACCGCGTCTCTCAACTTTCTAGCGCTCGCGCGAGCACCATTTCTTTCACAATCTTAAACATCGTTTGCCTTGGCAAACAGGCACAAGCCACTCTGCAAGTTAGTTACGGTTGCGTGATCCCGGTTCAGCTCGGGGCCCCACCTTGCGACATGTGGTCACTGCAAGCGTACCACTCACTCCCATTGAGAAGCGCGCGATGCGTTTGACATTCTAAAAATACAGGAGGCAATGCTCCGAGTCAAGCATACATGTTCAATCTGTTTCCATGCGTAAACAATATCTTAGTACGCAAAGTACACCATAGAAAAGGCAGGTACGGGCACCAATCCATAATTTTTTAATGTCCGTCCACGTAACGCATGACGAAGTGGTAAATAATTGAATGTGTTTAGAGATAAGGCAGTTTTAGTTTCACGAGCGTGAAGAGTTCATGAACGCAAACGTATCAACTATGCGTAGTCCACCCGCATGTAGTTTGAAACTGTTGCAGCTACACGCACCTGGATGCCTAGTGCTAGCTACGAACAGACAGCGACACAGCGGTAGCCACTCGTGATCTCGCGAGTCCGTTGCTGTGACGAGGACAAACACTACTTGTCCAAGTATAAAAGCTCAAAAATAACTCCTCTGTCTGAAAAACAAACGCTGTTTATCGGTTTCAACTTTAAGCGAAGGTAAAAATGTCGAATTGAGGGGAAAATCAACAGCTTAGAACATGACATCGCACCGAGGGATTAGCGACGGAGCCGTTTTAACTGTGAAACGAGAAGGCAGAGATCGGCTATGTTGTTCAACCCTTGCGCTGGAGTTTTGGCGACATGCAGCGCCCCTAGCTGCTGACGCCTCTGGGTGATACAAAAGCAGACGACCCTCGCCGGCCTGCATGTGTTTTCAATTACAAGCCAGAGCGAAAGTTGCTTGTACCTAAGTAAATCGCATTGTGGGGCATTTACGTGACTGCAAACTGAATAAAATGCCCTTAAAGTAGTTGCAGGGGCTAAACAAAATAATATCCGCTACAACATGCCCATTTATCGGCTTTCTTTTGAGCGAGCTGTCGCGATCTTAGCGACGCGGGACAGTATCCCCAAGTCCGGTCGTCTAACTTCCTGACGATCCTTATTGTTCTTTATTCTTGCGTACCGTTGACAAGGAAACGGTTGGAAAGTATTCCATCAACAGAGAATGTGGCTACTGTAAATGGTTGCTTCAGCGGGAGCATATGCAAGACGACGAGAGAAGCGCAGCCGACTCAGCTGACACTGCTGGCCTGGCATCGCCTTGAAAACGAGTGGAAATTTTATTTTGTATTTTCGCAAACTAAATGATTTTTGCTTAACATTTTACGCCATACGATTTACGAACGGCAGGGTACATGTATACTAGACCGTAGATGAGGCGTGAAATAAACAAATTAGGCGCAATTAAACGACGCAAAACAAGCACCAAATCGCATAACACACTCACGTATACACGGTACGTGGTCCAAATACTTACACGCGATCGTCACTGACTGTGTTGGTTATATCTACTGCAAAGGTCGGCAACCTACAGCCCGCGGGCCGAATGTGGGCCGCAGGGCTATATTATGCGGCCCATAGCACGTCGTCAGAACCCCTTTCATCCCCCATCACTAACAACCTGCACACCGACACGCCAGTTTTGACCTTAAGTAGTGTTTGACGGCGAGACAAGGACATAAAATTTATCGCTTCCAGCTGCATTGTTCCCCATATTCACCAGAATATTGTCACATATTATTGGCAATCCGCTGAATTTTTTCTCTTTGCCTTCAAAGCCACCCTCCCACCTTATTTGACATCCAGCCCTCCACCGTGTCGACTTCATGCAACTCCGCACTACACCTGAATACGTTGCCCACTCTTATTCTAGTCTGTTAACTGCGAACGGGGGTATATGATGCACGAGCGTAAATAAAGTGAGATCAAAGAAGGAAACAGAACGGCCACTCAGGTCACCCGACCACTTTGTTTTACGGCAACTACTTTTGGAATCACAAACATACTTCACGCTTCTGACGCTGGCTGCATTTTGTGACTGAGCCATGGAAAAAACGGCAAGCTAGCGCTGCAATATGTATTCGTAACGATGACGCAAACCAGTGGTGTTTATTGAAAATGAACGCATAAGTGCGCAGGCACGTACGCAAAAGCACGGCTCTCCGTAGTGGGCCAGCCTGGGTCCGTGAGACTCGCTTGCTTTTACGCGCGATTATGCTGATCGCGTTACTCCCCTTGTTTAATCCGGTGTAGTTGAGAAGTCCTTGTCACTGAGTGTATTAGTATAAACAAGAAGCTTTCACTTCAAATTTCACTTCATATACGACCGTCCCAGCACTTTCGCCGACGCTGTAAACGTATTTAGCGCTCCAAAGCGTTTTTCCATAATGCCAAGTTGATCGCCGGACGAGATAGGGCGCACCGGGGTTGGGTTGGAGCCCATGTCGCAAAACAATCGGGAGTATCGAGCTCATTTTGCTTCTGTCAACACGGGGTCCTATGGGGCCCCTGCAGCTTTGTATTACCCGGAAATTCTGCTTGGAAATCGGTTTCGCAGCGCCCCCCAGGCAGCGCAGGAGGCCTCTACGCACGGAAGCAACGTCAACACCGCCACGCAAAACTTCGAACCTCACGTATTTCCGTGAGCCTCCCGTGGTCCATTTCAGTTCTGAGCATGCACACTGATCACCCGTGAAAGTTCTACGTACGGGGAGCTTCAACGTACGCGTAACTAAAATGGTCTAGTATAACGTAAGGCGTTGAAACACCCGCGTGAAGTGAAGTTTGCGTCAGTCAGAAGTAGAGAACTTTGCTGAGATGGCTGTGAGGTTAATTAACCGATATTTTATGTCCGTCCTGCGCATGAACACTTTCGGGAAACTGAGAAATGCCCGCATATTTTATGAAAAACCGGAGGAAGGAGCATGCTGCCCCCTAGCTTTGATGTTCGAAGGAGAAGGAGGAGCAAAAAAATCAGTCAGCTTGCACAACCGTGGAAGCCTGATGTCAAGCACAGCTGTGTTCTCAGCTAAACTTGACGAGCGACATATAAGCCAGTCCGAACATTTTACCCTCGGTATAAATTTGGCGCTCGTCAGTAGAAGTCGAAATCAAACGAAAAGTAATGTATCCGACTGCCTTATTTGTACAGTGCTTTTTTTCAGTCATCGTATACTTCATGCTCTATCCGACTGCCTTATTTGTACAGTGCTTTTTTTCAGTCTTCGTATACTTCAACCTCAGCCGCCATGTCTTCGTTGAGCGCTCCCGCCCCATTGAAGCCCTGCACTACTTTGTCTTCGTCTTGTTCTCCTTGGTGATTGCATTTTCGCTTCGGAGCACGACGCCCTTCCTAGGCTCCGAGTTTTATGATTGCACCTTGTTAAGAGTTCAACACGGAGCGAGTGACGCCAGGAGCGCATGATAGTCGTTTTGTCGGCCACGCTGTTTACTCGAACGCTGACTGGAACGTGCGCTTGGTGTTGTTGTTGTCGTTTTGCAAGTTCCTCGCGTGGCGCAAGCCCACACTCAAGCCTTGGCGACTGCGCGCCTTCTTCAAGGGGCACGCGCCACGTGAACTCGGTATTTTCTGGGTATTTGGTCCGTTCATGGACGGCGCCACAAAGAGCTTAAACACCTCTGCTAATACAATTTATTTAAACGCAACATTAGGCATCGAGGGCACCCCAGGCCAGATGTGCGACAGCCATTTGTTCCATCATTTGGTCCGAGGTTAGCCAAGCCCGCCACATTGGAGGAAGACGCTACGAAAATTGGGGGGACTGTATTGCAATTATGCAATGGAAAATGCAATGTACAAAATAAGTGCAGCGTTTATCACGATTCCTGCATTCGGGGGAGTGCCGGATACGCTAATGAAAGGAAAGAGCAAAGGTAGAAGTGTGTTCTTATGCATACGACGTGCGACGAAGGAGGCGCAGTTGCATTGTGGTTAGAGATTTTTATAGAACAGACATTTTACGAAGAATTTTCCTGGTGTTGTTATGGTGATGCTTAATATCTTGGTTGTAGTAGAGTGTAGTGTCTCTCAAGGGTGGAGACGGCCAGGGAGTCCCAGGCGCCTGCTGCAAAAGGTCGCAAGCGAGACAACGTAACACCTCGATGCCTGGGATTCAGGCGTGACCAGGATTCCACCTCTGTTTGACAGTGTTTGGACGTTGTTTCGTACAAGCTTTATACAGATCATCCTTAAATTGTACAGAAATCTCACCTATGTGAATGGCGCGGTTGGCTTGCAATGAATCAGTGCATATGTTTTATCGCAAGGGCTTATGGAGAGTTGGGCAGAGGTCGTGAGTACGAGTATTTTGAGTTCCTCTGGTATCAGCTGTAGAAGGGGGATTATTGAAAGAGTCAAGGGCGTGTGTGACTACGTTTTTGCCACTTGCAATTGAATATTGAGCTGCTTCAACCTGTGTGCATGATGCCTTCGTGTAGACTTTCATATTATCAATAGGTAGAATATGATTAGTAATGCCATCCGAACGTCTCCCTGCATTGGTATCAACTGCAACATTCTTTTGGGCTAGGAGCAATTCTGAATTTACCTAGGAGCACTGAAGAAGAGGTAACGACAGGGAGGTATGTAGGTACGAGAGCAACAAGGTGAAGTTTCGGGTGGCACTTGTTTCGTGCTAAAACGACGCACCTTTTGTCGGTTTTATGTTGCCTAGATCATCTGCGGGAAAAGCAGCGAGATAGAGGATAGATGTGAAGTGGAGGTATTTACGGAAGCGTTAACGTCAGATTGTATGCAGTCCATGAAGTGCTGCCTCAATCTGATCTTGGCGAGAATCAGAGAGAGGTGTGGAACTGTTTAAAGATTTTTGCATAGATCCAAGTCATGTAAGGCCTGCCTAATTTGACCGTCACGCAACCCACGTCTTTATTGACAATGGGGCGCACTAGATGCGTAAGCTGATTGCAAACTTTAACGGTTGTAGCCACATTGGCCTGAATAAATGAGTTATGGTAATGAAGTCAATGAACACGACAGAATAATACGCGAAAAACAGGGAGACCTGCCACTGTCGTCTAGGCGCTCATAGCCAGTTTAAGCCATGAGCAGCATTCGATTTTTTTTTGTGTGTGGGACCTAGCCATACTCACTTAAGATAAGTAGTGATTGAATCGATGCCTTGCAGCAAGCGGTCCTGTACTAACAGGGGAGACCCGAGATGCACCAAATAGTAGGCTGGTCTGCTTAGTATGTATGTATACTGTATGTGATAGATGCTAATCTACGAGATGAGGGAGGCTTTCCTACGTTTAACGGGGGATAGATTAGGAAAGTGTGGAGTAACATGCTTGAGGGAAAATGATCGGAGACAGAAGCAGAGAAACGGAACTTGGCCGTGCGTTTGCGCAGAAATGCGGTGACGTAGACTTCATTTTTGGTCCGCAACTGGTAGGGGCAACAGAATTTAGAAGGGAATCTTGGGCAAAGTTGCCGAATGATTTACCCACATTAGTGGCATATATGGCTTGAATCTCGGAAGAAGGCGAGGAGCGTTAATGTAGTGTAATATGAACAAGATTATGTCTTATGCAGACAGCCTTGCGGAAGCCAATTTGTTTAGGTGGGAAAAAATCTGGGGAATCAAAATGAACTTCGAGTGGAGTGAGAACCTACCGCTCCATCCGGGAGGATGTTGCATATAAAGTGAGGTATAAAGTGTCAGGTATGATTACTGGTGCGGGAATTTAAGATGTATAAGACTCATGTATGCAGCGCTGCGGGATATGCGTGCTCAGTTCACCCTGTAGTGTGTGTATAGATCGCTTGGGAAAAACACGTCCAGGAACATACGGCTCCTGAGCTTCGGGGCCCAGGGGTTGGGCGAAGGCAGTCTTGCGGTCCCCTGTTTCACCGGGGTTTGTGTAAATGCGCCATGAGGACTGGGAGGATGGTGAGGTTACACATGCTTCCGGTCAGTGTGACCAGCCCACCAGTGTGTGTGCTTCCGGCCGAGCTGTCGATATTTGCTTTAAAGTCAGCTGCCGGAATTGCCTGTTTTTTGGGTGTGAACGTTTCACTGGTTCAATATACCTAACCTGCATTCATATGCGGCTTTGTAGCTCATGTTGCCTCGCATTTGTTGTACGGGACAAGCCTTGTCGAATGTAGCATGGTTTCCACTGCAGTGGAAGCAAGGATGGAGGAACAAGGACGTTCACCTTGTGCGTAGAATTAGTTTGAGCAGCTTGGTCATCATTGATATTTCGAAGCGTGAGGGCACTTCGCACCCGCTGTCCACCTTCCTTCTAGCTTTATTACGACCCAATAAGCTTGTTCCAACGTGCGAGTAGAGAGGATTGTCGCATGCCATAATTCAAGGCTTTTTAAATGTTGGGCATCGTTATGTCCTGTCTGAATCCTGCAAGTGACACCAGCACACGTAACAGAGCCCTCTTATAGGCTTTGACGAAGTTAATACGTGCTTGAATAGATAATTGTGTTCATTTATATGTTTAAACATATAACAATCCCTGTCGGGATTCTCGCAAGAAGGCAACATTTGCAATACTGGTCAGAGTGTAAGAGAAACCGTGCATGCTCCAATACAGGTTAGAACATTCTTCTATATTAAAAACGGCATATATATTTCTCAGTACGAATCTCCTAAATAAATCACACTCATAAAATGATGATATTTAGATCGGTTGCAAATTTGATATTGATAGAGGGGACAAATCATGGTGACACGCTGTTAGGTTTTGTCTAGACCGGATCCAAAAAATCTGCCAAGCTCGTGGTGCCAGTTATACAGTTGCCTAGAGAATTCCATTGCCTTCTTGCTATTTGAAAGAAATACCACTTAAAATAGTCAAGGTTAAATCAGTACTCCTTTAGCCTGTGGAGATGTTAGAGCCTGATTACCCTTGTTTGATCGACTGATATGTAGTTTGATGTCTCTAGGTGGTCTGACTGTAGAGGGCTAGGTGGTGCTGGTAAACATCGCTACTGAGCAACCAATGGAGCGCGAAACAGATGCGTTCAGCCGCCTGTGTCCAGGAGGCTTCGGGCCTGCGCCGAATCCACGTCTTGCTTCATCAGGGCGAGTTGATGCTCCGGTGCTGAGCTCGGCAGCGCAAACTCCCAATGATCAAGGGCAGGGGTGGATGAGGGGGCGGTGGTGGGCACTGAATAAACAAGGTGGTACTTTCTCAGAGCGATCTCGCATTGTAGGCAGTTGAAAGGTAAAAGGGATAGACATATGTGGGAAGGGATAGTTTTTTCGCAGGAGGTTTCTGTTTGTGGACGCCGATATATATGAGCTTGGCGTTGGAAAAACTGTGGTACTGTGGTACTGTGGTACTGTGGTACTACACTCACTCACTCCTCGGGTACTACACACACACATCGGACCTTCGTCTGATGTGTGTGTGTAGTACCCGAGGAGTGAGTGAGTGAGTGAGTGAGTGAGTGAGTGAGTGAGTGAGTGAGTGAGTGAGTGAGTGAGTGAGTGAGTGAGCGAGTGAGTGAGTGAGTGAGTGAGTGAGGCGTGACTGAGTGAGTGAGTGAGTGAGTGAGTGAGTGAGGGAGTGAGTGAGTGAGTGAGGAGTGACTGAGTGAGTGAGTGAGTGAGTGAGTGAGTGAGTGAGTGAGCGAGCGAGTGAGTGAGTGATCGAGTGAGTGAGTGATTGAGTGAGTCAGTGAGTGAGCGAGCGAGTGAGTGAGTGAGTGCGCGAGTGAGTGAGTGAGTGAGTGAGTGAGTGAGTGAGTGAGTGAGTGAGTGAGTGAGTGAGTGAGTGAGTGAGTGAGTGCGCGAGTGAGCGAGTGAGTTAGTGAGTGAGTGAGCGAGCGAGCGAGTGAGTTAGTGAGTGAGTGGGTGAGCGAGCGAGCGATTGAGTGAGTGAGTGAGTGAGTGAGTGAGTGAGTGAGTGAGTGAGTGAGTGAGTGAGTGAGTGAGTGAGTGAGTGAGTGAGTGCGCGAGTGAGCGAGTGAGTGAGTGAGTGAGTGAGTGAGTGAGTGAGTGAGATGAGTGAGTGAGTGAGTGAGATTAGTGAGTGAGTGAGTGAGTGAGTGAGTGAGTGAGTGAGTGAGTGAGCGAGCGAGTGAGTGAGAGAGCGAGTAAGTGAGTGAGGGAGTGAGTGGATGAGCGAGTGAGGGATTGTGTGAGCGAGCGAGTGAGCGAGCGAGTGAGTGAGTGAGTGAGTGAGTGAGTGAGTGAGTGAGTGAGTGAGTGAGTGAGTGAGTGAGTGGATGAGCGAGTGAGGGATTGTGTGAGCGAGCGAGGGAGCGAGCGAGTGAGTGAGTGAGTGAGTGAGTGAGTGAGTGAGTGAGTGAGTGAGTGAGTGAGTGAGTGAGTGAGTGGATGAGCGAGTGAGTGATTGAGTGAACGAGCGAGCGAGTGAGTGAGTGAGTGAGTGAGTGAGTGAGTGAGTGAGTGAGTGAGTGAGTGAGTGAGTGAGTGAGTGAGTGAGTGAGTGAGTGAGTAAAAGTACTTTATTTAAATGAGCTTCATGCGATGATGGTTGGGCGCCCGGCCGGTGAGGGGCCTCCTCTAGTCCAGGAAGCCAAGGTCCGCACTGGCTGCACTGGCCCTCTACACCTGGCTACGCTGGACTTGGATGTCGGTGCTGATCAGCTGGGCAGCGCACAGCTCGTACATTGGGTGGGGATTGGGGGCAAGTAATGGGGTTTTCTGACACTCCCATACCATGTGGTACAGGGAGCCAGATCTGTCACTGCTGCACTACATCATGTACTACCCTCAGTACGGCCTGTTTGCGGGCTGGTTATGCTTCCAACTGATTATACAAACCGTTTCCAAGCCATGTGCTAAATTCTCAGCAACTTGGCAAGAAGAACAAAACTGCAAATATACATCCATTTGTTGCCCCATCACACTGTACCCGACCGTTTGGAGGTAGGCTTCGGTTGTCACTCGTGTACCATCACGCGACCACTACCGCCTATCTCCGAAAGCACGTGTGAACACCTGGAAAGACAAAATGATGATCTCCAATGCGCCACACTAGCTGTCGTCCCCGGGTGTTTGAAACCTCCCTTGTGATTTAACATACCTAGAGTATATTGCGCTGCAAAAACTGCGTGTCGGGGTGGCCCTTACGTCGTCTATGACGGCCTCCTGGAGATCGCAGTGCCGAGACCCACACGGCTCCACCCTTCTGTTCCCCGACTCCGACATGCTAGATGTGAATCTGCAGCATCTGATGTGGATCCGTGACAAACTGCATCAAATTCGCCAGTGGCACCTTCATCCTCCCAGTCACCAGCCTCGCCATGCAAGCGCTGGATTTTGTGTGTAATTTTTGTGTGTATCCTTCACATGTTCATTCATTTCTGCGCGAGTACAAACTATCCAATTAAAACAATACCGACCCCTGAAAAGACCCTGCCACTGCCCCAAAACAACTGGACTAACGAAGGCCTGAAAGAGCATCATTGTTGCTATGTCTATGCATGTTGACATCGAACATAGGTGACAGATTTACCCTTCGTTATGTGATGTACTATACCGCTGTCCAAGAACCTATGCCGATGAATCCTTTAAAGCTTGTCTACAGCGTACAGTTAGCTACGATGCTTGAAACCACGTTTCCGCATGCAGAATGCAAGGATTTCAACTCCACCGTCCCTGCAAAAACCTTCAACTTCCGGTTCTTTTTCAGAACAGTCTGCAACACTCAGTCCTGCTGTTCCCTGAATGAGGAGCTGCACTATCGCAATAAATTAAGTTATTCTTTTTTTCTTCACACTGGTTCGGTAAAGCTCCCTTTGGCGTGTTCCAATGTTTCATTACTTGGGGCCGAAAACACGGCAAGGTAACATAGCGGTTACCGTGAAACAACGAGGCTAAAATACCTTCATGACACGAGACATTCATGGACATCGTGTCTGCACAGAGCCTTGAAAGTGAACGACGAGTTCAGTCTTACACACCTAGTCAAGACGCCATCCCAACTCACCCGAAGTACCTAACAATCTATTCCACGACACAACGGGGCTATGGAGTTGCTCAAACGGAAGAAAGCGGCTCAGTGAACGAAAGTGCTCTTCCAAGCATATTCGGTGCCAGCAAGTCATAGAGAAAAAGAGGCATTTTGCGTTTAATGGCTAAATTTAGCGATAGACAACACAAAAACTACAATCGCGTCAAAGAATGCGATGAAGATATCGTCGGGGGAATCTCAAGGCTCGGTAAGGAGTCTCATGAAGTACAAAGAGAAATATTCGCCTTGTATGTACTCCGCTGCAAATGTCGTCGGAAGACTAGAATCTTCGGGCAACCGTGCCATTCATACACTGTTCTTCTCTTTCCCGCCCACAACACGTTGGAGCCTTGAGGTCATTGAAGTCATTTGAATTTTGTTTAATTTCATTCAAGTCATTTGAATGTTACCGTGTTCCATCGCTCGCGCGCCATCCACTGAAACCTTTTCGACTTTTTGGAAAGCCGCCACGAAGCAACGGTGGCCCGTGAGGGCTGTTTGAGTTTGTGGGTCAAAAGTCTTTCACCGGGCATTTTTATATGCTATGAAAGCAATGTAGCCACCGTAGATTTTCATTTTAAAGAATGCTGCCAATACCCCTTATGTGTTGACGTTGCCCCTCACTTGTGTCCAATGTTTTGTTTTTGATGAAAGAAGCTGAGAAGTATAATGTGCGTTTCCAGGCTTACAGGCTTAGACCAGTTTTTTCTATATAAAATTCTTGTTCACAAATTCACTTTAAGGCCCAAAAATATGGACTCGCAAGCACGCGTCGCGCGACCATCATCGTTCAGCAGCACCACGCCGACACGCAGGAGGGGGCAACCACATGAGATCGGCGATGTCACGCTTCAGCCGCTGCTTTGACGTGCGTTTAAAAACAAAAAAAACGATTCTAACAACTTATTTCCTGTCCACTTGTTGTCCTTCGTTGATGTTATGCACGGACTGCTTCATTAATTGAAAGCGTGAGTAAAACGATTTTTGGGGCTGCCTTGCTATGAGGTTAGAGTTGAACGCCACTCATAGATTAAAAGGCACGGTACCCCGGTAAAGAAGGCTGATAAAGCCGTCGCCGAAAACTTAAGTTCCTGAGTTCATGCCAAGATTCCGTCTTTGGGCCCTCAAAACAGGAACCCAACAATCAACCTCTCGGCAATTTCAGTAGACGACCTACAGAAGGCAAGAGCTCATGTTGCAATGAATATTTTCCCATGTGTTTCGTTTTCGCGCGGTGATAACGTTTGTTTCTTTGCTGCGATTTTGTAGGTGAGGCCAGTGGTGCTAGCACTACAAGCGATGTAACGAAAGCTACCTTATTTCGGTCCCGAGAAGCTATCACACATCGCCGGTCTCCCCTATGCAAACAATGGTAGCATACAACATAATGGAAAACACCGCTGGAAGTGTAGCGTTCATTACGCTTGTTCGCCACGCGCCGATCTTGCAGAGAAGCTCCATAATGATAGTACTACAATCTGTGTTCGCTGCGCTTCGAAAGCGCTCAACAGCAGCGTTCGCGCTCTGGCGTTGTTTTGGACAATGAGCACTCACTGGCCAGAGGGGCTCCCCGTGTGTTTTGTACTCTTCCCGCCTCTTAAAGCGGTGTCCCAACCCAGGCGCACATGCAAAATGCTTGCCACGACTGCTCCGCTTCAAAGCGACGAGTCGCTTAGCAGAAATCAGGGCATCGAAGCACGCTTTCATCCGTCGCACTAAATAAAATATAGCCCTTATGACGGCCTTCTTTAGGCGCACTCAAAACTAACCGTTCTTTGATATGACCGAACGCCGTCGCCACGAATTTCAGATATCACTACGGAATGAACAAACACACTGCCATGACTTGCCATACACCTTGTTTCTTGCTGGCGTTTCTGCATTCCAGCTTTATTTTAGCAAGGTAGCGAATCCGGCGACTTGCAGTGCGTTGATGATGGTCAGCGGAGACGAAAACCGGACAAGAAGAGTAAGGACGACGCTGGCGCTGTCTAGCAAAGCACTAGACAACTTGGTAGACAGCGCTTCTGTCGTCCTTACTCTTGTCCGGTTTTCGTCTCCGCTGACCATCATGAGCTTTATTTTCCCTCGAAGAAAACGTTGACGACTTGATAGGAGAGCCAGAAGGATGCTTTTGTGGTCTGAATAAAAAACTCTTTATAACAGATTCTTTCCCTTTACAGTGAGAAAGGACTGTGATAAAGTTAGGTCACCGAGAAGAGGGTGACGAATTTGTGCACGCGCGGCCACTGTTAGAGATAACAGAGCCGAGTACTTCCACTACTTGTGCCACGAGTAGTGCCACGACTAGCGCTGCGGGAATGTTGCTGCAGTGAGCAATCATGGTCAGAGGTGGAGCTAATTGCCTGTCGCTTTTCTTTATTCATTCATTCATTCCCGGTTCCCGGTAACGGTTACGGAGTAAGGGTTACGGGGTTATCCGTAACTGCTACGGTTGCGCAGGGCGTCGCGCTGCGCCGGTGGTGGCGAACTGCGGGCCCTCCACGCGTTGTCGTGTTACCTCTAACAGTGGCCGCGACTGCACTTGATTTCTTGATGCAGCTTTGGTGCCGTCGTACAGGCTACCGAAAGTTGGCCGGAGGGCGCTGCAGTCTGCCCTCTCCTGGCGTGTGCGAGCGCTGCGCCGCTTTGGCGGTTGCTTTTTTCACTGCGCGCGTGCTGCATTTCTACGGCTAAGCTGAGGACCCGGTGAACTTTTTTTTCGTCTTATAAAAAAATAAGTGTTAGCACATGTCCAGAAAGTTTACTTTACACGTAACAAAGCTACTAAGTTCATTTTCGCCAGCACTTGTCTTGTCGTCTGCTAGAGAGGCGTCGATTGATACGCGCTGCTCAACCGGCCAAGTGCCCAGGTGATTTCAAGGAATGAAACAGGTTGTTTGGCGGTCCTTGCCTGAATCTTATAGTCAGCAGTGCGACAGCTGTTTAATGTGTTACAGCGCATTTTTTTGTTCGCTAGTTCTTTCGCGTGTTCGCTCTTTGAATATCCGGATTTTCTAGACTTCCGAAACATTTGAGGCTTGCAATAAATGTGTGATAAATAAGACTTATTCTTCTGATGTAATATTTCTGACACTTGCAATAATGAGCTGCCTCCTATGAAAGGAGGCTCATTAAAAAGGCACATGCTATTAAAGCATCGCGCTGACAACACCGCATTGCCAATTTGCCTGTCTTTCAAGAATTTCTGTTTCCAATGTTCGTCACACGTATTAATTAGCCTGCTTGGAGTGCAACTGTGGGTTAGGGTGACAGCACGGCTGGAAAAAAAGAACAGCTTCTCAGGATTCGGGACTCCGCAGACGCTTCACGCTGTTTTGTGATAGTATTTTGATGTTTTTTATACCCCTGTAGATACTGCTGGCACAAACTGTGATTGCCTTGTCATGCAATTTGCGAGACTGGTACGAGTTGGGCGGACTCAAAATTTCAGCAGCCGCAAAAATCTCTGAAGATATTGAAATAAAAGGAAGGCCATCGAACCTCGGACCTTTCAATACTAAAGGCGCAACATGGAAATTCATGGTGTATATTTTCTGCCGTCTGTTTATTTTTTGACTCCGTTCGGTCCTCTTCGGCCTGCCGCTTCTACAAACCGCAGGTGCTGCTCTATCTGCGTGTGCTAGCACTTCTCCATCCGTCTCTGTCATCCTGCACCGTCCGCAGCAATCCGCCTCTCTACTCCTGAGTCCGAACAAAGCAGCCGCCGTCTGCTGGAGCACTCAATAATCACGTACAAAGCGCGGCGGAGACCTTTCTTACGCCTGGAAAAAGCCAGGGCCGCGGATTGCAATAAATAAGCCGCTGCTGCCGCTCCGGAAGCTTCAGCTTCTCCCCCCTACACCCCGAGTTAAAGCAAAATAATGAAACCAAAGCAAATCTTTAGTGCAGACAAATCTCTTTCTAACGCATAACATTGTGACTGCATTGCGTTATCGAAGCAACACTCTGCCAGTGCATACGAGGAGTTACGTCGACCCCTGAACGCACATTGATTGCATGAGCAATCTACGGGGCATCTTAGCAATATTTTCGTGTCGAATGCGTCGGCTTATAATGGGGAGATAACATAAAGACGAGAACTACGGAGGGGAGAACGTTTGTGGATACAGCAGCTTTTTAGAGTTAAGAGAGCGACGCTGCCTAGGAAACGTCTGTCGAAGCATAGCACGAAACATTGCTCCGCTAATGTTCTGTTTCTGTCGCATGGCGTCTCGACGGGTGCTTTGACCGTTGACTCCCTCCACCGCTTGTACGCGTTGTAAAATCCGCTCAGCAGTCAATGCATGACAGCCAACGAGGAAAAAATGGGAAGGACGGCGACGAAATGACGATGGTATTGCACCCCGAAACAAGTCACGGGCAAGCAATGCCGCTGCTAAAGCGTGTTCACGAGGTACAGGTAAAACGGCTCACGAATTCTAAAGTATTCCTCGTTTATCTTCAATTTATTTTTATTCAGTATCATCAAAACGATCTCCCGTGCGCGAGGTGCGTGGGCCTGTGGCGCTGAATGAACATTCGTCTACGGCAAATCAGAGAAGAGAGGATTGGAAGCCACTCTTCGGGTGTTTAGTTCAGAGCAGTGCTGGGCTTTATTGCGAACCTAGGATTTCGCGATAGTATCTCAGAGGCACTTTTGAGGATTCGTATGTCGGCATAGAAATACATTTCAAAATTGTATTTGTATCTCAGTTGTGAAATACTTACGGTGTATCGAGTATATCGCGATACATTGGCACGTATGAGTGTCTCGTTACATTTTATTTTTTTGTGGAGTAAAAGACGTCCGCATTTAGTTTTAATCGGTGGGAGCAGAACCACCTGCTTTCCTATGCCCCTCTCTCTGTTTTACATCTTTTTGCTTCCTTATGTGGACGGCCGTGGTACCTTGAAATGGCGGACGCGGCGCCGACCGTGCAGGTTGGACGTTGTCAAACAAAAAGCAAAGCAAATGAACCGGGAATCCTTGAAACAAAGCAACCCGAACGGTCGTTTGACCATTATACTTGGCGATAATAACAAACACTTCAATACGCACATGCGGCACGGGGAACTTGCAATAAATTTCAGTACAAACCAGTCGTAATCTGAAGAACTCTATCCGAAATTGCGGAAAGATAGCCCTTGAAATACGCCGAACAGTCAAAATGAACGTACCACAAGGGCAATATGCCGTCTTACTTGCTTTGAAAGAAAGTTGCTTTGCGTTCTTTGGCAGCCTGAAAAAGGATGTGTGCGCTCGTCCTCGTCGTTTTCTTTTTTGCCCTTCTTTTGTTTTTTTGTGCAATCGGTGCCAGGGCTCGGCCAACCAATTTTCTGCCAAAAAGAATTTCTCCAAGAATCTAAAAGGCAAACAGGTGCAATGCGCTGATGTGAACACAAGTTACGTATCCTAGTATCTCGAGGCGCCATTTTTCGGTAGATAGGCACCGCACTCAACACAGCTTCCGAACTGCAAATTTGATGAACTAGATCGCCAGCACTGAGCTATATGTATCAAAACCCACCGATAATAAAACCTAAGTTGACTGCTAGGGCAGCCACAGGGCATCATGCCGCGACATACCGAGTGTATGCGTAATAGTCCGGGGCGGACCGGGTAGGTATCTCGTTCAATTAGCATGGACAGGGAATTATTGAGGTGTCACCTTTACGTTACGACGATCCCGCGGATGCCATAGGATACATGCGGAAGAAATGACCACTCGGGCTGCGTCGGGAGCGCACATACAGTATTTTTTGACAGAGTTATGGAAAATGTGCTAGCATAGCGGATAGTCACGTTTTAATATTTATTACCCCCTTAAGGGCTTTTTAGACATGGAGCACATCAGAGAAATAAAAATTATAAAGTTATCCGTGGCAGGTCTTTTCTAGATGGCAGGGACACATCTTCTGTGATCCGGTTTTATAACGTTAAGCTCACATGTCGACGCTTCAACCGAGGGAGAGAGACAGGGAGGGGGAGAGAGAGTGAGAGAGGGAGAGATTTATTCAACCGACCTAATTACGACGTGTTTTAGACGCCGTCGATGGAAGTGGTTCTCTCTTCACGGGAACCATATGCTTCCCTAGCCGCCAAGCCCCTGGAGATCAGGACGACCTGGTCTTCCAGGGCGGGGCTGGTTAGCAAGGTCTCCAATCGCTCGGTAAGGAAGGATGAGGAATAGGGTAGGGTAGTTTTAAGGGTAAGACGGGGGATTGGCATGACAAAATTGCATACTCTAATTACGTGTTGGAGCGCGAATAAATGAGTCTTGCAGAAGTTACATTCCTTCTCATAACTTTGCTGGTACATCACACAGTGATTGTAATGGTGCGGGAATGATCCTGCCTGTATCTCCCTGTAAATTGCTTGCTGTTGTTCTTTGCTAAGCGACTGGCGAGGAAAGGGGCAATGACAACTCTCCGTCCTGTAATGGCTAGGAATGTCGCTATAACTAATTATAGACTGGCTCAGCTTATATTACCGGGTGTTCCATCTCTCGGCGAACTGGTGGTTGCCCTCCAGCCGAGAGTGAGCTGGTATCCATATAAACTCAACTTTTCTTTCAGCTACGTCACGTTTACACTTGAGAGTACAGATGTTAATATTGAGAATCGATATTGACATCTATATTGATATTGAGAATGTCGATATCGATATTGATTATTGGGAATATCAAATTGGAATATCGATGAGCGTATGTTCGCAGCCTCGCTTAGCGGTCACGTGCTGCGACCGACAGCTACGGATAAATGCTCTGCTCCGCGCGGCTACCAATGCTCCGCAGCAAAAATAGGAAAGGAAGCCAACGGCTCCAGCAAAGAGAGCTTGATAGACGTCGTCAAATGGGAGCGCCAATAGAAAAAAAAAGCGTTACAAGTTGGCCCACGGGAAGGCAAGAGCGCCGTTGTATACCATCGTTTGGAATATGAACAGACTAAATCTTCAGAAGCGTGGGCGGCTTCCCTGTGTTCAGGAAGTGGGCAGAGGAACACTAATCTAGGCATTCAGTGCTGCGAACAACCCCACAATGAAGGACAGTCCAGCACCACTTTCTGTGCAAAAAAGAGGAACCTTCTTGACGACAGTACATACCTCCGCTGCGCTATTAAAGCACAAACTTCGGTGCAATGCTGCAACAAAGGTGATATGTGAAGTTCAACATCTGCGAAAAGAGGCATCTGACTCAACTGTGCCAGCATGAATGGAAGAAAAGTGACAACTGAGCATCTAAGCTGCACTCCGCAACAGGAAAGAGAAACGACACGGTGTCTGCCGTAATTCTCCAAACGGCAGAAGCCCGGGCAGAGGGGTGCCAATGAAGAACACTAGCCCACCTCCACCTTTCCCAGAAGGATTTTTCCTTTTTTGTGGACGAGACCCACTTTTTTGCATTGTGAAGAAATCCGTACAGAACCTTCGGCTTGGGAGACATTGGCGTGAACTTGGAATAAAAAGTTATGATTCCCAAGTAAGCTTCAAGCTCACAAGGATTCTTAGGCGTGAGTGCCTTCCTTATTGGTTGAACCGTCTTCGTGCACGGGTGCATATCATTTCGGTCAATGATATGCCGAAGATGCATCACAGAATGCTAGAAAAAGGTTATTTTTTCACTTTGAAGGCGTGTTTTATGAAAATCTCAAGGAGTGCTTCCACCCACGCAAGGATTTTTTCGTGATGAGGACGTCGTGGAGATAGCAGACCAAGCTCTATAGTCCCTTCAGTAGATGGTCCCTTCTTGCCTAGAAAAGTGCAGCAGTACTCGATATTTCCTCTAGTATTCGAGCATACTGGAAAGAAACCATGCGAAAGTTCAGCAACGGTCGCAAGTCAGGGTGCAGATTGATTTGCTGATATGCCTTCGAAAGCTCGAGAACGGTGAAAACATCAGAACTTCAGAACGGGGAGAACAAATCATCGACCGTGGTTACCGGATAATTGTGGGTCTTCACGCGTGGATTCACTGTCGATTTGTAATTTCCACCAAGCTGCACTATTCTGTCCTGCATGTGAACACCTGCTGCCGCGGTCGCACAGTCGCTGCGTATTACGGGCACCATTATACACCATCGCTTTTCAAATTTACTAACTCCTTCTCGACAGTTTTAGGCCGGTTTCAGACTGTTGCCGCAACTGTCGTAATATTTATTTTTAAATATCTTCAGAGAATGACGTCATTTCACGTCTGAGACAACAGAACGGTGTGACACGGCGGTTTTTTACGTCCATAGCTCCCGATATGGCTGTTACGTTGGTAGCCTGAACATAGCCTTACGGCAGGCATATGTCACAAATCGCGCCTTGAAAAAATCCGGCCATACGCTTTTTTTAAAGCCTAGCTTTACTTGGCACCCCTTCATCGAACATAGACCAGGTGAAAAAAATGCCGACATACCTCCTCAGGATGGTGCTGACGGACGGCGGAGCGTGCGACCATGAAGAATTTTCAGGTCGCTTCCGAGGTTGCCATTCTAATCACGGCCTAGCTGTGCTGGCATGTCTCCTAGAGCGTCTATGATTTGCACAATTTTTCACTGCCTCTTGTCGTCGACAAGCACCTCGGCATGGCGTTTGATTTCCAGCGTCCTCCTGCCGTTCGTCTTCATCTTCCCGCCGCACTCCGCAAGTTGCGGTGGTTGCTTTAGCTGCTTGTTTAAGGCATTGGGCTGCTGAGCCCAAGGACGTGGGTTGGATTCTTGGCAACGGCCACCGCTTTTTTGATAGAGGCAACTAGCAACAGTTCCCGCGTGTTCAAGACTCGGGCGGTTGTTAAGGATCCCCAGATGGTCAAGATTAATCTGGAACCCTCTACTATGGCGCGCCTCATCGCCTCTGTAGCGACGGCGCGATAAACCTGATAATCAACGAAATCAATGCTTTAGCTGCTTGTGTGCGCACTCCTGAGCAACTAACACGGCGGCGCCCGTATCGACTTTCATATTTAACAGCTTTCTTGCTATCCGTACGTCCACTTAATGCGGTTGTTCTTCCGTTCCCACAAGATAAAGGCCATGCAGTAGCAGCTCCGTGCCTCCGTCCCTCCATCGTCCACGTTATGAATTCTACGAATAGCCGGTTGGTTACACCGCCACATGTGCGCCCGCCGAATTTACCGTGCGCTTGCAAAACTTGAACGAAATCATTTTAAAGACAGAAGGGCTACTTGAATGCAAAAATTTCGGTTTGTCTGTCTGCATGCCTCTCTGTCTGTCTGTAACTGGATTAAGGCACCCGTCCAAAGTGAACCAGAAGTTACACAATAGATTTATATACCCACTACAACATCCAAACGTCTAGTTCCGATGGCAATGTTCATACTTGTCAACATTGTTGAACAAGTACGAACGTTACGCAAATACGAGGCTGAAAATCAATACATTAGTGATATTTGCAGTATTCCTTTCTAACAAATTCATGGATGCTTGTTTTTGCGATAGAAAGTCAAATACTGCATCCACTGCATAAAAATTCACTATGTCACCTGCTGTTGCCGGCACCACCATAGCTTTTAGCGGCGTACCAAGAAATCAAAGGTAAACAGTTACGAAAGGTTTTACTACATAGGTTCCACGTTCCGCTTCGAACGCACGTGGAGTAGGGAAATTTTGTTCTATAAACCTTTAAGTACGGCGCTTCCATTCACGAGCGTCTCCATCGTAAGGAAGGGCTGGCACTGAGGAACCCGGCCCGGAGCAGTGGAATGCGGCAAATTGAAATTGACTTGAGCTAACCTCTACCGTTTTTACTTTGGGAGGAGCGCGACGGGCGAGGAAGGGCATGAGAGGGGAGCGGGAAAGCGAAGAAAGGCATTTACTTGACAAATGTTGACGAAAGACATTTGCGAGAAAAGGAGAAGATACGCGGCCTATTTTTAACTATTATTACTGTAGTCGGATTCCTTCCCTTATACATATATAGTATATATACGGACCAAACCTCATACCAGGTAGCCATCTCGGATCAGGGGCAATGTCTTGGCAAGCAAACTTGTCTCCCAAGAAAAGTTGGCATGTCGCAACGTTGGCACCCGTCTACTCCTTGCACCCTCTAAGGCTCCCCTCTGCGTTATAAATATATATATATATATATATATATATATATATAGAAATAAGGGTTGCCAGTCGAGAAAACCTCGGAAAGCAAAGGGGAGGATGTGGTAGATCATTGAAACAGATTAAGAATTTGGAAAGAAAGAAAGAAAGTGAAGAAAAAATGCCCGCCAGGTGGGAACCGAACCCACGACCTCCAGAATACCGGTCTGGTGCGATAACCACTACGCTACCGGCGGGGCGATTTTCCCATTCACTTTCTGGGGTATTTATGTTAGGTATGTTTGTTTCCTGTGCTTGGGGGTGGTAGCCAGCGCCATTCGGACTAATCGGGGTGAAGGGGACCTTCTTTTTAACCCCCGGGTCGTGACTCGAGTGTCTACGACATGTCCAGAGTGGTCGACCAGCTTTGAACCCTCTTAAGCTCCCTTTGGCAACAAGACTGCCAGAACAGAGGCCCTCGCTATGCATGTAGCGAATCAGAATAGGAAATGAGGGGCTCGTTGAAAATAACACAGAAATAAGGGTTGGCAGTCGAGAAAACCTCGGAAAGCAAAGGGGAGGATGTGGTAGATCATTGAAACAGATTAAGAATTTGGAAAGAAAGAAAGAAAGTGAAGAAAAAATGCCCGCCAGGTGGGAACCGAACCCACGACCTCCAGAATACCGGTCTGGTGCGATAACCACTACGCTACCGGCGGGGCGATTTTCCCATTCACTTTCTGGGGTATTTATGTTAGGTATGTTTGTTTCCTGTGCTTGGGGGTGGTAGCCAGCGCCATTCGGACTAATCGGGGTGAAGGGGACCTTCTTTTTAACCCCCGGGTCGTGACTCGAGTGTCTACGACATGTCCAGAGTGGTCGACCAGCTTTGAACCCTCTTAAGCTCCCTTTGGCAACAAGACTGCCAGAACAGAGGCCCTCGCTATGCATGTAGCGAATCAGAATAGGAAATGAGGGGCTCGTTGAAAATAACACAGAAATAAGGGTTGGCAGTCGAGAAAACCTCGGAAAGCAAAGGGGAGGATGTGGTAGATCATTGAAACAGATTAAGAATTTGGAAAGAAAGAAAGAAAGTGAAGAAAAAATGCCCGCCAGGTGGGAACCGAACCCACGACCTCCAGAATACCGGTCTGGTGCGATAACCACTACGCTACCGGCGGGGCGATTTTCCCATTCACTTTCTGGGGTATTTATGTTAGGTATGTTTGTTTCCTGTGCTTGGGGGTGGTAGCCAGCGCCATTCGGACTAATCGGGGTGAAGGGGACCTTCTTTTTAACCCCCGGGTCGTGACTCGAGTGTCTACGACATGTCCAGAGTGGTCGACCAGCTTTGAACCCTCTTAAGCTCCCTTTGGCAACAAGACTGCCAGAACAGAGGCCCTCGCTATGCATGTAGCGAATCAGAATAGGAAATGAGGGGCTCGTTGAAAATAACACAGAAATAAGGGTTGGCAGTCGAGAAAACCTCGGAAAGCAAAGGGGAGGATGTGGTAGATCATTGAAACAGATTAAGAATTTGGAAAGAAAGAAAGAAAGTGAAGAAAAAATGCCCGCCAGGTGGGAACCGAACCCACGACCTCCAGAATACCGGTCTGGTGCGATAACCACTACGCTACCGGCGGGGCGATTTTCCCATTCACTTTCTGGGGTATTTATGTTAGGTATGTTTGTTTCCTGTGCTTGGGGGTGGTAGCCAGCGCCATTCGCACTATATATATATATATATATATATATATATATATATATATATATATATATATATATATATATATATATATATATATATATATACATAATATAGCGAATCAGAAATGGGAAAATAGGAGCTCAGTGAATTACGACAGAATAAGGGTTCGCAGTCAAGAAAAACTTGGAATGCAAAGGGGGGAATGCGGTAGGTCATAGAAATAGATGAAGAACTTTTTCAGTCAGAAAGAAAGTGGTGAAAAAATGGCCGCCGGGTGGGATCCGAACCCACGACCTCCAGAATACCGGTCTCGTGCGATGACCACCACGCTAGCGGCAGGGCTGTTTCCCCACCACTTTATCGGGTATTTATGTTAACGCAGTTTTTATTTCCTGCACTTGGGCGTTGTAGCCATCGCCATTCGGACTACTCGGGGTGAAGAAGACCTTCTTTTTAACGACCGGGTCGTAACTCGAGTGTCTACGACATGTCGAGAGGGGTGGACCAGCGTTTAACCCTCTTAAGCTACCTTTGGCACCAAGACTGCCAGAACAGAGACCCTCGCTAAGCATGTAGCGAATCAGAAATGGGAAATAAAGGGCTCGGTGAATCAAGACAGAATAAGGGTTGGCAGTCAAGAATACCTCGGAAGGCAAATGTGAGAATGCGGTAGGTAATAGAAATAGATGAAGAATTGTTTGAGTCCGAACGAAAGTGGTGAACGAAAGTGCCCGCCCGGTGGTATCCGAACCAACAATGTCCAGAATATATATATATATATATATATATATATATATATATATATATATATATATATATATATATATTGTTACGTGGCGGAAAGACAGTGATGAGGCGAACCATGGGCGACGATGAAGTGATGTATTTACAAGATGTTGCCGCAGAGCGATGCGATCTATATACAAGCGGCCATGATCGCTCGGGCCAGCCGCCTCCTCTTCGTCGTCTTCGGTGACGGGTTATGGCGCTATGGGGCATTGTCCACATAGGTGTTCCGTGACATCACCCCCCCGTCGGGTGATGTCATATATATATTGTGAGCTGAGTTTGTGTCTTGCTGCCTGCTAGGAGATATTTGTCCCCATTGGTATTAATCATCATCACCAGTAGCTTGCGGCTACCGCATCATCTGCTGTACATACTCATCATCACCGGCACAACCTCGTCTTCGGCTAATCATCATCAGCAGGGACGCGGGATCGCCATCTTGGTTCGTCCCCGCCTGACGCCTCGGAATAAAGGAGCTGCGAAAGCAACGGTCCCGTCACCTTCTATCTACGGCCTCACAAGTGGTGGAGTTGCAACTCGATCCCGAGCTGTACCTCTCCTTCGACACCCCTGGAGCTCCGTTCAGGTCGCCGCTTGCCCTCAAGACCAATGTCCATGTCGCAAGACACTCCGAGTAGCGCAGCCTCTGCGCCTCTGCAATGCATCGTCACCACTCCCCAGCGCGACCCGCCCGAGTTCACTGGTCTTCGGGGCGAAGATGTGGAGGAGTGGCTGGACAGCTTCACACGCGTCAGCGAGTTCAATAGGTGGGATGATCGCCTCAAATTGTTCAACGTTGGCTTCGCTCTGAAGAAGATTGCCGAGACGTGGTATTTAAACCACAAACATGAATTTACCGACTGGGCTGGCTTCACCACGGAGGTGCAAAAGATTTTTGGCTCCCCTAAAGCGCGGAGTGACAACGCGAGGAGGGAGCTGGAGGTCCGCGTGCAGCAAGCTAATGATACATACACCTCATACATCGAGGATGTTATAGCGCTGTGTCGCCGCGTCGACAAAGATATGCCGGAGTCTGACCGTGTTCGTCACATTCTCAAAGGGATCGGCGAGTTCGCTTTCAATGCACTTGTCCTGCAGAACCTTTCCACTGTAGCAGACGTAAGATCCTCCTGTCAGCGTATCAACGAACTTCAATCCATCCGCCTCCCACGGGACACGGCGTCTACTCCTCATCTTGGGAACGAAGACCTTCTTGCGATGATTCGAGCTATAGTTCGCGAAGAAGTGTACGGCAACACCTCTCATTTTCCGCACGGTGTTTGCCAAGCCGCTACGGCTCCTGGCCTTCGCGAGATGGTTAAAGAGGAGCTTGCGGCTATTCTGTGCTAGTGCCGCCTGTCCATTCAGTTGCCCCATCAACACCGTCCTACTCGGATGTCGCTGGCCGGACACCTCTGCCGTTGTCCCCGATTATGAGCCACCCTTCGTCTGGCTATGTTGCGGCGATGCCCCACGCGCCGAGCTCAAAGCCCTACTTTCCACCAAGTCAGGATGCCTTCTCCAACCGGCCCGTGTGCTACTATTGCGGCATTCGAGGTCACATCTCCCTCTTTTGTCGACGCCGCCAACGGGATGAACGACGTGGCTATGCTGCCTATGAGCGCGAGAGCGTACCGTATTCCCAGGATTGAGGGACACGCGCCGCGGAAACCTGACTGCGCCCCTCTCCCGGCGCTTCGCCCGTCCGGGGCGTAACTGAATGGGGCAGAAAAAAGAAACGGCCGCCGTTTAATAACGAAGACAGCTAGAAAAATCGACTCCGGGATATCCGTAGCACGGCTCTAGCGGCATGCCGTGGCAAAATATTGGGCTTGTACGACTAACGTACGAGGTTCCCGGGCCGTCTAAACTTTTTCTGCTGCGGCCTATGAGAACAGGCTGGATTTCAGGTCGTTCCGCACTAGTTAACACAAAATTGTGGCGCTCAGAAAACAGATAGAAAAAAGGACTCCCGGGTTTGAGTACTTCAGGTTGTGGGCTACAAACCTGTTATTGTAGATTTTTTGCAACGTTGTTTGTGTAGGTTCCCTGCAACACTTTTCATGCCCGGGGTGAGGCGTATCGCCACAAACTTCGAAAAACTGACGCTACGTGGCGCCCCCGTCCCCCTCCTTTTTCCTGGAAGGAGTGGAGAGGAGGACCGTCTCCACCCGAACACTCGCCTCTCCTCAGCGGAACCAGGGAGGGTTCCCATCTGTTGTCGCTGAGAGTAACAAAGAGGCAGTCGGTAGTGTGCATCCCAAGGAAGTGGGGGAGATAATTGCTGCCACTGACAAGGTTTGGCTGACTTGACTGTCCCCCCTCCTCATTTTTAGATTGCGCAGAGCAAACAAAGCGTGCTCCCCAGGTTTTTTCGCGCGGGGGGGGGGGGGAGGGGGGGAGGGGGGGGGGAAGACTTTCCAGCACAAGAACTGTGCCTGAAGGACCTACGACGTGTCCACACGCGCTACTGTGTGCAGTTTTTGCTTCTTCGTTTTCTTTCTTTTTTCTGAGGTAGCAAGTAACGCTATGTTAGTACGGTGTCAAATGTGAAAATAGGTTATCCGCACGGTTTCCTGCAGTGATGCGTTAAATGGTGTAAAACGTATATGTTTGCGCGCAGGTATGCCATTTTGTCTGTTTTTACATACGGATTAGTATGAATGTATTTGTAATCTGTTTAGCGTTTTCTCTTCTTTTGCTGTATTGTGTTTTTCTTATGTATACAGGTAATCATGCCGTCCTTGTTACTGTATATATCTATTCCCACACACGCCTAAGGCCTGGCACTCAGGCTGGAAGTATGAAATAAATAGTAAATAAATAAAAATAAAGCACTATCGTCAAGTTTCTGAGACTGAAATTATGGCGCAAGGGGGGTTGCCAAGAGCTGAACGAACGCCGCTTTTTTAACGCTATTATATCGAAGCGGCGTCCGTTTTATCAAAAATCGTTTTCTCGAATGCCGGTTTATAGATTCACCAATGTTAGTTGGTTTTTTCGTTTAAATTGTTATTTTATTCAATTTATGTACCATTCATCCCAATGCTATTTAAACGCTTTTTACGAGAGGGAATATATTAATTAGAGGTGTCTTCCAGTTTAATTAATTGTTTTTCATCCTTTTGAAAAATTCCCAGTATATTGCCGTAGTTTCGCAGTTTTTTTCTCGCAGCTTTTTGTTCAATATTTGTTGGCTTTAAGCTTTGCGAATTTTCTCATTCTTGTGTGCGCTCTAGAGAATTTGTTTGATATTTTGTTAATTGTAAATATTAAAATTGTGGCCGCGCTCCACTGCTTCCAAGGCGCTTCCATCAGAACATCACCAGTTAAAAACTGATATGCGTTAAAAACGGTTATAAAAAGTATAAACGACGCCGTAAGAAGCATGCATATACGTGAAAAAGTCAATGGCGCTTAACCGAAATGGAAGCAATTATACATTTACAGCACACTGTTACAGTTAAAGTGTCGTGAATTATACGAACGCAATGGTAGTGCTGCACCTGAAATTAACCCCAATGTTGAGAATTGATGTTTGGGATTCCAAGTTACTACTATTTAGACGCCTATGAACGGCCCATTTTAGACGGGTCTAGGACATTTCGATGTACTGGGACATTTCAATGCGGGATGTTACGGTGCAAGCATTCCGGTGCACCGACATTTTCGTACGCCAACTGTTCTGCGAACGGATTTGTGTGCTTATTTGTGTGAAACTTTCGGCAACTTATTATTTGCGTAGGTATTAGGTTATGGATGACTGTCTACGCACTGATTGCATCGTTTGTGTTTATGCTTTGAAAGTTTTCGGTCAGAATTTGAGATTTTTTAGAGCTTTATGTAATAACTCCTTTAGGCAATACCAATTATTATGTATCTTATTTTTTTCTAGGGGCGCGGGCGAGGGTTCAGAAAGTCACAAAAAGAGCAGCTTCTTGCCGCCTTGTGTGGCGCCTTGCATCTGCGCAAAAAAAGATATTTAACGATGTTACGGCACATATAATGTTACACTGACGTCGAAAGGGACAAATTATGCAGCTCTTAAAGCTTTATGCTGTCGTTCATGAAACTTTGTGTAAATGAGCGGAAGAAACGGTTCCGTTGCATCAAGTGGTTTTCATTAAGACTTGTAACAAATAGAACTTGCTCAAACGTAGGCACTTCCAAAAAAAGACGTCTATTGCCAAGCTTGCGCACCAAGCTTCTGAACTGTGCCTTTTCTGTGCACCCTTCGGTGCCACACACAATAATTGCAGCTCTCTTTCCTAGGTGTAAATTCCGACGACACCTAAGCACTTTTTTATGATACAGTGATTGAGAAAGCATTAGTGTCCAGTTGCCGAACGTGCACTCTCAATCGTCCTTTTTTCTTTTCTGTCGGTCTATCTGTCCGTCTGTCACTCGATTCAGCCGCTGGGCCAAACATGAAACAATGCTGGATCAAGGAGTATATATAGGCAAAACCGTCCCAAGCTACTGAACCTGGCGGAGTGCATATATTTCTACGTGTGAATAGTGTTCAGAAGAAAAACTTGGCCGCGTATCTGCTTGCTTCGCTGCAAATGTCGTCGAAAGGCGATAGTCTTCTGCAGCCCCTGCCGTCTCATACATTCTCCTCCCCCCTCTCTCACTCCTCGCGCGTCTGACGCGATGGAGGTTAGCTAAATTAAATCCACTTTTCCCGCGCTGCAGAGCTCGCACGCCATCTGTTGGAACCTTTGCTACTGTTCGGCTTAGGGTTGCGCTCGAGCTCGAGGCTCGGGCGCCAGCTTCTTTTCGTATTTTTTGGTCAAACCATTGTTTTAACGCCTCTTTTTTAAATTGCTATCGTGAAAACCAAGGCCATGTCTATGCTTATTTAAAAGAACGCGCGTAATCCCGGTTATGTGCTTACATTTTGCCTCAAATGTACCTGGGGTTTCCTTCGCGCCATATTATTGGGACATGTATGACAAATCTTGGCAGTTTTAGAAGTTTGGAACGGTTTTGCGTATATAAGCGTCTTGTTTAATAATATTTATAACTTTTGGACCGGTGGCTGAATCGGTGCCGTCCACCGGGCGGGCGCCCTAACATCTGCGCTTCATGCTCGCCAAATAAAGATATATCAATCAATCAATCGCGTTTAAGTAGCCCAAGAAAAACTATCATCTTTAAAAAAGCATTAGGCATAATTGAGGCAAAACATTAGTGCATAACTGGCCGCAGCAGCGCTCCTTTATTCAAAAATAGACGTGCGATTGGTTTTAATAAAAATGCGGTAAAAGACGGTGTCAAAAACAGGCCAGATAAAAATAAATACAGTTGAACACGGATATATCGAACACGGATATATCGAATTATTGTCTATATCGAACAGTGCAAACATCCCCTCGAAAATCCCATGCAAAAGTATAGGGCTGTTGTGCGCGTGTATCGAACTCCTGATCATGGGCAAATTCGATATATCGAATTCCGTGCCGAAGGCTCCCCTGAAAGTTTGCGTCCTGTGATGGGGTGGAGTTGATGATAATGTTGACTCATCGCAGGCGCTGCCTAGCTTGGTGAGACAGGGGCGGCGTCCGCGGCATTATATCGCTTCGATGGCCTTCAACAGCTGTTTTCACGCTAGCACGAGGGGCAGCTCCATGATAGCTAGAACGCGGATAGTGGTTGGGGCGAAAGGACATAAAGGAGGAAAAGAAATTGCCCGGAGGCACTCTTTTTCTGTGACTGAGCTGTTTGGTGGCTCGTGCAGGGGGACCGATGCGGCGTTGTATGTTTGTTTTGTACAAGGCATTTATTTCGGAGCAACGAAGGCGGGAATTCGTCGGGTGCAGGCTGCTGAAAAGATGTTGGTTGAAAAGGCGTTCGGAATTCCTCGCAGTAGTTTTGAGGGCGACGCACCCATCAACGTTCACATAAAGGCGAAGGCAGCACAACCCGCCCCGGCTATTCCGGAGCGTGTCGAGTGCAAAGCGACTTCGTTGCATGCCTCCAGATGGGGGAGGTGTTCGGTTCGGATACTGAAGATAACGGCACGCAGTGCCTGACAACGTTCCCAACCGCCTACTGCAGCCGAGGTTACGTCAGCGTTATTCGCCTCTGTTGTGGCACAGTGTACAGCGTTGATTTTCTCATTTGTGTGTGTTTGTAATCTTGAAGACAATTTGGCGAACTCTACGACGCAGAAAAAAAAAACAAACAAGCGAAGCTCAAAGACATTTCAATGATAATTAAAGTGCGGTGGTCATCATGCTGCGGTTAGAATTTTCCGTGCTTTGACGGTCAAAGCGGTAAATTACCGTTTACCACGACTTCAGAAAACTCTCCGTGATGTGCGGAGTTGTCAGATTATCTTCATATAGGCCTATTTTATATATCAAATTATCGATATATCGAATTCTTTCACGATCCCCTTGGAGTTCGATATATCCGTGTTCGACTGTAATAAAAGAAAGATGTCTCCTCAAGAGTGAGAGAGAGAAACCTTTATTTGGGGCAAGGCTCTCCCTAGGCCTGTTGGGGGAATAGGATCAAAGGAATGGGTAAGGAAGGGGAGCAGACCAGCCGTTCTATACAGCTCGTGCTAGACCGCTTGTGACTGCGAATACAGCAATTTTGTGAAGTATGAGAGTGCCCACGGAGTGAGGGTCTATGGCTATCGCGGGATCGTTGGTGGGGGCAGAGAAATTTCTATAGCGAGTTAATTTGGGGCAAAACCAAATGAGGTGGTGCAGATCAGCTTTGGTTAGGGAGTGGCACTTGTTCACGAATACCTCAGCAGCTCTTGGAAGCGTAGGTAGAGAAGCCAGGAACCCAGGCGGGGTGAGGTTTTTGAGGCGCTGTTACGAGAACAATTGAAAGAAAAGGTCCCAACAGGTGGCGCGCAAACCAAAAAAACGAGGGAAAATCGAATCTAATTCATCAAACTTCAATTGCATTAATTATGGGGGAGGCAGGGGGAGAAGAGCAGCGTGAGGGGGAGAGGGGAGGATGCTACGATGCGGGGGCGGCCGAAGGCTATGGTATAAGATTGTGTTTTAAACCCCCGCCGCGAGACGGTGCTTTCCCTCTGCTCAAACCGAATCAGTGACGGAGACGTGCTTATAGTTCCCTCTCCACGTTTTCTGCCCAAAGGTGTCGTCATCCCGACATGCCTCGTCCGCTTCTCACATGGATCAGCACAGCTTCTGGCTACAAACGCCACTTCCGAATCCATATTGCTCCCCGCGGGTGCTACTATCGCTTCTGTTCTGCCTGACAATACGCTCTCATTAGTTCCCCTGTGCTCGGTCTCTTCCGTTCCGACGCCTGCAAAATCTGAGCCAAATATTTCCACACTTAAGGCTACCATCAGCAAAGACCTCTCAGAAAGCGAAACAAACCAGCTACTTCAACTCCTGGATAAACACAGGGACACATTTGACTGCCTTTCTATCACTGGGGCAGACATCTGTGACAGCGCATCGGATCGAGACGGATGGGACCCACATCGTCCGCCGTCGCCCATACCGTGTGTCATCGTCCGAACGAAAAGTCATCGAAGAAAATGTAGCGGACATGCTAGAACGAGACATCATTCGGCCGTCTTCCAGCCCATGGTCTTCCCCCGTGGTTTTAGTCCGCAAGAAGGATGGTTCCGTGCGGTTTTGCGTGGACTATCGAGCCTTGAATAAGATCACCAAGAAGGATGTTTATCCAATGCCGCGTATAGATGACGCGCTCGACTGTCTGCAAGGGGCGGAATTTTTCTCCAGCTTAGACCTGCGATCTGGTTATTTGCAGATACCCATGCACGAGCCTGACAAAGAAAAGACAGCGTTTGCTACTCCAGACGGCTTATACGAGTTTAACGTAATGCCGTTTGGTTTATGCAACGCCCCAGCCACGTTTGAGCGCATGATAGACACAGTCCTTCGTCGCCTTAAATGGAAGACGTGCTTGTGTTACCTGGATGACATTGTTATTTTCTCGTCGAATTTTCCTGAACATCTCCGGCGTCTCGATGAAGTTCTGACCAATCTGGCCAAAGCCGGCCTGACTTTGAACACCAAGAAGTGCCACTTCGCCCGCAGATCCATCAAAGTTCTCGGTCACATTGTCAGCAAAGATGGTATACGGCCCGACCCAGACAAAATTTCCGCTGTGGCTAATTTCCCTCGACCTCAAGAACAAAAATCCCTTCGCAGTTTCCTTGGCTTGGCATCATATTTCCGTCTTTTCGTTCGCAATTTCGCCACCCTGGACTCTCCCCTCAATCAGCTGCTGCATTCCGGTAACCCCTTTGCCTGGAGTGACGACTGCGAGAAGGCTTTTCAAAACCTAAAGCAAGCACTTACTTCCGGGCCTTTACTTCGCCACTTCGATGACACAAAGCCAGTCCTTCTTCATACTGACGCTAGCGGGCATGGAATTGGCGCCGTCTTGCTACAGCGCGATGCTCACTCGCGTGAACGAGTGGTTACCTACGCAAGCCGCTCTCTGACGTCCGCAGAAAAAAATTACCCCATCACAGAGCAAGAATGTCTGGCTGTTGTGTGGTCTGTTCAAAAGTTCCGTCCATACCTTTACGGCCGACATTTCACAGTCGTTACAGATCACCATGCCCTGTGTTGGCTATCTTCTTTGAAAAATCTGTCAGGACGACTTGGGCGCTGGATTCTCCGCTTGCAAGAATATGACTTCACGGTGATCTATAAGTCTGGTCGCAAGCATCTCGACGCGGACCCTCTTTCCCGGTGCCCGCTGGTGAAGTCTTCAGACGACGTTGCCCGACATTCTAATGTGCCGCCTTTGCCCATTGCACCCATCGATATTCATATTAACGATATCCCCGACTTGGTTGCCCTTCAACACGCCGACAGTTATTGTCGGACAATAATCGATCGGCTCACCGGCTCCACACAACCACCGAATAGCCGCCTACGTCGTCAGCTGCACCAGTTCCAGCTTCTTGATGGCGCACTGTACCGCATCAACCACCACACCGATGGAGCCAGATGGGTTCCGGTTGTGCCCCGTTCCCTCCGTCCACGCATTTTGGAAGCGTTGCACGACGACCCAACTGCAGGCCACCTCGGATTCCAGAAGACCTACGACCGTGTCCGCGGGCGCTTCTTTTGGCCAGGGCTTTCCACGAGTGTCGCCAAATACGTCGCCTCTTGTGCGCCTTGTCAGCACCGGAAACGCTCCACGTCACCCCCTGCCGGTCTACTCCAGCCCCTTCCGTGTCCAGCAAGCCCGTTTGAAGTGGTCGGTATCGACCTTTACGGTCCCTTGCCTCCGACAGCAGCCGGTCATCGCTGGGTAGTTACGGCAGTGGACCACCTGACTCGCTACGCTGAAACCGCTCCACTTCCTTCAGCTAGCGCCACCGAGATCGCTCACTTCTTCTTAAACAACATTTTGCTACGCCATGGAGCGCCCCGCGTTTTGCTAAGCGATCTAGGCAAGACATTTCTGTCTCAATTTCTCGCCGACTTGCTTCGAGCTTCCAACACCTGTCACAAGATGACGTCCAGCTATAATCCCCAAACAAACGGCCTCACAGAACGCTTCCATCGAACTCTCTCTGATATGATCTCTATGTATATTCAACCTGACCATCGCAACCGGGACGCCATCTTACCTCCTGTTACCTATGCTTACAATACCGCAATTCAGACCACAACCGGATACTCCCCGTACTACCTTGTATACGGCCGTCACCCTTCGCACACTCTGGATACCTGCTTCTTCGCCGCTCCCGTGTCACCTTCTGCGACGTCTCCTGAACAATTTGTTGCTCGCGTTGAACACTGCCGCCAACTTGCCCGCATGCGCACTGAAGCGAGCCAACAGGATCGAAAGCAACGCTACGACGCTGTGCATTGCTCTCCTCAATTCCGACCCGGTGATGAAGTCTTGGTGTGGACGCCTATTCGTGTTCCGGGCCTATGCGAGAAGTTCTTGCACCGTTTCCTTGGTCCGTACAAGGTTCTCGAGGCGACCTCTCCTGTAAGCTTTCGCGTCACACCGGTTTTCCCAAGTTCCGACCGCCGCCATCGTGGCACCGAGATAGTTCACGTTTCCCGACTCAAGGTTTTTAACCGCCGCGACGAACTCTGAAACGCGGCCAGGCGGCCGCTTCTTTCAACGAGGGGGATAATAGTGTGAGCTGAGTTTGTGTATTGCTGCCTGCTAGGAGATATTTGTCCCCATTGGTATTAATCATCATCACCAGTAGCTTGCGGCTACCGCATCATCTGCTGTACATACTCATCATCACCGGCACAACCTCGTCTTCGGCTAATCATCATCAGCAGGGACGCGGGATCGCCATCTGTGCGTCCCCTCCTGACGCCTCGGAATAAAGGAGCTGCGAAAGCAACGGTCCCGTCACCTTCTATCTACGGCCTCACAATAAATATATATATATATATATATATATGTAAACACAAAGTATAAGTACGCTCTTCGGAGACTTTATTTCCAACGTTTCGACTGAAACAGGTCTTCCTGAGAAAGACCTGCCTGAGGAAGACCTGTCTCAGGTCGAAACGTTGGAAATAAAGTCTCCGAAGAGCGTACTTCTACTTTGTGCGTATTCCTGCAGCAACTAAGGACTCTACTTCACGACTATATATATATATAGTCTATATATATATATATATATATATATATATATATATATATATATATATATATATATATATATACATATATATATATATATATATTCTTGTGCCGTATTGTAAAAAGGGGGCAAGAGCGCGGGCCACGACCCCACCATTGGCAAGTCAGAAGCAGCAAAGGATAGCCCCGCTTAGCGCTGCATTCCCGCTATAAGTGTCCCCCACTATGCCTCAATTCAACTAGCACCAGGTAACAATACACACGTTCATTTTGGCATTGTCATTAGTTTTGGGTACCTACATACCAAAGGAAGCTACCACGAGTTTCTTGCAGGATGTAGAGATTACCCGCATTTTCGAAAAACAGATGCGTTTGCTGCTTTCCGAAAGCCAGCTTTCTCATTCTTGTTCCCTGATTTTCTTGTCTTCATTATTTCTATCATCTTTCCAAATCATGGAAAATTGTAGAACAGTTTTTGACGTGCTGTGTTAGCGGCGAGAAAATATTTAGAGGTATGGCCTTCGTCTTTTTAACCAACTTAACTTACATATACTCAAAGTTAGCTAACACGGGCAGGTAATTCTCCGTAAAAGATTCCTGTTCGGCATTTCTAATGATGTATTTTATAAGGGTTCAAATTGTCACGTAGCCAAGGACGATGCAGGTTTCTTGGGGGACTAAAAGTTTATTGGAGGGAACTTGTTCACCGATAAGTACACAAAGAATACACAAGCTGCGAAGGAGCAGTCACCAAACTGTCCTGAGCAGGCGTGTGTGGGGTAATCCAATGCCGTGGCGTATTGCGGCTAGATAAGGGTACAGTGCATCGGCAGTATTTTCTCCAACTGCTTTGTGTCGCCGCTGCGATAATTGGTCAGTTCGAATCACGGGACATTTGTTTACACAGCGAAGGTTCATGGGTACCGTAGTTTTGTAAAGGATTTGCTGATGGTCAAGTTGGTACGCTGAAATACGAAGAAAACCAGCGCAAAGACAGGAGAAAGAACGGATCAATAAACCACAGGCGGTGTGGTTTCAGGTTGTGGTTTGTGGTTCAGGTGCTGTGGTTTGTAGTTCCTTTCTTCGGCCTGTCTTTTGCATTGTTTTTTTTTTCGTGTTGCCATTTTGTTGTTCATGTGTTTTCCGTCGGTCAACTGTAGCAGGCTCTGCTTGTCTTTCCTGCTCGGTGGGTGCACGCGACTGGCGTCGTTCCAAACGTGAATCAAAGATTATGCGCCTCGCAATATTTCTGCTGCAAAAGTGGGTCCGAAGATGCTGTGTTGCTGCGTGTTCGGCACTGTTGTCTACAAATGACCTCGTCAAACCTAGCGGTAAGGCCGCAGATGGGGCAATCAGGCAACACTGATAAACACCGAAATGGACGGCGTTCCATAGTGACGGTACCCTATATCTTATCTAGGGACACTACCGGGGCATTTGTACCGCGAGCATTGATCTTCGCGCCCTGTACTATCTGTAACAGTGTTAAACATCGAGAACCAAAAAAGTATTCTAGTCAAGTGACCACCGGGCACCGTTCTGTCCCTATCAAATAAGCTAGGTTGTGCGGCATACAAAAGAAAAAGGGAGAAACCCGCCCTTTGCTTTGAACATAGGTAGGGCAGTCAGGCGCGGCCAGACGCTGGAAACCAAACATCTAAGTAAAGAAACCATAAGGCATGCTTCGCAGCTATATTTTGTGATGGTAAGACAACAAATGTCGCTGCTCTTGACGAAAGGACTCGTACGAATGTGCGGAGCGAGGAATATTGAGGGCAGTAACACTCCGTATTCAATAGGTCGAATGAGTTGGATCAAAAATTTACTTCATATCTGTGTACAACCCAATCCGGCATTTACGGTAGGCATATTCTTTATTACAAAATAGGATCGGCGGCGTGACCACAGTAAATGTCACCGTTCTGTCTCAAAGAATCGCCGGGTCTGGCCACGTCGGGGTAACGGTAAAATGTATTATGAGTTTTTCATTCCACCTTAAATGCATTGCTACACCGGGTTGCAAATGGCTCGAAGTGAGATTGTCTTAAGAGAGAGGCTAAGGTAAAGGTAGAAGGCTGTTGAAACATTGTTTGGTTTTAGAAAACATAGCTCAAGGGCTTTGTTGTTGCCCGTTGTAAGAACTGCTGGTTTTATCGTACGTTTACACAGCATTTACAGGTGCAGTGAAATGTAATTCGAACAGGGATTTCCGAATATCACAAAATATTGGTCCTACTGGTTTTCTGACAGCCATTGCTGGGTGTACAGGAAGCCTTTTTATTAGGGAGAGCTCCTTCAAATGCACACAAATGCATCCCGGCAGTTTCTGGAACACGAAATTCTTATAAGTTTACCAGACCGTCTTGCAATTACTTTGGATAGCACCTGTACCTGCATTCTGAAATGTTTAAACCTACGCCGGGGTGGCTTGTGGTGGAGAGTGATTCTGCTTTCATTCAAAAAACAGTGTTCGGAATCTCCATTTCTATATTCACGTAAGCGTGTGCTTTGCTCCCCTAATTGCCCCCGCACACTCGTGGCGTGCACTTCCAAGTAAAACACGCACTTGGAACAAGAGCGTTAATGAGCGGCCAAAGCCTTAATCTTAGCCTGGCGTTCTTCACCTGTGAACAAGATACGACAGGCCACGCATTGAAATAGCATTGACCAGTTACGCTGACCTTAATTGGGCGAACAATTCGGGAGATATTTCGTGAGTTCCTTCATTATAAGAGCTTAAGACAATTCCTACTGATGTATTTTGTGATCATTGTAGACACGTTTTACCGTTGTGTACTCATTGATGCGGAGAGCAAAATTATGGGGAGCGGCTCCAAGCGACGCTTAAAACGAGCAAAGGCACGCTGCCGCCATCGTGGCACCTCAGCGCCTGGCTATAATCCAGGGTTACTCAATTCATCATACAGTTGAAACCAAGTAAAGAACAAATTTATTTATGTTTTCACCAGTGGATAGAATTTTTGGAAAACCGTAAGTACACAGCTGTAATATTCAGCAACAAACACATCAGCAGACGGAGAAAAGCGATCTTTTTATGACAAAAGTGTTGAGCCTTACGTCAATCAATTAAATGCTACCCACAAAATCCGCGCATCTCAATATTATATGATGTATAAAATATTCTTGTACTAAACTTTTCTTCTTGAAACTTTTTAGCTTTAAGCCTCCAAAAATATGAGTCTATTTATGGAGGCATAGCTATTCTTCCTTAAAACGCAAAAGGTTTAATACTTTTGTGCTTTTTCCTTCCTACTAACAGTGCTTCACGAACTACCCGGACCCATGCCTTGATTATTCTGACTACGACTATGCTAACTGCAGCTGCGTACCCAGTGTTCGGCGTGGTTATACTAGTTTAATTGGTATTTGTGCCCGAGACGATGTAGACCTCGGTAATAACGACTATCGCCGTTCTGACGACAAATCCGAATAAAAGGTCGGAATTCTTACATCAAAATAACCAATAAAGTATTTAGTACAGTTTTGAGCAATTGCCCTTAAACAATGTGCATTTGGCGGAATCACCGGAATAAAATTTTTATTTACTTGTTTTAAATCGAACTGGCGTGATATTTCATTGTCTCCCGGAATTTTGCTGTGTCATCGTTGCACGCATGGTGATGCCTAGTGTTGTTGGCACATTCTGTAATGGCTTAGCGTGAAGGTTGTGTTGAAATAGTTTCATTAGGTTTTACAATTCTATTTATTTGGAGAGCTGTCCCTGCCATCGAAACGCGGCTCTGCAGGTTGTTTCTGTATTTTTAATACATGACAAAAAATTGGCTCCAATCCACGCTGTGAAGCTGTTTGAAAAGCAAAGGTTTAAACGACACCCACAACAATTGCTAATGCGACCTCACCTGAATTCACACACGTGGCTTTAAAAGGAGTGAAACCAGAGATTCTGCCAGCCGTTACCTGGAATTCGCGGGGCCCGCGTCCCGAACGCAGCAGCATCGGCCATGGCCGGCCCGATCGGCGGACGCCGCCGCTGTATCACGGCCGTGCGTCGGCAGGAAGAAAACGGAGAGCAGCGTCTTTCGAAAGGGGTGACAGCGGAACCTAGCCATCCTGATGTGCTAAGTCGGGGCTACACCAACGCGCGACACAAGCGCAGAAACAGAAACGGTTCTGAACCTGACCTTAGTGATTCCCATTTATACAGATTAAAACTAATTCGTTCAGTGTGATTCAGAATTGCGAGAAAGCGGAGGGAAACTTTATAATCATCAGAACCAGTTGCTCCTTTCGCCTTCTGTACTGCCTCTTAAAACAGAACCGAATTGGTGTTCGCCAATTTCGGAAGCGCACTCCCATTCCAAGCAGTGCGCTAGTTGCAGCGTTTCTCTACGGGCCAGATGTCTGTATGTGGTCTTTACATTTTGTTTTCCCGCCCTGCAAACCAATCGTTAACGTATGTTTGTCGTGCAACCAACTAATTCTGTCGGGTACGGGTTACCAGGAGGCAGTGTCGAACAAGTTAATCAAGCTGTGTGAAGGAAGCGCGCAATGGACGCGATGCTGCGCCAAAACAGCCCAAAGCAACCGTAGTTAAAGCAGACGATAAAGCTGTACTGCCGACGCGGTAACGCCTCCATTACCACTACCTCAGGCTGAGCCAACCAATTTGTCGATGCGCCCGTCTTGCCAGGACGCACCCCAAGTCACTACTGAAGACACAACTTCACCTGCGGCCAAGCGGGAGTGTTCCTCGGACACGAATCAGCCACTTCAGCAGTCGAATGAGCGGAGTGCACCACCGGCAGCCGCTCCACCCCGTGCAGCGACCGCCCCTACGCAGGGCTTTACAGCGACGGCCAGCTGCTCTACGTACAAGGACGCAATCAAACCTCGAGATCGCTTTAATATCCTGTCTCTTCCTACGAAATAATACAACATACCATCCTATCGACAGCTGCCTGGAAACCTCTGGATTTACTGGCTAGGCCTACCACAGTCGCACCAACACTATATCGGTGTGGGTGCCTTCTATAGAGCCTGTCCAGCGGCTGTGCTCCCTACACCGTTTTCCTCTCGCGGCTTAAAAGCAGCACCCTCTACAAGTGTACCCGCTGTCGGAAAGGGCCATCCTGAGATATGTCGTTTCTGGGGTAGAACCCGGAGAGGATCCCGAAGACCTCTGTGCCAGCCGCCGGTGTGCCACTCAGCAGCTGCTTCTTGCTCGCTGCATGAACTCTGGCCGCTCGTGCCTTGTTACTCTGCGTGGTCCTCGAGACCAACCGGAACGACTTTTGTGCAATGGCTGGGTACTTCGGCCTTGCCTGCTCAAGGCCGGAGTTCATGATGATGATAGCTGCATTTTAATGGCACAAGTCCAACTAGGGCAAAGAGCGCCAGAGGCAAATTTTTTTGAGGAGGACAGATGTGCAAGTAAATGCCAAATTTTCGAATAAAAACAAAAGTTAAGCGAATGCACGAAGATGGCTGGTGTATAGCGTCAGTGTGATTATGCATGATATAAAAGAAGGTGTAAAACCTTGACGTCTAATAAAAACTGAAAAATAGGCTTGTTAGAAAACATTGGGTCGTCGGCCAAGAAGTGTGATGTGTGAAGCGGGATGTGTTGGCTGTTCAGTTCAGGAAAATGTTTTCGTCGTGTGGTGTCGAGTGCCTTGCATTAAATGAGTACGTGTACTACGGATAGGGCCTCTCCGCACCGGCTGCACTGGGGTATAGAAGATCCCGTGAGCAGATACGAGTACGCTGCATGCGTGTGCCCTATCCATAGCCTAGTCAAGGCGACTTCCGTGCATCTGATGTGTGAGACCTCTGTGTACCGTACCAAGTCTGGCTTTATTCATGTACTTTGTTGTCTGTTTGTTCACTCCAGTGTGTTTGCCATGTTCTAAGCAAGTGTTGTCTTATGTGTGAATTGAGGTCTGTATAGGGTACCATTGTAATATCTACAGTGTTCCTAAGTGCAGCAGCGGCGGCCCTCTCGTCTGCAAGCTCGTTGCCAGCGATTCCAGTGTGTCCTGGGACCCAGCAGAGGAGTAACTCATGCTTTTCCGCATACACAAACAATAGTGTTGAACACAACATTATGTGCTTTTTGGTGGGGGCTTGTGCGATGATAGTGCACGAACAACACTCAGGAAATCGGTATAGATGATGAAATTGGGAATTTGGTTTTCAAGAATGTGGTGTACGATGAGTAAAATTCCATATGCTTCTGCTAAAAAAATAGTTGTGTGTACGCTCATGGTTCTGGCTGGATTAATACTTGGACCACGAGCAGCGCTGGACACCATAGTGGAGGTTTTAAAAGCGTCACTGTGAAATTCTGCACATGGGTATTTAAACTGCAGATACAGAACGTGCTGGAGTATTGCAGGTCGTGGTACCCGATTTTTCTCACGTTTTATAAAAGAAAGGTAGCAAAACACAGGTCGAACTTTCCAAGGAGGTAAAATGTCTGTAAAAGATGATCTGTACACATCTAAAAACGAAGCGCTGAGATCCGAGGCTCGCTCTCTCACTCTAAGTGAGAAGGGCATAGGAACGGATGGGCGATTTACAAACAGCAGAGACGTTAAAGACTGGATAAAAAGGATGGTCATTCAGTGAAGAAACTTTCAAACATAAAGCAAGTCCATGTACGTCCAAGTCCATGTGCCTACAACCATGCAAGTGCAAGTCCATGTACAGTATGATTCAAAAGATAGAGCTCGACTTGGATAACGACAATAAAGAAGGACGACGGGACAAGGGCTTGTCCCGTCGTCCTTCTTTACGGCCGTTGTCCTAGTCGCGCTCTATTTTTTGAATCATAATGCACCAACTTGCCCAACAGATTTGCTTAATGAAGTTCCATGTACTGTCTTTCTCAAAATTTTGTAGGCCACGGCGACCGTGGCCGGAGCAGGCGCGCTACCGAGTTGGGGCGCTCCGCTTGCCGCTGTCAGCTGGTAACGCGGCTAAAGAGAGTGAGGGGAACTTTCGCGCTTCTTTTCGTAGTATGGCTGACGCGATGAGTGCAGCTGGGCCGGTTTCTCAGAGTAGGCGCGCTTCGGTTCAGCGCAGGCACTTTGCGTAGCAATTGTCGCGCCGGACACACTACAAAAGCAAGATCGAAAGTTCCCCTCGCTCTCTCTAGCCGCGCCACCAGCCGACCGCGGCAAGCGCAGCGCCCCTGCTCGGCCGCGCGCCTGCTCCGGCCACGGTCGCCGTGGCCCAAAAAAGCTTGACAAAGAATGTACGATTGATAAGAGAGAACCTTAAGGATTTTTATTGTTTTCAGACATTTATGCTTAAGTTCCTTGATGTGTGGAATAAATGGGAGTTTGTGATCAAACACAGCACCTAGAAACTTGTGCTTCTCGTTGACAGGAAGCGACACGTCATTAAGAGTGATGTCTGGGTCCAGATAGATCCCACCCTTCCTGGAGAACAGAACGCAAGAGGTTTTTGCAAGATCAGTTTAAAGCCATTCCTGTCTGCGCAGCCGGCAAGTTTCTTGACACCAAGATGGACTTGACGTTCGCAGATTGACATATTACATCATTTAAAGGATATCTGGACGTCATATACATACCTGGAATAAGAGATTGTAGGTGGCAAGTACTTTCCAAGAGAGTTCATCTTAATTATGAAGAGAGTGCAGCTCGACACGCCACCTTGCCGCACCCATTTTCTTGCATGTCAACCTTTGAGAGTGCACAACCAAATGTCACTCGAAACGTTCTCTCTGACAAGTAACTAACAAGAGGGTTTAACATGTTACCCCAAAACACCGAATGACTTGAGGTCCCTAAGGATCCCGTAATGCCACGCCGTGTTGTAGGTCTTCTCGAGGTCAAAAAATACAGTTACACAATACTGTTTATGCACGAAGGCATCCTTGAAGTACGAGTCAAGTGCGACAAGCTGGTCTTTCGTCGATCGCCCCACCCTGAATCCTGCCTGGCAGCTCTCGAGAAGACCGTTGTACTCAAGGACGTACATGAGCCTGCGATTTATCATCTTCTCAAGAAGCTTGCGCAGGCAGCTCGTCAGGGCTATGACGGTAACTTGAGGGGGACGACGGATCCTTTCCCTCCTTCAAGAAAGCCACTACTATGGCTTCCCTACAAGCATGTGGAATGTGCCCCGAAAGCCATATTTTATTGTAGAGATGTAGAAGTGTTTCAAGTGTGTCTGCGTGTAGGTGTTGTATAATTGTATATGTGATGTTATGTGGGCCTTCAGCTGAGGGTTTACACGTGCTCAGAGCAGCCCTCAGCTCATGCAGTGAAAACTCTGAGTTAAATAATATTGACCTAGTGTTATCTAGTAAAGGCTTCTTTTCGGCCAATTGTTTGTGTTTCACGACAGTGTTTGTGTAGTGTTCTGAGCTGGACATGTGTTGGAAGTTTGGTGCGAGTGTGTCAGCCTGCCCTTCCACTGTGTCCTCTGTTGGGCTGACAAGAGGCAGGCTGTGCATTTGTTTTTCTTTTAGTTTGCGTAATATTATCTATACTTTTCGTGTGTTGGTGTAGGAGTTTATTGATGTTATAAATGAGCGCTATCTCTTTTTGTTTCACGGCGCACGCGTTTTCCTAACGCCTTTGCTATTTTGAACAAATGGAGGTTTCCCGACGTGGGGTACCGACGAAGGATACCCCACGCCTTGTTCTGGGCCTCTCGCGTCAGCCTACAGTCCTCATTCTACCACGGCCTCCGAATATTGCGCGGGGCACCAGAGGCGTGGGGAACGGACTTTTCGGAGGCGTCGCGGATGTGCGCCGTGAGCAGTTGAGCGGCTTCATGTACGTGTAAATGTCTTATGGTTGTGTGGTGTAGTTTGGATGTCTCTAGAAATGTATTCCAGTTAGCTCTTGCTTTATTGAACCTGTTCTGGGGGGAAGTGGCCAGTGCCATATACGTCAGTGCCCAACCCCACTCTAGAAGAGGAAAGAGAACTGCGGAGCCAATAGCCACGTCAAGATATGAGTATGTGTTGTGTCCCATGTTATGGTATGTAGGCGGTTTATTGTTGAATAGGCATGATACGGAGGATGTTAGAAACCTCTCTATCAGGTGACCCCGGCCTTCGTACGAGAAGAACCCCAAAGAGAATTGTGAGCAAGGTCGGCTGTGAGGATGCATGATTCAGGCAGCTGGTCAACCAGCGCCTCAAAGTCAGAGCTCGAAAGTGCAAGATCAGGTGTAGTGGAAATGGGGTATACCGTTATCAACTTACTAAATATTATTGATCGAACTGCGAAAGCCTCAAGGGCAGTGTTCACAGAGACAGGGTGGCTTGCTGAGGATTTCCGGGTGATTATGGCCACACCGCCAGAAGAGGGCGTGCAGCCATCCCTGCCCCTCAGAAGACCATGTAACTATTCAAGAAATTTGTGTGATTGGAATTCAAATATGTTTCCTGTACACACGTCACACTTGCCTGATTAGCATGACGGATCTCGTATACATCGTCAAGATTATTAAGGCCTCTGCAGTTCCATTGAACAATAGTTTCTCTTCCCATTATGCTGTGTTAGAGCTACTGGAGTGTGACTATTTACGTAAGACCTTTCGGGGCTTGCAGCCTTGGGAGGGGCGTTTTACCTGCTCTGGACGTTTAGATGGAGGGACCCGCTCCTTCCGCTTCGAAGCAGACGTGAAAGGTGCCACATCCATTTCATCATCAGATTTAGAACGGGCACCAGGCGGGCCGCAGCCCCCGGACTTGGCACCCTTTCCGGTGCCCTTTGTTCGAGCCGCGACCACCGAGGGCGTCAGGAGCGCCCCGGGTGGCACAGGCGGTGCGGTGGGGGTGGGAACTACTGCGGTTTGCTCCGTCTCCATCTCATCCGCGCCCTCGCGCGTGCTTCGGGCCGGTGGAGAGGAAACAGTGCGTGCAGCAGCATCCCCAACGGACGTGGATGCTATCACAGCCACTGCTGACTGAGCAGGTGGTGTCGTGACGGAGGCAACCCGGGGGGGAGCGAGACCAGGGCCGACTCACGGTACTCGGTTCCCGCCGAAGCCAGACGCCGCTCCGCCCCCGGCAAGCCGCGTCGGCGTACCTCCCCAGGGGGAAAGAGGCGAATCTGTTTCGTGCCTCTGGGAAGGTGATGTTTTCAGTGACCTTGATGTTGATGATTTCCTTTCAAGCTGAAACTTTTCACATTCCCTGAAGTAGGCGCGTGTGTGCCCTGCAAGATAATGGAATGGAGTTGTTGTGAACTACAATATTCTCGAGGGACGGTCATGCTAGGCGCACTTGGCACATGTTATTTGGCCCCGACACTAGTTAGTACCATGCCCGAACCGCTGCCACTTGAAACAGCGCCGCGGGTTCGGGATGTACGGTCGGACGTAGCACCGGATGAAACCAGCATTGACATGGTCTGGAAGTACGGAATGGTTAAATGTCAGGATGATATGTCTAGTGGTACTACCTTATCGTCTCTTCTTATGGTTATGCGCCTGACAGCTGTCACACCTTGACTTTTCAGGTCTTCAAGAAGATCGGCCTCTGTCTCGTTTGCTAGATCTGGCTCCGAGATCACACCCTGCGAGCTGTTGAGGCTGCGGTGGGCGTGAACTTGATGTTGAGATCGGCAGTTCGGGTGTGCTTCAGGAGTTTTGTGGCCTGTTGTTGACTGTGTACCTCAACCAAGATCTCGCCGGTTCTTTGCTTCTTAGCTTTATAGGATTCCCCTATAATACTTCTAACAACTTCGAAATCAGAAACACGCACTGTGAAGCAATAGGCCGGGCTTGTTCAAGAGATTCAATTGCCAAGAAGGGGGAGTTGTTATCAGGTTTTGTCATTGTCATGGTCGGAAGGAGTGGAGATGACACTTCTGTGTGGCCCCTTTTAGGGGGCCGATCATTGGTGTTGGGGAATAAAAAAAACCATACAGCATGTATAAAATCAGGGGACGGGGGTACTTTCTTGGTCAGCCTTACCTGATAGTTGAAGAGGTCCCGGAGCTCCTCCCTGCCCGCTAAATAGACAGGGATCCCATCTGCCGGAGCTTGACCTGTGCTCCGATGGCCACCGTTTGTGGTTTCTGCCCTTCACCTTACAACTCTTAGCCACGGTAGATTACAGCATGAGTATTGGGGCTCGGCGTCTCCGGTGTCCCCAATACCGTAACTACGATTACTCAAGGTGCCTCGTGCGGGGGTTCAAAGCCGGAGGGGTGCACTGTTACCGATGCTTTTGTCTGGGGCACATGAGGACTTCCTGCCCCTCTGCGGAATCAGAACCACAAGTTACCTTGTCGGCCGCAATGCCAAAGGTCACGTTTCGATGCAGTCTGTGTTGTAGCGATGACCATGACATTAAAAAATGTTCTACAAAATAGCAAGCTGCACTTGCTAAATGACGAGCTTGGCGACGACGGTCTGAGCCCAAGGGAATCCATACGTCCAACCGCTTCAAGTGTTTGGCGGAGGATAACGAAGGTGCTATGGAGGAAGTTGCTGTCTGCGCATTACACACAGCCCTCGTACCTGTATGTGCTCCGGCGCTCCTTCCGCCGGCAGAATAAGCATAAGCAAACCGGAAAGGCATCTCCGGTTACGTACAAGCTAGTGGAGGTGGATTAACAGTTGGTTGTGCTGCAAGCTGAGGTCACCAAGCTCAGCCAACGCCGTGCTCGGCTAATGCGTCGGTCACACCGTCAGCCGCCAGAACAACCAAGCCGTTCGAGTCAGCCCCGTCTCTCACCATGAGCCTGCGCCAGCAAAAGTCAGTTCCTTTCATCCTCATCCACCATGCGCTCCTACAGTTTGTTGTGCAGGTGTCTGTGTTAGCAGCCCAACTTCGCTAGACACCGTTTTACTACGCCTGACCCACAATATGTAGTACAGTGGAACTGCCGGGGGCTCCCAATGAAGGTTGGTGAGCTTCGTGAATGTCTTCACCAAGGAAAACTTCCAGCTTGAGCGTTCCTGCTCCAAGAGATGAACGGTTTACCTCGCCTACCCATGTTTAGGGCCTATGCTACGTCTTCCATACCTGATGGGCATTGTGGCTCCATCACGTCTCTACCACGCAAAGCCACAATTTATGAGCACACGGCGTATCCACAACTACCGATTCCATTGAAAGCATGGTGCACGGCTTGGCAAGAAGTGGTTGCGGTAAAGGTGCAACTGCCCAGGTGCGCACTATTTCTTGTATCGTGTGCAGCCACACAGTGGACGTTCACCCCGGTGGTGAACGCTAGCTTCCCCATACTTGTAACTCGCGACTTCTATGCTCGCCATTGAAATTGGGGATACTCTACCTCAAGTGAACATAGACGTACGTTACTTGAGCATTTCAACGATGCTCCTTTCGCACTACTAAATGATATATCCTGTCCTACGCGTCGATGCACTCATCCGCGGATGCCGCCCTACTCATCCGACTTAACCTGGTGGCTTGGGAGTGCAGTGGTATCTTGGCAGTCAGAGGCCGACTGATGGGGCAGTGACCATCACCTTATCAGGCTTTGCATTTCCACGAACTTGACCCGTCGGCTTCGGCGGAGCTACAATCTAGTACACTGGAATGAGTTTTGGTGCAACATCAATGGAACCATGACGGCCCGCAGGACAGACCCCACCACTGTCATTAAAGAAGCTTTGAGCCGTGCCAGCCGGAGGACGTGGGTAGAGGAGTCCCGGTCAAAGCCTGACACCCGACGTTTGCAGCTGTGGGCCCAGTACAAACAGGCTGAAGTGGCTTAAGTGTGCGCCGGCTCGAATGCGTTTGCATCGCTTGACCGCTGCGGCCAGACAACATCAGGCACGTCTTTCACAGCAACGATGGCGCAGCTGGTGTGAGTCACTCGGCCTTTCATCCACCACATCGTCTATTTGGCGAACTCATTGGGCAATGGAAACAGGTGGCCGCACTCCGGTTGCAGCAGCCAATGCGTGCCTGGCATCGGGCAAGTACCTTACCAATTTGCCTTCGATGTGGTTCGCGCCTTTTACCCTGCATTTGACATCACCCGGCTAGCAAACCGTGTCTGTTTCCTCTACCACGCCACGTCGGTGCCTCTCATTCTAATGACGCGGTCCATGGAATACAATCGGCTTTCACCACGGAAGAGTTCCTGGATGCGATACACCAGGCGAAACTTTGGCCAGTCGCACCTAACGCCGATAGACGGCGTTACATACGAGGTTTATAAGAACCTCGACAATCCGGTCCTGAGCCGTCTCTTCGATTCCATCAATGAGGTGTGGCTCTCGGGCCAAATACCAGATTCATGGCTCCCAGCAAATATCGTCCCTATTTGCCACCCACCCTAGCATCGTCCCAATTTGCGCCCAATCGCATTAATGTGCACCTTGTGGAAACTGTTGGAGCGAATGCTGTCTACGCAACTTCAGTGGTGGATGGACACTTACAGGTGGTACCACCCGGCACAGAAGGAAGATAGACTTGAGCATTATCATCAATGGTGCTACTTGGCGGCCGATTTCACAAAGGACGGACGTAGCGTGCCATGGGCATTCACAAGGCGTAAGACAACGTCATCCACAGTGCTATGCTGGAAGTTCTCCAAAGCCTACTTGTCGCAGAAAAGGTCCGCTCTTTCATCCGGACCTTCTCGACTAAAATATCATTTTCAGTAAGGATTGGTGGAGCTAGGTATGGCCATTTTACGCCCCTCTGTGGAGTGCCTCAGGGGTCGGTGATTTCACCCTTTTTCTTTAATGTCGTTATGCTGCCGCTTGCCTGACATCTTTCCTCCATATCAGTCCTACATCTTCTGGTGTACGCGGCCGATATTACGGTACGCACTATCCACTCAGACCTGTCTCGGCAAGCCGCGAGCCTGCAACAGCCTTAACTGACACACAGAAATGATGTGAATACGATGGTCTCTTCCTCTCAGTCGAAAAGACAGCCATTCTGTCCGTGGCAAATGCTTCCGGCCGTCGTAGACCAGAGTTGTCACCGATCGTGCTACAACTCTCCTGCCAGCCTGTGCGCACTGTCACCTCTCTTAGCGCGCTGGGGTTGGACATTTCATCGTCGTGGTTAACTGCCTTGTGCCTTCGGTCCTCCTGGCAACAAGCAGGTCAAATGCTAAGCCTACCTTATCCGACGCATTTCCCAAACGTCTGGAGGCTCCTGTTTCAAAATGGCCCGTTTCTTGCTTCGGTCAATACTTCAGCCTCGACTTGTCTATCAGGCTCAAGTCCTGCAGATGACACAAGCGGAGTGGCGCTGACTTGAAGCAATAAATAGAGCTGCAATTCCGACGACAACCAGCCTCCCTCAAAAAAAGCCTATACCATCTCTTCAGACAGAAGCTCAATTTACCACCCTGGATGAGCTTGTACATCAGCGCCGCTCCGCCCGCCAGCATAAACTTCATTTTGTTCCGGAGGCAGTTGCACTTTTCGAGCCCACCCTGTAGCTAGGACGCCCTGGCTGTACCACCAAGGTACCTACAACCAGCCGCTCATTCGACTCCACAGTCGGTCGACGAGAAACGCAGACGCGCAATGCGCGGGAGTACCATTATTAACGACTGTGAACCACCCACAGGTTGAGAGGCATTTGTGGACTCTGGGGCCGACGACAGCGTTTTAACTACGGCGATCGAATGCCCCTCTCATTCAGAATCGAACCAAAACTGCGCTTATAAAGCCCTCCGCACCTGGCCTTCTATGCTGGCGGAGCTTACGGCCATCCGGGACGTCTGCAAGCGCCACTACCAGCACTTCTTCATGCTCCTGGAAGTTTTACGGCACAAATTTACACAGGCTCCAACGTGCCTGTCTCAAGAGACATTCATAAGCTACTGGACACGTACCCTTCTCTCTCCGGTTGTCGTGGATCCGGCGTAATACTATCACCTCTCATATTGCGGCGGATAGTTCCTGTCACCTTACGTCGGTTCCTCGGCCCCTGTCCTTGCTGACAACAGAATAACATGAACAATTTCCCAAACTCAAAGAAGTTCTGCTTCTCGCCACACGCGCTCTCATCCCACCGTATTGAACAGACCTTCCCAGTGGGCCCGCTCACTGAGAGGAGGTCCTGATGCGTAGACTTCGAGTTGAAGTGGCCCCTCTCCGGCGGTAACCCGGGCGTGGCCACCGCGATGCCATGTTCCGTTTACCAACAACTGCCCCTTGTGTACGGCTCCTGCCGAAGACGTCGACACCAACCACCTGCTATGGACATGCCCTTCCCTGAGTGCAGCGACATCCCGACACCTTCGCGGCACAAGCCTGCATCCTGCGAGACCCCCGATCTTCAGCGATGGCTGGGGGGGCCCCACCATCACTGTCTTCTGGACTTCCTCAGGAAAACGGGTGTCAACTTGTACCTGTAGGACTTTACGCCAAAGGGCGTACTATCGCAATAAAAAACTCCCACTTCCGTGCAAGGTTTAGAATCAAATAATTTTACTGCACTGGCGGACACATTATTTATTGATCCGGAGTAGCCAATAGGATGTTTGCTTCGAAAGACAGCTCATAAATGCTACACTAGTCTTACGAACCATTGCAGTATGAGACTTAGGCGCTGTTATCTCGATTCTTGGCAAAATGATCCCCTCTCCAACTCGCTTTTTTATCGGCAGCCTCCATACCAATAGTCAACCCTAGTGTCCTCGTTTGTCGTGTCTTTCTATCTGTTAACTCTTGCTTCACACAAAGTTTCATGTGCCTTGAAGAGGCTCTTTACAGGACTCTTGGTGTTCGAAATTTAGCTTATCTCTAAGTACCATCGTTACACGAGTTTTTTTACTCGCAGTACGTAGCCACTTTTTGATAGTGGGGCTGAACGTCCCCTGTACCACCTGCTCTCCTGGAGTTCCCTAAAGCCTCACTGAAGATCATGCGCCCACACTACCTAGCACTTTCTGCCGTCCCATTTTTATGTCAACACAACGTCATCTGTCTGTGGAATCTGCGTCGTCATCCGTAGCTTCCGAGGGAACATCCTCGTTTCTCTTTCGCTGCCTCATTGTTCCTCTCTCTCTTCTCAAATGTATCTCTCTTGCTTGCAGGGAGCTTATAACGCTATATAAAGCATGCCATAGCGGACCGCTCTTTGCCTGACGAAGCCAAGCCCTCTTGACAACACTTTGACACCAGGCTAACGTGGCTCCCTTGGCCAAAGCTATGTTTTCTGGTTGTTCACAAAATGCGAACTTCGTCGCCCTCCGGTAAAATAAATCAGGGTGTCGAACCAGAACAGATAACAGGAACTGAACCTGTATTCTTGCCTGAGGGGAACCAGAATCCGAACCGTTATACTTTAGCACGCTTAGCCCGAACCAGAACTGAACCAAGAAAAGACATAATGGTCCTGCTTTACGGCGAAACGGTTCGATCAATCGTTGCTTATATTACGTGGTCAATCCCATTCAGGCTTTTTGCAAGCACTAGAAACTTCCTATTGTATCATGCGCGTTCTTTCCCTGGTCATTCGCAACACGATCAACGCTTTAGACTTTGTGGAAACATGATGTAAGGGATGCGCACCGAAATTACAACGATATGTTGCTGCTAGTAGCCCAGAGAAGAGTGCAAACATGAGCACGCGAAATGCAGTGTTGTCGGCTGCCTGCAGGTGATCTGGACAACCTTCTTTACCCTGCCTTCCATGCAGCGGTGTAAACTTAATCAGGCCGCAAGATTGTTCCCCGCGCGATTCGCGGTGAGCGCGACCACGGAAGTGTTGCGCAGCTCGTCTTCACAGCGTCGACTCAGGGATTTTCCCATCTGTCGTGTGCTTCACTCGGGCTTGCTCTCCCTCCTGTTTCTTTGCGCTCGGTTGACTTTTCATGCTTGTCCGCACCAGATTTTGCGCGGGCTTAACTTTTGTTCTAATAAAACACAAAATCTCATATACAAGCTTAAGGCGTGATATAAAGTATAATTTTTGGTGTCTGTGCGGAAGAAACATTGCCGGCGTCACCCCATTGCTTGTGAACACGGTCCTGTGCGGAGCCGGTGCTACTTGCTTCAGGCCTTACACCTTGAAGAAAATATCCACGCGAACTTTGTGAGCCTTCCAAACATCCCAAACCTCGCAATCAGACGTTTGTGACTGTGCAGAAAAATAATTCGCCACGCAAAGGAAAACATAACATTCTTGCAGTAGAAGTGAACAACAACGAAAGAAACAGAAGTCAGCTGTTTTATTTCGTTCTGTGCAATGCGCGTGTAGAGGCTTGGTGTAGAGGCCCCTTTCTTGGTGCGTAGCTTTTGATTGTTGAGTCTTCATAACAGCATCTCAAAAATACTGAAGCCTACGCGTTTTGAATATTTATCGAAGGACTCGATTCCGGAACTTCTAAAATAAGCTATAAAGAAGGAGGTACACACGATCATCTGAGCGATGCTCTAAATAAAGTTATCTGTCTCCTCGTCTGTTGCAAACTTGTGCAGGATACAGTTGGAATTATTGAGGGGTGCGAGAAGCTGGCAAAATACCTGAATTACGGTTGGTGCTCTCTTTATTCCACTGAAGTATCAAAGCGGGCGATTTCCAGCACAGGCATTGCGGCCCCTCACAAGCGGATTGTAGCAGATGACAGCGGCGCGAGTCTCTAAGCTGACACCAGAACCAGGGGGCGCTACTCAAACAACTCACCGTCAATAAGAAAAACCCACGTCTGAAATACGCGTTCTTCAAACATTTTACAAATCGCTTCAAAAGGCCGCACAGCAAGAAAATACAAATACTTCAGAAGTGTGACCTGCAAGAGTTCCCTAGTGTTTGACTCCTTGTGTGCTTACTACAAAATACGGGTTCTACGGACGCCTCCGGGAGCCTTTCTTCATTTCCCCTGACATTAAATATTCTCTGTTTTTTTTAAATTGCTTTCACACCGTACAGGTTATAACGGGCTTCCTAGCACAGTAGTAGCCTCGGGGCATCGCATGCATCAAGATTTTTCGACTTGAGCATTTCGGTGACCAGAGCTTGCTTCTAACGAACTCTTGCCAAGCACCCTCCCGAAAGTGACCGCTGTAAGGTTCAGAGGTCCAGCCAGCACCTCGCACCAGACCTAACGACCCGTTCCGACATCCATCACCCACACATGTATTTCCGATTCCGCGAAAACCCACCGGAACAACCTACTTGCGACTACCTCACAGAACACGTGGGCCGTTGCATTCACAAACGTTTACAGAAAACGTCTCGCCCGCGTCTCACCCCACCCCGGTCCAGGCGCAGATGCCTCTGGGGTCGGTGAGCGAGCGAGACTGTTGATGTGGTCGTGCTCCTCGGGCCTACGCCGCGAAGCGCACACGGCGTCGGGGCTGTCGGAGTGCTCCTTAGGAGCGGGCACGAGTGGGCCGGGCCCACTCGCAAGCCCGGAGGTCCAAGCACGGGGGATCGCGCCGCTTCGTTTTTTCCGTTCCTCCTTCACGCGCCTTCGTCTTCTTCCTCCTTATCGTGATCTGTCTCGCCCATAGTATTCAGGAGATTGGCCGCTTTGCGATCGCTGCGGAAACCTCATCACAACCGCTAACAAATCGTCATAGGTGAAAACACAACGGAAAACATAGGTCGCATTTATGTTGGTGGTGTGGGATTTGTTCTTATGCTACAACAGATAAAAAGTTCACTTCCAGTATTTTAACATGTCCTGCTGAAGGGGCTCACATCAAGGCCATCTGTGTCTTCATGGGCCGCCATTAAACCATGCGTGCGACTGCATTCCATCATTGGTTTGGATTGAAATGTTTTACCGGCCGTCAATTTAAATGCAATGCTACAAAAACGCAAAAAAGGTGAGTAATTATATAATCACAAAATAAAACACACTGTTTTGAAGCTGGAAAATAAAGGTTGTTATTTGTAGTAAAAGTCTCCCAGAACTGTTTTGGCGAATGTTCTGCAGACCAAGCTGGAATTTAACAATATTGTCAGCTCTCACGAGAAACCATTCAAGACTGTTATTTTGCAAACATTTGTATTAATGAATTGTTCGTAAATGCCCGGAAGGTGTTCTGCGCGTACCTCTGAAAACATCGCATTCGCGGTGTTTTTGTTTGTATTTTCGTAACAGACCATCTGCTACAACTTTCTTGGCGCGAATTACCCGCACAGTCAAGATTTACGGGCCGTGCTAACACATGTACTGCTACTGCAAAAAATAGGAGGGAAAGCCCACTCTCCTGATCACAAACTAAAGTGCTTACATCCCGGGTTAGCACTTGTGTAACTTTACTGATGTTCGCTCACCGGCATTAGTCCTCCCACTTGCTTTCGATGAAGTACACCTGTCTCAGCTTGAACTAATCGAGCGAATTTTGAGTTTCCAAGCGAAGCAAGAAAAGCAAAGGGAGAGAAGCGAAGCGAGCTTTGGCCATTTCAGCCAGAGCGGCTACTTTGTAGCCATAGCAATGCATAGCGAAGAAAGGAACGCATAAATATGAGCTAGTTGTTTCGAACTGTGAAACATGGTAAAGTAGCGCGGTAAAGAGAGGACAATAAGTGGACACCACATAGGACTCCAGCGCTAGCCTTGTGTGGTCTCTACTGATTGTCGCGTCTTTACCGCGCTACTAAACCGTGTTGAAGAAAGCAAACCCAGCAAGACGCTTACGAATCTGATAGACATATCAAGCCAGCAGCGGTGGTCTCCCCATATGATCATAGCCGCCATACGCCGACATAGATTCCCAGGTGCGGTTTCTTCTCAGGTATACTTACTAAACGACCTTATGACAACAACAGCAAGTTTCCCGGGGCATGAGAGCTTGCGTGTTTCCGACAGTGACTACGTCCTTTCGTCTATAATGAACATGCTCGCACTGCTGAGAAAGGCCCCCCTTACCCTTTCGTGACAACTACCAAGAACAAGAGGTGCCTACGACTTCTGAAGGTTACTTCCTTCCTCCAAGCTATTCCTAAAAATTGCATTTCTTACGCAGTGTCCTTTCATGGCACATGCGGCATCTGGAATTGTTCACACGACGTCTCCGCACTTGAACGACACTGCGAAGTCATTTCTACAAACTACTGAGAGCACGGCCATGATAGAGCTACATCTTTTAACGGTGGACGCCCACACCTGATCCGTCTCTTTACGCCCTGTAAGAACCTTTTTATTTACCCAGAAAACCGCTGGATAAAACATCCCCTGTGACACACTGCTCAAACACCCGTCATGCCCCAACTGCGCACAGACGAACCACACACGTGTCTCAACCTGAACGCCACGTAAATCAAGAAGAGCTCGACAAAGTGCGCAGCAAATAAATTGTTCAACCGTCTTCCCCTGCCTCGCCGTCACTGCAGCTCAGAAATATGGCACGTGGTGCTTCTGAATTGATTACAAAGTGTGCCCTCCATTGTATTGTAAGGAAAGCAGATAAGCTCTTCAAGGTTTCCATAATCTGAGTTCACAAAAGCCACGGTTCTGTCATTACCATGTTGCTAAGCGTATAGCTGTCTTCTTTTGGTTAAACCCTCTTGCAACAGGTTTGTGCCATGGTGCTATCTGAAATAATGGGACATTTTTTTAGAATATATGTTTAATTACATGTCTTCTGCATTAAAAGTTAGTTTGAAGTCCGCGCTTGCCTCTTGTTCTTTACTTTGTCCATATCTGTGTTTTGCTTGTGAAGCGATGATAATTACCAACAAGCTGAAACCTCACTTTTTTTAAAAAAAGATCACAAATTAGGATGTCTACCCGCTTTCCGCGCATTCTTGACGCTTTCTAGTGCCTGCACGGGGCCAGCGTTGTTTCTTCTGTTGGCCTCAAATGTGGCTGCTTTCCGTTTGCTGTCGATGAACGAGACCGTAAAGTGGTTGCATTCGTGACCCTCAAGTGGCCTTTGCCAATTCAGGGTGATGCCATTTGGTTCGTAAAATGGCCAAGCCACATTCTACATAAAGGTGGACTCCCGTTTCCACGGTTTCCAACAGCCACCTTCTTAGGTCACCAGCATCTCAGTTTTTTAAAATACAGCAGTTGCGAAGTACCGCTTCAGAGTCCAGGCGGCGATGGCCCCCCTACTCCGTATGAGCTGAAGGGAAAGGCACGCGCGCGGCACCTAGGAGACAAAGCATAAACTTATCTAAACACTTACTGAATAACAAAACGTAATACAGCATAGCTTGCTTTAACAACAATAAAGCATCAGTAACGTAATATTTACTTACGTGCCTGTGGTTTTTCTTTTGACGACTTACGGCAGCAGCCGCAAGCACTTGAGCACTGCTTCAACTTTCTGCCGACAGACAAACAGGCTCGCCAACTTTCCCCGTGCTTGCCCCTGTTTGCCGCAGCGCAGGATGGACCAACATCGGAACGTCTTTTAGTACAGATCGCCTAGGGAGAGTTTCGCCATTGGTATATTGTCAAGAAAGCAAAAACGATGCGGTTGTCTTGACGGAAAAAACAAGTCTCCTAACAATTAAAAAGTGTACAGGCGGCGAAGCAGCCGTCAAAAAAGTGACGTGTGCAGGCGAGTGTCGCGAATCACATACCGCCGCGTCTGCTCTGCGAGCATTAATCTTTGGGTGCGAATGTTCCTAGAACCGTCGAGATACATCCAGAACACTGTAGATCAAAGAATATGATTCTAGGTGGTTGATGTTAGTTCGAAACACTCTCCCTATCAAGACCGACAACAAGTGCGGCATAAAACTAAAGAGTAGAACACGCGCTTCACTTGGCAAACAGATAACACAGACCGCCGCTGCCCGGCGGTAAAACCAAAACAAATAAATAAACGCAATGCATGGTTAGCGGTAATATATACAGTAACTATGACAAGCATTAGGGATGCAAGTTGAACGCCTACTGAATATACATGCAGTATTCCAACAAACCTGCCTACAGCTAAACCTTTACGGTGTCTGTGTCGCTTTCGCCGCAGCCAAGCTACAATTTTTGGTCCCTTTGCCAACGCCTATGGTGTTCTCCCTGACCGCGAGGAAGTTTCAGTAGTTACCGGTTTCCCTGCACCAAACTGCACTCATCATGTCCGTAGCTCAATGTGACTCTGTTACGCGTTTTTTCAATAGGTGCCAAGTAGCTCACCCGCCCACCGACTTTTTCAAATGCAATGCCACATTTAAGTGGTTGTTTGATGGCAGGGTTTAACGCGACGACGCTACACACGCGATGAGGCGCGCCGTAGTGAATGGCCCCGGATTAATTCTTACCGCCCGGGATCATTATCGCGCCCCGAAATATCAAAAAAACGTGGGGTTTCGCTTTTTGCCTCTATCATAAAACCGGCCCCCGCGGCGTAGAATCAAACCCGAGTCCTTGGGCTCAACAGTAAAACGCGATAGCCACTGAGCTACGGCAGCGGGTATCAGTCTCTAAGTGAGATCTCCCCTATGACAAAGAGTTGCGCACGCTCACTACCCTACCAACATTCCTCCACAACTTTAGGCCCCTGCTGTGCTTTTTCGCACGCTGCCGTGCGTGCAGACGCAACTGTTTATTACATCAAGACTCTATCAGGCCGACGTCAAGCCGATATAAAGGTGTGACTGCGTACGCCAGCCGTATGCTGTGAAATACAGAACACAATTGCTCTATAAAAGAGTGCGAGTGACTCGCCCTTGTTTGGGTAATCGCAAAATTGTGATTAACTTGCACAGTAAATCCTTGCCCGTGACTACTGCTCATCACACCATGTGCTGGATTTTCAAACTGAAATACCCGACCACCGTTTTTTTCGAACCGAAACGTTTTCGGTCATCAACAAGTGAGGGCGTTTGCATAAAGCGCTCACTACTTCCCACGTAACCTTGTTCAACCCTTCAGATATCCCGGTTTACCGACGACGCCGGTAGATTTTCTATGTCTGACTTCATCTACATCGGTGACGAACAGCGACGTGACCCTTCGTTTATCTTTGGTTGAAATCCTACACTCTGCTTTACCAAACCATTCTCTGTGCATATTTGTCCTCTGAGAGGGCATCTTTTATCGTCACAACTTGCTTTCCGACGGTCATGACCTCGTAATTGTTGTTCCCTGCCACCTGCGTTTGATACGCTAAACCAACTACACAACGTACCCGCAGCCGGCTGCCTTTACTAACACAAGATTACAAGCGTGCAACGTCACTTGTTCTGGCGTGGTCTCCATCGAACACTCCGCTGCTATGCTGGCTCATGAGACCAGTGCCACTGATAGAAAAATCCCATCACACTTCCTCATTGTGCACTTTAGCGCATCGACATTACCACGAATGGCTTTTTCAGGTATTCCTCGTCCTATTTGTTATTTTGCATCTGCCCTCTTTAAAAAGCAAGTGGGTCGTAATTGCGACAGATAATACAACGCGGTACACAATCTCCAGCGCCCTTGCAACCAGCTGCGCGGCACTTGCAGCCGATTTCCTTGTCTACGACGTCCTTCTGCACCACGACAATCGCCTTAAGCTTTTTAAAGACCGCTACCGTATTTTTAAGCGCGGACCCCGCACGTAGCACCTTGAGTAATCTTGGTGATGGCACTGGCGATACCGCGGACCCCGAGGCCCCCAACATAAGCTGTGACCTACCGTGGTGATGTGTTTTTAAGGTGAAGGGTAGAAAGCTCTAACGGTGGCTGTCGGAGCCTTGGTCAAGCTCCGGCCGATGGGTTCCCTGCCTATCTACCAGGCAGGGAGCTCTTTGGCAGGGACCTCTTTAGGCTGGGACCTCTTTGACTACCGGGGTAAGGTCAAAGAAGAAAGTACCCCAGTCTCCCTGCTTTTATACTATGCCCTAAGGTATTTTCTAAACCCCCCCCCAACCGTGATCGGCCCCCTAAAAGGGGCCGCACCGAAGTATCGATTCCCCCATTGCCATCTTTGACATTTCCTGAACCAGATAATTACTCTCGATTTCTTTTCATGGAGTCCCTCAATCCAACCCACCCTCTAGCATCTCAGTCAGTCTTCTTGATCGCCAAGTATCCTGAAGCCATAATAGGAAAATCATATAAGTGCAAAACACAAAGGTCTGGTGAACTCCTAATCGAAATAAATGAAAAGCAGCAGTCTGCAAAGCTTCTAGCTCAGACTAGACTGGCTGATCTCGACATCAGTGTCACACCCCATCAGAGCCTCAACAGCTCGCAGGGTGTGATATCCGAAACAGATCTCCTGAACGAAACGGATGCGGATCTCCTTGCCGGCTTGAAGGATCAGGGCGTCACTGCCGTCAGACGCATCACTATCCGCAGAGACGACAAGGAGATTCCCAACAAGCACACTATCTTGACTTTTGACCGCGCAATTCTTCCACAACACATACATGCAGGTTTTCTCTGTTGCTCCATCCGTCCGTAGATCCCGAAACCGCGGCGCTGTTTTAAGTGCCAGTGGTTCGGGCATGGTAAAAACTCTTGCCGTGGCCGAACGACGTGTGCGAAATGCGCGGCGCACAATCATCCGAGTGACAACTGTTCATCCGACACCCTCTGTTGTGTGAACTGCGGCGGGCCGCATGCAGCCTACTCCCGCAAGTGTGAAAAATTCCAACTGGAAAAAAAGATAATCAACATAAAGGTAACTGGGAACATCACCTACCCGGAGGCGCGAAAGAGGTTCGCCCCTTCCCCTTGGGGTGGTACGCTGACGCGGCTCGCCGGGGGGCGGAGCGGCGTCTGGTGTCCACAGGGACCCAGTTCAGCCAGTCTGACCTGGTCCCGCCCCCGCCCCCCACTGGGTTGCCTTACGCAGCACAACCCGGCACCACGCCGCTTGCTGAGGCAGCAGCGGTTGTGGTGCAAAGCACTTCTGTTGGGACCGGTGCCGCTCCCGCCGCTGCCTCCCCGTCCTCCAGTGCGTTGGAAGGTGTCCAGGGGATGGACATCGGGGGCCCCGCATCGGCTCCCACCGTCACCGCACCGCGCGTGCCACTTCTGGCGTCCCCGACGCCCGCGGCGGTGGCGGCTCAAACGAAGGGCTCCCGAAGGGGAGCCAAGTCCGCGGGCCCGGTTCGTCGGGCACAACTTGGACATCCGACGACGAGATGGATGTCGGGCCGTTCCTGCCTGCAACACAGCGCAAGGAGCGGCCTCCGACGCCCGAGCCAGCAGCAGAAAGGCCCAAAAAGCCAAATCCTAGAGTAACAGCCCCGAAAGACACCTGAACACACATACACACAGACTTCAGTAACTTCTAAATCTCCATATGGGGAAGAGAAAATATTACTCAATGGAACTGTAGAGGCCTCATTAAAGATCTATGATGTCCATGAGATATTGCATTCGAACCAGCCAAGTGTGATGTGTCTTCAGGAGACGCATTTGAATCCCAATCACACAAATTTGTTAAATAGGTACACGGTATTCAGGAAGGATAGGGTTGGTTGCACACACTCTTCGGGCGGTGTAGCCATAATAGCCCGGAAATCCCTAGCATGACACCCTATCGCTCTCAACACCGTCCTTGAGGCTGTTGCAATACGCACAATAATTTTAAATGCGAATGCATTTCTTAGTCGGGGGTTGTCGTGCGTACGTTGGCCGGCGTGAGCCCGCAGGTGTTATCTCTCCGCGCTCCTCCTCGCCCCTAGCAACAGCTGTGGCGCGCCTAGCAACCGGAGCAGGTGCTAGCTCGGGCGGGAGTAGCGGAGGGCAAGGGGAGAGGAGAACTGCGCGCGGGCGTGTGAGGGCGCTCGCATCGCGGGGCTCTGGCGGAGTAGCGGAGAGTGAGTGGAGAGGAGGAGCACGCTCGGGCGTGTGAGGGCGCTCGCATCGCGGAGCTCGGCGGCGAGAGCTCGCGCGCGGGGCGGGCGTGTTCCGCGGGTCTCTCTCTCCTCTCCGCGTACCCTCTCTCCGCTCGCTGCGCTCGGAAAAATATATATAAATGGAGTGGAGCGCGCGCCTCTCTCCGTGACTGCTTGCCGCAGCGCACTCATCGGTCCACCCAATGCATTCGCATTTCCGCACGATCCCCTTCGGGGAGGTGGGGGGAGTTTTTTTAATAGGTTGATAACGGTATGCTCCATTTACATTCGTCCTGATTATGCACTTTCGAGCTCTGACTTCGAGGCGCTGGTCGTCCAGCTGCCCGAACCATACATCCTAATAGGCGACCTTAATGCACACAATTCTCTTTGGGGCTCCTCCAGAACGGATGCCCGACGTCGCCTGATAGAGAAATTTCATACATCTTCAGGAGCATGCCTTTTCAACAAAAAACAGCCTACACACCATACCTTAGGACATAATACATACTCACATCTCGACTTGGCTAGTGGTTCTGCAATTCTCTTTCCATGTCTTGAGTGGGGCGTGGGCACTGACCCATATGGTAGTGACCACTTCCCCACTTCCCTAACATATATGGGTAAAGGCCCATGCAGTCCATCTTCCCATAACAGGTTTAAAGAATCAAAAGCAAACTGGAGTATATTCACAGAAACATCTAAACTACACCACACAACCATAGAACACCTACACGTGGAGGAAGCATCCCAACTCATCACGGCGCACATCCTCGACGCTGCCGAAAAGTCCATTCCCCACGCCTCCAGCGCTCCGCGCAACCAAAGGAGGCCGTGGTGGAATGAGGACTGTAGGCGGGCGCGAGTGGCCCAGAACAAGGCGTGGGGTATCCTTCGCCGGTACCCCACGTCAGATAACGTCATTTATTTTAAACGGGCAAAGGCTTTTGGGAAGCGAGTGCGTCGTGAGGCGAAAAGGGAGAGTTGGCGTACCTTCCTCACTTCCATCAACTCGTACACTGACACGCGAAAAGTATGGACACGAATACGTAAACTAAAAGGACAACAGACACCCACCCTGCCCCTGGTTAGTACAACAGGGGACACACTGGAAGACCAACCTAACACACTGGCACAACACTTCCAACATGTGTCCAGTTCAGCGCACTACACCAACACTTTCATAAAACACAAAACATCCTGAGAGAAGAAGTCCTTGCGAGACAGTAATAAGTCGACCTCATCCTATAACACCCCCTTCTCACTGCATGAGCTGAAGATCGCACTTAGTACTTGTAAACTTTCAGCTCCAGGCGCAGACAACATTACATACACTATGATTCAACACTTGCACACAGACACACTTGAAATCCTCCTTCACCTCTACAACAAAATATTTCTTTCGGGGCACCTCACAGGGTCATGGAGGGAGGCCATCGTAGTGGCCTTTCTGAAAGAGAGGAAGGACCCTTCCTCTCCCACAAGTTATCGTCCCATCGCCCTCACAAGCTGCCTGTGTAAGCTGTTCGAGAAGATGATCAATAGGAGACTCATGTACTTCTTAGAGTAGAATCGTCTTCTCGACAGCTGCCAGGCTGGCTTCAGGGCTAGGAGATCCACCAACGATCAACTGGTTGCGTTGGAATCGTATATAAAAGATGCCTTTATCCATAATCAGTTTTGCATAACAGTCTTCTTTGATATGGAAAAGTATATGACACTCCCTGGCGGTATGGCATGTTGAGTGACCTCAAGTCGTTTCGTGTCTCCGGCAACATGCTGAACACCCTCGGTAGATACATGTCGGGAAGGATCTTTCGAGTGAGGGTTGGCAGTGCACTTTCCAATGTATATGTGCAGGAAAATGGCGTTCCTCAAGGCGGTGTCCTGAGCTGCACACTATTCATTTTTAAGATGAACTCGCTCCGGAAGGCATTGCCACCAACCATTTCCTGTTCTGTATATGTAGATGACGTCCAAATATCTTTTAAGTCGTCTAACTTCTCACTTTGTGAACGCCACGTTCAGCTTGGGGTGAACAAACTTGCTGGCTGGGCGGGCACAAACGGTTTTAAACTGAACCCTGGAAAAAGTACTTGTGTTGTGTTCTCCCGGAAGCGCGGAATCCATGCGGAGCCTGATATCTCTATTAATGGTGTAGTAATCACTGTCAGAGGGGAACAGAAGTTTTTGGGATTAATATTTCACAGTAAACTCACATTTATCCTTCACTTGAAACACCTCAAACACAAATGCCTAAAAACAATGAACATTCTTAAAGTCCTGTCACGGCAATCTTATGGTGCTGACAAGCAGCTCCTCCTGCAGCTTTATACTGCAGTGGTAGGATCTCGCTTGGATTATGGCAGTGTTGTTTATGGGTCCGCGACGAAGACGGCGCTAAAAATGCTTGACCCGGTGCTTTATTTTGGGCTTCGTCTTGCCTGTAGCGCCTTTCGCACTAGCCCCGTTGAAAGCCTCTATGCAGAGTGTCACAAATGGTCCCTGTATTACCAGAGGACATACACTAACTTGTTGTATGCCTCTAAAATCATGTCTATGACAAATCATCCTTTTAATTCAACCATTCATGATGCATCATCCGAGCAGCTCTTTGCAAATCGTCCATCTATTTCCATGCCGTTCCCTCTCAGAGTGAGAGCAGAAGCTTCTGAGCTGGCTGTGTCATTTTCACACATCCACAACACACCCATTACTGATTTTATTGCGCCGTGGCAACTCCGGGCAGTTTGTTGTGACTTGTCCTTTCTGCAATTTGACAAAAACAGGTCACCAAAGGCAGCCATTATTCAGCATTTCCTCTTCCTGAAGGAGAAGTATCAATGCGCAGAGTATTACTGCGACGCATCAAAGACAGCTACGGCTGTGTCTTGTGCTGCGCATGGGCCGAACCTCAACGTGTGTAAAAGAATGAACTCCCACAACGGCATTTTCACGGCTGAAGCACACGGTATTTTACTTGTTTTACATCACATCGTTCAATATCAAATTTAACAGTCCATAGTGTTTACAGATTCTCTTAGTGTTGTACGTGCACTTTTGTCAAGAAAACGCTCAAAAAATTATGTAATCAATCTTGTTTTTAAGGCCCTTATGTCGGCATACGCCTCAAGTCTTGGAATAACAATATGTTGGTTTCTGGCCACTGTGGAATAGCCGGGAATGAAACCGCAGATCAAATGGCCACTGCTGGTACACTCTTGAATACAGTGGACATAGCAACAGTACCGTACACAGACATGAAGCCACACATTAGACACCAACTTCGCAATGCATGGCAAACCCACTGGAGTGAACAGACAGATAACAAGTTACACGTAATCAAACCACACTTGGGAGCATACACTACTGACCCACACAACAGACACACTGAAGTTACCTTAGCTAGGTTGCGGATAGGCCATACACATGTAACACACTCACACCTGCTCACTGGCTCTCCTGGACCCATGTGTAGCAGGTGTGGGAAGGGCCTATCCGTAGTCCACATCTTAATTACATGCAAGGCACTCGACACAACAAGACACAGACACTTCAAGGAACTATACAGACAACACATTCCGTTACACCCTTCCTTGTTTCTGGGTGACAATGCCATCGTCTCTGTGCAACGCATTTTTAAATATTTGTCTAATGTTAACTTTTTAAACCTGATATCCTATCATGCGTAATCAACACTGGCCCTATACACTAGCCATCTCCATTGGTTTTATTTGATTTTACTGTTATTCTGGCTTACACATTTTAGTAGCCACTGTTTTCTGTTGTATAATTTTGTTTGGCGCTCTTTGCCCCAACTGGCCTTGCGCCAAAAAAAAACAACCATCATCGTCATCATTTTTAAGCGCTGAGTGTCTTAGGACAGCAGAATGTCCGTACGCGTCCGTGCGCATAGCATTTACAATCGCCAATAATCACACAGGCGCCGGCATGATTCGAGCCTGTCTGCTAGACCAGAAAGACTTAGTGAGTCTTCTTACCTATTGGGCTTCTAACATCAGTTAGTGCCGGAGAGTCAGACGTCTTACTCCCTCATCTGTTACGTTGCGGAGCACCTTACGACCGCACAATGTCCATCCGCGTCCGTGCGCACAGCATTTACAATCGCAAAAAATCACACAGGCACCGGCAGGATTCGAGCCTGTGTCTGGTAGACGAGGCAGAGTTACTGTCACTCGTCTTACCTATTGGGCTACGACTGTGGGTTAGTACCCGAGAGTAAAACGCCTTATTGCCTCACCTGGAACAGTGCGGAGTACATTAGGAACTCCCAATGTCAATCCGCGTCCATCAGTGCGCACGCCACCATCAAGCGAATATCAAGCGAAATTTGATTTGAGCTGTGAGTTGAAGTTTCATTTACGGAACTATCAAGGTGTAACTCACGGCTCAATTCGAATGATGGTCGGGCCACAAATCCGGTGTCACACGGCGCGCAACTCAGATGTCATTTCGAGTCCCCGTACACCGCACCCTCGCCATCATTCACAGAGTGGAAATGCTGCCATTTTTGTTGAGGGTGACTTCGAACAATCTGGGCCCTTAGTCGAGAAAACTCACAAAACTCAAGTTTGGCGCCGTCTATTCCCCCCAATCTAACGGACTGACAGGACGCTTGAACCGGACGCTGAGAATTGTGCTATGCGTGTATTAGCTGACCACTAGAAAGGGGACCTAGGTCCCCTTTCTAGTAACTTTTTATTTGTAACTCTATCGTGCAATACCTTCGGCTATGTCACATCTCGTAGAACGGCACATCTGATATGACACATTTGTGTGGGCATGGCACAAAGACATCTGGTAGCACACGGAAGTATGGGGAGTGGGAAAGGTGCCGAAAATTACAAGGGCAATGGATAAAACCTAATAAAGAACGGCTGAATATAGGAGAAAATTGTTATGTGTTACCGGTGACACCCGGTTAAAGCGGGACCGAGCGAGGCTGAGGAGTTGGTCGTTGATGGATCGTGCGCGTGGAATGACCTGCCTCGGTTTCCGACCTTCAGGGGCGTACTAAACCAGGTATGTTCTATTGGAGCTTTCTTGAACGCATTGCACACACCCGCGGCCATCGTTCAGTACGGAAGTCACACGCTGGTGGCAAGGTACCGAAATGTCCCAAATGTACAAAAATAAAAAAAGAAAAAAAAAAGAGGCATACTCACGGGGAAGTCGTTCCAGGGCATCACGGTCACTTGCCGCCGCCCGTCGCGAACAGTACCGCCCATGGCGAACAGCTCCTTGGTGAAATGCCAGTGCGGTCAACGGGGCGTAGTTGTGTATCACTTTCTGTCGTTCTGCAGCACTGCAACTTGCTAAGCGTACATAACCACAATCACTTTTTCAGATTATTAAGTCTTGTAAGTAGACGCAACCTTTACGGGGCATGCCATGTGTGTTACTTACGCCCATACTTAGTCATTGCAACTAGCAGACGACGCTCAATGCGCGAAGCTGGAACTTCAGCTGGAAATGAACGTCCATCATTTCGTGCCAATTTTTCATGCCTTCATGCAGCTTGGCGTATCAACGAATATATTCCAGCTGAATGCTCCTGCAAAGCCGGCGTGGGCAACCGATCCAAGTATGCTGCGACGCTGGCCTTTGGCAGTTGATTTCGAAATGGCGTCGTGCACGAGCGAAAGACAAAGTTGGGGGCATTTTCTGAGATTTACCCAGAACCAAAAATGCTTAGGGACGGCGCTATGTAACTTCATTACTTGCGGTAGAAACGTGTTTAACTTCACAGAAATACGCTCACTACAGTAATAGGGAATCGTTTCCTGTATATATACCGCATGACAGTAGAACGTTATTGCTTGTCATGGAAAAGTATTGCTTTATGCAAATAATATTGCTTTGAATTTTTTCTGGCTAGTTGGTTAGTAGTTTTTCAAAAAACAGTCACTGCGTGGTTTGAAGACGAACGGCAGGAGGTTGCCATGCATAAACCTGCCCTTAGTTTCACAACTGAATGTTGCGGTCGTGTTTTATTATACGCTCGAAAAATAATGCACTATGCTGCCTAAACACTACTATGGTCTAACGCAAAGCTTTGTCGTGAGGATTTTCTCGGTAGCCGTCTCGGTTTGTAGCTTGTCTGGCAGACTGCTCCGACTTTGTCTATTTCAGCTTTGAAATTTGACCCACACGCCGTTTAGTGTTTTTTTATGGTAGCACCATAAAAGCGCTCAGCGCTTTTATGCCGCTAGAAGCGCTCAGGAACCGCACAAGCGCTCTAGTTCCTGTAGTTCCTGAGCGCAAAAGTGCTCAGGAACCGCACAAAACCCCGCCCCCAAATAGCATTTGTTGGTGTTCGAGCACTCCACCCAGCCGCAGCTGTTTCGTTGGAGTGCCCTAAACGGAATACTTGCATACAGACGTGTCCCTAACAAGCTGTTTAGGGCGCCGAAAGACAGAAAGAAGCGAAGAACCATAACATTGCGTGAGCCCCTATCAGCCACCCAGCGCTGCTCATCCTGTACATGCCGCAGAGAAAAGTCGGCAGGCTGCTCAGCCATCGCGAAGCTCTAGGAGTATAGGAAACACTAGCGAGGTTTGGCTCTACGAAAAATCACGAAGCCGAAGGGGAATAAAAGCGGGAAGAAAACAGTAAAATTGGGGGAGGGGGGTTACAGAAATGAAAGAGATTCAAAATTACACCCGAACGACAACGGGTATCGCATGATGACAAGGTGGCAAGGCATGATGACCTTTTTAATTGCACAAGCACAATTGATGTGCGCAAGCCGAGCGACTTAGGGCCCCACGTTTATATCGCTAATACGGGCAGAGCCCAGGAACGCAGAAAAAAGTCCAAATAAAATCGGAAATGGAAAATAAACAGATATTTAAAGATACACCCAGCAGCATATCACCCTCCAAGCATATGGCGGAGCTAAAATTTGGAAGATTATATGCGTTTCATCCACTGAAAAGGAGCAAAGTTTGGTAAGATAACTAAGAAAGCAAGAAATGAATTGCAACGTTAAGCCTTGCAACGTTCAGATTTGCAACATTCAGATAATAGTTAATGATGTGGACATTCGCACAATAAGCTGCAGCAACGATGCCCAAAAATGTATATTCCTTTCAGAAACAAGTTACGCAGTTCCTTTGGGGCGTTAGTGCTCTCCGCTGCACGACTGGGAAAACCAAAGGTAACTGACCTTTGTTCTAACTCTGGTCGCGCAAGACCATGTAAACTTGTACATGAAGTACGACTCGAGTATTCATTGACATATTTTATTGTATGAGGCTGAAACACTGTGCTTCTGAATGCGTAAAAGCGATGGCCGAAATTACATGTTTACAGAGGGGAAGGTCTGGCAGGGACTATGTGTGTTCCGTGGTTGTCGATTGTTATTTTGAACGGGGTGTGAGTGTACCAGTGTACTGGAAGGGCCTATGGTGAATTGAGGAAGGTAGACAAGGCTTGTGTAGTCACAATACAAATATACCAGAGAAAAAAAGCAAAGGTGATGCCTTTAGACAGCTTAACAACCCTTTGTACTACGACCCCTTAGATTATGATCCGATTCAGAAATACAGTCGAACTATACTTCACGCTTTCACAGATATCCTGTCCGGAGAATGAATCACGCTGACGGACCTAACCTAATAAGACTAACTTATAAGCAAGTCGGATATTTCTGCGTCTCCCAAAAATTCATAATGGCTGCTGAAAATTATTATGTACTGCCGGCATTTTTGGCATACCCGCAGTTTCTGAAAAAACTCCTACTAAAGCATTGTCGGCATATCTCAACGAATACTAACTACCGACAGATGGGTAAGTTGGTAGAGAGATACAGGGAAAACTAACCGCAAACAAGCACCACACACAGGAAAGAAACTCTATTGTATTGGGAAAACTTCATTGAGGCCTTTGAATGAAGTCCTATTGCTAAGCTTTCATGACTTGGGCGTAGTCGTCAACGCAGATGTACCCAACCCGGCTAGGGACCCTCCGCTCCCCGTCACCGGGTCATCGGGGTCACCCTGTTTAATCAGTTCTACGATGACTCACTGGACAGCCTGGAGGTGACAATTTTGGCCTTCAGTCCGCACCGCCTCCTCGAAGGTAGGCGGCATCCTTCTTGCGCTTGATTCGTCCAGGTGTGCGAGGCAATCCCAGACGATGTGCTCGAGTCTTGCTGGGGCTTAGCGACACACCCGACAGGTAGCATCAGGGTATGTCTCCGGGTACATCTTGAGCTTAAGGAAGGGGCTCGGGACCGTCTTTATTTGGAGTTGCTTATAAATGACCGCTTGCTCCCTGCTCAATCTTTTGCAGGGCTGCGGGATCGTGCGTACGGCAAGTAGGTAGGCCTGAGTAATTTCTCTCTAGTAGTCATCCAGTCTCGTGTGCTGCGCCACAAATGTTGTCCGACACAGTGGTTGGCGCGGTTAACAAGTTCGCGTGCACGTGAGTGAGCGGTTTCATTGTGGTTCTCAGCACGTGCCGACATCGTCCCTGCATGTTTCTTTGGCCGTCTGAGGCGTTGCAAATTTCGTTTCATTTGTGGTTGCTGAGCACGCGCCTGTGCTCCTGAATGTTGCGGTTGAGCTCAGCCACCATTTTGCACAATCTCCTGTTAGGTCTGCTTTTGCCATCATTCTCATATGAGGGCTTGGCCTCCAGAAGGTGGGCTAGCCGGTTGTCGACGTCATCTATCCTGTCGTCGTCCGTCGTAATCTCCTTCGTGACCGCCTTGACGTCACTGGCGCCTCTCTCCATTCAGACGCCTATATCAGTGATTACTTGCATTTCCCGTTCGGCCCTCTGCGTCCAGAATGCTTTCCAATCGACTCAGCGGGGATTTCGTATTTGTGGCGCTGGTGTCTTTACTTGGATCCGGCTCTCTATTATGGCGCGATCGCTGCCTCGGTTCATTCCGGTATTCCTCCACGTGACCTCTTCCTCCGTAATGTTCTTAAACACGAAGGTGATGTCGGGCGTTGTGTCCCAGTACACGGAGTTTAAAGTTTTCGTTGGGTTGGGTGGTTCTTTGACAAGGATATATCCGTTGTCTACCACGTCCTCCGCCGCGTGCTTGACCTTCGCGTTGCCTTTGATATAACCACAAGACTGGTTGCCGCGTTGGAATCGCCGCACACGAAATATTTGCCACCTTTTGCTTGCGCGCTTGCGTTGCGTGCGTTTGCTCGGGTTGCTATAGATATTGAGCACATAGATGCTCTCCTTTTTTGGTCTGTTTTCCGTTCCGATCTCCACGAATGCGTGGCCTGTTGCGTCGTCCTTCAGCTCTATTTCTAATGCGGTGTGTGTCTTCTTAGTCATGACGCACACGCCTCTGCTATCCGATTTTGTCGACCAAATTGCCCTGTATCTATGTAACGGCCGGGTCTTCGTTAACGTCTCCTGCAGTAGAAGTATATCTGGTTCTTGTTCACTGTTCACTGTATATTGTACTAACACTGTCGATTTCCTCTCGAGGCCGCGAGAGTTCCGCTGCGGCACAATGGCTGCTATACCTGGATCCATTGTTGCTCCGTTGGTAATCCCTCCGACGCCAGTTGCAGCGCCGTCTCTATCTTGAACAATCTTTCGCCGTAGATGTTCCTCTGCTTAGTGATGGTTGCCTGGATCGTTTCGAACACCGCTCTGCTCTCGCTTGCATGCTATTCAGAGCCATCGCCAACTCGTCCGCCCGGGCCTCGCTGCTGCTGATCTCTATCCCACCGTGCGCCGCCATTACTCGTTTCTTCATGGCCGGTTCTTTGTCTTCTTGCTCATTGTTCATTTCTTCCACCTGCGGCTGCGGTCGAGGGGTGTCACGGGGCTTGGTAGCATGCCCTGAGAATGTCGCATGCCTTCCAGCGCCGTTCGTAGTTCTTCCAACGCCTTCCGAACCTCCTTGATTTCCTTGCGCAGGGCCGCCATGGCGTCGCGTTCTTCTAGTTGTTTCTTGGAGCGTTGTCTTGTGGTCTTCTCGCCGCTCTTGGCGGCTGCTCTCTTGGCTCTTTCCGCCCAGCTCACGCGCTAGCGCGACGGTTACCGTCCCCGCCACGTGGCACTGGGGCTCCTGCTCTTGTTGCGCAGTATACTCGCGTTCGAAGGTGACCTTCCCCTTCACTCCGCTTTTTATCGGGATAATGTTATTTTAAGTGCGAATGCACTTCTTAAGCGAGCCTGAAGCGTCCGTCGCCGTCCGCATAGCAACAGCTGCGGGTGCGCGCGCTCCTCGTCTTCCTTGGCAACGGGGGGAGATGGGCGCGCGCTGCCTGGCCGCTGACATGGCACATACCCACGTGGGGGATTGGCCAGGAATCTCCTCGTCTTCCTTGGCAACGGGGGGAGATGGGCGCGCGCTGCCTGGCCGCTGACATGGCACATACCCACGCGGGGGATTGGCCAAGAATCGGGCGTGAGAAGGGCTAATGCACCCGCTTAAAGGAGTACTGACACGAAATTTCAAAGCTGAGATCCGCTCTAGCAATCAAGTACAACGACAACACAAATAGGTGTCTGTGAATAAATGCATCTTTCTTTCTTTGTAGTTGTGTGTGTGTGTGTGATCTCTCTTTCGCGAACATTACCGAACCGCGCAAATTCAACTCGTGCATTCGCACTTTCACATTCTTCCCCTCGGGGAAATGCGGGGAATTTTTTTATCTGGTTGCTTGTCCTTTGCAGCGTTGGAAAATCAAGGGCTAGTGACAGCTGTTTCTGCTACCTTTCTTCTTCGGCTGCAATACGGCGCTCCCTTTGTCTCCGTCGTACCACGTGCGGCGTCTTGAACAGCGCCTTCACGCTCTGTTGCCGGTCACGTGATCGCCCCGTACAGCTTGCACCTGGACGTGCACGGGTGATTCGTTGCTGGATTTGGCTTATAGCAGCCCGGGCACATCCTCTCGTTGGGGTTGGAACACGCGTCTCTTCGGTGGCCCACGCGGCCGCATTGCTTGCATACATCAATTTTTTGCAGTGCAGCCAGCATTTTACTAGCACCGACTCGTACCGGACGTAATTAGGAACCCTTCTGCCGTCGAAGACCGCCGTAACCACCGTTGTTGTACCAATTCTTTTGGCACCGTGCGCCAGAGGGTTGTTCCGCTTGACTTTCTTGGCGTGAATCTCCTCTGGAGTCTCGCTGAGTGGTATTCCCCTTGTTACAGAACAATGATGCAAGGCAGAGCTGGGCCGTGGCTGCCCTTAGCGGGGATTGCAGATTTAATGACACGGTCTACACGATGATGGTGAGTGAGTGGCGCATACCCATCGGGAGATTCAAAAGCCTCCCGCACCCCCAACGTTCGTATCTGGCCTTAAACAAATGTTGTACCACACACCGAACCTTCTACCTGTTCAACAGCTTCCCCAGCTGGCACTGTGTCTCGATCACGCTCCTTAGGGGCAGTTTCTCGTATCGCTGCTTCGGAGTGTTCGCCGCGTGACCATTCTCTCGCAATGAGCCCCGCAGTCCGTCCAAAATCTTGAGCGGCAGGTGGGTTTCTCGTAGCAGTATACACGGAGGCACCGCGTTGCCACGTCTGGGACACCTTTTAGCTGCGGCACAAGGTAAACGTCCGAATTCGATACACGCCGTCTTCAAGCAAGGAGAGCTTTTCTTCTTTGGCACCGTAGTAAACTGCAAGTTTTGCACTACCGCGCCACGCCTCTGCTGCCTCGTATAGCGACCCGAGCCAAATGGTGGCAAAGTATGTGATTAGCTGCTTGACCTTCAGCTTATCTCAGAGCTCGCCCTGACCCTCGCTGTGTATAGCGAAATCTTCTTCTGTGGCGGCTCAGCAGCTGGGAACAACAAATGCTTCTCCTGTCGGTGCGCACGAACGCGTGGCTATGGCTGTGTTGCTCCACAGGGCGCTGAATTTCATCAGTTCAAAACGGCTCGTCTTATTCCCCACTCCCACCCACGAGAAAATCGTTGTGGGGTTGAACAATTATTCCGCAATTGTAATATATTGGTTTTTCTTGCCTAAGTTCATTTCATCGAAAGCAGCCCTGAAAAGGTGTCACCTCTTTTGCTTCCAGCGGTGAAGCCGCCGCATCGCGGCTTTCAAGACAGCCGAGCGCCGCCAAGCTGAAGCCTTCGACAACAAAACTGTGCTCCAAGCAACAGACTATTGCTATATTGGTGCTCATTCATTTCCCTTGTCTTTACATAAAGCGTGATAGTTTTCAATTGTCTGGAGGGGAAAGTGTGCGAGTGGGTACGACGTTGATGGTATGCGAAAGAAAAAAAGCCTGAATTCCATTGACTGTGCAAAATCAACAACGGAGGGTCGAACCGTTTAGGCACAAACCGGAAATCGTTATTTCTATTTTCGGTTCGCTTCGAGTTTGGGTTCAGCGTGCTCCGAAAATAACCGTTCGGGTTCGGGTTCGGGTTTACTTCCGGCAAAAAACGGTTCATTTTCGGTTTTCGGTTAGGTTCGTTCCCGGTTCGACACCCTGGTTCGATGCTCAATCGGTAAGACAATGGGTTCTTGCTCTGTTTCTCAGTCGTTTCAGGCTCGATTCCTGGCGGTGGCAGTAAAAACTGCGAGAGTTTACTGTTGACACCAACGTTCGGGAAAGAACCCTTGGGGGATAGAGATAAAAAGCTTTCGCTTTAAAAATTTCTAGGGACGCCTGTCGTCTCCCGCATTGGGAAGGAGAAAACCTGCCGATACTTATAAAAGACTTCTTCTTTCGTGGCTTGTACTTGTATCTCTTTTTCTGTCTCGCTTCATCGTCGTACGGCGTGAATGACGTCTTGCGGCACAATGGCCCACCTCAATGCTTCTCCAGAGTCAGGGTTCTGTGTGACTGGTGCGCACCGGTTTTACTCAGGTGATTTGATGTTCAAATCTCACGCGGCGTGTACTATCGTGAACGATTTTGTTTCACATTTACAATTTCGTAAATTTTGTGAAGCCGGCACACTGGCCTTCAATGCTACCCTTCTCCGGGCCACTCCTAAAGTAGGAATGTTCCACAAATAAATGGAAGACAACGACAACTTTTGTTCTAAGGCGAATCTTTCGAGAAGAAAGAGCATAATGCGCACCATGTGCACCCGGCATCAAAAAGTTCCAGAACGTGATTTCGAAAATGGAATACAGTTTCTCTACTTCCTAGTAGCTAACCTCCTGTTATTCATACGGGGACAATGCTACTAAGTTTGATGCTTCGCTTAGTTATACAAATGAATCACTGAACCGTCTGAGAGCCGAGAAAGTCACTGCGATTTTCTAAATCACTTCCCGGAAACTTTTGGCGCCGGGTGTACTGTGTCCAAATTGAGAACCATAATGGGTTCTCCTGCTTGATGCGTGCATCAGGAAAAACGCTGGTTACGGAGACTCTCTTAGTAAATTTAAGTGTAATGGAGTTACAATTAGCTCAAAGCATGTTCCGGTTTCGCGACGCTGGTCTGTTGCACACACACTTGGCGCTTTTACAGACCGAATATACTTCACCAAGATCACGTCAGAAGCTTGTACACTGTCGTAAATACACCATAATTGCGAGCGGAGTGACTTCTCTGTATTAATGTGTGTTTCCAACGCATACAAGCAGTAAATGTCAGTCGTGAACGTGCCCGGAAACCAGCGGGGACAATGGGGAGCGAGCGGGAGTCTCCCACAGCTGCTTTCAAAACAGGCCGCTAGAGGTACTTCAGTGGGGCCCTACAGGCAGCGCTTGAGGCATAAAGGGACTGGGCACAGAGTTAATATTTGTGACTCTAGGAAAAGCTACCCGGCCAGCCCGTGCAGTGAACCGTGATAAACCCGAGCGCAGCCATGATGCCACTTTTACAGCGTTGCCGGATGTGGTTATGTTCTCCGCGACGTTTATTTCGGTTAGTACAAAAACATCAACTGCATCTTTTAAATTGTCAAATTTACAGGAAAATGTGTCCCAGTGCTTACGTACGCTTCGAATTCTAACATGAATACATGTAAAGAAAACCTATAGTGGTTGACAGGAATGTATTATAAAGAGCTGAGAAATCCTCAAATAAAAGAGAGTCTGATGCCATGAATGAATCTGGTAAGCAGGATAACCTATCTCAGTTAAGCCTGCTGTGTAAAGTCAGTTGCTGGCGAGACGCGAATAGGATGATCACCCTCCCTCTTCTTAAGGAACGTGTGGCCGTTTTTTACCCAAACAAACTTATAGGGTTTGTTCTTCGCCGCCGTACGCGCAGCCCAGTTCAGCTACCTGTTTTTCTTCATCAAGTTTTCCGAGAAGAACACAACTGGAAAGGTCACTGTTCGGAGCACATCCTCTGAGTTTTGAACGCTTATCAAACCAGATGTTCCGAACTTTGACTGAAGTGAACCTAACCAAAGCAGGTGCCAGCTTATTTCGAAGAGGGGCTAAGCTATGAGCAGCAAGAACGTCACCAGAACAAAAAGGGATGCCACGCTTTTCAGCAAAACCTGAGATTAGAGCAGGCAGATTCTCATCGGGTATCACGGGAAGGCAGTGAATTTCTAGTTTGGCTAGTCAGCAGTAATGTTCAGAGTCATTCAAGTCAGCCTGAAGTTGTTCAATAATTGAGGCTTGTGAGAAGACACAAACCTCAAGCTCCTGCACCTGTGTTGACAAAGCAGTTACAGTAGCGTCTCGAGCTAAGTTTTCAGTAAAGATAGTGTCGTATTTTGTCGAGAGGTTGTCTAGAGACAGCTGAACTTCACTAACAACAGATTTCAGTAATTCAACTTGAGGTTTCCGTGTAAGAAGCTCATCAGTTTTCATCTCCATGGATGAGAGTGACTCGACACGTTCCTTAATAGACACGCGGATGCCAAGATTTTCAGTATGTCAGCTAGTTGCTCAGATACGGTACAGGGTTTGACTGCGAAGCCGCGTGGCAGCGACACTGTTTGCATCTCCACTCTTCGCTCTCATAGAAGCAAACATTGCTTCAGCGACACCAGCACAAGTGGGCCCCAAGTGATGCGCGCCGAAACACACAGCGGATTTCAAAAGTTGTTGGTCTGCACCAATGTTCTCAGAACACTGTACACATTTAGTTTGGACATTTCACAGACACAAGCAGTAGGCGGCAGGCTCTAAAAAAAACAAACTAAGAAAATTGCATGAGCATGTTCACCTGCAGTATTGCAGAACAGTGGCCAGTGCCAGTTCACAACATGCAGCCAACTGCAGCTGCAGTCTTGAACCCGCTCCTTTTTAAAGGCGCTATTGGGCAGACATGCGCCGTCTCGTGGTAGACAGCAGCTGGGCGAAAAGTCCGCACTCCACAATGCGCAGAAGCAGGACCCAGCAGTGGTACGTGACGCCATGTCCCGGCCAGCAAGCGATGCGATGCAGATAGGGCGGTGTTGATCAATGAAGAGTGGTGGCGGGCAGGAACGCGCCCTTTGAAAGGAGGAAAAAAACGTAGACCTGCGGTATTGTAGAACAGTGGTCAGTGGCAGTTCACAACATGCCGCCAACTACATTAATCCCGATAAGAGACAGGCTGGAATGCGCAATGTAATGTCGATTGCTTCCACCCTAATTATTTAAAAGTAGAATTAACGCACGGCTGAACTTTTTTTCAGTGAATACTAACTGATAAGCAATATCAATGCCATTTTCATTAGGGTAAATTCACTGCAAAATTAAGCAGGACACAGAACAAAATCTTGCAACCTAATTGTGCACTCCAGAATTATTCGCGCCCTATACCAAATCGTGGAAATCAGTGTGCAATAATGTCTTTTTGTCCTCGTTTCGAAATATTGCTACGATAAGCGAATTCATGCCAAGCCAAGCCAAGCCAAATAAGCCAAGCCAAATATTGCTAGGATATTTTTTCATTTTTTATGCCGTACTTGCTATCTAAGTCGATAGGGAGAGTGTTTTACGCTGACGTACTAGACTAGACTAATGTCCTTTGATCTCCAGTGTTCTCCATGTAATTGGGCGGACCCGCCTCGGTGGATCAGTCACTAAGTAGTTGTGCTCCTGAGCCCAGGGACGCGGGTTCGATTCCCGGCCGCGGTGGCCCTTTACTAATATAGGTCAACAGCGAAAATGCCCGTCTGTTCGAGATTTCGGCGCACGTAAATATCTCCAGGTGGTCACAATTAGTCCGTAGCCCTCTTTTACGGTACTCCTCGTCCCCTGGGTAGGACCGGTACGTTAAACCTCATATTATAAATATCAATTTGACGGTTCGAGACACAATTACGCCGAGAGGTAAATGCTAATGAAGCGGGTGCGGAGATACTAAATTCACCGACGCCTGTCTGCGCATTTCAGTTCCTTGACTCCTCCTACGCCGTTGGTATTTTCCCTGAGTCCTTGCGGAGCACGATTTTCCTGCAATAAGCGATTGTTCTTTAAAGAAAAATTTCGTCGCCCTCGGCTACGTGACATCTGGTAGAGGTGCTGGGTACACAAACTTTATGCTCCCTACGCCCTCTAAAAGCCGATAAGGCAGCTCGATCCTAGCCAGCCGTTTATCGGCCCAGTTTGGTCTCCTACCACAAAGAAGCAAGAGAAAGACCACAAAGAAGACATGGCGCAAGAAACTACTCCACCAATCGTCCTGCAACAGCACCGAGTACTACCCAGGAGATCTTGTATGGGTATGGACTCCCATCCAACGACGCCTACTGAGTGAAATCTTCTGCGACGGTATTTTGGACACTACCCTATTCTACGACGTGTTACCCGACTTACGTACGAGGTGATCCCCGATGGCGATTTCGGAACATCACGACGACGCAAGCGGCCCCAAGTCGTCCACGTGATTCGCCTGAAGCCTGACTGGTAAGATGAACAACTTTTTTAGCAGGAACGTGTTTCATGCCAGGATACACTAAGATCTCATATCCGACACAGAAATGACATCGCAAAGTTTCATTGAGGTGGTTGGGCCAGGATTCAAAACCGCAAAGGCTCTCGCCGCAACGGGAGGTATGAAGCGCTCTGCCAGCTGCGCTATGCACTCACACGAAAATGGGTCTACGAACGTGCATTATACCCTTCCCTATGACATACATATTTCTGATGGTACTACCGTTTAGGACAGACGAAGAGAAGTAGCACATCATGAGGCTAGTGAGTGCCGACAGTTGGCGCCTCCAAGCCAGCGCCAAGGTGTACGGGGGATGCACGTGAATTGAGACACCCCAGTAGCCATGGAGGGAAAAAACGTTAGCTAGCAGCTTAAGCTGCTGCCTGTTGTTTCGATTGTGGTAACCGCGTGTAAGAAAGCTGTTGCATTAGACGCCCAAGCAAGGCAACGATGCCGACGGGCAAATGTCCCACTCGGGACTGCTTTGGTGCGACGAGCGACACGCCAACGGAAAGCAAATCGTGTTCACGCGTTCATGGCCAAGGTACGAACTCTGCCTCTCACGTTCCACAAGCTGAGCTAGTCGCAACACAACCGCCTGCCGTACACGCCACGGAGTAGGACCGCACTAGTCGCACCTTTGCCGAAGCGACCGCCAGCAGGACGTTGCTCGCCAAGCACACCCAAACGACATCTGCTGATCCACAAGTCATGCTTCTTTCGCCGAGGCGGACCGTGTGTGTACCAAACGGTGCACTGACAAGCTGTTCTGTTTTGTTCGGACGGTTTGAAAAGCCTCTGTGGTTTCAGTCGGATTTGCGCATTGCTCCGGCGCGTGCAATCCAAAGCCAAATTTAAGGTGTCTAAGTGTGCCATACTGACGAAATATAAATAGCGATGTGCCATAAAATATCAATGAACAATGAAAATTCAACTGCTCCTGTAAAGCCGCATTTCACTTTCGTGCTTTACCGATTCCCATGAAAGAGGCATCAACCACGTGTTTTCGTTGTTAACCCGGTCTGCCGTTTTATTTTACCATCGGATCGATGTACTCTGAGAGGGGGGTTAATACCGCGAAACATGCATCGGTTTTGCTTACATACGTTTTGTTTTTACTGTCCGGCCGCGGCCGGCTGTGATATCTGTGTACATAGAGAAGCTCGTATTCCATTCTTTATTTTTATGACACACGGGCTATCTCAATGCATAGGGAGAGTCTGACGCCCTAACATTACAAGACTAGAATATTCTTCGATCTGTTATGTTTTCGGTGCAATTCGATGGTTGGAGAAACAAGCACGCCGAAACATAAATTTTCGTAGACCAGACGCTGTAGCACTCGACTTGCCGATACCAGCCTGCGCACGCCACTCAATTGACAGCTTTTACGCCGCTTGTATTTTCTCTGGGTTCTCGCGGAGCACACGTTCACTCCAATAAATGTTTGTTCCTTGAAGAAAACTTCCGTCATGCTCGGCTACGTGGAAATATGGTGTACTTGCGTGGCTCGCAGGGGTTAGAGACCTACCTCGTAAACCAATTTCAGGTTGTTAGTGCATATTATGGCTCATTGCCACGAACCATGCATTGGGTTTGCTTGTGTTTTGTTTTTACTGCCCGGCGCCCGCCTGTGTTATCTGTGCCCAAAGCGAATCGAGTGTTCAATTCTTTATTTTATGCTGCACTGGTTATCTCGTTCTGATAGTAGACCGTTTTGACCGAACGTCACTTGCCTAGAATAATCTTCTTTGATCTACAATGTTCTAGATGTAAATAGATGTAAATCGACGTTTCGAAAAACATTCGCGCCTAAAGATAAAAGCGTGCGGAGCAGACGCCGCGGTATTCGATTCGCGGACACCAGTCTCCGCACGTCACTTTGTAGACTGCTGTTTCACCACCTATGTATTTTTTGAGTTGTTAGGGGAGCACTAGTTCGCTCCAACAAACTTGTTTTCCTCGAAGAAAACTGCGTCGTCTTTGGCTTCGTGACATCCAGTGAAGGTGCGGGGTACATGCACCCTAAGCGAGTTGGAAAACCTGAGGCCTATTGAAGGCGGGAGAAGTCAGCGAAGTCAATATAGGCACTATGGAAATTAAATCAACTGAAGCTTTTACCGCACAGCGCAAAACTAGAGAGCAGGAAGCACTTGTTTGCGCTGGGTGAACAAGCACAGCGGTCAGCAGCAGACAAGCGAGCCCAACTCGAGTCACTCCCCGAAAGCAAGGTCTTCAGCCAGACTTTGGTCTGTTTCCGGATAACGTGAACCAAGAAGACGTCGTGGAAACCACCATGATCAACGCAGTCACCATTACCAGCGCTTCCAATCCTACCCCCGTTCTTCAACAATCTAGGGAGCCCCCCTCATTACATGAGTCACCTTCGGAAGATGGCAAAAACTGGTTGGAGAAAGTCGAATGGGTCCGGCTCTGGAACTGATGGGACGACGCGGAGGCACTCAGGCAAGTGTTATTTTACCTTGAATATTCAGCAAGGATCTGGTTCGAAAACCAAGAGAGATCCCTACAATCTTGGAACAAATTCAGAACCCAATTTGTGATGACGTTCACCACGGTTGTGCAAAAAGAGCGGTCCGAAGTGTTGCTGCAAACGCTGACGCAACATCATAACGAAGGCGTTGTTCTGTTCGTCGATGAGATGAAGAGGCTTTTCAGGCGTGCTGAGCCTGGAATTCCGGAAGAAAAAAAGTTGCGCTTCCTAATGCGCAGTGTGAAAGAGGAACTGCTTGCTGGACGTCTCTGCAAACCGCCCAGAACCGTCGCCGAATTTGTAACCGACGCCAGCACCATTGAGAAAGCCCTGAAAATGCGTGCTAAGAAGTAGACCGAAGCTATGTTGGCACGGCCCATGCGAACTGCGTCGACAGCATGCCGAATCTCGCAGGTAGCCTGCGCCAGACTATTCGCGAAATAGTGATGGAGGAGCTGCGGAAACTTCTCCCAACGCGGACGGAACCACAAGTCGCTTCCGTCCCCGACGTCATTATAGAAGTGCAGCAAGCGCGGGGAACTTCAATAGTGCCAGAAGCACCCCGCGAGCCGCAAGCCATGGCCTACGCGGCTACTGTCCGTCACCCTCGCCAACCTGCGCCCTGTCGTCCCAAGGCTCCGTACCGTCACCCCCTTTCACAACCCGACCACCTGTGGTGCAACTCCCCGCCCCAACGAAGACCGTCGTGTGGTGAACGCCCGAAAACGTCGCTGTGCTATCACTGCAGAGAGGCCGACCACAGCTTCCGTAGCTGTGGTCGGCCTCTAACCCCTACAACAGGCTCGGTTAGCGAGGGTTCTCCGTCGACGCACCCCACCCCCGACCCGGCCAGCGGCCACCTGATCGAAGAATACCTGTCCAACACCAGCCGTGGACCAGCCCGTTTTAACCTTTCGCCGTTGCCCTACTCATACCAGTCGGAGAACCGCCGTTGATATGCTGAGCTCTCACGTGGAAGGTCCCCCAGCCCACGCGGGAGAAACTAAAAGCAGCAACTTCTGTAGGTGAAGTTGCACAACAGCGGAAAAACGAAAACCCTCCAACGACGCAAGGACGCACCGAACACCGGGATTCACGGCATGCCCTCAGCCCGACGACCCGATAAAATCATGACGTCACTACCGAACACGACGATAGCCACACGGCGCGACGCGTACCCGACATGACCAAGCCTGCTGCTGAGTAGACGACAATAACGATGACACTGTCAAAACTCATAAGCCGAGATTCGACATCCCGCCGAACCCGGAACTCGAGGAAAGCGGCGTCCGACGTCCAGTTCTCCATCGATGGCTTTGATGTAGTCGCCCTCATAGACACGGGAGCGGACTACTCGGTAATGAGCGGATCATTCGTGTCTAAGCTGAAGCAAGTTATCACGTCATGGGAAGGTCCGCGCATACGCACAGCAGGAGGTCATATCGTAACGCCAAGTGGAACATCCACATCACGCGTCACCACAGGCGGCACGACGTGCCCTGCTGCGTTCGTTTTTTTGTCTAACTGTTCCCGCGACCTAATTCTTGGAATAAACTTTTTGACAGACAACAGTGCAATAATCGATCTGCAGACCAAATCAATAACTTTTCTCCCGATCACTCCATGACACCAGAACCAACCCACGAACACCGTGCTGTTGTAAGGGTCGCCGATGATCATGTCACCCTGCCACCCTGCGCAAGCTTGATGATCGCGGTCTACTGTGAAGATGCTGCTCCTGCCGTCGGCGCTATCGTAGAGAGTGACCAAAGGTTGCTTCTCGACCTCGGTGTCTCCGTCTCAACAGGCATTGCGTGCTTTAAGCAAAGCCAAAACCAAGTTTTGGTGACCAGTTTTACCGAGGAGTACCAGCATATAAACGAGGGTGCGGCATTTGCATTCCTCGAAGAAACGGTAAAAGCAAGTGGCGTGAGCGCGGTCGCCAACTTTTAACGCGCATACGAATATACCTTCAAGCTTCTGAATCCCTTCGACGTAAATCCGGCGCTGCCGCAAGAAAAAAGGAAATGGAAAAAAGGAAGAAGGAAAAGAAAATTGGCTTTGCTGCGTCGCTACGGCGAGTGTTTTTCGTTGAACTCAAAATGTTTTCAGACACCTCTAACGAAGCACCGATTAAGAACTGAAGATGGAACCTGACCAACCAGACAGTCCCCGTACCGCGTGTCTTCACACGAGCGGGAAGCCTTCTGGACACAAGTGGAAGACATGCTCAGCGACGACACTATACAGCCATCGAAAAGCCCCGGGCGGCGGGGGTCATACTGCTGAAGAAAAAATACGGCACATTAAGGTTTTGCCTAGACTACCGGGGACTTAAAAAAATTACCAAAAAGGACATGTACCCCTGCAACGACTCCACGATGCCCTCGACCACCTCTTCCACGCGAAGTACTTCTCATCGATAGATCTTAAGACAGGCTACTGGCAAATAGAAGTTGACGAGAGACACCGAGAGAAGACTGCATTCGAAACCCCGGATGGCCTTTACGAGTTCAAGGTGATGCGGGTCGGGCTGTGCGCGGCCCAGGCAACCTTTCAAAGAGTCGTGTACACCGTGCTAGCTGGCCTGAAGTGGCACACCTGTCTCGTATAACTCGACGACGTTGTGGTATTCGCCCGAAATTTCAGCGAACAGCTTGCAAGATTGGAGTCTCTACTCGAGGCTATTGGCACGTCGGGGTTATTGCTGAAGCCTGAAAAGTGGCGCTTTACGCAAAGCTGCAACAACGACTGCAATACCCGCCCGTGCTGCCTCATTTTGACGAAAACGCCGAAACGGAAATTCACACGGATGCCAGTGATGTAGGGTTTGGAGCCGTCCTCGTTCAAAAGCAAAACGTTTGCGAATAAGTAATCGCCTTTGCCACCAGTGGTTTGTCGAAGGAGGAGAAAAACTACTCTCCCTCTGAGAAAGCGTGCCTCGCAAGTATATGGGCCCTTTTAAAATTTCGCCCATACGTGTATTGTAGACCGTTCAAGGTTGACCATGCGCTGTGTAGGCTCGCCAATTTGAAGGACCCCTCTGACCGACTTGGGCGGTGGAGCTTGCGCCTAAAAGACTTCCGCGTTACAATCGTCTATACATCCGGCAGAAAGCACTCCGACGCTGATTGCCTCTCCCGCACTCCCGTCGACCCACCACCACAAGACTCCGATGAAGACAACACATTCTTCGTACCGTGACGGAGAGCGACCTAGCCGGCCACCAGCGTGCCAACCCCGTCTTAAGCGTCATGATCGACTACTTCGAAGGACGCAACGTCGCAATGCCTAAAGCGTTCAAACGGAACCTACCAGCATACAGCCTCAAAACCTGTGTCCTCGTAAACAAGAATATCAGCCCCGGAACGAGAAATAATTATCTTTTTGTCATCCTCGCAGACCTTCATGACGAAGTTTTGGGAGCGACATTTTGGAGCTATTCAAGTTATCTTACGCTACAGCAACACACATCACCGATTAACGACGGCGTACCACCCCCAAACGAACGAAATAACGGAACATGTGAACAAAACGATCGCGGATATGCTGTCCATGTACATCGACGTTGAACATAATACTTGGGACAAAGCCCTCCCGTAGGTATTTCGGACCCTACCACATTCTATAACGTGTTGACCAACCTACCTACTTAGTACTAATCCCCGATGGTGATTCCGGCACATCGCGACAACACACACAACCCGAAGTCGTCCACATAATTCGCCTTAAACCTTAATAGGCGAGATGACGGACTTTTTTGTTGTTGTTTGTTCGGACTGTAGTTTTATTTTAGTATCGGGTCGATGCACTCTTAGAGGGGGAGTAATGCCGTGAACCAGGCATTGCGTTTGTCTCCGTTTTGTTTTTACTGCCCGGCCGCGCCCGGCTGTGTTATCTGTGTCCCAAGCGAAGAGCGTGTTCAATTCGTTATTTTTATGCCGCACTGCTTGTCTTATTGGTACAGGAGAGCATTTCGCCCTAACGTCACTTGCCTAGAATAATTTTCTATGATCAACAATGCTGTGGACATAAATAGAAGTTTCGAGAAGAAACACTCGGGCCAAAAGATAACAGCCTGCAGACCAGAGGCGGCGGTATTCGATTCGCCGACGCCAGTCTGCGCATGTCCCTTTGTTGACTGCTGTTTCGCCCCCGGTGCATTCTTTGAGTGGTTAAGGGTGCACAAGTTCGCTCCAATACACTTCTTTTCCTCGAAGACAACTACATCATCTTTGACTTCGTGACAATATTGTCGCGAATACAAGAACGATGCAGTTGTCTTGAATGAGAAACACGTTTATTTTAGCGAACTTGTGCTCCCCTAACAATTCAAAAGAATACAGAGGCGGCGAAGCAGCGGTCAACAAAGTGACTTGCACAGGCGAGTGTCGTCGAATCGAATGCTCCGGCGTCCGCACTGCAGGCTTTTTATCTTTCGGCGCGCCTGGTTCTCGAAACGTCGATTCGCATCGAGAACATAGTAGATCCAAGAAGATTATTCTGGGCTGTTCACGTTAGATTGGAATGCTCTCCCTATCACGACAGATAACACATCCGGCACAGAAAGAACGAATGGAAAACGCGCTTCCCTTGGCGCAGAGATAACACAGACCGGCGCAGCCGGGCCGTAAAAGCAAAACAAAAATAAACAAACCCAATGTATGGTTCGCGGCATTACCCCCCCTCTAAGAGTGCATCGATCCGATGCTAACATAAGCGACAGTCCGAAAATAAAAATAAAATTCGTTATCGTGCGTAGAAAGGTTTTAAGCGAACCACGTGAACGACTTCGGGCCGCGTGCGTCGTCGTGATGTTCCGGAATCACCATCGGGGATCACCTCGTAGGTAAGTTGGCCGACACGTCGTAGAATCTGGTAGGGTCCGAAATACCGTCGAAGGAGCTTCTCACTGAGTCCGCGTCGTCGGATGGGAGTCCAAACCCACACACGATCCTCTGGTTGGTACTCGGCGTCCCGGCGTCGGAGGTTGTAGCGGCCGGCATCCACCAGCTGCTGGTCCGTTATACGAACTCGAGCGAGCTGGCGGGCCTCCTCCGCACGTTGAAGATATCCGTGTACGTCGGCGTTGAGGTCGTCGTCTTCTACGTGCGGAAGCATGGCGTCGAGCATCGTAGTCGGCCTTCTACCGTAGACAACCTCGAACGGCGTCAGCTGCGTCGTCTCCTGGATAGCCGTGTTGTACGCAAACGTGACATACGGGAGCACTTCGTCCCAAGTCTTATGTTCAACGTCAACGTACATTGACAGCATATCTGCGATTGTCTTGTTCAGACGTTCTGTTAGTCTGTTCGTTTGAAGGGGGTACGCCGTCGTTCTTCGGTGATCCGTGTTGCTGTAGCGTAATACTCCTTGCATCAGCTCCGCAGTAAATGCCGTTCCGTGGTCGGTGATTAGGACTTCCGGGGCTCCATGTCGCAGCACAACTTGGCTTATAAAGAACTTTGCCACTTCTTGTGCAGTCCCCCTCGGAAGAGCGGCGGTCTCGGCGTAGCGCGTCATGTAGTCTGTCGCTACGACAATCCACTTGTTCTGTGAACGTGACGTAGGGAACGGGCCTAAAAGGTCCATTCCAATCTGCTGAAATGGTCTCGATGGGACGGCGATCAGTTGCAGAGGTCCGGCGGGTCTTGTCGGCGGCGTTTTCGTCGCTGGCAGTCACGGCAGCTCCGGACGTAGTGGGTGACGTCAGAGGTAAGGCCGGGCCAGTAGTACCTCGCCTTGATTTTTCCAATAGTGCGGGCTGTGCCCAGATGTCCGGAAGACGGGCCGTCGTGGCACGCTTCCAAAATTTCGTCACGAAGGTCCGCGGGGATGACGAGAAGGTAATTCGCTCTTGTTCCGGGGCTGAAATTCTTCTTCACGAGGACGGAATTTCTCAGGCTGAATGCCGGTAAGCTGCGTTTGAAGGTCCTATGAACGGCAACGTTGCATCCCTCGAGGTACTGGATTATGACGCGTAAGTCGCGGTCGGCACGCTGCTGGGCGGCTAGGTCGCTCTCCGTCACGATCCCGAAGAACGCGCTGTCTTCGTCAGCGTCTTGTGGTGGTGGGTCGACGGGGGCGCGGGACAGGCAGTCGGCGTCGGTGTGTTTCCTGCCGGATTTATAAACGACGGTAACGTCGAACTCCTGCAGGCGCAAGCTCCACCGCCCAAGACGGCCAGAGGGGTCCTTCAAATTGGCGAGCCAACACAGCGCATGGTGGTCTGTTACAACCTTGAATGGCCTTCCATACACGTATGGGCGAAATTTTGAAATCGCCCATATAATAGCCAGGCACTCTTTCTCAGAGGCAGAATAGTTTTTCTCCTCCTTCGACAGACCACGGCTGGCATAGGCGATTACCCTTTCGCAGCCGCTTTGCTTTTGGACAAGGACGGCACCCAAGCCTATATCACTGGCGTCCGTGTGCATTTCCGTTTCGGCATTTTCGTCGAAATGAGCGAGCACGGGCGGTCTTTGCAGGCGTTTTTGCAGCTCGCAGAATGCTTTTTCTTGGTCGTTTTCCCAGCTGAAAGGGGTGCTATCTTTCGTCAAGCGCGTGAGTGGCTCTGCAATGCGTGCGAAGTTTGCGACGAAGCGCCGGTAGTATGCGCACAGCCCGAGAAATCTTCGCACGCCCTTCTTGCCTTTCGGCCTTGGGAAGTTCGCAATGGCTGAAGTTTTTGCCGGGTCAGGTAGGACTCCCGCGGCGTTGACGACGTGGCCCAAGAACTTGAGTTCCCCGTATGCGAAACGGCACTTTTCTGGCTTCAGCGTCAACCCCGACGTACGAATGGCCTCGAGTACAGACTCCAACCTTGCAAGGTGTTCGTCGAAAGTCCGGGCGAATACCACTACGTCGTCGAGGTATACGAGGCAGGTGTGCCACTTAAGGCCAGCTAGCACAGTGTCCATGACTCTTTGAAACGTCGCTGGTGCTGTGCACAGCCCAAACGGCATCACCTTGAACTCGTATAGGCCGTATGGGGTTATAAATGCAGTCTTCTCTCGGTCTCTCTCGTCCACTTCAATTTGCCAGTAGCCGGTCTTGAGGTCCATCGATGAGAAGTACTTCGCGTGGCAGAGGTGGTCGAGGGCGTCGTTGATTCGGGGGAGGGGGTACACGTCCTTTTTCGTGATTTTGTTCAGTCGCCGGTAGTAAACAAAAAACCTTAATGTGCCGTCTTTTTTCTTTACGAGTACGACGGGTGCAGCCCAGGGGCTTTTCGAGGGCTATATAATGTCGTCGCTGAGTATTTCGTCGACTTGAGTCCGGATGGCTTCCCGTTCGTGTGAACAGACGCGGTACGGTGACTGTCGGGTGGGTCGGGCTCCATCTTCGGTTATTATTCGGTGCTTCCCTAGAGGGGTCTGACGTAGTTTTGCGCTCGACGAAAAACATTCGCTATAGCGACGCAGCAAAGCCAATAACTTGTTCCGTTGTTCTTGCGGTAGCGCCGGATTCACGTCGAAAGGCTGCGGGAGCTTGAAGGTTTCTACGGGTGTGCGTTCAAAGTCGGCGACCGCGATCACGTCACTTGCTTCTTGCGCTTCTTCGAGGAATGCAATTGCCGCGCCCTTGTTTAAATGCTGGTACTCCTCGGTGAAATTCGTAACCAAAATGTGGGATTGGTGTTCCTTGAAGCGCGCAATGCCTCTTGCGACCGACACACCACGGTCGAGAAGCACCCTTTGATCGGGGTCTACGATAGCGTCGATGTCAGGAGCAGCATCTTCACAGTAGACTGCGACCATCAAGCTTGCGCGGGGTGGCAGGGTGACATGATCATCGGCAATCCTTACAGCAGCACGTCGTTCGGGGTTCGGTTCCGGCGTCATGGAGTGATTGGGGGGAAAAGTTATTGACTTGGTCTGCAGATCGATTATTGCACCGTTGTTCATCAAGAAGTCCATTCCAAGAATTACATCGCGGGAGCAGTTAGGCAGAATGACGAACGCCGCAGGGTACGTTGTGCCATCTATGGTGACGCGCGATGTGCACGTTCCACTTGGCGTCACGAGGTGGCCTCCTGCTGTGCGTATGTGCGCACCGTCCCATCTGGTCATAACTTTCTTCAGTTTAGACGCAAATGGTCCGCTCATTACAGAATAGTCAGCTCCCGTGCCTACGAGGGCGACTACGTCAAAGCCGTCGATGGACACCTTGACGTCAGATGCAGTCTTCCTCGAGTTCCGGGTTCGTCGGGGCGTCGTATCTCTGCTTGTTCGTGTTGACGGTCGGGCCCTGTGCATCGTCGTTGTCGTCGTCTTCTCAACGGACGTCTCGGTCAGGTCGGGTACGCGTCGCGCCGTGTAGCTGTCGTCGTGTTCAGGAGTCTCGTTAGGGCTAGGTCGGGTCGTCGGGTTGAGGGCATGTCGTGAACGATGGTCTTCAGCGAGTCGCTGCGTCGTTGGAGGGTTTTCATTTTTCCGCCGTTGTGCAACTTTACCTCCCGAAGTGTCTGCTTTTAGTTTCCCCCGCGTGGGCTGGGGGACCTTCCACGTGAGAAGTCAGCAGTGCTGCGGCGGTTCGGTGACTGATACGGGTAGGGCGACGGTGAACGGTTGAAGCGGGCTGGTCCTCGGTTGGTGTTGGAGAGGTATTCTTCGATCTCAGCAGGGCGCTGGCCGTATCGGGGGCATGGGGCGTCGACGGAGAACCCTCGCAAACCGAGCCTCTTGTAGGGACAGCGACGGTAGATGTGGTCGGCCTCTCCGCAGTGGTAGCACAGCGGGCGATTATCGGGCCTTCGCCACACGTCGGTCTTCCTTGGCGTCTGGTATTGGTCTACAGGGCGTCGGGCGGGCGGCATTGGACGGCGGTATGGCTCGGCCTCTTGACGACGGGTTGGAGCAGGGCGGGGTTGACGAACAGCCGAGGAGTAGGTCATGGCTTGTGGTTCGCGGGGTGCTTCCGACGGCGTAGAAGTTCCCAGTGCGCTTTGGACTTCTCGGATTACGTCGGTCAGGGAAGCCGCTTGAGGTTGCGGCGTCGTTGAAAAAAGCTTCCGAAGCTCCTCCCTGACCACTGCTGGGATGGTCTCTCGCAATGTATCGGAGCTTCCATTTGCGGCACCGATGGTTTCCCAGAACAGCGCGTTGACAGGGCGGTCGTACTGCCTCGTTCAAATTTCTAGCGTCTTCTCCATCGCGGCCGCCTCAGACGCGAATTCCGCCACTGTCTTCGGAGGGTTACGGACTAGACAAGCAAAAAGCTCTTGCTTCACTCCTCGCATTAGAAACCTGAGCTTCTTTTCCTCGGTCATTTCAGGGTCCGCACGACGAAAAAGTCGCTTCATGTCCTCAACGAAAATCACGACTCCTTCGTTGGGGTGCTGCGTTCGAGTTTCAAGCAAAAGCGCAGCTCGCTCTTTTCTCACGGCGGTAGTGAAAGTCTTAAGGAACTCCCTTTTGAATTGAGTCCAGTCGGTCAAAGAGCTCTCATGGTTCTCGAACCAACTTCGAGCAGCATCTTCTAAGTAAAAGAAGACATGCCGGAAAGTTTCTTCGTCGTCCCACCTGTTGAAGATGCGGACGCGCTCCAGCTTCTCCAACCATTCTTCGCGGTCTTCAGCGGGGGCTCCCCGGAACGATGGCGGTTCTCGGGGCTGCTGCAGGATGATTGCCGACGTTGTTTCTTGCACCATGGTGTTGGTTGCAGCGTTCCTTCTCTTGGGTCCTTCTGGCAGAAGACCGAACTCGGGTAGCAATCCTTGCAGTCGGGGGCTTTCTCTGGTTGGACTGGCTTGGCGACTTCGAGATGTCGTAGAGGGCATAAAGGCTTAGTACCCAGCACCTACCTCCACCAGATGTCGCGAAGACAAGAACGATGCAGTTGTCTTGAAAGAGAAACACGTTTATTGGAGCGAACTTGTGCTCCCCTAACAACTCAAAAGAATACAGAGGCGGCGAAGCAGCGGTCAACAAAGTGACTTGCACAGGCGAGTGTCGTCGAATCGAATGCTCCGGCGTCCGCACTGCAGCCTTTTTATCTTTCGGCGCGCATGGTTCTCGAAACGTCGATTCACATCGAGAACATAGTAGATCCAAGAAGATTATTCTGGGCTGTTCACGTTAGATCGGAATGCTCTCCCTATCACGACAGATAACACATGCGGCACAGAAAGAACGAATGGAAAACGCGCTTCCTTTGGCGCAGAGATAACAGAGACCGGCGCAGCCGGGCCGTAAAAGCAAAACACAAATAAACAAACCCAATGTATGGTTCGCGGCAATATATAATAAAATTAAAGTCCGATATGCGTACAACAAGAAAGAACGAAATTAAAGTCCGATATGCTGAAGAAGAAAGTTTATGACACCTGCATCTTACCGGTACTCACCTACGGGGCAGAAACTTGGAGGCTCACTAAAAGGGTTCAACTTAAATTGAGAACGACTCAGCGGGCAATGGAACGGAAAATGATAGGTGTAACGTTAAGGGACAAGAAGAGAGCCGAGTGGGTCAGGGAGCAAACTGGTGTTAAAGACATATTAGTAGAAATTAAGAAGAAGAAATGGACGTGGGCAGGGCATGTAATGCGAAGGCAAGATAACCGCTGGTCATTAAGGGTAACAGAGTGGATCCCTAGAGAAGGCAAGCGTTGCAGGGGGCGGCAGAAAGTTAGATGGGCAGATGAGATCAAGAAGTTTGCGGGGATAAATTGGTCACAGTTGGCACACTACCGAGGTAATTGGAGCATAATGGGAGAGGCCTTTGCCCTGCAGTGGGCGTAGATAGGCTGGTGATGATGATGATTATGATGATGCGTACAACAAGGCTCTGTCTATGGTCCCTAGTTATTTTTACCATAGGTTAAAGGCTTGCAACTCACGTTATACCCCTGAGGTATTCATCTACACCGATGATACCAACATTTTCTTTAGGCCGGCATGCTTGTTGACTCTATAAGCACAGTAAATGTTCATATTCACCCATGGCTTCAACATAGGTATGTTGAAACCGTCGTTCCCGATTAACCTTTAGGACGGTTCTCGTTTGTCACTTTTTTTTCCTTTGGGCGTTTAAATAGGAGCCTAGTGAAAGCACGTACTGTACATGGCAGACGAAGGACTGCGCCAATGTATAGGCATAGTCGGCTAGTTCCTTTTTCGCGGATAATTTTCGGACTTCACGCTTGCGCAACAGCTCAGGTAACTTTTATTAGCTACAACACCCGCTTGTCAGTGTGTTTTGTGTGTGTCTACCCATACTCTCGCGGTGCCCTTTAAGCAGAATACAATCCTGGGCAGCATCAAAATCGCCTCTCGCCTGTTATGAGCACGAATTCTTTCGTAGATTTTCGTCCAGTAGTAAACGTGTATGCCACAAGTGCCTCAGAGGCTGCCCGTATGGTGGATGTAGGTGACGACCACGATCACTGTAGCTGATCTTAAATCCTCACTGAGTACCATGGTAGTGGCGCCATGCTGTTGTTTATTCTGGGAGAACAAACATGTCAAAGCTCGACTGCCACAAAGGGGGCTCTTTGGCACATCCACGAATAGCGTTACGCAGCGTGCTGAGGTATATTTAAAACTTTTTACGAAACAAGAGGACCGCAAAATTTTGCTTATGATTTCCTGCTGAAATACAATACCGACAGACTTCATCATTGCCTTTCGCCACTCGTGGGTCATCCATGATCGCCTTCTGTCTCGTCATTTGGTGAGAGTAAGCATGTTACAATATCTGTGAAATGTCTATTTCATCTCTGCAAATAAACGTTTATCTCGCATAACTAATACGTTTATTTTTGTTTTATGGGCAAACCAATAAGCCTCGAACTAACAACTCTGTGGAACTGGCTCTTCGTCGAAACAATATTGCCGCGAACCATGTGTGAGTTTCCTAATTTATTATTTGTTTTTACTGCCGGGCCACGCCCGGCTGTGTTATCTGCTTTGCAAGCAAAGCGCGTCTTCCATTCTTTATTTTTATGCCGCAGGGGCTGTCACATTCCAATAAGCAGACTGTTTCGCCCTACCTTCGCTAGCCCAGAATAATCTTCTGTGATCTACAATGTTCTGGATGTGAATCAACGGTTCCAGAAACACTCGCGCCGAAAGATAAAAGCCTGCAGAGCAGGCGCCGCGGCATTCGATTAGACGACACTCGCTTGCGCAAGTCACTTTGTTGACCGCTGCTTCGCCGCCTCTGTATTCTTTTGAATTGTTAGGGGAGCACAAGTTCGCTCCAATAAACTTGTTTCTCCTTCAAGACAACTGCGTCGTCCTTGGCTTCGTGACATCTGGTGAAGGTGCGGTGTAGTCACCCTTTATGCTCCCTACGACATCTGGAAGCCGCCAAGCCAGTCCAACCAGAGAAAGCCGCCGACTGCAAGGACTGCTACCCGAGTTCGGTCTTCCACCAGAAGGGCCCAAGATAAGGAACGCTCCAACCAACACCATGGTGCAAGAAACAACGTCGCCAATCGTCCTGCAGCAGCTCCAGGAACCGCCATCGTTCCGGGGAGCCCCCGCTGAAAACCCCCAAGAGTGGTTGGAGAAGCTGGAGTGCGTCCGCATCTTCAACAGGTGGGACGACAAAGAAACCTTCCGGCGTGTCTTCTTTTACCTAGAAGATGCTGCTCGAACATGGTTCGAGAACCATAAGAGTTTTTTGACCGACTGGACTAAATTCAAAATGGAGTTCCTTAAGACCTTCACTACTGTGGTAAGAAAATAGCGAGCTGCGCTTTTCCTTGAAACTCGAACGCAGCACCCCAGCGAAGGTGTCGTGATCTTCGTTGAGCAGATGAACCGACTTTTTCGCCGTGCGGACCCTGAAATGACCGAAGAAAATAAGCTCAGGTTTCTAATCCGAGCAGTGAAGCAAGAGCTTTTGCTTGTCTAGTCCGTAACCCACCGAAGACGGTGGCTCAATTCGCGTCTGAGGCGGCTGCTATGGAGAAGACGCTATAAATTGAAACTAGGCAATACGACCGCCCGCTCAACGCGATGTTCTCGGACACCATCGGTGCCGCAACTGTAACCTCCGATACACTGCACGAGACTATCCGAGCAGTGGTCAAGGAGTTGCTTCAGAAGCTTTTTCCAACGACGCTGCAACCCCAAGTGGCTTTCCTGAATGCGTCATCCGAGAAGACGTTCAACCGGCGATGGGGACTTCTACGCCTTCAGAAGCACCCCGTAAGCCCCAAGCAATGACCTACTCCGCTGCTCTTCGTCAACCCAGCCCTGCTCCAACCTGTCGTCAAGAGGCTGAGCCATACCACCATCCAATGCCGCCCGCCCAACGCCCTGTAGACCAATACCACACAGCAAGGAAGACCGACGTGTGGCCAACGCCCGATAATCGCACGTTGTGCTACCACTGTGGGTAGGGCGACCACATCTACCTTCCCTGTCCCTACAAGAGGCTCGGTTTGCGAGGGTTCTCCGTCGACGCCCCACGCCCCCGATACAGCCAGCGCCCTGCTGAGATCGAAGAAGACCTCTCCAACAGCAACCGAGTACCAGCCTGCTTCAACCGTTCACCGTCGCCCTACCCGTATCAGTCACCGAACCGCCGCATCACTGCTGACTTCTCACGTGGAAGGTCCCCAGCCCACGCGGGGCAAACTAAAAGCAGCAACTTCTGGAGGTGAAGTTGCTCTACAGCGAAAAACCGGAAACCTTCCAACGACGCAAGGACGTGCCGAAGACAGCGATTCACGACAAGCCCTCATCCCGACGACCCGACGTTACCCTGACGAGCCTCCCGAACACAGCGACAGCTACAAGGCGCGACGCGTACCCGACATGGCCGAGACTGCCGCTGAGAAGACGACGATGACGACGCACAGTGCCCGACCGTCAACACCCACAAGATGAGATGCGACGCCCCGACGCACCCGGAACTCGAGAAATGCGGCATCCGACATCAATGTGTCCATCGACGGCTTTGATGTAGTCGCCCTCATAGACATAGGGAGCCGACTACTCAGTAATGCGCGGGCCATTTGCGTCTAAGCTAAAGAATGTCATGACCTGATGGGACAGTCCGCACATTCGCACAGCGGGCGGCCACCTCGTGACGCCAAGTGAAACGTGCACATCGCGCGTCACCATAGATGGCACAACGTATTCTGCGGCGTTCGTCATTTTGCCCAACTGCTCTCGCGTCGTAATTCTAGGAATGGATTTTTTGATGGACAAAAGTGCAAAAATTGATCTACAGACCAAGTTCAAAAAGTCATGGACACTGTGCTACCCGTCCTGAAGTGGCACACCTGTCTAGTATACCTCGACGACGTTGTGGTATTCGCCCGAAATCTCGACAAACACCTTGCAATATTGGAATCTGTACCCCAGGCTATTCGCACGTCGGGGTTAACGCTAAAGCCTGAAAAGTGCCGCTTCGCTTACAAGGAACTCAAGTTTTTGGAACACGTCCACAACACCGCGGGCGTCTTGCCTGACCCGGCGAAAACATCAGCCATAGCGAACTTCCAAAGACCGAAACACAAAAAGGGCGTGTGAAGATTTCTCGGAGTGTCCGCATACTACCGGCGCTTCGTCTCAAACTTCGCACGCAATGCAGAGCCACTCACGCGCCTGACAAAAGATACCACCCCGTTCGCATGGGAAAACGCCGAAGAAAAAGCATTCTGGGAGCTGCAACAACGCCTGCAGAACCCACCCGTTCCCGCTCATTTCGACGAGAATGCCGAAACGGAAATGCACACCGACGCCAGCGATATAGGTTTGGGTGCCGTTCTCGTCCAAAAGCAAAGGGGTTGCGAAAAAGCAATCGCCTTTGCCAGCCGTGGTGTGTTGAAGGAGGAGAAAAATTACTCAGCCTCTGAAAAAGAGTGCCTCGCAATTATACGTACGATTTCAGAATTTCGCCCATACGTTTATGGTAAACCATTCAAGGTTGTGAGAGACCACCATGCGCTGTGTTCGCTCGCCAATTTGAAGGACCCCTCTAGCCGTCTTAGGCGGTAGAGCTTGCGCCTGCAAGAGTTCGACGTTACAATCGTCTACAAATCCGGCAGGAAACACTCCGACGCCGACTGCCTGTCCCGCGCCCCCGTCGACCCGCCACTACAAGACTCCGATGAAGACAGCGCTTATTCGGAGTCGTTACGGAGAGCAACCTACCCGCCCGGCAGCGTGCCGACCACTACTTGCGCGTCATGATCGGCTACCTCCAAGGACGCAATGTCGCCGTGCCTAGGGCGTTCAAGCGGAACTTACCAGCACTCAGCTTCAAGTCCTCCGTCCTCGTGAAGAAGCATTTCAGCCCTGGAACGAGAACGCATTATCTACTTGTCATCCCCGCAGAGCTCCGTGACGAAATTTTGGAAGCGTGCCACGACGACTCGTCTTTTGGACATCTCGGTACAGCTCACACTATTGCAACAATAAAGGCGAAGTACTTCTGCCTCTCCTTACATCCGACGTCACCCACTACGTTCGGAGTTGCCGTGACTGCCAGCGACGAAAAACGCCGCCGATTAGACCCGCCGGCTTTCTGCAACCGATCAATGTCCCGTCGAGGCCCTTTCAACAGATTGGAATGTACCTTCTAGTCCCGTTCCCTACGTCAAAATCACAGATGAAGTGGATTCTTGTAGCGACAGACTACATGACGCGCTACGCAGAGACCGCCGCTCTTCCGAGAGGGACTGCACGAGAAGTCGCAAAGTTCTTCATACGCCAAGTTGTGCTGCGACATGGAGCCCCGGAAGTCCTAATCACGGACTACGGAACGGCCTTTACTGCGGAGCTGATGCAAGGAATATTACGCTAAAGCAACACGGATCACCGAAGAACCACGGAGTACCACCCCCAAACGAACGGACTAACGGAGCGTCCGAACAAGACGATCGCGGATATGTTGTCAATGTACGTCGACGTTGAACTTAAGACTTTGGACGAAGTGCTCCGTATGTCACGTTTGCGTACAATACGGCTATCCAGGAAGCTACGCAGATGACACCGTTCAAGCTGGTCTACGGAAGACGGCCTACTACGATGCTTGACGGCATGCTTCCGCACGTAGAAGACGACGACCTCAACGGCGACGTCCAAGGATACCTTCAGCGTGCGGAGGACGCCCGCCAGCTCCCTCGAGTTCGTACAACAGACCAGCCGCTAGTAGATGCCGGGCGCTACAATCTCCGACTCCGAGACGTTGAGTATCATCCAGGTGACCGTGTTTGGGTTTGGACTCCCATCCGACGACGCGGACTCAGTGAGAAGCTTCTGCGACGGTATTTTGGACCCTACCAGATTCTACGACGTGCCGGCCAACTTACCTACGAGGTGATCCCCGATGGTGATTCCGGAACATCACGACGACGCACGCGTCCCGAAGTCGTCCACGTGAAACCTTACTATGCAAGATGACGGACTTGTTTTGTTGTTTGTTCGGGCTGTCGTTTGTTTTAGCACGGGTCGATGCCCTCTTAGAGGGGGGTAGTGCCACGAACCATGTATGAGTTTGCTTATTTATTGATTGTTTTTACTGCTGGGCCACGCCCGGCTTTGGTATCTGCGTTCCAAGCAAAGTGCGTCTTCCATTCTTTATTTTTATGCCGCACGAGCCATCACATTCAGATAGGCAGACTGTTTCGCCCTAACGTCGCTAGCCAAGAATAATCTTCAGTGATCTAAAATGTTCTGGATGTGAATCGACGGTTCGAGAAACGCTCGCGCCGAAAGATAAAAGCCTGCAGAGCAGACGCCGCGGCATTCGTTTCGACGGCACTCGCCTGCACAAGTCACTTTGTTGACCGCTGCTTCGCCGCCTCTGTATTCTTTCGAGGGTTTAGGGGAGCACAAGTTCACTCCAAACTTGTTTCTCCTTCAAGACAACTGCGTCGTCCTTGGCTTTGTGACAATATGTAACAAGAAATCAGCAAAAAACGGCATTAATGAACACTGTAGAACTAGAAGTAGAAGTAGCAGGGCAAGTTCCAAAAGTTGTATTACTGAATTGTCAAATACCATCTGTATAATTACATGTGCTCTTACTTTTCTGGTTCCAATTCGCAATGGATATTAAGAACTAAATGCTCATCTGAACGGCTGCTGATTTCTTTTTTTTAGAAAGGTGAACTCAGTCATCTAGGCCCTGAGACAGTCATGTGTAGTCTGTTAAAGCGTATGACCTGCAACGCGTGTTTAGATGGATGACAAAAATTCAGATATTTTGAAAAAACGTGTTTAATGCTGTACATTTCTTGCGGTCGGTTCTTGGATGCCGACACTAGCCCATACTTCCTATTTCTCGGCCCCCTCGTGAGCAAACAGTTATGCCTACATCACACTCAAAACACTAAGTTTGATAAAATAATCTCACAAATGTTATATATATGCACCTTTTATGTCTGAGAGCTCCTCTCATAGCAGGGATAAGGCTACCCTGCATGTAAAAGTAACTAGTATAAAATGCTCTTTTTTCAAGTTTTAGAGACCGCATGTACGATCCGAGGAATACGTCGTCATCTTCAGCGTATTTAGTCCCAGTTGTAAACACCTCACCTTACATGCGCATTGGTAGCGGCTTGACAGCTGTTGTTTACTGGGGGCCATGAGTTAACTATTAGATTTTATTTCTTGCTTCACAATCATGCTACTGTCAAAATGTGCACGTTCTTACGAGATTTCAAGCGGTCGACCCACAACTTTGAAAGTATCTACTGATACATGTGCATAACGAAATAGAAACCGTGAAAAAGCAGTCAAAAAATGGTAGCAAGCACACGTCATCCCATATATAAAACAATGGTTCTTGGTGGTCACTCCGCCTGTGCAATAGCTTCTTCGCCGGAAAACTAAGCTATTGTTTTAAGAAAATATTCCTTATAATACAGTTGTCATACTAGGCACTATATTTCCCCACTGCAACCGAACATAAAATCACGAAAATACGCGTTTTTCTTAACATAGCTGGTTTATTGAAAAATTTTCCTGTTGTAGTTGAAATTTTTTATCGGCAAAAAAATTATAACCGTTTCTTCTAGAAATAGAAATCATTACCCTAAAGTTTGAGAGTGTACGTAGAATGATTCTCCCGTACTAGAAATGGCTGCAACGAATGCAGTGAACAATTGAATCCAGCAGATGGGTCCCAGTCTAGAAAACAATAATTTTTAGGCCTTCTTGTGAAGCAGCAACTCTGTGGCATACAACTGTGACTAAAACATTTTTCTTCAAAAAGTTCTGCCCCTACAGATGCTTTTCGCTGGAGCTTACAGGAACCACATCCACAAAAGAAAGTGAACGTAGCAAGACAGTGCTTGCCCAAAATCTGCTAGGAACTACTTCATGCTCAACAATTTGCGGAACACATTCAGAATAGGTTATCGCAATAGTGCTTGAGCAGTAATACTTTAGTCTTAACGAAGGACACTCCGTGATGACTTTGGGGGAAACCCCGTTTCACTCATTTTTTGTTGTCATAGTCCATGCACTATTGTAAGTACGAAAAGAAACTATGTTTTATTAATCGAAATGTATATAGGCAAAGGTTTGCAGGACTCATATTTTTCGAGCAGGTGTGCTTTCTTCATGTGTCATTTTTACAAGCATTCTTAACCGCAACATATAATGCGCGATCCTGTGCTATGTAAAACCGTTTCCCATTTTAACGAACAGGTTGTTTATTCTTGCTGCTTTTTATTGCTTTTTACCCCACTTTGTCACGCTATTTTTTGAAATGCCTCTGCACGTCAAGTAATCAAAAGTGAAAGTAGAGAAAGGCGATCGCTCAAGTGTGTACACATTCCTTCAGAATTTTTTTTTCTTTCCAAATATTATCTGCTGTCTGAGATAATTGCCAAATGGCTTGCTTTTCAAAAACTACGGGCTCATTTCTCTCGTAACTGCTCATTTGGGGCATAAGGAAGCAGAAGCTTATATTGCTAAATTTCGATCAGTATATGTGTAATTTTCCTTTTGTTGTACCTCGCTAAACCAGAAACACCACAAATTCCACATTGCCTGTTTTCACTTGTGCTTAAAAGAGAAATAGTACACGTTTTTTAAAAGCCTCCTTAAAACGTATACATGCACAAAACATATTTTACGTTGAAGAGCATACTGGCAAGCTATAAAAACACAGAAGTGTTGCAAGTTGGGCAAGTTCTAAATAAATTTTGGATGTAACCACCGCAGACAACACGGGACACAGAGAAGGGCACACAGCACAGGCGCTGCTCTAACAAAACTCTTTATTTGGATGAAAGGAAATATATAGACGAAGAAAACACACCTCCAAAATAAAACGCAAAAACCGCAAAACATAACTGCGCAGAACGGTACATAAAAAGAAAGCGAATACCGGCGACAAAAACCAATTACGAGCCCCTCAGATATGCAATCTCTTTTGAAAGGAGCAAAACACTCGCCTGGATTACGCACGTGTCTTTTCTGTCCGGAATGAGGAAAGCTTCAACATCTTCGCGTGTAATCTGTAGACCACGTTAAGCAAAATGATTGCTTCGTGTAAATTCGGTGAGCAGCCACATTTAATACAGTTTGTTGACAAATGAGAGAAGGCTGTACCTTACAATGATAACTGGTGCTCTCGTTTGTCCCCCATACGTTCGTCCACATGACGAGGGAATACTATGAATAACACCCGTTGTGCACGCAACACATCGCTTTGTGCACGCAACACATCACAACACACCGCAACCTACGACTGGTTTATCAGGGCAGCGCTTTGTCCTAATGTCAGCTTGAACGAAAAAATTTCCCCGCATTTTCCCGAGGGGAAGAATGTGAAAGTGCGAATGCAGGAGTTGAATTTGCGCGGTTCGGTAATGTTCGCGAAAGAGAGATCACACACACACACACAACTACAAAGAAAGAAAGATGCATTTATTCACAGACACCTATTTGTGTTGTCGTTGTACTTGATTGGTAGAGCGGATCTCAGCTTTGAAATTTCGTGTCAGTACTCCTTTAAGCGGGTGCATTAGCCCTTCTCATGCCCGATTCCTGGCCAATCCCCCACGTGGGTATGTGCCATGCACAGACACCTATTTGTGTTGTCGTTGTACTTGATTGCTAGAACGGATCTCAGCTTTGAAATTTCGTGTCAGTACTCCTTTAAGCGGGTGCATTAGCCCTTCTCACGCCCGATTCTTGGCCAATCGCCCTAAGTGGGTATGTGCTAAAGAAATTAGGAACTCTTCTTGGCCAATCGCCCTAAGTGGGTATGTGGTGCGGACGGACGGACGGCGGTGGACGCGTGATTCAGATTACTTGGCCAATCGCCCTAAGTGGGTATGTGCTAAAGAAATTAGGAACTCTTCTTGGCCAATCGCCCTAAGAGGGTATGCGGTGCGGACGGACGGACGGCGGTGGACGCGTGATTCAGGGTCGCTTAAGAAGTGCATTCGCACTTAAAACAAAGCGTAGCTTATTACGCGCCGCTATAGCAACCTGCACACCACATCGCAAACCACCTTTATAGCCTGTGCGTGATGCTATGAATGTAGAAAAAAAAACAGCAACATTTTTTTTTTGTTTTTCTGCTTAGTCTTCGGCATCCAGATTCCCTGCATTCATGGCCTGACGCATAGGCTGAAAAAAGTTGAAGTCAAGCATAGGCTGAAAAAAAGGAGTTCATTTTGAGTTATGAGTACATTTTGAGTTTTGACTTTATTTTGAGCACTGAGTACATATGAGTTCCCAGTTCATTTGGAGTTTTGAGTACATATTAATTTTTAATTCCGTTTAGATATAGTAGCTCCGAGGCAGCGATGACTGGCGGTTAACTTTCATGCGTCGCTTTGGGCTCGCAATGCAGGTTACGTGCGGGTACGGAACCTTGTCAGGAAGCAATTTTTTATTGTTTCTTTGTGCCTGAAATTGTTATTTTGCTATTTCGTAAGCCTCCTTACAAATTTTGTTGTTCATGGAAATATTTTCTATATGCCTTAGCTGTACAGAAACGTAGAAGTGATTGGAGGATTTATTTTCGTTAAAATTGCCTCCTCCTTTTTTCAGACTTGCCTTGTTAACAGACGTTGGAAGCGGGCGCAGGAATCGACGTCCTCTTCCTGGCGCCGAGTATGTATATCTTGCTTTCTTGTAAATCGCTTATGTGCTACTTTTTTGTAATTAACTAGCAGAGAGAAAATCGCTAATATAAGCGAATGCATTGGCCGCTGTCTTGAACTCTTGTGGATCGCGGTTAAATGTAAACGAAAAAAACGTACTTTCTTTGGGCACTGAAGCCATATGGAGCATCCACAACACCCTTTAAGGTGTGTACTTCAAAGTACAAGAAAAACACCCGCTAGATCTCCGTCTCCGTGTGCATCTGGAAGAGATAGCCGTGGAATTATGTGGGTAGTTTAGATTAGGGAGTTCATAGAGCATACTGAGCAGAGCCACTTAATGCCAGATTTTCAATATGCGTATTTGGATTATCGTGTGGTTCAGCTTTTGTTATGCACGCTGTATTTGAGCTGTCGTTTATTCGGTTTTGAGTTTCGATAAGCAGTTGGGCAGCGCTCGCGGGACGTTAGAGCGTTCCCGTTCGCTTAAAGGGGCCAGTGGCTGCCATTTCTTTTGTTGGCGTGTGGTTATGGTGGGCAATAGAATGTGGAGACCATATGAATGTACAAATGGGAATGCCCGTAGTGTGAGTGTTTGTGCTGTGGGCGCCGGACAGTTTGGACTTGGTATTCTTGTTTTCATGCAGCTTTTGTTGCCGCGGGGCTGTGTTCAAATGATGCATGCAGCGTATGCTCTATGCAAAGTTGTTCGTGTTGTGTTTTGTTCCTTCGGTACTTTTTGGTTTAGTGGTTTATTATAACCTACTGTGGGAGCTGATGCTGTAAGTGCAGGTAGTTTTTTACATAGGAAATTCATAGTGGAGAGGTGTAAAGCTTGGAAGTTGCATCGCCTATTTGTAAAGCTGGCTTGGATTGTGTTTTCTTTTCTCCTAAATTACGCGGAGGGTCGTGGTAAATGTCCAATAGTCGAGCTAGCAGGAGCAGAGGGGTGAAACGTACCGCAGATAGAAGCAGCTCCTCTGAATGGAGTTTCTTTTCTTTCGAGGGCTGGGACCACCGCTAAACGTTTCTGTAGTGGCGATCAACCTGTTAGCCCTTTTGTAGCGTAAGCTACACTGGGGGAGGTTGAGCAGCATCGCGCGGACCTTGAACGGCCGTGCTGCTCAAGCGCGACGAGCATTGAATTGGATTGGATTTGGATTTGCAATGAATTGGATTGGATTACATTGGATTGGAAATCCAATCCAATTGGAGTACGGGTGTGTAGAAAATAGGGTCTGCACATTCGCCGGTCTGCGCATTCCAGAGAAGTGACGTCAGAGCCGCGGCAGACGCACTGGCGCCGGCGCATGCCCAGCTGTGCGCCTCCGTTGCGCAGTAGCCAAGTCTGACGGTGTGGCGGAGCTGCTTGATAGTCATTTCGCGTGGAGCCTGGAGAGCCGTGCGGCGCATGTGCGAGGAGCAGGGAATGGACTGGATTGGATTATAAATTGTTTTAGCAGCAGTAAGCATGATAATCATCTAATCCTAGACAACCAGGAAATCTTAAGATAAGCAGCTAAACTTTAGCTCACGGTACGTATATCCTGGCTTAGCCGAGCTTAAGCCACTGCTAATTTTTTCTTGGGAGCCCGCGGAAGGCGAGGTCGTCCGGTGCTCTTGGAATTTGGTTGGTATCGGGTGTCCAGGCTCTGAAGCGGTACCGGAAGAAGCATAGCGCCAGTTCGTAAGTCGCTGGCTGGACTGGACTCAAATAAGAGCAATGTCAACGTGGCGACGGCTACTTTGTTTTGAGAAACTCCAAACATCTGCAGGCTTCTTTTAAAGTAAGTAGTTCGGGCAATGACGGGAAACAGTGCATCTGCTGGCTTGAGCTTCTCCTGGTCATCTGCCACAAAAACGCGGGCGGTGCTGCGCGAGTTTGGTGAAGAAACGACGAAATGCCACAGGCCTGTATTGGCATGTAAAGTTAAGAAGATGCATTGCTTTGCGGGACCTTTGAGGTCACTGCAGACTTGGCGTAAGAATGCGTCAGGACTAGTTTAGTTTCGTTTTTTTTTTTCGTGGCTTGCGGTGCAAATCTTTTCGTGGAATTGACATCTGGTTTGCGTGAGAACACGATGACACTGGGAGAACATACAGGTAACGCGACCAATCATGAGCTCCGCCTTTTGGGCTGTCGTACGGCCTATCATCGGCCAGAAATTCTCGCGTGTCCTTCTCGGTATCTTTGATTCCGTCTTCCTTCGCGGTGTAGCTTTTTAATGAAACCAAGGCGTTTTGTGTAGGATGGGGAGAGCACCGTTTGATGCGTGCTCATCTAGAACTCTCCGCGCGCAATGGTACTGCGATGTTTGTTGTAACTGAGTTATAAATATTGTGATACAGTCAAACCTCTTTATAACATAACGGGATGTAACGAAATAATGAATATAACGAAGTGAGTGCAATTCCCCTTGAAATCCCCGTAGAGAACCATGCATTTCCAACCTCGTTGTACCGAAGTACAATTGATCTATCAATAAACATGACGAACTATATTAGTCTCCCCTCCAATAAAAACCCTACCGCGTTGTGTGAAGTGCTCCGCCGAGTCCCACACTCATTCGGCCCCGCTGTTTTAAAAGTCCCGCCGCCGGCGCCGTTGTTTTCAAACTACATGAGCGGCCGGGCGAGCCATTTTCCTCGCTCAGTCAGGGGGGGGGGCGGGGGTGGAGCAAGGAGCATTGCTGTCCCAACGCCGATGCCGAAGTGCTATTGTCTTATATTTAGCCGGACAAACCGACGCAAGCGACGACCAAGACGCCGTGGTCTACCATTCCCATGCATTAGACATGCTGGTGTCGTGGCAAGCTCTTGATGCGGTTGATTTTCTACGTCGTTTCTTGAGCGCCGAAAACGACGGCGAAAACAGCATCAACGTGCTGGCCACCGCTGAAAAGGAAGACTTTCGCTTGCGTTGTCCGAAACAAAGGGGCATCACGGACTTTTTCCATCGATGTCTAGCGGAGAATAAACTAGGCAGTGGGCTCATCAAGCAAGCAAAATATTTGTCTTCTATTCAATTTCCTTGATTTCATGCATATAGGTGTGCATCCAACGGAGCACACATTGCCGTAAACTGTTATAATTGATATAACAAAATAATAGATATAAGGAAATCGTAATGGAACTTGAGGTCCCCCGGCTGCCAAGCCGTCGTGAGAAAGCAGAGAGGAAACGCCAGATATGAATGAGGACTTTAATGGGGGGGGTTGTGGTTTGCGACGGGAAAATGAAAGGAAATTCACTGGGGATATTTTGAGCTCGGCACGGAGCTCACCTGCATACAACCCAGTGCAGGGGAAGGGAAGTAGAGGGGGAGTGATAGGATAAAGTAGAAAGAGAGAGAGAGAGAGAAAGGTATAAAGAGAGCTGTCAGTCCGGGCACACCAGTCAATCACTGCACTCCGGGCTACAGCCGCTGTGTAAGGCCGGTCGTCTCCAGGAAATGAAGCAGATAAGTGAAGACTTCCCGTTGGGTTGCCGCAGGTCCCTTCGGGAACAGAAGGTCCTCCATGTCGGCGCTGGGAAGGCCTCGACGCTGGAGCGCTCGGTGGAGCTCTGCTCTCGGGCCCGCGTGGTGGGGGCAGAAGCAGAGTAGGTGCTCGAGCGTCTCCAGTTCGGAACAGTCCGCACATGTAGGGGAGTCCTTGCGCCCGTGTCGGTGCAGACGCTCCGCCACATTGCAGCAGTTGAGCCGCATGCGGAGAAGCAGGCAGCGGGCGTCCCTGCTGATGCGTGCGGGCAACGGTTTGGGCGCCAGGCCGCTCACGACCCGATGGTCGGGGTGCATCGTCTGCACCATTCGGGCCAGGGCAGTGCGGGCCTCGTCGAACGCGGTGACGTCTTGGGAGACTAGGGTGCCCTCCTGGTGGGCCTACCTGGCGCGGGCGTCGGCGTCTTCGTTGCCCCGGATGCTACTGTGGCCCGGCAGCCACTGGAACCGCAGGTCGCAGCCTCGGGAGGCCACAGTGCGCAGCTTGGTTGCAAGGGAGTGCTCCGGGTAGCCGCTGCTGTTGGTGGGTTGATCGGCCGCGTGCAGCCGCAGCAGGGCAGTCCTGGAGTCCGTGAGGATGACCGCCCCGGGGTGGTTATGGGGCCCCCTCTCGAACAGGAGGTCGGCGGCCAGGTGCAGCGCTGCCAGCTCCGCCCGCGTGGAGGAAGTGGGGAAAGGCAGGCGGCAGCTCCGGCTGGCTCCCAGCTCAGGCACCACGGACGCAGCCGCCCCCTCGCACGTGCTGTGCTTGACGGAGCCGTCCGTGAAGAGATGCAGGTAGCTGCTCAGCTCGTCTTGCAGCAGGACGGCTGCCTCTTGGTGGATGGCCTGGGGTGGTGTGGTCCGCTTGTTGCGGCGGACCCCGCGGAGGGTCCTGGTGATCTGCACGGCCTCCCCGGTGTCTGGTTGTGGCGGCTCTAGACAGGGTCGGTTCGGAACCTCGACGCCCTCTTCGAAGATAGTGAGCAGCGCTCCCATGTGCGAGTTAGGCTGGCTACGGAACCTCTGCAGGAGCGGAGCCCCGTCACGTACGGCCAGCAGACGCTGGATGTGTCTCAGCCCCGTCTGCAAGGCCCGCATCTCGATGGGCCAGGTGCCCGCCTCGGTGTAAGTTCCCGCAACCGGCGACGTGGAGGGGAGGCCCAGGCAGAGGCGGATGGCGCGGCGTTGGTCGATCTCCAGCTCCTGCCAGCGTCGTGGTCCCAGGTAGGCGAGTGGAAGCGCGTACAGCACAGCTGCGGAGGCCATGCCGTAGAACACGCGCTGCGCCACTTGGTGTGAGCAGCCATTGCCTCGTGACAGAAGCTGCCGCACCCCTTGGAGCACCTGTGCGCTGCGTGCCCGGAGGGCCTTGACAGCTGGTAGCCATATGAGCCGGCAGTCAATGAGCAGCCCCAGGTACTTCACGGTCAGCCGCCAGGGAAGAGGTCGCCCGTTGAGTGTGATGGGCGGTGTTGCCTGTGAGCCCTGTATCCTCCCGGGTGCAGCATAAGGGCCTGCGTTTTGGCCTCTGAGAGCTGCAGGCCACGGCTCTCGAGGAAAACGTCAACTGCGCCCAGAGACTCCTGGAGGCACGCCTTGACTATGTGGCAGTCTTTGGTGGGGCCATGGGTCCAGAGTGCGACGTCGTCAGCATACCCCGCCACCTCTACTGGGTGTCGCAAGCCTGGAGGGATGCAGTCGGGGGGAGGAGCCAGCACCAAGTTAAAAAGAAACGGGCTCAGCACGCTTCCCTGGGGCACCCCAGAGTGTACGTCTCGAGGACTGCTGGTCGCCCGGCCTACCTTCACCCGCAGGGTCCGGTCACGCAGGAACGCCCGGATGTAGCCTCCTAGGCGCCCCACAACGCCCATGCCGTCCAGGGCCTCCAGGATCGCCCCGGGGGCAACCGTGTCGAATGCCGACCGCATGTGCAGCAGGAGCAGGCAGGCCAACTCCTTGTCATGACGGGCCTGTTCCAGCATGGAGATGACGTCCCCCAGCGAGTCAGCCGTGCAGCGGTGCCGCCTGAAGCCGCTTTGCTGCTCCCGGAAGACGCCGCTGTGGTCCGCAATCCACTCGAGACGGGCCAGGGCTGCACTCTCCATGACCTTCCCAGCAGCCGACGTCAGGGACACGGGACGGAAGGACTCTAGCTCCGTCGGGGGCTTGCCGACCTTGAGAATTGGCGAGATGAGCCCCACGAGCCAGGGTGGCGGGAGGACACCAGTCCGCCAGACCCGATTGAGCAGTCGCAGAAGCGGCTCTGAGTCACGTCCAGGCTCCGCAGCAGACTTTAATGGGAATGGCTTCGGGTGCAGCGCGAGCACGTGCCACCGCTCGGCCCGTGCTGATGAGACTGATGATGATGATCGTCGTCTGCTACAGCACAGAAAAGGCAGCAGTTTTAACACTGCCCTAAGCCGATATATGACTCAAGTGCGCTACAGTTCAATGGTCTTTGCCGAGGTAATGTATTTCTTGATTGAAGACACCGACAGACAATGCTTCGTCGAATGTCTTTGTTACCAGTTGTCGGCGAGTGTTATCCTGAACCTTTTGCGAATACGGGCCAGGGGATCTTGCACTCCTTCATGGAGGACCGGGGCGGCGGCGTGCTGGATGACGGCACTTTTTCCTTGGTTCCTTTTTGGGTTTCTTCTCTCAGGTGCGCTTCAGTCGTTGCGTCATAGCTGTTCACAAGCTTGCCACCTTTTCGTAGTCTTTTCAGTGAGCTGTAGAGCCGCATCGTCGTAGCGGCAAGGCTTAGTTTCCACTGGAAAACTTTTTGTCGCTCGGTCGTCGCTTCGACCGCTTTTACAAACTGTGTCATCACCAGTTCAGTGTATGAGATTTGCTCTTCGTGGCATTTTACGCTGACGTTTCCAATGTCCGAGTAACGGTTCAGAGCCTGCGCCACCTCGTTGTTTCCCACGCACGCTTAGACCACGATAGCGTTGGCACAGTGCGTGGCATTTTCTCCTAATGTCAGCGGCCCTTGAACAGTCCAGCCCAGCAACGTTTGCACTGCTTTAAGCGTAGGGGTCACTGCTGTGACGTTGCCCGTTACAATTTCCCAGCACTGATCCGAGCCAATCACGATCGTATTTTGGTTTCGCCGTACTGTTCTCCGCAGATTGCGCGTGCAACCATGTGCATTCGATCCATAATCTTGATGACCTGGTCGTCGGGTGTGGGAATATCGTGGTTGCATATTCCGTCAATTTCAAGTCCTTCGATCTGCCCGGGCCTTTCTGTCATTGGGGCAACGATGAAGGCACGCACTTTTCTAAGGGGGTCTTTGCAGTTTTCTGTCCTCCAAAGACACCCACAGTCAAGTTTTCTTGTTCTAAAAACTCGCATCCTAATTTCTTGGATGCCTCTGCTGTGATGAAACTCCCTTGGCTTCCGCCATCGAAAAGAATTCGGTAGCTTCCCGAGGACACAGAGCGGCTGACCGGTTTAGAGGTCACATTCCTGCTGCTCGGAGTGTCTGCCGTGCACATGGTGGATGCATGCTTTCGAGCACATTTGCGGCACAGCAGTCCACCGCGGCAGTCCTTGAACAAGTGTCCTTTCTACAGACATCGGAAGCATCGACCTTCCTTAATGAGAAGCTGTTTTTTTGCGTGCGATGCTACCTTCATCGAAGTCGCAGACCACTGGACGATGATTTGTGGATTGGCAAAACAGGATCCGCTGAGTGGTGTTCGCTGAAGTCTGTAGAACCGACACAGTGTGTTCGTCACAGCTTCGTTGACCAGGGGTTTCTTCCAATGCCACAGCGACGTCTGAGAGCCTTACCCCTCTACTGTTCTCCATGGCCTCTCGACAGTGAACTTGGTGGTCGATGAACTGGAGAAGCTGCTGAAGCTCTTGTTCAAGCTGTGCCGTCTGGTTCTCTTGGTCACTTATTGTTTGATTTGCGGTGAATGTCGCTGTTAAAGGAGACGGTCGGCTGAAGTGTTCGTGAAACTTCAGAATCATGTTACATGGCAATGCTGTGAAGAAAACCGCCCGTAGCATTAGGCAGTAATTAGTGAGATTAGTGCCAAGTCCCTTCAACCTTCGTAGGTGTACTTGGACGTCATCTTATAGATGTCGGCATTGATGTACGTTCGAGAACGACGAAAGTGGTATCAAGTACCGAATGCTTCTGAGGTGATCTTGGACGATGAGCCTTTCGTCACCGAAGTGCGTTCTTAAAATGTCGATGGCGTCTTTATAACACTCCTCGTTGGCCTAGAGTCCAGAGATGGCCGATGCGACAGCTCCGATCACGAGGGTGTTTAGATAGTAAAACTTGACTCCTGTGCTCAGGTTGTCATTGTAGTGCAACGCCGACGCGCTGCCACTTTTCCGGTTTCCATGAAATTTTATTAACTCAAGCTGCGGTAGCTTTGACACTCTGGTAGTCGGAGTGGAGGAGCTCGTTGTTCGTACAGGTCTGGATGCGAGGGCGTTTTGCAGCCTGAAGCGCCGGGCCGCTGCCGTGTTCACGACCTTGCCCCATATTTTCCCGCACCTTAGGTCTTACTTTCAAGCCTGTCGTCTGGCGTCTCGTCAAATATCTCGTCGTCAAGACTCTTCATCTGCAGGTGAAGTGCCTCGATTCGTTCGGCAGCACGCTCTCCTCGAACACCGAAAGTCCTGGTTGCCCTCGCAGTGCCCCTTCCGCTTCAGTTATTATGCCGTCCAGTTGCGAGCGGAGGCTCTGGCGACGTCAAAGTTGCCGTTCCGTGGCGGTCAGCTGGCAGTGGGGGATTCTGATCGACGCCTCCGTGCGTCGATGAGGTTAGCTTTGTCTTGACATACCGGGTTTCGGCACCATGCAATAGACCTCGAAGTCCTTCGGCTGCCAAGCCGTCGTGAGAAACCGAAGGGCAAACGCCAGATATGAATGAGGACTGTAATGGGACTGGCTGGAGGCTCAGCGCGAGCGCGTGCCACCGCTCGGCCCATGCTGATGAGACTGAAGATAATGAGCGTCGTCTGCTACACCACAGAAGAGGAAGAAGTTTCAACAGAAATAATTACGGCTCCCCTTCAACTTCGTTAAAAGGAGGCTTGGGCGTAATACCATAACACAAACAAAAAATGAAACTGCTGCTGCTTCCCAATAACTGTGTCGCAACATCAAAGCACACTTTAGGAATTGGACAAGCTTCTAGAAGAACAAGTAAAGTACTTAGTATTTACCAGCTTTTTGGCAACTTAGGTTCACCTACAGACTGCTTGAAGCCACCGCCAAGAGATATAATGATGATATATATATTCTAACCTTTCCTTTTTTGTTGAAATCGGAATCCTGGCTATGAAATCACACATCACGCTATTTTTCATGCCATCAAGCTAGGCCTGCGTAGTGGTGCGTTTAAATACCAGCGTTGCATACCAGCGGTGTAGAATGAGAAAAATCATACAGCAGGCACGCAAATCCTACCAATGAATTCGACTATCCGATCCGCGTACTACAATAATTTGTTAGCGGTCACATTTTAGAGGTTCTGAGGCACAACTTTGATAAAAGTAACCTTTTGTTAACGCGTGGCCATTGCATTACTGCTCTGATCACTAGAATACATTTTGCGATAGCCGCGGCCATCGTTCTCTCCCTGCGTTCCGGAATCTTGCAAGCGATTGTGCCATTACAAACCGAAAGGGTAATTTGGCAAGCGAAGAACGAGATTGAACTTTTTTGGGGAGACGCTCTTTACTTCGCCGACATATCCCCACCTGAACGATTAGCAATAGTAGTAGAGTAGCTAGTTTGGCCGTAAGTAAAAGTGCACCTCCGAAAACAAATCAGGGCTTAAAATGCGGCACAAGAAGAAAAGACGAGCGCTGGGCGAATGGGACAGCGTGAGACCGGCCTGCCTTTCATACATGTGTTGTCTACTTTATTGCTATCTTAATAGCAGAGCTGTTTAACCTTTATATTCTGACGTATAGTGTTACCAGAACAAAATTAAGAATCAAGATTAATATCTAGCGCATGTGATCGTGCGCCTCGTGATAAGCGCCCGGCGTCGCCCAATTCGACCTTTCAGAGCACTCTGCCAGTTTATGTGGCGTGGTCTCTCCTGCGTTATTCTACTCGCCAGTTTACCAGTGTTTGCGTCTGAGATGCGCAGCACAGACGCAGAGTTCGCACTACAGACGCCGAGTTTGGGAAGCCGATTGCCGCGGGTTCTAGCGCGGGCTAACGGGGTGCCCTTCGGGATAGATATTACAGGCTGCGGACAAAACGATCTTGGCTGCCAGTGATGGAGACCTTTCAGCGGCAAGTTCGGTAATCTATGTGAGGTGCAACAGCCGGGTCTCTGACGAAGGGAAAGGGGCTGCCAGCTCTGCTGTTCCTCCAGCCTTACACCCGTAGTGCAATCTACGTAAATTCTATTTTCCTTCCGAGACTACATACGTCGTGCCTGCAAGTAAGGGGGTTGCTTTCTTTTTTGAAAACGAGAATAAATGTCCTCATATGCTAACAAAACTCTTTTCTGTATGTGTTGTTATTTGCGTCTGATAAATAACGCAAACATACCCTCTCTACCACCCTGAAAAACTTTCGATTTAGCAGGAACCACGGCACTCGCTTCCTTTGCATTGACGACGCGTTTTGTTATCAAAGGCGGGAAAAGGAAAGAACATGTATAAAGCAATGTCCACCTCTTGGAGAATTCATTGTTTTAAATTGCCTCGTTTTGCGTGTAACAATTTAAAATCATGAGAGATGGCTTTATTTTTGCTTTTTTGTGTGGAAACGCCCTTTTGAATAATAGTGCCGCGTTTGAGGCCCCTATGCTACACGTCTGCTCCGAGGCGAAGCTTATGTTGCACGGCGGCAGAATAATGTAAACCACTTGCGAAGATTTAAGTCATTTAACGCACGTCCATATCTCGGCACACGTTCTTCCTTTCCGTGTACATCACAAAAACGGTCGCGGAAGGCGGCGGCAAAGCACCAAACAGCTTAGCCATTCAGCAACTCCTGCGTTTCACAATTATCAAATATTTACACTTGCCAGGTGTGCGGCCTTTTTAAACAAATTATGAAATGAAAAACGTTTTCCCACTTAAGGTGTGGACTTTCGACCGTTGCGCACTGGAGCACTCTTGCAGCCTGATTGCTCCTAGAATGTCGGACCGAGCGAAGGGCAAATTTGTTTCATGTCGCCTGGAAGTTGCCCAAAGTGTAATTTTGTTTGGTCAACCTTGCACTCTGCCCGCTCAACCCGCAACAACATACCATTGCTATATCGGTGCGCATTCCTTTTTTCTCTTGCGACTCAAAAAAGAGCGTTGATATTATTTTTATTGGTCTGGAAGGAGAAGTGTACCAGAGGGTGCGAGTATTATGGTACATGAAATTAAAACGCCTGAATGTCGTTGACTAAGCAATATCAAAAACGCATGGTCGGACCGTTTCGTCGTGAAACGGTAACTGTTGTTTATTTTTTCGGTACAGCTCCGATTCGGGTTCACCGGCTTAAAAAAATAACGGTGCTGGTTCAGGTTCAGTTAGAGCCAAAATACCGGTTCGGTTGCGGTTTTCAGTTCGGGTTCGGTTCCGGTTCGGCACCCTGATATTAAGAGATCATAATATGTCACCCTGTGATAGAAAGAGTGTAATTATGATTACCCTCACACAAAACTACTGTTCGCTGTCACCCCTCGCGCGCAGAGACGATCGCGAGTCTTTTTTTTTTTTCTATGGGATGTGAGTGATGCATTTGTTAGCTCATATATACAACTATCTTCACACACCGCACCCTGATACCCTTCCTTAAAAAGTGTAATTGCCGCACACCGTTTTTTTATCTCTTTAATTACCCTATAACGAGAAGGATTATTCCGCGTTTGATTGGCTACTGAAGCCTTCATGAACACACTGCTGGCCTTTTACCAAAACAATATGAGCACTATAGATTGCTACCTATGTCTTACGTAAAACTACGGTTTTGATAAAATACGGCAGTGTTAAAATATAGGAACGCAACTAGAAATAAATTATAAACGGTGTTCAAAAAATTGGGTGTCGTAAAATGACCTAGCACTTATATATACATACTCTCAAAAACGCTTTTAATGTTTTCTTTTAGCATGGGTTTTGAACCTCTCGTTACACTGCTGACATTGGACTCCAAAGGATTTCCGACCACTGTTGTTATTGTGGGAAATGGAACTAAAGAAGTTAAAGTGAAATTCCCAGGAAACTGGTTGTCTCATTCGGCTTGCCTCATGCCTGTAAGTAAAAAACCATTGGTTCTTTCTTCTTGCTTTAACTGTCTGATTATCAAACTAGATTGAATAAATGCGCTGCTTTTTTTGAAGACGATAGTCTTTCTTGGACAACTGAAACATAAAAATTTCAGTCGGTCTGTTTTTCTGTGTGTCTGTCGGTCACGCAACTCAGATGATATACTTTTAAATGCAGAGCATTTCAGTAACTCACGATGTCACCCGTGTTGACGTCCGTAGTCCGCACCCTCGTTGTCCCTACTATATAAAAAAAATACTATCCGGCGCCCGGTTTCGATCCCTCGACCCTGCGGGCGGAACGCAATGTACATGGTGCTCTAACCACGGCGCCACAAAGCCGACACCGAATGGGACGCTACGAACGCGCCTTATATCGTTGACTCGTTCAAATTACTGCTGACTAGCGCTCTCTCGTCAGCAGTCGCCACAAGTGCAACAACATTAACGTAACGAAAACTACTTAACGTCGTGCGCCCCCGGAAATGCTCTGCCTTTGATCGTGTAGGAAATATTGGGTGGTTTGAATTATAAATTGGCCCTGTTTTGGTGGAAACATTTATGTAGATGAAATATCAACAATTTAATAAATCGGGAAACATGTTCGATATTTATCAACGTTGTCAAGCAAAAATATATTAGTCTTCTTTTAAAAAGGACGTCAATACTAATATTTGCTCTGTTCATTTATTTGTAAACAAATGTGTGCACCATTTTTGCGAGAGAAAATAGAAAAGGTTTGTTTCAAACCCAAAATAAAAAAGGCTGGTACCCGAGCTTCACTCTCATGACTCGAACGCTAGGTCCCAAAAGTACCAACAGATGGCGCGCAAGCAGTGCGAACGTAGCGAAATTGAACTCCGCAAATCTCCAATGCTTGCCCCGAAAAGGAGGAGTACAGCATGAGATATGGGTGGAGGGGGCAGGCTTGCCAGTTATATGTCAGGGAAGCCAGAAGGTTATCACTTCAAACTGGCCCGATGAGGTGCGCTGTAGGTTTTCATTATCCAACATACCCCAAACTCGCTTTGTCTGTATGTTTTCAGCAGGTAAGATGTTTTACTTTCAAACTCCTGAGTCCTATATTGCACGAAACTGTTCAGGCTTAAATCATGTACTCTATACCATAGGCACTATATACACACAGTGTTGCGAAAACATTCTATGGGTGCCCTTTCCCCTTAAGCTAATAAAACTAATGAACCATTTATCTAAACAGTAAAGGTTCAACGCCTCATGTAGAGACAAGGGGCTATATGGAGTGAAAAACAAAATGGCGCTCTACCTAGTGAAGAATGATGCTTACACAGCTGGGCGCAGTACAAGAAGCGCTCCAAACATAGCATGATTTTCTTTTAATTTATGATTGAACATACATCTTAGCTAATTAGCTGAATGAAACACGGAATGTATTGATTTCTATTCTAATTAGCAAACAGGGCGGTTTTCTTTTCCTTCCCGCGTCGTAAGCATCTTACCCGCTGTATAACAAACCAACCCAAACCGCTCATCCCCAGAGGACCGCAGACAGGTCGCCTCGAGCCGGGAGACGTACAACTGAAATTTCACACCAGCATACCATCTTGTGATAGGTTAGAACACTAATATTAGCTGCACGGGCACGCCTCGCCCTCCACCAGCCTCAAGGACCCTCTCACCAACCTCTCACCCGTGCGCTCACAACCGCGGCAAACCGTGATGTTCGTGTAATCACGCGCGGAATCACTCACGAATACATTCGCTCTGGAAGCCCTTAAAAGTTGACCGCAAATACCACCACTCAAACAGTCACACCAGGAACCCTTTAAGAACAAAACACATGCCACTGTATCTTAGGCAATAAAAATTTCCGTTGTACCCATATTGGTCTACGCACGGATAAGTGACGACCAAGGCGCATACAGGTTCGCTATAAAACTGATAAGTAGTGGTGTTTGAGACCTTCAGGCGTTCCCGCGGACAATGACATTTCATTACAGGTACTTTTCTAAGAGGATTAAGGGTTTTATTACACGACATGTTTATGTCCACCTTAAAAACAAATGGACCAACACACCCGCAATAAGTTCTCATATTTTGGACAATAAATTCTACATTCCGTTGTATGCGGTTTCAATGTGGCTTTATTCAGACTTCGCATTTCTAAAAAAGTGTAGTTGAAGTATTACTTCTTCTTTCCGCTTATGGCCGTGATATATAAATGCATTGAGTCTGATTTTCTCCCTCAGGGTGTGCTGGAGCCAGAGTGAGGGTTTACGTTGTGCCGCCTTGCCTTTTTTCTTCCGAGAGTTGAAGATATTCCAATATGTGTGGAATCTCTGCTTTGGTGTTATAGCAGGCGTTTTTTGGATTGATTGATTGATTGTGACTGTAGGGTTTAACGCGCCGACGCAACGCAGGCGGTGAGGCGCGCCGTAGTGGAGGGCTCCGGATTAATTTTGACCACCTGGGGATCTTTAACGTGCGCCGAAATCTCGTACACACGGGCGTTTTTGCTTTTCGCCTCCATCAGAAAAGCGGTCGCCGCGGCCGGGAATCGAACCCGCGACCTCGTGCTCAGCAGCGCAACGCCTTAGCCACTGAGCCACCGCGGCGGGTAGGCGTTTTTTGGCAAAAACATCTTCAGTATGTGCAGGATGTTCGAAAATAGCTGTTAGTCTTGTCATGGGTAGTTTTCTGATACTCCGTTTCCCCAGTTTATGAGGGTTTTTTCGGTATTATTGGTGTTGTCACCCAGGGAGAGACATGTTGCTCATAGTACAAGAGCTCTACAGCTAAGGCGAAAAAGGAGCTGCATAATGCCATGTCACGATCAGTATCATTTCTGGATGTTCAGTTGTAAAGGTGTTGTAGCAGATCAAGACGTCGCCGGGCAGATTTGTAGCGAAGGGGTAAGGCGAAAAGCAAGTGGCTGTCATACCAATATAAGTACACGGCGGCCTCCTTTTTTTGCACGTCAATTTTATAAGAACCACATAAGTTCGGTAGATCTTCTGCAGTAATATTATCGCTTTTTACAGCCAGAGGCGACTTTTCAGCCTGTTCTTAAGCCAGGCCAAGACCAAGTGAACGTGTCTTCTCGGTACATATTAAAAATAGTAAAGCGGATTTTGCCGGCCCAAGCCAAAAAGGCTTGTGGGGTCGTGCCCGGCAGCTGCTGCACATCATGGACGTAGCGATTCAGCGATTCAAACATTATGTCATTTAGATGAGATAAGATAAAACTTTATTTCCGACAAGCGGGGGGCTCGGAAAAAAGTGAAATTAATTCACTTGACAAAGTCCGAGCCCCGGTTAGAGACAGCAACGGGCATCACAAAAGTACATCTTTCCAGAGAAAATCGTTTTTGCGGCATCATTATACACAGTTTTTAGAAATTATTCCGCTGTAACGAAAACTTTTTTTAATACAACGCTGTTTGCATGCTCAGTGGTAATCTCATTGGCGACAAGGTGGTTTAACAAGGAAGGCAAAGTGTGTCGAATCATGTTGTTTCCAAAGGTAGTACGCGAAAATGGTACAGTCCATATCTCTTGTGAACGCGTTGGGTATTTGTATTCTTTTGCTGTTAGGTTCGCAATTGATGATATGAAAGTGTCAGGATGATGTAAATGAGATTGGTATGATTTTGCTAGGTTGAAGTTATAAAGGTTGTAGTTATAAAGGTTGAAGTTAGAAAGGTTGAAGTTATAAAGAAAGAAAAAAGCGAAAAAGCACAAAGGAAAAGAAAGTAAGAATGGACGTATACTTTACGTCATACCAGCGCCGCCCTACGTTGGCTACTAGGTCCCTCCCGCATTTATTTAGTAGCATAGTCAAAACATTCGGACGGCTTTTAATTCTCGTGCTTCGTCGGAATTCAGGTGGCACCATGTGTTTTTTCAAGCGTCCATTCCCTGTATCCGCTGGCTGCGGTGTTGACTCCGTCACGCTAGCTTTCTCAGCTGGCGGGAGTGGTAGCTGTGGTTCAGGCCGGTCTTGCGGAAATGTCGTGCTCTAACGGGGTGGAAACCGGCTGAGCCATGCTGGGTTGCTCGAGATCCAAGTCGGACAGGGGAAAGGAGCCCGGGAGTATGTTAGGAACAATATCGTCCGCACGGAAGAAGTGATTGATTGTAGGGTTTAACGCGCCGACGCAGCCCAGGCGATGAGGCGCGCCGTAGTGGAGGGCTCCGGATTAATTTTGACCACCTGGGGATCTTTAACGTGCGCCGAAATCTCGCACACACGGGCGTTTTTGCTTGTCGCCTCCATCGAAAAGCGGCCACCGCGGCCGCGAATCGAACCCGCGTCCTTAGGCTCAGCAGCGCAACGCCTTAGCCACTGAGCCACCGCGGCGGGTCGCACGGAGGAAGTGATTTTGTCATTCGGTCCCTATAGGAACCGATTACCAAAATCAGTTATAGTATACATAGTATGCATGCATTATATACTATGCATAATAAGCATGCATTATATACTATGCATAGTATGCATAGTGTACTATGTGTGTTCCTATGCTAACCCGACGCACAACTGTTCCTTCAAACCAACATGGATCGGTCGGTCGGTTTTCTCAGACACAAACGTTGCCGTCTACAGCAAGCTCTTCCCACGCAGCATAAATTTCCTGGGTATGTCTTGGAGCTGTGCTCGTTTCTGTAATTTTCGCTCCTATGGATAAAAGAAGCACTGCCTCGTGGGAGGCCTCCATGAGAGAAACAGCTCGGCTGGAGTCTGACCCCTCATTGAAGAGAGTGTGTTAGTAGGGCAACAGATACTGGTCTAACCATTGGGGCAACGCCCGAGTCTCTTCCGTGCTCCGTTCTCCGCCACGCTTTTTGACCAGGCTCCGCTTGATTAATGACAGGCGTCTCAGCCATGCTATTAGTAGTGAAGTGATAAGAGACGGTGCTGCTTTGTCGCACTGCTTTTGATTAGGTAAAATGTGGGCATCCCGGAGACACAAATTGGGGACCATTGTCCGTAACGATTCTCTCGGGAAGCACAAATGCAGGAAAACTGCGCGTAGTTTTGCAACAATCACAGCTCCTGCAGTAGACTTCATGTGCAGAGCGTCTACACAATTCGAATCCGCAGTGCAGAACATCTATCCAACTCAATTCACAGAACCCCCTGATTTGCAGTGGCAAAATACAGGTGACCTCGCTGCCACCTTGGGGTTGGCCATCGCCAAGGGCGCGGCGGACCGGGGGCGGACATGCAGCTTACAATGCCATTCTTCGGAGTCGCGCAGGTTTATCTGCCTGGCCTGGCCTGAACCCACTTCCAACACCCAGCCGAAACACCAACTGTGGTCATGTGCCACCAAGATTCACCGATAGAGCCTTGAATTGTCGACGACTGCTATCTGGAAATCACGCCTGATTCGCCACATTCTTATGTTAATCGCCTTCATGCCGTACGAAGGACGGCATGCAGAACTTAACTTTCAGTGGACACGGGCGAACCGTAGCCACCACACCGCATAAAAAATATTATCCTGCATTACAAAGGTTTATCTGCTGGGCCCTGCTAGAATGCACTTGCGCTTTGCAGCCGACAAACCAACATTGGTCACGTGCCATCAGGATTCACCGACAGAGCCTTGTATCGTCAGTGACTGCCATCCCGAAATCCTGCCGGGTCTACCCCTTCCCGAAATGCCACATTGCCTGCACCCAGTATAAATGACGGCATGCAGAGCTTCAGTTTTAGTAACCCGGCCGACCCGCAGCGGTCATGGGGCTTAAAACGCCATTCTTCTGCATTGCGCAGGACTATCTGCTTGGCCTTGCCGGAACGCACTTTCGCTCCGAAGCCGATCGAGCAACAGGGGTCACGTGCCATCAAAATTCACCGAATGAGCCTTGGATCGTAAGCGCCTGCCATCCGGGTATCCTGCCTAGTGCCTCGTCATCTCGTCATGTGACATTACCTGTATCTCGTTGTGGGTTGAGGAGCCTGTTGTGGGTGAGCAAGATGACTAGGAACACGTAGCAGGAACATGCCCACAGAATGCTTGTGGAGCAAGGTGCCGGATTGCCTTCAGTGTGGTTCAATCGAGAAAAAGAAGCCGAAAGCCACACGACCGAATGACGTGGGCAATTGGGAAGTGGCCACAAGCAAGTAGCTGGGGAGGCCAGAGAGGAACGGGTGGAGAACGCCTGGAGGCGTGTACGGAGCATGGTCGAGAAGCGGGGCGTCCAGATAGAAGACTGAAAGCTCGCCCGGATTTTTGGGACCCGGGCTCGGGAAGTGTCCAAAGGGTGTCTTGGCATCCTGCGGTGGCTCCTGATTAGTGAAGGCGAGGAACTTCAGTGTGCCCGCCCGTGCAAGACCAGCTTCCTGCTGCCTTTGATTGACCAGCAGTTCACGGCTGCCTCCTACTTAGTCCTGCTGTAACTTGCGCCTGATCTTGAGCGGGTGCCGAGCAGACCGTTGTCTACCAGGACACCGGTCGGCCTTCCTTGTACATGTCCCGGCACGCGAGACGTCGACATCGTAGCCGCGCCACGCCTCGACTCGCATCGTCGGTAGAACGCATGACGCCCTGCGGACAGTACATCATCGCCCGTAACACTTGGGGGTGATTTTCTTCACAAGTGGTATTTCTCTGTTTTACGTACATTTGAAGGTGCTCTGAGTTATGTGCTCTCGAGTTTAATTTGCTTAATTAATTAATTTGCTTATATGTCTGTTGCGTCTCCAAGCGCCCTCGTTTAGTATAGGCAATGTGGCAAGCCCCAGTTGCCAGTCATTACCAAAGAACCAGTGGGGTTTTTTCTGACACCCGTATAAAGAACAGAAGGCACAACTTCCGTATCACATGGCACGGCAATCTGGGATCGTACATGCCGCTTACAACGCCATTCTTCTGAATTGCGGTGGTTTATCTGCTCGGCCTCCCCGGAACGCACATGCCCTTTGCAACCGACGCACCAAGAGGGTTGTTGCGGATTTCTAATCTGCCGCCAACATGGACAATGATGAGGATTTTAGGGACGATGAGAAAGAAGTGGCGCGTTTGCACGTACGCGGAAGCAGCAGACACGCGCACGAGTTCGGAACGCTGCGCTTGAACGACCGTGCACGGCTTTGCGTCGCTCTCTTCACGGCGCCAATAAACCCTGAAGATCGGCTTTCCCGACTCGTAACATTGGTGCCGAAAACTCGGGAAGCAAGCCAGCATCGCGGCGAGCCTTCTTTTTACGAGCTGGGTGAGCCTTTTCTTCAGTTGCGACCGGCATGGATCGAGTCAAGAGCAAGCGCGCGTCACGGCGGGCTATGAACACGAAGATAATCAGAAAAGTGGACCAGCTGCTCCAGTCCCAGCAGTTTGCCCTTTCGGCCCTTCGTGTCGCTCACGGTCGTCTCCGAGCAAGCAACTCAGCATTGTCTGCGCTCAACTCCGAGCTCGAAGCCCACCTGACCGACGACCAAGCATCTGAGGACTACGCTTCTGTCATGGAGTACGAGGACGCAGCGAACAGCACCCTGGCGTTACTTGAGCATCATATGGACGTCCTGAAATCTTCTACGTCCCAGACTTCTTCATTGGATGACGCCAGCGGGGACCGAAGAGCTGCGAATTCGGGCGGACAAGCTTTTCCTGCTACCCGTGAGTTTGGAGCACGTCTCCCGAAGCTAGAACTGTTGCGCCTCGACGGAGCTATAACGCGGTGGCAACCCTTCTGGGAAATGTTCCGACATTTGGTCCATGAAAACCCCAGGCTGTCCAACACCGACCGCTTCCACTACTTAGTTTCGCTTCTCGACGGAGCTGCTGCGGAAGCCGTTGCGGGCATTCAAATCACCAAGTCCTCGTGCTCAGATGCCCTAGATGTCCTAAAAAATCGTTTTGGAAACGTAAAGGTGATTGAGCAAAAGCACTTAGAAAAGCTCCGGATGCTCAGGCCCGTCGAGTTACCTAGTAACGTAGCCGCTTTGCGGAAGCTTTACGCTGCCGTGCAGATGAACCGGAGAGGACTAGAAAGCCTGGGAATCGGCATGTCATCATACGCGGCCATGCTGAATGAAGTGCTTTTGAAGGCCATACCTAGCGACATTGTCGTGGACTACTGCAAAGGACAGAGCCTTGCTGCGAGCACATCTTCTACGAGCAGTCAAGTTTCGTCGGAAAAGGAGATTGTACATCTGCTGTCTTTTCTGCCAGTGGAAATAGAGTGCCGAGAAGGAAGCTGTCAAATAAGCAAGCCACCGCGAAGTCATGACGCCGTACGCGGATCTAAGAAGCAGCCGTTTATTCCGGCCGCTGCGGTTCTCCACAATAAGGCAAAGACCTCTGCTTGTTTCTTCTGCGCCGCTACGGATCACAGGACGGAAGAATGTTCTGGTGACATTGACTTGGCTGACAAGCGAACTCGCCTGTCAAGTGACGGCCGATGCTTCAGATGTACGGCCAAGGGACATCTGGTACGGAGTTGCCGAAAGAAGGTACGGTGTCGGACATGTAAGCGGCGCCATGCTAGCACGATGTGCACCACTGACCCCGCTCGGATACCACCGGAATCGGCTGCAGAAACGCGTCATGCAGCGATGCACGTCAACACGCGCAAATCAGCCATCCCGCGATTCTCCAGCGACGTCCTACTACAGACGTTCCGGGCGTGGATGATGACTTCGTCGCATTGCTGCTACGTCCGCGGAGTGTTTGATAATGGTAGCCAGCAGACATTCATCAGAGCAGACGTCGTTGCTAAGCTAAAGTTAAAGGCGATTGGCGAAGTCGATCTGGCCATCAGTGCTTTCGGCAGATCTGGAGGTCCAAAGAAGAAGTTTAAAGTCGTCAGAGCGACCCTTCGCAGTCAACATGACAGCACGTCTGCTGAGGTCGAAGCCATCGTCGTGCCTTTCATTTGTGAAGACGTGGCTGAAGCAACGAAGGACAACACGCTTCTGCAACGCCTGGTCGCCGAGGGGAAGCCACTGGCTGACACCATTGCTTTCCCAGGTATGGAGTTCAAGCAAGGAGTAAGCCTTCTCATTGGATCCGACCAGATCTGGAAGTTTGCACCAAAAACGAACGAGCAAAGTACAGTAGGAAGAAACGAATCCTGCTTTGGTCGCCGTCAGCACAAGCCTGGGATGGACCTTACAAGGACCGCTATCTCGGGAAGATAGCAATAGATGCAAAGGCATTAGCCTCGTGTGCGTTCTCCGCACGGACGCGCACGCGAATGAGGACTTCTCTTCCTCTCTTTGGCGGTTTCCGGAGGTATACGCAGTTGGCCTTATGAACGCGCCGAACTTGCATCCCAGTGAACGATTCGGACGCAGATCCACCGACTCAACTGTTTTTGAAAATGAACGCTATGAGGCACAACTCCCGCTGAAGTCCACACCGGTCTCCATGGACGACGATGGCAAGAATGCCCTTTCGAGAGCTCACGCAGTACCTCGACAACTTTCTTCAAACGAAGACGTGGTAAGACTGCACGAAGGTGCTGTGAGGCAATGCCAGTGGGGTGACCACGCAGAAAATATTGTGGAGGGAACGTGTGTTCCGGATCATGCCTTCTACTCGCCGCATCGTGAGGCCCTCCTAGAGGCGTCAAGAACCACTATCCTTCGTGACGCTTTTGACGCATTTTCAGACACTGTCAGAACGTCTTCCTTGAACGACGTCCTCGAATGAGCATCATCCTTTAATAGTAACCATAAAATAGAACCGAATCTCAGCTCCACATCGGACAAAGAAAGATGTCCGGTACAACTGCCCGAAGATCATCACTATAAGCACCCCATTCACAGAGGTCATGAGCGACTTCACCGTGGGGTCAGCGATACTCTCGTTGAAGGCCGCAATGTTTCCAAGGTAGTTCGCGGCCGAAAATCCGTGAACACACAACTCGGACGTTGCGAAGTGGGCGCACTTTTCAAGCTGCAAACTACTCCAGTTTCACCATTACCGACTGACGGAGTCATCGATATGCCTGCGTGCTACGCTTTGGAAACTTGGACAATCGGCGAAATGTATAGGAAAGAACGGTAACATGGACCGGGCCACTACAGCTAGCATGCAGTAGAGAATTTGCTTGACTAGTGCAAATGTTGTGCCTGTGCCTTTGGTAACTATGCGAGTGAGCATTTGGTGGGCGCGGAGGATGTTGCGGATTTCTAATCTGCCGCCAACATGGACAATGATGAGGACTTTAAGGACGATGAGAAAGAAGTGGCGCGTTTGCACGCACGCGGAAGGCAGCAGACACGCGCACGAGTTCGGAACGCTGCGCTTGAACGACCGTGCACGGCTTTGCGTCGCTCTCTTCACGGCGCCAATAAACCCTGAAGATCGGCTTTCCCGACTCGTAACAAGGGTATCATCAGCGTATCATCAGCGTACGTATATATCAGCGTACGTATCATCAGCATTGGGAAATGGATCCTTTCACCGTCAGAGACCACCATCAAGATATCTCCCATGGTACACGTCCTTCTAGTCATGTGAAATCACCTTCATGCCGTATGAACAGTGGAAATCAGAGCTTCAGTTCCAGTGTCCACGACAGACCCGGAGCCGACATGCCGCTTACAAAGCCATTCTTCGGAATTGCGCAGGTTTCTTTGCTAGGCCTTGCCGGAAGCCACTTTCCCTTCGCACCCGACGCATCAATACTGGCACGTGCCATCAGGATTCACCGATAGAGCCTTGCATCGTTAACAGCTGCGATCCTGACGTCGCGCTTGATTTGCCACCTTTCCGTCATGTGACATCGGCTGTTTCCTGTACAAAGGACTGTATCCAGAATTAACATTTCAGTGGGAACGACGGACCCGTAGCCGACGTAAAGCATGAAACGCCAGTCCTCCGTAATGTGCAGGTTGACCTGCTCGGCCTTGCCGGAACGCACTTTTGCTTCGCAACCGACGCACCAACAAGGGTTACTTGCCGTCAGGATTTACCGATACAGCCTTACATCGTCGTCGACTGCTATAAGGACATCGCGCCTGATTCGCGCCATTCTCGTCATGTTACATTCCCTGAATGCTGTACAAAGGACGTCGTGTAGAACTTGAGTGTCAGTGGACACCACCGACCCCCAGTCGACATTCACCATAAAACGTCATGGTTCTGCATTCCACAGGTTTATCTCCTCGGCTTACAGGAACGCATTATCGCTTCAGAACAGACGCACAAACAGTAGTGGTGTGCTGTCAGGATTACACTTCATCTATGATTAGCCTGGCAATCAAAAAACCAAAGCCAGCATGCGCCAGTCCACAGCAGCCAGTCCCAGTGATATCGGTGTGTCGGTCATTCTCCGTTTCTACAGGCTCCGATCCAATAGTTTGCCATCGAGTTGTTGCGAGCGGTTGCGTATGCAGTCTGCCGGTAGTGGGGACTGCCGCCGTTCATCCATCCGAGCAAGTACTAGGGGATGTCTTAGAGCGAAACTTCAACGGGTTTATTTACATTTGTACAGTGATGAAGACAGGGAATGATACGGCGAGATGCAGCACGCCCTCTTGTAGATACTCGCACCCTAAATCCATAGGTTGGGGATCACTGTCCAAAGATAGTGCCCAATGGGGATGCGCAATTTCTCGCCCGGCTGCACCGCTCTCAGAAAGGAACACGCCCTTCAAGTTAGCACACGCACACAAATGCACACACACACACCACACGCTTACCACTTGCCGGAGACCAGAGTAGACTAGAGGAGGTTTATGCGTGCCAATAACGCTGGTCGATGAACCGTGCGAGACCCTCGAGTTCTTTGCCCTCTACGGAGAGCTAATCGGTCTTTATTCAAGCAGTCGTCCTCCCGCCGAAACTGCCTCCGGGGTTTCACGGTTTTCTGGTCATTGGTCTGCCGGGGGAAGTGCACGGGAGTGTCACCGAATGGCTGGGGTCGATGGCTTCTTATTGCAGTCCGCCGCAGTGCTCCCCCGCGCGAGTCACTTGAACGGCTTCGGTCTGCTGTCCGACCACCATTGATTCGTCAAAAGCAATGCTCAACGGCTCGCCATTGTGTCATCGCTGAGTGTGCATCGCTGAGTGATGGCAGCTCCTGCGCCGACGGGAAGATCTAAGACGTCGTATAGTATCAGCTGATCGACATGAGTGATCTCACTGGGAGCTTCTACAACGCACCGGAACCACGAAAGCCAGCATACCGGAGCCAGCCAGCATGAGCAATTGTTATGGCAACCAGGCTGGTATTCAAATGTGCTCCACTGCAGCTATGTTTTTTCATTGCAACCACAATAATCCTCCGGATAATGGGTGGAAAATTTGACTGAAGGTCTCAAAACATTACCCCACAAACATTTGTCTAAACCTATCATAATTTAACAATTACACCAAATGTTACAAACTACACAGAAGGAAACCCTAAAAGGCTCGGCTTATTCATTAATACGCCTATTCAAATCGATCACCGGTGATCGATGATTTATGTTGCCTATTCTGACATGTTGTAGTCGTTTCTCGTACACATAACGCGGTCAGTGGTTAGTATAGGCACTGCACTTTAAGAATCAGTTGAAATTTTCCCGCTCCAGCGACATTGAGATTTTTGACGGCGTTTTTTGAGAGTTGACGTGCCTGTGTGTTTGAGGGAGGGGGCGTCGCTACTGCACATTACAAAAAAGGATGCAGATCGTGGTTAGGCTGCATTAACAGAATAGTTTTCAAAGACGATAGTCTTTCTTGGGCTACTTAAACCCAGAAATGTTGGTCTGTCTGTCTGTGTGTCTGTTTGAGACTCAGTTCAGCCACCCGGCCAAAGTAAACCAATGCCTTCGCAATAGTCTGATATAGTCACAGCTAAATCTGCTCGTCTAGGACTGGTGTAATGTTCATACTTGACAACATTGTTGAAGAAGAACAAGACATTGTGCAAATATAAGACAACAAATAAATATTGACGTGATATTTGCAGTGTTCTTTTATAAAAAAATCATACATGCTTGATTTTTGCGAAATAAATGCTTCATCAACTGCAGAAAACAAATTCACCCCGCCGTCGCCTGCTGCCGCCCGCGCCACTATAGCTTCTGGTGCCGTTTTAAAAAGTGAATCGGCAACAGTTACGAAAGGTTCCACTAGATAGGTTCCTAGTTCTGTTGGCAACGCACGTGGAGTAGGGAAACACAGTTCTTTAAACGTTGAAGTAGGCCGCCTCGATTTACTCGCGTCTTCGCGGTATGGCAGCGTTGACATCGAGGCACCCGGTTTGGAGCAGCGGAAGGCGGTAAATTTAAAATGATTTGAGCAAACCTCTGGCGTCTTTACCTTGGTAGGAGCGCGCCGCTATACGAACAACAGGAGAGGTGAGCGGGAAAGCGAAGGGAGGCATTTACTTGGCAAAAAACGATAAAGACAATCGTTATTTGTCGACATTTGCAACGAAAGGAGCAGATACGCGGCCAATTTTTTCTCAAAAGGCTCCTGGCAAGTAAAGCACCAAATATTGTGTTCATACTTTGTAAACCGACGGCGTTGAGAAGTCATAATGCTTCAAAATGAGACCAGCTTTCACTAGTGATCTTTAGTTCGGTGAACGGGCAGCCTTATTTTGACAAAGCTCATTTCTGATGGTCCCCCGCATGTCTAGCAAGCGTGTCTGGCCTTTTCAGCCAGTTTCCAGCAGTTTCGGTTTCGTTTTTGCCTTGCGAAATTCATACTCCAACCCAACTAGAAGCTCATTTGCCATGGTGCCTCCGTTGCCCGCTACTGTACCTCTAAACAAGCCTGCAACTCCTTCTGCCAATTTATCTACGCCTTACTTCTGCGACAACAGCTTCCGCTGAAAGGCAAGAGATAACACCAAGTCGTAGGGTATCATTTCAGACGAGAACACTTCCAATTGGCCTTGAACACCGCCAGCTGTTCACCGGCCAGTTTCGGTTTCCTGCGAGGGTATTTCCGGAGGTGTAGTGTCGCTGCTTAGTAGAACTCTCTATTCTGACAGTATTCTGACAGTATGACAGGCTTGTATTTGTTTCTTTTCAAAACTGTTAGGTGGCGCTGCAATGTAGTAGGCTGGTAGTGCTGTTCTCGCTTCGTAGCACGACAGCGGCTTGGTGGAAGATTGCTGGGCACGATTTTATCGCATCGTACCTTACTCCAGCACGCAGGGCTACCATAGTGAGTCACAACATGATAATAAACAGCACATGGAAGTTCGGACTGATAAGTGATAATCAGAACGTCAACAAGCATTCACCAAAGAGTTTGGTTTTCAACTCCAATCGGAGTTTTTCACATCGCTTGTTTGCCTTCAATATTGTGCTGGTCATATTCATTGACGAGGCGTTTTTACATCACGTGGAGGCTACTTAGGGCCTTTAATAATGTCAAAACACAAGTTTTCTTCTAGACAACCACCGAAAATAGCGAAATTTGAAAAAGTGGTTGGGCTTCACCACAAAGCACGGGCACCACGGGAGCTAACATTTTCGTTTATATCTGTCAAATTGCACAGCGCAACTCAATTTTTTTTTTCTGGGACGGGTTTTTGAAATGTTTGATTACAAAATTTATATTTTATTTTTTCTACTGCTGGTGGTTTATTGTACACAACTTGCTTTTTTTATTTTCTTCGACGCCTGGACAAAAATTTCAAATTCGATAATTTTTTCGCAATCATTATTTATGAAACATTTATTAAAACTGGCGCCGTTGGAAAGTTCGTGGAATCCTCCGCATTTCATGTCACTGCAGTGTGTGCCTAACCAATGTGTATAGCACAAAAAATGTTTTGTTAAACCCCTCAAAATTGGTCAATTTCTCGCGGTAACGAAAGAGTTAAGGTGTCAACATTGGCGTTGGCCGCACCCTTCTTGTATTTCACAATGAAGTTAAGCTCCTGAAGCGCCAGGCTGAAACGTAGTAGCAGCGTGTTTTTTCCCGACATTTGCGCTAGCCAGGTCAGTGGGCAGTAGTCAGTGACAAAGACAAAAGAAGTCCCGTAGAGCTAGCAGGCTAGATTCGCTGTGGCCCACACAATAGAGGAACAGTGCTTTTCTGACGCACTGTAGGCCTCCTCCCGTACAGCACAGGCAGCTCGTTTCTGCAGTCATCTTCCTGGCAGAGTATTACCCCCAAATTACTGTTGCTAGCATAGCATTGCACCATAAACAGACGGTTGTTGTTCGGTGCATGCAACACTGTTGAGCTAACAAGAGCTACTTTGAGGCCGTGAAAGGCACCTTCCATTTCTGGACTCCACAGTACCTTTCCTGTGGCCTTCCTGGGCAATCTATACATGAATGGAGCAGCCATTTTCGAGTACCGAGGAATGTAGCGCTGAATACCCCACCAGTACCAGAAAAGAGCGGATCGCAGTTTTAGTTTCTAGATGAGAGAAATCGCTAACTGCCTCAACTGTTAACTCGTCTGGCCACCTATTTCTTACTCTACCACGTGACCTAGATACCGTAGTCCTGCACGAGCAAGCTGTCACTTAGCTGGCTATAACATCAGCTCTGCGTCCTTCAAACGTTTAAGGACATCGCTAAGGTGGGACAAATACCCTTCCCTCGTAGTGAAGTATAAAGCAGTATCTAGCAGCGTCGTCTACGTAGGGAACAGCGTGCCCCTCAGCTCCCTGCAAAGCTCTGCTCATCAACCTAGAAAAAAAAATGGGTCATTCTTAGGGCGTAAACTCAAAACTAAGGGCCTGAATGCGCCCGTCGGGGCAACAAATGCGGCGTATTCACTAGCTCGTTCGGTCGGTGGAACTTTCCAATAGCCCCTCACCAAATCCATCGTCGACACGTATTGGCGGCACTTACTTTTTCGACTAGCTCCTCCCCGTTCGATATTGGATAGGTCTGGTCTTTCTTATCGCATTAGGTTGGGCTAATTCGCACATGGCCGTGGATCTTTACTTAACGCCTCTAAGAGCATCATAGTGGGCGTGCAGGTGCTTTCGCAGGGTTCAATTAAATTAGGCTCCATCATGCGATATACTTCCCTTTTTCAGATCTCTTGCAGCTGCAGGGCTAGCCTGTATGGCCTCGACTTCACAGCCGTGTCAGGGGTTAGCTCTAGGTCATGAGTGATAGGCGCTGTTCGGCCTGGCCTCTCTGAGAATACGGCGATGTGTTGTGACCGCCAGTTATGCAAGTGGGCTTTTTGCGTCTCAGTTAAGCCCTCCGTAGAAGCCACTGCTTTCGTGACTTCATCGACATCCATTAGCAGGCGCATGACAGCCAGGTCTGGAATCTCAGGCGTTACCCCTTCCGCACTATTGAAAACCAAGGTCACCTTCTGCAGCTCTGCCACATAACGCTTCATTAGATTGTAGGGATACATAACCACATCTCGGCGCCTTCCTTTTCATTCCAATGCATTATTGATGTCCGAAAGCTTTTTCACGATCTTAAAAGGTGCTTCCCATTGAACCTCTAGCCTGTCGCTCGCGAAGGGCGACGGGCTAGAGGTTCACCTTCTTTATACGCACGCAGTTTTACGTTTCAGTAGTAGTAGCTGTTGGCTCGACTTTCGGCATTTCTCATGTTTGCCTCAGCAGTGTTGCGAGCGCAACGCCACCTTTCTCACAACCCAAGAATATACTCGACCACCGTGGAGTTCGTACCCTTCCCCTCCTTTGTTTCGCGCAACCGACGTAAGGGAGATCTGAGTGTCCTTCCGTAAACAAGCTTTGCGGGGCGGAAACCTGTCGCTCCGTGAGTTACAGAAAGCAACGCCAACAGCATTGCTGCGAGACAGGCATCCCACTGACGTTTCTATTCGAAGATGAGGGCCCGCAGCACTCGCTTTATCACCAAATGACATCGCTCTACATTATTTGGACGGGGAATGATAAACTGAGCTGTGAATTATTTTCGTCCAGCACTTCTCTACGAAGCTCGCAGTCAGAACGCTGGTGAACTGAAAACCCTGATCGCACCGAATCTTTAGACGGAAGCCCAATCTGGAAAAGATGGACAGTAGTGCGTTGAATACCTCTACTGAGCTGTGTTGCTTCATTGAAATGGCCTCCAGAAATTTGGTTGCTGGACAAACAGCGGTGAGCAAGGGCCGTTAACCTGACTGTCACTTTCTTGTCGTCTCTGCGGATGGTGATGCGCCTCACAGCAGTGACGCCGTGATCCTTCAATCCCTCAAGAATTTCCGCATCCGTTTCGTTCAGCAGATCTGGCTCAGATATCACACACTGCGAGCTGTTGAAGCTACGGTAGGGTGTGCCCGGAAGTCCAGATCAACCATTCGAGCTAGAACCTTGAGCTAGAAGCTTTCAGCTAGAGGCTACAGAAGTTTGAGCTAAAAGCTGTGGCGTGCTGCTTATTCTTTACCTCGACAAGAACTTCACCGGTCCTTTGTTTTTGAGCCTTAAACGAAATTCTAATTATGGCTACAACATATTTTGCGATTAAACACACTGACTGCGATGCGAGAGGGTGGGCTGGATTAAGCGATTCCATGACAAGAAATCGAGGATAATTTTCCGGTTCCGGAAAGCTTAAGTTCGGCAACGGAAGAAAAGATACTTGGGTGCGGCCCCTTTTCAGGGACCGATCACTTTTAGGAGGAAGGTCAGAAAATATTATATGCTATAATATAAAGGAGGAAACGGGGGTACTTTCTCCTGCATTTTTACTTCTGATATTTGTAGAGATCCTGGAGCTCCCTGCTTGTTAAACAGACAGGGGGGCCCATCGCCTAGATCTTGAACACGACTCCGACCACCAGCGTTCTTGGTTTCTTACCCTATACCTATAAACACATTGTCACTGTAACTTACAACTTATGTTTCTGGGCTCGGGGTGCGCAGTTTCGCATACCGTCACCAAGATTGCTCAAGGTGCCCCGTGCTGGGGCAAATTAGATGGTGAGGGGAAGACTTTGTTACTGCCGCTCTGCACACAAGCGGTCGTACATCATTGCAAGCGTGTACATTTCACGCCAGTACTAAGGCAAAAGCAGATGCTGCAAAGTTTGCACTACTGCAGCGTGGGCAAACTCTGCATCCGCGTGGCAGTGTGAGCAGAAGTCACAACACAACTGTCCAGGGATCACAAGTAGCGAATTCTGTCCGTAGGATTAATAGTAAAGCGGTAAATCGACACAGTGCGATGACTGTGGCCCACTGCAAGGGAGGCTGAAATAATTTTGACACATATAAGAGGATAGATGCGACTTAGGGTTCACAGCGCTGTTCTGCAGCCAGGTTAAGGGTGTTCAGTGATCCCAAGGCTCAGTTTGTTGTATACAAACACTCTATGTCCAACACCACGTGTGCGCTGGACACAGCAACAGCACGAGTGTAATCCCGGTTTGGCCTTTGAGTAGAATTATGTAGGTGAAAAGCCCAGTGGTCGAGCGTACAGAATGTTTCAGTGATTACAGCCAGGACAGACCGTGGTTCTCCGTGAGGATGGCGAATAGACCACCGTAGAGGTAATGTTTAAACTTGTTCATTTTGCGAACGAAAGCCAAACACTCCTTCTTTGCTGCGAAATAATTTCGGTCCACCTTTGCCTGTTTTCGGCCGGCATATGTGAGCGTGTAGTTGCGGAAGCCTGATTTCGGCTGCGCGATAACGGCGTCATCACCTACACCGCTGGTATCAGTGTGCAATCCGGTACGTACGAGTGGTGCAAGATGGCGCAGTAGTGGGGGCGTTGTAGGCAGCCGCAGCGTATTCAGAATGCAGTGTTACAAGTAGGCGATTGTTGGAGGTGTTCTTTGCTTCCCCTGAGGATTTGCGCCGTGGTGGCAAGTTTTCGGACGAAATGTAAATATGAGCACAAGCAGGAAATTCTCTCTAGGTCCATCAGAGTGGTCGGTTCGGGAACCTATGCCAATGCAAGAAGCTTGTCCGAATCTGGACAAATGTATCTTGAAAAAACATCGCCCAAAATTGCTACCTTGTGAGCAGCAAAGTAGCACTGTTATAGGTTCAGGTGCAAGCCAGCTTCTGTGAGGCATGTCAACCCTTCTTTAAGGGAACACTGAAGTGATTTGCAAACATTATGGAATTACTAGCACACTTTGTAGTCCGGAGTACGCGGGCCATGTTCCAAACACTCTGAGTGCGTTTACGCGAATACAAAAAAAAATGCGGTATGCCCGTCAGCGCGTTCCTCACGGCAACCGCCGGGCGTTTCAAACTCTCGCAGTGACTTTAGAACAAAAACGCATGCGCTGTTGTGAAACGCGAAATCACCTGTAATTCTTGGCATAAGAAACACGGCGATATCGATCCGTTTGACGATGACTACCACTATCACAGTACGAAGCAACGACGGGGCATGTAAACAAACTATTTTAAACTGGTACAAATGGGTGGTGATGTGTCGTTCAGTGCTCACGTATAAAGGAATCTTACTGCTTCGCTGCGGTTCAACCATTGCTAGACTTATTGCAATCTTCGCCAGGTGAGCCGGTGGAAGTCTGAAATGCTGACGATTACTTTGCATCCGCCCCTCACCGCGAAGAAGACGACGACCTCTTCGATGCAGATTTCTACGAGGCCATTAGGCTGGCACGCATCGCCTTCGAGGCCAACACCGACATCCTGCAGGAACACCCCGTTATCAAGGCGCTCTGCGCAATCATTTTGGACTTACTACCCCAGATCGTAGAGTCTCCACTGGCGTCCACGCAAACCCACCGCACAGGCAGACATGGATTCTCCTCTTAGGATCACCCAGTGGAACCTTCGTCGACTAACGCAGAAACTTCCTAAGTTCAGCTTGTGGCTTCCTAAAATTTCTGCCTCAGTGCTTCTTACCCAGGAAACGAACCTTCGGCCGCAGCGCACTTTGTCATGATTCAACCCGTTTTCAAGCCTATCACTGCACAACTCATCAAAAGGGTGAGCCGTGGTTTTCGTTAACAAAAAACTGCCCGCTTCCCAACTGGACACGTCGTCCCCTGACCACTAAGTTGTTGCTGTCACCGTGGTCTTTTGAGAACGTCGCCTCACTGTGCTGTCAGTCTATATACGCCCACATAGGGAGGCTTCTACTGGACTCAGATTCAGCCACCAATATGAACTGGATTAAAGCTCTCCGTGTTGTTGTACCTGGCCCGTTGTTGATAGGAGGTGACTTTAATGCGAGGCATACAAACTGGGGTTGTCCAGATCTTTCGCTACGTGGAGATAATCTTGTCGAAGTAACTGACCGGGCACACCTCATTTTGGTGAATGATGGAACGCCGACGATGTGTGTTCCGCAGCGAAACCAGGGAGCGGCCCCTTATCTCACCTGGGCTTCCGTGGATATCAGCGCTTCATGGACAGTGGAACCAAACCTTATGGGAAGTGATCATAATCCCATTATAATTTCTCTTGAGAATTACACTAACACGTACAAAGTTGTACGAAGAGTAACTAATTGGTACAAATTTCGTGAATTCTCCACATTGGCGCACGGAACATCGACAGATAGGGTCCTAGAGGAAAAAGCCAAAGCTACGAACGCTATCAAACTCCGTCCTCAAGATCCCGTTCACGCCCTACGATATCTCAATGTTCGAGCTGCTTGTCTTTGAGCTCACCAACGATTGAAATCAAATCCTACGGACCCGGCTAGGCGAGCAGAGCACAACCGGCTTCGCGCGAAATTACAGCGTTATTCAAAAGGCCTGAAATGGGAGAAATGGCACCACTTCGGTACTACGCTGAACCGTGCCACCCCTACCATACAAGTATGGAATGTTATTAATACAATGGCTGGTGCAAAGCCCTCTCGCACTGCTTTGCGATCCCTCATGATTAGCATGGCCGTATCAGCTCAAGAATTCGGGGAAATTTTAGCAGACAGCCTCTTTTCAAAAACGAGACACGCAGAACCCTACAAGCGAACGCCGCCCGATGATCAAGGTCGCCTCGACAACCTATTTACCCTGTCAGAGTTAGATGATTCCCTGCGCCTTTGCAATGCCAAAAGTGCGCCAGGCCCACAGCGCCATTAGAACCTTCCCCATAACAGCAAGGAAGCTCTGCTGGACTACTACAATGACATATGGGTTACAGGAGACGACCCACTGACATGGAAAGAAGCATGGGTTAAACCAATTCCCAAGCCCGGCAAAATACTAAATGGTCCTGCGGCCCTTCGTCCTACATCGCTGACATCCACCCTAACAAAAACGTTCGAGCACATGGTTGCACGCTGCCTGAATAAGCAACTAGAGAAGAATCATGTATTCACTCCTGTTCAAACAGGTTTTCGGACACACCTATTACCTTCTGACAGCCTGCTGACAATCACTCATCACCTTGAAGCTGCAAAGCAACCAGGTGGCCTCGGCATTTTGCTCCTTATGGGCGTTCAAAAAGCGTTCAATAATGCCCCACCAGTAACAATAATACGTCTCTTGAGAGAACGGGGACTTGGTGGGAGGCTAAGTGGGTTTCTAGAGGGCTTTCTGCTGCAACGTTCCTATAAGGTATGGGTGAGAGAAGAGTTCTCTACCCTCGAGTGCTCGAGCAAGATGTCCCCCAGGGCGCCGTCATAAGCCCGATACTGTTCAACATTTTGATGGCTGACCTTCCCAGGGTGCTTCACAAGGTTCCGTGGCTAACAACTACTATTTATGCCGATGCCGTGACGCAATGGACGACAAAAGGTGATATCACAACATAACAACGAACCATCCAGCAAGGCATTGACGCCACAGTGGAATTTCTCCGCAATCGTGGTCTTGAACTGTCACCAGAAAAAACAATCAACATGGTATGTACACATACGTGAATACCCCCGGACATCCAATTCCACCTTCATGGCCAAGCTGTGCACAGAGGTTTTACAGCCCGCATACTGGGGCTCATAGTTGACGCCAACCTACGCAACCAAAGTCAAGTTAGCGCACTAGAAGATACTTGCCTACGACTTGGCGACATACTCAAACGGTGCGCAGGTTATGAGTGGGGTTGTTCTACCAAGACGCTCCTTCGCCTACACCAAGGTCTCATTCAATCTAGGATACTATACGTCCTGCCGCACCTCTGCCCTACTAAGACCCAAGCTAATAAGCTCGAGGTTTTGAACAGGCGGGGCATAAAAATAGCCCTTGGCCGTCCAGCCCAGACTCCCAGCTTGCACCTCTACACAGAGGCTGGCATGAACACCCTTGCCGACCTGACCTCCGACAGGCATCTAGTACAGGAGCATCGCCTAGCTATGACGCCAGCCGGACGTTGCATCATAAAGCAACACTTCAAACAGCAATCGCAAGGACAGAGAAGACAGTTCCAGCAAGGTCTGTGGACAGCAGATGTGCCCGCATGTGCTCCAATCCCAGGACACCGAACCGGCCTTCATGGCTGGAGGGCCGAGCAAAGAAAACTGGCCCGAGCATCCTTGGAACTGAAACGGTTAGACAAGGAGTATAACACTGCGCTCAGAGTTTTCACCGTTGGCTCAGTTGACCCAGTCACTGGGTGTGCGGGCGGGTGCTGCCTTCGTGTGTCCAGAGTGCGATGAAAAGCTTAAGATAACCTTTTCGACAGCACGACACCTGAGATGGCCGAGCTGATATCCATTCAACGAGCTGTTCAGTGGCTAGAAACGCAAGAACGTTTAAAAGAATCGGTGATTCTTACAGACGCGATCAATGTAGTACGCCGTTTAAAACGACCAGAGGAAACGTCCGAGGTCATCTTAAATATCTGGCAACGAGTCAGCACGCTGCGGACCCGCGGACGTCTTGTGACCTTTTTCTGGATACCGGCTTAAGCGGGAATCTCAGGCAATGGCAAGGCCCACGCACTTCGCAACAACCCGCTAGGGGCTCATCAACTGGGAAAAGATGCATTACCAGGACTAACCCCTTCTCTTCTGAGCATGGACATTCTCCTGAGCATCCGTCAGTCATAGTGAATTCATCTGCATCTAAGGATGCGCAGATGGATGGCAACTGTGAAAACACAGCGGAAGAACCTTCACCCGCCGCGGTGGCTCAGTGGCTAAGGCGTTGCGCTGCTGAGCACGAGGTCGCGGGTTCGATTCCCGGCCGCGGCGGCCGCTTTTCTGATGGAGGCGAAAAAGCAAAAACGCCCGTGTGCACAAGATTTCGGCGCAGGTTAAAGATCCCCAGGTGGTCAAAATTAATCCGGAGCCCTCCACTACGGCGCGCCTCATCGCCTGCGTTGCGTCGGCGCGTTACACCCTACAATCAATCAATCAAATCAAGAACCTTCACCTACTTCGAGCTCGGAATGTTACACCCGCCGCGCGGTCAAAACGAAGTTGCAACTACGCGTGGCTCTAGGAGTGAAGCGTCCAGTCATACCTCAGCATTCGCTGCGGAAATCGCACACGATTGTTCACAGGATTAGTACTGGATAGCCAAGAACCCCACACTTTCCCGCCACAATATTCGGCAGCCTCTATGACCCCGAGTGTTCGCGGTGCTCAGCCAATATTGACATTGCACACATCCTGTGGGACTGTCCTCGTTTTGCCGACTGTCGACAACAAGACTTCGAAACCGTAGGATTGGCAATCCAACCGAGCCTTAATGATTGGCTTTATCCAAACAGACCTAATCAGAGCGAAGAATAGCGCCTGCTCACCGCTCTACGAAACTTCGTCAAGAACTCCGGCCTTCACCATTTCCTTTATTTCCACAGCCAATTGGATGTACCATCGGATGTATCCTACTTTTTCCCCGACTCCCATTATCTAATCCCTCTGCCCTAGACACCAAAATTCGCTAAAGCGTAACATGGCGTCTTTGTATCCCTTGTACATAAAATAAATGCGTGTTACCACCACCCGATAGTCTCACAACAGAACAGGCTTACCTCCATCAGTGACTTTACCAGTATGACGACAATAATAGCGAACTTTAATTTCGCGTATTATTTCTTTCCGGCAATAAAGTATTTTGAAGTCCTCACCAATTACAATATGTGATTTACCCCTGGCTATTCGTCCGTTATAGGTACGTGCCTAAACCATTGAGGGCTTTATCATCATCATCATCGAATTGACACTCTCGGCTGCAAAGACAACTTTAATGTCGACCACAAATAGATGGGGCCAACGTCCTCTTTCGCAGAAGCATCTCAATTTGACTTTAAAAGGCCATGCCCCCAATCCCGCGCTGTCAATGCGAGCACTGGAGCTGGAACTGGACGCCTCTACGTCAGCGGCTGCATGGATACGTTCCGTGCAGGGTAAATCTGCCAAGATGCTGCGCTTGTTTCGATAGATTTCCCAGAAGACCAGTGGCGCCTGCAGTCGCATGGCACGCATCCTAGTTCCACCTGTCTTGCAACCCCGGCTGATATCGATAGCCCAGTTTTAGCATCTCAATCGAAGGGACAGGGACCTACTGGAAACTGGAAACAGCGGGGCTATGCTTGTTATTACACGCCCGCCTCCCATGACCTCTATTCTGACCCTACAAGTGGAGGCACAGAATAACACCCTGAATGAGCTTCTAGAACAGCGCAGGTGTGCACGTCGCCTAATAATTCAAAGTTTCTGCTGCTGCGGCATTGACCCACCACTTCGATTTTGGGTCACCTGTTATATCGTAAAAATCACGTGACCTTCCCCCTTGGAGCCGATGTCAGTCGACAGACAACCGGCCACTTACTCGCATACGCCGCTTTCATAGCCAGGCACTGACGCCCAACCCCCTTCCGTCGGAGTTGGATGGCGCAGCCGATGCACTGGAGTGCATGTCCACGCAGTAATGACCCAAAATTTAGTACACACCAGCCTTGTGTGCCCCACTCATCCGAAAGTGTAGCAGACCTGTTCATACCTTACCGAGACACCTCCTACTTCAATCATGGCATAACTTGTGGCCATCCGGGATGGATTATCCACTTTAGAGCATCATCTTCACATAAACTCCCCGTCGTGCCTTCACCTGTGCAAATATTCCACACAGGCAGCTCGAGTACTCCGACGCGTTGCCAAGCCTCTTCACTTGACGTGCGATGTGCATCATATTGTAAACCCACTTCCGTGCCCCGTGAGAGTTCTGTGGAATCGAGGTTCGACACCGGCCCAACCTGCGCTGACACTCCTTGCCATCCCCAGAGAATGTCTAGGCCGCTACCCCGGCTACATTTATCCTAAAGAGACACCCCTTTTATTCAAAAGGAGACACTCCGGTGCTCTACGCGTGCCCGTCTTCCTCAACTCGCTGCGGTGAGGTGGCGCTTTGGAGAATCCGCGTGGGCGCAGCTTTGACACCGGCGATAAACACCTTAGGGAGGACGCAAGTTCAACCAGAAACATGCCCTTCTGTGAAGCCCCTACTACTGAAACGACTGTGGACCATCTCCTGGGCCCATGTCTGAGTCTCCAGACAGCACGAGTTCGCCCCATGAGGTCCCTCCGATACCGCCCAGGACGACTACCTGACCTTCGACGCTGGACGCAGTCCCCGATACAGGCCTCCCCTAAATTTGATTGTGGAGACTGTACTACCTCACATTTAGTTGATGCCGAAGGACGTAGTAAAATCCTATGCAAAAATTACGCCCATCTTCCCGCGAGGGAACCCTGGTGTGATGCGACGCATCGGGAGGTTCAATTGGTGTTTCCGTTGAGTTTATTCTCTAAATCGCGTGAAACGTGTTGTGAACGCGCATGATGCATTTCCATCACATGTGGGTGTTCCTATACGCGGGACGATGGGCGTAATTGTTGTGTCACACCACTCACTGAAGGGACCGTCGCTTCCATCACGTCTTCATCGGAAGAATCAAGTCAAGCACGAAGTAGTCAAAGCAAGGTCACGTCAGTGCGAGAGCGAGCGCTTGACTGAATCGCCGCGGCGCGATACCCGCTTTATATTCACAGCGATTGAAGGAGAGGAGACAACGGAGGAGAGTCGCGCATGCGCGCACTTGCGCGCACCGGAGCAGTTGTTAACGCAGCGAAGCGCGCGCCAAAGAAGCGCGCCAGCTGTGGTATGCTAATGAGCCGGAGTGAGAGTGTTGCACACAGCTGTGGGAGAGAAGAACGGAGGAGGGATGCGGATGGACGCCGCGACGACGACGCAGGAGGGACAAGCCCGAGAGCAGGAGATGCGTCGCATCTAATGAACAATGATACTGAAACCTAACTATGTGTGCGGCAATGCTCGCCTACAACAGCGTCGCCATTCCAGTCTTGCGCGTGAGTGTAAGCTTCCCTGATTTTTTTTTGCTAAAGCCGCTGCGCGTGCCGGGGACCGCTCAGTGGTAGCCACGAAGCATGCGCTCACGAGCACTCGGCATTCTTTCGCTCCTAGGGGTTCTAGCCAGCTTTTTTTTTTTTTGCTAAAGCCACTGCGGGCACGCTCGGTGGTCGCTATGAGGCACGCACTCATCACATATCGGCCTTTTATTGGTATCTTTAACGCGTTACGCGTTACATGCACATATAACGGCCAGCTACAAGAATTCCACTGTTGAAAATTTTCACCCTCATTTCTTACGTCTGGACTGGAGTGGTTCACAGGTTAAGGAAGCTTTAATCGCCTATATGGCAGCATAACGGTTACAATTATTAGTAACTAACTGCGCTACCTCCGTTATCTGCGTTCACAGGAGGTGCTCTGATCAGCTTTTTCCAGGAGGATATGTTTACTCCAGGGGGGCCTCACCGAATTTCTTTCGTCGGGAAGCCAGCTTTCCTTGGGCTTTCAAACAAATGGCATTCATATGCGGTTCCGAACCAAGGTGGGGTGTTAATGTAACTCCCAAATATTTTACATGAACGGTTTAATAATATTCAAGTTGTCGATTGAATAAGCAATAGTAAGTGATTTTTTCTTATTTTTAAGGTTACAGCTACAGATTTTCTTGCATTCAGTGTTATTTCCAAGTGGCAGCACCCTGCATAATTTTTGTGATGAGTGATGTAGCATAACATGGTCCTTACTTCTTTTTACTTTTGCGTACGTAACGCAGTCCTGTGCTGAGAGCTTTTTTCGAATTTATGACTGTATGGCCAGACACATTTCGTCAATATACGCATTTGCATGATTCTAACGCACACTTTGTTCACTAAAAATAACTTCAGATGTGTGTGCGCGTTACAATCGGGCTTAAAACCAAGATAGGCTTCAAAGCGGCCCGCAGTGCCCCCATGAACACAAACTCCACCCGATATCAAACTCAGTTTATTCCAATTAATCCTTCAGCACCACGGGAGTAAATTTAAGCCTACCCATTCTTCTGTGGTGCATTTCAGCTACAGCGCAGTGCAAGTTCATGAACCTTAGCCAACTGTTGCCCTCATTGCTACTGCAACTAGCTCCGTTTCAGATATTATGGCCTCCAAGAGGTACTACTACGAAGCATCTTTCAAGCGCGAGTTAATCTCACTTGCCAACCACGAGAGGAAACGCGCAGCATAACGCACATTGTGCCATCCGAAGACAAGAGTGCGCAGTTGCGAAAACAGAGCAGAATCGTATTCGAAGGGAAGGCTTCACCGGCGTCTAGTTCAGACATACTGGATGACTTGAAGATGCGGTGGTGAAATTCATAAGCAGCAGCGGATAAACCAATGGCCCAGCACGTCTGAAATCACGAAGGCCAATCACCTCCAACCGGAAACGCTTTCAATGTTCCCAACCATGGTTTAAGGCCAACCGCATCTCGATAATCAACGTTAGAAAGCATAAGAGACGTGTACTGCCACCGTTCATTCGTCAACTAAATGATTTCTGCAATGTACGTGGTCTGATGCTTTTTACATCTACGCGGTGGTATCGGTGTGAAATTATTCTTTGTCATTTTTTTGCGCTATACATACCTGCGCGCTACAATCGGGGGCGTGTTATAATCATGAAAATACTGCGGATCAAGAATAAAATAGGCGCTAGGACCGATCCTTCCGGGGCACTGCAAAGACGTTCGAGGTGTTCCACTAACAGCTCACGCAAACAAATTGTTTTCGGTTCTGAAGATTGGATGTCACCGATGTTTTAAAGTTATTGTCAATATCAAATGCATGCATTTGGTATTGAGAACCTTGCATTGGGAATCAAGAACTTATAATGTTGTATTAAGACCTAAACCGCTGAATAGAGCATGCTACCAAACAGAAACTCATATTCAGCATTTAGGAGGGACTTAGAAATACATCTTGAAAGGCCATATTAGTCATGACTTTTAAATCATTTACTCGAACTGGCAGCCGCCAAAATTACGACGACTGGACGAATGAAGCTCTCTCTCTCTCTCTTTCTTTCTCTCTCTCTCTCTCTCGCTCTCTCTTGGGTTTCATTGGCGGTTGCGATAATGTTGCTGCAATCGATTATGCTCATTGTTAAAAAATTCACGAATTTAAGTTTAGCCATTCATCACGCCATACCTATCGGTATTGTGAAACACATAATGCTTTCAGTTTTAATTTGTTTCTCTTCTCTTTCATCAGTGCTTGATGACATTCCCGGGGCCATGTCAACGGTTATCAGATCCTGACTACGCAAACTGCTCCTGCGTACCTCATGTTGGAAGATATTACAGCACTCGAACACGCGTTTGTGCTCGAGATGACGTACCCCTCGCAAACCGCGATTACGAACGAAGGAACGACAAAGCGGAATAGAACGGCAAAAGTATTCGCCAAGCAAGACAAAATATTGAACTCAACAAGTCTGAAGACACCGGCCAACTATCATAAAAATAAACGAATAAAACGTTTACGGGTCTACCATGGAATACTTATTCAAAAATAAGAGTAATGACGAAAGAATCACCTGTTGCAGGTTTAACACTCCGCAAGCAGCGCGCTGACAAGAGGTTCAGGCTTCCACATTATGGTTGAGGGTGTGTGACATTGTCTGCATTTTATATGAATCCAGGCTCAATCCTCCAGCGAAAGCCGCCTCCGAGCCAACAAAAACTCTTCAGTTATGCATTTTCGGCGGGTGATTGAGGCCCATTTTTCGTTGTCACATCGTAACAGTGTTCTTTAAGGCACCTTTCGAAGCAGCCTGGTTCGCTTATTATTATAAAGTGATTTGCGCCCAAGAATTCGTGGGCTCATCTTGTTGTGTAGAACTTTTGTACACCACGTGGTACCTTGTGGGTGGAGCTCTGCCTAACGTAAGGCTATATTTCTCCACACTTCATGCCCGTGTGCTTGGTTTCAAGCCCACGCTTATCGTGCAACCATAACAGAGCATTGGATACGGTCTTCCAGCCATCTCCTACCTTATTTCAAATCTTCCCGCTGACGACGAGATTAAGTATGATGCCGCGGAGGAAGATCCACCAGTGTCATGGGCTCAAAATGGCCGGGCCTTCATTCCCTTTGTCTCCGGAGCTTAACGCCAGCCACGGAGAAGCACATCAATTGTAGTCTGGCCCAAAAATCCCTAATACTTGCAGACAGCACAATTATAAACTTTAAGGCAACACTCCCTAAATGGACCATGAAGAAAAACTGACAGCTCGGTTCATACAAAATATTGCTTCGTTAGAATCATGCTGACACCACTTTCACCGTCAACTTCACTCACATAAGCTTTAGAATTAGGAAAAAAGGGAATGGCCATGTGACCCACTAGCTCATTTCCCTCAACAGAACGTATGATGCCATACCAGCCAGCTCTGCGATTGGCGGAGGCCGGCAAAAGCAAACGCAAATTAGGCAGAGCTTATAAGCTTGCTGAGAGAGCTGTTTTCGCTTAAATTTAGGGCACATTCTTTTTTTAGCATAAGAATGGTGGGATGGAGAGTGAAAGTTACGAAAGCACAGGTAAACATAAAAGTACCCATGCGTACAGCTGTTGGTACTGCGCACACTATGATTGGTTTAGATGCACAGCACTGCGGGGCTTCATGTCTGAGACGACAGTGGCCGATTTATGCAGGCGACGGTGTCTTACGCGACCATATTTCTTGAGCGAGCACCATGTTTCACGCAACGATTCTTTTCTCCAAGAGCAAAAATAGGCCAGGTTTATATACGGTAGCAAACATACCAAAGGAAGAAAACGGCTTGCCGCGGTGTGGTGACGCAATAAAGGTTGACAAAGGCTAAACAAGTCGCCGCTCCACACCAAGTTTAGCTCAAAGACCTATTCTTATGATGTCATTCCAAACGTCGTTCAAACGCACGTTTTGGCACGAGAATCAAACTTTTAGCTTACATTGGTTATTTTTGCAATGAATGAAGCATCGTTTTTTCCGCACAAGCTCTGGGGCACTATAGAATACGAAATCTTTCGAATCAAACAACTTGTATTTTGTCTTCATGGCCCCCTCAAGCCCTATTTATACCTTGTAAATGACGCGGTACAAACACAGATAAGCTCGTGCGAAGAACGCCGCCGCCTTCGTGTTTCCATCGGAGCCGGGAACGCTGACACTGGCTACCGCATTTACAGGGGCCCTCCAATAGCGGCGCCGTACTGTTCAGTTCTTGATAGAGGCTGCGTCACAGCATTTCACCACACGTCGCAACGCGGAATAATGCTCTGAGAGCGACAAGGATCGGTAGGTAAACAAGGAAAAAAACAAGGAGTCTTTTTTGCATGTTTGTGCGGCCCCTGCTTTACGCAAAGGTATAATATTTGGTATACGTTGTCGTGAAGTGGTACTCCAGCGATTGCTGGATTGACATGTCGACCTTTGGAAGCCTATTTTGGGTCCCTTTAATGGTGCGCTCACCCAGATCCCGGTAACTCTACAGGCCGCAGAGCATTGCAATGCAGGTCTTGTTGATTCTATATCTTTTCTTATGGAAATGGATGCTAATTCCTTTACTAATGCATATTATTGAAGTCATGCGATTTTAGTTTACTTTTTCATACTTCTTAAATACAGTTGTTATTCCTTGTACTTTTACTGCGAGTAAAACTCTCTTGCATTGAATATATTTGTGGAACAATGTCGAGTCAAGTACAAAAACTTCCAAATTGTTTTCGCAGAGTCGCAATCTATATATCAACTCGCGGCATACGCCAATAAAACGTTGTGCAGGAGGCGTACCTCGTGACATGTATTTGACCCTTTTTTTTTCTTAAGTTGTAACTGTACACTATCGCGTTAGGCCTGTGAGTTAGCTTCGGGGGAATAATATTACAAGCCCCGCCGTCTGTTCCAGTATTTAGCATATAAATACGTTGTGTTTTCGACGATGAGGCATTTAGGCCCTTAACTGCAACCCAGTGTGAAAAAATATTGAACAGGCCAAGGTTGTTTGCTGAGCAAATCCATTTTGTCGTTTTCAGAGTTAGCCAACTAAGGAGTGGTCATAGGTTTTTTGCAAACTCTTAATACACCCTAGGAGTCAACATCCCGCGGCCCGCAGTACAGTAATATGCGGCCCCCGGCACAACGTCACAACTCCCCTCCCATTGAATTTTGCCATCCTAAGGCCCATATTGGACCTATGATCCCGAATGGCGTTTGACAGGAACAACAAAAGAACGTTCTTCTCCTTAGCCAATGCGCAACAATCTCAGCCAGCTCGCAAATATCTACATTGTAAATGCAGTAGACTCCCGTTAAGACGAACTCGAAGATACCTTCCAGATTTGTTCTCCCTATAAAAAGCTTACTTAACGGGAGTGTCGCCACAAAAGGTTTGTCTACAAGCTTTGCCTCGCCAACAATGGACTAGAAACAAAGCCGGTTCGTTTTGCTGAAAGAGTCAAGCCCTCTGATACAGCTGAAAAACGCTACATTCATCCGAACACACTTCTTCTGACTTTGCATTCAAGACAGGGCCTTCGACAGGGAGACTGACACTCTGGGCTTGCTGTATCCACGCGAACAGAACATCTTGCACGCCATTGTGGGCCGCCGTTTACATCTTTTACCATTTCGGTGCTAGCTCGTTAGTATTCAAAGTGGTTGCAAACCTGTGCCTGATCTGTCATAAGCCCTGATACAGTAAAAGCTTGTAAATTCAATATGCAAGGGTACGCCACCTCAGTTGGAATAAATAAAATTTCGAAGTAAGAAAGGGGGACTACAAGATGTACCGTGCAATTGTGGAGCAGAGTGGAGCATGTAAGAGGCGGAATGCTTGAAAACTCCCGGGGCATCCCGACTAACGTGAAACCTTGGGAGGGATGAAGCATGAAGTGTATAATTGTGTTCTTGGCACCTTCGCGTTTCCGATCACGGAGATGAAACCGCTGGGGTAGAGCTATACAGCTTTGCTGTAAAAGTCTCGTATCTTTGAAGCACAAAGCATTCTACAGCGAAGCTTTTGAAAACGAGTGTCCCGGTGTGTTAATTTAGTACGAGTTTTTCCCACGGAGGTGAAACTTTCTAGCGCGAAGCGCTGGAAAACGGGTGTCGCGCTGTTTTAGTATCGTGACTACATCACACGATGACAACGACAAGAGACGCCGACAGCTCAAGCCCCTAAAAGGCCGTGATGGAACTGTGCAGTTTATCTTTGAAAACGAAAGCCTTTTACTAGCGGATGTAGCGGAAGGCTTTTTTGCGTACGAAAAACTGGTCAAGAGATGAGATGACAGTCACTGCTTCCGAGCGACGGCCTCACAGGTATTTCGTCGGCCCCTTCCTCGTCGTCACTGGCAGCGACAGGTTCTACGCCTCTGACATTAGAAATCGTGCCACCTGTCAGCACGCCCCACACCCTGAACTCGTGCCCACATCGATCTAGACGCTAATGAAACTTCTTACAAGCGTCCGTTATGGGAGTTTTAGATTTGTGGTGGCGCCCCAGCGGCTCGGGTCGTCTGCTGCCGATGGCGCTGGGGCTGAGCGACAAGCAATGATTGCGGTCCACGCGCACCCGCTGCGGAAGGAGCCACGAACGCCACTAGAGTGGAATTAAACGGAAACGCAGTTTCTGGGTGCACGGCATAACGTTCAGACGTGTCTCGGTTCGTCTCTCAGTCGCGTTCCGGACATAGGTGACCCGGACGTCCCGCAGCCGGGCGCTGCAAGAGCAATGGCGCGTGGCGCGCACTCATAGCTTTTTGCTCAGCCCCAGCGATATCGCTCTTGCACTGCCCGGCTGCGGCAGCAGTCGTCCCGACCTGCCACAGATTGCTTTTACCCTATTTGATTTGTCCCTCTGTAGTTCCCTTTTTTCCGGAGGCGACGCCGCCTCGTGTGTAGGCATCAGGGCCATGCGCCTTAGGCTTCGAAGAGATACCCGCTCGTCCCTCGATTCAACCTCAAAGCCAAAAGTTACGAAGAGGCTGCCACAAGAGTTTTATACTAGGAGAAGCATTCGAAACTCCTGGAACCGCTGGCACTTTTCATGTAAGTCCCCATTATTTAGCACAAAGAAAACTGCAGGTACATATGACGCGAAACATATGTACTTAACCGGCAATCGCCGCGTCCATTTATTACGAATGCTTATTGTTGGGTTTTACAATAGTAAGGGAAAAAAAATGGCCGCCGAAGAAAAAAAAAATACGCCCACCTCCCCTCGCGGAAACCCTGGTGTGATGCAACGCTGAAGGTGATTCCATTGTGCGTTTCCGTTGGGCCGATTACTCGAATTGCGTGAGCAATCGTCGGGTAATGCGAGAGAGAGAGAGAGAGCAAGCGTAACGCGGACGACCGTCCACTGAGAGACCGGCCGGAGTGCGCCCGAAGGAGAGGAGACCGCGGAGAGAGAGGGCGCTGTACATGCGCACAGCGCGCTAGCGCCGCGCACAGCGCCGCCCACCGGCGGAGTGAGAGAGCACGCTGCACTTCGCGCGCCACAGATGTTGGGAGAGAGGGCGCGCTAATACGGCGAGAGGAGAGGGGGTGAGGAGAAACGCAGCTGTGCGGACGCAGACAACGACCACGCAGGAAGGACAGGGCCGCCGGCAAGAGATGCTCCTCTCAGCGTCGCATCTAAAAAAGCCGCCTTTGAAATGGCGCACAAAGGCTCCAGCAGTTGCGAGATGGAAGCAAGTACACAAAGAACTGAACTCCCGCTCGTGCGGGAGTTCTGTAGCACGCAGGCCTTAGTACTGGCTGAAAACATTTTGGCTCCAGCTTACGCCGATTGGAAACCAACAGAGCAAGGTGAGCTGGGCTAGCGCGGTCTCCCACAGCGCAGCTCCGCGGACAAACGCGGAAGGCGGCGGTAGCAAAGCTAGCTCGGCAGACGTAGGACAATCAGAAATCGCCAAAATCAAAAAGATGCTAGAGATAGTTCTTAGAGAAAATAAGGCACTTAAAGCAGAAATTGCGAAACTCAAAGACGCAAACTGCAATCAAGTGGCCGCGACGCAGAATCCAGACGCATCCCATGGCAGCCTCGCGGCAGCGGGTAAATCCAGGATCAATCTCCAAAACCTCTGCTGGAAAAAATCCCCCCCCCCCTCCCCGAAGGGGATCGTGCGGAAATGCGAATGCATTGGGTGCACCGAATTCTTCTGTGCGGTATCGTTGCCGCGAGGGATTCGACTTCACCGACTTCCATCGCTATCAAAGCGCCAGTCGGCAAGCAGTCACGAAGAGAGGCGCGCGCTCCCTGCATTTATATGCGCAGCGAGCGGAGAGGGTACGCGGAGAGGAGAGAGAGACCCGCGCCAGCCCGCGCGCGAGCTCTCTCTCCGCCTCGAGCTCCGCGATGCGAGCGCCCTCACACGCCGAGCGCGCTCCTCCTCTCCACTCACTCTCCGCTACTCCGCCCGAGCTCCGCGATGCGAGCGCCCTCACACGCCGAGCGCGCTCCTCCTCTCCCCTTTCCCTCCGCTACTCCGCACCTGCTCCGGTTGCTAGGCGCGCGCCACAGCTGTTGCTAGGCGCACGCCGCTCAACGACGCAAGACAACCCGCGGCTAAGAAATGCATTCGCATTTAAAAGAGCAAATCCCCCTATTAGAAACTTCGTCTAGTGACGAGATGGAGGAGTCGACACCTGAGTTTCCTGAGTCCCCCTCTCCGAAGCGCAGGGCGACTAACAAAGAACAAGGCTTCTCGAGAAACCCCGAGGTATCCGGGGCAAATGAATGTGAAAATCAAGAAATGATTAATCAATTTGGGGAAAGACTGAGCGGGACACTCGGGCAAAAATTCGAAGTCATGCTGGCGAAATACGCCGAGAGCATTGGCGCCAAAATCGATGCCCTGAACACGCGGGTGACATTACTAGAAACCGCCACCCCGCGCCTTAGTGTGGGAGAAGGAGGGGGTGCGGGCCCAATAAAACCTACCAAACCCTACTCCAGACCTACTTCGGTGGAAAGTGCTAGGGCCACTCTCGAAAACGCTCAGCTAAGGAACTATGGCGCGGAATAAGATAAACAAGCTTGTCGTTTGGCAGTGGAACTGTCGGGGCTTCCAGCGCAAAAGGGGTAACCTAGAGCAATTTGTTAAAACCAAAAATCGAGATGATACGCCGGACGTCATCTGTCTCGAGGAGACGGGTGGCCAAGCAAAATTATCAGGCTATAAGTACTACCAGAGTCCAAAAGCATTGAAGGACTCTGGTACTACTGTGAGCTGGAGAATGACGCCTCGGATGATGAGCCAAAAAAGAAATCGATTGTCGCGACCCTCGTCAAGCGTAACTTGCCGGCCATACGTCACGACATTGATGACGGCACAGCGTCCGCGGATCACGTACTGTTAGAAATAATACCAGAGAGGAAACACAAGGTGGGCAGTGTCTTCATACTTAATGTATACAGCTCCCCTCGTAAAAACCACAGATTTGCCAAGCTGTTCCGCCAAACTCTAGAAATTGCCAAAGGAAACACATTGGTAATTGTAGGAGACTTCAATGCCCATCATCCTGAGTGGGGATACAGGAGGGAAACGATCAAGGGAAGGAAACTCTGGCTCGACGCGCAGCAGGAAGGCCTTACCCTGATGACAGACCCCACGCACTCTACGCGGACAGGCAACAGTGTAAGTGGTCACACATCACCAGACCTCACGTTTACGAAAAACACACGAACAGAAGCCACGTGGCTAAATACACAAGAAAACTTGGGCAGCGACCACTTATTAATTGCGACCACATTTGAGGCGGGGCTCGCCAAATACAAAGGGGGGAGACGACTCAAAATTATAGACTGGGATACTTTTCGTCAGATTAGAACAGCTGAACTTGACTGAAGCGATAACGCCAGCACCCAAACGAAGGATATTGAAGATATCGAGGAATGGGCAGCACAGCTACGTAGTAGCGTAGCGCAAGCAACGAAAGACATACCGGAAGAGGCAAACCTCAGCCAGGCCGATTCTAGGCTACTGCATATGTGGGAGGCCAAGCAAAGCCTGCAGAGGCGACTACAAAGACAAAAGTTAAATCGTAATTTACGCAGACGTCTGGCAGCCCTGAACCGGGAGATTCATGGCTATGCAAACCAGCTTTTACAGCAAAATTGGTACAGTACATGCGATAGCACGGAACCCCAGATTGGCCTCGCAAAAATTTGGAGCATTCTCCGCTTCCTAATTGACCCGGAAAATAGCGAAACCACTCAAAAGCACAACCTCAGCATTTTAATGCACCGATTCGAAGGGTCGGACGATGACCTATTAGAGGCACTTCGTGATAGATATATAGGGACGAACCCCAAAGAGCAGCTTAAATCATACACGGGCAAGGAGAATGACCTCATGGACCGTCCCATCACGGTGGCGGAAGTACGAGGGGCCATTCAGGACCTTCGGACCAGATCTACTCCGTGCCCAGACGGAATAACGAACAAGATGCTGCGCAACCTGGACGACGGCTCCGTCGGGGCCTTGACCTGGTACATGAACGTGTGCTGGGACCGAGGTCAAATCCCGGGGCAGTGGAAAACAGCCAAGGTTCTGATGATCCCGAAGCCTGGTAAAAAGAAAAAGACGGGACACTCGCTGGCGAGTGTCCCGACTGCTTCTTTCTATGTCCCTGTCCGTTTTTCGCTGGTAAAATGGTTCTAAGTCAACACCAACTAGCCCAACTTTCAGCCTTAACTGCCTTAACTGCCCTCATATAATTCGTGCAACCTTTTATGTTCATTCCAAACCATTCGTTCCAAAGTAAGTAAAAGAAAACTTCACAGCCTAATGCAAGGCCCACTGTCACCACAAATGAGCCTCTGAACCATTATATTTCTCGTAAACACTTTTCTCTTGTCTTCAACCGGAGCGACAGAGAGAAAGCCCGTACGGCGCGTATGGCCTCAAGATATTTCGTCATAATTATGCTCTGCTGAATGTGACCTTAAAAATAACAAGAAGAAAGACATCCCCCTCGCGAGGGGCACGATCAAATGCACAGCATTTCCGAGGGGGTGCGCCGGCAAGTCGTATCTCTTGATCGCGGGACCCGTGTCGCCATCTTTTGGAAGCGCGGGACAACTTGTGGCGCTTTCGAAACAAACGAGAAATGAGTGAAGGATATAAGGCGCGTTCGGTGCATTGAAATCTGTGTCGGTTTCGTGGCTCGGTCGGTTGTGCGCCGGGCACCTTGCGTTCCGCCCGCGGCGTCATGGGTTCGAAACCGGGCGCCGGAAACTGTTATTTCTTCCTGGCTGCGGACTACGACAAGGCGCGCCTGCGGACTACGACAGGGCGCGCATGCGGACTACGACAAGGCGCGCATGCGGACTACGACAGCGCACGCCAACGCCGCGTGACATTGTGAGTTACTAAAATGCTATGCATTTAAAAGTTGCAGATAGAAAACCTAAGACCAATATCACTTACGTCATGCGTACCCAGGCGGCACAGAAAGTGTGCCCCAAGACCGGCCCGTCTATGGCCGCTTTCTGGCATGTCCGGCCAGCATCCAGGTTCTGGCAGCCACTGATCATGCGTTGAACGGCCAACATTCGACAACCAGCGATTCGGTATTTTTCCGTCCGCCCGTGTCCGGACGCACGACGGCAGCTAACCGGCTGCCAGATATTCAGTTCTCTTACGGCTGCCGATGTTGAGAAAGAGAACGGCCGAAGTACGGCCTTAGGGCATCCGTTTTTTCTTCCGGAAGCGGTAATCGGCCGAAGCACGGCAAGAGACCGGCCACAGAATATGCGTATTCTTGCGGCAGTTGGTGTTCGAAAGGAGACCGGCCGGAGCGCGGCTGCCGTGCATTCGTTGTTTCAACGGTGAACCGCGCGTCCGGCGGTAGAATATTCGTTTTCTTCGGGCAACCAGTGTTATGTAGGATACCGGCCGACGTACGGCCCCAGAATATACGTTTTTCATTCGGTTAGCTGTCCTCGGCCGAATTACGGCAAGCGAATGGCCACAGAATATTTGGCAACCGGTGTTCAAGAGGAGACCGGCCTACGTAAGGTATCTGGTTATACGTCATTTTTTTTTGGCAAACGGCATACAGCCGAACAACGGCACGCGCCTGGGCACCGAGAATTCATGCACAGACGTGTTTGGAAGGAGACCGACCGGTTTTTTCCTGGGGGGAGAAAAAGCCGTTAGGGAGCCAAACGACGGGGACGCGTTTTTCATCCGCTCCGTGTTTCCACGCTTTAAATGAACGAAAATCGTTTGTCAAACAGTAATGAGTATTCTCGGTGAACGGGCAAGGTGCAAGGACTCAGTGGACATTAGCAGGGAACCTTTTAGGCCATCGACATGTCATTTATTGCCACAAGAAGACTGTGCCACACCGACGGGTGAGCTAAGCCTCGCCAGTCATAGCCGCTACCCCGCCCCGCCGGCCGGCTTCGCCGAGACATCAGCTCAAGGCTATTCGCCCCCTCAAGAAATGGAGAGCATTGGAGACATCGACCCGGCAGAGATGTCCGATCCAAGATGGAGATGGTTCACCAAAATAACTGGCCTTCAAGAGCGTCGAGCAAGCGGCCACCATGCAAGAGCTAAACCGCCACCATGTCAAGGACTGCCCACCAAAGAAAGGCAAGTGCGAGCAAAAGCGCAAGTTATTCTGCTTACAATTAAACTGCGACAAGCAATGTTGCACAATGTTGTTGGTGATAAACGTAAAAGAGACTAGCTCGTGCGTTGGTAGGATCAACTTCATGCCCTGCACTATGTTACTTCATGGGATTTTACGACTGCCTATTTAGAAAAAAAATTATTTTAAATTTGTGATAACAGAGCCTTGTCACTGACGAAGCCTAGCTGTTAATTTAGTTCCGATGTTTGAAGGTGAGCTTAGCTACTCTTGGGATATGACTCCTTTGGTTAAACATAATCGCCAGCATCCTAGCAAACACGGATTTTGTCAGGAGTTTCTTGCGCAACGCAGATTGTTGAGTTCACGCACGATTTGGCTCTTGCAATAGATAAGCTTAAAGTGGTTGACTGTATATTCTTGGACTGCAAAAAAGCAAATGATGGTGTTCCATACCGCCTTCTGCGTAGTACATTTTATCCTATGAACTGAATGAATCAGTCTTTGCATTGTTATTACTATTGGCCCTATAGCTTTGTTCAAAAGTACTGTGTAGATTACTGGACTATAGCGAATGAACGTGATTCCGTATACCTGCAGCTTTATTCGAATTTAATAACATCCTGGTGTGCTGATTCAGAAAAGGTTTTGGATGCTAAACAGTGTGTTAACGGCAGCTTTACAAGAAAACCTTCATTCCAATTGAATACGTATACCGTAATTTATGCAACTGTGACAACGTCCGAGGAATATAAATACCTAGGAGTTTATTTAGGGAGTGGTTAGAGGTTAAATAGGCAGGTTCACACTATAACAGTTACGGCTACATATGTTTTTGGCTTTCTGAGACGAAATTTCAGTGAACCTCCATCTAACTGAAAAGAACAACCGTATTTCACTCATGTGCGCTCAATCTTGGAGTACGCATGTGTTTTCTTGGATCCCTACACCAAAGAGCAGGTTGATACGCTCGAAAACATACAGAATATGTCAGTGCGATTCGTATTAGGTAATTGGCACGCTCAACTTAGCATGAGAGAAAGTAAAAGTAAACTGAAATGGCAGGACGTGAAAGACCACGGACGAAACCCCAGGTTGAACTTTTTTCGTAATATCTATCATTCGAAAACTGGAGTAGAAGGGGAGAAGTATGTCCAAGCACCATTCTACATATCGCAAAGTGGGACCGCTAGCTTAAAGCAAATTATTAACTTTCCTTTAAAAGTGACGCCTTGCGCGATTCATTTTATTTTACATCAATACTGCAGAATAATTATCTTGCACGTATGATTGCATTAACTGTTTATATTGACGATTTTCAGCGCGCTTTGTAGAATTATTTTATTTTGTCTCATATTTAACGCTTAGTGTTATGTATCTCCCTTCTGTAATGCATGCAAAGGCAAGCAGGCATCAAATAAATAAATAAATAAATAAATAAATAAATAAATAAATAAATAAATAAATAAATAAATAAATAAAACAATGAATAAATAAATGAATAAAAATAAATAAATAAATAAATAAATAAATAAATAAATAAATAAACTTCCAGAGGCGCAAGTTTGCCTCCGACGGGTTGAGAACCCTACGCATTCAACCTTGACCAATAAAATATTTATTGCCCTATTCGTTGCAGTATGCAAGGTTTCCTGTATGCATGCTACCATTGCTATGTTATTGGTTTGAAACAAATTATGTAACTCTAATTTTACTCCTTTCCTTGCGTGAACACAGAGGGATACAACTGCAGCCACCTGAAGCAGGGCGTCATTCGCAACGCGTCTAGACTTTTTGAACGTAGTATGACATTAGAAGAAAATTAAATTCTTTTGGACTATTAAGTGGTGTGGACGTATACTCATGAAAACAACATTAAAATAGATTGAAAATGAAAGTACCTGTTCGCTCCTTCTTAGGATCAGCCCTGCGGAAGATCATCAGAAAAGTTGATCGAGTAGAAAATGTCTTTGCAAGAAAAATGGGCAAAAACTGGACATACGTTTTTGTGGAGGAGTTATATTAAATGCTACTTAGTGTTTTGTTAAGAACCAAAACGCTTCGTAAAGGCCTTCACGCCGGTTTTATATACATCAAAATTGGTCAAGCAACTGTTATAAAAATATTTTATGTAGTCATAGCATGAAAGTGTTCTGGAATACTGCCCTAAAAGAAATTGGCTAAAACGGCGCAATTTATCTCTCTGAAATTCAACCCACTAAAGTATGCGCCCTCTGCCCTTTCCCCCCCCCCCCTCCTCTTTCCCCGTTTGTTACAGGTAAGCCGCCCCACACAGGATATCAGGATCTGGACAATACATCTATTCAAGCTCTACAAAGAACTGAAGATTTTCTGTGTTCGGCAGTAAAAGAGGCACAGCAATTAAAGGAACGGCAATTTGTGAGCACTGTTTAATAAATGAATTTTGCTGTCAACTGAGGCTGGTAATGAAGCAAGGCTGCGCTGAAAGCTTGACGGCTGGTGGTTGCGCGCGATCTCACTTTGATGTGGCTGCATTGGACCCAAAATGCTGGGTTTGTGCTGCTTCTGCACTGCGCGAATGAGTCATCTGCTTGCGCGACATGCAGTGACCGGCCTCAGTACAGTTAACGTACTGTGGCTGAACTCCAATGCCCGTAGTACGGCCGTATTTCCGGTAGCTTTAGTCCGGCTGGATTTCGACGACCGCATCTCTGCTGTCCTCCGGCGGCCGTACTTCGGCCGTACACGGGTGGCTTTGGAATGGCCGGAGCCCTACGGCTGGAATCTTGCCGTATGACCGTAAGCCGGTCGACTGGCCGACGGACACTGGCCGTTGGACAGCCATGGCCCACATTTGGACATGGGCCGAACATGGCTGCCGGAAAACGGCCGGACAGAAAATCACCGGCCAAAGTACACCGGCCTGTTTTAGGCCGAACAGTCCTGTGCTGCCTGGGTAGGTAAACTAATGAAACACGTGATATTAAAAAGACTTAATAGCTACGCAGAAGAGGAAGGACTCTTTCCGGAAACGATGATAGGTTTTCGCCCAAAATTGTCGAAGCAAGACGTCATGCTCAGGCTTAAACACAATATCATTGACGGGGAGAACTGTTCCCTTTAGATACTAGGGCAATTCTGGGGCTTGACCTAACCAAAGCATTCGACAACGTAAAGCACTCTGCTATCTTAGATAACTTGGACACACTAGGAATAGGCCACAAGACGTATGAGTATGTCAGGAACTTTCTTACTGATCGAACGGCTACACTTGCCGTAGGGGGGCTACAATCGGCCACGTTTGAGCTCGGAAGCAGAGGTACTCCTCAGGGGTCTGTCCTCTCGCCCTTCCTTTTCAACGTGGCCATGATGGGCCTTCCAGTAATCCTAAACAACATAGAGGGACTACATCACAGCTTATACGCCGATGATGTGACGCTCTGGGTGGCTGGGGGTAGCGACGGGCATGTGCAGGACACTCTACAACGGGCTATCGAGGCTGTAGAGGGGTACATAAAACCGAGAGGCTTGAGTTGCTCCCCACAAAAATCGGAGCTGCTAATATATCGTCCGACCAGCAGAGGGCGAAAAACCGACTTGACCGCTCCAAACATTCACCTTTTTGCAGGTGGTACGCAGCGTATCCCGACAGTTCAGACTATCAGGGTTCTGGGCCTCAGAAATCAGGCCAATGGACACAACATAGAAACCATACGGGCGCTGGAAAAAAGCGTCCATCAAACAATTTGGCTCGTCTCGAGCATCGCAAACAGGCACCCCGGAATGTAAGAGCATAACCTAATGATGTTGGTACAGGCTTTTCTTTTAAGTAGGATCATATACGTTAACCCTTACCTGAACCTAAAGCGGGATGAGGAGAATAAAATAAATGCTATGATAAGCAGAGCGCACAAACAAGCCCTGAGTATACCTGTAACTGCATCGAACGAACGCTTTGAAGCGCTGGGCCTCCATAACATGCTCAGTGAGCTCATAGAAGCCCAACTAACCGCCCAAAAGGAACGGCTTTCTAAGACTCAGGCAGGGAGACAAATACTGGATTCTCTTAGCATAAATCACAAAGGTGCGCAAGGCACGAAAGTCGAAATACCAGTGGAGATACGGACCCACATTCATATCCCGCCACTCCCTAAGAACATGCATCCGGTACATAACCAGGATCGCCGACAGGCCAGAGCCAGGGCTCTGCAAAAAAGATACGCACAATCCGAGGACGTGATATACGTAGACGCCGCCGAATATACCAGCCGTGACGCTATGGCCTTAGCGGTAGTGAATCGCCAGGGCGATTGCATCACCTCCGGCTCGGTCCGAACGACGGACCCGGAGGTTGGCGAGGAGGTGGCCATTGCCCTGGCAATGGTCGCGTCCTCCAAGACCAAAGTTATTGTAAGCGACTCCAAATCAGCCATTCTAAACTACGCGAGGGGATTCATCTCATCTGAGGCGTCCCAAATCCTAAAATCCGGCTTGACGATGGAGCGAGGGGGCAAAATACAACTGATATGGGCGCCGGCCCACTCTGGCTTGGCCGGGAATAAGTGTGCGCACGACGCGGCTCGAGGTTTCGTTGACCGAGCCGATGTCGAAACTCTTGACACAGACGCTCACTCGATACGACGGTCAGGCAGGGACAGGCTAGTGTACTACAGAGATATAGTTAACCACTATAGACTAGAAAGGGCACTATACCCAGCCCCATACAGACACGGAGCAAATGGCAATCAGTAGCGTGGCGACGGCTGCAGACAGATTCTTTCCCCAATCCACTGGCTTACAGCCCATTTAACCCAGGGCTCTATTCAGATAAATGCAAGGCGTGCGGTGACAGCGCTAACCTACATCACATGGTATGGTCTTACCCTCTCCGGAGAAATGGCCCGCAAAGCAGTAAGGCAGGACAGCCTGCACTCAACATAAGTTCGAAGGAGCAGTGGGAGACCGCGCTACTCAGCTCCGACCCGGGTGTCCAGACCCGGCTCGTCCAGATGGCCCCGACCGCCGCCAGGGACCAAGGAATCCTGACCGACGGTTAAGCGACAAATCTGGGCAAATAAAAAGTTGTTCACTCCAGCTTCATTGTTGTGCGGTACAAGTATGCATTTAGAGAGAATTAAACAAAGCCTGAAAATCAGCGCATGGTCAGATAGCATTACGATGCTGATTTTCCGGAGCATCTAATTGACCTAGGGGAATTCAAATACGATCTTTTTTATTTTGATGCCGTGTTTCCTGGATAAACTATAAATTCCGCGTGCGACGCCACTTGGCGAAGTGAAGGACACCGTAGATGCTTTAAGTACCGAAAAAACGCCTGGCACAAATGGATCAGCCTTAGTATTTTTGAAAGCGTTCAAACACGAGCTCAGTCCAGTGCTGTGCGAAATGTACACTGAGGCATACGAAAACAAGTGCTGCCCCCGTCCTTTACCTTTTCACACATTTTGCTCATCCCAAAGACTGAAGACAACCTTATACTCAGAAAGGTAACCGCGTATGGTCTCATCAGTCTTGCTAATGAACATTGCAAAATATTGATAAGAATCCCATAAGACGCATGCAGTCAGTCGTTAATGAAATACTTAGGCCACACCAAACGTTTGGTATTAAAGGCCAATCACTATAGTTCCCAGAAGCGTTCCCAGAAGCACCCTTCAATTCTGTGATAATTAAAACGAAGGGTAGCAGTGATAAAGATAGGCCTAGGAAAGGCTTTCGATAAAGTATCACACTGACTATTGACTGCTATCCTTGCACACATTTATATAGGGAAAACGGTTACTGAAATTTTGCGAATGGCATAGAAGGGATGTTCCGCTAGACTTGGTCGATTAGCGCACCAATCAGGGTTAGCCCTTCTGTACACCAGGGCTGCCCGTTATCCTAAATGCTGTTCGGTATTTAGATTGTTAGATTGAGTCGTTTTGCGCTAGAATAATTAAAACAGTAAAGTCCTGGGTTTTTATGTAAACGTGCCAAGTACGCGTACTTGCTTACGTGGACGACATATTTGTTTTTGTCAGGATGGAAACAGCCTTAGCGAATGTGTAAGCACATTGAAGAGGTACTGCAAATATATTGGCAGCTACGTCAGTGGTTTCTGGCGTGGTGATTTCGAATGGACGTCCACTGTATTTGAAGAAATCAGCATCGAAAGAACGCCTACAAAATACCTAGGTGTCCCACTAGGAAGCTATCGGGATAGTGACCTGTACTGCCGGAGACAAATATAGTTGAGACGCGCGACAAAGCAGAATTGAGGAGAGGACGTGAGCAATTGTGGCGTGCAGTGGTTTGTAATTTCTTTTTTGTATCCAAGTTCTAGTACTGGAGGCAGGTTTTCCATTGTGCGCGTTCCAATCGACAAAGATTCCGCCGTGTTTTTACTGTTCATGTCCAACTTGAGAGAGATGGAGCCAGACCCATTTATTTTGACTCGTCCGAAAAGTTTTCTTTCGTTCGTTTATTTCTTCCTGTGCCACTTACGTTTTCTTCTACGCGAGGTGTGTCACCCTATTTTGCATACGATGTGCGAGGCTCGACTAGGTGCATCTTTGCCCGAATTTGTTGTTGCGTTCTGCGTCTACCCCGGTGCGGTTCATGGTTATCTGCGTGAAGTTGTAGAAGCCACAAGGTTCTTGTGCACTCATTTATCTTTCAAATACCTATCACACGTGCCAAAGAAAAAACTGTATAAGGAACTTCTAGACACTGTATCCCGATCCCGCTGTACATGTCCTTATACAATGTTGGTCCAGGAAAAAATGTATTTTAGTGCGTTAAAAAAATGCCAGTACTGTAACAGCTCATTAATTCGAACTGCAAGGAGACTCCACCTCAGGTCGAATTAATGGAAGTTAGAACTCAAGAAAGTGAACCACAAAAGCCGTACAATGCGATTCGGGAGCAGTACAGCATGTCAGCAATTGAATGCGTGAAAAAGGCTGCGAGCGAAGCCTGCCTTTTATCCTTGAAGGTGAGCGCCAGTACCTTTTGCTCAACGAGCGAGTGTAGCGGAAGCCCTCCATCTTGCTTATACCCAAAAACTGAAAAACGGGCAGGCGGCATTCCATCCGGGAGTTCCTTCCGACCGTTTGCCGCACTGATTCTTCGTCCGCACCCTCCTCGTGGTCACTTGCAGCGACATGTTCTACGCTTCTAACCTCAGAAATGATGCCATATGTGAGCTTGCCTCACACCTTGAACTCGTTTCGACGTAGTCCGCAAAGTTCTTCCAAAATATCCGCAATGGGTGTTCTGGATTGCTTTGACCTGATTTAACTTCTTTCTCCGTTTTTCTTCGGTTCGGAGGCGACGCAGTCTCGATTGTACTTAGCGGGTGCGTTTCTCTGGCTGTGGCCTAGGCCCCAAGATACCGGTGTGGTGGTGGGTTGTACTAATCATCCGTGTGGGAGGCTCCTCCCATTCGAATTAACGGGCTTTGTAATACACAAGCTTCTATGGAGCTTGGCCGGAACAAATCGAAGTTCGAGTTAACGAGCTCTCGCTGTACGAAGTTATACAAGCTTATCTTGTAGCCGCAGTACTGCCCCCCTTGCCTAATGTTGCTAGTGTATAGTAAGAATCCTTAAGCAAATCAACTATCGTTGTATCACTAATGTCGTCCGCGGTGTTGCATTGTTTGTCTCTAAGTGCTTGCATTCTATGTTTCCGGATATTTTTATTCTTATACCTTGCTATTTCTGTCTGCTTTCTTGAGCGTATTTGCAATCTTATTATCGTTGCGGGCAGAAATGCCATGCACTTCAAGTTCAACAACTCCACCAAGGAAAGAATTAGCGACATGATTTTCTTCCACATCAGCTTTCGAGCGGTAAGAAAGACACAACTGGGGCTCAATACTTGACTGCCTTGCGTGCAACATTTAAGCGGATGTGCTGTCTGCCCTTGTGTGTCCGCGCAGCAAGAGGGGTCCGACGCAAGGAAGTTAAGGTCAAATTGTAATACATGCGAAAGGGTGCGGAAAGGCGACACCGCGGGGCAAAAAAAGAAATGGGTGGCTTAGTTTAGTTCCTGATGCGCCTCTCAGATATAGATATCAGCTGCGGGAGAGCTACTTGACAACAGGGCGTTTGGCCGCGTAGCGGTATCTAGTTTTACAACGCAAGAAGCAACGCTGCTTTCCCCCGAAAATATCCAAGCCCAACTATGTTGCGGGTATATTGAAGTATGCAAAGACGCAGTGTAGTAGTAGAAATGGCACATTTATTATCGACAGCAACGGGCAAGGGGATACCATAATGCTTAGCGAGGGCCATAAAATTCAAGAGCGTGCCATTCAGAGAGCCCAAGCAAGCCCTTCCTATATAGACACTTAAAAGTGACTTCCCTCTTATCGGGGCACTTAAGTCTGGTCACGTGCTTCCTAAACTAAAGCCTAGCAATACTTATCAAACATCTCTTTTGTCATGCTTGCGTCTCTCCGCTGTTGTTCCTCCGTGTTTCTGCTCGAATTACACCGGCAGTTCAAATGGCGACACTTAACGCTAGAGCTTCCCCAGAATCACAGTTATCCGTGTCTGACGTTCACCTGTTCTACTCACGTGTTGTCACGTGCGGCTTTAACGCGATTTCACGGCACCGCCTTACAGAGGAGGCTAACTCTAGATCCGCTCCAGGCAAGCTGCTGAGGTAGAGTGGTGTTAAAGGGACACTGAAGTGATTTGTAAACATTGCGCGATTACTAGCGCAAACTGTATTCCGGAGTTCAAGGGCCATGTTTCGACCACTCTGAGCGTGTTTACGCGAATTTATTTAGTAGAAAAATCAATTCGAAAATGCTGTCCTCCTCTCTGCATCCTCGGCCATTTTCTGTGGCGTTCTCGTGTGAAGTGAGGAGGAGATGACTTAGCTTGACTGCGCCACTGCCCGGTTCGCCGACCTTCCGACAGAGTCAGACGGCCCAGCGTTCACGGTACAGCGTTTAGTCCGCCGGCCGCCGACAGGTCGTCGCAATTCGTTCGCTCAGTTGAAAGTAAGCCACGACACGTTTGTGGATGCAAGAATATGACTTTATTTACTTTCTTAGTTTGTACACTGTATCAAGCTCCAAGTCCTGGTCGCTACACACAATCTCTGCATATGTGCGCATGCGACAATTTGCTGACTGGTACGCTAGTAGGAAAATCTAAGGCCACTTAAAGGGACACTGAAGGGAATTTGTCAAGCTCTTGTTTTTCTTTGCACTGCGTAGACTGGCTCAAATTAACACACTTTTGATCGTTTATCGGGTTGACAAGCCGGTAATTATTTTACAAAGCCCTAAAGAAGAAAAAAAAATGCCACGCACAGTTTGCAGCGGCCGCACCAACTAAAGGCTGTGACGACAGGAGGAGACGCACCGTGATTGGACGATGTCCAAGGTTAGCATTCAAACAAGTTTCGGTTTCGATTCTGTAAAACAACATGCTTGACATCCGACGGTATCGTCGGTTGGGCATTCTCGATATCTAAGTAATCGTCGTACCGCGCTTCTGCCATTTTGTCGGCTGTAAAATGCATAAGATAAGCCTCCCAGGACGGCTTCGAATCGTAGCAATCAAGAGCCGAGGCCTACGCAGTGGATGCACGCCCTACGGGTCACCGCAGACGCTCAAACGCTTTTCCACCATATTTGGAGCTTGCCTCAATCATGCCTGTATTTTAAAAAGCGTGGTCGCACCAGACCTTGAAACTGCTGGTTCTGGCCTGTGCCCACTACATGCAAGCAGTCGGTGCTTATGGCAACAGCACTCCAATGAGAACTCGCTAGTGCGTCAGTGTCAGTCTGCGCGCGTTCTGCGAACTCGCTCGGGGAGCAGTGAACGCTATGGCCCAAAAATGGTGAACTTAGTACATAAAACATCGGACGAAAACAAAAATCAACTTACAAAAATAAGTAATGTAAACTCGGGAATTCGAACTTGCAACTTGCAAAATAAGAAACGTAGCCCTTCAGACCACGTGGCCACAGGCCAGGGCTGCTTCCTTTGTAAATTTAGGTATATAATATATAACCAGTTTACACGATTATTTAGTTTTAGCATTTCAAGCAGCTTAGGTGGGTATTTCTTGTATAGCGCTCGTGCAGTAAGCGTCCCCCAAATATTTACAATATCTGACGTCTAGCAATTTGCATTTATTGGAGGCAAAAGCGTTAGCAGATGTGTGATCGCGCTGCTCACCGCTGTGCTTGTTCACCAAGCGCAATAAAGTGCTTCCTGCTCCCTATTTTTACGCGGTACGGTAAAAGTATCAGTTGATTTTATTTCCTTCGTACCTGTATTGACTTCGCAGACTCTTCTCCCACCTTCAAGTGTCCTTAGATTTTCCTACAAGCGTACCAGTCAGCGAAGCGTCGCATGTGTACTTGTGCAGCGCTTGTGTGGAGCGACCTGGACATGGAGTTTGATACAGTGTACAAACTAAGTCACATTCTTGCATCAACAGACGTGTCATGGCTTACTTTCAACTGAGCGAACGAATTGCGACGACCTGTCGGCGGCTGGCGGACTTCACGCTTGGCCGACTGACCCTTTCGGAAGCTCGGCGAGCCGTGCAGTAGTGCAGTCAAGCCAAGGCATTCCCTCCTGACGCCAAACGAAAGCGCCAAAAAAAAATGGGCGAGGATGCAGACAATAGGACAACATTTATTTTCGAATTGATTTTTCTACTAAATAAATTCGCGTAGACGCAGTCGGAGTGGTCGAAACATGGCCTATGAACTCGCACTACAATTTGCGCTAGCATTCCCGCAATGTTTACAAATCACCTCAGTGTACCTTTAACGCACTCGGTTACTTCTATGCTTACCCTGGTTCAATTTCCTTGAGAATTGAAATGTTTTCTTTGCTATTTGCAGTGGCGGGCATTTTCTGTAGCACACCGTCATAGCAACGCCGCTCTTAGTTTGCACAATGTGCCATTGGGGCTTTCGACCTAAACCAAACTGTTGTGCAGCGCATACAGCAATGACATATTTTTTCATACGCACTCTTTCGACCAGCTCTAAAAAGGACAAACCTAATGAAAAATATCGTGTATCCCACTCAATTCCGATTGATGTGAAACATCAGGTTTTATGTGGGGTGTAATATTTGTACTGCTTTATTTTTCCTTATACTTTTCTTCTCTCTATTTTTCTACATTCGGTATCCTGATTGTATTTCTCTTGGTTTTTGACACCTGTTATGCTCGTGCTTTTTTTTCTCGTGTGTTAATAAATTGTTTGGTGTTACTTTTCATATCTACTTTCCGTAACTAGAAGTTGCATTCATGTATTGCATATATGCTTTTATTGTTGCGTTGTGACGAGGAAATGTTCGGACTTGCGCATGTAATCGAACAGAACTCGCTTATGTAAAGTGGCCACGGGGGGCTGTAGAGTGTCTAATTAAATATAATAAATAAAGCAAGGGCAGTCTTGCTGTTTCAATGTTTAGATTTTTAGCACTAATAGTCAATATTTGTTTCGCATGCAATATGTGGTAAAAACATCGGCCCCACAAAACTCAAGCCGCTGTAAACAGAAGTGTTACTGTGAAAGCAAGACAAAGGGTAACAATTTTCTGTTGTGATTTTCTGCATTTCCACACATACGAGTACAAACGCCTAATGATTTCAGTAGAATAACTGAAAAATAATATAATTAAGAACAGTTGTCACAACAATTCATGAAAGTGGGACTAAACTGCATTTTGATAATATATCTAAAAGTGTCCTTACTGATGCGGTTGTACGCCAATACGCCCTGCCAGAAAGCCAACTTTTTCTGATGATGGTCAGAGAAAGTCGGACCAAACAAAAGAACCAAACAAATACCAGACGGTTGGCTAGAAAGTAGGATGAATTAAATATATAAAGGCAGAGGCTACAAAGCCAGTATTGATTCATACAGGACACTCACAGTAACGTCAGTGCTGTATCTGAGTGGCTAAGGCGTTCTGCTGCTGGGCACGGGGTCGCGGGTTCGATTCCCGGCCGCGGCTGCTGCTTTTCTGATGGAGGCGAGAAGCAAAAATGCCCGTGTGTTCGAGATTTTGGCGCACGTTAAAGATCCCCAGGTTGTAAAAATTAATCCAGAGCCCTCCACAACGGCGCGCCTCATCGCCTGCGCTGCGTCGGCGTGTTAAACCCTACAATCAATCAATCAATCAACGTTAGTGGTGTATAGATTCGTTATGCAGGCGATAAAATCAGAAATGCAAGCATTGGTGGAGGAAAATGAAATGCTTGGGGAACTACCGAATAGATTTAGACAATAAAGGTGATTGTATGATAATTTGTTCGGGATAACGCAATGCAATTAAATTGCGAAACCACAGAATAGACCATTATTGATTACGTCCTTGGACATTAAAGAGGCATATGACAACGTAAAGTGAGAACTGCTGTGCAGAATGCTGAAACTCCAGGGATTAGATGACGAGTTAATACAGTTCCTTATAGCAATCTATGAAGACAATATAGTGCACCCTACATGGGAAGGACAGAAATGCGCCCAGCAGGTCAACACCCATCGGGGCCTGAAACAGGGATGCCCCTCGAGCCCAATACTGTTTATGCTTTACATGGCAGGGCTAGAAAAGAAACTGCAAGAAAGTCAAGTAGGGTTCAACCTAACCCATATGCTGCAAGGCGAAGTATCGCGGGAATTTTATACGCAGACAACATTCTCCTTCTAGTTGATAACCAGACCGATATGCAACGGCTCCTAAATATTAGCGGCCAGGAAGCCGCCGAACTGTGGTTAAATGTTGGAGCAGAAAATCGGAAATAATGGTTTTAAATGACGCTACCACTGACGAGTGTCTGTCCAGCAAGGCGAATTATTCAGAGTGAAGGAATATAAATATTTGGGAGGATGGATAAACGAAGGGGATAACTACTTAAGAACTCACGTGGAGCAACTTAAGGGTAAGGGAAAGAGAAACGCGGCTATAATGAATCATACAGCTCTGTGGTAACAAATATGAAGTAGTGACAGGAATGTCGAAAGGAGTAATGGTTACGGATCTTACATTTGCGAATGCTGTACTCTGCTTAAAATCAGGCGTTCTATCAGGCCTTGAAATGAACCAGAGAACGGTAGGCCGTTTGGCTTTAGGCGCGCAGGGAAAAACAACTAACGAAGCAGTACAGGGAGATATGGGCTGGGCTTCGTTTGAAGTTCGAGAAGCAGAGATTAAAATATGTTTTGAGATGAGGTTGAATGCAATAAATCAACGAAGGTGGTCGGCTAAGGTTTTTAGGTACTTATACCTGAAAACCGTGGACACGCAGTGGTTAAAGGAGCCATGAACACAAAATAAAAGTTGGTTTTATACGCAAGATTTTGTGTTTTATAGTGCCCCCCACGCTCGTCCGGATACAAACGATACTTTCTTCACTGCGAAATTGATCAATTTGTTAAAATTTTGGTTTTGCCGCTAAATCTTATGTTTTCGTGGTCTGCAATGACATCACAGGAACCGACCGCTCTGCAGCCTAGGGAGCCTTGATTCACGTGTCTGCCGTACAGGGTGGAGATACGCATACACTGGCGCCACCATTTTGGGTCACTCGCTCGCCGCCGAAGCAAGTCATTGTATCAAAACCGCGGTAAAATTACCGCCGCAATGCGGTTTACTGGCGAAATTTGAACAATCTTATCTGTTTCGCGTTGCTGGGTCTCGTGGGAAACGAAAAGAACAACCCGTTAAGCACGTTGACCCAATTGCGGCGGCACGGGACCGTTCAAAGGGTGTCTCTACCCTGTGCGGCGGCGCTGGCATCAAGGTACTCTACTGTAGCCGATTGCGCACGGCCGGGCAATAGCGGCGGTGTTCGCGCGTTTGTTTACGTTACTCAACCTAGATGGCGGCACCATACCGTGGCAAGCCGTCTTCTTCCTTTGGTTTCTCGGTGTTTTGCGTTACAGCCTGCCTGTATTAACCAACACATGTAAAACCAACCTACAGGCAATTCAGGCCATACAGGCCCAGGGTCTTCGTACAAGTCTCGGTCTCCCGCGTTGCGCCTCAACTGTGGCCACAATTTGCGTTGCAAGGGATCACCGGATCACTACCCACATGACAGTGGAGACACTGAGGGCACACATTAGGCAACTCACCCGGTTGCCCCATCACCACCTTGCATCCCTGCCTTCAACACGACCGCAGGCATCTTTTTGTAAGGTGGTCGCTGCTCACAGTGGGAGCTTGCCATCGAGCTATACACCTCCGTCTCGGCCCTCGTCGCCACTTTGGTGCCTGTCACAGCCACAACTGCACGTAAACATCCCGGGAATAAAAAAGAAAGCGGACCTTCCACCTAGCGGTCTTCAACAGCTATCCCTACTCTTTCTACATGAGGCATACAGCGACCGGGTCCATGTCTACACGGATGGGTCGGTCACCACGTCCAGTTCTGCCGGCGCTGTTATGACACCCCAGAAGTCGACCGAAATTCATTTTAAGCTTTCAAACTCGACGACGTCAACCGCTTCTGAATTGGCAGCTGTTCGGGAGGCCCTTCTATTCATCCAGCGGGAATCGCCAGAAAAATGGGTTGTGCTATGCGACTCGAGGTCCGCTCTTCAGTGCATCCAATCTGCCCTCCGCCGCGGCCCATACGAACAACATGTGGCTGAAATCCGGCCGGTGCTTATATGACACATTCATCATCATCATCATCACCAGCCTATCTACGCCCACTGCAGGGCAAAGGCCTCTCCCATTATTCTCCAATTACCTCGGTCCTGTGCCAACTGTGACCAATTTATCCCCGCAAACTTCTTGATCTCATCTGCCCATCTAACTTTCTGCCGCCCCCTGCAACGCTTGCCTTCTCTAGGGATCCACTCTGTTACCCTCAATGACCACCGGTTATCTTGCCTTCGCATTAAATGCCCTGCCCACGTCCATTTCTTCTTCTTAATGACACATTAGTCAGGCATAGACATGATATCGTTTTCCAGTGGCTCCCAAGCCACTGCGGCATTACTGGGAACGAACAGGCGAATAGAGCGGCTCATGGCGCCCCCACAAGTGCAAGATTGACCCGCATCCCTCTATCACGCACTGATGCAGCAAGGTCGCTGCGGTCCATTGCCCGGGAAGTCACTTTCGCTAAGTGGAATACACCTGAGTTCTCCAACACTCGTCTTTACTCGCTCGACCCAGATTTGCAGCGCCACCTACCTAATAACGTGCCACGCTCGGACGTCACCTTACTCTGTCGCCTGTGGCTAGGTGTTGCCTTCACCGGTGCTTACTCCTACACCATTGGAATGGCCAACAGCCCTGCTTGTGACGCGTGCGCCACCTACGAGACGATTGAACACCTTCTGTGCCATTGTGACCGCTTCATAACGCCGAGGCAACAGCTCTCCACCACACTTCGCCGACTCGACGACCTCCCCTTTACAGCGCAGACAATTTTGTGCCATAGGCGTTGTCCGACACAGGCCGAAAAGGCTATAAAAGCCCTACTGCTCTTTTTGAAGGACACGGGCCTGTCTGAACGATTGTAGGGACATTACTATAGTGCAGTGCCCTTAGTTCGTCCATTTTATCAGTGGACCGTATTAGTTTTGTGCATTTTCTGGTTGTGTGCGTTGTTTGTACCGCCTTTATAGTTGCCTGGTCACGCCTTGTGTTTTTTCTACTTTTCTTTCTCTCATTTTTTCATTTAATATGTACCGCTGTCCTTTCTTTCCCTTGCATTTCCCGTATCCCCTCCCCCGTGAGTAGGGTAGCCAACCGGACAGTATTCTGGTTAACCTCCCTGCCTTTCCGGTACTATTCCTTCCTTGGTTGTTTTTTGAGCGTATTTTAACCAGGCTGGTTTTTGTTCTGGGAGAAAATAATCATTTCGTGGAACAATGCCCACTCGACAATATGGTCACGTAAGACACCGTTGCTTGCGTCAATCGGCCAGTGTCGTCAGAGACAACCCCAAAGCTCGCAGTGCTGTGCAGCCAAACCAAGCATAGTGCGCCCAGTACCAACAGCAGTACGTATCAGTACTTCTATGTTTACATGTTCTTTCGTAACTTCCATTGTTTTCCCCACCATTCTTATTGCTTTAAAAACAATGTGCCCTACATTTAAGCACAAATAGCTCGTTCTGCGAGTTTATAAGTTCAGCCTAATATGCGTTTGCTTTTGCCGGCCTTCGCCAATCGCAGAGCAGTCTGGGATGACATCATAGGTTCTGTCGCGGGAAATGAGTGAGTGGGTCGCATGGGCATTCCCTTTTTTCCTAATTATATAGGTTCTTTGAGCGACGTTTACATTATAACTAGTGCCAGTATGATTCTAACGAAGCCGTCTTTTGAATTAACCAAATTTGGGTTTAGTCTTCATGGCTCCTTTAAGGAAGACTACAAGGCTAACAATGAAATACGGAAAGAACAGAGGGGAATCCATAACAGCCAAGGTAACCAAAAAAGAGGCAAGGCAGATGGAAACGAATAAATGAAGAGGAAAAATGAAAGCTAAAATGTCGCTAGAGATGTACAGGGTTGAGAAATTGAACATCAGAAAGTAAAATTTCTACGATAATTCCCTGAGCAGTGCTTTGCTTTTTGAGGTTAGAGCAGGTTGCTTGCGAACTAAGAGCTATGTGGGGAAGTAATCACAAAATGATGATGTATGCCTGGTCCGCGGAAAAGAAACAGAAACTATGCGGCACATAGTGTAAAAATGAGAGGGCATCCATCCAAATCTACATGAGGGAAAGTTCTGCTTCCAGAAGCCCTAGGAATTAAGGGTAGCACAGAGGAAGTTAACTTCAAGGGTGTCGAGGCGACGAAAAGAAGATTACTATGCTGGTGGACGAAAAGCAGAGAGGGGAATATTGCCTAGGGCAGTTACCACCTCTAAGAGAAAAAAAATATTTTGTGCCTAATAAGAGTTTTGTGTCTGCCCTAAGCAGCGCTAGTACTAAATCAAGAGTATAAAACATAGGTATGTCCTTTCTGGTAAGATGGCATGTCATCACGCCGCTACAAAGGGGAAACCAATAGCAATCATCATCGGTCATGAGTGATTGTGGGTGACTTGGAAGAAAAAAAACGCTACCCGTGGCCGGAGTTGAATCCGGGTCCATCGCGTTCTGAAGCCAGCGTCTATCCGAGTGGTCCATTTCGATATTTTTTTTTCTTTATTGCATATTGAACAAACAGTCACGTCAATGTCTACGATGCTGGTTTAAAACACATCAGTGTCGGTTTAAAGCCCGCTCCCCGAACTTTGGTGGCCGAAAACTATCATAAACATCGAAAGAAGACGATTCCTCCAAAATGGATAACCACGTAAGCTCCGGGCACTGCATATTAATTACTTCCTTCAGCATACCGACATTCTGAGCAAAGTACTTGCTGACAGTCTTCGCGTCAGCATCAGAGTGGCGCCATACGACTCAGCCAGATGGCGTGTAGGCCCCTAATCTAGTTCACTATACCCAAAAGCATTATCAGATCGTACGGCACAGTGTCATGTTTGTCTACCGGAATGAAATGGATTCCATGCGGTGTCACAGGCAAGTCTTTTTTCAGGGTACGCTGAAAGACGTCCCAAAAAAAGACGGCATCCCAGGAGTCTAGGAAAACGTTGTATATTGTTCCGGGTTTTTTACACAAAAGACAAACGGTTGTCCATGGCACAAACAACCCTTTTTCAGCCATACATGTTTTGACTATAAAAAAGTTCCAGAATGAAGCTTAAAAAAGAACGTTTTCATACATGCTGGAACTGCCATATCTTTGACGCTACACAGTACATCTCGCCCTGGCCCAATGCGGTACATAGTTCTATACAGCGGTACGGAGAAAAAAACATCTCTAAGATCTTCTGACAGACGTTTTCTTGAAACACTTGAAAAGTATTCAAGAGAAAACCTTGCACAGAGGAACCTCAAAGATTCAACGGTTTCCTTATGGTCGAAGCGAACGCCCAGCAGCAGGTACCTATAAGCGCCGTACACCCCAAGCCCAAACGTTAGGCTTACGGAGTGCAAACCCGAGAGTTCCTGAGGGTATTCTCAAAAAGTGGTGCGTACCTCCAGAGTAGCACCAACTCGCACTGTGGGATTCGCCAACTAAAGAAAACATCACGAGAAAGCTTCGCACTAATGTTGTCCGCAGTCTTCCATTGTTTGTATCAAAATGCTTGCCTTCTATTTCTCGCAATATTTTATATTTATGCCTTGCTATTATTTTCTCCTTTCTTGAGCGTATTTGCAATCTTATGATTGTTACAGGCAGAAGCGCCACGCTCTTCAAGTTCGACAGGTCCACCAAGGAAAGAATTAGCGACATGATTTTCTTCTATTTCAGTTTCCGAGAGGTAAGGAAGACACAACTGGGGCTAAATACTTGACTGCCTTGCGTGCAACATTTCAGGGGACGTGCTGTCTGCCATTGTGTGTCCGCGCAGCAAGAGGGGTCTGACGCGAGCAAGTTAAGGTCAAATCGTAATACATGCGAAAGGGTGCGGAGAGGCGACACCGCGGGGTAAAAAAAAATGGGTGGCTTAGTTTAGTTCCTGTTGCGTCTCTCAGATATAGATATCAGCTGCGGGAGAGCTACTTGACAACACGCTGTTTGGCCGCGTAGCGAATTCTAGTTTTACAACGTAAGAAGCAACGCTACTTTTCCCCGAAAATATTGCGTCCTTCTGTACGGCCCCGAGAGACATGCAGCGACGCAATATTTTGACATTTTTATTTATTGTACTTTACAAGCCTGTGGTAGGAAATTTATTAAGGGGGTATACCGATTCAAAAAATAGGGTCACAAATAAAACAAATTTATGCACTAATTTTTCGGTATCTTCTCTTTTCAGTACACTCTAATTGTTTGGTAAAATACTTTTGCAAGTGTAGGAACTGTTACGGTGAGCATATACTCTCCGGGAAGAAACATGCACTGCGGCAGCGAATGACTGCGCAAAATGTGACCTCGAATCGTGTACCGCCACGCAGATATAAGTCTTATTAATTTAGTCGTCTTTTTTGCTCCTGTGAATCGTGGTCTCCGGAATTGTAATGCAATGGTACATTCAATGCGTTACTTCGAAAAAATCTTAATACCGCCCAACGTGCTTTCACCACCTTTTATTTCTCCAAACTAGTTTTTCTTTTCAAACAAATCAAGGAAACAAATAATATTTATCCTTATTTCTCCTGCACAAAACAATCTACAAATTTTTTAATTGTGTTTTGTTTTACAGCAGTGTGCAACAGCTTTCCCGAAAATATGTATTTCTTCAAACTTTTCCCCCAATAACCACACATATGCGCATATGTGCCAAGCTCATCTCATCTTGCATGTGTGTGTGCTCAGTTCCGTAAAACGCCTGCAAACAAAATGTATAGATGAAAATTATTAAGAAATTTAAATTTCGTGTAAACAAAATTTTGACGAAAGAAATGGACAAGGACCATGAGTTTCAGTTGTCTGCTTTTTACTAGAGGCACTTCGAATCCGCAAACGTTTTCAGTTCACTCATTTTGTACGTTGTGCCTTCGCGTCGATTAACTACTTAGGGCAAAAACAAAACCATTTTCTAAAGAATGTGCATATGCAGGACGCGTCACGACGACTTAATTATTCTACCCAATAAATGTTAAGACATCGTTGCATTGTGGTACTGGGCCATGGCAGCGCATCTTTCTCTGGAACTTCCCCAGCAATAAACTTAGTCAGAAACCATCTCCCATGTCAGTTGATGTAGCGCAATCAGTGTTCTTCTAGTTTTGTGACGCATTTATGATAGAGAACTTCCTCCTCCGTTCCATTTGCATATTCCCCCCATCCTTCAGTATTTTCCAAATCACCTTCAAACCTCCGTTTTCGGCTTGAACGGGAAATTGCCGTGCATTCTTTCCCCAACGCTGTCCCTGCATCCCTACAGTTCCTCCCTCCACGGCTGCAGATCTCCTCCCTGGTTTTATTTGACAGAGAAATTCGCACCCTACCCAGAAGAAGCGCTTACAAAAATGCCAAAACAAACTTTCAGAATTGCAAAGAAAACATCACAACAGAAAATTAACGAGCGTATGCCGTTGGAATAAAACATGGGAGGCGTGCATGTCGGCTGGCTGCACTGCCGCCTGAGTAATAAGCGCTGCCTTTTAAAACTTTGTTTCGGGGGCAAGATATTTCACGAAGTATCGGCGCACTCTCTAACATAACAGCGCAAGTTGGGCTATAGTTGATAAAAAATTGAAAATGAAAAGCGCACATTAACAATGGACCGACGGAAAGAACAGAAACAAATGCTTAACCAGCGGCTTCCGTCCTCGATTCATGAGGGTTTTTTACTTAATGCCAATATGCCTCATATGAATTGATTGAGATTCAATTCAAAAGTTTATTTTCAGCATTGTCACTACGTTGGAATTCACCACGGCGACACTAAACTAGAGTTTTTTTAACTGCTCAGACAATGTAACATAATCATTATCTCAGTCATCATCATTATCAGCAGCCTATCTAGGTTCACTGCAGGATAAACGTCTCTCCCGCTCACTGCACCTGCGCACACGGCACGCTTCAACGAATTTCGCTTGACCCCCTGAGAGGACGGCTTGATGGCTGGCGGAGTATGCAGGGAGACGGGGCCATGTTGCGTTTCTACCAGCGTTAACTTCGGTGCACGTTTAAGATCCAGACGTGGTCAAAATTAATCCGGAGTCCTCCACTACGGCACACGCTTCATCGCCTGTGTAACGTCGGCGCGCTAACCCCCCTGCCCCCCAATCAATCACTCAATCTACCAACATTGAAAATGGGCTGCCATGTAAAAATAAGGTCAAAGCTATATCGTTTTTTTTTTTAATGCAGTTTGCCGTCATAAGTGGTTAAGGCTAGGCTTGGTTACAGCAGGTCTCGCGGTGTTGTGTCTAGGGTGTGTAGCGGTCGGCACAGTAACGGCCGCTGTCAGGAGGCAGATCACTTGCGCTGGCATGTGCGCTACAGGGCGTGGTTGTACGGGCTTACGTTTATGCACGAGTAGGCTGTAAATTACGCGCTATCGTGATTTGGCCTGTAAGCGTTCTAAGCAAAGCGGCATGGCCAGCTTACTTCAGGTGTCTGCCTGCTATCACTACAGGGAAGCAGATGCCTCCACTGCGCCCTCGTGTTGCCTCTGGATAAAGATAAAAGCAGCAACAAACAATAAACAATGCCACAAAGATAAAATAGAACAAGAAAGCGAAAAATGATAGCACAACAACGAAAAAAGAATTGTAGGGCTCGAATAATCGAGCACCTCTTGGCTGGATAGCTGGCGGCAAGGTAATATGGAGCCGTTATGTCTACACTTTCCCTGACGCTGCGGAATAGTTTTGTTAACATTTTGTAAGCCATTATGATACAATACTCACTGGGAGGGAAAGCAGCTCGTGCACACGCAATCATTGGAAAAAGGTCTATTACAAGCATCAAGTACGAAGCCCCATCCCAAGCCCTCAAGAGCGAGGGCGCCACACGATCCCTTGTTTCATCAAGAGGGCACACAAGCAGGCCCTGGTATCCCCGACATGCGCCTCTAATGAGACATTTGAGGGACTGAGAGTGCTCAATGCCCTCGAAGCGCTCATCCAGGAGCTTCGCGCAAAGCATTTAGGGTGCCTCCCCAAGACGCCCACCGTCAGGCACCTCCGTGACCACGTACGCATCCCCTACGAGAAAACTTTCGCAGAAAAGCACTCCGTCCCAGCCGAACTATATTGCGGGAATATTCAAGTATACAAAGACGCAGTGGAGTAGCCCAATTGCAGATTTACAATTGCCAGCAACGGGTAAGGGGATACCATGAGGCTTAGTGAGGGCCATAAAATTCAACAGTGCGCCGTCTAGAGAGCCCAACCAAGCCCTTCCTCTATAGACACTGCCAAGTGACTTCCTCCTTTTCTGGGTAGTTACGTCTGGTCACGTGCTTCCTACATAAAAGCCTACCGGTACTTATTAACGATCTCTTTTGTCGCGCTTGCATCTCTCTGCTGTTGTTTCTTCGTGTCTCCGCACGAATTACTGCGGCAGTTCAAATGGCGCTACTTTACGCCACAGCTTCACAGAATCACAGTCATCCGTGGCTGACGTGCACCAGTTTTACTCACGTGTCCTCACCTTGGCTTTCACGCTATTTCACGGCTCGGCCGTACGCAGGAGGCTAACTCTAGATCCGCCACAGGCAAGCAGCCGATGTAGAGTGGTGTTAGCGCACTGGGATCCTACTCTGCACACCCTGGTTCAGTTTCCTTAAGAATCGGAATGTCTTCTTTGCTATTTACAATGGCGGCCATTTTGTTGTTGCCAGCACACGGCAACAATAACGCCGTTTTTATTTTGCAAAATGGCCACTGGGGCTTTCGAGCCAAAGCTAACTGTTGTGCAGCGCATACAGAAATGCCATATTAGGGGCCCAGCCCCTTCGGGGCTCGTGTTGTTGGCATCTTATATCGTCGCCTCATGTCATCGTCGATGTAGTTACGGTACTAAGCACCGGGGCACTCGTTTACGCCTCGCGCTAGTACGTAACGTGTACTAAAAGAACACACCAGGACACTCGATTTTCAACGCCTCGCGCTAGCTCGTTTCACCTCCGTGGGATACACCCCAACGGCTTCATCTCCGTTGGAAAAACGTCAAGGCGCCAAGAATACACTAATACACCGCATGCTTGGCCCCTCCCCAGGTTCACGTTAGGGGCGATGAGCCAAGATTTTTTTTTCGTTTCCGCCCTCTTTCAACCAGCTGTAATCAGGACAAAGCTAATTAAGGGTATCGCTATTTCCGATTGATTCGAAGTATTAGGTTCAATCTGTTGTGTAATGTTTGTACTTTATTTCTTTTCTTTATAGTTTCTTTCTCTTATTTTTGTCTACGGTAGGGTGTAATAATTACATTTCTTTTGGTTTTTAAGCCTCTTATGGCTGTGCTTTTTTTCTCGTGTGGTAATATATTGTTCGGGGTTAGTTTTGGTGTGCACTTTGCGTTTTTAGATGTCGCATTCATGTACAGCATCTACGCTTTTATTCTTGTGTTCTGGCGAGGAAATTTTCGGTACTTGCGTACGCAACCCAACTAAACTCTCCCTATAAAATGGCCTCAGGAGTATTCAGGATATATAATAAAATGCGATAAATAAGGTAAGGCGAGTTTTGCTGTTTGAACGGCTAGATTTTAGCTCCAACAGTCATTACTTATTTCGCATACAATATGCAGTAAAAACATTGCGCGCACAGAACTCAACTCACTGCAAAAAAAAAATTATTCCCGTAAAAGGGAGACATACACCAACACTTTTGTAAAGTAATATTTTTTATGTTTCACACCCTAGTAGTACCCAGGCCCAATGATTTTATTAGAATAACTGAAAACGAACAAAATAAACCACAGTTCCCGCAACAATTACTGAACGCACAGAGAAAGTGCATTTTACCCTATCTATTAAAAGTGAAGGTTTAGTGCCCCTCACTAATGCCGCTGTACGCCAGTACACCCTGCAGGAAAGCCAACTTTTTCTGACGATGATGATGTATGATCGTGGGTGAAGTGAAAGAAAAAAAAACGGTTCCCGTGGTCAAAATTTAACCTGGGCACCTCGCGTTATTAAGCCAGCGTCTATCCGATTGCTCCGTTTCGACATGGCCAAAGCGAACGCCACGCCGCAGCCAGGTGCGTATCCAGGTTTTCTTTTTTTTTAAGGGGGAGGGGGGCTAAAGTTGTTCTCAAGCCCTCCTCCTCTCCCCCTCCCCTCGAAAGAAAAAAAGCACGGTAGTTTGCAAGTGCCCTTAAAGGCTATGAAAACAATATACATGTTTGGTTTATTAAACAGACTACTTTGTCCCGAAAGCAATGATACCAATCATCGCCAACTTCAAAGGAATAGTCGAGAGAATAAATAAAACATAAGAAGCAGTGGCGACTACACAGCTACTTTCGGGCGATTTCTCTGACATCACAGGATCTCCTTTGTACGATCAGCGCCCGACGAAATAAGCCACCGCCAAAAAACATGATCGCGCGATTGTAAAGGGGCCTCTGCTTCCATTGATTATACCATTTGAATTCTGAAGTGCGGTTAACACATTCAGAGCTACGTTTTGGTGCTGGTCTATAGTACATTACTCCTGCCCGTATTACGTCCCTGCAGTCGAAATTTTTTTTTTGTTGTTGCATTGCTTCGGTTGAAAAACGTCTTCTCTGTTTGCAATGGGGCTGAGTGAGTTACGAAAGGCTAGTTCTTCCAAATACAACCAATTTGTATTTTGTCTTCAAATGGGCCCTCTTTCGTGATATTGGTGTTCATTATGATGGTATTTAGTGTCAGATGAAGTTTTAAACTGGGAAAAAATCCGCAGACCGCGTGGTGCAAATACGCACCCGTGATACGGGACGTATACTGTACGCACCGCACCTTCTGCAGGCATTGATTGCAATAAATGATCATAGTTTCATGCGATTACTTGCTTTATTTCAACGTGTGGGGTATGATGAGTGTGGTCTCCGAAATAAAATGACGTAGGCCGTAAGATTGCGATTTTTTTATTTAGTTTCTGTTGTCCAAAAGCAAAAGAAAACTTTTTGCTTATAGCATTCTACGCGCCCGTCCAGCAGCTTCCAGTGTAAGGTCAATGGAGCTCATTTCGTGCGGTCTACATCGAATCTATGCACTTACGTTAAGTGTAGCGCAGGTATTATCTTTAAAAAAACGAGAGGCTATGGATTATGCATACAAGAAGCGTTATATCCCTAGCAACCATTTCAGAAAATACCAACCCTAGACACACAGACATTATGTACAAGGCTTGTGCTGTTAACCGCGAACATTACACGAACATGGCAGGATAAGCTCTCACGCAAAACGGAATAACTCAGCCACCCGTATTTGTCAAGCCATGCCAATTGAAATTTCTGCTTCTGTTTCGAGCCTGTAACGCAGTCCACCTCGTAGCTTCTAAGTACGCCGGGCGGGCATGAAAAGCTGGTGCTTTGTAACGACGTCAATCTGGTTAACATTTCGGTACAGCCCAAATGTCGATTCTGCTCTAATGAGCTCCCCCTTGGTTGGTATTTTAAAATTCTTGCATTATTCTCTGTCAAGTTTTCAATGCTTCGAGCATAAATGCCCTACAGCCTGCCAGAAGGCGGGTAGCTATCCAGTAAATTTTCTGGGGCGGCCATCCCCTTTAGTTGTATGAACCACTCCTGGATAAGGTAGAGCAAGTCACTGCAAATTTCGCTATTCAATGCTATATAGAGCTTCAAATTCAAGAACAAATTATAATGCAAAGACGACGTTGTCTAACCACACCCTTGCGGTTGGACACGTTCTACGCAAGTTGAACAAAATCTTGCTGCGTTCGAAATTTTGTCGTGAGATCTGAGGAAGGAATTGTAATAAGGTCCTACCATTCTGGTTTGAAACATTAATGAAAGAACGCACTTTTTAGCGTACGCATGCGCTGCTTTGTTCAGCCGAGTATACACTGCCGGTATAAGCTTCACTATAAAAAAGCATGGGCGGCAAAGTACAGGACGCATAGGAATTTCGTAGTTTTGGTTAGCGACACGGGAAATGAAAATTATGTTGGGAAGGTCCTCGGTCCACCAGAAAACGGAGCATTGGGCAGTTGTACAGAGCCAGCATGAACTTCAGGCGTCAGTTGATGCTCGAAACCAGTTAGCATTTTGTCTCCTGCAGTGCACCAAAAAAACATGCGTAAGGGCATGGCCTCGCGTACATAAATGCTACAGACTACCGTGTTTCAGCATGAAACGGACAGTAATGCCACAGTTAAGGTACTCGTTTTCGTAGACAGCGACCGTGATGTTCAAACTGAAGCATTGTTTGAGGCTACGATATAATAGATCGGCAAGAAATCTCAAAGTTGTATAATGTGATGCTTCCGGTCATGTTGGTTATTTACGTAATGCTGACTATCGCTCAAAGTTTCCTTCAGGCTTCATTTTAGGACGTATAACAGTAGTAGATACCGGCAGAATCACATCAGCGCGCACCCGTAAGTGAATACGGGGGAAGACGGGGGGGGGGGGGGAGCTCGGAAGTGTGCTGGTGTTCTTGAGAGTGCTTGTGGTCTGTAGCCTGTTTTCTTAATTACGACATTCAATCATCATACCAAATTGATTCAGCATTGATAGAACAATATCCTTGAGCCCACAAAACTTCAAAAAAAAAGGCCAGAACGAGGTAAAGGAAAATTCTAATAGAAAGGCACGTTCGTATCTTCGCCACACGTACGAAGGTCCTTCACTTGCGCACGCTGCTATGAGGATTTTAAAATTGGATGTAGAAGTGGATGCACGCGTCGGTATGAAACGGAGTAACAAAAGTCGCGATAACGGGCGCATCATGCGACCGCGGCTATTTTACATTGAATAGCGCGCCTGTAAATAAAGCAAACTACTAAAACTGCAGTGAAAACAATTATTTTTATCTCTTTATGTACTTTAACTGTTCATGCACTTCACGGACAGCGGTAACTTTCCATGTACTCGACGCTGTCCCGATACGCTTTCAGTAACCCTCGCCATATTTGTGCATCATAGGATATTGAGGCGTTTATATGAGTGGAATTTACGTTTTTCTCTTTCAAAGTTACCTACACGCTTCATAGCTGGCGCTCCTTTCAAACACCAATTTAAACGCAAACATTGCGTGAGAAATGGAACTAGATATAGTTTTTTTTTTCGGTTTGCAGACATAAAGGTACTGTGACATCGTGTAAATATTAAGAAGCGATTATTTAAATTTTGAAAGACATCAGTGATCACGCAAGGATAAATCAGTGGTCAGGGGAAGAAAATGACTTACAATTGAGGCCTCTTGCGTGTATGAACTGCGAGTGTGAGCTTCCCAAAGCCAGGGCACTTCGGTCCTTGCGCTGTTGTTGCGGCTCTGGCCCTGAATATAGACTGCTCTGGGCAGCCGACGCCCAGAGAAAAAGCGGCTGTGGACGCAACGGAGGGGCTTTAGTTGGGACCGAGGTCGAAGAAGGCCATCGGGTATTTGTCACTGTCGCGACCGCCGTGTGCCTATGGCAGGGCTGGTGACCGTAGTGCCACGGCCGGTCCATCTCCCCCCTTTAGGGGTAGTTCGAGCGGCCGTGGTAGTGCCTTTACGTTTAGGACAAAGTCTGGAACTCGCTCGGCGAGCCCCAGTGGGCCCTTTTTGCCAACTCCCTGACCCACAGTTTTCTAGGTTAGCGAAAATTACCACCGAACGAATCTGCCTAATCGCGGAGGAGAACATGACTGTCTACAACAACGCTTTCAGTAGGGGACACGCAGTGCACGCAAGCTGAGCCCATACAATTAACCCCCGCCAACACCCTCCCAGGCTCCACAGAAACGCGGAAAATACTGAAGGGTTGACGCGCGAAAGAGGAAAGGGGGGCATACTTTGCTGTGCGCCTCACCCGCAAAGGCCCTCTGCCCATTCATTCGACATTCATCCAGCTAAAGCATACGTTTCGCACAATACGCAGACCCATCGCTTTATTCAGTTAACTTGACTTTCTGACACCGTCGCTTGCACGTGGTTCTGCTTACACACATAAAGATCGTCTTTTCCCTTTCGGCCCTTCATCGTACCAGTCTTCACCCATCAATGGCCGGTGGTCTCTGTTTTGTTACGCCGCCAGTTAACCCGGCCATACCGTGACGAGTCAATTCTTCTGCTAAGAATGACTCAGCCGGACAATTATTCTCTGTGTGGTGACACGCCACACTCAAAGGGACAAAACGCACGCCTTTCGCGTCCCGTGCGCTGAGCGTACCAGAGGGCTGCCATCGGTTTTGGAGCTGCACCATTCGGACGCAGGTATCCGGACCCGCGCGCTTCCTTTTGTGTAAGCACCAATGCGTTAGGACAGGCATTGAGTCCTGAATTTTTTTAAGTGTGAATGCACTTTATAAGCGACCCTGAATTCCGGTGACCGCCGTCCGTCCACATAGCAACAGCTGCGGGTGCGCGCGCTCCTCGTCTTCCTTGGCAACGGGGGGAGATGGGCGCGCGCTGCCTGGCCGCTGACATGGCACATACCCACGTGGGGGATTGGCCAGGAATCTCCTCGTCTTCCTTGGCAACGGGGGGAGATGGGCGCGCGCTGCCTGGCCGCTGACATGGCACATACCCACGTGGGGGATTGGCCAGGAATCTCCTCGTCTTCCATGGCAACGGGGGGAGATGGGCGCGCGCTGCTGTGGCCGCTGACATGGCACATACCCACGTGGGGGATTGGCCAGGAATCTCCTCGTCTTCCTTGGCAACGGGGGGAGATGGGCGCGCGCTGCCTGGCCGCTGACATGGCACATACCCACGTGGGGGATTGGCCAGGAATCGGGCGTGAGAAGGGCTAATGCACCCGCTTGAAGGAGTACTGACACGAAATTTCAAAGCTGAGATCCGCTCTAGCAATCAAGTACAACGACCACACAAATAGGTGTCTGTGAATAAATGCATCTTTCTTTCTTTGTAGTTGTGTGTGTGTGTGTGATCTCTCTTTCGCGAACATTACCGAACTGCGCAAATTCAACTCCTGCATTCGCACTTTCACTTTCTTCCCCTCGGGGAAATGCGGGGAAATTTTTAATAGTGGCAAGTCCGAAGGATATGCGCCTTTGTACCGGGCATACAGGCAACACGGTGCCGGCTGGAAAAATTTCGGTGGGGAGGGGGGGAGGGTCTGAATCTCTGTCAGCCCCCCTCTGGATGCGCCACTGGCCACAGGTACCGATTCAGACCGTACGCCCCAAATCCAAACGTTGGCGCTACTGAGTGCAAATCCAAGAGTTTTTTTTTTTTTTTTGCGATAGAATGCCCGTTGGCATAAAATAACTTATTTACAAATATACATGGGCCCCGGTCTCTCGAAGGAAGTCAAGAAGGGAGCGGTGGTGGGGTCCCCAGAGCCACCGCTGAAGGTCGGGGGGTCTTCCAGGATGGAGGCCTGTGCCTCTCAGGTGCTGAGGCCAGTGAAGGACACGCCCATATGATATGGTCCGCATCAGCTTGTGCGGCCGGAGCTGTGCAGAGAGTTGTTGTGGGTATTCTATAAAAGAGGTGCGAACCTGCAGAAGTAGCGCATACTCGCAGTGTGGGATTGACCTACCAGAGAATGGAGCGCGAGAAAGGTTTGCGTTCAACCATCGTCGTCGTTAGACAGAGGGGTGTAATTTTTAAACTGCTGTTCACCCTTAAAGTTATTCGATAACTTTGATACTTTGAAGCACTTTCACAAAGCATCGCTAGAGGAAGGCAAACGCAGGGTACGCGTTGTTTCGGCTAACCCTTCCCGAATATTCAACAAGTATTTTGGACCGGCGTCACTTAGACGGACATATCGATGCGAAAGACGCATCACTGACTTGCGCGCGCGCTCCTCCGTGCAAGTATTTAGGCTTCATCAGCTTCAAGAGCTCCTCACGACAATAAAAGAAAAAAACAAATAGTGTGCGCTAAGGGTCGCTCATTCTCCGGCGTCATACAGAACAGTCCTTCCCCCTCCCCTTTCCGACACTTCCTCGGCGGCCGATAGGAGCGGTTGCACGCGCGGACCCTGCGCCGGCTTCGAAATACGGGAAGGCGCCAAAGCCGGCGATCCCACTTATCTCGACTCTCTCAAGACGCTTCGCCAGCGCGGTATCGCGCCCCGACCTTAGTTAAAAGCCATAAGGCTCGCAACCAGGGAGGTCAGGCCGCGCGCCGAATCGCACCCTCCAGACCGCGCGAAGAAAAAGGCAGCACGTAACACACGGCTCACGAGGGCTTTCATTCTGAGGACCTGCTAGGTCACCTCGCCGATATCTGCTCTTCTTTTCTCTGGACCACGTAATACACGCCGGGTTTTTCTTCCCTCGTGGGCGCAGCTTTACATTGCTTTGGCTTCCGCTTAAGTGACCCGCTGAAAATAATTCTCATTTTTCAAGAGTATTTTCAATGGCTAGAAAGAGAGGGCATTGCTTCTTGGCACGAACGACGTTTTCCGCCGGAGTGTTTGTACCGGCAGCGTTCCATGCGTTGCTACTGGCGTACTCCACTGGCCAAGTTCAAGCTGCCGCCGTGATCCCATCTCCGGCATCCGAGATGTCGACGACGGAGCAGGCGACCGGTGAGTGTTTCTAGACAGGAAACCCTATACTCTCTTATATTTGCAAGTCAGGCAGCGACTCTGGTGGCTTTCCCCAGTAGAGAGGTGACGCTGAAACCTTAAGAAGCACGCGTCTGACATGATGTAGGCACACGTGTTCTTCACGTGTTTCTTCTCCGGGATAAAGTTGCTCACTGGGTAAGTGTAAAATTGTTTTGTGGTCAACTCAAAATGGACGCTTGCTCAATAGCACGCAATATATGTAATATATGTTGGATATATTTCATATGTGTTATAAAAATGGCGGAATGTGAGCGTGAAATTGACAATATTTATTAATGAGGAACATTGAAGTAGCGCTGCCACAGCTATTTGTAAGAATGTTTATATGCTGACGAGAAATCAGATTTTCGAAAATCTTGTATGATGCTAGGCGCTGCAATCAAATGAAAAACCATGACGCTGTTATACACGGAAGTATTCTTAAATGTGCTTCTTTTGTGCGGATTTCGTAGTAATATCCGCACGGGGGGGGGGGGGGGGGAGGGAGAAAAAACATGTAGACCACTATTGGCAAAATGAATCACATTTAACGTGAAGTGCTCTAAGTATTTATGAGTCAGTGTGCCGTATTTATTTTTAGCACTTATATATCATGAATCACGCGCTAGAAGCATAATAGACTATAAACTTTATCCAAGCAGAAAAAAGGAATTAGTTATTAAGACAGAGGAAACATGACACGAGCCGTCCGAAATAAAAATAATCAATTGCCTAGCACATGGTGGTGGTACATGGGGGGGGGGGGGGGGGGGGGCGGTTGTTGTGTGGGGTCAGGCGGGGTTAGCCTGGCTGGATATGCCACTAATTGCTCCGCCCATAGCGATCATGCATTTATTCTGTATAGATTAAATATACCTAAAAAGAGCAAAACCTACTATTCTCAGAATCAGTGGCCCCTGTATTCCCTTGCACAGCTTGAACCAACCCACAAGTCGTTTAACGAAACCTTTCACGCATTATATATGTAATAGAAGTTTGGTATTTCACTGCATGTTGGCAGAACTTTATTCCCGAAAGCTTGCTACAAAGTTACGTCTAGAAATACTTCATGAACCTATTACCTGCTACACTGCCACAGTGCAAGTGGATCTTCAATTATTTTTTGTTTAACAACGCCTTCGATCAAGAAATAGATTTCACATCTCTCCCAACTACAAAATTATTTTAATCTGTGAAGTGTGCCCCACATTTTCCTACAATGCGTTTTTGGCTACCACAGTTGTAGGTAGGCCAGGCTACAGGCAATATTAATTAAAATCATTCCGACATGCTGTTTCGCACTTCGAAATCAAGCAGGAACAGCAGGCGTCGAACGTGTAACCCGGTAAAAATGTTCGTGTCATAAGGTGCAAAAAAAGTTGTGTTAGCACACTAAGTTATGGGCAGTTGGCCCCTCAACTAAATGTAAAACTCTTGGTGATACCCGTTTTTTGACTATGCTGACATAGCTAGTTTCGAGTGAAATTGTAGAAACCAGCATAATCAACCTCATACACGGACCCAATTTAAACATTCTTTCGCAATTTTAGAAGCAGGGCATATTAACAGCACGCGCACTTTCTGCGTTCTTTTACCACGTGTTTTGTGGACATTGCTTACCTCAAATTAAACCTTGTCGGTTTCAAATTCTTCAATCCGGCTAGCGGTATCAGCATTCCTAATTCTATGAGATTTTTAAAGCAAAGCTTTCTAGCTCTACCAGCCAATGGTTCTTTCGTGGCGTGCGGGACAACAAACTCTCAACGCGGCGGAGCCGGCGGCGAGAAAGAGGGGGTTGGAAGGGTTTCACTCACGGAGCACACGGTACATGGCGCCGCGCAAGTGCCTGCTCGCCGGCGTCGGCGTCGGCGGTACGGCTTTGTCATCTGCTTTAGCGACGGTTGTTTTGGGCCTGTTTTGGTGCCGATTCCCTTCCATTGAGCGCTGCCTTTGCACGGCTTGATTCTCTTCTTCGACACCACCTCCAGGGTAACCCGCACCCGAACGAATTAAGTACTCGTACGGCAAACATACATTTAGGATTGCTTTGCAGGGCGGGAAAACAAAATGTAAAAACCTCATACAGACATCTATGCGCTAGAGAAACGCTACCTCTTGTGCAGGGCTTGCCACTCCGGTTTTTAAATTGGTGAATACCGATCCGGTTGTGTTTTGAATGTAGCCACTGGTTCTGTGAAATATCGATTATATAGGTTCCCTCGGCTTTTGCGCAATTCTCAAACTTACTAAACTGACTAGTTTAAATCGGTATAAATGGGAATCACTCAGCTCACATGCCGAATTGTTTTTGTGTCTGCGCTTGTGCCGCGCGGTGGTGTATCCCCAAGGTAGCACATCAGGATGGCTAGGTTTCGCTGTCCCACCCTTCGAAAGGCGCTCCTCTCCGTTTTCTTTCTGCCGACTCACAGCGGCGGACAAGCTGTGGCCGACGCCGCTGCTGTGTTCGGGACGCCGCCCCCACGAATTCCAGTTAACGGCAGGTAGAATCTCTGGTTTCGCTCTTTGTAGAGCCAGGGTTGTGAATTCAAGGGAAGTCGCATGGGAAATTGTTGGGGGTGTCGTTTAAATCTTTGCTTTCCAACCACCATCACAGCGTGGATTGGAGCTAATTTGTTTCCTGTAGTATTAACGTGTAATCTCTTTACGCGCACAGCTGTTTCAAGTGAGTGCTCTTAATGCGACAAAACACGTTGTCGTAACCATTTTTAGCACAACATAATATAAGAAATAATAGGTCAGAGACCACCTAGCACGGGGGAATGTGGAAGCATTCATGTCTCATTAAACACCCGCGATGCTTTTATTCCACCTCGCGTTCTCGAAGGGCTTCGTAATCTTGCCACTTGAGATGCTTTGCTCCAAGATCTGTCTTAACTCTCTCGTATGGCTTTGACCTGTCTCCTACGAGTTGGCTCTATTCGTTCCCTCCGCCGTGTAATAGGCGAGTTGACGACTGCGGCGAATTTTGCTGCTCGGATGTTCGTTTTTTTGGCTGTGTTATTTCGCTACCTTCATCTGTCTGGCAGTGACGCCCACGGCCACCTCTCGCTACTGCCGTATATAGAACGCCGATGCCCATTTCTCGTTTGATAGGTCAGTTATTGCTTTTACAAGAAATACATCCAACCCCGCTTAGAAAAACACATTTTCTGTGCTAGTTAAACTCACGAACTCAAGCACCTCGACCCCCGTACGTTGGAACAGTCACTTCCCAACCCAAACCTGACAGGCTATTCTCCGCGTGCTCGAGTTGAAAAAAAAGACTAAGCTGACAGTGCAGTCGTATAACCATGCACGTAGCAGTCCAGAAACACGCGTGGCGGAGCCCTGTTTATCAGCGTCATAGAGGTCGATGCATTCAACAGAATGCCCTGGTCAAGGCCGGCTGCTTCAGCGTCGGATTCGTGAGACAGAACACAATCTCTGTGGGAGTAACGTGGTCTCCGAAACATGATGTGGCGGTCAATGAACATGCATATTGCATGTACATTCATCTAGACTGCACACGAAGTTTCAGTGTCACTGGAGTGTGTCAACTAGGAGCTATATGCAGTGATCACAAAGCGGCCCTTTCACGCCAAACGACGGCAGTTAAACATTGCTCAATTGCTGAGTCAGCTGAATGAAGCGTGCTCCTTGCTATCATGTGATCAATGTGACGGAGAATATCTGCGTATCCATCCTAGAGAGCGTACATATACAAACTGCCTGGGTGACAAGCAAAAATCATATGGCATGCCTATCCTTGACAGTAATTTGAATTTTGGCGAACACCACTCTGTGTAGCTTTATACGGCTATTTTTCAGTCTTGCTGTACTCTGCACAAGGCTTGACACTAGGTTATCATCTCCTTTTTTATTTAAACTTTCTTTCACCCTCACTGTATAACATTTTCATGATAGGAGATTCTCGTTTTGGACTTAGTCGAGAGCACGTAAATTAGGCCGAATTCAGCCTATTAGATATACTGGAATCGCTAAACCAGTTGCGAATGGTAAAATCAAGGCAAATGATTCCCAAGAATGCCTCAAAACTGAATTTACATCTCTAAACGAAAATGACGTCACCAAAATGTCTATAAAAATTGCGAGCAAGACGTCCTCACCAGAACGAGGGGCTTCCAGTAAATCTACGCGCAGCTATGTCGCAATGAACTTACTCTATGGCAATGGCATCGCAGAGTTGTATAATCATTTCAGGTGATAATAATACGAAACACGATTCTCGCCTTACAATTCGCATCGCATCGAGTTGAAGTTCATTGGGTGCGCGAATGGCTAAAGGACCGGGTGACTATAATGGCAAGGAGCGTACTAGGCCTTTATGAAACTTCCAATAGAACGGGGGGCAGCGCCGGCAAAAATTTGTTCACACAAAAAATGAGTAGTGGGAAAATTTACTACAGATACCACTTTCAACATGATGGTGATCCCCGCCATCATGATGTGTTGTTCGAATAATGCCTTTCGAAGCACAATTTCTGATGCATTGAGTTTGCGGCGTCACCATTCTTCTCCTATTTCTAGTCACCACCCTTGGAAGCTATTTAATTCGACTGGAGGCCCATTGATTGTCTGTTGTCCGCATGGCGTCACCATTGAATGCGATATCTTTCTCTTTATTTGCGTTAGGATATCTTCCGTCCGAGTTTGCCCTCTATTCAAAGGCACTCGGTTCGTATCTCTAAGGGCCACCCTTATCATTATTCTCTCCGTGAGCCGTTGAAAGAGATGCTGTAATAAAAAGGAGGCTATCTTTTATTCCGTACGGCAGGGAGGGGGGGGGGGGGTATCGTTGGAAGACTACTTACTAAACTGCCACCAAGCGGACATCACCCCATTGGAAACGGCCGCAAAGTGCATGACCTCGTTATTGTCAACAGGCACTTGTCGGTTGTATGGGTTCATTCGAACTCGGCCATCACTGCTACATCAGTGGAAACTATAACGCACCGGAAATTCAGTTTGCCTATAGCGAGTACATACTAAATTTGTAAAATACTGACCACTCAAGAGAAAAAAAAGAATGTTGCATAGGTATTAGGGTTCAAGAGGACCTTGGCAGGTAATTTCTAACTAGAAGGGAATACTGGATTACCAACTGCGATCCTGCAACCACACTCTATGTTGTGATCTCGAAACAAACAATTGATCAATGCGGCAAAAAAGGCTTGTTGGCAAAGGAGACTTCCTGCGAGCGCTTTGTACTCTTCGTGACGTTTTTACCCCCGTCTTGCATGTTCCTTGATGTCGTTTTATTATCCCAAGACAAACATTTTGTTCCTCCACTATAATATAGCCCATATTCTGCAGGAAACATCATCCTCAGAACTGTTAATACAAGGATGGCATGTTGTACGGTTTCCCGACCACACAAATCTAGTAGATCTTCTGCCTGTTATACACATTGTAATGCACATTATGGTAAGGTAGTCAAAGAAATAAGAGTGCTAGAAAATTTTGAGAACACAATTTGCTGCTGCATATAATGTCCCAACATACACCAATTTCTTCACGCATAAAGCTCTAGAGAAAAGTTTGTTCCACGTCGCAACAAATTCAGCGTATTTTTTAAAGTTTCTCAGATATACACAAGATCCTTGAAACTTTAAGACTCCAGTTTAAAACTGCGGTTCCCTAATGGTTATAATCTAGAAAATATTTTTCACCACTTGGAGCAACTCAAGAAGTTGTTTGCATTTTCAATATTAAACATTCAAAGTCATATCTGCCCTCAAACGCCGCGCCAACCTTAAAACATTAGCTTTACGACGAAAAACCTCTCGTCTTTGCCTTTTTCATAAATTCTACCACGCATCGCCTCCTTCATCTGCTATCACACCCGCCCACCGGACGTCATGCCGCACTAGCCATGCAAAAGCTGTTTATCCTCCAGCAGCCCCTACATCTGCCCATCTGCACTCCTTCTTCGTGGAAACAGCCAAAGACTGGAACAGCTTGCCTACCGACGCCATCCAGCACTCCAACCCTACTAAATTCAAGGATTTCATCGATCACCTTATTAACTGATGTATCTGCCCACCCTTCATGTAATACCCCTTCTCGGGCAATTTGAGGTACAATAAATAAATAAATAAATAAATAAATAAATGTGTTTTGGCACTGACGCTTGAAAAAGCGCTGGGATGAAAATTAAACGGTATTTGCCCAGGCATAACCGTTATGTTATGGGTATAAATTAAGCAGTGTGCCTTGTACAGGCACTTTTAAGTGTGAATGCACTTCTTAAGCGAGCCTGAATCGTCCGCCGCCGTCGTCCGCATAGCAACAGCTGCGGGTGCGCGCGCTCCTCGTCTTCCCTAGCAACGGGGGGAGATGGGCGCGCGCTACTCTCCTCCTCCTCTCTCCGCTCAGTGACTGCTGGTGTTGGGCGCCTCCTCTCCACTTCGGGCGGGAGAGCTCTCGCTCGCGTAGCGGGCACTCCGCATTCCGACGCGTGAGGGCGCTCGTGTAGCCCTCGCCGTAACGGCGGGCGCTACTCTCCTCCTCCTCTCTCCGCTCAGTGACTGCGGGTGTTGGGCGCCTCCTCTCCACTTCGGGCGGGAGAGCTCTCGCTCGCGTAGCGGGCGCTCCGCATTCCGACGCGTGAGGGCGCTCGTGTAGCGGCCGCGTGGCGCGGGAGGGTATTAGTCGAGCGCGCGCCGTCGTCGGGAGCGGTCGCTGGTCCTGCATCTCGATAACGATGATGGCGGACCGGGCAACGGTACCAGCAATAACGAGTGAAATATATTTCTTTGTAGTTGTGTGCGTGTGTGTAATCTCTCGACTACTCATTATGATCACGATATCCACCGTAATCGCGCAATCAACAACCGTGCATTCGCACTTACACACTCTCCCCCTCGGGGAAGTGCGAGGGAATTTTTTCTTGCGGTGTGTGTGTGTGTGTTTTCTTTTGTTTCTGTGGACCTCGTTAGCGGCTGCAAAATGGACCTAACTCGACATCAATACGTAAAAATATGAATTCTGTAGAATTATGGCCATATTTGAACACGTTTATCGGCTAGAATATAATGATTTTTGCACAGCAATTTTTTTATCTGGAAAGCTTCCAGAAATTCTGGTCTGGTTGAGCGTTTTTTTTTTTTCTTCTTTTTACCGTTGGCAAAATAGCCGCACGAATATCACAAACGTCCAGTAAATAATTAGTCACAGTTTAAATGCGGGTGATTGTCCAGAATCGCCGCCCGTAAATGTTCCTGTTTTATAGCTTTCTTGTGGCAACAGCTTATCTTGATTACAACATTTTCACAGCTAATCTTCAGGGAGCTGTGGACATCTCTAAATCACAGGCTCATCTTCTTTCGATTTCAGCTTATTACGAAGAATAAAGTTAAATTGCCTTTGATATATTTCAACCACTACGCCTAACTTCAAAATGCTGGGGGGATGTGGACATAACATTTCCGGTTTCTTTCTACCCTGAGCTAAAGAATGGTAAAAATTGGCGCCCCTTTCACTACTGGTGCAAGGTTGGAGGAACAGCAGAGCTGGGGACCGACCTATCTTCTCCCCACACTGACAGCACATCCCAGGAGAGAGAATGAGCAGCGGGACGCCAGCAGTTCAAAGCCGTTTTTGGCGGCACTGTAATGCAAACACCATAAAGTATGCACAGTGTTTTATTCAGTAGCAATCGTCGTCACCCCTTCTACCCTCGTCTACCGACGGCACAGCAGCGTAGGGCAAATCCTCTTGTAGTGCGTCCTTACCTCGGTAAACCTCCACTTCTTCAGCTGGTCCGGTGGAAATTTTCTTGTGCCGAGAAGAGAAAATTCCTTTGCAATACACTGGATGATAATAATGAAGAAATTTATGGCCATGTTAAGGATGCAAGCCACGAAATGACTGTTCAGCAGACCTAATGAACGGCGGAAAAAAGTTACTGGTCAAGTATGTACCGGCTTAATTTGTTCAAGCAGCCCCACCATGATGAACATAGGAAATGGGGGAAGACTACACAATAAAGGCAAATAAACGGTTCCTATACAGCAGAAATCAAGTTTCACAATACACCCCCACAACTTTAACATTGAATCAGCTTTGGCATCGAAGAAAAGAGATTTGCATCCTAAAGCGTGGGAATATTTAGGGAGAAAGTCAATATAGGCGAAATATGGGCAATTTAATGCACATAACAATATGGTCAGCCCTACACGTAACGCCTGCAGCAGTTTCTCAAGTTTATAACAGTGGTTCCTACTAGGACGATTTCTGTTATAATTGCACGATGATTATTAGGGCCCGTTCACACTTGCGACTGGAGCGACAAAAGCGACGCTATTTCTGCCGCTCCAGCCGCCCACCATCGTTCCTGTCGCGTCACTCAAGCAGCTATTGTCTACAGGTCTCGACCAAATTTTGTCGGCGCGACATGAACGACTTGAGCAATGGGACGAGAGTGTGAAAATTTGCGTCGCTTTTGTCACTCCAGTCGTAAGTGTAAGAGAGCCTTTACAATGACGGCTAGTTCTTTATCATCAAGATCTTTATGATATATATCAAGTTTTAAATCATCATCATGATATTCATGATAGGCATTAAAGTTGTTAGGGGTGCTTTAAATACACAACTATAGCGATTTCGAAAGGCAGTTTAGAATGCGTACCCAGAGGGGTTATTTCCGGTGCAGGCTTACAGGAAAATCACCTGCGCGGAAGAGATTTCGGCGCAGGCTGGAGATATCCAGCAACTAAAAGCAATCCACCGCCTTCCACTACTGAGAGCCTTATACAGGAGGTGTAAAGTTCTTGAACCACCCCAGCGCTTGTACTGAATATGAATTTTCGAGGCATCGGCCCATTGAGCATGTGAACACCGACACTGTATGGCGTTTTTTGTCGAATCAAACACTAGACATGATATAATTAAGCTGCACATGATGTATTTGAAACGGACAAATTTTGCTAATCTCCTTTTGATTTTCTTCCTGAAAAGCACGTCTTTAAAATGGCAACCGCAACCTCAGAGCTTGCTTATTCCGGCAATACCAGCTTGCTATCACGCCAAAATACGCAGGCTAAAAAAACGCTTTGTTTTCGACGTATATTTCGAACCTAGTCGTAATGGTCGCTACCATTAACATAATACGCTTAACAGGTGCTTCGTGCTTGAAATTTCGAAAAGTACGAGCAAACGCCTAGCGTACATTTTTGTCATAATCCCCCACCACGGAGGGTAGCGTTTGTAATTATGCCGGAGTTATATTCTATACGGTACGCTGGGGGACTGTATATTTGTGTTTTTTTTATTTCGTCTCTATCAAAGCTACCTCACCATTAAGCGCGAAAGAGACCGAAACAGACAACATAAAAATCCGGAGTATAATACAATAACCGTCAAATTATTAGCCAGGTTCAGTGCCTCCGACAGCATCCGTCCAAATGACCGCGGCTACATGGAGCGGCGCTGAACGGGAGCCACTGTATTGCCTAACAGCGTGACACTTGTCGCTAGGAGCGAAGGATGCACTAAGGACTTTTTAAGAACTAAATGGTCCACTTTGCGAAAGAAACTTCGTTCTTTTTGCCGTTGTCCGGTATAGAAAATGGCCACCGCTGTCCAGAGTAAATAATTACACGTGTGATCCGATGTAATTTGAACCCCGGATATGGGCAGTCCGGCGCTTTTCCAACTGTGGTATCTCCGCACGCTTCCAGCGTAGGACAAAAGTTGTCCTTATTGTGTCTTTGTTTTACAAGCTTGCCAAAACTACGCATTTCGATACAAACTATTTAAATAACCACTGTTTTGGCGCTTTTTGGTCCAGTTGACCTTGCGTCATTACCCTCCAACCAACATCATCATAAACTGTGTACAATAGTACGTGCCGCGTGACACATGAACGTGGTGGCACGTGAGTAGAACACGCCACCAGCCACGCAGAACCCAGATTCCAGGGAAGCCATGGCACGTGCCAGTCTGCTTGCTGAAGTAAAGCGCGCCATACAACGAAAAAACGAAAGTGGAGAAAGAGACGCAAACACGGGGTAGAACGAAGAAAGCTGGGAAAAAGTATTCGCGCCGGAAAACAAAGCAACAAAAGCGAAGAGATTCAAAGACGCGGTACCACTAAACAAGTTGTTAGTAGTATAGACAGCCCTTCGCCTTCAACGCACGTAATGAGACTTTTGAGTCCGAGGAGTTTTCTTTTTTTTTTTTTTTGAGGAGATGTTGATTGTAACGGCGACCTTGCTCATACAGTGGGGCCGGAGTTATGTAAGAGTGAACATATGACTAATCAGCTCAGCTAACCAGCGATATCTCACGACAGTCGCCAGCCCAAATTGTGACACTGTGCGCGCACGATTGACGAAACCCCGCTAATCAGCAAGATTGCGTACTGAGTTATGAAACTGGCGTCAGCCTCACAGCCAATCACCAGAGCTTGTAATCGTGAATTTTGGCACGTGGTTATCAGTAGATATCGCTGGTAGTACCACGCCGTGACATCTAGCGTCTTCACTGTCGCACGCATAAAGCCTAATCCTGTAACTGAGTGTGAAGCACGCGGACACGCTTATATGAACGGCTAGTTTCACAACACAGCGCCACTTCAAATCATTTCGCATAGTCATGAGTAACTTCTCTTCAAAGGCGGCCATTTCAAAAGACCTGCAACAGTTTTTAAAACTTTCTCATCATCCATAATGCTTTCTGAACGTAGTCAAGAAGCGCACCTAGTGATGGAATAGGTAGTCAGAGAGAGCCCAGCAAAAAACTAATGCCCATTTCCATCAGATAACTCGGAAACTTGATTAAAATGTTTCTTTTTTTCCGGTTTGGGCGTTGTATGTAGTCTAGAAAGACGTGATTTAAGCGATGTCGTCGCTTTGGGCATGTTCCTTTCAGCTGCAGCAAATAACGCATTCCATGCCACTTTAAAGAAAATCGCGACAAAAGCAAGGAAGAATCTGGAAGACGTACCATATGCGATGAGAACATGACGCAGTGTCGCACCGTGCTTGCGATAGCTGTAGCTTTCATAGTGCTTCCAGGTTTGAAAAAAAAAGTGGAAGCGTTTGTCGACAGTTTTGCAGTGTCCCTTTAATTGTGACAACTTAAGAGTAGAATTGAGCGGGTATCTCTAGTCCGGCCGTTCTAGACAGAAAGCGAGAGAGGAGCGTAACACATACTGAAGTGTTTATTTATCTTAGTCGCCTAACTGAACCCCTTGCTACTTCAGATGTGACATCAGATTAACGTAAAAGTTCTTGAGCTCTAGAAGAAACACGGCATTTGAATGTGCAACGTGGAGAGCGTGCATTCAGTCACACATGTCCGAACAGATTACTTTTGCATACATACTTCTCCGTGAGGTCATCCTGTCACTTTCACGCATTTTTTATGGATTTTTTTAGCTGAATTTCAGCGACATATATGCCACCTATAGCAACAGCGCATCCGTCACACGCTCTTACCACCTAGGCACGTACCCAAAAGTAGTTTAAAGGTACCTCCACGGGCTGAATCCTTCATAGAAGCGTGCAAGTGCTTCTGCTCAAATTACAATAATATTGCCCTTACAACACCTCGCACAACACGCATTTTTTGCTTTCGAGGTTCAAAAGTAACAATGTGTCATCGTGTTCCACCGCACCCTCTCTGTTCCACAGATGCAGCCGCACAGGCCCTATGCGGGCGTCCCTCGGTAGAGCCCCAACTGGAGCCCGAAGACAGAATCATGGGCGGCCAGCCTGCAGTTCCAGGGTCGTGGCCCTGGCACGTGGCTCTCCACAAGCACACGACGGGGCACAGCTGTGGCGGCGCACTCATCACCAACCGACACATTATAACGGCTGCCCACTGCGTCTGGTGAGAGGATCTCCTCCCGATAGCGAATGAGGTGCCCGGTCTTTGGGGCGACCTAGTGCATACACACCTACGAGGGCCTTGAAGCCACCATTTGTATTTCCGCCGAATAGGCACGGGCTCATGAACATATACGCCTGTAGGTGCATAAGCAGAAAAATAGTGTACAGTCGCGCACAAATGAAATTATGAACAAACGAAAATATGAACCACCACACGCAAAACTGAAAAATACTGTTCCTGGACGACCCAAAATGGTGCAGTCTTGGTATAATTTGAAAACCAGATTTCCCACCTTCATTAGCGTAATTAAGCCACGAGACAAACTGACTTGCATACAAAGAAATCACGCTATTTGTGTGTTCTGCTACGTATTTTTGTGATCGCATATCATTTGTCCAGAATGTACAAAAAGGCGCAACACGAGACACCAGGCAACTGTGATGGCCCGCTGAAAGTTTATATCATATAACATAGCTTTCTATATAAGTATACCAGACACAACATATTCTACTAGATTTGGCAAAGCCTGGCCGAGAGATCCGCGCACACGTGGCTCTGACAATTGTAGAACTCTCCCCATATGTACGGCTGCATGGCTACCATCGGTAAAGCAACCTAATGTTAAAAAATGGCACCCTCTCCACTCCGTCGATGATGGCGAGGGTGTGGAGTTTGGGGACTTGAAAAGACATCCAAGTTGCGCACCGAGTGACATCGGATTTGCGCCCTGACCGTCATTCGATTTGAGCCGTGAGTTGCACCTTGATTATTCCCTAAGTGAAACTGCAACTCTCGGATCACATCAAATTTCGCTTGGTTTTCGCATGATGGTGGTGTGCGCACGGATGGACGTGGACGGACATTGGGAGGTCCTAAGGTACTCCGCACCCTTACACGCCAGGAAGTAAGCCGTTTGAGTCTCGGGTACTAAATAACGGTCGTAGCCCGATGGGTAAGACGACTGACACTAACTCTGTCTGGTCTGCCAGAACAGGCTCGAATTCTGCCAATGCCTGTGTGGTTCTTTTGGCAAAAACTTATTTTAGGAAACATTTAATGCGCATTTTTTACGCCGTCAGCCGTACGTTATTTCTCCTTCCAGGTTCGGTTAACCACCTCACACTAAGTTACTGCGGCGTTATATCACATGGTACTATGGCATACTCTCATATAAAAGAAATAACTGGTAATTGGCGTCGTCATCACATGACGTCATGAGAAGTTACGAAATTTATTATATTACACTGTCACCAGTTTCTTTCATTCGAACTTATCTTGATAAAACGGCATTTCATGCTTTTTACTTTATTTGGCAATGTGTCTGCCAGTATATTTGTCTTTGACGTCTTTGATGTAGACACCAATCTCCCTCTATATCGAGGAACCATAATGCATAGCAACTCTGCGGGTGAGTCCGTTTATGCAAATATTCTTCTTTGCCGCCAAAAAAAACTGCCTTTTTAAACGAAGTTGTCAGCCTCTCCCTGCCGTCGTCTGTATTCCACCCAAGCCCACTCCATGAACGCAAAATTTCTTTGACGATGGTGATGGTCGTGGGTGAAGTGACGAAAACTTTTAATTACTTCCAGTAGTCGGAAACGAACCTGGGTCCGTCATGTTACGAAGTAGACGCCTATTCGACTGCGGAATTGCGGCTCGGTCGAGGCAGTTTGGATATGGAGAGGGGTCATAGACGTACAAAATTTTAAAAATGCACCTTCCCGTCCAACGACGGCGATGGTTCAACGCTGGGAAAGCTATGAAATGCCTTTATCAATAAAGCACTAGAGAGCACAATCGCACTGCAGTAAACCTTTCGGTAGGTGTATGGTAAGGGGGTGTGATGCGGGTCTGCTCGCTTATTGGTTGGTTCGTTTGGTGTAGGTCTTGATTTTGAAAATCTTCCCGTTCCCCATCGTTCTTCTTTCGAGAGAGGCAAAGTTCATTTTTAATCATAGTCTACTTCATATAACGTGAGAGCATTTATTTCTTCGCTTGAGACCTAAAAAAACCTAGCCTTTTCCGTTGACGAATCATTCCATCGCGTTTCTTCGCGTCAGTGCGGAAGTTTCCATAATACTGTTTCTTCTCAGGGCGCCTCAGCCGGGCCAGCAGTACATCAAGGTTCACCTGGGTGCCCACAGTCGGGACGCTGTCCAAGGAAGTGAGATGTGGGAGGAAGTCGAAGAGATCTGCGCGCATTCAAGCTTCAAGCACAACCGGAAAACAGTGAGCTATATTTAGCAGGAATGTTATGTGTTTTAAATGAACGTGTAGTGTGAGCAGAAGGGAATAAGCCCAAACATAACGAAATCAGTAAAAATGAAGGCCCAAGATTGGAAGCCCCAGTCGAGTCGTGCACGCGTTTTGATGGTGATTTTTTTCGCCTTTGCCCACGTCCCTGTTGCAGCTCCGTACACGTAATACAAAATGTTTTTGTAGTGTTAGTTTTTTCAAGCATTGTGAAACGCAGATGTGAAAAAACGCTCTGGGTTCCACAAGGGGATAGAATTTTTCGGTCTGCTCTCCAGTTTTTATCTCTCCTTTTTTTTCCGTGGCTCTTGTTCGCGTTTTTTCGCCTAAATTAACACTTGTTCGCGTTTTTTCGCCTACATTAACACCTATTTCAAAGCATTGTTTAAATCTAACAATTTGTTGTTTTCAACAACCGTCAAACTGTTGTTGCTTCTTTGTTCTGGGTTCAACAAGGGGATAGAATTATTTGGTCTGCTCTCCAGTTTTTATCTCTCCTTTGTTTTCCGTGGCACTTGTTCGCGTTTTTTCGCCTAAATTAACACCTATTTCAAAGCATTGTTTAAGTCTAATAATTTGTTGTTTTCAACAATCGTCAAACTGTTGTTGCTTCTTTGTTTTCTAACATGGGGCACGCGTTCACCATACTGTATTCGCTCTCACATAGTATACGGTCAAAACAGGCACATTAGAGCACTGGAATTTTACGACGCCTGTCTACTTCTGTTGAGTACATTCCCACTCCTCCATCGCTCCTCCACATCGTTTTTTTCACAGAGCTTCCGAGGTGATATTGCCATTCTGAAATTGAAGAACAAAATAAACTTCACCAACGTGGTTCATCCTGTGTGCCTGCCGGTGAGCTACGAAGAAATTGGTGATGGCTCTCACCTATACGTCACTGGACGGGGACTTACAGGCCGTGAGTAATCTTGCGTAGAGCAGATAAATTTTAGCATGCAAGTTTTCACGTTGGTTCGTAGCTTGGTGGACTAACGGGCATGCAGTCCGAATACGCATAGAGGTAAAGTATACGGTGCTGTCGGGCACTTATGAATCACATTCGAAACTTAATCCAAACCAGACGACGACGCCAGTAAGGAATCGAGCCAGTTCCGCCCACTCCTAGGCATGTTTGCATACCCGCCGCGGTGGCTTAGTGGCTAAGGCGTTGCGCTGCTGAGCACGAGGTCGCGGGTTCGATTCCCGCCGCCGCGGCGGCCGCTTTTTTGATGGAGGCGAAAAGCAAAAACGCCCGTGTGAACGAGATTTCGGCGCACGATAAAGATCCCCATGTGGTCAAAATTAATCCGGAGCCCTCCACTACGGCGCGCCTCATCGCCTGCGTTGCGTCGGCGTGTTAAACCCCACATTCAATCAATAGGCATGTTTACATTGATAACGTCAGTATAAGAGACAGTGCGAGCTATGGTGGAGCCGAATGACGGCCTACAAAACAAACCAAGGCGAATTACCGGCGCTGTATTCAAACGGTAGCATTTGGTGGGACGTTAGAACGTAAGGTTACATTGATAAGTATCCATTAAAGTAAAAAAGCAGCAACACCATACAATACCGCGATATAAGATGAAAGATGACCCGCGTGAAGAGCATTCCAGCTGTTGCACACCTTTTCCTAAAAGCAGTTTTTATTGTTTATCCTCAGTGACACGCTGAAATATTGTTCAAATCCGACCCACTTCGCAGCTTTGGGAGATTTATTAGCATCCAAGTTCTTTATGCGCACCTACACAAGCGTGAGGATACGCAAGTTTGACTTATAACACGCATCAGCTACAAAATGACATTTAGGCACACGTTAAAGACCGTATGGTAATTTAAATTAACCCGTAGATGTTCCAGTACGACGTGCCTCACAGCCTCGCTATGTAGCGCCACAAAAACATTTTTTTTCAGAGCCAAGCATGCTTTTGATTATCCAACCGCCTATTGTCCTGCATGTGAAAAGTACTTTACACGGGAATGAAAAAAAATTCACCCATCGCAACTGCAGTTGCATCGTTGCGGAGTAGCGAAAGCACGCTGTTGGTAATTCACTTGCTTCCGCTCATTTCTTTTTTGAACAGAATTATCCCATGTAAGCGCACGTTGGTGATTTCTTGCGGGGTGCATATTTCTCTATACGTTTAGTTATGAGAGAAACGCCCTGCGCCACAATTCATCCTTAGTTCTGTCTTAAAGCGAGACTTTGTATGGCTACGCGAAAGGACATCCTGCGGTATCGTGTACGCAGAAAATTCTTCCGGTGCACCCACATGCGCCTGCTCAAAAAAATGGATGCAGCGGAGTTAGATATAACGCGGGGCCGAAATAGCGTGGTTTTTACACGACGTCGCTACTGAAGAAGGACGTGCTGCTGGGCGAGTTGGCGTGAACTTTGCGACATAGTTTTAGCGCTAAAAATGGACGAACACAAGACGTTAGAGCGGAAGGTTACATTGATAAGTATCCATTGAAGTAAAAAAGAGCAAATCCGTACGATATCGCGACGATAAAAAGATACCGTACGATAAAAAGACGACCCACGTGAAGGGCAGGCCCGCAAGAGGACCGGACTAGCGCCTGTTCTGTCATCTTTCTTGTGTTCGTCATTGTTTAGCGCTGAAAAAACCACGTCGCGACGTAGCTACACTCTCGCATCTGCCGGCACTGGTGACCGAGAACGGCGCGACTGAGACAGCAACACTGAGTCTCTCTTGCAGGAGAGCGCGCGAAACCAGATAAAACGCGAAGCAGAGCTGAAGCGACAACGCCGGGCAGATGCGGCGGTTGTTAGATCGGAGCAGCGCTAACCTGGCAATGACAAATACTCATCGTACACTGCAGCTTTTCTGGTTAACTACCTATGCGTATTTTTGCTTTTTGTGTGTCCCGCTGGCTATTATGATGATTGATTGATTGATTGATTGATTGATTGATTGATTGATTGATTGATTGATTGATTGATTGATTGATTTATTTATTGATTGATTTATTGATTTATTGATTGATTGATTGATTGATTGATTGATTGATTGATTGATTGATTGATTGATTGATTGATTGATTGATTGATTGATTGATTGATTGATTGATTGATTGATTGTAGGGTTTAACCCGCGGACGCAACGCAGGCGATGGGGCGCGCCGTAGTGGAGTGCTCCGGATTAATTTTGACCACGTGGTGATCTTTAACATGCCCCGAAGTCTAGTAAACACGGGCGTTTTTTCCTTTTCGCCTCCATCAGGCTATCATGATGAGCTGATACCGAAGACATAAATGGCATTTTTCCTGTTCTCCCAAGTTCATTCATATATCGGCGATTCACTAGCAACATCAACGTTTGCATTGCATTCTTGTTGTTCTGCCCATTGCCCAGAATGCTTGCAAAAAATCTGGGCCAATTGATTGAACGAAGCCGAAAATCAAGTGCATAAAAATAGCCTCGTTCTCACCGACATTGCTCGGTTGCTCATTCTTACATTGCTCAGCTTACTGGGGGAGTAAATAAGCATAATAATTAGAAAAGAAACCACCCAAGGAGTAAGAAAATATTCTAGGGTACTCCAGGCATTTTCGTGCGCGCTTGTTTTGAGTCTGTCTGAGAGTTCTGTGGTGTTAACAAACTGCTGCAGTGTGGAAGCGTAAATCGGCTATGGTCGCGGCACAGACTTCATTTACCGACCTTGCGAAAATAGTTTTCTGCTCCCCTTTCACGTGCACACTTGACTGTACTTGGACCCATAGCTAACTGCCTCATGACCAGCCTTGCTATTTTCCTAACCATTTATATCTCTGTCCAAAGAGGCTAAACGAAAAATCTAGGGGCGAACAACGGCAGGCAAGCTTTCTTTTTAAATGTTTTTGTTGTGTTCACCCACACGAGATATTCATACAGCAAGCAAGAGATCCGAACCTATAATTTTCGCCCAAACCTACGTCCCTATGAGAAACAACATAAGCACAATTGTTACTTGACGTCATTCTGTGCAACGCTGCACGGGTGCGTAAAAGCAACGAGAGGAAAAAAAACTGGGGAATGAACAACATGAGCAAAATAGGCAAACAGTAGATCTACGAATTTGTTGCTCGCTACACAATTTGAAAAAAAAATACTGTGTTTGCATTGTGATGATGAGCAGTTTGTTCAACCATTTTGTAACGTGATTTTCGGACTGCTCCAGACACACTTCCCTTTATTATATTAAAATGCTGCGAAATTCACGTTCGATGTTTTATCTCGCAATCTTCCCCATCACTCTTATCCGATCTGTTTTAGTTCCGGCGACGAAAGTGAGCTCTACATTGAGGACATCAGACGGCGTTGTTGACACAAGCGAGGCGAGAAGTTTCACACAACCTTGATCTGATTCCCTAGTTAGAAACTGGGACACGACATATGTGGCCTGTTTACGACCTCATCGCCACAAACTGAAGAGTAAGAAAGATGCAAGGGTTGCCTCCATGGAATGCAACGAGAGGTTTCAGTCCCACCCAGACTGATAGCGCGCTCCTCATCTTCGCGAATGGGTGCTAATGTAGCGGCTCCCAAAAAAAGGATACGCTACCGGTTCACCAAAAACGTAGGATAGAAATCAAACATTGTCAACGTGCCTTCCAAATCCCGTACGTTGGCCATCAGCAAAATCATCCGCGCTAGAGGATCTTATATTATTTGAGTTAGTGTTCTTGTTTCTTACGGCTGACTGGGCAGAATAACCCGGTCCGTGAGGCAGCAATATACTGTATACATGTATAATTTGGAAGTTGTAACTCTTAATTAAGTCGGTACAAGGCATTTTACGCACCTTGCTTTGCAGAAATCTGTCCTGCAAAAGCAAGAATGGTGTCCATTACAAAAAAAGAACTAACGCACTATAGGTGGGAACTCTTACTGTTTGCAGCCTTATTTCAAAATAATTTCGCTATTTTCATTTTGGTTTCCCTGTTTACTTGTACAATTGGAGGCACGCTTATTGCTAGGTAATGTTAATTATAATGAACACTCCTCGGAATTTTGTAAAGGTGCCGTGGCCGCACAACGACTATTACATGAGGTTCATACAAATGTAACTTTTGCTGACATGTTGAAGACTTCATAGAAGGAAGATGATTTCCCAGCAGAACGTTAGCGTGTGTAATACTGCTTGCAGCGATGCTTATCCAATTGAGACACACGATTATAAGCGTTAGTTGGAATCGCACCTTTGCCTTTTTATGGGAGAGTTTCTAAACACAGCTTACTGCGCAGAAATATGAGAATTTTACACAGCCACTGCAGTATGGAAGAGAATTGCAGTAACAAGCACCATGCGCATCCCCTGTATAGTAGAGTTTCTTACAATATAACTAGAGGGAAAACTGGCGCTGCGATCGTACGCCTCAATGGGCGTGATGGGTAGTTCTGGATTCGGATTGGCGCTCGGTGGCTTGTGGAACTTGCTATGGATTGCAGGCAGTTTTGTTTTCGTTTTGGATTTACATGAACGCATTTGCCTGCGCGGGGTGTTGGGAGGAGCGATCAAAATACGTTTCTCCTTGAACTGCATGCCTCGCGTGCACTGACGCCACCCTGAGTGGAATGTTTTATAACCAGAGTTGCGAATTGTGTGGGTTATCAATTCATTGCCACGCAGCGAGCACGAAAACACAAATGACGGCGCTTTGTGCGGCGACGTTGTCTGCGAATTAGGAGTTGCGGCGCTGCTCATTCGGTGGAGCAATGTATTTTCAAAGCTGACGACGGTTGCGAATCGCTTGGAACAGCCACACCTTTCGTGCGAACGCCGGCTCCTACGGCGTAGAACAACAGCAGCGGCGGCTGATAGGAACGCAGCTTGATGAATGTCACTATATAACTTCTCCAAAGGTAATCGGTTTCTTTTTTTTTATGAGCACAAAACTTTTCTTACTATTACAAGCCACCAGCGCCGAAACTTTTAGAAGTAGTTTTTAAGGAAGTCCGTGTCCTGCTGTAGTTGGCAGAAAATGGCAAACCTGCTCCACAAAACTCCTTGACTCCGCGTCTCCTTTTTATTTAAACGCGCCGTTTTATTCCGTACAAAACCAGTTTTTTGTCGCTACCTTTCTTGTTCGCCATGTAATTTGTGAATGGAGAACCGGGCAATGAGAGCTTTTTTTGTCAAAAAACACAATTTGCGCAGCCAGAGGCCTGTTTTGATCCTATGCAATCCGGTTCCAGCACTACCCATTATTCCCATTGAAACGTAAGCGCCGCTGCCATGTTCGCGTTGACACTAGCGCCAGTTTCCCCTCTAGTTATTTGTATGAAACTCTATGCCCTGTATATCTCCTGACTTCATGGCAGTAGCCTTCCTTGTGAGGCAAAGAAAGGATTCTAAAAATAATGCGTAAATGTACTAAGCTGTACGGTCTGATAATGTACGGGTTAAATGTACGGGCTAATAAACAAATTACTAAAAAGTAGGCGACGAAATACTTTTCATGCAATGGGCATCCGTTACAACAAATGAGGGCATAGGAATGAAAGCGGCCCCTACAGCACTTCTTATTTCTGAAGCTTCCAACAATCTAAAAGCACCAAAATGTGTTTGAACACAAAGGAAGATACGAAATAGTAACCCCCGAAATTAAACATTTTGTGGTTGAACGGTGTCTAGGACAAAGCTCACAACACACCTTGATTTACGTTATTTCCTTCTACAGTCTAACCTCGTTATAATTATTATTGATATAGCTAAATATCGGCTATAGCGAACTAAATAGGAATTTCGGTTGCTCACGATTTATTTAAGTGACACGTATCCTTTTTATAACGAACCAAACCGCCAGAGCCAGGCATGATATCGGCTATTAAGAAGAAATATTTGGTTGGCGCGGGGCTCCCAACTCGAAAGCTAGCTTTAAAAGCCAAAAAAAATAATTAGAAGATAACTGTTTGTAAAACTAGAAATGCAGAAAAGGCCATTTCTTGCATTCACACTGCGGCAAAGGTCATCCTGCAGCGCTGTGAAAAGCTTCCTTCTTCACATAATTACGATTTCAGTCCTGCAAATTCAAACAAAGTCTGATCTGTTGTTATTTCACGTTGTCATGTTCCGGTCCATTTAGTTTGAAATTCCACTAACTGGTATGTAAGAATTACCTTGTTTATAGTGCCTTCGAAGCCTAAAATAATGCGTTTTTGTATCTAGACTTTCTGCGAGCGTCATTATGTAAATGTATTAGAGGCAATTTTTACCTCTACTGTTACAAAGGATATCGCATATAACGAACTAATTTACTGACCCGATATTACTTCGCTTGACGAGGTTCGACTGTACAAATATAGAAAAAATGGCAGAATCTCCACTTCGTGGATGATGGCCAGGGTGCGGAGTACGGTGATTCGAAATGACATCCAAGTTGCGCCCCGATGGTCAATCGATTTGAGCCTCGATTTGCATCTTGAGTATTCCCTAAATGAAACTGCAACTCACGGCTCAAATCCAATTTCGCTTGATTTTCGCTTGACTGTGCTGTGCGCACGGATGGACGCGGACGGACATTGGGAGGCCCTAATTGTACTCCGCGCCGTTACAGGCGAGGGAGTAAGCCGTTTGACTCTCGGGTACTGACTCACGGTCGTAGCCCAGTGGGTAAGACGACCATACATTAACTCTGTCTGGTCTACGAGGCACAGGCTCGAATCCTGCAGTTGCCTGTGGGACGTTTTTGCGAATGTAAATGCTCTGCGCACGGACGCCGGCGGACGCTGTGCGGTCCTAAGCTACTCCGTACCTAATATACGAATATTTTGCCGCATGATAAGAAAAGAACTACGACATGTGCCTTAGCTTGTCGAGAAGGAATTAAAGACTCTAATAACGGGAACAGTAAACGTACGTTTCCTTTATTTCTGATCATAAATGAGCACGATAAATAGGCTTTCCCACGAACAACTCTAGAACAAAAAGGACAATCATCTTAGTGATAACAGGAACATAATGAGTGATTGAACTATTCTTACTTCACCATCATTGCCTATGACATTCATAACAAAGCCAGATAATATCGCGAGAAATAAAGGAGCAAGGTAAACTTCCCGCGTTTCTCCACGCTGCGCAGAGCAGTAAGCGAATAATTTTTCCGGCTATACGGCAACTGCTCAGTAAACATTTCAAGCTACTGAAAGTTCAGCCAAAGGAGCGACCATCTTTATCCGACAGCCGTTGCAGTCTGATGTTACTCTGCTCATTCTAGAGATTGTAGGCAAGATAACATCATGTGCTTCCAGAAAGCATTTCAACATATTATTTCACACGCCACGTGTTCTGGGTAAAATTTGTTTGTAGACAGTAGGGGCATTCGCTGTGAATGGCTAGAATTTTAACTACACCTTAAAAAAGACACCTCACCCAGTAAGAATATTTATCACTACTTTAATAACCGTAACAAAATCCTGTTTGTATTACTTGTCTGCGCAGTAATAGCATGTTTTGTGCAGTAAGTAGAACCAGCATTTCTTGTTATAGTATAGCACTTATACATGTGTAACGTGCAGGCGACGTCACACAGTGTTTTGATATGTTCTCCTTATCATAAGCTTGTTTCTCCGATGTATTAAACTAAACCAAATTCGCTGGTTCAGTCAAGACTGAGGCTTCATTTGACAATTTATGCCAGCAACGGTGCATATTCAGTATTGTGTTTGTGTAGCTAGAGTAGCTCAACTAGTTTCGTAGCCCTTCATTTCATAAACGTGAGGATTCCCGCAAAATTTACTTTTCGGATTGGAAATACTTTTACTGCTCAGAGCGCCCATCTTCTTTTATCGTCAGACAATTATAACATAAATCACCCCTGAATGTTCCCCTTGTTTTCTGAGAATTTTTTATTCTTTGTATCACACCTCTCTCACCTGCAATTCTTAGCGGAGGTACTCCAGACATTAAATAACTCCTTTGTCTGCACTCGTCCAGGACATAGTAATGTTACGGGGGGAAGGCGCAAAGTATTTACACTGTTTACAAGAAAGCCGCGACTGCCACAGGATGCAACGTCAAAGCCGCTAGTATGAACCGCTGAGGCCCACAGTCAACCTTCGTCAATCATCAAACTTCGTCAACCGTCCTTGTGAATCATCAACTGGACGTCGACGTTGTATAGAGATGGAAGATTTAAGAGGTAGATTGAACACCTTACTTGGGAAGTCCCTCAGCGTGCTTCGTACCCTTTCAAATGCATGGGCTTGCATATGAGCTCCAACCTCAGTTCAGCCCAGGTTGGCCTGATCAGACAAAAATATTGATATAAAGCTGTTATAAAACCAGTCAAGTAGTTTTGTGACATTACAGTCATGGAATCCCCTTCACCTGCTGACAACCTCCGCATGGTGTCATATTTCAGTTCGGACCGTCAACGAGTACTGTCAGTTCATGGTGGTCGCGGGATGCATGCAGACATTACACAGGGCAGGCGGATACTACATACCGGTATTGCATACACGCTACGAGATACCAAGAACCTTAAGTTGAACATTTCTCTGCGGCGTTTAGATAATCAACACAAAATTCCACTGCTAAAAGTTACGCATTTAACAATCGCAGGAACCCTCGGCGGTTTTTATTTTTCTTCCCATCTTTTGAATGCACCCCAAAAATTGAAAATATATGACCGCCATTATTCTCTGAATAGCTTTATTACAAATATAATATTTAAGTACCGGAAAGGTTCCTGTTTGGCGTGATTACGTATCTTGTACTCGTCAGAAGAGACGAGCAGGCACAACCTATAAATCCTACCAAAAGGAGGTTGGAAGACAAATGTTCGCAGCATTATCCCAAATAATCATGAACATAATGTGGTTGTCAAAGCAGAACTAACGAACAAATTGCCTTCGAAGATCACTTCAGCGGACGCTGTGTGCAGACACAATTCTACGTACACGTGCATGCCTAATGAAAGATATGGAAATGCGGGATTGACATATTCACAACTCCATTACATTACTAGTATACCATAAGGTAATCTGCCCTTTGCCTATCCCGACATGCATACACAGGACACATTTTCACGATCTTGGTTTTTCTCGTTTCAAAGTGGTAACTTTCGCATCAAATATGCCCCCGAAGATGCATAATAATCGTAAACCTGCATGTGAATAGCTCTCGCTATCACTGTAGGTTACGGAACCTTGAGGTGCCGTTGATTTTTGTAGTATTCAAACTTCTGAACTTACTCTATTTATGAGGGATGACCCTGGGGTTATGTTTCACCAGTACCAGACCCGGTGACATATTTTAGAAAGGTGTTTTTCTGAAATGCTTTAGTGAACCTGCCTGCCTTTTTTGTGGCTAAGTTGATAAAATCAAACAACAGAAAACTTTTCTTACGTAACTTTTCACAGTTATTTCAGTTGCCCTTCAGTACTACTCTCACAGTCAATAATTTTTGTACAGAAGCGACGACAATATTGTTGCACGATGCACCGAATTATTCCTGTTTTCTTTTTCCAACAGGTCCTGGAAAGACTGAAACCACAGACCTGAAGCAAACTTTAACGAAAGCCATGAGCACAGAAGCGTGCCGAGACCACAGCGGCCGCAACGTTCCACCGACAATACTCTGTGGAGGACATGATTACGGATCATCCTGCGATGTGAGTCAGAACGTGGTGCCTCGTCATGGTTTCGGTTGTCAGCTTTGAATAGATTGCCAGCCTTTTATTTTTCGTGATTGGACATTTATCGCGTCTCAATGTCTGTATGTAGATTTCTCCAAGTTGCTCACTATGACTTACAAAGATTTCAAAGTGAAATATATTTACTGGCAACTATTAAAACTTCGATGTAGCGACTCTATCAGACGGGACTTACACGTCTTGAAAACACAATATACCGCGTTAGTGAATTATCTAGTTACGTGAACAATAGGCAACTAATCTACAATCCAAGCTGATTCTCGGAACATTTTATATCATGCAGAAATCCCATTGTTTTAGTAATTACAGACTTCGCAGTGTACGCATAGCTGTTTTGTGCCTGTAAATTACGTGTATATCATTCTAAGCGTGCTCTATCGAAAAAATTGCTACCTGGCTCAGTACTGCGTTCGTCCAGTTCACTACAACCCAAATTACTATTGTTCATCGATTCCATTACGAAATTTAAGACGGTCTCAACTCCCACCGGCATCGTTTTCTTTCACCATTACATCTTCTTTAGAAATAACAAGGTCCTATCCCGTTGTGAGTTTAAATTCCTAGCTGGATGAGTGCTACTGGGAGAAGTAATTCGGGGTGCCAATAGCGTTGTCATTTGGGAGTACGCTGTATACCCAACCCACCTACCGTTAACTTCTCCCACTGACAAAACTATCATTGGGCGTTACCTTTGAACGATAAGATAGGAAGTACTCAGGGCAATGCCATTGAGAAGTAGTGTCAGCCGCGTGCTTCACCCTGGAGCTTGTTTAAGAAAATAAATCTTGCATAGTTGCAAGGCATGCCAGTCAGTACCACTTAGTGTTGCCAACTGGCGCTGTGCCAAATAGTACATTATTTATACAATAAGAAACCGCGAACTAGCACGAAAGACTGCAATAAGCAAAGTGCAAGTGCTCTATCCAGCCTTCTTCCATCTCTGGATTTTCTACTGGTGTGCAGTCTTTTATTAACAGCGGAGCTGTTTAAGCTTCGGCTTTGTCGCGTGCCGTTAGCACAAAAATACCAAGTAAAAAAGACTGCGCCGCTTGTAAAGGTTCTACCACCGCATATAGGGTATTATAACAGTGAAGATGGCCTTCGCGCCTCTTCCGGTGGGAGCACAAGGGGCATATGCGTAAAACCCCCCATTACTATACCATTCTAAAAGCGACAGTCTTTTTTTCGCTACTAAAACGGAAAACAAAATGACGCAGCTTGAACTTGGCCTGACGCCTTGATACTTGGCCTAGCTAAGCAAGAAAATCCCAAAACCTCACAAAACTTAACGAAACCTAGCAAACGTTATCAAAACTTCGCAAAGCCGGAAGAAGCTAGGCCGACCCCCAGCTCCACTGTTCCTCCAGACTTGCATTACTAGTGCAAGCTGCACCATTTTCTTTAAATCTCGTATACTCCATATTTACAAAATCTTACATCAAGTTTAAAAGACAAATAATATATTACTTCGGCAGTGTTACCATTTTACGCCATGGTTGTTCTTCTTAAGACTGTTCATGAACATGTTACCATGACGCGCATGTAGTCACTGTAGAAACATTATCAAAACATCGTCAAACAGTTTTGACACGAGCTACAGGCAGACGCGTTTCTGCCTCCGTGCACATAAAATTTTCTCTTCTCTGCTCCTAATTATTTTTATTAGTCGAAGCCTAATAACGTTTCTTGCGAATATCTCGAGATCCCAGAAAAACCTGGCATATTTACTTCTTTTATAGGAGTTTGTAATCCCCATCCGCCATGTCTGCTTAAGCTGACTGAAGCGTTGGGGTTTTCTGCATAGCGAGGGATGGTCGCTGGTGTCAAGGCGTTGACCATGATGAGAAGATGACACCACTGATAAATTTCGGGCCATTTGCCTCCGTTAGCTAAATGTTCTATCTTCCTGAAAAAACGTTGCAGAAAATAAGGGGCCCGGAGTATTTGGTCTACGAACACAGAAAAAGGGTAGCTATATCAGCTGTTCACATGGTAACTGTGGCGCTTTTTATGCCTTCAGCCCGTGTGATAGTTCATTTCACCAGATAGTGCAGCAGGGGGAAAGCAGCAGGGCGCTCAACAAAGTCGCCCAACAAGCGCGTCTAACTTACCGTGACATTGTAATAAGACCGGTGGGTTAATAAATGAGGCAATAGGCGTTGGGGCCCTGGAAGGGCGTATCCGTACCCTGGCTACACTGGTGGAACCAATTCGATAAGCGCCGTACCTAGGGCCGTCCTGCACACGGTTGGCGGACTGAAATATAGATGCGGTCGTTTTGCTGGAGTTCTACAGTAATTATAAAGCAGATATCGGTTACTTACCGGCTAATGGTCGCGATGTATACCGTTATATAAGGTGAAGCTGTGAATCACTGCCGGGAATTCAGCGCCCTCAAAATAAACTGGCCGTGTAGAACGTACTTCAATCATGAGCAGACACATTTTTCGACCAAATGTCTAACATTGGACACAAACTGTGTGAGTTTTAATCATTGGCTGCGAATAGTTTTAAAAGGTGCCACTCGGGCGCAGCAATTTTCGACACATTGCGCAAGGCTAGGCCCGCCAGTTTTATAATAATGCACTCACTTACAATACACCATATCTGAAAATCCATCAACGTTCCACCCATGCAGTGTCGTGATAAAGTTTAATCACCCAAGACCTAAGATAAGCAAAAAAACACCAGCCAGGAGGTCATTTTTATGGTAACTACTTTGAGGTTTGCTGCCGAGGGGGGTGGGGGAGCAGGGGAGATACAAGGAAGGTTACAGCCTCGCTGCTCTCGCCTCTTACTACCCAACAAAACTTTTAGCAAATGCCGTTTTGCTGTTCTCTGAACAGCGCCTACAAATAGGTCGAAATTTATTCCGCACTAAATCTACTTCCCTGTTAAACTGCGCCAGTTTCTGAATGGAAATATCAGACAAACGAGTTATTCCTTCGGAAAACGTATTTCTTCAAACGTTATACATATTTGCGATGTTTCCAATAAACGAACTTATTGTAAAAATTGAATGACCAAAGGAATCACCCAACTACCAAATTTTGAGCTCGTTTTTGTTTTACCATGCAGAAAAAACTACTCGAAAGCCGTTTCTAAGAGCGAAGCATTTTTGCACCAATCGTTCAAAGTTTTTCTATATCTAACTCGTAAGAATCAGGAGCATCGATTTTCTTTAAATGTGCGACCATTCGTTTCTATCGAAGCGCGTTCATCATTCGTTCCTGTCATGTGTAAGTGCAACGCCGCAAGGTTCAGCCTCTGACCATAACCTTGTTGAAGGGCGCTCCGGATCGGGTAAAGGATTGTTTATCTCCTGCTCCTCAGCGTTGTAACAGCAACAAAATATGTGATGTTCATTTCGTTTTGAGCCGCACCCACAGTGCGTATACAAAAAAACTTGCACATGCATTTCCGTAAAGGATTGTCATTGTTTTCAACATACCTTTCCCGGCTTTTTTCTCTCTAGGGTGACAGCGGAGGCCCCGTAGTGCACAGGAACAATGGAACGTGGACCCTGCATGGCATCGTGGTGGGCGGGCCGCAGCGGTGTGGCCAAGAAGATGAACCGCTGTACTTCGCCAAGGTCTCCCACTATGTGCGAAATTTCATCGACGTCTACGTGAACGCCAAAACGAGCCGAAAGACATTACGCAAGATATGCAACTTCCTCTAGGTGGCGAAGACGGTGTCTTTGTTTATTCGTATAATATTTGAGCGTGGCTTCGACGGGCATATGCATTTTTGTGTGTGAAGTGGTATTACATTTTTGCGTTTAAGAAATCACCCACATTCATTGCTAATAAAATCACCAACATCACTCGAAACTCTGCGTTCTTACTCTATCGGACACTCGTTTTCTTACGTTGGCAACCAGTAAAAATCATGAGCAGGGCAAGAGGACGCATGCTGGCTTGTTGATGCGCGACGCATCATGCAACCGCCTTATAAACAAAACCAACACACGAAAGCGAATGCATTCCGCTGTCTTTTTCTGTTGAGCTCGCCCCTTTGAATGGTTGTGATTATGATGATGGTGGTGAGTATTATGATGGCGATGATGATGTTGATAATGATGCCCTGGATGCTTTTGGCTCGTACCCATAAGGGGGGATCGGTCAAGCTTAAATCATCGACTTTACAGCGATTGAGCTTTGAAAGATTAATTTATTCTCCAGAAAAAAGGGAGGGAAACAAATTTTGCTATCATGAAACACCAAATTACCCAATCATTATAGATACCTTAGCAATTTAGCCGACGTGTCGCAGAGTGATCAGACTAAATACATATACCAATCTCTCGTAATGCCTGCCAAGAATTTGTTTTCGCAAAAATTAAGCTGAGTGGGATGTTGGAAGTGGTTTGCCCCATATGCTCAATGGGCTCCTTCAAAAGCACTTGTCGAGCTGCCAAAAAGCGCCGGCCATGGAGCAGAAAACGTTTCCGGGACCTGCAACCGTACATTAAGTTTAGAAGCAGAGAGACGAGTCTGAATTTACGTCTTTTTAGATCAGGCCTTCCCGCTTCTGGACTGTATGTACGGTGGCTCTCGTTTAACAACGAGATGGGGGCTCGGCCCGTAGCGACGGGGACGGTCCTCGGGCTTACAAAGAGAGGGGTAGCCGGCTTGCTGCCGCCAGTGTCCGAACCGCCCCTTCTCTGGGAAGATTCTGCACCGAGGCCTCAATACAGTGGCATGAATTGGGCTCGGAAGTAAATATTTCATATCAGATTAAAAATTCTGTGCCGGCACGAGATAGGTCGAGGTTCATAGCAAACGGCACAGCCATCCACTTTCACCATTGATATGACACCCTGGTTAATTTTTATCAAATCTATCTTCCAATGCGATTAGCGCTCCAACAGCTGAACATAACTGACAGCAGCAGCTACAGCTCCTCGGGTTCACTCAAAGCTGTGACGCCAGCGCCCGGCTGATGTCAATGAAACCAGCCCTCAAATACCAAACTTCCATCGGCGTTGCTGATTATGGCACCGCACAATTCGACGGCAACGCTGCATCTCAGACTCACCATTGAAACCCCTTTTGAACCCTGCTGAGAGACGACATAATATATCGCACATTGTACAATTAACTTCGCAGTTCGAGAATCGTTGATTGATTGTGGGGTTTAACGCGCCGACGCAACGCAGGCGATGAGGCGCGCCATAGTGGAGGGCTCCGGATTAATTTTGACCACCTGGGGATGTTTAACGTGCGCCGAAATCTCGTACACAAGGGCGTTTTTGCTTTTCACCTCCATCAGAAAAGCGGCCGCCGCGGCCGGGAATCGAACCCGCGACCTCGTGCTCAGCAGCGCAACGCCTTAGCCACTCAGCCACCGCGGCGGGTGCAGTCCGAGAATCAATTTTCTACAAACACTGTGGCTTGGGCACCCAATGATGTTCACGCCTGAGGAAAAAAAGTGTGTTCGTTGTTTTTCTCCGTTTATATGACGGCAAAGTGATTTAGAAAACTTCTGCCTTCACCCCAATAAATTTTAAAACTGAAGCCACTACCTTGTTCACGATTGCCTGTTGTTGATGCTACAATTGTACAGAAATACCTTTACCACAACGTAACCTATGTTTAAATCGTTAGCGTGTATGCGGGATCGTGAAAGGACATTTTGAGTATAAATTAGAATTTTTGAACGTCTAACGTTGCATGTTGAACCAACATCGCACAGTTTTATAATCAGGAGCTGCCAGGTGGAAACGATGTTAGGCTAGACGTTACCTGGGCGTCACTTCAGAAGCGGCGCCGAGCGGATTATACCGAACCTGTGCGAGAAAGTATTGGCTGCAGGTAGCGCTCCACAGCTGTGCGTATTTTCTTGGGTTCCCGTGTGTATGCCTCTGCGTGCGCGGGGAAGGGGAAGGGAGGGGGTGCTTATGTTATGCATTTTTAAGTGCCTAAGCTTTTCATGCGGATTCACCAAGGAAATCCGTCTGTCCGTCGGTAACGTTTAGTATTTGACACTCTCGCTTTGTACGAAACCACTGTAAAAGTAAATATAAACACGCTATCTGAAAAAAAATCTATGCTTAAAAAATTGCTTGTTATGCTTGAAAATTAGGTTTGAAAATTTTCAATGCTCTCATTCGTACCCGGGACTGCTGTGTCTGAATACAGGCATCTTAGTCACTTCACTTTATTAAACGGGCTCATGATCTGAAACTACATTGCCGGGTCGTTCTCTTAGGCGGCGCAAAAGATAATCGTGGTAGCACCGCTGGCTGCCAAATACAGCAGCGATGATATAGCACCTCGCCGCAGTACACAGGAGCGACATTCAGTCAAGCGGAATCATACATAATTGAATTCCCGGCGTACTAGTTTATGACTCGCCCCAGTCCAGTCGGGCTTCACCTTAGCGTCCAACCGTGGCACACAGCCTGTTCAACAACAGAAACGTTCCATAATCTGAAGACGATCGCCTTTTCTCAGCCACTTAAACCAGAAAAGTTTGGTCTCAATGTATGTCTGTTTGTCTTTTAGAAAGAGTTTATTTGACAATAAGCACAAAACCTTACACTACAAACGTACAAGACAAAGAACATACAAGCACAATGCATGCAATGGTATAAAGGCACTGAAATGGTCAGAACAATTACGTTAGTTAACTATGTGCGGTATAGGAGAAATTCTATTTTATAACTATACAACCATATATCACTGTGTCCCTCGATTCAGCGTTCAGGTTACAATTTAAATGAATACTTGAACTAGATGTTTATATATGCAAAGCATTCCCAAACAACAGAATCTGGAGATGTACTTCATACTTGTCAACATTGTTTAGCAAAACGAAAACATTAGGCATACGTATTTGACGCAAACTATGGTTACGTAAGTGGTATTCTCAATGCTCCTTCAATTAAAGCACTAGGGTGCTTGGTTTTCGCGATAGCAAATAAATAAGACACGTGAGAAAGAATGTTTTAACCAAAAAATACAAAAATGGCTAGCGCTGCAGGCCGGACCTTGTGGCGCCGTTTCAAATACAACCTTAAGTAAAGTTCTAATAAGTGTCCAGCAAGCAGTGGACCGCGGGAACTTCTAATTGACTTTAGCAAACCTCCTCTGGTTTATGGTGCGCGGAGCGAGACAAGCGGGGAAGAACGTAAGAGGTGGGCCGAGGATAAAAGGGAGGCATTTCCGCGGCAGATGCCGCAAAAGACTATCGCCTTTCGTCGACATTTGCAGCGATGCGAGCAGATAGATGGCCAATGTTTTTCACCACGGTGTTGCGCAGTGGGAAAATGGACATCGCCGAGACGCGTTACCAGCCAACGCGTCCCGTTGTCTGCCACACTAAGCCGCCATCGATGGAGAACCAGGATGCTGAAACTCCGAAAGAAAAGGTGCGTATCCGGTGCTGAAGAAACAGCAACGGGAAGAAACACAGTGTCGAGGTAGCTGCCAACTCTAACGGAGCCAAAAAAGATGAGGGCAGCATTGTAATGCATACAGACAGCGGCGCTGCACGGAAAGCCGCCATGCACCAGAAGCACTACAAATACAATCGCGTGGTTCTGAACGTCGTAGGCAACAATGAGTGCAGTTGTACGACAAACAGGACAAGGAAAAATGCCTCAAATACGCCTAATGCCACCGTCAGCAACGCGCCGACACCCGCCGTCAGAAACAACAGTGATAGCCCATTTACAAGTTCTCTGAGGACAAGTTCCTTAAAGAGGAAATCGGAAAATCGCGAAACGTCAGTGGTAGATTATGCTTCTGTATAAAGCGGTCATGGGCGGCGGGGACACGAACCGCAGCGCGTGCTTTACAAATAGGGCACGAATGAAATGAGCGCACGGGGGTTGTGGTTGGCGGAAGAGGAAAGGGAAAGGAAAGTCACGGGGGATATCTTGAGCTCGGCAGGGAGCTAACCTGCATACAACCCAGTGCAAGGGAAGGGAAGCAGAGCGGGAGTGACCGGAAAAAGTGGAGAGAGACAGAGGGAAAGAGAGAGAAAAAGGTATAAAGAGAGCTGTCAGGTCTAGAGAGCTGTCAGACCGGGCGCATCAGTCCGAGCACTGCACTCCGGGCTACAACCGCTGCGTGAGGCCGGTTGTCTCCAGGTAATGGAGCAGATGGGCGAAGACTTCCCCTTGGGCTGTCTCAGGCCCCTTCGGGAACACAAGGTCCTCCATGCACCCGCTGGGCAGGCCTCGACGCTGGAGCGCTCGGTGGAGCTCTGCTCTCGGACTCGCCTGGGGGGGGGGAGCAGAGTGGGTGCTCCAGCGTCTCTGGTTCCGGGCAGTCCCCACATTTAGGAAAGTTCTGGCGCCCGTGTCGATGCAGACGCTCCGCCATAATGCAGCAGTCGAGCCGCATGCGGAGAAGCAGGCAGCGGGCATCCCCTCTAATGCGTGCAGGCAGCGGCTCTGGTGCCAGGCCACTCACAACACGGAGGTCGGGGTGCATCGCCTTCACCATGCGGGCCAGGGCGGTGCTGGCCTCGTCGAAGGCGGTGACGTCTTGGGAAACTGGGGCGCCCTTCTAATAGGCCTCCCTGGCTCGGGCGTCGGCACCCTCGTTGCCCCGGATGCCACTGTGGCCCGGCCGCCATTGGAGCCGCACGTCGCAGCCACGGGAAGCCACAGTGTGCAGCTTCACTGCAAGGGAGCGCTCCGGGTAGCCGCTGCTGTTGATGGGCTGGTCGGCTGCGTGCAGCCGCAGCAGGGCAGTCCTGGAATCCGTGAGGATCACCGCCCCTGTGTGGTTCTGGGGCCCCCTCTGTCCGGACCTCTACCAGAGTGACGTGTGCTGTGTGTGTAGTGTGGTGCGCGCGGACCTGCCTCACATAATGTGGGGGTGTGACGAACACAGAGTGAGGGGTTACCCACCGGAACTACCACAACATGTCGTGCAAAATATGAACTCCCCGACAAGGGAGCTCCAACTCATTGTGATCCAGCAGCTGGAGACAGCTCTGGCCAGGCAGAAGCGCGGGCGGCTTCCCGATCACGTCAATGGTCGGACCCCCCAGCGCCGACGCCTCCGGCCGGACGCGGCCCTGTCTCCGGATCGGCTTTAACACCAACAGCCGACGGTGAGGGCGGAACCCTGTGCGGTGATCCTTCTCACCAATAGTGCAGGATAACCAATAAAAGTCCTTTCTCTCTCTCTCTCTCTCTCGAGGAGGAGGAGGTCGGCGGCCAGGTGCAGCGCTGCCAGCTCCGCGCGTGTGGAAGAAGTGCGGAAAGGCAGGCGGCAGTTCCGGCTGGCTGCCGGCTCAGGCACCACGAACACATCCGTCCCCTCACCCGTGCTGGGCTTGACGGAGCCGTCCGTGAAGAGATTCAGGTAGCTTCTCAGCTCGTCTTGCAGCAAGGTGGCCGCCTCGTGCAGATGGCCTGGGTTGGTGTGGTCCACTTTTTGCGGACCCCGCGGAGGGTCGTGGTGATCTGCAGGGCCCCCCCGACGTCTGGTGGTGGCGGCTCTAGGCGGGGTCGCTTCGGCATCTTGATGCCCTACCCGAAGATAGTGAACAGCACTCCCATGTTGGAGTTGGGCCGGCTATGGAACCTCTGCAGGAGCGCAGCCCCGTCGCGTGGGGTCATCAGGCGCTGGATGTGCCGCAGCCCCGTCTGCCAGGGTCGCATATCGATGGGCCAGGTGCCCGCCTCTGTGTAAGTGCCCGCCACCGGGGACGTGGAGCGGAGGCCCAGGCAGAGGCGGATGGAGCGGCGCTGGTCGATCTCTAGCTCCTGCCAGCGTCAAGGTCTCAGGTAGGCGAGTGGAAGCGCGTACAGCAGAGCTGCGGAAGCCATGCCTTGGAACATGCGCTGCGCCACTTGGTGTGAGCAGCCATTGCGTCGAGCCAGAAGCTGCCGCACCCCTTGGAGCACCCGTGCGCTGCGTGCCCGGAGGGCCTTGCCGGCCGGCCGCCATGTGAGCCGGAAGGCGATGAGCAGCCCCAGGTACTGCACGGTCAGCCGCCAGGGAAGAGGCCGTCCGTTGCGTGTGATGGGCGGTGTTGCCCGTCGAGCCCTGCATCTTCCCGGGTGTAGCATAAGGGCCTGTGTTTTGGCCTCCGACAGCTGCAGGCCATGGCTCTCGAGGAAGACTGCAACTGTTCTCAGAGCATCCTTAAGGCACCTCTTGACTGTGTGGCAGTATTTGGTGGGGCCATGAGTCCAGAGTGCCACGTCGTCAGCATACACCGCCACCTCCACCGGGTATCGCAAGCCTGGAGGGATGCAGTATGGGGAGGAGCCAGCACCAAGTTGAATAAGAACGGGCTCAGCACGCTCCCCTGTGGCACCCCGGACCGGATGTCTCGAACACTGCTGGTCGCTTGGCCGACCCTCACCCGCAGTGTCCGGTCACGCAGGAATGTCCGGATGTAGCCTCCGAGGCTCCCCACAACACCCATGCCATCCAGGGCCTCCAGTATGGCCCCGTGGGCTACCATGTCGAATGCCGACAGCATGTCCAGCAGGAGCAGGAAGGCCACGTCCTTGTCGTGGCGGGCCTGTCCCAGCATGGAGATGATGTCCCCCGTATATGCGCTCAACCTCGTGGGCAAGCCGACAGTGCCTAGAGACAAGCCAGCGGCAAAGCAGTCACAACGGAGCCATGCTCCTTTTCGTGGAGGAGTTCAGTCGGACATTAATGTTTTCACATCCACAACTCATAATATATATCTTGGATGGCCCCGGAAACTTTTGTTGGTCGCTCTTCGGCATTCAGGTTTTAGAGCAACGTTTTACGAATCTTCTCGGGCGTTTTCACCGTCGCTGTAAACTTGACCGTCTGTTCACCGCAGCTGAGCCGTGCCATGGGTAACGCATCAGATGACTCGCCGGCCGAGCTCCACCGACGGCCGCGTTCATCGCTGGCTTGGCGCATGCGCTCTCCGCAACTGGTTCGCACCTGACCCCGTGACTCTCCGCATACATGCGAGCTTTGCAATGAATGAGTGTGTGGCCACGGGCCATCTTCCCTAGGCTCCAAGCAGCGTCTGACGAATACGCGGATGACGCCCGGCACGCCGTTTCAGTTTTAGTTTCAGTTCAAGTTTATTGTTGCTCGGAAAACATCGCAAGCGGGACCGAAAGAGTAAACAAAGTCATGCTTTGGACGAATATTACAATATTACAGCTAAAATCAAAGGTTAGCCAAATAAAACCGAGGCTTAACCAGGCTAAGCCAAGCTTTTGCTTTTCATATCCAAGGTTGGCTGAACTAAGCTGCAGCCTTTTCTAAGTGCCGAGGCCGAACAGGCGAACAACTCACACCGGATTTCAGGCCGAATAGCGGCACCGTAGCACCACGGCATCACCTTCGGAAATGTCAGCAGTACTACCGACAGCATTCAACTGCAATTTTCGCCGAACTGTTTCCAAAGTCACCGCGATTCGCCACCTTTTGTGGAATTGCGATGGCCTCAAGAAAATATGACCAAACACCTTGCATGTGTCACCACTTTTCAATAATGGACAATACCAACAGCGAACACGATAGCGACATAGTTGATATTATGACACTTCGATTGCGAGGCGGCCATAATACCACCTAAATAGTTGTTTCCTTTCTTCTTCCCTGCAGTCCAAAGGCCATTGTCAAGCAATTCCTACCCCTCCTTCTTGGTGGAATGCATGTGTGCCTCATTATCGACCACAAAACATGCGTCCAGTAAAGTCTCACGTGCCATATTCATTTACCACCACACAAGAACGTCATGGAATTGTCGGTTATTCGCAGTATTAACCCTAATACAATATATATGAGAAAACATCAACACCAGTACCCTTCAGAAAGAGGGTGCTTTGGTAGTGTGGAATCGTTAATTATCGTTGTTCTAAACGGCACTGACGGCAAAAAACATCGAAAGAAACAGTAATTTGCTGTACTGCTTTGCAACCGCATTAAAAACATTTAATTAGTTTAAGCCAAGGTGAACGCTGTCAAGTTCTGAGCAGTGATTCGGTAGAAGGCCTGTGGCGCCCTATATTGACTAGTTTCAATATCAGCTTGGCGTTGATACCGAAAGTAGTAAACATAGGGCGCCGCAGCCCTTGAAAATGCCCATAAAGATGTACTGGATTGAGTTTTCATTTATGTGGGCTATTCATGCGTTAATAATGACATTTTTGTTATTTTATACTATTGTGCAACACATGTTGTGGGCGTGTCCCGGCCATCAAGCATTCCTATCAAAGTGTCTCCCACCCGGCGTCCAACGGCTTGTGGACTGGGCAACGCCGCTCCAACCCGCCACTACACGGCAGAGGCTCCTGTCTCTGTTGGAGTTCGCGCGCTCCTCAGCCGTCGACTGCCGAATGTAACCTTTAAACTCCCCTCCCCCACCTTCCTTTGTTCCCCATACTGACCGACGTGTCCACCTTCTGCAATAAAGTTTTCTTATGTTATGTTATATTATTGTGCCCTTATTTGTGGCCTAGAAACGGCAGCGTTCGTGGCAGCGGCGCAGCGCAAAGATTACCCAAGCATTTTGCATACTAGCAACGTGTGCCTCTCTGACGCAATGTGAGAGGCATCGGTTTGGTAACGCGAGGGACCCAGGTTCAATCCAGACCAGTGGAAGCGATTATTTTTTCGAAGCCTTTGTTTACGTGCATGACGCCGTGATCCCGGACGAACTACGACAAGCCGGGCTCCTTACGTACTCCGCACTTAAAACAACAATAGGATAGCAAGTGTTCCGTGTATAAGTTCCTTATCTGCCAAGATTCTGTGTGCCGCGTGGCATAAACTAGCATACCGCAGCACCCCAATAACGACGCCATAGAGAAAGAACGAAACCCTTTGTCTGCCGTGTGCCGAATACTGCGGCCTTCCCGCCTTTTTCAAAGCGACGCTGAGTGGAGTAGAAAACAGTGCCTAATTACCATATCATTGTAGGGACACCATCATCATCGTAATCATCAGCGCCACATTCATCGTCAGCGGTGCCGGGCCAGCGTCAGTAGTTCCACGCGCCACACGCGAGAGATCAAACACGAGTACGCACCTGGGCGCTAGCTCGTCTTCGCCGGTCCCACTTCTGACCGGGCCTTCGCTCTCCAAATAAATGTAGGAAGCCACATCAACCACACCAACCGAGTCCACTTCCTGCAGCATAATAACCTATCGGATGCTTATAGTCCAAGTAGTAGTGGTGATAGTAGAGAACTTTATCTCGCGGATAATAGGTCTGTTTGGCTAGTCTATGGGCCCTAGAGACAATTTGGCAATCTTTTCCCTGGAGTACAGCAGATTCTAGGTGTCCAAGTCTTCACTGGTCCAAGTCTTCACAGCTCCGGAAGAGAAGACAGGAGGAAAGAGGCTGGAGGGCTGGGCGGGTTCTATAGGGATGTGTATTAAGGTGCCTGGCTGAGAATAAAATCCACCTTCTGTGGGATACTGGGTTAAATTATAGGCAATGTAGCCATTTGGGGTGAGAAAAATTGTTCCTGTGAATTGGGCAACAGTACTTTATTTGTAGTGCAACATGTTAGAGAGAGAGAGAGGGTGATATTGTCACAGGGCGTGAGCGTGCAAGCTATGTTCCCACTTGCTTCGCTTATTTACCCGCTTTTTAAACAAGTTGCGTTCGAAAACAACGCTTTCCTTGCACTGCCCTCCACATTGATGGTAACATGTCTGTTATGACTACTGTTGCGTCTTGTAGCGAGTTGTAGCGACCGCAGTCTGCAGGTAGCGGGGCCGGTCGCCGTCGCTCCGTCGAGCCAGGACTAGGGGAGAGCTTAGAGCAAACTTAACAGGTTTATTTACATTTTTACAGTGAGTTGTCGAGATGAAGACAGAAGACAGATCTTGGCGGGCCGCAGCACGCCCTTTTTGTTGACCCCCGATTCCTAGTTCCCTAGGTTAGGGATCCCCATACAAAACAATGCGGACCAATGGTGATGTGTACGTTCCTCGCTGTGAAGCACCGCCCTCGGGTAGGGACACGCCTTTCAGGTATGTCGGCAGATGCACAGCACACGCACACACACACACACCCTTGCCACTCGTCAGGAGCCTGTAGTAGAGGGGAAGAACGGAAGACGCGCGGGCGCCGCGTATCCTTTTGGTGTCTGCCGCGCGCTGCGTTCCCAGGGAGCCTAACAGCACAGATTAACAAGGTTCGTGGAATCACTCCGGGAAGGGTTAATGGCTTGACCATTGCCACTGCCTTCTTCGCTGTGCTGCCGCCGCCACTGGGTCCCATTGTCCGGTCGTCGCCGTCTGGGCTTTCACGCGCACACGCGTTCAGTTGCTTAGGCCGGGGGAAGACCGGCGGCTCCTTAATCCCTTTTGGGGCAACAACACTCAACGCCGCTCAAAAGCCGCTGTCAATCAGTGGCCGCCGCGGCGTCGTGTCGGCCTCCTTTCGTTTCCGTCGACAAGCGGTGGGGTGGTCGACCGGCGGGCGACTGACCCGCGCAAACATGGCGCCAGTGAGTCATAACACTACGCACCAACAGGTTTGTGGGGGCAAGTTTAGCCTAATGCTGCCCCGTTCGGCCCTTAGGGTCTGTGCGTCAACAAAAGAAACGTCGATATTCGACATAAAGGACATGACATCATAATTTTGGAAGCTGAGATTCCAAGAAATTGCAGTGCCAATTAAAACATCGTCGTTACGGTAGTCGGTGTGAAATCCTGGAACTACGCATGTTGTTTAGACTTCTGCCACTAATTACATATAAGCAAAGTTTGTACACTTCACCTACGCAGTTGAATTATTTGTTATAGAAAACTAACTATACAACGCAGCAAATGACAAGACAGGAAAATTCACCCGCCGCGGTGGCTCAGTGGCTAAGGCGTTGTGCTACCGAGCACGAGGTCGCGGTTTCGATTCCCGGCTGCGGCGCCCACTTTTCTGATAAAGGCGAAAAGCGAAAACGCCCGTGTGCGCGAGATTTCGGCGCACGTTAAAGATACCCAGGTGGTCAAAATTAATCCGGAGCCCTCCACTACAGCGCGCCTCATCGCCTCCGTTGCGTCGGCGCGTTAAAGCCTACAATCAATCAAGACAGGAAAATTCACTTCAGTGTCTTTTTACGTCCCTGACACACATTGGCGTCTTTATATTTCCTCTGGTTCCCAAGTCGCGCACATCGGGACCTGTTAAGTTTGGAGGGAGGTTCCGTTCCTCACTGTGAGCCGTTTTTCATTTTAGATTTTCAGGGTTTAACGTGACGAAGTTACACCTGCTACTGATTACTGAACACCTGGGGATCTCTAAAGTACGCCAAAATTCTGAGAGAAATTTTTGAATAGTCACCCAGGCATTAACTACTGGCGCGAGTCTAGGCACTTTTAAACACTTCTCTGTAATCTAGACTCGGTCACCCGGTTACAGTTCTTTCCCTGTCGCTCTTGAAATACCGTAAGCAGAAAGTGCTTGCTGTAAATAAAGAGTGGCACAATCTGAAGAACGGTACAGGGCATGCGGGTGCTCTGAACCCTTTCGCAAAATTATCGAAGCGTCATCACTGATATCAAGAACTAAACAGGCTTTTCAACAGAGAGCATTAGTTAAACAGGGCATAAAGGCAAGAAAAATTCAAGCCATTCCACTCAACGTGAGCAGTCGGAATTGATTCGCCAAAATGGGCTGCAGTGACGTTATCCGCTCACTGCTACCATCCATCGCGCTTTTTTCGCCTTGTCTCCCTCTGATCTTAATGAACGAAACGGAGTTTTGTCCAATTTTCCCGCCTCAAATTTTCCCGCCTCAAAAGTTCAAATTCCCCGCCTTCATAGTGCTCGCGCATACCCTGCCTGAAACTGCACCACCGTGCGTTCTGTTATTTTTGCGCTTGCTTTTCCTCCCGCACGTGCCGGCGTTGCACTGCCATTTTTGTTTCGCTTAATATCGTAAGAACCAACCAAAACAACGTTCCTAACAAAATGAACGCGGGCGCTGCCGGTTAATTACGTATATCTTGCCTCAAATATACCTGCAGTTTTCTTAGCGCTAGCGGAAGCGGTTGCCGAGTTTCGAACGCTTGTGACTATATAAACCGCTTGGCTTTCGAAGCCTCTGTGGGATGCCGCGACGACAGAACGCCATGTGGCTCTACTTGGGTCCCGCGTTTAGACGGAGACAGATACAAAAAGGGACACGAAGACCAGCGAAGACTGCGCTGGTCTTCGTGTCCCTTTTTGTGTCTGTCTCCGTCTAAAGTTGCGCAAAAATTACAGCCATGAATTTAGAATACCAACTGACCCGCCTAACCGTGTTATTGTGGGTCCCGCGAGCGAGCTATGATGACATGGCGGGCCCCTAAAGTGCTCTGCATTTAAAACAACTGTCTTCAGTTGCAAAGAAATCGTCTTTTGGCACTCCCTCAACTCCATTCCAGCCACGAAAGACGGGCAAAAGCAAGAAATGCTCAAGAACTTTGAAATTTCGCTATACAGTGACGTAATATGGGCAGGAGCGGAGTTATATAAATCAGCACTACACATGTAGTTATCGGTGTGTTAACTGTTCCTTAACATTCAAGTGATGCAATCAAACGGAAGTAGAGATTACCCTACAATCACCCTGACAAATTTCCTAGCGGGGGCCGTCGATCACACAAACAACACTCTGCGACACCATATAAAAATTGCCGGAATATTTCTGGGAAATCGCCACTGCATTATGTGTTTTCTTTAATACCTCGACTATTTCTCTGAAATTTGCGATCAAATTAGCATCAATATTACCTGGACAAATCGGTCTTTTTAATGGCCAATTCGGCCGAAACGATGGAAGAAAATGACCGAAGAACAGCACACCAAACATGGCCGACTGCCCGAAGAAACGATGTTTCCTTCCTCTTGAAGGTATCTTGGAGCGACGTTTTGCCCGGAGTCCTTCCCGTCCAGGTGCTCACACATCACCGGCGGTTCCCCTCATATGTTTAAGAGGGGGAGCGGGAGAAGGTGGGGGAGTACACCCGTGAGCTGTCTTCACGCGCTCACTAAAATCTTACGTCCTCTGTACGGCTACTCACACTAAACTTTTTTACACCCTTTTTTGCGATAAGGGTGTAAACATATTTTCCCGTGGCTAACGCCCTTAAAAGCAGGTGCTGCAAAAAAGGAGTGTAGAGATGAAAAAAGGGTGTTGAGCTTAACACCCTTAAAAAGGGTACTGAGAATGCTCAAAAACCTAAAAAAAGGGTGTTGAATGTCACACCCATTTTTTAAGGTGATGACATGCGCAGTTGCAATGTGAATCGACTGAGAACGCAGCATTCAACACAAACAGTCAATACGCACAAGTTACACTTGGAACACATATGAATTGAGCAAGAAAACCAACGGGATGCAAGCGGTACAGGGAGTACATGCTTCCTTAGTAATACGTGTGCTGTACTTGCTTTTATATCCAGCAGAGGAAAGCCCCCCGATCGAGTCGGTGGACTTGTCGCAAAAACATATTTTAGTGCTAATTTTGGAAGTATCGATTTTACTATGAGAATATGGAAATCAACAAGCGGGTTTGCAAATTTTTTTAATTACGAAGCAGTTTTTGTGTTTCATAAATTGTAGAATTTTACTAAATGCGAAACAAATATTCCCGCCACCTCAACACCCCTCAAAAAGGGTGTTCATTATTGCAACACCCTTTTTCCCAGAAGGGTGACGGTGAAAGGGAAAGAGGTTCCCAGCCTGCACCACATATGTATCGCAGGGAGAGAAAGAGAAGCGGAGGGGGTAGAAATATGGGTTGAGGTAGTGGTACAAAGGTGGTTGGGGCAGGAAAAGGAAGGGGTAATGGGGAAGAGAAGATAGATCAGCGACCACCGCCCGGGAATGGGAAAACTATTAGCGGGCTTTTTTTTTGAACATGAAAAGAAAATTTCCTTGTTCGAAACGAAAAATCAGAAAACTCTACAAGTATTAAAAGAAAAATAACAAACAGTAAACCTTCAGAACACTTCGTTCTAAAAATTGATCTTCACTATCTACTTGGATCCTTGGTAGACGTCTTGTCTTGTTTGTTACTGTTCTTGAACTTTACTTGATTCTTCATTCTTCGATTAGGTTTGTTGATCTTGTTCTTCATGATTTGTTCATGACCTGACTTGACCGGGTATATAGATCTGCTACGCCTGATGGTTTGTGATTATGTGTTGTTGGTGTTCTGCTTGGTTTCCTTGTGTTGTTATGGTGTAAGAAGGGAATGACTGGAGATGTGGGCGGAGGAAGCCTCACTAATATGGAGTTTCTGCTCCATCCCCGTATCATATCCCATCTTTTATATTGTCGTGATTGATCGTGTTGGTGTTGTGTTATGTTTGGTCTATTCCTATGCTTGTAGAATGAATTCGTTAATTTTTAAAACCATCTCATCTAAAATTAATCTTGTTTCCTCTTTCTTAATTGTTTCCGGTTTTCTGTTCTATAAGTGTTCTCTTAGTTTTTTAACGAGTCTTTTCCTTTCATTTATTAAGAGTGGGCATTCTGTTAGATAATGATCAAAGTTCTCTATATCCTTGCTACACTTGCATGTAGATGCCTGTGTTCTTCTGAATCTTGAAAAATAAAACGGGAATCTACCATGCCCTCTCAGGGCTTGGGAAGAGTAGGAGTTTGTAGCAAAGTGGTCCGGAAGGGTGTAAAGCTACAAGTTAGGGTGTTGGAAACTAAGAAACAGGGCGTAAAGAAAAAGGGTGTAAGAAAAAGGGTGTAAGAAAAGACCGCCAACTAAGAAAAAAGGTGAAGAGACCTCCAACTTAGGCGGCATTTTGTACCTGTTTACACGGGTTGACTGAACATTTTACAAGCAGGGGGTGTTTTGTACCTTACGATGTTTAATGCAATATCAATTGGCATAATTTATTACCAGTGAAGTTCGTTAAGCTTGAGCTAGTTTCGGTGGCGTTAGCAAAAAAATACAAAGAAAAAGAACTGCGGCACCTGTAAAGGGTGCACCACCACAGATAGGGTATTATAACAGTGAAGTCGGCTTTCGAGCTTGTTAGAGTGTGAGCCCAAGGGGCTTATGCGTATGCGCACCTCTTACTATACCATTTCAAAGGTACTAGTCTTTTTTGTATTCTAAAAGACGAAAAAAATTGCCGCAGCTTGCAATAGTCGTGCGAGGCTGGAGAAACAGCATACCTGGGGGCCGACCTAGTTTGTTTCCCCCCTGGATCCCCTAGTCCCCTAGCAGTGGTGGGGGGGGGGGACACACTGGAACAGCCTTGTAAAATCCGGTTAAACTTGACTTCACCCCTCAGGGGTCATCCTAGCTCAACAAGAACATTGCAAGCTTAGCAAGCATAACAAAACTTAGCAACACGAGAAGAAATAAACCCGCCGCGGTGGCTCAGTGGCTAAGGCGTTCTGCTGCTGAGCACGAGTTCTCGGGTTCGTTTCCCAGCCGCGGCAGCCGCTTTTCTGATGGAGGCGAAAAGCAAAAACGCCCGTGTGTACGAGATTTCTGCGCACGTTATAGATCCCCAGGTGGCCAAAATTAATACGGAGCCCTCCACTACGGCGCGCCTCATCGCCTGCGTTGCGTCGGCGCGTTAAACCCTACAATCAATCAATCAACGAGAAGAAATAAGGTCGACCCCCCACTCCGCTGTTCTTTTTTTGCAACTGAACACCTATTTTACACCGTTTCAACAACCTGCACAAAGCCAAGCGTGTTGCAGTCGGTAAACACCCTTTCAAATCGGTGTTTCGCGTGCCAAAGCTAAACTTGGGGCATGAGGTGCACCGCATATGGAAACGAGCGATCATTGCATACGAGCGATCATTTTTTTTTGCGTTTGAAAATTTCGTGCGAGTAGAGAAGTATATGAGGGGATGTCTTCTTCTTTACAGTGCTATTATGCATCCAAACACAGCCTTATTCAATGAACAGCTGAACACCTTTTCCACACCCTTTCAACACCTTAAGAAACACCAAGGGTGTTGAAGTTGATCAACACTTTTTTTTTACAGAAAAAGGGTGTAGAGCTAGAAAAGGGTATTGAGATTCAAGAAAAAGGGTGTGAAGGCCTCCCAACACCCTTTTTCCACACCCTTTTAGTCAAAAAGGGTGTAGAAGAGTACTGTGCTGGATGAAACGCTCAAAGTGCGGCTTGCGACTTGCGCGACATAATAAGAGCATTCTAATTACACCATTTGCATTGGACAAGTAGCAAATGATGTCCCCACTAAATGTCAGCTCTGATTGGCAATGCGTATACAGGTGTGTGCTGAGTTATAGTAGCCGATAGAAGAAAGAGGCTCAAGCTGTAACAGTTTATAATAACAATGAGACGACAAGCGAGCTCTCCAATTCGTGTTTTCGCAATCACTGCAGCATAAAGAGTGTTTAAAGAACCATGCAGACAAAACACGTTTGGTTAATTCTAAAGATTGCCTCGTGAGAACCATACTGACACCACTTTTGGCACACACTTCGCTCAAATAAGCTATATAGTTAGGAAAAAATAGAAGGACCATGCGACCCACTAGCTCATTTCCCGCAACAGAACCTATGATGTCATATGTGCCCAGCTGCGCAATTGGATGAGGTCGGCAAAAACAAACGCAAATTAGGCACAGCTTATAAGCTTGCCGAGCGAGCTACTTGCGCTTAAATGTCATGCATATTCATTTTGTAGCAGTAATAATGGTGCGGTAAACAATGAAACTTACGAGAATACACGTAAACACAGAAGCACCGATGCGCACTGCAGCTGTTGGTACTGGGCGCGCTATGCTTGTTTTAGCTGCACAGCACTCTGTCGCTTCGGAGTTGCCTTACGCGACACTGGCCGACTGGCGTAAGCGACGTTGTCTTACGTGAGCCTGTTCGTCGAGAATACCCCATGTTTCACGAAACGATTACTTCCTCCACTAACAAAAACAAGCCAGGTGTCAATACGGTCAAAAACAAAGCAACGGCAGACGACAGTCCGTGATGATGATGATCGATGATTGAGGACTGGCGGCAAGCAACGCTGCACAGCCGAATGACGCAGTGGAAGTTTGTTTGAATACGCGCACTTATGACTTCATTGCTGACGTCGCGAAAACGCAATTTGGCGGTAGAATCAAAATTTTAATTTAAACTGATTAATTACTCAGTCAATACAGCATTATTTTCTACTGTAGAAGTGCTATGGGCACTATAAAACACGACATTTTTCGAATAAAACGACCTTCTATTTTGTCCGCATGCCCCCTTAAGTGTTCTGGTAGTTTTGAGCTGTTTTCAGCACAACACGCAGGAAGATTTTGGATAGGTACTGAATGCGTGTGTCAAAAAATCAGTTACATAGCCGCTAGCGAGAGAGAGGGAAGGAGCCCTGCGCAATAGAGATATGGGTTGCGCATATCTCTGGTCACTGCCTCCCAGGGTGGTTCAAGTTTCAGCTCCACTACGTCAACGCCGGGTCAAGTTCCGTTCTCGGAACTTGCGATTAGCGCTCCTCGGCGATTGGCGCCACAGGATTAAGTCGAAAACGCGTTCACAGGCGAAGGAGGAGCACACAGGGGGTTGCTTTGAGTTCCCCAGTCGCTTCGCAACTCCGGCGTACTTATTGGGCTTGTTGACATAAGCGTTCAGCGCCCTTGGCCATCGTCATGAATTTGTTATCACTGACGACAGCAACACTTTTCGTGGTTCTTCTTGGCAGTAAGACTGTGTCATCGCAAGAAACTGGTAAGCGTCACTTGCGCCATTGCGTGCTTTTGTTGATGCAAACGCGTTGGGCTGACCTTTGCTTGCAGGGGATATGGGTAACGTCCGGCTCAGACTGTTGCGCGCCGGTCGTAATATTTTTAAACCATGACGTCATCTCACGCCCCAGCCAACAAATTTGCAGAAACGCCATTGTCTACTGTACAGCTTACGTTATGTCTGAGGCGTCACTAGACCGAACATCAAATAGGGGAGTTTGCGCATGTTATGTACATATTATCACAAAATCTCCCTCATAGCTTACGCAAATGGCTGCTTGCCTATCTAAATAGGCTTTCGAAAGCGAGTGATAAGGCTGTGCAACCAAGGATATTGGGCAATATTACGTCCTCCGTTCCGTTGTGCTTAGATAATGGATGCCGAAAGATTACCGGTATCTCAGGTCACAAGATGAGAGGCGCCTGCTTGATGCTAGATAAGGTCGGTAACTGCATAGCGATTTCCGCACATGACGGTTTGGCGAGTTTTAGTGCTGACTTCCCGGCTACAAGACTTCAAACTTTTTATTATTAAAACAGCAGTTTCTGCGCGCTTTGTGACCACGGCTTGCAGTATCTATCTTTTTTACGGATATGTTGGAGAAACAACTCTGATTTTAAACTATATTAATTTGGTGTTGCGCATTCACACCGCTGTAGAAACCGTACGCTACAGTTCAAACGCCACCAAAGCCGCTCTCATTATCGTCAGCCATCACGGTGAAAACAAACCTATAAGCTCTTACGTGCTACTGATGTTAGAAAAAATGTCTTTTTATTGAGCTATATGCACTATTGTTTGCTCCTTATACGTTTCGGAATGCGTGTCAGTACAGAAGAAAGTGCAATACGGGATGTTTGTTAACCGCATTCACCACATTTGCTCAGACAATTGGCGTTGCCCACTGTTAGGCGCATTTTGATGTTACCGAAGCCACAAAAATTTAGTGTAAATTATTTCATATATTACTAAATAAACATCACAGCAGAGTGCCACAGTGCCACAATACCGTCGAAGTGCTGAATTAGAAAGCACAGTATTTCCCGATTACCATCTGTATGACCGTTATTCAGTGATCCACTACTGACTGCCGATCGATGCTTTTACAGGGAGCGCCTACAGCTTAGCTATCCAGGCTGTTCATGAGCAAAGTATCCCGGCTGTGACTGTGCATGAGCAAAGTTAGGGGGTCAACTGTTTTGCTAGAATTCTTCAATCTTCACTGCAATTCCCAAATTTCCTTGAATTGCGACTCATGTTTTCGCACATTAAACCTTTTATTGGGAGCTTTCAGGCAATGCTTATAGGCACTCCACACAATCTATTGTCACAGCGGTCCCATCCAAATTAGAAAAATTCCCGCCTAGTGAATAGGCTTTGTGCTGCCAAGCGTAACCATTTGTGTGGCATGACTGCAGCTGTGAACCAATAAGAGGTATCGAAGAGATTGAACCATTGCCTTTATTGGTGGCAGTGACTTCAGACAGTCATTTTAACTCGTCTAAATATAGGCGATAAACCGTTTGCGTTTACAGCAAGGATGCCAGCAGTATTCCCCTAGTATAACAATTGAACTATCACGTAAGAGAAGGCAATGTTTTATGGACTGCGCCGTCAATACGCCCAATGCTTTGTCTTATACGCGGACAAAAAAATCGGATAAGAAAACAATGTTATGATTTATTTTTATGTCAACGAAGTTACCTCTTGTCTAATTACAAAACTCCATTGTTCCGATAGCCCTTTGTAAACATACCTGGTTTACACGTCTAAAAACACAGATTTTTACTTTTACTGCTGTGGTTCACTTTACAGCGACAAACTCCTAGAGGGCAGGTGCAGTGATTTCCTGATGAACACAAATTGGAACAAAATTACATTACAGGTTCTTCAGTCTATTCTCGCTGGTGTTTTTTTTCCCTCTTTTGAAAAACTTACAGTAAGCTGTTTTTCGGGATCCACTGGGCACAAACATCATTGTACGTAAAATGCCCAGAGGAACTGGAAGATGAATTGCATATCCTCCAAGGTCAATCTGTGACGTATAGCGAGAGAGTTTGACTTGTTTTATCTTCCTATAGTGCCCCTACCACAATTTAGTTCTGTTTATTACCATCGTGTAATTCGTGCTCAAATGAGCTTTGTTTTCTGGCAACTTCTTGCTATTCATGTACCTAATTCATACAATTCCAAATGTCCCCCCTAACATTTTTTTACAGTAAAAATCGAAACATTGTGTGATGTGTTTGTTTATTAGTTTCCTATACCCCGATAACTACTAATGTCACTCATTTTACACAAACGCAAACTGCTGTTCAACATTTTTTTATCTATAGCGCGATACTTTCTTGCATAAGGCAATGACTACCCCCTGAAGCACAGTGCTCATGTCTCGAATAAACCGAGCTCCGTTCTTCCAAGTCAAACTCTAGAAGGTCTAGAAGAATGACAAACTGAGTGAGTTGCTACTGGTTCTTCGTAAAATACTGCGCAGAAACACACACACAACAGAAGACGAAATGTACCTGTGTCGTATGTTTCTCCTTCAGTTGTTCGTGTATCTGCGCAGTTTTTTTCTGAAGGGTCAGGGTCAATAGGGTTATCACAACTGAGTCAATAGTTTAAACGTATCGTGTTCCATACGTTTAGTGCGAACAGGTGCGCAGGTGCCAATTGGTAAGCAACCTCAAATGGGACAAGTGAGCAAAATTATGGTGCAGCAATTCTGCAGGCATGCTACAAAATGGAGAGCATGGATCAGGGTACGAGCCCCGCACTGTGGGCGCCTTGTTGGCGCAGCCAGCGAATGCGGCCGCCCTGTGATCACCACGGACAGTACAAGGACCTCCACCAGTGCTGAGCCGCACGACGCCGATCATGGTGTGTGGCCCTGGATGGCAGCGCTGCACCTGAACGCACCCTCACAGAGCCACTTCTGCGACGGAATACTCATCGGCCCCCGGCATGTTCTCACCGCCGCACATTGCTTGCAGTGAGTGCACATTCGCTCCATCTCTGTTGTGCGAACAAACGTTGTTTAGTAGGCGTTTTGTTGGCATTCTTCCCGTGCCCACTCTTGCTGCAGCCGACGTTCATAACCAAGTTCTTCAACATAAACCATTTTCAGAACTCCGCTCGGCATCCAGGCCGTGCGCGCACCCCTGCTTCGTCGTTGAAGCTGAGGAGCAAGTGTATTGGCGTGGAACCTAGCGGACCAAAACTTACTTCACTAAACATTTACTTATTAACACAAGCTAATCAGATAAACTTCCATTTAAATTATAGAAACATTATATACCCTATTGCTTGCATACCTGTTTCCAATGTATCTCATTTATTACTTCTGGCAGCAGCCGCAAGCCCATGAGTACAATTTCAACTTTCTGTCGACAGACGGCAGCCACGGACCCATTTTGATACATGACGGTTACGGGAAGTTTCGCAACTGTTGATATTGAGTAACTCTGGTTCAGACCTCTCTCACGTCCTCTTAACAATCAAGTCTGGTTCCTTTCCTCACCGCAAGGCGCCGCCAGTGCAGCGCTGACCGTACCCTTCCTCATTGCAAAATTCCAACTACAAAGGTATAATGCTGCTACAAAAAACTAGAGGGACGGCAATCGCGCAGCACTACTACGCAACTGTCCTCTCCAGAAGGTCAAGCTCACCCAAGAACCTTTCAATCTTGATCAGAACATCATATTGTTTCAAACTGCGATGTAGGGGCTGACGCTGTGATATTTTAAAACGCTCGAGATTATTCGTATACCAGCAAGAAGGCCCTCTGCCTCAATGACAATCCGCAATGCAACGAGAAATCTAAGCACAAGGGCAACGCAAAGTTCCGCTGCGCACATAGTTACGGCAGCCACACGTGTTGCTTTGCCTATTGTTGCAAGACTACGCCATGAACTTTGATTCACGAATAGGCGCTACATTTCAGTTCTACTTGCCCGTTACTTTTCATTGCTAAGCTGCGATTGGTATGCCTCGTTTTCCACTCATTTATTAATATTCGTAAGACGTCTACCTACACAAGCGGCTGTGACATCTCTGCGAGGACCAAGATTTCACAACATGTGACGCCACAACCAAACATTTCCTCCGATTGCTGCCGAATGCAGTGGGACTGAGGAAAAGGCCTAATCCCACATATCTCTTACATTAAATGTACTAACTTCAGTGCCGAAGGAGTGACGTCCACGTGTAGAGCGCTAATTGCTATAAAGGCGGAAACTTAGGCTTCCTGGTGTCGAGCATAATAAAACCTCATTACTTGAGTAACTACATAGGAACAAAAAGAAGAGACACTGGATGACCTCATACGTCACTTATATTCAGCGTCGTCCTGAGTCTTTCTTTTTTGCCCCTGTACAGTTATGCTGGTAATCCCACCGTACTTCGCTGGTTCGCACTTAGCTGCCACTGCCAGCTTTCCCACTCAGCAGGGCGCCGCAAAGGAGACAGAATCACACTGCGGACTAGACAAACCAAGCAATTCGAACAATAAGACAGTAACGTTCGGAAAAACTATAATTTACAGAGTGCCACCAAGCCTCGACACTTACGAAGTTACATGATGCCTTGCTAAAGTTTCCCAACCCACCGAAAGTCAGAAATATAGTATAATTGGAAGGAAAAGCAGCGAGCGCACGTATCCATGCCGAATGCCTGCTCAACGCAGAAATGTGGGCTAGTTGGTGAAGCGACTTCGTCATTGCAAAAATCGGGACAAGACGGGAACACAAGAAAAAGCACTTACAGGGACACTTAGCGCTTACCCCGTGTAAGCGTCCCTTCTTGTGACCCCGGCTTGTCGCGCCATTGGTTACCATGTTGAAGTCGACTGCCCGTTCTTTTTGCCTCCTTGCTGTGTCCTGTACCCACCCAGTAATACACACCCAGCTCATGTAAAGGGACGCGCATGCATCATATTCTTGCTTTTGCTTGTGGATGCGCGTTGTTAATGAAGACATAAGCAAGCATTGATGGAGCCTGCAGCCGGAACTCCCTGTTGTCCTGGTAGAATTTTGAGTCCCGGCGAGTTAGGGCGGAACAATTTAAGCTCATAAATTTGCCTATAGGAGTTCTAGAACCCTCCATGATTTGTGCGCGCGTAAGAGTTCGAAGCCCATACTACTTCTGAGCCCCTACGAAGTGTCAACCTGCGTATATGTTAGGTCGCAAGAGTTCTGAGTCTGTATAAACTATGAGTTATAGGAGTTCTCAACGCATATGGGTTCTAGTATAATATGCGTTTTCATCCCGTTTGCGTAGTGAGCCTACGACGAGTCCTGAGGCCATGTGACTTCTCGGAAATTCGATAGCTCGTCCCGGCCTGCCAGGGATTGAATAAGCGCATATGAAAGTAAAAGTGTTGAAGGTGAGCTCGAGGGAACCTCGCGTTACTTTTCAGTGCTCAAACTGAGCATGAGTGATACGTAATTTTAAAAAGCGGGTAAGGAGACAGCTTCATTTTCTCCAGGGTGTATCTGATTGGTGATTTGTATAGCATGTTCCAATCTTACGACTGTTCCGTTTGTACTTTAGAGAGTTACACCAATTATCCGAGTAAGCAACTACAGCACAGGGTAACCCTCAAAATACAGCTACATCAACGCCCACAAATGACACATCAACACAAAGTAGTTCCTTCAATATTTTTTGGTACTATTGGAGCTTCTGCTTAATTAGCTGTTGTGCCACGTTACTGCCCTGGGGAAAGGAGCAAGAACAGGACAGGTGGGGAAGCAGCGCTTTCTATGGCGGCCAGATAATGTCAAAATCATTTGGCCTATAGGTCAATCAGGCGGCATCTGTCACGGGAGAAGAAACTGCGCGGCCGCCACAACCGCCACTTCACTGCGCTGCCCGGAATGAATTATTGTCGCTATTATTTCGCACATCAGGTGCCACTACCCTCTCCACACCTAACCTACAAATCACCTGTCAGACGCTTTTATTGTACCGTTACTACATTTTTAGATCGTCGTCACAGTTTGTAGCAAGCCTCATGCACAAGGACAGTTTCGCAATCCTAAGTCGTAAAACATACCGCCTCCAGGACTGCGGCTTCACACCGTCATTTTGCAAACCGCAGACCTCTGTGGCCGCTACACAACCTCAGTGGGTGCCACGGCGAGCAAGCGCCGCACGTGTAAATCAAGTCAAACATCTTCATCGAAGTTGAAATCAATAACCGCCATCGAGAAAATTTGTTGACAAAACTGAGTGCGATGTTGTTGTGAAAAAAACACGTACCGTATACTTGCACACTTTATTTTGGAGGTCTCGTATTCCCAGTAGTACTATTGGCTTGCGTAGAGAACTGTATTGCGGTTTCTTTTGCCAGTAAAGCAGTCTGGATTATTTCTGTCCCAGCGGCAAGCTGTCCAGCGAGATTCGAGTCCACCTTGGCTCTCACTTCACCAACGTCAGGCTACCTGGCGAGCAGGTCATCGAGGCGTCCCAAATATGCCTGCACAAACAATTCCGGATAGGACAAGAAATGGTAAAGATAAATGCCACAAACTCGATCCTTGTGGTAGATTGTTTATTTACTAGCCTGACAATGCATGTACAGAATGTTTCATTGTTTTGTCACATACGAATGAGCTCACCACAATATGATGCTATTCAGACAATTATTTTAACTTTTAAGCGCGTTGAGGACCGAACTTAAGTTTTTCCATAGCCCCTTCAAAACTACTTTCGTCTTGCGCTACTAAATTCTTGAAGTTTTTCTCGCTTGCTCAGTTGTTGTGGTTTGCAAGAAATGACCCGAGTCCGTAAGAGCAGACTTTTTGTTCCATATTTGAAATTTCAAACGTTGTACCGCTGTGAATACTTTTAATAGAAAAACGGATTCCCAATCCCATAAACAGTGGTCTCCTCCAGCCTTTATCGTTAAACTAAACCTAGATATGCTTGCTTCTGATATTTATAGATTATCCAGACTCTGGGGAGAAAACGCACGCTCAAGTTTTCGGGACTAGCGAACCGTGTTTTCATGGTTTTATCAAGGAAGGCGCGGCTTGATTTCGTTGTGCGTCAAGAAATGTTGAGAAGAATATTGTTCTCAGGCAATTAGGTTTCTCAAAAATTATGCTAAGCGCCATTCACTAATAGGCGAACCACTTCGCCCACCATACCTGTGGAAGGCTACTCACCGGTTGTTGACGGCAGCCATCGACTGGCGCTTTCTAAATAATAAGTTTTTCGGTAAATGTATTCAGCAGTGTCCCGCCTCACAATTTGTTTCTCCAACCTTGCCGTTGTAAACGTTCCAATATATATCGCATAGCTTTCTATAATGCCGCGAATGTTCTGCCGCTCCGTATATATTCTAGCGGTATCTTTAAAGAATGGCGAGAAATAACACGCAAATTATACGAACATTTTCACGCAATTGATATATGGGTCGTTGAAGGAATGTATTAATGATTGCAAAAAATGTTTTAAACGTTCTTGTTTTTTGCAAAATACGATGAAGGAAGCCACATAGCGTCCCAGTTTGTCACTTTGTGTGGGACTCCCACTGTCACTAATATGTTCGAACCTTCGTTTACACCAGGGTATCTTAACACGTTACGCGTAATTGTTTCCAGACAAGCCCGCTTACCTTCCTGATATTGTTGTGATATTCTGCTCGTTGCGGCGAAGGCGTGATCTTGCGTGTGTTCCTGTGCTTTGTAGCCAATCTATTTAAGGTATGGCATTGACGCGTCTGTTACCAGTGCCAACGTTAAAGTTTCGCTGGGTGCAACGATAATATTTGCAAAAAACAGCAAACCTGGAGTCTGACTTACTGATTATCCAAAAAAACACACAGAAACTAATAAAGTCTAACCTCGTTATAACGAAGACTGATATAGGGAATTATCGGCTATAGCGAAGTAAATACGAACTTTGGTAGGTCGCGCTTTATTTCAGTGACACTTAATATTTTTATAACGAAACCGAAAGCGCGAGAGTCACGCCCGATGTCGGCTATAATGAAAAAATACTTGATTCACGCCAGGCTCTAAACTGTAAAGCTAGCTTTAAAAAGGCAAAAGGAAGAAAATTAGAAGATAACAGTTCGCAAAACTACAGTCGAAAAGGACATTTAATGCGCACACACTGTGGAAAACGTCCTCCTGCAATGCTGTGAAAAGCCGCCAGACGAACATCACGTCCTTCAACATCACATCCTTCAAATAAATAGGAGCGCAGGCCTGTTTCGACACGCGAGCTTTGTTCTGTTGTAATTTCACGTTGTCATGTTCCAATCTATTTAGTTTGAATTGCCACAGAGACAGATGAGGATTACCTTGTTACAGCGTGTTCGAAGCCTAGGATAATGCGTGTTAGTATCTAGGATTTTTGCGTGAGCCAGATTGCCGGTTTCTTAAAGCCGATTGTTACCTCTGCGGTTATAACGAATACCGGATATAACGAAAAAATTTATTGCCCTGTTACTACTTCATTAGAACGAGGTTCGACTGTAATGAAATTTTACTCGGTTCCTATAATGATACGTTCTTTGAACAAGTGCCGCACACTTAATTGCATAAGACGTAATTATGTCGAATGACGCTCGATATAAGATACTCCTTTTCTACTTTCTGGCATGTAAGAAGCCAGACCAGTATGGGCATCCATCTCATCCACTGATCTCCCTATATTGTTGAAACTTTTATATCAAAGTTGCCTAAAAAAGGTACACGGGATTGATTCTGCTCTTGAATACAAAATGAGGGGTATACGTATTCGCTTTCATTTTATATCTTTCAGTACGACATAGGCATGCTAAAACTGAAAGAGGAGGCCTCCTTCAGTCGCACAGTTCAACCCGTATGTCTACCTGGCAACGATGAGGAGATTCCTGACAACTCGCAGCTCTTCACAACTGGATGGGGAAGCGCACCGCAATGTGAGCTAATTTCAGCCCTGGAATATTAAAATAAACTGCGCACCGGCTTCGGTTTACGCCTTCGGATTATTCAAAGGAGCCGTACGCTTCTCAACGTAGCAAATATGTATTGCTCTTCCCAAATTAACAATGATGCTTGCGCCTGATAATCACTTTCTGGAACGCGTTCGTGTAGGTCAGGCAGCCAAAAAACTATCGGCATAAGCTCATTTCTAAGAAACAATCGCTGTAATGACGTCCCGTGATAGTTATGTACAATTTATTGAATGCAACAACATTTATGGATGAGGTAACGGGTACAAGACATGCCAACTACGCACTCCCTGACCCTTTCGGGTGAATTGACCTCCGCAGTTATTCAAAAACTGTCTCCCTCCAATCAGCGGAACTCCAGCGTCACAAGAGTTTACAACTACGAACAGACACCTTACAAACAAAGGTCGGCGAGATGTGAATGAATGACGTTTCGTCTTCCTTTTTATGCCCCGAACAAAAGAAAACTTCCACACGGCATTTAGGTCTGCTTAGGTGTTTGAAAGCGAAAGCAGTTGGTTTCCTTGGCTATACTTGTCGAATACTCATTTACCTGCTACATCGAGTGTAAGTATCTTTATTCGTTTCCCTTTCTTCGTCTTCTTTGTGCCAGCGAGATTAGTCCGTTTAGTATAGCTGCTGCACCTGCCTTATTTCAAGCCTGTCCTTGTGGTGTGACAAGCAATTCCTTTGTGTACCTCGTACCCGTAATATGCTATAGATGCTTCAGCAATGTCGCTTCCCCAGCAGGAACCACTCATGGGGGATATTTTTCTTGCCGACTGTTTCTTTGAGGAGGAGCTGCATGTATGGAGCTTTTACGCGACCGAGCCCTGCGTGGCCGGGAATCGTGTCCTTTGCACGCCGGATGCCTGAATAAAGTTCCATCTCTCTCTCTCCATACCGTCGCCTAAGTTTGAATTTGACTTCACAGCTAAGACAAGTGGCTTCTATGTGACCAGACCAATACATTTATAAATACTGATAAAACTGAATAGCAACACAAGGCGCAACACCTTGTGTCCCTAATCGTCCGATTGATGTAGACATAGATTAACTTTCTGGTAATGAAGGCCCTGTTCACATTTCGTGTGTCCGAGTTGAGACAATTAGCTAAAATACATTTTCCCTGTAGGGCACCGAAATATGACTCGAAACATCGTCCTTTCTTATAGGCTTACCATCATTCCCTACCAGGTATTATCACTTTGCTCGAATTTTATTTGCCATTGCGTCAGCGGCAGCGGCCCACCGATGAACAGTAAAATAAGACGTATTTTGTGTCGTAAGCCACATATTAGCGCGTACCTTGAAGCAGTAACCAGTGCTCGAGGTGATTATGTCGAGCACTCAGCGTCCCTTCCACGACACACTTATAGGCCCCTTCAAATGCCCATTATCGCAGTGTATTTCAGACTGCGTGATGAAAAGCAGAATATCTAATTTTTCATGTGTTCAGTCATGAGAACAGTGAGAAAACCGAATAAACGCTGCGTCTGTGCGGTAGTTTTGTGTTGGGCATTGCCCGTGTGGCCGAATTCCCAAAGTTTGTTATTACGCTAAGACAGCCAATACTTCACACTTTATGCTGTTAAATCATTCATGCGCAACTGGGGCAGAATTTGGAATTTCACTTTGGAATGGTAACAGTGCACAATGCGGAAATGAAAAAGAAGGCAGACAGACACGATGCGACCAAACGAGCCAGGCGATAAATGCGCTAGGTATGTCAGCAAGGGTCGAAGTTGCGCGAAGTACAGCGAGGGAAATATATTCACTTCTTTGTGGACAATCCCCGAGCAGGGCGGCCAGCGTTCGCGGAGTATTACGTACACAAAAGCCAAAAAAGAACAACTTGGTATCTGAATATTGCTCCTTGCCGTACAAATAAAACACATCACGAACTTTTGTATAATTGGTTAATCATAACTTTTTACGTTCGCGACACTTTTAAGTTTTTTCTTCGGTGTTCGTAGCATCGTAGTTTGTTTTGACGATGGGAGGATGGGTAAATTATTATTTCACCATTAATGTATTTACCATTTCGATTGCCATTACAAAATTACTGTAAAAGTGGGGTAACGCGGACCAGTTGGGACATAATGATTAAAGAGAAAAACACTGCTAAAGACAGGACAAATGGCAGCGTTGACTGCCAGCTAAAGATTTATTTAAATGAAAGGGGCGTTTTAAACAAGTTTATCAAAAAGAACATATACGAAAAATAATTACAGTACTAATAATTATAAAGTGACAGCTAATCTACTTTTACACCTACTCCAACGAAGGACTGTTGATGCAATTTTTTTCCCTTTTGGTTTATGACTAATGCTTAGAATATCTCTCGCATGCACGTCTTGTCTTCCCTTTGTCCTGTTTGCACCGCTGTTTTCTGCTGAAACAAAATTACTGTTTAATATTGAAAACTTACCCGTTTTTGCAGGTTCCAACTGTTCCCGGGCCAAAACGCTGAAGCAGATGACAACACATGCTATAGCGAACAGCCGCTGCTTAGATTACTTCAACAAGACTGCAGATCCAACAATCCTATGCAGCACAGTGCAAGAGGTGCCCTCACTTTTTGTAAGTGCCATCAGACTCCCGTGTGCACAAAAAATGAAGCCTGCGCCCATCGAGCCCCCCAAGTTTTTACGGCGTTGGCGGTCTAGGCGCCAGTTAACACTGTAGTTTTAGGGCTATGGCAGCTGTTTTTGTCGATAGAAACGTGACGTCACGATAGAAACATCGACAGAAACCTGACATAAAGCCCGAGATTTTCAGGAGGAAAATTTTGCGGGCACGTCGTTTGTGTAACAACAGTTTCCCTTTGCAAGCGACCTCAATGTGTTTCTCGTATCCGCGCCAGTGTGTATCCTAAGGGAGGTTACGAGGCTATAGCCACACCGAGCCCGACTGAAATGTCGGAAACATTTTCAGTCGGAAACGTTTCTGGAGAATAAAACGCAGGTCTCCTTCTGCTCAACATGTACCGAGGTTCAGGACCGAGGTGCGCAAGACGGAGGTTCGTACACCAGAGGCTTATTCAGCGGCAGAGGAGAGGGGGAGCAGGCAGCAGAGGCCTCACAATGCCACCGAAAAGGGGTGACTAAATTTTCAGGCGCAGAGTTTACGCAAAAACCGAGCGTAGGTCCACTTCTGTATATCACGATAGATTGCATGCGAGGGAAGGTAGAGCGGAAGTCGTGGTCATCTATACAGGGTAATAAAACTTAAGTCGGCCACTCTTTTTTAATTGGGCGCTTAGATCTACGTGGAGACAACCCCTAAAGTAAGCTTATTCACCCAGGGGGACACAGAATGGGGTCGTATTTATAATGTTGGCGGCTTAATTAACTTAAATTGAATAATTAACTGTTTAGTTGCTACAGTGAGCAGGCTTGTTTGTACAAAAAAGTTGGACCCAATCGTGTTTCTACATGGTTTCTTTTGGCAGCATTCTTTAATTACATTCGTAATCTAAGATATCGAAGTGCGATGTTTAATTGCCCTCCCCAAGACTGCACATGCAACACAATTAGGACCGGGGCAAAGCTTGTCCCTTTTGCGGCGTGTCAGCTGTGTACGGTGTTGTCTACACAGTAGACCTCCACAATAGGGGGGTCTATGCCTCCACAACGGGGTGCGGTACATGCAAAAGTGATAACTGGCACCCTTTCAGTCTTGGCTTGCCTAATTGCAAACTGCAGCACTCGGAACCGATATCGAAACACGGAACCGAGCTGCCTGTAATGATGGTAGGAACGCCACAGAAGCGAGGTGCATTGCCCCGGTCCTCATTACCTTGCATGCGTAGTCTGGCGAACGGCAATTTAATTTTGCAGTTCAGTATCTCGAAGTACGGATGCGATGGAAGAATTCTGCCAAAGGAACCTGTGTAGAAGCACGATTACGCCTAACTTTTCAATACAAACTTATCTGCTTACTGCCGTCACTAAATAGATAATTATCCAATTTTCTACATATCTACTGAGGCCTACAGGAATAATTCATGCGTGCTAATTACGCAAGTAAAAATAAAAAAGGACGTTTACGCTGACAGCGTATATGTAGAGCGAACGACGGAGATAGCCCAAGCCGTCCCATTACTTAACCAGAGAGAAGACATGAAGTCAACGGGAATTGATGAGAGTGATGATAATGAGCGAACACAATACATCGGTACTGTGTCTATTTAAATGTACCCTCGGCGACAAGTTATGAATTTATGAAGTTACAATGCCTTCATCATCGGATTTCCTAAACTAAAATGTAATGCACTCCTATTACGAACTCTAAGCAGTCCTACGTATCACTTTGCATTTTTTTCTTACGAACTTGTTAAAACAAACTGCACCCTCATGCGCACGTCGTTTAGTGTGCAGTGTCCCGTGATAGTAATTCTCAGTATAGTGCCAATACAACTGCAAGAAAACCTACAAATCTCGGCATCGTCGTCCACAAACTCGTATATAAGACGGATTTTCCTTTGCTCCACAGTAACTAGACAACACTACTGCACTACTCGGAAGTCGCAGCCAACACATTCACTCATTCAAGGTTATTTCGCAGAAGAGCAGCAAACAGTTTTAAGACTGAGCCAGCTTAGGTTGATATTAAGGCTACATATAAGTAGCTGAGTAATGTGCGTTAGGATGACGCGTTGTGTAACAGCTCTGGCTGTCAGCACAGCCCCTCCATTGACTACCAATCACTGAGCGAGCCTAAGGCACGGAATAAAAGCCAGAATTACACATCTATTTCAATGGGCCCCCTAAGTCATATACAATACATGATTTATTTTATGATTCTTCCTCTTAGCACACGACAAAAACACGCCTGCGTAACACGAAAATGCCGGGCCATTTCAACTAACGTGAAAACTGAGGACGAGCGAAGCGTGCAGTGTATAAGTCTATTCAAACATTGTAAGTTTCTCTCTTGCCACGCGGGGTGAGCGCATTGGGTGCCGGAGAAGAGCCGGTGGGGGAAGCAATCGCGCGCTTGCAGAGGCGGTGGCGCCGTGTCTTGCGTCGAACCAGATTTAAGCAATGAAATCAGAGACAGACTGGCCGTAAGTTGTCTTCGTGTCACACGCCGCAGCATGCTAAGAAGTATGTTAAGACGTAGCGCGAGGTGTTGGGAAACGACTGTCCCGAGGTCCCTTTCAGAACGCGTTTTTGTCCATGGAGATGATACGTTCCAGAGCGAGGCCTCGAGAAACGAGAGTCTCGGTATGTTCTTTTAGTAAGCGTTTTTGCCCACGGAGATGGAACGTTCTAGGTACAGACGTTGGAAAACCAGTATCCTGTGTGTTCTTTTATTACGCCTTTTTTCCCGAAACATTATAGTGCAAGCCGTTGTGTTCTTTTAGTACACGTTACGTTCTAACGCGAGCTGTTGGACAACAAGTGTCCCGGTGTTTTAGTACCATAACTACATGAGACGCCGGCAGCCTGAGTCCCTAAGGTGCTTCGCCCCTAAAACACCGCTGCTGCGGCGAATGATAAATGGGGTCGCACGCTTCCGGTGTGAGGTAACACAACACTCGGAGGAGTTTTCGTCTGTCTACAGTCTCTGGCACTTCTTGATTCCCTACCCCTCAAAGCAGAAACTGCTTCGCGCTTAAGGCACTAGGTCCATTCCCGCGTGCGGCTGCTTGTTCATATTGCCACATTCGCTGTTCCGACAGGATTTGCGATACGTCTCGGTTATGCAACGAGACATCCGGGCCATGCGCTGGCAACTCCAGGTGATAACGGGAATTCCCCAACATGTTCGCCGATTTGCAACCGACCGAAGGGGAAGGTGATGCGCAGAACATGGTTGGCGATCGTGTGCTCCCGACTGGCAAAATATACCACTCCCCATCGCTTGCTTCCCCGTCACAATATGCTGTTTAAGCTAAGTGAACAGCTCCTAAACTTATCCGTCAAGCAAAACTAACGAGAGCGACCTCGCTGTGAGTCAACAGCTTATAAGGTTTACGGCAGAAATGGGGGATTCGTGTGAATTTGGTATATACGACAAGCAACGCCTGCTTTATGTAATTGAAATGAGCACCAAGACCTGCGTGCGTACTTACTATAGAAGTTCAACGCACAGCCTTTTACGTTTACTGCAACATGATTCGCGAAAAACGTATGACTAGACTGCTTTCTGCTTTCCTTAAAATAGCTCTTCTAGTGGTTACTAAACCTCTGTTTCTCCTCTTGCCCTCCTGCATGCAGCCATGCGTGTCTATATACAGTTCCGGAAAACTGCTAGAACATCGAGATGTTCTTTTTGCGCAGCCGCCCGTAACGACGGGCAAGGATGCGCCAGATTTTATTTTAAAGCGAAAGCTTTCTTATTGGGGTTGATGGTGCCCTGCGACAAAAAACTAATGCATTTTTTTATATACCGGCTGGTCGATCAAAAAGATGTTATCAAAGCTCTGGAAACACGGCGCGTGCGTGAAACCGGTCTTCCACTGGGTGAAAACGGTTACTCGAAAATTGCGAGAAAGGGACGGCGCTAGATAGGACAATACACGCACCCATCATGATGAAGAGTGCAATAGTACATCGTTATCTCATAAACAACCTATTGGTATATGTTTAGATCGTTCGTAGATGCGTTTTACTGGTGAGCAAAAAAATCGTCTAAATGGGCTCATTCTTCGCTTGAGATGTGGGCGTTGGAGAGTTTGACGATCGATTTGACGCACTTTTAGCTACGGCTTTTATGCGCGTTTAATGCACTTTTGGTGTCAGAAACCTTTCCAGCTTCTCTGAACGTTCTCTCGGAAGGGGTGGAAAAGATTTTTTTTTACCTAATTCAGCTGTACTGCCCACGTGCGTGACGTCTTACCTTAAGTACTTGCAACATTCACGCAGGGTGACACCGGCAGCCCTGTGGTGGGTTTTTGCGCGCCGAACTACTGGGTGGTGTACGGCATTGTGTCTGACGGTCCGCATCAGAGCGACTTCGAGCACTTGCCGCTCATCACTACGAAGGTGTCCCGCTACATGGAAGAATTTATTCAGCCGTACCTGGATGCCACTGACCGCGCACACTTCCGTCGACTTTGTGGCAGTGGACGTTAAGGTCATGTGTTTATTTCTGTTTGTATTAGAGCTGCCTTCTATAACTTGCACCAGTAAATTTATCTTTACGTTATCAGACGGCCGAGACTTGAGGTATAGAAAGGTATATACCCCCAATAAATGCAAACTATCAGGTTGTCAGTTTGCTGCTTCTTCGCCAATTGTATACGAATGTCATTACCCTGCCCATAAGCTGAACAGCCGGCGCAAAGCACGCCTGGTTAATCATGCAGCAGCCTTTTCGTAAGCTGCTGTATTACCACGAGAGCTCTAGATGCGCCGTCTGTGAAACCTCCTGGCTGAAGGAATACACAGCCTGCAATGAAAGTTGACGGCGTGTTTCCATTGCTAGGCAACGCCCAGTTGCGTTGCGCATGCGCAGAATGGCCCACCTGCTTAGAGACATGAAGCCGAGCTAGCAAGAGAGAGGAGGGCGAGGGCCAGCCCTTCGTTCCTGGAACTGCACTGCGAACTCGCTTGGCTGTCTCTCCTCGAAACTGTACGTGTTGTGCACGTGTTCAGAGGTATTGGTGCAGTCATGAATAAAGCAAGACCATCAGCTCAACGCTCACTGGGGCGCTGTGCGAAGAAAGCAGAGCAGCAATGACAGCGGCCGCCACGTTCGGGGCAGTCTTTGCTTGCTGCTGCACCTATAGTATAGATTGTTTGCATATGCATTAACCTAGAATAAGGTTTGTGCTGTGAAAATTCCGTAGCTGATTCGTGCTTACGTAACTGCCTTTAACACAACTATAACCTTACCTAAACAAGAATAATCAGGAATAACAGCGCCCCGCTCTGACTCTAATTTCTGAATCGCCGTGGTAAACAACTCTAATTTTTGTCGGCCTCTACACCGTTAATCCCCAGGAAACCAAGGAAAATCTGGGCTGTTATACTCATTGATCACAAAACTTCACAATACAGCGTAAGATGTCGCAGAGGCAACCCTTACCCCACTCGGGAGTTTCCAGCACCAGCTGGCGAACGAAGACGAAATTGGAAGTGCCCGCAAGCGCCGTCACGGTTGCAACGCGTCGACATGGGAGGTTGTAGTAGTGGCACACTTAAACGAAGATGGCGCTTTCTGGGATGTTAGCACGTGAGGCTGCGGCTGCGCGCTCTTCGCTTGCTGTGGAAGCAGTGCGCATTTTCTATTTTCTTTTGTATTTTGATGTGTCACACCTGAATTCATCGTCTGTCCGAAATAATTTGTCTTTATCTGAATTGAATTTAATACCTGGTTAATAAAAGATAGAGCTGCTAATGTTTCTTCAAATAAAACCTTTTAGAAGACATAGGGAAAAAAACAGAACACATGTTAATAGCAGCCGATCGTTGGAGCCACGCTCGTGTCTTAATTAAACGTGAGGCTTGCCAAGGGTGCCGCCTATTGGTATACTATTAGCAATATCAGGGACCAACAACGCTCACTGCGCTGCCGACGTGCCAACCACAAACGCTATCACCTGCCTCACAAAATCTTGCTTCATAGGTGTCCAATAAGCCTACTTTCTAAACAAAATATTTACTCAAAAATTTCACTGGCTTGAAAAGACTACTTCTTTTAGACAATTTATGCGCAAGCTGCACAGCTGTAACCACAACTCCAATATTACTTCCATAAGCAAAACACCGCAGTAACACAGCAAGCACACCAGACTGAAAAAACCGGGGGAAGAGAAACAACTGTTCCAATTCTTTTATTCAGACGGGGTCGGGGAAGAGACGGAGGTATTGGTGCTTGATTAAATCAGGATAGCTTACACAACTTGCTAATTTCCTTAATAGGAGTCTTAGGATTTGTGTAAGGCAAAATGAACTTCTCCATGTAGTGGGCCACATCAGCAAAGAACATTGTAGAGGGTGACGCCCTGGCAGCAGTCTTGGGAACACCGATGACGATGCCGAAAATGGTCCAGACGTCATTTCGGCGATGCACCACTGGACCTCCGCTGTCACCCTTGAGATGTAAAAAAAATATGGGACTTTTCTAGAAGTTGTTCCTTGCAGCTTTTTTAAAGGTTATGAAATCTTATTATGACATATCGTCAGCAATAAAGCAGACCGATATCCAAACACTGTCATTGTGAAGCAGTCTTGAGAGGCGATTAGCCATTAGCTTCCACTACGTTGTCGCTCTATAATCGTTCTTATGCTACAATGGCAGCGCAATTGGCAACACCCGAACAAAAAAATGTCTTATCCATAACGTTTAATTTCTCTAGGTAAAACTTTTGTGGAACGTGGAAGAATTAGGCGTGCATCTTGTAAGACGGTTGCCTACCACTGTGATTGGTGATGCCTACGTTGCTTTAATTTATTAATTCGCGAGCGCAGTTATTGGCCCAAAAGTAATGTTTCTATAAATCATCGGCGTGTACTTTTTAAGTATACACCTCAACAAAAATCACTCCGAATAGCCGACTGGGACCCTCTTTCCCACGAATTGTTTATTTTGGTTTTACCTGCCTGTAGTCAAATCGACTTAAATGAGCCGTCAACTTGAACCACTAATCATATTTCGTCAAAGGGATTTTCAAGGCTGCTTGCCTAGAAAGCTTTCCGCCTCCAGTTTTGCACGTATTCCTTGTTTAACGAAAATGGAAACCTGGTGAACAGCAAATAGATGTAACAAAATGAAGCTCGCCAAGCTAAAGCGAAGAAGCTGCAATGACCACGCGTGATTCTTTTGGATGAGCGAGCAATATTACTTTTAGAGATGTAGAAAAGCATGTCAAGTCGAAAACAACCCTCAGTGACAACGGCATAAAAGCTTCTTCAACTAAAAAGAATAGCCCCCATGCATATCAAGCCACCTAGACGAATTTTTTGTCTCTCTTGAGCGGCGACACTCGCTTTTTGCTAAAGTCAAAGGGTTACATTATTAAAACGAGCAGTCCCCAGCAGTGCTAAATTGATGTCCCTTTGTCACCCTTCGGTGTAACCCCTTCAAGCAGAACCGTTATTATTTGGTAATGTGAGCATCTGGCTCGCAAGCCTACTATTAATAGAGAAGGGAATATGGCTGGTCACTTAGGGCCGGGGCTTGTGCCCCTTCTAACAATTGTTGCAGCGCAGTCAGCAATTTCTGTCCCCAATGCCACCGTTCAACCAATGAAACAAAAGTCTGTGAACCATAATCAACCCGGCGAAAACGTAATGCACAAAACTTCTCGCGCAAATCCTTCAAACTAGAAAAATATGTAGAAATTCCCGAGTAATAATTGTCGAATAGAGCGTGAGCATTCCTTTCGGGCGTTAATCTCTGACCGAACACCTCTGCGTTGGCCTGGGGGCCCGATAAGCAAGGCATTAAAGGGTTTTGTTATAAGTACTCCACATGTCCCGCATATTGACGCATCCTGTCACGCGTTGTCCGCGTACAGAGGGACCAATTTTTGGGAAGCAGTCGCCTAGAATGATAACACATTTAAAAAATTGAGTGTTAATTTGATACCGCGCTAGTTGCCAACATTTTCTTTTGTGAGGCTCCGCTACCTTAAGAACCTATTTATTACGCGCTTCCTTCCTCAAAACGCCGTTTTTGTAAGATACCCGAAAATGGCTTCGACAGAGTAGGAATAGCTCCTTTGTGGCGGTTAGACTGTCGTAGAAATTCTTAGCTGACTGCAGGTGGCTGAAATCTAGGCCCTGCTAGCACTTTTTGTCATTTGGAGTCATGATAGCGCTACACTCACCAGGCCAGATGATGCGTAAGCACGACTTCCGCAGAGAGTTCCCGGATATGATCCGCCTCGAACACACGGCACCACCTCTGTCAAGCCTTGCATAAGCTCTGGTGACTTCTCTGACTCAGTATCAGCTGTTGCAGAACAAAATATCGATACATTTTTTTATCACGTGCCAAATTTTATTAGAATATTATCTAAGAAATATAATTGTCACTTCACTTCGAAACATTGCAAGTGTAACAAAGTAGACTTTGTTACTCTTCCTGGAATTATTACGTGCAGCTCTTATTAAGCTGTGACCTGGTCAGATAGTTCTTTCCCTTTCAAAATTAATCAGACCAGTGATATGTAAGGGAATCAACATACGCAGTTTAATTCCCGGTAGGTTGCTCTGCACGCAAAGATACAGTAATAAGCGTCGTGCAATGACGAAGCTTTTTTGAACTGTCATGCAAATTACGTATCAACTGGTAGTTGCTTTCTTTACTTCATCTTACGGCAGTTATCTATCGCGCTGCCCTTCACAGCGGGAGAAACATAGAATATATCTGGAAAATTTATTACCGTCAAATAGTCAACACAGAGCGAAATACGAACGAAGAACAAGCGAGTACTTCTGGAGAAGGTCAATGCGAATTTCCCGAATTAATCAGACAGCGCCATTTTATTCTCTTAACGATCTCCCATTACAATGAGCACTCTCTTAGAAGTATCTCTGTATTAATATAACAAACAACCGTTCACGACGCCTACATATAGAAAGCATAACATCCAAGGCTAACCAAAATCTAGGTTACCTCTAAAGAAATTTTTCTCTCCTACCGTTGTCGCTAAAGTTATTTTCATCCACAACACCCGTTTGCCTTAATTAGATTATGCATTATCTATTTGCGATACGGCTCACACAGCCTTAATACATCCACTCAAAATCGAATGAACTCAAGCAGACTCTTTTATTATGTGATGTTATCATGGAATAGTTCATCATCATCATCACCATCACCACCCTCTCTACGCCCACTGCAGGGCAAAGGCCTCTCCCATTAATCTCAAATTATCCCGGTCTTGTGCTAACTGCGACCAATTTATCACCGCAGGCTTCTTCATCTCATCTGCCCATCTAACTCGGCCGCCCCCTGCCACGCTTGCCTTCTGTAGGGATCCACTCTGGTACCCTTAATGAGCAACAGTTATGTTACCTTCGCATTACAAGCCCTGCCCACGTCCATTTCGTCTTCTTAATTTCTACTAATATGTCCTTAACACGCGTTTGTTCCCTGACCCACTCCACTCTCTTCTTGACCCTTAATGTTACACCTATCATCTTCCTTTCCATTGATCGCTGAGTCGTCCTCAACTTACCTTCAACCCTCTTGTGAGCCTCCACGTTTCTGCCTCGTAGGTTAGTACCAGTAAGATGCAGTTATCATCCACTTCCTTCTTCAGGGACAATGGTAGGCAGCCATTCATTATCTGAGAATGCCTGCCGAATGCACTCCACCCCATTTTTATCCTTCTGATTATCTCTGCCTCATGGTTGGGATCCGGAGCAAAACTTGGCCTAAGCAGATATATTCGCTTACAACTTACACGGCCTCTCCACCTATCTCAAACCGCTGTGCTCTCCCGAGGTTATTCATCATTACTTCAGTTTTCTGCATATTAATTTTCGGGGTCACGGTTCTACTCCGTTTGTCCAGTGCGGTAAGGATGCTTTGCAGTTCGGTCCCCGAGTTACTTAGCAAGGCAACGTCATCAGCAAATTTCAGATTTCTGAGGTGTTCTCCATTAACCCTTACACCCACCTGTTCCCAATCCAATGTTCTGAATGCTTCTTGTAAGCATGCTGTGAATAACATTGGATAGATTGTGTCTCCTCGTCTGACGCCCTTCCTTATAGGTATTTTACTGCTCTCCTTATGGAGGATGATCGTAGCTGTGGACCCATTGTAAATATCCTCTAGTATTCCTACATAATGCTCGTCTACACCCTGGTTCCGCAATGGCTGAATGACTGCTGAGGTTTCAACCGAGTCAAATGCTTTCTCATAATCTATGAAGTTATTTTGGTAACATAGTTTAGTTTTGTTTGACACAAATAAAAATACCTAGGTATTCTGCAGGTTTCGGCTCGCCCTGACGTGTTTGCCTCTTTCACAAAATATATTTCCGTACCTTCAGGTTGCGTAATTCATGAAATTATTCTGTACCTTAAATATCAGCTCGACAACGTCCCACACGTAAAATACATGTACCTCAATTTAACGCGGTCATGCATCCCACATCACTCTTTACAAAAGTTTGCAAGGACTCAAACAATCTACCGAGCTCATTTCAACGTATAAAAGACCCTGTTCGTTTTAGAGGTGCTTTAAATGAGGCAGACTGAGTTCGCCACTGTATGGCTGAATTGCACTTCCTTTATTCCTCTGCATGAGTACTCTGTTGTTGTTTAATTACCTGCAGCCATTTTGTTCATTAATGTAGCTCTTCCTTCTGCACGATTCCTACCCCCAGGGGAAAATAAAAAATGAAATGAAATAAAATTTATAGCGCGATTAGCCGTGCCCCGAGAGTGATTGGGGAGATAAACTAGCGGAGCTTCGAGTCCAAAGTAGGGCCATTGGCGGGGAGGCGCTGCGCTCGCAGTATCTATGGGGGCGCCAAGTCAAAGCTGTGCCGGCTGGCTTCCCTCTGCCAGACACGTCTATCGTGCAGCTTCTCAACGCATCCGACAACCACTTGTGCGCGTTGTAACATGGAGTGAGTTCCATGGTCTCTTTTTTTTGCCTGCTGAAAGCAACTGTGAGCAGCTCCAAGCAGCTCCGTGTTTTATTTGCTCATAGAACGTATATGGCAGGACCAGTTTTGGGCTGCTTGGAGCTGGTCAGAGCTACTCTGAGCAGGCAAAAAAAAGAGACCTCCATATCACCCTTTAGAAGGCTTCATTGCCGTCTTCGCGTACAGTCAGCTATATTAAGCCCCGTTACAAATCGAACGAAGCAGTCAACGAAGTCTGCTTCGAAGAAACAGCATCGAAGTCAGCAACGATGCAGGCTACCTCCCTGTCTAAACTGCTAAGTGACCCCAGCGCCATCTTTTTGTCTACTAATGTTGCTACAAATTATCTGGTTATTCTTATTAAAATATTCAGTATAATTTAGTAGCGGTGAAGATGCTTTTGTGTAGTTTTTAAATCACATGAAGTTTGTATAATAACCGTAACATTATTTGCGAAACTTGCGGCTTGCGTTCCTCAACTTGTCTGCTACGAAGTTGTCGTCTGCGTCGGTAACCGCTGCGCTGTTCCAATTCTGCTTCTTTTAGACGTCTAATCAGGCTGATTCCCAACCGGTCTACCAAGCTGTCCGCGAATCGGAACAAAGCCATGGAGTGCGACTTGAGTGCAGAGGTGAGCAGACGACAATACAGGAGTGACCAGAAATAACGGCGATGGAATTCCCATACTGGTGGGCAACAAAAGGAGCGACACTCAGCCAATGCCGCTGCTAAAGCGAGCAAACGTGAACACTGAGACGCTTATAATTCGAAGAACGGTTGGCGTGGTGTGCTGGGGGATTAGGAGAAACACCGTGTTCCGGGCTTCTAAAGCCGAAGCAAGGCCTTTGCATCGGCCGGGTCTCATGTGATCCAGGAAAAGAAATAAATGCTCACGTCTTTAAGCGCGATTGTCTTTCTTGGGCAAGTTGACAAGAACGTTATTAGGGTAAGATATTTCCGAACATCCAAATATAGAAATATCCTAATACTTGTCAGTATTGTTGAGAAAAGGGGAAACATAGCCATCTTTGAGGCAAAACATCAATACATAACTGGTACTACTAGGCAGTGTTCTTTTAACTAAAACTAGATTTGTGCTTGACACTTGCGGGGCCAAACAGCAAGAGTCATGTTGAAAACCATGTTTTCACCGAAAATGACAAAAAGGGTTCATACCCCAGTTTAGACCTCATGGCGGCATTCCAAGTAAAACAATCATGAAATGTTTTAATAGATGGCGCCTGAGCAATAAAACGCGGGAAAATGAAACTGACTTGAGTAAACCTTCCCAGTGTTCAGCGTGGTAGTAACGATACGCGGCAGGAAGAATGTTGCAAGTGGGCGGGGAAGACTATCTTCCTCTCACTAAGTCTCCCTCTCACTAAGAGAGGAAGACTATCGCCTTTTGACATTTTCAGCGGAGTGAGCAGAAACGTGGCCAATTGCTTTTCCTAAATATCCACCAACAGACATTCAAGTAATTTTTGTACATGCGAGGTTTCTTGGCAACTAGTAGCTGCTGCTTTTATTCTTCAGCGCAAGTTGCAAGAAACGCTCATTCATTTAAAGTGGGATTGTGATGAGAAACTATGGGAAAGAAAAAATCCTCAGAATGCCTCACGTCACCAGTATCTGCATGTCTTCATCGCCGGCACTTTTGGAAAGCCCGACCCCCACCCCCACTTGTAAATCTGAGTGGACAACAGCCAGCGAACCCGTGACAAACCACAGCTATCACGTCGTCCAATGTAGACCAGGACACTCATTTGCAAGATTACTTCTGCGCTCTGTTCTCACTGTCGTGGCTTTTACTTTGCCCGAAGCAACTTTACTTTTACTTTTGGTAGTTCATAACGCTTAAGTTCATTACATTAGGACACAGCATCAGACTCTAACGGGCCCTCATATTTAGGAGGAGAATAGAGCTCAACCAACTAGCCCAATATTGAACCTTTTGGTACTATCCTCCAGCCTTGCTCGGAGCAGATGCTCACGTCACAAAACAACGCATCGAACATTCGTGTAGTTTGATAACAAGAATGAAAAATTAAAACGCACCTGCGGTCGCACCCCACCCTGTGACGTAGAGCTTCGATCCGGCAGGAAGCTTCTCTTGTTTGCTCGGAAGGCAAACTGGCGATATGGTGCTTGTGTAGTTAACGCTCTCCTGCAGCTTTATGATGGCGATATCGTTGGCTGGTGACTGTGCCATGAAAAGGGACGAAACACACTCCGTAAATTTTAGTTCTAAGCACTTCTGCCTTGCCCTGTGGCGCATCTACCTAAGACACCAAAATCACAACCCAAAGCTCTCAAGTCACGCTCTGCAATAAAGATGTTTGACTACCTCCCAAAATGCGTTCCTAAACTAAGGAATGGGGTGTTCATAGAAAACTTCCGACCACAAAACTACACGGAATAAAAACAATCCGGTCGGTTTTATCTCCCTAGCAAAACATATGTTAATATCGTGTTTTTTCCAACGCATTAAATACCTTCATGACTAGATGCAGGCTAGGCGCCAAGAGGGACTACCGAATGTACGTTATTTTTTATATAATTCAGCGACTTACTTTCAACCCGGGAGAAAGTCACTTCACAATGAGAAAAGATCTTGAGCACAAACAACAACACTTCAGGGCCTTTTCATTAGTTATAACGATGACCAGCGATGCTGGGAGCAGTACAAGGAGTGGGCAAAACAAAACACGCTTCTTTGGAATTACTGGTTAAACATACTTTCTAGTCAACAAGCCTAATGAAATATGGGAGGACTAGATTCATGTCCTGCAGGACAAACAAGGGGCTGCTCCCTTCCCTCCCGTAGAAGCCCGTGTACTGACTGCAGCGGGAATTCCACACTATTTACACCTTCACCGCGAACTGTGTTACCCCGAAAAGTAGATGAAACTCGGCACAGGCACAGTCTTAGAGCCATCTTACCGGGTGGTTGTAGTATATATATATATATATATATATATATATATATATATATATATATATATATATATAAGGTTAGTAGAGACAGAGACAAACGAGAAAGACGTAGAAAATAAAAATGAGTTTACTGACGTTTCAGGGAATGGACTCCCTTTCTTCAGAGTACTCTGAAGAATCGTACTCTGAAGAAAGGGAGTCCACTCCCTGAAACGTCAGTAAACTTATTTCTATTTTCTACGTCTTTCTCGTTTGTCTCTGTCTCTACTAACCTTATTTTTTTCACGCTCTGTGTGAGTTTTATCTTTTCAGACTATATATATATGTATATATATATTAAGGATGTCTCTAACACAACAGTTACAGCCGTTTTCTGTAACCATACTCCTTCCGTTGATGGCCATTAATTGACACCCGACAGTATTGTTACGTTTACAACTTCTCTGTGAAATAATTATGACAAGTAAATAAAACTCGCCCTAAAGGCAAAGTCGTTCTAGCGGCCTGTTTCAGTATGACTTCCTTTGGATTAGTTTGACTAAACAAGAGCTACAGCCGTTTTCTGTAACCATACTCTCTCCGCGAAAATTTTCGTTCTACGCCGATCCGTGCACACACGCTATATGTGGAAACCGTTAGGCATAGCATCGCTGTAATAACTGCGTAATAGTCGGCTGACTTAGTGCTGAATAAAAGCACAAACATGGTGATATTAATGTGATAACGTCCCAAAGCAAACTTTTGCTCGGGCGCATTCTAGCCCTGCCTTCTTTCACTAAGCGAATGCGAACACGCTACAGCGCGTTTCCGGAAGGCACGAGCGCTCACTGCCCAGTGGTACCAGCGGGCTAATTGAATTGTGCGGCTCTACCAGCTTCTTCCGCCAGTGCTAATTCTGGCGCAGAAAGAGGGACGTCTCATTTTGAAGCATCCGAATCGAAGGATATTGCCGCCTCCTATAAATCTCGCTTTCTCACAAAGCATTTCTGCACGCGACTATTTTACGAGGCCAACATTAGACTAGCCCAGTTCTGCCGTGTTGCCAAGTAAAGTTTCGTCAACGCAACCTAAAGCAAATTCAATTTACCAACCATAGCTTGATTCCAATCAACAGTTACACTTACTGTTGGAAGGCTACGTCGAGACCTTAATTTTGGTGATACGCCAAAATAGCAATTTTATTTAGCAAACGGGAATTTTTTGAGCGTCTAGGATAACACTCAGACAACATCCTTTATCGCAGTTCTGTAATCTAAAATATCATGCTGTCTGCCAAGCCATAAGCAACCGTCAACATGATTATGTCGACACTCTGCTACAAAGACAGGAACTGTGTGAAGACAATCAGAATATCAGCTAAGAAAGCTCCTCATTATGCGTTGCGGCTATAAAACTATCCGGCAAATCCGACCAGCCGAACACTCTGGAACACGAGTTTCAGTACACATCCCAATGAGGCGCGAGAATGGTCAACTCAAGGCAAAATTCCCGACGTCATGGTTGAAAATCGTGATAAGTTTATTAGGGATCTCCTAGAAGCTTTATATACCGCTAAAAGCAGAGATACCTGTGTAAGCAAGCAGACCAAAACAAGCTTGTGGGTGCATCGGTTTAAAAAAAAACTGTGTTTTCGTGGCTTCGCAATATGGTACAACGCAGCCCTTGTGCAGCGATGACTTCACGTGCTGCTAAGTTTTATATATGTAATTCCCGCACTCAAATAAATTTTGATTTGTTAAAAGCAGCGTTGTCCGTCTTTTCTCTCGTCTTTATGCCTGTATTCTGTATATATTTCCTTGAAGGCAAATTTCATTGCATAGACTTCATCCGCTCCTGCATCGTTTTTCTATAAGAAGGGTGAAATATGCGGATTTTCATACATCAATCCTAGACAGGTATGAGCCCCGGCGCCTGCCAGTGTACACATTGTTCGTGTGTTTTTAATGTGAACATTACATTAGAATCCTAACAATAAAACCGTATCCTAGAGTAAGCAAGAAATAAAAATCTTCAAAGATTTCCATCGCAAAAACTGCACCCGACTGGCGTAAAAAAATTTTGTTCTTACCCTTTTGGCACCGTATTTGTAACCCGGATGCGAACACACTTCTTTGACTTTGTAAACCACTTCTGTATCGTCCGTGGCCAAGCGTGCGTATGAGCCCAAGTGAACCCTCAGAGTTTTGGACTTCTTCTCTCTGGAAGGTCATGGTATAAAAGTAGAGACATCTCAAGATTCGCGAGAGAGATCAGCGTAAAAGGGTAGCTTCCATTCGTATCAGCACCCGCGGTCTCTTCCCGGAAGCAAAACAAATTATCGTATCATAAGTGGCATTGTAGCTGTACAGTTCAATTTTTCTCAGAACTTACAAGAACATATTAACAAGAAAAGAAAGGCACATTTATAGGTTTCACGGAGCATGATTTGTTTTCTCAAGGAATCAGAATTGAATTGACACCCGCCGCGGTGGCTCAGTGGCTAAGGCTTTGTGCTGCCGAGCACGAGCACGCGGGTTTGATGCCCGGCCGCGGCGGCCGCTTTTCTGGTGGAGCCAAAAAACAAAAACGTCCGTGTGTACGAGATTTTGGCGCACGTTACAGATCCGCAGGTGGTAAAAATTACTCCGGAGCTCTCCACTACAGCGCGCCTCATCATCACCTGCGTTGCGTCGCCGCGTTAAAACCTGCAATCAATCAATCAATCAATCAATCAATCAATCAATCAATCAATCAATCAATCAATCAATCAATCAATCAATCAATCAATCAGTCAATCAATCAAAAATTGAAGTGACCGGTGTATAAGAGCTTAGCTGAAGAGAGATTCTGGAATGGCTTGAGACAAACAAAACGCCAGTTTGTAATTTTAGCAGGGAAAGCAAGTGAAGGAAACAGCAGAGCAGTAAACTTACCCTACGCAATGCGCTGCGGTCAGCACGTGCCTGTCGTCAATGAGGGCGCCCCCGCAGAAGTGGTCAAACCGATGCGTGTAGATGCCCGCCTGCCAAGGCCAGCTACCAGGCACGGCGACTTGCCCGCCGTAGATGCGGTCAGCTGAGTCGAGTTCAGGTGGAATCGCTGGGGCTCCGCATCCTAGCGGACAATGAATATTGTGAAAACACCCGTTACCCGCGGGCGTAAGCCCCGTGTGACCGCCACCCTGCCGCCACTTGACGTATGGTTTTTCATTCCAGCGTCACTTGATGCTGGAAGGCGCATCGGAACTCGTGACGGAACCCACGAATCAAATGACTCCTACTGGCGCTTCCATACGACGCAATTCGGAAGCAACAAATATTACACGAAACTGTCTTTCGGCACATCGCTTACCCTCGCACAAGGTAAAGGAAGCCAATCAGGCCATAGCAAAATCTTGACCCGGCGCATCCAGCACTGATCACTTCAAGGCGAGCGCAAGTCATGTTAAATTGTTACATACCAGCAGCATCCCGAACAACATGGAACTGCTCCTCCTCCTTCCAGACGAAGGCACTAGCTGAATTATGACTATGATAAAAACAAAGACAACGGCGACCAAAAAAATAGCCACTATCGAATTTCCTGAGCAAGGTCGAGGTATTGCGCTTCCATTACCGCGGACTTAGCACTCTAGCGAGATTGTTCATAAATGATGTCATAGTCCTGTCCTTTACTATTTTCTGTTTTTTTCTTAACTTTCGAGAAACATATATAATGGTAAAAAGAGCGTAATAAATATGTCAAACAATCTATTCCAGTAAAAAAAAGTCCACGTTGCTGTGTACCGATGCAACGCATCCCTTCCTATGCGTTTGAAATAACGAACTCCCGAGGAGAAAAAAGCACAAAGACGCCCTTACCAGAGGTAAGTCCCAGACCTAGAGCAAGGAGGGAGGCCAATATCCCAAGTAGCGTCCACATGACGACCGGTACTGTTGGATGCCAGAAGCCAGAAACAGCACGTTTCAGGTGATGGGAATGAATACTTCGATTTCAGGCGCACTAATTATAAATCTAGGAACACGGCCTATCGGTACCGCCCACCTCGTTTTCAACAAAGACTGCTCTTTATGGAGCAACGACGTTTGCGCAATTTAGTTTTACCTGCGCCCCATATAAAGGGCCCTCGTAAGGGATTTATGTATTGTTCCCAGAAGGGTAGGGCTGATGATAATGTGACGACGATTTATTGCAATCTGCGTTCTGCAGATTGCGATCCGCGTGCGCTGTGAACGGTAACAATTAAAAGATAAAACTTTATCATCTACAGCAAAAAGAATAGACCTCGTTCTTTCCATCACGGTATAGCGATCACAGCAGCATGTCGCATTCTCGAAGGTCCGTAGTATCTTCATGCCCTATATGAGTGCCTCGCATAGGTAGAACCTCATACAATACGTGCACAATTTCTGTGCCCAGCATAATGCTGAAAGGTCAAACAGCAAATACTGCTTTACTCTTTGGGGCAATCAGCAGCTCGTCTTTCGCGAACATCCAGCGATATATTTATTCTACTATGCCCTGAAACACACCACATGCCACACCGCTGCGTCGCATCTAACGAGCTCGAGTAATTCATAAGACCCCGACCACACCACAAGGCACTGGTCGCCTTTGTTATGAACTGAGCTACACCAGAAGCTACTCAGCTACACCGCCTTCCTGGGATTTTTTTTTCACTCAGGGCCTAAGGTACGGCTTTAAGGTTTAACGACAATACATATACCCGCGTCTTATTAAGCAAAAGGCTCCACGTTGCTCGGCCCATCCTTAGGCTAAACGTTCCGACTAACTATTGTTGCGTATAACAGGGGCCATTGCGAATACACAGACGGGCGTATTGGCTAACGCTTACCTCAGGAGAATGATTTAAAACGCTCGTTTCGACTTGGCTCTCTGCTTACGCTGTGCAGTGGGCAGAGTTTGGGAAGGGAGGTCAGCTAAAGTACAGCAGCGGAATGCTGTCGCCAGACACGGTGTGCTTTCGACCGTCGGTATGAACAACGAAGGCTGCGAACGCGCGCTGTCTTCCACTTCGAAAGAAAAGCAGTGGTGAGAATACTAGGTGCGGCTCGAGGGAAAGGAAAGGGAAAGAAAGCGCACTGGGAATAGTATTAAGCGCGGTGGTGAGCTCACTTAAATACAACCCAGTGCGAGGGAGGGGGAGTAGAGCGACAAGGAAAGAATAGAGCAGGGTGCGAAAGAGATAAACACGGAAAGAAGAATAAAAACGTGGGGCTAGGTCAGGCTAGCACATCCGTCCGTCCGGGCATGTCTGTCAGTATCACGTCAGTCCAGGCCACAGCCCCTCCGTGAGTCCGTTTGTCTCTGGGTAGTGTAGCAGCTTGCTGAATACTTCAATACTTCCCGCTGTGCGGCGGCAGGCCCCTTCGGGAACAGTGTCATTCATGCCAGCGCAGGGAAAGCATTGACGCTGAGGATTCTGTGCTGTTCTACTCTCGATGTCACGTGCTGGGGACAGAAGAAGAGTAGGTGCTCCAGAATCTCTGGTTGCGTAAAGTCCGCATTTTGTGGCAGTCCTGGCGCATGTTTACGTGCAGGCGTTCTTCCAAGTTTCAGTAGTTGGCCCTAATGCGGAGCAGCTGGCAGCGTGCATCCTTGCTGATGCGCCCACGCAGCGGCGCCAGGCCAGTCAGTACAACCGGGGTCGGGTGGATCGTCTGTAGCATGCGGGCGGGGACGGTTCATGCGTGGCCGAAGCCGGTGGCACCCTGGGGGACTGGCGGAACTACCTGCACAGGGAATCGGCGTCCTCGTTGTCCCGGATGCTGCAGTGGCCCGACAGCCAGTTCAACCGCAGGTGGCACCCTCGGGAAGACGCCGTGCGCAGCTCGACTATGAGGGAGCGCTTTGGGTAGGTGCTCCTGTGGGTGGACTGGTCGGCCGTAAAAGGGCAGGCGTAGAGCACGTGAGGACAAGCACCCTGGGGTGTCTTTGGGGCCCCATCCTGAGGAGGGGGTCAGCGGCCAGGTGCAGCCAGCCCAGCTCCGCCTGTGTCGACGAGGTGGGGAAGGGCAAGCAGCGGCTCCGCCTGCCTCCGAGCTCAAGCGCCACGCAGGCAGTCGCCGCCTCGCCTGTGCTTTGCCCGACTCAGCCGTCTGTGAAAACGTGCACGTAGACTCCCAAGTCTTCTCGCAGCAGGGTGGCCGCCTCCCGGTGGATGGCCTGTGGTGGTGGGGTACGATTGTTGCGGACCCCGGGGAGAGTCGTGGTAATCCCCACGGTCTCCCCAGTGTCTGGTTGTGGCGGCCGCAGGTGGGGTGCAGTCGACACATCAATTCCCCATGTGCGAGTTGGGGTGGAAGCAGAACCTCTTCAAGAGGGAAGTCCCGTTACGTGCGGTCAGCAGACGCTAGACGTTCCGTAGCAGGATCTGCAAGGCCCGCATCTCGATGGGCCAGGTGGTTGTCTTGGTGTAGGTGCCCGCCACTAGGGACGGGGAAGATATACGCCGGCAGAGGCAGATGGTGCAGCGCCGCTCTACCTCCAGCTCCCTCCAGTGTCAAGGCTCCAGGTAGGAGAAGGGCAGCGCGTACAGTAAAGCCAAGGTTACACGCCGTGGAACACTCACTGCGCCATTTGGCGTGTGCAGCCATTACATTTAATCATAAGCTGCCACACCTCTTTGAGTTCCTGTGCGCTGTGCTCCCTGAAGGGCCTGATGGCCGGCAGCCATGTGACCCAGTAGTCAATGACCAACCCCAGGTACTTCAGGAAAGAGGCAGTCCATGGAGTCTCAAGGGAGGTGTTACCCGTCCAGCGCTGTATCCCTGCAGCTACAGAATCGGGGCCTGCCTTTTGGCGCCCCAGAGCTGCAACCGCTCCCACCACCTTTTGGAGGCACGCCTTGACTCTGGCAGCATGATTTGGGGCCGTGGATCCTGAACTCCACGGTTTTAAATGCAGAGCATTTCAGTAACTCACAATGTCACCCGCGTTGGCGTCCGTAGTCCGCATCGCTCCCCCTACACTATATAAAAAAAAAACGTTTTAGATTATGTGACCATGCTAAAGTGCTGCCAGGACCTCGCATACAGAGATCATACCGGACACAACGGATAAATGCAGATAACAGCAGTGCACTAAAAAACAGCAAAAAAAAAACACAGCAACCCGGCGCAAAACAAAACAATGGTCGGTTGTCTCGGGTTTGTTGCAGTTGATAGCAGCAGACGAAAAGGTGTTGTTGCTGTCGTCGTCGTCGTCGTTGTTGTTGTTGTTGGTGTTGTTGTTGTTCTCGCTGTCGTCGTCGTTGTCGTCGTCGTCGTCGTTGTTGTTGTTGTCTTCGTGGCGCATACACGCTCGGGAGATTGGCCAGGAATCAGGAGCGTTGAGGGACTAATGTGTCCGGTTCACAAAATTCACACGACTATGAATTGGAAACGTAAAGTTGTAGAACGGTGTTTGCCCCGTGACACGTGAACGTGACGCTACGTGGGTGGAAGAAAAGAAGCTGGTCGAAGTAATTTGCGCCATCAGACAAAACATCCCCCTCGCGAGGGGCACGATCAAATGCAGAGCATTTCCGGGGGCGCACGACGTTAAGTAGTTTGCGTTACGTTAATGTTGTTGCACTTGTGGCAACTGCTGACGAGAGAGCGCTCGTCAGCAGTAAGTTGAGTGAGTCAACGATATAAGGCGCGTTCATAGCGTCCCATTCTGTGCCGGCTTTGTGGCGCAGTGGTTAGAGCACCATGTACGTTGCGTTCCGCCCGCAGTGTCGAGGGATCGAAACCTGGCGCCCGATAGTAATTTTTTTTTATATAGTAGGGACAACGACGGTGCGGACTACGGACGCCAACGCGGGTGATATCGTGAGTTACTGAAATGCTCTGCATCTAAAAAAATAATACTTACCGGCGCCAGGTTTCGATCCCACGACTCTGCGGGCGGAACGCAAGGTACATGATGCTCAACCCACTGGGCCACAAAGCCGACACAGAACGGAAGGTTACGAACGCGCCTTATATCCTTGACTCATTCAACCGTCGGCCACAGGTGCGCCCTCTCCCCCGCATCCTCCTCGCCTTCTCTCCGCTCGCAACACCCTCTCTCGCCGCGTTCGGTTCGGGCGCACAACAGGTGGGGATGTGCGCAACACCCTCTCTCGCCGCGTTGGGTTCGCGCTGGCATTGGATTGGATTCGAATGGATTGGCTTGGCTTGGCTTGGCTTGGATTGGTTTGGATTTGGATTGGATTGGATTGGATTGGATTAAAGTGGATTGTGTTGGATTGTGTTGCGTCATAGCCGCGCCACGTTGCGTCATAGCCGCTCCACGTTGCGTCATAGCCGCGGCAGGGGGTTCACGGCACGTTTAACGTTTCACCATCGGCTTCATCGACAATGTCTACGCTGGAAGACAACAATTACAACAACAACCAATACGTAATCCATACGACTTGCAGGCGCGCCCCCCGCGGAAATGCTCTGCATTTGATCGTGCCCCTCGCGAGGGGGATGTTTCTTTTTTTGTGTAAATTTCTGTAATCAACAAAGAATGGCCATGAGCCATCTTTCTTTTTCTTTTACGTACACCGCAACGTCCACGGCGTACTGCAGCCCGACCGGGATGAAGACAGGCAGCGGGGGCAGCACTAGCCTGAAAACTAACGGGACTAGCACGCCCCCCTGAGTCACCCCAGAGTGGACGTCTCGAGGGCTGCGGTTCGATCGTCCAAACTTCATTCGCAGGGTGCAGTCCCGCAGAAACTACGTACGTAGTTTCCAAGGAACCCCACCCCGTCCATGCCCTGCAGACCCCTCCGGGATGGTCCCCGAGGACACCATGTCAAATGTTCACTGGGTCTCCATCAGCAGCGGGGAGGCAACCTTCCTGCCTTAGCGCACCTCCTGTAGCATGGACATGACATCCCCAGAGAGTCAACCGTGTAGCGGTGCCGCGTGAAGCCGCTGTTCTGCTCCCGGAAGACGCCGAGGTGCTCTGCAATCGACGTGAGACGGGTCAGGCCTGCACCCCTCGTCACCTTTCCGGCAGCGAACTACAGGAACGCCGGCCGATTCCGCTTGGGGCTTGCTAACCTTGAGGATCGGCGAGATGAGTCCCGCTAGCCAGGGTGGCGGGACGCACCATGGGCCGTAAGCAACTTCGGCCATGTGGACTGGAACACTTTTAAGGGTGGCCCGCACGTAGACGGCTGCCGGTAATTTTGTGGGTCACCTAAGCACATCCGCTGGCGTGGAGGCATGTTGGGCTACTACAGGACCTTAGGCGGTAGATGGTACCGCTGAGGTGGTACATGTACCCCGGCAGGAACAGGGTCTTGCCGCATACGTATACCTCCTGCAGCGCCTAGACGAGGACGGGTTCCCGCAGCAGCTGTTCAATCATATCCGCCCTGCATTGGCCCATGTCGCCCGACGGGGCCTGGCGCTGAGCCTAGTGAACAGACTGCCAGCCCAGACCATGCAGGGCAAGAGACAACGGACAGCCTGGCCCTCCTGATCTCCCCCCCCCCCCCGCCCACTTCCACCTGGCCTAGCAGACGATGCGGTCGAGGCCAGCCACCACGCATCCTGAAGTGGAACAGAGTGATTATGAGGTTTAACGCACCGATGCTACGCAGGCGATGAGGCGGGCCGTAGTGGAAGGCTCCGGGTTAATTTTGACTACCTGGGGATATTCAACTTGCGCCGAAATATCGAACACACGGGAGTTTCGCTTTTCGCCTCTATCACAAAAGCCGGCGCCGCGCCCGGAAATCGAACCCGCGTCCCTGGAGTCAGCAGCACAACACCTTATCTACTGAGCCAGCATGGCGGGTTGAAGTGGAACTTGAGTGTCGAGAGAACGTCTCCTTATGGGGTGCCTTTCCACAGATGAGGTATTATATTCGAGGTGATTTCACGAATCTGGAGTAACGCCATTCGAGCCGTTAAGGAGTGTGTGACATAATTGTACATGAGATGTTACCGTGTTCGTGAATCCGAGTTGAGGAGTATGGCTAAATAGGATACTCTATCAAAAGCCTTATTGAGGCCTAGTGCAAGTGGTGCCGCCGCATCGACCTTTGAGGCGGGGTGAGTTTGTCATGGTGTAATGGAAGATGCCCACCTTGGGTGGAAAGCCCTGTCTTAAGCTATGTGTTTGGTTAATCGTGCTTGGACGTGGTTTTCGAGCACTTGGCCCAAACACAAGATGAGGGTAATTGGTCGTAGGTTGTTCTGGAGGAGTGGCTTTCCGGGTTTAGGATTTAGGCATATTTTAGCATGCTTCCACTAAGGGGTAAGCTTCCCGTGGACAGTAATGATAATCCTGAATGGAGTGAAAGTCATGGCTGCTCTTACTTATGCCTCGGTTACATTGAAATTCAACGCGGTATTGCTTATCCTCGAGAGGTGGGACCATAAGAGTCACTAGATGACCAGATGTGTGACCAGGTGAGTCCAGGACCAGATGAGCCCTGGCTTATGTAGAGGTTTTGGATTTGTACCTTGAGTTCTTGATTGGTGCCAGGGGCGTTTTGGAATATTTTTATCAGTTGATGGTGATGTTCTGTTTTTGACTCCTTAGAATCACCCATGTGTCGGAGTATGGCCCAACTATGACGCATAAGAGGCTTACCCCACATTTTATCGCAGAATTTACCCCATTGCGCTTTTGTCAGCTCTGCGGAGGGAGTCTCGATCTTTTGATGCAGTTCTGCTTTTTTTAGATGGATATGCCTATTGTGTTTCAATCTTGCTCTGCTAAACATCCCTCGGTAACTCGGGGAGATACGTAATCTGCGGCTCAACACCTACACTGACGACATCAAAGTCGGTGTCTGGGGCAGTGGCGGCCAATGAAAGACACCGTTCAAACGCTTTCCAAAAGTTCCACTGACGCAGCTCGCAAGATTGAATTCCAATGCCCCCCCTTAAAAGTCTTAACTTCTTGTCGTCGTAGCTACAGCACGGGTAAAAACGCTGCCACTGTAAGATCCATATTAAGAATGTAGAAGTGTCGGAGCTCCCTAGCATCAAAATTTTGGCACTTAATCTATAGCGTAACAGCGTGAACACCTACCAAATGACTTATCAGGTTAACGTACGAAGATACCCGAACTATTCTCATAGTACACAGAAGAACAGCTATAAACAAAAGTCTCACAGAAGTTCCGAGAATCCGCCTAATTGACGCATATGTAATACGTCGTATCACATACTGTTTGCCGTACCTCAATACCTGCCAAGCAGAGGCTGCCAAAAATTGATTGGTTCATTACCCAGATAAATAATACGGCTTTCCAGGAGGTTTCAACAGCCACAAGACTGCAGAGGAATTAGTGAAGGCTCATAGGCACAACCAAAAGAAGCGTCTATCGACAGCGTCCACTGTGTCGACAGGATATATTGAAAGTTCGGCAGAATTTATTGAATCTACAAATCCTGCTAATACCCGATCATATAGACCCCATTCCCCAAACAATTTATGCACAACTCTTGCTCCGTCCTCTCCAACCAGTCATTTCCCACGGATACTTGGCCAGAAAGGAATGATATGGCACACACCACCACACGCGACCACACACATTGGGCATTTCCAGAAGGGTAAGACGATGCACCGCTCTCCGAAATTTCCGGTCCTGCCACCCTCCCCCTAGCCTACATGGATGTCCTACACCACTACACAGCCTACAGCGTAACATTCCCCCTCCCGACCCCTTCGTTTCCACAACAGACGCACGTATTGTGTCGTCGGCTAAAAAATTCACACTTACAGCCACCACCCCCAACTTCATGGTGTTTCACCCCTCTCTCACTTCAATGACTGCCCAAACTGCCCCGACACTCCTCACACAGCTCACCTCGTACCACTTTGTCCCGCCAATTAACCCTCGCGCTTTCCCTTCTCCCCCGAACATTAGGAGAGCTTGTGCACAGCAGCCGTATTGAGGACCAGGAGTTCCCGATCTCTCGGCCCAGGACGATTGCGCAGGAACACTGCATACAAGACTAGGAGGGCCACCCACATCACATTTCCTCCTTTCTTCGCCCCTTTCTTATCCCCTTCATTTCACTAACACTCTTCACCACTACTACCTAGACTGCTGATCAGGGCCCTTCAGTCCATTCACGTTCCAAACGTGCGTCCTGTGCGAAGAAAGCGCTGTTAACTCACTCGCGAAGCGCAAAACCGGACCGGGGTCTGTAATAAGCTTCATGCACGCGTGCACATTATAGTTAGTATCATTGTCATTACCACACTTGTTGTCTCTTCATGTTTTCCTTTTTTCAATGGCTCCGTTTGCATCTATCAGGTGTAGTAAGCTTGGCGGCTTTGGCCAACTCATGTTGCCAGAGTCATTATAGGCCGTTAGCCTTTATTTCGCTCTGTTCTACGGTTCGCCACCTCCTCTACTCGCCATGGGCAGGTTTGAATAAAATTTCTCTCTTTATCCATCTCTCCGTCTTCTCTCTTTGCGTGCGTGTGCGTGTGCGTCGTGCGTTCCTGTGGATGCGTGAGCGAGTGTGTTGCATCATTTGATATAGGCTGTAGATAAAACTGAATGGCCGCGGGCTTCAGCCGTTCCCGTCGCCTTATTTATATGGCTTTCTCAGCCGCCACAGCCCTCCGGACGATGTCAACCGTGGAAGACTCCTCAACCCAGCCAGTGAAATGTAAGAGCAGCAGCAAAGACAAAATCATGAGCGAAACAGGCTTAAAGTGCCAGTAAAATGGTCACTACAGGTTGAGCCGACTCAAGTAACCTGCACCACACTCTGCCCTCAACTGATGGCTATCGGTTGCGTCGAGGCGAACGCGATCCAACACCTTCCCGGACCCCGTCCTCTAAAACCGACGTTTCCCACAGTCACAATATTAAAAAAAAGTAAGTTGTGTGTACTTTTCTCCCCTTTGTACAGCGTGTTTATTTATTTATTTAATCACTTATTTGTTTATTTATTTATTTATTTATTTATTTATTTATTTATTTATTTATTTATTTATTTATTTATTTGTTTGTTTGTTTGTTTGTTTGTTTGTTTGTTTGTTTGTTTATTTATTTATTTATTTATTTATTTATTTATTTATTTATTTATTTATAGTACCCTCATGGTAAAAATACATTGTAGAGGGGAGGAGCAATAAAAATTAAAAAAAAAACTCTACAAGCATAAACATGCTCCGAATGGAACCTTAGTGAAGGACATCAAGTTTGTTACAACGCTGTGCACAATTGACAAGTAAAGAAAAAACAGCACTTGCAGGCACATACAATCCTCTGTAGGCCATTTACAGCGAGCAGTTGGACTGACCCCCAACAGGTGACGCCAGCTCCGCCCTCGCCATGAGTCGCCTTTAGCACGGGACGCTTTCGGTTTCCGCAGTGCCATGGTGCTCTGTGATGCACGCAGTTAGAAAATGCGGAAGCAGCGGGAAAAAACTTGCGCCGTAGCCGGATGTACCGACTGCGATCGGGACCTCAATGTGGGGGACAAATTGCCGTAGAAGCCTCGCTGGCCACAACTTCATAAACACTGTCCGTGTGCGTGGTCTCCCGCAATGCACCGCTTTCCGCACATTGAGCGCGACACGGAGACCCGCACCCGGCTGCGCTGGAACGCCATTTTACAACAGAAGAACTTTGTTCTGAGAACATCGGCAAGGGTGACTTTTTCAGACCGTAACGGGAGGCCGCCCGCAAGCGCAGTCTAGTACACAGCAATCTGCCTCGGCACCCTTTTTCTAGAGCATGCCTCCTGTTGTGTTTACGCGTTGCGTGCGGGTCGTCGCGGTTAAACGAGTCAGCCTGGCTGTTGAAGCTGATCGGAGCAGTGGCTCCCAGATTCTTTTCGAGTCCTTGCTAATGCATATCAGCTTTTGGAAGGAGTAGAATATCTAACCTCGCGTTACTTAAAGGGCACCAAGCACCTGTCATCGCACCGCCGGCGTTTCCGGAGTGCCGCACCCGGCGTTGCCGCTAACTCATCCTTCCTCCTCCAGACAAGCGCACAAGCCTGACTTTAGTAAGCATTTTATGTGTTTTGTCGCACTGCATGCTTCTATTATGCATGTTCGCGCAACAATGGAGCTAAGCCGTAACGGCAGTTCACTTGCGCCGGACGCTGCTGCTTTGACGTTATTTCCAACTCTGTTAAGATTACGTGTGCGAACGAATCCGCACAATATCATGAGATAAAAATGGGCCAACCACCGGCTCAAAGCCGTATCATTTACATCACGGGTCGGCAACCTTACGAAGTGGAGGGCTGAGTTCCATGACGCCGACACGGCAAAGGCTGGATGGTCAGTCGGGGCAGAGGGGGGATGGGGGGGGGGGGGGGGTGTGCCGGTGCAAACACAGGAAGTGAAAACGTCATGTGGCTAAGTTTGAATATGGGTGGCAATGCCAACTGGAATCGATCTTGCTTTGTTCCATTCTAACCCAAGTTGATGTTAAAATTGCCATGTCTGCCTTCAGATAGGACGTGACAAGAGGGGGGAGGGGGTTCTGACGTCGTGCGGGGAACTGCATTATTCTTCCCCCGCGGGCCCCAGGTTTCCGACCCCTGTTACACATGGTTGCTGTGCAGGTATAAATACAAAAAATGCCGCCAAATAGCTATGAAACGCGTGAACAGGAGCTCAGGCGATGGGTGCCAATCATATCAACGCTTGAAAAAGCTTTACTGGTTATTTTTTGGAACTACGTAGCCTCTGAAGGTTAACACACAATATCTCATCATCCGATAAATGCCCATGCTCAGCGACACTGGAAAAAAATTGCAAAATTCGCCCATAGAGCCGCTCCGCACTCGCCGAGGCACCCCGGCCCCATGGAAGGCCACGGCGAGAAACGCGTTCTTGAATGCCAGCAATGGCGAGTGATATCAAGACATTCAACATGGCTGCACCGGGGCTGCCGCTCTATAAACTGTGTATACTTCACATACCAACACCGGCACTTTCCATGTGACGAGAAAACAAACCGGCGGCTAGCCTTTACACCGAAAGCGCATAAACGGAAAAAAAATATTTAAAGCAACAGACAAGAGATCCTTGTTTCGAAAGCGCATGCGCAAACAACAAGCATTATATGAGCATGCCCACACAACTCTCGCGGGCGTGCTGGCTTATGAAGCATCAGGGCACAAGAGAAACGGGAGGCCGCTTTGCTTAGCTATCACACTGACTCACAGCGACCACTTGTCCAACTGGCCGACGATACCGCCAGAGCCCACGGGCTCATGCCCGCCGTCTAACAGGGAGGGCCAGAGGACTCATACCCTTTCGCCCTTTCCGTCTACCACTGCGGGGCAAAACAAGGTGCCTTCTCTCTGTCCCTCACCAGCAAAAGGATGCACACACGCATCTGAAAGTTCCCTTTATTGCCAGTTACCGGCGAACCACCAGCCGCGTTAGGAATTTACCCACTCAAAACAATCAGAAAGCGACAGCTGCGTCTCTAACAGTAGACTGTGTTTGTTTGACCATAACAATAGTGTAATTTTATCAGTTGTCAATTGATTTCCCAGCTAAGCTCGTCATGTTACTGCAACCTGCCGTCATCGTTGCGTACTAACGCTCAGTACGTACGTGCCGATTTACTGGGGAATGACTGGTGGTTCTGTTCGAATCCAGGTTGAGTACAAGTACAAGTGAGTACCGATTGAGTTAGAGAACAGGTAAGTACGAGCGAGTGCAAACTGAGTACGAGTGCAAGTTAGTGATATCAATCAATCACGATCAATCAGGTGATAGAGAAGTGCGCTGAGTATACTAAACCCCTATACATAGGCTTTATAGATTATGAGAAAGCATTTGACTTGGTCCAAACCTCAGCAGTCATTCAGACATTACGGAACCAGAATACTATAGGATATCTACAATGGGTTGACAGCTACCATCATCCTCCATAAGGAGAGCAGTAAAATACCTATAAATGAGGGTGTCAGACAAGGAGACACAATCTCTCCAGTGTTATTTACAGGATGTTTACAAGAAGTATTCAGAACATTGGATTGGGAACAGGTGGGAGTTAGGGTTAATGAAGAATATTTCAGTAACCTCAGATTTGCTCATGACGTTGGATGGATTGTGGGGTTTAACGCGCCGACGCAACGCAGGCGATGAGGCGCGCCGTAGTGGAGGGCTCCGGATTAATTTTGACCACCTGGGGATCTTTATCGTGCGCCGAAATCTCGTACACACGGGCATTTTTGCTTTTGCTCATGACGTTGCCTTGCTAAGTAACTTGGGGGACGAATTGCAAAGCATGCTTTCCGCACTGGACAAACAGTGTAGAACCGCGGGCCTGAAAATTAATATGCAGAAAACTAAAGTAATGATCAATAACCTTGGGACAGCACAGCGGTTTGAGATAGGTGGCGAGGCAGTGGAAGTGGTAAGCGAATATATCTACTTAGGCCAAGCTGTGACCCTGGATCCCAACCTTGAGGCAGATATAATTAGAAGGATAAGAATGGGGTGGAGTGCATACGCCAGATATTCTAAGATAATGAATGGCAGCCTACCATTGACCCTGAAAAAGAAAGTGTATGACAGCTGCATCTTACCGGTACTCACCTACGCGGCAGAAACTTGGGGGCTCACTAAGAGGGTTAAACTTAAATTGAGGACGACTCAGCGAGAAATCGAACGGAAGATGATAGGTGTAACATTAAGGGTCAAGAAGACAGCGGAGTGTGTCAGGGAACAAACGCGTGTTAAGGACATATTAGTAAAAATTAAGAAGAAGGAATGGACGTGGGCAGGGCACGTAATGCGAATGCAAGATAACCGTTGGTCATTAGCGGTAATATAGTGGATCCCTAGAGAAGGCAAGCGTTGCAGGGGGTGGCAGAATGTTAGATGGGCACATAAGATCAAAAAGTTTGCGGGGATAAATTGGTCACAGTTACCATAGGACCGGGATAATTGGAGAATAATGGGAGAGGCTTTTGCCCTGCAGTGGGCGTAGATAGGCTGATGATGATGGTGGTGATTATTATTATTATTATTATTATTATTATTATTATTCACTTCATTCACCTTTATTCATTTATTCACCTTTATTCATTCACCTTTATTCACCTTTACTCATTATTCACCTCATTCACTTTGTAAAAGCCTCTACCGGCGTGACCACCAGCTCTATATAGAGTCGTTAGAGGCTTCTGCGTCTCAGAAACCGGCTGACTTCTGGAGGTATGTACGCGGCCGTTCTAAGGCGTCTAAAGAACACATTAGTCTGATTAATTCCGATGGGGAACAGGTTGAGGATGTCGCCACGAGCTTTGCTCAGTACTTTCATTCTGTCTTTCAACTGCCAGATGGTCCCGACGAACGCCTATCGTTTAATAATATGTCTAATTTTAGTACACTTATGTTCGATGAAAAACTTGTCAATGATAGCCTTAAACGGATGAAACCGTCATTTTCCTGTGGTGCAGACGGAATTCCAGCAGCCCTCATGAAGGCTTACGGCAACATTTTTGTGCCTGTCTTAACTTCCATTTATAATAACTGTTTGCTTTTCGGTAAATTTCCTCGTGCATGGAAGATTGCTCGAATTTTTCCAATATTTAAGTCTGGTGATAAGTCAGCCGTTACCAACTATCGCCCAATCTCACTCCTTTGTGTCGCCTCAAAACTCTTTGAGTCAGCTCTGCACAACATTCTTGCTGCCTGCGTCAAGAACGTTCTGATACCAAATCAGCACGGCTTTTTCTCGGGTCGATCGACGGTTACAAATCTTGCAAGCTTCATGACTCAGGCTTCGGCTGCAGTTTGTGAAAACGGCCAGTTGGATGTAATTTATTTTGACCTCAGTAAGGCGTTTGATGTAGTGAACCATAAATTATTAATTAACAAGCTTACTATCTCCGGTGTTGATGCAAGTCTTGTTGCCTTGTTGTCCAACTATCTCCTTGACCGGTCCTTTTACGTAGATGTAAACTTCAAAAGGTCTAGTGTTTACACTGCAACGAGTGGTGTACCTCAGGGTTCTGTGCTGGGTCCACTATTGTTTTCTATCTTTATCAATGATGTGTCAACAGTATTAGCAAAATCTTCATTTCTTCTCTATGCTGATGATGTCAAACTATTTAGGCACATTAGCAGTTTTCAGGACTGCTGTGCCTTGCAGAGGGATGTGTCGGAATTATCGGTCTGGTGCAGCAAAAACTGTCTAATTTTAAATCCAGCTAAAACAAAGGTTGTCACGTACAGCCGGAAAACCCATCGTCTACTGTTTTCCTACAGTATAGCGGGAGCTCCGTTGCAAAGGGTTGAGGAGATTAGGGACCTCGGGGTTCTTTTCGACAGTACCCTCTCTTTTTCTTCTCATATTAGGCTCATCACCCGGCGAGCACTCCGAAGTCTTGGAAATGTGTGTCGGATTACAAAGGAATTCTCTTCTCCAGATCCATTTCTAATGCTATACAATGCAATATGTATCCCCCAGTTAGAATATGCTTCTGTTGCCTGGAACGGCATCTCCAAATCTAGTAGTGAATTAATAGAACGTGTGCAGAAGAAGTTTTTATCCATATTTAAGCACCGTCATCACAATCACAGTTCGGGTCCTGATTCTGACTTACCCATAGTTCCTTCCATTCCTTCGTTGACCTGCAGACGTATGCGTGCAGACCTTACATTTCTTCACAAAATTGTTCATGGTGACCTTTCTTGCGCAGACCTGCTTAACTGTTTAGAGTTTAGTGTTCCACAGAGGCCCACCAGGTCGCATCGCCCTTTCTTGACCGCTGCGCGCAACTCCAATCATTCTCCTGTGCGCAGAATACAGAATTGCTACAACCGCTTCTCTGAACGCCTTGACATCTTTCAAAGCTCCTTTACAATTTACCGTACTGCTTTGTTGAACACAGTATGTTAAACATCTATGATATCTCTGTCGTTCGTTTTTCTTTTTTTTATTGCTGAAATTTGGTTTCTCTGTGGTTCTGTTTAACCACTATAGTTGCCTGTTTTTGAAACTGTTTACTTATCATGGTTGTCTTATCATTTGTCTCTATACTTTGTCATTGTTCTTGTCGTCTTACTGTTAAACTTTGTTCTCTGCTTGTTGTGTATTCATTATAATAAGCTGAGCCACAAAGGCATCTTCTTTTTCTTTTTTACCTGTACCCAGGCTCCGCCTGTGCTTTATTTCTGTAATTTTCGCTACTTCAATTTGTGTGTGTTGTCGCTTGTTTATTTCTTTCAATATGTTTCTTGTATTTTGTTTTCATGTAACTATCCGTGCGCCAGCACCCAGGCCTCTGGCTGTTCCTGGGCACGTAAATAAACATGATTGATTGATTGATTGATTGATTGATTGATTGATTGATTATAATTATTATTATTATTATTATTATTATTATTATTATTATTATTATTATTATTATTATTATTATTATTATTATTTTGCAAGTCCAATAGTGACCGTATCGAAAGGGTTCAAAATAAGTTCCTTTCTATCTTTAAGCACCGCTTCCGTCATGTGCAAGACGACGCAAACGGCATCATGTCTCTTCTGAAAAGCATTCCTTCCCTTCGGTGTCGACGAATGCGAGCTGATATTATCTTTCTCTATAAACTTCTTCATGGTAATATTTTGTGTGACGATTTGGTTACACTTATCAATGTCAATCTGCCAAATAAACTTTTCAGAAAATTTCCAGCTTTCAGACCAGTTGCTTTAAATAGCCGACGCTCGTCCATCTGCCGAATACAATGTGCATATAATGAATATTCCGTTCGGCTTGATATATTCCAGAGCTCCTTTACTTTGTTCTCTAATGAGTTGAAAACTGTTGTAGCTTAAGTCCTTTATGTCATTCCAAATTTATATACCCTATGTATTATGTGCAAACTGTTCTTGCTTGCTTTTCACTTTTTCTTGTTTTGTGTTGCTTGAATATTTGTACGTTTTAGTGTCAGTGTTGGTAATGCTGAAGCTTTTCCCCCTTTTTTTTTTTTTTTTTTTGGAACTTCCTAATATGTTGTTAGAAAACCTTGGTTACATACGTATACTCTATGTCATGTTGATTCAATATTTGCTTGTATAGTTCCTATTTTTCACATCTACTGAACGTTTCGCTGGCCGAGTGGCATGGCTTGCAACACTAAGCCTGCCTTTTCTTTTTTGACTTTCTGTTCTTTTTTTTTTCCTTTTTTGCTTTCTAAGATTTCTGTAACTATTTTTACTTTATTGTTTATGTCATACATATAGTTTTTGTGTGTTGTCTTGCCTTAATTGTAGTGTTTTTTTTTTTTTTTTTGTATGGTGTACCAGTACCAAGACCCTAGGGTTGTTCCTGGGCACCGAAAATAAAGGTTGATTGATTGATTGATTGATTGATTGATTGATTATTATTATTATTATTATTATTATTCGCGAGCTGCACGACTCTGACGTCATTCCAAAGTTATTCTTCAATGAAAACTTGACGCGAGCAAATCGACGGCTATTTTGGCTGGCTAGGGTAACTGCTAAGGCAAATGGCTACAAGTTTGCTTGGGTGAGAGGCGGCAGAATCTTCGTTAAGAAGTTCGAAGACGCTCCACTTATCCGAGTGATCACCGAGGCAGACATCTGCAGGATAACTAGGGACGCAAGCCCTCCTTCTGTATCGGAAAGCGAGGCTAATGTCTAAAAATCCAAGAATGAAAACGCCTTCAGAAACCTCATTCCCTAACTTTGAAAGTTTCAAGGTTAATTTTGGACCAAGCCAAAATAACAGCTTCACAATTGTAAACCTGAATATTCGAAGCCTCCGGAAATACTGGGACGAGTTTAAGTTGTTGGCTGAATCGGCGGGAAAGTTTGTTGATGCATTTATTTTAACTGAGATAAATGTGCCTCAACATTGGCTGTCTTCTGTTGCACTACGAGGTTACCACTGCCATTCCATTACGCGTCCTAGGCGGAGTGGAGGCGGCATTGCAGTTTTTGTGTTAGATAAATATGAAGTGACGCGTTTGGAAAACAGTTTTTCCCACGCAGAAAGCCTATCACTAAATCTAAGCTGCACGCATAGTTCCTTAACCCTGCTGGGTGTGTACCGCCCTCCGTGCAACAGCAAAAGTCGTTTCGTGATTGAATTAGAAGATGTTTTACGGCGACATAGCTCGAAAGAACAATTTATCTTGGCAGGTGACTTAAACATTGATACTTTATCGACTACAAACAAAACGGCGTCAGACTATTTATCTGCTCTTTCTTGTTATGGCATAGATTGCACCATAAACGCCCCTACGCGTGAAAGCTACCTTAACGGTAAATTAGTCAGCTCTTGCCTGGATCACATAAATGTTCGAGCTCCCAACCACAAAGTAGTTTCTTGCATTATTTCACAACAGATAGCGGATCACTATTTCACTGCCTGTCGAATCACTGGCAGTTCTGTTTCGCTCCTTTCCAATTCTCGTGTCCAGGCTGATCACATGAAACTTGTGGTTAAGGTAACTAACGAAATAAAATTAGACAAGATGATCAGGGATCATAATTGGTCGCTTCTAATCAACTCTAATCCGCCACAAGTAGTTTACGAAGATTTCGTAAAACAATTAGACATTTTCCGTACACAATGTCAGCGCCTCGTCGTCTCGAAGCGAAGAAAAGAGCATAATTGGCTCACTTCTGAAGTTATGCAGGCTATTTCACACAGGGACTGGTTATGGCATCGTTCAAAGCATGCTCCAAAAAATGTTTCCCTCAGACTGGAGTACAGATCAGCTAGAAATAGAACTGTAGCTCTTATTCGTGCAGCCAAAAGGAGATACTTCGAACAACAATTCAAGCAATCGGCAAAAAACCCGAGGAAAACCTGGTCCCTCATTAACACCCTTCGATGTAAAAATAATGAACGCCCTCCCCTCTCCCAGAATTTTTCTGATGATCCGGTAGAAACAGCAAACTTATTCAATGAGTATTTTACGCGTGCATCAGCAACCACTTCTAATAGAAACCTTGTTAATTGTACACTAACCAATGCAACGCCTGCGTCGGCTTTTCTCCAATCTATACCTTTGGATGACCTTACGGGGCTCATTTTTAGCTTTCGGAAAAACAAGCCCCCGGGAATAGATGGACTATCAATAGCGTTACTTCAACGTAACTTCCAGGCCCTTTCCGGTATCTTACTTTACCTGTTGAATGGCTTCCTCGAAACAGCCATAATACCTCAGACCCTAAAGACGGCGGTAGTAAAGCCTCTGTATAAAAAAGGAAAGAAAGACATGTTCGAAAACTACCGACCTATATCTATACTACCCATTCGTTCGCAAATTTTGGAGAAGTTTTTACTCCAGTGCATGATGTCATTTTTGCTTAGATTTAAGGTGATTTCTGATAGACAGTTCGGGTTTATGGCTGGCAGAGGGACTGTGGCATTACTGGAAGAGTTTGCTGATGAGATCAATTCTGCATTTGAAAAAAACCTAGTTAGCTGTGCACTGTTTTTCGACCTTTCAAAGGCATTTGACACACTAGACCATAATATTCTGCTCCAAAAGTTGTATCTTGTGGGTTTTCGTGGACCGTTCCATGCTATACTTCATAATTTTTTATGTGAGCGTTTTCAAGTTGTCTCTGTCGATGGTCCAGGTATATTCAGCGGCAAACTTCCCATAAAAGCTGGTGTTCCGCAAGTATCGACACTGTCTCCGTTATTATTTAATATTTATATGAACGAACTTCCTGCTGTTACCTCAAAATGTTCCGTTTTCCAATATGCAGACGATACAGTTTTACTGACTTCACATTTGTCATTCACGACAGCAGCATGTTTATTGCAAAGCAATGTTTGCAGGTCAATGAAGTGGTTCGCGGAAAATGGTTTGTTAGTTAACATGAAAAAAACTGAACTGTTATGCTTCCGTAATCCGTTGAAAAGGGTAAACCTAAACGTGCCAATTTTTTTGCATGAGCAGAACTGCTTCCAGTGTCAATGTGTTCCGTTGGATTACGTAAATTCGATAAAATACTTGGGTGTCTATTTTGACAGTGACTTATCGTGGAACAGTCACTTAGCTTTTGTTTGCGGTAGACTGCGCGGGGCTGCGTGCGCACTGTTTAACATGAAATCTTTGGTGCCACTACCGGTGAAAAAAATGGTTATGCATGCCCTGGCGTACAGTGTCCTTAGATATGGTATCACAGTTTATGCACATTGTTCTTCCAACTGGAAGGATCGAATTGATAGCCTACTGAAGAACATGTTAAAAAGTATCGTTTACAATTCTTCCGTATCTGTTTCTGATAATTTGTTCACAGCTGTTAAACTGCCGTCGTTTCATTCTTTGTTTCTTGAGACTGTCATTCTCAAGCATTTCTGGAGCTGTGATTTCAAGGTTCAACCCAATGTTTCAAGAGTGTTAAGAAACGAGTTTCGTTTTTCAGTACCCCGGTGCTCTACCAGATACGGTAAAGCAACAAGAAATGTATATGTGCCTGTTTGTTTTAATCAATTATCTGAAGATTTTTTTACTGCGACCTCAAGACGACAACTGCAGAAACTGTTACAATCCCTTCGTTAAAGTTTTTTTTTTTAAAGAGTGCTAAAAAGCAGCATTCACAGTGTTCGTTGATGTTCCTTAGTCTGTGTCTCTGTTGTTTTTTTTTCTTCGGCCATTGTTTGACTCGCCGATTGCCGGGCCCAGTCCCTCAAGCCTCCCATTGGCTTTGACGGGCCCGAACACTATGTATTTTCTCATGTGAATGGCAATAAACAGATTATTATTATTATTATTATTATTATTATTATTATTATTATTATTATTATTAATATTATTATTATTATTATTCTAAAAACATACGGCAGCATTTTTGTACCTGTTTTGACGGTGATATTTAACCAGTGTCTAAAAACAAACGTGTTTCCTCTCGCGTGGAAAATTTCTCGAGTGCGTCCTATTTTCAAGTCAGGCTCCAAATCGGATGCAACAAACTACAGAGCAATTTCTCTCCTTTGTGCTTGTTCCAAGCTGTTTGAGACAGCGCTGTACAAATTACTGTCAAGTTATGTACAGAATCTTCTTGTAAGTAAACAGCACGGCTTTATATCAGGAAGGTCGACAACGACTAATCTCTCCTGCTTCATGGAGCAGGCCTCGGCAGCCATTTCTGAGAGGGGCCAGCTCGACGTTGTCTACTGTGATCTGAGCAAAGCATTTGACGTTGTTTGCCACACGCTGTTACTTAAAAAGCTTTTACAGGTAGGAATTGATACACCACTCGTGGCATTGTTGGGTAGTTATCTAGATAACCGGTTCAGTTTCGTTAGCGTTAACGGGCAGACGTCTGCTCTGTACAGATCAACAAGCGGTGTGCCTCAAGGCTCCGTGTTGGGGCCTCTCTTGTTCTCCATTTTTGTTAATGATGTGTCAGCCGCAATTAAGATGTCTTCTTTCCTTCTTTACGCTGACGACATTAAAATATTCAGACGGATTGAGTCCATTAATGACTGCATTGCCCTGGAGCAAGATATATCCTCATTTTCCAAGTGGTGCTCAGACAATAGATTAAATCTTAACTCTACAAAAACAAAGGTCATGTCTTATAGCTGGAAAACGAACCGCACTTTATTTTGCTACAGTATTAACGGCGGTTACTTGTCTAGAGTTGAAGAGATCAGAGACCTCGGCGTGCTTTTCGACAGTGCCTTAACTTTCTCACCTCATGTCACTCAACTTACTAGGCGGGCGCTACGCTCTCTTGGGGCTGTTTGCAGGTTTTCCCGAGAATTCCGGTTTCCTTCTTCATTCCTAAAACTATTCAGAACGCTTTGTATTCCGCAACTAGAATATGCTTCTGTCGTTTGGAATGGAACCTGTAGTTCCAACTGTCAACGTATAGAGCGTGTACAAACCAAATTTGCATCAATATTTAGGCATCGTTTTCCTTCGGAGCCTATCCCTATAACGGTTTCTCTAAGTTCCCGGCGGACCCACTCAGACCTTCTTTTCATGTAGAAATTGCTTCATGGTATTATTTTATGCCCGGAACTACTTGAATCAATCAGTTTTCGCGTTCCACAAAAAGCTACAAGGCTCGCCCACCCTTTTAAAGCAGCTGGAGCTCTCAGAACACGTTCTCCTCTTCAAAGGATGCAGCATCTGCATAATGTTCACTCCGAGAAGCTCGATATCTTTCAGCGTCCTCTTCGGGAGTTTTTGGCCGGGTTGTCAGCTCTGACACACTAGGTTCATCTTGGCAGTGCTCTTTTTCTTCACTTATCGTCCTGACGTGTGCATTGACTTCACCGAGCTTGTTCTTGTTCCTGTTATTCGTGTATTGTGCTGATACTGCGACTGTAATTATCGTAGAATTTTTCTTTTTCTGCCACTTTTATCATTAAAAGTTGCCATATTCACTTCATGCGTCCATTTGAAACTGAAAATGTACGCTTCCCGAATCTTGTAAAAACTTTCTTCTTTTCACTCACCCTTCCGTATAGTTACGCTTATTGTAAGATGTCTTCTTGCAATTGACCAGACATTACAGTTTCTATTGATTGTGTAATGTTGCCTAAAATTACACTATGGTATTTTTATTCTTCTTTGAAGTTGTAGCTTCTTCGTATTTTTTGCTCGCTCACTGTTCTTTTGCCAGCTGTTGATGCATTTCATTGCTGTCTTATACCTTTTCTGTGCGCCAGCATGACTTGATTGTGTAAAGTCGGTTGGATTGCACTATTTTATTACTAATCTTCTTTGCCGTTTTTTGTAAGTCTTTCTGTCTTTTTTTCTCATTTCTTTTTTTTTTTGCTCACTGAGTGTTTATTAGCAAATTGTTGATGTACTACAGTGCTGCATTTTCCCCTCTGAGTGCTCCAGCACGAAGGCCTCCGCTGTTCCTGGGCACTATAATAAACATTGATTGATTGATTGATTGATTGATTGATTGATTGATTGATTGATTGATTGATTGATTATTATTATTAATTCACACTCCAACCATAAGCTAATTATACTTGGGGACTTCAACACCCCAGGTATTCACTGGAACAATCTTTCATTTCAGCATAAAAACCATTTAGGAAGCGCAGAAATGCACCATGTTATTAGATTTTCAATCATTCGCCTCCTTGCAGCAGTTCTGCCACATAGAAAACTTCTGTGGTAATGTCCTAGATGTGTGCTTCTCGAACTTGAAAAACGTACAAGTGTGTGCCTCCGAAATATCTCTTGTACACCCCGACAAGTTTCACCCCCCTCTTATTGTCTCTGTCTCTGTCGCTGCCCAGCATTGCTATGGTGGTGTTGACGATTGTGCAGTCCCGCGATATGCTTTCAAGCGTGGAGATTATGTTGGGCTCTATCACTTTTATTCATCTGCTGAATGGTCTAGTGTTTTTGATGTCAATGATGTTGACGAACAGGTTCGACGTTTTACCGAAATTGTCAGGAGTGGCATGGAAAAGTACATCCCTTGTTATAAGCCTGTTCATTCCAAATTTCCCCATTGGTTCTCTAAAGAACTTCGAAGTTCGCTTAAACTTAAGGACAGCGCCCACAAAAAGGCCAAGCGTTCTGGGCTTGACAAGTGGAAAGCGGAGTTTAGTCGGTATCGCTCACTTTGTAAAAGCCTCTACCGGCGTGACCACCAGCTCTATATAGAGTCGTTAGAGGCTTCTGCGTCTCAGAAACCGGCTGACTTCTGGAGGTATGTAAGCGGCCGTTCTAAGGAGTCTAAAGAACACATTAGCCTGCTTAATTCCGATGGGTAACAGGTTGAGGATGTCGCCACTAGCTTTGCTCAGTACTTTCATTCTGTCTTTCAACTGCCAGATGGTCACGACGAACGCCTATCGTTTAATAATATGTCTAATTTTAGTACACTTATGTTAGATGAAAAACTTGTCAATGATAGCCTTAAACGGATGAAACCGTCATTTTCCTGTGGTACAGACGGAATTCCAGCAGCCCTCATGAAGGCTTACGGCAACATTTTTGTGCCTGTCTTAACTTCCATTTATAATAACTGTTTACTTTTCGGCAAATTTCCTCGTGCATGGAAGATTGCTCGAATTTTTCCAATATTTAAGTCTGGTGATAAGTCAGCCGTTACCAACTATCGCCCAATCTCACTCCTTTGTGCCGCCTCAAAACTCTTTGAGTCAGCTCTGCACAACGTTCTTGCTGCCTGCGTCAAGAACGTTCTGATACCAAATCAGCACGGCTTTTTCTCGGGTCGATCGACGGTTACAAATCTTGCAAGCTTCATGTCTCAGGCTTAGGCTGCAGTTTGTGAAAACGGCCAGTTGGATGTTATCTAGTTTGACCTCAGTAAGGCGTTTGATGTAGTGAACCATAAATTATTAACAAGCTTACTATGTCCGGTGTTGATGCAAGCCTTGTTGCCTTGTTGTCCAACTATCTCCTTGACCGGTCCTTTTACGTAGATGTAAACTTCAAAACGTCTAGTGTTTACACTGCAACGAGTGGTGTACCTCAGGGTTCTGTGCTGGGTCCACTATTGTTTTCTATCTTTATCAATGATGTGTCAACAGTGTTAACAAAATCTTCATTTCTTCTCTATGATGATGATGTAAAACTATTTAGGCACATTAGCAGTTTTCAGGACTGCTGTGCCTTGCAGAGGGATGTGTCAGAATTATCGGTCTGGTGCAGCAAAAACTGTCTAATTTTAAATCCAGCTAAAACAAAGGTTGTCACGTACAGCTGGAAAACCCATCGTCTACTGTTTTCCTACAGTATAGAGGGAGCTCCTTTGCAAAGGGTTGAGGAGATTAGGGACCTCGGAGTTCTTTTCGACAGTACCCTCTCTTTTTCTTCTCATATTAGGCACATCACCCGGCGAGCGCTCCGAAGTCTTGGAAATGTGTGTCGGATTACAAAGGAATTCTCTTCTCCAGATTCATTTCTAATGCTATACAATTCAATATGTATCGCCCAGTTAGAATATGCTTCTGTTGCCTGGAACGGCATCTGCAAATCTAGTAGTGAATTAATAGAACGTGTGCAGAAGAAGTTTTTATCCATATTTAAGCACCGTCATCACAATCACAGTTTTCATCCTGATTCTGACTTACCCATAGTTACTTCCATCCCTTCGTTGACCTGCAGACGTATGCGTGCAGGCCTTACATTTCTTCACAAAATCGTTCATGGTGACCTTTCTTGCGCGGACCTGCTTAACTGTTTAGAGTTTAGTGTTCCACAGAGGCCCACCAGGCCGCATCGCCCTTTCTTGACCGCTGCGCGCAACTCCAATCATTCTCCAGTGCGCAGAATACAGAATTGCTACAACCGCTTCTCTGAACGCCTTGACATCTTTCAAAGCTCCTTTACAATTTACCGTACTGCGCTGTTGAACACAGTATGTTAAACATCTATGATATCTCTGTCGTTCGTTTTTCTTTTTTTTATTGTTGAAATTTGGTTTCTCTGCGGTTCTGTTTAACCAATATAGTTGCCTGTTTTTGAAACTGTTGACTTATCATGCTTGTCTTATACTCTTGTCATTGTTTTTGTCGTCTTACTGTCAAACTTTGTTCTCTGCTTGTTGTGTATTCATTACAATAAGCTGAACCACAAAGGCATCTTCAGCATCAATAAGCTGAACCACAAAGGCATCTTCACCCAGGCTCCGCCTGTGCTTTATTTTTGTAATTTTCGCTACTTCAATATGTGTGTGTCGTGTCGCTTGTTTGTTTCTTGCAATATGTTTCTTGTATTTTGTTTTCATGTAACTATCCGTGCGCCAGCACTCAGGCCTCTGGCTGTTCCTGGGCACGTAAATAAACATGATTTATTGATTGATTGATTGATTGATTGATTGATTATTATTATTATTATTATTATTATTAATATTATATATGGTTTTATGTGTCGTGTTGTCTTGATTTTAGTTTGTTTTTATGAATGCTTGTATATGGTGTACCAGTACCAAGACCCTAGGGTTGTTCCTGGGCACCAAAAATAAAGGTTGATTGATTGATTGATTGATTGATTGATTGATTGATTGATTGATTGATTGATTGATTGATTGATTGATTGATTGATTGATTGATTATTATTTATTATTACAAGCGAGTGCAGATTGAGTACGAGTCCAAGTAAGTACACATTGGGTGCGATTACAAGGAAGTACAGATTGAGTACGAGTACAAGTGAGTCGTGATCAGACTGTGTCCACTGCAGAGGAAAGCCTGTCTCGAAGATCACCACCGACGTCCATCTAGTGCCAGTTCAGTCCCTGCTTTCCTCCAAATTTTCGTAGCTCATTTCTCCATCGACTCCTTGGCCGACACCTACTGCATTTATGGTTTATTTGCAGCCACTCTGTTAAACGGGTGGTCCCCCTGCTGTTCCTTATGGGTATGACGTGGCCCGCCCATGCCCATTCTCTTCGCTTAATTTGACCTGCAATGTCTTCCACCTGGGCGAGTTCCTTAACCCACACGGCAATTTTACTTTTTCTCAGCGTGACCCCTAGCATTTTCCTTTCCATAGCCCGTTGGGCCGATCTACGTTTCCTTTCAAGTCATTTAGTGAGACCTTAAGTTTATGCCCCGCACGTCGTTACTGGAAGAATACATTGATTAAATACAAGTTTTTTGAATGACAGAGGAAGCTTACTAGCCAGGATATCAGAATTCTTACCAAAGCAGCCCACCCCATGCATATTCATCACGCAACTTCCTTTTCATTGTTAAGCTCAAAACCTATGACTTGCGTAAAGAAGGCGTAATCGCTTGTTTCCAAGACCTTATTGTCTACCTTGAGGGCACGTCTCTTGACATGCTGACCGAATATTACCATCGATTTGTATTTATTTTAAGCATGTAGCCATACTTTCCCTGCACAATTGGCAAAGCATGCACTGCGACTTCCGGCCACTTTGACTGAACAAGACAATGTCGTCTGGAAACCTTAGGTCGCTCAAATATTCCTCATTGATTTGAACCCCGGTTTCCCTCCACCTAAGCTTTCTGAACACGCCCTCTAGACAGGCTGTAAGAAGTCGCGGGGGTTGCAAGTGAGTACAGATGAGTTGAGTACGAATGAGTACGAGTGCTTGTAAGGGCATATGAGTTTGAGTACTGGTGCGTACGATTGCAAATGGGTATGTGAAGAATGAGACTGGGTGATTTTGTGCGCGGACGAACTTCTTGACTCTGAGTTTGAGTGAGCACAGCGTGAAGGAACATATTTGATTGAGTTTGAGTGAGGTCTTTCTGTTCGGCCATCCTATGCTAGAGACATAGGTACGGTTCCGAAAGGAAAAACGTACATTTGTAAAAGCCGCGCACTGACAACTGTTTCGTGTGAATGATGTAATACCATAAGTAAAAGAAATGCAAGAACACGAAAATTTCGGCAATATAGTAAGAGCTGAAGGGACTAATATCTAATCTAACTGTTATACTTAAGCTGTTATCACAGGCAGGCTGTGACAACGTTAACAGTAAACTGTTAACGAGAGCTAAAAATTTGTTAAGCCAGATTCTACACCTAGTATTTAAACAATCGTAGCAAGCTGGGTGCGAAGCCTTTAGTCGTGTAAGTCATAACCACATAACCACTGACTCGTAGAACGATCGTTCCTAAACACTTCTTTCCTAAACCCATTCCGAAACTATCTTTCCTAAAAACTTCAGAACTATCTTTCCTAATTTTATGGTCGAACATTTCCTAAAAGTACGTACACAATATAGCTTTCCTAAACATCAGAAGTCTTATTTAACCAACAAAACATCTGGTGACTTGCCAGATAGCATTACAATAAAACTCACTTTGTGCAGGCAGCTGCTTTTTCTGCGGATCCATTTGTGCCACCGATGATCATTATAACTTGCCAATAAACGTCGTCTAACAACTGGCATCGAGCATTGAACCTAAAAAAATTCCTATCACTGTCATTTTTGCGGGAACAATTCCTTCTCAGCGCACCAATTGCATCAACTCTGTTCCGATAAGTTCTGTCACGTCTTTCAAATATCTCGAAGAGCTCTTGACCTCATTGCTAATATCGGTAACGCTAATCAATTTCATTTGTTCTGAGGCATCCCGCGCACTTAGGTACCTTGACCGCAATCCAAAACTTTGTTATCACGGAATCAAAAGACCAGCTTATCATACCTTCTAGAGTGCAATACTGCAATACGCCTCAGCCATGTATCATCTATCACAATTATACCCAAATTTTCAAATCAGTCATTCAAACCCGCAACCGCACTCTTTACCACGTCGCAGTACTCAAAGTATGTCAGTTTCCCCAGCCTCAAACTATCTCCTTCCCGGTTGTTCATTCACGGAGCGTCATGTCCGTTTATGTCTTATTCACAATTTTATTCACTGGCCCCAAACAAGGCATGCGTTACTAAGGCCTCCTCCCAAGATCTCACCTTGCTTTTAAATCCCAGTCATCCAATAGCACCAAAACCGCCAGAGCGTCATCGTTCAGGTCATCGTTGTTTTTTTCCTAAATACTTAACAGAATGTACCTCGTTACCCGAAGAAATAGCCACGTGCCCCAGAAATATTTGTTTGGAAACAAACTGGAAAACTATTTCAAAAATCACTCTTAACATCAGCCTTGAATCACCACTATTGTTACTGCAGGCTGCTATTCTTGTTTCAACGTTGTTGTTTTTTTATAAAGCGAAGCCTTAGTCTTTTTACTGATGGCGTCTGTAACGCCAATACGCCCTACAGGAAGGCCCAATTTTTCTGAAGATGATGATGAAGGATCATGGGTGAAGTGAAGGAAAAAACGACCCCCGTTGGCGGAATCGAACCTGGGCCCCTCGCGTTATGACGCCGGCGTCCATCCGATTGCTTCATTTCGACATGGCCGAAGCGGCTTTGATTTGGAGAGGGGTGCATGAACGGGCAAAATTAGACCGCAAAATCCTGCAGCCCACCGCGCAAAAACGAAAGAATTCGTCACGAGAAAGCTTCGCGTTCAATCTTCGTCGTTGTTAGACGGTGTGGTGCATCATTGTGTTTCAAATATGTTTGTTTAGTATCTGTTGCTGAAACGCGTTAATGCATTGTAGTACCTTTAGTTGTTTTTATTTGTCATTGTCGTGGTCGTATATTTTGTGGTGTCAGGTTTTCATTAGTATTTCTGTTCAATTTTACCCCTGCAAACATTGTTTTCTAGTCTCTTATTCCTTATACCTCGAACAATTAAGGGTATAACAAATGGAATTAACTCAAATATGCCGAATACTTGGGAAATGTTCATGCCATTTGTAAGTGCTGCATTTGAAACGATTCTTCCAAAAACCGCATTTTACGTGTGGTAAGCGCACTAGACGGGAAGCTGACAGGCTCTCCTTCGCGCCCGACAACTTGGCAAATGCTTCGAAAATCTCCCAAGTAACATTATCCTTCCACAGTTATGAAATGGAAGTTTTGACAAACGTGGCTTGCAATGCGTGCGGCTAAGTTTTCTGCTGCAGCCACTTGCTAGCACGCATGCCGGTGCATACCTGTGCATGCCCAAAAGAGCCATCACAAGTCGTACGAGTCATCACAACTCATACCGGTGCATACACCGGTACAGGCCTACACTCTGTTGGTATGTGCGTTATGAATCATGTGGGCGTTGGTGGAACCCGCAACTTTCGCTGCTCCCATCTCTAGTGGTACCGAAATCTACAACCTATGATGGAGTTTTGCTATGCTCAAGGTTTCATAACAGGCCGAGCCACTACACTCTAAAACTTCTCACGCGTAGTAAGCGTGAAACACGCTCCTTCGAGTCGTGAACTTCGCTTTGAGCACCATGTGACTCAAAATACTCGTTGTTTTCTTCCATCCAAACATGAAGCGGGTCGAAAAAAAAAACCCGTTGGCTTTTTTTTAAAAAAAACCTAATGCAAGATTGCACGCGTGTGAACCGGAAAACTCACGCTTAGAAAACTCCCGTGCCGTCTATCACGCCTATCTTCACCACGCATATACATACCATGATCCATATCCCCTAGGGAGTCATGCGACGTCTTGCTGCATGCTGCTGTGACTTCGCTTCTTTTCTTCTTTTTTTTTCACGCGAAGGCATTGAAAGGCGTCTTTGGCGGGAAAATGAAGTTCGAGTTGTTAGAGGCATTGACTGAAGCAGGAGCTTCGTGAGTCGTGTCTGCCTGCCATTGAAGTGTGTGGTGTGCGGAGTGCCATCTTTCTTGTGGTAAAAAATTGGCGAAGAAAGAACAACCTGATCAGTAATTTGACATCAACCGCCCGCGTGGTGTGCCGCGTAGTAGGTGCGAGAAGACCGAGTGTCGTCTGCCGGAAATTCTCGCAAGACACGACACCGTTAACTTTTCCGGCCGGGTGGCGTTCTTACAGTGGGTAGTCAGCTGTCATGCACCATCACTTGGAATATCCAGATAAGCAAATTTATTTCCTAATGTCTTTGCTCATTATATATTTTAGAACTATTTTCCGAATAATGACGTTGTCAGTGTATTGTGTAGCTCTTCTTATTGTCCTCGGAACTCCGTTGTCACGTGAACCGATAGGGAGGTTCCCTTTACCAGCTCAGACATGGACGCAGGGAAGCCGTTGACAGTTCTAACAAAACACACATTTAATGCAGCTTTGGAAAACCCTAAAGGAAACCACTTAAGAAATCAATAGTACACACCCGAGAACAATCAAACCTCAAACTCAAAATACCGAAATACAATTCAAATCAAGCCCCAAAAGTACACCTACAATACAGTCCTACACAGTTAGTTCATATCCGTTCATTACATCAAGTCCTAGTTAATGACTTTCCCTCCACAACTCCCTAGTTGTGTCCTATGACTGTGTCCCTAATGGACTGGCCTACCAGGTCGTCGGCGCCGACGTGCCGCACCCTTCCGTGGCCGCGACTTGGTGGTAGCCGTCCTCGTCTCGCTTCGCTGCCGGCGTTCGATGCGCGCGGTCACTCCTTGGACAGCGTGGGCTCCGCGCGTCCTGACTTGTTTCCTCAGTGGCTACCCCCCGGTGGCCGCTCCCGCTGGAGGTCCTTGATGCCGGCGTTCGACGCGCGCGGTCATCCCTTGGGCGGCGTGCTTCCTCGGTGGCTACCACCTGGTAGCCGCTGCCGCTGGAGGTCCCAGGTAGGCTCGGCACGAACGTAGCCCTTCGGGGCCGTCGAGACGAACGTTGACGGAGCGTGGACGTTGGCCGCTGGTTCCCGACCGATGCCGCTGGGGCCACGAAGGCACAGGTTCGTGGTGCATCTAGGATGACGGTGCCGAAGCGAAGTCGGCCCGCTCCTGCCCAGGCTCAGATGGCATGGTCGACGGCCTGGCCACGTCCCCCTGGCTCGCTTCTTGAAGCTCACGTGCTCCTACCGCCTCCTGGTTCCTTCGGTTTCTTTCCTCTCTGTTCTCTTTGTGCGCCTCGCTTGTAGCCCCTCTGGGATCTCGCGTGGCGCACTCTCATTGGCTCCTTGCCTTTTGCATGTCCATGTATGGCCATCACGCCACTGGTCTCCAGCGCGGCCTTCTCAGATTGGATGACCAGTGTGCTGCCATATTTTACCATGATGCCTCGGGGTTTAAGCCCTGGCATTCTCTAACTGGTGCACTCCTGGCGCACACTTCAAATTTCCATTACTTTGTTCTTTTTTTTCTTTTTGGGGGGTTTTGGTGCATCCCCTCTCCGGAGGTGCCCTTGACACATGACATTCGTATTACTGCCCGGGCTGGTTCTCTTTTTTTTTTGACACGGGTCATGTGGTCGACCGGGAAAGATGACAAGAAAAAAGGAAGGAGTGAGTTTCTTGTTGTAGTGGCTGGGAGTCGTTTCTCTCTTTCGCTGTCCGGTTTCCTTCGGGCTCGGCGTCATGCGCTCGGCATCTTTGGTTCGTTGACGGTAAATATCGCCGCCGTGCTCACGGTTCGCGTCGTTAGCCGTTGTCGGGTGAGGAGGCGCAACAACGCCGGTGAAGGAGCCGCCTGCTCTTTCCGTCCTCCGCAGATCACCTCGAAAATGACTCAAAATACTGTACAAATATTGCAAAATCACACAGTGGACGCGCACATTTAGCCGCCACTCTAAGGCCGCAATCCGAATGTGTGCGTTTGTGCTGCACATCGCAGCAGCAGTTTGCGTGTTGTATGAGAGCGCGAACGCATCACTATAAGTATTTTATTGAAGCCACGTTTTACCTTTGCCACGTTTCCCACGTGGATGTCGTTTGCCGGTGCACTATATGAGGCGACGTAAAGCAGCTGGTATGTGACAGAACCCATAGAAATTGTGAAGTTCCAACTGGACGCGCCACTGAAAAAAAGCCTTAGTGCTATGTTTGTGTGTGAGTTACATGTAGGACGTTACGTATCCGTCTTTATTCGGGCAGTTGCTAGGAATCGTTCGGGTAGTAGTTACACGTGATGGCATCGAGGAAATTCCACGGGTCCTCAAAATGCTCCGAGAATTGTTGATGAGACTACACTACGTCTGAGTTAACTTCATAGCAAAGTACACGGGTTGCTTTAAAGCAGCATCAAGAGTTAATCTGGAGCCTATTTTAAATTTCCTGCCGTTCTTTCTCGTATTTGTCTGTATGGAAGTATTCTGGTAAGTTATTTTGAATAAAAAGATTCACTCAAATTTAAATTGTGTTTATATTTTTTGTTCGGTGTTGTTCCTTTAATTCAAAATCTCAGTCTTTGCCGCAATTCTCACAGACGTCTTCACCTAATGCTTTTATAAGAAATGTAGAGGCAATGGCGCCGAGAGGATGCACATCCCAGGCTTAATTATATGAGATTCGCCAGGTCCCCTTGTTGAAGATGATTTACGAACGTTTGTCTTGAATGGCCTTCAACGGCGCTTGGGTTTATCCCAACCGAAATTCAGACACAATCATAAACCCCCTTGTTCTGCTAATACTACTAACATTGGGGCAGTGCATAACAAAGATTCAACGCTGCATTCGCAATGCGAGGCGTATCGATCCGTGACTGGCGGCCTTTCTAACGCTTAGTGAACGTGAAAAAGAGGATTTTCCCTTACCCGATGCGGCATTCTCCATCTGTGTATAAGACGCCTCTCTGACTGTCAGAAATCATTTTAAAAAGCTGGAAGAAGAAAACGTTTGTTTTGCCGTATTTAATGGACTGGTGGGTGCTCCAAGCTACCCAGGCCTTAAATTTGGCGCAGAAACTATTGTGTTCTTTCAGCTTTCTTATTAAATTATTTCTGACTGTCAGAGAGGCGTCTTAAACACAGCTGGAGAATGCCGGATCGAGTAAGGACAAACCCTTTTTTTCACGTTCACTAAGCGTTAGGAAAGCCGCCAGTCACGGATGGCAAGCGTGAGCGCTTAGCGTGGTAGTTCACCACGACTGAAACAAGCGTGCAAAAAATATCCTTTACTCACGTTTTGCAAGTGTTACTCATCCCGCGAGTCAGGCTTAGGAAGCGGGATTTTTCAGCGTGTTACGAAGTTGCTATTCGACCACTGGCAACCAGTTCTTACATTCAGGAAGGCCTCCCGAAACCTGGTTCCGTCACCTCCGTCAGGCCAGCAAGGGTTGCGGTCTTGGTGACGACGACAAGAAGCCGAAGGCCAACTTAACTGGTTTACTGCATGGCAAGAGATTAGCCGAAGCAATACAACAACTATGTCATTCCGGGCGAGGTTACAGTACAGGACACGAGCAGAGCGACAGCATTGTTTCGCTGCTACAGAACGAATGAACTATCCGCCGAAAGGGCGGGTTTTAAACAATCGCCGTGACGCCTCCGCGGCTTTTCCCAAAGCTTTTGTGCACATGGCACGAACACAGTACAGACACACAGGACACTCTATTTAGAGTTCTTGAGGGGCCGGAGTAGTGGCGGACGCTGAGCCTGAGAGAGGGGGAGATGAGATCTCGGTTGCGGAGTCCGCCTCGCCGGGTCACGTCTCAACACGCCGCGATTGCAGTCACCGGAGTTTGAATCTCCCCGACACCGAGGCGCCCGTGATCCGGCCGTTCCCAGGGACATTGCTACCTGTCCTAGGCAGCTTTCTTATACACCGGGCGATTCCGCAAAGCTTGCCGCAAGCGCGAGAATGGTAGCGGCGTGCAGAATCGTGGCAAGCGTGAAAGCACATCACGCTTGGACCAAGCGTGCAACAAATCACCGACACTCACGCTTGCAAAGTGAGAAAAACTTTAGAGTGTAGGATATAGAAACCCCAATTATACCGCCTTATCACGGTAATGGTTACGAAGCTTCATCAGGCATCGGCTCCGGCTGGAATGATATTGACCCTTTGGGCAGTTTTATTTTATTGGTAAAGTTTTCAACCATAAAGCTAAGAATACTTGGGACAGCCCTTGACGTCAATTTTTTTAAGATATTTCTGCGATGTTAGGGCGTCCACTGAGCCCACTACCCTTACGGATTCTGCGCCGGTTATCCATGGGATTTTGACGTAATCCTTCGGGGGGATTGAAGGAGGAGCCTAACCGTTTTCCCTGGAATCTTACCTGCTTTGTGTGCTCCGCATGCTGCTTGACATCATGGGATAATCTCTTTTGAGATTTTGATGATAGTAACTTGGTAATCGGTAATAAATACTTCTAATAATTATTTCATTTTGTAATTTTTGATTGCTATAGCGCAGAAAAAGACTGTGTCAGACTACCTTTCAGCCTGTAAGACACCGCGGCCGGATGGACTTTCAGGGGTTTTATAAGACATTTAGATCCCATTCGTACCCACTTCGGATTCATATATCTTCGTTTTACCTTTCACATAAGTCCCCGTTTGTGGTCCTCAACTTAAGAACCACGCAGCAGATCTCCCCGAGGTGGAGACAAAAACTGCGCTTCATTCACATATTATGACAAACCACATTGTCGAATGTTTATAACAAGTCCTTCGCCGCAGCCTTACTCAGTGATACATACACGGTTGAGTTATTTATTACTTAGAGGTAGTTCACCGTGGCGCTCTACACAATTCCGAACCACCACCTGCTGTGGGGGGTTTGACCTGGGCTTTGTGGGAAACGTCTAGAGCTCGTGTTATAATAAAACTACCCTGAACTAAATTGTTCCGAGATAGTCTCCTTAAACGACTGTGTACCCATGCCACTGCGCTAAAAGGGTCATGGTCCCACACCAGATATTGACTTTAGCAGACGCTCCATCCGTTCTATTAGTTCCCCGGGATAGCAAATGGAGGCATTTGATCGCTCGGATCCCAGCTACAGAAGAAGTTCATTACTCGAGCGGCTGAAGATGTAGAGATCCTTTTGGTTGCCCTAATCCTCGGCGTCAATACAAGTTATTGCTATCTCTCTCTACCCATGGCAAGGGTCATCGCAGTAGTTATGATGAATAAACATGACTCACACTTCTATAAAAAAATAGCATGGACTCCTACGGGAGGCTTGTGGTTAAAGAAACTCTAGAGAAAACGCGTCATTATCTAAGACGCGAAAATTCCTTTGAATTACACTTCCTGAGGGGTGTAGATTTATAAATCCTGCTCGTTTTCTCTTTGCTTCCGAGGACAAAATCGTGAAAAGGGTTTTCGGAGGTTTCAACTGCCAGCATTTGTAAGTAAAAACGATTTGAATCTGCCAACGGGGTTAATAGTTATTGAGCAATCTGTAAAAACGCACTATCTTTCTAAAATCCTGCTTCTTCCTATCAGGTGGCTTTTAATACAGTTTTTAGATACTTGTATACATTATCTACATTAACAAACACCTGTTCAATGTCTCAAAGGGCCTGCGATTAAAAAAATTGTACAAAAACTACTTATCGCTTTTCTTTCTCTCAGGGGTGTAACTTAAAAACCCCTCAGCCCCGTCGAGCTGCAACACCATAATATGCACGTAGTACTGAAACTTGAATCTTCTTGAATCAGTGGTTTGTCTGTGCGTCGACATCCCCTGTTAGTGTTTTTCAGCCCGTCAAGGGTTCGATTTCAAGAAATCCGTCTCACGAATTTAGCCCCGCCACTGGGATAAATCCTGAAAACAGCTTTTGTCCATCTGTATACTTCGCATTGATGAGCAAAAACCAATTGGATGTATCAAACAGTGGAGCATACATTGGGAAATGTTAAAAAACACCCAATTTGCTCGGAAATGCAGATTCGCTCCAGTACCGTTGGATAAGACAGAACCGTAAAGCTAGCCTTTTAGAGATTTTTAAGGGCTACATATATCAGCAAAAGGATCTTCAAAATATCAAGGGGTGAGCGAGATTATCATGCATTTGCGAAAGCACAATGTCCCCCTCCCTTAGGGCCTAATTTTTGATTATCCCGCTTTAGTGAGCCCCTACGCCTTCGTAGAAACGTATTCCGGAAGGTTCAAGTCCCTAGGTCCAGTTGTTTAGGCTTGGCTTTGATGAATCATTTATTCAATCGGCCACTTCATTTTGTAGGTATAGAAGATTGCATATGGACCCCACATCACACATGGGCCTACGCCGCCGCTCCATAAAGACAAATTTGCACCTTACAGCACGGCTCTTCAGTTGTGAACCCACTCTCATGAGCAGCTCGCACAGCTGCACATATACCTTTCAAGATCATTTTATTGCTTTCACTATTACCCTTTGTTGTCATTGAGGAAGCATGTAAATATTGCTATGGTCATAATTCAGGGTGTGCGTCTTTGCTACACCAATAGGCCTGCGCAATTGGTTACTACCTGTCAGCCTGTAGCCTGTGGCCATAAATGCTTCTGCAAAACCGGGCTGGTCGTTTTTTCATTAAAATTCGTACTTTACAACTTTTATGCATGAGTTTTCGTTAGTTTGAGTGTATGTTTGAATGTTTGAAGCACTGAATTGAAAGTGTCAGCCTACGCTCATAATTTGGCATTTTTGTGGATAAGAATAGTGTTCCAAAATTATCGCGTAAACCTATCAATTAGGATTAGTTTCCGAGGATAAGACCAACTTTTTCTAGAGCTCTGGTTGCTGGTTTTTTTTTACTCGTGGGCGCTTGCTCCGGATCGATGCTCTGGCATTGATTTTTCTCTGTACCACTAAGTAGCTTGACGCCCCACCAGACTCGAGCAGGAACAGACCGCGGTATTGGTGAGCACGCTCTGGCAATTCTCGCCCTTAGGCCCAGAAGTTTTTACCGCACCATCTCTGTATTTTGGCCAGCTCGAGGCGCGCTATATATTTTTTAGAGAGCAGTTCCCAATTAAACGCCCGTTCGGGAGCTGAGTGACGTCGGCGTCGCCGTTAGGGTAACCTGCGAAGACCACTGGGGAGGACAGAGGAGTGAGAACGTAGACAGCCACGGAGAATGAATGACGGTGATAGCGAAGAGAGGAATGTGAGTAAAGCGGAGGAACGTGCACCGGAATCGCGCGGATGAAAGCGGTGGAGCACAGGACAACTATACAGTGGGGAGGAAACAGGAGTGAAGCATAAGACGTGCTGAACTGGGGTATCCCGCTAAAAGATGGCGACCAAGTAGTGCGTAGTAAACCATTTCCTCATGGCCTCATCCAGAAAGCGTGCGGTGAAGGCACCCACCGACACTCTAATTGAAAAAACTGCTGCATGACTGGAGTAGCAGTAGTAGAAACCGTTTATTAGAGCAAAAAGGAAAGGAAAAGGGTGTTGGCGAAGCGTCCCTAGTCCAGGATGCCTCTTGACCGGGCCGTCTCGATGGCCGGAGAAACCAAGGCCCTGTCTGGAGGTCTGTTTACTTTGTTTAAGAGATGGCGACAGAGTGCTTTGTAAGTAAACCTACATTTAAGTCTAAAATTCTCGGGGTCAATAAATTTCAATATCAACACACCAACTGCTCCCAAACTTCGATCTAGGGATTGTCGCAATCTTAAGCAATTTATTACTGGTTAATTGGTGTGCGTAATGGAAATTCCGCATTTCGTTCAGGTTCACATTCGAACTGTTTCAGCAGCTACATGAAACTTTTGTGGAGTCTTCTACCTTGGCGCCCATCCTCTTCAGGCCTGTCAGTGACGTTGGCTATCCTTAACGCACCTCCTCGTGCAAGAAGTTGTTTCGCGCGTCTTGCATTCTCGCCATTCAACTAGCCCCTTTCGTCGCTTGTTCTTGCAAGTTAATCTCTAGGGTTTCACCTTGCCCTAATATTTGCAGACTTTTATATTTTCGCAGCATCATTTAGGGGGTTTGTGTATGCAATCTACGTCGCAGAACATTTTTGGCACGCCTTCTCTGCAACTAATAATACCATGTGTCGTGTTAATCTTTAAAAACGTCGTATCTTACACACATCATTGCTCTTCCCAGAACCGTTCTTTATGTCTGTTTATTTGGCTGCCTAGGCTGGATGCGTAGCCGGTGTTCGGAAAATACGGCTCCCAACCACCCATGAAAGTATTTTTATTACAGACGGAGACCATCCCCTCTAAAACATTACTACCAAAAAGGGATGTATTCGTTGCTTCAGTGAGCTGTCACTTGTGCGGTGCTCCGGGAGCTACAAAACATGGTTACACAACTTGTGAAGACGATGTATTTGTTTGAGACGTCCACTAGAGAGCTGTCAAAGAAGTTTGGATGAACCGTCATTGTGTTGCGTTGTCTTGTTACTCAGAAACACGACGACGTGCTTTTCATGTTTTTCATAGCCCTGCATAGCCCACAGAACACCTGCATATAAGATTAAAATCCCTAACCAGCGACTTCTTCAAAATCACACTCCACCGAAATCCTTATACACCTAGAAGATATGTTGTGACCAAAGTCACTCTAAGCTACATGCGGTATGCTCTCCTGTGAGAGTGTTCATAGCCACATCCTCTTTTTGCATGTTCGCATATTATTGTTCATGGTGTTCCCCTTGTTTTTCGGCTTTTCCTTTCCACTAGCACTCAAGGCATTCTTCTTACACAGTTCCAGTAAACAGCATTGGTCCCTGTACGTTCTAAAAAAGCTCGTTAATTTGAAATTCAATCATTCAAATTTATGGATAAATAACTGCGACATTTTGTCCTTCCCGGCTCCATATATAAGTCTGTGTATAGAAAAGCCCGTTAAATCGAACGCGAGTGGCCTCGGCCACAGGTAATTCGAACTACGCCGCACTACGCCGACAGCTAAAAGCCTAGCCTACGGCCAGCGAAACAGTCCCGCTGCCTGCACACGAGGTTTGAAAGAGGAGAAACACAGAGAAAGAATTTCAGTTGGGTAAAAGCAACCATAACACCCCATGGCGGACGTTTTGGAAGAAGTTTCTTTGGGGACTACGTTGCTGCGAGTTCAACGTGAGGAGTGTGCTGACGGGTAGCATTGGCTTCGTATGTTTGGTTCGATGCGCAGAACCTGTCGCTAGCAGTGACTACGAGGAGGAGTCGGACGAAGCACCAGTGCTGCCATCGCTCGGAAGTAATGACCGGATGGAATGCCGCTCGTCTCTTTTGCTTTAGAATATACGCGAGAAGGAGGCCTTCCGTTACATTCGGTCGTTGGGCAAAAAGGGCTGGCTGTCGCCTTTAAGGACAAAAGCAGACTGTAACGCCAAACTTTTTCAGGCATAAAATAGTTGGATTGTCCTACTGCTTCCCGATCGCAGTGCGCTCTTGTTATTCTTCCCTTTCACGAGCTCGAACTTCGATTAATTCGGACTGAGATGGCGTCTCCTTGCAGTTCGTATTAACGAGCTTTTAGTGTGTAATAATCAAATACTCGTGACTCAGTGGCCGATTCCGGCATCAGAAGCACAGGGGCCTGGGTTCATCCCTTCAAACTGTTACGTGGCAACCCATTTTGCATTTGAGAATTTTTCTAAAAAGCGCATCTTCCATGATACCGGTGACTACGGACCCACGGTAACAGACACGTGACGTATCACTACCGCCCCGCACGAAGCGGCACTTCGAATGAAAGAGCACTAAAAAAAATTGTGCTCGTAATAAACTATTGACACCCGTCGCAATAAACGGAATTGATATCAAATTCTCATTTGCGGAATGCCGGCCTCCAGCATCAGCGTTATTTTCACGAAACCTAATTTCATGAAAGCTATTACTTTGAACACATAATTCCGCCGACAGCAATATCGCAAAACGTCATCACAATAGCGCTTGGACGTACGTCAGCACAACGGAACAATGAGAATCCGGTAGGACAATAGGCAGGTTATCGAAGAGTGATAAAACTCATTTTCCAAGCAGATTCAAACTGTCGTACGCAGGTTATCGATAAGAAGATACTGCGGCGGCCATTGCTTCTGGCGCACGCAGCTTCCTTCACGTTCCGAAAACGAAGTGCTTTTGTTTTCCACGAATCATCTGGTCACCACACGGCCACTTAGCATCAAGACTTGAGGGCAACTTTTGCCTTCTAACACATTAGTCAAATTATTATGTTGAAGCTACTCGCTCTGCTCTCCGCAGCGCTATGCGTTGCAGCCTTCCCCCACGGTACTGGTATGTAACAATTTCTGACTTTTTATCATTACTGATTGTCTTGTTTGCAAGTGACGGATATTATTTCCCAGAGTATAGTGATCTGGAATGACTACGACTTACCCTAGATCTAGTACTTTTATAAAAGCTAAGTATCAACCACTGAACATCACTCAGCCGACGGCTCAACCACCGCCGCTTGCTCGAAGAAACGATCATTCTAAGTTTTTTCGGGGATCACACTCCAAGTATGCTTCACTCTGCGAATGTTCTGGGAATGAACGCGTGCGAATGCGTGCGAATGAATTGGGGTTTCACGCTGCAATATGCAAGTTCATTATAAAGTGACCTGGCCTTTAATACAGAGAACCCACAGTTCGACCTTTCCGTGTTTAACGAGTGAGGTAGATAAAAATAGCCCATAGTTTGTTCCGGTGAACTACTTCGATCATGCTATATCCAGTTTTCATATACAAGGGCAAATGACATCATATCTTCGCATGGTAAACTGTTGCATCACTTCTGCTTTTAAAACTTGATAATATAGCGATCCTTACAAGTATCATATACTGTAATCTTATTTCCTGTAATACTCACTACGCAACGCATTTCTTCACATTTTTATTGGCAACCTTACTCTCTCCCTAATTTGCGGATGTGATCATATTATATGTGAGATATTTCCATACGTTTTCTGCTGCTCACTTAAAAGACCGTTCTTCAAGTTGTCATTACAACGTTTTGATTATTAGCATTGGTATGGCGTTCAGCGTGTTCATGGGCCGCAGGCATTAAATCAGGTTCAGCTTGAATAGTGTACATCCCACGTTCGCGCCTTCCACCAGCGCAGTCCGGCTGCCCTGGCCCGCGCTGCCCATCCCAGTGCGGTACGCCGGCCATTCAACCCCAGCTCGACCCGGAGGACAGGATCTACGGCGGCCAACTGGCCGTTCCGGGTAGCTGGCCGTGGCAGGCTGGCATCTACACGCACCGCTACTCCCATTTCTGCGGAGGGGCGCTCATCAACGACCGATACGTGCTCACGGCGGCGCACTGCGTCTGGTAACGTACCAATCCCAGCCTTTCCGCTCCGTTTTACAGCGAAGCTGTTTACTCCTAGGGTTCCATGCATTTTTCTTCCGCGTCAAGAAAAACAACGATCGTCCTTTCATTGTTCGCGCTCCTATCACGCGCGTGCATAGTTTCCTCCAACTCCCCAGAGGTGGCGCCAGTCGGCCACGCTGGATCACGATACCAAGCTTCCACGTATCTTGGAGAAAGAAAGAGAGAGAAAAAAACATTTATATGACCTCTGTAGTGAAGTGAAGCCCTAGTCCGAGAATCTGTGTTGCCCTAACCGTCTTCGCTTGGGTCACCAGGGGAGTCTTGTCCTCCAGTCGAATGATAGTAACAGTGTCTCTTACAGGTCAGGGGAGGTGCGAGGGAAAGGGGAGGCAAGGCTGGGCTGTGTACGAATTCCAGTATTGTGTGTTGGAGGGTGCCTACTGTTGGCAAGATTTTCACGCTTTGAGCGGGCAGGTGCGTTCGTTTGTTTGTTTGCTTGCTTGCTTGCTTTGTTGTTTGTTGGTGTTTGTTTGCTAGCTTGCTCACTTCTTTGTTTGACTTATTTATTTATTTATTTGTTTATTTATTTATTTATTTATTTATTTATTTATTTATTTGTTTATTTATTTATTGAGTGTTACCGAAAAAGGCGTTCATTAGAGCATGATTGATTGATTGATTGATTGATTGATTGATTGATTGATTGATTGATTGATTGATTGATTGATTGATTGATTGATTGATTGATTGATTGATTGATTGATTGATTGATTCAGTGTTGCCGAAGAAGGCGCTCATTAGAGCATAACTAACTCTGCCGGCCGAGCACGCGACGACGGCGCCGCACCGTTAGCGTTGTCTTCGACACTAATTTTCGCACAAGTATGGCCCGTAGGCTACAATAAGGTTCGGGTCGTCCCACCACTGCTACTTCCGTAGCAGAAAAAAACCTACCGTCACCCTGAGTTCACTCTTTTGTTCAAATATCACTGTCACTTCGGCTACATTGGTCACCCAATCTTAATGAGTGGGATGGATGATTCTTTTTAGATGCTTTTTTCTGCAAACACAACTATACTTCACCGTTTTTATCAACACCTTTTTTGTCTATGACAAAAATGGAATAGACGAACGCGTACTCTGGGCTGCACCATGGTATAAAGTTGCACATTATCGGTCATATCAGTCACTATACACCATGATAAAATTGATCATATTTGGGAATGATGTTCCTTACTACAATCTCAGCCACATCGCGGGTTTTAAGAACCAATTTTCGTTTCTAGACTCTAAAATTGAATATTTAAGCGTACCCAATTCCTGCTCCAAAAAGAAATTTGTTTTGTTTGTAAAGACACTGTTTTGTAATGAATCGCATGTGTTGCGGGCACTGCTGGCATAACGTATGCGTTTTTATGTAATGTACATTCAACCCCGTCGACAATGCGCTACAGTAGCAACAGGCGGCAGGATACGTCGTGATGAATTATCCTCATTCCTAAAAACTCAACCCGGTCCGAGCGCTCAACCATGACCCCAATGTAGCTCAGAGTATATTTTTTAAGCGGGTCTGAGCACAACTCGGGTCAAAATTAGTTTTGGTGTGCGTAGGACTTGCAAGCATAAAAAACATACGCTCTTCAAAACTATTTTAGAGAGTAAATGACTGCAGCAGCTTTCGTGAATTCATAACGTCGAAAAAGCACAAAGGCGTACGAATAACAATTTCTTTCACTTATGAGGGTTTTCAATCGTGTAAATTTGCGTTCCTTCGCCTGGCGTACGTGTTGTAAACGAAGTTTTTACACTAGCTACAAAAGTCGTCACAGCAGTGACCGCCTCTTCTATTTCATTCTGGAAACATGTTAAAAAAGGGCGGTGGATACGGGGCGACAATTACGAGACTACAAAGCACTTGCGCTCGACCCAGAGCTAGTCCTGTGTAATCTATTCTTTGTCGCCCCCTCTCTATCCCGCTAATTTAACACGTTTCACAGTTCTCACCAACTAGACCACATTTATGCATTAACAAGCATTCATTAAAGAGTTCACGAAATGTCCTCTAACTTCAGTGGACGTCGCCGCACACACAACGGTAGCGCCGTTGTCGCAATCTGCCGACCTGTGTTTCACACCTGCTCCGAGATTCACAAGGTCTGAGACCACCATAAGCAATCGATGCTTACATAGTCACCAGAGTTTATGGCCAGCGTGGTTGTGTCGACGCCACGAAACCGTTCCTGGGAAACTTCGGTTGGCTGCTTACGTCCGGCCACGGCCTGATTTTGTTGTAGACGCTCCAAAAAAGCATTTCACGATGCCAATTGCTTTATTTTTTTCCGACGCTACAGCCTTCATCTCAATAAGCCATGAAGGCATGGAACTTTGCTTGAGTGCTAAAGCTTGTTTGCTGTAAAGTCTCCTGATAAAATAATCGTAAAATCCTTTTTAAATAAAAATGAATGGTCAGATTTTGTCTTACGATTCAGCTAACAAATTCATTGAACATAACAAGAAACTATTCACCATATAAATATGCTAGCGAAATCCGCGAATCCAAAAAATAGGAACTTCTAAAGCTGCATTTCAACCCTAAAAGACTGTCACCGATCCGTCCATCCACTGTCAGGGTCTGAGAAGATGTCTTCATGATTTATAATCCCAGATTAATTTGAATATCCCGCGTTTGTTTCTTTTATTTTTCAGAGAGCTTCGAGCTTCCTAGCTAGCTTTACCAAGTGCCCGGTTTCTAAATCAAGACAAATACATTTTTAACTCATGTGAACGCACTCTTTGCATGTGCTCGAGCAGGCGAGATTCGTTCCACGATACGAAAGCCAGGCGCTCGGTGCGATGGAAAACGTCAATAAACGTGCTAATATGCCGCTTTCAGCTCCTTACCCGACCTATACGATGCCATAACCACAATTATTTACGAAAACAATACGCAGAATTATACTTGAGCCAAGAAAACATTTTACAGTAAAAACAATTTTGAGTATTGCAAAAAAAATTCTCTGTTGGGGCTCGAACCCAGGACGTTCGTGCTAAGAACCGCTATTCGGTCCCTTGGGCTACCGAGCCCTAATAGCGTGGTTATTTAGTTCTTTTCGCCGTCGTTGAAAACTATTGCAAAAGTGTTTGAAGTGATACAGTAGGTATCGCTGGGTGCGTGTAGGAAGAGGAGAGGTATCCACCGGGGAACAAAACCTCGTCTCGCCCTGGGTTACAAAGCACAGTTGGGTGTTTTATGATGCTCTGGATTCTCAGTGAAGTAGAGGGCTCTAGAGACTTCTGCGATGGCGTAGCGCGGAGTAGCGTGGGCGGCTTGGAAGGGGCTTAGCGACGTCCGTGGCCACGCTGGGCATTTTAGGGGTGCAATTATGAAGGAAACAAACTTTTTTCGGGTCTCCTAATTACCACAGACACGCAAACTGCATATTAAGTGTCCATCACCTCAATGTGCTGAAATAACTTGTAGAAAGCATCACCTACAGCGTAATGCACGAAGCTGGCACCTCTGCTTTAAATTATGGCAGTTAGACTAGCCGCAAGTATTCCAGATTTACACGTTAAGGTTCAAAATTAACTCCACAGGGCACTGTAGGGTCCAAGTTGGGCAGTGTTGAAAGAGAAGCTGTTTGATATATTTTACGTTCGGGATGTACATCCGGCTGTCATCGTAGCTTAGTGACCTTACACAAGTAAATAATTCTGAAAGGTCGCGTTGTTTGTTGTTTGATGCCCAAAACTTTATTTTTTGTTTAAGATCGCTAAAACATTTTTAATGACCTAGAAGGACTCTAAACATCACAAATATGAAGTTAGAAAATAAATTAGGTTTAATAGGACGAATGGGGTGTCGAGCAGCCCCGCGAGGCGGCGGACAGGCAAGGCCTCGACGCGCTCAAGTAGGAGACCCAAGGCCCGGTCGGCGAGAGCTCTGCCGGCCCATCAATATAGTTTTCCCCAACCAACCAAATTAGGACTGACACAATGAGGTGTTTCCCCTGAGCAAAGCCGGGTACTTGCTGCTCCATATATTAGCTGAAGAAGAACGCTGCCTTGAACAGCGTGTATACACGCTCATTTTATGGTACAGGTCCAGGCCATAAACCTAAAGTTTGTATTGTTGTAATTCGTAATAGCAATAAAATAAAACTGCCAAGTTTCACTTACCTGTCACACGCCCATGGAGCCACCGGACTTGCTGCGAGTCCACGCGCATAAACAAGTCGGGTTTTTATCTCGCACAGCCCTCTATTTTTCACAATTTTTAAGGTCCGGATATCTTCGTCTGTCAACAGATGGCGTTACATTTTCAAAGAACCACAAAGCGCTGGAGAACAAAAATTTTTGGGTTGTTGCACCTGTGCAACGGTGGAAAATAAAGGGTAGACCAAAGAAACAGCGTTTTGCATGCTCCTTACTGTTTTTTAACACTGCAACAACATTTAACATTGCAACGACATTTAATACAGAAGGAGGTTCCAAAGTTACAAAACTGTTAGGGGGACCTCCTATTAATACATAAAACAGATGAAAAGTACAAATTTACAGGCAGTGGTTATAATGCATTAATACATCAAAGTAAATTCAAGTCTTAAAGCATGCTTACACAATATGAGTGAGAATAAAAGACACAAAAAAAGAAATTGACTAAATAAATGTACTGCAAAAAACAAATTGTGCAACGCAAAGGATCATCAAAACACACTGCTATTATTTACATCATTATTATAAACAACAGCGACATAAGCAATAGGTACTTATTTATTTAGGCAGCCTTCATGCCATTGATGAATTAATTGTGGTAACTAGGTGGTGTTTGACATGTTTTATGAATGAATAAGATGAAGTAGATGTTTTGATGTTAGTAGGTAGTTGATTCCAGAACGTAATTCCCATAAAATACACCGCACATTTTCCATAGTTAGTTTTAACTTTGGGTAATAGCAGATTGTTATTTTCAGAGAATCTCGTGGTGTTTAGGTTGAGCAGGTTAGATTGTGTTAAAGTACCAATAGATATTTTGTTGTTAACTACGCGGTAAATAATTGTTGTCAGCTTTTGCTGGAAAAGGTTGTGTAATGGTAGTACATTGAGGGTCCTGAAAATTGCATTTGCTTCAGAAAAATAACTGTTAAAGGTTTTGAAAGGTTGTTAAAGGTTTGACTGTTTTGAAGCGTTCATTTTACTTTAAGCAGCCACAGATTAGGAGTGCTCCTCCTATGTTCACGATTTATGAAGTACGGAGCACTTTACGTGCCCGGCTCGCCGTCGTAGCTCTCCCGCGGCGTCACGCGCCCAAACGGGCTTCGAAAACATAACCGTTTGTTCCTCTGTTCAACCTCCGCGCCAAAAGTTCAGAGAATGCTAGAACAAGAAGTTTATATACGCAGAACCGTTCAAAACTCTTGGAACCCCTGGCACAATTCATACATGTCCCCATTATTTATCGCAAAGAAAACTGCGGGTTCATTTGAGGCAAAATGTATACGCTTATAACCGGCCGTCCCCGCCTTCACTTAGGAATGCTGCGTTGGTTGCTTTCTACCATAGTACGCGAAAAAAAGTGACCGCACAACAAAAAAAAAAAAAGATGACACGTTAAAAAAAGTGCAGAATGGCTCCAGGAAACGCGAGATGAAAGCAAGCACAAAAAGAACAGACTTCCCGATCGTGCTGTTCCAGGAAAAACAAGAAACAAAGATAGAGAAAAGGATGCGATCTATACCAGGAGAAGGCGCGTGAGCACCGCGAAGGCGGGAGATTCGAATTGCATTGAACAAACCTCTGTTCAATTCATCAAGTGTGAAATGGAGCGGGATAGCGTGAGGCGTGGTAACAAAGAACGGAGAACGGCGCCACAGCCCCTCTGGCGAATCACTGCTCCGGACTTCAGGGCACGAGTTGAGCCCTATAATTATTTGTGGTCATTTTGAGGCACATTTTTCTCGGCATCTAACAAAGGTATCTAAATAACGTATATATAATTTTCTTTTAAATTTTTTGCTCTGTTAACTGAACTAGAATTATGAACATCCTTAAAAACTTCAGTTCTTTATAATTTTTTGTCCGTTAGTACCCAAATTTTGGCATTATTTTAGTATTAAAAGTTATGTAACAAAAAAACTGTTGCGTGCATATTTTGAATTCTAGTACAGCAGGTGTGACAAGTTATGTAGATGACAGGGAAAAAAATCAGCTCGTTGTCCTGGAAGATATAGGAAATAATGTTACCTATCTAATAAAAAACTTTGTTTTGAGATATTCGAGTTTAAAGTAAAAAAAGAGGTTAAAAACAATACTTTTTTGCCAGAAATACCACTGGAGACATTTATTTAAAAAGCTCCAGCTTCGTAATCACACTCGAAGTCATTTTTTTGCTTTTCAGTCGGTCGTCTGTCCTTCCTTGACTATTTTTGTGCACTATCGCACATATCTGTTCACAGAGTATTTCGCTTGTGGCCAACATCTTTAAGCCACTTGATGGTGGTGGTCTGAATGATTTGGTCTGAATGATTTTAAAATGGTGGCTCATGCGTTGCTATCATCATTTAATGAAAGAACAGCATTAAATTTTGCAATCATGACAGTGTGAAGCCCAGAAAAGATGTTTTTTCGTGCGCGGCTTCGAAGGGCAAATGTGGATAAAACGTGCAACGGGGTCTTTGGATTGCCCTCGCTGAAAAATCAGCTATGCAATGGTTGCTAACAAATGTCGTAATACAGCTGGTTCCAGAAAAGCTTGTTGATCTTGAACTGAGGGTTTTTTGATGAAAAAAAGACAATAAATACTGAGAACATTCTTAAAGAGGATGGGGGCACTTACTACTTGCTTACGGGAAAACTGTTCTTTTAGCGAGAAATAAGACTTTTTAAGGCAAGTGTGAATATGTAAAATGTGCACAAAGAACTGAACTTCCCTAATTGCGAAAAAAGAAACATGTTTTTTTTATTTCGCCTTACCCTGTGCCCTTAACAGCTGTCACGTTGAGTGGAACTGCTTTAATTTTTTTTTTTGGAAACGCTCGCTTTCATTCAGGTTGTCCAACTCCAACGCTTGTGTACCACTTTCAAGAATTTTTTTTCTCCAAGCAATGAGAGCAGGACATAGTGGAAGATGTCGCCAACCTTTCCGGTGGACATTGGCCGTCTGAGTGATCGACTTCACGAAGGATCGCCTTATAAATGTCACAACGATAACATCTCCAAGAGGCGGACATGCTGGTTTTTATCTTCCCCCCTTGTTGTCTCTCTAGTGGGAAAGCCCAGTGGCCACAGGTGGTGGCATCACAGCCAGTGCAAAGAGCAGACAATTCTCACGCGGTCTTTATCGTTATCAGGTAGCACGAGTGCACATTGTCACCTAAATGGTTGCGTTTGCCATCGTGGCGAATGAATAACTTTTTTTGCTTTTTGGCGCCGAAAGGCATACAGTATATTCTGTTCAAGTGATGTTCGTGGAATACTATAAGGCAATTGAATGACACTATGCGCATAACTTTAATTATTCAAGGATGTATTTCGGCACACGCGTTATTCCTGTACGGCTACAGAAACAAAAATTGTACGTTCTGGAGTCAAACCACTACTAGCGCAGTGATACAAACTGTATGTGAGGAGGAGGAGAAAAGCGAACGGAGAGGCCCCGAGTTTATCCAGGCTTAGGGCCCGGATTGCTACTCGGCACTGGGGAAGCGGGTGTTCAGCGGAGGTAGAGAGGGCAGGCGAAAAGGAGGGGATAGAAGCGGGGCCGCGCACACACTTTAGTCCCTTTGTGAGCACTATAGTCTTTCATTCAAGCGTGTGTCCTTCATGAAACGCTGAAGGGCTTTTGGAGTCAAGGATGTGACTGAAGCCCGTCTGGTCGGGATGCATTTTGATGAAGAAAGATAAGGACGCTGACCGCAAGTTCGTTCAGTTTAAAAGGAAATTAACGTTTCGGCTTCCACACAGAAGCCTTGGTCACAATAAAATCCCGAAGGGAAATAATCGCCTTATATACATTTCACAACTCTACGCAGGCAACTTGCGTAGATTGCCGGCAGGCTTCCAGCGCTTCCGGGAACGCCGGAAACCTGCCGCCAAGCTACGCAAGTTGCCTTCGCAGCATTGTGAAACGTACATAAGGCGATTATGTCCCTTCGAGACTTTATTATGACCAACGCTTCCGTGTGAAAGCCGAAACGTTAATTTCCTTTTAAACTGGGCGAACTTGTGGTCGGCGTCCGTGTCTTTTCTCATCAGAAGGGCTTTTGTTGCCTTCTGCGAAGTTCATTGTAGGGGTCGATGTCGTAGAACAGTCTCTACTTTGAACCGTTGAATGTCCAATCGGCTGAGCTCGGTGGACATAACGCGTCTTTCCTATGAATACTGGATCCGACAAGAAAGCACATTTCCGATTGTCTCTTCAACCTCGCAGGCGTCGCCGTAGTTACAATAGCCTCTGGAACCAACCGCCAATTTACATCGCCTGCCGCGACGGCACGTGGTTTGAATAAACAAATTTCTGAAAGCCTACCAAAAGTGTTTTACGCCAGTTTCATAGTATGTAGGAACACCAAACGCTTAGCGTCTGCTTAGGATATGTTGCGGTGTAGTTCTGTATACATTGCCACCGACTTGGCCAGTGCTGCTCATTTGATTTATTTTACGGAGCCCACAATCGCACACTATCGTGCAAAGGAGTATGTTGAAATATCGGTGTATATTTACCTCAACCCACCGGTTATTTCTAGTTACGATAACCTGTGAGTCCAGTGTACGAATGTAGCATTAAGGCATGCGTAGTACAGCGTCAAAACCGTCATGCTTCAATATACGTTGCACTGCAGCAACGTATTATGTAGCAGGGGACCTTCGCAACCGGTTAGTATACAAAGAAAATTGGACCGCCTAGCAGTGCCGGGGTGTAAGGGAGCAGGCAAAAACTATTAGAACGAACATACGTGCACCAATGTAGCTATGCGATGTTCAATTTGATATCCATGGAACAGTTAGTTGTCTGTACAAAAGCAAAACTAATACTAGTAAGCTTATCGACAAAAATTGCGGTCTAGGTAAATTTGATAATATTTTATGTTTCGTCATGATACATTAACGCGGATGTGACACCTACGAAACACCGATCTTTATTAACGATAGCTACTAAAACATTTTTCTTATTGGGATTTTAAGGTAGGTAGCTGGTACTCAGAAAATATTGAATAGATGTGTCTGTTATAAATTTTATTTATTTATTTATTTATTTATTTATTTATTTATTTATTTATTTATTTATTTATTTATTTATTTATTTATTTATTTATTTATTTGTTTATTTACAAAAACTCTCGGATAACACGTGTCGTTCGAGGAGTGCTCCCTTCGAAAGAAAATCCACAAATTAAAAGCAGCTAAGTGGTATATACGTAATAACAAAACCCCGCTCTCAATAATGACAGCAGTTGGACTAACCTCAAGGTGAGGCTCAAACCTGTTAGAAATTATGGCTCGATGCAGCCACCTGGAGAGCAGTGGGAGGCGGCGTTAGTCAGCTAGGATCCGCGGGTCCAGCAAGGACTCGTCGAACGAGCAGCCCAGGTCACCGGCGCCCTCCAAGCGCTGGTCACCACTCGTCGTTGACCCCACGCCTCCAGAGTAAAGCTCTCTCTCTCTCTCTCTCTCTCTCTCTCTCTCTCTCTCTCTCTCTCTCTCTCTCTCTCTCTCTCTCTCTCTCTCTCTCTCTCTCTCTCTCTCTCTCTCTCTCGATACAGCCACCAAACCAGAAAGAATATAATAGTAATCGTAGGTCTCGGCAATCCTGATAGTTCCGTTGGTATAAATGACGGCGAATACAGCGACAGAATTTTAAAAAGGCACCGACAGTGGAAGCATAAACCATGACAACCAATATAAATTAGTTGTGCGTCTAGGTAACCGCAATTGTATTAGCGCATGGGAAATGCAGGTGTCTTGTCCTGGCCCTCCTGCACACTGTGGCATTTATTTTTCCTGACCCTTTATCCAGACATTGGAGGGCTCATGGTGAACGTTACGCCCACAGTGTGCACATCCTCGTGCCTTCGTGCAGTTACACGCGTCACTATTTCGCTCCAGGCCCAAGCTCTCCACAAGCGTGAGGGTGCACTTGGGGTCCTATGCCCGCCGAGCAGTGGACAACACGGAAGTGGTCTACAAGGTCGAGGAGGTGTGCGCCCATCCACGCTACAAGCCATCCGGCAGTGCGGTAAGGAGGCGCAGTTACGAACGTTCTAGTTCAATGCTCTCAGAGAAACGGCAACCTTTCTTCAATAAATAATGGGAGAGGTTTGATATGTGACACAGCGTCCGTTGCTCTGACGTTTAGAAAGAACTTTACTGGGGATAAAAAACAATTGGGAGCAAATGAATTACTTCGGCTCTAAAACGTTCCTATATGTTACGTAACCGGAGAAATTAGGGAATATTTTATTCAAGATTGCGTTCACAAAACCGTTATGCGTAAAGGCGAGTAGTTGTGTATTCCCTTGTATAGGTCGGTAAGAAGAAAACTTCTACAAGTTATAACTAAGAAGACATTGCGCTTAAACATCTGCTGTAAACGGCTCTTCTTGCTTTTGTCATTGTTTTTTATCTTTACCCGCCGTTGTGGTTCAGTGCCTAAGGCGTTGCGCTGCTGATCCCAAGGACGCGGGTTCGATTCCCAGCCGCAGCGGGCGATTTTCTGATGGAGACGAAAGCGAAAACGCCCGTGTGTTCAAGATTTCAGCGCACGTTAAAGATCCCCAGGTGGTCAAAATTACTCCGAAGCCCTCCACAACTGCGTGCCTCAGCGCCTGTGGAGCATCGGCGCGTTAAACCCAACAATCAATCAGATTTCATCTTTTCACGCAAAGAATAGGGTGGCGGGGATGCGATTAATTGTGTGGCTGTAGCCTTGCGTGCACCATTGGATGTACGGGGGCTATATTACGCCGCATGTGCTACCGAGCCCGTATCTAAAAAATTGGCTCCAATCCACGCTTGAAAGGTGGTTGGAAATCAACACTTTAAACGACACCCACAATTGGCCATGCGTCATCACTTGAATTTACACATGTGGCTCTAAAAACGAGCGATTCTGCCATCTGTTACTTGGAATTCGCGTGGGCGGCGTCCCGAACGCAGAAGCGTAGGCCAAGGTCGGGCTAGAGTGGCGGACGCCGCCGCTTTAGCTCGAGGCTACAGAATCGCGCGACACAAGCGCAGACACCGGAACAATTCGGCACGTGAGCTTAGTGATTCTCATTTATACCGATTTAAACTAGTTAGTTTAGTAAGTTTGAGAATGTCGAGAGAGAGAAAGAGAAAACTTTGTTAGGAATAGATGGCTTAAGAAGACAGGGTGGCCACCAGGCAGGTGGCGACTAAAGCAGGTCGTTCAACCAAGAGTTCTTGGGTGGTGAAGTCGGAGCTGCCCAGCGCCTCTTAGAATGGCAAGAAAGCTGAGGGAACTTTTATAATTTCTATTTATTAGAACGAACTACTACTTTCTTCTTTTGTAATACCTCTTAAAACACAACCGAATTGGTATTCACCAATTTAGAAAACGAGTCCCATTCCTGGCAAGCAGTGCGCCAAATGTAGCGTTTCTCTAGCGGCTGTCTGTATGTGGTCTCCACATTTTGTTTTTTCCACCCTGAAAACGAATTCCTAACGTATCTTTGCCGTACGACCACTTAATTTTGTCGGGTCCGGTTTACCCAGGCTGGGCTGTCCAACAAGTTGATTCAGCCGTGCGAAGGAAGCGCCAATGGACGCAAAGCTGCGCCTAAACAGGCCCAGAGCAACTGTCGCTAAAGCAGACGACAAAGCCGTTCCGCCGATGCGCCCGCTGCTGTGAGCAAGACACCTGAGCGCGGGGAACGCTGGGTAATAATTCGCCGCGCCATCTACTCTGTGCTCCGTGGGTGAAAACCGCCCTCCCCCTCCCAAGCCGCGTTGGAGTTGCTTGTCCCGCACGCCACGAAGGAACCGTTGGCTGGTAGAGGTAGCAAGCTTTGCTATAAAACCGGAATGCTGATTCCTATCCGCAAGTTAGGGATATCGAGCCCGCACCCCTTTGCTCCTCAGGTTAGAGTAAGAGCACTCGGCCGCAGTCGACGCTGATAAGTTGTCACTGCGGATTTTGTATGCGAGCTTTGTGACCTCCTTTTAATTCAAAGTAAGCGAGACATAAGTGCTCATGGCTTCCAGATTTCGGAGCAACAGGGTATGGGAACACTGGAAGTACTACATGCCGCTGCAGCTCCAGACGCATACGCACACACAAATCTGCACGACACACGTCCTCATTAGGAATGCCGCAAACACTGAAAGCCTCTCTCTCTCTCTCTCTCTCTCTCTCTCTCTCTCTCTCTCTCTCTCTCTCTCTCTCTCTCTCTCTCTCTCTCTCTCTCTCTCTCTCTCTCTCTCTCTCTCTCTCTCTCTCTCTCTACTTTTTTTGGAGAAGGAGTTTATTTGTGGTAGACAAGCTACACTTCATTAAATCTACACACGAGGGTCCCAAACGGGGGTGTTGCTTGCGCAACGAGTTGCCTGAAATTGGACAGGTATATTCTATACTGACGCGTGATACAAAAAATGAGAACCGACAAAGCCTTATTCCCATTATGCTTTTTTTGTTATACACAGTTGAGAAGCAGCTCTAAATTGGACGATTGTAGAAGGCAAAAAATAGAGCACGCGCTGCGGGTCAGGAAGGGTATCCTACATTGTTTGAACAGCGAATCTGCTTAGCAGATCGTAATTTTTCGTGTCTGCAGTTAAAAATAACAAAAATTGCCGAGCGTGCACACGTGAGCGCGGGCGTCCCGGCGACCGTACGGCAGTTATCAAAACAAAGAAAATGCCGATTGCTGGTGTGCATAGAGTTTCATACTAATATACAGTAGAGGGAAATCTGGCGCCACTGTCTAGGGGAGCCGCGCTTCAGCGAGCGTTCCGTCATGTACCGGGCAGGCACGTTCCACTTGTCCTTGGCATGGCTCACGAACAGGCTGGAAAGTTGCCTCTGGCTGAAAAAAAAAGCAACAATATTACTGCAGAAGATTAATCACATTTGTTTCATTATTATAAAATTAGAGCACCAGAAAGGTTTATTTGTCAGGGATTATTTAGAAGCTTCAGGCAAGATGGACATGAAAACAGTGTTACCCGTTTTTGTTGATTTCGGCTTCAAGACAAACAAGGAGCCATGCGCCTAACCAATCCAAGTAGGCGAGGAACGTCGCTAGCTGCAATGGCGTCACCCACGGCGGCCCGGGAATGCAGCGCCAGATTTCCCTCTAGAATATATTGGTATAAAACTCTATTCTGGTGTGCGTGTACCTCGCGACGACCGCCCAGCGTCCCCAACGCACGTTTGTCAAGCCAAGCATACCCACTTAGGGAGATTGGCAAAAAAAGACAACCGTAGCGTTTGCCGTAATCCTGGCCACATGTGCTCGTAACGGGAGACTCCAACGTTCGCCGTAATATTGGCAACACTCGGTCGTAACGAGAAAGACAAGTCATAGCGTACGCCCCTCGAAGGGGTGTTCAATGATAACCACTTCTAAAAAAATGAAGGAAGTTGAAAGTTATAGCAACATGGATGGAGTAAGGGTCGTGGCGGCCGTGAAAAGAAGTAAATCAGCGTCAATCATGGACTTAAACCTTCGTGATGGTCGTGAAGGTTGCGTTCAGCTTCGCTACCTTCAAGTCTTACGCGTTAGTGTGAGCTTCCTTAATTTTTTTTTTCTGTTTTCTCTAAGTTTCTGCTGCTTCCCTTCCATATATGCACCAACCTGCACAGACGAAGGCCGTTTTATACCCAACTTAACCACCTAGCCATTATCGTGCAGCTGCCTCTACTTTATTTTGTGCGTGCCTAATTGGATTTAAATCATGTTCTTTCGTGAAACAGCTCAAAAACACCGACATAGCCATCCTCAAGCTTCAAAAGAGCGTCGAGTTCGCGCCTACAATATCCCCCGTCTGCCTTCCCGAACACAATGAGGAACTCCCAGCGGAATCCCTCCTCTATGTCACCGGCTGGGGCTCTACAGACGGTAAGGCAAGCTTCGGTATCGATGCTCGAAATAAAATTGCGGCATACGGAAGAATTTGTACACGAGGCAAAATAAAAACATTCGAGCTTCTGAAAATCCGGGAATCCATATTCGCGTTCTGATTTCGAGGACATTTTTTCCGTCGATTATTATAATGCTTGCGGTTTGGGAGAAAGCGCGAAAGTGTTTCAAGTCTGCGAAGGCAACGCTTGGCTTAAATGCACAGACAACCGATTCTTGTAGACTATATTTCTTTTCTGTCCGAAAAGAAAGGGCATTACTTAAAACACTTCAACCTCAAACTATTTTGCTGATAACACCTTAGAACTTTTGAAATCGGATTTTTTAGATCTACCGGCCATACGTGTCCGGCCAAAAGGAATACTGGGAACCATGACAGCGAGCCATGCGGCAACATACTTTTAACTGGACGTGAAAGAGGTGTTTAAAAACCTGTCCCCTACTAGAAAAACAATAAGCTGCAACCTTTCCTATTCCATCATGCGGTTTTTGAATCACGCGTTGCAATCGGCGGCATTGTTTGGACACGTAACCGACATAGCGTAGTGCCACGTTTGTACACTACATGTCGCCACCTTTGAGACTTCAGAAATTTCAGTGCAAAATTAAAATTGTTTCCGCCTGTTTATTTAGAAATCCCTTGCGCTTACCCTAATATTTAAAACGCTGGCTTTCATATGAGCTGGAGTACATGCCCTTGACAAAAATCGGTTGTCTGTCCCTTTAAAGACTAGCCCTATAGCATGCGCGAAGAAAGTATGACATTACTTCCCGCCCTCAACCAATGGGAGACTTCATTGTCCTGCCATGGGATGCGCACTTCGGACATTTTATCATGTAACATAGGGCGCCATGATTTAGCTAAGTGAGACGAGCATATATATAACTCACTTATACCCCGTCTCATGCGTTACACACGAACAAACACGCACACACATGTCCCCTGCCTTCTCATTTATAGGTTTTACGTGTGCCGCTTTTCCAGTTACCACGAAATATTGAACGTCAGCAATATTCTAATGCTTCCCTATCGAAGATCCTTTGGGGTCTTCTGTTTTATGCTTTCAAATGCTAAACATAGAAAATCCAAGCCAGCTTATCAGATGTAGCCAGAAGAGGCAGCTTCAACATTGTTAGAACCAGCGGTAACATCACCGGCGCTAACATTCTTCAGAAACGTTTTCTGCTGGTCGTTGTTTCAAGTTCTGTAATTAGCATTGACGCTACCAGCCAAAACGACAGTCACCAGCAGTGATGTCTGTAGCTGCCTGTGAACCTAATATTGCCACGTGATCTTGTAACAGCAAAGATCGAAGATCGGCAAGACAACATGCGTGTGAATAAACTTCTGCTTCAAAACCAGGCAGCCAAGACGACGACTATGAAGAAGCGCTACACGTAACCCTTCATCATCATGAAATCGCGTGCGAATGCCTTACTCTCACTTCTCGAGCACTTTTCGGGCAAGACCACGCTAAGTAAACCCTTACGTCACCCCCAAACGCGCATCTGCTGCACGCGTCAAATATACACTACCCAACTGAACGGGAGCCGAAACCAAGAGCGTAGGAATTCTCGCAATGGATCAATGAATATTTGGCCCACTTCTACAACACGGTAAATTAAGTCTTCAATTTCATTGCGTTTACCGGTTACTCTGCATCTGTTCGACGCTCTTGTGAATGCGTATGAACGGAACACCCATGGCATTCGATTTCAACGGAGCATCTCAATCACTGAGAAAAGAATACGTATGAATTTTATCCGGGCACTTATTTTGTTAGAAGCAACTCCACCCGCCATCACCGCGTTGAATTCAGGGGGCAGTGTGTAGCGCATTTTGGCGTAGTCGCGAATCCTCGCAACAAAATACACTATGCGCAGTGTGAAGCTCCATCTGGTAATTTGGTAAGTCGTAATACGATATGCTATATTCTGCCCGGCATATCAGTGCGTAAGGCACCAATTCCACATCATGAGAGACATTCTAAAATGGCAGTTCTTTATTGTGTATTACCTCCACCTTGTTACCGATGCAAGTTGACACCTTAATAAATACCACATCAGGTGCGAGTTGAAAAACAGTAGAACGCAATCATGGCTGTAACATTCCCAACTCAATCACGTGTCCCTTGCTGCAAGCTGTTCTGTGAAAACCATTGACGTTTTTATTGGTTGTCCTATCACCCAAGCCTCCAAAGCCACGATGTCCTGTTAGGCATCTCCACCTGCGCTAGACAAGTTCAAGAACGAAGTTACACCACCCTAAAACGTGACAATGGATAACCTACAAGGAATTTCTGTAGTAGACAAAAATCGTTTGTGAAGTATGAGGCTTCTGATGAGAATTCTGTTTTATTGATATATGTAACTCAATTTTTCACTCGTAAAAAGGGTTATCGGCAATGTTAGGGCAGCCTTCTAGCCTTTACCAAAGACACAGCACCGAGATGCTGCACTTTCAATACACTGTGGGTGTTCGAAATTTGACAGAACTGATCCAACCAACGTGGATAGGCCGCGACAGCTGCACCTGTCCATCTGGAACAGCGTCGCTCTGTCTATGGTTGAAAACAGGAGGGGAAGAATTGCCTGACTAGGAATGTCTGTGCATTTAAGCGATGATTCAAACTGGTGCAGCGCGAGCGGTCGGGTATTTCAATATTCAGTAGAAACGTGCATGTACTGCGGGAAATAAATAACTGGTGTGTTCATTTTGCGCGCAGCCGGCAGGGTGATCCAGAAGTCGCACGAACTGAAGCAAGCGCTCACTAAAGAACTGCCTCGGGCAAACTGCTCCTCCGCCATCCCTGAGGTCATGTGTGGAAGCCACGAATACGGATCCTCCTGCTTTGTAAGTTGGCCGGCTCATTTCTATATGCACTTTGTTGTTTTTGTTGCAGATCGATAGCATGAGTAAAGGTGAAGCATCTTCCGGGTCATTTCGAACAAAAAGAGTATTTCTCGGACTACCTATAAACACGAAAATTTCAGTCTCCCGGTCACTCTATCCAGCCACTTGCGCGCTCCAGAAATACAAGCAATACAATGCTCGAACAGGATGTATATATCAATAAGAGCGTTCAAAACTACTTAAACTGCTTCCATAACTATACATCTCCACATCATTCAGCGCAAAAAATACATCGGACTTGATTGAAGCAAAACGTAAGAGCACAACTGAGAGTACCGGCGTTCTTTTAATTAGGAATACACATTGGGTTACATTTCACTATAGCATATGGAGAAAAGAACGTGGGAAAGAAAGGTGACATCTGGATGACAATGGGGAAAAAATTAATTGAATTTTGCAAGCTTGTCAGCTGCACGAAAATACCGCCATTGTATTCACAGTGAGAACGGCTACACGGGAGAAGATGCGAATGCGGGGGGGGGGGGGCGGGGGAGGAGAGGAGGATCGAGGAAAAAATGTCACATGGCAGGGGCAGCCCAAGACTATCGTGTTTCGACGAAATTTTCAACAAAGCAAGGAGATACGCGGGTATTTTTTTGTATGCTCTGAACCATAACATATCGAGCGAGAAAACACACAGACGTATTCTTAAGGCGTAAAGCTTTTTTATTTGAAAAGCTGCTGTGGAGTACATTTCTGGATAACTGCGACATCCAGAACAGGCTAAATTTGTGGTTAATGTCACCTTAAGAACCACAAGACGTGGAGCGCGCATGTGATGGGAGGAAATCGTTTTAATAATTATTCTCACTTATCAAGTGCAGCTTTCTGCCCATCGAAACAGTATTTTTCACAGCAAAGTACACGCTTTGACAGTGAAATAGACTCGATGGGTGCTCACATACAAGGAACAACTAGAAACCCTCTAGAACCAACTAGAAACCATTACCATCTTTTTTGTGGTACATGACATTTCATGACACTTGCAGGGTCACTGAAGGTCATCATACATAGAACCGTTTCATGCCTAGAGCCCTCATCATACCTGGAGCCAAATGGCGTAGCTGTGGTCCATGTTCAGGAAAGCTACTTTGATATCTTGAAGTATAGGTGGACTCCTTGTTGGTCCACCGGATCTCAGTCAGGGCGTTAACAATGCGACAATAACAATGGTCTTATAAGCAAAAAATCTGCGCAGTGAATACCGGAAGCCGGCAGAAACTGTAATCAGGTTTTCTCTTTTTTTTATTATTATATATGGTAATTTATAAAACCCGCAATGTATTGCGATCGTTAGTTCCGATTGTTGCTGTGGGTTTAGCACTAATTTGTCTGGTGCTAAATAATTGTCTTCGTGTAAGCACCCATTCCCATCTAGGGAAATTTGCCGCTGTTTTACATGCCGAGACACCTTCTAATGAGCTCGCATTAATATTCCAAGCTTGCTAAGTAACACCAGAGTATACACCTAGCATTTGTCGTTAGCCTAAAGGTGTAAACAGAAATAAGGGATTCTTTTAGGTTAATGGTTTTGCACACAAACGTAGCACAAATTAACCAAGGCTGCTCGTATAACTTCTTGAATATAGTAAGGACACCCCGCATCTTCAAGACAGAGTTGTTGATCCTGGAGGGGTGAGAGGGAATGAAAATTAAGGACCGGTTCTGCTATAAAAATGGAACCCCAGAAGCCAGAGATCTCAAAATGGCATCCAGAATACGACTGAATTCCTCAGTCAGACATAACGTGATCAATGTAGAATATGTTTCATAAGAGCAGACCAATACATTTGTCATTAAAAAACGGTTTGTTTACGTCGTATGGCTAAAAATAGCCACGTGCCGCGCGCCGCCGCCTAACTTCGCAGAGACGGCAATCAAATCCACCAAAGACAAGGAAGCAGGCGCAGGTTAGACGGGCACCGGTTTATTGCGACCTTCGAGCATTTATATGTAGCGTAATTCGGCCATTAAAGATGTCACGAGCCTCGCTACCCGTGCGACGTCAGTTGGATTCTTCGCTTCGATGTCGTCGTAATCCCCAACACCTTACATTTGGTAACACTTACCCACTACTCCACAACGTCGCCACATGAAGCGCGGTTCCCGATGTACTTAAATATGAACGAAAGGGTGCCAAAAGGAGAATTGAACTGCCAAACAGGCGAGCGCCCCTGGTGCCGTAGCGCCTGCTTCCAAAAGGTTTCGAGGGGATAAACAAGATTAAAACGATCGCTTGCCCCTTATGGCGCCACACTCCCCAGGAGAAGTCATCGTGCTTTCGCATTCAAAGCGGTTAAGCAGACTCAAATGCTCTGTGGAATTTTCACTTGAAGAGAGAGAGAGAGAGATAGCCCTTATTACTTGGACTGACTATGTCTTTAAAGAAATAAAGTAAATTCTTTAAACCTGCCATTTAAGAAAAATACACAATAGGACAAAATACAAGTTTGGTTAATTAAAACGACTTTTGTTTAGATAAAACCGATACTAATTTTATCGCCAACTTCAAAGACATAATGAAGATATTACGGAAAACGTATGAACCAGCGGCTAATCCCTAGCAACTTCAGGCGATTTCTCGATGGCGCCACAGAATCTCGTTTGTGCTACTGCCGGCAGCCGGCGCCAGCAGTGGCCAAGAAACATGACTGGGCCAATGCAGTGGAGCCCCTGGTGCCGTTTAATCGCGTCACTTGAATGATAACGCACAGTTAACACGCTGATAACGGACTGTCAGCACTGGTTTTTAGTGCTTACTTATATTACGTTACCCCTGCTCCTTATATGCCACTGCAGCTCGAAATTTTAGTCCTGTAATATTTCGTGTGTTTTTAAAGACGATAGTCTTCCTTAGGCATTTAAGCCCAGACATTTTGGTCTGTCTATATGTCTCTCTGTCTTCCTGTCCGTCTGTCCGTCGGTCACTTGATTCAGCCACCCGGCCAAAGTGAAATAAAAGCTGTTCGATAGTCTTATACACCGACAGCCAAATATAAATGTCTAAGTCTGGTGTCAATTATTAATGTTAATAGTTGTCAACATTTTTGAACAAGAACAAGACATTACGCAAGTATAAGACAAAAGAAACAATACATAAGCGATATTTACAGTGTTCCTTTATAAAAAAATTCATAAATGCATGATTTTTGCGAAATGAATTACTACATCCACGGCAGAAAACAAATTCACTCCGTCGCCTGCTGTCACCCGCGCCACTATAGCTTCTCACGGCATTCCAAGAAATGAAACTGCAACAGTCACAAAAAGTTCCACTAAATAAGTTACACGTTCTGCTCGGAACGCACGTGGAGTCGGCAAACGCGGTTCTATAAACGTTGAAGTAGGGCGCTTCGATTCACGCGCGTCTCCGCCGCACGGCGGCGCTGGCATCGAGGCACCCGGCCTGGAGCAGTGGAACGCGGTAAACTTAAATTGACTTGAGCAAACATTCACCGTGTTTACCTTGGTAGGAGCACGACGGAAGAGAAACAGCATGAAAGGTGAAGGGGAAAGCGAAGGGAGGCATTTACTTGGCAAATGTCGACAAAGACTATCGTCTTTTGTCAACATTTTCAACGAAAGGAGCACATACGCGGCCAATTTTTGGTTAAAAAAACGTCTTTAGTGGCTGCAATAGAGCAGAGTGAGTTACCAAAGGTTAGTTGTTTCAAATTGAGCCAACTTTTCTTTTTGTCTTCATGACCCCTCTACCAAAACCTGCGTTGAAATCTGTGTATGCCACATCACTTCTCCACCACCCTTACGCGATTCCCCTGGGAGTTCGGTTTTGACGTTATCATAGCAACTTCACTGATGAGATAACGCAGTTCCTTTTTTTTTTCTTTCCCTCAAGGGTGACAGTGGTGGCCCAGTAGTGCATCAGAGAAATGGCACGTGGACCTTGTTCGGCCTCGTGAGTGGTGGTCCGTGGGTGTGCGGAGACGCTGACGAATACCCCCTCTTCTTCGCCAAGGTTTCCCACTTTATGGACAACTTTATTCTGCCTTACATGGACCCGAAAACGCCCAGGAAAGAAATTCGCAAGATCTGCAAGCTCACGTAACGACCAAGGAAGAAAAACCGCCTGAGCAGTGATTTTTTTTTTCCTTCAATAAACTACACCTACGTACGTTAGTGCTGAACTCAGTCACTTTTCGTGCCTGTTCTCTTTTTAAACTTGCATTCCGAAGCGCAGAACCCTCGAACTTTTTTTAGAAATCTTTGCGTCACAAAGCTCGCAAATCTTCGTCAAACTCGTGTTCCGTATCTTTGGGTTACAAATAAAAGCATAAAAACCATTTTTATCATTAACAGACGCGTCCAGAATGTGCTCGCCGCAACTTAAGATGCGCAAAAATTTATACTTGGCTAAATTACTTGGCTAAATTAATAAAAACAGTGTCGGTGCAACAATTTCTCCAATGATTCCCGAGGTGCTTGTTCGTAATGTAAAATATTGGCATGCCATGACTAAAGACACCTCTTTTTAACGCAGTTTGCCTTGTAACTTTTCATCCAAAGCATGCGAACTCGCCGTAAATGGGCTAACCACAAGGGCTACCATTAGCTAAGCAGCTTAAAATTATTCAACCATTACCACCTAATTACAAACAAACGTATTATTCGCCAACAAAGCCTTGTCCGGTGCCTGGCGACTACAGTGACTAAAACTTCGTAGTCCTAGGCCAGGTCTAAAAAAACACAGAGCCGAAGTACCTTTAGCGCACCGCTCAAGGCACTGGCTGTGAAACCATGGTAGTTATAATTTTGCGGCTGTTCTGGAACATTTCGTCTGAGCCTCAAATTCGGCCGAATACGGGTGCCTGCACGGACGTTCTGTGGCGTTCACAATCCCATCCACCACAAACGCGCCATTGGACATTATGAGTGCGACAGGATTGAATTGCCCATTAACCGAGAAAGCCAGCATCCAGAGTCTGTAGCAGCGAAACGGGCATCAAACCCCCCATTGGCTGCGACGCGCAGCATATACCCTTTCCGGATATTTTCCTGCCATTTAAGACTAACGTTACCCTTTGAGGCCTGACAACGTTAACAGGAACCCGCACCTTGACGTAGGAGTTTAACGCGACTTGGCACATAATTGCTCTGAATGTTAAAGCTACCTAACATAAGGCCAAAACTGCGACAGCACATGCCTGCAGAGGTGTATTGCCCAACATTAACTCCCCCCCCCCCCCCCCCTTCCCGCGATTCGTCGTTTCGTGCGGATCCCAATACTCGCAAAGCTTTACACGTTCGCAAAGCAGCACATACCGCCCTCACTCCGCGGCACAACAGTCACCAGCAAACTACACCGCTATACGCGGTAGTGTGCAGCACCGTTGTAAATGCCGAAACATCTGCATTGTCGGCATCCTGAAAATTGGCGAAAGTGGCCGTCCACGAAAGTACACTGCAGGTATACACCACAGAAAGACTCGAAAACACTATTCGTAGGGTGAAACGGCAGGCAGCAGTCAGCCGCGCTCCATTGGACATTAGTGATTTCGCATTCACAACTCATTACAAGTGCCTAACTCATAACTCATAACACAAAAGAGGCGCCCGGGGTGTTCTGCTGTTAAGCGTTCTTGTAGACATTTGCTTTCATTGCGTCCGCAATAGATGAGGCATGTCTTAATTATGCCCGGGTCCAATCTCATCGAACTCAATTTCTGCTTTCTTTTTTTAACGAAGTCCGCAATTATTTCCTTGTAAGGAAGATTTTAAAACCTGCATTATAAAAATTGCATTATGTCTGTGTAGTCTATAGACCATAGTTGTGGAGGTTGCATAGTTGCCTTTAGCATGGGAGTGACCGAAAAATACAATAATGTTTTTTTTACCATACCGGAGGACACACTAGGCCACATAGCACGTTCCTGTCGTTTAATAAGCTATGTGAAGGCATTCATCTCCTTGGCGCAACACCTGGAGCGACAACTGAAGTATCCAGAATTCAGCAAATGCAACTCTACGGCGAGTGTTTTTATATCTCACTTGAAATGCAAATCCCGCAATAGTGGGCACGCGTCGACAAGCACCACTCAACAGAGCTCTTAATTGCGTTAGGTTGGTTTCCAAGATTCACAGCTCTTGGTACATTTTGCGCAATGTGTTTAGCGGAATTCGCCTGGAAGTTTTTTATTGTTTTTTTTTTCATCGTCATTGCAACCAAGGACTCCAGAGACCTAAGGTATGCATTAGACATCGTGCCGCGCACAGATGACGTATGGCTTGCAGTATCCGGCTTATTCAGGGGCGCTGCCTTTCTGGCCACGCGAGAGCAGCTTCCCCAAGAATACCCAACCTCCCGTCGGGGTCACATTCATACCGGCTGCCCATAGCAATGCCTCTTACCATTCCTTGCTGGTTAAGACTGCGGTATATGTAAATAAATAAATAAATAAATAAATAAATAAATAAATAAATAAATAAATAAATAAATAAATAAATAAAAGAACTATTACTATTACGTAATAAATGTTTTACAGTTTTTAAAACTTAAACAGACCTGTCAACGCCATAAGAAAGATAACTGGCATTGGTTTACTAGGGGTCAAGATGTGCTAACCTCTAGAAATAGATTTATGCACGATGTCCTCCTGGCTTTTCCGCGCCATCATAAAAGCGCCCTCAAAGGACTGCGTAGTGCCATCATTCATCCAAGCCTTCTTTTTGCGCGCGTTATCTTTCTCCGAGTTCACAGATATACGTGAATGACGCTGTTTTTTCATTAACGCTTAACACAAAGACTGCTTGATAGGATGTCTCTATAGACTCTAAAAATGATTTCCTTGTATTCATGAAGTAAAACGTTGTTCACGAAACAGCTCTCGCGAAGGGAATCGCAGATACGCGATCGTGCCGTTCCGCTGAAGCTTGTAATACGTACTTCTTTGTAGCATTAGGGGTCATCACGTGGAGGCTTACCGTGCCATTTTAACAGCGCAGCAGTTTAGGCCGCGTTGTCCGTCGCCCCAAAAAACCTAGAAGTGGGAGCGAAAGTGTCGATGAGGCATGGAGAACACGAGCAGGTATTGGTAGTGCGTGCCTCAAGGGAGAATGTGGTTACGGAGGTGCCGGGAATCGAACCCAAGACCTTCACGTCGTGAAACCAGCAATTAACCACTGGTTAGCTGGTCCCAGGAGTACGGTGTTAGCAGCTGCGGAGAACAATAACATGCGTAGCCAACTGGAATGGGAAAAAAAAACGCTTCCCGTAGTCGGAATCGAGCCTGCAGGGTTCCCGCGTTCGGAAACCGCCGTCTATCCGAATGAGCTAACATCGCATTCCGGACGCACAGCATTTCCTTCGAATTTGTAGCGCGGGCTTTGGATTTGGACTTGGCCGTGGGTTCCAGCGCGTGCTAACGCGGTCCACCTTGGCAAAGATGTGGAAGCATGCAGCCCGAACGATCCGGGCCTGCCAGTCATAAAGAACTTTCAGCGGCAAGATCGCCAATCCATGTGAGCCGCAACAGCTGGGTTTCCGACGAAGGGAGAGGGGCCACAGCTCTACTGCTTCTCCAGCCTTTCACTACCAGTGCAATCTGCGCCAATGTTGTTTATAAGACTTTCACCAGGAGTGAAATATGTCCCTGACTAATGATTTGCGTGTGTGCGTGCATGTGTTGTGAAACAGCCCCCTGGCAATAATTTGCTGCTGAGCTAGTTGGTTGCTAGTATTGGCAATTAGTATTCTCAACTTTTCTTAAAGATGACTTAGATTTTTGTGCGTGTGTGTTTTTGTTCTGTACACGTCACAAAACGTGCTGCGCATGCTCGGCTCTAGGTGGATAATCGAAGATGTGGCTCCCAAAAAAATCAGTTGTAGCGACTTCCGTCCTGTCTATCTGTCTGCATGTCTGGAATTGTCTCTATTATGCGCTATCTTTCATTGCCTAAAAATTTACGGTATTTTAATTCTCGCAGCCAGGTGTGTCTGCGTCGTTGAGCCCCCACCTGTGGTAGACTTAGCTACGCGAACCTTACTTTGACCTCTTTTTTTGCCTCCTAATCGAGGAGATTTGTAAGGGAGCAATGTCTACCAATTTAATTTATGTTGCGCCACTGCTGGGTTCTATCACATGCCAGTCATACGTTCGTGCAAAGTGTTGACTCGGTTCTTAGTCACCTCGGTTTTGAGCCAGCTGTTTGCAAATGTGGACCGCACAGTGGCTCTGACGCCAGAGCCAACCTCGTGCAACCATCTTTAAACCATCAGCGCCTGTCCTGTCTATTCTGTTCTCCGTGTTTTTCGTTCCGCTTCAAACAATGGGATCTTGTTCCGCGAATTGGGTGCTTTAACAATTAATTGCTGTCTTTTCTGCGAAAAAAGCTCATCTTCACGATTTCAAGGCCGTTTTGGGCACATTTTTTATCACTGGCATCGCGTTTCAAACTGAAAATTTACACCGAAAAAAACCATAAGGTATACTTTGCCACAGGGCAGCATTTTAGTAGCGCTTTTTGTTGCATTCTGAGCGCTCTTGGGCGAGGCCATCCGCAGCAACCAGAAATTTTCGGTGTCAATAATGCCCCCCGTCTTTCGCTTCAATACTTGACTTTTAGACTCATTGTGTGGCAATTTTCTAGCATAGGTCATATTTCCCCCTGAACTTTAACTTCATCGTCTGCGCAAGCAAAATTCACCATCAATAACGTTGCGTAAAGGTGAAATAGCAGTTGCATTGTTTCACAGGCTCATCTTCCCATTTCCTTCTTATTGACTAGAGGCGTCTTTCATAAATTCCTTTCCCATGTTATCGCATACTGCAATGAGTCTTGAATCTCCGTAAAATACTTTTTTATTGCTTCCGTTGACGGCAAATACGGTGTCTTCCTAGGTTTCTGGGTCCCGTTCCTGAAGTGAAGTCACGGAGCGCAGTAGAGCTTTCGTTTTTTGGGCACTCTGGCGGTGCGGCAACCACAAATTCAGTGCTCCTTTCCCTTAAATGGTACGAAGCCAGTTTTACATGAGATCGAGTACAGTAACGCAACTTCACATAGTCGTGAGTGGCCGCCAAACTTAATTAACGACTGCTTCGCGACTCCGAATATTGACAACCAAAATTTGTTTGATGCACTGTGTCGCGAAGCAGTTCGTTTTCAAAAACGAGCAGTGCAATAAGACAGATATAGTTGGTACTAGGCGATTCTTCTCTGTCCTTGAGCTATAGCTCTATTCAGTTATGTAAAGTGCTGTGTTTGACACATTATACCGCTCACTGTTTTGTTTGAAGGGTAGCAGCTGTCGCGACTCATGCTAAGTACGCCTCTGTCTTTTCAGTTGTTTACAGACGGAAATGATGCGCTGGCCACGGAGTAAGTTTCTACATGCCTCGTATGGAGCTCTGGTAGAAAAAAAATCGCGCCAATCCACCCTGTGAATGTGGCTGGAAAGCAAAGCTGTAAACGGCACCCATAACGATTACCCATGCGACGTCACCTAAATTCACTCATATCGCTCTACAAAAATTAAAACCTGAGAGAAGTGAAATGCACTTAACCACACCATTTATTACTTCAAAGAGATATTCTTGGTAAGGTTAAATCAATGCATGATGCATGAACGGTGTTTGGTTGAGTTGTATATTGGTGTAGCAGAAGAGTGGAAACTTTTTTTATAAAGTTAAAGTAAGCTCCAACCCGCTGTTAGACGATCTGACTTCTCGGTCTCTGCCCCCCCGACGGGGCGACGAGATTTGTGGCAGAGAAGGAGGTGGAGGAGGAAGAAATACTTCTGTTCAGATTTCTGAACGGCCCAGAGTGCAGCCCTCGGGAGTGATTCCTTCTTCTGTGGGGCCCGTATGCAGTCCGCGCGGCCTGTGTTCTGTCCACCAGCTGAAGCTGGGTAGGTAGAGAGGGCCTGGACAGCAGCATCTCCCATTGCTCTTGTTGGGTAGTTGACGGAAAGAGAGGAGGATGCTCAGGGCTAAAGTCGCACACACCGATTACGGGGCGGAGTGTTCCTATTTCTGAGCAAAATTTACATTCAGCGTCGTAGCGATTCGGATGATTTAAGTGAAGACGCGTAGGCTGTGGGAAGAATCCCGGATTGTATGAGCCGTAGGGTAGTTTGTTGTTCTCTGGAAAGGTCCGGGTAAGGCGAAGGTACGGTCTGTCTCACAAGGTGATAATGCTGGGTTATCTCCCTGAACGTGACAAGCGTGTGACTGTGCTCGTGCAGCCCCATAGCACGGGAGGTAAAAGCGCAGGCTTGTTGGGTGAGTGTATTTGTTGCCCTCCAATGAAGCGTGAGGGGGTGTCCAGATGAGCTGAATGGAACCGTCTGGGGAGTGGTTTTTTAGCACGCGCAGTGCAGGTCAGGACACCCAACCAGACTGGTAATTCCAGTAGTCTTGCTGGGAATTGGTGACTACCCTCCGAAACCCTGGTTGAGTGAGAGCCAAAGTGATGGCTGCCTCTTCTGCTGCCTTTATTTCTTAGGTCCTAAGCGAGGTACACGCAAAGAGGTCGGTTCTGGAGGTAGCCACGATGATGGCGTATTGCTGCCCTCGATGTTTGGAAGCGTCTGTGTAGATAATTGGATGATCCCCACCGAGGGTGGTGTTTAGCGCTTGAGCCCGTGCTTTCCGGTGACCCTCGTCATGTGAGGGGTTCATATTTTTAAGCAAACGGGGCACCTTTAGTTTTAGTCGCCAAGAGTATGGGAGTACGTCGAGCGGAGTGACATTCTGGGCTGCCCAGTCCATCTGGTGAAGCATGTGGTTACGCACGGCAGTTCTGAGTCGGACCTTTTGGTTAGAAAGATGGCCTTCTATCAGCTCTTCCACCGTGTTGTGGAGGCCCGTGCTAAGGAGCCTCTGTGTGGACATACTCATGAGAAGACCAATGGCCTGCTCGACCGCCTTTCTAATCATTATATAAAGCATGTTGTGATGATTGCCATCCCCGGGCCACGGGAGTGCGCCAGGAAACGACGGGGGCCGTCGAAAAGAAGACGACGACTAGCGGGTCCACGCGGAGGGAAGAGCACGAGAGGGGAGTGTGCCGGCGGTAACCAGGGACGAGACAGCGCCAGTACTTCTCGGGAGGCGGTTCGAGGCAGGCCAGGAGCGTTCGTGCACCGGGCTCGGAGAACCGTCTCGGGAGCTGTTCCGGGACTACTCTGCCGCGACGAGAGCTGCCTGTTCCCGCTGGCGAGGTCCCGAAGCGTGATCCGGGCCGAGGTTCGGGGCGAGGCCTAGAGGGGCCAGGCACGAGCGCAAGCATCGGCGTTCCGACCGACGACCACTGTGATTCAACAGGCGACGGTCCCCCGACGTTCCACACATGCCATCGACATAATCCCGCCCAGCGTCGAGCAGACGGGAACGTGAGCGTGTCCCCTCGTTTTCCGTTTCGCACGAACTTTGGTTTGGACTGGTGTTAGCCATTCCGCCGCGTCGCCCGCGTGTTGTTCTCTGTTGTTGCCGTTAGATCCCTAGTGTTGTTTCTTCGGGTGTTTGTGTGTCCTTCCCAGAATATATGTTTCTTACTTGTGCTGAGCCCACGGCATCACTTGTCGTTGATCCTCCTCCGCGAGCCTCACACCCGCCTGCTTAACACGCGGCCTCACAATTTCTGGCGTCCGCGACAGGACGCGTGCTCTAATTCCATCTTGAGACTAAGCAGGCAAGCGGGTGCGGCAAGCGAGAATGGAACTCGAAAAGCTGATGTCCATTGGGAAGGAGCTAGGACTGTCCGGACCAGCTCTAAAAGAGTTTATTGACGAGGAACGCACAAAAGAAAGGGACCGGCGCGCAACTGAACGCGAGGCGGCTAAAGAAGCGGCAATACTAGCCCAGAACAGAGAGTCCGAGACCAGAGCTCGCATTGAGGCGGAACGCGCCCTGGTAGAACTTAAGCTGCGGCTTCAGGAAGGGTCGCAGAGTTCTAACGAGGTAGGAGGTGACCCCGCGCCTAATGCAGCACAAGGCGTCCACAGCCCGCACAAGTTCATTCCTGCCTTCAACGAGGACCGGGATGAGCTTGACGCCTACATCCAACGTTTCGAGAGGGTGGCAACCAGTCAAGGGTGGCCCTCAGACAAGTGGGCGCTATCCCTACACTTGTGCTTGACTGGCGAAGCTCTCAGTGCTGTTGGTCGCATGTCTTCCGACGATGCCATGGATTACCCTAAATTAAAGAAGACCCTGCTCCAGAGGTTCAGGTACACCGAGGAGGGCTACAGGAGCAAATTTAGGGAGTCCAAGCCGCAGAACTCGGAGACAGGCCGTCAATTTGTGGGCCGCCTACGCGGCTACTTTGACAATTGGCAGGAGCTGGCCAAAACGGAGCAGACGTACGCCGCGCTCCGAGATAAAATGGTGGCCGAGCAATTTCTCGACAGGTGCCACAATAAGCTGGCCATTTTTCTCAAAGAGAGGGGTTACAAAAACCTAGATCAGCTCGTCGAAGCAGCTGACCAATACCTCGAAGCCCAGGGCTTAATCAACTTGGGTAAAGGCCGAGAGGAAACGAAAGAGGGCAGCAAGCCCCCTGGACTCCCTCGCGCTCCTGATCATCAGGACCACAAGACGACCAAGCCACATTGCTTTTTATGCAATAAGTTAGGGCACCGGCCATCAGACTGCTGGAGTAAATCGCGGGGTTCCAGTCAGCCCAGCCAGAAGGCGCTCTTTTGCGGACGGTGCCGAAAACACGGACACCGATCTGACCTTTGCCCCAACCAACCAGGAAACACGGGCCAAGTTTCCTGTTCCTTGACTGGACACGCATCCTGGCCGGAACTGTCAAGGCAGGGGAAACAGAATCCAAAACACAGGAAACCGAGAGTTAACCGGGAGCAAATGCCGACCGCCGAAGGATTACTTGAAGGGCAACCTGTGACACTGTTACGCGACACGGGCTGTAATTCCGTAATCGTGAAGCGGTCCTTGGTTCGCGATACCAAGCTCACGGGGAATACCAGCACTGTCTATCTGTTGGACCGAACCCGCCTCGTTTTACCGGAAGCGGAAGTGGAGATCGTGTCTCCATTTTTCTCTGGTCGAGTACTAGCCACCTGTATGGAGGACCCTCTCTATGACGTTATCATAGGGAACATCGAGGGCGCTCGTGATGCATCCATGCCGACCCGCTACTCGGAAAACAGATGGGTGGAGTCCCAGGAGTCGGAATCTCTTCCGACGAGTATTGGCCCAGCGAACGGAACAGGAAGCGTTCCAACAGTCGTTCCAGAAGTCCAGTGTAGCCGGAACGAACCGCCGTGCCCACCAACGAACGCGGAGTCAAAGCCCGAAACACGCGTGGGTGCAGCAAGACGCGAGGCGTTGAGAAAAACGCCGCGGCTACCGGCGGTTACTGTTAGCCCTTCTACGATCAGCGTTGCTGAATTAAGACAAATGCAACAACATGATCCTACGCTGCAAAAGTTTTTCGGTGAGGTCGGGAAAAAGATAATGGTGAACTCGGCTGCTATCCAGTTTGAAATGGTAAATGGCGTTCTATACCGGCGGTACCGTTTACCCTCGAGACAGGAAATAGAGCAGCTCGTTGTCCCAATCGAGCTTCGAGACATTGTTTTGACAATGGCTCACGAGGGAATCCTGGCTGGACACCAGGGAGTTAAACGAACTCTGGACCGCGTGCGTGAGGAATTCTACTGGCCTGGCATGCAGGGTGACATAACAAGATTTGTGAAATCCTGCGACATTTGTCAGCGGACTGTACCTAAACATCTAGTAGGCCGCGTGCCACTAGGAAACATGCCTGTGATCGAGACACCGTTCCAGCGGGTTGCCATCGACATAGTGGGGCCGCTCTCCCCCACCACAGAGAACGGCAACCGGTATGTGCTAACGATGGTGGACTTCGCGACCCGCTACCCCGATGCCGTGGCGTTACCAAGCATTGATACCGAGAGGATCGCTGAAGCTCTCCTAGAAATGTTTGCTCGAGTGGGATTTCCTCGAGAGATCGTCAGCGATCGGGGCAAGTCCTTCACATCTGGACTTATGAAGGAGCTCAGCCGTCTGCTTTCAGTTGCACAGCTGCCCACGACACCGTACCACCCAATGGCTAACGGGCTGGTTGAACGATTTAACGGCACGCTAAAGCAAATGATAAGGCGGATGTGCCAAGAAACTCCTAAAAACTGGGACCGCTACTTGGCACCACTGCTGTTTGCATACCGCGAGGTGCCCCAATCTAGCTTGGGTTTTGCACCGTTCGATCTCCTGTACGGCAGACATGTCCGAGGACCGATGGCTATACTGAAGGAACTTTGGACAGGAGAGAATGTAAATCCTGAGGTCAAAACGTCGTATGCATACGTCGTCGAGCTTCGCCAGCGCCTGGAAGACACTTGCCGACTGGCGCACGAAGAGCTCCGGAAGGCCAAGTTGGTGCAGAAAAAGTATTACAACCGAAAAGCGAAGACACGTTACCTCGCCGTTGGTGACAAAGTTTTGCTTCTGCTCCCGTCCGACAATAATAAGTTAATCCTCACATGGAAAGGTCCATTCAATGTTTTGGAAAGGCGCAACGAAGTCGATTATGTGATTGATCTTGGAACCCGGACGAGCCTTTTCCACATCAACATGTTGAAGAGATACGAAGAGCGAAAACCGTCTAAGCCAGATCCACAACATGTTTCCGTCGCCCTTAGATCCGACGAAAATGAAGGAGGCGACGTACCGTGTGTCCCTCTAAGACAAAAAGAGACCTACAAAGATGTGGACGTTTCGGCGGCTATGACTCCTGAACAACACGCGCAGGCATGTACGCTTCTGTCATCTTACCAGAAGATCTTCTCAGACCTCCCTGGGAAGACAGACCTGGTCCACTGCAAGCTGCGCCTTACAACAGACCAACCTGTTCAAGTGCGGCAGTACCCGATTCCATTTGCCATGCAAGAGCCCGTGGAAAAGGAGGTGCAGGAAATGCTGCGAATGGGTATTATCGAGCCTTCAGAGTCGCCGTACCAGTTTCCCATCTTGCCAGTAGACAAAAAAGATGGAACGATAAGGCTCTGCATTGACTTCAGACAACTCAACCTTGTCCTTGTCGCCGACAATGAGCCCATACCTAGGGTTGACGTGATGTTTGCAAAGTTGGGAAAGAGTCGGTTCTTTTCAAAATTTGACTTGACTAAGGGCTATTGGCAAGTGCCTATGGATGAGGAATCGAAGCCATTCACTGCCTTCGCCTCTGCATCGGGGCTATACCAGTTTCGGTTTATGCCATTCGGCATCAAGACCGCCCCAGCGGTTTTTACACGCCTTATGCGTAAGGTGGTTGGTGGTCTTCCACATATCTACCATTACTTCGATGACGTTCTCATCGCTACCGAGACTTGGGAGGAACACCTAGAAGCGCTCGAGACATTCCTCAGGATGGTGCAGAAGGCGGGACTTACGATTCGACCTAAGAAAAGCGAAGTCGGCTTCTCCTCAGTAAAATTCCTGGGACACATCGTTGGCCATGGCCTCCTACGGCCGCAAGCAGAAACGCTCCAAAAGGTTCACGACGCCACACGACCGACGACAAAGCGACAGGTGCGGTCTTTCCTCGGCCTCACGGGCTATTACCGGCAGTTCGTGCCAAACTACGCTCAAGTATGTCACCCCTTGACGGAGCTGACTCGCAAGCGGGCACCCAACAGGCTCATTTGGGGTGACAAGGAACAAACAGCGTTTGAAACTCTTAAGGAACTGTTGTCAACCGAACCTATTCTGAAAGCGCCGGACTTCTCCAAGCTTTTCGTACTCCGCACGGATGCGTCGTCCACAAGCATTGGCGCAGTCCTCATGCAACAGCATGCAGAGGTTCTTCATCCAGTGGCCTACGCGAGCCGTCGTCTCTTACCTCGAGAAGCATCCTACTCCACTGTGGAGAGAGAGGCATTGGCGTTAGTCTGGGCGATTAAGAAGTTCCACATATACCTATATGGGAAGCAGTTCATCCTACAGAGTGACCACCAGCCTTTAGCTTACATACACTCCGCCAGGCACATTAACAGCCGCGTACTTCGCTGGAGCCTCACAATGATGGAGTACGACTTTATAGTAGAGTACGTGAAGGGCAGTGAAAATGTAGGTGCAGACTACTTGAGCCGTATCTGAGCGGAGTGAGTTTTTTTTTTTTCCCCTTTTCCTTTCTCGCGTTGGATTCCATTTTCTGGTGTTAGCGACTGTTTCAGACTTTCTGTGCCGAGTGACATTCTGTGACATTCTGTGCCGAGTTTTGTTCTCCTAAACAAACCTCTCGGGAAGGGGGGTGAGTGTGATGATTGCCATCCCCGGGCCACGGGAGTGCGCCAGGAAACGACGGGGGCCGTCGAAAAGAAGACGACGACTAGCGGGTCCACGCGGAGGGAAGAGCACGAGAGGGGAGTGTGCCGGCGGTAACCAGGGACGAGACAGCGCCAGTACTTCTCGGGAGGCGGTTCGAGGCAGGCCAGGAGCGTTCGTGCACCGGGCTCGGAGAACCGTCTCGGGAGCTGTTCCGGGACTACTCTGCCGCGACGAGAGCTGCCTGTTCCCGCTGGCGAGGTCCCGAAGCGTGATCCGGGCCGAGGTTCGGGGCGAGGCCTAGAGGGGCCAGGCACGAGCGCAAGCATCGGCGTTCCGACCGACGACCACTGCGATTCAACAGGCGACGGTCCCCCGACGTTCCACACATGCCATCGACATAATCCCGCCCAGCGTCGAGCAGACGGGAACGTGAGCGTGTCCCCTCGTTTTCCGTTTCGCACGAACTTTGGTTTGGACTGGTGTTAGCCATTCCGCCGCGTCGCCCGCGTGTTGTTCTCTGTTGTTGCCGTTAGATCCCTAGTGTTGTTTCTTCGGGTGTTTGTGTGTCCTTCCCAGAATATATGTTTCTTACTTGTGCTGAGCCCACGGCATCACTTGTCGTTGATCCTCCTCCGCGAGCCTCACACCCGCCTGCTTAACACGCGGCCTCACACATGTCTATGTCTTCCTTGTCGAGAAGAAGACAGGGGGTTGACGTTAGTGACTCTCGAGAGGACAAAAGCTTCAATTAATCGAAAGGTACCGGATTCCTTTAGACCTCGCTTCTTGGTGGCATCTCGCCTGATCATGTGTATGATTTGATTATTGCTGTTTTTGAGGCGCTGCAAGGAGACGTCACTCTTGGTGTTAGCCTCCAGATGTAGGCCCAGGATCTTGATGCTGGTGCTTGTGGTGATGGCGTGGCCATCAAGGAGTATTTGAATGTATTCCTTCATTTGTCGTCAGGGCGGACGACAAGAAACTGTGATTTTTTATCTGAACACTGGAGGTCACAGTTTTTAGCACATTGCCGTACTAGAAGTGAGATGCTATGCATTGGTGTGAGCTTCCTTTAATTTTTGTAACTCTTAGCACATGAGCAAGGTGCGCACAGGGCCGCTAGACGGGCGTGAGTGGTCGCGTGACGCTTTCACGTGGCATTCAGCGAGAACGCAGGGGGTAAACCCGTAGATGTGCTTGGTGAGTACACCACCTGTCTTCTCCGTCTTCGCGTGGGCTCGTAGCTTAATCGGTAAGACAACGCGCTCTCGCTTGGTTAGTGTATTAGTTCCAGGTTCGATTCCCGGCAATGCCAGTAAATTCTTTTATTTGTTCGCTGGAGTTTTCTGGTGACACCAACGGTCGCGAAAGAACCCTTGGGGGGTAGAGGTAAAAAGCTTTGCTTTAAAAAGGCTGCGGGTTGCTGGCAATTCCGTACCTAAGTAAAAGGAAGAGCTCCTGGGTCATCTGTGTTTTGCCACGTAGACGAACGGCGCGAAGCGCAAAGCATCTTGTGGCCCCGACAAGGTGTTCTAGGGCTAAACAGCCACCCTTTAGCGCCAACATACACCGGATTCCACTATCGCAGCAGAGGTAGCCTAAAGTATTCGCCCAATGACGTCAAATTAAATTCGTGGTTTAGCACTATGCGCCAAACTCTATGTGTAGGGCGGAATTTTATAACGCTTCTAACACCTGGGAGGATTTGTCAAGAGCGGCACGGCTTCTGTTCGTACATTTTTAGGGACACGCGGGGAAGTTGATGTTGCGGAGAACTTTTTCCTCAGAATCGCCCCGGCCAAGCTGTATATCTAACCGTCTTGTTCCGGTCATCAAACAAGGCAAGTCTCCGCTGGACCTTCCGTCATATCGCCCTATATATTGCCCTGGCTATCTGCATAGGAAAATTCATCGAAAAAATTGTTTTGGTCTGCCTGGAGTGGCATCTTGATAACCACCATTTTTATCGAAACGCTAGGGCTGGATTCCGAAGCCTAAGTCGTTCTTCCTTCGACAATATTACTGACTTTCTGACACCGGTGAAGCTCGAGAAATCACTGAAACGTCTATCTGCAGCGCTATTTCTCGATATAAAACAGGCGTACGACAACGCACTACGCGACGCTGTTCTGAAAAGCCCAGAGTATGCGAGCGTGAGTCGCCAAATCTACAGATGGATTCAAAGTTTTCTATCTAGATGATCATTTTTTTGTTGAGACCACCACCGGCATAACATCGCGGCACTACGCAGCACTTCCACCAAGGAAGTGTTCTTATTCCGACACTGCTACATCCACGTTGATGGGACGCAAAGAAGCTATACCAACCACTGTACATGTCCCCATATAAGCTGACGACATCGGCATCTGAGCATAAGGGGTTTCATGTCCTCAAGTTCGGGCGCGCCTTTAGAAGGCTGCGACCCGACGATGTGCGTTTCTGCGTCAACAAGGCCTCAAAACAGCATTAGATAACTTTTGGCATTTACTCGAAATGCCACAACTTGATAAGTTGTGGCATTTACTCGGAAAACAGTGTCGCAATAGTGGATCTCTTCAAACGGACACCCTATTTATTATGCAAAGAGTCACCGCTTTCTTGGAATAATCATCGATCGGGACTTGTTATCGACTGCACAAATCTCATCCATAAAAACGGCTCACTGGAATTGTTCAGCTTCTAAAGTTTCTGCCCGGAAAGACGTGAGGCGTTTCTATTCCCTCGATATTGCAATGCGCTATTTACCGGTGTTCTGCGTTACAGCCTCCCTCATGAAAATGGACTTTGAGTTTTAATAAATTTTGAATTGAGGTTCTATAGAGTTATTAACAAGTCAATTAAAACTCATACTTTAGAGACTGAAGTCATAAGAAAGTCAATAAACTTTTTATTGCACAAACTCACCCAATATCCTGTTGCCTTCAAGGGATTGAGTTTTAATATACTTCATACTGCGTTTCTATAGGGTGAGCCAAAACTCCCATCTAATAAGCTGCGGCGAATAAAAATTCAATAAACTATTTATTGCAGAAACGCAGTGTGACGTCACTTGTAGGACGCCGGGTTATGTTGATGTCTGCTAGAACACATTTCCTGTACGTATGCGGCCGCGTGTTTTTTGTTGTGGTCACCATGCGTCCCCGCCTTCGTTTGATGCAAACTACAGAAAAAGTTGTCTACAAACCGAATAATCCGGGCAAGCAATCAGCGACTCGCTTGTTCCCAGCGACACAGCCGAGTCTATAGTTGCTACCATCGCCACCGACAAATCGCACGCAGCCAGCTAACGCCAAGGACGATGCAACTCATCCTGAGAAAAATGCGCTGTTAATTCATTATAAAATACTTGCAACGGGACATGTACGATACTGTGTGTGCAAATAAAATAGATCTTGCAACAGCGACGGGAACGTGCCGCTCAGTTGTGATCTCAAGGCGCGTACTGCGCGCATTGCCTGGTAAATGAATGCCTACGTTAGAACGGTGAGCGGGCTGCTTCGGCGCACATTCCTAAAAGTGCTGGTACGTTCTGGCGTTTGTCTTAAGAAGTGCCTATTTCCCCTCCAATGTTTTTATATTTATGCCGTGATTTAATTAACGATCACTATTCTGTACCGTTGATATATTTACTTTCCGGGACAACTTGTCGGCAATGTATGAATGGTATTAACGCGAGTTTTCGACGCCTTCGAGTGCGGTTAGACATGCCTATGTTTACTTGTGGTTAGGAACTCGCCGTAGAAATTTATAATTGCAAAGCGGAATTTTGTCTGTTTACAATGAGCCTCCGCCTTTTCCTAGCATCAAGTTCGAGAACTCACAACTGCTCACAGAAGGCGCGGCTGTGTACGAAGCGAAACACGTGGTGGGGAGTTTTAGAATAAGGGAATCAAGCGTTGGGGGTTCTCAAGAAGTTATGGGAACCCAAACGCAACGGGCATGTCCGCGGCGAGTTTTAGAAGAGGGCCTTCTCCAACATCTCGCAACCAGCTTCGTATGCGCGGAGTCGGATGTTGGAAACTTAAGGCTTAGCGTCGCGGCAGATATTTCAGCGCCGCTATTGTTACAGTCGCGAATGACAGTCCCTAGCACAACTTTTCACCACACTGTCACCCCTTTCTCGTATTTCGAACTTGTATTCGCGGTAATTGCCGTTTAAGCGTTCGATGATCAAGATTCCTGCCCCGGCCTCGGCCGGTTCTTGCGCGCCAGGCATCGTCATCCTTCGGCCGCTCGCCGCAACGTCCGTGGTGCCGGGACCGACCTCCGCGGCCGAACGGCGTAGATCGCGACAGGTATTTCAGCATCGCTTTGAAAATCACAGCTGACGACACCACCTAGCACAATTTTTCACCGCACTAGTCTCCACCTTCGCGAATGTGGAACTTCTTTTCCGCGATCACTGTGATTGTAAAAAGCGGCATTAAAGGGGCCCTGAAAGGCGTTTTGAGCACACTGAATTGACTAGCGCAATCGTTAGATTGGGTCGTCAACATCATCTGTGCCAAGTATTACTCTTTTACGCGCAGCGGAAAGCTCACACTTTTGTTGCAAAGTTTGTCGCTTTTTTCTCACCCTTCCCTTCGTGTTTTTGGACGCCGCCATCTTCACATGTCTACGTCACCGATTCCCAGATGTTCGTCATGAGCTAGACATCCTGCTATTGGGCGGCTTTTTCACGCACTTCCGGCAAAGAGATGAGTCGTCTGCTCAGCGTCGGCTCGCCGGCTGATCTGCCAGCGGAGTGCCGGAGTGCTTGGACATTTTACGACAAACGAAACAAGTGTAAACAAACGCTTAACCGTTTGTATTGAATGCAACAGGGCCATTACACGACATGGATATTCTCTTACTTGAGTACGTACTATAAAGAGAGCGTTGAAGCCTCGTGGCACTTCTTTCTTGCAATCGCACAGAACGCCCTGAGCCGAATGCCCGGGTTTGACGCATACATTTTATTCAACTTCCAAACAATCCAGAGATGCGTTTCGAACGAACACAACGTCACAACATGCGTTGCAAGTCCAAACCGCGATTGACAGATGATGGGTTGCCTCCTCCTGCCCCTCGTAAATTCGGCACTCACCTCGCGCGCGGTTTGCGGGGACGAACAGCAAGTCACTTAATTCTGGCGCACAAACCGAGATGGCTTTCAGCCACGCACACTGCACATACCCCATGCGAGGTTGAGTCGTAGGCCGCTCGAGAAAGATAATCCAGACCATGGGAAGCACTATCCACCCGCAGAAGCACAACGTCGCATTTCATCGCGAAACAAAGGCGTCCACAACACACACACCATCGCCTCTTGTAATGCCAAACGCATCTCGCACTTCCAAATGGGAGTGAGTAGTATGCCTGCAGTGCCCACATGTCGCGAGGTGGGACCCCAAACTGAACCGGGATCACGCTACCGTAACTGACTTCTAGAGCGGTTTGTGCTTTGTTGCCAGGGCAACCGATGTTTGATATTGTCAAAGAAATGGCTCTCGCTCCAGCGCTAGAAAGCTCAGAACCGCGCCGGAGCATGTTTTGCCACCGTTGCCGCTCTCCACCACGCGTCGCCCCAAGCTGAAATGGCGTTTTGTGCACAGGTTCTGTATCGGTTTAAAATGTCTTTTTCACATGCCGCCGGCAGGGATTACCACCGCCACAATATAAGACCAGGCACCAGCGGGGCCACATCTGATACGGCGCTTTTTGGATAAACAGTGCGCTGTGCATCCAAGGGAGCGAGCGCACGATCCCCCCGTGCGGCTGCGAGTTCGCCGCCGATAAAAAGTCACGTGCCGCCGATAGCAACTCCAGCAAGTACACCGCGAAAGGGCAAGGCCAGGCTGCCGCACACATGCGGCCAGATTTTTCGTTCGCTTTTCAAGCCTTGAGCGGAGTGCGGGATTCATGGTGTCAACAAAGCTTGCCCGTAGCGGACGGCAGTGCGAGCAGCGCAATAGCGGAAGTACGTCACCGCCGAGGAGCGCAGCATCATGGGAGGGAAGGCTCTCTCGCCGTCAACAGCGGAGAGTAAGTTGAAAGGAGGAGGAAACGCGGCGCGACGATAATGCGCGGTTTTTGATTTACGATTTCTCAGCTAATACTCATCGCTTTAACAAAATTATTGCGGGAGGAGATTGCTAATACATTGCTTTATTTGGTTACATGTACATCCACGCATCGGCGGAAGGTATTTCAGAACCCCTTTAAGGTATTGCTGCCGCTACCTGCATCGGTTCGAGCCGACGGCGGGCAGTCACGGCGGACGTGTGTGCGGAGCGTTTCTGCGAGCAGTAAACACATCATGATTTCCTGCTTCCTCCATTTCTTGCAAACGACAATGCGAAATCAAGAAATTTAGCTCGGCAATCATAGTAGCCTACAATGTTGATCAGGGAAACGAGCCGCAGCTTACGCTTACACGGGGTTCGGTTGCATACATCCGCATACACCACCACGCTCAAGTCGTTTGCGGATATGCAAACACAGTTTACACGGTTATGAAGTCCCCATGAGGTCAAATTACGCTTCACGCCCTGATAAGTAACTTCAAACACCGAAAATAACACGAAAATACACTTAGAAACGCGTCTTAAATGAAGTGTCACGGGCTGCAATCCAACGAACCTATCTAGTAACGTTGCTGCAATCCAACTACGCAGCAAGGTAGGAACGGGGATCCAACAAGTGACATCAAAACGATTGCAGCGCCGGCCTCCCCACTGGTGGCCCTCACGGCCAATATTGAATTTTAGCAGACTCTGTATTGCCTTTCTATGGGGTCAATCAAACTGCTAGTTGGCATACTGTGGTCATCAGATAGGCAATAAACATTTCATTGCGAACACGCAGAAAGCATTTTATTGCCTTCAGTATGTTGAGTTTGAATAGACTCGATATTGCGTTTCTACAGCTCACCCATGGAGGTCTAGTAGTTTATCGGTGCATATACAGTAGAATCTCGATAAACGGAAATCGCTGAAACGGAAGTGCCGCTTAAGCGAAACAGTAGCCTGGGGCCGAATTCTCTAAAACGGTGGTGCGTCGCTTTGAAACGGCGTGGTAGCGCCATGCAAATGCATGTGTTCTGGGGTCGGGGCCGTCGCTTTGAGCTGCTTCGGGATGGAGAATCCCTGCAGAGAAGCACTGTGGCAAGGGCACGAAGCGACACCCACTGCCCCCCGTCGCTTCGCTTCTCGCTTCGTGCCCTTGCCACAGTGCTTCTCTGCAGGGATTCTCCATCCCGAAGCAGCTCAAAGCGACGGCCCCGACCCCAGAACACATACATTTGCATGGCGTTACCGCGTCGTTTCAAAGGGACGCCCGTTTTTTTAGAGAATTGGGCCCCGGTTTGTTGGTTGGTTTGTATTCAGATAATGTAAAAAAAAACTCTCGGTAATCGGAACTAAAATTTTCATGTCACCGTGTAAACGGAACCAAAAATGTAAATTCTTGTGAAACCCATTGGCATGACAATCAGCTGTTTACGGTTCCGGCTGTTTCATTTTTGGTTTTTGTCTCCCTCCATGTTTTTTTTCAGCCTCGTTCAACTCGTAAGCCTCGTCTCGTTAGTGGTCGGCCGTGTTAGCGCAACGAATGCAGCATCGCAGTTCTTGTTCCAGTCGTTCGATCTCGATTCAAGACGCCGAGGTTACGGGGCTCAGCTCCTGCCGCCTTGTTCGTGCCATCGTGGTGCTATTCGCGCTTCATTACCGCATTGCCGTCTTCTAAATTCGGTGGCTCGTAAGCACTCGCGAAGTTGAAGCCCCTAGCCTCCGTGAAGATGCAGTTGCAAGGACTAAAACAAAAGTAATTATTGGGTTTTGCAGTGCAGAGCGACCCATTGTTGCCAACTCAACTTCGTAGATGATGTTCCTAAATCTCTTGTAGTTTTCTTGCATTCTGAAGAACTATCAGCTGCATTCACCTTCTAGTGCTTAGAGTTCCATGAAATGGTATTAAGAGCGTGTACGCACATAACTCTGCACTTTCACACATCTATCTCAGATAACAGAACTCCTGTCAAACGGAACTAATTTTTTCAGTATCTTGAAGTTCCGTTTATCAGGAGTCTACTGTATGTGTGGTGCTATTGCGCCACGTGTCCCAACGTATTACCCTGAGATCGCGCGATGGACGGTCGTCACTTCGTCTGGGGAGCACTTAATAGAGGCAGCCCTTCGGGTGATGGACATTACCGTCGGACATTTCCAGCCCCTAAGAAATGCCGCTGTTAAACCTCGCCAGAAAACCTGACTTACAGGAAACAGGATGTTACGACTATACTCAATAAAAACTTTATAGAAAGCTAATTCAGATAAATCTAACAAGAACTCATTCTAAATTTTATTCAAGCTTAGCTCATATGCAGCTGGATGTTATGGCCATACTCAATAAGAATTTCATAGAAAGCTTATTGACATAAAGGTTCTAAAAAGTGGTCAGAAATTCTATCAAACCTGACTTATACGCAACAGGATGTTACGACTAAACTCAATAAGAATGTTATAGAAAGCTATTTGAGTTAAATTTAATAAAAACTCGTCAAGAACTATATTCAAACCTGACTGGCATGCAACAGGCTGTTACAGATATACTCAGTAAGAATTGTATAGAGAGTTTATTGAACATTGTAGATGCGACTGCATCTCATTCACTCGCCTTGTCCCTCCATACGGCGTTGTTGTTGTTGTCCGTCCACACCCCTCCCCCATTCTCCTCGCCGCGCGAGCTGCGCTCTCCGCCGCTCACCCCCTCTCCTCTCCGATAGCGAACACTCTCTCGCGAGGGGCATTGGATTAGATTCGATTGGGTTGGCTTGGCTTGGCTTGACTTGGCTTGGCTTGAATTGGATTGGATTGGATTTAATTGGATTGGATTTGGATTGGATTGTATTAGATTGGATTTGATTAAAGTGGATTGTGTTGGATTGTGTTGCGTCATAGCCGCGCCACGTTGCGTCATAGCCGCGGTCGTTCTAGCACCGGCGTTCCGATTTCGGGCACGTGCATAGACTTGATCTTCGCTGCAAATTGCACGGTGGTCCCGTTACTTCACCATCCACTACCTGTACACTTCAGCGACCACAAGGCCGTCATCGTTAACGTTACGCCGCGTGTTAAATAAAGAATACATCATACGCGTTCCTCACACGTTTTACGCAATTAGAGAATCAACCCAACGGAAACACCAAGTGAACCCCCAAGATGCGTCGCATCTCCACAGGGTTCCCCTCGCGGGAAGGTGGGGTAATTTATTTTATAAAAACCCCGAAGAAACTCATAAGAAACTACATTCAAAACCGGTAATTTCTATTGACGTGGATCTATAGGCTTGTAACTGAAACCTGGGGGCCAATTTGTAGTGAAAAATCAATAGAAGTATTCTATAAAACATTAACAAAATGTTTATCCGATTAATTTGAGCGATCTCCATAACAAGTAAACATTTTTATGAGGGCTGCCCGTTCTGTACAATACGTGCAAAACCAACCTACTCACAATTCAGGCGATGCGAGCCCGAGGTCTCCGGACGTGTCTTGGTCAACCGCGCTGCGCCTCAACGTTGACAAGCACTTGAATTGCAAGATCATCTGACAGCAATCTACGTGGCTGTGGATGCCCTCCGGGATCACATCAGACATCTCGCTTGGCTGCATCATCACCACCTTGAATCTCTGCCGTCAATGAAAACACCGGCCTGCTTTTCGAAAGTAGTCGCCGCTCACTGTAAGAGCCTCGCCTCAAAATAAGCACCTGCGACACAACCATCGTCACTGCTTTGGTGTCTCTCGCAGCCTCAAGTGTACCTAACCATCATGGGAATAACCAATAAAGCGGACGTGCCACCTCAGATCTTCAACTGCTCTTTATGCATTTTTACATGAAGCCTACAGAGACCGGATTCATGTCTGCACTCATGGCTCGGTAACGAACACCAGTTCTGCGGAAACTCTAATCGTGCCAGCCAGATCAGCAGACATTCATTTCAAACTTTCTTCAACCGCATCTCAACTCACAATTCTTCGCAAGGCTCTTCTGTACATCAAGCGAGAAATACCATAAAAATGGGCGTTGCTTAGCGACTGTAGGACTGGTCTTCAGTTCCTGCAGTCCGCTCTTCGCCGGGGCGAATACGAACAGCTTGCGGCCGAGATCCGTCAAAATTATGACCTCCTAGTCATGCATGGGCACAATATTATTTTTCAATGGCTCCTTCCGGGATATGAACGTGCAGACAAAGAGGCCCATTTTGAGCGTGAAAGTGCCCAATTGGCCTGCATACCGTTATCGCACCAAGGCCACTGCACTCCATCGCCCGCAAAATTACCCTTGCTCTTTGGAATACTCCGGAGTATTCAAACTCTCGCGTGTACTCGGTCGATCCCGACCGGCAGCGCCACTTACCCATTAACGAGCCCCGCTCGGTTGCCACCAGATTTTGCCGCCTGGGGATAGAAGTCGCTTTCACTAACGCTTACTTCACTGTCGGCATTGCTGCCAGCCCTGCTTAAAGGAGCCATGAAGAGAAAACACAAGTTTGGTTCATTGAAAAGATTGTCTCGTTAGAATCATACTGACACCACTTTTAACGTAAACTTCGCTCAAATAAGCTTCATAATTAGGAAAAACGGGAATGGTCATGCGACCCACCAGCTCATTTCCCGCAACAGAACCTATGATGTCACATGAGCTAAGCTCTGCGATTGGCGGAGGCTGGCAGAAGCAGACGCACATTAGGTAGAGCTTACAAACTAGACGAACGAGCGATTTGCGCTTAAATTTAGGGCACATTCTTTACAAAGCAATAAGAATGATGGGACAAACAGTGGAAGTTACGAAAGCACATGTAAACATAGAAGTACTGATGCGTTCTGCTGTTCGTACTGCGCACAGCATGCTTGGTTTAGCTGCACAGCACTACGGGGCTTGGGGTTGTCTCAGACGACACTGGCCGATTGACGTAAGCAACGCTGTCTTACGCGACCCCATTTGTCGAGCGAGCACTGTTTCAGGGAACGAATATTTTCTCCCAGAACAAAAACAAGCCAGGTTTAAATGCGGGCAAATACAAACCAAACGCTTGCCACGGTATGGTGGCGCCATCTAGGTTACGGAACGTAAAGAAACGCGGGAACAAACCAACACCGCTGTACAGGGTGGAGACAACCTTTGAACGGTCCCGTGCCGCCGCAATTGGGCCAACGGGGTCAACGCGTTATTCTTTTCGTTTCCCACGAGACCTAGCAACGCGAAACAGACAATATGATTCAAACTTCTTCAGTAAACCGCGTTGCGGCGATAATTTTAGCGCGGTTTTGACACAATTACTTGCTTCGGTGGCGAGCGAGCAACCGAAAATGGCGGCGCCAGCGTATACGTGTCTCTACCCTGTACGGCGGATGCGTGAATGAAGGTACTTTAGGCTGCAGAGCGGTCGGTTCCTGTGATGTCATTTGGGACCACGAAAACGCACGATTGAGCGGGAAAATCAAAATTTTAACCTAAATTGTTTAACTTCTCAGTGAATAAAGCACCGTTTGTATCCGGACAAGCCCTGGGGGCACTATAAAACACGAAATCTTTCTAATAAAACCAACTTGCATTTTCTCTTCATGGCTCCTTTAAGACGTGTGTGCCATAGATGAAACAATAAAACACCTCATGCGTCCCTGTGACTGGTTTGCAACGCAGAGGCAGCGCCTGTCAACCGCACACCGGTAGCTCGAGAACCAGCCATTAAGTGCACAGACTGTTTTAAGTGTGAATACACTTTATAAGCGACCCCAAACCATCCACCGCCGGCGGCGGCGTCGGCGTCCGCAGTACTCCTCTATAAAGAAACAGCATCCGGCGCCAGGTTTCGATCCGCGGACTTTGCGGCCGCAGCGCGACGCTCTACCGATCAAGCCACGGACGCGACGGTGATATCAGTGTTGACGCGCCTTATATCTTTAACGCATTCAAACTACGTCGTCAGCGGCGTGCGTTGGCGACTCAGCGGCGTTATAGCGGCTTGATAACTGCGTGGTGTACACGTGATACTACAAACCCGATGGAAGAGATGGAAGAGAAGGCGGCGAGGCGGTGGGCTGCGGGGGCCGAGCGCAAGCGCCGCAAGCGGGCCGACAACCGTGCATTCGCACTTTCACATTCTCCCCCTCGGGGAAATGCGGGGGAATTTTTTTGTCACAGGTGGCACCCATCGCGGCCCCAAAAGGCCACAAAAGCTTTACTTCGTCTTTTAAAGGCTACATCCTTGTCCGAAAGATTGTAGGTACACCGTGTACCGTCATTAATTCGCCGATTCCCCCGCACGGGGCACCTTGAGCAATCTTGGTGACGGTACTGGCGATACCGCGGACCCCGAGCCCCCAAACATAAGCTGGATCCAACCGTGGCGATGTGTTTATAGGTGGAGGGTTAGAAACCACGAACGGTGGCCGTCGGAGCCCAGGTCAAGCTCCGGCGGATGGGCTCCCTGTCTGTTTATCAGGCAGGGAGCTCCGGGACCTCCTCAGCTATCAGGGTAAGGTTGTGGAAGAAAGTACCCCCGTCCCCTGCTTCTATACATACTGTATGGCATTTTCAAAACCCCCCCCCAAACGTGATCGGTCCCTGAAAAGGGGCCGCACCGAAGTATCTTTTCCCCAATTGCCATCTTTGACATTTCCTGAACCAGATCATTACTCTCGATTTCTTGTCATGGAGTCCCTCAATCCAACCCACCCTCTTGCATCTCAGTCAGTGTTCTTGATCGCAAAATATCTTGAAGCCATAATAGGAAAATCATATAAGTGCAAAAAACAAAGGTCTGGTGAACTACTAATCGAGGTAAATGACAAGCAGCAGTCCACGAAGCTTCTAGCTCAGACTAGACTGGCTGATCTAGACATCAGGGTCACACCCCATCGGAGCCTCAACAGTTCGCAAGGTGTGATATCCGAGACTGATCTCTTGAACGAAACGGATGCGGATCTCCTTGCCGGCTTGAAGGATCAGGGCGTCACTGCCGTGAGACGCATCACCATCCGCAGAGACGACAAGGAGATTCCCACCAAACACATTATCTTGACTTTCGACCGCGCAGTTCTTCCACAACACATCAATGCAGGTTTTATCCGTTGCTCCATCCGTCCCTACATCCCGAACCCGCGGCGCTGTTTTAAGTGCCAGCGGTTCGGGCACGGTACAAACTCCTGCCGTGGCCGAACGACATGTGCAAAATGCGCGTCGCATGACCATCCGAGTGACAACTGTACATCCGACACCCTCTCTTGTGTGAACTGCGCGGGGGCGCATGCAGCCTACTCCCGCAAGTGTGAAAAATTTCAAATGGAAAAGAAGATAATTAACATCAAGGTCACGGAGAACATCACCTTCCCAGAGGCGCGAAAGAGGTTCGCCTCTTTCCCTCTGGGGAGGTACGCAGACGCGGCTCGCCGGGGGGCGGAGCGGCGTCTGGTTTCCACAGGGACCCAGTTCAGCGAGTCTGACCTGGTCCCACCCCCGCCCCCCGCTGGGTTGCCTCACGCAGCCCAACCCGGCACTACGCCGCTTGCTGAGGCAGCAGCGGTTGTGGTGCAAACCACTCCTGTCGGGACCGGTGCCGCTCCCGCCTCTGTCTCCCCGTCCTCCAGTCCGTTGGAGGGTACCGAGGTGATGGACACCACGGGCCCCGCACCGGCTCCCACCGTCACCGCACCGCCCGTGCCACCTCTGGCGCCCCCGACGGTGGCGGCTCAAACGAAGGGCTCCCGAAGAGGGGCCAAGTCCGGGGGGCCCGGTCCGTCGGGCACCCCTCGGACATCCGACGACGAGATGGACGTCGGGCCGTTCCTGCCTGCAACGCAGCGCAAGGAGCGGCCACCGACTTCCAAGCCTACAGAAAGGCCCAAAAAGCCCAATCCAAGAGTAACAGCCCCGAAAGACGACACATGAACACACACGAACACACACATTCCAGTCATTCTTAAATTTAAATAATGGGAACAGAAAATATTATCCAATGGAACTGCAGAGGCCTCCTTAAAAATCTTGACGATGTGTATGAGATTCTGCATGCCAGTCAGCCAAGTATTATGTGTCTCCAGGAAACCCACCTCAACTCTAAACAAACAAATTTCTTAAATAGGTACATGGTATTCAGAAAGGACAGGGTTGGCTGCACCCACTCTTCAGGAGGTGTGGCCATTATCGCCCGGAAATCATTAGCATGCCACCCTGTCACTTTAAACACTGTCCTCGAGGCTGTAGCGATCCGTACCATAATATTTAATAGGTTGATAACGGTATGCTCTATTTACATCTCTCCTGATTTTGCACTTCTGAGCTCTGATTTCGAGGCACTGGTTGACCAGCTGCCCGAACCATACATACTAACAGGCGACCTTAATGCGCACAACTCTCTTTGGGGCTCCTCCAGAACGGATGCCCGAGGTCGCCTGTTAGAGAAGTTTCTTACATCCTCCGGAGCATGCCTTTTCAACAAAAAAGAGCCTACATACCATAACTTAGGACACAATACATACTCTCATCTTGACTTGGCTATTGGTTCCGCAGTTCTCTTTCCATGTCTTGAGTGGGGTGTGGGCTCGGACCCATATGGTAGTGACCATTTCCCCACTTCATTAACGTATATAGGTATAGGCCCGAGCAGTCCATCTTCCCATAAAAGGTTTAATGAATCAAAAGCAAACTGGAGCACATTCACACAAACATCTCAACTACACCACACATCCATAAAACACCTACACGTGAAGGAAGCCGCCCAACTCGTCACGGCGCACATCCTCGACGCCGCCGAAAAGTCCATTCCCCAGGCCTCCAGTGGGTCCCGCACCCCAAGGAGGCCCTGGTGGAACGAGGACTGCAGGCGGGCGCGAGAGGCCCAGAACAAGGCGTGGGGTGTCCTTCGGCGGTACCCCACGTCAGATAACCTCATTTCTTTTAAACGGGCAAAGGCTTTTGGAAAGCGAGTGCGTCGTGAGGCGAAAAGGGAGAGTTGGCGCACCTTCCTCACTTCCATCAACTCATACACTGACACACACAAAGTCTGGACACGAATACGAAAACTAAAAGGACAACAGACACACAGCCTGCCCCTGGTTAGTACAACAGGGGACACACTGGAAGACCAGGCTAACACACTTGCACAACACTTCGAACACGTGTCCAGTTCAGCACACTACACAAACACTTTCATGAAACACAAAACATCTGTAGAAAAGAAGTCCCTGCGTGATAACAACAAGTCGCACACTTCTTACAATTCTCCTTTTTCAATTCATGAGCTGAAGGTTGCTCTGAGCACATGTAAGCCTTCAGCTCCAGGTGCAGACAAAATCACATACACCATGATACAACACCTACACCCAGACACTCTTGAAACACTCCTACATCTATACAACAACATATGGCTTTCGGGGCACATTCCTCGCTCTTGGAGGGAGGCCATAGTAGTGGCTTTCCTGAAGGAAGGAAAGGACCCTTCCTCTCCAGCTAGCTACCGGCCCATCGCCCTCACAAGCTGCCTGTGCAAGCTCCTCGAGAAGATGATAAACAGGAGACTTGTGTACTTCTTAGAGTACAACGGTCTTCTCGAGAGCTGCCAGGCGGGCTTCAGGGCGGGGCGATCTACGAACGATCAACTCGTTGCGTTAGAGTCATATATCAAAGATGCTTACCTCCACAAGCAGTACTGCATGACGGTCTTCTTTGATCTTGAAAAGGCGTACGACACTGCTTGGCGGTACGGTATCCTTAGCGACTTGAAGTCCTTTGGCATGTCGGGTAACATGATGAACACGCTTGCAAGTTACCTCTCTGAAAGAACATTTCGCGTGCGAGTTGGAACGGCACTTTCTAGGGTTCATGTGCAGGAAAACGGCGTGCCGCAAGGTGGAGTTTTAAGTTGCACCCTTTTTATTGTAAAAATGAATTCCCTCAGGAAGGCGTTGCCACCGTCGATTTCCTGCTCCGTTTATGTAGACGACGTACAATTATCCTTTAAGTCTTGTAACCTGTCTGTCTGCGAGCGCCAAATCCAGCTTGGTGTTAACAAGCTAGCTGGTTGGGCAGACAGCAACGGTTTTAAATTTAATCCAGGGAAGTGCACTTGTGTCTTGTTTTCCAAGAGGCGTGGCATCCGGCCGGATCCAGACATTCATCTCAATGGTGTCTCGATTCCTGTCAAGAAAGAGCACAAGTTTTTAGGTATAATCTTTGACGAAAAGCTCACGTTTATCCCACATATAAAACAACTAAAACATAAATGCTTAAAAACAATGAATATTCTGAAGGTTCGGTCGCACATTTCTTTTGGTGCTGACAAACAACTTCTTTTACGTGTTTTTACCAGCTTGATAGGCTCACGACTGGACTATGGTAGCGTTGTCTATGGGTCAGCCACTAAAACATCCCTCAGAATGCTGGACCCTGTGCTTCATCTAGGGCTCCGCTTGTCGTGTGGTGCCTTTCGGACTAGTCCAGTCGAAAGTCTGTATGTAGAGTGCAACAAATGGAGCCTAGAACGTCAGCGAGCCTACACAGACCTGCTTTATGCTTTTAAAATCTCATCAATGCCTCACCATCCTTTTACGTCAGTTTTTTATGATACATCAATATCTCAACTTCTTGCAAATCGCCCATCAGTCTCTGCTCCCTTCGCTTTCAGAGTAAGAGAAGAAGCGTCACAACTTGATGTCATGTTCTCAGACACCATCAAAACCTCCGCTACTGAACTTCTAGTACCGTGGCAGCTTCGCCCGATATCATGTGATGTATCTTTTACAAGTGTCGAGAAAAACAGAGTGCCTAGAAGTGCGATCGTGCAACATTTCTTGTCCCTTCAGCACAAATACAAGTGTGCTGAATTTTACACAGATGCTTCTAAAACTGCCACAACTGTTTCCTGTGCTGCGCATGGTGGTGGTACCTTTAATGTCTGTAGAACTATGAATAGAAATACAAGTATCTTTACGGCAGAGGCCTATGGCATACTTCTTGTAGTTAAACATATTGTTCTAAGTCGAATTCCGAAATCTGTAATTTATACTGATTCTTTAAGTGTTGTGCGTGCATTATCCTCACAGAAGTCTAAAAACCATGTGGTCAGTGCTCTCATTAGTACTATTATGTCTGTGCATGCGTTAAACCTTGAGGTGACCGTGTGCTGGGTGCCAGGGCACTCTGGAATTCCAGGTAATGAGACCGCAGACGGAATGGCGGCCGCTGCTGCCCTTACAACAACAGTTGACATAACAACAATACCCTACACCGACCTCAAATCACACATCAGACAACACCTTCGCACAACATGGCAAGCGCACTGGAATCAACACACTGACAACAAACTACACATTATAAAGCCACTCTTGGGAGCATACACCACTGATACTCACAACAGACACAACGAAGTTACCCTGGCTCGATTACGGATAGGCCACACGCATGCAACACACTCCCACCTGCTCACGGGATCTCCAAGACCCCTGTGTAGCAGGTGCGGGGAGGGCCTATCCGTAGTCCACATACTAATAACATGCAAGGCACTTCACACAACACGACACAAACACTTCAGAGAACTCTACAGACAACATAACCCACTACACCCATCGCTGTTTCTAGGTGACGATGCCAGTGTTTCTATGAAACGTGTGTTTGATTATTTGTCAGATGTTAAGTTTTTAAACCTTATCTCATATCACGCATAATCAAATCTGGCCCTATACACCAGCCATCACCATTACCTTTAATTGATTTTACAATGTCCGATTTACATGTTTTTATACCTACCTTTTTATGGTAATCACTTCGCTTCATTATATAACTTCTTTTCTGGCGCTCTTTGCCCTCGCTGGCCTTGCGCCATGAAATACCAACCATCATCATCATCAATTCGCCGATTCGGCAAGTTTACCTGTTCTGTTTTACGCCTTATTACCGTCCATGGTTTTGTTTTTGTAGTTACCGTTACACTTTCTTTTCTCACTCCTCAAGCTCCCTTTCCCGTCTTTTATATATACTGTATTTCTCTTGAGATCCCTCTTTTCCAACTCCCCATGTGTAGAGCGGCTCAGGTGACGCTTCTGTGGGTAATCTCCCTTCCTTTCATTGCTGTCTTTTCCTTCCTTCCTTCCTTCCTTCCTTCCTTCCTTCCTTCCTTCCTTCCTTCCTTTAGGGCCGGATTTTAAACGCTCCGAATTGTGCCGGGTTTTCCTTCCTCAAATAACGAGTCCTTGACTGCTGCCTTACAATTTTTTTCTGCAGAATGCTCGCTTAAAAATTTGCCAAAGAAAGTCTGACTTCTCTTGAGGAATCCTCGCAAAGGTTTGGAGAGGTATGCAATCTTGCCGTTTGAAAAACGCTATAGTCAAGCGATAAATATTAGCTTGAAACTGCTGGGGATATCAAATATATGGTGAAAATTGGCACACACCATCTTCTTCTTCTCCTCCTGCAGAGAAACCAGTGCCTCCGCGATTAAGAATTCCAGCTCGCGAATACTTTGCCTGCCATTGAGCCATTGAGCCAAAAAAGAGTTGTTCATATTCTCAAGCAACCATACAGCAAAATTGTTTTTTTTTTGTTGTTGTTGTTTCCTGGTGTTTTTTATATGGCTAAGTTGAAAATGTGCCACTGGAATTCTTGCCAGTAAAGTAAGTACTTCTTTCTCATCGCAATGCACCTCAGTAAAAGGACGTCAGCAAAAATTTAATCACGACATTAAAGACGAAAGTAATCCCAAAAAATTGTGCTAGTAAAAAACTAATTATAACAAGAACCAAACGTGTGTGGTTCTGTTGATTGCTGCAGAACAAGTTAAAGGTTTTTGGTATTGCATGCATACTGCGCATGTAGCAGTAATAATTTGCTTGTATACTGTTTTTACAGGATCGCTGGTGACAAGCATTCACGGCATGTGCTCAGTTACTGGCGAAAGTAAGAGGGAGGGGGGATTTTTCACTCACAGACCATGACACGTATGAAAGCACCCAGCTGCCTTTTGAACTTTAGAGAAATTTCTTTATCTCGAAAACGGCTCATATGGCTATTCGGAGAAAGATAAAGCTCCGCAAGGAGCAGCATCAACCTACCAACGACGAACTTCATCTTAGGAATATTTGTTCGTTGCCAAACATACGCGATTAACGTACTTACAGAACGCTAATAAAACATTCAAAACACATCAGACCTCCGCAATGCAAAGAGCTGCCGACGTTGCAAGGGCATTGCTGCACGAGTAAATAACAGTGTTTGTACAAGAAAAATGACCCGCCAAAAAAGCGGCACACCACAGTAACTCGTTCAGAGATTACCTGTGCTTGCAAGGCGTACCCGGAACGGTCACCCCGGATAATTTATTGCCGTAAAGAAAGCAATGCAGTGCTCCGCAAAGGCGGAAGGGGGCAAGCCCCCGCACGTCGTGCGCCCAGGCGCTCCCCCAATAATTGGCTTTCAGCGGATCCCACGTATCCCCGACGTCGTTGCCCGGATGACGCACGGCACCTCCCGCTGCCGCACACCAACGCTCAGAGGGGAAAACATTCTAACGGTGCTCCGTGTATAAAGAGCAACTCGAACGCAAGAGGAGGCGTGACCCCCGTGCAACCCAAATACTCTCGAGCAGTCAACATAAGTATCCGATTCCCCTTCGTCTTACGGCAAGGAGGGGAAAATAGCAAGTGAGCCTTCAACCTACCATACCCATGCGTATTCATTCTTTCACCAAGGAGGTGCATTCATGAGGCAACGCGGCCGCTGCCTGGTCGGTACGTGTTACACGACCGTTTCGTTTTGTTCCCTGAACACGTCCGCACTGGCCGTAAAAAGAAGACGGAAACAAGAATTAAGGCGGATACCAGACGGGGTGCTCGGCAACCACAAGGCTTCTTTCTCCGATAGAGAGAGACAGAGAGAGAAAGCGAGAAGAAGCGCCGCGAAGCACCGGGAGGAATGCCGAGCGTGGACACGTGAACTAGTAGAAACCCCCTTGAGCCATCGCAGAGCTCGTTTCTCAAGGGCGGTTGCAGCGAGTGACGGACGACTTGCGAAAGAAGGCCTGGTCGGGGGCCCCTAAAAACATAGGCCGGCGAACTCCCGGCGTGAAATGCGCGGCGGCGGTCTCGCGAGCGTTGAGGATGGAAGCCAGCACGAACCTCATCATGGCCGTCGTGGCCACCGTAGCCTGGTCAAGCAACGGTAAGCAGTGCGTCCTCCCGTATAATGAGGTCCTCTTATTGGAGCGAAACGCGGAAGCATGAGATAGTCAGGTCATTGCCACGAGGACATGAAGCCATTTTCTGAACTTTCTTCTTAAACAAACCGAGCTTTCAAATTGAGCCAATCTTTCTCGCTTTTCACAAAAACACCTCTCGTTGCAAAGGATAAAACAGATACAATGGGGGAAGCAGCTGGGCCCTTCGTAATCTAAAAAAACTGTTATAGCTTCACACGCCAGGACGTAATTTGGGAAGGGTAGATGCCAGCAGATGTCACGAAGCGTTCTCATCCCCGGACTTGAAGAGGGCATTCAAGGATTGTTTAGGGGTTTTGATCCACACGCTACTGTATTGTTCAAATCACTTCCCATAATTATGCGTTTTTGAGAGCCCAATGGCATGTCAAACTTGCCGTGACCGGGAAAACCACAATCGCGTTATAACTTTGGAATTGGGCCGGATTGGCCCTTACCATATCAGTGTCACTTTCAATTTCTCGCAAAGCTCCTAAAATAACCTCGATCATTCCCAACGCGGAAAAACATATTTATCGCTTTCCTCTTTGTTCCTTTGGAACTTAAAAAAAAACTCGCGAAACAAATACTACCAAAAGCCTGGGCCATGCCTGTACCTCAAAGCTTCATCTGATATACAATTCCGCATCTATTCATTCCTCGTCAAATCTTTAACATAAGAGAAAGATTCCGCCAATCGTAAACGAGGAACGCGGATTCTTACCTTACGAAGTCTAGGCACTGCCGGAAACAGCATAATCCAGACTTTTGCCATTTGCCTGATTGCCCGCCATCAGCATTTGTAGGGAAGCGCATCAGTATCCAATGCCATGAGTTTAGCCCTTCTTAACAGCGCACCTGCTTACCTGCAGATCTTCACTGCAAACCTGTTAATTTTCTCGCATCCTAGTCGTGAAAACAACACACCCTTTGAATTATTTAACTGCGGTGGTTCTCGCTGCAACTTCGTTCATATTCTTATTTATAGGTGTAAAATCAATAGTGCACAAACGGTACCTGCAAGTTGTAGGGTACAGTTCAAAGGCGTATTTACCGGCTCTATTCAGCCACTACGGTATTCAGTACAGCCGATCCAACGCTCTAAACCATTTATCTCCCAATAAATTCCCGAAACCTCCCTAAAAAACATAATTACTACATCGCATCATAAATGCTGCGATATCTTCCTCGGCCGCACAGGCCAATCTCGTAAATCACTCTGTGGCAAAAATTGAAATGCGGCAGCACGACGCCAGGAATAAGGCGCCGTAAAAACTTTACGAGTGTATTTTTGTCATGTCATTTGTACAGGGCGACTCTTTTATTTATTCGAAATAAGCGGAGTGTTCGAAAAGTTCCCAGAAAGTGGTCACATGATTCGTCGATAACCTTCCTGGGCAGTAAGCAACAATACTTATGTTTTGTAGGAAACTCCCGTAAACCTCCTTAACTCTGCGCAACGGAATCCTTATTTAGATCATACATACTTGCCTTCAATACTGCATGTATATACCGTAACTGCCATCACACTCCCCCCGACTCTGAAGCGACATCGCTTATTAAATCCACAGGACCATTCCAAGAGCTTTAGGAAGTTTTGTCTCAAAAGTGAAGCAACGGTAAGCAGCGTGTCCTCCCGTATAATGAGTTTAACCTCCATTTCAATACACCTGCATAGCACATATATCATGCATTGTGTTTTGCAGCCTATAAAACTGTTTCCACAGAAAACTTTAAACATTTTGGGAAGATAAGGGAAAATAACTACGGTGTTTACTTCAGTACGTAACAAAAACGCGTCAGCCTTCTGCTTTTTCGAAAAATCCTGTGTTACAGGGAAGGGTTTTCTCATGGTAAATTACCTACAGCTTGTTAAGCTTGGGGGACTCTTTTGTCGTATTTATGCTCGCACAGGTTACAACCATCAGTATGGTCTGGTGATTTTACAGCTATATATTCATGTTCCGTGTACAGTTCCATTAAACAGTAGTGATTCGGAAGTGCAGGTGTGCCCGATTCCGCAGAAGGGACTCCCGTATTGCTATTGTTTAATTCTTTCTGCCTGCTTTCATTATTTCACTATTTGCGTTCCTTTGAATTTGTTATTCTTTCCGTGTAGTTTTGCTCAAGAGACGCAGCACAAAAAAAGGTTCGAATTCGCGGCTGGCCTGCAGCCATGAAAAAAATGAAATAATAAAGATAAGCAACACTATGGGCGTCTACAATTAGAGTCCTTCGGCGCCTGGTCACTGCCAGAAGTTACTCCCTTATTAATACAACAGTTTAAAAGAAGTACACACGAGCAGTGAACTCGTAGAGAAAAAACAAAATTAAACAAATTTATTACCTGACGCCATGTTGAGTCACAAAGGATGCTGCTGTACCCTCCCTGTTTTCCTTTTTGGAACATTTACAGAAATCTAAAGTCAATTTTTCGCAGCCCTTCTTTCTTTCTTTATGGCGGTGCTCGTGAAACATCGATGTTCTGTGGAACTTTCGTAAACTATGGCAAAAAGTGGTAAAGGACACACCACAGTGTGAAATGAGGGTATAGTTGAGAAGCCTAGTTGGCAATTTACTTCGTGCGCTGCTGAGCACGAGGTCGCGGGTTCGATTCCCGGCCGCGGCGGCCGCTTTTCTGATGGAGGCGAAAAGCAAAAACGCCCGTGTGTACGAGATTTCGGCGCACGTTAAAGATCCCCAGGTGGTCAAAATTAATCCGGAGCCCTCCACTACGGCGCGCCTCATCGCCTGCGTTGCGTCGGCGCGGTAAACCCTACAATCAATCAATCATCAATTTACTTCGAGCACAAGCGCGTCTTCTAGCCGCTTAACTTTTCCGTGGTCCTCGTGCAGCGCAGAGTAAAGGCGCGTGGTACAAACTGGAAGCCCACAGCCCGTATGCTGTACGGCAAACCCTTTGATCACATCATCGTCAGCGTGATGCAGAAAAAGCTACCGTGTAGTGAATTATTTGACTTCGCGGTGAAGGCTTCTAGGAACCCCCAAATGCGGACCTCGCCAACCTCGTGTGGTGCGTGGACAATCATTTGAGATACGCTGGTCTAATCAACAGTAGCGTAGCTTCGTTTCCTCGGCGCACGCTAAGGTGCAAACGCAGAATGTAGCCATCATCTTCAAAGCTGATTCCAAGAAAAGGAAACCATAGCTTTCAAGTGTCACCCTGAAAATTCCGCATCTTAAGGAGCTCCGGGAAAGAACGTGTTCGTTAGGAGAGGTGCCATCAACTTGAAAAACCCGAAGTGCACACGACAGTTGCTGCAATCCTGCATAATGCGCGCTAGCAATGTACGTTGACTATTGTCGCTGCTACAACCGGTATTATCTATCCAGTATTAGCATTCTGGGTAGCCCGGATGACATCGAGAATGCGAAATGAATTGCAAGGTGCACTTAAGCGACGTCCGGATGTCCATTGATATCGCAACGGGCTTGCCAAAGATAGTTTTAACCGGATTTAACATGTTTCCTGTTGCTATGCTTCTCAAAGTTTCGTGCTTTCGCGCGGATATAAATGTTAACCTAGCGTTCGACAGTTAGCACAGTCCTTTCCAAAAGAGCGATCATGTCACTGCGCATCAAAAATTCATAGCACTTGATGGTCACCTTTTTGTTCAGGCCCGCGCAAATGGCTGACATTTCCTGCGCTGCGTGCTGGTGTTATACCCAACTACAGGCCGCCCCAGCCTTCCAACTAGGCTCACAAAAAAATTGTCCATCCAAAAAAAAGTCCATGGCCGAAGATGATTGTATTTACGAAGCTTTTGCAATCAACACGACTCCTTTTCGTCCTACTGTACATTTTTCGAAGTCAATTGGGGTGTTCCTCGGGGTAGAAAATGTGATCTTGCATAATTAGCCAGCGAATAGCAATTCAGCTGCGCCGTTAACTACGTAAAAAACCTAGGTGCATTGTAACCGAGTGGACTGCCGTGGCTTTAGTGGTCTGTGTGTGTATGCGTATGTGTGTATGTGTGTGTATGTGCGTGCTTGCTTGCGTGCGTGCGTGCGTGCGCGCGCGCGTGCGTGAGTGTGAGTGAGTGCCTGTGTGCGGGTGTCAGTAATTTCGAGCTGTAATTTCAACTTTGACCCATCTTTGAAGCTTTTTCAATTTCCCGGTACGACGAAACATAAAGAACGCTCACCGTACACAATATGGCGCCAGTGCCTCGTATAGTGATTTGGGTAATAAAATGCACATTCATTGAAAACCTTGGAAAAGACTACTTAGGTCGGCTACCCTAAGATAATCGCAGTCATGATGCCGACCGATAATACAGCCTCCTCTAATACTACCAGCGAGGTATACAGCAAGAAGTCAAGGAATCTGTAAAGGCAGACATATAAGCCCTTTTTAAAGCATCCCCAAGGCGTATATAAATAGCCGTTTTGAGAAATGTGACCCAAAAAGGTCAACACCGAACCAGAGAGATTAACATGTATGCCCACATACATTTTCGTAGATAATACAAGCACAAGAAACCATAATTCGGCTCTTCGCTTTAAAACCTGCAACCCGTTCATGGTTCGTGTTTCGGTTTCTAGCAAAGGAAATCGTTGTTCAGTTCCCAGTGCTGCTGCTAACAAATTAAATAGGAGATCAGACTTTGATGACCGAAAAAATGAGGTGGCGAAAAAATTATATTTAGAAGCAGAGATGTAAAAAAAACTATCTATACAAATTAAAGGTTACGGTCATTGCAGTCTTACCACTCGACTCTTTAAGCAGTTATAACCTAAATTTAAAATTTTCTGCTTCCATTGCACGGAGGCTCACACATTGGCTTCAACTGTGGTCCAGTCTACCGCTAGGTACTTTTTACATATTCACTTGTACCTAAATGTTCGTTTATAAGACGAATATCTCCAAAATCTTCCTTTTTACGCCACACATTTAAAGAAGTGCCGCTAGCTAGGCCTTCGAGCTTTTACTAAAAGTATAATGAGTACTTTCTCGAAAAATAACGTTGTTTGATACTTGACACCCGTTATTTTAATTTTGCACTTTACTTTAACCACGTGTAAGCAAGTGCCTAGTATAGCATCGTTATCTTCTAAGGTACTTTCTTTTCAGGGTAGCAATAGATATCATTTTGTACTAATTAAAATTTGGTTATTAAATGTCACAGTTCCAAAACAGAATCAGCAACTACGAACGAACGGCCAGCACACTTGTGTCAGAATTCCGCCATACGTCCTTGTAATTTGTAACCGCCTAATCAATACAAAGTCCTTTGTTACACCTTCGCACTTCGAACATGTCATACGCATGGTGATAGAACGCGGGACGAAACTACTTTTACCCAAACACGACTAGTTTTCCTTTTTTTCATAACAACAGTTTTGTTATTTCCCCCAGCCATACTGTCCAGTTAACCCAGACAAACCCGTTACGAGCAGTAAATATGCAGAGGATCCCTTATAGCTCTAATAGGAGTGACATTTTATCGATCTTCTTTCTATGCCTTATGCTGACGCCTAATAATATCGCCCCATTAAAATTTCAGGGTGAAAACAGCGCGTTCCCACCCCAATATTTACTCTTTTTTTCATCTGTTCCCTGTATAACCACGTCAGCTCTGTCTTGAAGTTCGTCCTTCAGCAGCCGTACCAGCGACAACCGTGCATAGCATTGCGACCAAAGGCGGCAAACGAACGCAACCCACACAAACCGAGCGGTGCTTAAAGGGTCCCAGCACAGACAAAATGCAAGTTTGTTTTATTCGAAAGATTTCGTGTTTCAGAGTGCCCCTAGCCTTGACCGGCAGGAAACAATGCCGCATTCGCTGAGAAATCAATCAACTCAGGTTAAAATTCTGATTCTCCCGCCAAATCGGGTGTTTTCGTGACGTCTTCGATGAAGTCATAAGGGTTTGTACTCAAACCCAACTTCCAGTGCGTCATTGGGCTCTGCAGCCTAGCTATACCGTCAGTCGCCCGCGAGGGCGCTACCATAATCAGCCGTGGACCGTTGTCTGCGGTTTTTTTTTTTTTGGACCTATTTGCACCTGGCTTTATTTTGTTAAGGCAGAAAGTAATCGTTTCGTGAAACATAAGATATTCTCGGCAAACAGGGTCACGTAAGAACGTCGCTTACGTCAATCGGACAGTTTCGTGTAAGACAACTCCAAAGCGGCAGACTCCTGCGCAGCTAAAACAAGCATAGTGCAGTAAAACAGCAGTGCGCAGGGGTACTTGAATGTGTACGTGTATTTTCATAACTTTCATTGTTTACCTCACCATTCTTACTGTTGTAAGATGAATATGCATTACATTTAGGCCCAGCTAGTTCGTTCGGCAAGCTTATAAGCCTTGGCGTTTGCGTTTGCAGGCCTCAGCCCTCGCACAGCTGGGCATATGACATATGGGCTCTGTTGCCGAAAATGAGCATGTGGGTCGCATGCCCATTCCCTTTCTTCCTATGTAGCTTATTTAAGCGAAGTGTGCGCTAAAAGTGGTGTCAGTATGATTCTAACGAGAAAACTTTCGTATGAAGCCACCTTGTGTTTTGTCTGCATGGTGCCTTTAGGCACCGAGTTTCCTCTTAGTCAGTCACGTTAACACAGCTGAAAAATGATACTCTGGGTAGTTGCGAGAAGCTACATGAATTGCTCGCATGAATGTGTTCAAGCATGTCTTAAAACTACACTTTACACTTTCGCTTGACAAAGTGTCAATGCACCACAACTTTTGTTGTGTAAGGAATACATGAGGCTACTTGTTTTCAGATAAATGCAAAAAATGTCGAAAAACTGTGGTGGTAAAATTTTTTGCCATTCAGGTTTATCTGAAAAACACTGATTTTGGAGGTCCTGGTAGCAAAAAACTGATGGCCGAAGTGCCACGTCCGAAAACTTTTTGCAACCACTGGCCGTTTTCACATACTCCGGAGATGCTTGTTTGGAAGGCTATGGCGCATAGTGTTGCATGATTTTTTTTAAGATGTGTCACTCTCGCAACGTACGTGAGACTGGCGAAATACATTAAATCTACACACTCCCGTTGTCACAGGCAGAAAGAGAGAAAGGGAGAACCACCGTGGTTACGAATGGTGACGTCAGCCCAGCTGGGATGCCGAGCCCGCAACGCTAGATGAATTTGGTGACGATGATGATGAAAATGTTAATGATATTGATGTGCCCGCATTCGTTGAGTTATTTCCAGGGTCTGGTCAAGACCTGCGTTTCGCGGGTACGCAGTCAGTGCTTTTGGCCCACATAAGGCACTATTGGGGCAAGACCATGGACCAAGTAATCCCTTAATTGTGTAGGAGCTTATCAGTGGTATCGAAATCTATAAATCCGCTACTTAAACTAATTCCGTGTACCAATGCTACTGTGATCGGTTTCTTTTTTTTTTTTTTTTTCCTCTGGGAAGTCGGCAACACCGAAATTACGTCATTGAAACGAGCAAAAAAACTCTCATGCTTCTTCAACAGACCCCATGTGCGGCACCGCATCGGTGAGGACGAGGCTGTACGCCGACAGCACCACGTCTAAAGATGTCACTCCCGTGCGATGGCCCTGGAACGCCGCAATCCACACAAGTTCCCGGTTCCGGCCAGAGCAGTACTGCGGAGGAGCACTCATCACCAGGCAGCACGTCTTGACGGCGGCCCACTGCATCGAGTGAGAATTCTGCGTAACTTACTGTTTGCTTTGTGCTGCAGTCCTACCTGAGTGAACCAACATGAAATCTCAAAATAGAGGAGCGTATTTTATTGTTTCGTCTTCTTTCTGGGTTTATCCTCTGTGACAAGTTTTTTGTTAACTTTAACAGTGACCCCTGTGCGCTTTCCGTTCGAAGCGAAATTGTTATATGAAGGATAAACCCTCTCGCCTGGTTTTTGTTTTCCCAACCTCTCTTATAGAGAAAAATAGGTAGCCTGCCTCGCCCGTCCGTTCTTCATGCAGTTTTATTTTTCAAACAGTGATCTGCGTAGGCCCAGATGAAATAACTTTGCCCCCTGTATTTGTGGTCGTTCACCCCTGGTGTGGGCTAAATTCAGTCTGGTTCCCTGCTTTTGATTTCTTTTTTTTTTGAAAACCCTAGGATCTTTTTCCTCGAATGCGTAATATTTATTTACAACTCCATGTAAACCTCACTTCGTATAAATAATTTATCACTACCTTTATTCCACATTGTTCATTGCCATAAGTGTTGAGTATTTTTGATATCGACGTACTCTGTTTTTTTTTCGTCCTGGAAACATTCTTGAGAGGTCTTGTTTCACATATAAATATATGCGTTAGACCACCTGTTTTGGTAGTCGTCCTCCATCGTAAATTATACTGAGGGTATTTCGAGCTGTTTGCACTCGCTCAAGCTTCTTGCTGACAAGCCGCTTTGTTTTCTTTCTTATTCCAGCCAAATGGACCCCGATGGAATACGAATTCACTTGGGCTCTTGGCGAAGAAGTGAACTAGACAATGGCGAGATAGCAGTTCCTGTTAAAGAAATGTGCATTCACCAAAACTTTACTGGCGATGTAAGTGTGTTTGCATGCGCTCGTTTCAGATTTTTTCTGAGTGGCGAATATTTTTAACCGTTTCATAGCAGTCGAAACTTGCAGGGTTAACTCTTTCAGATTTACCGAAAACTCCTTTCTCCCAAAAATGTACCTACCCATCAAAGCCTAATGCTGCACATATTTCTATCGTGGTAGTTAAATAAAAATTGAAAAATAACGACAAAGATTTAAAGACTGCTTACACTAATTCAATGGTACGAGATGTCAGAAGGTCAGATTTTAATACATTAACAGGATGCACGGGTACCACGAAGCTTTAAATTTCCTCAATTTATACTAACATCGTCCTTGACATTATTGAGTGTTCATGTTCATTCTAGTTTAATATATGACAACTCACTCTCCCAGTAGCATTTTTATGCCTTGTGATGGAATTTAAAAACAGCTTGTTGGTACAACAACTTCCGACAAACGTTGAGAAATTTAAGCATCATTGGTATTTGAGAGAATGCGCAGACTTGGTAGCTTTCAAAACCTCCCCTATCCTAAACTTTACTTGATTTGTGCGTGCACTGAACTCCCGTGTCACAAAAAGACGAGAAACGCCTTGAGCAGCTGATAAATGACTCGTTTTGCGAGTGTAGTATACCAAAATCCGGATGTTACTTGAACTATTGTAGGAAACTATCTAGGAAACTATGTAGGAAACCCAATGGAAACTATCTTATAAGTATTACCGCTAGTTTCACGACTTAGTTTACAATCGACACTGTGCCGGATTACTGGCGTCAAGGCTACGAGACTGATGTGTTGTTCAATCATCCGAAGCATATTTATGTACGAAGTTTTTTTTTTGTCTCAGTGTTATTAGACCTCACCTTTTAAGGTCAATTTTCGGGACTTGAACTGAGGTTATTCGTTGCAATGGCAAAGGCATTGCTCCGCAATGCAACTATGACTGTCGTTCTAAAGCGATTACACTAAAGCAAATTATATGTGCTTGACGGCTACAATGACTCTAGATTTGTGCAAAGTCCGAATAAGCATGGATATGTTAAAAAGGCTTTTAGGGGCAAGTCTGAAAGCAAGAGAAGTCAGCGAAAAGCAGTAATAAACTAACCGACACCGCTACCTTACACACAGTTTTTTTTTTTTTTTTTTGCTTCTGTCGCCCTGCTCTATAGCATGACGACATCGCCATCATAAAGCTCGCCCAGCCAGTCAACTTCACCACTACGATCAGACCGGTGTGCCTGCCCGAGAGGAAGGAGCATCTGCCCACAGATTCGGAGGCATACGCCACCGGCTGGACGATTAGAAAAAGTAAGCAACAGTTCATGCACCCTGAACGGGCAGTAATATTTTCCTACAGCTGTCAAGGACGTGTTTACAAGCCCACCCGGGCGGCGAAATTGATGGAACCATATGTCACTTCCTCCAATGCTATGCTTTGTCACAAGCGAGTTTGTCCTTTAGAATCCCAGTGATAAGTTCAGTAATTTTTTATGAAGGCGAAAAACGTACCGCCGTGGCTTCTTGGTAAGACATTATGCTGTGGATTTCGATGACAAAAGTTCGATACCGGGCGCGGCGGCCGGTTTTCAAATGGACGTGAGAAACACAAACGCTAGTGGGGAGATTTCAGCGCACTTGGTCTAAATTATTCTGTAGCCCTTCACTACAGCGCACCTCATAGCCTAGATGTAGCTTCGGCGCGTAAAACAAAGAACAAAACGAAGGTGAACAGCAAAAACGCCTTCTCGTAGAGATTTCAGCCCGCATTATGAACCCCAATGTGATTAAAATAATGTGCTGCGTTTCACTGCGGCGTGTCTCCTAGCCAAGGTACAGCCAGCATTGACGGACTCTGGTACAGCCTTGGCGGGCGAAACCGCACTTGAAATTTGTACTTTTACATTGTACCGACCTAATGTGCTTCAGACACGTAAGATACGCCACTCCACAAGTAACAATGACTAGAGCGTCTACATATAAAGCCCAAATGTGCAACACTTGTGTATGAACTTGCATTCAAATATAATTCTTGTGTAGTAAAAATAATAGGGCACTAGAGAGATGAAGACGAATATGCGCGCAAACAACATATACAGACGCCAATGTTTTTACTTCAGAAATGAACCAACCAACTCAAAACGTTCTGTTAATTGGCCACTCTTATCCCTCCAACTTTTCCGATTCTGATGAGCAGTGTTATTACTTCTTAACAACTTTTTGTGCTATCAAATAGCATACTTTGCAGCCACATGGTTTACACCTTCTGAAATCGTTGGGATATTTTGACGAAAATGCTTTAGTTTGTGTTATTACGTATCAACCCTCCCTAAAGGTTCAGTTTCAATAATCTTCGTAACCTAAGTAGGAAGGACGTTCCGTAACAGAGCATAGTTTTTGCGCACTTTGATAAATTTCGCTAATTTGTGTCTATTTTCACCGGCAGCTAAAGAAACACATCGCACGAGGAAAATGCTACAGGAGCTCAAGATGCGGCTGATGAACGTCCACCAATGCGTCAAGTCCTTTGACGTCAGTCTCTACGAAGAGAGCCTTTGCGCCCCCCATGATTACGGTTCCCTTTGTGAGGTATGTCTCCCTTCATTTGATGTTATTCTCGCACGTCTACATTCGTCTACACGCGTACGTCTACATTCCTCTACATTCATACGTCTGCATTCGTATGCATACAAAGACCTCTTGTGATGACATAAACAGGCAGATTACTCCATTATAGCGCTAATCTGTACTTCCCATCGCCAGTTTCGTTTCTGTGCACAGTTCAAAGTCATAGTTTATATTTCTCTGAAACTTTTACTGGTGTCAAGTTTCTTTCAACTAAAACGGGAGACTGATGCCCGTGCGCATTCTCATTGCTAAATTTGTCACACTAAAGTATTTATTTCTGTTTTGTTTTGTTCTTTTGGTTTGGTTTGTTACATTTCTCGCAGGTGACTTCTCCCAACACTGCCAGCCAAGCTATCACTTCTGCTCCTTTTTTTTTTTACTATTACTCTCTCTGTACACGTGTTCTTTATATATCCATCTAACCGTCTTCCTGTATTTATTTGTGTCCTAAAAACCCCGGCGTTTTTCTCGCTTTATCTTCCTGTCCTCTTAACTTTTTTTCCATCACTTTTTATTTCTTCCTCGCTCCCCCCTCTGTCTGTCTATCCATCCATCCGTCTATCTTTCTTACTAGCGGTTCACCTATATGTCAATTCATGTCATTCTCCATTCGCTAATCTTCTCTGTGCATCTCAGAATCTGCATATGTTTATAACTCGACTGTTTCGTTCTCCCTCCTTTTTTTCTCTTTCTCGATTTCTCTCCACGCCTTCAATAAATGCAAATGTTGAAGCACCTACACAGAACTATTTTCTTAAAACAGGGCAGTGATACTTTCGTGACGTAAAACCTACTCCTCAGCAATGTATAGACCATAATTTCGCCGGGACGGCCATTTTGCGGCAACCGGGGCGCCATCTGGCGGGCATTTTTTGGGGGCTGCGTTGCGAGCAGACGACGCCGCAGTCACACGCTGTTGTTCCGTGCCGTGCGTGCATATCAGATGTCCCAACGGCATCAAAAATCGGTGTCATTTATTCGGTATGTCAGCAGCGCATAGTTTACCAGTGCTTTAAAGAGAATGTTCAAAGCGTCCGAGAGCTGCCAGGTTTGCTATAAATTCCGTTCTCAACCCGCTAAGGCGGCGTGCCATCCTACGCACTCTTTGTCCTCACGGGGGTTCCCTGTGAGGCTACGTTTCGCCGCGCCAGCAGGATGCCCGATTTTTTATCACGAATTGATGTTTGTTTTCTTAATTCTGGGCAGGTTGCCGTCATTTAGTTTACTTACGATGTAAAGAATCTACTCGCCCGGGCGTCTCTACGCCGTTGTTGGCTGCAACAACAATCAGCGTAATCGCAAAGTGCTCATACAAGAAACGTTCGAAGTGCACCATGACAAAAGAAGTGTCTGCATTTGCAGAGTGCATAATGTGCACAAATTTCCCGCGTCCCTTGAGTTTCTCCGCGAATGAGACGTCACGCTCAATGGGAAAGAATTCGAAACTTAGCAAATGTGCGAGGGCAAGTCGTACGCTAATTTTGGCAGCGCTGTTTATTCACCCTCATTCTCAATCCTTAACACACATTTCTGTGCTCTGGAGGCATTCTGTGTTAATTTTATTGACGGGAAGCCAACAAAAAACAACCCCACGTATATATGCTGCAGCACGGGTACGCGAAAAAAGCGAGCCGAAAGCGAAATAGTAGCGTCGCGGTGGCGGAGCATGCCCTGTCGTGTCGGTAATTAAATTGCTGTTGGCGGTTCCAACCCGCCGCTGGAACGGAAAAGTTCTTTTGAGCAAGCAAACCACCGTGAAATCTTGGTGTACCCAATACGTTGCTCCTGTGTTTGTAGCAGAAAATAGTGTTATGCGGCGGCAAATGTTTCTCCTGCGAATGCCTGCTACGCATGCTCAGAAGTCAGTGGTTTGGTACATGCAGCGAATGCCTCTGATCGCGCGGTAGGGCAAAGTTATAAGCATGTTATGCTGCGGCAGATATTGTTAAAACATAATTTACTTTTATGCGCATGTAACGTCTACGACCTGCGCAGGCAAATAGAATATATCATGGCCTGGTTTAAGAACTGACTCACGTTTGCGCGAAGGCAGCAGGATGCCATAATTTGCCCTACCGCGCGATCAGAGGCATTCGCTGAATGTACCAAACCACTGACTTCTGAGCATGCGTAGCAGGCATTCGCAGGAGAAACATTTGCCGCCACATAACACTATTTTCTGCTACAAACACAGAAGCAACGTATTGGGTACACCAAGATTTCACGGTGGTTTGCTTGCTCAAAAGAACTTTTCCGTTTCAGCGGCGGGTGGGAACCTCCAACTGCAACTTGCCCTCGCAAATTTGCTAAGCTCAAAATCTTTCCGATTCAGCGTGACGACTCATTCGCGACAGCACTCAAGCGACGCAGGAAATTTGTGCACCGAATAGACTCTGCACTTCGCACGTTTCGTGTATGAGCACTTTGCGCTTACGCTGATTGTTGTTGCAGCCAACAATGGCGTAGGGACGCCCGGACGAGTAGATTCTTTACATCGAAAGTAAAGGCAGTGACGGCAACCTGTCCAGAATTAAGAAAACAAACATAAATTGGTGATAAAAAGTCGGGCGTTTTGCTGGCGCGGCGAAACGTAGACTCACAGCCAACCCCCGTGAGGACAAAGCGTGCGTAGGGTGAAACGCTACGTTAGCGGGTTGAGAACGGAATTTATGGGCAAACCTGACAGCTCTCGGACGCTTTGAACGTTCTCTTCAACGCATTGTTTAACTTCGCGCTGTTGACATACCGAATAAATGACACTTACCGATTTTTGATGCCGCTGGGACGTCTGATATCCACGCACGGCACGGAACAGCGTGTGACTGCGGCGTCGTCTGCTGGCAACGCAGTCCCCAACAAATGCGCCCCAGATGGCGCACCAGTCGTTAAAAAATGGCGGCGCCCAGTGCACAGTGGAAATTCTTGTCTATATGTATACCAGTAGCGGCGATATACGTTGGCGAGTGTAGGCCTATATTTTTTTACAGTATTAAATGCGTTTCAGCTTTAACTTATGCGCATTTGCCAGAGAATACATCCAAGATGGTATTTGGTGGTGAGACTTTCATGCGCACGTACGGACAGGCTGGCAAATGTTTCGCTTAAGCCGGGTACGCACAATTGTCTGATAAAAAAATCTTATCTAAGACGAATTTAATCGAAGACTGCAACATTACCTTTTGTTATCCCCACACCTTTTCTAAAGAAATTTTGCTATTGCAGAAAGCTATTATACAAACCAGTCATCCTCTTGTGCTCACTGTCAAACACAAGGCCCTCAAATAAAATGGGAAGTTCACCAACAAACAAATTAAGCCTAATATGCTTAAACAGCATTTTCGCGTCTTCTCCTCGGCAGACCTGCGAGTGAAATTAGCAGGACCGACTAGTTCTTTTCGTGCTATGTTTGCGCACATAAACGAATAGCACACAGAGTGAATTTTATCGCAGTTTTGTTTGCGCTGAACCTTTAAGTGCAAACCCTTCATTCTGCGCAGTAAGCGAACCATTTCACTAAAAAGTTGCTATTCAACGAATCCGTACCTCTGATACTCGGGGTTTCCTTAAACACCTTAGAAAAACTTATATCGGCCAAACGCGCTATCGAACGGAAATGCTAGGGATAACACATAGAGGCAAGAAAACGGCAGCGGGTATTAGGGAACAAATTGTGCAGAAGATATCCTAGTTCGAATTAAACCAGAAAAGCGGGATTCGACGGATCATGTAAAGCAAATAAATGACAGGAGGTGGAAATCGTTACCAAGGGTTTGGAGACAAAATAGAGAAATACCAAAGATTTGACGTAAGGATAAGCTACGAAAATACGGTGGAAGAACAAGCTCACGATAGAAGCAGCTTCTTTGGGAAAACCCTTCGCACTGCAATAGACATAAACAGGCTGACGGTCATGATGGCTCTTCAAAGGCATTTTTCCGTCATTTTCTAAGCCCATAATTAAGTGAAGTTTACCGGCACAACTACTTCAGCCATTCAATCGGTGATCTGTTCACACTAACGAATGGCGCAAGGTGTAAATTTTTGTTATGTCTCTATAAGATTTTACCTTTGTGTACTCACCTACTCAATAACTTTCGCTCTTGACCAAGCACTTCCCCAAAATGTGACATTTCTCAAATCATTGTTTCCTAGCTTCTTCGGCACGACAAGCACGGTGCTGCGGTCAAATTATGTGTCCCACATTGTGCAGGGTGACAGTGGAGCACCGGCGATGCAGAAAATCGACGGTCACTGGTTCCTGCAAGGAATTCTCTCGGGCGGCCCACCTGTCTGCGGGGACGTCACGCTGCCGATGGTTTTTACTCGCGTCGCCAGCTACCTGGACACATTCATAAACCCTTACCTTAGAGCGAACACGTACAATCGCAAGATGCAAGTGTGCACGCTTTTATGACATACCCTTCATTCAAGCTAAACTTACGATGTTGTCGTATCAACTATAAGCTGAAGGAAAAGGCTGTCGGTTTGCATCAAGGTTCGGATATCATTGTGTCATAATTTCACATCATGGCCCTTCCAGGCTCCTCACTAATATATTTCTCAAGTCGCATTGACACGAATCAGAATGCAAAGGGAAGACAGCGTCCCAGTGAACAATCCTTCTTCAAGAAAAATAAATGTTTGTTTTGTTTGGCTTGTATTCCTTTTTTCATTGCTATACATACCGGTTCCACCGCTTGGGGGAATTTGGATTGTCCCCCGAAAAGCAATAAACGCGTAACCGAAATCATTCAGTATTACTTAAAGCTTCCTGCCAGTTGAATGCAGAGTATGGTAGCGAAGATGCTTGAAAAAGTCGTACTTGCCGGTTTCATCATGCACTAAAAAACGGGTGAAAGCATTTTGCCCGGATTAAACTTGCACCGGCCAAACGACTCAACAACTAATAGACTGTCCTTTGTAGCCCTGTATGTGTACGCGAATACACAAAACCTTGTCACATATTCGCTCGTTTGGATTCCCACCTTGGTTTTTTCTTTAATTTCAGATAAAATAATCTGTTACCTCATCAAAAATTTGTCAACCTTTACTTAAAGTTGACTGTATCATGCGAATACCTTACAAAAGTGTTGTACAAGTTTTATATGAGGACAACTGAGCTAGTTTGTTGTTAGTGATGGGAATTATGTGAACAAATGCAAAGAAAAATACAGGAAACAGAGGAAAATTCACGGCAAGGCTCATCCTGTCTTGTGCTGAACTTCTTCCATGTTTATTTTCTGCTGCCAATATTACCACGGAATTATTATTGATGCCGCCAGGGAGCCCCAGCTGTTCACACCGAGTGAAGCGAAGCGAAGCACGCGCTAAATCAAGACGAAAGGGAGACTAAGAACTGCTTTGGCACCATGGCAGCTGAATTGTGGTCAACAAGTCCGCTTGAAAATAGTGTTCCTTTCATCGCTACTATCCTCAGCCGTTCTTTTCACCGTTACAACATGATTACACACTATTGTCCAAAGATGATGCACAGCTTAAATATTTTTATGCACTTTCAAAGAATTATTCTTCACAGCACGAGGAAAACTATGCTTTTCGATTTGTTATCTAGTTGCTATGTTTGATGCCAAAGTACACTGAAGACTCTTTAGATTATGCCACAAATGTCCTCATGAAGCTGAAATTAGGTGTGGCAATCACCAAGCAAATACCCAAAGTCACGTTCGTGTGTTTAGGGTTCTGTACTGAATAGCTAAACATATTTGCTGCTGCTATACATACTGCTGCAACACTGCCGTAATGGAAGCTGACAGCCAACTGAAAGTGCGGGCGATATTTTTAATTCCGGGGAATTTTCTTGTGAGTGTGCTTTGCGATGCACGCGCTATGGGACGCGTTACAAACTGATGGGAATGCACAGCGTCAAGTGTTTCTCCCCTCTTTTGAACAGCGCAAGTAGACGAGGACGAGAAGTGGACAGGACACAGCGCTGTCCTGTACGCTTCTGCACTGTGTCCTGCGCTGTGTCCTGTCCACTTCTCGTCCTCGTCTACTTGCGCCGTTCAAAAGAATGTCTTACCAACACGCCCAAGCTTCTACCTTAGTGTTTCTCCCTGTTACTATATAAACACGGTAGTCTTCCTTGGGCTATTTAAACGCGAAAATTTTGGTCTGTCTGTCTGTCTGTCTGTCTGTCTGTCTGTCTGTCTGTCTGTCTGTCCGTCTGTTTGTCTGTCTGTCTGTCTGTCTGTCTGTCTGTCTAGCCCTTGATTTAGCCGCCCGGTCAAAGGTTACACAAATTCTTTAACACGACTTCTATAGAGGTAAAACGATTACAAACCACTAAATCTCATATTATACTTCCTACTGTCAACATTGTTGAGCAATAAGAAAACATTACGCATATATTTGAAATAAAATGTAAATGCATAACTATTTTAGCCCTGTGGTTTTAATTGGAAACACACTAAGGCGTAATTTATACGGCAGAATACAAAAAACGCATTAAAGCGTTTATTTTAACAACAAAATCGAAAAACGGCTCGCGCTGGAGCCGTTTAGCGCGTGGCACGAACGGCAGACCCAACAGTAGTTCAAACTGAGCGACTTCGTTTAAGGGAGAAACAACTCACAAAAATTGTACGACCAATTCACAAACGCCACATTTCGCATAGCGCAAGAGCGGTAAATGCACAAATACACTTCGTAAAACACTTAAAATTTAGAATAAGTCATCGTCAAATTGTCCATCACGAACACTAAGCCTGGGGGCTTCCCTATATGTCAAACGAGGTACAGTTCAACCTTATGCATGATATTGCAGGCAAAGCATGCTCTTACCGTCGTCGTGGAGAAAACTGAGCAGAACAGCCCGTGTCGGATAAACGAAAGACTACAGGGTAGGATTGATTTGATTTTTTGTGGTGTTTAACGCGCCGAAGCTATCCATATGAGCGCAAAGCTTCGGTGAAAGCAGACAAGATGGCATAGTGGTAAAGACGGTAGAGGGTGAGAGGGAGAGACAATTAAATTCTGCTCGTTAGCACAAACTTGTCAGACAACCGCTATCGCACTGCTGGCAGAGATGCCAACGCATCCATCGGAACCATCACCCCAAGATCACCATGCTTACGGATGCCACCACGTTCTAAGTGCGCACACGCAGTTACCCTCGTGTAGCAGCACTTCTTCGTTAAGCCTACTTGAACGCCAGAGGTAGAGTGGTGGCTACATCCATTGGTCAAGCAGGACTGACGTCACTCATACCGTACCCACCACCACCGCCACTACAATTGCAATCGCATTTCGATAGATTATAATCCCCCAGGTGACGCGTTCAGCTTTTGTTTCTCTTGATTAGAAACGCGTAAAGGAACAAACACAGAGCAGGAGGGGTGCGCGCGTGTAAAGGTTGACACACAAAAGCAAGGTGGATCACAGCTGTCAAATTACTAAACGTTGCCTACAAGGCGTTACCCCGCCCGTCTGTCCCTCCGCCTCCACTGTCCAGCAAACACGAGCGAAGATTTCGATTATTGCACTTGGAGATAAAGTTAGCCGCCAATGGATACATCCTCTCGTATCTCCTCTTACCGCTTTAACTTTCATAATGCTCTTTCTCCGTGCTTTGCTTGAGGTACCCCGCATTTTATGACCCCAACTTTCTACCTGACCTAGGACACTTCGCGACTAAATCTGGTGTCACAAAAGTAGTGCATGCTTGGTCGGAATCCTTCCCCCAAGTGCCCCGAGAGACATCCCCATAAATTTAGGACTTCCTCGGGACTTTCGCAAGTAGTTACTTCCTTTCCTGTCGGAACCTTAGGCTTTACACCTTAGGTGCCTGCACTCACTATTTTTAAATATCACCCTATACACTATTGCTTTTAGTATACTCCCTATGTTGTAATTATGGCCATATACACCAACCCCTTAGTAAAAGTTTTTAAACTAGTGCCTTTATTACCAATCCTTCTGGTCTCGTTGACCATTGTCATGGCGCTCTTTGCCTTTGTCAAACCTTGCGCCATTAAACCCGAAATCATCATACTTCTTCCCTGCAATTCCCATTCCCCTCCTAGATTTCTTAGTTTTTTTCCTTTTCTATAAAAAAAAACATTAAAATGCAGGCCGCAAAAGCGTATTTCGTTCCAGTAGGGCAGCACTGACGGCGTACTCATGTGTCATCAGCTCCCTAGTATGTGCGTCAACTACTTCCGTATTTGTTTGATCACAGTATGTGTTAATGCGGCCTGCCATCATGCAAGACCAGCATTCAACCGCTCCTTAGGTCAGTCGGAGGAAACCGCGCCTTCCCGCGGTCCGTGTTATTACTAAGTGGACCAGAAATCTCTCGTCAAAATTCCCATTCGTTGCGAACGGACTTTCAAATATTTTATAAACGTTCGTGTTTCGATAATGGCTTATATTCACTCCCACCAACCTTATTCCCACCAATGCATTTGTTTTAGGTATTGAAACTGACATTAAGGAGCCCGGGGCAAAGCGGGGTCTCCATAAAGCCGGCTCTCAAGCATTGTGTTTTGCAGCAGGGCCTACTCATATTACAAAAAATGAGTTATTACGTGCTTGACGATGTCAGATACTCAGCAGCGCTAAATCAGCAGCAAGAAGTTAGGGGCTCCAAAATGAGCGACTTAATTTAACAACAAGCGGTGCTGACGCATCCTCCCATCATTAGAGAAATTTTAAGAGCCTCCGAAGTTGTTATGTCGAACCCCAGTGAGCGCCGGCATTACCTGCAATTCCAATTCATCGCGAGATGAATGCGTGGCCCCTCGATCAATGAATTTCTGTTCCCCTGGTCGCGTTTTAACACGTTTCCTTGCCTGCCTATAATGCCCCTACACCGTGTGAAAGATATCCTATAAACGACGCCTCAATCCGTGTACTTCTCCAGCTGTCCAAGTGTTTTCTGGGAAGGTCTGCTCTATAACGCGCATCTATTCCCTTAGTAAACGATATAGATTGCTCATTTGGGCCTTCACAGCAGATAGGCTGAAATACTTAGCATTGAGAACTTCCGCGTATTCAATCACGATGTAGACGAAATGAACCGGGAATAAACGTTTTCCAGAAGTCGAAACCAACGCGTTCTCATTTCCACGGACGCAAGTCTGGTAAAGAGGGAGTTTTTTCCTGGGCCTATACAGAAAGGTCACAAGTGGCACAACGACATTGTGAGAACAAAACCACATGGCATCGAGATCGAGGCTGTCCACAAGCTCGTTTTCGCCTGTGCAGACGTAATTATGCTGTGACAGATGTCGCGCCCCTGGAGCGTCTTATCAAGAGATAGCGATTGGCAAGATAAACTACGCCATAAAGCCAGCTGTAGCGCTTCCCGCCTACAACATCAAGCGGCAGTTCCCTGCGCATCTCTCACCCCGTGTCACCATGAAGCTCTATGTGGTACTGTTTGCGTTTTTAGCGAAGAATGTGGTTGCGTACGAAATCGGTGAGTTGCCTACGCTGTGTATTTCGACCTTTTGTTCTAGTAATCCACGCTAATGGTGGGTTGCGTTCAAAACACCTAGGAGTTAAGAAGGTGATCCAACCCTGCCCTACGTTAACAGTGACAGTGCTTTGTCGGCACTTGCATCTGCGTAGTAAGGGAAAACCTAACTCTTCGCGACTATATGATTCCACAACATCGTCAGCATAGCGTTACACACATCGCGGGCCAAAAATTGCTCTAACCTCCTTAGAGGAATGCAGCAAGTCTACCTGCAACCCCAGGCAGAAGTCTGTCTTATTTTTTGCTTTTTTGCTGTTGTTTCACATGCGCAATTTTTTTGTGTAGCAGTCCACAAATGGTAGCAGTCTGCACGGTCGACAAACGACCGGCTTATAAACGGTGTTCCTCTGCACCTATTTTCTGCCTCTGTTAAAAAAGACTGGGAGGCAATACGGTAAACACATAGGTTTTCATCTGAAGGAAGAAGACTATCTTTTCTATATCTATTCACGTTCTGAAAGACTGCTAGTTTCTGTCACTTAACCTTCTGCAGTTGCTTCCCACTTAATTCGAAATGCTAAACCAAACTTCCTCGGTTTTTTACAGCTTCCTGCAGGGTCAGGAGTAACTGTGTAATAAAAATAGCAGCCATGAGCAGCTGCCGCTGAAAATAGAGAACGTGCATTTGTGAGAGATTTGGGCACATTTTGTAGATTTTCTTGCGGTATAACTTTTTTTGTAGCGAACTATTGACGATCCTTTTATAATTAATTCCAAATTCGGAACGTTTCCCTGAGACCGGGTTACGCATTTCATCTATCGACATTGCCGTGAAACCTGTTTACCGAGAGTGGTGCGATCATACGGTACCCCATCGCCAGCCTACCTTGCAAACCACCTCCCTTGATCGCGCTATGAAAGGCTGGAGTTATATATCCGCCCACGCCATCAGACCAAAGCTACACACAAGCCTTTGTTGCTAGTATTAACCGGCATCGCAAGCTGCTTCGAATGCAACACTTTCCGCCTAAAACAATTTCCTGTTTTCCACGAACAACTGTTAATCCTAAACGCCAATTAACTTTGCTTCCAGTATCCGTTACGTTCAAAGTATAGGAGGCAACATTTTCTGTAGCTCAAACTTGCGAATAACTCATAATGTCCCGTAAACAAGAGAGGGGGCATCGAATTGTTTGCTCGCAAGGGAAAATTACCTAGGGCTTTGTGTTTCCCGCTGGGCTTTTACAGACAGATAAAAATACTTCTAACCTCTTTTTGGAAAATTTTCGAAGTATCTGTCTCCGCAGAAGCGTACTAAAAGCGATAATCGGTCACAATATCGGTGCGCGTTATTAGCCCAAAGCAAACACCCAACATTACCAAGGTTGTCGATTGTTCCCTGCTCGGCTCCTGATTAAGCTTTCAGGGGTAGCTCACCAAACAAAAGGTTCCGCGAATTTCACGTCGTGATGAAACAGTGGTGGATACGCAACCGCACGTGAGCGTGTGAAACAATGTGGTCTTTCGCATAAAGGTATAATCGTAAAGTTAGCACGTCATGCAATCATCCATGCTTTAGAAAAATCTTAAGAACGGAAAACGTTGGAACCAACATTTGAAACCAAATCGAACATCGGGTTCGGCCTTCTTTCTAGCTCTATTTTCTTCCGCTGTCTCGATTAGCAAACACAACTCTATAAAAAATGTTTTAACTTTCTCCACGGAAGCACACAATTTTGTTCTCCTGCATTTGATTATGCAGTCGTTCGCCCATTATTTATGCATTAGTGTTGCGCCAGTAAATAACTCTGTTAAAATTACGGGTCTAAAACAAACAAGGTCTAAATAGAAAGTGCCCAGGAATTGAAAATTCCCTACACGCAAGCCATAGGCGTTCAAAGGTGGACAATTAGGCACTGCGCTTATACTTCTCATGAAAAACGTTTAAAGTTTTAAAATCAACGAAGCATAGTTTGCACCAGAAAACGATGTGCTGTCCGCAGCAGTTCACAGCTGATAGAACCCAACCTCGCCGAAAACTTTCTTTCAATATTTTAAAGCGTCACTTCTAATTAAAAGTTCATTTAAATGTTACGTGACTGCTGTAGAGACTGTTTTAGGAGTATCCGCCCGGTGAATATTAAGACGTGAGCTCTGCATAAGGTCTGATAAAGGTACTCTTAATAAAGTCTCGTTAGCAGTCGCGCAACATTGCAACCACCGGGACACGTTATGGACCGTATGAAGCTTTATACACTGCAGTTATACTTCAAATGTTCCAGGAACAGAAAATACCGGGAATAATATTTAATTCACCCACTCCAAACTTTAGAACACCCTGGGATAATACTTCGAAAGGAAACTCAGAATCTTTGTTATTGCCTCCGAGCAGTGCAATTAGGCAGGAGTTCTCGTCTATGACTGCCCTGGGAACCCCTTTTGGGCATGCGAAAGTGATGGGGGACAGACGATGGAGCGTATGTTGATCGGTGTCATAATGTCAAACAATTTTATGTTGCCTTTTGTGGATGTGTTTTTTTTTCTCTTCTCATAGCTGGCATGTTGTGAAAACTAAGATGTTAAAATATGTGCTACGCGGAGAAGCTAAACGTACATGTAATGAGGCGAAGCCACCATTTTGAGTTGCAAGAAAATGGTGTCAAAATCGAGAAAAAGTTGGTGGGGGAAAGTTTTGAGGGAGTCTTCGCGGACCCCTACAATGCTGTTGCGGACCCCTTGGGGTCCGCGGACCCCCATTTCAGAACCACTGCAGTGAGCCACTTACATACAGCTATCTCCTTATGAACAAAATAGCCCTCCCACAAACAGCTCGCTTGTTAAGAGTCCAGTTGAGTAGATGTGGTTGCTCCTTCTGCCGAAATCTGTTGCTTTTTCGTTCCTTGCAACGCTTTGTATTCCTCTGTCTTTTTACTTGGTTCCAACGCACTTTTTTTACGCGGCACGTGGCATCTTCCCGAAATTCTTACTCCCTTAAGGGTTTTCACATTCGCAAGGGCTGCATGCAATTTGATCTGTTCTTTCTTTTTTGAGAGCGAAGTTCTTTGGCAAACCGTAATTATTTGTGTCCGGAGTTCAAAATACCAAAGAATTGCCGAGTGCGCATGGGTGCCCGGCAGTTAACAAAACCAAAAAAATGCCTAGCGCTTGTGTGTGCGTGCCTCGTGATGACCGCCCAGCATTCTGTTCACACATTCGTCAAGCCAAGCATACCCACTTAGGGAGATTGGCCAAGATTTCGGCGACCACCCGGAAGTTAAATAAACCAAGAAAATGCCGAGCGCTCGTGTGTGCGTGCCTGGCGGCGACCACCCTGCGTCATGGGCGCACGTTTGCAAGCCACGCATACCCACTTGGGATTTTGGCCAATATTGGCCGAAAAAAAATACAGCGTTCGTAGTAATCGCAGCAACACTTGCTCGGAACAAGAAGGACACGCCATAGCGTACGCCCCTCAAAGAAGATGTTCAATGATTATCACTTTCAAAAAAATAAGGAAAGCTCACACTTGTACCAATTGGAGTAAATGTCGTTGCGGCAGCGAAGAAGAAGCAAATCGGCTGCAATCGGGGACTTAAACCTTCATGATGGTCGTGAAGGTTGCGCAAAGCTTCGCTGCCTCACGTCTTACGCGTTAGTGTGAGCTTTTTTTCATTTTTCACTCGCAGTATGTAAGCCCGTGGTTAAGAGCCCTGAACTTCTTCTGTACCGCCTGCCCTTCCTCTGACGTTCCTGCCCTTCCTCTGACGTTCCCTAGAGGCTCGCTGCAGGTCATGCGGCAGCTCTACACAGTATCTACTTCCCCCACACTCTTGATTTTTCTGTGATCATCAAAGAACCTCGCCTAACTCGGTTTCCTTTTCACCAGAAGTCGCAGTGGTAGTTGTAATGGCAGCACTCCCCGCATGGGCAGTATATTACGTCCGCGAGACAGGGTTCAGAGTAGGGCCGACGATAATTTCGAGCTTCCGTCTATTGCGACTCATTAATCTACCTGGCCAGCATTTGTAAATGTACCAGTCTTCATCCATCTTACTGTGGCAATATAATTGCACGAGAATAGAAGCCCAAACAGCAAAACCCTTTTTAAAATTAAGAGGTGCCTTGGAACTGCACCGTCTAGTACTAATCTAAAAACTTGTTTCAAGAATCAACTCGAACACTACTTTCTTGTTTGTGATTCTCCAAGTTCCACGCCAAAAACCACAAATAGGAGCATTCCCAAAACCATCCCTCATCCCTCGCCGACCGCGCACGCAGGCACGGACGACGCCAACTGTGGCCAGACACCCATTCCGCCGAAGCTGGATGAGGAAGACCGCATCTTCGGCGGCAGCGTGGCCGTACCGGGGAGCTGGCCATGGCACGCCGGAATCTTCACAAACGAGCTCTTCCCCAAGCACATTTGTTCCGGCGCACTCATCTCAGACAGGCATGTCATCACGGCTGCGCACTGCTTGCTGTAAGTACCTGAATGCGAGCGAAGCCATCGTTATTTGAAAAGTCTGAAGCACATCTATGTATAATAACGGTGGTAAACTCCTCATCGCGCCGAACCATGAAAGTCGCCGTAATGGTAGACTTCAGTGGAAGGCAAAAAAAAAATGTGACGCATCTGCACATCTGCACCCTGCAGTTACAACGGAGTACATTTAGAGCACTTCCAGTCGATTTATATCTCGATGTCAGTTGTATTTTTAGGGACACGTTCTCATGCGTAGCTTCCGCAAGCTGTTGTAGAATGCGGCATTTCTCAATCTCTAACACTGCGCTTCCCACTCCATGAGCATTTATTTGCTATCTGACACAGGAAGCTAACCTAACACTTGTTGCTGTGCTGCGGGCACATCTATGACGGTGTTCTTACCCTGTTCTTACATTGATATGCAAGCTACACATAATTTACCGGGAGGACGAGGGAACGCTGGTGCAGACTAGTAATCGTCTATAGCAACACTTCTAGCATAGAAAAGAGAGCTATTAGGTGGGAAGTTTTGCGAGTCCTTTACATGCAGAGTTTGGTGAACATATGTGCTTGAACGATGCGACCATTCCTGGTTCAAAATTTCGCCTTTTGGTAACCGAAGTAAATCTAAATTTCTGCCAGCGCCATTTATGAAAAAAATACCATTATTTAAGCTTTGGTGGAAGGTGTCATGAATGGGCCTAGGACCAGCTAGAAAGTCACGAGTCGGTAATACGTGCGCAAGTAGGGATAGGTTTATGCGTGGAAAATGAGAACAGAAGGTAAGAGAGTAACGGAAACACAGAGCGGAAACGAGACTACAGGAAAGAGCGTTAAATGCGGTAGCAGGCTAACGAAAACTGTCCGCTAAAGACAGCAAGGGAGGAAACGTCCTACATGGTCAGGATGCGCAGCAGTCCAACGAGGTCTCCTCACGAAGTACGTGGGATCGGCCGATGCACCACGGCGCGGCTTGCTCGCTGAGAAGTCTTACGTCACGTCGGGTCCGGACACGGGACAGCGGCCGGACGTCAGGGACCGTGCACTGTGGTTGACGGCTCGATGGCCCAGCGGCGGTTGTGAGCCGGTGTTTCCCCGAACCGCGCTCTCTGGCCCAGCGCGTCACCAGATCCCGGCACGGGCCAGCAGACAGACTTCGGTAACCGGACCAGCGGCCGACGGCTCTCCGGCGACAGCAGCGGTTGAGACCCTGGCTTCTAGCTCCAAGCGATCACAGGGCCGCGCTCACTCGCCCAGCGCGTCAAATGCGTCCGCTGAACCCTTGCTGATTCGATTCTTCTGCACGCTCCGCGCGCTCCTCGGCCCTCTTCTTTCTCCTTCACGGGCACCTCATCACAGAAGGTGCGTCGCGCCATGCCGCTGGCCACATGGTTAGTAGCTGAATGTGACGACACAGCGTACCTGGCCCTCACGAGATATATTTGTACTGCAGTAGTACAAATTAGGAAGAAGAAATGGACGGAGGCAGGGCATGTAACACGAAGGCAAGATAATCGTTGGTCATTAAGAGTAACAGAGTGGATCCCTAGAGAAGGTAAGCGGGGCAGAGGGAGGCAGAAAGTTAAATGGGCAGATGAGATCAAGAAGTTTGCGGGGATAAATTGGTCGCAGTTAGCACAGGACCGGGGTAATTGGAGGTTATTTCTACGCCTTTGCCCTGCAGTGGGGGTAATTAGGCTGCGTGGTGGTGGTGGTGGTGGTGATGATGATGATGATGATGATGATGATTATGGTGATGATGATGGTGTGGTGGTGGTGGCAAAAAACGAAGTACTCTGTATGTGTGCAAGGGCGGTGCGAAGCGACAGCGGCACAAAACTCCTGCTGTACAACAAGCTAATTATTTTTTACAGAAAGGTCGAAGAAGCCGAACTATACGCCATTGGCAAATCTGTTATCCACCTCTCCCAACCAGCCCGTCCCGTAAATATCTATACCGACAACAAGAGGGCATGTCAACTCTCAGACTCCGGTCATATATCCCGCTCGGCGGCACACCTGTTCAAGCATATTCAAGGAACTGTGAAGCTGTACTGGATTCCTGGCCACGCCGGGGTACTGGGAAACGAAAAGGCCAATCAGCTTGCCCGAGATGCATACATCCGGGCTCCGAGCAACGGCTGCCAAAGTCCGACCTCTCAGGAACCAACTCACCCGCAACTTCACCTTAAAGAATACAAAAAATTCCCCCGCATTTCCCCGAGGGGGAGAATGTGAAAGTGCGAATGCACGGTTGTCGGCCCGCTTGCGGCGCTTGCGCTCGGCCCCCGCAGCCCACCGCCTCGCCGCCTTCTCTTCCATCTCTTCCATCGGTTTTGTAGTATCACGTGTACACCACGCAGTTATCAAGCCGCTATAACGCCGCTGAGTCGCCAACGCACGCCGCTGACGACGTAGTTTGAATGCGTTAAAGATATAAGGCGCGTCACTAACACTGATATCACCGTCGCGTCCGTGGCTTGGTCGGTAGAGCGTCGCGCTGCGGCCGCAAAGTCCTCGGATCGAAACCTGGCGCCGGATGCTGTTTCTTTTTTAAATATAGAGGAGCACTGCGGACGCCGACGCCGCCGCCGCCGCCGCCGCCGCCGGCGGTGGATGGTTTGGGGTCGCTTATAAAGTGCATTCGCACTTAAAAAGCGAAACGACTACTCCCAGCTCCCCACCCTAACCTAACAAGACAGCAGCAAACCCTATTCCGACAAGCACAAGCCGGAACACTCGAAACACCTGCGAGGCTACATCTTATCAGATATGGCAAAACAACACCCTTACCATCATGTTCACAGTGCAAAATTACAAATACCTAGGACCACATTCTTTGGCAGTGCCCCCAATACATCCAAATTAGAAAACAATACACTAGAGAGTGGCTGACCTAACCTAGACGAGAAGAGGAGCAACGCGGCCTGATTGACTTCATTCAAGAAGCCGTCAGCAGAAGCCTGGACCCGAGGCCTCTGAATCTGGCAGCGCTCCCTACAACTCCTCCTCACTTTCTACCTGTGAATAAAATATTATCTTGTGGCGGCGCCCCAGCAGCTTGCGTCGTTTGCTGCCGCAAACGGGCACGCTCCAGGAACGATGACGCTGGGGCTGAGCCACGAGTGGAATGTTCCGAGCCAGCCGACATGCTTGCAGACATTTGCTTCGTATTGTCAAGTTCCTTATCCGCACGGCCTCCGCGTCCCGTCATCCGAATCTCGCAAACTGCTGAACACGTAGACTCTTACCACGGCCCTTCTGTAGGGGATGCAACAAAACTATCAGAGATCCTTTCTTCATCATTCGTTCGGCCTTCGTGTGGTGGCGCGTTACAACCTCGCAGCTGATATCACGAACGTGCGCTGCCGTAGGTGCGTCTGTCGCGTCCCGAAGGAGCAGAACAAACGGGCTTGATTGGGCATGAACTAATCTAGGTGGCTCTGTCATGAAACACATTACAGCTCGGACTTTGACAAGGACTTAGAAGACACACGGGGCAAGTGCTGACTGTCAACTGTTTATTTGACGGATAGCACAAGCACATATATCCTGCAAATGCGCGCAGCCGCAAAATGAGGCAAAGCTGCCGATGTCAGCTGCTTCGCCTGCTCAACTACATCCTCACCTACTACAAATATAAGTGCGTAAAAATACAAATAAAGAGAACATTCAGATGAGTCAATAAATGATTCGCTCTCTACGCCGTGAAATTTAATAGAGGTAATTTAATAGACAGGGGCAGTTGCTGGCTCTCGCCGCCAGGTAGAGAGCGCTAACTACGAGCTGGGTGTCTAAAGATGGGGAAGGGAGGTGGGGAGAAGCTAAGGTTTCTTAAAAAGGACAGCACAGCAAGTGGCCGGACTTACATATTGCCCGGAGGAAAAACGATCGCGAGTGATGGGGAGGAATGAGTGGGTTAAAGGATAGCTGGGGAAATACGGGATCCGTCTATACGCAGTAACACCGATATCATTAGCCCCGAGGCAACTGTAATAGGCAGCTTGTTCGAATGACATTTCAAGTTCAGTGTCCGTTACTGTTGTAATGTATCATGCCGAAACTCGTCTAAGGGTAATCGAAAGAGAGGTAAGCATTTTAACTGTGCTGCCGCTGTTTCTTAGACGTACAGTAAAAGACCGTTAATTCGAACTCGGTTAGTTCGAACTTCCGGTTAATTCGAACTGACGCCCTGGTCCCGGAACAGCCCTGCACATTTCAATGGGGGAAAACTCCCGATAATTCGAACGCGTCGGTATCCAGAACTGTTAATTAGAACTGGGATCTCCTATACTCGGGGGCAACTTTCTGTGGCAATGGAGCGAAAGCTGCGGTGGGAGGGGAAGGGGGAAGCTAACTGCTTTGTGTTACTGCTCAAAGTAGTTCCCTATAAACTGGTTTCGGGGCCCTATTATCGACTGCACAAATTGCCGGCAATTCTGGCAATTTGCCGGAAGTCTTTTCTGATTGGCTTTCAATTTTGGTCACGTGCTTCCAGTTGACAAAGCGGTGGTGTGTGCTGTCATCATTTTGACGTTTCATGTCGTTTATGGACACAAGTTCTAAAGTTTGCCTTATTTCTCGTTACTAAAGGCGCATAATTCTTGGCCGGCAATGAAAAACCAGACTAAATGCCGCGGACATGACAACGTAAGCCTGTCTTTGCTATTCAACAACTATACTGCTTGCGATACACACCCCCTCTGTGATTGGCTGAGAAGGCGTGACGTAATCTAAACAGTTGGCGGGAACGATTACGTCATGCATTGGCAGCTTCAGCCTGCGTAAAAGCGACGTAATGCTACAACAGCTTGAAAATGGCGGTTGTTTTTGTCGCAAAATACAAGCAAAATAGGGCAAAAAATTGCCCCGGCTTACGGCGCCGCGAAATGTGCGGCAATTTGCAGCAGGCGCAGTTTAGCATGCGCGCTGTTTAAAGCATGTTTCCTACCGAAACAAATTATAGTTTCAACTGCTTCCAAGTCAGCTATCATGGAGCATACAAATAACTTGCAGTATTTTGCTTTTATGTTTGGAAAAAAATAATTTTTTTTTGTTTCGCGTAACCGCAACATGAGAGGGTAGTACAAGCCTCTCCATGAGAAAGAGAACCCAATGCATGGCATTTGTCCATACTCGTCCTAGTAAGCTGTTGGGTCACATGATCGAACTCAAGAGAAAAATAACAAAGAAAAGTGACTATTTGGTTCATTACAGCGCTGATTGAATTCGAGCTTGACGAATGAGTGAATCGGCGACATCGGTGCGCTCCGCGGTTATCAAGCATAGCGCTTCGCTGCTCGTATGTGTCATAGATGCGATGGTCGCGGCCGTCTTTTTCTGTGATCACGCATAAACTTGTAACATAGCAGCAGACGATGGCGTGGCGGCGGTGGCGGCAGGGAAGGTGATAACGCAACAAAGCTTGCATTGAAGCAGAGAGCCCAGCTATGTTACTAAAAGCGATTGAAAGAAATAAATAGATAGGGTAAAAAAATTGTGTGATGTTCTTTAGCTCAACATCCGCCTTTCGCTCGCTTTTGGATTAACGTTACTTGATCGCCTTGTGGTGTTGACGCCAAATTTGACCTCCAGGAATGTGTTTTTCTTGTCAGCTTCACCTACCGTCTTAATTTTTATAGTACATGCCAAGTGTTTTTATATCTTTCTTGCACAATATTTGATACCTTGGTAGCGATCTTTATGAGTGTCTCGTCAAATTACACTGCATGTCGTCATAGCTATAGGTGCAGCACGCCACTGATTGCTTACGTCGTGCTTACGCAAAAAAACATGGGCGAATCGCCGGCAATTTGTGCAGTCGAGAATAGGGCCCTCGGTTTCAGTTTCAGCGTGGCCGATACGCATTTGATACAGTTCATTTCTTCGGATAAGCTCCGTAGTTGAGTGCGCTGAACCACGATCACCGAGCATGCAGGCATATTGGCGTCTCCTTCCACATGCTTCATCTGTTTGTAAACACAGGCCAACGCTTTGACTGGACACGGCCCGAGCGGCCGTGAACAGGAGAACTCAGACCGACTGTGGACTGTGTATCGTTCAGAAAAGAAGTGAATTTTGTAAGCGCTGCAGTTTTGACGGAATGCACCGATCTGTAAACTCTTATACTGGGCGGCACCACCGGCATGTGCGGCGTACGTACCTAGCGTGGTCGCGAAATACCGAAAGAGCAGCATGCACGCATGCTTATGCGCACGCTCGCTTACGCCGGGAAACTGGCTGACCGGACGTATTTGCGAAAACGGCGGGGGGTCCCGGTTGCATCAGTCTCACTTGGACGTACACTTTGCAAACCACTCGCTTCGTTTGTTTAGACAGCGAAGCTCTACAAATCCTATGCAGAGAATGAAGCGGCCAGCTGTCGAAAGCCGTCGACAAGAACACCATGTTATTTTGTTGTTGTTGTTGTTGTTGTTGTTGTTTTTACGCCATGTTATTTCGTTGATTTTTTTTTTGGGGGGGGGGGGAGGGGGGCGGAGCAACCATTGCGATGCCAGCGGCGACAGCCGCAACCAAAAATATCCGAAAATATAAAACAATGCTCTCTGTTTCATATATTCTGGCTAGCAATTTAGTGGCATTATCAATGCAAGTTTAAAACATAAGAACTAAATATTCTGGAATTGCTGAGGTTACGCCAGCCATTTTTTTTTTGAACTACATCCAGGTGCGCAGTGAAAAGGCGTGGTCCGGCTCGTAGCCTTGACTGCATTGCCACAGAAAGTTGGCCCCGAGTGTAGTTTCCATCGCTCCTCGCCGAAGAAGTCGGCCTAGAGTGATTACAATGTGTTGCAAACCCAAACCAAATCGAATTTACTTGAGATGCAAAAGAACGAAACAGAAAAAATTGGCCGCGTATCTGCTCCTTTCGTTGCAAATGTCGTCAAAAGACGATAGTCTTTATCGACTTTTGTCAAGTAAATGCCTCCCTTCGCTTTCCCGCTCACCTCTCATGTTGTTCCTCTTGCGTCGCGCTCCTCCCAAGGTAAAGACGCCAAAGGTTTGCTTAATTGGCGATAACAATGTCAGACGTAGCTTCTTTGTGTTCTGCCCACGCAATGTGGCGCGATGTCCATTCAGTCTAGCGCCCGCCCGATAATTCGAACTTCGTTTAATTCGAACAATTTTATGGTCCACTTCGAGTTCGAACTGACCAGCTTTTACGGTATACGCTTTCGTGTTTTGCAAAATCCGGGGAGAGTCACAAAAACGAGATCGCTAAACACCGAGGTTTTCTAAACGCGCATTTTCTATTATACACAAACGCACTGCTAAAAAAACGTTTCATTCCAGGGCAATATAAACGGTGAAAATGTAAGAGCATTCCTTTCTTACGCAACTAAACTGTTACGCTAAGGCCTACGTGACATAAAGCGTTTATAAAGTCGGCTTCACTACTACACGCAAATGCTTTGCTGAAAAGACACATTTCTAGGAACGATGTAAGCGGTGTTATCATAAAATATGAATGCCGTGGCCCATGTCACTGACTCATTGTTGCTTAACTAAACTGTGACAAACGAATTTTTGCGTGGTGTGGCCAGAAAGTGCTTAGCATTAAAATGTACCGCAATCAACGGGGATCACTTTTGCACCTAACGCGCACACTGTGCGACCAAAGGGACTATGCTTACGCGGTATTTCGGGCTTTGGGTTAAGCAGCGCCAGTGATTCTAATGTCCCGTGCAACGCTGTGTTCACGGCTAACTCACCGATAAAACCTTTCTCATGCGAAAACGAAGCAAGTCGTGTGCTGTGCTTTTGAGCCGCAGTCTGCGGTGCAACTTAGAAGCTGACATTTGTTCGTTTTGTTCATGGTGGTAGTGACTTACGTACGAGATCAGGATAATTTTGGTCCGTCGTTTCAGCAAGAAGACGTCGAAAATGCTCCGTATTCATCTGGGAGCCCATGACCGCGGCAGTGTGGAAGCCGAAGCTGTATCCGTTGCAGTAGATGAAGTCTGTTTTCACAAGGAGTACAAGCCGCCCCACACAGTAAGCCAACACTGCGCATTGTTCCGCTTTTATTGTAAAGTAAGTGCAATGAAATACTGGCATGGTATTATGGTTGGTGCTGAGCCTATAATAATTGGTGGAAACATGCTCGAAATTAAACAAATACCGTCCAGACACGCAGCTGTGTTCTATCTTTTCTGTTCATTTTCGTCAAAGTTCGGACTCCTTTTTACAGTTTTTTGCTGCTTTTTACCAACTACACTCTAAGAAATCTCCGCGGTTCGGCTTCAACACAACGTTTCGGAACGACCAATCAGCGTGACGTAATGTGTGAAGTTGACAAATGACAACGCCCAGCATAGAATTAGAGTAAAAAATAAAATCTGCGCTGTGACAACAGCGCAAGGCGTGCGAGTGCGCTGTTGTCCCTGCGTAGATCCCATTTATTTCACTTTAATCGCACGCTTGCCCTCACCATCCGCCAACTTCGCACATTCCGTCCCGCGCATTGGTCGTTCCGAAGTGTTGTGCTGATGCCGACCGGCAGCGATTTCTTTGAGTGTAGCGCGGATTAAAGCCATTCTTTCAGCATACATTTCAAATTTAAATTGTGGGTGTCCAACGTGCCCGAACCATCTCTGGGATATGAAGTGCGCCGTAGTGGAGTGTTCCGGAATTAATTTGGACCAACTGGGGGTAATGAATGCGAATCGACAGACGGTAGTTTCGCTTTTAGCCTCCATCTGCAAATCCGCCACCGCGGCCGGGATCGAATCCGTGTCCTTGGCCTCAGCAGCACAACGCCTTAGGCACTGAGCCACCACGGCGGGTGAAGCATAAAATTTCAGAGATGAAAATCAATGTATCAGCTACCTGACCGACGCTACACTTTTCATTAGCGAACCTCAGTCTCGAAGTTTGTGCTTCAAACTTCCTATTCTAGCATTGCCGCTTCGCTCGTTCCTCACTGAACATAACTAACGTTGGTGTATAAGTAGGTATATATAAGTACGGATTAGGGCAATGAAATATTATGTAAAAAGGGCATGAAACCAGAATGGTAAACCTTTGCGAGTGCTAGAATGTCTGCGAACTATCTGCTTTGTTTGCCACTAACAATACACGTACCCGTGTAAAGTCACGCCGTTGTTTTCTTTTACTGTCGGTGCCTTCAAAGTATTCCTGAGAGCACCAAACGTCATTATATCGGGAGATTACTTCGACCCCTGCCTGGAGGAATGTCTCTTAATACGACTGAAAATGTAAGCCATACAAGATGAGACGAAACATAAATAAAAATGATGACTGATCTATTTACATTATATACATGGCGGCCATGACAGCGTACACGCAAGGTGCACGCCCGCCGCTTCGTTGTTGTCGGCCGTCTTGGGTCATGGCGCGTGGGGCATTGTCCAACTACGAGTCCCGTAAAAATGTCATAGCACGCGGCCTACCGAAATAGGATGGCCGCCCACAGCTCCTAACTCTTTTTCTCCCCTACCCGTCCCTTTTGTTTCAATAAACGTTTTCTCTCTCTCTCTCTCTCTCTCTCTCTCTCTCTCTCTCTCTCTCTTTCTCTCTCAATTTTGGAAGAAGCAGTGAACTTGAGCTGGTCATCCACTGCAGGGAACTGATAACCGGTAGACCAACAGGATAAGAGAGTGGCTACCGAGAAACGAGACTATAACTTGACGAAGGGAACCAATTAAGTGACCTTGCACGTATATATAATCCCAGGGTGTGACTTAACAGGGCTTTGTGCTTTACAGAACGATATTGCAATCCTGACACTGAAAGAAGCGGTCAACTTTACAAAAACCATTGGTCCCGTCTGCTTGCCAAAAGCCATGCACGAACTTCCCGAAAATACGGATGCCTACGTCACCGGCTGGGGACGCCACAAGGGTTTGTCGTGCCTTTGTCTATTTTCCCTCTGCACAGTCTTCCGTTTCCATTCTTCCGCACCGAGGCACAATAGTTTCGTAGAATCAGTGCACGGTAGAGGAGAGATTGTATAAAACACACCACCACAAGGATTCAAGAATCAAACATGACATACCAAGAAATCGAGCAACAGCGTGACAAAACCTGAGTTCACTCCATGTGTGCTGTTTACAAGTATGGCAGACGTATGGTTTAAGGAATAATGACTAGCTTTCATGCATTTTTAAACCAACTCAGGTTTAGAAATGTCGCACTTCAGGTGTCCTCTGGGACCCCCTAGCAACGCTTGATCATGCTCGAAATCTCCTTGCGGGGCAGTTAAGCTTTCCCAACGTGGCAAAATAGCATCATTCGACATACGAATTAGCTGGCCATTATTGCTGTCTGGTTCACATAATTTCGCTGAGTATTTTTATGATGTCGCACAATGACTGCATTCCAAGTATTTGTGCCTCCTGGATCAGACGTCGAAGCTCAGATTACCTAAAACAACAGTCCAAAACAGATCTGTAGTTCTTGATGTTTGCAGCAGTCCATGTTTTGTAAACTAGCCAAAGTGTTTCACACTGCGTTCCTACTAAATTCGGGAGCCAGTTCCAGCCCCCGTCGTTGTATCAACGTCTGCGCTGCCAATTTTGACTACGCTAGAGAGAAAATGGGCGTTCTTTTTTCCCCAGCCAGGTCAACTACTCCTATTGGGCATTGCAGCTATGCGTTTCAATCCATTTCTCACAATGAGCCCTTCAGATTGGTAACTTGTTTATTTCAAAATCTAGGCGACGATGATTGTTCTCAACGTCACGTCGGTAAAGCTGGTTGTCATCAAACCAAACTAGAATGACTGAGTGAAATATATAACAACGTAAGGGCGGTGGGCGTGGATGCGAAGCGAAGAATGGAATATGGGTGTGACTAAAAGAACGGATGGACATTTAGACAGACCGCCCTGTGCTTTAGTCTAGAGACACTTGGAAATCTGCGAAGGGTCACTCGAATGTCTGTAGAGTAGGGGAACACATTGAATGTATCGCAGAGTAATTTCAAAGCTATACAAAATGATTTCCTCCCAACTCCGTAACTGCACATTTACATCTGTAATTACACCTATAATTACACAATTACCCCTCTGTAATTCATCTATGAAGGCATGGGGGACAATATAGTTTCAGGAAAGGAGTCGCACCTTACCCGTTGTAGGTGGGCAGTTTCATTTGCCGGAGCGCTACTCTTGGAAGTTTTGCCTGCCCAAGCAGGATTTACATTAGCATAATAAATGAGAAATAACAGATACTCAACAAAAGTATTTGGAATTAGGATGGACACATATCTAATTATTATCAGTGCGACAGACTGAGTTTGGGTCCACCTAATTTGCGAAGACTTCGGGAACACTTGTCGTGGTTGACATAAAGCCAGTAGAAGATGTTAGACTTTAGAGACTGAGGTACTAGTATGGCTGATATTGTTTTTGCCATTATGAGAGTGGTCGATTGGTTGGAGGAGCCGAGTTAGCACATATAACAGCAGTAAGGGTGATATGGGAGGTTTGGAGAGACGCTCCTGAGAAGAAGTATGCTCCAAGTTCTTACCTGTGGCTTGCATCGTGTGAACAGTATCTTACCATGCGGTCTTTAATTTGTTCATATGTTAGATATCTAGGAAATCGAAGGATAGTGCTTGCGTCAAGCTGGGGGAAAAAGTTCAATTGAGCGCGCAGAGAGCCACGTGCGTATCTGTAGTTATAGAAGTCTTGTGGCGCCATTTTTGCTGTATTATGCAGCATACTTTATATTGCTTTAAGAATGCCAAAGAGTTAATTTTTCTCAACAAGCCTGTAGATGTCGATTGCGCGTTCAGCGTCAAGTTGAGGTAATTCAGGACAAGTCGAAGCAATTGCAAGTTCGTGGATTTTACTGTTTATTTCATTCCCTTCATATCAGGGTAATGACGTGTGCCACCTCACCAAAACACCTTTGCATCTATGCTGTACAACTCTTCTAATTCTTGCGCTGCTATCGGCGGAAGTTTTAAATGATATTTAAACAGGATATTAACCACCAGGGGAGAGGGGGGAGAGACGGAGCCCAACCGTCAACGCCTGAAGCCCGCTGAGACAAAGTTAGTTCACTCACTCTCCTGTACTAGGTGGTATATGTCTGTACTACGCTACTTTTTCCTGTCGTCTGTGCCTCCACCAGCATTCCAATCTTTCTAAGTCGCCTCAGAGCTTTGTATTTTCCTTTTCCTGGACTACTTTGAAGCCCTAGTTATTCGTGTTCGGGAATATTGGTTACATATCGATCGGGATGGATAGAATAGCTTTTAAACAAAATGTACCTAATTGTGTCTGTTTCCTTTCCACAGACCAAACATGCCCCAATACTTTACGTGTATTTCCCGACAACGCTCCTAATTCTCTAGCAACCTCCAGAGCCAAAGAAAGAAAAGTACGGCACTCCGAGTTATCTTAAAAATGAACTTTCTGATGCCTGGTTTGTCTGCCGCGTACATCTGTAATGACATTTCTTATTTCATCCTCTCCCGGGATTTATTTCTTTGCCTCTTTTTTTGTATTTTTGCTGTGCTTTCTCCTCCACTGACATATGTACTTTCTTGTTAACCCTCAGCTTGTTAGCGTTTTTCGGGTTATATAATTTTAATGTAAAGGTACCTAACCACTACTGCATGTCAACGTACCTAAATTTAAAGGTACTTTCATGTAAACACACGTAACGCCTATACTGCTATAACTATCTTGAAAAAATTCACTATACCTCTTCTGAAAACATTCATGTAAAACTATCTTGAAAACATTCAATATACCTCTTCTGAAAACATTCATGTAAAGGTACTTAAAGTTGATATTCCTGTACCTTTCCTGCAAACATATTGCAATCTGATTTCCTGGAACTGTGGGCCGTAACCCAAAAGACAATTGCATATAAATATTTGTTCACTGATTATTTAGCAAAATTATTTTCGCTGACAATTGGCGTTACAGTAATGTTACTGTTAAAAATATATTCTGCAGCCAAGTGTAAAAGTAAAGCACTTCTGTGGGTCTTCTTCCACACCATAGTTTCTTAAAAGCCATCCTGTTGACGAATAATAAGGGTGGGAATCTGGGTTGCTGCATGTTCGCATCGCCTAACCCCACCGCCTAGACCACAAGTCTGAGTCACGTGGTATTCTGGGGCCTCGACAGCTGTACTGTTTGCTCCCTGGGTCATAGAATATGGTCACTGAGGTGCACTGTAACCTCCCAGGCCCACGGAGTGTCTTGGAGTTCACTGTAAATTCATCCAAATGGGCGTCGTCATCGTTTGCTGGAAAACGCATCTGAAATTTGAATTACAGTTTCTTCGTGTTTTTGTGTTTTTTCTTCCCTTTGCGATCTTCCCTGAAGCCGGCAGCGACGAGCTCGCACCGCAGCTGAAGCAGTTGCGCACACGGACCATGTGGCACAAGACCTGCATCCTTGACTACGACGCCCCCGTGCCAGAAAGCGTGCTCTGCACAGGACACGACTTCGGTTCATCTTGCAAGGTCAGCTTACTCACAGCTCAGCAGCTCATTAGGCGCCACTCATAACCTTTAGTAACCCATACCTGCCAGTCGCAAATAAGTACTGCTGCCGGAGAGACGTCACCTTCCTTCCGAAGTCAGGTTGGCTACAGCGTCGATAATAATCCCTTAGATTAGCCGCAGATGGCAATAAGGCTCCTCGAAACGCCACCATATTTTATATGAGCAAAGGGTAATTTCCCATTTTTGTACCGTTCAGCCATCGGCGACTACTCTTTCAATGTAATGGTCGTTCATAGATAGCTCGGATAGAAACCATGTGCGTGTGTGCGTGCACATATGGTCGGGACAATTTGCCACCAGAATATGACACCCTTCCTCCCATGCGCACTGATGCGGGCGCGTGAAGTGGGTAAGACGTGAGTAGATGGCGGAATAAAGAGGTATAGCGCAAAGCTTCGCTGCTTTGCCGGCTGCCGTGTTTCAAGGTGCTCGATATTTCGCACGTACATTTCTCTTTATGGCAGCCCTGTGGCGAGGTGCGTTTCCCCTCTATTCTAGCAAATCCAGGCCCGCTGCCAGGAAATTCCGGCAAGACCTTGAATTGGCGCACTGAAGTTCCTACTGTTCTGCGCTTGTTCGGTATCCATCGGCTATCGTGTACAGAGGACGCGGGAAACTCTACGTCCTTCTTATAATGTTCTTTCTTTTGTCTGTACAGCCGCCCAAATTTTTATCAATGCCGTGGGAGCGCCGACCATTCTGTGTGTGCGCGCCGTATAACGGAGCAACACCACACACTCAGCGAGAGTTGCCGCATGCGCACTAAGCACCGGCAGCGGCGGCCGTCGTCTGCTAGGCTGTTTTAAGAGCAGAACGCTGCCCTGGATTCTTTCCTTAGCTTATCAGACTGCCTGAGGAACAGCCGCTAAACGTGCATAAAGGGAAAGTGAAAGTGCCTAATAGCAGCAGCCTAAGCATTCCACAAGCATACCTCAAATAAGAGTTTTTAAGTGGTTTATGAAGTACTCGAGCAGCGGGATTTCTTGTGAACAAAAAGACGGCGACCAGTGTGATAAGCTGAGAGTTGCACTCAGCTCCTAAAAGAGCCTAGCAGACGACGGCCGTCGCAGCCAGTGCTTAGTGCGCATGCGGCAACTCTCGTCGTGTTTTCCGTGTCACTCCGTCATACGGCGCTGAACAACCAAACGGTCGACGCTCCCATGGTATTGACAAAAATTGGGCGGGTGTACATTAATATTCTTACAATCGAGCACAATAAAACACAATGCGGATGCCGAGTGGCCTGTGCTCGCATTATTAAGACACCTAGCATCGCAGCAGACTCAATGGGGCCTATGCAAAGCATTTTCCTCTTAGGCTTCAACAAATTTTGTCTCCTCTGTTTCCAAATTGAGAAATGCGCCAGGGCCTCGACCACATTATGTGTTCGTGTCCCCATTACGAAACTCCGCGAACCGCACTGAAGGATTCACCGGGTCCTATACGTGTTCGTTGAAAAGTTTAACTGTCAATTTCTTCGCTTGGCAACACTGACAACGGCCGATGCACCACGGACATGGCGCGGCTTACGCAACTGCGATCGCACGCCGAAGAAAAAAAACGCCGGCATGCGTCGTCTGCTCCGTTTCAACCCGATTCTCAACGGTGGTGTCAACACATATGTTATTAATCGCACTCACATTATACTCGAGGCAATACTTTGCGTTCGGTGAGGTAGAGTTTGTTCACGTGCAGCACAGTTATGTGCTTAGCACGGACAAGTACCGCGAGTGTCGGCGCACTCACATGGTTGCCTGCATGCCTGTTTCGCCAGTGAATACAAGCAATATCCCCTTCTACCCAGATCTACGCGAACTTTTTGTCCTGCAGGCGTCTGAACTAAAGGCATGTCGCTTATAATTAAGCAGTTATCTTGGCCACTTTTACCTACCATCATCACCATCCTGCTATTTTTGCGGTTGGTGATGATGATTAGTAATGTATCATGATTAGGTACCACTATTATTCTACGTGCTACTCTCTTACCGTTGCCTTTATCACTATTATTGCTTACGTCACTAGCGTGCAAAGTATTCTGTTCGCCAATTTTGTTGATCTACTTGCTTATTTTTATGCCGCTTCGCTTTTTTTTGTGCGCGCTGTAGTCTTTGTACTTTCCATTTCCAACCTCAGCTTTTTTTCTGATTTTCTTCCTCATTTTCCGTCTGCCATCACATAGCGCTGTCTTTTCTTTCCCTTTCAATCGCCGTATACCCACTTGCATGTGTAGGGTAGCCAACCTGGCAGTCAGTTGCCTGTTTAACCTCCCTGCCTTTCCTGTACTCTTTCTTCTCCCTTCATACCACTGACGATAAGAAAAAAGGGCTTCCTGATTCACTTCTCTCTTTCTGCAGGGCGACAGTGGGGGACCGCTCGTATGGAACTCCGGCAGCGCGTGGACCCTGGAGGGCGTGGTCTCGGGAGGACCGGTCAAGTGCGCCAACCCTGACGACCCGCTGCTCTTCACCAAAGTGTCGCACCAGATTGACCCCTTCATCCTGCCCTACCTTCGAGCCAAGGACGTTGCGGAAAAGCACCAAATCTGCAAGATACTTTAAAGAGCCGAGGCAGCTTGAAAATGTGCAACAGTTCATTCGGGATCATCGATGTTATTTGAACGAATTACGTGACGATAAGAGCCTAAATTCGCCCTGTTTGTTCGGCGCCAGTGGCGAGATAAGAGGACACTGACAGCGTACGGGAACTGCTTTTACTAAATTATAGACATGAATTGCCGATGTGATCCAACGATGAAGTTCTAGAAGTAAAACGCTCCAACCCGAAACAATTAAATTTTGTCATGAAATAAATTGCTAAAGAAGAATTTCCTTCGATTTTGCCGAATCTTCCTTTGTCGGAAGGCTTACTACTATATATCGGGACAGTCTTTACTAATGATTTTTTTACACCTCTCATTAGACAAAAAAAAATCATTCTAAGATCCAACCTTCCATCTTTCTGCCCATTGAACGTAGATTGCCTTAGTGCGCATGTTCTCGCGTATAGTAGAGACAAGGCTGAACTGCAAAAACAGAACTGTCCTCTCCCCGACATGCTTCTGAGAGAAACTGTAAACCGCCCGTCTCTCAGCTATAAAGTAAGCAAGACAATTGGAGTAGCGGTGACCATTCGCGATCATCTGTCAAAAAGAGCCATGAGGGAGATTCGTCTTTTTTTTTTCACCAGCAAGAGAAATTCCTAAATTCTAAATGATTTAAAGCACGCAGCTGGCCTGTCTCTCCATTTATATGCTCAGTGAAAAACGCGGAAAGAGCCACATCAGATACCACAAAGACACATTCAGTTACACGAAGGTGTGTTTCACGGGCGAACCAGGTTGTGAAAAGGATTGAAGTCATACTTTGGTTTTTGTACATTGTAAAAAAACCTACACAGTTTTTTAACCTGGACCGCTGGAAGCAGAAATTTTAGTTGTCCAAATAAGTTGCCTCTAGGCACCTTGAAAGATGGTGACAGCCATGAAATTTTGACACGATTTGTTCACCTCGTTTTTGCGGCTTGACGTGCAGTAGGTAGACTGATTCATATATATACAAATTAGTCATGTTTCATTACTCGCTTAGTAACAACAGCCGTGGTTGGTGGGCATAGACCCGTGTAATTTGAAAAAAGGCAGATGACGTTCAGCGCCAGCATTGTATCGGCGATTTACCCTTCTGCATAGAAAAACACACCCTCAAAAATAACAATTATTGATAGCTCCCGTGTCCACGCAGTCCGAGGTCCTTGAATAGCCCCGAAAGAACGACCCAAAAGACTTTAAAGTTCATGTTGTGGTGCTGCCAGTTTTATTGAGACATACGAGGCATCGTTTAATAAAACATGGCAACAAGGTGGTATGAAGAAAGTTTCTCCAAGTACAAATACGACGTAAGATGGGCTTGCGACAACATAAAAACGCGGGAAGTTGGTTACCATCACGACTAGTAAATTTGGTCGTGGTTACCATTCATGGGGGCCGCTTTGCGCGCTATTAACTGGGGCACGATGAAAAAAAAAAAGACACGAATACAAGAGCGGTGTGCGCTCAGTTGCCTTTGCCGTATAAAAAATCTCCGTCTCCGTTCAGCCCCACTAAGTGGGCACCTTGGTGCCGGCCACTTCGTAGGAGTTAATCCAGCCGCTGGTGTCTTCTTCGATTTCGTACATGGCCGGACCCTGCGGCTGTGGAGCCCCGTGGCCGGGGCCAGCGTTGGGCCAATACGACTCGCCCACAGGTGTTAGCGGAGGAGCATGCCGGTTGCTCGGTAATCCTGCATGTATGGTTCGGAAATGAGCTGGACAGAAGCCACGTGCGTGCGCCACTGCAAGTTCTATTGCAGTGAAGAGTGCCAATGTGTTCTGCTTAAACAGAGCTAAATCACCAAATTGGCTGTCACTGCAAAACAAAGTGCAGAAAGAAACTGACTTCATTTTAGGATGTTCACTCGCCTTTTTTTTCTGCACAAACCAGGTTTAATACTGAAGTAATTGTTTGGCACTATATCTACGCCCCGCGCAACTCATGTGTTAACGGCACAAGTTTTTCGTGGCCTAAAATGGCGCTATTTGCGCGTCAGTTCCGGGAGGACAAGACGAGGCAGTGACATCAATGCCTGTGCCTTCCGCGATGATCCCAGTGGTTCGCTTTCTTAGCTTTCGTTCTTTCCGAATTTCATTCTGGGCATCAGCGCTCGGCACCAATCGCACTGCGCCGCCAGTGGCGGCGAAGGCGGTGATGGCATCATCGAAAATTGCCGACAAGTCTTGTTTTGACGGAAGTAGCAAAGCTGAACTAATCTGCCCAGCGGAAACCGCGGCAATTTTTTTTCGCTGTTAATTTCATTTGCCATTGGTGCGTGCGTGCGGCTTCCACACGTCCTGTAAAGACCATGGCTGAAGGCGTTAAAGCCCACTCGTAATAGAAACACTCTTACTCACAAACGTGAATAAGCCGAATGATAAGCTGATGGCGAAAAAGTGTATAAGCTCCCTGCAGAATTAACTGTCGGCTAATCAAGGGTTTCTGTTTTCACCGATTTGCAGCCCTCAAAAAATACCTTATACATAAATGCACGCATGTTTTCTTACCCGATTCTCCGAGTTTTTCTAAGCCAGGTCTGGGAACCCCCGGCTCTGATATGTTGCCTCTATTGTCCGCCTCGCCGAGAGAGTAAGTCGTGTTCGGAAACGTGTAATCTTCGTCATCTGTCATGCAGTAGCCACCTCGGCAAGTTCCTTCGATTCCATCCGGTATCTGTCGATAGGGAGGCAAATCAATAAAGGAAATCTCCAAAAATTACAAAAATTAAATCATGTCCGAAGATACTGTCATTCTGTGGCTTGCGTATTTGTTGCATATGGACCGTCAAAACCATGTTATTGCTGGCAAAGACTTGTTTTTCATAGTTACAGCCACCAGCAGGACGTCACACATGTTCCATACGAATAACCAGGACGTGGAAAGCAATCGCGTCTTTTTAGGTAAATAAAAAGTGTACCGAATTGCAATCACCTATTGTAATAACGGAAATTCGACGAAAACTGTCGCGCTGCCGATGGCAATCTATCTAAGCTTTCTCGGTACTCTTGGAAGACTGTTTGTTGTATTGGCCACGGCGTTATCTTGTGCGCCTGGTCCTACGCGCTGACTCCGGTGGCATAAGGAGCCCGTGAGTTGCCTTATAGTGCTCTGGTTCTTGTCGGGATTTTTTTTAAGACTTTGTCGTTGCCCTACTCCAGTGTCTCACGAATGGGGGCTCCTTGGATTCCAGGGTTCCGCGAGAGCATTTCAGGAGTCCAAGAAACCCTCCCCGAATACTCTCCCCCTACCCCTTCATTCTTTTTTTTTTTTTTGCCCAACGCTGCCGGCGATGCAAAAAAATCACGCCATATCAACGGAATGAATGATGAGAAGTGGGGCGAAGCTCGAGAGGGGGAGATCATCCGTAACCGTAACTCTCCCGTGAAAGTTTGCCCATTACATCATTAAGAACGACGTAAGACTGTGTGCGTACATTGTACAAATCAACTTTTATTTTCGGAGTCAATGCCCCCAGGCCCAGACCTGGTGAAAGACCCCGCGCCATCGAGGACTACCCCGCACCTCCACCACAATTTGTCACGTAGGGTGGGACACAACGGTAAAGAAAGAACTTTTATTTAGGGCGAACTTGTGCCCGAACAAGACGAGAGGAAACGAGCAAAGGTCCTTGCGTCTCGTTCGATCTCCGAGAACGACTGCCTGCGTTCGTGGCGTGATCTCTTGCGTGATCTCCCCCTCGCAGTGCACGTGCGCTCGCGCCTCCGTTGGCGAACACAGACAAGCTCGCGCTCCCGGTGCCGAGTTTGCGCTGCCGGTTGCAGCCGGTTCTTGCGCGTGCAACGCGGCCCACTGTGCGACATCTCCGAAACCATGCGGCGGTCACGTACCACGAGACACAACGGATGGACAGACCCATGGCTTTAGGAGCTTCGCCCCTAAAAGACGTGACTTCAAAGAACGACCCGTTCATTTTTGCGCTGCGTAGCCGAAGTATGAACGTGGGCTTTTTGCACAGCATGACAGCTATGCGGAAAAGCTACAAGTAACTTGCACTGACGTCACTTGTGTTAGTGCACTGTGTGCCCGGTGAAAAGCTGCGAACTTATGTCCTGCCCTTAGCTCGAGTATCACTCGAAAAGCTGAGAGCAGTGCTCCAGAAAGGGCGGTGCTGACGTCATGTACGAGCCACGTTTGGGTAACTTTTAGCCCTAAGAGCAGACTGACGACGTGATACGCTTCAGCATAAACGCCAGACACTGAAGGCGGGCATTGAATAAATCCTTGGGTGACCTTTGCTGCAAGTGCAAATCGTTCGGAAGTATGACACGAATCTGCATAGCACATCGTACGGTCCCCCGGGACATTTGCAAGCCCCAGGGGGTTCCCGACAGACGCATGGTTAAAGAGTGTTGTGTCGCGAATCAAATTGGCGTTTTACGCGCCGAGGCAACACGTGGGCTGTGTTTGAGGCGCGCTGTAGGGGACGTAGAGGATTGCTTAAGACCGCTTCGGGATCCTTAACGTGCACCTAAATCGCGACACACGGCAGCTTCCGTTTTTCGCCTCCTCCAAAAAAACTTCCACCTCGACCGAGGTCGAACCCTCGTCTTCGTTCTCGGCAGCACAAATGCATTTGTCCTTGAGTTACCACGGCGGATGTTGTGTCGCTAATTCTTTCTAGCCAGTGTTGATCTTCGCGGATTCTAAACAATTAAAGGCCACTAGCGGTAGTACCCGCGGATACCCGGGTGGGCCACTATACCAATCACACTGATAGGTATAACGCATGTTGAGTTATTTCTTACTAGCCATAATTAGTTAGTTCACGGTGCAGTTGTACACAATTGGGAACTCCTGCTTGCTATCAATAGATGGGCTCCTAGCAGAGGCGTGTGGTAATGGAGAACGACTAGAACTCGCGTTTTATTGGAAACATCCTGGAATAAACTGTACGAAGATAGTGTACTCAAACGACTGCGTACCCATGCCACTGCGATGAAAGGGCCACCCACGGTCCTACATCAAATTGGGATTGTGCAGAGGACCCACCCCTTCCTATTAATTCCCCTGGGCAGTAAGTGAAGGCGTTGAGCCGCTCGGACCCAGCTCCAGAAGGATCTCGTTACACGAATGGCTCAAGTCGTCGTGAAAGTTGGGGTGGCGGCCATCGCGCCTTAATAAATTTCCGCCAGTAGAAGTTTTTCTAGGTCTCTGCCCATGGAAGTGTTATCTCAGTAGGTATGATCGATAACCATCTCTCACAGTTTTATGATAAATAACATGGGTTCCTACGGGAGACGTGTAGTTACAGAAAGTCCCAAGAGATGGCGCGAGCAGCTCGACCGCGCGAAAATTTCATAAAGGTTTTCTTTTTTTTTTGTGGGGGGGGGGCAATGTGATTGTACAGTGGCGTTACGACTAAGGTCGCTGTGCAACGCCACCCCGTTACAAAGGGGAATCCGCTAAGCATCATCTGCATCGCCGCGAAAATTTATTTCAATTCCTCTTCCGAAGGTTGTGTAATCCAAAAATCCCGCTCAGCTCTAATATTTGTTAGGACCAAATCCTGAAATTAGTTTTTGCAGATTTGTATAGGCGGCATTTGTAGACAAAAACTCACTGGATATATCAACGGGCTGAACAGTCGGGGCAAAGCTGCAAAAGCGCATAATTTTCCCAACATCTTGATTCTCCCTATCAGGTGGTAGCTGTAAAAAATACATACAGTAAAACAATTTCAAAATATTTCCAAGGGGTGCCTAATCAACAAAAACATGTTCGATATCTCAACGGGCCTGCTATATTAAGGAAAATTTGTCGCAATATGTTTAATGTTTTTCACCCTCTCAAGGGTGTAATTTTTAAAACATACAGCCACATTAAGCTCTTACGACATAGTAGGAAGGTGCTCTGAAATTTGCAGCCTCTAGAACCAGCAGTTTGGCTGTGCATTGACATCTCCTGTTAGGCTGTTCAGTCCGTCAGGGGTGTAATTTCAAAAAATCTTTCTCGGACTTTGGCGGTGTCTCCAGGAGAAATCTTTGAAATCGGTTTTGTGCATTTCTATGGGTAACATTTAGCCGTAAAGGCCAATTGTATCCTTTAATCAGTGAAACATATACTGGCGAATCTAAAAACTCCCAACTTGCTCAGAAATGCAGATTTGTGTGGTTAGGGCAAAACCGTAAAACTAAATTCTAGAAATTCTTATAGTCTACATGTACCAGGAGAAATCTCTTCGGTACCTGAAAGGGTGAGCGAGATAATCACTAATTTGAGACATAATTTCCGATAATCCTGCCTTAGTAAGCCGCTACGCCATGAAAGGAATGTACTCCTGAAGATTCAACTGTCTAAGCCGAGCATTTTCGGTTGGGTGCAGATGAATCAGTCCAGTCAGTCAGTCAGTGATTTGGGCACTTCATTTTATAGGTATAGATAAGCACACTGCCACGGCTCCACACGGACATGCTGCTTAGTGGGTAAGCTGCTACCTGGGGACGCTGGTGCCAGCACATCCCTTAAAAATAACATTTTGCATGCAGGACTGGAGTTGTAATTAAACAGAGTGCACGCGTAGTTTTACCGCTCCTACACCAAGTAGCCTGCCAGTTATGTACCTTCCGAAAATATTCCCTCCTTACGCCGTTTGTCTTGCTCAAACGAGATATTATTTCGCTTGTTCACGAATGAATACAGGGTGCACGTTTATTCGACCTTGCGTCACCACTGCTTTCTTGCCCTCAATATTTCTTAGTTAGAATGAGCGGTTCCTAAATCTTCGGTACAGGCAGCAATGACAAGCTTAAACATGGGCAGTTCAAAACCAATAGCTTATCTCAGTCTTGCTTCTTTATTATTTTTTTTGTAAAACCAGGCCAAACGTAAGCAGTTAGTTCAAAGAGATACCGTATCTCAGCCCTGTTTCTTTAGCTATTGTGGTACGCAGCGTAACGTGTGCAAGGATATCTGATGCAGCATTTAAACCATGGACTTCATCTCCGCATACTAGTTTATTCACAATAATAAATTGGATTTACTGATAAATTAGCGAAGTAAATAACTGCGCGCTAAAACACGCCACTTGACGAAAGATAGGGTCGGAACTTCACGCTGCCCAGAAAAAGGGACAGAGAGGGATCTCACATTAACTACAATTTGGCCGCCTGTCTGCTCACTGTGCTGCAAATGTCGTTGAAAGACGAGATCAGTGGGCGAAATTCGTCTTCCGCCGCCTCTGCCACTTGATCTCTCTCTCTCTCTCTCTCTCTCTCTCTCTCTCTCTCTCTCTCTCTCTCTCTCTCTCTCTCTCTCTCTCTCTCTCTCTCTCTCTCTCTCTCTCTCTCTCTCTCTCTCTCTCTCTCTCTCTCTCTCTCTCTCTCTCTCTCTCTCTCCACTTTTCACGCTTTTCCCTCCCTTTCGATACAAAAACAATAGCATCGTTTGCTAAAGCCAATTTCATTTTCCCGCGTACCACTGCTCGCGCATCTACTGCAACCTTCTATTACTCTTGAACTTGGAACACTGCCACGAGGTGCAGGCTCGCGCGAGCTCTTTCTGCGTTTTCTGGTCAAAATATTGGTTCTAACCCGTATTTTTATTCGCAATCGGAAATATCAACCGCACATTTATTTTCCATTAAAATAAGAGTGCTAGTACCAGCCGTGCATTGTTGTTTTGCGCAACTAGTTAGCACGTATGAAGTATGCTTCCAGATTTAGTGGTTCGGAAATATTTTGCCTGTAAAAACGTATCGTTCAATTCTTTTCAATTTTAGCTGGATGGCTGAATCGAAGGACCGACCGATCGACCAACAGACAGACAGACACAATTTTCGGGTTGAAGCTGCCCAAGAAAATAGTTTGCCGCCCTTTATAACCGCCTACATGCTTCTCTGCACAAGATTGGGGGTGGAAGAAAACAAGGCCCTTGGGCAGGAGCTGGGCAATTTGCGATTGAGAAATTGTCTTATAACTCTTAGCGTTCTTTGCAGGTTTCTGTAGCACCTTCGCCACAGCGTAATTCACCCGCCTACGCGCTCGTCTGCTTTCAAAGCAGCGCCTTTTTAATGCTGCGACACCTAGTGATGTATCCTAGCAACGCGCTCGCGATCCTTGGTCTCTGAACCAGAAGGCGGGGTTCGCTCGTCTCCTTCCCGCACAGCTTTTTCTAGCCAACTTTTCAAAACAGCCAATTCAATGAGCACTTTTTAAAAAAAACAACTCGTAAATACTCGTGTTTTGTCTGAAATGTGCCCAAAAAACCTGTACCGGTGTTTCTAACAATGCTTACACATATAAGCCGTGCTTCCATTTGTAGTGGCATCAAAAGGTTTCACTATGTGTACTTAGTCTTTGTGCTCGCCATTACGCAAGTAGTGTCCTTTAATGGAGCATGGAGCAAGATTTACGCCAATGTTAATGTATTCGTTCTGGCACAAAGGTGACTCCAGTGGTTTCTCGCAGCACGAAAAAAGCAGGGACCGAAATTGGGGCAACCCCCTCAAAGCCACACATTACAACCCTTGCGAAAAAAAATAACTGGAGGACGATTTGGACCTACTGAAAACATCATTGGTTCAGCTGGAACCATTTGAAAATGCAAATGGTTCCATTTGGTCCAATTGTGTTTTCGACAGGACGTAATGAGCCTACTTTTGTTTTGTTTTTCCCCCTGGGTTTGTCTGCCTTATTAGGCAGAGAAACGCATTTATCCAAGAACTTTCTAAACCACCGTGAGCCTTTTACTACTCCTGCAAGGTTGTCTTTCCTGCGGCACGTCCCGCGTACCCGAGGCGTTGGCTGAGGCGTTGCGCTACTGAAAACAACGTGAGGAATTAAATTGTGTGCAGCGGTCAATATTTTTTCTATTGGCGGTGGACAACGGAGACGACAGCGGTGGGCTAGAAGACGTCAGCCGAAGACATAAGCAGAAGACACCGCGTATTAGAGGCATCGGCACGAGTTTTCCAGATTTCCCAGTGATCTCAGTTGTTCCTTGGTCATCCACTGCAGCACTTTTCGGGGTCCGGATGTAACTTTGACGCATGGAACCACAACTTAAAGGGGGCGATGAGGACCAAATACAAGATTAGTTCATTAGAAGACGGCCTCTTCTCGACAACAATGATACCAATGTTACCACAAACTTCAAATAAGTCACTTAGACATAAGTCACTTAAACGAAAATAGGTGAAGCAGCGACGAGGTGTCTATGAAGTTACAGAATCTTGTTTGCGCGATTATTGAAGCCACCGCCAACAAACATGAGTGGGTGGTTCTACTGGAGCCCCTAGTTGCGCTAGGCCGTATAACTTAAAATAACACCAATAAGTATGCTTTTAGTGTTTCCCTGAATTCAGTAACTGGTGCCGCTACTGTCACTGGTGATGTCGTGTACCGTGAACTTAAAATGATTTAATTATTTGTTCATGTGTCTTTTTTTGTTATAAATCGTCTTTGGGTGCTGGATAGGGCTGAGTGAGTTAGCAAAGATTAGTTCTTGCAAAGTTAACAAGGTCGTATATAGTCTTCATGATCCCTTTTAACCTTCTCTGGTACTTTTCATGTGCCCTGACCCGTATGCCCATACACATGCTGCGTCACATCAGTTTTTCTTTAGCCCCAGCGTGTTAATTCGGAGAAGCTGCCAGGGTTGTTCGCAATTAAAGTAGGCTGGGCCAATTTCTGGATGATTACAGTAAAGCTTGGTTGGAACAAAGTTGGAGAGGGAACATAAATTACTTGTTTTTAACCACTGCTTATAGGACCCTTGTCTAGATGCGGCGTCAATTAAATAAAGAAAATTTACGATATCTTTGCTGTGCCAGTCACTTCGTTATAGTTTATTTCACTGTAACAACTTTTATGGAGTTTGAATTGCACCTATATTTGTGGGACTTACTTGACATGGAACTTACTTGACCCTTGTCTACATGTTCTAAAAATATAGAGAAGATAATAGATTACTTTGCAGCATTGTGTACTTCGTGACAGCCCATTTACCCGCCACAGTGGCCGCTTTTCAGATGACGGAGAAAAGCGAAAACGCCCGTGTGCCGAGACTTCGGCGCAACATCCCAAGGTGGTCAAGATTACACCGGAGCAAAATGGAGAGACGAGCTAGTTGGTGAACATTCATGAGCGAAGCTAAGGCTATGTTCAGACTACCGATGTAAAAGCCGTATCGTGATCTATGGACGTAAAAAAGCGGCATGTCACGTAGTTCGGTTAGCTGAGACGTGAAATGACGTCATTCTTTAAAGTTATTACGACAGTTGCAGCAACAGTCTAAACCCGGCCTTAAGCGCAAACTGACACAGGGGTGAGAAAGGGAAACGACACCAGCACTGGTGTCGCTTTCTGCTTTCCCTTTCTCGTCCCTGTGTCAGTTTGGGCTTAAGTTTCACTCGTGGATTAAACCGGAACCATCCACCAGGACGTGCCTCATAGCCCAACTGTAGCTTCGGTGCGTTAAACCCCATAATTAATTTATTAGTAGCCCATTCCACCATAACAGAGTTAGCGCGTAATATTTCTACATGTATTTGTTGAACTTACCCGACATGGGGTGCCGTCGTGTATGGCGCCGAAATACCATTGTTCGCCCATCCATTCTGGATGGCAGAAGTAGATGCACTCTGTCACGTTTTCTGTGAACTGAACAATAGAGGGCCAATAACGATCACACGCACCAAACTTCCAGTAACCGCTACAAGTTCTGGGATGCCAGAAAGTGCTACATTCTACACCCCTTGGTTTTCCTTAAATTTGTGAATAGGCAAAATTTGCAGACACAATTCCATCACTTCGAAAAGTTAACATCGATGCACAACAGACTAATGCATCTAGCGTGACTTTAGAGGACTAAAGTCATGTTTTTAAATTGCCAACATTTTTACACCAATTTCGGCGATTCTCTTTGTCGTCTGGGAGCGTGGGCTCTCTGGCTTTTTGAAGCGAATAAAAGTTTAACCAGCCGGACTATTCCTAATAGTATTACTTGTACTGGCTAATATGCACACAGCCGCCAGTACAACTGCCACTTGTACTAATGGAAGGGTAAGCAACAACAACATTACTAAAAGCTTCATTTGAAGGCTTCGAGGATAAAAAATTAAGGCAGCACAAGAGGTGCAAGCTCGTCACTCATTCCAAACAAGGAGCTATGTACTTGGTACCGGACAATGCTGATTGACGTAAATTCGCATGTTACATACGCGCCGAAGGGGTCATTCATGATGCCTGAAAAGTTGTTAAACATACGTTGTTCGCCGAAAAACCACAAGCAGCTTTCACCGCAACATATTCCGTTCCGTAGAAGCCTTTCCAGAAACTAATTGGAACGAAAAAAAAAACAATTCATCTTTCGATAATTGAGAGTTTGGGTACGTGTACTCAATGGGGCATAATATATAGTGGTAACTCCTTCGCATTTCGACCGCAATAAACGAAGCCATTTGGGTTTGAGTTATCAAAGTTTCTCATTCTCCGAGAATGCATATATGAAGTCAGTTGATGTTATTGGGTCTAAATTTTGCGTTTCTAAATTTATATCCACGTCTTTGTACAATAATTCTCCAGCTGCAGCAGTTTATTGCGGTGCCTTTGCAATTACGGACATTCATGGGCATTTTGGTGAATATGCGCTTTTAGAAAGAATAATTCATCAGTAAAAACCGGAGCAAATCATGCTGATTACGAGGATGATTATGATGTGTGATCCCCCTCTCCGCCCCCTCCTCAGTAAGGGAAATGACGAAGTCCATGTAACGTGTCTAAGGTACTTACCCATTGCTTTCTCTCCTTTTCTAACTTAAGGCTTGTATTATCCTCTAAATTATGCAGCTAAACTAAACTCTGATTCTACCATGATGTCCCCGCGTTTTTCCCAAGACTTGATCTCCACTGCCGTCCTGTTAACGCTTCCGTTAACTTAGAAATGCAAAAACACTACTTTACGTGGCAACTCAATCAAGCGTGTTACAATTTTCGGAAGCTTCTACGGGAGTTTTGAAGTCAGTGCTCATGATATTTCATTGTGCCCTGTTCCTACGTGAAAGTATACAAAACAAACAATGGAGAATTAAAGCCGCGTATTTTCAGCTTCTGCCTTCGTTTAAAAATTACGCAAATCGAACTGCTTGGCTTTGAACATGGCCCCATGTCTACATTCGAAAGCACACAACCACCACCAGTTGCCGATAGCAATCTCAACCTGCAGCCACAAATGACGGTTGGAAAGCAAGTCAACGCGGCTTCGAAGTGTCAGCGCGTTCAAAAGTGAAATCTTTACCGTTGCGTTCGTGAATCCGTGGGGCGCCTCTCCCCTAGCTTTGTCTTGGCACCGGTAGAGCGGGTTATCTTGAATTGGGGCTTCTAGCGACAGCTGTGTGACGCCTGTGTGGGAAAAAGATTGCACAAATTATAGTTACGTAAAATGTTTTGTTACGATGTTATGGAAGTCACACCGCGAGAATATGAAATCGAACGCGGCAATGCAATTTCAAAACAACTCTGTATAAGATTGATGTAAAACAAAAACGCGCCTCAAATGAAGCAGTTCCACTCAACGTGACAGCTGCCAAGTGCGGAGCAGTGATTCGCCAGAGGGGCTGTGTCACCCTCACTTGACTAGTTTCGGTATCAGCCGGGCGTTGATACTGAAAATCGTCAAGAGAGGGCGCTGCAGCCCCTCAAAACGCCTACAAAGCGACATTGAATTGAGTTTTCATTAATCTGAGATAACTAATAAGTTAATTCATAATTTAGTCCTTATTTTATATTATCGTGTACTTATTAGCGGTCTAGCAACTTTAGCCTCCGTGGCAAAGATCACCCCCAACACTTTGCATTTAAGGAACGTGTGCCTCTGTGGCGCAATGGGATTGACATCGGCTTCGTAACGCGAAGGACCCAAGTTCGATCCCAACAAGGGGAAGCCGGGATCTTTTCGAAGCCTTTGTATGGTGCGCGACGCCGCGTTACAACGATAGCTAGATACCGTGACTACGGATGAGCTACGACGACAAGCCGGGCCCCTAAAGTGCTCCTCATTTATAACGTATGGTTCCTTGCACTGACGAATCCCCGCGACAACTGGCTGCGCCATAATACTTCGCAAATTCCCCCCCCCCCTTTATGACGCTATGACCGGGCATATTCGCATTGCGCTTTATTCCCGAGAGTCAACCGCACTCTCGGACAGAGTGCAACGCATTCTGAACCGTCGCGCACATTCTTCCGAGTGTTTCCTCGCAGTGGAGGCGAGAACATCCTCTGGTATACTTTAAAGTTATTTACACGCTTAACAATGACTTTCGTCTTTAATGAACAGCTTTACAGCCTAGAAAAAACACAAAAAAAACCTGCAAAGAATGTTATACGACAAAACACCCTTTAAAAGTGTTTTTATTGTGTTTTTGCTAGGCTGTAAAAAGTGTTGTTAGTGCACTATACACCCTTCAAAGAGGCGATAAAGACAAAATACAATTTTAGTTGAATAGAAATACTGCTTTGTCCCGATAACTATAATACCAATTTTATCGCGAACTTCGAACAAATAACGGAGATATTAAAAAAGACGTGTGAGGCAGTGGCGACTGTCCAGCCACTTTGCGGCAACTTCTCTGTGACGCCACATAATCTTGTTTGGGCGATTGACTGCCGCCTAACATAACCCATTCCAAGTACACGTGACTGGACGATTGCAGTTGGGCCTCCAGTTCTGTTTGATCGCATCACTTGAATGCTAACGTGCAGGTAACTACGTTTTTAGTGCTGGCACATTGGATGTCACTCCTGCCCATGGCACGTCACTGCAGCACGAACCTTGTATGTTTGTAAGTGCAGAGCACTTCAGGGGCTCGTCTTGTCGCCGTAGCTCACTCGCTGGACCCAAGTACAGCCACGCGGCATTCCGTCGTAGCGGAGTCCCGTCGTAGCGGCGTCCCACAGAGGCTAGCCAAGCGGTTGTTGCGCACTGCGACCGAACCATCTAGGAAAGACTAGAAGAAGTCTGTGCGTGTATTTCAATATATTTCTAATATTTTAATTTTTCTGCAATGTGAACACCGAGCTTTGTGAACACCTCAGCGAGAGGAGACATCGACATCATTTTGGGGACCGCATACTTGCGACCTAATGTTCCAGCTCCCGGTAGCGGAGGAAATCTTTTTTTTTTAGGTTTGTGGTTTAAGTTCCGCTCTTGACGGCACCTGCTGGCAGGGTGTCGAACCGGAACAGGAACCGAACCGAAAACCGGAACCGAACCCGAATTTTTGCCCGGAACCGGAACTGAACCGGAACCGTATTTTTTCCGCCATTTTGGAACTGAACCCGAACCGGAACGAATTGAAGGAACCGTTCCGAACCGGTTCCGGGGCCTCCAAACTGTGATTTCTAGTTTTCCATTCCGGTACCCTACCTTGCACCCGAAGATATTTTTACCATTCGCCAGACGGCACCACGCAATATTTTGCATACTCTGCACTTCTGTCGCGAAATTCATGTCCCTCCTTGACGGGTTTTCTTGCCGCTCGCCATTTCTTGCCGTTCGCCGAGAGGAGCCGTACCGCAAAGCGGAGGAATGTTCTCGCCGCCATTGTCGCACCCGGGTGGGCTGGCCATGTGTTTCGGGGAGAGAGGTGGGCGAGAGTGCCGCGGCCTACTGAAGGCTGCGCCCCGGGAATTCTCGGAAGACGCGCGGCCCGGTGGACTGTGTGCGTGGTGCAGCGCGGGGTTTCCGGGGAGAATGGGCTGAGAACTGGTGGTGGCCGGACGTACGGCCGGGACGCGGCGTCGGCCTTGAGGGCTGTGCTGGGGAGGCCGAGCGACGACGGCGGTGAACTTCGGGCCCCCGAAGATTCCTCAAGGAGGCGACAGTGCGCGGCCGGAGTTCACCCAAATTGCGTCGCTGATCAGCGGTGCCCCACCACAGACGACCGACAGCCTCCGTCACCCCGGCGAGACCATCGGCCGGACCGCAGCTAAGATGTTCTCCCCTTCTCCATCTTTCTTCGGACTCTTCCTTTTCATCTTCTGTGTTGTATTTCCCTATGCGGACTGCACGGGCTTCTTATCCGCCTCCTTCAGTGCACCACGCGGTATGTGTTTCTAGCGGGCCTATTGTTAGTAGTTGGGGGAAGCCTCCAACCCCGCCTATTGTACACTCTACTGTCCCCTTCATTTACTGTCGTCTTCTCCTCGGGCTCGTAACGGCGTGTACCTTTTCTTTCATTGTGATTAATGTACTTCGTGTCGGTGTCTTGGCAGCTCTGACCCCAACGGGGTGTCAACTGCAGTGTGTATTTACTCGTCAAACCTTCTGTCTGTCTGTTTCGAATTTCCTGTGAATGTGAAGTAAATGTCCGTTGTTTTGAAACTGTTTTCCCGTACCCCGTCTCGTGCCTCACGCCAGCGGCCAATCAGGCGTGGACCTATCGCCGGTTAGCAGGTCCGAACCACATTCTCGAATTCGCACGTAAGGGGGAGTTGTTTGTCGCTCCTCCCGTCCGAGACATCGGCCACTAAATTATTACATCGCTCAATTCTGTGACAACTTCCCAAGGCCCATAAGGTTCTCATCCTATTATTACCCTAAATTTAATGTAAAGTCCATATACACTACTAGTTTGCTTTAAGTATTGCCCATCTCCCCAAATTATCTTTTTGCATTCACAATAACATAAGTTAGAACGCATATTCCGTGGCAACATAACATGGGGTATTCTTTATGGTTTCTATCTGCAGTGTGTTTAAAATCGGGTGAAGTTTTTATGTTGTTAATTCGAATGCATCCGTGTCCGCTTGCAAAGGTCTTCAGGGACACCATCAACAATAAATCCGTATCTTCCACTTATTTTAGTTTGAGTGGGCACTTTATAAAAACAGCACTGAGACACAAACACTCACAGTTCTCTACATCACCATCACTTTTTCTTGTACAGTGCCGTTGTGTCCTTTGGTTACTGCCCTAGAAGAACATGAGAATTGAAAAAAAAATTGGGGCCTTCTCAATTTCACTTTTAAAGTAAATGCGATAGCATTTCGATGCATGGATTTAGGTCGAATAACGCGGATTAGCGGGTAGACTAGGGTGGTTTAGTGAGATGAGTGAATGAATTAATGTAAATCAGTGGAACTGCGGTGTTGATTAATATGGATTAGAGGAATTAGCGGGTCAGTTAAGGCGAATTAGGGGTTGGACCAAACATGATAGATTTGGGGTCCTTGGCATTTGTAAATTTTGCAGCGTTCTCTTTCTCGACCAATCAGGAAATTTAGTTACGCACAAAATAGCCGGAACGTTATGTGTCGACCACCTGAATGCTATAAAAGGCCTTTTGTATGCACGTATTACGCTCTTATGTTATTTCTCGCGTAAGATTTACATCTCGTACTGAAGTCAAACACTAATAGCCTAATGCATGTCTTATATTCACCAAAAGGTTCTCAAAATGTGTGTATATATGAGGTAAGACTAGGAAGCAACTAAACTGAAAAAAAAAGGAACGATTAACTGGTTTGATGCGAAAGACACCCGATAGCATTCTCCGATACTCTTCTCTTTCTTCGTGCTACCGTTCTGCAGCCTTCCACAGGTGTAGCATCTCAACCCCCGAAAACAGCCCCTTCCAAGCTGAGGAAGAGGCGATAGCACGTGCGCTTAGTCAAAGGGCCGCCAAAAGTCTCATAACAGACTCTTATCAGGCGTGGCGCAACTTTGCCAACAGTCTATTGCATGTTACAACACTTCGAATGAACAAGCAGAGACCACCAACGAGGCCAGCCAGGATTGTATGGGCACCAGCTCATACTGGCATCGCCGGCAGACAAGATCACCAACCTCGTGGCTGGACATTTGACCCGCTTAGCCAGCGCTGATGAAGCCGAGCCAGAGCGCATGCATCCTATATACATACCAGGAAATTAATTAGCACTATAGGCTTTCCCGTAGAACGTATTCCTTCTCGCACAAATCACTAGCGAATAACCAGGAAAGATTATTCCTCGCACTGCGGATTAACATTTTCCCACAAATCACCAGTCTTCACCTCTTTGACCGGACACAATTCTCTCCATTTCGTCGCTTCTGTGGGGCGCCTGGGAACCTCATACACACAGTAGGCGGCTGCGACAAGTCCACCCTAGATCCACCCAACCTACACGTTTCCATAGAGATTTGGGAGAAAGCCTTGGCCAGCTCCGGCCTGGAAGATCAGTTTCTTTTGATAGAAACGACTATCGACTCTACCCCTTGAATGAGGACGCCTCTCTGAAACTTTACCTCGATTTATTTTAAGTTCATTTTCCCTCTCTCTACGAGGGATAATTACTGCTGCTTGTGACTTCACTCAGCTATTATCTTTCGTATAGCCCAACCGCTCTCACCTGTCGCTGAAGTGCCATTTAGCAAGTTCGTGTCTCAGGTGGTTCCCTATCCAATGCCGTCCTGTACACGGCGTCCAATGAGTCAGTAAAGCCGTTCTTTCTTTCTAACTGGAACGTTAGCATATGAAAGATGAGCAGAAGGAAATCGCTTTAAATACCACCAGCCACGCTTGACAGTCGGAGGTTGACGCCGACGCCAGACTGTTTTCGACTTCTAGCAGTGCTAATGATTTCGTGTAAAAGCTAAAGCGCTGTTGAAACAAGGGTACATAAAAAGCGTAGCAGACCAATCAATTTATTTAAATGCAAAATTATTTGCCTCATTGTGCGAAAACAGGGGTGCATGCGCGCGTGCGTGCCTAGAAATTTGGTGGAACCAAAAAAGATGTTGGGCGCTCAGGCTCTCCTGCCCGCCAAAAAGACTGCGACTGCCTCCTCGCCAGTAAACTACCTGCCTGCCTGGCTGCCTGCCAGGCAGGCGATTCCTGCGAGGATGCGTGATTTCGGGACGAGGGGCGGCCCGCCACGAGACGCCCGGGCGGAGGGGGGAGGCGACGGAGACGCAAAATGCTTTCCATGGCGACACTCCAGGGTACTAGAAAATTTCTGCAGAAATTCAAACAATTATCTACTAATGCGTAGCATTCCTATGCCGCTTGTCCTCAGTGAGAGTTTCTACAGCCAAGTTTTTTTTTTTTTTTCGTTTTTATAAATCCTGTCCGACCAATTATCTCAATTGACGCTGCTATAATTACAAATGGAATATTCGCGAAATCTCCATTATTGTGGAAATGCAGGCAGTTATATGGTTTCCCATTTGCCTTAATTGCTTAATATTTTTCTTATTTTATAGTTTTTCAAAATTTCGTTCTACCAATTATTTTCATTTGCGCTATTATAACGATTACATTTGTAACTCGCGAAATCTGCCTTATTGTGGAAATGCAGGGTGTTACACGGTTCGCCAGTTTCCGCAATTATTTTACATTTCTTTTATTTTTTACATTTATAAATTTTGTTCGACTAATTATCTCCATTTACCCTACATAACGATTACAGGTGGAAATTTTCTAAAATCCTCATTATTGTGGAAATGCAGGGTGTCACACGGTTTGCCAGTTTCGGTGATTACTTTTTTTATTTTTTAGTTTTTCAGAAATTTTGTGCGACCAGTTATCTCCATTTACGCTATTATAGCGATTGCAGGTGGAACTCCCGCGAGATCGGTATTTTTGTGGAAATGAAGGAGGTTGCACGGTCCTTGCTGTGGGCAAAGAATGGTACGCATTAAAACGATTGTGGACGGACGGGTCGTCTGCTTATAGTAGGACGGGGCAATAGGCAGTCTGCAGGGAGGCTGGGAAGATGCACCGGGGGGGGGGGGGGGGGGGAGGCGTCGGAGGCACCCATGTGCTGCCCACTGGTCAGGAGGCTACCTTTTTGCCTTCCAGAAGACTGGCGAGGTCGCATTATTTGTAGACGATGTGCGTCCCGTCACTTGTCGGCGAAGGGAGTGGATCACATGGCTGCACAGCGGCTACGTAGAGCCATGTGTTAGAACGCAGCCCTTAAGCACCCGCTCCTGTGGTTTCGCGTAGTCCCTCAGCGTTGGACTCGTTGTAACCAAGAGAACGAAGACGCCACCGAAGATAGAGCTAGCAGGAAAACGGAGGCTGCAAGTATGGCGGAAGTGTAAGGGGGAGGGTGTAATTCCGTGACCGTTCCAGACGTGCTTCACAGTGGCGACCCCTTACGAGATAACGACAGAGTACGCCGCGCGCCGTCGTGCATTAACTGATGACGCGATCACTTCCTGAGGAACAGCATCTATGCGCCGTCGCCGAGAAGACTACAGTTCGCGCTGCACTCAAATTTCGCATTAGCGAGTGTCGTAATCGTCCGTCATTTTCTTCCTAAAAACAAAAACTGCACGGTATAAAACTGCAGTGTTATGATGCAAGAATAAATTTAAAAAATTACAAAAATGAAAGAAACTAAATCAATAAAAATAAACTTGCTGCCATAAAAAGCAGGGCTTTCAAATTCATACAAATACGGAATCTTAAGTGTCCGAGCGAATTTTTCATTTCGCTTCAGTTAATTTTTTAATCATGGACCTACTATAGAAAACATTTTGCAGTACATTTTACAGTTAAAGGAACTTTTCAACACTTTAGATCAACGCTCTCACTCTTATCTTCGCATCTGGAAGCACTGCAAAAATTATAGCTATTGCCAGCACAGAGGAGCAGTGCGGGATTTGCTCGTCCCAGCAGATACGTTTGCCGTTTCTGCTCCGCTTTTGTGGTTTCATTTTAATGTCGCAACTTAAGGAAAGCCGGCAAATAGCCGCTAAATCGCTGTAATGACGTCATTCCAGCGGTAGAAGAACGCCAAGACTGACTGGCGAAGAGAGAAAAATATTTCAAGCACGTTTGTAAGTTATCTGATTGGGACAGGGCAGTACTTTTTGTCTGAGCGACTTTCCGACTCCCTGATCTAAGTACTGGATGTGTTGGTTGACTACTTTCTGCAAGCATTCAAGATTTCGAACAAAGTTGAAGAAAGGGTTGCAGGGTTGCTTATTTTTGGCCAAAACAAAACATTTGCACAAAAAAACCTACATTATGGCTTCGTTTTTCACAAAGCAACCTGACAAGGAAACGAAAACCGAACACAAAAAATTAACAGAAAAAAACACGCCTGCTTTTTTTTCTCCGAACCCGTTCGAACCCGTTTGAACCGGTTCGAACCGGTTCGAACCGGAACGGAATGGTGCGCCGGAACTGAACCCGAACCGAACCCAAAAGCCTTGAACCCGAACCCGAACCGAACCCGAAAAAATTTCGGTTCGACACCCTGCCTGCTGGTGCTACCAACTACGACACAAGAAAAAATTGACGCCGCTTGCAGTAGTGGTGCAAGGCTGGAGAAACAACAGAGTTGGCGACCCCTCTGCCTTCGTCCGAGACCCGGCTGTTGCCTCTCACACGAATTTCCGAACTTGCCGCTGAACGTTTTCCGTGATTGGCAAGCCCGGACCGTTTTGTCAGCAGCCTTTCACATCTCTCCCAAAGTGGACCGCGCTAGCACGCGCTAGAACCGGTGGCGAACGGCTTCGCGAACTCGGCGTGTGTAGCGCGAGCTGTTCTGTTTCCCACTTGAGGCGCAAACGCACGTGAACTGATGAGGAGAACAGCACGCGAGAGATCCCGCCACTAATGGAGTGTTCTCGAAGGTCGAGCGGTGTCGGCGCGCTCGATGCCGTCATAGCTTTAGGCGAGGCTTGCCTCCGCCTACGCTGCTGGGCGAATGTCGTGCCGGGTGCCTCGCACCGGGGGGGTTTTGTTTCTTTGTCGTTGATTTTTCGAAAGCCACCGGGCCTACCTCAAGACTAAAGCGCCCTGCTGTGAAAAAACGCCCCTTCTGCCACACAACTCGGACCATCCTAAACTCCTGAAAGAGGCATTATCAACTTTGATTTCCGGAATGTCCTGGTGAAATCTTGCCCGCACCATACTGCCAGCAGGCTTGACTACCAGCTGGAGCGGTTGCAGAGTGCTTGTAATCCCACGTCTGATGTCGCATCTCCGAAGAAGGCGAGCGAAGGCTCTCCCACGCGCAGAAACTATACGGAGGGCCGGTAAAAGGTCTCGGTAGGCCCGTGTATGCAAAATGTTTCACACCACGTGAAAAAATTTGCCATGCCTTCCTAAAAAAAGTTGAGAGAAGCACGGACACTAAGATAAGCGTGCGTCGAACCTTCGCTCAAAGTGCGTTGAATCGATCGTCAAACTTCAAAAGACCCAAATTGCGAACCAAGAACGAACCCGTACGACTTTTTGCGCACTAAGCAAATGCTTCTACGAATGATGTAAATGTATACCGATACGTGGTTTATGAGATAAAGGTGTACTATTGCACACCTTCATGATCAATTTACGTGTACGTGTCTTCTATGTAGATCCGTTCCTTTTTCGCGATTTTCAAGTCACCGTTTTGACACAATGGAAGCCCGGTTTCACGCACGCGCACTGTGTCCTGACGTTTTATCACAGCTTCCTGATCAAACCAACCGGTCCACAGGAAAATTCATTATATATATATATATATCTATATATATATATATATATATATAGTTGCAAGAAACAGTTTCTGGACACCGGTCAAACTTATGAAAACAAAAAGGGGGCACACACGTCGAGAAAGGAATGATTTTTAACGTTTCGGCTGGAGGACCGGCCTTCGTCAGATTCTGACGAAGGCCATATATATATATATATATATATATATATATATATATATATATATATATATATATATATATATATATATATATATATATATATATATATATATAGGGAGTAGTAGAACTTTGAAGATGGTAGAGAACACAAGAGAAGAAAAACTTCGAACAAGGTAAAAGCACGATTGTGGCCTACGTTTCAGCAAAGAGAACTTGCTTTCCTCAGGGCAATCTCTCGCCTGGCAGGCAGGGTTTATATAGGGGTAGGACCCCAGGTGAAAGGAGAGGGAAAGATGGAAGGGAAATTGAGCAAGCTGATTGGTTTCGGAGTGTGTCGGGGGAGAGATTGAGTGGCCAAGAAGGTTGTCTAGTTTAAGCCGCGAAGTAGGTCACACGGAAGTCAGCTGGTGGTTGATATTCGTGGAATTTTCGGACAGAAAGGATGAGAGGGTGCTTATTGACACGCCGCGGGGTATAGGAAAAGGATCTCAGAACCGCCGGAAGCAGACCAGGCGGTGAGGGTGGGGTCCTTATCAGAAACTATCCGCAAGCCTCAGGTCAAAAGAAAAGATAGAGACGGGGGAAAACTAACTAGGTCAAGAAAAAAATAAAAAAGGAGAAAAAACAGGGAGGGAAACCACATAAACCCACACACAAAAGAAAAAGCAATGGCCCGGCAGCTGAAATGGCACGTGTCACCCACGGCAACATTCCTGGTACAGGCCTGTCCTGAAACTCAAAAACGAAAAGATAAAGTTAGAGTGACGTACGGGGCACAAGACCACGCGGAGTAAAAAAAAAAAGAATTTAAATAAATAAAATTGAATTCCAGAAGCAAAGGTTGGAGGCATGAGGGCGAGTATTAAGCTAGACACTAAGGAATGAAAAAAAAGGAAAAAGAAATTAGGTGACCAGGTACAGAGCAGAGTGAACGGTCATAGTCTTTGGATGAGGAATATGCACGAAAATGCCTAATGCTGTATTCCCGGTGAATATCGCAATACAGCATTAGGCATTTTCGTGGTCTTGGAGGCGGGGCTTCGTGTCGTCTGCTAGCGCCGTGCTTGCTTTGCTATGAGGCACGCCTAACCCTCGGTATGCGTGTAGCGTCTTAGCGCTCCGTGACTGCGTTGCGGGAAAGCGCACTTCTATCACTTCGCCGCGTTGTGTAATTTCTGCGTAAAACTGAGCGCTTCCTCTTTTCAGGTCCACGGTCCCAGTTTAATGCATTTATTGTTGCAAACATTTCAGAACTGTCTTGTTTTGGTCTAATGAGATACGCTGTAGAGGAATGCTACGTATGATTTCGGCCACCAGGATTTATTTAATATGCACTGGTATTACGCAGTCCATGCATGTGTGTGCTTTTCGCCTCCTCGGAATTTTGGTCACAGCGACTGGGTTTCGATCTCGCGACTTCGTAATCGATGTGTGTTGGCTTTTTTTTTCATATATATATGAATATCGCGCATCGACGACATAATTCAAGCAGTCGCCCAGACAGCGGGCCACGCACCCAGCACAATCGTCCTACTCTCTGACCGAGTCCTGAGCTGGTCCCACTCTAGTCTGCTGCATTATAATGCATTTGCCAATGGTTGCGCTGCCCACGTGGCTTTTTTTAAAGAAACAGCAGCCCTTCCCTTTGTTGCCACCTGCTACGTATCCTCCTTTCAGGTACGACCGGCACTTCCTCGCAATGGGCCTACGTGAGTAATGAAACTGTGGTCAGCAGTTCCATGCTACGCAATTGCGGAACAGCTTTCCCGTTCTTCAGGTCTACAACTTCTGCATTATTTTCTTTACCATCCCCACACACAGTGCCTAGCCAATCGCCACTAACTGAAAAATCACCAATATGTTCAATACGTTTTCAATGCACTTAATGATGCCAGCAATGCCTTACATATAAACAAACGCTTCCATTGTGTACAGAACATATTCTGATTTCTTTTCATGTTTACGATATCTGTTGTCGATTTCCGTGCATTCGTTGATCACATTCAAAGTCGCATCGAGCAATCTGCGAGCATCTTCGAGCTATACGTTGCATGTCACACTCCGATCAAAAAAGTTTAGGGACGCTTGCACTCACGCAGAAAACTTGAATTGCAAAGCTGTTATAGGTGAGCGTTGCCGGACACAGTTAAGTTTGAATATCATTGCATATTTGCATAGTTGCGATTCTAGTAATCGTCGTCATATGCATCAAAGAGGTCGTCGTCTTCTTCGCAGCGAGTGGCGGATGAAAAGTCACCCTCAAGATTGCAACCTTCCATCATCTCTTCAGCATCGACTCGAGGCAGCGGTGGCGGGATCTTCAAGTCGTCTAGGGAAGGATTGGCACACTCGTAGCCATGTCTCCAATTACCCATAAAGGCTTCCATAAGACGTGGCGGCCGCTTTTCTGATGGAGGCGAAAATCTCCCGTGTGTTCGAGATTTCGGCGCACCTTAAAGATCCCAAGTGGTCAAAATTGTTCCGAAGCCCTCCCCTACAGCGCGCCTCATCGCCTGTGTGGCGTCGGCGCGTTAGACCCCAGCATGAACCATCAATATTTAAATTAATGATAGCGATTGCTTCCAGGCTCTACCCTTTCTCCATGGTGCACGTGCAGATGCACACCTCTGTTCAAAAATAGTTGCGGAGAAATGCGGCGACTGCACCACGGTTACGTGGCTGCGGTAGAAGTGCATCGGAACGAGCTGTGCTGACGAAGCCACTTCGCTGCGCCGTCCGAGCGAATCCTGCCGTTTATATGACGTCGATGCACCAGAAGCTACGTCCACTGCACTTCAGTAGCAGCCATGTGAGCGCAGTTCGTGTCACAACATACATAATTAAAGCTGGGCTGCTAAATAGCCTTTGCTGCGCATGCGTAGGCTCCACCTCTATGACACTCTCAAAGACGAGCCTAATTATTTCCCGCAGGTGCCACTGAATCATGACTTGATGGTTTTTATTTTGTTGTTTGCGCTATCATATACGTGTGTGCCCACTTCGATTAAACTGTTGGTTCAGCAGTCGTGCCTATGAAACCTTACATATGCCGAAGTCTCAGCTGCGCTGTTTTTTAAACACATTCAGGAAGAGCATGGTCGTTTGTGACGTATCGGCGGCGTGTCACTAGACCATGCTTTGCGTACCGATATTTTAGCTTGACTTATCCTCGTCTTTATCATCATCTATATCGCGACCTATCCCCATTTCTTTTACAGCAAAGTTGTACATCTCAACTCCCAACGATTTCATTTCCGTGCGCAAAAAACGCCAAAGTGCTAACGCCTAATACACCCAGCACATGCGTCAGGGTTATCATCATCATCACCAGTCTATCTACGCCCACTGCCCTCTCCCATTATTCTCTAATCACCTCGGTCCAGTGCCAACTGTAACCAATTTATCCCCGCAAACTTCTTGATCTCATCTGCCCATCTAACTTTCTGCCACCCCCTGCAACGCTTGCCTTCTCTAGGGATCCACTCTGTTACCCTTAATGACCAGCGGTTATCTTGCCTTCGCATTACGTGCCCTGCCCACGTCCATTTCTTCCTCTTAATTTCCACTAATATGTCTTTAACTCCAGTTTGCTTCCTGACCCACTCCGCTCTCTTCTTGTCCCTTAATGTTACACCTATCATCTTCCGCTCCATTGCCCGCTGAGTCGTTCTCAGTTTAAGTTGAACCCTCTTTGTGAGCCTCCAAGTTTCTGCCCCGTAGGTGAGTACCGGTAATATGCAGCTGTCAGGGTAATCAGGCATAAATATAGCTCCGAATTCGTTTAAGGAAACCAGAAAACAATCATCGAAACCGCATTATGGGTGATTTAGCGCCTATGAACAATGTGAGTTCCCTGCGTATACGGGACCGCCGGATTTTTCTTTCGCTAAGCATCATAAAACCGCTTAAAAAAGTTTAGCCCCGCGCTGCTAAGAAACGCAGATCCACGTGGAAAGTGGAGAGCTACAACTGTGGCTGACCCGGACTGCAATATTCGACGGCGTGTCAAGCAAACGCCCCGATGACATTGCACAGCGCAGCAACAGCCACAAATAGTCGCCGTGCAAATAGCCCTTCCGTGCCATGGAAGAAACACTCAGCGGCGTTTATTTCAGCATCATTGCCTTCGCATTCACAATTCGCTTGAAGGCTTTCGTGTCCGGCGATTTTTTTTCCTTGATATAAGCCGTCAAACACAGCCGCAGGCTCAGTGGGTATATGGCGTCGTGCTGCTCAGCCCAAGGACGTGGGTTCGATTCCCGGCCGCGGCGGCTGATTTTCTGGTGGAGGCGACGAGCAAAAACGCCCGTGTGTACGAGATTTCGGCGCACGTTAAAGATCCCCAGGTGGTCAAAATTAATCCGGAGCCCTCCACTACGATGCGCCTCATCGCCTGCGCTGCGTCGGCGCGTTAAACCCCACAATCAAAATAAGCTGTGAAATCTGGCTATCCACAAGGCTAAGTGGCAAGTCGCATTTTTCGATTAGGAACGCTATATATCCGGTAATCTCCACTAGGGCTGACTGTCAACCGCACATATCAAGCGAAGCTCGATTACGAGAGTAGTTGCCGACAAAATACAGATAAAGAGGCGCCGCTCGTAAACACGTACTCGCGGCGCAGTACAAAACACGGTCGTCAGTCGGTGCTGATAACTGGAGTGCACTATCGGTCAGAGAGCGGTCAGTTCGTCAGGCTGGCGTCCACGTGCTTCGCCAAAAACATTTAACAAACTTTTTTTATGTTTTCTGTACAAAAGTTACACCAATAAAACTTAACAACAATGCATAACAGCGTGATTACACCTTCAATTATTACTGCTCTGATTGATTGATTGATTGATTGATTGATTGATTGATTGATTGATTGATTGATTGATTGATTGATTGATTGATTGATTGATTGATTGATTGATTGATTGATTGATTGTAGGGTTTAACGCGCCGACGCAACACACGCGATGAGGCGCTCCGTAGTGGAGGGCTCGGGATTAATTTTGACCACCTGGGGATCTTTTACGTGCGCCGAAATCTCGTACACACGGGCGTTCTTGATTTTCGCCTCCATCAGAAAAGAGGCCGCCGCGGCCAAGAATCGAATCTGCGACCTCGTGCTCAGCAGCGCAACGCCTTAGCCACTTAGCCACCGCGGTGGGTAATTTATAGAGCACCTTGTTTTCGGGACGACAAGTTAAGTCGAATAGTTTGTAGCCGGCAAAATTGAATAAAGCGGCTGCTCAAAAAAAAACAAGAAATTTCGGTACACCCCCCCCCCCCTTCCCCGAAAAAAAAACGCTTCTCGACACTAACTGCCAGATGACAGCTTTTAAGCCCAAAGAAAGAGATTACCAGTATTAGTAGTAGTAGTAGTAGTAGTAGTAGTAGTAGTAGCAGTAGTAGTAGTAGTAGTAGTAGAATAACATTGTAAAGGATGGCGCGAAGCCTTGTTCGAAAAGGGAATGTTGGGAGGAGATAAGTGTGACCCTCTATGGAAGCCTCGCAGGGGAAACTCCATAGTGAGCTAAGTGTCTCTTTGGCGTCAGCTCGTGGCCGTATCCAGATTTCGTACGACACAACCGAAACGGGCCGATGCTTGTCGCGGATCGACTAGAGATTCTCGCACTACCAGCAGTGCACCTCTTTCGTTTCTTTGAAAGGAAATTTTGGCGCTGCGGACGCCGTAGCGAACGTGCACATCGATTGAATGAATGCCTTTGAGCTCCATAGTTTCTGCTCAAAAAGAGGTTATTTTTCACTCCATCTGCTTCTCATCAGTGCACAATATAACGTCTTGGCAACGAAAATTAACACGTCCTGCACTTTACACCTTCGTGACAGCGCCGTTTAGGAGCCCTTCCGTGGGGTTTTGAACGCACTGTCTATCGAAAGGGGCGTCGTCTCTCAATATCAGTAATGAAAGTAAATCAGCGGCCAATGGACCGCTTTTCAGTAGCGATCTGCGGATGCGCGGATTCCCGGTCCTCCATTCTCGGCAGTCGCCTCGGCCAGTGTAAACAAATGGACGCACCCTCAGCTTCTTGCGGGGAGAGCCGCTATGCTTTCTATAGCACTGCACCTTTTTATTTCTTCTTTTTCGACAGCTCGTGGCGAGTTGGTGCTTGCACACAAAAAAGCTTACAAAGGAAAAGGGCAAGACGTTTGAGGCTGACCATGCTGCGATCTCATGGCTACTAGTGAGGGAGTGACAAAGAGGGAAAGACGAAAAAAAATTGAAGCCGTTCCAATCAAAGTGAAAGCTGCCGGAAGTGCAGAGCAGCGCTTTGCCATAATGGGCTGTACCGCAGTTATCCGCTCACTGCTGCCACCCAATGCCAATGAAATTTCCCGCCTTCGCAGTGCTCGCGCGTCCCTTGCCTGAAACTGCGCCAGCGGGAGTTCTGTTCTCTATGTGCTTGCTTTTCCTCCCGCACGTGCCGGCGTTGCACTGCCACTTTTTTTTCGCTTGCTATCACAAAAACCAACCCAACGGGCGTTCCTAACTAAATTAATGCGGGCGCTGCCGGTTAATTACGTATATTTTGCCTCAAATGTGCATACAGTTTTCTTTGCGCTAAACAACGGGAAAATATATGACAAGCGCCAGCGGTTTACGAGTTTCGAACGCTTATGACTGTATAAACCGCTTGGCTTTCGAAGCCTCTGGGTTATGCCGCGACGACAGCTGCTATGACGGAACGCCGTGTGGCTCTACTTGGGTCCAGCGAGCGAGCTACAACGACAAGGCGAGTCCCTAAAGTGCTCTGCACTTAAAAAGGCGCTTCGAACACTGCATATTAGTAACGGGAATGCGCACCTGCTTCCCTGCCATTCACGTGAAAGCAACCAGTGACAGGTGGCGCGAGAGGAATTGAATTTTGTATACGAGTGTTCTGACAGCAAGACTCTTGGGGGCCGTGCCTGACTGCCATTTCTTGTTCGGCGTGGCTGCCGCTAGGAGGACCGGTACTGGAAAAAGGTCCCTTGAAAGTTTCCGTGCAGCACAAGCATAAGTAATGTTGAGGCTAGAATTGCGCCACTATAAAAATTTCCAGGCATTGCGCCGCACATACACAAGGCTACACCGAAGAGCAGGCCGCCTCTGCCATTGTTTAAAGATTATACGTTCCCAGACAACTCCCCCAGCATTTCGTGGCCGCGGCGGCTCCATGGTCTTTGGAGCAAGAGGCGTTCAAGGACAAGGAGTCAAGGTTCACTCGAGGGGGTTGGTCGAGAGTTCCTGGGGAGGGTGAGAGGAAAGTGGAGAAGTGATTATCTTTTATAAAGCAGCGCTCAGTCAGACCCAAGTCGGACGACAATCAGACCCAAGGCTTGGTTCACAGAAATTAAGGGGGTCAGTACACAGCGAAAAAGGAAGCCAAGCGGCGCGCGCTCCTTCGACTGCGGACGGAACTTTGAAACACTGAATGAGTTTGAATCAGGTCATTCCGAAAAAAGAATAATTACGTGCATTTCTAAGCAGTTCTGTCACAGACACGGTAATAGGTGTGCGGTGTTGAACAGCATGTGGACCAGCAAGCCGTGGGAGGGCCAAGAGCGTAATTACCAACAGCAGCATGCAGCAGCGGGAAGAACGTTTCCTGTATCAGTACGATTTTTTTATAAATTTGCGCAGTTATCTTTTAGTAATTTTATTAGCATTTGCTTTTGCCTTTAAGTTCATGTTGACTGTTTTATGCCTAATTTAAAAATCAAGCCAAAGATCAGTTCAAAATCACATTTTCGTTTCATGCACTCAGGAAAATTCTGGGCTTTTAGACGCGCCCTATGTCAAGGAGCTGCGAGTTAATTTCGACTACCTGGGATTCGGAGCACCGTAACCTCGCACGCACGGGAATTTCGGTTTGTTAGCTTGTTTTCTTTCTTGCTTGCTTGCTTGTATTCCGTTCTTCACGCTCACCAGAAAACAAGCGGTGAATTGGAATCGAACCCCCGACCCCGTGCGCAGTAGCGCGACGCTGTAGTTGCTGCGCCGCCCTGGCAGATCCAAGGATTGGAACAAGCATTGACTTTAACCCCAATGACTCAAATAGATGCGCGTTACCCACATCAAGAACAGCAAAAACGGCGAAAATACGGTGCGACTGCTCACCGATGGCGAGGATCGCTGTGACGAATAACATGACCGTACCTTGGCTCGTGCAGGTGGAAATCCAGTATATACGCCGAGAATAGCGAAACTGGAAAGACAGACATGTGGAAGAGGTTCAAGAGCAACAGGCCGGCGTAAGATGATAACGTCGAGTGTTTATGTGCTCAGCCCCGCGGCGTTCTTCTGCGTTTGTTGTGGAATTCGGAATCTTGAAGACGGTGGCGATCGACGGCCACGAATGCGACATTTAGTTTGTGCCGATGGCCTGGAAGTCCCGTGTTAAGTACAAAGGTGACTACTGAACTATTACCGCAAAAATCTTCATAATCACTCATTTTGTGCGATGTTCCGGTACTTTTAATAGTCTAGCCAATATGTGCACGGCCTCATCACAGAGCAAAGATGCGAACAACTTTACAAGAATGCTGCTCGGTTATCCTTCGGAGAGTCGAGAAAGACGCATCGGTTGACTCAAGCGAAAAAGCGACATAGCAAAGGTTACGCGGATTTTGACCGCATTACGGAAATTGTCAGCGAAGCATATACTTGCACCCCACTTCCACCATTGAATTAAAATCGAAGGGAACACTGACGTGACAGCATAGGAAACGAGGTCTCCCCGAAATAACTTTACTCTGTTATAGACCCTCACATATCTCATTTCTAATTATTGCGAGGTTTTGTAACTGTAAATGACTGTAATTTTGTAACTGCACTTTTGTAAATTACTGCGAGGTTTTCAACTGAATAAATAGTCCTTAACAAGTGTAGGGACTCACGAGCTGTGATGTGATAGGGTGGCAAAATCAAAGGACTATGGCCAATCCCCTAGACGTGTACGGCGCAACGAAGGAAATGCTGCTTGAACGTTATCGTCATGGTCACGGGGAAGGCAGAAGAAGAGGAGGAAGACGATCTCGAATTGGGCGACCCAGGGCAGTCGCGGTTGGCGAGCAAGTCATCAGGTTCTGCGGCCTGCTGACCGGACGCAGTGCCATGTGTTACGAGTGGGCGACCATGGCGGTCGACCAGAGAGCCGGCGAAAAGGGGGTGTCTACATGCACTGAATGGCGCCCTCTCCATCCTGTTCTCTCCACCAGGCTCTGTCTATTGTCCATCCAAAGAAGAGACTTCGGCGTGCACTTGGAAGCGACGGAGAAAACTCCTATGTCCAAATAATCCCAAATTATCAAGCCTATATCGAGAAACATGGACCCACAATTTCACACCCAAAACGAGGGTGCGAAGGTGGAATTGGCCTTCCGAGAAATCGCCTGAGGAGGCTTCGGGAGACCGTATTCACAAAACTGAAGTGTAACTTTTGCCTTCCGGCAATTATGCTCAAACAAAATAAAAGCTGAAGCAAGAACAAAACTTACGCAGAAAGGGCGCCCTGTCGCGAAATTATCGGGCCCAGAAGTAAGCTCCACCTAAGGTAGAAACAAGTGACCCACAAAATCGAATTGATCTAATTTCTGTCTAAAAACGATTTTATTACCATAGTATTGATACTGTGTGCATGGATATGGATAAAATGTCGTTGAATAGTCTGCTACTTCCTTAAGAGATGTTGCTTTTTACGGGTGTGGCATTATTTTAAAGCCCGGGCTGGTGTCATTATGAGGGAAAGAGAGAGATTAAATCTTTATTTATCGAGCATAGGCTGATGTCATGGTCCTCGCACCATGGAAAGCATCCCTATTTCCAAGATTCTTTGGCTTCGATTTCAGTCTCCTTTCTCCCGCGTTGCAAACAGACTGAAGAAAGCTTTCTTATGGCACCCTGGGGCTACAGCTGTCTTCACCTAGGCAGATTTCTAAATAGGGCTGTTTCTCGAAAAAAAAAAAGATTCAAATTTGATTGATTGTAGGGTTTAACGCGCCGACGCAACGCAGACGACGAGGCGCGCCGTATACGGACTCCAGATTGATTTTGAGTCGACCACCTGGGGATCGTTAACATGCGCCGAAATCGCGAACACGCGGGCGTTTTTGCTTTTCGCTCCCATCAGAAAAGCGGCCGCCGCGGCCGGGAATCGAACCTGCGTCCTTGTGCTCTTTAGCACAACGCCTTAGCCACTGAGCCTCTGCGGCGGGTCAACAAAAAGAAACACAGAAATAGTAAAATTACTGACGTGTGGCGAAAGGCTTCAGAGAAACAGAAAAGACTGAAAATGCGCTTTAACGCACAAGGAAAAGCCTAATTTTCGTATTAGGCTAACTAGCCTGCTCTATCCTGACAAGCCTCGCATGGTCTACAACATTACTTGAGACGGTTGTGCTCATATTGGCAGCAGTTATTTCGCCCCGCTAGACTTTTGCCCATGTGAGTGAGGAAAAGTGGTGCGCCAACCCCAGACCACAACCGAGACGCTTTTATACAGCACCGAATAAATTCGTGATTATAAAAATAATATAGTATGTGCATGTTCTGTGTAAAAGCCAAAAGATGACCCTGTCATCAGGTTAAACGCTGAAACTTTGTTCTTCTGTCAATATATTACCCGAGGTGTCTACCTGGAGCTAGCACATCCGCTGTTTTGGTTCTTTAGTACTAAGACCCCCACTTCCGCATTTCGCCGATGTTTCCTTGCCTGTGTGGTCCTCTGAGCAGCACACTTAACCTAGGAGCAGGCGCGAGTACGTAGTACTGTAGAAAAATCCGTAATTTTACGGGTGTATTCTACGAAAAAAAGAACGGACGCTTCATCGGTCTCTTCAGTACGGAGGTCTTCCTGCTCCTGCTGTTTGAGACTAGCTATAGCACTACTTGCTTCGCTTTAATGACCGTCGTATTTGTGCCTCTGGCCCTGTTTGGTTGCTTATAAAGGCTTAAAATCAGACAGTCGAAAGTAGGTCTAAGATCAGACAGACAAAGCCAGACAAACAAAATCAGGCAGTCAATCAGACAATATCGTGGCTTCTCCAGTGCGAGATATAGATTTTTCATTAATAACTGCAGTTGTCTGGCATTTTGGTTAATGCAACTAACCTTTTTTTACTGGATAGCCTATTTTCGTTCGTGCATTTTAGGCAGCATTACCTGCTTGAAATGTGCAGGGTCTCTGATGTGATGGGACCTTAGGTGGTGTCATGCATGAGAACCTAATTCTGGCTGGCGCATTGATTCGCGGACCCCGTTGCAGGCTTCAGCCACCGAAATGCATAGCTCGCGTGAATGAACTGTCAAACACAATTTTTCTTACGATTAGACACCTTTCTATAAAAAATCGGTTGCCATACCATCCTGCGGAAGTGGATGCTCAGCAAAGTTGTTGTAAACCACTACAAATGGTGATGGAGTAAGGTATGGAATGGTTCTGGTCGACTCGGCTGGCTTGTCGCTTGCGCTCGGCTAGTGTCACTAGATAAGGGTACAGAGTACCGGCACTCTTTTTCTCCTATTGTTCCGTGCCGCCGCAATGATCATTGGTCAGTTCGCATTACGTGACATTTTTTTTACACTGCGATGGTTTAGTCGGTCAACTCTGGTAGGCATAGCTTGTCCTCCCTGCTCGGCGGCTGCGCGCGACTGACGTCGTTCGGAATGCGAATGAAAGATAACGCGTGTAACAGCGTTTCTGCAGCAGAAGTGGGCCCAAAGATGCGGCAAATGCTGGGTCATGCCCAGCCTGGCGCTCGGCGTCTTGGGCAAGAACTGCTCTATTTAGTGACACTAGATCCTGCCTAGTCTTCAAAAATAATCTGAAAACATAATCTTTACCAGAAACAAATGGTGGGGAGGTGGCGTTGTTCATGGGCGCCTTATCATCCAGTATGCGGTTTTGATGCTTGTTTTGCGGTTTCCTTAAACAAATGCCGAGCTCTACGCTGTATGCCTGATTAGCCTGGCGCATGCGCTCGGTGTCTTAGGCCTTGGCGCCTTGAAGTTTTTGCCCACGGAGATCGTTTTTGCCCACCGCGATGAAAACATCGGGGGGTGGAGCTATACCGCTTGGCTGTAAAAAACGAAACGAATCAATTGAAATAAAGGTAATTATAAAAACTCTACCATCCTTTCCAGAGAAAGTTGAGAGAAGCGCGAAGGCGACGATTTTTTGCGCACTAAACAACGCATTTACGAACAATCCAAATGTATACTGATACATGATTTATGAGATATATGCTATTGTACTCCTTCTTCATCATCGATGCATGTATTTGATGATGATTGTAGGGTTTAACGCGCCGACGCAACGCAGGCGATGAGGCGCGCCGTAGTGGAGGGCTCCGGATTAATTTTGACCACCTGGGGATCTTTATCGTGCGCCGAAATCTCGCACACACGGGCGTTTTTGCTTTTCGCCTCCATCAGAAAAGCTGCCGCCGCGGCCGGGAATCGAACCCGCGACCTCGTGCTCAGCTCGATGCATGTATTGTATCATCAAGAACCTTTTCTTTTCCGCGATTTTCACCTGAACGTTTTACCACAACAGAAGCTTGGTTTCATGCATGTCGAGTCGTCTTAGCGGGCAATTGTCATGTAATTTGTTTCGGCATACTTTTAATAAAAGAAGAGTTAGACCTCTTCTCTGTAATCGTGCTCCATTCGCAGATGGCCATGCTTCTATGCAAAACAGGCAATGTGGAGAAGCCAAGTTACAAAGACAAGCTTACATTCATACCTTCAAAGCATAGTCGGCGTCACCTCTAAACACAAATGGATTGCCGAGAAGACATTTTTAGGAGAAATTAGAGGCCGTCTTGTAGCAAAATATGAAGGCCCTAGGACATCTTTTATTTTTTTTATGAGAGCTTTTCGGTCGGCCAACCAGTCTACGGGGAAATGCATTAGATTTCTGACAGAACGCCATCGGTCCCTCTAAGGAAGTTTTCGCTTTAAAAGAAATTCCGTGTCCTTCCGGTCTGTGAAGAAGGTCGACCAACGAACCTGCGGTGCCGAGCCTCAATGTAAACGAGAATATGCTTTCACCGGAGCGCAGTCCAAGAAGTGCACAAAAAAACACGTTTGTTTGCAATTTGCGATTGCGCATATTTCCAAGTTGATTACCTTAATGAAACTTGGACGGACTAAAGTTCTCTTTGATCGGACAAACACGGGCTGCCCACTTCCCTCCCGTAGAAGTCCATGCATTGACAGCAGACTGAAATTCTTTAAAATTTACAACTTTACTGTGAAGTGCTTAATTTTGAAACGAAAATGAAATTTCGCGTAATGGTAGAGCCGTCTTAGCGGGCAATTGTCATACTGTTAGAGAACTCGGGTGGTCCATGCCTGACAGCGCCGGTATTTAAGAACGACGACGACGACGACGACGACGACGACGACGAAGTCCCTGGCGCGCGCCTTGCGCGAGCTCTGTTATGGCCGCTGTGCACATAATGTAAATAGATCGCTTCAACCCATCGCATCATTCGGTTCATCTTTGTCCTGCCGCCACGTAACAATATATGTTGATTTCGATGCAGTTTAAATGAAACAGGAGTTATAGCCGTTTTCTATAACCATACTGCCTCCGTAGATGGATGTGCTTCACTGTACAAGACACAATGTGGAAAAGCCAACTTACAATTAAAGGCATATAAAGTCGCCTCCACCTCTATGCACAAATTTATCGCTCTGAATACATCTCTTCAGGGGCAATATAAGCCGTGTTGTATCAAAATATGGAGGCCCTGGGATGTTTTATTATTTTTATGATTTTTTTCTTATGCTGAAGGTAAGGCGCACAGTTTTACGGTTCCAGGGATTTGAGTGGGCGCCGCAAAAGGGCGCTATATTCACGTGGTATTCTTGTCTACATCGCTCTGCAGTCGGAGGCGGTCTCCTGGATCCTAGCTAGACAGCTTCGCTGTAAAGATGAGTTTGACGGGTTGGGGGAGGGGGTGGGGAAGCGGATGGGGGGGGGGGGGGGGTGGGGGGGGGTGGAGGGGGGCGTTTTGTGAGCAGTTCGCACAGGGCACCGATAGAGGTAAGGCCGGCCCTGACCGGACGGCCAGGGCCACGGTGTCCTGCGGTATTAGGAGAGATCTAATGATATCTAACTAAATTAGATGAGAGAGAACTAAATTATTAGGACAGATCTAAAACATCTCTCCTAATACTTTTCGCTACCTCAACCTTTTTTTCCGTTTGCTTGTCACGCTTTGTTTGTTGTTGTTTTTTTTTTTACCGTCTGCGTCATCTCCATAAATATTTTCCACGCATAATTCCAAAACCCCGTGTTGCTTTCTTTAACCGGTACTTATCAGTACCTCGCCTTGAGTAACCGTAACGCTTGCACAGGAACCTAGCTTCGTTCGTCTCCTGTGGCGGTATCTGTTTTCAGGGAAATATGTTATCTTTCTTTCTTTTCTATTATTTTCTTTCTTCCGGCCCACCCTGTTGCTGCTGCCACTGTTTATCCATTTTATAGGGTCTGTCAAGTTCCCTTAGGCAGCTTTTTTCCCGAAAAATACACCATAAATTTGCGTATATTTCATGGAAATAAAGCAATTCCAATTTCAATTTTAACTTATGAAGATTGGGGGTGTGTCCTATGAGACAAGCGTACCGATCCACTTCTCCGGGGAATGGATCCCGAGATCTCCGATTTCGAGAACGATTGCGCTTTGCGCAACAGGCTACACTAACCAGGTTGCCCCCTTGTGCAGAGAACCAAGCTCGTGTCAAAGGTCAAGTGCATAGGCGCTTTTGTGTACTCTACTTGGTATGTTTCAAGGTTCATTCACTATTTATTTTCACAGTGCATAATACATACACGAGATTATCCAGTAAAAACTGTCAGTGGAATCTCCTGGTTATAAATGCTTAACATATATAACAATTATTCAGGCAGACGAGCCAACATTGCAAGGTTCGTCTTGATTGACATCAACCGCATATCAGGGTCAGGATAAAAAGGCTATTGAATCATGCACATCTATAACATTCTAAAATGTTGTGCTGGGTCGAGGCACAAACAAGTTGTACGATATTTGATTACTTATTAGGGCTTGCAGATCAAAATACATAGATATAGAAAATGTTCACATACCAGGCTGCGGTGAAACAATATATTGTAACAATATATACTGCGCTATAAATTCAAAACAATCTTCAAACAATCACAAATGAAGCGGTAAGTGACCACAGGTTTCAAAGCCCGGAGCTGCAGCTGTCACCGTTCTTGCCCCACTGTTGCGTCATCATCACCGACACTACCATCATCCGTTTCAGGAGCCTAATGATGTCCACTGCAGACCTATTAACCCCCCTGACCCCCCCCCCCCCGTAAGCTCGCAACCGCTCATATCCTGCAATGTCTGAACCCATTCTGTGCCAAGAATTTGTTATTTCATCCCTCCATCTAGTTCATTGTTTCCTCCCGATTATAGTCTCGTATTTCGTAAGCCACTGTGTTACCCGGATGCAATTTGTTGTCAGTTATCCGTATTGCGTGCACAGCCCAACTTTAATTTTTTTCTGTCAGTCTGAGCTAGGATGTCGCCCACCCGTGTTTGTCCCCTAACCCAGGACGCGCTCTTTTCCTACCTTTAAATTTAAAGGGACAATGATACGAAATTTTCGTGTTACGATTTTTTTTTTTTTTCCACTGGAATGGCACAATCGACGGTCGAGCGCAGCGTAACTATTCATTTCCGGCGTCGTTTATTCGTGTCAGTTTCGTTTTGGAGAAAACGAACGCCAAGCGGCCGCCATGACGGGAGGTATGCTCGCGCCCAGACCAGCCGAGATCTTCACCGTCACCACGCGCCCGGGCAGCATGACGTCAGTCCCAAAACCATGACAGGTACACACGCCGGAGTAGCGCGTGCCAACCACAGCCAGCGCGTCGGCTATTCACCCCCTTCTATATTCCCTACCCCCCGGACTGGGTTGTATGCCGGTGAGCCCCCAGATGGGCTCAAAATTATCCCCAGTCCATTTCTTTTCCTTTTCAACGAACCACTACCTAACGGCTTCGTCACGGGAGCCCCGAAGTCGGTAGTTTGGGGCAAGTATCAGATGATGTCGTGTCGGCCCGCTGTGGGCTTTCTCGTGCGGGCGAAGATTAAAATGGATTTAAAATATGTTACGCCGAACGGTTGCTGATGAAATTTGCTGGGAGATATCCCCTGGTAAAAAGGAAGCATTTTACATAGTTATCTCAGCTTTGAAATTTTGTGTCAGTACTCCTTTAAGCGTTACTCCGGTTGCTGCAATCCTGTGCCGACTTCTTAAATCTTTTTTAAACCTTTTTGTTTAGTGGTTCTTAACCTTCGTATTATGGGGGATCGAGGAGCATAAGATCCAATCTTTATTTCGTAAGTTCGTCTTTGCCTCATTTTTTAGCTTTTGTATTTTTTGCTTTTGAAAAATACCGCCCGACAAATTATCTCTATTTATGCTGTTATAACGAAAAAATGTGTTAACTCCGCCAAAGATGCATTTTCGCAAAAATGCAGGGCGTTACATGTTGGTTCATGTTTAGCATATTTTATTTGTGTTGCCATTGTAACTTTCCGAGTTTTCTTATTTTCGCCATCGTTTTTGTTGCGGAGCTTTACAGGGTACATTTTTAATTTTTTAAGTGTGCTGTTATGAATTCTTTTTTGTATTTTTTTGCTTTTTTTATTCTTCGGTTACACCAATTTCCTTAAGTTACGCTATTACAGCCATGACATATGTCAACTCTGCCAATTATGCTTTCTGCGCAAAAGCAGGCCTTACACGGTTGGCCCGTTTTGATGATTTCATATTCGTGTTTTCGTCGTTCTTGCCCGGGATTTGTTATTTTAATTCTTAATATGAATTCTTTTCATTACGTAAGTTGACTTTCGAATGTTTTTGTTTTTTATTTTCTGTATTTTCTTAAATTCTACTCGACCAATCCTCTCTGTTTACGCTATTACAACGATTAAATGTGGTAACTCCGACATTTACCCATTTTCTGGTTAATGCAGAGAATTTAACAACCGTTTCCACGATTTTTTATATTGTTGGGGCTGCGGGGGGCTCTACAGGCTCATTAGAGTGCCTCCCCCTACGATAATCTTTAGTAAGGGGCATGAAAGAAATTTCATTTTACTTTTTGTCCCCCACAGTGTACAAACAATACACCCGTCGTTCTGGTGCACCGCCTCGCACACTGGTTCACGCTGAATAACATTTCGCACTTCTAAAACAAAAGAACTATGAATAATGTCTGCCTAGACAGTGGTGCGAAAGAACACACGACTGAGCATAAAGTTTACGTGTTCGGAGGGGTGGCACTCATTACGATGAGTGACAAACATGATCGAGGAATGTTGAAACAAGATCTACACAAACTCTTCATATACTCCTGACATTCTTTTTAAATGGACCCAGCCTGGTACAGCATATAATCCAAAGTGCATCTTTTGTGGGGAATTAGTCGTCTCCAATCTTTACCATCTTATCTGGCCGTCCTCTGCCTTTTCACAAGGACATTCGGAACTTTTAAGACTAGACTCCATCCCGTGTGATGAAGAGGACCATATTCATCAAATGCGCGCTAATCCCTCTTTTTTAGAGACAGTTGTAGAATCCTCCCTCCAGAATGGTTAAGCAGTTTGATTCGTGATTGACTAAGCCCTGTATGGGTCAGTGATTCTGTGACAAGTGCGAACTGACTTTTTAATGTGGCAAGAAGAACAAATGTGTATTTGAAGGCTTTTGATTTTGATAACTTTTCCCCTTTTCCTACTCTTCCCACCCCCTTCAGAGTCTTATGACCTCCTCCAATAAACAGCCAATCAATCAATCAATTTTCAACCATACAGACGGACGATGGGCGTCCAGCGGACCTTATTGATGGGACCACAACAAACGTCAATCCACAAACGTAGCCCGGATGTCCGTCGGACCAAATTGAACGGACGTTCACGTTTCCGAGAAAAATACACCCCAAGTACGTCCCCCGGACGTCGAGCGCGAGACTCGGGCGTTCGGCGGTAAAACGGACGTCCTACGGATATCTGTCTATCTGTGGTCAAACGGGGTGATTTTAAATGTTTCCAGCGGTCCCTTTATTCTGTACAAGTTTAAAGGCCTCAAATTATCCCGAATTCCTAACGCAATAAACTCCGTTCACTTTACGCCAATTTCGACTTTCACTTCAAATTACAAGAACAGCATTAGCTTTCTAATAACTTGCTGGAAATAGAATAGTAATGAATGTGCAACTACAACGGAGGCCGATGTTTTCTGGTGTGCATAGCCTGTTAACGCGTAAAACTGCGCGTCTTTCTACGAAAATTAAATGGCAGGTTTTAACATGACGGAGCTAATATAAATATTGAATACTAATTATAATACTAACGCACTTAACAGGGCGTTAGTATTTATTTAAAAACTACTTCGCGTAGAAACGTCCTCTGGACGCGTACGACGGTGAATACGGGTGAAAACCTTCTTCCGCCGCCTAGGCGTTCGACACCGCATTGAATCTTTCATGCTTTACAATATTAAGGACAGATAGCGCCACAGTCTCAAGAGCGTGTTGTTCTTTTGTGCACGCAGCTCTTGCTCCTCCCCGCCGAGGGCGCCCCCCACCCGGGCACCCCTACAACGAGAGGGTGCTTTGTATCACACACCGCGCTACCTATGTATGATATTCAGTCCTTCACTATTCTTTTCTCGAAGACCAACTGACGAAAAGGATGGCTCCGGTTTCGGCCTCCTCGACGCCCAAGTTTTAAACGCGATAGTCTGGGCTACTTAAACCCGAATATTTTGGTCTGTCTGTCACTCGCCTCAGTCATACGGCCACTAGTATGGTAGGGAAGGTATCTCGAACGGGAAGTTTAAATCGCCAAAACGATTTCGAGCCACAAAATCTGGAAACTTATCTCATACTAGTCAACATTGTTGAGGGAAAATAAGGAATAGGCATATTTCAGACATAACACCAGTGCATTACTCGCACTCGCAGTGTTCTTTTAATTGAAAATAAATTTGTGCTTCATATTTGAGATTAGCAAATACAAAATACACGTTGAAAACAATGCTGTGAACCAAAAATACAAAAAGTGCTCGCGCCAGCTGGACCTCGTGGCAGTGTTCCAAGTCCAACAGTAACAAAAGGTTCCACGAGGCAGCGCGAGAAGTATAACGCGGGTAAATTGAATTGACTTTAGCAAACCTCCTCCCTGTTTATCGTAAGAGGATAGAAATGGAGGGGAAGTGCAAGAGATGTGGATGAGGTAGAGAAGGGAGTCATTTACGTGGCAGAGGTGGCCGAAGCCTATCGTCTTTCGGCGACATTTGCCGCGAAGGGAGTGGATACGCGGCCTTTTTTTTTATTATTGATGAAGTCCCACGTCGCCTTGGTAGCCAAACTGCAACCGCCGTAGAGTTGGAGTGGTCTTCCAGGCTTGCATCTGAGTGGACTGTGTTCCTGTGAAGCTGAAATTTCCTGGTGGGATATTTATTTATTTATTTATTTATTTATTTATTTATTTATTTATTTATTCATTCATTCATTTATTTATCTCTTTATTTATTTATTTATTCAAGATACTTACAGGCCCAGCAGGGCATTGGATAAGGGGGAAAAAGGGCAGGTCATCAAAAAATAACAAGAGAAGTTATACAAAAACTAGATATTTAATACAGCAACAAGTCAGTGAAACAAGAGAAAAAGAACATGATAACAACGAGTAAGAGTGGCAAGAAAATATGTACAAGCAATAATAACATCTAGTGTGGTAGACGGAACCGCAAAAAAAAAGGAAAGAAAGAAAAAGGAAAACATCATGGTGCTAACAGAAAGGAATGCCAGCGTTCTTGTTTGGTGTTTATTTATTTATTTATTTATTTATTTATTTATTTATTTATTTACATATACTGCTGTCTCAATACACGAGACATAGCAGGAGTGGGTGCATCAGAAAAAGAAAGAAAAACTAACATACATTAATTTAAGCAACATCAAAGAAACATACAAAGCATTTTAAAACATGTTACAAAATATGGTGAGGCAGTTCTTTCAAAAACAGTTCAATAGGTTTTTCGCGCAGGGAACTATCTAGGTTGTTCCAGATCTCAACACCGGCTGGAAAAAAAGAATGCTTGATTGATTGTAGTGTTTAACGCGCCGACGCAACGCAGGCGATGAGGCGCGCCGTAGTGGAGGACTCCGGTTTAATTTTGACCACCTGGGCATCTTTAACGTGCGCCGAAATCTCGTACACACGGGCATTTTTGCTTCTCGCCTCCATCAGAAAAGCAGCCGCCGCGGCCGGGAATCGAAGCCACGACCTTGTGGAAAAAAAGGAATGCTTAAAGCAATTTACAAAGGGATGGAAGGGAACAATGTTGGGTGGGTGAGATCGGCGCGTGGCTCGTCGTGCTGAACGACAAAGAGTAATCGGTGCTTCAATGCAACCGTGGCCGTGCACAATCTTATGCAGCGGAGTGGTACGATCAAGTGTGCGTCGAAAGCAAGGGGTTCTAAGTACAATGAGCATGCGTGAGATGAGGGAGAAAAATTGCGGTCATACCGGCCGAAAATGAAACGTATTGCTTTTTTCTGTATGTCCTCGAACATATTTATGTCAAGTGCAGTATAGGGTGACCATACCGCTGAGGCGAACTCTAGTGATGGTCGGACGAGCGATTTATACGCGGTTAATTTGCAGCCCTTTGCTTAATTTTCTCCTGTCTTCTGCCGTGCTGGAGCTTACGGTCCATGTTCTTGAGCAGTGCGAACGTGTTGGTTTTGGTGCGTTGCTTTGGCAGGAGGTCGGTCATTGCCTCAAGGTGTTTCTCTCTAAGTGCTGCCGATTCTCCACAAGATGGGCATTTCGGTATTCGTGCGGACAAGTCGTTCCTTTTGTGACGAGCGTAGGGCACTCCTTATCTTCTCGAAGGTGTTGAGTACGCCCTCATATCGGGCGTTTTCGTCAAGTTTGATCTGAAGCCCTCCAGCACGGCGTGCCTGGTGTATCTTGGGCGTGTGAAACCACCTTTTTCTTACTTGCCCAAGATAACCGTGCAGATATTGTCTGTCGCGCCGGCCCACTTGGCGTCTACATGATACACTGCCATAAGAATGAGAAGATATGACCGATAAGTTTCCCAGTAATAAATATTCCTTGGAAACCAGCGTCAGTTACAAGTGCGCTGAAGGGGTGAAGGGAAAAATGGTGAGCATAAATTCACCTTCTTGCCCTGCCTTTGCACGGGTTCGCATAGACATATCTCACAGATTACTCTTTCACTCACTCTCAACCCCGATACGCCCTTAGCCTTTCAAGGTAGGATGAGTGGCCAGCGTCCTCGCGAGGAATCCTTGGGGCGGCACCGAAGCACAGAAGTGCGCTTTATTTCGCAGCATGTCCAAAATTATGCTAAACTTGATGGCCTACTCAGCTAGGGGCAGATTGATAAGTGAGATCGCGACCCGTCTACTCATAAGGGACAGCAGGACTAATTAAATTTACACTGGTTACACGAGAGCAGACAGTATAGCTTCGTATTCAGTACTCGCCATACCGAGCCTAAACTGAGTCTGGCAGTGTATTCTAAAAATTTAGCGCTACTAAAGAAAAAAGAGCGCACTATTTTAGTCGCCTTTAGGCAGTTTTACTAACATGAGTGGAAAAGGATGGCACGTCATCGTTACTGCCGAAGAAAGTAGGCAGTATGCCGTCATCCTCTCCTCCCAAAAACCGCAAGAAAACTCCGAGCACTTTTATTGTGTCGTGAATGCAAAAGCATTGATGTCCACCTGACCGCCTCTGATTGTTCGTTCAAGTTTTGCGCAGCGAAATGTTCTCGGCTTTTGCTGCGGGGTGATTGCAGTGTGCTAGCGTGGTGATGAGCCACCTTTCGCCATACTGCCGAAGTTGTCCCAGGATCTAGGTGTTCCAGATTCCACAGCGGAACTGCCGTGCAAAGCGGCCTGTCTCTCTGGGGACTGTTGCGCCGGTGGGTGAGGCCAGCAACCGCGCGCTTGTAAACCCGTCGCTAGCTGTAGCAAGGGTAGAGAGAGCGGCAGTGGCTGCGGCCGCCGTTCGGCGCTTCCCACGTGGCTCCGCGAATGCCCAAACGTTGTCTGGCAGCGCACGCTCATAGCCGTTCGCTGCTGCAGGCGGCGGTCGTCGGCTTTTACGCATAACGGGTCATCTAACCCGGTGGTACGCGTTGGCCAGTACACCCCTGGCCGCTACACCTCCGCGGCTAATACCCAAATACACGCCGTTTCTCTGGTACCGATGCCGGTCACCGGCTTTTTCGCTCGATGGGACATTTATTGCTTTTGCATTAACGCCGCATCGTCCCACGGAATGGGATATCAGTCGCGATCCTCTCCATAAAACGGACAATGGCGTGACGAACGTATCTATACCTCTATACTCAGTGACAACTTAAGACCGGCACCGGAAGTTGCAGCTGTGCCTTATCACCGTAGCCGGATGTTTGTCCGCGCGGCGCCAGTAGGCCCTTACTGGGAATATTTTGAACATGGCGTGAGCCGTTCCCATGATTTTTTGGACTTAATATGCTTATAAACGACTCCAGTGACGACAAACAAACTGCGTGAGACAAGGCAGACGATATCACGCATTCATAGCAAACCCCTTTCAAAACGCGCGCGCACTGACGTCACGGGTCCGGCGCTTTGGCGGAGTGATACATTACATGAGGTGGTGCCGTTCTTGAGTTGTAACCGAGTATAGGGGGTGCGCGCAAGACTGTCTAAAAAAACACCCACCACCCATAATCGCAATCTGCATTATTGCCGACTCGCTCGAAGAGGAGTGAGCCCTGGTGATTTGTCTATTTGTATCTTGACTTGGTCTATACCCCCCCACACACGAAATGCAGCCTCCTGAACCCAATCCGCGTGTTTGTCTTCAGCAGGGGTCTATCAGAATTTTGATTCGGGGGGGGGGGGGGGGGGGGAATGTCAAATCCTCCTAGGGGCGCTGGGGCATTTTTTTTTGGGGGGGGGGGGAAGGAGGGTTAGGAGGGGGGTGTCGAAATCCTCCTGGGGGACGTTAGCGAGGGTGTTGAGGGGGGTGTATAAACCCCTCGTCTTCTGCTTCAGCGTGAGGTGCCACTCGCGCACCTGGGCAGGCTGGCTAGGTGGTAACTTCAGATCACGGCACCTAACCAGGCGGGGATTGGCCAAGAAGCTGCTTGCAAAGATTTGGCTTGGCTATTCCCGCGGCACAAACAGGTTGTGGCAGGGCCTTTAAACAGCCCTCGCAACGAAGAGCGACTCAATTGTTTCCCGAGACACCTCGACGTGCCACTTGGCAGGAACTGAGTGTCTTCACCTTTCAACACCCACGGTTTCATTTTTTCTGGCCGACGACGCAAATAAAGTGACAGTAGAACTCTGGCATCCGAGCTGTGGAAGCGATTCCTTATCTTTCTCGTCTCTGTCTTTCAAGACGCTGACATCTATTCCAAGGAGTTGTTCCTGAAAAGATGCTCGTGGAAAGCTTCCGCAGGCATGCTGGAGAGTTATATATGTACCGCAACCTTGCAATACACCGATAAGGGCTTAGATAGGGAAACACTCGCCGACAGTTTAACGGTCCAGGCATCGCTTGCATGCGGTGGCAGCATGACCGATCCCGGGCCGTAATCAAGTGCATCGCTTATCTCGAGTGTCGTACGTGCGCCCGTAGGCGGATTTGATTGATTCGTGGCAGTAGCTGGCAGCTTATCTCCAGACGGCTACTACCCCGAACACGGTTATCTTTTCGCAGTATCGGGTGGAAGTCAATATTAACTGAACTCTGGAACGTATAGGTCACTCGACATATCTGAAGAGGGTTGTTCACGCGATGTGATAACCGGAGTTTCCCAGTATGTAGTCCCCTTGTGCACTTTTATTTTAGCAAGCCAAGAAACGCCTGGAAACATTGCTTCCTTTGTTGTAAATACATCGCAAGAAAGACAGAACAAGTCCTTAAATTTCCCGCAAAGGTGGCCTCACAACGATAAGAGGATGGATGGATGGAAAGGACTTTATTGGGTAAATCCTGCAGTAGGTAAAGCCCGGTTGACGGGCCGACCTCAACGTGGCCGTGCGTTGCATCCTCTTGGGCAGCCCTACTCGACAGGGACCCCTTTGCGGAGTCCGTGCCTTTCGAGCGCCTTGAGAACCTGCTGGATGGCCCACTCTTGATCCGACTTGTTGGTTGAGGCGATGGCGATTTGGAGAGAGAGAGAGAAACAACTTTCGCTGAGCCCATTTCAGGTGACGCTCGCAGGCGTCAGACGGGGTGGAACCCTAGTCACGAGTCCCATATGAGTCCAATAGCTCCTGGCCCCTGGACGCGAGCTCTTGCTGCGTCGACAGGTCGGGGCTGGACATCAAGATCTCCCATCGCTCGGGTAGGGGGGGAAGGGGAAGGGGGAGGGAAGGTAGAGGATTCTTGAGCTCAGTACACTCCGCCAGTATGTGTGGCAGGGTGCCTTCCGTCTTTTTGCAGAACGGGCAGATGGGGTCGTGTTCTGCCGGGAACATCTTGTTCAATAAAGCTGGGTGCGCCAGTGACCCCGCTTGTGCGCGGCGCACTATTGTTTGTTGCTTGCGGTCGAGTTGCTGGTGCGGCACGGGAAGCCTGCCCCTGGCGCTCCGGTACAGCGTGGTAATCTCGCGGTAGCTCGTGACAGGGTGCGGTAGCTCCGACTCGTCCTCGGCCCGGTCTGCTAGTTCGCGGGCGTAGTGGTCGGCGAGGGCGTTGCCTTCCACTGTCGAGTGTGCCGGAACCCACACGAGCTCTACGTCTCGTCCCGGTGGGCTGCGCTTTGCGAGAATTGCCATGGCCGCGTGGGAGACGATCCCCTTGCGGTAGTTGCCGTAAGCCGTCTTGGAATCAGTGACGATCGTATGCACGTCTCCGTGCGTGAGGGCGAGAGCGATGGCCATCTCTTCTGCTTGGCTGGCATCTGTCGTCCGTAGCGACGCGCTGGTCACCAGCTTGTCGATGGTCGTGACGACGGCCACTGCTTTGCTGCTGTGCTGGGGAAGTGAGGCGTCCACGTAGAGGACCCGGGGGTCTGCTTCCAGCTGTCGGGCGAGTGCCTGTGCCCGCGCGGCACGCCTCTCGTCGTTCCTGCCGGCCTGCATATTGCGCGGCAGGGGCTTGGTCTTGAGCGCTTCCCTCCACGGCGGAGGTAGAGGGTGCTTGGGTATCTGTGGTTCGATGGGCCAACCAATCTTCCGAAGGACTGCTCGGCCGTGCTCAGTCTGGCTCAGTCGCACTCTCTGGTTGGAACGATGAGCCTCTATGAGCTCGTCTACCGTATTATGTGCCCCCATGTCCAGCAGCTTCTGCGTAGACGAGTACTGGGGCAGGCCCATAGCCGTCTTGGTGGCTTTCCTTATGATCGTGTCTAGCGTGTTCCTGTTCGCCTTCGTTAGTTGGAGGTACGGGGCCGAGTAAGTGATGCGAGACACGATGAACGCTCTGACCAGGCGGAAGGCGTCGTCTTCTTTAAGTCCTCTGTTCCGGTTCGCAACGCGTCGGATCATTCCGGTGACCTGTTCGGAGGCCATCTTGATCTTAGCAATGGCCGCTGTCGCCTTGCCGTCTCGTTGTAGCAAGAGACCGAGGATGCGCAGCTGCTGCGTGGGCTTGACGTCTACGCCGTCGATGGTAACGACCACGTTCGGCTCGGCATCGTTCTTGCGTCTTCTGGGCTGCACGATGAGGAGCTCCGACTTCTGGGGTGCGCAGCACAACCCGCAGGTCTTGGCGTATTCGTGGACCGTAGTTGCCGCCCTCTGCAGGACCTCCTCCGTCCAGGCTTCGGATCCCGCGCGACTCGTCCACACCGTAATGTCGTCGGCGTAGAACGCGTGGTCCACGCCGTCGATCTGTTTGAGTAGACTTGGCAGCGGGAGGAGGGCCAGGTTGAATAGCAGCGGCGACAGGACGGAACCTTGTGGGGTGCCGCAGTCTCCCAGTTCTATCGGGTCCGACTTCTCACCTGCAATCTGTATGACCGCCATGCGCTTGCTCAGGAAATCCTTAACGTAGCCGAACGTGCGTTGGCCACATCCCGTCTTCTTGAGGTTACCGAGAACGCTCGCGTGGGACACGTTGTCAAATGCCCCCTTTAAGTCGAGGGCCAGTATCCCGCGCGGCGAGCTCCGAGTGGCTTTCTTCATCACGAGCTCCTGCAGTTGCACCAGGACGTCATGCGTGCCGAGGTGCTGCCGGAAGCCGTACATCGTTTCGGGCATTTGGTTGGTCTCTTCTAGGTAGTTTTGGAGTCTACGGAGCACCATGCGCTCCATTACCTTCCCTACGCACGACGTGAGGGAGATGGGTCGCATGTTCTCGATTGTGAGGGCTTTGCCCGGCTTGGGGATGAACCGCACTTGCGCCTCTTTCCATTCCATGGGCAGCAGGGAGGTCTCCCAGGTCCTGTTGATGTGGCCCAGGAGCCTCTTGGCCGCCCCGTCGCTCATATTGCCGAGCAACGTGTAGGTGATCGTGTCTCCGCCAGGAGCACTGCGTCTGTTGCTATCATCGATGGCATTCCAGAGTTCCGCCAGCGTGAACGGCTCGTCGAGTTTGTCGTTCGCCGGGCCGTCGTACGTCTCGGGGATCTGGAACTTACCCCTGTCGGTCTTGAGGTAACGCGCCGTCAGGTCTGCGACGAGCTTGCGGCCGTCTCCCTCATAGGTATTCAGAACCTTAGTGAGGTTGCGATGCGTTGCCGTCTTGCTGCCCAGCGGGTCGATCAGGTGCCTCAGGAGGCCCCAGGTCTTGTGCGTAGACAGCTTGCCCTGCAGTCCGTCGCAAATACTCAACCAGTTCTCTCTGCTAAGCTTGGTGGCGTACTCTGCAATCTCTCTGTTGAGGACTGCAATACGCCGAGCTAGCTTCTTGTTTCTCCGCTGGCGCTTCCACCGCCTCGTGAGCGAATGCCGAGCCTCCCACATGTGGGCCAGCCTCGCGTCGACAAAGGGCGTCTGCACCGTCGTTGTGACCTCTTGTGTAAATTTGGCGAGTGCCATCTTCTGATCGTGCGCCCATTCCGCGTACGTCTGCTTATCTTCTTTGTGCTCCCCTTCGTTTTCCTCGTCGAGGGGTTCCTCGTCTGTGTACTTGCGGAGCTTGTCCCAGTCCGTGATTCGGGCTCTGCCGAGCGTAGCCCTAAACCGTGGTCCTTTGATTTCTATGCCGATTATGGTGTGGTCGGATCCGAGGTCCGTGCCTTCGTCCCGCCACGTCGCGTTCAGGTTACCCTTCAGCCACGTGAGATCGGGCGTCGTGTCACGGTTGACGCTGTTCCCTCTTCTCGTGGACACCCCGCACTCGTTCAGTAACTCGAATTCTGACATTTCCATGGTTCTGACCAGAGCTTTCCCTCGTTTGGATTCGTATTTGTATCCCCATAGCGTGTGGGGAGCGTTGAAGTCGCCAAGGATCAGGAGCGGCCTGTTCCCCGCCAACCTCTTCGCCTGCCCCACCGTTTTGTCAAAGTCGTACTGGCGCTGCGACGGTCTGCAGTACGCGCTCATGACGAATAGATTCTTCCCGTTGCCAATTGTCCGTGTGTGAATTTCGATCAGCGTGTGCTCGCAGCCGTGCTGTGGCGTTATGTGCTGCGTGGCCGCGATGTTGTTGCGTACCAGGATCGCCGTGCCCTTCTCCGTCGGGTCCGTGTATGTAACGTATCCCGGCAGTCGGGGTCGTCCGTGCGTCTCCTGCAGCGCCACCACGTCCGGCTTCTGATCGAGCCCTTCGATGTGTGTAAACAGTTCGGCGTCTTTTTGCTTGATACCCCGGCAGTTCCATTGGTAAATGAGTGTGCTCTCCTGTACTCGAGGAGCCCTGTTTTTACTCTTGTTCAGATTCTGAGCCATCGTCGTTTGCCGATTGCACGTGTCCTCGCCCCTTCGCGATGGATTCCTTGACTCGATTGGCCCGCTCCTGTCGGAGCGCGGCTGTCTTGCTCGTGGTCGGTTGGGAGAGAGTGGAGACCTTGGCCGCCAGGCGTTCGTGCCGGACCGACAGCGCCTCCACTCGCTCTTGCATTTGCCTAAAGCCCTCTTGAATTTGCTTAATTGCCTCCAGTATGTTTCCCAATACAGCGTTTGTCTCGCTGCCCGGCGAGGCTTGTTGTTTCTGTGGTTGCTGCGACGCGCTGGCCTCCGCTGCGCTCTCCGCGTTGCTCTCCGCGTCCATGGCTTCTTGGCTACTCGCGTGCTCGGTGTTACCCGCCTCCACCCGCTCTAGGCGGACAGATGATGGATCTCGCCGCGGCACTTCGCGCTTCTCGCTCGCGCCGTCCGACACGTCGCGGTTGCCGGAGCTAGCGCTCGCCAGCGCCTCTATCTTTTTCATGAGAGCGCGTATTTGTGCATTCTGCTCCTTGATTTGGGCTTGTTGCCGTTCGATTATTCTCTTGAGCTCTATGCATTGGCTGTCGCCTGACTTGGCTACAGCGCCCTGACCGGGAGGTTGGGAGGGGGTAAGGGGAGGGAACTCTGTGTTGTTCCCGAGAGCGACGGGAGACCCGTTTGCCCAGCCCACCTGTTTGTCGGTGCTCTTCCCTCGGTGCCGCTGACTGGAACGGACCAGGGACCTCGACTTCGGTGCTCGGGACCGGGACCGGGACCTCTGGCGTCTTCCGCTCGAGCCTCGTTTGCCGCTGCTCCCCTTCTTGACCGTCTCCCAGCGGCGGTTCCCCTTCGGGCCAGCCGATGGCGTCCGGCCGGCCCCCTTGGGGCCGCCCCGGGAGAGGGATCTCGAACGTTGACGGCTCTGGTGGCCGCCCTTGCGGGCCGGCGTTCTCGATCGGCTCCGCGACGATGTGCTACGGCGGGGTCGCCCTGTACGACCTCTTTTCTCTTGACTTGTGTCGCCGTCTTCGGCTCGTCGGCGTTCCCACCGCCGGCGGCGCACCACATACGGCGTCTTGAAGCGCGCCTTGCAGGTTCGGTCAGCGGTGAGGTGCTTTCCGCCGCACAGGCTGCATTGCGGCACGCACGAGTGCTCAGGGTCCGGATTGGCTGCGCCACAGCCCCGGCAGATGCGGTCCTTGGGGTTAGGGCAGACGTCCATCCTGTGGCCGAGCCGCCCGCACGTGTAGCACACATCTATCTGCTTGCGGTGTAGGGTACACTCCACGAGCAGGTTCCCATAGCGTACGTAGTTTGGCACCTTGCTCCCCGCAAAAGCGATGACCACGGACCGCGTCTTGCCGATCCGGTTGGCCTGGAGCGCCGTGGGGTTGTGTTTGTGCACTACGTAGTCCTGGATCTCTTGGGCAGTGTCCTCTAACGGGATGCCCCGAATGACACCTTTGACTGTTCCATGGGGGGATCTGCGGGGTATTCTGTGCAGCTGACGCCGTCTTGTATGGCTGCACAGTCCCATAGGATGTGCCAGCGATTGGCCGTACCTTGTTTGCAGATGTCGCACTGTGCGCTGGGATAATCGTCGGGGTACATGTGATGGAGGAGCGCCGGTGTGAGCACCGACGCAGTTTGGAGGCGTCGTAGGTGAACAGCTTCTTCCCTGCTTAGAGATTTGTGGGGTGAGGGGTATAGCTGGCGAGCAGCCTTCATGTTCTTGAGGATTTCTCCATATCCACTCGGCGAGTCTTCAGCCGCCGTCCACCATTCCCACTCCGGACGGCCACTTGCGGTGGGGGCGCGGTGGGTGAGAGCGCGCGCTTCCCTGTGGGCCGTCTCATTGTGGTTCGGTGCATACGGTGAACAATTTCCCGCATGGGCGGGGATCCATCTCCAGGCTCACAACGATAAGAGAAAGGTTTAGTTATTTAATCATGCTATGTAGCAAAAAAATCTCTGCAGTGTTAATAAAACAAGCGAGTGTTACACCCCCCGTATTGTTTCATAAAGGGCATGCACACAAAAAGGTTCATTCGAAAGGCTGCCTCGTTAGAGTAACACTGACACCGCTTTTAACGCAGACTTCACTCAAAGACGATTTATAATTAGGAAAAAGGAGAATGGCCATGAGACCCACTCATTTCCCGCACTGAAACCTATGACGTATTATGGGCAGTTGTGCCATTGGCTGCGGCCGGCAAAATTCGACGCAAATTAAACAGGGGTTATTAGCTTTCAGAACAAGCTATTTGCTCTTAAATGTGATGCACATTCTTTTTACAGCAGTTAGAACGGTGGGGTAAACAATGGGAGTTACGAACGCATGCGCAAACATAGAAGCATAGGTGCGTACAGTGCGCACTATTCATGTTATAGCTGCACAGCCATCCGGCGCATTTAGCTTACACTGGCCAACTGGCATAAATGACAACGTCTTCTGTGGCTCTGTTTGTCGAGCATACCCGATGTTCCACGAAACGAGTAGTATCAACCGCTACCATTATTATTCAGGCACAAATCCGGTCAAGAACAAAGCGGAAGTGGACAGCAGTCCCGAGCGGTATGGTGGCGCCAGCGGAAGAATTTTGTACAAAAGTTAGCGCTCCCGGGCAGTTGACCGAGTGTCTTCCTACCTCGAATGCTGCGATGATCGACGAGCTCTTTACCATCAATTAGCTGCCTGTGGCGTTAACCTTCGTTAATTTGTCTTCCTCGCCTGGGCCTGATGGAGTTAGCTACTCGGCTCTGAGACATCTCGGAAGCAAGGCGCTTCAGCAGTTGCTCAGTATATATAACACATCATGGCGGACAGGCTGTGTTGAGGCTAGCTGCGAAATTACTCGCCTGGTACCGGTTCTGAAGCCAAGAAAATGGCCCACAGATATGAACTCTCACCGACCAATTGCTCTATTAAGCTGCATTGAAAAGATAATAGAAAAAAATGGTACTATGGCGGCTTGTCTAGGCCTGCCCGCCAGATATGTAAGGATTCAGGCAAGGATGGCGCAGCATTGACAATGCGATCGCCCCGGTAGCAGATATTCATGCACAAAAGGCTCCGAAAAGGTTCACCATTGCTGTCTTTCTGGATATAAAGGCAGCATTTGACAGCGTCGCCCACGAAGCAATTCGAAGGCATGTGGCATTCGTAGAACTACGAGACTGAATGCAAGCCAGGCTCGATGATCACCTAAAGGATCGGTATGTCTACATGACAAAGACGGTGACACGACACGACATGCCATCAAGCAAGGTGTCCCACGAGGTGGTGTTCTGAGCCCAACATTGTTCAGCATATGTTTTATCCGCATCACAAAGGTATTGCCTCAGGGATCCTCTGAGAAGGTATACGCCTCTCCATGTGACAGACCCTAGGTGCGATTTCCGGCCTCCGCGGGGTCTGCCCAAGCGCACTGAAGACGTGCTACACCGGGTGCGACTTAACGTTGCATACACCCGAACCTTCCCCTTTAAGCTGGGCTGGGTCTGAGTCGCCATTGTATCCTGTGTGCTGCTCTACTACTGAAAATATTAGACACATTTTAAGCCGCTGCCCGCGATATGCTAGTCAACAGACAACAGCATCGAAGAAACTTGTGCGAGTCCGACGTGGAGGTGCTCTAGAGAGAGAGAGAGAGAGAGAGAAAGAGAGAATAATATTTTTGTGTATCCAGCAGAGGCTAGAGCTTTCCCACTTCCGTGGACCCCGGCGAAGTCATGACCAGGCGGTGCTGGGAACAAAAACTCTCCTTACTTACGGAAACCGAGCTAGAAGAGGCCCGTGAATCCTCTAAACGCATACATTTTATCAATGTGTACATCTCCACTCCCCCATTTTTTCTTTTCTTTTGTATGTCTTTTTTTATCTATATTTCCCCCTTTCGTCTCACTGTATTCACGCTCTGGAGTAGCAAGTCCTACCGTTAGTGGGGCTGACTTCTTTAGCGTTCATTCTATCTATCTATCTATCTATCTATCTATCTATCTATCTATCTATCTATCTATCTATCTATCTATCTATCTATCTATCTATCTATCTATCTATCTATCTATCTATCTATCTATCTATCTATCTATCTCTTTCTTTCTTTCTTTCTAGGCGGGCTGACAGCAAACAAGGTGTTCTGCAGTCTGTACTGCAGCCCTAGCCGGCATACTTACGTTCGCTTCAGTACTTGCCCTGAATACGTCATCGCAGACGTTAAGGAACACACGATTCTGCGGGAGAATCAATATTATGGCGTAAATTGTTTAATTTCTTCGTCAATAAAGCATCGTTTGTAGCAGCACAAGCACTGCAGGTGCTTGTCTTGCCTTTTTCATAAATACATAGTTCGCATTAGACCTAACCCGCTTCCTCTTAACGCTCCAGTACGTACGTCACGACGCCTTCATAATAGTCATAGTTTCACGCGCATTTTTGGCAAGACGCTTGCTTTCAATTCATCGGCACTGCCTCGAGAAATCATGCACTGGAATGATCTTCCTGGCCAAATTGCATCCATACTTAGTCAAGATAGCTTTACCGAAAATCTGCACCGACATTTTTCTTAGTAATTGTGTAATGATGAATTGCCAGAATAATATTGTTACTGTTTATGGGTGTTTTCCCCCTTGTATTTGAGTGTTTTCTGATGTTTTGATTCCACAAAAACCATGTGCGTTTGTGATAATTGTCTGTTAGAAACGTGTATGACGTGTTTCATTTACGTCTGTAAGCCGATTACCCAAACTTTATATTGTGTACTTATCTTTTCTTCTTTTTCCCCACTATTTTTTTAATGTTCTTTCAAAAATGTAACCCCCCTTACTCAATGCTCTTCAATGGGCATGTAAGGTATAATAAATAAATAAAACATCATATCTTTTGAAAAAAACAAACTCGTGTTTTGTCTGCATAGCCCCTCTAACGAAGAAATTGTCGGAGCTCTGAATTGCCTTTTTTTTCTCGGCAATTAGTAATTGAAAGTCAGTGCCATTGACGAATAACATTTACCACGCCAAAAACTTCCCGAACTTTTATTTTAGCAACGAGGTAACTGGTCTATTACCATCCCTTGTCCGATGCTTGAAATTGCTGGTGGTGGTTTGGCCTCATTGGACAACGCAATATGCGTGCAGCACTTCATCCGCAAGATTTACTGAGGCACGCACAAAGAACATAGGAAGTATTCAGCGCGCAAAGCTTCATGGAAGCATTCTGAACCTCATCACCTCCAGTATCTGCATACACAGAATGCGGATGTGTAGTTCTAATTTATGGGTAAAAACTCTCGGTTCTTCCAAACCCCCGTCGTTGAAAAACTAGGCCATCTCAAAGCGCCATGAAAGCACGGATAATAAAAGTAATGCTCACGAAGAGACAGGCATACTCGCTCAAATCGAGAGTTGTTTGTTCAGTTATGTGAGGTGGACCGATATCAAGTAAACATTCTGAGTAATAAAATGGCGGCCATCATTCTTGGCGCTCTTTGTCCTCAGACGGCCTGCGTCATTAAAACACACGTGCTACTATTACTACTGCTGTTGCTACTACTACTACTACTAATACTACTACTACTACCACTACTCCCACCACCACTACCACTACTACTACTACTACTACTACTTCTACTACTACTACTACTACTACTGTTGCTACTACTCCCACTACTACTACTACCACCACCACTACTACTACTACTACTATTACTACTACTACTACTGCTACTACTACTACTACTGCTACTACTACTACTACTATTACTACTAATACTACTGCTACTGCTACTGCTACAACTGCTTTACTACTACTGCTACTGCTACTACTACTACTACTACTACTACTACTACTACTACTACTACTAACACCACCACTGCTACTGCCACTGCAAGTACTACTGCTACCACTACTATTACTTACATTATAAGCCTGGTGTTGTCAATTTAATCTAACTATAATTATACTTCTTCTGGAAGACTTCTTCGTAAGTACCCTTTGGGTGCAACAACCAATGCTATAACTTGTACTTTGCGGGCCCAGAAGATATTTTGGGAGTTCATTTAAACCTTTCGGCCCTCGTGGTGTCAACCGACGGCATCACCTAAAAGTGCCTCTAGCGGATAGAGAAAGAAATCAAAACTGGTAGTTTTATGGATAATTGCTTTTCAATGATGCCTGTTGTGATAGATATCACTGTTGTTTCATTTTAGTGAAGCTGGACGCCACAAAGAAAAAGAAGCTCCGGTGAAGATGGAATTACGCCGGTGAGGCTGAAAAAAACGAAGTTCTGAGTTTTATTCCCGAGCTTGTAAACCTCTAAATTCGTGCACTACGAAGCTAATTTTTTGTTTGTAGGTTCATATAGTCATGAGGTTTAGGAAAATAAGCAAAAGTGATGTCTCTGCTCAACATTAAATTTTTAATTGCCAAATGTCCTAATTAATTGTCTCGTTAATAAATCTATTAATATTTGCACTTCCAGCACTATTTTTGTTTGCGGGCTTATGGGACCCATATATATAGTAAAACCCAGAGAAAACATTGTTATGCTTCAAATAAAAATATCTGGGCTTAAAGGGTTGTCAAGGGCGATATCAATAAAACAGATATGTATTTCATTTCATTTCATTTCATTTATTTACTCTCAATGCCGTTCAGGCGTTACAGAGAGGAGTGGGGTAATCAGGAAAAAAAAAATCACATGGCAGTAACACACCTAGACATAGCAATATTTCTAGACATTTATGAAAGTAATCTTTGCAGAAAAACACAATGTGGTAACTTATCAAAGATTCAAAATCTGTAAGTATACAAAAAATGTCTAAGCCTGTTTTAGTATTCATATCGGCTGAAATTTCCAAAAGTCCCGCCCTAATGTTTATCAACATTAAAGAAGAAATTTCCTACAAATGCCCAGTCGCCAGGCCTACCGGTTTTGGCTGGGTGTTGTCAGTAGCCCAGAGCTGATATTTCATTAGTACAGATACAGCTGTGACCCTGTGGTTATCAAAGTTTTACAAACGTTGGTTGTTTTCACTCCGGCCTACCAACTCGTAGGACCTGTGCTCGCACCGCGGTACTTAGACGTGCTGAACAGGCATGCCCTACATGTGTCCACGCACACGTAAAAATTTGAAGTCATGCTGCCGGTTTTGCGGAGGCAATCAGGCCTAAAAGAAACCTGACATGATTGCAAGCGAGGCGCGTGGGTTGTCTCCGAAATCAAGTGGTCGCAGATCACCAGCAATCACTCCAATGACAGCGTTCCGCTTCCGCTCCGAAACAAACCATGAAACCTGGGACGCGTGATAGCGCGTCACCTTTCCTCGTAACCATCCATCATCATCGTGTCGATTGCCACAGCAGGAATGAGCGCCTCCATCACGCACTTCCAGCCGCTCCAATTCTTCAGCCCCCGAATTTCTCATCCATCATCCTGCCGGCAGCCCCTATTCTCGTCCCGTCGATAAACAGGTCGGCTTTCCGTTGCTCGGGAAGTTCACCTGTTGCCGACACACACCTGCGCCTACAATGGTGAAAAATTCGGTAGTGCTTGTTGCCGGTCGCAAGCAAAATGCAGAACACATTTGTGAACAATGTGGAGTGCACACAGCCGCTTGTAAGGTGAAGGATGGTACGTACCAAAGTATTGTGCATAGGGCAAGAACTTCATGCAGTTTCTTTTTGCGAAACGGACTGAAACATCTCTGAAATTTGTTTCTTCTATAAGACGTTTGCTGTCAGTAGCGAGTAACGCAAGCGGCATTTCGTTTTAAGCACCGATACCGAATATTAAACTCTATCAAAGCGAAGCTTTCAATGCCTCACTGATGGCGCTCGATGTCGCTATAACGCACTGCACGAAAGCCAAATTTACATAACGGTTCGTAGTGAAAAAAACCGCACGAAAACACGCGCACTTCAGAAAAGCAAACGGACGACAGCGGCGCAGACTATCAACTAAACGTTTTTTTGAAACGATAGGAAGATATATATAAGGAGCGTGAAAATAAAAATCGTGTGTGTTCTCGCGCAGTTTTTTAGCTATTAACCATTACCTACTCGCTCAGTTTGTCGCTCTTCTAAGCCATATTACGTAATGGGTTTCACAAAAAAAAATGATTATTATAAGCGAAGGCACATCAAGCGCGTCAAGGAAAAAACGCCTCCCGTGCTAGGAATCGAATCTTGGTTCCTCGCATTATGAAGCCGACGTCTATCCGATTGCCCCGTCTCGACAAGGTAGAAGCTGTTTGAATTTCGAACTTGGAATAACGTTGCACGGGAGAAAGCTCGGCGTTTTCACAAACCTTGTCTTAACCCTTTCAGCCCTGATGTTTTTTATTTCAAGCAAAACAGTGTTGTCTGTGTGTTTTCCTAAATTTCGGGGTCCCATAAGCCCACAAACAAAAAAAGAGCTGGAATTCAAATATTAAAAGACTTATTAATGAGGCAATTAATTATGACATCTGTCAATTAAAATTTTATGTTGAGCAGAGACATCGCATTTGCATATTTTCCTAAACCTTGTAACTATATGAACGTACAAACAAAAACTGGCTTCGTTGTGCATGCACGTATTTATAGATTTACAAGCTTGGGAATACAACTCGTACCGCCATTATTTTTCAGCTTTAATGTCGTAATTTTATTTCCACTGGAGCTTCTTCTTCCTTGTATCGTCCAGCTCCACTAAAATGAGACAACAGTGATATCTATCGCAACAGGCATCATTGAAGATAAATTACCCAGAAAACTACCAGTTTTGGTTTCGTTCTCTATACGCCAGAGGAACTTTCAGGTGATGGCGTCAATTGACACTACCAGGTCCGAAAGGGTTAAGAAAGGGGCATTGATTATCTTTACTCCGTCCACTCCCGGGCACCCGCACGAGCGTACATTATTGCTCTTGCTTAGACTTGAGAAGCATAATCTTGCTTTGGTATATTCCTCGCCTTTTATGCATTTCTGCTTAAAGGAGCCATGAAGACAAAATACAAGTTGGGTTTATTAGAAAGACTGCGTGGTCCCGATAACAATGGTACCGATATCATCGCAATCTTCGAACAAATAACGGAGATATTGAGGAAAACGTGTGAAGCAGTCGCGACCCCCTAGCCAATTTCCCGCAACTTTTCTATGACGTCACGGAACCTTGTTTGTGCGATTGGCGGCCGCCTAACTGACCTGTCCCGACGACGCATGACTGGACGTCTGTAATGCGGCCTCTAGTTCCATTTGACCGCATCACTTGAATGCTAACGTGCGTTAATGCATTGAAAATTATGTTTTATTGTTGGCCCGTATGGCGTCATTCTTGCTCATAACACGTCACTGTGGCGCAAAATTTGAAAGTTTTCAAATACTTCTTGCTTTTTTTTCGTTAAAAAACATCTTTCGTGGCTGTAATGGAGCTGAGTGAGATACTAAATCTATAGTTCTTTCAAATTAAACGAAGTTTTATTTTCTCTTCATGGCTCCTTTAAAAGCGCGAGGGTTCCGGCTGGTAGGTAAACCACAATGCTCACAGCGCGAAAATTGGCGGCCTGTTTGATCACTTCGGTGCAAATGTCGATGGAAGACGATCGTCTGCTGCCTCTCCTGCAACGTAAATGCGTCTCTTCTCTCTCCTACCCACCTCTCTTCCCCTCCCGTCTCACTCTTTCAAAGATAAACACAGTGAAGGTTTGTTGAAGTCGATTCAATTTTTCCGCGTTTCATCGTCACCCGCTACTTACTGGAACCGTTTGGAACTTTTTAACTTGGAACACTGTCATGAGAGGGCGCCGCAAGTGCCTGTTTTATTTTGAGGTCAAAACATTTCTCTTCAAGGAGTATTTCTTTTATTTTCTATCACAAAAATCAAGCACCACTGTATTTTTAATCAAAAGACAATACAAGCGTTCCTTATGTGTTGGCGTTTGTGCCTTACGTTTTCTTTTTGCGCAACAACGTTGACAAGCATGAACATTTCCACCAGAGAAATGCTTTGACTATATAAACTTCTTGTTCAAGAGCTCTTCTCATTTTATCCGGGCGCCTGAATCGAGGGACAGGCAGACATACAGACAGACCGAAACTTTCGTGTTTGAGCAGGCAAAGAAAGTCTATGGTCTTTAAGAACGGGCAACTGAAACAGAAAAGGGCCACAAACAAGCGCTTCTTCGCGGTCTTTTTTAACAGCGAAGCTGTTTAGAAAATCCTTATTTTTTCGTGTCCAGCATAACGATACTGTCTGATTCACAAGCTGCCTGCCGTCGTTTTGCACTCGGACGAGTCTCGGCTCTTACCCTGGCCATCCTTTCCCAATGCCCCACCCTCCCTCATGCCCGCATAGTGTGGACACCCAGCCACACTTCCCTCCCTGGGAACGAGGTGGCACACGCCACCGCCCGAGCTCTCCTTCACCGGGCATTCCCAGAAGAGGGCAACAATGCAGCCAGTATTACAAACTCCCTTGCGCCGCTCTCCCAAACATACACCGGCATCCTCTACCACTACAGAGCAACCCGACGCACCTATCCCCCTCCCCACCCTTCCCTTTCTACCGCTGACGCCTGCATTTGGTGCCGACTCCAAACCAACACTTATTACAATCACCTCCATCTCCACCACATATCCCCTATTAACTACCCACTCAACTGCCCCCAATGCGATGAGCCTAACACCACAGCTCATCTCGTATGGACGTGCCCCACCAACCCTCCACCACCCAGATCCCCTACCCTTGAGCAGTGGGAGTGCGCGTTGCAGAGCTGCCAGCTCGAAGACCAGGAGGCCCTGATCTCTCGGGCGAAGATGGCAGCCGCGGCACGCGGCCTACCGGAATAGGATGGCCGCCCACAGCTCCTAACTCTTTTTCTCCACTACCCCGTCCCTGCTTTTCAATAAACGTTCTCTCTCTCTCTCTCTCTCTCTCTCTCTCTCTCTCTCTCTCTCTCTCTCTCTCTCTCTCTCTCTCTCTCTCTCTCTCTCTCTCTCTCCGGGATTAGAAATAGCAAGAAAATGCCGAGCGGACGCGAGCGCGTGCCTCGCGGTGACCACCCAGTAGTTAAAAAAAAAAATCCGAGTGCACCTACATTGGAGCAGTGGGAGCACAGGCTGACCAGCTTCCAGCTCGAGGATCAGGAGTACCTGAACTCCCGGGCGAGGGCTGCTGGGGAGCCTGAAGGCGGCCTGGACTGAGGCCACTACCCACTCTCCTTTCCCCCTTCCCTTTCCCTTAAAAAATAAATTTTATTCCTCCTCCTCCGAGTGCTCGTGTGCGCGTGCCTCACGAAGACCTCCCGACGTTCCCGCCGCAAGTTTGTCAGGCCAAGCGTACCCAATTGGCCAAGATTTAAAAAACCGGCGGTTAAAAAACCAAGAAAATGCAGAGCGCTCGTGATTGCGCGCCTCGCGGTTACCGCCCAGCGTCCCCGGCGCAGGTTTGTCAAGCCAAGCATACCCACTTAGTGAGATTGGCCAAGATTAGACAAAAGAAAAAAAAACTCCAGCGTTCGCCGTAATTCTGGCAACACTTGCTCGGCACGAGAAAGACGCCCCTCCAAGGTGATGTCCAATTATCCTCACTTCCAAAAAAGAAATGAAAGAAGTTCGCACTTATAGCAACAATGATGGAGGTTGCGGCAGCGAAGAAGGAGTAAATCGGCTGCAATCGTGCACTTAATGATGGTCGTGCAGGTTGCTTACAGCTTCGCTTGCGATTTAGTGTGAGCTTTCTTCATTTTTCTGTCCGTATTTGCGCGGTGTGCATTGAGCTTTCTCCTTTCCTGTGGGAGTTATTAGGCTCCGATGCGCATTTACTGTAGTACAGGGTGTGATTTTGCACACGAGGCAGGAGTATTGCCGTTGCGCAACTACACGCAATGTCACAGCTTCGGTTCCTGGCTGGCAGAAGAGTATTATACAGTCGAGTCAACTTATAACGATACCGTTTATAACAATATATCGGATATAACGATGAACAGCTATGGCACCGTCACCTTTTGCATTCTTTCTGTGGCAAAATAAACCGCCTATTACAATGCTCCAGTGCCACGATATCGGATATAACGATCGAATCAGGTTATATTATGCACAGAAAGTGCAACAGTGACTACTCTAATGACGCGGTTGCGCAGCCTACTCAGGTAGTGTCTTCGTAGGAGGCCCGATGCGTGACACAGTCCCTCGGGGACTTTGTTTCCGCCAAGGAGATTTACTTCAGCTAGGTGAAGCACCCATAGATGCTCTTGGAAAAGATTTGCGCTAGCTCATACGCGGCAAACAAAGGTGACCGACTGTGGCTTCTTTTCCGCAAATTTGTATTAGTACGATCTTGCTGGCATGCGAATAAAATATTTTGAGCTCTGCTCCGTCTTTTTATTTCGCAACCCGCTTATAACAATTGTCGGTTACAACGATGGGATTTCCTTGGCACTTGGATATTGTTATAAGTAGACTAGACTGTATTGGTTTCAGAGCACAATCGATATCTGTAAAGACGGCCGTCGTTTAACGTACGTTTAACGGGACGCGATTTTGGAAATCGAAGCTAGTTTCTTTCCTATCTGATGGCTCAGCACTTGATTTGTCTTCCTAAGCGAAGCACCCCTTTCGAAGCATCATTCCCATACGCACAGCAGAACTTTAGCTGCCAGGCATCCGAGAAATGGTCTCTTTATTTCGAAACCCCGCCCCGGAAAGTTTTGACGCCGGGTGTACGTAGCGCCAAATGCCCACGTCTGCGACACTTCGGTACTGGAGAACACCTAATTAGTGTAACGAAATTAATTCGCAGCCCTTATCCGCTTTGCAGTTTGTTTTACGTTGAACACGTATACGAAGCGGTGGAACCTCTATACAAGGTCACGCAGGATGCCACGCCGACGCTTTTTCACCCTACCTGTCGCATTCCCACGAACGGCAACGCCGCCTCGCATACGTGGCCACCGGAAAGTAGCGAGACGGGAAAACAGTGCCGGCGCATCGGGCGCGACGATTAGAGGAAAGCTGTTGGGCGTCGACCCGATACAAAGCCGTATACTCTGCGAGGACAGTGCAGCAGGCCCGTGCGAGGCTTTCCTGCCATTATTATTTGCTGCCTGCATCAGTCGTAAACGCTACACCGAAGGGGTCGCACTGCAGGTTACAACACGACGGCTATATACTCCCGCAGCGGATGCGGAATTCACGGCTGCTAAGCCGTGCATGCACCTATGGTTCGCCACCTGTTCGACCTTTAGCTATAGGTTGCTTCAACGAGCTATGCTGGGCTGGCCGTGATTGAGCGAGTTTGTGACCCCTATTGTGTGCGGCGCGTGGCAAGGCACTAAAGTAGAACGGAAGGATTACTATACCCGTAACACGTGGCTGGGAGGTATCTTCGCATGTGTGAGACCCGCATTCAAGACGATGGCGATGAGAACTTAAAATCAGCTGTAGCGATCGCGTTATGCGCAACTCGCTGCTTTCAGTATCATGCCAAAGCATTTAATAAATTCCGGTACTTCCAATTCGCTTCTCTGAACCAAGTCATTTCAATTAAATGCACCTCCAATTCACTTCTCTATGCTAGGCAATCTATTTTAACCTACCGCTAAGCTAGAAAATAATAACACCGCCGTGAAATTCTAATCGACAAGCTTGAACAGTAGTCGCATTTGGTCGAACTATACTACCAGAAACCGGCTAGTCTAGCGCATATAAGACCTGCTGAATCCTGCTACAAGAATATAAGAAATGACATTGCTTTGTCGTTTTCTTCATTTTGCTCGTCAATTGTATATCAATGTGCGCATTTTTCAATATTTTCTTTTCAATATTAGCCTCCACCACTCGAACATACTTTGTCTCTTCAAAGTGAGTGCTGTTTTTTTTTTTTTTTGGCATTACTTATCTGTGGCCGAAACTCATGGCAGTAGCAGTACACGATAGCAGCTGCACAATATATAACAGCAGTACACAGTAAATGAAAGTAGTCTGCCATTCTTATTCCTTCCCATGCACCTTAATAAATTCAACCTATCCAAAGTACCAGGTTTAAAAGTGCGGACCACCAACATCACACCTAACTCGTTGAGCCCACGTAAACCGTTTAACTCCGCAAGTTGTGCCTCCACAGCCAACATTGTGGTTGTTGTGCATTATTAAAGATTTTCCTCTTCCTTATATCGTAAAAAACAGATGATGAGTAAAATTAAAGGGACGATGATGCGAAATAGAATTTCCCTAATTAGTTCACCCAATAAAAGCCTAGAACATGTAAAACATGTTTTAATGTCTTACAGACAACTTGAATTCTTTTTTAGATGCGAAGCATCTCATGCTCGGGGCTGTGTCTCTCCCTCCCTCATTAGGGTTATCGGCCGTCCGTACTCTACTGCGCATGCGCGTCTCTTCAGCCCCGTCAGCGTTTGGGCTGACTTCAGCGTAGTCCCCTATAAAAAAAATAGTTAGGCGGCGCCTGGTTTCGATCCCACGACTCTCTGGCCGCAACGGGAGGTACGTGGCGCTCTCCCCACTGCGCTACAAACCGAGACGGGAGCATGTGCTACGAACGCGCCTTATGTACTTCACTCATTCAAACTACGTCAAGAAGGTACTGATACAACGAAGGCACGCGAGGCTGAACGTCAACGGAAACGACGAACTGAAAACTAATGGGAACTTCAGTCGACCCCGTGGCTGCTTCGCACACTACTCAGGGCTCCCCTACAGGAAGATGGTGAATTTTTTTTTCTTCATTTGACACTGGCAAACAAGTTCACTGCATTTTATTAGACTTTAACAAAAGCCTTTGACACTGACCCCCACTCTATAATTACTCCTTAAGATGTCCTATCTTGGCCTTCCTGATTCCGTGCTCGGCTGCGTGCGAAACTATCTGTCGGGTCACTCACAAAAAGTGGTTATCAACGGCTCTGAATCAGCTCTCACGGCTGTCCCTTCGAAGGTGCCACAAGGATCTGTTTTAGAACCATTTTTATTTCTCATCTACGTCAATGACATCACCGTGAATATTACATCCAAAATAAGGTTATACGCCTCGAGCTCCGTTATCGCTGCGCCACCTGCCGCCGCTTCTCCGCGGCGCTTACGGGATGTCCACTGCGCAGCTGATAGCGGCTCATGCAATGTTTTGGTTCTCTTTCGCTTCTTTTTGCCTTTCCGCACCCTAAACACCTTGTTATGGTGATGTCTGTAAGCAAATAGTACGTTTAGGGCACTTCAAAAAATAGCTGCGTCCTGATTAGAGTTAGAGTGCTCGAACGCCAACAAGAGCTAACCGGAGACGCTGTAGTGCGCGCTTTTTCGCCGCCCTTACGGCCGTCGGCGACGGCAGCGGCATATCACCACTGTCACCTCCGAATATCTTAGGCGCAAGTGAATTCTATGGACGCCTCGTTTAGTCCTAATATTGGCACAGTGAGAGGTTGGTATTGTTTTGCACTGCGGACAACGAATTCGGCCTTGTTTTGAATGTATACGTCGTAGAAAAATATAATTCGGGGAGGTGATTACCTAATACCTGACAATAGCTTGTGCCCTTATAGAAATAGAAGCCACGCGATAATGTTAAAGGAGCCATGAAGAGAAAACACAAGTTTGGTTCATTCAAAAGATTGTGTCGTTAGAATCATGCTGACACCACTTTTACCGTAAACTTCGCTCAAATAAGCTACATAATTAGGAAAAACGGGAATGGTCATGCGACCCACCAGCTCATTTCCCGCAACAGAACCTGTGATGTCACATGGGCTAAGCTCTGCGATTGGCGGAGGCTGGCAGAAGCAGACGCAAATTAGGTAGAGCTTACAAACTAGACGAACGAGCGATTTGCACTTAAATTTAGGGCACATTCTTTACAAAGCAATAAGAATGATGGGACAAACAGTGGAAGTTACGAAAGCACATGTAAACATAGAAGTACTGATGCGTTCTGCTGTTCGTACTGCGCACAGCATGCTTTGGTTTCGCTGCACAGCACTACGGGGCTTGGGGTTGTCTCAGACGACACTGGCCGATTGACGCAAGCAACGGTGTCTTACGTGACCCCATTTGTCGAGCGAGCACTGTTTCAGGGAACGAATATTTTCTCCCAGAACAAAAACAAGCCAGGTTTAAATGCGGGCAAAAACAAACCAAACGCTTGCCACGGTATGGTGGCGCCATCTAGGTTACGGAACGTAAAGAAACGCGGGAACAAACCAACACCGCTGTACAGGGTGGAGACAACCTTTGAACGGTCCCGTGCCGCCGCAATTGGGCCAACGGGCTCAACGCGTTATTCTTTTCGTTTCCCACGAGACCTAGCAACGCGAAACAGACAATATGATTCAAACTTCTTCAGTAAACCGCGTTGCGGCGATAATTTTAGCGCGGTTTTGACACAATGACTTGATTGATTGTGGGGTTTAACGCGCCGACGCAACGCAGGCGATGAGGCGCGCCGTAGTGGAGGGCTCCGGATTAATTTTGACCACCTGGGGATCTTTATCGTGCGCCGAAATCTCGTACACACGGGCGTTTTTGCTTTTCGCCTCCATCAGAAAAGCGGCCGCCGCGGCCGGGAATCGAACCCGCGACCTTGTGCTCAGCAGCGCAACGCCTTAGCCACTGAGCCACCGCGGCGGGTGACACCATGACTTGCTTCGGCGGCGAGCGAGCAACCGAACATGGCGGCGCCAGCGTTACGTGTCTCTACCCTGTACGGCGGATGCGTGAATGAAGGTACTCTAGGCTGCAGAGCGGTCGGTTCCCGTGATGTCACTTGGGACCACGAAAACGCACGATTGAGCGGGAAAATCAAAATTTTAACCTAGATTGTTTAATTTCTCAGTGAATAAAGCACCGTTTGTATCCGGACAAGCGCTGGGGGCACTATAAAACACGAAATCTTTCGAATAAAACCAACTTGCATTTTCTCTTCATGGCTCCTTTAAGTATATTCCTAGTCTGTGGGTCGTTAAATATGGTCCCACTCCCGCCTGATAGCATGGACGAAGGAAAGTTCATGTCGTGCTCATGTTGTCGTGCTCATGTTGTGCGCGAAAGTTTTTCGCGCCAAATTGCCAGATTGGAAGCGGCAGGTTTCCCGCGCTTGGCTCTTGCGTCTGTGTCGCAACGATTGCTGAATCGACGGAAGCAAGAATAATTCTCTGGCCAGGATGCAGCGGAAACACTCCCGGGTAGGCGAAGAAAAATCGCTGTTATCCCATATCTGCATTCTGTCTCACACCGCATGAAAAACATTGCCAGCCAATATGACGTCAATGTCGTACTTCGTGCAGGGAAGAAGCTGGCGAGCGTGTGTGCCGGTATTGACAGAAGGTTGCCGCAAGGAGGAGCAGCTAGTGGTGGTGAAAAGTGCACCATAAAGCACGAAAAACGTTTCATCAACTGCTCTTCCGGAGTCGTTTACTCTATTCCGCTGCTTCCCTGCGGTGGCAAGTATATCGGCTAGACGGGACGATGCCTAAACGTCCGCCTAAAAGAACATGCCGCTTCACTGAAGGGCGTGCCATCCTCTCACTTGTTCCGTCACTGCAAAGAGTACGGCTGCGCTACGCAGTTTAATCGGACAATCGAACACGGGAAATAGCCGAAGCTTATAAGATTATAAAAAGCGGAGACACGTGCGTGAGCTATCCGTCAATTTCGCTTACGGATGATGAGGTTGTCTTTCTAGACAAGTGTGGTGTTTAAGTGGTTGCGTGGCTTAATATTTTTGAGCCGTTTGTGACTTTTTTGCCTATATAACACCTGTTACTTTCTAATAAAAGTTCAGTTGCTAGACAGCGCTTCTGTCGTCCTTACTCTTCTTGTCCAGTTTTTCGTCTGCGCTGACCGTCATGAACACACTCCAACTCGCCCAATTTGCTACCTTATTGCACCTTTTAAATGCAGAGCATTTCTTTAACTCACGATGTCACCTGGCGTTGTCGGCGTGCCTCGGCGTCCGCAACAGCCGTTCCAGGTGCGACCTCTCCCCCACTCCTCCTCTTCCGCACCACGCTACCCTCCTCGTTCTCAACAACAGGTCCGCACCCCTCCCCCTGCACTATATAAAAAATAATACTTACCGGCGTCTGGTTTTGATTCCACGACCCTGCGGGCGGAACGCAAGGTACATGGTGCTCTACCCACTGCGCCACAAAGCCGACACAGAATGGAATGCTACGAACGCGCCTTATATCCTTGACTCATTCAAACTACGTCAAGAAGCTGCTGATACAACGCATTCACTACATGTGGGCGGAACGCGAGGTACATGGTGCTCTTCCCACTGCGCCACAAAACCGACACAGAATGAAAGGCTACGAACGCGCCTTATATCCTTGACTCATTCAAACTACGTCAAGAAGCTGCTGATACAACGCATTCACTACCACCAACTCCCCAAACACTAAACGTTAACGCAATACACCCACCCCCTATGCGACGCATTTACTCGAGTCCCCCTCGCGGGGAGATGGGCCCTTTCTTTTTTTCAAGCCATGGCGTCACATCCGGAAAAGGAAAAAGTTGCTTTCTTTGTTTTTTGGTGTCTAGTTGGCGCATGCGCAGTAGGGCTTGTCCACCATGGGAGGCTGCGGGGGTGGTTGGCTGCCTCGGCCACAGCGGCGGTGGCGACCGCTGTCGGCGCTCGTAGGCGCCAACAGCTGACCTGGCGAATCACGCGATGCGCTTCGAGGGGTGCGTCGCCGGGGGTGTGTCTCCGGTCAAAAGGTCATTTGCGCATCCTCCACAAAATCGCTGCACGAAACTAGTACAGCTTTGCTTTAAAAACCACAAGTGTAGCTTGTATTTGTGTATTCATGAGTTCAATGCAGCGTTCCGTGGCAGTAACTCTAACAGCCATGAACTAATTGCCGCATAATTTTTTATCAGATATACTGCCCACTCAATGTGGAACTCGCGCTGTTCAGTCGACGACCGTATTGCATTTACCATTGACAATACGGCTAAATAACGCTTTACTGTGATAATACGTCCATGCCATCATATCAACGGTTAGTCAGACTTTCATAGAGATAAGTGCACGTCCAAATAACACCCAATGGTGCAGTGAAAAGACCTCAGTCGCCATTCATTTACCCCTGACAAAGCGTTCTTGCATGCCTTTTTTTTCTCAGATATGGGTTGTCAAAACCGTATTATGCCCCTGTATGAACGCTGCCCAAAGTTATTTTCCCCTATCAAACAGCGCTATTGCACCAGTGATGTCCCTTCCACAACTTCAGGCTCATGGGGAAATCTTTTCGTCTTTACAAATATACAATACCGTTTCTTTTCACCCTAATATCTGTTCGCACGAAACAGCAACAGCCATACCAACAATGGCGCTCTCCCTGGTAGGGTCCTTAGAGCCGCTCTACATGATTCACTTCACTGTGATGATAGCCTCTGCATAGATGAAACGCTGCGATTGGACGCTGAAACGACAGAAAGCATCGTACCTAGAGCCACTAAATAAGCTACCTACTCGTCTTCAGACATACTGACCTCCCTTGCCACATCCGCTTCCACTACACCCTTTATCTCCCGTCGCTCACTATACTGCAAAGACCCGAACGTGGCGCAGGTTACCCACTGGCACCGATTTCAACATCATAATGCTTCCGCACATATTCCCCACCACCACCTGCTAAGCTACCTCTGCCAGTCCTGCAATCTTCCCGCCACAACAGCCCATCTTGTATGGTTCTGCCCACTGCATGCCGTTCCCATACCTTGCCATCTCACGCGATGGCAAGAGAGTGCGCACTCACCACCCTGAACGTGTACCATCATTGTTCATGTCATATAAAGAATCATCTATCGCCATATATGGTGGGGCAAGGCGCCATATATGTGTTGGCCGGGCCATATACGGCTGTACTTGACGCGATATATGGGTTGGCTGGGTGATATATGGCTGTAATTGGAGGCATATATGGGTTGATGCGCCATATTTGGCTCTACGTGGGGCCATATATGGCCATATTTGACGCCATATATGGGCTGACCACGCCATATATGGCAAGTGGTAGCCTTATATGAGTACATATATAACTATATATGGCCACATATAGTTTATATATGGGCCATATATGGCATTTTCGTAAGGGCAATCATGTGGTTCGGGAAACGAGTGGTCCTTTGAATGGAAAGCTTTTTTATTTGGACCGATGGCGTCCTCTCACAAAACTAATGCATTTTTCCACAGACCGGTTGGACGACCTAAAAGCTCCGACAAGATCTCCGGACACACGGCGCATGCGTGAAAACAGGCTTCTGTTGCACTGAAACGCTTCCCCAAAAATCGCGAAAAAGGAGTGGCTCTACAAAAAATTGGGCCGATCTCCCCGCGAGGGGGACTCGAGTAAATGCGTCGCATAGGGGGTGGGTGTATTGCGTTAACGTTTAGTGTTTGGGGAGTTGGTGGTAGTGAATGCGTTGTATCAGCAGCTTCTTGACGTAGTGTGAATGAGGCAAGATATAAGGCGCGTTCGTAGCCTCCCATTCTGTGTCGGCTTTGTGGCGCAGTGGGTAGAGCACCATGTACATTGCGTTCCGCCCGCAGGGTCGAGGGATCGAAACCAGGCGCCGGATAGTATTTTTTTATATAGTGTAGGGGGAGGGGTGCGGACTGCGACTACGGACGTCAACGCGGGTGACATCGTGAGTTACTGAAATGCTCTGCATTTAAAAGACAGTACAGGCATCGATGATGTAGAAGCAGTACAATAGCATACCTTCATTTCATAAACCACGTATTTAGATTGCTCGTAGAAACGTTTACTTAGAGCGCGACAAATCTTCGCATGATTTCGACATTTTTTTTTGCGAGTTGGGTCTTTGAAGGTTTGACAATCGATAGGACGGGCACTTTCAGCGAAGGTTTCGACGCACTTTTGATGCTAGAAAGCTTTCGCACTTCTCTCAACAAACACGTTCCCAAATCCAGTGCGATTAAATCATCTATTCCCCACACAATACTTCCCGGAGTGTGCTTTTTGCGGCAATTCAGGCACCCTCTACCACAACGTCTGGGAGTGCGACCGAAACTCCGACCTTCACCGTATACCTTTTCTTTCCTCCATGCCCTATTCCCAACCCTTCCCGTGAGCAGTGGGAGAGCATGTTGCCCAGCTCGAGCCTCGACGACCAGATGATCTTGGTTGACCGAGCGGACAGAGCCACTACAGCCCATGGACTTACTATCCTACAACTTAATTTTGCTCACTAAAGTTTCTTCTCTCTCTCTCTCTCTCTCTCAACTTTCTTTAGGAAGGGATGGCAAATTGTTTGTTCATCAGTTTGGAACAGTTATATCCTTTGTTTTGCCTTAAAAGAGACACCGAAGTAAATTTGATCAAGTGTGCTTAACCAAAATCTAGAGCCTTCGATCGTTAATCTAATGGGCAATACAAGAGGGAAGGGAGTGCTATACCTATATGGGCCGTTTACGGCCGAAGCACCAAACTACCGTAATTTATCGGACAGTTCCAATGAGTGTTCAATGCTATCCCAGCGGTAAAAAATTGATTTTCCCTTATTTCGCAGTTGATATACACTTAATGTCTGTTCGCGCTAAACTTCCTCGTGCCAACATTAGTTAAATTTACCCCGCGGACTTGTGTGGTCACAGCCGACGTCAGCCAATGGACGGAAACAATGTATACCGAGGGCATCGGCACTTTTGAACGCATTTTTTTTCGTTAAAAAAATGTGCTTAAACGGACAAAAAAAATCCATGCCCCACGCTTTCGTTAACTAAATCTCGTCACGTAACTAGACAATGTTCACAATCCACCCTGATGTAAGCGACGATTACATGTGACGACCCTTCCAATAAATATTTTTGCGTGAGAGCTAGTCCTGTCGTGCTTCTTCCATATATGGCGTGTTTTTCATAATAATATGTGCCAGCTTGCCCAACGATGTGTTTGCTTAATGTTTACACTTTCATTTAGTGCCCCTATAAAGAGAACGAAGTACTTATTCCCCTTCATTTGTTCCTATGCAATTTTATTCACATTCAATTTATTTTAATACCATGCGAATTCGCCTTTACATCTACGTTTCAAACATGCCCTTCTCCCCAGTGGTGTTCTAAATTTCGCCCCCTCCCCCCCTCCCACGAAAAACCACCAGTGCGTAAGCTCTCCAACTTCAAAACTGCGTCACTAGTGCTTCAAAACCTTCGCCGCAAGTGCGTTCAATCGGTTGTCAAAGCTTCAAAGACCCAAATCGCAAAACGATCGAACAACGAGCCCATGCGACGATTTTTTGCGTTCTAAGTAAACACATCTATGAACGATATACCGTAATTACCCGATTCTAACGCGCACCCGATTTTTCTGGAAAAAAAAACCCGAAAAACTTGCACCTCCGCTTGTAACACGCACGGAACTTTGTGAGCAAGAAAAAGGAATGCGAGAAAAACGGGCGATTTCTTTCTCGAAGTAATCTCACCCATCTCACTCCTCGTCGCTCTCCGCTGACCACAACATCTCGTCCTTGGTGCCGTCAAGCGCGTTCGGGATGCCACACTTCTGAACGATTAATGTTCAACCATGGTCGATGGGATCGTGGCCCACGCCTCGCACGCCCATCCCGCGAGCTTCTCCAGAGGGGCACGCTTCAGCCGACCGCTCATTTTGAACGCGTGAGAGCCGCTGCTGCCATTGCTGTTATCAAGCGCGCAAGTGGAACGATTTGACGATTTGTGTGAACGCCGATAGAAAAGCCTAGGCACCTATGCTATGCTTCCTGCGTCCGAAAAATCGTTGCTAAAAGCTTTGGCGCCATCTTGAGATGGCGATGGGTGGGACGAAATGTCCTGTTTCGGCAGTTTCGCTTTCGCATCCGATTCTAACGCGCATGCGATTTTTCGACCTATTTTTCCGGAGAAAAAGTGCGCGTTAGAATCGGGTAAGTACGGTAAATGTATACGCTGATACGTGGATTAAGAGCTAAAGGTATACTGTTGTACTCTGATCGGTGCTAGCGGACCACCGGGTACCATTTCTATGCGTGGGAAAAAGCGATCGTTTATGGGCAGGAAGCGTGCGCAGATCGTGCAAATATGGCACCACTAGCTTTTAACGGCTAAAGGTTTTCAGCCAAAAGTGTGTCTGGGTGGGACACCTAATCCACTATTTAAAATGTGGAGAGAGTATCGAAGGATTGGCGAATCAATCATGCCAAGATGGCCCCGTTGATCGTGCCACCTGGCAGACGACGGTCTACTTTACGAGTTACAGAAAGAGGTCAAAACATTCGTCTCGCGTGAGAATCGCTCCCGAGCCGCTGCCGCGTTTGACAAAACTCCGTTTAGACGCACCTCAATAGCGCCACGTAGTTTCACTTGGAACGCAATTATCTCGAGAATGAACTCTCTAATCCAGAGAAAAAAGAATGGATTCTTAGACTCTTCGGGTTGGCTTCCTCAGTCCAGGACACCTTGAGCACGGGCCACGTCAACAGCCCTCACGACCAGCTGACGCTGATCCTCGAGGGTGGAGCTGCAACTACTAAACAGGCGTCAGCTGTTAAGCCTCACTGCCCTAGAAGTAGAGCCGTGGGTTTTCACGCATCGGTTACATCCCCACTGGTTTTTGCGACGGTCTCTTATCTAAATTATACGCATTCTCGTCAGAAATAAGCAGTTTGGTATTATTCAGCCCTGTTTTATCCCGCCAAGACGTTTTCGACTAGCTATTCCATTCTTCTAGTACGACACGAAAAACAGACAAACCTGGGATACGTCTTGGCGAACAGGTTCGTCAAATACGCGTGGCGGTGCCCGACCTCTTTCCTGGTTGTTCCGGGCCCATTCCCCCTCAAGAACACAAGAGTGAAAACACTCCCCGCAGCGCTGCTTCGTACACTACGTACACATCAGCCCGGCCGGCACAAGCAAGCAAGCAACCGAAATAAGGTAACAGCAAGCGGCGGGCCCCCGTAGCGCGGCCTAAAATTAACAGCGGTACAGAACTGGCTGATATTACAGCGAAAGCCTTCGTAGTGGGAATGGTGGCGTTCAGTCAAAAATGCATTTCCCTATAGACCGGTTGGTCGACCGGAAAGCTGACAAGATGTCTGGACACACGGCGCATGCGTGAAACCGGGCTCGCACTGTCAGAACGGTCAGAACGCACTGTCAGATCGGGAAAAAGTAACGGCTCCGGAGAAGACAATACACGCATCCATCATAAAGGAGGAGTGCAGCAGTATACTTTTATCTCACAAACCACTTGTCGGTATACGCTTAGATCGTTCTTGTATAGATGCGTTTACTTGGTGCTCTAAACATCGTCGCACGCGTTCTTCGTTTGCAATTTGGGTCTTTGAAGGTTTGACAATCGATTGGTAACCAAAGTTTTACTCGCTTTTGACGCAGTTTTGTTGCGAGAAACTAGGGGTGTGCGAATATTCGAAAATTTCGAATAATACTCGAACATTAAATATGTCATCGTATTCGCTTCGAAAACTACGTATTCGAAACATTTCGAATATTCGAAAGGGTTCGGATAATCGGCTATTATCGAATATTTGGATTGATTTGAATGGGGGGGACACGGCTTTCAACTTCATAAAAAATGACAAAACATCGTATTTTTGAAAGGAACATATTCGGTATCTATATTTTCTATCCTGTGCGTTTGGGAAGTTTTCCCTCCTAAAACCATCGCAAAGTGGCATAAAAATATTTTTCCGGGCTGCAGTGTGAAAAATGTCAGCGCAAAAAAAAAAAACGGCAATTGTTGGAGTACTGTATCTCCGCAACGGTGCCAGCGGGCGCGGCCATTTTGGTTCCATTGGATCGGCCAAGCGATCCTTTCCGGTCCAAGCCATTTTTTTTTTATCTTCGTTCATTCATATGCCCGAACGGCAGAAAAATACAGACGCGCAAACGAAGCCAGCAATAAATTCAGAATTATCAAAATCCACAAAGAAATAAAAAAGTTGGTTTTGAAAGCCACGTCCCCGCTTAATTATTCGATATTCGATTCGATATTCGAAAATAGATATTCGTATTCGATTCATATTCGAAAAAATTGATATTCGCACACCCCTACAAGAAACCTTTCGCGCTTCTCTCAATTTTCTTTAGGAAGGAATGGTAATGTTTTTTCACGGTCGCAAAATACCAGTTCTTTTGAAAGAGCTGATTCCAGAGCTCTTCAATGATGGTCCAGACTGCCCAGTCCTGGTGCAGCTTTGTCGACGTTGCAGGTGTGCGCGGGACACACAGACGGACAGTGCCCGCAATGCCAGTCCACTTCAACCTTCCTTCAAGCTTATCTTTTCAATCAGCGAGCACTGTTTACCGACCTTCGATCGACATAAATGAACGGGTGAACAGCATACGTACCACGGCCGCCACAAGCTGAATTCCGCTCACGTCCTGCGAGCGCGGAGAGAGAGGGACTCGTACAAAAAAGGAAGAAAAGTTTATTTGTTCTTTTGAAAATACCACCGTAAAAAAAACATCTCGTCGGGTACAAAGCCACGGCGGGAACACTACTGACTACTTTGTCGGCGACCAATTCCACGCCAATACATTGGAATGCCAAGAACAGCAAGATAATTAAAGTAGATAATCAATTGGGTACTGTTTCCCCACTAAATTGCCAACAAGGACTTCGAAAGGGTCATTTTTCAATCCGATACATGGAACCACCTATACACAGGTACAGCAGGGGAGGAAGAAACACGACGTGGGAAGCGTAATAGTGAAAAAAAAGTCTTTGGGCAGAAACTTGGTTCGGGCGCGGCGAACTCGGGCTCATTGTCACGGGCGCACACTGACTTCGTTGTGGTCCCTCCGCGCCCAGGGCGCGGCAGGCGGCCGACGCCGGGCAACGACGGTCCGTCCCCGAACGGCGGTGGGCTCAGCCCTCCGCGTCCGGGCGGGCCCCCGATGCGGCGGCGGTGAGCGCGTGAGATCCGAACTCACTCCTTCAGGTACTTGCGCACAGCGGTCACGCCTTCCAGGGCGCAGGTCTGGCGGGAGAAAGCGACGAGGTTTATTTATTTATTCATTCAAGATACCCTCATGGCGCTAAGGGGAATAATGAGGGGAGTGGTACATGAGCAGTACAACACAAACAAAAGATGACAAACATAAGACAACTTGGCAACGCGTGTACAAGGCAAAGTAAAAAAGATAGTGATACAGCCAAAAATCTGTAAGCGTGTCAGCGTGTTGATACTCGTAATGATACCCGTACCAAAAACAAATACGATATGACAATGACAGTGTAAATGCTACAGTGAACAGATGACCCATGAAAAAGAATTACAAGAGAAAGTACAGTAGCGGAATATATGAAACAGTGCACATGGAATGAAATAATTCACTCAGCCGATAGAATACAGGTCATTCAAACGTCTTTTGAATTCATCAAAATCTTTGATAAGCGCAATTGATACTGCTAGGTGCGCACTCTGATGCTGTGTTGGGAATAAATGAATTCGAATATGCAGCAGTGCGACAGCGCGGAATGCCAACCTTGCGAGAATGATCAATGCGTCGTGAAGTAGTGCATTTTTTAGGTCTGTGTTCTGGTGCTAAATTTTAAAGAATAGGCAAAGACGTGCTGCCTTGCGGCGCATGGCAAGATTGGGTAGTGATAATGCATTTTTCATTGCGGTGACACTAGCTAGACGGCTATAATTACCAGAAATAAAACGAGCTGCACGGTTCTGAACCGCTTCAAGTGCTTCCGTTAGTAATTTGGTGTGTTGGCCCCAAATTGGTGCGGCATACCCAAGTTTAGGTTAAGGAGTAAGCGGGACGATAACAAGGAGGAACCCACAATTAATCTAAAACTATATATAAGTACCAGCGCATTTCGATTGACAACGGCGGCTGGCGTTTGAAACACGCCATTTGAAGCAGCGGAACGTCGGTAACAACTTAAGAACGGCACCGGAAGTTGCCGCTGTGCCTCATCACCGTAGCCGGATGTTTCCCCGCTCGGCGCAAGTAGGGCGTTACTGGGAATATTTTGAACATGGCGTGAGCCGTTCCCGGGATTTTTTGGACTTAATATGCGTATAAAGGAATCCAGTGACGACAAACAAACTGCGTGAGACAAGGCAGACGATATCACGCATTTATAGCAAACCCCTTTCAAAACGCGCGCGCACTGACGTCACGGGTCCGGCGCTTTGGCGGAGCGATACACTACATGAGGTGATGCCGTTCTTGAGTTGTAACCGAGTATAGATTCCCCAAGCGTAACTTCGAACTCGACAAAACGGCTTGATGCCGAACTCGCCATGTTGCCAAAAGATGTTTGTGAGTTGGTACAGTCGAACCTCGTTATAACGAAAACTGATAGAGCGAATTATCGGCTATAGCGAACTAAATACGAACTTTCGTTGGTCACGTTTCATATCTATGACAATTATTCTTTTATAACGAAAGTGAAACAGAGCCGCGGCTACTATCGGATACAACGAAGAAACATTTGACCTGTAGGCCGATAAGTTATTTAGAAAAACTCCCAGCGTCCGAAACAGCACCAGTAGTAAAGGCCCCTCTGTTCGTGGACACTGCAGAACTTCATCCTGCTGAGTGCTGTGAATAGCCGCCACACAAAGATCATATCCTTCCTCGATAAAATAGGAACGCTGGCTTTTTTTGTCAAATGGCCCTTATTATGGTAATTCCCCGTTTCATGTTCTGCTTCATGAAGCTCGAAATGCCGCAAGGAGAAATATAAGGGTTACCTTGTTTGATAGTTGGTTATAAGATGAGATGGATAAAGCTAAAAATCGGTTTGAACAGATTTTTATCTCTAGTTCGTTACATCCGATATTCGTTGTAAAAGTAAATTACTGTCCCAATACTACCTCGTTATAACGAGGTTCGATCTTGCCCAGCAGTGTGTACAAATGTTTTTTGTTGTTGAATTCGGGGCTCAGCCTCTCTCCGCGCTGCTACGGGCGGAAACCTGACATAAAATCCCCCTTCCCTGTCAGCGCCAATCGGGGGACGACTCGTACCATGAGCAGTGTGTAACATCCACTCGGTGTTTGAAAATAACGGGCGATAATGTGTAGGTTTTCGACACTCCGGTGAATAAAATTTCGCAGCAGCTAGTTTTAGGCGGTAGTAATGACTTAATTTGACGACAGTTAACTTGACGATTGCTGATTTTTTTTTTGGCAGCGGTCGCTATCGATGCAAGTGCCGCGACGCCTACGAAGTAGACCCGCATTAGCGGAGCGCGCACGCTCACTCACTCACCACTTCGAGGTGGCCGTCCTTGATCTCGCGGGTGATGGTGACCTCCTTGTCACCAAACTGCTTCTGGACAAGCTTGTTGCCGTCCATGGTCACCAGGGACTGCGGGGAGCAGAGGAAGGAGATAGAACACGGGGGTAAGGGTAAGTCTCTGTAACAGAGGCTGCACCGTTTCAACTACTGCTAATTCGATTGATTGATTGATTGATTGATTGATTGATTGATTGATTGATTGATTGATTGATTGTAGGGTTTAACGCGCCGACGCAACGCAGGCGATGAGGCGCGCCGTAGTGGAGGGCTCCGGATTAATTTTGACCGCCTGGGGATCTTTAACGTGCGCCGAAATCTCGTACACACGGGCGTTTTTGCTTTTCGCCTCCATCAGAAAAGCGGCCGCCGCGGCCGGGAATCGAACCCGCGACCTCGTGCTCAGCAGCGCAACGCCTTAGCCACTGAGCCACCGCGGCGGGTTACTGCTAATTCGAGAAATTACCGATAACAATGACATGCATGCACTGCAATCAGACCTAGATAACATTTCCACTTGGTGCGAAAATTGGCTGATGAATTTAAATATCGCGAAATGTAAGGCAATGAGGATAACACGTACACCGAGCACCATACCTTCTCACTTCATTAAAGGACTACAATTGCGAGTATTAAACAATTATAGGTATCTTGCGGTCCACATATCAGACAAGTTAACTTGGAATGTCCACATTGATCACATTAAATAGCGCTAACCGGACGTTAGGATACATTAGGCGAAACTATGCTGTGGCGCCCCCTCCTCCCTGAAGTTACTTCTTTATAAAACACTAGTTAGAACCAAACTTCAATATGGAGCGGCGATATGGGACCCAGACCAAGCATACTTAATAGACTTGAAATGGTTCAGAATAACTCTGCTCCTTTTATTCTCGGCAACTTTCATCGCAACGCCGCCAGTATATCATCTACGAAAGCTAGCCTCGATCAACCTGATTAAGTTACCCGTCGCAAAATAAAAAGACTTTCCTCATTCCACAAAATATTTTGTAATCCCACATTAAGCAACAACCTAATTTCTCCATCAAACTACGTATCATCACGTTGTGATCATGTCCACAAAGTTGTCATCCCTATGAGTCACACGCGTTCGCACGCATGTTCGTTCATTCCACGAACATCACGCGACTGGAACGGCCTTCCAGCAGCAACTGCGACTATCGCAAAGAATGGTGCTTTCCGATAAGTTATTAGTAATCAAAACCACTCCAATAACCGTGAATGATTACTGATTTTCTTTTGTGTTGACTTAATCTTTCGCGTAAAAGCAATGCTGGCTTCTCCTCGTAGTTATTGGCCCTTTGTGCACTGAACTTGTAAACTATGATGTGTTCTCGCGCAATTCCTCCTTTTATATATATGTTTGCTTGACATGCACTGTAAGCTATACTTGTTCGTGAATCTTAAAACCAGTACGTGTAAATAAATAAATAAATAAACTATATGGAACGCAGTAACGGCCGGAAGTGTTGTCAACCGTTCCCAATGTTAAAACGCGGCATCTAGGGCCGTCGGAGACCATCGGGACAGGAGTACTGTCACAGGCGATCAAGGTCGTTAAAGGTTGCGCTACCTTTGAAGGGTGTCAAAATTCCTAGGGTGTCAATCATCCCATCTACGCCCACTTCAAGATCTCCAATTATCCCATTGCTGTGTAACTACGACCAATTTATCCCCGCAAACTTCTTGATCTCATTTGCCCACCTAACTTTCTGCCGCCCCCTGCCACGCCTGCCTTCTCTAGGTATCCACTCTGCTGCCCTTAATGACCAACGGTTATCTTGCCTCCGCATTACATGCCCTGCCCACGCCCATTTCTTCTTAATTTCTACTAATATGCCCTTCACACGCGTTTGTTCCCTGACCCACTCCGCTCTCTTCTTGTCCCTTAATGTTACACCTATCCGTTCTATTGCTCGCTGAGTCGTTCTCAATTTAAGGTGAACCCTCTTAGTGAGCCTCCAAGTTTCTGCCCCGTAAGTGAGTACCGGTCAGACTTTCTTCAGGGACAATGGTAGGCTGCCATTCATAATTAGAAAATTTTGTATGTCCGATAAAAGTTTATAGGACATGACAAAAGTTTCTGCGCCATAAAGAACTCAAAAGAAGAATTTGACGTTCAAGTGCGACCGCACTATTTTATGAACTTGAGACGGAACGAAGGGTGCTTTCACAGCATTTCTGACATAAAACACTTCAGTCTGACTCCAAAGCTATGGTCGTATCGGACTTCACAGAACGCAAATAAAAAAGAAAAGAAACCAAGGTTACCGAATTTAAGAGATCCACTTGAAGCTTCGACCGAGCTCCATTCATCTGATAAACGCGGCGGGCGCTAAAACACCGAGCGCGAACAATCTGCCCACCTTCAATGAGTATTTTCCCCTACTGGGAGCTGATAAGGTGTAAGAAGCAAGTAATCGGAAGAAGCCATGAAAGACGGTCAATCGCGCACTAAGTAGGGACAAGTTCCAGATTAGACGGCGCGAGGCGCACTTTTAAACAATGGTCATCACGCCCGATCGCTTCGCCACCGCCCAAGCAATTGTTCTTTTCTCGACACGTTCTCCTTCTTGGGGGCGTTGCAGGACGAGGCGACACCTATCAGTCGCGGGAGACACGAGGGACGTGACGAGTGCCGCCTCACAGCAGGCACGTGAAGTCCGAAGAGGAAAGGCCACTCGAGTTTCAAGAGCCGCGTGCGCGGACAGATGACATCCGGGTGCTAGCGTTCCCGCCAGACGCGCGAACGTGGCCTGGCGCTGATACGGAGAGTGCACAGATTACCGGGCAGCCACTCGGCCGGGCCTCTTCCCCAACCGCACGCAACGGCGACGGCAAACCGACGTTGTACTGCAACGGCGGTGGCATGCGAAGGGAACTAAAAACGAACTTTGGTGGGCGCCGACGCTTATCAGCCGGTGAGGCCAACGGATTAGCTTAGCTATCTTGAGCTCCTGGCAAAGGCTTGTACACCGGGGAGCAGTTCTAAAAGAATGCCTTGGCCACTTGAGTATGCTCACATGATTTGAAGGCGAAAGATAGGCATTATCAAAGACTCCACTGCTGCACAGTGGTTGCGTCTTACTTCGCTTTTGTTTCGTCGTCTTTTGACGGGAATCAAAAGATTCCCGTCAAAAGATTCCCCCCCCCCCCCCCCCCGCCAATCAGAGCTCTCCTCGACGTGCACCTGTCCTACTCACGTGCTGTCACGCGCACCTTTCACGGGATGGTACGCGGCTAATTTTTGTTCCATTTTGCCAGAGTGCCGGTAGGAGCTGTAGTTAGCGCACTTTTCCCCTGCTCCTTGAATCCGGGGGCTAAATCCCACCAAAACCAAAGTGTGTACTTATTTTCTCTTTACAGCGGCGGTCACTGTGGAACCATTCACAAGATTGGTACTTGGACCATGGCCCTCTCCCTCCGCTCAGCGCAAAATCTTGTCCGCGCTATTCGAATTCCTCCAGGAAATGGGTGTGTCCACGAAATTGTAGTCGTTCCTCCATCTCAAGAGCCTTTGAACTCAATACCCGGAAGAAGGATCATATTTTATTCTTTTTTTCATTATTACTACTCTCGTTTTCTTCACTACACCTACTACCTTTTTCCCTCTCCTCCTTTTCCCGCAGAGTAGCATGCCGGCGATCTGATGTCGGCAAACCTCTCTGCACTTTCCTCTTTAATAAAGAGTTTCTCTCTCTCTCTCTCTCTCTCTCTCTCTCTCTCTCTCTCTCTCTCTCTCTCTCTCTCTCTCTCTCTCACGCTGACGCCGACGGTCACTTTTCGCGTTTTACGTGGCTTTTGCCTTAAAAACAGACAATGCTGGGAATCCAGCCTCCGACACCATGCATGGCAGCGCAAACGTTAAGACACTGAGCCCATCATTTACGATCATGGATGTTCCTCTACCACTTCATTTAGATCCCATGTCACGGAAACGTTCCTTAAAAAGAAAAAAATGAAGGAACGTTACTCGAAGGAACATCAGCGAAGATACCACGCGCCCGTTTGTCGACTCCCTCGAGTACACCACAAGGACTTTCGACACGTAATACAAATTACGAAGCGAGCGGGATCAAGGCGAATTTTCGTGCAACGGGAGCTCCACTTTTCCTTCGGAGAGGTGCTAACCGTCGAGCGTGCTGAATAATACGTTCGCAGTATTCTGGGTCCTTCCTCAAATGCTTCACAGTTTAGAGAAAGCCGGACTAGCTTTCTGCTAACAATGTTTAGTCTAAAACGCGAGAAAACAGCCCTAAAACGAGTCGAGACTTGGGAGACGCAATCACGGCGCTGTCTTTTTCGTGTCGCGTTTTTCGCGCCGTTTCCTCTCGTTTGAACATGCACCGACCAGCCAATTGCTCCCTATTGCAAGATTTAACCGTAGTCGAAAGCGAGTAGTTTTGCAACGTAAACGGCCTGCTGTACTATAACCAAGCATACACCCAATGTTTAGGTTACTGCCAATTATTCTGCCCACCGAAAATAATCATTCCTGCCACTGCTGACACGACAGCGGCGTTTCGAGGTCTAGCTTTAACTCTGCGCTGAATCGGAATACAGTTAGGTTTACCGCATTCCAGTTGGACATTGTACGAGAGTATTGGAGCCTCGCCTCCCCTACTCGCGCGCACGCACGCGCACGCACCCGAGCAGATACGTTAATTTCACCGGCGGAAACTCGTTTAGACGAGGAGCTGCCAGCACCCCTCCACTTTCGAGGCAAGGGCGTATACAAGGGCATCGCCAGTCCACGCAGAGTCGCTAGCGGGCTGTTAACGGAAAGACGACGGTCAGGACGAACCAACGACGCGGCTGTTACTCGAGCCGCTGTCGACGGCACGCGAAGGTAGCCAACGAAACGGGACAAGGAAAAGGCAAACCGACGCATTACGCAGCCATGATGTATACACGGTGGCGGATAAATGTGTACACGCATCAGGAGGAGGAGAAGGAAGAGGAGGACCACGTTATGACGCTGCCGCCAGCATTATACGGGTGGCTGGAACCGCTAGAGAGACGCCACATCAGCACCTGGCACGCCACGTTGTTTCCGCCAGAGAATTTGCCTGCCACTGAAGCGGCGTTTAGCTGAAAGGGACAAATGTGTGTTTGCCTTTCGCTCCCCGATTCCGAGTAGCAGGAAAAGGTAAGTGAGGTTTCGGGGGCCGGCAGGAGAGAAGTTGTTTTGAAGGTTGAGAGGAAGAATTGGAAGACGTACACTGCACGCACGCTTAGTCGTTCATTCGCCGCACCTGAGAGAGCTATACAGCGTCAAAGCCCTCACACCCCTGGCCATACCTTGCAGTTCACTACGCGTGCATGCGAGTAAAAAAAAACGTTCGAGAACCAGCAAGTCCGTGCGGAATGTTTGTTGGTACAGCTCTCTCCGTCATGTTACCTCTCCATGCGCGCTCGCACACACACGCACGCCAAGATTGCTGCAGCGCTTTGCTAGGACCAGTTGAACCAGCAGAAATAAAGCTACCATTCTCGCAAAAAATTCAGGGTCCAGTTGGACGTTTTTCCGCGCCGAAAAATAAAGAAAAGAGCACATAGACCACGAGGAAATCAAGTAAAAGGTATGGGCACACAATCGCCACATGAACTAAAAATCCTGGTGCAGTACCACGATTCTAGTGCGAGCCGCTAGACTAGATAGCGGCTGTCTGCAAACCCAATCCATAACGCAAAGATTATCTAGTACCACAGCGAAAAATGTGAGGAGCAAAGCGACGCTGCACTCAAAAGCAACACAATTAAAATATTTGTAGCCATTGTGCTCGAAGGCGCAACCTCTTTTGTACTTAGGGGGAAAAGCTGCGTGACAGTCGCTTGGCGCCTGCCGATAATGAAAGCCGTCGCGGGTGAACGGCCGGCAGAAACAGCGTTATCGGAAGACGCCCACCTCGCCGACTTCGCGAGCACGCGCTCACCAAGGATTGACAAAAGCAACGACCTTGACAGGGTCGAGGGGCCGTGTGCTAAAAGTACACCGTGAACAGACAAAACAGATAAGCTTTGTTCCTAGCGGATAACTGGGAGACGCCCACAAGGGGGAGGTTCCGTATTTACGCGATTCTAACGCGTCCTCGATTGTAACCCGCAGCAGAAATCCACACCCGGAAAACAACAAAAACAACTTGGCGCAGGTTCAACCACGCAGATGTATTATTGCCATTAACCATGCACAGACGCCATGACGTGACGCCTCAAAATTGCTAAAACCCAGTGTCTAGAGTGCCGTCCGACGACATTCGAATATTTAAGACTAAGCTATCACCGACCCAAGCCTCTGTCGTTGTAGTGTAGAGGATCCGCCTTAGCTTCTTGGTCCCAAGGACGGTGGTTCGAAACCGCCTTGTGCCTCATTTGTTTTTTTTTTTTTTTTTCATCTTTACCTCCAACAATAATTTTCATGGCTTAGGTTAGTTTGGGTGTTTGAAATGCTTTCTTCGTGTGCGTTAGGTCATTTTATGCTATGTTTAGGTTAGGTTGGCTAGCTTTGCATTATCTAGAGCGATGTAGTGCCAGCCGCGGCAATTTTGTTAGAAAACGCCGGTGGACGTCGATATAGTGGACTGCTTATAATACCGTCGGACGGCACTCTAGACACGGCCTCGCTAAAAATGTCCAACTGAGCATAAATCAGCACACGGTTGGCTGATACCGATGGCAATGCGGCTGGCCAACGTTCACTGAGCTGCTTCGTTTCAGTTTCGAGTTGGTGTCGGTTTCGATGTTTTTGAGAGTTGAGTCAGATTGTAATGCCCGCATGTTTTTGACCGCCTATAGTTTCATAAAAAAAAAAGGGTGCGCGTTAGAATCGTGCAAATACGGCACGCACAGGGCGGTACACCTTCGGTGATAACTGATGGCGAGGACGTGCAGAGACCAGGCGGGACCGAAGCGCAAAGTCCGCAGCCCCTCCTGCGCCGTCACATGCATAAGGAACCACGGTTGCCAGAATCGTCTGAAACGGTACTCCAACGATCCACTCAGATTCCAATTGCGGATACCTCCTACCCCCTCTCCCAACGGGAGAGGGACCTCAAGCAATGAAATGAGCTATTGCGGAAGTACGCGTTTGGACTTCGCACCAAATCTTTTCAGTGTCAAGAAAGACGCAGGGCCAGAACTGAGCTCTCCGCCGTGTGCTAACAAGCTCGTTAACTCATATTTACGGTGGAAAAAACACGACCTCTATGTGCCCACCGGAGGTCCTGAAAAAAAAAAAAAAGATTAAAGTAGGGGGAAAAGAAAACGTGGTTTCAACGTTGTCCCAAGGCCGAAACATACAAACAACGAAAAAAAAAAAAACAAGAACTTCAGCCACCGAACAAAAACCGAGAACCATTCGTGAGTGGAATAGGCCAAGAGCAGACATTGTAGAATGTGCGTCCCTTGAACCTTTTCTATCAGCGTTAAAAAATAACTTGATTTACACCCCCTCGTTCGTTCTTTTCCTGGACTATCATGTCGTGCGCGCACGGCGCCGCAACGCCTACTACTTGTCCTGCGCCGGTTTCTAAAATGCTATTTCAAAAGCGAATTATGTGGTCAGTGTGTTATCTTGTCGTTGAAGATAACGACGCATTTATTCTTGCTTATCTCTTGTGTTGTGCAGTCCTGTTGTGAAATTTTGCTTCTCCCCGGCTTGATTTTGTATGAGGTGCTGTATGGTTCGCTGGCCGTACCCCAGTGATACATGTTCATCTATCTTGCGTCATCTGTATACTGTATCGCTCACTCCTGCCAAGGACCTTGCTTCAAAGGTCGGCAGTATTACCGAAATAAACAAATAAAACGAATTGAGTTTGCGCGCCATTTTACGGCGGAGCTGTACGTTCGACGGAATCCCGTGTCCTTGTCATTCACGCACATGGAAAATCAGTAAGCCCGTCTTACCAATCCGCATCTCAATGAAGAGCAGGTGATATTGAAAGGGAAGGATTGCGATTCCTATCGGCGAGACGGGAGGAGGAACTACATTACAGTAAATAGAGGGATGACCACTGCTGCCTTTTTATGATTCGCTCACAGAACTGCTGGGCTTCTTCAAACCGGACACCAGAAAACAAATCCGAACGCACCTAAGCACGTTGTTGTGAATGAGAAATCGTGGTTGTCCAGCTGAACGCCTGAGCCGCCTGGCTTCGCCTTACGTTGTCGAAGGGCTCTGCAATCCTGCCGCCGGAGACGCTTTGCCCTCTGCTTTAACCGCTTTCGAATGTCTTCGATCTGTCTCCTACGCGTTCTGCCGCTGCTCTTTCCTGATGCTATGTGGTGGGAGAGTTCATTTATTTCGCTGCTCCCCCCCCCCCCCCTTCATCAGGAAATACTCGCGGGGACGACCCCCTCTCCCTGCTGTCGAATTCAGTGCACCTACAATCCCTGAAAAAGAAAAAAAGAGCAGGCCACAAGTGCATGGTCAGTACCACACGACGATGGCACTTAATTCGAGACCATCGATGCGCTAAATCGCTATTTATAGGCACTTGAAGAAACCCTGAAACTTCATTTTCAACTCCTGTATCTAATATTCTGGCTACACTGGGGTATGAATGTCGTTTGAACCAAATGCCATTTGACTCAAATGGGAGGCTTCGAATGCCATTCGGAATCCGCCGTGCTCCACTACGATTTCGATGGCATTGGAAAGCTTTCACAATCGCTTGCCGTGCTGCGAGGCGCTGCTGCTGTCGAGTTCTGTTTTAGGGGCGAAGCTCCTTAAGTCATGGGTCTGTACATCCCTTGTGTCTCGTGGTACGTGACCGCCGCATGCTTTCGGAGATGTCGCAAAGTGGGCCGCGTTGCACGCGCAAGAACCGGCTGCAACCGGCAGCGCAAACTCGGCACCGGGAGCGCGAGCTTGTCCGTGTTCGCCAACGGAGGCGCGAGCGCACGTGCACTGCGAGGGGGAGATCACGCAAGAGATCACGCCACGAACGCAGGCAGTCGTTCTCGGAGATCGAACGAGACGCAAGGACCTTCGCTCGTTTCCTCTCGTCTTGTTCGGGCACAAGTTCGCCCTAAATAAAAGTTCTTTCTTTACCGTTGTGTCCCATCCTACGTGACAAATCGTGGTAGAGGTGCGGGGTAGTCTTCGATGGCGCGGGGTCTTTCACCAGGTCTGGGCCTGGGAGCATTCACTCCGAAAATAAAAGTTGATTTGTACAATGTACGCACACAGTCTTACGTCTTTCTCAATGATGTAATGGGCGAACTTTCACGGGAGAGTTACGGTTACCGATGATCTCCCCCTCTCGAGCTTCGCCCCACTTATCATTCATTCCGTGGATATGGCGTGATTTTTTTTTTACTGCATATGGGTCAACACGCTCCCCACAAATGGCGAGAACTAATTCCAACATTTTCCATTTTTTCTAAGAAAGAAAACTTTCCCGGGCAGTTGAAATTGGCACAAATGGCGGCCGCTTTTCTGATGGAGGCAAAAAGCAAAAACGCCCGTGTGTACGAGATTTCGGCGCACGATAAAGATCCCCAGGTGGTCAAAATTAATCCGGAGCCCTCCACTACGGCGCGCCTCATCGCCTGCGTTGCGTCGGCGCGTTAAACCCCACAATCAATCAATCAATCAAGAAATTGGCACAAATTTGTTTACTGCCACCAGGTTGCATGTCTGATGGCCGGGTGGATATAAGCGTTAACGTCTCCGCGCGCGCGAAGCTACCTGCGCCAATGGAACAGGCCTAGGCTGACGAACCACCACCGCAGCAATGCTTTCTTATCTAGTGCTAAGATATTGAGCGAGCACCTTTACTATCGCATAATCGTAAAGCGGCGAAGGGCATAAATACGAACGTGTTGTAAAGATTAGCACAGCGCCCCGGGGAACCATGCGACTGCCGCCTATGGCCGGCGGAACGCGCGCGCCTAAATTTAGCGAGGAGCTACTCGGTATCTCGGCATTAAAAGGATCGCGAAAGAAAGCCCCCATAGAGTTTCTTACTAAGAAACTCTAGGGAAAGCCCCCTCCCGGGAACACCTTTCGTGGTCTTCACGACCACTTGCTCAACTTGCCCGATGCGCCTTCAGATTAGACATGATTCCGCTTTACGTGGTCGTATGCGTGCGCTATCTCTTTTACTCCCCTCGTCGTAAATAGGGTAGTAGAAAACGGTTGTGTCCGTACTTCCTCCCTTCGGGAAGATTTGACTACAATAGAACAGTGGTACTGACGAAGAACACATATGGTGTGGGAAACGGCACGACGCAACGAGAGAAGCAGCAGCAGCTATACGTGCAGGCTGTCAAGTCCACATAATAATCTACTCGCCCGCAAAATACGGCAGACAGAACTTCATTAAACACAGCTGTTGGGCAAGTTGATGCAATACGATTGAAAAATAGAGCGCCACTTGGACAACGACACAAATGAACGCTTGTCCCGTCGTTCTTCCTTTGTGTCGTTGTCGAAGTCGCGCTCTATTTTTCAATCATACGGCAGCACGAGTACGCTGCCAGGACCATGCACCTGGGGAGACTGCACACAATTCATTGTCCTGCGTTATCGTATAAGCCGATAACACATGAAATGTTTAAAATCTTCGAGGGGTCGTCTTAACTGTAAAATGGAAGCTTTTGCAGTTCTTTCGGCGTTTGTTCGACGAAAAAAAACAAAGTTCTCGAATAAATCGTTACAAGTATTTGTATGTCTCCCTTGATGAACAAAACGACCAATTTCGTATACGGTGCATCCAAATAGCGGAAGGGGTTAGAGAACAACCGCAGCGTGCTAGCATGGTATTCATGAACAGTTCCTTTTTATCAGTGCAGCAACCTTGATGATCATTCTTCTCGCGTCTATCGCTGCACGACCAATGCCCGGTGAGAACACGAAGAAAAAAATTAACGCAGGACTGCTTATTGACGTTCATTTGAAACGGTTAGGTAATTTGATCCATCCTTTCAATCCAATCCAATCCAATCCAATCCAATCTTCCTCGTTTTCCTCCTTGGCCCTTCTCCCTCCTTCCTTCCTTTCTCCCTACTCCGCGACGGCTTGAAAACTACGAAAGGCCTGGGAAGTTTCTTATGAACGGCTGAAGTGTTTTGTTTTGTTTTTTTAAGTTTTAAAGGGGGGGGGTGACGACGACCAGGAGGGTTCCGGAGAGCACGTTCCTATCCCCAGGCCGCTGCCGCAACCAGTCACCGCACCGTCCCGCTCGGGAAAGCTTACGTAAGCCGGGCGATCCGCAGCGAGCGGAGATTGGAGCTCAAAGAGCCGCCCGTGACAGGGCGAAAAGAAACTATGGGGGCCAGCCATTGTGTTTGGCCCCGACGATGGAATGCGCGCTGCCGGCAGCGTTGTTCGGGGGAGGATATATAGACCGGATGACGATGACGACGCCACAATGTACCCAGTGAAGAATGGGGGGAGGCGGCGGCGCGATGACGAAACGGAGCCCGGCGTCGTCGCCTCTCGGGGTGGTTGAAGAAGGGATGGTGGTCGCGCGAGCACAAAGGAGAAAACGGGCTCGGGTACTGCTTCGTTGCTGGTGACGCTGGAAAAAGAGCTCGAGGAGGAGCGGAACCGGCGCAGATTGTTACGAGAGCCCCTCGGTGGCCTCGGTTCGCTCCTTAATCGACTGCCGCTGAAATCGAACAAAACCGGCCGATACAAGCGGAGGTGAACAAAGAATAATAAAAGGATGCCAGATGAGAGGTACACGTACCACCAATTCGCCCCCATGGGTCTACTCAAAAGGCTTATTCCCTTGATCCACTTTGTTTTGTTGTTGCCTGGTGGAACGCTGCATCGTTCGGCATCGCGAAAGCTGTCGGGACGCTTTCAGAGGGACATTTTCGGAACGCCGAATTTCCCATCGTCACGATTAGTGAACGCCACAACCACGAAGCAATGAGCTCGAAATCAGGAGAGTTGGTACCAGTTGCGCACACAGACTTGCAACACCGAATGCAATCCTGTTCGTTGCCCGATCCGGCCTTTTTAAAAGAGTATTTCTTGAGTTACCTAAACGCGATAATTTTGGTCTGGGTCAGTTGATTCAACCACACGGCAGAAAAAAAAAAAAAAAAAACGAGAAAGAATATCTGAACACGGAGTGTGTTGTGTGGTGGGACATGGCGCATACATATGTACGCATCGGTCAGCGCAAAGAAAACCTCGATCATATTTGGGGTAACATTCCAGTAAATAACCGAAAGCACCGGCCTTTTTCTGTGAATACGCGTTGGATTCGTTTTTACGATACCAAATAAGGAACAAAAGCGTTGTGACCCCAGCCCAAGAGGCGAAATTAAAATCAAACAAAAGATCCTGCCGCGAGGCGTGCCAAGCTCAACAGACACGAAATGTCCCCAACAGAACGCGCGCAAGCACGGCGAGCGTTAAGGCGTGGAAAACCTGAACTACGCAAACATCCATGAAAGGAAGGGAATAGCGCGTTGGGTGAGAGAGGGAGAGGAAAAGCGTTACATGGCCGGGGCTGCACAGTATTCCGACGACATTTGCAAAAAAGCAAGCTTATACGCGGCCACCCCCCCACCCCCGTTAGCCTTGAATGAGCGCGTTTCACCCTTCAGGTTTAAAAGCCAGGATGCACTGCAGACACGTAGCCACATGGTGACTGGCGCACGGCGGCGCCAGAGGGTCGTAACTTCATCGCGGCCGCCACAAGCGGTGACACTCGCGCACAAAGCGACGCGAACTTGCGACACAGCTGCAGCCTGCCACGCACGGCCAGTGATCAGGCGTGTGCAACGACGATTTCCGACCACGGTACCACGCCACCGGATAACGTGCATGGGAGGACGAGCAACGGGGCTGCCGAGGTTCAACAGCTTGGAAAGGAATGAAAGTTTCGCCATTTACTGTTTCGCGCTCGGTAACCGGTAGAGAGTGCGGGTCAGACAAGATACTCAAGAGACCGAGAAGAGAAAAATGCAAGTACGGTTCATTGGAAAGGCTGCCACGTCCGAATACCAACCGTGACAATTTAACGCGAACTTCATGCCATTAAGCGAGGCGAACGATTCCTCTAGGCACTTAAGTTTGCTTACGCGCTTTGAAGACGAAGGTCATTAAGGCTTCCCTCGCTGGTTTCTGTCGACTCCTTTACTCCGTAATTGTGTTTGCGTCTCTTCGCGTTTCTTCCTCTTCTGGCGCAAACTGCTTCGACAAGCCGATTGCCCAAACGCCCCGCCAAAGTTTCCTCAGAATCAATTCTCCGTGGCTGGGGTGCACATGTTATACTCGCGTGCCGTTACGCTCACGTGTCACGCAATACGACGTCAGCATGCACTGGGCTCACTTTTGTTCCGCTGCCGGCCACGCCCCCACGTAGAGTGGCGGTAACGCACACGGCTGAAATTCCCATGCTATCTCAAATGCCTTTTTTTTTTTTTTTCAGGTACTGTTCCCGCAGTGGGACTTTTCTTGTACAGGACAAAAACAACGCCCGTTTCTAGTCCATTGAGGCACTTAAAGGGGCCGTGCAAGCAAAATAGAAGTTTCTTTTATTCGAAAGATGTTTTAAAGTGCCCACATCAGCTCTTTTCAGGCAGCACACGATTCTTTATTCCCCGAGAAATTAATCAATTTAAGTTGACATTTTGATTCTCCCGCCAAATCCTGTGTTTCGTGATGTCTGCGATGACGCAACATGAACACATCTTCGAGCAAAAATATCTCGTTCTGCAAGCTTAGAAGCCCTGCCTAACAACTTGCGTTTGCTTTTGCCGGCCTCAGCCAATGCATAGGCGTCGTAGGTTCTGTTGCGGGAAATGAGCTAGTGGGTCGCATGGCCTCCCTAATTATATAGCTTATTCGAGCGAAGTTTACGTTGAAAGTGGTGTCAGTAGAGAGTTTTAGCATATCGTTACCGTGTTTACGCTACCGCTTAGCGTGTTTGCGGGAGTCGACTGCGCAGTGCGAGAGTTACCGCGAACGGTAACTTACCAGGCTTCACTGTCGCCAGCGGCTTCCGGTAACACGGTAAACGGTAACGCAAACACGGTAACGATATGTTAAAACTGCCTAGTATGATTCTAACGAGGCAATCTTTCGAATGAGCCAAACTTGAGTTTTGTCTGCATGGCCCTTTAATGATCCGGCCTGAAAAAAAAGATGAAAAAAGGGCGATTCGCTATCCACTTTCTCGCACTGCCCCCGTGACGTCACGGACTAGTTTGCGAGAGAGACTTCAGGTCGCGATAACCTATGGGGAGTTAATTAAAAGTGAAGCTGGTTCCGACAGTAGGCCGAGGAAATGTTTCAGGCGAGAAATTAACAGCGAATTCGCAGTAGAAGTTGGTCTTGTCTCGAACGCGCATGGAATGACGCAAGCAACCGAAGCTCAAATCAAATTCGTAAACCGGGCGCCCACGCTGCACCTGGGCCATAAAGCGAGCCTAGGTGAGGGCTACGTACCAAGGTTGGATTGCCTACAGGGATACATTTAAACGTCCATTTAAATCTTAAAACGGGGATACTTAAATCTCGTCCGTTTCGTAACTATCTAAGTAACCGCCCTGGCGGCATGCGATCGAAACCGGCTGCTCGATATTACGTCTTGGCCGCTCGTTAAATGCGGAAGGGCCCTTTTCGCGCGTAAGTACGCTACCCGGTGCGAAAGCCAAGCCACACAACCTATACCCGCGACCACAAGGGGCGTCCTTAGTAAAATGGGTACACTTATTATGAGGTTTAACGCGGCGAAGCTACATATGGGCTGAGACGCCCCGTAGTGGAGGGTTCCGGCTTAATTTCGTCCACCTGGTACCATAACAAAGTGCGCCGAAATCTCTACACACGGGCGTTGTCGCTCTTGACCTCCATATGAAAAGCAGTCGCTGCGGCGGGGATGGAACCCGCGTCCTTAAAGGAGCCATGAAGACAATAGAAGTTGGGTTTATTAGAAAGACTGCTTAGTCCCGATAACAATGATACCAATATCACCGCAATCTTCGAACAAATAACGGAGGTATTAAAGAAAATGTGTGAAGCAGTCGCGACCCCCTAGCCAATTTCACGCAACTTTCCTATGACGTTACGGAACCTTGTTTGCGCGATTGGCGGCTGCCTAACTCACCTGTCGCGACGACACATGACCGGACGTCTGTAATGGGCCCTCTAGTTCCATTTGACCGCATCACTTAAACGCTAACGTGCAGCTAACGCACTGATAATTATGTTCTATTGTTGGCCCGTATGACGTCATTCTTGCTCATAACACGTCACTGTGGCGCCAAATTTAAAAGTTTTTAAATACTTCTCACTTTTCTTTCGTTAACAAAACATCTTTTGTGGCTGTAATGGAGCTGAGTGAGATACTCAATCTTAGTTCTTTCAAATTAAACGAAGTTGAATTTTCTCTTCATGGCTCCTTTAAGCTCAGCAGCACAACGCCTTAGCCGCTGAGCCACGGCGCTGGGTGGACAGATACAATGGAACCAAGCTCAGCGGCATATTAGCTATCATAGCGGTAGTACTTGCGAAAAGAAGCTTCTCCCATTGTCAACACCAGGCTGTTAGCACTGCATGCCACCGCAGCGAGAGTATGCGTCAAGCCACGAGGGGAGGGGGATAAGGGTCGCAGTGATCCATCTTTTGCTAAACGAGGCAGAAAGCCATATTGCAACACGGAGAGTCACGGCGGGCGGGCATCCATTGCTGAAACTTTCAGAGCTAATGTCGCAGCTGACGAAACTAACGGAGGAAGCACACAGGAAATGGGGATTTCCTTGCCACACTCCCGCCACTTGACGCAACGAGGGAGCAGCCAAAACCGCGCGCTGCCAGTGACCCGGCACTGCACGGTATGAATGCGCGAACGTCATTAAGCGGCTATAAATACGCAGCCTCAAGCGTCTGCTGCGGCCAGGAATAAATAGCGAGTCGGGAGAAAAACCGAGAGGCACCTCGCCCAACCAGCAAGCGTGCGGGAATAGTTTCTAAAGGTTAATTGCCGAAATGTTGGCAAAACACGAGTGCGGAGACGCTTTGATACACTGTTTACCTCGTTGAATGCAGTCTATTCATCGAAGCGGGCAGCGAGTGAAGCCGATTACAAAAAAAAAAAAAGAAAAATGTATCCAAGGCCCAGCCATGGCCATAGCCAAATGGATTATAGATACAAGGAAAGGAGTTTCGCCCCTCTCCCCTGAAGGTCCTGACGGGACTGTCACGATCATCTCCGAAGTTACACGCCCGTTATTTAGAAAGGCAGAGAAAAAAAACGCCGCTTCCATGATACTGAATAGTTTATGCAAGCGGAATCCTGCAAATGTTTGTCATATCCCCTTTCCGTCGCAGGAAACAATGTTAACGCTTACCTTATAAGTGATTTGTTAAGTACCGCCCGCTTCCCAGACGCTATAAAGGGCCACAGCCATTGCAGTATTGCCCCAATTTTTTTTTTACGCTGTACCAAACAAATTGAGCACTCGATAAAATGAATAGGGAACAAATTTTAAACCAGAAGCTTCGATTTTTTTTTATTCTTTTACAGATGGCTTAAGTTAGCTTTACGAGTATCCACAAGTCGTTTGTGCGGTTTCGGTTATCGTGGCAGCAATACGTAAAATAGGGTTCCAACAGAAAGATCCGATGAAAGAAACTATTTGTGACAACAACACCGCGAAGAGCTAATGAACTATGCGAAGAGATTGCGATTACCGATGCACCAGAAAAAAAAAATACTATACTCCCTATTCAGAACGACTGTTTTTGTTGTTTTTTTTTTGTTTGTTTTCAAGCAATTATAAACGGCGGTTGTCCGGCGTACATTTCAAAAGCAAACGGGACACGTCTCTTCCGGGAATAGCCAGAAATGCACGACGCACTGCACACAGTTCCGTCGCCGACCAATGTTTTGCCGGAGTCCGATTACGACCGCAGCGGGTCGGCCCCGCAGTACACCGGCCAAAAGCGCGCGACGCGACGCGTGAAACAGCTGTGTGCAGCGATCCGCGGCACAATCACCCCCAGCAGCGTGGACCACACATGCGGCAACGACTGGGCACGGCACTCTCCGAATTGTGCACTCTACCGACCTAATGACACCCGCGGACAAAATGACACCCCTGAACGGTGGGACACAAAAACAATAAAGATGGAGAGGGGGATTTTCGCTGCAAAGCACCGGCCGGGTGCTGGAAAAAAAATAAATAAAGATGAGGTAAGCCCCGACGAATGAAGACTTCCTCGTAGGTTACCTTACAGTTAACTGATTTCTACTAGATACCGGCAGGCCTACTAGGTTCTAGGGCGGTTCACCTTTTTTCGGGGGGGCTTACGTTCCATCCTGCACATGCCTCTTCGCCTCTTCGGAATTGTAAATATACGGGGAGAAAGTTACCGATGTCAATACTCTTGGAAATGCTTAACGGAAAAGCGAGCAGGAAGTAAGCGACCCTAATACGACGCCTTCGAACGTCCGTGTAGTAGAGATTGACATCTGTAAGCACAACCGTCCGAAAAAAGAACAAGGAAAAAAAATGGCTGCGGCTTAGCTCAGCTAATCTTGGATATGCAAAGAAAAAAGCTTGGCTTAGTCTGGTTCAGTCTTGGTTTTGCTTGGTTACGCTTTGATGCTGCTGTGTTGCCGAGCATGGCTCATGGCCGTTGGGTCCCGTGCAACGCTCACAGGAGGAGGCCCGCATCCCTTTCATTCACGGCGAACGCGGCGCAAGACGAGTCACGCAGCCAGAGACGACCCAGCGGCGCATGCGTGGGAGGCGGCGGGGTTGGTCGGCTCCCGATCAGCTGAGCGGCCGCAACTAGCGTCACTAAATAAAGGCTTTTAGAGTATCGGCACTATTTTCTCATTGTTATGGACCGCCAGGATTTTCATTGGTCGGTCGGCACCACGTGATATTTTTTTTACATACGGGCGCAGCCATTTTGTTTCTGGCGCCTCTCTTTCTGCTGCGCGGACGCTAGAGCGGCCGGTCACTGCTCATCACAACCGGCGGCGGTTTCGTTGGGGGAAATGGCAACACAGCAAAACAGAAACAAAATGGCCCCCAGACGGTTCTGGGTGCACGAAGCGGTGGTACTCTTAAGCGTAGCTTATTTAGTGACGCTAGCCGCAACCGCGGAGGCCGTTACCGCCGCTAGTTGAGCAGGACGACTGAAAACGGGGCCTTGTGCGCAGCAACGAAACCGGGCCCGGCGAGTAGCGCGATGCGCTTCGAGGAGTGTGTAGCAGGGGGTGTGTCTGCGGTCAAAAGATGAACTTGCGCATCCACGGCGAAAGCGCTGGACGAGAGTAGTAAAGCTTCGCTTTGAAAGACGACCGCTGCGTCGTACCTTGACGGTGGTGCCGTCCATGCGGTTCTCGTCGAACTCCTTGCCCAGCGTGAACTTGAGCTCGGTGGTCTTGAGCATGGTGTGGGTCTTGATGGACCAGTCGTCGCCCTCCGCCTTGATCTCCACCGTCGGCTTGGACGTCTGGCCGAGCTTGCGCCACGCCAGCCCGACGCCTGCATGCAGAAGAGCAAAGAATGACAATAATAAGCAAGGGGGTATATACGACGCGATTTGGGATTGAAAAAAAAAAAACGCACACACGGGTAGGGGGGGGATTGTCTGTCGTTAGCAATAGCTGAATTCGGGGAATACGAGTGGTGCCGCCAGATTACTAGCAAACTGCTCGCGTGAGCACAGCAGGTACTCGTAGATCGACCAGCGCGTTTATTGCTCATTATGCAAATGCCGCGCACGGTGGATTCCGGAATGTGGTAGAAATACAGGCCGACGGATGCAAATACAAAAGCAGGAGACAAATACACCAGTAAACTTTCGACAAGACAGCGTTTGAGAGTACCGAAATTCGCTGGTGCGATACTGTGCTGCTGCGCTGAGTCAACGCGCATGCGCTGAACGCGGAGATGCGCAAGCGTTTGAAAGTTCGCAACCCCCCCCCCCTTCCCCCCAGAGCCCAATCAGGGAGTCAAGGCGGTATTTAAGCCGAGTGACCCCTAACCAATGCATCATTGTGAAAAATTCGAAGCATGTTTTAGAGCGGCAACGGTTTGTTTTTCTTGAGAAAATATTCGGCAGCGCGTGCACTGGCTAAACAAGCAGATTTCAAAAACCGTGGTTTACGCTGCTCCAGCGTGAGAACAGCGTTATGCGACGGAATGGCCTCCAACAGAGGGCGCCACAGGGGCAAGAAAAGCAAACCGACATTTTCAAGAGGTAGTGAATCTGCCCTCCCACAAAAACTGCTCTTATCCGAGTGGTATCCGAGAAGATGATACCACTTGTGTACCGGGCGCAGTCATAACGCGCGGTTTGATTTTGCTGGCAACAATCCCCATATACCAGTTTTAAACATCCTGTTACGGTAGAAACTACTCTGATGTTCCGGCATTCGTGCTGCCGGAACTTTGTTGCTGCGGGTAGTTGGCGGAAATATACGGTAGCGAGCTGGCCGCCACCAGCGGCGGCACTTGCGTTGATACGATCAGTGGACGCGCTTTATCTCAGCGGGCGACGAGGTACCGACAATGACCGATGCACTAAGCTACAATGAGCGTCTGCAGTTGCTATCCCCAGCTATATTTATCGACGGGGGAGTACAACTAAGGCCTTATCTGTTGTGCTTGCCTCAAGCAACGGATAATTCTGGAGGGGCACAGGGCGTTGGCGTCGTCACGAGGAAACTACGGCACCATTGCAAGGCAAAGAGACAAAACGGACCAGACTAATAAGCGTGGCGAGTAAAAAGAAAGAAAAAAAAAACGGTTGCCGAACATTGTAATCAGTTCGTTACGCGCAACGATATCCGAGCGAAGAAAGGAAGCGACCCCTGAGCGTGGTTTTTATAAGGCCAAACTGACAATGGGCCTTTTCCCAGTAGCGCTCTGCGCATGCGCTACTCTCGCTCCCAGCGACCGATCCGCCATTACTGCGGCTGTGTGGCCAATATAAGGCAACAGGCGGCGTTGCTAAAGTTCCCCCGATAAAGCGTTTTCTCCGAACGAGCGTCTTGTGAGCAGTGTGCGGTGGGCGCAATACTGCACCGTCGAAAATGCAAATGGGCTGGTTGACAACAACTCTCACTCAGATAAGGGTACTCGACAGCGCGACCACTAAGGGGTTGTGCATACAAGGCGACGGCGACAGCGACAAGCTCAACAAAGAAAGGTGATTAGTGCGCTTTCTATCAGCGCACTCACGCTAGGGGAAGCGAAGTATGCGATAATCACCAATTCGCGAAATGTGCTGCCAGAAAACGTGACGCAATGGCGGCGCTGCGCTGCAGTTGATGTAGCTAACCAGAGATCCACTCGCGCGTGCGTGACGACGCGTCGTTTTAACAATGATTGTACGCGGAGATGAGGAAAACCTCATCAGACATGTCATGATTGGAGTCGTGGACAGTGGCGAGACCGGATGAAAGCCTAACAGTACAGTAAAAGCAGAAGCCGACACACGTTACCGCTAAACCTCGATCTTACGTATCTCCAGATTTAATAAACTAATTCGGATTTTTCGTGCAGTTTCCCGTAAGCTTGACGAGTTTACCGGTTTCCAGAGCTAACGAAACAGTTGCCGGTTTTCGGTGACTTCGTTAAATGGAGGCTAACCTGTGCGTTAGACAGACAGTTTTATGACATTAGACAGCTTCCATGCACACTGCAGGATGAAAGCGTCTCCAACTGCTCCCATCCATAAATTGGCTGTCGGAATTCATTCTTTGCCACTAATTTCCTTCAGTCACCAGTCCATCAAGTTACCTGTGTTCTACTTTTAGTACAGTCTTTCAGCTTCCACTCCTGTTACCCCAATGGTCCACCGGTGTCGCCAGTTCTCTGCATTACGCATCCAGCCTAATCCTACATTCCTCTCAATTTGAGCTAGGATGTCTGTCCCAGGAGTTCGCTCCCCAGTCCAAGACTGTCGTTTCCCCACCCAAGCGTTGCTCACATTTCCATAGGTCGGTGAAACGACAAAATACTAAGCTTGCTTTCAAGGTTGTTAGCAAGCCCCAAGTTCCTGCTTCTAAATCATCACCGATTGCAAGCAGTGGTTGTGCAATGTTCTTTTAGTGCAGAGATAGCCTACGCTTTCTTACGTCAGAGTGTTCGCCGAATTCAGTACGGCTATACCTACAGGTATATAAATACACGTATTGTCACAAGACTTGTGGGCCCTCGGGAAGGGAGCAGATAGTTAGAGACTGCCTGTGGCGTAGAGCTTGTGACCCACAACCTACACCCCAGACCGCCTCTGAGAGAGGCCGTTGTGAGTTAACTCACAACTTGTGAGGGACCATCAACACCAAGAACTCTAGGATGCAAGACTGGCGCCATGTTTCTCCATCCTGGGGCGGTATTCTCGTAACTGTCCCTTTGGAAAAACGTCCCTTTTGAGTCCCTTTCATCGTGACGTATTTCCGGTTAAGCAGTGGACGTTGGCAGTAGGTTTGCCGCGCTTGCGTTACGTCACTTCCGGTTGTTTGCTTTTAGCCAATCAGGGCTTGCCAAAAGGTACACTTTGGAAAGGGACGCAAAAGGGACAAAAATCGAGAATACCGCCCCTGTACAGATACTGAAATACCCACAGCATAACGCTTTCAACGTAACCACATAACCTAGTCGTATGCGAATTCTCGCGCGCGTTCTTGCGGTCTTTTTATAGAACCCTTCGCTAGGCGGTAACCGAAGCCTCCCGCGGATGCGGCCGTTGAGCCGTCCCGGCCGTGCGAACGTCACGTAGGCCTCCTTGTCTCGTTGGCGGTATCGGTGACGGCGACAGAGTGGGGGGCGTCGTCTTACGTACCGATCGGCACGAGACAATGCAAGGGGCATCGCCGCAAGGACGAAGCCGAGGATGAAGTGTACGCGAGTCACGCTCGACGCGGAAGCAGAAAAACCCCAGACGAAGGAGAAACTTCGGTTAATTCGAAGTGCGGGACAGTGACCACTAAAGATTCGCGTAATTCGCCAGGCCATGTGCTGGATAATTCAGAAAGCGCGACATATAACGACAACTTACCTACGACCGCTCGGCACTGAGGGATCGTGAATACCGCAAGCGTGGTTGAATAAACATACTGCATTGCTCCAACGATACCAATTTCCGGGCAAACTTCAAACAAATAACCTTGATAGTACAAAAAATAACAAATGAAGCAGTGACGTCATAAAGACCAGCTAGGTCTTTATGACGTCACAGGGCCTGTTTGTACGAATGGCGGCCGCCGATCTGATCCACCGCCAAGAAACATCACTGCGCCATTGTGGTGAGAATCTAGTTCCGCTCAATCGCATCGCTTGAATGCTAACGTTTAGTTAACATACCGATAACTGTTTTTGTGTTTCCCTTTGGTACGCGCTGCCGCCGGCGTGTCGCGCGAAATTTGAGTTGCGATTTTTTTTTTCTGCTTAAAGAACGCATTTCTCTTTTTTTATTGGCTGGAAGAAGCTGTGCGAGTTATCAAAAGCCAGTTCCATCAAAATAAACCAGGTTGTATTTTGTCTTAAAAGCTTCTTCAACGAGACGATCGGTGTTCATTTGAACCGAAAGTTAAAGATCGAGTAAGTAGTTAGAGCACGCCCTTCGAATTCATTGGCGACCACAAAGCGCGAGCAAGACGCACCCACGAGGGGGCCCGTGGTAGCCCCATGATCGAAACACCATGCACTCGGTTCAGCGTAGCAGAGAAAACACCAAACGCCAAAACGTGGTTAATGACGGCCACCAGCTGCTCAAGCGGCAACTCAGCTGCCTCGGAGCAGCCCGCACAATTGGACGAGACCTCGGCGGGTTGGGATGCGCTTTTTCGGGTGGGAATTTCTTTTTCTGTTACTTTTCCTGTCCAACGTGAGATGACATTTATTACCACACTTAGGGACTGGCCTCGAAGATACGATTCCGGCGAAAAAGCGTGAATATTCCTACTTTCCAATACGAATACAACGTACTTCTCAGTGTTCGATCCGTATTCGATTCAAGCATCCGACACTCGAAATCTGCGAATACTCGGTGTCGGCCCAATATAGAGTTGCTTAACCCGCCCTGTAGCTGGCAGCAAAATTGATTGATTATGAGGTTTAACGCACCGACAATGCACAGGGGATGAGGCGCGCCGTAGAGGAGGGCTCCGGATTAAATTCAACCACCTAACGCGCGTCCGGAATCTGGAACACACGGGCGTTTCGCTTTTTGCTTCCACCAGAAAAGGAGGCCGCCACGGCCGGAAATCGAACCTGCATCATTGGGCTCAGCAGCACCACTGAGCCACCGCGACGGGTTCAAATGGCTGCTAAACAGCTCGAGATGACTACATCGCCTGAGACTGAATCATGCCAGCGTCACGCATCGCTGACGTACAAAACATACGCCGGTTAGTCTAGTTAGTGCATCTTTCCTCCTCCGTTCAGTCGCATTGCAAGAGTAAAAAAAAAATACTATACACACGTCTGTATTGGATATTTCGTCTTCGAATATTCGCGCTAAATTCGAAAATTTCGTCTGTAGAGAACTGCGGAATGTGTCGGTTGCGAAAACTGCCCGGCAATAGCACGCGCCGTCTTGGGGGTCTCGCTAGCAAGGATGCGCGAACATTCTGGGTTTCAGCGCATACACTAAAAACAAAGCAACATTGGCTATTCTACAAGGAAAAGGGACCGCCTGGACAGCCGCTTCCGGAAGAAGGAAGTAGACTATGTGCAGCACGAGGCGTGGCATGCCACTCCAGCATGGAAGGCGGCAGATATCTGGCGTGGCAAACAGGCGCGCAAGCTTAGATCATCCCAGGCGACCACACGGATGCCGCGTGTCAAAAAGCGCTAGGCTTTACCTCGGTACTTACGGGCCCCGCGTACCTGTCATGAAGGCGCGCGCCTCGCGGATCTGACGTCATCGCACGCCAGTCGGCGAATGTCAGTGCCTCGGCAGTCTAAACTTAGCGTATACGCACTGACTGCGCGCGCGGCCTTGTTTATATGCACGCAGAAGCGCCGACGTACACGTGCGTAGAGGTGTTGGACGACAGTGGCTCGGCGACGGACAATAAGCATTGTGCGCAGGCAACCGCCCGTAGTGCTTGAAGCTGCTGCTGCTAAAGACCACGCCGCTACACGGCGCGCATACTCACCGAGCCGAGTACAGTGTAAAGATTTGAAGGCGTAGACACATACCTTAATAAGGAGAATTTTGTTGTTTCGGTGATCACGGCAACAGCGATCGAAAGGGGAGCTGGGAATTTGGCAAGCCAGGACGCAGTGACGGAGTCATCAGAACCGGCTCAACGAGTTAACAGGTTGCACACGAGGATCACCGGATTCGGATAAACTTCTGAGCAGACGGATTCGCCCCACCCCGTCAACCCACTTCCTTACTTTCCATTGCCAACCACCGCCAAATACCGACACGTCTAATCAGCTCTTCTGGGAATTACACTCTGGCTTCCAATGTATACAACCTCACGTTACAATCACAGCAGCAGCAGCCGCAGCAGCGACATATCGAACACAAGCCGCCTCCGTGGCCCGAAGCAGGAGGGCGCGAAGCGGCGAGTTCAATGGAGAGCGGCTGCAACTTGACGGCGCTAGACAGGCCATATCTGACGGGCTTGATGAATTAGGCTGCGGCCGCGACACCCGGAGCGCAGGTGCGACGGGCGAGTGCACACGCGACTGCAACGCCAACAGACGATGAGGAAATGGAAGGCGAAGCGCACGCGCAAAATTAAACGCGTTCGAGTTCGTTGCCCCAAGGCATTGCGTGGGTGATGCCTCGGCCCCGTGAGTGTTAATACGAGAGCAAATGTTTACAAATGAGGAGGAGCCCAGAGCAGCGTACGCATGTTGGCTCATGCGGCATACAGGTGCGCCGACGGTAGCCCAGGTGACTGGGGACGAAGGTGCAGTAGGAAAAGTGCTGCACGTTCTTTGCATGCACTAACACGCGCGTTCTGAAGCCGCATGCTGTGCAGCTGACAGGCACTTGGGCAGTCGGAGGAGGGAATGGCACCGTTTGCCGAGACACACACAAAAAAAAATTCCCCCGCATTTCCCCGAGGGGGAGAATGTGAAAGTGCGAATGCACGGTTGTCGGCCCGCTTGCGGCGCTTGCGCTCGGCCCCCGCAGCCCACCGCCTCGCCGCCTTCTCTTCCATCTCTTCCATCGGGTTTGTAGTATCACGTGTACACCACGCCGTTATCAAGCCGCTATAACGCCGCTGAGTCGCCAACGCACGCCGCTGACGACGTAGTTTGAATGCGTTAAAGATATAAGGCGCGTCACTAACACTGATATCAGCGTCGCGTCCGTGGCTTGGTCGGTAGAGCGTCGCGCTGCGGCCGCAAAGTCCTCGGATCGAAACCTGGCGCCGGATGCTGTTTCTTTTTTAAATATAGAGGAGCACTGCGGACGCCGCCGCCGCCGGCGGTGGATGGTTTGGGGTCGCTTATAAAGTGCAATCGCACTTAAAAAGAAAACCAAACATGCCACGGTGAAGCCTGCCACGTAGATTTATGCATATATCTCGAACTATACAGCTCGAGCTTCTGGAGAAATCGTAATCCTGCCCCTCTACGCCTGAGTAAAGGCGGGAGACACTTTGAAACGATGACCGCGCACGGACAGTGGGGCAGTGCGAGAGGAATGCGTCCATATTCAGTGCTAGAACCTGCCTAATTCACCTGCACGATGTGCAGCATTTATTTGTATATATGCGCTTCCCTATCGTTCATCGCCCCACACTATCTCCTAAACACACGCGTTGCTGCCAAGCAGGCCAGCCGGGATGCCTCGGGTGAGAATTCATAATCGCGCTCACGTGCCGCACGTCGCTGTACACTTACTGTAACACCTGCCGAGTAGCCCACCGCCACGCTTTCGCAAAGATATATGGGACAGGGCACCCGCAACCCTTCTGCAAGGAACCCCTGGCCTTGTAAGATGACTGGAGGCACCGCTGAGCCGTGGTGAGCCGTTCTGAGCTAGGGTCTTCTTCAGGCACTCCCGCTGACCGCTGTATACCGGCGACCTTTGCCGAGGAGAGCTAGCACCAGTCGGTGATAATCCTTATGCGTAAATGACTTGGTCTTAGGAGAACGCCCTCCACAGGAACCGGTATACCGTCGCCTGGCCTGAACTGTTACGACTGGCAAATAAAACGATTTTTTTTTTTCAGAACCATTGCTTCCGCCTACGCCTCTTAACGTTAGGAGGAAGACCGAAATGCTTAGGTGTGCACAGCCGTAGCTCTCCGCAAGACTGTCGCCACTCCAAAAATATTCGGAAGACGCTTGAGGAGGGTGGCTTACCAGTTGTCAATGCAAAATCGTTAATGCCGAATCAACGCCCCTCCACCGCCAGAGCGCCCCGTCTAACCGGTGACTGCTGCACCTCTGGTCGAGGGGAGTAGAGGTTCCAGAGTGACAAACTGAGCGCTACGCGTACTGAAGTCAGAGTGGCTGCCGCTGCACATGCCCGGGTGGTGCCTCAGCGGGGGCGCGCGGATTTCCCTTTGCGTCTCGTTTTAAAGGCACGTGCTATTGGGTCACATGACGAGTAGCGACCAATTGAGAATTCAGGTGCCGTTTCGCTGGTACAGACAACGCCAAAGCCGCCAGCCCTTTTTCATTGTGTGCGCCATTTATTGCCGTCACGTCAACAGTCACTCGCAATGCTCCCAATCCTCCACCCGAAAGACTACTCTCGGCAAATCCGGAATGCGACGGCTTAGAGAAAACGAAAGCGACGAACGATCCTAAGCAGACGCGCAGCAGCTCTCGATCTTCGCAAACGGACCGACTGCCGCCACGCAAGTGCGCACTGGTGGTTCCTCCGAGCCGTTTCTCTTCCCACCACTAATTCGCGTTTCCGCTCAGCTCAATTAGGAGTGCGCCGCAAGGGGCCCGCGCGCTTGCACAAGGGGACAGCGTTGAGGAAGGCCTGGCGGGGGGTGCAACCCGCCGAAACGGGGCCACGTCGGCGGATAGCAGACGCGCAAATACGGCACGCCTCGGCAGGAATGTGGGCAATGCGCGACTGTGCACACTCAAAACACGACGAACGACGACAGGAGGGAAAGGGGGGGCCGGTTAATGACCGCCGCGCAAGCCCCTGCAGGGTTGTTGTTGCGCAAGGGCGAAGAAAGGCGTTCCGCAAACCGCCGTACCGCCGCTGCTTCTGTTGCTGCTGCAGCTACTGCCGTCACGCTCTCGTCGCGGTCTACCCATTCATTCCGTCGCCCGTTGCATGGCGAACTTGCGTCACACGGGGGTGAGTAGGTGGAGCGGGGTGTCCGGCGCGGGAAATCGGACTTCCTGCATCCGCTGCCCGAGAGACGGAGGGCACGCGCTACCAAGCGGCGTATTCGCTTTCTGTGCCACGTTCGCATGGCGTATACGAGTACGAAGGGCCGCTGTCGGGCAACGTGCCTAGCAGTTTTGGTACTTCCAGCCTGATCCACCCGCCTACCCCGAGCGGGACTTGAAGAAAACTCCGGCGCCGTTTTAAAGTCTCAGCCCACCCCCTTCACCTCGAACATTTTTTAACAAGTTTGTTGCAGCAGTTTTCAGTGGTAACGAAGTTGAACTCGCTGTTACGCAGACGGCATCCGCATCGAAGCATTTTCACCAATCTTGTTTAAAGTTGGGCACTCGCGCGTCCGCAAAACAGGCGTTTTTGTATCAACGAGGACTTGATGGGAGAGAAAATGTCTGTCAGGGGCATCGGTCTCCAAGAGTGCACGCGGCTGATTTTCATTTTTTGGAGACGGGGCGGGAGCTGCTCGCATTGTGACATGGGGTGCCTACAGTTTTGTAGCTTCCGCTATTTTGACAGCAGTCGCTGAGGGTGCCGGAGCTCCCCGTGATGTTCCGCTCTTAAAGGAGCCATGAAGAGAAAATGCAACTTCGTTTAATTTAACAGAACTAGGATTCAGTATCTCACTCAGCTCCATTACAGACCCAAAAGATGTTTTTTAACGAAAAAAAAAGCAAGAAGTATTTAAAAACTTTCAAATTTTGTGCCACAGTGACGTGTTATGAGCAAGAATGACGTCATACGGGCCAACAATAAAACAATTTTCAGTGCGTTAACTGCACGTTAGCATTAAAGTGATGCGGTCAAATGGAACCAGAGGCCCCATTACAGACGTCGAGTCATGTGTCATCGCGACAGGTCACTTAGGCGGCCGCCAATCGCACAAACAAGCTTCCGTGACATCATAGAAAAGTTGCGGGAAATTGGCTAGGAGGTCGCGACTGCTTCACACGTTTTCTTTAATATCTCCGTTATTTGTTCGAAGATTGCGATGATATTGGCATCATTGTTATCGGGACTAAGCAGTCTTTCTAATAAGCCCAACTTGTATTTTGTCTTCATGGCTCCTTTAAGAAGACCTGCTTCCCAGCGTGACTTCACTGAGGAAGTAAAGGTGGCGTCGGTATAGGGAGTGACGTCGGAATAGTAGCGGCTGCAGAGGTGTAGGCGTTCCGCCTACTGAAGAACACGCCTACTGCTGAGCCCTGCCAATACACAAACTATAGCCAGTTCCTCACTTGTTAAATCTGCCGAAACAGCGAAGCTGACTCAACGCCAGTCGCCGCGGTGTGTACACTCATGGACATATAACACGTGAACACGAAAATACGTATAACACGACAGGGGTGGAACAGGGTCCAAGAGTTTGGGAGCAGTCCTGGGAGCAGGCAAAAGTGCCTTTTGTAGCAGGCTTGGAGCAGCCAGAATTGCCATTTTTGGAGCAGGTTTGGAGCAGCCAGAATTGCTGTTTGGAGGAGATGTAACACCATTTCACAGCATTATGGTGCCTGTATGCCACGGAGGCGTTGAAACAGAGACGACCAGACCACGTAGCAAGCCGGTTTATTCCGAACGCCGTGGGGTCTCTATCTACTGATGCCAGGGGCGCGCGAGCCCTCCGGCGGGTGAGCGCGCCCGTGGGTCTGCGTCACGCTGCTGCCGCTGGCACTGTGGCTTGCCGTTACAAGTTCTTGTACTATATCTGGAGGTTTACAAATGCGGAGTAATCTACCTTCAGCCCCAGCGAGTTGGTTGCATTATTACTGTTGGAAGGCCAAACTAAAGTAAATCTGGACGTTTCCACGCGGCGCTTCTCGGACCAGATCCGTACGTAACAGGCGCTCCCGGCATTGCCGTTTACGGAGTGTTTCGTCGTTTTTTAGTGCGATTTCAGCGCGTAAATAGTTGAGGTAAATGACTCCAAGCGTTGCGGCACCAGGCAAAAAGACGTTGTGGCAGAATTGCAGTCATTAACGGCAGCGAAAACGCACCCGAATTAAAAATACTGCGGCGGCGAATGCGCGCCTGCAAAACGAAAAAAACAAAATGGCGTCTCAACCGCACCGGCCAATCAGAGACGCGGAAAGGGGGCCTCGATCGCGCGTGCTCCTGCGGCTTGGAAACAATCTTCGCTAAATCGGCGGTAACGTTCGTTCTCCTCATGGGACGCCATTTTGAGATAGCACAAAATACGCAAAATGAAAGCCGCTACAAGGCTAGCGCAAGATGGCCACCGCCGGCAGTCTGCTTCAAGTGTGGCGCACGCGCGAAGTTCAATCTTAGCCCTATTCTCAACGTTTTGCGGCTCCCGCTGCGTTTACAAAGCCGATTTTAAGATATTTTCGGACCAATTCAGCGGTGAAACTTTTAGAATAGGTGCTTGAAAGTATATAGACTTCAAAAATGCGTTTTTCCCAAAATGCATTTTTTCGCGATTTTTGACCATTTTAAGACCCGCGTCCCATTCAAGCGGGTTTGGCGCAACAGGGGCGGTTTGGCGCAGGATGGCGCAGCTAAACACGTTTGGCGCTCAATGGCGCAGCTGTTCCACCCCTGACACGTGAACACGAAAATACGAACCAGAGTACACAAATAGCGCGATTTCTTTCCATGCAAGCCAAATTGGTGCGTGGCATAATTGCAGTAACAAAATTGGAAAACGTGGTTGTCTAAGCAGAACAATTGCGCGCCATTATTGGAGCTCCACGGACGGTATTTTTCAATTCTGTGCGTTCTGTTTCATATTGTCTCGTTCGGATTTCATTTGTCCATGCCTGTACATACTCGAAGCTCACCAACGGAGATATAATAGTTCATCGGTGCATATAATAGGGAGTGGACGCGCGCCGCGCACCCGGGTGCACGAGCCGAGATCGCGCACTGGACGGCCGTCGAGACGGCGGCGCCATCTGTCGGCCCAGTGGGATGCGTTTGTCTGACGTGACGGGCATCATCAACGGACACTGCGAACCCCTAAACAGCTCCGCTCTTAAAAGCCTACGCCTGATGTGAACGCAACAGTTTTAGCCTTAATTGAGCTGACAGCGATGATGAATGGCGGACAAAACTGGTTAGCATTGTGACTACTGGATCGCCTACAGTACACCATGCGGAACGAAGCCCTAACGCTTTTCACCCAAATTAAACGACGCGTCGCCGACTTTAATGCCCCGCAGGCAGGCAATCGCAGGCTTGACAGAAACACCGTTTAAAGGTTCGGGAAAAAGTAGCGATCATAAGTCCTTGGACTGTTTCAAGTCGTCGCGGTCGGATCAAAACACGCTGAACCTATTGTTATTGAGTATGCGTTTCTTTTTCAGGAATCGCGCACGCCTTCAATAGTTCGGTGCCACAGAGACTAACGAGCCGCTTCCCTCTCCATTCAAACGATTGGCACACGTGACCAGGGTGGTATTTCCGCCGGCGCCCCGCCACCTGGTTTTGTATGATGCAAGAAAGCGGTGGACGTTGCGAAAATCTCAGCGTCGAACACTAATTATAGATAGAAACGCCGACAGTTTCGCAACATGCCCAGCGGAAAGCAGCCGGCAGTACCCGGTTGCGTCGTCACGTGTAAAGCAGTTAGAGATGAGAGACACTAAGGGCCGCCACACCGTCAATGGCGCATCTCAGTTCGACGCTGGGAAAGAATGTGCTTGGGGCATTGAATGCAAGCGTAGCTATCTGCAAATCTGCCTGCAAATGGGCCTGAAATTTTGAATTTAGAAATACTCGTTTAAAGTTTACTCGCTAAGGAAATGACAAGCAAATATGTAGAGTTTATCTTTTGTTCTCGCGCACTGCGCATGCGCACACGTAGTAAAGGACAAGCTCAGCGCGAACAGAAAAAATATGAACACGGCCCCACTCTCGCGAAACCCCTTTAATGCAACGAAATTATCGCATTCCTTCTACAGTCGTTAAGTGCAATAACCCTGTGTAGACATAGTCGCAGTACGCCATCGCAGTACCCAGCATAGCCGTGCCGTGCCTATACGATCACAATACAATAGTTGCACTGCAGCAATTGAGACTGGAGCTGACAACCGACACACCTTGCAAGAATGAACGCGAATTTCGCGTTAGTTGACATGGGTGACCCTTGTGCACGGTTCGCCTCCGCGTTTTCGCAGGTAGTTACGGAACTATAAATGATCCATGTGGCCACACCTTTGTTGACAGTCAAAGACCCCCCCCCCTTTTTTTTTTTTTGCCGACTACACACTAACATCACGCGGTGCGTTCAGCAACATGCCAGCCCTTTCGCAGCCCCAGCAGAAAATTAAATTAGGGGGGGGGGGGGGGGGGTTCTTAAAAGCAGAGGCGCTTGTAACTGAGGAAGAAAGTTGCGGGCGATCATCTCGATTGATACGATGGGGTCTGCGCTAACCATGAGGTACTCTTTCCTCCATGGCGCTTCTAGTGCACTTACGGTTGTGACAGATTTCTCCATCCAACCCCTCCTCTCCCGTCACCCTCTTCGCAGATTTTTTTTTTTCATCCTGTGCACTTACGTAAAGGCTTCAAACTGAAGACAGCGGACACCGATGACAGGTGATGACAACTACCGCAAGCGCAGTGACCAGTTATCAGATCAATACGGGGCGCACAATCTATTCGGCCGTTCCAACTATCGTTTTGTTACGCGTTGAAGTTTCCGGCGACAATAATGGCCAAAGAAAGGGCGCTAGCACCCATAAGCATGAGGTAAAGCACGTGGAAGCCAGAAACGGCAACACGCCCTACTTGTGGCAGCAGCACGTGAAGCCGCGGTGGAACAACGGTACCTGGACGTCCTTGAACGCGCCGACTAATCTACACCGGACCCACTCCACGCCAGCAGCGACCGCTTGCGAGCTCGGGAGGGCGCCTGCGCGGGTCTCTCCAACTCCGCTCACGGGCATCACGCTCCTCGCCCCAGGTACTTCGTTAGAAGACTTTTTCAATGAGAACACGGAGTCATGGGCTCAACATTTTTTTTCGGAGGGGCTTTTTCTGCGACCCCCGGGCCGACTGGAGTGCAGCGAACGTTAAACAATAACCCCCCGATGGCTATTGGGCCCAACAGAGTGAGGATTCCAGGCACAACCAGACAGCAGCCGGCGGTACGTGGCTGTCGACTAAAGCAGCCAAACAGAAGCGGAGAAAATACACGAGCAAGCAATGATTCCGGGTGTACTTCGCATTTGGCTGTCCTAAATCGTGAACGACCAGTGTGCCAACCAGGAAAAAAAAAAAAATTGTAACGGACTTTGGTTCCGGTGAATTGCGCCGGTGGCTCGATAGCCGCAATGATCACGATGCGGCAGCAGACAGGATAGGAACGGCTTCCGATCAAATCACACGCTAAGTGTAGTCCATCGAATGTGGCGCTACGGCTCGTGCATGGAGTAGACGGTTATAAAATCGCGATCTTCATCCACTTACAGAACTACTTTTCTCAACAGCGGCAGATATCTACCCTAGCTAGTTTATCAAGACGCACCAACAACCGTAGTGCCAAACGCTCGCGACCTTCTATGTGAAGTCGTTTGACGTATGCGCCCTTTTCTACGTCGGACCTGCGTACAGGCATTGGCCTGATCATCGAAGAGAACGCTTGAAACACAAAGGGCGGGGTCGGTGCGACTGGAAAACGCCTGTGGGATGTCCTTTCATATTTTGTGCAACTTATGCTACTTCTTGAGGGCCGCCGCGTTAACACCTGTAAAATGGCTCTGATCAGTGCCAGTTAGCACATATTCGGATGGGAATCAGCTTGAACTGCTGAGCACGAGGTCGCGGGTTCGTTTCCCGGCCGCGGCGGCCGCTTTTCTGATGGAGGCGAAAAGCAAAAACGCCCGTGTGTGCGAGATTTCGGCGCACGTTAAAGATCCCCAGGTGGTCAAAATTAATCCGGAGCCCTCCACTACGGCGCGCCTCATCGCCTGCGTTGCGTCGGCGCGTTAAACCCCACAATCAATCAATCAATCAGCTTGAACTTTATGTACACTAAAAAGTACAGAAGTCGAGGACACCGCTAACAACCGATTTTCTACTGATGTTTTCATGTAGTAGATGTAGGCGGATGTAGTATATATAAAATTATTTCGGGAGGCCATTGATAGCATAGACTGCTGCACAGAAGTTCAAGCCGATTCCCGTCCGACAGCAGGCTGCGACGACGACAAGCACAACGGGGGCGGAAATCAGCCGCAGCGCGGTGGGGGGCGTGATGGCAGCCGGCGTCAACCATCACCGCGGCGGCGATACCGAGACGGCCGGGGCTGCCACGTTCAACGCATATGGGAACTGCGGCGTGTGCAGCCAGCCTACGGCCATGCCCGACGCGCCCGAAAGCGCGGCGAAAGCCCTTTCGATTACCGGAGCTAACGACCACCGCCCGGTTGGAACGATCCCTGCGTCCAGCAAAACAGGTTCCGCAGACTAGACGAAAAAGAGAATAAAGTGCACAAGACTGCCCAGAGCCGTTACGGATGGCCCAGTGAGCTTGTGCCGCTTGGAAGCGGCGCTGGAGAAAGCGCCGGTATCGCGTGATTCGCGTTTTCCCGCCTCCCCGATCGATTGATTTCGCAGAGGGGAAAAAGACGCCGTTCCCGAGTCGGCGCACGCCGGCGAAGATGCCGGTACGGCTCACAAGCCGGCAGACACGTAGGCGACGACGATTTGAATATTTAACTTACGTGAACAACGAGCGGTCCCCATCTAGCCACACACAGCATAGGGTTAAAGATCGCACCGCGCAGTTTTGTTTTTTTGTTGCTAGTATTCGAGGCGACATTCGTCTTACCGGCATCGCGTGGCACGATCGACAGCGCACCGGGCACGTGAGACGCCGGCGGTGGCGTGATCCGGTCGCTGTTCCGTTCTATGATAGCACCGACGATCGTAGGAAAGAAACTATAAGCGGCTAAGAAAATAACCCCTCTAGTTATTTCTCTTTTTTTGCCGCTTTTTTTTTTTTTTTTTTTCAACTCCGTCTCTAAAAGGCGAACGCACGACGACAGATTGCGGTGTGCAGGCAGGCAGAACTCACCGAGCGCCTTGAGGAACTCGTCGAAGTTCTCGCTCTCGGAGAGCTTCCACTTGCCGATAAACGCTGCTGCCATGATTCCTGCGGAATAAGCCGACGACGCACTGGCGGGGGTTGTGACGACGAGTGACTGACTGGCTCACGACGCCCGGCAAGAATGGCTTTTTGATGATGATCGCCGCCGACTCTCGCTCACCACCAGACGGCGGGAGGGGAGAGTGGGAAAGGGAAACTGCGCGCGCAAATTGGAAGATGAGAGAGCGAACAAATCACGCGCGCACACGGGAAGGGAGAAATGTTGGACGGAAGAGAACCGCTGCTTCAAGCGTCCTCTTCTTCGGACTTATCTTTCACAATGTCCTCGCGCTGGGTCGTTCCCACTCTCCAGCTTTTTTGCCCTTTTCTGTTGCGTCTGCTTGATTGTCGCTAATTGCACGCGGCTAAAAGCACTAAAAGCAACACCCCGTCAGCAAACATACATAAAGGAAAACAAAAGTTTCTCCGTGTGAGTAAGGCACCTAGCTTTGGAAGCAAAGCGCTGTCAGGATCAAATTTCAAGTGGTTGATAAATTGCAGTTGACTGATTAGTTAAGTAGAGGTCACTCGACAAAAATAACGCGAAAACAAAAAGAAAGGCGTTGGACAGCGCTGACGCTCTGAGCGCCGTCTGGTTTTTAGGAAGAGACATAAGAAGTAAACGATTTTTGTTAAAATACATAAAAAGATACATATTTCAATAACGAATAAAATTAATCTCTATCTTAAGTAATTTCAAATTTTAGAATATCTTTATTTATTTAATATGACAAAAGAGGGCTCTTTGGAGCGTCGTCGCTTGCTTTGTTCTTTATCTTCGCGTTCTCGCAAGTATCGCTGGCGCAGGTTTCAGGCTGTTCTTCGAGGTGCACTGAGAATCGCTAACGGTAAGAATTCGGCTTCCGTGAAACTATTTCGTTGGTGTCTTTAGGCGCATATTAGGGCACTGGTGCTCGTTTTTGTTGCTATGCTTATTGTTAACAGTCTCACTACGAGTGTAAAGGCGATTACATAGGAAGTGTTAAGCCTAATCTGTTCCGGGCTGTTTTCACTACGCTCTCTGTTAGGTCAATATTTTTTAGTACTGCTTGCTTCTCTCGCGTTTTCTCTTATTGCATCTTGCGAAAGGCTTCGTGCGTTTGTCCGCTACGAAGTTAATTCTTTGTTATTTCTCTTTTTCTTTCCAGCAATGACGCGCAACTCTCCTTCGAAGTCGGACCGATCGTCGCCACCCAGCTCCTACAACAGGACGGTAGGCCTCTCTCCTCACGGAACTCCATCTCTTTTGATTTCTGCCTGCCTTTCTCTGCCTGTTTTTCTCATGTTACATGCACTTCTTCGAAGGACTTGGTTTTAGTTTACCCCCGAAGTTCAGGCGCCGCCGCGTCTCGGCTATTTTGAAAGCGTCGTGTTTGTTTTGCTTGTTGTTGACCGCGCGTTTTCGCTTTCATTTAAGTAAAAAAAAAAAAAAAATAGAGAGCAGGAGCTCTGAAACTATTGTACGACTGCCGAGTGTTTTAAGGCGCAAGCAGTCCTAGCAAAGGCGCGGCCTGCCAGATTTTTTTTCGTCGCGATATTGCTGTGAATAGCTGTTTAAAGGAGCCATGAAGAGAAAACACAAGTTTGGTTCATTCGAAAGATTGTCTCGTTAGAACCATAACGACACCACTTATAACGCAAACTTCGCTCAAATAAGCTACATAATTAGGAAAAACGGGAATGGTCATGCGACCCACCAGCTCATTTCCCGCAACAGAACCTATGCCGTCACATGGGCTAAGCTCTGCGATTGGCGGAGGCCGGCAAAAGCAAACGCATGTTAGGCAGGGCTTACAGTTTGCATAGCGAGCTAAATGCCCGTGAAACATACTGCACATTCTTTTTATGACAAAGAACGGTGGAGTAAACGGTTGAAGTTCCGAACGAACACACAAGCGTGTGCGCCAATGCGTACGAAACAACCGCCTGGCCGAGCTCGACATCTCGCCGTCGCGCAGACGAATTTTCGGGTTCGAGGCGCTCTGACCTTGGAGGAAAAATGCCGTAAACACCGCGCATTGACGCTCGTATCTTTCTGGTCGAAGCAGAGAGCTCGCGCGAACGGCTTTCCATACACGACACCGGCCAACTGGCATAAGCGATACTGCTACTGAAGTTGAACTATTATTAACCGTAATAAAAATACGGCACATACGTACCAGTCTGTATTCGTCCGTGGCGACGGCGCTGACGAGGCAGCGGTGCCGACGGCAGGGCGTTCGTCTGTTGTGGCTATCGCGGAATGGTCGCTTTCCCGTCCACCGCGTATCCCACAACTCTTGCCGCTCGTGCACTTAGAAGCGTTGAGCGTTCAAGTGGTGTGAGGTTGTTAAATGCAAGCCCGAGCTCCTCGGCGAGAGTTTTGTTCTCCGGATCAGGCGATTCCATGACTAGGGCTGCGGGTGCACTAGGTTTTACTAGCATTTTTAAAATGGCCGCCGTCTCGGTCGACTCCCGCGTGTGGGTGCTATATGGAGTCGACATACTAAGTATCTGTTTCATGGACCGGCCCGTGTGACACCATTGCTCACGTCACCAAATGTGCAATTTTAGCGGGAGATTTAAAATTTTGGCTTAAATTGCCTTATTTCTCAGTGAATAAAGCATCATTTGCTTCCGGGAAAGCGCTTGGGGTACTATGAAACACCTAATCTTTCGAATAAAACAAACTTTTGTTTTCTCTTCATGGCTCCTTTAAACAACACGCCATGGCGTGCGTTTGTGCAACGGTCTCCCGCTTAGAGTGTGGAGTTGGTTTTTGCCCGCAGAAATGTTTTGAGAACGAAGTTAAAAAAAAGAGATATCCGTCGTGATGTTTTATTTCCCGGGGTATTAACACGTCTTGTATGACCATTGCTACCCAAGAAACATCTTGAGATTGGCACCGTCATACTGTCGACCACAGGCGGCTGACATCTTCGAGCCTAGAGGGGCGAAGGTACGTAGCGCCACTCATGGTAACCAGTACTCTTCATATCCTTCTTTGTAGCCTTTTATCTTACCATCTACCTTTGTCGTCACATTCATGCCTCTATTCAAATTAGTATGCATACGCAGCAACTTAGGAGGGGCGGGGGGGTCACGAAGCGAGAGCATGCTGAAAGGATTTACGTTGGGCAAAGTATTGTCCAGTGGGATGTACTGATATCACTGCATGTTCAGATTAATGGTTTCCCATCTCAAATAAGACCATTGCGAGCAATACTGCGTTTGCTCCCTAATACCTGTGCCGCACGTTCACAAAAAATGACATTAAGTGCTTAATGCCGTAAGTTTTAATGCCATTAATTCCCTGCTACACGCAAAAATCTAATGCCATTTGCTCTAATGTCATGTTGGTTTAAGGAGTTCTGCACAACTCATTCGCCTTCACAAACGCCTTAAATCTGCCTACTCTTGAGCGCGATGGGCGCCAATTGAAACCAACGAAACTCTCAGCACCATAGTGTTGACACAGAAAGGTAGCTGAACTTCGAAATGATTTTTTGTGCACTCTTGGTTGCGAATTTCTGAAGATGTTCACTAAGACAGCGGCAAAAGGCAAAACATCGCTACCGCTGGCAGACGACGGCAGCCGCTGAAGCCGCTTTTAGAAATGGCTCACACTATTTTTTAGAAAACACTATTCCTCATAGTGTTTTCTTTCAGAGTAAACATTTTTAACCCTTGTAAGATGTTTTTCTCTACATTTTCTAAAATATGAGTGAATTTTTTTGTCATTATCACCATCATGCATAACACATTTAATGCCTTTGCACTTTCGCGTGTAGCACGGCCCACCCAAATTCTGTCATTCAATATCTTAAGGCCTTAAACACTTAATGTCTTTTTACGTGTACGTGTGACACGGGTACAACTTGGGTGTGATGTGAGTACATGCGTGCAGATGGCCGTCGGAACTAAACAGCAATAGAGTGCAGCCAAAGTGGGAACTTGTAAAATGGATCTGTAGTTTGCAGAAAAAAAAAAGAAATGTCAAATTACGCTTCCAGGCAATTTCTTTAAGGGTGTTTGATGGTTTAATTGTAAAAAAAATTGTCAGGATTTGAATGTTGTTCTTTAGTGTAAAACTGAACAATGATTGCAGTAGCACAACTCCAACATGGCAAATGAATGCTAAAATTTTTCAACCACGCTTGCAATTGTGGTGGAGCACGCCATTTGAAGTTCGTCGTTTGAGTCCGTGATGTTTGTCTCTGTGGGTTTGAAATAACAGTGGAGCACAGGCATACAGGTGCTTTCACTTCCCAACTGTTATGTAAGTGTTTCAACATCAATTTTGAGGGCACCACGTGATTAATTACTAACAGTAGCACACAGTTTCGCTAGACAAGGACAGGTACTAAATCAGGCCACTTTAAAAGCCATGCGTGCTTGTTGAAAACCACGCCCAAACATTGTTTTACTAAATGCACCAATGCTCTACAACACACCCATCTCTGTTGCTTCACCCTAATATATGTAGCCTTCCATAGTAAAAAGTTTTGGCAAGGGTAGAGCTTCAGTAAAATACTTTTGCGCAATTGTTACAGTTGGCCTGAAATGGGGATTTGGAAGATGTGCAGTTAGTTGCACTTGCATGATTAGTCTTTATGCAATACGACTCTTAAATGAGATGGCATTCGTGTCGTGTAAAGTCGACGTAGTGGGATCTAAAGAGCTAAACTTTATAGCATGATGCTTCATGCTATTCGAAAGCCGGAAAATCGTAATCTCTTTTTGTTTGCCGTTGAGAAGGACGGAGAAACAGCGGATCCACACAAGCTGTAACCGCAGTGCCGTGAAATCTGGCCTCGGTCGTTAAGTGTGTGCTCAAAAGAAACTTCAATTAAACACGGGGGATGCCATTGTGTGGGCACTTGGAGTGAGGCTTTTCTAGTGAAGGCGTCACAGCTGCAATCCAAGGGAGACGGCAGCTGGGGAAATCGGTTTGTAACAGTGACTTGGCTCTGTGCCGGGGACGCATCGTCGTTGTGTGGCCGCCATTTCTCGTGGAAGCGGTGGCGGGCATGGGGCTCGTGGTGCCTGTAAAGAGTTCGTCGAACTTTGTCTCCCAGCTGTGGTAGCCACCGTTGACCATTCGAGCTCGATTAACAGCTGCTTGCATACCTGGCTGACCTGCTTGTCTTCTAAGCTATGGGTACCAAAAAAAAGGTAAAAAAGGTATGAACTGCTTAAATGATGGCACCAAAAAAATGTGGTTTTGAGTATGAGGTATCAATCACTGGGAGGGTAGGTAGTTGCACGAGATCAGAACATATGTACCAAACCCCACTGAACAGCGATGAAGGTGGGGACAGCTACAAGTCCGTATATTTGCACAGGTTTCTGCATGCGAGTGGATGAGGGCTACCACTGTGCAGGGAGCAGTGCCCTTTAAAGTGCATCGCTGTTGCAAGTTTTGTCTACGGATGACGTAGATGTGAAACCTATTGGAGAGCAATCCTTGTAGAGGCATATCGGCTGATTTGCTGGCATTCTCGATAGCAACAGTGAAAAGACGCACGTATCCTAGTTCTGCAGCCTTTGCTTCAACAGTTGCAAACCGTGGTCTAAAAAGAGGCATTAGATTAAAAGTGTGGAGAAGAGCTAGTGTGGAACCTGTAAGGTGGGAGTGTGAACCTTGGGAGGCGTCCATGTGGCATAGCTGAGGCAATCAAGGAATGTGTCCGGGGATGCTAACCACAATTTTTTCCTTCGACAAGTGACGTCGCACATTTTGTCAAAGCAGAATTCCACTGCATCTTTTCTGCAATGGAGCCTTCATTTTTTTTCTGGCCAGTTGGAATCGAGCGATGATTTGAATTCAGCTCCTTTGTGCCACACCACAGGTTTATGTCCACCTAAGCCTTTCGTTTTACTGGCTGAATGTGCACCGCACCACTCGAGCCGTCTTTCCAGTCATAATGCCTCTTGGTTGCACTGCCTTACCCGTCGGGGATGTGGGAGTCTTCATTTTATTTGGGGGTGAAAGAGAGGGGGGAGGGTGGGGGGCCTAGGACGCTCCCTTGTGCTAGACAGTCCGTGCGCCCACCGAAACTGTTGGCCGTGGTACCCATAGTGACACACGCCTGCCTTTATCCCCATGTTAGATGCCTCTCTTTCCCAGGACACTGACAACTCGAGGCGTGGCAGCCGGAAGGGCAGGAGCCACCGAAGCCACTCGGACAGCCGCAGCCGGTCGAGGAGCCGCAGCCGGGACCGTGGCGGCTCCCGCAGCAAGAAGAGCTCGCGGTCCCACCGCCGGCACAACCGCAGTCGCAGCCGGGAGCGCTCGTCTCGCCGGGATCGCAGCCATTCCCGTTCGCGGAGCCACAGGAGGAGCCGGAGCCGGAGCGGAAGCCAAAGCCGGGATGAAGACCGGGCACCGGCCCAGAGGAAAGCTTTTGCCGGAGCGTCTGAGGCTGCGGCCACTCGGGCTGCATCGATGGCCGCCGGATCAGTGCAAGTGGCAGGTGGGTGTTGGTCACATTGAATGCGGATTGGTTGCCCCGTTCAGATTCTGGCTATTGCACGTTAACCACAGTTGTTTCATCTTGAGCTGCGATGTGGGATCAGTCTGAAGCTGCTCCATTTATGCGTTCCTGGTTGTGGTGTTATTGCAGCAGGTTCAGTGTGAAAGCTGGTCCCAGTGTACCGTATTTGGTATGAGTTTGGATGATGCTTTCTTACTGGACCATACAAAGAAATGCACGGGCAGGATAACTGTCCTCAAGCAAAGCAATAAATTTCCGATCCGAAGGGGCGTAAGACAGCAAGATACCATTTCTCCAAAACTATTCACAGCATGTCTGGAGGGGGTATTTTGAAAGCTCGACTGGGAAAATAAATAGATTAAGGATAAGCGGGGAATACTTGTGCCATTTGAGGTTTGCGGACAACATAGTCTTGCTGAGTGAGACTTCAGAACATATCCGAACAATGCTTGGAGAACTTAGTCGGAAAGCATGGCCGTCATACTATAAAAACTACGACTAATTCTAAAGTAATGAGGAATAAGCATGCCAAAAACGCCCTTTTTAGCTTAAGAAACGAAACGAAGTAAAAGAATAGAACTACCTCGGACAGGTGGTTAGTGCTGACCCCAACCATGAGAGAGAAATTTGGCGCAGAATAGGTATGGGTTGGGGAGCACTCGGTAAGCACTCCGAAATAATGAAAAGTAAGCTACCCCTGCCGCTCAGAAGAAAAATCTACCAGTGCGTGCTGATGGTGATAACATATGGAACTGAAACTTGGCACCTTACTAAACTAGAAAGCAAACTTGGGTCGGCTCAATGGGCCATGGAACGAATGATGTTAGGACTAACACTCAGGGGCAGGAAACCAGCTACCTGGATCAGCAGACGAGCTAGAGTAGAGGATCACAGTTCAAATAAAGAAAAAGAAATGGACTTGGGCTGACCATGTAGTGAGACAAACGGAGAAGCGGTGAACAATTACGGTAACAGAGGGGACACCAAGAGATGGGTCTTGAAGAAGGGGAAGGCCATTAACCGGATGGAGGGATGAAATGGAGAAATTCGGGGGCAAACTGTGTGGACTTGAGCAGTGCGGGACAGGAGCGGTTGGACGTCAGTGGGAGAGACCTTCGTCCTGCAGTGGACCTGAGCGGTGGTGGTGATTATGATGATGATGATGATGGGGCAGCTTTGCACTAGCAGTGCAAAGACTGGGCAAACAGTGAAATTGGTGGCCCCGCCTAGAATATTCTTGGTGTGGCGAAGTTTATGCTTGGAGAGACGGCCACATTTTCTGCGTGGTTGTGCTTCAGGACTCGGTAAGGTTTTCTGCGTGGTGTTGTTGTTAGCCCCCCAAAGAGCAGTGAACAGTCGGTCATTAAAGGAGCCATGAAGAGAAAATACAACTTCGTGTAATTTGAAAGAACTAGGATTCGGTATCTCACTCAGCTCCATTACAGCCCCAAAAGATGTGTTTTTTTTTTTTAACGAAGAAAAAAAGTATTTCAAAACGGTCAAATTTTGTGCCACAGTGATGTGTTATGAGCAAGAAGGACGTCATACGGGCCAAAAATAAAACATACTTTTTAGTGTGTTAGCATTAAAGTGATGCGGTCAAATGCAACTAGAGGCCCCATTACAGATGTCCAGTCATGTGTCGTCGCGACAGGTCAGTTAGGCGGCCGCCAATCGCACAAACAAGGTTCCGTGACGTCATAGAAAAGTTGCAGGAAATTGGCCAGGGGGTCGCTGACTGCTTCACACGTTTTCTTTAATATCTCCGTTATTTATTTGAAGATAGCGATGATATTGGTATCATTGTTCTCGGGATTAAGCAGTCTTTCTAATAAACTTTGTCTTCATGGCTCCTTTAAAGTATGTAAAATGTAAGCTTTGTAGTGAAGCTCCAGGAGTAGCAGAGGGCGCAGTGGGATGAGCGTTTGCTCAAATTTTTTGAACTCATTTGGTGGCCGCCGTTCGGCTTGTGTGGTTTGGCATGTGGGACGCTAATTAAGAGGTGGATTGACGTTACCTCTTCGCAGCCTTTCGGCTTCTTTCATTCTGGCATCCATTCTTCTCTTTGCACCATCAAAACTGCACCACTCGTCACAGCAAGCAATAGAGCGAGCCATCCCGCTACGCCTTTCCAAAGTGGTGCTTGTACCAGTTGCATCACCCCCTCAACAGGTGGCGACACGAGTCCCACTCGAGCGCGGTGAGGCAAAGGTGTGGTTATGTGCTTGGCAAGGTTTTCCTGTGCACATTTGACGGCCCAACCACCAGCTTAAAGGGCATTGCTGTTAAAATGTATTTATGAGCTAGAAAAATAGCTAAAATTTCCTGGTGACATGTTCTGAGGAATAGACTGCAGGTGAGGCATGTGTAGTTATGAACTTGTCCCTCTGTTACCGGCTGTGTGGACGGATGGTGGCTTGCAAAAGGCCAAGTGGAGATTTTGTCTACAAGTGGGGTGAGGGATGGGAGAAATAATTTTGAAGTGTCCCTCTGCTGAAACCTGGTGTAATGTTGAAGGTAAGCAGGGCTTGCAGGGTGTGATGCACAAAGTTTTTGTAGTGGGAGGGGTTGATGCCTGAACCAGACACTTGTGCTATCGAGGCCCAGTTCTGTGGCATGTACTGGGAAGCAAGCACCACTGCAATGACTGAGGGCTGCACAGTTGGTTGATGGAATGGTAGGAATCGCAGGTGCAGCTGCTATGCCACTTTCCCACTCCTAGTGATGTACTAAGCACTGAACTCGCTGCTTTTTTTTTCCCCATCTCTGCCCAGCTCCCACGGCGGCAGCTGTCCCTTCGCCAACGCTACTCACGAGTGTGGCCAGTTCTGTGACACCGATGTCTGTGGCCTCTGCAATGCCCCCTGCCGGAGTGTCAGCTGCCCTGGCGGCGGCCCGGGCGGCGGCCATTCGCTCGGGACTGATGCCCGTGGAAGCGCTGAGCGCCCCACCTCCACTGACCATCACTGGCGCACTGCCCAGGTGGGGGCCTCCTCCTTTCGCTCGAGGGGTGGTGTTTGTGCACACCTTCTTGAACCCTTTCGGCCCTGCTGTCGTCAGTGGACAACACAACACAAAATATCCTGAAGGCTAAAAACTAAAAGTGAAGTGAAGCACAAAACTAAAAGTGATAGTTTTCTGTGGAAGAATTTAAGGATGTCTCTGGCAATACAGTGGAACCCCGATACATTTTCGCCCGGTTTTACGATAACCCGCTTTGTGCGACAGATCGCTGGGGTCCCGGCGAACTCCCCGTAGAAATAGCGCACTGAAAAAACCCGCCGCAGTGGGTGGCTCTGTGGCTATGGCCTGAGGACAGGGGTTAGATTCCTGGCCACGGCGGCCGCTTTTCTGATGGAGGCGAAAAGCAAAAACGCCTGTGTGTTCAAGATTTTGGCGCATATTAAAGGTCCCCAGGTGGTCAAAATTAATTCGGAGCCGACGGCACGCCTCATTGCCTGTGTAGCATCGACGCGTTAAACCCTACGATCAATCAAATCAACAGTGCATTAAAAACCTCCATTATAAATTGCTCGGGTGCATGCAGTCCACTTCATGCGACAGACGCTGGTGGGGATAAGCCAGCTTTTTCCCACCTCTAACTCCACTTCGCCGCCTCGGCCCCACTTTTCTTTAATCTTAACCCCTGTTTGACGCTGCTTGATGTGGAAAGGACCGCAGGCCAGCCTGACCACTTGCTGAACCGGTGCAAGCAAGCAGGCATGTACTGGTGGGCGGGAGTTCCCCATTAACCTTTTGACGACCCCGTGCAGCAGCAGAGCGGCAATGCGCCAATCACGAGAAGTCTAAGTGGATGGCGGACCGTGAATTTGAAGCTCCCATCAAGCCGACAAACGTGGAAACGCATACGCTGCAACCCCACGGCAATGACCGAAAACTCGCTTTCCTCACATGCTCAATTTGCATTTGTTCTTCTCACGGTGCTCTCTCTTCCCCAACGCGTTGTTTCAACCTCTGCATTGCCCCGCGGTCCTTTCTTTCTGGCTTGTACCGTTCATGCCGCCTGATCTCTGCTTATCAGTGTCTTTGAAAGCCATGTTGCTCCGTTCGTTGCTTTTCTTACGTTTTTTCCAAATCCCGCCTCGTACTGTGGTCCGTTTGGCTTGACCTTAACAGTTCCACTCCCTCGCTTTTTCCCCTCAATTCGCTCAGGTGTGTCGGCCTTCCCAGCTTACATCGCACGCGCAAGGCTGGCGGACAAGCGCAGATGCCGCAAAGGAGAAGGGGGCACAAAATAGCCGTTCCTTACTTTTAGGAAGTTGGTATTCTAGCTAAGGGTTCACAAATTAAGCGAGAATGCCCTAAATATAGCAGCTTGAATAAGTTTCTAGCCAACTTGTCGCACAAGAGCGTCTGCTAGGCTTGCATTTACCCATACCCTGATCATACACTACCCCATTCACATGGCACTTTCGCGCAGTCCCTTGAAAGTTGTATTATCGGGTTTCCACTGTAGACATCAGCAGTGTTGCGTTTTTGCGTGGCTGGAAGCCGTGAAAAAGAAGCAGCTCCAGTGGACTCTGGGTGCAACGATGGCGCGGGTAAAGAAGTTGAAAATCCTGGTTTGTCAAAATGTCCATAAATCGGTAGTTGCTTGCACTACTAGCCTTATTTTTTTCCTGAAGGCCGAGGATGCCGTAGCCTGCAGGGAAGCAAGAAAATTTTGTTTCTACTCTAAGGAAAATTTTAATTGTTTAATGACTTAATTATTTGTCATGTCTGTAACTTCGTAAGTAATACACTTGCAATATCAGCTCAATTTTCTGTTTCTACTCTTCCGAGGTCTAAAACGGTACGAAAACATGCAGATAAACAATTTTTGCACGAAACAAGGATTCCAGGGCTGAAAGGGTTTATCTTCCGAATGAGGTAACCTGGCTTGCCTTCATGCTTGCTCTGACAAGTGATGGGTGCAGTTCAAGCATCATGCATCATGTGTTGCAGAATGCTTTGGCAAGCCGGTTGATTTGTAGCCAAGATAAAAGGGTGGGAAAGAGGAAACACAAGTAGACGGGACGAGCGCTAGCTACTGACTAGTTCACTTTGAAGGAAAAAAAAATGCAATGGCGTGTAAGTGCCGGTACAGTGCAATATCTGAAAAACCTGCTACATGTTCTAGTTATGCCACGATAGCCTCAACTCGCTCTCCCACGAACACGCTACACTTGACGTTTGACTGACACGATCTGTGCCCCTCCTTTTTTGTGTGAGGAGCCTCCGAAAGTTCACGCGCCACAGTTCCTCTTCTGGGGCCCACCACCGCAGGCAGGCAGTCACTCTGTGAAGTGTGCGGGAAGTTGTGCTGATGGGCCTGCTTGTTGACACACTGGCTGGTTTGATAGTGTCCCGTCTACTTGTGTATCCTTGTCCTACCCCTTTTGTGGTCCATTTTATTTTAACTTTATCATACAGTGTTCTTGGACAGTGTTGTAGCACAAACATTTTCAACTGGGGCTTTGCTAAGAGGAAGAGTTGATGTTGCACTGAAACAGTTGCTCAATATCGCGAGTTGTGAAACTCCTTATAGGCATGCCAGAAACCAAGTCCAGTGTTGGCTCCCTCTCTGAGGGCAGACAGGGCGGGTCGACTAGCCTGCCATCTGTCTGCAGAAAACTGAGCACACTCAAGTTCTTGTGGCTGTTTGGCGTAAGTGGTAGTGGAGAAACGACTGTTTCCAAATTTGAAAAGGAAACTTCTTGTTTTATCAAGTTGTGTTGTATGTGAAGTAAATGTTAGCACGAATCAGTTTTTGACCCCTATGTGCTCTGCCATTACACATAGATTGCTCGAACCGCCTAGGTTCCAAAGTGGAGTTTCGCAATGGGTATATATTGAAGAAGTCTGGCACAAAACACCTGGGGTACGGGAATGGAATGTTGGGAGAGGGTTGGGAGAGTTACGAGTAGTCGTGTGTTAAACTGCGAAAATGTTTAACAAAGGTACCCTGCAGGTTATCCGGTGCCAAGTGACTGGTTTGAGCAGTGTGGACGGGAAGTGTGTGTGTGGCTGCATTCTCAAGCGGTGCTGTCTCTTCTCCGTGCAGCTACTACAACCCGACGCAGGTGAACGCGCTGAAGTACTCTGAGCAGATGCAGAAGCGCAAGCTGCTCTGGAAGAAGCCGCAGGCCGAGGGGACGGGAAGCACCCCCCCTGAGGCCCCAGCCGACAAGGTGAGCGGGGGTCTATTTACTCTACTCAATATAACTCTTTCGCTACCGCCGGAAAATTGACTAATTTTAGGGGTCCAAGAAAACATTTTTTTTCCTGCTAAAAAATTGGTTAGGCACCGATTGCAGGAGCACAAAATGCAGATTATTTAACGGCATTTCCAATACGAATACCACTTTTTTAAAGGTTTTTATAAATCATAGTTGTTAAAAAAATATCAAAACCAAAATTTTTGTCAAGTTGTCGAAAAAATTGATAATAAAGGAGTTGTGTATATCAAACCACCGGTAGTAGAAAAAAATTAGAATATACATTTTGTAGGAAAACATTTCAAAAACACGCCCTAGAAAAAATGTCGACTTGTGCGGAACAGTTTGTCAGGTATAAAAAAAAAATGTTAGCACGCACGGTGCTCCTGTCATGCGGTGAAGCCCAACCTCTAATTCAAATTGTGCAATTTCGGGTGGTTCCCTGGAATAAATTTGGCGGTTTGACGGTATCGGAGGCACCAATTTGCCCCCACATAACGTAAAAACATCTTGTCAATGGCTGACTTTGCATTTACAGCGAGCACAATATTTGGGAATAGCAAGCGATGCGAAAAAAACATGCATGAAGTTGAAAACTGAACGCCGTGGCTGATGCTTGTTGTCGTTCACGGTCAGTTATCTCTGAAAACATAAAGCTGAGCTTTATTATCATCTTCTTACTCGCAATTGTAGCCTTGCTCGCAAAAATGAGGTACGATGAGCTAGAATCGTGCCCTGCGGTCTTTGGTCGAGTAGCAGTTGCGCACTGAAAAAGATCAGCACAACGAGCCTCCTCTGATGCAGCGCCACCTAACATTTTTCAAAAACAGTACAAAAACCAGAGACTTCGTCCGAATAGACAGTTCAACTAAGCAGCAACATTAGACACCCGGATATACCCTCGCATGGAAACAAAACTGGAAGGCGAACAGCTGGCAGTGTAAGGCCGGTTTGAAGCGCTGCCCTCGGTGGAACAGATATCTGGCGACTGGGTGTGACCTTTTGACTTGCATCTGAAGTTCTTATCGCAGAAATCGGGTTGGGGTGGGGGAAATCAGGAGCGCCGTGCTTTGTTCGAGGATCAGTCGCGAACGCTTCAGGCACCATGGCAGGTAGCTTTGAAGTTGGGTAACTGCGTAGTAGCGCTAAATATGAATTTCGCGATGCAGGAACGAAACCGAAACTGTTGTAAACTGTTTGCGAATGGTCCTGGGGTAAGTAGAACTACCACAGTACTTAGAACAACGTGCGCAAAGGCAATAAAACTGCCTAAAGTCATAAAGTAGCTTTGCAAACAGGCACTGCTTGACATTTTCAGCCGATTTCTGGGATTATTACTGTCAGAGCGCGAACCTGACGATTGCAAATCGTTTGCTAGTTCCCCATTCAGGCCCTGATAGCAAAAAACAAGCACCGGTGCAGAGCAATTACGAGTTGCACGCATTCTTCGTTGGTAGCCGTAACGCGCGATGACCACACCCCTTTTTCACACCCAGGTGATTCAAAAGCGTGTCAAAAATCACGTTTCCGTTGCAAAAATGAAAACAAAACTGATTTTGAAAGGCCATTTTCTGATCTAACTCCGGAACAGATTTACTTGTTCGAGAAACGCCTGGAACGTTATGAAAAGGCGCTCCCAAAAGTATCGATCAAATTGATCGATTTTGATAGGCGCGGTAGCGAAAGAGTTAAGGGGGGACGCAGGTTAGAATGGCCAAAAATCGCGAAAAAACGTGTTTTGAGAAAAATAAATTTTTTAAGCCTTTGTAACTTCAAGAAGCTAAAAGTTTCACTGCTGAATTCGATCGAAAAGGGTCCAAAAATCAACTTTGTAAATATGACGGCGACCCCAAATTGTCGAAAATCGAGAAAGAAATGCTTGAACTTCGCACGCGCGCCATGCGCGAAGGAGACGACTGGCGGCAGCCATCTTGGACGCGTTTTAAAGGTCGTTTTTTTGTGCGTATTTTGCGATATCTCAAAATGGCATAGCATGGCAAGGGCCTTCGCTCTCGCCGTTTTTCGAAAGGTCACTTACGAGTCCCTGATAGGCCAGACCGCGCGCGCGCGCGAGAGACGAGCCCCTCGTATTGCGTCTCTGATTGGGCGGCGCGGCGAACCCGGCGCCTTTTGAGTTTGTATTTTTGTTTTTCTTTCCTCGCGTTCGCCTCCACGGTAGTTTATCTCATCGTGTCTTTTTCTCTCTGCTGCTGTAATTTGGTGCAACATGTTCTTTTTCGTGCTACAATACCGGGAGATGTTCGCATCAAAAAAATTACGCGTCAAGCGTGCGGGAAGCAGCAGAAACGCGCGTGGAACATGGGGACGACATCGCCTGTTGCGTCTGAGACAGATTTTCGGAATCTCCGGCCATGGCAAGTTGCAGTGCTTCAGGCGTCAGCGAACCGTCTTCCGGCTCCTCGAGTGCCAATCAGGACCGCATCGACACCGTGTATTACGCCGCTGGTGAATCTGCCGGGCGTGCTAAACATGCGGAGGATGTGAAGAAGCGTTTGGCGTCGCAGTCGGCGATTGAGCGCAAGTTCAAACTTTTAGACAGAGAACCAGCGAGCGAAAGCTCGGAAAGTGGCACGGAATTTGTCTTCGTGGACTTGGACGTGATAAATTCGTGATAATCATTGCATTCGTATTGAATTGCTCTAGCAGGTGATGGTATTTGTACAACCCTAGTATTGATCACAAAATTGCAATATCCAGCTACGGCCGTGCAGTTTTTTTGTTTTGAGATATCCCTCTCTCCCTTACGGGCTCTATTTTATCTTGCAGTTGAGCTATGATGATAAGACTGGTATCATTGCATTCGTATTGAATTGCTCTAGCAGGTGATGCTATTTGTACAACCCTAGTGTTGATCACAAAATTGCAATATCCAGCTACAGCCCTGCAGTTTTTAGTTTTGAGGGATCCCTCTCCCCCTTACGGCGTGTTTTTTTATCTTGCAGTTGAGCTATGATGATAAGACTGGTATCATTGCATCCGTATTGAATTGCTATAGCAGGTGATGCTATTTGTACAGCCCTAGCGTTGATTAGAAAATTGCAATTCACCTACGTCTTTGCTTTAGTTTTGAAAAGCATAACGGAATAATGTCACTTTTTCATTGGCTGCTGTGCTTTAGCATTACAGGTAGCAGAAGAGACTGCAGTATGTGATGAGTGGGCTTGTATGTAGTTTTCAGAGGCACTGGAATAAACTGGGAAATAGTAAATCTGGTTTCTGAAGTTTATTAGTAGAGTGAGTGAGTGAGTGAAAACTTTAATGCATAACAGCCAGTAGTCCTAGACGTCGGCCAAGAGCCCTTGGGCTCTAGCAGCGTCTTCGGCCAGCTGAATGGCCCAGACTTGATCAGCTGGGTCGGAGCTGAGCAATGCGGTCTCCCATTGCTCTACAGTAGCGATGTTGCGACCTAACGTTGTCGCCTGTGGACAAGCCCACAGCATGTGGGCTAAGTCTGCCCTGTCCTTACACCGGTGGCACTTGTCAGAATATTGCCCAGGGCAACAGTGACTGTACACAACCGGGCTGGGATACGAGTTGGTTTGTAGAAGTCTCCAAGCCACGGATTGCCATTTTCTGAGGGTAGGATGAGCCGGGGGAAGCGGGTCCGCTCTAGCCTGTAATGATTAGTTATGTCCCTGTAGGACACAAGGCGATCCCTACCCGAACAGCGAAGTGAACGAGCGTTATTGTCGTCACCAGCTCGGTCAGAAAATCCTCGAGCGGCGTCGTGCGCGCATTCATTCCCAGCCAGGCCAGAGTGTGCAGGTGCCCATATTAGACATATCTTGCCCGAACGCTGAATTTTGTTTAGCCCAATCCTTAGAATTGCAGATGCCTCTGGGGAGATGCGCCCCCTTGCGTAATTTATAATAGCAGACTTTGAGTCGCTCACCACGTATTTGGTTTTTGCGGATGCCGTCATTGCCAGGGCAATGGCCGCCTCTTCGCCCACCTCCGGCTCGCTCGTGCGGACCGACCCGGAGCTGATGGAATTGCCCTGGTGATTGACTATTGCAATTGCCATAGCATTGCGACCCGGATAGTCGGCCGCGTCCACGTACAGCACGTCCTCCGAATTTCCGAATCGTTTGTGCAGGGCTTTCGCCCTTGCCTGCCTGCGTTCCTGATTGTGAACCGGGTGCATATTTTTAGGGAACGGTGGGATGTGAATTTGATCGCGCACTTCGGGAGCCAAGGGTATCTTGTGAGTGCCTGTTCGCAGGTGGTTGATGCCCAGGGAGCCGAGAATATTCCGACCCGTCTGGCTGTGGCTAAGCCGTTCCCGTTGAGCCAGCCGTTGAGCCTCTATTAGTTCGCTAAGGGTATTGTGAAGCCCCAGCGCCTCGAAACGTTCGGTCGGAGCAGTGATCGGGATGCCGAGGGCCTGCTTGTAGGCCCGTCTAATAAGGGCGTCAATTTTGAGTTCTTCGTCCTTTTTGAGGTGTAGAAAAGGGGTGACGTAGGTTATCCTACTGAGGACGAAGGCTTCAACTAATCGAACAAGGTTGTGCTCCTTCATACCGTGATGCCGGTTAGCGATTCGCGATATGAGTCGGGTAGTCTGACGCACGCTTTTTTGGAGCGCGAGGACGGTTTCCGAGTTGTGTCCATTGGCCTGTATTCGGAGACCGAGAACCCGTATACTGGACACTGTGGGGATGGGCTGCGTTCCATTTGCGAAAATATTCACAACCGGGGTGTTCGGGTCGGTACGTCTACCCCTACTAGTGGGCCTGTAGAGCAACAATTCTGACTTTTGCGAGGAGCAACTGAGGCCCCTGGGACTTACGTACCGCTCCACCGCCTCAATGCCTTGTTGCAAGATGTCCTGAATTTGCCCGTCACTGCCTCCGCTGACCCAAAGCGTGACATCGTCCGCATAAGGGCTGTGTTGGAGACCATCGATCTTTTGCTGTATTTCGGGAATCCCCATCATGGCTACGTTGAAAAGAAACGGGGAAAGGACTGAACCCTGTGGAGTTCCCCTGCTCCCAAGCTTGATCACATCTGATTGGAGTCCCCCTACAGCTAGAGTAGCTGTGCGTTCGCATAGGAAGTTACTTACGTAGTTGTATACCCGTTTCCCAAGGCCCAGTCGGCCGAGGTTGTCAAGAATTAGTAGAAAATTTACTTTTTTCTCAACCGTTTTCAGAGATTATGCTAGGCTTTACGCTGAATGTTTTACGCTTATTTTTGTGGTACAGGCACATACTTAGTGTGCTTTTCTTCATGAAGAACTGAGCTACACAGTGATGCCATTTTTGTTATTGTAGCTGTGCTGTAACAAAAGTTACCATGATCGGAAACTTCAAATGCATTTTTCTCAGTTTCGTTTTTTGCGAGACCGTGCTCCGCCTTACGGGGGGTTTTGTCATGTTGCTCTTGCACTAGGATGACAAGGCTGGTATCATTGTATCCGTATTGAATTGATCTAGCAGGCTATGCTATTTTTATCACCCTGACGCTGTTCACCTATAAGCAAAATTGAGTAATGACGAAATAATTTGTATAAAATGTTCACTTCTTTCATACTTTGCGAAAGCTTTTGAAATGAATAAAAATAGCATAGCCTGGCAGAGTGGACCTTTGGCATTATGTCCATATAATTCATCTTTGAGCTTGATAAAGCGAAATAGCTCTAAACCCCCGTAAGAAATGCCTCAATAAATTCATTTCAAATCACTGTATTTCTTCAACAAATTCTGCTATGTTAAAACCAATTACATATTTGAAATCAGCATAAAAAACTGCTCAAGCCTGCCAATTTTCATCAAGCTGGCACTAAAAATAAAAAAAATTGCCCAAAGACCCCCCTCCCCTTATTAAAAAAAAACAATGTAATCTGAATTAATTTTCACTTTGTAGCTTCCACATTCAGGCAGTGTCGCAATTCCTTGTGTTTTACTTTTACATAAGTTAAGAGCAGCAATAGGTCATGTACGGTATCACTCCGCCTAAGTGACGAACTGGATGTCAACGGGCATACACATTTTCAAAGGAGATTGCTGTGAATGCATACTATCGCCTGCCTTTTGTCACATTGTTTGTCATCGCTGCAGTAGTTTATAAACATATTAAGTCCGAAAAATCATGGAACTGGCTCGTGCCATGTTCAAAACATTTCTAGTAACGCGCTACTTGCGCCGTGCGGAGTAACATCCGGCTGTGGTGATGAGGCAGAGTGGCAACTTCCGTTGCAGCTCCTAAGTTGTACCCAAGTATAGTTGCCTGCTGTTGTGTGTAGCAGTAGCTGAGAAGTGTATGACATTAGTGGAATCAGTCTGAGGGTTCCCTTCACAGGTGCTGATCAGACACACATGCCATGTTTCAAACTTGGAGTCGTGTGCGCCATGCTGTACACTTGTACTGAATATGTCAGGCTCAGCAGCTATCGCAAACCAGCAGAACAGCGTGTCAATGAGGAGACTGTAAACCTCTTCAGAGTGGAATATTACTTTGGGTAGACAAGGCAGGTAGCTGTAACATTGATTTTTTTGGCGTTCAGTTCAGGGATCATGATCCAACTGATCATTTCGCTCTTCAGAGTAGATCCTGATGACATGTTCTAGCTAATATCCTTTGCGTTAGTTGAGAAATCAGTTCAGGGATTGTGATCCACCTGACCGTTTTGCTCTTCGGAGTAGATCCTGCTGACGTGTTCCAGCTCACATCCTTTGCGTTAGTCGAGAGACGTGTTAATCCTCTCTCCCTCCCCCCCCCTCTCTGTGTGCAGCAGCAGCAGCAGCCGAGCTCGACGTGCGCCAAGGTGTGGGAGCGCATGACCTTTGCCGAGGACCAGGACGGCAAGGTGACGGCCAAGTTCCGCAAGCTGATGGGCATCCGGGGGGACCCGCCGCCGCCCACGGACAAGCCGGACCCCGCCGCCAACCCGCTCCTCAAGCAGCAGGAGAAGCTCTTCCACGACCTGGACCAGCAGTACGAGGCGGCCCGCGTCTCCACCCACACGCACCGGGGCGTCGGCCTCGGCTACAGCTCCCAGGTGGCCGCCTACTACCAGCAGCAGGCCGCCAGCCTCCACCCCAAGTGAAGGGGGTGTGGAAGGGGGCGGCGTTTGCAGCAGTGAAATCATGTGGACCCAGAGCCTGTTCTGGGCAGGGACTTGACTTCAGGACGGGGTTCTTTCTCTGACGTGGTCATTCGTGTGTGTGCGAGGGGAGAGCCTCGACTTCTTTCCTCCTCTAGGTGGTGAAAGGAGGTGGGAACTATGCGTCCTAATTGTTTTGTAAAGTTCTCGCGTGCTTAGGGAGTCATTTTGGCTCTGATCCTGTTCCGGGCTCGGTGCAGGGCTGTGTCGATGGAGTGAGAGGCAGTGCTCTTGGTTGCGCTGATTGACTTGTGAGCAAAATTGCTGTAGTCTCTGTGGATACGTTGCTGCCTCCTGGCCGAGCAAGATGTCATCAAACGTTTGGTGGGGAGTCGAAGCAAACGAGACGTTGGTCTTCAGTTTGCTGTGTGAGAGCGTGCGGGACAAGACTTTGGGGGAGACATTTTAGTTTTAGCTCAGTTTTTTTTTTCAGCGGGCTGCTTTGCTAGGCAAAGCGGCACTGTGTGCTGTTGATAATTTTCTTTCTGTACAGTAAGGTTTGGCAACTCAAACGCAGGCTCGCCGAGAGAAACTTGCTCGTGTAACCAGTGTTTTGGTTTTAAGTGAAGTGCGGTGACAGGTTTTGGTGCCGACACTTGCTGAAAAAACAGCCGGAATTCTCACTTTTGTGATGGCAAGGCCTACAGTATTCGATATGCAAGATTGGCTGGAATCTACCACTCATTGTGTGATGATGAAGTGATGTCAATGAGTGTGAAACACAGATGCAAGTGCTGTTTGTAACACCATTGCTGAAAGCACCCGTTTGTCTTGTGGAGTTAGAAAAAAAAAAAGAATGGAGTTTGAGGTAACAACTTACCGATTTTTGTTTGGCCTGTGAGCTTTTGAAGTTCTGACTGTCTGTTTACCTGTGTGAGTACTGTTGCAAAAATACTTGGTATTTCTCATACTGCAAGTGCTCAGGTTTTCCTTATCCAAAGATTTCGGAAGGGTTCCTTTTTCTTTCTGATTTATAAGTTGAAGGCAGGTTGTCTTTAGAAAGATGAGTATCCTTGAAAACGAAGGGTTTTTTTTTTTTTGGACACTGTTTGAAAGGAAGTGGTCAAGCAGTGTCGTGTTGCTGTTGTATAAGCGTTTGCCTCCTGTAAATTGTAATGGCCTCCCATGCCATGTATTGGCACGAGCGTCATTCTGGTCAAGCAACCACTACTCGAAACGTTGTCACTCTTTACGACTGTAAATAGAACATTGCACAACATGCACATCACAACAGTTCTCATTCCCATGTTTGCTTTTGTCTCTGTTCGCTGAAAAGCGCAATAAAACTTTTTTTTTTTTCGTGTTGTTTAAAGAAACTATCGATTTGTGCATTCCTGTTTTGTTGAACCTGAACACCACACACTGCAGTGACCTGCAATGCCTACTGCCTAAGTCTAGCCGATGTAGTCGCTGACCATTTAAGAACCTTCAGGGAAACATCTTACTTTAACACTTTTCTAGGCAAGGTTTGTTGCACGGCATCTGGGTGTCGCCCGAAGTTATTAATAAGGGTTTGTGCGGCTTCATTCTGTTGCTTTTCAGTACCTGCTCGGCAAAACCAAGTAGCATAACAGTTCATGAACAGGATTAGAAAGTGTAAATCAAACCAAATGCAAAAAAAGGATTGGAGGTGTCGTCGAGGTGCAGATGCTACGGGTGTAATTGGAGATGCAACTTGTGGAGAGTAGACAAGGCTGGATGACAGAGAACCGCGTACTTAAAATGTAATTGACGCTCAGGGACTCATTGAACCCTTGGTAGGTGGGGGAAAAACTTAGGATTGTGACTTGTGGATTTTGTTGCCTACCAGGGCATAAGCGCTTTGGGAACACCTAAGTTATGCAAATTTGTGAGCTCCAATTCACAACTTGTGGAAGGTAATGCATGGACAGGTACATTAACATCGCTGCCAATGGGAATCACGAGTCGTATATGAGCTTTTCACTGCTGCTGTCGTTGCTGGTTGTGCGTGGCATGTCGCGGTTAAGTTACAATCGGTAGACTAGCTACGAGCTTCCAAAGGCTGCTGTCGCGCAATATTTCGTTCCCAGGGAGGTGTGAGCTAGCCGGCACTTCAGAACATTAGTGAGCCATGCAGAGCCCTTAAGCCGACCCAAACCATAGCACAACTCTTCTATTTTTTGGATGGAATTTGCACAACTGATCTAAGAAGACATTCTAGAGAGAAAAAATATCGATGGCCTTAGATAAAAATATACCCGTTACTCTGGCTCCAACCCTGGCCGTTCGCTCCGAAACCCCAATTATATTCCTAGGCCATGCATGGCGTGCCTCATAGACAGGAGTTTTTCCAAAAGAATTGGTAGATGGCGCTGGGTGCGCCACCTACCCTGAGCATCCACTTAAGATTGAACGCAGGATCCTGTGGGCCCCAGCGTGCTTGGCGATAGAGTCGGACAGGGTTGCTCGGGGCTGTACTACCAACCGAGCACCCGATGATTCCGACTTTGAAGAACCCTTGCCAGTCCCCCCAGAACACTTGGCGTGATTGGCATACTACAGGAGTATCAGAAAAAGGTACCCTCCGCCACACACATCCCTGACGAGGCCAGCAGCCACCGAGTGGAGACAGCTGCAGGCAGGCACGTTCCCAAACCTGGACGTGCTAAGTAAAATTTGTCCGACTCGATATGCGGACGCATACCCATTGTGCCATCAAGAAAAACCCACCCTCTACCACACCACATGGGAATGCCCCAGCACAACAGCTGTCCCCAAAATCAGAAATCCTAATGCGGAACAACGGGAGCCACTGGTGGCCAGGGGCTGCTGCGAAGGCCAGATCAGTCCGATTCAGCGGGCACACAAAGCAGCAGAGGCCATTGGAGCCCTGGGCCGAGGGTACCACCCCTGTCTGGAACTGTCGCACACCGGCACAAGACCCCGGTGTAGTGCCACCTAAGCACAAAAAAAATATAAATGTTTTCCTTCCCTCCCTCCCCCCTCCAGGAGAGTCTGTCTGCAGGACGTTGTGTCGCATCACCTACTTAAAAAGGCTGCTTTAACGTAACGTAACATCACCTAAGCAAATATAAACCTAATCGAAGCAAAACTATTCCAAGCCTAACCTAACGAAACGTGACTGAACCTAACCAGGCTTTTTTCAATTTCATTTCATTCAGAAAAGCCTGATGCAACAAAAACAACCTGCAAAAAAAACTCTCCCAGAATTGCCGACTTTGTACCTATGTGGGAACGGAATGTCCACCAGAGTGCGTATGGCTGTGTTGTTGCACGTCAAGCCGTGGGTACTGAATAACGTTGCGCCTAACGCGACGTAATCGAATGCCCATTCAGGACATTGTGCTGCCACACTCATTCCGTTCACAGCCACATGGAAATTATTAAGCAATCGTGAGCTTCTGATTGCAGCTGTCATCGTCACTTATCCACCTGAATGGGCATGCAATTAGGCCAATGGAGCCTTTGGAGTTACGGTGGCACATTCTGGGGACACTTCTCTGGCGAACACAATTTTTATTTCCGCCAACTAAGTTAAGTAATGCATGAGTGACGCTCACATTTGAAAACCAGTGTAGGCAGATACTAAAAAAATTCCCGCGCCTTCCCGCGAGGGGAACACGAGTAAATTCAGAGCATTGGGGGTCGTTAACTCCGCGCAAAGTCGCGTTAGGGTGGGCACTTGGGTCGTAGTTGCGTAGGTGTTGTTTTGTGGTAGAGAGAGGAGAGCGAGATGAGAGTGTATATAGGGCTGAATGCGTCATTTATTATTATTATTGGTCGGTTCCGTCGTTATATTGTACGGAGAGAAGGACTGCTTTATGGTCGCTGAAGTGGACCGTCAAGTGGTCTTTGAGCAGCGTTTGTGCGTTGGTACAACTCGCGAAGACGAGGTCGATGCAACTGCCGTGGATGGTGGTGGGTTGCGTGCTGTTGTTGTTTGAGACACAGTAGAGTCCGTGGTTGGCGGTCATGTACTCGATCAACCAGTCGTCCTTGCGCAGGTCGACGTTAAAGTCTCCGACGAGCACGAGGGGAACGGACGACTCGGACTTCTCTCTTCCCAAGCGCTCGTACACGCTGTTTACCGCACGATCGACGCACTCGGTAACCGTCGTTCGGGGGAGGTTGGGCGCCAGGTAGATCGCGAGGACGGTAACCCCGTGGCCGACTTTGTAGGTCTTGGTGTAGAGAGTGGTGTCGACGCCGCTGTCGGCAATTGTCGCAGCGGCGTGGGAGGTACAATTGGCGTAGACGTTGCTGACGAGGTTGATTGCACAGTATTCGCCGTGACGGCAGCGCGCGCAGTAGAGGGAGAGCAGTACGGGGGGGAGAGCGCGCATGCGCAAGCAGCGCGCGCCCTTCCACGCCCCACCGCGCTGCTATCACGCACCTGTTACGCCGAGACCGCGACGGAGCGAACGGGCTGACTACGACGCATGCGCGCGCCAGCTGCTGTTGAGAGAGAGAAGGGAAGGAGGAGAGCCGCACCTGCTGTGGACGCGGAGCTGTGGGCGCCGTCCGACGCAGGAAGAGGCGAGGCTAAGAAATGCTCTGCATTTAAAAAATTACGCCCACCTCCCCTCGTGCGAACCCTGGTGTGATGCGACACTGAGGGGGGTTCAAGCGCAAGCGGAGAGCAACCGTCGACCGAAAGGCCGCCGGAGAGCGGCACACCGGTTATATGCGCAGCGTGCCCGAAGGAGAGGAGACCGCGGTGAGAGAAAGTGCCGCGGCTATGATGCAACACAATCCACTTTAATCCAATCCAATCGAATCCAATCCAATGCCCCTCGCGAGAGAGTGTTCGCTATCGGAGAGGAGAGGGGGAGAGTGGCTGCGGACCACAACAACGGACGCACGCAGGAAGGACAGGGCCGCCGACAAGAGATGCTCTAAGCAGCACATCTAAAAAACTGCAGTTGTGCTGCTGAGCCCAAGGACGCGAGTTCGATTCCCCGCCGCCGCGGCCTCTTTTCTGATTGAGGCAAAAAGCAAAAACGCCGGTATGTTCAAGATTTCGGCGTACGTTAAAAATCCCTAGGCGGTCGAAATTAATCTGGAGCCCTCCACTACGGTGCGCCTCATCACTTATGTAGCGTTGGCGCATTAAACCTCATAATCAGTGAAATCAAAATACTGCAGTTAGGTTGTCCTGACCCCGATCTTTGTTGGCCACAACATGGACGGTTCAAGTGCAAACCCACAATATGGATTGGGCAGTTTTGCACGAAACAGCTTTTCTTGCATGAGGACTCGTAGAGCTTGGAAAGCATTATTGAGCGTCTCTCTGATTGTTTTGTTTTGCAATGGCCTTCGCACACTATCTGCGGGAACGGTGAAGTCAACATTTGACACCATTTGCACACTACGCCGAGTGTGGTATTACCATTGTGCAGCTTTGAAGTGCAAACAGTACTGGCCACACACACGCTTGCAATATTGCAATGGAACCCGCCGCAGTGGCTGAGTGACTAAGGCGTCGCACTGCTGAGCACGAGGTCACGCGTTTGTTTCCCAGCCCAGGCAGCCACTTTTCTGATGGAGGCGAAAAGCAAGAACGCCCGTGTGTTCGAGATTTCGGCGCACTTTAAAGATCCCCAGGTGGTCAAAATTAATCCGGGCCCTCCACTACAGAGCGCTTTATCACCTGCGTTGCGTTGGTGCGTTAAAACCCAACAATGAATATTGCAATGGGACACATCCCTTCTCCCATGCGCAAAGTGAGAATAGAGCGTTTATATCATGATTTACTAGTTTGAAGGGGGGGAGCATAAGCGGTGACATGGTATGCTGCATGATAGAGCAATGAGAGAACTGGCATTGATGGCGCTTATTTGACAGCACGTGGCCTGAGGTTCCTCTGCCACTTTTAAACAAAACAGCAGACCATTTCGCCTCCAATCAGGAAATGTTATTTTTGGAGTTGAGTTCCTGTTAGGAGTGCTAAAAGAAACTGCAGTGCTGGTTTGAGTTTAATGCCAGCTTAAAGACAAGTTCGGTTCTGTTTCGGCGAACTCAAAAGTAAGGTTGAGTTTCGGATCCGCTTTTAAGTGTGCTACAAAATTAATGGTTCAGATTCAGTTCTGGCTACAGTATCAGTTCGGTTCCGATTAGGCGTACCAAAAAAATTGTTATGGGTTTACGTTCAGTTCTGACTTGAACACTGATTTGGATCTGATTCAACATGCTAAAAAAAATTAACAGTTCAGGTTTGGGTTGAGTTTCAACTAAAACATCTCCTCTGTTCGCAGGACAGGCTTGGTTTCAAATAGACACTCGAAGGATCATCCTTGATCTTGCAATCTTCCCTCTTGTGGACATGCACACACAGGAGAAACCATTAGGTTTGCTTCTGTTGGCAAGAAAAAGGGGTGAATCAAATGCATGTAACCACCCGTTGTTAGTGTCGACAAATATTTTTTGCAGACTAGAAGTCCTGTCTTTAAACGCAAACTCACTTTTTGAGCTGTGTAGAGGAAGTAATACAATAGACTTCCGTGAAGACAAACTCGAAGGGACCGGGAAAATGGGTTCGTAATATCAGAAATTCATTTTAAGGAGGTTTTTGCATATTATGGACATTACAAGAGAACAAAAATGTTGTTTGTGTTAACAATAGAGTTTTCTTAACTGGAGTCTATAACCAACCTTATAGAAGCCGATATGTTCTAGGATGAAAGACATAGGTGTGAGAGATTGTGTTGCCCATCATTTGATAAAAGTTCCTGTTCCTTCTACAAAGGGAGGTCTCCTACATACAAGTTAGTCAGAGGAATACATTTGTAGGGTAGGGCTTTCTGCCAGCATTGCTCTTCACAGGGGGCTGTGTGGGCATTTAACGTTACCTGCAAGTCGCAGCCGATACCTTAGAAGATTGGTGCAACCTATGGCGCTCTCCAAACTTTCCATCGCTCAATTCAACGGAATTTGCAAGTGTGGGATGGTGACATGACATTAAGTCAATTTTTCCTTTCTGATATGTTTTATCAATTTAAGGGGACCCTGCAACACTCTTTGAGCAGTGCAAGTAAACCTGCGCGACATTTAGATTACACTGCCAGGAATACCTGAGCCAAATATTACACGTGCACGTGAAGCGGTGAGCGCGCAAATCGATGTGAAAGACGCGGAAAAACCTTGCAACCGCTCTCTCTTCAGTTGTCCTCATTATGCAACCCCTGGCATGGCCTAAGGGACGTCACATAGGCCATGGCTGCCCGATCGGCTGTCATTGGTCAACTTCGCGGCTAGATTCTCCCATTTCCGTCGTCGTCATCGCTGTGTACGAACCTCTTCTATGGCTGAACCTGTAGGCACAGTTTTGCCGTTTCTTTTGTGTTTTGAGTGCGCGCGGAGTTTGAGTGATGAGCTCAATACTTCCCTTTCAACGGGACCACTCGACTACAAACGTTTATTGCTTCAAAAACGCCCTACCAGCCCGAGCGCGCACTTGCGAGCAGGCACCCATGCCTGCCTTTTTGTGGCACCAGACCGGAAATAGGCCCCTCCGCGTTGAGGAGAAAAGGAGAAAACTACCCGGCATGTGATATATTGAAGGCCGCCGAAGAGAACGCCGCGAGCCGCCCCCCTCTCCGGGAGAGAGCGCGCAGCTTTCGTCGCGCTGTCCGCGGTCAAGTTGAGAGGGAACGATTATGCACGATTTCTCATCGTGCGTAGTTTTAATAGACCTTTCCGGAAAGTTGCGCGCGCCCCCAAACGGCGGCCGCAAAGCAGCCTGGGAACTGTGAGCGCCGCAGCAGCCGCCGCCGCCGCCGCCCCATAGAGTTCGCCGCCCGGGCCGCTCTTCATGTAGCTCTACCGTGCCAAACCGTGCCGTGCGCGGCAGCGCCTGTGGAGGCAGCATTTGTTGACGGTGCAGCTTCGGCGTTTAACATTGTGTGATGCATGCAGAACATCTGCTATCCTGGACAGCTGTTTTGATAACTGGCTTCTTTTTCAAACTTACGCATTCTTACCACAGCCCGCATTTTTCTTCAACAAACTGCTGCATTTTGGGGAGTTGCAGTGTGTATCCCATCGATTCATGCTACACTATGTCTGTATTCGCTTCAAGTACTGTTGCCTAAGAGGTGGCAAGTCTCATTGAGCAATCCTGAGCTCTTTTGCTGTTTACGGCTGTGTGTAAATATGAAAGTAGAAATGTTTATTTCAGTCGAAAAAAGACGAGGCAGCTAGTTTGGTATCATTGCAATAAAAGACACGTACACTTTTATTCGGTTAGCAAAACTAACCAATACCGACTAAAAGGTAAAACTATTCAGAGGGCGCTAATACAAAACACGAGTTGACATTTCGCTTACTTAATGATTGAGAAGTGGTTCATGTGTTAAGTTGTTCAGGTAGCAACAAGTTTTCCATATCTGGTTTGGCTTGTCAGCCATCGCATTTGGGAAAACATACCACACGTAGTATTCTCAAGTTATTCACTTCTCGAATAACTCGCTCAACGTGGCGATCTGCCGTGTGCGTGTTTGCTCCGCTACTGTCAGTTGACGCCGACCATTTAACATGGGGGGTACGTCTGTTCAATTTAACGTCAAGTTCACGGAGCTCATCTTCGATCAAAAAACCTGGGTCAGCTATGACGAGCTGTCTCCTTTGTTTTCACTCAGGAAGTACACCATACCTTAAAAGTGAGAAATAATAATTCCACAATGAACGACCGAAAAGAAATAGTCGTAATGATGAACTCACAATGCCGCAGCAGACAGGCTGCAGGCAGTCGCTGTCGCTCGATAAACCGCATCGTTGTCTGCTGGAGCGAAAGCATTGCTTTATCGCCCTGTTACGCCCTTTGTGCTAAAATTCATTTCAAAACGGGCGTTGATTACTCTGAGCTGACAGGAGCATCTTGACAGTGCTGCATATCACTAGTTTGTCTTGGATGCCTGGAAGCGGGACGGGCGCTTAGGAAGGCGGTGTTTCGTTCACTTCGCGGCAGCATAGGAAACAAAAAAAAAATCGTATAAAAAACATAATTTACGTTATAATGCTGGGCTTGCCTGTCTACCGGAGGACACCTCTTGGCTAAGACCTGGTGTGTAAAAGTGGTCGCATACGGTCCATGTAACATTTGCGTCCGCTCGCGTTGAAATGGGCTCCACATATCCTGTGATGCTCGGACGGCTCCCACAAAGCGAATCGGTCATCACGACCCTGGCGATTTATCCGGCGAACCCATTAATCCTTTTTAATTGTCTTGTCCTTCGGAAACTTGTGCAGTGAAACATGCCGGTCTCGTAACGTATTGTTGTCCCAACCGAGCACACAGGACGTTTGTCCGCCTCCTGCAGCTTCCTTGGCGCCATATCGTCAGTATCGCGTAAACTACAAACGCTAAGGCAGGTTGTAAACGAGTGTAGCTTTGCACACGCGGAAACGCATCACGAGTAGCGTGTGCACATGATATGGCATTCTTCGTTTTCCCACTCGGCTCCCCGCGGGCTGCCGGAAGCAAGAGCTGGTTATTTGTATTTTTCTCGGGTAGCTCAAGTGTCACATTTGTTCTCTATTTCCTCGTGTTGAGGAATTTCTCTTTTCCCGCGGGCAGCCAGAAGCGCGAAGACGCTTTTCAACTGGCAGCAGCTGGTTCCACTCTCCAAGCTAGCAGACGACGTTGCTAGCAGACGACGAAAGGTTCTCACGCGGTGCCAGCAGTTTCAGAAGGATGGGGAGTTTATTTCTTATTTTGGGTTCCATGGTTTAAAGATGCTTTAATTGATGCGTGACATAACTTTGAAAGCACAGCATTTCATTGACGGGCTCACTCCGCGCACGCGGCGCGCGGCGCCCATGCACCCCGTCGCCGCTGTCGCCGCTCGCACCGCCCGCGCACGCAGTTCCCATGACGCCTTGCGCGGGCCCGCCAGGGGAAGGAGCGGCGCTGCAGTTTCTGGAAAGGTCTATTGTGAACGGATTTTCATAATTCTTGCGGGAAGAGATTTCTGGGACAATAGACTTTATCTCAAAATACCTTACTAGTAGTCGATGGCAAGTGTTGCAGGGTCCCTTTAAACAATGTGAGGCAAGTGAATCCATTTTGCTTTATGTTTTATGTGAAGACAGTCACACAAGTGCACATGTGCAAATGGTGATCGAATAATTCACCGGTAAATATATTACATTTGCCTTGTTGACACCACAACTGACCGACAATTCATGCGACATTGCAATGGTACACTGAGCAAAGCAAGGATATGGTACACTTAAACCTCGATGTAACAAACCTCTATGCAACGAATTCCTGGATTTAACAAAGTTTTTGAATTCCCCATTTCCACCTTCATTGAAGCCCATGTGTTTGCGACCTCTATGCAACGAAGGCATGGCTACGGATAACTCGATGTAACGGATTCGCTACGCTGATGAGTCAAGGTTTCTTGCCCCTTTTTCTGAAAAATGGGCTGGCGAAATGCACTAATTTAGCGAATTTCGACCGCACCGCAATCCCTCGTGCGTTTTCACGTGTGAGTGCGGTGTCGGTTGGGTGTTAGGCCTGCCTGTCAGTGTGTCACGCGTGTCCCCTGGTATCTATGGTGTGGGTTCGTGGATGATTTCTGCTGCCTGAATACGAAAAGATTTCTTTTCAAGACAAGCTTGCAATTTTAAATGCCGTCTCCGCCGACGAGAAAGAAGAACGTCACCGCCAAATACAGTGTCCCAGCTAGCATCCCTTCAACAATTTTGACTACAGAAAAAAGCATGAAGTTCGCGAAAAGGCGCCCTTTCAGCACATTTTTGGTTCTTCAAACGCGTTACGGCACCGAAAAGTATCAAAAAACAAAAGCGATACTTATTGCATTTGTGAATTCGGGGGCGGTGTAGTAGCAGCAAGCGAGAATCGCGCAGTTTTTCAGTGTGAAATGTATCCTTGAACAAGGGTGAGTTCAGCATCACTGATGCCAACCATATTGGTTTCGTTTCTGCTTCATTCTCGCGAGCTTTAATTCAAAACCTGCATGTACCGAAAAAGTGCGAATTTTTGTCAAATTCGTCATATCCAGGTTTGACTGTATCCGTAAGAACGCCAACTGATATATGATCGGTTAGCCGCACAGAATTTTCTGCAAATTGACAAAACAAGACTAAGCTGGCTTCCTGATACCAAGGATGGTGGTTTGAGCCCAGCTTTTGCCTTTATTTTTTATTTACATATTTACTTTAAATTGGAATTTCTGTGGCTTGGGCTAGTTTTCGGTGTTTTGAATGAGTGCTGTCTGTTTGTTACGGTATGGTACGGTATGTTAGGTTACGTTAAATTACTTAAGGGAGAGCGGCATAGTGCCAGACAGGACAATTTTATTGCGAAAAGGCGGTGGACATTGCTTTAGTGGAGTGCTTATCGTACCGTCACATGGCAGTCTAGATTCTCTATCTGTCAAATTTTGAGCTACATGGGTCTGTATGCTACAACTGGCACCAAAGCTTTCTTCAGGGTACAATTCATTTCATGCAAAGGCAAGTTCCACATTTTCTTTTTCATGGATAAATTTTTCTTCTTTTGTGGAAGGTTCGTTCTTGCGTGCAAAAGCATTAACATTCGTTGCTGGATCACAAATTTTTGTTCGTTCACATATTTGTACACACGTTTCAAGATTTACTTATGTGGAAAATTTGCTTCAGTAAATAACCCTCTTGGGCTTGCAAGTTTCACACCATTTCACGTACAAATACAACTGTGCTGTATTGTTTCTTCCCAAGCAGTACAGAGCAATATGCTTCTTGAAGGTAAGGGCGCTTGCGTACAAGTCCAAGCCTAATTGGTACTTTAAAAAGGTGCACGCTTTTATTCACAGGCTAATAAATGGTAGTACTAGTAGGATTATCTACGACACATGAGCAACTAAATTTCAACTACTCGGGGTCCAGCGGTAAGTGTCCCAGGGGAAGTTTTGAGGTAACAAGTCTCCTGCGCAGGCGCTCAGAAAGACTAAGATGCATGGCTTGTCCTTAGGGAGGCAGGAACGGGCCGACTAGCCATTTCTTGCTACAGTCGAACTTCGTTATAATGAATTACTATCGGGACAGAAATTTTGTTTGTTATATCCGATATATTTGTTGTAACAGTAGCATTAAAAATCGGTTCAAACCAGTCGGTAATCTGGCTCCTGCAAAAATTCTTGGTACAAAAACACATTATTTTAATCTTCAAACCTACTATAAACATAGTAACCCTTATCATTCTCCTTGTGTCATTTCAAGCTCAATAAACCAGAACGTGAAATGGAAAATTGCACCAGAACAAAGTTCATTTGACAAAACGTATGCCTGAGTGGCTATTGTCTGGCGGCTACTCACAGCACTCAGCAGGATGAAGCTTTCCAGAGTCCACGAACAAAGGGGCCTTTTCTACTTCTGCAGTTTCGGACGGCGGGAGTTTTTCAAGTAGCTTCTCAGCCTACTGGTCAAATATTTCTTTGTCATATCCGATAGTGTGCACAGCTCTACAGTTTCATTTTCGTTATAAAAGAATAAGTGTCGTTGAAATGAAGTGTGACCAACCAAATTCGTATTTAGTTCGCTATAGCCAATAGTTCGCTATATCAGTGTTCGTTATAATGAGGTTCAACTGCACACGAAAAGAGTGTCAGATGAAGGCAAATTTTCGAACAAAATGTTACCGTGCATCTTCACAGAAGTGCAGAAAGTTCAGCTCGGTGCTGCACCTATTGTGAACCAGTTAGTTACAGCTGTGTTTTGCACACTCATGACTTGCAGAAACGTGGCAGGTGGCGCTTGTGCAAGTTTTTCACAATTCAGTTGCGCAACACACGCTGCACCACAACATTCAGGTTCTTGCACATTTTGAGCAGGCCTGAGCTTTGAATTATTCAAACTGTACGCTCGCTTGCTTCTCAAGATAGCTTTCGCAGCACAGATAACATGAGCCTTATAAAAGCTCTGCAAGAAGGCCAGATCAGTACATCTTCAAATGTACTTGGAAAATTACAAACTTGTCTACAAATATGTTGCGACCACAATGAGCAGTTGTAGAAACGCGCCAAGCACTACAATTCTGGAGTGGTTCATTGTATCCAAAGCACTTATTGAAGCTGGGCGGCATGAGACTCGAGCCTTGCATACACCAAAGTTGACATGAATGCCTCCAGAACTTCAGCTCAAGTATGCTGCCCTTAACCTCCTGGGATAGACGCAACTTGCTCTCACACTAAACATTACGAGCCAGGTTTGACGAGCTCCTCGAATTTTTTAAAAGTGCTGGCTCAGATCATTATAACGTGCACTTCAATATGGATGTTTTGAGAAAGAAAGAGAGAAAAGCTCTATTAAATTTCCACTCACAGCTTGCTCGAGTGATAGCCTGGATACAGTTCAGGTCTTGGGGATCCATAGAGAACTGCATATAAGAGCTCCACTTAAATTGGCGGTGGTGGATGCCCCTTTTTCCAACACTGCAAAGCAGTTTGTGGTCGGTTGGGAGATGAGTTAGTTTAATTGTCGGCAGACTGGGCATTGCTGGTGGAGTTCATAACAGTTGTTGAGGTAAACCTTGCTTAGTAGGGCCCCAGCATTTTTCAATAGGAGAAATTCTGTTTCTTTAAGCAAAGCTCGAAGCTGTTGGTCGGAGTTCGTTTTCTCTCTCTCTCTCTTAAGAGAGCAGCATTGCCCATTCCTATAATCACCGTGATGGTTATAGTCACCGTGGTAGTTGAGAGGGAAATTTCACTTCCCCTGGCGCATTCCAGCAAAAAAAGGTAGCGAGTCCGGCTGCTACGGTTGAGTTTAGCGAGTTTTAGCAGTGAGAACTGGGCGCGTTTGTGTTTTTGCCGGTAGAGTATTGTTTTTGCGTTCATGTAGGCGACGGCGCGGTTTTTACGCGTAGCCTACTGTGAGTTCGTCAACGTAGAGACAGACCACCTCGGCGCGGCCGCTCGATTGAGCTAACACGACGGTAGCCCTCGACAGCTCGTTGAGTTAATGATCAGCGTTCTCACTTATTCACCCGGCTTACTTCCAGCAAAAACACTCACAAACAAGCGAACAAACAACTGATTAGCGTGGCAGCTTGACGCGGAGCGGAGCAAGGCACTTCGGGTTGATAGGGCTCGCCCTCATGTGCGCGACTGCACCAGAAGGGGGACACAAATGCAGATATGAACAATCAAAATAAACACACAAAACATCAGTCAAAAGGGTGGGCGAACGTATGCCGAAAACCACATCACCACGCCCGCACAATGGTCCACGCCCGGCGCGCCAGTCATGGTACTGCCGTTGTAAACGAGATGGAGCCAGCAATCCCACGCCAAACGTTGACCGCATAAACCCGGGTAACCCGGGATGTATATTAAATGCAGAGCATTTCAGTAACTCACGATGTCACCCGCGTTGACGTCCGTAGTCGTAGTCCGCACCCTTCCCCCCTACACTATAAAAAAGAAAATACTATCCAGCGCCAGGTTTCGATCCCTCGACCCTGCGGGCGGAAAGCAATGTACATGGTGCCCTACCCACTGCGCCACAAAGCCGACACAGAATGGGACGCTACGAACGCGCCTTATATCGTTGACTCATTCAAATTACTGCTGACGAGCGCTCTCTCGTCAGCAGTTGCCACAAGTGCAACAGCATTAACGTAACGCAAATACTTAACGTCGTGCGCCCCCGGAAATGCTCTGCATTTGATCGCGCCCCTCGCGAGGGGGATGTTTCGCACTTGATCGCACTTCCACTGCTCTCTGCGCATGCGCCCCGTCGCTATAGCAAAGGAGGCGCGTCGTCCGCTTCCAGGACGCCGCGGCGCCAAATTGAAACGGGTGGTGAGCGGTGGGGCCGCACGCCGCTCGTCGAAACGCGCCGTCGGAAGCGAGAAACGTCGTCGCCACATCTACGATCGAGATAAATAAATGCAAACGTAAAGCGCCAGACATTCGGCGCGCATTTACCTCATCCTAGCCACGAACACCTGATCCGACAATTCGTGTCTCGATATGCGCTGGCTTTGGCTAGGCTAATCGGCGCTAGCATATGAGTTTTTAGATGCAGAGCATCTTATAGCGGCGGCCTGTCACGCGTCGTCGGCACGCGCCGTCCGTCCGCACCCGCCAGCTGTGCGATAACGCGCGCTCGTACCCTCCTCTCCCCTTCTCCTCTCCGCGCCGTCTGTGCGCCGACGCGCTTCTCCCTCCGTGTCTTCACCCCGCCAGCTGTGTGATAGCGCGCATGCGCGCCTCTCTCTCCTCCTCCTCTCCATGGCAGCTGCTACCACGCGCTCGTACCCTCCTCTCTCCTCCTCCTCTCCACGCTGTCTGTGCGCTACGCGCTTTCCCTCCGCGTCTCATCCGCAAGCTGTGCAATAAGCGCGCATGCGCGACTCTCTCTCATCCTCCTCTCCACGGTAGTTGCTTTATATACCCCGTGCGTGCGCCGCTGGATCAGTTGCTTCTTCGGTTGATTTGCGCAGCGCCGTCTCGATGTGCTGAATGGACGCCAACGAATCTGCCAACGAACTGTCTGGCGCACCTTCAAACAGCGCCAGTCAGTCCGTTATGCTCTGCATCCTCACAATCCCCCTCGGGGAGGTGCGGGTATTTTTTTGATGCGAACACAGCGGACTCCAATTAAGACGAACTCGGTTAAGACGAACAACATTTCTGCTCTCTTGTAACGTCCACAATGCAAAAAACCTCCGCTTAAGACGACTTTCTGATAATACGAACAACTTCTTGCGTCCTTTCGAGTTCGTTGGAACGTACGACTACTGTATTATAACAAATACGCGTTTAGTAATACAAATTCGTCTCTATATAAATATTGTATTTGAAACCTTATGCCGAATAAAATATAAAATAAAATTGCATGTAGCATGTGTGCATTTACGTAGTTACTATTCTAGATTCCTGTATAAACCTCAAGTATCCACTGTTGCTTCTAAAGACACCACGTTGAAGGACGTCGTATGAAGCATACTTGGTGGCCAATTTTAAATGCAGAGCATTTGTGTAACTCACGAATTTTTGGGAGGCCTGTCCGTTGGGCGAGGCCTAATCTCGAAGTCCAAAATCAGAACAAATTTCAGCGCGATGGGTGCTTGCAACCAACTTCAAAGTTAGCATGCGTGCACTCGGAGCGTCGTACGCCTGCTGTGCGTTGCGTTCAGTTCCCCTTCGACATGTTATAGCGGGACTAAAGGATGGTAATCAAATTAATGTAGCCGACAAAGCAAGAAAGGCGGGCACGCATGAAACATTTCTTTTAGCACATATCAAGCAGCAAATTGTATGGCTCGCAAAACGCACAGCTGAGTCACTCGGCAAGCTATACAGTCGAACACGGATATATCGAACTCCAAGGGGATCGCGAAAGAATTCGATATATCGATAATTCGATATATAAAATACGCCTATCTGAAGATTATCTGACAACTCCGCACATCACTGAGAGTTTTCTGAAGTCGTGGAAAGCGGTAGTTTACCGTTTTGACCCTCAAAGCACAGAAAATCCGAACCGCAGCATGATGACCACCGCACTTTATTATTGAAATGTCTTTGAACTTCGCTTGTTTTTTTTCTTCTGCGTCGTAAAGTTCGCCAAATTGTCTTCAAGATTACAAACACGCACAAATGAGAAAATCAACGCTGTACACTGTGCCAGAACAGAGGCGAATAACGCTGACGTAACCTCGGCTGCAGTAGGCGGTTGGGAACGTTGTCAGGCACTGAGTGCCGTTATCTTCAGTATCCGAACTGAACACCTCCCCCATCTGGAGGCGTGCAACGAAGTCGCTTTGCACCCGACACGCTCCGGAATAGCCGGGGCGGGTTGTGCTGCATTCGCCTTTACGTCAACGTTTATTTATTTATTTATTTATTTATTAGTATACCTCAAAGGCCCCCGGGGGGTATTTGATGCGTGCGTTGATGCGTGCATCGCCCTCAAAACTACTGGGAGGAATTCCGAACGCCTTTTCAATCAACATCTTTTCAGCAGCCTGCACCCGACGAATTCCCGCCTTCGTTGCTCTGAAATGAATACCTTGGACAAAACAAACATACAAAGCCGCATCGGACCCCCTGCATGAGCCACCACACAGCTCAATCACAGAAAAAGAGTGCCTCCGGTCAATTTCTTTTGCTCCTTTATGTCATTTCGCCCCAACCACTATCCGCGTTCCCGCTATCATGGAGCTGCCCCTCGTGCTAGCTTGAAAACAGCTGTTGAAGGCCATCGAAGCGACATAATGCCGCGGACGCCACCTCTGTCTCACCAAGCCAGGCAGCTCCTGCGATGAGTCAACATTATCATCAACTCCACCCACCAGAGGAAGCAAACTTTCAAAGGCACCTTCGGTGCGGAATTCGATATATCGAATTTGCCCGTGATCAGGAGTTCGATACACGCGCACAACAGCCCTATACTTTTGCATGGGATTTTCAAGGGGATGTTTGCACTGTTCGATATAGACAATAATTCGATATATCCGTGTTCGATATATCCGTGTTCAACTGTATTTGTTAATGAAAATTACTTTCTGCGAAAAGGGCTGGCGGCGTTCACGGAAGCAGACGTCGTTCTTGTTGTTGCGAGGAGTGCCGACCATATAAAAATAGCGAACCCGGTGAAAACGAAAAAAAATCACGCCATATCTGGACACGGAATGAATGATGATAAGTGGGGCGAAGCTCGAGAGGGGGAGATCATCGGTAACCGTAACTCTCCCGTGAAAGTTCGCCCATTACATCATTAAGAAAGACGTAAGACTGTGTGCGTACATTGTACAAATCAACTTTTATTTTCGGAGTCAATGCTCCCAGGCCCAGACCTGGTGAAAGACCCCGCGCCATCGAGGACTACCCCGCACCTCTACCACAATTTGTCACGTAGGATGGGACACAACGGTAAAGAAAGAACTTTTATTTAGGGCGAACTTGTGCCCGAACAAGACGAGAGGAAACGAGCAAAGGTCCTTGCGTCTCGTTCGATCTCCGAGAACGACTGCCTGCGTTCGTGGCGTGATCTCTTGCGTTATCTCCCCCTCGCAGTCCACGTGCGCTCGCGCCTCCGTTGGCGAACACAGACAAGCTCGCGCTCCCGGTGCCGAGTTTGCGCTGCCGGTTGCAGCCGGTTCTTGCGCGTGCAACGCGGCCCACTTTGCGACATCTCCGAAAGCATGCGGCGGTCACGTACCACGAGACACAAGGGATGGACAGACCCATGGCTTTAGGAGCTTCGCCCCTAATATCGGCTATAACGAACAAATCTTCGTTTCCCGTCACCATCTGGATACATAGATTTTGTGTCCATATAGCGAAACGCAGATATAACGAACTGATTTCCTTTTCCCGCTGTGTTCGAAGCGGGCTCAACTGTAGCGCCTGAGAATATACAGGGTGATCAAGTTAAGTCAACAAGGGCGAAAAAAAAATAGGCCTAGATTTACGTGAAGACAAACTCTACAGTGAGGTTATGCGCCCAGGGGGACGCATAACTAAGAGGCAATTATTCATTTCGGAGGTTTAATTAACTAAAACTTATTAATTAACTATTTAGTGGGTACAGTTAGCAGGCATGTTTGTATTGGAAAGTTTGACGCAATCATGTTTCTACGCAGTATCAATTGGCAGAATTCTTTTAGCGCATCCGTAGTCCGAGATATCAAACGGCGAAGTTTAATAGCCGTTCGCAAGATTACGCATGCAAGACAGTCTGCACCGGCGCAAAACTCCTCCCTTCTGTGACGTGCCTGCTGTGTAGGGTGTTTAGTTCGACAAAGGGGTGCAGGCATAGGCAAAAGTGATAACTGGCACCCATTCATTCTTGGCTGGCGTTCGCGATGTGCAGTATTCCGAGCCGCTATCGAAACACAGAACAAAGGGAGGAGCTGTGCGCCAGTCTTCTGTGTCTTGCATGCGTAATCATGCGAGCGGCAATTAAACTTCGCAGTTCGACATCTCGGAGTACGGATGCGCTAGACGAATTCTGCCAATTACAACTGCGTAGAAACGCGATTGCGTCTAACTTCCCAATACAAAGAAGCCTGGTTACTTTAGCCACTAAAAGGTTCATTAATCAATTTTAGTTACTTAAGCCACCTCATCAATAATTACCTCCCAATTATGTGTCCCCCTGGGCGCATAACCTCACTGTAGAGGTGGCCTTCACGTAAAAAAAAAAAAAAACTGTCGACTTAACTTTGATCACCCTGTATAAGCAAAATAACGCAGATTTAACGTTGGTAGAAAAATGTCTAGGCAAAAGTTCAATGCCAATTAAGGGACTTCACCCAACGTTTATAGATAAAGAGTATGTAAACGTTGACTTTACCAGAATCGCAGGAAACTTTAAAAAGCCCGCGGCGTGACCTAACAAAAAAAAAAAAGGCAGCGTCTCCTGCCACGCGCGTGGCAGCAGCCACGCCCCCCTGGCAACGGCTGCTGCCACGCGTGACGTCATAATGACGTCATAACATTAATAATTGTCATTATTTTGTGTAGTGTAGTCCGAAATACACATTTTTTTTATTTGCAGTACAAAATAACGCACCATTGAACTGCTAAAACTTTTCTAAACAAACAATTTTTGTTCTTGCGGGAGCAGCCGGCGATGCTGCTGCTGCTGCCAGCTGCCGTATCGCGCACATGGAGTCGCGTATCCGAAAGCGTGACTACAGTGGCCACTGTAGCGTGACGAAGCTCCGATTTTCTCGGGCCGACAACGTAGATAAACCGGAGTTCATATTGTTAGAAGCACTATCTGAAAACGTGAGAAAGTTGCTTGTGATTATGTATTGCGTGGGGACCCAGCCAGCCTTTCCAGACCGCAGCAAAATAGCCGCTCTCGAGTAATGTTGACCTGTGACCGCTTGGTTATGCTTGGTGTACGCCGATGGTACCTGCGTACAGTTTCAGCGTACGTGAGACGACATCGCACAGCCGACTGGCCTCGTTCGAACAAGCTACGTTCCACACAAGAAAAGACACCGTCCGAGCGTAATTCTGTGAACCTTCCGACGCATGTCGGCGCGGCGGCATCTACTATCAACAGTTTGCACCACGGCAAGTCCAGAATGCTTAAATGGGCGACCTGAAATCGCGGTGTGTGTTCTCGAAATGAAGACAACTTAGCAGCGCCAAAAGATAATCAGAATGTACAGTGCCGAGGACGAAGGGTAGTGGCGGCAACCGTTTTTTACTAGGCACATGTGCGCATTACAATTACAGACAATTGCGCCGAGAATAGGAAAGGTAATCTTTGGTGTCCCCACACATGTACCACGTACGTACTACTACAGTAGATCTCCTCTTCTGAAATATTAGCAAGGAAAACTCGAAAATCGGGAAGTTCTTATTTTCTAGTGGGCGAAATTGTAGCTTAAAATTTGTTTTACACCCACGATACGTTTTATGAGCAGAAAAGTCTTGTGAGCATGCGCCACAAGGATCATAATTGCGTGATATTCAGCGCTTAAAAAGATTTCCTAGTAGAAACCAAATATTTCGTAGTAGGATACATGATTCTACAACAGTTTAGGACCTGCGACCTTCAAAAGGTAGACTAGCTAGACGCTTCATCTCATAGCCACTGCACTGGTATAACTTTCACATCTCACTGTACCGTGGTGTACGCTATGTTGGCCAGACTTGACTGAGTCCCTCATGTAAAGGAAGTTAATTCAGGACACACACCCAAACGATAGGGTCAGAGAAGAGGCTGTAGAGACGGCAATAGGAAGGGTATATGCTTGGCCGGCCATCATGTCTAATACATCTACATGCACTCCAGCATATGAAAACCTATGGGTTCTGCACAGGCTCAATAAGCAACGTCAAAGAGAATCTTAAGATGTGCCTGGAACGTGAAAGCATCTACGGATTGTTTGTGTAAACAGGTATAAGCAGCGAGCATGCTGCAAATGTAATTGATAGGCAAACGTCAAGGCTATCATGGGGCGAATTTAACAAAAAGAAATGGTGCAAAAGATCCCAATTTCAAACTACATTGATGTTATATGTGCATGCACTATAAACACAGTCATCAGTATGTTAACTGTACGTAAACACCCAAGTGGTATGGTCAAACGTAACTAGAGGCCCCACTGCAATCGCCCAGTTATGTTTCTTTGCAGTGGAATAGGTCGGTATCTGTTAGTCGCACAAACAAGATTCTCTGATGGCATGGAGAAATAGCTGGAAAGTGGCTATGGAGCTCCAGCTGCTTTACACATTTTCTGTAATACCAGTTATTTGTTTGAAGTTTTGCAATAAAATTGATCTCATTTGTTAGTCTTTTTAATTAATGAACAAAACTTTTCATGGCCACAAAACAGTGGTCGATAAACAAATGCTCACTTTCTTTGGTGGCTTGTAACGATTCACTAGAATTTCACATGGCCAACCCAAGGAATCCATGGCTCGTACACTGCAGGGTAGTGCTAGTCTCCAAAAACATTTGCCAGGACGACTGGAAACTAGTGCGGCCCACAGGCTCCATAGGTGGAAACCAGTAGCCCAACCACAGTGCCATAAAACAGCTAATGAATGGAGTGAGTCTCTGCTAAATATTAAGCAGGTTCAAAGGGTAGGTTCGCATTGATAGATTTTGTGCCATCGTTCACTGTGCGTAGATTAACTATTTAACGGGCACAATAGTCATTTTTGTTATTTCGGACAGTTGAAGGATTGCCTAAATGTTCTTTAACAAAACAAAAAGTGAAAGCTCTCAGGGATTTTAAAAACATTGTTTAGCCTCTCCAGCAATTGTCCCAGCCAGAAGGAACTCAGCTGATAGTTGGTGCCGACTGTCGTCCTCACTTGCTAGATCCCTGACCAAGCACATGAATGCAGCGACTAAGAAAGATGGTGACCAAAGTGAGAAGAGAAGGTGGATCCCGTACAACAGCCCTTGATCATCTAAACACCAGAAAAAAGCGCCGATGACTCACAGGCCACGACTAGGGCATTAAAATACCTTTTGACATACATTTACAGGGCATTTACAACCTTTTATCAAAAAAATCTTGATTACACACACTCCCTCCATGGAAGGGGTTTGTTTCTGACAAGGTCGTTGAAATTTGTTATTAGTGACAACATAAACTCATCATTGGTCCCTTTCATTCAGCACACTTACGGGCTTCGTTTTAAAAACCCTGCTGTTTCTATTTCACGTATAAATGAACTGCTTATGCAATATTCTCTTATTTACCTATGTTCGAAGTAAACTGTGTTATACCGTAAAATGTGATGTGCCGAGTGCATGCAGGTGTAACATTCATCAATGGGACATGCAGAACATGAAGCTCAGTGCTGATAAACTTAAATCAGGGAAAATAAAGCTTCCCATGTTGCTTCTTTATTTTTGTAACTATTCTCTCTACCAAATACCTTGGTGGTAAACTCAACTAAGCTCACCTTTTCCCTAGGCCTTTATAATTGTTTTGCTCTGCAATTATACATTCTCAGCTGGAGCATGCCTGCTGAATTCAGGCCCCAACCACGCTTTACTATTTCTCAATTGCAGCTGTATGAAATGTTGCTCTTTAGGTTTTGCCAATGATTTCCAACAGGCCATTTAATTGGTGTCAGAACCATTATATACCTTTAATTGCTATTTATAGCAAACAGTATTATATCATTTTTCATAACACATTTTGTTGTAACCTCATTCAATGATTTTGTTATCCCGCCAGCCTGGTTCATAAATCTTTGCGTGAACATGCCCGTCTTGCAGCTAATCTGCATTAACAGACACCACACATTTTGGCTTTCCAGCGTAGCTTTGGTGCCCGCAAAAAGGAATCTTTTTCTTGGCTCCTCTGCAGCGCTTTGTAGAAAAAGATCACTTGCTGGTTTGGCTTTCCCGCAGGGCTCTAGTGTAGTGCAAGAAAGTATCGCGTGCTTATTCCTTTTTTGTTGAAGTTTTAATGCTGTGCATCTTCCAGAAGAACCCTGGCATTTTGTTTAGAAATGGAACTTCACAGCACAAACAGTGCAGAGATAGTAGAGCTACTCACTTTTTGCATAGACACGGAAGTTTGGCAGATCACTTGTCATTGACAAGCAAGTGTTTGATTTCTGGCTTAAGGTGCAACGCTGGGATAGTTTACTAGCTGGGGGGAAAAAACACAGCACTGATAAACGGTACTGAAGTACTAGGAAAGGTGCCGTGATCAACATGGTTTCCATGTGTTGGCAGCTTTTTGGTCCAGTGTTTTTCATGAATATTTGCCAGGGGGCCTTAACATGGCTTGCTTTTGTGTAACAAAAATGTCAACAGTGAAGCAATTATCAATGCTCACATGCTGCTCATTGATACCAGAGCAAAAGTACGTTCAGCAGTCATTTTATTGTTAAAGCCACCCATGATCCATACACCTTCCAGCTGTACTGCAACTTTCACAAACACCGACAGACATTCACATCTACGCACGTGGCCTTGGCTCCAGTTCTTGCACAAGGAATTAAGAAGTACTCTTGGGAGTGGGCAATGTCACGCTCGACACCAACCATTACCCCGAAGTTGTACTTGATGAACTATTTTTTACGCCTGTTGGCTTAAAGGATTGTTTAAGTGCCCGTTTTGTGGAAGAAAAAGAAACAGCTAATGGGCACACAACACACAACCCGTGAATGTGTTTTCTAGCAGCTGGCTTCTGACGAGACTTGCATCATTGTTGGGACATTTTATAAAGCCCCTTACCACTAAGTAAATTCACTTGAGCAATTTTCCAAAACAGTTTACACAGTGCGGAGTTAAAAAGCAATAGAATGTGAAACGTCTCCTCACAATTGGAAACTCTTCCTGTTCACTACCCCAAAGGCTTTGACAGTAGATGCTTAAGCACGCTTCACCAGTTGCGAATACAAGCATTAGTGTCAAGTTGAACTCCGCAGAGTGCTTGGGATGGGCATATAGATGTCACAGCCACTTGGAATTTGTGCAAAGACTGCAAGCCTCCGAGATAAGCTCTCATCATCATTAGCCCATCCTGCTGAGAGTGAATGAAAGTATTGTGCCTGGTTATATTCAATTCCAACCAAGCCAAACACAAGAGTAAAGAAGGAACGAGCCTATCAAAATACATACTCAAAGCAGATGCAGGAGGAAGTTCTGTTGCCTAACCAGGTTAGAGGAGGCGAAAGGTACTGGAGCGAAGGAAAGGGAAATAAGAGCCAAGCAGTAATTTTAAGCCTTGCCTATCATTTCATTAAGACTTCCTAAGTTGAAACCACAATGGTACTAAGCAACAAATCTGAGCATAGAACTGAATTGTCACTTGTTAACCTTATGCACACCAGACTTTTAAAGGACTATTAGCAGAAGTTCCAAACTTGGCTCACACGGCGATCTTATCGGCTGCACTTCTCCCATGCTTGCACAGTTGGAGCTTGAGCCTCCTTGCACAAGAAGCCAGCCAGTCAGCGAATGGTTTCAGTGGTATCTTGAATAGATATATCTTTGGACGGGCAGTTGGGCTCCACCCACGGAAGTGCAACTGCGCTCCCTGCACGGATTCTGCAGCGCTACGTGCACAGATCGTTTCTGTGGAATAGTCAGGATACATTTCTCGGCGACAGTACTACTGCCCCGGGGGAAAAATTGCAGAAGCTACATGCGAGATCGGATTGCGTTCGATGATGCCGTGCGCTACCTGACGACACTCGATTCGTGCACACGCTGACACAACGTCGCTCGCTACGGCGCGACGCGATGGAAAATACTGATCCCTACGTTTTATAATTGAGCCAGCACTCCAGAATCAGAACACAAGGCTTGGCATGGAAGAAGCGAAGCACAAGTAGACAACAAATGCAGGCGCGTAATGCAAATAGCACGCGAACTGCAAAACAACGTGAAGCTTACAAAATATTAAACGACAACAGTACAGTTCTAGGAGCATGTAAAAAGCGGGGCGAAGCAGCGTGCAGAAAACAATGCGTTAGGCTTACCAAGACGTGCAACAGCAAGTTCACAAAAAATACCCAATCTAAATAATTACAAGCACACCTCCCAACAAGAAAAAAGCGCCGCGAGGCATCCGCTGTACAGGGAGATAAGGACGTAACGATGCGTCAGGCCTGCCATTCGAACCACGGGCGGAGAACATCGGGACACAAGACGCGAACACCCGTCTGCCGTCGTCAACACAAAAAAGTGGCATGATCAAATGACGTAAATATGACGTTTGTTTTGTGACGTCACAGGAAGTCACGTGATTACTTTAGCTTGACGTCACTTCTGCGTGGCAGCAGCTGTTGCCAGGGGGGCGCAGCTCGTGCCACGCGCGTGGCAGGAGACTTAACCAAAAAAAAAAGGCAGCGTCTGGAACCCCGCGCGGGGCACGAGATTTAGCCCCCTCGCAACGGCTCCTGCCCCGCGTGACGTCATAAATACGTCATAGTGACGTCATATTAACAGCAATTCTTATTATTTTGCGTAGTAGAATACAAAAAGCACATTTTTTTACATTTTAATACAAAATTAGGAAGCCACTCATTTGCTGGAAGTTTTATAAAAGAATTTTTTTGTTCGTTCTTGCGGAAGCCGCCGATGCTGCCGCTGCTGGCGGTATGGCGTATCCGAAAGTGCCGAAAGCCCTGAATCCCTGAATTTCTTGGGTCGACAACGTAGATGAAGCAGAGTTGATAAGAGTTAGAAGCACTACCAGAATGTGCGAGAACGTTGCCGTATGCGGGGACCAAGCCAGCCTTTCCACACGGTAGCGAAATCCGCTCTCGAGTAATGCTGACCTGTGACCGCCTGCTGTATGCCGATGGTACCTGCGTTAGATCTACGACATCGCGCAGCCGAGTGGCCCCGTTCGAACAACCCACGTCCCACGCAAGAAAAGACACCGTCCGAGCGTGATTATGTGGGCCTGCTGCGGCATGTCCGCGCGGCGGCATCTGCTAACAACAGTTTGCACCACGGCAAGTTCAGAATGCCTAAATGGGTGGCCTGAAATCGCGGTGTGTTTTCAAAATGACAGCAGCGCGGAACTTACAGTGCTCAGGACGTAGGCTAGACGCGGCCACTGATATTTTACTGGTCGCATGTGCGCATTACAAGTGCAAACCACGGATAGCTAGAAAAGGTGATCATTGGTGTTTCCACACATGTACCGCGTACAACCCAGCACAGTAGTTTCCCCTTTAAGGAGATTAGCAAAAAAGACCCGAAAATCGGCAGTTTGTCGCGTTTTTTGTATATATTTTCGAGTGGATTGAATTGTGGCTTCAAATTGTTTACCCGAAATACGTTTTGTGCGCGGAAAAGTCTGGTGATCATGAGCTTCTTGCATCATAAATGCATGGTATTCAGCGCTTGAAAAGATTTTTCAGAAGAAATTATTGCAGCTGTAGTGGTGAGCCATTTCACTACAGTAAAATGTGGCAGAAATACATCTGCGATACAAAGGATGTGAAAGAGTGAGAACATTGGCAGTCTCGTATCCCGTGACCCAGATTGTGGCTGGGTAGTTTCCATCATGCATTCAGCTCCTCACATTGGCACACACATGATGCTACGACAAATTAGGAACTGGGTCCTTCAAAAGGTACACTAGCTAGGCGCTTTATGCCATAGCTGCTGCATTGGCATAACCTTCACGTCTCTGTATATGTGGCTATGTTGGCCAGATTTTACCGATTCCCCTCATGCAAAGGGACTTAATTCAGGACACCCAGCCGATAGGGTCAGAGAAGAAGCTGTACAGACGGTAACAGGAAGGGTATACACTTGGCCGACCATCATGTCTCCAGCATATGAAAACCCATGGGTTCTACGCAGGCTCAATAGTCAACATCAAAGAGAATCTGAAGATGTGCCTGGAACGTGAAAGCCTCAGCGGATGGTTTGTGTCCATGGGTATGAGCAGCGAGCACACTGCAAATGTAATTGATAGGCAAAGGTCAAGGCTGTAATGGTGCGAGTTTAACCAAAAGAAATGGTGAAAAACAACCCAATTTCAAACTGCATTGATGTAATATGGGCACGAGTGACGTCATATGGACGTGCACTGTAAATGCAGTTATGTGTTAACTGTACGTTAGCACTCAAGTGATACGATCAAACGGAATGGAGGCCCCACTGAAATTGCCCAGTTATGCTTTTTTGCGGTGGGTTAGGTTGGTGGCTGTCAATTGCACAAACAAGATTCTATGATGTCATAGAGAAATAGCTGGAAAGTGTGTATCGAACTTCCATTGCTCTACACATTTTCTGTACTATCTTATTTGTTTGAAGTTTACAATAAAATTGATGTCATTTGTTTTTTGGGCAGAGGTCTTTTTAATGAACGAACCTTGTATTTTTTCTTCGTAGCCTCTGTAAGAGACTGCCTACTGTGCCCCTAAACAGTGGTCGCTAAACAAATGCCCACTTGCCAGCCAGCTTCAGGGGCTTGTAACGATTTACTAGGATTTTTTATGGCCAACATAAATTCCAAGGAATCCACGGTGGTACACTCCAGGGCAGTGCAAGTCTCAAAAGAAGTTTGACAGCAGGACTGGACACTAACACAACCAACAGGCTTCATAGGTGGAAACCAGAAGCCCACCCACACAATGCCATGCAATAACTTATAAGCCAATGCAGTGAGTCTCGATTTTTATGCGAGGCATTCAACGTGTGGGTCAACTAGTGAGGTTAGCTGGCCAGTTTGGGCACAAAATACTCACTTTTGTGATTTCAGACAGCTCTCAAAGGCCTATGTAGATGTCTTTGTTTTTTTCCGCAAAAAAAAAAAAGTGCAAGCTCACAGTTGGGGATCTTGGAAAACATTGTTTAGCCTCTCCAGCAATTGTGCGAGCCTGAGGTAATCCTGCCTATAGGTGGTCCTCATGTTTGCTAGCTCCCACAGCAAGCACATGAATGTAGTGACTGAGAAAGATGGTGGCCAAAGGGAGAAAAGGGGGTGGTTCCTGAACAAACAGCCCTTGATCATCAAAACAGCAGAAAAGAGCGCGGATGACTCAGAGTCCTCGGCTGGGGTGTCGAAATACCTTCTGGCCTACGTGTACAGTGCATTCACAAACTTTTCTTTAAAAATCTTGCGATTACACACACTCCCTCCATGGAAGGGGTTTGTTTCCGGCAAGGTGGTCGAGTTGAAATTTGTGATTAGTAACAACATCAACTCGCCATTTGTCCCTTTCACTTAGCATGCTTCCGAGCTTCACTTCAAAAACCCTACTTTTTCTGATTTACGTATAAATGGATTGATTATGGAATATTCTCTTATTTACCTCTGCTCAAATAAAACTGTGTTATACCTTAAACGCTGCTGTGTCCATGCAGGCGTAACATTCTTCAATGGTGTTGTGTGGGGTACATTAAGCTCAGTACTAATAAACTTAAAACCAGGGCAAGTGAAGTTTCCCCTATTGTTTCAGGGTATCCAAACTATTTATAAATTTTTGTAAGCATTCTAACTGTCTACCAATACTTTGGGGGTAACTCAATTCAGCTCACCCTTTTTTCCCCATGTCTTTATTATTGTTGTGCTCTACAAACACATTCCCAGCTGGAACATGCCTGCTGAATTTAGGGCCCAAACCATTCTTTTGCTATTTCACACGATTGCAGCTGTATAAAACATTGCTTCTGTTTAGTTTTAGCCTATGATTTCCAGCAGGTCACTTAACTACTGTCAACACCATATTAAAACATTAATTGCTATTTATAACAAACAGTATTCTAACATTTTACATAAAACATTTGGTTGTTACCTCACTTGACGTTTTTGTTACACAGCCAGCCTGGTTCATATTTATTTATCTATGTATGAAGGACATGTACACAACAAATGCCTTACTGTGATACATTCACATGCCCGTCTTACAGCAAATCAGCAGTGAAAGAAGCCACACGTTTTGGCTTTCCAGCAGAGCTTTGGTGTCAACAAAAAAGGAATCTTTCTTGGCTTCTCTGCAGAGCTTTGCACTCAAGCAAAAAGATCACTTGGTTGTTTGGCTTTCCTGCAGGACTGATGCTAGAAGGCATCACTTGCTTATTCGGCATTTTTTCTGTGTATTGTGCCAAGAAACCCTTGCGTTTTGTTTGGAAAAGGAACTCCACACCACAGACTGTGCAGAGAAAGTAGAGCTACTCACTGACTTTTTTCACAGCCACGGAATTTTGGTAGAATCACTTGTCATTGACAAACACCATGTTTGCTTTCTGCCTGAAGGTGTGAATCTGGGAGAGTTGGTTTATATTTTTGGGGAAAATACAGCGACAATAACTGAACTACAAGGAAAGGTGCTGTGATGAACAGTGTCTTTCCTTGTGTTTCTTTCCTGTGTTTTTTCATGAAGACTTGCTACAGTGCCTGATCAAGCCTGTTTTTGTCTAACAAAAATGTCAACAGCAAAGCACTTATCACTGCTCACATGCTGCCCATTGACACCAAAGCAGAAGTACGTTCACTGGAGTCATTTTATTGTTGAAGCCTTCCAGGATACATACAGCTTTCAGCTGTACTGCAATATTCACAAACACCAATAAAGACATTCACGTCCACATAGGTGACCTCGGCTCCAGTTCCTGCACAAGGTACGAAGTACTCTCGGGAGAGGATAATGTCAAGCTGTACAAGAACCATTCCCTCGTAGATGTGGTTTATAACCTGTTTTTTAGGCTTGCTAGCTTAAAAAATAGTTTCAGTGCCCTGTTTTTTTCAAGCTAATTACCACCACCAGAGAATGTGCTTTCTAGCAGTTGGGCTCTGCTGGGCATGCATCGTTGCAAACAAAATATGGGACACTGCATTATGGCTCTTACTACGCATAGTCACTTAAGCAATTAGCCGAAACAGTTTTTTACACAGCAGAGTTAAAAAGCAAAAGAACATGAAATATCTCCTTGCAATTAGAAACTTTTACTGTTCACCCCCTCCTCCAAACACAGAGCAGACAATTACCAGCTGTGAACACAAGTATTAACGTCAAGTTGAATTCCACAGGGGGCTCCGGATGGGTACATTGATGTCACAGTCAATCAGAATTCGTGAATCCTCTGTAAGCCTTCGAGAGAAGCTCTCACCATTACTGGCCATCCAACTGAGTGGGCATGAAAGTATTGTTGTTGGTTATGTTGACTTCCAAGCCAAACACGAGTAAACAAAAAACTAGCGTACCACAATACATAATCAGAACAGATGCAGGATGAAGTTTGTTGACTAACCGGGTTGAAGAAGGCAAAAGGCAGTGGGGCAAAGGTTAGGGAAATAAAATCCATGCGGTAATTGTGAACGAAGTTATGAGATGCTGCCAGACGATCAGCTGGTGAGGAGGGAGGGCTATCCTATCTATGCCTTGCTACCTCTTTACTATAACTGAGCAGATAACAACCTTTCATTAAACTTGCTAGCTGGCAGTTCCACGTACCCTATGTAGAAAATTTCAAGGTAGACAAAACGTTGTTTCCTGTGCATTCAATAATGGCTGCCTACAGATTGCTTAGAATTCGCAGCTCATTTGAAGTCTTGCATATCATGAAAGCACAATAGTATTATTCGATGAACAACAAGAGCCACTTGTTTACCTTGAGCACACCAAACTTGAAAGCACTATTTAACACAAGTGTCAAGCTTGGCACAAACGGCGATCTTATCGGCTTGACTTCTCCCGAACTTGCACATTTGAAGCTTGAGCCTCCTTGCACAGGAAGCCAGCCAGTGAGCGGCTGGTTTCTGCGATAGCTTGAGTACCTATGCTGCCCACGGACGGGCAGCTGCTTGGCTCTACCATTCACCAGGCCACCCACGAAAGTGGAGCTGCGCTCCCTGCATGCAGCGTGCACGGATCGTTTCGCGGGGTAGTAACGTTTCTTGCAGTGCCCCGCGAGAAAAATTGCAGAACAGGCTACATGCGAGGATTGCGTTCGACGATGCCCTGCGCTACCTGACGATACTTGATTCGTGCACACTGACGCCGCTGACACTGCGTTGCTCGCGTTATCACCGTCACGTCATCAGTCAGCTACCTCGTTAGCCACGGCGCAAAGCGCTGGAAAACTGATCCGCACGTAACACGTTTCACGCCAGAATCAAAATACAAGGCTTGGAATGCAAGTGGCGATCGGAACAAGTAGACAACGAATGCAGGAGCATAAAGCCGATGGCACGCGAACTGCAAGACAATATGAAGCTAGCAACATATTTAACGGCAACAAAAGGAGCACGGAAAAAAGCGGGGCGAAGCAGCTTGCCAAACTAGGATGCGTTAGGCTTACCAAGACTAGCAGCAGCAAGTTCACGAAAAATACTCAATAAATTATTGCAAACAATCCTCCCAACAAGAAAAAAGCGCCGCGAGTCAGCCGCTGTGCAAGGCGATAAGGACGTAACGTTGCGCAGGCTTGCGGTTGGAGCCACGGCCGGAATCCCACATTGCGCGCACACGCTGTCAAACAACGACAACGGCCTCTCGACTGTGCAAAAAAAATAATAATAATAATGACGTCACAGGAAGTCACGTGACTAGTTTAGTTTGACGTCACTTCTGCGGGGCAGGAGCCACCGCGAGGGGGCTAGATCTCGTACCCCGCGCGGGGCACGAGACTTACCCAAAAAAAAACCGTTTAGTCAATGGCAGATGTATACGTAAATAATCATTTCATTTCATTTAATACAACTATTACACATAATACAGTAATTTTGTACGCTTATTATTAGAAATATTCTATTTTCTACTTTACGTGTTGGTTGAGGTAGCTTTTAACACCACCAGGGGGCCTCTGCCGCTTCAATTCAAATTGCATGGAGGAATGTCAACTTGGCTGCAAGAAAGATCCTCCATGGTATCCCTGTTCTGTGATGGTATCAACAATGCTCCCTGTTCTGTGGTAACCATAGAGTGTCATACAAATAACCTCTGTTCGTCGTGACCGTCGCACGCGACAGCTTTCGCCGCGTTTGTGTGGCGGTTTACGCAAAACGATGGAACATTCTTTCGTCTGTCGCCTTCAACTCCACGCGGACGACGCCATGCTGCCCTTCCCGATGCGGCGACCGCCGAAGTTCGCGCCGTGGCTGCCGTGGCCGTGAAGACTACGCCGCCATCTGCTCTCCCCTGTAAGCCCGAGCGTCTGGGTGGCAGCCGCCGCTGGAAGGCGCACTGCTTCGTCTTCTCCGCACCGAAAGATGCCTTCGTTGACGACGTCACAGATTCATTTGAAGAAATCGGCGGGCCTCGCGGCCTGGAGTCCCTGCAACACCAGGGTAACTACAAGTTCTGCGCATCCGTGAAGACGGCTGCTGCAGCGGCAAAGCTGAACGAGCGAGGAGCCGTCATGTTAAACGGCGTCCCGTGTGCCGTCGCGTGCGTTGGACCCCCAGTCCTGTACGTAACGATGTACAGACTAGAACTGTACGTAGCTGACTGTGACCTTAAGCAGCGCTAGCCCCGTACGGCAAATTGATCTGACGTTCTAGGGTCCGCCATTACGTCGGCACCGGCACGTGGCAAGGAAGAATTGAAATGATCAAGTCCATACCCAACTTCATGATCGTGAAGCGCTGCCGCGTGCAGTGCGAATATAAGGGGGTCAAGCGCGTGTGCTCGCGGTGCGGACCGCATGATGTCACCGTTGGCTGGACTACGGCCATGACGGCGCCGAGTGCAGCGCCTCGTGCCGTCGTTGCGGGGGCCGGCACGCGTCGTCTGACTGCCTGAGGTCACGCTCCTATGCCGTAGCAGCGGTTGGTGAGTTTCCTGAGCTACCTCCGGCTGGCGGCGTGGGAAAGCCTGCTGATCCCGAGCCGTAGCCGGAGTCGTCAGACGCGCTGGTCATCGACGAGATCGAGAGTCCACTGACGGGGAGGAGGAGGAGGCAGTATCACCCGGGGCATGACCTGGGGCGTCCCTGGCCGTCTGCAGAGCTGCCGACACCAACGCAGGCAGCACCCCAGAGAACAACGATGAGCAGCGCGTCAACCCGGAGTCATCTCTCGGTGACCTGACGTCCTCTTCCAGCGACTTGACATCGCAACGAACCGAGGCGTCTGATCCAGAGCCAGCAGACGCTACCCGCCAACTTCGAGCACGTGGAGTGCCCCTTCGCACAAACGCTCGGGCTGGCAAGAGCGCCAAGACCAAGGCGGCGAAAGCTAGCCAGTCCACGAAGGTTCTCAAGCCGACCGGGGCAGCGAAGGTGTCAACCGTCCCCAATGTTCTACGGCTGGTAAACCCAGTCAGCTTAGTCGCCGACCTTCTCAACGAGACGAAGAACCCCGAGAGCCTGGACCGGGTTAACCACGGGAATTTCTTGGCTGCGGACTCGAAATATCAAAAGAGTAAGAAATTATGCATGTCTGAGCCACCGGACAAGACCATATTGTGAAAGAAAAGAATGTCAGCTACGAGTAGTCCACTAATAATTTTAAACTTACACTGAAGTGATTTGTAAACATAGCGGGATTACTAGCGCATGTTGTAGTCCTGAGTCCATAGGCCATGTTTCGACCACTCTGAGGGCGTTTACGCGAATTTATTTAGTAGAAAAATCAATTCGAAAATGCCGACCTCCTCTCTGCACCCTCGTCCATTTTCTGTGGCGTTTTCGTGTGACGTCAGGAGGAGATGAGCTGACAATTGACTACACTACTGCACGGTTCGCCGACCTTCTGACAGAGTCAGCCGGCCCAGCGGTTAGTCTGCCGGCCGCCGACAAGTTGTCGCAATTCGTTCGCTCAGTTGAAACTAGGCCACGACACGTTCGTGGATGGAAGGATGTGCCTTTCTTTACTTTGCTAGTTTGTACACGGTATCAAGCTCCAAGTCCAGGTCGCTCCACACAAGCGCACATGCAACACTTGTCTGACTGGTACGCTAGTAGAAAATCCAAGGCCACTTGAAGGCAGGAGAAGAGTGAGCGAAGTCAATATAGGTACTAAGGAAATAAAATCAACTGAAATTTTTACCGTACAGCGTAAAATTAGGGAGCAGGAAGCACTTTTTTGCGCGCTGGGCGAACAAGCACTGCAGGCAGCAGCACGACCACACATCTGCGAACGCTTTTCCGTCTACGAAATGCAATTGCTAGACGTGAGATATTGTGGAAATTTGGGGGACGCTTACTGCACGAGCGCAATACAACAAATAGTCACCTAATCTGCTTAAAATGCTAAAACTAAATAAAAGTGTAAGCTGGTTATACATTGTATACCTTATATTTCCAAGGTCGGCAGCGCTCGCCTGTGGCCGAGTGGTCTGGAGCGCTAGGTATGTTATTGCAAGTGTTTTGCAAGTCATGAGTTCGAATCCCCGAGGGTACATTCTTTTTTCTTTTTATAAGTTGCCTTTTTCGTTTCAGCTGATGTTTTCTATACCGAGTTCACCATTTTTGGGCCGTAACGTAGAATGCTATACGAACTAGTTCACAGAACGCGCGCAGGCTGACACTGACGCGCTAGCGAGTTCTCGTTGGCGTGCTGTTGCTATAAGCACCGACTGCTTGCGAGCAGTGGGTACAGGCCAGAATCAACAGACCCTTGGCCTGGTGCGAACACGCTTTTTACGATACAGGCAGGAGTGAGGCAAGCTCCAAATATGGGGGAAAAGCGCATGGCATTTGAGCGTCTGCAGGGATGCGGAGGGCGTTCATCCACTGCGTAGGCCTCGGCTAGTGATTGCTACGATTCCAAGTGATTGCTACGATTCCAAGCCGTCCTGGGAGGCTTATCTTAAGCATTTTACAGCCGACAACATGGCAGAAGCTCGGGACGACGATTACTGAGGTATCGAGAATGCCCATCCAACGATGCCGTCGGATGTCAAGCATGTTGTTTTACACAATCGAAACCGAAAGTTGTTTGAATGCTAACCTTGGACATCGTCCAATCACGGTGCGTCTCCTCCCGTCGTCACAGTTGGTGCGGCCACCCCAAACAGCGCATGGTATTTTTTCTTTCGCGCTTTGTAAAATAATTACTGACTTATCAACCGGATAAACGATGAAAAGTGTGTTAATTTCAGCCAGTCTATGCAGTGCACGCAAAAACGGGAGCTTGACAAATCCACTTCAGTGTCCCTTTAATGCTGGTGCATTTCCTCACTTTGAATGCTCAGGAATTTCGAAGGCCAGACAAGCAAAGGGAAATCAGGCACTAAGCTAGAGCACCAAATCTTGGCATTCTTTTCTTACAGGAGTACAACTCCTCGCGACATCTCTTTGTTTCGAGATAAGTTTTCAGTACAGGCCTTTTTAAGTTTGAGTGACTCTCTCGCATGGGGTGTGGGGGTCGTCTTTTTGCGGGATAGTTTGTGCAATAGGGCCTTTTTTACCTTTGGTTTGGACGACCAAACGCTAGCCGTAGATTTTTACTTGTGTTTGCGCCGAGTGCGGGTGGTCGTCGTGTATGCACCGACTAGGCGCAATTACAAAGATCACTATATTCGGGGACAACTTTTTGTGGCAGTGGAGACAAAGCTACGCGAAGGGGGGGGGGGGGGGGGAAGGAACTGCTTTGTGTTACTGTGCCAAAGTAGTTCCCAGTAAACTAGTTTCGGTTTCGGCGTGACGCATACGCATTTGCTACAGTTCGTTTCTTCGCATGAGCTCTGTGGTTGAGTGTGCTGAACCCACAGAGCAAGAATTATTCAGGAGGCGCAACAGGGCTTGCTCCGGCGGCGCGGTAAAGTCACAGCACTGGGCACGGCAAAGACGCGCCCTCTGTCGCAAGGCGCCAAAGGGAAAATGCGCGCAGCGCGCTTTCCGAAGAGGTTCGCCGGTTCAAAGGCAGTTGGCGCATAGGCGGCTGCCGTAATGGGCAGACGACGCCGACTTCACGCGACTTGACTTTCATTCGAGTCTGTTTGCGGCAGGAAAAATCTTCGCATTCCAAACATCTTTGTCGAAAGACTAAAGGGCTTTGATTTTTTAAAAACGCAAAACCAACAGTTGAGAAGCTAGGTACGAGTAGTTCCAGTAAATAATGGTTCTTACCCTCTATGCCATTAGTTCATATTTAGACTGCCCTAACTTCCCCGGCGTGCCTCCTTAGTTGAAGGCATCGATTATGATCATTGCTGTTAACTGCGACCACCTGCGATAGTATCGCTTCCGGTGTATGACGATTCGGGGGCCGCTGTCATGGAGAAAGTATTCTTGCTCCGTTGACGCTGGTAAAAAAAGTGCGCACTGTGCGCTACGCCTACTGCTGTGTGCTGTGCGTCAATTTCCAAACATAACGACTCATTCTTTTTTTTTTTGCTGCTGCTGCTGCTATCTAACTATACACTGCGAGAAGGCAGGGAGTTTTCCAGAACGTCCCGATTCATCATTTAGCACCCTGCTTTTCGAAATCTGCGATATCACAGCACTAACTCATTGCTAATCCTTTTGGCAACGGCTCCACAGTTTTATTTCGGAAGCTCGTGTTTCATGCCAGGAATTCAAGCACCAACTGAAAGGATAATGAACACGCGCAGCCCAAAAAGACGCAATGAAGTGCTGAACTTGCAATTGTTTTTTTATGCACGGATGAAGTCTATACAGGAGGCTGAACGAGAAAAATTTATGTCTTGTTCTTGTTCCATGGTGCAATAGTAAGCAACACAAAAGAAACAAGAAAAGGAACCATGCTTGCAAAACTTCGCAAAGCCACATTTTCCAGCACAACCATCCGTCATTTGCTAGCCTAGACATCCTCTTCTTCTGCTGGGATGATTTCTTCGTTTCGTGCTTCACTTGCGCAGTGCTGCCTCATGCGCATTCCCACATAGTAGTGAAGGATTTTTGCTACCGCGTCATTTTTGTGCTCACGGCACGGAAACGTTAGATCGAAATTTTTCAGGACGTGGTCAGCGGTTCCCCAGAAGACGTCGTAGTCATCCATGTTCTTAGAGAAGAAGTCTTCCGCACAACGAATCAGGTCGTACAGCCGTGTTTTGGGATGAGTCAAACCCCCTCTTGATTTGTGTAGTGTTAGGGATGCTTGGGGTAATTTTGGTGCCACGGAAGAAAGTGACTGCCTGCAGAGTTCACAGGGCAGCATCGTTTTCATCCTCCCTGAGAGGAACCCTGTGATATGATACAGAACCGCTTCGGCGACTTCGGCAGTGGTTTCGTTATCCTCGACAGTGCCATCCCAGTCTCCTGTTTCGATAAGCCCATCTATACTAGGTGACAACTTAAGAACGGCACCGGAAGTTGCCGCTGTGCCTTATCACCGCAGCTGTATGTTTCTCCGCGCAGCGCAAGTAGGGCGTTACTGGGAATATTTTGAACATGGTGTGAGCCGTTCCCGTGATTTTTTGGACTTAATATGCTTATACAGGGTTCGCACAGGTCCTTGAAAACCCTTGAATTTAGAAGTGTCAATTTCAAGGCCTGGAAAGTCCTGGAATTTTTAAGTGGTCCTTGAAAACCCTTGTATTTTCCAAAGAGAATAATGGCCCTGTCTTTTCACAAGAATTTAAAGTGTTTGTCGTAGATTTTAGGTATAAATGTAAAGAAACATTGTAACAATCAAGTTTCAGTGTATTGCGTGAAATTACAAGCTTGGTGGATTTTCATTAATACAAGGCGACATTGGGAGCAGGCACTTGTCAATCCAATCCATGTCACGATACAATCCACTGAAAGCCAGCTTCTGTTCCCTATCTTGCATCTTTCATCTAGTCTGTGGACGTTCGTTCCTTGCATGTTTGCTGTGCCTCATACGCTCCATCTGCGTTTGTTTTTACGTGCAAACGGTGCACGTGTACATTGTTCATCCTGCCTTGCAGCAACACTTGCGGATTTAATTTCAGCTCATACTCTTGCTGGCAAAGCAGGAGATGCAGGTAACATTAACTAAGTTTTGAAATCAAACAGCCTCAGCAAACAAAGGAAAAATAAAAACCTCTAAATATCAGCCATGAAATAAAAAATAAAGCTTGGGGAGCATTTACGAACCCGTTAGAACTTATCTAAATGTGCACTAATGTGTTTAGGTATTGTGCAGTAAAAAACTTTTGCATTGTGTTGGAAAAGTTATAAATAATCCCAGATAAAACGTAAGATGGGAACCTTGTGTTTTCTGGTTGAAAACCCTTGAATTTTTGCTTTTGATGCCTGTACGAACCCTGTTATACGACTCCAGTGAAGACAAACAAACTGCGTGAGACAAGGCAGACGATATCACGCATTCATAGCAAACCCCTTTCAAAACGCGCGCGCACTGACGTCACAGGTCCGGCGCTTTGGCGGAGTGATACACTACATGAGGTGGTGCCGTTCTTGAGTTGTAACCAAGTATAGCTTTGCCTTCAGCTGTGCGAGACATGAAGGGTCAGTACCAGCTTACTGAAAGATTTTCCGGAATTCTGGGAGGTCAAGGGCTGACTTTTCTTCAATCACTTCACAATTTCCCAAGAATTTGGGTGGTTTTAGCAGGCTGTAGACGGAAAGCATGCGGTACAACTGCGGGAATGTGTGCATGTCGGGATGGTCGTTGTCACGCTGCTTGTCTTGCCTTTCCAAAGAATCTCTCAAAGGGGGGGTCCTGATTGAATTTCGCCGTCAGGACGTACTTGAAATTGCACTTGCTTAACAGATACTCTGTTAGCTCGAGAGTTGAAATCATCGTGACACGAAGGCCTTCCGCAGTGGTTTGAGTGAGAAAACTTTCTTTCATAATGGCGCCCGACTGAAGTTCCCGTTCCCAGTCGTCAAGCCACTGCACGGAGTCTTTGATTACAGTGAGGTCAGGGCTGCTGTTTCGCACTCCTTCACCTGGATGCCGTCGGTTCATAGCATCAAAAAGGTCGCTCATCCTTTCCGTGAAAGCTATTGTTCCCTTGGCATCACGGGAATTTATAACTTTTTGGTCAGTGTAGAATTTGAGACCCGAAGGCATTGACTGGCTGAAGACTTGCGTTGCCAGTTTTACGCGCATGAGCTCCATTTTCGACGGGTAAATGTGGTGTTCCGTAATCTTTGGGCAAACTTTTAAGCCCCCCGTGTTCTTGCAGTCTTCCTTATACACAGCCGTGTACAAAGACCACTTCACCCACTGGCCACTAACCTTGAGAAGGCGCTAGCCTGTTCCTGATGCACTTGAATAGATGCGGCACATTAGAAAAGACGAATACCTTGCGCTCCCCACTTAAGGGGTGCTCGAAAAAATTCTTCGCCTCATTGAGTTTGCCGCTGACGCCCAGGTGCGTCCACATTTTTCTATTAGTTGCTTGCCGCTCCGTCACAGACAATGCCATCAACTTGTGCGCCAGCGTTTTCGAGCATGACAATTGCTTGAAGAACCAACTGGCTTAGTACTGTGGCTTTAGTTGCTCCCTTCAATGCAAATACACCAATCGGTTGCGCATAACTGTCCCCAAATGGCAAAACATAAAGACTAGCGCATGATTTGCCAGCTTGAAGCATTGCTGATCTTTCTCACCGTAGTCCAGGAGATCCGTGTAGGTTAGCGTTTCGGAGTTGACTCTCTTCCGCTCCCTCACCAGGGTTTCGTCAAACAGAAGCATGCCATGTCTCTCGAAGTCACTTTTCGATTCCAGCTTGGTTTTTAATGCTTCGAAGTAATCAGCATCAAAACCACATTGCATTCCAACCATGGCGAGATACTTTCTGATTGTTTTCACGCAAGGCAGAGGCAAAATGTTATTGTCACGCAGAAATCTGTAGCCGGAGGACGTCCAGATGTGTAGAAGTAGGCACAGTAACAGCCAGTCTTGATTGTAACACATTCCTTGTTTCGACACAGTTTTAGCAGCTTTTACACATTCCTTCAGGAGCATACTGTGCGTCTCTGGAAAGCATGCCTTTTGCATGAACTCGTCCAAGCTGTTCTCGTTCACTTCCTTCAGCTGCTCCTTGCATTTGACTAAGTCAGCTTCGAGTGCTTTCTTCCTCTCCAAAAGTCGTTTCTTCGAGCGGTAGCAGGCAGTATACTGCCTTCGCAAGGCTTCAATCTCAATTTTTTTTGCTGGACTCAAGGAAAGTCGTACTTGTGTCTGCTTCTTGCACCGTGGCCTCCGCGATCGGCTGCCGGCGGCGCGCCGTTGCTCCGGCCATCCCAATTGCCCGGAGAGAGCGTAAGTTGAAAAGGGGGCGTGGCCACGTTTTTCGCTGCACTGCGGCGCGCGTAGCCTAAGGTCGCTTTCCGTGGCGCGGGCGGGCGCACAGGAGGAAAACTCGGCCTTCGCAGCCTGTGTGAGACGTATAATAGAAAATTAGAACCGCTCATCAATGCAGTAGATAGAAGTAGTTACAGGTACCATTAATTATTAGCCGTTTAATTTTTTGACGTGGACTAGGGCAGCTGTGAAGCGGAAGTGAATTAATTGCACATCAGTAATTTTTATTTTTGTGGTCACGCATATTTAAAAAGATAAGGCGTCTTGTTTTATTTCTCGAAAACTTGTATTTGTTATTTTAGTACGTGAAAGAGCGCGTGATACAAAGAAAGCGCAGTGCATTGATTTTTTTGTGTGTGTACCAACGATATCACTTTTTTTGTTTGCATTCATTCAAGAGAAAAATTGTTAAGTGAAGTGTAATCTTTCACGGCGTATAGGTGTCTTACAAAGCGTTGTTTCAATCCAGTGTTGGGTAAGACAAACTTCCTGCAATGCTTATCGTTGAAGTTGCCTGGCTCGAACTGGGTCAATTTTTTATTGATTATGAGGTTTAACGCGTTGGTGCTACATAGGCGATGAGGCGCGCCGTAGTAGAGGGCTCCGGATTAATTGTGACCACGTGGTTATGGGCGTCGGCAGGATTTTACCTTGAGGGGGCAAATCTATTGTTGCGCGAAGGAAGAAGGAGAGGGCATGGGGTAAAGTGTTAGAATGGTTTGGGTGAGGGGGGGAGCAAGTGCCTTTTTTGCACCCCCTCCCCCCTCCCGCCGACGCCCATACGCCTGGGGATTTTTAACGAGTGCCGAAATCTTGAACACACGGGCGCTTTCGCTTTTGCCTCCAGCAGAAAAGCGGCCGCGAATCGAACCCGCGTCCTTGAACTCAGCAGAACATTTTTCCTGCGGTTGCCAAAAACATTGGAGGCTAATGCACCGAAGCTACATCTGGGCAAGAGGACTAACAAAATCATTTCAGGATACGTTATACTTTATTTACAGCAAGAAAAAAAAAGGACGGTTTGCCGCATGTTTTTCTGCATTGCGCAATTCTGTACACGGAGCACATTGCAAAGTAGTGACTTGCACACAAGTTTATACATGAGACTTCATTTACAGAAACAACCCAAAAACAGAGGGACATAGTATGCACCATGTTTTTTATGCGTTGCAAAATTTTACACACGGCGCACTTTCCGGTACAGTGGCTTACATGCAAGCTTTTTCCGGTAAGCTGCCCTGTCTGTCACAGCCGCGCCGACATTGGACAAGAGTGGCTTAATAAACTTGTCGAAGACCACTGACAGTGTGCTCGCACCATGCTCATCTCTTGCTGGGCATACAAAAAGGGGGCACTGTTCAAGGTGAGGCAAAATCAGTCCGCCCAGTTGCTGACGCCCATTGCTCTTTTTTATGTGCGGCAGGGCAATGTCAACAGCCTTCTTAGTGGTCACAAGTGCCATGACAAATTCAGGCTTTGGGAAAGTTAGGCCACCCCTTGACCATTAGCAGAGAACATGATTCACCTGATTGATGGAGGGAAGGGCAGAAGGTACAGGTTCTCCGCTCCTCGACTGATCTTGCCTCAAACCCGGCTATGTAAGCAATGCTATACTCGGTGACAACTTAAGAACGGCACCGGAAGTTGCCGCTGTGCCTTATCACCGTAGCCGGATGTTTCTCCGCGCGGCGCAAGTAGGGCGTTACTGGGAATATTTTGAACATGGCGTGAGCCGTTCCCGTGATTTTTTGGGTTTAATATGCTTATCAACGACTCCAGTGACGACAAACAAACTGCGTGAGACAAGGCAGACGGTATCACGCATTCATAGCAAACCTCTTCCAAAACGCGCGTGCACTGATCGTCATGGGTCCGGTGCTTTGGCGGAGTGATACCCTACATGAGGTGGTGCCGTTCTTGAGTTGTAACCGAGTATAGCATTCACTATGGTTGACGGTGGCCGCTGCACCGAAAAAGAAAATACCCATTATGACAAGAAACACCGGAATAAAAAGCATTCAGTGAGAGCATAAAAATTGTGTTTGAGAGTAAAGTAAACAGAGCACTCTAAACAGAGCAAACTTTAAACAGCCCAAAAAGACAGATCTTGTGTGTAATGCAAATGCAGCACTAAGTGTGTTTCCACCCAGCCCTCATCAACTTAAATTTTGGTGCATTGCTAACAATCAGCCTTTATATATAGCCTTCAGATAAAGCAAATGAAGATTGTGGATTATTGTTTTATCTTACATTTAATAATACTCTTTATAGCCTTCAGATAAAGCAAATGAAGATTGTGGATTATTGCTTTATCTTACATTTAATAATACTCTAATGAGCCTCTACTCATCTACTTACGAGGCAGCACCTTCAGTGGCGTAAACAGCCGGTCGATTTCCATCACAAAATCTTGAGGTGCAGTGCAACTGAAAAAAGAAGTGCAAAATATGTATTAGAGAAAAGGCTGCTGGCTGCAAAAGAACAGCAGTCAGGCAAGCAAGCATTAGGTCTTCAACACACGTAAAATAGACGCAACCACTTGTGAGCAGCAGCCCTCTATGCTCTTAAAACTTTGTTTATATGAGCAGATGACATTGGGTGCTCACGTGTCCCAAACTTTACAATCTCCATCAGTAGGCAGGCTACAACAGTAGTAGCTACACACAACGCGCTCTATCTGAGATGTGTGAGGCCATGAAAAATTATAGGGGTCCTGTTATGAAGCAAAGGCAACCTGCCCAACCATGAGCACTTGCCTTAAAGCATGAAGTGCAGATCACGTGTACCTACCTCAAGACAGCTTGCCCGTTCTCGACGTTTGAAGACTGGGATGGGCAGAGGTTGCCAGTCCTCGAGATCCTCTCCAGGCTAAACGTCACGGCTCTTGCATCCAGGCAGTCATTGCCACCGGCCATTTGCCGTAGAGAACTGAAGAGGAGCTCCACAGGGTCGCTTGAGAGGTTCCTCGTCAAAATATAAAAGAAACCACTCTCGAGAAGGAACTTTACACACAAACCCGTAGATTTGCTCGTCAGCAAAATAGCTTCGTAGGTCTCTGCACTTAGAAACTTCTTCCCACTATTTTTACAGGCATTGTTGAGAGCCTCGAGGTAGTCTGGGAAGTCCTTTTCCAGCCACTGCAGGCGTTGGTCAGTCGCGCAAAAGAAGTGCATCTGGTCAGGCTGTCTCATGTGCACATGCGCAGTTCGGTTGGCCACATTGTGGATGGCGAACCACTTTTGCATCATCTTCATGAACAATATTGTCGCCTCTGCATTCCTGAACTTCTCTGCCTGAGGGTGGCGACTCGGGTATTCCTTCAAAAAAGAAAGTGCCGAGGTGACATAGTCTGAAAACAGCTGCACCGCTCTGCCGACGTGCATCTTCTCAAAGTTCGTTGGTTCTACGTGCTTCTGCGGGAGGAAGCGAACTGGCTTGACAACCTCGTTCTTTTGTAGGTCATACAGCTGCTTGACAAACTGTCCCGTTATTGGTTGGCTTCCGTCTGTCATCTCCCCCTCAAGCAGAAGGCTTCGCACATTTTTTATAATATGGCACTGGTCGAAGGATACAAATAAGCTTCTTTCTGGGTCACATGGATGAGTGACAACAGGCTTGAGTGAGCCGTTCCCCAGGTGACGCATCATCGTAACATTAATTTTGTGATTATCTGTGACAATCCGGATGACACATAGACCACACTTTTCGACTTCAAAGATTACCTCTTTTGTAAGCTGGTACAAAAGCTTGCCACTTAGACGGGTCGTGAAGAAGAAGCCACAAGGTATCTTGTATGCTGTGGACAATCCTGTAGCAACAAAACATAGCACCTTGTTGGCAAGCATGATGTTGCTGATGTTCTCTGTTGCTGCACTGTTTTCTTTTGCAGTTTGCTGCCCGAAAAAGCAATCCATTTTGCGATCGTAAATGTATTTGGAGCTTATGGCCATCTCATCTACAATAATTGAGCAAAGCCGGGCTTGCTCTTTCAGGTTCCCCACCTCTTGCTTTAAATGTTCCTTCATTAGAGGCGTGACCCCACTTTCACCGTTCGACTTTCCGACATACCGAAGAAGGGTGTTTTTCGAAGGCAGTTTAAGCAAGCCTCGGTTGCGTATGTAATGGTACGCCTTGGGGGACAAGTAGTATAATAGTTAGAGCCCCTTACTTTTTGCGGTGGAACATTTCAAATTCTGCGATTCTAGATAGGGGAATCTGCAAAATTCCGCGACAACATTGAAACAGCATAAGGTATATGTAACGGTTCATTTATTAGACACTGCAGACTCCTAACGTGCTAGATTTTATTTACAACTGAAGGAAGCTGTTGTGGCTGAGCATCTGGTGATGCTTTGTGCTTTCTTCACCAAGAGAATGGCGCTTGTGAGGCACGATGTCACCATAGCGACTGAATGACCGACAGGTATTTAAGGGCAATGGAAGAAAGTGTTGGAGTCAGGTGTTCCATCCCAGCCCAGAAAGCCAGGACATCAAAATATTCACCTGGCTTTTCTTGTTTAGAAAGAAATTGTGCCAAATCCCTGTCACTAGACTTGAGGTCTTGGGCAGACTTCAGGTACACTTGCCATTCAGCAGCTAGGGCTATAAATCCAGGAACGGCCCCAAGCTCTGATCTCTTCTTTGAGAGACACCCGACTTGCTGGGTATCCAAGCACCTCACACTCTTGAAGAACTTCCAAGTGTCACAGTTCTCCAAGTATACTAGCGTCTTGCTAGCCACTTTTCTCATTGCACCCTTCATTTGTTTGCAATGTGATCGGCCTTGTCGTGTGCAATGTTCTCTTTCTGTGGCTATGGCTAAGCCCCTTGATTCGGGTGGAGGCTGCGTCACCTAGCCACTTTTATCATTTGATAAGGTAGGAATACGCAGATGCAAATTTAAATTTGCAACAGTAAAAATGTTGCAGACAATAGAAACCATTTTGCTATTACTTTTCCGCCATATTTCACCGAATATATCGTTTTGGGGACGTAGCGCCACACTTTTAACGGTTGTTTTGAAATTCCGCGAAAACACTTTAATTCCGCGATTTTTTGCGGAATTGCGGAATCGCGGAAAGCTAGGGGCTCTAACAATAGTACACATTCCCGTACAAAGTCTGGGGACCACGCGGGTCGTTGCCTCGTTGCATTGGTGATCTGCTCCACTAAGCAATCTTCTAGGCAGAACTGGGCCGTGCCAACCTTCTCCAAGCATTTTCTGATTGCCAAGTGGACGGTGTTGTTCTCATAACCACTGAGCTTCTTTTTTTAGGCGGCTGTTTTCTCGCTGCAGTCTCCTTACAGTATCTGCTTTTCTAAACAACTGCACCCTTATTTTGTTGATTGCCCTTACATCTGACTGCTTGTGTGGAAGGAGGTCATCACAAGTTTGCGCTGAACATTCAACTGAGTTAGTAGGCCGCTGCAGTTCACCAACTGCCTCTTGTGCACTTGTTTTCGCACCTGTAGCCAACTGATCTGCCTTGGGGCTAAATATTGACACATGGCTTACAGAAGACTGTGGCAGATGGCCTCCATCATGGCCTGCACCTTGAAAACTTGCCTCTGTGTTTCCTTCATGGACTGATGGCAACGAGCAATCAGAATTTGACGAATGGCCTGTGGTGGTTCCACTGTCACAGGCTGAACCAGTCATTTTGGCATGGCAACTTGATAAACTTGATGCCTTTTCTTTGTCTGAAGGGAAGTCCTGTACCTTTCGCTCTAATTTACGCCTTTTTGGTGGCTTTTGTGGGTGCATGTAGGTTGGGTATCCCGAAAGTACGCTCGGAACAGCATCCCGTTTGAGGCGGCGAAGCTTTGTGGACCCCAAAGTGTAGTCTGAATCCGCAAAATGAAGGCTGCAGACGACACTGCTCGATGATTTGTCATTTGGGACAAAATCTTTTCTTGATATCGCCTTCAGCCACGCTTGTCGGCGGTCATCGTTCACAGGAAATTCATGAAAACTTATTCCAAGCTTTCTTTTCCTGTCCGACTTGCAGAAAGGCGCGCTGCAATACATTCTTCTGAAAAAAAATACAGAAGCAGAGCGCATAGCAGTGTGTAATGCACGCCAGAAAAACTTGTAATTTTCACTCACAGCAAATAATGAGGCAGCGATATTGCGGTAGCTACGTAAGACCACTAAGCACACCTGGAACATCTACATCATAGTAAACCAAGACTCAAGAAAAAATTGGCGCTTTGTACACGCGATCGCTTCGTTCACGCGGAAGACTAGCTTAGAGCTCTCGACTATTGCAATCACCTGCCTATAAACAAAACTCGAGCGCTTATCGGTACTACGCAGCTCTCTCTCTCTGTCTCACAGATACGCGCGGGCACGCGCACACACATTCACACATGCACGCGCACGTACGAACCTACACACACACTCATTAACACGCGCCGGCAACCCACCCACATATGCACGCACGCACGCGCACACCTACACACACACACATGAACACGTGCCGCGAACCCACCCACATACGCACGCGCACACACGCACGTGGGAACCTACACACACGCATTAACACGCGCCACGAACCCACCCACATACGCACACAAGCACGTGCGAACCTACACACATTAACACGCGGCGCGAGCACACTCAGAAATGCAGGCACACACACACACGCACGCACACACGTGCGCGCCGCGAACCCGCCCACATACGCATGCACACACCCGCACGCCACACACGCGCAGGAACCCGCACACACACACGTAACATGCATGCGTGCGCACGCGAATGCACACGCGCCATGAAACAACGCGCGCACTGTGGCCAAGTACTTTTCAAACAGCCTGCAAGGCATAAAAAGGTGAAGCGCCGTGATAGCTCACGAAAAGGCCGTAAAAGTGACAAAAGAATTCAGCACACTGGCATTCAATCTGCACGAAATGCGAAAGGAGTTTAATAATAATAATAATAATAATAATAATAATAATAATTTTATTTGCAAAGTCAGTGTGCCCACCCAGTGGCGTGCACGGCTAGGCAGAAAGGTAGAGACCCTTACGCAGGTGCGCCTGCTAGCCCGCCACTGAGTGGGTAGAGGGAGCGTAAAACGCGTTGAATAAATAGACAAGGATTGGAAAGAAAAACAAACAAACGAAAAGAAGACGACAACAGAGACAAAAAGTGACAGCAGAGAGATTGTAGGGACATACACGAAACGCAGGAAGAGAACACGCAAGGACACACAGAGAATAATATAGACTTATAGTACATGGCGGGGCGTGGAGGAGACTAGGGGGCACTTGTGAGAAGGAGGCGTGCGTACGAGCGACACAGCTCTAGGGATTCCTCTCTGCCGCGGGGCAGAGGCTTGCGCTGGCTTGCCGGCAGTGAGAGAAACCCTCGTACAGCAGCGGGAACGAGGGACGTGCTATGCCTGGCAGTTCGTGCACGCATCGGTTGGGGTTGGCCAGTGCGGTTGCTCACGCGCACCTGCGAAGACAGGAAAGTTCCAGACAGAGAGCCATCAAAGACGCGGCACAGGAGGCGAACACGGCCAATGTTCCGGCGGTAGGCCAATTGACGCCACTTAGCAACCACGAGCCTCTCCTCGTAGTGTAGACGGGCTGCAGGACCTGTGGAACGAGAGACTAATGTGTGAGATGCCCTCCTCTGTACACTCTCTATTCGCGCCACGAGGTGCTGCTGTGGTGGTGACCACACCGCGCTACAGTACTCAAGCAGGGGCAATGCAAGTGACGTGTACAGTAGCCGGAAAGCGTGCGGGTCACACTGCTTGGTCACACGGGTGACAAAGCCCACGGTCCGGCGCGACTTTGCGACGACGCTGGCCACATGGGCATGGAAGTCTAATGTCCGGACGTACTGCACTCCCAGGATGGTCACGCAGTCGGTCACCGTAACAGCCTTGCCATGCAGGGTGTACGACGGCTTTTGCACTGTGCGGGCGCTGCTAAATCGCATCGTGCAACTTTTGGCGGGGCTGAGCCGGAGGTAGTTGGTGCTGGCCCAGCAGGCGATTTCGTCGAGGTAAGCCTGAAGGCCGTGGCAGGTGGAGGGCGAAACGAGGGGCGCAAGAATAGATGTGTCGTCTGCGTATTGGGCGAGCAGGAAATTTTCGTTCCTGGGCATGTCATTTACGTAGATCAGAAACAACGTGGGGCCCAGGACCGATCCTTGTGGCACACCTGATGGCACTGGCATGTCGGCCGAGTGCGCACCGCGGTATAGGGACCGGGCAGCTGGACGGGTGGCGCCACCACTCGGCGCTCCCCTCGTTAGTGGAATGAGCCGGTGCAGTGGACTACACAGCCTCCCGGTGTTTTTGTTGCGTTTGCGTCGGTGCTTTGCATGTTTTGGTGGTGTTGTGAGCGGATATGTGCGGTGAAACGAAGTCTAGACATATGTTTTGGGTTCTTAGATGCAGTAACGGGTACGTAAACTTGTCGGGCGCTTCTAAAGTTGGGTATCGGCTAAAATGACATGATGCTTTTTGCAGCGATCTACGCTTCGCTCCACCCGATCTGAGTACGAATGAAACTACTATTATCAGCATTAATTTCTTCTTAAATGCACTAGCGGCAACGTAAATGTATTTGACGCTTCTAAGTTTGGGAATGGGCTGCATTGACATGAGCGCTTTTTGCAGCGCTCTGCGCATGGCTGCGCGCGATCTCAGTAGGAATAAAACTGTTAATATTAGTATTCATTTCTTCTCTGGTTTCAATGACTACGGTTTCCACGCCAGCCTTAACGCTGAGATACCTCGATACGTCTGCTTTCAAGAGAAAGGCACCTGCAAACGAGATCTATTGCCGCGTGGCCGTGGAAACGTCGTGGCAGTTTACACTTCTTTTCTGTAACCGTGAGCTTTGCGCCTACGCTTTTGGTGAGCGACGCAGTTACAGCATGGGAGCCTGAGAGGCGAAGTGGCACTCCCATGTTTGTAGTGGTCATTTTATCAAGAGCCAAAGTTATTCAACCACCCAACAGCTCAAGCTACAAACCATCCCTCCTCCCCTTCCCATTTTACCACCTGCGTGGTAAACGGTTTAAAAAATGCGGCACTGTTATAAAATGTGGCATTGTTAACGTCAGCCTGTCTTTTTAAATGCTTAAGTATTTTTTATAGAGTACCTGAGAAAATGTGTAATGCCTTGAGAAGAGACGAAAAGCGCGCGATTAGTTGCCTCAAATATGGGTGCATCAGCCCTAGTCCTCCAGCACAGACACATTTCCGACACACTGGGAGCAATTTGTATGTGAAGATGAGGGGCATGAAAGTGCAAAATCAAACAGCAAAATCATCCAGCCCTCCGTCTAACGATTACGATGGTTGAACGCGAAGCTTTCTTCGTGCGAAATCGAATGGGTAATGGCCACAGTCAAAGACGCTGCGATCAAAAGACCAAACTGCGTGCTGGTCAAATTCAAAGCTCAACTAGTCAAAGTTTAAATCCAGAAGTCAATCAAGGAAACCCACACGAGGAAGCTTTGCTATAAAACATCATCGTCGTTGACAGAGGAGTGCATGCTTTTTCAAGCGCAGGTGGCAGCTTGTGAACTGCCAGCAGCATTCAGTTGTGAAACTGAGTACAGGTTTTCGGCACCCTCCTGTCTCGCGTCCTTCAGCCACGCAGGAATTTGTTTTTCAAAAACCATTAACCAATTAGCCAGCAACCATTGCCATTCTTGTAAGGCAATGCTTTTCTACAACAAGCAATAGTGTTCTATTATCATGCGGTATTTATTCTGTAAACGATTCCCGATGACTGCAGTAAGAGCATTTCTGTGAAATTAAACACATTTCTGCCGTAGTTAATGAAGTTACGGAAGCGTCATTTGTAACAATTTCTGTTTTGATGTAAATCTTAGAAGGCACCCCCAACTTCGTCTTTCGTTTGTGCACGACGCCATTTCGTCATCAACTGCCAAAGACCAGCGCCGAAGCATTCCTGGATCGGTGGTACACACCGGCTTTGTGGGAGCATTTAGCTGCAATATACTCCTCGATACGCCAAACTGCATGCAAGGATGAAAAAATTGCGCGAAGGAACGGACTTTCAGTTCCAGCTTGACTTCCAGCTTGGCGCATTGAGTGTCGTCTGCTATTTGTAATTACTGAGTATGGGCGCAAATAACACACATGGCATGCCTCGTAAAGGTCGCGTCCACGCTCAAGATTTACCGATCTGAAAAAAGTCCTTGTGGTTATCTACGCTTTGCAAGCCGCACCGCAGCAGAACGACAGAAAGTCATGCACGACTACGCTGCGTTGACCGCCACCGGCATTCCACTGACGAGCGGTTCGCCACGGGCGGCGCTGTTCGCTGAAGCGACGGTGGTGCCACACAACGGCCGCCCGGTCCCTATACAACTCGTTGGTGCCGGTTGGAGAGAAAACTTTGAAGTCCAATTCAGGAGGGTGCCTCGGACACCAGCACTGGACATTTTTTGTATCAGGAGAGCAATGTGGAGGGTGTCGAAGGCGTTGCTCAGGTCGAGCTGTACGAGTTTCTTTACGGTTGTCGAGCTGGTCGCTTATGAAGTGAGTCAGCGTCGCCGAGGCAGTCTTGCAGCTACGGTTGCGGCGGAACCCGTGCTGGGCGTTGGACAAGTAGCTGGTGTGCTCCAGGAAGTCGAGGAGTTGCTCGTTCACAACGCGTTCGAATGTGCGGCAGATGACAGACGTTATTGACACTGATCGATAGTTTGGACTGCCTCATTCGACGTACACGTAACCAAACTGGCTGCATGCAAAACGAACATGTGCCTTTTAAAAAAACGTACGTACCTTAACTTTGTACTGCTTGCAGGAACGAGTGAAAACACATCGAGCGCATACTCAAGGTTTGTCTGCAGTGAGAACTCGACAACAAAGACTGACGAACACCTGAAATCGCAGGCAGTGTCGGTCAGATGAGCCTCGCTTCAACCTGAGGCTAAGAGCACCGCCTCGCGGCGTGTGTCAGAGTTACCGTACTTACCCGATTCTAACGCGCACTTTTTTTCTGGAAAAATTTGTCAAAAAATTTGCATGCGCGTTAGAATCGGATACGAAACCGAAGCTGCCGAAACAGCGGAAATTTCGTCCCACCCATCGCCATCGCCATCTCAAGATGGCGCCAAAGCTTTTAGCAACGATTTTTCTGACGCAGGAAGCATTAGCTCCTAAGCTTTTCTATCGGCGTTCACATAACTCGTCAAATCGTTCCACTTGCGCGCTTGATAACAGCAATGGCAGCAGCGGCTCTCACGTGTTCAAAACTAGCGGTCGGCTGAAGTGTGGGCCTCTGGCTCGCGGGATGGGCGTGCGAGGCATGGGCCACGATCCCAGCGACCATGGTTGAACGTTCGTTCAGAAGTGTGGCATCGCGAACTCGCTTGACAGCACCGAGGGTGAGATGTTGTGGTGAAGCAGAGAGCGACGAGGAGTGAGATGAGTGAGATTACTTCGGGAAATAAATCGCCCGTTTCTCTCGCATTCGTTTTTCTTGCTCACAAAGTTCCGTGCGCGTTACAATCAGAGGTGCAAGTTTTTTCGTTTTTTTGCCAGGAAAATCGGGTGCGCGTTAGAATCGGGGGCGCGTTAGAATAGGGTAATTGTGGTAGCAAAATTGCACCGCTCCCCTTGCTTCCGCGCCGAATGGGACGGCCGGAGCAACGGTGCGCTGCCGGCAGCCGATCGCGGAGGCCACGCTTGCACTTTTCCTTTCGAATTTTGTGGACCGGTAATGTGTTGGACAACGTCTTACACGCACTGCATTGATCTTCTAGGCCATCAAGGAGAATGGAACATCTTCTATGCCGCCAAAATCCATTCGCATCGATGGAGCCGCATTCGAGTGTTATCCCAGGAAATTTTTCATGTGCAGGACCACCCTGACATACAGGTTTCTTGTGGAAAGTCTCGAGCATTTGCGTAACGTCAATAGCATGCTGGGTACCTGTGGGAACGTTCACTACCATGCTGTTGACCTCGCGCTGTAGGACGTACTCCGTCACATTTATGCGCCCTTTGCAAACAGTGAATTGGAGACTTTTGTTTACAAACAACGGGATCGTTGGTGATAGCTTCTTCATCTCTACAAAGCAGATGCTGACTGCTCCTTCTACGATGTCTTGTCGGCTCCAAGCAACGCTGGGCATGACGATTTCTTGTTCACCTGCTAACTTATCTAACAAGCACATCTCAGGTGACTTCAGTTTCGGAGTCTCGATTTGTGGATGCACGTCAGCGACACCAGAAGTAACGGCGCAGAGTCTGTCATTCGTTGCAACACCGCAGATGCCGCTGCTTGTTTCCTCACAGTTCAAAGCACTGGTGCTAGCGCTGCCGACCACGGGCTCATGAACAATGTGGGAGGTGACAGGACACACCGCCTCATTGTCCTCACCGTCTCCAGTAGCGTGCATGTTGGCATCTTGAACAGCCGAGGTCTCCGTCTTGGAATGCTTCGCGCACGTCACGACGGGTCGAGTTGTCTTTCTCTTTTTGCGAACAGAAGACAAGTAGTTGGGACAGTTCGGAAATATTGACGGCACAGCGTCTGGTGGCAGGACAGGCCGTTTAGGTTTGTCTAGAAGGACTTCGGCACCAAGTTCGCCGTAATACCGCCGCCTCTCTATGTCGCTCACCGAGAAGTGCTTTTCGCAAACATAGTCATGAGATGTAAGCTTCCGATGTTTCCTGGGAATAGCACGAGCCCACACTTCCAATGGCACTGGGTCACTGGGAACTTTAAAGGTAATTACCTTTTCTTTGCAGGATGCGTAGCCACTGTTGCAGTTCGGCACGACCACGATGGAAGAATACTTAGGTGAGCGAACGACGCCGCCAGCCCTGCCACAGCAACGCTCTGCTTTCAAAAGTGCCGCCGGTGGCGCGCCGAACTGTGGCCCTCAGCGCTGCGGCTGCTCCGGTGTCGCGCCTGAGCGCGGAGGGCGGGTGAACGAGTTTCCGCGCTGGCTCTTGTGCTGATATTTTCCAATATCTTTTGTCGGCCGTCCTACGTGCATGATAGATACGTTCCCTAATGGCTTCTGTACGTCCCGTTTGAAGAATGCAGGTACAGGTGAAATAACCGCGTGTTCCATCACTTGTTCAAGCTGTGTTAAACAACCGCACGTACAAGCCACAATAAAAATATTGAGGGACCCATGTTTACTGACAACTTTTTATTGCTGCGTTGCTGTCACTAGTTGCGTGGCTAGAGGTCGCCAGGGCACGGCAGACTCCTGATAACCTGACACATTTCAGGCGACTAAATTACTGATCGCTTGCGACCTTCAAAATTCTGAGCGTGATAGTTCGTAGCTACAGTAAGCGCTTCGGTTTAATTTACGTAACATGTGGTGTGGCGACGAATCACCGAAAATGCTTTATAGTTTTCGTGTCCGTCCTAATGAAAACAATCGAAAGCATCAACGAGGCTCCGTCCATTTTAACAAGGTGTTTCCACCGCCCTTATCTTCACTATGTCCACCTAGTGAACTTACTTGCGAGTATGGCGTCAAGCAGTTTAGTGACCACATGTCAAATGATGCTCCAGCTGTTTTGCATAACCACCAAGGAAATATGCACAGTCTTGGACAAAACATCTCCACTAGAACTTGTTTTCTATGTCTGAAGATAAGCACAAGGCTGCAATTATTTATTTGACCGTGCATTGTCCATCAAAACACTCAAAACATTCAATAGAAAGCGATTCATTTGACTCAATGAATTACAAAGCAGTCGTTCACACAAGTAGTCGTTCACACAAAGAGATGAGGAACATCTGACAGGACATACACTTTTCTAGACACGTCAAGTGGATGCTCAAATGCATTAGCAACATTCCCCAATGCACCACTGATCCCGAGCTGTTTCCACATAGCCCGGTTGGTTGAAGCACCATCGCACACTATTCCATCAACAAAAAAGCCAGCACGCTCTGAGTGCACAATGCACTGGAGGAGTAGCTGTGCAAGAAGAGTGCTTTTTGTTGGTCCTTTCGAAGCAAAAACAGCTACTGGCTGTAAGTAGCTCTCGCCAAAAGGAGAAAAGGCAAATACGAGACCATGATCAGCAAGCTCATTGCTTTGAACACCCTGCTCTCCGTTATCAACAAGGCCAGCATAGGTCATCGTTTGAGAGCAGACAGTCATCTCTTTTCTGACATGTATCTCGTCAAAAATGAGCATTCCCCTCTTTTGGAAAGACGTTTTCTTGGAGACTTTCACCTTAAAAGCTTTAAAAAAATTTACATCAAATCCATGTTTGAGGCCAACCATACTAATGTACTTCCTAATTGTGGATACACAAGGAAGGGGTAATATGTTATTGCCTCGCAAGAAGGAATATGTAGCAGGGCTTCGTATATTTAGAAGAAGGCACAGTAGAAGCCAATCGTCTGTGTATCTTCTGTTTGTTTTTGCCGTGCACTTGGCAGCAGAAATACATTCCTTTAGAAGAAGTAGCTGAGCTGGTGGCATATCAAGAGCTTGCAACTTCTCTGCGACATCTTCATCTTGTATTTTCATCATTTCCTTCTTGCTCTCCTCAAGCTGTTTCGTCAAAAGCTTGTTGCGCTTCAAAAGCCTCGCTCGCGAGCGTTGCAGCGCAGCTCTGGAAAAGCGCAAGGCATCGAGTCTTTCATGCTGCGCAGGCAATGTAATTCTGCGGAGTGGTGGCAATCGTATGCGTTTCAAAGGGCGCTTCTGTTTAATCCTCATAGCTTGTCGCTCAGCATGGATCCTAAGAGTGTCTGAGAGACCGCTGCATGGCCTACATATACCACCTCCAGTTGTCACTAATGGGCACTTATTGTGCCTCCATTTTCCTTGGCAATTGACAGAGGCACACTCCGGAAGCACAGTAGGAAAACTTTCCAAACTAGGCTTTCCACAACAAACACTCGCGTTATCAACAGCAGTTAACATTGCGTCTACTTCGGAAACTGAACTGGCAAATGAATTGATTCCAACAGTGCTGCATTCAACTGGCTTACCCAAAACATGCTTGAACAGACATGTTGCGTTTTACATGCAGTGTCGTCTTCGTAAACACGGCACTGGACGCACCACTGTACCGAATGCAAGCGTCATTGAATAGAACGTCCTCGATTCCCTCGACATCGATTCGGTGAGCTGCCCACGATGGTCCAGGAAGGCACATGCTAGGAGCAGAGTTGAATAAAATCTCGAACGGTCTTGCTTGCGTCTGCGACCATATTCTCCACTTCACAGCCGCAGCCGTCGACAACGCTTGTTGCAGCGCGATCAGTCGTTGGTGCTCCGTCAGCACCGCCAGAACGCACCGATTCAACTTCGCAGGAGCTCCTAGACTTTGAAACAGTACAGCGGGGAGCAACAGCACGAGACTGTCGCCGTACCGGCTTCCGAGGGCTCTTTACTTTCTTCGACAAGTATTTCGGCGCCCCTTCGAAAATAGTCGGCACCGCACCTTTCGCGAGACCCGCCCTTCTCGTACCCGACATGAGCACCCGGCGGTCAACTTCAGCACTCCAAGTCCTGAGAATGAAATGTGGTGCAAAATGTCGCTCACGCACACGGTCATTCTTCTGGAGCACTCTGTCTTTGCGCGGTATCGCCCGCCTCCACGCTTCCAGTCCCGCTTCATCATTCGGAGGTTTGAAGAGCGAATACTTCGTGTCACACGACTTGTAGCCGCTGTTGCAGATAAGCACAAAGCACTTCACCATCGTGCAACGGCATAAAGCTTTGGGCTGATCATAATGCACACAAACAAAGCAAATATTAATGCACTTCTCCGCGAAGGAGTCGGCAGCTAAAACGCGCGCTGGCAGGCGTGCGAGAACTAGTGCTAATTGGCGGCGAACAGGCGGCGAAGGTTGGTCCACAACCTCGCACGCCCTTTCTCGTCGTGCCGAGTTACTAGAACGCTGTTTGTTCCTCTCGTCAGAGTGCAGAGAGCGCGCCGTCCTTTCACCTAAGTATTCTTCCATCGTGGCCTGGTGCGAACATGCTTTTTACTATACAGGCAGGAGTGAGGCAAGCTCCAAATATGGAACAAAAGCGCATGGCATTTGAGCATCTGCGGGGACGCGGAGGGCGTTCATCCACTGCGTAGGCCTCGGCTAGTGATTGCTACGATTCCAAGCCGTCCTGGGAGGCTTATCTTAGGCATTTTACAGCCGACAACATGGCATGGTATGACAATTACTGAGATATCGAGAATGCCCATCAGATAACGTCGGATGTCAAGCATGTTTTACAGAATCGAAACCGAAACTTGTTTGAATGCTAATCGCGGGCATCGTCTAATCACGGTGCACCTCCTCCCGTCGTCCCAGCGTTTAGTTGGTGCGGCCGCCGCAGACCGTGTGTGGTAGTTTTTCTTCTTTCGAGCTTCATAAAATAATGGCCGACTTGTCAACCGGATAAACAATCGAAAAGTGCGTTAATTTGAGCCAGTCTACGCAGTGCAAGCAAAAAACGGGAGCTTGACAAATTCACTTCAGTGTCTCTTTAATGCTGGTGCATTTTCTCACTGAATGTTCAGGAATTTTGAAGGCCAGACAAGCAAAAGGAAATCAGGCACTAAGCTAGAGCACCAAATTTTGGCATTCTTTTCTTACAGGAGTACAACTCCTCGTGACATCTCATTGTTTCGAGAGAAGTTTTCAGTACAGGCCTTTTTAAGTTTGAGTGACTCGCATGGGATGTGGGGGTCGTCTTTTGGTGGGATAGTTTGCACAATAGGGCCTTTTTTACCTTTGGTTTGGACGACCAAATGCTAGCCGTAGATTTTTACTTGTGTTCGCGCCGAGTGCGGGTGGTCGTGTATGCACCGACTAGGCGCAATTACAAAGCTCGCTATACTCGGGGACAACTTTCTGTGGCAATGGAGACAAAGCTACGCGGGAAGGGGGAAACTGCTTTAGGTTACTGCGCCAAAGTAGTTCCCAGTAAACTAGTTTTGGTTTCAGCGTGACGCATACGCATTTGCTAGAGATCGTTTCTTCGCATGAGCTCTTTGGTTGAGTGTGCTGAACTGCAATCACCAATCATGCAGGCATATTGACGTCTCCTTCTCTACGTTACATTTGATTCTAAGCAAAAAGCCTTCACACTTTCACTGGAGAACTCGGACCGACTTACTATATTATAGCGTGGACGGTACCGTCGAACTCTGAACCGCCCAGAAATGCCGTCAATTTTGTCAGCGCTGCAGTTTTGAGGGCAGGCACTGATATTTAAACTCTTCTTTAGCCAAAAACTGGGCAGCACAACGGGCACGTGTAGCGTGCTTACATAGCACAGGCTCGCTATACCGTTAGGGCAGCACGCGCACGCTGCGGCGCGAAGTGAAATCATATTTGGATCGCGCTGAGTTAGGCAGGCCCCAAGAAGTTTCGGTGACCTGCAGCTCGGAAAGCGTATAGGGGAAGCTTGCGCTGCAGAACCCATGAATCCTGCGCTCAATCCCCACTCCGTCCTATTCCAATATCTTTGATGAACATCATGCAGGCTTTCGGGCGTGTCTCGCTACACTACTCGCTACTCGGGCGTGTCTCGCAGGTTTCATACCTGAGGATAGCAGTTGTACTGCACTGGCTGAGTTGCCTATTTACAGCATAAAGGTGTGTCAGCACTTGGATGGCTGAAAAACGTAACGCTGTCTAAACACCTGCACAGTTAGCGCTGGTCGTAAACTTTAAAAACAATTGGTCACTAAACATTTTGCCGGTGATGTGGTCACTGACATCGTACAGTACATTGCATTAGCTAACTTTTCCAAACGCCAATATGTCGAGCCGTTCTCCGATTGGTGGTGAAGCCACCCCCTTTTCATTTTTAACGTGTGATCACTCGCACACTTCTTGGCTCACTTGCCGAAAAAAGCAGTCTCCAGAACCCCGCAACTGGGCCTGTCAGCAAAATTGCAATTGGCTTCCAAACCAGGCAACAGAATTCGCGTTGGCTGCGTATAGCCGCTAACTCCTCATCAACATTCCAATTGGCTGCAACAGCCTCCTTTCTTTGTCACCTACATCAATGTTGTGGGAGCATGGCTGGCTTTACATTAAAAAATAGCTGACTGGTATTCATGGCTGTGAATTTGATGTTGGCCTCACTTTGCTCTTACTTGTTCCCAATCCCAACACGTGTGGGTTGACCAGTGATGGTCCTGCCCGTCCAATTCACCAATTTTCATTTGGCGGCGATGTGGCACCCCATCATCGCTAAAGTGCTTCAAAATTTCGCAGAAATGTACAATTTTGTGGCTATGGCTAGGATTTGCACACACAATTCCAGAACCAGCAGTAAAACTCCGACACTCAGGGCTGCCACTGCCAATTGTGAACAGCTTGAGATCGGTACACCGCGAGCATTAGTCAGCAGGAATAATGTGTGCTACGGGAAAAATTGAAGCAGAAGAAAGAATGTGTTTTGTTTCATTTATTTATTTCCTGCATAATCAGCTGGACCAAATCTGGAAGCCACTCCAAGTAGTCACACAACCACAAACATGCACACGAACGCCATTCACAGGAGTAAACCTTTAAAATCGTGGCCCCATCTTTCAAGCCCACTTGAGCATTAAAGCCACGCAGCCACGTATTTCCAAACAAACATTTCTGGCTCTGTTAGCAGTTATTCGCAGTCACTGAGTACGGTGTACAGTAATTTCTTCATGATAAATGTGAAAACAACATAGATGTACCAGACATTGCACGACAAACATGACAAAGTGACACTGCCCATCCCCATGTCAGTGAACATTTCTGTAAATTCTGTTTCATGAGAGCATGCCGTTACCTTTCGGGTGTTTGACCTCTGTCACCATTTCCTTACTCAGGTGGGCTGCTAGAAGGTGTGGGGAGTCGACTCAAGCGAGCAAACAACCCAACCGAATCTACAGGGCACAGGTGACGAAGGGGGTGGCCGTCTGATGTGCGGCTTTCGCCGACCAGAGCGGTAAGAATGAGTCAGAGCCTTGGACGAACAACAAAAGAAAGACTTATGTTTGGACAGGCAAAACACTGTACAAGCACGAGGACATATAACGTAAACGAGAGGTAGCTTAGAAGGAGTACAAATGCGAGAAACAGTTCCAAATTAGGCAAACAATTATACAATCGGGAGCGTTAACAAATAGATATAGATATTATGAAATAGAGCAGTTAACTAAAAAGAAAATGAACAGTTTGACACATATGAGAGACAGAGTCCCACAACATTCACTGACCGGGGTGGACGATGCACCGCTGTCGGAGGCGATTCGGTTACCTGTGAAGCGTGGCTTCGTCGTAGGCCAGGTCGTGTGAGACGATCACGGTGATTCGAAGCCCGGGAGTACGTTGGCGTCCTCCAGGGTGTGGTTCGCCGATGGTGTGGTGCACAAACTGGCAGAAGCCGTTGTCACATCACGACGTCCAAACATAGCTGACTTGCTTCGGCGTGGATTCTCTTTTTATAACTGCACCGGCGCGGAGAGAGAGGGCACAACGCGCCAGCCGCTGTCGAGCGCACAACTCCCTTCTGGAATCATTGGTGCGCCTTAGCACTGGCAAAGCCACGCTCGCCCCCTCGAAAGAACTCGGAAGTTTCGGTGAAAGCTAAGCGGCAGAGCTTTTATTTTGGTATTTTCTTGCCGGCGAGCCGGCGAGTGGCCGCGTTACCGCCGCTTCGTTCGAGAGAGTTTCAGTGTTTTCTCGGTGCGAATAGAACCGAACTGAATGAATAGGACGACTGTAACACGAATTAGGCGCTGTACCATAATATGAAAAATCTATACGGTACTTTTGGACGTTGTACGCTCGAGTTTGTGACACAGCCCCCAGTTTCAGAATATTATACAATAACATTCCCAAAACTTACAAAGTCTTACGTACGCGTTGTTCACACTTAGCGAGCAAAACAGTGCGTACTAATACAAAATCAAGTACAGACTAATTGTTCTGGATAACACATAATGACGTGTACATAGTTTCCGTACATCACATGGGTTTGGCACCGATTTCTCCTAAATATGCAGCCTATGTACAAATTGATTTAGTACCCATAAATCCCTACAATGGCTGGTACAATGAAATTCATAAGAACCATAACTAATATGCTCTTCACAAACAATAAGAAGCAACCGCATGAAAAGTTCACGAATGCCACAACTAGTTAACGCCAATCATACACAACAAATGTACTGTACAACCAGTAATACACATAATTACAAACTTCATGTTTGGTACAATATAGAAGCCACGAATGCAAAGGTCACGCCCGGCCTTGTGAAGTTAAACCTAAAAATTCTACTCGCAGTACAGAATTACAGGTATACATGGGTTTACACTCTGCTTAGGTAGTCTGCTCCCTCATTCTCGCTCCCTTTAATATGTTCAACTGTTCAGTTGAACTCTACTGAACTGTTTAGTTGAACTTCAGGACTCTACTTTTCAGCTGTTTAGCTTGCTGAATGTAACGGAGCGGCTGGTGATCGGTTTGCACGATGAACGGCCACCCGTACAAGTACGCGTTGAACTTTTGGACTCCCCAAACCAGGGCAAGACATTCTCTTTCAATAGAGCTATAAGAGACCTCTCGGGGCACAAGTTTCCTGCTCGCGTATGCTATAGGCTGAAGCGTGCCCTCGCAGCGCTGCATGAGCACGGCGCCGAGGCTGGTTTGAGAGGCGTCAGTGCGGAGCACGAATGTCTTTGTGAAGTCCGGGAGTCTAAGTATAGGAGGGCTAGAGATGCGCCGTTTGAGCTCTTTGAAGGCTTCTTCTTGAGCGGTACTCCACTTGACGATGTTGTTTTCCCCTTTTTTGGTGAGTTCGGTTAGCGGTGCGCTGATTTCGGCATAGTTTGGAATAAATTCACGATAATAGCCTGTTAGGCCGAGGAATGCGCGAACTAGTCGTCTTGTTTTCGGTGCCGGCGCTGTCTGGATCTTTTCCAGGTTCTTTTCCAGCGGTGCTAGTTTCCTTGTCCGATTCGATGTCCGAGGAAGTCGATCTCTGTTGCCCCGAACCCACACTTGCTTGGGCGTACGGTCAGCCCAACCGCTTCAATTCTGCTGAAAAGTTCTCGGAGTGATGCAATGTGCTCTTCCCACGTGCTGCTGGCAATTAACACGTCGTCGTAGTAATAATTAACACTGGGGACACCATTGACGATTTGTCGCATCAGCTTGGCGAAGACGGCGGGAGCGGTTTTGATTCCGAATGGGATGTAGCGGAGCTGATAAAGTCCCGACGTTGTGGAAAAGGCAGTTTTGGGTTTGGACTCCTCCGAAAGAGGAATTTGCCAGTACCCCTTTACAAAGTCTAATTTGGAAAAGTACTTTTTGCCGCCTGCGGCCGCAAATACGGCATCGGCTCGGGGCATTGGTTCTGAAGAGGCGACTAGTATGTTGAGTTTTCGGTAGTCTATGACAAACCGATTGGTGTGGTCGGGCTTTTTCACTAGCAGCACCTGGGAGTTATACGGGGACACCGATTTTTCTACAATTTCCAGGGCCTTCATGTCCTGTACTTCCTTCTCCATGTTCTCCACCGTAGCGAACGGCAGTGGGTATTGTTTCACATGAACCGGGGTGTCGGTGGTGAGCTCCAGGTGACATTCAACCAAATTAGTTTTTCCCGGAACATTCAAGAAAATCTTGGAATGTTGCTTCAGTTCTGCCTCGATTTGGGCCTTTTGCGTTGTTGTAAGGTGTGGCGAAAGTTTGAGGTCAGCGATGCCTTCCGTCTTAACAAAGTCCGGAACCGGTATGTTGCTCTCTTCACTCGGTTCGGATACGCCGCATATCGCGTTGCACACCGTCTTTTCGGGGTTGGGTTTCCTTTCTTCGTACTTCTTCAACAGGTTGGCGTGAAAGATTTTGGGCCCACTGGGTGTCTCGATGACGTAGTCAGCTTCCCCTTTTCTTTCTTTCACCTCGAATGGTCCTTTCCGGTGGAGAAGGAGCTTGTTGTGTTCTGTCGGGAGCAGGACTAAGACTTTGTCTCCGGTCTGGAATCGTCGATTCCTCGTGTCTCGGTTGTACAGCTTCGCACAACGGGCTCCTGCCTTCTCGAGTTCTTCGTGCGCTACGCGACAGGTTTCTTCCAGCCTGTTACGAAGGTCGAGAACATGTTGATATGTAGTTTTGGTCTCCTCATCCAGACTTTCGTTACTCCATATCTCCTTAAGGATGGACAGGGGACCTCAGATGTGGCGGCCGTACAGTAGCTCGAAGGGAGAGAATTTGCTTGCGGCGCTTCTCTGTACGCGAAGAGCAGTGGAGCTAGGTAGCGATCCCAGTCCCGGGGTTTCTTTGCGCCGAAGCGACGAACCTCTTCTTGTCTGCTGTGATACCCGGCCAGAAAAAGTCTTCCGGTATCCGGTCCTTCGTTTTCTCCACACCCAAGTGTCCAGCCATGATGCTGTCGTGGGCCGTTTTCAGGATGGTCTGTTCCTTGCAGTGGCGTTGTGTGTGCCCAGATTTTCTGCACCGCAGGCATTTGAGCTCAAGCCTTGGTTCGGCGCAGTCTCTGGCAATGTGGCCGTAGTTGTTACAGTTGTAGCACTTCAGCTCACCTTTGTCGTTTTTGAGCGGCGGTCTTGTGTCCTTAGTCGGGGCCCAGTTGATTTTTTTCGGTATGTTTGTCTCGGATCCTGACCTTGCACGAACTCCTCCTTTTTGCTTGCCTTTGCAACTTCAAGGCGTTCTTGTCTTTGCCTATCCACACGCTCATACTCCTCGATGTCATGGAGTAGGTCGTGTTCATCACCATGTGTGCGACCTATCAACATGAAACACAATTTGCTTGATCTCAAGCCTAACAGGACCTGCTCGCGGGTCTCCTGAAAGTTGAGACGTGCCTAGGTGCCCAGTCGTACCTTAGCATGAAAGTACGCCGTGGTGGTCTCATTCCTCTGCTGGACACGTTCTTTCATCCTCTCGTACCTTTCTGCTGCATTCGTTTGACTGACAAAACTGCGTCGGAAGCGGGTCTCAAAATCCTCCCACGATTTTATCCTCAAACGACGGCTACGGAACCATTCCAAAGCCGGTCCAGCCAAGTGGGAGTTTGCAGTCTCTAATTTGAACTCTGGCGGCCACTTGTGCAGTGCTGCCGTCCTGTTCAAATTTTCTAGCCAGTCGCTTGCCACAGCTGAATCACCTTCAGCCGTGAAGTCGCGAAAAGCCTTACTGAGGTCTGGCATTATCTGAAAGGTCGACAGCACCTGCTGTTTTGTTTCGCTCAACGAGCAATTCTGTGATGAGTTTGTCTTTTTCGTATATTATTTTCATGAGGTTGCTCATCGAGAACGTTTGCTCGCTGTCTTCCGCATTGTCACACCTTCTAAACAGTCGTCTCAAACAGTTCTCACCCCAAACAAATGTCTAATAACCTGAAATCCCAGAACAAACAAAAACTCAACTGGCTGTGTAAAACTCTTGCGCGTCTACTCACAACAGTTGCTAACAAAAGTGATCACTCGCGCAACAAAGCTCTCTTTCAAAACGGACACACTTCCGAACGCACTTCGAGTAACATAACCATGGGAAAAACTCCCAATTAGCATCCCGTGCTCACTCCTACCTCTCGCATTTCAGCTGAAAAGTGAATGCATAGCTCAGGCGACACTCATTACAATTTCCACTCAACGCACTGGTCTAAAAAACTAAAAGGCTCCCATACTAAGAAATACGCACACACTACAAAAACCTCTTAACACGGCACGCTCAAATGGCTCGCTCTTAAGTTCTCTCAGTTCGTAAAAAGGGTTCTTGGTCAACTCAAAACGCGTGGCCGGTCGTTCTTTGTTGCCGAAGACGTTTTAGCTGCTGACACTTCGATGGAGGCTGTCGGTGACACCGGTTGTTTTTCAAGGCGTAGACTTGGCCGATTTTGGAGTCCGATCAATCCCACTTCTGAAAAATGTTACCTTTCTTGAATTAACTTTCACTCAGGTCGTTTTCTTGCTTGAAGACGGACGATCGAGTAATAGCTTCCGTACGATTTATGGGAGAAGGCAAAAACAAACTGTTTAATTATTGTCTTGGGTTCGTACAAAACTGAGAAATGCGCCTGTGCGGCGCTGTTCTTTTCGCTCACATACGCTTTCTGGCGATCCGCTGAGGTCTCTCACCGCACGCACACTCGCTGACGCTCAAACGCTCGACTGCCTGGGCACAGTCCGTCTCGCGCCCCGGAGCCAGACCACTTGAGTTGCCGGTGTCGGATTTCTTGGCGCCGCTCGGTTGGTCATAAACACGGCACACGGGACGGCGAGCAACGAGACGACCGTGGGAGCACGTTCCGTTCGCCAGCTCGACGTAAGTGGAAACAGAGGTCCGAAATATAAACAGAGCACTGACACTAAAATAAAATACACAAGGAAACGCAAGGTATGGGAGGAGGATGAATCATTCGCCTACACGTATGAGCAGCTGCCTCCTATTAGCTGGGCGTCAGAACAGTAAACAAGGTGTCCTGTAAGTTGTTGCACACAAGCAGCACCACATAAACCAACAGAGCAAGCATACTTCCAAGCGTCTGGCCACCAATAAGGAAAACAAAGTACCTCGTCACTTGCCACGCAAGTACAGCACCACATAACCAACAAAGCGTACTTCCAAGCTGCTGGGCATTGGAAAGGTAAATAGGGGGTTCTATAAATTGCCACACAAAAGCAGCACCACATAAACCAACAGAGCGTACTTCCAAGCTTCCGGTCACCAGAACCGTAAACAAAGCGGCTTGTCACTCACCACACACGACCAGCACCACATAAGTCAGTGCACACCGGTTTCATCACAGTTGCTCTACACTGCTCATTTCGCAGTCACTGCAGTCACTAGAGCTGCTGGAGTCGGAACCTAGTGGAATGATGAGGTTGTCGATTCTGGTGTCGATTGCACTATCCCGCTCCCAGGCCTCTTTCTCAAGACACTCCACGAGCACAGTCCCGGACCCAGTTTTCGCGAGTATTGAGGGCGATGGCTTCGTTCAGTAGTCGTTCAACTTCAGCGAGAGTGAATGAAGTGTTGTTGGCAGCAGTTTAACCTGGCTCCACACCATTTCAATAGGGTTGAATTCAATTCACAGTGGTAAGGAGGAAGCCGAACAATGTCATGACCAGCAACTCTGGCCAGGGCTTCAATCCGGTATCCAAAAAACTTGTGTTTGTTCTCATTAACCAGCCGAGGGAGCTCGGGCTTCAACTGGTCATCACACCACGGGATGGTTTTTGCAGTCAACCAAGACTGAATGTCGGCCTTGCGCCACGACGTCGAGGGCAGCTTTTCGGTCTGAACACTGGTACAGAGCATTGTCCATGACAATAACACTGTGTGGCTCAATGTTGGGTAGAAGTTGTTCTGTGAACCACTTCTCAAAGCGTGGGCCATCCATTTCACTGTGGTAGTCAGTGGAAGCACTCTTTGATGCACGGAAAATGAGACATACCCCATCCACAAAGCCCTTCTCACTTCCAGCATGAAGGACGATGAGCCGACCACCTTTGCCGCTTGGTGCACGAAGCCCAGTAGTTAGACCCTTGCGAAAGGCGTCTTCCCGGGATGACACAGTGGTGTCCTCCTACACCGTGCCCTTGGTCTGCCCAGCATTGACCCAAGTCTGGTCGAGGTAGTATGTAGTCCTGCGAAAATGAAAGGAATATGTAGTTTTTCTTTGGGGAGAGGGGTTAGTTAAGACAGAGAAGGCATTTATTGCTTGCACCTAACATCATTCTACTACGCAGGCAGATATGTTTAGTTTTTGGTGGCACCGCAAAACACCAAAACAAAAAAAGTTCACAGAATGTACACAACCCACATGGCTAACGAAATCCAGTCAGTGAGTGCTATCCATACATTATAATAACATGTCGATGCACACTTGTCCCTTCACTTGCTGAACCAGAATAGCATGGGGTTTCCCACAAACTCAAGAAGCTTGCTGCTCGAGTCGGTGTAAATGTAGTGTTCAGCGCCCCTAACAAATTAAGCGGTCTCTGCCGACGAGTAAATGCGGAAAAAACCTCAACGCGGCCTTGCTCTAAGAAGCACGGACAGCGATTCGTTGAGTGCTCATCGAGGGTAGTGTACGACATACCGCTGTCCTGCGGTAAGTCATACACGGGCCAAACAGGCCGCTGCCTAAACGACCGGCTACGGGAACACGCCTGCAACCAAAAAACAGGAAAAGGCAGCAGTCTAGCCCTTCACTGTACGAAGTGTGGATGCACGCCAAGACTTAAACAGACACGTGTACTAAGAAGATATAAGGAGCAACGCACCAGGGAAATCTTTGAGGCCCACATTATCCATTCACGAAATGACAATTCCGTCAGCATGGCGTCAACTGACTTGCACAAAAAGGAGCACGATTACCTAAGTCATTGATTGTAATCTTAGCGCATGTGCGTTTTTATAGAAACAAGCCCTTGCCTTCGCAATTTTATTATTTTGTGTGTTTTATTGTTTTTATTTCCCAGGGTATATATTCAGCTGCGGCGAAATAAACCCTTTGTTGTTAGTCAGCGCCCAGTCTCGTGTCGCCTTCTCTGTGTCCTGTCTTAGCGCTGTTATCAAACTAAGAACATGCTCAATGTAAAACTGCAGGCATTTCTGCACTTGACTTACTGAGGTGGTGCCCTGCTGAACGAACAGGTTGATCTTCGCTGACACCTCGGGGTTCATAGGCTGCCCATAGCCCAGTGCCATTCCAAACTTGTGAGCAGTGTGGCCATTCATAGACGAAAAACTCACATACACCCGCAACTGACGTGCGACTGATTCATCGCCTGAACTCAGCCGGTGGTGATAGGAGCGGAGCAGCACTTCAACGGGATGAAAACAGGGGCCGGGTTAGCCATATCTCGCTTCATTGTAAAAATATGCTAAACATATCTTGCAACATTCGATCACTTTTGGCTTTTGGATTAGTTGAGCATTCTGTTCGAAGCTTACCTAATTAGCTTTTTCTGTCCTTCCCATATTTCTGATGGAAATTAAATGACCTTGAATTTGAAGCTGCAGAAAAAAAAAGGTTGGTGAAATTTCGCAGGTGTGATTTCACAAGATTGATGACCAGGACAACTGTATAGTGACGAACTGTGGGCGACATAACTGGATATGGCGTACATACATGCAAGATACATACACACACAGGTGCACTTACCACAGGTTTCTCGCAGTGGACATTGTGACGCTCTCGGCTGAACACACAACCTTTGGTGCACTTGCTGAGGATCCTGAATGGGCACTCGAGCTTGATCGGAAGTATGCAGCCTTTCTGCTTGGCGCTGAACAGAAATCGTCCGGCTAAAATAACCGAACAGTTCAGAGTTAGCACTATGGGGCCGGAGCTCTGAGATATAGTATAGTTGCTTCATGTAAATGATCAGATGGCAATTAATTGGGAAACTGAACTTACTCACTTTTTTCAACATCAAAGGCAGTCGACAGTTCTGTCTGAAAAGATACATTTGTGCGCGCAAGGTCTCGTTCAAACTCCTTCAGCGCATCCCCGCTGTCGAGGTGTCCGGTCCAGCACCGATCCGCTTTCCTTGCTTCTTTTAGGTATCACCGCACAAGTTGTTCTTCCTCGGCAAGTTGTTCGGCAGAAGCCGCGAATGGCTCCTCAGCCATAGCTAACGCTCGCTTGCGACCGAATGAACGCAGGCCCGCAAGCGCTGCTCTTCGGGACAAACAACAAAACAAAAAACAAAAAGGGAAGCAAAAATATAAAGCAAATCGCAGCAAAGAAAAAAGCACACAACGTGCGCGAGAAAGAAAGAAACAAAAATATAACTCGCAGCAAAAAAAAAGTTCGTGACAGCTGACAGGATGGACAGGTGCCTTCTGAGCGATCCCGCAAGCTTGGCGAGCCTAAGCGCGGCACTGGCGGCTGAGGTGGATTCCGAGGCGAGCTGCATTACGTGGGATGAATTGAAGGCACGCTTCCGTGGGCTGACTGTTCGCCCCGGATGCGAGAGAAAAGTCAGGATCACAGAGGAGCTGAACGACACGCTGAGGCAACTCCGCATACAAAACAAGGGCGCTCCCCTAATGTTCGCTATGTGCGATTACGTGAGCCAGTTAAAGGCACGTTATGTTATGCTTCTGAGGCTGTCCTCGCGACTGGCAAGCTAGACTGTAGCGCATGGCAGACCCGCCTTTCTTGCTTTGTCGGATTATGGTGTCCGTGCTCAATTCTACAGTGAAAGGGCTACATTAATTTGATTGCCATCCTTCAGTCCCGCTATACCATGTGTAAGGGGAACTGGGACCTCTATAGCACAACGCACAGCAGGCGTACGGAGCACCGGGTGCACGCATCCATCGCTTTGAATGGGGTTTTTCCGTAGGTTACGGAGCAAGTAGGCGAAGGCGTTAATACGCACACCCGCACGCTCTGGGCAGGAAACACCGGGGTGCATGCACCGATCGAATATAAACATGTTCTTTTGGATTTCTAGATTAGGCCTCGCCCAAATGGGCAAGGCCTCCCAAAATGGCCTATAGGCTCATTGGAGTGTCCCTCCCTACATAATCTTTAGTAAAAGGCGATGAAGAGAATTTTATCTCATCGAAGGTAACATACATCAAGATACACAGCAGCTCATATACAGTAGTGCATGTTACATGCAATCGTGTTGGCTGAATAGCAGAAGTGACAAATAAGAAACACAACTGACTGGTTAGTACGGCACTATTTCCATGTGCACTCGTTGGTTTCGCACCGTGATAAAGCGGGTCGACCAGCGTCAGAGGAAAGCTTCCTCCCCCAGCGCTGACAGCTCCGCCTCCAGGTGCTCCGCCAGACGGGCACGGACTTTCCAGAGCATTGGGTACATGGCTCGTTGGGGCCCGGCCGTTAGGGACGCGTAGCCGCGCCTTCTTTACAAGACCAATGCTCCCTTGCACAACAGAAAGGTTATCAAAGCGTCACGCATCTTTGTGCGAGCGCCAAGCCTCATGCGAAACATCCTGCCCAAAAGACGCCAGAACGTCTTTGCCACCCGGCAATCCTACATAGCGTGAGTAAAGTTAGGTTTGTTGTTGAAGGCGGTTGGTGTCGTCGTGGATGGTGGCAAAGGACCCGATGACGAGACGAGGAAAGTAGATGATGCAGAAAAAGAAGTCTATTTACACATATTTACAGACGATGGAGCATAACATAAGACAAGGAAAACTGGATTAAAACTAAAAGGCGCCGCAGCATGCAAGAGGGTATCGCAGCACGATCCTTGGTGGGGTACTTCAACAAGGTGGAAATTTGGGCTGGTTGGTACATTTTTTTGATGAGCGAAAAAAACAGCGCGAAGAACGGGACAAGGAAGGACAAACGGACGAAGGCCCCCCTTGGTGGGGGCCCGGAGGCCCAAAAGGTGCCAAACCGCCGCATGGTTGTCTGGAACGGTGCGTGGGGTTCTGGCGCCCAGAAACCCCCACTGGAGCGAGTATTCGTGCGACCACTCGCAGTCGCAGCTCTCGACAAACTCGTTGAGGCATGCGCGAGCAGGGCACTAGCAAAGCCGCCTTCCCACAGCAGCGCACTTGCCAATTAGGGTTTTGACCTCCGCTCCCCCCCCTGTCCGTCCCCGAAGGTCAGGAGGACAGTAAAGCCTTCCCCGACGCCGCGTAAAAAGCTGCCGGCGAGGCCCATACAAAGGGTTGTGACTCGCTGGCGTCTGCGGGAGCCGCCCATCGCTTCCGCCCAAGTAGGGACACAACAAGGCCACAAGAAGGGAGGGTCATCGTCCTGACGGGGCTCATCGGCGCTGTCATCATTACAGCGTGTTTCAAAGTTTCGACCTGGCCGCACTGGGGCCACTGGGAGTTGGGCACCACCCCCCACGCTGCCAGGCAATCTCTGGTAGGAAGGAGCCTCCAGGCTCGCTCCCATCCAAAGTCCCTCCCGTCTGAGGGAATCACTGAAGAGGTCAGTCGTTTCCATCTGGCTCCCCTCGTCTTCCCCGGCTGCGCATCATTGAGCTGTCTGACAGCCAGTCGCTCACAGATTTTTAGTTGGCTGCGTTCCTGTGATCTCTGATTCGGACAGCTGCTCTCTCAGCTTCGTGAAGGTGCCGATGACATATGTGTAAAAAAGAGGCGGCTGCTCGGCTGAGGGGCCGACGCCACGTTCGCGGTAGAACAGCCGCCTGGACGTCCCCGGAAAATACTCGACAGGAGCCCTCTGTGAGAAGTCGCGGTCATGTACACCTCGCAGTGCCAATATACTGCACACAGTAGAAACACAAGGAATACTGAAGCCGCTCGTACTTTTTGGAACTCGCGCGCCACCCGTTATGTTTTGCTGCCCCAAAAGAAGGCCCCGAACTTTGTAGTCAGCTGCCGCATCACTCTTGTTGGCGGGCATGCCACTCGAGCTACGTCAAACAGCGCGGCCGAGACACACGACTTAATCACGTGGCCTCGTTCCGACAGCGGCAGCTGACACTGCGCCGCAATGGACAGGCGCCTCTCTGTGTTCTCTAGGAGTTTCCTCCAAGTCCTGTTCGAAACATCCCCAGAAGGGTGGAAAATGACACCTAACACTCTTACCCCGTACACCCATTCCACTCCACCAGGCAGGCCCGGTGCAAACGACCCAAGCGAATGGCTTTGCTTTTGCCCATTTAGCTGGGCTCCAGACAGCTCGCCGTATGCACCAAAGAGCTGTAGGAACGCCGCGAAGCTGTTCTCGCCCCGCAAATACAGGGACACGTCGTCGGCGTACGCAGTGGTCTTAACCTGACTCTGTCCCGGCAGAAGGAATCCGCCAATGTTGCGGCATTCTGTCACATGACGTAGAAGGGGATCAATGCACAGTGCGAAAAGGAGAGGCAAAAGGCAACAACCCTGCCTGATTCCACTGCTCACCACAAATGGCGCGCACAGCTTTTCCTTGACGAGCCAGAGTGCCGAGACGCCCGTGTACATACGCTTCAACCTGGCCCCAAACTGCGCTGGGAATCCGTAGCACTTCATCACATCCAGCAGGTATCGATGCTCGACTCTGTCGAAAGCTTTCGCCTGGTCGAGAGGCACAAAGCAACCAGAGATACCTGTTCGGGTGGCGTACGTGAGCAGGTCGCGCATCAATGTCAACGAAGAGAAAATGGAACGACCGGGAACGCTGCAGTTCTGTGCCTCGCTCACAATCATGCCGGGCTACACTCTAAGCTGGGTAACCCTTAATGGAGGTATATATTCTCGAATTTTTGTAACCTATAATTCATAAGGTACAAAAATAACCTATATCTCAGTAATCTTTATATAGGTATACACATAAGGGTTACATAGTATACATGCTGTCCAGTTCTCCACAGTACTTACAATTTCTTCCACCAAAAAATACTGTGGCAATGAATCTGTGTGCGATCTGCGCCGGTCTTCCATGGTAATCTCCAGGAGGGTTCTCACTCGGTTCATGTCATACGTAATTCCACTCATGCTGGATGAACTAAACACCTGAAATGAATGAAACACGTGTAACACGACTGTTCCACCAGCTAGATGCATTGCAGTAAGACAAACGCATAGACAACAGTCATTCTTACCTTAATGAGATTAATACCAAACAAACCTTCAACTCGGAGTTGGAATTTTCCTTTGTGACGGCTACTGGTGGTGGAAGTGGTTCAGCAGGAACGGTTTCGGCATGTTTCTTCGTTCTGTGTTTTTTGAACCTTGCTTGCCAGAGACGGCCTTCTTATAAAAACACTCTGCAACAAACAAGTATGGAACGCCTATAGTAGGACAAAGCATGTCACATTTCTTAAGAATACGAGAGCTACTACACACAACTAAAGTCTTATTACAGAAGAAGGGTGCATGCCAAGGCCGTAGCCAGAAACTTTTTTAGGAGATATGGGTTGTAAAAAGGGAAAATTGTCTCCGAACATAACACTAAAACTTGCTTTCGCACTGCCTGAAAAAGTGTTTGAGGGGAAAGAAAAGGCCCCCATGGCTACTTCCCTGGGCATAACACATTGCATAATATCCCCCACCGAAAAATTATGCTTTCACATTTTCACAAAAGCATTCAACTAGTAAACTAAAACTGGCCAAGGCGATGAGTGCCAGACCACCTTGCTTTATTTCAGTGATTATTTGTCACTCCCATGACAAAGGCTTTCCTTATGGACTTTTACTACACTATTGTGCACTATCCGCATTAATTCCTTGCCCCAAATTTTGTTATCCTGATATTAACCAGACATGTCGTTTATATTACCTAGTTGTACAACTTACATAAATCTGGCTCCGTACTGCTGCAAACGACTGCCTGGCCTGGGTTCATCCCAAACGAAGTGGGGGTACTCCTTTAAAAGCACATCAGCAAGTGCTTTGTACATCCAACGGCATTCAGCTGTGTTGCTGCTGGTTATAATGTCGCTCTCACTGCAAATATTTGCATAAAAACACAAAACCATTACATCTGCAGACATTTTCGCGAAAATACGTAGATTAGCTTGCCACGCGAACTTCCGCAAAATCTGCATTTTTGTAGAAATTCAGGTCATTACACGGTCCTAGCTGTGGGGGTACTCAGCAAAGAATGCTACGCATTAGAATTCAAAGTACACTTGAAAGGGTCATGAACTTAAATTGTATTTACCTTGGCCTATTTTATGACTCAACAACCTTTTGAGAACATCCATCTAAAATCTTAGCAATTCGTTGCTTCTAGATTTTATGAGATGTCTTCGAAATGCGAGCTTTGTACCGAATCTCAAAAGACTATGCAACACGGCAGCTCGACAAGCTATGGCATCATTTATCAAAAACATTCAAGAGTTAAGCGCCCAACGTGTGCTATTTATTGAAGCTGTAAATATAACAGCTCCTTCAAGCCTAAACGAATAGAAGGTACAACTTACTCCTAGAACAGTGCGATTTCCGCCCGAAGCTGGCGGTGAAGCTTTTTTCGGAGATTTTCAGGCACGTTTTTTTCCTTCAAGAATTGGCCTCACACACTCGGAGAATGGAGGCAAGTTTTGAGACAGCCACTCGCAGAACACCTAGGGCAAAGAAGACGCTTTAATCTCCAAAAGTCGCACAGTGTACACAATTCAAATAATAAATTTGCATTATGGATATACAAATTTGCAACGCACTGAGGGCACAAGGTTACTGGATGCGGTGAGTCATGTAAGCGTTTCGTTGACAGAATCAATCACTTTGTGACTGTTTTGGACAAAGTTGCAGTAGGTAAGCAATAAAAGAATATTGCGTAGTTACAGTTTGGACTCCAACATGCACAGCTAAGTCAGAGATACAGTGGGGACTCGTGCAAACATTTAGGTATGACATGTAAATAACCACTTTTTTTGTACACAAACAGTGGCCACAGATAAAGAAGCAGTTCAGGCCTGAAGACTGCACTGTGCGGTGTCTTCAGCAGAACAAATGCATTCATGCGCCTCACATAACTGGACTTAACGAGCAAACGTACAGCAAAAAAAATGTCTTGCCAAAGTACAATGCTCTCCACTTCACCAAACAGCGACTCGTCATTTTTTGAGAACACTAGGACATCAGAAACAGAGATCTTAACGTTTGCAACATAGGCAAACTGTACAGATGTAGCGGATTTACCTATGTCACTTTCTTCCAAACCACATAGTAGGAAAGAAGACGTCAAGGTAATTGGTACACCAACTTCTGTACTGCCGTATGAACGCCGACTGACTAGCTCAGGTTGCTCTGGCTCTTTCCACACAGGGTGTCGGAACGAAATGTTTTTCGTTCCGTTTTTTGTTTCGTTCCCCAGAAAAAGGTCCGTTTCGTTTCTGTTCCGGAATGAAAAAAATAAAATGGTCCATAACAGTTCGTAACGTTTTTTAATAAAATAAACAGTAATAGAATACTTAATATTTTTTAAAATAATAATTAATTGATTAGGAACTTTATAATTGGGTGTTTACGTCCCAAAATTACGATATGATTAAGAGGGACTCTGCAAGAAACTTCTAAGCAAAATAACAACAAAAACTTAGTATTCATTTTTCCTCATATTTGAATCTCGCATTATCTTTAATAAGGGAGTGAGCACGATTTCAGAAGCAGCAGGTCATCGAGTGCACTCTCCAACAAGCGAGACTGCTGATCCGTCAAAACAAACTTCAGTGCCGAAAATGCCCGACTGACTTGTGTGGCTGGCACTCCAAGGGCCAACTTGTGCTAACATTTATAGCTCCGGTTGCCGCTCTTTGCGCTCTTCCCAAAATTTCAACGTATTTGTGCTTCTTGTAAGGCGCGGCTCTTTGTCGAGCAATTCAGTGCCAGCCTCAGCTTCCTTCGTTTTCAGGAGCGCTTCGAGCGGTGCTCTCTGAAATGCAGCTGCTACATTGCTTCGGCTGAAGGCCTGTGAAGGCTGTGATTCGCTTCCAGGTTTTGCACAGATGCATCCTCGCTTGATATTTTTGATCAGGTGTCAGAAGAAGGCGATAGCGGTGGTCAGCACAAAAGATGTTCGTTGCAGAGATTTCGTTCTCGTTTCTTCATGGACTGAACCAGGGCCTGTCCTTTACAGTCTCTACGTAGCATTGAGCGCTTTTAGGACAGGATCGATTATTTTCCGAAAGCCGGAGTCATCAATTAGCCGAAATGGTCAACCGTTTCTTGTTACTAGTTCAACGCAGCTATTCATGATGCTGCCCTCTGTTACTTCCAGCGAAACACACTTCGATAAAATGGGTCTAAACATGTTCTGTGTATCCACTTGCCTGTGCTTTGCCGCAGGAGAGCCTTCCGCCTCGTCCGAGGCAACACGCTTTGTAGAGTGGGCTTTGTCGGCCTGAAGGTTGTCGTACACTTCCTTGTGGCGTCGCTGCAAATGACGCTCGAGGTTCCCACCATGGTCGCCCGACACAACATGCTGGCAGTGTTCAATCTGGCATGTCGATGTCTTTGAAACGCTGTCATACCTGAAGTACCGTCGAGCGTGATTTGTTCTGTCGCGTCCCATCTGAACTAGCTGTAAACGTTACGAGGCACTTGGGAGGTGGCCGAACATTAGCAGTGTTCGCTTGGAGTCAGTCGTAACAACGTCGGTAATGAAACACACTGCAGGAATGTCACGCCTCCTCTTTGCATGTTCCACCGAACAGGAAAAGTGAAATAAAAAAAGGCAGGCATTAGTGGCGAATGGGAAAAAAAAAGTAGGTTGCCTGCTCGTCTATGGTCGAAGCTATCTGGTGGAAAATAAACTTGATAGCGCATGCGCAGTAACTATTTTGCACGCTGTCAAGGGTGCAGACACCAATCCACCGCACTGTTGACAAGGCAAATGATACTGCCGGAATTCAACATGATGGTGCTAGCGACGCGATGTGGACGAATAAAGAGGGACAACGTTGCCTTGACCGTGCATTTCTTGGGACCGTGCAGACATTTCCCGTGAACGAAAAACAATTAAAAATATTTCGGTTTCGCTCCGGAACAAAATGATATATAACGTTTCCGTTACGTTTTCGTTCCGGTCAAAAATATCTTTTTTTTTTTCGTTTTTCGTTCCGTTCCGACACACTGTTCCCACAAGTCATTAGACATCTTCATTTGAAAATAGTCCGGCACTGACAATGGTATGTTTTTGAAATTCCAAAATTTCTTCGACTTTGGAAGGGCATTCTTGCTTTCAAATCGCATAGTCCAGTGATGATGTGAGGGACCAAAGCGCCTTATTTGTTCGGGCACATGAAGTAGCGTGTGGAGCTTTGGCTTCAATGCGTCTGAGCCATAAAGTTCATTGTGACGACCAATTAGCTTCTCCAAATCACCAAGGGTATCAAATTACAGGTGATAGCAGTAACTGGGCGATTATGCACAAAACAAAAAACATTCATAATGAGGATCCTGTTCAGCAAGGTCTGACGTCAAGTCATGTATAATGATGAGAAAGTGCATCATGAGCACACAGCTAGAACTCGCGGAAAAGGGAAAGCTGAATTCTGACTCGAACAATCGAGGGCGGTCACTTCTGCTTACTAGCTTGTGAAAAGAAAACTGAAATGGCATTGTTGAGTTCAGCTAAGGTGGCCCATAATGCCTGTCTGACAATGAATTGTACAAACACAACTCCACGGGAACAACTCGCTCCAACAAAATGTGCATGGGATCATACAGTAAATCTGTCAAGACAGAAAATTGATGAGTTCTCGTCAGCACCGACCTAGAATTGATGCCGGATTGCGCTGAACATTCCTTCCGATTTTTCTTTGAATCTGCCTTCTCAAAAAGTACCAAATCATTTTCGTACTGAGATGGAGTGCGCATTGGGCACTTGATTTCATAGTGAACACTACGAAATTCCGACGTTGGAACAACGCAAGTTCTGCATGCAAAGCGAACATTTTCGCCGAATGATTCTTTGAATCCTCCTATGTTATGGCATGCCAAGGAGTCCCCTACATAGGCAAGCAAAAGCCCGAAAAGCGTCTTTTCTCTGTGCATGGTTTTGAACTCGCAGCCATTTTCTAGATCGTTTACTGTAGTGATGAAATCATCAAGCAGTCTGCTCTTTTTCTCTGCTGATTTCAGATCTCTTGCCTTTCCACCAGCAGCCAGAAAAAAAATGTTACTCACTTTGGGTCTCTCTGACGGCTTGATGTTTACAAATATCACATAAAAAACTGTTAGCTTGCCCCTCAATCCTCTCTTCATTCCAGTTGTGTTAGTCAATTCAATATCATCACAAGAGAGGATCATCACAATCAAATTTTCTTCGTGAGAACATCGAACCGGGTGCGTTTGGAGTCTTGTGCCATCAGGGAAATCTTTCAGCAGATCACTGTTTGACATATCAATTTTGAATAGAAAACAATGCGCAAAGTACGGATGCTGCAACAAATTCTCCAGCAGTCCTCTTAAAGGAATAAAGTTTAAGACACAAATAAAAAATTCATAAATAAGAAAATAACCTATGTTATACTTCGTAGAATACTATTGTATGTGAATTTGCACTGTTACCGTAACAGTGGATATGATGTTTTTTATTTGACTTTCGCATGTTAGTGTGGATGTTGGAGGCCATGATGTTTATTCAAAATATTGTATAAACCTGTGTAGAAATTTAGTTATGTATAAGTGTGTGTATATTGAACTTGGTAAGTGCTTACGTATGTCACAAGGTTTAGTTTTTCTGAGTGATTTGTGTTTAATTATATGTGTACCTTATGGCTGAGGGGAGGCAGTGTGATGCACATGATATCTCGCAAGTGCTTTTTCGATTTGTCTCATATTTATCAAGGTATGTAACCTTGCGCCTGTGTCCGGGGCAGTCTCCTCAGCGGCTTCTTGCGGCTGCCCCCTCCTTTGTCAAAAAGGAAAATAAAGACTGACTTTGAAGTAAGCCTTTTCTCCAGAACCAAGTGTTACTTCTTTTGGAGGCACACAAATTCCCTGTGATGAATACAGTGCCTCCCTTGCTTTGTAATTATCAAGTGAAGAAACGTCAAGTGTGACTCCAGCAGTTGCCAGAATGTCTGCAACTCCACGCACCACCGCATCTATCGCAACCATAGAGCAGCGATGCTGGGACTCCAGCTTCCTGGACAAGCATAAAAGCTTGTTTATTAAACACGAGCTTGGCACATGTTCTTCAGTCTCTGTTAAAGTTTCCTGGTGAAGACCTTGAGAAGTGAGTTCATCATCTGAACAATTCCTTTCCATGCTCAGAGTACAAGGCTTGTCTGTCAGCCTGAGTGGTATAAATTTGCTGATCATTTGCCTTCACAGGCCTTGAACACATGTTTACATCAGACGACAAACACGAGTTGTAGACATGGTCCTTGTAATGTGCCATGCGAGGAAACTGCATGTGACACCTTGTGCACACTAGCACCACCTTATGCATATGCACATCTTTCATGTGAAAAGGCATAAAAGTGTCTCGTGGTGAATCGGCATGCACTGCAGACATGCTTTCGAACCTTGCTCTTTGTCGGCTGTCTAGGAATCTCGCTTCTCTCACCCGTAGCCACACCAGGTGTACAAGGCGCCACAGGGACAGCTGTAACTAAGATGCAAAGTTTAGAACAGAAATGCATCTCACTTCACCCAATTTTTGTAGTCACTCTAGGGTTACATTCACCAATCCTTTTTCATTAATGCGCGGCACCAGGAAACAACTTTGGAATCACAGCAACCTGTGCCGTTAATTACTGATAGCTGTCTGCAATAATCAAGCAGTCCTCAATACCTCGAAGGGACCTTCGCGATTTGGGTTGCGAGACCTGTTTCATTTTCTTCGGGGATTGCACGAGTACTGGCATAGCACACAATCACACATAAAAAACTTGCTTGGGAAGGCTTTACCCCCATAAGCATCGGAGTAATGCGGAAAAGCATCACTATTATTCAGTGGGGCCAGTATTTCATTTTGGCGGCAGGGGCTGTGATACCAGCTATCAGACTAGAAAAAAATGCATTGGCAAGTACATTCACGTAGAAGCAATGGAAATAGTCCCCAAACAGCACCAAATGGAGCTTAAATCGTGAAACGCTATAACACAAGCTTTTGAAAGACTTGTCTATTTAAGAAGTGAATCCCTGAAAGTTGCTTTCTGTCTCTGCAGGCCTGGTTACCATTTTTTAAGGTACAAGTATTTCAATATTTCAAAAGATATTTCGGTGATTTTTGCATTTACATACCGTTATTGTGGCCAAAATCCATCTCGCTGGTGATAGAAGGCCGATGTCGAATATTAATACATAAAAACGGTCCATGAGATCAAACTGTAAGAGAAACCCCGTATCTGGGGGAGCAATACCTCCTAATTATCTTCAATGTGAACTTGGCATTCATGGGCTAAATGAGGGCACCAGAAGCGTGCCTTGTAGCGAGATGGCATTTCGCACAAATGTGTATATATATATATATATATATATATATATATTTATATATATATATATATATAAATCAAATGGGAAATGAGGGGCTCGGTGAAATAAGACAGAAAATAATGATTGGCAGTCAAGAAAACCTCGGAAAGCAAAGGGGAGGTTGTGGTGGGTCATAGAAACAGAATTTTTTTAGTCAGAAAGAAAGTGGTGAAAAAAATGCCCGCCGGGTGGGATCCGAACCCACGACCTCCAGAATGCCGGTCTGGTGCATTTTTTCACCAATTTCTTTCTGACTAAAAAAATTCTTCGTCAGTTTCTATGACCCACCACAACCTTCCCTTTGCTTTCCGAGGTTTTCTTGACTGCCAACCCCTATTTCCTGCCCTATAGATATATATATATATATATATATATAGATATATATATATATATATATATATATATATATATACATATCAAGGTTGCAGTCGTCATTGCCAGTGCTATTCGGCTTTTTTCGAAATATATAATAGGGCCGAATGACGTGTGCTTGTCACGTTTCTTTGATTCATTGATAAATAAGCGAAAATATAAGTCGAGAAAAAATCCGCCGTTTTCCGGGAGCGGGACTCGAACCCACATCTCCGCATAACCGGTGCGGTGCGTTAACCAATTACGCTATCCCCACAGCGGCTTCTCTCTCGACTTTAAAGCGGGGGTTTATATTTACAAGAGCTCTGAGGCCGGTCAACTAGCGCCGCCCCTCGACTACCGCGGGAGACGTAGAACGTCTTCTTTCCCAGCGGCCGCCACGTAGAACGTGGTCGGAGGTCGGGGTTAGCAATTGGCATATCCGAACTGCTGGAGCCAGTGCCTCGTAATGCATGTAGCAGAACAGAGAGATACGGGACGAGGGACTCGGTAAAGATACATATCAAGGTTGCAGTCGTCATTGCCAGTGCTATTCGGCTTTTTTCGAAATATATAATAGGGCCGAATGACGTGTGCTTGTCACGTTTCTTTGATTCATTGATAAATAAGCGAAAATATAAGTCGAGAAAAAATCCGCCGTTTTCCGGGAGCGGGACTCGAACCCACATCTCCGCATAACCGGTGCGGTGCGTTAACCAATTACGCTATCCCCACAGCGGCTTCTCTCTCGACTTTAAAGCGGGGGTTTATATTTACAAGAGCTCTGAGGCCGGTCAACTAGCGCCGCCCCTCGACTACCGCGGGAGACGTAGAACGTCTTCTTTCCCAGCGGCCGCCACGTAGAACGTGGTGCATATAGCAGCATAACAAGCACATCGGTTTAAGTGGGGGTTATCCATTGCAACCAACATTAAAAACAGTGTTTCACAACAATGCCACTCCGTTCATAAGAATCCCGGCGGTTCTCGCTGCCGAGCGTTATATAGGTTACAACGTAGAGGTTACATGTACAATTTTGTTCTTGTTGTTACAAGACTCGTGACGCACTGCTATAACACAAGAATGTCCTTTATTGAGAACTAGCCGGGACGTGTCCGGCGTCGTCCATGCTTTGGCGCGCACTGCTGCTCTCGGCCCGCGCAATCTACGTCACGTGAGTGACTGTTCAAGTAGGCCCCACCAGGTGGCGGTACTTGTCCACTTACGGCTTTACGGAGCGCAGTGCTTGAGTTGGAGCCTGCCGGAGCGCGGTACATGACACATGTAACCTATAAATTGTTAATGTAACCTATAAATCATTCTTAATGAAAGCTTGTAACCCTTAAAATTGACTGGGACAAAAAATATATGAAATTGCCTTTATTGTAACCTATATTTTATAGGTTACTTTTGTTTAGAAGTTACATTAAAGGTTACCAGTATTAGAGAGTAGTGTCGGTGCCGCTATCTTGTAGTCTGTTCAAAAGCGTTATAGGCCGGTAGGCGTTCGGGTCGGACGGGTCCCCACCTGGTTTTAATATGAGGACCACCCGGCTCCATCGAAAGGACGCCGGCCGGACACCCTCTACTATGAATGCACTGATCATTTCCAGAAACGTTTTCTTGAAAATAAAAACACTCTAGTCCCGTGTGGATACAGGTGGTATCCAGAAAGCCCCTAGAAAGCGTCATGTGTGTGCAGCACAACACCATTTACTCTAAAATGAAGGCAGAAAATTCTGGGCTTGGGCTTCGTGTGTGTGCCATTTGCTGCAGCTAGCCTGTAATGAAGCGATCGATGTGCCACCAACGCACATTGAATACCTTGTACGCGAAACTTTCCATTGGTTCGCCCATTCCCTTTAAAGGCAGCAAGAATACAAGGAAACATACGCTGCCATCACCTCGGGCGATGTCCCGAATAAATTGGTAGGTGTCTCAGTGTCTGTGCGACAAGATGGCTAAGCATTACACCTGCCTTGCGGTCAATCTTGAATCAGTGGAATGCATGCAATCCCACTTCGAAGCAACGAAAAGTAGGGAACGCTGCTGTGCAGCAAAAGTACTGAGGGAAATGTACACTGGTTCGAGAAATTTACATTTAGGTGTGGAGCACCTTAGGACCGCACAATGTCCGTCTGCGTCCGTGCGCATAGCATTTACAATCACAAAAAATCACACAGGCATCGGCAGGATTCGAGCCCGTGTCTGGTAGGCCAGACAGAGTTAGAGTCAGTCGTCTTACCCACTGGGCTACGACCCTGCGTTTTTTTCCCCTTTTTTTTGTAACAGTAACTTTATTTACAAATATACATACAGGGCCAGATGAAGTGGTTACTGAGGTTTCAGAGAACAGTGTAACATCCTTTGCTCACACAGACAAATAATCGCGTTCGGGAACTGAACAAGCCAAGACAAGATTCAGCGTGTTTCGCCAGGGAAGTGGAAACCATTCGTAGGCAGTGCCAGCAAAGCCACGTAGTGCTGGCGTGGTTCCTATTAGAAACACTTACAAATGGGCGATAGTGTCATTTGTTTACAGTGTACGGTAAGGAAGTAGGGGAAGGGGTTGGGCGTAGAAGTCGTTAGTGGGCAGAAGTGGCCCATGGTGCTGTCCCGCTTCCGGCCCTCAAATCAAGTCCCATCTCCTTTGCTGCTCTACCTTAAACTCCATGAGGGCTCGTGAGCCCCGCGCCAGTGAGTCGCGAAGCTCGGTGTCTTAATCGGGCCCGTCAAGGGCGGCCACTGCCCACTGCGCCTTCTGTACAAAGTGCCTCCACGCCGGCCGCGGGTTTTCGGCACATTCAACCACGTCGACTCTCGCCCTCCATAGCGAGTGGAGACCTATGACGTGGACGCAGTCACGGAGGAGCGGGCGCTCCGAGGCCGCCTCCAAGAACCTCAAGTTCATTCAGGTGAGCTGCCAGTACGTGTCGAAAGAGCACTGCAGCTCGTCCCAGAAATACGACGCCGTGTTGCACTCCACAAAGACGTGCTCTACCGTCTCCCTCCTTCCACACAACAAGCAGTTCGTCCCTCCAGGAAGAAAGAAGCCCCTCTCCCCCTGTCTTGCCTTAGTGGGTAGAACCCCTGTGTGAAAGCGGAAGAAATCCTTCGAACCAGAAGGAATGGGGAGCTTCCGCACTCGGAGGAGGACGTCACTTTTCATGCGCCCTAGAGGTGGTGAGCGATACATGGGGGGTGGAAGAATCTGTTCCACCAGGTCCCAGTACAACTTCTTCGGGGCCACTGCGCACAGGTACTCCCAAGAGAAGTCCCTGCAAGAGGGCCACCGCTGCCGCCACTTCTTTGCAAAAGCCCGTTGCCCGGTTACTATGTGTAAACTCCGCTGTTGTTGGCAGCCAAGGGGCCAAATGTGAGGAGCCTACGTTTTGCAGAGCAGCCCGAAGGAAACCGTCACGACGATCCCGGAAGAACAAAAAACGTTGCACTGTCAGCTTGAGCTCCACGTTAACAAGCCCGAGGCCACCCGCTTCCGGACTCCAGAAAATGTTAGTGCGACGCATAGGCTCGTAGGTGGATCGCCAGAGGAATACTGCGAACAGCCGGTGTAGCTTGGCCACTGAGCCTGCGTCGATGGTCGATACTCTGGCCACGTACAGGACGGCCGGGTTAACACGCCATTGCAAACATGTGCCCTTGAGAAAAAGGCGATGTGTCGCGCTCGCCAGGGCTCCAACTTCCTACCCGCGGCTGCCAGCTTTGACTGCCAGCGGGGGGCAATGGCTCGGCCGCAGTCCAGGTTGACTCCAAGGTAGCGGGTGATGGCCTCCCTCCATCGGACTCCGTAGAGCTGTGATGGTTTGGTGGGCCATTCACCTAGCCATGCTCCCTCAAACTTAGAAAGATTCAGCTGAGCACCCGAAAACCGACAGAATGATTGCGCGAGCGCGATGATCTCCCTCACCCGTTCTTTCGACGAACATACGAACGCGACATCATCCGCGTTTGCCAGGACTCTTAGTTCTTCGTCGCCGAGAACCAAGCCTTTGACTGACTTCGATGCCATTGCCATTCTGCAAAGTGGCTCTATACATAATGCAAACAGAATCGGGGACATGGGGCAGCCCTGCCGGACCGACCTTCTCACGGCGATGGGGCTCCCCACCTCTCCAGTCATAATGATGCTGGTGGTGATTTCAAAATGTATAGCAGATCTTGATCCACTCCACCATTTCGTCCCCTATCCCGCACCGATGGAGGAGCATCAACAGAAAGGCGTGATCTACTTGGTCGAAGGCCTTTCTGAGGTCGAGTTGCAAGACAGCAAGGGGAAAAAACCCTGACTCCGCCACCTCACAGACAGTGCTAATGCGGTGTACGTTGGTGTTTATAGAGCGGCCTCTGAATCCGCATGTCTGATGTGGTCCCACCACACTGCTGAGGGCCTTCTCGAGCCGTCTGGACAGGATTCGGGATAGGATTTTGTAGTCTGTTGGATAGAAGACTGATAGGCCTGAAATCTTCAACACTGGGTGCCGTATCATGAGACGTTTTTTTCGGTATAAGGACCAAATTACTGCTCCGCATTGAAGGTGGCAGCAACTTTGTGTTTTTGATGTTTTCGAATACCGACGCCAAAACAGGGCTGATCTCCTCTCGGAATACCTGGTAGAACTCCGAAACGATCCCATCCGGTCCCGGTGACTTATTCTTTGGCAATTCCTTTATAGCGCTTTTGACTTCTTCGACCGTGATGGGGTTTATGACGGCCTTAACGTCCTCCGGGACCTTGGGCAGCTCATCGAGGGCATCCGGCGGAGGAACATCGGGAACAGCGCGCGAGAACAGCTTCTCGTAGTAGTCGCCGAAGGCAGCCGCCACCTCCCCGCTCCCACGAGCGAGCCCACTAGCGTGGTTGACCTCGGAAATCGCTTTAGTGTCAGTCCTTGCCCGCTCGAAAGCACCAAAAAGTTTCGACGGCTGTGCTTCGGCCACCACTCGCTGCTCACGACCCTGCGTTAGTAGGCGAGATTCAAACGGCTTACTCCCTCGCCTGTAACGGTGCGGAGAACCTTAGGACCTCCCAATGTCCGTCTGCGTCCATGCGTGCGCACACCACCATCAAGCGAAAATCAAGCCAAATTCTATTTGAGCCGTCATTTGAAGTTTCATTTAGGGAATAATTCAGGTGCAACTCACGGCTCAAATCGAATGACGGTCGGGGCGCAAATCGGATGTCAATCGGGGCGCAACTTTGATGTCATTTCGAGTCCCCGTACTCCGCACCCTCGCCATCAGCCACGGAGTGGAGATGCTGCCATTTTTTTTGTTCTATTTCTAAGCCCGATCATTGACTAATTCGAGCGAATGAACAAGTTCTTTCAGTGCGAGGATCCAGACCTTGTCAGGCTAAATGAGGAATTGATTTCCTTTGTGATAGCGCTTATAGCGAGAGTTTAAATGCCTGGCTATGCAGAGCCTGACAGCACGGAATGGGAGCAGCACATACTGCATGTCATGGCATGCGGCTTTGGAGGTTTTTTTTCGACTGTATTGAGAAATCTTCGCTCAGAGATTCAGACAGAGTTGTTTCTGTTGGAAAGGTGCCGCAAGTTCATTTTAGCTTCTATCAAAAGCCTGCTGAAGCGACTTCCTATGAACCTGGAGCTTCTGAGTGACCGGCAGCTTGTTGAGCCAAAAAATATAAAAAGGAATTATTCAATTTGACCTGCCGCTCGCTCGGTGCTTTTATAGAAAAAACTACCATTCCGGCTCTAGAATCTGAGTATCGCTTGCTCCAAACGAAAGTCGACGATCTAGCAGAGGGTACCCAGACCATGAACGAATTCTGTGTGAGCGTGAAAAACGCAAAAAACGTTGCCGGGAACCCAAACTTCCCTCTGATGTCTGAGCTGGCGCTCTCTTTGCCATCACAACCCGCGCCAAACGCTCCGTGGAACGAGTGTTCAGCCGAGTCTCGCTTACTAAAACCTACACTCGAAATAGAGTCTAACGAGACATTAGAAGCTCTCCTTCATGTGAAGTTTGGTCTGGTTAGGAACGGAGGCTGCTGCAAGAGTTTTGAACCGATCCAATAATTTTGTCCCGTTTTGCTTTAAACATTTTTTATGGGGCAAGCAGTTCCACTCCCTCATAAGATCATGATGGCTAAGGTCCCTCTCTAGCCTACTGTATTCTCTGCATCATGGAGGAAAGAAAAGGTTAGGAGAGGCCCTGACGTCATATTTGTGAAGCCGAGTCCCGCCATGACTTGAGCCCACTGAGCCCAGCCATCGAATGCCTGCGGCGTCACCCCAAAGCGTGCCCGCCTTGCCCTCTCCCACTGCGTCTGAATTCCGCGTGGTGGCGCCACTCACCGATCCTCCCGCTACCGATCCTCTCCCGCTAGGTCGCATGGTAGCAAACGATCCGCGGGCAAACCGTGCACTGAGCATTCCCGCTTCTTGGCAGTGAACGGCTCTTCCTGTTACGTATTTATTACAATACCTGCGAGCATACCTGCCGCTAAATTTGTGTAAGTAATACCTGCCCATTAAACAAGCGACGATGTTTTGCTCGTGAAATTTCAAACCGACGAATACGATATTGTTGCCTCCCATTCTTCAGCGTGCAGAAGAAGGATCCGGATGTCTCCAACCATGAGTTTTCAGTGAACAAAGCCCGGAAAGCACAATGGGTAAAGAACATTTCTAGAAAGAACAGGGAGCCCAACTCAAAGTCCAGTACGTTACTCGATTGTCGGCAGTCTGCACTTTCGGCCGGAAGACCTTCAGAGTTGCAGGAAAAGATAGTATTTTCCCGCACTGTCCTTCGTACATGAGGCCGGCAGTGAAAAGAGAAGCAAGGAGCGATGTCAGCTAAAAAAAAAAAGAAAGAAAGCGGGAATCCGCACCGGTAAGATCGGCGAGATATATCGAACGCAGCAGCTAGTGCGACTGCTGCTTGCCATGAAGTTTCCTGACGCGATGCTTTCGGACCATCGGTCGCTTACGAAGCCCCTCGAAGCATGCTTGAAACAGCGTTGAGCTCATCGCATCAATGCCAGTCTGCAGTGTGTGTCCCGACGAAGCTTTAGGTCATCGGCGAGAGTTGGTGGAACTCATGTGTAGAAAGTTTAAGCCGCTGCTGCCAACCACGCATTTTGATAAGACCGACAAGAATGCAGTGAGAAGGATTTATATTATACAAAGCCCCTCTCACGGAAAGTTCTGAAGCTTTAAAAAACATCCTTCCACTACTATGTACTCCCAGTGTAACGTAACAAACTCAACTTTTGTTTTCGCAATATGTGCAGGCGTGCATACACGCATACTCACAGTGTAATATAACAAGTCGCCCTTTTGTTTTCACATGTTTCGTTTCTGTTCATTTATAATTGTTTTTAAGCTATCTGATGGCGTTTAATTTGTTTGAATTTGTCATAAATGTATGTGTTGTCCGTCTGTCATATATCGTTGCCCAATGCGACTGCACCGCTGCTGTTTCACGCGCGGAATAACGCAACTTTTCACAACATCGACGAGCAGCAAACTGTGTGGAAAAAGGATTACAGGTAGGAGTTGTGGAAGTAGCCCATAAATACGCCGAATAACGACAAAACCGATATACAATTAAAGCGGGCCGGTACACTGTACGGGCGAAACAAAATCTATTCATTCAATGATTGCTCAATAAAGCACTCTGGAAACGAGCAAAGTTGACTAAAATGACATCGAGAACACAGGCGAACAAATTTTATCTTAGAATGTACTTCAGACGAAAACAAAATCGCGCACGAAAACCCGGTATGAGCTGACGCCGCAAGCGCCACCGAGGATCGGTCACTTGCGCCACGGCGCGGTGGGTAAGTCAAATAGGCCGGCGATCTGGCAGCAATGGGAACCGGCGCGACGCCGCAGGCAGGGCGCACTCTATCCCGTCATCCTTTGCTGTCCCCGGTTTGATTTGACTAACATGGCGTCGCCCTGCCCTCCCGCTTCGAAGCGAAAAGAGCTTCGTCGCTAATTCCTCGGTGCGATGTTATGTTCTAAGCTGTTGATTTCGCCATCAATTTGCCCATTCTAACCCTCACCCAAAGTTTCAATCGAAAAACGGCCTTTGTTTTTGAGAGAGAAGGACGATTTTTCAGCTCCTAAGCCTGGTAAAGTAGCGTTTGTCGTCGTCATAGCAACAGGCTTGCGGGATGGCGAACGCAGACGACGGGAGCATTGTTTGGGGTCGTACAGCACTGTGGTCTTTGCGCGCTACGTCCAGCGATAAATTTCACTTCACTTCACAACGAAAAAACACAAAGTGAGCAAAGAAAGAACTGTGGCTCTCGCCAACGCTGAGCGAAGGGGATTTTCCCGGCAGGTCGCCGGCGGCGGCAGCGGCTCGCTCCGCCGATCTTGAAGCGACGTAAGCGCCGCTGCGGCCGGGGTACGACGAGTTAATTAAGGCCGCCTCCGACGGCGGAGTTTTCAAACTGGCCTAATCTAAAAACGTTTTTCGTAGCGACTGCGCTGGTTTGCAAGCATAGCGAGGCAGCCACATACCAAGCGCCTTAAAAATTTGTCCGTTTTATTCGCCCAGATTTGGCCGCCTCAGTTGTAAACAAGTAAGCAACATTGTCTATGGGCTCAAGAAAAATGACGTCACTTCCTCCACACTTTTCGCAATGCACTGGGATGCTAGGGGCCTCTCCTGAGTATTCTTTCCTCCATGCTCTGCATACTCTGTAGCCTATAGTGTACCTTCTTTGTTATGATGTTTATTTCAGTGTGTTTTTGTAAATACGAATGTATGGTTGTGAATAAGGTCTTACCCTGTTCTACATAGTTATGTTATTTTATGAAGCCTTGTCAGTTTTTGTATGTATAGATTGTAAATAGATTGTTCTGTGGGCTGTTTTTCTCTTAGGGTTTTGTTTCTTGCGTCAACTTATGCGATTCTACAAAGCGTTGCAGTTTCAATGTGTAGCTGTATAGATTGTAAATAGATGTTTTGTCTGCTGTTTGTCTCTTAAGGTATTCGTTGTGTTGCAGCAAGTTATATGTGATTCGACGAAGCCAATTATATTTCTGTATGCAGCTGTATAGATTGCAAATATAGATGTTCTGTGTGCTGTTTTTCTCTCGAGGTTCTGTTTGTGTTGCCTCAAGTTATGTGGCTCTACGAAGCCTTGCAAGTTTTTGTATGTGCCTGTACATATTGTAAATAAATTTTCTCTGTGCTTTCTTTCTCAAAGATTTGTTTTTGTTGCGTCAAGTGACGATAAATTTTTTTTTTAAATCGTATACAGTTATCGCTAGATCCTTTTCTGCAAAAACTATACCGCAGTAATGAAGGTCGAGCCATTTGGTATAATTTCATCATTCTTTTAACAGCGCTAAGACGACGGGGACAAACAAAGAAGGACAAACACGGCGCTTATTTCTTTGTCCCCGTCGTCTTGGCGCTGTTAGAAAGAAATAGCAGTGGCTTAGCTCCAGGATATACGTAGCGTGAGCTAAGGTTCAGCGTGTTATTCTTAGCTTTCCTGGTTGTCTAGGATTGGCTGATTATCATGCTTACTGCTGATAAAACGATTTCCAATCCAATCTAATTAAATCCAATCCAGTCGCGGCGGCGGCGGCGGCTCCGGCGCGCCAGCTGTGCGCCGTGAGACGGCACTGCTCGTCGCGCATGTCCAGCACGGCTCTCCAGGAGCCACGCGAAACTGCTCAACCTCGGCCAGTGTAGCTCACGCTACAAAAGGAAACTATATATGTATATGTCACCCATGTGACACAAAACAGCTGTTTCTGATTTGGAGTTGTTCCTGACATGCGTACCGCAGAAATACCAAAAAAATCTTACAGTTTGGCGGACAGTTACGCGCCCTGGATTCTGACCCCGGTGATCTTCCTGTTGCGCATGGCCTTCGTGATGGTATTTTGCCTACAATAAACACATTGTGCGCGCGGTGAGATAGCCACGCCGTCCGCACCTCGAATGTCATGACTGAAAAAAAAGTGTCCTTGCGGAAAAGTAATTTTATATGCGCAAAAAATCACACCCAAAAAAGGGCTACTTTTGGGCTACTTGGAATTTTCCCATTGGGCTACTTTTGGGCTACTGCGGAGGCCAATTTGGCGGTTTGTGGTTCGAACGATGTGGTAACCTTGTTTCCCTCCACGGTAAGCCCCAGCAGCCATGGCGTCTGGGAGATAGCCGCCGCCGAAGGCGCACTGCTTCGTCTTCGTACCGAAAGATGCCTTCGTTGACGAAATCATAGATTATATATTGAAGAAATCGTCGGCCCTCGCGGCCTGGAGTCCCAGCAACACCAGGGTAACTACAAGTTTTGTGCATCTGTTAGGACTGCTGCTGCAGCAGCAGAGCTGAATTAACGAGGAGCCCTCATCGTAAACGGCGTTCCGTGTACCGTTGCGTGCGTCGGACTCCCAAGTACTGTACGTGACTTTGTACAGATTAAAGCTGTACTTATCGCCGACTGTGACCTCGAGGCGGCACTGGCCTCGCACGGCAAATTGATCGCTGTAAGAGAACCGACGTTCAAATTCAGCCCTTCCGTCGCCACCGACACGCGGCTAGTCAGAATTGATATGATCAAGCGAATACCAGACTTCATGGTCGTGAAGGGGTGCCGCGTTCAGTGCGAATATAAGGGGGTCAGACACGTGTGCTCGCGGTGCGGTCGTGAGGGGCACCGCGGAGGGGTCCGCCGGACCCCGTGGTGTCACCGTTGGCTGGACTACGGCCCTGACGACGCCGAGTGCACCGCCTCGTGCTGTTGTTGCGGGGGCCGGCACGCACCTTCTGACTGCCTGAGGCCACGCTCCTATGCCGTAGCAGCGGCTGGTGAGTTTCTCGAGCTACCCCCGGCCGGCGGCGCGGGAAAGCCCGCTGATCCTGAGCTGGAGCCGGAGTCGTCCGACGCGCTGGTCATCGACGAGATGGAGACCCCATCGGACGAGTCCACTGATGACGCGGAGGAGGCGGTGCCACCCGGGGCGTCCCTGGCTGTCTGCGGTGCTGCCGACGCCAACGCAGACAGTACCCCGGAGAGCAACGATGAGCAGCGCGTCAACCCGGAGTCGTCTCTGGGCGATCTGACGTCCTCTTCCAGCGACTTGACACTGCAAGAAACCGAGGCGTCTGATCCAGAGCACCTGGAGTACCCCTTCGAGCACCTGGAGTACCCCTCACCCTAACCAGGTATAAACCAGAATACAAATAGGATGCTAAGGAATATAGATGATAACTCTATTACAGCCATCACGAACTTCTTTAATCACCATTCGACTCAAGACACTTTACCTCAATCCAGAAAACACGCAAAAGTCACATTTATCGCCAAACCAGGAAAACGACTCATGCTTAAAGGAGCCATGAAGAGAAAATACAACTTCGTTTAATTTGAAAGGACTAGGTTTCAGTATCTCAGCTCCATTGCAGCCACAAAAGATGTTTTTTTAACGAAAAAAAGCAACTATTTAAAATCTTTCAAATTTTGCGCCACAGTGGCGTGTTATGAGCAAGAATGGCATCATGCGGGCCAACAATAAAACAATTCTCAGTGCGTTAACTGCATGTTATCATTCAAGTGATGCGGTCAAATGGAACTAGAGGCCCCATTACAGATGTTCAGTCATGTGTCATCGCGACATGTCAGTTAGGTGGCCGCCAATCGCACAAACAAGGTTCCGTGACGTCATAGAAAAGTTGCGGGAAATTGGCTAGGGGGTCGCGACTGCTTCACACGTTTTCTTTCCTATCTCCGTTATTTGTTCGAAGATTGCGATGATATTGGTATCATTGTTATCGGGACTAAGCAGTCTTTCTAATAAACCCAACTTGCATTTTGTCTTCATGGCTCCTTTAAATATCTCCGACCGATCTCGCTCGCCTCATGCCTCGGGAAACTCATGGAGCACATTATACACAACAGACTCGTCAAGCATTTACAGCACAAACAACTCCTTCCTCACGCAATGATTGGTTTCCGACCTAAACTATCCACAAAGGACATTCTTGCGAAGGAAAGTTTGACATCCACCTGAATACAGCCATACGGCTACAAAGTAAAGCTAAACAGGTTCCTCAGAAACTTCGCAGTTGAAGAAAAATTCGTCCTGGTCCAGGATGGCTGATGGTTGTAGCCGTATGGCTGCATTCAGGTGGATGTCAAACTTTCCTTCGCAGAAACTTACTCCACCTTGGGGATTTCCTCTAAATCTAGTCGATTAAAGGACATTCTTCTTCAACTGTCCCACGACATAGTCACGCCACAGCATAAACATGGCACTGCCGCTATGCTAGCATTAAATTTAACTAAAGCCTTTGATAATGTGTCACACACATCGATACTTAAAGGCTCACACTATGTAGACCCAGAATCACGCACATTCACTTATATCCGAAGCTATTATACAAATCGCCGACATCACTTCCACCAGCCTGACTCTTCCTTCAAAAGGCACGCCACAAGGCGCCGTCCTTTCCCCTTTACTGTTCAATCTCGCCGTCTTAACCGTCCCTTAACAACTCCAACAAATCTCTAATCTTAATTTTGGTTTGTACGCCGACGACATTACACTTTGGATCAAAAAAGGCAGCGACGCTGAAATCGAGAGCACTCTACAAAGAGGAGTACAAATAGTGATAGAAGAGGCTGGTAGGGCGGGTCTCACGTGTTCGCCAACCAAATCCCAGCTGCTCATACTCCTACCAAAAACGCAAAACTCCCCCCCCCCCCCCCCCCCCGAATATCTCATATACATGGCAGGTGACCCCATCCCGAAGGTTGAAATAATCAAAATCTTGGGCTTAACCATCCAACATAACAGATCAAATACTCACTTTATACGCCAGCTCGAACAACACGCCACACAAACGATAGGTTTAATTCAATGAGTTACCAATAGACACAGAGGCCTCAGGGAAGCTGAACGCCTCCGTCTCCTTCTAGCTGTTGTCCTTAGCAGGCTGACCAACTCCCATATCTAAACTCATCTAAAACAGAGCTTAGTAGAGTCAACCTCATACTCAGAAAAACCCATAATGCAGCGCTACAACTGCCCCTCAGCACTTCCACTGCCAAATTCGAAGCCCTATGTGTGCATAACACCGCGGAAGAACTCATTGAGGCTGATCTCGTGAATCAAATCACCAGACTCTCAAAAACTACCATGGAACTCATATTCCCCAGAGGTTACGAATCTCCCCTCTAGACCCCCCAGAAGACAAAACCACACTCCCTCACGACATCCATTCTAACTTAATTATCAAGCCTAAACCCAGAAACATGCACCCATAATTCAACACCAAAAGGCGTTCGCAACGCGCACAAGCATTGCATGAAAAATACCGTGACAAACATGACGTCCATGACGTCGACGCAGCCGAATATCGGCAGCATCGTGCCTTCTCAATCGTCTCCCATTGCCCTTCCAATCGGGTCCAGCCCAACTTCCTGACCATCCGCACCACCAACCCATCCACGGCGGAAGAGCCGGCAGTAGCATTAGCGCTAACGCAAATCCGACCCCCTCCACAGTCATCAGCGATTATAAAACGGCAGCTCAAATTTTCGCCTCGAGCTTTACTTCGCCTCAGGCACTCAAAATTCTCCAACAGGCACCCCCAACGTCCCCCGTAGAAATCATCTGGGCTCCGGCGCACGCTGGCTTGTAGGGGAATGAAGTTGCCCACAGTATGGCTCGAGAACTCACCATCCGAGCCGGGCCCAGCTCGTTCCCCTACCATGGGGTCAGGTCCGCTAGAGACCGGATGATCACCTACAACGAAATTACCACCCACTACCGCATCTCCCGCCGCGTATACCCCCCGGCACACACACAACTTACCATCCAGCAAGAACACACATGGCGTCTTTTACAGACGAACACATTTCCAAATCCCGCTAAATTACACCCAATTGAGTGAGCCGTATACCCTTCACCTGACTGCAGTGCCTGCCAGTCCCTCGGCACCCTTCAGCACCTTATGTGGGGATGCCCGTGGGACCCCTATCCAAAAATAACCACGTGTGAGCAATGGGGGGAGGCGTTGCGCTGCCCAGACCAGGAGGCTCAAGCTTCACTGGTTGCCCGGGCGGCCGCGGTCGCCGCCAAAACGGCGGCCACCATCGTCAACTGACTGTGCTCCTAACTAAATGTGTTTCTTCTTCGCACAAACGCTCAGGCCGGCAGGAGCGCCAAGACCAAGGCGACGAAAGCTAGCCAATCCACGGAGGTTCTCAAGCCAGCCGGTGCAGCGAATTGGTGTCAACCGTCCCCAAGGATCCACGGCTGGTAAACCCAGTCAGCCAAGTCGCCGACCTTCTCAAGGCCACGAAGAATCCCGAGAATCCAGACCCGATTAACCACGGGTGGTCCTCGGCTACGGACTCCCAAAGAGGGAAGAGTAAGAAGTTATGCATGTCGGAGCCACCGGACAAGACTACGCAGAAAAAGGAAAGAATGACAACTACAAGCAGAGCACTAATAATTTCAATGCTGGGGCATTTTCTCACTCTGAATGCTCAGGGCTTTCGGAGCCGAGACAAGCAAAGGGAAATCATGCACACTCCTGCGACATCCCTTTGTTTCGAGATAAGTTTTCAGTACAGGCCTTTTTTAGTTTGAGCGACTCTCCCGCATCGGGTGTGGGGCTCGTCTTTTTGCGGCATGGTTTGCGCAATAGGGCTTTCTGTACCTTTGGTTTCGACGGCCGGACGCTAGCCGTAGATTTTTACTTGTGTTCGCGCCGAGTGCGGGCAATCGTCGTGTACGCACCGACTAGGCGCAATTACAAAGCTCCCTAGACGCTTACTTGCTAGAGCAATATCCTACGATGCTCGTCGGGGATTTAAACTGTATGTTGGACCCGCAGCGAGACGCACGAGGACCAGGGAAGGGTAGACCCTACCAGGGCGCAGGTGAGCTCCGCAACCTGGTCTCTCAATTTCGCTTCGGGATGCGTGGGAACAGGTGCACGGGGATGAATTGGCTGCCACCTGGAATAGGGGCAGGTCTGCCAGCAGGATGGACAAATTCTACCTTCCGCCTGAGGTCAGCCGCCACGTAAATACCTGTGATGTCCTATCATTACCCGCCGACTGCCCGTGCATCTCGGGCGATCGACCGGTGTCGCTCACGACGATTGCGTCCCGCGCTGCGATCTGTGGTGGATGGACAGGTGCCTTCTGACCGATCCCGCGAGCTTGGCAAGCCTAAGCGTGGCACTCGCGGCTGAGGTGGATTCCGAGGCGTGGGACGAATTGAAGGCGCGCTTCCGTGGGCTGCCTGTTCGCGCCGAACAGAAGAGGGAAGTCAGGATCACAGAGGAGCTGAACGACACGCTGAGACGACTCCGCATACTAAACAAGGGCGCTCCCCTAACGTTCGCTATGTGCGATTACGTGAGCCAGTTAAATGCACGTTATGTTTTGCTTCTGAGGCTGTCCTCGCGAGCGGCGAGCGAAACTGTAGCGCTTGGCAGACCCAGCCGTCATGTTACAATCGATTCAGCGGACGAGACGCGTTCGCACGTGCCGAATGTGACAGAGAGAGAGAGAGAGAAAAGACTTTATTGAATGTTCGCCTGCAGGAGGGACGAGCAAAGGCTCCGCGGAGCCAGCCCGTCTCTCGACGCTGCCTAGGGCGTCCTCGAAGCATTGCCCCGCAGGCGTCCGCCAGTTCGGCGCGCGAGGGGCCTTCGGGGATGTCCCCTCGAGGCCTCCGTCGGCGCCTCTCCGGGCTTCTGCCTGGCGAGAGCCGCCTCGAGCTGCTGGACGGCTTGCAGCTGCTCCGTCAGGTCCGACGATGCAACCGCTCGTGCGATGGGATCCGGCAGCCGCCCCTGTGGCGCGGCCGCTTCCGTTGGGTAGCGAGAACAGTCCCATAGGATGTGGGTCAGAGTTGCTCTGGCACTCGCGCACACACTGCACACGTCACTTTCATAAATGTCTGGGCACACGTGGCGCGCGAGCGCCGGCGTGATTACCGATCTGGTCTGCAACTGCCGGAAGAGCACTGCCTGCGCCCTCGTCAGTCCCGGGTGGTGTTGCGGCATAGTCCGACGTTTGAGCCGATACCAGCGCAGGACCTCGGCATACTCGACGAGGGGCTCCTGCTGTTCGATGTCCTGGCAGCCGTCATCGCCTTGCGGTTCTCCGTCCCTCGGTGCCGCTGAGCCGGGGGGGATCCCGGTGGTGGTGGAGGGGGCCACCGGGCGAGCCGCCGCGCGGTTGGTGAGCGCGCGCGCGGCGGCGTCCGCCGTCTCGTTGCGGTTGGGGTGGCCGCTGCCGTTGTTGCTGCTGCCTGCTTCCCGCGTGTCCGTGTGCGCCGGGAACCACCTCAGGTGGGTGGCCGGCACCGAGTCTCTCACTGCACTACACTGCACCACGCGCACTGCACTGGTACACACACTGTTGCGGGTGAAGTTCATGATGGCCGAGCGGGAGTCGCTCAGTATCGTTGTGCATTGCGGGTCCGTTAGCGCGAGCGCGATCGCGACTTCTTCCGCGTGCCGCGCGGACGGCGCGCGGACGCTGCACGCACTGTGCACTTCGCCGTTAGTGGCTTTCACCACCACCGCAGCGTAGGTGTTGGGTCTGTCCGGGTATCTGGCCGCGTCCACGAACAGGGCGCCGGTGTCGTCGGCGTATGTTTCCGTGAGGACCCTGGCCCGGGCGGCCCGGCGTTCTTGGTTTCGCTCCGGATTCACGTTCCGAGGTAGCGGGGGGATCTTCAGTCTTCGCAAGGTTTCGGCCGGCAGGCTTCGCGAGTCGGCCGCCGCAGCCGCCCGTTCCCCGAGTCCCAGCCGTTCGAGGATGTGACGGCCGGTCTTCGTGGTCGAGAGGCGCTCGAGCTGGGCCGCGCGCTGGGCCTCGCCGATCTCCTCTAGGGTGTTGTGAATGCCGAGCTCCAGTAGCCGCTCGGTACTGGCGCTGTTCAGGAGGCCCAGCGCTGCCTTGTAGGTCTTCCGTATGGCTGCATTTATCCTGTCTCGTTCTTGCGTCTTCCAGAAATGGAACGCCCCCACGTATGCCACGTGGCTGATGGCGAATGATTGGACTAGCCTCAGCAGGCTCGCCTCATTCATCCCGTTGTGCCTTGTCGCCACTCGCTTGATGAGGCGGGTGGCGGCTCCAAGCTTTGTGATCATTCGGTCGACCGTGGCACCGTTGTACCGGTTCCCCTCGATGATCATGCCGAGTACCCGGAGCGCCTTCACTTTGGGGATGATCGTGCCGTCTTTCGTCCGCACCGTGATTGCTGCGGAGTCTTCTTCCGCCCTTTTGCGGTACGCGCCTGGCGGGGGGATGATCAGTAGTTCGGACTTCTGTGGGGAGCACGCGAGGCCAGTGTCCCCCAGGTGATCTTCAATAGCTCCCACCGCCGTCTGCAGAGTCGACTCGATGTGGCCGTCGCTGCCCCCGGGGACCCACAGGGTGATGTCGTCCGCGTAGATGGTGTAGCGGACCTGCGGGATCTCCGACAGCCGGTTGGCCACCCCGATCATGACGATGTTGAACAGCAACGGCGAGATCACCGAGCCTTGGGGGGTCCCGACGCTGCCCGTCTTTTTCAGCGGTAGTTCCAGGTCTCCGGCCTGGATCATTACGGTCCTCTCCGATAAGAAGTCCCGGATGTAGTTGTACGTTCTCCTGCCCATGCCCAGCCGCGAGACCTGCGCCAAGATGGCGGAGTGGCGCACCTTGTCGAAGGCGCTCTGTAGGTCGAGGCCCAGCACCGCCCTGTTGTCGCGGGTGGGGGCGGACACTTCGAGTATCTCGTGTTGCAGCAGTATCATCGCGTCCTGGGTGCTGAGCCTCTCCCGAAACCCCAGCATGGTGACGGGGTAGAGCCCTTCCGTTTCCAAGTAGCGTTGCCATCTATTCATTAGCACGTGCTCCAAGACCTTCCCTACGCACGAGGTGAGGGAGATCGGGCGCAGGTTCTCGATGCCGGGTGGCTTACCGGGCTTCGGGATCAGGACCGTCTTGGCCGTTTTCCACTGTCGGGGCAGCGTGCCCGCGTGCCAGCAGCGGTTGAAGTAGTTCGTGAGGGCCGCAACGGCTCCGTCGCTTAGGTTCCTCAGGGCTTTGTTGGTTACCCGGTCTGGGCCCGCCGCAGACCTGCAGTTGAGGGTCTGCAGCACTGCCCGCACTTCCCATTCTTCGATGCTGCGATCCAGGGCCGGATTGTCCGCTCCCCGGTATTCGCCGTGCCTCTCGCTCGCAGTGCTTGGCAGGTAGCGCGCGTTTATGCGCTTACTTGTTTCTGCCTTCCCCAACGTCTTTACGGTCGTGTGCATTACTTGGGCCAGCTGGTGCTGCTGATAGCCTCGGGTCCTCGTTTCGTCCAGAAGGTGCCGTAGCAGGTTCCACGTCCTCCCCTTGTGGAGCTGGCCGTCCGCCTCGTTGCACACGGCGTGCCACCTCTGGGCGCATAGCTCCCGACTGTATTTCTCGATGGCCCGTCCGAGCAGGGCCACCCTCTTGCGTAGCCGGCGGTTAGTGCGCTGCTGTTTCCATCGCCGCTGCAGCGATTGCCTCGCCTCTAGCATGTGAGCCAGGCGGCTGTCCACCTGCGCCACGCCCTCGTCCGTTTCCACTTCGGTGGTCGCGTCCGAGGTCGCGCGCACGATGGCTTCCGCCCATTCCCCGATGTCTGTGATCGTTGCCGTCCGCTGTGGCCCTTCCAGATCCAGCCGGAAACGGTCCCAGTCCGTGATCTTGTGTTTGCGTCGGGGTTCCGCGGCGATCGGTATGGACGCAGGCAGGTCGACTTCGATGATGTAATGGTCGCTGCCCAGGTTCCGTCCCGTGTTCCGCCACTTCACCCCTCGCTTGGCTGTATCCGCCGTCCGGACGAATGTCAGGTCCGGGTTCGTGTCTCGCGTGGTGGACGTTCCTACCCGAGTGGGGGCCGCTGGGTCCAAGGCGATACGTTCGGCGCCGAAAGGCACGGTCATGGTCTGCGGGGATTTTAATGCCCCGCACAAGGAGCTCGGGTACGGCAGGACAACGGTAAAAGGAAGAGACCTCCTGGACGATGCGGCGGACGCGGGCTTCTCCCCGAATGTGACAATGCTGGAATGGAGCGTGATTGGCATGTAGAAGGACATTGGTGCTGTCTTCACGCGATACGTTTCGGAACAGTTCACGTCAGGGGGTGGTTCGAGGGAGTGTCTGGACGGTGAGGAGAGGCTTTGGGAGTTTTGTGACGGTCTACCGCACGTCCCCGGGCACCTTCTCGAGCAGTTCTGCGGCCCGGCCACAACCAGAGAGCTGAAGGACGTCCTCGACGCAATGAACGAGCAATCCGCCCCCGGCCCAGGTGGTATCCAGACGGGATTCTACAGTGTTTTTATTTCCTATAATCAAGGGAGCACTTCTGGAAATGATCAGTGCATTCATTGTATAGACGGTGTCCGGCCGGAGTCCTTTCGCGAGAGCCGGGTGGTCCGCATATTAAAACCAGGTGGGGACCCGTCCAACCCGGAAGCCTAGCGGCCGATAACGCTTTTGAACAGCGACTACAAGATAACGGCATCGACACTAGCCCGGCGCGTAAGTGCCGCACTCCCGGAGATTATGAGCGAGGCCCAGAACTGCAGCGTTCCCGGTCGTTCCATTTTCTCTTCGTTGACATTGACGCGCGACCTGTTCACGTACGCCACCCGAACAGGTATCTCTGGTTGCTTTGTATCTCTCGACCAGGCGAAAGCCTTCGACAGAGTCGAGCACCAGTACCTGCTGGGTGTGGTGAAGTGCTACGGATTCCCGGCGGAGTTTACGGCCAGTTTGGAGCTTACGTACACGGGCGTCTCGGCGCGCTGGGTCGTCAAGGAAAAGCTGTGCGCGCCATTTGTGGTGAGCAGTGGAATCAGGCAGGGTTGTTGCCTCGCCTCTCCTCTTCGCACTGTGCATTGATCCCCTTCTACGTCGTGTGACGGAATGCCGCTACATTGACAGATTCCCTCTGCCGGGGCAGGGTCAGGTTAAGACCGCAGCGTACGGAAACGACGTGTCCCTGTATTTGCGGGGCGATGACAGCTTCGCAGCGTTCCTACGTCTCTTCAGAGCGTCCAGCCCGCTGTCTGGAGCCCAGCTAAACAGGGGTAAAAGCAAAGCCATGCGCTTTGGGACGTTTGCATCGGACCTCCCCGGTGGAGTGGAATGGCTGGACGTGGTGAGAGTTTTGGGCGCCATTTTCCACCCTTCTGGGGATGTGGCGAACAGGACGTGGAGGGAACTCCTTGAGAACGCGGAGAGGCGCCTTTCCATCTCGGCGCAGTATCAGCTGCCGCTGCCGGAACGAGGTGACGTGATTAAGTCGTGTATCTCGGCCGCGCTTTTTGACGCAGCTCGAGTGGCATGCCCGACGACAAGAGTGATGCGGCAGCTGACTACGATGTTCGGGGCCTTCTTTTGGGCCAGCAAAACGGAACGGGTGGCGCGCGACTTCCTGGGGCTTTCAAAAAGTATGGGGGGCTTCGGTCTTCCCTTTGTCCCCACTGTGTGCAGTATACTGGCACTGCGAAGTGTGCTGGATGTGGCACATGACTGTGACTTCCCACGGAGGACTCCTAGCGAGTATTTTCTGGGGACGTTCAGGCGGCTGTTCTACCACCCCTCAGCCGAGCAGCCGCCTCATTTTTACACATGTCATCGGCACCTTCATGAAGCTGAGAAATCGGAGATCACAGGAACGCAGCTAACTAAAAATCTGTGAGCGCCTGGCTGTCGGACAGCTTAATGATGTGCAGCTGGGGAAGACGAGGGGAGCCAGGTGGAAACAACTGACCTCTTCAGTGCTTCCCTCAGACGGGAGGGACTTTGGATGGGAGCGAGGCTGGGGGCTCCTTCCTACCAGAGATCACCTGGCAGCGTGGGGGGTGGTGCCCAACTCCCAGTGGCCCCAGTGCGGCCAGGTTGTGACGTTGAAACACGCTATGTACGATTGCCGGGTGGCAAAGACGTTCTGGCGTCTTTTGGGCAGGATGTTTCGCGTAAGTCTGGGCGCTCGCACAAAGACGCACGATGCTTTGGTAACCTTTCTGTCATGCGTGGGAGCATTGGTCTTGTTGAGAAGGCGCGGCTACGCGTCCCTGCCCGCCCGGCCCCAACGAGCCATGTACCCAATGCTTTGGAAAGCCCGTGCCCGTCTGGTGGAGCACCTGCATACGCGGAGCTGTCAGCGCTGGGGGAGGAAGCCTTCCTCCAGCGCTGGTCGACCCGCTTTATCATGGTGCGAAACCAAAGAGTGCACATGGAAATAGTGCCGTATTATTCTTTGTCACTTGTGATATTCAGCCACCATGATTGCAATGTGGCATGTGCTTTTGTATATGAGCTGCTGTGTTTTCTTGATGTATGTTACCTTCGATGAAAGAAAATTCTCTTTATCGCCTTTTAGTTAAGATTACTGCGGGGAGGGACACTCCAATGAGCCTATAGGCCAATTTTTGGGAGGCTTTGCCCGTTTGGGCCAGGCCTAATTTTGAAATCAAGAATCAGAACAAATTTCAAAGCGATGGATGCGTGCACCCGGCGCTTCGTACGCCGGGCGACGCCTATTGAAATCGCTCACTGGTGACCGATGATTTATATTGGATTTTTCGACATGTTGTAGTTGTTTCTTGTACACCTAATGCTGCCAGCGGTTAGTCTAGGCAGTACACTTTTATAATCAGTTTAAATTGTCCCGCTCCGACGACATTGGGATTTTTGGCGGCGTTTTATGCGACCTGAGGTGCGTGGCTGCTGCACTTGACAAAAAAAAAGCATGCCGCTCGTGGTTAGGCTGCATTACCATAATTGTTTTAATCAAAAGGCTCCTAGCTAGTTAAGTACCAAAATGTTGTCGCCTTTGTAATCCGACAGCGTTGAGAGGTGATAATTTCTTGAAAATGACGCTATTCACTAGTGATCTTCGGCTCGCAGAAAGGGTAGCCTTATTCTGCCAAAGCTTATTTCTGGCGGTCGCCCGCGTATCTATAGTTCATATCACAAGCTAGCTGCAGCACTGTGGAGGCTACATTGTTGTCCCCCTCAGGGCGCCTAACTCACCGCGAAGAAAGCGACAAAAGGCGCCTGGGCCGTGTGGTGCCACTTGCCGAGAGGGGAGAAGGGAGTGTCCTTTCAGGACCCTCTTCACGGCGGATTAGGCGCCTTCAGTGGGCGCACTATTGATAGCAATGTAGCCTCCACAGTGCTGCAGCTAGGTTGTGATATGAACTATAGAAAGTTTACCTGGCATTTTCAGCCAGTTTCCAGCAGTTTCGGTTTCGTTTTTGTGTGGGGAAATTTATATGTGGCGCTACTACGCAGTTACCCAACTGCAAGCTGATTTGCCATGGCGCCTCCGTTGCCCGTTACTGTTCCTCGAAAGAAGCATGCCGCTCGTGCTTCCACTTTACCCGCGCCTTACTTCTGGGATAACAGCTTCAGCCTAAAATCGAAAGATAACACCAATTGGTCGGATGTCAGTTAAGATGAGGAGAACGCTTCCAATCGGTCTTGAACGCCGCCAGCTGTTCAGATGCCAGTTTCGTTTCCGTACGAGGGTATTTCCGGAGTTCTAGTGTTGCTTCTGAGAACCTGTCTATTCTGACGAAGTCTCCAAAAGGGTTGTTTTCGAAATTGTTAGGTGGCGCTGCAATGTAGTGGGCCAGTCTTGGGCAGTACTAGTTACTAGTAACGCGTTACCGGTAACTAGTTACTTTTTTCAGTAACTTGTAACTGTAACTAGTTACTTTTAAGTTAGAGGAACTTGTAACTGTAACACTGTTACTTTTTTGTTGAGTAACTGTAACGAGAAATATCGTTACAGTTACTTTATTTCTATAAAAAATTATCCAACGGCAACACTCATTAACGACCGGTGTACAGTTTGCCCATTTCCCTTTTTCGGCCTTTCTTCCGCAGAACCTTCGTCTAAAACTATGCCAGCTCACTCCCTTCTCATGGGTGAAAAACATCTGGACTAGAAATGTTTAGGCGTGCACGTGTGCGTCGTGTCCCACGTGGTCTACTAAGGGCTCGAAGTTTCTAAGTCTAAGCTGCAGTATTTTCCTCAGCAGCGTGACATCGCTCTCACCCAGGCCATAAATAGCGCTGCGACACGCGCCTAAGCGCACGTGGATGCATTTTCGCCACGTCTGGAGGGCAGTAAAAGTGTTTGACACAAAGGCGAACAGGAAAACAAACACCCACAAAATGCACTGAAACCTTTTCACTTTCGCGGAAGCCTGGAAAACTCCGGTCAGGGCGTCGCTTTCTCATTAGCGACGTGCAGCCCCGTTTGCAGGGTCATAAAACGCCGCGGGGAGTCTCTCGGCGGCCTCACGCTCGTCCAGCCCTGTGCGCATTGTAGAGTGTCCGATTGACAAGTCGCAGTTGCTTGCGACCATTGTTCGCTTTAGAGACCCCTGGCCGTATTTGGGACCACACGTTTGGGACCCCTGGTCTAGGGGCTCCATCGAGCTGTACCAAGTGCTCGAACGAGGTTTAGGAAGTAATAAATTTCATGCCCCTCCACACATACGACGACCCCAACGATGCTGGCCCCCGAGTGCCCTCACAGCAGCCAACATCTTGGCCGGCAGACGTCTGACCACAGTGCCACTGCACGAAGAAATGTTCTTGGGAAGCCTCCCGACTTCGTTTCGAGGGCTGTGGCCGAAACGAAAACAGTAGCTACATCTGCTTTTGAATGTTGGGTGCAAGGAATACTTGCGTGAGCTTCGTTCGGCCTATGCCTCAAATCAAACGAAGGGAGCGGTTCCTGGAATCGGAGACGTGAGTGCTGTGGAAGGCTGGGATTGTGAGAGCAGTTTTTTCCGGTCGAGACGCAAAATCCGCCTTTGTGAGGATGGCGGAGGAGGGGGGGGAGGAGGAGGAAGGGGAGGAGGACGAAAACAGTAAAGCGTTCGTTTCAGTTTCTATTCCCTTTGGAAATATCTTGTCTCATTCCTGGGATGGGGGCGGCTGCGGGTTGGGGCGGTAGAACGACTCCGAGGGCCCCCGGACAAACGCCGCTTCGGCAATGGCTCAAATTGGTCTCCGTCTCTGACCACAAGTACGAAATAAAAAGCCAACCAAGCGCTTTTTTTTAAGTGCGAATGCACTTTATAAGCGACCCCAAACCATCCACCGCCGGCGGCGTTGGCGTCCGCAGTGCTCCTCTATATTTGAAAAAGAAACAGCATCCGGCACCAGGTTTCGATCCGAGGACTTTGCGGCCGCAGCGCGACGCGCTACCGACTAAGCCACGGACGCGACGGCGATATCAGTGTTAGACGCGCCTTATATCTTTAACGCATTCAAACTACGTCGTCAGCGGCGTGCGTTGGCGACTCAGCGGCGTTATAGCGGCTTGATAACTGCGTGGTGTACACGTGATACTACAAACCCGATGGAAGAGATGGAAGAGAAGGCGGCGAGGCGGTGGGCTGCGGGGGCCGAGCGCAAGCGCCGCAAGCGGGCCAACAACCGTGCATTCGCACTTTCACATTCTCCCCCTCGGGGAAATGCGGGGGAATTTTTTAGTATCCTTCAAAAACACCTCGAGAACCGATGTACTCCCACGCCCGTTTCCCTTTCCTACGAGGGCCTTCCGTCGATCCGCCACCTCCGCCCCCTTTTTTCCATTCTCTCTCACTGCGCAGGGCGGTCAAGAGACGGCATTGTAGGCGAAAATAAATTAAGTTGACATTGAAAGATTGTTTCGGCTGTGTTGTCCTCCAGTTCGTCCTCTCTGATTCCAACTTTGAAAAACGACTAATTCTATGCTACAATGATGTTTGCAAATAAATTTCTTGCAGTGAAAGTGCAGCAACCAAAAAATAAAGTTCCTTATGATGGATAGCAAAACTTCCGTAACAAAAAAAGTGAGCTGTAAACAACGATTGTTTGGGCATGAGTGCATCATTTTAGGTCCCCTCGTGTATAGCTTTACTACGTGTAATTTGTACTACCTGCATGCCTTCGTACGTTTCTATTAAATAAGCCAAATCTTTTTAGCTATTACTTAGTTTTATACAGTAACGGAAAAGTAACGACGTTACTTTTTTGCAGTAACTGTAACTGTAACTAGTTACTTTTGGAAAATTTGTAACTGTAACTGTAACAGAGTTACTTTTTTGGGTTAGGTAACTGTAACTGTAACACTGTTACTTTTTTTCGGTAACGTGCCCATGACTGTAGTGGGCTAGTAGTATAGAAGGCTCTGGTAGTGTCGTAGGGCTGAACTCGCTTCATAGCACGACGGCGGCTGTGTGAAAGCTTGCTAGGCACGATTCTAGCGCATCGCACCTTATTTATGCAAGCAAGGCTACCATATCGAGTCAGAATATGTGCATTAATTACTATTTTTCTGGTTGCGTGACGGATTTTAGTTACAGTCTTAATGCACTGCACCTACTCTTCCTATCCTCCATCCTGCTTGTATTGAAGGTTGGATTGATGCTTTGCTTGAGGAAAACAGACACCTATGGAACAAAAAATGGGTGACAGTGCGAATTGAACTAACCCTGAACGTCAGAAGTAGCTGCAACAATATTCTAGCTCAGTCCTGCTCAATAAAAAGAAATTATCCACTCAAATATAACGTATACCTGTAGAGATAAATTTGCACATAAAAAATGTTGTTTTGGTGACAAATGGCCATCCTGCCTGTTAACTGAGTTCGTAAAGTGACGTTGCTAGATCATTAATATTTCTTTGTTGAAGGTCCGAACTGGGACACGTTTGCTGAACATCAAGCTGCTATTAACGCTAGCTTTCCTTCTCAGACATATGGCTACATTTGGATGAATGGAAATTTTAATAGTTTCTTGGCCTACTCCCAGTCATATTTTTATAGGTACATATGCTCGCGGCTAGCTTACTAGTTTGGGCGTTGCTCTTGGGCATTGTTCTCACTCTTGCACAACCCTTTAATTGTACTTCACTATCCCATTGATGAATTTTAAATTTTACTGTACACAGACGCTCGTTCTGCTAGCTGATATTCTTGCTCAAGGTTGCTTGTAATTTGACTGGCGCAAACGTCCTGACTTCACAAGATGAACGACTGTTGGCGTAAAATTCGATATCAAATCAAATCAAATCTAATCTTTATTTTTATCTTGAGAGAGAGAGGTAGGAAAAGGAAAAAGGCTGCACATTTGCAGCTTGCCGGAGCCAAAGAACCCCCATTTTATTTTATTCACTGCTTGAACAGCTTTATCAACAGATCTTCAGGTGCTCTGAAATTAAGATCAACCCATCTTTTACTCGTGAAGTGCGAAAATAAGGAACGAGAATCCCATGTACAGAGTTTGATTGGTTTCTTGCAAAAATGCTGCCGTGATGCTTGGTCAGCTGGATATGCTCGTGTATGGCTGAATGTAGAAGCGTTCTACAGTAAGTTAATTGCTAACATTCTGCGGGGATTAGAAATTATAAAAACTAGACCAAAGTGCCAGGATACAAATACAAATGGACTTTTTTGTAGCATTTTCCGGTGCTGTACGCTTTTCCCATTTGTAGTCGAGCGGCTAGATATTCATGCCTGCCCAGAGGCCACAGGTTCGATGCTGATGTTTTTGTTTTTCTTGAGTGGCTTTGTGGCATTTGATATGGGAAAGGTAAAATTCCGAAGAGAGTTTGAAAGGAACGCAAACACAAGTAGAAAAACTGTGCAAACAGCCAGTTGCTTGGAATAAGGTTGCCAGACAGCTGAAGTAATTGCGTCACTGGCCATGTGGATAGAAGATTTTTGTGGCGATTAATATGACGTCGCGCTAGCTCTGCTGCCGACTGACAGTATAGAATGATCACTTAAGATTCACCTAGAAACGATCATTTCATAAGGAACCTCCTTAAAGGGGGCCTGAGATGGATTTCAAAGTGTTTTTGTTTGTGTCAGAAATCTACTCTATAGTTCTTGTAGAAACAAGTCCAAAAATAGTAAGCATATTCGCTCACGCTAACAAAAGTTATTACCCCGACGAGACAGAACTATTTGTTGGCTCGGCGGCTTGCGATGACGACATAGTCCGACCTCGTCCGAGGCGAAGCACTCATTTCATGGTTGGCCGCCGGAATGTCCGCGGTTTTTGACGGCGGCGGTTTGGTTTAGAGCGTCGTCGTTACCATGGTTACTTCAGCTAGTGGGTCACACATGAGACGACGGCTCCTTTTTTTTTTTTTAAGCTACGTTTTCAGTCTTTACGGACTTTGAGCAGGAGATACTGGTGATTGCGGAAGTCGACCTTGCATGCGCGAGAGTTTCCGTGAACGGTAACTTATTTTTACCGACCCTACATAGCGATGCAGAGGCTAGAATTTCTACCGACTGTAGTAGCGAGCCCCCTGCGCCGGCGAAATGTACGCTCGCGTTTTGATTAGATTACCGGAAAGTTCCGAGTGAACGCCCTCCCCCGAAACATCGCCCACCCCCTTTTACGGGTGAAATATTCAATTTACTGAAAGACGCGCGCCCACCCCGTAAAATCCATGGCTTTAGCGCCGATGAGTGAACAAAACAAACCCGAATCATCTCTTCATGTGTAGATGCGGTCACTTATTCGTCCTTTCCGCGCTTGACCCGAAATTTCGCCCATCTCGTATTTTTCACTTGATATCACTGTACTTAAATTTGGGTGGGCGTTCTTCCGTAACTTTACGGCACAGCAAATGCACTGTGCTCTGCGCTTCATGCAAGCAATCTTAGTTGATGTTGTTTACTACATTCTTGCTAAATGATGATCAGGAGCACGATAAATTACAATTTGTTTTAGAATGAGCGAGCAAAATTTCCGCCCCTACTCCAGCTTCCCACGCTTCCAATGGTTCAGATGCCTTTATGAACTAGCATAGCTCTTTTATGCTTTCAAAATCGTCTTGGGCAAGGTAATATATGTAACTGCGGAATCATTACAATATATCTTACTCATGTTATATCGAAATATTTAGCGGTGGCGTGAATTCTGGTTAATGCAATATTTGGTCCTAATTCTTCCCACTAGATGGCGGCGTCAACGTCATGTTTTCGATTTTTTAAGCTCTACAGTAGAAGTATACGGCTCTTTTAAAAAAAATTATTGTATTGTGAGAGTTCAATCTAAGACGTCTAAGATTCAAGCCATTTCAAACGTAAGCGAACAGTTCTGGGCAACAAACGTTTGTGTCATTTGCTTTGCGACAAATTCGCCAGATGTCGCTACTCGGCAGAGCCGGTAAGCCGGAATGCAGAAACCGCAGAGTGCAATCCTTTCGTTTTCAGCGGCAAACGGCTACTCTTGCTTCATTTAACACGGTAAACGGTAAAGCGCGCTAAGGACACTAGGCAACAGGTTCATTCAGAAGGCCGGTGCAGCAAACCACACTTTCCTGCGATCATGACTTGATGGGAAGCAATGAAATGAAACTCTTTGGCAGTTGTCGTTACGGGATGAGCACGCTCTTGCCCTTGTCGCGACCGCCGCAGAGAATGAGCTGCGACAGCGTTTGGGCTTGAACTGATTTATTCAGCCCGCGTGAGCGCACTTGAGCGTGCGCCTCGTGATCACGAGCAGTGCCCGGCGTCGTCCAAGCGCTGCATGCGGAGCTCCTCCTTCGTCCTCGGCGCGGCGCTCCCTTGGCGCGCCGTTCGTTACCACCTCTGAAACAACGTCGAGGCTACGCTCGAAACACAGATGGTGCAAAGAATCCTTTCGGGTACAGCGTCCAAGAAAGCAAATGCAAAGAAAACTGAGACACGGAGCGCTGAGCGATCACGCTGGCTGCAAGCGTCGTTGCTCCTGCGCTCACTGTATCCTTCCGCCGAGAACGGAGGAGCGTCAAGCCCGGTTTGGCCCGGTGTGTAAGTGCTTTACACTCCGGTATAAAACAAATATGTGTGACTGTGTAAAAGCACCCACACACAAAAGATGTTTTTTGTAGCTTTCTGATGTTTTTACGCTCGTAAAAAATTGATTAAATCAAGAGCGCACAAACACGTCACGATTAGTTCAAGAAATAGCCGTTGCGCTCCGATACCATCGACCCCCCAAAAAACCCCATCTCAGGGGCCCTTTAATTCTAGAAGTAATTAATTGTGAAAGTATTTTGCATTTATGCTCCTAAAAGGCCGTTCAAGCAGATAAAATTAGGTAAAGGCCCATTTTCTCAGAGGAGTGAAATGTAGAGTACAAGCTACTCAACTGGTTCATTTCTTAGCAATCTTTTTACTAAAATCCTTTGAAAAAGCACTACCACCATGCAATGCATTCTAGAACAGTCAAGGCCAAGAGCACCCGTGCCATGGCCTGAAGGGAGTCCCAGCAGGGTGACTGCCACTTAATTTAATACAAATGTGTTTTTTTTTCAGATTCTCCATTTTTATGGCGAAGAGGAATGGCAGTAAGCTAATCGGTCAGAAGCAAGGGACCGCATCGGCACCACCACATCAGGATATTTAAGAAAACCAGTGCATTGAGAGTATACATTTGTATTGAGTTGATCTATACCGTGTAAGCTTTGCTGCGTAACAAAATTACTATTTTTTTCTTTTCATCTGCCTACCTGTTGGTAGATAGTCTGCCTACCTGTTGGGAGATATTTGACATTTATTTCACTACAATATAGTCAAAGTTACAAACAAGTTTGCTTCGTGTAATATTTTCAAACACCTCAACACGCACCTCTAAACAGCTCCCATACTATGCTTGGTGACTTTTCTGAGAATTGTGGCAGGATAGCATAAAAATGATCACGACACAAATGGACAGAGCAAAACTCAAGCCCCGACTATAAGCTCACTTATTTGCTGCAAATCTTGTTTTATAAATTTGCTCGCAAGAAATGGAATCAGTTTAATGTTAGCATTACGTAGCATCTTTTCTTTTCATGTCATCATCATTTTTGTGCAATTTCTCGTATATCTGCCGTCATATCATCATCCAACCTGCCATCATCGACGCCAACATTATCAGCATGCCTTCGTCTACCAGCATACCGACAACCACCACCTTGCCATTGTGTCAGCATGCTGTCATCTTCCATCATCCCATCATAAATCCCATTACCATAATCCACAATGATGTTTGATGGCTTCCATCAAGTCTACATTTTAAATAGGGCACTAAACCAAACCGACTAAACCATTTCTACTAAAAATGAACTAAACTTAAACCAAACCTACCTAACCAACCAAATTAAGCGAACCAAATCAACCAAAGAAGAAGTAATTAAACCAAACATACTGCACCAACCAAATAAAACCAAACCAAGTGAAACAAAAACTACCAAAAAACCCAAACAAAGCAGCCTATCAAATCAAACCAACCAACCAATCAACCTAACAAAACCCAAACAAAATTAACAAACCTATCAACCAACCAACCAAACCAGACCAACCCAAATCAAATACAACATAACCCAAACCAACCAACCAAAACCAACCCAAGTCAAACCAACCAACGAAACCAAATAAACAAGAGGAGATCCAACAAAACTAAACCGTACCACACCAACGCAAACCGAACCAACTAACCCGAACAATACAACAAATAAAGCAACACAACCCAAACTGCACCAACCAAACAACATAGTAGCCAAATCAAATCAAACCAAACTAAAGTAACCAACCGAGCCATGCGACTAAACTAAGGCAACGAAATGAAATCCACTATCTAATACACTTATGCCAAACCAGTCATACCATAGCAAGCTACAACACCAATACAATGAAACCCAGGCCAACCAAACCAAATTGAACTTACAAGAACAACAAACCAATTGCCAGATATATACCCATACCAAACCGATCCGTCAGAGCGACCAAGAACCCCAAAACGAATTTCACAACCAAGAAAACTAACTGATGCCCAACAAAAGCAACCAGGTGACTAACGAAACCAAAACAAGCAAACAAATCAAGCCAACCAAACAAACCCAAATCAGACTAAATGATGGTTGGTTTGTTTATCTCAACGTTGCTGTCTTCAAAAATTGTCCACGTTTTGATTTTTGGAAATACTAGGCCTGTATTCGCGATTGCTTCATGTCGTATGTATTTTTTGTGTGTAGAGCATTTTGAGTGCGTAATATGTTGAGAATGAAAAGAACGATACACCCATTCTGTAAAATTCACATTTTACTGATTTGGCACAGCCACCCTGTAACGGTTCGGAGGCCAACAGTAATAATGAATGCAATAATGAAATAAAAACCGATCCAACTGACCAAAGCCCCTACTAAGCCTACCACTCAAACTGGCGAAACCATCAATACTAACCAAATGAGACCCGCCAAACCGCTCCAAAAACCAAACAAAGTGAACCGAACCAACCGAAACAGTCAGACCCGAGCAACCCAGCTGAAACTAGACCAGACAATTCAAAATAAAAAGCGACTCTAACCAACCAAATCAAAGCAATGCAAGACAAGACCAAACCAAACAAGACAAGCTAACCAAACAAAACCAGACCAGACCAGCTAACCTAACCCAATTCCAGCCAGACCAACCTAACCTAACCCAATACGAACTATACCGACCTAAATGGAACTAAACTAGACAAGACTAAACCAAACGAAGGCAGACCATACCCGACAAGACGAAATAAAATAGAAACTGAGCAACCGAGCAACCAAGCAATCATCAAAACCAATGAAGCCAACCAAACAACACAGCCACGCAAAGCAACCAGAGACGCATTCAGACAACCAAACCAAACAATCAAACCAGACCAACGCAAAGAAAATAAACCATGTAACAAATCAAGCAGCACAAACTTGACAAACCAACGTAGCAACCAAACAAAATGAAACCAAAGCAACCAACTAGGCCACCAAGCTAGATTAAAGCAGCGGAACCCAACCCACCAACCAAAACGGTCTATAAGGAAATGCATTAGTTCCCTTACAGGGCGTCATCGGTTTCACTAAGAAAGCTTTCGCTTTAAAGTACCCAAACCAAGCTACACATAAGCATAAGCAGACAAGACAAACCCCAATCCCGAAATAGAATATGCCTATTCAAACGAACATAAAATTGCCCAAGCCCAACCTACCAAATCAAAGCAACCCGTACAAGACCAGTGTAATCAAATTAAACCAGACAAGACCGCCCCGAACTAAACCGGACGAGAATAACCCAACACAAAGCAGCAAACCATAACCAGAGAGAACTAAAACCAAACGAAACAACAAAAAGAACACAAACAAGTTCAGGCACAAATAAATCAAAGCAGACCCAGCAGCAAAGCAAACTCAAATGAGAAGGAACTAAGCCGCCAATCAACAAAACCACTGGCACTAACCATCCAAACAAACCAACCTATCTAAACAAACCAAACCAACCAAACAGTGCAAGCGCCTAAACAAGACCAGAGAAACCTAAACAAAATCTCGACAAAAGCAAATCAATCACCAAACTAGACAAGTCAGCCAAAAGCGTACCAAAATATACGAACCCAAACGAGAGGAACTCAGGCACGTCAACAAAGGAACCAACGGAACTAAATGAATCAACCAATCTACCAAAACAAACAATTTTTAAACTGGAACTAACCCTCCAACAAAACGCATCCAAATCAACCAAATAACATATTAACCAAGCCAATGAACCAATCAAACCAAACCAAACGAACTCAACAATAAGAGAACCCAACCAACCAACAAAGCCTAACAATCAACGAAATAAATCAACAACCTACCAACCAGCCATACCAAGCAAGCAATCAATCAGACCAAACGAACGGAACCAAGCCAAGTGAACCAAACTGAATAAACCAAAACAATAAATGCCACAGCAACACAAACCTAACCAAACATAACCAAACCAAACTACTAGCCCAATCCCAGCCTAAGCCGACCAACTCAAACCAGACGAATCCAAACTAAACCGAGCAACCAACCAAACAACTAATCCAAAGCAGCCATTCAATCAGTCAAGCAAACCAAACCCAGTCAAACCAAACCAAACAACCAACCAAACAGAACAGACCCATATTCAAACGACCAAGCCAACTGTAAGGTCCACTTATGAGATTAGCGACCAGGCGCCCGACCTGCGCGTGAGAACCCGCTGCTCTGTCTAGCGACGTAGCACTGCCAACACTGCACTGCAGCCGTCGCCAATTCGTCACGGCGTGCACGGGAGACGGATTGTCTGGCCCACCGCATACCACAAGGATAATCCCCCATTGAGAAAGCAGACAGCGCTGCCTGATTCCGGGAACGTCTGCCTGACGCGCGGAGGTGGTGGGATTACCGGTGTCGGGACGAGCGCCGCACGAGCCTCCATTGTCAGCGCGCCCTGGTCAGCATGACGCACTGTCGCCGTCTTTCGCTTTCACCCCGCGGGGTCGCCCGCTCCTGCTCGTCTGCGAGCGTGCCGTTGACCGGTGCCAGTGGCGGCGCCTCACTGAATATTCCGTGGCGTGCTGAGTGACAGCTGTCTACGTGAATTTGGGCACTCCCTTCCGCGTGTACGAACGCTACAGGGGCGTTCCCGAGAGAGGGTGATCTCGAGGTTTTATAAGGCCGAACTTGGCCGCTTGAAATCGTTCTCATCTGAGCGCCGAGCTGGGCAGTTCCCGGCGGGACAATGAGTTTCGACCGTTAAAGCTAGGTTGGGATTTGTGAGCCCCCTAGGCAAGAGGTTAAGATCGCGTCGGGGGTTAAGGGTACAGCGCCGTACCGGGCAACTAGACGGATCTTGCGGCGAGACAGGGTCTCGGCCGTTGTTTCTCGAGCGGTTTGTGTACGCTCCGAGAATAGGAGAGTTAGACGAAGTTGAGGAGCTCGAGTGATTTGTGCGCACTCGGAGCTAGCGTCTAGCTGAAGTTCGAAGTTTTTCTTTTCATTACTCATGTACCCAGTTTTCTTACTGTAAATAGCTGTATATAAACTTCCGTTTCATTTAATCAACCTCAACGCCTCGAGTTCAATTCGACCGCCGTCTCCAAGAACTTCAACACCATCGCCCTGCCAGCCTCCTGCCAAATCAACCGGAGCCCGGGCGATTGGGTTCCTGATCGACCACCGGACTTCGGGGAAACGATCTTTACTCCAACCATCTAAACCTACAAACCAACATAACTTAGTCACCATGACCTTGCAAATCACAATGTTTTTGCGTGGCCAAGAAGTGTTGTGACATGTCGAAATTCACAGTGCAATGCCAGGAAATGAAGATGAACAAAAATATTCTCAGTTATTCCTCCTCAATTCTCAGTCTTACCGGTATTCTTTTAATCGCACATTCCTCAGCTCATGAAGTGATTTAGCTGAATTATATTCTGCAAATTCATGGCGGTGGGGTTCTCTGAAGGGCCGAGGATGGTGGGTAATTCAATCAGTGATAAAAAATTGGCAGCGTCTCCTGCCACGCGCGTGGCAGCAGCCACGCCCCCCTGGCAACGGCTGCTGCCACGCGTGACGTCATAACATTAATAACTGTCATTATTTTGTGTAGTGTAGTCCGAAATACACATTTTTTTTATTTGCAGTACAAAATAACGCACCATTGAACTGCTAAAACTTTTCTAAACAAACAATTTTTGTTCTTGCGGGAGCAGCCGGCGATGCTGCTGCTGCTGCCAGCTGCCGTATCGCGTACATGGAGTCGCCTATCCGAAAGCGTGACGAAGCTCCGATTTTCTCGGGCCGACAACGTAGATAAACCGGAGTTCATATTGTTGGAAGCACTATCTGAAAACGTGAGAAAGTTGCTTGTGATTATGTATTGCGTGGGGACCCAGCCAGCCTTTCCAGACCGCAGCAAAATAGCCGCTCTCGAGTAATGTTGACCTGTGACCACTTGGTTATGCTTGGTGTACGCCGATGGTACCTGCGTACAGTTTCAGCGTACGTGAGACGACATCGCACAGCCGACTGGCCCCGTTCGAACAAGCTACGTTCCACACAAGAAAAGACATCGTCCGAGCGTAATTCTGTGAACCTTCCGACGCATGTCGGCGCGGCGGCATCTGCTATCAACAGTTTGCACCACGGCAAGTCCAGAATGCTTAAATGGGCGACCTGAAATCGCGGTGTGTGTTCTCGAAATGAAGACAACTTAGCAGCGCCAAAAGATAATCAGAATTTACAGTGCCGAGGACGAAGGGTAGTGGCGGCAACCGTTTTTTACTAGGCACATGTGCGCATTACAATTACAGACAATTGCGCCGAGAATAGGAAAGGTAATCTTTGGTGTCCCCACACATGTACCACGTACGTACCACTACAGTAGATCTCCTCTTCTGAAATATTAGCAAGGAAAACTCGAAAATCGGGAAGTTCTTATTTTCTAGTGGGCGAAATTGTAGCTTAAAATTTGTTTTACACCCACGATACGTTTTATGAGCAGAAAAGTCTTGTGAGCATGCGCCACAAGGATCATAATTGCGTGATATCCAGCGCTTAAAAAGATTTCCTAGTAGAAACCAAATATTTCGTAGTAGGATACATGATTCTACAACAGTTTAGGACCTGCGACCTTCAAAAGGTAGACTAGCTAGACGCTTCATCTCATAGCCACTGCACTGGTATAACTTTCACGTCTCACTGTACCGTGGTGTACGCTATGTTGGCCAGACTTGACTGAGTCCCTCATGCAAAGGAAGTTAATTCAGGACACACACCCAGACGATAGGGTCAGAGAAGAGGCTGTAGAGACGGCAATAGGAAGGGTATACGCTTGGCCGGCCATCATGTTTAATACACCTACATGCACTCCAGCATATGAAAACCTATGGGTTTTGCACAGGCTCAATAAGCAACGTCAAAGAGAATCTTAAGATGTGCCTGGAATGTGAAAGCATCTACGGATTGTTTGTGTAAACAGGTATAAGCAGCGAGCATGCTGCAAATGTAATTGATAGGCAAACGTCAAGGCTATCATGGGGCGAATTTAACAAAAAGAAATGGTGCAAAAGATCCCAATTTCAAACTACATTGATGTTATATGTGCATGCACTATAAACACAGTCATCAGTATGTTAACTGTACGTAAACACTCAAGTGATATGATCAAACGGAACTAGAGGCCCCACTGCAATCGCCAAGTTATGTTTCTTTGCAGTGGAATAGGTCGGTATCTGTTAGTCGCACAAACAAGATTCTCTGATGGCATGGAGAAATAGCTGGAAAGTGGCTATGGAGCTCCAGCTGCTTTACACATTTTCTGTAATACCAGTTATTTGTTTGAAGTTTGCAATAAAATTGATCTCATTTGTTAGTCTTTTTAATTAATGAACGAAACTTTTCATGGCCACAAAACAGTTGTCGATAAACATGCTCACTTTCTTTGGTGGCTTGTAACGATTCACTAGAATTTCACATGGCCAACCCAAGGAATCCATGGCTCGTACACTGCAGGGTAGTGCTAGTCTCCAAAAACATTTGCCAGGACGACTGGAAACTAGTGCGGCCCACAGGCTCCATAGGTGGAAACCAGTAGCCCACCCACAGCGCCATAAAACAGCTAATGAATGGAGTGAGTCTCTGCTAAATATTAAGCAGGTTCAAAGGGTAGGTTCACATTGATAGATTTTGTGCCATCGTTCACTGTGCGTAGATTAACTATTTAACGGGCACAATAGTCATTTTTGTTATTTCGGACAGTTGAAGGGTTGCCTAAATGTTCTTTAACAAAACAAAAAGTGAAAGCTCTCAGGGATTTTGAAAACATTGTTTAGCCTCTCCAGCAATTGTCCCAGCCTGAAGGAACTCAGCTGATAGTTGGTGCCGACTGTCGTCCTCGCTTGCTAGCTCCCTGACCAAGCACATGAATGCAGTGACTAAGAAAGATGGTGACCAAAGTGAGAAGAGAAGGTGGATCCCGTACAACAGCCCTTGATCATCTAAATTAGAAAAAAGCGCCGATGACTCACAGGCCACGACTAGGGCGTTAAAATACCTTTTGACATACATTTACAGGGCATTTACAACCTTTTATCAAAAAAATCTTGATTACACACAGTCCCTCCATGGAAGGGGTTTGTTTCTGACATGGTCGTTGAAATTTGTTATTAGTGACAACATAAACTCATCATTGGTCCCTTTCATTCAGCACACTTCCGGGCTTCGTTTTAAAAACCCTGCTGTTTCTATTTCATGTATAAATGAACTGCTTATGCAATATTCTCTTATTTACCTATGTTCGAAGTAAACTGTGTTATACCGTAAAATGTGATGTGCCGAGTGCATGCAGGTGTAACATTCAATGGGACATGCAGAACATGAAGCTCAGTGCTGATAAACTTAAATCAGGGAAAATAAAGCTTCCCATGTTGCTTCTTTATTTTTGTAACCATTCTCTCTACCAAATACCTTGGTGGTAAACTCAACTAAGCTCACCTTTTCCCTAGGCCTTTATAATTGTTTTGCTCTGCAATTATACATTCTCAGCTGGAGCATGCCTGCTGAATTCAGGCCCCAACCACGCTTTACTATTTCTCAATTGCAGCTGTATGAAATGTTGCTCTCTAGGTTTTGCCAATGATTTCCAACAGGCCATTTAATTGGTGTCAGAACCATTTTATACCTTTAATTGCTATTTATAGCAAACAGTATTATATCATTTTTCATAACACATTTTGTTGTAACCTCATTCAATGATTTTGTTACCCCGCCAGCCTGGTTCATAAATCTTTGCGTGAACATGCCCGTCTTGCAGCTAATCTGCATTAACAGACACCACACATTTTGGCTTTCCAGCGTAGCTTTGGTGTCCGCAAAAAGGAATCTTTTTCATGCTCTAGGTGTGTTTTCTATTAAGAGTGGCCTGGCAAGGGTAGTGTGAGATGGGGTTTACAATCCCCCTCCCAAAGAAATCACTGATCATCTATCTCCGACAAGTAATCTCTAACGCTTGAGTGATCACCTCCCCCTCCTCCCTTCTTCCCCTTCCCCAACTACGGCCATGTGGCCTCCCCCATCTTAATAAATGTCATTCATTCATTCATTTCTTGGCTCCTCTGCAGCGCTTTGTAGAAAAAGATCACTTGCTGGTTTGGCTTTCCCGCAGGGCTCTAGTGTAGTGCAAGAAAGTATCGCGTGCTTATTCCTTTTTTGTTGGGGTTTTAATGCTGTGCATCTTCCAGAAGAACCCTGGAATTTTGTTTAGAAATGGAACTTCACAGCACAAACAGTGCAGAGAAAGTAGAGCTACTCACTTTTTGCATATACACGGAAGTTTGGCAGATCACTTGTCATTGACAAGCAAGTGTTTGATTTCTGGCTTAAGGTGCAACGCTGGGATAGTTTACTAGCTGGGGGGAAAAAACACAGCACTGATAAACGGTACTGAAGTACTAGGAAAGGTGCCGTGATCAACATGGTTTCCATGTGTTGGCAGCTTTTTGGTCCAGTGTTTTTCATGAATATTTGCCAGGGGGCCTTAACATGGCCTGCTTTTGTGTAACAAAAATGTCAACAGTGAAGCACTTATCAATGCTCACATGCTGCTCATTGATACCAGAGCAAAAGTACGTTCAGCAGTCATTTTATTGTTAAAGCCACCCATGATCCATACACCTTCCAGCTGTACTGCAACTTTCACAAACACCGACAGACATTCACATCTACGCACGTGGCCTTGGCTCCAGTTCTTGCACAAGGAATTAAGAAGTACTCTTGGGAGTGGGCAATGTCACGCTCGACACCAACCATTACCCCGAAGTTGTACTTGATGAACTATTTTTTACGCCTGTTGGCTTAAAGGATTGTTTAAGTGCCCGTTTTGTGGAAGAAAAAGAAACAGCTAATGGGCACACAACACACAACCCGTGAATGTGTTTTCTAGCAGCTGGCTTCTGACGAGACTTGCATCATTGTTGGGACATTTTATAAAGCCCCTTACCACTAAGTAAATTCACTTGAGCAATTTTCCAAAACAGTTTACACAGTGCGGAGTTAAAAAGCAATAGAATGTGAAACGTCCCCTCACAATTGGAAACTCTTCCTGTTCACTACCCCAAAGGCTTTGACAGTAGACGCTTAAGCACGCTTCACCAGTTGCGAATACAAGCATTAGTGTCAAGTTGAACTCCGCAGAGTGCTTGGGATGGGCATATAGATGTCACAGCCACTTGGAATTTGTGCAAAGACTGCAAGCCTCCGAGATAAGCTCTCATCATCATTAGCCCATCCTGCTGAGAGTGAATGAAAATATTGTGCCTGGTTATGTTCAATTCCAACCAAGCCAAACACAAGAGTAAAGAAGGAACGAGCCTATCAAAATACATACTCAAAGCAGACGCAGGAGGAAGTTCTGTTGCCTAACCAGGTTAGAGGAGGCGAAAGGTACTGGAGCGAAGGAAAGGGAAATAAGAGCCAAGCAGTAATTTTAAGCCTTGCCTATCATTTCATTAAGACTTCCTAAGTTGAAAGCACAATGGTACTAAGCAACAAATCTGAGCATAGATGAACAATAACTGAATTGTCACTTGTTAACCTTATGCACACCAGACTTTTAAAGGACTATTAGCAGAAGTTCCAAACTTGGCTCTCACGGCGATCTTATCGGCTGCACTTCTCCCATGCTTGCACAGTTGGAGCTTGAGCCTCCTTGCACAAGAAGCCAGCCAGTCAGCGAATGGTTTCAGTGGTATCTTGAATAGATATATCTTTGGACGGGCAGTTGGGCTCCACCCACGGAAGTGCAACTGCGCTCCCTGCACGGATTCTGCAGCGCTACGTGCACAGATCGTTTCTGTGGAATAGTCAGGATACATTTCTCGGCGACAGTACTACTGCCCCGGGGGAAAAATTGCAGAAGCTACATGCGAGATCGGATTGCGTTCGATGATGCCGTGCGCTACCTGACGACACTCGATTCGTGCACACGCTGCCACTACGTCGCTCGCTACGGCGCGACGCGATGGAAAATACTGATCCCTACTTTTATAATTGAGCCACCACTCCAGAATCAGAACACAAGGCTTGGCATGGAAGAAGCGAGGCACAAGTAGACAACAAATGCAGGCGCGTAAAGCAAATAGCACGCGAACTGCAAAACAACGTGAAGCTTACAAAATATTAAACGACAACAGTACAGTTCTAGGAGCATGTAAAAAGCGGGGCGAAGCAGCGTGCAGAAAAAATGCGTTAGGCTTACCAAGACGTGCAACAGCAAGTTCACAAAAAATACCCAATCTAAATAATTACAAGCACACCTCCCAACAAGAAAAAAGCGCCGCGAGGCAGCTGCTGTACAGGGAGATAAGGACGTAACGATGCGTCAGGCCTGCCATTCGAACCACGGGCGGAGAACATCGGGACACAAGACGCGAACACCCGGCTGCCGTCGTCAACACAAAAAAGTGGCATGATCAAATGACGTAAATATGACGTTTGTTTTGTGACGTCACAGGAAGTCACGTGATTACTTTAGCTTAACGTCACTTCTGCGTGGCAGCAGCTGTTGCCAGGGGGGCGCAGCTCGTGCCACGCGCGTGGCAGGAGACTTAACCTAAAAAATTAGCACTGGCTCAGCTCGGCTATGCCAGGATATACGTAGCGTGATCTAAGGTTCAGCGATCCAATCCAATCCAGTCCAGTGAAATCCAATCCAAACCAGTCCAGCCACTGCTCCTCGCGAATGCGCACAACAGCTCTCCAGGAGCCACGCGAAACGGCTATCAAGCGGCTCCGGCGCAGCGTCAGACTTGGCTACTGCGCAACGGAGGCGCACAGCTGTGAACACGCCGGCGCCAGTGCGTCTGCCGCGGCCACAGAGTTTCATACTAATATATACCAGAGGAAAATCTGCCGCTGCATTCGCGTGCCGCCGTGGGCGGCGCCATTGCAGCTAGCGACGTTCCTCGCCTCCTTGGCTTGGTTAGTCACATGGCTTCTTTTTCGTCTTGAAGCCAAAATCAATAAAAATGGGTACCGTTGTTTTTTTTTTCATCTTGCATGAAGCTTCCAAATAATACTTTACAAATCCATCTTTCTGGAGCTTTAATTTTATAATGATAAAACAAATTCGATTAATCGTCTGCAGTTATATTGTTGCATTTTTGCAGCCAGAGGCAACTTTTCAGCCTGTTCGTGAGCCATGCCAAGGACAAGTGGGACGTGCCTGCCCGGTACATGACGGAACATGGAGGAAAGAAAAGGTTAGGAGAGGCCCTGACGTCACATTTGTGAAGCCGAGCCCCGCCATGACTTGAGCCCACTGAGCCCAGCACTCTATCCCATCATCCTTTGCTGCCTCCGGTTTGATTTGACTAACATGGCGTCGCCCTGCCCTCCCGCTTTGAAGCGAAAAGAGCTTCGTCGCTAATTCCTCGGTGCGATGTCATGTTCTAAGCTGTTGATTTCGCGTTCAATTTGCGAATTCTAACCCTCACCCAAAGTTTCAATCGAAAAACGGCCTTCGTTTTTGAGATAGAAGGACGATTTTTCAGCTATTAAGCCTGGCAAAGTAGCGTTTGTCGTCGTCATAGCAACAGGCTCGCGGGGTAGCGAACGCAGACGACGGGAGCATTCTTTGGGGTCGTACAGCACTGCGGTATTTGCGCGCTACGTCACAGCAGCGATAAATTTCACTTCACTTCACAACGAAGAAACACAAAGTGAGCAAAGAACGAACTGTGGCTCTCGCCAACGCTGATCGAAGGGGATTTTCCCGGCAGGTCGCCGGCGGCGGCAGCGGCTCGCTCCGCCGATCTCGACGCGACGTAAGCACCGCTGCGGCCTGGGGCGGAGTTTTCATACTGGCCTAATCTAAAAACGTTTGTCGTAGGGACTGCGCTGGTTTGCAAGCGTAGCGAGGCAGCCACTTATCAAGCGCCTTGAAAATTTGTCCGTTCTATTCGCCCAAATTTGGCCGCCGCTGTTGTAAACAAGTAAGCAACATTGTCTATGGGCTCAAGAAAAATCACGTGACTTTTTCCACACTTTTCCCAATTCATTGGGATGCTAGGGGCCTCTCCTGAGTATTCTTTCCTCCATGTGATGGAACGCTCGCTGAAGTGCGGCTCCCCTAGACAGTGGCGCCAGATTTCCCTCGAGTGTATATCAGTATGAAACTCTATGGCCGCGGCTATGACGTCACTCCTCTGGAATGCGCAGACAGGAGAGTGTGTAGACCCAATTCTCTACACACCCGAACTCGAGTTGGATTGGATCCAATACAATCCAGTTTTATCCAATCGAAGCCAATTCAATCCAATGCTCCTCGCGCTTGCGCAGCACGGCCCTTCAAGGTCCACGCGAAACTGCTAAACCTCGGCCAGTGTAGCTTACGCTACACAAGAACGCAGTAGTGACAACGCGCCTCTTTGATCCGCTCAACAGCCAGGGCTAAATACTGCAGCGGTGCTTTTGCCCAACTACATGCTCTACAGCGATTAAATTTCGTCAGTGCTCTTTGCAGAGACCACATGTGCTGCCCAGGACCAGTATTCCAGCGAGCAAGATTTTTTTGAAATCCCTGCATGCTTCTCACGCTATCGTGAAACAAGACAACGATTTAAAAAACTGATTTCGGGATGGATTAGAGTATAGCCAGTTACATGTAAAAACCTTGTTTCAGACTTTACTTTGTACTACGGTGAGCTCTCCTTTTTTCTGCGCACTCTTCTGTTACCAATTCTCTTCAAACCCTGCAGCATTAGAAAATTAAGAACACATGGCTGCATCACCCCAGTTGATAGTGTCTAAAGCCAGGCACTACACTTTGCCACAGCAGCATCGGTTCAGGCGGCTTGCATGTAACTTCCCTGTCACTCCCTTGCACTGCGGCGCAGCCAGCTTTATCCGCGCTTTCCGAGTTCCGCATCTTTGATAAACGCGCTTCTTTACGCCTATTTTTCTGCGGGCATGATGGCTTACACCGGCATCCCTGCCGATGGCAAAATAGTCTATCGGGGTAGCATTTTTGGTGAAGTAGCCGCTGCAAAGCGCCGTAGCTCCATGTGGTGGCCGTGGCCGAGCGGGAATGACGGCGGAGACTTCAATCGGTGTGACTCCGGCACGAACAGTATCTAGACCAGCTGCTTTGTCTGCACGGCTGTGCCTAGTGCAGCCGTAAATAGTGTAAGCACGGCCGTACTAACCCTTGTTTACGCCGCGTTAATATTCATGCACCCCGCGGCGCATCCAGCTTCGGGCCGGCCCCGCCACGGCCGCCGGAATCGCCAGTTTCCACGCGGTGGCGGAACAGCGCACCGGCGCTGCGCCCTTGAGAAGAGGGCGATCAGACAACTAGAAACAGAAAGGGAAGAAAGCGAAAGCTGCGGGAACACAGAGGGGTGGATGGCCTGCGTAACCCGGGGTAAGCGGGTCCTCTGGAAAGAGGGCTGGATCAAAGAGACCGGGTGACCGAAGTGGGGCAAAGCAGTGCTGATGTGGGTCGGGGAGGCAGCGGTCGGACGCCGCCGGGTCATCGACCGCGCCACACCGCCGAACAACCACGGAGGGCGCCGAAGATCGAGGGACAGGCACTGTGATGAGCGAGATCGCCACTGCGCGGCGCCACCTGATCTGGCCGCCTGGACGCATCTGCAGTTGTGCGCTCTCATAGGGTGACACATGGAGAAAATTGCAGAACATCGCTCCCAAAAGTTGCAGACGTCGGAGGGGGCAGTTACTTCCCGATAATTTACTTTGAGTCTCTCCTTCCTATCGATGAAAGTGCTCCTTTGCTTGTAATAGGAACAAAATTTGGTGCGACGTCTGGGGTCCATGAAATGTTCATGTTCTCTGTAGTCTAGGAATTTTCTTTCAGAAGATAACAATAATAATAAACCTTTATGTTCCATGAATACAGATGCAGAAAAAAGAACGGCGGGAAAAGCTGTCGTAGACAGCTTGGCGAGGCCGCAGCCCCCTTTCTGTTCAACAGCAGAGTCGTGACAAAGCAAAACACCGTTAAGACAACCAGAAAAATAAATAATAAAAAGCTAACGGTATACATTTCATTGCGTCGCACTTTATGCCCGTTATCTTCAACGGGTGTAAAGAATAAGCAATCAAGAAAGCAAATGAAATACATAAAAAAAGGTTAACAACACATTTTGATGCACATGCATGGCATGTAGTTAACGCTTTGAACATTTCTTTATATCAAAATCGGCACACTAAAATACAGTTAAAAGAGAAGGCAGAGTATACTGTATGCTCTCTTTCCCGGTATTCAAACGAGCTGTAGGGACCGCCCAAGGTTATTAGTTCCTAAAAGGGTTAATTCTTTTTTTGTGTCGCAACCACGCAGGTATATGGTTTATATTTCTTTGTGTTTATACGTTAGATCGGCTATTCAAGCGATAATTGTACAAGTTAAAGATTTTACAACACCATTTTAAAGGAAAAGGTCCTTCGTTGGCTCCCTATAGCTTACGTTAACCACGTGACGAATAAATTTTGTTGAAGCAAATAAACTTTATACGTAGAGAGTATCCCTAAAATGTTGACAATAATTTAAATTGGAATAAAAAAGAATTGTACAGTAGCAATTTCACAGACTTAGGGTTTCACACAATGTACCTTAGACGAGCAATCACAGCAGTCATTCTAGCCAACTTTTTTATAGCAGGACCTACTTGATTACCCCGCGACAAGTTTGCAGGAAACGCGACACCAAGGCATATAAAACTGTACACATACTCAAACTCGAAGAATTCTATGTCTGAGCACGAGGACGCGGGTTCGATTCCCCGCAGCGGCGGCCGCTTTTCTGGTGGAGGCTAAAAGCAAAAACGCCCGTGTGTACGAGATTTGGGCGCACGTTAAAAATCCCCAGGTGGTCAAAATTAATCCGGAGCCCTCCACTACGGCGTGCCTAATCGCCTGCGTTGCGTCGGCGGGTTAAACCTTACAATCAATCAATCAATCAATCAATCAATCAATCAATCAATCAATCAATCAATCAATCAATCAATCAATCAATCAATCAATCAATCAATCAATCAATCAAGGAACCGGTTTGTTCTTAGGGGGAAATATAACTGCTTGTGTTTTTTTTTTCGTTTCTCCGCATGTAGTTAGCCTCACACTATTTGTGCAACGCACCGATCGTGAGATCGCATGAACAGCCACGATCAAAAGTTTACGGACCAGGGAAATGGCAATTTTAGGTTTTTTCTCTTCCGGTCGCAACCCGACAAACTGCCGTGCGCATTCGAGATGTCGTATAGTTACTGCAATAATGAAAAATACGGTACATAGTACCCCGGGCTGCCGTGCGGCAGAGAAATAACCCAAATTTGCTGCTTTTGTGGTCCGTAACCTTTTGCTCTTAATTGGTGTACATATAAGTCCATCAATGTTATCGCCAGAGAAAAAAGATTACTAGTGTCGTCGGCGTAAATAGAACATGTAGCTGTGCAGCAAATATTCACAATGTCACTCAAATAATGTTCAAAAAGCAGAGACCTATAGTATACTGGGCTATAACACTGGAACATGTGTTGTTTAAGTGGGTTACCTGTTTTCAGTTAGACAGATATGACTTTATTAAACTGAATGCGGTAGTGCCCCTAATTTAGTTCGTTTCTTTAACAATAATTTATGGTTCACTAAATCAAGGGCTCTGGACAAACCTACAAATGTTCCTATGACCGAGCCTTATTTTCAAATTGTGTAAGGACGTATTGTTTTTGCTGTTATAGCACCAGTTCTGCTGATTTGTTTTGCACTATGAAAATCTTTTGCCGTAATTATTTTATGTTGATCAATACATTTGGACAATCTACAGCGCAAGATCTTTTGAGACGCTTTAGAAAAAAACAGGAAGAATAGACACAGGCCTGTAATTACCCAAATTATTGCGGTCCCAGTGTTTCTAAACAACAGCTACTTTTGATATCTGCATTTGTTCTGGGTGTAGCTACAATTATACAAACGTTAAATATATGCGCTAGAACTGGCGCTGTCACATCTACGACATGTTTGACAGGTTTCACTTGGATGTCGTTAATGTCACTGCACCGGGTATTGTTCAAATTTAAAACAACTAATATGTCATTTCTTCTACACTGGCTGGTTCTGGAAATATTGTTTTATCATTTTGCGCGTTTATATGCTTGCAAGCACCCTGCGATGAACCGATTGCCGCTACAGGCGTGAAATTTTTGTTGAATGCATTAGGTAGTTCCCTTCCACACCGTTCTATCCCGGTTATGTTCATGTTGCGAAGTTTGTTTTGGTGCTGCAATCAATTTCCGCATTCTTGGCTTCAAAAAATACCGAGTAATACCCTTACCGAACTAAGCGCAGTTTTTGTGTTAGCTTTTTTCTGAACTGCTGCAGGGAATTTAAACCGTCACTTGAATGTGTATTTCAAAATTTCCTGTACAACTTAAACTTAGTTTTTATTTGTCGTCACAAACCTGGCGTGATCCATGGTTTTCGGATTCGGCAAGATATTTTACGGCTTTTTAAATGGAAGTGGGATATTTGTATATTTATTTATTTATTTATTTCACAGTACCCCTAAAGGCCCTCAATGGAGGGCATTACATAGGGGGGGGGGGGCATACAGACACTGAAAATACACGTGTTCAAAAAAATATAAAAAAAGGGGAAAAGAGATAGTGAAACGGAAACAAGAAAACTTCGGTGAAAAAAAAAAAAAGAAGACAGATGGAAAAGAACGAAAAAAGAAAATTTAAGTACTACAAAATATGGCAGGAATGCGATGTGTTTTAGGAAAAATAACTCGGAAAAATATTTGCGTAAATCTACCAAGAAAAGCGTTATGGGTCTTCTTTCCATTATTGAATTTAGTAAGACTGGCCCAGTCTTACTCAATTACTGCCGTTCCAGAAGGCTGAAGGGTAATTAGGAAAAGCTTCGCGTTCTTTTACGGCTTCTAGAGGTCTGGCATGCACGGCATGCCAGACATGCACGGTGCCTGCACGCAACTGAGTCGAAATTGTTGGCATCTCCGCTGAAACCACCTCCGCTGCGCACCTTTTGTGATGCATAGCCAGCCAACTTTTTAATTGTCGATAACGAACCCATGGCAGGAGGAATAAACTTTTATTGAGGCCCAATCCGACTCCGTGTGTGGATGCAGACCAGTGGGGAGACTCCTTAGTCCAGGAGTCCCTGGCTCTGGCTGGCAGTCCGGGCCCGTCTCACCAGGTTAAGCTGGGAGCCGGGTTCAGAGCTGGACAGCTGCGCCGCCCACTGTGAAGGGGAGGAAAAACAAAACAAAAGAAAACAATCAAGACATGCGTTTTTTTTAGTTTTGCGAAGCTTGCTCTATTCATGTCACTGAACGCTGCGTGCAATCGTAACACGAATTCATATGCTTGCACGTTTAGAATGCGCGGCGGAAGTAATCGGGCGCTTTTTACACAGCTGCATTATATAATATACGGTATACGTATACAAATAAAACATCACTAATGAATTCGTGTGCGTAATTACTCCCGCCTTGAGCAAGAATGAAATTGTAGTTTTACTCCTCCTCCTGGACAGAGGGAGACGATGCGCAGGTTTTCTCTTTACTGAGGAGCGGAACCGGGCTGCACTCCGCCCCCACTCTAAGAAAAAAGGGTGTGGTAGTTTCTCCCTTAAGGGTGAAACAGGAATGTATCATATATTGCTCCCTAAGAGGTAGAAAGATTCTCCCTTTAAGAGGGAGGAGCGCGTTTCTACCCCTAGGAGTGGAGGAAGATTTGCCCCTTTCGTGAGCTAATGGAGGAGCGTTCCTCCCCTGACAGCGTCACCCAAGCAAGGCTTGTCATGCGAGAAAGGCCTTGCGAGCTGATCGCTTTGAGGATCGAGGAAGTACAAATACGTAGGTTACTGTGGTTGTGTGCGCTTAAAATGCGCTAAAATAACCAAGAAACTACCTACCGAGCACCAGAACTGCGGTTAGCAAGCGATGTCGCCAATCGTATATGCGCGACTTCTTGCATTCGTCTCGCTGCGCGCCCCGCCGACGCGTTCAGAGCGAACGCCGCCGTAAACACAGTAGAAGTCATACCGATTGCTTTCAAAATGCCGCCTTTATTTCCGAAAGGCTCGTAACCCCGCCGTTCACCGCACACGAGATCACAAGCATCCAATGCGGCCGTTTGAGAACAACCAGTTGTTGTTAGTCGTCCTACCTTGCTACAACCGATGCATCAAAACACGGATCGTCTGCAATCGTAAATATCAGCCCAAAGGCAATGCAGGCAACACGAAGAACGTATCCGTCGCTGTCGCTGTTGTTGTTGTAGAACTTTTATTGTGAGAAGAAAGGGAAAGGGGGCAGGGGTGAAAAGTTGAAAGGGAGTTCATCCCCAACGTCCATGGCTCCAGATGCAACGGCTCCCACCTTGGCTCTCTGGATCAGACGTAGCTGATCTTCGAGAGATGAGCTGGTAAGGGCTGCCTCCCATGTCTCGTCCTCGACAATGTTCGGCCTCTAGCGTGCTCGAAGTAAAACAATCGTAAACGTTTTAAAATGGTCGATAGATGACGCAAAAAAAAGTAGGCGTGGGGAGGGGCAGCTACTAAGCATCACCATCAGTGGGCACTTACATCAAGGCATTTCCTTGGTTTCCTTTATGGATAACGTATGTTAATATAGCCAACATCACGGAGGCCGAATGTGGGCGGGCACATATTTGGAAGAAACATAGCACAACACAGCGACATACACTTCATTAAAGGCACTGCTAACGCACAATACACGCAACACACAACATCGCAAGCATAATACACGTATACACCACAACATATAGTACACTTTTCACATGTCCGCATGATCACAAGCCACAACTAAACATTCAAAAGGCGAAAAAGTATTTATAACCCTGATCGCCGAGAATGCAGGTAGGAACAGTGAGATCGTTGCTTGTTTCGATAACCCACGGCAGTGCGTAAGCCTTAGGTGAGCTGTGTTATTTCATCAAATGTAACCCGTGCAATTGCAAACTTGTATTAATTTGAGGTTTTGTAAGAAGCAGTAAAATAGCTCAAAGAAGAAAAAACGTTCCACGAAACAGTACGGCAGGTATGTTTGGGTAATGACACTCATTGCCTCGCCTTCGCTCTTTTAGTGTAGAGCGCATCGCTGGTCTGGCAACCATTCAGCCAAGATGTTACCGAATGGGGGCCTTTCGTTGTTGGTAACTGATGCATCAATATGCTGCGGTCCGTGCTCGTTGACGAAAAAAGGGGCAGTTTGCTATTATCGCTGACCTCTTTTACACTTGGGCGCCAGCATAAAACGTCCACAAATGCAGTGGTAACCTTGAACAGGGCGCAGGCGAGGAGCCCACAGCAAGCATGCAGCGGTGCCCACAGAATGTTCTTGAAACACACGGCTGGCGAGCCGTGCGTTAGCGTGGCGGGCACATGGTAATAATAAAAAAAGAAAGACAGCGAGAAAACAAGCAAGCAGCACACCGCAGGGGAGGTGTTGGTCATAGTCGTCGTATGCGCCCGATCGGCGAAAGCCACAGTGCAACGATGAACGGTTTCGTTTTCGGCGTCGGCGCCGACAGCAGATTGCAGACGACAGGGGAAAATATTTCCTCCCCCGTTTCGGTGTTTCGTAGAGGCCGTACAGAGGGCGCTACGTGTAATTAGCTAAAGGGAGAAGCTCGCTTGTCCGGGGGAGAAAACGCTTGATTTCCTCCCTTTTTCTACCCTTTTTTCTTAGAGTGCACACGAGAAGAGTACGCGGTCAGTTTTGCTCTTCCTCTTAGTGGGGAGCGAACATTGCATCCAACTCCCCGCAGCTTTCGAGGGGAGTGCGCCAACGCTTACAATAATACAATGACCGCTGCACTCTTCAAATACTCTCCTGATTTCTTAGAGTGGGGGTCGCGTTACGTTTATATTCGTCAGCTTGTTAATCGATTTTTGTCTTTACGGGATACGAATGACCCTTTTCTGCGAACATTTTTACAAAGTGTGCTGTCAAAAGCGTTGCCAACGTATATTGTATCGACCGCAAATGAAAGCTGTAGTAGCCCTAAAGGCCATGTGAAGGAGGTTGTAGACTCTTCCAGGTTTCTATATAGCAGTACGGTTTTCATTGGAGTACCTAGAAACTGTGTCGACAAAGGCACTTACTAAGGACTTGAAGGATGTGTTGTTACCTGTGCCACTTTACCGATCAGTGTACCGATCTGTTCTTGGCCAGGACGTGTTATCTCGTTTTAAAAAGATGCCCGTCCCAGCATCTGTGAAAACAAGTGACACGAAATTTTCGTGTTACCTTTTTTTCGCTGCTATGCGTGCCTACCAGCCCACTAATCATAGAATGACACATTAGATGGTCGAGTGCAGCGTAAACATTCAATTACCGCGTCGTTTATTCGTGTCAGTTCTGGTTTCGACAAAACGAACGCCGAGCGGCCGCCATGACAGGCTGCCATCACGTGACGTCACCATTGTTGCCGTATTGCTATAGTGAACTAGAATAGCCTAGTTCACTATAGTATCGCTGCCGCTCTGGACGCGCGCGCCCAGACCGGCCGATGTCTTCACCATCCCCACGCGCCCGGGCAGCATGATGTCAGTCACAAAACCATGACGTGTACACACGGTGGAGCAGCGGGCACTAACCACAGCCAGCGCGTCGGCTTCGTCACGGGAGCCCCGACGTCGGAAGTTTGGGGCAAGTAGCCGATGATGTCATGCCCACCCGCTCTGGGCTTTCTCGTGCGGGCGAAGATTAAAATGGATTTTAAATATGTTTCGCTGAACGGTTGCTGTTGAAACTTGCTGGGAGATATCTCCTAATAAAAAGGAAGCATTTTACATAGTTATCTCAGCTTTGAAATTTCGTGTCAGTACTCCTTTAAGCTACACACCGTTACACTTCCCGTTAAGACGTCGTTGCAAGAGAAAGGCTTGTTTGTCGCTGGTCCTACAGCTTGCACTTTGCGCAACAAACCAGAAAATGTTGAGCACGTTTTCGCGGAGTGCTGGGACGCCATCTTTTTCTGGGATGTGTTGTAAAGAACCTTAAATATAGGCCTGCCCGTTTCACCCCAAGGCATACGATTTCTTTGCGTTTACCCAGTGAAAACAGTGCGCCATATGACCTCATGGCTCTAGCCTAGGCTTGCATGCCATTTGGAGGTCGGGGATGGCGGTGCGCCACGATGACCCTCATGCCCTCACCGTGAGCAAATACTTAGCACAAAGTATTAGTATGCTTTTTAAAGGGCTTAAGTTGCAGACGCCCGATTTGGAATGGTTACCTGTACTAAAAGAACTGTGTACGTTTGATGTTCATTGTTAGTTTTTGACGTCAGCCGAAGTTTGGCGGACGATTTTTAATCTACCCGTGACGTGTATTGTGTGCGGAAAAAGGTAATAAAGAAAAAAAAAATGGTCGTAGCCGAGCGGGTAGAAAGACTGACTCTTACTCGGTTGGTCTACCAGACACAGCTTCGAATCCTGCCGGTGTGGGTGATTTCTTGTCTGTATATGTAGTGTTATGATGACTTTTGTGGAACGCCGGAACCAACGAATTACTAAAGAGATTCGGTATTAATACACTTTACCACGAGCGTCGTTATATGTGGGTGGAGTCCTCGATTTAGGACTTCATTACAGACTCCCGCTACAACGGCCCTTTCCATTAGCCGAAGCTGGGAGTCAAGACTAGAGCTGGGCCGCTCTTTTCCCCCTGCTCACATTAAGAATGCACGATTCCAGGAATCCTGAGGTTGGCCGAACACTCCCGTGCCACGTGGTACAGTGTGCCGGGGCAGCCCAGAATTTGCACGGCAGGAAGTTCTGCGTAAGATACGGCCCAGTTAAAAGCCATGAGACGAATTCTCGCGAGCTACTGGAGGCATATTGCATGAAGAAACGTGGCGAACATTGTATCAGCGATACGTCGCTGTCGCTTTTCACCAAGGACTTGGAACTTCTGTAAAGATGAATTAGAGGTTTTTTTTTAAATTTTACATGTCATGAAACGAGCTGCGCATGCTCGGCTGTTGGTATATATTCGAAGATATGTCTCCGAAATACAATCGGTTGCCAGTCTCGTCTGTTTTCCATGTGTTTTGTTTCTAAATATGCGCTAGAGAGAGAGGAAAAACTTTATTCCGTTTGCCAACTGTCTTGCTTAGGCGTCGGCTGTGAGCCCTTGGGAGCCGGCGGCGTCCTCAGCCAGCTGGACGGCCCAGAGTTGATCTTTGATGGTGAATGCTATCAACCAACTCGCCCAGAAGCAAGTTCATTAAGTTTACCAGTTACTTGCATAGGCTTTCCCCCCTCCCACAAAAAGCGCCGACTCTGTAACGATCTTAACCAGTGCTATCTCCTCCTCCTCCTGTTACGATTGCGAATATGTTCCGAAGCATTTTTGTAAATTCCTCCACCCTGTCTTTTAGTGTCTGCAAATTAAGTGGTGCATGTCTAATCCCCCAGTTTTCATTCCGCTGGAGCCGCTTTACTGGCGTAGCCCCATGCCCCTCCCCCGCCACCGCCGACCCCTCTTTTACAACTGCTATTCCCTCGCCACCAGCGATACCTCTTTCACAAGTTGCACAATCACCTGATAACGGCGCTTGCGTCGTTATCAGATGATTTCGAAGAATCAACAGAAGCGCGGACGGACTTAAAACGAACGGAAAGCCGCTGCTGCCCGACATGTAAGCACCGCCGTTGCAACAACAAATTCCACCTCGTCGAGTAGCTGCGAATCCCTCCCGGATGAAGAGCAACTTTCTCGCTTGGAACACCGAAGTGGGCACGTAACTGTTCAGCCTTAAAGGATTTCCACGCGACATATTCGCACGTGAAGTTCACGCCTAAGCACGCACCCATCCCCCGTTGCCGGTTTATGCGTGAACGGGTTGGAATGGAAGGACGGGAGTGTGCCCGCACAGCTAGGCTTCATGCCGCTTCCGATCACACGACCGTTGTGCTAGCGGCTAAACTCTAACGGCTAAATGTGACCTGTCCGCTGCCCTCCTTGGTCGAATGGTTTGGGTTTGGGTTGCTGTGTTGGACAGATAGGAGACCTAGGACACGGGAGGTAAATGGACAGACACATGTTTGTCCGCTGGAATAAAGCTCTAGTATTTATAGGTTTTAACTCGCTATGGGACGGACGTATGTCGTTAGGTCGGAAAAATAGCGGGAATCGAAGGAGCGTCTGGGCGAAACAGAAACGCGGATGGGCGCAAAAACAAGGGAAAACTGCTGCCGCCGCCGTTGCCGTCGCTAGTTCCAGCTCGTCGAGTAGCCGCGAATCCCTTCCGGATAAATAGAAACTTGCCCGCTTGCCAATATTTCTTGTTCAGCTTGAAGGGCTTTTAGAGCGACATTTTCGGCGGTGCCTCATTTCTAAGTGCGCGCACATACCTGATTGCCGGTTAATGCGTGCCCGGGTCCGGAGTGGAGGCACGCGTGGCGTGCACGCACAGCGTTAGGTTTAATGCCCTTACAGGCCCGTTTTGCAGGCAGGGGGTTTAAACGTAGACGTCGAACTGCCCAATGAGACCTGTCCGGGTCCTCAGTGGTCGGGCGGATTGAGTTGATGTGTCACAAAGACAGTAATACGCCTACGACGCGGGAGGAAAACAGACAGCTTCGTGTTTGTTCTTTAAAGCTCCAGTCCTTCCAGGTTTCTTTCAGCACGTATGCTCAATCGCAAATTACTAATAACCAGTTTTGTTTCGGGCATTCCGTGGATCGATTGCGCCCAACTTCGCAGGTCATCCTTCGCAAAGTGGAAGGGCGCTAAAACTTTTTTTTATTGTTATACTCTTTTCCTTTTTATTGACAGCTCTATCCTGCCCCTACCATTTTTATGGTCGCTGCACTTGACTTTGCTTCTTAGCAACTCAATATCTGGTTAATCACCAATTCATTCCTGCGTATGTGGTTACATAAGGTGGCGCAGATTGCGTAGGCTTGTTCATTGCGAAGGAACGATGTTTTATGAGGCCATATAAACCTACGGAACATTTGTATTTTGAGTATTTTCTTCCCAGCGTGCAATAGCCAACTGCAAAGTTCTAATTATTTTCCAGCAAGCTCATTGCTTAAGAAGTCCTATAAACTTTGGACAGGAAATTATGTTATTCCCGTAGCAAAAAATGATGGTAAGTAATAAGGTAAAACGTGAAAATATATTGACATTTTTAATTCGAATGTAGATCCCTGTTGATGCTTCTGGTGACTTAAAACCACTTTTATTCGCAAGCGTTAAATAGCACATCCTGCTCCTGCAAATCCTTTGTGCCAGCCGCACGAGGAGTCGCGTTCTATGAACCCACCTCCAGTAGTAAAGGGTTCATGAATGAATGAATGGTTTTACAGCGGAGCTTTATATGTCTACCACCCCATGGTTTTTTCATGTCCATATTCCAAAACTCTCTGAGCGTACACGTGCCGCCATCTATAGGGGGCGAGGCAAACCAGGGCGACAGTGGTGGAGGGCGCATACGAGCGAGGAGCGCTGCCCTCGTCTAAGAGCTGAAAAGCACTATAGTTTAACACAAACACCACCGAAAATGAGCGTCAACTGAAGCGGAAAGCTGTCGTCTTTCATCGTACTTTCGTGGCGAAAGCAGTAAAGAAGCGGCGCGTTGCACCGAAAACATGCTGTATCAGAAGACAAAGTTTTAACAATGTGAAATGTTAGGCTTGCAAAGTTAAGTTGCACATCAATTAAAGACTCTTTTGACTTCAAATCCAAAAGAACCAAGCAATTCCACGATATCATGCTGAAATTGGCCGCACAGCATGAGTCAATCTCCTTTTGTCATCTGGTAGCAGCGTCGTCTGCTAGCTTCCAGACTGGAGCCAGACCACAAACGTCCTGGCGGTTCTGGCAGCCCGCGGAGAGCCAGAGATTGCTCGAACCGAGAAAATCAAACACAATCTGGCCCTGCCGAAAGTGACGTATAGAGCTACCTGAGAAAAAATTACGCCCACCTCCCCTCGCGGGAACCCTGGTGTGATGCGGCGCTGAAGGGGGTTCCATTGTGCGTTTCCGTTGGGTCGATTACTCGAATTGCGTAAGCAATCGTCGGGTAATGCGAGAGAGAGAGAGAGAGAGAGAGAGCAAGCGTAGCGCGGACGACCGTCGACTGAGAGACCGGCCGGAGCGCGGCACTCCGCTTAATGCGCAGCGCGCCCGAAGGAGAGGAGACCGCGGAGGCAGAGGGCGCTGCACATATGCACAGCGCGCTTGCGCCGCGCGCAGCGCCGCCCACCGGCGGAGTGAGAGAGCGCGCCGCACTAAGGTCCCTAAAATGACTAAGGTAGCGCCATCTTTAGATCTCGCCGCCTTTCGCCCTCGCCCGCGCTCCTTTCCTGCTTCGTTTTTTGCCATTTTCTTTTTCGCCGGCGAACGCCGCGCGCCATTGGCCAACAGAAAAGTCACGTGGTTTTGTTTTTTTTTGCTCCGCCTCCGGGTCGTCTCGCCGATGCCTCGCCGCCTGGGACATTGCGCAACGCCGCCGCTGCTACGCCATTGCTGGCTTCCGAGCCACGGAGCTTCAGTTACGGCTTTATCGTAGGCGCCAGCTAATAGCAAAGTAAGAATTAGCTGCTCGTTCCGAAAAAAATGTCGCACCGGTGTCGCGTTATGTTGCTTCTCGGTGCCGATGTGTTGTGCCTCAGGCAGCGCCAATATCGTCAGGGAGGGCAAAATACTTCGTTATTCCGTCCGGGAAACGCGACGCAGAAAGGAGAAAAGTTTGGTTGCATAGATTTGAACGGGCATACTTCAGGCCGACGCGGCCATCACTCTTTTTCGAGGTAAGTTTCTGAATGCTTGTTCTTGCTCTGTTAAATTCTGCGCGAGCTTGAGTGGTCACTTACGAAGAAATGCGTACTCGGAGTCCTCCGCGACCGTCGTCCACCCTTTGTTCTGAGTAGGCATTGCGCGCAGCGCTGAGTTCGTCCCGTCGTAAGCTTTGCTTTGGATAAGAGGCCGTGTATTTGTCATGTGCGCGCTTAACTTCCAGCATCATTATCAGCGGCGTAGCATGTTCAGTCGGTTGTCGTAAGGTTTTCGTGACGCGAGAATTGTTCACCTGAATTCGTGCTTCTTTTGGCCGACGGCAGCTTGCGTCTGACCATGTAGCGCGTGCGTTCCGAGTGCGTGTACGCTCTTTTTGGTGTGAAGTCATGTTTTGTGTGTTAGCGATCCGGGTGGTATTATAATCCAGTTATGACATTGGAGGGATTTGCTGCGTAGTATGGGCTTGGTGGGTGCGGCGCAAATTGAGGCTGTTGCGAGAAAAAAAAAACTGCGGCTAGGTAAAGCAATTTAAGGCCAGCTAATATAGTGACCGCGCCGTTGACGTACGTTTGATTCGCAATTTCTGTTATCGCTTTGTTAAATTCGTGCACGTTTGCATGGGCACTTCAAATGCATATTCGCACCGTACCGGCAGTGCGCCCTTTCTTCCGTGTATGCACAGAGGAACGTTAATTACATCTTACGTTTGCATTACACGTGATGCCGTACATTTGCAGTGCGCGCGCTTACTTCATCTTAGTAGTCAACGGCGCAGCGTATCCAGTCATTGCGATTTCAACCAAAACACACTGGGCGACTATATTATTTTCAGCAGACCTATTTTTGCCCAGCTAAAAGGGTTGCTAAACGCTTGCTAAACGGGTTTAGTGTAGCGAGTTGAGCGGATGCGGCACTGAGCAGATGCGCGAACACGAATTTGACCATGCTACTGTAGAACGCTCACTGACTTTCTTCTGGAATGCATTATTGCCTATATTTGCGGAGTGTTTGTGGCGCATCTCAAACTCGGTGGCAACATTTTTTTTCCCTTCTCAATAGGATTATTTCACGGATCAATTTGAGCAACGGATATTGGAGAAGCTTGACATTAAAAAAAAAAAAACTAAACCCAAATGCCACTTCCAACATTCTTTCTCACAGGAAGCCACGTCAGCAGCACAAGCCACCTGCGCGACGTCATTACGGAAGTTTGTTCCAATAAAATATCTATTTGGTGACACCCATTCATTTTTGTGATTTATTGTTTTCTCTTGATAATCATCGTGACATTGGTCCTCTTTCGAATTTCTTTCGGGTGTATACCTGTGTTAGTGCAATGTACAAATATGCCAGAATATATCCCAGCACAAAACAATTCTGTCGAGGCGCCTCCATTAATAACGGCTGTAAACGACCGCGCCCGGTGAAAAAACGTATTGCGTGATTAATTAACTGCAGTAACTAGTTACATAATTTGTACCTAGAGGGTCTCGATCTCTGGTTCGTATGAGAAATAAGAAGCCACAAATCTAATTTCAGTTTACCCGGTCGATTGGTCGCAGTCTTCTCTGGCGCGTATTCCCAGAATTACAAGCCTGCGTTTTTCACTCGGTTCGCACATGAACGTACGGCCGCGAGTGCAGTTTAGTGTATCCGTCTGCGAAGTCGGGGAAGCAGGGACTTTCCATGTCGCTGTACGTGCACACACGCACAACAGCATGTGTATGTTTTTAATCTATTCACAGCAGCCTATAACGACATGGATGTCAACATTTCTACAAAAACGGCCAAGCACTCTAAACTGCGCTGAATTAAGGTAGGAGGTGGGTCGTTAGTAAAAGCGGGCGCAGAGTGAACGCCGCTGAGGATTCACAACCATCGCAAGAAAGGCGAGTGCAAGGACGCCAGCGCAGCGCTCCAACGATGGCATTTGCGAATGAAGCGCTCTGTATACTGCCGCGAACCGTGCGCAAGACCTTTGTGCAGTGATTGCACGACCACAGTCACGCGAATGCAAGAACGGAACTACCGTAACAGAGCAGTTTGAAATGTCCACGCTCGATCCTATCGCATTCACGAGCTATCCTGAGATAGCTCGTCGCACACGTAAACAAAAACCGCGCTGTGCGTATGCGCCAGCGGCATCCGCCCCGCAAATGTCCCCTTGTAGGCAAAAATATAAAACAAAACACTATCACTCAGTGCGTGTTGGTAAAACGGGGCTCTAGAAGTCCTATAAATGCTACCAAAGAGCGATTTCGGCGCGAAAACAAGAGCAAACTGCAGCGAGCGCCCCGAATCGTTGCGAGGGCGTCTGCTCTCAAGTGGCCAACAAAGATGGCGGCACCGCCGCGGAGTTAAACGGACCGCGGCGCCGCGGGTGAGGGGAAAGAAAAAAGAGGAGGGCAGCGGAGAAGGAGGGAGCAGTTGGCGCTACCTTAGTATTTTAGGGACCTTACGGCGCACTGTGCGCGCCACAGATGTTGGGGGAGGGGGCGCGCTATCACGGCGAGAGGAGGAGGGGCGCAGCGGTGCGGACAACAACAACGGACGCACGCAGGAAGGACAAGGCCGCCGACAAGAGATGCTCTAAGCGTCGCATCTAAAAACGGATACCGGCTCTTGCCTATTGGCGGTGAGCGCGACCGTGGGCGGGCAACAAAGCGCGCCTCCGTGATGTCGGCGTAGGCATCCTCCCAAGTGTCGTCTGCTTCACTCGAGCTAGGTTTTCTTCGCGCTAGGTTGACGTCTGATGCTTGTCCGCACCAGACTTTGCGTGCGCGTAACTTTTTATCATGATAATAGGCTTAAAATCGCATATACTAGCTCAAGGCGTGAGTTAAAGTATGGATCCCGCCACGGAAGAAAAATTGCAGGTGTCGCCCTATTCCTTGCGAAGTAGGTCCTGCGCGGAGCGTTAAGAGTCCGAGCTAGGCGTCAGCTTCGGTACTAAGCAATCTTTCGAACAAAGGGAACAGCCAGCTGCTAGTAAAGACAACAGCGAAAATACAAGACAAAAACAAATTCCAGTCCTTGGGGCTGCCGGCTTTGGCAGAAGGCAATACGATTCCCGGTAATCATATATAAGACAAAACAGTTTTTCTAACCTTGCCGAACGCTTGAAAGTGTTGTATCACATCACTTTACGTTGAAATTGCATGGAATTATGTCGACATGCACTGTGCGCTGCAAAAACTGTAGGTTGAGTTTGAAAAAACCGACTGTGGGCATAGGCGCGCGCTGGTTTTATACCAAGCTTCTAACGAGTATGGATCTTTATTGAGCAAAATGAGTCACTTCTACGGTAAAGATACAGCGAACCTATGTTTGTTCCGACCTGGAAGGATATTTCGGTACATTTTCCACAGCCGTACCTTCCCAATATTCAGTTATGCGTTATAGGAAAACTGCACTCAAGAGGAGGAGGAGTAGAAGAATAAAAGTTTATTTAACATTACAATCGAGCTGAATAGTGGACCGGGTCCTCAGTCCTGTTTTCTTCAATATATAGAACGCCATCCCGAGTAGACCAGGATTTGTTGTTTACTCCTGAAAGGGTTGGAAACAATAAAGAGCTGCTTGGAAATATTCATCGGTTTCGACTCTTGCAATATATGCACGTATGATATTTTTTGCGTTCGTTAGCGAGTATATATCAAGCCTTCAACACCGTATTAAGAGTCAGTTCGTTATGATAACGATTGTTACGATAGAAATTCGGAGCACAAAAGCCGCCTTCGAGTACTCTGGACAACATTTCCTAGGGCGAGATCGCAGTGTCGTAGCCAAACCTTCTCATTGTATTTGCATGTGAGCAAACAACGCACGCTGCGGATATGCACCTTCTTGCACGCAGTCTTAACGAAAGCTAATTTGGGGAGAAGGGAATGTATGCCATGAAGCCTGACGAAAATATCCACACGATCTTTGTGAGCCTCCGAAACATCCCCAAACCTACTATAATCAGACGTTTGTGGCGGTGCAGAAAAATTAATGCGCCGGGCGCAGACAATTAAGCATTTATCTCATACAAGTGAACAACAACAAAATAAATAGAAGACAGTCGCTTTATTTCCTGCTGTGCGATGCGCATGTAGGGGCCAACTACTTGGTGTAGGGGCCAACTACTGTTGAGTCTTCATAAGAGCATCTCACAAATACACTTTGAATACTTATCGAGGAGCTCTGAGCTCTGAACCTCGCGAATAATCTAGAAAAGACGAGTCACACACGATCTTCAGACCGATGCTCTACAGAAAGTTCTCTCTGTCCTCGTGTGTTGCAAGCTTGTGGGGGATACAGCTTGAAATTATTCAGATGTGTCAGAAGCTGGCAAAAATAAATGAATTACTAGAAATACGCTTTTTAATGCACAATTTCTAGCGGGCGATGTCTAACACAGGCACTGCTGCTCCCTCGCAAGTGGAGTGTAGCAGACGATAGCGGCGCGAATCCCGAAGCCGACGTCAAAGCCAGGGGGCGCCACTCAAACATCTAACCGCCAATGGCAGCCCGCGGGCAGCACGCGGGGAGCCAACAGTGGAAGATCGAAGAGGCCCAGTAAAGGCATGAAACCATATAGCTGCCCCCACGTGCCTCCACTCCCAACACGGGCACGCGTAAAACGGCAGCCGGTTACGTGCGCGTGCTTAGAAATGGAAGACACCGTCGAAAATGTCACTCTAAACGCCCTTCAAGCTGAAAAAGAATAATGGTCTCACCTCGGCGTTCCAAGCGGGCAAGTTGCTCTTCATCCGGGAGGGATTCGCAGCTACTCGACGAAGTGGAATTCGATGCGGTCACGGCGGCGGTTACATTTTCGGCAGCAGTGGCTTTCCGTTCGTTCTACGTCCATTCGCGCTTGTGATGATTTTTCGCAATCACCTGATAACAACGTTAGCGCCGTTATCAGCCGATTGCGCAGCTTGTGACAGAGGCATTGCTGGTGGCGAGGGGAACAGTTGAGAAAAAGGGGTCGGTGGTGGTGAGGAGAGACGCCGGAGCGGTGCCGAGTATATAGCGGTTTCAGCGGAATGAAAACTGGGGGTTTACTGCTTCGAAGTAAAAGCGATGAATACGGCTCAACCATGGAGATACGGCGATGTCGAAATGCTCATGGCCACTCATTGTGCGTGGGCTGGTTGCGATGACGCTACTATTGTGGCCGTATCTGGTGCTTTTGATATGTATGTAGCGGGACCGAAAATGGAGTGGGTTACGGGTTTGTCTTTGGGGCGCTTGGCTTGCGATGCACCGCCGATCCACCGGCGTACGTGCATTGATTTTCCATTATCCAAGAATACGTATCCGGTTACGAGTATGCCGCTGAGTGCACATCACAGCAACAACAAAGTCATTGTGACCTTCGTTACGAAATCACGAAAACTTTGCAGATCCGCTGGTCATACATTTGCGCAGGGTGGGGTGGTCGTGTATTCTTACAGCGTGTATACCTGTCTCGCGCTAGGTTCCGACCAAAATTGCACGCGTCTATCGGGTAGTGTTGACAAAGAACAGCCCTAAATCGCACAAAGCTGGCGTATAATTCTCTGTGGCCCTCAATCTAACCTAGGTATTTAATATAATGCAGGCTGCTACGACGACTCTACCATTACACTGGGTTTAATTTACTTGCCACGATTAGTTCACAGTGAAGTTGCAAAGGTTACAGAATTCACGTCTGCTCTCAATACATGTCCGTCGACGGAGGGAGTCCTCTCATTCCCTACGGAGGGAGAAAACGGCTGCAACTCCCGTTTTATCGAAACTACCAAGAAACAAATCATAAGAGAACTTATATCGAATTATTTCTGAGAAAGTTGTGTGTTTGTGTCTGCTTTGTACCAGTATATAGTGAGTCACCATACATGACTCAATATAGCTATCCACCGATACAGCTTCGGCGCTCTTCTATCGTCACAGTAGTGGAAGGGCTCTGAATTTTTTATTGAGATGGAGGCCGTAGATCCAGGTTGGGGATTGGGGTCAGGGAAGATGATGAAGAGCTAATAAAGTTTATTGTGCCAAGATCACTGTTCAAGGCTAAGGTCACCGTTGTAGTTCTTTTTTATCTTTGTCCGGGCACACGTTACAGTAGGAACACATATCATCACCCTTACAGTTACAGGTGGGTAGTTTGCCCTACACTCAACAGCGAAGGTCCGATCTGAGTAGTTCGACGTTATCTTGTTCTGAAGATGGTGGTGCATATTTCCGGATAAGGGTATCACGTCGTGTGCAGAAGGCAGGGCACCTCCACACGAGTGGCGCAGGTTCGGAATGGTGTCCGTGTCATAAAACCAGCAGTAAGCGGGCCACGTGGCATGCAAAAAGTTCCACGTTTAAGGAATTCAGGGCTGTAGCCCACGTATGCGTAGGCGGATTTCGTCCTATCTGGAAAGTGTAGATTTGGTGACAGCAAGTCGGGCGGAGACGCGGCGTGGAGTCTTCTATCGATCTGGGCGTGAATTTGGTGACATTGCTGGTACCGTATAAGGGAGGGTGTCCTTTCGTGACAAGGGGAAGGGTGAGTGGGAAGTCAATAAAGTTGAAGGCTCTCTTAAAAAGTTCATTGGGCCCCCTGATTCCAAACATCACCGGTGGAATGGGCTGGTGTTCAGCCCAACCTTATGTCCTAGTTTCGCTTTTGTGCCGCAGAATTCGTGAGAGAATTCGATTAGCAACACATTTATGGGTGTACTATTTCTTAGGGCCATGTTGGAATGGGTAAATGGGTAATCGCGTGGCACTATCAGCTGTTAGTTGTGGTTTCTCGTCCTGCTGACTTTGCATTTATCAAAGGACAGGCCATCGTCCAGTCCATGCTGAAACTCTGGTCGAACGCGTGTATCCCCGTGCGTTTACCAGACCGGTGCCTCTAGGATCTTTTTCTCAGCATAAGGTTGCAACAAGGTAGCATTTAGGAGCACTGCCGATACAAAATATTTGGCATATCTTGAACTCAACGAGGGAACCCGTCTGCGTCACTGTAACGCTTCATGTTTTACACTGGCCGTATACGAAAATGCTATTACTAAAGGAGCCATGAAGAGAAAACACAAGTTTGGTTCATTCAAAAGATTGTCTCGTTAGAATCATACTGACACCACTTTTAACGGAAACTTCGCTCAAATAAGCTACATAATTAGGAAAAACGGGAATGGTCATGCAACCCACCAGCTCATTTCCCGCAACAGAACCTATGATATCACATGAGCTAAGCTCTGCGATTGGCGGAGGCTGGCAGAAGCAGACGCAAATTAGGTAGAGCTTACAAACTAGACGAACGAGCGATTTGCGCTTAAATTTAGGGCACATTCTTTACAAAGCAATAAGAATGATGAAACAAACAGTGGAAGTTACGAAAGCACATGTAAACATAGAAGTACTGATGCGTTCTGCTGTTCGTACTGCGCACAGCATGCTTGGTTTAGCTGCACAGCACTACGGGGCTTGGGGTTGTCTCAGACGACACTGGCCGATTGACGCAAGCAACGGTGTCTTACGTGACCCCATTTGTCGAGCGAGCACTGTTTCAGGGAACGAATATTTTCTCCCAGAACAAAAACAAGCCAGGTTTAAATGCGGGCAAAAACAAACCAAACGCTTGCCACGGTATAGTGGCGCCATCTAGGTTACGGAACGTAAAGAAACGCGGGAACAAACCAACACCGCTGTACAGGGTGGAGACAACGTTTGAACGGTCCCGTGCCGCCGCAATTGGGCCAACGGGCTCAACGCGTTATTCTTTTCGTTTCCCACGAGACCTAGCAACGCGAAACAGACAATATGATTCAAACTTCTTCAGTAAACCGCGTTGCGGCGCTAATTTTAGCGCGGTTTTGACACAATGACTTGCTTCGGCGGCGAGCGAGCAACCGAAAATGGCGGCGCCAGCGTATACGTGTCTCTACCCTGTACGGCGGATGCGTGAATGAAGGTACTCTAGGCTGCAGAGCTATGGTCCCTGCAGAGCGGTCGGTTCCTGTGATGCCATTTGGGACCACGAAAACGCACGATTGAGCGGGAAAATCAAAATTTTAACCTAAATTGTTTAATTTCCCAGTGAATAAAGCACCGTTTGTACCCGGACAAGCGCTGGGGGCACTATAAAACACGAAATCTTTCGAATAAAACCAACTTGCATTTTCTCTTCATGGCTCATTTAAAGGCGCTGCAGCCTTCATAATTAGATATAAGGGTACCTACCGTATTTCGGCGCGTATAACCCGCACAGAAAATACGAAAATTTTAGTGGCAAAGTAGGGGTGCGGATAATACGGGGGGTTGTTTTCTTAGTGCAGCTTCACGGGAATGCGCGTTATGCCGTGAAGCTCCCACGCAGTAACACTAACTAAGCCTTAAATTGCAGCGATTCCGCAAAACACACAAGGACAAGGAAGAAAAAACAAGGACAAGCGCGCTAGCACTGCTAGCGCAGTGTCACTGCACTAGCTCTAGCGAGAGCAGCGACACTGAGTGAATTGTGACCTTCGCCTTGCAGTCAGTGTATTCTACTTGCTAAGTATACTTCTCTCTACATAGCATGTGATATTTTACTCGAGCAGTAGCTTTGGTGCAGCCTTTCCTGTAAGAAATGTGCGGGCAATACGCGAGCATTATTTTTTTTTTCCTTTTCCGGCGGGCTGAAAGTGGGGGTGCGGATTATCTGCAGGGGCGGGTTATACGCGCGAAAATATTGTATAGTGTCCCTGGAGAAGTGCATCCCCAGCAATGCATACTTGTATAGTAGTGAAGCCAACCTAGAAGGAGCTTGGTATAGATCCCACTTCGAAGGGATGTGGGGTCTCATCATCATCATCATCATCAGCAGCAGCAGCAGCAGCAGCAGCAGCCTATCTACGCCCACTGAAGGGCAAAGGCCTCTCCCATTATTCTCCAATTACCTCGGTCATGTGCCAACTGTGACCAATTTATCTCCGCAAACTTCTTAATCTCATCTGCCCATCTAACTTTCTGCCGCCCCCTGCAACGCTTGCCTTCTCTAGGTATCCACTTTGTTACCCTTAATGACCAGCGGTTATCTTGCCTTCGCATTACATGCACTGCCCACGTCCATTTCTTCTTCTTAATCTCTACTAATATGTCCTTAACACGTGTTTGTTCCCTGACCCACTCCGCTGTCTTGTTGTCCCTTAATGTTACACCTATCATTTTACGCTCCATTGCCCGCTGAGTCGTTCTCAATTTAAGTTGAACCCTTTTAGTGAGCCTCCAAGTTTCTGCCCCTTAGGTGAGTACCGGTAAGATGCAGCTGTCATACACTTTCTTCTTCAGTGACAATGGTAGGCTGCTATTCATTACCTGAGAATGCCTGCCATATGCGCCCCACCCCATTCTGATCCTGCTAATTATATCTGCCTCATGGCTGGGATCTGGGGTCACAACTTGGCCTAAGTAGATATATTCGCTTACCACTTCCACTGCCTCGCCACCTATCTCAAACCGCTGTGCTGTCCCGAGGTTATTGATCATTACTTAAGTTTTCTGCATGTTAAATTTCAGGCCCACGGTTCTACTCTGTTCGTCCAGTGCGGAAAGCATGATTTGCAATTCGTCCCCCGAGTTACTTAGCAAGGCAACGTCATCAGCAAATCTGAGGTTACTGAGGTATTCTCAATTAACCCTTACTCCCACCTGTTCCCAATCCAACGTTCTGAATACTTCTTGTAAACATGCTGTGAATAGCATTGGAGAGATTGTGTCTCCTTGTCTGACACCCTTCCTTATAGGTATTTTACTGTTCTCCTTATGGAAGATTATGGTAGCTGTGTACCCATTGTAGATATCCTCTAGTATTCTTACATAATGCTAATCTACCCCCTGGTTCCGTAATGCCTGAATGACTGCTAGAGTTTCAACCGAGTCAAATGCTTTCTCATAATTTATTAAGGCTATATATAGGGGTTCAGTATATTCAGCGCACTTCTCTATCACCTGATTGATCGTGTGAATATGGTCCATTGTTGAATAACCTTTACGGAACCCTGCTTGTTCTTTAGGTTGACTGAAATCTAAGGTTGCAGAAATTCTGTTAGCGATTACCTTGGTAAGTACCTTGTAGACAACTGACAGTAAGCTGATCGGCCTGTAATTTTTCAAGTGGGGTCTAGGAGATATTTAATGACCGGCACCTGGGCCATCATATTTTATTACGACACCTTATATTTCACCCAAAGAAGTGTCTTCCTACGAATACATTTCTGCATAGCCGTAAAGCCGACCTCAAAGGAGCTTGGTGTATTGTGCATGCCGGGATATGGGGTAAAAGGAGGTATTCAATAGAAGGGCTGTCAGGCCATCAACCTTGAGATGTGACTCCTCATATTTCACCTGCATTCCTATAGAGGCAACACATTCCGGAAACATGCATGCGTGCTCTAACTAAGAAATTCATAAAAAAAATGTTGGAACAGGAACAAACAACGAGGCCTTCGCCCTGCAGCTCGCCTGATTAGGCTGTCGTTGTTGTTGTTGCTGTTGATGATGATGATGAAAACCTATTCCAGGAACATGATCACTGAAATAGGTGCAAAAGAAAAACTGTCATATAAAAATACCCATAAAATTACCACAAAAATTATCATTGTGACTATCAGCCAGCGTGGTAGTACTAATCCTCGCTGGTAAAGGTTTTGCTACTTCCACAGCAGTAAAAATATGCTTGGCCTTGGTATGGAGCTACTTTAAGTTGGAACGGAGCACCCTTGAAAAGTAAGCCTCGATGACGACGACGACGATGATGATGACGATGGTTGTGGTGGTGGTGGTGGTTTCTCCGCCGGCATAATGAACAGTAGACACTTTCCATATAGTAGCCAACACTGCAAAAGGACAACGCAATAACCTCATCATTAAGATTAGCATGGATGATTTGAAAACAACTGTCGGCGCTTCGAACCCGTAACAATCGCTGGAGGCACTCCGTCAAAAATATCTCTTGATATAAATTGAGTCGGGTCTTCTCAAAGCCGCACGTGCGCCTCTTTTTTGCTGGCTTGGACGAGCCTGCTCTAAAAAAATCATTGTTGTAAACATCGACCCCAGCCTACCTCTTCGTTGGGGGCATCACGCTGCACCTGCCCCCGGGAAGGCGTGCGCCAATCGAGACTGCGTCCTCCTGCTCCGCGACGTCTGCCCCCAACGAGTGCCTCAATGACTGCGCCGTATGCGCGAGGCAGCGAGTACGCGCGCGTAAACGCCGGCAGCAGCAGCAGCAGCCAGTCCGGGGCCCGGCGTACAGCGCAGCATCGGAGGCCAGGGGCGGCCGATGCCCTCCATCAAGATTATCGGGGGCAACCTCATTCCCACGGGGAGGGTCAGCGTACGCGGCGCGAGTCACCGGGGCACGCATGCTGGGGGGCACGGGCGAACGCGTTGCCCTCGGGCATCTCGTCGTCGTCCCGCCTTGCCCTACATCCGAGCAGAGGTCGGCGGCAAACGTCGCCCGGCGCACAACCGACGCCCCGGTGGTACCCGCGATTGCAGAGCAATGACCCCAACGTGGCCACATTTGTTGCCACCTGCTCAAGACCTGTCGCCATGTGGGGCGGGCAGGATTATGACTCCATACTGAATTGCGCTAAGTATACAGACGAATAGGACGCTAACAAGACTGGGACGAGTCTTGTTAGCGTCCTATTTGTCTGTATACTTAGCGCAATTGAAGCATCACCAACTAGCCCCATTCTACGTCCTTTTGAGGATTATGACGCAGCCGAGGGGAACAGAAAATCCCTTTAATTTATTTACTCCATTTTGTGTTACTACTTCATTAGCATAGATTTGCATTGTGTTTGGACCTCACAGTCATTTCGTTATAAGCAACTTAGTTATAGCCGGAGTACAGGATTGCGATTAGGCCTAGGACGCCCATAGCACACGCCGTTCCTCTCATGGTTCTTGGGCGGCTTCAGGGCAATTCTGGGACCTAATCGTGGCTAATTTCATGAGTTAGAGAAGTGTTCTATAGTGCTGAGAGCTGTAAGGACGCTAAGAAATTCTATGATGTGCCAATCACCTTGTTTACCGGTGAAGTTCTCGAGTGCCAGTGGTCGCAGTTCAGTACCACTGGTGATTAATCCAAAACTGCCTCTCTAAACCATTCAAAAAGCTCATGCCGTCCGGCAGCAGCAAGAAACCTCGTCCCATCTGTTTTTACGCCTTCTGCAGCTATATTTGCCCATAGTTGGCTATACCGGGTACCTTTTTCCCTTGTGTGTCTGTGTAGTTTTAACACCTTGTGTCCATCGTCCGGTTGGTGCCAATGGTGTCATGGCGCATGCACGGCCAAACACAAACCTGGGCAACAATGTGCCTTTACCAGCTACTAATTTCCGGGTATCGAACCAAAACTCCTCTGCTTCTGAACGGGGGTCATATTCACTCGACCACGAGCGTTTTTTTTTTTTGTCTAATACATAGCAGACATTCTAGCGTGCCTGGAAGGGGTATTCACGTAGCTTGACTTGGAGAAGGTAGGACTACAGAAAATGGAGATTACCGTATGACGGTCAAGCATACAGAACTTCCACAATCTGAACTATACACGAAACAAAATAAAATCATACCAAATTTTTTTTTTTTTTCAAATGAACAAGCCGAATCGCATATGCAGTCTTGCCGAATTTTCTTTTAGTGTCCGCTTCAGAATACGCCTCTGCACAGCCCCACACACACTGTTTCACACTCTTACGTTGATTGCACAACGGAGTTCACTGACCATGGTACAGAATTACTTTTGCAACTTAATCGCATTTTAGATGCGACTGAATCTCATTCAATCGCCTTGTCCCTCCATACGGCGTTGTTGTTGTCCGTCCACACCCCTTCCCCATTCTCCTCGCCGCGCGAGCTGCGCTCTCCGCCGCTCACCCCCTCTCCTCTCCGATAGCGAACACTCTCTCGCGAGGGTCATTGGATTCGATTCGATTGGCTTGGCTTAAATTGGATTGGATCGGATTTGGATTGGATTGCATTAAAGTGGATTGTGTTGGATTGTGTTGCGTCATAGCCGCGCCACGTTGCGTCATAGCCGCGGCAGGGGGTTCACGGCACGTTTCACGCGATGGGAGAATCAACCTAACGGAAACAACAACGGAACCCCCTATGCGTCGCATCTACACAGGGGTTCCCGCGAGGGGAGGTGGGAGTAATTGTTTGCAGAAGATGTGGACGTATGTAAAACATATTCAGTGTAGCTTGCACTCACGCGCAAGACTTGAATGGCGAGTTGCAGGTGAGCATTGCAGGACACATAGTTCAGTTTCAGTATCGTTGTTTATTTGCATAGTTATTTCGGTGCTAGTAATTGTCCTGTGCATCGAAGAGGTCCTCGTCTTCCTCGCACTTTTACGAATCAGCGCGCCACTACCCTGTTCGCACGTGCTGCAAGTTTTGTGCAGTACTCCTGTGCTTTGCGGCACAGCCTGTCTTCCCCGGACCAGCTACGACTCTCCAAAGTACGTACGCCGCGTGGGCTCCTCGCTGTCGGTAGCTGCGGATACATGTACTTGGCAAGGGTGGTCGGGTCGACTGGTGGGTTCAGCTACCTCGTCCAAAGAATCCCGGTCGAAACAATCGAGGCGAGGAGACCAGAGGGGCTCCCGGAAAAGGACCTACCGCATTTGCACGATTATCACGGGTACACTTTTTAAGTGCGAATGCACTTTATAAGCGACCCTGAATTCCGTTGACCGCCGTCCGTCCACATAGCAACAGCTGCGGGTGCGCGCGCTCCTCGTCTTCCTTGGCAACGGGGGGAGATGGCACATACCCCCGTGGGGGATTGGCCAGGAATCTCCTCGTCTTCCTTGGCAACGGGGGGAGATGGGCGCGCGCTGCCTGGCCGCTGACATGGCACATACCCACGTGGGGGATTGGCCAGGAATCGGGCGTGAGAAGGGCTAATGCACCCGCTTAAAGGAGTACTGACACGAAATTTCAAAGCTGAGATCCGCTCTAGCAATCAAGTACAACGACAACACAAATAGGTGTCTGTGCATGGCACATACCCACCTGGGGGATTGGCCAGGAATCGGGCGTGAGAAGGGCTAATGCACCCGCTTAAAGGAGTACTGACACGAAATTTCAAAGCTGAGATCCGCTCTAGCAATCAAGTACAACGACAACACAAATAGGTGTCTGTGAATAAATGCATCTTTCTTTCTTTGTAGTTGTGTGTGTGTGTGTGATCTCTCTTTCGCGAACATTACCGAACCGCGCAAATTCAACTCGTGCATTCGCACTTTCACATTCTTCCCCTCGGGGAAATGCGGGTAAATTTTGCTTAGGGGCAGCCTTAAAATTTGTCTGCGCGGTACAGTCGGGCTCAAAACCAAAATAAATTTTAAAGCGCCCAGTACCATTGCCATATACACGAGGTCCTTCCAAAACGCTACTCAATTAAAAAAAAAAACGATCCGTCAACACCACGTGAGTGAATTTCGGCGCACTCATTTCTCACTGACATACCTTCATCAGCTCTTGCACATTTTTATTCAACTGAAATTAGCCCATCACGCCTAGAATTATGAAGGTTAAGACACTTGAAACACGCCGCAGCCGAGTTCTCCTCTCCCCATCTTTCTGGCTAAACGTGCGCCGCTACTGCCGGCCCTCACGAACTCGGGAAAGAGTGTCTGTGTGCGCACTATTTTCGTGCCGCGATCAAGCACTAGGAAAGCTGTTTGACGTTTAGCGCTGCGGGGATAAATTCGCGATTCCCCCGAGCGCAGAACGCATTCGATCGACACCGTCGGGTCCGACTGTTTGAGCCCTGCTGTGAGCTCGTCCGGAATTAAGGGTGTTGTGCCTGTATCGCCGTTGTTAACCTCTCACCATACATAAACCAGTTAAGTTTGCCTTCGCCTTTCCGTCGCCATCACCACAGCAGCTGCTTCTGTTTGCGGCACCCGCTGAAACCGAAACTGCGACTGGCCGCATCGAAAACGTCTTTTATTAAACAACCGTCACGCGCTGAAGCAAATGAGGCACGTCATAAATATGTTATTAAAGGGACACTGAAGTGATATGTAAACATTGCAGGATTACTAGCGCAAATTGTAGTCCGGAGTCCCCAGGCCATGTTTCGACCACTCTGGGCGCGTTTACGCGATTTTATTTAGTAGAAAAATTTATTCGAAAATGCTGTCCTCCTCTCTTTACGCTCGCCCATTTTCTGTGGCGTTTTCGTGTGACGTCGAGAGGAGCCGAGCTCACAATTGGCTGCGCTACTGCGTGGCTCCCCGGCTTTCAGACAGAGTCATTCGGCCCAGCGTTTCGTCAGCCGGCCGCCGACGGGTCGTCGCAATTCGTTCGCTCAGTTGAAACGAAGCCAGGACACGCTTGTGAATGGAAGAATGTGCCGTTCTTTACTTGGTTAGTTTGTACACTGTATCTAGCTCCAAGTCAAGGTCGCTTCATACAAGCGCTGCACAAGCGCACATGCGACGCTTCGCTGACTGATATAAGGCCTCTTGAAGGGGGAGAAGAGTCAGCGAAGTCAATATAGGTACTAAGGAAATAAAATCAACTGATATTTTTACCGTACAGCGTAAAACTAGGGTGCGGGAAGCACTTTTTTCCGCTGGGCGAACAAGCACAGCGGTCAGCAGCACGACTACGCATCTGCGAACGCTTTTCCGTCTAAGAAATGCAATTGCTAGACGTGATGTATTGTGGAAACTTGGGGGATGCTTACTGCACGAGCGCAAAACAACAAATAGTCACCTAAGCTGCTTGAAATACCGAAAGTAAATAAAAGTGTAAAGTGGTTATACAATATATACCTTATATTACCTGGGCCAGCCTAGCCCGCCCCGTGGCTGAGTTGGCTGGAGCGCTTGGTATGACGTCGCAATTGTTTTGCAAGTCGCGAGTTCGAATCCCGGCGGGTACGTCTTTTTTTTTGCAAGTTAACTTTTTCGTTTTCCGCCGATGTTTTCTATATTGAGTTTAACTTTTTTTGGGGCCGCAACGTTCATGGCTCCACGAACTAGTTCACAAAACGCGCGCAGGCTGGCACTGGCGCGCTAGCGAGTTCTCGTTGGCGTGCTGTTGCCATAAGCACCGACTCTTGCAGGAAGTGGGCACAGGCCAGAATGAACAGACCCTTGGCCTGGTGCGAACACGCTTTTTACGATACAGGCATGAGGGAGGCAAGCTCCAAATATGGGGGAAAAGCGCATATTTGGGCGTCTACGGGTACGCGGAGGGCGTTCATGCACAGGTCTCGGCTAGTGAATGCTACGATTCCAAGCCATCCTGGGGAGCTTATCTTTATGCATTTTTACAGCTGACAACATGGTAGAAGCGCGGTACGGTGATTACTGAGTTATTGAGAATGCCCATCCAACAACGCCACCGGTTGTGTTTTACAGAACCGAAACCGAAACCGAAACTTGTTTGGTTGCTCACCTTGGGCATCATCCAATCACGGTGCCCGCTCCTCCTAACGTCACAGCTTTAGTTGGTGCGGCCGCCGCCAACCGCGCATGGTAGTTATTCTTCTTTCGCGCTTTGTAAAATAATTACCGATTTGTCAACCGGATAAACAATGAAAAGTGTGCTAATTTGAGCCAGTCTACGCAGTGCAAGCAAAAACGGGAGCTTGACAAATTCGCTTCAGTGTCCCTTTAATAACAAGGGTCGCAAACAAACAGCATGACCTCAACTTCCCCCGCCTTGTGCAGGCCTTTATCATCAGTAGAATTACTTACGTCACCTCATATCTGAAGCTCAGGAGAGCAGAAATAGAAAAAAATGAATCGAATTATTCGAAAGGTGGTAAAAGGCAGCAGTCGGCATCCCAATCAGCGCCGCCACAGATCGGCTGCTAGAGATGGGCATTCATAACACCTTAAACGAGCTCATTGAAACCCAACGTGCGGCTTAATACAGTCGTTTAGCAGCTACCACCACCGGGAGAACCATCCTAGAATCTTTGCGCATTCCTTACGCCCATGAAAACTCACACAAGACCACCTTACATCGGGAAATGCGGGAACATCACTGTGGCCCCGATCCCCCGCAACATGCATCCATCCCACCACCCTGAGCGCCGACAAGCAAGGGCCATAGCGCTACACCAGCAGTACCACTCTAACCCTGAGGTCTGCTAGACACGGCTAGCTACCCTGAACGAAGTTCGGTAACGGCAGTGGTGGTTGACCACCAAGGTAATGGTGGTCAACCTCGTGTTCAGTCCTCGTGCTCAGTCAACACGCCCCGCCCAGATACGGGAGAAGAAGTGGCCATCGCACTCGCCATCACGGGTACACGGGCCGGCATCGTCATATCGGATTCTACGACCAACCTGCGCAACTACGCAACAGGGAGAGTTTCTGCGGAAGCGGCGCATATACTACGGACCCGCTCTGAGAACACATCACGACTAGTCCGTCTGGTTTGGACACCAGTGCACTCGTCCCTCCCGGTCCGGGGAACGAGGTGGCACACGAGGCAGCCCGAGGATTTTGCAACCAGGCTGACCCCGAGTCCGAAGAGGTGCTTTCTGACACGGAGGAAGGGATAGGCTCTGGACATATCAGGAAATTACACAGCACTATCGGCTGAGTCGTCTTAAACTTCCGGCAGCTCACACGTCCCTCACAACAGGACAGTCAGTAGACATGGATGCAGACAGTCACTTTCCCCCACCCCGCCCTATGCCATCGACAGTACCCACAAAGGTACCAGGACACATGCGAATGGTGTGGACTGTCAGCTGCTTCGCTGACCCACATGTTTTGGGCCTGCCATCTCAAACCCCAGTCCGCCAACCTCGGAATCCACATCAGTCAAAACTGATGTGGAATCCGGGAGCAGTGGGCAGTGGGAAAACTGAGCAGTGGGAGGCCGCGCTGCTCAGCTGCATTCCCGAAGTACAAGTTGCGGTCATCCAGTTGGCGGAAGACGCCGCCATGGGCCTTGGGCTCCCGGCGGCAGTCTGACGAAGCGACAACCCAGAACCCCCCTCTCGGGTGGTTAAGCTCAGCAAAGATTACAAATAAAGTTTCATCTCTCATCTCTCTCTCTCTCTCTCTCTCTCTCTCTCTCTCTCTCTCTCTCTCTCTCTCTCTCTCTCTCTCTCTCTACGACGAATCAACTAGGCAATAAATAATGTGGACAAACAGTACACGGTAGTGATGGGAGACTTTAGCGCAAGAATATGAGAAGCAGGCATGCAAACGCACAGCGCGAAACTTTGGTATAGGAAGTCTGAATATGCTAGGTGATACACGAGTTGTATTTTCGGAGAATAACCTGAAAATTATATATCCGTGAAAGAAGGAATCGGATACGGATTTGGACTAAATTACGAGGATATGTAAGCAATCAGGCATTAGTCTCCAATTGCCGAACGTGCCCTCTCATTATCACCGTCAATTTACCTTTGCGTCTTTTTTTTCTTTCTGTTACTATGACTGAGACTCTTGGGCGCTCGCCCTTGTTAGAGGCGTTGCGCTGCTGAGCACGAGGTCGCGGGTTCGATTCCCGGCCGCGGCGGACGCTTTTCTGATGGAGGCGAAAAGCAAAAACGCCCGTGTGTGCGAGATTTCGGCGCACGTTAAAGATCCCCAGGTGGTCAAAATTAATCCGGAGCCCTCCACTACGGCGCGCCTCATCGCCTGCGTTGTGTCGGCGCGTTAAACCAAAAAAGACAAGACAAGTCGCCCTTGTTAGGCCTGTACGTGGGTTTAACGCTACGGAGCCGTAACACTGAGCCTAACGACGTGCTGACCAGCTGCAGACTCGTACGTTAGGCTGAGGGTAACAGCTGACGTCATAGCTAAAACTGTATGGTTGGGCCTAACGTGGGGCTGGCACATATACGAGAGACCGAACAAAATACAAAACTTTATTGGAGGCAGAAAAGGGTAAGGGGGAGGAGAGACTGTGGGGGACAAGACAAAAGGGAGGGGCCCTAGTCGGTGGCCCCTTATTCGACAGCCCCCCTCCCCAACCCCCCCCCCCCACCACCCCCACGGCGGGTGGACCAAGATGGTCTGGTATTCGATGGAGGGAATGGCCAAGGCTGCATTCCATGCCTTTGAGTCGCAATTGTGTTGTCCTGCGGTGGATTGAGAGCCGTGCACTCCCACGTGGCGTGCTGGAGAGCGGAGTGTTCCCCGCGGCGGTTACATCGTTCATTAATCTTGTGCTGAAACTTAAGTGTTAACCGTCATCTACACACGAAGGTATTCGCCTGAATGTGCCGCAGTCCATTGGCGTCGCGGCTGTTTAGCTGCCTGTAGCCTGTTCGCACCGTCGCGCCACTTGTTGGGGCAGAGTGTGCGATCGTAGGTTTCAATGGACGCCGCATGATGACGCCACTAACCTCAGGCTGGTACGTACACGCAATCGTATCGCCAAGCGAAGCGCGACCTCTCCCGGGATACGTCACACGGCGGCCGTGACGTCCCGGCGAGCGCACGTGCTCGGTGCGGCCGGGCGAGTGGTTGGCAAAACATTCGGGCCCGCGCGCGGCGTGTATGCAATGAGGATGCTTTGGACGCGCGCAGAAGTGGAGTTTTAGGGGCGAAGCGGCTTAGGGGCTGGGGCTGTCGGCGTCTCATATAGTCACGGTAATAAAACGCAGGGACACTGGTTTTCCAACGCCTCGCGTTAGAACGTTTCATCTCCATGGCAAAAACGCGTTCTAAGAGAACACACCGGGACACTCGTTTTCCAACGCCTCGTGCTAGAACGCTTCGTGTTTCAAAGACACGAGACTTTACAGCCAAGCTGTATACCTCTACCCCCCAACGGTTTCATCTCCGAGGGCAAAAACCCCAAGGCGCCAAGAATGCACTACACAGCATGCTTCGTCCCCCCCCCCCCCCCCCCCTCCCCGGGTTTAACGTTTGTGGAGATGGCCCGGTTTTTTGTTCGCGTGTTGGCTTTTCTGTTACCGGTGGGGTGTTGCGCTTCCGGCCACGAAAATCGTGCGAGCAAAGAGCAGCGTTATCAGACAGTTTCGCGTCACCAAAAAGTTAAATTCGGCTGGTAATACAGGCGCGTAATACAGGCTGGCAGCCAGGGCACAGACAGGGTTTGCTCTTACTCATAGCAACATTTCTCATTTTCGAACTTCTGCTGTTTCTCAAAGCGCAGTCACTCCGCCTTCATTGACAGTCCACGCCGATTAGCGCCACGAAACGATGCGTTCGTTAATCTTGCGCAATCATGCAGCCAGAAATTTTGTGCGTATGTGCGAGGGGGGGGGGGGCGCAGGGGGTAATTTTCGTGCTGTGGCATATATTTGTTTTGGCGAAGTAGAGTACAGTGTTAAAAAGGCAACGAATGTCTAATCTGATTAGGCGACACGCAATAAATAATTCGACGTGCGACCCACGATAGCCGCCTACTGCCCGCTCGACCACGACAAGTCTGGTCGTATGGGGAACGGAAGAAACCTGTTCAAGACGAACGCGTGCTTGTAAGTGCAATAAATTTATAGCCTGATCAATAATGTTATGCCTTGAGGCCGCGGCAAAACAGAGATGCTTGCCGTGCCCGCATTTAGTAACTTGCCTTCGCCGCCAGGTGGGCCGCTCCCGTGTCTTGTTGCTGCGCGCTGAACGCGAAAAAGGAATTTTCTCTATAGGCGAACGGACTCAGGGAATATATTCTTTCGTTGCGGTCTTCCGACGCTGGCGTATGTAGCGGGGGGTACAAGGCGGCTAACTTTGATTATCATGAAATGATGACTACCGATAATTTTTAGTGCCACTGTCGCAAGGTACGCAGTAGCCGTATGTGGCTGCTATATGTATACTCTCACAATGACGATGAACCATTTCGCGATTTCACTGAGTGGAAAAGCAACAAAACAAGCGGTACCTTACGTAGAGCCCATCATAACGATATTTTTATTGGAATATTTTTGTGGCTTTGGGTTCCCGTATGTTTGTTGTTTTGTTGCTGTTTATTTTACTTCTTCCTCTTTTCATAATTTAAGTTTCCCCCTCGAGATGAAATCTTGCGTACGCCACTGTCTCCGGGCGACGCACGGCGACCAAAACATGGGTACACGCTGCTTGAAGCACTACTTGGCGTAAGCGGTCCTCGAAAACAAAAATGAATGAGCTTAATTACGAATGCAGCCGACACAAGGCATCCTCAAGAACATTCTTGGAGCCCGTCGCAAGAGCACCAACCTTCAGAACGACCCCTTTTAGGTTGTTCGGTCCCTCACTGATTAGCCGGAAGCACAAATGCCCCAGTCGTCAGATGACCGCACGGTACACCGTTGTATGGCGGTGGTTTTAGGTGCAGAAAGCCACATTCAGGTGCGACGGCCGCGGCTAAGCTAGCTAGACCCCCCACCTGTAATGCAGGCGGGCAGGAATGGCCCAAACCAACGGCACAGCGCTCCTTTCGGGCGCCGCGCGCCCGGGTCGGACCGTAGCCGCACGTGCGTTTTGCTAACCACTGCCGCATTTCGGGGCCGCCAGTAGGCGCCCCAGTCGCGCACGTGCGCTTCGTGACGTCACGGTGTTTGCACTGTGCTTGCGGAAAAATACAGAACTGTCTTGCCCTCTGACGCAACCGCTCCCGCTGACCTTAGCACGATGGAAGAATACACCCAGTGGACCACAGATGTCCATCGAACATCCGTTGGACATCCGGTGTCGGACATTTGGACGTCCGTCAGACATCCGCAGAAAGCCAGCGGACGTTTTACAGACGTCCGTGGGATGGTCCGATGCAAAGGAATTGCTCATCCTACGAACGTCCGACAGACGTCCCAGCCGGATTTCCCGACATCCGGCGGATGTTCAAAATCGGATATTTCCAAACCGATATGTACAGGGGACATCCAGGGGATAACAAAATGCGGATATTGGATGTCCGCCAGACGTCCGCTTCTAGTCCAAAATTTTTCGAATCAGGGAGAACCTGTACTTGCTGTAAGCCTCAGTGCCTTATTGATAACATGCCTTGAAGCACTACTCCAGCTTTAAGAATACTTGATACAAAATCCCCTTCTGTACCTTGTTTTGGCACAGCGCTAATTATAAATGCTTGCACCATGCACTCTGTGGATAGACAACTCCACACCCTATTCATGTCACCCGCCGCGGTGGCTCAGTGGCTAAGGCGTTGCGCTACTGAGCACGAGGTCGCGGGTTCGATTCCCGGCCGCGGCGGCCGCTTTTCTGATGGAGGCGAAAAGCAAAAACGCCCGTGTGTACGAGATTTCGGCGCACGATAAAGATCCCCAGGTGGTCAAAATTAATCCGGAGCCCTCCACTACGGCGCGCCTCATCGCCTGCGTTGCGTCGGCGCGTTAAACCCCACAATCAATCAATCAAACCCCATTCATGTCTTTCCAAGAGCACGAACAGTTATGTTACAGAAGTATAATACAGTGGAACGTTGCAAGCTTATCGTCACGACTTTTCAATAAGGACTATGCATACACTCCGGGCTTTGTGTCAGCATAAATATGAATAAGTTGTAGTAGGCAGTTACCAACTCGGTGAACAGGATGCTTCAACATGACAGCCCGCAGTGTACACATGGTTCCGTATTGAAAAGCGGTTACGATAATAAGCTCGCAACTTTCCACTGTATTATGCTACTGGAAACATCACTGCTCCCACTCTTGCCAAGAAAAATATGAATAGGGTGTGGAGTTGTCGGCCCACACAGTGCGTGGTACAAGCATTTATAATTAGGGTTTTGTCAAAACAAGCTACAGAAGGGGCTTTTGTATCGAGTATTCTTAAAGCTGGAGCAGTGCTTCAAGGCATGTTATCAATAAAGCGCTGAAATTTACAGCAAGTACAGATTCTCAAGTTTATTATAGAAAACTGAAACCTACACTACTCAGCTTTATGAATCTATACCGAGTATGTTTGGGATATTTCCATTAAATTTGTAAGACAAAACTTCCAGCAATGCACGCTAAAGAAGAAACAGTTAGCTTGAAAAAGTGAAGTATTTTGCTGAATGAAATAGATCTGAAATATGCTGAATGAAATAGATCTAGCACACTGCAGATTACATGTTGCAAAGTATGGCATGCAAACTAGATGAAACGAATTCGCAAAGCTTGAAAATTCTTTATTTAACACTTTATAACCTCCAATGTAAATACAACCTTTCACGTGCCCATCGTGCTTCATGCCAGGAACATCTTGGCTCAAAATTTTCCCCAACTCCTCGATCAGCACCTGCAAAACCAAAAGCAACAATTTCATGTTTTTGTCCTATATACGGCTACATTATTAGACACAAAAAGAATTTTAGCCTGCTTTTGAACTATTTTGGTTGGCTCGACTCTAGAGCTAATGTAGTGGCATGCCAACAAATACCAATGATGTTTGAAGTACTTTTGACTGCACCCTTCAAAAAAATTTTACGAGGCATTGGGGATTCTTTACTGTTGTGGTTTTATGTCGGAACATGCTTCTGTCATCAGTTCATGGCGAACTAAATTTTTGACTCTTGAAAACCTCTATAAAGCCAAATGATAGCTGAAATTGGTAGGATTCGCAGTGCTTCGCTAGATTCCCTCGATCTCACTGACAAGCTGTACTGTCTTGCGCACTAGCATAAGCAGTTTGCGGATAGGGTACTGCAGAACAAATGCGTAGCCTAATTCAAAAAAAGAAAAACTGCATACCTCGGTTGCATCGAGCAAAGCTGTTCTATGCCCGCCGAATATTCTACAATATAAACATACGTTTTCACCAACGCGCTTTGACGGCATCTATCAATTATGAGGTGTGCGCGCCGTAGTGGAGGCCGCCGGATAAATTTTGACCGCCTAGGTATCTTTAACGTGCGCCTAAATGTCGTACACACGGGCGCTTTCTTTTCGCCTCCATCACAAAAGCGGCCGCCGCAGCCGAAAATCGAACCCGCGTGCTTGGGCTCAGCAGCACTACGCCCTAGCCACCGAACCACCACGGCGGGTATTGACGGATACGTGCGTCTACAAGCGCATACAGCAAGCACGGTTAGTATATTAGTACACGCTTCATGCTCACGTCAGCAAAATGCATTTACTTCGCCGCGTTCGCCGGCATAAGCCACACTATAGGGCACCTCGGCGTAAACACTACGGCCGCGTCCTCTCTTCTAGGGTCGTGAAATCACCCACCTAAAACGCACCGTACGGCTTTTTACACGTTTCGCAACACCGTGCCTACATTTCAACTCAAGGCCAATGCATAACGCATCTCCGCAACGAGCTCACACAGTAAAAATTGTTACAACCCTTTCCGTAAACTTGAGTGGACGTAAAAGTAGCCACTGCGCACACCACGTCGTAGGCTACGTAGCGCCGGGCTGAATGCGAACGCCGGCACACTCAACGACTGTGTCTTTCAACGAGAGCACGTGCACGCACCGCTGATAGCTTTACGAAAACGGTATAACTAATTTATCGCGCCTATGATTGCGAAGAAAAGATGATTCCCTGAGCGCGTTGGCACTGTCATTCAAAACGCGCTAAGCCAGTTATGCCTAACTTCGGCACAGCGTACGGCGTTTGCAGTACACGGAAAGCTAAAGACGATTTCCCGCCCCCTCCCCACTCACCGGCACTTATAAAAATGTCTTACCTTTCATTGAGGACGCAAAAAAGATGTCTAGAAGAAAGCAGCAGGGAAGCTAGTTGGCGCTTCGCAACTCGCACACATAAGCGAATGGCTATACGCCTCGAGCTTCGCGATCGCTGCGCCGCCTGCCGCCGCTTCTCCGCGGCGTTGACGGGATTTGTGCTGCGTGGCTGATAGGGGCGCGTGCAGTGTTTTGGTTCTGTTTCGCTTCGTTTCGCCCTTTCGCGCCCTAAAAAAACTTGTTATGGTGACGTCTGTAGGCAAAGAGTACGTTTAGGTCCCTTAAAAAGCAGCTGCGTTTTCGTAGAGTACGCGATTGCCTTCAAGAGCTACCCGGGGACGCGGTTCTGCGCGCTTCGTCGCCGCTGTTACGGGCGTCGGAGACGGCCGCAGTATACCACCCCTGTCACCTCCAAAACATCAGGCACAAGTGAATTCTGCGGCTCCTCGTTTAGACCTGATACTGGCAAAATGAGAGGTTGGCTTTTTTTTTTTTTTTGCAGCGTGGACAACGTATGCGGCTTCGTTTCGAATATGTACGTCGCAGAAAAATATGTTTCGGGGATGCGATTACCCAATCCCGGACAATAACTTATGCCTTTTATAAGAATATAAACCATGCGAAAATGTTAAGTATATTCCAAGCTTGTGCGTCGTTAAATATGTGCCCATACACGCCAAGAACCAAAGCAAGTTAATGAAACCACGGAAAAATAACTGCTGTGCAAGTGCGGAAAAGAAACATAATAGCTCTAACAGAAATGAAAAAAAAAATGCAGTGCTACTTCTGACATGCTTAAGATGTTCGTCCAAACTTAAGCCAGGTAGGGTTCACTAGACCACGCGAAATGCACTTCTATTTCGCGAGACATCGGGGGGGGGGGGGGTAGGGGGGGGGGACGCTGTGTACAAATGCGGAGCGGAATCAAGCAATGAACGTTTTAGTAATCACACACACAAATCTCGCGTTCACTTCCCTTTTGTTTTTCTACTTCAACGAACAGCTAATCGTACGGCGGACGCATTTTTGGAAGTATATAGAGGACACACACAAAACACAAGTTAGCCTGAATGGGAGTTTCTTGGCTGGGATACGTCTTTTAAACTCCTCACGACAGGCGGCCTGCTCCCACGTGTGGTAGTATGATGGTGGAAAAACTGCCAGTTTACACCGGGGGCCACAAGCCGTCGTAAATAAGCGCATTTACCACGGTTGTACCTCTTCACAAAACGCAGTATCTGGCTGTGATTACTGCGTTTGTCCTAATGGGAGTATTAAAAACTCCCACGCCACCTCCATTTCCTTCTCCTCCTCCTTCACCCCTTCCTCCTCTACGCGTCATTACAAAATGGCTGCCAGTTGGTGTCGTGTGTCGTGTGAGCTCCAGCGTCCCCGAACATTTATTGCCAGTGTGAACTTGCGGCCGGACGAACGGATGTGAAGTGCTTCCCAACAACCGAAGCTCGTTGCGAACATTGTGGAACCAGCCTGGACTGACGTGCGACGGACTGCAACGTCGCCTCTGAGTCACCGACCTTCGAGCCGACGGAATACGCCAGCGAGCCGACGCGAGGCCTAAATTCAGTGATCGCTGAGAGTGGCTCGTTAAAAACAACGCGGTTGTGCCTCTGCGAGGTGGTTGAAGGTAAGATTTTCACGTTTTTTATTGTACGCAACATTTTGGGAGACTTGTGCCCCTTCTAGCGTCAAATAAACTCAACGTGTTTCCCGCGCCACTGCACGGGCGATTCTCCGCCACTCGAGGTGAGCGTTGTGCTTGAAAGACGGCACCATGCCCGGAACGTCATTGGGGAGGCCGAACGGTGTGAACGCAATGCGTATTTGCGCGGGTCTCGAGCAGAACACTCACTCATTCACACTCGCAAGCAGAATGAAAACTGTCCGAACTCTGGACGGCTGTTAGGTGTTTTTGTTAGGCTGTGTCTGTGGCTTACTGGCAAGCGAGGGTGAACTTGGCCGGTCAAACGTCGCCGGGCGGCCGCTTTTCCTGAGAAGTAGGTGTGGTGCCAGCCGCGCCTGCTACGAGGAGGGTGACTGCCGCGTGCCGCCGGCGATTAATTGCATTCACTGGAAAGGGAGAAGGTCGGGGCCCCGTGGGAGCTCTCCGTACGCTAGGCGCGTGTAACTATAACCAGCAAACGCCATTCGAGGGAGCATTCTGTAGAGTCAACAGACGACTGCTTATTTTATTATTATTTTTTTTTTTTGAAGGGGGGCACGCGCAGGTGTCACACCGACCGAAATTTTTCCTTAACTTTCGGTGAGGGGAGAGAGGGGCAGTGCGGGGGGTAAAACCTGAAGCTCGTTCCCAGAACACTACACGCAAGGAAAAGAGGGAAAGGAAGCATTTTGAGAAGTTGGTCGCCACAGGGGTCGCGCACCTTTTTGAACAGCAGAACACTTCGTTTTGACGAACTAGTGAGCGCGCAGGTGTCTCGGACAGAAGTGCAATTTTGCGTAGCTTTAAACAAACATTCAGATATTCGGAAAGTTGGACACAAGAGTGACAAGTGCAGCGTCTTTACAGTGCCGTTTCTTTTTTTTTTTCTTTTTTTCAGGTCAGATGCCCAATATGCCTCTGTATTTGTTACCGCAGATTGAAAGCGTTTTGCTATCCCTCTAATGAATGTGCTGCTGTGGCTTCCAGGGGAATTCGCGAGGGGGTGCGGCAACGTCAGCGTTTGGGAGGCTGGTGCAAGCAAACAGCGCATCGACGACATGCTGACCTCATTGTTTGCAAATGGCTTAAATTTGTTTCGTTGAGGAGTGTTGTAGAGAAAGCTCTTTCCAAGATACCTTGTGTTCTCGATGTAGGTGTTTTGTTGATTCTGTGTTTTTATTGTCTTATTAACGTGTTCGCACGTATATCGTATTCATGTAATTTTTATGCAATAAATTGACTGTGCAGAAAACAAACTTTTCACGTTTCGCCATTCAACGTTTGAAGCGGAAAAAGACTAGAAATTACGTGATCCCCAACGAAAAATAAAAATGCGGCCTGTGCCCTTATTAAGAACTCCCAAATGCAGTAATAAATTCCACTGCAGCGCATATATATGAAGCGCACAAAAACACACACAAAAAAACCTCGAATGCAGGTCAACACTGCTCCCAATGCGCCCCCTGAAAACTCCCTGTTGGAGGAAACAATACACTCCCAATGGTACCCCTGGAAACTCCCATTGTAGTGGCAGTAAAATGAAACTCCCATATGCTACTGAAAAAACTGCCGAAATAATGGGAGTAATGCGAAACTCCCATTGGAAGGAGTTTTGAAAACTCCGAATTGGTACTGAGTTATGACACAAGCCATTTACTCCCATTCCGGCTTATTTGTGTTCTGTGTGCAGGCTGTTCAACAAGCGGTGAAAGGTGTCGTTGGAAGAGTGTGGTATATGTGATAAGGCCCTCTAATTTAAGTTTCTGCTTTATTCTGCTGGCTCCCTGTGCCATATGACGATATTTCGAAGTATTAGTCGCGGACGCGGATTATATTCTAAGCCCGTCGCCGCGCTGCTCGCAAAGTATATGTGTAGCAGCTATGTTTGCGGGCGCTCACCTCACGAAAAGACGACTCTGTCGTGTGCTGATTCCCGAGTATAATTATGCGGTTCCATCGTACTTTTGTTGAATATTCCCGAAATTAACACAGACTGGCTTGTAAATGGTGGTGATCAATATCTGAGGCAAACGTAACTGGCGTGCTGTCAGGTATGAGTGCTCCGCTGATTATGCAAGCGCACAAAACCGATCTAAATCGTAGTGTATAGCCGTAGCATGAGCATATGAGGAACCGGTGGTTACGGAGAGACTGCTAGTAAATTCAGGTCATTGTAACTACAATCGGCTCCATCATACGCCGGTTCCGCGACGCTGGCCTTGTGACACACACCTAGCGCTTATACAGACCGAATATACTAAGATCGCGTCAGAAACATTTGCGCTCTCGTAAACACACCCCATTTGCGAACAGAGTGACTGCTCCACATAAACATGGATTTCCAACGCCCGCAAACGGTAAATGTCAGTCGTGAACGTGCCGCAAAAGCAGCGGCGGCACTGGGGAGCGGGACGCGGACTCCCGCGCCTGCTTTCGAAACGGGCCGCTAGGGGGATTTCAGTGGCGCCCCTACAGGCCGCGCTCGAGGCGTATTCGCCGCGAGCTCGACATGTAGGTGGCGACACCGTCGCGCTGCTAGTGTGGATGCTCCGCAGAGCGGCCCGTAGGAATGCACACTGTGGGCGCGCTTCGTGCTTTTTTCTCGCAGTATGAGCGCACGAAAGGTGCAAACAAGAGTGGTATGCTGTAGTTCGGTTCCTCAACGTTCAATGTATAGCATGGAAGCGGCAGTCAGTTTTTATTACTACGCCAAAAAAAGCGACGGCTCATCGGGAATCTCAGAATGGCCGTAATTGTGACAATGAACTTGTACGCCGTGGCTCGTAGCAAGTTCGATCTTTCCAGACTATGGCTTTGAACCTTTAATAAAAGCATCAGCAGAAACAAATCATGAAGCCTCGATCTCTGAAATTCAGTTTACAACGGCAATCTGAATCGCTTTCACTGGTAGCATGACGCATTCTTGCATTTCGAGATGCCCTGACATGGTAACACCACCTACCTGCCCCGAAATTCTTTCTAAGAGCTTACGATATTTTTTGTGTGTTCAAAAGGCAACATAAAATTACTGAATTTTGATCAGCGCAGAGATATAAATGTAACCACTCTAACGGGTCTTTTAAATGAAAGTTTACGACTCTGAAGGAAGGTTTGATGAATAACGGTTTCGGATCACTTATTTACGGCTTTCATCGCAAGTGAACGTGCGAATTGAATTGTCAACGCACGCACTTCAATCAACATCTCATGTTTAGCTATAGGTTTTCGCAAAGTGACAAGCAGGTTTACGGTGTGCAAACCAAGCTTCTGGGACCTCAGAGTGAGCACAAATTTTCTGTTACGGCTGCTCTGTTGACCATTTTCGTACCTTTAAAATCTAACAGGTGCCTGCAACAGCGAGATGTGTTTGCATTCTTGCGTATTAGGTCGCTTACGAACCCTAAAGATGGCAATAAATGAAGTTGCGCTGTTGCAGATGTAGTAAAACATTTCCTTTTTATTTCTCGTTGCGAATCAGCGCAACGGGTTCCCGGTAACTACTTTGTTTTGTAAACTGAATATCGCCTTTGTCTTTTATTTCTTGAGGATTGGTTAAAAAATGAAATTCTGTGCATTTCCTTTTTTTTTTCTCGTGAAGAGGGGGGAGGTCCTGCCAACGGTGCAAGAGCAGAGAGAACAGAACGCACGTAACGCGAAAAGCCAAACTATGGTTATCAGTATTACTTACAATCGAAACTACACTAGGCGTTGTGTTCTGTAGCGGTGAAAAAGCAGTACTTTAACACGTATTTTCAAAATTAATTAACCCCCCTTTGATCCGAGATTGTCCAGGAATTGTGGCTCGCCTTTTTCAAAAATGTATTGAAAGCAAGCATTGTGGGAAAAAAATTAAAAAAAAATCAGCGAGTGAAGGCACACACGCCCCTCACACATGTGGGCAACAACGTGCATTATATTACGCGTTTTCTCCTCTTTCTTTAAACTTAGGTCCACCTTAAGAGGTTAAGACGTGACCATATTAGGCATTTGGTTATGCTGAGTGAGACACGTTTCTGGACAAGGTGATTCATGTCGGATTTGAAATATATGAAAATGACACACGAAATGCCACATGACAGACGCAAACTCACAACTGCTTAATTTTACCGAAAAATCCCCCCTAAATACTCTTGCGCATCCATAGAAACGTATTTTAATACGTAAAATTAGCAACTCAACACAGCTGAATAAACGTTTATTCCTCCTCCTGAGTATAAACAACGACTGTCCAAAAATGGTATTTATTTTAGAAATATACGGGAAGGACACGATCACACAGGCGCTTGCTGGTGTAAAATACGTGTCCGGTAATGTATGGGCGATAGCTCAGGGGTCGTGTGCAGTGTAAATGTTTTTGTTTGTTTCTTCTTTCTATAAAGACACGGCGCAGTTTTACAAGGGTGTGGAATTTGCACGCGTGTGCACAGGTCTTGTCGCTTCTTACCCGTTTCGCGTACTAAACTTTTATCCTTTAAATAATCACCACACCACCTTCAAAAAGCACCCTTCGACGTTCCCAAAACGGCAGACGACTGCACTCAACAATAGGAAAAGTGCAATGTGTGGAAGCAATGTTCACACTCAAGCGGTGACCACGGCGAAGATGTTTCGTGGAATTAAACCAGCGCATTAACCCACAACGGCCGCTGATTATTGCGTTTCTAGAGGAAATGCGCAAGCAGAGGTAACTATGTCATTGCTTACTGCCAAACGAGCACACATATTGGTTGTTTTGTCGTGTGCAGCACGCGTCTTGCGCCGCACGCAACGTAAAAAAGCAGACGACGCGAGAGCGCCATCCACACTAGGAGCGGTTCGTCCCGCCGCCGCCAGGGGCCGACTCTGTTCGCGCTCGGGGCGAATAGGCCTCCTGCGCTGCCCAGGGGGCGCTGCGCAAGCGGCTTCCGGGCAGTACTTCCGGGTAGTACAAAGCTGCGCGGGTCCCATAGGATCCCGTGTTGACAGATGCAAAATGAGCTCGACGGTCCCGATTATTTTGCGACGTGGTCACCAGCTCATCCCCGACGCGTCCGATCTATTTCAGCGATCAACGTGGCATTAGGGGAAAAAGCTTTGCAGCGCTAAACACGTTTACAGCGCCGACGAAAGTGCCGGGACCGTGACGGCGTCTGCTACTCGCAGGTTCACCGATCGATGGTCGTACGAAGTGAAATTTTAAGTGAAATTTCTAGTTTAAACTAATACTCTAGGTGACAAAGACTTCTCAAAAACAGCCGATCAAAAAATAAGAGTGACGCAATCGGCGATGATCGCGCTTTGAAAAGCCAGCGAGTCCGGCGGACCGCAGGCTCGCCTGCTGCGGTGCGCCGCTCTTTTGCGTACCTGCACACTATGCGTGCACTTTCAATAAACAGTGCTCGTTTGCGTCGCCGTTACGAATACATGGTGCAGCGTTAGCTTGCCGTTTTGTTGCGTGTCTCAGTGACAAATTGCCGCAACCGTCAGAAGAGTGAAATCTGTTTTGCGATTCCGAAATTAGTGGCCGTAAAACAAAGTGGTCGGGCGAACTAAGAGGCCGCTCGCTTTCCTTGTTTGCTCTAACTTTACTTAATTATGCTCTCGCAGCATACATTCCCAGTTCGCACTTAATAGCCTAGAATGAGGGTCAGCAACGGCCGAGTTCCATGTTCCATGCAGCTGGACGGCAAATCGAGGGCGGGGGGGGGGGGGGGAGGAGGAGGAGGAGGAGGGTGCTTTGAATGCAAAGAGAAAAAATTCAGCGAATTTCTAATAACATTTGATAATATTCTGGCGAAGTGTGAACATCGGGGGATGGGGTCAATTCAACTGGAGGACGCCAATTCTCTGTTCTTGTCTCGCTGTCTAACTCCATTTGAAGTCAAAACTGTCGTGTCGGCGTTCAGATTCGACGACCCCTGCACTAGAAAACCAACACAGTCAGGGATGATCGTATGTAAATATTCGGGGCCCTGCGCCGTGTATGCGGCTGTGTTATGTTATGCTGTGCGTGTGATTTGGTGCGTGTTTTGCGTCCATTAATAGCGCTTAATTTGTTTATTTATTTGGCGCAATTGCCCCACCTACTCGCTATTATACATGTACCCTGCCGTTCGTAAATCATGCGGCGTAAAACGTTACGCAAGAATCATTTAGTTTGCGAAAATACGAAACAAAATTTCCACTCGTTTCAAAGGCGGTGCCAGGCCAGCAGTGTCAGCTGAGTCGGCTGCGCAAATCTTGCGTTCGCTTAAAGCTCCCGATGAAGCAACCTTTTGCAGTTACCTCAGGATGTAATATGAGCAGCGTTCTGGGTTTATGCTACTCGTGAACTTTCCTTCATCGACCACACGCAAGAAGAAAAAAAACTGTAACTGTCGTCAAACAGTTAAACCACCGAACTAGCGATACTGTCCCACGCCGCGACCACTGTTACAGCTCGCTCAAAAGAAAGCCGACAAATCGGCTTCTTTTAGGGGATATTATTTTGTTTAGCCTCTGCAGCTACTTTAAGGGCCATTTCATACAGTATGCAGTCATTTAAACACGCCGCAAAGCGCCACAACCAACTTTCACTCTGGCTTGTAATTGAAAACACATGGAGGGCGGCGAGGGTCGTCTGCTTTTGTACTACCCAGAGGCGTCGGCCGCTAGGGGCGCTGCATGTCGCCAAAACTCCAGCGCAGGAGGCCTATGGCTATACGGCTTGACGCGGCTTGTCACAGTGTTGGCTTGGCATCGCACAAAAGACAAACAAAATTTAGTTACTAAAAGAATACATTTTAGCCTAATTATCAGCAAATCAAACAACTGTTTTTATGAAACTTTACGAGATCTGCTGTCCTTTTTTAATTCGAACATAACTATATCATATATCAAGTGACTCGTTCAGCCCGCATCGAGTGTTTTGTTACAGTGTAGTTTTGTGCGCGAGGGCTACAACTTTGCTTTCTGAGCTGGCAAATTGTTTGCCTCCCGCTGCAGGAAGCAAGAATATAGACAACATAATTAACTCGGGGCTAATTACGATAAGTTATTAACATGATTGCGGAATATTGCTTCAACCATGCAGACGTACGATGGGCGTCCAGCGGACTTTATTGATGGGACCACAGTAAACGTCCATGCACAAACGTAGCTCGGACGTCCGTCGGACAAAATTGAACGGACGTTCACGTTTCCCAGAAAAATACATCCGAAGTTCATCCGCCAGACATCGAGCGCGGGACTTGGACGTTCGGCTGTAAAACGGACATCCTACGGATATCTGTGGTCCAGTGGGCACTGTCAACCAAACCGCAAAATTTGAATGACAGTGTATTCAAATCAAATCGGCCTACAACAAGGAAGTGGCGTAGCCAAGGGGAGGCTGATTGAGCTTCAGATATCTGCCGTGATCTGTTATACCTTGAACATCGCCTTTTGACAAAGGCACATATCTTTCCAACGTGCCGCTATTAGAAACATTCACGCCCCAATGCCCGTCCGACGCCTTACAGAGAACAAAGCCCGCCAGTCAAGATGATGGCGGAGCCCCTCGGGCACGGCCGCTTGATCTTGCGTCCCTGCTTCGGGTAACGAAGAGGGGAACAGCGCAAAAACGGGTGCTGCACAGGACAAAGGAAAAAGGACAACCACAAGCGCTGACTTGCAAGTGAATTTTTATTTTTCGGCATGTCGCATATATACGTTGACAGTCAAAGACAAAAGAAAAAAAATTAAAGCCGTTTCACTCAACGTGAAACGGCTACAATGACTTGCTTCGGCGGCGAGCGAGTGACCCAAAATGGCGGCGCCAGAGTATACGTGTCTCCACCCTGTATGGCGGAAGCGTGAATCAAGGCATTCTAGGCTACAGAGCAGTCGGTTCCTGTGATATCATTGCAGACCACGAAAACACACAATTAAGCGGGAAAATCAAAATTTTAACTTGAGTTGATTAATTTCTCAGTGAATAAAGCATCGTTTATATCTGGACAAGCACTGGGGGCACTATAAAACACGAAATCTTCCGAATAAAACAAACTTGAATTTTGACTTCATGGCTCCTTTAAAATGCGCCACAGACCACACACCCTCTCGGGTACGCGACGGGTCCGCGACGATCCCACCACACTAGAAGCAATCACCGAGTACGCCCTTGAAAACGGACTCTACAAATTAGTGTAACGGCCTGGTAGACTTCCCCGTTCTACCTACAATGTGAACTGACTGCAGCGTGCACTGTTTTCAGTGTGAACCGCGTTGTCTACAGTGTGAACTGTAGAAGATGTAGAAACTTTGTAATCATCATCGCGGCACCGATGCGAATATCATCATCGGTGCCCGTAATCTCTAGCTCGAGCTGCTTCATCTTTCTCCATCCGTCATGTTGTAAATAGAACACCATCGCATCATCGGGACGTCGCGGCTATTGGTCTCTCCTTTTATTCGATATTTTGGTGTGTACATTTAAGTGTGAGCTGTGCATTTTAGTGCCACTGACTGACTTTTATGTGTTCATTTTGTGATTAGGGCGCCAAGACTGCAACAGTGTTTATTGTGCGAGTTGTGACCTTCCCCCTTTCCCCTCATCCTTGCTCCCCCCAGGGCCCCATGGCCTCTCGTCTAATAAAGTTTTTCACTCACTCCCTCTCAAGAGCACCAGCCAGCCCTCCCCCTCCCCCCACCCCCTCACCTGGGTCTGCTATGACTAATATAGTCTAAAATGTTTTCTCTGTTACACAAAGAAAGTTTTGAGCAATCTTCAGCATTACTTGAGTAACCAAAATGACCGAGGAAGTATCACCGTACACAAGATTTTTAGCCAATCTCGCATGACTTAGCTAAGTATAGCCTGAAACTAGTGACTCTAACTGAAACCGTGCTTCAGTTTGAACATCACAGTCTCTGTCAACCAAGAGTATGCATTACCTGTGCCATTGTAGTGCGTTTCATGCTTAAATACTGCATTTTGTAGCACAAAAGTATGCCGGGCCATGCAATCACGCATGTTTTCTTTGTGCACAGCGGAGAACCTAGCGCTGACTCGTTTCGAGCATCGACCCACGCCCAAAGCTCTAACTTACTCTGCACAACAACCAAATACTTCCTGTTTTTTTAGTGGACCGAGAAGCTGCCGAAGATACCAATCATCAACCATCATCATCGGTAATTACCGCATCAGTGCGTGTGAGGTGCGGATGCGTCCCTGTCGGCGTGGTTACGCTCGCTGTGAAGTCATTCGTGAGGCCAGAGATGAATCAAGAAAGGCGTGCCGCCGAGTCTGAATATGTTGTACAGTCCAAGGTACGCAGTGAGTTGCGGATTCGTAATGGGTCTAGACTGTCGCCACGGCGGCGGAGGTAGGGGACGAGGGATTGACAGTTCCTAGCGCGCACTCTGTTGACAAAGGCGGTCTTTCCGGCGGCCTTTGGCATAATTTGGGCGCGCGTCCACGCCGAGAGGCCGCCCGAGGGTCGATGGCCAGCGCTCTCTGAGGTGCTTTTAGTTGGTCGGTTTTATTCTGTGTTGTGCTTGTGTCTTGGTGAATACCTTGGAGTTTATGAGTAAGAGTGAGCGCGGATCAAGTTATCATTTGTGCACAAACATTTGGTGTTTGTCGTCGTGGCCCATCATAGGCCTAGAGTGCGTTGGCTAGTATACGCCCTCCTCACAAGCTGTCGGGACACGCCCTCGGAGGCGTGGTTTTTGCGTAATGAAACTGAAGTGTTTGGTGTTTGGGGGTCGATCCAGACACGGCCGGGCTAGAGCGGCGGCGCGCGCTGTGTTGACCAACGCGCGCACGCCGCCGCTCTAGCCCGGCCGTTATTCAGAGCATCTGGAGGCGACGGTCAGTCGACCGAGCGACACCGAACGAGGAGTCCCTCGTGAATCAAATATGCTTAGCTAAGCTCATTTAAGTATGTTTTTGTTTTCTTGTAAATTGTGCATATACGTTAATTAGTATATTTTGCATAGTGACCAAATGTCCTCGTCCGTAGATTAAAAAGAGTTAAGCTCAGGGTGCAGTGAACTAGAATACTCAGGGCCTCCACAGTCATTGCGTGTTTTATTGCCGGACAGAACATGCTACCGTAGCGGCATGCCAAGGCCAGTCGCTGCAATGCTACGCACGGCCTGGCACGGACCGGCGTCGCTCGAAACAAGCCAAAGATGCGGCGCAGTTCGACGGGGGGCGCCACTTGTAAAAATTCAGTAGCGCCTGCATACCAGCGCGCGGGGCACGGGCAGGATAATTTTCTACGAGTAGAACGAAATGTCTTTCGTAAAGGGTGGGGAGACAAGCAGGCGCTCTCTCAGAATGTATTTACAGCATATATCTGAAGAGGATAATTAGGAAGCTTTAGTCATGAATGCGAATAAACTAATATCTGAGCGAGATGAGATTTGCGAGCGGTATTGTTGTGACAGAAGAACCGACAGACGTCAGTGGCGGGCGTCCACAAATATATTTTTACATGATTTGCTCGGCTAGACAGGAACGAGACAGCGTGCGGTTTAGGTGGCGATAGAGTCAATCCACGCAAAGCGCGCGGCTCCGGCTTACGTACTGCGCATGCGCTCTCGCGCCTCCGCAAGTTCCTTGCGTGTGCAGAGCTGCTGCGTGCGCTCAACTAAAACTGTCTAGTGTCGAAGTATGCAGACCTGCGGTGGTAGACGTAGACCGTACCTCCACGTTCCTTGATGACAGGGATTTACGCAGAATTTCGATTTGGGGGGGGGGTCGTATAAATCCCTAGGCAGGGTGCTTGTGGTTGTGGAATCTTTTTTGGGGGGTGTCGAAGTCCTTCTGGGGAGGTGTTGGGGGGGGTGTTAGGGGGGGTGTATAAATCCCTGCTTGATGACCAGCACTTGAGCACCGTGAACGAAAGGGGGCTTAGAGGAGGGCGGACTTCGTCGTGGCGAACAAAAACGTGCGTGCCGCTCTGAAGGTCGGGGTGGACGTTGACACGCCGAGGAGGCTCCCGTTGTTGAGGGGGAACTACATGACACACAGCGCTGCGTAAGCTGGAGGCGTACTCAGAAACGTTTACAGTACTGGTACGCGGGGGGTCAGGGCCTCGAAGAGGAGTGCCAAACGTAATCTCGGCAGCGCTGGAGGAAGAACCATCGCAAGAGCGATGCACACGCCTAGCATAACGAAAGGAAGGCGCTCGATCCATAGTTCAGGAAAAGCTGAAGCCATGAGGGAAGCCGCTTGGTACGTCGTCGTCTTGGTGTGACCTCGAGGAGTGCATATCGAGAGGACGTAGGGAATATGACTTGTGAGATGAACCATGGAAAAATTAAGAAGATATAGGCACAATAAAATCATCAGTTTTTTTTAGACATTGCAATTACCCGTTTCTAAAGATATGATACAACGGGCCCGCAGAATTTGAGTGTTTTCGGATGTGAAGGAAATGCCAATGCCTGTAAAATATTCCCTCGTTCAAGTTGAAGCAGATGGTATTGCTCTATGGCGCGAAACTGTAGAATGAAAGTGTAAGCATCAGTGAAGATTATTCCCTCTCTGCGCTTCAGTGAAAAAAAAAAACTCGTGGAATTTGGTAAAATGAGCAAGAGCGCACTCGAGCCGCCGTACAAAACACTTCACATGAACAACATATGCTATGGGGACAGCCATGCCGATAATAGTGTATATGAACATATTTGCACCTCCGCACAGCGTATATACGGCGGCTCCCGAGGAACGATAAAAATCAGGTAATGCGTAACGAAAACAGCTCTCTTTTCTTTTTCAGAATATAAGAGGTGTTGCACCAAAACGCGACGATCTGAACTCTGTCATCGATTCGTGGGATGTTGTAATTCTATCAGAAAGTTAGCAGCAAAATTTTTTATGTTCGTCGTAGTGACCGATGACAGAGGTGTTGCGGAGGCGTTTTGATTGCAGCTGCGGGCAAGTTCAGTTCTCTTGTTGTTCATACTGCTAGTTATTCAGAAATTCTTTGGGGTTGAAATATACATGCACTTTAGGAGACACATTTTGGGTGCACCGTCATCCACTCCGACGTTTATAAATTCACTCCACGACGTCCTCAATAACTTTGCCATACGCTTTCCTAATGTTCCCATCAGTTTAGTTGGCGATCTCCGGTATTGTTTTGCCTAACGCAGCTCCCCAACTTAGCACTTTTTCGAGTGAGTGCGAAAGCTTCTTGGTTTGCCGATTTTAATCCCTGTCACCTTGTCACTGAACCAACCCGCATTACACCGACGTCCAGGAGCGTAGCCAGAATTTTTTTTCCGGGGGTAAGGGCTAAAGTTGTTCTCAAGCCCCCCCCCCCCCCCCCCCCCCCCGACAAAAAACGCGGTAAAAACGCGCCCTTAAACGCTATGAAGACAAAATACTTGTTTGATTCACTAAACAGACTGTATTGTCCCGATAAGAATGATACCAATTTTATCGCAGACTTCCAAGGAATAATTCAGACATTAAATAAAACACACGAAGCAGCGGCGACTCCCCACCCACTTTGCGGCAATTTCTCTATGACGTCACAGGGTCTTGTTGGTACAATTGGCGCCCAAGGACCCAAGCCACCACCAAAAAACATGATCGCGCAATTGTTGAAGGGACTCTAGTTTCATTGATCCTATCATTTAAATTCAAACGTGCAGTTAGCACACTCAGAACATACGTTTTAGGGCTGGCCTGAACTACATCACTCCAGCCGATATTACGTCACTGCAGCCAGAAATTTGGAAATTTTTTATATTTGCTGCATTGCTCCGGTTGAAAAGCGTCCTCCGTGACTGGAATGGAGCTGGGTGAGTTACCGAAGGCTAGTTCTTTGAAATTCAACAAGGTTGTATTTTGTCTTCAAATGGCCCCTTAAGGTCTGTCTCACGATATTGGTGTTGATTATAATGGTATTGCAGTGACAGGTGAAGTTGTAAGCTGGGAAAATATCGGAAGACCGCGTGGTTCAACTTTGCTCCCGTGATTCGGGACGTATACTGCACGCACGGACACCTTGTGCGGGCATTGCATTCACAGTTCCATGTGATTACTTGCTTTATTTAAACGTGTGCAGTATGGTGTGTGTGACATCCACAATAAAATGACGTAGGCCGTAAGATTGAGATCTCTTTTATTTAGTTGCGCTTGTCCAAAATGCAGAAGAAAATGTTTTTGCTTTTAAGCATTCTACGCCCGTACATCAGCTTCTAGTGTAAGGCCAATGGCGCTTATTTTGTGCAGTCACCATCGAATCTATGAACTTACTTTATGTGTAGCGCAGGTCTTATCTTAAAAAAACGACATGCTATGAATTATGCATACCAGAAGCGTTATTTCACTAGCAATAATTTCAGCGAATACCAACCCTAAACACGCAGCCACCACGCACAAGAACTGCGCTGTTAACGGAGAAAATTACACGAACATGGTAGGATTAGCCCTCACGAAAAGCGGAATAATTCACCCTTCGGTATTGTCAAGCCATGTCAGTTGAAATTTCCGCTTCTGTTTTGATTCTGTGACGCAGTCCACCTCGTAGCTTCTATAAGGACTCCGGGCAGACATGAGAAGCTGGTGCGTTGTTTAACATCGTCATTCTGGTCGACATTTCGGTACAGCCCAAATGCCGAATCTGTTGTAATGAGCTCCCCCTTGGTGTTTTAAAATGCTTGCCGTATTCTCTGTCAAGTTTTCAATGCTTCGTGCATATATTCCCTATAGTCTACCTGAAGGCGTGTACTATCCAGTAACTTTTCCGGGGCGGCCGCCCCCTTTAGTTGTAGGTACCACTCCTGGATAAGGTACAGCAAGTTACTGCGAAGTTCACTATTCAATGCTGTATCGAACTTTAAATTTAGCAAAACAAGTAATAACGCAAAGACGGCGTTGTCTGACCATACTCTTGCGGTTAGGCATGTTATATGCAAGTTGGGCAAAATCTTGCTGCGTTTGGAATTTTGTCGCCAGATCTGAGGAAGGAATTATGATGAGGTTTCAAACATTAATTCTGGTTTCAAACCTTAATGAAAGGGCGTACTTTTTAGCGGACGCGTGCGCTGCTATCATTAATTCGAGTACAAAAACGATAACACAGCATGGTCGGGAATGTATGGGACGCATAGCAATTCTGTAGTTTTCTTAAGCAACTCTGAAAATGGAAATTATTTGGGAAGCTCCTTGGTCAACCAGAAAGCTGGGAGCTAGCACTTGAAGGTTGTACAGGGAAGTTGCACATGACCTTCAGGCTTGGGTCGATGCTCGAAACAAGTCAGCATTTTGTTGCCCTCAGTGCAGCAAAAAAACATGCATAATTGCGTGGCCCGCGTACATAAATGCTACAGACCACCGTGCTCCAGCATGAAACGGACAGTAATGGTACAGTTCAAGTACTCGCTTGGTTGACAGCGACCGCGATGTTCAAACTGAAGCATGGTTTCCGGTTACGACATCATAGATTGGCTAAAAATTGCAAAGTTGTTTACAGTGTTAATTCCTCGGTGATTTTGGTTAATTAATGCGGACTGTTGCTCAAAATTTCCTTCATGCCACATTTTAGGATCTGTAACAGTAGTAAATCCAGGCAGAATCACATCAGCGCGCACCCTTATGGGGGGGGCGGGGGGAGGGGGGCGGGGGGAGGGCGGAAGTGCGCTGGTGTTCTTGAGAGGGCCTGTAGTCTGTAGCCTGTTTTTTTTAAATTACGACATTCGTTCATCATGCCAAATCAATTGAGCATTGAAAGAGCGATACTCTTGGGCCCACAAAACGAAAAAAAGGCCAGAAAGAGGTAAAAAAAATTCTACCAGAAAGCCACGTTCATTTCTTCGCCACCAGTACGAAGGTCCTTCACTTGCGCTCACTGCTACGATGATTTTAAAATGGGGTGTAGAAGTGACAAAGGTCGGGATAATGGGCACACCATGCGATAGCGGCTACCTTACATAGAGTTGCGTGCCTCTAAATGAAGCAAACTACTAAAACTGGTACGAGAACAAATATATTTCTAACTCTTCATGGACAGCGGTAACTCTTCATGTCCTTTAAGGGGCACTTACACAAAAATTTTGCATCTTGTTTTTTTTTTTTTGTTGCGATAAGTAGCTAGTGACCTACTTATAACCTGTACAAACCTCATTTGCTCCAGCGTGCGACGGTTGTTTAATTAGAGGCATTTTCAATGCGGCCAGTCAGCGGTTTCAGCGAGTGCCGCGAAACGATGGATTTTGTGGATTTTGTGTGAACAAAGCTGACCACGTGACCGTCGGAGGGATATCACAGAGCAGAGCCGCCGTAGCACTGTCGAATCCGCATCGACGGCAGTTTCTGCGAATGCCCGCACGTACTGATCTCGTGAGGCGCTTAATTAAAAAGCGACCGTGGATGTGACGCAGGCGCTGCGAGTGCAAATGCTACCGCGGCTAAAGAACGACGCGCGACGCTCGAGACGGTGGGTGGCAAGACGCGCGCTGGGAGCAGCCGGCCGGTCTGCCTACAGGTCCGCCTACAGATGTGTTCGGCTTAGCACTGCGGCGCATATTCGAGTGCCGCTCTCGTAAGCGGTGCAGATGACAATTTTTAATGCAACCCGCCATCGCATCATTAACTCCTTTCTCATCTAAGCCACCATGGTCGGGACTTGGGGACAATTTCGTGCAGCGGTAACAAGCTCTCACTCGAGCTACCTGCGCCAACCTGGGCCACTTCCTGGGACCCGTCTGGGACCTGGGACCCGTCTGTGCCTGCGCGCGCGGAAGGGCGAGGAAGCGCGGACACGGCGAAGGCAGGCCAGCGGAACTAATCCCCCTACCATGACGAATGCCTGAGTGCCCAGACGGGTCCCGGTCAACGGAACGGACGGACTGCTAAAACTCTCTATTGTCGCGGCCGCCGTCTGCCTATGGCAGGGCTGGTGACCTTCGTGCATTAACGTTTAGGATAAAGTCTGGAACTCGCTCGGCGAGCCCCAGCATGCCCTTTTTGTCAGCTCGCTGTTCCCCAGTTTTCTAGGTTAGTGAAAATAGCGAAGGGCAAGTACCGGTGAGAGCGCATGACTTCGACAGTTTGAGAGGAGAAGAGGAGGAGGCTGCGTCAATATCTACCTTCTTTCCTATTTTTTTTAATTACGAGAGATTCGACGGACGTACGAAATGACAGCCACTTTGCCTTTTTCTACGCGCCTCACCTCTTGTTGCCGTGAAACAGTTATACAAGGTTTCCTCAACTCACGTTATTCTCTCAGCCGGGTAACCGCCTCGCCTTAGCCGCTGCGTTTGCTGCTGACAGCCTTAATTTATTGCACGAACACACCGTTTGTTCAGAGAGTTCATCAGGCAACGGTGTACAATGTCTCTCTTCAACGCCTCGGTATGCGCCAAAGAAAACGGTATAGCAGCGGCTTTTTATTGCGTGGCTCGTACATCAATTAAAGGTGTACTGTGGATCACCCAAAAACCTAATCTCGGAATACTCAGGAACTTCATGGGTCAAAACTTAGGGAGCCAGAAACCTCCAAAAGACGGCCAGTGTGTCGTGCACTCGCTGCAAAAAGTTTTCATTAGTGCATTGAAGTACAATAAAATAATCCTGAAGATTTTTGAGATTCTAGATTCAGGCCTGCAGCTTTGTGGCTGCCAGCGGGTCAAAATACACCTGCAACAGCTTACTGAAGACAAGAGCTATGCATGAGCCAATGAAAACGCCTTGTTTTTGAATCAGGTACTGATTGTTACATCCGACAACGGCAGGTGTTAGGTAGAAGCGAAGGAGTGCATAAACCCTGCAATGCTGACTCTAGTCTCATTTTTAATGCAATGACCGCAAATATGTTAAACGCTTTTTCAACAGAAAACGGAGGAGCTTCGTGCGGCAGATATCGATTTCCCTGTTGTCTTCCTTTTCCAAAGTCTTCGAGAAAGTCATGCATCGTTACTTTCCAGCAGCATTGCGTCGATTAATCCACTCCAACCACCACGGCTTCATGCCCGGAAGGTCAGTAGAATCAAATCGCGCATGCTTTCTAAACGACGTCGGCCCTCCAGTGCTATTTCGTCTACCGGTAGATACAGTATATTTCGACTGTAGAAGGCCTTCGGCGGTGTTAACCATGACTTACTGCTTCGAAAATTGTCCGCATACGGCCTATCCAGTGAGTTCTGTCATTGGTTCGGCAGTTATTTAAAAGGCAGGTCCAATTGCGTCTGTTGTGAAGGCGTCACCTCCCGGCCTTTCGCGATGATGTCAGGGGTACCTCAGGGTTCGACACTGGGTCCTCTTCTCTTTAAAATTTTTGTTAATGACATCCACCCCGTTATTAGGCCCTCTTCGCTCTCTCAATATGCCAATTAAATGAAGCTCTATCGCGCGGTTTCTTCACCGGACGATCGCGCTCATGCTGCAAACTGATATCAACGCAGTTTCGGCATGGTGTGACAGCAACTATTTGAAGCTCAATCTCTCCAAAACTATCGTGATAACATATACTCTAAGGCTGCCCCGCTCATTTTCCCATACTCTCTGCTTGGTGTACCCGTAAAACGCGCTACTGTAGTGCGTGATTTGGGTGTATTTATGGGCGTAAAACTACTTTTCAACTCACACGTGAACCACTTGACCAACTCTTGTCTCCGAACGCTTGGCGTGATTTCCTAGGCCACCAGAGAATTCACCGACCGATCACGCTTTGTTTCCCTCTACCGCGCCCTACTTTTACCGAAGCTGGACTTTGCCAGTGACATTTGGAATTGTCGAAGCCCTTCGTCGTCTTTTCGCCTAGAAGGGATCCAGAAGCGCTTCACTAAAACCGTATTTTATCGTTACTCACCAGTGAGCCATTATCTGCACGGTGGGCTTCTCAGGCTCCTGAATATTAATGAACTATGTATTAGGCGTTACAGGCGTGACCTGGTTATAATAAGCTGCATTCATTCCAAGTTTGACTGCCCTTACCTTGTAAGCTTTGTTCACCTGCGAGTGCCAAGCAAACCACTGCGGCCGAATTGCTGCTTTTATGTTGACAGAACACTGCGCCTGGCACCAGCTAACCGATGCCAACATGCCTATAATAGTCTGTTAATATCTTTGATTGACATTTTTTTGCGATTGCTTGGTTCTTTTCAAACGTTTCTTGAAAAATTTGACATTTTGAATGCACATGTTGTATAGGTCGCACATGCACACTGTGTTCTGCGTTAAAAGCTCCACCTTGCTTATGCTTGTTTGTGTTGATTAGGGCATCCTCTTCACATGACCTCCGAGCTCTCGTTGTTCAGAAAATGTTTTCGCTTCTTTGATCACTCTCCTTCTCTATATATAGCTACACATTTATTTTTACCCATTTCTGATTTATTTCCCTTCCTATATGTTGTTTTTTGTATGCCTTATATTGTATTGTATGCCTTGGGCTGTTGGTGAGCACTTCAAATAAAAATAAATAAATAAACATACAAATTGACATTTATTAATAAAAATTTCTACACACCATTCACCCGTTGCTGTTTTCATCATACAAAACGCACCTCATCACAGTTGTCCTCTGACACTTTGCAAGTCTTAGATTTCCAACTACAGCGCTTGACCTCGCGCGTCGGAACGCGCAATTCGTATGAAAAACCTATCATAACCAACGAACGAGGGGAGAGCAGCGAGAGATTGCGGAAGTCCCACGGTCAGGCAAGTGCAACAGCCTGTGTCCGAAAAGGTCAACGACTCCACATCCAACCTGCTCCGCCCGTCCACAGCAAAATAGTAATTCGGGAAGCAAGCACATTCGCACGAAAACTACAAAGCACGCGTCTTCGTCTGCGCACACAGAGACACACACCAACAAAACTTAGGAAAACAAGGTCTGAAGGTGCTGAAAAAAATGCGCTCCACAACAGGAGCTCCTCTTTGCCCGGCCCTCGTTCCGCCCTCTACTTTGTGATGCACGACGATGGTGGACGTAGAAAAAAATATTGGGTGAAAAAAAAAGGCACCGACCGGCACGGAAGGACAGGGAGGAATCAAGCATGGCCAACGGACAGCCGACACGAACAGAGCGACCGGTGCGGTCGCTGACCTCTCCCGCCGCCGCCGCCGCCACCGGGGAACGGAAGGGAAGGCAGCAGCCCCGCGGCCGCCGGTCAACAAGGCCCGTAAGAGAAGGAGAGGGAGAGGCGGAGAAAGAGAAAAATGAGGGGAAGGGGAACACAGGAGGGGAGTCATCTGGCAATCCCTTTAAGCCCCAGAAACACCCCCAAGACGACAATGCCTGCGACCGCTCTTTTTTTTCCGCCACTGGTGTGACGTGACGCGTCTTCAGTTGCTGGTCACTGAGGAACACATGGACGTGGACGTGGGCGTGGGCATGTAATGGACGTGGGCAGGGCATGTAATGCGAAGGCAAGATAACCGCTGGTCATTAAGGATAACCGATTGGATCTCTAGAGAAGGCAAGCGTTGCAGGGGGCGGCAGAAAGTTAGATGGGCAGATGAGATCAAGAAGTTGCGGGGATAAATTGGTCACAGTTGGCACAGGACCGAGGTAATTGGAGAATAATGGGAGAGGCCTTTGCCCTGCAGTGGGCGTAGATAGGCTGGTGATGATGATGATGATGATGATGAGGAGGAGGAGGAGGAGGAGGAGGAGGAACACACAGAAACGAAACCATTAGCGACCACGCACGCTCTCGGCCGGACTCGACTCTCCTCCTCCCGCGCTCGGAAAGGGAGTCGAGTCCGGCCGTGGCACGCTGCTGCGACGTTGACCTCGCGCACCCAGGTGGCGTTCGAACCCCGTCTGGTGTTGGGGCAAGTGCAACGGACCCTGGGGCAGTAACCGACGGCGGTCTGTGTTTACGGACACGCTCGGAAGAAACGCCTCGTCGCCGGTCGGGAAACGGCCTTGACATAGCAGCAACGTCTGGGGTGGGGTCGACGAACGGACGCGCCGGCAGCTTCCCCTCTCACCTTGGGCGTGTAGCGGAACCCGGCACCAACTGACCGCGGAGGGTGGGAGCGGGCAGATAAATAGGGACAGAAGGTATGACAAGTCGGAGGAAAAAAAAAAAAAAAAACTTGGAGCAGTTGGGCTGAACAGAAAAAAATGATCCGTCGCTGCTCTGGAAAGAAGAAGAAAAAACAATTTGAAAACGGGACCGGGTTGAGCAGAAATGAGATGTATATCCGCGACGCGGGTTAGAAAAAAAAGAAAGGAGTGGAAGATGTTTGAAGGACGTCTCCCTGGCGCTCATCGAAACGAGCAATAAATGGATGGGGGAAAGGGAGGGTGGGAGGAAACGAGGAAGCGACGGGTCGGTGGAGGCGGATGTGAACCCGTTGTCGGAAACCGCCGAGAAAGGTCAGAGGTCAAGGGACGCCCGGCTATGACTGATGGTGGCGGAGAGCTGCCCCGATGTCTCCAGACGGCATGGCTCACCGGAATGCCCACTGGTCGTCTGCAATGCAGCCGGTCAACGAACGGAAGCTGGGAATGTAATCGGGCTCCCCGCACGGAGTTCTCAGGGGTGTCGAATCTCAACATCCACAACCACCGCGCCGCGTTGGAAATGTTTTTTTTTCTGTGTTATTTATGCAATTCCCGAGGTGCAACACGTTTAGGGAGAATTACCTCCCCTTGAAAGTTCAAAGCACTTAGGACACATGTGTACAAGAATAAAAACTCGCGACCCCCCTTTTCGGGGTGGCATTTAGCGAAGGATCATTTACTTAGATTCGTGGGGGAACAAAAAAATTGAGAAGATATCCCGGTAAATATGGTTGCTCATATTATGTGCAGCTTTGCCGCTAATGGCAGTCCTTTCAACAGTTATTACTCTGTAGGTTTTTAGCGAAATGGAAAGTTTTTTTGCTTAGCTAATGTTGGGGTGAAAACTTGCTTTGTGCGGAGTTTCAAGTCTCGCACGTAGCGCGACTAAGTTCCTGAGCCATGGAAACTATCCCATAGAAATGCATGGGGAGTAAGATTTGACCGCGAATCACGCAAAAATGTTCAGAATCCCGGGAAATTATTTCAGTGTTTTCATCTTCACGTTGACTTCTTGCTTTACGCCAAATATCACCTTTCTGAAGTGGTTTTGCTAGGTTCCTGGGAGGTAGGAATTTTGAGCATAGAAAGCTCGGTATGATTCGTGAAATATTTGCCTCGCCTCAAGTAAAGTGAATCTGAGTGCTACGACTAACAGTAATTCACTTCCGACAGCGTCGTGAGCCGGAGCGCGCTTTGTGGGTACACCCAGAGAATGCGGTGTCCACATAGAGGGTCTAGGCCCACTTGTCACAAGGCCACTCGTCACAAGGTAACTCGTCATAGGCCAACTCGTCACAGGTAAACTGCTCAGAAGTGCCAACTTGTCATAAGGCATTTCGTACGAGAAATTCTCCTGTTACCGGAATATTCGTCACAGGGAAAACAGGCATTAAGAGGTTGTTTTGGAATGCCAAAGTGGTGTTTCCGCCTGCTATGCGTATCCTTTATAAAAAGGCGAGTCTGTACCAGTTCCTTGCGGAGGAAGTTAGGTAAGTATACCGTCACACCTCATTAATTAAATAAAAATGATAATTGTATTCAAATTTCTATTACAAGACACGCAGCAAAGTAAACAAAGTGGTACAAATAACGCAGTGATCAGGTGTGCAGGAAATAAAAAATGCTGTTTAATCTACTCGCTTTGTATTGTTGTACTATTTGAACTATTGTCGTGTTGCCATGCTCTGTCCTTGACACCTTATGTATGCGTCCTCAAGGCTGGGTTCTGTCGTTCTTCACTACATTAGTTTTGAAGCGGACGTTCCGGGAAATATTCCGAAGCGTGTTGACTGGGACTCCGCTGTAGTGATCAGCCAGGTTTCTTGCGATGCAACCGTTTACGTCTTGGTACTTGCATGCTAGGTGGGGAGGGGGGGGGGGGGGGGGGGGGCACCGTAATACGATATGGTTTAGAGGAGCTGCTTTATAAAACGAGAGGTTCCGAATTCCTCTGCAACCATGACACCCCCTTCGTAGTAGCTGCAGAGGCAGTGACTGTGTCTGCACCATTTATTTATTTATTTATTTATTTATTTATTTATTTATTTATTACCCACAGCGCCACGAAGGCATTACAGCGGGGGGGTTACAAGCCAAAAAGAAAGAATGAAAAATACAGCAGACATCAAATCGCAACAAAAAGAGGCAATCACTCAACTCGAATATGGCACTGTGAAAATTGAAAAGAATATAGGTACATTTAATTCAGTACTACACACGTTGAAAACGGAACAAAATGCGCATTTCCCTGCGCAGTTTTATACCACAAAACAGCATGAAAACCCATTTTCGCTTACGAAGGTCAACGGTTAACAAAGAAAAACGCACATTGAACATAGTAAGCAGCAATCTCGTCCTAGATTATAGATACGGGTGTTGTTCAAGCTTTTCAAAGTTTGAGCTTTGCCCACTGCAGGGCAAAGGCATCTCCCATTAATCTCCAATTATCCCGGTCCTGTGCTAACTGCGACCAATTTATCCCCGCAAGCAGCTTCTTGATCTCATCTGTCCATCTAACTTTCTGCCATCCCCTGCCACGCTTGCCTTCTCTATAGGGATCCACTCTGTTACCCTTAATGACCAACGGTTATCTTTCCTTCGCATTACATGCCCTGCCCACGAACATTTCTTCTTAATTTTTACTAATATGTCCTTAACCCGCGTTTGTTCCATGACCCACTCCGCTCTCTTATTGTCCCTTAATGTTACTACCATCATCTTCCGTTCCATTGCTCGCTGAGTCGTCCTCAATGTAAGTTGAATTCTCTTAGTGAGCCTCCAAGTTTCTGCCCCGTAGGTGAGTACCGGTAAGATGCAGGAGTCATACAGTTTGTTCTTCAGGGACAATGGTAGGCTGCCATTCATTATCTGAGAATGCCTGCCGAATGCACTCCACCCCGTTCTTATCCTTCTAAGTATCTCTGCCTCATGGTTGGGATCCGGGGTCACAACTTGGCCTAAGTAGATATATTCGCTTACTACTTCATCTGCCTCGCCACCTATCTCAAACCGCTGTGCTGTCCCGAGGTTTTTGATCATTACTTTACACTTTAGTTTTCCCCATATTAATTTTCAGGCCCATGGTTCTACTCTGTCCAGTGCGGAAAGCATGCTTTGCAATTCGTCCCCCGAGTTACTTAGCAAGGCAACGTCATCAGCAAATCTGAGGTTACTGAGGTATTCTCCATTAACCCTTACTCCCACCTGTTCCAATCCAATGTTCTGAATACTTCTTGTAAACATGCTGTGAATAACATCGGAGAGATTGTGTCTTTTTGTCTGACGCCCTTCCTTATAGGTATTGCACTGCTCTCCTTATGGAGGATGATGGTAGCTGTGGACCCATTGGAAATATCCTCTAGTATTCTCACATAATGCTTATCTAACAACTGGTTCCGTAATGTCTGAATGACTGCTGAGGTTTCTACCGAGTCAAATGCTTTCTCATAGTCTGTCAGGGCTATATATAGGGGTTCAGTATACTCAGCGCACTTCTCTATCACCTGATTGATCCTGTGAATATGGACCATTGTTGAATAACCTTTACGGAACCCTGCTTGTTCTTTAGGTTGACTGAAATCTAAGGTGGCAGAAATTCTGTGAGCGATTACCTTGGTAAGTACCTTGTAGACGACTGACAGTAAGCTGATCGGCTTTAATTTTTCAAGTGCTTCATGTCGCCTTTCTTATGGATTAGGATGATGTTCGCGGTCTTCCAAGATTGCGCTACACTCGCGGTCATTAGGCATTGCGTGTACAGGTTTGCCAGTTTTACTAGTACAATTTGCCCGCCGTCCTTCAAGAGTTCTGATGTTGTCTGATCTTCACCAGGTGCTTTGCCCACTTTCATTTCTTTCAAAGCCTTCCTTACTTCTTAAGTCGTTACTGGTGGGATGTCTATCTACTCTGAACTACTTTCTTTTTCTTCATTATCATGGATGTCCCGGCTAGTGTACAGATCTCTATAGAATTCCTCGGCTACTATGGCTACACTATCCCTTTTTGTGATGACATTGCCTCGCTTGTCTTTAAGTGCATACAATTTGATTTCTCCCCACGCCTAGACGCCTCTTCACTGGTTTCAGGCTGCCCCCATTCTTGACAGCATATTCGATCCTCTGCATATTATACTTCCGTGTATCAGCTGTCTTGCGCTTATTGATTAACTTAGAAAGCTCCGCTAGTTCTGTTCTGTCAGCTGGGGTGGAGATGGTCATGCTTTGCCGTTTCCTAATTAGATCTTTCGCCTACTGGGAAAGTTTACCAGTATCCTGTCTAGCCATTGTGCCCCCGACTTCTACTGCACACTCCGTGATAGTGCGTGTAGGATTGTCGTTGGCTTCCTGTATCGTAAACTCTGCTTCCTCGGTAAGAGCTGAATATCGGTTCTGCAGCGTGATCCTGAGTGATTACTCTGTAGTTATTTAGCGAAATGTAGAATATTGTCGCGCAGCTAATATTGGGGGTGAAAACTTGCTTTGTGCAGTTTCGAGTTTAGCACGTTGCGCGACTAAACTCCATATCCATGGAAACTATCCCATACAAATGCAAGGGAAGTAAGCTTTGACAGCGAGTTACGCAAAAAAATTTCAGAATCCTGTAAAATGCTTCTAGAGCCTTTATCTCCAGATTGACTTCTTGCTTCATGTCAAATATCACTTTTCTGAAGTGGTTTTGCTAAGTTCCTTAGAGGTCGAAATTTTGGGAGAGAAAACTGGATGCTCAAGGAAATTGAGTTGTGGGGGTGTAATTGAGCCCGTGGTCTAGGAAGACCGCAAACTAAGATTCCATACCCTCGTGAGGGGTTTCCTCACGAGTAAAACGAAGCCCATTCATTTTTTGCGAGCTTTTCCAGGTGTCTCTGAAAGACATTTTGCGTGCATCTGGGCTCTCAAATGCCTTCAAATCGATAAGGTTTTCAGCGTACACCTTTGCGCCCTTCGACGGATCGCCCGAAGATTATCATATTCAGCGTCACCCACAGTAGATTCCTTTGGGAGCCGCGGGCTTTGCTGCACAACCTTCGCGCTTTCGTGATGCTATCGATGACGTCATTGTTGGATGAGAAAGTGGCAACGCTGTCTTCGACTGCGGTGGTGAAATTTTTCCAGCAGAATTGATAACGTGATTGCCCTTGCAACACATGTCAAGCAGGCAAATACTCGACGGCAAATAACCATCGCAGTCTTCATTGGCATAAAATCGGCGTCTGACTGTGTGCTCCACGGAGCTATCTGCACAGCAATAAGGTCTGCAGGGCGGGAGACATGTACGATCGGATCTGTTATTACCTATCTGGCAGAAGCATCTACATGCGCGTAGCAGACGATGACACATTCTCGCACAACGCAACCCGCGGTGTCCTTCAGGGCGGCATACTGAGCCCAACTCTTTTTAATCCTCGCGAGGCTTCAGAATCTCGCTATGCGAGGCCTTGAGATATTACCCGCTAAGTGCGCCGCAACGGCTTCCACTAAACGGGATATATTTAAGTACCATCTAACGGCCGCAGGCTTACCAGTACTATGCGTCGATCATAACAAGTTCCTGAGTGTCACCTTTGACCGCCACCTGACATGGACACCACCCGTCCGCAGCTTAAAAGAGAATGACACATCATTTGCGCGCATTGTGGGCATGGTGTCCAACAGCGCTGGTGGATGCCGCAATAGCTCTCTTTTAAGGCTGTATGACGCTCTCTGTGAAGGCCTCTTCCGCTACAGCCTTCCAGCACTGACCCCACTCTCCAAAGAGAAACTTAGAGGGCTAGATGGCCTACAGGCCAAAATACTACAAATCTATCTGTGGTTCCGAAGGCCACATCTGCTGTGAGAGCCATGACAGAAAGTAGACGTTTCCTGCTTCACGTTCACGGATGCGTTCACGTGTGTTCACGGATGTGTTCGTGTGTTCACGGAGGTGTTCGTGTGTTTACGGATGGATCAGTGACAGGTTTCTCTTCGGCGATTGGGATCAGGATGCCCTCGTCGCAAACCACCATTTTGACCCGCTTAGTCACAATAAATCGACATTGTCTACCGAGCTCGCTGGCCTGCAGGCTGCTTTTCACTATATATATATCTTAAAGCATCACTACCGAAAGATCGGTTGACATGGGAAACACACCTCCAAGCGACACAAAAGCGGCACAGCGTAGCACTTCAATGGCTCCCTGCTCAATGCGGAGTCGCCGGTAATGCTGAAGTTGATAATGCAGGCTCATCGGCCCGCATTGTCTTCGTTCCACTGCTGCCAATTCCTTATACAAGAAAGGATGCGCCAACCCTCGCATCCTCGGTTTCCTGGTGAACACAGCGGTGCAGCTGGACCGACACAAGACCTCAATATGCGCCTCTGCATCTAATTGGCCTTAAAGGCAGCTTCAAGATGCCTCCTGGGCTCAGCAAGCGTGAGGGCGCTGTACTACATCGCCTAAGTCTGAACGGGGTATACAGATGGCATTTCCTCTTCAAAATTCAGCAGGACTCTTGCCAAGACTGTTCAACATGTGACGTAAGAGAAGATATCGAACATGTCATCTGCATGTGCTCGAAATTCACACTGATAGGCAGGCTCTTCTAACATCTCTGTGTATGTCGCACAACGCACGCCTTGACCTCGCGGAAGCTTTGGGCCCTTGGTGGGACCCACCCCAGGCCTCACGGGATACCAAAGCTCTCTTGGTGTTCTTGCGGAGCACTGGCTCGGACGAAGTGTTGTGAATAACTTTACTGCCAAACTGTGTGTGTGCTTGAAAATTCGTACGAATCGCCTCGCTTTGTTTGTTCATTAAAAATGATAGTCTTTCTCGGGCTACTTAAACACCAAAATTTTGATCTGTCTGTCTGTCTGTCTGTCTGTCTGTTACTCGATTCAGCCACCCGGTTAAAGTGAAACTTAAGCTGCGCAATGGTCTTATATACCTACAGCCAAACCTGAATCCCCAAGTCCGGTGTCAATCTTCATAATTGTCAACATTGTTGTACATGAACAAAACATTACGTAAATGCGAGGCCAAAAATCAGTTCATAAGGGATATTTGCAGTGTTCCTTTATTGAAAGATTCATGGATGCTTGTTTTTTGCGATATCAAATGAAATACTACATCAACTGCGAAAAATCGTCGCCTGCTGTTGCCCGCGCCACTATAGCTCCTGGCGGAATTTTAAGAAAGCAAACGGCAACAGTAACAAAAGGTTCCACCAGATAGGTTCCACGTTGCGCTTGGAATGCACGTGGAGCAGGGCAACGTGGTTCTATAAACATTATAGTAGGGTGCCTCGAACCACGCTCGTTTCCACCGTACGGCAGCGCTGGCATCGAGGCAGCCGACTCGGAGCAGTGGAGCGCGGTAAATTTAAATTGAATTGAGCAAACCGCTTGGGTGTTATCTTGAGAGGAACGGGACGGGATAGGAACGGCATGATAGGTGAGCGGGAAAGAAAAGGGAGGCCTTTACATAGCAGGGGCGCCAATCGACTATCGTCTTTCGTCGGCATTTGCAACGAAATGATTAAATACGCGGCCATGTATTTATTTATTTATTTATTTATTTATTTATTTATTTATTTTGATTCACACGCTTTCATGTATCTCTTTCCTCGTATGAAGTTGCAAGCTAAGCGAAATGGCTCGGCTAACCTCGCTTTCACCATTAAATATATTTTCTCTCTCTCTAGGCTAGATTATCTTTAAAATAGGTGGCGCTGTTGCTGTTAACCGGGCACTTTCTCCCCTAGCCATTGTGACGTCAGGGAGGCGTATTCACGTAATTGGCAGCCGCTGACCAAGGGCACTGCTAAAAATCTCAACTTCGATATTTAGTGGTGCTTCCAGTCTTGTTTGAAGATACCGCTAGAACTGTAGCACAGAGTTGACGCTAACAAATCTGCTTTCCCGTATTACGTCCCTGCTCACAATGGGTAGAGTGAAACTCGAATGTTTATATTCAATACGTGTTATCTTTTTTCTTGTGTGTGAAAACAAAGTTCTGCGGGGCATGCAGAGCAAGTAACAAAAGCGTAGTTCTTTCAAATAAAACAAAGTGGCGGATATTTTGTTACCATGCTAAATTTTGCGCCCAAGCGCGTGTAAGTAGACGCAGCAGATTAATAACGCCGACCACGAACTTATGCGGCTTCAGTATGAAGCTGCCTTTCACGTCGAGCAAATAAGAATTCTTCGTGCATTTCGTGCCAATCGCAATCTATAAAAGAATGGTGAGAAAATTCTGAAAATTGTACACAAATGCCTAAACATTCCTTCCATCTGCTCTCCTGCACACGGAGCCTCTTTTGAGTCGGATTCACCTCTATACAGAAATGCATTGGTGAAGTGGGATTTCAGTAAGGAGGTTCAACAAGGTTTCAATAAGTAGGCAGTTTTATTTCGAAGTATGAAAGTTCCATGTATTCCCATGAATTATAAAATGTCACAAGTTGCTTTTCACAGTGTGGGTCACTGATGCTCGGTGCGGGGATCGGCCTGCACCTGTTAATTATTTATAAAGCTAGACGGGCTAATACACTAGACGCCCTTGCCCTGGCAACAAAGTACAACATAATTGGTTACGAAAAATTTAATCATAATATTTCAGCTTTTAAGCTATGTAAAAGTAAAATACGTATTACACAAGATAATTATTCAAATTCTATTTTCCTTTCGTTTTTTTTACGTTTATTTTGTGTTGGTGTAAAACGCTCGTCGCAGCAGGACCTCGTGTAAGCGCAAAGTTGCGGATTCATATGGCCAACATGCAGCTGAGAGTCTGATATTCGCTACCTCTGCGCGCGACCAGCATCAACATATGCTTTTAGCATTGCAGCGCATCCCTTTTCTCAATTTTTGACCACTAATAGGGTGTTGATAATATAATGATGAATCCAAGGTGTAAAAGTTCGTAGACGACTTTGTTGTATACGTGAAGGGAAAGAAACCCCAAATGACACCGACCGCCCATATACCGACTGCGGATGGTCAAACCGTTTCGTCGTGAACCGGTTACCGTTATTTTTTCTTTTTGTTCAGTTCCTGTTCGGGTTCAGTTGCGGCAAAAAATATCGGGACAGTTCCGGTTTTCGATTCAGTTCCGGTTCCGGTTTGAAAACCTGATTATATGTGCGACAAACTGACTGAATCACGTGACATGCTGAAAGCCTTTTGCTAACACGACACTAGCCGAAAAAGTCATTACAAGTTGTGCTTATGCCAGCGTTCAGTCCAGCAGATTCCAGCCTATTTTATTAGACGACAAGCGAAGCTATCAGCGTGGGGCGGGAAAACCATCAGAGCCCTGCCACCTTGGGAATTACAGCGAAGCTGCCACTCTGGCTGAATTTGCTATGTTGGAGTTTAGCGGTATTGGGGATTTGCTACATCGGTTTATAAGAACAGCGACCATTTCTCTATGGAACAGACTATGGACATGCCCAGCAACATCTCGTGGCTACACAAATCACAGCGCAGGCTCGAATGCACCGCACAGGTGGTCGCCGAAGAGCGCGCGGCGTTTCGCAGTAGCAAGAGTTAGAGAGACGCCGCTCGTGCGAGGAGTACCAACGCCACCAAAAGAAGGTTTTTTTCTAGGTGGCGTTGGAAGCATGCACGGCTCGGGAAAGAGGCGGCGGCGGTATAAAGTGGGCCTCTAACCATTCTCCCCTGTAGACGGCCATGCTTCACTGCGCCACGCACTATGTGAGAAAGCCAGCTTACAAAAACCAACTTTACACCGGTCTATTTAAAGTCGGCTTCGCTTCTAAACCCTAATGCACTGCTTGGAAGACATTTTTAGGGGCAATATAAGCTGTCTTGTACCAAAATATGGAGGCCCTGAGATCTTTTTTGGTTTTTTATGCGTTTTTGTTTTCATACGCTGAACACACACCACTGAGTAAATATTTGCCGCCGGCGCGAGGCTCTTGTATTCTTTTGCTGTAAAAATGTGGTGGTTAGGAAATATCCACGTTATATAGGTTTGGCGAGTTTTTGGCTTGTCTTGCGTTAAACTGAGCGAGTAACACTGCTAAGGGGCAACGTTGTCCCACAGTTCGACGACACTATCCCGTTAACACTCTTTCAGTAATCTTGTAGCCATTTCTGGACTTCTTACGCTAAAAGCACGAGCGAAAGCACGCTTACCATTTCTGTATTAACTTATGCATAGTTATTACAAAACTGACATTTCAAACTACATTGCTTACTCACAAACAGGAGGTTCCAGACACAAACATACAAACACCTTAGTAGGGTATAAATGTAAAAATTGCGCGTTTAGACACTCTTTTTTTTTCTTTTTTTCAGTGGCCATCCATGAATGCAATATGCTGGACCCTCTCACCACTAACGCTATGTCACTACCTGCTGTCGAATCAGAAATTTAAATCGCCAGTTTAAATCGCCAGTGCAATTATGGATGACGCAAACCATCACGTACTTGCACTTTGTGTATGTAGTTGTGCACGCAATGCGCAGTGTAGAATGTTTAAATTTTCATTCTATTTATAATGAAAATTACCATGTAGTAGTGCGAGGTGTATATATTATATGTAGTGTAAATTGCTTTTGTGTAAAATGCAAAGTTGCTGTCACTCATTTTTTACTTATTGCTTCATAGGTGACGTGATGAGAGTTATTTGTATCGGTACACTGTACCCACCTGCTATGGTCTCAGTAGAGACTGGCAGCATTGCAAAAAATAAATAAATAAATAAATAAATAAATAAATAAATAAATAAATAAATAAATAAATCTGTTCTCTCAGTCCTCACCATAGGTTGGCAAAACAGACAGAACTCAAACTCAGCCTTTTTTTTCATGCTGTACTCACTCAAACTCATAATAAAAAAACTCGCCTGTACTCAAGATCACTCGTACTCACTCATTACAAGCTCTTTTGTGATCGTACTCACTTCTACTCGCTTATTAGTCCTCACAAGTACTCGTACTCAATCTGCACTGACTTGTACTCTTACTCAATCTGTACTCACTTGTACGCATGATCAATCTGTACTCACTCGCACTCGTACTCAATCTGTACTCACTTGTACTCAAATGTACTCACATTTACTCGTACTAAGAAGTCTTCTAATTTCTTCTTGCAATCAACCACTTGCATTCACGCGCTGCACTAGGTCCATGGACTTGACTAATTAAGCCAAAGCCATAGAACTCTTCCAGCCTGTATTACTTGGTTCCCCTGGTTCTCCTTTCACCATTTTGTCTAACTGAAACAGGTAAAAATTTTTCTGGTTACCGATTCTCAAGACAGAGAAAGAGTGGCTTCAGCGTGCGTTGTATATGCAAGCAACCTCCCTTCAATCGATTCGACCGAAGAAAGTGCAGCAGAGCCACCCATGCTGGCCCGGGCTTTCAATATGTCAAACCCGTGAAGAACGGTTGCCGAGAGCGGCAAACGTTCGTCAACCGAGAGCGGCAAGCGAGAGCGGCAGCCGTGTTGCCGAGAGCGCCAACACCGCGGAAGAGGGAATGGAGAGATATCAAACTCCCAAATTGGTACTCACGAGTACGGTACTCATGATTAGTGCTCCCAAGTGCATCAACTCATGAGTACTTGTACTCACGAGTACTGTACTCATGAGTACTACTCGCAATTGCATGTACTCGGGAGTACTGTACTCACGAATGCTGTGCTCACGAGTAGTACTCATGAGTATTGTACTCGATCGCGAGCACAAGTACTAACATCTGTAGTCACTCGTCATCCCACACACTTTTTTTCTGGGTTTGTACCAACTCATCACCATACCCAGTTTTTTGACCGGATCTGTGCTCAAACTCACGAGTTAGTACGGCGATGAGAGAGCACTCACTCATCACCGTACTCACTTGTAAGTTTGAGTACAAATGAGTACAAATAAGTGAACTCACGAGTGAGTAAGCCGACCTATGGTCCTGACAGATCTTAGCCAACCGTTCTTAAAGGAGTACTGACACGAAATTTCAAAGCTGAGATAACTATGTAAAACGCTTCCTTTTTATCAGGAGATATCTCCCAGCAAGTTTCAACAGCAACCGTTCAGCGAAACATATTTAAAATCCATTTTAATCTTCGCCCGCACGAGAAAGCCCAGAGCGGGCCGACGTGACATCATCTGCTACGTGCCCCAAACTGCCGACGTCGGGGCTCCCGTGACGAAGCCGACGCGCTGGCTGTGGTTGGCGCGCGCTGCTCGGGCGTGTGTACACGTCATGGTTTTGGGACTGACGTCATGCTGCCCGGGCCTGTGGGGACGGCGAAGACCTCGGCCGGTCTGGGCGCGCGCGTGCGCTGGCTCGCGCGCGCTTCCAGAGAGGCAGCGATACGGCAAGAATGGTGACGCCATGTCATACATGCTGTCATGGCGGCCGCTCGGCGTTTTTTTTTTGTCGAAACCGAAACTGGCACGAATAAACGACGCCGTAAATGAATGTTTACGCTGCGCTCGACCGTCCAATCTGTCATTCTATGATTAGTGGGCTGGTAGGCACGCATAGCAGCGAAAAAAACGTAACATAAAAATTTCGTGTCAGTACCCCTTTAAGCAAATTAAAACTGTTTTCTCATGTATTTGATTAAATTTAGAGCATATGACAATGTTGTGCAAAATGTGATCAGCTTTCTTTGAACATTTGTACGAAGCATTATCATCTGGAAATTCTCATTTATATTGATAATTCTAATAATATGCTTTCTTGCTAGTTCTGAAAACATAAATCGTCGCGTAAATTAAAGTAGGTTTTATTTATGTTCCAGAGTTACAGCACCTTTTTTTCTGCAAATGTTGGTGATGCAGTGTGTTTTGGAAATCCTGATGACTATTTTTTTTTACAGCGACCCGTACCTTGCGAAAAGTCATTCTTTATTCTTATTTATTCTTTATTCAGTGTGTGCCCGCTTTGCCAAAAAAGCGTTCCGGCAGGGGTTTTACAGACTGGAATAAAACAATTATTCGTTCACACAGCACATTTGTGTCTCTTGCAGCCGTTTCAAATCTCTAATAGTGATCACAAAAAAAAAGAATTGTAAAACATCGTTGTCCTCGCACTGTAGTCATTCGCCTTGTGTCGACTGGATATGTAATTGGATTCATTAAAATAGTTGTTCTGAACAATGCCAGTGTTGCCATGAAATACACAAAAAAAAAATCAGTGCCCTCCCACTCTGTGAAGAAGGATGACCAGCAAAGCTGTGGTGCCGAGCCTCAACGTGGGCTTTGACTGGGTCGTAGTCCAAGGGGTGCACGAAGCAAAACACGTTTGTTTTTTATTTGCGATTCAGCATAGTTCCTGGCTAATTAACTGAATTAACTTTTGACGAACTAGAGTTTTGTTCCGGTGGATAAACATGGGGCTGTCCGCATCCCTGCCGTTGAATCCCATATGTATTGATAGCGGACGAGAATTTCACAACATTTACAACCTTCTTCGTGAGCCATGTAATTTTGAAAACTGCATAAAACCCGGTGGTGTGTTGGAGTCGTCTTAGCGGCTAATTGTGATACAATTTGTGTCGGTATAGTTTCAATAAAACAAGCGTTAGAGCCACTTTCTGTAATGGTATTCCCTTCGAAGATTGACGTGATTCACTCTGCAACACTCGATGTGGGAAAGCTTCAAAGATCAAGCTTACAACGATCCCCTTAAAGTCTGCTTCACCTCCTAACACAAATGCATTGCTGGGAAGACATTTTAGGGCGCAGACCTTTGGCACCCGTCTCTGGGCTCAGCCGCGTCGTCGTGCCCGAGCGAACGATGAGAAGACTGACGAGTGAAAGAAAGCAAAAAATGGTTCGGTCGGCACCAGAATCCCGGGACGCTTACCGCCGAGTCTGTATACAAAGCAGCCGCGTCGGCGGATTGCCTCGAAAGCGCGTCATCCCTATTTCATATTTGCCGCGCTTTCGAAGCGCTTTTTCAAAGGTAGTGCTACGAGTTGTGCCGCGCCTCCGCCAGATGGCGCCACGGGTCCCGCGACCGAGAGAAGACGCAGTGAAACATCCCCCTCGCGAGGGGCACGATCAAATGCAGAGCATTTCCGGGGGCTCACGACGTTAAGTAGTTTGCGTTACGTTAATGTTGTTGCACTTGTGGCCACTGCTGACGAGAGAGCGCTTGTCAGCAGTAATTTGAATGAGTCAACGATATAAGGTGCGTTCGTAGCGTCCCATTCTGTGTCGGCTTTGTGGCGCAGTGGGCAGAGCACCATGTACATTGCGTTCCGCCCGCAGGGTCGAGGGATCGAAACCGGGCGCCGGATAGTATTTTTTTTTATATAGTAGGGAGGGGTGCGGTGCGGACTACGGACGTCAACGCGGGTGACATCGTGAGTTACTGAAATGCTCTGCATTTAAAAAGGAGAATAGCGCAAAATTGGGAGGGGAGGACGGTTCGCCGAGGCGGCGCGAGCCAGCGCTCTCCGAAAGTGTGCGGTAGGAGAAGGGAGGGGCAGTATGCTGTGCCCACACGAGACGCTCGATGCTTGGCGAAAACATGAGGGGGGCGTTCGCGTGATAATGATTTCGCGGTCCCTTCCTGAGATGCACTTCGCACCGCCGCCGCTGAGCTCACCGTCGAGGGAACCCACGAGTGAGTGCTGCCCCAGCGCACTGTAGCCATCAGGAGTGAATGCTGAACTGCGAGTGACGCAACCGGTCGTGCGCACCTGCAGCGGCTATTGTGGAACGCGCACATGCACTCTCAGCCACGTCTTACTGAGCAATGAGCGACGCAACTGGTGGAACCACTATCATAGAGAAAGAAATACTGGTAAGAGTGGACACTCCCATAGAGCCCTGCGGCCGAATGACTGTACTGTAGTGTAGCGCACCGAGCGGACGGAGAGCCAAACTACTAACCATACTTTCGTTCACTTTCGGTTTCGGTTTCGCGGACACCGATTTTGGCGGGTAGTTTGAAGGACTGGAAAGCGCTGCTCACGGCGACGGGCATCGGTACAGTATTCGGACGCTTTCATGCAATAATTAGTGTTTATTTGAATAAATCATTCTCAGGCTTAATGCCCGTATGCTTTTACAAAAAAAAAAAACCTTTTTCTGAAAACGTGAAATTGCAATTTACAGTACCACTCACACTTGGTTAAGAATTCTGTCGCGTGTTCAAATGTTGCCAAGACACATAAAAGAGACGCATCATAAATGAAGAAATATTTATTGCATGGCACTAAACGGAACAAGTTCAAATTGTCATCATTCTTTGCAACACACATATAATAATAAACAGTGAGTAATACACAACAGAGACAATACACAGTAGTGACAGGAAAATACGTTTCCAGGAATGAAAAAAAAAATGCACAAGTAAAGGTATCACAACCACACAAAGGATTTTTTCTCCACGGTAATTGAAAATGCAGAAAACCCAGAAACTCAGCCATCCACAGGTTTACTTGTATCTACGACACCCTCAGACTCTGTGCGCTGTTGCAGTCATACAAAAATATCAACCATAACATAATCTAGACACTCGGATACTTGCAACTGTTTACAACCACTATCTCCGCAGATAATTTTCTTAGTCTGGCAATTTCTCCAGTTAGAATGTGAAAGAAGGGAAAAACTTTGGCTTTGATGGCCTTGCTTATTTGATGAACGCTAATGAGATCTATTGCCTCGGGGCAACTCCAAATCAGTAGCAGGAATTGAACAGAAATCCCATTTATGTGGAGATGCACACGCAAAAGGTTAAGAGGAAAAAAATCAACTTCCTATTGGTTCCTTGCAAGGGTGCATTTTCCCAAGAAGCCGGGTTACCTTCCGAAAGCGTTGCCTTCCCAGTAAAGGCAAAGGGCCAGGCGGGGATATTTTAGGTACGTGCACGTAGTCAACCGACAGGTTCCAGGCTCGATTAAGGCACACAAATTCATGCCTTCCGCTGTCAATACGAACAGTCTAATATAAAAAACAGGGAAGCAGTATATGCTTCTCGTGTATGAGACAATGGTGGCACATTACAGAATCCCATAAGCATTTGACAACGTAGGTCCCAACATGGTTCTCTTCATCTAGGCCAGTCCGACAACAGGCAGCACGTATGGTGACAAACGACATTTAGCATGACCTCTTACCCTGGCAGTCTTCATAATGTAAAAGGGTTTTTGTGAATGTACTGTTTTCACAATATTACAACTAGCAGCAACAATAACTTGCGAGTGGAGTTTGGAGACTGTATACGCTGTTAGTGGTTTTAATGATATGAGGCATGCCAGTGATAAAAAACCGTTTGTTCCTTGAGTCAACGATAGTCTTTTCAGTGGTCACGCCTTATTGAGTGCCGAGACTTGCGTTAGATTTTAGGTGCTATTGGCAAGGTTCAGTAGATGGAATACAGTTGCGGTATCCATCAGAAGCATCAATAAGGTAGCAAGAAGCATTGCAGGCAGTCATCAATACAACTGAATAACTCTGGGAGAACAGTTGGCACGGCCACTTTTGTGAGTCCTGTGAGGGCAGGATCCATGAAGTGCTTGAACCATGTTTGGTATGACGAATGCAGCTGGCTGGTTGGCTCTGTCTTGAGGGCACCTGTAGACCTGCACAGGTGATAGGTGATATAGTAGACAAACTGCTTGCAATGACAGATGATATGCGAATAGTCTGTAAATTTCACTGCAACTAGTATTCAAGTATTGCCTCCAGTGCATGCCACCTATTTAAAACACAAGTTCTCTTATTCTATTCAGCAATCATGCGGTCAAGCTATTAGCAACACTTAAAATATGGGTCTTTGTAATTTCGCAACACTGGTTGCAATGCAATGCAATTCACCTATTGTTTGGGTTAACAAGAATGATAACGCTGCTCACATAGCCTGAATCCCTTTGTCTTTTTTTGTAAAATCAGGACGAAGAGCGAGAGCGAGCTGAACGTTAAACAAACCTGTTGCCCCACGGGCTCGCGAAAGAAACGCATCCCGAGAACGGGCACCTGGCGAAAGTATATTTGGGCGCTGTGTGGGCACCATGGCAAGCAGCAGTGAGCGTCGTACTGAGTACTACTGACCGCTAAAGGCCATGCCTTAAAAAGATATGACAAGAAACACACAGTTCCGACTGAATAGGTGAAATCTGCGCAATACGTGTTTAATGAAACTAGCCAAAATATGACCTGAAAAAAGAGAGCAAACGCTTGAAGAAACGGCAAGTGTGGAACAGTTGTATGCAATGCCTGCGATACCGGAATTGATATACGATGTAGAAAGAAGACCAAATTTGAAGGTTTCAATGCACTGCGCGCTCACCCCGCCTCGAGCAAAGCTGTTATCTGCCGACGAAAGACGCGTTTTTACCGTACCTGGCGCGCCAAAGCGAAGCGACGAGCGCGCGTTATCGGCGTCGGCGAGCGGGTTCGCTTTGTACGCAGGCAGCTTGGTATGCACCCATGTGTAAAACTTACGATGAGTGTACGGCTGCTGGTTATGCCCAGATAAGCCAAATTAATGCAGATACGGCTACTTCGCCGTGTACGTTAGCCCGGACGGCTTTGCAGCGCATCACGGCCATAATAGCAGTAACAGTTGGCCAAGCTAGCAATGGCTAGCTAGTATAATACAACGCAGCCTGCGGCTCACGTAATTCAGTGCAGCGACAGCGCACAACGCCTGCTTCGCCTACGGACCGCCGGCCGGCCGGCCACTTCCGCAACTCACAGCCGTCGTTCGCGGCACGTAAAACGCTACGTGCGACGACGGGCGCGTACCGCTGGCATCCCTCAGCGCTAGATAAAACGGCACAACCAGCCTAAAATACCATTACGTCCAGCTAAAAAATGGTGTCTTACGCCTTTCCGGGGCGTTTCCAAAGCGCTTATCTTAAAGACGCAGCACTAGCTATGCCTGATTCCCTGAGGTTACGCAGTGCTCGCAGCGTTTGCAGTACAAGGAAACGTAAATATGATACGCCACACCAGCACTTTAAAAAAGAAAGTCTCACCTTTCGTTCAGGATGCAAAACCGATGTCGCAAATAAAGCGCTAGGCGTTTCCTTCTCAACAACAGAGGTTAGCACGAGGCTGCAGAAACGCACGTGCAAACGCTGCCGAAAGACCCAAATGGCGGCTTGCGCTTGCGGCTTGGCCAGGCTTGGCGCAAAGAAGCCAAAAAAATTTACATGACAGCCATTCAACTTATTACACAAATAAAAATGTGAAGTCTAATGTGCAACAAAATTTTAAAAGTATAATATTGTGTGTTAACTTAATTTTAAATATATAGTTTTTAACAACTTGCGCCGACTGCCGGACGGCGCACGAATCAGTCCACTCGGCCGCGATAAGCCCGTGTGTCCACTCTTCTAATTTTTTATTTCTCTATGCCACTATGGTGGAACTGTGTCGTCTGCCGCTGCTGCTGAACGAGCTGCCCGAACAGCTGCGCCGAAATTTCGCATTAGGGAGTATCATAGGCGCGAGCCAATTTTTTAAAGGAAATATAAGCAGCCTTGTATTATAATATGAAGGACCTAGGACCTTTTTAATTTTGTATGATTTTTTCGATGCGCCGGGGGTGTAGAGCTCAGTTTTACGATCCCGGGGATTTTAGTGGGCTCCGCAACGTGGCGCAACGTTCGCTACCGATTCTTGTCTACATCGCTCTGTTCCCGAAGGCGATCTGCTGGATCCTGGCAATAGAAAGCTTTGCTGCAATAACACCAAGGGTTTGCCAGGATTCGAACCACGGACTTGTAAAAGAGAAGCTCAGCACCCAACCGCTCGACCACGCCAAGAGGCGAGGCGACGGCCAAGAATTCGGTTTACTCACCGAAGCTGTCCACGAATATTCTGAGGCAGGCTCTGTTTTGGTCGTGTTTGAGAAACTGAGAAAGCGCTTGTTTCTTACGCACCGATCTCGGAGCCGAGGACAATAATGCTAGAACTACAAACGATGTACCCACAGCTCCCTTATTTGAGTCAAGAAAAGCTATCGCCCATCCCCGGTCTCCCCTACTTGCGCCACGACAGCCACGAATGGAATGGAATGCGCCGCTAGAATTCTGGCATTGATAAGGCTTGCTCGTCACCACCGATCTTTCAGACTAGCCATATTATGCTAATGATACAAGCGATCTAGCCACACCTACCTTATTTAACTCAAAAAAGCTATCGCATATCTCCGATCTCCCCGATGAAAGCCAAACAAGCCGCAAATGAATGAGCACTTGCGAACAGAAATAGCTTGAAATTCGCCTGAATGCAACCGATTACCGCAAGTTTAAAAAATTTACGCATCTCCACAAAGTGAATCATTACCAGTGGGCGAAGCATTGGGGATCGTTCTTACCGTAAATCACCCGGGAGAGTGCTTACTGCTGCTAAAACGATTTCCAATCCAATCCAATGCAACACAACTCAATGCAATCCGTTTCAATCCAATCCAATTCAATCCAATCCAATGCTCCTCGCGTATGCGCAGCACGGCTCTCCAGGAGCACTCTTTCTCTCTTTCTTTCTGTCTCTCTCTCTCCCTCTATAAACTTTTGTGAACCTTTTGTTCACAGATGTTTCGATTTACACGGTGCAGTGCGTCTCTCTCTCTCTCTCTCTCTCTCTCTCTCTCTCTCACTATCTAACCTTCTGTGAACCTTTTGTTTTGTTGGTGTTAACCTCTTGTGAACCCTTTGTTCACAGATGTTTCGATTTACACGGTGCTGTGCCGTGAGCACGGATGCCGGACAGACGCCGGACACAGCCTCGGCCTTGAGGTGCTTCGCCTCTACAAGAAATTGACTCTTTTCTGCTGAAAGGAATGACCCCAAACAACGAAAAGGACACGAAACCCGGACGCTGCCGCCCGCTTTCTGATGCTTTCTTGCGCAGCGTCGACGCCAACTGGTGTGTGCGTGCTCGTGCGTCAGCTCGCGTCGCCATGCATTTTTTGGCGACGCGCGCTGACGCGCGTCGACGCGGGACGACGTCGACGCGTGACAACGCCGAAAGTACGGTGCATGTGGTTAAGCCTTACAGACCTCAACGCCGACGCCGACCTTTTCGCTCAATGGGCCATTTATTTTTTTCGCATTAAGAAGTGCAAAACAGTGATAACCTCGCGCTCCGTACACTGAGCCGCCGTGTCCCGCGTATGCGTAAGCAGCACCCGAACCGCAACACCGCAATGACCACGAGACGACGGCCTCGCTCGTTAAGAAGGTCGTTGCCCCCGTGCCCGTCCGCTAAACGCGCGGTAAAAAGTGCGAGTTGCCGGCGCGTGGCGGTTATCGCGCGCGCACATCTCGCAGCGGGACTCTTTCCCGGCCGCTACCGCGAAACGCCCACGGCGCCACTCCGGCCGGCAAACCTAACGGGCTCTCCCTTTCTGCGCACTACACTTCGACGGCCGTTCCCTGTGCGGGCACTGCGCACGCTGTAGGCAGGTGGAGGCGATAAAAGGAGAATGGAGCGGGCACCCCCCGTTAATTCTGCAGGGTGGGGGCCGTATTCCAAAACAGTTTCTCCGATTATCGGTCATATCCAATGCCAGCCAGCTCGTAATTATTTTTTACGGCTTTCTTAGCGCGTAGGTGCCCAAAGTGGCATACATTACCAATTCGTGCTCTCGTGGCGCGCAATCGGGCGCTGCGATCGGGCGTATTTTGACGACCAGTGTGCTTGCTATTCCTGCCGGCTTTCGTGCACTGCGACGTCGCCTCCTTCCCCCCTAATTTGCGGTTCGGTGGGCCGCTTAATGAGAATTGGGTTTCGACGCAGTCGTGTAAGCCTACTGCCGACCCTTGTGGTGTTATTAGTGTGGCACGACTGGTGTTGAAGGCATTGCGGAGCGGGAGGCGACGTTTTCGGCGCTTTTCATTGTTGCACGCAGTGCGCACTAGATAGGGAGTACCGAAGATGCCTTAATCATTCAGGTTTGTGGGTGTGTGAGTGAATAAAATACTTTATTAAGGACGAGAGGCCATGAGGCCCTGTGGGGAAGTGAGGATGGCGGAGGGGGAGCAGAAAGGGAGAGGTCACAATTCATCACAATTCACACAGTGTACACACTTCTAGTTTTAAGGTCCTATTCACAAGATGCACATTTCACTCTTGACTGTTTTCACTCTTGACTGTTGACATTGGTCGTGGATGGGAATGGCCAGTCCGGGAAAGTCGGTCAGACCGCTATACCAGCTTGTACAGACCGTTTTCAAGCGCGTACTGGGTAATTATTTCTAGAGTAGCGGGGTCTTCACGGACACGACTAACGTGCTCCAGTTCAGTCGTGGGTGCAGGACCCACAGTTAGCAGTTGACGGCGGTTACGGGCGAATGTAGGACAGATCCAAATTAAGTGGAAGAGATTTGGTATGACATTACTATTGTGTGACTCACACACGCGCACGCTACAAAGCGTCCAATACAACTACGCTTGCGGCGCGACAGAGGCAACATTAGTGCTCTTATATGGACACTGGAGTTATTCTGTCGTATTTTCGTTAAAGGAGTACTGACACCAAATTTCTCGCTTTCAGTTTCCAGGGCAAGTCATATCGAAGACGCGCCGGCATCCCATACGTTCCTGGGGTGAGCGAAGCTTTAAGCCGTATCTTTTCAACGTATGACCTTCGCGTTGCCCACATGCCGTCCAACAAGCTGACGAATCAGCTCGTGAACGTGAAAGATCGCTTGGACAGCAAGAGATACCCCGGTGTTGTCTACAAGATACCATGCGCAGACTGTAGCTGCAGTTACATCGGCGAAACTGGCAACTTCAGGAGGAGATTAAAGGAACACCAAAGGGACGTGGGTAGCAACAAGAAAGCGTCGAATGCCCTGGCCGAGCATGCCGATGATCACGGTCATTCCATCGACTGGGATAACGCCGCTGTAATAGCAAAGGAAAAGAACCCAGCCACGAGATTACTTTTGGAATCCGTGTTCATTCAGAAGACCAAGGACACTATCAATAGGACAGATGGCAATCTGCCGGCAAGCTACACCCGTTCATTACGTCACATTTTAGAATAAGAAGCGACTTACGGCTCTTGCCTGCTTAGTGTGATCAAGGAACCCGTACGGGTTCCGAAACGTCTCTGTGTTTTTCACCTTGACTTGGTCAGTGACCGCATTTCGTTCTCATCATGATACCTGACCAGACGAACTTTCGTCGAACTCTTGACTACACCCTATGACATGTTGTTTTATTTGGTCTGTACTGTCTGAGGCGGTGTCAATTACGTGGTAGGCATGCCGCGCCATCTACATCAATAAAGTCGTATTTCCGAGAAACGGTGACGTTTGTACATAGTGTGTATAGTTCTTTTGACAAACTGTCTCACTGGTACCCTCTTTTGGACGCTCGCGTGTGTTTGTCAGAATTTTAATGTATTTGCGTTTGCGTTCATTTTAGTCTGCATGACCATGTAGCGTCCTCGTACTGTCATTATGTTTGAGCGCAGATGCCGCCGCTCAGAGCGGCTGTGTCTTTTTGTGCTCTCAGCTGGAAACAGCACATCGACCACTGGTCCAGGTATATATGTACTTCGTCTGAAACTAATATGGTTAACTACAAGAGCATTCTTCCTCGTCTCCTAACCGGTAATGTTGTCTTGAATGCCGTTTTCCTGCATGCGGACTTAAAAGGCCGTCCCTTCCGTGGTCCTGACTCTAGAGATGCGTTGGCTCGCGTTATCCACCTCCGTGATGTGTTGTGCATCGGACAATATCAAATGAGTCACGTCTGGACGCTTACCTGCGTCTCTAAGAACGTCAAGCAAACGCTAGTCCAGCTCGGGCACATCACCGCCAAGGGACTCAAGTGTATGGTGTTTAACCCAGGCACAAGGAGCATTAATATGAAGCTACTATGGGTACCACGCCATATGGACAACTGCAGGATTACCGAAGCACTGGAACCACTCGGCGCTATCCAGTCTGTTGCCCGAGAGATGTAGAGGTGTCCAGGAATGGACCGCATGGAGACCAGAGCTAGGGAGGTGTCCCTCATATTGAAGGATGGCGTCACGGTGGCCGACATACCGTACATAATGGACGTTTATGGGAGCCAGTGCGTTGTGCTGATCCCTATATCAGGCCACCTCCTTGTCTGAGTGGAAGCAGGATTGGGCCTGTACGGCGACACTGTCGAACGCCGCGGTGTAGCGAGTGTCTTCGGTATGGCCGAGCCGCAGAAAGGTGCGTCATGACGTGCGCTGACAAGCTCCGTCAAGGCCAGGAATTGACAACTGATGAAGATGTGTCCGCTCATGTCATGGATGTCGCAGAGGTAGTGGACGCATCGGGGGAGGTTAGCCAGTCGATGTTGGTGGGGCATGCATCCAGAGGCTGTGCCAACAGATCCTGCAGCGGGGAATAGCGAGCACGTGCACCCACATACAGTGTCACCTGGTCACATACAGCATGGTGATCCTAATTATAAGCGGACACCTAGAGAGTCAATTCATAAGCAGGGGGAGCCAATTGGCATGGTTTCAACGACTGCCGGGAAAGGCTTGGAAGAAGACAATGCTTCAGTACTACTGCCTGACAGCGATGATTAGAGAAGCCACGTGTCTCTTCGTGATGTTGAAGGCGATGGCTCGGTTACCTGCTCCGCGGACGTTCATCATCACCTTGGGCGGATACTGTGGCTGTGCCTGAGGATGTTCCGGTGGCAACAAAGGGCCGATGAAGAGGCCTGCTTCTGTGGATAGCGAGAAGTCATCCATAGCCGGCAAAAAGCAGACGTCCAACGTACTCGACTTCTCCGAGCTGGGTTCGAAAATCCACGAACGACACTGTCATCCAAAACCATCCGCAAGGGTGGTTTATCTGGAGGTGACAAGGTCACGTAAGATGCTCCGACAGAATTGCAAGTGTCACAGCATTGCACGCTGCCACACTTAATGTGAGAGGCCTGAGGAACAGGAGACGAAGTACCAGCTTTTGCGTCTCCTTAAACGGATGGACGTGAGCATTGCGGCCATTCAGGAGACAAAACTCTGCGGAGATGAGGGCATATCGGCTGCATTAGATCCTTTTTTAGAGCAGTATAGTGTTTGTGTTAGCCACTCCGCAGGCTTATTGTCTGGGGGATGCTTCGTCTTCATCAGCAAGGGCATAGGGTTTTCCTGTCTCTCGCGTGACACCGATACTTCAGGGCGTTTTATTTGTTGTGACCTTGTCATCCCGGGTGTCGAGTGGCGTGTCATTTGCCTCTACGCACCCGTGAACTGTCGTGAGCGTACGTCGTTTTTTTTGTCGCTCAGAGATTTTCTGCGAACCCAAAGAAAAGTCCTCCTCATGGGGGACTTCAATTGTGTATGTAGTGCGCAGCATCGTTCTAGGCCTAGCATGCAATATGACTGCAGCACAGCCACCTTGGCTGATCTAGTGCATGAGCATGGCCTCGTTGATGTTGGATAGAGGAAAGGGAGTTTCATGCCCTTCACTCACTTTCAGTGTAACTCCAATGCACGCCTGGATCTAATTTACATTTGTGCAGACGAGATTTCTGGGTTTCTGACTATTATGTGCCCCCTATTTTTTTTGCAACGACCACTGTATGGTGTCTGTTTACTTCGGTAGATCGAAGCCGCGTGGTGTGCTACTTCAGTGGGATTTATGGAAGCTCAATGTCTCTTTATGAAATTTATTGCAGAAGCATTTCGGAGTGTTTACAGAGGACTCTTGCAATAGCTAATCTTTCATTAAATCAATGATGAAATATTTTTAAGCAAGAGGTGAGAAACTCTGCCCTAAAAGAGTCAGCTGGTCTTGCGTTTCTAAAACGCTTTCATCGACGTAACTTCCCCGTAAATTGATGGAACTTCACGAACTGGAGGCAGTAATGCCGGGATCAAGTCTAGATGAAATTGGCATGAATAAAGGACAATTCCAGCAATATGATACTGAAATATGCCAAGGTGCTTTAATTCGGTGCAGAACACGAAGGTTTTTTAATAGTTATCACACTGACGTTCGCTTTGTGATGAGCGTCAATCGGCTCTCATCACAAAGGAGGAAAAATTGAGCTTGATGTAATGCTACTAGGTATATCCAAGCAACTGACATTGCCGGTGCGCTGCATGCTCATTACACCTGGTTTTTTGTTTGGTCCAATATCGTGGATCAAGAGCTTGGCTTTCGTTCTCTCAATGACTTATTTCCAATGTCGTTCCGTCCACTGCAGTCCGTGTGTGTCTTCTCCCCTCTTGTGTAGCGTCTTAACACTGGTTCCCACATCAAAAGCCATGAACCGAATGACCGATCTTTCTGCCGTAGTTACTTCCAAGGCTTGCGGATGATGAGTGTGCTGGGGTTTGCGGCCCTATTACAGTGGAAGAGATTAAAATTGCCACCTCATCGCTTCGAACAAACAATACCCCTGGACCGGATTGACTGAGCGGGGAATTCTATCAGGCGTTTTCTGATATCCTTGCTCCAGTCCTCTTGTATGCATATGCGGAGCTGCATATGATCGTGGTGTTTTGCCACCAACCTTTTACTTAGGGCACACAGTGTTAATACCCAAAACCATCTCCCTGGCCATGAAGGCGGCAGGTATCGCGGGCAAGCTGCGGGGTTTCGTCGAGGCGTTCTTGACGGGCCGCACGGCGCGAGTGCAGGTGGGCAGCGCCCTGTCGGCGCCCCGGCCAGTGGACGTAAGCACCCCGCAGGGTTTAGTCGTCAGCCCCTTCCTCTTCTACCTGGTCATGGCGGCACTACCAGACTGCCTGCCTAGAGGAGGGGCACACAGGGTGCACATGTCTATGTATGCCGACGACGTGGCCCTGTGGGTGCTGGGCCCCAAGGGGAGCTGCCGAAGCATCGTGCTGCAGCTGCAGGCGGCCCTGGATGGGGTGCGGGCCAAGCTGGTCAATGTTGGCCTGTAGCTGTCAGCAAGCAAGACAGAGGCGATGCTGGTCCACCTGGATGCCCAGGGCCAGGTGCGTGCACATCGATGGCGAGGAGCTCAGCTGGAAGTCCAGTGTGCGCTACCTGGGGATCACACTGAACCACTGCGTCAACTTCCGGCAGGCCACCAGGGTGCTCCGAGCCAGGGCACAGATGGCCACCACGGCCGTGCGAAAGATGGCTGCCCGGGACCGCGGCTGCTCGCAGCGAACGGCCCTGCAGCTCTACAATGCTGTGGCTGTGGGTCTGCTCATGTACGGGCTACCATTGGTCACCCTGCGCAAGCCCAGCTGGCAGCAGCTGGAGGGCGACCACCGCAGGGGCGTCCGCACCTGCCTTGGCCTGCCTCGAGACTCCCAGTGTGCGAAGACGCTAACCGATGTGCGGGCATGGACGCTCCAAATGACGGCGGACCAGCGCGCACGGGGCCACATTGACCGGCTGCGGCGGTCTGAGGGAGGCAGCCCTTTGCTGCAGCGGCTGCGCACACACCGCCACTCGCGCATGGGGCGCATGTTGGCCCTGCACGAGGAGGTGCTGGCTCCCGTGGAAGCAGGCCCTCCTTCCAGCCGCCCCCTGCCCTGGAAGCCGAAGTGCACACGGACATCCCGGGCCTGCGTAGCAAGCGGTGGACGTCGCACTGCGGGCAGCTGCAGCTGGCTCGGCGCGTCGTGTGGGTCGACCTGGAGGACCACACCCTGGTATACACGGATGGTTTCGTGCGGCAGCAGCAGGGTTCGACCACGGCGGCGGCAGTGCTGGGGGAGGCCACCAGGCAGGCCCGGCTGCACTACGCCGCATCATCCGCCACGGCCGAAATGGTGGGCGTAAGCCTTGGCCTGGACCTTCTACTGGAGCTGGAGCCACCCCCCGAGCGCGGCACCCTGCTGTGTGATTCTCGAGTGGCCTTACATCGGATCCAGGGGGGCGACCCGCGCTCCCTCCTGGTGCGGGCCATGCGGGACAAGGTGGCACGCCCACCCCAGCGGGGGACTCGCATGCGGCTGCAGTGGGTGCCAGGCCACATTGGGCTGGAGGGCAAGGAGAGGGCAGACAAACTGGCCGCCGACGCCCACGAGCTGCCCCCTTCGCCCACGGCAGCCCACGCAGCTGCGAATGGCGCCCACCTGCTGATGCAGCGACATGTACGGGCCCAGCACCCGGACCCGAGGTTGGCCGCTGGAGAGGCCCCACCACCCGTCCGGGCCCCACGGATGCCCAGACATCAACGCTCGGCTGTCCTGCACCTACGCGTGGGGTGCGTGTGGACAGCCGAGCGAAAACACCGCCTAGCACTCATCGATGACCCGTCGTGCCAGCACTGCCGGGCGGCTGTCCAAACCCTGCGACATCTGGTCCTGTAGTGCCCCCAGTTTGTGGCAGGGAGGACCGAACTGTTGGCCGCCTTCAGGGGAGGGGCTCGGGCCCTCGAAGAATTTCTGTGGCCGCCAGGCAGTGCCAGAGAGCGGGACGGAGTCCATGAGGCCCTGGGATCCTGCCTGGATGCCTCAGGACTCCTACCGGCTCCCCACTTTCTCCCCACATAAACTAAACGGTGTGTGTGTGTGGGTGCTGTGTTTTTTTTTGTTTCTTGTTTTTGTTTTTTTGTCTTCATGTTTTAGTGTTTACCTTGTATATATTGTACATTAATCTCCTGTTAGTCCTGTATATTTGTATATATGGAACCTCTCCTCTCTATCCTCCCTTTCCTGTACGACTGTTTTCCCATTCCCCACACCCCCTGTTGCAAATGAAGAAGAGGGGAAAGCGGGCAGGGGCACGCGGCGCATTGTCATAATCTGTAGTGGTGGTCGAGGACAGCCAATAAAGAAGCATGGATCGCTCCGTCTAGGGCTCTGGGTCGTGACTCGCGGTAGCTTCCGCGACATCTTTGGTGCCGATCAACCCGGGAAATCGCCCTTCGGAGCATCTCCGCATGGCTTCGTCGATCGACCGCCTTCGAAAGACTCGTGGCGTCGTCAGGAGCGGCGTCACGCGAGCTCTCAACCAGCTGAACGACCTGCTGCAGCAGCCCTCTCCCGACGCGGCGACCCTTAGCTCCCACGTCGACTACATCGTGCAGCAAGACGCTGAGCTCACGGCGCTCAACGGGAAGATCGCTGAGGCAACGGATGATGACGTGCTGGAGCAAGAGCTCGAGGGAGGGGCAGAGTACAACCGCAAGGTTTCGCACGCCGTCTCTCGGGCACGGTTTCTTCTGAGAAATGCCCAGCCGAACGCTCCCGTAGCCAGAGAAGGCGGGACAGCAGCTGCTTCAGCCCATGATCCGACAGGTACGTCATCACGCATCGTGCCTGCGTCACGGCATCGGACAGTCGCCCTTCCGAAACTTCAGATTCCAGCGTTTTCGGGAATTCTGCACGAATGGCAAGCTTTTGGGGATCACTACAGCGTGACCATTCATGACAACGTCGAGCTGACAAAAATCGAGAAATTCAAGTACCTGCTGACGTACTTGATCGGCGATGCCAGGCGAGCCATCGAGGGTATCCGACTTTAGGAAGCAAACTACGACGTTGCGGTGAGCGCCCTCGTTCAACGCTTTCGCCGTCCAGAGTTGCTCATTAACGAGCATATCGATCAACTGCTGGCATTCACACCGATACGTAGCTCGACGAATATCGACAGGCTCCGGGAGTTGTACGACAAGGTACATTTCCGCGTCAGCGCCCTGGAAGCCCTGGGAGTTCCGCAAGAGCAGTATGCCATGGTTCTCAAACATGTGCTCCTGCGATGCCTGCCCGATGACATAACTTTGATGTACCGGCAGAGGGCTAAGGAACCGGGCCAAGGGTCGACTGCTGGATCCGCGACGGAATCCGCGATGAGTCAAGGACATGGTTGCCAGGTGAAGAAACTACTGGAATTCTTGGGGATCCAAATTGAGATTCGCGAGGAAGGGAAGCAAGGGCAGCCTCTATCAACCGCAGCTCGTCGGTCCGTTCAGAACGCCGACTTGAACCCCCCAGCACAATCGGAGGCACCCGTTCCCTCAGCGCTGGCATTGACCGCAGAGACCGAGTCCCCAGCCACACCGGCGTGTCCCTTATGCGACAGCCGCGGTCACAAGGTGGCGGACTGCCGGGTCAGCCAGTCGGCGGCCGAGAAGACGGCACGATTGCGCAACGCTCGCTGCTGCTTCCGGTGCGGCAGACGCAACCATGTGGCTCGTCAATGCAGTGCGTCGCGCAACCTAACCTGCTGTACCTGCAACGGGCGTCACCTCACCGTGCTGTGTGACGTGCTGCGGCCGTCTGACCACACCACGCCCAGACCAACGCCGCAGGTACAAGCTGGACAAGGTGCACCGCCAACTGTGGTGACGGCTTCGAGCGGACACTCCGGAGATACGTTAGTACTACTGCAGACAGCCCGAGCCTGGGCAGAGGGTGCTCGGCGACGTTTAGTGCAAGTACTTCTGGATACCGGAAGCCAGCAGACGTTCATTTGTGAGGATCTGTCTAAAGCCCTTAAATGCACTGGTCTCGACACGGAAGAGCTAGCGTTGGTAACGTTCAGCAGGACAAAGGCACAAAAGATATTACGCTGCCGGCGAGTAGAGGTGACGCTACGCGGACAAGCTCGCGGAGACCCAATCACGTTGGAAGCCTTGGAGGTCCCTAAGATTTGCTCGGTCACCAGTCCGCAACTCGATAGCGCGACCATGAATATCCTCAGTGAAAAGCGGTACGACGCTTCTGACGTCTACCAGCCGAATACATGAAAAGAGGATGAAATCGGCATACTGGTTGGATCGGACGCCTACTGGAACGTGGCCACAGGCAAAATAGACCGAATCAATGCAGATCTCACAGCTGCAGAAACAGCTCTAGGTTGGACGATTCAAGGAACACTCAGATCTACGGCTTGTAGATTTACTAGCGCCATGGTCCTCTCGGGTGGCACACGACGGCGTTTAGAATTTGGCGCACGTGCTGTGTGGCGACGGCGAAACTGCTGTTCCAGTTCGTCGCATGAACCCGAGTCGCCTAATGCCTCCCTGAGCACTTGTAAGGGATTCAGAACCAAACGCAAAGTAGTTTAAGACATGATGACGGAGAAAGGGGCGGAAGGAACGTATAGCTCTAGAGAGCAGACCCCGAAGCAAGAACCTGCCCAGATAACACCCACTTATGAATCCGCACGTGGACGCAAGAAAAATCGGTACCCCGAAATGGCCCCGAAAGAATATGCACCTAAGGATCCGGCGTCGAACCCGAGCGCGTTATCGAAAGAGGGCACCGTAAAGGCATGCTCGAGACGGTTCAGTTCTCGAAGTCCAGCAAAGGGGGAGACGAAGACAAACCGAACGCCCAATGCGTATTCAGCCAACCGCAAACATACGCATGTGGAGAAACGCCAGAAACTTAGCTTGGGCAGCAGCAGCGAAGGAACCAACAGGCAGAGCGTAGAGCGCATCAGCCGTTTCTCAAAGCAAATCGAGGCCAAACAGTGTGCACAGCCATTTGTATCTGCGGAGCCGGAACGTCAGGTTTCGGGTGGCTGCAGGAAACCTATTCGCTGGCCTGTAACCGGAAGGTTCTCACGCTGTTGACTCCATCCCCAAGCGAAGGAAGTCACACGTCGAATACGGACTATGGAGTTGGACGCCATCGCGATCGTGACCCTGTGCGACAAGGCTCTTCAATTGCAATGGGTACTTCGCCAAGTGTTACCGCCACATGAGAAGTTTGATGTGCAATCTTCCTGTGTAATAACTGCACGTTTTTGAACTCGCCGACTGACCATCTTGGGCGCGAGGGAAGATGTTGCAAATGAAGAAGAGGGGAAAGCGGGCAGGGGCACGCGGCGCATTGTCATCATCGGTAGTGGTGTTCGAGGACAGCCAATAAAGAAGCATGGATCGCTCCGTCTAGGGCTCTGGGCCGTGACTCGCGGTAGTATCCACGACACCCCCTACACCAGCAGGCGTTCCGGTGTCCACCCTTAAATGAGACAAACTACGCCTGCTGGTGGTCTTCCCTTTCCTTGATTGATTGATTGAATAAACTTTATTCAAGACAGCAAGCGCGATGTTAGGGCGCCCACCCGGTGAGAGACGTCCTCAGTCCAGGATGCCTTGGAGGTGACCTGCTCGTGTTGCCCTCTCTACCAGCATGCGCTGGGTAGAGGGGTCGGAGCTGGCCAGCAACTCCACCCACTGCTGTGTGGTGATTTTGGGGAGTGGCGGTTGGGTAGGGGTGTTGGGGCATTCTACGGTAATGTGGTAGAGAGTTCCCATGTTTGGACAAAAGTGACACGTGGCTGGGTATTGGGTAGGGAACATGGCGTGGTACAATGTATTGTGGGGGAAGGTGTTTGTAACTGCGTAGGTCCTGGAGAGAGTATGGTGAGGAGGTGGGTATTTCTGTCGTTGTAGCCTATAGTGGGCGAGGATATCGGTGTATGTGAGGAGAGGCGTGGACAGGGTTGGGGGCGGGGCGAAGGGGAGGGAGTTATTAGGGCAGTCGGCAACGGCCCGGAGTACATGTTCGCGGGCCGCGGCATGAGCCGCTTCATTGCCTTCTAATCCCATGTGACCTGGAGTCCATACGATATGTGTGAGGGGCAGATGGAGATTCTGACGTGAAATTCGCAGGGCCTGATGAGAGATGCGGCCGGTGAGGTAGTTGCGGCAGGCTGATTGGAAGTCTGTTAGGATCGTGATATAATCTTCTGTGGTTTGTAACGCGAGGGCAATGGCGACTTCTTCCGCTGTGGTGGGCTGTGAGGTGCGAATCGTAACGGCGGTGAGTTCTTGTCCCTGGTGATTGGTGACGCTGGAAAAAAAGCTTGGGGATTGTATGCCGTAGCATCTACGTACCGAGTGGTAGTTTGTTGGGCGTATGCAGTCGAATGGTGGTGAGCTCTGGCTTGACGGCGGGCGGTGTGGTACTCTGGATGCATATTGCGTGGTATGGGGGCGATGCGCAATTGCTGGCGGATTGAGAGAGGGATTCGTTCCTTTTGGTCATGGCGAGCTTGAGCTGAGTAGCCGTATGTGGTGAGTAGGTTCAGGCCAGTAGGTGTAAGGGTGAGCCGACGTCGTTGTGTGGCTTTGTGGGCTTCGATAAGTTCTTGCCATGTATTGTGGAGGCCCAGTTGGAATAATTTCTTGGTTGCTGTAGTAGAAGGAAGGCCGAGTGCAGTGCTGTCTTGTACGTTTGGCGGATTAGAATGTCGAGCTTCTTGATTTCTGCAGTTTTGAGGAGTAGAGGAGGAGGAGGAAAAACTTTATTGGTGGCAAAAAGTAGATTTTCGTCTTCCCAAGTGAGAGGAGCCCTCATTCCAGAGCCCCTGTAGCTTTGGCTGTCTCCCGGGCCCTCTCGACCAGTCTGCGCTGATCTTCCAGGGTCGAGCTGGACAGCACGGCTTCCCACTGTTCACTCGTTGGATTGTCATTCACAGGCACTGTCTTAGTTTCGGGACAGGCCCATGTGACGTGGTAAAGAGTAGCTGTTTCTCGCCCGCACAGTGGGCATTGATTTGACGGATGGACAGCGGGGTACATCGAGTGGAGGAGGCTGAGATGTGGGTAGGTGTTCGTCTGCAACAGGCGCCATTCTACTGTCTCCTCTTTGGTTAGGTGTTTGTGCGGCGGAGGAAGAGAGCGGCGACTTAAACGCTGATGTTGCAGAATATCATGATATGTCAAAGGGATTGGCACTGGAACTGTGGACTGGTCGTCCTGAGGTGGCGGGGCCCGGATAATCATAGCTCGGGCTGATGCATGCGCTCGTTCGTTCCCGCCCAGGGCGCTGTGTCCTGGTGTCCAGATTACTGAAGTTGTGGGTAGTTGACTGGGCGAATGTTTAGTCAGGATTTGATGGGCGATTTTAGATATTTGACCTTTGCTAAAGCTGCGACAGGCTGCTTGCGAGTCGGATACTACTGTTAAGTGTTTGGTTCGCAGGGCTGACGTGATGGCTAGTGCTATTGCCGTTTCCTCTGCTTCTAAAGGGCGTGGTGTACTCACTGTCGCGGTCGTTCGTTCTCGCATGTCCTCATCAATAACGCTGATGACCATAGCTGGCCTCCCTGGGTAGCTGGCTGCGTCGGTGTACCGCACGTCTTTGGATTTTTGAAATTTGATTTGGAGAGCACGGACGCGGGCTTCTCGTCTCCCCTGGTTGTAATCAGGATGCATGTTTTTAGGTATAGGTCTTACGTGGATTTTGTCGCGATACATGTGTGGGAGTGTCATCGTGTGGTTATGGCCTGAAGTTTGTGTTGGATACCCTAAGCGTTCGAGAACCTGCCTGCCCGTCGGGGTCAGCTGGAGTCTTTCTCGTTGGCTGACGAGGTGTGCAGCAACGTGTTCTTCTACCGTGTTGTGGACGCCGAGAGCCAGGAGCTTCTGCGTCGAGGTGGTGGGTGGAAGATTTAGGGCTCTCTTGTAGGCTTGCCGGACGAGGGATTCTAATTGCTCCTGTTGTCGCCTGTTGATTGTGATGTAGGGTACGGTGTAAGTTACCCGGCTGATGACGAGTGCTTGTACTAGACGGGTGGTATCTTCTTCTTTAAGACCATGGCGCCTGTTTGCGATTCGGCTCATGATGCGGATGACTTGATTTGTGCTGTGCTTGAGTCGCTGAAGTGCGTGCGATCCACCGCCATCTTGTTGAAGGTAGAGTCCGAGGATTCTGATAGTCCGTACTTGTGGAATATCTTGATTGTCCAATGTGAGGGAGATTTGAGGAGGGTCGTATGGAATTTTTCCGCATTTTTTCTTCATCAAGAGTAGTTCCGACTTTTCCGCCGCACATTCAAGACCACTGTTGCGCGCGTACTGTTGGACAATGTCGGCCGCACGCTGCAGGGCTTCCTGTATCTCGCCGTCCGAGCCGATGTTTGCCCATATGGTGACGTCGTCGGCGTAGATAGCGTGGTGCACGCCCTCTATCGCCGCGAGTTGAGCTGGAAGTTTCATCATCGCTATGTTAAAGAGTGTTGGCGACAATACAGCTCCTTGCGGGGTTCCCTTGTTTGGAGTAGGAAGAGGGGGGGGGTTCTGAGGTCCCCTATGCCGACCGTGGCGGTACGGTTGCGGAGGAAGGCGCTGATGTACGCGAAAGTACGTTGCCCGCAGTTTATGTCGCTGAGGTTTCTGAGTATGGTTTTGTGACTGACGTTATCAAATGCAGCCTTGAGGTCTAATGCCAGGATGGCTTTGGTGATGTAGGGAGAGATGTGCTGCGTAATTTCTTCGTGGAGTTGGAGGAGAATATCTTGTGTGCTAAGGTGCGGACGAAAACCAAACATTGTTGGTGGTAAAAAGTTATTGTTTTCTATGTAAGGCTGAAGTCTGTTTAGGACAACGTGCTCGAACAGTTTGCCTATGCAAGAGGTTAGGGAAATAGGCCGCAGGTTTTCCAGCTTGGGTGGCTTGCCTGGTTTGGGAATCAGGACGATATCAGCGTGAGTCCATTCTCTTGGCAGTGTGCCTTCTTCCCAGTGGTGGTTGAAATAAGTTGTAAGGGCCTGTATGGAGGTATCATCTAAGTTTCGGAGTATGCGGTTCGTGACCTTATCTGCTCCCGGTGTGGTGTTATTGGTGAGGGCCTGAACCGCCTGCTTGACTTCAGACAGGGTGATTCGTCTATCCAGGTCTTCGTTGGGGTCGCCTCTGTACTCCTCTGGCTTGTCCGACGGTTGCTGTTGACCTATATATTTGTCCCGTAGAGCATCAAGGATGTCTTGGTTGGTTCCTGGGTGTTGGTGCATGATTTTCTTGATGGTGTTTTGCGTAGCTGAGCGGCTTTTTGTAGGGTCCAGGAAATTTCGCAATAGCGCCCAGGTTTTTGCACTACCTAACGTGCCTTGGAGTTTGTTGCAGAGTTCGTTCCAGTTTTGCCGCATGAGTTCCGCTGCGTACTTGGCGGCTTCTCCAGTAATTTTTGCTATTCGAATTTTGAGTCTCCTATTCAGTTTCTGTCGGCGCCATCTCCTGAGCATACTTCTTCGGGCTTAACAGAGGTGAAGTAAATGAGGGTCGAAGGCTGGTTTTTCTTCCGATAAAGTCAGCTCCTTGGATTGGCTGGATACGTCTTCGTGCAGATCACGAACCCACTCTTCTATGTTGGTAATCTCTGAAGAGGGGTTGTTTTCTCTCTGCTTTCGAAATGCATCCCAGTTGACGAGGCGTGTTTTCTTTATAGGATGGTTCTTGCACGTGAGAGGGACTGTGGTGACGAGAATACAATGGTCGCTCCCAAGTGTCTCTTCAGAGTTATGCCATTCTGCTCTTGAAAGGTTTTTCGTCATCGTCAGGTCGGGACAGGTGTCTCGTGTTATGCTGTTACCAATTCTTGTTGGGTAGTTAGGATCCGTGTCAGGCCTTGTTGATGGATGAGTTCCCATAGCTTGTTTCCTTTTGTGGTTGCTTTGCCGTATCCCCAGGCCGGGTGTGGCGCATTAAAATCTCCCAGGATGACCACTGCGTTTCTCTTGACCAGTTTCAGGGTTGTAGCGAATAGGTAATCGAAGTCCTCTTTCTTGCGGCTCGGAGGACTATATAAGTTCAGTACAAAAAGACTAGGCTGACCCCTTTTGGTGGGCAGGATCTCTATAAGGATGTGATCAATATCACTGCCATCTATTGTATGTTGTACGACTGTAAGGTATCTTGCGACAAGCGTGGCTATTCTGCTATTTGGGGATGATGTTGTGTGGGTGCTATAGCCTGGTTGTGATGGTGTAGATCCAGTTTCTTGTATGGCTATTATGTCTGGGCGGTCTTCTACGTGCCGTATGTATTGGTGTAAAGCGCCACTTTTCTGTTTATACATGCGACAGTTCCATTGCCAGATTGTTAGGTTGTTTCTGTTTGGCTGAATCGGCTTATTCATAATCATCCATTGTGTCAGGAGGCAGAGGCAGTGCTTCTGGGCTAACGTTAAGTTTTACCTTCTTGCGGTTGCCTTGATCATCCACGTTTGGCTCAGGGGTAGTTTGTTTTAGGTTAGTGTGTTGCATATGTTGCCATAGTTTTTTCATGTTTTCTTCGTTTAGGGTGCTGTGTTGTTGCAGTTGCTGTGTTTGCATCACTATTTCCTTCATTTGCTGCTGAACCTGCATGATGGCTTTGGAGAGACCAGCTACTGTTCGTTCTAATGTTGTTACTACGGGTTCGGCAGGAGCTGGTGTGGGACAGGGGTCACTCATGGGTTGGGGAGTTGTTTCGTTTTCGATTTGTGTGTGGGTTTGAGGTGAAGGGATTGAATTTTTGGTAATTAGCAATGCTTTCAGTTGTCTGTTTTCCTCTCTTAGCTGTTGGTTTTCAGCGCTTAATTCTCTGAGTTGACCTATTATTTCGGCTAGTTGCTGGTTTATGTCGGTGGTCTGTTGAGATGAGGATTGAGTCGGTTTGTTCTGATTGTTTTGTGGGAAGAGCCGTGCTGACCAGCTCACCTTGCCATTCCCGTGCCGTTGACCGGATCCGCTGGGATCCATGGTAGCTGGTTGCTGTTGGGCAGGTTGCCTTTTGGAGCTGGACCGATGTCTCGCTCCGGCTCCGGCAGGTCCTCGGGATAAGGATCGTGACTGGTCATTGTTGAAGGTGTCTCTTCGGCTTTGGTGTTGGCTCGTCTGAGGTGACGGTGGTGAACGTCGGACCAGTCTCTCAGGGCACCTCTTGTCGCCCGTGGGGTGTGCACCCTTGCACAGGACGCACCGAGGTGTGCACTCGTGTTCCTTCGCGGGGTTGGAGAGACCGCACACTGCACATTTCACGGTGTCCGGGTTGGGGCACACGTCGGCGCGGTGTCCTACTTCATGGCAGACGTAGCATACGGGGCGTGTGGGCCGATACAGGCTACAAGAGAGCATGGCGTGTTCGAAGATGACGCCTCTGGGCACCCGCTTTCCGGCGAAGGTTACTAGGGCCGTCGATGTCTTTCCAAGCATTCGGGCGGTTAATATTTCGTATCCAGGCGCGTGGAGGTTGTCGATGAGTTCGCTGATTGGAGTTCCGGGTGGAATGCCGTGTACCACTCCACGTGATGAGTCATCCGGGGCAGCGATGTACGCAGTGATTTCGTACTCGTTGCCTAATATATGTAGTGATTGTAAGTCTCGAATGTTTCGTGCCAGGTCTTCGTCCGGAGTGCTTACGATGGCGATGTTCTGTACTTCGTCTACGCGTGTTTGGAAGAAGGCTTTCGCTGTCCGCTTGCTGCCGTGTTGCGTCTTTTCAGCGACCGCTCGTGAGAGGTGAACGATCTCTAGGTTAGACAGTTTGAGTGCTCCCCTTGGGCGTATGATGATTTTGTAGTCATCTCTTGGTAGGGGAGGGAGTCTTTTCTGTTGCTTAATTTGTGACCTTGATGTGGATGTGATGTCCGGCTTGGGGCTTCCTACGTCGGGGTTGATGGATTCTGACTTTTTCTTCTTGTTTCGTCTTCTTCGTTGTTCTACCCAGTCGTCTTTCTCGAGTGCTTCTTCTTCATGATGGGTGTTGTCCATGTTCTCGGTGTCTTCCACGTCACAGTCCATGCCTGGATCGTTGGCCGGAACCGCCGGACGCTAGGCCTAACCTCGGTTAAGCTTGAGGCAGCCGGCGCCGCCGTTCCTCGGTGCGCCGTGTTCGAATTAGGGTTAGCTTGGCTGGGCCGCTTGAGATAGAAAAGCTGGCCGGAAAAGGCCAGCCAGGGCTCCTACCTTCCAAAATGTGGTGTCCTCAGGTAGCGGATGGATGGAGACACTCGAATCAATGGTTCTTTCCGAGGTGAGTGTAGAATTATCGCCACAGAAAGTGAGAAAATTCAGAGCCCATGTGGACTGTACCTGAACAGCTCGGCCCCCTCTTGAGGAGTAGGTATGGTGTGCCGTACGTGATGCGACTTGTTAGTAGGGCTTGGACGAGTCTCGTGGTGTCATGTTCTTTAAGGCCGTGTCGTCTTCGTGCTACTCGATGTAGGAGGTGTGTTAGCTGGGTTATGGTGCGCTGTAATGGTAGGATTGTTTGTGATCCGGAACCGTCTTGTGGGATATTGAGCCCTAATATGAGAAGTTGAGAAGCATGGGAGATTGCTTGTCCGTTCAAGGTAACTATCGGTAGAGGAATTTTGTCTTTGACGCGATGAGAGGTCCGTTTTGTGAGAGTCAAAATCGATGATTTTTCGGGCGCACATGTCAGACATCTTTGTTGCATGTAGTCTTGAATGATGTGGACAGCTTGCTGTAAGGTGTCTTGTTGTTCTCCAATAGAGCCAGTGGAGGTCCAGAGTGTCAGATCATCCGCATAGATGGCGTGTTTGAGGTGCGGAAGGGCTTGCAGCAGCGGAGGTAGGTCTTTCATTGCCAGGTTAAATAGAAGAGGGGAAATCACCGATCCTTGGGGCGAGCCTTGTGGTCGTGTAGGAAAAGGGCCGTGCGTAGGTGGCTTAACCCCACTGTGGCTGTACGATTTGTCAAGAATGCTTTAACGTAGTTGTCCGCAGTTTGTCGAATTTAGTCCGGCGAGTATGGCTTCATGGGACACATTGTCAAATGCGCCTTTAATACCAAGTGCCAGGATTGTATAGCGATTGTGAGAAGTAAGGTGGTCGAGGAGGTCTTCTTTTAGGTATAAGAGTATGTCTTGCGTTGTGAGGTGGGGACGGAAGCCACACATGGTGTCGGGGAAGTGGTGATCATCTTCTAGGTATCCAGAGATGCAGTTGTGAACGAGGTGTTCAAATAGCTTTCCCAGGCAGGAGGTCAGGGAGATGGGACGGAGATTGTCCAACTTGAGGGGTTTGTTGGGCTTAGGTATAAGGGCGATGTCTGCATGTTTCCATTCTGGTGGGATAGTGCCTTGCCCCCATTGTTCATTGAGATGGTCCAGAAGGTGATCAAGGCTAGCATGGTCCAGGTTTCTGAGGAGCTTATTTGGTATCTTGTCTTTGCCAGGTGTTGTGTTGCGTGTAAGTTTGTGAAGGACGGCTTCGAGTTCGGATAGCGTGAAGGAGGCGTCCAATTCTGGGTTAGGTTGTCCTGCGCACCCGGGAAGGGGGGGAAGGGAGTCAGATTGGGAGCTTGCATAGCGTTGCATGAGGTCGTGAAGTATCGCTTGTTCCGAGCCCGGGTAGTTATGGATGAGGCGACGAAGTTGATGAGTTGTAGTTTTTGTTTCTCGTGTGCCCATCAGCGTGCGGAGGATATGCCATGTTTTGCGGGTCCCAAGTGTACCTTGCAGCTTGTCACAGAACTGATTCCAGTTCAGCCTGCTTAGGTGTGCGGCGTACTCGGCTGCTTCCTTTGTTATGCGTTCGATGCGTTGTTTGAGCTTTCGATTAGTGCGGTGCTTTTTCCAGCGTTTAAGTAGTCCTGCGCGGGCATCCCACAGATGTTGCAAATAAGTATCTATTGCAGGGTAGTCAGGGGTAAGGGGGATTTCCGTGGTGTACTTGCCGAGTCTGGTAATTAGATCTTGGCTTCATTGTCCTATGTCTGTGATTGGTACATCTTGTTGATGATCGCGGAACTTCTTCCAATTGGTTAATCTGGCAGTGCCAAAACGGAGTTGCGCGCATTTCTGATTGGTGATCGTCACCGCAAGGAGGTAGTGGTCACTGCCCAGAGTGTGTGTCATACATTCCCAATGGGCGTCCTTGATATTCTTGGTAAGGGTGAGGTCAGGGGTGGTGTCTCGGGAAACGCTATTCCCTATTCGAGTTGTCGTTTGAGGGTGATTTTTATTCGTAAAATTAAATTGCTGGATGGCCTCTTGCAGTTTGGTGCCTTTGATGGTATTTCGTCCGTAGCCCCAGGCCATGTGCGGCGCGTTAAAATCACCCAGGACAATCAGCGGGCAGTGTTTCGCACTAATCGTGGCGCGTTTTAGTAGGTCACGAATTCCGGTAAGCAGATGCTTTGGAGGACTGTAAATGTTTAGTATGAACAAGCTTGGTTGGGACTTGTGGGCAGGGAGAACTTCTATAAGTGTGTGGTCTATTGTGCTTGGTAGGGTTAGAATCTGCGCAGTAAGGATCATACGGACAAGGATTGCTGTGCGGGAGTTTGAATTTGACGAATAAGCCGTGTAGTCGCGGAGCTGAACATGGGGAGTGCCGGTTTCTTGTAATGCGATGATGTCTGGTCTGCTCTGTTGAGCGAGCGGAAGAAGTTGGTCGCGTTTATTGGTGTACGAGCGACAATTCCATTGCCATACAAGCAGTTTGTTTGGAGCCACGGTGGTCTTCTGGTCAGGGGGGAAATTAAAGGGAGTCCTCATCGTTGCAATCAGGTAGTTCCATTTGTTCAGGGTCAGGAGGCAGGGGATGTTGCTTGGACTTGTGCTTTTTGCCGTGGGGGGTGTTCTAGTTGCTCTAATCGTTCTTCGCAGTTTTGGAAGCGGTGTTCCATTCGGTCTATGCGGGAGTTTATGGTTTTGACAGCGTCTGACAGAAAGGCCTTGATGCTGTCTGTGGCGAAGTTTATCAATTCTTGTACTTGCGGTAAGGTGGGGGCGATAGGTGTAGGCATCGGGTCATTTTGGATAACATCACCATGGGAGGGGGCGGGGGATGAGGGTTGTGAGTTCTGCATTGCCTTGGAGGTGTTGTTCGCCGTGATGAGTTGTTTCAGTTCAGTGATTTGGGCTTGCAATGCATTAATCTAGTGTGTTTGTTGAGAGAGCTGATTTTTGAGGCGTGCATTTTCTTCTCGGAGGAGGGTTACTGTTTCAGGTTCTGGGGAGGTAGTGTTGGTTGTGTGGAGGGTGGTTGGCGCAGTATTTTGTGGCGGGGCAGCAGTGGGTGGAGGAGAGACAATAGCTGACCAGCTCACCTTTGTTGAGTCAGCGGGAGCCAGTCTTAGGTAGTTAGGTTGCGTCAACGAAGGGGGCATAGGTAGGGCTTGGCTGATGACGTTTCGGAAAGCAGGTGGGGGTGATGGCTTCAGCTTGCGTTTGCACTCCTTGCTGGCGGTAGTGTGAGTAAGTCCACAGAGTTTGCAGCAGGGCACACAGTCATGGGTCGGAGTGGGGTTGGGGGTGTGGCGCTGCGCGCAAATGCTCCTGTTGGGATCGGGGCAGATGTCTTGACGGTGACCAAGTTCTCCGCACTGAGCACAGCACTGATATGTATTACGGTAATGGTGACAGCGAGTTAAGGCACTGTACGCCCTCACAAAGAATGGAACGTGAGGTCCGTCGAAAGTAATAAGTGCTGCACGCGACTTCCCGAGCATTCTGATGTCCAAGATGAGTGGGCCGGTGGTATGGATGGCCATGCGGAGTTCATGCGGGGTGGTGCATGGGGTGATGCCCTGAATAACGCCCCGCGAAGTACCCGGGGGTGGCTTCATGTAGGCCGTAACTTCGCATGCAGTAGAGCCGAGTTGGATAGCGGTAAGGAAACGGAGGGCGTCAACGATGGCTTCATTGGGAGTGCTCACCGCAATGAGGTTGTTTTGGGCTTGGGGTTGTACCGTGACTTGGGAGTAGAACTGTGCGGCTGGTATGTTGCTGGCGACTTGCAGGCTGTTGGTTATTTGGTTGGTGGTCCAAGCTCCGACCCGAAGGCCCGAGCGCGGGCGTATAATTCATTTATTTAAACTACCTTACAGGCCCGGGGGCATTGAGTAAGGGGGGTTACATGAAAATTACAGAATGTACAAGCAGCCAACACTCGGCAGAAAAGATTGCAAAGAACCAAAAACTTCAGTACACACAAGGCAAAAAGGCAAAATCAGAGAAAAACAAGGGAAAATAACGGATAAGTACATTACAAGGAAATAACGCAAAAAGTACTACAATGTTCAAAGAACACAAACCACATCAAATGAAAGGTACAAATCTCACAATAACTTTTGGCGCTAGAAAATGCGAAAAAAGAATGAACATATTTGCAACAGATAGCGTACACCTGAGACGCATAGAAAAAAGCTGAAGGCAAGGGGAAAAAATAGATTAGATTGAAAAACCCGAGCGATTCAACACCTTGCCCAGTGAAGGAAACAAGATGATGCCTAATTATGTGTGCTGCTCTGCAAATGCTCGTGTAGAAGATGACGAAATTTTTCCTGATTATTTTCAGCAGCAATGCTATCAGGAAGGCTATTCCATAAGCGAATGGCCACAGGAAGCGCAGAAAAGTTAAACGCATGTGTGGAACCATAGATGCGGGAAAAACTTAGTTGGTTATTTAATCTTCGGGACGTGTTTGATGCTATTTGGATCGGTAATGTGGAACGAGTGCAGTTATAAACATATTTGTGGAACAATGATAAAAGGGCGATATCGCGGCGAAGAACTAGAGGCTGTAGGGAAAGATCAAGCTTCATTTTAGTTACGCTGGAATGGTGGCTGTAATCACGGGAGATGAAACGGGCGGCTCTATTTTGGACCTATTCGATCATGTCGATTAGATAGTTAGGATGCGGGGACCAAATAGATGATGCGTACTCGAGTTGTAGGCGAACAAATGTCTGATAGGCCAATTTACGAATACTCGAAGGCGAATTACTGAGATTACGACGTAAGTAGCCTAATGTCTTCGATGCTTTGGCACATATGGCTGTAACATGGGATGACCATGAGAGGTTTTCGGTTAGATGAACACCTAAATATTTATAGGAAATGGTATGCAACAGTTCATTGTTATTGATAGTGTAGGAAAAATGTGAGTTGTCGCGCTTACGGCTAAAAGCAATTACCTGACATTTTGACACATTTAGAGACATTAGCCAAGTGTTACACCATTGAAAAATTAGGCTGAGATCGTTTTGAAGCACTGGGTGGTCATCAGTATATTTAATTGGTCTGTAAATAATGCACTCGTCACCAAAGACGCGAATACAAGAGGAAATATTTAGTGGCAAATCGTTAATGTATATAAGGAAGAGCAATGGGCCCAGGACGCTGCCCTGGGGCACACCTGATGTAACGTAAGTCGGAGATGAAGGAATATTGTTAACTACTGTGAACTGTTGACGATTGGAAAAAAATTTCGAAGCCATGATAGCGTGAAGGAGTCGAGGCGAAGAGCGGTTAATTTTGCAATAAGGCGACAATGGGCAACACGATCAAAAGCTTTGGAGAAGTCGATAAATATGCAGTCGGTCTGTAGGTTATTGTTCATGTTAAATTGCAGGTCAGTCGTGAATTCAAGTAACTGTGTTTCGCATGATAAGCCTTTTCTGAAACCATGTTGATTATGAAAAAAGAAATGATTCGACTCTAGGTGATTGTAAACATGCGATGCTAATATATGCTCGATAAGCTTGCAGCAAATGCAGGTTAATGAAATGGGGCGGTAATTTTCCGGGCTATTTCTGTTACCAGATTTAAATAAGGGGACCACTTTACCTATTTTCCAGTCACTGGGCAGCTGCCCAGAGGATAACGACTGCATTAAATATTAGACAAAGAATTTTACTAGAAACGGATATGGTATTTTTTAGTATTTTCGAACTAATATTATCTACACCAGAAGAAGTGGATAACTTCAGATTATTGATGAGGCATGCAATACCCTCTTCTGTGACTTCAATACTTTGAATGTACTGCCACTCATATTCATCGACGTCAGGTAAATTAGTATGATCCTCTCGAGTGAAAACCGATAAAAAAATGCGTTAAATGCAGAGGCACAATCATTATCGGAAAAGGGTGCGTTGTTGTCACTATGTAAAGATATCCGATTTGAGTCGCGGTCAGGGGATATGACTTGCCAGAACTTTTTCGGATTCGTTCGTAGAAGAGAAGGTAAATCTTTTGAAAAGTATTTATTTTTAGCTTCAGTTAGGGTAGAACAGTAGGTTTTTAAACACAGCTTATACCTCTCCCATGCAGGAGCACTGTTGATACGTTTAGCTGCACTGTAAAGACGTTTCTTTTTGTTCCTAAGCTTGCGCAGCGCATGAGTGAACCAAGGATTGGATTTGTCGTTAGTTATCGATATCAACGGGATATATTGGTTAATGAGGTCCGATATTTTAGTCTTAAAACAAATCCAGTTATCTTTAACAGAGCAATTATTACAAGAAGGGAGCAGCGTATCTTTAAAGGCCAACTGCACTCAAAATTTTTTTTGTCCAATTAAGTAGTCTACGCTCTTAAAATCACCATGGCGAAATCTTTAGCTTCGTAGTCACAGAGAGCGCTAGGTACCCCCGTTCAAAGTACCTCCGAGCAGACGACGTTAGCACCTGGCGGAGAGTCGCCGTAACAAGTTTCGAGCGGCCTGTGACGGAGGTTGGGGAACCTGTCCCGTGAAGCTCGCGCTTCTCCGGCGACTTGCAGGGCGCTCCGCCGGGCACAGGGATGCGTTCGCCTGGGGTTTCTCTGCTACACCAGCGCGCTGTACCGGCGTCGCTATCAAATGTTTAAACTAACCGCATAGGCAGTAATATCCCCCATATTTCTCAATGCAAAAAAAAAATGTTTAGAAGCCTAAACCTATTCAGGCGCTGGCGAACGTGTTGGAGTTAGCAAAACTCTTTTTACTTAAAAATAATATTTTTACTCAAAAAAAAAAAAATTGCGCGAAAGGAGCACTTGCCTTACATTTGTCATTCCTACTGCATTTTCCACAGAAAAAAAAAAGATATATTATAAATTATAGACCACTTGCACTTCCGCGTCCAATATTGGCCTCATTTGGGCTGGCCCAACGCCACCTTTATCCTTTAGACATTTCCAAAAGTTTTACGACCCAAGTAGAGTTCTTGTACACGCGGCTATAAACATTTGTGCGACTTTTGTCTCCCTAGCTAAGTGAACCAAAATCAGCCTTTCACGTAGTAACAAATACACCCGCAGAAATATTGGCCGTCGTATTTGGGAAGTGCAAAAACTAAACTGCTCCTCTCCTAAACAAAAGATTATATTTTTGTTCGATTCCCAAGTGAAGTATTACTTTGAGCGTTAGATTTAGTTTATTTGAAAGTAAAACGTTTTAAACAGTACCTGTCTCTGGTTAAAGTAGGAAACAGCGGTAGATCGGAAGTGTCTTCGTGTTTTAGTGCGTCATTTAGCTCTGGAGGCGGGCTTATAGTTTCAGATCCCTTTTATAATTCGATTCTCGATGTGCACACCGGGGAAAAAATACTGGGCCGATATTCACGAAGCTGTTTGCATGCAATGTATAGTAGAAATAGTGATTTATCTCCGCCCGCGTGCGATTTGTTCCCTTCAGAGAGGGCGACGTGATAGCCGAGGGGTCGGCTATAATAAAAGCTGCTTTTCGATATCGTATACGAGCAAATAGCTTTGTAAATCAGGGTCCGTTTTTTACTTGCAATGCCAAAAATTGCTATTCCGGCAGTTATTATGATGGAAAAAATTACTGTCGGGCGGTCTACGTCATCTCGATCGATAGCAACGGGATGCCGGAATTGCGGCCAACTCCATTATCATGGGCAAACGTTAGTGGAAGTTCTCTGGAAATAAAAAAGCGAAACGCGGCGCTACTACGCGCATTTGAAGGCGGCTCTGGCGCGGTCGCTTCCGTTCCCTCACGTACGTCACGTCCGGCCGCCGCTATGGCCGCCTTTTCTTTTCAGTTTCGGTACCGAAAACGCGAATGTCGCGAGCCGTTTGCGTCGCGCGCGTTGATATTCGAAGCGCAGTATATTGCGTTTCGCACCCTTTTTATATGAACTGTTAGGTGACATTATTTTTAAGTTGTCGAAAATTTGAGTGCAGTTGGCCTTTAAAGAATGTTTCAAGTTCCTAATTTATTTTCGAGAAGTTAGCTTTATTATAATCACGTATTATTTTCTTTGAGACGCCCGTAAAAGGTAATTGAACATTGATGGCTATTTGAAGTAAATCGTGGTCACTAAAGCCGCTTATGTGCCTAACGGGTTCGATTGTTTCGGGTGCAGAGGTGAGTAAAAGGTCGAGAATGTTATTACCACGGGTAGGTTCATGAATAACCTGAAACAGGTTAAAATCGAAAGTGAGATTTATAAATTCAACTGAACTTCGGCAAGTGGATGATAAGTTATCCCAATTTATGAGCGGAAAGTTGAAATCTCCAAATAAGTGGATAGAATGCGTTGGACAAAGATTAACAGCCGTGTTTAAGCTGTTGCGTAGATCGGCGACGAATGAGGAACTGGCGTCAGGTGGACGGTAGCAAGCACCTAGTAGAAGTTTGGTTGTATTAATTATTACAGCCACCCACACAATTTCGAAGGATGAATTAGTGTCGATGATAAAGGATGGTAAGGATTTCCTAATGGCTAAAAGAACGCCACCACCTCTTTTTCCACTTCTATCTTTGCGATAAATAGTATGGGCATGGGTATGCGGTAGAATTTCATCGTTGGTTACGTCAGGGTTAAGCCATGTTTCGGCGAGAACAAGAATATCAGATTGGTTATCATCAAGTAGACAAGAGATTAAGTCACGCTTAGAAAGAATGCTGCGAATATTTGCAAATGATGCTGTCAATGATGACCCAAATATGGGTGATTTCTGCTGAGACCTTGTCCCTGGACACGTGCTGATACCTAGCTATCTTTGTAACAAGACAACAGTATCAGTCACTTTGTCGTACATGTATGTTTTGTCATTCATGAGCAGGCGATCAACTGACAGCTTGAAAGACACTTTTTGAGGCTTTGCAAAATCAAGCAGCTTCTTTCTAGCTAGTCGCGTAGCCGGCGAGAAATCTTCGCCAATTGAATAGTCTGACCCTTTTAGCTTGAACCCAGACGATAAGATGCGTTGCTTGTCTTTAAAGAATGTCAGTTTCGCTATTATAGGTCTGTTTTTCCCTTCTTGGTACTTCTCGAGCCTATGAACTCGCTCAAACTGCGAACTGTTTGTTTCAATTTGCAGTTTTTCCGAGCACAACTTAATTACTTTTTTTTTCAGGCGCAGTCCAGTCCTCTTTCGGCTCATCATCTATCCCAAAAAAGAGCAAGTTACTGCGTCTTAGCCTATTTTCAGCGTCCTCGCACCTCAATGTAATTGTTGATAGCTGCTCTGAGACATCCCGCAAAGTCGTTTGTTCCTTTACTAAATCGTCAGAAACAGCTGTTTTTCCCGAGGCCAAAGTCAACTCAAGCGCAGCAACTCTAAAAGCAACGATTTCATTGTCACTCGTAGCTTGTTTACTCTTTACGCTTTCTAGTTCTGCTAACAGCTCCTCTTGTCCCACCCGAAGCTTCTCTATGGTCTCAATAGCTGCGGCAAACTCTTCCGCCTCAGCTTTGGACATTGGACCCGCGTTAGACTCAACGTCCCCAGAAAGCAAAAGGAGCATGTCGAATATCGCAGAGTAGAGACAACTCAAGAGTGAAATAGATCGCTTTAACAGGTCAACACACTCAACTGGGCACGACACCATGATCAAACAGCACTTGTTGCTCCTTATACATGAAGCACGTCCTAGGTAACTAACCTGCAAAAGCAGTAGTTGATTGCGCTGCATGCTCGATGCGGTGCCGTGCCCGAAGTGAAAGCTTGCTGGCTGGTATTTAAGGCTTCTTTCGCTGGTGTCCGTCGATGTCCCGAAGCGCTGTTGCCAGATGTGCGCAAAGGTCAATTCGCTGTTCTGCGCTGAAAGCTCTGAGCCAGGCCAAGACGGTGGCGCATCATCGGGGCGCAGTCCGCACGTGCCCGAAAGCGCTGTGCAAACGGCCCAAGTGACGGTCACCTGCAAAAGTAGTATCTTGTAGTCTGTGGCAGGCAGTCGGGGAACAGGCGGTGCACGGGAAGCGGCAGGGTGAACGCTGCGTTCAGGGCTTACTTGAGGCGTACTCGGATGGTTGTGGTTCTTGAGGGCTTGTCTTTGGTGTAGTACTTGTCTCCAGGGGTCGTCGCGTGGCAATGACCGTCCGCTCAGGGGATCAAATGCTGGTGCGTCGGATGCTGATGCCATAGTGCTTGAAGAGGGCTGCATACGAGGCGCTAGATGTGCTGCCGGCGCAGCTGCCGGTAGCCGAGCGCGTGCCAAGAGCGCGGCGCAGCTGGGGCTTGCGAGCTAGGCCTGATAGGCCTAGCGAAGTGAGCGGCGTGGTCCGATTTCAAAGGGCGATTGCTGACCAGTGGTAGTACGGATCCTGTTGTGGGTGGTGTCCAGGTGATCCGCGTGATGTAGCGATCCTCGTGGTGTAGGTTTTACCGCGATAACTGGAAATTACCGGTCAATACAGCAATCAAGGCGGGAGCCGATGGGGAGCATGTATACATGACGCGGCCCCCTAGCGGCCAGTCCCTCCCTTTCCTTGTTTACAATAAATTCATTCATTCATTCATGAACCCAAGCTAAGATCAGTAAAGGCCTATCATCCAATCTCCCTCTGCAATGTGGCCTATAAAAATTTTGCGGATGTTTTATCTAACCGTCTTCAACATGTAATTTATAGTTTAGTTGGGTCCCACCAAACATGTGGTATTCGGGACAGAAGCATTCACACAAATGAGGCCTTTTTTTAGAAGTGAACCAAATACACATAAAGCGAATTTGAGAAAAAAGCGGAAGTTTGTTACCGGATGTAAATGGAACGCTGCCAAAGCTATTATATGACTTGTGTTTAATGTTGGCTAGGGCAATTTTGCGGGCATAATTAAAAATTATGCGAAGAATTTGAGCAAATTACCATTATAAGTTCGTATTTGGCTCGGACTGAATTGAAACATTTAAGTTGATGCGGCATTCATTATTCACCAGGACATCATTCACCAGGACATCATTATAAAAAATGTATAATGATGTCCTGTTAATCTTGTTTATATTTCCCTTTTAGAATGTGTTGGCTATATGCCCCAAGTTCCTCTTTTTTGTATGCCCCCTTTACCCTATGCTCCACCTGGAGCCTGTAAGGTTTTTTATAAATAAATAAAAAACTTTATTTAAATTGGCTTCCACGAATGGCGAGATGTAGTTTTGGCGTAAACGGCATTATACATGTGCAACACGGCTTCAAAAATAGCAGAACTATACATGGTGAGCAGGTGAGTCCTCTTGGCTGCATTAGCAGCTCTTTCCGAATTTTTCCGTCGGATAATTATTTTGGGCACGCCTGAAGACACTCCCGAAGTAAGCAAGCTCTTCATTGCCTTGCCATGAATTTCCGAAACGCTTCTCGAGAAGGCTGTTTAATATATTCTTCGTTACCTTAATGAAGTGGCTCGTGCATACAGAGGGGGATGGGGGGAGACAATGTTTCTAAGCGGCGGCTAAGCACTAAAATGGCAAATATGGGTTTAAAAATGAATAATAACCAGATATAATGTGTTTCACACCACTATTTCCCTCAGTTCACTTCTGTTCAGTTTGCCCTGGATGTGTGGGGACAGATCTTTCGACCATCTCTAGTAGCCAACTCAATTCGTGATAAGCCAGCTCCGAAAAACAAAAAATAAAAAAAAGGACTTCGGAAAACACCAACGAAACGGTCCTAACAGTCACGCCAAAAGCGAACGGATTTGGCGAATGAATTTCGCTCATTTCGATCCGTGCCATTTTTCGGCTCATTTTCGATATGAACTGCGATCTGGGTACACGTTTCCAGAGTGTTATCTCACCTTTTTTCCTTTCCGCCTCTTTTCCAGGGGAAAGCTTCGGAGTTTTTCTTGTCACTGCTGTTTTACTGGTCAGTTTCGGTTTGTGGATTTGGCTCATTTCGGAAAAAAAAACTCCTCAAATATACATATTGCTCGTTCTGTATTGCTCGTTCCGGAGTGCGAGTATGATTCGGTGGAACAGGTGGCCCTTATCCAAATTGACCTTGCGAAAGAATCTGATCAGGTGGCTCACGACTTTTGGAAGCGAATAATGTAGGTGATGTGCTGTATAAAGGCATTCAGCTTTGCTACAGACATTTCACTACATAATAACTTGTCGTCAATTGCGTTCTTTCAAAGCCAGTTCTGATCAGGTCGTGTGTTATACGGGGCTGCCCACTATCGCCTCTACAGTGTTTGCACTGGTGGTGGTGGTGGTGATGATGATGTTTATTAACGGACGGAGCGTGATATGCCAGCAATTGCTCCCCCGACCAACACTTTCTTGCCGCTATGCCCGGAGTCACCGAGGCGTGTGTTCCTTAAAGGAGCCATGAAGAGAAAACAAAAGTTTGTTTTATTCGAAAGATTAGGTGTTTCATAGTACCCCAAGCGCTTTCCCGGAAGCAAATGATGCTTTATTCACTGATAAATAAGGCAATTTAAGCCAAAATTTTAAATCTCCCGCTAAAATTGAACATTCCGTGACGTGTACAATGGCGTCATAGAGCCGGTCCATGAAACAGATACTTAGTATGTCGACTCCATATAGCACCCACACGCGGGAGTCGATCGAGACGGCGGCCATTTTAAAAATACTAGTAAAACCTAGTGCACCCGCAGCCCTAGTCATGGAATCGCCTGATCCGGAGAACAAAAACTCTCGCTGAGGAGCTCGGGCTTGCATTTAACAACCTCACACCACAATAACGCTCAATGCTTCTAAGTGCACGAGCGGCAAGAGTTGTGGGATACGTGGTGGACGGGAAAGCGACCATTCCGCGATAGCCACAACAGACGAACGCCCAGCCGTCGGCACCGCTGCCTCGTCAGCCCCGTCGCGACTGACGAATATAGACTGGTACGTATGTGCCGTATTTTGATTACGGTTAATAATAGTTCAATTTCAGTAGCAGTATCACTTATGCCAGTTGGCCGGTGTCGTGTATGGAAAGCCGTTCGCGCGAGCTCTCTGCTTCGACCAGAAAGATACGAGCGTCAATGCGCGGTGTTTACGGCATTTTTTTCCCCAAGGTCAGAGCGATTTGACGAAGTCGGCAACGAGCGCCAGCATGTTCCAGGAGTGAGCTAACGTAAGGGTCCCTGCCGTAACTGAACAAACTGAAGTTTTCAGTGGTTGTAAACTGGAAACGAGCTCGTAACGACAGCAGCAAACCAACACCATTCGAAACTTACGCGACGACTGGCACTATCTCGTCGCTTCTTGCTGTTCCTTACTCCCCTCGTTTCTATTTTTACCTTTGCTGGTTGGCGATGTGACGGCCAACCTCCTGTGAAGGGATTACGATACGAAGCAAGGTCGCGGCTGTGCGTGCTGGAACGGTTCGTTGGCCCCGAAGAGCCTCGAACCCGAAAATTCGTCTGCGCGACGGCGAGATGTCGAGCTCGGCCGGCGCGCTAGTTTCGTACGCATTGGCGCACACGCTTGCGAGTTCGTTCGGACCTTCAACCGTTTACTCCACCGTTCTTTGTCATAAAAAGAATGTGCAGTATGTTTCACGGGCATTTAGCTCGCTATGCAAGCTGTAAGCCCTGCCTAACATGCGTTTGCTTTTGCCGGCCTCCGCCAATCGCAGAGCTTAGCCCATGTGACGGCATAGGTTCTGTTGCGGGAAATGAGCTGGTGGGTCGCATGACCATTCCCGTTTTTCCTAATTATGTAGCTTATTTGAGCGAAGTTTGCGTTATACGTGGTGTCGTTATGGTTCTAACGAGGCAATCTTTCGAATGAACCAAACTTGTGTTTTCTCTTCATGGCTCCTTTAAGAATCCGAGGATCAGGCGCAAAATGTCTTTTCTGGTGATCCCATGACCTGCAGCAAAAATGATATCATCGAAAGAGGCATGCGGAGCGGCTCTCCTTCGAAGTTACTTAAACAAAGCTAACCTATCCGTCGCATGCTATCGGCAGCCCATAAGAAAATGTCCGATGTCACCTGTTACACAACACTTTGCGCACAGAGGTGTGGGGATAATGTTCAGCTTAGGAAGGCACGCCGTCGTTCGCGCTGAGTTGGTCCGGATGCGGAACAGTAAGGATGCCTCTGTCCTCTTCATTCCTTTTATAAGACAAGGTTGGTGTTGTGGGCGCCAAAGAGAGCTAAAGTGTTGGGTTTGTCTGGAGCCACTTTCAGAAAACGAGTAGAAGATGTGGCTTCACGAATCACGGGTCCACTTGACCACGGCTTTGTTTCCAAGCACTCCGATATGGGAGGGAACCCACTGGAAGCGAACGCTAAGTCCGTTTTCATTTAGCTGCTGAAGGAGGCCGGTAGCTTTGGCAAGTTTTCTCTGCGGGAAATCCAAGCTGCAAAAGTGGTAGGGCTGACTTGGAACCCGTAATAATTACCGTACACCGTTTCTCCTATCGCCTTTTTTTCATGTATATATTTCACGCTTGCTCAATAAAATTTAGTTGGAAGTTAGCGCATGTCCCTGTAGTTTTTTTTTTTTTTTTTTTTTGGGGGGGGGGGTGCTTAAGAAGTAGTTGTACGTAGAGCCTCTTTGTCTTAGCATACAAAGCCAAACAGTACATGGTTTTTCCTTAGCGTCGCGCGAAGTTGAAGTTCTTGCGTGCAGTGACGCCGGAACTCTATTTTCTATGGGGGGCTGAAGCGATTTTTTCAATTTTTGGTGTGCTAGAAAAAAGTTTAACTAATGAAATCCGAGTTTCTTTCGAGAGAGAAAACTTCATTTTTATGTAACCACGTGAAAAAATATTTCTGTCAAGCACTGCTACTTCTTTCTAACTACTTTAGTTCACGAACAGCCCTAACGGACCCAGTGCGTGTTTAGTTTACCGGGTATGAGTGACGATTTTTTTCATTTTCTAAAAGAGCAAGACTATAAGCAAACCTACCTAACAAAGAATAATTTTAGAGAACAGTGCATACCGTAGCGAGCGCTTTCTGCCGGTCCGGTAGTAGGGTTGGTCGAAGTTCTGAGCGAAAGATCAGTGCAGCTTTGCACAAGCTGAACCTCCTTATTTATACCGTGTTTACAATTCAGAATGACAGGGAAACGTATACTTCAACCGAACACCACTGAACAAAGATGCTTACCTGGTGCTGCCCACATATGTCTCCCATCGGCTTGACCAGGCGCTCAAGATAAGAGAAATACCCGCTTGTACAACTGCTTTTAAAAATAGTCTTTCTTGGGCTACTTAAACCCAGAAATTTTGGTCTGTCTGTATGTCTGTCTGTGACTCGATTCATCCACCCGGCCAAAGCAAAACAATGTCTGCGCAATGGTCTTATATAGTCACAGCTAAATCTACGCGTCTATGTCCGGTGTAAGGTTCATACTTGTCAACATTGTTAAAGAAAAACAAGACATTACTCAAATATGAGACAACAAATCAATACAGAAGTGATATTTGCAGTGTTCCTTTATAAAAACTCAAACATGCTTGACTTTTGCGAAATTAAATACTTCATCAACTGGAGAAAAAGAATTCACTCCGCCGTCGCCTGCTGTCGCCCGCGCCACTATAGCTTCTGGCGCCATTTTAAGAAATCAACCGGCAACAGTTACGCAAGGTTCCACTAGGTAGGTTCCACGTTCTGCTTGCAACGCACGTGGAGTAAACGTTGAAGTAGGGCGCCTCGATTAACGCGCGTCTTCATCGTCCGGCAGCGTTCGCATCGAGACACCCGGTTTGGAGCAGTGGAACGCGGGAAATTTAAAATGATTTAAGCAAACCTTTGGCGTCTTTACATCCTAGGAGGAGCGCGACGCAAGAGGAACAACATGAGAGGTGAGTGGGAAAGCGAAGGGAGGCATTTACTTTGCAAAAGCCGATAAAGACTATCGTCTTTTGACGACATTTGCAACGATAGGAGCAGATACGCGGCCAATTTTTATGAATTCATTTTTCCCCCGCACTATAAAATCCTGGAACCAGCTTCCCCGGGACATCATCCTAGTTGCAAGCGACAATGAATTCCTGGTGGCTTTACGCAGTCATCTTGAATGCTAAAATTTGAACGCTATTCTTCCTAGCGTAGCGTGCATTTCTATTTTTGCATACTTGTTTTCTTTTATACGTTAGTTAATGCATACGTTTCTGCATACTTGTGTTACTTCGAATGCTGGGCAGTGTTACCTGTTATGCTACTTTTCATGCTGTCATTTGTTAATTTTTGTCTGCAATTTGTTTCCCTGTTCCTTGCTATTCTTTGTATCTTTCATTTTGCTGGCGCATTTCGTGTGTGAAAATGCGTTCTTACCCCCCTACTGTGATGCCCTCTGGGCGAAATGTAGGTATGTGAACAAATAAATAAATAAATCAAGTTCCGCAGCATGGCCTCTTTATCTAACCGTCGTTTCGTGGTTCCCTAGGTCTGGAAGTGTCCACAATCGGAAAAGTGAAAGTTCCCCTCTCTGCAGCACCGCCAAGGGGACGCGCCTTGGGCGCACGGCAAGGCTTCTTTAAAACTTAAAGGAGCCATGAATAGAAAATACAACTTGGTTTAATTTGAAAGAACTAGGATTCAGTATCTCACTCAGCTCCATTAGAGCCACAAAAGATGTTTTTTAACAAAAAAAGCAAAAAGTATTTAAAAACTTTCAAATTTTGCGCCACAGTGACGTGTTATGAGCAAGAATGACGTCATACGGGCCAACAATAAAACATAATTTTCAGTGCGTTAACTGCACGTTAGCATTCAAGTGATGCGGTTAAATGAAACTAGAGGCCCCATTACAGACATCCAGTCATGTGTCGTTGCGACAGGTCAGTTAGGCGGCCGCCAATCGCACAAACAAGGTTCCGTGACGTCATAGAAAAGTTGCGGGAAATTGGCTAGGGGGTCGCGACTGCTTCAAACGTTTTCTTTAATATCTCCGTTATTTGTTAGAAGATTGCGACGATATTGGTATCATTGTTATCGGGACTAAGCAGTCTTTCTAATAAACCCAAGTTGTATTTTGTCTTCATGGCTCCTTTAAAGCCCTGGCCTCCGTACGAACCCTTGTTGCCTCCAGATTACGCATGCCGCTGGATGCGTTGACCTCAAGTCCCTCCATACGCGTTTTACGTTGACCCACCCGGTTCCTCTCAACTTGACAGGGCTAACACTGCCTTGGAGAAAGTCACAAATGCACACCTACAACATACAACACAGCCCTCTCGCGGGTTCGACAAAAGTCACCGAAGAGAGGGGAGGAAGGGGCGTCACGGTGCAAAGTGCTGTTGCACGGCGGCGCGGGGTTCTTTGCTGTCAGCTGCATTCCCGGACGCTCAAGGCCCCCTTCCCCCGCATAATCTTGCCTCCAAACCGCACATACCGGTGGGTGCGCTCACCTAAAGCCATTCATGCGGTTTTTACTTCCGCGCACCGCATTCAGTGTCACCTTCATCCACGCAGGCGTGCTCGTCTGTCTGGAGCCACCGCTTCCGGGGGTATACGTTGTCCGCTCCGTCGTCCCTTTCGGTGCAAGCGCACACACGAAATGCTGTTCATGAATGTCAAAGCTCGCCGGTTCTCTTTCAACATACACGGTAGCGCTCTTCATCTCCACTTACTGATGACAAGAGCTTGCTTGAACCGCCAAGCAGCGACGAGTAAATCTCCTTTGCTGACCTGGAGCCACGCACTTCCTCTGCAGCTTTGTCCCACGGGGAGAGCGACCCCAGCCGGCAATTGCCTGCCGCGTCGCCACGCTGAGTCCGTACCCCGCACAGAAAGGCTAGACTGCCCACGGACATTGACAAACGGATCCCGCGTTCTGAAGTACCAGCATCAGCGTGTCGGTCCGGCGATCCGCTTTGAGTTTTATCAAAGTAAAATTTGCTACTGTCACATCGTGGAACTGCCAAATTTATAGGAACGCGGATATCGTAAGTTGCGCAACAGAATGCCAATGAGTCGGGGACTGGGGAAGGGGGGGGGGGGGGGGGGGAACGCGCTTAGAAATAAAAATACTTGGAGGCAGCCCCCCCCCCCCCCCCCCCCGGTTAAAGGAGCCATGAAGAGAAAACAAAAGTTTGTTTTATTCGAAAGATTAGGTGTTTCATAGTACCCCAAGCGCTTTCCCGGAAGCAAATGATGCTTTATTCACTGAGAAATAAGGCAATTTAAGCCAAAATTTTAAATCTCCCGCTAAAATTGAACATTCCGTGACGTGTACAATGGCGTCATAGCGCCGGTCCATGAAACAGATACTTAGTATGTCGACTCCATATAGCACCCACACGCGGGAGTCGATCGAGACGGCGGCCATTTTAAAAATACTAGTAAAACCTAGTGCACCCGCAGCCCTAGTCATGGAATCGCCTGATCCGGAGAACAAAACTCTCGCCGAGGAGCTCGGGCTTGCATTTAACAACCTCACACCACTAAAACGCTCAATGCTTCCAAGTGCACGAGCGGCAAGAGTTGTGGGATACGCGGTGGACGGGAAAGCGACCATTCCGCGATAGCCACAACAGACGAACGCCCAGCCGTCGGCACCGCTGCCTCGTCAGCCCCGTCGCGACGGACGAATATAGACTGGTACGTATGTGCCGTATTTTGATTACGGTTAATAATAGTTCAATTTCAGTAGCAGTATCACTTATGCCAGTTGGCCGGTGTCGTGTATGGAAAGCCGTTCGCGCGAGCTCTCTGCTTCGACCAGAAAGATACGAGCGTCAATGCGCGGTGTTTACGGCATTTGTTTCCCCAAGGTCAGAGCGATTTGACGAAGTCGGCGACGAGCGCCAGCATGTCCCAGGAGTGAGCTAACGTAAGGGTCCCTGCCGTAATCACTTCCTCGGAAATGAAGCGAGCACACTCGTACTTCCTTTAGCTCTCTTTCTCCTCCGTTTGCAAAGTTCACAAAACGTAGCCACTTGCTTCGCCTAGGTTCGTCGTTGGGCAGCACATGAAAGGAGATCTCCTCACCGGCGGGGATGTCGCACTCCCTTGACGATTTGCCCGTACTACATGGGCATTTCAAAACGCAGCAACGAAATTTCATTGTAAAGTACTCGAACAAACTGGTTTTCAGTGGTTGTAAACTGGAAACGAGCTCGTAACGACAGCAGCAAGCCAACACCATTCGAAACTTACGCGACGACTGGCACTATCTCGTCGCTTCTTGCTGTTCCTTACTCCCCTCGTTTCTATTTTTACCTTTGCTGGTTGGCGATATGACGGCCAACCTCCTGTGAAGGGATTACGATACGAAGCAAGGTCGCGGCTGTGCGTGCTGGAACGGTTCGTTGGCCCCGAAGAGCCTCGAACCCGAAAATTCGTCTGCGCGACGGCGAGATGTCGAGCTCGGCCGGCGCCTAGTTTCGTACGCATTGGCGCACACGCTTGCGTGTTCGTTCGGACCTTCAACCGTTTACTCCACCGTTCTTTGTCATAAAAAGAATGTGCAGTATGTTTCACGGGCATTTAGCTCGCTATGCAAACTGTAAGCCCTGCCTAACATGCGTTTGCTTTTGCCGGCCTCCGCCAATCGCAGAGCATTCCCAAGTGACATCACAGGTTCTGTTGCGGAAAATGAGCTGGTGGGTTGCATGGTCATTTCCTTTTTTCCTAATTATGTAGCTTATTTGAGCGAAGTTTGCGTTACAAGTGGTGTCGTTATGGTTCTAACGAGGCAATCTTTCGAATGAACCAAACTTGTGTTTTCTCTTCATGGCTCCTTTAAGGCGCCACAACTCGCGTATGCCGATGAAATCGCCTATTTTTGTGCTGACAAGCGTAATGTTCAAGAAGCCCTTGTATTGAGTAAGGAATTTTGTGACGCGTCTGCAGAGGCAGGGCCGTAACCAGGGGAGGAGTTAGGGGGTTCTGACCCCCCCCCCCCCCACCCCCCCCTAGAAATATTTTCTGGCTTCGACGTTTTCGATTATCTGAAAATATATACTCTGAAGGCGCCTGTCGACTGATTGCCTCTCCAGTGATTGTAACGTGTGCCTGTCCCTTCATAAGCTCGCCCTTCACCCCGCTTTGGACGCCAGGCGCGGTTGAGCCATGAGGGCTCCTGTCGGGCATTTTGGGACAGTCCCTCGACAGAGCGGCGTGGACTAGCGTCACTAAATAAAGGTTTTTAGAGTATCGGCACTCTTTTTCTCTCGTTGTTGTGTGCCGCCAGGATTTTCATTGGCCGGTCGGCACCACGTGATATTTGTTTGCATATGGGCGCAACCATTTGTTTCTGGGTGCCTCTCTCTCTCTCTCTCTCTCTCTCTCTCTCTCTCTCTCTCTCTCTCTCTCTCTCTCTCTCTCTCTCTCTCTCTCTCTCTCTATCTATCTATCTATCTATCTATCTATCTATCTATCTATCTATCTATCTATCTATCTATCTATCTATCTATCTGCGCGAACGCCGGAGCGGCCGGTCACACTCTGCCCGTCACAACCGGCGGCGGTTTCGTTGGAAGAGATGGCAACACTGCAAGACAGAAACAAAATGGCCCCCAGATGCTTGCGGGTGCACGAAGCATTCTTTCCTCCATGGCACGAAGTGGCGGCACTCTTAAGCGTAGCTTATTTAGTGACGCTAGCGTGGACCGGTGAGCTGCGCGGCGCCTTCAAACGGCCGCGCCAGCGCGCAGCGGACTCGCCGAAAAACCACCGGCGTGGGACTGGAACCCGACGGAGAGTGCTCGCTTTCTTCCCTCCCACCTTTCCTAACGGCCAGATGAAGGAAAACTGAGGAGGAAGGACAAAGTATGGGCGCCGGAGCTCTCGGCCCGTCGTCTTCGGGCTCCGTGCGCCCCAGCGCTTGGTTGTCAATAAACGATTGCTCGCTGAGTCGGTCGCTTGAAGATCGTTGGGATGAGATCCTCAGCGCGGCTTATGAAACCATACGCATAAGCACGTGCCCAGCAAGTTCGGTGTAAACGCTGAGTAGTTACTGAGTTCATTTTTGTCGGCGTTTGTCTTGCCGTCTACTAGAGACGCGTCGCCTGCTACGCGCCACTCGACCGGCAGACAGCCCCGGCGATTTGAATTTGAATTTGAATTTATTTTCGCACAATTTGTACAGGTGTTGTGCAACAGCTGTGATGGGAAAGTGGGAAAAAAGCTGCTTTACGGCAGCTTGACACAGCCCCTCAAGGGAGGAAATCCGTTGTTCGGCGGTCGTCGGCTGCCGTCTTTTCGTCAGCAAGGCGACAGCTCTGCAGCTTGTCGTGGCGTATTTTGTAGCGTAAGCTGCACTGCCGAGGTTTAGCGGTTTCGCGTGGACCCTGAAGGGCCGTGCTGCGCAAACGCGAGGAGTATTTAATTGGATTGGATTGGATTGGATTAAATTCTATTGGATTGGATTGGAAATACAATCCACTTGGAGTACGTGTGTATAGAGAATTGGGTCTGCACATTCGCCGGTCTGCGCATTCCAGAGGAGTGACGTCATAGCCGCGGCAGACGCACTGGCGCCAGCGCGTGCCCAGCTGTGCCCCTCCGTTGCGCAGTAGCCAAGTCTAAAGCTACGCCGGAGTCGCTTGATAGCCGTTTCGCGTGGCGCCTGGAGAGCCGTGCTGCGCATGCGCGAGGAGCAGTGACTGGATCGTACTGGACTGAACTGGATTGAATTGGATTGGATTGGATTGCTGAACCTTAGCTCACGTTACGTATATCCTGGCTTAGCCGAGCTAAGCCGCTGATAATTTTTTTCTCTTGTTTGTTACTTCCTTCGCGTGTTCGCGCTTCGGACATCCGGATTTTATGGACTGCAGAAACACTGAGGCAGTGAGGCTTGCAAGAAATGTGAGATAAACGTGATTGATTTTGGTTAATACGCTATTTTTTACTCTTTAAACAATCAGCTGCCTCTTATAAAAAAACGCATTAAAAAGGCACACGCTATTACATGGGTGAGCTGACAACGCCGCATTTCCATTTTGCTTGTCTTTGACTAAATTTCTGTTCGAAATGTTTGTGAAATAGCTGTACCCGCTTGGAGTGCAACTTTTTGGGTTAAAGTTTGCGGAAACAACAGAACACCTTGTGGTGCATAACATTTAATTACTAATAATGCAAAGAATTTGGTGTATAACCTTTTTTTACCAGTATTTGTAAATGTGGAAAAATACAAAAATAAAACGAACAAACAGCATCCCTTTCAGAACACAAGTCGCAATAACAAGACTGAACGCAGCTACTACAGCCAGGCGAATTGCTAGAAACTGCTTTTTTTTCACCCATGCAGAATGTGAACCTATTGTGCCATGCATGGACGAAATCGAACGGCACCAGCAAAGCAACTTCCAAGTTCATTTATCATAGCGGAAAACAATCATTGGCAGCACGAATTTAAAAAAAAAAATTGAGGGGAGGACTCGGAATAATTTTGGAACACTAGTTCGCATTTTCAAATACCGGAAATGGAAACTGGAAGTGTACAAATAGAAACAAAAATGTGCCAACTGATTTACCCTTTCGAACCGCACTGATCCATGCTTGCCGCCTTTCCTTTTGGGGCGCTTTCGCAGGGAATCTAGAATATCGCTGATGGATCCTTTTCTTTCGCCGTCTTGTTACTGTTGTGGCAGCTGACCACGCAACAATGTGGGGGTTTGCTTGGCGTTCTGTAGCGTCATAAATAAAAGCTTTTAGAGTATCAGCACTCTTTTCTCTCATTGTTATGGGCCGCCAGGATTTTCATTGGTCGGTCGGCATTCCGTGACATTTGTTTACATATGGGCGCAACCATTTTGTTTCAGGGCTCCTCTCCTCTCTCTCACTCCCGTATTCACAAACCTAACTTAAGTAGAACTTTTCCCCTAGGATACTTTTCGGCGCCTCAACGCGTTTCAAGAACCAAACTTATGCTCAAAGGGTGCCTTTTTGCGAACTTATCGGGCAGAAAGTAAGCGCTACTTAAGTTAGCTCCCGACCTAACTTAAGTGAGCCTTTCCCGACCAACATTACAGACTACTACGATGGCTTGGCTGAGGTGTTCGATTTCGCGCGCCGTACGCGAGAAAATGATAAAGCTGTAAACAATAACGCGCTTTCCGCGAGCAACAACGATCCGCGCACACGCCTGCCGTCCTGACGCGGCCGTGCGCACACTGCGCTCCAGGCGCGTAGCCAGGATTTTTTTTCGGGGGGGGGGGGCTAAGGTGTTTTCAAGCCCCCCCCCCCCCCCCCCCCCCCGGAGAAAAAGCGAGGTAGTTAGACAAAATACATGTTTGGTTCATCAAACAGACTGCATTTCCCCGATAACAATGATACCAATCGTATCGCAAACTTCAAAAGCATAATCGAGATATGAAATAAAACATGAAGCAGCGGCCACTCCCCACCGACTTTCGGGCGATTCCTCCATGACATCACATGATCTTTTTACGCTGGGCGTCAAACGACCTGGGACACAGCCAATCAACATGGCTGCGCGATTGTAGAGAGCATCTAGTTCCATTGATGTTATCATTTCAATTGTTACATGCAGTTAACACCCTCATAACTACGTCTTAGTGCTGGCCTGTACTAAATCACTCTTGCTCATATTACGTCACTGCAGCGCGAAATTCGAAAATTTTTGATATTTGTTGCATTGCTCCGGTTGAAAAGCGCGCCTTCTGGGGTTGGAATGTAAATGAGTGAGTTACCAAAGGCTAGTTCTTTCAAATTCAACAAGGCTGTATTTTGTCTTCAAATGGTCTTAAGGACTCTATTGGTGTTGATTATGATGGTTGATGATGAAGGTGTAAACTGGGAAAAAATACGCAGATCGCTGGTGTAAATCTGCGCCCGTGATTCAGTACGTATACTGCACGCACGGCCACCTTGTGAAGGCATTTTAATGTGGTTACTTGCTTTATTTCAACGTGTGTGGTATAATGAGTGTGACATCCGCAATAAAGTGGCGTAGGCCGTAATAATGAGTATTTTTATTTAGTTGCTGTCGTCCAAAACGCAAAAGAATTTTTTTTTTGCTGATATATACGCCCGATCACGTGGTGTGAAATGGGGTAACAAAGGTCCCGATAACGGGCACACCATGCGACAGCCGCTACCTCACTTGGAGTTGCGTGCCTGTAGATGAAGCAAACTACTAAAACTGCAGCGAGAACAGATATGTTTTTTAACTCTTCATGTGTTTAACTGTTCACGTAATTCACAGACAGCGGTAACTCTCCAAGTACTGAACGCTGTCCTGATGCGCTTTGAGTAACCCTCGTCAACTTTGTGCATCATAGGATATTTAGCCGTCCATATGAGTAGAATTTACGTCTTCCCTCTTTCTAAGTTACCTACCCGCTTCATAGCTGGCGCTGCTTTCAACAACCAATCTAAACGCAAATATTGCATTAGAAATAAAACGAGATATAAATTTTTTGGCTCGCAGACATAAAGGTACTGTGACATCGTGTAAATATTATGAAGCGATTATTTAGATATTAAAAGACACAGTGATCACGCAAAGATAAATCAAGGCTCAGGGGAAGAAAATGACTTACAATTGCGGCCTCTTTTGTGTGTAGCATGGCACTTCGAGTGTGAGCTTCGTAAAGCAAGGGCGCTTCGGCCCTTGCACCGCTATGTCATGTCGGCGTTTTTGTCACTCAGGCCCATGAATTTACACTGCTTTGGGCAGCCGCCTCCCAGGCAAACAGCGGCCGTGGACGCAATGGAGGGGCTTTTGTTGTAACCGAGGTCGAAGATGGCCATCGGGTAAATTTGTTACTGTCACGAGCGCCGTCTGCCTATTGCAGGGCAGGGCTGGTGACCGTCAAGCCATCACGTGTAGGATAAAGTCTGGAACTCGCTCAGCAAGCCGCAGCGTGCCCTACCGTTGTCAGATGGTTGGGGGATTGGCACCAATGTGCCGCACCAAAGAGCAGCAAAACTCAACCAACCATCATCATTCAACTCCGATAACGCCACTCAGGGTAGGGTACCCCCCGGAGCGAGGGGGAATCTTTTGATTTAAGCCCCGTGCCCCTTAAAGGACATGAAGAGTTACCGCTGTCCATGAAGAGTTAGAAATATATTTGTTCTCGTACCAGTTTTAGTAGTTTGCTTCATTTAGAGGCACGCAACTCTATAGCCACGTGTACATGGACGCGACGGGGGCGGGGTGAGTTGAGTGGCGGGTTCAGCTTACCTCGACGCGTCCGAGTTTATATGAACCCCGTCCAAAGAATCGAGGTGTGGGGAGCGGCGGGGGTCCCGGAAAAGGGGCTACCGTATTTTCACGATTCTAACGCGCTCCCTCTTTTGCTAAAAGGTAGCTAAATATTTGTGTGCGCGTTACAATCCGACTCAAAACCGAAATAGGCTTTAAAGCGGCCAGCAGCATTGCCATGCGCAACGGACGCGAAGTACCCGCAAAATCCAACTCAATCCAATAAAAACAATCCGTCAACACCACGTGAGGGAATTTCGGCGCACTTATTCCTCAATGGCATGCCGCATACCCTGGTCAGCTGTTGCACATTTTTTTGTGCTTCTGCTTAGCCCCTAACGCTTAGAATTATGAAGATCAAGGCACTTGAAATCGCAAGCATCTTCAGTGTTCCCCGCTATAACTTTATTTCCAGCAGCAGCTGGATAAGCAACCTTGTGAAGCACAATTCATTTTTGGCTTCCGGAGCTGCATACGCCAAATAAAATCTCCCTTTTCCAGGTACGTGGTGACATGCCTTTTCCATCTGCGCAGTACCGTCAGTGTCACACTTTTTTTTTTAATTTTCCTGCGCGAAGTTACCCGCGCGCTACGATCGGGGGCGCGTTAGAACCGCGCAAATACGGTATTCTGCTCCCCGCGGCCCGCCGACTCAGCCCGACGAGCGAGCTAACCCACCCCCTGGCTCTGAGTTGACTGGACTCGCCGCGACAGCTCTCTGACCCACCCCGTCCGCTTATACATGGGGGTGTCGAGTCCAAAAAACCTGTTTATTTCGACTCAACGCGCCCTCGTCGGGTCAATGTAAACGGGGCTTTAGAGTGGCGGCCCTTCCCCCTGGGCGCAAGGGTGCCCTTTTCGTCAACTCCCCGCCGAACGAATCTGCCTAATCGCGGAGAAGAAAATGACTTTCTGCAACACCGCTTTCTGAAGCAGTGCGCGCAAGCTGGGCCCATTCAATTATCCCAGGCCAACACTATCCCGGGCTCCACAGAAACTTGAAAAAGAATGAAGGGGTGACGCGCAGTAGAGGGGCGCGCCTCATCCACAAAGGCCCTCTGACCAACCACGACATTCATCCAGCTAAAGCACACGTCTCGGCCAATACGCAGACCCACCGCTTTCTTCTGCCACCGCCGCTTGCACGTGGTTCTGTTTACACATACAAAGATCGTCTTTTCCCTTTCGGCCCCTTGTCGTACCAGTCTTCACCCATCAATGGTGGGCGGTCTTTCTTTTTTTCCGCCTCGAGCCAGGGCGGACCACTCCTCGCTTCCCCGGTTATACCGTGACGAGTCAATCTCCTCTGCTGAGAACGACTCAGCCGGCCAATTATTCTCTGTGTGTCGACATGCCACACACAAACGCTTATGGTCACTAGATCCAACAGGTCATTAGATCCAACGAGTCAGGAGATCCACTAGGTCACGTGATGCCCGAGTCAGAAGATCCAACGGGTCAAGAGATCCAACCGTGTCACTAGATCCAACGCGTCAATAGATCCAACGCGTCACTAGATCCAACCGAGTCACTAGATCCAACGCGTCAATAGATCCAAAGCGTCACTAGATCCAACCGAGTCACTAGATCCAACGAGACTTTACATCCAACGAGAAAACCTGCACTGCCCGTCTTTCTTGGGGTTCAAATCAATACAACATGATAGCGGAGCCATCTTTAATACACAATTACTGTAGAAATCGTTTCGAAGAAATTGAGTGCCCTTATAATTATTAAAAATGAACATGAAAAAATCTAATTCATTGCAACTCCACTATGTAGCCGTGCGGTACCTAACTGTGCGTGTAATGGTATGTTGATGCACCGAAAAGGCCTTATAAAAATGCCGACAAAACAAGGGTGTTATTCTATTTTCTTTTTTTGTTGTTGTTGTTTTTGTTGTTGTATAGCAAATTTTGGATTCTGGATCCCGATGGGCGTTCTCCCAAAGGGTCAGCGACTTGTCCCTCCCCGAATTTCTCTCGGCAAGTGAGGCACAGGTTTTCTTTTTTTTCTCTCTTTGCGGCCCGTACCCTCTGGGAAAGTTCAGCAAAGAATGCAACCCAGAGTGGGCATGTAGGGTGGCGTGTGTTGATAACTTCCCAATTCACGGCCTCAATAAAAGGTTTTTTACTCACTTACACTCAACTATCGACAGGAGTTCACAACCCTAGACAGAAAAGTGAGGCGGGGACGTAGCGTAATAAAGTTCTTGGAAGACGGGCTACAACGAAGAACGCGGGCCCCCCTTTTCTGTATTTTCGGCCGGCTGCTTAGGGAGCGGCTATAATCTGCACGTTTTCTTCTTTTTTTTTCTCTTTGGACTCCTCGTGGTGGGTTCCTAGGTGCATACAATAATGGCTTTCTAAGAAAAGGGGCGAAGACGCTTGAGCTTGAGACTGACCATGCTCCAGCACATGGCTGCCAGTGAGGGGGTTACGAAAATGAAAAAAAAAAAAAGGAGGGGGGGGGGGGGGCGCTTCGAACACGCCAGATTAGTCACGAGAACGTTCGCCTGCTACCGTAACATTCATGTGAAAGGAGCGGGTGACGGGTCAGTGCGGGAGCGGCAGCAGGACCAGGATATTTTGTGCACGAGTTCTCCGAACGCCAAAATTTCTTGGGGGTGTGCCTTACTGCCATTTTTACTTCGCCGTGGCGGCCGGTAAAAGGACCGGTACTGGAAAAAGGTCCATTGCGGGAATAACGTAATTTGTGAGAACAACACGTACAAATTAGTTACAATTACACTTTCTCACCCAGCAACCATTATGCAAGATGTACGAAAGATAATGAGTGATGCCTTATCACCACTTACGTCTAAAAACACACCGCAAATTTTGTTATACCGTTCCTGTGACGAACTTCCCTAAGTGACAAAATGTCCTATGACGAATGATCCTATGTGACCAAACGGCCTATTACGAACCGGCCTATGACGAAACGCCATGTGACGAACGGGCCTACACCCGGAGGGATGGGATACGCAAGGGTGTAGGTGAAAATACTTCCCCGCGAGTGGACGAATATTTCAGTATTTTTGTGTAGGGTGGGCAGCCCAATCTACTTCGCCGAACGGGTTTGTTCCCATGTCGTCAATCCGGATGATTTCCCCTCTTTTACCATCTTTCACAAATGTAAATAAGCATACGTAAATCTCGTTATTTTACTTCAAACTTCGTCTTCCTGGCCCTCATTTACTTTGGCAACGAGTTTGGCGCGCAAAGTCACCCCAACCTCCAGTTGGCGTGCAAGACGGAAGATCAACGAACAATCACTCATTTATAATTGATTCACCCCCAGCTTTACTGCTCAAAAATATAACTGGGCAGGAGCTTAGTTAATCCGCAAGAGAAAAGTGATATTTCGCACTGAACAAGAAGTGGACTTGGATATGAAACTCCGAATAGTTTGCGTGTCATTAAATATCAAAAATTACTGTTCAGACACCTATAAGGGATATTTTAATGGCCATGAAGCCTGGTAGAACAAAGTTATAAACTTGAAACTGCGCAAAAAGCAAGCTTTTGTCCCCAATATAGGCTGCGCAAAAATTCATTGCACTGCGCTCAATAACTTCATAGTAATCACATCTGGAAGAACTGCGGTAAGCCGGAAAGCGTCACCTGGTCTTGCTTTATTCAACCATTTGTTATACCCAATTTTTTCCCGAGTAGGTGGCAATAAAGTTATTTATTTTACAGCGCAGCTCGAAGTCGCTCGCTCGTGTGCATTTCTACTTTACCGTGCTATGTCAGCAGGATCGTTCAGCAGAATACGCTTTGCGACAAAGCCCCAACTTTTCAGGAAGCTGCTGTAGGGTAGACATCCCGGGAAAAACTATAGTGCGGCTTGACAGGTATTTTATTACTGATTCATTTACTTGTCGTAATTAGGTGATCCACAGTGAAATGGTTGAAGTCGAGGAATTGTCGTTTGTTGTAAACATTTGGACATGTACGGGATAAAAATGGTTGCAGAAAATGGCTGTAACTTTTGTTTTGCTGAAGAGACCCCGAAACGGGATCCGGACAGTTTATCGAACGCCGTTTTATCGAGCGCCATTTTATCGAACCCAGAAACATAAAACTAACTCTGACTACTCGTGGGGAGTTTTATAGACTATATCACGGGTAATTACCAGGCGCAGTTTTAATACAAAGAACATGAAGCAGCTGCTCCTAGGACATTCCATTAGCGTCTCGAAAACAACGTAAAACAGGCAGCGTCATGTTCACCTGTTGGAATAAAACTGCAGCAGTTTCAGATTTGATTACTACATTGAACTGAAAAATAGCTTAAGTCGAAAATAACAATAGTGTCGTGTTCCTTGCGCTCGTTCGGACTACGTCCGGTCAATGCGCTCGCAAACAAGATTGAACCGACTCTCGATAATTAAAAGTGGCTTAATTAGAATTTTCGGTTAACTTGAAGTGATGTTCTGGTCCCGGCAAATATACGTGCAATTAGGGGAAAAAATTACCCGATAATTTGAAGCCAAAACCAAGCAATTCGGTTAATTGGGAGACATTTTGAGTAAAAAACATACAGGGGGCCGTCATTTCTCGATGAAATTCGATTTTTTTCGGCGCCAAAACAGCACCGTGAACTGTGTTATGTCGGCGCCATCGCAACTGAGGCCACGCGCAGCCATTTCAGTTGAAACTCGCGCCAGCGAACGCATCTCTACGTACTTTCCACGTGTTTTGTTGCACACAACTCCATGTAAGCAGTTTACGTGCTTGGACGCTTCAGGATTCAAATTTAACGATGAGTCTTGACACTCAGGACAAACCATGTCGTGCGCTTGAATTGGCGAGGAAAGACAAGGCTGTGACCAACATCAAAAATAAAGAAGTTTAGCGTAGTTATGGCAATGCCGTCTTTGTGCTATGTTTAATTGATTGATTGATTATGAGGTTTAACGCGCCGAAGCTACACAGGCGACGCGGCACGCTGCAGTGGAGGGCTTCGGATTAAGTTGAACCACCTGGAAATTTTTAATGTGCGCCGAAATCTCGAACACACGGGTGTTTTCGCTTTACGCCTCCATCCGAAAAGCGGCCGTCGCGGCCGGGAATCGAACCCTCGTCCTTGGACAACAGCACAACGCCTTAACCACAGAGCTACCACAGCGGTATTCAGTTTATTTCAAAGTTGTGTTGGTTCCAAGCTTTTTACGGTCCCCATGGAGTTCGTATCAATAGGAGTCAACTATATTGTTAAATTGCAATTCAAAGCGCTTTTGTATTTCATTTCGTAACATCATTTTCATTTGTGTCTAACCGCTCCACTGTCCAATCAGCTGAGCAGGACTGATGCTCAGTTTTTATGCGAAGCTTCCGTATTTTGGTACAAACTGTGCGCATCGCTACTGAAGTAGTTTGTTTTGGCTTTCCGCGTTTTTAAAGCGAAGCTTCCGGAAGGTTCAAATATTCCAGAAAAGATTCAACGAATAAACATGTTTTTGCCGATGCCGCATAACCATCCGCTGGGCAAAAAATAACGCATAATTGCGAACAAGGACATCTGTAATGAATAGGTTTGATTAAATAGGTTCGAATCAAAACGTCCGCGCACCGCGTGTTTGGGACCCCCGCTTCAGAGGAATCGATCAGGAGCCCGGCGGGCCGGGAACGGCTAGCGTTGCTTCGGCCGCGGTTGGGGTCAAGAAGACGACGTAGGCCACGTCTGAAGCCTGAATGCAGACTTTACTGTGGCACCAATAAATGTTTTTTTTTTACAAACCAATCGGAGATATTAAAAAAAAAACGTAAAGAGAATAAAACGTGATCGAGGAACTATTCTCAATTAATAATTACACGAGAAATCGTTTCAATGAAGTCGAGTGCGTTTATATTAGGCTGTGGCTATATGCCGCCCCGTGGTATTATAAGCCCTTCACTAAAGCGACGCCCACCGGCGGTATTTTGATGAAAAATGGTCCGTCTGGCTGTAGTGCCTAGAATATACTAGGCACTGTAGTCTGGCACTACTTCGCCTTCCATTATGGTAACGTAAGGTTAACGAATCGAACACAACCTCACTACGAGAAAAAAAAAAAAAGAACAGCGAAAACTAACCTAAGCTGTGTATGAAAACGCAAAAGAAAAATGAAGGATGGCAACGAGCCGCACTCGACCCACTGCTTTATGTAGCAAAAAGCTAAGATGTAACCGCTAAACCACAACGGCAGATGTTCTGGCCTTTTTTAGGTGCGATTGTGCAAGCTCGAGCCAATACGGTATGGTTCGGATAAATGCAAACAAAGCGTGTAGTAGGGGGCGAAAAAAATATATGCCCAGCGAAATGAAACTAAAGAAATCGAGGCTCGCCCCTCGTGCAGCCAAATATCGAACGCCTGCCGTGGGTGCCGCGCAAATAAATTCGCTTCTTACCTTGTTCCATTCCCGCCACGCCTTGACTCAACACAGCATTAATAAAGCACATGGCGTTAAATACGATTTTGGGCGGCACACTCAGATTGAGGATGCGGTGGAGGCGGAGGCCTATTAAAAGCTGTTCTACTTTCCTAAAAAAACGACAACATGCCCGAAAATATTAAATTACTTGCATGCGAGAAACTTGTATGCCCTTTTTTAAAGTATGCGATGGGTACAATGGGTACAAGTTTATCTTATGAATAGAAAACAGTACGTTGATGTTAGTAATCGTATTTCAAATGTATGTGGTGTTTCTTCTGGAGTTCCGCAAGGAAGCGTACTCGGACCGCTGTTATTTTTAATTTACGTGAATTCTGGTATTCCGGCTGACGTTTCATGGCGGTTGTTCGCGGATGATTGTGTTGTTTTTAAACAGGTTATATCTCCAGATGATTATAGTTCACTACAAGGTGCTGTTTCTGCTATTGACAGGTGGTGTGAGAAATGGGGCATGGAACTGAACAGGGGAAAACTGTACTGATGCGCATAACCAGGAAAAAGTTACCGAGCTCATATTTTTATAAAATTCAAGATTGTATTATTTCTGAGGTCAAAGAACACAAATACTTTGGCGTCACCTTCACAAGCGATTTAAAATGGTCAGCCCATATCTCGAAAACCTGTGCGTCCGCAATGCGTAAGCTTTATTTTCTCATAAGAAAACTCAGAAGCGCCCCGGACAGTTAAGATTTTAGCTTATAACACTTTTGTAAGAAGTAAATTAAAATATGCAGCGGTAATATGGGACCCGCATACGAAAAAAGATGATTCAACTAGAAAGAGTCAACCGCAAGGCCGTGCGATTTATATTTGGGAAGTACAAAAGGGAGGACTCTCCTACCCAGTTAATGCATGATAATCAATTTCAGACCTTGGAAACTCGCCGAAAGATTAGTCGCATTGCATTCTTACACAACTGTTTCTCAGGAAAAATTAAACTAAACCTACCGATTATGTAGAACCTCTAAAAACAAGGAGGACTCGTCACAATCACCAACATTCATTCGCTCCCATCTTGGCAAAAATTAATAGCTACAAGTACAATTTCTTCCCTCAAACAATTGAAGATTGGAATTCACTCCCTGCACAATTATTTCTTTTTTCTAATTTCATCACCGAGGTAGAAAAACATTTCCCTTTTTAAATTTTCGGGACAAACATTTATTCATTCTGGTCAATGTGCAACCTCCATGTGAATAGTGTCGTGCATTTAGCGTTGTACCCTCTCCTGGTGGGGCCAAATTTATGGCCTGCAGTATTGTCAAATAATATATGCCTCTTCCATGCGGAGTCCTCATCAGCACTGACTGAGCAAAAGATTAGTAAAAAAAATAAACAATACCAGTGCGACTATACGTCGGGATAGTATCTGTCAAAAATATCTTAAAATAATATGATCTGGAACTGCTGCAAGTCAACTGACACAAGAAGAGACTGAAAAAAGTTTGAAATTATATATTAGGGGATAAACTAAAATAAACGAAGACGCGTATGAACAACCGGCCACCAAACGAGGTGCTCCGTTAAGTTATAACGAACCGATAAGGCCTTATCTGGCTCGTCTAGACGGGTTTAAAGATCTTTTTTTCTTAAGTGCGGAATAGGCTATCGGAGTACGGTGTTCCTAGTTTGATTGTTAGAGTTTGAGCATTTTTTTTTTCTTAAGTGCGGAATAGGCTATCGGAGTACGGTGTTCCTAGTTTGATTGTTAGAGTTTGAGCATTCGCTAGGATTGTATTACCAGCAGCACGAATCCTAATGTTCTTCGTCTTATAGTATATTGCTTTCTCGTTTTATACTCCTACCTGTATACCCTGAAGTGAGGTTTGCAGTATAAAATAAGTAAATAAATAATTTAGCAAAGAAATGGACACGTTCGATCCCCGACCGCAGCGGCCGGTTTTCTGATGGAGGCGGAAAGCGAAAACGCCCTTATGTTCGAGATGTTGGCGCACGCTAAAGATCCCTAGGTGGTCAAAACTAATCCAGAACCCTCCACCACGGCGCGCCTCATCACCTGTGTGGCGTCGGCGTGTTAAACATCATAATAAAAGCAATGATGCAATGAAAAAAGCAACCCCAGAAAAAGACGAGGCACAGCTCCGGGTCTGTGTTTCCCTCCTTGCGTTGCTTTTTTACGATGTTTAATTTACTTCTATTGGGCACAGAACCGACAAAAACCAAAAAAATAAACCTTTTTCCTGTACCGGTCTTCCTAGCAACCGCCACGGCGAACTAAAATTAGCAGTAAGGCACCCCCCTCACCCCCCATCTCCAAAGTAAGGTTTTCGGAGAACCTGTGCACATAATATCATCGTGGTCAATCTCAAACGTCTTTGCCCCTTTCCTTTGAAAGCCTTCTTTGTGTGCAGCACGAGCTCACCACGAGCTGTCGACAAAGCGGAAATAAAGGTGTGCAGCGCTAGAAAGCATTAGGGTGCCTCGATGCGCGCCCGGGCGCGCATCGAGGCACCCTAGAAAGCATAGCCGCGCCCCAAGCAGTAAGCAGAGGGGCGCCCTTTTGTTCATTTTGTAAAGCCGGAATGGTAGGCGGCGGGGGAAGGTTTCTCTCCTAACTACCCTCCTCTCCCTCCCACCTCACCGAGTCACTAGATCCAACGAGTCGTAAGATCCAAAGGGTCGGTACATCCATCCGAGTCATTAGATCCAACGCGTCATTAGATCCAACGGGTCAGTAGATCCAACCGAGTCACTAGATCCAACGCGTCAATAGATCCACCGAGTCAGTAGATCCACGAATGGATGTAATGACTCGTTGGATCTACTGACGCGTTGGATCTGGTGACTCGGAATCCACACAAAGGGGCACAACGTGGGCTGAGCTTACCCGAGGGCGCCATCGCTTTTGGAGCTGCACCCCTCCGACGCAGTTATCCTTACCCGGGCGCTTCGTTTTGTGTAAGCACCAATGTGTTACGACAGGCATTGGGTCGTGAATGTTTTTCATAGGGGCACAGTCGAAGGATATGCGCCTTTGTTCACAGGCGATGTACCAGGCATAATAGGCAGCACAGCGTCGGCCGGACAAATTTCGGGGAGGGGGAAGGGGGAAGCCTAGTTAGCCCCCCCCCCCCCCTCCCCCACCGGGCCACGCCACTGGAACTTGCGACGGACGGGCACAGGAACCCGCGTGAGGGAGGCAAACTAGACAAACCGGGAGATCACAACAGTGACATAAACCTCGATCGAGATCTTACCGAAAGCCGCAAGAAAATCGCCGTCATTCATAATTTTCTCTTGCTACGAGCCTGGGAAGTTCGTCAATTTTGTGAAAAGGAGGCACTATGCGCGGCGCTGTGGGCAGAATGTGGTTCCTTAAAAACTGCGGAGTGAAGAGGGGGGGGGGGGGGGTTGAACCCCCCAAACCCCCCCTCTGGCTACGCCACTGCCGCGCTCACACCGGCCCCCACCGGCCCGGCCGGCGCGCGGTGCGGCCAGCGCCGGCACCATGGCGCTGCCTCCGCCCGTAGAACGACGCCGGCAGGTGCAGCTACCGTTAGCTGCCGCTTGCCCGAATGGAACTAATCGCGCAAACCAAGTTACGCATGCGAGAAAGGGGATGATGCTGTGGTGAAAATTCACGCAATATATAATCATGCGCCGTAGTAGCGCAAGCGGCGATCAGTATTCTGCCACGATGTTAAAGGGGCCCTGAAAGGCATTTTGAGCACACTAAATGAAGTATCGCAATCGTTAGATTGGGTCGTCAAGGTCATCTGGGCCAAGTATTACTCTTTTACGCGCAGCGGAAAGCTCACACTTTTGTTGCAAAGTTTGTCGCTTTTTTCTCACCCTTTCCTTCGTGTTTTTGGACGCCGCCATCTTCACATGTCTACATCATCGATTCCCAGATGTTCGTCATGAGCTAGACATCCTGCTATTGGGCGGCTTTTTCACGCACTTCGGCAAAGAGATGAGTCGTCTGCTCAGCGTCGGCTCGCCGGCTGATCTGCCAGCGGAGTGCCGGAGTGCTTGGACATTTTACGACAAACGAAACAGGTGTAAACAAACGCTTAACCGTTCGTATTGAATGCAACACGGCCATAACACGACATGGATATTCTCTTACCGGAGTACGTTCCATAAAGAAAGCGTTGAAGCCCCGTGGCAATTCTTTCGTGCAATCGCAGAGATCGCCCTGAGCCGAATGCCCGGGTTTGACGGATACATTTTTTTCCACTTCAAAACAATCCAGAGATGCGTTTCGAACGAACACAACGTCACAACATGCGTTGCAAGTCTGAACCGCGATTGACAGACGATGGGTTGCCTCCTCCTGCCCGCCGCAAATTCGGCACTCACCTCGCGCGCGTTTTGCGGGGACGAACAGCAAGTCACTTAACTCTGGCGCGCAAGCCGAGATGGCTTTTAGCCACGCACACTGCACATACCCCATGCGAGGTTGAGTCGTACGTCACTCGAGAAAGATAATCCAGACCATGGGAAGCACTATCCACCCGCAGAAGCACAACGTCGCATTTCATCGCGAAACAAAGGCGTCCACAACACACACACCATCGCCTCCTGTAATGCCAAACGCATCTCACACTTCCTAATGAGAGTGAGTGGTACGTCTGCAGTGCCCACATGTCGCGAGGTGGGGCCCCGAGCTGAACCGGGATCACGCAACCGTAACTGACCTCTGGGGCGGTTTGTGCCTTGTGGCCAAGGCAACCGATGTTTGAGATCGTCAAAGAAAGGCGCTCGCTCCAGCGCGATGAAGCTCAGAGCCGCGCCGGAGCATGTTTTGCCAACGTTGCCGCTCTCCACCACGCGTCGCCCCAAGCTGAACTGGTCACATGATTGAAGCGTTTTGTGCACGGGTTCTGTATCGGCTTAAAATGTCTTTTTCGCATGGCGCCGGCAGGAATTACCACCACCGCAAAATAAGACCCGGCACCAGCGGGGCCACATCTGATACGGCGCTTTTTGGATAAACAGTGCGCGGTGCATGAAAGGGACCGAGCGCAAGATCCTCCCCAGCGGCTGCGAGTTCGCCGCCGATTAAAAGTCACGTGCTGCACTGCAGCAACGCACACCGCGAAAGGGCAAGGCCAGGCCACCGCACACATGCGGCCAGATTTTTCGTTCGCTTATCCATCCTTGAGCGGAGTGCGGAATTTATGGTGTCAACAAAACTTGCCCGTAGCAGACGGCAGTCGGAGGAGCGTAATGCGGAAGTACGTCACCGCTGACTAGCGCAGCATCATGGGAGGGAGTGCTCGCGCGCCGTCAACAGTTGAAAAGAGGAGGAAACGCGGAGTGACGATAATGCGCGGTTTTTGATTTACGATTTCTCAGCTAATACTCATCGCTTTAACAAAATTCTTGCGGGAGGAGATTGCTAATACATTGTCTTATTTGGTTACATGTACATCCATGCATCGGCGGAAGGTATTTCAGGACCCCTTTAAGCCTAAAGTTCCCTGCGGGTACCGGCTGCGGACGGAGCTGGCTGATCCGAGCGCTTCGAAGCTGGCGCCACGGAAGCGTTCTCCGCTATTGGCGCACATGTCAAGTTCCTCCCACACGCCGTGTACGAATTGGCGCATCGCTCGCTAGCCTCGTTCTCAGGAGCCTAGCGTGCCTAGAAAAGGGCGCCTTTGACAAGTGCGCCTTAAGGAAGGCTTGTGAAACGCAAAGCGGCCTTTCCTCATTTTGGTCCTTTTCCGACACTTACGAAAGGCGTCCTTATGGCATAAGTTAATTATGCTTTCTGAATACGGGGGTTACTCTGCTGCGAGCAGCCGGTCACAGTCAGCCCGTCACAACCAGCGGCGGTTTCATTGGGACAGATGGAACACTGCAAGCCAGAAACAAAATGGCCCCCAGACGCTTCCGAGTGCACGACGTAGCGGTACTCTTAAGCGTAGCTTATTCAGTAACGCTAGCCTTCAGTTGAAACACAAGGATATCGGGCCAGAAGACGCGGCACCCTGATTGGTCAATTTAAGCTAAGCTGATTGGTCAGTTTACAAATGGATGTGACGTAGAGTTATGTTGGCTTTTTTTTTTTTTGCTCTCTGCCTTTTTTTTTTTTTTTTTTTGAAATATCGCGGACGTCGATCGCAACTGCTTCCAGCGGTTGCGATTAGGCAGCATAATGTCATTAGGCAGCAGGATGTCTTGTGTTCATAGTGTCCTAGTTACCTGTAATAAAAATTACCATTGTGCTTGGGCCCTGTCTAATGCATCTGTATACCTTTTCTTTCTTTGCCGTTGCAGATATAGACGAGGAAGGCCAGTGCTTCTGCTTAGTGAAACAGGAAGCTGGGGTACCTCAATATGGACAGACACTGACTCCATAGGAAAAATCCAAAACTCACTTCAACAGGCTACTGATGTCGTTAACAAATATGCCTCATCAGTCGAGCTTCAGTACTCGCCTCAAAAATCGGAACTTATCGTCATACGCAAACATCCCCCTGCTTTACACATAGAACCGATTTGTATCCACCTCGACGGCCATACCATACGACCCAGCTCCTCACTTCGAATTTTAGGCCTTATCATCCAGGCCAACACGCGTAATGATCAAACTTTATTGAAGCTCTCCAAGGCGTTTCAGCAAGTCTCCAACATGCTTCGACTCGTTTCGAACCGGTGCCGGGGCATGAAGGAGAAAGATCTCAATCGACTGATTCAAGCTCTCCTGATATCGCGAGTAACCTATGTAACACCTTACCTTACCCTCACCAAAAGTGACACAGAAAGCATTGATCGATTAATCCGCAAAGCTTTTAAGCAAGTATTAAATCTACCTATGAACACTTCGACGGCCCGTCCCCTACAACTTGGTCTCCACAATACTGTATCCGAGCTTATTGAAGGCCACCTATCAAGCCAACGGCTCCGTTTAACACAAACACCTGCAGGGCTAGCCCTCCTAAACAGCCTCCATATCACATGCCCGCAATCTACTGCCTGTCAGCCCCTCCCTGACCATTGGAGAATTAACATCCAGGTTCGCCCTTTACCCAGAAATATGCACCCTGACCTCCATCCTGGCCGCCGACAAGCCCGAAGCCAAGCACATGAGAATATTTATGGAAAAAGAACAGATGTCGCCTATACATATGCTAGTACCTACCCTAATGGTCAACACAAAGTAGCCGCAGTCACCACAAAGGGCGCCCTCATTACCTGTGCATCAATCAAGACATCATCAACCTGGGTTGCCGAGGAGCTAGCTATCGCCTTAGCCCTAATACACACGAAGTACCCAATCATTATCACGGATTCCCAAGCTGCCTGCCGAAGCTTCTTAGCCGGGAGTGTGGCCCCATCTACTTTAAAGCTACTTTTACCTCGGCAACCCCGTCGGAAAGTTAATATCATCTGGACTCCTGGCTATTCCTCCCTGACGGGCAACAACTTTGCTCATCAGCAAGCCTGCGCCCTCTCTCTCCAGGCTTCCGAGGAGACCACATCGTCAATCCCGCTCGTGACGTATCAAGACATCACGCAATATTACCGGTCCGACAGACAACACTTCCCTCCCCCCTCACCCTGCGCTATCCAAGGAAGAAGAATCGCTGCTCCGCAGACTACAAACCAATACCTTTCCTCACCCAGTTCTCCTGCATCATATGTTTCCAACTCAATACTCTGCTCTATGCCAGTTTTGTTCACAACCCGGAACTCTAGCTCATATTATAATACAGTGTGTGTGCAATCCCAAACTTCCACCTCTCCGATCCCCTCTTCCCACCCCTGAGCTGTGGGAGAACCTGGTGACCAGCGACCATCTGGACGTCCAGCCGCTCCTGGCATCCAGAGCGAAGGCTCTCTGCTCACTTGATAGATTCCCGGACTAGGGAACCACTCCCACTTTAGAAAGCTCGAATAAACGTTTCTCTCTCTCTCTCTCTCTCTCTCTCTCTCTCTCTCTCTCTCTCTCTCTCTCTCTCTCTCTCTCTCTCTCTCTCTCTCTCTCTCTCTCTCAAGTATTGCCGGCAGTAAGTTACCACAATATCGCTGCCAAAGGTCAAAAGTGGCTGAACCTGTGGGATCGACAAGACCTTTCTTTCTCTGGCCTTCATAACCTTTACCGAGGGCACTATTTACAGCTCCAGGGCTTCTATTTAAGCATCGCATCAAACGCACCATTATGGGCACAATAGAGGTATGACTCGTGCTGAAAGAGCAGGGAATTGCAAAGAAGCTTGAGAAGGGTGTGCAGCACCATTATAAACAGGATCAGTGAAAAGACGACACCTTAACTCCTGCAGAATACAGAGCACAGTCTGTCGCAAAGCATTAGGCGCGACTTCAACCATTTTTCTCCAGAGTAATGCCATCCTAATGGTGCAACTAGTGTGCACATATGGGTGAAAACCATGAAGATAATCCAGTTGTATGATAAGCAGGGAAAGCAATAAAAAAAAACAAGTTTCATTGAGGAAAATTTAGCTTTGAAGAAAATGTAAAGGAAATTGGTCTGGTATTGTGTGCATTGACACTATTCATCAAACTACTGTGAACAATTTTCAGCTTACTAATTTCTTGCTTTACAAAACTCTGCCTGTCGCTCAGTGCAGGGTTGTGAATTTAGACCACCTAGGAATACTTACCTTGCATGAAAATCTGGATGTACGGGCATTTTGGGGTTTTTTTGGCCTTCAATAGAACGACTGCCACTGGTGATGAGATATCATGTTTTTTCTATTGTAAAGAATCCCTTATATTTACTTCACAAATGGTTTTGCTTCCAGGGGCAAATGCATGCGGGCTCGGCTGCGAGTTCATGTGCTGTTTACAGGATTGTTTCTTCCCTGCAGTTGCATGCTTGATGTCTCCAATTATTTGTCCTATACTGTTTGTTGTGCCAGTCGACATTCATTATTTACGTTGTTTGAAAGGACTGGCCAATAAAGCGCGCATGGGTGCATGGGAAATTCATGCCTTACAGTAGACAATTGAGTTTTCTAGGAAGTCCCTGTGGTGTGGGCGCAGCCTGACATATAGGTTTCCATGATGTTGAACCCAGTTGTAGAGTCTAATGCACTCAGGATACTGAAAGAATTTGTGAACGTGGAAAGCTTGTTCGAATCGCCGAGCTGAAGTTGACTGCTTTTTAACTTATGCGTACTTTTTTTTCGTTTGGCATCGAGTGCATGGCACAAATGTCATAATCAGTGGCATACCACAGGCCATTTTACAGTTGCATGCTAAATAATTCCCCCCCCCCCCATTCAAAACTACATGCAGGCTTGCCTTTTTTACTCAATATGTATGCTGAGAATAAAGGTGTTGATATTTGTTGTAATTAAACTATTTCAGGTGTTCCCTTCCCGAGTATGATCATTCTAGCTATATTTATGCTGTGCCCTGTTTGCTGACTCTTGGTTATTTTCAGCATGCTCTTAGGAATGGCAAGCCGTGCAGCACCCTCACCACTTTCATTCCGTGGTGTGAATGCAGCGCAATGGGAGTTGGACCACACACAACTTTGGTAATGGGCCCCACTCTGTGTTTCTACTGCTCCGAATAAACAAGTTTCACCTGGACGTTTTGCCTCAGGCTGTCTCTACTACCTCTATGCAATGTTAGTAGGCAGGTTGGGAAATAGGAACCATGAATGTAAGGTGCATGCTGAAAAATAGCAGAAGATGACACGGCCAACAAGCAAAAGCGCCTGTCACTAGTACCCCGCTTGGACACTTGTTAATTTTTCAGGCAGTGTTTCGTGCAGCACTGCAAGGGCAAGCCAACTGAACCAAAGGCATGAGGTGAACAATGCGCTTGTTTGGAAAACTATACTCGGCTAAAGGTGCATATGAACTGAAGCTACTGCTTAGCAAATTGTCTTGGTGCGTGTTGGTTGTCACATTTATTTTGAGCTACAATGACTGCTTGTGCACCGCCAACCTTCGGCCTTTATACTAGTATTGCCTTAGGTGGCATACTTTGAACCTTGTACAGTGTGTCTGGGGTACAATATGCTTTGCCCGTACTGCCTGCCATGTGATTTCACGAGTTGTCCGAAGCAAACGAGGGTCCATTCGATTTGCCTGCAGCACGCGAACCAGTTCAGGTGGTGCAGCACTTCGCCATTCGTTTTAGCAGTGCAGATTGTGGCACCCGAACCGCACCATTAAATTCACTGGCTGTGCAGGTGAGTGCAAGACAAGTGCATGGCTTTGTCTCCACTCCCAGACAAGGATGTGCAGAAATAGACCAAAAGTGCGAATCTAGTTCCACTGCTTATGCAGGATCTTTCGCAATGAACTGATTCAGGTGAAGCCTCAATCAAACGAACGAAAAGTGCTTCAGTTTTCTGGACAATTGCAAGTTGTGTTTGCACAAATTCAGGAACAAAGTTAACAGACTGTGGGAGCAAATATATGCACAAATGAGCAAAGCATGATTGAGAGTTCAGCTCGCTAATGGCAGTAACTGTAAGATTAGTAGGAAATACTAGTCATGCAGGAAAGAAACAATATCAAGGACAGACTCACAACAACGTTTTTATTAAAATATGCACACATCTATTGCGGTATCCGAATTGCCAGGGTCAAATATTTTTCCAATGACAGATATGTAGACAGAAAACCAATAAATAAAAACCTATCACGATATTGCTTGCTTTACAGGTTAAAGTTCACACAAAGAAGAACATGCATTCATTGAGTTTTTTTCTGCCTGCATTCACATATCCTATATTTTGCGGCAGCACACTAAAAACATTGGCACAATTTCTGTGATTTTCTGCTCCTTCCAGACGCAGTCAAAAAAAGTTACGAGCTGTTACTAGTATTGTATACTGTACGCATACGAGCGCGTCCTTTGTTACCTCTGCGTTCAGTGTGCGAAGGTCTACGCTTCAGCGTCGTCGGGTGCTTCTTCCTGAGAGAGCGGCGCTTCGAACACGCATCCGCAAAGTCGAGGTAGCGGGCAGTACTTTGAACCGAAGAACCACGCCGCACTAAAGCTACGCCATCAGGGGAAAATATTCCGCGTGCGCGCAGACGTTGCGGGCACACATCGTCGTCTGCCAGCCCTGATACGTCCTCGAAAGCAAACTGTGCCCGTGCTACAAATCACAACAAGCAGGGTCGAAACTGACACAATTTCCAGCAGGACATCACCGACTAAAACACCGTACAATGAAAATTTTGGAGACAAGATCGACACGTACACCGCCATAATGGATCTGAACTTTTAAAAAATCTCATGCAACGTCACATCCTTTTTTCTGCTATGCGACGTCATTTTAACCGGCCAATCAGAGTGGCGCTCCTTCTGGCCCGATATGCTTGTGTTGAAACGACTGCGGGAGCGTCCGCTCTTTCGCCCAGCGCTCCCGAACCGTGGGAAGACACCCGCCGGCCCGCGCGGTGCGTCTGACAACCGCACGTGCAGGAGCAGCTCTGTGCGCACCCTGTCCGGAATGCGAACCAGCGGCCACCGGCTGCACGAGCCACTCAGCCAGGCACGTGCAAAGGGTGGCGGGAGCTCCCCCTACTCCTTTAAAACGAAAATGACGTCGCTTCGCGATAGAATCAGCGCTGCCTTCGCCCGAAAAATTGAAAGGGGACTTGGCACAAACGCGCGAAGCGCGCATTTCACGGCTCGAGACGTCAGTGTGCGGGCCCCGAAGGGCTTAGTTGCAAAAATGCTCTCCGACTGGTACGAGTAGAGACTTGCGTTCCATGTACTGTATGTTACTTGTGGTAGCAACATGAAACGACACGCTGCAACATCCAAGCAAACGAAACTTGAGTTTTACTTCAAGAAGGCCCGCGCGGACCATGTTGGCGACGTGGAAGAACTACCGGCGACAACGGACAACACTGCCCCTTCGTCTTCACGCCCGGAAAGACAAGTGCGTGGGAACGTTACCAGAGTCTCACCGAAGCACGGAGACCTATGTGAGTCACCAAAAACAAATCACAAGAGTTCGCAAAAAACGACCAGCGCGACTGTCATGCACGGCAGACAAATGGTGGCTGTGCAACGCCTAACGCTGTACAACGCCGTACGAAGCAAACAATTTCCCGTGGATAAATGCCCAAGGGAGGTGAGTGACGCAGCCCCTACGCATTCTGGTTCATCTGACCTCGGTGCGTCGACTGTAAACACTTTTGACTTAGGTCTTTTTGTCTCTAATACCAAGGATGTACTCGATCCAGAGACGAAGGGGAGGTTGATGCTTAATCCATGGACCACTCCTGCTAATCATGACTATCCAGCCACCACGTAAAGAAAACTTAAGTTAAGGAAAGTAATGAAACCTTAAACGTTAAGAGAACCTGCAAGGAGCGTTACGCAAATACCGCGTGGTCTTCAAAGACAAGTGTGCAGGGAAAGGGGAGCGCTTGGGCTGCTTTGTAACTAAGGCATTTACCAATTACAAGAAGGCCATGGATGCCTTCAAAAGCCACGCAGCTAGCAGCTACCACGGGAAGTCAAAAACGCTTTCTGAGAGTTTTTTCGCTATCCGGTCTGGCTCACAGCACGACATCGTGACCCAGCTTGACCAAGGCCTCACAAATCAGGCAGAAGAAAACCGAAAAAACTTGCTGCCGATCATTGAAACAATTCTTTTCTGTGTCAGACAAGAAGTTCCGCTCCGCGGCACAGGCGACTGTGGTCCCATAAAAATGCCCGAACTGCTGCCACTAATAAACGATGGAAACTTCCGCGCACTGTTGAGGATGAGGGCCAGGTGCGAAGATGGCGCCCTGAAAACTCATTGAAACGTCTCTTGCCCGTGACCTATATAGGAGCCCGAAAATTCAGAATGAGCTAATTACCCTCTCTGGTAAAATAATACAAAAAAGATCGTTGACCGTCTCAGCAAAGCTTAATGTTTTTTTTTTTTTTTCAGTTCTTGCCCACGAAGCTACGGACACATCTCGCACTGCCCACTTTCCCTATGTGCCAGATATGTTGAGAACCATGCTTCGGAACTACCTATACCTATAAGAAGATTTTGTGGATTTTGTTCCCATCTACGACCTCACTGGCAAAGCGTTGGCACGCGTGCACCCTTAGGGGCCATGGCTTTGACCTGAACCTGCTTTGCGGGCAGGGATACGATTGTGCCGCGTCCATGAGCGGCCATCTAAACGGCGTTCAAGCCTTCATTCGTCAAACCGTCCCCAAGGCGTTGTACGTGCACTGTAGCGTCCATTCATTAAAGCTTGCTCTGCTTCACTCATGCAAGCTCCCAAGTATTCGCAACTGTTTGGGAGCTGTGTCCGCCGTCTGCGCGTTTGTGAGGGCTTCCCCACAAAGGACGAACCGTCTACAAGACGAAGTAGAAAATCTGACGCAAGAAAGAAAATCGGCGCTTTCTTTTTGCCAAACGAGGTGGGTGGAGAGCCACGACGCACTTCAGCGTTTTCTTGAACTTTACACTCCCATTGTCCGATTTCTTGAAGACTTCGAAGAACATGGCATATCATCTGATACGGCGTCGAAGGCTTCTCAACTGCCCAGTGCCATCACAAAGCCCGAGTTTGTCGTTTCGCTTCAGGTTTCTGGTGACCTCTTCTCTCTAACTCTGCCCCTTTGCAAGTTCCTACAAAAAGTTGAATGGGATTTGTCTCAAGTGTGTGATCACGTAAAGAATGTTATAGGCGTCCTTTCTATGAAACAGATGAGAGCGGAAACTGAATTTAGGAAGTTTTTTGAGAAGTCGTGCTCTTTGTTGCAAGGTGCAAATGTTGTGATGCACACATTACTGGAAGGCAGATTAAAAAAAACAATGCGTCATCTGCTACTCCCTAAGAGCACTACCGAAGAAACGTGTATTTGCCTTTTCTGGCATATGTTGAAAACCAGTTGAGAGAGCGGTTCGATGTCCAAGGTTGTGGCTGGGCTCAACGTGCTGCTCCCGAAGTTCTGCGCTTTAGCAAGTCTTTCTGCTATTGACGATGCAGTCAAGTCTTATCTTGACGAGGTTCCCTCAGCCAATGTCATTGCAGCAGAGTTGACGCTGTGGATGAGCCAACGCTGCCAAATCGAAGAGAAGGATCGCCAAGCTTGCGCTTTGCAAGCGCTAAGCCTGTGTAACCGGAAAACTTCTTCCCCAATATTCACAGCCTGCTCTCTATTCTGGTGACACTTCCGGTGTCGACCTCGACCTCAGAACGGACTTTCTCGACATTGAGAAGACTTAAAAGCTACTTCCGAAACCAGACGAAGCACGAAAGATTGACCAGACTAGCACTGCTCAGCGTCCACCGAGAAATTCAAGTGACCCCAGAAGAGGTCCTCGCAGACTTTTGCAAGTTTCCGCGGAGGAAAAACGTCGTTGTTTAAACAGCTCCCAATGCGAAAAGAATGTTACAAATCACCGATTGGAACTTTGTGTTTTTGAAATGTGCCTGTGCAAACAGAATGTGTCAACGGCAATAAAGACCACGATAATCGTGCTATTTACTTATGTTTGCTTCTGGCCATTCCTATTTACTAGTATCGGGGAGACACTTCCAGTGCTATCATGCCAGGAGCCACCGGTAGTTAAGGGTCAGTATCTCGTAAGGGACTTACAGATCGGACCCCGCGAATCGCTTAACTCACAAAAAAATGCTCATGTCTATTTCGTGTGTGTGCCGTCAACCAAAGTACGAATAGAAAGCACTGAAGTTGCAACTGTGGTCTAAAACTTCACGATAGAAATAGCTCTGAATGCGAACTATACCGCTGACAGTCGTGGGTAGGTCTTCTAGTGACGGTGATAGCGGCATGGCGAAGGCAGCTATACCTGCCGCTCATAAAACGCAGGGTCTTCCCTAGCGGTTATAGCTTTTATTCCCTAACTTTTATTCCGTTCCCTTACCAAGAATTGAATTTGGGAGGAAGTTTTATACTGTAAAAAAAAAAGGTATTTCGAAAGTATCCCTTATATGCTACCATTTATATGTGAAATTCATATGCGAAAATTAGCCAATATAAATTCTCAACATGGCCGCCGTTGTGCCGCAACCCCCCCCCCTCCCCCTCACCCTCCCGAAAAAACTTTCTGGGTACAGCCCTGTGCAGCGCTCATGAATATGGAGAAAACTAAGAAGTTTGGTTTGGCCAGTGGGGAAAAAGAACTTCGAAATTTTCGTGTATTAGTTGGAACAATAAGCTGCTCGATTACATTGGCGTGCTTTTGCACCAAATAAAGCACTCCGGGCCACGCTGGTGCATAGGAATCACGCATATCAAGCGCGCCTCGCAGGCATGGATGGGGCGAGAACTTTCTGTATTTGTCCGTGCGCCAATCTGCAATGCCTTCTTGGTAGCAAAGCTTTTTTGTGGGCTTCAGGTACTGCACTGCGCGCTGGCGAAAGTCCGGGCTCTACACAGAGTATTTACTAACTTCGTGTGGGGATCTGAATGGGAGCCTATGAGTAGGGGTAATTTGTTTCTTCCTTTAGGGTATGGTGGTGTTGGGTTAAGGCATTTGTTTATGCACCAACTTGTGTCTCGCTTTTCTTCTACAAGTTCGCGGATCACCCATTTTTACTTCGAGAAGCAACCCTGAGGGCTTGTGCAGAAAAAAATGTTGGTTGGTGAAAAACTGACAAAGCGCACACTGGCTGACGAAAAAATGCACTCTCATAAGCAAGACAAAAGAAATCTAGTGGGAAGGTGTCGGGACACAAAACAAGGATGAGATAGTTTGTGCGTTCACAGAGTACTATCGAGATTTGTTTGCACTGCGAAAGCCTCAAAAAAAAGGGTTTGAAACAGAATTTTTGAATTGTTTGCCGCAGATGGGAAATGATGAGGCAACGCTTTTGGAAAGGGAGATCACCTTAAACGAAATCGAAGACGCTAAATGATTTGAACTCTGGCAAATCGCCGGAGCCTAACATGATTAGTGCAGCATTTTACAGGAAGTTTAAAGCAGAAGAGGCAGGACTACTTCATGGTGTTTTTTCTGAGTCTTATGTGCGCAGGAGTCTACCGCCGTCATGGGGAAATGCCCACACGGTGCTGATTCTGATAGGGGAGGACAGTGATCAATTGAACAAAGTAATTGATTGCAGCGCCATCATGCTTACTAACACTGACTTCAAGATATCGGTGAAAGTTCTTGCAAAACGTATGCAATGCGTCATCAAAACGTTAAGGCCTCATCAAACTTCTGGTATTAAGAAGAGGACTGTACTTGGCGTATTGGAGCACTGTGATGCTGACTTTCGAACGATAGTGATGGTACAAATATACCTGGCGAAGGCTTTTTTTGACCATGTATGTCACGAAATATTGTTTTAAATACTGGAGCATGTTCGTTCAGGGTTCGTAATTAAAGAGAGTGTTAAAATGGCCTACAGTAATCGTAATACTGGCATAAGGATTAATAAGAAATTAACAGATAAAATTCGCGTTAAATCCTCAGTGAGCCAAGGGTGTCCCTTAGCCAGTTACTCTTCGCTCTTTATCTAGAACTTTTGTGTGCAAAGATAATTGCTAGTAGTAGCATAAGTGGTTTTTGCCTACAGGCATGCGAAGCGAAGGTTTTGGCCTACGTAGACGATGTGACCTTTTTCTTCTCGGACAAACAAAGGTTCAGTAATGCGAGTAATGCGCAACGATTTTGTGATGTAACGGGAAGCCAATTTAACGTCAATAAACCTGTCGGACTGTGGCTCGGGGACTGGGGAGAGGCACCTGCTGTTTACGAGAACGTACTCTTTGTCAAAATTTTCTAGGCCAAGCCGGAAACGCGCAGGCCGGAAAGATTTCAATGTATATTTACGTCCCAAGCGAGGCTGAAACATTTTATGCCGGAAAGCTAGAGAAAACAAATTTATTTCTTGTTGTCATAAAATATTTTTGTCACATTTAAAGCTAAAGCTTATACTTTGAATTCTTTATGGTCGAGAAGGCTTAGGATTGGCCTAGAAAATTTTGACGAAGGATGTACTTACAGTGGTTTAAAACGCCGTCAAAGTATTTGGGGGTACTGTTGGATTGGTATCGCGAAAATACGGCGTACTGGGGTGATAAAGCGCGCGAAATGCGTGACCAGACAAAAAAAAATGGGGCGTTAAAAAATTGTTTTTCTTTGCACATGAAACTGTATGTTGCATGTTTTTGGTGGCCAGGGTTTGGCATGTAATGCAGGTGTTGTGTTCCAGGATGAATGTTCAAAAGTTCCATCGCCTCTTTGCAGATATTGTTTGGCAGCCGGCTTTCGAGCGAACAAGCCGAAGGAATTTATTCTGCAGGCTTGGAGATGGTGATGTGGCGTTGCCACACCTTTTGGTTAAACAGATTCTAATGAAGTTTTTTTTTTCTCTTTAAGGGACCAGAAAGACCCTTTCGTTCGTACCTGTTTGAAAATGACACTCGCGACATCATCATCGTCATCATTACCATCATCATCATCTACAACAGCCTACTCAGGCCCACTTCAGGGCGAAGGCATCTGCCATTGACCTCCCGTCCAGCCCTGCCAAATTTTGTTGTTTCATCTGTTGACTATTTAAGGCACTGTGGTAGCGGTTTTCTGCGAGAAGTAGTCGTGTCTTTCCGTTTTCCAACAGCATGGTTATCGATGGAATACTTGTCCAATGTTTCCCGCCAGAGTCTTGTCTTTCTAGTGACCTCATTGAATCACTGCTTCCTGAACCAATGTATTAATTGATTGTATATGGTTTAACGCACCGACGCAACGCAGGCGATGAGGCGCGCAACGGCAACGCAGGCACAACGCAGGCGATGGAGGGCGCAACGGACACAATGGAGCGCAACGGAGCAAAGGGTGCAAAGGAGGCGATGGACGCAACGCAGGCGATGGAGGGCTCCGGATTAGTTTTGACCACCTGAGGATCTTTATCGTGCGCCGAAGTCTCGTACACACGGGTGTTTTTGCTTTTCGCCTTCATCAGAAAAGCGGCCGCCGCGGCCGGGAATCGAACCCGCGTCCTCGTGCTCAGCAGCACAGCGCCTTAGCCACTTAGCCACCGCGGCGGGTCCTGAACCAATGTACAGACCCAAGTACCGTGAGAGCACCGGCCATGACGTTTTAAACTGTGAGAAGAAAATGACAGTGCGAGTAGCCGCAAAGACGTTTTTCTTTAATCTTCACACGGACAGCCTTCCAGTACTGACATGGGAAGAGCGAAGGGCGTTGTTTTTGCCGTAGGAATCAAACTGCCTTTTGTGTGCAATGTCCGAAAGTGTGGAGCACGTTTTCCTGGATTGCTGGTACGCAGTGTTTTTCTGGAATGTCCTTCAAAGAACTATAAAAAGTATTTGCCACTGACAGCAGAAGGAACTCGATGAACGTGCACGGTATTTTATACGACCTGCTTTTTTTCCTTTAGGTTTGCACGCAATATGGCGCAGTATAGAATGGATGCTCGTCACAATTCTGTTGACCAGTGGTCTGCAAATGGTTATTTTGTTGAAGACGTTTTAGCCTTCGAGAAGCGGTGAATAGCGATGATTGTGACCAAGAATTTTTGCTTTTGTTAAATGAGCTGAGTGTGAAAGTGCATAAACATGTCGCCGCCAGCTAAAAGAGTGGCAGAGGTTCGTCGTCAGTATCAAAGGGTGATTCTGTAAAGGGTGTGGTTGCACACATGTACAATGAACAGGCAAAAGACATTCAAGTCGAGGCTCTTCTACGGTACAGGACGCATACGCGCACGAGGACACGAGGACGAAAGAACGACGGGCGTACGCTATGACGTTTCTTTCTCGTTCGGGGCAAGTGTTGCCACAATCCGGCGAACACCATGGAGTTGTTCTGCGGTCAATGTTGGCCAATCTCCCTAAGTAGGTATGCTTAGCTGTGCGCTCGAGGCACGCGTGCACGAGCGCTCGACATTTTCTTTGTATTTTTAACTTCGGACACCATACACAACCATTTGCTCAGCAGCTTCGCTGTTAGAAAACATCCTGTGGGCAGAACGCGGGCTTTATCGCGAATGGTCTGGGGTTCGAGCCACAGCAGCGCTATTTTTCTTTCGTGAAAACCCGCGATATTTTTAACCTAAAATATACTTTTCGTAAAAAGGGCGGTCCGGTATCTCCTAAATCGGTTTAAGAGCTGGGTACAGCTATGAAAAGGTTTAATTGACGTTCTGCATAGCAACGGAAGTGTAGGGCTTGTGCCTATCTCGAAACGGAATGTCGCGCTTCAGAGTCCATAGCAGTCGAAGTTCAGTTCAGTTCAGTAAAACTTTATTGAGGTAGGGGAAGGGTTAAAGGGAGCAACTTGGGTGGAGCCCTCTTTCCAGGGCTCCACAAGCGTGTGCCCCGGCCCAGGCCCTGTCGATCAGATGGCTGGTCTTCCAAAGGCCTCGCTGGCCAGAGTCGCAAATGACAGGAGCTTAAACATCATCACGGACTCGACAAGAGCCATCAAAAACATCACTGCCGGAGTAATTCCCATTGGCTCAAAACAGATCGTTCCAAGGGAGTTGAACCGTGTACACAACCAGTCGAAACAGCACAGGCTTGCAGAAGCGTGTCCAGTGGGGCGATTGTGTCCGCTCATTACCATCGTCATGATCCTTTTCCGGTTGCCTCGTTTTTCTCTTTTCGGTTTTCTCCTTCTCCTTTATAGTCGTGGAACGTACCAACGCAGGGGGATGGTTTTCTTATTCTTCACCCTCGTAAGCCCCACGTGTTCGCTATTAGCCTAACGTGCTTTGCCAGCCATTTGCATTCTCAAACGACTGCTTTATAGGCCTGGATGCATGTTGCCAACACACGTTTCCTATTCGAAGGCGTGGGAGTCGTCCGCTAGGTCCTTTTGTTGCCTTGAGCGAAGGCTCGGCAGGGATTGCGTGTTGGGAATCGCCCAGCAAACCACCTGTGAATTATAGTGAAGCCGACTTTAAAGGCACGCTGTGTATGGCGTTTTATAGGAATACGTGGGGTCTTACGAAGGAGTTCAATAAAACGCCCTTGCGTGTTGTTACTTCGTTGTCAGACTGCTTATATGGTGCTGGAGAGATGTTTTCCATGCAATGCTAGAACGCCTAGTAGTGAAACCTACTTTAGGGGGGCTTGGTGTGTAGCAAAGCGACTTAGTCTAAGGCGACTTATTATTCATTCTGCAATTCCCACTCGGGAATCACCTTAGATGCTCCAGGTGGAGCATAGGGTAAGGGGGCTATACAAAGAAAAGAAACTTGGGGGCATATAACCAACACACGGGAAAGGGTAGTATAAACAAAATGGTCAGAACATATTTTTGATTAAAATAGCCTGCAAAATGGATTAACAATCACACCAAGAGCAAAATTCAAGGAATGAATACAAAGCCATAGTTATCCGGTATGTTGGAAGCACAAATATAAAACAGATATATTAGGGAAAATGCACGTTTAGTTGTTCACGGAATCTGTTACGGTTTGATGTAGAAGCGATGGCGTCAGAAAGCTCATTCAATTGTCATATGGCACGAGGTAAAGCCGAATAATTGAAGGGAAGTATTTTTTCATAGAAACGCTTGAAGGTGAATTGATTGTGTCAACGGGATGACATGGGGGGGGGGGGGGGGGCTTCCAGGGATAGCGGGGATGGGTTATCGCTATATACGTATTTATGAAACCGACAAAGAGCGACCCCGCAACAAATTTGTAATGTTTGTAATGGAATGTCGTGTTATGCTTCAATTATAGCTGCGAGAGATGAAGCAAGCGGGTCTGTTTTCAATGCAATCGAGCAAATTAACTGAGGAACTCTAGTGAGGTGACCATACTATCCGGCGACTTCCATTTGCGGAAGGACGAGTGTTAGGTAGGACAATTTACGCATGGCAGTTGGCGTGTTTCGCAGGTTACAGCGCAGGTACCCCACCTTCTTGGTGTTTTTGCGCAGATTGAAGTGAGCGGACCAAAAAAGTGCAGAGGTGAAGTTAATACTTAAATATTTGTAGAATGTGGCCTGTGATATTTCTGCGTTATTTACAGAGTAAAAGAAATCAGAATTATCACATTTCCGAGAGAAAACACAGTTCCGCATTTAGTTGCGGTTAAGTCATGCACCGGGAATCAAGGTCTTTTTGCAACATAAAATGATATTGGACAGTGTTAATGACACGATAAAGGATACAATCGTCCGCGAAAATGCGCACACATGACGTAATGTTAGTCAAAAAGATGTTCATAAAAATTAAAAAAAGTGATGGACCAAGAACGCTGCCCTGAGGTACACCAGAGGTGACGTCAGTTATTGTTGAAGAAAAATCATTTCCGACGGTGCACTGTTGGCGAAGCGATAAGAAGTTGCGCAACCATAATATCTTAAGAAGTCTATGAGAAGAGCTGATAATTTAGAAATTAAACTGCAATAAGCTGCACAATCAAATGCCTTAGAAAAGTCGAGGAATATGCAGTCTGTTGGTTATTATTCAAGTTGAAATGTAGCTCCGGGGTAAATTCAAGCAACTGGGCGTCACAAGACAAACGTTTTCTAAAGCCACGCTCACTATTGTAGACGTGCTTATTTTTCTCGGGAACTCTTAAAATCTACGATGCGATGATGTGCTCAAGCAACTTGCTGCAAATTCATGTTAATGAAATGGGACGATTATTGGCACGTGAAGTATTAATTCCATTTTTGATAACTGCCGGCAATGACTTCTGCTACTTTCCAATCTGTGGGTAGCCGACGCGAAGTTAAAGGCTGCTTTAAAATGTGAAATAATATTCGACTTGAAACATGTACTGGGTTTTTTAGTGTCTTAGTGTTGATGTTGCCAACGCCACTTGAAGTGAATAATTTCATTTATTTAGGAACATACTGCAGGCCATTGAGGCCCAAGCAGGAGGGGCACAAGGTGGTAACAATATCAACCATACAATAATACAAACAGTAAACAACAAAAAAGCAGGAACAAGAAAAGCAAGTATAAAACAGTGCACGCTATAGGCGCAACTAAACATTTGCTTGTTATGAACCAGGAGAGTCTAGACAATTTTCGAGTGTATTGTTCCGATCATTAATTGTGCAGGGTAAAAAGGAAAATTTAAACAGATTGTATATTAATAATGAGAGTTATGAGATTATTGTTGTGAGTTCTAGATTATTAATTAGATCATTATTAATGACAGGTCACTTTTTCATTGTTCGGCAGCACCCTACCGGTTTCATGTGCCGTGTGCTTCAGCTCCCCACGGAGTTCAGCTAGGGTGGTACCCTTGGTCCAGGGCTCCAGCGACCTCTGCTGCCCTGCGTGCCCGATGAACCAGGACGATCTGGTTTTCGTAGCGGTCGCTGGCCACCTGTGCCTCCCACTGCTCCGACGATACGTCGCCAAAGATGCCATCGACACTTGGAAAGTGTTCCCGATACGTAACACTTGTTACGTGCAAGACAAATAACTGTAATTTGCCAATGTTCAGGCCGCAGTCTGAGGCCACCGACCAGCGCTCGTGACGGTTCATGACGTCCCTGCAATTTACAGAGAAACTTTGGCTGCAGAATTAAATAGTTAATATACGGACATGAAATCGCAGTACGCTTGCTTGCATTAACAAAATTTGCCCCACCCCGTTTTGCAATTTTCCCACCTTCCCACCATGCCGTTGCTTCATCTCGAAAATTTCCGCTTTGCCTCGCTTCGTTTACGTCCCTTGACATTTCCGGTGTTTAATTCGCCTTTCCCGCGCGTGTTGCGTTCGGAATCGCACGCTGACACTTCTTCCACCGTGGCTGCTGAACTGCCCAGCTGATGACACTTACCCGCGATGCTTCCTCAACTATTTATAAAATCGGCGTAAGGTTTAATTCGCCCCCGCAGCAGCAGCGAGAGATGCCCCTCCACCGTTCGACGCGTCGGGATGCCGAGCGGCAGAGTAGATGCGTGCAGCGGCGGCCGGAGCGCGGCTCCGAAGGTTCGTTGACCTCAGCCGATCGGCGTCGCCCGCGCAACCGTTGCCCGCGGAGCGCGGCAGACGAAGAGCGGCCGCAAGTGGAACGAGGTCCTGCTCCTTGTGGGCGAGCGAGGAAGCCCGGGATTTCCTGGCCACCGGAAGGGGTGCTGCCGCTGCTACTCCTTTGAAGCCATGACCCACTCCCGGCCGCCACCGGCGGGGTCGACGACCGCCGGCCGCACACATCACCTGCTGTTGCTGTTTCCCCTGGGGGCCTCCTGCTCCCCCCTTGCCGTCGCCTCTTGCCCCTCGGCCGGGGACGCAGAAGCCGGCGAGCGGCAGCGTTCTACCGGGACACCTGGAGCGGACGTCGTCCGGGGTTGGAGAAGAGAGGTGGTACCAAGCTCTGCTCTCGGACACCAATGGCGTGCAAGGGATGAGCTGAGGAAACGACACTTGAGTAAATGATGGCGCACTGTTTATTGTCTTCAAGTAAATTAGTCCTAGTCCTTCGGCTTAACCCGTATTTTTCGATGGCTATAAACCTTGTGCCGTGGGCGCAAGTGCCCGAGTACGCGACATCTTGGGTCTGACCGTAAATCTTTGTGCGTGGAGGCGCATAACGAGTGCAAACAAGCATGTTCTGGAAGATGCATTCGACACTGGTTGCGGCCTTTCTCTCACTCTGTTCTTTTTGCAATTTTTCCCTGTAGACATAGCCTGTACATCGTTATTTTTTTTAATTATTCAACTCTTTTTAAATAAAGGCTCCTCTCCTTCTCTCTGTCTCCTTGTGGGACCACGTGCGTTTGGCACTATCACAAGCATGCGACCAGCATAGCGACGGAGCGCATTTCCGCTTCGACAAGGACGGCGGAATCGGAAGTGCAGGGGGGGGGGGGGGGGTGGGGGGGGGTCAGAACACCGTTAAGCCCCTACCCCCCCCCCCCCCCTACTTCATGCCCAATTGACATTTTTGCGCAACTTACAATCTCAGCGTTCCTACAAGTTTGGCTGCTTCACGATGTCATCATCATCAGCCTATCTACGCCCACTGCAGGGCAAAGGCTTCTCCCATGGATCTCCATTTATCCCGGTCCTGTGCCAACTGCGACCAATTTATCCCCGCAAACTTCTTGATCTCATCTGCCCATCTAACTTTCTGCCGCCCCCTGCCACGCTTGCCTTCTCTAGGGATCCACTCTGTTACCCTTAATGACCAACGGTTACCTTGCCTTCGCATTACATGCTCTGCCAACGTCCATTTCTTCTTCTTCATTTCTACTAACATGTCCTTAACACGCGTTTGTTCCCTGAGCCACTCCGTTCTTTTCTTTTACCTTACCTTTACACTTTTCATCTTCCGTTCCATTGCTCGCTGAGTCGTCCTCAACGTAACTTGAACCCTCTTAGTGAGCCTCCAATTTTCTGCCCCATAGGTGAGTACCGGTAAGATGCAGATGTTATATACTTTCTTCTTCAGGGACAATGGTACACTGACATTCATTATCCGGGGTCACAACTTGGCCTAAGTAGATATATTCACTTACCACTTCCACTGCCTCGCCACCTATCTCAAACCGCTGTGCTCTCCCGAGGTTAATGAGCGGTTACAATACACCTAGGTTGTTTACGTAGTTAACGGCGCAGCCGAAGTGCTATTGGTTGGCTATTTATGAAGGATCACATTTTCTACCCGGGGGAACACCCCAACTGACTTTGAATCAGTTGCAGCAGTACAAAAAGTAGGCTTGTTGATTTCAACAGCTTTCTAAATACGATCGTCTTCGGCCGTGAACATCTTCAATGGACAATTTTGAGCCCAGTTGGAAGGTTGGGGTGGCCTGTAGTTGGGTATAGCACCAGCACGCAGCGCAGGAAATGTCAGCCATTCGCGCGTGACAGGACAAAAAGGCGACCACCAAGCTTGCCATGAATTTTTGATGCGCAATGGCATGCTCGCTCTCTTGGAAAGGATTGTGGTAATTGTCGGACAATTTCTATGCGCAATTTAGGAATGCTATAGGTTAACATTTACATCCCCGTGAAAGCACGAAACTTTGAGCAGCATAGCAACAGGAAACGTGTTGAATTCGGTTAAAACTATCTTTGGAAAACCTGTTTCGATATTAATGGACACCCAGACGTAGCTTAAGTGCACCTTGCAACTCATTTCGCATTCTGGACGTCATCCGGCCTACCCAGAATGCTAATAATGGATAGATAATATCGGTTCTGGCAGCGAAAATAGTCAACGTACACTGCTAACGCGCATTATGCAGGATTGAAGGAAGTGTCGCGTGCATTTTAGGTGTTTCAAGGTGACGGCACATCTGCCAACGAACACGTTCTTTCCCGCGGTGTTCTTTAAGATGCGGAATTTTTAGGGTGGCACTTGAAAGCTGTAATTTCTTTTTCTTAAAATAGGCTCTGAAGACGATGGCTGCATTCTGCATTTGCACCTTAGCGCACGCCGAGGGGACGAAGCTACATTACTTTTGATTAGACCACCGCATCTCAAATAATTGTCCACGCACCCCACGAGGCTGGCGAGGTCCGCATTTGAAGAATCCTAGAAGCCCTCACCGCGATGTCGAATAATTCACTACACGTTAGCTTTTTCTGCGTCAAGCAATCAATCAAACTTTATTTAACATTCATGGGTACCAAGCTGACATACGTGACACATTCACACAGACAACACAAAAGAATGGCAATGTCTTACTAGGAAGTCAGAATAGTCATGTGCCCCAGAATAATACCCACATATATCGACGTGGCACATTTCCGTGCCCCGGATTCTTCTACTCATTTTCAAGTGTAAAGTTTAGGATGTGCTGAACAAAATTTTGCCCCATGATAAACATCATAATCTAACAGAAGTATGTTATGTTAACAGATGTTACTGTTGGTCATATCACCATGGTCATCATCATCATCACCAGCCTATCTACGCCCACTGCAGGGCAAAGGCCTCTCCCATTAATCTCCAATTACCTCGGTCCTGTGCTAAGTGCCATCAATTTATCCCCGCAAACTTCTTGATCTCATCTGCCCATCTAACATTCTGCCACCCCCTGCTACGCTTGCCTTCTCTGGGGATCCACTCTGTTACACTTATTGACCAACGGTTATCTTGCCTTCGCATTACATTCCCTGCCTACGTCCATTTCTTCTTATTAATTTATACTAATATGTCCTTAACACGCGTTTGTTCCCTGACCCACTCCGCTCTCTTCTTGTCCCTTAATCTTACACCTATATCAGCATGGTGTAATCACCTAAATTTGTTTCCCTTGTTGACTCTGCACTCGGAATTGTTGGCTCGAAGCTGCCAAAGACCTAGTGTGCAGAAAGGTGCCCACTCTTTTGGTGCCACGACTTACAACGCTTGCCGTTGGGTGTGGTGACTAACTTGCCACACAAGCTGGAATCAGTTGGTGTTCCAACCCTCCTTCCTCCTGGAAAACGGTAATATCCCTGATTTTCGAATAAGGATGTTGGTTAAAATGGCACAGAAAATTAGCATTGTTTTGTCACCTGAACAGCACAAGTGTCAGAAGTGGTGATCAGCGGCGTGTCAAGAATTTCTGAGCTGCATGATGCGGCTGTAGCTGCCCTGATTTCAAGAAGGGTATACAACAGAATGGGTACTGTGTACGTTTTTAGAAGAGGGTTTTCAACTTTCAAAGGTTCACCGCTGCATCCTTAGCTGCCTTCCTGCGCTCAGCTGTTCATGACGGGCAGCTTTCACTGCATCATCGGTTGATGACTTCGGCAGGTCCTGACTTGGGACTCCAGTTTTCTTTGGTACCTTCCTATTCGATTCGCAGCCTGAAAGCCCAGTTCAGAATATCGTTAGCATGGCACGACAAGACGCAAATTTAAATGCAAACTATGGCAAATAGCAGTACTGAAAAAAGGTCTGTCTAGAACAAGTTGGTTTATATCGAATTGCTGTAAACACTTTGCAGAAAATATTTGGCTTCTCATGACAGCGATGACAGCATGCAACTTACGGGTGCTGGATAAACTTATAAAGCGAACATTTTACGACGTGGTGTAATGTTTAGAGCGTTGGATAGCTGCTGGTGAAGTCAGGTTCTATGCAATCGGGCTGTGTTTTAAATTGCTGTGTTGAAACGTGAAATTTCGGGTACATTTTTTTTTTCTCGCAATTTCGTGGTTTTCCGCTTCGAGACCCAAGTTTGACTACTATGATTTGCAGCCGCCCGTCACGTTTGCTGATAATAAGTACAAAGTCGTACCAGTTGGTTAACAGGCTCGCGGATCACAGCGGGCGGTTGGTATGTGCATCATGCACAACTTGCTTCCGGGAAGGGACTAAACTGGAATCTCACGTGCGATAGCAGTAAATAAAAAGGCGACACAGCATGCTCCGATAAGATAACGTCGTGCGCTCCCTGCTTGGAGCTGACGAAGATGCGGGCGTCCTGCCATCCACCGACTTCGTCAAGTACGTCGAGCTGCGCGCGGGGCGGCGCAAATGCGCATTTGAGGCACGGCTTCAAGCGCGAAGTAAAAAGCGATGTTCCAAGCTAATTGAAATCAAGGCTTCATTTCAAACATGTACCTTGACTATATTAGCATCTGACAGGTATATATTTAGCACATAACAGATTAGAAGGGCAGGTACATGTTCGGGCATAGCACACGGGGTAAGCGCGCCGACAGAAATCACGCCACGAGCACGCAATGCGGCTTCGCCACAATGAAAAAGCAAGTGGCGGCTGACCTGGAAGGTAGCAGTCGTTTTGAGCGAAGTGCTTCGGGCAAGCTCGGGCAAGCTTGCTGAAAGGGGACCGCGAGCTTTGACATTTCTGACCAGTATTTCGTGCGTGGGCTTGCACTGAAAGGGGCGACGACAGAGTCGGCAATGTTACCCCCGGAAGCGGCGGCGGCAGACAGGCGAGCGTGCCTGTGATGGATGACCAATTAGCTCTCGAAAGTGACAATGAATGCGGTGCGCGAAAGTAAAAACCGCATGAATGGCTTTAGGTGAGCGCACCCACCGGTACGTGCGGTTTGGAGGCAAGATTATGCGGGGGAAGGGGGCCTTGAGCGTTCGGGAATGCAGCTGACAGCAAAGAACCCCGCGCCGCCGTGCAACAGCACTTCGCACCGTGACGCCCCTTCCTCCCCTCTCTTCGGTGACTTTTGTCGAACCCGCGAGATGGCTGTGTTGTATGTTGTAGGTGTGCATTTGTGACTTTCTCCAAGGCAGTGTTAGCCCTGTCAAGTTGAGAGGAACCGGGTGGGTCAACGTAAAACGCGTATGGAGGGACTTGAGGTCAACGCATCCAGCGGCATGCGTAATCTGGAGGCAACAAGGGTTCGTACGGAGGCCAGGGCTTTTAGCTTTAAAGAAGCCTTGCCGTGCGCTCAAGGCGCGTCCCCTTGTGAGGGTGGTGCTGCAGGGAGGGGAACTTTCACTTTTCCGATTGTGGACACTTCCATACCTAGGGAAACGACGGGTAGATAAAGAGGTCATGCTGCGTCTCGCCGAGTGTGTTCTCAACTTGATTCTCGCCCTGAATTGTAAGCACGTTATGATTAAGGAAGTTCAGCTTGTGCGATGCTGTCTTTTCGCTCAGAAGGAACAACAGCGACCGGACCTGCTATAACGGTCCGGCAGAAAGCGCTGTATATGGTATGCACCGTTATCTACAGTTATTATCACATCGCTAGGCCTGTTTATTGTTGCTCTTTTAGAAATATAAAATGCGTCTCTCATACCACTGGGTCCGTTAATTAGCGTGGTATGTGAACTAATAGTTAGAAAAAAGAAGCAATGAATACAAAAAACATTTTTTTTCTCACATGGTTATAAGAAAAAGATAGCGCTTTTTCTCTCTAGAAAAAAAAACAGATTTTTATGGGTTCGACATTTTTAATGCATAATTTTTTTTTTTTTAATTTGCTTCAGGCCCCCTTTTCCCCTCACTTTACTGAAAATATAGTTCAGGGGTCACTGCGCGTTGACGGTTCCCGGTCTAAAAGGCACAGACATTTCAAGGTCACCCAGCAGGTTGGAATCCAAAACAGAGCAGCATACATATCTCATTAAGATATGTGCTATTTTTAGTAATAATAGTTTAGCCGTGCCCAATATACATAAATAGCGACTTCGACTCAACCGTGTCCCAATCGTGGCCATCGCCCGCCTCACCAAGAGCGGAATAAACGGCGTGAACAGGTAGCCGTGATCAGCGAACAGGAAGTGCAGGAAGCGGGTTTGGCCACTGATTTAGGCTGGCACCCGAAACAGGCAACCTGCCTTTATGATTCAAGTAGAGCTCCTCTATGTAGCAGAACGTGTGCTTGGGCTAGAATTTACTGCACGAAATTTTTGAGCCCCGCTCAAGCAATGATCCCTCTCGCACCGAGTGACGTCATTCCTAATCGTGCCATGCTAGCATTTATACCGCACAGTGCATCCATTAGCATAAAGACCCACTGAATGAACCTCGAAAATTTGACGTCACTTAACCGTTCGTTCCGCGAGTACGTCAAAAAAGCAAGCACGGGCAAACAGTGCTTTCCCGATATGTATGTGTTGAAACGGAAGACGTCTGATCCAGGTGCGGCCACCCCTTAGCTCTCCTCCGAATTACGGAGCCCTCTCCCGATGCGGGCTCCCCCTCGCCCGCTCCCGTTGCCCCCAGCGACCACTGTGCACTCGTCCCGAGGCACTGGTGACCTTCTTCGGGACGCACCCCCTCTCCACACCACCGCTTCTCGGCGCACGTGGGCCGCTACGCGAAAAAAACTGCAATGTTTTGCTGGCTGCTTCTGCGGACACCTCCGCCCCCATAGCTGCGGCCGCGGCACGAACCCTTTGGGACCTTTGGCAGCCTTTCCGATTGTGCTTGAGCGCCTCCTGACTGCTGCAGATGCTCTCAGCAGCTGGCGAGTTTAATCGCGTGAATGGAACTCGGAAAGCATTTTACCAAGGAGGAGGTCGTGTATGGTCCAGCTGTCGTAAAGCGAAGCTCTGTCAAACCATTGAATCCTTAGTTTGTAAGGAACGGTTAGAAAATACAGAGCTGCCAAACGACGAATCCTATCTACTGCGTCGTCCCTGATGCGTGCACTTAACGGTATCATCCCACAAGCTACGCCACACGGGACGTGTTCAGTGCACGCATCGAAATCTGTGGACAGTGCTACATTAGCCTCGCCGATCTGAGCCGCTACCCAGCGAGGACAGGACCAGGGATTTGTCGAGGAAGAAGAACTATAGAGGAGGCGTGAGCTCACGGCAGGATTGGTGAACAATGTGAGATGAGCGGGAAACGATCAATATTTTCCATGCATGCCATACGTTGGCAAGTTTAAAAGCAGCAACTGAACGCTGCACTACACAGAATTCTCAGGGCCCACGAGTTAAGTGGCCGAGTTGTTGTGTTTTCATTTATTCCATAGCCTCGAGGCTTAGTAGATACGAAGCGAGTCCGATCCATATCCAGTAAGCTAGTTTAGCATCGCGGATATATATCTTTACGCACTCGCGGAACGAACAGTTAAGTCACTTAAGTGGCGTCAAATTTTCGAGGTTGATCCACAGCCCTGCAGCGAAGTGTGGCTAGACCCCCTGAAGAGTAACGTGGTTGAAAATTGGGCCCATCTCCCCGCGAGGGGGACTCGAGTACTATGCGTCGCATAGGGGGTGGGTGTATTGAGTTAACGTTTAGTGTTTGGGGAGTTGATGGTAGTGAATGCGTTGTATCAGCAGCTTCTTGACGTAGTTTGAATGAGTCAAGGATACAAGACGCGTTCGTAGCCTCCCATTCTGTGTCGGCTTTGTGGCGCAGTGGGTAGAGCACCATGTACATTGCGTTCCGCCCGCAGGGTCGAGGGATGGAAACCAGGCGCCGGATAGTATTTTTTTATATCTAGTGTAGGGGGAGGGGTGCGGACTACGACTACGGACGTCAACGCGGGTGACATCGTGAGTAACTGAAATGCTCTGCATTTAAAACTGACATTCTAAAACACGACCGTAAGGTTCGGTATTGATGCGAGCAAGTAGCAGCCACCCCGTTTTATCGGTCGATGAAAGCGCGGCCAGAACGTCCCGGCAAGTCTCAGTTTTAGGTCCTCTTGAGAAAGCAGACAATTAAAGGGAACCCTGGAAGGGAGCCAACGAACCAGTACACTCTTGCATTGCAACACGTGAGCCAGGCCAGAGTTTGGCTCGTATAATTGCCCACACTGCCAAGGGCACCGACATGTCAAAAAGGCCGCTCTCCCTAGGGAAGCCGTTTCTGCTTGAGCACCAAGAAAGTACCGTCATTCGCACTGCCAGGAAGAAGCCAATTAGCGATGTAGCTTGCATTGCACGGCATTCGCGACACGCTAACGGCACGGCGATCCGCTCAAGGCGAGCCGGAAGATTAGCGCGGAGTGATGATCGTCTTGGGCTCCTTATAGCCGTCCTTCCTGGCGCCACCATGAACCGGCTGAACTCTGGCGCCGCGACCCGGGGGCACGGTGCCGAGCAGAAAAGGAGGCAGCCCCCAATGTCAGCAGCGGCCGGGGCGGCAGCGGCGCCCTCGCTCGGGCCCGCAGGCGTCCCGGTGGCCCGCATGGAGACCGTTCAACCCGCTGCCGGCCTTGGCTGAAAGCGAAAGCCGCCCCTTGCGTCACACGCGAGAGGAGTTAACGGGTACGCCGGCGACGCTGCACCAGGACCCCCTTCTCCCGACCCAAAGCGCGGCAAGCAAGTTCTGTGCAGTGAACGGTTCGTGCGGAGTCGGGTGCTGGCGGAGGAAGAGCGGCGAGAAAAGAAATGGACAGCAGGAGTTGAGTAAAGTTTGCCAGTGAAACGCATACAGACAGTGCTTACAACTAGGCGAAAGGGAGGAAAAGTGGTGCGTGCGTCCTCCCTTTTGTCCAGTTGTGCGTTGCTGGTTGCATACGTTCCAGTGACGAGAACGGACAGAGAAAGCGAACAAGCTGAGTGGACAGCCAAAGCTGCGTTGGCGAACCTTCGCGCGTCGCACATCACCGCATCACTGCAACAGTTAGAAACATCGCCAAGCTCAAGTTTAAGCCCTGTACGTCCTCACTATCACTTGTCAGACTTGCTAGGAAGAGTTAGCACTACTACTGCACGGCAGTCGTCCGCAACACACCTTACGAAAGTACATCTTCCGTGGTTCGAGTTGCGCAAAATCGTGTTTTCTTGGTTTGTTCTACCTCGTGTAGGCTTTTGGATAAATTGATGACCTCAGGCATTTGGAAACGACGTACCTGCATCAGTTTGAGCAATAAAAAATGTGAATCTCCGCCTTCTATTAAAAAAGACAACCGTGATAATGAATGGTGATGAACCTTTTTCGAAGCTTTACGCAACGGGCATAAGCGAAGCGATGGCAAACACGCGTTCACGCGTAAAACTTCGAGAAAGCAGCCTTAGGAGCAAAGCGGGAATACAGCGCTCCAAATAGAAGAGTCGTTTACCACCGGTCGAAAGCAATTTTCTTGTCCGGAACTCGGAACCCCCCGCAGCCTTCCTGAATTGGCGGTACTTTGTCGAATGGCAGCTCTCTCATAGTTTCTTCCCGTTTCTTATGTGCGGTGCGATCCCAACACTTGAATTACAAGTGCAGCAATCCGCTTTCCTCGTGAGAATTGAACCGTGCGTGATATGAACTAAAGTGCAATGCAGTAGGAAATAGGAGTTCAACAAACTATTATTCGGTATCTCTTTCAGGAGAACCAATTCATTCATTCATTCATTCATTCATTCATTCATTCATTCATTCATTCATTCATTCATTCATTCATTCATTCATTCATTCGTTAGTTCGTTCGTCGGCCTGCCTAAATCCATTGCCTGACCATATACGGGAGATTTACGGCAGAATACCTACACCAGGACTTCTAGATTCTGTTCTTGGCAAGAAGCACTGACGTTAAACAATTCGAAACGCTTGCATTGCAGGGACCTTATAAAGGGAACTGGGACGACTGTCCGGAGGTGTTTTTTTTTTTCTTTTTTTTTTTTCCAGAGAGATGTGAAGTGCCATCTTGTTTCCTTTCGGGATCAGTTACATCGCCTGTAACTTCGTATAGGCAAGGGTGTAAGCGGCAGTTGACGCCGCTTCGAACATGGTTATTCTAAAACTGCGCTTCAACAGAGAGCAAATTGGCTTGTAAAGAGGAACATGCATATCAGACGACATCGCACAGAAATATTTGTGGGGTGGTCGCGAAATGGACGGAGTGCTTTTTTTTTTTTGTCTTGTTTCCACCCTTCATCTAGAAGTGCAATAAGACATTACAAGTGTCGAAGTGCGCACGGTAGTGCAATTAAACCGCTTAAATATCTTTCTTTTTAAGGCGAATTCTCACCCCCCTACCGGAGTAATATCGCCATTTCAGTCTATCGACTGGAGTATATCGACTAGAGACAGGAGAAGGTTTTTCTTAGTGTTGGAGATGGGGGGGGGGGGGGGATTAAGATGACGAAGAAAACGAATGTCGTGTTCCTACTCCCGTTATTGACTTATGCCAATAAATCCGTAACCTAAGTACTCTTTCCTAGCTAATTTTGGACGAAGGGAGCATTTTATACGCGTTAAGTTTATCCTTGAGGCTGAAACAATTGGATTACAGTCAAAACTTGATTTAACGAAGTTGAGGAGAGTCGCGAATTGTTTCGCTAAACAGAGAACCTCGGTAAATGGAGTTAGGCGTTTCTCGGTCACTTAATTTGGTACATTCGATTAGTATTCGGTTTATCCGCACTCGCTGACGACTGATGGGGGCAGTGCAGCACTGGTTCCACCAGTTCAACTAGTGCAGCTATAACAGCGTCTCTGCACCGCAGTGTTCAATTTACTGCCGGTGCAAGCCATCGCAAATTGTGGTCAGGGCGTCGTTTGCACTCGGTGCAGACCCAGTGCAGAAGCAGACGAAAAATACTTGGTCAGTTTCCCACAGCTGGTGAAATTGCACTGAACTGCTATGGACAGAACTTGCGACCGTCGAAACTCTCTTGTGTACCAGATAGGTGTTCTAATAAGACTAATTAAAGCTTTTTAACGCATACACACCGAGATACTCGTTACAACAGGCTGTGAGTTGTTTAGTTCGAAATTCTAAACTTTTTTTAACCACAAAACAGAAAACGAAATGGCGGTCCCAATTTTCGTAAATTTATTAAGTTACGCAAAGGACGTGCAAAGAAGGCAAACCTCTTATAGCACTGGATCTTGAGCATGTTCTTTTTACCATCACAGTCCCGCTCTCCTTGCTCTTTTCGGGAGCGTCAACTGCAGCCAAAGCTTTCGTGCAGCCCTATGATGTACTGCGGCCCATAGGTCGGCGTACTCACTCGTGAGTACACTCATTTGTACTCATTTGTACTCAAACTCACGAGTGAGTACGATGATGATTGAGTACACACCCAGAAAAAAAAGGTGAGTATGATGACGAGTGAGTACAGGGGTAAGTCCACTACTCGTGAGTACAGTACTCATGAGTACACTACTCATGATTATGAGTACTCATGAGTACAGTATTTATGAGTATGAGTACTCAAGAGTTTGAGTACTAATAAGTATGAGTACTCATGAGTACACAGTACTCGTGAGTACACAGTACTCGTGAGTACACAGTACTCGTGAGTACACAGTACTCATGAGTACAATACTCATGAGTACAATACTCATGAATACTGGTTTTGCGAGTGTTTGCACTCTTGGGTATATGCACTCGTGAGTACAGTAGTGCAAACAAGTTTTATCACGAGCTCGAGTACGGACGCGCGTGTACCAGTCGCAAACATTTAGCGGTGACGCTGTGCAGCTTAACAGCCAAGGATGGCAAAATTAAACAACGAAAACTGCACCTCCCCCCTTTCCCGGTCCCTGTTTGGCGCTGTAAGCGCTTCTCGGCGGTCGCTCGCAAAGGGGTGACGGTGAAGAGGGGAAAACGGGGGGCTGAGGGCCCGGCGGGAAACGCGGCCGCAGTTGCTCTTATCCTATGGCACTTGTTGACTGCCGCAGTTATTTTTGTTGACGCGGCCTCTGAACGCGTGGCGGCTTCATTGCGCTTGCTCCCTTCCAGTTGTTTTAGGGGAGAGGCTGACAATGCACGCACTAGGCGTACTGAAGTCCCTCTTTTTCGGTCTTCAGAAGTTTCCGTAGACGCATGTCACGCTGTGTAGTCGTTTCGTGAGCCGAACCGCTCATTTCAACAGTCGCAGTTAATTTACGTAACTCGCATCAAACCGACTGCATGGTTTGTAACGTTTGACTCACCGAAATTGTCCGCACCATTCCGCTGTGCGTGTTCAAGCGACAATTTGGGTGATGAACGTCCGCCCATATGGTTTTATTAGGTTCCGGTTTTGAAACATTTTGCTCAGGTTCGCTAGTAATCTGGTCTCGTGTAGTGCCATTTACAAGTGAGCATATAGCCCCACCATACAGGCGTGGCGGTGGAATTTGCCCCAGCAATGGAAATAAAATATCCTAGTACACCTAAGCACGTTTGTGAGTTGTGAATCGGAGATCATAATATCCAGTTGAACGCGTGTGACGCCTTGTTTAGCCTCGAATATTTTGTTTAGCCTCGCATAATTAGTTAAACATTTTATTTTTTTCTGTTTAGCCTTTCATTCGAGCCACGACCTAGCTAAGATGTTGCAGTCGACAGGATCACGATTTGTGGCCATGAGAGGACGAACGCACGAAGAGATGAACAACGTGGACGAACCGCACCACGACTACGAGAGTGCGGCACGCACTCTCGTAGTCGTGGTGCGGTTCGGCACGACGGACTCCATGTGGCACGAGTGTGGCACGACGGACTCCATGTCAGTGGTGGTCGGCACACTGCTGTCTTCAACGGAACGCTACGTCCTATGCTTTGCGAAGAAACAGAAGTTCGTGAGCGCACTACGATTACGAAGGCTACCCTGCTCTGGGCGTAAGGACAACATCGTCTTGCGTCTTCTAGAGGACAACGGAGAACGTCGCGATCTCTCCAAACGAACGAATGTTCAACGCTACTTCAGGCTGCCTCCGACGCCAAACGGCAGAGGACCCTGCAAGCGGTGCTGTTTGAGAGCAGGAGGAGGAGGAGGAGGAGGAAAAACTCTCTTAATGTACAAGACAGAGTTAAAGAGAGGGAGAGGCGGTTAGGCCTTTCTTGCGTGGGTGGTATTCCTCAGTCCGGGATCCCATTGGTCGAAGCCGCCGCCCGTGCCCGCTGGACGAGAGCCCGCTGAAACTCTAGGTCCGAGCAGACGGACAGGGCCGCCTCCTAGCCCTCCCTCGTTGGCTTCACTTTGACTTTTAACCCTGGATTGTACTGGCAGGCGCATACCATATGATACGTGTCTGCCCACTGACCGCAGAAGTTACACGAACCCGAGACGGACGGGTTGATGTGTTTGAGCATTGCGAGGCTGTAGAATGAGCCCGTCTGCAGCCGGCGAAGATATGGCGCTCCTCAGTTCTATCCAGGCCCTTGGCGGGTACCGGGAGCGCCCGCCTACCGTGGCGCAGGTACGTTGTGACCTCAGAGGATGTGGTTAGCGGGAAAGGTACAAGTGTACGGTCAGAGCCTGGGAAGCCAGAGTAACTCCGGGGGAGAGACGCTCGGGCGGCTGTGTGCGCAGCCTCGTTCCCCTCTACTCCCTGTTGGCCAGGTACCCATACAAATTGTTTTATGGTGTCGGATATTTCTGCATTGGCATTTGTGAGAATTTTTTTTTAGCTAGGAGTGCTATCCGACCCGATGAAATTTCGGCAAGCTTGTTGCGAGTCAGACATTATGTGCGTTGCGTCAGAGTGAGTGGCGGCCAAAGCTATAGCCGTCTCTTCAGCAAACTCATTTTTACTCGTTTTCACCGATAGTCCATCCACCTGTATTCCCTCATGCAGGACCGCAACTGTACAGATGCCCTCCGGTGTGGGCCCCGCTGCGTCTACATAATACACGCCTTTACGGGTGCCATATTGTTTTGTTATGGCTGTTGCTCGGGCTTGCCTTCTTCCTGAGTTTCGGTAAGGATGCATATTACGGGGCAGAGGTTTAACGATTAACTGCAATCAGATACGCATTTGGGCTGGTTGGTTCATGATTACGAGTGAAAAAACAGCGCTAAAAGGACAGGACAAGAAAGGACACAGGACCAGGGCGCTGACTAACAACCAAATGTGTTTTATTTCTTCAGTCAGCATATATACTTCACCATTATCACAAAGCAATGACAAACAAATTGATTGGAATACTCAATTCATGTCTGATTGATCGCCTCTTAGCCTCTGCGCAGGCTGAGTATTCCAATCAATTTGTTTGTCATTGCTTTGTGATAATGGTGAAGTATATATGCTGACTGAAGAAATAAAACACATTTGGTTGTTAGTCAGCGCCGTGGTCCTGTGTCATTTCTTGTCCTGTCCTTTTAGCGCTGTTTTTTCACTCGTTTAACGATTAGTTTGCGGCGCCAAGGGGGAGGGATGTCCGCTCTGTCTTCAGTGGTAGGGGGTAAATCGATGCGGAGATCTTCAAGGACCTGCTTGCCAGTAGTTGTCATTGACAGTCGCATGATTTGACTCGTGTACTGAGCCTCTATGAGCTCAGTGATCGTATTGTGCATCCAGAGCTGTGTTAAACGTTCGGTCGACGTTTTAGAAGGGAGTAATAACAAGTGCAATAACGTCATTGCTTAAATCCACGTGTGAACAAATCAGCCGCATGATCGGCCGAGTATCAGGCAAAAACGGGGGCCTCCAGGAATGCGAGACGCTCCGCCTGAGACCCGCATTGAGACCCTATCAGCCGTACCTTGAGACCCAATCACTTGACAATATGATCAGGTCAGTTGTTAAGAGTGTGTGATGAATGAGAAAGTTTTCAGAGACAACTGGCGAGAGCCGGCCGCACGTTTCCCATGGTGCATGGACTGCACGAGATCCGGACACAGACAGAATGCACGACGGCACGCACATAAACGAGACGACGCATGCAAAATTGTGATTGCGTGCTCACCGGACCTCTCCCAGGTAATCGCCACGATTACGGAAACGCATCGAAGGTCAGTGCATTTCTGGCGAGATAACGAACACACGTTGCTCTGCTACATCGCCCACGAGCTACATCGCCCACGCGCAGGTCATTCCAGCAACGAGCAACGAGACGCGCAACGTACGCAGCGTGCACGAGCCAGAAGGCACCACGTTCCTAGCACCTGCTATTCCGGTACAGACGTACACGAACGGAACGCTGAGAGCACGGAACGCAACGGAGCCAGTACGTACATTTTTCGCTCGTGCTGTCCCGGCGCCGGTCCACGCAACCAACGACATCACATCCGGATTGGTGGATATGGCCACGACAAGCGAACAAGACGCACGGCGGCCGAAATGCACCATACGTGGCGAACAACCGCACACCAATTATAGGGGAGTTTCCTAGATAAAACGAGACGCACAGCGCACGAAACGCTCCAGAGGCGACGACGACATCCAACTTGAACCAGTGGAGCTTGAACAGCGCACGGAACGCCACCAAGCCAGCACACACGGAGGAAAGTACTGTTCGCGACATCCTCCGCTCCCACTGCCGCTATCCGGACTTGGCCAGCGGATGTTACAACCTCCAGAAATCACCTGGCCACAAGCAACAATAGACCCAGCGCATGCAGTTCAACCCTACCGGAACGTACGAGCTCTCCACACCCGCTGCTCCACCCCGATGTCCAGCGGACGAACGACATAACACTCGTGCAGGTAGGTCCGTCAACGAGCAACGAAACGGCCAGCGCATGCGGCATGTCCGAGCTAGAACGAACAAGATCCCCAGCACCCACGCTCCGACCGAGACTCACACGACAAAACACCATTTCGTACAAGAGGACGCAACCGCGAGCAAGCGGACTCGGGACGAACGGAGCCTGCTTGTATGGAAGAGATAGCGATTATAGCATTTTCGAAACAACGGGCAAAAGACAAGGGCTTGAGCGACGACACGGACACGGCATGAACGGAAACAAATGAACCCGATCCAGACGAAGGCATCGAATGCCCTAACGATGAAGTCACGCTTGCGACGCCAAGGAATGTGGGACCGAACGGGCGGCATAAACCAGGCCTGCTTCCCCACCACAACGGTTTCACTTCCGAAACAACCACTGCGACTGCGAGCACGGAGCCGCAACGACCTTGACCGATCAGCCATGCAACCCTACGAAAACGCCACGCTACCGCACACTAAACGAAAAGCCAAACGGCTCCCGCACCATACGCAACGCACACGACAATTCAAGCAACATCATTAACGCGCCGAACTATACCATCCCTACACAACGCAGCTCGCCACCGGACAAACCGGACGTCTACGCCCCCACATGCATCAAGCACGCGACGAGCTGCACGAACCCAATCGCCGACGGAAGCGGCGCGACTAACGCAACGCCGTAAACGCTGTCAAGTTCAGGTCTGACCAAGGCAATCCCACGGAACACACACAATAAAATCCAGCAGATTTGAAATTCACCGAAACTCAACAAAACGAACACCCTCTTAACGAAGCTTCTAGTATCCGGAACAATAAAAGACAAACGTCAGCATCGAGCATCTGTGAATAAGCGGACAGTGATCTGGATACGAACGGACATCAATCTACGCAAACGTTTCAGCGTGCCTGCGGGCAGGCACAATTCAGATTTGGAGCACGATTACGAGTATCAGCGCGCCCGGAAACGAAAACGAACGACAAAAGCTGCCACCCGAAGACACGCACAAAACCGCAGTTTAGGGCCACGGCCGCACCGACAAGTCCTGAGCTCCCCTGATCCCGACCCGGCCTAGACTTCGTTGTTTTATTCCTGAAACAAGAGGAGACGCCAGACGCAACGCGAGTGCTTACGTTCCGTTTCGCTCTCCCACATGTACGCGCCTCCGCGCAGTAAGTCGCCCTACGACAGTGCACCGCGTCAGACGTTTTCTTCCTCTGTCCTGATATATATGTAACCTGTGTTTTTATAATCAATTAAACATTTTATTATTTTCTATTTATTCTTCCATTCGAGATACGACCTAGCTAACAGTGCAGATAAGTTGATTATTCGTAATACAAATTGAATACTCATGAGTACAGATTGAGTACTCATGAGTGCAGATTGAGTAGTACTCGTGAGTACAGATTGAGTACTCGTGAGTACAGATTGAGTACTCATGAGTACAGATTGAGTAGTACTCATGAGCGCAGAATGAGTAGTACTCGTGAGTACAGATTGAGTACTCATGAGTACAGATTCATGAGTGCAGAATGAGTAGTACTCGTGAGTACAGAAGATTGAGTACTCATGAGTACAGATTGAGTACTCATGAGTACAGATTGAGTACTGATGAGTACAGAGTGAGTACTCATGAGTACAGACTCAGTACTCATGAGTACAGATTGAGTACGAATACTCGTGAGGACAAATGAGTTTGAGTACAAGTGAGTATGGTTACAAATGAGTATTTGATGAGTGAGTACGAGTGATTTTGTGAACAGACGAGCTTTTTGAGTCTGAGTTTGATTGAGTACAGCGTGAATGAAAAAAATTGTGATTGAGTTTGAGTGAGTTCTTTCTGTTTTGCCGACCTATGCTGCGGCCTCGCGACGGCTGCACGCGGACAGGCGCGCTGCCTGCCTCTGGGGCGGCGACGCCCCTTCTTGCGCGAGGTAAATACAACGGCGTGGCCTCGCACGCGCGCCACTGACTCATGGACGTCTCAGGGCTGCTCGCTAATCGCCACCTTGCTGCAGGAACCTTACCCCACTGGTGACGCCAAACTTTAACCTTCCGGGAAGAAAATTCAACCTTCCAGGGAACGCAACCATAACCGCGTATCCACTGCGTACCGTACACGCTTTTTGGAAGCGCTCTCCGCTGCCTCCCGCGACAAGAAAGCGTGGAAATTGTGGTCTGTCTGTCTGTCTGTCGGTTCGTTCGTCTCTGTGTATCTCTCCGTCCGCCCGTCCTTCGATTAAGCCACCCGGCCAAGGAACAGCTGTAAGAACGCTTGACCCGAAGTATACATAGGCAAGACCGTACCAAAGTACTAAAACTGCCGTCATGACTCGTGCATGCCCACATTATTCAGCGCAAAGGAAACCTGGCGCATATCTGAGGTAACATATCAGTACTCATAACCGAGGGTACCGCAGAATTGTTTTAGTTAATAATACACGTTCGATTGGTCTTTACGGTAGCAAATGAACAAAAAAAAAAACGCGTTAAAAATGGTGTAAATAAAACCGAACACTAAAACAAAAAAAAAATGTCCGCTCGAGTTGTTTCAAGCATAGCAGAAACAAAAAGGTGAGCGAGCAGTGCGTACGCGGGAAGTTTGAATTGCATTCATCAAGCATCCATTGAATTTATGGTGGGAGGAGCGAGACGGGTGGAGGAGGGAATAGAGGAGGAGAGAGAGCTTAGAAGACCAGCGCCTTCGACGACATTGGCAGCGAAGAGAGCAGATTGTACGCGGCCATATTTCTAACATTGCAGTGTCGTAACCAAGTGATAATATGAACTCACTTGCTCACGCACGCACACGCACTGAGCTTTAGCAATAAATTATACCAGGCATTGTTGCAGCAGTAACGGTGGAACACTAAGAACATAATAATTACCAGTTTCGAACAACTGCCACCACTTGTAAGATTCCAAGGGTTTGCATGATAAAGCAAGCATCCTGTGGAGCCAAATACGGTGAGCTAAGAATGCCACGGACGAGCCATCCGTCGCAGGAGCAAATACCTACCTCGCCCTGTCGTCATCTTACGCGGTTAAAACGAATTCAGGCTTCCTAGGGACGCTCCGGAGCAGGAAACCCCGGCATGGCCATTAAAAAGTTCAAACTTAGGCGCCCTTACGCCGAGCGTACTCGAGTTGAGAGAAGAATAACGGGCACCCATCACACTCCGATCGCGTTTAGGAACAACGGCTGTTCACTGGAAGGCCACTCCGCGGGAGCAGGCACGCCGGGCGAAGCGGTTCTACTGCAAACTGGGCTGCTCATAAAAGAATGCCCGTTTCCTTCCGTATAAGCTGCCCAGAAGGCAGCGGCGGCGGCCCTCCCGAGACGGGCCCGCAAACCGCGCCGGGCAAGGGTGTACCTGGTCCCACGCGGTTCGATGCCGTAAAACCGCGGCGGCTGCAGCCAAATGCGTCCCCCACTATCGGAGCGGCCACTGCGGCCCTATGCAATACGCACGGCGGGGGTCGTTGACCGATCCGTACGCGGCTTTCCTCGCGGCGCGCACAGCTGATCGCAGAGCAGCTCACTACGGAGCGGAGAGGAAAGGAAGAAACGCGAGCACCCACACCTCGAGACGCGAAGCAAATACGGCGGCGCCAATCTTCCTCGGGCACGTCCCTACTCCGACCATTGACCACGCACTCCGTTTCCTCTTCCGTCCGGAAACGAGGAAGACGGAACGGGCGGCTCGATGGCGGCGGAGCATGTAAAGACGCCGACGGGCTGGCTGCTCCGCGGTGCGGCGGCGGGCTATCCAATGTGTCACCCGGTCTGCCCGCGGGGGGAAAAGGGTTGCCCCCCCCCCGGAGGGAGGTCCTTGCACCGGGACGCTGCAACCGTTGCAATCGGCGCGGCAAAGCGTTCCAGAAAGCACTCGCGGCACGCGGCGCCGGGCCGACGTGACCGACAAAGGCGTTCGGCTGCAGTGCACTGGCCTCCTCTGGACACACATGGCCACGGGGAAGATTGACGACCGCCGCTGGGACTCGACGGCAGTGCGAGAAACGGTTGTGCAACGGCTCAGCGCGAGGTCGATTTGCGTTGCATTCTGGCCACGCCGTCCAGACCGCGCCTTTCAGCTGGAAGTACCTACTCTGAATTAAAATCTACATCTAATTTCGCATCTTACGCAGCTTAAATTCTGTAAACTTAGACGACTACCAAAGAATCCGTCACGAGAAAGCTTTGCGTTCAACCATTGTCGTCATTAGACGTAGGGGTGTATGATTTTTTCTTCATTCATTCATTTATTCATGCATTCATTTTAGAGGAATCTCTGAAGGTTTATGTAAATGACTAAATGAGGAAAAAAATTACAGGGTTCAAATCACGCGCTGAATCGATGGGAACCTTTTTAAAGTGGCTCAAAAGTCGCGCTCGTGTGTGCTTCCGGGTGCAGGTAAGAGTGTGAATCAGCTGGAATTTCAGGTTACGGGCTGCACCAATGAAAAATAATATGACTATATAAAGATAAATTGAAAGCGCTGACTATGTAGTTGCGCAGACATTTGTGCGGTTAGCAGTAACCACATGTGCTTGGAGGAGGTAGTGCGGAGACAAAAATTTGCACTTGCGCCCTCAATTTTCACAGGATGTCCTGGAACCCCCTGAAACAACGCTTTTGTATATAAGAAGTAGCACTCCAAGGAACAATCCTTTGCATGACCACTCCGGAAGGCTCAACTTCTCATGCCGTAGATAAGGGTGTCCCACAAGGTGCCGTGCTGAGCCCGTTGCTGTTCAACCTGACCCTCATTTCACTCAAGAAATCCTGCCGCGTGGAGTGAAGATCACGCTGTACGCAGATGGTACCTGTGTGTGCTGTGCTTATCATTCACGACGATGCACACAGCAGCGTTTACAGAGAGCCCTGTACAACATTTCTAACTGCCCCGCAGACGCGGCCTTCAACTTTCTCCAGATAAGAGCGTGGCCATGGCCTTCGCACCGGAAATTATGGATCGTTATTCACTGATACTACGCGGGCGCAGATACTTCCATACGCACAAGTTCAAAAATGTCAGAGTTTTAACAGACCGCAGCTTGACCTGGTCACCCGAGGTCGAACGGATACGGAGCCGCATTTCTTCGGCCACTCAGGTTTTTAAATGCCTTGCAGGTTCGCGCTGGGGCAGTGATTGCCATTCAATGGTTATGCTTCACAAGAGCTATGTGGGTGGATTGCTGTGTAACAGCCTCCCTATCCCGCATAAAATATCTGAGACAAGCAAGAAAAGCCTTGAGGTCGCAAGAAACAACGCACCTGTGTCTTCGAGCGTTGGAAACGTAGAAGAGGCACGTTGTTTGCCTTTTGAAGTGATTAGTCAACAGGAGACTCTTCGGGTGCACTTGTGCCCTCGGCTACACGCAAGAAATCCCTTCATAAGTCGTATTGCCTCCAAGTGCGGTGGCTGTTGATTCGACGAAACGCTTCATATCATACCGCCGCCACAGCTTCCTCCGTGGAACCTTGCTCCCCTGCAAATTGAATGTGGTATCCCAGAAATTGGCCCTAAAAAGAGTATGCCCCAGTCAGAAATCCTCCACATCGTTCTAGACGACATGTATAGAGCGCATTCAGCAAGAACATTCATATTTACCGATGGTTCATCAACTATGCAAAGCTCTTCCTCTGGACTACTCATACCACTAATTGGTGAAATGCTTTCATTTCGTCTGGAGCGACAAACATCTTCGACAGCGGCTGAGCTTTATGCCCAGGAGGAAGCAATTAATTGTTTACATCCGGTGTCATGTACCGCACCAATGGAGAATCTTGACGGACTCCAAGGCATCTCTGCAAATTCCATCTTGGAGAAGTAGATTCCCCCCCCCCCTAACAAATCGCAGCCTGTGACATCTCATCCCTTTGCCAACTTGCCTGCTCTGCTGGACACAACATTAAATTGCAGTGGATACCTGGACACAGCGGCATCAAAGGTAACCAAAAGGCCGACGAAGCGGCCCGTAAAGTCCTTCTGCACCGGGAATACCGCAAGGTGTTTTTTTTTTTTTTTACGAAAGCAGAAGCTTCTGCCATGGCTCACCACTTTGGGGTGACTGAAAGAAGCCGTTTACGGAATAATTTGCAAAATACCCTCTGCCTTTTGCACACGATTGACGCACACGATTGACCCAGGGTTAGAATATCATGACTTGCCAGAACAGTTCTTCTCCAGCATCCTCCTCGACATCCCATAGGGATTATTTCATTTGGGCTTCAGCCCACTCCGCCGTGTCTGGCAACGAAGCTGCCCATCAGCGTGCCCGAGAGTTGACCCACAGGGCAAGCCAGGAGTTCGGCGAGCAGTGGCAGGTCTGCCCCCTCTTGTCCCTCCACGAAATCACCCAGCATTACCGTCTGGAGCGAACACTACATCACCCTGCGCACAAAAGCCTCACTAAGGATCAAGAACGCCACCTCCGAAGCATACACATTTCCCCACACTACTAAAGCCCACATTCTGGCCCCCACCCTGTACTCCTCGGAATGCCGCTTCTGCGAGGCTCCGGGCACCCTCTACCATATCATGTGGGGCTGTGATAAGAATCCCCCTACTCCCCCTGCCCTTCGCCTCCCCTGAGCACTGGGGAAGAGCACTGTCCAGCTCGGACCCTGACAACCAGCTTTGGCTAGCTGGTGCAGAGAGCCCAGGAAGCTGGGTGGACTCAAGGGCTCCCGGATTGAGGGATCTTCCCCAGGACTGACTGCTTTAGAAACACATTTATCCTTCATTCGAGAATCCCGAGACAGCTCCCTCGTAACCTGGAAACGTTATATCATTGTTTACGGCTGAAGTGTGCATACACAAACAGTTACCTAGTTACCTTGTAGCAACTGCAACTCCGCACTGGGATAATTGCTCTTGTGTCGAAACAGTTGAACACATTTTATTAGAATGTGCGGCCTACATGGAACCGAGATCACACTTCCTTGAAAACATCGACCTTCTATAGAACAGGGACCAATAACCCTCAAGATTATTTTAGGACTATGAAATTGTCCCTCGAAGCAGCGCAAAGCTCTATTGAGGTAATTCTCTTATTTTGACAACATTGTCCTGATTTCGACGTTGTAAATTATGTCCCAATCTCAAAACAAAAAACAAACGCGTTTAATTAAGCCTGTCATCGCACCAAGACCACGAGTTTCTTTTTTCTGCCCAGTTCTTTCTTGGGCCTTATCTTCCTCAATCCTCAATCCTCAGCATAGAAGCATATAGGTGACTGTAAACGGCGGCAAAGTTTTTAGTACTTGAAATACTGGTGCAAACTCGGTCGAATAGCGTTCGATGAAAGGACGCTTGATGAACTTCCCGGTAATAGATGCTTTGGAAGTTTGCCTTTTGGTAAAAAAAAATGGTTGCCACCCCGCCCTGCGAAAGTGGGTGTCTAACGAAGCTGTTGTGAACTACTACAAATGCTGACGGGGGAGGGTATCAAATGTTTCTCGTCGCCTCGTCGGGCTTGTCGCTTGCGCTCGGTTTCTCTTGCGGCAAATGTTAGGTCCTCCCTAGCCTAGACACATGCTCTCGTCATCTTGGGCAAGAACTGTTCTATTTAGTGATGCCTAGCATTCAAAGGTGATATTAGATGCGACGCATCTCTTTGACTCGCCTTGTCCCTCCATCTATCCGTAGTCCGCATGCACGCCTCTCCCCCATTCTCCTCGCCACGCCAGCTGCGCGGTAACGCCGCTCTCACCGCAGCGCCATCTTGCGTTAGCGCTCGCTCCCCTCGCCATGCCAGCTGTGCGTCAGCGCGCGTTAGCGCTCGGTTAACACATGCGCATGCGCTACTCTTTCTCATTCCCCTCAGCGTTAACGCGCGGTACATATAAACGTGATAACTGCGCCGCTCTGCTCAGTCGCTCCACCGCCGCCGCTCCGATGACATCCGATGACCACCGATGATCTGAATGCAGACTAACAGGTCTGCTACCGCGATGGTCGGCGCAACCGTAACAAGCACCGCCCAGATGCGTCGCATCACCCCATGGTTTCCCCCTGCGGAAAGACATGTGGTCAATTTTTCACCAGGAACACATGGTGCGGGTGTCCCACAGGCCTCGCAAGCTTGGACGTTCCCTGGTTTCCCTATAGGCGGCGTAAAAATCGACGCCCCACGTGACCAACCTACAGGGCACTTTTCGACCAGCAAGTCCACCAGACGGCGCAAGCGAAAGGTTACTTTTGGTATAGAATACAAAACATTCATTCCGTGACTCAAAGAGCCCACACAGTTCGCTTACAATGTGTTATTTAAAAATATTATTAACAAGTTCCACATCAAACATCCGTTGAGCAAAAATGTACGCAACTTTTTACGAACAGCCGACTGGTGCACCACCTCGTTTCTGAATTCGCAACCACAAAGCCGCCAATTTAAATTGAAACCGCTGCAACGGCCCACCGTTTTGATGTGCGCGGAGCACTGGTTTCGTGACTGTTATTGCTGTTATGTGCTTTTGCGTCCATTAGTTGTTGAGATGACTGGCAAAACACGGGATTGAGTGCTTGTTGAGTGACAAATGTGGGAAATTCCGCATCGGAAGACAGCTGTCGAGGCCAGAATATTTGATTCTTCCAACAGAAGGTGAGTGTTATGCACTCCGCTAGAAAGACGGTGCAAACGAAACCGTTGTCGCCGTCAATACCTCATCCGTGCCCTTCGTTCGAAATCTTAGCGCAAGTGAACGAGTTGTTATGGCAAAAAAAAATGTTGTCATGAAAGCGACGTACAATTGCAGCGATCGAAATGAAATGATGTCCTGGCCTCTGTAAACTTGCGGATGTCAATAAACGATTTGTTCTCACTTGCTGCTCACTGTGGTCTGTGCCAGTCGAGGCCATCTGGTCACCTGGCGTAACATCACTTCACTAGCGCGGCGCAAGTAAACACGCGACCAGCGTGCCAGCCAGGAACCAGCAGGAGCAGCCACGGCCGGACTCGACGCCCCTTTCGCGCGCGGGAGGAGGAGAGTCGAGTCCGGCCGTTGAGCAGCGAGCCGGCGGCCGCCGTGCGATGGCAGCCATGTTATTAAGGAGCTCAAGCGGCCTGTGCAAAAAGCATCCGCCATCTTTACAAAGCCGTGTTTACAGCGCCATCAAGCGGGCGTACTGGGTAGTTCACGACGCCGCCACTACGCTTTTTCTGGCACTACAGGCAAAGCTAGACCTTTGCTTCTCTAAAATCCTCCCTGTTCTGTGTGTCCCATTGTTCACAGGCGCCTTATCATCCATAATGAGGTTTTAATGCTTGTGTTGTGGTTTCCCTAAACAAATTCAGAGCTCTATGCTGCGCGCCTGATGAGCCATGCGCTCTGCGTCTTATGCGAGAACTGATGGGACCAGCCAGGGATGTTTGTTTACGACACGAAATTTTCCGACCAACTAGAGGCTAACAGCTTCGCGGTAAAAGCGCACTCCCACGGAGCACGTTGTCTTTTGCCGCGATTTTTCGAACTTGGGTGTGTACCAACAAGACACGCGTATATGCGTTGCCACCACTGTTTCAGTTTGTGGCTCACCACACACAAGAGTGAAGTTGTAGGAACCCACACTGCCAATCTCCGCTTGGACTCGTGCGTGCACACTAAACTTTCCTACACCCTTTTTGACCGAAAAGGGTGTAAGAATCTTGTCCCATAGCGAGCACCTTTCAAAGGTGTTTTAGCCAAAAAAGGGTGCACAGATGAAAAAGGGGTGGTCGCGTGAACACCCTAAAAAATGGTGTAAAGTTGCTCAACACCCTAAAATAAAGGTGTCGGCAGCGGAGCTACGCGTGACGGTGTGGATGGGCCGAGAGCGCAGGATGACATACAGACACATTCAACACGCACAAGTCACACCTGACCATCAAATGAATTGATCCAGAAAACCAACGGGGCGCATGGAGACTGCGAGTACATGCTTAGAAATAAAATTCCCTCGCACTTCCCCGAGGGGGAGAGTGTGTAAGTGCGAATGCACGGTTGTTGATTGCGCGATTACGGTGGATATCGTGATCTTAATGAGTAGTCGAGAGATTACACACACGCACACTACAAAGAAAGATATTTCACTCGTTATTGCTGGTACCGTTGCCCGGTCCGCCATCATCGTTATCGAGATGCAGGACCAGCGACCGCTCTCGACGACGGCGCGCGCTCGACTAATACCCTCCCGCGTGACGCGGCCGCTACACGAGCGCCCTCACGCGTCGGAATGCGGAGCGCCCGCTACGCGAGCGAGAGCTCTCCCGCCCGAAGTGGAGAGGAGGCGCCCAACACCCGCAGTCACTGAGCGGAGAGAGGAGGAGGAGAGTAGCGCGCGCCCATCTCCCCCCGTTGCTAGGGAAGACGAGGAGCGCGCGCACCCGCAGCTGTTGCTATGCGGACGACGGCGGCGGACGATTCAGGCTCGCTTAAGAAGTGCATTCGCACTTAATATCTGCTCATCTTGCTTTTATAGCCAGCAGAGGAAAGTCCTGCGGTAGAGTTGGTGGGCTTGTCGCAAAAACCATATATTTTAACGATAATTTTGGAATTATGCATTTTAATATGAGAATATGCAAATCAGCATGCGGATTTGCAAAAATCGCTACGTAGTTACTATGTTCCAGAAGTCATAGAATTTTATTAAATGAAAAACAAATATTCTCCGCTCTATCAACACCTTTCAAGAAAGGCTGTTCATTATTTCAACGCCCTTTTTCCCCGAAAGGGTGCAAAGCTACAAATTAGGGTGTTGGAAACTAAGAAAAAGGGTGTAAAGAAAAAAAAGGGTGTAAGAAAAGACCGCCAACTGAGAAAAAGGGTGTAAGAGACCTCCAACATTGGAGGTATTTCATAGCTGTTTACACGGGTGGAAGGAACATTTTCTACAAGCGGGGTATGTTTTGTACCTCACGGTGTTTAACACAATATAAATTGGCATAATTTACAACAAGTGAAGCTGTTTAAGCTTGAATTGGGTTCGGTGGCGTTAGCAAAAAAAGGACAGAGAAAAAGAACTGCGCCTCCTGTAAAGGTTGCACCACCGCAGATAAGGTATTATAACAGTGAATTCGGCTTTGGAGCCTGTTCGAGTGTCATCAAAGAAGGCGCAAGCGTAGTATGTGCCCCTCTTAGTGTACCATTTCAAAGGTACTAGTATTTTTGGGATTCTAAAGTCAAAAATATTGGCGCAGCTTGCAATAGGGGTCCAAGGCTGGAGAAACAGCATAGAGGGGGGTGGACCTAACTTGTTTCACATTTGGATCCGCCGACAGTGTGGGGGACACACTGGAACAGCCTTGTAAAACCCGGTTAAACTTGGCCTCACCCTTCAGCGCTTATCCTAGCTTAGCAAGAACATCGCAAAGCCTAGCAAACGTAGCAACACATAGCAACACCGTAAGAAGCTAGGTCGACTCCCAGCCCCGTTGTTCTTTTTATGCAACTGAACGCGTATTTCACACCGTTTCAACACCCTCCAGAAAGCCGAGCGTGTTGCAGTCGGTCAACAACCTTTTCGCCACACTAGTCTTTCTAATTTTCTTTCTTTCTTTCTTTGTTTCTTGTTTCTTTCCGTACAAAAAGGGTAGCAGAGGCAAAAGGCTTGGAGCCTGACTAGGGGCCCTGCTCCGGTGGCAGGCAGCGTGCGGGCACAGTATATTATATTGCACACTTGCAGTCGAGTGCACAAAACAAAAAAAAAAAAAAGATGGCTACAGACTACAGAGAGTACATTTGCAGTCGTGATCCTCGACCGCTCAATGTACGACAACTTTGCACAAAAAAAGAATACAGAACCAAATTTTCACACAGGATTTTGGATCAAAACACACGCGTGTTTTTTCGTGCAGTGCAAGGAGTGAACGAACAACGAAATACACCTGAAACAGACTTACTTTAGCATAGATATGTACAATGCAACAAAACAACAAAAGAACAAACAACAAAATACACCCGAAACAGAGACTTACTTCAGCATAGATATCTACAATTTCGCTGCAACATTTTATTTTATGCTTTGGTAAATTTTAGCTATATGCAATTAACTGCTTAACAGGACGTTTTTAATCTGTGTTTTTGACAACCGTTGGCGAAAATTAATCTGTTTCTGAACTTTGTTCAATAAGGAGGGGATTTGATAACCTGTGGCCCAAAAGGCTCAAATTGATGTTTCACGTGTCATAGCTCTTGGGGCATGAGGCGCACCGCACCGTATATGAAAACGAGCGATCATTGCAGACGAACAATTTTTTTTTTGCTTTCGTACATTTCCTACGAGTAAAGGAGGGTATGAGGGGATGTCTTGTTCTTTACAGTGCAATTATATATGTATGCACGGCTTTATTCAATTAACAGCTGAATGCCTTTTCCACACCCTTTTAACACCCCAAGAAAAACCAAAGGTGTTAAGTTGATAAACACCTTTTTTTCGCACAAGAAGGGTGTAGAGCTAGGAAAAGGGTGTTGAGATTCAAGAAAAAGGATGTAATGGTCTCCCAAAACCTCTTTTCCACTTATGCTACACCCTTCTCTAGCAAAAATGGTGTAAAAAAGTTTAGTGCGCGCGTTTACCGTTTACATGCGAGCGTCGAAGCAGCGCGACCTAAGGTCCCTAAAATTTAGTGCGACCGGCGTATCTTGTGGATTCCGCGCGCCAGGAAGGCGTCGCGCAATTACCCCTGCACAAAATTATGCGCCTTGGACCAGAAAATTCGTTATAACCGGAATGTGAACCGGCCCGCGGGTTCTTTTTGCTTGCAGAGACAGCTGCTGACGACTGCGCCGGACACCACCCCCGCGGAGCACGAGCGACGGACACGACCCTGCCATGCTTGATCCCTCTGCAAGGACCCCCGGGTCATAGGAGGCCATCCGTGGCACCGGTTAGTGTAGATAAGGTTAAAGAGTATCGGCACTCTTGTCTCCTTTTGTTCCGTGCCGCCGCCGTAATCATCGGTCAGTTCACATCGCGTGGCACTTGTTTACACTGCGACGGTTCATGGCCGCCACCATTTTGTTGTTTATGCATCTTCTGTCGGTCAACTGTGTTAGACTCAGCTTTCCCTCCCTGCACTGCCGCTGCGCGCGACTGGCGACGTTCCAAACGCGAACCAAAGATAACGCGCTTCGCGGCATTTCAGCCGCAGAAGTGTGCCCGAAGATGCTGTGTTGCTGCGTCTTCGGCGGTGCTGTTTAGAAATGACCTCGTCCAAGTTAGTGGTGAGGCCAGAGAAGCGGCGATCTGGCAACACTGATAAACAACAAAATGGCCACCGTTGCCCACTTGCGTGACTCTTTGACGGTACTAGCCACCCTAACGGTACTCTGTAGCTTATTTAGTGACACTAGCACACGTCTACCGCCACAGGGGCGGAGCTGCGGCAGCCGCTGTGGACGCCACCCGCTTGCACGCACGGTTCCGGACGGACGCACGGGCGAGCATGCAAGTGAGTGAGTGCTGCCAGCGCCGGCCGTGACCACGCCGCCGCCGATAGTCTTCGGGAAGGACCACCCGGTCTTTGAAGAGCGTCCCCGGCGCCGAGCAGCGATCGTCAAGCATCAAGTGTTGTTGAGCGACGAATAAACCGCTGTGTTGTTGAACCACTGCTTCAGCGTATGCTCTTTGCCGGTAGCAGCATGGCCGAACTGCTGTTTTAATGGTGATTTGAAAACAGCCCAACCGGGAGAATTCAAAAACAGGCTCAAAACTGAAATTTTATCACTGTGACGCAGTATAACTCTACCAGAGAAGCGAATTTTTGTGGCGATGTCAGCAGAAAACTATCGTCATTAAGTAGACAGGAACATACCTACGCAGGGTAACTGGCCATACCGGTAAAGATTACGGTTGCGAAAGCTACTCCGAGTGAAAAAGTACCCGACAGCCAGAAGCAGCAGTAGTAAATGTCGTTGTACAGTAATAGAAAGCGTGGTTAAGTACATTTCACATGTCTCTGACTTCACTCTTTGTAGAGACACGTGTGAGAATTGAAGTGACGTCGCATTGTGGGTGTCGTTTGTTGTGGGTGTCGTTTGTGGGTGTCGTTTACAGCTTCGCAGTCCGGCCCACTTCACAGCGCACATTGGAGGCACCAAAGTTCAGAGGTAAACGTGTAAAAATCTATACAAATGCTGTGAATGCCTGCTCTAATTCATACCTTTGCACAACGAGAAAAGAGAAAGAAACAAATTGTGGCTCCGTCCTGCCCTGCGTAGGTGTACGTACCCCTGTCTTTTTAAACGATGGTAGTTTTCTGATGACATCGCCACGAAAATCTGCTTGGATGGTAGAGGTACACTGCTTTGCAGTAAAAAGATACGTAGTGACAACTGGCGTCACTACCTGCACGAAAGTCAAAGAGAACATGAGTATACTCGGTGACAACTTAAGAACGGCACCGAAAGTTGCCGCTGTGCCTTATCACCGTAGCCGGATGTTTCTCCGCGCGGCGGGCGTTACTGGGAATATTTTGAACATGGCGTGAGCCGTTCCCGTGATTTTTTGGACTTAATATGCTTATAAGCGACTCCAGTGACGACAAACAAACTGCGTGATACAAGGCAGACGATATCACGCATTCATAGCAAACCCCTTTCAAAACGCGCGCGCACTGACGTCACGGGTCCGGCGCTTTGGCGGAGTGATACACTGCATGAGGTGGTGCCGTTCTTGAGTTGTAACCGAGTATAGTTTCCAAAGCGGCTAGTGGTCACCTAGAACCACTTTGGAAGCTCCACGCGATAGTGAAGCTTCACGAAGTGATTCATACACTGTCGGACACTGTGAATATTGGGTTTATGCCCAGTCGTCACAGGTCCATTGTCAAACGGTAACTCGTCACAGGTAAACTGGTCAGGAATGTCAACTCGTCATAGGGCATATCGTACGAGGAATTCGCGTGTTGCCGGAATATTCGCCACACGGAAAATTCGCGTTAAGAGCTAATCCAAATTTTTTTCCAGCCAGCGCGAGTCCGACTAGTGCGTATTTCGGCAAATCTTTTCCCTTCCAACAACATCGCACCCCCCCCCCCCCCGAGAAAAGTTTTGGCTACGGCCCTGGGTGAGTGTACTTGAGTTTTTTTGCTGAAGAAGTTAGTGAAGTTAGGTTAATATACCGTCACAGGTCATTAATTATGTAAAATTATAATTGGATTCAAACTTACATCACAAGACGCGCTTTTATACCCTGATGCTTGTTCTTTAGGGGTCACGTTATTTCGCCGTAGAACATTCTTCCTGGCCATTTAAAGCCAGTGCTTCGTTTACAATGTCGCGGAGCAGGGAAATCCAAGCGACAAAAACGAATTCTGTGCCCAAATAAACATGGCGAAATTGCTCTGGTACCAGGCCTACTTTCAAAACACAAGTGCGCGCCGCGCTGCTACTCGCCGTCCTCCCCTCCCCCCCTCCCCATTCCTGAACAGTGCTTCAGCTGCGTTTAAAGGGTTCAAACAAATGTGCAAATCACAGTATGATGGGGTCACACAGACATCTCCACCACCCTGCCTAACTACCCCGTTTACGTTGACCCGACGAGGGCGCGTTGAGTCGAAATAAACAGGTTTTTTTTTACTCAACCCCCCCCCCCCCCCCCTATGTATAAGCGGACGGGTTGGGTCGGGACATGTCCAGTCGACCCGGAGGCAGGGGGTAGAGCCCCGGATACATGGACTCGACGAGAAAGGGTCGAGTCGACTGGCCGGTTCAGCCAAAGCCTTCTAGAATGGCTTTGGTTCAGCTCGACCCCTCCCGTGTTTATATGAACCTCGTCCGAAGAATCGAGGTGAGGGGTCTGGAGGGGTTACCGGAAAAGGAGATACCGTATTTTCACAATTTTAACGCGCTTTTTTTGACTGAAAAGTAGCCTTAAAATTTGTGAGCGCGTTACAGTCGGGTTCAAAACCGAAATAGGTATTAAAGCGGCCGACAGCATTGCCATAGACACGAAGTCCCCTTAAATCAAACTGAATCCAATAAAAACAATCCGTCAACATGGTGTTGACGGATTGTTTTTATAGGATTGCCGTATTATAACGCGCCCCCATTCGTAACGCTTAAGTTAGCGCAGAAAAATTAGATAACAAAAATCATTGGACGCTGACTGTGCCATGCAGATGAGAACGGCATGACACCACGTACCTGGATGGAGATTTTATTTTTCGTATGCAGCTGTGGAAGCCAAGAATGATTGTGCTTCATGAGATTGCTTATCCAGCTGCTGCCGGAAATAAAGTGACAGCGGGAAACATTGGAATTCTGTTTGCGATTTCAAGTGCCTTGATCTTCACAATTCTAGGCGTGACGGGCTAAATGTAGCAGCACAAAAATGTGTAACAGCTGACCAAGGTATGCAGCATGCCACTGAGGAACTATATAGTGCACCGAAATTCGCTCATGTGGTGTTGACGGATTATTTTTATTGGATTGAGCGGGATTTTGGCGGGACTTCGTGCCCGTTCCTATGGCAATGCTGCTGGCCGCTTTAAAGCCTATTTGGTTTTGAGCCCGATTGTAACGCGCATACAAATATTATGGCGACCTTTAAGTATTCACACGACGGAGCCTTTCAACGGGGAAATCCCAGGGAGGTCGTGGCGTCACCGCAGGCGGACTTCCGCTCGGCCAGCTCCTTCGCTCACACGGAGGATGCGACTATCGGACGGATATCACTGTTTGCAGTCGCCTATCTCTAAAGGCCCGTTCACATTTGCGGCGAAGCGACGCGACGAAGCGACGAAGGCGAAAGCGATCGCCACCCTTGCTGTTCACACTAGCACGCGACATCGAGCGACGGCGACGACGAGTTTTTGCTTTTCTTGTTATTGTCTCGCGCTCGGAGTGAGACTTCACGGGAGTTTCGCCGCTTGTGGAGACAAGCGGGTGCTTTGGCAGGATATGACGTCAGGAAGTCTCGCCTCCTGCTTCCGCTTCAAAAGCGACGGCGCGATGGAGGCGAAAAAAATTGGTCGAGACCGATCGCTCTCGTCGCGCGACGAAAGCGACAGAAATTTCCGTCGCTTTCGTCGCAAGTGTGAACGGGCCTAAGCACAGCTGCCGTAGCACCGCCGATACCGCGCCGGCGGCAATTACTGCTAAAGCCCCTACGTACTGATCTTGTCAGCTGCCCAAAAATTGGCCGTGGACGCGATGCAGGCGCTGCCGCGGGTAGAGGACGGCGAGCGACGCGCGAGGCAGTGGGTAGTGGGAGCAGCCGGCCGGACCGCCCACAGGCCCACATACAGATGTTAGGCTTAACACTGCGGCGAATATTCGATTACCGCCCTCGCAAGTGGCGCAGATGACGATTTTTAAGGCAATTTGCCATCACATCATTACCCCCGTTCTCGTATGTGCAGCTTTGTTTGCTCTTTCGGGAGCGATAACAAGCTATCGCTCGAGCTACCTGCGCCGGCCTGCGCAACTTCGCGGGCGCCGCTCGCCCAGCGACCGTGCTGGTGGTGTACGCGGCTCCCGCAGTGCGCCTGTCGTGTGAGCGGCACATTTTCGCGTCCAGTGTCATAAAAAACAATAAAAAATGGGCCCATCTCCCCGCGAGGGGGACTCGAGTAAATGCGTCGCATAGGGGGTGGGTGTATTGCGTTAACGTTTAGTGTTTGGGGGGTTGGTGCTATCACGTGTACACCACGCAGCTATGACGCCGCTAGCACGCCGCTGAGTCGCCAACGCACGCCGCTGACGACGTAGTTTGAATGAGTCAGGGATATAAGGCGCGTTCGTAGCCTTTGATTCTGTGTCGGTTTTGTGGCGCAGTGGGAAGAGCACCATGTACCTCGCGTTCCGCCCACAGGTAGTTAATGCGTTGTATCAGCAGCTTCTTGACGTAGTTTGTATGAGTCAAGGACATAAGGCGCGTTCGTAGCCTTTCATTCTGTGTCGGTTTTGTGGCGCAGTGGGTAGAGCACCATGTACCTTGCGTCCCACCCACAGGGTCGTGGGATCGAAACCAGGCGCCGGTAACTGTTATTTCTTTTTAGAGTGTAGGGGGAGGCTGGCTGCTGCGGACGCCGACGCACGGGTGACATCGTGAGTTATACAAATGCTCTGCATTTAAAAACAGTGCCTGTAAGTTGTAACCGCCTAGAATTTGAGTCGCAGCCAGCTGCCCGATGAGCGCCTCCGCCGCCAAGCGTCGGATCGTTTGTACCTCGCGAGCAGAAGCATGGCGTCCGAGATTCCCCCGCGCGCGGGGTGAGCTCGGAGGCCATGCTTCTGCTCCGACCTCCGACCAGAGCGGTGCGCCAGGGAGAAACCGTGACGTAGGGGTCGTGTGGCGCGCACTCCTATAAGCCACACGGCGGAGTTCTTCGTCGTGTGAATACCACTTTAGCGAAATAGGGTGCTCCTTAGAATCGTAATAATGCGGTAGCTCCTTTTCCGGGATACCCTCCGCTCCCCTCACCTCGATTCTTCGGACGGGGTTCATACAAACGCGGGAGGGGTCGAGGTAGCTGAACCCGTCAGTCGACTCGGCCCTTCCTCGTCGAGTCCATGTATGTATGGTCCGTACCAGCTAAGCACCACTAAGTTCTTTTAGAGTAGACGGCAGCGTAATGAACATAACTCCACTCTGAAAGTTATGTACCAACCGGCTCAAGCTTCGACTCTACGAAGTTCTTGTCATGCGAATATCTTACTAAGTACCCAACCTAAACGCCCCCGTATGATCAGTCCTTTAAAGCAGTCAGGTCACGCTGACTTCTCCCTCCCCCCCCCCCCCCCCCCTCCCACCCACTTTTCCAAGAAAAGGAAAAGCAGTACTTCAGGGCGTTATACCGGCGTGCAGGTCCCACAGACTTCCCCACGCCCTCCTAAACAGTTGTAACGAGTATAACATTGTTGAAAACATTCCTCGGAACCGTTTTCAATGCCAATTTTCGGTCAGCGCTCTCAAGGTTTTGTTCACACGGTCGTGGTGGGACGACACCCATGCGACGAAAAGGCGCCTTACCCGAGAGATGGCATTGTACCAAAGGCCAGTGGGACGAGTGTGAAGAGCTCTCCGGAGCCATGTGGGCTTGTGACGAGTGGGCTCGTTCCATGGAATGTTCTCCCAGTTTCCACTTCCTTTATTGTGCCAGACCGGAAGGAACAGGCCCACTCATCGCAGTCAATTCGTCATAGGAAAACTGGTCATAGGCGAACTGGTCAACGAGGGCATCTGGTTCTAGGTAATACCGTGCTAGAGAAAGTGGTAGTACCGACCTTCTTGTTCTTGGAAATTTCGTCCCGCAGTTCCATTTTTGGCGGATATCAAGGAGAAGAACGGGGGGGGGTGGGGGTGCTTTCCTTGACAAATGGCCCCATTTTGACCTCTCCATATATCTATAGTTCCTGGGTTGGCCTCTCCTTTCGCGTGTTTGCAGAGGATGGTAGAAATTTGCTTTTCAGTTTTAACACAATTTTCCTTTCCCTTTCTGATTTCTCATTTCCCGCGAAACGTAATTGTCATGATTTTTTTTGGGGTGGGGGGGGTCGGTTAAGGGGCCACCGTTTTTGTCCCATCTTCTGTTTCCCCGCTTTTGTAATTGAAGCACTAAATAGTGGAGCTTCACGAAGTGATATTTTCATGTTCCGGCGTGTTGATACTGCGTTTAGTACAAGGGCGCACGCAAGACCAAAGCACGGTGGAAGCTGCGGTTGCAGGAACAGAGGTCTATACAGCGTTCAAACAGTTTGCCACGGGGTCCCGACAGTTTATCGAACACCGTTTTATCGAAGTCATTTTATCGAACGCCGTTTTATCGATGGACGTTTTATCAAAGCTGTTTTATCTAAAATGTTTTTCTCAGCCTTTTCATTTGAGAATTAATTTGCAGTATAGTTTTTTTCCGTTTCCTCTATGTATTTCAGAAAGATTGTCTCCACAGCGGGTCCTTATTATTTACCAAAATTCATGGTATTTATAGTAGACTCCTTTTATTTCCTGCAAGCTTTTATTGTTTTGGGGATGCGCTAGGTTTCTCTCCGTCAATTTCTTATTCGATTCATAGTGCAGACGGAACTTCTATAACGACTCTCCGGCTCTGTATGTCCCCCATCTTATCCGGAGCATACACGCCATTGTAGCGTATACGCTATAATACTCTGATATAATAATAATAATAATAATGGTTATTCAAGCTCTTTTACACGCTAATATCCAGCCCGCAAAAGCCCGAGTGGCTTGTGTGCGGGGCTGGGCAGTCTCGGCTAATACAAAGAGCCGAAAGAGAAACAACTTGGTGAATAAAAACAATTCTAAAAAAGAAAAGGCACGTATGCTTCTTAGTTTTTCATACTCCGCCTTTGTATCGCCACATAATTATTTCCCCGCGTGTGTTTGTGTAAGTAAGGCACGTCTTGGCGCTTGAGCAGCCCCGCCGCGGTGGCTGAAGGGCTAAGGCGGTGTTAGTGGCTCTACGCAGTGCTGCTGAGCCCAACGTCGCCGGTTCGATCCTGGCCGTGGTGGTCGCTTTTCGGATGAAGGCGAAAAGCGAAAAACCCTGTGTGTGAAGATTTTGGAGAGCGTCAAAGATTTCTAAGTGGTCAAAATTAATCCGGAGCCCTCAACTGCGGCGCGCCTCATTGCCGAGGTCTTTCTTCGACACGTTAAATACCAAAATCATTCAAATCAGCGCTTGTGCGTCCAATGTCAAAACTTCAAACTGGGCAGCTAGTAAAAGCCTCCTCCGACGTCTGTATTTCTAGCTGTTTATGTGCACGGTGTTTATTTCTAGAGGATTACCAAGCCTTCTCCTGCTGTTATCAACGACTTGCTCGATTAAAACTAAAGAGAAGTAAATGTCAGCATCCCCGCTCCGTGGATGATGATGGAGAGGGTGCGGAGTACGGGGACTCGAAATGACATCCAAGTTGCGCCCCGAGTGACATCCGATTTGCTCCCCGACCGTCATTCGATTTGAGCCGTGAGTTGCACCTTGATTAATTCCCTAAATGAAACTGCAACTCCCGGCTCAAATCGAATTTCGCTTGATGGTGGTGTGCGCACTGATGGACGCGGACGGACATTGGGAGGTCCTATAAGGTACTCCGCACCGTTACGGGCGAGGGAGTAAGCCGTTTGACTCTCGGATACGAACTCATGGTCGTAGCCCAATGGGTAAGACGACGGACACTAACTCTGTCTGGTCTACCAAGCACAGGCTCGAATCCTCCCGGTGACTGTGTGATCTTTTTAGATGCGACGCTGAGAGGAGCATCTCTTGCCGGCGGCCCTGTCCTGCGTCCGTCGTCGTCGTTTGACCGCGTCCGCACAGCTGCGTCTCTCCTCCGCTCACCCCCTCTCCTCTCGCCGTGATAGCGCGCCCTCTCCCCCTACATCTGTGGCGCGCGCAGTGCGGCGCGCTCTCTCACTCCGCCGGTGGGCGACGCTGCGCGCGGCGCAAGCGCGCTGTGCGCATGTGCAGCGCCCTCTCTTTCCGCGGTCTCCTCTCCTTCGGGTGCGCTGCGCATATAAGCGGAGTGCCGTGCTCCGGCCGGTCTCTCAGTCGACGGTCGTCCGCGCTACGCTTGCTGTCTCTCTCTCTCTCTCTCTCGCGCATTACCCGACGATTGCTCACGCAATTCGAGTAATCGACCCAACGGAAACGCACAATGGAACCCCCTTCAGCGTGGCATCACACCAGGGTTCCCGCGAGGGGAGGTGGGCGTAATTTTTTCGATTGTAAATCCTATGCGCACGGACGCGGACGGACATTGCGCGGTCCTACGGTACCCCGCACCTAAAAATTGGTTCCACTCCACGCTGTGAAGGTGGCTGGACTGCGAAGCTGTAAGCGACACCTACAACGATTACCCATGTGACTTCACTTGAATTCACACACGTGGCTCTACACAAAATGAAACCAGAGACTCTGGCAGCCAGACCACATGGTAATGAGCGTCGGCGAAAGGTGTATATTTGGCAGTTCCGATCTAAATACACCGAACACAACTAAGGAATAAAGGGCTTAGGGTTTGTAATATAGTGGCAAATATGGCAATACAAAAATCTGGAATATACATGCTTGAGAGCTATCAATGAACATGCAATAAATAGTCATAAAATAAACGTGCCCGAAAACAACGAAAGGGAGGGAATATCGCGTCAACATATATATGCAAATTGCTGCACATAATGCACGGTCGAGACAATGTCGAATGAAACTATAGCTACAGGTTGGGTTTGTGCAAAGTCCGGTTAAACGAAATAAACACTGAAAATTGCAGTGAAAGCAGAGAAACCACACTTTCGATAAAACGGACGGTGGTAGTTCGATAAAATGGCATTTGATAAAAGGGCGTTCGATAAAAGGAGGTTTTCTTCGATAAAACGGCGTTCGATAAACTGTCTGGGAACCGCAATAACCCCATGTGCTGTTCTGCGTACTGACCGTTCGTCGAAAGACAAATCGTAATAGGGCAATTCGTCATATGGCTATTCCTCGAAAAAAAAACGGACTTTATTAACTGAAAAGCACAACAGACTATTCGGACAAGATCATCGAACGCGTATGTGTAAAAGAAAAAAGTTCAGACGCCTCCTAAGAAAAACATTTTACACCATCTTCCCGCGAGGGGAACCATGGGGTAGATGCAACGCATCGGGGGTTGCCGTTGCGTTTCCGTTATGTTAGCGATGTCAGCGTGTGGATTGCTGTTGTTGTGTATCCTATTTACGCAGCATGTTCACCCCCGATGCGTCGCATCTTCCCCATGGTTCCCATCGCGGGAAGATGGTGTAAATTTTTAACCGAGCGCAAGCTGCGCGCTGACCGCGCTGACGCACAGATGGCGCTGCTGTGAGAGTGGCGGAGCGCGCAGCTGCCGCGGCGAGGAGAATGGGGGAGGGATGCGGGCTACGCCGCGACAACGACGCGGGACAAGGCGAGTTAAAGAGGTGCGTTGCATCTAAAATTAATCCACCACTGCACGGGAGGCTGCGTGTTCACTGGGCCAAACTTATCACCCACGGCCGAAAATTAGTTGTTCAATTTGAGCCTGCATCTTCCAAAACAAACTTTCAAGATTAACAAGATAAAGTTCACCAGCCAAATGCCATCAATTAACTTGTGTAAGCGTGTTTTCTTTTGTTTTGTTTTTTTCGCAGACGCTATGGAATTCATCAGGACAGAAAGGGGTAGGGAAATGCTCGTTCGCAAGGGATTTTTATAAATATGAATCGAACGGCTGAGCAAAGCCCAAGAAGAATACCTGCAAAGCGAAAATCGTGACTGACGTCTGCAATCTTCTCGCTGTTAAAAATCACAAATAACCGAAACCGTGTACCAGAAACAACCGAGGTTAACTGTCTGAAAATCCGTTCACGAATGAAAGCCAGCGCAGGAGGGACCGCACGAATATTCGTTCGTGCGTTTTGTCACGACAGCAGAGGAAGCACCGTGGTATTCGATTCGCCGACGATTGCCTGTGTGCATTCTTTGTGTTCTTGCGAATCACAAGTTGACTCCAATAAACTTTGTTTCTTAAAGAACCCTGCGTAGTCCTTCGCTACGTGGCAGTATACTATTTCGTAATTCGTTTTTTCCTGATCTTATAGAAGCATGAAACAAATTGCCGCGACATATTGTTGAACATTCTGACGCTAAGAAATTTCAATGTGCTCTTGATGTTGACTTCGCCAAGCAATGAATATGTGATTGTGTTTGTTGTTCTAGGTTGCTGAAAGTGTCAATGTCTGTATTTGCTGTTTGTGTCGTTTGCTTTCCTCTCTGCAATGACCCTCAAGTGAGGGTTGACAGTGCAAACAAACAAACAAACAAACAAACAAACAAACAAACAAACAAACAAACAAACAAATAAATAAATAAATAAATAAATAAATAAATAAATAAATAAATAAATAAATAAATAAATAAATAAATAAATAATAGGCAGATAGCTCTCCTTAATTTTGGATATCAGGAATAAGAGTGTCTCGTGAAATACTTGTGTTGAAGCACGATGAATGTCGTTTCCGTCACTTTTCACGTTCATTAAAAAGCACGACGCGTTCATTCTCGGGAGGCGCGGGGTATTTACCTTTTTATTAAAATCGCTTGTTTCCTCGATAACATTGTGTTGCTAGTCTGCACGGGCCGTGCTGTATCTTTGCCTCATTCTGTTGTTCCACGCAGTAGTAGAATGAACGGGGTGTAGGAACAAATGGTCCCGGAACAAATGGTCCGAACTTCAAAGTAGGAACAAATGATCCCGGAACTTATGGCCCCGGAACAAATGGTCTCGGAACAAATGGTCTCGGAACAAATGGCCCCGGAACAAATGGTCCCCGGTACCTCTTCGGGGAGAATGACTCCAGAGAATCTTACGTTGGCTCTTTGTTTAAATTTGTTGCATCTTGCTGGAGTGTTGTATCGCCTTCGCTAACAAAAACTGTCAGTAAACGATCGGTTCATTTTAGTTTGCATTTTTGTGCAAATGCAAATGCATGGGGTAACACAGCTGGCCTGTTTTTGGCCTGTTTTTATTTCTGTTTCCGCCGCTATTTTCCGGCTTTTCATTTCATTCTTCGTTTGCTGTAGATGTTTGAAGATGCATTTTTATTTCTTTAGTTGTTTGTAATATTTCTTTTTTTTTATTATTTCTTTCACATTGTATTTATCGAAATTCCGCGCTACAACTAATTATCTCCATTCTCGCTATTATAACTATTAAACCGTTCCGTCCGCAATTATGTATTTTTGTGCGAATTCAGTGCGTTAAAAGGCCCCAGTTATGGGGCTACTCGGCAAGAAATGTTCAAATAAAAATAATGAAACTTCATTCCTCGTGACCGGGTGAAAGAGCGGAATTGTGCTCATTATGCGTTTGAATATGCAGACGGCAACGCAGGCGTGGGCCATGAATCATGAGTAAAAGATATTTCTGCGACATACTCTACTCGGCCAACCTTCCCTTCTTCCACTTACTTACCGTGCTTTCAACTTTTTTGTATTTAACTGTTCGTCACGGCATACAAAGGGCGCAACCGAAAGGAAAACAGGAAAAGAAGAAGTCACGTGAGAAGCAAGCGGCTTTATGATCTACGGAATACCTAAAGGCATGCCTCAGAAAGAAGGTTCATCAGTGTCTTTTGTGCAAGCACTTCGATACCAACTAGCCCAGTTCACAGTTTTTTGAACACATACACCGAAGCAACGAATCGTAATTTCGATGAACGAAGAGTCCTACAGCCGTGCTGTTTAAAAAGAACGTGTAAGCAGAAAAATGCTAATTAACGGAGCTAATAGACTTAATTACTAGAATAGCGTACACATAGATCATTGTGACAACAAAAATAACGGAACGATTTGGGCTACTGATGGCAAGAAGTGACGACAGACATTATTGGCCAGTAGACACAAAAAAACAAAAAAAGAACAAAAAATAAAAACGGAAAATGCTGAACCAAATCGCAATGGTGTAACACAATACAGTGCGTTCACCCCATTACCTTAAGACGAAAATGTAAAACCTGGCGTCTTCCTCCAAGGAAACGTAAGGTTGGTAAACCGAAAGATTGGCGTTAGAATGTTTACGCATAAGTAGAGAATTATACGAATTCCTGCATTTTTTCATTTCAACATGCTCGACGAAAAACGCAAATTGTGACGAGTTGTGTAAGTATCCAGTTGACCTATAGCTTACAAGTTTCCCCAGTGCGAGATGGCTTATGACGACTCACCTTATTTGACGAGTTCGCTGTGACGAGTTCTAGACCGGGTGCAGGTAAGCTCTTCACATGGCGTTTCGCCATTGGCCGGTTCGTAATAGGCCATTTGGTCACATGGGATCATTCGTCATAGGCTAGTTTGTCACTTAGGAAAGTTCGCCACAAAGGGTTGGCAAACCAAAGTTTTTCAACCCTGTTTTTTAGAAGTCTGTAAACGACGATACGGCACCGCATTTACATGCTGCATGCGTAATGGTTGCTGCATAGAAAGTGTAATTATAACTAATTTGCAACCTCCCTAATTACATAATTAGTTCTCCCACTTTCAATGAAACCCCCCACGGTGGCTAAGGCGCTGTGGTGCTGAGTACGAGGACGCGGGTTCGATTCCCGGCCGCGGCGGCCACTCTTCTGATGGAGGCGAGAGGCAAAAACGCCCGTGTGTGCGAGATTTCGGTGCACGTTAGAGATCCCCAGGTGGACTCAAAATTAACCCGGAGCCCTCCGCTACGGCGCCCCTCATCGCCTGCGTTGCGTCGGCGCGTTGAAACCCTACAATCAATCAACCAAATCACTTTCAATGAGCCAGTAATGAATGACACGGAATGACTTAGTATCTATATCTGAGATTAACAGCGCTCTCCCGTTCTTTCGCGCTGTTAATCTCAGAAATATATATGTACCAACTGGCCCGCCTACAATATTCCGGTTTGAGCGCCATGTAACCCAACCTCTGCACTCTGACTGGCATTTTTTTTTTCTGAAATGTCCCTGATGTACGGTTGCCGAAACAAGAAAAAGAAAACATGTAGGCGGAACCCACGTGGTTCTCCCAGTCCTTTCTCAGTAGCATGTAGTGCCAATGCCTACAAGGCGGCCACAACAGCGATGAGGGGGACTCTAGTCTACCTGACTCCTCTTCCAAAAGGTTTTTCTTTTTTTTTTAATTGTGCTACCTGCCTTTGTTAAGTCTTATCTACTTCGCTGATACCTGTATTGGCGTCAAAAAAAGAAAAAAAACTTCAGCACGTGGACTCACGTATGACTCATGCAATTTTGCCGGCTCACGCGGAGTCTGACATTTTTTCTCACGTATGACGAACTACCCCACCTGTCAAACGGGCCTGTGACGAATGTTCCCCAGCTACGAACAGGCCTATGACCACCTGGCCTATGACTAATAGCCGTGTGACGAACGCAGACGAAAGGTTTGACCAGAGTTTGGCGCCGTGGAACAGGAGGACGGCCGGCAAGAGCACACGCCCCCCTCACGTCGCACCGTGCAAGGAACGCATTGCGCAGCAACCGAGAGAAAGACGGTGACTTACTGGCAGCACTGAGAAATGTTGTCGCAAGGAAGAAATGCGGAGAGGGAACAAGGCATTCAAGGAATGCAGGTGGGATGCGGGAAGGCAGACGCCACAACAGGGAGGGAACGGGTGGCCTCACGCGGAGGGCGGTGACCCGGACAAGTGACTGCCTGTCCGAGCGTCCCGTCAGACATGTCGGTTGCCAGGCAGCCGTGAATGGTGACCACCGGCGACGGGTCCGCAGTGACCTCTCTTCGAGTGGGGTCGCAGGGACTGCAAGGGAAAGCAAGGGGTGCCTTTCGGAGGCCAATGCCCGACAGCCACGGGCAGCCTTGCTGGAGTGTGTGCCTCAATGGTGCAACAAACCTGTCAGTCACGCTGAACGCCAATACGCTAACAATGCGGAGGGGATGACTTACCAAAGAGGGCGACCGACCGGATGAGGTCTGCCCCCGTGGGGGCACTTCCTAGAAGAGAATGTGTGTCGCTTCCCAGGCGTGTGGGAGAATTACGCGTGTCTAAGCTTGTTTGTTGCTGCTTTCAAGTCGTAAATGACCAATTTCCGAAACGGTTGCCCTCATGTCGTAAAGGGGAAAGAAAACCGCGTGTCAAGGGTTCCCAGACAGTTTATCGAACGGCGTTTTATCGAACGGCGTTTTATCGAACCACCTACGTCCGCTTTATCGAAAGTGTGGTTTTGCGGCGTTCACTGTAATTTTCGGGGTTTATTTTGTTTAACTGGTCATGGCATTAACCTAACCCGCTGTTAGCTTCATTCCACATTGCCTCTGCCGTGCATTACATACAGAAACCAGCTTACATATGTTGACGCGTCTTTCCCGTATTTTCGATCACCTTTGTTTTAATAGAATTTTTTTTTAATTTTTGCGCCTTCATTGATTGCACGCAAGCATGTATGTCCCCTTTGTTTATATTACAGAATTGGCCACTATACTAGCAACCCTAACCTCGTGGGCGATACTCCTTAGATGTTCCTTAACATTATTCCTCAACCTTATTTCGGTGGGCGTTGCCAAATATATCCCTTGCGCCATGGTTCACCGTCACGTAATCCAAATTCTTGTCCTCCCCGATTTCTCTAGCCACGTGCTTTGCACACGACTCCTACTCGGACCATGTGGTTACATGGTGTGCATCCGGAGAAATATCGTGCCAAGAACTTCTGAAAGATTAGTGCTATATGGCTGGAAGCTGCGGATGAGATGGGGGAATATACAGAGACGGAGAGTCGTTATCGAAGTTCCCCCTGCACAATGAATCAAATAAGAAATTGACGGAGAGAAACCTTGCGTATCCCAAAAACATTTAAAGCACGCGGGAAATAAAAGGCGCCTACTACAAATATTACAAATTTCGATAAATAAGAAGGAACCGCTGTTGAGACAATCTTTTTGAATTACGTGGCGTTGAGGAAACGAAAAAAAATATAGCCCTGAATTCGCAAATGAAAAGGCTGAGAAAAACATTTTCGATAAAACGGCGTTCGATAAACTGTCCGGACCCCGTGTTGACGCATAAGAGTGTTGACGCATAAGTAGAGGAACATACGAAATTCTCTATTTTTTCTATTTGAGCATGATTAACAAAAAAAGGCAAATTGTGACAGGAAGGGCAATTGCCCTAGGTTACGAGTTCCCCTGGTGCGAGATGACACGTGGCGACTTGCCCTACTCGACGAGTTCACCTGTGACGGGTTCACCACCTTTTTAGGGGCCTCACTTTCACTGTCGGAACGCCCTCCCCTGTTCCATTCATATAGCCCTAATCTATCCGAAGGTCTTGGCACGATATTTCTCCAGATGCAAACAATGTAACCACATGGTCCGAGTTTCCGAGATCCGAGTTTCCTTGGTGGTCTTGGAGGAACACGCCAGACCAGGCAGCATATTTTTTTGTGCGTGCGTGTGTGTGTGCGTGCGTGCGCGTGTGTGCGTGTGTGTGTGTGCGTGTGTGGGGGGGGGGGGGGAAGGGGGAGGGGGACTTTGTTCAGCTAATCGCACGGGTCATATTAGATTTTGTTTGCCCGTTCTCATTTTTTTTTTCAGTTCTACATTTTTATTTCCAGGTAATCGGGTGACGGCGCTGTATTGAGTAGACCTTCACGATTGCTCTAGTTTTGGTATTTACTATTTTGATATTAGTTTTTTTTATGCCTTATGATAAAAAGGTAAAAGAGTATGGGCATGCACCCCAGGCATGCTGGGGTGCAACGAGGGGGAGTGGAGGGGAGATGAAAACGAATCAGCCTGTATTATGGTGACTAATTTTGTAACTACCCTTTTTTTCTCTCGTTAGTTCTAAGCAAGGCATCGAGAACAGTAGAACAAGGCTTGGTAACCTCTTAGCAACTGAAGTCAGTGCCCATTAAGAATTACGGATGCAGAAATCGGGAGAGACTTTTGCTAGCGTTCCAGTTAGGTTTTGGACATTGGATTCACACGCGCCAAGAAGAGCCTTACTGATGTAGAATATACGCGGTGAAATAATTATATTGTGTGTCAACACGAAAGCGGTTTATACAAAAACGTACGACGCAAATCGAGGCATTCTAGTATATAGGACATAATGCGGTGATATGCTTAGGATTAGACAGGGGATTAGATAGAGACACAAGAAGATTCGTTATGGCAGTACCACCTGCTCAATGAACAGAACAGAAAAAAAAATGTGCAGACGAATTTCGCGCATCACGCAGGCAATAAAAGACAACTAGTACGAAGACTACAAATTCTGTTAGAAAGGCTCGCTGTGGGGAGATTTGCAAATTACATGTTGGGACGGAAACAAACAAAAAAAAAACGTACTGCAGGAATTGTTACACGAAAAGGCCGGGAAAAACACTTTCGATAAAACGGCTTCGATACAACGGCGTTCCATAAACTGTCCGGAACGATTCATGCGTGTAGATTACAACCGCTCTCACGCGCAAATATTTATGAACAGCGTTCAGCCGTGAGTATGGTTCAATAACTGAATTACGAAAACGCAAGAATTTACCGTTTTCTGCCCCCCCCCCTCCTCCTCCCCCCGCCCCGTTTGTGACATATAAATCGCAAAAGCTGGTTTTGCGGAGTCGGGTAACGAAATCTGAAATAAATAACTGTCACCATGTTTTTGGATTCTGAGCCTAATTCCTACGATAGTTTCTCTCGTCAGGAAGACGTTTCGAGGTGCGGAGATATACAGTATATGGAGCGCGAAGCGGAGTACAGCAGCGACTGTTACGTTAAAAAAAATCAAGTACAACAGTTAATCAAGTGCCCGTAGGGGAAAGTATTTCGCAGTACTTCCGCTGAACGCTTGCTTTGCGGAGCTCGGTCAGGGCAGCCACGCAAGACACTTGTACGCTACGACGCGTCGGCGCCTGTGAACGCGCCCGTGGCCTGTCCAGAGAGCGCAACCCTTTAACCGGCGTACTGCCGCGGACCTGCGTGGCGGAAGGAAGCGCCGAGGGCGGCAATTACGAGGCTGCCGTGGCCAAATTGATGCAGCCGCGTCGTCTCCTTTGGGGCGGCCGGGGATCGGGAGCGCGCCAAGGTTGCCGCTGAGCCCACCACCACCCCGGGGCCAGCTTTCTTTTCCACCGGCCGATCGGTACTTTTCCAGGGAAGTACGCGACCGGGCTCACGCACCAACCGCCGGCCGACCGTCCGTGGGCCGCCCTACTCTGGGCGCTTAAAAGCGAGCACGAGCGCCAAAAAGGGGGCAACGGCTAATAAGAGGTGCGCGCTCCCGGCATTCCCGGGTCGCCCTTTTCGACGGCCGCTTATGGTAATGGCCGGCCTTCCTTCGCCGCCTTTTCCAAGCTTCCACGAATGACATTACTGCGCTCCCTGGAGTTCCGGCCCGCGGTGTTCGGAACGTGCGATGCACTTGCGCTTCTAGTCGTCGCGAAGAGGTGATGGCACGGAGTGATCGGCTGAGCGGAGGAAGCGCGGAACGGTAAGCCACACCGCGACAGCCGACCTTGTAGCAAGCTTCACTGAAATTGTCGCATGTAAGACGGGAAAGACTGCGTGCCGAGATCGTTTGTTCTTACGGTGCTGCCGGCGTCGCGCGACTTCTTCAACGTTTTAGGGCCAAAGCACTTCTTTCATACCTTTCTTGATTTCGAAGCTTTGAAATGAAGCCCTTGCAGCGGTGGCGGCGCGCGGAAGGGGTCGTGGGGCGCTGGTGGGCGTTGGTTTGACGCTGGCCTTAAGTTACGCTTTGAGGTCTAACGTCGGCAAACGGTACTCGCAGATTGACGTACAGCGAGGTTGTGCGCTTATTGGCAGGTCGTTAAGCTTAACTTTAAGGCTTCTAAACGTCAAGGCTAAGCGTAGGCCCAAAAAGGGTGACTGGCCACGGTAACTGAGTGAAGCGGGATGGCGGAGAAGAACGGATAGCAGATGATGACGCTTTCACGAACGCATCTTAAGTGACACAAGCGTAGATGCCCTCTGCGACTCGAAACAAACCCGCCGACAGCGGTACAACGCTTTACCGATCCACTCAATCATTTCAGTCGGCCAGTAAGTTCAATCAATCAATCAATCAATCAATCAATCAATCAATCAATCAATCAATCAATCAATCAATCAATCAATTGGTTGATTGAATGAGTGATTGGTTGACTGAATGAGTGTTGGCTGATTGATCAAAATAACCGATAGCAAATAAATATGTAATTTAGAGCGCCAACAACAAATTCTGTTAAATAGGCTCGTTGCGGAGACAAGATTGGCAAATTACATAGCGAGGAGGGAACTAAAAACGTACTGCACATTTTGTTACACGAAAATGCCGGGGAAACACTTTCGATAAAACGGCTTCGATAAAACTTCCGTCAATAAAACAGCGTTCGATAAAACAGCTTTCGATAAAACGGCGTTCGATAAACTGTCCAGACCCCCGTGGACGGACGTTATTGTTGCAGCTATTTGCGTGCGCGCCCACAGACGTTTACTGGTGTTCAAGGTTAATGGTGTAAGCGGAATACCCTCCCCCCCCCCCTCCCCCCCCCCCTCCCCCCACCTTCCTAAATTTTTCAGCGTAAGGGGGGAGGGGGTGTAATGGACAAGGCCACTAAGTCTACCTACGATAAAATAACGAGTACTACGGATAATTATTTTTCTCCAGTGGCTACGCACCAAGCCTACGCGGATGTTTGCTCTTTCCACGGCGATCAGCTATTTCGCAACAACCCTGAATAAAAAAATCAAACAAGAACAAATGAACCAAAAATACGAAGGCCGTGGGTCATGTAAAGTGCGACAACGGTATTGCTCAGTTGGGAACAAATTCGTTCTTTACGCTCATGTTTTATTTTTACTGTGCTTTGTCCTTTCCACGTTGTCTTCACCTCATGTTCCCCCCTCTTGCCGCCGAAATGAAATCCTTCATACGCCACTACTGAAAAGCACCCTCAAAATAATTTTTTCGTAGTGGGGTGGACAGCCTTGTTGTTTGCTCCTCACTGCCAACAACGAATAACAGCTCAGACAGCGTACGTCGTAGCATGCAGTTTGTTTTCGTTGCTACTCGCAAGACAAAAACTGCCTACAATCATATTTTCTCAGAAATCACGCTATAATGAGCCGTCGATTTGAATAAGGTTATTGAACTCCGGGGTCTGTTGCTTGTAGACGAAAGAGCGCGGGTTCGCCTCCCATAGAATTCAATGGACTACAATAGCTACGCCGGACACCATTTTTTTGGCGGTGAATTATTGCAGAAACTTCATCGGTGAACGACTTTTTTCCAGTAGCGATGTGCGCATGCGCGGTACTCCATTCTTGGCAGTAGCTTCTGGCAAAATAAACAAAAGGGCGCCCCCTTAGCTTGCTGCTTGGGGACCGGCTATGCCTCGGAGGGCTGCACGTTTTTGTTTCCTCTTTTTCGACAGCTGGGGGTGAGTTCATACGCGCACACAAAGAAGGCTTTCGAAGGAAAGGGGCAAAGACCTTTGAGGCTGACCACGCGGCGAGCACATGGCTACCAGTGAGGGAGTAACGAAAATAAATAAAGTAAATAAAAAGGGGGGGGGGGGGGCGCTTCGACCACTGCATATTAGTCACAGGAACGTACACCTGCTACCGTGACATGATTGTCACGGTAGCAGGTGTACTGCAAACAGGAAAGGGGGTAAAGGCTGCAGGAAGAGAATATTTTTCTGGGGAACAGGCCCACTCGTGGCAGCCAGCTCGTACTAGGAAAGCTCCTCCCAGGTGAACTGGTCAAACCGGGCATCTGGTTCTAGGTGATCCCGTACTAGGGAAACTGGTGGCACCGACCTCCTCGGTCTTGGAAATTTCGTCTCGCAGTTTCATTTTTGGCGGATGTCGAGGAGAACCGTACGGGGGCGAAGGCGGGGGGAGGGGTGAGTCAGTGGCTTCAAACCTGATAATTGGTCCCAGCTTGACCTTTTCGTAGTTCCTGGGTTGACCTCTCTGTTTGTTTGCAGGTGGTGTTTGAAATTGGCTTTTTGGTTTTAACACAAGCTTTGCTTTTCCTTTTATTTTTCTTCTTCTAAAGAAATTGTCCCATTTCTTTTTTTTTTTTTGGGGGGGGGGGGAAGGAGTCAAGGGTCGCCTTTTTTGTCATATCTTCAATTTATGTGCTCTTGTTGTTGAACCACTGCTTAGTGGAGCTACATGAAGTGATATGTTTTCATGTTTCGAAGGGTGCGCGCATGACCAAAGCATGGTGGAATCTGTGGGATCGGTGTACATATGCATCAATGTGACAAGAATACGGAAATGAAAGTTACCCAGTTGAGCTCTGTTGGCAAAACCTGACAATCGTGTTTGGTGAGAAGACATAGAAAACAAAAAAAGATCAAAATATTAAAAACCGAAAATACAGAACCAAATCGCAAAGATCTACGCAATACAGCTCCGTCACCTGATTACATAGAAGTAATAGTGTAAAATTAAAAAAAAAAACAGAAAAAAACAAACGAAATCTAATATACCCAGTGTCCTCATGCGATTGATTACCTGAACGAAGCACACAAGAAAACAACAAACTGCTCTGTCTGGTCTGGCATGTTCTTCCAAGGCCACCAGGGAAACTTTAGGTAAAAAAGGGTGTAAAAATGTTTCCACTCAAATAGAGAAATGAATTCCTGTATTCTTTCCATTTGAACATGACTGACGAAAAACGGGAGTTGCGACGAGATGGGCAAGTGTCCAGTTGCCCTAGGTTACGAGTTTCCCCAGTGCGAGACGGCCTATGACGAGTTCGGACGAGTTGAGTGTGACGAGTTCTCCTAGACCCATTTTTCTGCACGAGTTCTCTGAAAGCCAATCTTTTTTTGGGGCGTGCCTTACTGTCCTTTTTAGTACACCATGGCGGCCCGTAGGAGGAGCCGTGTTAGACAAGGGTCCATTGAATAACCTCCCAGACGGCGGCTCTTCTATGGGAAGACAGCTCGACGATTTTTAAGTGCGCAGTAATTCATCAGCGCAGCGGCCCCACGAACGATAAGTGCTCTACGCTCGTGTTGCGAGGCTCGAGGATTGCGACTCCAGCTCATCGACACCCCGACTGAGTAACTGTGGAAGTGTCACTCACAAACTATTTGTTCCAGTATCTATGCTCTCCTTGGCGGTGATTATGCCCTTCATAAAATTCCGGGACAGGCGGCTTAATTCGCTGTTTGCGGCCCCTTAAGGTATCAAGTGCTGGGGAATAAAAAAAAACAATAAACAACGCAGCTTTTGGTATACACCATAAAGAACACTTTTTTTTTACGCCAATGGGACCCTTACAAACTATGTCCTATTTTTGTTTATATTTTTTATTTGAACATTGTAATAAATGTGGGTCTCCCGCCAGCACTTATAACTCTAATTTAACTCCATGAAAACACACGCTTTGTTCTGTGAAATGACGCAAAATTAATGAAATCTGATGAATCCTCGAAGCCAACCACAATTAGAATTTTTTGCCAACCACATTTAGAAAGCAATCATACCATGCGCTGTTCAACTCCAGCTTGAGTTATTGCATGCTGGTGTGGGGAAACACTACTGAAATAAATGTACACAAGATGACTGTATTATACAAAATAGAGCGCTGCGAATTATTGTAAATGTACATTATCTAGAACACACCGCTCCAATCTTTCAAAAATATCGAATTATAAAAGTGAAGGATATGTATAATCACAGATTGATATGCGCTTACCAAAGCGCTATGAAGGGAAAATTAGATTTGTTTTTAAACCTAGCTAACCTAAAGCAAACCACATACACATACCCGTTCCGTCAACAGTCACCATGGTAAGTTCCATTTTCCCGCACAAATTATGGGAAAAAAAGATTAGGTATATTGAATTGCTTTTATTTCCATAAAATATATGGTGGATTTGTTGGGAAAAAGCCGCTCTAGGCAGCTTGACAAGCCCTGAAATCCATTTACAGAGGCAGCAGCAGGGGCGGAGTGAGAAAGAAACGAAAAACAAAGAAAGAAACCTTTTCGAAAAGAAAGGAAAATGAAAAATAAAATAACAGAGAAAGAGAAGAGGGGCTCCTCCCCTCATAGAAGAAACATCAACAACTAGTAGTACTACTACAATAACAACAAATACAGAAAAAAGAAGAAAAGAACTAGAAACCGGCGCTAGAGATGTACAAGTCAAGACATAGGGTAATTCAATTAGATGTCACAAGTATAACGGCTCGAGCGGGACAGTGTTCAAGCTGGTGACAAGTAGAACACTAACTCTTGGGGCAATGCAGAATGAAGGCGACCACCACTGGTAGAGGAACAAGAAGAGTGCAGCTTACAGGCATCAAATATCAATGATACACAAGGCGCATTACTAGAGAATTCAAAGACAAATGTGGTTTTGGCGTGGTGGGCGAACAAGATATCAAATGATATGAGCGTCAAAGAAGAAAATTGGTTCCTGCGCTTCAAAGAAGAAAATTGATTCCTGCGCTAAAGAAACGCATTCCAAATTTCAGGCAGGCATAAAAAAGGAAAGCGTGTCACTACAGAAAGTACGTACGAAGAGCTGTTAAGGATGTGGATGTGACGTGTATACTTCACGATTAGATCACGATTTGCTTAAAATACTAAATTATTTTCACTCAAAAGAAGTTGACATTATGAAACTGAACGCAAAGAAAACCGTCGAAATGCTCCTTTAAAAAGTGCTTGTGACTATCTTTGTTTTTAGAGAGAGAGAACAACATCTTTATTGGCCGGCTAGAAGTTAATCAGGGGTACCAGCCTCCTGAACGGGAGGCAGCGCCCTCGAATGCTGGCGTTGGAGGGCCTCCAGAGCAGGAGTCTCAAACAAGGCGCTCCGCAACCTCAGCGACGGGGGTTCTTCAACGAACGCTGGCGCAGTGGCACGCTGCCCCCCAAGTGGAAGGAGGCCCGAACGGTCCTCATCCCAAAGCCAGGCAAACCACCGAGTATCGAGAACCTTCGTCCGATATCACTAACGTCCTGTGTCGGGAAAGTCCTCGAACACGTGCTGCTCAACCGATGGCAAGATTATCTCGAAGAGAACGGCCTCTACCCGGACACCATGCTAGGCTTCCGGGCGGGACTGAGCACTCAAAACGCCATGCTCCTCATCAAACATGAAGTCATTGACAGACCATCCACGACCACAAGCCCAATGGAGAACCGTGCGATACTTGGCCTCGACCTGAAGAGTGCGTTTGACAACATCCACCACTCGGCAATCTTACGACAAGTATCGCGCCTCAACATGGGAGAACGATATGGCCGCCTTTTACACCAAGGCACACCCAATTGAAACCTTCAGTGTTTTTGTTATTTCGACATTACGCTTCAATCAATCAATCAGTCAGTTTTATTTTTCGCTCCAAAAAGTACAGCGAAGAAAGGAAGGCCGGCGAAAAAGCCGCTCATTTGCGGCTTGATGGGGCTCCGGACACCCATCGGCAGTGGACACAATGCCGTCACAGAAGCACACGTACATTAAAACATACATTTAAAAACGTACTAAGCATTGTGATATGGCATTGAAATAAAACACACTAAAAACAGAGTCCCACTGTACTGATGGGACTCTTTGTTTTTAATTGGACTCTCCAGTTAGACTATCTGGCGCCGATTTTGGTGACGTCTAACAAGCGTGCAAGACACTCGTTTCCTCAAAAGTCACTCGGGCGTCCTTCGCAATACCGTTAAATAAATGTTTCTTCAATTTCTGCGCGCAGTCCGAACAGCTGCTTTTTGGGCTCGGATTTGACCAACAGATCAAAGCGTAGTGGACGCACATCGCGAGCGGCGCGCACAGAGAAGGCATTGCGCATTGGCGCGCATCGCTACAATGCCGCCGAAGAAAAGGAAAGAGGCGGGAGGGCCTCCTTGGAGCCGACCGCCTCCCACGCCTCCCTCCTCTATCCACGCAGCGAGTGGCGCGTCGATTGAACGCCGCGGCGTCAGATAGCGGCGATGATAGCGCGCGCGCGTTTCGAAGATTCGTGTGCATACATGCACGCGGCGCCAACCGGCGCGCACCGCCGCCCTCCCCCACCTCTCCCCTGTTCGGCGAAGAGGGGCCGCCGGTGGCACTTGTTGCGGCGGAAGGCGGCGGCGGCACAGAAACGGAAACAAGGCGGGCAGTCGGGCGACCGCCGCGCAGGGAGGCGACCCTCACAGCTGGAGGCACGTCCCCCTCCCCCTCCTCTCCCCTCCGACGCGGGGCCTCGTATAAAAGGGGGCCCGGCTCCCCATTTCGGAAGACGCAGACCAGTGCACCGCCGACGACATGTCCCCCCTACTCCTGCTGCTTCCGCCGTGGCCGGAGACCACGCTTCCCACCTGGCTGGCCGTGTTCGTGGCCGTGCTGCTGCTCAGCCGTCGCCTGTTCTTCGGCGGCCGGCTTCCGCCCCTGCCCCCGGGGCCGTGGGGGCTGCCCCTGGTAGGCTTCCTGCCCTTCCTGGGAAAGGAGTTCCACCGCACGCTCCAGGGCCTGGCCGCCACCTACGGCCCCGTCTACCAGATCTTCCTCGGCTCCAAGAGGGTCGTCGTCATCAGCGACCCCAAGCTGGTGCGACGCGCCTTCAGCCAGGCCGCCTTCTCCGGAAGACCGGACACGGAACTGACCAAGCTCCTGCAGGGATACGGTGAGGACCCGCGGCTGTGGCGGTGGTTCGTTCGGCCGCCTGATGTCGGATTGACGGATTGTGTGCACCTCCCATCTCGTGTGGCTGCCGAAACGTGAGCAAAGAGGCCCGCCTGTGACGCAGGTTTCCTTCGACACTTTTAACGGAGCATTGCTTTGCCCTCGTCTGAACATCGGCGGAGTATCGCAGTCTGTCCGTCGTTTCCATGTAATCATAATGGACGAGTCAACGACCATGCCGGATCCCGGTTGTGACTGAGCAAAGATCAATCAGCTCTCTTGATTTCCATCGTAGCGGACATGTTGATCATGGATGCAGAAAGCTTTCGAGGTGCTTCCAGTCACGAAGGACAGTGAAAGCGTTTATCCGCAGTGCTGCAGCTTCCCTTTAAAATCGTTGTGAAACTGTTTTGTCGTTACAACACGACTTTATTCACCGCAAAGCAAAACACTGCATAGGATTAAAATTACGTTCGCCCGGAGCAAATTGCATTTGCCTCTCTGCGCAACGTTTTTAAATATGCAACAATTAATAGTCATGCAACGTTAACAAGTTAACGTTGACAAGTTAACAAGTTAATTTCTCTAAATTGTAGACGACGCTTCATCGTGTCATCGTTGCAATAGCCTACGAATAATTTACCATGTTCAAAGGCAATGTTTTACAAAAACGACGCGTGGTGCAGGCTTCGTCCAAGAATGTCTCATTTTAATGCGAGAAGTCATCGCCCGCTAACTAGACTTGTTAAATTGCTTGGCCACTTAGTGCATGCGTTTTTAAGTGTTTTAATCAACCATTCGTTGATAAATATAGAAAATTTAACGCGAGGCCAGAAAAAATATGACCCACACGCAAATCATGCTATTTAATTTGTGTATTTTCTGTCGTGTGCTTCCTTTGTTCTGGCGTGTGTTGCTGAGTCGTTTGCCATGTAAATAAGATTGTGCGATTCTTTCAAGCTGTTCCTTTTGGAAGCAGCACCGCACCGTTACTTGATCTTATGCACCGGAATCTCCAAATGTGTACCTCCGGCTTTATATTTTAATCTCGTTTTAAATGTCGCAAATAGGGCATAGGAGATCGGCAGTTCAATCTTCGTGCGTGCACTCTCCGGTGCTGTAATAATCTCACTCCTCAAAGTTGCAAGCTCACTCCTGAAACCAATTATCCGTCGAGAAGTCATGCTTGATGTTGTAGCGATTATTGAAGGCGCAAAACATTGCTGTCTGAGCAAACATGGCCTCGATAAGGGTTGCTGTGCTTCCGGTAACCGCGAAATGAACCTTGGTGCTCTTGCGTGAAACCGAACATGTGATCCGGAGGAGTGCTGTATATACCGTAGTTCATTCGCTTTTCAGTGTAACCTGCCGCGGTGGCTCAGTGGCTGAGACGTGTTACTGTTGAGCCCAAGGACGCGTGTTCGATCCCAGCGGCGGCGAGCCGTTATGGAGGTCTATAGAAGATTAATTTCAACCACACGGAGATCGTCGATGTGGAACGAAATCTCGACACGCGGGGGTTATCGTATTCCGGCTCCATCGCAAAAACTGCCTCCGGGGTCGAACCCACGTCCGCTAGAATAAACCAACGGACAGAAAGGTTTTACAGGCTGGCCACTGAGCGTGATATGCTGTTTGGCACTTGCATAAATCATCAGCCTATCTACGCCCACTGCAGGGCAAAGGCCTCTCCCATTATTCTCCAATTATTCCGGCCCTGCGTTAACTGCGACCAATTTATCCCCGCAAACTTCCTGATCTCATCTGCCAATCTAACTTTCTGCCGCCCCCTACAACGCTTGCCTTCTCTAGGGATCCACTTTGTTACCCTTAATGACCAACGGTTGTCTTGCCTTCGCATTATACATGCCCTGCCCACGTTCATTTCTTCTTCTTAATTTCTACTATGATGTCCTTAACACGTGTTTGTTCCCTGATCCACTCCGCTCTCTTCTTGTCCCTTAATGTTGCATCTATCATATTCCGTTCCATTGCGCGCTGAGTCGTCCTCAATTTAAGTTGAACCCTCTTGGTGAGCCTCCACAAGTTTCGGCCCCATAGGTGAATACCAGTAAGATGCAGCTGTCACACACTCTCTTCTTCAGGGTCAATGGTAGGCTGCCATTCATTATCTGAGGATGTCAGCCGTATGCACTTGACCCCATTCTTATCCTTCTAATTATCTCTGCCGCATGGTCGGGATCTGGGGTAACAACTTTGTCTAAGTAGATATATTCGCTTACCACTTCCACTGCCTCGCCACTTATCTCGCTAACCAGTTGACCAATGCATAAATGAAGGCCGCAAGAACAAAAGAGGTCTTCCCAACGTTGAAAGGACTCAGCAACACTTCCGATAAACACTTAACCTCTTTCCTTCGAGTCTAAAAGCATTGTGAAAGGTATAGTTATCGCCAGCACGGAGCGACACTGCGTCATTTGCCGGTCGCAGCAAATCCGCCTTCCGTTTCTGCATTGCTTTTGTGGATTTCTTCGTAAAGTTGCTGTGGAATGCGCATATTGCTGCTACTGAAAGAAAGCCGGTCAATAGCCGCTACACCGTTGTTATGACGTAATTCTGGCGCTCGAACAATGCCAAGACCGGGAAAGAGAGGATTTTTTTGGGCAAGTTATCTGATGGGCATAGAGCAGCTATTTCGGGCTAAGGCACTTTGTGACCCCCTATTCTAAATACCGACTGTGTTTGTTGACTACGTTCTGAAAGCATTTAGGATATAGAAAAAAAAAACTGGTTGATTCCTCTGTTATAGGTATCGGTAAAACACGAAAGTGAAATGTGCAGCGAAATCTGCAGCCGGGCGTTATTTTCGGGTCGACGGCTGTCTTGAGGGTGCGCTTGGCGAGCGACGTCCTGCTGGCGGGTCGCTTTGGAAAGGCGTACTGGCGCCAGTGAAATCCCGGTGTATCCCGGCATAATACACTCTCGTGTTAAAATATAAAACCCAATAACGAACAACCCAACCCAATAACGAACCCTAAGTATATAGTTCTCTTCAGTACTAAAGGTTGCTTCCCCGCAAAAAGACCCTGTGTGCAGGGGTGCACCCTCTACAGGCCGCTTGCTTCGTTGGGCGTCACTTCCGTGACGGAAATGACGTAAGTGAAATTATTCGTGAATCCAGGAATACAGCACTTTCGTGTTTAAATAGTTTAAAAAGCGTTGCAGGGTCCTTTTAACGAGCGTCTCGGCGTGGGTTGCCAGAACGAGTGCCGTGGCAAACACGAGGCAGTTGGATACAAACGAACAGCCTGGCTCAGGCTTCAGAAGGGGCAAAGGATAAGCGCATTATAACCGATCTCAAGAGAAGGCAAGCGCTAGAGCATGTTGTGCTTCTTCCGCAGGCATCATCAACTCTGCGGGCGCCTTGTGGCGCGAGCAGCGCGCCTTCCTGCACCGGGTCTTCAGAGACTTCGTGCCGCGCAACGGCAGGCCTGGCAGTGTGGCGCTCGAGCAGAAGATGCAGGTACGTCGGGCTCACTGTACACGCTTACTCCTCCACGCTGTCGGTCTAGATGTGGACGCGGAGAGCTCTACATCTGCTTCGTAACGGCACGGGTTATTTTTAACGAAGAAGCGAGCGGATATATTCAAACCACGACGTCTTTTTTTTTTTTTTTACCGCCACAAAATTCAATTTCCAGACTAGCGCCCCGAGGCTCAGATTTGTGAGGTTCACTCTGCCTATCTCTGTTGCACTCACCAGCGGACTTTTCCGGTTGCGACAGATTAGAGAGAGGGAAGAGGCAGTCACGTGGTCACGCAGCATTCGTTCGTTATAAATGAAGCATTTGTAATACGCGTAAAGTACATAAAGTACACGGCCTCGGCCGTATGGCCCTATTTCTCTTTTTCACTTGCTTGATCAGTGTGGGTGATATCACGCGAAGCGGTGGCACGGCCATAATAAAGTACGGATAACCAGGAAAGGCTGTCCGCATTTCATCGCAGTGGAAAGGCAACGATGAATAGCGAGTTGTCTAAGAAAGCTTTGGAGCTTGCGTTTAATTAGGCAGGCCGAACTGCAATGCTCGGTTGCACGACGAGCACGTTATTACCGTGCAGTAGCTTGCCACCATTGCTTGGCTTCCAAGCGCAGCGGGAACTAACAGCTGTTGTGCCACTCTTTTGCGCGGCGTGCTTCACAGCTCAAGCTGCTCTATTATTCAACACTTAGCTTCCCAAGCAACGCCTTCTGGTCACGCTTCCGTCTGCTCTTGGTCTGTCAAGCGCGAACTGCGCATGCTCTCTAAAGAAGGCCCCCCGGCTTTTCCGAGGCGGACACCGTCTTGGCCAACTTCACTTCGTACTCGTTTCCCGACGCCTCTCACTACTAGCTGTTTGAACTGAACTCTCATTAGGACAAGGCTCCGGTTAGAAGCACAACCTTTCATGGTTACCAGTACATCTTACACGCGCCGTCTACATGTCTGAATTGGGAACTAGACATATAATCGCCGTAGAACACGGTGCCTGCGCTAGATAAGGCAATCCGGTCGTTATATGCCCAGGACGCGAGACGTCGGTGGTGAACGACAGACGGGAAGTGCGAAGTACCATAGCGTCGCCGTCCCTTGGTCGTCGCAGGTGCACATCGGCGAGTTCCTGGCGTCGCTGGGGCCCTCGTCGTTCGAAGGCAGCTCGCAGCAGGTCCGCCGGTCGCTGGCGCGCGCCGTGAGCAACATCCTGGGCTCTTTCCTCATGAGCGTCACGTACATGTCGCGCGACTCCAAGTTCGAGCAGCTGCTGGCGCTCTTCGAGGAGGGCTTCCGCTTGCTCACGCTCGCCGTGCCCGTCAACTTCATCCCCGCGCTGCGCTACGTGCCGGGCTCCAACTGGGCCTACCGGCGCATCAAGCGCAACCGGCGCCAGACGGCCGACTACTTCCGCCGCATCGCCGACGCGCACCGCTCCTCCTTCGTGGACGGCACCGTGCGGGACATCGTCGACGCCTACCTCGTCCAGCTGCGCGCCGACAAGGCCAGGGGCATCGAGCGGGAGGACGCCTACTTCGGTGAGTGCGGTCGGGAGAGTTTGCGACACCTCGCTGTAGAAAGTCGTGGACTTGTGCATAGTTGTTCGCGGGCCCCGTCAAGCAGCCAGATAGGCCTCTCCAACGCAGGCCGTAAGCGAAACAAAAACGCAAGGTCAACTGCTTTCAGCGTTTCTTTGGTTACCACGTTTCCGAGCTTAGTTGGATGCATTGTTTCGTGGATTCATGGTGCAGTAAAGCCCGCCTTGCAGGCAGGCTTCCCCAGAGGGAGCGAGCTTTATTCGCCCAAAGTAGAGAGCGTTGGGCTGGCAGCTACATTACAGTTTCTCTATATAGCTCCCACAGGGAGCTATATAGATTTACTCTAAGCTACTTCGGCCATCTGGAAAAGGCGTAGTTGCATTGGAGCTGCTCTGTGTGTTTGATTTATATGGGAGGTGGGGGGGCTCTTGTTCCGTGATCTCTTCTGACATTTCCACATTGTGTGTGAGGTCTGTGCGGTGGCTGCAGTGCTTTTATTTGTCTGCGAATACTTCTCAACGGAAGTGACAATAGTCCGCCAGGTTCGGGAGGTATTCGTTCGAAGTTCGTTTCCATGCCTTGACATGTGCAGCGGTGGGCAGGTGGGAATTCGCACCTGCTAACTTAGTAATCGTTTATCTCTGGGGGGTGTTGCTGCTCGGGTGACGATCTCGCAAGCAGCTGATACATTCAAACAACGGCTGTGAGCACCTGACATTGAGCTCCGCCTCTCGACGAGTCCAGCTTTCATTTATTGAAGAATATGAGCCTTGAAGCTGTTTTTTTAATTTTATTTAGTCGACCCATAAGTACCAAGGCTAGTAGCCTACGTCCGGTTGGCATGTTGCCAGAGCATAGCTTGGAGTCTCTCTTTTTTTTTATTGCGCCATTTTACCACGAGGCATCAAAACCACGAGGACGCTATGTACAGAATCGTTGAAAAAGATGTATAAAAATAGAAAGAAAGGAGACAAAAGAAGCAACATGATGTGGGCGGCTTCATGTACTAATCAGCAATACTCCGGCGAAGGTACGCATAACTTAACACACGTCAATAACTTGTGGGTTAAGCTATATCACTAATGTCTAAAATTGAACCAGGTAGAAAGAATAAATAAAAGGCAAAAACGTTTTTACAGCAAAGTGGCCTTACACCTCACCGAACATACACTGTTACCATGCCATTGTTTTGTGCAAGGTATAGACGTGTGTGGCTTTTTTGCGCAGCTTCAGCGTCATGCAAAAAAGCCAACCAAAAAGGACGAGCCGTGCGGTGAAGTTTAGACGTTTGCATGGAGTTCGGCAGAGCTCTATTCGCATATTCGAATACTTTGAACGATAAAACCGCCTCGCGACTCAAATCGAATAGCAAACACTATTCGCGAGCTATTCGAGTTTTTGAATATTCGCACACCATTCTTCTTCAGTTAGCTCTGCCGCACGGCGTGCCCCTTCCGGCGGCTTGTCCGCATGACGCCGAAGCAGTGCAAAAAAGCCTAGCACAAATACGCGCTGCGCGAAACAAGTACATGCGACACTTGTGTGTTCGCTGAAGCCGCAGGCTACTCGCATAAAATGATTAAATTTAATGGTCAATATAGAGGCATGAGTAAGGAAACAAATCGAGTGATGAAGCAAGTTGAAGCATGTCGCGCCATCTGTTCGTGCTTCGCGCAACCCTGCCTTCCTCGTGTCTCGCAGAGGAGCAACTGGTCCAGGTGCTAATGGACATCTTCAGCGCGGGCCTGGAGACGGTGACGTCGACGCTCGAGTGGGCCATCCTGCTGCTGGTGCGCCACCCGCACGTCCAGCAGAAGCTGCAGGAGGAACTGGACGCCCAGCTGGGCTCGTCCTCCGAGGGAAGGCCCCCCAGCATGGCCGACCTGCCCGCGCTGCCGTACGCGCAGGCCACCATCCTCGAGGTGCTGCGGCGCGCCAACGTCATCGCGCTGGGGAACGCCCACGCCACCACCTGGTGAGCAGTCCTACTTGTAGGGCACTCCGGTACAGACCTCGCGAGATGGCGGACCAAAAATATTAGGCTCCAATCCACGCTGTGAAGGTAACGGTTAAACTGCGAAGCTGTAAACGACAGCCACAAAGGTTACCCATGCGGCGTCACTCGGATTCACGCACGTGGCATCCACTCACTGCTACCACCCATCACGCTCTTTGCCTCCCTGTCTCACTCCTCTCTTGATGAATTGAACGGAGGTTTGTCCAATGCAATTCAAATTTCCCGCCTTCGCAATGCTCGCGTGCCGAGGCCTTCCTGCGCAGTTTGGAACGCGCCGTTTCCGGCAACCACTTTTATCGTCTTTCGAAGGGTGAGGAGGAGGGCGACACACGTGTATTTGGCGTCATCTCTCTCACTGTTTCCCCTCACTCTTGTTTCACGCGTTGCCGTCAGAGCGCCCCCCCCCCTTCTCACGCGCTGAATCCCAACCACCGGCTGTCTCCCCCTCTCCCCGTGTGGGTGTAAATTACTCGGCAAGACCACGGGCTCTCACTCGTCTTCTCTATGCTGGCCCAGGTTCGATCCCTGGTGGTGCCACCAGTAGTTTGCTTGTGTAGCCAGTAGTAGCGTGGGAGTTTTCTGCTGACGTGGACATAATAATGGCCTTAATTTTAGAAGCCCCATTAGAACTTGGCTTACATGTGATGCCGTGCTGCAAAGGTCTTGCCAAAGGGACTACGGCAGCAGAAAGCACCTGTAACTTACCTTTGCTAGAATGTGAGCTGGCATCTGCCAGCACACGTATTGAACGAGGCTCAGCAACAGAGAGTAAGCCCGCATGTGGCGCATGCGCAGTGATGTGGAGCTGGCGGGCTACCGGATCCCGGCGGGCACCCACGTCATCTCCAACCTCTGGGCCATCCACATGGACCCGGACCTCTGGGAGGACCCGGAGGAGTTCCGGCCGGAGCGCTTCTTAGTCAACGGGCGCGTCCACAAGCCAGACTACTTCATGCCCTTCTCTGTTGGTGAGCAGCACTTTTGCGTTCGGTTAGCGCTGTTGGGTCGCAATGGGGATTTCCTTTTGGTTAGTGCTGTAACTATGGGGATCACCTTCGCTTTTTTATAAGTGGAACATCATAGCTTGAAAAGTGTTGTCTTTACTATTCAACAATTTATTGAATTGAGGACGACTTGGCGAGCAATGGAGCGGAAGATGATAGGTGTAACATTAAGGGACAAGAAGAGAGCGGAGTGGGTCCGGGAACAAACGCGTGTTAAGGACATATTAGGAGAATTTAAGAAGAAATGGACGTGGGCAGGGCATGTAATGCAAAGGCAAGATAACCGTTGTTCATTAAGGGTAACAGAGTGGATCCCTAGAGAAGGCAAGTATTGCGGAGGGCGGCAGAAAGTTAGATGGGGAGATGAGATCAAGAAGTTTGCGGGGATAAATTGGTCGCAGTTAGCACAGAACCAAGATACTTGAAGATCCATGGGAGAGGCCTTTGCCCTGCAGTGGGCGTAGACAGGCTGATGATGATGGATTCATTAAAGCACTTCGGTTGCTTTGTGTCTCAATGTCAATAAAGGTCGATAAACTCACCCAGACACACGTTACTACGCATGCCTCGTGCCTACGTGGCTTTCTTGCACAATTGTAGTGTCGTGCAAAAAGCCCACGTTAAAACCCCTGCCATTGCGGGATGTCAAATCTACGTGCCACGTGGCAATGTTTGGCAAAAAAGGATAACAAGGAGTGCCATGGAGGTACTCGCAGACACCCTGAAGTGTCCTTGCAGATCCCTCGTGGTCCGCTGACCCTTACTTGAGAACCACTGCCGTAGCGCACTAATCGCAAGTCTCCTTTGAAAAGCTATGAATTCAAGGCCTACCAAATCTCGTTATTTCGTCAGCATCCCGAACAAGCATCCCAACGCCATGCGCCCTCTTCTTTTGCAGGCCGGCGCATGTGCCTGGGCAACCACCTGACCCAGACCGAGGTGTTCCTGTTCCTCAGCCACATGCTCCAGAGGTACACGCTGGGCCTGCCCGAGGGGGAGGAGCCTCCCTCCATGGACGGCCACGTGGCCGTCTCGCACACGCCACGGCCCTTCCGAGTCAAGTTCACCCCCCGCAACAGCTACTCGTAGTGAGCCAAACCCGGCACCAAGATCAACAGTGCCAACGCACCTTATTTGCCATGAGTGTTCCTCTCCGGAAGCTCGACTCCTGCCAGTGCTCCTTCGTACTGGGACAGACGAAACGTGCCCCCTTTTCTGAAGCAAGTCGCGCATTGTATTGCGCATGCTTCTGCTAGCTACCAGCGCGGCTCGTGTGAGCGGAGCGCCCGTCGTGTGGTGCCCGTGTTCGTGTACCTGCGTCAAGCCAGGGGCAATGCTTCCATCCTCATTCTTGCTACTCAGGGAAGACACAAAAATGCCTCGTTTGTGCAGTCATGCTGTGGCTATTGCGTTTTCAGCGCTAAGTCAGAAGGCGAAATGTACTTCCTTCAAGTGCAGTAGGAGCCAGAAACGCGTATGATGCGGTGTTTCAATTCTTTGCTGCCATGATCCGACCCACTTCTCGCTTCATCTTAAGAAGGTCGAATTCTCCTCATCGCGCTAGAAACCAAGAGCAGTGTTCCTGCAAGCTTTGTGAACTCCGCAGCCAGGATGTGACAGACGTAGGTGCACAAGGACAACCACCATTTTGTGCAATTGAAAGTGAACGCTCCGCCTATTCTTGACACTGCTGCGACCTGCAATATCTCAAGTACGCACCTTGAATGCAGATGACAAGCAACAGGCTGGCGAGAAAGTCCTAATACTGATAGTTGAAGGAGTTAGTGCAAGCACATTTTCTGCTCAAAATGGCCCACCTTGACGTTCCAAATGGCTTGAATGGAAGAGGCCACAGAATGGCATAAATTAGGCCTGCCTTTTTGCCCAATTTCTCATAGGCGCAATCAGTCGCGACCATCACCCACCCTCAACATGGTTTCAAAGTGTTTGCAATTTTTTACACACCCATTATTAACAGTCAGAATTTCATTTCCCAAGCAATAACCTGCGCCCGTTTGCCCGAACGCGATAAGTGTGGGAATAAGTTCTCAACTACAACTTTAGCGCTGTATAGGTAATAAGTTGTTTGCCCGAAACTAATACAAACACTCGGTTAAGGTAGCGTTTCCGTCGGGTTTTCTGGCAACCGGCTTATTTGCCGTGGCCGTCTTCGACTTATTGGCATCTTATGCGTAAGCGGGAACTTATGCGTACGGGCAAACGGGCCCAGCTAATGTCGACTAGTCAGTTGCAAGCGAGCAATTGTGTCCTATGGTTCAGATACCTCTAAAGCAGTATGCTTTGTAGTTCAATGCTTTATTGACCAAGTGCACATTTTCAGGGCAATGATTTCCAGAGGCTCATCAATGCTTCATGTACATAGAACCACATCAGCTGCACGTTGGCAGCTTTTGCGATGCAACTAAAGCAAGACAGTCCTGCTTGGGAATCGCATGCCCACCTACCCACCCTTGCTTGCGAAAAGTGTTCCAACTTCATCATCATCATCCCTAGCATTTGAAGATGAACGCAGTGCAGTCATCTAGAATCTTCCCTGCTGATTCACTGCCAGTGTGCACTTTTGTGCGTGTGTTCAGCATGGATTCTCTCTCGTGCTCGTGCATTTTGCCTGGCACAGTCGGTCTCCCACAAGCAACCCAGATCTCTCGCAATGCAAGTCCATGAGGAGGATCTCGTAGGTTGACGCCCGTGCGAGGGCTGCCGAAAGATCTCGTGTACATAGTTGTTTACACTCGTTTGACACTGTTACGCTGTTCAGTCAACTCTGCAATTGTCTGCCGCATGTCCCTGTGGGGACGCATTCCACTGTACATATGTGCACCCCCATTTCTTGTTTTTCATCTTGGCATCTGCAAAGTACAACAGAAGAGAACAAAGTTTGTTTCAAACACCCGTGTGTCTGTGTGCTTAGTTCTTCGACGGACCGTCAAGGAGGGAAGGTGATATCCAGCTCAATGGAACTCAACAGAATTGCAACCTAAAATGACAGAGCAGCAGGGGTGGAACAGGGTACTTGGGTTTGGGAGCAGTCCTAGGAGCAGGCAAAATTGCCTCTTGCAGCAGGCTTCGAGAGCCACAAATGCCTTTTAGAGCATGTTTATAGCAGCCAAAATGGCCATTGGCAGGGGGCTGACACAGCCATGCACTAGATTGACAGGGGATTGGCAGTAGATTGGCAGCCCCCTGCCAATCTACTGCACAGTAGAACCCATGATATAATAGTCTACTATATTAGGTGTTCTATTGTGCACTAGAACGTACCCTGAACCAGGAATGCAGTTGTTGTACTATATATCTGGAAATTCACAAAATGTGGAGTCATCCACCTTAGGCTCTGTTTCGGCACATTGAGTGTGCCACCTCACCACTGCAAAGGGTAAACCTTGCGAGCAGAGTCGAAGAGGAGGAGATAAGAGGCCTGGCTTCATGTCTGGTAGGTGGCGGTGCAAAGCGAACTGTAGGTGGCCTTCCGTAAAAGAAGGCGTTTGCTTGTATTTTTTCTATCGAACAGTGGCTTTTAAGTGCGTGCAAAGTAGAACGTAGCTTTGTCTTACCCGTCATGGGGTTGCGAGAGAGTCGGTGAATGTAACCCATAGACTAGGTAACAAGAGCATAACATAATTAATGCTGGACCCTCCTCCACATAAGCAAAGCTAAAGCCAAAGTTCACACGGGGAAATGAGTAATTGCTTCACAACAAAGACGGACTGAATTAACAAGCGAGGGCAAAGCCTCCAGGGCCCTGTTTGTCTTGCAGCTATGCTCGTCAAAAATGGACGACTAAATTGAAGTCCCCCCCCCAATAAACTGAAACCTTTCATGTGAATATTATTGTTTTCTATCTGTTGTTTGCGATGTGACACAAAAATGTTTCACTCACTTTTAGTCATTTTAAATTTATCCTAGCACAATGGCCAGCACCAGCAAAGAAAACCGTGCAAATGCGACACAAATAAATCCAAAGTGAAAGTAAAGAAGGTGCGTCGTGCCTGTGGCCTTACAGCTAAGCAAACGACAACTTCCATGGCCTTGATGACTTCGTAAATCTGATGAAACCGCAACCATAACAGCATTGAAACGAAAAAAAAAACAGTGTTTCAGCGAAGTTTCCAGGCACAAGGCACCATGGCAGTCGTATCTCGCGGTTCAGTTCAAGCTCTGCAGCGCAAGATGGCGCTGATAAACGATTTTGACGCAATAAGGGCGGTTCGGCTCAGGACAGCACATAAAAACAAAATTGGTACTCAATAGCGCAATAGGCGCAGCTGTTCCACCCCTGGAACAGCCTTGCACCATTTGGTTTCTGTAAATGTGAGTCTTTAGCAAACTGACCTCCCACTAAACAGAACTTCTGATGTCCAACCACTGAAAGTCACATTTTAACAAGATTTCACTCTAGCTGATAGCTTGCGGGCCGCCCTGTCATATTCACCATGGTAGAATTTTTCTGCGGGGAAAAAAATTTTTGGTTAGCTGCTCTTCTAGTAATCGAACAGGGCGGCCCAGTCTTTCGCAGTATCCCAATCCGAGGCAACAGTAACTGCTGTGGGAGCGAGCTTGTGAATGCAATAAATGGTCGTGTCATGCCTCTCGTACAGCCTACTCCTTTCCTCTAAAACTCTAAAATGAAAAAGCAGTCCTTATAACAGCTAACAGTGTTCTGATGGTATAGATTACAGCCACATCAAAAACAAGTTCCCACAAATACAAAGAGCTTTGAAGTATAAAATGACAGCATACTAAGTTTTTATTTATTATTAAAATGTCATACTATATATTAAAAAAAAAACACAAAATTACACTGCTTAAGCCACACAACTTTGTTAAAACCATGATCAAAAAGCACGTTACAGTGATAAGGATGTGGTGTTTTACTACACATTTATTTGGTACAAACAACCTCGGTTCTATCCCACTCACATAAGCAAAAATTAAGAAAATCTACATGACTTGGTTTTGTGAATCTCTAGTCACCTTTACAAAAAAGCACATCATGCTAATTATAGCTACACATCTAATCCTCACAACTAGAACCTGCCCTTGACGATGCAGTTCAAGAACTAAAAAAAAAACAAAAACAGTTCAGGGGAACGGTAAAACATCCGACAAGTGCTGCCTTTTCGAATTCACAAGTTTAATTCACTCTGTAGAGCTTTGCAGCAGTTTCATTCATTTCAAAACAAAACAAACAAACAAAAAAAAAGATTTGAGAAGCTTGTAGAGTTTTACTGCAGTTTTTTTTTTTTTTGGCAATGGGGGGCAAATCTGTCTTGCTCAAAAACACAACAGAATTCCACGTGGCCTTTCTCAAAGAGTGAAATACATTGCGAAGCTGTTTTTAAGCATCCTAACCGCTGCACTGAGGGGTCCAGACCGGCAGATCAAGCACCACTAAAAAAGTTCATCTGCTGATTTAGAAGGCTGGTGTCGCTGCCCACTTCTTGTCAGTTATCAAATGAAATCCACAAGGCGCCCACTGCGCCATTCTTAATGTTTTTTGAGCCGTACAACCAGCTGCAAAATATGATGTTTCTTTTTCTGCTCCATGCACCGGCTGTGATCTATGGGAAGGTGGTATAGCCTGTATTCAATAGCCAGGCACGCATGCAGGCAACCATGTGAGTGCGCCGTCACTGGTTACGTCGGGCTCCGCGGGATGGCGGTACTTGTCCGTGCTAAGCGCATGATATGGGTTGGAAATTCCAAGCTCTGGCCCACCGAACACAAAGTAATGCCTCGACTCCAATGTGAGTGGGATTAACAACAACTCTGTTGACACCACCGTTGAGAATCAGCAGACGACGCATGCTGGTGTTATTTTTTTCTTCGGCGTGCGGCCGCAGTGGCACAGGCCGCACCATGTCCGTGGCGCTTCGGCCATGTCCGTGGCCATTTCCAGTATCACCAAGAGAAGAAATTGACAGCTAAACTTTTCAACGAATACCACCATTACAAGCATTGCCTCTGCAACCCAGGCAATGCCCCTCTTCAATAAGGCTGTTAAAGGGACCAATTGTGCGCTGCACTGGGGCTGCAATGTGGTGCCAGATATGGGGGTGCTCGTTGCCTGCCATGAGCAATTTCCCGACCCAAAGGCCTATATGGCCCTGAACTTCTCAGCTGTTCTTTGCAGCTCAGATGCTGCTTGCGTTACATTGCTCAAGGTTGATCAACTCCTCGAAGGAAAGGTTGGCCAACATGGTGCACAATGACTAATGTGCGCGTTTCACGATTCCACATTTTTGTTTATGACCATTTTCTTTGGCGAAGGTGCATTTGTTCTAACAGTGTCTGGATGTGGTTGTACTCCACAGTCCGCCAGATTATACTGCGAGCCCCAAAAAGGCTGTGTGGGCTACACAGCATGCATACACTACATGCAACGCAATGTGGGTGAAATTTTTGCCAAGTTCGGTAAAGTAATGCAGAATCACCACAGACATATCTGCAGCCTAGAAAAAAAAATTGAAAAGAAAAAGAAAAAGACACCCTACAGGATCCCCGATTCAAAACTAATTATCATACCTGGTGTCAGTTCTGGCACTGTTTTTCGAAAAAGGAGGAGGTTACCAAGCCAAACAAAATTCAGCGATATTGTCGACTCCAAACTTCTTTACCGCAACAAAAAATACAAGAAACAAGTTCACAGAAACGCTCATTTAATATGGAGTTTCAAAGCTCTTTACAACGTTCTCTAGATTCCATGTAGTGAACGTAGACAAGGAGTTCTTCTAAGGTGTGGTACAAGGCTGGACCAACGCTGCTTAACAAAAATGGAAAAGAATGGCTCTATTTACACTACTGTACAAGAGGCATGCTGACATTCTTAACTAACATTGCTTTCAATGCACACGTCTCGGTGAAGGGTGTCCAGAAAGTACATCAACGCATGAAACTGCATCGTCGCAACAAGCATTACTCAAAAAGGGGTCTTTTGAGTTTGCGGATGTGAGGGAATATGCAAGTAGGAGAGGCTGGCAATTTTAACTCGGCATGTATAAAGGGCTTCAAATAGGGCAAAGTGGAAATAATACATTTGATGCTTCGCAAAAGGGGAGAATGCAATTGAAGTTTTAAAAGGAAAATACAAACCCTGGCTTTTAAGTTTCGCCTTGAGGTAATACATAAACCAGTACCCGCACAATACAGTGAGTACTTTTTCCAATGGGTAAGCGTCAACGATATTTGAGGCGTTTACCCAATGCGAATTTGAGAAATAAGCAAAAGTTTGTTATCGGACTTAAATGCAACGCCGTCAAAGCTATTATATGATATATTTTACATGTCAGCTAGCCAACATTTATGGCCACAAGTAATTGCAAATTATGCCGTGAATTTAAGCAATGTTGGGATAATAAGTTTGGATTTGGCTCATACTGAATTGAAACACTCAAGGTAATGCGGTATTTGTATGAAAACTTTATTTAAATTGACTTTCAAGAATGGCGCGATTGAACTTTGGAGGAAAAGGCATTAAACATATGCACCAGGGCTTCAAGAACTGTAGAACTGTACATGGAGAGCAGGTGAGCCCTTTTGGTACCATTAGCAGCTCTTTTCGAATTCTTCGCTAGGATAAATTTATTGGGCATGCCTGAAGGCACTCGCGAAGTAAGCAAGCCTTTCATTGCTTTGCCATGAATTTCCAAAATGCTTCACGAGAAGGCTGTTAATATCTTCTTCTTCATTTTAATGAACTCGTTCGTACTCTCAGAGAGGGGGGAGAATTGCCAGGGCTTGCAAGTGGTGGCTGTTCAGTTAAGTACTAAAACGGTAAATATGGGAGTAAAAAAATAAATATAACCAGAGTTATTTTGTAGGCACGGGGGAGATGAGATGAAATCATTGTTTCACATCTCTCTGTTTCATTTCGTTCCCTTCTTGCGTCCGCTTCGCTGTTGACATCGGGGGACAGATCTTTTGCTGATCTCCTAATTGCCGTCTGAATTCATGATAAGCCAGCTCCAAAAAGCAAAAAGACAAAAAGAAACTTCCAAAAAACTCTCACGAAACAGTCTGAACAGTCAAGCCAAAAGCAAACTCCCATTGGTAAAAATGGACTTTTACCAATGAATTTGGTTCATTTTGATCCGTGAAACAGTAGGATTTGCTCATTTTAGATACGATCTACCATCTGTGTACACACTTTCAGGGTGTTATCTCACCTATTTTCTTGCCACCCCTTTTTTTAAAGGAAAGTTGCTGACCTTTTCTTGTCACTGCAGTTTTACTGGTTTAGTTTCGATTTCTGGATCTGGCTCATTTCGAAAAAGAAAAAAAAAAAAAAAAAGAGAAAGCCTTTATTTGATTTCAGAACTTGACATTAGGCCTAACATCCTATGCCTCAGCATAACATTATGTGATTTTCAAGTTGAGCTTTACCATGGTCAAGCAATGTTACATTCATTGTAAGCAAAGCTGTGAGTACCGGCCAACAACGTTAGACCTCAAAGCGCAACATTGGGCATAATGTCGGGCTGTTGAATTCCCACATCGCCCCCTTCCTCTACTGTGCACCAAACTATGCGCAGGCAAGCTATAAATTGAAAAATACAGGACATTTCACAAATCAGGCTTCAAGCGCTCATGCGAAATCAGCCGAGGTCAACAAACAGTTCCAGGTTCAAATTCTGTGGTTTAATGCAACAAAGCCTGGGGTATAAGGCATGCCGTAGTTGGGGGCTCGGATTAATTCTGACCCCCTGGGGATCTATAACGTGCGCTGAAGTCTTGAACACATGGGCATTTTCACTTTTCACCTCCATCAGAAAAGCGGCCACCGCAGCTGGGAATCGAACCCGCGTCCTTGGGCTCAGCAGAGCGGCTTAGCCACTGAGCCACCGCGGCGGGTTAGGTGAACAAACAGTGCTTTCTCACTAAAAATGCCCTTCGTAGATTCCAAGTGAGGCACCGTACCAAGCTGCCACAGGGTCCCCTAGTAGTGGCAGCAAGACGGAGGAGGGTTGAGGGTCAGTGTCGCAGGGAGGACATTGGTCGTACTAGTGGCAAGTGGCCACACGTAGAATGCCCGGGCATCTTTCATGAGCGTCGCGATGTAGAAAGGTGGTGCAGAACAATGCCTGGTGGAAAAGGAGAAAAAAGACAGCAATTCAAGTTGGCTGAACTACAAAGTGCGTGCAAGGTTCGCTCCAAAGAGCCCTTATAGACTAGACTGACAAGCTAGAACAAATAACCTTGTCCATGACCCTATTAAAAAGCTAAAAGCAAATTTTGCAAGTATACGTCTTGCATCGGTGATCAGAATTGGCAAATATTTTGTTGATTCCCAATGACGACAATGGCAAGTTCACATGAAGAATTGCAACGAGAAATTGTAGGGTTATTTTTATCAAAAAATTTTTTAGACAAGGCCATAAAACCACAAATAACCATTAAAAACTGGGGGAGGGGGGTAAAGAGGCATGTTATCTCACTAATCTGCTAAAGAGCACTGGAGATGCAGAATTATACAAATATGGCCTTGTCCCTGATGTCTCTGATATGGCTTTGTCTCAGATCCACATAATCACAGAATCTCTTGACACAACCGATGATTTTTTAAAAATTTCTGGCACCATAACCAGATTTCCATCCCAGAGTCAAGCGTTAAACATTGTGGATGCAACGTCACACTGCAGATGCCGAAGGCACAGCCACAAACACCAAAGCTCGAGATGATAGGGTCAAAGGTCAAACAGACAACACGATTTCTTGTGGCAGTCTAAAGCAAGTTGAACTGGCTATCACGTATTGTCCCACAGTCAAGAATGAAGCGAGGTTCCTGTAGAAATTAACGCTTATTGGAGCGAACTTGTGCTCCTCAAAGAGTACGCAAGCGTCGCAGAAGCAGTCAACAGAATGATGTGCACAGATGATCGTCGGCAAACTGAACGCCGCAGCATTTGCTTGGCAAACGTTCATCTCTCAGTGCTGTTCTCAATGAAGTCCAGAACATTGTTGATCAAAGAAGTTAAAGTCTAGCCTAGTGACAACAGGGTGAAACCTCTCCCTATAAAACAAGATTGCCTGGTGTGGCCCATGACAAAAAAGAGCAAACCCTTGCTAAGTTCAAAAATGATAACATATCTGCGCATGTTGGGCCAAGTGCTGGTATCAAAGCACAAACAAGGCATGTTCACAATAATACGGTAGACTCTTGTTAACACGAAATCGGTTATGATGGATTTCGTGTTTAAGACGAACAACACCTGGGCTCTCTTGTAACATGCACAATGCAAAAAACGTCCACTTAAGACAAATTTCTGACAACGTGAACACATTTTTATGGTCCCTTCGAGTTCGTCTTAACGATAGTTTACTGTATACAGCCAAATCCTGCCACAACAAAATTCATGCGGTGCATGGAAATCTTTGCTGTGGTGGAAACTTTGTCATTGCAACCAGGGTGTCAAACCGGAACCGAACCGAACCGAAAACCGGAACTGAACCGGTATTTTTGCGGGAACTGAACCCGAACCCGAACCGTTATTTTTTGAGCGCGCTGAACCCAAACCGGAACTGAACCGAAAAAAGAAATAACGGTTACCGGTTCATGCCGAAACGGTTCGACCCTCCGTTGTTGACACTGCACAGTCAATGCAATTCAGGCCTTTTTTTCTTCCACGTACCATCAACTTCGTACCCGCTCGCGCACTTTCCCCTCCAGACAATTGAACACTATCACGCTCAATGTAACAAGAGAAATGAATGAGAACCGATGTAGCAATGGTCTGTTGCTGCTGGAAGCGCGAGCGTAGTGCAAGCTGACCAAACGAAATGTCATTCTCCGCAGCTTGCAGAGGATATAAAACGACTTTGCCCTTCCCTAGCTGCGACTTTAGTGGAGCAATCAGGCTGCAGGAGTGCTCCAGTGGGCAGCAGCGAAAGCCCATACCCGATGTGTGCAAACTTTTTGCATTTCATAATTTGTTCCCCCCACCAGGCGGGTGCCCAGACAGCAGCACCTAAGGCTCGCATAAATAATGTTTATTCCTCCTCCTCCTCCTCCTCCTCATAATTTGTTTAAAAGGTCCGACACCTGCAAATTGTTAATACTTGACAAGGGTGACCGCAGGAGCTGCTCAGTGGCTAAATCGCCTGCTGCTGATCACAAGTGGCTTCGATGTCCCTTACCCACGACCGTTTTTGAGGACAGTCCAGTGGACAAGCTCCGTTTTTTACAAGTACAAATAATAACAGATATGTCAGGGAAAACTGTTAAGGTGCGCACTTAATCCCTTGGCAAGAAACTGCAGCCTTTGACCTTGTCTTGGAAGCAGAAACAGTAATAAAGCAGATGACACGTGCAGAAAGGCAGGCCGGTACCTCACACTGTCCCATTCGCCCAGCGATCATCTTTTCTGCTTGTTCTGCAGTTTTGTCTCTTTCAGATCTGCTTTTTTTTTCGAAGGTGCACTTGTACTGACTGCCCAATTCGCTACATTACTTCTACTGCTACTCGTTCCGGAGGGGAGTACTGATTTGATTTGATTGTGGGGTTTAACGCGCTGACGCAGCGCAGGCGATGAGGCGCGCCGTAGTGGAGGGCTTCGGATTAATTTTGACCACCTGGGGATTTTTAACGTGCGCAGAAATTTCGTACACACGGGCGTTTTTGCTTTTCGCCTCCATCAGAAAAGCAGCCGCCGAGGCCGGGAATCGAACCCGCGACCTCCCGCTCAGCAGCGCCTTAGCCACTCAGCCACCGCGGCGGGTCGGAGGGGAGTACTGCTGTGGACGAATTGAAGAGCGTCTACCCAAACATGTTCATCTCATGCTCCGCGCGTCAAATTTCCTTTTCATTTTGTAACAGCATAATCTGTTCCACAATGTAGCACATGGAACGATGGCCGGGGGTCAGGCGGTACGATGACATACTGATTGTAATGCACACTATTAGTGCTGATATTTGTACGCGCCAGTACGCAGACCTAAATTTAAGGCTTCAAGGTTAGCGTGATGGGCGATTTCATAGCGACGATTGCGAAAAATGAAAAGGCAGAAAATATATCCCACCGTCATATCTCTTGGCGGTTGCTATATGAATCGTCGCTAGGACAACATAAAGTCTGGACGAGAAAGTAGGTGGTAAATCGTGACCACTTCATCTGTTTTTCTAATATCTCGTGAATGTTAAAATTTGCTTTGCAATTGCGCCTCTGCCCTTGGGGAACAGCAGCATTTTGAGTTTTTGTTTGTGTTTTGATTTTACTGTCGCTTTAAACTACTAAATATTTTTTTTCTAATTTCAGTGACAATTCAACTCATCGAACTGGTTCGCAAACCGGTTCAAGCTCCCGAACCGGTTCGATACTTGATTTTGTCGAACTGGAACTGAACCGGAACGAAATGATTTCACCCAAACCCGAACCGTAACCGAACCGGTATTTTTTTCGGTTCGACACCCTGATTGCAACGAAAAAAAAAAAAAATCTAGAGGTGGGGGGGGGGGGGGGGGGGGGGGGGGGGGACACTTGCAACTACCATAAAGTTGTGAAAGAACGCACACCCAAAGTACAGAGATATCAAGAGAAAAATACGGTATGGGCCATCTTTCAGGTGAGTTGTGAAAAACTACAAAAACATGGCCGCACCGCTGCAGACATATAATGAAGTAATGAGCGAACTTTCAGGTCAAGTGCAGAAAGGACGAATAACTGACCGCATCAGCACATGAATAGATGATTCGCATTTGTTTTGTTCACTCATCGGTGCTAAAGCCATCGATTTTAGGGGGTGGGGGATCTTCAGTGTCCTTTAGTAAATTGAATATTTCACCCCTAAAGAGGCTGGGTGATGTTTCGGGCTGGGAATTCTCTCGGAACTTTACGGTAAGTTTATTCAGGAAAAACACACTAACGTACAAAAATCTTTTCTTCATCGGGTTAAAGCAGTGCCACCAAATAAAACAAGGGCTTGTGCAAAGCAGAACACTCACTATCTGCAATAACTTGTTTAATTTAAATTTTGATGGGTGCAGGAAGCACTTGCACAATCCCATTGAGCCTCTGAAACTGCATGGGGCCTTTTTTTGCACCTTGACGATAACACAGCTGTGCTCGCCAGAAAAAATAAAATAAATGCCCCCCCCCCCCCCCCCCCCCCTCTGCCTCTTTTTTTTTTTCCCTGTTTTTCTTTTTCTGGTGCAGGTATGTGGGCCACGTGTTCTTGCTGAGTGGAAAAATAAACCTAAGGAGCCTTTCCTTAACTTTGATGCTTCCGCTGTCATGGGCCAAGCAATGTTCGCTGCTTTGAGTGTTTGAAAGAAAAATCGAGTAATTATGGTAATCACTTTGTGCAGCAGAAGTGCCGTTAAGTAGTTGACATTCCTTGGTCTAACTGAGTGATCGGCTGCGAGTGGTCAGCAGTACAACAATAGTGCCTTCCCTGCCTGCCATACGAGTGATTGCTGTGATTGCTCGGGAAATTCATGCTTTCCATTCTTTACTTGACAGCACTGTGCTTCCAATCAAATTAACTCATTCACAAAAGAATTGCTACAAACCTAACTGGCACTGGGAGCCAGGATGCAGTTTTAGCCCGATGCAGCTTGCCTAGGGCTTCTCTTAACTTACCTCAGCCACATCATCATCGCCACAAACAATGGCACCTTCCACTGCAACACCAGTGACGTTTGACGCTCTAACATTGAGAGCCATTTTACAGGAGAAAGAGCAACAACATTACAATGAATCTGTGCGCACATTCGTAATGTTATGAATGTACCATTTCAACAGCTTCAAAAACCCAAGACAGCGAAAAATTCAAATTTTTCCTTCACAGGTTAAACTGTACACCCTGTGCCACATGATCTTAGCACAAACCTGTTGTGATGTAAACAGTTTCTTCCTCCATGAAGCAGTTTCACTTTGGGAGCGCATGGTAAACCAAAATGAGCAGAAAGCAATTACTCCAAAAACTATGTGTTAGGCATTTCATGCCCTCAGTGCACAACGGGAAAAGAGCTTACAGGTGTTCCCCGATCGTGCTCATAACAAAGTTGCAATGACTGACCAGGTCAACTGACTTGACCTGGTCAGTTACAACCTGATCGGACGGACTTTCGTCGACCCCTGAGCTCTCCGATGGTGCTGGTGCAGCGATAAAATTTAATTTGTTCCTATCCATGCTGGACAACATATTAGAACTGCAGCAGCAACAAGCTCCCCGTTGCAAGTTTTCATTACTAACGTATTTAAAAAACAGTGTGGATTTTCTGGTGGTCTCCACCACCAAGTTCCGGTATCACACACATACCCACAAAAAAATAAAAATAAAGAAATAATGTTCATTCCTGATTAATGACTCATTTACTAAAACCGGACTCCACTGCATTGCTGATTCTGAGCAACTGATTTTTGTGCACTCTAAAAGGGGCAATGATGCCTCTATGCAGGATTTTTCAACACTGCACGAAACGAACGTACAAGCAGCCAGTAAAAATGCAGCGTGTGGGATCTAACAACACAAGGAAGACATAAACGTTCAACAGTCCAATGAACCTGGCATAAAAGAGAAAATTTATTGGCTACCTTTAAACCACCTGCGATTTATTAACACACATGAAGTGCTTAAACATAGGGCGCATCAACACCACATCCTTTGGAACCCATTATTTAAAGAGGGGGAACCGACACATTGTTCACTGTCTCGATTAAGCCAACTTGATCATAGGCTAAGCAGACAATAGGCTCAAACAGCAGTTATGCTGTCACAGTGAGCTCCAAGCACTCACCGCAATGCAAAACTCGAACAAAAAGCCACCGACCACTCAAATAGGGAGAGACAGACAACAAGGTCGCACCCTAAACAGGCAAAAGCGAGACAGATGCTGAAAATGGGTAACTCTATAAAGTGAAACGAAAAAATGGCAGCATCTCCACTCCCTGGATGATGGTGAGGGTGCGGAGTACGGGGACTCGAAATGACATCCAAGTTGCGCCCCGAGTGACATCCGATTTGCGCAATGACGGTGATACGATTTGAGCCGTGGGTTGCACCTTGATTATTCCCTAAATGAAACAGGAACTCATGGCTCAAACTGAATTTCGCTTGATTTTCGCACAGATGGATGCGGACGGACATTGGGAGGTCCTAAGGTACTCCGCACCATTATAGGCAAGGGAGTAAGCCGTCCGGACTCTCGGGTACTAACTCCCGGTCATAGCCCAATGGGTAAGACGACTGGCACTAACTCTGTCTGGTCTACCAGATACAGGCTCGGATCCTGCCAGTGCTTGTGTGATTTTTTGCGATTGTAAATGCTATGCGCACGGACGTGGACGGACATTGTGCGGTCCTAAGGTGCTTCGCACCTAAAATTTCTCAAGTAGAGAAGATCACCTCAAGGGAAGCGAGCAAGAATGAGCTGAACAGATACGCCGGCACACCCACCTGTTGCCACGGAGACGTTGAGGCTGCCGATGGGGTTCTCCTCCGTGGAGGGGGCCACGCACAGGACAGTGTCACACAGGGCAGACACCTCGGGCTTCATCCCCTCGCCCTCGTTGCCTGCAGTCGCAAGAAGTGCAAGTTTCTTCTTCGACAGCCACAGGGATAATTTCAAGCGCTGCTACTTCTGTGCCCGCGCAGTCGAGCTTTGTGGCTTGACGCGTACGGCCGGCAGGTAACCCCCCTCTCTGCCCCGAGGCTGGGAGTGTTATTCCAGGGCTAGTTGTTGTACCGTGTAAAACCACAAAGTAAAACCAGTTCTGAGGTGCTACTTCATCTTCTTGGAGCGACGGCACATGCGTGGCAAGGGCTGACCTTGCCTTATGGTAGGGCTTGCTTGAACCCATGGTGGACACCCTGAAAGCCTGCACTGCATTACACAGGTGATTGATTGATTATAAGGTTTAACGAACCTACGCTACACAGGCAATGAGGCACACCATAGTGAAGGGCTCCAGATCAATTTTGACCCCCTGGGGATCTTTAATGGCATTACACAGCTGAGTCCCACAGTGTCCAGATTTCTTCTATTAGCATCTCAAGGCTTCTGGCTTTTGTTGATCTGCCTTTCCCCCTCCCCCCTCCCCTCACCCCTTTCCATGCCTGAAACTAACATTTGCATACAGTCACCATCCAATTTTTCAGATGGTTACATACCAGTATGGCTGACCGTGACAGTTTACAAACCGTACACATGACAAACCCATTTTTGGCATATGCTAGTCTGCACAGAGTTTGTGTATGCGGAGCTGCGATACCCTCTGTAGGGCTTACATGTCAGAAGGCAACCGCCCCTGATTAGCCCTCTGGTGTTGCATGATTACAAGCCAACACAGACTAGCCTGCGACCTGCCGACAGTAAACTAAACTAGTAGGGCAAAAATTGCGGTATTGGCCCGTACATCAGCAGATTTGCTCAAAAACTGTTGAAATGGTCAAAGAGGCTTGCTCACTCACTTCTCATAACTAAAAGAAGACTTCTGATTGGCCAAAAATGTCAGCAGTAATTTTCGTGCAGCTGTTGCACTTCACTGTTTGGCACCAGAAGAATCGACAATTGGGCTAGTTGGTCGTATTGGTTTTTGAACATCTTGAAGTAGGGCAAACACGACACGGAAACAACGAGAAAAAAGTGGTATGGTCTGTCTGATACCTAAATTTCTTCTTGTGTCCATGTCAAGTTTGCGCTGCTTCAAGATGTTCAAGAACCAATGCTCAGTTTCCAAGAAGCATGGGAGGGGGCACCATACTTTCAAGACTGCTAGGTACTAATGCAGTTTGAATATATGCTCTTGTCCTTCCACAGGTGTCAAAAGACCTCCGCAACCAACCAAACCTGACCAAACTCACCGGATCACATTCCTGCGGGTAATTCATGATTTCATGATCAATGGGCCCCCAAACTATCGTGCCCCAGTAAGAAAAGTTTTACGGATCAATGAAAATGTTCCTAATGGTCTAGCTTGCTTATTTTAAAGTTATGCCACTTCTGTACTGAAATAAAAAAAAAAACTGAGCAAGAAACACAATTTAGTTTAGTTAGTTTGCACTAGATGGCACTCACTGTCTCGTTTATTTCAGCACGAAAGTGGTGCATTTCTAAAATAAGCAAACGAGGCCGTAACAAGCATTTCCAGCATTTTGGAGCATAGTGGTTTTTAAGCATGTGAGTCACGAATTAGTACGTTCTATTTGCCGCGAGATTGGCCTATAGGTGGCGACAGCGTCGTGCCGCTAGTGTGGATGCTCCACTGAGTAGTAGCGGGCAAATGCACGTTGCGGGCGCGCGTCGTGTTTATTTCGCGCCTTATGTTTGCATGAAATGCGTAGACAAGTGTGTTATGCTGTTGTTCAGCTCTCCAACATTCAATGTTTTGCACGAAAGTGGCAATGAAGTTAAATTACTACACTGAAAAAGGCGGCGACCTGAACCACTGAACAGGCAAAATACCGACACAGAACCTGTATGCTGCGGTTTGTCGCAAGCACTTTTTCGAGAATGACTCTGAACAATGAAGAAAAACAGAGATAAGGACAAACCAGGAATCTCGGGGAATTCAGTTGATAAAAGCAGTTTCAGTAGCTTTCTTTGCCAAAATGATGCATAGTAACTGCATTTGTAGGATGCCTTGAAAAGCTGACACCCCTTCACTGCTCTCACAGTCTTTACAGGAGCTTGAAATAATTTGTTTCGTTCGGAAGTCACCGTGAAATTTCTTTTTTTTTATTAGTGTTAAGATACAAATGCAAATATTGAAACAGATGTCTCCTTCGTGCAGCGTAGTTAAGCAAGCCATGAAGAGAAAATACAACTTCGTGTAATTTGAAAGAACTAGGATTCAGTATCTCACTCAGCTCCATTACAGCCACAAAAGATGTTTTTGTAACGAAAAAAAGCAAGAAGTATTTAAAAACTTTCAAATTTTGCGCCACAGTGACGTGTTATGAGCAAGAATGACGTCATAAGGGCCAACAATAAAACATAATTTTCAGTGCATTAACTGCACGTTAGCATTCAAGTGATGCGATCAAATGGAACTAGAGGGCCCATTACAGACGTCCAGTCATGTGTCGTTGCGACAGGTCAGTTAGGCGGCCGCCAATCGCACAAACAAGGTTCCGTGACGTCATAGAAAAGTTGCGGGAAATTGGCTAGGGGGTCGCGACTGCTTCACACGTTTTCTTTCATATCTCCAGTATTTGTTCGAAGATTGCGATAATATTGGTATCATTGTTATCGGTACTAAGCAGTCTTTCTAATAAACCCAAGTTGTATTTTGTCTTCATGGCTCCTTTAAGGTAATTTTTAGCAACACTGAAAGCAGGTTTGATGAACAACGGTGTCATATCAGTTATTTAAGGCTTTCATAGTAATTGAAGTTGTTAATGAAATTATTGCCGTGCTCACTGCAGTTAAAATCTAACCTCCACTTAGATTGTGAAATGTGACCAGCGGAGTTAGCATTGTAAGGCGACCTTGTTGGACGCTTTTCTTACAGTGAGCACAAATTGTTAACTACCGCGGCGCTGTTGATTATTTGTGTCCCTTTCATATGTCACAAGTGCCTTGAACACCGAGATCTGGTTGAAACACTACAAAATATCGCTTACAAAGCCAGGTAAACAACTCAATTAACCTGCCCAGTAACAGGAGTGACACGATGTTGCTCCTCAACTTTCCTGTAAATAACAATGATACAAATGTGGCTACAGCTAGTTTTGGCATTAGAACATGTAGGGCAGCTTCCATCCAAGTTTGCAGAGCGCAGTGCGTTGTCACTTGCGGAAGAAACCCGCCTAGCCGGAACCAGCAGCTCAGCTGGAATAGACCGGTACCCACCGACGATCAGCATGACGGGCCTTCCAGGCGGTGGCAAGTCCCAGCTGACTTTGGCACCTGTCCCGTCAAGCGATGGCGAGCTCCTGGCTGGGTCGTAGAAGCTCGAAGTGCCCACAATCCACCAGCCCTTCGACTTGAGGTCCTGTGCAGACGAGGGGAGAGGGGGAAAAAGGAGGCCAGTCATCGAGAGAAGATACAAATAAAAATGCTTTCTTTCATGGTAACATGATAATTGTAACAAGTCAACCTATCAAACTAAAGATGCTGAGTCCCAATTAAGAGTCACCCATTTGGTGGGGCTGTATTGCAGGATGAAAAACTTTCTGAAATAAATTTTTGGTTAAGTGACAGTTATTTTGATGCTAAGCCCACTGTACCTTTCATAAAGATTATTGTGCTTCAGATTTATACAGTGAGAGGTACTTCCAGAAACAAGGGCAGTGGAGGGAGTCTTCAGTGAGCCTCAACATGGAAGGCTGACTTTAATGGACGCCTATTTCTAAATGCCTCTGATCCCCAAGGTGTCCTTTTTCATCACACATTGTTTCGAGAATAATCAGACAGCATCTCAAAAAAGAACATTTTACAAGAAGTGGTCCAATGCAAGCAAGACGGACAGCCACGTCTGTTCAAAAAATTGAGAGGCATTCTGCAAGTGAATGGGGTGGTGGTGCACGGGCTCTAGGCGTGCCCCTGCTTGCCACCAGCTTAGCAGAGACGTGGCTTTCCTGCTTGGCAAATGTGCTTGCAGCAGAGGCGGCCGAATGAGGCAGAATAAGAAAGGCACAAGAAAGAAAGAGGAGCCAGAGGATGGGGTGTCTCCACTGGCACCCTCCTCTTTCTTACTAGCTTGGAATTCTTTTGCTCAACAGGTGAGCCGCCCTGCACATGCCCAGCGTGCCTGGGTGTCACCCACCAACAGACACACACCCTGCTCTTTCTATGTAGAGTAGCCAACCAATTTTTTGGACCTGGAGGGGAATGAAATAGTCCGAATAAAGGAGCAGTCCGAAAAATCCATCAGTCATTACTCCTATAGGACAACTGGCGGTTCCTCGGGAAAGTCCGGAATATCCAGCAAGCCGAAATTTTTGGTGTCAAAAAAACAAAAGTCAACTACTGTAGCTGATCCCACCATCGTAACCATCTTCATTCTAAACACTGACTAGGACTGCACTGCTTCAATCTGGCAAAATGAGGAGAAGTGGGGCTCAAGTTAACAATTTGAGATCACCCTCACTTTAGTGGCCCTGTTATACAGTATATAAGCAAGAACAGCCAAGGCTAAGAAAACTGATCTTTTAGAAGGGGGCCTTTACATGCTGAAGCTATGCCTTCAATGTGTCGCTCACCGCAGCTTTAGCACAACGCCAGCCGGCCTGGCATTCTTTTATTAGAGGGACCACGAAGATAAGGTACAAGTTTGGCTCATTCAAAACACTGTTGTGTCATAACAAAAATGATGCCAACTCTAACAAAAGCGTCAAACAGCTGCATGAGATATTAAGTAGAACGTGTGAAGTAGTGGTGATGTACCACCAGCCCCTTTCCTGCCCAGTCTTTGTGATGTCACATAGACTTGTTTGTGCGATCGGTGGCCGCCAGCCAAAGCCACCACCAGGCAACTTAGCATGGCTCTGCAGTTGTGTCAGTGACTCTAGTTACGTTCCATCCCATCAGTCAAATGGTCATGTACAGGTGACTCACTTTCCTGTTTATAGTATTCCCCTGCTGCATCTCTGCTGACACTATGGAGCATGAAATTTACGCACTGTTCAACATTCCCCTCTCTCTCTTTCTATTTCTTTTTCTTCTTGAAAATGACATCCTTCGTGGGTGAAATGAAGTTGAGCGGGTTGTTAAAGACTGGTTTCATTGATTGTGTGGTTGAACACGCCGACGCAACGCAGGCGATGAGGCGTGCCGTAGCGTAGGGCTCCGGATTAATTTTGACCACCTGGGGATCTTTAACGTGCGCCCAAATCTCGAACAAACAAGCTTTTTTTTTCCACCTCCATCGGAAAAGCGGCCGGCGCGGCTGGGAATCGAACCCACATCCTCGTGCTGAGCAACACAACACCAAAGCCACCGAGCCACTGCGGCGGGTACCAAAGGCTGGTTCACCCAAATAAAATGTGACTGCATTTTGTCTTTGTGGTCTCTCTAAAGCGCCCAATCCTTGCCTCCATGGGTGCTCCCCTCCCCTCCTTCGCCTCCCCAATACTGCCACTGAGCCTCTGTTAAAGGAGCCATGAAAACAAAATACAAGTTGGGTTTATTAGAAAGACTGCTTAGTCCCGATAACAATGATACCAATATCACCGCGATCTTCGAACAAATAACGGAGATACCGTATTTACACGATTGTAAGTCGACTCAAATGTAGGTCGACCCCCAGAAATTGCATCTCAAAAAAAAAAAAAAAAAAAAAAATGCGAGCGCCGCCTATAAAATTGTATCACAAAGAGAAGCTCTTCCGTCAACCCACACGGCGGCTCTAGCACCAATGATCGATGCTCCCACAGGAGCCGTGCGCTCGCAGTGTGCACGGTAGATGTTAAAAATGAAAAGCTTTTGTATAAGCACATGGAATAACCATGCGCTTTGGGTTGAGCGGGAAGAACACATTCGCTGCGTGATGACAACCATCGAAGCAACCAGCAGCAGCCATTGGTGCGCGATACCAAAACAAACAAAATGGCGGCTGACGGAAGCGGCCGCGCGCAATTTACTTTTGAGCGACTAACCTCCCACCATTGCGTTCGGAAGTGTACTGAACAATGTGATACGATCTGATCTGGGCTACGTTAGCGCCGCGCATTGAATCAAAGGATTCGCTAATACTCATTTTATTTATTAGATATGAATAAAAAGCTTCTTCACGCGTTTTTGCACGCGATTCGTGCGCGTCGGTGTTGCGCGGCCGACTTTTTCACGCCCGCGTCGACGATTCCGCGCGCGCGGCAGCTTCTACTGCTTTTAAGTTAAACCAGTTCTACCGTTCTACCTCCGTATGACGCGCGACGAGCGCGGCAATGGGGAGGCGTGCTCTTTGATCAGTTTGATAGCGCCCAGGACTAGCCGGCTGGCGCCGCTGGAAATGTTTAGGCTTACCACGGTGGTGGATACAGTACAACCTCATTACAACAGACCATCATAGTGATCGTGATTTCAGTCTGCTACAAAAGAAGTATGAACAATCCAAATACTGTTACTACAGACTTTTACGGAATCATGGATGATGTCTGTTATAACAAGAGTTTGGACTTTTCAACTGTTAAAAACAAATCACACAACAAAAGTGTGCAGGTCATTTCTCAAGATTCAGTTACAACTTAAAGGGGTCCTGAAATGCCTTCCGCCGATGCATGGATGTACATGTAACCAAATAAAGCAATGTATTAGCAATCTCCTCCTGCAAGAATTTTGTTAAAGCGATGAGTATTAGCTGAGAAATCGTAAATCAAAAACCGCGAATTATCGTCGCGCCGTATTTCCTCCTCCTTTCAACTGTTTCTTCGCTGTTGGCCTCCCCTCCCATGATGCTCCGCTCCTCAGCGGTGACGTACTTCCGCTATTGCGCTCCCACAGACTGCCGTCTGCTACGGGCCAGCTCTTTCGGCTTTTTCATCTCTGTAGACACCATGGAGACAGGCTGGAAAAACGAACGAATGACCTGGCCGCATGTGTGCGGCCTGGCCTTGCCCTTTCGCGGTGTACGTAGCTGCAGGGCTGCAGTTGGTATCGGCGGCGAACTCGCAGCCGCGTGGGGAGAATCGTGCGCTCGTTCCCTTTGGTGCACCGCGCACTGTTTATCCAAAAAGCGCGGTCTCAGATGTGGCCCCGCTGGTGCCGGGTGTTATTTTGCGGTGGTTGTAATTCCTACTAACGGCGGCATGTGAAAAAAGACATTTTCAACCGACACAGAACCCGTGCACAAAACGCGCCGGATCGGATCGCTTTATCAGCGGCGATGAACGTGAAGGCGAAGAGCAAACCAACGCTGCACTCGATCAGCGAGAACGTACCCGTGTTCTGACAAGCTGCACCCATGTGTTGCATTCAACACTGACGGGAAAGCGTTTGTTTGCACTTGTTTGGATAGTCGTAAAATGTCCAAACACTCCGGCACTCCGCTAGCAGATCAGCCGGCGAGACATTTCGGAAAACATTTGACAGATGGCGCCGTATGCATTAGTGTGTCGCTACGCAAAACTGATGAGACGCTCTACTAAAACTCCCATCGCGGTGTCACGTAGCGGGACGCAAAAATTTAGCGTTTAGCGTATGCAAAGGCCACAAACGCTGTACTAAAACTCTATTAGCAGCAAAATAGCGTGCGTATGTGAAACCGCTTGCGTTTACAAAGCTGCACGCCGAGCGCGTACGTTTCAAACCTAGTGACATCGTTTAAATACACTGGCAAGCACAGTGTAACGTAGTCAGATATCAACCGTATGCTCAGGCGACAAGCAAGAGCTTGTTTTATGTGGGGCGGAGATTGCACATAAAGGCCCGTTCGCACTTGCGACGAAAGCGAGTGAGAGCGGCAGGAATTCCGTCGCTTTGTCGCGCGACGATCGTTTTTGTCGAATGGTCGGGACAAATTTTGGTTGCGCGACAGAATTCCCGTCGCTTTCGCTCGCTTTCGTCGCAAGCGGGAATGGAAAGTTCTGCCGCTGCTGTCTGCTACGCAGCTCGGAGGTAACCGAACGATCTGCTCGGGCCGGATGAACGCGCACACTCCCGCACGGCAGCGCCCCAAGCGGCAGACGGCCGCGTACATCGCTCCCGGCGCCCGCCTGGAGCCCGCCCTCGGCACACTAGCCAGTATATTTCAGGCACTATAATGGAGGAAAGATTTTTTGCTTCCGATGAACCTAGTTCTTTGCCCCTGTGTTTTTAAATACGTGAAGTGGTTAGCACGTCGTCCTCACGCAGCTCTGTATCGTCGTAGCATCGCTGATTGTCCGAACGAAGCTTGCAGCTAAGCCAATGCAGCGACCGAAGCTGTGTGTGTGTGTGTGCATCGCCTCCTGTGTGTTGTGGACGCGTTCGTTTCGCGATGAAATGCGACATTGTACTTCTGCGGGTGGATAGTGCTTCCCATGGTCTGGATTATCTTTCTCGAACGACGTACCACTCAACCTCGCATGGGGTATGTGCAGTGTGCCTGGCTAAAAGCCTTCTCGCTTGCGCGCCAGAGTTGTGACTTGCTGCTCGTCCCCGCAAACCGGGTGTGAGGTGAGTGCCGTATTTACGACGGGCAGGAGGAGGCAACTCATCGTCTGTCAATCGCGGTTCAGACTTGCAACGCATGTTGTGACGTTGCGTTCGTTCGAAACGCATCTCTGGATTGTTTTGAAGTTGAATAAAATGTACGTGTCAAACCCGGGCATTCGGCTCAGGGCGTTCTCTGCGATTGCACCAAAGAAGTGCCACGGGACTTTCTTTATGGTACGTACTCACGTAAGATAAAATCCACGTCGTGTTATGGCCGTGTTGCATTCAATACAAACGGTTAAGCGTTTGTTTACACTTGTTTCGTTTGTCGTAAAATGTCAAAGCACTCCGGCACTCCGCTGGCAGATCAGCCGGCGAGCCGACGCTGAGCAGACGACTCATCTCTTTGCCGGAAGTGCGTGAAAAAGCCGCCCAATAGCAGGATGTCTAGCTCATGACGAACATCTGGGAATCGATGATGTAGACATGTGAAGATGGCGGCGTCCAAAAACACGAAGGAAAGGGTGAGAAAAAAGCGACAAACTTTGAAACAAAAGTGTGAGCTTTCCGCTGCGCGTAAAAGAGTAATACTTGGCACAGGTGACGTTGGCGACCCAATCTAGCGATTGCGCTAGTTCATTTAGTGTGCTCAAAATGCCTTTCAGGGCCCCTTTAAACAGGTTGGTATTTTAAGCCAACAAACCTTCAGGATGACTTGGGTTTTTCAGCAGTTTCATCCTCTTGTGGCATTGTGAAGCACATCACAAAATCACATGAATGACTCTTTTTACATTTGCTGGGCTCCTGTTGTATGGCACCTTCTCAAACTTTTGATTCACTCATACTATTATTTCTCTCTTTCACGTCTTCAACCTACACTTGCATTTCCATTGTCTTCACATGAATATAAATGAAATGCAAGTAAAGATCTCATTGCTAAGCTTGGAGATTTAGCCAGCTATAATGTATGAGGGCATACATTTTTTTGTTTCAATGATGTTAACTTTCATATATAAGCATCTTATCTGTTGCACTGTAACACTTAAATTCTAAATCCTATCACTTGACTGCCAGGACATCACACTTATGCATACTGCAAGTGGATGCAAGAAGTTTCACTTCTATTAATTCACAATTATTTTTAATTGTTTCAAACTGTTTTCATTTGATCACAACTGTGAGGTAGAAACACAAACTCTGGAAACGTACCTAACAAATGAATGGTTGCCTGCATTTGAAAAGTCCACTGTACAGATGCAAAGGTGGACTTGTCAACCTTTCAAACTGGTCTGTTATATCCGAATGTATGTTGTAACAGAATCTGCAGTAAAGGAAGTTTAATCAATGGCACAGATAGGAAGACCAACCAAGCATTGCAAATCAGTATGTTGTATCCAAATATCTGTTGTAAGCAGATCTGTTGTAACGAGGTTACACTGTATTTGATTGGCGCTTTCCCTAGCGGTGCGGATAATGCTTTATAGTGTCGTTTTCAAGCACATTATCAGCTCCTTTCCTCCACAAACGTCTTCGTTTGTGCCTTCAGTGAAATCTTAAAGGGAAGGTGAAGAGGTTTTAGAATTAAAAGAAAAGTTGACTAGCAGCAAGTACACATTGAATAGTTGCCATGTACGAAATACTTTTGCAATACATTCAATAGAAGCGGCGCAATGCGCAAACAAAAGTGGCCCGATGCCCCGCCCCCATCTCGCCGCACGGTGCCGGAAGACCGAAGAGCGCGGACGAAAACCAGCTGAAAAACGTCATACCTGGATTTTCGGCCGGATCAGCCGCCTCGGCCATGCTCTTTTCGCCGTGTTTCCTTGTGAATGATACTTGTTGTTGTTGTGGTTGATAGCACTCATTTGTACAATTTTTGTGTTCAAAAAGTATGCACGAATGCCAAACGAGGCATAAGTTATCATGCCGTATTCCTAAGCAGAATAATGCCACGCCGGGATGCTTGATAACGTACGGAAGCGACAGCCGAGGTGGCTGTGCTTGATGACAGAGAATATACTACACTACGTTAAATACTTTGTAAACCGCTCCAATGCATTTTTTTTTTATTTTTTGATGCGACGGATGTGAATGTTCACCTTAGATTCTAGATTTAGGAAGGATGGGGAATACTGCTGTACTTTGGCCGGGGATGTTTCGTTCCATTCCAGAAACCAAGTCACATTTGTTCAGGAAATACTTTTTTTGTTAAACGCGTCGGTTTTCTTTCCCTATGGGCTCAGGACAGTGTTCAAAAAAACAATTTTTTGGCGAAACTAAAACGAGGGGCCAATCCTGATAGAAGTTCTCTCCCGGCTAAGAGGTAAACAGTATTCCTACAAAGTAAAAGAACCAAGACAACCAGATTACCTATTTTGCAAGTATACATGTCACGATAAGGTGATGTTTGTCTGGAATTAAAAAAAAAAAAAACACCACTCCGAACCTCCACCGTGCCATAATTCATGTTGACTGCGGGGGCCTAATTTTTTGCCCAAGATTCCGTGTGGCTGCATATTATAACCTGGCAAGCACTTGTTGTCACTGAACCTCAAGTGTGCTCCAGTGATAGTCGGTGATATATATAATGATGATACTAAAGAAATTTGGAGCGAAGAGTAAATATACGGCCTTTGTCCGACTAGCGCGGTAAATGCTTAAATCTAGAAATGCTGAAAGAGGCCAACGATTCGTTATCAATTTATCACAAACGTTTGGTGATTGTTACCTAAAGTAACGTAACTACAACGTAACTGCCTTGTCCGACTGGTCTGTTAATTATAACAAGGTGGCCGTAATATTGTAGCAGAATGCGCAACGCACAAGCGAAAATCAAGCCCTACTACAGCCAATAATGCTGAGCAGGCACTAGTATGCGGCAGTGTTTTCAGAATAAATGCATGTGAAGCAGTAAGACGCCACTCATCGAAGTGCAGCTAGCAATCGGGGAGGTGCCGTAGCGCCGCTGCCGAAATTGCGCGCGCGTGTGGGGCTGTGTACGGGGATGAGTAACGGGGCTGGGGTGGACGACAACGAACAAAGGAAATGCGGAAGCAGAGTCTGCTTGTTGGTTTATGCGTGTACCGGCAAGATGTGTCTCGCATATAAGTTTACAGTGCATGAACGCTATTTTTTCGCGCAGTGCACGTAAGTGCTTTTCGCTGGTAGATTGTTTATAAAACGCCCAATAATCTTTGGCATAAATGGTTTTGTGTATAATAAGAAACAGTTAAGGCAGTACCTAATATTAACATAAGGTATAAAATCCCCCTATGCTGGTTGCCTAATTCAAAAATATTTTGATGGAACACACTAGTCGACGTCACAGTCACTGCTTTGGGGTTCTCTGTCGTGTAAAGCAAATTTAAGCTCCAAGATAATTGAACCAACCGCACGGGAAATTATAAAACAAACTTCCAGTCATGTGCGAAAATTAAACTGCAAGCTAAATTGCCGCAAAGGCAACCGTGCGATCGTTTGCAATGCTTCCGACAACCCGCGCGGCCGAAGGGTGTCCTCCTTTGACGTCATGACGGGCGCAACCAATCAGGGGCGTCAAAAGACGAAAAGTGCGCGTCTTTCAAACGGGGCCGCGCTTTTTGCAAGATAAATGCCACTTGGACTCATGTACGATAAATTTCAATGTGATATTCGGAATCAGCACGCAAGAAACTATATAACTGTTAATCTAACTCAAATTTTTTGGAAAGCGCTTCAGCTTCCCTTTAAAGAGCGGTTTAAAGTGGCCGCTGGAGCTACGCGCACCTCTTCGCGGCTGGTGACGCCAGTGACGCCGCCATGTTGCCGCCACCGATCGCGTAGCGCGCAGCATGCGGGTGGTATTCGCGGCAGCGTCAGCGCGGCGCATTTTCACGAGTAGAAAACACCCCATGCTGTTATAACCATGGGAATGAGGGTGCAAAGCTGTCACCACCTCGTAGCACCCACTATTTCTCGTTTTTCTTGTTGTTACTAGCGGTAGATGGTTTGACTTCGATTCTAAGTCGACCCCCCAACATTGGATGGTCAAATTTGAAAAAAAGGGTCGACCTACAATCGTGTAAATACGGTATGAAAGAAAACGTGTGAAGCAGTCGCGACCCCCCAGCCAATTTTCCGCAACTTTTCTATGACGTCACGGAACCTTGCTTGTGTGATTGGCGGCCGCCTAACTGACCTGTCGCGACGACACATGACTGGACGTCTGTAATGGGCCTCTGGTTCCATTTGACCGCATCACTTGAATGCTAACGTGCAGTTAACGCACTGAAAATTACGTTTTATTGTTGGCCCGTGTGGCGTCATTCTTGCTCATAACACGTCACTGTGGCGCGAAATTTGAAAGTTTTTAAATAATTCTTGCTTTTTTTCGTTAAAAAAACATCTTTTGTGGCTGTAATGGAGCTGAGTGAGATACTGAATCCTAGTTATTTCAAATTAAACCAAGTTGTATTTTCTCTTAATGGCTCTTTTAAGAGCTCGCACCAAGGCAGCCCTGTACATATACCGTATTTACACGATTGTTGGTCAACCCGAATGTAGGTCGACCCCCCCACATCGCAAGTCGAAAAAAAAAAAAAAGCAGAACACACGAGCACATTCCACAACCACAATATATTGATCACTTGAACTACAGCTCGTCCTCGCTAGTGTCCTCGTCGTCACTAGTGCTGCTGCTGCCGTCACTGCTGCTGCGGTCCCACAGCACGTCGTCGTCCAGTGTTAGCCCGCACTTCGCAAACGACCGCATCACAACATCGCGCGGAATGGCCGACCACGCGGAAAGCACCCACCCGCACACAGTAGCCAGCGAGGCCCTCTTCACACGCCCGGCTGGAGTGAGTTCACGATTGTCCGCCGACAGCCACTCGTTGTACTCGCGGCGCAAAAGGTCCTTGAAAGGCTTGTTTACGCCCACGTCAAGCGGCTGAAGTTGCCCCGTCAGACCACCGGGGATCACCAACATGTCGGTCTCCTCTTTGCGGAGCTCCGCTTTCACCTTCTCGGTGAGGTGGCCGCGGAAGGAGTCCAACACGAGCAGGTTGGGGAGACCCTTCCTGAGGGAAGCGCCCGGCCTCATGAGCCACACAAGGCGGTACCACTCGACCACCATGTCCTCCGTCATGTAGCCCTTCTCATTTGCTCGCACAACGACGCCTCCGGGGAACACTTCTTTCGGTATCGTTTTCCTCTTGAAGACGACATACGGGCGGAGCTTGGTACCGTCCGCCAAGCACGAAAGCATGACAGTGAACCGCAGTTTCTCGTTCCCTGTCGTGAGAAGGTTCACCTCGCGAGCTCCCTTCGCGCTCATGGTTGTGTTGCTCGCCATATCAAAGTACACAGGGGTTTGATCGGCATTACCGATCTGGCCGAGCAAGTACTGCCGAGAGTCGCGGAGCTTCAAAAAATATCTGTGAAAAGCGAGCACTTTTTCCTCGTAAGCGGACGGCAACTTCTGGCACACGCTTGTACGACGGCGCAGAGAGAAGCCGGCCCGCTTCATGAACTTCGACGCCCACGACCTGCTGGCTTTGAAGCGCGACCTCGGTATCCCCGCTTCCAAAGCGAAGAGACGGGCTTTCTCTGTGACCATTTCACAAGTCACCAGCAGCGACCGATCGCGCAGTTCGGTTACATACGCAGCAAGCTTTGCTTCCAGCTCGGGAAAGCGTCCAGATTTCGGCCCGCGAAATCCTCGGCGTTTGGCATCACACGCGAATATTTCGTCGCGCTGCTTTCGCCACTGCCGCACCACCCGCTCGCTCACACCGAACTTGCGTCCCGCCGCGCAGTTGTTGCTTTCTTCAGCATGCACAATAGCGGCCCTCTTAAATGCCGCTGTGAAGGAGCGCCGAAAGATTTTCGGTCCGGGTGAAGTCATGGCAACGAAGAAATGTCGGACGCCGAAAGAAAAACGTGCCGAAGGCTCACAAAGAACAAGGAGAAGAGCTCTTCCGTCAATTACTGGTACCCCCCGTACAAGCCGCCAAGGAAGAGCGCTCACCACTGTCACGTGATATGACGTGCCGCGACGCATCCGTGACGTCTACAGCTGCGCGGACGCCGCTGTGAGAGCTGCCGGCCGGCACTCGCCGAGTGCCGCACGCCGTATCAGCGCCGGCATGTTTACAGGAGGCTCCTCGGAGAGTTGCGCGCGCCGTTGCCGTTGGAATCTGTCGTGGTTTCGGGCCTCTCTGAGGCGCTCACGCGAGCAGCGTCGTGTTCGACACTACGCTTCGCCGCGACGCTGCTCGTGAGAGCGCTCCGAAACGGCCAACGGAAGATGCCACGTGTGTTACCGTGAGCCCAGTAAGAGCAGAAAAAAAAAAGTATTGCGAGCGAGCGTTAGGAATAACTGCAATACGTAGAGTCGAAAAGCAAACGCACAGTTGCAACTACGCCGTTGCGTCCCCGATTTCTTGTTTGGCTTGCCATCACCAGCGGCACAAGTTTCAGTTTCGATTGTAGGTCGACCCCCCAACTTCAGATTTTCAAATTTGAAAAAATGGGTCGACCTACAATCGTGTAAATACGGTACGTGGCCAATGTTACTAATACGACCCTTACAGCTAGCTGCTCCAAGCTCTTGTGAATGACACCTACAAAAGAACAGGGCCTCTTTTCTACTCTCGAGCAAGAAGATTGAGTTGGTTGTTTGGCAGAGCGATGAATTCTTTAAACTACACGCTGTGAACGTGCTTCCTACAACTGCCAGAGTGGCACCTTGCAATCAAAACAAGCCTTAGAAAAATCGCAGACAAGCACCTTCCCTCCTTGGAAAGAAACCCGGCGTCCTCCACGCTGAGGATTAGTGTGACAGGGACTTCTGTTGTGGGGAAGTGTCCGCACCTGTCGACCGTTTCAGGACGCAGCACGGAGGGGCGACAATTGAGCTGGCAAAGGGATTAGCGTGACGATGACTTTTGTTGGACACGGCCTACACCTGCTGGGCATTCCAGGAAGCAACAAAAAAGGAGGAGCGACCATTGAGCTGATGGAGACCTCGCGCCCCCTTCTTCAATACGCGGAACGAATGAATAACACACAGGGGAAACACTCCCAGGACAGCACTGCTGGTGGAGCTATGCCAGTTGAGAGACGGCCATCTGAGTAACCGGAGCTTGCTGAAAGCACACTTGTCAATCTGAATGCAAATACACGCACAGTTTTAGTTATAGCTGAGTCGTTCGCCTGGAGAGCCACGAATCAGATCCTGAATGCCACTGTGGCTGTGGTTAGGAAAAGACCCGAGTTAAAGAACCGAGAAGTTTAACATTGGTGTTGTACTTTTCCCCATTGCAACATTTTTCCAGGGGCTATAGGGCAAATGTCCAGTCCCCCCCCCCCCCCCCCCCCCCCCACAACTTTAAGCTATGTCTGGAAAACAGCTTCGCACCACAGAAGGCCGAAATGGTATTCTACTGCACTCAGCAGCAAAGCAGAGGAAGCAAAAGCAAGTTATCTCATTGCATGGTATCTGATACCCCTGTCACGTACACAACAGATCTAACGACATTTAGAGTGAATAACATTTGCACTAAATGCCATGAATTTGGCGCTACAAGAGAATACCGAATAACGTTTGAGGTGAATGACATTTAGCGGCTAACTGAGGTTCGGGAGCTCATTGAGCAGTCAAATGAGTAGCCTCAACAGCAGTGGCATGTCACTAGAGAAGAAAGTTCAGTAATAAACCAAAGAATACTGTTTCTAAAAACTGTTAGTAAACATATTTTTCCCTTTCTGTTGTTTTTCAAATAAAGAAAGACAAACAAGCACTAACAAAAAAGAAAATCTCTTCCCCCGTGCATGTGGTAGCCTAATACGGATTTTTTGTGGACTTGCCTCGGCTTGTGATGTCTACTGATGTCACCTAAACCGGTGATTTTCTTATTTTTATTTTAAAAAATTATTGTAAAAAAATAATCTTTTATGTTTTAAAATAATATTTTGTGTGAAAACATTCCAGATGCACTTCAAATATAATTTTGCAATTTTATGAGCCTGCTAATCGTCACCGCTTTCACTACCAAATGACACTTGTTTCGCCTTGTAGACCCACACAGCCAAACCAAATGTCTTAATTAACAGCTAATGTCATTCACTTTGAATGACATTAGATTTGCCGTGTGACAGGGGGGGTACAAACTAGAGCCCCTCCATACCACTATCGCCCACCACCAAGGTACAAGTGACCATGAAAGAACGTGATGAAGGGGCTTTAGCTTCTCCTCCACATGCTTGCCCCCTTCCCCCTTTTAGTGCCACAGCAGAAGCGGCCTGCCTCACCGCCAGGAACTTGTCGGGCATCTGCAGGGTGTACAGCTCCATCAGCTCCAGCGCGCCCGAGCTGGCCTTGCTCACTGTGGGTGACAGCCGGCAGCTGGCAAGGGAGGGGAGAGAAGAGAGGAACTTGGAGCAGGACCTTCAACCAGGGTTTTTTGCCATCACGTTTCCTCTAGGATTCACCAACATCACACAATACAGGGGTTCCTCTCCTGGACAGCCCCCTCTGGGTGACAAGAGGCACAACTGGAGACCTGTTTTCAACCATTGAGGACACTTAAGTTAACACTGAACGGCTGAGTGTCTTTTCACCGAGTTCACAGCGGAACTCAGCCAGCCTAGCCGAGTGCCTCGAGTCTTGTTTACACGCACCCTCAAACAAACTCAAACAAGCACAGGGGACAGTTGGAATGTTGTAACCTCTCCCTCTCTACCCTCACCTGGAAGAAAATCTTCTGACCGTTATTTATTGACCAGCACTACTAAAAAACAAAAAGAAAAAAAAGAAAAAAAAAAAAGAAAAGAGAACAGTCCCAGACAGTGGCGATACACACAACTCGGGCCTGAACATGGCTTGGGTGCAAAGGTTGCCCCCTACATTAATTCAAAGAGACAGCACCAACTCTTTCTGAGCTGTTATACGCCTCGAGCGTGGCCTGTAGGGGCGCCACTGAAATCCCCCTAGCGGCGCGTTTCGAAAGCAGGCGCGGGAGTCCGCGCCCCGCTCCCCAGTGCCGCCGCTGCTTTTGCGGCACGTTCACGACTGAGATTTACCGTTTGCGAGCGTTTGAAATTCATGTTTGTGTGGAGCAGTCACTCTGTTCGCAAATTGGGTGTGTTTACGAGAGTGTAAATGTTTCCGACGCGATCTTAGCGTGGTATTTTCGGTCTGTATAAGTGCCAGGTGTGTGTCACAGGCCAGCGTCGCGGAACCGGCGTATGATGGAGCCGATTGTAGTTACACAGACCTGAATTTACTAGCCGTGTCTCCGTAACCACCGGTTCCTCAGATGTTCATGATACGGCTATACACTACGATTTAAATCGGTTTTGTGCGCTTACATAATCAGCGGAGCACTCGTACCTGACAGCACACCAGTTACGTTTGCCAGTATTATACCTCAGATATTGATCACCACTATTTACAAGCCAGTCTGTGTTAATTTCGGTAATATTCAACAAAAGTACGATGGACAATGCATAATTATACTCGGGGATTAGCACAGGACAGAGTCGTCTTGTCGTGAGGTGCGCGCCCGCAGACCTTCATCTGCTACATATATCCTCTGCGAGAAGCGCGGAGACGGGCTTACAATATAATCCGCGTCCGCGACTAAATGCTTCTTCGAAATATCGTCATATGGCACAGGGAGCCTGCAGAATAAACCAGAAACTGAAATCAGAGGGCCTTATCATATACCACACTGTTCCAACGACACATTTCATCGCTTGTTGAACAGCCGACCCTGTATACTTCCAAAAATGCGTCCGCCGTACGATCAGCTCTTCGTTGAAGTAGAAAAACAAAAGGAAAGTGAACGCGAGATTTATGTGTGGGATTACTAAAACGTTCATTGCTTGATTCCGCTCCGCATTTGTACACAGCGTCCCCCTCCTCGCCGCCCCCCCCCCCCACCGATTTCTCGCGAAATAGCAGTGCATTTCGCGTATAGTTGGTCTAGTGAAACCTACCTGACTTAAGTTTAGACAAACGTCTTTATCATGCCAGAAGCTGCACTGTTTTTTTTGTTTTTTTTTTTTTCATTTCCGTTACAGCTATTATGTTTCTCAATTCCGCATTGGCACAGCATTTATTTTTCTGTGGTTTCATTTCCTTGGTTCTTGCTATATGGCGTGTGTGGGCACATATTTAACGACGCACAGGCTTGGAATATACTTTACATTTTCGCATGGTTTATATTCTTATAAAAGGCATAAGTTATTGTCCGGGATTGGGTAATCACACCCCCGAAACATATTTTTCTGCGGCGTATATGTATAAGCGAAACAAAGCCGCATTCGTTGTCCACGCTGCAAAATGAAGCCAACCTCTCATTGTGCCAGTATCAGGTCTAAACGAGGCGTCAGTAGAATTCATTTGTGCCTGATGTTTTGGAGGTGACATGGGGGATATGTTGCTGCCGTTGCCGACGCCCGGAAAAGCGGCGACGAAGCGCGCAGAACCGCGTCCCCGGGTAGCTCTTGCAGGCGATCGCGTACTCTACGAAGACGCAGCTGCTTTTTAAGTGACCTAAACGTACTCTTTGCCTATAGTCGTCACCATAACAAGTTTTTTTAGGGCGCGGAAAGGCGAAAAGAAGTGAAACAGAACCAAAACACTGCACGAGCCCCTATCAGTCACGTAGCGCAAATCCCGTCAACGCCGCGGAGAAGCGGCGGCAGGCGGCGCAGCGATCGCAAAGCTCGAGGCGTATAGACCAGCAGGTAGCACACTGTACATCTTGCCACACTCTGTTGAAGGGACTCACTTTTTCCGCTCCTATGAGACTTACTAATTTATGTCTCACGGGTTTAAAAGCCCTCCTGCGCAAATATGAAATGCCTTACAAAGTCATGAAATGTTCTTAACCGCCTAGTTTGCCTATTTTAGGAATAGTGTATCACTCCCGTACTGAAATAAAAATTAAACACTCAAAACATTTTTATTCAGGCATTTGAAACTAGGTGGAGCTGGCTGTCCAGCCAGCGAGCGTTTAACACTTTCGTGAACGCGGAAAAATCGGTTGTTTTTGGATGTTTCAGGAAATATCTTTTTCTTGCCACCAAAAATAGTGGATGCTAAAGTGCAAGTTATGATATGATAGAAGAAGAATGAGGCTTTCCAACAGTAATATTTTCAAACAAAAAATTTATTACAAACTTTATCAAAAAAATTGCGAAAACAAAAAAAGTAACAAAAATAAAAAGAAATTGATGATAACCTCAGTGCTACTTTTCACAGGGTAGACATAAAAACAATTTGAAATATACCCTTCGAACATAACACTCTTACAGAATATTACTGCAAATATGAGCAGTGCAAGTACAAAAGTTATTTACATACAAAAGTACAAACACTGACATGTATACAATCAGTGTGTTTGTAAGCAGGCAGAAGGGATGTAGAAAAAAAAACAGAGTAAATAATGAATTTTTTTATATGCAGACATCAAGAGAGTGCTCACAGAATGAGAGACACCAACAACTGCAACCTGAGTAAGGAGGTGTAAGGAGAGACTCACCTGTCTCTGCTGGGCGTGAAGACTTTCTGGACACCAAAGTAGCAGGATGATCTCAACACAGCTCCAAAGTTCATGGGGTCCTGGACAGAGAATGGAGCGCTGTGGTGAGTGACCGAAGTGATACACGCTCGTCAGACCAGGGTTTATCACTCTCTATATCTCTCCTTCACGCCCACACGCACATGCAACACTTTAGCCAGCTTGGGTGAGAATTTTTCAATGGTGGCAAAATTGGCGAGCGCAACGTTCCAGGAGAGGAAATTCCATACTTGCCCAGCGCAGCTGTATTTCTGAAAGAAACATTCTCTCCCTGTTACAGAGCCTACTGATGACTTGCCAGGTAATCCAGAGCCCTCCACTACAGTACATGTCACTGGTCAGGTCTTTCATCAGCACGTTTAAAGGGACACTGAAGTGATATGTAAACATTGCGGGATTACTAGCGCAAATTGTAGTCCGGGGTCCCCAGGCCATGTTTCGACCACTCTAGGCGCGTTTACGCGATTTTAATTAGTAGAAAAACTAATTCGAAAACGCCGTCCTCCTCTCTTTACGCTCGCCCATTTTCTGTGGCGTTTTCGTGTGACGTCAGGAGGGGATGAGCTGGCAATTGGCTGCGCCACGGCTGCGCTACTGCACGGCTCCCCGGCCGACAGAGCCAGTCGGCCCAGCGTTTCGTCCGCCGGCCGCCGGCGGGTCGTCGCAATCAAGGAGGTTAAAAAAAATTGCTTGGTCGCAATTCGTTCGCTTAGTTGAAACGAAGCCAGGACACGTTTGTGAATGGAAGAATGTGCCTTTCTTTACTTGGTTTGTTTGCACACTGTATCTAGCTCCAAGTCAAGGTCGCTTCACACAAGCGCTGCACATGCGACGCTTCGCTGACTGGTACGACAGTAGGAAAATATAAGGCCTCTTGAAGGCGGGAGAAGAGTCAGCGAAGTCAATATAGGTACTAAGCAAATAAAATCAACTGATATTTTTACCGTACAGCGTAAAACTAGGGCGCGGGAAGCACGTTTTTGCGCTGGGCGAACAAGCACAGCGGTCAGCAGCACGACTACGCATCTGCGAACGCTTTTCCGTCTACGAAATGCAATTGCTAGACGTGAGCTACTGTGGAAACTCGGGCGACGCTTACTGCACGATCGCAGTACAACAAATAGTCACCTAAGCGGCTTGAAATGCCAAAACTAAATAAAAGTGTAAACCGGTTGTATAATATATACCCTATATTAGAAAGGCATTGGCGTCCCGCTCCGTGGCCTAGCGGTCTGAGGCGCTAGGAATTCACGGCAAATGTTTTGCGAGTCACGAGTTCGAATCCCCGCGGGTACGTGCTTTTTTTTTTTTTTTTGTAAGTTAACTTTTTTGTTTTCCGCCGATGTTTTCTATATTGAGTTCACCTTTTTTGGGGCCGCAACGTTCATGGCTCCACGAACTAGTTCACAAAACGCGCGCAGGCTGGCACTGGCGCGCTAGCGAGTTCTCGTTGGCGTGCTGTTGCCATAAGCACCGACTGCTTGCAGGCAGTGGGCACAAGCCAGAATGAACAGACCCTTGGCCTGGTGCGAACACGCTTTTTACGATACAGGCATGAGGGAGGCAAGCTCCAAATATGGGGGAAAAGCGCATGACATTTGGGCGTCTGCGGGTACGCGGAGGGCGTTCATGCACTGCGTAGGTCTCGGCTAGTGAATGCTACGACTACAAGCCGTCCTGGGAGGCTTATCTTGTGCATTTTACAGCCGACAACATGGCAGAAGCGCGGTACGATGATTACTGAGATATTGAGAATGCCCATCCAACAAAGCCATTGGTTATGTTTTACAGAACCAAAACCGAAACCGAAACTTGTGTGATTGCTAACCTTGGGCATCGTCCAATCACGGCGCCCCTCCTCTCAACGTCACAGCCTTAGTTGGTGCGGCCGCCGCAAACCGCGCATGGTAGTTTTTCTTCTTTCGCGCTTTGTAAAATAATTACCCATTTGTCAACCGGATAAACGATGAAAAGTGTGCTAAATTGAGCCAGTCTACGCAGTGCAAGCAAAAACGGGAGCTTGACAAATTCACTTCAGTGTCCCTTTAACACTAAATTTGAGGCTGAAGAAGCAGCACGTCTTTTTTGCACAACAACATCGAGTCTGTTAGCTGCTATTCTAAGCAAAATTTATTATTACCTTGACAATATTGCTCAAGACAGCGCCACAGTATGTACGCAATAACGTAGATGTGAAATTCAGAATACTAATGACAAAAGTAGCCAGAGGAACAGCCAAAATAATGATGGAAAGCATGACAACGTTGCCGCTAAGTATTATTTTGTTAATGGTGCGTTTATATTTCGTTGCCAGTGCTTAGTAGCGCAAGTCTATCTTATCCTGTACTAAGGGCAGAGCGCCTACTTGCTCTCACTGACAACAGGTTATACCCAGCTATCTTCTATGATAGAAAAATAATTATACTCGTCACATTAATTGACAGTGTTCTTGACCTGATCGCATGTTTTTGGGAGGACTGAGCTCTAGCACACATGCATGTTGAACTAATAATGCGATGGCATTTGATTTGCCCACCACCAATTTCAAATTTCAGGTGCTTTAAGTGCCAAAGCAGCTCCTGGGTTGTGTGGTGCGCCATAGTGGAGTGCTTTGGATTAATTTCAGACCCCATGGAGATTTTTCACACATGGTCAAATTCTGGAACACAGGCATTTTCACTTTTTACCTCCATCTAAAAAATGGCCGCCATGACTGGGATCGAATTTGCGTCCTTTCGCTTAGCAGCACAGAGCCTTAGCTACTGAGCCATCGCATTGCAATAGCTACCAACCATAAAATGTGCACATCTATTTGTTCGACTTCAGCCTTGCTTTCCGCTCTTTTGCCAATTTATTTAGTAGCCCTAGATCTCTCTATCAACCTTTACTTACTGCAGAAACTCTGCATCTTCTCTGCCTTTCTGAGAATATAAATACTCAACGAGTCGGCCCACAAATGGTTCAATGAGAAGGGAGGGGCAGAGAACTTGACTTGATGTGCAAGAAAAGAACACCATCACTTTACAGATCCTGCTATTAAACACTTGCGTTAAAAACCAAATTTAAAGACACGAGTTACAGTTTGACACTTCCCACGGCAAAGCTGCTCCTGCTCCCAGGCTAGATAACGAACTGACACGAAGGCCTTTACACTATTTCAGTGACGCGAAGTGTAGTTCCAATTATCAAAAATATCAAGACATCGGTGCTTCTTACAGTTTGCACCAACTGAAACAATGCAGACACTATGAGCCGAACCCGCAATTTTATGACCAAAGCCAGCAACAATGAGCAGATTACACAATCAAACAGGCTCCACACAGTGCCAAAACAATCAGTAACCATGGACAACATGTTTGCTAAAATGGCCATTTAATTCAGCTCTACATCCTTCTTGCACAACACTTATGTGGCCCATTCAACATGCATGGTGAAATCTAAGCCTGTCAATCACTCAACCGCTTACCTTGTGCTTCAGTTTACTACACGCCAGTGCAACATGCCATTGGTCACACTGGGAACAAGACAGATCCCAGGAAGGTTTGCTCGGTTGCAGAGCCACCAGTTTTGACAGCGAAGCAGTTTAGCGAATCGTAATTTTTCGTGTCCGCAGTTAAGAATACCAAGAAACTGCTGAGCATGTGCACATAAGCGCAGGCCTCGCAGCAACCGCCCAACCAAGAAAATGCCAAGCCCTTGTGTGTGCGTGCCGGCGTCCCTGGCGCAAGTTTGTCAAGCCCAGCATACCTACTTAGAGAAGATTGGCCGAGATTGGCAAAAAAAAAAAAAAGTGTTCACCCATAATTCTGGCAACCCTTGCTCGGCACGAGAAAGACTCCAGCATTCACCCTAATGGTGGAAAAACTTGGCTGGAACAAGAAAGATGCGTCATACGTGCGCCTCTCCAAGGTGATGCCGAATGATTATCACTTACAAAAAAATGAAGGAAGCTCACACTTATAGCAACAGTGATGGAGTGAATTTCGTTGCGGCAGAGAATAAGAAGCAAATCGGGTGCAATCGCGGACTTAAACCTTCGTGAAGGTTGCGTGTACAGCTTTGCTTTTTTTTTTTTTTTTTTTTCAGTTGGGTCCTTGTTCCCATGTCAATGCATTAATGGTGTTCCCCAGCCCCCCTCTTTCCCTCACCTGTATCCTGTCCATGTAAAGCCAGATGGGCTGGGCAGGGCTGGTGTCCAGTTCACTGAAATGAAGAACAACGTCACTAACTACACACTTCCCAGCATAAAGCAGACTGCAAAACAGTGCTGAGGCAAGTAATCTCTAGCAGAAGGGGTAGTTAACTAAAAATCACAAATATTTTGGCGCTTCAACGAAAATGCTCCCTTGCTTTCACTTATGGCTCACCCACATACAGATCTTCCGAAAACCATCAGTACCGCCAACCTGCATCCCATTTGTGGGCAAAAATACGATAGCTTGCTTCAAGCATCCAAAAGGCAAATCGTTGATTGCAAGTTGGAGGAAAAATTTGAGAAATACTGGTGACTGCCACGTCTTGGGAGCGGAAACGGTTGCTACGGTCCACGAGCCCACTAACCGCATGCGTTGAAACTGTCACACTGCACGTTTACCTGTTAAACACAACCTGAGCTACACACCGCACACCATATCAGATACGTAGTTAAAGGGGCCCCGTAGCACTTACCACCAACTATTCGGAATATAGCTTGGGGTAAAGTCTACTGTCCCAAAAATCTCCTCCCACAAGATTATAGAAATCCATTCAGTATCACCGAAGCTATAACAGATTTGAAATTGTGCATAATCGTTCCCTCTCAACTCGAGCTTAGACTACTACTTGGATGAAGGCTCCACGCTCCCTCCAGGAGAAAAACGTGGCTCATGGCATCGTCACTGGTGGCCTTCGATATATCACAGGCCAGGGACTTTTCTCTTTTTTTACGCAACGTGGACTAGTCTATTTCTCCTGCGATGTGGGACAAGGCCTGCTCACAAGTGTGCTCAGGCTTCCAGTGTTTTTGAAGCAATAGAGGCTTGTTGTCAAGTGCTCTGGTTGAAAGTAAAGTATTGAGTTTGTCAATCCACTCCGCCCACACTCAAAACACACAAAAAAAACTCCACGTACATGTTCAGGCATGGAAGAGGTTGGTGCACAGAGCCAACGACAACGGAATCGTCACAGGAAATGCGAGAAATAAACTGTGACGTTGACAAGCAACAGCCAGTCGGACAGCCTCCGCTGTAATGACGTAACTAAAGTGGTGTACAATGAGAGAAACCCGAGAGAGCGCGGCTGGTTTCCCCACATCTTTCACAGAGATTTGCGAGCGGACCGCTTCCCGTGCACGTCGCTCCGTTATTCCTGGCAGCGTAATCTAAACGTCGCACAGGTTTATTTGAACTGCTCGAAATATGTTGCAGGGTCCCTTCAACGACTTGTTCAGCCACCGCCAACATATATTCAACATAGACCAAAATTTTACAGACACAAGTGTTTTTATCCTTTCACCAATTTACGAAAAAGGCAGACTGAGTGGCGCAGGAGTGAAGTCCCCTGACACGCGGTGCTCAGTCGCAGAATGCCAGACCATTTAGGCCACCATTGTGGGTAAGGGTGCATTCGGTCACTTACTTTTGGCTTAGGCTGTCCAAGAGGGAATCCCCCAGGGGTACCGGTAACTGGGAAGCATCCAGGCAAACACCCTGCACGAAACAGGCGAGAAACGTTCAATTTGGTGAGCTATACCTATCACATTAAAGACAAAGTGAGCACACGTAGAAAGCCAGCCATCTTCAGCTCCAAATGAGTGCATACCATATTTACTCAAAATTAGGCCGGCCCGAACCTAAGCCAACACCTGAAATTCGAAAGTCAAAACATGGAGAAAAAAAAAATCTAAAGTTTAAGCCAACCAAAGTAGGCATGGACGATAGCCACAAAACTAAAACGACCTTTATTACAAACAAATCTGCTTGGGTGGTTCCCTTAACATTGTCGCTGACTTGGTCTTTTTTGCCGCTCTCCCCCTCATAGAGTGTGCAAGAAATATCCGCTGCTGTCAACTACACATGCGCTAGCAGCCAATCCTTCTGGGACATTATCCCGATCTTGTCTCGACACCTCCACCATCGCGGAACACTTCTTCCACCAATACAAGTTGCCACCTTGCCTGAAGGTTCAACGAGTTCTTGACTGCCAGCACAAGTTTTTGCCTGAAGGCTGCACTATAATGGAGCCACATTCAACGTTAGCACCAAGCAGGAAAATTGGTACACTCAAGCTGATACGGAATACTGAGTGAGCATGACCAATATGGTGGTCTGCCACTTGCCCATCGTTGACCACACCCCCCGACACTAGTGGCTGCAACACTAGTTTTCAGCAAAAGCCTCCTGATGACACTAATTGCGTGTCACATTTTAAGTTTGGATAGGTACTCTGTGCGTTTTATTATAAATCCTCAAATCTAAGCCGCCCGCTGACTTTTGTATCCACCTCTTTAAAAGAAAGTACCGCTTTGAGATCGAGCAAATACAATATGTACAGGGCACACGCTTAGCAGTCGAAGCTTTTCCCAAACTACCTGTGTAGTGGATTTTCATCTAAAAGCTTATCTTGTTTTGGTTTTGGATTTCTCAACCTCGAAAGGCAATACACCTCACAGAGACCATGCTAAGTCTATGTGCAAATGATACCAAGCCCCCTTCATAAAGCACCATAATCAACGACTGTAACCATCAATCGATCGGCATTTCAGGGACACCGTACAGGAGGTCACAATTCAAATGCAAATGTGTTGAAACAGACAAATTTACTGGATTTGAGTAAGCTTGGACAATATAGCAGCAGGAACTGCTTAGAGGGCTAATAAAGAATTCACGAACCCCAAAACTGTTTCATTCTCTGTAATGCTACAAAATATTGGTGATAATTTCCTGCCTTAAAATGTACAAAAGATAAAAAAACATTCCTGAAATATTACATAACGGCAAGTTAAAACAGTGGCACAGAGTCAGTAAGTGGGCAAGCATTCTCTCTTTTGATTTCCAGAATAGTATGTCTTTATAGTATGTAAAATGATGAAAAACTTCCCCACAAGCCAGTATTTGCTGGGCGCAACAGCCATATCTGCGAATATCACCTTCCTCTTTGCACCGATTCCCAACCTGTTCCAAATGTTGTCAAAAAGTTAACCTCAATATTTCATGGTACGTATAATTTGACTCTTAGCAAATCATACTTTTCAACTATTACTGATTATAGCCAACTGCCCGTACCTGATGTCATAGAGCTCCAAGAAACTGAAACAGACAATTTTACCATAACAGGTTACAACACATACCGTATTTACTCGCGTAATGCACCCACTTGCTCAATGAACCCTGCCCCCACCTTTCTTCTTGAATTTATATATTTATTTGGTCACTACTGCCAGAAGCTTTCTGGCTGCCAAGGCAGGAGTGTACGAAGCAGTGAAATAATGCATTTTGCAAACTGTGAGCACAGAAGAGGAACAAGGGATAAATTAGACATATAACACAAATATGCAGAATATTCAAGGGACAGTGACAAAAAAAAAAAGAAACAAATATTGCTGAATTCTGTAATGCGTGAGGGACAAGTTCGTAACAGTATGACTGGGCATGTAAAAGACAAAGTACACACTGGAAAAAAAGTGTACGACAGGCGTAGCACTAGTTGTAGCTCATGAGAAACAAAAAAAAGATACAATAAAGTCATGTATAGGCCATAACTGCTCCCATTGGCATCAACAAAAAAAAATACATGAACAGGGGAAATCCAGGCACAGAAAAAACCGCAGAGGCAACAGCCAACACGTCTAAATTCATATTATTGAATGATTCAACGACACTCAGATGTGCGAAACCAGAGTGCAGCAGTTGTCGGGTTTCAGATAAGACATGCAGATTGAATTCTGAGTTCAAGGATTAAAGCTTAGCGTCGCCAAAAAAAGAATCCAGGGATGACGCATTTACCACGTTGTACGAAAGTAAGTTCCAGTCCCTCATCGTCCATAAAATAAAGAGAAACGGTGGCGTTTGTTTTATTACGAGAAACCAGAATTGTCTTGTCATGCTTCCTTTGTGTCTCGCGCGCTGTGTAATATATATATGTACACAATCATGATAGTTTAGTCTAGTGTGCCCATTGACAATGTTGAGCAGGGTTTTGAGGCGGTGAGCTTTGCGGCGTGATTCAAGCGTTGGGAGCTTGGACCTGTTGCGTAATTCCGTGATGGAAACGTGCCTCCCATATGTGTGATAGATAAACCTTAGCGCTTTGTTCTGAATGCCCTCAATACAAGCGGTGTATTTTTTTGTGTGCGGGTCCCAGATGGTGTCAGCATATTCCAATAAAGGGCGTACCAGGTGTGCGTAGGCAACAAGTTTTGCCTTGCTATACTGCAGTGCTTTAATTGCTGTTTTACAAACCATAATCGTTGTGATGCCACCGAGACCATGTTGGTGATGTGGGCATTCCAAGATGCATTAGATGATATAAGGTTTAGGTATTTGCACTGAGTAACCTGTTTGATTTGGTTGTCATTTAGACATGCTGTAGCAAGTTCTTTTTACGGGTTATGGTCATTCGAATACATTTTGATTTGAACTGTTTACTTTCTAGTAACTTTGCATAAAAAATGCACTGAAAATACTTTTTTATCATGGCATGGTTGCTGATGCCGTAGACGATTGCAGCATCGAAAATCCTGAGGAGTACAACAGAGCCACTGCCGGTGTTGCCAAAGTGTGAAGCGAGCTGTCGGAATTTACAGATGCCATTGCAAGATCAACGGCCAATGAGTTTTTGTGTGTGGATGATGGTGTCACGACCGTGGGAGAGTTTGTAAGACTACATTGCCATCATTGTACCGAGCGCTAGCGAAAGCGGATGCAATGAGGGGATTGGTGCACTCGCACTAGCTCGGCATTACTTAACAAATGTGAAAGATTGTGGCCTCACCTGACAGCGGGGAGAAGTGCATACTGCCTAAGGCAGCAAAGTTGTTCAAGCAGATGATGAAGCCGACTATTTTGTGAGAAAGTAAGGCAGTTTTATCAATAAAGTGTTTTTATAAACGGTATGGGCTTTGATGACATCCAATTCTTTAGCATGCTTATATCAAATATCGAACTGATAGGGCTTTTTTTGCGAATTTGATATAACTGGGTTTGATTGTATCTGCATGCATCATAAGCCACAACGGCGACTATGAGGATGACGACAATACTGCTACAAATTCAGAAATTACGCAATGTTTCTGCACTTAGTAAAGATTACTAGATCAAACGCGCCCCCAGATAACTTTTAAATGAATAGACGTCAGCGATGCAGTCACACAAAATGATGTGCATAGACCAGAGCCGGCAAATCGGATGCCGCTGCATTCAGTCAGCACGTATTTTACTACAGCCCAGTCTTTTTTTAGAAACTTGCAATCAGATCAAGAATGCAGTCGAATGAACCAGAATAATCTCGATGATTGATGAGCAGATTACATTATTCCCCTATAAAATAACGTAGCTGGGTGCAGGTTGGCACTGCAAGAGTAGGGGAATGCACCGCTCCAGTGCAGGACAAGAAACCTAGAAACGCCTCCAGGCGTTTCACTCAACTTCCATTAATACAAAGTTTGTGGGGACCGCGAGACACTTCGAATGAACTGAACTTCGAACGCAACAGTCTCCCTTTCCGATTTCGTTCAGAATGTCAACTTTCGTTGCCAAGTCGAGCGTACAACACGGGTTGCCATGGTAGTTGAGACTTATTGCTAAAATCGAAGCCTGAAGCGTTCCCTGAACAAACTGCTCCCACAGCACTCTGCGCAACTAAGAAGGTTTGAGAACCTCAGAAGAGAGATGCATACACTGGCGTTAGTCTCAACTGACCTGCCGCCTTATGCTGTGGGCTGCCTCAGTTGTGATGACACTGACATCAGTACTGAGGCCGGTGCTGTTCTTGCGCTTGAAATTCTTGAATCTTGTCTAGAAATGGCGGTCGCCTTGGTGCTTTTATTTGAAATAAATTCCATTGAACTGATATAATTGGTTTCAGCTTCGAATTATCAAGCAATTTCTGCAATTAAATTGCATGTAAAATTGCAGGGACCACCTGACCACTTTTAATACGCACAAAATTCCTATGAACTCTTTCGTGAGCACGCCATAGGCCATCATTCAGGGGTGAACGATGATTTTCAAATCTCCTGCGAAAGCTAGAAACAGCACTTTGCGGACAACTAAAGCCATCTGGCATATTTATTGACAACTCATTTCTTCATATGATTATTGTTTGTTTCCATTTGGTGAACATAGACGGTGTCGGGAATAAAATTTGAACACAAGCTAGTGGCAAGTTCGGTGGAAATGGTGTCCTGTTTCACTGCACGCTCCGCAAAGACAGACAACTCTTGCAGGGACTTCGGCCGCCCTAGCAGTAGTGATAACTCCAGCAAGAATGTGGATTCGTCAGATTTTAGTTCTGCTAAAAACTGCTGTTATGTGTTTGAAAGAGCCATCTATAAGCTGCAATTTCATGCATAGCAATGCTAAATGTCTTGAGTACCTCAAGAGAAAAAAAAATGTTTTGTAGAAGCACTCAAAGTCAGCCATTTTTCCGTAGTCCCGAAAGAGTTGCGTGACTTCAGATTATCGAGATTCAACAATTTTATGGTAGTGAGAAACTGGTGCAATCTCCCCAACACGGCCAAAAAGTTCCAAAAAAGAAAAGTATCGTTTCAAGTGGACAGGTCACCTGGTGGTTGCTTCCTCCGCACAGGCGCTGAATCTGGTCAAGCGAGCACCCGTTCACGGTCAGTCCCTGCTCCTTGGCCAGGTCCAGTATCTGGAGCAGCAGTGGACTCTGCTCCAGCCTCGCAGTGTCCGACAGCTTGCTGCCATCGACGTGCAGCTCGTAGAAGATGCGCTTCCGCGACTTCAGAGCCAACAGGACTGGGTGGAGGCCAAACACAAGTTCGCCGCCCAGACTCTTTTTCAGCTTGGGCTTGGCACTCCAGGCGGGCTTCCAGGGGGGCCTGGTGACGGAAAGGCACCAAGACACGATCAGGTCGACTAATTAAAGTGTACACGTCATCAGTGAACACTGTAAGATGAAAGTCTTTCTAAAGGAGATCATCATCATCATCAGCCTACCTACGCCCACTGCAGGGCAAAAACCTCTCTCATAGATCTCCAATTATCCCGATCCTGTGCTGACTCCAACCAATTTATCCCCGCAAACTTCTTGATCTCACCTGCCCATCTAACTTTCTGCCGCCCCCTGCCACGCTTGCCTTCTCTAGGGATCCGCTCTGTTACCCTTAATGACTAACGGTTATCTTGCCTTCGCATTACATGCCCTGCCCACGTCCATTTCTTCTTCTTAATTTCTACTAAAGAAGTCGATGGTTGGACGGCATACCGTCTGGTCAGGTAGCATACTTCAAAACAAGAAACACAGGTCACTGACCAAGTCAAAAACAAATTGACGTTTCGGGAACGCCACTTTGGAAAAATGCAGACCTTTCTTTGAGCAGATTAGAATTCTCGGCAGAAGTGATAATACAGTGGCGAGGGAGCTCTTGGAAGCGTTTTATACTGAGCAGAATGGGGACAAGTGCGTCAGCGATACTTCTGTGTTTTTGCTTGCCAGCGAGTTTGAATTTTTGAAAACGTCAACTTGATCATGTTCTCTGGTTGATGGGTTCCATGTAGTGTACAGAAGTGCACGTGCGCATGCTCCTGATGATTCATGTATAAATATGAGACGATGCCTCAATAAATGTTAGTTGCAAGTGAGCGCTTGTCCCGTCGTCCTTCTTTACTGTCGTTGTCCAAGTCGCGCTCTATTTTTTCCAATCATAATGCACCAACTTGCCCAACAGATTTGCTTAATGTCTTCACACATGCGTAGAACGCGTTTTCGTTCATAATGTGTTTCTTTACTCAAATAAAAATCACTTGCTTGTCGGCTCCCTGTGCGTTTATTCGTCTTCTCTTGTGCCCTCGTTTTATGCGCAGTTTTTCCTTTTCGATGTGCACAAACTGGCCCAATTCTGTATTCTACTAAAGCATTAAACACAGAAAAAAAAAAGGCAAGTATAGTCACGGGGATGATGGCTGTATCTTGCAAGAACCTACGAGGCGGAGAAATCAGTGCAATCTTTATCTTCGCGGCTTTTAAAATCGGCCGCTATGCAGCTTGAAAAGGCCGCCGGTCGATGCTCCTGCGATCACCCTCATGTTGATCGTGACTGTACAACTGCTCTTATTCCATTCGTAAGCCTGTTTACCGAGGCCACCACCGCAACCTGTTTGTGGGCGCCACAGAATACGATGTATGCAGGCTCCAAAAAAAAAAAAAAAGCCTGTCCGTGCGAACGTAATCACATCACAACCCGGCATCATCGTTGTGAACCACTCTTAACGTGAAGGCAGAACCAAGAGTAAGATATAAGGCTTATTTTTCGCCAACACCGGCTCCACTGAGCATAGACGTGGTTATGAACTAGCATCAGCCTTTTTTTGTTTTGTTTGGGCGAGTTACTTAGCTTGACGTGCCCTCCCGAGAGAACACCTAGCGTCTAAACGCCGGAAGGCGAAAGGGACCGAAATTCGGCGAACCTGTAGTTCTTCATGGGGAGTTGTGGTCGTAGCTCACTCCTTGCGTGGATAGCCAGGACATCCCCGCTCACAGCCTCCCAGCCTTCGGGGTTAGGTAGCTTTGAATACCATGCGCTTGCCACAACCAGCCGAACATGCTGGCGGCACGATGCACCCAACAGGCCTTTTATTCCACACTGCACACACAGGAAAAAAAGAAAAAAAAAACGCGGGACAGTGGCAGATTAACGAATATTACACACGCTGTAATGCAACCGCTAAAGCAAACCCAAGGATGTTGGTTTCACTTAAGCGTTTTTGCTTAACCACCTTGAGCAAAACACAGCACCACCATAACCACGTGAGTTCAACACTGCGTTTCAGCAGTTTCATACACCGTCAACCACGAAGACTTTATAAACAATCCAGGGCCAGCTTACCGTAAGCGGACTAGCCATCGTAATGCGCACGTTTATACGCAGCCACGACCAACTACAGGCAAAAGACTAGAGATGTAAACACAAAGCACGCGTGGTTTCCATGCGCCTTTTTTCTGCTCAAGCTGCGCTCTGTGACGCCAAGCCAGAGCCAAGCCAGATCATTGCGCCAATCCGAAACTGCTCTAGGCGTGGGATAAAATTTCAATAGCAGTATCGCAGAAAGACTATTAATAACTTCTTGTTCTATAAATATTTGCTTGAATAAAACAATTATTAAGGCGCACATTCAGGTGGCTCCCCACATTAAGGCGTTTGGTTGCGCCGTCTGCAGCACGCAGTTCCGGTTTCACTTTCCTTCTGTTTTTTCCGTCTGCTATCGACCGGCGCGGTATGGAGGAACAGCTTCCCTCATACGGCGGCTTGTCTCGCGCGGTCCGATATAACATGGCGCATTGCGTAAACGTGTAGATAAGGCCCTTATCGAAGGGAAATTGCCTCGCTATCAAGAATGATTCCAGAAAAGCTATCGCTGGTGAACTTCAGTGTCTCGGGGAAGAATCAGACGGCGGCTATGTCCAGCGCCGTGCGCTCCACTCGCGATGAGATTATACTGGAGGACTTGGTAAGTCCCACAAGTCGTGCATTTTTGCTTACACCTGCGTGCGAGTGGACCTGTTGCAGTGACCTTACTTGCTTCACGTGTAAAGTGCAGTCGGTTGCTTAGGCGCAAACATTATTTGCCTGCTCGACCAGTTACCGTCGGTCCGACTGTCACGTACGTAAGATGAATCGGTATGAACAAATTAATGTATGAAGTGCGTTTAATAAAAGGCCCTAAGCCCTTCATTTTGACATCAGACTGTATATTTATATCCCGAAAATGTGTATTTCCAGCAATGCATCTGCGTTATGTACTGAAGCCGACGTTAAAGGGGATCGGTGTAAACTATCCTTACGGATACATGTGGCCTTATGGAGGTATTTAATAAAAACCCTAGGGTATCCACACTGATATCAGACGGTTCATATTTCCCTGTCAGGGCAGCTTTTGAGCAATGCACCCCTATATACAAATGAAGCCGACTTTAAATGGTCCCGGTGAATAGCGGAGTGGCTAGAAAGAGACCCTAGGAGCTTCGTACTTTGATGTTTCTGCTGGGCCTGGAAAACTGTTTTCCGAGCAATGCATTTGTGTATGCTGATTAGGCCGACTTTATAGGGGCTCTATGTATAGAAGACCGGTGGATGCTTCCACATTACTCGACAAATCCCCGTAGGAAGTTCCTGCGGTTTTCGTGCCTCTCCGTTAACGAAAACGAAGACAAAAAAAAAAATAGAGGCGGAGGGGTTGAATTGAAGGGGAGGGGGTGAATTGGTGCGAAAATGGAATTTGATTGATCATGTATTAGCGTTCTTCCTCAGTACCGTATGGATTTATTTCGCGATTTCTTTTCCAATGCTACGATATTTAGGGTGCCTGGGGGATCGGCATACCCGCAGCACCCAGTGGTTAATTTTCATACAAAACCCTATTTCGTCTTTACCGACAGCGTGTGCTATTTGTAGTTTGCGTCGTTAACTGTTTTGCACATTAGACTGGACGCAGATGCGTGGGGAATAATTTCTAAACGGCACTTTGTGCACCCGCAAAAAAAAAAAAAAAGAAAAAAAGACGCGACAAGATTGGAAGTAGCGCCCATTTATTTTACCGCTCCGGAGAAAAGCCGTAGCTGTCACGGCATTTGTGTAAGCAGGAAATTTTCATAAACAAGATTATTATTCTGGTAGGAGATGTGGGGAGGAGAGGGAGGCCACACCACCGACCTCGAATGCAAAGCTCCAACATCGGTTATTTTTATAGGATAAAAATTAATAAGAAGGAGATGAAGCTAGCTGCGGCAAAGAGAGAACGTCTGCAGTTTGTTGCGTCGCACTAGCTGTTCACAAGCGAACCAGCTAGGCCCTTCATTATTGAGCAATGCACTCCTTAATGCACTTATTATTGCACTTAATGCACTTAATGCCCTTCATTATTCAAGAATTACGTTTTAAAGTTATAAGTTATAAGGAACATCAACCGAACAAAATCTGCCATTCCACGATATATTTCGCTTCATGTCAAAGTTCGGCTTTTCTCATTTAAAGGATTATAGTGCGCTGGCCACTAGGCCGTATTGGAAATCGGTTCGTTTTCACTTGTCGCGCGTATTTAAATATTTCTCCCGGAAACTGCAAGTAAATGGCGGTTCATACAAGATTAAACCTTCACGATGTTATTAACGCCATTTCCGCTGCATTTTTCTCTCTCTGTCCGGATATCTTTACCTTCGCGCGCAGAACAAGAAGCTAATAATGAAAGGGCCAAGGTCCAGGACAGATACGTTTTTATCTCGTCTTGCCTACGTATTGTTAAACATGACATCGTATTGCAGCACACTAATTAAATTCGCCTCAATTTTGTGACGCTACAAATTTGCTTGTTTCATGCTATAATAGTCGTTGGGGTCCAGTTACATTCATACCTTTTTTTATGTAATCGATACTAGAAAGCTCTCGATCGCGCTGCTTGTGTTTATGTACAAACTAAATGTTCCCTATGTGTTTAAACCACTAAACCGGAATGAACTCGAATTAAAATCGCATAATCTTTTAACGCGTACCATGGCTTTTAACAGTACCTAACCTAAATTCAAATTTCACGCCTGCTTATGCGAACACTCCTAGCGCGGACTTGAAAAATAACATTATGTAGGCAAAACCCAGGCCTTGCGGCTCTCAAAGCTGGAATCAAACTCACCAGGCCACAACCCGTTTGGTGGAATAAGAGCAATTCATGGTTGTATTTTTGCTTTTTGATAAAATGTTTGCAATATTATAAAGTCTAGAAGGCGAAGAATGATTGATCGTGGTTGATATTATTGTCATGAACTCTAACCGATGGCTGTAAGAATAAAAGCTGCTGCTATAAAAAAATCTGGGAGTCATCATCATCATCATCATCATCATCATCATGATGATCAACAACAGAGTACTTAGGTCCAATGCAGGACGAACGCCTCTCACCCACCGCGGCGGCTCAGTGGCTAAAGCGTTGCACTGCTGAGCACGAGGTTGCGGGTTCGATTCCCGGCCACGGCGGCCGCTTTTCTGATGGAGGCGAAAAGCAAAAACGCCCGTGTGTACGAGATTTCGGCGCACGTTAAAGATCCCCAGGTGGTGAAAATTAATCCGGAGCCCTCCACTACTGCGCGCCTCATCGCCTGCGTTGCGTCGGCGCGTTAAACCCTACAATCAATCAATCAATCAATCAATCAATCAATCAATCAATCAATCAATCAATCAATCAATCAATAAATAAATCAATCAATCAATCCATCAAGCAATCAATCAATCAATCAATCAACGAACGCCTCTTCATTGACCTCCAACCGCGCCCTAAGCAGCTCGAGTCCATTCTTTACCCCGAAATCTTGTTATTTCGTCCCTCCATCGAGTTATTGGCTTCCCCTTCTTCTAGACCCATTTCTTGGTATACACTCTGTTACCCAAATTGTCCACCGGTCGTCGGTTCGTCTCGCCACGTGAGCAGCCCTGGTCCATTTCTTTTTCGTTATTTGAACCATGCATTGGGTTTGTTTGTCGGCTTGACGATGGCTTAGGTTCATGTACCCCGCACCTCTACCAGATGTCACGAAGCCAAAGACGACGCAGTTGTCTTCAAGGAAAACAAGTTTATTGGAGCGAACTTGTGCTCCCCTGACAACTCAAAGAATACACAGGCGGCGAAACAGCAATCAACAAAGTGACGTGCGAAGGCGTGCGCGACGATTCGAATGCCGCGGCATCTGCTCTGCGGGAATTTATCACTCGGCGCGAGGGTTTCTCGAATAGTCGAAGTGTCTCCTACTATCTCCTACCACGGTTCATCTCCTACCACGGAACTCGATTCCTGTCTCTAAGTGTTACTCCTATCATCATTCGTTCCATGACCAGTTGAGCCGGCCTAACTTTGCTTTCCATGCAGTTGTGTAGTAACGCGCCAAGTTTTAGCTCCGTATGTCATCACCGGCAGTATTCACTGGTTGTTGATTTTTCTTTTGAGTGATATGGGTAGCTTACTTTTCCTTATTTAGCAGTGTTTGCCGAATGCCCCCGAGCCAGTGCCGGATTAGGAAATTTTGGGGCCCGGGGCTACATATACCTCTTTGGGGCCCATTGAGTTAATCGTGGGCGCCCTAATAACAATTATGACGATAATGATGACTGGATTAGGAGGTTGAAATCTCCGAATACCACATGTTACGCTCAATGATCAGTGAAAAATTATACTTAATTTTAATGCTCTCCGGAAACAGATTTTTTATTTTTCTTCGTTATATTATTTAACGGTTATTACTTGATGTGCACGTCAGTATGGTTTATTTGCCACTCCATCACCAATTCACAATAATTGAAATGCCGCATTGGACCGCATGACAGGCCAAAGAACATGAGAGCACTTTCTTCGAAAGAAACAATTTAAGCCTTGTTAGAAGACATAAAACTCAAGAAAACACATGTGTAGTCACAGCCTTTGAACATCGAAATAGCCACAAGAATCATGTGCATTGACTTCGCTTCTAAATAAACCTTTACATTCAATACATTTACCAAAAGCAGTCACGTCTGGCTCAATCACTTGTGACAAAATGGGAACAAAGAACGACTTCCTTCACACTGTACAGTGGTAGAAAAATGAGACAATCTAGCACTAAGATAAAACATGAACAAGTAGAAAATTTAATACGGCCCATTATAGCTTTTTGCACTCGCAAATTCACATATTTGTTCATCAAAAGAAATATCTTTCAGCAGTTGCCTTGCGATCGGCATGATGGCTAAAGACATCAATTCTTCTTGCAGATAGTATAGCGTAAGCAGTTTTTAATTAAAAGCAGTTTTCAAAAAGCAGTGTTCGGTCTCACAGTTTGTTACGAAAATAGACTCCCTTAGAGCAATAGAAACTGTACGATAAACACATTTTTCTTGCTGTAACATTTTGAGCCGACCACCCGCACTTCCGTCTTGGAAACTGCAATTCTCAAGGCAGTGAAAAAAAATCGTAGAAATCGCACTGATGCATTTCCAAAACCAACTACATTGACTGACAAGGTTGTGATTGCTATGAACGTCTTTGTCAAGCGCTATACTTTGTAACTGCTGCCAAAAACTGTGTACGCAGATTTTCGAGCCAGTAAGTCTGTGCTCAAGTTGTCCATTATTACATTGAATGTCCCTTGGGTTTAAAAAGTACCGAACGTTCTGCGGAAATAAGTCAATATATACTCGCGCCTGAACCCTTCTTTGCGCCGAAACATCCATTAACAGAAACGTCCGGGTAACAAAAAGACTGAACCGAAACGCCCTCAACCGAAAAGACCGTAGCAGGGCTTGGGGCTTCTTTTAGCGGGTTCGTTGACACCGTCAAGCTGTGTACAAAGCTTTAAACAGCGAAGCTGTTTAGCAATTCGTAGATTCCGGTGTTTCAACAAAGTCAGTCTAACAGTGTAAAGAAAAGAAGTCACCGGCCCCGTCAGGATTCGGACCTGTGTCTGATAGATCAACGGAGTTAGTCATCGTATCCACTCGGCTATGGCCGCGAATTACTTACCGGAGATTCAAACGGCTTACTCCCTAGGTCCTGGCTTTGGGGCGAGGAATTACGCCACCTGCTTTGATAGAAATAGAAAACCGGATAAGGTACACGTTGCTCCTTCGAAAGCCTAATCTAAGATCTCGTGTTCCGTTCGTTCGTTTAAGTCCGATCGTGGACTTAAACCGTTGTGATGGTTGTGAAGGTTGCGTTCAGCCTTGCTATTTTCAAGTCTTACACATTAGTGTGAGCTTCCTTCATATTTTTTAGTCCGGGAATCTTTCTGAGAAACGTATGAGCAAAATAAAGAAATTACATTGAAATGAACGCCGGTGCTCTCTTCCATGAGGTTCGGGGCTGCGCCGGCTCGTCCCTACACCTACACGTCACGGAGTAGTCAGCATCTGTGTGGAGTTGAGGTTGAGGCCCCGGCCGTCGGATTTCTATACGATAACCGGGATCACAACCGAGCCCCTCAACAAAACAGGCTCATCGACATTTCTTTTTTTAAATAGTCGAGCGGGGCGCGGATGCAGGGGGCCCCTGGAAGCCGTGGGGCCCGGGGCTGCAGCCCCCGTAGCCCCCACCTTAATCCGGCCCTGCCCCGAGCCAATACCTATTCTGCACCGGAGCTCTTCCTCGTGGTTTGGCCGGTCCGCGCTGACAACTTGTTCGAGGCAGTTATTTTCTGCGACTTGTTCTAGCGTTGCGTTTCCTAAGCTGAAGACGGCTCTTTCGGCATGTTTATTTATCCTTACTTTGGATTTATTCATGTTCTCTCGTGGTCCGACGGTCAAGCTTTCTGATTGCAGATGCTCAAGCATTTTTTTCAGATGCTCCGCTGCCTCGCTGAGCAATACTATGTCGTCTGCAAACCTCAAATGACTCAAGGTTTCTCCGTGTATCCTTGGTCCTGTGTTTCCCCAGTCAATCTTCCTGAATGACCCCTCCAGACATGCGGTGAACAGTTCTGGCGAGATGGTATCTCCCTATCTTACTCCCTTTCGGATCGGGAACTTCTCGCTTTTATTGTGAAGGATTATCCCACCCGCGCATCCCTTATACGTATATGTCGTCTAGGAGTCTTACGTATATCTCCTCTATTCCCTTGTCTTTCAATGCTTCAAGCACAGCTGCGGCATTTCCTGAATCAAACGCTTTTTCATAGCTTATAAATGTCATGTAAAGGGGTTAGTGTACACTGCGGATTTTGTAGCGTGAGCTACACTGGGCGAGGTTGAGCAGTTTCACGTGGCTCCTGGAGAGCCATGCTACGCTTGCGCGAGGAGCAGAAACGTCGTACGGCGCACAGAACGTTGCTCACTGCCCGCGTCTCTCACATACCCCACGCGCCCAGCGTCTTCGCCGACCTCCGTTCCGCACGTGGCGGCTCGGTCCACTTGATGATCATGCGAGAGCTGGCCGGGTGTACAACCGATGGCTCGTGCGTTGCAGCAACACCTGCGTGCGCCTGTGGAATCAGCTTAGCTCTGGGGGCGATTGGTGAGGCTGCTGCACCGGAGCCGCTTGATAAATATACATGTGTCACATAATGCATGTACCGTGTGTGTGTCATTGAAGCAGCAGTAAGCATGATAATCAAGCTAATCTTAGACAACCAGGAAAGCTAAGAATAACCAGCTGAACCTTAGCTCACGCTGCGTACATGCTGGCATAGCCGAGCTAAGCCACTGCTAATTTTTTCCATTACTTGATTGACGACATGGATGTGGTCCATTGTTGAGTACCCCTTCCTAAATCCAGCCAGCTTTTTGGGTTTTTGGGAATCCAGGCTGTCTCTTCGGTAAACAGTTTGTACAAAACTGAGAGTAGACTCATGGTTCTGTAATTTTTAAGGTCTGTGATATCTCCTTTCTTGTGAATCAGAATTACGTTGGTGAGTTTAGAGGCTATGGGCACTTTTAGAGTCCTTAAGCATTGTGAAAATAGTGCAGCAAGCTTCTCCAGTACAATAACTTCCCTTCCTTTACAAGATCTACGGCCATGCCGTCGTCAACTGCAGCTTTTCCTATTTCATGTCTTTGTGAGCGTTTTGAACTTCCTCTTTAGTTACTGCATGGTGGGACATCGCAAGCTAAGCTTGTTCCTTCAGTGGTTTCCCTTTGTCTATCGTCGCTGGCGTAAAGTCCGGCGTAGAATCGTTCGTCTAATTTCTTTATCTCTTCCATGTTGTGCGTAATTCTGCACTGCTCGTCTTTGAGTGCGTCCATTCTGTCTTTGCCGCTAGCTAGCTTCCTCTTTGTTGCTTTTTGGCTTCCGCCTATTTCCAGCGTTTCCTCGATCACTGCCATGTTGTACGCACGAATGCCGTTTCTTTTGCTACTGAGCACGAGGATGCGGGTTCGATTCCCGGCCGCGGCGGCCGCTTTTCTGATGGAGGCGAAAAGCAAAAACGTCTATGTCTACGAGATTTCGGCGCACGTGAAACAACCCCAGGTGGACAAAATTAATTGATTGATTGATTGATTGATTGATTGATTGTAGGGTTTAACGTGCCGACGCAACGCAGGCGATGAGGCGCGTCGTAGTGGAGGGCTCCGGATTAATTTTGACCACCTGGGGATCTTTAACGTGCGCCGAAATCTCGTACACGACAAAATTAATCCCGAGCCCTCCACTACTGCGCGCCTCGTCGCCTGCGTTGCGTCAGCGCGTTAAACCCTACAATCAATCAATAAATAAATAAATCAATCAATGAACTAATCAATCAACCAATATTTTACTTCTATAGATCAGTTTCGACAGTTCTGCTAACTAATTCTGGACCTCCGTAATCGAAACTTCTATGTTCTTACGTTTCTTAATTAGTTCCTCCGTTTTCTGAGTTTGTTTTTCTGTTTGTTTCTTACATACTGTTTCTCCCACAGCTGGTGCTGATCCTGGGATCGCCGTTGTTAGGTTGTCATTTAGCCCGTCTACATTATCGTCGTAGAACGGCGTAAAAAAAGCAAAGAAAAAAAATGCTCCAAGCCCGCATCTGCGAGAGTTTATTTGCAGGTCGTTCTGCAACGACGCACTGCTTTGAGTGCAATTAAATTGAGAAAAACTCTGGTTACGTTAGATCAGATAAGATTAGGTTATGTTAGGGTAGGTTCAGGCTATTCCTAGATTGGTCTTCGCCGTCGGGTTCAAACAGCCTTTTTAGGCAGGTGATGCTCTCCACATTTACTGGTCAAGGACAGTTGGCTGCGAAACAGATTTGGACTCTTAGCGGAAATTAAAGGCAGCTATTCGCCGACTGGGGATGTCCCAGACCTCACTGCAACTTTTTCTGGCCGACCGGTACCCGCTGCCAAGTCCGTTGGCGTGCTGGAATTGGAAATTTACGCGTCTGGTTCAGCTGTGACGTACGTGGCTCCGACATGCCCGCCAATAAGCAGGCCGGACGCTCCACCTGATCCGATGCCTCTCACAGAAGTCTGTTGGCTGCTGCTCGCCTGCATTATGGGGCACAATTCCAGCGCTGACTCAGGTGGAGTTGAATTGAAACAATCTCATCAGGTGACCGACAACCGCCCTCTGACTTGACTCCATATTCTGTCGTCCGGAAGCAAACACACGCTCTTTGTTGGCATGGCATATGTCTGGGACCCAGCCCTGGGTGGCAGGGGTCTTTGTTGACGCTGGGGCCCACGAAAGCGTTTGGACTCCAGTGGTCCAATTGCCTGCCTACCCAGGTCCCACTGAAACTTGTTTTTATCAGACACTGCGCATTCTGCCATCTTTGCTAACGGGGCTCACGACAGTCCGGGAGGGACTAAAGGCGCTAGCGCCAATTCTCCAATCAATCCCCCGAGGTTGCATGAAATGGAGGGGATAATACGGCGGAAATACGGCACTGACCCCTTTTCGCTAACAACTTCACTGCTTCGACAGACATCCACACATTCATGGAAACACCCCTGCTTTATATACGTTGTAACACACTCATCCCCACACCTATTGCGGCAGACAGTGCCTGCCATGTCATTAGTGTTCCGCAGCCACTCTGGTTTCCCAACAAAAAAAAAAAAAGATCTTTTTCACCCCGCACGGGCTGTCACCTCACCGCCCTCCCCCCCCCCCCCCCCTTCACCCCCCTCCCCGGTGGACTCGCCAGCTGGAAGGAGGTCTTGCTGCGGAAACCTGACGTTGGGGTGACCCTCTCCCGTGCTATGACCCGGGCGTGTCCCATTCAGAGACAACTGTGCCTTCTGCATACGGTTCCTACCGAGGAAGCTGGTACAACTAGCATCAAAGAGTTCAGGATGCAATATCAGATGATAGCCAGCGTGCGTGCGTGTGTTTCGTCTGTTCCCGTATGTGTGCGAGAAGGAGGAGGAGGAGGTGATGGGTCTGTCGCCTTCACCATCGCGCTTCTCTGCTTGAACTATATGCCCTTGATAAACCCTGTACCCTAGAGTCACTAAATAAGGTTTTACTGTACCCTCACAAGGAAAGCTGAAACATGCGTTTGTGGCGATCAGCAAGTTTGATCGAAAACTACCCGCCACGAATTCGGGGGAAGCTTGTCTCGCGATACTCTGCACGCGGTCGCGGGTTGTATTTCAAACCCATAGCTGGGCGGTTATTTTAACACGAAAGTGTTTTATTCACCAAGATTTCACCAAGATTTCACTGACGTCATATCCGTCACGGAAGTGACGCCAGTACAACGAAGCAAGCGACCTGTAAAGGGTGCGCCCCTGCACACAGCGTCTTATTGCGGGGAAGCAACCTTTAGTACTAAAGTGTGCGTTATACTTAGGGTTGTTCGTTTTCGGATTTTATATTTTAACACAGAAGTGTTTTATGCCGGGACACACCAAGATTTCGCTGACGTCATATCCGACACAGAACTGACGCCAGTAGGCCTTTGCCGAAGAGACCCGCCAGCAGGAAGCCGCTCGCCAAGCACACCCACAAGACAACCGCTGACCCACAAATCATGCTCGGCTGCAGATTTCGCTGCGCATTTCACCTTCGTGTTTTACCGATTTCTATGACAGAGGAATTAGCCACAGTTATTTACGATGGCGGGGGAAAACCGGAATTGTCATATCCGTACGAAATTCCGGCCCATATCGGAGATCATGAAAGGTACTAGTCTAGTATCAGTCCACGATGAATGATCTTTCTGAACGCACGTTGTTCCTTACAAGCTCCAGGAGAACTATCCATGGCCACGTCAGTCAGCTCCGTTGCGAATGTAACCAAGTTGGCGTACACGCAGCGACTGCAGAGCGTGCAGGCCACCACATCGTCCTTCAATTGGCTGCCACGTCACTCTGGAATAGAAAGCAATATTTGATCAGATGCAGCCGCCAGCGCAGGTCACTTTCTACGCTACGCGACCCCGCTGCGTTTCACTCCAGAAGACAGCAATGCCCTTATCTCTGTAACAGAATGCACCGACAACTCTGGTCGGAGTGGCAGAACTCTCACCGCAGATACCCACCTCTGCGTGCCATTGACCTACTATCGCGAATTCCGCTTTTCACGCTGCCTCTGCCAAAGGCCTGAATCAGTGCTGCAGCGTCTGCACCTTGCTCAGCGTATACTTCAAAGCAGGGTAGGAGGATTCCCCACGGTACCCGGCGTGTGCGGTGCAGAGATATGCCCTCGACTATCTGCTGCGCCAGCGACGCAGCTAGCTCACTCCAGTAAAAATGACCGAAATCAAGTGGTCCGTGTGCGGGGCGGACACGCCTAGAGATTCAACCCCTCCGCCCACTGGTTTATTCCCTCCTCCTCCTCCTCCTCCTCCTCCTCCTCCTCCTCCTCCTCATCCTCCTCCTCCTCACCTTTCCGCACGAGGTGTTCGACCTCTCCCTACTAAATAAATTCATTAATTCCTCCATTAATTCTCTTGTACGATGTGGAGGCACGCAGCTTCGACTGCGTCACTTTCTGAGACTGTGGGCCAACAGTGACGACTCATCTTCAGTGACTAAAATTTCGAGGCGTTTCCTGTGGGACTCCGGACTATTAAAAAAATCCATATGTATAAAAAGTTCGAGTTACTTTACATATGTACTCGTTCCGTTGTAATGTCGAAACTTAAAGGCGAAGCTCTTTATGGCTGAAGTTTTGTACACTTTTGTTTTGCGAAGCAACAACAACAACAACAACAACAAAAAAAAAAGCCGGGCGGCAAAGCCAACTTTATCACGAATGCCCAGCAGAAGACAGATGTAATTATTGTTTTACCAGAGCTGTCCCAAATACAATCTTACATATGACGTTTGGATGCTAAGATGACTCTATCATTACCCCGCTTTTCATTTATTTTCCTAATTAGTTGGAAGTGAAGTTGTAAACGTTACCTCTCCATCTGTCTTCCTCAGCAAGCTGGAAATGACACTTTCCTATTGGCCGGCCTCAATGGGCCAGGGCAGACTTTGTAACCTTGCTCCACTCAGCGTAGAAAGAAGAAACAACAAATGAAACCCTGCGTTCTGCGGCTTTTAATTTGGCATCAATGCTTTCGCATGCACGATCCATGAGAAGGGCTTAGGTGTCCTAAGAGTTTATTGATCAGCATTTGCATACGTGTGTGCGAGCAAAAAGACGAGCACGAGCATACTCACGAGGAACGAATTCGAATTATGGTTTGCTAAACGACATTATGCGGTATTAAACGACATAATTCGAAATCGTTCTCCGAATTCTTTCCTCGCGCCGAAGCTACCCCTGTCTGGGCTATGAGGCGTGCCCTGTGGAAGGCTCCGCATTAATTTGGACCCCCTGGGCATCTTTAACGTGCTCCGAAATCTCGAACACACGGGAGTTTTCGCTTTTAAGTGCAATGCACTTCTTAAGCGACCCTGAACCTGCGTCCACCGGCGATGTCCGCGCACGTGGAGATGGGCGCGCGCAGCCTGGCCGCTGACATGGCACATACCCACGTGGGGGATTGGCCAGGAATCTCCTCGTCTTCCTTGGCAACGGGGGGAGATGGGCGCGCGCTGCCTGGCCGCTGACATGGCACATACCCACGTGGGGGATTGGCCAAGAATCGGGCGTGAGAAGGGCTAATGCACCTGCTTAAAGGAGTACTGACACGAAATTTCAAAGCTGAGATCCGCTCTAGCAATCAAGTACAACGACAACACAAATAGGTGTCTGTGAATAAATGCATCTTTCTTTCTTTGTAGTTGTGTGTGTGTGTGTGATCTCGCATGGTTTCAAGCACGAACAAAGCTCAGCCCACAGGAGATGACCTGCTGTATATAGGTGACACTGAGATACAAATGAAACGAGGGCACGTACGGCTACTCGGCCTCCCGCTAGCCAGCTGTAACAGCCCCAAGATATGGATCGCAGAGCTGAGACGAAAATGGAAGCCAATGCTGAAATTGATAGAACGCCTCTCCAACAAACACGGAGGGGCGAATCAAAAAGCCTGCCTAACGATGGCACGTGCGGTCGCAATTGGCACTCTAGCTTACGGAGCCCCTGTCTATGAGTTGAATAAGACCAACACCAAACACATTCAGGTGCTCCACAGGGCCACATTGCGTACCATAACGGGCCTCCCAATACACACAAAAAAGGCAGCCCTTGAGCAGGCAGTGGCACTTCCTCCCATCGTTACTGTGATGAAAGAAACAAAAGACCAAGCAGACCGCAAACGAGGTCTCACCCGCCAAGGATTGCTCCTCACGGCATGGGACGAACAAAAACCCGCACCACCAATTGAGCTACCCATCCCCCTTGCACCCTGGTCGATATCAAACAACATCGAAAGCCACCTCAGCAAGCCAATCCCACGGGCTCTTCCAGCAACCCGATCTCAACGTATTCACTACCTGATGGCGTCTAAACTGCCAAATGAAATTGATATCTTCACGGATGCAAGCGTGACTCCCACACATATCGGTGCAGCATGGACATGCCCCGAAAATTCATCTTTTAACGGGCAGATATCTTTCAACCAAAACGATGGAACCGCATTAGAAGGAGAACTACACGCCATAAACAGCGCGATTAACCACATCTGCTACGAAATCGACTTTAAACCACCGCACAACGTGCGCATTTTGACAGATTCATTCGCAGCAATCCGAGAACTACGAAAACCCCTTTCACTCAACCCACTTGTTAACTCCATATTACTGCTTAAGGAACTACTAAAGAGCCAGAAAGTGAACATCCGAATCGACTGGACACCGGGTCATGAAGAGGCCAGCCCAGGAAACCAGGCCGCTCACGCAGCGGCGCAGGAGAGTCTTAACGTTACCCCTCCGCTGGTTTATACCCCGGCTACTTCACCTGCCCTACTCATCCAGCGACTCAAGAGGCGCAAGAAATGTCAGTACGAACAAGTGACACCATCTGGTTACCTTGCTAACATGCCCTCATTAACAAGAGCCGAAGAAGTATTCATCAACAAGATTTGCGCCAATGCAGCTTACACCCCACATATCATTCAGAAGTGGACAAAGGGCCCCACAACACCCTCACCCCCACATTGTCCCTACTGTAACACGAACACCAAAGCAGACCTTCACCACTTAGTATGTGTATGCCCATTCTTCGATGCACATCGTTCAGACAACATTCGACACATTGATCTAAACACCATACACCAAGAAGCACATACCGCACTAGATAAGTCTTTATTACACGAAATAGGCAAATTTGCAACCAAAAGTGGTCTGTCGCGAGTAGTCTGACGAAGGACGACCCCGGCGAAGCCTCCGAACAGTCAGTGAATAGAAGAAAAAGTGCTTGGAACTGAAGAAACCTGTGTAATCCCCTCCTTCATATCCCATTTTCCCCACCAAGTGGCTTTAGCCCTCCCTTCCCCAAATAAAAGCTTTACTACTACTACTCTTTCGCGAACATTACCGAACCGCGCAAATTCAACTCGTGCATTCGCACTTTCACATTCTTCCCCTCGGGGAAATGCGGGGAATTTTTTAGCCTCCACCAGAAAAGCGGCGGCGACGGCAGGGAATCGAACCCGCGTCCTTGGGTTTGATCCCGGTGTCTAGGTCAGCAGCACAACGCCTTCGCCGCCGAGGCAAGGAGCGAGTAAGGCAATAAGAGATTACGTAAGTAACACGCCAGGCACCAAGTCGGAAAGTATGAATTAGCGCCTACTAGCCTTACTTTACTTACGAGACCTGGATAGTCCACGGACAGTCAAGGAACCACCCAGGGGGAAGCACCATTCTCACAAAGGCGACAAATTTCGAGCGTCCTGCCGCATTCCGATTACTTTTTTCACACTTTCCTGGAAATACCTCGGAAGAAATACGGCATTTGCCGACACAGAACGGAACACTTTGTGATACGCTAGCCAGAGCCGCTGTACTATACGACCAGGGCTCATTCCGTGCATTTTCTTGTGCGTGAGTACAAACGCTTTGTGGCGAAGCCAACTTTATCGCGAATGCTCAGTAGAAAACGGTTCTCGTTTTATTTATTTATTTGCACAATACTGCGGACCTTGAGTGGTCCAAGCAGAAGAGGGACGTACACACCCACAAGACATGCGTACGGATACAAGATCAATACATGAACGCGTAGATACATAATCAATAGGTGAGAAAGCAATCATTATACATTGGATGACAGCAACGGTGAACATTCCGGCAAAACGTTCCAATCGGGAACAGCACTGGGGAAAAATGAATTTTTGTATCGGTCAGAACGGGAAAAGAACGGCTTAATACATCGACTATGTTTGTGACGAGACATTCTACCAGGGTTGTTAGTTACGTAATCTCGTGATTGGAGAGTGTAAACCGGAGAGCCCCACTGATTCGAAGATGGCCGTTCAAAACTTCATTCGCGGTAGCATTTCGGCTACGGCACTCAACATTATCCTCCGAAATCCCCCTACTCAGCCAGTCGACATCGTCTGGACCCCGGCCCACACTGCGGTGGGAGGCAACGAGGCGGCCCACAAAGCAGCATGAGAACTCACCAGCCGTGCTGGGCTCGCTCCTGCTCCCTACCACGCGGTGCTCGGTCGGCCCGCGATCGACTGCTCTCGTACCAAGAGGTCACGGAGCATCACCGCCTATCCCGCCGCCGCTATCCCCCAGCCCACACATCCCTCACCACCGCTCAGACTCCCTGACCAGTCGATCCATCCTCCACAAGATCTATCCCTCCGAGTTCCCTTCACCCAACTGTCCCCTCTGTGACTCCCTGGACGCACTAAGCCACGGCATGTGGGCCAGTCCTCTGGACCCTTTTCCCCCCATCTCCAGCGCCGAGCAGTGGGAGGACGCGCTGGGCAGTTCACAACCGGGGGTGCAGCTACTTCTGGTTGACCGAGCCGCCACCGTCGACACCAGTCTTCGACCGGCAGCCACCACGCGTTTCTAGCCAACTTGCTTGGGAAATGAAGTGATTTCTCTTTCTCTCTCTCACGCGCGCGCGCTCGGCAATTTCTTGGTATTTTTGTCTGCGGACACAAAATATTACGATTTGCTAAGCAGCTTCCCTGCTAATAAAAAGAGTATTCCGAGCAAGCCAGTAGAGGGTGGTGGATGCGTATATACATAAAGTGGCAGGCTGGAACCTATCTGGGAATGGAATGTCGCCGCAAAAAATTCTCATGCTTGGAAGAAGATCCAGAAAAAGAAACATGTTTGAGCGAGTTTTTGAGTAATGCGCGCAAAGCAGCAGCATTTGGCGTCGGTACGTGATCGAAGCACTGGACGTTCTATTCGGTACGTTCTATAAAAGCATTTCCGATACCACGAAGGTCTGGAAAAAGTGCTGCGGAAACCTTTAAGGCCTAATTTTGTCACGAACTCTCAGTGGGCAGCAAAAGCGCGTCAATACACGAGGGGTGCCCAGTGATGCACGCGACCCGCTCGCGTATGTTTCCAAAACGCTTCGCTGCACAGAGCACCCACGTGACATGTGTGATGTCACTGCGCGCGCTCTTCTTTTGAGCGTCTGCGAATACGAGACCACTCTTCGGGCTCTGTGGCTTCGATGTAGAGTACTGAGTACTGGCGCTCACCCCTTGGGTTCGAGCCCCTGCAGGTCTGCTTCTTAGTTCTTTTTTCCATTGCCTAATTTTTTTTTTTCAAATTTCATTTTCCTTTCTAAACTCGAATATAGGAGTTGTTTTTGTTATTAATGGCGATTTGGTATGTCTTAGGTAGCTATAGGTTTGCGGCGCAGCCAATGACCCCGTTGAATTACCGATCTCTATCGCGTGAACAGACATGTCACGTGGGTGCTCTGTGCAGCGAAGCGTTTGGAAATACGCGACCCGATTCGCTCCGATAAGCAGAAACTCACGCTCCAATAAGATTATGTGTTCTGGCGCTGCTCGACAAAATGCTCGACTCATGACTCACTCTTACGTGCAAGTGAAACGGAAAAAAAAGTGCACAGTTGGGAGCTCTTCCTTTATTTTCATTATCATGCTGCCTTGTTCGTCCATTCACTCATTTGACTTTTTTTTTTCATTTTCTCTGGTCAGACATTCTGTACCGTCTCTAGAAAAGGGAAGTCCTTAATGCGAAAGTAGTAATTGGCCCAACTGAGTGAAAAAGCCGGCGCACCCGCCGCGGTGGTTCAGTGGCTAAAGCGTTGGGCTGCTGCGAGCCCAAGGACGCGGGTTCTATTCTCGGGAGCGGCAACCGCTTTCAAGATGGAGGCGAAAAGCAAAAAACACCCCTGTGTCGGAATTTCGGCGCACTTTGTTCAAAACCTGAAGTTGGTCGAAATTGAATATTCCGTAGCCCTCCTCTACACGGCGCGCCTTATAGCCCATGTGTAGCTTCGAAGCGTTGAAATCTGTCGCGCACAGCTTGCAAGCACGTACGACCCTCTCAGCGTGCACAATTTGGCATCAGCGCGGGACCACATGACCGTGACGGTACACGGCCGCGCTGGCGTCACTGCGCGCATGGAAGTGACCGCTCGCGCCACTGCAGTGACGGTGCCGACGCGGTCGAGTGCCCCGCTCGGATACTCCCGTTCTCGGCCGGTTTTGAATACGTTTAAAAGAACCAACACTGACGTGATATTTGCTGCAAGATGAAAGGGGTGGATTAGGACGACACGGCAGAGAGCGAGCAAATGGTAAAAATTATATCTCTTCCCGTACTGATGATGATGATGATGATGATGATTTCTACTGGTTTCCCCTTTGTATCGGGGTGATGACATGTCAGCTTATTAAAAAGGACTAATATACCTATGTTATACACTCTTGGTTTAATACTAGCGCTGCTTAGGGCAGGCACAAAAAGCTTATTAGGCACAAAATACTTTTTTTTCCGTTACAGGCGGTAACTGTCTTAGGCAATATTCCCCTCTCTGCTTTTCGTCCACCAGCATTCTAATCTTCTTTTTGTCCCCTCGACAGCCTTGAAGTTAACTTCCTCTGTGATACCCTTAAATACTAGCGCTTCTGGAAGCCGAATATTTCCTTCATGTAGATTTGGATGGATACCCTCACCTTCTAACACTATGTGCCGCATAGTTTCTGTTTCTTTTCCGCAGACCACACATGCCCCATCATTTTGTGAATACTTCCCCACAAAACTCTTAGTTCGCAGGCAACCTGCTCTAGCCTCAAAAAGCAAAGCGCTGCCCTGTGAATTATCGTAGAAATTTTCCTTTCTGATGTTCAATTTCTCGGCCCTGTAAATCTCTAACGACGTTTTAGCTTCCATTTTTTCCCTCCATTTATTTGTTTCAATCTGCCTTGGCTCTTTTTTCGTTACCTTGGCTGTTTTAGATTCTGCACTGTTCTTTCCGTATTTCATCGTTAGCCTTCTAGTCTTATAAACACTGCGTGTCCACGCTTTTCAAGTATAGGTACCTAAAAACCTTAGCTGCCCACCGTCGTTGATTTATTGCTCTCAACCTCATTTCAAAGCATATTTTGTGCTGCTTTAACTTCAAACGACGCCAGCCCATATTTCCCTGAACTGCTTCGTTAGTTGTTTTTCCATGCGCGCCTAAGGCCAAACGTCCTACCGTTCTCTGGTTCACTTCAAGGCCTGATAGAACGCCCGAATTTAAGCAGAGTACAGCATTCGCAAACGTGAGACCCGGAACCATTACTCCTTTCCACATTCATCTTACTATTTCATATTTGTTATACCCCCACAGCGCTCTATGCTTCATTATACTTTCCCTGAACCTTAAGTTGCTCCTAGTGAGTTCTTAAGTAGTTATCCCCTTCGTTTATCCACACTCCCAAATATTTATATTCCTTCACTCTGGGTAATTCGCCTTGCTAGATAGGCACTCCTAAGGGACTACTCCTAAGCCCATAACCTTTTTTTTTTTGTTGTTCATGCACATGTCGCCCCGATGGCTAAGTCGTTGTGCTGCTGATCCCGAGGACGTGGTTTCCGTTCCCGGCCGCGGCGGCTATACCTTTCAGATGTAGGCGAAAAGCGAGAACGCCCGCGTGTTCGAGATTTAGGCGCACGTTTAAGGTCCCCAGGTGGTAAAAATTAATTCCGTTGCCATCCACGACGGAGCGCCTCACAGCCAGCAGGTGCACCTTCGGCGCGTTAAACCCCACAATCAATCATGCAGACGGGGTTGCGCCGGAGGAGTTCTCTGCGTATACACCGGACTGCCGGAATTTCCTTTCGTCTATTTGTATAATAGCTTTGCTTTACAAAAATCGTATATTGGACCCATCAGGCCGGAGCACATCATCATGGAATCGACTGTTTCATCAGTGCTCCGGATTGATGCGCCTAGTATGCACGATTTTTTTTAACATTTTCTTGATGTCTATAGTATACCGTGCAATCCGTGCTGTCTTCCACACCTAATCCACTCCTGTCAGCCTGTACCAACTCGCCCAACAGCAAGTTATGCTGATTTATTTAATTTAGAACTTCTATTATACCCAGGGTACAAAACTTCAGTATTGTAAGTCTGCTGTCCACAGCGGGCAGGCACGCTGTCGGGAGATGGCCGTGAATGGCTTGCAAAGGCTTACGTTGTCCGGTTCTGACCAATCTATTGTATACAGTAGACGCGATCTAACAATATTAAAAATATAACGGAAACACACAAATAAAACCGCCGCACTTCATTGTGCTGTGATTAGGCGAATAAAGTTGTTGCGGCATAAGTTGGAGAAATAGTAATCGTTTGTCGTCCAGAAGTACACTTTAAAGCCGTAACCAATACGTAATGCCTGTTAGAGTCTGCAGGGTTTTTTTTTTTTTATTCTTTCTTCAGCATAAATTTTGTTATTCGGTCGTACTCGCTAAATAAAGCCCGCGAAATGGTATTTATGTACCTTCACGACTAACGGCCGGTAGAAAAAAAATGACTGAAGGCCTCACAGCAATCAATCTGTTCGCCCTTCAGGCGCTGAAAAGGTGGCGCTGTCACAAGCGTTAAGAGGAACCAGTATATTCGTGCCCGCAAGATTAGCTTTGTCTTTGGACCAACTTAAATACCAGGCTCAAATCACTCCCATCTCAAATTTTGGGAGTTCTACGCGCCGAAGTTTCACCTGGGCTGTGAGCCGCGCAGTGGAAGGCTGCGGATTATTTTAGACCACCTGGAGATATTTAACAAGGAGCACCGAAATCTCAAGTCACGGGCGTTGTTGCTTTTCGCCTCCATCTGAAAAGCGGCCGTCACGGCCTTGAATCGAACCCAAATACTGAATACTTCTCAGTTCCTGCTGGTAAAGTTATAAAAGCTGTGAAACGTCTCGTTCGATATATACAAAGGGGGTGGGGGAGGAATATAAAAAAAAAATCCCGAGCTATCTCCACTAACGTGAAACCTGGGGAGGGGCGAAGCATGCAGTGTATTCTTGGCGCCTTGGCGTTTTTGCCCACGGAGATGAAACCGTTGGGGTGCAGAGGTATACAGAGTTGCTGGTAAGGTGTCATGTCTGTGAAGCACGAAACGTTTTAGCGAGAGGCGTGAGCGAGTGTCCCGGTGTTGTTTTAGTACGCGTTACGAAGTGTTGCGGCTCGAGGCGTAAACGAGTGTCCCGGTGTGTTTTTAGCACCGTGACTACATGAGACGACGATTATGACGATGACAGGAAATGCCATACCCAGCCCCTAAGAGGCTTCGCCCTTAAAAGCACACGTCGGTTTGGGGTGTGAGTATCTCGGCCCAGCCCGTCAGTCCTCATCACGCACAGCGCCCCAACGCGTAGCTAAAGCTGTCGTTACGTGAACTGCGAATCCGGACGCGCATACATCGCCGCAGAGAGACGCGTCCACCGAAGAGCAGAGTGAGCCTTGCACAATCTTTCCCACATTGCACGGCGGGGAGAGATATTTGAAACACAATGTACCCACGCGGAGCTGCCATAAAGGCTGCCGGGGCCGTGCGCGCTGCCCGCGGCAGAAGCTCTCCAGCTGCGCTCCGTCGTTACGCAATCGGCGCGGCATTGTTGTTGCTCGGCTACTGCGCCGATTCAGTGCAACATACGTTGCCTTCTGTGTACACCGACGGCTTTCTCTTCGAGTATAAACAGGCCTTTTGCCCCACTCCGCTGCAACCAGATGTACCTAAATAGAGCTCTGGAGCCCGCTGGTGAGCACGCATATATACTCACAGCCTTTGAAAGCATGTCACAGCCGATAGTAGCAGGCTTCTCGGCGCCTCTTTCGGGTTAACGCGTTTCTCGCATCACCAGGTGTAACATGTGCACGCTTTATAGCGATGGAGAGCTGCGTGTTTTGCTACAGCTGTAGGCGAAGCACCTATATACTTCCCGAGTGGCCAATTAAAACAACTTCAGAGTCCACCCCACTATCGCTTATAGGCTCCCGTTTTTATTTCCTTTAAAAAAGACCTTGCAAGCAGCACGTCAAGGGTATATAAAGGTATCTCTAAAACACGAGGAAAACGAAGACAAGGGCGTGAAGATGTAAACGCTGGTGTTCTCGCTGTATATTTATCACTTGTGAAATGCATCCAGACGATGAAATGCGTTTCTATATTGGAAACGTTCCATGTCCTCGTTTTTTTTTTGTCTATCGTTATAAGAAGCAAGAAATGTGATATGAAGGAATTAAAAAATTACAGGCCGGTCAGCTTACTGTCAGTCGCCTACAAGGTACTTACAAAGGTAATCGCTAACAGAATTTCTGTCACCTTAGATTTCAGTCAATCTGAAGAACAAGCAGGGTTCCGTAAAGGCTATTCAACAATGGACCATATTCACACGATCAATCTGGTGATAGAGAAGTGCGCTGAGTATACTGAACCCCTATATATAGCCTTCATAGATTATGAGAAAGCATTTCACTCGATCGAAACCTCAGCAGTCATTCAGGCATTACGGAACCAGGGGGTAGATGAGCATTACGTAAGAATACTAGAGGATATGTACAATGGGTCCACAGCTACCATCATCCTCCATAAGGAGAGCAGTAAAATACCTATGAGGAAGGGCGTCAGACAAGAAGACACAATCCCTCCAATGTTATTCACAGCATGTTTACAAGAAGTATTCAGAACGTTGGATTGGGAACAGGTGGGAGTAAGGGTTAATGGAGAATACCGAAATAACATCAGATTTGCTAATGACATTGCCTTGCTAAGCAACTCGGGGGACAAATTACAAAGCATGCTTACCGCACTGGACCAACAGAGTAGAATCGTGGGCCCGAAAATTAATACGCAGAAAACTAAAGTAATGATCAATAACCTCGGGAGAGCACAGCGGTTCGAGATAGGTGGCGAGGCAGTGGAAGTGGTAAGCGAATATATCTACTTAGGCCAAGTTGTGACCCCAGATCCCAACCATGAGGCAGAGATAATTAAAAGGATAAGAATGGATGTGGAGTGCATTCGGCAGGCATTATCAGATAATGAATGGCAGCCTACCATTGTTCCTGAAGAATAAAGTGTATGACAGCTGCATCTTACCGGTACTTACCTACGGGGCAGAAACTTGGAGGCTCACTAAGAGAATTCAACTTACATTGAGGACGACTCAGCGAGAAATGGAACGGAAGAATATGGTAACATTAAGGGACAATAAGAGAGCGGAGTGGTTCAGGGAACAAATGCGGGTTAAGGACATATTAGTAGAAATTAAGAAGAAATGTTCGTGGGCAGGGCATGTAATGCGAAGGCAAGATAACCGTTGGTCATTAAGGGTAACAGAGTGGATCCCTATAGAGAAGGCAAGCGTGGCAGGGGGTGGAAGGAAGTTAGATGGGCGGGTGAGATCAAGAAGTTTGCGGGGATAAATTGGTCACAGTTGGCACAGGACCGACGTAATTGGAGAATAATGGGAGATGTCTTTGCCCTGCAGTGGGTGTAGATAGGCTGGTGATGATGATGATGATGATGATGATGATAAGAAGCAACTACGTTGGAAGGGTGGTATCCGCGTGTCACACCGCAGGCTGAAACTGGATTCAGTGGGGGCTTTTTTGACTTTCACTGTCGGTGTCGCCGCGGGTAGATCGCGGGTAGTCCGAGGATTACACTCGCCATGGGAATGCATGCAAAGAACGAGTACCGGATTGCGTCTCGAACCGTCCGGGGCGAGCCAGAAATTGATAGTTGAACAGGGGGGCCCCGCTGATAGTAAAAATACATTAAAGTTTTTTTTTTCTTTCTTCAATTAACTCAACCTCGGCTGTCCATTTTAATATACAGGGCGCAATAATTTGAAGAAACAAAAAAAAAATATGGGGATTTTAAGTGTCCAGGCTATGAGGTGCGCTGGAGGGCTACGGATTGATATAGACAGCTTGAACTCCTATAGCTTGGGCCGAAATCTCGACACACGGGTGTTTCTGTTTTTCGCCTCGTTTTTCGTCCCTGTCGGGATGGAATCCTCGTCGTTGTGCTCAGCATCATAACTCCGTAGCCCCTTAGCGGGTGGGATGCTTTGTATGAAAGGTGCGTTTAATAAATTGAGATAATTCCGCGTCTGCAGATTCTTCTCCCAAAGAGTTTAAAAAAAATTAAAGCCGTTCACTCAATGTGAAAACTGTCGGAAGTGCAGAGCAGTGACAGAAATGCAATTTAGTATTACAGGAATTAACCGCTTGGTCAAAATCAAATCAAATAAAAATTAACCCTTTTAGAACTAAAGCTACAATTTTCTGGGCAAAGAATAAGCAAGTTAATTCGCATCAAACCGTCTACATTGACGACCAACCTGTGGAAATTGTTAAAGCGCACAAAATTCTTGGGGTCTATTTCGTTTGCCATCTAAGCTGGGAGAACCATACAGACTATCTCCGAAAAAATACTTTCTGCTGTTTCTGGTGCACTATCCAGATCACGGTTCGCACTTCCTGTGAAGGTTAAGCTTCAGATTTATTGCGCATTATTTTACTCCCAACTAAATTACTGTTGCTTAGTGTACAGCAATACAACTAAGTCTAATATAACAAAACATTTCCGGCTCCAGAAAAGGATGGTTCGGCTGATAGCAAATATTGAACGACTCCACACAACAAAGGAAGCATTTAAAAAAAAGAACATCATATAATTAAAACAGAGTACATTTATGAATTTCGCCTCATCCAGACTTACTATTTTTGTTCGCCTATTAACAGAAATTTCCTAACCTCATTGACTGGCTTGCAATACCAGAGTTCAAATATAAACACACGACGTCGTGACGTCTGGAAAACACCTTATTTCCGTAATAATTACAAACTACAAATGTAGGCCCATAACCTTCCATCGGTTTTAAACAAATATCAAAACATACCCAAATTCTCACACAAACAAGTTCGACAATATTTTTCAGATTTGTAGTATGATTACTTTTGATTACTTCTGTTTTAAATGCAGAGCATTTCAGTAACTCACGATGTCACCCGCGTTGACGTCCGTAGTCGTAGTCTGCACCCCTCCCCCTACACAATATAAAAAAAAATACTATCCGGCGCCTGGTTTTGATCCCTCGACCCTGCGGGCGGAACGCGAGGTACATGGTGCTCTTCCCACTGCGCCACAAAGCCGACACAGAATGGGAGGCTACGAACGCGCCTTATATCCTTGACTCATTCAAACTACGTCAAGAAGCTGCTGATACAACGCATTCACTACCACCAACTCCCCAAACACTAAACGTTAACGCAATACACCCACCCCCTATGCGACGCATTTACTCGAGACCCCCTCGCGGGGAGATGGGACCAATTTTTTCTTAATTTGAGATTTGTTGTATACTTATTTTGGCAATTATGTTTTGAATGACCTCCAGGAAATGGTATTCTCATCTTGTTATCGGTGTTTTGTGTGATTTTGTGAAGTACTGTGAATTTTTGAAAGTGTGTAAGCCTTTTCTTTGTTTTATTTTTGCAATGCTATTTTGTTATGTTCAAGTGTAAACTCGTATTTTTGTGATTATGCTTGTCGCTGAGCCTTGTAGTGGTTCCTTGGGCTCCATGAAGCTGCTTATGCAGCTTTTACCCAGGAAACCACCCAGTTTTATCTGGAAATAAAAATTGATTTGATTTGATTTGATTTGATTTGATTCGCCATAATGGGCTGTAGCGCCGCTATTCGCTCACTGCTACCACCCAATGCATTTCAAATTTCCCGCGTCCGCAGTGCTCGCGCGCCCCTGCCTGAAACTGCGCCAGCGAGAGTTCTGTTCTTTTTGTGGTTGGTTTTCCTCCCGCACGTGCCGACGTTGCACTGCCACTTTTTTTCGCTTACTATCACAAAACCAACCCAGCAAGCGTTTTTAACTAAATGAACGCGGGCGCTACCGGTTATATATCAGACTAAACTTTTTTATGCCCTTTTAGCCAAAAAGAGTGTAGCATAAGTGGGAAAAGGGTGTTGGCAGGCCTTTACACCCTTTTTCTTGAATCTCAACACCCGTTTCCTAACTCTACACCCTTTTTTAGTGAAAAAAGGGGTGTTGATGAACTTCAACGCCCTTGTTTTTTCTCAGGGTGTTGAAAGGGTGTGAAAAAGGTGTTCAGCTGTTCATTGAATGAGACCATGCTTGGATGCATAACAGCACTGTAAAGAACAAGACACCCCCTGATATACTCCGCTACTCGCAAGAAATTTTCAAACGCAAAAAAAAAAAATGCTCGTATGCAATGATCGCTCGTTTCCATATGCGGTGCACCTCATGCCCCAAGTTTAGCTTTGGCACGTGAAACACCACTTAGAACCTTCAAAATTAAACTATAGTCCTGTGGCGAAAAGAGCGTTTACCGAACACGCTTGGCTTTCTGTAGGGTGTTGAAACGGTATGAAATAGGTGTTCAGTTGCAAAAAAAAAAAAAAAAAACAGCGGAGCTGGGGGTCGACCTAGTTTCTTCCGCTGCTGCTAAGTTTTGTTATGTTCGCTAAGCTAGGATGACCGCTGAGGGGTTAGGCCACGTTTAACCGGATTTTACAAGGCGAGCCCCTAAAGTGCTCCCCACTTAAAAAAATGATCCAGAAATTTTGAGAATCTTATACTATTGCACCCGTATTCTTTCCAGCTGCTCTGCTATACATCTCCTTTAAAGTCAGCTTCACCAGTGCACGCAAACGCATTGTAGCCCATTATGTTCCGTGGTTCCGTTCTTGCTTTTTTCATTTTTTTCTGATCTATTCAGAGGGTACCAATCATCTATGTACTATTATAACCAGTACGTGCATTAACCTGAGCAATTATGCATTTATTTGTCAGAAACAGTGCGTCACGCTTTCTCGCGGAGGGGAGGGGGTACTCGCCAAAGAAGGCTTACTTACACATTAGTAGGCGAGAAGTCTTTCAACTGACTTGCGTTTGGGGGGAACACACGTTTTCGCAGCACTTCCCTGAACACATCCCAAAGGTACAGCTTCGTTTTTATTTTCACAAAAATGAAAATCAACCTTAGTAATGTGACCGTACATTACAGCCGTTAAACTCGTTATTTTCAAGGTGCCCTCAATGCAGCATTTCACTAACAATGCTGTTCTCTTCCGTTATCCCTGCAGGCCCGGAGTCGAGAAAATGGAGCGGCGAGGACCCCGAGTTCGGATTCCAGGCGGAGCTCCGGAAAGGTCCGTGTAAAGGAATGGCGCCGGTAGGGAACTGCATGGGGGCGGTGACCCGAAGCGGGAAGTGGGTACCGCTATTCGAGCATGATGCGGGAACCGTGTTCCTAACAAGTTCAGCGCCTAGAAGAATGGACGATCGTAGTCCTCATCGTTATCGTCGCAGTCGGTCTGTTGATGTCCACAGCAAGACGAAGGCCTCTCTCGTATTAGCGTACCTCAAATGACCCTCTCTGCACCCGATTTCATTTACATCTCATCCCTGCAACAAGCCTTGCGTCTTTTCCTCCCCGCAGTTCGTCCCTCGGTATCCATTCTTTTGTCCACCTGTTACTAAACCTTCCCGATCCCGTGACCAGCCCAACTCTACTTTGAAAATCTTTCTCTGCTGTGATGTTTTCTGCGCGAGTTTGCCCTCTAATCCATGCCATTGCTCCTATCACCCTTGTTTACTATACTCTTTTAACTGACCTGCCTCAGCTTTTTTAACATGAAAGCGAAAATACACGAATCAGTAGTGCAATCGAAAATATAAAAGCGATAGATAATTACAGCAGAGCGGACAATAGGTCCCGGTAAGGATCCGCTACACAGTGTCGACGCAACAGACGCGTGCGCGCAACTGGTTCCGCCACACCCTCGCACGCACAGTGGCACCGGTCCGCTACCGAATGCCGCACATCTCGATCCGCTCTGCTATAAGTCTCTATTGTAGAACTGCTAAAGACCGAAACAAAGTCCTGGTACCGCGTCCCGTACGCGTTAAGCAGCACTGCGCGAGCTCGTTTGTGCTGGTTAGATGCCGAGTATAGGACAGGTATCGGTATTTGGTCTACATTCACTATCTATAAGAACTCATTTGAGCGCATGTCAAAGGTCACACAGACGCCAACTCGCCTCCTTCAAATGTCCGCCGCTAGATAAACGCTTACAGGATAATCTGTTGCACATTCATCATTGGTGCCTAGAACGGATCCGTTTTTGAAGTTCTGCTGGGACGACTTGATTTGCTTGTGATGATTCATTGCATCCTACCAAGACAGCTTCGCTTGCTGTAGATGCTTCTTTTGAGACACGTTCGTTTCCTCTTTGTGCCCCGCCGCCAAACTCGCCGATAAAAGGACCAGCGCTCGCCACTCGGCGTCATCCTTCTGCGCACGGCGTGATTCTGCTTTTCTGCCCTCGCGCCGACGCTCCGCCGGTGCTCCCCGACTGCGCAGGCGCGCTTCGGAGGCTTCACTCATAACGACAAGCAGAGCCGGCCTGTCTGAGCCTTCTACGCTAACGCATAAAATTCGTCATTGTCCGCGTCTCGATCCCGACAGCGCTCCGACGACTGAGCTAAGCAGAAGTTCGTCCCCCGCAAGCGCCACAACAATGTCGCATAGCGGCTAGTGATGGAAACCTATAGATAGCAATGGGCTGTCGGTAATACTACCAACAGATGATTACACTATAGACAGTGCACTACAGTGAACCCCCGGTAAACTGCCCACCAATCAGTGTGCCCCGTTAAGCTAGCGTGACGGCAAATTAGAAAATAAATGTTGGAGAGGCCATGAAAGCAACACAACCTGAATTTTGGTAAAACAAACGTTCTTGTTTTGATTAACCGGCTTTACTCGAACAAGACTACTTTTTTCTGCCTTGGCTTGGGGACCAATTTTTCCGGGACCATTCTTTCCTACCTTGGATTTGAGACCCTTTTTTCTGGGACCGTTTCTTCCGGGACCATTTTTTCCAGGACCATTTTTTCCAGGACCATTTTTTCCGGGACCATTTTTTTTTCGGGACCATTTTTTTTCGGCACCATTTTTACCTACACCCGTATGCCCTTAGGCAATCCCGTGGTTCAGTTTTGCCTCAGCGCACTCGATGGAATAACAAAGCAAATTCGGCGAATGTCGAGCATACGATTTGACTCAACACTGAGTTCGGTCTGGCTGTGGCATCACGCAATGCAATTCGCCGAATCGGCTTTGTTGGATGCATTGCTTAGTGTTTCGCGGACATTGTGGTGAAGCTGAGCAACAGGATTGTATCAGAGTGGAGTCGACTGAGGTGAAATTATAACGCCATAATGTTATCGAAATAAACTGTCGCTAAGTATCTACATAAAAATTTCGATGGTTAGCTATAGCGAAGGTACCAAAAGTAATTCTAGTAGCTGGCCAAAAGCGCAACTTAATAAAGAACGCCCTCATAATAACCAAGGGGAAATCTCCGAATCGTGGCACCCCTGCATAAAACGATATAAATTTTATTGACTGAGAACATTTCTAGCATATTATGCACAAGTTAGCGACAGTGGAATCAGCAACCGACAACCATTCTAGCACTGCTGTTGTGTTTGTAAACAGTTGACTATACTAATACCCTTGTCACACAGGCACTTTCAATCGCGATTGAGTCGATCCGGATCGAGCTCAATCGGGATCGGGTCCCTGCTACACGGCAGTTTCAATCGCGATCGAGCTCGATCCCACTCGAACTCAATCCTGGTTTCTCAAGCGCGATCGAGGCTTCCAAGCGCGATCGAACGAAAACGCTGATACTCTCGTCCCCGCTGAGTAATGGCACAGAATGTGACAACTTCAACTAACGCCACCAATTATGTCAAATACCTTGACCCAAATAAGGGTGATGTAATATTTGATTGATTGTAGGGTTTAACGCGCCAACGCAATGCAGGCGATGAGGCGCACCGTAGTTGAGGGCTCCGGATTAATTTTGATCACCTGGGCATCTTTAACGTGCGCCGAATTCTCGCACACACGGGCGTTTTCGCCTTTCGCCTCCATCAGAAAAGCGGCCGCCGCGGCCGGGAATCGAATCCGCGACCTCGTGCTCAGGAGCGCAACGCCTTAGCCACTGAGCCACCGCGGCGGGTGTGAGGTAATATTTACATAGTTACGACCGCGCTAAGTTACCAGACGCCGGCCGCAAGTACATGGTTAGCGCCATCTGGCGTACACGAGTGCAACCCGTGCAACTTCTCGATCGCGATTGAACGTGCCGTGTAGCAGCGGCAGTGCGTCGAGCACGCCCGAAAACTCGATCGCGATTCACTTCAATCGCGATTGAAAGGGCCTGTGTGACAGGGGTATAAAACTATGCACAGTAACATTGATTGTTAGGCTGGATTAGTGTTTTGGCGCTGTTGAGTCAGTAATTTTCGAAAAGTAAGAGACGATACCCCAATAGTCAATTATCCACAGTGTTACGATCGGCGTACTGAAATTGCGACGGCCGTCTGCATTATTATCGGGTTCAATCACCCAATCCTCCCGTCGTCCGGTTGTCCCCGGTCCCCCCTTCTCTCCTCATTGACGGAGAGCGACAAGGCTTTGTGCGCAAAGACGCGGAGGCGACTGACTCTGCTGCTGGACCACACCGTGTGCTGGACACATGCCGCTTTCCGCGCCTTCACGGTAACCCAAGCGCCCGCCGGCAAGGCAAGCCACAGTGAGCGAGAATGTTGCAGGGAGGAATGGAAGGCGTGCAGCATTGCTCTTTCGGCGGCAATCTTCAGCTGCGAGCCGCGAATCGTGTGGCCCCTTGGTTGTGGGTCCGAGACGCCGCTCGACGCCGGATTGCCGACCGGGTCCAGGCGCCCTCCGGTCGCTTCAACCTCGGACGGTCCTAACGGCTTCGACTTTAGGAAGATTGCACCACCGCAGTCAACCGGACGCTGACCTGTGCGAGAGGAACAGTGCGTTCTCGTTGTGAGTGTGTGGACGTCAATTTCAGTGCCACGGATTTTTGCGACTGGTGCGTTCCTGAAAGCAGCGGGAGAAAGGGTGAAAGGGGACGGATCCAACCTGGTTATTTAAAATAAGAGCAGGGGCTGCTCTTACGGAGGACGTGCTCGAAAGTGGCGGGCATACGCTCCCCGATGCTCACGACACCTGAGAGAACCTCCCGAAAACTTCAGGGAGACTACCATCGTGACCTGCGCCTCGTGTCACGCGCCAACAAGGCCCACAATGCAGCACATGTTGTGGGAGTGCTCGGGGCTCGCGGCGGAGAGAAAAGCCCATCTTCCGCCGTACATCAAGACCATCCAGGAGTGGGCATCGCCTCCTCTGGGCCGGGCTCACCCAAGAGAGACTGTTATGTCCCTGTGGACTTTCGCTTGTACCACGGGGATACACAAGAGAATGTAGACGCTCTCACCTCCTTTACCGCCTTCCCCATCCCTGACTAGACCTTGAGTCTCCCCTTCCGAATAAAGCATCATAATAATAATAATAAATTTGCGCGCGCAGGAGCGCGAGAACCCTGTTCACTCAGCCAAACGCTATGCAAATATCTGCACATAAAGTTTATTTTTTGTCCCTACTCGGCGCCAATGTTTGCCCCAACTCCGAGCAACGGACGCCAACGCTACCAGACCCGCAACAATAGTCAGCCATTAATAGTTTCCCTGCACCATTGAGTGGGCAATTTTAAAAAAGAAACTATCGACGATACTATCAATAGTCGATTCTCGATAGTTTTGCGTCATTAAAATGGGCGGACTGAGGGCTAACGAGGCGGTAGACGCACAGAATATCTGCTGAAATTCTGTCACCCGGTCGTTCTTCCTACCTCACGGTCTCCCCTTAAAACGTATACCTCTCTCGACGAAATCGAATTTCAGAAAGTAGAGTGAGCTTACGCTCTTACTGATTGGCTCCTGCTTTTTATCGGAGACATTGAACCGCAGACTTTTGCTGAAACTTCGCATTGTTCGAAACGGTATCGGCGGCAGTGCTCCACCCTTTCTTACCTTTCTCACCTTTTGCTGAGCGATAAAATCTACCACTTTTATTTATTCTTGCTCTGGAAACTTCCTCGTAGATTATGGCGTGAGACAATAAGGTTATTAGTGGGAGCTCGACAGCTGCATCGGATTCTTGCGCTGGGCGAGTATACGAGATAGAAGGGCACATTAAAGGAGATCTTGTTTCGAAATAAGAACGCAAAGTTAAGACAGAAAGTACGTAGTGGTGGTGTGTGGAAGGGCTGGTCGGCAAGAGCACTTCACTTTGCTACCCGGTGAAGCGTTCCTTTTTACTTCGGTGCGCGCGAGCGCCTTCGCATTCCTCGGCGCCCTTTTGAGGCAGAGCAGGCAACGCAAGGGGTCATCCACGCGCCTTGCAGGGCGCGCTGGCTCAAGGCATCGATCGCTGCACGCTTCGTGACCGAGTTGCTTCACAGGCGCGCAGCAGCACGGGTTGCGTAACGCGTTGCGTAACGCGGCGAAACAGCCACCAACGATTCAGCGTGCATACATAGTATACTATGTATACATACTGCGCATTGTACCGACCGAAAAGCAGTCCTGGCGTGCACTGAATATCCTAACTCTCCCCTGGCGACTAAGAACGAACGTCTGCAGTGTAGTGGTCGCAGTAGACACTACCGTGTAATCACTTCGATTGATTGATTGATTGATTGATTGATTGATTGATTGATTGATTGATTGATTGATTGATTGATTGATTGATTGATTGTAGGGTTTACCGCGCCGACGCAACGCAGCCAATGAAACGTGCCGTAGTGGAGGGTTCCGTATTAATTTTGAGCACCTGCAGGGGATCTTTAACGTACGCCGAAATCTCGTACACACGGGCGTTTTTGCTTTTCGCCTCCGTCAGAAAAGCGGCCGCCGCGGCCGGGAACCGAACACGCGACCCCGTGCTCAGCAGCGCGACGTAATCGCTTCGTTTCTTACAAAAAAAAAAAAAAATTCTACGAAGACACTTGACCAAATCGAGGAATTTTGAGTGCGCATGCGTGGTTACTGCTTCCAAGTTCTCTCGAGGCCCTTCATCCACTACTCCTGCAGACCTGCGACCGCCCTGACTAAACAAATAAATAAGCAGGAGGGGGAGGAATGAAGTTTGTCTTGAGGAGAACGAGAGATGGTCGGGCCGTTTACTCGCGTAAGGGGGCGTCCTCGGCCCAGGACATCCTGGGCACGTTCAGCCAGCTGCGCCCGGGAGCTGAAGCTGAAGCTGAAGCTGAAGCTGACCCTCCATGGGCGGGAGCTGGCTTGCTGGTCCTACTACTGCTGAAAAGGGGTTGGGAGAGGAGCAGAATCTGAGGTGAGAGCTCTCCCATACCGTACGGTATAAGGCGCAGGGAGATAGGCAGAGTTTGCATATTGAATTAATAAACAGATGTTCTGATTGGATGTTTGATTGGGGGGTTTAACGCGCCGCCGACGCAACGCAGGCGATCAGGCGCGCTGAGGAATAATAAAATGCTGTCCAGCGTTTGGGGGCTTGCAGCTCTGACAAGCTGTCGATTTCTGACAGCTTTTACTGCTCGCCTACAGCATCCTGTACCTCGCGCAAGATGGAAACAAACAAACAAACAAACAAACAAACAAACAAACAAACAAACAAACAAACAAACAAACAAACAAACAAACAAACAAACAAACAAACAAACAAACAAACAAACAAACAAACAAACAAACAAACAAACAAACAAGCAAACAAGCAAACAAATAAACAAACAAACAAGGAAGCAAACAAACAAGCATGCAAGCAAGCAAACAAACAAACAAACAAACAAACAAGGAAGCAAACGCATACACATGAACACCTCGCTCCTTGGCACAAAATTCGGGGGCTGATTTTTTGCGCCCGCATACTCGTTGACACGAGAAATCCACGAAACCCTAGTCATAAACAACTTCGCTGAAACAAAAATTGGCCGCGTATCTGCTCCTTTCGTTGCAAATGTCGTCAAAAGACGATAGTCTTTGTACTCGTTTGCCAAGGAAATGCCTCCCTTTGCTTTCCCGCTCACCTGTCATGCTGTTCCTGTACCGTCGCGCTCATTCCACGGTAAACACACTAAAGGTTCGCGCAAGGCTATTTGAATTTACCGCGTTCCACTGCTACAGGCCGGGTTCCTCGATGCCAGCGCTGCAGTACGGCGGAGACGCGCGTGAATGGAGGCGGCCGACTAGAAGGTTTATATAGAGCCGCGTGGCCGGCCCGTGCTCCACGTGCGTTCCAAGCAGAACGTGGAACCTAGCTAGTGGAACCTTTCGTTGCTGTTGCCGCGTGATTTTTCATATGCCGCCAGGAGGCGGCGGTTTTCTACAGTAGATGTAGAATATCATTTTCTATCGAAAAACCAAGCATCCATGAATTTTTTAATAAAGGAACACTGTAAATATCCCTTGTGTACTAATTTCCTTTCTTATATTTGCGTAATGTCTCGTTCTTGTTCAACAAAGTTGACAAGTATGAACATATAAACCGCGCTTAGACGTTTACATGTGGCTGTGAGTATATAAGACTATTGCGCCACAGTAAATTTACTTTGGCCGGGTGGCTGAATCGAGTCACAGACAGACAGACAGACATACAGACAGACCAAAATTTCTGGGTTTAAGTAGCCCAAGAAAGACTATCGTTTTTAATAAACATCCCGCGCCGTCGGCACCGTCTTTCCCAGCCCGGCGCCGAAACCGAATCATCCAGCGGCGTCCAGATTACAGTGTACCCCTTGCCGTCGCGGATGTCGTCGGCGCGCAGTCCAAACAAAGGCGGCGCAGTTCGCGCCGTCTTCCCCGCCGGGACAGAAGAAGCAGTGCACGTGTAGCGGCCGGCCTTGGAGGTCACCGAGCCCGCCGTAGCGGCGCCACCGCCCTTGCGCCAAGGGTTCCCGCCCACAGTCGGGTGGGCCATCGATCGAAAATTGTCTCGCTCGACGCCCTGCGCGCAAGCCCACGCGATCTGGCAAACGGCGCGGGGGCCTTCGCTCTCGTGTTTACAGCCGCGTCGCCCCCGAAGAGAGTGAGCGTTGTATATATGTACTTGTCGCCCACGTTATCACGTTATAAAGTTGTCACTGTCGCGTTTATAGCGATCCTTTCACGCAGTGGCGTACGCAAGGGGGCGAGAACTGGGGCACTGATTTTGTCGGTTATCGAATAACGGTTACCCATTATTATTTATGTCCCGCGAGTCACACACCCATTGATCTGACGCGAATTCGACGTATGCTCTAACACAACGCTCAAAATAAATTTATTTATTTTGAGATGCCCCCGATGAAAAGCAACAGTGCATGACGCGATCGAAAGAGGGTACGTACGCCCAATGCAGAGGATGTCAAATGTCTACACGGACTCGACGAGAGAACTGTCGGTCTGTCTGTAACGCTTTACGTGTCCCACTTTCGGCGCACAAGAAAATGCGACAAAATAAATTTTCTTAAATAAGGTCGCTTGTATTGCGCGCGGACAAATGTTGTAACGCGTTAGACGAGGATATGTACGGAAGTACACTCCAGTAGAGACACAGCACCGACTGTACCGGGCGTCACACGGACTGTCACTTCCTCTTCATCCACGGTCTGCCTGTTGTTTCTTTCTTTCTTTCGTCTGTGCGTGCTGTTAGCAAAGCCGTGAACCGGTGCCAACTCGCCCAGTTGCCCATTCTGTTGCGGCCAGAAAGCCACACGGAGCTGCCGTTTCACAGCTGCTTCTCTTGCAAGAGGACCGCCCCGTAGCGATAGCTCCTCAGTAATGCGTATGTGCATAGCAGTGAAGCCGACTCTATAGGGCTCAGAGTAAAACAGCGGGTGGGCGTACACATTATTCGACAATTTCCACTCCGGAGTTTTCGCAACTTTCTAACAGCGAACCTGGTCTTGATCGAAGCTTTCGTTGGACAAAATGTGGTAACGCGGTCGTAGCGATGTAGAGAGAGAGGGCATTGCATAGCGGGGGGAGAACAGCCACCAATAACACAAGCACGTATTTAACAAAATGCTTGAACGTGACGCTTATATCGGTAAAGCTTTTCCAAACTACTAATGTTTGTACTTGTCGGCATCCTTTAACAAAAAGAAAACATTCAGCATATCTGAGGCAAGGCATCGAAACACAGGTGATAACTGCATTGTTCCTTTAATTAAAATACATGGCTGCTTGATTTTTACGAGAGAAAATAAAAAAAAAATACGCCGTGAAAAAAGCACAGAGCGCTCGCGGCGCCTTCTTGTGGAAGTGTTCTAAGTTCAAAGTAACAACAAACGGTTCCAGTAGGAGGCGTGAGCAGTGGAACACAGCACAAGTGAATTGGCGCGAGTGGGAACCAACCGGCTGACTTTGCAAGAAGTTCTATGAAACTGAAATTTGCAATTAGGGAACGCCAGGCAGCTTTTTGGTCCAGCGTTCGCGCTGTTGAGTCATCGAAGCTGGTCTAATTTTTACAGTGTGTCCAGAGAAGTTACTTTTTAAAGCAAACCTGGAGGATGCGCAAGGTGACCTTTTGGCCAGAGACACACCTCCGGTGACACACCCCTCGCAGCGCATCTCGTGATTCGCCGGGCCCGTTGTCGGCGCTGCGCACAAGGCCCCGTTTTAAAAACAGTCGTTCTGCTCCAAGGAGGAGTTTTATACAACCTCCTTGTTCTGCTCACGTAGCGGCGGCGGCCGCTACGGGAGCGGCCGCTCAGCCGCTCTCGTGGTGGCGGCCACAACCGCCGCCTTCCACGCACGCGCCGCTTGGTCGTCTCGGGATGTGCGACTCATTTTGCGCCGCGTTCACCGTGAAACAAAAACGCCACGTTTGCCGAGACAGAAAGCGAGGCCGGGCCTCCTTCCGTGAGCGTTGCACGGGACTGAGCGGCTTTTAGCCGTGGTCGGCATCAAAGGTTAACCCAGCGAAACGAAGACTCAACCAGACTATGCTAAGCTTTTGCTTTGCATATGCAAGGTTAGCTGAGGCAAGCCGAAACAATTTTTTGCTTTCTGCAGTACCCCAGTCGTCACTACCGAGCAGAGAGAGAGAGAGAGAGAGAGAGAGAGAGAGAGAGAGAGAGAGAGAGAGAGAGAGAGAGAGCGCCGCGCAGTTTGAAACCAAAGCGGGCGCCGGGCGGCATTCAACTAAGCGCGTGTTGAAACGAGACTGGCGCACCATATCACGTGACAGAGGCGAAACACCGGTTACGCGTGGTCGGTGTGCCGCATTTACCGAAGGCAGGAACAAGCACAAGGGAAGACGCTGCTCTCACAGCGTATGATGATCACGGAAGGCTGGGAGGCCTGTGCGCAGTGTTAGCCAGCGGGCCATTAATAGATCCAGGACCTCCTTGTTCTTTCACGACGGAGCGTTTCATTTTGAAAGTACGGATAAGGTGGTTACAGGCAAAAAAATAATCAGTCTTCCCCAGAGTACGACACAGCAAAGAAAACTAGGTATTCTGAAGCGACCGCCGCTGGCACGAAGCAACTGTCTGCTTGGCCCTCCTGTCCCGGCCGAAGATATGTAATAATAAAACTAGAAAACAGCGACGTGAGGACATTGGACAGTGGGGAATTATATCGTTCAGCACGGTATATGACAGCGATAACTTTGCACTGTCTTAGCGATTATAGCAGCTAGCACAATGAGCCGAACAATAAATTAAAGGTGAGTGGTTAATCGGTCGAAATCCTCAATCGGTGCACGTGTACGTACGGGTTATCGTACGTATATGCTGTGTCATATCATTTCGCGGAATGTCGCAGCATAAGTGAGCGTTAGGTTACGCTTATGGCTTTCACTTAGCATCAGTCCTCGTTTGTTACTGTTAAGATTGATCACCGCGCAATTGTCTGTTTAGTTACAAATAGCAGTTGGCTGCAGGGATCGCCGTACACGCTCGTACGCTTTATAAATTTAAAAGTAGTACTTTATTATGTTTACAGCCGAGTTGTGTAGTGCTGACAGTTGAGAAGAACGAATGTTTTGTTCGCTTCCAGGCACATTTGCGACTCGCCTGAAAAAAAAAAAGATCACAGGCGACCAACCACCCACAGGTAATCACAACCACCTCCACCACCACCACCACCACCACCACAATCATCATCATCGTCGTCGTCGTCATCATCATCATCATCATTAATTATCATAACTGGTTGTGTCCACTGCGGGACTGCGGCTTCTCCCACTTATTTCTGTAGCCACGTCATCCATGAGCTAGCGGAGTCCATATTTTGGCCCCGAATTGTGTTAGTTGATCTCTCCATCGAATTCATGGTCACTCTGTTTACAATTGCTTGGTAGCCACGCCGTTGAACGGATGATCCACCTGCTGTCCCTCAGAGGCATGAAATGTCCGCGCCAGCTCATTCTTTAGGAGTTCTTTCCAGAATCCACGCCCTAGGTGATACGATCACAGACAGCTCTCGACGCACACATATATTGAATTTAGATGACCCTGCAATGGCAATGTCTCGCGGGCTGCATCCCAAGGTGGCCGCTTCAAAATGAGAAATGAAAAATTAGTGTCGTTTAACGCGGTGACTTCAAAATTAGCGCGACAGCAGAGTATTTCCCCTTGGCAATTCTTCATTGTTATTCTCGGCTTAGAAACGTTATGGTGGTTAAAGGTGGTTATGCCTATACGCTTTAGCGCAGGCATTCACACAGCGTACAACTTGTTCCATATACTCAGCATTATTACCACACATTCCTTCTGGCTAGTCTAGTATAAGAATGAAATGACGCTAACGATGCCTAGCTAGGTTAAAGCAAAAAATATTTAAAAGAAACAAGGCTATCAGCTAACTGACGCTAGAAGACGGCAAGCTTTCCTATTGACCGTGAAACGGCGCTATTTTTTATATTTAATTTGCGTTTCGCACGGGGTTGCGCTGAACGATAAACTGGTGTTCCGGTTTCGTCAATGCCTGCACAAACATCACTACAGTGACGCGTACAACACACATACAGCAGCGATCAGAGACAGCCGAGCGAAACGACGCAGCACTGCGTCAGGAACGTTTCTACCAGCAAGAATAGCGCGCGCTCTCGTTTCTCTTGCTGGATCAGCACTCCTTCGCTTAGCATGCGAGACGATGTGCGCATGCACTGCCTCGCAACCGAGCCCCTATTTCTTGCTGGCTCGACATTCTTCCGTTCAGGAGGCTTCACATACTAGACGCGTTTTAGAGTGAAAGCTCTAGTATACGCCGTGTCTCGCCCGATATTAATCGCGTCGCTATGACCTTGAGCCTCCGGAGCACAAGAGTGGCAGCTGTGACGTCACGCCACGTGATCCGCTGAGGAGAGGCGTCGTAGCTGTGCTCACTCAAAGCCTCGCCGCTTCTGTACCATGTGACTAGTCTCACTAGATAAGGTTACAGAGTATCGGCACTCTTTTCTCCTATTGTTCCGTGCCGCCGCCGTGATCGTTGGTCAATTCGCACCACGTGACATTTGTTTACACTGCGACGGTTCATGGGCACCGCCGTTTTGTTGTTTATGAGTTTTCTGTCGGTCAGCTGTGGTCATAGAGTTTCATACTAATATACACTAGAGGGAAACCTGGCGCCACTGTCTAGGGGAGCCGCGATTCAGCGAGCGTTCCGTCATGCACCGGTCAGGCACGGTCTACTTGTCCTTGGAACGGCTCCTGAACAAGCTCAAAAGTTCTGCCTCTGGCTTTAAAAAAAGCAACAATATTACTCTAAAAGATTATTGAAATTTGTTTTGTTATTATAAAATTGAACTTCCTGAATGATTTATTTGTCAGTAATTATTTAGAAGCTTTATGCACGATGCAGAAGAAAGAAAATGTTACCTCTCTGGCTTCGAGACAAAAAAGAAGCCATAGCTAAGCCAAGTAGGCGAGGAACGTCGCTAGCTGCAATTGCACCGCCCACGGCGTCCCGCGATTGCAGCGCCAGATTTCCCTCTAGTGTATATTAGTATGAAACTCTAAGGCTGTGGTAGTCTCGGTCTCTCCTCCCTGCTCTGAGGCGGCGCGCGACTGGCGTCGTTCGGAACGCGAATCAAATATAACGCGCTTCGCAGAATTTCAGCTGCAGCAGTGTGTCCGAGGATGCCGTGTTTTTGCGCCTTCGCTAACGGGAACGGCCACGTGACTTGCTCCCTGTCACCTCCTTCCTTGGACCAGTTCGGGCTTAAGTGAAGTTCCTTCTCTCCCTTTCTTTACGAATAACCTCGTCAAAGTTAGTGGTGAGAACGCAGAAGCGGGAATCTGGCAACAGTGACAAACACCAAAATGGCCGCCTTTGCCCATTTGCGTGCCTTAGGGACGGTACTCTGTATCTTATCTAGTGACACTTCATACAACTAGGCGAAGGTTTAACGGCTGCTTCGCTGGCGCTTGGTCGCACAATCTCGCCAAGGATGGCACGCCGCCCTCGGAGGGCAACTGTGTCCGGTTTTACCTAACTTCGTCAAACACTGTGTGCATGGGCTCTGTGCAAAACCAAGCCAAACAGGCATTTTGATCGTGATAACTAGATGTACAAGTATTAAAGCTGACCCATTTTCTCGCTCGTGGTGCAACGCATCTAGCGCTCTCGCGTTCAAAAAAACCTGAATGTGGGCATGTGTCGTCACGTGAGAACCAGCCTGGGACAGATCACCGTCCTTACATAGAATCAGGGTTTTGGCGGTGTCATATTGGTCAATCCACCGCGTGGATACGGCACGTGTCATGTGTGTTTGCGCGTAAGTTTGGAGCAACAGCAGCTACATGTATACTCTTGGCATTCCTATTTAAGGTTGCGTCAAAATCGAGAAGCCATGCTTCCTAGGCCTTTAAAAAGGTTGCGAAACTGGAATACAAACTGAGTAATTAATCACGTGGGTGCCCGGCATGGCCGGACATCCACGTGAAACATACCGACGCATTACTGTTTGTGGACACTGTTATATTATGAAATTTTTCTTGACTTTTTTTTGGCTATTATTCCTGCTTGGCCTAGCAAAAACGATATCACTAGTGGTGTTCACTGCCACCAGATACCACTAGTGATATCGTTTTTGCTAGGCCAAGCAGGAACAATATCCACAAACAAGTCAAGAAAAATTTCATAATATAACAGTGTCCACAAACAGTAATGCGTCGGTATGTTTTAGGTTGCTATAGGCGCGGTTTGCAGCCTGTCGTCGTATATAATCGGTGCCTTGCAGAGCGCAGGAAGCGCCACTTCTTTTATGCTAAGGGGTTCTGTTCCGTTTCTGCGAAGAAAGGAGGAGAAATGAACGCCTATTTCGCGGCGGAGAAAAGCCCATCTTGCTCCCAATATCAAGACCCTCCATGGAGATGGGCATCGCCTCCTCTGAGCCAGTACAAAGCCGATGCACAAGAGAATGTAGACGTCGTCACCTCCTTTACCGCCTTCCCCCGCCACGACTAGACATTTGGTCATCCCTCACAAAATGATAAAATCCCGAGCCATCTCCACTAACGTGAAACCTGTAGAGAGGCGAAGCATGCAGTGTATAAGTGCATTCTTGGCGCCTTGTTTTTTTTTACGAACGGAGATGAAACCATTGGGGGGGGGGGGGGGGGGGGGGGTAGAGCTGCACAGCTAAGTCTCGTGTGTTTGAAGCACGAAGCGTTCCAGCGCGATGCATAAACGGGTGTCCCGGTGTTTTTTTTAGTACATGCTACATTCCAGCACGAGGCGTAAACAAGTGTCCCGGTGTTTTAGTACCGTGACTACATGAAACGACGGTTGCTACGACGACGACACGAGACGCTGACAGCCCGATCCCCTAAGGGACTTCGCCCCTAATAGTGAGAGTCGGAGTCTCCAGACAAGACATTTATTCGGTCGCCGAGCTCAGACCTTCCTCAGCAGTCGGGGCGAGGGGATGATGGTGATAATTTACAGATGATAACGGCGATGGGTGCATGGATATGAGTGACATCGGGAAACACACCCCTTGGCGTTCACAGTGCATGTGATGATGGTGACGTTGCGTGCAGGCATTAATGTCTGGAATAACGTCACTATGCTCACAATAGTAACATTTTGAGGCATGATGAAGCCGTTCACTCAAGCGGGGAAAGTCCTCAGTCCAGGATTTTCTGGGCACGTGCAGCCCGCTGTGCCCGGGAAGATCAGCTGAAACTTATCCTGGAGGTGGGAGCTGGCCCTCCCACTGCTCTTGGGAAGCGGTTCAGAGACCAAGTAAAATTGTGCTATGTTGTATCCGAGTTACTGGATATATACCAGTTGCGAAACTCCCGATTGGCCCCATGTATCGAAAGCCGGTCTTCGGTTGCCCCCCTGCGCCGGAACAAGCACGGGGCAAGTTGACTAGCCTGTCGTCTGTCGCCAGAAAGTTCAAGTAGTGCTCAAGGGCTTGTGGCTGCTGCCGTAAGTCATAAAAAGAAAAGCCACAAGAACACAAGTAAATTCCCCCTACTTAATGCATTATAATTCATAAAGCAAGCTTTATTTTACAAAAAAAAATTGAATAATAATAGTTCAGTGAAGTTGAGTTTTTGTCTCCTAGGTGCCGCGCGCGTCGACTTGCCCCTCAGCTTCCACGGAGCAGGGGGGCTAGCGGCTAGCGCCGCCCGGATTCAGAAGCGCAGTTTCGCAACTGTATATATTGAGTAACTGTTGTATGGCATGGGAGTGCCCTTGCAAAGGAACGTGACGGTGCACATGCGCCCTCGGCCAATCCCCTCTTCGTGCACGGGTATGCGCCCATATTTGTGGCCACACGCCGAAACAAACGAGGTGGAAGAGGAGAAGAAAGCGGCGGCGGCGGTGCGTGGATTGCAGTGTCGCGAGGCGCTCGAGCTGGAGGCCTAGCGGCGGCGCAGGATCGGAGCGGGAAAAGCTTGGAACCGCATGAGCCTGGCTCTTGGCGGCATCGTGGCCCTCCGCACCCTGCAGCAGCGACGTAGAAGGCGCCGCGTTGCGTTTCCCGGCCCCCGCATGGTCGCCCTCTTCTGAACGCTCGGAGGAGGAGGAGGACCGACGCGCAGGCTTCGCCCGAAGGGACCTTGGCCTAGCACACGTCCCGGCAAGGTGAGCACAGTGTCCCCTGCGACCACCGCAAACGCGCTTCTTAATCCTCAATCGGCGCCGTTTCCTCTACGGTGGCCCGTGAATTCCCTCGGAGAACCATAACTGCGTGCCGAGCAAGTAGAACTGCAGCGCGTCGAGCAGCCTGTTCTCTTGATGACGTAACGCTAGCTAATGCAGTCGGACGTGGAAGTTGAATCTACAGTTTTGCTTATTGATTCCGAAACCGAAAAGTTGACTGTCTGCTTTCGGTCTTGCTGACGTGTTTCTGCGTGCCGTTAGAATTCGTTAGCAAGAGCTTTTGTGGGAGGGGACTGTCCGGAACTGTCTACCGGCGCGCGCGCTGATCTATTTGTATATTGGAAAAAAGTCGGCCCGTAAATCGCGCGTGCGCAGGCGGAGATGTCGGGGTCGGTGAGACTTCGTCATCTTCATGCCACTGCTCGTACCCCCCAGTGGGGGATTGCCCAGGGCTTGTGAGCGGATGACTCGCATGCTATTGTAGTCCGCCTCTTCAGTGCGCTTTAGGGTAAACGCCTTTTGCTAAACAAATCCTTCTTCACTTTGCGATCAGATGACGTGTGCTTGACTGCATACGTGTGAACTGGACTGTCCAAATTTGTGCGCAGCGCGAACTGCAGTCTTCTCGGTCACGGCGCCTATCTGCTTTGTCTCAAGAAGTGATCGAGTGATCGGCAAACGCACGGCGCTCGCACTACTCTGCCGTTACCTCGCAGCGCGTCGCCGCCGCCGAGCATGTTGTTTCAAATCGTGTTTGAACCTCTCGCGTCAATGTCACGTGGTTCGGATGAGCCACGAATGGAAGAAGGGCGGCTGGCGAAAGCATGAGGGGAAGGATGCTTCTCGGCGACAACGCATGGCGAAAGTGTGAGGGGGATGACGCCATAGCAGCGCGTGCCGTCCTCCCCCTCCTCACACTTTTGCCAAGTGCTCCGACGAGCGTCTCTTGCGGGCTCAGCATACTGCCCTCCCCCTCACGCTTTCGCCACACTTTCCTCCGCCGTTTTCTTTCCGACTTCGCCCGATCGGTTACAACGCCGTCGCCATCTCCGCCGCCAAACCCCAGTAGCGGTCGCCAAAGTGCTAACCATGCACCTAACCGGTTTGTTCTCTTGTAATGAAGTAGAGTACAATGTGAGCAGAGCTTTAGGACCATACCGCACGAAGTAGTAGGAACGTATATAAGGTAGTAATGCTATCACATTAAAATTTCGGTGCATACAGTTGGCGCTGTAATGTTTGCACTGCATAAGCATTTAATGTGGCACCTAGCGTTATTGAAACCATAATTTCGATGCGCGATGGTGAATCCAAGCGAGATGTGTTGCGCTGACAATGACGTACGCCACCTAACGCGCTGTGGAACGTATAAGCGCGCGAGCGCGCTTGCAATGTGCCCACGGAGCATCCGCGTTACCTGTGTTCATCGCTTCCCCCTACAAGAGTAAAATATAGGGAACACCCGTTATAACGTAATCTGCTTATTCGAATTTTCGCTTCAATCGAAGTTTCCAGTATTAGCCACGGCCGTAGAGGATAGCTGGTTAACAGTAACAGGCCGGTTAGGGAAAGAAAAATAGGTTTAATGAGTCGCGATTGAGAGCTAGTGCATAATGCACGTTCGTCGGCCGAAAAGTGGCAAACATTTACGTCAGCTCCACGTACGTCGACGCATCGCACTCGCACACACGGTCGCCACGTCGCAGGGTTGAGCCCTCTCACAATTATAGGCATGCCATCATCACCTGTGCGCGGCGTCCACTTCAGGAAGCACCACCAATAGTTGATGATCGCCATTTTTAACGAAGTACCGCTTATAGTGAAGCCGGTTCCGCGTATACCGAGAACTTCGATGTAACGAGGGTGCACTGTATAGGCTGTCGCGAAGGCAAACGCGCGCTATATATGAGACGTTTTTTTTTTATTTTTCCGCCAGGACGCGCATTCGCCGACGGGCTCGACCCAGCCACGACCTCCTAGCAGCATGAAACCTCTGAGGCCACCATACGTGAGTGAATGCGCGGCTGTGCTGCGGACGGCACCGTCAGATTGATTCGAAAGCGCGGTTATTATGGGAAAGGGACGACGCTTCGAAAGGTGATAGTTGCCGATAAAGTAGAACTGTGGCGGTTATATCCGCGTGCTTTTTGCGCGGTGCTTGTTGATACTAGACTCTGGTTTTGCTTCGGTCTTTGATGAACAACCTTTGGGTGCTTGCACCGTAATGAAACACTCATCGCGTATTGAAATACGACCGTTTCTGGCTGCATGCACGTAGCCCCCACGTGGAACGTTTCTCGGCGCTTTCGTATGTGAATTATCGGGTGCTAAAGGGTCTCAAGTGTGCCATTACACCCCCGCGGTGATTGAAAAAGTGTCGCTTTTAGTACACTAACTGCACCACTGCTTTTAAAGAAGGTATTTCTGAAGTGATGACGAGGGACACCGGCGGGCTAGTTGGCATTTTAGGGTTCTTCAAATAAGAAAGAAAGGTATTGACTAAAAGTATCCATAAGAAAGGTATTGACTAAAAGTAGTTATTGTGGTTGCTCGGCCTGATGCACCAGGGTTTTCGTATATTGTATCTGCCGGCCTGGCCTGAAAATGGCTGAAGCGAGGCTCATAAACTTACATGCTCCCTTTTAATGTACTCCCTAACACGTAACGATGCGTGTTGAGCCACACCCGCGACGGGTTCGTTACCCAAAGCTCGTCCCCAACCCTTCTCGCGTAAGTTGCGCATGGTTTCAAACGGGGGTGGGGGCTTCATTATCGTGAAACGCTTCTGTTTCAACAAAATCAAGGGAAAAACTTGCGGACCACAAAAAAAAAAAAAAAAAAATGGTTACGGTAGTGTTATACTGCTTGTTAAAAGAAGGTGTTCCGACACCGGGAATCGAACCCGGGCCGCCTGGGTGAGAGCCAGGTATCCTAACCACTAGACCATGCCGGAGCTCGAGTTAGTTCCCGAATATCGTTCATTTCAAGAGGTTCTATTTTAGGGTACCTAGATTTGCTGGCACACCTAACGGAGGGGTGTCTCTATATACAACATAGGCGCCGCTGACTTCCAGTTGTTGGAAGTCAGCGCCTGTGTTGTGCCCGTCTATTCGTTGAATGTGCGTTGTTCACACCTGACACTCAGCGTAGTGGCCATCTTGATTGGATAAGAACGCATAATCTTGTAACAGTGCGTAAGCATTCCTTGCCGAGTACTCCAACCGTAAAAAGTGCGATGCCTTGTATCTGAACAAAAATGCCTCAATGGCGAATACATTTGTAGTGTAAATGTAGACAATTGGCAAAAGCAGATCTGAACAAGGAGAAAAATCACTAAACTGAACAAAAAAATTCATGCCGCCCATTATAGTCCAGTACAGCCCAACAACGAAGCAAAACAAACGACGAAAAGTCGCTCGATTAGGCTACAGGTACAGCCAAATTTGACTATAAGGAAAGAACTCGGATTTAAGTAACGAAACCCCAGCTCCTTCACGTGATTAACTATAGAAAAAAATCGTGGTTGATTTCTCTGTCATAGAAATCGGTAAAACACGAAAGTGAAATGTGCAGCGCAATCTGCAGCTGAGCATGATTTGCGGGTCGGCGGCTGTCTTGTGGGTGTGCTTGGCGAGCGACGTCCTGCTGGCGGGTCGCTCCGGCAAAGGTGTACCGGTGTCATTTGCGTGACGAATATGTCGTCAGCGAAATCTTGGTGTGTCCCGACATAAAACACTCCCGTGTTAAATTATAAAACCAGAAAACGAACAACCCCAAGTATAACGTACTCTTTACTACTAAACGTTGCTTCCCCGCAAGGTGACTCTGTGTGCAGGGGTGCACCCTTTGCAGGCCGCTTGCTTCGCTGTACTGGCGTCACTTCCGTGATGGATATGACGTTGCTCAAATGTTTGTGTATCCCGGAATAAAACTTTCATGCAGATATAAAAACACACGTGACGATCCCAAGAAAATGCAAGGCTTATGAAGTGGAGTAGCAATTCTTCACGCATTCGCAGGAAATTATCGATTGTCCTTTACGTTTGGCGTTGGCTGGTTCGACATCTCTGTAGCAGAAAGGTATGTTACACCGATATGTCGGTGTAACCGAGCGAACGATATCATCGCAGTAAAAAAATGCCTCAACACTTGCACTCAAAGCTCGCGTTGCAAAGACATGTAATCGTCGGCCTCTGTTTACCCCTTTAAAATGGAAGCCCGTGAGTCTCTTCAGAGACCCTTTAGTGATATTGGTCTGCCGGTACGGCCTCTCTTCACCCTCTCGGTACACCTCCATCGTCGTCAGCCTCATAATTGTGGAATGGAGGTTTCTCCGCACGAATTTTCCATTTATTATGCGTCAGCCGAAGCCTTCATTCGCCCTAAAATGTCTTCGTTTGCCTCACCCCAATACGCCTAATTATCCTGCCTATCGGTGCGTGTCTTTGCAGTCGTGGGGACCGCAGTAAGCGGTCTGGTCGAGTTCACTCTGCGCATAAGTTCTTACAAAAGCCCTGGGAATACTACGCCGCTGAGCGGGGAAAGGCGTCCAAAAATGGAGGATCGAGAGCCGCGAAGAACAACGAAAATCCCGGGCCATCTCCACTAACGTGAAACCTGGGGAAGGGGGAAGCATGCAGTGCACAAATGTATTCTTGCCGCCTTGGCGTTTTTGCCCACGGAGAGGAAACCGTTGGGGGTAGAGGTATACAGCTTTGCTATAAGTCTCTTGTCTTTGAAGCACGAAGCGTTCATCTAGCGCGAGGAGTTGGAAAACGAGTGTCCCGGTGTGTTCTTTTAGTACGCGTTACGTTCTAGCGCGATGCGTTGAAAAACGAGTGCCCCGGTGTTTTAGCACCGTGTCTACATGATACTACGACGACATGAGATGCCGCCAGAGCGAGCCTTTAAAGCCTTCCGCCCCTAAAAAATTAATATCCACCCTCGCATACACTCCCGTCTCACCTCCGTTGCTTCTTTTGATGGCAGTTTAACGCGAACCGTTCTGAGGCTAGCTGTAGATGATATTGTGGTCACGAAAAGTAAATGCCAACATTTCGTGCGGTCCCTAAAGTGAAGGCTGAAGAAGGTGTTAGCAGATGGGCAGGAACGGGGGGGGACTCGCAGTTGATTGGTCGACGGGTGAGAGAGGAGGTTTACACGTGGAAAGGAGGATAACGGGCGGAGGAGAGTCCTAGAAGAACACGGTTGAGAGGCTGGCTTGGTGTGTGGCAAAGTGCGTGATGCTGATTGGTTAGCTTGGCTACGGAAGGTTCTGGAAACGGCAGGGACGAGGAGGTTGCGTCGCGGTTCATTTCAGCGCTGTTTCAGTGTGTAGTGGTAAGTGTTAAGCTGCCCGTCGGTAAGCGACGTTGATCTGACGAGATGGGATAGGAGAGCATGAGTCAGAAGGCAATGAATCGTAACACCACGATATGACGTTGTCCCTCGTTGTCCCTCGCGACGCCTTTCGTACACAATCCGCTTGTGTTGCGCCAGAGCATTGGCCACAGGTCTAAAGGAAAATGGTTTCTGCAGTTGGGGACGCCGCTGTAGGCGAGCGCGAAGGTTTGTTCAGGCGTGGCTCAAGGCGATTCGTTGGCGTCGACAGTACCTTGACAATGCTCTAATGTAATTCTGGACAGCGTCAATACGAGCCTTCGATCAGACGTCGCGTGCTTGCATGTCGCTTGCTTGCGTGCCAGTTTAACGCCGCCGTGGAGGGGTGTTATTGATTTTTCCGGTAATGTTGAGTCGTTGCGCTGCTGCACGTGTGCGAACTAAGCCCAAACAAGGAGGCCATGAACCTCATCACTGCAGGTGCAGTACATTCCAGGACGCAATTATACAGAGAAGAGAGGACTTTAACAAAAAATTGTGGTTGATTTCTCTGTCATAGGAGTCGGTAAAACACGAAAGTGAAATGTGCAGCGAAATCTGCAGCTGAGCATGATTTGCGGGTCGGCGGCTGTCTTGTGGGTGTACTTGGAGAGCGGCGTCCTACTGGCGAGTCTTTTCGACAAAGGTGTTTTGGCGTCATTTGCGTGACAGATATGACGTCAGTGAAATCATGGTGTATCCCGGCATAAAACACTTTCGTGTTAAATTATAAAACCCGAAAACGAACAACCCTAAGTACAACCAGAGCATTGCAGGACTCTGGTATAACGTACTCTTTGGTTCTATAGGTTGCTTCCCCGCAAGAAGAGCCTGTGTGCAGGGGTGCACCCTTTACAGGCCGCTTGCTTCGTTATACTGGCGTCACTTCCGTGACGGATATGACGTCACACAAATGTTTGCGTATCCGGGAATAAAACACTTTCGTGTTAAAAGAATGTTTCGGGAGCAGGAGCTAGAGAGTTTCTGGTGAATAGCACCAGGTGCTGAAACATGGTGGTAGACCTGGCGGCTGGAGAGGATTCGGTTGCAGAAGGAATCGCACTCGCTCTTCCCCTTCCCTGTTGTTTTGGCTGTCTGCACAAGTAGTTCTGCTCCGATGCAGGCAGGCTCAGCTGCGGCCTCACGTCATTTCCAGTGCTTGTAGCGCAGAGCCCAAATGTGGTTTGATTCGAGCGCGGAGCGCAAGCTCGCTTCTCGTTGTAGGAGCTGAGCGAAAACAAGTCTACTGTAATAAAAAGAGTCATCTGATTCTGAGTGTCTGCACTGAGCTATCATTTTATTCTCGGCTGCAGGCGTTTGATAAACGGAGGCTGCACCTACGAAATCTCGCAATTCATCGCCGCGCTATAAAAATATTGCACACGGTCGGAGATGATTCCGTGGGTCGTGGGAATGCTTGTCTCTTGAAAAAAAAAATCAGTTAAAAGGTAGGATTTGTTTGAGGTGTTTACTGAAGGCATCCTTACGAGGCACATAGCAGTTTGTTATAATGACCTTTTATTCGGGATGTCGGACAACGCGCGCAGTAATGATGATTATGCAGAGGTTAGCTCTGATGATAGTGTGCTGATTATGAGAAAGCGCCGATAACATAATAAAAAGTACTAAGAGCGTGGTCGAAAAGGCTCAATAAATTCTTCTCCCGGAGGGGCTCTCAATATATTCTTTTTTTTTCAGTGTACCTTTGCAGTTTTTTTTTGTGATGGAGAATACTTTTATTGATTGATTGTAGGTTTTTTTAACGCGCCGACGCAACGCAGGCAATGAGGCGCGCTGTAGTGGAGGGCTCCGGATTAATTTTGACCACCTGGGGATCTTAAACGTGCGCCGAAATCTCGTACACACGGGCGTTTTTGCTTTTCGCCTCCACCAGAAAAGTGGCCGCCGCGGCCGGGAATCGAACCCGTGACCTCGTGCTCAGCAGCGCAAAGCCTTAGCCACTGAGCCACCGCGGCGGGTGAGAATACTTTTAGATTGCCGGAATAAGTTATTAGGGTGATTTTCGGGATGGTTTTGATTTTGAAGAAACTAATGTCGTTAGGGAAAGCTGTAACATTCTACGTACAAGCTGTCGCATATTGTAAAGATATTTCTATCATAACAAAAACTTACACCATATCCGTTCTTTTTGCTCACCTTGCCATTGTCAAATTGACTTGAATAATGTGTAGGTAGTTACAGCCCCTTAGTTGCGAGATATCTCGCTGTTCAGTGACCAATCGGTGAGCCTCCCTTGGAGGCCGCCGACCAACAACTCGTGGACCATAAATTACGAGTGGCCTACCCGTGACTCCGAATGGGTCACGTGACCCGGAGGAGGGAGCTAGAAAAAAGACAGTGAAGAAGGGAAAGGACGGAGAGCGGAAGAGCTGGAGAGGGGAACAGGACTAAATGGGTGAGTGGGGATGGAGGGGTCGGTGGAGGGCGAGGTAGGGAGAGGCGCAGGAGGGGAGAGCAAATTGAGGGATGGGGCGGAAGAGAGCGAGGGAAGCGGAAGGGGAGGTGGAAATGTAAGTGGAGTGGAACGGTGAAGGGGAGAACAAGGATACGGGAGGAGGGCAGCAAACACGATGTCGCCTTTCGACGTTGTTCACAGACAGGCAAGTACTCGCGTTACCTATTTTCTAGCCCCCTTGCCGTCATCGCCCTTGATCAAAGTTGGCGGGCAAAGATCCGCACGTGCAAACAGTTAGGACGAAAAATAAAGCCGGCGTAAGACGCCCGTGTCATGGAGGTCTCCAAATGGGCATGCAATTTATCACAATGCTCCACACAGAAGGAATACCGCATTTGCCATCAAAATGTGTGCACAGGCCTGGTACGCCGCTGTCCGCGTTTCGGCATGCTCCGGCATGGTCTAGTGGTTAGGATACCTGGCTCTCACCCAGGAGGCCCGGGTTCGATTCCCGGTGTCGGAACAATTTTTTTGGTTCATTGATCGTTAATTATGTTTAGTCTGGCTCTCCCGTTTTGTTTTTCCCTAACTGGAGAGCGCCTTTATCTCTGTTTCTTTTAATTGAGCTGCTTTCGGAAGCTAAATTACTGTATGTAACCTTGCAACCGAGCGCGCGTAATCCGAAGAGGTGGATCGGGTAGGTCACTACAGAACGAAGTGAATGTCGATAAATACGTGGCAACCGCGGTAGAGGCGCTCTCCAGTTTGGGGGGGGGGGGGGGGGGGAAATAAAATTGCAAAGGCAGACTGAACGCCATTCAGGACAAAAAAGGAACAAAACGAAAAACTTGTTCCGACACCGGGAATCGAACCCGGGCCTCCTGGGTGAGAGCCAGGTATCCTAACCACTAGACCATGCCGGAGCACGCATAACGCCGGACAGCAGCATATGAAGCCTGTGCACGCACTTTCTGATAATGCTGCTTTCCATGTATGTTTGTGGAGCGTTGTGATGAATTACATGCTCATTTGGGGGCCTGCATGACACTGGCGTCTTACGGTGGCTTCATTTTTCGCCATAGCGATTTGCACGTGCGGACCTTTGCCGGGAAACTTGGTTCACTGGCAATGACGTCATGGGGGACTATCGAATAGGCAGGACGACGCATACATACGCCAGCCTTTTCCAAAACTTTACATACCACACATACCTCTGCTTCCAGCACTTTCAACGTTTAACCTATGCTTGCGTATAGAAGCGTTTTTGAAAGTTTAATTTTGGCTTTTTGCAGACCGTTTTATATCCCTTATATTGTTTCCCAGTTTTTTTAGTTTCTTCATCCTCATCTGCTATGAACACCTTCATTATTAAATTAAGGACCTTTTAAGTAAGGATCGTATTACATCCACTATTTTTATCCGCGCAAGTTTTCATCAAGCGTGACCTAAATCAACCTAAAATCACAACAGGAATACCGCAGAAACATAGCAAGACTTCTTTTCATACGACAAAAGACTTTGTTGCGACAACAGAAGTCCTGTTGTTACGACACAGATTTCTGTCGTAACGATAGTCAATTTTCTCAGCGACAAATATTCCTGGACTCGGAACAGAGCTGCAATTTACGCTACTCTTTACGATGAGCAATAACAATCAAACCATGCGCAACCACTGATGGAACACCAGTATCCCGACAAGACAGGAATTCGGCAGGACGCAACATCAAAATCACGACAGAACATCAGAATCACGACACAAGAATACGATAAGACGACAGCACTATTAAGGCAGAAAGTTGGGCTAGTTGGTTATCTGACTGCATTTTACTAGCGAAAAAACAGACACGGACGAAAAAGTAGTACACTGTGTACTTCTTATTCGTCCGCGTCTGTTTTTTAGCCAGTAAAATGCGAGCGACAGTATGACGCGCAAAAATACGGCAAACTACAGAAATTTTTATTGTTGTTATTTCCGAGTGGGAACATCACTTAGACGGCGCTGTTTGGCCTTTGCTGCCATTGCACCAGAAAAAATCCTCCACAGCTGCACTTCCTGCTTTCTCCTCTACATCTTCCCAACTCCCCCAACCCCCTGGTCACGTGATCTAATCAGGGACCCCCACACGCAGACGCAGGAGGGGCCCTGATTGGTCACTATAGCAGTAGTAAGCAGCGAACGACAGTGTCAGAAATTGGCCCCCCAGTAAAACCCACCACTAGCATCTCCGGTTGAAAGGTGAAACACAGACCAAAGTTTCCGAGTTTACCTATACACAAAGAAAGCCCACCATCGTGTTAAAAAAAGCGCGATCCTCAGCTAGCCTGTCTAAAAGTGCTCATCTATGATTCCGCAACGCCTAGAATACGCTATATGATGGGCGGTTTTTACCAACCTGTTCAAACACTACGGCCGCTTAGTGGGAGTCCAGAATCCGTCAGTCTCCTCAACTACTTAAGTTGGTGTATTTTAAAATACGTACTTTTGTTGGAAACTTGGTATATACTAAGACAAATATTCTTTGCAGTCTGCATTTAGTACTCGGCTTACTTTTTGCAAGTTAGTTGTACTCAGTTTGCAAATTACTCGCACTCCGCTGGAGCCTTTCTCTTGCAGAGGATGGGTGGAGGGGAGGAAAATATGAAAGAACGTGCTCTTTGCCCTTTGTTCTTTGCTCCCGTGCAGATAGGGATACGAAAGATACAGGTTGACAACTTTATATCAGCTCGAGGCAAGAAATAATCTCCAACCGGCGAAAAAAGAAAACATTCTGGCGTAGTGCTTTATCTATCTGGGTCACTGCCAGGAGGGCGTAGTCGAACGACTTGCCCAACTACGGGTGGGGCAGCGTCGGCGCCTGTCTAGCATTGGAGAACGCGCGTGTGAAACAAACAAACAAACAAACAAACAAACAAGCAAGCAAACAATAAATAAATAAATAAATAAATAAATAAATAAATAAATAAATAAATAAATAAATAAATAAATAAATAAATAAATAAATAAATAAATAAATAAATAAATAAATAAATAAATAAATAAAAAAAATGTTTCTGCAAGTGTTAGTGGTATTTTTCGCACATAGTTTACTTCGTAGTTTTTTTTATAACGATCCTCATTTAATAATCGCCAAAAAACAACAATTAAAGAAAACTGACATCGACAATGAGTGTTTATAAAAAAAAAAGACTTCTCCGTGTTTAAAACATCTTTGTTCTTGTAAGCTTCAATGGTCGATGTCAGTTTTTGATCGATGTCATGTCTTTCCCCGACTAGGCGGGCTTCCGTCCAACTCTTCATTAAATTGCAGTACAAATGCTAACTTAAAGGTATCTCCAATGGAACGAGTCACTTTACTGTTAATATTTCGAGTACTATATTCAGATACCTTTCAGGTTTCAGTCTGAAACCTGAAACCTGGTTTCAGCATTTGATACTCTACGCAGTTACTTTTGGCCCAGTGTTCGTTAAGTATCTCGTACAAGCCTGGGTCCATGACAGAATACCCGACGACCCAGAGAGCTATATCAATCAATCATTACCGTAGTCCTCTGATGGAGGCGAAAAGTAAAAATGCCCGTGTGTACGAGATTTCGGCGCACGTTAAAGATACCCAGGTGGTCGAAATTAATCCGGAGCCCTCCACTACGGCGGGCCTCATCGCCTGCGTTGCGTCGGCGCGTTAAACCACACAACAGAGAGTTTTAGTATAGCGGCGATTGCAGCGATTGCAGCGATTGCGACGCGCAAACGTTAACGCCACAGCTAAAACGCTATACTAAAACTCTCTAATCAATCAATCATCATAGTCGTCGTGGTCATCATTACCAGCCGATCGTCACCACTCCCATTATGATCATCTCCATAACTCACAACCAATTCATGTTCACTGCAGGGCGAAGGCCACTCCCAGAGATTTCCCAACCATTCCTCCCCGGGTCCATTGCAACGACAAGTACTATTTGTATCCAGCCCTTCAACAAAGTATTCGGTATTCGCCCAATTTGGTGGCCGTTTTCGGTATCCACTCCGCTGAACGGATGGTCCAAAGTCATTCGCACATCACCGCCTGCCCAATCCCCTTCGTTACGCTTAACTTCAGTTGATTGTCGTCGATCCTAATAGGTAGATACGCACGACTATTAGAAATAAGATTATTAAATTCGCACAATTTCCACGCTGTTCGTTTCGCGCTTTCCCAGAAGGCGATATATTCCCGGCTCCTGCTAAAAAAAATCGTTCGTGCGCGCATACGGAACGAAGCCTCTCACCAACTTCTTATACTTGCCGTCATAGTACATTGCATAAAATCAAGGAATCTTGCAAAGGTTTCGAATATTTAGGTGCTTGCGGTGTTGCGCAGCTTCATCGTGTGCCCCGATTATGCGGCCAGTATGCGTTTTATAAGCCATAACATTCTGCGCTCTCGCCGATTATGTACCTCAAAATTTTGACAGGAAACTCTGCCCGACCCCTAAAACAACCAATTCTTCTGACCTGGACGCCCGCGCATTCGGGCCTCGAGGGGAACGAAGTGGCCCACGAACGCGCCCGAGGACTCACGATCCGGGCTGGGCCCAGCCTTTATACCTACCACGGGGCGCGATCTGCGCGGGATCGCCTGGTCTCTTTTCACGACATCACTATGCACTACCGCCTCTCCCGCTTGACCTATCCTTCGGCGGAAAAAACTTTAGACAACAGTAAGGCTCACACGTGGCGACTTCTTCAGACTTCTTCATACAGGCACCTTTCCAAATCCCGCCGTCCTGACGCCCATCCACCCCACTCTGTACCCTACTTAGGCCTGCTGCTTATGTGGCGGTCATGCAGCACTATCCCACATCATCTGGGCTTGCCCGAAAAACCCTCCGAGGAACGGTGGGAGGCCACGCTGCGCAGCTCGGACCAGGACGTACAGGCCCGCTTGGTCGCCAGGGCTGCCGAGGTCGCTGATCAGTTCACGCTGACAGCCATCAACGCAATCTAACCACCAGCATCGCTTTCATGATGCATAATCACTGATATTCCTCGAAATAAAGTTTACTCTCTCTCTCTCTCTCTCTCTCTCTCTCTCTCTCTCTAAAGAGAAAAAAAATGACCTCTTTTTTTATCTTTTTCTTTCTTTGAACAATATAATTTTTCCAATTTTTTTCTCGTCTTTTGTTTTCTTGATACGCCTCTTGTTTGTTTTCAGTCACTTAGTCTCCCGGTCCCTTCGCCTTCTATTTCTTCCCTGAACAAATGAATACGATCGTTGTAAAACATTTCCCCGGCCGAATCCCCGCGCTGTATCCAACATTCTTCACACCAGTGTGATGACCTGCCCACATTTCTGGATTACAGAAGTTTACGAATGGACTAGCTAGATTGGACTACAAATGGGTTACAAATGGATTGGCCTTGGAACTTATTACAAGGCTGACACAATACCCCTATCGCCCTCCGGACGCACCATTGCGCCTTTGTACCATGGGCGCACTGTGCCTGAGATGCAGCATGGGGCGAATTGCCACCCATTCGATTTATTAGCCTGTGGCCGTGTTTCGCTCGAGGGGAAATTAAAAAAAAAAAGAGATTGATTCCTCTGTCATGGGAATCGGTAAAACCCGAAAGTGAAATGTGCAGCGAAATCTGCAGTTGAGCATTACTTGCGGGTCCGCGGCTGTCTTTTGGGTGTGTTTGGCGAGCGACGTCCTGCTGGCGGATCGCTTCGGTCGCTTCGACTGGCGTCATTTCCGTGACGGATATGACGTCACGGAAAGCTTGGTGTATCCCGGCATAAAACACTTTCGTCTTAGAATCTAAAACCCGGAAGCTAACAACCCTAAGTATAACGTACTCTTTAGTGCTAAAGGTTGCTTCCCCGCAAGAAGACCCTGTGTGCAGGGGTGCACCCTTTACAGGCCGCTTGCTTCGTTGTACTGGCGCCATTTCCATGACGGATATGACGTCAGCGAAATCTTGGTGTATCCCGGCATAAAACACTTTCGTGTTAAAAAATGTTGCTGGAAAGGAAAGAAAAGAGGCTTGTTAAAAACCGCCCATCGGAGCTCTCGGCTTTGCGTGCGTTGTCGGACCATTCTGAAAACGGTCGTGAACAAAACAAACAAACAAAACAAAACAAACTGGGTATGCAGGCTACCCAAATTCGTGGCCATTCCACTCTGAAGGTGGATGACCAGCGCAAGTGTTTAAAGTACATGTCACAGGCACGATTAGAGAATGTAGGCGTATTTATTTTTTCAATTATTTGCTAACGGTAGTAACTATGGCTTCGTGATTAATTTATAAAACTTGTAATGACTAAAGTGTCATCCTAGAAGGCAAACATTGTACCGTCCGTTTCCCTCCCGCAGAAGCCGATGTGTTGACAGCCGTCGGGAATTCTGTAACATCTACGTACTTTTCGGTGGACTATAAGCTTGACATGTAAAATAGACTCGGCGCAATACCACACTCCTCTTAACGACCAGTTGTCATACAACTCTTGTTCTAAACGTTTGGATAAAACGAAGGTCACAGCCGTTCCCTGCTGAGAATTTGCGATAAAGCTGGCTTTGCCGCCCGGGATTTATTAATGACGAAGACGAAAAAAATCTACGGAATCGTCATCATAAATAGCTTTGCGGTAAAATACTTTTTTTTTACATAATCCACGTACGCAGGGAATGTCACTGTAGTTTTCCCTTTGTCGCTTAGGCAGTGCATAGGTTTTCTGTCTTAGCGGTGGCTCAGTGGCTAAGGCGTTGTGCTGCTGAGCCCAAGGACGTGGGTTCGATCCCTGCCGCTGTGGCTGCTTTTCGGACGGACACGAAAAGTGAAAACGCCCGTGTGTCGAGGTTTCGGTTCACGCTAACGATCCCCAGGTGGTCAAAATTAATCCCGAGACCTGTGCCTGACCTTGAGAAGCCGAAATATTTCCCAGGCTTGGTTATGGGTGGATACGATCGCATTGCAACAGAATGTGCAGAATCGTTTGTTTGCTTTAAAGGAGCCATAAAGACAAAATAGAAGTCGGGTTTATTAGACAGACTGCTTAGTCCCGATAACAATGATACCAATATCATCGCAATCTTCGAACAAATAACGGAGATATTGAAAGAACGTGTGAAGCAGTCGCGACCCCCTAGCCGATTTCCCGCAACTTTTCTATGACGTCACGGAACCTTGTTTGTGCGATTGGCGGCCGCCTAACTGACCTGTCGCAACGACACATGACTGGAAGCCTGTAATAGGGCCTGTAGTTCCATTTGACCGCATCACTTGAATGCTAACGTGCAGTGAACGCACTGAAAATTGTTTTATTGTTGGCCCCTATGACGTCATTCTTGCTCATAACACGTCACTGTGGCGCAAAATTTGAAAGTTTTTAAATAATTCTTGCTTTTTTTCGTTAAAAAACATCTTTTGTGGCTGTAATGGAGCTGAGTGAGATACTGAATCCTAGTTCTTTCAAATTAAACCAAGTTGTATTTTCTCTTCATGGCTCCTTTAAGCAGGCGACACATGCCCCATCATTCTCTAGCGCCAGAAAGCAGAGCGCAGCCTATAGAGTTTTCGTGATTTTCTTTATAAACAATAAATTTCTGTTCTATTTTCGATCCAGCTTATGGCCCAGGTGTAGCTTCGCCGCATGAACCCCCATAATCTAATCTAATCTAAATCTAAATCTAAATCTAAATCTAAATCTAAATCTAAATCTAAATCTAAATCTAAATCTAAATCTAAATCTAATTCTAATCTTTTTTTTCTTGGGGGAAACTCAATTCAACTTTACTTGAAATCGCTGAAATCCTACGGTAAAGCGGTTGCGTTACGGTCTCCCTCGCTTGCAGCCGTCAGCGAGCAGGAAAATTCCCGGCGAAAAAAAAAAAAAGGCATTTTTCCTGCTTCGTATACATTGTTCATGCTTCAAGAGTTCGTGCACACATACCTTATGCCACGAACCCTGCACACGGCTTTCGCTTATCACGAAGGCACTCGAAAGATATGCAACATTGGCGCCGGCGATAGAACTTCTGCATACGGACCACTTTACGGGGCCCCGTCCGTTATTCCCTCCTACTCGTTCATGTCGATGTGCTTGCACCCCGCTCGAAGCGACAGTTTTTATAAAGTTGCGGAAAGAACAAAGTATGCTGGCATTCGGTGCTCATTCATTGTTTAAATGAGTCGAGGTGCGTTTGTACTTTCTTGTGTTTTGTACTTCCAATGGCCGCGCACTGATTGATTGATTGATTGTTGATTAATTGATTGATTGATTGATTGATTGATTGATTGATTGATTGATTGATTGATTGATTGATTGATTGATTGATTGATTGATTGATTGATTGATTGATTGATTGATTGATTGATTGATTGATTGGTCGATATTCCCTTTCAGTCGGGCTAACGACGCGTGTCGTCGCACCAAGGAAGCTAATGAATGTTATACTATTACATAAATTTTTGCTCTGCCCTTGGCTGTGCGCTCTTGTCCGTTACACGTGGTAGCTGCCCTACGTTATTCCAGCATTGCAATCTTCTTTTAGTTACCTTTACACCCTCGTAGCCTGCTTTCTCGGTATTACTTAAACTTCAGTTCCTCGAGAAGCCGAAATATTTCCCACGCTTGGTAATGGATGGATACGATCGCATTGCAACAGAATGTGCAGAGTCGTTTGTTTGCTTTAAGCAGGCGACACATGCCCCATTCTTTTGGGTGCACTTCCCCACGAAGCCATTTTTTTTCAAGCAACCTGCTCTGGCGCCAGAAAGCAGAGCCCAGCCCTAATAGTTGTCCCGATTTTCTTTAGTGACAATAAATTTCTCTGTTGGATTTTCGATTCCATTTTCCCGTCCGTTTGTTTGTCTGTATTGCCCCGTCTTTGGTTCTCAGCTGTCTGTGCTTCTCCACCGATCCTTACATCTTTCATCGTTAGCCTTGTAGTCTTTCTTAGCCACTGCGTGTCCACTTTTCTTTGAGAGGTACCTAACGCTTTGATGTCAACTTAGGTGGATCCATTGCTGTCACCCTCTCCTCAAAATAGATTTTACTCCGAGCTTGTCGAACTTCCGACGACACCCAGACCATATATCCTTGCAGTGCTTCTTTAGTCGTCGCAAAACGCGGTAAAGCTGGCTGTTTGGCGCATCTTGCAAGCGTGCTGGTTTGGTGTCAGTCGCGTGAAATTTACTGAGTTAGAGAATGACAACAAGCACTGCTGCGAGCGCATGCGTGGTGACTGCGTTCATTTCTGTTCTGTTTTTCAATGCAAATAACCCCGTTGTTTGGCGTAGAAAATGGCTGCCGCTGAAAATAGTAATAAAGGCTACAAAAATGTCTGGACTTGTGCCAAAGTGCGTATGCGGAATAATTCCGATAAGGAGCATTCAAATTGTGGCATTTATTAATTTGGATAGATATTCATACTTTCGGGATTGATAAGGCGCACCGTAAAGGAGGGACGACTCCGGATTAATTTCGACAATTCGGGGATCTTTAGCGTGCGCCGAAACCTCGACACAAGGGCGTCTTCGCTTTTCGCCTCACCCGGGAAGCCGCGGCCACCACGGCGGGGTATCGAACCCACGTCCTTGTGCTCAGAAGAGTGGCTTAGCCACAGCGTATTTTTTCTCCTTTTTTCCCCTTTATTGTTTGAGCAACCACGGCGGTGTCTTCCTGTCCTTACTCCTTGGACCCCTCCACTCGGCCCACTCCCCGAACTTTCCCGTCTTCTCTTCACAATTCCCATTCCACTACTCCCCTCCTCGTCTCTCTCCACCACATTCCTCCCTCTCCACTATCTCCCCTTTCCCGGGTCACGTGATATACTAGACAGTCACGTGACAAACTAATGAACCACATGGCCTTGGTGCATGGAGTAATCACCGCAACTGGGTGTCAAGTGATCCGTGCCAACGAGACTTGCCCAAGGGACGGACGGGCACACGGAACAAAATTTTCCTGATCGCTTAGCAAAAGGCGGACAATCGTCGTTAGTGAAGCGGGGTGGTACTTTAGATCAAACCGCCTTTGGTAACGGAAAATCTGCTCCAACTATATACCGCCAACATCACCCTTCTTGAAATGTACCGTTCGTTCCAAAAGCACCCATTTCAATGCTGTGTTGTTCTACCGAATAATTAAAACTAAGGGAAGAAAGCAGTTAGATAAAAATTGACCTCGTATCTACTCCTTTCGTTGCAAATGTCGTCAAGACGATAGTCTTTATCAACTTTTTCCAATAAATGCCTCCCTTCGCTTTCCCGCTCACCTCTCATGTTGTTCCTCTTGCGTCGCGCTCCTCCCAAGTTAAAGACGTCAAAGGTTTGCTTAAATCATTTTAAATTTCCCGCGTTTCACTGCTCCAAACCGGGTGTCTCGATGCCAACGCTGCCGAAGTCGCGCGTGAATCTAGGCGCCCTACTTCAACGTTTATAGAACCGCGTTTCCCTACTCCACGTGCGTTGCAAGCAAAACGTGGAACCTCTCTAGTAGAACCTTTCGTAACTGTTGCCGGTTGATTTCTTAAAATGGCGCCAGAAGCTGTAGTGGCGCGGGCGACAGCAGGCGACGGTGGAGTGAATTTTTTTTCTGCAGTTGATGAAGTATTTAATTTCGCAAAAGTCAAGCATGTACGATTTTTTATAAAGGAACACTGCAAATATCGCTTCTGTATTAATTTGTTGTCTTATGTTTGCGTAATGTCTTGTTCTTCAACAATGTTCACAAGTATGAACATTACACCGGAGTTATCGGGTAGATTTAGATGTTACTATATGAGACTATTGCGCAGGCATTGTTTTACAAGAGTCTTTCATTGCCTTTACTTTGGCTGGGTGGCTGAATCGAGTCACAGACAGACAGACATACCGGCAGACCAAAATTTCTGGGTTTAAGTAGCCCAAGAAAGACTATCGTCTTTAAAACGTCGTCGAACCAGCGCTGCATGTCCGCGGTACACAAAAGTGAAGCACGGCAACTTAAGCAGTTTGGCCCAGCCCACGTCGTCTTTTATGCTGGAGCAACACAGCCAAAAGAGGCGATGCGGCATCCATCTTCTGCGCGTGGGAGGACCTCGATCAGAGGACGGGCTCATATTCGCGCCACTGAGCTTAAATGCGTTATGAGCGGAAACACAGAAGCATGAAACGCCGGGCACCCGCAGCCTGTCGTTGCATCACTTGGGTGTCTTTCCCCGTAGCTGTGTTTCACCGGTTCTGCCGCCAAGGCAACCCATAATTTACGGGCAACCGACCACGGCGGCTCGGAGGCTAATGCGTTGTGCTGTTGAGCCCAAAGCCGCGGGTTCGTTCCCACCGCGGTGACTGCTTTCAACATGGAGGCGAAAAGTTAAAACGTCTGTGTGTCAAGATTTCGGCGCACGCTAAAGTCCTCCAGGTTGCCGAAATTAATTCCGGAGTCCTCCCTCCACTACGTCGCCCCTCATGGCCCGGATGGAGCTTCAGCGTGTTGAACCTAAAAATTTGAGAACTACTGAACAAGCACCACAATTGGGTGGGACACACTTCTTAGCCTCCATTGTGGCTTTCGCGTTTATTATTGCAAGTACTGAGGCTGCGGCTGATGGGACCGCGTGGTCGACTACTGTGCAAGGCTGCACCGGCAAGAAAATAGCCGACCGCAATTTTCCGCTTGCACTGTGTACAAGCGCCGACTTGACGTTTACACAGCCGAAGCGAAAAAAAAAAAAAAAAACCTGTTCCGACACCGGGAATCGAACCCGGGCCTCCTGGGTGAGAGCCAGGTATCCTAACCACTAGACCATGCCGGAGGACGAAGTGAGGCGGCACGGAACCGAGAGTGGCGCTCGCTTCTTGGTGTGTTGAACGAGGTCGTGAGAGCAAGTGAGAGCCGGTTCTGCTCGTTCATAGAGCCGTCACCACCGATAGAGCGCGGGAGTTTGTAGCGCGAGATTTGAAAGCCTTGAACTTCCGAACGCAGACGATTTTCGCTGTGGCCTCCGTTGCCCATCGAAGGCTTCGTTAAAGCAGGCAACATTTTCACGAGAGAGACGGAACAAACAAAAAGTGAACACTTTGAGATAGGGATTCAGTTAGGGCTAGCTGGTTACTGCCTTACTAAAATGTAAACTGGCGTAAATTTATTGAAAAGGTACCTAAATTCAGTAACCACTAAAAGGTAAAAAATAATTTGCGCGTAGACAAATTTGCGCATAGGAGCTCGAAGACAGAAGGTTAAAACATTTTTTATTCATTGGTCCGAATTTGAGAAACCTTGGATATTACTTACGTTATTATGTAGTATATATTATATAACCTAATATATACTATTCAAAGCGCGCCACATAACATGAAGAGACATTTTAAATTAGTGAAGTGAATTTTCCACCAATGGTATAACTAATATTCGATGGAGACGTTCTGGAGAGGCCCAGAACGATTCGCCTGACATCACTTCGAAGCTCCCGCTATGGAACGCTTCACATGGAACCGTATCGCTGTTGGACGCCGACGCCTGCTTTTTCGCTCAGTGAGCCATTTGAGGATTCAGCGTAAAAAAAAAAAAAAAAAAAAAAACTGGCGGTGTATTTTAAGAGGAGTCATTGTTTTCTTTGTCTTTTTTTTTTTTTTTCTCTCTCTCCGGAGAAGACCCTTCGGATGTTCTGACGCGACGAAATTTAACCCTCCCCGAAAGGGTCATTCAGAATGAACGATGGCGGTTAAATGGAGCTCGGAGGACGCGAAATAAGTACAAAAAAAAAAAAAAAATCCAGGCGAAAGCCCCGAGGATCGCTTCAGGCCCGCCACGAGCGACGACTGGGGAAGGGAGGTGGGTTTTCGTTGGCCGCCGCCTCGTTGCCGCCGCTCCATTCACAAACAAATTAACAGCAGGAAGGAACCCACCGCGCAAACCTCTTCCGCCGCCGCTTTGCGCGGCGAGTGGAATGCGCCTCGCCGCGGCGATGGTGAGCAGCGATTGCACTGTGGGGCTGCAACCAACCGCGCAGTGTAATCCGTACACCGCAAGTGCTGCCGCATAGCTTCCTTCCGAAAATAGCACGTGCCTGCGGCCTGCGTGCAACGGGAAAAAACTCCGCTGGGTATGTGCTCGAATACCGCGAAGCGCAGCTAGTGCGACCGCCGACTCATCTCTCAGTGTCGCCCTGCTCATTTCTGACTGCTCATTCTCTCCGACCCTTTTTTTTTTTAAATATTAAAGCACGGCTCTGCTCAATTTATCTTCGCACTAATTTACACCCATCGCCGTAGCTTTGTGTTCTGTGTGTATACGTAAGGTTTAAAAACATTTCTATATACAGGCGAACCTCGTTTTTACGAAGTAGTATCGAGACAGCAAATTAGTTCGTTATAACCGATATTCGTTGTAACCGTCGAGGTAAAAATTGGCTCTAATAAATCGGCAATCTGGATCACGCAACAATCCTAGATAAGAAACGCATTGTTCTAGGCTTCGAGGCTATAATAAACGAGGTAATCCTTACCTGTCTCCTTGTGGCATTTCAAACGAAACAGACCGGGACGTGAGATCGTGAAATTACAACAGAAGTTCGGCAAAACAAGCCTTCGTTCTTGTTTGCTTCAAGGGGGATGTGGCCTTCGCCTGGTGGCTTTTCGCAGTCTGAGCGGAACGAAGTTTTTCACAGTGTCCACGCAATAAAGGGCCCTTAATGGTTGTTTTGTCCCAATGTTTTAAAATTTGCTTTTAGTATGCTAGCTGTCGAGTTTTGAGCATTGCGAAAACCAAATATTTCTTCGTAATAGCCGATATCACGCGGCTCTCGAGGTTTCGGTTTCGTTATAAAAAGAATAGGTGTCAGTCTTTCAAAAAGCGTGATAAAACAAACTTCGTATTTAGTTCGCTGTATCAGATTATTCGCTATATCAGTGTTCGCCATAACGAAGTTCGACTGCAACTGCATCGACTTTTATAGCTGCGTGTTGTGTCGCAGAAACTGTGAAATTGTCCTAAAGTCCGCCCTCACCTTCAGGCTACACATTCTATGTGCGTGCTCACGTTTTTGAGATCGAGATTAGGGCCGGAAACGGTTGAGCTCTGATAATGGCCTCCGACCACTCTTTTTTTCTTTGTGCCTTTTCCCCCCTTTCTCAAGCTGCTCGTTTTATCTTTTGTGCCCGTGTTTTCCGTTTTTCTTCGTTTTCTTGCTGACCGATCCTTCTAATACTGTTTTTTTTGCGTGATTCTGTAGATGAAACCGTTACGTTGAAGAAGCATGGCTGCAAATTACTGAATTAAGGGGACCATAAATTTCCTTGTGTGTGTGTGTGTGTGTGTGTGTGTGTGTGTGTGTGTGTGTGTGTGTGTGTGTGTGCGTGCGTGCGTGCGTGCGTGCGTGCGTGCGTGCGTGCGTGCGTGCGTGCGTGCGTGCGTGCGTGCGTGCGTGCGTGCGTGTGTGTGTGTGTGTGTGTGTGTGTGTGTGTGTGTGTGTGTGTGTGTGTGTGTGTGTGTGTGTGTGTGCGCGCGTGCGTGTGTGTGCGCGCGTGCGTGTGTGCGCGTGCGTGCGTGCGTGTGTGTGCGCGTGCGTGCGTGCGTGCGTGCGTGCGTGCGGGGACTTCTTCTGCATCATTTATAATCCGATTTCGGAACATAAATCGTGTAATGATTCTCATCCGGACGCACCTTACTGCTCACCTGGGAAGGCTATCTTATAACACAGCTTAAAAGAAGTATCGACTGGAATACCTGTCACTATTAGACAGCGCCATTTCATTAGAAAGTTGCAGTCTATACTCTTTCAAATGCTACTCCAAGTGCATAAATTATGCGATTCTCCTTTTGCAATTCTGCCTCCTTCTTCGGAATGGATAGCATCGATCACTGTCAGATCGCTGTGCGACAGGGCCTGGTAGGACGAACGTGCTAGATTATGCTTTCTAGCTGCCACCTGTATACGAGCTAGCGGCCTATTTACCCGATTTTAGGCTGAAACCAAGGAGACGGAAAGTCGGTCTTAAGGAGGCGTGCAAGGTCGATGGCTGGGTCTCTGGTGGCCAGTTATCTTAAACGAATACTAAAAAAACGCGACCACCTTCTGCCTTCTGTGGAGACGGTCATGTTAAAGCGAGCTCCAAAATAGAGAGCAGAATCGCCCTAAAGTTGGTTGAAAGCGCACGAAGACGAGGACGATCGAGACCGTATAAAGTGCAAGCCCATTAAGCCATCCTCGTGGACCAGAATCGAATACCGGCAATGGATCGCCCATTTACTCATCAGGTGTTGATTTTGATACGGCGACGTAGCGGTACGTGAACTGGTGCTCACTGGAAGCTCTGCGCGCTGCAAGCACCAACAGCGGAAGAGGCAGCGGACTCAGTTAAAATGCGGTGCACGCCCTAACTTCGACACAACACACGGTGTGACAAGCAGGTGCGGCTTATCTAGTGGGATATGCGGCATAAGCAATTCTCTGCACGCCATTCACCCATCCGGAGAGAGAGAAAGAGGGAGAGAGAGAGACAGATCAAAACAGGCGAGCAACACCAGGTGCACGTGCGCGCGGTACACGAGAAGCGGCGGCGCATGTTTTCGACCCGCGGTTCCCTTGGGGACCGGCGGCCTTGTGAGCGGCGGAGGCGGTTTCGCAGCGGCCCCTAACCAGGTGCTCGAACGCTGCATTGGAAAGTTTCAGCGCGCCAGCGGCCCGCTTTCTGAAAAGCCGCCGCCTCCGCCAAGAATTGCACCGGCCGCGGCGTGGGCGACGACGGACCGACTTTTCCAGCGCTCCTGTGGCGTTGAGCGCCGCCGCTTCCGCGTGGGCGACGGACAAATAAGCGTCGAACCAGCCCGCCGCCACCGCTGCAAGGTCAGAACACGCACTTGGTGTTACGGCTCAGCGAAACCGGGATATTTATTTTCCCCTACCGCTACCTTGTCCAGGGGATGAGGGATTTTTTCCCTCCTGGTGACCCGCTCTCGTATAGTTCAACCGATGGAGTTGTGGAATTAACGATCTCCTATATACTTCGTCTCGGTAGCCGTGTTTTCTGATCAGGCCGATTTACGAACAAGCAAAATGTCCTCGAGTACGTTACGTGAGCCGGATGGTCGGTGTGAAAGAGGTTTCTGCCATGAGCGTGCGGGTGTGCCGTGCGGTGCTTAGTTTAAGGTCTTAGTTCGAAAACGTCTGTCGGAGCCAATGCAGAACGTTGCGCGGGAATGTGCATCGGAATGAAAAATTCAAGAGAACCTTTGTGAACCGACGTGATGCAAGGCGTTGAAGATGCAATGATTGGATTGTCGAAAACCTTGTGGAACTACGCATTGCCCGTGATGACGAAACGCTTTACGTTCTTTTTTCTTTGTGTGGGTACTCGTACGACGGGATAAATTTGTAAGCATATTTCGCTGCAACCATATGCGGGAAGATTTTGATTGTGCAAATTCTGGGACCGTGATACCGTGCAAGTCTCCATTGTACTTAGGTGACTTACAGCGCCGTTAGAGTGGCTTCATACAAAGCAAAAGTGTACGGCGGTTCGCAAAACATAATTTGTCCTTTAAAGGAAGCGTAGTTTTAAAATTTCCCTTTTTTCCTCGTGCATTTTATGGCAGCTGAAGTTGCTCCAGATTTAGATGCATATTAAGGACTCCTAGGCGGTCTAAACCAGTCCGTAGTCGTCCACTGCGGAATCGGCCCGAAGAAAGCTCAAATTTCGAGTTTCTTTTCCCTTCGTACTTTTGACGGGTATAATACAGTATATGTTGGGCTAGTCAACAGTACATTCTTAACGTGGGAATTGCGCAACCAAATACGACGCGAAGAATAAGTACGACGAACCTGCTGATGCATAAACTGTAGATTAACAGAACTCCACTGTCGCGATTGTGACGGCGTACCTCAGTTTTCTAACTGCAACATACTGCTTAAAATCAAAAACCAAACGGCCAGAGAAATTGTAGAAGCGGTAGAAATTTCAGAAGATAGAGGCTGATGTACTAGACAAGCATCAATTGCATTATTTCCTAAAGGAGTTGCGCGTCCGGAAGGCCGCCGCCCTAGAACAGTATACGGTAAACACGTGTGCTGGTTTAGCATCTGCCTTTTCTTGTTTTATATGCACCCTGATGGTATAAATGTGTTCTTTTTTAATAACCCAGCAGTCCAAAGTTAGCGCTATGTCCGTGCGCGCCCGTCCTGTCCTTCGTACCTCTTCAGTTAATTGACGCATCTGATGTTTCTGGACGTCGTTACTATGTATGTCCAAGCTCTGGCGAATTCTCGTATCGCTGTGTTGATGTCCCGCATATGTAGCAGTCACCGTCCCAGTACCGTTTCACTGCTCTCATGCATATGTTTTATCTCGACATTGTTTCCAGGTGAGCCGTTCCAACGGCTTCCAAGAAATTTTCGCGGGCACAGATAACCGATCCTGGCCTTATTCTCTGTCTAGGCTGCAGACAGCATTGATATAAAAAGAACTCTTACGTGTGCCTTTCGCTCGTTCCCTTCGCCCTGTCGCATTTTTGTGTTCTCTTTCACTTCTCGTCTGGGCAGGAGCTCGTACGATATTCCTATCAGTTTGTCCCAGTGATATCCCATATACATCTTAATTTTGTCCCATTTCTCACATAAAGCCTGCGTTTAAGGTGTGCTCGTTCTTGCAGCGTGAGTCACAATTTCCATATTGAGCAGTTTTTCGTTTCTAACACGGCCAAGGTCGCTCTAGTGGCGTACCAGGCCTAGCCAATAAAGGGGGTCTATTTTGCTTTTTTCGTCTTATCCCTCCACTCACTGCCCCTGTGTCGAGCATTTTCAGTATCTTTATCCTGTAGACCTCAATTTCGCAAGCGCCTTTGTTCGTGGTAGCCTATTACACCCATGTTTTTTTAGTCGCTAGTACTATTATTTGATGTATATATTATTTCATGTATAGCATGGTGGATGTCGCCGGCATCACGACCAATCAAGGGCGAGTGTCAAGGTCAGACGAATAGGAGGAGAAAAAGCCCGTGACGTCAGATTGCTCCAGTCACATACCGGTCTCCGCTACAATTTACGAAAAAAAAAACATCTCGATATAGACCCAAGAAAACATTGGAATATTGAAGGGAAACAAGAAGGAAATACAAGCTACACAAACCAATGGATCAAAACTGTTCACAAACATCCGGCCCGTATATGCCCGCAAACTACTACGGTAGGCTTCAATTTTACTTTTAAAGGTTCGCCATTACAAATCACAACGAATGTAAGTGTAACCTGCCAGCAGACAGCTTTGACCACTACTTGCAGGACTGCTCCATAACAAGAGAACACAGAGAACAACTAAGAGGCAATCTCTCAACAAAGAAACCCGAACTGATGAAAAGTACAGACATAAAACATTCTAGAAGAAATGTATACCTAATTAACGGTAACGTTTAACATTATTATTACCTGGAGAATTTTAAGGCAAAATTACGAAAACACACACACATTTTCCATCGACCCAAAATGAGCAGCACATAATGCAAGAATAATTCTGTGATAATTAACTTGTGTGATTATCTAGTGCGTTTACCTTGTGTTATTATGCAGCTTGTAGATTTTGAAATCAAAACCTTTAGATTCAATGCGGTTTTTGTTTGTTTGTTTTTAAGCCGTTATACCTTGTCACTGGAAGGGCTTGTGATTGTTTAAGCCCGTTTATTAACATCCACCAATCAAAGGGACGTGCAGGGGATGATGGGCGGCGTTGGTCGTCGTACCTTTTAAGAGAAACGAGCACCTACCGTGAAAGCTAGTCGAAGAAAAAATACCCCGCGCTCAGGCAGCTCGTATTGCACCCAGGATCAACGGCGAATCAACGGTTACTAAAGCGCCGAGCATGAACCATACAGGTCGTAATCGACAGCGAAAATATAGATAACTACACGGGAAGAGTGTCTGCGGTAGAAGCTGACAATGGATTTGAGAAACGGGACAGCAGCGAGAGGACGAAATGAGGTGTTCCGGTCATAAGAAGAATCTAAAATAAAGTGGTCTTTTCAATACATTTCAGGACAGAACTCTCGAGCGAATTCTGGGGTTTCGGTTTACGTAGGGATACCCAGTATGTGACGACACTCGCCGTAAATAAACACCAACCCCAAGATAACATGACGTGTGTATGTACACCGATTCCCCGCAAGACAAACACTTCATTTCCTGCGAAGACATCTTGTATTATTAGGGACGAAGCACATAGGGGCTCGGGCTGTCGGCGTCTCCTCTCGTCGTCGTCTGCTGTCGTCACAGCAAGTTGTCAAACGATGGTAAAAAAAACAAGTGCTAATGAATAAAACCGGTTCAAAATAAACTAACATAATTTAAACTAGTTTGAAATACTGGAATTATCAAGATTTGATTGCATTAATAAAATAAATTGGTTAAATTCTGTATCAAAATTGGTTTCAAACACCAGATTTTCTCCTGTAAAGCATACTGCTTAGCATGCTGCGGCATGTGACTGAAGACAACTTACGGCCAGTCTGCCTCCTTTAATTTCTTAAATCCGGTTCAACGCAAGAGAGGGCGCCACCGTCTTAGCAAGCGCGCGACTGTTCTCCCACCAGCGCTTCTCCGGCGCCCAATCAGCGCGCGCCGTGTGGCAAGAGAGGCAGCGGCGCGCGTTGGCTCCAGTAACGATCTTTTCTGCGATGGACGCTTGCTCATTAGCAGAGATTTCGCTGTGGGAAACACCGGCGCACACTGCATGCTTCGCCCTTCTCCAGGTTTCCCGTTAGTGGAGATTGCCAGGAATTTTTTCGCAAGTTCTCTCAAAGGCTGTTATGGCTGGTATATGCTTTGTCCTAAGGAATTTTCTGAGACCGCATGCATAGCGCCACCCCGAGACGTCTTGCGTTCCCTCTAAAGGGATAAAAGCGACAGTTAATGGTCGGTATGGGAACGTACGCGCGTGAGCGACCTTTTAATCTCAAAGCGAAAAAATCCGGCGTACCAGAAATGCGGCGCAATAATTGCGGCACGCACCAAGGCACTTTGCGTGACGCGGACGCTCAGCGGCGTTCGATTGGACGTGAATTATTTGGCGTTCACAAAGTGATCAGGTGCCCTGAAGGATAGTGCTCGACTGGTTTCGCTGAACGACACCATACCACCAACTTCCATCGTTACACGCCCTCTCATCCGTCAGCCTGGGAGAGCTACAATATTCATTCGTTCATCGATTCATTCTCGTCGGCCACATTCTCACGAGAAGCGGCATATAGTTTTACTCTGCGCTCCGCCTTGTCTCCTCGCCAAGGTGTTGCAGCGTTTGAAGATGGCTGTGTCTCAGCCATTCTCAGACACTGAGGCTCAGCGTCCGAACGTCTCAGTGCTGCTGAGGATGAGTACGCTTATGAATTCCATCCCGGCCTCACAGGAAGTTTTTTTGTTCTTTTCTTGGAGGCGACATTGATTGATTGATTGATTGATTTATTGATTGATTGATTGATTGATTGATTGATTGATTGATTGATTGATTGTAGGGTTTAACGCGCCAACACAACGCAGGCGATGAGGCGCGCCGTAGTGGAGGGCTCCGGATTAATTTTGACCACCTGGGGATCTTTAACGTGCGCCAGGACTTCTGTGCTGCCTCCGGGCCATCAAGGCTTCAATAAGTAAAGCGCCCGTGCGTCGAGATTTCGGCGCATGTTAAAAATCTCCAGGTGCTCTGAAAAATTTACGTAGTCGTCCATTACGGCAAACCTTATAGTCCGGGTGTAGCTGTCGTTGCGTAAAACTTCAATAAAAAAAAGACATTGCTTTTTTCCCGGAAACGGATCGTCGTGATGCACGCACAAACAGGTTTCTTTCTTCTTGGAAGCCAGGCGTACTATCCTATGATCTCTCGGAGCTCAGATCTGGGAAGCCACCGGTACCAAATAAGCCAACCATATAGGTTAGCTCGCTTGCAGGCAACCGCAGCGCCCATACGTCTTGAGCAACGTACGGAGGAATAGGCACACGACACTCACAAAATCTTTGATAAGTAACGCGCACTATTGCTTCCAGTCCTGAAAGTCGTCAGCTGCGTTTCCCAAGGGGCACTTTCCAGGCGTCCGTTTATTTACCGTTGGACTCCCTTTCCACAGAGTTCTAGGTCGACGTTTGCCTCGTGTATACACACAATCCTCCGCCACGGCATCGATCTTTGGGAGTCCATTCACTGCTGCGGAATTCCTCACTGTAGCTAAATTTCTTTTCTCGCTTCAGACGCTTGGATACTGTGGCCAACGCTCAAAGCACCCCACGTGTATCATGGTGGTCAACAAGTCGCCTTCTTGCCGCTCCCGTGCCTTTTGTAAGGCTCTGCGCAGGCCGAACATAAGTGTGGTAGCTCCCCAAACACAACTGAGCTTTATTTTGCAAACAGATGAAGGATCTACATACGAAACGCTGGTTGAGAAAGTAGCTTGATTGGGTAGCGCTAAACGGACAATCTTCACCTGTCTGGGATGGCACGAACCGCGTTTTGGTATGATGGCTTCGTTATAATAAAAATAATTCAGCGAAGCTTGCATTCATGCGCGAGACTTAAATGCCGAAGAACCTGTAGGTTAGCATTGACGGACACAATTAAGTTTCAGTATCATTGCTTATTTGCATAGAATTGCGGTGCTATTGATGGTCGTCATATGCACCGAAGAGGTCGTCGCCGTCTTCGCGGTGAGTGGCGGATGCAAAGTCATCCTCAGCATTGTAAACTTCGACCAGCTCAATTGGCGAAGCTTGCACAAGGCTTGAACCATAGCGATGCTGCAGGATTTATTTATACGTGAGCACTCAATGACACATCCATTCGTACAAGTTTGAAGTTGTTTATTTTCATGTTCCGTCGTTGCTTTGCACTGTGCTAGTAGTAGTCATCGTCATATGCATCGATATCGTTGTGTTCCTCACGCCAAGCATTACATGCCGTCGCCGCGAAACACGCGCTCACACGCGCTTCGCATTTTCTTGGCATTTTTTTCCTGCAGTGGCGAACTTACCGCATGTACAACAGCTCCTATGTAAATAAACGGCAAATGATCGAATACTTTACTATTTTTGTATACTCTACACATTTGTTTCTTGCTTGCTCTTTCTATACAAGGCCAGGCAGGCAGGCAGGCAGGCAGGCAGGCAGGCAGGCAGGCTCACTACTGTCGCAGTGGCATCATAATGACGCCGCGCCCCTGTTTATCGCGCGAACGGAGATCATTTTTACTGTTGTTTTTACAGCACTGAGCTGATGTGGGAAGGCCCCATCAGAGAAAAAAAAAGACATCCCCCTCGCGAGGGGCACGATCAAATGCACAGCATTTCCGAGGGGGTGCGCCGGCAAGTCGTATCTCTTGATCGCGGGACCCGTGTCGCCATCTTTTGGAAGCGCGGGACAACTTGTGGCGCTTTCGAAACAAACGAGAAATGAGTGAAGGATATAAGGCGCGTTCGGTGCATCGAAATCTGTGTCGATTCCGTGGCTCGGTCGGTTGTGCGCCGGGCACCTTGCGTTCCGCCCGCGGCGTCATGGGTTCGAAACCGGGCGCCGGAAACTGTTATTTCTTCCTGGCTGCGGACGCGGACTACGACAAGGCGCGCATGCGGACTACGACAGCGCACGCCAACGCCGCGTGACATTGTGAGTTACTAAAATGCTATGCATTTAAAATACTGCTGTAGTGCAGAAACCGCGAACATTGCGGCGTAAGCGAGATAAGAGCAGAAAAAAGGTGTATTTTTGTAGAACTGATTCTCCACTATAGCCAACGCAGAGAGAGAAAGAGAGAGAGAGAGAGAAATAGGTTATATTAATAATACACAAAGGCCTGCTTACGCCTCGCCTTACAGAGGATCTGTGGTGATACCTTAAAATCGTTGCCTGATGAACGCTGCCAGGTGTTGACGTATCCCGCTCGAGTGCTCAAGTTATCAATGAAGATGCTTCCAGTAACGGTCCCCTCCCGTTCCACGCACACTGGCGTGTTCCGGCATGGTCTAGTGGCTAGGATACCTGGCTTTCACCCAGGAGGCCCGGGTTCGATTCCCGGTGTTGGAATTAGGTTTTTTTAGTGTTTGGTAGTTTTCGCGTTGGTGACTGACGTGTCGATATCTTCGGAAGCTTTTCTTTTTGCACGTGCACTTTGCCTGACGGGCTTTTCACCATACCGACAGCACAATAAAGATGATAGAAAAAAAAGACAATTTACCGAGCCCCCTTCGCACTTTTTTTTTTCTTTTTGCCATGTGCTCGAAATATTGTTTACTAAATATTTCTCTCTCTCTTTCGCACATTTCATGAAAACGCAGTATAACAGGGCCACTTTCACTCGCACACATGACGTAGCTTGGAAAGCTATGGAATTCTGAACGGGCAGCTTGAACATTGCATGCGAGCTTACTATGTGGAAGTAAACAATCGCACACCCTGGTCGTTCATGTTTTGGCGGCCGCCGGCATAAGATATGTAGCCCCATTCGATCGGTCTTTGAGCCACGCCTTTTATGCTTGGCCGACATTAGGACCATTAAACGTTTTTCAAGAGAACGTTTCATGGCTAGGTTCCGGGTTTTTATGGCGATCCCGCGCGGAAGAACCAACTGTGGGAAAGCCCGATTACATAGACCAAGGTTATCGCCAGAGTAAACGCATATCGCCGTTCGCGTCGGAGCTGATTGATTGTAGGGCTTAACGCGCCGACGCAACGCAGGCGATGAGGCGCGCCCTAGTAGAGGGCTCCGGATTAATTTTGACCGCCTGGGGATCTTTAACGTGCGCCGAAATCTCGTACGAACGGGCGCTTTTGCTTTTCGCATCCATCAGAAAAGCGGCCGCCACAGCCGGGAATCGAACCCGCGACCTCATGCTCAGCAGCGCAACGCCTTAGCCACTGAGCCACCGCGGCGCGGTCGCGGCGGAGATATACGTCTCTGAATGTATGATGTAGGGCGTAACGCAGTGAGCGCCTGATAAGGCGACCATGCGCGCGAAGTTAGAGAACGACTGTCGCGGTGTGCGTGCTATCAGAGCGCAGTCACCGCCACAGTCGCACGGCCTTCAAAACATGATTTGTACCTTAAGCTCATACGTCTCATCACATTGATATGCATTTGGAGGGGATTAGTTACCACTAATAAGCATCATCTCCAACATCAGCAGACAAAATATAAACGTGTGCATCCGTCAACGCTAAAGAGAAATAAAATTTCCTCGTATCATTCCCCTAAGTTGTGTTACCGCTATGTCGTTTGCTGGTCCTCCACTTTAGCAAGGCCGGAATGGCGAGTTTATTTTTAGTGTTTCCGTGAGTGAAACTTAAGCGCAAAAATTTTACAGGGACGAGAAAGGGAACGGCACAGGCGCTTACTATCACCTGAAAGTTTTATTGAAAATGAAAACAAATTTATACCCCCCCCCCCCCCCTCCCAGACCAAACATCCTAGCACGTGTGCCCTTCGCACATGCGTACGGCTGTACAAGAGAACAACCGCCCCATTCCCTTCTCGTTTCTCTTCTCCTTTCCCTCATGCTCTACCCCTTCTCCTTGAGAAGTTGCTCTTCTTTATCTAAAATACTCAGCGACGGGTGACTTATACAATCGGAACCCTTAGTCCGGATGTGAAAGGCTTCTGCAATTTTCCTGGTGGGATGTGCTTAAAAACAACTTCCGTGTCTGTGAAGCGTGGCTGACCAGCGTGCCACCAGGGAGCTTGCAGAAGCCTTTCACATCCGGACTAAGGGTTCCGATTGTATAAGTCACCCGTCGCTGAGTATTTTAGATAAAGAAGAGCAACTTCTCAAGGAGAAGGGGTAGAGCATGAGGGAAAGGAGAAGAGAAACGAGAAGGGAATGGGGCGGTTCTCGCATGTGCGAAGGGCACACGTGCTAGGATGTTTGGTCTGGGGGGGGGGGGGGGGGGGGGGTATAATCTGTTTTCATTTTCAATAAAACTTTCAGTTGATACATTCTGAGGGAGCAGCGCAAACTGACAGGACAAAGGGTAGGACACAACACGAGCGCTTAATCGGCGCTCGTGTTGTGTCCTACCCTTTGTCCTGTGAGTTTGCGCTGCTCCCTCAGAATGAATGTATACCAACTGGCCCAGTTCTCGACCTTGTTGCATTTCAGTTGATAGTAAGCGCCTGTGCCGTTCCCTTTCTCGTCCCTGTAAAATTTTTGCGCTTAAGTTTCATTCATGGAAATTGTTCACCAACTAGCTCGTCTCTCCATTTTGCTTCAGTTTATTTTTACTGACCTCAAGTGATTGTTTCCCCTTCTCTAGAGTATTAACACGAGAACTGACCTTGCAACTCTTCCCTCCCCTCTGTGCGCAGATGGCGGTGCCAAGACGCAACATGTTCTGGACGCAGCTCTCGGCGTTACTATGGCGGAACTACTTACTCAAGAAGACGGAAAAGGCCAAAACGTTCTGGGTGAGTGCTGCTGCACACAGTCCTTATCCTGCTGCACGGAGGAAACGGGTGTTTTCCAACCCAGCTGTTTCTTCTTAGATGCATTCTTCGCCTACTGCTCAATCGAAGAGGTGCGACGCCTTTGCGTGGAGCCTCATATCTGAAAAATAAGCGCTTAATTGGTTAAGTCACCACACTTATACGTTACAATAGTGCAAGAGTAGATGACCTTCAGAATAGGTGGGTAAGAATCGAATAAAAACAAAACAAAAACACAAGCACGTGACTCAATGCGCTAGCAATGCATTTGTGCACAACGGTAAAGCCGACTTTACTAAAAGATTCTCTAAGGCGCTTCATAAGGACTCCTGCTTTGTGTAAAAACTGATTATTGCCGCTGTTAAAACGTCTTTCCAGTAATGCGCTTATGCATAGCAGTGGAGCGGATTTTAAAAAGGTTCAGTGTTGTGCAACGCAGCCGATAGAAGAAAAGAAAAAAAGAGAAAAGCTGGCGCATTAGGAGACAGTTCTAAAAATTTCTTTATTTTTTGTGCTGCCAAGGTTGACATCGTCCATTCTTCGTAACAGAACGACTAAGATGAATTGCATTAGTTGTCCATGCGTTGTCAGCAATACTAAAAACATGGTTGTTGCCGTAAGCAAAGCAGCTACATGAAAAATTGGAGACGGGCAGACGAGATACTTTTCGGTAATAACCATTTTTATTTTCGTAAATAACCATGTTTTTAAAAACCAAAGAGAGCCCGTCCACGATAAGTTGCTTTAAATTGTCTAATAGCTTTATCAGTTTACAGTTTTCAATGCGTAGGCGATGCTCGCAGCTTATTTAGATATATAACGCTGGTTGAAGTAACTGAGTTAAAAGAAGGTTGCATTGAATAGTAACCTTTGTAGCTGTATAGCTCAATCAAGCTTTTGGGAAACGTAACGCGCAGTACCGACAGCGCGCGTTGAGTTTCCACCATAGTGCTGCGTACGGGAGCGGGTGATTTAGAAGGCGTTTTTTGTTAATCGCCTATGTTAAGGAACTACATTATATTCTTTTTACGAGTACTTCCGGAGCCATTCACGAGAGATTGTGCTATCGCTGCACGCAAGTGCAGGAAAAGGGGCCCGAAATGTTTCCGCGTGATCGGTCAAGTACGACCGAACTCAGCAAACACCAAAATGCGCCAAGGTTCATTGAAACTGCATCTGCTCATTTGTTTGCACAAAAGGATTTGTAGTTTGGAGGGCAAGCACTAATGTACATCATCGCTGTCTTTGTGAGCTCCCACATAGCTTTGAGAAGGCACTCTTTGAGGAATATGTGCGGAAAAATTTAGGACTATGTGCACGGTGGTGTATTTGAATTCAGTACGCAGTTAAATCTGTAGTCAGTAGTATGAACATTTAAACTTGCGTTAGCCAGATTCTTCGTAAGCGAAATAAGTGGAAAGTATGTTCCTGATAGAAACGATGGACACGGAAAAAGTAATTCAGAAAAGGGAGGCACCTGGCGTTGAAAGCAAAACAAATGTTTGTATCGGCATTTGCTTGCGTTGATATTGTCACGTAGCCAAGGACGACGCAGGTTTCCTTCAAGAAAGAAACGTTTATTGGAGCGGACTTGTGCTCCACAAAGACTCAACGTGCGCAGGCGAGCGTCGGTGAATCGAATCCCGCGACGTCTGCCCTGCGAGTATTTATCTTTCGGCGCGATTGTTTCCCGAACCGTCAAATTACAGCGAGAACACCAAGCATCAAAGAAGATTATTCTAGGCTAGTGACGTCAGGGTGTAACACTCTCCCTATCAAATAAGATAGCCCGTGCGGCATCCAAAAAAAAAAAAAAAGGAAAGGATACAGGCACTTCGTTTGGAACACAGATAACACAGCCTGGCGCAGCCGGATGGTAAGAACAAAGCACAGAAGTAAACAAACAGAATGCAGGGGTTCGCGGCAACACGCTATAATCAAAGGCAAACGTCGGAGAAACTTCGAAGTATTCGGTGCAGTTTCGAATCGGAGCAGCCAAACAACCACTCACGCGGGGCGCCAAGCCCTAGGGCTACACGGGTACTTACCGTAATGGAATGGCTCATGAGGTGTGATGAACTCGTCAGGTTAGGGAGACGTAAACACGTTATCCGCGCATTTCGCCCCGTCGCGAGGAAAGCGGTGCCTTCATTCGCGTACGCCCCGAAGTTGATGAAAATACCGTTGTTCCACGGGAAAGACGAATGTCGTTTCATTCGAACGAGGTTCGGTTGAATGTCGTTGGATGAACAAATTGCTCGGCGGCATGACCAGTCGAAGCTGTTGAGGAGGACTTGGCCAATGAAAACACATTCACACCACAAAATTTAAAAAAAAATCTCTAATGCGGACATACGACTGCGCTACGCGTGATTATGGCCTGAAATGTGGTTGAACTTGAATTGTTACACACACACACACGCATACACACTTTTGTTAGCCATCCTTTGTTGGGTGTCTGTAGTGGTGCGTATGGCTGTGCAGTTCCATAGGATGTTGTCTTAATTAATCTAGTACGACGCTACATACCGAGGAAGGAAGAGGTGGGGTGTCAGGATCTACCATTATTTTGTGTAGGCAAGCGAGGTATCCTGCAGCCTAGGCTAGCGAGGTTACCGTGCTTGTGTTATTGAGGTGCCTTGATGTCTTGTGAGTATGTCAGAGACCTGTAGGAGTTCCCTCCTTCCCGTGGACTAGTCCCTCAGTTGAGGTGCTGTCGGGACAATGGGCGTACTTGGCTCGAGGTTGGCAGGAGCCTTGGCTGCAGCTTCTTGGCGAGCAGATTCGCTTTTTCGTTACCTGTCACCTCACCATGCCTAGGTATCCAGTGCACTGTCACAGTCCCCCTGACGCTGTTGTCGATGGCCTGTAGCGCTTAGCGTTAAACGGCGTCTGTCGTGCTTCTTCTCCCGCAGGAAGTGGTCATGCCCCTGCTCATGGTGGCGTCGCTGATGAGCATCCGCAGCGGACTCAAGCCCAGCTCGAAGCCGGCCCACGTGACGCCCGTGGGCCACGTGCGCCTCATCACGCCCTCGCACCTCTCACAGGTCACCGCCGAGATCATGGTGGCGCCGGCCACGGCGCAGACGCGACAGTTCATGCACCAAGTGCTGGACTTCCTCAACGCCAATACGTACACCAGCGGCTTCAACTACTCCTTCTACAACTCGTCGCAAGAGATGGAAGATGTACGTAGCGATGCTCTTCCGGACTGAGCTGGTGCTTCTGCTTGCAGGGCCGGAAAGCTTTAGATCTCTGACCGGCTCGCTCCCCGTCGTGCTTCGCAGGTTTACCGGAAGAACTCTACGCGGGCCCTGGTGGGCGTGGTGTTCGAAGGGAACGACCTCGAACAGAACGGCTCCTACCAGCTACGCTTTCCTCTACGACAACTGCCGTCGCCCGAGCTCAAGCACGTCGGAATAGGTAGGGCTCACCTCTTTCTCTCCCCACCCTCTCTCTGGGTGCGTAGCTCGATCCCTGTCTCGCAGGGCTTGTGAAGACGAGCCACCGCTTCTTGTAGCCCCGATTGACTTACGTCCGCCACTTGAAACGGAGCCTGCAGAGTGGTTCATTTGCGCCGGACAGTGCAGGCACAGATCGCAATGGAAATTCAACAAAAAAGTCAGCCACTTTCCTAGAAGAAATACGGCTAAAACCCGAAGCTTTCTCCATGCAAAATAAGTCAAATCAGTCCAAAACCAATTTCAAAGTCCAAAATTAAGACTACCACAGTCCGCTTAAACTCTGTCAAGTCCGAATCCAACGCCCGCGTGACGAACCCAATGTACGTGCTGAGCGGTCAGCGACCCTATTACAATGCGAATGTGTCTTCCAGTGCTATTGGTGGTGAGCGCGTACACAGGCGGGGCTGCGAAGCGCGCCTCCGTGACGTCAGCTTAGGGATTCTCGCATTTGTCGTCTGCTTCACTCAGGATCGCTCTCCCTGCTGTTTCTTTGCGCTCGGTCAATGTCTGATGCTTGTCCGCACCATAATTGGCGTGTGGGTAACTTTTTATCATAATAATAGGCTTAAAATCGCATACACTAGCTCATGGTGTCAACTAAAGTATAGTTTTGGATACCGCTACGGGAGAAACATTGCCGGCGCCACCCCATTCCTTGCGAAGCCGGTCCTGTGCGGAGCGCGAACAGTCGGAGCTAGGTGTCAGCTTCTCATGTAAGCATTCGAACAAAAGGAACAGTCAGCTGCTAATAACCGACAACAGCGAAAATGGAAGACCAAAACAAATTCTAGGCCTTCAGGGCTGTCGGCTTTGGCAGAAGGCATCACGATTCCCGGTAATCATATGTAAGGTAAAACAGTTTCTGCAACCTTGCCGAACGCTCGAACGCGTTTTGTCACATCACTTTACGTTGTCAAGGCATGAAAGTTTGCCGACATGCACTATAGACTGAAAAAACTGTAGGTTGAATTCCAAATAACCCAGTGTGTATAGAGGAGGAGGGGAAAATTTTGTTCAACAATTAAATCGATCTGGTTAGTGGGCCGAGTCCTCAGTCCAGGACAAGAGAGTAAAAGTAATTTTCTTCAAACCATAGAACCCCATCCCGAGTAGAATAGGATTTGTTCTTCGCGCCTAGAAGGGTTGAAAAGCAATAAAGAGCTACTTGGAATTCTTCTTCGGTTTCGAGTCTTGTAATATATGTAGGTATACTATTTATTACGTTAGTTAGCGAGTATATCATACCTTCAACACCGTAATCACGTCATCATTGTTGGAGTTGAGAGTTAGTTCGTTATGATAACGATATAATTACGATAGAAATTCGGAGCACAAAAGCCGCCTTCGAGTAGTGTGGACCACGTTGTTTAGGGCACGATCGCGGTGGCGTAGCACAAACCTTCTCATTGTATTTGCATGTGAATAAACAAAGCACGCTGCGGATATGCACCTTCTTGCACGCAGCCGTAATGAAAGCCAATTTGTGAAGAAGGGAATGCATGCCATGCATTATGAAGGAAATATCCACACGACCTTTGTGAGGCTCCCAAACATCCCGAAACCTCCTAATAAGAAGTTGGTGACGGCGCAGAAAAATTAATGCGTTTGGCAGAAAAAAAGCAAGAAACATTAATCCGATACAAGACAACAACGAAAGAAACAGAAGAAAGCCGACTTATTTCCTGCTGTGCGATGAGCGTGTAGAGGCCGCTGCTTGGTGCGTAGTATTAGACTGTTGAGTCTTCATATGAGCATCTCAAAAATACTGTAGGGAAGCCTACGCATTTTGAATACTTATCGAGAAGCTCTGATCGCTGATCCTCGCGAATAAGCAAGAAAGGACGAGTTACACACGATCTTCTGACCGATACTCTGAAGAAAGTTGTTCTCTATCTCTTCGTGTGTTGCAAACTTGTGGGGGATACAGCTTCAAATTATTCAGATGCGTCAGAATCTGGCAAAATAACTGACTCGCTAGAAATACGCTTTTTAACGCACTACAGCAACGAAGCGGGCGATTTCTAGCCCAGGCACTTGCCCCTCACAAGCGGAGTGTAGCAGACGACAGCGGCGCGAATCCCTAAGCCGACGTCAGAGCCAGGGGGCGCCACTCAGATCTCACCGCCAATATCGAATCGGGTTTTGTGCTTACAGGCCTCCCATTGTACACGTATGGGGTGTGATAGATGTGCCTTCGTGGAGGCCCGTTGGGTAAAGGCAACTACCTCGCCATCAGTGAGGCATAAAAGCTTCGCTTTAAAAGGTCAGGACGATTGACACGGAGCGGAACACGTGCCGTACTTATTTACCGCCAAATCCAAGGCGACGGTGCATTCGAGGGCCATTTAGAGGCGGAACAAATCTGAAAACGCTCCACTCTGTGCGGGAACTTTGGTTACTGGATGCACAGAAGGCTTAAGAAGCGTTTGCGGGGGAAGTGTGGCGCTGCTGAATCGGGCTCCACAGTGTTCCTGTACATAGCTTCCCTAGGGGCGCAGAGTGGCGCGTCCATCCGCCATCTTGATCTCCAAAGTCCTGCGGGAAAGCGACCCGTCGGGCGCATGGAGGAAAGAATCCATGGTCGGGCGTGTGGGAGCCGCCTCCGTGCTAGTGGCAGCGGCAGGGAGGAGTTGGCGCATGCGTGTGCCAACGGCTGCGGCACAGCGCGACCAGAGCGACTGCGGGGATAGTCGGCTGCGTATCAGCTGAGCGGCCGCCGCTGCCGCCGCCACCGGAACCGCTGCCGGTCACCTGGGCAGAACTGACTGAAACGGTGTCTTGTGCGCAGCACTGAAAGCGGGCTTCGCTGTCGTATGGTGGAAACCGCGGCATGTAGCAATCAGACGCGCAACTCCTGCGCTACGCGATATACAGCAACTCTAGGGCTCAAAGCTTTCGGAGACGGGCAGCGATCTTGGTGGCGGTTGTGGTGACAGGGAAGACACTCGATCCTACGAAATTCGTTCTTGGGGGCGGCAAGTTGCAGCGGTCCGCATTCCGAATATTAAAAGACCATATTGCCGTTGTTACTTGAAACGTTTTGCGGTCCACACTGTGGTGCACTGAGACCAAATGTCTCCCCGCTTTTGATGAAGCACCGCTTAACACAAAGTCAGTTTCTTCTCCTGGGGACTTCGGTATAAGGGGGATTACTGCATAATATAACACCAAATCGACAAAAGCGCGCTCGCGTATTTGCTTCACTCGCTGCAACGACGTTGAAAGACGACAGCGTTTCGCGCAATCCTGTAAAGTAATTACCCTATCCCTTAATTCTGTTGTAGTTTTTGTATTTTACGCAGTATTTAAGAAGTAAAATTCCGCTTCGACTTGTCAGCACAGTGGGCTAACAAGTATCGCAATGCGCGCTGAGAACGAGACGAGGTGTGCGTGTGAGGTGCCTCCGTGGCTTTTAGGTTTGTACACTAAACCCTTGTTACGACGCAGGCCTCAACATTAGGGGACAAGAAGAGAGCGGAGTGGATCAGAGAACAGACGCGGGTTAAGGACATATTAGTAGAAATTAAGAAGAAATGGGCCTGGGCAGGGCATGTGATGCGAAGGCCAGATAACCGCTGGTCATTAAGGGTAACAGAGTGGATCCCTAGAGAAGGAACGCTTGGCAGGGGGCGGCAGAAACTTAGACGGGCAGATGAGATCAAGAAGTTTGCGGGGATAAATTGGTCGCAGTTAGCGCAGGGCCGGGGTAATTGGGGATTAATGGGAGAGGCCTGTTCCCGGCAGTTGGCGTAGATAGCACACAGGACCGGGATAATTGGACATTAATGGGAGAGGCCTTTGCCCGGCAGTGGGCGTAGATAGCACACAGGGACCGGGATAATTAGAGATTAATGGGAGAGGCCTTTGCCCGGCAGTGGGTGAAGATAGGCTGGTGGTGGTGTTGGTGATGATGATGATGCTGATGATGATGATGATGATGACGACGACGACGACGCAGGCCTCGGGAACGAAGACCAACTTCTTTATACGTGGTGCTTCGGTGCACTGCAGCTGAGACCGTAAAGCACTTCAATAAAGCGAGAATTCGAATTCAGTGATTTCGAATTATAACGAGGGTACTCCTGCTCTTTTGTGCGTATAGGTGGCATTCATTGAAAAGTTTAGCTGTCAATTTCTTCGCTAGGCAACACTGGCAATGACCACGGACATGGCCACTGCACCACGGACATGGCGCGGCTTGGGCCACTGCACCCGCACGCCGAAGAAAAAAACACCGGCGTGCGTCGTCTGCTCTGTTTCAACCCGATTCTCAACGGTGGTTTTAACAAAAACGTAATTAATCGCACTCACACTGGAGTAGAGGCATTATTTTGCGTTCGGTGGGGTAGAGCTTGGAATGTCCGACCCGTATCAAGTGGTCAGCTTGGACAAGTACCGCCATCCCGCGGAGCCCGACGTAACCAGTGACGGCGCACTCACATGTTTGGCTGCATGCGTAGCTCGCCAGTGAATACAAGCTATACAAGTGGCTCCGCGGGTCATCGGTGGGTTACTAACGGGTCACTAGAAATTAGTGGGGGACGGAGCACTCTTGGGTGACCTGCCTGTGGGTAACCAGTGACCCATAGCGGCGCCACCGGTGAGTCGGCGACCGAAAAGCAAAAGCTGCTAAAATTTGCTCATCTGGATGTGATGACCTAATTATCAGCGTTTACTGTGCAACTGAAAGATTTTCACACATAAAAATTGGTCCAGCTCGATCGTGCCGACAGACATGGAAGCACAGTGCGTTGACCAACTTGAATCGATGCTGGCAGTTTTCAGCTATGTGGCGTTGCTCGCCGCGGTAGTGCCGAGTGCTGCGTCACCGCGGGTGTCAGCTGTGCGCTTTATGTGGGTGCCGCGAAGAAGCCCCCTTTTTTCACAGCGAAGCTGTGATCGCCTCCGGCGACAGACCAAGCGTAGACCGATAATTTTCATCGTACGGGAAAAATTATCAAAAAATAAAAAAAAAGTCCTGGGGCCTCCATATCCCGATACAAGACGGCTTATATCGTTTCTGGGAAATGTCCCGGCAGTGCGTTTGTGTTTAGAGGTGAAGTCGACTTTAGGCGGATTGGTGTACGCTTGGCCTTTGTAAGCTTGCTTTCTCACATTGCGTGTTGCACGGTGAAGCATGAACACCTACGGCGGGATAAACGGACCCTGCAACACCTTTTTCAACTTTTTTTTGAAATCTTAAATTCTTGCAGGACGTAGTCACCCCAAACACCCAGTACTTAAACTAGGGTGTCGCAAAGTACCTGAGCCAAAAATTACAGCTATATGCCCATCACATAACCTGGAAAGTCGCTCAACAGATTTTTCTCTCTTTCCCGGTCTTGACGTTCTTTGACGGCCCGAATTACGTCACTAAGGACATGTAGCGGCTTTTTGCCGGTTTTCCTTCAGTTGCAGCGATGAACGCTTTTCGATAGCAACTTCAAAAAAAAAAAAGCCACAAAAACAAAGCAGAAACGGAAGGCGTATCTGGTGCGACGAGCAAATCACGCAGTGCCGTTCCGTGCTGGCGGTAACTGTAACTTTCGCAGTGCTTCCAGACGCGAAGGAAAGAGTGAACGCGCTTATCGGAAGTGTTGCAGGGTCCCTATAATAGTTACAGCCCCACTTTACACTCCTCTCTACCTCTGCCGCCCCTTTCCTGAGTCGCGTACACTCCTCTCCACGAGCGCCATCTGTCTCCCCCCCCGACATTGCGCAATGCCGCGTGCTCTTCGGCGGCCACCGGTGCGGCGCACTGGAGTCGGCGCCGTGATTGGCGTAGCCGCGCTATAATGAACCGGCTTGTCTCTACCCACCAAGCGCGCGTGTCCTTAATGTGTGACGCAGAGATCCCTCCCATTGTCCTTATATTTCAACATAGCAAAGCTGAGCCCCAACACAACAAATCCCATCACAGCGCCAGCTTCGCTCGACTTCCCTCTTCACAAGATAAAAGGGCTATGATTTTTTTCTGTTGAGGCCACGTTACCCGTGCGAGTGGTGCTGCTACTCTAATGCAGCGCTGCAGTTCTTTTTGTTTTTTGCAGTTATGTCGTCTTATCGGTGCAGTTTTTTAAACCCACATGCGACGATTGTATTTTGCATTCGCAACAACCGTGCAATATGTATTTTTAAATAAAATGAAACTTCAATCATGAGCACGTCACCTTGATCAAGCACTCTAAACACTTACTTTGAGCTAAATCATGTTGGTATGTATAAATCGCGCTAGTGCCGGTACTAGTTTGGAATGTCATGTGTACGCCTCGAGCGTGACGATTTTTTGTGTACGTGTACTCGTAAAAACGCACAATGCCAGTAAATTGGTCAACTGCGGAGAACGACTGGGTTGTCGCTTCTCCGATGAGCAGCGCTTGTCCAGGCATTGACATACAGCGGGCAGTACATTGCTACCAGCGCAGCTAGAGAAGTAGCAACAGTCGCAAGAGGTACCTTTGAGTTGTAATGAATAGCGCGCAATCGACGCAGGCAAAAAGGTAGATCAGAACATGACGCGATGTAGCGCTGTTTTGTTTATACCGCGCAAAGTGCGAACTGGTTGATTCCTCTGTCATAGGAATCGGTAAAACACGAAAGTGAAATGTGCAGCGAAATCTGCTGCGAAATGAGCATGATTTGCGGGTCGGCGGCTGTCTTGTGGGTGTGCTTTGTTTGGCGAGCGACGCCCTGCTGGCGGGTCGCTTCGGAATAGGTTTACTGGCGCCATTTCCGTGACGGCTATGACGTCAGTGAAATCTTGGTGTGTTCCGGCATAGAACACTTTCGTGTTAAAATAAAAACCCGAAAACAAAACAACCCTAGGTATAACGTACTGATGATGATGATGATGATTGATATTGGTCTCCCCTTCGAAGCGGGGTGATGACATGTAATCTTACCAAAAAGGACTAATATAATCATGTTTTACACTTTTGGTTTAATACTAGCGCTACTTAGGGCAAGCACTAAAGCTTATTAGGCCTATTCAGTACTAAAGGTTGCTTTCCCGCAAGAAGACGCTGTGTGCAGGGGTGCACCCTTTACAGGCCGCTTGCTTTGTTGCACTGGCGTCATTTCCGTGGCGGATATGACGTCATGGAAATCTGTGTATCCCGGAAGAAAACGCTTTCGTGTTTAAAAATTTAAAACGCTTGCGGATAAGCCTCGACATCAGCAAGACTATAGTTATGGTGTCGCTTCGTATTCCGGACGGCACCGCACTCAAGTTTCGTTGCGCTGGCATTCGCGACTGTGTCAACACAACGCGACACTGCAGTCGATGTCCCGAGAGGCTCTATGGCTCCCCCTGTCCTGGTAATTGTATCCTAACGTCGTTTTACAAAGCCGTGCCAACGAGTCGGCTGTCAAAACACACCTTCCCAATGAGAGCTCGAAAACCTTGTATGTTCCTCCTTTCGTCCCGCTCTTTGACGCCGACGTCGAGAGCGCGCACACGCGCGTCTGTTCCCGCCGCAGATCTGTGTCGGGTGAAGCACTTCGTGCACTCTTCGGACGCGACGCTGTGCCCCGCCAGCGCCTACTACTCGAGCGGATTCAGCGTCCTCCAGGCTGCCATCGACTACACCTTTCTCAAGGTGGGCGGACGACAATCATTTGGTACCTTCAACCTGCCCGTACGCGGTAGTTTTGAGCAGGTTGAAGTTTGAAGTTGAAAGTTTTCAGCTTATTTGTTTCTATCTGAAGCGAAAGAGGAAGCCGAGACAAAAGGCCACGAGGCCTGACATGTTCTCGGCTTTCTTTGCAGTTTGCCGTTTACGGAAAAAAGTGTCGTTACTGAAAAAGTGCGGAAAATAAATGGAATAGGCGCGATAACACATTATGACAAAACAGCCAGTACATCTTTACACATTCCCTATACACAAGGAAAAGACCAAATAACGAACACTCCCACGCACAAGAGAAAGGTTGAGAGTACATACTTGTGTAGCCCTATACACGTGTATAAGAATAAAAATAAAAATGAGCGTAACAAAAGACCAAGTAACAAACACTGCAACGTACAGATGAAGGGTTGAGAATCCCCTGTACACACGTAAGAGTAAAAATAACGAGCATAACAAATCCCCCGGGGAAAAAAACACTGAATAACACAATGCACAGCCGCCTCACAGTGGTTCTGGATGGGCACTTCAGAACTTCTCCCGTCATAGACATTCTACGGGCAAATAAAGTACGGAGATGCTTTGGAGAAGTTATTACAGAGGTTCTGGATGGGCACTTCAGAACTTCTCCCGTCATAGACATTCTACGGGCAAATAAAGTACGGAGATGCTTTGGAGAAGTTATTTTAGAGGTTCTGGATGGGCACTTCAGAACTTCTCCCGTCATAGACATTCTACGGGCAAATAAAGTACGGAGATGCTTTGGAGAAGTTATTTTAGAGGTTCTGGATGGGCACTTCAGAACTTCTCCCGCCATAGACATTCTACGGGCAAATAAAGTACGGAGATGCTTTGGAGAAGTTATTACAGAGGTTCTGGATGGGCACTTCAGAACTTCTCCCGTCATAGACATACTACGGGCAAATAAAGTACGGAGATGCTTTGGAGAAGTTATTTTAGAGGTTCTGGATGGGCACTTCAGAACTTCTCCCGTCATAGACATTCTACGGGCAAATAAAGTACGGAGATGCTTTGGAGAAGTTATTTTAGAGGTTCTGGATGGGCACTTCAGAACTTCTCCCGTCATAGACATACTACGGGCAAATAAAGTACGGAGATGCTTTGGAGAAGTTATTTTAGAGGTTCTGGATGGGCACTTCAGAACTTCTCCCGTCATAGACATTCTACGGGCAAATAAAGTACGGAGATGCTTTGGAGAAGTTATTTTAGAGGTTCTGGATGGGCACTTCAGAACTTCTCCCGTCATAGACATTCTACGGGCAAATAAAGTACGGAGATGCTTTGGAGAAGTTATTTTAGAGGTTCTGGATGGGCACTTCAGAACTTCTCCCGTCATAGACATTCTACGGGCAAATAAAGTACGGAGATGCTTTGGAGAAGTTATTTTAGAGGTTCTGGATGGGCACTTCAGAACTTCTCCCGTCATAGACATTCTACGGGCAAATAAAGTACGGAGATGCTTTGGAGAAGTTATTTTAGAGGTTCTGGATGGGCACTTCAGAACTTCTCCCGCCATAGACATTCTACGGGCAAATAAAGTACGGAGATGCTTTGGAGAAGTTATTACAGAGGTTCTAGATGGGCACTTCAGGACTTCTCCCGTCATAGACATACTACGGGCAAATAAAGTACGGAGATGCTTTGGAGAAGTTATTTTAGAGGTTCTGGATGGGCACTTCAGAACTTCTCCCGTCATAGACATTCTACGGGCAAATAAAGTACGGAGATGCTTTGGAGAAGTTATTTTAGAGGTTCTGGATGGGCACTTCAGAACTTCTCCCGCCATAGACATTCTACGGGCAAATAAAGTACGGAGATGCTTTGGAGAAGTTATTACAGAGGTTCTAGATGGGCACTTCAGGACTTCTCCCGTCATAGACATACTACGGGCAAATAAAGTACGGAGATGCTTTGGAGAAGTTATTAGTAGTCAGAAATGACAGATAAAAAGAGGCCTAGTGTTACACACAAAATGTACTTGTGTGGATGGTTGAAAACACTCCTCACACGTCTGGCTTTTGTAATCGCTGCAATAGTAAGGGAAGTTGTGCTATCCGAAAAGCTGTTACCTTTCGAAAAGTGTATCGTCGCGTGACAGGTTCAGCGCGTCGGGAAAGAGAACGTTCATTTCAAGGAAAGAGCTACTAACAGCTGTCAACTTCGCAAAACAAAAAGTAATGATGATGACTACATCGCGTATTGTGCAAGGCAGCGTTGTCTAACGATATCCCATTACGTCTAATGCGCCAATGCGTACGGTTAGCATTCAAGTGATACTAGCAAGCGGAACCAGGCACCCCACTACAGTCGCCTGTGTTTTTTGACGGCGACAGTGGCTATAACGCGGTGGCTATAACGCAGTAGCTCGCCGCGCACCCGCTACTGCTACAAGCGGGATAAACCCAGCCACAGTCGCCCCTAACTCCTCTCCAACTTGATTTGTATTTTCGTGCGTGCTTATTGAATTGCGAAGGAAGAGTTTTCTGCGTAAACGGGACCGCTTTCACCTAGCCGCGTAAAACTTCACTTTAAGAAATGGGCGTGGGCAGGGCATGTAACGCGAATGCAAGATACCCGTTGGTCATTAAGGGTTAACAGAGTGGATCTCTAGAGAAGGCAAGTGTGGCAGGGGGCGGCAGAACGTTAGATGGGCAGATGAGATCAAGAAGTTTGCAGGGATAAATTGGTCGCAGTTGGCACAGGACCGGGGTAATTGGAGATCAATGGGAGAGGCCTTTGCCCTGCAGTGGGCGTAGATAGGCTGGTGATGAACACTCAAACGTCGGGCGTCGGCGGCGCAGCTGTGGACCAAGAGCGACGTGAAGCTTCCCGAGCTGGTGATCCGGCTGCTGCCCAAGCCGGCCTACGTGGACCCGGGCACGACGTGGCGCGCCCTGGTGCCCCTCTACCTGACGCTGGCCTTCTCGCCCTTCGTGTCCGTGCTCTGCGTCAACATCGTGCTCGAGAAGGAGCGCAAGATCAAGGAGGGCATGCTCATGATGGGCATGATGCCCTCGGCCTACTGGTAACTGAATAACGCCCCTCTTTTCCCGCTTTCTCTTTCTGGCTAGAGGTCATTGCCTAACTGGACAGAAGCACGACAACCCACAAGAAAGACGATGAAATGCTACGCAGTTTGCTCTGTGTAGCGTGTCCCGCTTCGCGCCAAATCTACCTCAATTTGACCTACCGAGCCGCTCAACTTTGCGTTGTAATAGGCCGAATGAATCCTGCCCGTGAGGGATACAACCAGCCCTTTTCAGCGCCACGTATAACAATGAGCCCGCGTCAAATTGGGCGCTAAACATTTTGCGGAGATCTTAGAAATTTGGCGCATAGGGCGAAAAAGTTACGACGATCGCAGCCAGGCTGAGGTCGCCAGTACTGCAGGGTTGGAAGCTTAGTTCGCGTGTACACATTACAGGCCTCTGTAATTCATGCTCTCGTGCTTGAACAGTGCACGCTTCGGTCGACACTGCCGTTTAATCTCTCCCCGTCATCACCCTGTCGATGAAAATAAGTCCCCGTTGCAATGCCCACGCACGCCTTGCCCTCACCACTGCCTCCTCCTCTGCGGCCTGCAGGACCGCCTGGGCGCTGATCGAGGCCCTGGTGGTGGCCAACGTGGCGGTCATCATGACGGCCATGGTGTACCTGCTCCGCATCCTGCCCAACACGGACATCCTGATCATGTTCGTGGTGTCGCTGCTCTACGGCCTCACCATCGTCATGTTCAGCTTCATGGCGACGCCCTTCTTCAACAAGTCCAAGGTCGCGGGCTCGGTGGTGGGCCTGATGATGCTGCTCTTCAGCTTCTTCTACATGCTGGCCGTCTTCCTCAAGGGCAAGGTGGCCACCTGTGTCTTCTACGCCGTCTCGCTCCTCTCGCCCGCGGCCTTCACGCTGGCCGTGGAGAAGATCAGCGAGATGGACGTCAAGGGCGCCATGCGATGGCAGAACCTCTTCGACGGAGACTTCTCCGTCGGCAGCGCCATCATCGTGCTCGTCGTGGACATCGGCCTGTACGCCTTCCTGGCCTACTACTTCGACGCAATCGTGCCCGGTAAGGTTTACTACAATAACGCCGCCTACACAACCAGGCCTATACTCGGTTACAACTCAAGAACGGCACCACCTCATGTAGTGTATCCCTCCGCCAAAGCGCCGGACCCGTGACGTCAGTGCGCGCGCGTTTTGAAAGGGGTTTGCTATGAATGCGTGATATCGTCTGCCTTGTCTCACGCAGTTTGCTTGTCGTCACTGGAGTCGTTTATAAGCATATTAAGTCCAAAAAATTACGAAAACGGCTCGTGCCACGTTCAAAATATTCCCAGTAACGCCGTACTTGCGCCGCGCGGAGAAACATCCGGCTACTGTGATAAGACACAGCGGAAACTTCCGGTGCCGTTCTTAAGTTGTCACCGAGTATAAAATGAGCTGCTCTGGTCACGCACGAGCTAAATATTAACTTGCACGCTGCAGGTGCACGAACGGTAGCTGTGGGATGGCATTTCCCAGGCGTGCAAACGTCCAGGGGTATGTTTAATGTAGGCTTCGGGCGTAAAGAATGTTTTCAGCTTCGGAGATTTTCACTGGCGACCCGCATGAAGCACTATGCCTCTAACGCAATGCTACGAGCAATGCGTAACCGCGTAGCTCTTTTTCGCACATCCTGACATCGGTTATTTTTACGCTAACGGTATTCATGCGTGAAATTTCTCAGAAACAGCTTATCAAGGTTGATGTAAACATTTGCGGATACGGACGGGATGCGCAATATAAAAGAATAACGCGTAGACGCATATGGCGGGGTGGTGACGGCATGAAGAGAGAGCCAGATAAGCTTGTAATTGGAATAAAAGTTGAAATCGCATTTATAAATTGCAATATTTGAACACCCTGATGTGTAATCTCCACGGTTTGGGTCTCCCCCGTATTGAAGGGCTCGTTTGAACGCCCTCTTGTTCTTTATGAGGAAATTAAATTAGGCGTACATATGTCAATGGACTACAGTGCCACGTACATGCAAACGTAGAACATGCGCCAGCAGCAGTTTGTTACCGCAGCAAGCGCGAGAGGCATGTAAACCTCTACATTACCATTTATGATGCCGCAAATTGGGAAAGGCCGAGCAGCATAATTTGTGGAGTAACGGTTTGTTAAATGTTTTACGATGTCGTACAAAAGAAAAAAAGGGGGAAGGATTGCAGCAGCTACTAGCGCAATCGGCTACACAACCGTTCATACTTTCAGCTTTACTAATCGAATGCTACTAACTTGCGGGGATTTTTCTGTGTTCTCAAAATTTCGGGGCGCCTTTTTTACTACCTCCCACTCCAAGCAAAAAAAAAATCACGGGATACGAAAATTACAGCTCAAACTGTTTACGTCTTAACAAAAACAAGGTAGCGCTTGACATCGAACAAAAGCAAAATGCGCTTTGAAAGCCGCGATGTTTGAGCCCCAACAGAAAGTAATTGTACAGTACCTTCAAAAAGCATTTGACGCTGCCTCCGAGGAAGTTTGTTCCACCGCCATCCGACAAACTGTCGCAGCACTTAGCTACTAAGCGGGCACCAACCGTCAGTAATGGCGTTGTTGCTTCCGTGGCGGCAAAGTGGGCACAAGTAATTGGGAAAACTTTCACCATCTCCGGAACTGCGGCGCTCGCAATGTGAGAACCCCGAAACGCATTTTGATATAGAACGTTAAGCAATCTATGCTGAATGGGCTACATGCGAACTACGACGAGTCTCGAACTGTGCGGCCCCGACGAACACAGCCACAGTGTCATCAGCTGGTAGATCGCTGACGCAAGGATGGGAAAAGCCAAGTGCCGTTCGCTCTTCTTGAACCTGTTGTATTGATCTGTGCTATTTGTCTTTGTAGAATTTCATTCACTCAACCGCGCACTTGCAGTTCAGCGAGTTCGGTAATACTTGTGGTACTGAATTATGCAGTTGCGCTTGTAAAGGTGGCTTTTTCCCATGTGGAGTGTGCTTGCGGAGAAGCCTGAAATAACGAAGTGCGGCTGACAGAGGGTGGATGACACAGGTCACCATCGCGATACAAAGGAATGTCATTATCAATCAATCAATCAATCAATCAATCAATCAATCAATCAATCAATCAATCAATCAATCAATCAATCAATCAATCAATCAATCAATCAATCAATCAATCAACCGAACAATTGACTGATCGATAGATTATTAGATCGCTCTTTATTTTATTCGTCAACATGAGCGGCCTAATGGAAATCTCTATTGTGTACTTGCCTGGTGGTAGTATACGCGTTTATTGAGAAAAAGAAAAAGTAAATCCTAAAGAGAGAGAGAGAGAGAGAGAGAGAGAGAGAGAGAGAGAGAGAGAGAGAGAGAGAGAGAGAGAGAGAGAGAGAGAGAGAGAGAGAGAGAGAGAGAGAGAGAGAGAGAGAGAGAGAGAGAGAGAGAGAGAGAGAGAGAGAGAGAGAGAAAACAGTTTCCCGTACTCTGCCCACCATATGAGTGCCGCCACAGGGTCCGAAGAGCCGTAGCGGATGCAATGAGATATATGAAAGTCTGCGCGAAAGTGCGGGTGATATGGGATTACTAAAGCCAGCGAGCTAACTTTTCTGTGACAAGAAAAGGCCGAATCCCATTTTGTGACGAAGTCGGTCGCAACCCCGCAGGCGAGTTCGGGCAGCACAAGAGCCCGCTGTTCATCTTCGGGTGGCTGGGCCAGCGCCGGAGGAAGGGCAGCCAGCTGGACGGCCAGGGCAAGCCGGACAACTCGGGCCCCAACCCCGACGTCGAGGACAGGCCCGGAGAGCTGCTCGGCAGGGAGGCCATCCGGTGAGTACGCTGCGGGCTAAAAATATAGTGGGGAAGCCCGGTAATGGGTGATGGTCCAGATAGGCTGACTCCCCCCCATATGATCGTCGAGTCACAACGATTGTACGCGAGCGTCGTAGGTGATTGATTGTGGGGTTCAATGCGCCGAAGCTACACCTGGGCTTATGGGGCGCGCAGTTGTGGAGGGCTTCAAGTTAACATCGACCACCTGCTGAAACCTCGACGCACTGGCGTTATTGTTTTTCGCCGCCACCGGAAAAGCAGCCACTGCGGCCGGGATGGAACCCGCGTCCTTGGGCTCAGCAGCACGACGCCGAGCCACCGCGACGGATGATTCCGACAAACGCACCCCAGTTCAGCATTAATAGCAACAACGCTTTTTGTTCGGGATCTCTGGTGTGGGAGAAAAACTGAGGCGCAGCCAGAGAAGTATCGACAAGCACGAACTTTTGCGATGGCTGCGAGTCAAATTCTGGAGTCAAATTCTGCTGACGCGAAGCTATGAATTTCAGCGCTGGGCAAAAAAGCAAACTGTAGCACCCAGCAAGGAAGAGTGCAGCAATAGCTCACGACTAAGGGCTACAAAGGGAATAAGGCAAACCACTGTGCCAGGCGTAGGTTTGTGAAACTGCTTTCCTGGGCACTTCGCCTATTCGCTTAGCTACAGAGCTGCAAAAAGCACGCCAGATGAGCAAGTGTCCTTGGTAAAATCTCAGAATAAAGTGCCCGAAAACTTGGCGTATTCTCGCGCGTTGGTTCGTTTCCCGCGAACAGAGGTTTGTGCCAAAGCGTCTGTATTTTCAGTCTTCTTCTACCAGCCTTACAAATTCCGCTGACGAGACGAAGTAGTCAGTCACCAATGCCCATTATATATCGTTTAGTCCTCACAAAGCGCTGCTTCAACATGGAACAGGGCTGAGAGCATTGCGTCGTTGAGGCTACCAACTATCCGGGCGCCGGTGATCCCTGCGCCTTCCCCGCCTGTGGCGGACGATGCACGTTTCTGGAGGGAGACTCTCAAACCGCACTACCAACACCCCCGGCACTCGCTACAGACGCTTCCGCCACCCAACCCTTCCCTATCCACCGCATAAGTACAGAGCCTCCGGGCAATCCAGCTAAACACTTTCACCACTCCGCACGTCTCTACCTCTACCGTTATCGCTGAGACCCATCTGTCTCAACTGCCCCTGTCCATACAAGCAAATGTTGAGCTCCTTTCCCTCTGTCCCGCGGCTCTACTGTTCACAAATTTCTCTCGTCGACCAGTTGTACATAATGGTCCTTCTTGCGGAACGATAGCAACAGGTCTTAGTCTGACCGCAAATAGTTTTACTCGCATGTGAAATTCCCTCCTAGGGCAGACATGGTCTGTCCCCAGCTAATCACGGGTTTCCCTTCTTTGGCGGCGGCGTCGCAGGGTGCACGGCATGCGCAAGGTGTTCACCTCGTGGCGGCGGGACCCCGTGGTGGCGGTGGACGGCGTGAGCCTGACCATGCACGAGGGCCAGATCGCGGCGCTGCTGGGCCACAACGGCGCCGGCAAGAGCACGCTGCTGAACATGCTCGTGGGCACGCTCAAGCCCACCTCGGGCTGGGCCTCCATCTACGACTTCAGCACCGAGCGGCCCGAGGACCTGGCCCACATCCGCAACATGCTGGGCGTCTGTCTCCAGGAGGACATCCTCTTCGACACGCTCACGCCCCGACAGCACCTGCGCTTCTTTGCTCGCATGAAGGGCCTCCCCAAGACCAGCATCGACCTCGAGGTATTCCACCCCTACTACCACTACTACTGCTGACACTGCTGGTGGTGGTGGTGCTATACGCTGCGCTCGATTCTTTCGATTCCGTGCCGTCTTGCCCTGGTCCAGCGCGGCCCAGCCATCTGGTCGACTTAGACACGAACAATGTCCACACGCTCCCAGCCTGGCAGCATTTAAGGCTCTTTTGCATGTTTTACAGCGAAGCTGTAGATGTCTTGGGCTCGGCATGTCGGCGTCTCCTGTCGTCGGCGTCGTCGTTTCTCGTATCATGTAGTCACGGTACTAAACACCGGGACACTCGTTTTCCAACGCCTCGCGCTAGAACGTTTCATCGCTGTGGGCAAAAACGTGTACTAAAATAACCACTGCGACAATCGTTTTCCAACGCCTTGCGGGAGAATGCTTCGGGCTTCAAAGACAGGAGACTTTTACAGTAAAGCTGCACACCTCTACCCCCTACCCATGTCATATCCGTGGGCAAAAACTCCTAGGCGCTAAGAATGCAGTTATACACTGCATGCTTTGCCCCTCCACAGGTTTCACGTTAGTGAAGATGGCGCTGGATTTTTGTGTGTGTTCCGGTAGCAGAATACGCTTTGCGGCAAAGCCAACTTCCCCAGAATAGCTGTGTACCTCTCAATCTAATTTAAAAGAAATCAAAATTCAATTGGCCACCAAGACGACTCTACGATTACCCCGTTTGATTTACTAATTAGTCCACTTTGGAGTTATTTAAACGTTTCGGAATTACCGTTTGTCGCCAGTACACGGGCTTCTATGAGAAGAGCAGGGTTACAGAAAATAGCGGTAACGTGTGCTTCATCGGAATTATCCTGGAATAAACTGAATGTCGTTTGACTGCTCAGACGACTGCATACCTGCGGAAGGTATTAATTCAGCGTGTATCATAGATAACTATCAGTCGGAGTTTTAATACAAACAACAGAAATCGGTGCTTCACGACCACTCCAGCCGCATTACGAAGCCACCGTGAAACGGTCAGCCCTAGCTTTGTCTGCTAAGATGAAACCGTAGTTCTTGTAATTTTCATTAAGGCCTCAGTGTGGTAAATCTCATTGTTTCTTCCACAAGCTTGGAACTGCACCCTTGTCAATCGTGTTTTGTGTCGGTCACTCAATTGTCAAGTTCGCTGACAATTAACACATCCACAGCGTCGATTAAAGGGACCATGCAACACTTTCGAAAAACGCTCTCACTCTTTCCTTCGCGTCTGGAAGAACCACGAAAGCTATATTTCTCGCCAGCACGAAGCGGCACTGCGTGATTTGCTCGTCGCACCAGATACGCCTTCCGTTGCTGCTTTGTTTTTGTGGCTTTATTTTTAAAGTCGCTGTCGAAAAGCGTTCATTGCTGCAACTGAAGGAAAACCGGCCAACAGCCGCTACATGTCCTTAGTAGCGTAATTCGCGACGCCGAAGAGCGTCAAGACCGGGAAAGACAGACAAATCCTTTGAGTGAGTTCTCAAGTTATCTGATGGGCATAGAGCAGTAATTTTCGGCTGAGGTACTTTGCGACCCCCTAATCTAAGTAGTGGGTGTGTTTGTTGACTACGTTCTGCAAGTATTTAAGGTATTTAAAAAAAATGTTGAAAAAAGTGTTGCAGGGTACTTTTACTGAAGGCACTTTTCCGGCCCAAAAAAACTCCTGGGCCGTGTATGCGTACAGAGCTCGGCCATGTGGACTGTAAGAGAGCTTACCACGAAGAACTCTTGTGCAAAATTTTCCCTTTTGATCCGACTGGAGAGACCCCTGGTTCGAGCCAGGTTCACTTGAACCGAGGCACGTCTTGTAACCTTCAGAAATCTCGGAGGAGTGAAGACCAATAGCTGAGCTTGTCTCCCCGCGCCTGCGTGCAGGTGAAGAACATCCTGCTCGAGCTGGACCTCGCCGAGAAAGCCGACGTGCAGTCCATGAAGCTGAGCGGCGGACAGAAGCGAAAGTTGTCCGTCGGCATCGCTCTCATCGGTGACCCCAAGGTGTGGCGCGTTCCCCTTACCTCGTATGCGTATATACCTCTTCACTTCTTAAGCCTTGATGTTCTGTTCTGCTGCGCGCATGCGCAGTTACGCCATCGCGTCGACTGCACCAGTTAAATTGGCTCTAGACAGCCCAATGGTAAAATTCCTCCTACCAGGACCAACAAGCTGGAAACTTCTATGCATAGGGACTCCTAATATCCGTGGAAACACGTATTAACCACGCGCGAGACGAAGATGCACCCTAAAAGATGTGGTATAGGTGCTTGCCACTGGCATCGATGCCGATTCCTTGCGTTAATATTAATCGTAACATACGTGGGGACTGGTGACCCTTCATTCGTCACTTTGTAAATTCACGGTAGTTACAAAGCTGTTAATACGCTCGCGCAATACCATTAGTCGACGGCTGCCTCTGCTTATAGGCGGCGATCTCACCTTTTTGTTCAGCTCCTCGAAGCTACCGCAAAAGTTGATTAGTCAGAATAGTCCGTCAGGGTACGGACTATTCTGACTAAGGTGGATTGCGGGGGGGAAATCTTACTGCCGGCCTGCGCATGGCCCCCCCCCTGCCGGCGGACTGGGTTGTGTCGGTCGGTTTCGGCTGTCCTGCTTTGGTCCGTCGCAATGGCAGGAGTCAGTGGTGTGCCAGGCCCACTGTATTGGGTATTCAACTCCCATGGGAGCTTGAGCAACTCCCAGGCACTCTGAGGGCAAGTGCCTTCCAAGAACACCGATGCGTGATGCGGACGCAGGCCCGGCTACCGAGGTTGGTGCTTGAAATGGTAATTCGATCAAAATTTGCGGTCGCAAATTTCTGTGGATCAACTATGATTCTCTTTGTCCGGGGGCGGTAACGCGCTCCTGTAATCCAGTGTGGGTGGAGGCCGGGGTGTCAATGTTGCGAAGTGCAACTGCACCAAGCGGTACAGTTTGTGTTATAGTGGCGCACGGTTGCTGAAGCAATGTGAGCGCTACTATGAGGCCGGGGGAGTGGCAAGCCCCTGTAATCGCAGCTAGGAAGGGGCCTATAAACACGAGCCGATCTGCTCGCCGAGGGAGGTGACGAGCCCTTGTAACCCAAGTCATAAGGGTACATGCGGTACAGTTCGTTTTATCGTGCCATGCACGCATGGGTACACGCATGGGTACACACAATGAGGCCGGGGGTGTAGCGAACCTCTGTAACCGGAGCATGGAAGGGGCCTTTAATGCGAACTGGTCTGCTGACCGAGGGAACTTGATGAGCCCTTGTAACCTTCAGTCTTGGGGGCGAGAGTGCAGAGCCACTGGGAGTTCCTCAGAGGATCCCTTGTATTTCGAAAGATGGTATTTGTGGAATAACTATGACTCTCTTGGCTAGGGGAAGTAGCGAGCCCCTGTAATCCAGTGTGGGAGGAGGCCAAAAGCTAGGGGTGGTAGCGCGCCCCTGTAATCCAGCGTGAGAGGAAGCCAGCGGGTCAATGTTGCGACGTAATCACTGCGCTCAAGCGGTACAGTTCGCACGTAGCGTTGGCGTACCATTGCTGAAGCAATGGGTAGACCACTACCGAGCCGGGGGCGTGCACACCCCTGTAACCATAGCTTGGGGCTCGTTCTGTTGAACTTGCGAACTGGTCTGCAGGCCGGGGGTTGTGACAAACCCTTGTAACCTAATGTCATAGGGGCCAGAGCGTGGAAGTACGGTAATTCCACGAGACCTCCTCGAGGAATCGGGGAGGCCGCACAATCCCTGCCCAGGGAGCGTGCAAAACGGCCGCCACTGCGGAGGTTCCTGGTCAACTGGAATCAGGTCCTACGCGGAGGTCGGGCGGTCGGGTGTCAACCCGGCACTTGGCAATGCGGTTGAAGCAGGAAGGCGTGTCGGGATCGATCAACTATGACTTTCTTTGGCCGGGGGAAGTAACGCACCCCTGTAATCCAGCGTGAGAGGAGGCCGGTGAGTCAAGTTGCGAAAGTAGCAAGTGCCGCGAGCGCACAGTCGTTTGTATTGGGAATACCGATTATAGTCGGGAAACCATTACGGGCCGGGGGACTGGCGACCCTTGTAACCGCAAGCTTTGGCGGGGCCAGCGACCTGATCGCAAAAAGCCGGGGGGAGTGACAGACCCCTGTAACCGAACGTCACTGGGGGCTAGATGTTGTACAGTCCGTATGGGGCCGGGGGGGGGGGGGGGGTCGCGCCCCCCTGTAACCTTGCTGCGAAGGGCCTATAGACTACTGATCTTCTCTAGCTGAGGTGCAGGCGAACCACGTCACCCAAATGCCGCTGGGGCGCAGTTTCACGAGCTACTTGGTGTCCCGCACGGGGAGCACGAGGAAAGGTGAGGTTAGTACACCGGCCGGGGAAACTCTCCTGGCTTAGTAACGGCTAGTCCCGGACCGATCTCCTCTGCCATATGCAAGGCAATGCCCGAAGACTCTTGTTCCTATGAGCGAAAGAGTAGGCAAAGAGGAGGACATCAGAATAGGCCCTTACTAGCTGGAGGGACCTTGCGAACGGGCCGTTGAGGCACCGTGCGCATACAAACTTCCGGTGTCCGGAGACCGTGAAAAGCAGGTGTTGCAAGTACCCGTGTATAGTGGAAAGCTTTACTGGCGATTCGTGAGTACCTGGTGCGGGACCATCGATCGAGGACGTTAGTACACATCGGCCACAGAGCTGGGGGTCGGGGGGGGGGGGGGGGGGGGGGGGCGCCCGTCGCCACTAAATAAGGTACTTCCTGTCTCCAGATCCCAGACTATTCCGACATTATCCGCTAAAGTAACGGGTCTAGAGCAAGGACACCCGAAGATTTCGTACGGTTGGCGAGCGTCTTTCCCTCTCGTCCGAAACAGATCGTGTTCCTGGACGAGCCGAGCAGCGGCATGGACCCGTACTCGCGGCGCCACCTGTGGTGCCAGCTGCAGAAGCGGAAGGAGGGCAAGGTCATAGTGCTCACCACGCACTTCATGGACGAGGCCGACATCCTGGCCGGTACGACGACGCCACAGCTCGCACAGCCGGGCTGGCCACCATAATCGCGGACTCTGATCATGCCTTTGCAGAACGGTTTTGTAACGGCAAGCTGCGTTTTTATTTAAGTGGGAAAGTGCTTAAACTTCGAACAAGAGAACGAAGACAGGAAGATTGACTGATTGTGGTGTTGACGTGCCGAAGCTATAGCTAATAGGAACGTCGTAGTGGAGAGCTGCGGATTAATTTGGACCACCAGGGGGGACCTTTTACGTGCGCTGAAATGTAAACACACGGGCGTTTTAAGTGCGGAGCACTTTAGGGGCCCGGCTTGTCGTCGTCGCTCGTCCGCAGTTACGGCATCACGCAGCCAAACAGAGGCTTCCATAAGATACCCCCTTGTCCCTTCCGGCCATAAGTTAAGGGGATACTTCATCAAAAGGTTTATATCTGAGTGAAAGAGGTACAAATGTGAGTGAAAATTTGCGGTCCTGCGCTGGCTTCCTATTGTTCGAAGGGTGAACGGAGAATATGCAACAGGCGAATATTGGTAGAACTATTCGATTTTGTTGTTTCTATTGGCCGGCAAATAACACTTCTGTAAAGCAGAGCTCTTATGTCCAGCCGTTGTACATTCTGCTAGCCGAGCTAAACTGACCGAAATGAAAAGGAATACAATGCACATCCGGCTCTTCATGTTCGGTTTACTTGATAAGATTCCACGGCCGTTTGAAACAACGCGGTAATACTTAAGAAGGGTTGCATTGAAGGCAGCACTGAGGGGAAAATGACGTTCTCACCTGGGATTTCATGCCGAGGGAATGAAAGCGGAATGTCAAGCACGACCGTTTTGCAGAAGACGACGGAAGGGGGTATAGCTTTCTGCTAAGCATTCAACTGCTCTTGTCCAACATGAACTCCCCCCTTTGTCTTTTCGTCCGGCAGACTGGAAGGCAATTCTCTGCAAGGGCAAACTCAGGTGTGCCGGCACGTCGCTGTTCCTGAAAAACCGATTCGGCATCGGATACCACCTCACGTAAGCACACGAACCGCACACCACCAGCCCCCATCTTAAATGTTCTCCTCGAACCGGTGATAATCATGACGATGGTAACTTTAACACGGAAGCCGTGACGTACGTACGTATAGGGGCAGCTAGTCGCGTCCTCAAGTCATCTCTGTTTACGAAAGATTTTCAAGCCAAACTGAACTTTCCGGCACGCCGTCTGAATCAAGTAATGCAATTTGTGTGTTAAGTCGCCGTTACTGCATTGCGCACCGTAGCCCAGCGGCCAAACCTTCGCAACATCTACAGACGACTGCACTAAGGGATTCAGTGCGCGATCGCACTTGTCGTACTGGGAGGTATCCTATGCCGTTCCTCAACAGGGGCATTTGGGTCGTGAACCTGACCTGACCTTAGCAATAACTCCTTGCTACCTCTGAAAAAGGTCGTCGTTTATGCACCGCTGCATTGCGGTATTTCATATGTGTGTCCGTGCCAATCCAAGTATCTTGTATCGCTCTCCACGTGTGCATTTCGGGAATCGTCCTCCCTCCCTCCCTCCCTCTCGTCCTCGCAGCATGGTGGTGGACCAGGGCGCGGACAAGGCGTGCATGACGCAGCTGGTGCAGCGGCACGTGCCCAGCATCTCGGTGTACCGGTCGACCAGCACCGAGCTGGCCTTCATCCTGCCCATGGACTCGACGTACAACTTCGCCAGCCTGTTCGGCGCCGTCGAGGCGGCCATCGCCGAGGGCCGCATGGGCGTGCGCAGCTACGGCATCTCCATGACCACGCTCGAGGAGGTCTTCCTCAAGATGGGCGAGGTCGAGAAGCCCGACGAGGTGCACCTCAAGGACATACACGTGAGCCGCCTCCTCGCCCTACACACACAGGTCCCTGGGAGGTCAGGATGGGATATAGTTTATACATTGCGGAGGGTGTTTCAGAAGACTATATATAGGTACACTGGTCCTTGAGCGTTGTCATTGGCGAGGAGAAAGTATACATAGTCATGTTTGGAACGAGTGGTTTTATCGAGAAATTTACAAGAGTTGCACGAATGTTCTTTGCAGGTTGGTTTATGACCAAACGTACTTTCGCGATAGGCAATGTAATTTGCGGATCATTAGTTATGAAAAATAATACGCAAACTTTTTAACTGTGGCATTTAACGTATGCGTTTATACGAAAATGCTGAGGCAAGTAATAACCGGAACTACCCGACGTTTACAGATTCCGAATCGAAATGACCTGCCCCCAAAGTTGTATTCTAAATACTTTAGCGTTCCGTGTCATACCCCATTTTTTGATGATGTGGAACACCAATGTATTCAAAGGGACACTGAAGTGATTTGTAAACATAGCGGAATTACTAGCACGAATTGTAGCCCGGAGTCTTTAGGCCACGTTCCGACCACTCTGAGTGCGTTTGCGGGAATTTATTTAGTAAAAAAATCAATTAGAAATTGCGAAAGTCCTCCTCTCTGCATACTCGCCCATTTCTTGAGGCGTTTTCGTGTGACGCTAGGAAAAAATGACTTGACTTGACTGCGCTATAGCACGGCTCGCCGACCTTCCGACAGAGTCAGTCGGACCAGCGTTTAGCCCGCCGGCCGCCGACGGGTCGACGCAATTCGTTCGCTCAGTTTAACTTAGGTACGACACGTTTGTGAATGGAACAATGTGCCTTTCTTTAGTTGGCTAGTTTGTACACTGTATCAAGCTCCAAGTCCAGGTAGCTCCACACAAGTGCTGCACAAGCGCACATGCGACACTTCGCTGACTGGTACGCTAGTAGGAAAATCTAAGGCCACTTGAAAGCGGGAGAAGAGTGAGCGAAGTCAATATAGGTACTAAGGGAATTAAATCAGCTGGATCTTTTACCGTAAAGCGTAAAACTAGGGTGCGCAGGAAGCACTTTTTTGCTGGGTGAACAAGTACAGCGGTCAGCTGCACGACCAAGCACCTGGGAACGCTTTTCCGTCCAGGAAATGCAATTTCTAGACATGAGATATTCTGGGAATTTGGGGGACGCTTACTGCACGAGCGCTATACAACAAATAGTTGTCTAAGCTGGTTATATTTTGTGTACCCTATATTTCCAACACCGGCAGCGCTGGTTCGTGGCCGAGTGGCATGCAGCGCTAGGTATGTTGTCTTGGAAGTCGCAAGTTCGAATCCCTAATGATACATCCCTTTTTTTCACCATTTTTGGGTCGTAACGTTCATTTCTGCACGAGCGAGCTCGCAGAACGTGCGCAGACTGACACTGACGCGCTATCGAGTTCTCGTTGGCGTGCTCTTGCCATAAGCACACACTGCTTGCGGGCAGTGGGCACAGGACAGAATCAGCAAAGCCTTGGCCTGGTGCGAACACGCTTTTTACCATACAGGCATGAGAGAGGCAAGCTCCAAAGGTGGGGGAAAAGCGCATGGCATTCGATCGTCTCCGGTGACGCGGAGGGCGTTCATCCTTTGCGTAGGCCTCAGCTAGTGATTGCTACGATTCCAAACCATCCTGGTAGGCTTATATGACGCATTTTACAGCCGGCAACATGACACAAGCGCGGTATGACGATTACTAAAATATCGAGAATGCCCATCCAACGATAACGTCGGATGTCAAGCATGTTGTTTCACTGAACCGAAACATGTTTGAATTCTAATCTTGGACATCGTCCAAGCACGTAGCACCTTTAACTGACGTCACGGCTGTTGGTCGGTGCCGCCTCCGCAAACCCCGCATGGTAGTTTTTCTTCTTTCGGGTCTTATAAGATAAATACCGCCTTATCGCCCGGATAAACGATGAAAAGTGTGTTCATTTGAGCCAGTCTACGCAGTGCAAGCAAAAACGGGAGCTTGACAAATTCGCTTCAGTGTCCCTTTAAGGTACTACCAGAAGCAAGATTCAGTTTACTACGGTTTGGTTATCCCTTCCCTCTGTTCAGCTATAGAAAACATGTGCCGCAAGACAATGTTCCAATGACTATTACCTTGCAGATACGTTTTCAATCGCAAGTAATGTGCGCCTAAAGCCCGTTCTACGTGGTGCCCATTTCGCCTGTGAATTAGCAGCCGCGGCGTCGCTAGTGCGGCGAAACGATCTTTTTTTTTTTCGATTTTCACTGCTGCGTCTAATTTCCAAATGCCTAGCGGCGTTCACAGGAGAATTTCGACTATTTCAAACACATGGCAATTTGTCACAGCAGTGAAAATAGGAAAAGACTGATCGTTTTGCCACACTAGCGACGCCGCAGCTGCGAATTCACAGGCGAAATTCGCACCATATGTAGGACGGGCTTAACTGTAAGGCGAAAAAGAGAATCTATTCCTATCGCACAATTCGGGCACTTCATTTCAGCTTGAGCCCAATGCGCCCCATTGACCAATTCATGACACGAACAAATCGAATTCGGCAGATAACAGCCATTCGGCTGCCACGGCATGCCATTCGCCTCAAAAATGGGATGTGCTGTGACACTGCTCAATTCCGGACGTCATGCTTGCATTGCGTGACGTCACAGCGTATGCGCAACATTGTCATTCCTTGTTGGCTGCATAGGTTGATCATTCGAGTGCATTCTGGTGCAAGTTAACCACAAAACGGCATTAGTTGCTGTCAATATCACCATCAGAGAGAGGCCATTTGTGACCACCCTCCCCGACAGGGAATGAATCCTGAGCCGATAGTACAGCTCCTTGCTGTAACACACGCTGCTACAGGCGCATTCGCGGTGGTTGCTATAGGAACGACTTCAGTTGAGTGGTGTGTCTATCGCGGAACCCTTACGTGTGGGAACTTTTTTTGCTGGACCCACACATACCTGTCAGCGAAGTTATTCGAGAGGCGGTTTCTGCTTAAGCCCGCGTAGCCCATAAAGGAGATCTTATCTATAGGTGGCACTGCTGTATCAGTGTGCTATCACATCTGGCACAGGCGTCTTTCTTGAAAGTTCGCGCTTGATCAACTCATATCAAAACCTGCTATCGCTATTAAGCCTATGATGTTGAAAGCGGCAAAAGCGAACACAAGACGCGCGAGACTACTACACGCCGGGAAGTCAATGCACCAAACTAGCCGTCGACGAGCCCGCCACGCCCGGTGTTAGAGGGAAATGAATTTTGTTAGGGTTTGCCTTTAAGCGTGGAACGTGATAGCGTTACCGTGCTGGAAGGAAGACTCTGCAGTGCGTTCGGCATAGATATAAGGCAGCGCATCCATCACACGTGAATCAAAATCGAGCGCGCGCGCACGGCGCCTACACCCTATAGCGCTGACGACATAGTATCCCCTAGCGGTGAAAACTTTCCACTCTTGCTCCCACGCCTTTTGTTGGGGCAGCGTCTTGCGATCCCGGGGGGTTTCAGTGGACGCTGCAACGTGGCGCTACGCGATTTTTCGCTCACAGTCAACGTCGCCGGCGACGCCGGCTATTCTGCGACACGTGACCCCTAGCGCTACGCGTTAAAAAGTGCAACTTGCTCGTCGAACAGGCGGATGTCACCAGCGCTGCCGTGCGTGACAAGACGCCGCCAAGCACAGGTCCTCAGTCGCAGCAGACTGCCGGCGGCCAAGCCGATGGAGGCGCGGGTTCGTCCACGGTGAGTACACATCAGATTTATCCGTGAAGTAGAAATAATCGTGGGAAAAGGTATCTGCGCGTTCCTTCGTATCCTGACAACAACCTTATTGACTGCCTTTCTTTCCAGGCGCAACGCCTGAACGATGCTGGCGGAAGCGGTGATAACCCTACGCCGATCAGCCAGAGTCCGGTACGCTTGCAGTACACTCAGCGGAGTTGGAGTTATTTGAAAAAAAAAATGCGGCACTGACTAGATGGGATAGCTGAATAACCAATGCACGTGGACAAGCCAAAATATGGCGTGTATAGGAGAATACGCACCCCTGTGTAAACTTGGAAGGAGCGGACGCCTATATGAAGCTCCGCGCACGACCTTCGGGGGCACCACTAAAAGCCGTTTGGCGGCCGTTTCCATCCACATGCGTGGAAGAGCCAGGAGAGTCACGGCTAGGTACGACTAAGGTACGGCTAGCCCTGCACGGCTAGGTACGAGAGTTCTGAGGCTACGACCTCCCACTTTTGCGTGCCAGAGACAAGTATTACTGCGGTGAAAACATTCGAAAAGTTCTGCTTTCAACGTATTTGAAGAAACTGAGCTGAATTTATATCCGGCACGCAGGTTATAAGCATCTCGTTCAGGCATAAAGTGATAAGAAACAGAGTTCGGCTTTTCGCTCGCCCTTCTTAATGGCTAGACAAAATATGCAAACGTATACAGTATCCCTAAGGAGATTTGAAAGGTTTCTCATATAAGTAAAGACACTTGTTTCCAGATTTCTTCGCAATCGCGAAAAAAAAATCTCTTTGGGGAAGGGAGAGGGGTGGGGGGGTGCAGGGGGCCCAACGCGCCGAGGCTGCACTCGGGCTCTAAGGCGTGGACAGTAAGGCGTACGTGACGTTCGGTAGTGGGATGGGGGTTGGGGGGGATAGTGAAGAGAAGGGCTCAGCTTGTCAATTTTAAAATGATAGGGCGAAGAAAAACTCTTCCGTCGGTCACTTCTTGGGCAAGTTGCTTCCAGGCGGATCGATGCGATAAAAGTTGTATATTTTCGCTGTTGTCTTGGAGAAGCGCTTTCCCCGCACATAATGGCACTGGGGCTTACGAGGCGTTTGAATTGCACTTCCGTGGACACGCATGGAACGCATTTGCTGTGCAACACGTGTTTCCTTTCCTTCCTTGGCTTTGCAGTGCTGCCCATCTTTTCTTTTTTTGTTCCCTCTCACTGTGCGCTTGTGACGCAAATAAAAGCTCTGCCCTCACGCACATCCTGTGCACTGTCTGCTTTGCTGACACCGTTCAGCACCCTTCCGTTTCCTTGCGCACGCCGCCATTGCGAGCATTCGTGTCGGCTCGTTGACTGTTGCACACTCGTGGCTTTGTCTGCGACATACTGCTTCACCGCTCTATTGCCACCTTTCGCGAGCTCCTGTGTGAGCCACGGCTCGGACTTGAGCTGGAGAATAAAGTTTGATCTCTCTATGTGAATGTGCGTCTGAGAGTGTGATGTGCGCGTACGCGTACTTAACCTTTTCAGCCCTGGATATTTTATTTCTAGCGAAAATTGTTTTTCTGCACGTTTTCGTACAGCTTTGGACCTCAGAAGTACAGAAATGAAAAATTACGCTAATGGTGCAAGCATTTATTCATTTGCAGGTCCGCCAATCGATTAGGTCATAGGCAATTAAAATGTTTATTTTTGTAAAAAAATATTTTTCGTAAAACATGACACCCTGGTCTTACAGAAAAAATATGAAGCTGGTAATAGAAGTATTTACAGATTTATAGACGTTTTGACAAACCGGAATTTCCGTTTCCTTACCCACCCGGTCGTCATACCCTGTGTCTACTGAAGCTTCTTCTGTTTCATATCGTCCAGCCCCGCGAAAGCTCAACAATGGTGATGTCTATCGCGAGAGGCACCCTTAAACAACCTTCACCCAGAAAAATAGCAGTTTTCGTTTTGTTCATAAGGCGCTAGAGGATATTGTGTGTTGTTTCGTCAAATGACGACGCCAGGGCCGGAAGGGTTAAGTGCGTGTGCGTCTTTTGTTGAGCATGCAAATTAATCTTGGCGAGCCTTCTTCCGCTTACACGCTTATTTTCTCGCACACCTGACTTGTTTCTGCCAGCGCCTATTCACCATTTCTCGATCCAACGGGTCACCCAAATCACGGTTTAGAGCAACTACTGAGTAACAAGGGCGGCCGAAGAACTGCCTATTTATGCGGGTTTTTTTCCGAATGCGTAAAAGTTCGCAAGTCCGAAATAAAACAAAAGACAGTATTCGTGAAGTATATTTACGTTCTATTCTGATTGGCATACCGAATGGTATAGTGTCTCGCAGCGTCGGAGGTCTCAACTAAAAAACGAGTCTAAGGGCAGGCATGTATTAACGTAACCTTTTTATTCTCCCGTAAGCTTCATAGGCTGGAAAACATTGCGATAGACTCGTTTGTACAATGTTTACAGTAATAAGTCCCGTCGAAAAGGAGAGAGCGGTAACATCTGTTTGAATGCATGCGAATGTATGTATAATATTGCATTCAATGCTCAAACTTCATCTAAGTGCTGATTGATTCAATACTCTCACATAAATCGGGCAAAAAAAGTGTTGTGCGCGACTTTTCAAAATCTTTCAGAAACAATTATTTCATCAGCGCAACCAAAATAGGCGTCCTCATAGAACGCCTTTTTTTCCCCTTATCCCCTGAAAATAACTTATTTTCAAGTGTGAAATTCGCAAATACTCGGCCGAACTCATTTCGTTCAGTGCTGCCGAAGCGGCTGTTAAGTGTTCCACATAGATCGACAGTGAAATGTTTCGTTCAGTGTATTACAATTCACGGCGCTGCAGATCGTGCAGTCGGGAACCGATGAGGGAAAACGTGGCATTTGTATGCGTACCAAGTTCTGCGTTTAGGAATAACTTGGAGACACACTCTTGCATAAAATACTCCCAGAACCTGATTTATTAAAAAAACGAATTTATCCATAATTTCTGGCGATACAAAAAACAAAGCCAGTATAGCACATGAGGACGCGTTCCTATGTAGCAGACTACAATCAGTTTTGCCATCGTCGACTTGCAAAGTGAAGCACTGGCGTTCGGTGTCTTCATCGTAGCGTACGAGTGTGCGCTGGGCAGGGAACAATAGTTGGTCTGAGCGTACGTAAAGAGATGACGGTGATAGAAAGCCCGGCTCGCTCAGGCAGGGGCCAATGGGTAGAGCAAAGAGTGGGGCGCCATTATAGCCTCGAGGTGCGGTCCATGATCCCCCTTTCTCAAGAATCAAGATTGTGTGGTGTGAGGAACGTATTTGGGAAGAGTTCTTGTCGTCTGCCTGCGTATGTAACGGTATTCCAGTTTCTTAGCATATGCCTTCGAAGTCGCAACCAACCTAAGTTCGTGTCAGCTAGGCGATTGCAGTGTGCTTGAAGCTTTGAAAGGCTCACGTTCTCCCGGCTTACGCACAAAGGGGTGAGGGAAGAGGAATCGCCAAAATCAGTAAAATCATTTTGTGGAGCACCTCTGGCCAGTATTACTGCTATTAAGAGACTAGCTCTGAAGAATCTCATCAATCGGGGCTTTTTTTTATTTTCTTAATATTTCGCCTGGACCCAAACTTCTTCGTTAGTGTCGCAGATTTCTGTGACATCTTGGTGGCCTGGCTGAAATAAATTCCCCTACGCGCATACAACAGATTCCACGCGTATTGGTTAACGCGCAAACACAATTCGACCTCAATCCGCTTTTCGCGTTAGTGACGCATTGTGCCTCTGTAACGGAGAGTGAAGCAAATTCGTCAGTTGTGGCTACACTGTTCACTTTAACTTTTGTGACAAATTATTTGTGTTTATGAGGAAAAGTGCAGCCTGAGCCCATTTGCAATGCGCTAAGAAAGATAAATTCGGCCACCTCCCCGATTGAGATGCGAAGAAAACAGCGGAGCTGACCTTCACTATCTTTAACTTGGCTTTTCTTAAATCTGCCCCTCTTTAAGAAGCACGATCTTTAAAAAGCGAAGATTTCTTCGTCTACAATAAGTTAAAACAAAATCCACGATCCACCCTCCTAGAGTCCAAAATCCAAGCTGCCAAAGTTAGAAGCCACAGTCCAAAGTCAACGCCAGCGCTACGAACCCAAAGGAACTTATGTGCGCCCCGAATACAGTAATAGCGCAATCGGATAGACGCCGGTATCATAACGCGTGGGACCGAGGTTTGATTCTGACCGCGGGAAGCGTTTTTTTTTTTTTTTTTTCTAGAGGGGCGCGCTCCCCACTGCTGCTCGTGGGCTCCTTGCCTCCTCGCCACTTTCATTCACGCTTCTTCGCCTAGCATTTCCCCCTCTCCACTTCGCCGAGCAGAATTTTCTGTTAACAATCCACGCGGACAGGAGAAAGCTTAGAAAGCTCCGCTGCTAAAAAACACCAAGTGGTGTTCGCTGTCGCTGCGCCATCTATACCGTAACGACTGCACACAAGTTTGCACCGTGTCACTTGCACCGTGCACCGTGACGGGTCAGCGCTTGTCCCGTCTACTCCTCGACCCGTGTTTTTATTTAGCGCTTGTTTTCCGTGTCACTATACTAGCTCTGACCTCAAAGTTCTGATTTTCGCCCATTTCGTGGTTGATATGCAAACCGTTAAATGTTGTAACCCAGGGGACCATCTGACGACGCATCGCCATATATTGCCGGCGTCAGCACATCGGCAGGCAGCACAGTCAGAGTATCGTTAAAAAATGAGCAAAAAGAGACAGAAACGTGGCCTATCCAAGACTTTATTCTCGTATTTAATTATGCAACAGTAATCACTTCATTGTGCTCCTTAAAAGCAGACCTTGATTCGTATCCAGGAGGAGGTCAATGAGAACAATGCCCCAATTAATTAACGTACGCAAAGACACGTCTTCCAGTGGAGGACGGTCGAAAATATATCGTATTTCTGTGATTAAAAAATGTTTTACACTGACGCATATGCAGTATCCGCGGACTCCGACGTTCGGCGCGTCGAGAGCTATGGCCGCTCGTCGAGCACTGACGGTGTCGTTTTTGTGAACTGCGCTCGCTCGCAGACGAGTTTCCAGAAGGAGGTCGAGGAGATCGAGCTGCTGAAGACGAACAAGGAGACCATGCCGGTCACCACGGTGCAGCCCAGCTCCTTGCAGGCCTTCTTCGCTTTCTTCAAGGCAAGCCGCCGGCGCGCCCGAGAGGTGCACGCATGTGCTACCTTACGGTCGGATACTTTCTCACCACCCTGCGGTTGTGACATGATTTGGCCTGATGAAAGCGAGATTGGCTGTGCGAAGTGGAGTGGAAAGAAGCGGTGCGGCAGATAATTCCGGGTTTCTTGAATACGCGTTTTCAGCCGACAGAACCAGCGCGGTAACCCGGTAACTTTTGACACGCTTCAGGTATAAAAGAAATATCTGCATTTATGAAAAAACTGTGGTTGATTTACCTGTCATAAAAATCGGTAAAACACGAAAGTGAAATGTCCAGCGACATCTGCAGCTGAGCATGATTTGATGGTAGGCGGCTGCCTTGTAGGTGTGCTTGGCGAGCGACGTCCTGCTGCCGGGTCACTTCTGCAAAGGTGTACTGGCTTCATTTCCGTGACGGATATGACGTCAGTGAAATCTTAGTGTAGATGGTGCATAAAACACTTTCCTGTTAAAATGCAAAACCCGAAAACGAACAGCCCTAAGTATAACGTACTCTTTTGTTCTAGAGGTTGCTTCTCCGCAAGAAGACCCTGTGTGCAGGGGTGCATCTTTTACAGGCCGCTTGCTTCGTTGTACTGGCTTCACTTCCGTGACGGATATGACGTCAGCGAAATCTTTATGTATTCTGGAATTCGTGTTAAAAGATAACTGCACCAATGCATGAAAACAACTGTTTGCGCTCTTTGGAAATCTCAGAGTAGCTCTATTTGCGGTGCAACTTGCGGATGCGGTGGAGTTGCGGAGAGGACAAAATAGAAAAAGAGAGCTGTAGGAAGAGGATAATAACAGTTAATCAACGTCCGCTGTTTTATCACTAGTCCGGCGCAAGCATAGCCGTATAGACTTGTGTGAGATGTCAGTTGCGAGTGAGGTGCACTGTGCTTACGGCCAATCACAGAAACACTGAACTTGTTAGTGCCTATAGTTAGGAAACGTTACGCCCACTGTAGCACGTTTAGCCGCATACGTACAAAAGGACCACATAGCAAGAGAGACACGGCAATTAATGTTTACGCATCTGAATTAGAGCACTCCGAGAGCTGGGATCTAACAAAAAATCATGCTGGTAAGGTAGTATCTAGGTTTCATCGAACGAAGTGCTGTCGTGCAAGTAGTGCGCCCCTAAAACATTGCTTAGTACTACTGGCCTAAGGTCTGTGTCCCATAAAAACCCTGGCCGCCTGGGAAACAAAAGACAACGGTTGTGAACAGGGATGCTATCTGTTCACCGCTGCTGTTCCCCGGTGCAGGCCTCACGTGAGAGTAAAACTTCGCAGCAGAGCCCACGTCGTGGTCAAAGAGAGAGAATAAAACTTTATTTAGTTCCCAACTGGAGTTCCTAGGCGCCGGCCAAAACCCCTGGGCTCTGGCAGCGTTTTCCGCCAAAGAGACTAAAGTTGCAGAGGAAACCCACGTTTGGGTGTTAAAACGTGAGACTCAAACGCGTTACTCCGGTGCCGTAGAGGTACTTCGAAATGGAGCTGCTGCATTCAGCATCCATGCTCGATACGCGCTGAGGGCCAGTAGAGACAACGGGATTAACAGAAACGTTCCTATGCGCCATTGTGCAAGAGAAAATGATGACTCGTCGGCGCGAGTGCCGACCGGAGGAGGAACCCGACTGCGCATGCGCGAAACGGGCTGTAAACACGTATCCTTTATTTATTCGTCTCCATGCTATAATTCCCGTCGAGCCTACCGGCGTGCCTCCTCCTTTCCACACTTAGCTCCATGCACTAAATACCCTACGTAGGGAGTCGTCACTGTCTGTAAACGTCAACAAAAGTCAGTTCCGCTGCGCCCGATTACAGATTTACACCGGAGCTCGCTTACCGCTGCCGCCGTCATCGTTCCCGGTTGGTGGCGATGACGTCTTTCCGCGGTCGCTTGATTGGCACGGCTGAAGACTACGGCAGCTGCGGACTCCTAGCGCACACGGAAAATCGTTAAAAAGCATGGGGCAAGAGGGCGTCCTTGCGGAACTTCCCCGCGCTTGAACAGGCCTCGCTTCGCGAGTGCAGCGTTACCCCCGTCGTTGAGGGCCACCGCGCATGCGTCGTGGTGCAGGTTCGCCTGCTGCTGTTCCTGCGAGCGCCCATGCACGTGGTCCCGCTGGTGGTGCTGCCGGTGATCATGGTGCTGCTCAGCTACTGCTTCCTGTCCAAGAGCGAGGTGCCCGTCAACAAGCTGGGCGTTTTCACGCCCGACTTCTACCCGGAGTCGAACGTCGTTCAGGCATACCGCACGGGCGCTCTGCAAGGTGACCTGTCTGCTCTGCCACTGTGCCCGGTGTAGCAATGCAGACTACTATGCTTGCCGTCTGCCGTTCTGATAGCCAAACCTTTTAGTTTTATCATCGAGAAAGGTCATCATCGATCAAATCCTTTCACTGTCTTCTTGTATTTGTTGCTAAGTAGATTTTGTTGGGCCATAATAGTGCAACCGTTTGAACTGACGGAACAAACAGAGGGAGGCAACAGCATGAGCGTGGAGTTAATTGACTCCCTCTATTTTCATTCTCAGTTCGCGCTGTCGTATCATTACGATTCTGTGCCAACCGGCCATGTTCTCGACCCTTTTGACCTTGAGCTAGCATTTGACGACATTCCACCACCTGATTTTCAAAACGGCATCTCGTCTCTCTCTTTCGTCATCGCGGGGCGAGCAGAGGCGCTGGTGAAGCTTTATGAGGAGTCAATGGCCAAGCAGAACATGACCGTCCTGTGGAACAACGGCGTCGTCACGCTGGACAACGTCGTGGCCGACACTTACTACGCCCAGGTTCCCGAGAACCTCGGCGGAGAGTACAAGGTAATCCCAAAGGTATACCAACACAAATACGGTTCCTGCTGAGCCTTGGGTGTTGCGCGGGTTCCGCCGTGCCGCCCGATGGCGAAGCAGCGAAGCGAGCATGCCATGCCGGGCGCCCCCTGTTTCAGAAACCTGCAGGCCACCCCTCCCTTCTGGCGCAGTACACGAGCCCGCTGACGATGCTGTTCAACGACTCGCACGTGCACACGCTGCCAATCCTGCAGTCGGCGACGTTCAACGCACTGTACGCGGCGCTCGAGCGCAACGCGGCCGTGCTGGACGAGCGGAGGCTGCGCGTATCCGCCTTCCCGTGGCCGCAGCGGGGCGCCGAGAAGGTCTTCGACGCCCAGCTCTACACCTGGACCATGATGATGAGCGTCGTGCTCGCCTACATGCCCTCGCTCATTGCCGTCGAGGTGGTCGAGGACCGACAGGTGCGCGCCCTCCTTCCGCGGACCGTTGCGAGCTGCCATCGATTTATTAAACCGTCTGTGAACCATTACAGTGCCAGTGGTTACAGGTTATACCCGCCGCGGTGGCTCCGTGACTGCGTCGCTGAGCACACAGTCGCTAGTCCGACTCACACTGTTTTGTCATAAACGCGAAATTTACAAATGTCCCTTTGTCCGAAGATTCCGCTGCACGTAAAACAAATCTGTAGCAATTCATTAAACTGCGTCTTGCTCCTATTATGATAAACGTCACGCACACGGTCGTCCACGATTAGTGCAATACATTGCCCGAGACAGCCTCCAACTTGCAATGTGCTGGCTTCGAACGTTTCACGGTGCGACTCGTCTCAACCAGTCTGACTTATCCATGTTCCCCAACCAGCGTAGCTCTAAGCTACTCAGAGACGTGAAAGGACGCATTCACACAACTCGCAGATGGCAATAAAAACTCGCGCAAGTTTTCTTTCTTTGTTCGCTTGCCGTGCACGTTCGTTTTTGTCTGCATCGCTTCTCTTTCTAGGCATCTTCGATTTGCCATTTTTGGACTCCTGCCCAGGAACTGCTTCAGAGGAGCTGCGTATCCTCCTTGCCCAAAAAACTAAGCAGTCCTGAACTGCCCGCGAACTGCTCCGGACTGGCAAATAATAAAAACCACGCTCACTTGCTAGCCCAGAGAAGTGCTGGGCAGTTCTTTGGCAGTCCAGGACTGCTTTTGCAATAGAAGTTCTATAAGCAAAAATGATACGCAGCTGCTCTGGAGCAGTACTGGGCAGTTCCTAGGCAGCCCAGAACTTCTCCAGAGCAGCTCTATTTGCCCATGACACTTCTATTGCAAAAGCAGTCCTGGACTGCCAAAGAACTGCCCAGTACTGCTCCAGACTGCTATTGCAATAGAAGTTCCATGGGCAAAGAGGATACGCAGCTGCTCCGGAGCAGTACTGGGCAGTTCCTTAGCAGTCCAGGACTGCTTTTGCAATAGAAGTCCCATGGGCAAAGAGAGCTGCTCTGGAGCAGTTCTGGGCAGTAGTCCGAAAATGGCAAGTAAACGTCATTCTGTGCGCTGCGCGTGTGGTCAACGCGCAGAACAAGGTGAAGAACCAGCTGCGCGTCTCGGGCCTCCTGTTCACGGGCTACTGGCTGACGGTGCTGCTGAGCCACGCGGTGCTGTACCTGAGCACGGTGCTGCTGACGCTGCTGGCGCTTGTAGCGCTCGAGGTGCCCTTCATCACGGAGCCCGTGGCGCTGCTCGCCATCGTGTCGCTCTTCCTGCTCTACGTGCCGGCCTCGCTCATCGTCTGCTACGTGCTCACGCACCTCTTCAACAAGCACGAGACCTCCAAGGGTGTCCTGCCCTTCCTGGCCCTACTGGTGAGTGCACTGCTCGCCTCTTAAGGGGGCCCTGTAACGTCCTTTGTAAACATGCGTCACGCGTAGCCAACAGGCGCGTAGTTGGCGTGTAACGAGGCCTGTAGTTCAGTTTTTAGGGAGCTCTACAAGATAAACTCAGCCCTCCCGTGGCCTCAGACCCCGGCATCCCGGCTAGCACGCTTTCCGCAATCATGAAGGGAAAGTACGCGATCATCCGAGCCACTTGGCCTTGAATTGCGTCGAAGAAAAATAACTTCAAGACCACCCCGCACGAGAACTTGAAGGAAGCCCTGTTCACGTGGTTGAAGGCTATGCGATCCAAGAACGTTCCGCTAAGCGGGGAAGTACAACAAGAGAGCTGTGTTTCGCGCGTCCGCTGGGGTTCACGACTTCAGGGCAAGCCCTGGCTGGCTTATTCATTTCACAGGGGAATTTCAGTGCATTGATAAATTATCGGCAGGCGAGCGCTGTGGCAATTACGATGTCATGGTAACTGCTGGGATGCTCCTCCCTCTAGACATCAAATTTATGGAATATTTATGGAATTAACTGCTGGTAATATGACAGTCCCGATTTTACGAAGTTCCCGATTTAACGAAATAAATCGCGGTTCCCGGTGACTTCGTTAGGTAGGATTTTAACTGTACGTCAATACAATACGTCTAAAGGGAGTACTACTATCAAGGGGTTGGTGTCCCTTTTTTCTTTAGCGGACGCCCATTTCAGAGGCTGCGCACCAGGTTCTTATAGGGGCAAAGCCCCTTAGGGGCTCGGGCTGTCGGTGTCTCACGTCGTCGTCGTCGTAACCATCGTCTCATGTAGTCACGGTGATAAAACACCGGGACACTCGTTTACGCTTCGCGCTGGAACGTAACGCGTCCTAAAAGGCACACCGGGACACTCTTTACGCCACGCGCTGGAACACGTCGCAACGCGTACAAAAAAAAACGGGACACTCGTTTACGCCTCGCGCTAGAACGCTTCGTGCTTCAAAGCAGACTTTTACAGCAAAGCTATGTAGCTCTACCCCCCAACGGTCTAATTTCTGTTGAAAAAAAAAGCTCCACTGCGCAAAGAATACACTTGTACAGTGCGTGCTACGGCCCTCCCCAGGTTTCACGTTAGTGGAGATGGCCCGAAATTTTTTTCATCCGTTGCATTGCTGTATCCCACGTTCGGGGCAGATTGCCATTCGTTCAAAGAGGTGCTTCGGAAATATGGCGAAAAGTGCCAGTCATTCGTAACTTTCTTCAACGCACGGTACTGGCATAAGTTTTTAGGGTTGTCAAAAAGGTTACGCGGCAGACACACGTGCGTCCGAGCAATCCGGTTTCCGACGCGGAGCGGCAAAATATCTGGAAGGTTGGACGCGCGCAGGAGCGGCCGATCCGGGCAGTACTGCGGCATCCAAACCATGTTCTCCGAGTGGGAGACGGGTGCGCAAACACGCCCTCTTCCGATCATGTGTTTCGCCCTTCAATAAAAGGATGCGTCTTCCATAACCAAGCGTTTGAATTTAGCGCCTCCGTTCCCCTCCCCCCCCTCCCTCTCTCTCCTTGGTGCCCAGAGCTCCATGTTTCCGGCCGTGCCAGTGACCATTCTGGACATGATGGGCTCTTCGCGCAGCGCCACCGCCCTGCACTACACGCTCTGCCTGCTCGTTCCGTTCTACATACCCAACGGAGGGCTCTACTACATCACCAAGGTGGGTGACAGCCGATCAATCAGTCAATCAGTAGATCAACCGAGCAATCAATTAATCATTCAACCCAAAGGTCGACTAATCGATCGATCAAGGTTTATTGTGCAACGAATATACTCGCACAGGATGGAGGCTGTGACAAAGGTGCTTTTCCTCACGCTTTGTCACCGTGCGGTGGTGCACGCTTTACAGGGGGATACAGTACACGTCAGGCTGCACCAATTTTTATTCTTAAAATAATTCTCCGAAGTAGCCGACCTGTGAGTGTTGCTAGGAGTACCGACCCCTTCGTTATTTACACCCGTTAGTCGCACTGCGGAGTGAACCAGGTATACCGTGTCCTCGCAGACGTCAGTGACCATCGAGACGAGGCTCTCGAACGGGTACGAGGCGGACCGGTGGATGTTCTTCGACTGGGAAAACAACATCCTCATCACCTACATCGCCGTGAGTGGTGGTGCATAGCACTTAATTATGCTTACGCCTATAGGCAGCGAATGACCACTGTTCTTCCTTCCTTGTTCCGGGGGCGGGTGCGGGGCAGTGCGCGATCCACATGGTGGTGTACTACTTCCTGCTGCGGATGGCCGACATCGGCAAGGCCGGCGGCCGGGTGGCCGACGCCTTCTGGATCACGCGCCGCATCATCGACATCACGCCCAACGGGGACCTGCCCGAGAAGGAGGACCCGGACGTCAAGGCCGAGCGGCTGCGCGTCTCGCAGATGGACATCAGCCTCATGCCCAAGGTGGGTGTGAGGATGACCTCCTGCTGCCGCCAACATGCCGTCTCTTAATTAGCGCTCGGAGGGGGGAGAGAGAAACAGGGAAGGAGAGAGAGAGAGAGAGAGAGAGAGAGAGAGAGAGAGAGAGAGAGAGAGAGAGAGAGAGAGAGAGAGAGAGAGAGAGAGAGAGAGAGAGAGAGAGAGCACGGACACAATAATAAAGAAGTACACAGACCATGACACTTCTTTTTTGCTCTGTCCGTGTCGAGTGTGCCCAACTTGAAGATGTTCAAGAACCCCTACTACGAACTAGCCCAATTGTCGATTCTTGTAGACAGAGGGAGGAGGAGGGAGAGGGAGCGTTAACGAATAGTGAAGAGGTTAGCCATACTAAAGGCCTGGGTTGCTACCTAACGGAAACAGAAGGGATAAAAAACCAACAGGAATGGCACAAACTAAGGCGAATGAAAATTCGAAGGGCATTAACAAGACAAGAGAAAACCATATTTCACAATTCCCCACGCCAATGCGTGGGCCGCAGAAGCAGTGGGTACACCAAACAAAAATCTACAAAACAGACAACAGTAAAGCAGAGACATAAAAGTTAAGAAAGAACGTGGCGCTCTAAGTTTCCGAGAAAAGTATTAGAATGAAAAATGTCAGAGGTCAGTGAATTCCAGTCTTCCACAGTTATAGGGGAAAAATTAAAGTAGACTACTTTAGGGTTAGAGGACGTTGTCCCATCCCGCAGCTGTTGTAAAGATCGGGGGAGCTTCTGTCCCTAGCTCAGCGTCAGCATGAGTACGCCGTGGTCTAAGAATAAGGAAGGGCTCAAGTCTGGCTAATCTCGAGACTCTATTGTATCGCTGCATCCCTTTTGAAGCCAACGTTGGCACGCGAAGCGGCTCGTACTAGAGAGCAACGGCAGTGCGTCTTGCAACAACGGCTGATTACAAGCGCGTCGTGCCGGCGCGTGTGTCACGCATGCGCACTGGGGCCAGGTGATGGTTGTGCCCACACGCAGTGTCATCGACAATACATCGTGTCGTGTGGGAACCGACTGTGAGGTCCCAGTGCCACCTACGGAGATATCTGAAACCTCCGCTGCCGGCTTAATTCGGTCACAAACTACTCTCCTCAGACTTCTAAAGTAGCCCCGGCTTTGCAATTGAATCATGTAACTAAAATTAGATTTCTGTAAGAAAGCTCTAAGAAAAGGCAAGCGTGGCAGGGGGCGGCAGAAATTTCGATGGGGAGATGAGACCAAGAAGTTTGCGGGAATAAATGGGAGAGGCCTTTGCCCTGCAGTGGGCGTAGATATGATGATGATGATCATGGTGATGATGAAACCTATTAAAAGACGCATCGCACTCTGCGTCACCGAGAATAACCATGTGTTAAGGACAATTTGCTTTGTCATCGCGTGTATTAGAGCGGGAAGGGGGGGACGAGACACTGAACCCTTTGCGCCGTGTCTCGTGACGTAAAAAAAAGAACACACGAGGCATTATCAGCGCTACATCATACACCTCGCGTTCGAGCAGAAGCTTTCAAATGCAGCGGCTGTGCTTACGAGGTACGCCCGTAAGGACGCAGTGTTCGAGCTTCTTACAGGGTTCCCTCTGTCTCTCTCTCTGCGCAGCCTCCCGTGGTGTACGTTCACGAGCTCCGCAAGGTGTACGAGGAAGGGGCCAGGTGCCGACCGCGCAACCACGTCAAGATCGCCATCCGCAACCTCTCCCTCGCCATAGACACCGGCGACATCTTCGGCCTGCTCGGACCCAACGGCGCCGGCAAGACGTCCACCATGAAGGTCATCGTGGGCGAGGAGAGCCCGTCCAGCGGAAGGGTGAGCGAGCCTGGACAGCCAGCCAGCTTCCGCTTCCGGCGTACCTTACTTCCGCTTCCGGTGTACATCTGACTTTGTAGGCCTGTGGTGCGAGCAAGATATCTGACGTAACGTCTGTCATAATCACGATGTCCATTTCTATCATTGTCCATCCTACTCTCACTTAGAACTAGTAGTAGTAATAACGGTAGTAACAGTGGTAGTATTGTAGTAGCAGTAGTAGTAGTTGTAGTATTACTGGTAAAAGTAGTAGTAATAGTAGTAGCGGCAGTAGTAGCAGTAGTAACAGTGGTAGTATAATGGTCGCAGTAGTTAGTAATGGCAGCGGTAGTAGTAGCACTAGTAGTGGCGGTACAAACATGGACGTTTGAATTTCCCGCGCGTGCAGGTGGCCGTGGGCGGCTACGAGATCACGTCCAACCTGTGCCGGGCGTTCAAGATGCTCGGCTACTGTCCCCAGCACGACGCTCTGTGGAACAACCTGACCATCCGCGAGCACCTCAAGCTCTTTGCCTCGCTCAGGGGAATACGCTCCAACGAGATCGAGCCTGTCACCAACTGGTGAGGGGAAAACGAGAAACCGTCCTAACAACCCGCAAGTGGTGGCTGCGCACGACTTGACGCGAATCTGTTTCAATTTTTTGCCGAGTACCCCGACAGCGGCAACCCTGTATAACGCTCCGCATGTCCACAAAAACGCATAATTGACAAATTTCACAAATTCAATCCTTCTAGTAGTGTAAATTGAGATAATTTGTCAAAATAAATTTAGCAATAAACAGAACATTAGAAATTTAAGAGAAAATAAAAATTAACCAACGAAATCAAGATGTCTACCTTATAATACACCGAATAAAACAACCCCGCAAGCATAAACAGAGACACGCAAAAAAAAAAAAGGAAAACGTGGCATCTGCACCAAAATTCAGAGATAATTCCACCAAGGAAAAAAATGATAAGAGAACAGGCGTAGGAACGCCTCCGCAATAGAAGATAATTTCCTATTTATGCATATTATGTGATTAAAGGGACCCTGCAACACTTTTGATGAACGTTTTCGCTCTTTCCTTCGTGTCTGGAAGCACTGCGAAAGCTACAGTTATCGCCAGCACGGAGCGGCACTGCGAGATTTGCTCGTCGCCCCAGATACGCGTTCCGTTTCTGCTTTGTTTTTGTGGCTTTATTTCTAAATGTGCTATCGAAAAGCGTTCATTGCTGCAACAGAAGGAAAACCGGCCAACAGCCGCTACATATCCTTAATGACGTAATTCGGGCCGTCAAAGAACGTCAAGACCGGGAAAGAGAGAGAAATATTTTGAGCGAGTTTCCAAGTTATCTGATGAGCACAGAGCAGTGATTTTTGGCTGAAGTACTTTGCGACCCCCTAATCTTGGTGTGTTGGGTGGCTACGTTGTGCAAGCACTTAAGATTTCAAAAAAAGTTGAACAAAGTGTTGCAGGGTCCCTTTAATTAATATTGGAGTTATTATCTCCGCATTGAAAATCAGTGAAGCTAGTTTGTATCAGATTCGATACCTTTACCATTTGGCCTGTCTCACACGGCGCTTAATGTTTCAGTGCTTCCGGGTACAGCGTAGATATAGTGCGGTCGCATTTTCACCACCCTCATTGCATAGTTGTACAGTGGCAATTCCTCGCCGCAGGTTGATGGACAAGCTGAACATTCGAGAGCACGCCGACAAACGGGCTAAGCAGCTGTCGGGAGGAACAAAGCGAAAGGTATGTGCTCAGTGCTTTGTTGGATCACGAAGGCAAAAAGAAAAAAAAATTACCCGTAAAGTGTTCGTTGAATTCACGGGTGTTTGTTTTAAAAATTACGCCCACCTCCCCTCGCGGGAACCCTGGTGTGATGCGACGCTGAGGGGGGTTGAAGCGCAAGTGGAGAGCAACCGTCGACCGAAAGGCCGCCGGAGAGCGGCACACCGGTTATATGCGCAGCGCGCTCGAAGGAGAGGAGACCGCGGAGAGAGAGTGCCGCGGCTATGACGCAACACAATCCACTTTAATCCAATCCAAGCCAAGCCAAGCCAAGCCAAGCCAATCCAATCCAATCGAATCCAATCCAATGCCCCTCGCGAGAGAGTGTTCGCTATCGGAGAGGAGAGGGGGAGAGTGGCTGCGGACAACAACGGACGCACGCAGGAAGGACAGGGCCACCTACAAGAGATGCTCTCAGCGTCGCATCTAATAACCCCAGCCAGACGTGATGCTTAAAGCCAAAACGTTTATCCTGAACCGCTACGACTTGAGGCTAGCCGCTTACTTGTATAAATACTCAAAGCGAAGTGAACTGCAGCTGCATCGAAGTGCTGCGATTTTTAATTAAGGAAAGCACAGTGGGCTCCCGTAAAGTAGAAATAGCTTGAAGAGAAGTCCCCTCAGCTTGAACGACCGAGGAGTCAGTTGTTTAGATTTACATTCCTCAGTAAAAAGTACTCTATCCAGTACTCTAACTAGACGGATAAATAAAAGCACTTTCCAGGGGCGGTGTTCTCGTGTTTGTCCGTTTTGAAAACGTCCGTTTTGCGTCCGTTTTATTGTGAGATACTTCCAGTTGTAGGCGGGCCTTGGGTTGACTTTTTACGTAGCTGTTCTTGCACACATATATGAAACGACTAAACCTATTTTAAACTGCCTTTATGTGATTATTGTTGCGCCAGCGAACCAACAAGGTCACGAAAAATCGTCTGCTTGAAATCGCCTGCTCCGAGAAGCCGCGCCTCATAGATCCGCTGTGCTTGCATGTCGTCACATCCGGGTGTTCGCTTTTAGCCAATCAGGGCTTGCCAAAAACGGACCCAAGACGGACACAACACGAGAATACCGCTCCACGTTCCGTTTTACGCATACGGTCCACTACGGAACTAGGGAGCATATCCCCTCGAGTGGAGAGCGGCGGTCTAATTTCGGCGTTTCGTCGGATAAGCCGAAGCACGTGCAAAGAACGCGTTACGAAACGCCTTGTGCGAGAGGTTATAGCTTGCAGACGTCGAGTGCGCCTTTCTGTGGCCTCGACGGAGGGAAGCTTGGAAATGGATCCTGTTTGGATTTACTCTGTTCCAACAGAAGTCGCGCTAAGCGGTTCTAGGTTATCCGCATGCACGGGTCTCGTTTGGCTTAGCGGTCACATGAATGCAACTTTGCTAGCGCGTCTTATACAGTGAAACCCGGACGCAACTTTGCTCACGTGTCTTATAAAGTGAAACCTCGTTAAACCGTACCTAACGCAGACGCGAAGTGAGTACGTACGAACCGGCACTACGTTTTATTCGAATGTATTAGGTTAAAGGGGAACCGAGCCAAGCATTTGGCTGAACTACGCATAAAAAGAAACTGCGGCTTATGCGAGTACGGTTTAACGAGATTCCACTGTACTTTATAACTTACATTAAACTTAGTCTTGCTTTACTGGGAGTGTATAATGGTCTCTACTTAGGTGCACTGACCTCAAACAATTCTCCTTTTTAACCAATTGTCGCGTCCAACGAAGCCCATTTCTGCCCCCCAAAATTTTCAAACTTGCGGAGACACCGCACGGACAGAACGAAGCGCTTCGTCCGAGTACACTTTCATCGTTGAGTTCGTGCGATGTTTTGCAGTTTGCAGTAGTAGTAGTAGTACAGTGTCCTTCTCACGCGTCCTCCTCCTCTTCCTCCTCCTCCTCCTCCGAACCACAGCTGAGCTACGCCATCAGCATGCTGGGCAAGCCGCGCATCGTGCTGCTGGACGAGCCTTCGACCGGCATGGACCCGCAGTCGAAGCGCTTCCTCTGGGACACCATCTGCTCCACCTTCCCGCAGGGGGGAGACAGGGGCGCGCTGCTCACCACGCACTCCATGGAGGAGGCGGACGCCCTCTGCACCAAAGTGGGCATCATGGTGCGCGGGGCGCTCAGGTACGGCATTAATGCGCGGCACGCGGCCATCGATCGGCCACTCCATGTATATATAGGCCCGTTGTTTCGACTTCTTCTGCAGTGGAGGAGATCGCTGCTTAGAACCCACCCAATTTCGTATAATTACTCGCATTTCCGCTTTACGCAGTCGCCTCACATTTAAAACCGCGTGTGGTACTTGCTTCTGCCTTCCTATCGCAATGTACGGGTGCCATCATAAGTAATTGGAACAAGGATTTGTGAATATCACAACATATTTGTCTTACTGGCTTTGTGACAGTCGTTTGCGGTCTACAAAAAGCTTTTTCCATTAACGGGGACTCCTTTTAACACACACCAATGCAACCCGGCAGTTCCGGGAAGGAGAAATATCTGCGAATTTACGAGACCACGTCCCAGAAACATTTGAAGGCACCTGTACATCACGCCTGAAAAAAAAAAAAAAAACACTTACGCACGAAAAACGGGGGAAATAGGAGAGACAAACGCAGCGCAGCCTCACAATGACGTTTTATTGTAAAAATAAAAACCGCGCATGCCCATTGACGTCAACTACAGAAACGGGCAGAGTGCGCAGGCCTGCGTTCTATCAAATCACATGCTCTGCAATAAAACAGACTTCCCTTTTGTGCAACGTCACTGATGGTTGGCTGACACTATATTCACTGTACTGTCACGTAGCCAACGACGACGCAGGTACTCGGAGAAAAAAAAAGTTTATTGGAGCGAACTTGTGCTCCTCAATAAAGAAAACATAACCGTAGAGCCAGCATCACCAACGTGACCTACACAGATGAGCGTCTCGAAACGAATGCTGCGTTGTTTGGCTTGCGATCACTTATCCTTCGACGTTAATCCTTCGAGAACCATCGAATCGAATCTAGAACGTTGGCGATAAAAGACGAACATTCCATTCTTGTGACGACAGGCGATACTCTTCCTATCAAATCAGATAGCCTGCGTGGCATACAAAAGAAAGATACCGAAACGCGAGCTTCGCTTCTTAGATAATACAGCTGGGTGCGGCCAGACGCAGGCAACAGACAGACAGACAGACAGGCGGACAGACACAAACATACAAATCATCATCATCATCATCATCATCATCATCATCATCATCCCCAGCCTATCTACGCCCACTGCCCACTGCAGGGCAAAGGCCTCTCCCATTATTCTACAATCATCCCGGTCCTGTGCTAACTGCGACCAATTTATCTCTGCAAACTTCTTGATCTCATCTGCCCATCTAACTTTCTGCCGCCCCCTGCCACGCTTGCCTTCTCTAGGGATCCACTCTGCTACCCCTAATGACCAAGGGTTATCTTGCCTTCGCATTACATGCCCTGCCCACGTCCATTTCTTAATTTCTACTAACATGTCCTTAACACGCGTTTGTTCCCTGACCCACTCCGCTGTCTTCTTGTGCCTTAATGTTACACCTATCATCTTCCGTTCCATTGCCCGCTGAGTCGTCCTCAATTTAAGTTGAACTCTCTTAGTGAGCCTCCAAATTTCTGCCCCGTAGGTGAGTACCGGTAAGGTGCAGCTGTCATACACTTTCTTCTTCAGGGGCAATGGTAGGATGCCATTCCTTATCTGAGAATGTCTGCCGTATGCACTCCACCCCATTATTATCCTTCGAATTATCTCTGCCTCATCGTTGGGATTCGGGGTCACAACTTGGCCTAGGTAGATATATTCGCTTACCACTTCCACTGCCTCGCCACCTATCTCAAACCGCTGTGCTGTTCCGAGGTTATTGATCATTACTTTAGTCTTCCGCATAATAATTTTCAGGCATACGGTTCCACTCTGTTTGTCCAGTGCGGTAAGCATGCTTTGCAATTCGTCCCTCGAGTTACTTAGCAAGGCAACGTCATCAGCAAATCTGAGGTTACTGGGGTATTCTCCATTAACCCTTACTCCCTCCTGTTCCCAGTCCAATGTTCTGAATACTTAACATCGGAGAGTTGTGTCTCCTTGTCTGACGCCCTTCCTTATAGGTGCATACAAACATACAAACATTAAAACAAACATACAAACATTTAAACAAACAAACATACAAACAAACAAGCAAACAGTATCTACAAATGCAGAACATCTCTGACACTTCTCTTCTGCTCTCGGATCTCCTTTCGGCGTCGGCGCAGGTGCCTGGGCTCCACGCAGCACCTGAAGAACAAGTACGGCGCGGGCTACACGCTCGACATCAAGATGCAGCGGCAGGACGGCGCCTGGTTGAAGAACCTGAACGACCTGAAGGTGTACGTCAAGCGCGTCTTCCCCTCTGCCACGCTGCGGGAGGGCTTCCAGGACAGGCTCACGTACGACATCCCGCAGGCCGGGGTCACGTCGCTCGCAAACGTCTTCGTCGCCATGGACGAAGGTCAGTGACCCCCCTAACTCCGACCACCATGCGTAATGCACAGCTAGCGGCGTTATATCCTTCTCGTGCACCTACTAAGGCTGGGGGCGTCCGAAACAGACCACAGTGCACGAAGGCGCCCCATACAGATCCTGTCGATGACGGCACAGTTGTTGCGTTACTTTGCATAACCATGGTAAGGAAGCTATGAAGATAAAGACGTGGCTATACAGTTGAACCTCGTTACAACGAACACTGAGATAGCGAATTATCGGCTATAGCGAACTAACAGACTTTGGTTGGTCACGCTTTATTTCAGTGACACTTATTCTTTTATAACAAAACTGAAACCACGAGAGCCGCGCGATATCGGATATAACGAAGAATTATTTGACCAGGAGGCTGAGAAGCTATTTGGAAGACAACCCCGTAGTCCTAAACTGCAGAAGTATAATGGCCCTTTTGTTCGTGGACACTGCGGAAAACTTGATCCTGCTCAGTGCTCTGAGTATCCACCAGACGAGGATCAGATCCTTCGTCAAATAAATAAGGACGCAGTCCTGTTTTGTCAAGTGAACTCTGTTCTGGTGTAATTTCACGCACTCATGTTGCGGGAATTCACTGAGCTCGAAATGCAACAAGGAGAAAGGTAAGAGTCACCTTGTGTAAAGTGGGTTCGAAGCCTCAAAAAATGCACTCTTGTATCAAGTATTTTTGCGCGAGCCAGATTGTCGATTCGTTATAGCAGATTTTCGCCTCTACTGTTACAACGAGTATCGGTTATAACGACCTAGTTAGCTGTCCCGATACTACTTCGTAAAAGCGAGGTTCGACTGTAGTTGGGATAGCAAAGCGGTGTACACACTAAACTTTATTACACCCTTTTTGGCCGAAAAGGGTGTAAGAATGGCGACCACTTTTAAAAGGTATTTTGGCTAAAAAAAAGTGTACGGATGAAAAAAAAAGTGTTCGTGTGAACACCCCAAAAAAAGGGTGTAAGGTTGCTCAACACCCTAAAATAAGGGTGTGGCCAGGGCAGCAGCTACGCGTGGCAATGTGAATCGGAAAAGCACGCTACATTCAACCCAAACAGTCAATACGCACATGTTACACTTGGAACACAAATGAATTGAGCAAGAAAACCAACGGGATACAAGCGGTACAGGGGGTGCATACTTACTTAGTAATATGCTCTTCTTGCTTTTATATCCAGCAAAGGAAAGCCCCCCGACCGAGTCGGTGGGCTTGTCGCAAAAAACAGATATTTTAGCGCTATTTTTAGAACTACGGATTTTACTAGGAGAATATACAAATCAACCACGAATTTACAAAAACCTTTTAATTACGAGGTAGTTTTTATGTTCTATAAATACCAAAGAAATCTTCCCCGCCACCTCAACACCCTTCAAAAAGGGTGCTCATTATTTCAACACCATTTTTCCCAGAAGGGTGTAAAGCTACAAATTAGGTTGTTCGAAACTAAGAAAAAGGGTGTCAGAAAAGGCCGCCAACTAATAAAAAAGGTGAAGAGACCTCCAACTTTGGAGGCATTTTGTAACCTGTTTACACGAGTGGACTGAACATTTTCTACAAGCGGGGGGATTTTGTACCTCACGATGTTTAAAGCGATATGAATTAGCATAATTTATTACCAGTGAAGCTGTTTAAGCTTGAGCTAGTTTCGGTGGCATTAGCAAAAAAATACAAAGAAAAAGAACTTGCGGCGCCTGTAAAGGGTGCACCACCGCAGATGCGGTATTATAACAGTGAAGTCGGCTTTCGAGTTTGTTAGAGTGTGAGCACAAGGGGCGTATGCGTATGCGCACCTCTTACTATACCATTTACTACTACTACTACTACTACTACTACTACTACTACTACTACTACTACTACTACTACTACTACTAATAATAATAATAATAATAATAATAAGTGTTTATTGATGCCATAAAACAGGATACATATGCGGGTCTGCCTAGTCTTTTTTGGATTCTAAAAGGTAAAAAGATTGGTGCAGCTTACAATAGTGGTGCAAGGCTGGAGAAACAACATAGCTGGGGGTCGACCTAGCTTGCTTCTCCCTTGGATCCCCTGGAAGTTGAGGGGGGGGGGACACACTGGAACAAATTTATAAAATCCAGTTACACTTGTCCTCACCCCTCAGCGGTCATCCTAGCCTAGCAAGAATATTACAAAGCTTAGCAAACCTAACAAAACTTAGCAGCAGCGGAAGAAACTAGGTCAACCCCCTGCTCCGCTGTTCTTTTTTTGCAACTGAACACCTATTTCATACCGTTCCAACACCCTACAGAAAGCCAAGCGTGTTATGGTCGGTAAACGCTCTTTTCGCCACAGGACTATATTCTTTTTAATTTTGAAGGTTCAAATTGGTGTTTCAGATGTCAAAGGTAAACTTGGGGCATGAGGTGCACCGCGTATAGAAACGAGCGATCATTGCATACGAGCAATGTTTTTTTTTTTTTTTGCGTTTGAAAATTTCTTGCGAGTAGAGAAGTATTGAGGGGATGTCTTGTTCTTTACAGTGCCAGTGTGCATCCAAGCATGGCCTTATTCAATGAACAGCTGAACATCTTTTCCACACCCTTTCAACACCCTAAGAAAAACCAAGGGTGTTGAAGTTGATCAACACCCTTTTTTCACACAAAAAGGGTGTAGAGGTAGGAAAAGGGTGTTGAGATTCAAGAAAAAAAGTGCAAAGGCCTCCCAACACCCTTTTTCTACTTACGCTACACCCGTTTTGGCTAAAAGGGTGTAAACAAAGTTTATAGTGTGTATAGTATGCCTAATAGTGTGTAATCGAGCCGATCATTCGATTCTGCACACCCAGTCACGCACGCTTTCTCCTCCCCTTTCTCTCTCGCAGCCAAAGCCAAGTTCTCCATAGAAGAGTTCAGCTTCAGCCAAACAACGTTAGAACAGGTACGGCAACATTTGCAGTGTCTGAAGTTTTGTTACTGGTATTCCTGGGATACTCCCGGGTACTCCCTGGCAGATTTTTTGTCGCGTATATGTTCTGTAGCTCATATGAAAGCTAGCGTTTTATATAGCCCGGTAACCACAAGCAATTTATATACAAATTGGCGGAAAGAATTTTAATTTAGCACCAAGCTTTCTGAAATCGGAAGGCTGGCGGTTCGTAGTATCGAAACTTGGCACCACAATGTGTCCCGGTCACGTGACCTGCAAACGTAGCAGCTACTGTAACTGCTGAAACGTTTATTAACTTCTTGAAAACCTTTTGAACTCAAGTATTTGTATAAGTTTAAATTGTAGATGTATCTTTAAACATTATTTTGAAAATTTAAGACACGCCGCCCGCCACCGCCGGGTTGCTTTCAGTGTGGCTAACTGAGCCTCCATGCCCAAATACAACGGCAGCGTTCAGTAAACAGAAGTGAAGGAACTTTGAAGATTCTGCCCGAGTCAGGGTCGTTTCTTCTGCTGAAACATTCGATTTCTGTCTCCAAATACGCCAACGGCAGCTTAAAAAAAAGATGCACCCTGGCAGAACCGAACTGCGACCTACACAACGTGAAGCCAGATTCTACCTATCGTCTATCCCTATAGATGGCGCCTCCGTGCAAAATAGACTGGTTAATTTTAAAAAACACACATAAAGGAATAAGAAACCCTGCGATGCACATTTTTTTTAGCTGGGGACAAGTTTTTAAATACCGCTTTTCATCTCGCATACACACAAAAGTATGTTGCCGCGTACTGTATGTCATGGTTGCCAGCATGATTTTAGGGAGGACACGTACGGCTCGTAGATCATCAAAACCGTTTCTTGTTAAGGTGCTTTTTAAGTGATGCCCTTTCATTTGGCGTAGTGAACATATACTCGGCAAAAATGGGTTGTCTGTCCCTTTAAATGGTGGTTGCCAAAGGCTCCCATTTTCATTTGTTCTTGATGCACTCCGTGTGCTTCGTTAGTGCACCCTGAGAAACTCACCTGTAGCACATGCCTACGTCCCTGCAGGTGTTCCTGGGATTCGCGAAAGAACAAGAGCTAGCCCAGGAAGACGACGACGGCCAGATTCAGGCCTGAACAGTGTTCACTCTGCGTGCGCTCTTCTTATTTTTTTTCTGTGTCTGTGCCGCCGTTCATCTTCACACACTGCCTGCGTTTTTGAAGTCGCTCTCTGCCGCTGGTTTCCGCCGACTTGGACGCCTCATCGTGTTTCAAATAAACCATCTCCCATGCCCGATGAACGTTGCGTCTCCGCTGTTTCGTACCCGGTATAGGCGCAGTAAAAGCTCGTTAATTCGAAATCGGTTGCTACTTCCAACTTCCGGTTCATTCGAACTCACCCCCTAGACCCGGCACAGCCCTGTACGTTTCAATGGGGGAAAACTCGTGATAATTCGAACGCGTCGTAACCAGAACGATTAATTCGAACTCGGATTCCCTGGTTTCCATCGCTCCTCGCAGAAGAGGTCGGCCCAGAGTGATTACAATGTGTTGCAAATTCCATAGCAAACCATATTTACTATAGATGCAAATCAGTCAAACAAAAACAATGTGGGGCGTGCGCTACGCCCCTGCAACAGCTTATTTCGCTTCTACAGAAGGCACCGCGCCACGGGCGCCTGTGCTCCGGCGCATGCCATTATTATTTACCAAGCAATATTTACGAAAGCACAAACGTGTAGTAGTGGCTAATTCGCGATAACGAGTCCAGAGGTGGCTTCGTGTTCTGTCCGCGCAGTGTGGCGCGATTTCTATTCATTCTAGCGCCCTCCCGATAATTCGAACTCCGCCTAATTCGAACAATATTATACGTCCCTTCGAGTTCGAATTAACGAGCTTTTACTGCACAACACTCCGTTTCACCAACCATCGTGTAACGCTGAGAAAGCTGCAGCAGGAATTCGCCAATGAGGAAAGCGGGAGCGGCGGCCTCAGCCAACGAGGTCCGCTGATGCGTTGACGACAATGTTCGTGCGCAAGGCACCGCGCCGACGGCTTCTGCAGGAGAAAGCAGACAACTCGCCTTCGTGGTATTTCGTTGAGCGCATGGCTATGTTTTTGCGCGCCTCGAAGCTTCTGCGGCGCTGCGCGAAGTTAAAGGGACCGTGAAGATCTTCAGTAACTTCTCGGGCCCCCATTCCACCCGCGAAATGTCTTTAATTTTAACTGCGCGTGGAGGTCGTGCTACAATCCCCCAGTCATGTTTTAGCAGCAGAGATATTTAGGCTCGAGCTTGGACCGGGGGCGCTCGCAAAAAGCGTTCGCAAAAAAAATACACCATCTTCCAGTGGGGAACCATGAGGAGGATGCGAAGCATCATAGGGGTTCCGTGTAGGTTCCATTGTGTTGCCGTTATGTTGTTTCATTTATCGGAGCACGAATGGGAACGTAGTGTGAACCCCCATGTAGGGACAGAGAAATTTAGAGAAATGTAGAGACGGCGAAGACACCGACACCGACGTTACCTGATCGAACACATCCTGGTTCTCGTCTTTATTTATTGCGTGCTTACGCTCCTACCCCGCTGCCCGCCCTCTCCGTCCTCTTCTCTGGTTGAGCTGCAAGGCGCGTGGCGCTTTCCGCCACAGCTTTCCCACGAGAAATTCAACATCCTCCTCTAAAGTCTTCAGTTCGTCGTTTCCGTTGACGTTCAGCTTCGCGTGCCTTCATTGTATCAATAGCTTCTTGACGTAGTTTGAATGAGTCAAGGACATAAGGCGCGTTCGTAGCACTTGCTCCTGTCCCGGATTTGTAGCGTAGTAGGAAGAGCACCGCGTACCTCCCGTTCCGACCAGAGAGTCGTGGGATCGAAACCGGGCGCCGCTAACTATTTCTTTTTTTATATAGTGTAGGGGGAGAGGTGCGGATGGACGGACGACGGTCGACGGAGCCGAAAGCAAGAGATGCTTCGCATCTAAAAGCCGCAGCTTTCACTAGTAGGCTGGAGAAACAGCAGAGCTGGCGGCCCCTCTTCCTTCGTAGGAGACCCGGCTGTTCCCCCCCCCCCCCCCCCCCCCGTATGGATTGTCCAACTTCCCGCTGAAAATTCACCATGACTGGCAGGCCCGGACCGTTTTGTCGGCAGCCTTTCACATCTCTCCCAAAGTGGACCGCGATAGCACGTGCTAGAGCTGGCGGCAACCGGCTTCGCGAACTGGGCGTCTGTAGCGCGAGCTGTTCTGTTCTCCTTTCACTTCAGGCGCGGACGCATGTGAACTGTTTTTTTTTTTTTTTTTTTGCGAGCTCCTCACGTGGTGCAAGCCCACGCACAAGTCTGGGCGACGCCGGGCGGTACTCACGAATCGCACGCTAACGTCCGCTTTGACCGAGTTTTCGTAAGGCTCGACGGCGGAACTAAAAGTTAAATGCTAAGAAAAAAATTAGTACTGGCTTAACTCTGCTATGCCAGGATATACGTAGCGTGAGCTACGGATCAGCAATCAAAGTCAGTCTAATCCAGTCCAGTCCAGTCCAGTCCAGTCCAGTCCAGGAAACTGTTCAGGAAACAGGAAAAAAGGAAACTGTTTACGTGCGTGCCAGCCAAAGTGAAAGGAGAACAGAAAAGCTCGCGCTACAGACGCCCAGTTCGTGAAGCCGGTTGCCGCCGGTTCTAGCGCGTGCTAACGAGGCCCACTTTGCGGGGACGCCGGAACTTGGTTGGGGAAGGGGAAAGGGGGGAGGGCAGGGCCCCCCAGGTATTCGTATGTGCGGTCCCCCTACTTTATGCCCCATTGACATTTCTTGCGCAACTTACGATCTCCACATTCATATAGATTTGGCTGCTTCCACGACGAGATAGTTACAAAGCACGAAAGCAGCTACGGATTGCCGAATAGACACGCTGCGATGGTGGTCTGCAAGGCGGCAACTTGCGTATTTACAGTAATTCATTTATTCTGCCAGATTCTGACCCCTCTCAATAATTTCAAACTGTATCCCACACAAGTTTGCAACACATGTGGAGAGAGACCACTTTCTTCAGAGCACTGGTCTGAAGAACGTGAGAAACTCGTTCTTTTTGAGTATTTTTGAGATGGTCGTCGGTCGGCATGATTTGGCCTCTAGGGGGGCAAACCCGTTGTATTGAGAGAGAGAGAGAGAGAGAGAGAGAGAGAGAGAGAGAGAGAGAGAGAGAGAGAGAGAGAGAGAGAGAGAGAGAGAGAGAGAGAGACTTTATTCCAGCAAGGGGTCAGAGGAGCTCCGTGGCCATCGGCCAAAGGCTGGTGGGGACTTCGGTGGCTCTTTTGACCAGTGCTTGTGTAAAGTCCGGTCGGAGCTACCCTACGCCTCAATCGCAAACAGCATCTCAATCAGCGTATCAATCAGCGTCTCAAAAACAGCGTCTCAATCGCAAACTAAGAAAGTCGCGGAGCTCAACTACGCAATCGAGGAACACTGCCGCATGCTATGTGTGCAGCAGTGGAACGAGATCTCCAACGTAGCCGACGGTCAGATGCATATAGCGGAAAAACACGGAACCTGCTACGACACCTGCTTGACAAAACCAAGACAAAGTCACACCAGCGAGACAGACTGGTCAAGCTCATCCACCAGGAAGTCTCGAGGCACGGAAACGACAATGTAATCAAGCACATCAGCGACAAATACCTGCACATACACCCACGGAACAACACGAACCGTATGACGGAATACCCAACGAAATACTCGACAGAGGAGGTGGTACGCACGCCTCTGCAAGACCTCAACCGCAGGTCGGCGGCCGGCCCAGACCATGTCACGAACAAGGCGCTTAAGAACCTCGACAACAAGTCGATCGAAAACCTGACGGTGCCGAAGCCGTTGTAGAAAACCAGAACCATACTGATTACCAAGCCGGGAAAGCCACCCGACACGGACAACCTCCGGCCCATCTCGCTCACGTCTTGCGTGGGCATAGTACTAGAGCACGTCCTGCTCAACAAATGACAAGACTACCTTGAACGGGAGGACCTCTCCCCGGCGACAATCATCGGCTTCAGACAGCGCGTCGGCACGCAAGATGCAATGATACAGCTGAAGCACCAAATCATCGACGGCAACACTGACGACAACAAAGCGATACTTGGTCTCGACCTGCAGAGCGCCTTTGATAAGGCGAAGCACTCGACGATGCTGTCGCAGGTCCCCAACCTCAACATGGGAGTAGCATCCTACAATAACATCAAAGATTTCCTCACGGGCAGGACCGCCGAGTTACGAGCAGGCGACCTTCATACGAAAGAGAAGAAGCTCGACAGCACAATCACGCCATAAGGGTCGGTCATCTCGCCGATGCTTTTCAACCTAGTAATGATCGGGGTGGCCGAGATGCTTGCGAGCATCGAAGACGCCAAACGTATACCCTCTACGCGGACAACATAACGGTGTGAGTGGTAGGGGGCAGCGACGCCCACATCTAATCCACACTACAAGAGGCGTTCGACGCAGTTAAGGATCAATTTGAAGGCTCGTACTGAGGTGCTCGCCGAGCAAATCTGAACTCCTGGTATATCCTCCCGTCAGGAAACGCAAACCCAAGATCCCATGAGAATGAGAGGAGATCAATATTACAACTAAATCAGGCAACGTAATCCCAAATGTCAGCAAGATCAGAATACTAGGCATGGTAATATAAACGGGTGGAAGAAACGACGACACCATCACCCGGCTCATGGCGAAAGCAGCGATTGCAACGAGACTACTCAAATGAGCAACATCCAAAAAAGCGGCATGAGGGAGAAGAGTCATCCAACTACTCAGGCTCGTCCACACTCGTTCGTTATAAGCCACGTCGCGTACGTAGCCGTTTACCACAAGTGGTTGCAGTACGAGCGCGACAAGATAAACATTCTCATCCGAAGAGCGTACAAGACAGCACAGGGGCTGTACGAAACCAGGAGCACGACTCGTCTCCTGCAACTGGGAATACACAGCACGCTCGAGGAAATAGCGGAGGCACAACGTGCCGCCCAGCTGGAGCGGCTGCCTAGAACCAGGGCCGGGAGAGAGATTCTGGAGGACCTAGGAATAGGATATCCAGACAGAACGGAAACGAAACTCCCCATTCCTGACGAGAACCGGCGCAACATCCGGGTGGACCCAATACCCAAGAACGTAAATCCCGAGCACAACAAGGGAAGAAGGACAGCGAGGGCCAAGGCCCTGATCGACCTGCACGCCAGCGACAGGTATACTTGGACGCGGCCGCGGACGCCAATCCGAAGAACGGCTTCACGGCAGCCGTTGTTGACACGACCGGCGTCGTGCGGACGGCCGCCAGCGTGAGATGCACCAAGTCTGAACAACCGGAGGAGGTGGCCATCGCCCTGGCCATCTCGGACCACGACTGTCACACGGTGCTGTGTGACTCAAGACAGGCAGTAAGAAACTGCGCCAAGGGCATTGTAGCAAAGGAAGCGGCACGCATACTGCAGACGGTTACCGAAAACGGCACAAAAGTGAGAATCAAGCGGTTCCCAGCGCACGCGGGCCAAGCGTCCGACCGCAACGACAACCACAACGAGATGGCACATGCCGAGGCGCGAGTACTCACGGACCGCACCTTGGCAGACCGCCCGACGTGGTTCAGCACGAGAGATCCTATGACCTAGAGCCACTAGATGAGCGTAGCTCATTTAGTGGCTCTATTATGACCGAGTACTGCGAAATAACAAAGGCTTTTCGCTTGGCTCGCAGAACTCTCCCGCCCCCGTGCCCGGGGTTGAGTCGAGAACAAATCGTATTGTAAGCTACACTGGCCTAGGTTGAGCAGTTTCGCGTGGACCTTGAAGGGCCGTTGTGCGCAAGCGCGAGGAGCATTGGATTTGATTGGATTGTACTGGATTAAATTGTATTGTATTGGATTGGATTGGATTGGATTGGGAATCCAATCCAAATGGAGTACGGGTGTGTAGAGAATTGGGTCTGCACATTCGCCGGTCTGCGCATTCCAGAGGAGTGACGTCATTCCCGCGACAGACGCACTGAGCCGGCGCGTGCTCGGCTGTGCGCCTCCGTTGCGGAGCAGCCAAGTCTGACGCTGAGCCGGAGCCGCTTGACAGCCGTTTCACGTGGCTCCTGGAGAGCCGTGCTGCGCATGCGCGAGGAGCAGTGACTGGACCGGGCTGGACTGCATTGGACTGGACTGGAATGGACTGGATTGGATTGAATTGGATAGGATTGGAAATCGTTTTAGCAGCAGTAAGCATGATAATAAGCTAATCCTAGACAACCAGGAAACCTAAGAATAACCAGCTGAACCTTAGCTCACGCTACGTATATCCTGGCATAGCCGAGCTAAGCCACTGCTACCGCGCGGCAGGCACCCCGAAGACGACGTAGGCCCCGCCGGAGCACGCGAGCGCTCACTGCATGCACAAATAAAGGTTTTCCAATCCGATCCGATTGCCATGATCCCACCCTTTGTTGCGTGCTTTTGGGCTGCGCCATCTTCCCGCGTGTATGTCACGATAGCTTTGATCGTTGGTCTGCGTATCTCGAGTGCTCAGCCATTTATAAAAAATGCGCTTAAGGATGCCAAACATTTTTTTTTCCATGATATACTCCCTACGCTCCTTGTTGACAACCCTAAGAAATTTTGGAACATTGTTGGTAACAAACCAGTGAATACTGTTTCATTACCGATTGTGACGGTGCCGCAATCCCACCGTCTCAGTGTTGTGTCGTGTTAAACTCAGTATTTTCAAAATCATTTTCGCACTCCCCTGTTGTTGATATGCCACATTTTGTGCATGATGATTTTCCTACTATGGATGCTGTACTCTTCTATCTGGATGGTGTGGTGAAATTGATTAGAAACTTGAAGGTGTCGTCGTCATCAGGTCTAGACGGCATCAACGCAAAATTAAAAAAAAAATACATAGACATACATAGAAAAATACTGGAAGATCGGTAAAATTGTGCAATTATTTAAATCTGGTGATCCTTTTTCTCCCCTTCATTACAGGCCGATATCAATAACGAGTGTTTCTTGTAAGATTTTTGAGCATATAATATATTCTAATTTGGTTAAATTTCTGGAAGATAACTCATTTTTTACCCCTAAGCAAGATGGATTGCGTAAAACCTTTTCTTGTGAGACGCAACCTATTTGTTTCATACATGACATTGCCACTGCTCTTGACAACGGACATTGCATTGATAGTATTTTTATTGATTTGTGTAAGGCTTTTGACTTAGCTAATCACCAATTACTGTGCATGAAGTTAAGTAAACTAAATGTTGATCCAAACATTCTTTCTTTGATTGAAAATTTTTTATCTAATAGAACTCAGTTTGTATCTGTCAATGAATTTGATTCACCACACTGTCTAGTGACATCAGGGGTGCCACAGGGTTCCGTGCTGGGTCCTTTGCTTTTCTTGATTTATGCTAACGACTTGCCTTCAGTAGTTCTTCAAGCATTAGGTTGGTCGCAGAGGATTGCGTTATTTACAGAAATATTACTGCAGATTCTGACACTTAAATACTTCAGAGTGACCTCCATAATATTACTACATGGTGCAACACATGAAAAATGCGTCTAAATACTAACAAATGCAAAACACTTAGATTTTCACGTAAGCCTAGCTGATACCTGACCCAACTACAGCATGTGAAGATGTGTGTATGCAAGACGACGTGCAACACCCGCCAAGTGTTCCCAGCTCAGTTGAAGCTCATCCGCACTTCCCAAAAACAGACTCTCACCTCGGCCCTCTCAATGACCGTGCTTCATGGACTCGGCCAACCTCTTCCACCAGTAGAACCGTGAACAAAACTGATCGGATGAGTAGGCCACGCTCGCTGCTCGTGCTCAGACCGCTCGCTAAAATCAGCGTCAATGAGATTCCCAAACATACCTTGGCCCAACTAATTGGCACAACTGCACCAAACCCTTAACTTGCCGAACTAGCTTCCCACCGGTACGACACACTGGGTAACTGCCTTTATATCACCGTCTACGACGATTCCCACACGCAACGTCTCTTATCTTACATTTCTTCCTGAACGGCTCTTCAGTCACCATTCCAATCGAAATCAAACTGTCCCCGTATCGGCCCAACACATCTAGAGGTGTAATTGAAGTTGAGCCCAATGAAACAAACGAAGAAATTTTGAAATGGCTTCGCTGTGAACAAGCCAAAATCATCGCATGTCACCGCCTTGGCCGCTCCAGTAGAGCCGTCTTAACGTTCGACTCTCCAACTCTCCCAAAAGTGGTCCAATACTATATGGCCATAATCAAAGTGTCACCATATCAACCGCGTCGCATGGTGTGTTATAACTGTCATAACATCGGGCATATGTCTCGACATTGTCCTTCCCCAGCAGTTTGTCGCAATTGTGGGAAAATGCATCCCGACACTACAGACTGTGGACCCACCATTTACTGCGTCGTTTGCGATGAGTTGGGCCACATTGCACTGAACCCCACCTGCCCTGGAAGAGTTCCTACGCCACCCAACAAACCCCCTGCCAAGGACCGCCCCAATGGCGTCTCTTGGGCGGATTTTGTGCAGCAAAAAGACATTTCGTTCCCCCGTCTTTCTACTACCCAAAGCATTACAAATGAGCCCAAAAATACTCCTCAATTGAAAAACTCTGAGAACAATATGGCCCATATCCTCGCTGAACTGAATGCCCTTCGTGCGGAAAACCAGCAACTCAAGGCTGAAATCATGGAACTTAAACGAGCCCAACACCTTAGACCTCCGCCCTCCCAACCGCCCTCCTCCCAACCGCCCACTTCGACGCCCCCTTCATCCACAAGGCGCACTAGAAGCCCTAGTACAAAACGAACTCCTACCTCCAAATCTAAAATGGACGCCCAACTCGCCCAAGTACTACAAACTATACGTACTGACATCCATCAAGAACGAGTCGCCCGACAGGAAGATTGCAAAAACACGCATGCCTACATCGACACGCAAGTGAATCAACTTCGCCAACTTATACAGCAAGTCATTACTCGCCTTCCGCCCATTGACCCATCCAAAGAGCCCCCGAGAAAGATCCCACCTCCGCGTCCGCAGATTGTCTCATGACTGCTCCAATAACTGCACTGCAATGGAACTGCCGCAGCTTCCAGCCCCAACGCACTACTTTACTGATGAAGATTAAACGAACCCAGCCTTCATTTATTCTCCTCCAAGAAACACGCGGAACTCCGAGAATCCCCGGTTACGTTGCACACACAAACCCATCAATCACTCAACTAACACGCGGTCGCTGCAAAGTAAAATCAGCTATCACCCCAGGGTATGCCGCCATTCTTGTACAGTCTCATATCGCGACCTCACCGATCGTCCTCCCTGAGTTCTCTTCCTGTAATCACGAAGTCGTTGCAGTTCTCACACGCCTTCCTACTGGCCGCAAAATTATTCTGGTCTCAGCCTACTATAAACCTATCGAGAGTAGCTCACGCTTCTCCGAGTTTGCCTGGATCCCGGCTCTCATCACCCATCACCCAAATATTCCAATACTAGTTGGTGGTGACTTCAACGCCCCTCACCCTCAATGGGGTTACAGCCGCACCTCTGCTCGAGGAAGCTCTCTCGCCGACACCATGGATATCCACAATTTCATTCTTATCAATGAACCATTCCAAAAGACAAGAATTGGCCTTCATAAAGCTCAGGAAGACACCACACCGGACCTCACTTGGGCAACGCCCGGTCTCATCAAGGGCTGGTCCCCATACTCTACAACCTGGGGTAGCGATCACTTCTCCCTCCTTATATCGTTTCATGGAAAGAAAACGCGTACCAAGCAAACCCTATCACGACTTGACTGGGACATTTTCCGCGAACATATAGATCAAAAAGACCCTCCCACCTCATTCGATGATTTTACGAATCTCATTCGAACTGGTACCCAAGCAGCCACCGAAGAAATCGAGTGCTCTTCAGACAAACCAGCCCTCGATGCCCACCTCACAAACCTCTGGAAAAAAGTACACAATTGTACCGAACTACCGGCAAACGCCATTCAATCCTTGTCCGCATCCGCCGCCAGTATAAACTCATCACGTCATATCAACGTCACCTTTCTCATAACCACTGGAATAACCTCTGTGCAACGTTCGGTCATGGAAAAGGTCTTCGGGCTCTATGGAAGATCCACCAAAGTCTTGGCCCTAAGAAAAAACAGCGACTTCCCCTCTTTTCTACTCTCACTCTCACGAAAGACCCTGTTACCGTTGAGCACGATATTATTATGGCTTTCTTCCCCCACGCCCAACTCAATCCCCCTCCCCCTCTTCCATACATACCTATTTCCTCGCCGCAGGATGACCTCGACCTTCCCTTCACCTTCAATGAACTTCACACGGCCATTCATCAAGGTAAACCCAAATCTGCCCCTGGACATGACGGTGTAACTTGGAAACACCTCCGCAACTTGCCGAAGACTTCCCTTGTTGTCTATACTTGACCATGTTAACCGCTGTTGGGAAACTGGTGAAGTTCCTGAACCTCTTAAGTTAACTCTCATCTTCCCTATTCCTAAACCCAAGAAGCCTGGTACTGGCCCAACTGACCTCACAAACCTCCGCCCCATCTCGCTCACTCCTGTGTTCTGTAAACTCATAGAACGGCTCATAAATAACCGTATGACCCATTACCTGGAATATGTACGGCCATACTTTCATCCTGCGCAGACTGGCTTCCGCCCAAACCTGAGCACTCACGATAGCCTCTGGCTATTACGCCGAGTGATAAATCGCTCCCATCATAACCACTCTCCTCCCGACCTGATACTAGCAGTGGACATACGTAAGGCTTTTGATCGCGTCAGCCAATCCGCCATACTAGAAGAACTGGCACACGCCTACCCAAGCGCCCGGGCTCAAATCTGGATCCGCAACTTCCTGAACGCTCGTCCAATACGAATTCAAGGATCGCACCCAGGCTGGAGTCCTCGCACATACTACACACTAAACTTTTTAACACCCTTAAAGGTGCTAAAAGGGTGCACTCAACATTTTGCACCCTTTTTGCACCTTTTAAGGACTAAAACATTGCTCCGGCACCCAATCATGAGGGTGCCACATATTAAGGGGTGTAAATCTTAACATTTTTACACCCTTTAAGGTGCAAGGAGGGTGTACTGAACATTTTGCACCCTTTTTGCACCTTTCAAGCACCCAAATATTGCTCGGGCACCCCACCTCGAGGGTGCCAAAATTCAGGGGTGTAATCAACAGTTTCATAGGGTGCTACGACCGTTAAAGGGGTGCTAAAAAGTATTTCTTCTCGATTGGGGTGTTACCACGGCACCTTATCGTTAGGGTGCCTAAAAGAACGGTGTGTGAATGCAAGCATGCAAAATTGCACAAAAACAGGCTGAATGTTTAAACCGCACATTGCACTATTTCACCGCCCGTTGAGAGAATAAATATGAACTCTCCACATAGACCAGGGGAAAGGCTCTAAAATTGCTGTTCGTAAATTGAACAAAACGTGCTGAATGTTTAAATTCCACTCTGCACTAATCTACTGCTTCGAGTGTATCACAAGGTTCGTTTCGATGTCTGGGTGCACGGGAAGGAAAGGCTACAAAATGCCTCTTGTAGTCCTATAAATAAAACTTTTACGCGAGGCATCGGTGTCCTCAACGAAATCGAATTTGCCTAAGAATTTGTTCCCGTATTATTATGCCCCGGGCAAAAATTCCAACAAGACTTTTTTGTTGGGCTCACAGCACGCCTGTGGGGCCAATACGAAGTTCTGTCGGCACTCTATCGTTCCAATAGCCTAGTCTTCCAACAGGGAGTTTAACCTTGATGGCGTTTGTGGGGCCAATAAGAAGCTCTGTCGGCACTCTATCGTCCCAACAGCGTAGTCTTCCAACAGGGAGTTTAACCGTGATGGCGTTTACCGGCTCGCCAACACGATAAGTCAACGCCAACAGACGCCTCGTTCGTAATCAGCGGCGCGAGCGCGCCATCAGACAGAACCGACAGACGCCCTGAAGGTGGTTTTTAGGGCCTAAACAGCAGCGTCTATGTCTGGCATAGACGCTAGACGTCAACGTTTGTGTTCTGAATTTTCCCTTCAGTAAGTAACAGTCAGACGGACGATAACATAACTATGTGAAGATATGCTTTGGCTCATACCACGGCAAGCGCAATCGTTTGTGGCTGCAGCCTCGGTTGCTCTTCGTCCACAACAAACTGAATCGGCTGTACAGCTTTCTTCGAGGGCGTGTATGCAGGGGTTCTATCTTCCTTTTTTGCGCAGGCCGACGGGGGCGGTCGTGTAAAATCATTTTCGCTCGTCGCTGCCGTAGGGTTGCCACCTTCCTGGTTTTGGACCGGCCCGACCGGTTTTTTAAACAGCGGGCCGGTTGCCGGTCCATATCTAAAACCAGCCGTCATCAGCCGGTTTTTTGGCTTTTGTGCCGTGATTATGCCCGTTTTGGCGTTTTATAAGCGTCAATTCAACAACTAAGACGATAAATACGTGTCGACAAGCATATGCGTGCGCACAGGGGGGGCAGGGGGGGCGGCCGCCCCCCCTAATCATCTGAAGGGGGCGCCAAATTTGCCCCATGCCTTGCCGATGTAACACATGAAAGTAAAATTTCTGCTCAGAAATATTTTGTGTGTGTTGCAATTCCATCACATTGAAATAAAAATTTTATAACCATCCCTCTTTGCACTGCGTTCGCACCGCAAGGCCTTCAGTGAGAAGAGGTCGGGAGTTGCTCTGGGGGGGGGGGGGGGGGGGGGGGGGGCGCAAAGGTAAGACTTTGCCCCCCCCAAATTGAGAACTCTGCGCACGCCTATGTCGACAAGCTGCGCAAAGACACGCGAGCAGAGAAAATACGCGGGCGAGCGCGCTGCCTCAGATGGAGGGGGACCTAAGGGAAGAACAAAATAACGAAATTCTACCGCCGCGGTCAGCAATTGCGGTTACTTTTCAGTGAAGCACATGCAGAGCGATTAACCAAGCTCTCAATCACTTTCAGTACAAACGTTATGTTGATTTCTCTCTAAGAAAACACTACAATAAATGGCACTGCATGTTAAAAAACATGGCGTCTTTTTTCAACACAATCCCCCCCTCCACCCCCCCCCCCCCCACCCCCCTCCCCGGAAGGCCCGTTTTTTTTTTTCTGGGAAAGGTTGCAACCCTACGCTGCTGTTCTGCCTACCTGCTTGCTGTACCTATTACGTCGCCGCCACCGCAAATCCCCACTTGTTACAAACTCAGAGGTTTTCGCACTGTTAGCAGTCGTTTTACACGATGGGTTTGATGCGCCTGACATGCCAGGAGTGACATCGCTTGTAGTATTAGAGCGACGTTGCTTGTCTGCAAGACGGTGCCGGTCAAACAAGCGTTATCAACGCCATAATTCTAACGGCACATTCCATTTATTTCGTGGCTGCCGTGGCTTGCGCAGAAAAGGTCGGGTTGACTGCGATAGCTTTTCTTGAGTCAAATAATGGAGCTTTGGCTCAATCGCTTGCAGCGCTAGCAATGCGGCCTCGTCTGCAAGACCGGTGCGTGAGAAACAAGCGTTAGGTCAGCCAGATTTTCAAAAATGCAGCATAAACTAGACCATCGTTAAAGGAGGCGATGACTAGACACAAGCAACAATATTCGTTGACAACTTACGTAAGTATAGAGTTCTTTTAGGCGCATTGAACACCGCCCGCCGACATAGCTGTTTGTTAACGCGTCCGTTTACTGTTTTGTAGGTCAATGGTTCGATTCCTCGTCTAACGTGTTTTTTTTTTTTTTTACGTGAGGGTTTCATTAGCTCCTTTTTTAACGACCAGGGTAAGCACCTGTTCCTTGCTTTCTATCACACCGACATTTACCGCCCTCTTCCTAAACCCAAAGTAGCTCGTTTTCTCGCACGTTCTCTCTTGAGAAGCCCGCCGTGAAAACAAAACCAAAACAAACGTCAAACCTCTTTACAATATCAGTATATATGTCAATTACTTTATGTGTATTCACTTTTTGTGTTTAAAAACCTTAAATTTAAGTTATAAACACATTTCAGACTTTGAAAGCAGAAAGATAATTACCAATATTACAGTAGTAACACAATTTTCGTCAAACCTAGAGGTGCTGCATTTGAAGTCTGGCAACTATCTCTCACTTTTGTGTGTGTTTTTTCATGGCGTTTTGTGCCGAGTGGTTGGTGGCGTGATTTAATCTGTTTTATCTATTTCAAGCTTAAATCATAGTTATAGAAGCTTTATGGGTGATGTCTACCCTTCTAACCTACGCGTGTGTTGAACATGGGGACCCCGAAGAACGATCATCGCCGGATAAAATACTGCGCGTCAAACGTGGATGACATTGCATCAGAACAAAGCGTGTTCGTGTGTCCGCGAGATGAAGACGACAGTGAAGGAGAATTTTACGTTGGAAACATCGTTTTTGCTCGGGTAAGTACGCATTTTTTATTATTCTGTATTTGGTTGGAATGAGTTCTGGTGTTTATGGGTCAGTAATTCGCTAGACCCCCATCTCGTTTGCTCTGAGAGCCTACGTGAGTTAGTATACTTGTTTGGCGCCCAGTCCACCGTTTCCGCAGAAGTCAGCATCAATTTACGCTGAAACTAGACCTTGGCTACGATGCTCGCGCTATGGTACACGGCTGCTAATAATTTCACATCACGCAAGGCTCTTTAACACCGGGGCGTTTGTTTATGTGTCTCTCAAACAGTGCCTTTGCGGTTGCAGATCGCAGTCGCAATTTCGCGTGAGTGGCACAACGCTGTGATTAGTCCTCCCTCGTGAATACCCGCGGTATACCAAGAAATAACATGAACAGGAGGTTCCCTGGAAGTGTATGTGAAAACGCGTACACGTGATTCTATGGCTGGCGTCTCGTAGGTGTTGTGAAATCTCCCCCCCACCCCCCCCCCCACCCCTTCCTTCACGAAATCCGTGCAGTGCGCTTCGCAGCTATTGCGCTCGCGAGACCGGCGACCGTACGCCTCGCGGTCTTCGGGCCGCGATATGTGTGCTGTTCTCGTGAAGCTCGACAACAGCGAAATTGCCGTACTCGCTCGCCAACGCGCCCCGACAGCGTACGCGTCGACCGGGTGCTGACGGAGTTGTGCTGGAAGAAAAGCAGGCAAGAGATGAGGGCGCACGAGGTGTAGTTAAACATGAGAATTTACAAAGTGCAAGGTGGAGAAAATAGTATGCAAGGGCCGGAAACGGTGAGAGAGTTGGGGCCGCGCGCCAGCGAGCGAGTGCGGTAATTTACGTTGCCGAGTTTCACGAGTCCGGCACGAATATAACGACGCCCGTCTGAGAGTTCATAGAGGTATAGAATTCACATACGTGCAAATTGAAGGTGAAATGCGCGCATGTGGCCTCGCAGGGAGTTAGCATAGTCTCGGGGTAGTGGGGGAGATTTCACAACGCCTACGAGGCGCCTGCCGATTCTGTCAGAGTAGCTCTCGGGAAGTCTGGGGCTTGATATCAGAGGCATATGTATTGTTTAACTTAGTGCAGAAAATTGAGCCAATTCGCAAGTTCTCATTTTCGCAAAACCGCAGGCCATACAGAGACTAACAAGAAAGCTGTAGGCACTCACTCAACTCGATTTATATTGGAGAATTGAACGTGCAGATACAAGTCAGACATTGAAATGGAGGAGCCTCAACTATCACACACCAGTTCCGATTGAAAGCAAGGGATACAGATGAGCTGCTAGCATGCGTTCCATGCAAATTAGCTCAGTAGCTAGCTTTGCATATATCATGCATACCCCACTCACAGTACCTGCGGGTCTAATAAATACATTCTTACTGTGACCTAAATTTCACTTGGGGTGTTCCGGGAATGTTCTTATTAGTGCCTTGGAGGTTACTGTCTTTAAACGATTAAAAATCTACTTGATGTAAGCATTCGTGCTTTGTGTGTGCTCTTCTTGTATTTCAACAAGTGTCAGCACACTCACAGATTATGCACCTGCAGGTGCTGCTGCTGGCTGTCCTGGGTCAGCTGCCTTCCAGTCCAGTTTCAAAGGCTTTGCCAGGGCCTCCCTTGGCCAACCGACACTGCACCTGCTGTACCCAAGTACTGCCTGGCCTTTCGTTGGTGCTCCGTACGCTTTGCCGCCAGGAATGGTCATTCATCCATCATCTGGCCGCTTGGACCACCCGTTCAGAAGTCAGCGCATTTGCTCGACACATCGGTCCAGGCACTGCTGCCATATCGGTGCACCCACCGATTATGTATTTTCAGGTTAGTTATTGCATGTTGTGGAACTTGCCATGATGTATACCTGTTAGCAGTGCTGTGGCCTCTGATTATTTGAAACATTTTCATGAAGCAGTGCTGTGCGTATGGAGCGTGTCATTGCTTAGCAGAGATATTGAAGAGAATCTGGGGCTGACGACTAAAGGGAAAGAAGAGAAATTGAACTGACTTTGAAGCAAGTATTCGTATGTAATCAAGCCAAGCAAACATTTAGGATCTTTCGATATGGTTTTAAACTTGCAATACAAACTGGTCTACTTCAGATCATACTGGTAATAATCATACTATACCGAAAAGTACATCCCGCAGTCTGTAGAATTCTGACAGCGCTTTTTTCGCAGTCTCTCATGGCAGGCACTAATCTCAATGGTTGGAAGATAGTCGAGGTAGCACCAGTCTTTAAATCAGGAGACGGTACTTCACCATTAAATTTCCCTAACTAGCACCATATGCAAGGTCAGGAAACATTTCATCCACTCTCAGGTCGCTAATTATTTATAAAATCACAATATTACATTCGAGTATCACCACGGTTTTCACAAGGGTTACTTGAGAAACACAACTTTCAGGATTTGTTCACGATCTACATTGATCCATTGACACAGGCTTACAAACTGCGGTAGTTTTTCTCGATTTTTCTGAAGCATTCAATCGCATTGCACACCACAGACTACTTCTCAAACTTCACCCTAATGTCCTCACTTGAGCAAAAGATTTTCATTCTTCTCAAATGCAGTTTACTTCTAATAACTATATACTTCTTTTGCTCGTGCCACTTTGTTGTCCCCCCAGGCAGGTTGCTTGGTCTATCTTCCATGTTGCATATCCTCCCATGTAAGTCTATTTGCAGATGATGTAATTTATCACACAATTTCTTTCAACTACTACCGTCAATGCTTTCAATCTGATCTTAACACAATTAACTCCTGGTGCTGCAAATAGCTAATGTCGCTTATCTCTAAAACAAAGTGCATGACTTTAACGGTGGCAAGTCTCGGATTGTAAATACTTACTTCATTAACAACAGCCTGATTACCTCTTGAGACAAAGGTGTTTTGGTAGGCCGGTAGGGGAGGGGGGGATTGCATTGTGGATTTCAAAAGGTACATCGATTGGGAAAATAAGACGTGTGATTAATATTTTCATTTGCACTCCAAAACTCGCTTTATTTCATATGTTTAACCCACTGCCGTGGCTAGGGTGGTGTGCTGTGGAGGCGAATGTCGGTTAGATACCGCTTGGTGTAGCCGCTTTTCAGATGGAGGCAACACGTAAAGACGCCCGTGTTTGGAGATTTCGATGCGCACAAAAATACCCAGATGGTCAAAATTAATGCGAAGCCTTCCCCTACAGTGCTCCCCATATCCCATGTGTAGCTTTGGCGTGTTAAACCACCGTTTTTTTTTCGTGTTTTTGGTATAGTACCAGCTGCTGTAGCAGGTGCAACTTAAAGGTAAAATTATACATAATGTTTCCAAGAGCTAAATATAAAGGCCATATTGAAGTGCGTTTATGGGTCTATCTCATAGCAGTAGTGAAAGGTTATATACTCTGGTGCAGGTTAAGAACGCCAATGGCTCATGTGGTGTAGTCCAGTGTTTGACAGAATGCCGTGTAGGCAGGTAAAAGCATTATTGCAGTGATGAAACGTAGGTCACTGACCAAGTCAAGAAAGCCATTTAACGGTTTGTTGCTTGTTCACGGTGAGCATGTGTCGTGGAAAACGAAGCTATATATTGGGCATTACGCGGCGCAATGAGTTTGCATAGATATGGTGCAGATTGCCATCCATTATGTTGATAATGTTGGGCGTCGTCTGAACAATGAGGGACTCGAGCAGTAATCGAGAAGATAGATTGCGCTCAGTTGTCAGTAATTTTGTCTTGTTCCAGTCGACCACGTGTCCCGTCCTCTCACGGTGCTCTGCCAGTGGACTTGTTTTTGCATGGCCCTTGTTCACTTCGTTCCAGTGCTGCATTAATCTTCTGTGCAGATTGCCCGTTTCGCCAATGTACACTGATTTGCATTCAGCGCATGGAATCTAATAAACAATACCCGGAAGCTTGGAGCGTGAGAGGGGGTCTCTCACACTGACAATGTCAGAACGCAGCTTGCTAGTGGGCACATGCACAATGTATGCACTGCGTGTCTTGAAAATGTGTGCGAGAGTTTCGCCGATGTGTGGGATGTAGGTAATTGCTGCACGTTTTGATGCAGTCGTTGTCCTGAATATAATGCCTAAAGCATTATATTCAGAAAGAAGCGAAGAGGGCGACTAGCAAGAATCCACATTGACATTAGCAGGCAGAAGCGTCCACAAGGCCTGTGTCAAAACGTGCTGCAATTCTCGTCCTACACATCAATCAAACTTTCGCACGCATTTTCAAGAAACACATCGTGCACATCGTGCAGGTGCCCACTAGCAAGCTATGTTCTGACATTGTCAGCGTGAAAGACCCCCTCTCACGCTTCAAGCTTCCAGGTGTTGTTTATGTTTTGAACAAAAAAAGTGCCATTTAAACGTGACACCTCCTTCCTTGCCGATTTCTGATGCCTGATTGTTCAGTTTGTGGGGATACGTTTAGCAGATTGCTCACATGTCTAACCTGTATTTGTGCTTGAGCAGTCAAACGGTGATGTTAGCAGTGTAGTAGGTGAAAATTGTAGTTTGATTGTAGTTGTGTGCAGATTACCTACATTGTGTTAATTCGTAGAAAAGCAAAATTGAGGTAACCCTGCTAACTGTTCCGCATTGCAGCATTTTATTATGCGAACGTTAAGGAGTTCAGCTGCTTGTTAAAGGTGAAATAAACAGTGGTACAAAAAGAAGAGCATCTACTAAACAGAAATATCTTCACAATCGCAGGATGCCAACGGTCCGCCTACCAACTTGTGTCCTGCATCGTTTCTGCTGGCTGGAGCGGTTCATGGAGCATTTTCCAGCTTCTCAAAGTTTGTGGTCAAGCGCTCCTCCAAGTGAAAGATGCCGCAGAGGGATCTTTTGTTTTAATGCCACAATTTCACGTGCTCAGCAGCAAATTTACTCGTAAGGCTTTTTAAATATTCATCACCCAAGAGGGCATGTTACCTTCGTCTTCGGTGGAATGTGTCTGCACTCAGGTTATTTGTGACAGAAACAAGTGGACCACGTCATGAGAGTCATTGAGGCCTTGTTGATTGTGCATGCTTCTGAAATGACATTTTCATTAAGCTGAATACTTTCCACATATTACGATTTGTGAACAAATTATTGTAAAAGTCATGATTAGTTGTACTACACTGCAGGAAGGAAATGCCAACATACGTTTTAAGCACCTCTGATATTTCAGATCGTTGGCTGGTGAGCAATAAAACAAAACTGAAATTTTTTTAAAGTAAAATCAAATATTCGTTGTCACCAGTGCATGACCATAGTAAAAGCTATCTAGTCACCAAATTTAGAATTAGACACGAAATGCCAAGAAAAATAGGGAAATAAACTAGACAGCTGGCTACAATAAACCAATTCGTAAAATTCCTCAATGTCTATCAAGTGATGATTCAGGCGGGTTAGTTAAGATGTCAGTGGGTTTACACACCCAACTTGCAGGGAAGCTTATGAGCTCCCAATATTAACATGTTTTTAGTGAAGACCGTCTTCCTTCATTAATCTGCTTTGCACATTGATGCCAGTCTGATAAATGTCCTGAATTTTTGTTATGATCAATCTTTGTATGGGAACCATATATTTTTATATGATGTCGCTGTGTATTTCTGAAACTGTATCTAGTCACTAATTCCAATTTGTCGTGGTCAGGTTTTTTCAACTAATTCGTAGCTTTTTTAACAATTATGGTATATTTTGTGTGCCTAAAGGAATGCCTCATTGCATGTTTAGCCTATGTAGTGTTGAAAGCGGACATTTTGCTTCAAAGTGGAATGTCGGGCTAGCAACAAGGTACTTCGCGTGCTGCTCACTTTCATTCATGCCATTATTTTTTATATTATCATTTAAAATTAAAAGCCAACCAATTTGCTGTCGTTTTAATTTTGTCACCTACTTTATACTTCCTTTTTTTTCAACTTTGTGTAAGGATTGACTATCCATATTTTTATGATACCAAGGCGTTGGACTGGGCTAGCTGGTACATGTTTGAATGGATGAAAAACCATAGGAAAACTCAGGACACAGAAGAGAATGACAGGACAAACTTGTGCCGTCATTCTGTTTTAACTGTTTCTGTGTTTACCACTGGTTTTTTATGCATTCAAACATTTTTTATGAGTTTGTTGAACAGTGATTAGTTTAGGTGTGTTCAAACAATTGTTGGCTGCGAAGGCTCCCTGTAGCATTTGTATAAGTGCTCTCTGCTTTTTTTTTTGAGCCAATACCCCACCACCAGTCTTCATGAGGTGGTCTTTTGTAGAAATAAGTTGAAATAAATATTTGTTTGCATTGCTTTACATGTTCTGAAAGAATTTCTTGTTCATTCTTGTTTCATTCAACCCCGTTTCAGAATCCTGCTTAAGGCATTTCCTCTGTTATTTTTTTCAGAACCAGGAAGGGTGCTCATCCTCGGTTCTTGCTGAAGCAGCAGTATCCATACTTCACACGTGAGCTCTGAACACACAGTAATTATGGTATGAAACATTCTACCAGTATAAGCCTGCTTTGTAGACGTCATTGTAGATGTCAAAGCTCTTGACAGTGTAGTCCAATGTCTGGTGTAACGGGCAATGTCTACAACTTGTAAAAATTAATTTTGTGGCTATAATGTTTGGGATTATTTTAAAATGCACGTCAACTACTATTTAGAATCGCTGTCTAAATTGGCAGCCATTTTCCTGGTGGATACAGAAAGTGAAAAAGTGCGTGTGTAGAGATTTCAGTGCACCTTAAATGTCCCAAATTTGCTAAAGCTAATCCAAAGCCCTCCTTGTGGTGCACTTCATATCCCATGTACAGTTTTGCGTAAAAACAGCTAAAAATTTATGATCAATTTAAACTTATTTTAATGTTTTTAAATGCAAATATTGTCAGTTTAAGCTGCCATATTTAGAGTAAAATATTTTGTAACAATTATATAGCTACCAAAGGTTTACAGAAAAGCTTTTTGCTTTTGGTTGTGCACCTTCTTATCAAAAGAAAAATGTTGTTAAGAAAGGCAGAAGAAACCCAACTATGGAAATTAGCAAACCCTAAAGCTGCGGATAGAATGAATGTTTCGTAGAGAATCTTTTGCTGATTTCAGTTCTAGTCAACTCTAAAAAAGTCTATCGACGTAGAATGCTTACCGTGAGGCACCTCGTAATACTAGCCAAAACTAATGGGCCCTGGCTGTTGGCTTTTCATTTGCAACAGTGACAAATGACCCCACATCCACCGGCAGGGACATAATGCAAGGCACCATGTACAAGCTAGCCTCATGATAAAATAATGTTTTCTGAACAATGGCATTACATTTCAACCATGGGCTTCACCAGGGAACTTGTATGCATTGTTCTGTGATGTTTGCAGTTCTTGTTATTGCTATGTGGGGTCATTTAGTCTAAAGGTATGTTTATAAAACTCCAAATACCACCAAACCTTGCAAGTGCTGTACCATATGAATATTTTTCCGTAAAGCAAAAAGAATAATGCAAACGAAAATAAATGGCTTGGGTACCCAACTTTTATAAGTAGATTATGAGCCGCAGTACGGAGGGAACTATATTATGAGCCGCATTACGGAGGAAACTATACATTTTGCATTTGGTCTTCCTTGATATTGAACCTTCCTGCTCAGCTCAAGAATAAGGCACTAAACATTGCAGGTAGCTACCTTGATTGGAAGTTTGATGCAATACTAAGAAGCCAAGGGTTTTAAGGTTCAAGGAAGTTTTGTGTGGTTGAAGTGTTGCACACCTAATTGCTTTCACTGCACAGCATGGTTAGGCTCTGCAGTGAATCTCGAAGGATGTGTACTGCAGTTCGGCAAAGTGAACATATAATTGGTTTTTTACGAAGTTTTGGGTAATCAACTACCTCTAAAGTTATAACTGTGCTGAGATGTGGCTCCTGACTTTTTAAATTGATGTTTTAACAATCGGTGACACAAATTCAAGGAAATTATCAGCTGATGTTGAGCTTCAATGGAATGTCTCACAGAACCGAGCTTGGAAAGCACGAATGTTTCATACCATAATCGTGTGATATTGTGCAATATGTGGTCTCACACCTGCTGCACCTGTGAACCGAGGATGACGCACCCGTTTTGTACCCCTTTAGGTGGGTGCTTTTGCAGAAGATGCTCCTACAGATTGGGGTGCTAAGTAGCACCCTAGGATACGTTTAGGCGGAAAAGGGTGTTTATAAGGCACCTGTCCTCTGGGGTGCTTCAAAGAGGGTGCTCCTGCGGCGACAAAATCCAAGCACCCTAAAGGGCGTAAAATATTCAGTTTTTAGGGTGCTCCTGCGGCGACAAGCTGAAGCACCCTTTTGGGCGTAAAAATTTTTAGTGTGTACCTTGACCGCGGGGTACCTCAGGGATCCATACTTTCTCCGATCCTATTTAACCTCGCCATGGCGAGGGTAGCTCGAAATCTCGAGCGTGACTCTGCTGCCCGCTTCACAATATATGCTGATGACGTAACCATATGAACTGAATCAGACGACTTTTTATGCCCGGAAGACATGCAAACCGAACTTCAAGCCGCAGTAAATACCCTTGAATGCTCCTTGGCCACTCTTGGTCTCGAATTGGCCCCTGAAAAAACCGAATTCTTACCGGTATTTGGCCACAAACCCCCTCCGCACTATAATCCTCTAACTCTTCTTCTCGCCGGTACCCCTATAACCGCTAGTTTCCAACCCATGCGATTACTCGGAATCCCAATCGGACACAAAAATAGCCCGTCAATATGGCTGCAACAACTCAAACCTAAATGGAAAACAATTCAACATGTCATACGTCGCCTGTCAAACAAATTTGGTGGAGCAAGCCAGAAGGCGACCCAATCATTAGCACAAGCTGTCGCCATTGGTACTATAACTTACGCAGCCCAATCCTACGACCTTAACAAAACGCACATGAGAATACTTCAAAATCTGCACAGAGCCACCCTTCGCACCATCAGTGGACTACCCAAACATACTCGTCTTGAGAACCTGCAAGCTGCAGTTGCTCTTCCCCCTTTGGAAAATATCATTCAAGAGCAAGTACATCAATCCCTCCATAAACGCTCATTAACTCATCAAGGTGTCTCCATCATCGCCTGGGACAATCTGAAGCCGTTACAACCCAACGACATCCCACCGCCTTTGGCTCCCTGGAACCGCCCTTCTGTCACGGACTCTACAGCCACCCATCCCGTCCCGCGTAACGCCCACCCCGTGCGCGCAGCCCGCATCAACGCCCTCCGGAACAGTAAACGCCCCCAAGAAATTGACATTTACACCGACGCAAGCATAGCTAATCCACTAGTTGGCATCGCATGGACATCACCTGATCTCCCCTCCATCCAAGGCAAGCGAACCCTTAATATTCCATGTGCTACCATTCTGGAAGCGGAACTCCATGCCATCATTCAAGCCATCGACTTCCTCATGTTCGACTTTCACTCCTCCGTCCCTTCACAAATACGCATCCTGACGGACTCATTCGAAGCCCTAAAGACACTACAAAGTCCCACATCCACCAATCCCATTGCCAACAAAATCCTGCATCAGATCTCCATCCTAAAATCTAGCGGCATCCATCTTCGCATCGACTGGTCGCCTGGACACGAGGAGTCTTCACCGGGGAACCAGGCAGCTCACTCGGCTGCACGGGAGTGTATAACCTCCAGTCCTCCGCTGCTACCCGACTTGGCTCCTCCGCCTCCTGAGTCATTACCGCCAGCCATACAGATTCTACGGTACAAAAAAGACAAAAAAGACCGCCTCAAGACCCTCACTCCAACCGGCTTTTTTTATGCTCTACCCCCGCTCCCAAGATCAGCCGAAATTTTTATGAACAAATATTTTGCAAATGCTAGCTTAACCCCAGAGACATTCCGTAAATGGTATACCCCATCCCTGCCGCCTCGATGTTCCTTCTGCGCCTCCCTCACACCCGCCAATCTCCAGCACCTAATTTGGCACTGTCCAAAATTTACGCGTTACAGAAACTTCAAGCCTCCTCCAAATGCCTCCTCCTCATACATCGACCCTCGAACACTGGAACCCTCCACGCTGACTTTAATTGCGCACTACTCTCTAGAAAGCAGTCTAGCGCGAGCAGTTTAGAGCCGTGAGCCTGCTCTCCTCACCCCACGTGGCCTCTTCCGCCTTCGTAAGGAGCCAACCAGCTTCAACTTGAACGGTTTATTTTCAAGATGTCCCAAGCCTCGAATATCCCACCCTCTACTCCCACTTCCCCCACTTGACCTAGCGTCTTCCTAATGTAATAAAGGCTATCTCCTCCTCCTCCTCCAATATTTCCAACTACTATATCCAGGGCTAAACAAGAACTTGTTGCTTCCTACAAATATTTCGGAATTCACATCACCAACAACCTTTCTTGGCAATTTCATGTATTGGATTGGAAAACATTTAATGAGCATAAAAGTGGGTGGCTTTCCTTTTTATTATTAATAATATTATGCCAACCGTATGCTTGGGTACTTGCGACGTAATTTCTCTATGGCGCCTTCCCACCTTAAACTACTGTTATATAAAACTTTCATTCGGCCTAAACTTGAGTACGCGTGTTCGGTGTGGGATCCCCATTATGATTATCTCATTAACCTGTTGGAAATGGTACAAAATCGTAGTGCACGCTTCATCCTTTCTCACAATGCTCGGACATCTAGTGTTTCTGCGATGAAACTTGCTTTAAAGGGACACTGAAGTGAATTTGTCAAGCTCCCGTTTTTGCTTGCACTGCGTAGACTGACTCAAATTAGCACACTTTTCATCGTTTATCCGGTTGACAAATCGGTAATTATTTTACAAAGCGCGAAAGAAGAAAAACTACCATGCGCGGTTTGCGGCGGCCGCACCAACTAAGGCTGTGACGTTGAGAGGAGGGGCGCCGTGATTGGACGATGCCCAAGGTTAGCAATCACACAAGTTTCGTTTTCGGTTCTGTAAAACATAACCAATGGCTTTGTTGGATGGGCATTCTCAATATCTCAGTAATCATCGTACCGCGCTTCTGCCATGTTGTCGGCTGTAAAATGCACAAGATAAGCCTCCCAGGACGGCTTGTAGTCGTAGCATTCACTAGCCGAGACCTACGCAGTGCATGAACGCCCTCCGCGTACCCGCAGACGCCCAAATGTCATGCGCTTTTCCCCCATATTTGGAGCTTGCCTCCCTCATGTCTGTATCGTAAAAAGCGTGTTCGCACCAGGCCAAGGGTCTGTTCATTCTGGCCTGTGCCCACTGCCTGCAAGCAGTCGGTGCTTATGGCAACAGCACGCCAACGAGAACTCGCTAGCGCGCCAGTGCCAGCCTGCGCGCGTTTTGTGAACTAGTTCGTGTAGCCATGAACGTTGCGGCCCCAAAAAAGGTGAACTCAATATAGAAAACATCGGCAGAAAACAAAAAAGTTAACTTACAAAAAAAAAAAAGTACGTACCCGCGGGGATCGAACTCGTGACTCGCAAAACATTTGCGGCGAATTCCGAGCGCCCCAGACCGCTAGGCTACGGAGCAGGACGCGAATGCCCTGCTAATATATGGTATATATTGTACAACCGGTTTACACTTTTATTTAGTTTTGGCATTTCAAGCCGCTTAGGTGACTATTTGTTGTACTGCGATCGTGCAGTAAGCGTCGCCCGAGTTTCCACAGTAGCTCACGTCTAGCAATTGCATTTCGTAGACGGAAAAGCGTTCGCAGATGCGTAGTCGTGCTGCTGACCGCTGTGCTTGTTCGCCCAGCGCAGAAAAGTGCTTCCCGCGCCCTAGTTTTACGCTGTACGGTAAAAATATCAGTTGATTTTATTTGCTTAGTACCTATATTGACTTCGCTGACTCTTCTCCCGCCTTCAAGAGGCCTTATATTTTCCTACTGGCGTACCAGTCAGCGAAGCGTCGCATGTGCAGCGCTTGTGTGAAGCGACCTTGACTTGGAGCTAGATACAGTGTACAAACAAACCAAGTAAAGAAAGGCACATTCTTCCATTCACAAACGTGTCCTGGCTTCGTTTCAACTAAGCGAACGAATTGCGACCAAGCAATTTTTTTTTAACCTCCTTGATTGCGACGACCCGCAGGCGGCCGGCGGACGAAACGCATGGGCCGACTGACTCTGTCGGCCGGGGAGCCGTGCAGTAGCGCAGCCGTGGCGCAGCCAATTGCCAGCTCATCCCCTCCTGACGTCACACGAAAACGCCACAGAAAATGGGCGAGCGTAAAGAGAGGAGGACAGCGTTTTCGAATTAGTTTTTCTACTAAATAAAATCGCGTAAACGCGCCTAGAGTGGTCGAAACATGGCCTGGGGACTCCGGACTACAATTTGCGCTAGTAATCCCGCAATGTTTACATATCACTTCAGTGTCCCTTTAAACCTTCCCAACGTAGCCATACGCAAAAAAATTTCCCGTTTTTCAACCTTTCATAAAATTAATTTTTCAAACGCACACCTCAAAACTGAACCTCATTCTACGCCATCATATGTATCACCCCGTATTGACCATCGCCATAACTTGTACATTCCCCACTGCAACACTAACTTATTTTTTGCCTCTTTCATTCCCAAAACTGCTAACGAATGGAATCGCCTGCCCCCCGCAATAGCTAGTGTACTTTTATTTAATATTGCCATTGAAAGTTACTTATGATTGCATTTATGCTATCGACTCTGTTGTGTATGCTACTCGCATTTTTTTGTTGTCTTCTACTGTTTTTGTTGTTCCCAATTATTTGTTCACTTTTGTTTTTTCTGATGTTAATACCAATGACCACTCCCTTCTGTAACACCCTCTGGGCATGGAAGGTATTGAAATAAATAAATAAATTCCCCATTCGCGTCAAGAAGCAGAAATCTTGAAATTGGGCGGCTTTTTCTCTCACTTCCGGCGAAGAGAAGCGTCGTCTGCTCAGCGTCCAGCGGTCGCGGTGGCGCCTTTGGTTAATTAGCGCTTCCAGCAGCACGCTCAACGGTATCGCGTTCGTCCATGTTTATCCATTTCCGTACCACGCTTCTCCTTAACGCGCGTTGCCTAGGCCTAAACGACGACGACACGATGGCGACGCCGACTTCCGAGTTGGCAGAGCGCCTTGTCACACGACGCCGACGGCGACACGAACATGTCGGCCGATAGAATGTCCGCGCGTTGTTACGGGATCGCTGATCAAAGACGCCGACAATACCGAATCGATCGAGAAGCGAAAGCTGCGCACCGACAACATTCATGCCGTAATGATTGCGGCTCTGTTCTGTTAGTATTTAGAATGTAATAAACATATAGTAACGTCCAGGAAGTTCATACAACTCAACACTAGCGCTAATAACATCCGTATTCCGGCTTACGACGCTTCGGCCGTTCGCTTTGACGGCAATTTGCAAACCGTATATTCGATCGTGTGCAACAAGCAACGCTTAGATAAAATATAAGCTCAGTTAAGGGCAGAAGAGGAGTTACGGAATATTTATGAGGTAGAAAGGAATCAATTGCGAGCAAAAAGCTTTTAGCATAAACCGTAAAACAAGCACGGCGAGCACTATTATTGCAGGGCGACATCGCAGTCGCAGCTTAAACAGTGCTGTTGGAAATCAGCTATTTTGGGGGCTTTTTCGAGCCTTACCGCGCATCTGTTCAAAAAATGTTCAGTTAAAGAGCCAGGAATCTCTGAAATTAGGCAGAAAACAGATGCGATACAAAGGGTGGGACTCGATGCGGTATAGAGGTTACTTCCACATAACCTCCGGTCTAGGTATTCCTTTTCTGTCTGCTAAGTTGCATGGTTTGCGAATCGTATTCGCGAATACAAAACAAAACGTTTTGGTTTAACCGTGGAACTACCATATCAAACGTCAATGCATCGTTTGAGTCATAGGCACGATCTGTTCAGTTTTAAACTCGTGCTTATAAAAAGGCAATTGTACTTTCAAAGGACGGAATACTGATATGTGTATATGGCGAAATTTGCGTGTTTTCACATAGAGTAAACATAGTTTACTCCCAAAAACTTAAAGGAGTACTGATACTAAATTTCTCGCTTTCAGTTTTTATGCTCTAAAGAATACCTATTGGCCCAATAATTACGAAAATCGAAGCGAAAGCCGTCAGCCGCCAATACAGAATTAATTATAGCACGTTTATTGCAACCAGTTTCAAATTCGGTCGTCGCGCGGGAAAACGGCCGTTCGAAGGCCAGCCTGCAAGCGGGCCAGTCTGACGTCACGGTCTCACCCGTGACGTCAGGGACGTTCGCCCATGAAGGAAAGAAAAGGTTCGTTCGCCGCATCGTCTGCTACGATTGCACATGGTCCGCACTCGCCCGAGCAGTCGACGTGTCGTCTGAATCGTCAGACTCGGATGAGTCGCTGCCACCCGACAGACAGAGCAAGTTTATTTGGCCAGGCGGTTAGGCCGGCGATGTCTTCGCCGCCGTCCGTTTTAGATGCGACGCTGAGGAGCACTTGCCGGCGGCCCTGTCCTGCGTCTGTCGTCGTCGGCGTCCGTACAGCTGCGTCACTCCTCCGCTCACCCCCTCTCCTCTCTCCGATAGCGAACACTCTCGCCCAACAACTGTGGGCGCGTGACGCAGCGCACTCTCACTCCGCTGGTGGGCGGCACTGCGCGCGGCGCAAGCGCGCTGTGCGCATGTGCAGCGCCCTCTCTCTCCGCGGTCTCCTCTCCTTCGGGCGCGCTGCGCATATAAGCGGAGTGCCGCGCTCCGGCCGGTCTCTCAGTCGACGGTCGTCCGCGCTACGCTTGCTATGCTCTCTCTCGAATTACCCGGCGATTGCTCACGCAATTCGCGTAATCGACCCAACGGAAACGCACAATGGAACCCCCTTCAGCGTCGCATCACACCAGGATTCCTGCGAGGGGAGGTGGGCGTAATTTTTTTAATATCACAGCGGCTCGAACCGGCGCAGACCGTGATAGCAACAGCTTGTCGCCACTCTTGTAATCAATCTGCTCGTGAAAAAGAAGTTCCACATGAGAGAAAGTAGATGTTAGTGTGGTGAAAAATTGTGCTAGGGGTTGTTATCAGCGCTGAATTTAAAAGCGGCGTTCAGATATTTGCCGCGATGGTAAGCCTACGCTGACCGGCAGCGGAGGTTAGGCGCTCCGACCCAGCACTGCCGGCACCGCGGTGCGGCGAGCGGCCGAAAGATGGCGCCACCTGCGCGCTAGAATCAAAACAGGCCATGGCAGATGTCTTGGTCACTAATCGCAGAAACGGCAGTTATCGCCAAAATGAAGCTCAGTATGCGAAAAAAGGGATGATAGTTGGTGAAAAGTTGTGTAAGGGATGGTCATTCGCAGTTGTACAGATACCGGCGATCAAATATTCGCCACGATACTAAGCCTGAAGTTCCAACACCCAAGCTGACCCGAGCAACGCCGAGCCCGCTAGCTTGGGCGACAGTTCTTGCTGCCGCCGCCGCCCACGAACTCAGTCTACGTTAGCGCTGTATGTCGTCGCGTGGAAAATAATGCCTTGGCGTCGTCGTCGATTTGCTTGGACAGCCTTCCACGAGCAGTACTTCGCATTCCGCGAGCTCGGCGACGCGCAGTACCGCGGCGCCGCGGTGCGCGTCGACATCGCGCACCGCGCGGTGCTGGCACTGCGCAGTTTTCGGCACCTGTGCAAGGGAACACCATGCGCCGGCCACGAACTGAAGAGCAAAGACGTCGAACACGCAAAGTGCGCAAAGACAAGCATTGCTCACACAGCTACACCCGTACGTCTCCTGCCCAAACGAACACCACCGACAACAGCAGCGCAGGATATCGTTTCCGGTTCCGAAAACAACTATATGACATCACCCTGAACCGGCCAGACACGCCGGCCGATGTTTCGTCACGCCGAAAGCGATTTCGCTAGTGCTGCCGATTTGTGGAAGCTCACGGCCGGGACGATAAAAATCGATTTTAGATGTGATTCCGGCCTCGGATCGCTGCAAAAATTTTTGTGAGGCATCTGTACAAACTAATGAAGCCAATTATATCACTTTTTAGGCGTCAAAATTTGGTGTCAGTACTCCTTTAAACGAGACGCAAGGTAGGCTTGGGAGGGGGGGGGGGGGGACAGGGCCTGCGGCCGCAAACAAACCCTCCACATGTCGCAATTGGCAGCACTGAAAACGTAAAAAAATGAACAAACAGCCTTTTGTAGAGAGAAAAGCGGCTCCAGACCACCAGGGAAAAAGCGAGGGTGTAATAGTTGTTTTGTGCAATTAAGCAAAATCGAACACACAGGCAGCCCCGCACGGCCCCAACACTAACACCACTCCTCCGTAACATATGTTGCGCTGTGCTTGTCTAGTAGTTGATAAACACAGGGTCGCGTGGAAGTTTCCGGGAAATTAAGGGGGGAGAGAGGAGGAAATGGAATGCACGACGCTCTATAAAAAAGACCTTGTGGCGTACCGTGCAACCCTTCGGCTCAATTTTTGTTACGATTATAAATGTTTAGTACCGATAGGAATAACGGAATGGAATACTACAACTGCCTGTGTACGCGCGCCTGCATGGCGTCATCGCGACCAAGCTCGAGATTGGCGCGAACGAGAGGCCTATTAATCAATATATAAACCGACGTCAGTTAGGAACGCATGTACGTGCTAACTCTAACAAATTTTCAGGCGATTCTTCAGTCAATCGCTCACATATTTTAGACTCGCATATGTACCAAGACATGACATCGCCGCGAACGCGCGTTGTCAGGGTCGTTCACTTTTCGCGTGATCTTTCGGCGTGGTGTGGAAGCGTAAAAGTCCCGCCACATTTCTTCAATTATATTTTCGAGCAGTGAGCGAAGTGCGAGATTTATAAGCGAAATGATATAAAAAAATTAAAGCCCACCTCCCCTCGCGGGAACCCTGGTGTGATGCGACGCTGAGGGGGGTTCAAGCGCAATCGGAGAGCCACCGTCGACCGAAAGGCCACCGGAGAGCGGCACATCGGTTATATGCGCAGCGCACCCGAAGGAGAGGAGACCGCGGAGAGAAAGAGATAGTACTGCACATGCGCAGCACCACGCGCAGCGCCGCCCACCGGCGGAGTGAGAGCGCGCTGGGCCGCACACCCGCAGATGTTGAGAGAGTGTTCGCTCTCACCTGGGCACGCGCCGGCGCCAGTTCGTCTGTCGCGGCTATGACGCAACACAATCCAACGCAATCCACTTTAATCCAAGCCAAGCCAATCGAATCCAATCCAATCCAATGCCCCTCGCGAGAGAGTGTTCGCTATCGGAGAGGAGAGGGGGTGAGCGGAGGAGAGTGCGGACGACGACGCCGACGACGACGACGACGGACGCACGCAGGAAGGACAGGGCCACCGACAAGAGATGCTCTCAGCGTCGCATCTAAAAACAGCCCAAACGGAGCGCAGAAAGCCAGACGGCCCTAGAAGCTAGACGGCCCTAGGGGAGCAGAGTAGAGCGCCCGTCCGCCATCTTGAGTTCTAAAGTCGTGCGGGAAAGCCACCCGTCACGCGTCAATGTTACTTTGGTCACGCGTGTAGGAGCCGCCGCCGTGCTCCTGCCTCCTTCCTTGCGGTATCGAGGGAGGCAGTCGCCCGTGAATTGGCCGCTGTCGCCGTTGTCTCCCACGTGAGAATGAACACTCGCTTAAACGTTGCTGCCGCCGATGCCGAGACTACTGAGTGCCTCTCTTCTCTGCTGGCAACACAGGAAATATGCGGTATTCCAGTACGAGCCTACCGACTCGTCGAACGCGGCACAAGTCGTGGCCTGATCTTCGGCGCGGAACCGCAACTCACGTCGGACGAGATATTGACCAACATTAACTCCAATGTGCCTGTAGTGAGGTGTCCCGGCAGCGCGGGGGTGCAGTGGTGGTGCACTTTGCGGGACCGGTCCCAACCCCCTTCGTCGCTGTCTACAAGCTGCTGCTCCCCGTGAGAGCCTGCCGCCCCAGACCTATCCAGTGCGGCCGATGTTGGAGACTCGACCATGCGACGGCCAGCTGCAAGGGTACGGCGAGGTGTGCGCGTCGTGGGGGAGGACACAACTCACAACAGTGCACCGCAGCTGTTGCCCGCTGCTCCAACTGTAGTGGCCGCCACAGTGCGACGGACCCCCGTTGCCCACGCTCGCAGCACGAGCGCCGTGTGGCCACAGCCATGGCCCAGGTGTGGCAGCCAGTGCCACGTGCTGAGGTTGAGGTTGAAGCGTCGGTTCGGCCAGCGCAACCCAGCTAAGCCGAAATGGCCAGGCGGTGCAGCACTCAGCGGCAGTCACGGCTTGGCCCACAGACGCAGGAGCCCCGGTCTGCAGAACAGCGGGAAGCAGCCAGGCGCCCCACTGCCCAGCAGCCCGCCCCGCCTGAAGCCCCAGTCGTCCCGCTTACAGCCCCCGGCTCAGACCAGCTGATGCCCGTCCTCCTAGTCCTGGCGCACAGCTTGGTGGGCCCACTGCCCCTCGGTGACCCTGCACGGATGGCGGCCACATACGCCCTGGCCCTCCTGAAACCCCCCACCCACCTCCACCATGGCTAGCAGACCCTGTGGGAAAGGCCAGCGGCCACGTATCCTGCAGTCATGTGCAGCTTTCCCGCTCATGGCAGTCCTTTCAACAGTGATTACTCTGCAATTTTTTAGCGAAATGAAAAGTTCTTTTGCACAGCTAATACCTGGGGTGAATACTTGCTTTGTGCACAGTTTCAAGTCGCGCACGTTGCGCGACTGGGTTCCTGAGCTATGGGAACTATACCATAGAAATGCATGGGGAGTTAGATTTGATAGCGGATTACACAAAAAATAGTCAGAAACCTGAAATGTTCTTTTAGCGTTTTAATCTTCGCATTGGCGTCTAGCTTATGCTAAATATTATTTTCCTAAAGTGGTTTTTCTAGGTTCCGGAGAGGTTGTAATTTTGAGCGAGAAAGCTGGGTATGGGAACTACAACAGCCTGGCCCGCAGCAGCGCGAAGCTAATTTATCACCTGCTGCGGGAGTCATTTGACGTGCACTGCAGGAGGTGCACATCTAAGGCGACACACGGCGCCTGCCGGGCTCTGTGTGTCATCTCAGCGCCACCAGCTGCCGCCTGAGGTCTTGCAGCAGCACACCGTGCCGCGACGCCACCCACCCACCGGGAAAGTCGCGGGCAGCGGTCTATATGTGCGGGCAACCCTCAACAGCGCTCATGTTGACCTGGCCCCAGTTTCTGACGGCCCCGTGTGCCGCCATGACGGTGCGCATGGGGACAACGGACGCCACCGTGGCCAGGGTCTACATCCGGCGGCAGAAACCGTGGAATGCCGTGGCGCTGTGCCGGCTGCGCGCAAACCTGGGCTCGGACGCCGTACTGTGCGGCGACTTCAACGCACATTACCCGGCCTGGGGAAGTCAGCAAGCCACCCGAAGGGGACGGGAGCTGTTGGACGCCGCCACCTCCTGTCGACTGCACGTGGCCAACACCGGCATATGCACCCAAGATAAATCCACACGGTCGTTCAAACACTCTATACAACACTGCAGCCCTACTTTCATCCGCCCCTGTCGTCCTCGTGGCACGGTCCAGCAGTCATGCATCGACCTATCCCTGGTGACGTAGCGGTGAGCCTATCCCTGGGAGACCATCGCCAGCACGTGGGGTTTTGACCACTACCCCTTACTGGTCACCCCCGGGAAGGCTATGCGAAGCAATCGCCCAGAGGACTGGACGGAGTGCCGGCGGGCAGACGCCCAATGCCGCCGACGGGCACGGCAGCGTCGCAGGCAGGGCTGGAAGTCGCTGTGTTCGTCCATGGACTCTCGCAGGAACCCGGGAAGAGCCTGGCGTATCTTTAAGTCTCTGCTGTGGCCTACCACCACCAGCCGGCGCCCCCTTCTCACGGTCGCCATATCCCTGGGCATCACCGAAGAGGCCCTGGCGGAGCTGTCCGCCAACCAGTTTCCCAGAGCCGCTCAAATCCCGCCTCCAGTTCTTGTGGCCTCACCGGACGTGGCGGCAGCCGCCCCACACGACAAAAGAGTGGTGTCCCTCTGCTCCACGGACATCACACTTCGTGAACTGGAAGCCGCCCTGAATGGCTGCCCCAAGAGGCAGAGTGCCCCTGGTATGGACAGGGTGACGTACCAGATGCTACATAACCTGGAGGCGACTCAGCTGGAGCTGCTTCTGTGACTGTTTAATCGGGTCTGGCAGACTGGTGTCCTCCCGCCACCCTGGCTCCTGGGGCTCATGTCGCCAATTCTAAAGGTCGACAAGCCCCCGACGGAGCCAGAGTCCTACCGGCTCGTGTCCCTGACGTCGGCTGCTATACAGGTACTCTAGACGGCACCGACCCAGACCGATGCTGCGGCGCAGAATATCTAGCAGACAACGCCTGCAACCGGATGTTCTTGCAGACGTCACTGAGGAGCGAGGCACCCTGGGAAGTCACGCTCGCGCGGTGGGAGGAGGTGATTACTAGCACATTGATTTACCTGAAAATGTGCACAGCCATGTATTGGCAAAACCTCCTTCAGGGCCGCTTTCTTATTCAGTGGCAGACGCGTTCAGGTAGAGCAGGGAGTACGTGATCCTACTTATAATGAAAGCTTGGATCAGTCGGATTCTCTCCTCCTTGAGACCCCTGCGGCGGTTGGGGATTCGTTTGATGAGTCCTATAGTTTGAATAACACGTTGTTCCAATTTTCGGAGGAATTGTGTGTTAGCCCGATTTTTTTCCCCAGGAATTTAAGGGTAGGGACCTCCGGAATCAGGTTGTTTTATATATGCACTCTAATGTCGGGGGTACATTAATTGGATCTCATCTTCGGCGGTAGCAAGAGGTGGTGGTGGAACGCAATTTATTGGCCTTTAGAAGAGGAGGGGGTTGGGGAAAGGAGGCCCGGACTCCGGCTCAGGGGAATCCGAGTGCCATGGACGCGGCCTCTGCTCTGCCGACCAGTAGCAGCTGGTCCTCGAGGGAGGGGCTGTCCAGGATAAGCCTCCAATGCCTAGGAGCATGATGGGATGGAAAAGGGATGCTGTTGTTACTGCTGGCTTGTTGGGGCGCCTGTCCCGAAAGCAAGGGAGGAGGACTGCCGATTCGAGGAACCGGAAGAGGGGCGGGCGGGAGGCCCGAGGTGTGTCGGGGAGGCCCAAACTGATATTCGACCGCTCAGCCAATTGTGCCTGGCTAATTGGCCGGCACGAACGGGTAGCAAGAGGAGTTCCGACTTGCTGGCGGAGCAAGTGAGTCCGGCGTTGGTGGTTTCTTCCACTACTATTTGAACCCCTTCTTGCAGGGTCTCCTCTAAATGGGAGCCGCTTCCGCCATTGACCTACACTGTGACGTTGTCGACGTATAGGTAATTTGCTCAAGACGGCGGGGGATTTAAATTAAACAGGGGGATAGTATCGCTCCTTTAAGTGATTTAGAGGGGAGGTCGACCGCGTCGGAGGTAATGCCCCCGATCTGGAGGATGGCCCATCCGGTTGGAAAAGGAGCTGCGTATACAGTTGCGTATACAGTTACAGTTGCGTATACAGTGGTTGGTGGATTCCAGTATAGACCTTTACAACTTCTTCGTCTTGGGAGCTGCCATTTTATCAGTGGGCTGTGCTAGCGGCTCTACAATTGGCGCAGTCGACATGAATATGTAACTGCGCATGCGCAACACAGCCCACAACATGTACTGATCTTAATAAAGATTAATGGATGGAAAGGTTTATAGTCATTACGGCTTCGTGGGACACGTTATCGAAGGCCTTGGCCGAATCAAAGGCAAGGACAGCCGCAGAGTCCGAATTGTTTTGGAGGACTATGACTTCTCGGGAGATATGTCCTGCGTGGGCTGACCCGTGCGGAAACCGATCATGGAGTGGAGGTAGGAATTTTGAATGTGGGATACCAAGCGTGCATGAATATTGTCACGGGTGTGCGTGCAGTACCTGGGACATCGCCTCTGCCTTGTCTGTCTTTACTATCCCGTCTATTTTTGTAATTACTATCTCTAAATACATCATGGGAACATGTTAAGCACCAGGCACAACTGGAGGAAGTAAAACAGACAGGAAAGGGGCGCACTAACAACTGAGCTTTATTCGTTTTGAAAGCGATTATAAAGGCACGAAAAAACACCATGTGACACTAGTTGCACCACGTGTGGAAACGATTGCAGCTGCCGCACTCGCCTAACTAATCATCCAGATAATCCACCTCACTCGAAAGAAGGTCAACTGAAGGTTTGCTGACACATCGGTCCCCCATCTATTTTATGACGTAGGCCTCGAACACTTCCCGTTCTTCTTTTTTGCGATATGAATACAGCACTCGGGTCCTCTCAAACGCTGGTTCGCAGCCCTTTGGCTTGCAGTCAGTCTTACAGTGAAGAGCCAGATTGCTTCCTGTTCCCGTATTCAGCGTCGCCGCATGTTCACGCCACCGGTCGTTGAGGCAGCGCCCCGTCTGTCCTACGTATACCCGGCCACACTTCAAGGGGATCTGATATACTACGAGTCTACGTCTGATATACTACGTGACCAAACTCGCGAATTCAATCGTGAAAGCGGAGGGCCTGAGCCTCCAGCCTTTTTTCTCGGCAAAGACTCACAAGGATGAGACGCCTTTTAGAGTGGTAATTTCCGAGCGTGGCACCTGGCAGCGTCATTTGGGGCAGTACCTACAGCGATACCTCAACAAGCTCGGAGTTGATGACCCTTACTTGGTGCGGAGCCCGGCTGAAGTATCAGAATTGCTTGGTGGCATGATTTCCACAAATGTGAGTGGCGTTTCGCTCGACGTCAAGGATCTGTACTACTCCCTGCCCCAGGAATTACTTTTGGAAGTGGTTAGCGAGGGGATCGACAAGTACGGGTCTGTCCGCTTTCAGAACGATTGCGGTGTGTGCGTCGACGGCTTCCTTGAACTCCTGGGGTCTTATCTCCAGTCTTCAATTGTGGAGTTCGAAGGAACCTACTACAAGCAGAAGCAAGGAGTCTGCATTGGCTCTTGCCTAGCCCCCGCGCTCAGTGACATGTTGATGGCTCAGTTTGACCGGCGGTTGGAACACGAACTTGGCGACCTAGGTGTTTTGCGCGTTTTCCGGTTCGTGGACGACTACCTTGTACTTTTCAAGTCGTCAGCCGGCACATCGGACAAAGACTCTGCTAGACGGGTTCTGGCAGTTTTCGAAGGGGCGCTTGACTGCCTCACACTGACCATGGAGCTGCCACTTGAGCGTCGCCCGAGGTTCCTCGACCTGGAGCTGATGTTCTTGAAGGACCACGTTTGCTGGGTGTACTCCCCCCGCTCCAAAAAGGCCTTGCTTCCGTTCACCTCTGGTCATTCCAAGTTGGTCAAGCGGGGCATAGCGGTCGCTGCCTTGAGGAACGCCCTTGTAAGGTCCTGCCAGCACCAGATACAGGAGAGTTTTGTCTCGCAGGTCGGGAGACTGTTCCAGGCGGGCTTCCCTGCATCGATGCTTTGCGGCTTGGCGGGAAAGCTTTTAAATGAGCAGCACGAAGGAGCCAGCCAGTCGAACACCGGACAGAAGAAAAGGTAGAAGATTGCCGTCATCCCATACATACATGGGATATCGCATCACGTAAAGAAAAATGCGGAGCGTGCCGGTGTGCGCGTGGTCTTCAGCGCTCCCAACAAACTCGGGACTATGTGCCGCACTGTTAACCGATGCGAACCCAGGCCTCCTGTCTGCAGCAAGAAGCATGTCACTGCGTTTGTGGAGTGTTCAAAAAACGTAGTATATCAGTTCCCCTTGAAGTGTGGCCGGGTATACGTAGGACAGACGGGGCGCTGCCTCAACGACCGGTTGCGTGAACATGCGGCGACGCTGAAGACGGGAACAGGAAGCAATCTGGCTCTTTACTGTAAGACTGACTGCAAGCCAAAGGGCTGCGAACCAGCGTTTGAGAGGACCCGAGTGCTGTATTCATATCGCAAAAAAGAAGAACGGGAAGTTTTCGAGGCCTACGTCATAAAAAAGATGGGGGACCGATGTGTCAGCAAACCTTCAGTTGACCTTCTTTCGAGTGAGGTGGATTATCTGGATGATCAGTTAGGCGAGTGCGGCAGCTGCAATCGTTTCCACACGTGGTGCAACTAGTGTCACATGGTGTTTTTTCGTGCCTTTATAATCGCTTTCGGAACGAATAAAGCTCAGTTGTTAGTGCGCCCCTTTCCTGTCTATTTTACTTCCTCCAGTTGTGCCTGGCGCTTAACCTGTTCCCATGATGAAGTACCAACTAGCTCGCATCGACACATTAATCTAAATACATCCCCTTCGTTGCCACGTCACAATATGCTCAACCAGCTTTCCCAGGCACGAGGTGAAGGATGTCGGCCGAAGGTGTTCCAAAGCCAGGTGTCGTTCCGGTTTGGCAATAGATGTAATTTTACCGTGTTTCTAGGACTATGGCAGCGTGGCCTATTGCCAATGATGGCTGAAGTAACCTGTAATGGTTGCGATAGAGTAATCATCGATATTCTTCAACATTTTGTTGGTTAAGTGATCGCTCGGGGCCGAGACCTATCGAAACTTGTGTAAGGCTCCTCGTACTGCTGATTGAATAATTTCCCTGTCCATATACGAATTTATTTTGGTAGACCGGTGTCTGGGGGGAGAGGGTCGCTAGTACCTTTGGGCAAATACACGTCCTTGACCTTATTCACTACGTCTGCATCCATGCCTGGGAGACCCTGGATTATGCGAGGTGATGGGCTTGGTCTGTTTTCAACTGGTTAGGGTCCAGTAGGTGTTTTAGAAGGCGTCCTGCTCTACAAAGACTACGCCTCTTGCACTTCGCCTCCTGCGGCCCGCGCCCCTACCGTGCCCAGGACTTCGCCTCGTAGTGTGACAGGGACCACATCACGGCCAACTTCTACAGTTTGATCGCGAATCCGGAGTCTACATCTATATATAGTTTTTGTTATGTTGATTAGCGAATTCCCGCAATAAAAGAAAGATGGTGCAATGACCGCCTCATTACCAGATTGCCAAGCATCTGGTCGCATATTTCACCCCAGTGATCCTGAAAGGGTCGGAGTATGTATTTTTGAATGTACGCTTCCAGTTGTGTGGTTGTTTGTTTCTTCTCCAACGCTTTTGTACGCTCTTGTATAGATGCCACAGATGTTGCAGGTGGGGATCTGTGGTCTCCGAAGGTATGTCTGGGTAAACTACAATTTGGTTACGGCTCACGTGTCCGTAACTAGTTGCGTTATACCCACTTTTGGAGACCTAATGGGTTGTATGCTACCGATGTTTCTTTGTCGGATTCTCCACAACCCCTGAACTCGTCCCAGTTTGTGAGGTGCTGCTGTCGTGGGGGTGGGGGGGGGGGAGAGGAGGAGGGGGCAACCGAAGAAGTGAAAGCAGAAATAATGGGTTGCCGCCAAAAACGGAGGAGGCGAGATTGCTTTAACCACAGCCGGCTTGCCTTCCCTTACCGTGACTCCTGCTTCCTGGACTGTATAAAATTTGTAAATACCGTTAAATCAATCACCTTTTTTGCGCCACCCTTCTATCACCTTATGGCGGAACAAGTGCCACCGTCGTAACAATATCATGTCCCTCCAGAGCGAAATGTTCTAGCAACCTACCCCCGCTTGCCGCCACTTAATGTAAGAGCACTAAATCACCCACTGCACAAAATACAGTAAACTCCAGTTAAGACGAACTCGAAGGGACAGTGATGGTTTCTTCGTCTTATAAGTTCGTCTTATCAGAAGCTCTAAAAAAAGAATTGCAACGCCCAGGTGCATGCAAATATCTTGCTTCAAAACGGTGAATTAGACTTACAATGGAGGAGAAAGAAAAAAAAATATTTCAGTGCGCAACTTGATAGAAGACTGTCTTCAAGTGCTCTTTCCTGGTTTTATCCGGTCCAAGCGGTGACGGAGAGCGCACACCAGCTACTTCAAGCGATAACGCAGCAGATACAGAGAGGGAACTTGCTTTCTCGGCGGTGATGCGGTGGGACTCGCGACGCGAACCGACGGGAACATATGCTCCCGCTGAGAAACGGCATTGGTCAGGAGAGCTGCTACGTTCGCAAACAGGAAGTCTCCGTCGCCTCTTTTTTTAGAGGCGAAGCCGCCTAGGGGCTCACCGTCTCCTGTCGTCGTCATCGTTTCATGTAGTCACGGTACTAAAACACCAGTACACTCGTTTCCCAACGCCTCGCGCTAAACGTAACGCGTACTAAAAGAACACAACGGGACACTCGTTTTCCAACGCCTCATGCTCCAAAGACACGAGGCTTTTACAGCAAAGCTGTATACCTCTACCCCCAACGGTTTCATCTCTTTGTCCTGGTATGGGTACCTGGCCACGCTAACATGAACAGCAACGCAAGAGTAAACGCGCTTTCCCGAGAACTATCCCAGGGTCCGTCCATGCTCTGGCCAATGTCATACCATCCTTTTTCCACTCGTCTTCACGATCGCGCAACCCGTAAATTCACTTTACTCTCATATCGCCTCGCCCGGCAAGGCCACCCTTCTCCACACCAGCGCCTCACTCGCGCCCAAACCGTTCTTATCCGCCAGGCCCATACCCGCTCCCTCCCATCTCATCACATTCTACATCGCATACGTAAGTGCTCCGGTCCCCCAACATGCTCTTCTTGTGGCGCGTACCCCCTCTAACCCACACTCCTACTGGGACCGCCACACCCCGAAGCTTCCCCACTCGCTCTCTCGCATCCCCTCATGGGACACTTGGCTGGCTCCCCCGCCGGGAAAAGACGTTCGGGCCGCCCGGGAGGCTGTATGCCTTCATATCCAGAAGGTCTCCAAGGACATTCTGGACTACTATGAAGACAGTGACGCCTCAGGAACCGTCATTTAGCTGACCTGAACATAGGTTGGTGACTGGGCAATAAATGTTTTCTCTCTCTCTCTCTCTCTCTCTCTCTCTCTCTCTCTCTCTCCGTGAGCAAAAACGCCAAGGTGCCAAGAATACACTTACACACTGCATGATCTGCCCGTCTCCAGGTTTCACTAGTGGACATGGCCCAAAATTTTTCACTTTTTTTATTCCCCTAGTTTTGCGCCTCTCTCCTCCAGAGCAGATTGGCCACAAACCTCGCACTCGCTCTTTTCCTTCTTTGCTTTGCCGCTGGCTCAACGGTTTGAAGGGTGGGAGAAGCGGCAGCTTTTTTTTTTCTCGCTCCCTCCCTTCCTCCGTGGCGCGAATTCGCTTCGCGCTGTGGTTTCCTTTTACTTTTCTTTCCCGTTAATCGCGTAAATGCCCCGCCAGGACTGCCACGTTCGCTATTCGGAATCGCCAGCAGTGGTGGACAGAAAGTTGTTCGTCTTAACCGAAGGGTACGTGCAAAGCTGCTCGTCTTCAGTGGATTTTTTTTTTTTTTTCATTGGGTCTACGGAAAACCAAACAAACGTTTCCACGATGTCTGGCATAAGCGAGAAGCCATCTCAACGGGTCCTGTTCACTGTAGTCGGGGTACGGAGTCGTCTCCAAGACGTCTAGCCACTCATTTTGACGGAACCTGGACGGAATTCTCGGTTTTGTCCGTTTTGCGTTTAATGTGCGCACTTCGAGAGAACCCTAATTGGCTGAAAACAGGCGACCCGAATGTGACCCCAAGAAGCAAGGCGGAGTGTCAATTCCTGTGCACGCCAATGGTCAGAGGTCTCGCACATACTAAACTTTTCTAGACCCTTTTTGTCCAAAAAGGTTGTAAAAAAAGTTTACAGAAAAACGGTGCAAAGAAAGAAAAGGGGTGTTGAGAGGCCATTACACCCTTTTTCTTGATTCTCAATATTCTTATTCAATATTCTTATTCCGCGCCGTGTGTCGTCGTTTCTTGTCCCGTCTTTTTGCGCTGTTCTGAATTTCAGTTATTTCTTATTCTTAGCTCTACATACTTTTTGTGTGGAAAAAAGGGTGTTGACCAACTTTAAAACCCTTGGTTTTTGGTATGGTGTTGAAAGGGTGTGGAAAAAGTGTTCAGCCGTTGATTGATTAAGGTCATGCATTCATGTGTAATTCCACTGCGAAGTACACAGGACATCCCCTCATCCCCTCCTCTCTAACTCTTAACAAATGTTCAAAAGCAAAAAAAAAAATGTTCATCTGCAATGATCGCTCGTTTCCATATACGGTGCGCCTCATGCTCCAAGTTTAGCTTTGGCACGTGAAATATCAGTTTGAACTTTTAAGAGACTATAGTTGTGTGGCGAAACTGGTGCTGACCGACTGCAACGCCCTTCGTTTTTCGTAGGTTGTTGAAAGGGGGTGTGAAACAAGTGTTCAGTTGCAAAAAAAAAAAAAAAAAACAGCGAAGGGGGTCGACTTGGCTTCTTCCAGTGTTGCTAAATTTTGCTAATTTTTGTAAGGCTTTGCTAAGTTTTGTTAGGTTCTGCGATGTTCTTGCTCGGCTAGGCTAAGTGCCGAGGCCAAATTTAGCCGGATTTTACAATCCAGTGTGCCTCACCCACTGACAGCGGATGCAAGGGGGAAACAAGCTAGGTCGACCCTATGCTCCGCTGTTTCTCCAGCCTTGCACCACTGGTGCAAGCTGCGCCATTTTTTGCGTTTTAGTGTGCCAAAAAAAAAAATAACAGACTGATACCTTTAAAATGGTATTGTAAGAGGTGCGCCTACGCATACGCCCCTTGTGCTCACACCCGGACAGGTTCGAAAGCCGGATTCACTGTTGCAACACCCTTATCTGCGGCGGTGCACGATTTACAGGCGGCGCTACTGTTTTTCTCGTTTTTCTTGCTAACGCTACCAAACCTAGCTCAAGGTTAAACAGCTCCGCTAATGACAAATCATGCCACTTTACATTTTTTTAAAACATCATGAGGTAAAAAACATCTTTCCGCTTCTAAAAATTCACAGTCCCCCCCCCCCCCCCCCGTGTAAACGGGTATAAAATACTTCCAAAGTCGGAGGTCCTTTAGCGGTCTTTCACACCCTTTGTTTAGTTTCCAAAACACCTTAATTTGTAGTTTTTGACAGTTGTGAGAAAAACGGTGTTGAAGCAATGAACAATGAATGAAATGAATGTAGCAACGAATGAAATGGTGTGAAATAGGTATTTGGTATTCAGTAAAATTCTACGACTTATTGAACATAATAACTACCTTACCATCAGACAGTTTTTGGAAATCAGAATGCTGGCAGTATATGCTCACATTAAGATGCATAATTCCAAAATTGGCGCTAAAATATCTGATTTTTTTTTCGAAAAACTTACTTTCTCAGATGACTTTCCTCTGGTGGCTATAAAAGCAAGCAGAGCAGTTGTATTTCTGAGCATGCATGCACTCGCTCTCCCCGCGCATCCCGTTGGTTTGCTCGCTCAATCCATTTGTGGTCCAAATGTGGCTTGAGCATGTTGAATGTGTATGCCATGCTGCGCACTCAGCCGCTCAACATCGTCACGCGTAGCTGCGCTATCCCACACCCTTATTTTAAGGAGTTAAGCAACTTTACACCCTTTTTCAGCCGAAACACCTTTTAAAGGTGTGCGCCACGGGACAAGATTTTTAGTCCCATTTCGGCCAAAAATAGCGCAGAACAGTTTAGGGTGCAACCAGAACTACGTCAGGACTGACACGGACGCGGAATGGAACTTTTCGAGGTCAGCGCGCGGACAAAGTTCGTACACTCTTCAGAGCGACAGGTGCGTACCAATTTGCTATACGCCGGAGTACGCACCACGCTTGCACCAACCGGTACACTCAGCTTGACGCACAATATTGTTAGTGATAACTTTATTTGGTTCGAAACTGTGGAAAGGAAGAAGAGGAAAATGGATTCTTTGGGAATTTCTCCACCTCAACGTCACTTGGCACCCCTGAAGCGCAACGTTACGGCCAAACATTCAGACCAAACGTTATAGTCGTAACAAGGGTGATTGGCCAATGCTCACTCATAGCAACGCAGAGAAAGACACAAAAATAATGATGATACTGACCCGCGATTTAAGCACATGCGGCGCTCCCGACTGCTTCTTATTCCCGGCGCCCAGCGGCACAGCAGCCATCACAGACTCCACAGTGCCGTTGCTTTTGCATGTACACAACAAAAAGCGCCCGGGGGGCCTAACTTTTCTCGTTCCGGCGTCCTCATGTGGCGACGTCGAAACTTGTAGCTGGAAGCTTGCCATCAGAAATGGGCGCTGCAAGCGCTGCGCCGGAAGCGCATCCCAAGAGCTGAGCAGCCGAATTTTCATGTTCAGTTGCTCGCGCCGGCAACCAGTGGCGAGTGCCGACGTGGAGTCGCGAAAAGACCTCTGGAAGCGAGCATGCAGGCGCCATTCGTGGCAGCCTCCTGAACTATCGCAACAAAGTCAGACTTCTTTACAATGCGCTTAGTATTCGAAAGTATGGCATACCAGTATACAATACTTACAACTTTTCTGTTCGTTCATGCTCGTTCTCCCGCATTCTGAACAGGTCCACAGTGCACGGAATATCATCCCATTCACAGTTGATATCGAGGCGTGCAAGATGAGAACTTTCAGCGCGCATATCGGCCTAGAAACGCGGAAACTATAGCCTTCAAGCTGAACACCTAACTACGCAATGTCCTTCAGGCCATCTGGATGAGAAGTCCTCAAGTCACTTAACGGTGTACTTGGCGCCGTTATTCGTGCGTAAACGTTCGACGGCCACTTTCCTAAGAAAATTGTGCGTCCACTCGCAGCTTGACGCGTTGCGCTTTTATCGGAAAAAGGCCCCAAGGCCTCCCAGAATCACCTCTGTTCCAGCCCTGCTTTACTCCACGCTAGAACACATCTGCACATGTTAACGTGTCCACACCAATGTGCTTGCAGATGGCTTGGTGACGTCTGAATGTTTCGCCATCGGTGTGCGCATGACATCCGCAGGATTAACTGTGAAAGAGAAACTCAGTCACAAGACTTCCTCCACTCTTTTGCACAAGCAATGGGTGTACGCTGACGGCTCGGAGTCGCCCGATTCTTGCTCTATCGTTGTGCGGATCCTTTCGGCCGGATTTGCTGTAAAAGAGAAACTGAGTCACAAAACGCCTTCCACCGACACAGACTTAGGAGCTACTGGGATCGTGCGAGTTAGCATGCACGTGCACTTGTACAGTGGCTTCCCGGTCACTCTGGTACTCGGGGGAACATCATCTCTGATGCAGCCGCGAAATACGCACACAGCCTGCGTACAACCGCTGGCTGCTGGAATTCCCATGTTCAAAACAAAACGGAAACGCGGCTGCATTTAACCTTGGGTTGAAAATGCATCTGTCGGTTTAGCAAAAACACCAGAGGAGATGCTCGCCTCTGCACAAGAATGAGCCCCAGTGCAACTGCCGTTTTCCGCGAGGCCCAACCAAACAGACCGAGGGCATCCTGCGCCAACTAAGCCTGTATGTTGCACACACACGCCACTTATTAAAGGAGCCATGAAGACAAAATACAGCTTTGTTTAATTTAAAAGAACTAGGATTCAGTATCTCACTCAGCTCCATTACAGCCACAAAAGATGTTTTTTTAACGAAGAGAGAGAGAAAAAAAAACTTTATTTGCTCAGAGCAAAAAAAAAGTATTCAAAAACTTTCAAATCTTGCGCCACAGTGACGTGTTATGAAAAAGAATGACGTCATACGGGCCAACAATAAAACATAATTTTCAGTGCGTTAACTGCACGTTAGCATTCAAGTGATGCGGTCAAATGGAACTAGAGGCCCCATTACAGACGTCCAGTCGTGTGTCGTCGCGACAGGTAAGTTAGGCGGCCGCCAATCGCACAAACAAGGTCCCGTGACGTCACAGAAAAGTTGAGGGAAATTGGCTAGGGGGTCGCCGCTGCTTCACACGTTTTTTAATATCTGCGTTATCTGTTCAAAGATTGCGATGTATTGGTATCATTGTTATTGGGACTAAGTAGTCTTTCTAATAAACCCAACTTGTATTGTGTCTTCATGGCTCCTTTAAAATAGGCTGGGCAGATTCACAGCTGTTCGGTGTGCTCTGTGGAGGGCATTAGGCAAGTTTTGTTCCACTGCCCTACACAAGATACGAGAAAAAATGCTTGTGCGACTGCGACGAGGAAACACGTTAGAACTGGGACGCTCCCTAGGACCGTGTAGAGGTCAAGCCGAGACTGTGCTGGGGCAGAAGCTCGTTTTGAGTTAACGGCTTCAGGATTGGACAAAGACGTTAAACCTGTAGTTTTGAGGCACTCGTAATCTTTTTTCTGTTATTGAAATGGTTTTTTCTGCCTCCGTATTTTTTGATCATCCTTGCTACCTCTATATCTCTGTTCACTTTGCCCCAGACTAAGTCACCCAGACGTGCAAGTTGTCTCGTTAAATCGCGAACATTTGTAAATAAAACGAGCATTAAGCTAATGGGCAACTTCAGGGCATAACCGGAATTTGTTCGTTAATTCGGGAAGTTTGCAGAATCCTGTTTGCAGAAGCCATTTATAAATGGCGCGTGAAGAAAACTGAACGGAGTATCTTCTATGTATACACAAGCATTTTCAAGCCCCGTGCGTGATGATAAATATACGGTGTTTCATGCAATGCTCAAATGTGTAAGCGCCAATTCCGATAGACATACTTCGGCGCACATAATTAACCCAACAAAAGAAAACATATGCTGCAGTTATAGCAATGAAAGGTCTCACGTGAGCCTCCCCACAACTTACAGATGAGGTCTTTAAAGCAGATATATGACAGGTCTAATGTCAGCCTTTCCAGAACTCGCGGATCTGGTCTTACCACAAATCACTGAAGTCACTCAGAATTAAGAATCCCCACAACTTCCGGAACAGGCCTTAAACTAGATGACGATTAACGTGAGCTTCCGCAAAACGTGCGGAGAAGGTCTTGCACGAGATTACTGACAGGACTAACGTGAGGCTCTCGACAACTTGCGGAACAGGTCTTCACTCCAGACAACTGACGACTGGACTAAACGTCCGCCTCCCAGCAAATTGCTAATCAGGTCTTACACCCCATAACTGGTAGGACTAATTAACGTTCTACACAACTGACGACAGCTAGGACAAACGTCTTCCCGCAACTTGCGGATCGGGTCTTTACGCCAGATAACAGACAACTGATGATGACATGTCTTCACACCCAATAACTTACAGAACTACTAACGTTAGCCTCCCCACCACTTGCAGATAAGTCCTCACACCAGTGACAGAACGTGAGCCTCCCCGCACCATACGGATCAGGTCTTACAGGACTAACGTGCACATCCCCACAACTTGCGGATCTAGCCTTACACCATGCAGATAACTGACGAAAGGACTAACGTGAGTCACCCCACAATCAGCGGATAAGGTCTTACACCACATATATAGCCCAGTTTACATTGACCCGACGAGGGCGCGTTGAGTTGAAATAAACAGGTTTTTTTTTGGACTCGACGCACTCATGTATAAGCGGACACGGTGAGTCGCAAAGCCGTAGGGGCGAGTCCGTTCGACTCGCAGGCAGGGCAGGGGGTGGGTTGACGCGCGCGTCGGGCTGAGTCGACGGGCCGTGGGGAGCTAAATACCGTAATCGCGCGATTATAACGCGCCATCGATTGTGCCGCGCGGGTATAGGTTCGCGCCGGAAAATCCGAAAAAATAATTGGACGTCGGCTTTACCGCGCAGATGTAAAATACATGACACTACTTACCTAGAAGATTTTATTTTACGCGTGCAACTGTGGCAGCCAAAAATAAATTGTGCTGCGTAAACTTGCTTATCCAGCTCCTGCAGGGAATAAAACTATAGTGGGAAACATTGAAGCTGTTTGCGATTTCAAGTGTCTTGACCTTCATAATTCTACGTGTGACGGGATAATTGCAATAGAAGAAAAATGTGCAACAGCTCCAAGGTATGTCATTCAGGAATGAGTGTGCCGAAATTCACTCACGTGATATTGACAGATTTTTTTTTATTGGATTGAGTTGGAGAGGACCTCGCAATGTTGCTGGCCGATTTGGAACCTGTTTCGGTTTTGAGCCCGATTGTAACGCGCACACAAATTTTAAGGCTAGCTTTTAGCAAAAGAAGGTGCGCGCTAGAATCGTAAAAATACGGTAGCTCCTTCTCCGGTAATCCCCCGGCCCCCACACCTCGACTCTTTGAATGGCGCTCATATATACGCGTGAGGGGTCGAGGTAGCTGAACCCGCCAGTCGACTCGACCCTCCCTCGTCGGGTCCATGTATCCGGGGCTTATGATGAGAGGACGTCTGCCGCCCCACTTGCGGATTAGGTCTTACACCAGATAAGTGATGACAAGGCTAACGTCAGCCTCCCCACAACTTGCGGGACAGGCCTTACACCAGATGACAAACGTGAGCTGCCCCAAAGCGTGCGGACAGTCTTACACCAGATTACTGACAGGACCAACGCGAGGCTCTCGACAACTTGCAGATCAGGTCGTCACACCAGATAGCTGACGACAGGACTAACGCCAGCCTCCCAGAAACTTGATCAGGTCTTCCACCAGGTAACTAACTGACAGGACTAACGTGAGCTTTTAAACTAGACAACTGATGATAGGACTGCCGCAAGCCTCCCCGCAACTTGCGGATGAAGTATTTACACAAAACTGATGACAGGACTAATGGCAGCCTCCCCGCACCTTGCGGATCAGGTGTCTACACCAGAGAACAGAGAAAAAATGTGAGCCTCCCCACAACTTGAATATCAGGTCTTGCACCATGTGGGCTCCAGTGAAGGAACTACTCCCCTGGGTCGCCCTCTGGGCCGTTCAGAAATTTGAGTATTTCCTCCTCCTCTTCCACTACTAAGACATGATTAACGTGAGCCCTTACACGAGACAACTCATGACAGGTCTTCACACCAGATAAGTGACAGGACTAACGGCAGCCCTCCATGCATATCAGGCCCGACACCGATGGCAGAACGTGAGCCGCCGCACACTTATGGATAAGGTCTTTACACCAGATAAATGACAGGACTAAGCCTCCCCACAACTTGCAGATCTGGTCTTACACAGGATAACTTACAGGATTAACACAAGGTTCCACATACCTTGCGGATCCGGTCTTTACACCAGATGTATGAAGTAAAGATAACTCGTCAGTCTCTCACAAACTTGAGTTTCAGGTCTTAACACCAAATAACTGACAGGACTAACGTCAGCCGCCCCACTTGCGGATCAGTTCTTTACACCAGATAACCGATGTCAGGACTAACAACTAGCCTCCCCCCCAAGTTGAGGATCAGGTCTTTGCACCGGATAAATGACAGGACTAACGTGAGCCTTCCCACAACTTGCTGGCAGTGTTCCACCATATAGACAGGAGTAACAAACCTTTACACAAGTCAACTGATGACAGGAGTAGCATCAGCCTCCCCACAACTTGACCAGACCTGCGCACCAGACCCCCGACGACAGCTGTCAGCCTCCCCGCAACTTGCACATCAGGCCTTAGACCTGATGACAGGAGTAACACGAGCCTCCCAACTTGCAGATCAGGCCTTTGCACCAGATTGCGATGTTTTTACTCCTGAAAACTCGGCTTTGAAAAAAATGCTGCAGGTTCAAACTCTCTACTTTGCAAAATTGATTGCATGCCTTCCAAAGGGGTTACTTGATTTCTAATGTACAGTGGCTACTTTGAAAAGGCATAAAGTATTGGCCAGAATTGCAATTAGAAAATGCATCCTCCAACTATTTTTGGTAAATAGCAGTCACTGTTTCAAGATTGCATTGAGTGAGAAAATACTTTGGAAGCATAAAGAATGCACAAATACTTAGGTGAAAAGTGTAGCCATGAGAAATTGTCAGTTTCACAGCAAGACCGATAAGTTTGTAATGTGCAAAAGAACTAAGAGTGCAGGTCACGGCTGATCTTAGTGCGTGTCAAGTGCTTATTTTGGAGTTTCCTGTATATTCCTAGCTTAATTTAGAGAGAATTCCTGGTTTTCCCAGCTGGTACTTGCCCAAGAGCCACGGAAAGAATACTGGCCTTCAAAAGGAGGAATACTGGGAAACTTCACTAATGTGAGGGAGGTTCTGCAAAACGAAAACTAAAACATCAGACCTGCTGAGTGTTGCAATCAGATGGTCCCCGCATCGTTACTGTGCATGGTATATAGGCTCAGCTGTGGTTATTCCATAGAGAGCTGCTGTTGTACCTCAGCTTAATACTGCCTTCAGACCCACATACAGGGGCGCTGCAGTAGCTTTGTGAAAACCACGTTGGCACACAAGATGTCCGCACAATTTACTAAGAAAGTGTACACGGTGACAAACTCCCCCCTCCCGCAAGTGCAATTGCTATTTGGGACAACTTCGTCAGTAGCCCGAATTGGACATCTTAGCCCACCTAGCAGCACTGTCCTGTGAAACGTCCATTACATAATTTCCCTCTTAGAAGGGAAAAGCTTCAGGCCCAGAATAAACTGTTTGGCCAAGTGACCAATTATTTGTACGCCTTTTCCTGACCACAGAGCACACATGCAACATCCTAGGCTTCTGCATGCCATAGTGGCCGCGTTCCTCAATCTGCCAGAATCCACTCTTCAGGCCTATTGACGAGAAACTGTGGGCATTGCGATCGCTGTCGAAAGCCAAGGTGGCCGTAACAGTGGCCCCCTCGCCTTCTCATGTGGGCACAGGATTATCGCCAAGTCCCCACCATCTAGACTTGGTACTAGGCTTTCATTAGTAGAAGCGTGGCAGGGCGTGTGCAAAACAGCGAGATAACACGGAGCCCGACCAAGTACAGTTCACCCGCAACTGCTGTCACTTTTGATATCACTCCGTGTGATGCTGTTTGTTTCCAAGCAATACTAGTCTACGATAAAAAGTGTAAGTTACAAGTCCCCCGCGTCCCATGGTCGATGGCCGCAGATGGTGAATCAGAACCACTACGCTGCCACCAGTCTATGCAACCCGCGGCAGCCGCTAAAGGTTGGGGGGGAGGGGAACCCGCTTCAGAGTTAGAGAGAAATTCAACGAAGTCCCCCCCCTGAACCATTGCAAGTGGGCTTCGTCAGGGCATTGCCAGCAGCTGAGCTGATGCAGCCGCAATGTCGCCCTGCCCCGAGAGAGAGTTAAGACTGCTCTGTCATTAATACAACGGTACAGCAGCAGCGTTCGTAGCTAGCATCCCAAAAACGCTTCCCCGTTTGTGAACGCGCCGGCCTGTCCACCACCCCCGTCAGCGGAAGGCCGCAGACCATTCACTCCGGCACACACACACACACAGAAGAGGGGGAGGTCTGTCCGATATTCAAACGGCTTTTATTCGCTTCCTGTTTGCCGCAACACACACCATACACGACACACATCATGCACACACTCCACCCACAGCAACGACCAACTAAAGGTAGTAATAATAGTACACACATATTTTCCTTTTTTTTTTCCATAATAGTGCACACACGCTTTACACCAAGACCAACAAGCGAGAAGATCGAGGAAGGAAAGATAAAACAAAGGAAAAATACAAACTCCTTCCCTCCCTCTTCCTACACTAGAGTACCATAGAGAGAAACGGGCTGCTCTACAGGCAAGTCTGCACGCTGCACACAGGCTGGTCTCGAGAGGTCAGGTATCAAAGCACTCAGTAGGAGGAGGACACTCCTCGTTCAACCGGTACAATCACGCAGAAAGAAAGGAAGAGGAAAAAAAAAAAAAGAAGAAGTCCAGCCAGTACACACGGCAGGCATGGACACAAGCGGCCATCTCTCGCTTCTCCCGTACAGTCAGCAGCCATTCGCTCTTTCCCTGCCGTCACCGTACACACTCAGTCACCACAACACCGCTGCCCCAGAAGAAGCCCCAGGGCAAGTCCCGCCACACAAGTCACAATTTCGCTCTCGCTCTCAAGAGCCATCAGTTAGTGCGCTGTCAAAACAACTGCCACCCCTCGGACCATCCTACGGCAGAAAAAGAAAGAAGACAGGCAACTTCACACACAAGTCACACGCGTACACACTGCCGCAGCGTTAAAAAAAAGAAAAAGAAATCAGTAGACGAAGTAAAAAAAAGATGTGCGAAGATGTCACAGCACACGAGAAATAACAGACATCCTTTCGACCATGTGGCTGGGAATTTCCCAAGCTAGCTGCTCCTTATTAAGGCAAGATGGCCTGATTCACACCAAAGGTTTCAGTCGTCCTCGCACAACGATCACAACCTCTCTTCGAGCAGGCTGAGCCGTTATGTAGAGTTTTTCCAGTGTTCCATTTTTGCTTTTGTACATAACACACAAAAAAAGAAAAACCCCAATCCACCTTGAAGCCGTAAAATATGCCCTACAATCATGCTAAATGAATTTCATCCTTCCATGCCAACCAACAGAGCAGGGGTCCCCCAAGGGTCTATACTCAGCCCACTTCTATTCCCAATTTACATAAACAACATCACACGTTTATCAGAGGCTTCCCAACAATGCTACGTGGTGCAGAAAGCACACGTCAAGTCAGAACGCTCCTCCAGTTCCAGTTTGATCGCCGCCAAAAACAGCAGTGACGGCTGGGAAAGCACAAGGCAGAGACTTAATCGCAGGAAGAATACGTGACCAGACATGGCGTGACCAAAACGCTGCAACTCAAGAAATGTAAACCACTAGAGGTTACCAAGTCACCAATCATCACCGTGATAGAAGTGTCGCAGCGAAAAGACACCAGGTTCACCAAGTGACTCTTGCAACATTGGGGCATCACTCGGATGCCATCGCACACATTCGTCAAAATTTTGCCGATGCCGATTATTCGTGCAGGTGCCTTTAGTGTTGGCGATAGGATGCAAATAGCTTTGTAACGATTTTGCATAGTTGTAACATGAAGTCGTACGTAACCTCCCGGAGATCTTCATTTGTTTGTCCAAGAACAAATGGGCATCCCTTGGCCAATTTCCCTGCCTTGTGCCTTCTTCAGCACTCGCACGCTACCTGCCACAACACACAAGCATTTCTCGTCAAATGCAGAAGCAAGGCCTGCTTTCCCTTGTGCCTACCATTTGCACATTCACTCGCACGCCCCTTTTGCCGCAAAATTTTTCACGCAGCTTGCACGCACACACGTAGGTACTAAATTCACCCGTACTAATTCACACACCTGGCGAGGTGCACCAGAGACGTTGGGAAATTCCCAGCCAACCTGTATAGCGTGAAAACTTCGCCACTCCGTCACGCAGAAAGAGCCACAGTTCTCAAGAGCGTTAATCAACCAAGCTGCACACACACACAGTCATTTAAAAGGGCTTACAAGAGTGAAAAAGGCCAAAAAGAAAGAGCGCAGTCAACAATCAGTATGAACAGCATTTACCGCCGCCTTGTGCGAGTGCGGACGGCGCATTCTCCGACGGTTCCGCTCTGCCACAGAGCAGAGGGCCGGCGTTCACATTTGCGTGTGCTCGCGTTGCCATGTGCCAGACGATCTGATGTCACACATACCCATAGCTTCGCAATGAGGATGACAATCATTACAACCCGCCTTACTCTATGTACACAGCCACACACTACTACACACCACTCGGTTAAAAAAAAGAAGGGGGGAAAGGAATACAAACAGCCATAGAGAAACAGGGGAACCCTGACAAACACCAAACCCCGGTTAAAAAAAAAAAAAAAAAAAAAATGCAAGGCAGCTAAACAGCGTCGGCCGACCGAGGCGTGCGCATACCCGCATTGAGGACAGCTAAGCTAGAGCCGCTCTCCGCCTCCTCCTCAGTCAAGCCTCGCGGCCGAATTGGCTGTCGTACCGCCCCTGCTCTCGCCGATCCCCTTTGCATGCCAGCCCCCAAACTTTGGCCCCCAAGTGATGCTCAAATACGACGACACAAGCCTGGCCTCGGCCATCGTCTCCACAGGCAGGCAGAGAGAGAACAGGTTGGCGGCGCAAAATCCTTTGTACTTTTCATCAAACAGCCTAATCGGTGGCACACACAAGTTTCCATGTTCCCCTTTTTGGTGCGGGCGCAACGACAGGCCCAGCAGTCAGCGAACGAATGGCAGACGGTGGTGTCAACAGCAGCGGCGGCAGCAGATGTGCCCAGTGTGTCAAGCTAGGCTAGCTCCATACATCTGAAAAAGACGGCAAGGGTCACGCATGTAACCTAGGCGTATGGGCACACGGGCTGGCGTACAAGACAAAGAAACTAACGAGGAGAGCTAGCCCGCCTGTCTGCCTCAATACATGCTGAACATGAAGGCCGATCCTCTCACCCCTGCGGAAGCTGCATCTCTTTCACAAGGGTAAATGGGGCAAGGGCCTGAGCGCCGAAGAGCACAGGCGCACTGGCTCACCGCACTGTGTCTCACACAAGGGCTTACAGACATAACTGCATTGATGGTAGGGAAACCAGGAGGGCCACGGAAACTTCTACAAGGGCACAAAATCAATACTGGAGAAACTAACGGCAACCATTCTGTATAAAGAGGGAGGCCTCCTGTCCTCGTAACTGGTGGAGTAGTGCCATCATGACAAACACTGCAGCTACAACCACGAGGGCCTCTGTCCGGAGAGTATGTACCACACCTCACACACGCACCCGATGAACTAGTTCCCCTTTAAAAACCGGACAGCGTCCGCTAGAGACGCTTGCTAATGTGGGCCTCCTCTGCACTCGCAGCAAAGGTTGGTGCAACCTCGACCGGAGACTCCAGATGCCGAAGACGAGAGCACATTCGCAAAACAGGCTGGCTGCAGGCCAGTGACTTGCAGACATGTACAGGTACTTTGTGTCGGAGGAGGTGGCGCAACGTCAAGCGAGACCCGAAAGAAGCAGAGACGGCCTGCATGCTCGGTGAAACCTTGGAGTCCGCCACGAAGACGCGCCGCGCGCCTCCGCTAAACTCTCAAACGCAAGTACTCGGATCATCATGCGAGGTCCAGCAAGCATGAACTACCACAGACTCCACTGATGATGCCCCAAGGGCACCTCATCACGCGCCACAACCTACAGTCGCCAGAAACAGAGCTCCAAACATTCCCATCGCGTCTGCAAAACTGTGGCGGCCGCACCACCCGACCGAACGGAGAGAATTCCACGCACGCACCTGCCCCCTGTCGTCGGAAAAGAGGGAATCCTGGCAGACCTGGCCAGGAAGCGCCAGAGGGCCGGAGGATAAAACGAGAGAGAGGCAGCTTACACCACCTGAGGCGCTTCATGCAGCAACAAAGATGCGCTAAATGGATTTACAATGAAGTGCACTGCTCTGCCTGACCGAAAGAAGCACACATCCGGATTCCAAACGCACCTGCACGAGCTTCTCGCACACACAAACAAAGAATGTTCACAGCTGCTACAAAATTATTCACCCCGACGCCCGCACCCCTCCAAAGTGGGCAAATTTATTCCAGACTCCTAGCGGAGAAGATGCAAAAGCTCTCATCTACAGAGCACGACAGGTACACCGTGGCTAAGTCAAAGTACGTGGGCCAGAGAATGACCAAGCACGCCTATCCTCATCTGCTGAGGCAAAGCCCGATATATGAACGCATTTGGCCACAACCACAGTTGCGTAGCCTTTGCTCTTCAAAGGAAGACATAGCGGTTGACCCAAAGTAGCAAGTAGGGAATTTCACTGATCCGACTGGGATTTGTGGGTTACAGCTAGCACACAATGACGTCATGAGTACAAATGCTTGTCCATACTTCCGCTCATCAAAACGGCAGGTAACGCGATAAGCTTGCCAATCGTGTGAAAGTGACAAAACGAATTAAGGCCAAATTTTCCACCACGCCGTCCAGATGTCTTCCGGTGAAGGCAAACCATTTCACCTGCCCCGCTTAAACCGCGCGTAAATGAACATCGTTGATGCTGGTAGTGGCAGATTAGGAAGCCGAGGGCACCAATCGTCCTGAGGCTTGTTTACGCCAGCACAAGCTACTGCACGATGAGCGTAAAGGATGTGTTAAATGGTTCAATGCAACAGCCACCCCCATTTGCACTCGTTAGTATGGTAATGGGAACCGAACAAGGCTTTAATGTTGGTATGGCCATGATGAAAACGCAGCCACGTCCACCAATCCCTCGAGTGAAAAACCCTCTCACAAAACTGAACGTGCCAAGGGCACAAAACCGGTATACGATGAAGCCCTACCAAACAAGCGCACCACTAGAAAAAGAGAAAGAAAAACCAGGCGTAGCTGTGGCCCGCGCTTGGCAAGAAAATTCTCGAGTGTTGCACCCTAAAAACTCTAACCCGAACACGCGCGGGATACCTTGTGCTGTTGATGTTCGTAAAGGTCGTATGTACAGTGGGGAAGGGAAAAGGAGAGAAAGAATGCGGGAAAAAGAGAGCGGTGGCAAAGCGGAAAGAAAAAAAGACTCCTCCAGACACGCACCACGCACGCCTTAAATACACGTGACACTCCGGTGGGCACTGTCGTCCCCCCCTGGCAGGCCCTACACCACACACCTAGCACGCGTGAGAGGATGAGGGGGAGGAGGGCAGCAGATGCCCACGCGAACCACCAGGCACACCACCCACACCATGCACAGGCCAGACACACCACACGACACCCGGACGGAGCTGCTGGCGGCCGCACCCCCTCCCCCCGCACCTTGCTGAACGCTAACTCGCCTCCCCGGCCGATGCCCACGCCGCCAGTGGTGCGTGTCTGCGCACCCTTCGACCACAGCACCCCCTCCCCCCACCCGGGGCGGTGGCACCGGTGCACGCAGGGGAAGAGGCGCCCACGCTCCACTTTGATCGCACCGGCTACGCCGAGAAACTTCGTACTCAGGCTGCCGCCCGTTCCCCTGCCCAGGCCCGCTCAACCCCACCCGGGTGGCCCCGCGACGGCCGCGCAGTGCACCAGTGCCACCAGAGAGCGGGCAGGCCCAATGGCGGCCCCCCGCGAGCGCCGCCGCCCCCCGCTGTCCCACGCAACGGCGGCGGCGCTCAGGGGGAGACGGACATGCCGAAGCCCTGCTTGCCCTCACGCTGCGGCCAGGGTCCCCCCTGCCCGGCCCCGGCGTCCCCGGAGCCCCCGGCCTGTCCCGCGCCCCCCTGGCCCATCCAGCCGAGGAAGGAGCCCGACCCGCCGGCGGCCGAGTTGGGCGGCGGGGGCGGGGGGCCCCCCGGGGGACCCTGGTCGGCCGCGCCCCCCTGGAAGGAGCCCCCGAAGAGGCCGAAGCCCGCCGCCTGGCCCAGGGCGGCCACCACGGCCGAGCTGAGGGGCAGGGTGGCTGCGCCCAGGTTCAACGCACCCATGCCGAGCGTGGGCGGGGTGGTGTTGACGCCCTGCGGGGGCGTGCCCTGCGCCTGGGCCGCCCCCAGGGGCCCCATGCCCAGGCTGCCGCCCAGCAGGTTGGGCAGCTCGGCGCCCCGGTGGCCGGCCCCGGCCGCCGCCTGGTGCGCCCCCCAGCCGCCGTGCGCCGCCGCCAGGTGGTGCGCCCCGGCAAAGGGCCCCGGGGCCGCGTACGCCGCACCCTGGCCGGCCGTCCGCCCCACGTCCAGGGGCCCGCCTCGGTGGCCGGGACCCGTGCCGGGGCCCCGCCCTCCGGCCCCGGCCCCGGCCGCGCCTCCCGCGCCGGCCAGGGGGCCCAGCGCGTGGTGGTGGGCAGCCGGGGCGGCCTCGTTCTTGGGCACTGCGTTGCTGACGTGGATGCTGGTGCCACGGATGATGTGGTCCTCGCCGCACAGCGACTGCGCCACGTCCGGGTCCACAAAGGTGACGAAGGCAAACGCCCGGAACGGCTTGGGGATGAACACGTCCGTCACCTCCCCAAACTTGGAGAAGTAGTCGCGCAGGTCGTCCGAGCTCAGGTCTTCCGTGCAGCGGCCGACAAACACCTTGCGGCTCAGCTCCGAGGCCTGGCCGTCCTGCGAGCGCGGCCGCACCGGGGGTCACCCGTTACCTCACAGCTCACAGAAGAGGCTTGCGAGAAAGAAGAACCGCTGGGCCGTCCCCCGTGAGCTATCCTCTACCAACTTAAAGCTGAAAATTATGATGCTGTTTCACGCACAGAACCTACACCCAAGTTATGAGGCACACAGCCGTGGAGGGCTCCAGATTAATTTCCGCCACCTTGCCATCTCTAAACGTGTGCCAAAATCTCGACGCACGGGAATTTTCGCTTTTCACCTCCACCTGAAAAGTGGCCGCAATGGCCGAGATCGAAGCCGCATACCTGAGCTTAGCAGCGCGCCTTAGCCGCATAGCCAGCACAAACTCAAGGCTGAGAGCCCCGCATCACCACACCTGCTTCTGGTAACAACGTTGACACACAAAGTGCCCCCAAACTCAGCAAATGCCAGAATGACTGCCTTCCCGTGTGCTTGTAACATAAAGAATGAGTTTTTGGCTACAGAAATGAGCCCCAGCTCACTCCTCAAGCTAGTACTGCTCACCCACATTGGGAGTGGCATCCACGAGACTCTATTCCCTCCCCGCCATACATTCAAGAACCCCAGAAACCCTGCGTCGCAACGCATCACGCTCAAGATGAGAGACGAATGAAAGACCAGGAAGTCCAGGCAGCTTGCAAGAAAAGTAGTTGCTTGCCCCAACGGACGTAGTTACCCAGTGGTACCAACCCAGCTGCCTTTCTCCATCCTTTCCTCCTCCCCGCGTGCAGGCGGAGGCAGAGGGGGGAGGGGAGAGAGAGAGAAGAAGCAAGCCCCTTACTTGAGCACTCACTTTGGAGTTTGGGATCTTGACGTCACACCAGCGGCCGTCGATGAGGTGCCGCTTGGAAAGGGCCCTCACCTGGGACTCGTAGCTGGAGAAGCGGATGAAGCCAAAGCCCTTGGACTGGCCCGTCTTGGGGTCCTTCTTGACCTGGGAAGGGAAGCAGCAGACGAAGACCGCTCGCACTCCCCCTCCTTCCGTTACCACTCCCCTGGCCGTGACAGCAGTACCTGAGCCATGAGGACCTCCCCGAAGGACTCGAAGTACTGGCGCAGGTCCTGCTCCGAGGTCTTCCAGGGCAGGCCCAGCACTATCAGGTCCGAGCACTTCTGCCGGTTCTCCAGACGCTTGGTCTTGGCCGTGCTGTTCTCCAGCTGCTCGTCGCTCTTGCGCTTGTTCTCAGAGTTGTGCAGGCACGCATCTGCAGCAGGGCAATGCCATGCCATGAAGTCAGCCCCCCCAATACACAGCACACACCCTCAAAGGTGAAATCGCAACACGCCAACCGAGCGTGCCCAGAGGTCAGGCAAAAAGCATCCTACAAGTGCAATCCCCCCAGACTCCCATATGAAGGCACGAGGTGGTAAAATGACAAACAAGAAAGAATGGGCCCAAGATGCAGCCAACTCGTGTGCAACAATCCTGGCATTCAAAAGCTTGGACATGTTTTGCTTGTGCTCTGCTCTAGCCCGGGAGCACCAAGGCGGAGCAAGGTGGAAAAAAATGGCAAACTGTCTCGAAAAGCCACCTGTTAAAGCTAGAATACATACCGCACCCTTCACCCCCACAGTAGCTCCATTCCACAAAACCAGTTGACGAGACTTCCAGACGACCCAAACTTAAATGACACCTCATCTATGCAGCTAACACCAGCTTTTTCTTTTCAATCAACTGCTAGTACAACATGTCACCTCTTTACACACACCCTCCTAATTGCTCTGTATGCATGGATCCAGTAAAAAATGTGTCGGCGCATGTATAAACATTGAAAAGTCCCCCCACCCCAGCTTTAGCCCACTGGACATGATCTCCAGCTAAGGCATAGCAGCTAATTGCCAAACGCGCCAATTAAGTGCACTTAATTGAGCGTGTTCCCACAACACCTCACCGCGACCATGGCATCTGATAGAAGTGAAAAACCATACATAGCAGGAAATGTTTAGACAACTGCAATTGATGTTAAGAGTTAATATACATTTATTTCTGCACAATTTTAACAAAAAGAAAGCATCCACAATAAACAAGGAAATAACCTTGGGCCGAACATCTCGTAATCAATCAGCACGGGGCACCTTGCTATGGCAGCCATTCACTGCGACGTTTGGGCAGGTGGCCCGTTTTGGGGGCTTTGCTGTTATGTTCCTCCTCCTGCTTGTTTTTGCATAACCCTCGTTCTTCCATCGATTTTTCTCCAATGCTTATCTTCCTTGAATTGTCGCGCAGAAAGTGACCGGCCGCTGTTCTGTTGCCGTCGAGACCGTGCTTTTGCCGACTCCCGTGAGGTGCTGACTGCCATTCAGTTTTCTTCATGTACTTTTTTCCCCCTCTCCCTACGCAACAAACTTGTGCGGAGCAAGGATTAGTGCAGTGTACAGCCCGTGTTTCTCGCGTGTGCTTGTGGTTCGGAGATGGCAACGACAACGGAGAATTCATAGAACTAGAACCTCACATTCTGGATAGACGACAAAACCAGCATCAAGCATCGGGAACATCGCGCGCTAATCCGAGCCGAACAAAGTGCTACAGTAAAGTGAACTGTGAACTCGCAGCTAAGCAGCTTTTTTAATGCTGCGGCTCGGCGCTCGAACGTCTTATTTCGGTAGATGTGAAATCTTGCATGAACAGGAATTCGCTAAAGGTAGTGTTCATAGTATTTGCCCCAGGAGTCAAATTCCAGCTGCAGCAGCTGGGGTGAACTATTAGTATCATAAGTTTCCGGTGACCCTTGGTGTCTAAGCCAAACATTCCATGTCATTTCGACAATGTAGTAATTCTCGCAAGAAATGTGTTCGCATGCAAAAATTTGCATTGCGAACGTGCATTCACACAGTTTGGTGCAACATAGACAGCCATGCAGCTTGATGAAAAGTTCGCTCAGACATGCTAAGCACACATTTCTCACCTTTCAGTACCTAACACACTAGTCTCAATTTGCTGCATTCCACCATAACTTACGTACAAATGTTTAGTTGAAGTGTCTACATCGTTTCGCCCACAATTTCAAATAATTTCTACATAATCCCATTTTGCAGAATATTTATACCAGCCACTGCCGCTGGTATCACGGCCAAGGACACTTTATTTTGTCTTTCAGTGGTGCGCAGCCGAAAAGGCGCGAGTGTGCGCATTTCACAGAAGTTTAGGCCGCCCGGGAAAAGAACTGAAGGCCGTTGGGAAGTTAAGCTGTTATACAAGTTTTGCTGTGAATACCACTTATATAATATTTCTTTTCCTTGCGATATGACACTGCCGTAATAACCGCAATCCTCCTCCTCGCCAACGTGAAGGTGTGGAATCAAGACTAGAAAAAAGATCATGATCGGAATTGGGGAGCAGAATCATCTTTGCAAGTTTATGAATACAGCTGCCCTCATGTTCCTATTATGACAAGAAGTTTACCTCCAATTTCTTGACCTGCCTGGTGGCCATGTGATGGCCCCTGCTGCATGTTCACTTATTTTGGTCCCTGCAGCTTTTTTTTTCCAGGAAGGGGGTCGAACCGGAGATCCACAGATGCACTTTGAAGTTTTAATCAAATCGATCCTGCCGATGACCAGTAAATTTAATTAGCTAAATGCCACCCATGTTCCCTACCCCACAAAATGTGACACCCAGATGCTTCAACGCATCATTTTCCCACCCACTTCCACACTCTGCACCTTTTTTTCTGTCGAGCAGTTTTGATGGAGAGTTCAACCATTTCTGCAACATTGGTACAATATTTGGGCAAGCAAAGTTCTACCCAATCAAGTTCTGCCGTAGGTACTCGCAAGATTCCCTGGCCGCAACAACTGCCCCCGTTCAAAGACCTTGGGCCTGAAATGTACTGCCTCCTTCCCCAGGAACTTGGAATTTACTCCCCTGGACATGTGACATCCCCCACCACATGGTACTCGCGGGTGCTCTCCTGTGTTGCCTCTATACGCCTCGAGCGCGGCCTGTAGGGGCGCCACTGAAATCCCCTAGCGGCCCGTTTCGAAAGCAGGCGCGGGAGTCCCCGGCCCGCTCCCCCCTGTCGGCGCTGCTTTTGGGGCTCGTTAAAGACAGCGATTTACCGTTTGTCCGCGTTCGAAATGCCGAATAACGTGGAGCAGGCACTCTGTTTGCAAGCCTGGTGTGTTCACGAGAGTATAAACGTTTATGACGCGATCTGAAAGATCTATATGAGCGCCGGGCGTGTGTGACAGGCCGGCGTCCCAAAGCCAGCATTTGCATGCAGCTGATTGCAATTCCGCTGCCCTGAAATTTAGTGGCAGTGTCTCCGTAAGCAATGTTTCCTCCGATGGTCATGTTGCGGCCATACACACTATGATGTAAATCGACTTTGTGCACTACAAAATCCAGCGGAGCACTCATACCTGACAGCACGCAAGTTACCCTGCCAATATCACATATCAGATATCAGTACCCTGAACAAGCCAATGCTGCATAAATTTCGCAAACATTGTACCAACGAAGTACGATGAATAATGCAAAATTACACTCCGGAGTCAGCACACGACGACAAATTTAATGCTGGGTCGTCTTGTCCCGAGGTGAGCGCTCGCTAAGATTCATCTGTTACATTTATCCTCCACGAGAAGCGCGAAGATGGGCTTATAGAGTAATCCGCGTCCGCGACCAAACTCTCCTTCGAAACATCGTCGTATGACACTGGGAGGCTGCAGAATCTAGCATAAACCGAAATCAGAGACCCTTATCAGATACGACACTCTTCCAACGAGCCCGTGTGTACGAGATTTCGGCGCACGTTAAGGATCTCCAGGTGGTCAAAATTAATCCGGAGCCCTCCACTACGGCGTGCCTCATCGTCTCCGTTGCGTCGGCGCGTTAAACCCTCAATCAATCAATCAACTCTTTCAACGACACCTCGTAGTTCTTGTGAACTGCTTACCCTGTATTCTTCAAAAAATGCGTCCGCCGAATGATCAGCCGTTCGTTGAAGGCGAAAAACAAACGAAAAGTGAACACGCTGCTTGTGTGTGTTATTAATAAAACGTTCCTTTGTTGATTTCGCTTCGCATTTGTAAACAACGACAGTTGAGCCCCTCCTCCTCACCCCCCCCCCCCCATGTCTAGCGAAATATCAGTGCATTTCGCATCTAGTTGGTCTGGTGAATACTACCTAGCTCAAACAAACGTCTTTAGCATTTCAGAAGCTGCACTCGTTTTTTTTTTATTCCCGTACGACTATTCTATTTATTCCTGACTTGCAGACCATTCATTTTCTCGTGGTTTAATTAACATATACCTTGGTTCTTACCATAGGGCATGAGTGGGCACATATCTGACAATGCACAGCCTTTGAGTGTACTTAACATTTTCGCGTGGCTTATATTCCCATAAAAGGCACAAGTTTTTGTACGCTATTGGGTTATCACATCCCCGAAACATATTTTTCTACGACGAACATATTCGAAACAAAGCCGCATTTGTTGTCTGCGCTGCAAAACGAAACAACCTCTTACAGTGCCAATGTCATGTGTAAACGAGGTGACAATAAATAGAATTCACTTGTGCTGACGTGTTCGAAGGTGCCAGCTGTGATATGCTGCTGCCGTCGCCGACGCCCGCAAGAGCGGCCAAGAAGGGCGCAGAACCGCCTCCCCGGGTAGCTCTTGTTGGCGTTCGAGCGCTCTACCAAGACGCAGCTGTTTTTTTTTAAGCGCCCTAAACGTGCAGTTAGCTTACAGAAGTCACCTTAACAAGTTGTTTAGTGCGCGGAAAGGCAAAGAGAAGCGAAAGAGAACCAAAACACTGCATGACCACCTATCAGCCACGCAGCGCTAATCCCGCAAACGCCGCGGAGAAGCGGCGGCAGGCGGCGCAGCGATCGCGAATCTCGAGGCGTATAGTAAGAGGTTGAACCTGCAGCCTTGCCCGCAGCAGTGCTGAGTAGGCCACAAATTACAACCAAGCCAGCTGCACTTCCGGCCTCACACAGGCCTCTATACACCCCTAGGCTTCTTGAACTGCAGCAACCACAATAACGCCACGGTACAAATCCTGGCAATCAAGATGTTTTACGCGACGACAAATCGCAACACGGCAAATTGTCTTGGCTGGTGTTTCAACACATTTCTACGTTCCTGTTATTCTCTAGCTTAGTCAGAGACTGGTCACAGTTGGGTGCGGTACACCAGTGCTTTAGAAGCATTAGGTAGCAATAACAGCCCACACATGCTCTGCCTGGTAATGAGGTAAGTGATGTTATGAAGAACAGCTAAGCATGTTGATAACAGAGCCTATCAGAAGCCAGACCTTTCACCAATAGTCCCTCCTCCTGCTCAAAAGTTGGGAAAAGCAACTACTTATTGCACCTCAGTTGCAAAAGGTGTTTCAAGCGAAAAGAACACTGTACCACACCAGTGTGCACATTCTTCAGTCAGTTCATTAGCCCGCGTGTTTCGCTTTCGGATCGGCCACAGCTCACAAGTGTACATCATTGCACAGCAATTCCACATGGGGTAATGGAACAATTCACAAAGTGAGGCTCTAATAAGACGTGTAGACTGATTGTGGTGTTTAACGCGCCGAAGCTACACCGGGGCTACGAGGCGCGCTGTAGTGGAGGGCTCCAGATCAATTTTGACCACCTGGGGACCTTTAACGTGCACCAAAATCTTGATACACAGGCGTTACTGCCTTTTGCCTCCATCAGAAAAGCAGCCCCTGGAACCAGGGTTGAACCAGTATCCTTGAGATCAGAAACAATACCTCAGACGCTGAACAACGTTGGTGGGTATGGCATATTGTCTGCGCTTACAGATTATGCACGGTTTTTCCCTTTAACACCCATAAAGCAATAATACTTATCAACAAATGCCCTGATGTCTTATGTTTAAAGGAGCCATGAAGAGAAAACAAAAGTTTGTTTTATTCGAAAGATTAGGTGTTTCATAGTACCCTAAGCACTTTCCCAGAAGCAAATGATGCTTTATTCACTGAGAAATAAGGCAATTTAAGCCAACATTTTAAATCTCCCACTAAATTGCACATTTCGTGACGTGAACAATGGCGTCATACGAGCCGGTCCATGAAACGGATACTTAGTATGTCGACTCCATATAGCACCCACACGCGGGAATCAAACAGGAACCGGAACTCGTGCCGAAACCGAGACGGCGGCCATTTTAAAAATACTAGTAAAACCTAGTGCACCTGCAGCCCTAGTCATGGAATCGCCTGATCCGGAGAACAAAACTCTCGCCGAGAAGCTCGGGCTTGCATTTAACAACCTCACACCACTTGAACGCTCAATGCTTCTAAGTGCACGAGCGGCAGGAGTTGTGGGATACGCGGATGGACCGGAAAGCAACCATTCCGCAATAGCCACAACAGACGAACGCCCAGCCGTCGCGACGGACGAATACAGACTGGTACGTATGTGCCGTATTTTTATTATGGTTAATAATAGTTCAATTTCAGTAGCAGTATCGCTTATGCCAGTTGGCCTGTGTCGTTTATGGAAAGCCGTTCGCGCGACCTCTCTGCTCCGACCAGAAAGATACGAGCGTCAATGCGCGGTGTGTACGGCATTCCCCCCCCCAAGCTCAGAGCGCTTTGACGGCGATTTGACGAAGTCGGCGACGAGTGCCAGCATGTCCCAGGAGTGAGCTAACGTAAGGGTCCCTGCCGTAATCACTTCCTCAGAAATGAAGCGAGCACACTCGTACTTCCTTTAGCTCCCTTTCTCCTCCGTTTGCAAAGTTCACAAAACGTAGCCACTTGCTTCGCCGCGGTTCGTCGTTTGGCAGCACATGAAAGGAGATCTCTTCACCGGCGGGGATGTCGCACTCCCTCGACGATTTGCCCGTACTACATGGGCATTTCAAAACGCAGCAACGAAATTTCATTGTAAAGTACTCGAACAAACTGAAGTTTTCAGTGGTTGTAAACTAGAAACGAGCTCCTAACAACAGCAGCAAGCCAACACCATTCCGAAACTTCTGGGACGACTGTCACCATCTCGTCGCTGCTTGCTGTTCCTTACTCCCCTCGTTTCTATTTTTACCTTTGCTGGTTGGCGATATGACGGCCAACCTCCTGTGAAGGGATTACGATACCAAGCAAGGTCGCGGCTGTGCGTGCTGGGACGGTTCGTTGGCCCCGAAGAGCCTCGAACCTGAAAATTCGTCTGCGCGACGGTGGCGACGGCAAGATGTCAAGTTCGGCTGGTGGTCGTTTCGTACGCATTGGCATACACGCTTGCGTGTTTATTTGGAACTTCAACCGTTTACTCCACCGTTCTTAGTGTCATAAAAGGAATGTGCAGTATGTTTAACGGGCATATAGATCACTATGCAAACGGTAAGCCCTGCCTAACTTGCATTTGCTTTTGCCGGCCTCCGCCAATCGCAGAGCATTCTCGTGTGACATCATAGGTTTTGTTGCGGGAAATGAGCTGGTGGGTCGCATGGTCATTCCCTTTTTTCCTAATTATGTAGCTTATTTGAGCGAAGTTTGTGTTAAAAGTGGTGTCAGTATGGTTCTAACGAGGCAATCTTTCGAATGAACCCAACTTGTGTTTTCTCTTCATGGCTCCTTTAAAGACCCTTAGAACAGCACAGAAGTGTGAACGCCTCCTGTACGCCAGCAGCTTTCATGCACGCGCGTGCCTGTTGTTTATCCGTTTCCACCGAAAAAAAAAAAAAAAAGCTCATGCATCGCGCATTTATTGTATAACAACAATGAATACTACTAGGGGCTTCTCTGACAGGTAAGCACCCTGTGACAAGTAAACAACATGCACACACGCGCCTAAAAGCCGCTGGCGTACGGGAGGCCAGGCAAGATTTTGAACAGGAAGTCACGGGAGCAGACGACGTACCCATGAGCCTTTGCACTTTTTACTAGTAACCTGTTAATGACATATAGTAAACAGAATGAGTCCGCTCACAGTTCCATCCGTCTCAGTGGGGAACACGGTTAGTGTCCCACTGACAGCACAGCTGTTTACGTACCCCCTTCTTTTTTTACGTACCCCCTTCCTTTTTTACGTACCCCCTTCTCCTCAACGCATGTCCTGCAAACATCATCTAATGCTAACACAATGGGCCTGAGGTTCTAGGACACTAAACCACTTTCATAATGGGCCCTGCTGCTTCCTTTCTCCCACCCTCCCACGCTGTGTCTATAACCAGGGACAAATTTTGTCTCAGAAAAGCGAAACAAAGCACTGCAGTAACAAGCAGACTGATTAAAGCCCGGCGGCCTTCCTTCCCAAAGGGACCCTGACAACTCAGCACTATTTCTTAGTAGTGGGACTTTTGCCCCCCAGAGGGAAGTAGCAGGCCCAAGATCAATTTCTCAGGCCGACCTCTTCTCCTTTTTCAATAAACATTTACTCTCTCTCAGCACTATTTCGCAAGATTGCGGTTGTTACTGCTGTTGGTCCTTCCATGTGAGAAGCCCTTCCAGGGTTTCTTACTCTGGACTTCCGCGACTATTTTCCCCTCCCTGCAATGCAAGAATCTGCAGTGAGTGCGAAACCCCCCCTTTTCAAGTGACCCTTATTCCAAGGTTCGAAACTACGGTCCTCCAGGTGACATAACAGAGGCTAGGTCCACCTGCTATGCCACTTAGTTAGCAGGTGGCGGCATCAGCTAATTTTCCACAGGACCACTGTGGGCAGGCCACGATGGGAATGCAACACTCAAGGATTTGGACGCTCTAAATGCATCACTACTAATTGCTTAGGTTTCTATGACTTTGCTCGCACCTTGACAATTCCCTTAGGAGCCTCAATCATCCCATTTGTCTTTGCAAATTTCTGCTACCATTCTTGGTGATTTCCAATCACTTTTCGCATTTGGGCATACAGAGGGCAAGGAATAAGCGTTGTTGAGGTGAGCCAAATATCACGCGGTAGCGTGCAATGCAACAAAACCAAACTAGAACGCTGCAATATCTTAACAAGCGTTGAAAATGCAACAGTACTGTTGTTACACCCGTTTATCGGTCCTTTCATCATTAGGGGGTCTCGCTTCTTCCCTGACTGCATGCCAAACCCACTGGTTCTGCCGTTTTGCCTTTGCGTGGACCATTTCTGCGCAGCTAAAATAACTAAAACCTGCGAGTAGTGTCGCTCACTCTTAATTACCATGCCGTGCACCTACCGTTGCACTGACGGAGACAAACAGGTGGTGACAGCGAGTGTGATAGGCAAGCAGAGACGCAAGCATCATTTGCATCGATGCTTTGGGAGGCTACATAAAATTGTGCACTCAGATTGTGAGGATAGCCCACTTGGTAGACCTGCACTCGGGTGGCCTAATCGTGTTCCGCTCATTACTCGAGCTTTTAAGACCACGAAAATACTAGTGCCGCACTGTGGAGGCTACATTGTTGTCAACAGTCCGCTCACTGAGCACGCCTAATTTACCGTGAAGGGGGCCTTGAAAGGACATGTCCTTCGCCCCTCTCGGCAGGTGGAACCGCAAGGCCCCGGCGGCCATTCTCACTTTCCCCCACGGTGAGTCAGGTGCCCTCAGTGGGAAGACTGCTGACAACATTGTAGCCTCCACAGTGCGGCACATAGCTTGTGGAATGAACTATAGGCATTTCGAACACAAGCCTCATGATGGATAGAATGCGGTACAGCACACAAATTTTAGGCCCTGCAAAACAGAGGATGGGATAATATGTCTCAGCCTCTTGGAGCAACAGATCTACATCGGAAACCACCGCTTACCGCCTAGCATGCACTGTTTGGTTTTGCCACTGGATCAGCTGATACAGCATGGGTGCTTAAAGGGCCCATGATGGCAAGATGCAAGCACGGGTCATTTTTAAAATGACTGCCTTGTCCCGATAACAACGGCACCAAGTTCGTCGCAAACTTGAAACAAATAATCTAGATATTAAGGGGAACAGACGTAGTGGTGCCTCCCCAGCCACTTATTTTGCGACTGGCACCCACCGATTGAAGTCACTGCCAAGAAACTTAGTTGGGCATATAGTTTTGATTGAACGTATCAGTTGAATGCCAGAAGTCTTTTATACTCGTGCTACATGAGCGTTTCGAAGGCAATCAAATTTCATTAAACTCAAATGACGCCTTTGAGATGCTACACGATGGTTTTCCAACGTCTTAGGGCGAAATGGCACTTGAGTTCAAGGAGCAACACTAACGACTTTTGAAGTTCTCAAAGGCCTTTGAAACGCAAACAATTGTACTCTCGTGTGCAGTTTCTGCATGCTGTAATTACAAAACAATTATTTACGAGTAAAACTTCGTGTTTAACGCGCACGATCTTCATTGTTTTTCACTCGTTTTTGTTGTCTATCACTCGCTGTATGATTACAAGGTAACTCGATACTCCCAACACCAGCGGTGCAAAAAAAAAAAAAAAAAGAGAAAGAAACCGCTTGTTAGTGCATCTTTTGTGCACGCTTGTAGATTTTATCAATTTGATCACCAATAATTGTTTTTTTTTTTCCAATTTTAACTCTAAAATTCAATTTTTATCAAGAACGAAACAAGGCAGCAGTGGTGACACAAAAACATGGCAGGCGGAAATGCAGAAACTTTAAAATGCCTTTGAGAACTGTAGTGCATATCGGCGAACTCCTTCCAGTTCGAATGACATTAGAAATTTCGAGACTCAAATGTCCTTTCAAACACTCGTGTAGCCCGGGTATCAGTAGTAGCCCATGTTACGTGAGTGACGCGGGAAATTTAGAAGTTCTTCAATATTTCCTGCATTTTTTCAGTTAAGAAACCATCTTTTGCGGCTGGAATTGAGCTGAATGAGCTACGAAAGGCTAGTTTTTCCGAACTGAACGAAATTATATTTTGCCGCCTCCACTGCCCTTTCAACTGCTTACGGGAACAGCCTTGCCAAGCAACTAACGATTGCACAGTGCTCTAGCATTCACTGCTTCAAGGGCTTTCTTTCCCTCAAGGTCTTTCCTGCTCCTGCACTGCTCCCTTTTTACGCACACAAGCAAAAAGTAAAACACCGGCCGCCCCTTCAGCACAAACAAGCGCCACCGGCTGGCGAACCACGACGGGGCAGTCATCGGGACGGGCCGATTAACGTAACGCGCGCCGTCGTTCGCGGAGGGGACGGACGACGCGCAGGGTTGAACGAACGGCGGTTCGAAACTGTGTCAAGATGGAGGAAAGAGAATAGGGCCTTTGGGGGGGCTGGCGTATCGAGCACGGCTGCGTGAACTGGGCCAGCGAAGGACAGCCACTAGCGACGGGGGCCGCAAGAAACCGCGATAGGCATGACGGGGGGGGAAACGAAGGGGTAGTGATACAACCATGAAATGGCGATTTGCCCCGCGATATCGGGGAATTTTTTCCCCACAAAAACACACACAAAAAACGCTGGTGCCGCGTACAGAGCGAACTAGTTAAGGCTTAAACGGCCAATCAATGCATGCAGAGCACTACGGCGTGAACGCGCAAGGGAGATGATACTGTTCGCCGGCCCCGGGGAAGACGGGGGGGTCTGCCGCTTCCCATGGCATCGCGTGCCCGCGTTTCCATCAGGCCCAATCGCGGCTCCCTTTCCCGTCGCAGCAATCGGTTCGGTGGCGACGACCGCCGGCGACCCGGCGAGGAACGAACGACGCTGGCGGAAGGAATACACATACGCAAAAAAAAAAAAAATTCTCGCTCGACTGGCAGACGCGGCCGACCGAAAGTAACGCGTTTCGCCACTGGACACACGCAAAAAATGGCCAACCCTTCGCTTAGATGTTGAGGTGACTAAACGAGACAAATTCCAAGTGTGCAAAGCTACCTGCGATCCCTTATTATAGGCGCAATCTAACCTGCGCCTCTAGGCTAAGTTCTCTGACCGATCTGCACGATATGCAAAGAACAGACACGGAGGTGCAAATAAGTGTGCGGGGGGGAAAAAAGAATGAAACAAAGCGAAAATGATTCACGAGCAATGACGAACCCTGGGATATCAAAACTAGGCCGGAAATTCGCAAACGGAACGCACAATCCACGCAACCTGTCGTTACGTCCCAGAGGCGAACACATGCCTCAGTGACGTTTACAAACAACCCGACGCCAGGTGCCTGCCAGAACTCGTCGCGTATCGCGCTCGCGAGCTCCGCAAGAGCCGTGACCCTGACGGCCCGCCGCTCGGTCTGCGAAACGCGTCGGCGAAATCGGCTCACGTCCCAGAACGCGGCAAGGAAGCGTTCGCTGGCCGTTCGCAGGCATTAGGCTTAGCAATCGCGCTTGTGTTCCTCGGATACGTCGCGGTACCGCGCGTCCTCCAAAACATACGATGGTATTTGAGCGTTGTCTCACCTTTAGGGAAAACACAGTAATACACAACATTCCCCCATCCGTTGTCTGGCGGGTGAAATCGGCCGTCGACCAAACGCACTCCACGCATCGTTCCAGACTCTGGGTTTCGGTATTTGAGCCCGCATGTGGCCGGGAACTGAGCGGACAGCGTTGTCAGTAACAGTGTGCCATCGTCTTCGCACGGAAGTTCAATGGGTTCTTCACTTTCATCCTCTGAAACTTGAATAAAACAGCTCATTCTGAAATTTATATAAACAAACACACAAGCATACACTTACACCACAACACACACCAAACTTTAGATACTCTCGCGCCACTACGAGAAAACGCGAGATTTGGAATGTTTTGGAAATAGGCGACGTCTGGTGGCCACGTCCATGCCAAAGACGGCAAAAGAGCCAGTCCGAAGAACATAAGCCAGAAGCCAATACGAGCGCCTATGCGAGCGTCCACCCGCCTCCTCCAACTTCGACGCGCGGAGGAGGTTTGAATCGCGACTTGAACACGCTACACCGAAGCAAGGTTAACTGAGTGCCATAAACATGTCGGGAAAGCCTCGCAAGCGATCTCTGTTTACCAGGGAAGACGGTGGGCCTATGTGCTTTTCTATGATGCCCTGTCAGGAGCGAAAAGAGATACGAGAACTGGTAGAGTACGGAGGCGGTCTGCTCGTGCAGCCGGACAGAAGAGCCGACGCGATACGCCTGGTGCCGTCTTTCATCACAACGGCGTACGACGGCAGCGACGATGTTTTCTCCTCCAACTACATCCGCGCTTGCTCTGAAAGCAACAAGCTGTATCCGCTCAAAGACTTCAAAGTTCCAACGTCACAAATTGCGCTGGACGACAGCAAGAGACGAACGCTTCGCTCAGTCCGCTCGAGGCGAGAGTACACGCTCGGCGAGGACATGGCCATCGCAAAGTTCATCGCGGAAAGGCCAGGAGTCCGCGTCAGAGGCAACGCGGTGTACCAAGAAATGGCTGCCGCCGGCGTCGTGAGTGGGGATCATTCATGGCAGTCCCTGAAACAGCGCTACCTTAAGACAATACAACCCATGAGACATCAGTACGAATCGCCCGATGCTGCTTCGAGTCTTGCCAAGCGGTTCGCCGAAGAATCCGGAGCAGCTCGTGGCAGTTCGCCGCGTGACACTTCGGGGAAGCACATCCTCGTCGAAGACAGTGACAGTAGCAGTGACGACAACTTCTCCCCTAAGCGGAGGAGGCCAGCCCCCCGCGAGCTAGAAAGCTCCGAGAACTCCAGCACGGAGGCTGAGGTTATTGCTGAGACGGAGAGTCAGACCACGCCACCTCCTGAGCAGCCTGAAACGCCTGCTTCCCAAGAAACGAAAGCCGAAAAGCGCAAACGACCAAATTGTAACTCGAGCACCATTTCACTGGTTGCTAGCAGCGACGAAGAGGCGTCAACCACAAAGGGCTCCCCCAGAAAAGTGTTAGAAACGAAGGCTGGGAGAAAGTCTACAAAGCGTCAGCAAGACTCGGGTGAAGTCCCCACCGGGAAGCTTAGGGTGCAGGCGTCGTTGTGGCAGGCACAAGGGAGGACGCCAAACAGGTCTCCCGACAGCGGCGCTGCACGACCGGCGGACCGCGAAACAGTTGTCGTGCCATCGTTCCCTCCTAGTGACAAGCAGAAGACCTTGCCGACAACTCCCAAAACAAGCAGTAAGGGTGCACCTACTGCCAAAGCACATTCTCAGAGTGTCGAGATCGACAGTGATTCTGAGCTCGAGGTCAGCCCTGGCATCAACAAATCAACAACGAAAGGCACAGGACACAACCTGGAGGCACACTCTAGCGACCGCTCGAGAAAGCAAAGGAGACGGCAAAGACCGAGTGGACGGCCAGAACGCACGCCATCTCCTGGAAACACCCGCCAGCCAATGTGGTCGTCTCCAAGGAAGCGGGGCAAAGCCAGATTTCTGGAAAACTCCATCGGACAGTCAAACACGCAGATGCACCCAAAGTCAAGGATCACCGATGATAGCGCATGTGAGACAGATTCGGAGGATCCGCCGGGACCAGTGTGCATTGCAGAGGGGTCGAACCTGCCAAGTGCGCCGTTGTTGGGTGGCCGTAAGAAAAAAGGTGTTGCTTCACCTGGCAAGAGGTATGAGATGCAAACACTGTCCTCGGAAGAAGAGCAAACCATGCCTCCAAAGGGGGACAGGAATTCGTCACGTCTCCGTTTGCGGACAAAACCTACAAGTTCCGCCAAAGGCAGCGACGGAGTGCCGAACGTTGACAGCTCTGTCACAAGCAAGCCAAATTCGGGCTCCGCAGCAGAACGTCGGCTTCCATTGTCGCCTCTAAAGGAACGGCAAAGGGGAACGCTGCCAGCTGACCGTGGTGGTCACTCGAGCAATCTGGGACGCCTCGAATCCGGCCACTCCAGCATCAAGCCACCTGAAGGCGACTCGGAAGACCCAACACGACGGGCTCACACATCCGAGGGTTCCAAGGTGCAAACCAGATCATTGTCGAAAAGCCCTACAAACAGGGGTGTCCGTTCGCATTATTGGCAGTCCAACAAGACAGAACAGGCAAGCACTGAGGAACGGGAGGTGGACACCCCGACTGGGACAGAAACCCTGTCGCTTGTTCGCACACAGAATGAACCACCCAGTTCTGCGAAAGGCACTGGCAAAAAACCTGACGCCGGGAGCTCCACAATGAGCGCAGTGAATTCGACTCGCTCACCTGAACGTGTGTCTTCCCGAGAAGGCAAACTCCGTAGTCTGCGGCTGTCTGCGAGGAAACAAGTGGGTACGTCTCCAACTAAATCGGACAGTGGCTTGAGCATAGAGCATCGCCACAAATCCAGCTGCAATGACAGTGCAGCCTCCGAGACGGATTCAGAGGATCCGTTAGGACTTGGCCGTGTGGTCAGGGGGTCGCTGTTGCGAGCTCAGCTGCCGCGAGACCAATCCAAAACCAAAGGTGTTTCATCACGGAGGAGAGGCCTCGGCAAACAGACGGCGTACTTAGAAGAACGTGAGAGTTCAACGCGGAGTAAGGCTTCAGCACTTTGCAAGCAAACCAGACTCACCAGATCTGCAGGCGAGAGAGGCGTCGAGTCGGCGGTGAGTGCTACACAAAAGGAAGATGGTGCTGATGCTGGGCAGTTTGATAGTGCTGACGAGTTGATGTTGGAACAGGCAACGAGGCGGGCAGCTGACTCTCCAATGTCGCTGGACAGCGCAGACGAAAACCTGCTTGCAAGGGTCACTGGGCTGCACAGCGACAATGTGAGTATCTAGCATCGCGGAAGCTTGCTTTTTAAAGTGAAAGCCTTCCTAGTGGGACCAGTGGCGTTCTGTCGAAAGCTAACGCATTTCCCCATAGACCGGTTGGTCAACCGAAAAGCTGTAAGACCTTTGGACGTACGGTGCGCGTGTGAAACCGTGCTTCCATTCTGTCAAACCAGTTACTTGAAAATCGCTAAAAAAAGAACACTTCAGATGAAACAATACACAAATCGATCATGAAGAAGGAGTGCATTAGTATAATTATATGTCATAAACCGCGTATCGGCATACATTTAGATCATTCGTAGGTGCGTTTACTTAGTGCGCTAAAAATCGTCGCATGGGTTCATCGTTTGCGATTTGGGTCATTGAAAGTTTGATGATTGATTAGACGCACTTTCTGTGAAAGTTGAATGCACTTTTAGCTTTCGCGCTTCTCTCAACTTTCTTTCTTTCCTCTTTTATTTATTTATTTATTTATTCAAAATACCCCTAAAGGCCCTCACACACGAGGCTATTGCATAAATTTATATATTAAATTTTTACGGCGACAGCATTTTGAGGTGACAGGGATTTCCAGGGCCTTAGCCAGAAAATTTTTTCGGAGGGGGTTATGGGTTATTAGAAAGGAGGAGTTTTGCCAAAATTAATGCTAAAACTCGCTTATGTGCTCCCTGGAAAAAATTTCTGAGGAGGTTCGAACCCTTAAACAGCGACAATGTGAGTATCTAGCATCGCGGAAGCTTGCTTTTTAAAGTGAAAGCTTTCTTAGTTCGAAGGCTATGACCCTGGCTTTTTGTGACTATTGGAGAGTAGAAGCTCGCTAAGAATCTCTTAGAGTGGCATGAGAAGATTAAACATCCGTATTGAGGTGCTGTTTCACCCATGAACCTGCCTTGATCAGCCTATTACAGGTTGAAGTCTATGATATGTACACAGTATCCTTATTTTTATTTTTTTTTGCTGGTTTGTGTGCATTTTATTTATTTTTTTTTCTTGCAATGAAGGTGCGTCAGAGAGTATAGTTTCCTTTGCACGGACCTCCTCGTCGATTTTGTGACGTGATAAGACACCTGCAAGTCTTCAGGGTTTAAATTTAATGCGATGGCCCCATTAAGCGAAAAGGCTGGCCTCTGGCGTCTTGTAGCAGCTAAACGGTTCCTAAACCTCCCATCGACTTTGAAGGCCATCATGCAGCTTTATACTGCCGGAATAAAAAGAAAATATGGCTTGCTTTCTCATTTATAAGCAGTGTTGCAAATTCGTGTGGCAATGTTGAAATCGTATCTCTTCTGTAGGAGAGGTGATGTGTCAGAGAAGGAGTGGACATGGTTGTGAAACCGTTCTGGTGGTATAACTCATATCGGCTTTGTGAATCAGGGGTTTGGGGAGCCATGGGTTTGCTTGGTGCAGGTGCGTGAACCCTTTCTTCCGTATTTTAACGGACATGCTCCGTGCTTGGAAGTGAAGCACCCTTCCGACTGTCTGAAATCTCTGTCCTCCTTGTCTTCGCCAGGCAAGCACGGTCACGCTGTCAAGCGAACCATCCAGAGCAAGCCCTATCGTCATCCCGAGCAGCAGCGAGTGCTCGGAAGAGGACGTTGCTGCGGAGCCCGACCGAGACAGCTTCGCCGCAGAGCGCCAAAGGCTGGCCAAGTTCTTGGGCGTCCTGAAGGAAGGGAACAAAGTGCCGCCGCACGCTTCCGTCACGTGCCCGCTGGACTGCAGGTGCCCCCGTTCGACCGAGTACATACGTGCGGCACGTGCGGCGGCTGCGCTCGGCGCATCCCTCGCTTACTACGGCTGCCCGTTGCCAAGCGACTGCCCCGGAGCCAAGGACCCCAGAGTCGCCATTCTGCTGGAAGTGCTGCTCCGGCGGTTGGAAGGGGGCGATGCTGACGAGGAGCTTTCGTGACGGAGCATCTGCGGATGTCGTGTCGGGCTTGTGCATTTGTGGTTGCCATCTGTTCCGATACGTGTTTGACGGTGCAGGGAGAGAATCAGTTTAGTGAAAACGGCGAGGTTAGCCGAGCTGTTGCGCTGGCTTGCTACGCCAGGTGACAAACCATTCTATCACGGTTTGTTTTTATCCGACGGCACGGGGGAAAAGCAAACTTGACAGTGCGAATCCTTTGGGAGCGCACGCGGACTTGATGCAAGAGCGAAAAATTACCGCTACGACATTAGCGAAGTCAGGCGGGTGTAACGCACGTGGAAGCGATTGCAAATTTTGCGGGGTGGTTGGCAATCCCTGTTTAGGTAATGGCGTACACGTAAAGTACTAGTCATTGGAATCACCGGGGGGAAAACGGGGAATCTTGGGGGCATTTTGGCATTTTCTTGCATTGTCTTATAAATCATCGCCTCCTTCATTTGCTCTGCTGGAAGCCTCGCCTTGTAATTGTCGGGGCGAGAATAGTTTCGGTCCTTCTGGGTGCAGCCGGTTTTTGGCTGATGCACCAGTTAACGTCGCTTGCTTCAGTCACCATACAGCACAGTCTGGCACCATTGGTCCATTGCTTACTAACTGTTTATCACGCCTGCAGTTTTGTCTGAGCGTGTGAGTAACGCTCGAGTGTGCAAGCAGTTACCGAGGCGTGGGGTGTTCTGCAAAGCCCTTTTTTGTCTCTTAGTTAAGGTGATGTTGCGTCATCCTGAAGCTGTTTTATGCCACGATTTTAACGTTGTAATTTAATGTTTCGAACCATTTTCCACTATTATTTCGTTCACGTTTTGTGATTCACATATTCTGCGCTGCGATTGTAGACAACAGTTTGAGCAGCATACTTTGTTTTAAGAATCGACGGTGTCGTATTTTAAATAAAAGTGCTGTGGCTTCACTTTGTTTGTTTTGGCTGTGTTTGCACCTGGACTGCAAAGTCTTGAGAACTGAATTTGATGCTCAGTAGCTTTGCGACTCAGTTTTGGCGGTCTTGAACCGCCAAACGTCTAAATTCTGAATGTCTCGCACAACTTGTGCTTCACGATTTAGGAACAGCAGTTGCAGGCAAGATTTCACAAATCGTTCCTCTGTTCGTCCTTTTTGGCCCGACGATGCGTGGCTTTTGTGTGTGAGGAACAAATCATTCGAAGAATTTAGACTTCCTCTCGACGGCATGTTATATTGGACCAGCACTCTCAAGTTTGCAGTGCACAAATTTTAACCGCTTTCGTTACGCTCTTGAGCTCAAGCACTCGAGTTTTATCCTGGCTGCGGTGGTTGCTTTTCAGACAGGCGAAAAACGAAAACACCCGTGTATCAATTTCGGCGCATGTTAAAAATCGCCATGTAGTCAAAATTAATTTGGAGCCCTTCGCTACGGTGCGCTTTGTCCAGGTGGAACTTCGACGTGTTAAACCCCCAAATTTGAGTTTTTTTCTTCAGCAAATCAAAATTTGTCGTGTCCGCAGGCAAAAATACCAAGAGAATGCCAAGCATACCTACTTAGGAAGATTGGCCAAAAAAAAAAAAAAACTCCAGCGTTTAACATAATTCTGCCAACACTGGCTCGAAACGACAGACATGGCATAGCGTACGCCCCTCCAAGGTGATGTCCAATGATTATCACTTCCAGAAAAATGCAGGAAGCTCACGCTTATAGCCACAATGATGGAGTAAAGATCGTTGCGGCAGCGAAGCAGAGGCAATCCTGGACATAAACCGTCGTGATGGTCGTGTAGCTTGCGTACAGCTCCAGTGTTTGTTGTAATCGTGGAAGCACTTGCTACTTGCTCGGGACGAGAAAAACACGTCGTAGCGTATGCCACGCCAGGGTGATCTCCAAGCATTATTATTTCCACAAAAAAAAAATGAAGGAAGCTCACACTTACAGCAGCAATGATGGAGTAAAGGTCATTGTGGCAGCGATGAATAAGCCATCGAGGACTTATATCGTCGTGATGATCGTGAAGGCTGCGTACAGCTTCGCTACATTCAAGTCTTGCACATTAGTGCGAGCTTCCTTCATTTTTTCTCATTGCACGCTTTCAGCGTTGTTATGAAAGTGCCTGGGGCGGTGTTCACCGCCTGCCTTTTCCCGTGCACTGCGTTAGCAGCTCTGCTTCAAAGTGATTTTCGTGCGTCTCGAAACCTTTTCTCAAAGAAGTTTTTTTTTAAACTGCAGCACTTGACGTTTGTATGTCACCTTGCATTGAGTGTTTTAGTTAGCGTGAAGGGTCGAGTCAGTTATTGCCAATGAACATGTTGCATCGCTTCAGCAAAAGCTTTTCGGAGCTTCATCAGCAGAAACTGCTTGTCTGTCCGCGCTTGTGTTTTGCACGTTTCTACTATCTTGCCTCTTTTTTCCCCAGCAGAAAATTTGGGTGAAATGCTTGCTCTGCTCGTTTGGAAGAAGTGAAAATCTTCCATTGCACAAGCAACAGAATCCTGCCCCCTAATTCTTACTGCAGTGCAAAACATAAGTGTAGCAAGACCCTGTGGCCTGCCTTGACAAGCGAGGTGAGGGCGCTGTTGTGAAATGTGGCGCTAAGACAAAATATCCTTAAAATCTGGGTTCCTCCCAGCAAGGTACAAATTAATAAGATTGTCATACAAATGAAAAAAAAAATGGTTTCAAAATTTCATAAGAGCAGTGTAAATGTACAATGCCTTGGCTCTTCCCTTGTGATCTTCCGTCATCTTCCCTTGTGGGGAAGATGATCAGATGCCAAGGTTAGTAGCTGATGCAGTTAAAGACTGCCCAGCCTGGATTTGGCATTCTTGCATAGTTTTTTTTTTTTTTTTACATTTTACTCTGAACAGATTTAGGTACGCATCTGGAACCTACAAGCGCCAGTAATTAGTACTTGAAGAGTCGCAACCAACAAGCAGGTGAACTTGTTTCTCGAGAACGCTCAACGGGTTGTCTCTGTGGCTGAAGCTCTCTTTCCTTATACATGCAAGATGTCACTGGTTTTCAACCAGGCTGTCAAAAGCGCCTTAGTAGACACCTGGTCATGAAATGTTTGATTTGTGTTTCATCCGAGAAAAAACTGTTAAGAGGGTTAACTTTACCTTGGCACTCGGCTTTCGATGATGATGCTGATGCCCTCAATGTGTTTGGCATGCACCCACAAGGCTTGTTTGCTGATTATACTGCGATAGGAATTTAAACTACTAATTTATTGCCAGAAAGAAAAACGGCCATGAAATGAAAATTCGCTGATTGAAACCCCAATTACCCATTAATTAGGAAACCTTTAACAACTGCCGCTAGTGCCAGCATCTAAATAACTTTTTCCCTTTTGTCTTCTATTTATCTTCACTGCTTGAACTTCTTTGTTTTTGCCAATTTCTTTTTCAGCGATGAAAATGCTAGGTGTGTAGCATGGCTGTCAACCGGGCTGCATTTGTCAGCAATCTTGTTTTACAAGGCGGGGTCTGTCAACGGCGTCATCAGCTTTAAAAGAATCAATGCCGTTTTTTAAAAAACCAGGAAGAACCAACATCATGAACACAAATGAACTGAAATAAATCCCAATTAAAAATTCCGCCCAGTAAATAGCATCTAAATACACAAATTTGCAAATTGCTTTCCAAATTTCCTTGGGCCGGTCACCACTGGAAGCTTCGATGGGCCAATGCATACCACATGGAAGCACAGAAAAACGCGAGCAACGTCACTGGTTTTTGACTGACGTCACCACCTGCAGCTTTGTGGCCATAACAGTGCAACGTCGTGGCTTCTGTCATGGCTCGGAACGTCCACTGAAGGGAATTTAGTCCATCTGTTCTGCTGGCAACCTAAATTTGTTGCAAGAAATGCGCTGTAATTATTTATATGCAGCTGCTGAACGAGTCTTGCTCAATTTTCATAATTAGTTGTCGACAAAGGTATTGTTTACAGCACAAAAACCAAAATGCAAAAATTTGGTGTCGTTACTCCTTTAAACAAGAAATCCAATAAAAAAAAAACATGTTACAGGGAACAGCAATGGGCTTCTCATATACAAAAGTTGCTGAACGAATGCCCTGTGATCCCAACTCTCTCCTGTAAATAGGTGTCTCAAAACAAAATGTGCCCTCCTCAGCTGTTCACTCTGCCTTTAGCTATGTCACCAAAGACATAGCTTGGTATGAGGACTGTCTTCAACAAAACTGACCTAATAGAAGAGGAGGGGGAAACCAGGGCCTGTACCTTGTGTCTGTAGAGCGTGTCAGCATGGCACTTGGGAATAAATGAGGCGCACCCATCAAACAGTTTCACTGCTGGGACATTTATTCAGCCAAGCGAAAGACCGGCAACTGGCATGGTCAGACAGGGCCAACCACACGTTCTCATAAATACCAAACAGGGGAGGACACACCGTACCATTCACCGATTACAGCAGAACCCACCCACCACACAAACTGGAAAGAGAGACGTTTCACACAAACAGCACAACACCAGAGCAGCAAGGAGGACAGCTAGATGCTGTGCAACACCAAATCATAAGAGCCAGTCACCCCAAGGAAGAGTTATACACAATACACTCTTTCCAGCTTCAACTCTTGAACACGTGCGCATAGATAAACACAGTGAACATGGGGGTCCAGTGCGGTGGCTAGGTTAGCTGCACTCGGCACTAAAATTTCCGCCATCAGCTTTGGCAGTGTTGAGTGGTTGCAAATTTTGTTTCCCACTTTAATTAAGTACTCCATCTACAGAAAGCTCCTTCAGCATGCAAGCTTGGATGTACAAGTTTGGTGCTTAATTAGAGCCGTTGCGGAACCCGAGCCAACCAGAAGTAGACGGGTGTTAAAAATCTGCCAGCGATGCAGTGCGCTCGGTTAAAAAAAAGTGCCACCGTACATGCATTGCTGTGCAAGTGCATGTGCAGTGTTGAAGTCAGTGCAGCAGCCTGGTACACGCCTTTTTGGTACCTGAACGCTCACTAGATTTGGCTTGACTACGGTGGTTGCAGTGCGCATCACACCAACAATTGAGCAACTGGGTTCCATCAAGAAATACATGCCTGCACAACTGACCCATTTCTTGCAAAGGCACAAACATTTTGGCTTGCTGGGAAATTTTTTTACTGAATACTGAGCCCAAGAAGAATCAACTTCCAGTTTTCGTTTGCGAACGGTGCAATGAGAATTTAGCATCCACCACTTCTGCTATAGTAAGTACATTTGGATCCATAACTTGAAGTAGAAATGAAACACTCACGCTAATCTATGTTTTGACTTTGTTGCAACCTTTGCAACTTAGTCGAAACTGGTTTAAGTCGACCTGTTCCTTGAAAGAACCATCACATCGCTACAAATGCCACAAAGTCTTTCGGGCCACTAACTGTTTGTCGTCTAAATGCCCATAGTTTATGTCACCTAAAAATGCAGATCCTTTTTTTTTTCATACCATGTCTACACAATACCTAGCACCTTGAACAAAGCAAGCAAACTTGCAAAAAGACAGATTAAACTTGTCTATGAGTGACAGTTTGCCTTTTTCAGACACAGCTAGCGGTGCAACAAAGCGTTTGTGCTAGGGTGGAATGCAAGTTACACTGCCACTACCCAACGGTGCAAAGTGCATGGTGATAGAAATAATCCTAATACTTTGCCTTAACACCAGTCTACAGGCATATGCTTGCAGGCATGAATCTACAAGCATGTATTTCTCTTCCAGAAGTAGGGAATGGATCAAACAACGCCTAAATAAACAGTGGCTGATGCTACTGCTTGCTGTGTTTTATGATACATATATATACGGTTATATACTGTCAAGGATGGTTATAACAAAGTCCGTTATAATGAAATCGCAACTATAACAAAGTGATTACTATTCCCCATCCTCGTTTGAGCTTTTTCAATGTGTTTCTGCACAGTCTCAATGAAGAGAATGAAGGAGCTCCGGTGGATATGCATAGCGAAAAGGAATTTGGGGTATCTGAAGAACCGCTAATTCAGAAAGATTTACGGCTGCACTGCGCAGTTGTTACTAACTCCTGCCAACTTTGTCATAAACAGTCTGGACAGTATATGCACTCTGTGTGCGTGTAAGTAGACTCTTCTGGGTACGCGCACAAAAAAGTAAAGCCAAGACCATTTCACCGGGGAGGACTCACTGGGTAGACAAATTACGAAAAAGGTACAGCACACCGAAACAAAAAAAAGGAGGACTTCAAACAACATTGAAAGCTTGCTTAGTGGCTATTACAAGCCTTTTTTGAATGTAGGAATGGTAGAGAAAGGAAATAAAAAAAAAACTGACACCTTGGTCAATTTCACTTGTGTGTTTGTAACATATCTACAAGCGTGCGAGTGGTTGGACGCGTCACGACGACTACACAAACGAACAAAAATTGTGGGGGCTACAACACTCACTTGACACACGAGTACGCGCTACTCCGAACATTGCAGTGAGTTCCCGCAAAGCGCCCGCTAGCACAGAGCGGGCAGCTTTTGCGGGGCACACCTGATGCAAAGCCTTGTAGAGATTGCTTCTTTCCCAGCCATGTTTTTACTAAGTGGACACACACAGACACACACGACAAGCAATGCTAAAACTATCACAGCCACTGACGAAAAAAAGCAAACAAACAGCAAGTGCTGACTACATCAATTCTGCGCACAAAAAGTGCAAGTGTACGTCTAAAACTACCCGAGTCTAGCCTGTGCCACAAAGGTGCAGCTTGCAGCGAACCGTTGCAGAACAGGAAGTGGACAAACAAAAAAACAAACAAAACCTGCGACAATGCGGCTTTTTGACTTAGTCGAACACTTCAACAACTACACTTGCAAACGGTGCACTCTAATTTTATTGTACACAATACTGAACGTGCGCCTGCGGACGTGATATTGGAAGACTTGGAAAAGGAAGAGGCAGGGGGCGGAGAAATTCAGAATGTGGAAGCCTCTGTCCCTCCACAGTACTCTGTAAGTACGTCGGTACCATTTCCAAGCATATTTACACGACTCACACCGCCAACACATTCAAAGCTTTCAAGCTTCTTTCACATGCCACTGTTCATGCAAGAGTTTGCACTAAGCAGTGCCACTAGAGCACATCAAACGGTAACAAGCTGAAAACGCTTCGCACAAAACGCAGCACTGCTGTCCCATTCATTCTGGCCTCAGGAAGGGGGAGGGAACATGAACATGACTAGACGTGCTTTTCTCCAGGAAAGCTATTCAGAATCACACGATACTGCAATACTTCAAAATCACCGGTTGTCGAACCACCTCCCTTCTTGCCTTCCCTTTCAAAACAACATACCGTCCCTACAGGATGCAGAAATGGGGCAGTGGATAAAGTGAATTGCAATGGACAGGAAAACCAAAGCAAGGTAAAGTACAAAGTAGCAGCGGACAAGGGAAAATAAATTTGCATGCCGAAAAGGAACAAGTAGCACTTCCGCAAAGGAGGACACCCATTCCATTTTCTTTTCTACCCCCTCCTCATTCTGCATGTTGATGCACTATTGTCGAAGGTTACCAACTGTACTCTATCTAACAGCTGCACTGCATGCTGAGGGTTTGTCGATGGTAATACTGTGCAGTAGAGGAAATATGTATCACAACTGCTGGTTCCATAAAGCAGAGGCAAGCCATGCGAGCAAGCTGTACGGGCAAGCCATACAGTTATGTCATGCAGGAAAGCCATATGGGAAAACGATACAGTTAAGTTATCCGGGAACGCCATATGGTTAAGTCATATCTAAAAGCCATATGGGAAAAACCATACAGCTAAGTCATACGGGAACGCCATACGGTTATTAAGTCATACGGAAAAGCCATATGGGAAAACCATAGTTAAGTCATACGGGAACGCCATATGGTTATTAAGTCATACGGAAAAGCCATATGCAAAAAACCATACCGTTAAGTCATACGGGAACGCCATACGGTTATTAAGTCATACGGAAAAGCCATATGGGAAAAACCATACGGGAAAGTCATACAGGAACGTCCTAAAATGTAAGCCGTATGGGCAGCTTAGGTGCCACGGCTCTCTACAAATGGCAGAGTGGGCAAGAAAGCACTGGGTCGGTATCAGTTTTTGTACCAACAGTGTTTACAGCAGTAAAAAAATTAAACATACGGAAAGGGAAAGAAGGCATCACGACGGAAACACGGCTGAACTTGCTTTGGTTTCTGGCCAAGCGAACACTGAAAGATGGCCATTTGTAGTTCACATGTCCTTTCCCGATAGATAGATGTAGCTAAGTTATGAAGGGAAAAAAAATGCGTGAGGAAAGCACCGGTATATGTTAGTCGCGATTATCAATTAGGCGTGCAAGTCTAAATGGCTGTACAAGGCGTCGTCAGGCTGGCAGTGAAAGCCGCAAAACTGCACAAGGAGCGATGGAATCAATCACCACACTCTGTCGAAGTAGGCACAAACACAGGCTGAAGCACTGTTTGATTTACGGCAAAATTAGAATTCATAATTCAGGAAAAAAAATAAAAAGGTTTGTGAAGCTGGGTGAGTTATAAAGCTGTTGAAAAGGTGATGTCGAAGGCGTGTGCTTAAAATGCAGTTGAAATCTTTCGTTACGACACGAACTCTAGGAATGCAGAAGTCATGTTTCTAACTGTGCTAATACTGGGTTTAAATCTACTCGCCACGCAAGTTTCACACGAGACATACAAGACGTACACATCAGAAGAATTCTCAGTACTGCACGGCTGAAAATGTTGACAGTGGCAGTGGGCGATGCGTGATGTTTGCACGAGTGCAGCAAAGAAAATGAGGCAAAATTGCGCAGAATTCATGAGCATGTACAAGTGGGGGCACAAACTCGACACAGCTAGGAGTTCTACAATATGGCTGAAAGCGTATTGAAGCAAATTTTCGAGCAACCCTGGGGCACGCGCCAATACAGTCACTGTTCAAGTCAAATCCAAAACTGACAAGCAAGCGAGATGCCAAGCCCCAGCTTAAGCTAGACAGCAACTGCGGTCCTAATGCGTGACCACAGACGACATTTTGTCATCAAACACTCAGCCAATCCAAGCCATCACAATCCGGCCGGCCAGCCAGCCAGCCATCAAACATGGATACTCCGTCGCAAATGCTTTCATACGACTCAAACAGGCAACTCTTCTCAAATGGAAACCTCACGCTTAACACTTCATTCCCAAACACCCTGTGCACACTACCCTGTAACGTAGTGCAGTCAGAGGGGGCTCAGAGTGCACGTTCAGTGCACACTGCCCAGTGTAACACTGCTAATACAAGGGGGGAAAAGGCTTCCACCACCGCATCCACACCAGCACGTGGACACGAGAGGGACGTAGTATATGCTCCTGGGACTGCACTTGCACTGCTCGCGTTTACTTCATCGCCCTGGTGCACAGCCGGAGCAGTGGTGAGTCTACTGATCATAAGAGACGGGGCACACACGACGCTTTCATCACGGCAGGCACACCACGAGAAAAAACGCGGTCACACAGGCAGTCACAGTGCGGGCAGGCAGACGCTCTAAGTTTGACACATTCTATGTGATACTAAAGTCAGAGACTAGTAGTCCTTTTTTTTTTCAACTAGGCATTGTTATGAAATAATACTGTTTGTATATAATACCTGAATTACAACACCTCGCCCCTCCCGTGATACAAAAAGACTACTTTGAAAACAAGAAATGCTTGTTTTGAACAAGAAACAAGAAAAAAGAGAAAAAAACAAGAAATGGCAGTAACGAGGCAAAGACTATCTATTTTAGAAGTTTCAATTCAGTTACCTTGAGGGTCAGTCTACGAATACTTAATGGACAACAAAAATGCAATGACGGAATTTTGGCTGTCCGTTAGGTACATGTAGGCTGATCCGTAAATGAAGGGAATCATACACCAACTAGCGCAGACTCTGTCAATTCAGTTCTTTTTTACTTCAACTTACACTTTTTCTCCTTCTCTCGATTATGCCTTCAAGATTTGACAAGAGTCGCACTTATTCTCAATGAGAAAGGCACAAGGGATAATGTAAAGTGAAACGCCCTAGTTAAGGATTCAGCTAGATATGCCCTGTAGTGTGGAGGTAACTTTCTTTACAGCAGTGAAAATTTTATTCTAAAAAACTGAAATTTGAGTTTATGTCTTAAGATGAAGTATTGACAGACACTGTCTGTGTCGAAAGCAATTTGCATTTATTAAAAGAATTTCAATCCGGCATTTGTGGTTAGGCCATCTTATCGGTATCTGTTTTTTTTTCCCTACAATCTTCCAGCATCTTAGGCTGACTGTCTTATCATCCCTTTCTAGCTGGCACAAATGATTACTGAATGTCTTTTTTTTCTGATGGAAAGATTATTTAAAACTAGAATAGCATATACGTATGAAAACAAAGTCGGTTGAAATGCGGCAGGATACAGGCTGGAAAATGTGAGGGCAGTGGTGAAGGCAGTTACAGCAACTTAATAAAATGCTGCTGCAATGGGCTGGAAATAAAGTTTCTCGTTTGGTGTTTAAAAAAAAATAACCCGAAAAAGTGATTCTTTTACCAAGCCATCCACTTTTCGTATTTCGTACAAACGCAGCTTTGACACATTTCAGCATGTCATCCATTGCCTGTAGTCTTCTAACACACACCTCAAGGGCAATGTTTCCAGGTGATATCAGGCTTTACAAGCACACATTTTGAGCCTCATGTAGTTAGGCAGTCCCAAAGCAAATAACGTGTTGGGAACTAATTCTACCTCACATGGCTTTCTTTTTTTTTTTTTTTTCTGGAATAAGCCACAATAACTGCAATCAACACAGTAATTTGCCGTGGAAGAAATCTCAGACAGTGAATCTCTTTGGACAGTGAACCTCTTCAGGTAGTAAATCTCTCTTCAATCTTTTGAATAAGGTTCACCATAAACCAATCAGTTCACAAGAAAATAAAGTAAACGCCAAACACACATAAATATAGGAACATAATCTCTGAACGAGGTATTGGGCCAGTGCTTAATAATAAGCACAGGGGTAGGTGACCTCTTGCATCGAGGTACAAAACAACAAGATAAAAGGAAAAAAAAAAAAAAAAAAACGGAATGCGGAATGTAGAGAAGAAGAAACAAGAACAAAACAAGCTTACGCTAGAATGGCGGTAAATAACTCGGACCCACCACTGGTAGAATGGTGGAAACAGTCCAACAGAAAAAGTGAACTCCTGCAGATCAATGTGACATGTGCTCAGTGGCTAAGGCGTTGCGCTGCTGAGCACGAGGTCGCGGGTTCGATTCCCGGCCGCGGCAGCCGCTTTTCTGATGGAGGCGAAAAGCAAAAATGCCCGTGTGTACGAGATTTCGGCGCACGTTAAAGATCCCCGGGTGGTCAAAATTAATCCGGAGCCCTCCACTACGGCGCGCCTCATCGCCTGCGCTGCGTTGGCGCGTTAAACCCTACAATCAATCAATCAATCAATGTGACATGCAAAGTCAGTCTCGCAATGGCAAATAAATACAGTGGAATCTCGGTCATACGAATCTCAAGGGGTGGCAAAAATATTCGTATCACCCGAAAATTCGTATCATCAGAAAACAAGAAAAAATGGAATAGTGCCGCGCATGTGACAGGCGGCGGCAACATGGCGTCGGCTGTTGCCGTGAAGAGGTGCAAGTAGCTTCAGCGACCGCTTGTAACCTTTTGTTAAAACGCAGCTCAAGGTGTAAACTAAATTGCTCATGCGGGGAAGAGCTCATAAAGTGGGAGAAAACTGCGCTATAAAATATCATCCGCGCCAAATGTGCGCAGCGGAGGTGGCCCAGCCAGCTGCTGCGAGCGCTTCGAAATTGCCGCCATGAGGCACGCGTCTCCCCATTGGCGCAAGTCATGAGGCTCCTCCCACTGCCGTTCGCGGCAACGTTGGCGGAAACCAAGGCTGAGCAGTGAGCACGGCCGGGCTAGACGCGCGCTGTGTCGATACCAACGTGCGCACGCGGCCGCTCTAGCCCGGCCGTGGGAGTACCACCCTGGCAGAGGCTGGCGCCGGGGTGCCGGCCCGGATCGTCAACGCGGGAGTCAAAAGAACGCGAGCTCACCTTCAACGCGACGGGCGCACGCGAACCGCATGCGATTCGTGCGCGTCGGCGTTGCGCGCGCATTATTTTCACGCCCGCGTTGATGATTTCGCCCCCGCGACAGATGCTACCTCGCCCGGAAAATGACGCCTGACGCGCGCGGCAGTGGGAGGAGCCTGCCGACTTGCGCCAATGGCGAGGTGCGCTCTTCATGGCGGCAGTTTGAAAACGCTCCGGACCATGGAGGAAAGTATTCTTTCCTCCATGCTCCGGACAGCCCGGTGGCCCCGCCGGAGTTGTTTAGGCCTAACACCCCAGCAGATATTGAATGGGCGCTTTCACTACCGGCGCGGATGATGTTTTATAGTACCGTTTTCACCTACATTATAAGCTCCTTTACCGCTCAAGAAACTTCGTGTGTGCCTTGAGCGATATTTTAGAGAGCGCTTAGAAGCGGTCGCTCGAGCTCCCGACACCACTTCGCGGCCGAAGCCGCCGCCATGTTGCCGCCGCCGGCCGCGGCGCGTGCAGGTGGTTACGCGGCAGGGTCAGCGCGCCTGTGGCGTGCGCGGCGCGTTTTCGCGAGCAGAAAACGCTCCATGCGGTTCACGCTCCATGCTTTTGTGCCCGCGCGCAACCAAGGCCGTACGGCCACACCAACATTCCCGCCTCCCGTCCACGCCGCAGTCGTCTGCTCGCGGCTCCCGTGTTCGTATCACCCGCACCAGGTGATAAATGCGTACGGATCATCCGAATTTTTTTACATTGCATACAATGCATTTTCGCTGGGGAATTTAAAAATTCGTATCACAACGAAATTCGTATCAACCGAATTCGTATCACCGAGATTCCACTGTATTGCGTACAATCTTGCGAACAAAAAGAAAACGTCAGCATCACACAACAGACCGACCCAAATTCTATGCGAAACCTTGTACATGTGCTTTACAGGAATTTAACTACAACGGTGAAAAAACTAGTGCCAATAACATTCTCGGTAGTGGATCCGGTTATTCCATGCATGCCAACACATGACACGCAATGGCCATCGGAGCACGTAAAATAGTTATGAAGGCAAGAAAAAATATGCAAGTCATGCTTAAAAAAAGCACTCTCTAGTCTACGATGTGTGAGCTATGTTCCAAGTTTTTCCAGTATATATTCATAATTGGTCTGTCGAGATGCCGCGCTCTTCTAATGAAAGGTGCTGTACAAAACTTGTGCATTGCAGTTAGCCACTGTAAATGAACGAAACAGAGCTTGGCAGGCTGCAAGGAATGACTGGCCTGATGTAGCAGACAAAAAAGAATGTTGTAAGTATTACTGGCCTGATTTTTGACACACAAACTTCAAATTCCTGTTTAATTGATAACAAAAAGAAAAAAAAAAGGCAAGACAAATGGCAAAATTAAGTTTCTCGCTCAATCTTTCTCACCTACGGCTACACGACTGACTGAAAGGACATGAACGAACTCCATTCTTGGGCTTACTAAGTTTAGAATAAATTAAACCTCTGAACTCACAACCCGATGCACATATTCAATGCACAAACAAAGTCAGTTCAGTTTCAACCAATAAAATGACTGCCAGAGGTAGCAAAACAGCCTCCTGCACAAATAATTGGCAGTGAACAGGCAGTCCCAAATAGAAAACTTGTGTAAAGCACCGGGATAGACAATAAACTGACTTCTTACACCATTTCTTACAGGTCAGAGCTTACTCCGTGCAGTTACACACACGAGTAAAGCTTGGAAACACATTTGCTCAGCGGTCTTTTTTTCCTATTCACTCCAACTAACAATGAAAAACAAAGCAAAGTAACACAAACAAACTCTTCGGCACAAACAGGTGTCCGCGAAAATGCCAAAAGGGCGACAGTCACGCTCATTTCACACGCACCACATTTAGGCTCACAGCAAGGGCCAGACATGAATAGCAGCCATTCCACTGGTCACATGGCCGTGCTTTGAAAGCAGGCAAAGCATACGATGTGCCGTGAAATGCGCCATCAGAGTTCACTCAGTGTGGCCCAGTAACGTCTAAGTGAAGCTTTGTCAAGGTCACTCTTTGGTTGGGCAGTGTTGGTCCATCACTTGCATCAGGTATAGCCACTGAGAGGGGGCTTTCAAGCTGTGAGTGCAAACAAACACACGACAAAGCCTTTCCTTTTTCAAACGGCTCCCAAAGTGGCTTCACTGACGTTCGAGGGTGCTTCTTACTCCGCACAGCACCCTCTACAAAGCAGACACCTGCGTTTTTTCCCGTGCACTAGGTTTCAGTGCCGCGGGGCTTGGGTGCAACAGTGCAGTGCACAAAAATGTGAAAAATGCTGCCTCATTTTCGATTGTGGTAGGTGTCGTAGAGATGCGAAACGAAATCGGACTGCCTCCTCCTTCTCAAGGCTCGGCAGAGGCAGCACCGATGATGGAGGCGGCGAAGGAGGAGCCGGAGCGCTCCAGCACGGGGCAGTCGAGCACGGCCGCTCCGACGCTGCTCCGGCGGAGCATCATGGCTGTGACGAGCATCCACTTGTTGTGCCGGGGGTCGTACCGCTCGACCGTGTTGAGGCTCGAGCTGCCGTCATTGCCGCCCACGGCGTACAGGTAGCCGTCCGCCTGCACCACCTCGTGGGTCGTCCTGCAGGGAGACAGGCAAGGGCATGCATTGAATCCCTTGCCAGCAGGAAGGGGCACAGGAGCCAAAAGGGCACAGGAGTGAAAGGGGCACTGGAGACAAGGGCACCAGGATTTAGAAGCACCAGGAGCTAAAAGCACCAGGAGCCGCCAAAGGTTTTAGGAGCCACCAGAGGGTCCAGGAGCTACCATAGGGTCCTTGGAGCCAAGGGGGACCAAAGAGCTAATGGGGACCACAAGCTACCATAGGGACCGGAGCTACCAGAAATTCCGTGCGCCAAGGGGGACCAGAAGCCACCATACGGACAGGAGCTACCTAAAGCTCCGAAAGCCAAGAACAGCCAGGAGCTACAATACGGTCCAGGAGCTGCCAGAAGATCCAGGAGCCAAAGGAGACCAGGAGCTATCACACGGTTCATGGGCTACCAGAGGGTCCAGAAGCTATCCAAGGGTCCAGAAGCTGCCATATGGTCCAGAAACCAAAAAGAAACATGAGCTACCAGAGGGTCCAGGAGCCAAGGGGAACCAGGTGCCAAGAAGGGACCGGAAGGGGAATGAAAGCAAAAGGGAGCACCTGCGGGAGTGCATGGAGCCCACGTGGTCCCACATGTTGGCGGCCAGGTCGAAGCGCTCGGCGCTGCTGAGGCAGAGGGAGCCGTCGTTGCCGCCCACGGCGTAGAGGGCCCTGTCGAGGACGGCCGCGCCGCAGCTGTTGCGCCGGCTGTGCATCGACGGCAGCAGCCGCCACCGGCCCTCCCGCGGGTCCAGCCGCTCCACCGACGACTGGTAGTTGGCCCCGTCGTGGCCTCCCACTGCGTACAGGCAGTCCTCTGCGCAGCAGCAGCCATGGCAGGGAGGGAGGGTGGTGTTAATTAACCGGAGGACCCAGCCTCGCGTGGTGTGCCGGCAATTGCTCCCCCCTCGATCAGCACCTTTTTAAGGCTGTGTGGGAAATCACCCACACTTGTGTTCTACAATGAGCTCTGCCAAGACTCTCACAGACTCTTTGCGGAGATGAAAATGGGACTCCGTTCTGTTTTAAGCAAAGCTTATCCCAGCCGAAAAAACAACTGGAGCCCCATTGGACATGCCGAAAACACAATTGGTCTACTTGGAACCATTTGCATTTCCAATTGTTCCAAATGAACCAATTGTGTTTCCGACAGGTCCAAATGGACCTCCAATTGTTTTTTTTCGGCTGGGATTACTCTAGGTACAAATCCAGGGAATGTCTCGTACCATCTCTATGACCTTCAAGTGCAGACAAAAACAAGCAAGCGCCCCGTGTGGTTTCACGGCACTGACAGAAGTGCCACTGACCACACTTTGACCACTGACTGAACCAGTCCATGGTGCTAAGGGAAACCTCTGCTTCAATTGCTGGCTGAACCAATTTGTGGCGCTGGCAGAAGCATTTCGCAGTCTTGCTAGAGCAGCACGTCCTGTTCGTCAGCACAGAGAAATACTTTGAAATCCACTTTGTGGAGGACAAATTCGGAACAGCACGCAATTTTGAAGCTTCGCTTCACAGCAATTTACCCCGTGCATGGGATTCTGCAATTGTTTAACGTTGAAATGTACGCGGAGGCCTCCATCCTCCCCGACAGAGAGGGAAAGAGGAGGAGGAAGACCCACCAAGCACAGCCAGGCGGCAGTACCGGCGGCGGTACTCCATGGCGGCCACAGAGGTCCAGGCGCCCACAAGGGGGTCAAACTGCTCGACGCTGCTCAGGCAGGAGGCCCCGTCGTAGCCGCCGGCCACGTAGAGTAGGCCGCGCAGGGCCCCGACCCCGAGGCAGCTGCGCCGGCTGCCCAGCGAGGGCAGCAGCGACCACGCGTTGCGCACGGGGTCGTAGCACTCCACCGACGACAGGTCCCGCGTGCCGTCGAAGCTGCAGCGAGGGCAGGGGCAAGAGACATGTTGAAGAAACTACGGCGGGGACCGCAGGACATGAATGATCTCTTTAATGGCGGACAAAACTGCACAATGATGGTGATTGCTGAGGGCAACTGCTAATAGTCACCTCTTCCTCTTCTAATATTTTTAACAACATACGGCTCCGTCTAAGGATGCCACTACCCTCATCTATGTGATGTGCGTGTATGGCTCTTGGGGCTGTGAACTCCGTGAGAACAGTTATCACCTTAGCTATGACATGTGGCATATGCCTAAACATCACCCAGTTGCCAAGTCTCATGAAAGAAAAAGAAAACCCCTGACATGAAACCACAAAAGTTACACACTGCAGGTGTCACTCCCACTAAGCTGCTAGACAAAGCAAAAGCGAGTTGTTTGAACAAGCTCCTTGATGTCTCCTGTCCTGGCTGCCAGTAAGGGGTTGCGAAGGCAAAGGAACTTTTACGTAGGCACAAGGTTCCCGCTTTGATTGTACCTGCAATTCCCCTAGTCAAAAGCAGCACAACAAGAAACGAACATTGATCTACAGATGTATTTTTATTGTTGTTGGCTTACATTTTGATTACTTTCTAGGAACTCTGGCCAGACCAGGGCTATAGGCGCTTACCCTCCAATGGCGTAGAGCATGCGGTTGAGTGCCGTGATGCCGGCCCTGGACCTCCGGTGGATGGTGGGAGCAAAGGAGCTCCACCGGTCCGTCCGGGGGTTGTAGTACTCGCACTCGCTGTGGATGGCAAACAGCGATCCCCCGCCTGGACGGATGAGACAACGTGCACAGGCCAGCTTGTCCCGACTTCACAGACCTCCAGACTTCTAGTTCTGCACTGTACCTGTCTTGCGACACTTGGGCTCCTCGATTATCAGTTCCGGACTCATTGAGAAGCAATGCGGCATTGGTTTTCCCCACATACAGTCAAACTTTGATGTAATGAAGTCCTACTTGGGGTTGAAAACTTCAACAAATCGCAAATTTTGTTACGCCAAGGAGTGCACATTTCAGTAGTCAAAATAACGTCACAGGTGCTTACAGCACTCCTGGTTGTTGTCAGTAACATGTATGAAAGCCCCTGAGAATATTCAGCAAAAGCACCAGCTGTGTTCTTTTTTATATATCGGGAATAGCATCAGGCCAGATAATGAAAGGATGCAGAGCGTTTAGAGCAAGGATGCAATGTGATATTGACCCTACTGGTTGTAACCACCACAGATGATGCCACATGTACTATTACATTCAGAGTTCATCAATACTAGGCACATTTTATTCGCAACTTTGACCTGTGATGCCATATATGCACAAATGGGCGCATCCCAAGACCACTATGCCCACTGAAAAGCCTGGAGAGCCAAAAGTGTTTTCTGCATGTAACGCGCCTTGCACTAGTTCGATATGACTGAAGTTGGACAACGTGCCCATACACATCGAGTGATGCCAACATTGGCTTTGGCTGCAATCTAGAACTCAAATTGGCAGCTCCAGCTAAAGCCCATCGCCATTCGCCAGGAACTCCTGGCAAAAACAAAGCTGCCCATGTGGGAAAGGAGGTGTTATCACAAGCAAACAGGGAATTGTTGCCCACACAGCTACAGGCGTTGTGGTCACTAAATATTTGCCATGATAGCAAGCCTGATTCGGCACTTTGTCTCTGTTTTGAATGCTTTAGAACTGCCTTGGGTGCATTCCTCACTCTTTGTGCAAGTATCAGGCCACACGCACACATCATACATGATTAGAGCACCGTTTGTGATGGACGTTTGGTGGACGCTGGAGACGCTAATGGCAACACTATGGAGATGCTATGGAGACCCTCTGCACATCTTCGTTTGTCCTCACTGAAGTGCTCGTAACATCACCTCCAGTTCGCTCTTTCCGTTTCCGACTGGCCAGTGGCATGTTCCGAAGCATTCGAAGCACTCCCGCGTTTCCTTTAGGCTCAACTGTATTCATATGGCAAGAAGCGTTCTCAGACAACCCGTGCACAATTTTCGACGAGTCTGAAAGTGATCATCAAACAGTATTATTGATGACTCGCATTGCACTAGTAGAGAACTGAACAAAAAAAAATGAAGGCTTGATGTCGCAAAGCTAAGCGTCAAGCTACAAGGCACGGGGTATAAAAGAGAGAACCCGGATTGGCTGTCAACCAGCTGAGATTCATCAATGCATACCTACAGGGTGTCTAGCGACCGGGAAAACCGGGAAAACCGGGAAAAGTCAGGGAATTTTTAGCCACCGGGAAAAGTCAGGAAATTGTCAGGGAATTTTTTAATCAAGTAGTACCAGCCAGGGAAAACCACTTTGGGGTCTGCACACACAGTTTTAGAATAGGGGAAACCAGTCGAACGCAACGCGAACGCAAACCGAACGTAACACGTTCGCGCGCGACGAAAGCGTGAACCGCATGAAACGTTTTCTGGTTTTTCTGCAAGGGAAAACGCGGCGCGTACGCCCGAGGCGTGCTGACGCCGCCACGGAAACCTCCCGCACGGTGCGTGCCGAGCGGCAGGCGGTGGCAACATGGCGGCAGCACCGGCCGCGGAGTAGTGCGGTAGCTCCAACGGCCACTTCTAACCACTTTAAAATGCTACTCAAGGCACAAACGCACTCGCTTGTGCAGGAAAGGAGCCACCACAGGCACGAAATCGTCGACGCGGCCGTGAAAATACCTCGCACGAATCACGTGCAGAAACTCGCCGTGCGGTCCACGCACCTGGCTTAGGTTGCTGGGTGCATTTGCGGCAGAGGGACGTCTAGGTGGTGCCCAAATCGCACGCAAAATGGGCCTTTTTTTCCAGCGAATTTTAAAAGGCAGCGTTTTTGGGGGGCTAATTTTGAAAGAGCTTCCTTATGACATCAGGAGCCAGAATTACATAATCAAAAAGAAACATGGTTTAGCGCGAACCCAGTGAACCGCATGGGGTGTTTTCTGCTCGCGAAAACGCGCCGCGCACATCACAGGCGCGCTGACGCTGCCGTGGAACTACCCGCACGCTGCGCGTGGTGCTGCCGGCGGCGGCAACATGGCGGCGGCTTCGACCGCGAAGTGGTGACGGGAGCTCGAGCGACCGCTTCTAAGCGCTCTCTAAAATGCCGCACAAGGCACGCACGAAGTTGCTTGTGAGGTAAAGGAGTTTATAATGTGGGCGAAAACGGTACAATAAAACATCATTCGCGCCGCTGCTGAAAGGGCCCATGCAATACCTGCCGGGGTGGTAAGCCTTAACAAACATGTCTGGCGGAGCCAGCCAGCTGCCTCGAGAGCTTCGAAACTGCCGCCATGAGGCGCGCGGCTCCCCATTGGCGCAAGTCGTCAGGCTCCTCCCACTGCCGCGCGCGACGCGCGTCATTTTCTGAGCGAGGCAGAAGCTGCCGCGTGCGCGAATCGTCGACGCGGGCGTCAAAAAATCGCACGCGCAACGCGCACGCGCAACGCGCACGCGCAACGCACCATGCGGTTCACGTTGCATGTCAAGCCAGGACAATCAAGAAAAAAAGCAAAAGGTGCTTGCTGAAGCGCAACTTGAAGTTTCTATCCCGCAAGATGAAATAAACTCTGAAGCCGTAACTGAAGGCAAGCAAACCTCAATGAGCAAACTGAAATTAATCAAAGTGCATTTTGAGAATTAGGGCACTTGCAACAAATGTGTTTTTCCGTATGATAGAATGTCTTTTCTCTACGCTTTTTATATGCTTCATGGACCATTTCCACAAAATGGCGCGTGTTGTATTGGTCAGGGAATTTCAACTAAAATGGTCGTGGAAAACTGGAAAAGTCAGGGAAATTGAATTAGGAAATTTGTTAGACACCCTGACCTAGTGCCACGTATGAAGATTTGGTGAAAACTTAGATCACAATTTACTGGCTGTGCTTCTTCAGAAACAAGGCCACAAAAGAGGGTGCAATAACGTCTTCAGTACTTTTTTATTTAAGTCAGTGAGCACCTCACGCTACTTTAAATAACCCTGGGGCCCCGCCTGCCCTGGGACATTTAAGGGGGGACACTGGTCTTGAGGACATTTTTGTTATTTTGTGCTTGAGATTTACACATGGAGTGTATTTCAACATTCTGAGCACAAATATGTGGTCAGTTTTCGTCTATGGGGTGTAAGTTTAGTTGTGCAACATGTTATGTCACTCTGTTTTGGGTAATTTTTTCATTATGTACCTATGAAATACTCAAAAAGCTTTTATCCCTTTGTGCTCTAGAAGGACCAGGGAGTGCAACTATGCCACTGCAGTAATTTTAGCATGGTTTCTGCAAATGCTGTAAAATTCGTAAATGTCAGGTCATCAATTCACAATGTTTTTGTAAAAATAACTGCATAAAATAGTGTGCCAGCAAAAATAAATTCTGTACTTTTGTGGCTTTATTGCACTGTTCAGTTCATAAGCTTTCGAATGCTGCAAAAATGATGTAAATCGAACCAGTACATCCAAAGATATTGTACCCGACCGCTGACCATGTGGAAAAAAAATTGGTACTGAGAAAAAAGGGCGTGAAGTTTGCAAACCGTAGGCAAAAATGGTCATTTAGGCAACTTCAAAGGGCAACAGCTTTGTGAATACTTATGATACAGCTATGATATTTTTCAGGTACATTCTTTGGGACCTGTAGACTGCAAATAAAATTAATACAGAAAATTGATTTTTTGGCAAATTTTCGGTCCTCAAGACCAGTGTCCCCCCTCAACGGAGTAACAGCGGCAGCCGTCTGCATTAAACCCACCGACAGCGAAGAGGTAGGAGCGGAGGCCCTCGGGCCGGCGGTGGGAGGTGCGCGGCCCGGCCAGGGAGGCCCTGCGCTCGGGCATCAGGTGGTAGCGCATGGCCTCGATGAGCAGGTCCTTGCTCTCGTCGCTGGACCGCACCAGGGGCTCCTCGCCCACCTTGGACAGCAGGAACTCGCGCCGCATCAGCGGCAGGCGGCAGTGCTGCAGCAGCTGGACGAGAGAGGGTGGAGAAGATAGAGACAGAGCTTGCGAGACGTAATTTCAAGGAGGGAAAGTAGTTAGCAAGGGAACAGTACCTGCAATGTAACTCTCCCGTGGTTTCTGCACAGTTTCCACATCTTTGTTTACATGGTGGTGAGAGGTTATGCTCATGGAATACTAGCACATTTACAATTATAATGAGCTCACATGCCTACACCTGTATGTGTGTGTGTCTGCGTGTACCCAAGCAACCGATACCAGGTTTCACAAATTTCTTAATGGTGCAAACAAGTTTTGAATCCGTGGCGGTACGTTAGTTATCAGTTCTAAAGCATTTTCAAATCTTAGGAAATTCCCTACTTCATAGTTTCTTCTGGTTCCCACACGCTCCTTAAAACTGGGCTCCAACAGTGGTAGCCCTGCTGTTTTGTCATTTTTTCGTGCACAGTTCATGGCCTGCACTGCACTATTCTCTCAATACAAAGTGTAACCATGGAGCAGCTATCTTGAATTCGCACTTGTCAACATTCATCCTTTTTTCTTCAGTTTGCTAAATGCGGCTCTGCGACAAACAATGCAAGACGAGGGAACCACCTGGAGCAAGCCCAGCTCTTCTGCTTCTGCTGTTGATGTTGCGCATGTAAAAGAAACAGGCTACAACTGGCTAGTTCTCGGGTAGACACACTAGTATAGTACTGAGGTACAAGTTACGAATGGAAATTTGCGCTTGATGCGTGGCATTGCCTGATTTTTCTCCTATGCTTTTTCTCACACGTCACACTCCAAATACCCCAATAATGGACTCTTTGTACCGCGTAGGGAGTCAGCTGCGCTGATGAGGAGCAGTGCCGATTTCCTTTGCTGATCTTAAGTTGTACCCGAGTATAGGCGGTCCTTTTGTTGTACAATAAGTTTCAAGATAAAACTGAAGTACGCACATAAATCCCAAACTCGGGACAAATATAGCAACATGGTAAAACAAAAAAAAGAGATCCGGAACCGGCCCCTGCAAGAGTTCCCAGTGCCTCACCTTGCCCAGGTACTTTTCTCGTTCGGGCAGGTCGTGCTTGATCCAGGCAACAGTGGCCTCGTAGACCAGCTCTTCAGACGTGACGTTCAGCTCGTCGCTCGAGATGAGGTCCTCAACCTGCGCAGCCAGCAGGCACACAATGTAAGCCTCTCAGGGGCGCCCACCTCTCTGCAAGTGTTGGAAGAGGGAGGGTACCTGCGAGAGGGGCAGCATGAGGAACTCGTCGGTGTGGGCCACCTCCCGGAAGTGGTGCAGGGCGTAGCGATGGCTCTTGCCCAGCAGGTCGCGGCAGGCGTGCGTGTCGGCAAAGCTGCGGATGCCCAGGCAGTTGGACGGGTGCAGCTGGCCCAGCAGGAAGGCACAGCACGCCTCCCGCACGCTGCCCACCTGCAGCAGGCTGGCCGCCGGCAGCAGGCTCTGCCAGAGAGGGAGGAGCAAGTTGGCAGTTAGGTTGGGCCAGTTTATGTTGGAACCGGGCCAGTTGGTATTTGAGCTGGGCCAGTTTGAACTAAAACTTGTGCTATTTGGTATCTGAGACAAATCAGTTTATATAAAAATTGGGCTAGTTGGTAGTTAAGGTGGGCCAGTCAATGCTAAGATTGTGCCAGCTGGCAGCCAAGGTGGGGCAGTTCATACCGAATCTGGACCAGTTAACAGCTGAATTGGACTAGTTTACACTGAAACTTGGCCAGTTGGAACTCGAGCTAGGCCAGTTCGTACTAAAACTGTGCCAGTCGGTACCCAGGCTGGGCAAGTCCAAACCTAAACTGGGCTAGTTGGTAGTAAGCTGGGCCAGCTTATACCAAAAATGCACCAGTGAGCGTGCACTCACACTTGAGTGATAAGCAGTGCACAGAAACGAACCACCGAAGTGAAAAGAAAAAGAACAAGGAAGAGATAGGTAGGTTGGTCTCGATCGATAGATTAGCTCATCAAGAACGCGAATATAACCCTTCAGAGCAGCACTTCTAAAATACAGTAGAGAATGGCAAGAAGGCAAATATCAACACAGGCCATTCTGCACAACCTGCATTGGGAGGGGTCCAAAGTCGCGCAACAATTATCCCAACAATACGCCCCCCAATTTTATAAAAACAAAAGTTGAGGTCTCAAATTGTTATGTTCGAGTGTTGACAAATGAAAAGAAATCTAGGAATACCATACGACCAAAGCTGGTAGCTGATGCGATAACACCAAAGGTTCATATTGTGGGTTTAGTGCAATGCTCAACTTCTCGAGCAGATCCCCATACGACACTGTGCACACGGCCGTGTTCATTATGGCCCAACTAACTATGCGCTTTTGCTGCAATAGAAGCCTCTTTCAGACAGCGATTTCAGCCAGAGTCAGTCAATTTCAAGCTGACCAACCATAGGCAGTGGCTGCAACAAAAGCAGGCAACGGGGGGGGGGGGGGGGGGGGGGAAGTCCTGTACAAGACCGAGACAAAGTCATGCCTTTGCGACATTCATTGTGACGCTGCCTCGGTGGCCAGGTACGCACCGTAGGGGGAATAATGGGAATAGCCGTGACAAAGTGGGACCATGAAGTGACCATGAGAATCACCGCACCAACACTTCCAGTTAAAAAAAAAAAAGACTGAAGGCACGAATGAATGACAAGGGTCAGGTGGATGGTGTTAGAAAACTCGATTGTGCATCAAAACAACTTGTGTTATTGTACAGTCGAACACGGATATATCGAACACGGGTATATCGAATAATTGTCTATATCGAACTCATAAATTATCCCCTTGAAAATTCTGTGTAAAAGTATAGGAATTCGTACGTTTATATCGAACCGTATTTTTCCCGACATTGGGTATATCGAACGCCGCGCGGGCTGGAAGGGGCTCTTCGGCGGTCGCTGCACCCCCGATTGAGGTTGAGGAGGATGTGGAGGAATGCGTGGGCATGGCGTAGACTGGCTCGCGGAACTAATTCCCCCTACCGGAACGAATTTGCGCTTGCCCAGTTGGGCCCCGCTACCGGCCGCCGTAGCGTTAGCGGACGGAGCCCGGTATGCTAAATCTCTCTAGGCACACAAGCCCGAACGCTCGGAAAATGTGACAGTGCGAGGTAGGGATGCCCCGAATGCGCACGTCCTTTTTTTTTTTTTTTTTTTTTTTTTTTTTTTTGCGGATGCGTTTGTTTCTTGGCTTGCCGAAAAAGAGTTTTTTTTTCTCCCTCTCTCTGGGTCTGTCTTCCCCCGATGTCGTCTCGGGAAAGGGAAGAGGGAACGAAGGCGCTGGCGGCCTCCTCCTTCTTTTGCATTTTGCTGCTGTTGCTGCTGTTTGGCGAGTTGTCCCGCACCTTTGGGAGATCACTGTTTCTCTCGGAGATGACCATCGCGAGCGCTTTGTTGGAGTCCGTTCAGAGAGCCTTGGAATTGTAATTGTTACCTTCAAAGTTATTGTGGTACGCGCGCTGTTCTTCTTTAGCGTGCGTGTTGTGCATGGTGTGCGAAGGAGCAGCGTACTGCTGGAACTTTCTAATTGTGCAGCCTCGAGAAGATCGCGACCAGCGTCTTTAATTTCATTTCCTGGACGAAGAAGCAGGCCAACATCAGCGATTTTTTTTTTCATGGAAATAAAGCGTCCTGTTGCATCATGAGTGCGGAATTAGTTGTCATTCTTGAATGCGACGATCAGTAAGTGATCGTCCGCCATAGGTTAGGTCTCAGAGCCCATATTTTTTTATATCGAATTTTTCATATTTCGAACTAATTCGCGATCCCCTTGGAGTTCGATATATCCGCGTTCAACTGTATATCATTAGTGTATATTATTTGCCTCCTGCCAATGAATGCTCATTTTCTTCCAATGTAGGAGGAAACGTACAGCACACATATATATATAGACACGTGCAGTGCGCAATGTCAGATATGCTAGCAGCAGGGCCGGATCCAGGTTTTTCTGAGAGGGGGGTCAGGTTCCATCAGTGATGATAATGATGATGATTAGGAGGAGGAGGAGGAGTCTTTTTTATTCACCAATATTTTGGAAAAGCAAAAATTAGAGCAATAGAAGAAATTTTCAACTAGACTTTTTCTACGACCCCAGGGGGTCATCGTCTTGGGGGTATATACTCAAAAATTAAGGGAGGGGTCAGAACATCCAGATTCCCCCTCTGGATCCGCCAATGGCTAGCAGCACATGGGGAGGTTTGTGAGCCTGGACGGTCACTTTCACATTTGTGGCAGCCAACTTTCATGGGTTTTTGAGAATGATTGGATGCCGTTCCTTAATAGATGAGGTTGTTCATTTTCGGGTAAACCCCAATTTTACCCGATTTTTACACCCCGAACAGGCTTCAGGAGAATCAGGTTAAACCTGATTTCGCCCCGAATGGACCTTTCCAAAGTCGCGATCTGCACAATTGTGGGCTGACGGTATGCCATTCTCAACCAGTACTTGCTGGTAGCAAGCTCCACAAATACAGCTTTCGAACTCAGAGTACTAGCAATACTACTCTGCCGCTTGCTACCCCAAACTGACAAAGGCTGCATTGACATTGTTGTACCCAGCTAATGGGGGGCTGTGATGTTGAGAGAACTTTTTCCCAGCTGAGATATGTTCAACGATCGGACAGGTCTAGAATGGAGGCTGACACGTTGCGCATGCAGGTGATATTGCGCGTAAACAAGAACGTGTAAAAAATTGATGACCGGCTTTTTGTGGATAAAATGTTTAAATTTCTTAGCAGCTATGAAATGTTCTTTACTGCCATCATTACTGATTCTTACTAAATTTCGAAGAGTAGTTACTAAAACCCTGATGTCCCACAGATTACCAGCTTCTAACAAACACTAATTTGAGCACGTTAGAGTTAAGAAGCTCGTGACACTTTCTAAAACAAACTGATTATATCACTTAGTGCACCTGAATATTTAATCCGAAAAATCCGAATTTAGGGATGGCATTAAAAAAAAAAACATTTCTCCCCGATTATCAGATCTTTGAAATATGGCACTCGATTTTGGTCCCCCCTTCCCCCATTTTTTAAAAATATAAATCCAGAAAACGAACAACCCTATTACTAAAGCATGAAACTTTACCGACAACTACAAACACACTCGGTCCTTACACCAGCCCTTGCCCGATACATGCCCCGAGGTGTACGAAATGGACATCTGCCGCCTATGTCAAGACCAGAGAGCTACACTGGCTCACATCTTATGGCAATGCAACAACGCAGCAACGGGAACAACGCTTCCTCAGGAAATAGAAGACGCCAAGTGCAGCGCTAACCTAGACACACAGCTCCAGGCGGTCAACACTATCATCGCAGCACTGGAGCTACAACGGCCGTCAAGTCAACGCCAAGAGGAGCCCACCAGGAGCAGCGCCCAGGGGACCACCGGGAGTGTGCGGGACCTGGATCGAGTCGTTCCTGGGATGTCCATGGACCGCTCTACTGAAGACTAGCCATCGGCCTGTATTGGCGCCTTAAAGGGACCCTGCAGCACTCTTCGTGCAGTGCAAGTAAACCTGCGCGACGTTTAGATTAGACTTCCAGGAACACCCGAGCCAAATATTACACGTGCACGTGAAGCGGTAAGCGCGCAAATCGCCATGAAAGACGCGGAAAAACCAACCGCTCTCTCTTCAATTCTCCTCATTATGCACCCCTGGCATGGCCTCTGCGACGTCAATCGGGCCATGGCTGTCCTATTGGCTGTCGCTGGTCAACTTCGCGGCTAAATTCTGGCATTTCCTGTGATGATCAGCCATCGGCGGCGCTGTGTATCAACCTCTTCTATGTCTGAACCTGTCCGCATGCTTTTGGTGTTTCTTTTGTTTTGAGTGCTCGCGGAGTTTGAGTGACGAACTAAATATTCCACTTTCAACGAGCCCATTCGACCACAAACGTCTATTGCTCCAAAAACGCCCTACCAGCCTGAGCGCTTGCTTGCGAGCAGCCAGCCATGCCTGCTCTTTTGTGGCACCACACCGGAAATAGACTCGTCCATGTTGCGGGGAAAAGGACGAAACTCCCCGGCCTGTGACATATCGAAGGCTGCCGAACAGAACGCCGCGCGCCACCCCCCTCTCCGGGAGAGAGCGCGCAGCTTTCGTCGCGTTGTCCGCGGTTGAGTTGAGAGGGAACATTTATGCGCGATTTTTCATCGCGCGTAGTTTCGGTGATAGAGAATGGATTTTCATAATTCTTGCGGGAGGAGATTGCTGGGACAATAGACTTTACCCCAGAATACATCCCGAGTAGTCGATGGTAAGTGCTGCAGGATCCCTTTAACAGGTTGCCTCCTCATGTGCTTTAACATGGGTGTTGAATAAAGTTTCACTTTTACTTACTTACTGATAACAGATGCTATAAAGACAGATTTTGATTTGTGGTGCCGAGGAGCAAAGAATGCGAAGTTGAGCAGAGCATGATTGATGAGAGAGAGAGATATAAAGATACATATATTTATATACGTACAGAGTTGTGCAGAGCATTGCACAGCTGTCAATCAAGAGCACTCACCCTCTGCATCTTTTTTTTAATCATCAGCATCCTGTTTTTCCCCAGGTTTAAGCACCTATGAGCGGAACCACTTCAATAAATTGAACTCTCGCTTCAAAAGGATTTTTACGAGCCACAATAAAAGGCTTACCCTGCAATGTTGTTACAGGGGTGACTCATCTCCAGCAGTGAATTATCACTGACAATTATCACCGACCTGAGAGTGCGGAACCCCACTAAAAGAAAAGCTATCTTATCACACACATTTTTCCCCCTCTTGACTGAGATTACAAGGGAGCAAAAAGCTTTGTATCAAGCATATGCCACATACAATAGATGCCTTTCACTGGACTACAAGGACTACAATGCACCTGGCAGTGCATTGATACCCCTACTGCGCACTGACCCCACATGGCTGAAGCAGTGAAACAACAAAAACAGCACCCCTTTGTGTTGATATTTCCAAATGGGGAGGGAAGGGGGGGTTTGTTTCGTGCAGTGAACTTGCACCTGGACAATGAAGCATTGTAGTGAAGGGCTTTGTGGATCACTTTAGATTCTGAGGAGGTATCCAACGGCAACCAAAATCTTACACCTGGACATTTTGTCTTTGCTTCCATCAGAAAATACAGCCATTTCAGTCAGGAATATACCCTCATGTCTTAAATGAAGACTAGGCTATTACTGGCAGCTACTACAAATAGCCTCAGTTATTTCGCACAAGTAAAAGCGAATGACTGCAAGGGTCGAAACGAGATGCTTGGATGATGAGCATAGCGGTCATATAGCCAAAACCCAATCCTCATCTGCATGCCTCAATGATGCCAGCATCAGGCTACGTACAAGGTGTGCGTGTGCGATTTAAAAAAAAGTAATGTTCGCATTTGTGTGCCAACCAAACTTCCTGTTATTGTTTTCACCTGCTTTGTGTCAACTGGTTCAGATGGGTACCAGTATGAAATGGCCCCAGTCAGGCGAGATGTGCGAGCTCTAATGCTTTACCACTATACTAACATTATAAAGCTCTTGGTTTGAAATTTTCTGTGATTGGGCCTTGTTTTCAATAAAGTACTCGTGCCTCATTTCATTAAACAAAATGCAAGTATACACGCTTCAAGATTCAACCCTGCAGATGAAACTACATTACACCATGACAGAAGCACGACCTTCTAGACGTCACTTCCCTACGCTAAAAAGAACAAGCAAAAATGACGCGCGAAGAGTCCCGCAGCCACAGACGACAGACAAGGCTTATGCCACACAGAAAAAAAAAGTTCGAAGGTGAGAAGAACAAGAGCAAAAACGCCGTCTGCAACCCAGACACGTCATCCGAGGCCATGAGCGAGTGACAGGCTCACTGCTGCAAACTGAGCTGGGCACGATTCCGGACAGAAGGGACAAAAGCGAGAAGAGAGGGCAAGGTCGCAGCTTCAAACAAAGGCTGTGGTAGGTTTTCTTTTTTTTTTTTTTTTTTTGTATCTTTCGAGATGCTTTTTCAATGCCACATAAGACCTCCCAATGGAACAACGCAAGGCTCCAAAGAGGTGAGAGTCTCTGAACTTCTTTCTGCTTGGGCAAAGAGTGAGTATTTGTTTCATTTCATGTATTCAACCTCAAGGGCCCAAAAGCACCACATAAGGGGAAGCTTATATCAAAGTTCCACAGCTTTATAAGCTCAATGTTGACTATTACCCTCATCCCCGTAGCAAAAAATTTCAGGCCTTATCCACGTGCTGTGCCACCCGTGATTAAATAAAAAAAAAATAGCTGCCATGAGGGCGAGAGAGAGAGAGAGAGAGAGAGAGAGAGAGAGAGAGAGAGAGAGAGAGAGAGAGAGAGAGAGAGAGAGAGAGAGAGAGAGAGAACGAAAAGAAATAAACAAGAAGCCATACCACAAGACCAAGCAGTAGCTTACCAAAAGGAGGTAAACAACACATAGAAGGCAGAATAAGAAAAAAAAAGAGTTAGAAAAATTGAATATTAAAAATTAAAAACAAAACAAACAGAAAAGGAGGCAGGTCGTTGTAGCCTTTTGAGTAACCCAGCTATGGAGTGTTGGAAGGATTACCTTTAGATATGGTTTGCAAACAAAATTTGTACTTCTAGTGCAAGAGGTAAGTCTATGTACTGTCAGGAGCAAAAGCCTGGATTCCATGTCAACGGCAGCAGAAAGGCAGCGGACCGCCGCCACATGAATGTGGGGCTGTTTTTAACTGTACCACTGCCTACCTAAACATCCCAACTGTACAAATGCTCACTTTCTTGCCCAATCCGATACGAACATCGTCTGCAGAAAGTACTGGACGTGGAATTCAAAGTTTTGTGCTTGACTGTACGTTGTACGTGTTCATTCTTCACTGCACAATTACCTCACGGAATAGATGCTCAGACGACAGATTCCACAGCTGCACTGCGTAAAGGGCGCACCAATACCGTCGGCACAGATGTAGAAACGGGGACATAACCACACATGAAGTGTCCCAAATATTTGATACCCAGTCCAGCACGTTTCTAACCCTTAAGAAAAAGAATGAGAAGGAAGGAGCAGGCAGAGGCATTTGTAGGGCGGACGATGTAGGAATAGCACACCTGGACGTTGCTCTCCATGATGACGATCTCCCCCGTGTAGGCAAACTCGACCAGCTGCTGCAGAGCCGAGAAGGCAATGTCATGGAGCACCACCTCGGCCTGGGCCTTCTCACACATGTCGCCTGGGCAGTGGCAAGAAGGAGGATCAACTGCAACACTCCAGGAGAAAGTGCAACGGATCAAGGGCAGTGGGCACAGTTGCACTACCACCTGGCAATCTATAACGGTGCCGACCAAACAAAGCACACCTATGGGCTACCACATTAGAAAGCACGTTAGCTCAGATGTTGGTAGCACAGACGAGCATGAATAGCCCACTGCCTGGAGGGCAAAACACTAAACAGGCTTCTTTCTTTTCAACTTGAAGCTAAAAGAATGGGTCACCCAAGGACGATAGATTTCCTAGCCTCATGGACTGCTCAGGGCGCAAGAAACACGACACCTGCGAGGTGAATGCTAAGCTTTGTGATCAACAACCATTGATGCAGCACATTTCATGGTGAATGCATAAAATAATGTTAAAAAAAGACAGGGGAAGTGCTAAAAGTGGCATGAAGAAAAAAAAGCTACACAATAACTACACAGATGTGTGTATAGTTCCCATGGCTAAAAATATTTTAAACAAAAAAGTGGCATGACAAGCATTAAAAAAATCTGCAAAAGAAGAACAAATCATAAATCAAATGGGAGCCATATATTTTAACGACGATACATATACAGTCATAAGCAGAGCTTAGAACCAAAAATAGAGCAGACTGCAGTGTACTAAAGCGACACAAAAAGCTCACAGAAGGTGTACAGGAAACGGGAAGTACAACAGCGAAAACATATTTGGAAAAGAAGGCAACGAACTTTGCATTGAACACACAGTGCACATACAGAGCACAGCGAGAAGAGCAAAACCGCAAGAAAGCAATGCAGACCACCTGAAGCCTGATTCAGTCCCCCCCTCCCCCCCCTTTGCATATATCTTCATTAATTTCCTTCAGCATTTTTTTTTGCCCACAGCTAACAACACACTTTGGAGGCAACACAAAGTACTGCCTGGTGCGAAAGGTCTACTTCACATGCATGCCGCTGTGCTTGACCCTCAAAGCAAATAAAAAACACTTAAATGAGATACGGATTGTAGGCGGGCCACTTGGTACACATTTCTGAGATTAACAGCGCGAAAGAACGGGACAACAAAGGAGTAGACTTTGGTAGAAAAAAAAAACAATAAAAGAAAACTGGAACTGAAATTTGTAGTCTTTCCGTGTGGCAACACCTGCCCCATACAACACGCTCTTTCCTTGGAAAAGCGGTGGTCGACCGGGGATGTAAACAAGACGAAAACTTTCACGGAATACCGTAAAACAACAAAAACACACACACAAAAAAAAAAAAACGACCGAGACTTCGAATGTCCGAGCCTAAAAACGCCCAAGTGAAGGTGGGGAATCAAGCGGAAAGGAACAAGAGGACCCGAAAAAGGCGCGAACGAAATGAAAAGTAGCAGGAAGCGCTGTGTTTGTATACTCCTCTCATGTGCAACAGCGCTGTGTTTGTATACTCCTCTGTTGTCCCGTTCTTTCACGCTGTTAATCTCTGATAAATGAGATAGTTTGCCTCAGTTTTAACAAAACTGGCCAAGTGTAAAAACAAAAAAAAAGCAATGCTTTCCGAAACCTTGATGCAATAAAAATTGGCGCAGCTTGCACTAGTGGTGCAAGGCTGGAGAAACAGCAGAGCTTGCGGTCCCTCTCTCTTTAATGGAGACCCAGCTGTTGCACCTCACGACTGGAATTCACTGCCTTCCAACTGCGTGCATGCTCCGACGTCTTCTAGTTTTGACCTCTGTGTTAAGAACCTGATGTAACCCTCTCCTGCTAGGATGGTGAAAAACCGTTCGCAGTATTTCCTTAAATAAATAAATAAATAAATTTTAAAACTTGCTGCTGAAAGCTCTCTATGACTGGCAGGCCCGGATCGTTACTGCATTAGCATGCGCTAGAACTTACGGCCAAGTCCAAAGCCAACACTCGCACAACAAACCCGAAGAAAATGCTGCGTGCCCAAAATACGATGATAGCTCAATTTCATAACGCCGGTTTCATAACGCAAGGGACCCAGGTTCAATTCCGACCACGGGAGGCATTTTTTTTTTGTTTCCGATTGGCTACACGTGCTATCGTTCCCTGCCACTGTTAACCCCGTACCCATACGGCCTTTGGGGTGGGCCAATGGTTAGGCTGCCAGTTGCACAACATAAAGGTCCCGGGTTCGATTCTCGGGACCTCACGAACCACATTTTTTTCTTGAGGCTTTGACGTCTCTCGGTGTGATGAATGGACAAACCTCGGATTAAACAGCTCTGCTGTTAAATTTTTTTATCCGAACCTCATAATCATGATACTGCATCCCACATTCTACTAGTCCATTGACAAGCATCACGGCCTTTGTAAAACTATACTGTATTAGGCAGTGCCTAGTAGCTAGTTGGGCTGCCTGGCATGACTAACCCAACGCCTGGTCCAACACTAGCCGAAGACTGGCTCAGCTAGCTCAACTGGCCCGAGACTACAGACCAACCCCCCCCTCCCCACCCCCGATTACTGGCCCAAGACTAGCCCAAATGGCCAAAGGCCTGGCTCAAATAGCTCAACTAGCTAGTACCTGGACACCTGGCTCAACTAGCCCAACTGGCCCAGCACTAGCCCAATACCTGGCTTAACTGGCCCAGCACTGGCCCAACACTAGCTTAACTGGCCCAACCCTACTGGTACCCAACCCCCCAAAGCTCCAGCAGCACTCAACTGTTGAACATGGCGTGGAAATAGGGGCTGGAGGCAGCCAGCACCAGGCGGTGGGCCAGCAGGCTCTGCCCGCCCGCCACCAGGCGGACGTCGCAAAGCTGGCCCTTCAGCTGCATGCAGTGCATGGCCTGGAAGGCCTCCCTCAGGTGCGCCTCATGCACGTGCCGCCGTTCGTAGCTGTCCCCGCTGCCCACCACGCTGAGCAGGCTGCTGCTGCCGACGCCACTGCTGCACTCGCTTCCGGCGTCCCCCAGGGACCTGCACTGGCACCCACCACATTCAAAGGCGTCTACAAGGCCACGGGCTCTCTTCCGTTTCGACACCACCAAACACAGACATTAGGGCGGGAAATTCAAAGTTTGGAACATCCAAAACGTACACAATTTGCACTCAGAAGAAAACTGACGCATTTGGTGAGGGGTATTAATGCTAAGTGGATATTGGCAACCAAGATGTTCACCACTGACCTGCGCTAAGTGAGGAGTGACAGTTTGCTCACAAGTTGATCGACTGATACTCCCAAAGAAGGATAGCTTACTTTACAAACAAACTGGTAACAAATTAGTGCAAGTTAGAAGTGCAACAACGACTATGTCACGTGGTGTGCATGGGCTGAAGGAACTTAAGAACTTCATACAATTTGGCAAGGAAAAATTGGACGGTGCTACTCCCCCACTGCCAGCCTTCTGTCCATGTGCGCTATGCCATCTCAACCTCATATGAGACTGCAGCAAGCTGGACGAAGAAAGGAGGAAACACAAACCATGTCATGTATTGCATACAGAGACTGGATCAAGCCACAACAAAATAAAAAGGAGATGACAATGTCCCTCTGGCCTTTTGCAAAACACTCGAACCTTTCTCAGTTGACTTGAGATTGTCCACATGCTGAGTAGAAAAAGACAGAAGTGACCGTATACCGCCAGCCAACAGGCTTTTTTTTTTCTTTCTTCCCCTTCCTCTTCTCCAACATGAGGTGTTCGACATCTCCTATTTTAAAAATTTCGTTCATTCATTTACACTTGAAAAGGAGCAATAACCACCTCACACCCTATAAAAATGTGAGGAGCTTCTGAAGGTGTGAACTGAAGCTATACTGCCATGAGGCATGCCACAGTAAGGAGTCCACTATTAATTTACACCACCTGGAGTTCTCTAAGAGCACCGAACATTGCACTCTAGGGAATTTCCTAGTGCCGTACAAAAATGGCTGTAGCAGCCAATAACAAATGAGCTGTAAGTTTTGACAAGTGCAGTACTAAAGCCCAGTTGAAGCAAATAAAATCCTATCCACTCCAATCGCAGTTCTAAAATCTACTGGGGCTGTTGTTTTATAGGACACCCAACGTTTTTTGCGGGGGGGGGGGCGGTCATTGTGAGATGAAGCAAGGGGAAACAATGCATACATTACACTTATGCAACAACAGCGTTCAGTTAAGCCTACTGGTTGAAATCTAAAGAAGTACTGATGCTGCACCTTGGCTGCAAGGTGTATCGTAAGGGTGTGTCATGAGGGCATGTTACAGAAGGCACGTTATAGACAGCTATAGATGAATTTATACAATTAACGTGCACAAGAATCTTTAGCAAATGGACTTTTTTTGTAATTCATCCCTTTCATCAGTAATACAACTACCGTGGCTGCCAATCGAAACCACAACCTTGTGTGCAGATTACTCGCAAGATTGGTTAGTATGTATCAAAAATACAAAACAAACAGCTTAAAATAAATTCAAAATTATTTTGTGAGCAACTCAGAGTCAACATGATACGCACCGTAAATAAAAAAGAAAAAGCTGGCTCAGAATCGACAAGATGCCCCAAAGTGGAGAAACAAGTTCCAGCAGAACTGCACTAACGTGCATGTGCTTCCCGACACTTCGTTTTCCTCTAAAGCCAATTCACCGAGTGAACAAGTTACAAAGAAAATGCCACCCCATGACGTGTTGTGGAATGACAGGCACTGTCACCTCGTCACAGCGGCTTACAAGGTCACAGAAAGGCAGAGAGAAAAAGAGAAAGACAAAATGATTTGCTCACAGAACTTGCGTCCATGCACTAGGGCTACAAATGGCCTAAAAATGTGTTTCTGATCTTCCCCACAAGGGGAAAAAAAAAGAGGACAAACAGGAAATAGGACTGATGACGACTCCCAACTGATTTCATTGAGCAGGGAACTAAATTTGTATACGAGTCAGCAAATTGCAATTACATACAAGGTTTGGACAAAATGTAGAGGTAGCCTAGGCTACAACAAATGGGAATGTTTGACCAACCTGTGGAAGCAGACCAAATGTACTTGGCTGAGATAAGGTTCACGCTTATCAAGCTAGACTAGTGCTGCATCTGTGCAACCATGCAGACAAAAGCAATAATAGCCATTCACTGATCTCTGTGTGTGTGTGTGTGTGTATATATATATATATATATATATATATATATATATATATATATATATATATATATATATATATATATATATATATATATACTTTTCACCACTTTCTTTCTGTTTTCCAGATTTCAGCACACGCTAAACATCCCCAGGCGGTCAAAATTAATCCGGAGCCCCGCACCTCATCGTCTGCATTGCGTTGGCGTGTTAAACCCTACACTCAATCATCTTTCTGTCTTTCAAAAAATCTGCATTTGTTTCAACTATAATAAATGACCTATTGCATTTTCCCCTTTGATTTCCTTGGCATTTTTGACACGCCATCCCTCATTCTGTCTTAATTCAAAGAGCCCCTCATTTTCCATTCTTATTTGCTACACGCACGCACGCACACACACATTTTGTTCCGTGCTGAATCACAAAAGTTGGAAGTCAGCCCTTGCCTGCGGTCATTTCTATTTGTCCCTGTTTTTTTTTTCCCCAGTGTATAAATTAAGTGGATGAGCAACTACCCAGTATCTTCTCATATCTTGCCCCAGTGTTGCGTGTGATTTGTAGCAATTATAGGGTCCCACACAGCTGCCACAAAAAGCCCCCCCAGGCTGGTGTCCTTGGTAAAAATAATGGGAGAGCCGCCTAATTGTTCTGCCCACCAGGAAATGCCTCTTTTCACTGCCTCGCCCCTTGCCTCATCCATTCTTCAGTCTCTTTTTTTTCCCAAATCTGGCATCGCACACGCCCCGTGCGACGGGCAAGGTTGTGCAAGAGGTGCTATACGGCAGGAAGCGGCATTCACAGTCGGAACGGGCATGTCACTCCTCCCGAATGCCAGTGTCGTCGCACAGCTCACAATGGGGCGATTCATTTCAGCTCACCCGCCGCCAGCATGCGCGTCTGTGACAGTTGCACAGTGTGCACATGGCGGGCGATACTGGACAGCCACGCCGCCATGGAAATTGAGCTATTCCTCGAATAACCTCCATTCGAGCAAACACTTTACTTGGGCAGGGGGCTTCTTGAGCTGTTGACAACAATGTCGTCGCTGGTGCGTGAAAATTATTCAACGAATTTACAAAAACTTGAAATCTTGTAGGTGGTACAAGATGTCGAAGTTCCGCACTCCTAAGATGAAATTTACCGTATTTGTTCAATTATAAGGAGAAGGTGCAGTTAGGAGAGTAAAAAAATCACATTATTTATTTATTTATTCAAGTTACCCTCATGGCCCCCGGGGCCATGTGCGTGTATATATATATATATATATATATATATATATATATATATATATATATATATATATATATATATATATATATATGCAGGAAAATATTTCTTGGACACCGGCAAGTCGTAGCAAAAAAAGAAAGACACACGTCGAAAAAAGAAAAGGTTTAACGTTTCGGCCGAGGGACCGGCCTTCGTCAGATGAATCACCTGACGAAGGCCGGTCCCTCGGCCGAAACGTTAAACCTTTTCTTTTTTCGACGTGTGTCTTTCTTTTTTTGCTATATATATATATATATATATATATATATATATATATATATGTGTGTGTGTGTGTGTGTGTGTGTGTGTGTGTGTGTGTGTGTGTGTGTGTGTGTGTGTGTGTGTGTGTGTGTGTGTGCACGTATATTACGGCTAGGCGTCGGTTAAAAATTTTAACCCGCGGCATGCTTTAATCGGCTAATTAATCGATTAATCGGATGCATTGTTTTAAGACGAAAAATAATAAAAAGTAATATTTTAAGTACAATCATAACAGTACAATAATGCAAAAATAATACCAACATGCTTCTCAACCTGTTCACAGACATTCCAGATGAGATAAGGAGGTCATCATCACGGCGCTGATGCGGGCAAAACGCGCATCACTTCGTTCGTCCTTCACACTTTTTTTTAGAATCAGGTTCATCAGACCTCACTGTGATTGCAGGCTGCCCCGATTAATAGTGGTTTACTTAAGCCAGAGTTACTTTATACAACGGCAAAATGGCGTACGTGACTGCTTGTCGTTTTTTGTACCGTGTATATCTGTATTAAGCGTAGCCATTTTCCCGCATGTCTTGGCTATGAGCTTGCGATTTTAATCATGCTTGCATTATTTTCTTTTGTGACGTAAGGCAGGTTATTTGAACACGATTACGATCCTCGACACACTTGCCCACAATTCCAACATGACACAATTGTTCCATTTTCGTCACACAGTTTAAACCGATTTACCGGTTAAAAGAATTGGTCGCGAATAAAGTGTTAATCGATTAATCGGAAGGTTAATTGATCAATCACCCCCCCGATATACATACATATATTGCATCTTATTCTAAAAGACAAAAGATATATATATATATATATATATATATATATATATATATATATATATATATATATATATATACACTGAGCTTCAAATATAAGGTGGGCTAGACTACGGATTTTTGAAAAAAACCTCGCTTTATATTCGGATAGGTATGGTAATGAAATGCTTAGAAACAGCGAAGTGAGCATTTCATGGTGCTTCTTGAAGTGACCAAAACGAGAAGAATTTGGTGCGGTCTGTTAGATGAGCATCTTCACTTTGATTGATCACACCGTATGCCTGAAACTGCTCTTAGCAGCCTTCCCCACCCGCCCACTTTTATGGATCAGTCATGTTACTGTGCAGAAAAGCAACCAGTAAAGGCAGGCGTGCAAGTGTGTCTTTCTTAAATTAGCGCTGCGCATACTTTTTAAAATTAACAGCTGAATAACCGAAGCTCAAGTTCTATCAACACAGAAATTATTAGTTTCATGTGCATCTGCGCAACTGTGTAGGCGTGAAAAAAAAAAGACAAACTTACAAAACAATTGCAGTGGTATCTTTTTGCCCAGCCACAACCACAAATCTGTCCCCTTGAACTTAGCAATTTTGAATCATTAGCATATGACGGTTAGTGCCGACCACTACAAAACTTTTACAACTGCTACTTCAATTACAGTCGCAACCCCCACAAAACCCGAACAGCACATTGGCTCTCTTAATTGCTCGTATACATTCGATATGGGATACGATATCCCCCAATACATCAAAAGCTTTGATAAGACTATCGTGTCTGAAACAAATATAGCAAAACATCTCCCCTGGCCTATAGCTGAGCTTAATGCAAAGTTACAGACCTGTTGCATCCAGCCAGCCAATATGTCTGTGCGTATGTGTGCCTTTTCTTACTCGCCAAAATTTACACTTGACCTGCAGGGCAAGAACATGGTTGGAGTCACATAGTGTGTAAAAGTGTAATATCTTGGCACTGCTGCTAACACTATATATGTATCAAATAGGGTGGTGGTGATGTTATCCCAGGCTCACCTGCGCGCCTATATTTACAAATTGCTTCCAACACATTTAAAGGGCCCTGAAACAGGTTTTGAAAATGGTGACAGACTGCATACTATGTGGTTGTGAATATTTCAGCTACGTGACATGTGTCTCCACACAATGCAGAGCCCACACGTGATGGGGTAGACTATGGTCTGTAAAGAACCCGGTGTGTAAGGTCCCTGAAGCTGGTCTCCTGTGTTTGACGCTTGCCACAACTTCTCAGAACTAGGGTTCCAAGTCCTCCAACATTCACGTACAAAATTGCAGCAAAGCAAGCAATTTTTAATGCGGTAGCATTGATAGGCTCATATCTGCAATTCCAGTGTGCTTATCAGCCGTTCCCTGAATAAATAAGAAAATTTTAAAAATCTTTAGGAACAAGAATTGAACCCAAGATGTTCAATTACAGGCAATTGAGTGATTTAACCACTACTCCGCACCGCTACCACGTGAAGCACAGTGTTTGAAGCACTTAAGTGTGAATAAAAGGGTGACGAAAGGAGAGAAAACATGACAGGAGCATGTGCCCTCAATGCTCCATTGCGTGTGCCTCAGAAACAGCTAGGGTCAACCTGAAGTATAAAAATGTGATGCCGTGCACTTTGCTGGGCGCTGCCTTGCAGGTGGTTCACTAGATGGAGCAAGCTGGACTAAGGTGCGTATTTTGAACCTGAGGAATGCAAACGCATCGCATGGCGCCACTGTCGCTTTCTAGGAAGAAGGCCATGCAAATACAAATGAGAAATACAATTACAACTCTAACCAATCGTGGGGCTTTGTGAGCAACCAACTGCGCTGAAAGGCTATAAGACACCACTGCAGTGTGGCCCCAGTTACCCCTGCAGAAGGCGCCGAGCTGGCTCTGAAACATCGGGTCTCCATACTCTGTACGATTGGTTGAAGTTGCAATTATATTTCTCAAAGGCCATCTGGCCTGTGCAATTGTGAAGGAAGGAGATTGCCACATTGTGTCGAATGCTCAATTCTCGGCATGTGTAGTACTTGTTCTGCTGCCTTGGCAAGCATGCTTGTTAGGAGGAGTGGTCGCTAAACCGCTTGCACTATCTTGACACTTCGCTCTGACCTGCCCGTGGTGCTAAAGCCAAGGGCAGGTTTTTCCCAAGCGGCAAGAATCAGCAAGAAATAATGCTGTGGATTGTGTGACGCCAACCTTGATATACGTGTGTAATGCTAAGGGCCTTATTGCTGTGTGTGATTCCTCACCACTACTAAGCTATCATCATTGTACGATACGCATTTTCTTGGTGGGTGTGCGTGTTTTGTGTTAGTGTGAATATCCGTCTTTTGGCTGACTGACTCCCAGGCACAGTATTGCATGCCATGCCAGAAAAAACTCTGTTCCCACAAAAGAAGAAACTGAAAGTATAGTTTACAGTGGTAGTACAATTGCACCATCCACACAACAAGCGCATGGTGCACAGAGCTTGAATTGAAGACTGTATGCTTACATCTGGCCCACAGTTTTCTCCGGGCCCTCTTGTAAGTGTCGCATTTTATCAAACAGCCTCATACACAATGCACGGCAAGCAGGTGTTGTTTACATAGAATATGTGTTTTCATGCCAGCACATATGACCTGCTGGTAGAGAAAGTCGATTTCCACTTCGATTTGCATCGCGGTAAGATGACCGACAGAGTGCTCGATTGCTCACTTGCAACTAACGCGCTCCACAAATAAAAGCTCACAGTCTCGTCACTTCAAACATGTACAAATAAACTGAGCACATTAAATATTTCGCCATGCACAACATAAACACAAACAAATACAGTCGTCCACCATCTTAGCTGGAACAACGCCGTACCCACACATCGTCTCCTCCAGCTGCCTTCGCGTGAAGTAATTTAGTCACAACTTCCACATATCTCTGAAGTTTAAAGGGGGCACTTAAGCGTTCCACATTCGTTTGAACAGTTCTACAGGAGCTATTTTTCAGATACTATTCAACGCTGAAGTCGAACTTGACGTTCCAGCTGAGTGTGTGGACGACCGTACTGACTTTGGAACGATGCAGGAAAAAGTGGCCGTGTTGAAGGAAGGTATACGAAATGACAGAAGTCAGGGCACCAGCACACGCACCTGGGTCCTTCCTCGGAGTCCTTCAGGCTGCCGCCTCGGCCCCTGCCCAGCTGGGATCCCCGCAGCATCCTCTCGTCGCCGTCGGGCCCGCCGGGCGGCGTCAGGCGCATTCCTAGCCGGAGACCAAGGTGCCAAAGGGTGCCCGCTAAGGCCATCGCCGTCACCACCGCCGCTGCTGTGCTTCACGCGCGGCGCAGCACTAGCCCGGCTGTTATCTGATAAAGGAGCGCTGATCCAATATCGAACTCCGCGCGCAGAGGCATATCCGCGTGTTTACAACGGCTTTTATCTCTCGCATGCACAACCTGGGGGGCTGCAACGGGCGGCTTGAAGCGCCGAGTCAAACGCGATCGGGAAGGACACCCACCAACCCTGGGGGTTTTCCAGCTGAGAGTCTCCGACGGCTTCCGGCTACCCGGAAGAAGCTTCCGCTGCAATTAAAAAAGCCCCCGCTGTTCGAATGCACAATTAAACGTTGAGGACTGATATACTACTAGGTCTATTCACGGCTCCGGCAGTGCGATGCTTTCAATGCACGCGCAAACGCGCACGCAACGCTCCGCCCCGCAGCATCTCTACGAAACGGAGCTCCGCAAGCACTTGCGCTCCCCACCATCACCACCGGGCTCGCCCGCTCTCCTTTTTTCTTCTTTGCTTCGTGCCCGCATCAGGGAGTTCCGCCCTCATCCCCAGCGAGCACGCGGCCGCGACCCGCGCTGCGCGGTCATCGCGGGGGGCCCCAGCGGTTCAATGAACCCACGCCGCGCACAAAGGATGGATCGCGATAAGCGAGCCTGAAATATAAACGAAACGAGCGCGGAGCTCGGACCGCGTCGGACGAAGAGGGAATCGAAAGACGGGCTCACCACCAGCAGTGCCGTCGGTACCACAGCGCGGGTCGCCACGGCACCGGCTGACCAGCGGAGTGCCGCCGCGTCGGGGCGTCGCCCTGGGGCGGAAGCGAAGCGCCGGGCTGCGCCGCGAGTTGAACGTCCCACGGCGCTGGCAGCACCTGTTCGTCGCCGGCCAAGAACGGCCCCCTCGTCCGGCGGACACCGCCCAGCGGATCGATCGCCCGGAGCGCTGCTGCCGCCGCGGCCCTCGCTGCCTGCGTTGTGCACGCGAACGTCGACGAAAGTGCTGTCAGCCGCTGCTTCGTGGCGAGGAATGCCCCTCCTCCGCCGACGTCGCTGCAGCAGCCTGTCGCGTAGCAGGTTCATTGCACCGTGAACGAACCGGAGCCCTACACCTGACACCGCGCTGCCGCCGCACGCCAACTCAAGCGGCACGGCGATCGACGCAGCCCGCATCCGGCGTGCTACCGCCGATCGCGCAGCACTTGGATCCCCGCCGGGGGAGAACTCCGTTTATTACCGCGACCGTACTTTCGCCACGCTTCGTTCGTCTCGATCAAGGTGATCGAGCCCGAGCCCGGCAATGTATGCGAGGTCGCCTCTCTCTCGGCGGCGCTTGATTTGTTTTCGTTTCGTATTGTGTTAGCTGCTTGCCTACCAACACATGCGCGCAGCGGTTCCTCTAATTCGTTGCGCCGTGCAAGAGGCGATGCCCCGCCAAACGAATAAACAAGGAGCGTGAAAAAAAAAAGAAAAAGGTGTATCCTTCCCCAGGTGTTCCTCTGGGCAGCACATCAAGGCCCATCGCAACGTTTTAGGAAGGCAACTGTTGTTCCCTCGTCGTTCGGACCATGTCTTTTTAACAGAGAGCAAGGTCCGTTGTTCAGAAGGGGTAGGGCTAGAGCCACACTCGGGTAAGCTTAGCTGGCAAAGAAAATATGGACTGACGGGGGATTCGAACCTGCGACCTCCGCTTTCGCAGTCGAGCACGGAACCACTCAGCAAATCCTCCAGCACTTCACACGCTGCTACATAGACAGGCGATGGCACGACTACGTGACAGCGTGACAGGTTGGTTGGTTGGTTGGTTGGTTGCCTCCCACCATGGCACATACCCACGCGGGGGATTGGCCAAGAAGTTTTGTGCCTAATGAGGATGTGACCTATATTATTTTAGATCCCAAAATTTAGAAAATAAAATACCCAACCGAATTTTTAAATATGTATAATCCAAAACAGTCAGACCTAAAATAAGACCGCACTTTACCAGCTTCAAGGGTGCATACCCACTGAGGGGGATTGTCCTGGGCTTCCCTGTTCCAGGACTTGTGAATGGTCTGTGAAACCACAGAGGAAAAAAAAGTTAAAGGCAGGGCTCTGGTTAAACGTGCGTACCACAGAGAAAGACTTACATACTCTTGGACAACGTTTAACGTTGTTCTTGAATTAGAAAACAATGACACGTAGAACAAAAACATATTCACTCCGTAGCGGAGGGGGGGCAGATAAATTAGTAGGTCCATGGATAACGCTTACCTCTCTGAACATTGCCATAGCGGTAACGCTAAACCGAAACTAAGCTGATGCGTTTACATATCTACAAAAAAAAAATGGTATGCAAACTTTCACACTCCAGGTGTATGCAAGCGTATAAAGTCAAACGCAATATTGGATTTTTGCCCCTCCACGCTTTAATTTTCTAAACACCTGTTTCTTCTTTTTTTTTTAAGCCGCTAGAGGACGCGTTACAACAAACAAATTCACCATAAAGTCACTCATACCATGATACTAATCCAGTGGGAACAGCTTGTGCTTTTCCGCATGGTTTCGATGTACGGGCAGTGTGATTTCTTGCGTGCACGATAGCTTACATTTCGCATGCGATCAAACGGCGTAAAGTAGGAGAATTCACGCAAGATGAGTTGTTTGAACAAATGTCTTGGGCTCTGTAGGTTATTGGTTAACAAGGCCGCAGTAAGATCGTCGCTTACGGCAAGCTTAAACAGGTGATGTGTTCTTCACTTCAAAGCATGCACGACTATGCTGTGGTTCCGTTACAAATCGTCCCATTCCAATCTCTATGGGTTGAAATACTGACCACGCTTTTTTTCCCCTCACCGGATAGGAACTGGCAGGTTACGTGTTCTCCAGCCTTCCACACGTCATGCGTCCGGCCAGGTCTGATGGAGTTTTTCGAGCCGAAAGGCAACTGGGGCGCTGAAGAAGTTCGTGCGGGTCTGTCTCCCTGCGTTGCTGCTTATTGACCGTGATTTGGAAAAAAAGAAAAAAAAAACATGTGCATGTCAGTCCTTTTGCATGCTGATTCGCGCCGGTACACGGTAAAAGCCGGCATTACGCTGCATTGGACTAGCGAGGGCGACCTGAAAAAATGCAGAGCTAACCATCATACAGCATGGTTTCCGCTTGTTGAGTAGCAGTAGTTGGCTCTTTCGTGAAAGAAAACAAGAAAGAAGTTATAGAGGTAATTTCTGTGAGTTGCGCGTGCAATAACATCGTGCCTGAGCGTAAGCAGAACATTAAAAGATAGACAAATACTGTGATGTTTAGTTTACAGTTAAGAAAGTGATGTTTAGTTTACAGATAAGAAATAAATACAGAACGAAGAAAAACCTTCTGTGGCGCGTGCAATAACATCGTGCCTGAGCGTAAACAGAACATTAAAAGATAGACAAATACTGTGATGTTTAGTTTACAGTTAAGAAATAAGTACAGAACGAAGAATAAAAACATGCAAGAGATTCAGGCTGTCGCAGACAGCGTACACGTGAAAAAATATAAGCAAAAGCAGCATCACTTTGTTCTGAGCTTAAATCGCCCCTACTCTAAGCCAACTCTACTAACCAGCCATAGGGTGAAGCTTGCATGGCACGTCTGAGCATAGTTGTCGAAGGGGGCAATTGGACTGAGAAGACTGACCCCTTAACTTTTTTTATGACGAACTCCCAAGCTTCGAGCAATTTCTTGGAATTATCTGGAAAGACACGGACTGGTGGGAATGATGTACACCCGCGTCACATAAAAAGAGGGTTGTGTTTATGAACGGGTAGTCAAATGATGTACGTTGCCTGGTTTGTTGTGCACAGGAAACACAAAATTATGGACTGAACTGAAAACATAACACCCAATTTTGCGCATTCATAACTATACCTTGTATGTATTGCTTGTATGTAAGTATGCACGTGTGTACAAATTGCCCATATATAACTCCCCTGTTTCAGATAATATATAACTCCCCTGTATTTCGCATATATAACTTTGTTTCAGATACTTGCCACTGTACCAGACATTCGTTTTTGCGGGAAATTTCAATCGTGGTTTGCCGTTTGCCGGCTTACACTTATCTTTCGCTTTTCGCCAATACCCAACGTTGACTCCCAGTAGTGGAGGTCATTTTTCTAAGGGAGGTGAAACACAGTGACACATTGGAAACACCCCCTTGGCCTGCAATAATGCTCGGTCCTTTACTGTGATGTGGCCTGTAGCCAACTTCGGTGTGTAAAACCCAGTTTAAATGCCGCTTAATTCCACGGTCTAACTTTTGTTTTTGCGCGACTTGCAGGAAAACCTTGGAGCAAGGATGAGCTTCGCATCAAAAGCAACTCAGACCTGCACAAGCTCTGGTAAGGGGCATTGCGACCGTCCGACAAACAGTGGTTGAAAGTTCTGCTTTGGAAGCCCTAGTGCAATCAGTGTTGGCACCAAATTTGGTTGTGGCTTGATGCGAGCATTTTTACCATGTTTCTAAAGGCTGCTCTTTTGGGATAGTGCGATGGCTGTTGTTTGCAAATTTACGATGCCAGTTTTTCTTGCATAACAGGATTTCTGGTTTGGGAAAACGGAAACTTTGAGCGTTGTTTTCTTTTGGGAGCCTTGACAGAAACTGTAGTGCTCACAAGGGCTACAGTGCTGTGGCATTGCCTTTTGTAGACAGGTTCTTTGTGAAAGTTTGGCCAGCCTCTGGAACCGAAACTCCTTGCTAGTTTCGGTCGAACGAAAGCTGGAAAATTGCACAGAAAGTTGGCCAGAGCAACCTAGTTGGGTGGGTGTCGTGTTTAGTTGTAACAGACTTCAAATTTAACATGAGTTGCGTACTTGGATTGGGGACAGGGAGAGCGGAAAAAGACAAACCATACATTGGTGCACGACATACGGTGACGTGTGCTAAATTTTAATTCTAGACTACACCAACTGGCACCCTAAACAAGACTTTGTCAACTTAGTTGTACAATTGCCGTTTCCGATTATGCGTCAATGCTGTGATTACTTAGAAGGCCTCTCTCAGAATGTGCGACTTATTTAAAGGCCCTATAAAGACAGAATCAAAGCTTGGTTCCATAAAACGACCGTTTCGTCCCAATAGCCGTGATGCTACTTTTAACACAAGTGTCCGACAGATAAGTGACTTGTTAAGGAAATAACGTGAAGCAGTGGTGATCGACCCGCAACTTTCTCGTCTAGCTGACCAAAGCGACTGCGAAGAAACATGACTGTGCAATTATAGTGGGTCCGTTGGGTCCTGCTCCATTGGATCCTGCCACTTGAGTGCTAACGAGAAGTTAACACCCTGTTTTTCATTATTCCCCCAATTACATCACAGCTGTCATTTTTGTAGCCGTACTGTTGTCTTGCGCATAGTATTTTCCTTTTCCCTATCAACCACATCTTAAGGTGCCTCAAAAAATTGCACGTGGCGGGAAAATACTACGTACAAAGCGGTAATACTACGACTTAAAACTGGTTACGACAAAATTGGGAGGGTTGGCCAGCAGAAACGCAGGAGTGGCTTTTAATCATGAACTGTAGGCTTTAAGGGCCTGGCCACATTTCTATATGACTTACGGGCCTGAAAGCCATCCTGCTACAACACAAAAAATTTTACTGGTCCATGAAAATGTTCCCAACGGCCCAGTTTCCTTGCTTTGGAAATGTATCACTTGTGTACTGAAATAAACAAGAAACACGTTTTAGTTTAGCTAGTTTGCACTAGATGGCACTCCTTGTCTACAAGCTAGAGTTAAATTTTTTTTATTTGAGCACAGAGGTGATGTATATTTAGGGTTGCTCGTCTTCGGGCTTTATATTTTTTCAAATCGGGGCAAAAAAAATCAGGTTTTTTTGTCAAACAATTCCGAAATTTGAATTTTTTTGCGTGATATACTAAGAAAATACACTCGGTTCGTTTTATCAGAAGTTATCACGATTTTGTTAACTTTAATGCATTAAAATTGGTGTTTGTTTCAAGCCAGTAATCGGGTGGAAATCAGGGTTTTCTAGGAAATACTCTTTGAAATTTGCGGTTTGTTTGAAGTTACCCAGTTATGATGACCCTAAGAGCATTGATAACCTCCAGAAGATGAAACATTTTATTCGCGAAAATGTGGTCATCGACTTTTTACGCATCCTTGTTTACCTAAATTATCAACTGCGCAACATGTCGGTCTCCATTCGGGACCTGTCCAGTCATTGACCGCATCTCAGCCAGAAGTCCGGCATAACAGCTCTTGACTTAATTAACAGCTTCCATTTTTTGAGTAGGTACAACCAGAGTCCTTCAATGCTTCTCTGGTCATGAAACTCCGGGCCAAGTTTCGTACGGGGACAAAGGCTACCGCGAGTGGCGCCACCGCAGATCAAAGGACATCGGGCGGCCGCCGCTGCTCTGTAGCCAGACTGGCAGGCAGAAACGCAGTAGCAGCATGCCCGTTCGCACCAAGATTTTCACCACTCACAAAATGACAAGTCCATTTAAGCGGCCCACGACACGCAAAGCGAAAGCGCACTGCTGATAAGGTGGTGAGCGTCTGTTTTATCTTCCTCCGTGGTCCGTTCCCTGCCAAACGCGCTCTCACCACGCCCCCGGCTGCCCTCCAATCAATACCAGCGCCACGGCGTGGCAGCGTACGAAGCTCTCCCATAGCGTGACGGCGAAGTTTCATGACCAGAAAGGCATTGAAGGACTCTGGTACAGCAATGTCAGCGCAGCATTTGCCAGCGTGCAGTAGCAAGCGGTAGAGTCATGCCAATAGTCAGTGAGTTCGAAAGGTGTGTTTGTGGGGCTTGCTTCCAGCGAGTGCTGGCTGAGAACGGCGGACTGCCAGCGCACGATTGTGAAGGTTCATTTGGGGAGAAATCAGGTTTAATTCGATTCTGCTCAAACATGTTTGGGGTGTGAAATTCGGGTAACGTCAGGTTTTACTTGAAGACGGACAACCCTATGTATATTTAAAGTGAGCGAACTTGGCCCTTTGGAAAATTTCCACAAATGTGGAAAACATTTTATATAGGTGCACGATGGTTTCTACGCTTGTGGGTCATGAATTTGTAAGTGCCATAGGAATGTGGTCAGGTCCCTTTTAAGCCGGTGCCTTTTAAGTTGGTCCCTTTTAAAGTCCCTTTTAAGTGGGTGCGCAGTGATTGTGACGCAACTTACGCCTTGGCCTTTGTGCAGGTACGTGCTGCTGAAGGAGAGGAACATGCTTCTCACCATGGAGCAGGCAGCCAAGGACGAGGTTGAACTCTTCCCCAACCCGGAGCGCATTGACAAGGCGAGTTTGCTAGTCTGGAGGCCACCGATGCTCGGCGCACTTGTGTTGCCCTTAAAACTTGCCATTCACACTTTTCAAAAATGATTTGAAATTCTTCTTTCCTGCTGCGGTGTTCTGCATTTATTATTATTATTATTATTTTGCCTGCCACACACAAACAAACAATTGCTTTAACGCGATTGCCACTTTTATACAAAAGTGCCATGTTTCTGTCACGTCTTTTTGGTTGCCTTATGAGCAGCCTTCTGCTCGTGTTGCTGCGATACATATTTATCATATTTGTAGTTAAGCTGCGTGTATTGATTTATTGCATTTGTTTTACTGTATGAGTGGTGTGTATTTAACATTTCTTCGATTTTAATTAAGTGAAATGCATTGGACAGTAGACTGAACTTTTTTTCTTCCCTGGAGGTGGGGGGGAGAAGCATTTCGAGCTTGGTGACACAATTTGTTTTAAAGTAACCACAGTGAAGTTTTCACAGCATGCAAAAATGTACGTAGTTAGGCTTTATGTCGATGCAGTTAAATGTCACCGATTTCTAAGAGCAGTGCACTAGTTAGGGTTTTTTTTTTAATGCCAGGTTACTTTTGGCAACAAAGGCCGTAGTTAGGCCTAGTGATATATTGTTATGGGGGCACTAAAGGCTGAAATGACATCCCAACTGGGAGGTGACACTTTTTATTGCTATTGTGGCTTTCGCACTATTAAAAATTATGCTCTATTCATATCAAAATATAAATAATTAATGCTGGTATTTCTTCTCCCATTTCCCTTCTCTTTTCTTCATGATGTAAAAGAGCCAGTCAGAAAAGCGAGGTGAGAGATCGCCACAAAGAAGGGTGAGCTAGCATATGGTGCTACCACTTAGGAGAGTGTGTATGCAACACTTATGCAAATTGATCTGCGCAGCGATGACAAAGCTCGTGATGGACTCAGTCATGTAGGCCAATGGTTCTCAAATGGGGGTCTGCGAAGCCCTTCCCACAACCATTCTCCCCGTTCTTTTCTTCTTTTAGCCAGGCTTTGCTTGCTATGCAAAAAGGTAGCTTTGCTGACTGACTTGTACGCTTTAATTTTTCCGCGTAGCACATGTTCTAAGGTTGGCTTTTTGCATAACACGCCAGCTGTGCGGGAAAGCCAGACACACGAACAACATTGTGCAGTCATGTCTCGTTAATATGGACCCCGTTAATGTGGACACCCCTGCGGCGACCAGTCTCTCGCCATGCAATTCTGCCCCGTTAATATAGAAACCCGCAGTTCGGACTATGGACGGCTATTTTGGGGACGAAACGGGTAGATGCAGGCACTTTTGTCTCGTTATTGTGGACACTGGTCCACAAAGCAAAATAAAAAGAATGACTTGTGACCTCCAGAGGGCCCATTGCGTACCATAAATTCACTGTAGGAGGAAGCCTACAAAACCTAAGCATGTATTTATCTCGGAACGCTCTTCCTGCCAGTACCATCGTATTAGATCAAGAACATTCGTGATCAGCGAGCAACTCTCTAGGGTAGTGACGACAGGGTGCCCTTTCCTGTTAAACAAGATTTCGCGGTGCGGCCTACGCCGGAATGAGCAAGTCCTGGTCAGTTCTCTGGTCAGTTCGGCGGATGCAATGGCTTGTGTTAAGCTTAAACGGACCAAGCTTTCCGCTCAGCTGAAAAAGGAAGTATGCCAGTGCCACTTCAAAAGTGAGACGCCTTTAGCATGTGTTCCTTAATGTTTGTATTTTTTACCTTTATTCGTTATTATGGACAACTCACATTATGGATGATTTTTCTGGGGAACGGAGGCGTTCATATTAACGAGACATGACTGTATACGTATAGGCTTGGTGACATTTAGTTGCAAGAGCAGATTGCTTCACAACATGACACGCATCAGCGTGAAGGTCAGACACAAAATAAGCATGTCTGACATTGAATAAGCGTGTGGGTGACTTTAACCGAAAGCGCAAATTGTTTGACATTTTAACACGAATCAACATTGTTCATGTCGAGTTCTCCCATTACTTTTGCCCGCCCTGGAGAGGTCCCTGGCAAACTCATGGTTGAGAAACGCCAATATAAACAATTGCAATAATAGTATCATTACTTTTTCACTAGATGTCCTATATACCGTTGGTAAGGTCAGTGGGAATGTGCAATGAAGGGCACTCGAGAAGTACAGGCACAGGGCCAACTATCACCTGGATTTGTGCAAACATTGCACAACTTTGGAATCACCACTTCTGCGAGATCAGCTCATGGGGTAGTTATGTAGCGGGCCCTTTTCTTTTTCTGTCTAAGGCAACAAAAGCTTTGCCAACGCCACTGTCACCTTTTGCATTGGTTATAACTAATGCCTTGACAACCGCATATTCAAGCCAGCTCCATTTCTTCTTTAAAATGTTGATTTTATCGATGTGCGCAAAGCATGTGCAGTCATGGCAATGGAAAGGAAGGTGATTGATTGATTGTAGAGTTTAACACGCCGGCACAACGCAGGCGATGAGGTGCACCGTAGTGGAGGGCTCCGGATTAATTTTGACCGCCTGGGGATCTGTAACGTGCGCCGAAATCTCGTACACACGGGCGTGTTTGCTTTTCGCCTCCATCAGAAAAGTGGCCACCGCAGCTGGGAATTGAATCCGCGTCCTCGTGCTCAGCAGCATAACGCCTTAGCCCCTCAGCCACAGAAAGGAATGCCGTTGTCTTGAGTGGCACAGCAGCTTCCCATGCCCTGTAATTGATGCTTGATTGATGCACCCTCTGGTTTGTCCCATGTGAAATTTTCCGTGTGGTAATGGACCACTAAAGATGACTTCAGTCTGGCAGATAATGGGCCTTTTACAAGGGTTCTTCTCCCATTTCTAGCTCCTTGGATAGTTATTGACTCGTCACATGTGATTTGCTTTGATTGGTATGCTAAAGCTGCCACAATCTTCTTCAGGGTTACGCTCAACTCTTTCATTACCATGCCTATTCAAGTCGATCACCAGTGATTAATGCTTTGCAGAAGAGTTGCAAGCTGGGCGAGTTGGAAATGCATCTTGAATGAAACCAGGCGCAAACGTAACAGGACGCAGAAAGGAGTAGAAAGGACGCAGCGCTTGTCCTGTGTACTCCTTTCTGCGTCCTGTTACGTTTGCGCCTGGTTTCATTCAAGATTAATGCTTTATATTGCCAATTTCGGTTTGTTGTAGTAGTTTCTTGTGCACCTAGTGCACCCTGGTGGTTAGGTTAGTCTAGGCACTGAAGTTTTAGAGTCAGTTTAAAATTTCCAGATTAGACAACATTTAAATTTCTGGCACCGTTTTTTTTTTTTTTTGGATGAGAGATCAGATGCATGTATTTTTGCGAAAGGGGGTGTGGCTGCTCCACTTGACAAAAAAGCATGCTGCTCGTGGTTAGGCTGCGCTACTACCAAATTTTCTTGATCAAAAGGCTCCCAGCTAGTCAAATATGAAATTGTGCGGTCTGCTTTGTAATCTGATAGCGTTGAGAGGTGATAATTACCTGAAAACGACGCCAGCTATCCACTAGTGAACTTTGGTTTTGAGAAAGGGTAGTTTTATTCTGCCAAAGCTTATTTCTGCAGGTCTCTGGCATTATCAACCAGTTTCCAGCAGTTTCGGTTTCGTTTTGCATTGCAAAATTCATATTTGGCACCACTGTGTAGTTACCCAACTGCATGCTGATTTGCCATGGTGCCTCTTCATTGCCCACTGCTGTTCCTCAAGAAAAGCAGCACAGTGTTCATGATTTCTCTTCAACCACGCCTTACTTCTGTGGTAACAGCACCAGCTGAAAGTCGAAGGATAATTCCGAGTCGTCGATATCAGTTCAGACAGGGAGAACACTTCCAATCAGCCTTGAACACTGCCAGCTGTGCAGCGGCCAGTTTCGTTTCCGTACGAGGGTATTTTCTGAAGTCTAGTGTCGCTTCTTAGTAGAACTGTCTATTCTGACAAGGTCTCCAACAGGTTAGGTGTTGTTTCTTTTCGAAAATGTTAGATGGCGCTGCAATGTGGGAGGCTCGTAGGGCTGAACTCTTTAGAGCATAAATTTGGGCTAGTTGGTATAACGACTTTGACGGGGTAAAAAGCGCGACAAGATGGCGACACAAGAAAAGGCAGTTACACAGGACGAGTGCTAGACATCAACTAAGGCTTTATTGCTGAGAAAGGCAACATACACAGAAATGAGCAGAAACGCAAATAAAGAGACGGATGTGATTGTAGCTGTAGATATACTTTTTCTTTTCTTTTGTGTGTAAACATGGAGAGGGTGTGCTCATGCAGTCGTCATTTTCCTAGTTAATAAAAAACACCTCGAAGATTTTTTCTTTTTGCTGTTGCGTCCTAAAGCTGCGCAGGACATGTGTGCCCTGAAAGTCAGGCATGCAAGAGCACGGCCGGCATTGATGTGTCAAATGTTGGGTCCTTCCTCCCTGAGAAAATTGCCGTGCCCGAAAGCAGCATTTTTAGTTGGTTTAATTAATAACCTTTCTCTGAAGCACTTCCCATAACAATCGCGCGCTACCTACGGGTGTGCTTTATTATTTCATAGGTTGACGTGCATGGCATTTGCTGTACAGGCTGTACCTCCTTCACCCACACTATGCGCACCTACACGTTTTATTCTTCTATACACAAGAATAAAACGTTGGGCTGACCGAATCAACATAAAAGCACGCACGTGCTTGCGCACACATCCCAATCACAGCCACTTTTGGACATTTTTAGGGCTATCCCAGTGCGGAAGTCCCGGGGATGCCCATAGGCTGTGCTGCTTGGGACGTGGGATTTAGGTCCTTTTTTGGGATGTCCTTAGGATGTTTGGTGTTATCTGGGGAGGGCAAGATGCTTTGGTTGCATGTGCGCATGCGTGGCCATGCCAATGCGAATGTCTTTTTTTTTTTTTTTTTTCTTTGCCGTTTGCTTTGATTTTAGCACCTGCTTTCTCAAGAAAAAACGCTGTCTGCAGTGCCGGGCTGAGAAATAAAAGCAAGTCACCGCGTGCTACGCGAATTCTTTTTTTGAGCATCATCATCTCCACCAATCCGCTTCAGCTATATTGCGTGCACCGTAGCCGCATTTAGCTGTGCAGGGGTTGGGTGGCTACATTCTGTGTTCCTCCTTATAACATCTCAGCTGAAAGACACATCTGTTTCCTTTTCTTTTTTTCCTTAGAGGCAGATGTACTAATTTTTTGAGATTTTTTTCTATTTTCATGACGTTTGTGAAATGGCAGTTATTTAAGTTGAAGCACTTTTTTTCTGTATGTGCCAGGAAGAACAGCAATCATTGTAAACACATTGTTTATGTTTTTGTGGATTCATTGATGACCTTTATGACCGCTTGAACAATGCGATAAGTTCTATGGCATTCGCCTTTCAACAGTAACCTGTCAAGTCCTAAGCAGGAATTTGAGCATGGTGCACGTTTTCAATGCAAATAGTGTATTGACAACACGTGGCACATAAAATTGTTGGTGCACGCGAAAAATTTGTGCACTGTACGCCTGGGTGGGTGATCTTTGCTTTTGCTGTCATGGCTCATCACTGTTGACTGTTCTTATTATGACGAAGGCAGGTGCCAAGGCCAAAATGGAGGGAAAATTTGGAGGACAGATGGCAGTCGCATTGACCAGGCCATGCATGCCCACCTGCTAGCAGTCCCAAACCAGCCGTCATCTGTAGATATCGCCTTGCAGTGTTGAGTATGCCGCTCAAGAATGAGAAAAAATATCTTGTCTTCCACTGTAGAGCAAGACAAAACACTTGACTGAAATTGGAACTGGAACAAAGCTTAGTGCCTCAGATAGAAAGGCAGCCTGTTTCATGCTGTTCACAAGCTGAAGTTTGCCTCTTTGTAAAAGTGGGGTCAGTGAAAGTTCCCAAATACATAAACTCACACGTTTGCATGCTTTGCTGCTTTATTAAAAAAAAAAAGCTCAAGGCACGCTCTAGCTATCCCGTTTCACTGTTCTCCACATGTCACGTGTAGTAGTAGTGAAGGTGAACATGTTGGGCAGCAACAATGCTAGTTTTGCACACTTCTAGCATTTTTTGCACTAGTGAATAACTCTTGCTGCTGCAGGTGGTAACTTTGTATTTAGAGCACTGTAATTTTTAATAACCTCGGAAGAGCACAGCGGTTTGAGATAGGTGGCGAGGCAGCGGAAGTGGTAAGTGAATAGGTATATCTACCTACTTAGGACAAGCAGTGACCCCGGATCCCAACCATGAGGCAGAGATAATCAGAAAGATAAGAATGGGGTGGAGTGCATTCGGCAGGCATTCTTGGGTAATGAATAGCAGCCTACCATTGTCCCTGAAGAAGAAAGTGTATGACAGCTGCATCTTACCGGTACTCACCTACGGGGCAGAAACTTGGAGGCTCACTAAGAGGGTTCTACTTAAATTGAGGACGACTCAGCGAGCAATGGACCTCTTTCCAGTACCGGTCCCTCTAGCGGCCGCCACGGCGAACTAAAAATGGCTGTAAGGCGCACCCCCAAGAAAGTTTGGCTTTCGGAGAACTCGTGCACAAAATATCCTGGTCCCGCAGCCCCTCCCGCACTGACCCGTCACCCGCACCTTTCACATGAATGTCACGGTAGCAGGCGAACGTTGTCGTGACTAATCTGCTGTGTTCGAAGCGCTCCCCCCCCCCCCCCCCCCCTTTTTTTTTTTTTTTTTCATTTTCGTAACCCCCTCACTGGCAGCCATGTGCTGGCAGCGTGGTCAGTCTCAAGCGTCTTCGCCCCTTTTCTTAGAAAGCCATTATTGTATGCACGTACGAACCCACCACGAGGAGTCCACAAAAAGAAAAAAAGAAAAGAAAACGTGCAGATTATAGCCGCTCCCTAAGCAGGAAACCGAGGGGCGCGCTTTTATTTATTTTAAGAGAGTGAATTGCTGGGCTAGTTGGATCATAATGTTCAGAAAAGGGGAAACCAGCGAGCAGAACGCAGGACAAGAGGAGGATGCACACACACAACACTGCCCGAGGCACCTGCCAAGAATGGCGGACCGGCAGCCCGCGCATGCGCAGATGGCTACTGGAAAAAGGTCCATTGAGCGGAAAATGATAGGTGTAACATTAAGGGACAAGAAGAGAGCGGAGTGAGTCAGGGAACAAATAAGTGTTAAGGACATATTAGTAGAAATTAAGGAGAAGAAATGGACGTGGGCAGGGCATGTACTGCGAAGGCAAGATAACCATTGGTCATTATGGGTAACAGAGTGGATCCCTAGAGAAGGCAAGCGTGGCAGGGGGCGGCCAAAAGTTAGGTGGGAAGATGAGATCAAGAAGTTTGCGGGGATACATTGGTCGCAGTTAGCACAGGACCAGGATAATTGGAGATCCATGGGAGAGGCCTTTGACCTGCAGTGGGCATAGATAGGATGATGATGATGATGATGATAAGTTTTTCAAGACAACTTGTTTCAACGTTGTAGTGCACCTTTAAGTGCCAGTCATCTTGACATAAACTGGGCTGAGGGATGGCATTTTAAGCTGGGGGAATTCGTATAACGAGGCGCATGGATAGGCTTGACGGTTCTGTAGTTACATACGACTGATTTCAACCACAAATGTGGGGTACGAGGGGAAGCATTTTAGCCTTCCTGATTTTCTGTGTCAAAGCAAAGGGGTCGAATGACCCGAAGTGTACTTGTAAAGCAAAGTGTGGTATTGGGCTAGTTGGTGATTCATCTTAACAATACAGCGCGACAGAAACAAAGAATTAAGCGAGGCACATGGGACGAGCGCTGATTTCCAACTGAATTTTTATTACAGAAACAAGCCATATTCATACAAACACGCAAGCACACACCTACGATGAGAAGTAGGTAGATGTGTGCTTGCGTGTTTGTATTAATTTGGCTTGTTTCTGTAATAAAAATTCAGTTGGAAATCAGCGCTCGTCCCATGTGCCTCGCTTAATTCTTTGTTTCTGTCGCGCTGTATTGTTAAGTACTTGTAAAATCGATGCAGTAGCTGAGTGGCTGAGGCATTGTGCTGGTCAGCCCAAGGACGTGAGTTCAATTCCCAGCCGCAGTGGCTGCTTTTCTGATAGAGACAAAAAGCAAAAACGCCTGTGTGTTAAGATCTCAATTCCTGTCAAAGCTACCTGGGAGGTCGATATTAATCTGGAACCCTCCACTACAACATGCCTCATAGGGCGTGTGTAGCTTCAGTGCGTTGAGCCCCCAAAATCATAAGTGTACTTGTGGAAACAGCACATAGACAGAACTAAGGAAGAGGACAACAGGACAAAATGCTGACTAATCTGCGAGGCTTTGTCCTGTTGTCCTTTCGTAGTCCCATCTGAAGGCTACTTTTGCAAGGTTGAAACCATGTACTGACCAGACGAAACTTCCACTTTGTTGCCATAAATGTTCTCTGCATGTGTTCTCTTCTCACCAGGTGAAGGAGAGCATGAACAATCTGGAGGCGGTGGTGCGGGAGCGCAACGAGGCCTACTACCTGCTCGAGACGGGCGAGTCCGGGGAGCAGCCCTGGGTCCCCAAGGAGAACATCTACGGCCTGGTCTGCAAGTGAGCGCACCCTCCACAGCCCTCCTGGGGGTCGCTCCTCCCTGTTCATCTCTGTCCCCTCTCTGCTGTGCCCTGCACTAGCTAACTTCGCCTTTACTTGCGAGGCAGTTCGCTCGTCAGTAACAGCCTGTTCCATCCGTTCTACTAACACGTAGTGTCAGAGGCACTGTGTCGCAGAAGAGCCACCGTCATTGGTGATCCCGTAGCATTGTCTTGCACAGCTCCCATTCAAACCCCCACTTCCCCAACGAGTGGGGTGCGAGCAGGAGCGGAAGCTTTCATGCAATGCAGATGAGGGCCTGGTAACACTGCTATTACATTCCACACACTTAAGGCAGACCTTCAGCTTCCTCCAAACTCTTTCCCCTTTGTCTGTCCAGTGTGGTATGATGTACTGAGAAGTTACGCATTGGTCAGACATACTATGCTAGACTCCAAGTGAGCTTGCCGATTCATTCGTACCTGCATCGTAGCATTACCATCGTCATCGTCGTCGTCGTCAACCCTGGCTTCTCACTTAAAAGTGGTACTATTCTGGGTGTGAGATTTCGTTCCATTTTTAAACCTGATTTCCTATCATGCATGATCAAAACTGGCCCTATCCACCAGCCATCACCATTGCCTTTAATTGATTTTACGGTTATTCTGGCGTGCACATTTTAGTACCTACTTTTTCTGTGTTGTCTACTTTTGGTTGGCACTCTTTGCCCCAGCTGGCCTTGCGTCAAAAAAATCCAACCACCATCATCATCACCATCATCATTCGTTCCCTTGTGGGTGCAATCCTGCCACTTCCTGTACGCACCTGGTGCCACCTACTGGTTCACTTTGAACACTCCCTCCTCTGTTCTGAGCAACTGCTACAATAGCCCTGCTGTTCGGTTTCAGTATCCTAATGGGTAGAACTGCAGGTTTCAATACAAACAGCCTCGTTTCAAAGTCCATCAGTGCGTAAATTTGTGTTAGACCCGCGATTTATTTTAGGGGCCGAGCACCTTAGGGGCTCATGCTGTTGGCGTCTCATGTAGTCACGGTACTAAAACATTGGGACACTCGTTTTCCAAGCCTCATGCTAGAAAACATCACGCCTACTAAAAGAACACACCGGGATACTCGTTTTCCAACGTCTTGCGCTAGAACGCTTCATGCTTTAGCAACACAAGACTTACAGGTTTCATCTCCGTTGGCAATAACGCCAAGGCCTAAGACGCCGAGCACTCAGCATCGGAACCACATTATGGACGATAACGCACCCGTGAACAATCACACCCCCACCCCATGTGTTCCTGGTAAAGATTATGTTTACAGATTATCTTCGAAGGCTAGGAAGGATCTAGTGACGCTAGCCGATTGCTAGCCACAATCCCGCCTTCTCCGGCGCCCAGTCAGCGCGCATCGTGCGGCAAGAGAGACTTACATTCTTTGAATACACTTATACACTGAATGCTTCGCCTCTCCTCAGTTTTCATATTAGTGGAGGTGTCCCAGGATTTTTTTACTGCAATAGGTTCTCTTGGGTGTATTCTACACATTATTTTTGTAAATAAGAAGTGTGGTCTGTTACATTTTAGGTCATTTTAGGTGCAGGGGGCAGTCTACAAACACGTTTCATTAACATTCTGCATCGCACCGGAAATGCCTGGCTTGTATCGCTCTCAGAATGGAGTATCACGTTTGGGGTCGGGCTACAATCCATCTGCTTCCAGTAAACCATGGTTGGCCTCCTCGTTGCGTTTGTGGAGCGACACATTGTCAGAGTTCTTAAATGTACACCAGTTTGCGAAACTCTGCTTCAGAATCTGGGCCGTGCAGCACCCCTGCTTCGTTAAAGCTGAGGGGCAAGGGGTTTGGCGCGCCATCTGGCAGACAAAAACTGAACTTTGCTGAACATTTACTTAATAACGAAACCTTGCTTGCTTTTCAAATTCGAAAACATTAAATTGGGTGATGTTTACTTCCATTTTCATGGTTTTGCTTTTTGTGACTTACAGCAGCAGCAGCCGCAAGTTCTTGAGTACTGCATCAATTTTCTGCCGAATAATGGCAGGCTAGTCAACTTGCCCCTGTTTGCGGCCTTCGCAGGGGTGCCTGCCGTGTACCGGTTTTTGATACCTGGGGTCGGGTCCTATGGGGAGTTTTGTAACTTGTGTACCGTATTATTTGCACGATTGTAATGCGCGCCTTTTTTCTAAAAGTAGCCTTCAAATTTGTGTGCACGTTACAATCGGGCGCAAAACAGCTGCGAAGCACCTAGCGGCGGCGCCATAGACACAAACTCCCTTCAAAATCCAACTGACTCCAATCCAAAACAATCCGTCAACATCGTGAGAGTAAATTTTGGCATACCTATTCCTCGACGAGCATACCTTAAAGGAGTAGTGACACGAAATTTCAAAGCTGAGAAAACTATATGTAAAATGCTTCCTTTTTATCAGGAGATATCTCCCTGCAAGTTTCAACAGTAGCCGTTGAGTATAACATATTTTAAATTCATTTTAATCTTCGCCCGCACGAGAAAGCCCAGAGTGGGCCAGCATGACATCATTTGTTCCTCGCCCGAAACTGCCGACGTCGGGGCTCCCGTGACGTAGCCGACGCGCTGGCTGCGGTGGTGCGCGCTGCTATGCCGTGTGTACACGTCATGGTTTTGGGACTGACGTCATGCTGCCCGGGCCTGTGGGGACGGCGAAGACCTCGGCTGATCTGGGCACGCGTGTGCGCTCGCTCGCGCGCGCTTCCAGAGCGGCAGCGATACGGCAAGAATGGTGACGTCACGTGATATCTCCTGTCATGGTGGCCGCTCGGCGTTCGTTTTGTCGAAGCCGAAACTGACATGAATAAACGATGCCGTAAATGATTGTTTACGCGGTGATCGACCGTCTAATGTGACATTATATGATTAGTGGACTGGTAGGAACCCATAGCAGCAAAAAAAAAACGTAACACGAAAATTTCGTGTCAGCACTCCTTTAACCCTTTGAGGGTTGAATTTTTTCGCCATATGTGACCCTCCAGGGTCGATTTTTTTTTTATTGCTGATTTAAGTTCTTCAGATGAATCTATTTCGAGAAAAAAATATTGTAATTTTTTTAGGGGGTGACCATAAAGGGACAAAAAGATTGTTTGTGTTGTTACATTCATTTGGTTTATTTATGAGTAACACAAGAAAAATTCTAAATAAAAACGAGAGAGTAACAAGCCGGCACCTTTTGAGTGGATCGAAATCAGATAGACATCAGTTTCGCGGGCGCAAAAAGCGGGAAGTGCCCGGAGGACGATACCGAAACCAGCCGCTGCGCAGACGCGGCCGGATGCGCGAGCGATAGACGGCGCACCGCTCCTATAAAATACAAAAAAAGGAGAAAAGGGCCTTATCAGTTTCGCAGGCGACCTTGGTCTGTGGCAGGCGCAAGAAGCGAGAGGCGCACAAGCGCCCGGTGGCCGATACCCAGCACACCCCCTCATTACCGGATACGCAAGCGATAGCCGGCGCGCCGCTGAAGGAAATTATAAAACAATAAAAAGAAGAGCCATCGGCGCAAGAAAAAAATTTGACGTATTTCTGAAGTGTGGCAGCACATGCCAAGCAAGAGAAGTTGGCGAAAAAGGCGTGCTTTTTAAACATACAAGCAATGACGTACATGTACGTCATTGACCATTTTGAAAATGTTTGCCAATGCCGTACATGTACGGCCGTGACCCTCAAAGGGCACACGATTGCCTGCTCTTTTTTTTTTTTTCAAATTTCTATAGTAAACTTTTGTGTGCATTACAATCAGAGGCGTGTTAGTATCGTGCAGATAAGGTATTAGTTAGACAGACGTGCGCTGCTTCTGCTTTCTCGTTGGCCTCAGAGGTCATTAGTGCACATTGATTGCGCATGCCACAGACGTAATTGACGATCTTTTCTAGATGAGAACATTCACGAAGTATGAAGACAAATGTTTCCGATAACGGGTTATCTGTAGACCCCCCTTTAAGAGCAGTTCCGCCAAATACGTTTACTGGTCGGCTGGGCTTAGTCCTTCTTCCCGGTGAGTCGTATTGAGCAACTCTGCTTGGCCGTCTTGCGTTAGTGGAGTGACGCATGTTCGCTTGTGCATGCACTGTGCAGCTTTGCGCTGAAGGAGCACCTGATGCCACGCAAGAGCAACCCCAAGGGCTACTTCCTGCTGTGGCGGGACAAGGACCTGGACGAGTTCCTGCGGCTGTACCGCGAGAAGATGCAGAAGCGGCTCGAGTTTCGGCGCCGCTGCGACCGCCGCCGCATCATGCAGATCCTCAAGCGCTTCCCCAGCGTCGACCGCGCCCTGCTCAAGGAGCAGTACCCCGACGTGGACGTGGACAGGCTGGACAAGATCATGAAGGAGAGGATCTACACGGCTTACGAACAGCAGAGCACCTAGTTGGGCACCCTGTGGAGTGCCCCCTGCTTTCGCTTTCCCCGCCGTTAGACTCAGTGTTGGGGGATTCTTAGAGGCTGATTTAGCGATCGCGGGATGCGAATTTGTTGTCTAGTGAGTTTTGAAATAAAATGTGTTGCGATTTAAAAGGTTGGTTGGCTGAAATGTGGACAGTTTTGCGTTCAGCGAGTGCAGTGCTGCATTGGGTGGTAATTTGTTTATTTATATACTCTCAGGGCCGAAGCATTACAGAGAGCAGTGGGGGTACAAAGTTTGGGCAAACCAAAAATCAGCATATAAGAAATACAAACATACAATGGTAGTGTGAAAACTAAGTGAATTCCATTGCAAAAATAAGGAAGATACAGGGCAGCTAATACGGCAGGTTCACAAAAAATATCAATACTTAGCGTGGTTGCGTCAATGAATGACCCACACAAAATAACCGAACAAAAACAGAAAAGACCACGTTATGATAATAGTGCTTAGTTCATTCATTTTTTATGACCCCTGTATTGCAAAAGAGGCCTCTTTCGAGATGAATGCTCTGTTTCATTTTTCGCGCTTGAACAGAATTCTCACGGAAGGTTACTTGGGGGTGCACTGGTTGACGCAATGCAAGCTACGGATTTGTAAGGGGGTGTTTCAGGGCCCCTTTAAGTAAGCTACTAATCAACTGTTATTGCTTGCACCTGGCTTCCTTTCTGTATGCTAACATTTCCTAAAATATGCCACTTGCTTCAGCAAAGTTGCTTACAAGTTGTGACAATTTCGGAGTCTCTTTCTGCCTTGTAGGGAGGCTTTTTGTTTGTAGTTTTTTTGGGGGGCTTCAGCATTGTTTTCTCGTGTGTAGTAGGGCTGCAGTCGCCTGGCCACCAGCATAAATACATGAACGGGTGGCTACTTCTAAAGCAAATACTGAGAAGCTGCAATTTCTGGCATACCTTTTTTTCTCGTCGGGGCTAGTTTGACCCTACTGTAAAATACAGTTCTGAACGGCTTATCTCCAGAATGAAATTAATTCTTAGTAGGCAGTGGGTAGAGGAGATCATGAGCTGCAGTAATTATCTCTGTGTTCTATTTAATCTTTTAGGAACGCATATATGCATGAATGTACGTCAACACCCGAGGTTGGCGTCTCGTGAACGGAAAAGAAAAAGGAAATTAAGTAGCCTTCCTGTGGTGAAGTCTCCAAATGGAAGAAATGGAAGAATATGCTGTTGTCGAGCCATACAGGTCGAACAATTAGTACAAGCCGTGTACGGTTGCAACACAGCGATATTCTGTTCGTGATAAGTACAAGTCGGGCACATCTGGTGCGATGCAGAAAGCTAGACATGTCAACATGCCGTGCCCCACCCCTAAGCGTCCCTACAACGTACCAAACCGCCATATTTGTGAAAAGAATGTCTAGAACTGAGCCAAAAGAACATTTCACAGTAAAAAGATGACAAGTCTTGCAAAAACCTTGGCAGTGCTGGGGCTCGAACCTCAGCAGTAAAAACCGGCGATTCTGCACCTAGGCTTCTGGGATTGAACGGCACGGCTCTTATAGCAGCTTCTCAAAACAGAAGGAGTGCTGGTAGAAAACCGGTAAGTGTGGGCTTGTACTCGCAAGGGAACGGGATATCGTGTTGCAACACAAGCACTGTTTACGGATAGCGTGCAAATGCACCATCACCTGTTGGAGTGGCCTGCCCTGTGAGTTTATTTAAAAATGACATTTCTGTTTGTTGGTCCATTTTGACAAAAATTATTGTGTTGCGTTAGAGCTCACTGTTCCTTCTTCCGTTCACCCAACCTGTTTCAGACATGGAGGCAAAAAACGGTTTTGATTTGGAAACATAGCAGTTGATGGTGTGCGTGTTAATTGTTGCTCATACCCACTTTGGGAATTGGTCAGTAAATAACAAAATGGCCATAGGAATTGAAGCCAAGGAAAGACCACTGAAATACGTACACAATAAAACTGGAAGAGAGTTATAGAATAGAGAAAAAATCAATTCTTGTGAGGGGAAAAGGTGAAGAGAAGTTAATAGGGTGGGCACCTGGCCTCCAAAATGTATGCAGAAATGGCTGCAACCACATCTCTGTGACAGAAACCAAGCATTTAGTGCCCAAAAGAAAGCAGGAGAGGCATCGATAAGGCCAACACGTTAAATTAGAGCTGCAAGATAACGTTTTCTCAACAGGGTAAAACAGCACGCGGCAGTGATGGGGGTGGCACAAAAAAATGGCACATACCCATTTAGGGGGATTGGCCCAGAAGAATTTGTGCGCGCGCGTGCTAGTGCCGTTATTTCCCTTCAAACTTCTTGCTTTAGGCGACATATTTTCTGTTACCTGGTGCGATCTATTCTTTATCCAGTTTTTGAATGTTACAATTTACAGTTTCGTGAAGCCCCTCAAAACTTCCGATTTCTGCAGCCAATCCCCCAAGTTGGAGAAAAACACAACAGATGCGTTCAGATTCCTAGGCCGGGGAGGAGATGGCTTTGGGTTCACGCCACGTACTTTTAACACAAAATGCGTTTTTGAATATGAAAATTGTCTTGTTGACATTTTTCGCAGGCCACGAATGGCAGCTAAGCAAAGGGGAAGAAACATCCAATACCCCATGAAAGAGGGGGCCATTTCAGCAGCAAAATGAATTAGCTCCATGAAGAGCGGCATTTATCATACAATATTTGTATAATTAAAGTTATTCGGGGCGAATATTTGCTTTTTTGAAATGTTCCCCCTCCCGCCCCCTCCCCCGGGCGGGCGTGGTCTCCGACCGGCGCTCTTGTGGTGGCGTTCGGGTCACGAGTTCGTTGGCGCGCGCTGGTTGAGAGCGAGCACGCGAGCGCGGCGAGCACGTACATCGAACGCCTTGATCCTCTCGAGTACGGGTGAATTGTGTCTGCTTCAAAGCCTCGTCACGCAAAGGTGAGTACACTGAGCTGCCATCTAAACGGTTCCCCTACGACGACACGCTCGAAAGAATTGCTGTGCGCGGAATGTGCAATGGCTGTTTGGCGCCATGAGCGCCGAAACTATGGAACGCGGGTGGTGCGTCGAAGGCGGCGTAGCAGGACTCAGTCTGTCGCCGATTGACGTTCACGCTCAGCGTGCAGAACGTAACGGGCCCTAACCTCTCTACACTGCAAAGAAAAAAAAATCTTGTCTCAAAAGCAAAACACTCGCGCCTTTCGCTGCCGTCAAGCGCGCGTGGTGAACCGTTATTTGGAACGCAGCCCGTAGATCCCCTCCATACTTCTCACGAGCCCCGTACCATTATTTTGGCTTGTCGCTCAGCAGTGCCCACACCTCGTCTCCGCGCGAATTTCCTGCTGCCGCCGCTCTAAGGTAATTAGTTGGGTTTTACGACTTTGATGCACGTCGTCTAACCGGCGATTCCGTTGCAAGGTTTGTCAACTCACTGGGACGCGCGTTATTCGTCGTCCTGACGGGCAAATGCTTGGACTGCTGATTTAACATCTTATCCTGAGTGGCTTGATTTTTTTTCTTTCAAGAAAGCATGCTGGACTCCAGCGCTGACTAATATTTGAGACTTCTCAAGAGTTTGTATATTCCCGTGTGGAGTGTGCAGCGAACGCTCTGGGCGCGGGAAAGGCACACCGCTTGTCCCCCGTAGCGGATTTTTTTTTTGGCTGAATTGTGGGAACTGTCCGGCGCCTGAGCTGTACTGATTTTCGCGCACGATGTGCATGTGGGCTTCTGCGTCGTTCGGCGCACGTTTAGAGATACCGAGTGGTTGCCGAACTTGCCGACGCAGGGTGTCATGGCCGCCAGCGCCCCAGACCGCGAAAAGAAGGGCAAAGGACCCCGATGCTTCAGCAAGTCCCGGCCACCCAGGCTGTCCGTTGGCCCACCCAACGGCGTCCGTGACGACCCGAAATCGTGAGTAAAGACTAGTCATGGCCGTTATGGGGCCTCACCGACGACGTCCACGATAAGACCCCTGAAAAACAATTTTAGGGGCCTTAGTCCAGGATAAGGTCCCTGAAAGAACTTAGTCCAGGAACGATTGTGGCGCCGCATACCTGAACTCGCTGGCGTTCGCGAGGGAACGCTGAAGAGGTCGCCCCTCCCTTCCCCTCCCCCGCTTTCCTGGGGAGGAGGGGCTGGGTTAGTTGTAGTTTGGCTGCTGTAGACAAGCCCTCTTCTGCCTATGATGAAATGAGTCCCAGTGATTTCCCTACACCCCCCCTAGGGGGTGTGTAGACCCCCCCTAGTTTTTCTGGACACCCCCCCTTGAATCCCCAAATTTCACTCTTGTCAGTCCTTGTATGGACCTTTTTCAGTATCGATCTGCGCATGCGCGGGCTGCCCGTCTGCTATTCTTGGCAGTAGCCTCGGGCAAAATAAACAAAAGTGCGCCCCCCGAGCTTGCTGTTAGCGTTGCACGTATTTATTTCCTTTTTTTCGACAGCTCGTGGCTGATTGATTGTGGGGTTTAACGCGCCAGGCGATGAGGCGCGCCGTAGTGGAGGGCTCCGGATTAATTTTGACCACCTGGGGATCTTTAACGTGCGCCGAAATCTCGTACACACGGGCGTTTTCGCTTTTCGCCTCCATCAGAAAAGCAGCCGCCGCGGCCGGGAATCGAACCCGCGACCTCGTGCTCAGCAGCGTTGCGTCACTGAGCCACCGCGGCGGGTTCGACAGCTCGTGGCAAGTTTGTATGTGCACACAAAAAAGGCTTTCAAAGAAAAGGGGCAAAGTGGTTTGAGGCTGACCACGCTGCGAGCACATTGCTACCAGTTAGGGAGTAGCGAAAATGAAACTGGTACCGAGCAAGAACAAGCCCGTGAGGAGGTACGAGCAAAGCATATATCGACAAGCACTCACCCAAAATTACTTCGACTGAGGCCGCCTTTGACTTGAACTAAGTGCAGTAAACACACATATAATTTACTTTCTTCATTGATTCGATGCCGTTCTTTGTTTACAACCGTAATCTTTGCAGAAGCTCTTTCAGCATGTACATTTAAAATGGGCAATTTGGCGAGGCGAAGCGCTACGGAAGCTAATCCTGGCGTTTTAATAAATCGGGAGCGTACAATCGGTGCCTGATTTATAAGTGCTGCATAATTCGTGCACTACCTAAACATTGTTTCAAGAACTCAAATTTCGTCGCTGGCCCTGGTAACAAGTTCGAAAATGTCCTTATACGTTGAAAAATGGCGAGAAATTAAAAAAAAAACTGAATACGGACCTTTCATGGTAAAAAATTAATTTCTCTAAATTTGTTTTTTTCTTACATTGAATAGAAAGCACCGCCTCTCAGGTATATATATATATATATATATATATATATATATATATATATATATATATATATATATATATATATATATATATATATATATATATATATATATATATATATATATATATATATATATAGAAAATGAAAAACGTACGTCACGGGGATGAGCGTTTGGTTAACAGACGTCTATTATTTAACTAGTGGGATAAAACAACAGCTTTTCTAGTTTATGAACCCCCCCCCCCCCTAGTAGAGCCATTGAGACACCCCCCCTTGATTCGATGCCTGGGGAAACCCCTGGAAATGACTACCGGTACTACTTTTAATGCGAAAGCATTAGTTACGCACGTGGCTGAACATCTGGGCCCGTTTGCCCGTACGCATAAGTTCTCGATTAAGTTCCCGCTTACGAATAAGGCACAAATAAGTCGAAGTCGGCCATGGCAAATAAGCCGGTTGCCAGGAAACCTGGCGGAAACGCTACCTTAACCGAGCGTTTATATCAGTTTCGGGCAAACGACTTATTACCTAGACAGCGCTAATTAAAGCCGTAGTTGAGAACTTATTCCTGCACTTATCGCGTTCGGGCAAACGGGCCCTGGTGTTCATGGCACAAAATGGCGGACGCACTACAACAAAATGCCAACTGCGATAAAAAAAAAAGTTTACAAATGCTTCGAACATCATCACAATTCTCAGGGAAGCACCTTTACACAAGGTAATAATTCAGTTGAAAAGAAAATTGGGCGAATTTAGCGCCGGATAGAATTTGAACCACCGTCCTCAAAATTCGAGACTAGCATCGAACTCTGCCAGTTAGCCACAGCGTGATTATTCAGCATGACTGTGGGTTAACCTACTGAAAGGGTGGTGGCGGTCGACTTAGAAAAGTGGGTCAAAGGCAGTTCAGTACTACAGGAAAATATTTGAGCATGTTGATTGCGTAAGTAGCGAATGGGCGAGTAGCAAAGCCTGTTCCCGGTAATGGCCATGCCTCTGAGTCACAGTAACTGAAAGAGGAAGAAAAAGTCACGAAGGGAAAAGGGTGGTGATGGTCATAATGAGGTGATACATGCATACCACAGGACACGTGCCTCTGTGGGCACCATATCATTACCATGCATGGAATAAATGCGCTGCCTTCCACGTGTTACTTTGTTTTACAAATTTCATCAGTGCAGTGTTTGCGGCGATGGACTGTGGACCGTCTGCATCAACAGTAGCTGGAACAGTGCACAGAATGCCGTCAAACTTGTTCCACAATTATGCACTAATGCTTTCACATTCGCTACTTCATAAGAAGTGGTTAGGAGTCGTGTAATTATTTTTATTCTATCGGATGCGATGCCCTAACCTAGACACCATGCTCTAAAAGGCGTTCCAGTGCGCAGAAGCCAGACACACAAAAGACAGGACATAGTGATGTCCTGGTGGTGCCAAGTGAAAGTGCGCTGTGAATGAAGGCAGGACAGTGCTCTATCTACGCAGCTTAATCGACAGTGCTGTCCTGCCTTCCTTGACGCGTTGTTTCCATGTGCTGTAACTCCTTTTAAGATGCATTGCCAACTAGCCCACCAATGCCATTTTTATAAACCATGCTCTCACCACGACCATAACAAAATAAAAACAAAAGAGAAAAGCATTTTGGAGGTTATGCGAAGTACACCCGTACTGCACCCCAAATGTCTAAATTATGATTCGTATCACTGGAGCGTAAGCCAAAGTATTAGATACAGAACGGCACGAGGCTCTTATAACTGCTTCAAGGGTGTAATTTTAGACTTATGTTCCCAGCTACTACCAGTTATGGGTCACGTATGCTTTCAGCTGTGTACTGAAAAGAATGAGGGTGCTATTAATGGCACTGCCCACCGACCAAGATTGAATTGTAGTAGGAGCGCCTTTACAAAGAGTCCGGATTGTTTTTGGCTTGCGAGGTGTGAATTCCAGCTTTTGCAGGCATTTCGAACCCCAATGAGGCACCATTGGAAGTCGGACACACCAAAGACGAAACGGTTTTGCAGCTAGGAGCAGCAGTACACATCGACATAGCCATCTATACTGAGTAACTTAGCCCTCTCTTTCCAAACTCCACTCACACATAGAGCTGAACTTAGGGAGTTTCAGTGTTGGAGGGTGGGCCTTCTCGAGTACAAAATAGGCTGCAACAAAGCATTTTCTGACTGCCGGCCGTGAGCCACCTACACTATGCTGTGTTATCTTTGAGCATTTTGTTGGGCTCGCTGCAGGGAGGACCGTCAATGGGGTAATCCTGGAACTGTTGTGGATGGACCTGTGAGGTAAGGAATCTGTTTTATTCTTGCTGCTGTGTGTACTGCGATGGGTGTCGCCAGTAGAATTGGTTTCTTTAATGGGTAAATCCGGCTACAATGAAATAGCGGAGCCACAAGCTAAAAAGCTGCGACGGAAAGGTGATTGATTGTAACGTGACTACCAATTTTATCCAGCTTCAGAGGTTCATGTTCTATCATCTATGCATTGTTGCATTTTTAGACGAGGCACCTGTTTATCCATGTGAACTGTGTGTTCGTACCAATGACCTGGAGTAAAATTCAAACGTATAATTAAGCATTAATGCTTAAAGTGCATCAATGCTTAAAGCGCATTAATGCTTAAAGCGCATTAAGCATTAATGCATGAACTGCTCTTTTTGATGTGCAGAAGGGGCTCTTTCAGCTGGTTGTAACAGAGAGCCCCTTCATTGCCTTATGCTGCACATGCTGGTTGCATCGTGATCCTTGAACCATGCAACAGCTAGCTTCTCCCTTGCACTGTTACCTGCTTGCTACAAAAGCAAAGTCTGGGCACCCAAAAGGAGCTAAGACATTCGTAGACATGATACGAAACATCCAGCGAGTGCCTTGTGTGTGTTTGTCTTTGTCCTTGTCTTGTTTTTGCTAGTGAAATAGACACTAGACATGTGGTATGGTGCCGCATCAGTGCTGCCATTTCAGACGCCAGAGCACTTCATTGGTCCGGATGATACGCTGACAAGAAATTCGTAGTGCATTGCAGGTGCTGTGTGAATCCTGGCATGAAGTTCAAAGCCACCAATTGCATTGCACTGCAGTTACTAAGATTCGTTCATAATAAACCTTGCCATACCGGAAGACAAACTTCCCACCCTTGTCATGTAGCCACCCACGCCTTCAGATATACCGACGTGAAACCACACATCAGAAAACAACTTCGCAAAACATGGCAAACACACTGGAGCAAACAAACAGACAAGTTACACATACTAAAACCACACTTAGGACCATACACCACCGACACACGTAATAGATACACTGAAGTCGCCTTGGCTAGATTATGGATAGGGCACACACATGCAACGCACTCGCACCTGCTCACTGGATCTCCAAGACCTCTGTGCAGCAGGTGCGGAGAGGCCCTATCCGTGATCCACATCCTCGTACAATGTGAGGCACTTCACATTACACAACGCAAACACTTCCCACAACTACACACATGACATATTCCACCACACCCGTCATACTTCTTAGGAGACGATGCCATGTTTTCTGTTCAGCGCACCTTTAAGTTTCTATCAGAAGTTCACTTTTTACAACTCATCTCATACCACCCATAGTTTTACCCCTGGTCCTATACACCAGCCACCTTATTTATCTTTTAACCACTCATGTTTTCACCCTGGCCCTTTACACCAGCCGTGCTCATAGTCATTGACTGATTTTATTCGGTTTCCCTCGTCATCAAATAACTTTGTGTTTGGCGCTCTTTGCCCATGTCGGCCTTGCGCCATTAAACCTAAACCATCATCATCATCACCTTCAGATACATTTCTCAACACTCATGCTCTTTGTCGCAAGGATGTACATTTACTACCTAAATGTAGACAAGAGCTGGTAACACCACCATTCCGCAAAATGGAGATCGAGTATCTCCCCCAAAATTTGCAAGATGCTGAAAAGGCAGTGTTGCTGAGTTCTTGTCATCTGGTGACCTGCCCAGTAACTGCATGTTAGATTAGATGAGCACTTTTCCTTTTCTTCTGCTTTTCTTTTTTACAACTGGGCAGCCTTCAATGATGGGGGTTCAGTGTGGTCGTGGCATTGGCTGAGACTGACTGAGCAGAGAAAAAAAGTGCACTTCTCAAATCGGAGCCTTGGCAGCCCTCTAAAATGGCACCTTTGTTTAGCAATTGTTTGGGGGTTGTCGTTTCACATTGGGCGTAAAATGGGTTCCTTGCCTTTGCAGCTCGAAAGACCCGGAGTTGGATGCGGGGCCCGAGCCCTTGACCGAGTCGGATATCATTCGCATTTCCAGGCAAGTCTCTCTCTTATCTCTTCGAGGCACTCTTCAGAGGTCTGAAAACAAACTTCTTGGGCCTATGTTTGGCAGGGCACGTAAAAGTTGAAAGTTTATGTTGTCAAGAATATGCAAAAGGCTCCTAATTAAACTAGAAAAGCTTTAATTGAGCCTGTTTGAGGAAGGCAGGCTTTCTTACACAGCACTGCAGCTCTACACAAAACTTGCAGCACTCGCACAGAGGGTAGCGGCGCGTGCAATCGTAACAGTGGCTAAGGCATTGTGCTGCTGAGCCCAAGGATGCAGGTTCGAACCTGGCCACAACGGCTGCTTTTCTGATGGAGGCGAAAAGCGAAAACACCTGTGTGTAGAGATATCGGTGCACTTTAAAGATTCCCGGGGGTTCAAAATTAATCCGGAGCCCTCCACTACAGCGCACCTCATAACCTGGGTGTCGCTTCAGCGTGTTAAACCTTACAATCAATCAATCGATCAAACACAGGGGTGTCTGTGAAGAGGTCCTGAATTGAGTGTGACGCTCAGCTTTTGGGGTGTGTCGCACTCATAATAAAATGCAGCCGTTGCTTTGCGGAAATTGGGTGGTGATGAAAATTGTGGGGTGCTAGGTTTCAAATGTACGTGTCATATCATTGAAGGTCAGATAAATGTTTCGTATCTTGAACAAAACTGACGGAAGTTTTTGTGTATATGCGTATCAACCCGCAGATGGAGAGGGGGGGGGGGCATCTGCTTCATTCTAGAAAATTCTTTATTTCTGCATGTGGGAAGATGCAAGAGTGTTAGGAATAGAAGACTAATATTTTAATGAATGTTATGCATTTCAAACTTGAGAACATCGTGGTTCCAACTGTGTAAGAAGTGACACGGGATGAAAGCAAAGAATGGACAGGACCACAACTGTTGTTTGCTTTAGTCTAGTGTCTTTTGTTGGCACAGTTGAAACCACGATGCCTAAGTAAGCACCAACTAGCCCAACAATGCATTTTAACCTCAAGCCGAAAGATGCCTTGTCAGAATTCACTCGTATCAAAAAATGTACTGCATTAAAGCAAACAGAAAAGGGTGGCAACTCACCTGCGACTTTCCTGCCATCCAATTCTAACCTAGGGACATTGAAAACCATCATTCATCTAAATAAATCCATTGGGTTGAAGCTGGAGCTCGTAGCATTTTAATATCTAAAGAACGTTATCTTCTTGTAATGGTAGGTTGATTAACAAGCTACCGCAGTGAAGTAATGTAAAGAAAAGAAAAAAAGTTGCACAAGGTATCTATGCAATAGTACATTGACTTGGAACTGTCATCCCTTTTCATTTGTCACTTTGTCATCATTACTAGGACTAAGAGCCTTGGAGTGTGGCCCTTGTTAGGCCTATGTTTAGGCTTAACGTTTAGTCGCCCCAACGTTATGCTCAATAACGATAGAAGCAACATCAAACTCGTTGTACGTTAACCAGATGACAACGTAAGACTTCGAAGTGAAGTGTTAGGACGGGTGTGGATGGACATTGAGGGTTCCTAAGGTGCTCCACACCATTGCAGGTGAGGGAGTAAGCCGTTTGACTCTCGGGTACTAACTCGTAATCGTAGCCCAATGGGTAAGACGACTGACACTGTCTGGTCTACCAGACACAGGCTCGGATCCTGCCGGTGCCTGTGTGATTTTTTGCGATTGTAAATGCTATGTGCACGGACGCGGATGGACATTGTGCGGTCCTAAGGTACCCCGCACCTGAAACGCTTAGCACAGTGACGTGATAAGGAGGACATCATGGCTGCCCATTTATTTCCTGTCCTCTAATGTACACACTAAAAGAAAAAACTAAAAAAAAAAATTCGAGGACAAAACCCGCACCAACAAAGCTATCGCAGGTTTAAACCAATTCGAAATAAATAAAATAGGCACTAGGCCAAAAATACTTTTAGAAAAAAGCCGATTCGATCTTGACAAAAAGAAAAAAAAATCACACTCCACATCCAAAGGCGCTACTGTCTACACACACACTAAAATAATCCTATACATCAGAGCTAATTTTTTAAATCTAACAGTATGACAGTGAAGATGCGAAAAAGTTGAAAAGCGTTATAAAATGAGAACACACAAAAATACATGCAAAACAGTCCACTAGAACAATGTCCTTATAGTGAGTTCCAGAACTATGCGAAATTAGTTGGTGCATTAATGACCCTTTTTTCACCACATGCAGACCCATGGACACAACGATCACTCTAAAACAAATCAACCAGAAATAAACCGGCTAGAAGTGACAGAAAACCACACAGTTCAAATAAACAGTACTCGGCGGTAAAGTAAAGACTATCGCGCACTACAGTTTGCACCGCTTTTCACATTGTACAGTCATTCACTCTAAATACACTTCACTGCGCTTTCGTGTCTGCATCACTGTGGTCCAAAACTAGAGTTCATCATTCACCAAACCGCACTTAGATCACGTACGAGCCACTACTAACGCGTATTAGGTCGATGGGAAAGTCTCTACAGATCACCGCACTGCTGTATTACACTGCGCAACACATCACCACACAAGTCACATGACCGCTTATGACTTCATCTCTTGTTAAAGTTGGCTTCCAGAAAGACAGGCGAGGCAGTCAAACTTCTGGTACAGACCTAGCCACGTAGTCCACAAGGTCTGTAAGGATTTTAATTGCAGCGTTGTCATTAAGTAGAGATCTCAGGTGTGGTGGTTCAAGGGGGTGCCTTGTGAGCCTCTGCAATTTGTGGATGTAGGGTCTTGTTTTAACACAGTCCAGTAAGTAATGAGCCACAGATGAGGCATTATGTCCACAAAAACACTGGCAATTGTTCTGTAATTGCAGGCGGTAAAAGTAGTGCGGGAAACGTCCATGGCCTGTTAACAATGTGGTCAATTTCCTGGGGGGCGGGAAACACCTCGGTATATCCAAAACACTCGGGGTCCATCGATACAATTCTGTACTGCAGTGATTGGTCGACCAGGAATTCTGCCAAACTAAGCGACCAGCTTTTAGTAAAGCAGAACGCACCATGTGCTTAGTGATTTTACCGTGCACATCTACACCTCGCGTTGCGGCGTGAGTTGCTATGATGTCAACAAGTTCATTTCCCCAGACTCCAGAGTGACTGGGGACGTGGTATATATGTACTGGTACGATGGATGCAAGAGAGCTGATGTTATCCTTGAGGATTTGGATGCTGCTTGAAATGGTGAAAGGGTTGTTCAGGGCCATGAGTAGGGAGAGGCAGTCTGTATATATGTGCAGCGGGGAAGTGGGTGTGTTACAGAAGAAATAGGATTAGTTGGTGCAGGGCTATTGTTTCAGCATTGAAAGAACTAGTGGGGGAAACCAAGCGGAATCTTTGGACGGGAAGTTACTCGTCAGCGGCTCTATATGGAGAACAAGCAGATCAATGTTTCCATCAAGGCGGGTGAAGCGTTGTAGGCGACCACACCTTGCTAGTTGGGGGGTGCGGTAACTTTGCGATCAAAGAATATATTGACATATATTGACCGCGATGAATGCGGAGCTTTGCGTAGCATGCTGCGCACTGGGGAACTGTTGCGAACCGCTTGAGCACGCATTACAGCTGAATATAGCTGAATATAACTGCAATATATGAGTTAATTATGGTTAAATATACTGAAATATAGGTGTTTCGCAAAAAAAAAAAAAGCTTACCTAATGTAATTGTCTACTACGTAGGTGTTTCGCGAAAGCTTACGAAATGGAATTGTCTACTACGCTTTTTTCCTTTCCGCCTTTGAACTCGTACAGGTGTTTCGCGAAAGCTTACCTAATGGAATTGTCTACTATGTTTTTTTCTACGAAGAAGTGGTTCGGGGCTGTCCTGGTGGTTTGCGCCGGAAGTGCGCGGTGGAGAGGCTATGGCCCGTGTCCCCGCTCCATGCGCCGCAAAAATCACGCTCGTTGCAGCTTGCGTGCAGTGCGCGTTCTCTGTAGGGTGGCACTAAGCCGAAGGCCAGCCCCCGCTGTGGATGCTTCCGGTCTCACGGCCAATTATGGCAGTAGCAACCAATGGTACTGCCAGTTGTGCCAGTACGGCCGGATGCAATTAAGTAGCCCAAGAAAGGCTATCGTCTTTAATAAATACATGCACTACAAAGGAGAAGGTGTTTCGCGAAAGCTTACTTAATGGAATTGTCTACTACGTTTTTTTTTTTTTTTTTCAGATTACGGGGATGGGCCGGGGATTGACCCGGCGTCCGCCTGAAATCTCCTGCAGAGCTAATACCGTTACTGATGTCACTGGAGGGCTTAAAATTTTTACAGGCAAATCTAGACCACACCAGATTGGCTTCCTCACATTTAATTGACTTCATACAAAATCAGAGCATACACTTTGCCGTGGTTGGGGATCCTTACCTTCGGTCAGGTCGTCTGCCCGGCTTACCCCATAACATCACACAGTTTGCGCACCCAACTGACCCAAAAGGTCTCCTTCTAACTCACTCTGTTCCGTATGACTCTTTCCCAATTTTTTTCTCTCAGAATGTGGTTGCAATCAAATTCACCGCCCAGTCTTTTTCCTTTCTTCTGGTAGCAGTCTATGCCGCCCCGTCCATAGCTATCTCGGAAATTCTATCCCTGTGCAACCAACTGTTGCTTTCAAGCGTATGTTCGCACGTAATAATAGCAGGGGATTTCAATGCTAAGAGCCCCCCCCCCGCTGGGGCGGCAGCGCTATGGACTCTCGCGGAAACGACGTCGTCCAATTTTTAATGTCTAATGATTTGGACGTAATTAACGACCCCTCCTCGCCGCCAACCTTTGTGACGTGCTTAGCACAGTGACGTGACAAGGAGGCCATCACCGCTGCCCTGCTGCCACCCTCCCAGGTGTGTCCTGCAGCTCCTGGTGGAGCCGCGGCGTCCCGAGGACGAAGGGGAGGTGGGGCCGCAGCTGGCCTCGCGGGTGCTGGCCTCCTTCGGCAGCCTGGCCAAGCAGCTCAGGGCGGACCTGTACCGCGTGGGGCGCGAGGGCCAGCACTACTTCGACCCCCGGCACGCGGTCAACAGGGGCCACCACCACCAGGACTCTGGCAGCGCCTCGCCTCCCCGGGTTTCATCCTCCTCCTCGCCACCGCTGCACGCCTCTGAGGTGCGTGTGACCTTACAGGTTCCTTATGGAAGTGGGAAGCAACAGGTGTCATTCACACAGTGCTAGTATTATCCCAATGGCAGGAAGGGAAGCTGTTTGGGGCTAGTACATTTTGGGCACTGTCACTTCTTTGTGCCGTGCAGAGAGACGGGACATAAAAGGTACCAAGGTCAGTGTAGGAATGAGAGAGGTACCCAATGATTTTGATTTCAAGGTACAAGCAACTGTAGTCTGGCTGCTCCCTTGAAAACCAGGTAGCCGCTGCTCGCTTTCTCGCTCGTCCCGATGATGTGGTACGGGGTACCTGTGAGAATGGCGAAAAAGGACGCATTTCGAACGTTTTAAGCCGGCAGGGCCTGCAGGCAAGCATCATGGCACCGTCTGCCCTCTATTACTCAGTCTATTTATTTCTTTTTTGCCTTCAGTAAAGTCGTTACGCTTACTTAGAGGCCAGCTGCAACAAAATTTTCGTCTCCTCAAATGTGCTGTGTTCCAGTAGTACAGTCCACACTGATTAAAGCGGATCTGGCAGCGGACTTCCAGTTACAGCGGGCTCTTTGTTTGTTTGTTTGGTCCCCGTGCATTTTCAATGAAGCTTACTCCACTCATAACGGACCCGGCTATAGCAGACTTCCGGCTACAACAGACTAAATTTTGGCGAAAATTGTTTGCCCTGAGCGTCAATATTGGACTTACATTGTGCCGGCACAAAAACACTTTGGTTTGTTTACTTTTACGAGAAGATGACTACTATGTCTGGCAACGTTGTCGGCACGGAACCAGTCGTTGGCGTAGCCGAGTCAAGTCATTGCCGGTGCAAAGTATCTATTTTTTTCTTTGTGCCGCCAGCGACCACGTTAGTCGGAATGGCAGGTTGTAAGAGAAAGCAGATTTCGCTCTCAGACAGGTTAAGTAACGCAGTCGTCAATGGCAAAAAACAGGCCGACATCGCGAGAAGAATCGGCCTGTTGAAGCAAACAGTAAATTAAATCGTGAAAAACAAGGATATCGCTGAAAAATGCAACTCCAGCTAGTTGCACGAAGAGCGCTTTTGAATGTGGGAAGCGGTGCACCTGTAGGTCGAGGAGGCTGTGTTGATGTGGTTGCGGGACGCACGTGCTCGTGGAATTCCTGTGAATGCGACTTGCTGAGGAGCAGAGCTGAACAGCTTGCTCTGACAAGTCAAGAACTCCTCTGAACTGCAATCGGAAGAGTACAGCAGCGAAGAGGCGGCAGCTCCCGTAAAGCTGACCAGTTCTCTGGCCCTAGAACACATCGAAGCCTTGAAAGGTTATTTTGTGCACTACAGTCGAACCCCGCTCCAACGAACTCCACTTCAACGAAATTTCCGCTTCAACGAAATATTTCCAATATTTCAAATATTCCAATGGTCAGCTAGCCATAGAAGTCAATGCAACAAAGTCCTCGCCACAACGAACCATTTGTCAGGCTTGCTCTCGCTTCAACGAAATTATCTATGATTTTGGCTGGGTTTGAACAATTATTTTACAATAAAATAAGCATAGCGGCAGCTATCGGTAACTTTTTATACATTCAGGACGCTTAGTTTAGCTGAAAACATGAGCAGTGCGCCCACATCGCCACCCAAAACAAAACAAAAAAACTCATAGGTGGACGCCATTGTTTGATGGTGGTAATGATGTGGCTGGCCGTCTTTACATGAGGCGCAGGCCCGGTTCGCCAAGCTGGAGCTACAGCCGGAGCTATGTATAGCCAATCCGTATCCAGTTGAAATTGCACTGATGTGCTCTGCTGCTGGCACGGCACCGTCATGTATGCGTTGCAAGACACTGTCCTTGCCGTTTTCCTTCTACCATTCTTCATGGCCAAGAGCAAAAATCATGTTTGCGTGTTTGGTCTTGAAGCGAAGTCATCCTATCTTAGTCGCGAGTGCGCGGTCATGTTAAATGCAAGCGCGCGCATTTTGCCTGCCAAGGTCAGTAGCTGCCGTGCCCTGTCAGAGGGCAAGATAACGGCACTGCTCCTGCCACAAACGAGAGGGGCGCTTACGACGGCCTAGCAGCTATGTGCAAGTAATCAGCTCGGTGGACACGCCTTGTTGTACAGCAATACGTTTCGCGCCTGCATTTCTTCACCCCTCTCCGTAACGCGTTCTTTGGGTGCAGTGAAAAAACAGATAACAATTGTTAAAGGAGCCATGAAGAGAAAATACAACTTCGTGTAATTTGAAAGAACTAGGATTCAATATCTTACTCAGCTACATTACGGCCCCAAAAGATGTTTTTTTAACGAAAAAAGCAAGAAGTATTGAAAAACGTTCAAATTTTGCGCCACAGTGACGTGTTATGAGCAAGAATGACGTCATACGGGCCAACAATAAAACATAATTTTTAGGGCCTTAACTGCACGTTAGCATTCAAGTGATGCAGTCAAATGGAACTAGAGGCCCCATTACAGACGTCCAGTCATGTGTCGTCGCGACAGGTCGGTTAGGCGGCCGCCAATCGCAATCGCACAAACAAGGTTCTGTGACATCATAGAAAGGTTGCGGGAGACTGGCTAGGGGTCGCGACTGCTTCACACGTTTTCTTTAATATATCCGTTATTTGTTCGAAGATGGCGATGATATTCGTATCATTGTTATCGGGACTAAGTAGTCTTTCTAATAAACCCAACTTGTATTTTGTCTTCAAGGCTCCTTTAACAATTTGTTTCCGAATAAACATGACGTTATTGCGCGTCACTCCTTTTTCTAAACATTGTATTATGCTGCCAATGATGCAGAAACATACGGGGCTATTTTTCTGGCCTTTCCGCGGTCTGTTGGGGCAGTATTCGCCTCAACGAATTTTTGCTTCAACGAAATTTTTTCGCACGTCCCGTCAATTTCGTTGTAGCGGGATTCGACTGTAACAGCATGACTGCTCAGCAGAAGTTCTGAAACTGACGCAAATGCAGCACAATGTGACCGCGGCCTCACTTGCAGGAGTCAGGCAGGCTCTCATCACACACTATTTTGCGCATTAAAGAGAAGACATGTTCATGAAGTTCGGCGTTCATTATTCCCACGCATGCGTAGCTCCAGTTCGATGAAAAAGGTAAGAATTGCCCCACGTGGCAGCATGTCTCCTGTCCATTGTGTGCAACCTGCCACTGGACATATGGCATCCAACTAGTTCAATTTTCGGCTTCTTAGCAGCACTTTGTCAGATTACTCAGATTTTGCATCAGCTGTTTTAGCGACCAGAATGCAGCGATTAATAAATGCAGAAACAGTTTTGGGGGAGGGGTGGGGTGGTGAGTGCGGCGATCTGAATTTGATGAATGGGTTTCGGGCAGACTGACAATGGCACGAAGCCAGTGTTTAAGAGCCGTTTTGCTAACTCTGCTTGTGCGCCTAATAACAATTTTTTTTTTTGCTTAGTTTAGTGCCCGTCTCTACACGCTAGGCCTTTATCAAGCGTGGGTGCTTAGCTTCGGAAACTGCATTAGGCAGTCACATTCCCCAAGTGCATGCTAAGAATAAACGCTGCAGGCGTGCAAAGCGAATGTAGTGGCTGCATCATTTATGTGCAATAGTGGCCGCAGTTCCCACTTGACGCTCGTACACCCTCCTCCCCTCCACTGTTTGGATAGTACATACCCCAATTACAGCAGACATTTTTTCCCAGATGAAGAGGGTTCGTTGTAACGGGCATAGACTGTATTACTTTAAAAGGTGCTAAGTGCAAAATTTGGTGACCGAAATATGCGTCACTGCATCGTAAACAATCGAAAATGCTATTTTCTAAACTGAAACTGGAAAAAAATTTCCCCGCATTTCCCCGTGGGGAAGAATGTGAAAGTGCGAATGCACGAGTTGAATTTGCGCGGTTCGGTAATGTTCGCGAAAGAGAGATCACACACACACACACAACTACAAAGAAAGAAAGATGCATTTATTCACAGACACCTATTTGTGTTGTCGTTGTACTTGATTGCTAGAGCGGATCTCAGCTTTGAAATTTCGTGTCAGTACTCCTTTAAGCGGGTGCATTAGCCCTTCTCACGCTCGATTCCTGGCCAATCCCCCACGTGGGTATGTGCCATGTCAGCGGCCAGGCAGCGCGCGCCCGTTGCCAAGGAAGACGAGGAGATTCCTGGCCAATCCCCCACGTGGGTATGTGCCATGTCAGCGGCCAGGCAGCGCGCGCCCATCTCCCCCGTTGCCAAGGAAGACTAGGAGCGCGTGCACCCGCAGCTGTTGCTATGTGGACGGACGGCGGTCGCCGGAATACAGGGTCGCTTATAAAGTGCATTCACACTTAAAAAGGGGCGGCCATTGCAGCCGGCCTGAAGGAATCGTTCCACTCAGGAATCGAGTGGGTGCAGCTGGCGGATTCTCCCGATGTAAGTTGACCGATGTAATGGGTACTATCTTTGAATTATCGAGCGATTCCTTTCATTGGATTGCGCATGTAAAATTGCCAGGACCGGCGCACCGCTTCCAATTAACCGACTACAACTAAGCGACATGGAATTATCAAGAGGTGACTGTACTCGTGAACAGTGAAATGAAAAAATCTTGATGGATGGGCTGATTTCTCAGAGTGCCCCCACGTGTGGTGTGCAGGGTGGAGTGGCCGAGGCCAGGGGAGCGGAGGGGGACGGGCCGCGGATCGCCCGGCCCCAGAGGCCCCCAGTGGCTCGGGGGACGGTGGTGATGGCGGGGCCCCCCTGGGGCCAGCCTGGTGCGCTGCCGCCCGCCTTCGTGCCACACGCTCTGCAGGGCGGGCCGTTCGTCGGCCACGGCCTGGTCTGGGACCCCCTACGGGTGAGTGCGGCCTCCCTGCTCCCAGGATTGCCTGCACCGGGGGTCGGCAAACTGCGGCCCTTGGAGCAGTATATTTATTGTTTTTTATTGTTCCTGGGGCAGTATATTTATTGTTTTTAATCTTGCATTCGGCCTCCAACTCCTTTACCAATACTTGAGCAGCGTGTGAAACCGCTCGAAACATTCTCCTTGGTGCAGGCCTGGGTTGTAACTAGGTTTTGCAAAAAACACCACTTACCTCCTTCGTCCTTCTGTTTTTCTATCTCTACAAACAGCACAGTCCTTGCTGCTTTGGCCTGGAAGCTTGTAGTTGAAATGGCTGTCCCACCTAGCCTTTACTCATACTCCATTTGTGCAGATGGGCCCCGATTTTGGGCTCAAGCCATCAGATCACCCACCAACTGTTCAATGAGGCCGCAGTGGTACTGCAGGTTTCGCTGCTCTTTCTCGCCATGATTCGGCAGCTGTGAGAGCCTCCAAATAAAGCTGTTGACAATGAAAACCTCTAGATACCAGGAAAAAAAGCTTTCACCACCACTTCGTTGTCTTTCGACAAAATTCGTAGCTCACAGAGTGATGATCCGTACGGTGCTGTCTCCACTGCCGTTGTGCTCTTCGTCACTCGCTTCTGTCCAATCACTGCCATCACTAACTCATGGAGGCACGCAATTCTCTTCCTCACTGAAGTCATCATCACCATTGCAAAGTGCACCCCCGTAAAATGCACGCGATGAGTAAGTAGCCATTCTTCTCTGCGAAATAGTGTACACGTGAAAACGATGTAGAATACAGAAAGACTGTGCTGAACATTGTGCTGCACCCTAGTGCAAAGAGGAGAAAACTTCATCAAACAAAGTTCACTTATGCTTCAAAAGATGGCGCATCATTTATACAAAGGATGCGGGCACATTGCCGTGAGAAAAACCGCGAAATTTAACCTTGAACACTTATGTCACAATGGACTGCTACGGCCGTTTTGCGTTGTCGGACTGCAAAGGTTAAAGTTCCTTTTGTGGGTCAATTTCTCTGCAGTGAACATGTTGGCTGATTGGACGGTCAAGCCTTCTGCGGGCCTTGCTTCATTAACTCCTTGCGGTCTTTTGTCAGGCCACACCTGACTTGAATATTCAAGGTTCAATTTTGCAATTTTTCTCACTGTGACGTGCCCGCATTTTTGTATACATGATGTGCCATCTCTGGAGGGATACGTGAACTTTGTTAGTTGAAGTTTTCTCCTCTTTGCACTAGGGTGCAGCACAATGTTCAATAAAGGCCTTGTGGATTCCAGAGCGTTTTCACGTGCGCACTGTTCGCTGAGAAGCATGGCCACTTTCTAACTGCATGTGTTCTGTGGTAGTGCACTTAGCGAAAGCGAGGATGACTTTAGTTGGGAAGAGAACTGCATGCCTCCATCAGTTAGTGATGGCAGGGATTCGACAGAAGCGAATGTGGAAGACCATGACAGTGGTGGAGACAGCAGAGTGGGGATTATTACTCTGTGAGCTATAATGAAAGCTTTTTTCCTGGCATCTAGAGGTTTCCATTGTCAATGGCTTTGTTTGGAGGCGCTCACAGCTGCTGAATCATGGCGAGAAAGAGCAGCGAAACCTGCAGTACCACCGCAACCTCATCCAACAGCTGGTAGGTGATCTGAAGGCTCGAGCTAGAAAACTGGGCTCGTCTGCTTGTATGGAGTGCGAGTAAAGGCTGGATGGGACGAGCCATTTCATCTACAAGCTTCCATGCCAAAGCAGCACGGACCGTGCTGTTTCTAGCAATAGAGAAACAAAAGGACGAAGGAGGGAAACTGTGTTTTTCTGCAAAACCTACAGTAACAACCCAGGCCTGCATTGAGGAGTAGGTTTCGACTGGTTTCACAAGCTGCTCAAGTATCGGTAAAAGAGTTACAAGCGGAATGCAAGAGAAGAAATAAATATCCTGTGAGTTTTTCTTGCACGGGTTGTGTTTTTCTTTGTGGTATCAGAAAGCAGGTAAAAGTTCTTCACTGCAAGGGGTTAAGCTTTGTTTGTGTGTGTGTATTTATGTCCGTGCATGAGTGTGTGTGTGTGTATGTGCAATGCAGTGCAACCTTGTTGAAGATTTCTAGGCACCAGAACTGTGGGAGGGAATTGCAGCTAACAGAAAAATTTTTTTTGAGCACATGAGCGATACTGACAGTCAGCATAGTGGCCAAGCAAAGTTAAGAGTCAAAGAAAGGTTTCGAGGTTTTATTGCCCATGTGGTTCAAGTTAGTGTGGAGTCGGTGAGTGGAGTTTGCCATGCTTGGCCAGCATCAAAACTGCCGACAATGTTGAGCCAGAAAACACATGTGCAGGCGTGTACAAGAGTGGCGTAAGAGTGTTGGCAAGTGTGAATTGTGCTACAAAAAGGCCGCGATGGCTTGTTGCCACTTGGCCCTGAACACCAATCTTAGCCCCTCTTTTTGGCACTCGGATGGAGATGCAGGCAATGTGGTGGCACGTGGTGAATGCCATGTTGCCAGCTTCGTTGGCTGGGCCTGTTTGATCTTGGCCACCCTACCTGGCTTTGTGCTAAGAGACACCAATAGGTAGACGCATCTGGTTGTTGTGGTAGCATCTCACTTCACCTTGTGCTGCCCCCGTTGGCTCTTTCTTTTTGAACGATCTCCCCTTTTCTGGCACCAGTGCAAGGATGGTGTTTGAGGTGGCGATGAAGCGTTAGAAGTGTGTCCGTGCCAGTGTCCCCAGCTTTGCTGCCCACCTCATAACTCTTCAGCGCTGGACTTGCTGGAAGCTCCCTCTCTCCCTGCAGGCTGCTGAGCTGGAGGCGAGCTGGTGCCGCCAGGCTGTCATTGGCATGCAGGAGGCCCTGGCACGCGCGCACGAAGCTCACGCGTGAGTGGCCTGCTCTCGTGGCGTCGGCTAGTGAAGGACCACGAGTGGTCGAGCTCCCTCGGGTTGCATGGGCTCTGTGTGTGAACAGAAACGGGTTTGGAGGGCATGACTTCAAGGTGTGGATGCTCAAAGATCTTAGTTATTATTATATGAATTTTTGCAAATGCAGTAAAAGCTTGTTGTATACATTTTCCTGGGGAAATGAGAAGTATACCATCTGATCTTATTATCAAAACTTTTTTGCCGGTGAGAAATTCAGCATATAAGGATAATCGGAAATGTCTGTGTTGTTGTACTGCGAAAACAGAGGTAGGTGCTAGGTGGGGTTCATGTTTCCACTAGTCCTCTGCCCGTGCAACTATTTCGCTTTGCCCTTATGCGGGAAAGGCAGTGGAAAGTAGCTTTCACGAAACATCTCATGGTATGCATGTCGGTCAATTATGCGTTCCAGCGTGCAGAACTGTGAGAGAGAGAGAGCGCGAAACTTTATTTCTAAACCTGTGTCTAAAGGACTGCTCAGTCAGCTTCTTGGTTGGGTTACAGGGACTCGTCTATAGTCCTGGTGTGTTTTAATGTGGTTCACAAGCGTGGTCCAATAGAGCTCTTCAAGCTCCTGAGGGGGTGTGACCCACGCCTCCCAGCAAGCTGCGAAGGATTTGCAGGCCCCAACAAGGTGCATTGCCAGTCTTGTGACAGTGGATGTGTAGCACTTTCCAGTAATGTGAAGGTGAAGAAAGCCTGGTTGGTTGGACCGTGTGTTGACATGTGCTCCTCGTGAACTTTCTGTGGATGTTTAATATTCCGACTCCCACCGCCCCCGTCTGTCGTGGTGGTGGGTGGCTCTCTCTCTCTGTGTGCAGGCTGGAGGTGCGGCGGCTGCTGCTGGAGCTGGAGTTAGTGCGCATGCGCCTGCACCAGCAGCAGGCATCACCACCACCATCGGCGGAGGCCCTGCCCGTGGGTGCTCCTCTGGCGTGCCACTGTTTGTTAGACAAGGGTGGCTTAGACGACGAAATGGGGCCCCGAATTCGAGAACTCGTATCGTGCTAAAAGTGACAGGACTAACAGTGGTCGTATCGTAATTTGCACAATAATCAAATAGCGGGTATAAACAGCACTGTCCACAACTGGGAACCTCTGGCTAGAGATTCTTTGTATGCAGGTTGTGCACATATTTGAAACTTTCAAATATTCCCTGAATAGGTATTTTCAAAGCTTAAATGCAATTATACACTTGTACATATATAACTAAATAATGGTGTGGTGAACACTGGAAACGCTGCTGGTGACGTAAGGAACAATGGCAAACACGTCTTCCTTACCTACTATGCGACATCCAAAGGCAGCTTTCTTGTCGTGAAAGTTATGAAACCGCTGCACTGGTGCGAATTGTGGCTCGTTGCTTTTTGTTAGTACATAATAGACGGGAAATGACTTTCGCAGGAATTTGGTTTATTTAATGGCAACATACGAAGAGGCCTGCAAAATGGGGCGACTACTACACCAGTAGGGCATGCCTGCATGAATTAAGCTCCTAGAAATTAAATGAACGTTGGTGAAACTACAACAGGTGTGTTTTTAATTAAAGAAACCATGAAGAGGACGTCCAACTTGGCTTAAATTTATTCAAAAGGTTTAATGTCTTAATACCCATGAGAACTTGTTCAACAGTAAAGAATGCTTTATCCACTGAAGTTTTGCAGTTGATGGCAAAATTTCCACTTTCCCACTGCATAGCATGTTTAGAGCCATCAGCAGTGATGCGAGGCAGGTACCCAAATTGCGTAGCTATCACGTAGATTCCCTGCAGCATACAAGTGCTGCAATCTAAAAATAATTGGAATTGAGGCTGCCACCATTCCAAGAACATGCTGCCCGGTCACTGTTGCTGTGCTCTGCTTGGTTTTGATCAAACCTGTGCGTGCCATATTTTGTTGCGGTTAACATTAGTACTCGTAGCAATGTCGCATATGCCCGTTGCGCCAGTGCCCCAGGTTGCATCAGAAAATTATCTGCACAGTGGTAGTGGTTCACAGCATCGGTTGTGCCACTAGGCATATGCCGTTGAGCGGCAAACAAGTTTACGTGTTTGTTCAGAACTTCTGTTTACCCTACCCTTTTTTACCGCTATAAAATGAATATGAACTAAATTTCAACTGCAAAGAGCTGATTCTGCAATCTTATAATCCCATTTAAATTTGCGTTTGATGTTGTGTGCCTTAGCCAGTCACCTAAGCTTGCTGTATTACATCTGCTGGATGAGCATTTCGGAGGCCTTAGAACTGAGTCCCACGTGCAGTTTCTGCATGCTGCTATTACAAAAATAATTATTTACAAGAAAACTTACACTCCATGGAGAGAGCAAGTGTTTAATATTTTTATCGCTTGTTCTAGTTTTCTGCATCAATGGTAAGAAGAAAAAAAGATATGACCTACGGAGGCCATATTAGTCAGTCTGTTTAGTAATTGGGATTTAGTTAACAAAAAAACTTGTGCTTACAGTTGTAATCAATTTTGCCACTCCCATTTGGGGAGGGGGACGTCAAGTTGGTGCTTCTTGATGCTTGAAGAAAATCGGCATGCAGAAAGAAAACTGGAAGGAACTTAAGTGAGCACAGCACCAAATACCACCACAGCTGTTTACTTCGTGTTGTTGAGAGATACACGGTATATTTTTCTCAATTGGTCATCGGGTACGCGAGAACTGTGGTTGCTGCAAGAGATTGGCCAAGATGTTAACATGCTGTCATTGTACTTTTGATCGACTTGTCGGCACTAGCCCATGTGATTGGAATTTCCGCCTTTGTCGGTGTGGAGGATTGATAAAGAAACTACTGCAAATCGTTGTGAATTGTCAGTGTTGTGTAGTGTCTCAACAAACGTGTGCGGCGGTTGCTTGGGGTGCAATTTCAATGCGAGTCGAGCATCGGGCACAGCTTGTGGGATGATTGCCTGCCATCTTTTTCGCTATCACTACAGATTGAACTGCGCTGCTCCTCCCTGCATGTGTGCCAAGGGCTGCCACGGCATACCTCGTAACCCGAGTGCAGTCTCTGCGTGTAAAGCCACCAGTTTAATTGCGGTTCTGTGGCATCGACGCCACTTCCCTCCTCAGGGCTATGGGAGTGTGGTGGACAGGAGCTATGGCCTGCAGGGGGGGGAAGGCAGGGAGTTGGGAGCCAAGCATTGCCCCCCTTCCTTCTCCTTTTTATCCCAGGCTCTGGGGGAGTCCGGCGGTGGTGCGAAGCAAGAGACGCCCCAGGGGGAAGTGGCGCCCCCTGCCGCCGGGGATCCCGTGCACAGCCAGGGCCTGTGGGAGTGCCGGGCACTGCGGCCGCCCCTGTCCCCGGCCGCCCCCTCGTGGGAGCCAGAGGAGCTGCATGAGCTGGCACTCAGGCCCAGGGAGGACGCCATGCTCGACATTCCCGGTGGGTGATGGTGCTGCCCTGACCCCTAGCTCCTCCCCCTTTCGCTGTACAGTGGGCCAGTGCTAGTGGACAGCCCAGTGTTACCGGCTGGGGTGCTCTCGGGTGTTCAGCAGTAACCGAGTGCTCTGTGGGGCTTGAGATTTTCTGCTCCGATGTCTGAAGGGGTTTGAATGGAATAAACACCAGCGGTAAACACAGGGCAGAGAAGAAAACGACAGGACAAGCTGGTTTTACTGCTGGTTTTTACCGCTGGTTTTTATTCCGTTCAAACATGTAACAACTAGAGCAGTCCAACACCTTGGTATCTGAAGGGGTCGGGAATGTTTCAAACCTGCAACGAGCGGCACAAGCCTGTTGGCAGCTCTACGTGCAAGCAAGGCCTTCTACGAAATGGCAGCTGTCTGGAAGCAGGCTGCCTGCTGTTGTTGGCTTTGAGCATCTCGAAGTAACCCAAAAGGACGACTGTTTTTCTCCACGCGAGGCTTAGAAAAGCAAGCGGTAAACATTGAGCCATAGGGCTGCAGTCAGTTTTGTAGCTAGTTAGTTGCTCTTGGCGTACCAAGTGACTGCACTTGTGTCCTGTGCTCAGTGGGCTCTCAGTGCTCTGCTCTCAGCTTGTTGTGCCCCCTCATTGGCGTGAACTTCAAGGGGACAGCACCTCAGTTCAAATTATGTGTTGAAAGTGTGAACTAACCAAAGTGAGGCACAGAAGCCGTACAATGCGATTGTGGATCGAGCATTAGAGCATGTATGCAGTTGAATGCCTGATAAAGGCTGTGAATGAAACCGGCCTTTTATGCTTGAAGGGGTGAAAGCTGGCTTTTTTTTTTCTCTAATCGGCTAATGTAGCAGAAGGCCTCCTCTCCGCTTTCTTCAAACTTGGAAGAAGAGGCAGGCAACATTCCATCCCCGTGTCCACATCGATGTATACATCTTCCAAAACATCCGCTGTGGCAGTTTACTGTTGCTTTTACGTGATTTAACATCTGTGGCAGAAACCTCTCACGGTCAATTTAACAAGCTTTTCAATACATAGGCTTGTATGGAGACTTGGCCGGACCAAATTGTATTGTTCGAGTTATCCCCGATTTGGAATTATTGAAGTTTGAATGAACGAGCTTTCACTGTGCAGTATTTCATTGCTGGGGTTCTGGTGATCTGTTGAAGCACTGTTTGTTGGCAAGCTGCACCCATGGCTGCAATCAGTTTGGTTTAGAAAAGTGATATAGTCAATTATAAAATGTAATCAACAAATTCACAGTTTAGTTTTGTCATAGTCGATTTTAGTGGCACTTTTTGCAGTTTGGTTGTAGCGAGGGTTGTAGCTCTCTGCGTGGCTGAACATAATGCTCCAGCTCTAGCGTGCACAGTCAAAGCCTCTCCAAAAACTCCCCACTTGACTGAAAGGTCCATGGCATTACTTGGTGTATCATGCGACACCTATGTGACGGTATTTTTTTCTCTGTGGCTGCAACATAAAGATGTTGTGTGGGTTATATGCCTGAAAATGCAGTATCACACGGCACATCTGAAAATGGAACTCTTTGGCTTCTTTTCATTGCATGTGGTAAGTGCCTGCTGGATAGGCTCATCCCTCCATTTGTAGATCCAGCTGTTTAGGTATAAGGGATAAATTATTGCTGCCCACGTAGTTTCGTTACAGCAAGGTTTGACGGTAATGTATGAAGTGCAGCATCTCGTGCACAAAGCTCGCCATTATCTTTGCTTTGCCTCGTTTGAAAGCAGGGAAGCTGTGGCCACTGTATGGCTAATTTCCTAGTGGTTGCAAAGAAGCCAGGCAATGTATTCCGGAACGCATTTTTTTCTGCTCCACGGTCATCGGGGAGGGACTGCTGCGTGCTTGCCCATTAATGTGGCAAAGCTTGTCTACAATGGCAGTCGCGCAGCAGAGCATGAGAGCCGAGTGAAGTGACGGGGTGAGTGGGCAGTCCCTAGAGCAGTCCCTCGTTCGGTCTGGACTGAGGTGTGCTCCACGCACGCAGGGGACCACCGGCAGGACTGGGGCCGGGAGCTGCACCGGTTCACGGAGCCGTCCGGTGGAGTTCTGCAGCTGCGTGCCACAGGCCCGGGCAGTGAGCGCTCCCTGGATGGGGACAAGGTGAGGGGGGGGGGGACGCATACGTGGGCTACACGTGACGCCCAACATCGTCAGTGGAAAAGAGATGGGAAAAGTTCCTTTTGCAGTGTGGACCACTTGTGATGTATGTTGCAGGAGCTGTGAAAATCCACACTATCCACAAAACATGCGTGAATACAATCACATCGCAGCTTACCTCTCAGTCATTCTCTGTTTATCATCACTCAAACCAACACCACTTAGAGAGACAGTCTTTATTTTGTCTTTTTTCCTTCTGCGTCAGATGTTTCTACACGGTCTCACAAACTGCCAAAGCAGCTTTACTGTGCGTGTTTTGCGAGCAAGTCTGCGTTTCTTGGCGCCTAAAAGAATGAATGCAAAAAAAAAAAGGCTTTTTTTTTTTTTTTTTTTTCCCCTCCACTCCACCTTGCATTTTCGATGCCAAAGTTGCTCATAAGCACAATGGACAGCCAGTGGATGACCTCCGGCGTTGTCACTCACTGTTTCCAGATCTTCGAAAAGATAAAGGCTAGGCCTTTCAACACCACTTATGCCAAGAAGCCTGCCAAGAACCACAGCAAAGTGTCCTTACTGTCTGTTTCAATGGTAGCAGGGACAGGACCTTTTTCATGCAGTTCACCACTCACCGTGTGCTTTGCTGCATTCCAGGTCCAGGCCAAAATGGCCCGAGTGGTGGCCATGGTGAGGGAGCAGCTGCCCACCTGCCCTGAGTGAGTGTGTTGTGGCTTTCCTGCTCTCTCTCTCTCTCTCTCTCTCTCTCTCTCTCTCTCTCTCTCTCTCTCTCTCTCTCTCTCTCTCTCTCTCTCTCTCTCTCTCTCTCTCTCCCTCTCTCTCTCTCTGGTGGAAAGAGGGAGAGGGGTGAGCCTTATTGGCCACTCGAGCCATCTATTTGGTCGTCTGCAGCCCCTGGTGGTCCGAGACTCTATTTGCAGTAACGTTTTGTCTTGCTTGCCACATAGTGCGGGCTCATTTTCTGTACAGCTGAAGTGCTAACCACATGTAAACCACGTGAAGCAATTTTTCGCGGAAAATGGAAGGTGGTGCAACAAACAGCGGCCTACTTCTCACGATGGAGAGAATTGTTCGTGACTTTGCTCAGTTCTGGCTCACCAGGCAACATCGCTTGCGACTAGCCAGTGGGTGAGCTGTTGAAGGGGTGCAGCTTCTAGCTTTTAAGAGAATGACAGGAAGGGGGCAAGCGGCACTGTGTATCGTAGAGAAGCACGGCTCTCAGCTCTCTGCTATGGTTTCTTTGTCTATTTTCGGATGAATACACGCAAGAGGAGCTTGCTGCCCATTTGCTCCCACATTTATTTTGGTAACGTTCTCGCTCAACAACAAGCACATTTGCTGTGTACAGTGCGGCAATGTTGACGTCACTTTTCTGCATCACTGGCGCGATCACTCACGCAGTCACTCTTGCCACATGGCAGCCTCAGTAAGCGATGGGGAAGAACAGCTACGAGTCAGTGTCACAGTGCTTGAGAAAATCGCTCCATCTGGTTACCGCTTCGGAAAACTGCAGGCAGGCAAGCATGCGGGACTTTGAACACTTCACGGCTAGTGTTACCGTTCAGTTCGGTTCACAGTGCAGTTTTAGTGTTCAGAACTGCACTGATGTTTCAAAATTCACGAATAAAAAAGAAGTTAGCCCTGCGGCATGGCACGTGCATTTTTCACCAGCATTGCTTTGTGGGGCACACGCTTGGTTTGGCTTTTCTTCGCAAGATCTTAGGTATGCCGGAAAACTAACTTGCTTTACAAACACGTGCTAAAATTCGTGTATATTAAAGGTCACGGTTTACCCTGCTTGCATCCCTGAAAGCAGACATTCGCGTTTAAAAATACTCAACTTAACTCACAGCGATTTCTTGTTGGAAGTTTAATATTGGCATGCCCTAAGGTGGCAAGGTGCATACCTGCCAACTCTTCCGAATTTTCCGTAAAATGTATGAATTTCGACCAGTCTTACGATTTTACGAATCTTGCCCGAAATTTTACGGAAAATATTTTGATTTTCGAAAAAAAAAGGGAATATCCATTAAAACAACACTGTGCCACCTTGCACCGCCACGAAAGGGCAATACCCACTCTTGTTATCATCATCAGCAGAAGCTGCGACTTTGTCACCTTCTCGGGGTGGACTACGCATCCATGTCCGGGATTTGCTTCCACCTCGACCGGCCTATTTAGATCGCGTCGTTCGGGGGCCGGTTAGGACCTCCATGTTCGCGTCGCTCTTCGTATGACGGCCGCGACCAATGCACTACGACCTGTGGCATGACCGCGGTAGGTGCTTCGGAGTGCAATGACGCGAAGCCGTGACAATACTGTACCGAGTGTTTGTAAAATCGTACACGACAGAATTTGCTCCTCCTGCATTGTTGCTCATTGGTCTTCAAGACTTGCGAATTTCACTTATGGTTGCGAAAACATGAGAACGCTTGGCACAGAACGTTAATCCTTTTAAACTTGTAAAAAATTACTGCGCTGCCTGTGCGATCACTACTGCGCTGCGTAATGATCGCACCCCTAACTTTGCATCATATTTTTCGAAAAAAAAGTGTGATCATTATGCGAGTAAATACAGCAGTCGCATGGCAGTGGCTCTGGCCAAACGCTAAACGCACATTCTTGGTGGCCAGTTATATAAGAAAAATTTAGGGGTACAGAAAATATTGATAGCAATACAGGAGTCTTCCGCTACTGCAACTTGCCCAAGAACTGTTCGGCAGCATTGTCCCACCTTGGGAGTCCTGTCAAGCCATTTCCAATGTTGCAGTCGGGGCTGTCAGAGCAGCTTTGTGTCCGAATTCGGTGGTATGTAGGCCGCCGTACCACTGTAATGACCTATCGTGATGCTCCTGTTTTTCTGAGAAGAAGAGTGACTTTGTTGCTAGAATACCCAGGTTTGTGCACGATAAAATTGTAGCACTTTGCCATATTTTCTTTGCCGGACTGCAAAGACGCTTCGCCTTGTCAGTTGAGTTGTCTGCGGTTCACAGGCGAAAGTTGGGAACCGGTGGCACCGTGTGCCGCACTACACACGCAACGATGTCAATCCGTGATTTTGTTGTTTCTGTGGATGGGCCTTTTGTGACCTTGTTTAGAGAACTTTTTGTCTTGTTCTATCAGAAACAATTTTTTCCACAATATTTTGCAATGTACATGTCATTTGTGTTGCTTCCAAAAGCTTATAAATTGAATGTGCTGTGAAGCCACAAAAATAGAATATCTGCTGTTGCTTTAGCAATGTTTTGCAAAGTTTAAAATGTTAGTGTTATTCTTACCCGACCTGATATCTTAAATAATTAAAGCTTTGGCAGTAACAACTCTAAAATTACTACAGTGGTGGGGTTTCACTATCTGGTCCTTCTACAGCTCAGAAAGATGTAAAGTAGTTAAGTATCTAGAGGGTACACTATCAAAATTTGGGCAGAAAGCAAATGGGTTATGTAACTTGAAGCTGGGATGCATAGGCAATAGCTCACTGTGCATTTGTGCTCACAATGTGACACAATGAACATGAATACCTTCAAACATGTTGGTTAAACACAGATATCCCAAGAGCAGTGCTCCCTCCTTAAAGGCTTGAACAGTGAAACACACCAATTTTGGTTACGTCTTTATGATGTGTGGAGCAAGAGCCTCCAGCCTTTACCTCTTGCTCCACTTTCTACTGAGGGAAAGAATTGAAGAAACTTCAAAAAAGCTGTGTCAGTTGTGTGCAAGAGAATCGACCAGATTTAGGGGAAATCCCTAAGAGAAAAAAATTGCAAGAGAAAAAATTGGCTGGCTGGTAATTTTAGTTGCGCCCTTGGATTTTTTAGAAACTTACAAAGTATCCCAGGATTTATCAAAGCCCCTTAAGATAAATATGGTCAAAATGCAAAGCTTTCTCTATGCAAATGGAGTCACAGTCAAAGTCCCGAATGCAGACTGGCAAAGTCCAAAGCCAGTGCCCGCACTCTGAACCTAAAGGAAAGGAAATCCTCAGCAACCCGAATACGATGATGGAATGTTCATCATCATTCTATTTCAATGCAAATGTGTCTTCCAGTGCTATGCCATATGGTGTTTTGTACATAAAGGTTTCCCGCTGCCTAGTGTTGGTATGGTTGATGAGTCTTGGTGGAAACCCATTGTGTAAAGGTGGCTTCCCTGCAGTGAAGTTTGGCGGAAGTACATCAGCATCAGTGAGTCGTAGAAAGCTTTGCTTTGAGAGCTAAACATCTTGTATATACTTGCACCTAGTTTCCTGTTTTCTGCAATTCCTTTTATTTTATTGTGTCACTCGAACCAAATTACCACAAACCATGTACAAAAAGCAGGGATTCTGATCTTAGATGAGCAGCTAGTACTCAACACAGCTTTCGCAGCTGTTTTCAGTACTAGCCGTGGTCGCCCTTCATGAGTGCTTGTGTAGGGCTGAGCTGAGCTGAAGGCCTTTTTTCCCCCTGCGTTACACTCTAAGCAATTTCAGATTTCCCTGCAGTCGTAACTAGATGAGCCCTTTCCCCAGCAGTGTCTGGTGGTATGCCATTGTAGTGCTATATTAGGCGTGTACCGATGCCATGCCCCTGCCGTGACGCCAGCCCCTCCTTGTCGGTTTTGGTGCAGGCCGGAGATTTGGCGCCACGTGGAGCACGTGCACTCCCTGCAGCACGGCTTCTCGGGCATGGCCTTCCATTCCATCGTGGCCCTGGTGCTGGGCCACATCAAGGGCCTCTCCTCGCACGGTGGGTGGACGACGTGGGGTGGGCACTTGTGTGGTGGGCGTTCACTTGATGGAGAGGTGTGCTTCTTCGATTGGGAGTGTTCTGGGCGATCTACACCAGGGCAGAGTGTGCTGTACGCCATGAGATGCCAGAAGCTGAAGGCAGAGACATACAGAAATCCACAAAAATATTTTTTGTGCAATATCAGGTTACTCGCAAAAGTATTCAAAAAACAGTAACCTAGGACACGGCCGCTCGATGGAAACTAGGTCCGGCCTGCTCATTCACGCGCCGGCAATGGGCGGCGGCGTGAGAGCGGAGTTGTCAGTTGCCGCCGCTACTTTCGGCGGGGGCGCCACGCATCGGTGACAGCTCCCGCGGCGGTCGCTTCGGGGCGCCTACGGAATACCGACGGTCATCGTTCCTTCAAACGTCGTTCACTCGCGTTGTAACATGCGTATCTGGAAAATAATAACACCACAATTTACGGCAAAGACATGCCTTCAACATCTAAGAATTTCATCTGTTTGACGGCGGTAAGTAATTCTTGCTCACGGTTTAAAAGGACGAAAGCGATGCGACCGCTCCCGCGACCCAGTTCCCGCGATGTTCGGGAATATGACTGTAGATGTTACAATGCCAATTCGGTTTGAACACTGCAGCCCGTTTGTGCTGGAAAATAAAATTCTGTTAAGCTGCCATTCACCATATGCTAATTGAAGGACAATGTTAAAACGGCCGTGTTTTAACATGGCCAAGCACAGGCTCAGCAGCACCAGTGCTGTCTCATGTTTGAATTCAGGCACGGTAATTTTGCCCCGAACTACGTGTCCCCAAATGCGGAGAAATAGTTGGCCACATCACTTAGTAAACCAGTTATTTACTCGTTAAACAGGGACGTAAAATGCTGAGATGCGCTGCGAACCTGATTGTTTTGCTAGACAAACACCTGCGTGCTATCGGTAATGTGTTTGTGGTTTGCTTTCTTCTTTCCATATTTCGTTTGAATCGTGGTTTGATTTCGCATGTGCGATCGAGTGTCCCGTATGTGTGAAATTTGTTGTGTGAAGTCTGAAAGGCCGCTTGGGTGTGTATTCAAAGATGTAATAAAAACTGCGTGCGAGTGAGAACTTGTGTATTTCTGCGTGATTCTATGTCGTCTAGCATTTGCACTGCTTGTCGTGTTTCATTTTGAACAGCAACGAATTAGCTCAGCTTCCAGTTTTAGTAATCCGTACATGTTAACTTCAGGAGAACAGCAACGAATTAGCTCAGCTTCCAGTGTTAGTAATCCGTACATGTTAACTTCAGGAGAGTGGAACCGGAATAACCCGGGCAAGCAACACGGTTGGAACACGGCCCCTCGGTGGGATCCATCGAGCAGCCGTGGTCGGAAGGATTAATGCGGCTTGCACCATCGCTGCATTGTCGCTGCTTGCATTGTCGCTGAAGCAACCGGTAAAAACGTCCTAGAGATCGCTAATAAACTTTAAAAAATGCGCGGAAGGATTCAGAAGTCCCCCCAAATTACAAGAGGTAGTAAACACAGCGGCATCGTGCCCTGGCATGCAGGAAGCAGTAGTTGGTCCCGCAGACTTGGCACTTCGTTTTCAGTACACACTTTCTTACCAAGTGCATGCGACAAAGTAGGTTAATAAAATAAGCCCACTAACGACAGTACACGCATCAACGGTAGGGGTATCCCAGAAGAAGGCTTTTGGTATTTTCGTTCCAAATAGGAACGTAAAACACAGTAAACTTTTTGCAGCATAGATTGTGCGCCCCGCCGCTTTTGCTTCATGCGCGGTCAAGAAGGGGAAGGGAAGAACATTCCTGGTGCCTGTCCGTCAAATTAATTCCTCGTTAACTCTAACTCTGCAATATCTCAAAATATCTTCTCGAAACTTTTTCTCACCGTGTTTACCTCCCATAGGCGGTGCGCATTTGCCCGCTTTATCTCAAAACGTTTTTTCGGAGGACCACGGATGTCTCGAAATACTGGCAGAGAGGACACAAGGCAAAGTCCGCTGTAGGCAGCTGATAAGGTCCCCGTTCGAATGATTACTCCCACTACTCGCCGAACGCGGTCGTGAGGTGCAAGTTTACGCGGACTACGCGTCCCCGTTACCGGAATTAATGCTGTTTGGCGCATAAGATAGCTGTGGACGACGCAGCTGATCATGCGGACGAGGAGGAGCCTCCAGAAGTGCCTACAACAGCAGGAACAACATACATGCTGCGTCTGCTTTGTAACAAGGTAGAATGTAGCGGTGGCGACCACCAATTCATGCGATGCGTTGAGAATTCTCGGGTACGCTTTTCTTGGATGCAGATGCGAACGCGAATCAGCCGAGCGCAACACAGCTGTTTCTTTCTTCTGCAATAATAAAAGTTTCTTTTTCTTGCGAATTATTTTGCCTTTATTACGAAATCTCCCCTGTGCAATAGTGCTTTTCTTAGCAGCACTATATATATAGCTGTTATTTCAGGGACCTGGCTACAAATTTTCTGCATTTGATTTAACTCGAAACTCCGCGCTTATCTGAAAATTTTCAGCTAATTTTACGACTTTGAGTTAACGAGAGATTACTGTATATCAACAATTAACGTTTTCAGAAAACGCATACAAAATGAGAAAGTATCGTTGGGGTGGGGGGGGGGGACGGACGGAGGAGGGGAGGTCGATCATTTTATGGCGGGTCGTACTAGTTTAAAGTTTGCTCAAGCGGAGTCATAACGTTTCTGCGTCTACTTTCTAAGCCAGCTAACCAAAGGCGCAGGATCGATCCCCGGCCACGGCGGCTGCTTTTGTGATGGAGGATAAAAACGAAAAACGCCCGTGTCTTCGAGATTTCGGCGCACGTTAAAGATCCCCAGGTGGTCAAAATTAATCCGGAGCCCTCCAGTAGCGCTTGCCTCATCGCCTGTGTACCGCCGGCGCGTTAAACCTCATAATCCAAAATAAATCAGCTTCGCAAGCGCAAAACACCGCAGCGAGCAACGCAAATATTGCCGCGCGCAGGCTGGGAGCTGGTGCCGGGGAGCGCCGGCTGTTCAGTTGTTGACGACAGCAGCGCCGCCGCTATACCGGTTTTATTTTCTGCGCCAAAGTCGACCCGGCGGAGCAATGGGAGAGGCCGCCGCTCGGGCCACTCTAAAACTTCTAGTACACTCTACTTCGGCCGTCAGTAGAGGCATTTTTGTTACCTGAACTGGCTGCACTGGTCCAACCTGGTGCAAGCAGTGCAGCATATGTTCATTTTTTTACTAATTGATATCCCCAGTCGCACTCTGCACTGGTCTGCACGACACTGCACTAATCTGCACCAGTTCAGGTAAAAAAAATGCCTCTAGTGTGCTCACAAACAACTCGCACCGCATGGACACCGCCGCCGCATGGACACCGCCGCCGGACACAGCCGCCGCTCTTCTTTCCCCGATGATTAGCGCCACGACTGACGCTGCGGCGGAAAGGGAAACTAGCGCCGTCACCGGCGGAGAGGCGCGTTCGGCAGGCCGGACCTAGTTTCCATCGAGCGGCCGTGCCTAGGATATGGCAACATTGAAATTAATAAATAAATAAATAAATAAATAAATAAGAGAAAGCAGTTGATCCGGGCTGGGCATGCACGGAGGAGAACTGAACATCAGTGGGACACCAGTGTAACAGAGGGGCTTCCCAGGGACAACACTAGAACTAGAAGACAACTAGAAGATAGTTAACTCGATGGGCAGGGGAAATAAGGAAATTCGGAGGCGATGAATGGAGTAGGAAATGACTGGAGGAATGCAGTATTCTGTTTCGAGATACAGGCCAGGCCAGGCACTGCTAGGCACTGCTGGCGTGATGCAGGGTGGTTAAAAACCAAGCCACCCCTATTCACAAAGGTAATCTGCAGAACTGAGCCAGAACATTTTACCATGGAAAGAAACATGGTCCTTGCAAAAATGTCGGCACTGCTGGGGCTGGAACTCAGGTCGTTGGTGCCAAATCCCATGGCCCTACCATTAAACTGCAGAGGCTAAATATCAGGGCCTTTGTTTAGCACTTGCTCAAAACAGTAGTGCTCAATTAACGCTAACCAGCAAATGGCACTGGGTGTGTGCAGGTACTGGCGGGTTTGTACTCTCAATGGAACAGGATTTCACTGGAGAAACATGGCAGGGTCCTCCTTCCTGAAGGACTTTGCCTGGTTGATGATGATGCTTAACCTTAGAAAGGTAGTTGAGTTATGTGCAATCTTGGTTTCATAAAAACCCTGCATACATACAACCGTGGCAAAACTGCAGTGTGAGTGTGGGTCTGATTATTTCAATAAGCTGGTAACACTCAAGATCACAATGTTGAAAAAAAGGAAGGGGTCTGAAAAAGTTGTGCCATACCCGATTCTTCTGTAACGACGATAATTTCGCCCTGCTGTTCAGTGGCCAAGGCGTGCTGCTGAACGCAAGCATACGTGTTCGATTCCGGCCACAGTGGTCGTTTTTCAGATGAAGGCAAGAAGCGAAAGTGCTCATGTGTCGAGATTTTGAGCCACATTACAAAATGCCCAGGTGGTCAAAATTGATCTGGATATCATACATCCACAATGGCAAGCCTCAAAGTTTAGGTGTAGCTTTGGCGCGTTAAGCCCCCACAAACGGTTAAATAAATGGATGCTTGAAGTTGCTGTCGCTTGTTTCCAAGGCGAGTACTGTATTTTCACAATTCTAACACGCACCCTTTTTTGCTGAAAGGTAGCCTTAATATTTGTGTGCGCGTTACAATTGGGCTCAAAACCGAATTAGGCTTTAAAGCGGACAGCGGCGTTGCCACACGGAACGGACATGAAGTCCCCCCAAAATCCAACTCAATCCAACAAAAACAATCCATCAACACCACATGACTGAACATAGGCGCACTAACTCCTGAATGGCATACCTTGGTCAGCTGTTGCACACATTTTTGTGCAGCTGCCCGTCACGTCCAGAATTACGAAGATCAACCTACTTTAAATCGCAAACTCTTGCAACGTTCCCCGCTATAACTTAATTTCCAGCAGCAGCTGGATAAGCAATCTTATGAACGTTGCAGTAAGTGTAAATGAGCGGTGCAGGAGGTGTTTTCAAATTTTTTTTTGCGAACTTACCCGCACGTTACCATTGGAGGTGCGTTAGAACCGCGCAAATACGGTATGTGCGAAACATTTTCCTAGAGCATGTGTCCTCTGCTCTTTTCCAGGGCAGCCCTGAGGAGACTGTCCGCGGACACCCTCTGAATGGCCAGCACAGACTTCCAAGCTGCCACGCCTTCAGCGGAGATGATACCGCTACTTCAGTCATTTTTAAGTTCAATCGTGTTTTTAAGTAGTCATCATTCGCGTTCAAGTTTTAATTACGTGACATAAATCAATTTAATTTTGATGGAACATGAGGCGTGAATGTGTTCTTCTGTGGCGAGCACTTGTACAATCTCATACCACAAGAGGTGCTGTATCGCAACAAAGATCATTTTAGGGAGCATCATTATTCGGTGTTCGATACAGTGGCCCGCGTTTCAAGTTGCTGCCAAAGGGAACAAACCGATTGAGATTTGTCGTGTGAATGTTTCTTGCCCGAAGTGAAAAACATTTAATAAACACCTTATGTCAGTGTCAAAAATACCTTTTTTACCTCCGGTGATGTTGTGTAAGCTTGCTGGCAGCCAGTGAGGGCGGATATTCATTTGACTACCAATAGTTGAAAGGTTACCAAAGTACAAATGCAGATGTGTCCTAATTTGGGTAGCCATACTGTGATAACCGAGGTTGAATCCACAAGTCAACGTCATTAAGAAGTGAGGAAACTGTTCCCCGTGCTATCGCTGTGCAGCCCAACAGGGAATTTTGTGTGCTTTTTAATTTCTAGGGAATGAGCACACCACTTTGTCATGTTCTTCTTGCACACCATGAACTTTCATATGATGCTGTGATAGTAACCATATGTACTCCGCACTTTTGCTGATTGCTTCACTCATGCCTTCTCATATGTTTTCAAGGAAAATTGTACAATCGTGTTGACGGTTGATTCTTTATGCATAGCCAGTATTTGTGAGAAAGAATAAAAACAGTTTCAGCTAGGGAACTCTTCACTGGGTTCAGCCTATCCCTCTCTATCAGGCAAGCATTGTCAGATCTTGCAATATTTGCGACTTTTTCTTGGCCAGTTTCACATGGCTTTAATGGTGCAGGCTTCACCTATGTGTAACAGCAAATGCAGCACCTAGTCATTCACAAAACATTGTCCTACCGCCAGAACAAGGCAGCAACACTGCCAACAGATCACTGCCAAAGATCTGCTTCACTTGTAAGCGCCTGGTATCTCCACGCACTTGTGGAGGAATTCTTGTTTCTGGTCAACAAATAAAATTTTTACTGTTCTGTGTGAGTCATCATTTTGTTGCCCAAGTTGGAGGCTGAACTTGGCGGTTCGGAGCCTTAGTTGTTATGGCACCAAGTAGAGTGGAGCTCCATGTATTGGGACAACGGGTAAGTGCAGCAGTTCCAGAGTGCTGCAAAATGTTACGTGGGTTAGACGGTACAAGGAAGCTATTGTTGGTGGTGAAAGCTGGAATTCATCATTGCATAAGTGTCATTTCATCCAGACTCCTGCATCGCAAGTGGTGTTGCAATTGTGCTCATTTTGGGTCGAAAAATGGGAACTTGAGAAAGGGCCTCATTTTGGCTTCTGGTAGCAGAACTCTGGCATGCCACTGGTGCGAGTTTCCTCTTTGTGGTTTATCTCGTGTTTGCGCGTCTGAAAAGCCAGATTTTTGAAGCTTGGTTGTGTGAAAAATGAAAATTGTGGCTTTAAGGTGAGGGGCTACCCCATTAAATCCTTCACCAGACGAACATTAGAAGAGCTGCTGTGCACATTGCTTCCCAGGTTAGAAGGGTCTAGTAATGTACATGTTTATTCCTTTGCCCGTTTGGCCATGGCGTCGTTATTTGACGACACAACACATTGTATTCTCTATCGCCTTAAGAACAAACTGCTAGTTTTCTTTGCGAGGGGGGTTCAAGGCTGGCTCTTGCGATAGACATCACCATGGGGCTGGACGATATGAAACATAAAAAGCTTCAGTGGACACAGCGTATGATGACAGAGTGGGCAAGGAAACGAAAATTCCGGTTTGTCAAAATGTTTTCACGACAAAAAGAAAAAATATATTTTTTTACAAGAAATAAATATTTTAATTGCCAAATCACCTAATTATCGGGCCTGTACATTAATAAATACTTGCAGTATTGGCGTAATTTTTCATTTCTGTTCTTCTGAGGTCCACAGCTGTACGAAAACATGCAAAAAAGCCATTTTCGCGTGAAATAAAAAAATTGGGGCTGAAAGTGTTAGGAAGCCCCTGCAAAGGTATTGATCATTGTGGAGCTTCCTGTATAGATTAGCCAGGGCGTGACAAAACATCTTGCTATTTGTGTTGCCTTTACGTTGCTTGTCCGAACCACATCCAGCAGATATTAAATTCCGAAAATTTTTTTTTACTGCAGAGCATTCTTATTGGAACTTAAATCCTGAAAAATCCGAGCCCTAGCTGCTTTCACCTTGTGAAGTGAACTCTGGCGAAGCTGGTGCTCCGGTGACATTTGCTATGTTGGGGATTTGCTACATTGAAGTTTCCGGACAAAAATCTGAGCACGGCCAGCATGGTATGGCCGATGGCTATATTGTGGATTCGCTATGTTGAATTATGAGGACGGTGGTGTGATATCTGCGTCACATATTTAAGACATACGATCGTTGGATAGAGACAATGATGTTTTATTATAGTGTGGCTATGCCAATCATGGCGCTGGCTGTAGTGCTCCGCGCAGGTAGCCACTGGAGAGCACGCGGCATGCTCTGCAACATGCAATGTGGGAAAGCCAGCTTAGAAGGACCATGCTAAAGTCGGGCTTCACCTCTAAACACAAATGCATTGCTGGAAGGAATAAACTTCTATTGTGCACACCAGGATGTGCCCAGCCTCCTGAGTCCAGGAGGCCGCGAGCTGCGTCCATAGCTCGTTGCACCAGGGCTTGCTGTTGCTCCGGTGCTGGGCTGGTCAGCTCGGCCTGCCCAGGTTCGGGGATGGGATGGGGTTAAGGTGGTGAGGACAAGAGAAAACAAGGTAAGTGGTGAGAGGTATATGTGACAGTGCGGGCAGTTGTAAGGGAAAAGGGACGGCGAGATGGGGTGATTATGGAAGTTTCAGTGGTTTCATTTTGCAGGCAGCGGTAAAGGGTGACGTGGTGTGTTGAAAGGGAGGGAGGGGTGGGGCGGGGGCTATATTCTTCGTGTGTGTCTGTAGTTGGAAAGTATGGAACAGAAGGTGGAATCAAGGGGAGGGTAGCACCCGGTGTCGGCCCTTAAGTTGGGAGTGCCCGGTAGTGCAGATCGTGGGCTGCGGCATGAGCCGCTTCATTCCCAATTAGGCCGGCATGGCCGGGAGTCCAGACAATGTTCACTTGATTCTAGGTCCGGAGGCAGGCAGTGTAGCATGGGTAAGGCTTAAGCTGTGGGGCGAGACCGGCCTGGTAAAGGCGGCACTGCAGGCTTGCTGTGAATCGCTAATGATGATGAGATAAGGCTGATTTCGATGTGTAGTAATGGCATGGGCGATGGCCAGGGCTTCGGCTTCGGGTGTAGGCATATTTCGGTAAGTGGCGCCGCAGTAAGGATGCTGCCAGAAGTGTCCAGGGTGATTGCTGAGAAAAGATTTTTGTATCAAAATACGTAGGCCCGAGGTACTTTTTATATTTTTTTATTTCTTCCATGCGCTGAAAAGCGCTGCCCTACCCTCAGTCTGTTGCTGGAGACGATCAGTGGCTGAAAAGCACAGTCTAACACTTGGCGAAATAAACGTACGACCACATGGTTGCGCAGTATGTTTGAGGATGGAAAAGTTGGCTGATTGGGTATTTCCTGATCGGTGATTTACGTTTAGCAACATTATAATATTTGGTGAAAGGCTTTTGGTCTTTGGAACATAATCTGACAAAAGATCGCTTTGAAACCGACAACTCCCCTTGTCGACAGAAATGTTCCCACGGAGCTTTCGGCCAGAAAAATCCCGAAATTTAGTACCATAATTACCTGATTCTAACGCGCACCTTTTTTCCGGAAAAATAGGTCGAAAAATCGCATGCGCGTTAGAATCGGATACGAAACCGAAACTGCCAAAACGGAAATTTTGTCCCGCCCATGGCCATCGCCATCTCTAGATGGCGCCAAAGCTTTTAGTGGCTTTCAGCAACGATTTTTCGGACGCAGGAAGCATAGGCGCCTAAGCTTTAATTTCTATCGGCGTTCACACAAACCGTCAAATCGTTCCACTTGCGCGATCGATAACAGCAGCGGCAGCAGCGTCTCTCACGCGTTCAAAACGAGCGTGCGCCTCTGGAGAAGCTCGCAGGATTGGTGTGCGAGGCGTGGGCCACGATCCCATCGACCATGGTTGAACGTCCGTTATGAAGTGTGGCATTGCGAACGCGCTTGACGGCACCAAGGACGAGATGTTGTGGTCAGCGGAGAGCGACGAGGAGTGAGATGAGTGACATTACTTCGAGAAATAAATCGCCCGTTTCTCTCGCATTCGTTTTTCTTGCTCACAAAGTTCCGTGCGCGTTACAATCGGAGGTGCAAGTTTTTTCGGTTTTTTTTTTTTTTTTTTTGCCGGGAAAATCGGGTGCGCGTTAGAATCGGGGGCGCGTTAAATCGGGTAAATACGGCAATACAGGTTGAACGAAAAGTGGTTTCGCTTTAATATGCTGGCATTCAAAACATTGTAATTTGTAAAAGCTTCTCCCTAATAAATATTATATTTGCGAGCGGTATACGGAGAAAATAGTGAAGCTTTTGTTTGCATTGGCTGGTCGCGATGAACTATGCTCAGAGAAGACGACGAGCGTGTCACAAAGATGCTACATGCTGCCATGGAGATTGTCTAAACAGTGGCGTTGCGAGGTCCCAGTTTGTCATTGCCATCACCGGGGTCCACTGCCTTGGCAGGTTCTGGCGGAGTGTCGTCGGACGTCCCGGCATTTTCTTGTGGGACGATGTCGGCAACCTCGGTGGTCAGGGGGACATACTGCGTGAGGATGGTTTCGTGATTATGAAAGCTTGGTAGGTCTGGTAAGTTACTATACACCTCCACAAGCCTCAGAAGCTATGATGGCCACTGGTATCTTATGGACCACTCCTTTGCTCTGCCTTTGGGAGCACCCTCATCGTACGTCGTGGAAGAAATTTGCTGTAAAAACAAAAACAACAAATTGCAATATATGTCACATGTGAGTTTTCGCATATGTTTGAACCAAGAACGAGTTATATGTACCTCAGTGGTGTATTTCTCGCCACCCATAGCCAATGCTGGTGCGGTGGCAAGATTATGTCCATCCTCTTAGCAATATAGCAAATTTTAAAGTAGTTGCTACTTAGCAATATAGCAAAGTACTTTGCTACTTAGCAAAGTAGCAAGATAATGTCCATCCTCTTACCGAGGTGGAAGGTTAGCTATATAATTATGTAGCCCGTTATCGGTTCAATCCTATGCAAGAACTCGCATGTGACATATATTACAGTCTGTTTTTGTTTTTACAGCAAATTTCTTCCACAACGATGGGGGTTGCTTCAATATAAACGCAGAGAAATGGTTGTCTACACGTGGAGCAGCTGTTAGCCCATATTCAGTCCAGCCAATCGCAGTTGGTGATCGAACAAGAATCCAAAGCGTCAACGCAATTTTTGTTCATTGTGCCACTTCCCCAGGGTGAGTGTATCACCTTCCAGACCTCTCGGAAGCGGATGTGTAAGAGCAACACAACCATTCTACAGCTTATCACTGGGGAAACTCAACGTGAAATCGTCACCGCACTGCACCCTCTCCTCTCGCAAATTACACTTTCTGTAAAAATTGCTGCTGGGGGAATGGGCTTGCAACGGTGCCCCCGAGAGAAGTAACTGGCTTCCTTTAAGCGGTATACTTAAGTGGGGCTCATTTGTACTTCTTTCAGTGAGTTGGGAAAAGGAATTCGAATAAGGCAATTTTGCAATAACAAGGCCTTACTACTTTGTAAGTAGTCTAGAAATGCCACAGATCGCTTAGGAATTAAGGCAGGCTCCCACTCTCTCATCTTGGGACGTCACTGAGACACAGGGATGGACGTGCGGCCAGAGGAAGCGGAAAATTAACTTGGCAAAAAGTAGAAGCATACGGAACGAAAAATATCGCTCGCGGCAATAGAAGGAGGCCCAACACCTGGACGAACTGCACGTGCCAAGCTCGAAACGTGCTTGGAGAGGAATTCGCTTTGTCCGTTCCGCTCGTCAGTAGTGCTTTTCCAACTCTACATTAACACCGGCGTATAGTGAGTGGAAGGATGCCTTACCACGATGCCACCACCCACGCCGCTGTCTTCTTCGTCCTCATCTGTGTCTGCAACCTGCGAGGGAATGTTCGAGTCTTTGATGCCCACCCTAGTGTTGGAGTTACAGTGGGTACAACGTACAATGCGTCGAGAGAAGGGTGCGTGGACGACGTAAACGCGTAATCGCGTCCACACCTGGCATTGTTTGGGACAGCACCATTGTCTTGATTCGAATGTTTGAGGTTGAAAATTCCAGCCTGGGATGTTTCAAGCACGTCTGTCTCTCTATAGAGCCGCATAATAAAGCACATACGGTCGACTCGCGATAATTCAGACTCAAAGAGACCCCAGGATTTTGTTTAAATTATCCAAAGTTTGAATTATCACAAGTTCTCATATATATATGAATATGCGCAAGGTGACAACCCACGTTATGATTAGGCATTTATTTTTATCACATTTTTAAATTTCTAAGCCCTTTTAATTAAAAACCCTTACTGCACAAAATAAACAGAAAGCAGAGGCGTTAGGTCCACAAGCCGAAGCCGTGCGCGTCACTTTCGTAACCGCAGTGTCGTTTCTCTTTTACTTTTTTGCTGACACGCGACACGCAAATGCGTGATTGTGCATTTTTATTTTTGGTTTTGCTACAGTGGCCCGTGTGGTTTTGACCGCTTCGACAGTTGTGTAGGCAGTCAATCATGTTTAGACGTTTTTTGAGACCCGTTCGTTGCTTTGGTTTCTATTTCACATCGTGAAAACGGTAAATAAGGCTAGAAAGTTGAGAAACGTCATGGTCTACCGTACTTGTGCTTCGTTTCAAACATTTGTTTACTAGCAACGCCCTTTTCCTTGAAGGCTTGGGGCGGTTATTTTTCATTTTTCGACTGTTATGATTATATAAGCACGCAAATTTTCAAATAGTTGCAGGAAAGCTGTATATATTTTTCAATATAGACACGCAAAAAGTACGAATTAACCGAATGGCGGAGTTCGAATTAAGCGGCTTTAAATTCATTGAAAGGATAGCGGGCCAACCAAAAATTTGAATTTTGTTTGAATTAGCTGAAAGTACGAATTATCAGAGTTTGAATTATCGCGAGTCTACTGTAAACAATTTTTGTATCAGAGAAACAAACAAACAGAAACAAATATTGTAGGGCTAGCTGCACACCGCTAATAAGCTTGTTTTACAGCGGAGTTGTTATAGGCTATCTCCCCTGTGTGTTTTTTTTTTTTTTTTTGCAAGCTAGACTTTAAAAAATCAGCTCCTTTTCCCTCACTTCGGAATACGCTCTCCCCCTGGCCACCTGTTCGCTTCCGGCACTTCATATTTTGATAGACAATGGCGCATATTGCCCCCGAGAAAGTGTCCTCCCCGCAATGCATGCGTGCTTAGAAGTGAAGCTGACTTTAAAGAAATCGGTGTAAGCTTGGTATTTGTTAGTTGGCTTTCCCACATTGTGTGTTGCACAGTGATGTCCACCCAAATAAAAAAAAAAAAAATAGAAGGCAAAGGGCGTGAACGCGCCAGAAGAAGACCACCGACGATAGTCGGGCTGCGGACGCTAAGCGTAAGCGCGACGTCCATTGGGATCCCGAATACCGTGAGGTGGAAAACGCACGACGTAAACGTGGCTTCGCTTCTCCGGTGCGACGGCGTGATTTCAGCGGAAGTTAGGGGCTAACAAATAACACGCAAATGGCTCCGCCGGCCATCCACCTGTGTAGAGTGGAATGGCACTAAACTTTCGAAGCGAAAGCTTTCTTAGTGGGGGACCAATGGCGTCTTGTCGAGAAACTGATGCATTTCCCCATAGACCGGTTGGTCGAATGAAAAGCTCCGATAGGGTCTCTGAACACACGGCACGTGCGTGAAACCGCGCTTCTATTGTGTCAAAAGGGTTACTGAAACTCGCAAAAAAGGAATGCTTCTACATAAGAGAAATATACGCACCAATCATGAAGAAGGGTTGATGTACAATAGTATACCTTTATCTCATAAACCAGTGACCACGTATCGGTATACATTTAGATCGATCGATTTAGATACGTTTACTTGTCCCGGCGCGGTGGCTCAGTGGCTAAGGCGTTGCGCTGCTGAGCACAAGGTCGCGGGTTCGATTCCCGGCCGCGGCGGCCGCTTTTCTGACGGAGGCGAAAAGCGAAAACGCCCGTGTGTACGAGATTTCGGTGCACGTTAAAGATCCCCAGGTGGTCAAAATTAATCCCAAGCCCTCGACTACGGCGTGCCTCATCGCCTGCGTTGCGTCGGCGTGTTAAACCCTACAATCAATCAATCCGTCAGATGCGTGCGAAAAATTGTCGTACGAGTTTTTTATTCGTTTGTGATGTGGGCCTTTGAAAGTTTGACGATCGACTGGGCGCACTTTCAACGAAGTTTGGACACTTTTTTTTACGCACTTTTGGCACAGTGTTGATGTTTGAAATCTTTCGTGCTACCAACTTTCTTTCTTTCAAGGGATGGTAAAGTTTTTTTTCTCGTGAAATTTGCCATGAGGTACATGTAAGGAGATGCAAAGGCAGGAAAACGGAGCGAGGGGGTATGAAAATAAAAGGCGCTTAGAAACCATAGATAGCGATGAAAGCATTAAGACTAAAGTTGGAGTGAGAAGGCGGGTTCATAGGAAGGCATTCAGTCCTGTTCCGTGTAGCAAGTTCTGCCGACTTGTAGTAAGCGTTGACGGGCACTAAGCCGTTGCAGACATCCGGTTTATCCACACCGTTCGCTTATCCATGCCGCGTGGGAAAGAGGCGGCGGCGGTGGATAAGAGTATGAAGTGGGGCTGTAACCACACTTCCTCCGTACGCGGTTATGCTTCACTGCGTAACAGGAGTGTGGGAAAGCCATCTTACAAAGACCAAGCTTACACCGATCTCCTTAAAGGAGCCATGAAGAGAAAATACAACTTGGTTTAATTTGAAAGAACTAGGATACAGTATCTCACTCAGCTCCATTGCAGCCCCAAAAGATGTTTTTTTAACGAAAAAAAAAGCAAGAAGTATTTAATAACTTTCAAATTTTGCGCCACAGTGACGTGTTATGAGCGAGATTGACGTCATACGGGCCAACAATAAAACATAATTTTCAGTCCGTTAACTGCACGTTAGCATTCAAGTGATGCGGTAAAATGGAACTAGAGGCCCCATTACAGACGTCCAGTCATGTGTCGTCGCGACAGGTCAGTTAGGGGGGCGCCAATTGCACAAACAAGGTTCCGTGACGTCATAGAAAAGTTGCGGGAAATTGGCTAGGGGGTCGCCACGGCTTCACACGTTTTCGTTAATATCTCCGTTATTTTTTCGAAGATTGCGATGATATTGGTATCATTGTTATCGGGACTAAGCAGTCTTTCTAATAAACCCAACTTGTATTTTCTCTTCATGGCTCCTTTAAAGGGGCACTGACACACAAAATTTGCATCTTGTTTTCTTTTGTTGCGATAATAGCCTATTTATCACGTGTTTCAGCGGGTGCCGCGAAAGCCTCGACTTGGTATAAATAAAGCTGCCACGTGAGTGTCGGGATGACATTACAGAGCAGAGCTGCCGTGGCATTGTCGATTCCGCGTCGTCACCGGCAGTTTCTGCTAATGCCTCTACGTACGGATTTCCTCGGCTGCTTAATAAAAAACCAACAATGGACGTGATGCAGGCGCTGCGAGTGCATATTTCTGCCGCGGCTAGAGAACGACGCGCGACGCTCGAGACAGTGGGTGGGGGACGCGCGCTGGGAGCAGCCGGCAGGCCTGCGGGTCCGCGTACAGATGTTAGGCTTAACACTGCGGTGGATATTCGATTGCCACTCTGGTAGATTACGATTTTTAATGCAATTTGCCGTCACATCATTACCCCCTTTCTTATATTCAGAGCTTTCTGTGTGCCATGAGTCCCGCTTAGTGGAGCGGTAACAGGCTATCACTCTGCGCCTGCCTTCGTCATCGCGGCCGCGCCGCCGCCCTCACAGCGACCTTGCTGGTGGTCTAAGCGGCTGCCTCAGTGCGCCTGTCCGGCGCGTTTTCGCGCACAGTGTAATGAAGAGCAATAAAAATACACTGCCTGGAATCGCCGTAGAACTTAGGTCGCGGCCAGCTGTCCGACGAGCCAACGATATCGTTTGTAGCTCGAGAGCACCGACCTCCGATCGGAGCGGCGAGCCGGCGAGAAACGCTGGCAGTGCGGAAGCGGCTTGCACGAACCCGTGACGCATTTGGATGTTGTTTATTTACTCCACATCCAAGTAGATGTCGATCCCGCAAGGACCTCCTCTGTTTTCTCTCTCGCTGGCTGTTCGGTTGCGTTACGCACACTTTAAAATTGATTTTAAATATATGTTCTAGGCTATATTTGTCGCTGATATTTTGCAGATGTATGTGTGTTCACACCAATCTATCTCCGTAGTTATCTCGCCTTCAAAATTTTGTGTCAGTACTCCTTAATGTCGGCTTCACATTCGCCTAGAAGCACAAACGCATTGCCGGGGAAACATATTCACAACGGCAGTACAAGACATCTCAAAATATAAAGGCTCCAACACCTGTCTGTATTTTTTATGAATTTTTCCAAGTCCCCGAGTTTTTGTTCCATACGGGCGCAAGAACAGGGGTGGTTTGATATACATGTGTGTTAATCCTTGCATTATGTATAGTGGACGCCGAGACACGTAAAGTATGGTCCGTAAGGGGTTGCAAGAAGCGTGACTCAGAGAAAAATTGAAGCTATTTGTGTAAAAAGTTCTCCGGCAAAAAAAAAAAAAAAAGTGGCACGCATTCGTGTCATTGGAATAACTTTGCTGCTCTATACACGCACAATACGGCGGTATACCGTGTGATGATTCCGCTGGCATGGGGTTCAATTGACTGTAATTTTATGCACCGAGTCTAAATTGCAGATCGAGTACTTCCCACCCGCCGGCGTATTCGAGTGTTTCTGCTTAAAGGGCTGGTGAAGAGCTTTTCAAAAATTTTGTTGGGGGCATGCATTCCCTTATGGTTTTCCTGACGCTGAATTCGAAAAAACATGTTTATTTTATGTGTAAATACACCCAAACCATATTTTTTCGTCAAAACAAACGACCCCTGCCCGCGGGCACGGTGAGAGCCCTGGCTGCCTTTCGCGATTGGCTGGCGGCAGATGACATCATATTCGGAAGTGCCGGCGCTGCGGGGACCGCTCGGCCTGAAGATCTCATTCTGTTCCCGTTCAAATACGGGCTAGAAGGTCCTCTGGTGAATGGAGGACTCGCGCAATCTTTCCTTAGAATAGGAGAGCCTGAGCAAAGTATAAACGCAACAGGTCCGCTCCCGGCGACCTTTAGAAGGGGTTCACCCCCGACGACTCTTGGCCGACTTGTTTCTCGGGTGCAGGGAAGTTGCACATATATTGGTTCGCCGCTTTCACTACCAGCGCTAGTCACAATTCCTAGCACAATTTTTCAACCCACCATCATCCCCATCCTCGAATGTGGAACTTCGTTTTCACATTTGGACAGGCAGAAACAAGCTCTGTGCAGCGGCCTGCGATGCGCACAGGCAGTGCGGCCGCCACCGGTCGCCGCGTCGCGCAGAGGTGCTGATGCCGGGTCGCTGCTCGGCCGGCCAGCGGAACGTGGCACTGCTGCACATACGCATGTTTTAAAATAGGGGAGCCGAACGTTGGTCGCCCACCAAAAGGTAGAGGAACCCAAGCGCAGCCCGCTGGTCCCCGACGAGCTTTAGAACGCCTTCCCAACAGCTCCAGCCGGCTCAGGTTGCACGGACCAAACATCGCCTGATGTTGGGAACTTTAGGGTTAGCACGCCGCTATCTCTACAATTGCGAATGACTATCCTTAACACAGTTTTTCACCACGCTATCATCCCCTTTCTCGCATGTGGAACCTTATTTTTACGTTGATAGTCGTTCTAGCGATCGGTGCTGTGCTCGTTCTTGCGCGCAGGTAACGCCATCCATCGGCCTCTCGCCGAATCTCGTGCTCGGGCAGGTTCGTTTGTTGCCGTCGACGAGCCTCCGCAACCGGTCGGCGCACCGCATCGCGATACAAATTCGATCACCTCTTTCGAAATCACCTTGGATGACAATCCCTAGCACAATTTTTCACCACACTATCATCCTCTCTTGCACGTTTACCTTGCTTTTCGCGACGGCCTTGTTTCTGGAGGCAGCGAAGGGCGGTCGCTGCCGCGGCATGTGTGGTGCGAGCCGTTTCGTGCCCCGTGCGGGCATGCACGACCGGCGAGTGTGCGGAGCGCTTCCGCACGCAGAAAACGCTTCATGCTTTCAGCTTGATTGATTTCTTCTTAAAATCTAGCTATTCAGTTAAGCTGTCGTCACAGCCAACAACATTGATCGGGAAAGCCCAGGGCGCTGTGGTCCCACAAATTTTCTAATCCCCTTATAATAATGGATCAGGAACTTGGGGTACCTCCGTATTTGTTTGAGCCCGTCGCTTCGCGTATGAAGCACAGAGCACCCGACGACACGGCCGGCCCCGCGACTACTCGTGAAGGCAATGTAGTAGCCACGGGCGCTTGGGTAGGAAATCTCTGGTATATAGGAGTCGCTTTAGGGAGTCACGCAGTAGCATTACGGTTAAAAATCGACGCGGAAGCAACTCTATACAATGATGATTAATAAAGTGCAGATTACACGCTTGCTTAATTCGGAACTTCGCCCAGAAAACTGGGACACAGCGAAGCGGCGGCGCACGTCGCTGGCCGTCTTCCGAATATGACACTACTTCCGGTCGCTGCCGCTCAGTTTCTCGCTCTTCCGGCGATGCGGCAAGGAGCGGTGGGCGGGGCGTAGGGTCAACTTTAAAGGAGCCATGAAGAGAAAATGCAAGTTGGTTTTATTCGAAAGATTTCGTGTTTCATAGTGCCCCCAGCGCTTGTCCGGATACAAACGGTGCTTTATTCACTGAGAAATTAAAGGGGCCCTGAAAGGCGTTTTGAGCACACTAAATGAACTAGCGCAATCGTTAGATTGGGTCGTCAACGTCATCTGTGCCAAGTATTACTCTTTTACGCGCAGCGGAAAGCTCACACTTTTGTTGCAAAGTTTGTCGCTTTTTTCTCACCCTTTCCTTCGTGTTTTGGGACGCCGCCATCTTCACATGTCTACATCATCGATTCCCAGATGTTCGTCATGAGCTAGACATCCTGCTATTGGGCAGCTTTTTCACGCACTTCCGGCAAAGAGATGAGTCGTCTGCTCAGCGTCGGCTCGCCGGCTGATCTGCCGGCGGAGTGCCGGAGTGCTTGGACATTTTACGACAAACGAAACAAGTGTAAACAAACGTTTAACCGTTTGTATTAAATGCAGCACGGCCATAACACGACATGGATATTCCCTTACCTGAGTACGTTCCGTAAAGAAAGCGTTGAAGCCCCGTGGCACTTCTTTCGTGCAATCGCAGAGAACGCCCTGAGCCGAATGCCCGGGTTTGACGCACACATATTATTAAACTTCAAATCAATCCAGAGATGCGTTTCGAACGAACACAACGTCACAACATGCGTTGCAAGTCTGAACCGCGATTGAAAGACGATGGGTTGCCTCCTCCTGCCCGTCGTAACTTCGGCACTCACCTCGCGCGCGGTTTGCGGGGACGAACAGCAAGTCACTTAACTCCGGCGCACAAGCCGAGATGGCTTTTAGCCACGCACACTGCACATACCCCATGCGAAGTTGAGTCGTACGTCGCTCGAGAAAGATAACCCAGACCATGGGAAGCACTATCCACCCGCAGAAGCACAACGTCGCATTGCATCGCGAAACAAAGACGTCCACAACACACACACACCATCGCCTCCTGTAATGTCAAACGCATTTCGCACTTCCCAATGGGAGTGGGTGGTACGCCTGCAGAGCCCACATGTCGCGAGGTGGGGCCCCGAGCTGAACCGGGAACACGCAACTGTAACTGAGTTCTACAGTGGTTTGTGCCTTGTTGTCAAGGCAACCGATGTTTGAGATTCTCAAAGAAGTGGCGCTCGCTCCAGCGCTAGAAAGCTCAGAGCCGCGGTGGAGCATGCTTTGCCAACATTGCCGCTCTCCACCACGCGTCGCACCAAGCTGAACTGGTCACATGATTGTAGGGTTTTGTGCACGGGTTCTGTATCGATTTAAAATGTCTTTTTCACATGCCGCCGGCAGGAATTACGACCGCCGCAAAATAAGACCCGGCACCAGCGGGGCCACATCTGATACGGCACTTTTTGGATAAAAAGTGTCGGTGCATCAAAGGGAACGAGCGCACGATCTTCCCCGTACGGCTGCGAGTTCGCCGCCGATAAAAAGTCACGTGCCACCGATAGCAACTGCACCAACGAACACCGCGAAAGGGCAAGGCCAGGCCGCCGCACACATGCGGCCAGATTTTTCGTTCGGTTTTCCAGCCTTAAGCGAAGTGCGGGATTCATGGTGTCAACAAAGCTTGCCCGTAGCAGACGACGTAGCAGCGCAATAGCGGAAGTACGTCACCGCTGCGGAGCGCAGCATCATGGGAGGCAAAGCTCGCGCGCCGTCAACAGCGGAGAGTAAGTCGAAAGGAGGAGGAAACGCGCAGCGACGATAATGCGTGGTTTTTGATTTACGATTTCTCAGCTAATACTCATCGCTTTAACAAAATTCTTGCGGGAGGAGATTGCAAATACATTGTTTTATTTGGGTACATGTACATCCATGCATCGGCGGAAGGTATTTCAGGACCCCTTTAAACAATTTAGGTTAAAATTTTGATTTTCCCGCTCAATCGTGCGTTTTCGTGGTCCCAAGTGACATCACAGGAACCGACCGCTCTGCAGCCTAGAGTACCTTCATTCACGCATCCGCCGTACAGGGTAGAGACACGTATACGCTGGCGCCGCCATTTTCGGTTGCTCGCTCGCCGCCGAAGCAAGTCATTGTGTCAAAACCGCGCTAAAATTATCGCCGCAACGCGGTTTACTGAAGAAGTTTGAATCATATTGTCTGTTTCGCGTTGCTAGGTCTCGTGGGAAACGAAAAGAATAACGCGTTGAGCCCGTTGGCCCAATTGCGGCGGCACGGGACCGTTCAAAGGTTGTCTCCACCCTGTACAGCGGTGTTGGTTTGTTCCCGCGTTTCTTTACGTTCCGTAACCTAGATGGCGCCAGCATACCGTGGCAAGCGTTTGGTTTGTTTTTGCCCGCATTTAAAGGAGCCATGAAGAGAAAACAAAAGTTTGTTTTATTCGAAAGATTAGGTGTTTCATAGTACCCCAAGCGCTTTCCCGGAAGCAAATGATGCTTTATTCACTGAGAAATAAGGCAATTTAAGCCAAAATTTTAAATCTCCCGCTAAAATTGCACATTTGGTGACGTGAGCAATGGTGTCACACGGGCCGGTCCATGAAACAGATACTTAGTATGTCGACTCCATATAGCACCCACACGCGGGAGTCGACCGAGACGGCGGCCATTTTAAAAATGCTAGTAAAACCTAGTGCACCCGCAGCCCTAGTCATGGAATCGCCTGATCCGGAGAACAAAACTCTCGCCGAGGAGCTCGGGCTTGCATTTAACAACCTCACACCACTTGAACGCTCAACGCTTCTAAGTGCACGAGCGGCAAGAGTTGTGGGATACGCGGTGGACGGAAAAGCGACCATTCCGCGATAGCCACAACAGACGAACGCCCTGCCGTCGGCACCGCTGCCTCGTCAGCGCCGTCGCCACGGACGAATACAGACTGGTACGTATGTGCCGTATTTTTATTACGGTTAATAATAGTTCAACTTCAGTAGCAGTATCGCTTATGCCAGTTGGCCGGTGTCGTGTATGGAAAGCCGTTCGCGCGAGCTCTCTGCTTCGACCAGAAAGATACGAGCGTCAATGCGCGGTGTTTACGGCATTTTTCCTCCAAGGTCAGAGCGCCTCGAACCCGAAAATTCGTCTGCGCGACGGCGAGATGTCGAGCTCGGCCAGGCGGTTGTTTCGTACGCATTGGCGCACACGCTTGCGTGTTCGTTCGGAACTTCAACCGTTTACTCCACCGTTCTTTGTCATAAAAAGAATGTGCAGTATGTTTCACGGGCATTTAGCTCGCTATGCAAACTGTAAGCCCTGCCTAACATGCGTTTGCTTTTGCCGGCCTCCGCCAATCGCAGAGCTTAGCCCATGTGACGGCATAGGTTCTGTTGCGGGAAATGAGCTGGTGGGTCGCATGACCATTCCCGTTTTTCCTAATTATGTAGCTTATTTGAGCGAAGTTTGCGTTATAAGTGGTGTCGTTATGGTTCTAACGAGGCAATCTTTCGAATGAACCAAACTTGTGTTTTCTCTTCATGGCTCCTTTAAACCTGGCTTGTTTTTGTTCTGGGAGAAAATATTCGTTCCCTGAAACAGTGCTCGCTCGACAAATGGGGTCACGTAAGACACCGTTGCTTGCGTCAATCGGCCAGTGTCGTCTGAGACAACCCCAAGCCCCGTAGTGCTGTGCAGCTAAACCAAGCATGCTGTGCGCAGTACGAACAGCAGAACGCATCAGTACTTCTATGTTTACATGTGCTTTCGTAACTTCCACTGTTTGTCCCATCATTCTTATTGCTTTGTAAAGAATGTGCCCAAAATTTAAGCGCAAATCGCTCGTTCGTCTAGTTTGTAAGCTCTACCTAATTTGCGTCTGCTTCTGCCAGCCTCCGCCAATCGCAGAGCTTAGCTCATGTGACATCATAGGTTCTGTTGCGGGAAATGAGTTGGTGGGTCGCATGACCATTCCCGTTTTTCCTAATTATGTAGCTTATTTGAGCGAAGTTTACGTTAAAAGTGGTGTCAGTATGATTCTAACGAGACGATCTTTTGAATGAACCAAACTTGTGTTTTCTCTTCATGGCTCCTTTAACGACGAATACCGCTGTACCCAGGCTAAAAATGACGAAAAAAAACTTTACAGGCATAAACTGACCATGCAATTACTTGTAAAAAGTAGAGTTTTGCCCGGTTTTAAAAGCACTTCAGTAGTCCTTTAAACGAAACTCCTGCCGCGTATTCGGTTTCTTGTGCGGTTTCGCGTGATTGGCTGCCCTGGTGGTTTTTCGTGACGTTTTCGGGCACGCAGCCAATCACGCTAGACGGAATGAGCAAGCGAAGGCACCGACAGCTTTCCGGCACCCAGTAGGATTTGCCCCGTGTTGAACGCGGATATTACTGCATGAGCGAAATTATTCGGTTCTTGTCGCTCACTTTTGAGATGACCGTGATGTAAAGCGCGGTGGAGTGTGATCTCCATATTCTGACCGTTGCTTAACAGCAATTCGACTAAAGCAGTGGCAGGTTTTCCTAGAAAGATAGGTATGAATGGGGCTCACCCTGAATTCGGCGCTTGACGCTGTTTTGCTGAAATTCGAAGAAAAAATCAAAATTAGAAAAAAGAACACGCTTAACTTTTTTTTCGAATATAAAATACAATATATGAGGGCAGGTGATGGAGAGGCGCGGACGGACTAACTTAAAGGGCCCCTGAGATGGGGGTTTTTGGGGGGTCGATGGTATCGGAGCGCAACGGCTATTTCTTGAACTAATCGTGACGTGTTTGTGCGCTCTTGATTTAATCAATTTTTTACGAGCGTAAAAACATCATAAAGCTACAAAAAACATCTTTTGTGTGTGGGTGCTTTTATACAGTCACACATATTTGTTTTATACCGGAGTGTAAAGCACTTACACACCGGGCCAAACCGGGCTTGACGCTCCTCCGTTCTCGGCGGAAGGATACAGTGAGCGCAGGAGCAACGACGCTTGCAGCCAGCGTGATCGCTCAGCCACGGCCGCTGGATGAGAGCGCACGTCAGTGCGCCAGGGCTCGCAAGCTTGGACCAACGTTTGCTTGGACGTTCCCTGGTTTCCCTATAGGCGGCGTAAAAATCGACGCCCCACGTGACCAACCTACAGGGCACTTTTCGACCATCAAGTCCACCAGACGGCGCAAGCGAAAGGTTACTTTTGGTATAGAATACAAAACATTAATTCCGTGACTCAAAGAGCCCACACAGTTCGCTTACAATGTGTTATTTAAAAATATTATTAACAAGTTCCACATCAAACATCCGTTGAGCAAAAATGTACGCAACTTTTTACGAACAGCCGACTGGTGCACCACCTCGTTTCTGAATTCGCAACCACAAAGCCGCCAATTCAAATTGAAACCGCTGCAACGGCCCACCGTTTCTATGTGCGCGGAGCACTGGTTTCGTGACTGTTATTGCTGGTATGTGCTTTTGCGTCCATCAGTTGTTGAGAGGACTGGCAAAACACGGGAATTGAGTGCTTGTTGAGTGACAAATGTGGGAAATTCCGCATCGGAAGACAGCTGTCGAGGCCAGAATATTTGATTCTTCCAACAGAAGGTGAGTGTTATGCACTCCGCTAGAAAGACTGTGCAAACGAAACCGTTGTAGCCGTCAATACCTCATTCGTGCCCTTCGTTCGAAATCTTAGCGCAAGTGAACGAGTTGTTATGGCAAAAAAAAAAAAATGTTGTCATGAAAGCGACGTACAATTGCAGCGATCGAAATGAAATGATGTCCTGGCCTCTGTAAACTTGCGGATGTCAATAAACGATTTGTTCTCACTTGCTGCTCACTGTGGTCTGTGCCAGTCGAGGCCATCTGGTCACCTGGCGTAACATCACTTCACTAGCGCGGCGCAAGTAAACACGCGACCAGCGTGCCAGCCAGGAACCAGCAGGAGCAGCCACGGCCGGACTCGACGCCCCTTTCGCGCGCGGGAGGAGGAGAGTCGAGTCCGGCCGTGGAGCAGCGAGCCGGGGGCCGCCGTGCGAGGGCAGCCATGTTATTAAGGAGCTCAAGCGGCCTGTGCAAAAAAGCATCCGCCATGTTTACAAAGCCGTGTTTACAGTGCCATCAAGCGGGCGTACTGGGTAGTTCACGACGCCGCCACTACGCTTTTTCTGGCACTACAGGCAAAGCTAGACCTTTGCTTCTCTAAAATCCTCCCTGTTCTGTGAGTGCGCCTTTCATCCAGCGGCCGTGGCTCAGCGCTCCGTGTCTGAGTTTTCTTTGCATTTGCTTTCTTGGACGCTGTACCCGAAAGGATTCTTTGCACCATCTGTGTTTCGAGCGTAGCCTCGACGTTGTTTCAGAGGTTGTAACGAACGTCGCGCCAAGGGAGCGCCGCGCCGACGACGAAGGAGGAGCTCCGCACGCAACGCTTGGACGACGCCGGGCACTGCTCGTGATCACGAGGCGCACGCTCGAGTGCGCTCACGCGGGCTGAATAAATCAGTTCAAGCCCAAACGCTGTCGCAGCTGATTCTCTGCGGCGGTCGCGACAAGGGCAAGAGCATGCTCATCCCGTAACGACAACTGCCAAAGAGTTTCATTTCATTGCTTCCCATCAAGTCATGATCGCAGGAAAGTGTGGTTTGCTGCACCGACCTTCTGAATGAACCTGTTGCCTAGTGTCCTTAGCGCGCTTTACCGTTTACCGTGTTAAATGAAGCAAGAGTAGCCGTTGGCCGCTGGAAACGAAAGGATTGCACTCAGCGGTTTCTGCATTCCGGCTTACCGATGATGATGATCGTTGTGGCCAGAAACCCTTTGTATCGGGCGGACACCGAAATGTCCAAGCCAGGTGAAAAAGTTAACAAAATACATATAAAAAGAAAAAAAAACAAAAAAAAACCGGCTGAATGCCTAAAGTCATTGCACCGTCCCCACCAGCGAGAAAGCTAAAGGTAGCAGTTTTCCTGCAGTCTTGTGCATATGGTACACTGCATGCGTATGTACGTCCACTGCACTGTCACCATTCACTGCAGTTCACTCGTGTGTTCACTGCACCGTCACCACAGCCGCACCCAGCCGAACCGATCGCTGCCAGAGTTGCAGTCGCTCTTTCGTCGTGTGTACGTCCATGGCATTGTCGACGCCGTCCTCGAACCCTAGCGCCTGTTGTATAGTGGCGTTGACTCTGGCGGGTGGGCGCAGCTTGTGGCAGTGCAGCACCAGGTGCTCCATGCTTTCCTCGTGGTCGCCGCATGCCCTGCACTTTGCTGCTTGAACCTCTGGTGTGCTGTCGTAGTGCCGTCAGTACAGCAGCGTGCGCAGTGCCCCCGCACGGGCCTCGAAGAGGAGTGTGCTGCCGCTGCTGTTGTCGTAGACACGCATCCGGCCTATATCTTGCCTGTGGTTGCGGTACAGTTCCAGGGTAGACTTTTGGTGCATTGTGGTCTGTCAGTGAGCGCGTTCCTCTTCTTTCACCCTGGAGCGCACCTTCTCCGTGATCTTGTGCGGCGGGCCCACCTCGATCGGGCTTGTAGTGAAGCCGAATTTTCGACGGAGGTGGTAGAGGCGGTTGCACCACTGTGTGCGAACACCCTTGAATGCCATGTAGCGGAAAAGTCGCCGCGCCCAGCGTTCGTCATTCATGACTCGGAGTCGCTCTTCGAATGCAATTTTGCTGGTGGCCTCGCGAGCCTCAAATGTTGACCATCCCAAGTCACCCTGTATGGCCTCCACAGCCACTCGGCCATGGCAGCCCAAGGCAAGGCGGCCCACCTCTCGCTGACCACGCTCGAGCCACCCCCGTGTTGGCGCCGACACACACACCACAGCGTTCGCAAAGGTGAGACATGGGACGTGCACCGACTTCCACAGGTCACGGACCAACAGGTATCGGTTGCACCCCCATAAGCACCGTCTGCGCAGGATACAGCTGGCGCGTCTCGACCTTTCTTTCAGTAAAGCCTCGTGTGTAGCATACTTGTCGCCAGTGGTGTTGAAAGTGATGCCAAGGTAACAATAGCTGTGCATCGGTGGAACTTCTTCCCCGCCAGGCAGCAGCACAATGCGAGCTTTGTCCTCTGGGTCGGAGAAGCACAGGACCGCTGACTTGCGCGTGTTGAAGGCCAGTCCCAGTGTTGACAGATGCTCAGCCGAGGCGGTGACAAGTCCCTGTAGCTCAGCCACACTTCCAGCGAGCAGGACAAGGTCATCGGCGAAGACCAGCCCCGGTAGTGTCCACATTTGCGGGAGTCAATCTTCAGAATAGGGCAGCGTGAAACCAAGTCCCGACGAAATAAGGGCTTTCTCTAACCCCGCTACATACAGCATGTATAGCAGCGCATCTACACATGAAGAGATGATTCGGGTTTGTTTTGTTCACTCATCGGCGCTAAAGCCATGGATTTTACGGGGTGGGCGCGCGTCTTTCAGTAAATTGAATATTTCACCCGTAAAAGGGGGTGGGCGATGTTTCGGGGGAGGGCGTTCACTCGGAACTTTCCGGTAATCTAATCAAAACGCGAGCGTACATTTCGCCGGCGCAGGGGGCTCGCTACTACAGTCGGTAGAAATTCTAGCCTCTGTATCGCTATGTAGCGACGGTAAAAATAAGTTACCGTTCACGGAAACTCTCGCGCATGCAAGGTCGACTTCCGCAATCACTAGTATCTCCTGCTGAAAGTCCGTAAAGACTGAAAGACCGGCTCTGCCGAGTAGCGACATCTGGCGAATTTGTCGCAAAGCAAATGACACAAACGTTTGTTGCCCAGAACTGTTCGCTTACGCTTGAAATGGCTTGAATCTTAGACGTCTTAGATTGAACTCTCACAATACAATAATTTTTTTTAAAAGAGCCGTATACTTCTACTGTAGAGCTTAAAAAATCGAAAACATGACGTTGACGCCGCCATCTAGTGGAAAGAATTAGGATCAAGTATTGCATTAACCAGAATTCACGCCACCGCTAAATATTTCGATATAAAATGAGTAAGATATATTGTAATGATTCCGCAGTTACCTATATTACCTTTCCCAAGACGATTTTGAAAGCATAAAAGAGCTATGCTAGTTCATAAAGGCATCTGAACCATTGGAAGCGTGGGAAGCTGGAGTAGGGGCGGAAATTTTGCTCGCTCATTCTAAAAAAAATTGTCATCTATCGTGCTCCTGATCATCATTTAGCAAGAATGTAGTAAACAACATCAACTAAGATTGCTTGCATGAAGCGCAGAGCACAGCGCACATGCGCCGTAAAGTTCCGGAAGAACGCCCACCCAAATTTAAGTACAGTGATATATCAAGTGAAAAATACGAGATGGGCGAAATTTCGGGTCAAGCGCGGAAAGGACGAATAAGTGACCGCATCTACACATGAAGAGATGATTCGGGTTTGTTTTGTTCACTCATCGTCGCTAAAGCCATGGATTTTACGGGGTGGGCGCGCGTCTTTCAGTAAATTGAATATTTCACCCGTAAAAGGGGGTGGGCGATGTTTCGGGGGAGGGCGTTCACTCGGAACTTTCCGGTAATCTAATCAAAACGCGAGCGTACATTTCGCCGGCGCAGGGGGCTCGCTACTACAGTCGGTAGAAATTCTAGCCTCTGTATCGCTATGTAGCGACGGTAAAAATAAGTTACCGTTCACGGAAACTCTCGCGCATGCAAGGTCGACTTCCGCAATCACTAGTATCTCCTGCTGAAAGTCCGTAAAGACTGAAAACGTAGCTTAAAAAAAAAAAAAGGACGTCGTCGTCTTATGTGCGACCCACTCGCTGAAGTAACCATGGTAACGACGACGCTCTAAACCAAACCGCCGTCGTCAAAAATCGCGGACATTCCGGCGGCCAACCATGAAATGAGTGCTTCGCCTCGGACGAGGTCGGACTATGTCGTCATCGCAAGCCGCCGAGCCAACAAATAGTTCTGTCTCGTGGGGGTAATAACTTTTGTTAGCGTGAGCGAATATGCTTACTATTTTTGGACTTGTTTCTACAAGAACTATAGAGTAGATTTCTGACACAAACAAAAACACTTTGAAATCCATCTCAGGCCCCCTTTAACGGCGAGCAAACGCGGACACAGAGAGAAAAAATTATTTGCCGCACCTGCATCGGACATCACAGTACTGGCCGACTTTCAATCCGCTTGCCGCCGCTACGCCAAGGGACACATCATTCGCATCAGCTCCAACATCCTAGCACGTCGACCAGCGCTCCAAACGACCCGTATAGTGTGGATCCCTGGCCACACATCTCTTCCTATAAGAACGAGGTGGCACCAAGGAGGTTGTATAAAACTTGTAAAAACAAACAAAAAAAAAGCCCACGGCCCAGGAAGTGACGAAAACGCCTTTGCCACGTGACTTTCAACTGTGACGTTGGGTGGCACACGTCACCGCCCACGAGCTCTCTAACCGGGCATTTGCAGAAGAGACCAACGACGTACCGGCCCATGATGACCCAACCCTCCACCCCCTGCCCCAACGTACTCCGACATCCTACCCCACTACTGGAACTCCCGAGGACTCTATCCTTCCCTCACCCCTCCCTCACAACCACCGACGCCCGCATATGGCGCCACCTGCAACCACAGACGTACCACAATCACACTCGCCTTCACTATGGCTCCCCCACCCTCTACTCATTGAACTGCCCATACTGCAACTCTCCCAACACCACCAGCCACATAGTTTGGACACCTCCGTCCAATCTCCCCCTCTCCTAAACATAGAGAGCGCGTGTTGCGCTGCCGCCAGCTCGAAGAACAGGAAGTCCTGATTTTCCGCGGGCCAACACTGCAGCCACAGCCCTAGGCCTACCGCAATAGGGTGGCCACCCATTGTTCCACTTTTTAACCCAGCCCCCTTCCCCTATTTTCTCAATAAACGTTCTCAACAACAAGAACAACAACATCAAGGACAACAACAACAACGCGGAGCAAACTTAGGAGCGCGAGGAGAGTTTGTGCTCGAGAACGATGCGACTCATTATGTCACGCTTTACAGCACTCGCATCGATCGGCAGTCGACTGGACTGAACACGGTGCCTATTGGTCAGATACGAACCATCAAAACTTTCTGGACAACACGGCTCTAATAGCTCCTGTTTAAATGACTTTCACACACGCCTTTTATTCCGCACCAGGGCACATGCCACTCCCATGTTTTGAAGTAGTTCGCATACTGTGCACTGGAATGAACCGTGTCACCAGATATCTGTTCCAACGTTTCTGCGAATACCTCTAATATCGCAGGCTACCACAGAAGGTGCATTGCCACGTTTAGGGGAGTTTGAAAAACGATTAGCCTTGGTCAGCAGAAGCTGCTTCTAGCGGCGCGGGAAATGGACACGCAGATTCGCTACACGAATGCAATTTTAATGCGCAATTACTGAATGACCATGCACACTAAACTTTTTACACCCTTTTGGCCAAAAAGGGCGTAAAATAATTGAAAAAAGGGTGTTGGGAGGCCCTTACGCCCTTTTTCTTGAATCTCAACACCCTTTTTTGTAGCTTTCCACCCTTTTTGCGTGAAAAAAAGGGTGTTGACCAACCTCAACGCCCCTTTTTTTTTAAGGGTGTTGAAAGGGTGGGGAAAAGGTGTTCAGATCATCATTGATTGAGGTCATGCATGCAATATAATTTCAAAAAGACATCCCATTGTACCATCCACCCAACCTCGTCAAAAATGTTCAAAAGCAAAAAAAAAAAAAAAGCTGCCAAATTCAATAAAAAGCAGCGGCAGCACCGACGTTGAAACAGGAAAAATATCAGCCCTTGCTTATTACGACATCGACAGAATAACACTCCCCCTCCCACTTTTTGTTTCCTACAGCCTTGCACGGATCACAGCACAGCCTTGAACTGTGACATCTGTATCATCATTCCGTCGTTCCCTGTTCCTCTCCTGCCCCACCAGCACAATCATAGCCCTCTCTGACAACAGTCATTCTCGTCACTCAGTGGAGTTATAACGTACTAGCAATCACAATTTTATTCCATTCTTATTGTTAGCGACCGCAAATATTGTGTACAAATGCAATAAACAGACCACCTAGTTTCTCCTGCAGAAACAACGTTGGAGAACAAGGCAGATATCAAAAGAAAACAAAAGTTGGGGAGGTAGGGGCATGAAATCGGGCGCTAAATAAACAGACGCCAAATAATAATACGATTACTTACACTAGAACACTGCCAAATTTCATTGCGCAGTGTTATCTTACTATCTGCTGCTTTTTTTAACGTTCAAATCGAGCGCCATAAGCTTCAGTTCGCGTTTTGTGTTTGTAAACTTTAAATATCTAAGCTTCTTTATTATAATACACACAGTAAATAATAAACCTAAAGATTATGTTATATTCAGTAAAAGAGGTAATTATTTATTGTTGTCGTTTTAATTTGTTTACGCAACTCCCTGCCAACGGCCGATATCTTGAGTACGGCGCAAGGCGGCGTGGCCGGATTCCGGAACAGATACCCCGTGACCCGTCTTTCATCGGATTGTTTACGTGTTAACTGTGGTGTGCGGTTAAACAAGCGCAGTTATTATGATTAATTGGGCACCTCGTCGTCTTCGGTTGTGTCTGTCGTGTTCGACTTCGCGATGAAGTATTTGAGAACAACTTTGCCACCTGAAGACGGCGCTTGCCTCTGAACGTCGCTCGCTCTTCTGCGTCGGCTCCTCTCGGTAAGCCAGGGCTCGCAAGCTTGGACGTTCCCTGTCTTCCCTATAGGCGGCGTAAAAATCGACGCCCCACGTGACCAACCTTGACCAACCTAAAGCGCTGTTTTCGACCATCAAGCCCACCAGACGGCGCAGGCAAAATGTTACTTTTGGTATAGAATACAAAACATTCATTCCGTGACTCAAAGAGCCCACACAGTTCGCTTACAATGTGTTATTTAAAAATACTATTAACAAGTTCCGCATCAAACATCCGTTGAGCAAAAATGTACGCAACTTTTTACGAACAGCCGACTGGTGCACCACCTTGTTTCTGAATTCGCAACCACAAAGCCGCCAATTCAAATTGAAACCGCTGCAACGGCCGACCGTTTCAATGTGCGCGGAGCACCGGTTTCGTGACTGTTATTGCTGTTATGTGCTTTTGCGTCCATCAGTTGTTGAGAGGACTGGCAAAACACGAGAATTGAGTGCTTGTGGAATGACAAATGTGGGAAATTCCGCATCGGAAGGCAGCTGTCGAGGCCAGAATATTCGATTCTTCAAACAGAAGGTGAGTGTTATGCACTCCGCTAGAAAGACGGTGCAAAGGAAACCGTTGTCGCCGTCAATACTTCATTTGTGCCCTTCGTTCGAAATCTTAGCGCAAGTGAACGAGTTGTTATGGCAAAAAAAAAAATGTTGTCACGAAAGCGACGTACAATTGCAGCGATCGAAATGAAATGATGTCCTGGCCTCTGTAAACTTGCGGATGTCAATAAACTATTTGTTCTCACTTGCTGCTCACTGTGGTCTGTGCCAGTCGAGGCCATCTGGTCACCTGGCGTAACATCACTTCACTAGCGCGGCGCAAGTAAACACGCGACCAGCGTGCCAGCCAGGAGCCAGCAGGAGCAGCCACGGCCGGACTCGACGCCCCTTTCGCGCGCGGGAGGAGGAGAGTCGAGTCCGGCCGTGGAGCAGCGAGCCGGCGGCCGCCGTGCGAGGGCAGCCATGTTATTAAGGAGCTCAAGCGTCCTGTGCAAAAAGCATCCGCCATGTTTACAAAGCCGTGTTTACAGCGCCATCAAGCGGGCGTACTGGGTAGTTCACGACGCCGCCACTACGCTTTTTCTGGCACTACAGGCAAAGCTAGACCTTTGCTTCTCTAAAATCCTCCCTGTTCTGTGGGTAAGCTGTCTCGTCACATTTGCCGCCTTTCTTGTCACTGGATGTCGTTTGTAGCTGTCATCGCCGCTTTAAGGATTCGTTAACAGGAGCACGCGTGTGTGAATTGTTTAACTGAACTGGCGAGGTTGAACCTAGAGGGCTCGTCTCTAGAAAGGCGATGTGCGAAAGATTGTGGTGCTTGCATTGAGCGCTAAACGCACTGGCGCTCAGTAACGCCGTGGCGCTCAGTAACTCAGTAACGTTTCCTATTCCGCAGCACTATATTGAACAGCTTCAGAGTTCACCACTGCGAACCACGTCTTACGCGTAGTTTATCAGAACACGGGCGGCTACTCCTCTAAACTGTGCTGCGCAGCGTTTTCGGCTTCGTTGATCACCGCAGTCGTTTGTGCCGTGTTGGGAATTGCGAGGGAGAATCGTTTGCGAGCGAATGTGCGCGCCTCGCAAGCTTCGTTGCGTTTGCGGCGAGCCACCTCACCATGTGTACGGTGCGGCGGTACGCGGGCAGTGATTTTGGCTGAATGTTGTGTTGCCCGAGACGTAACATTCGTGCACCTAATCATTTCCATTCTTGCATGTGTGGTAATCATGTGTCATCCCGTTTTAGACCTCTGGACGGTCTGAGCGCATCACGTCCCTCCATTCAACCGGACAAGAGCCACAAGCATTGTCAACAGTGTTTGGCTGCCAGAACGTAAGTTTTCAAACACAGTTTTGGTAGCACAGTGGGCTATCATACTTGAATAAGGTTCGATCACTTGAATGTACAAGTTCTCTCCCCCGTAACAATTATTGGTGTTTCATGCATAACCTAACATGTAGGCGCTCAATGGCAACCTTTATTGTTAATTTCGGAAAACTCAAAAGTTTCACCCAAAATCATAATGTGGGCGTAGCAGTTAATCACCATGTATACGAACTTCCTGGTGTTAGTCATGTTTACGGTGAAGCCATATTTCTTAGGTGGTGACACAAAAATGTTATTACCTTTGTAGTTTAGTCTTCGATAAAGCCTTACCAGTTCTGTTTTCAGCTATTTTTTTGATGTTTATCATGTGAATTGACAGTCCTTGCAGTCCACTTTTTCAAATAGTTATGTAACTGCCTGTACCATTTAAACAGGCCTGATTGGGGTTCTGAAGGCTGCGATTTACGCACGCTAGTGCTGTACCGCCAATAAATAAACATCCTTCCACAAAGAAAAAGATTTGAAAATGTAAAGTATCAGCAGCATTATTCTTAACTGGAACATGCTAATTGCTAGGCCTGGGGCTTTTCCTGAAAGCACTGTGGATGTTATGAGAGAGGAAAAACCACTCAAACACATCTGCCAAGGCCGTTGCTGCTCCAAGATGCGTGCAAGCATTGAGTCTTCTGAGCAATACATTACACCCTTTTTTTTAAACAACCGACGTGCATGCTGAACGTACTCCTGATTGGGCGTTTGCCAGGCGCGTAGCAAGGAATTTTTTTTCGGGGGGAGGGGGGGGGGGGGACCGTGGTCGACCAAAAGATGGGACGGGGAAATATGTAGGCAAGGCATCTTGCGCGTTGTTTTGCAAACGAAGCTTGAAATAACTGACTTTAACATGCGATTTGTGTATGCTCAACGCTAACTGTAAAGCCCACCTTAAAGGAGCCATGAAGAGAAAATGCAAGTTGGTTTTATTCGAAAGATTTCGTGTTTTATAGTGCCCCCAGCGCTTGTCCGGATACAAATGGTGCTTTATTCACTGAGAAATTAAACAATTTAGGTTAAAATTTTGATTTTCCCGCTCAATCGTGCGTTTTCGTGGTCCCAAATGACATCACAGGAACCGACCGCTCTGCAGCCTAGAGTACCTTCATTCACGCATCCGCCGTACAGGGCAGAGACACGTATACGCTGGCGGCGCCATTTTCGGTTGCTCGCTCGCCGCCGAAGCAAGTCATTGTGTCAAAACCGCGCTAAAATTATCGCCGCAACGCGGTTTACTGAAGAAGTTTGAATCATATTGTCTGTTTCGCGTTGCTAGGTCTCGTGGGAAACGAAAAGAATAACGCGTTGAGCCCGTTGGCCCAATTGCGGCGGCACGGGACCGTTCAAAGGTTGTCTCCACCCTGTACAGCGGTGTTGGTTTGTTCCCGCATTTTTTTACGTTGTGTAACCTAGATGGCGCCACCATACCGTGGCAAGCGTTTGGTTTGTTTTTGCCCGCATTTAAATCTGGCTTGTTTTTGTTCTGGGAGAAATATTCGTTCCCTGAAACAGTGCTCGCTCGACAAATGGGGTCACTTAAGACACCGTTGCTTGCGTCAATCGGCCAGTGTCGTCTGAGACAACCCCAAGCCCCGTAGTGCTGTGCAGCTAAACCAAGCATGCTGTGCGCAGTACGAACAGCAGAACGCATCAGTACTTCTATGTTTACATGTGCTTTCGTAACTTCCACTGTTTGTCGCATCATTCTTATTGCTTTGTAAAGAATGTGCCCTAAATTTAAGCGCAAATCGCTCATTCGTCTAGTTTGTAAGCTCTACCTAATTGGCGTCTGCTTCTGCCAGCCTCCGCCAATCGCAGAGCTTAGCTCATGTGACATCATAGGTTCTGTTGCGAAAAATGAGCTGGTGGGTCGCATGACCATTCCTTTTTTTCCTAATTATGTAGCTTATTTGAGCGAAGTTTACGTTAAAAGTGGTGTCAGTATGATTCTAACGAGACAATCTTTTGAATGAACCAAACTTGTGTTTTCTCTTCATGGCTCCTTTAAGGAGCTTAGATGGTGATGATAATTATGATCACCTAAATTCTCGTTCGCTGGTCTATGGGCAGACCACGGGCGAATTATTCGTCCGCAGAGCAGGTGGTTAGGCGGACCCACGCTCGTGAGCGTGATCATGAGTGCGCTCGTGAGTGGCGCGCGGTCCCCGAAGTTCGTCGGGAGGAAGTGGAGGCCAACACTCAGGGGTGAGACAGCTGCGCATATTGCGCAGATTTGATACAAATTTGTTTTCCTGCGCCAGGCTGCTCCAAAAGCTTGAAAATTGTAAAAACTGCGCCAAACTGCTCCAAAACACTCTGAGTGCCAATGATTTTAACGCTCCCGTCAGTTTCATTGGGGGAAAATGCTTACTGACCGCATAATTTTCCAGCATACCCAATGTGATGCTGTTTTCAAAGGTTTAAGTGATTGATCATTCAATAAAAAAAACTGCATAAAAGTGTCCCCGAGATAGTTTTTTCGAAAGTCACAATGTCGGGTCGCACATGTTATATTCTGTGCGTTTTTAAAGTTTTCCCATCGAAAACCATTGCAAAGTCCTGTAGAAAAAATACTCATGTGTACTGAGGCGTCAAACTACATGTGCAAGTTGATGAAAAAACGGCAATTTTCGGAGCGCCGTATTTCTGGAACGACATTACTGGGCGCTGCCATCTTGGTGTGGTAAAGATATGAAAACGTGGCCACCGGGCGAAGCAGTTGCTTGTGGATGAGGCAGAGTGCTTTCCGCCGATTTCTACCGTGGTTTTTGTTATGGGGGTGGCTGGGTTTACATTTAGACCTTTGATCTGTTGCGGGACTCCAAGGACGGGAGTTCATTAAAACAACATGGCGCCCGCGAATTCGCCGTGTTTCGGCTTTGAATGTGAAGCCGATGCGTGCTTGAAGTGAAATTTGGGATCCATTACGGTGTTACAAAACGCTGAGTTATTGCTGCCTTTGACAGTGAGCTTGTGAGCTGGGGGAATGGGACGATCGACGCTGCAGAAATAGCGGCGCAGGCTACATCGCCGCAAAATGTTCAAGCAGTGTCCGATAGCGGGACGGGCTATTATTTAACGCTAGTAATAATGGTTAATTTATCTGAAGTGAAATTTAATGCCAAGAGGGAGACGGCTAAACATACGAACGTTACTCAAATTACGATCGTAGTGAACGTGCACCTTGGGGATTAAAATGGGAGGGCTGGTGGGGTGCGACGACTGTCACCTTGCTTTGCGCAACTTTTGCCGTGGCTCTACACTTGTGCGTAAATCCGAGGATGGGATTACAAAAATAACAATTTCGGCATTCACATGATAATAAAAATGCCTTAGGATTGCTTCGTTTTTCAATGAGATATTTTCAACGGCCCTCCATGCTATCTATGCATACAGCCTAAAAATTTAAAAATGGTTTGTAAAAAGGTAGTGCAGTTCGTATCTTGTGATACTCTGGTAGAAAAAAACTTTGTTGAAAGGCTGCTTCAGTGTTATGTACGTTCAAAAACGATTAAAAAAGTGCACTTTTCCTCCTGCATTGCCAAAAACGTGATTTTTTTTAGACTCCTAAGGTGATTATTTATGAAATGTCGTTCGTCTGCTCCAAATCAAGGTTCTTCTGCTCCAAAATCGAGATTTCGCTGCTCCAAAAACTGCTCCCATATCTGATTCAGCTGTCTCACCCCTGAACACTGAATGTTTGCTATCAAGATTCTCGTGTTTTAGATTTTCCTTTAGAAAAGGGACTATTAAGTTTTCTTGTCAGCTATGAAGTACAGTCGAGCACGATTTGAAGGTTATCGCGCCAGCATCGAGCGGCCAAGCGTGCCACCAGCCCACGGTTTCGTTTCGGAACCATGAAAATCGAGATTTCGCACTCTTCGCTCCCTTGTTGGCTGTTCCATGATACAACAATGGCCCGCACGACCGACTTGCCACCCTTTGGGTTTCAAGCTGTACATTCGTTGTTATCAAGCACAGACTTGGACTTGGTTGCCCTTTATTACGCCGACGATAACGAAACTTGCATGGAATATTTGCTAAAGCTGGTGTTCTTTCTGCTTCGTTTGAAAGAGTAGCTTTCCCGCGACAACCATCGAATTGCAGTGGACTGTACATGTGGTGCATTCGTATATTATGGCGGTGAAGCTAGCAAACGTGCGTCTTCGTCCTTAAGTAATCGCCTTTTGTTATTTTTTGTGCTAGTAACGTGAGTAGTAAACTTGCGCTAAGCAGAGCACCTTATTGCACTGCTGTTGAATGTTGAGCTTGTTGCACGTTTCTTAAATTTCATTATATTTCTATCTGTTAAATCGAAACAGACATGGCTTCAGTAAAATTCCGGTTAAGCAAATACAGAATGCTGATTCTAACCAAGAGGGAGGTCAAGGAAACAGTGGAATAGTGCCAAAAAAACAAAGCTCCGCAATAAGGAGAATTGTTTAGTTTTGTTGATGTGGAGGAAATACAACATGGGCAGAGCAATGCTTTTTATGCAGCAGAAATTATGGATCTGCAATAGTCAATGAAATGCGATGTCGGTAGAAAAATAAACATATCAAGGATTGATAGTTGACTGAACAAAATACAGCGACATGCTCTGTCATGTGATTATACTTTGTACCAGTGTAAAGACAAGGAATGTCACGCTCCCGACCACATGTAAGCCTATATGAGGCTTTTCCTGCTGTTCTGCCATTCCCCGGCCGTGCTGTTCCGCCATTGAAACAGTAGGGCTGTTTTGATCGGCTCGCGGCAGGTTCCCGGTGCTTGTCGGTGTATCCGGCGCGAAATGCAGCCGGGCTGTATATATTGACAGGTACAGCATCTGGAGCGCGCGCAGGGATCAGACGTTGACATAGCCCTTGTTTTCAGCTTTATGTGAGCAAGAATGTCCTTAAAACTGCAGGTGACTTCAGGCGGTTTTTCAGGCTGCCTAAACCGCACCCCAGCCTTGGCATAAAACATTATGAAGGGGGGGGGGGGAGCACCTGGACCCCCCCCCCCCCCGGCTACGCCCTTGGCGTGTGCTTATTCTTTCTTGCATCCACCACATTCAAGTCGTCACGTTGAATTGGGAATGCTGGAATCCAGCATATGCTGGCAAGATACGAGAGCTTGAACACAACCCACTTGCCCGCAATGAGTTTTCAAAGATCTCCACCACCTGAAGGTACTGAAGTGAGATGTAAGCATTGCCTGAAAACCATTCCAGATAAGGGTACGAAATCATAGTTATGGGCCTTTCTCGCCCATTTACGTGTTTTGAACAAAAAAAGTGCCATTTAAAGGTAACACGTCGTTCCCTGCCGATTTCTGATGCCTGATTAAGTTTGTGGGCATAAATTTAGCAGCTTTCTCACATGTCTAACGTGTATGCGGGCTTGTTAGGAGTGAAGTAGGTAAAAATTGAAAGGTTTGATTGTAGTTGTGTATAGATTACCTACATTGTTTTCATTCCTAGAAAAGAAAAATTGAGGTAACCCTGCCAATTGTTCTGCATTGCTGCATTTTATTATGCTTGTATGATTCGTAGAACCTACAGGAGTTCAGCTGCTTGTTAAAGAAAAAATGAACAACGGTACAAAAAAAAAGAGCATCTACTAAATAAAAATCTTCACAATCGCAGGATGCCAACGGTCCACCTACCAACTTGCGTCCTGCATTGTTTCTGCTGGCTGGAGCGGCCCATGGAGCATTTTTCACCTTCTCGAAGTTTGTGATCAAGCGCTGCCCCAAGTGAAGGATGCCGCAGACGGATCTTCTGTTTTAATGCCACAATTTCATGTGCTGAGCACTTACTCGTAAGGCATTTTAAATATTCATCATCCCAGAGGGTATGTTACCTTCGTCTTGGGTGGAATGTGGCTGCAATCAGGTTATTTGTGACGGAAACAAGTGAACCACGTGGTGAGAGTCATTGAGGCCTTGTTGATTGCGCATGCTTCTGAAATAACGTTTTCATTCAGCTGAATACTTTCTAAATATTACAATTTGTGAACAAAATATGATAAAAGTCATGATTAGTTGTACTACAGTGCAGGAAAGAAATGCCAGCACATGTTTTAAGAGCCTCTTATATTTCAGGTCATTGGCTGGTGAGCAGTAAAACAGAACTCAAAATTGTTTAAAGTGAAATCAAATATTTGTTGTCACCAGTGCATGACCCGTAGTAAAAGCTATCTGGTCTCCCAATTTCAAATGAGACAGGAAATGCCAAAAAAATAAGGAAATAAACAAGACAGCTTGCTACAATAAACCAATTCAAAGAATTGCTCAATGTCTATGAAGTGGTGATTCAGGCGGGTTAGTTCGGTGTTGATGAAATACAAGCAGGCACTCGCCTGGTCAAAAACAAATAAACAAATAAAGACGTTTTGGGGCCCCTACTGGTCCCTTGATCACAATGAAAGGGGGGTGAAAGGTCTCGATTATTTATAGGTTCGGTGGCGCAGAGTGCGCATGTGTATCTCGGGGAGATTACCCCGCGACCGGTTAATCGTGTTTTTAGTTGGTTGAATATGCACTGATTCTAAAAGTAGTCGTGTCGACAGGCGCTTCTCTGATGCGATTATGCTTGCGGAATCCCAATCGATGACGTGGTCAGTAGCCAGGTGATGATCCGCCAAGGCATTTCAGCTTACATTGCCCTTTTTGACATCATTCTGGTGCTATTGAATTCTTCTTTTAAAAATTTCCAGTGAATTATGTAGGATGCATCGCTATCCTTGCATGGAATTTTGTAGGCAACTCCGGGGAATCTTGATTTTTCTAAAGGGTCCTTCATGCGTACCAGCTTCTGCTTAAGCCTGTTCGTTGGCACGTGTGCAGTTTTAACGCCATATGTGCCAAACACCCTTGCAAGAGCTTCACTGATGCCTTGCGTGTAGGGGACGGCAGCGCGTTTTTGCCTGTCTTCTTCAGGAACCCTTTCGGAGGAGGCAACTGAAGCCCGCAATTGTTGCGTCCTCACAAGCTTTGGAGGGTAGCCGTTACTGCGAAGGTCCTTCCTTACCACGGCTAGCCCTTGCTTGCGCAGACCAGGCTCAGAGCAGATTCGTGATGCGCGTGAGAAGAGTGCAGCGGCGACGGAGCGTTTTTGGCCTATAGGATGCGCAGAATCGAACCCCAGGTATCTACCCGTGTGGGTCGGCTTTCGATACACACTGGTTGTAAATCCTTTGGCCGACCATCTCACAAGTACGTTGAGGAAGGCGATCTGTCCATTATTTTCCTGTTCCATGGTGAACTGGATGCTTGGAACACAAGAGTTTAGATGCTCAATTAAAGGCATTACGTCTCGGCGGTGGATCACACAAAAACAGTCGTCTACGTAGCAGACAAAGATCTTGGGGCCGTCTTGTACGAGCATAGCGCAGAATTTTCTAGAGCCTCTAAGGCAATATTCGCACAGACTGCTGAAATGGAAGCTCCCATCGCTGTTCCAAACCGCTGCTTGTAACATTATACGTTGAAAACAAAACGTGTTCTGCAGGCCAAATTCCAGGCAAAATTACGCGGTCCGGAGTTGCAAGGATCTACTCGAGAACGATGCATCTCTGCCTTCACGTTCGCCAATTGAGACGCAAGACTTGTATTGTCTCCTGGAATTTGGCCTGCAGAACACATATATTTTGTTTTCAACGGACCAGCGGTTTCGAACAGGGATGGGAGCTTACGTTTCAGTAGTCTGTGCGAATATTGCCCTAGAGGCTCTAGAAAATTCTGCGCTATACTCGTAAAAGGCGGCCCCAAGATGTTTGTCTGCTACGTAGACGACTGTTTTTGTGTGATCCACTGCCGAGACGTAATGCCTTTATTTGAGCATCTAAACTCTTGTGTTCCAAGCATCCAGTTCACCATGGAACAGGAAAATAATGGACAGATCGCCTTCCTCGACGTACTTGTGAGATGGTCGGCCCAAGGATTTACAACCAGTGTGTATCGAAAGCCGACCCACACGAGTAGATACCTGGGGTTCGACTCTGCGCATCCTATAGGCCAAAAACGCTCCGTCGCCGCTGCACTCTTCTCACGCGCATCACGAATCTGCTCTGAGCCTGGTCTGCGCAAGCAATGGCTACCCTTCAAAGCTTGTGAGGACGCAACAATTGCGGGCTTCAGTTGCCTCCCCCGAAAGGGTCCTGAAAAATACAGGCAAAACCGCGCTGCCGTCCTCTACACGCAAGGCATCAGAGAAGCTCTTGCAAGGGTGTTTGGCACATATGGCGTTAAAATTGCACACGTGCCAACGAACAGGCTTAATCAGAAGCTGGTACGCGTGAAGGACCCTTTAGAAAAATCAAGATTCCCCGGTGTTGCCTACAAAATTCCATGCAAGGATTGCGACGCATCCTACATTGGTGAAATCGAGAGCATGATGGAATCCCGTCTGGCCGGGAGGGTACATTAGGAATGAAAAAGAGACGCCGACCAGTCCAAACAAAACGTACTGACGTTTGGGCTTCCAGCACCGAAGCCTTGTTCACAATAAATGCATCACCAGAAGTGGGTCGTTTAAGTGGGCTTCTATAATCGCTGCAAAGAGCGTGAGTAGATCGGGTTTAGATTTCCGTCGTTACGATTGACTGTGTTAGATGTGGTCTGAATGATTAGTTATTCGAGATGTAGCCGTGATGGTCACTTTTTCTGTAGCGACGATTCTTGCATTGTCCCAATCAATCTTGTGGTCATTCACGACGGCGTGTTTGGCTAAAGCATTGTTGCGGACGCTTTTATTCTTTACTTCATGTGCGTGCTGCTGCAGATGATTCTTATAATTTCCTGATTCCCCGATATACACGCCACTGCAGTCTGCACAAGGTATCTCGTATACCACACCGGAGAAGCGCTCCTTGGGCAAGCGGTCCTCGACTCTCACGAGCTCATGGCACATCTTTTGGGCTGGAACGTGGGCCACCTGCACGTCATATTCCCGTAGGATACGTGCCAAACATTCACTTGTTCCTGGAAGGTAATGCACAGGAGCTCGCTTCATCGGGGCAGGAGGCACGTCCAGTTGTCCCCGTCGGGTCAGTTGGCGTTCTGTTGCGTTTATAAAGTGCCTCGGGTAACCGCAGCTAGCCAGGTTGTCCTGTACCTTTGCCGTGTCCACCGCCGCATCCTCGGGCTTCGAGCACGATCTTTTCGCACGCTGCAGTAGCGTGCTAACAACAGCCGTCTTGCGGGAAGCGGGGTGCACGGAGTTGAAGTTCAGGTAGCGGTCTGTGTGCGTTTCCTTGCGGTACACGCTGAAACGTAGCCTCTGGCCCTGCCGAGACTCGAGGACGTCCAGGAAGGGAAGTTTGCCATCGGCCCCCTCTTCTGACGTGAACTGAATGGCACGTTCCATACTGTTGAGGTGGGCCAGCAAGCTGTTCGCCGCGTCTTTCTGAACGACGCCGAAACAATCGTCGACATAACGCAAGAACACTTTTGGTTGAGGGGCAAAGGAGGCTAGCGTGCGTGCTTCCAGCGCTTCCATGGTCAGGTTTGCCGCCGTGACCGAAATAGCGGCACCCATTGGAGTTTCCTGCCTTTGCTTGTAAAAATGGCCTATAAAGACGAAGTACGTATTGTTCAGGCAAAAATCTAGAAGCCTGCGTAGTTCTGGCTCATCCATCGGTGATCTCTTGGGCAACGTCTGATCAGCCTCGAGAGCAGCGGTGCATAGGTTGACAGCCAGGTCAATCAGAATGCTCGTGAAAAGGGACTTCACGTCGAAGGACACCATCAAGTCGTCTTTCTCGATCACGGTGTTGCAAGTCTTCTCGACAAAATCGAAAGAATTACGAATGTGAGTGGTCCCTTTACCGACGAGCGGAGCCAGAACTTGGTGCAGGAACTTCGACAGGTGGCCCTGCACCAAGTTCTGGCTCCGCTCGTCGGTAAAGGGACCACTCACATTCGTAATTCTTTCGATTTTGTCGAGAAGACTCGCAACACCGTGATCGAGAAAGATGACTTGATGGTGTCCTTCGACGTGAAGTCCCTTTTCACGAGCATTACGATTGACCTGGCTGTCAACCTATGCACCGCTGCTCTCGAGGCTGATCAGACGTTGCCCAAGAGATCACCGATGGATGTGCCAGAACTACGCAGGCTTCTAGATTTTTGCCTCAACAATACGTACTTCGTCTTTATAAGCCATTTTTACAAGCAAAGGCAGGAGACTCCAATGGGTGCCGCTATTTCGGTCACGGCGGCGAACCTGACTATGGAAGCGCTGGAAGCACGCGCGCTAGCCTCCTTTGCCCCTCAACCAAAAGTGTTCTTGCGTTATGTCAACGATTGTTTTGGCGTCGTTCAGAAAGACGAGGCGAACAGCTTGCTGGCCCACCTCAACAGTATGGAACGTGCCATTCAGTTCACGTCAGAAGAGGGGGCCGATGGCAAACTTCCCTTCCTGGACGTCCTCGTGTCTCGGCAGGGCCAGAGGCTACGTTTCAGCGTGTACCGCAAGGAAACGCACACAGGCCGCTACCTGAACTTCAACTCCGTGCACCCCGCTTCCCGCAAGACGGCTGTTGTTAGCACGCTACTGCAGCGTGCGAAAAGATTGTGCTCGAAGCCCGAGGATGCGGCGGTGGACACGGTAAAGGTACGGGACGACCTGGCTAGCTGCGGTTACCCTAGGCACTTTAAAAACGCAACGGAACGCCAACTGACCCGACGGGGACAACTGGACGTGCCTCCTGCCCCGATGAAGCGAGCTCCTGTGCCCTACCTTCCAGGAACAAGTGAATGTTTGGCACGTATCCTACGGGAATATGACGTGCAGGTGGCCCACGTTCCAGCCCAAAAGATGTGCCATGAGCTCGTGAGAGTCGAGGACCGCTTGCCCAAGGAGCGCTTCTCCGGTGTGGTATACGAGATACCTTGTGCAGACTGCAGTGGCGTGTATATCGGGGAATCAGGAAATTATAAGAATCGTCTGCAGCAGTACGCACGTGACGTAAAGAATAAAAGCGTCCGCAACAATGCTTTAGCCGAACACGCCGTCGTGAATGACCACAAGATTGATTGGGACAATGCAAGAATCGTCGCTACAGAAAAAGTGACAGCATCACGGCTACATCTGGAATCACTAATCATTCAGACCACATCTAACACAGTCAAACGTAACGACGGAAATCTAAACCCGATCTACGCACTCTCTTTGCAGCGATTATTTAAGCCCACTTAAACGACCCACTTCTGGTGATGCATTTATTGTGAACAAGGCTTCCGTGCTGGAAGCCCAAACGTCAGTACGTTTTGTTTGAACTAGTCGGCGTCTCTTTTTCGTTCCTAATCCTACATAGGTGAAACTGGAAATTTTTAAAAGAATTCAATAGCACCAGAACGATGTCAAAAAAGGCAATGCAAGTTGAATTGCCTTGGTGGATCATCACCTGGCTACTGACCACCCCATTGATTAGGATTCCGCAAGCATAATCGCATCAGAGAAGCGCCTGTCGACACGACTACTTTTAGAATCAGAGCATATTCAACCAACTAAAAACACGATTAACCGGTAGCGGGGTAATCTCCCCGAGATATACATGCGCAATCTGCGCCACCGAACCTATAGATAGTCGCGACCTTTCACCCCCTCTTCATTGTGAACAAGGGGCCAGTAGGGGCCCCAAGGCATCTTTATTTATTTGTTTTTGACCAGGTGAGTGCCTGCTTGTATTTCATCAATGAATCACCCTCCCCTGACGTGTTTTTTAGTCGAACCTTGGACTCTGTTAGGTGTCAGTGGGTTTACACAGCCAACTTGTGGGGACGCACATAAGCTCTTAACAAATGAGCTGCATAGTGGCTATGCACTAGCCATGGTTTTTATTAGTTGCCTTGATGTATATGATCTTCTGTCGCAGTGTTTTAGGTAGCTCACTCGCACATTATTCCTTTGTTTTTGGACATTGTGGAGTGTCCAATGATTATTCGTTCTATTTCTGATTTTTATTGCAACTGTAAATATGTCAGGAGTCCCGTAATGAGTTTCTGGCAGTAATAGAGCACTACTGTGTGCATGACGGCAGTCTAAACAGAAAAATTGGCTGCCTTGCCTTTGCTTAGAGCGGCCATGCAGACAACCCACAAGTTCGGTTCATTCGACAGATTGCCTCGTTAGAATCATACTGACACCATTTTTAACGCGCACTTCACTCGAATAAGCTATATAATTAGGAAAAAGGGAATGGCCATGCGACCCACTAGCTCATTTCCCACAGCAGTACCTATGATGTCATATGTCCCCAGCTGTGCGATTGGCTGAGGCCGGCAAAAGCAAACGCAAATTGGGCAGGCCTTATAAGCATGCCGAACGAGCTATTTGCGCTTAAATGTAATGCATATTCATTTTACAGCAGTAAAAATGGGGCAGTAAACAATGAAAGTTACGAAAATACGCGTACACATACAAGTACCGATGCGCACTGCTGTTGGTACGGCGTGCACTATGCTTGTTTTAGCTGCACAGCACTCCGCCGCTTTGGAGTTGGCTTGCACGGCCCTGGCCGATTGGCATAGGCGATGTTGTCTTACGTGACCCTGTTTGTCGAGGATACCTCATGTTTCACAAAACCATTACTTTCTACAGTAACGAAAACAAGCCAGGTGCAGACGCGGTCAAAAACAAAGCAATGGCAAACAACGGTTTGTGGATGAGTATGGTAGCTCCACCTGGGAGGACTGATGGCTAGCAAGGCTGCAGACCCGAGTGACGCAGTAGTTTGTTTGATTACATGCACTTATGGCTTCATTGCTGACATCCCAAAAACACACGATATGGTGGGAGAATCAGACTTTTAACCTAAATTAATTTCTCAGTGAATGAAGCGGTGGGGCACTATAAAACAGGAAATATTTCGAACGAAGCGAACTTCTATGTTGTCCGAATGGCCCCTTTAATGCACTGTATTGTATTTTCTGGTTCCTGTAGTGATGTCACCATGAAGGAACCGCAGTAGACAAAGTTAATGTTAGCGCTTTACCATGCATTTTTTTGTGTGTTTGATGGAAACAAATATAATACTCTAACCAAGGACTTTATCCGAAGCGTTCCCAACGTTTCGGAACCTACTTGGCTCCTTCATTAGAACTGTCTATGTTTGACCAAGAGCAATAGTTCTACATATAAACAATTTTTTTGTTTGCTGCAGCGGATCAGAGGCTAGGGCACAAATAGGGGGTAGGACAGCTAGATATCTGTTCATCTTTCGCCGGCTTGCTTGGGTGTGACAACTGTATCTAGTTGTCAATTCCAATTTGTTGTGGTCAGTTTTTATCAACTAAATTGTAGCTTTTTTAAAGATTATGGAAGGTTTTGTGGGCCTAAAGGGTTGCCGCATTGCATGTTTGGCCTATGTAGCGTTGAAAGCGGATATTTTGCTTCAAAGTGGAATGTTGGCCTAGCATCATGGTCCTGTGGTTGCTGCTCACTTTCATTAATGCCATTATTTTTTATATTATCACTTAAAATTAAAAGTTAACCAATCTGCTGTCATTTTAATTTTGTCACCTGCTTTATACTTTCTTTTTTTTCAATTGTTTGTAAGGAGTGACAATTCGTCTTTTTATGATACCAAGGCATCGGACTGTGCGAGTTGGTACATGTTTGAATGGATGAAAAACCAGCGGAAAACACAGGGTACGGAAGATAACGACAGGATAAGCTTGTCCCGTTGTTCTCTTTTAACTGTGTCCTGTGTTTACCGCTGGTTTTTCATCCATTCAATTTTCATGAATTTGTTGAACAGTGATTAGTTTAAGTGCTCAAGCAATTTTTGGCTTGAAGGTTCCCTGTAGCATTTATATAAGTGCTCTCTGCTCTTTTTTTACCCAAGACCCCATTACCAGCCTTAATGAGATTGTCTTTTGTAGACATGAAGTTGAAATAAATATTTGTTTGCATTGCTTTGCATATTTTGAAAGAATTGCTTGCTCACTTTCTTTCAACCCTGTTTCTTAATCCTGCTTAAAGCATTTTTCCATGTTTATTTTTTTTCAGAACCAGGAAGGGTGCTCATCCTCGGTTCTTGCTGAAGCACCAGTATCTGTACTTCACACGTGAGCTTTGAACACGCAGTAATTATGGTATGAAACATTTTACCAGTATTAGCTTGCTTTGTAGATGTCAAAGCTCTCGACAGTGTAGTACATTGTCTGGTGTAGTGCACAATCTCTCTATAACAGCACCCGCTGGGTGCTGTTGTAGAGAATAATTTTGTGGCTATAATACTTGAGATTATTCTAAAATGTACATCAAATACTAGTAAGAATAGCTCTCTAAATTGGTGGCCATTTTCCTGGTGGAGGCAGAAAGTGAAAATGCCCATGTGTGGAGATTTAAGTCCACAATAAATATCCCAAAGTTGCCAAAGCTAATCCAGAGCCCTCCTCGCGGTGCACTTAATATCCCATGTGCAGCTTTGTGTAAAAACAGCCAGAAATGTATGATCAATTTAAATTGATTTTAATGTTTCTAAATGCAAGTATTCTAAGTTTAAGCTGCCTTATTTAGTAAAATATTTTCTAACAATTGCATAGCTACCAAAGGTTTACAGAAAAGCTTTCATTGGTTATGCACCTTCTCAGCGAAACAAAAATGCCATTAAGAAAAGCAGAAAAAACCTAAATATGGAAAGTAGCAACACTAAAGCTGCTAATAAAAAAGATGCTAAACGTTTTATCGGTAATATTGCTGATTTTATTTCTAGTCAACTCTAAAAAGGGCTATAGACGGGTTTGATGGTTCCCATGACGCACCTCGTAATACTAGACGAAACTAATGGGCACTGGCTGTTGGCTTTTCATTTGCAACATCGAAAAATGACCCCACATCCACCAGCAGGGACATAATGCAAGGCACCATGCACAAGCTAGACTCATGATAAAATACTGCTATAACAACAATGTCATCACATTTCAACCAGGGAACTCATATGCATTGTTCTGTGATGTTTACAGTTCTTGGTATTGCTATGTGGGGTCATTTTTCATGAAGCAAAAAGAATAATGTAAAATAAAATAAGTGGCAGTGGCGACCCAACTTTTATGGGTAGAATAAAGCCACAGTACGTAGGGAAGTATACATATTGTATTTGGTCTGCCTTAATATTGAGCTTTTCTGCTCAGCTCAAGAATAAGGCATTAAACATTGCGAGTAGCTACCGTGATTGGAAGTTTGATGAAATGCTGAGAAGCCAAGGGTTTTAAGGTTCGAAGAACTTTTGTGCAGTTGATCTGTTGCACGCCTACTTGCTTTCACTGCATAACACGTTTATGCTGTGCAGTGAAGCTCGAAGGATGTGCGCTGCAGTTTAGCAAAATGAACATAAAATTGAATTTTTAACACCGTTTCGAATAATCAACATCCTCTAATGATACAACTTCTGTACTGCGATTTGGCTGTAATATTAGACTTTATAAATGGATGTTTCAAAAATCGGTGGGTCAAAAAGTTCAAGTAAATTATCAGCTGACATTGAGCTTTAATGGAATGTCTCATAGAACGGAGCTTGGAAAGCACGAATGTTTCATACCGTAATTGTGTGTCATATGTGGCTGCACACCTGCAGCGCCATTTGTGAACCGAGGATGATGCACCCTTTGTGTACCCCTTTAGGTGGGTGCTTTTGCAGGAAAAGCTCCTACCTATGATATTTTGGGCAGAAAAGGGTGCTCCTGCAGCGAAAGAATCCAAGCACCCTAAAGGGTGTGCTTGGATTCTGGCGGTACTTGTCCGTGCTAAGCGCATGATATGGTTTGGACATTCCAAGCTCTAGCCCGCCGAACGCAAAGTAATGCCTTGACTCCAACGCGAGTGCTTTTAATAACAACTTTGATGACACCATTGTTGAGAATCGGTTGAAACGGAGCAGGCGACGCACGTCGGTGTTATATTTTTCTTCGGCGTGCGGCCGCAGTGGCACGAGCCGCGCGATCAGCCATGTTCGTGGCTATTTCAGTGTTGCCAAACGAAGAAATTGACAGCTAAACTTTTCAATGAATACCGGCTATAGGATGGGTCAAAGATAAATGTTCTTTATAGTTCAGACTGCTGTGTCCACCTCATTGCATTCGGAGGGAAGGAAGTTCATAATTGCTTGTATCTTAATATTTGGTATGTGCTTGGCTGTAAAGTTTTAAGGGAAGTTGCCAAAATGTTTATTAATAGACACCTCAATCATAGTTTATGGTTGTGAATTAGTTTTAGTCTCAGGATTCATGCACAGGATTTTGCAAACATTCTTGTTTCTTTTTTTGTGTTGCAACATTTACTGTCGATTGTAAAAGTTTGTTCGGAAAACGTGGTTTCATTCGGCTTGAGTCTCAAGATTTTTGACACAAAAGAAATTTTGCAATTTATGGTCAATAGAACTTATAAATGTGATTGTCTGCCTTTTAAAAAAGTTGTGACGACAAATACCAATACAAGTTCTCTACGGGTGCACATCACATGGGATATTGTTTTTGGAAGCTACCACCAGAAAACATGATTGCAATTGTAGTGGGGGTCCAGTTCTGTCTAGTTGTATCACTTGAATGCTAATGTGTAGTGAGCACACTGATAACGGTTTTCAGTGGTCCCTCTAGTGCACCAATGTTGTGATCGTCACGTGCATGAAATTGTGAAGTTCTATTATTTCTTCTTTTTTGGTTCAGACTACTCCGTTTTTTTTTGTGTGTCATGTCAAGTTAACCGATATTTCAAGATATCCGAGTTTGATGCCACGAGGGATCACTGTATATATAACTTAAAATTGTGGCATTAGTCATAAATTGTTGCATTTCATTTACTTACAGAGCCTCCAGACATACACCTGTCGCCATGAATTGCATTAGGACACCTTGGTGATAGGTTGCAAGCCTCCAAGGCTATGGTGATGACATGCGCAACACCATGGTACTGCGCATGCCATCACCTTTAAATAACGGTGTGAGGATGCTCAACACCCTTTATTTAGGGTGTTGAGCGTCCTCACCACCCTTTAAGGGTGTTGAGCGTCCTCACCACCCTTTAAGGGTGTTGAGCATCCTCAACACCTTTTTTTTGTTCTTACACCCTTTTTTTGTCCGTACACCCTTTTTTTGCGAAAACACCTTTTAAAGGTGTTAGCCATGGGACAAGGTTTTTACACCCTTTTCGGCCAAAAAGGGTGTAAAAAAGTTTAGTGTGTGGTGTGGTGTTGCGGCGCGGTGGGCCGCTATCTAGGAAGGAACAAACTCGGAAGGAACAGTCGTCGGTAGCCAACGTGGGCTACCGACGACTGACAATGTTAATTGGACAGTGCACTTTTATACACGACACGACATGACAACTGACCGCAGCGCCATCTCTGATGGTGTCACGGAATCAATAGGACTATACCGTGGCCTCCGCGATCGGCTACCGGCGGCGAGCAACGGCGCGCCGCCGGCAGCAAATCGCGGAGGCCATGACTACAGTCAAACCCGGCTATAACGAACCCGGATAGAGCGAATTATGCTACATATCAAACAAAAATAATTCAGTTACGGAAATACATGGGAAACATATCCCTTATAACGAAGTTCACATCCGATATATCGAACTCTGCGCGCCTAGAATGGCCGCCGAAATGCATGATCTCGAGCGGCGATTGAGATGTGGATTGGCCGCGACCACGGAGCAAGAGCCGCGCCTGAGACATTGAGCCTCGCACGGAGCGACGTGACGCCCAATACTTTCCGTAACTGTTTCCGATGCGCGGGACTCGCGACGGGACCCGCCCAGTCAGCGAGTCCGGACCAAGACAGCAGCATCGGTGAACGGTGGGAAGAGCTCGCCAACGTTCCCGATGATGTCGCGAGTGAAATCCGTCCGACGCTTATAATAAAGCGCTTTCGGCAGTCGATGTGCTCCGCCAATGCTTCTTAGATTTTTGAGGACGCGGACTCGAACTGGTGCAAACAATGTTTCGTGTAGGGAATGCTATGCTAGTTGAAGCCGCCAAAACGAAAGTAAAAACAAAAATCATCGTTTTTTTTTGCAACGTGGGCAGTTAAGGCGGAAAGAAGCTTTATTACTTGCAATAAATGGATTATTTTAGTATGGTAATGGCTACTGTACTGTGTTCGTTTCTGCATACGCGGATGGCGGAGTTGGGGAGGGGGCGGGGGCTCCCGCGCAGTGATTTCCCTACACCCCCCCCTAGGGGGTGTGTAGACCCCCCCTAGTTTTTCTGGACACCCCCCCTTGAATCCCCAAATTTCACTCTTGTGAGTCCTTGTATGGACCTTCTTCAGTATCGATCTGCGCATGCGCGGGCTGCCCGTCTGCTATTCTTGGCAAGGCCTCGGGCAAAATAAACAAAAGTGCGCCCCCCGAGCTTGCTGTTAGCGTTGCACGTATTTATTTCCTTTTTTCGACAGCTCGTGGCAAGTTCGTATGCGCACAAAAAAAAAGGTTTTCAAAGGAAAGGGGCAAAGTGGTTTGAGGCTGACCACGCTGCGAGCACATTGCTGGCTGGTAGCACATTGCTACCAGCCAGCATATATCGACAAGCACTCACCCAAAATTACTTCGACTGAGGTCGCCTTTGACTTGAACTAAGTGCAGTAAACACACATATAATTTACTTTCTTCATTGATTCGATGCCGTTCTTTGTTTACAACCGTAATCTTTGCAGAAGCTCTTTCAGCATGTACATTTAAAATGGGCAATTTGGCGAGGCGAAGCGCTACGGAAGCTAATCCTGGCGTTTTAATAAATCGGAAGGGTACAATTGGTGCCTGATTTATAAGTGCTGCATAATTCGAGCACTACCTAAACATTGTTTCAAGAACTCAAATTTCGTCACTGGCCCTGGTAACAAATTCGAAAATGTCCTTATACGTTGAAAAATGGCGAGAAATTAAAAAAAAAAGACAAATTTAGAGAAATTCATTTTTTACCATGAAAGGTCCTTTCATGGTAAAAAATGAATTTCTCTAAATTTGTTTTTTTCTTAGATTGAATAGAAAGCACCGCCTCTAAGGTGTGGGTATGTATATATATATATATATATATATATATATATATATATATATATATATATATATATATATATATATATATATATATATATATATATACGGAAACATAGGTAGGCAGTCTACAACACCAAAGGAGGCATAGGGGGTGTGGTTAGGCTTTACTTTTTACTATGGTTAATGAAGTTAAGATTTTTTTTTAATATAGGGAAGAAAGAAAGAAAGAAAAACACGCGCCCAGAGTGGGGACCGAACCCACGCCTTTCGATTAGATCTCGAATGCCTTACCAATTCGGCTATCTAATCGAAAGGCGTGGGTTCGGTCCCCACTCTGGGCGCGTGTTTTTCTTTCTTTCTTTCTTCCCTATATTAAAAAAAAATCTTAACTTCATTAACCATAGTAAAAAGTAAAGCCTAACCACACCCCCTATGCCTCCTTTGGTGTTGTAGACTGCCTACCTATGTCTCCGTATTTCCTCAACGAGCCCCTCATTTCCTTACTATATATATATATATATATATATATATATATATATATATAGAAAATGAAAAACGTACGTCACGGGAATGAGCGTTTGGTTAACAGACGTCTATTATTTAACTAGTGGGATAAAAAAAAGCTTTTCTAGTTTATGAACCCCCCCCCCCCCCCCCGGAGCCATTGAGACACCCCCCCTTGATTCGATGCCTGGGGAAACCCCTGCAGTCCCGCGGATTGCGAACTCGTAACAATAAGCTCGTTATAGGCGGGTTCGGATATATCGAGCTATTGGATATATCGAACTAATCGCGGTGCATATTGCAGTTCGCTATAAACGGGTTTGAATGTATACAAAACATGGTGCGAAATAACCGCCATCCGACGTTGCCGTCTGGGAGAGAAAAACAGCTCCTTGGGGAGCGTTTCAAAGCATTGCATGAAGCTTTCGCGTTTATGACAGCTTGCACTGACGTCAGTGTAGCTGCCGAATTGGGGCACTCCATGCAGTGTGGAAGGATGTGAATTTATCTACTGGTCTTATCTCCAGTAGCGCTGAAAAAACTGAGAGTGCCCCAGCAAGGGCGGTGGGGTCGTCATGTGTACGCCATGTACAGCGTGACATTCGCAATAGAAAAAAAAAATGGCACAGCTTGCACTAGTGGAGCAAGGCTGGAGAAAAGCAGAGCTAGCGGACCCTCTCCTTTCGTCGAGGACCCGGCTGTTGAACCTCACATGGATTTCCGAACTTGTCGCTGAAAGTGCTTCATGACTGGCAGGCCCGGATCGTTTTGTCCGAAACCTTTCACATCTCTCTCAAAGTGAAGCACGTTAGCACGCGCTAGGACCCGCGGGAACCGGCTTCGCGAACTCGGCGTCTGTAGCGCGAACTCGGCGTCTGTGCTCCCCACTTCAGACTCGAACATACGGGAAGCGGGGAGGTAAACAGCTTGCGAGAGATCACGCCAGGAACGCTGGGTGAAGTGTTTTCGAAGGTCGAGCTGGCCGACGCCAGGCGCTGCTCACGAAGCGCACGCTCACGTGCGCTCGGTATTAAGCGGTATTAAGGGCAGAGCACTTTAGGCACTTGTCTTGTCGTCTTGGCTTGCTCGCTCGACCCAAGTATGTAGAGCACCAAGGCGGCGTCACGGGGTAACGCTGTTGTTCGCGGCGTACCCCAGAGGATTCGAACAGTATTTCTTTCTCTATGATTCGAATGCCAAGCGGTTTATATAGTCATAAGCGTTCGAAACTCGTGAAACGCTGGCGCTTGTCATACATCTTCCCGTTGTTTATCGCAAAGAAAAATATAGGTACATTTGAGAAAAAAATATACGTAATTAACCTGCATCGCCCGCGTTCCTTTGGTTAAGGACGCCCGTTAGGTTGGTTTTTACGATGGTAAACGCAAAATGTGGCAGTGCAACGCCGGCACGTGCGGGGAGAAAGAGCACAAAGAGAACAGAACTCCCGCTGGCGCAGTTTCAGGCCGGGGGCGCGCGAGCACTGCGAAGGCGGGAAATTTGAATTGAATGGGGTGGTATAAGCTGTAAGCGGATAACGGCGGTACAGCCAATTAAGGTGAATCACTGCTCTGCACTTCCGATAGCTATCACATTGAGTGGAACGGATTGTTTTTTTTTTGTTTTTTTTTTGCGAGCTCCTCACTTGGCGCAAGCCTACGCGCACGTCTGGACGACACAGGACGCTCCACACGAGGCGCATGCTCACAAGCGCTATCTGAGTTTTGTGGTAACAGCGCTCGACGGCCGAACGAAAAGCTTGAGAAGCTCTGCTACTTCAGTCTGCTTGCGTGCTTTGACGGCGAAATCCTGGCGATACTTGTTACTCCAACGTCGTGTTTGCGTCTCTTTATTCGCTTTCGTTTCTGTGTCTTTTGACACGAGTCACTCCGAAAGGCAGGCTGGCCGCAATTCGCACTGCTCCTCCAGAGTCTGGAGCGCTATTCACGCTCGACTTGTAGTCCGTCCTGTACCACGCAACATGCACCCTGTGTATCATGCGGGACGCAGAATGCAACGAGCGCAGGCTCTTCAGCGACGCCTACCTGTAAGACCAGATACTTTATACGTTGACGCGGCAGAATACCGTCACCGCGATGCTTATGCTCTGGCCATTGTGAATCGGCCGGACGACCCCCGTTATGCTCCCTTACAGTTCGCACCCCTTGCCCTGCCACGGCGGAGGATGCGGCAATTGCGCTCGCCCTGTCACAAAGGCCGACCCCCACGATCGTAATCTCTGATTCAAAGACGGCCGTTCAAAATTTCGCCCGTGGTCTCATTTCGCCACTGGCACTCAAAATTATCTCTCAAAATCCTCCAACTTCCCCGGTAGAACTGCTATGGACCCCGGCGCACTCGGGACTCGGGGGGAACGAGGCGGCCCATGACGCGGCTCGAGGATTCACAATCCGAGCGGGAGCCAGCCTAGTTCCTTACCACGGGGCCCGATCCGCCAGAGACCGCCTAATTGCGTATCATGACATACTCACACATTACCGCCTCGCCCGCCGAAAATACCCCCCGGCGCATCCCCAGCTCAGCAATGAGCAAGCGCGTACCTGCCGACTTCTGCAGGTTCAATCCTTTCCCTGCAGGGCGGTGCTCCATCACATCCACCCTTCCCTCTACCCCTCACCTCATTGCCCCGCATGTGGCCAGCGCGCCACACTTCCCCACTCTATGTGGGCCTGTCCATCCAATCCCTTCCCTTTATTCACCCGTGACGAGCAATGGGAGGGTGCGCTGGGTAGCTCCGACCCGGGCGTTCAGATCGCCTTGGTGGAACGAGCTGCCATCGTCGCCGCCGACCTCCAACCGGCGGCCACCACGCTTCCCTAATCCCAGTCGCTCAATAAAAGTTTTATGCAGAAATGCATTATAGTCGGGAGTTGTCGTGCGTCCCTTGGCTGGCGTGCGCAGCGCGTCTGATGATGATTGTGGCATGATGCTCCTAGGGATTGGCCAACCAAACAATCCATCACGAGATAGCTTCGCGTTCAACCACCATCGTCATCTTCCCGTATAGGGGAACCGCTGAAGAAGAAGAAGGAGAAGAAGACAAAGCTGCGAAGAGGAGGGCTGCGTGAGTTTTGGCTACCGTTATCCTCCTCGGCCGGCGCATCTTCCCGATCTGAACCCGGTCGAAAAGCGGCTCATCGCGCCTCGACTCCCCTTCATGAGCATCAGGCGGCTGACTCGAGGCAACAGGCAGTTTGGAATCAAGGGACAGGCGGTGAACGTGCCCATCGACGTATCGAAGGTTGTGCGGTGCCTTCCTCGCATGGTACCCGAGGACGTTGCGTTCGACGTTCACATCAAGCGGAGGCTGATGAGTCCGGCAACGTACAAGCGCGGGTTGGTGAAGCGCGGCAACATCCTGGCTTGGCTCAAGCACCTGGAACACACCCCGCTGTATCGCGCCATCAACGTTCGGGTCGATTGGAGTCGGCTCGATCACTTCGATGACGGCGGCGAACGAGAGGAACCGCAGGAAGACGACGTCGATGATGCTGACGGTGAGTTCGAAACGATTCCCGACGACTTTGACGTGAACGATCCTCTGCAGTTGGCGGTTGCGTTCAACGCGGTCTCGAAGACGCTTCTCTATAACGAAGCGGAAATGACGGGTGTGGGAAAAGAAAAAAAATAAATGATTACGCTCACACTCTCGCCTCTCTCTTCGCCATTAATCGCATCACACTCATCGGTGCACCCAATGCATTTCTGCATCCTCACAATCCCCCTCGGGGAGGTGCGGGGATTTTTTTTTTCTCTCTCTCTCTCTCTCCAGAGTCTGGACGCTTCGCGTGCACGTGTTTTACGCAGGTGGCGCCACGTGCACCTGTCACGCGCTCGCTGGAACCAAGCATATCGCCACGGAGTTACGGTGTATTACAGCCTGTCACGGCCACTTCGCAGAGGCGTAACCCAGAGGCTTCGAAAGCCGAGTGGCTATGCCAGGATATACGTAGCGTGAGCTAAGGTTCAGCTGGTTATTTTAGGGGCGAAGCTCCTAAAGCCATGGGTCTGTCCATCCCTTGTGTCTCGTGGTACGTGACCGCCGCATGCTTCCGGAGATGTCGCAAAGTGGGCCGCGTTGCACGCGCAAGAACCGGCTGCAACCGGCAGCGCACACTCGGCACCGGGAGCGCGAGCTTGTCTGTGTTCGCCAACGGAGGCGCGAGCGCACGTGCACTGCGAGGGGGAGATCACGCAAGAGATCACGCAACGAACGCAGGCAGTCGTTCTGGGAGATCGAACGAGACGCAAGGACCTTTGCTCGTTTCCTCTCGTCTTGTTCGGGCACAAGTTCGCCCTAAATAAAAGTTCTTTCTTTACCGTTGTGTCCCATCCTACGTGACAAATTGTGGTAGAGGTGCGGGGTAGTCCTCGATGGCGCGGGGTCTTTCACCAGGTCTGGGCCTGGGAGCATTTACTACGAAAATAAAAGTTGATTTGTACAATGTACGCACACAGTCTTACGTCTTTCTTAAAGGGGTCCTGAAATACCTTCCGCCGATGCATGGATGTACATGTACCCAAATAAAGCTATCTATTTGCAATCTCCTCCCGCAAGAATTTTGTTAAAGCAATGAGTATTAGCTGAGAAATCGTAAATCAAAAACCGCGCATTATCGTCCCTCCGCGTTTCCTCCTCCTTTCGACTTACTCTCCGCTGTTGACGGCGCGCGAGCCTTGCCTCCCATGATGCTGCGCTCCGCAGCGGTGACGTACTTCCGCTCTGGCGCTGCTCAGACTGTTGTCTGCTACGGGCAAGCTTTGTTGACACCATGAATCCCTCAAGGCTGGAAAAGCGAACGAAAAATCTGGCCGCATGTATGCGGCGGCCTGGCCTTGCCCTTTCGCGGTGTACGTTGCTAGCGGCACATGACCTTTTATCGGCGGCGAACTCGCAGCCGCACGGCGAGGGTCGTGCGCTCGTTCCCTTGATGCACCGCGCACTGTTTATCCAAAAAGCGCCGTATCAGATGTGGCCCCGCTGGTGCCGGTTCTTATTTTGCGGCGGTGGTAATTCGTGCCGGCGGCATGTGAAAAAGACATTTTAAACCGATACAGAACCCGTGCACAAAACGCTTCAATCATGTGACCAGTTAAGCTTGGGGCGACGCGTGGTGGAGAGCGGCAACGTTGGCAAAACATGCTCCGGCGTGACTCTGAGCTTTCTAGTGCTGGAGCGAGCGTCATTTCTTTGACAATATCAAACATCGGTTGCCTTGGCAACCAGGCACAAACCTCCCCAGAAGTCAGTTACGGTTGCGTGATCCCGGTTCAGCTCGGGGCCCCACCTCGCGACATGTGGGCACTGCAGGCGTACCACTCACTCCCATTGGGAAGTGTGAGATGCGTTTGGCATTACAGGAGGCGATGGTGTGTGTGTTGTGGACGCCTTTGTTTCGCGATGAAATGCGACGTTGTGCTTCTGCGGGTGGATAGTGCTTCCCATGGTCTGGGTTATCTTTCACGAGCGACGTACGACTCATCCTCGCATGGGGTATGTGCAGTGTGCGTGGCTAAAAGCCATCGGCTTGTGCGCCAGAGTAAGTGACTTACTGTTCGTCCCCGCAAGGCGCGCGCGAGGTGAGTACCGAATTTACGACGGGCAGCAGGCAACCCATCCTCTGTCAATCGTGGTTCAGACTTTGAACGCACGTTGTGACGTTGTGTTCGTTAGAAACGCATCTCTGGAAGTTGAATAAAATGTACGCGTCAAACCCGGGAATTCGGATCAGGGAGTTCTCTGCGATTGCACGAAAGAATTGCCACGTGGCTTCAACGCTTTCTTTATGGAACGTACTCGGGTAACAGAATATCCATGTCGTGTTATGGCCGTGTTGCATTCAATACAAACGGTTAAGCGTTTGTTTTACACTTGTTTCGTTTGTCGTAAAATGCCCAAGCACTCCGGCACTCCGCTGGCAGATCAGCCGGCGAGCCGACGCTGAGCAGACGACTCATCTCTTTGCCGGAAGTGCGTGAAAAAGCCGCCCGATAGCAGGATGTCTAGCTCATGACGAACATCTGGGAATCGATGATGTAGACATGTGAAGATGGCGGCGTCCAAAAACACGAAGGAAAGGGTGAGAAAAAAACGACAAACTTTGCAACTAAAGTGTGAGCTTTCCGCTGCGCGTAAAAGAGTAATACTTGGCACAGAGGACGTTGACGACCCAATCTAATGGTTGCGCTAGTTTATTTAGTGTGCTCAAAATGCCTTTCAGGGCCCCTTTAATGATGTAATGGACGAACTTTCACGGGAGAGTTACGGTTACCGATGATCTCCCCCTCTCGAGCTTCGCCCCACTTATCATCATTCATTCCGTGGATATGGCGTGATTTTTTTAGCTTTCCTGGTTGTTTAGGATTGGCTGATTATCATGCTTACTGCTGCTTATCATCCAATCCAAATCCAATCCAGATCCGATCCAAATCCAATCCAATCCAATTTAATCCAATCCAAAAGCAATCCAATCCAATACAATGCAATCGAGAACTCCCACTGACGCAGTTTCAGGCAGGGGCGCGCGAGCACTGTGAAGGCGGGAAATTTGAATCGCATGGGGTGGTAAAAGTAAGCGGATAGCGGCGGTACAGCCAATTATGGCGAATCACTGCCCTGCACTTCCGACAGCCATCACACTAAGTGAAACGGCTTTAATTTATTTTATCCGTTGTGCCTGAGTGTGTTGAGGACAGAACACCAAACTGCTGCTCTGGACATTACGGCTTGCGCATTAGCAACTGATTAGGAGCTGTTACAAAAGTCGTCGGATGTTTTTTTTTTTTTTTAACGTTCCCATGGCACCCTACGTATGGTCGGAAAGTAACTTGTACTTACTTCTCTGTAAACAAAACAAAATACGAAGGATTACGAACTGTAAGTGTTACTCAAACATTGTCTTGACAGTCTTCTAAAAGTAACAGACATTGGACTCAACACGACAATAAATCGGTTCGAGAGCGACATGCCATATTATACGAACTGTTCTTGACGGGTTGTTCGAGGTAGGCGGATATCGCGCGTAATTCTTGCTGTCACATAGGAGGCCGCTTTATACTGCGGTTACTTTGTGGCACACCAAAAATCTGGGCCTTACCTCGACCTCTTGTTTCGGGCTTGTCGCGTACTGAAACGTGGAAAGAGTTTTTATGGAAAAGTGTTTTCGTCGTAGTAGTGCCGGGGCAAGAGCTGCCCAACATCGAATATTGCACAGCAAATGACTGGTACAAAATGGGGTGAAACATGCCATATAAGGATGGTCGACCGATGTCTCGTAAACTTTGTACGAGAGTACCAAACGGCCGTCGCATTTCTTATCAGTGCAATTTAGTATATGTACATACACTCATAGACAAATGAAATTCGAACGCGAAAACATGAACCGGAACACGCAATTATGAAGAGTACTGTTCGTGGAAGTCTAATAATGGCGCTCTCTTAGTGTATTTGCGAAGCCACATTTCCCAACTGTTGCTGTAATTAAGCCACGCGTCAATTTGACTTGCATGGAAAGAAATAGCGCTATTTGTGTGTTCTGGTTCGTATTTTAGATGCGACGGCATCTCATTCACTGGCCTTGTCCCTCCATACGGCGTTGTCGTTGTCCGTCCACACCCCTCCCCCATTCCCCTCGCCGCGCGAGCTGCGCTCTCCGCCGCTCACCCCCTCTCCTCTCCGATAGCGAACGCTCTTGCGAGGGGCATTGGATTGGATTCGATTGGCTTGGCTTGGCTTGGATTGAATTGGATTGGATCAAAGTGGATTGGGTTGGATTGTGTTGCGTCATAGCCGCGCAACGTTGCGTCATAGCCGCGGCAGGGGGTTCACGGCACGTTTCACGCGATGGGAGAATCAACCTAACGGAAACAACAACGGAACCCCTTATGCATCGCATGTACACAGGGGTTCCCGCGAGGGGAGGTGGGAGTAATTTTTACGATTGCATTTCATTTGTCCATGGCTTTATGTATGTATGTATGTATGTATGTATGTATGTATGTATGTATGTATGTATGTATGTATGTACACGTCCGATCAGAAGTAGCCGGAGCACGGTACCGGTGACCGAATTAAGGCTCCTAATTTTAGGGGCCTTAGACTGAATTGCATCTGTGCGCCGCCTAGGAGCTTCGACGGGAACCAACGGGCGGCGTTCTGGGGAGGCGTTCGCAGTTCCCGTCACGCTAATTTTCAATCGCCGACATGTACGGACGTGTCAGAATTGCATGGCGTAAGTTTCCCGTGGGCTGCGCTTGCTAGTTATGCAATGACGCTAGTTATATTGCTGCGCCCAGCCATCAGCAGCGACCCAATCCTCAGTGGTTGACTTTGAGGAGGCTACGCGCAGGCGTAAACGCCCATTGCTGCACGCTTTGAAGGGCACCTTTCCTAACCCTGTTCGCAGGCGGCTTAGGATAACCTGCCTATCCTCTTTCTAATGGCGTACCTTTGCGATACAAGTTATCATAAACTGAAAACGAGATTTCCCCGTAGATAATCGGATGAACATTAGGAGGAAAAATCTCTAGACAAATTACCGTTATTTCAAAAGTGACATCAGTATACAATTATTCGTTTATTTGGTGTAACCTTGTTCGCCCCTAAGTTACGGCTGTCACTTAAACCCGAAATGCCTGTTCCGAGGGAATTTAGTCGGTGATAGAGAACATTCTATGGTATACATACACTAACGGTCTTCTCTTACGTAGGGCCTCGTAAAGGATATTGACACGACGGAGAAATCCGCAGTGTGGCTCCTGCGCACCACGTGACACCTACGTCACGGTTTCTCTCCCGGTCTCCGCTCGGATCGGAGGTCGAAGTTTGTGCTCGATAGCTACAGAAGATCTGGTCTTCGGGGTCGCAGGCGGCGGGATTTTGTAGTCTCGTCTGGCAACTAGCAGGAACCAAAGCTGTAGGGACTTTATTTGTGTTAGTTTTTGTTATGCTCGAAGCGAAAACGCACCCGGCACATGACAGGCGCACTGAGGGAGCCGCAGAATACACCCCCAAAAATCGCGCTGGCCAGGGCAGTGTAGTGGCGCAGGTAACGCCAGCGACAGTTTAATTGTTACCGCTCGCCAAAATACAACTCACGGCCCAAACAAAGTGGCACGTACGGAAAGGGGCTAATGATATGGCTGACAATTGCGCTCTAAATTGTAATGCACTGTGTCATTGTTATTGCACTCGTCATCCCACCCAGGCCGATTGTCAGTGCACTCTAAATTGCACTCCAAATCAAACATCCGCCGCAGTGCTAAGCCTAAACCAGGCCCAGCCGGCTGCTCCGAACGCGGGTCTCACCTCGCACTGCGGCGAGCGTGGCGCGTCATTTTCTACTCGAAGAAGAAATAGAAGCTTATGCATCGCGTGCACCACCTCCGCGGCCGTTTTTTGGGCGGCAGATGAGAGCTACATGGAGGGGTTTTGCAGAAACGACTTCCGACGCGGAATCGCCATTGATATTAGCTGTGCACTCGTGTAGAGATTGGCGACTAATGTGGTCTGCACAAAATCACTTCGTCAGTCACATCCTGTATTTTTTTTTCCGGGAGGCGATGCTTACATCCTCCATGTGAGAGACGGGGTTGAACGAGCAGAGGTCCGTCTTCGGTAACGTCACGATTTCGCTAGGATTTATCTGCCGAAAGATCCCCTTGTCTGAATACCATTTAAGCCATATATTTTACTGTAGGAATAAAACATACGCTATTTGTATTTACGAGCACCTTTTATTACTTTAGAAAGAGGTGTCCTTTTTTACGTCATAGCTTTGGCGCAGTTCCATCGAAGGTAAAGCAAGAAAAACATCGATGGGGTAGTGCGTAGAAGAACCACCTTTAGTCCGCCGAAAAAAAGTGAGAAATGCGATTCCAGCACAGAGTGGGATTGACATTTCGGTATTTCTCTCAATGCTTTCTAGTAAAAGGTACAGGAGGAAAAGGGAAACATACTCGACCGGGAATAGAGCCAAAGCAAGGCATGCACACGATGAGTCGTGTGGTTTTGGAGAACGTTCGGACAAAATGAAATCACCATAGCACCACAAGGAGCGCCATCAAGTGCGAAGCAAATCTGGCTGGGGAAACGCTCGTCTTGAAAAAAAAAAAAATTACACCATCTTCCTGTAGGGGAACCGTGAGTAGTATGCGAAGCAGCCACGGGGTCGACTGAAGTTCCCATTAGTTTTCAGTTCGTCGTTTCCGTTGACGTTCAGCTTTGCGTGCCTTCGTTACGAGCATCAGTAGCTTCTTGACGTAGTTTGAATGAGTGAAGGACATAAGGCGCGTTCGTAGCACATGCTCCCGTCTCGGTTTGTAGCGCAATGAGAAGAGCGCCACGTACCTCCCGTTCGAAACCGAGCGCCGCCTAAGTATTTCTTTTTATACTGGACTGCGCTGACGTCAGCCCAAACGCTGACGGGAACTAAAGAGACGCGCATGCGCAGTAGAGTGCGGACGGCGGACAAGGACATGTAATGGCCAGAGTGCGACTAATCGCAAAGGTCTAATCGGAGCTGACCTTCCCGTTCCAGGAAGCGCATGAAGAGTCCCTTGCGAGAGACCAGCGGGCTGACAGCGTGTTCACTCTGCTGTTCAGAAATAAAGAGAGCTCGGCGTGGGGACGTTCGCTCACCGGCGACGTAGTAGACCAGAAACAGGCCGAGGCCGAGCGTGATTGCGATGGCAGCGATGGTGCCCAACCTGAGTTTCGGCTGCACGGACTCGTCCTTGCTGCTGTGGTAGGTCTTTCTGCATGCGCGCGACGAAAAAAAAAAATATATGCACCCCTCCGTCTAACGACGACGATGATTGAACGCGAAGCATTGTCGTGACGGATTCTCTGGTTCTTGTCTGAGTTTGGACTGAGTTTAGGGAATGTCTAAATAACGCAATCGGATAGACACCGGCTTCATAACGGAGGGGCACGGATTCGGTTCCGGCCGCGGGAAGCGTTTTTTTTTCTTTATTTCACCCACGATTATTCATCATCATCATCGTCAGCGAAAGTTGGCTTTCCTGCAGAGCGTATTGGCGTAAACGGCATCAGTGAGGAATTTAAAGCTCGCTTTAAAGACCTGAAGAGTCATTGCGGTACAGAGAGCGGTATGAACGCCTGATACAATACTCACCGTTTGCACATTAGAAAAAAAAAAAAACTCGACTTTCTAGCACGCTTTTGCCGTTACAATACAAATACTGCTACTGCTACATTGGAACAACAAAACCTGCATGTTCTAACAGCCTTCTGACTGCTTGTACTTGTTAAAGCGATATTGGAGTACCTTAGCAAAGTGCACAGTTGGTCGAGTTGGTAGGTCATACTGAAATAGGTATACAGCTAGAAAGGGAACAAAGACAGACGGTGGGATGAGCGCGCGTTCCGTCGCCTTTGTTGTCGCTGTTTCTCTACGCGCGTAACTATTTCAATTAAAGGACCCGAATTCTTAACGGCACGGTTTTTTCTGAGGCCTGCCATATTTAACGCCAGCGTAATAAAGCCCCTTTCATCTTGCTTCTATGCTCGGAGAATCTCCAGCATTGAAAGACTCGTGTCGTATCATGTAATAATTGGCTACCGTGGCTGTCTCCGTTTCATTAAAGCATTGGATTGCACCGGTTCCGGCTACCGGCGTTGAAAAGGTTGTATTTGCTATTACACAGAAATTTCCTCCTGAAAATTTAAAGACCTCAAATATATAGAACAGACTTAAGGCGTTACAGAGCACCTTGAAAAGGAAAATGCGACCGCCCTAAGTGTGATGACTCAACAGAGGATTGTGGCTTCACTTGCCAATAAATAAAAGAAAGCGTCACGTGAAAATCTGGTTTATAGCGCTCCGCTTGTGATGAAGATGAAGGAACGACTATGCGTTTCAACTGTTGCCGCGGAGCAGTCAACAGGTGTGCAGACGCACAAGATAGCGTGGGCCGCAGGTGGGGCTGCGGGACAGAAAAAAGATTGCCCGAAAACCACGGTGTGGACGCGGTTGGGCCGCCAAGCCAAACGAGTACATGGCACGAAACACGATTGGCTGTGGAGGAGTTCGAATGAGTGCAGAGAGAGAGAGAGAGAGAGAGAGAGAGAGAGAGAGAGAGAGAGAGAGAGAGAGAGAGAGAGAGAGAGAGAGAGAGAGAGAAGCACAACTGTTGTTTTTTAGGCACCGTTGGCACAGCACGACGGTGCCGAAGGTAGCGGGGCCATAAAAGTCACAGGTAATTTAAAACAGAACTTGTTGGGTGGCTAGTTGGTTCGTGATTCTTAAATATGTCTAGCGCAAAAACCAAAAACGGTACACAAGGAAGGAGACGGGACAAGCGCTAACTTTCAACTGAACTTAAATCACCTCCGGAGCCGGTAAATATAGAAACAATTGGAGCATGCGCAGCATGCGCCACAGTAGGGTATCACAAGTACGCATATGTGTCAATTACCGAAACGCTCGAAAAAAGATTTCTCTGAGTTGAAAAGGACTACCGACGTATCGCTGATGCAATTATCGCCTGTTTGCTTCTTGATATAAAAAGCTGCCAAAAGTTCCGGTGATGTCGCATCTCTGCCTCTACCCAGAATCTTAATCTCCCCCAGAAGCTCACACTTGTAGGCATAGCAATGCGCGGGAAAATGCGCATTTCCTTCATTCTTGACCGACAATTCATGTTCCCGTGCTCGGCTGTCGATACATCGGCCGGTCTGGCCAACATAGACCTTCCCGCATTTAAGTGCAATTTGATATACGACGCCTACAGCGCAGTCCACAAAGGGCCTACCATGCTTCTGGTCGCATCCTTGCTTTTTGCGCCCATTGGAAGAAGTGCGCGGTGTTACGAATCGGCCAGCGCCGCAGTACTTCCCCGCATCACTCCTCGGCTGTGCGGCGAAGCCACTCGTGCGCCTTCGAAAACAGGCGCAATCATGTCGGTGGCAAGTTGCGACAAAGCCGCGTCAGACGCTTTGCTCTCGGCAAAACTTCGGCGGCTGGCGGCGTGGCTCGTCTCCACGCTCTTCAAGGACACAGAGGCCCCGCCGATCGCAACGGAGTCCTCCTCTCTCCCCTCTCTCGGACTCAACGTGCCCGAGGCTATGAACAGCTTACGAACTCTGGAAAGAGTGTAGTGCGTGTTCCAGCCTGTTGGCGTTTTGACCGTTATCGCTTTTGGGTATAAATAGAGCTGCCCAAGCGTTGTAACTCATTCCTGTTAGAGCAGCGAATCGATGTTGTCGCTCTGTTCGAGTCCTGTATTGTAACCTCGCCCGTCGGGGCATTGTTCTTTGGCTTCGGCTCACCTCTCGCTATGAAGTAAACAGTTACGTTAGCCTACGGCTTCTGGACTTCTTCACGGCTGCAACAGCGGCTGGCCGCTCGCATCATACACGTTACCACTCGTATGTCGGAGGCCACGGAGCTCGGATCGGGTGCCCCCGCCCGGTCGCAACAGCGGGCAAAGTCGGGCCAGCTTAGGCGGCGCCGAGATCAGGATCGTAATTCATGCCTGTTGGCCACCTTCTCGAGGTGATGGGCGACTTTGTGCATATACGGCGCCACTTCGGGTTTTGCCGTACTTTGCGCTGGCTCAGGCGTTCTTCCAGAGGTGCCTCCTTTAACCTTCGTGAGGAATGCCTCAGCGACCGAGTTCAAAACCGTGCACGGGAAGCCGGCTGAAAGCAGCCTTTCAATTTGCTTATCAAAGCTAGCCTGCATAGACTTGGAGTGAGCCGATTCCAGGCACGAATGAGCGATTGCTCTTTTCACCGTCTTGGAGTGAGCAGAGTCAAAGGGGAGGAGCTCTTACTGTGCCCGTGGGGAATAACGCCAGCAGACATCCTTGGTATCTAAATGGATGTTAAGAATCCCGCGCGTAGAAACTAAACCCTGGCCATGGCGCCGAAAAGCGGCTAAAATAAAGTAAACAGATTCTGTGTGCGTCAGAGTGTTTTGTTTCTTTAAAATCACTAAAAAACGGTTCACATATCTAAAAAACGTTTAGGACTAACTTGTCGCAGTTTAGTTATTTAGCCTTATAAAGCCTGGGAGGACTACAGTTTGGGGCTGTCCGTTGCACCGTAGCTTTCCAATGCTGCTAGATTGGCTTAGAAGAGGTGGTTCCACGCGATGTGTATTAAAACTGTGAATGATAGCTGCACATAATCCGGTCTGAGACAAGGCTTGCGACGGCTATCTGGTCGTCCGAGCAGCCCAAGGTCGTTTAATTTGTTTTGGATAGTTTCGGCGAAACACGCACTTCAGCCTTTTCCTGCAACAATACTCTTATCGCAGGAGCACGGGAATTCCTAATTGCGTGTGACTTCTAGAAGAACTAATCATGACAGGTAAACTGAACTCGTCGTAATAACAGAATCTCCTTGGCGGCCAACTGGGATGTAATTCGTTTCGCGAAAGTTTCGTTAAAACACGAGTTACAGCCGTTTTCCGATGCTCCCGGAGATGCTCATGTATCAACAGCAGACGAGCTAGCCTAATTATTTCTTACTTCATGGTGAACTAATTATGACCGCAAATTGAACTCGCCGTAATGATGGAGTCGTATTAGCGGCTACTTACAGTGTACTGTCCTCAAAGATACATAATTTAAATTTACGGCTACAGAACATTCACCAGAAAGATGGCTTTGCCGCAAAGCATTTCAGGGCACGAGAGCCGAATGCACGCGATTGGTTAATTTGGGGCAACGGTATACAGCTTTTCCGCAAAAAACGTGGAGGGTGTACAACTAGGAGGAAAGCCAGGTGAACGAATTCAAAGTCAAATAAATGATTTGTCTGCTCGTAGGTAACAGTGCTTGGGAACCACTGAATGGAGGTCTTCACAGATGAACTTTATTACCACGTGTACACCGCGCAGTGATTGTTGATGACGTCGCAGTAATTGGAGCGAAAGTAGAGGTACCGTAAATTTACGGCACCTCCCTCGACATGGACAAAAAAAGGAGGACTTTCGTGAAGCGGGAAGGTTAATACCAGCTTCTTAGGAAAAAGCGCGAAGAACGACTACACGCAGAAAAGAACATAGGACGGCGCTTTGGTGTAGTTTTTCGCGCGTTTTTCCAAAATGTATATCACCAACCAACTCTCCCAACTTTCAATTGTGTTAATACCACAATTAGGGAGCCAGAAATAGCATGCATTAAAAATGCTCTGTTTTGTGCAGGATGCTGAAGCCAAATGTATTGAGGAACACGCCAGAACTTTCGGCAGTATGATTTACACGTAAAGGCGATTTTCTTTTCTGCAGCACGCACTGACATATACTATACTCGGTGACAACTTAAGAACGGCACTGGAAGTGGCCGCTGTGCCTTATCACCGTAGCCGGATGTTTCTCCGCGCGGTGCAAGTAGGGCGTTACTGGGAATATTTTGAACATGGCACGAGCCGTTCCCGTGATTTTTTGGACTTAATATGCTTATAAACGACTCCAGTGACGACAAACAAACTGCGTGAGACAAGGCATACGATATCATGCATTTATAGCAAACCCCTTTCAAAACGCGCGCGTCCTGACGTCACGGGTCCGGCGCTTTGGCGGAGTGATACACTACACGAGGTGGTGCCGTTCTTGAGTTGTAACCGAGTATAGGCACGGGAGCAACTTCTAAATATTTGACCCCTCGAATCAGAAAGTGTACCTTTCTGAAAGTACCCCGTTATTGTCATTTAGTATAAACGAAGCAATAAGATTGCAGCAGTTTTACCTCGTGACTTGTAGGGAGTCTACAGTCTCAAACCGACTCTTAGGCTCATCCATCTGCGAGAATAAGAAGCCAGGTGACAAAAAAACAATCACGCCTTCACGGCGACACACACGCCCCCCCCCCCCCCCCCCCCAAAAAAAAAAAAAAAAAAAAACAATCGAAGGTGGGTGGTTTGTGGTGTATTTCACTACAGCACCACGTTTTAATGCGCTATAACTAACTGCGCTCCGTTGGACATCTCCCGGCTTACCAGGAAACATGGGGAAACTAAAATTGACCGTTGCTGACCGTTGAGTTGACAAGGCTTAGGCGCTCAATGACGAAAAGCGCGGTTGGCTAAGATTTGTGCAAAACTAGGATCTCATGTCATTTACGATAAGCGTCGGGCCACAATGGCGGCCCCCTATAGGCCACTGCTGTCAATAAAAGTTTTTATCTCTCTCTCTCGGCGTAGCAACACGTCATCACCACAAATCTGTGAACAGGACCAACCTCCAACGCGTGGAATATGTATACAGGCCCATCGCTAATTCCGCAAGAAAAGTTTTGATACAATCAATTCGCACGTTCAATTCCAATAAGGTTCAAGCGGAGGAGACTGCACGAATAGCTCCAGGCGGGCGCTGTTATCTCTGGTCGTCTTGCGCGCTTTGCTGCACGTACTCCCGTACGCGTGGCGCAGCCCATGTGTTGATTCATTGATAAGGTTGGAAGAGACAGCAGAAAAGCAGTCGTTACTAACCTTGGGATGCTTCTTCTCTGTCGGAACAAAAAGGGGTCGATAACGATGACAATGATGAGCCGCAAAAATAACGCCACATGCCCATTCAGGGGACTTGCCGAAAACGATGAGCTTTATTTTCCGTACAGTGTTTGAAATTTTCAGCGGTGAACGTTCGTTTTATTCGAAGGTGTGTATGGCTAGGGTCCTGTATATTTTTCTGGTCCATAAAAAAAGGAAAAAAGAAAACTTGCATGCCCTCCCTTTGTAGAAGAAGGTGCACTTAAACAGCCTTTACTCCTTACAATATTTTATGGCCAGGAGGAGGAAATTGATATTTCACAACACAAATAATGAACAGTTCGTGTTTAATTACAATTTTTATCCGAAACAATGATTCACAGACGCTAATAGTTAAAGGGACATGCCACGCCGCGCTACAACAGGTAAGACCCTCTGCTCCTACCGAGATCATGCTGTTGTTTGGGCTGTGGATTTCAACGTTCCACCTCCCGACTGGCTATACACCTACACCTCACCATCGGGTGACCCCTTAACACGGGTCACTCAGCAACTCCGATTTTCTCTGCTTAATGACCTAACCAGTCGCACACGACAAGGCAATAGTTGCCAACGAGATACGGTTCCCGGTCTCACTTGGGCAATATGCTTTCCTTCTGCTATACGGGAAGCCAAAGACACTTCTCTAGGCAGTAATCATCAGATTATTCACACAACTGTACCCATGAGGGGCGCTTCAATTTCGTCAACGCGACTTGCTCACCTCACCCATCGGAGTGGTTTCCGGGACTCAGTTGATACGGCTACGATATGTGATGTAAGTACCTGGAATTTGGCAATTTATGATGCCTTTCGACAGCACGCCAAACACATAGATTTCTCCGGCACACGTCCGGCTGTTGATGCACATCTTTTACGCCTCTGGGATCAGCGTCCCGCGCTTCTTCGCCGATGGAAACGGAATAAGCGCAATCGCTCCCTCAAAGCACGCATCGATGTCCTTAGAATCGAGGCTTTAGAATAACGCGTACACTTGAAGCATCAAACTGGCTGTCCTTGTGTAACTCTCTTTGTGGAGTGCTGCATCCTACTCGAGTTTGGCAACTTATCGGCTCCATGTCTGGACAGGCACGACGATCCACGCACATCACGTCGTTGCGGCTTCGGACAGGTCTTACCTTGGCTGATTCAGCTGCCAAACTTCAAGCTTCCTTCTTTGCTTTTCATTCTTTCCCCCCTCTTTCACCTTCTGTCACTTGTCCTGCGACACACAACACAGGGGCCCGACATGATTGCATATTCCCACTTAATGAACCTTCCGGACTCTGCTCTTGAAATTCTTTTTCATTTCATCAATGAAGCATGGCGAACAGGCTTTTTTCCCCCTGAGAGGAAGACTGCTAACATTCGCCTTATCCCCACACCCGGCAAGTCACATGCACTGAACCGTATACACCCAATTTTACTTACGTCCCGTGTTGGAAAACTGATAAAGCCTATGGTCCTGCATAGTCTAACTTGGCTTCTGGAACATAACCGATTCCTTGATTGGACCATGACTGGGATCGCACTCACAGGTCAACACGGATACAATGCTGCGCATCCAGCAAGACGTGTACGCATGTCCGAGTGCAGCCCAGCGTAGAGCAATCGTGAGTCTGCCATGAACTTACAAAAGGCTTTCGATGCGCTTTCTCACCCTGCTATTCTTGAGAAAATTCAGATACTTACGCCTAGCTTCCAACTGTACCACTCCATTCATAATTTTCTGACCACACGACTTCACTTTCTGGTGTTGTAAGACTACTGCCAATCCCTCTGGGCTCCTACCAGGGGCATTCTTCAGGGATCTGTCGTTTCGCCTACCCTTTTGTATTTAGAACGCCTCCCTCTGCCTAGTCTGCTTCATTCTGTTCCTAATCTCGCTTTTGGACTGTACGACGACGATATATTGATTGATTGATTAGCTGCCATTGACGCTGTCCACTTTTTCGGCTCAAGCGTAGGTCCTGTACTATCTCCGCAGAAATCTGAGTACCTCGTGGTCACTGACGAACGTTTCCGGGCTAAAGCTAACGACCAATGTTCTCAAGTAGAACTCATTATTGATGTCACCCCACTTCCTCGTAAGGCCTGGCTGCGCGTCCTCGGCTTCGATCTGCAGGACGTCTTTAAGGCATTGCAATTCCTCGTATAGGAAATATTATGTGAAAAGGTGAGGTCGGGGCTCGTATCTCGTGATACACTGTTTCCCAGCAGTGTAGGGGGGCAAGCATGCTCCAGAGAGAAAGAACGCGCTGCTGAGTGGCGTTGAGTAAGGTGGCCCATTTTTTGGTGCTTGGTGACAACCCCATGCGGGATGCGGAGCGTTGAAATCACACAAAACAATGAGAGGAGCGGTGGGACTCGGTGCGAATTGCGTTGTGAATGAGGTGATCGATTGCGGTGAGGGAGTGGGCTGGAGGGCTGTAGATTTCGAGAATGAACAGGCTTGTGTTCTTCGAATGGGAGGACAGAATTTCCAGGGAGTTATGAGCGATAAGCGGGGCAATATCGTGTAGTTGGGCGGCGAGAGTCTTGGATGCGAGCGTGGTGGTGCGGTGAGTCGGATCTTGAGCGTATGCTTCGTGGCCTCTGAGTTTTGGTGAAGCGGTGTCAGATTCTTGCAGGACCAAAATGTCAGGTTGCTGTTGCTGAGTATAACGCCCAAGTTCAAAGCGTTTACTGAGGAAAGAGCGGCGATATTACACCCCCGTCTGGGACAATTCCCCCGAGTGTGCGCGCAGCATGTTCGCCCGTTGCGCCCCCACTTCTTCGTGCCCTTGCAGGCACGCTTTTCAGTTGCGCGCGACCGCCACCCGGTTGCAGGAACAGGATGGCGATCAACCTCGTTTCGTTGCTTATGGTCGTGTCATACTACGCCTCAGTGGTGTTCCTGGGCATGTGGTCCGGCCGCAAGACCAGCCCTCGCCGCGGGGGCTTCACGCTATCCAAGCAAGGCTCCGTGGACTTGAGCCGAAAGGAAGCCGCGGCCGCTCACGTCGTCGTCCTGCAACTCTTCGTGGCCAACCGCCACTTGCCCCTGCTGATGGGCGTCGGATCTATGACCGGTAAGCACGTTTGTGATTGATTGATTGATTGATTGATTGATTGATTGATTGATTGATTGATTGATTGATTGATTGATTGATTGATTGATTGTGGGGGTTAACGCGCCGAAGCTACACCTGAACACTCAGGCTCGACCTTTAACGTGCGCCGAAATTTCCACACCCAGGCGTTTTCGCTTTTTGTCTCGATCAGAAAAGCAGCCACCGCGTCCGGAATCGAAGCCGCAATGTCCTTGGGCTTAGCAACGCCTTAGCCACTGAGCAAACGTGTAGCATGCGTGTGATGCGCCCATAGTCGCAAGGTTGACATACCGAACGTGGCGTTTAACGGTTAGGTGTTGATGCAAGGTCGGTGTCCACGTCTTGCCGAGGGACGATATAATCACTGCAGATCATAATCCCGGGCACAACTGATACTTTCTGCCATCGTTTATCCCCTTTCGTCGTCACTAAGCCTGTCGGTGATATTGCTGTGCCTTTTCATTCTTGCTCGAGGCGTGGCTCCTCGTGACGGCTCCTACCGGTAAAATAGCGGTGATGCTCGCCAAGGTAGTAGTACCGAAAAAAAACCAGCGGCGGCTATTTCTTCCACATGGTGTCGTAAAGCAGGAATGCCACTGTGCCATGATTCCTCCTGCGATTTCTTAAAGCACCTCCGTTGCTGTTGTTCTCCTGAGCTTACTGCCAGAAAAAAATGGCGGATCTGACGCATATTACAGAAGAAGCGGCCCAACGGCAAAGTGATAAGCAAGGAAATTGGAGGAGAAAATACCGCCACCGCAGGAATAGAAGAGTTAGTTGAGCATAATTACGAAAGCAATGGGAACTGACGCTGCGCTAAGCTTCCATCCTGCAGCATACCCGGGTTGAAGTTAACTTTCCTGTGAAAATTCCAAGAAAGTGCTATTTGCGTGGCGTGGCTGCTGATTTTTCAGAACGCTGAGCTGCGATAGTGCGTCGAAGAAGTACGAGAAAGACAGAACGAAAAACGTTCAACATTGGAATCTTTTTTGAAAAAACACCAGCAGCTCCAAGTGCTAGCACGCATGACCTGGAAATTTCATTGACCTCCCCCCTCTCCACACCCCCTCCCTCCCTCTCCCGAGCTAAAGTCGCTATCGGAGCCACATGAGTGCGATACTCGGAAGCCAGCTTATTTGGCGTAAGATAAAACCCAGCGCCGCGCCCGGTCGAAAAGTAGCAGGAGCAGCAGTTCCCGGTAAAACGGCCTTTTAAGAACTGTGTTTAAATATTATTCATCAGCTGTTCACAGTTCCAACTGTTACCGAGGTGAAAATCGTGGCACTAGTGGAATTCTGCCATGATTGCATGACTTGATAGTTGCCTTCAGGGCATGAGCGAAAAAAATAGCTGCGTATCTGCTCCTTTCGTTGGAAATGTAGACTAAAGACGATAGCCGACTTGCGCCTGTGATAGCGTCACTAAATAAGTTACGCTTAAGAGTACCGCCACTTCGTGCACCCGGAAGCGTCTGAGGGCCATTTTGTTTCTGCCTTGCAGTGTTGCCATCTCTCCCAACGAAACCGTCGCCGGTTGTGACATGCATTGTGTGACCGGCCCCTCTAGTGTCCGCGCAGAAGAGAGAGAGAGAGAGAGAGAGAGAGAGAGAGAGAGAGAGAGAGAGGGGGGGGGAGAGGAGAGGCGCCCAGGAACAAAATGGCGGCGCCCATATGCCAACAAATACCACGTGGTGCCGACCGACCAATGAAAATCTTGGCGGCACTTAACAATGAGAGAAAAGAGTGCCGATACTCTCAAAGAATGTATTTAGTGACGCTAGCCTGTGCCAAGTAAATGCCTCCTTTCTCTTTCCTGCTAACCTCTCAAGCTGTTCCTCTCCCGTCTGGCTCCTCCCGAGATAAACACGCTAGGGGTTTGCTCACGTCAGTTTAAATTTATCGCGTTCTACTGCTCCAGGCCGGGTGCCTCGATTCCAGCGCTGCCGAACGGTGAAGACGCGCGTGCATCGAAACACCGTACTCAAACATTTATAAACCACATGCCCCACTCCACGTGCGTTCTAAACACAACGTGGAACCTATCTAGTGGAACCTTCCATTACTGTTGCCGTTTGATTTCTTATACTGAAGCCAGCAACTATAGTGGCGCGGGCAGCAGCAGGTGACGGAGTGAATTTTTCTGTAGAATTTTAAAAAAGGCAAGCATCTATAAATTTTTATCTCCTGATAAATTTTTATTTATCAAATTATTGATCTCCTGCCTTATATTTCGTAATGTCTTGTTCTTGTTCAACAATATTGACAAGAATGATCATTGCCGTCGGGTTTACACGTTTAGATTTGACTGTGGGTATATAAAACTATTACGCAGCTTGTGTTTCACTTTGACTGGGTGACTGAATCAAGTCACAGACAGACAGACATACAGACAGCCCAAAATTTCTGCGTTTAAGTATCCCACGAAAGACTATCCTCTTTAATAAGCTCGATTGGACACGCGCCGTCCTGTGCAGCTAGAGGCTGTTCTGTTTTGCTCTCCGAGAGCACGACCGTCGTTTAAATTTTTACCATGTGCGTCAACGACACTTTTCTATAAATTATTTTGCGTTTTGCCTCTATTAGAGCAACTGTTTGTCACCCTGCTTCGGCGTCGAAGACGCCCCCTCGGGCTCACAAAGCAGAGCACCCCAACCAGTGAACCGTCATAACTGGTGCATGAAGTTTCTTTCGGCAAATAGCAATGCCACACTAATTCCTCACGCGTGCAGTTTCTACGCGGAGCATATGAACGTTTCGCGCATTTTTTTTTTCTCCAGCCACCTGGGTCGGAGGCGGCTACCTGAACGGATCCGGAGAGGCCGTATACCTCAATGGCATTCTCCACTGCTACGCTCCCAGTGATTTCCCTACACCCCCCCTAGGGGGTGTGTAGACCCCCCTAGTTTTTCTGGACACCCCCCCTTGAATCCCCAAATTTCACTCTTGTCAGTCCTTGTATGGACCTTTTTCAGTATCGATCTGCGCATGCGCGGGCTGCCCGTCTGCTATTCTTGGCAGTAGCCTCGGGCAAAATAAACAAATGTGCGCCTCCCGAGCTTGCTGTTAGCGTTGCCCGTATTTATTTCCTTTTTTTCGACAGCTCGTGGCAAGTTCGTATGTGCACACAAAAAGGGCTTTCAAAGGAAAGGGGCAAAGTGGTTTGAGGCTGACCTGTGCAAGACGTGTGCAAGTTTAATTATAAGAACTGCAAATAAATAACATATCGTTTCGTCACGGGGATGAGCGTTTGGTTAACAGACATCCATTATTTAACTAGTGGGATAAAAAAACAGCTTTTGTAGTTTATGACCCCCCCCCCCCTTCCCCCTTCCAAGAGCCATTGAGACACCCCCCCTTGATTCGATGCCTGGGGAAACCCCGCTCCGGTTGGCTACGCACTCAGCCTGATTATCGGTGAGCTGCACCTTTGCGCCCCCATCCACGTGCGCGTCTACTAAAACATCACACAGTCACCGCAGGCTGTTGGCGTATGAGAAAGTGGATTGTACAAAAAGCAATTAGGAATATTGTGAGCATCAGCCTGTGCGCTTCTACAGCGCCCGCCTCGAGGACACATGAAGAAGTGCCGCGAACCATTGTGTCCATTCACCTTGCACTTGATCTGTGTCCCGCGACCACGACTATTAGCATCGTCACGTCGTACCTTATATGCTTCTAATAATCATCCACATTCATTCCTGATGCTGGAGTTCTGGCTTGCCGCTAGCAAGAAACGAGCTTTCCAGACCGCTCTGAGGCTACCTCCTGTGTGACGGCTGTCTTTAATGTGCCATTTAATATTGAAATTGTTCATCTAGAGTGTGCCAAATAGCAATCAAAGCGTTCTGTGTGTTCTCGAAAAAATAAATTTCCATGAAAAAATTCGCAAACGTGGAACGTGAGCATGCCGCTCTGGATCTTCCCTCAGAACATACCCGATGTGACACAATGTTTTTATTATTCGAAAGCTCCTCCGGTGGTTTAGTAGCTGTGTCTAATCATCATGTTGGTTCGGTTGGCTTGACCTCACCTTGGAATGTACACTTCCTGTCGCTTTATTCTTTCGCTTGCACAAAACTAACAGCTCTGGGGAGTCAACTTTCAAAGGGGTCATGCAGACAAAATACATGTTGGTTTTATTCGAAAGATATGGTGTGCTATACTGCCCCCAGTGCTTGTCCGGCAGCAAACAATGCTTTATTCACTGAGAAATTAATCAAATTAGGTTAAAAAAATTCTCCACATTTCCCCGAGGGGAAGAATGTGAAAGTGCGAATGCACGAGTTGAATTTGCGCGGTTCGGTAATGTTCGCGAAAGAGAGATCACACACACACACACAACTGCAAAGAAAGAAAGATGCATTTATTCACAGACACCTATTTGTGTTGTCGTTGTACTTGATTGCTAGAGCGGATCTCAGCTTTGAAATTTCGTGTCAGTACTCCTTTAAGCGGGTGCATTAGCCCTTCTCACGCCCGATTCCTGGCCAATCCCCCACGTGGGTATGTGCCATGTCAGCAGGAACAACAACAAGAATGAGCCATGGGGACGCGGCCAGGCAGCGCGCGCCCATCTCCCCCCGTTGCTAGGGAAGACGAGGAGCGCGCGCACCCGCAGCTGTTGCTATGCGGACGGCGGCGGACGCTTCAGGCTCGCTTAAGAAGTGCATTCGCACTTAAAATTTTGATTCTTCCGCGAAATCGTGCTTTCGCTAAGCTGGCAATGATGTCATAAGAGCAGGTCTTCAAGCGAAACCTAGTGCGCCAATAGGCTCGGCAACCGACTGCGGAAACTTGTTTGTCGTCAGTCCTCGTAGATGGCGCTACCATACTGCGCCAAGCCGTTGTCTGCTTTTGCTTTGTTTTTGACCGTATTTGCACCTGGCTTATTTTTTAAGGTAGAAAATATGCGTTTCGTGACACACGGTGTTCGCCCGACAAATATGGTCACGCGTGACACCGTCGCTTACGCCAATCGGACAGTGTCGTCTGAGACAACCCCAAAGCGCCGCACTTCTGTGCAGCTAAAACAAGACTAGTGCGCGCAGTACCTACAGTATTATACATCGGTACTTCTACGCTTACGTGTACTTTCGTAACTTACACTGTTTACCGCACCATTTTTACTGCTATAAAAAGAATGTGCCTTAACTATAAGCTCAAATAGCTCGTTCGGGAAGTTTATAAGCACTGAGTAATTTGCATTTGTTTTCGCCGGCCTCAGCCAATCGCAGAGCTGGCACATATGACATCATAGGTTCTGTTGCGGGAAATGAACTACTGTGTCGCATGGCATTCCTTTTTTTCCCTAATTATATAGCTTCTGTGAGCGAAGTGTACGTTAAAAGTGGTGTCAGTAGACTTCTAACAAGGCAATCTTCCGAATTAACCAAACTCGTGTTTTGTCTGCACGGCCTCTTTAACCTCGTTACAAATGCCATTTCGTGGCTACACACCACTACGCGCTGCCTTATACTTTCTGGACGCGTTAGCAGCGTGCAAGCCCATCCTACGTGCAGTCGAACGTCCTTACAGTGGCCTAGTACCGTCAGCAGTGAGATCTGTTTCCCCTATAGACACACGAACAGCGACATCGAAAGGCTGGTTTGCAGTCTAAAGTATTCGGCGTGCGTACAGAGTACGTTGCCATCACTCAGGTCAGTCAATCAGGTCACTCAGTCGAAAATCGATGGATGGTTCGGGCATCACCCCCCGTATTTTTTCAATGGCAACGCATCGCCCGCTCCACAGTGGGAGCGAGTGGGACGCCTGCTTCGCCCACATGTAGTAAGGTGGCACCCAGAGATTAACCGGGATCACCCGACCGTAACTGAATTCGACAGCGGCCTGTGCCTAGTTGCCCAGGCAACCTATGTTCGAGATTACCGAAGTAGCGGCGCCCTAGCCAGCGATGGAAAACTCAGCGCCGCGGCGGAGCACGTTTTCACTTTCCACCAACGTCGCCCTGAAATTAACCGGTCACGTGAATACAGCACTTTGAAGAGAAGGAAAGGGCTTAGTTGGCCGCTAGGGGCTGATGCGTTTGGCATTGAAAAAATACAGGAGGCAATGGTTCAGGCTTACAAGTCTTCGGCATGATCTGGCAATCTTCTTCGTTCTTGAAGCTCGCGCAGAACGCTCGAAGTGCAGGTTGAGCTGAGTGCGCAACGCAGTTTGCTTCCGCCGAGTATTCAGTGTTTTCCGCCGCCGTGCGTCTTTCGGGCAGCGAATCGCCTAACCTTCCCGAGAACCGCCAAATTATCCGAATATAGAGGGCTTAGTAATTACGGTCGTAGGTGCCGCAAAATACTTGAAATATGGCCGCTGTCGTGGTAGAATTTGCGCCTAACTTCAAGCAGACTATTTCCGTACGTGCGCTGTCATCACCATCCCTATGACGGACAAGTGTGTGGAAGAAAGCGGTGGCTATGGCAACGGGCCATGATGTGCTTTTTAAGCACGCTACAACGCATCACCGTTATGATTCTCCCCAGACTAGCTGGATAGTGAACACCACCTCATCAACCTGAGTGCGAAGAGGGGAGCAGTGTGGGCTCTCAAGCCTGGAACGATGCACAACCCTACCTAGAAAGAAAGGCGATGTCACCTTTATCATGGTGATAAACAACAACACGCACAAATGTGTTGATCTAGTCTACTTTATTCCGGTAGATGTACTTGTGCGTTGAGGGGACGAAAGGATGGAGGGTCGGAGGGCATGCAGGAGGGCCGTCCCTCCACATTCCATATGAAAGCCGTAAGGCCGATTTGCGTCGCTTATGTGACTACTCTATATCCCACCGCGTGGGCCTGCCCGGAAGTACAAGAGGGTCCAATAACCCGCAACCCCAACCCGGACTCTACGCATTGTCTAACTCTATCCCGGAAGACCAATGTAAGCTGCGGTACTGGGTCAAGCTGACCGCAAAAGTTCCCCGCGTAGGAAAACCATGTTTAACAGCGGAGCTGCTTGAGCTTGGTCCGGTGGCGTTAGCAAAATAAGTACCGAGAAAAACTTCTCGCCGCCGGCACGACCTCCTCGCAGCTGCGTACGCAGAGCCAAGCCTTGCCTAGCAATGGCGTCACTGCGCCGACGCGGCGGCTTGCGTCGGCGACGCACAGCTCCTCGGGACACTGTGCCGAGCACATCGATTAGACTGCCGTGCCCTGGCCGAGCAGAGCAGGTTTACTGCCGTGCGAAAGCGCACCGGCATCATGTTCTACGATATGGTGCGGTTGACGAACTTCGAGTAGCACCGAGTTTCTGCGGAAGTCGATGCACCGACAGGCGTAGGGGGTGGCCGAGCAGCTGCGTGCCTCCTAGAGCGGTGCCTTTGAGGTGCGGTAGAACGCTCCTGTTTTAACTGGCCATGGACATTTACAACCGCCTAAACTATGACCCGCCGTACAACGACTACGTGATTTGCGCTAGCAAGGGCATGGCCGACGTGGCTGTCGGCAGAACCACCGTGCACTCGGCCTTTGAGCATTCCCGAAACCGGTGCAACGATGGAGGGCTGCGGGACGGCGAACCCAACACGTTTACGACGGTGCTCAAGACGGGGTGTGCGTGATAGCCGACGAGATTAGCATGATATCCCCAGATCAGCTGGACGCCATCAACACGAGGCTTCGCCACATTATATACGCAAACGTATACGGTGAGGCGTTTAGCGGGTCACAACACTTAGCCTATCCTAGCGAGCTCATCGCAGAACCTAACAAAGCTTAGAAAAGCCTAGCATAACCGGAAGAAGCTAGGTCGACCCCCAACTCCGCTGTTTGTGCATCCTTGCACCACTAGTCCAAGCTGCGGCATTTTTTTTTTCAGTCAACAGGCTGTTTATTTCGAAGCCGCCTGTAGAATAGCGCCGCACATTTCTTGCCTAACTCCTCCCAGGTGGCGCCTTCTTCGCGGAGAAGATGCGCGAGACGAAACCCGTGACCATGCTGGACCCGCTGCAGAGCCACTACGGTCGCTGGGTGGGCTCCCTGATGTGCCTGCCAGCCGTCTGCGGTGAGGTCTTCTGGTCAGCCGCGGTTCTGGCGGCCCTCGGTGCGAGTGTTTCCCAGGGAGGGCCTTTCTCGCGTTCTCTGCGTTTAGGTGCTTGTAAGTGTGGAACAGTTACCGCGCAGTTAGCCCCGTCACTTCGCTACTTTTGCGAAAATCACTTGGGAGCTGCTATTATGACCTCGGCCTTATTTGTAACGTGCAGTAAGCTGCTCTCGGGTTCAATTTAAGAACGGCAACGGAAGTTGCTACTGTGTCTCCGGATTTTACTCCGCACGGCGCAAGTAGTGCGTTACTGGGAATATTTTGGACATGGCACGAGCTGTTTCCGTGATTTTTTGGACTTAATATGCTTATAAACTACTTGAGCGACGAGAAACAAGCTACGTCAGAAAAGGCAGACGATATCACGCATTCAAAGTAATGTCCTTTTAAAACGCGCGTCCCCGTTGACATCCGGGTCTGTCGCTTAGGCGGAGTGACACCGTACATCAGCTAGTGCTGTTCTTAACTTGTTTCCGAGTAGAGAGACAGCAGAATAGTAGAGGTAACTCTTCTACTGCATAAGTTGCTACCCTACTTCCATGGCCGAATATTTTGACGAAGCTGATGCTCACTTGTAGGTGACACTGCGCGGGCCATCATTGAAGTGGACTCGCGGTTTTTCATCGTCGTGTCAGCGATGATCGTCTTCTTCTACACGTCCCTGGGAGGTCTGTACGCCACCACGTACACCGACCTCTACCAAATAGGCACCACCGCCGTATGCCTGGCAAGTTATTTCACGTTTATGATGCGTATATGAGCAGAATATCCCTGCCTTAATCATCCTTATCCAGAGTAGCTTGTTGTTTCTTCTTGCCAGCTGCCTTAGTCAGAACTGGCTCGTCACTTAAGGCTGTCATGATGAAAAAAAAAAAAAACAGCGCAAAGACGACGAACTCAAAAAAGAAGGGAGGCAGGACAGCGGGCGTCGTGTGTCCCTTCTTTTTCTAGTTCGTCGTCTTTGCGCTGTTTTTTTTTCCATCATGAACAAACACCAGCTAGCCCAATTGAGAGCCCTTCTTGAAGCATCGCCTCCTGTATTTTTACAGGAGGCGATGCTTGAGGCTGTCCCTTAAGCCGGGAGCGTTATCAACGCGATAGCGTTATTGGGCTCATTTTTCAACTTCCCCGTGGCTGCTAGTCGTCCGTTATCAGCCGCGCTCATCAAACGTCCAGGGAAATACGTCATCGCTGCCAACCGGAAGCTACGGCTGAGGCAGCCAGATGCGAAGGCTCGCCTAAATATTAGATGCAGAGCATCTCATTCACTCGCCTTGTCCCTCCGGCGTCGTCGTCGTCGTCGGCGTTGTCCGCCCCTCCCCCATTCTCCTCGCCGCGCCAGCTGCGCTCTCCGCCACTCACCCCCTCTCCTCTCCGATAGCGAACACTCTCTCGCGAGGGGCATTGGATTGGATTGGCTTAACTTGGCTTGGCTTGGCTTGGATTAGATTGAATTTGGATTGGATTAAAGTGGATTGTGTTGGATTGTGTTGCGTCATAGCCGCGGCACGTTGCGTCATAGCCGCGGCAGACGCGCTGGGGCCGGCGCATGTGCAGTACTCTCTCTTCCGCGGTTTCCTCTCCTTCGGGCGCGCTGCGCATATAACCGGTGTGCCGTTCTCCGGCGAAGCAACATCCACGCTTGGCTCAAACACCTATAGTCCACGCCGCTTTACAAGTACGCCAACGTCGTCATCGACTGGGACCGGCTTACGCAGTCCCCTCAACGTTATGCGCGCTATAAAACGCGCTCCCTTCGCCGCTCCGCCTATGCGTCGCATCTACACAGGGGTTCCCGCGAGGCGAGGTGGGAGTTTTTGAATATGGCGTAGCGGCAACTCAAGTTTGGAGAGCAGGACAACGATATTACGGTGGGCCGAAAGACGGGACACGCCTTTTCGGCAGGTGTCGCGTCTGCGCAGTGAAGTTAGTTCTACGCCCTGTCGGTAGCAGCACGCTCAGCAGACCGGATCGCCAGCCGTGCCCGCAACTGACGCAATCACACCAAAGCACCTGTCCAACGGAAACTCACGTGCCGAAGCCACCCTGGGCTACAAGGCGCGCAGTGTTGGAGGGCTCCGGATTAATTTCGATAAACTGGGGATCATTAACGTGCGCTGAGATGTCGACACACTGTAGTTTTGTTTTCGCCGTCCACCATGAAAACTGCCGCCGCGACCGGTAATCGAACCTTCGTCCTTGGGCTCAGTAGCGAAATGACTTACCACTGAGCCACCAAGGCGTGTTTTCCACCGGTACTGATACCGGCACCATCATTGGGACACCAAAGTCAAACATGGGGCGAAGGAATAACGTCCGTCTCTCAAAAACCAAGGAACGCATACATTACAACAGATACGATCTAAAGTAAAACCCAATATACAGCGTTCGTTACATAAGTTTTCGAACTATTTCAAGCTACTTACCAATCTGGACGACTCATCCATAGAAGACCTCACAGCTTACATGAACAAAGTATGGGACAACGGCCGTCTTCCTCCTACGTGGAAAAGCGCTCTCATTACGTTTATTCCCAAACCCGGAAAGCAACTGAAGCTTGAGAACCTTAGGCCCATTTCTTTGACCTCGTGTTTGGGAAAACTGCTCGAACACGTAGTGTTGAACCGCCTGCATCGGTACATGGAAGAACACCAACTCTTCCCCCATACCATGGTGGGCTTCCGGCCATCACTATCAACACAAGACGTCATGCTCCAGTTACAGCATCAAATCATAACTGCGCTGTATCCCCACTAGACACTCGAGCAATCTTGGCCTTAGATCTGACGAAAGCTTTTGACTCCGTGCAACATAGCGCTACTCTCCACAACTTGAGCGACCTCCACGTGGGCAAGAAGGCCTACAACTATATCGCGGATTTCTTAGCGCAACGAACCGCACAACTAACCGTACCAGGCCCCCAGTCGGACCCCATACGCTTGGGCAGCCGCGGAACACCACAGGGCTCGGTCTTATCGCCCTTTCTTTTCAATGTGGCAATGATTAAGCTACCGGTTTTACTACGACAAATTCCAGATGTAAATCACAGCATTTATGCTGATGACATCACGATTTGGACCGTAGGAGGAAGCGATGGGGACATACAAGAACGCCTGCAGCAGCCGCTGACACGGTTCAAGAATACGTAACCCAAAGAGGCCTCAAATGTTCACCACAAAAATCGGAAGTCCTCTTCTACAACCCAGCTAGGCCCGGCCGGAGACAAAGACATGACCCCAACATAGAAATCCTGCTGCAGGGCAGCCCAATACCCAGAACTGAATGCATACGAATTCTAGGGCTCAGAATACATGAGAAAGGAACCAACACGGTTACCATACAGGCACTGCACAATGCAGCCGTACAAATCGGCAGACTCATCGCCCGGATTGCCAATAAACACCATGGCCTCAAGGAACATAATCTCCTTCGGTTAGTTCAAGCCTTTATCATCAGCAAAATAACTTACGTTACTCCGTACCTGAAACTCAAGAAAGCAGAAAAAGAGAAAATAGACCGAATTATTCGCAAAGCCACCAAGGCGGCTGTAGGCATTCCAATGGCTGCCTCCACAGAAAAATTACTGGAGATGGGCATTCACAACACGTTGGATGAACTTATAGAAGCACAACGCATTGCCCAATACAACAGGCTGGCGGGGACCCCAACTGGGCGGGCCATTCTGGAGTCGCTGCATATACCTTTCGCGGACCAAAATGGAACCAAAGGCGTCATTGAAGCGGACCTACGAGACAAAATAAGTGTGGCCCCACTGCCTAGAAATATGCATCCGGAGTACCATCAAGACCGCCGGCTTGCCCGTGCGAAGGCGCTCCGCAAGCAGTAAAGTGCCAACCCAGCGGTATGCTATGTCGACACGGCGGGCTACCCTGGCCAACGTGCGGTAGTGGCCGTGGTGGTAGATCAGCAGGGAAATGCAACCTCATCTTGTTCAATCCCTACGTCCAACCCAGAAACGGGTGAAGAGGTGGCCATAGCTCTTGCAATTACGGGCACGCAGGCTACTACCATCATCTCGGACTCGAAGGCCGCCCTGCGCAACTATGCGCGCGGTAGGATCTCCACCACAGCCGCCAAAATCCTTACGAACAGCGCGACCCCAGTTTCAAGGCACATCCGCTTGGTATGGACGCCAGCTCACTCGTCTCTCCCGGGGAACGAGATGGCACATGAAGCAGCCCGAGGACACACTACTAACCGGGCTGACTTCGAATCCGACAGCGTGCCGTCTGTGACGGGGGGGAGGGAGAGACTGGCAACTTACCGAGAGATTACTCAACATTATAGGCTGAGCCGAATGAAATTTCCGGCTGCCCACACTGCTCTAAATAAATGGCAAACAGTTGCTTGGCGCAGGTTACAATCAAATACGTTCCCTCACCCCACCCTGTGTCACCGCAGCTATCCGGATAGGTACACGGACAGATGCAAGTGGTGCAACATTGGAGCAGCCACACTACAACATATGGTCTGGCAATGCCCCAATAAACCACGGGCCTTTGAACAAGTAATACATATAAGAAGTAGTGAGCAGTGGGAGGCCGAACTGCTCAGCTCTCTTCCCGGGATACAAGCTGCTGTCATCCAACTGGCAGAGGACGCCGCCAGGGACCACGGGTTCCTGACCGCCGTCTAATGGGACGAAGATACCGGACTTTTCCGCACGCTACATTCGTCTTAAAAGGGATGACAATAAAGTCTGTTCTCTCTCTCTCTCTTGATATTCCCGGAGTTATGCTTCCACCGCAAGCTGTGTTTTGCGAACATCAGGAGGCGCTGGGCGGGAAAGATGGCGGATTACCGGATAGGTATGCAGGGCCTGATGGACATATGCGGGGAGGAAGCGACGCACCTTGGGCTATCTTTTAGCAGAGAAAAATCAGGGATCGTGGTTTTCAACCACGACACGGAGCACAAATCAGTATCAGCTCAACAAGTAGAACTACCACGGGTAAAGTAGTATAAATATTCAGGAGTATGGCTTTACGACGGCACAGATTACACGCATGTGCATGAGTCCCACCTCAAAACAAAATAAAGGCGGAACGCGAGTATAATGAAACACTGTGGGGCTACAACAAATGCGAGGTGGTAAGGGGAGTCAGGAAGGGGGCCATGGTACCAGGATTGACTTTCGGAAATTCGGTTCTGTGCATGAAACCAGAGACCCACGCGGGCCTGGAGGTAAATCAGAGGGCCGTAGGTAGGCTGTCCCTAGGGGCCCACAGCAAAACTACAAACGAAACGGTACAGGGGGATATGGGCTGGTCATCTTTCGAGGCAAGGGAGGCGCAGAGCAGGATAAAATTTGAGGAGAGACTACGTGACATGGAGGACAAAAAAAAAAAAGTGCCCCCGTCGCATGCCCCCGGGCGAGGGACACGAGTAAATGCAGAGCATTGGGGGTGGTCACGTGCCGTAGGTTGTGGTAGTTGGCAGTGGTAGTTGTAGTTGTTGTTTTACGGGTGCGTCGACGGCGCTTGAAGGGCAAGTACGACGAAATGCACGAGGCGTTGGAGCACGGGGAGTTTGCGAGCTTGGACGAGTTCCTGCGCGCCTTCGACGTGCGGTCCGGGGAGGAGTACCCGGAGATTCTGCGGGCTGGCGCGTCGCGTCCGTGCGTGCTTCACGCGAGGACCCCCGCCGAGAAGCGCGTGAACGCGTTCAACCCGTGGATCGGAAGGGTTCTCGACTCCAACATGGACCTGCAGATCATCTTCGACCACTATGCGTGCGCGGCGTACGTCGTGGACTACGTCAACAAGGCCTACCGCGGCATCTCGTTCTCGTAACGCGGGGTCCGCCTCTCGCCGCTGACGTTTCGAAGCCGTGTCTCGCTCTCGATTCGATGGATCCGCAGCTCGACGCTGACGTCTGGCGGCGGCCTCTCGTTCTCGACGCTCGGGATCGGCCGCTCGACGCTGACGCTTCGCCGCTGCCTTAGCGCGCGCAGTAGAGGGAGAGGGTGTAGCACCTGCTGCTGCAACGCCTCTTTCAGCGCCGGAGCACGCGCATGCGCGCCCGCACCTGTTGTTGAGAGCGGACAACGCCGAGGGACGACGGGTGACAGTGCGAGTTAAAGAAATGCTCTGCATTTAAAATGGGCCGCCAGGGTGTTTAAGTACCTGTATATGAGGGGCATGGACACGAGGTGGAGACGGAGGACCAGACAGCTGACCAAGCGGTGCGGAAAGTCGGTAGAGGAAAGTGGGGTATACACAGCAGTTAAAAAGCAGGTAAGAGCAGCAGAGACGACGAATTGGGTGCAGAGAATGGAAGGGAAAAAATCCCTGGAGCCCTATAGAACAGAGAAACGAGAAATCAGAAAGGAAGGTTTCTACGGCAATACGCGTGGCAGTGCATTGCTTTTTGAAGCACGGGCGAGGTGTCTGAAAACACGGGCATTCACGACTAACTACAGGCAACAGGACGAAACTTGCGTATGCTGCGGCAGAGATCGGGAAACCATAGCGCATATTGTCATAGACTGCACAGAGATACGACGGTGACGGGGCGATGGGGAAGCGACGTTGACGGAGGCTTTGGGATTTGGTGTGACGGGGAGTCTCAACTTCAGGGCCATAGAGGTGACGAAGAGGCGGCTGGAGTTGGGGTGGAAGAAAAGTAGGGAAGAGAGTGGGACGTAGGATGAGTAATATACCGAAATAGAATCAGAAGGGGGGAGCTAAACAGGAGTGTAAGAGCAGGAAGGGGGGGGGGGGGAGGAAGCGATGGTAGATTAGAACCGGGGGTGAGGGGGGGGGGATAACCGATTAAGTTAGGGAAGGGTAGGGCAAACAAGTAGAATAACACAGGCAAGTCGGTTGGTGACAACCGACGTCCCGATACAAATCATCATCACCATCAAACGTCACCTTAGTTAGTTACGTATGTCCTCCTAGAGAGCAGAGATGTACGAATGCTCGGGGTGGCCCTGGAGTCGATCTCTAAATCGACCTAGGAAAACTTTAGCTAAGTTCCCACATTATGAACGCTCAAGCAAGAGAAGAGCATCAATGAGAGAAGAAACTGTAAGACTCAGGCGGCCACTCATGAGCCGGATTTCAGTGTTCCTACCGTACCACTAACTTATCCGAACCGAAGAAGATCAAATAAACACCATCACCACGACAGCGTATAAGGCAGCCGTCCACCTCGAAATTTTTACCGTGAGACGAACGGACACCCGGTGGGCCACCAGGGTAATAATATGGACACTCAGAGACGGGTCTAGAAGAAGGTGAAGGCTATGAAAATTCGGAGTCAAAGAATAAGTCGGCCAGCACAGGAGCGGGTTAACGTCAGTGGTAGAGGCTTTCGTTCTGCCGTGCACCTAACTAGGCTTAATAGGCTGTTGATGATGATGGCGGCGATGATGGTAGCGATGAATAGGTCCTTAAATCGTCTTTATAACGCTTTGGAAGAAATCAGAGAAATCACTTTCCTGGCAACGGTGTGGCATGTAAAACAAAATCGAGGCGGGCCATATCGTATGGAAGACAGGAACGCCCCCTTTCCCCCCCGCCCACAAAATTATCATGGTCATGTTACCGATCCAGCGAATCCGCATAAAAACTCTTATAAAATCCGCATTAAAAAAACGAAAAACATGGTTCCAAACCTACATGTTTGAGAGGCGATATGGCAGGATCAAGTTACTCCGAGGAAAGTCAAGCTTCATGAGAACACGGTATAAATCGATTCCGGTATGTACGAAAGTAGGAGGCAGGAATTGTAGTTGACTACTCTTGCAATCTTTGTGGCTATATGAACCCTCCCTTCCCCCCCAACATACGGGAACGAAGAAGCGGAAGTTGGAGCCAACGTCTCGGCAATCTGACTAGCGGAAGTATCAAATAGAAGCGTAACACCATTACACACTCTCAAAGGGCGTTATACTGCTGGTGGCAGGCGAAATACCTAAACGCTTTGCTAAGATACTACCACCCACAATGAAGAAAGTTAACGACGACACCAGGAAACCCGGGCACAAGGGTTTGAAGAGATCGAAGCACCGACCAAGAGGCGCGCGAACTCGCACACCATGCTACTTGCGACCACGACTACCGCACTTCCCTCCCAGAAAACAAGTTAAGAACGTCTCGTATCGCCTAGGAACACGGTTTTCTCCCCTGGCTACAAGGGAGTCTCAATGCAGAAGAATGGCAAACCCTGCGGAGGATAAACCAACACAAGTATCTACAAATAAATGCGGGCGAAGATGTTGGGTGGGAACATATCATACATTAACTTGTTACTTTGCTAAATTCGGGGAGATATCCACCCTCTTTCACCCCTCTTCCATCCAGGAATGGAATGGGAATGGAATGGGATGTTTTTAGGCTAGCTGTATCGATCTTAAGTTGCGGCTTACAGCCCAACCTGCTCTTGAACTGGCATCCCTACAACCCAGCGGCCAATTGCGGTCTTTAGTGTTTCGACGGCTGCGGTGAACTCGTGGATGAAAGTGGTGACTCTAGCCGAATCCGCCAAAAGAGAATCTCTAAACAGGTAGAATGTTTCTGGCACCTAAAGAGTGCACTAAAGCGATTATCTATGCCGTATTCTGCAGCCGCGCAATCGCCAAAACCCAGAGCAGCAAGTACGGCCCCTCTTCTCCGCCACTGATATTCCAACCTCTGCTGCCATGGACAGTGATGCTCCGTACTGCGGCGAAAAATTCCCATTTCTCTGTTCGGAAATTCCCTATGTTTACCCTATTTTATCCGCAGGTTTCTCAAGAATTCCCTGCAAAATTCCCTGCGTTCTCTTTTTTCAGCTGACAGACCCTTACTGGCATTTCTATTCGGCTGATGATGATGATGCTTAGTGGCTTCCCCTTTGTAACGGGGTGGCGTTGCACAGCGGCCTTAGTCGCAACGCCACTGTAAAATCACCTCGCCAAAAAATACAAACAAAATAAATAAGAAAAATTATGTTAAAATAAAAAGAAGATACTTGTACGAAATTTTTGTGCTAGACTGGCTTCTTTGTTTGCATGTCTTCCCAGATTGTTCTCTGCTCTTTTCCCACCAACATTCTAACCTTCTTTTACTAACCTCTACTGCTGTCCAATTCACTTTTCCGCTAACCTTAAAGCCAAGAGCTTCCAGAAGCTGGATGGCTCCATCACTAAGGACTGGACGGATACTTTTGCACTCCTTTACAATACGTCGCATGGTTTCTGGCTCATTTCCGCAGCCTGCGCATAGTTCTTCCTGTACCGGCTCACGGATAAGTGTTTTTGTCCGCAAGCAACCCGCCCGGGCTTCAAAAAGCAATGCACTCCCTTTGGTATTATCGAATAATTTTTCCCTTGTGATCTCCTGCTTCCCGATCCTGTAGATATCTAAGGACTTTTTCGCATCCATCCTCTTTTTCCAGGTCGTTGTCTCTGTTTCTTTCACTTCATTTCTTATTGCCTTGGTCGTTTCCCCTGCATTTCCAGGTTTCATATACTTTGCCCTGAGCCTTTTGGCTCTTTTCCTCTATTGTGTGTCTACGCTTTTCATGTAAAGATACCGTAACACTTTGGCCGCCCATCTCTGATCATCCATATTTCAAGGTCGTTCTTCAAAACATATTTTGCTCTGTGCTTCTCTCACTTTGAAGGATGCCCATCCCATGTCTCCCTGCACTGCCTCATTTGTTGTTTTACTGTGTGCTCCTAATGCCAATCGACCTACGGCCCTCTGATTTACTTCTAGCCCTGATTGAATCCCTGATTTGACACACACTACTGCGTTTAAAAAGGTGAGTGCTGGTACCATTACTCCCTTCCAGATTCCTCTCACTACTTTATATCTGTTGAATCCCCACAGTGCTCTGTGCTTCATGATAGAGGCATTTCTTCTGCCTTTGATTCTTAAATGCTCCTCATGAGTTTTTAGATACACCTGACCTTCGTTTAACCATATGCCCAGATATTTGTATTCCGTTACCCACGGTATTGCTGCTTTTTGAACGAATACCGATTCGTTACGGGCGTTGTCATTAAAAACTAGAACTCCCGACTTAGCTGTGCTAAACTCTAACCCCAGTTCAGTGGCTTCTTCCCCGCAGATATCTGTGAGCTGTTGCAGACACTGTTTGCTATCTGCTAGTAGTACTACGTCATCTGCATATATCAGTCCCGGGATATGAAGTTCCACTTCGTGTCCTTTGCGGCTATAACATAGATTGAAACCTATTTTACTGCCTTTCGGCGTTAGCCAGCGCCACCTATGTCTACTTTACGTAGCCTTCCGGACGCAGACGCCGATCGTTCAGAGAACGAGGGTTTCAGCGTGAACTGAATTCCACTACATCTGCCACTCAGCAACCTGTGACAATGCATTTCACGTTTTATAGCAAACAGCATGGTTAATTTTTATGCTGAGGATCTACATAAAAACTGCCCGTATGAAAAAAAAAAAAAAACAAGACATTGCTGGGTAATAGAGGCAAGTTTAGCAGCTCAGCGCTGGTACTCTGGCGCCATATCTTGTTGACTGAAAGCACGCGGACTACGCCGCACCCGATTTGTATATTGCGCAGAAAAACATGCGAACAAGCTCCAGCCCTTCCCCCGCCGCCGCTTCAGGCTTTAATAGCTCTTCCTCATGGAGTGTTCTTCCCTCTATGCTCACTTGGATGCGTGTGGCTTGCGGAGACACGACTGCGGACATTTGAACACAAATCTCACGAAGTGTTAAGGAAATTTCTTGAAAGAAAACAAAGTAATAAATGATGCGAAGTCCGGTGACTGACATTATTTTCTCTTTTACCCCACGACTCCGAAATTTCCTGCATCTATTAAAGATTTCCTCTTTCCCTTTCGGCCAAAATTACAGCTGAAAATTCCCCGAAAAAGGGAAAATTCTCGGCACGGAACATCACTGCCCGTGGATATCTCATCTTACTAGGAGCATAAATTAGCAATTTTTGGAATGCCAGTTGCGAGCCTCAGACAAAACAAAACGTAATGCGCCCATTGAAAAAATACATTTCGGTGGATTGGAAGTGATTATGACACGGCCACACTTTGAAATTCCAGAGCAGCCGCATTATTTCACAACGTTAACAGAGCCGTGATGGTATTTCTCGCCCCCTCACGCTCCGACATTTCGGCTTAGGAGCGCGCGTTTAATTCAACGTTTTACTTTCCTCGAACGAGATGCGCTGTGAGACATGTGACATGGATTGCTGGCTGCCCGTGCCGTGAGAAGCGTGACACGCATGGAAGACTTTCAGGGATTGATTGATTGATCAAACTTTATTATGCGAAAGAGTGAGCCCCCTCCGGTGGGGGGGGGACCCGTCGACGGGAGCTGAGCCTCATTCACAGGCCCCGTACCGGGCTAGCAACTCCCGCCCACGGGCCGCTAGGCTCGCGTGGACGTTTGCGGAGGGCTGAGCCGAAGGATCTCCCATCGCTCATTAAGGGGAAGGGGGTAAGGGTATTGGTGTCGGGTATTGGTGCCTTTAGTGCGGTGCACTCTAAGATGACGTGTTTTAACGTTCCTTTACTAGTGTTGCAGAACGGGCACAGCTCGGAGTATTGGTGCGGATACATCTTATGTAGTAGTGTTGGGTGGGCCAGAGACCCTGCCTGTATTCCGCGTATTATCGTCTGGTCCCTGCGGGTGAGGGAGTGATGAGGCTCAGGTAGCGTTTGTCTATTTTCCCTGTACATTGTAATGATATCTGTATACGCAGTGATTGGTGTCAATGAGTCGACCCCCGTCTCCTCCACCTCCCGGCGGGACATGTCTCGGGCGTAATAGTCGGCGATGTTGTTGCCGACCAGGGAGGAGTGCGCGGGGGTCCAAATCAGTTCGACTTCGTTGTCTGGTGTTTTGTGCCGTTTGAGGACGCGTGCCGCCTCGGAGGAGATCAACCCCCCGCGGTAGTTCGCGTAGGCTTTCTTGCTGTCTGTCACGACGTGCGTCGCCCCAGGTTGGATTAGTGCCAATGCGATCGCCATCTCTTCAGCGTTTGTTGCGTTTCTTGTCCTCGTGGACGCCACGGCGACGAGCCTGTCTCTTGTTACTGCCAAAGCGGCCTTGTCGCTTCCCTTGACCAGGGCAGCGTTGACGTACATGACATTGGGGTTGCCTTCCAAGCGCGTTTCCAAAGCCTTGGCGCGCGCTTTTCTCCTGTCGTCATCCTCCCCCGGCGCCATGTTGCGTGGGAGAGGTTTTGTGTTGATCTTGTCTCTCCAATGTTCGGGGACGCGGCCGGACGTTTGCACCGGTTCAGGCCTCCATCCGATCTTTTCCAGTATCCTCCTCCCGTGTTCGGACCCGCTGAGACGTATCATCTGATTGGAGAGGTGCGCCTCCACGAGCTCGTCCACTGTGTTGTGGACCCCCATCTGGTACAGCCGTTTGGTCGACGTGTACGCGGGTAGTCCAAGGGCTTGCTTCGTGGCTTTTCTCAAGATGACGTCTAGTTTTGCCTTCTGTGTTCCGGTTAGGTTAAGGTATGGAGCCGAGTAGGTGGTTCTGGTAACCACGAAGGCCTGAACCAAGCGCAGCGCGTCGTTTTCCTTGATGCCCCGATTCTTTTTTGCTACGCGGCGGAGCATGCCGAGGACCTGCTCCGACGTTAGGCATATCTTGTCCACGGCCGCGTCCGCCTTGCCGTCGCTGCGAAGCAACAGCCCCAGGATCCGACACTGTTGAGAGGGTTCGACTTGGATGCCGTCGATCTCGATCTTCAGGCCGCATCTGCTCCTCTTGCCGACGCCCGGCTGGACTACTAAGAGCTCGGACTTTTGGGGGGCGCAGCTCAGGCCGCACGACTTGGCGTACTTGTGGACGGTCGTCGCTGCGCGCTGCAGTGTTTCTTCCATCCACCCCTCCGATCCGGCCCTGTTCGTCCAGACCGTGATATCGTCGGCGTAGAAAGCGTGGTCTAACCCTTCAATGCGTTCCAGCAGTTTAGGCAGGGGTAGCAGGGCCAGGTTGAACAGCAGGGGCGATATTACGGATCCCTGGGGTGTTCCGCGTTCTCCTAGCGTTATCGGGTCCGTCTCCGCGTTGCCTATCGTCAGAACGGCCGCTCTGTCCTCGAGGAAGTTGCGGACGTAGTGGAAAGTTCTGGTGCCACAGCCGGTCCCGTTCAGGTTGCGCAGGATGCTGGCGTGGGTGACGTTGTCGAACGCCCCCTTGAGGTCGAGGGCCAGGATTGCTCTAGGGCTCAATCTGGTTGCTTGTTTGATGACGAGTTCGTGCAACTGAACCATGACGTCCTGCGTACCGAGATGTTTGCGGAAACAGAACATGGTCGCCGGCATCTGTCCTGTTTCCTCGAGGTGTCTCTGCAGCCTGTGCAACACCATCCTCTCCATGACTTTGCCCACGCAGGACGTCAACGATATGGGTCGCAGGTTCTCGATCGACGGTGGTTTCCCTGTCTTCGGGATGAAGCGGACCTTGGCCGTCTTCCATTCTTGCGGTAGTCGCGACGTTTCCCACGCCTCGTTGATGTGTTGCAGTAGCTCGTTGGCCGTTCTGCCGCACATGTTGAAAAGCAGCTTATAGGTAATGTTGTCCGCCCCGGGCGCGCTTTTCCTGTTGCTTTTGTCGATGGCGGCCCATAGCTGTGAAATTGTGAAGGGTTTGTCCAGCTCCTCGTTAGGGGTCCCCTCGTACACTTGTGGTGGCAGATACCGCCCCTTTTCGGTCTGGAGGAAACGCTTTTGGAGGTCCCTGAGCAATTCGGCGCTATCCCCGTCGTAATTATTGATGACTTTGGTCAGGTTCCGATTCATGGTCGACTTGCTTTGTGCGGGGTCGATGAGGTGACGCAACAATTTCCAGGTCTTGCCCGCCGACAATTGCCCTTGTAAGCCTTCGCACATTTTATGCCAGTTTTCCCGGCACAGTTTGGCTGCATACGCCGCTATCTCTTTGTGCAGTAGGCCGATGCGCCTAGCCAGCTTCCTGTTACGCCGCTGGCGCTTCCACCTGCGAGTGAGCGAGTGGCGCAACGCCCACAGGTTGGAGAGCCTGGCGTCCACGAAAGGCGTGTCCACCGTCGTGGTGATCTCTTGCGTGTACTTTTGCAGCGTGGCCTGCTGTCGTCTGGCCCAGTCTTCGTAGGATTCCGCAGACGGTTCGGCATCTTCTTTTTGCTTCCTCTCACTCGTGTGCTTTCTCATCTTATCCCAATCCGTTATCCTCGCCTTCCCGTACACCGCCTTATACTGAGGCCCGAGGACATCGATCTTGATGATTTTGTGATCCGAGCCGAGGTCGGCGTCGTCGCACTTCCACCGCGTCTCCAGCGGCCCCGAGGACCACGTGAGATCGGGGGTCGTGTCGTTGGTCACGCTGTTACCCGTTCGGGTCGGGATTCCCGGCTCGTTGATGAGGTACAGCTCGTGCTTTCCCATGGCTTGGACGAGAGCCTTGCCTCTCTTGGACGCAATTTTATAGCCCCACATGGGATGAGGCGCGTTAAAGTCGCCCATGACCAGGAGCGTGCGGCTTTTTGCTAGTCCCATCGCGTCCTTCAGTATGGCATCGAAATCGTATTGGTGCTTGGCTCCTGGTCTACAGTAAACGTTCAGTATAAATAAGTTCAACCGTCACTCTTTCGACCTCCGACTCGCGATGCTCGAAAGCCAGCTGCGTGAGCAGCAGCGCGTTTCCCAGGAATTGCAACAGCAGATTCAGTCTCTCACCGAAACACTCCAAGCAACCACCACCTGTCTTACCTCCCAACTTGCGCAGCTCAATCAGCACCTTGCCACGTTCACCACAGCTCCCTCTGCAACCCAACTCATGCCTTTGGCAGACTTAGTCGAAAGCACGTCCACCGCCCAGCACACTCGATTGGTTCAGCTCGAAACCTCCATCCTCAAAGTTCTTACCGCGCTGAATGCCCAATCCGAGCAACTTAAGTCCTTTGGTTCCATTGCTATTTCTTTACAAGAATCACTCCCCCCGGCTAAGAAAAAGGACCGTCCTTCTACATCCACCGCTACCTAGATGTCCAGTGCTGAGGGTTTGGAGGTGGTGCAGTGGAACTGCCGAAACTTACGCAATAATAAGACGCCTCTCCATCAGTACCTCCTCAACCGCCATTTTCTCCCTCATTTTCTTTTGATACAAGAGGCCCGTGCCACTAGTGCCATCCCAGGTTACCGCGCCCATCATGCCGCTACAAGCACGCCGCTAGCATCCATTTATGTGCGTGGCGACATGGTCGTGGAACCACTGGACATACCCTGTACCCTTCTCAAATATTTAGTCGGCGTGGTCTATTATGATCCTTCTTCTAAAATCTCACTGGCCCTTCTCTCTCTCTACAACCCGCCTGTAACTTCCTCTTTATTCAGTGCGCTAGGCAAGTTCCTTCACTCACTTCCGTCCACCACCAATCTAATCCTTGGGGGTGACTTCAATGCACCTCACACTCTTTGGGGCTACCGGCAGACCCTCAAACCTGGCCGCCTTCTCCACTGTCTTGTACAGGAACGCCACCTCACCCTTCTTAATACTCCTTGTTCCCCTACCAGAGCCGGCACTACCTCACAGCGGCCCACGACACCCGACCTTACTTTCTCTCGGGGGCCCCTTTCAGTTCAGTGGCGGGTCACAGCGGAAAACCTCCTCAGCGACCATTTTCTGATTCATCTTTCCATATCTGTTTCCCACATCCCGCGACGTCGCCTCGTCACTCACATTGACTGGGACGCCTTCCGCACGGCTCTGGCCTCCCACTCTTTTGAGTCGTATGAGAACTGGACGTCGGGCATTGCCGCTGCGCTTTCGAGCAGCAGTCGTCGTGCTCGCATCCGTCATCCAATCCAAGACCCTGACCCTCACTTTCTCCGTTTATAGAGCCGGCGTAAACGACTGCAGCGCTCCTTCCGCTCCCAACCCCAAAATACTCAGCTCGCTTCCAGAATCGCTGCTCTACTAGACGAGATTGTTGCCCACTGCGCTTCCCTCGAACATTCTCGATGGAGTGCTCTCTGCGGCAATCTTGACTCTTCTTTGCACTCACGATCCACATGGTCTCTTTTTAAATCTCTCCTAGGCACTAAGCCCACGCTTGCTCCCACTTTAGCTAAAGCTCTTGCTCAAGGAACAGCCTCCGATCTCTTCAACCAACTAGCCTCTCTTTATCTCCCGCCCCCTCTTACTCCTAGCTATATGGACTACTCAGGTGAACATAATTCTGATCTGGACCGCCCTTTCACTCTGCGGGAGCTCGAGGCGGCCCTGGTTGGAAATGCTAAGCGTTCTGCTCCTGGAGAAGACGCCATCACATACACGGCTCTCCGCAACCTCCCCGACAATGCGAAAGAGTTCCTCCTCCAGATTTTTAATCAAGCTTGGGACAGTGGCAGCCTACCTAGCTCCTGGACGTCTTCCCTTATTACCATGATTCCCAAACCTGGAAAACCTCCTTCCATCGCTAACCTTCGGCCTATATCCTTAACGTCATGCGTTGGTAAGACCCTTGAGCGTATGGCTCTGACTCGCCTCTCTGAATTTCTCGAAAAGAGGGACTTCTTCCCTCATACTCTCATCGGATTCCGTCGCCGTGTCGGTGCTCAGGATATGTTTTTGCTTCTCCAGCACACCTTTCTCTCTTCCACCCCCACCCAAATCCACGCTCTGGTGACCGTCGATGTCCGTAAAGCTTTTGACGGTGTGTGCCATGACCATATCCTGGCACAGCTTGCCGCAATGTCCTGCGGCTCCCGCATGTACTCCTATCTCCGCTCCTTCCTCTCTCACCGAGTGGCTCGCTTTCAAGTCGACTCTCATCTGTCCGACCCCCACCACATCGCTCGAGGCACTCCTCAGGGTGCTGTTCTTTCCCCCACCCTTTTCAATATTGCTATGACTCCTCTGGCTTCCCAACTATCTGAAATCCCTGATCTTCATCACATTTTTTACGCCGACGACATCACCATTTGGTGTTCATCTGGCTCTCCGGGCCATGTGCAGAGCACCCTGCAACGTGGCTTGGATCTCATCGACTCTTTTCTCACCGCTGTTGGTCTTTCCCCTGCTCCGGAAAAGTCCGAGCTTCTCCTTCTCAACCGTTCCTCTTACCAGCGTGCCCACAATTCCCTCATCTCTCTCCATATTTCTGGTTCTCCCATTCCTGTTGTAACCAAATGCAAGGTTCTTGGTTTTCCTTTGCATGCAGCCAAGAACATACAAGCCCTACACAGCGCCGTCGCGACCTGCCACTCGGTAACCCACCTTCTACGTCGTGTGGTCACTCGACGGGCGGGTCTTCACGAAGCTAATGCCTGGAGGGTTGCTCACGCCCTCGCGCTCAACAAGTTCTGATACTTTATCCCTTACATCTCCTTCACCAACACTCAACTCAATACCCTTGAGACCGCCTTGGGGGGACTCTACAAAGCAGCACTGAACCTCCCTATCACCACTTCTACAGATAAGCTTTTTGCCACGGGCCTCTTTCATTCCCTTCGCTCTCTCCTCAATCTCCATCGAGATTCCCAGATTTCACGGCTCTCCCTTACCCGTCAAGGTCAATGGTTACTGGTTCAGGCGGGTATATCTCCGATTCCCGTCTCCCCAATTACCCCTCCTGACGCAATTTCGGCGCCCAACCTTCGTATTCTCCCTCTCCCGTCAAACATGTCCCCTGTCCTTCATGCAGGTCGTCGTCATGCGGCCGCGCAGCATCATTCTCCTCTTTTCGCGACCCAGGGAATCGCTTACACAGATGCCTCCTTTGTGGCGCCTCGAGGCTCGTGCGGTTACATTCTGTACCACCCTCACCTTGCTGAAGCAGAAACCCACACTAGCGGCCCGTACCTTCACCCTCCGGAAGCAATGTCTCTTGAGGTTCTCGCCATTGCCCATGCCCTTCAGTCCTTTGCTTCTCTTCCCCCCGTCCCCGAATACAGTCTTTTCTGACTCTCACGCCGCTATTATACAGATACAAAATCGCTTACTACCTTCTATCATTCAACAGGAGGTCGAACGAGCGGTCTCCGCTCTACAGCCATCCATCGTTTTCCTCCGTTGGGTCCCTGGACATTCCGGGATTGACGGCAATGAGTTGGCGCATCAACTCGCCCGCGAAACTCTTCACCGGGCACCGTTGATCCCCTGGCCCGGGCCCTCGGAGGACGGTGCGAGGCTCTCCCTTCGCCGTACCATCAAGGAGGTCTACCTTCAGCTCCGTCTTGACAAACGCCTCTACCCGCCTCCTCACCCATCACTCACCGTAACGGAAGCTCGACTCCTCCGGCACATCCAAATGAATGCCCTGATCACTCCCTCCCGCCTTTTCCTCTATCGCTATAGGTCTGACCCCTCTTGTCCCAACTGCCCCACTGCCTACGCTGATCTACCTCATTGCTTATTCTACTGCCCGGTGGCTCAGCTATCCGACTCCTATCCCTCTCCATCCCTTTCCATCACCACCTGGACCGACTGGCTCGGCTCTGAAGGAGAACAGCGCAGACTGGTCGCCCAGGCGGTGGACATGCTCGGCCTGTAACTTCGGCCGAATAAAGGTCTTTTCTCTCTCTCTTGCTGCGCCCAATGTCTCTCGCGTGCAGCTCGACCAGCGTGTGGTCGCAGCCGTGCTGCGCCGTGATGTGTTGCGTCGCAGCGACCGTATTACGTACGAGGACGGCGGTGCTCTTTTCGGTCGGGTCGGTATATGTAATGTACCCCGGCATGCAAGGCTTAACTTTGGTCTCTTGTAGCGCTATGACAAGGGGTTGTCGGTGTGCGTCCTGGCTCCCTATGTGAAGGATAAGCTCCCTCTCCTTGGCTTTTATGCTTCGGCAGTTCCACTGATATATAGCGGTCACCTCATCGACGACCCGTGTCCGATTAGATTTGTTGCGTTGTTTCGGCTTCATCTTTCTGGTTGGTGTCTAATCGTCCCCTTCTCTTGGCAATTGTTTCCTTCAGCCGTTCTGCTCGTTCCTTCTTTAATGTTCCGTATTTCTGCTTGATTTCTAGGGCGTTGAGCCTAGCCGCCAGGCGATCGTGCTTGGCCTCAATCGTAGCTACCCTTTCTTCAAGCCTGCTCAGAGCCGCCAAGATGACAGACTCGCCAGGAGTTAGCTGTACCTGTTCTTCCTTCTTTTGCTCTTGTTGCGGTGGAAGCTCCTCGTCCTCCATCGCTTGAACTTCCGAGTTCTGCGTTGCTCCGGCGGGTACCGCGGGTGGCGACCTTCTCCTCGGCAGCTTGCGCGGTCCCTCTCCTACCGGGTTAGCTAGTGTTTCTTCGTGTATCGGTGTGTGCTGCGCGGTGTTGTTATTCGTTGCTTTCTCTAATTTCCTCATTAGTTCGCGAATCTGTTCATTCTGCTTCTCTATGATCTTCTTTAGCTCGTTCACTATGGTGTTATCACCGTTCATGTTGTTACCCGGGTTAGAGGGTGGGGAATCGGGGAATCGAGCTTTGGGAGACCCGGCGGCCCAGCCCACCTTGTTATCGGCGACTCCACGCTGGCCTCCTCCTGGCTCTCCCCGCGATCTCGAACGTCCGCGCTCCACGGTCGGCTCCGCGTCGCCCCGACGTCTCGAGATGCTCCGCGCCGACGATGCCATTCTCCCGGCTGTTTTCCAGCACTGGTTGCCCGGGGCCGGTTGCCTCGAAAGAGAGCGCCCTCGGTGCGTGCTGCTTCCTCCCCTGGCTTGAGGTCCGCGGCTGACGCTCCTCTCCCTCCGGAGTGGTGGAAAGTCCTCGTCCCTCAGGTCCCGTCGTTCTTGCCGGTGTTTCCGCTCCCACTGTCGTTGCCTGACGACGTAAGGTGTCTTGAATTTGTTCCCGCATTCTCTGTCTCTGGTGACGTGTTCGCCTCCACAAAGCCTGCATCTCGGATTGCATTTGGTTTGGTGTTCGAGGCCCGGGTTGACGGTTCCGCAGGCGAAGCAGACGTTTGCGTTCGGGTTGGGGCAAACGTCGCCCCTGTGTCCTACTTGCCCGCACGTCTTGCATACGTCGAAGTGTTTTTTGTAAAGTCCGCAGCGTACGAGGACTGCTCCGTACTTGACGTAGTTCGGCACTTTCGTGCCCTCGAACAGGATGATTACGGCGGTCGACGTCCCGATCCTGTGCGCTTGTAGCGCCTGGGGGTTGTACATGTTCACGATGTTCGCGTTGATGTCTTCCTGGGTGTCCGTGACCGATATTCCCTTGATCACTCCCTTCACTGTGCCTTCCATTGCCGCTTGGTATGCCCAGACTTCGTGGCCAGTGCCTCCTATTGTCAGACACTTTATCCTCAAGTATTGCCTCGCTCGTCTCTCGTCCGGCGTGCTCACGACTATGATATTCTGCACGGGGTTTGGGCAGAATATATCCCCCATAGCCTCCTCTCTTTTGACGCCAGTAGCTGCCAGAATTGCCGCCATCAGCGTCGGCACTTCCGTCCTCGCAACGTTCAGCCCACCTCTACGCCTAATGACAATCTTGATATCTTCCCGCGGCATGACTCGCGGCATGCGTGCCGCCGTTGTGGCCGCTCTCGCTACTCTTTTGGCAAAACTTTCTCGTTCACGAGGCCTGGATTGTGTCGCCGGTTGGGGGGACTCACCGCTTTCGACGTTCTTGATGTTAATCCGAGCACGCTTGTCGCTCGGCAGGACCCACCCCGCCGTGTCGTCGGGCGCCAAGTCCTCACCGGTCACAAATACACACGATTTTCCGTCAATGTCTCTTAGTCCGTGTTGTTGGGCACTCATGGTGGTCTCCGCTTCCATGTCCGCCTCCATTTGGCTCACCGAACGAGCCGCCGAGGCCGGGAGGCCGTCCATCGCGAAGGCCGAACGGCCCCGCTAAGCCTAGGCGTGGTGGTGAAACTCACAGTCCCGTAGAATTCAAAATCCTGGGTCGATCTTCACAAATCTGGTGTCCAGTGATGCCGAAACACTTGCTGAACAATCTTCAATACTGTAAATCAAGCACCGATCGAATTTTCCTCCTCAAACTGGACATCGAACTGGGAGCCGATGTACAGTGCGTCCGATCACCTCGGCCGCTCGCAGCGCCCCCCCAGTTTCAGGGATCTCTCAAGCATTACAGACTCAGGTGGCGATAGAAGAAGAAGAAGAAGAAGAAGACTTTATTTTTAAGCAGACGTTGTTACAGTTCCTGCTGAAGGGGCAGGAACTAAAGGCATTGAGTGCCTGACGAGGGCTCCTGACCCTCTGGAGTTCACAACAGAGGAGTTCACAGCAGAGGAGTTCACAGCAGAGGACATGTTCAAATCAATTATGTGTGCTTATGGCCGCCATGCCGCCCTGCAAAAGTGGATGCCCAGTACAGCTGTTTCAGACCACTACAAACGCGGATGGGGGAGGGTATGAAATGCTCCTCGTTGTCTCGGAGTGCTTGTCGCTTGCACTCGGCTTCTCTGGCGGCAAGTGCTGGGGCCCTACGCATGCGCTCGGCGTCTTGGGCGACAACTGCTGGGTCCTGCCTGGGTTTTTCGTTTACAGCACGAATTTTTCCGACCAAAGCGAGGCTAACAGCTTTGCTGTAAAACGCGGTGTCGTGGTACCTGCGTGATATAAGAAACGATAGCGCAAAATTCCAATCAGCTACGAGAGCGGGTATGCATTGGCTCCGAATGCGGGTACACGTGTCGGCCCGCGGGTATGAGGTGGCCTGACGTCCCCACTGGTTATTACTCGTGGCTGTACAACAATAAAAAAGATCATGGGTCTTCTCCACTAAAGTGAAACCTGGAGAGGGGTGAAGCATGAAGTGTATAAGTGTACTCTTGGTGCCCAGACGCTTTTGCCAGCGGAGATGAAACCGTTTGGGGGGTAGAGGTATACAGCTTCGCTGTAAAATTCTTTTGTCTTTGAAGCACGAAGCTCTCTAGCACGAGGCTTAAACGAGTGTCCCGGTGTTTTGGTACCGTGAGAGGACAATTACGATGATGACAGGAGACGCCAACAGCCCCAGCACCTAAGGCGCTTCGCCCCTAGAAGGATGATAGCGCATTATAAATCTTTATGCGGCAAGAAGTTGCCGGTAGACTCAGAAAACACGTGAAAATGTAGAAACATAACCAGCCCATTGGCTGACGAGAAATGGGTGGACACGGGTGTGCCATGGCCCGACATTACTCCTAACGTCACGCTTTGGGGTCTAACGTCTTCAAGTATACCCGAAGTGTGATGTGCAATGACTGTGGCGTTGCTTGGAACGTCGTTTAGCTGAGCGTTAAGGTTGCCTTACGTTAATCCTGAGCATAGGCGTAACAAAAGCGAGTGGCGTAGGTTCTGGGTCATAACAACCGATAAACGAAGGAAAAAAATGCAAGGGGAAATGGTAATGATGTAAGGGTCGATGTTTCGCGACGTGCACTTAGCAACGCTTAACTCCGTGGCGCAAGACTTTTGACACTAAAGTTAGCGACGTAACGTGAAGTAACTCAGAAAGCAGTGACGCTCACGCATGCTCACTTTACAAGAGAAATCATGGGTGGCCCGATAGGTTTTATTTATTTATTTTTGTTTATTTATTTGTTTATTCACATCGCCACGTCTGGCATTACAGTGGATGATATCTGGATATCTTTGCCTGCACGATGTGTCACCAAGCTGCTGCCATTCCTTGACTTTGGTGGCGTCGATGCATATTTTTGCAGTTATCAACGCGTCTGATAGTCAGCGTCACGTTGCGTTCGCAGGTAGCTCGATGCAGCGACACCAAGAAAGGAATTTCTACGCAGAGGAATTGCAGGAATGGAACTGAACTTCCGGGCCGTTTCAGGAGAGGAAGTGGGCACAATTGTAGCATTCAGTGAAATTGAAATAAGTGGAAATGCGAAAAAATTTAATTCCTCGGAATGGAATTGGAACGGAATGGATCAGGCCATTCTGCAACGGGGTTGGCCATTTTCTGACAAACACGTGGCTCTGTAAGGAGCGCTTGCGACGCTGTCGGCGCGACCCGATAGACGCCCAAATTTTGCTCAGAACCCAGCACAAGCCAGCTTCGCTGAAAAATGCAAAAAGACCCACACCTTGACACAATTCGCCATAAAAACAAAAAAGGCCCGCTCGCTTCTGACAAGCCCAATTTTCCTCTCAATCGCAGACCATCTGCGTCCCTTTCTGCCTCTTGAGCCCCTTTGTGGGAAAAGTAGGACCACCCGACAACGACTGGGTTGGCGTAATCACGATCACCGATGCGACCCAGCTCTTCGACATCTTCCTGATGGTCGTCCTTGGAGGCATCCCGTGGCAGGTGAGGCTGCCGTTTCTAACGCGAGCCGCTTATTTCGCCGCGGCTACAAACAATTTTCGCCTTCGCTTATACGGGTGGCATGTAACTGCATTGCATGTAACTGCTGTGTTCTCCAATCCAGCGTAGCCCTGTTCCCTCAAAGTCGCGTTTTTGCCGCCCCGCGCTTCTTAATAATTGACGGAGCTCCACACAAACTCAATTTTTCTCCACATTTACCTATTTCCACTGATGAGTTTTTTGCGCAGTCTTGGCCGTTCACGATTACGCTCGCACTGTTCTCTTCTGCCTCGCGAAACTCATGAAAGCGGTGGCCCAGTTATTTGGTGCGCCAAAAAACACTCAGGAAGGGGAAACAAAGACCCATACACTGAATGTTGCCGATCAATGCCCATAACGAGGCGCTCGGTTTACGAATAAACAAAAGCCAATACGCCATTTCTTCTATATAGTTACATGCGTAATACTGAATGAGACTAAATGCAACTGGTGTTAGGAGGGGTTACGAACTCTGCTGCTGCAAAAATATAAAAGAACCCACACTATTTATACAACCATTTGTACCTAGCTGTCTTCTTTGTGCAGTCACTCTGCGACGTTGACGTTGTAAGTTAACAAGACGTTTTTCGCTCCTAGAACCAGAGCAAACCCACCGCGACCCGCCCCCTCCACCTCAGCCACATAGTCTGCATGCCTTCGCCCTGTCAGAACACACAAAGCTGCGGTGCTGATTAAGGCTTATTCTCACCACATCCAGCCTAAAAACTATATAAAAAACAACACCAACTCCATTACCAGGGAGCCGACACGCGTGCCACAAATCCGCTGGAAAATCAGTTTAAACCCTCCCTCATGCCCTCAAACACAGATGGCGACATTCATATTGAGCGTGGCCTCTATCGGCGCTGGGTCTGACGTCAATTTAGGGACGCGCGAATTTGTCGCCTGCTTCTCTGGCCCCGATATTCAGCTCGCTCTCTGCGCTCAGTCCACGTGCGATTCTCTTTGAGCTGCGTTTAACTTCAGTAGGTCGTGTAGTATCTTGGTTGCTATCATTTATCACTACTACACTTTGTGCAACTGTCCCTCGAGTTGTGCTGCCCGACTGGTGGCTTTCTTGTTATGTTGCTCAGGGTAGCCTTGTCTACTTCACAAACTGTAAAGCACACTGCCTAAAGGAGCCATGAAGAGAAAATGCAAGTTGGTTTTATTCGAAAGATTTCGTGTTTTATAGTGCCCCCAGCGCTTGTCCGGATACAAACGGTGCTTTATTCACTGAGAAATTAAACAATTTAGGTTAAAATTTTGATTTTCCCGCTCAATCGTGCGTTTTCGTGGTCCCAAATGACATCACAGGAACCGACCGCTCTGCAGCCTAGAGTACCTTCATTCGCGCATCCGCCGTACAGGGTAGAGACATGTATACGCTGGCGCCGCCATTTTCGGTTGCTCGCTCGCCGCCGAAACAAGTCATTGTGTCAAAACCGCGCTAAAATTTTCGCCGCAACGCGGTTTACTGAAGAAGTTTGAATCATATTGTCTGTTTCGCGTTGCTAGGTCTCGTGGGAAACGAAAAGAATAACGCGTTGAGCCCGTTGGCCCAATTGTGGCGGCACGGGACCGTTCAAAGGTTGTCTCCACCCTGTACAGCGGTGTTGGTTTGTTCCCGCGTTTCTTTCGCTCCGTAACCTAGATGGCGCCACCATACCGTTGGCAAGCGTTTGGTTTGTTTTTGCCCGCATTTAAACCTGGCTTGTTTTTGTTCTGGGCGAAAATATTCGGTCCCTGAAACAGTGCTCGCTCGACAAATGGGCTCACGTAAGACACCGTTGCTTGCGTCAATCGGCCAGTGTCGTCCGAGACAACCCCAAGCCCCGTAGTGCTGTGCAGCTAAACCAAGCATGCTGTGCGCAGTACGAACAGCAGAACGCATCAGTACTTCTATGTTTACATGTGCTTTCGTAACTTCCACTGTTTGTCCCATCATTCTTATTGCTTTGTAAAGAATGTGCCCTAAATTTAAGCGCAAATCGCTCGTTCGTCTAGTTTGTAAGCTCTACCTAATTTTCGTCTGCTTCTGCCAGCCTCCGCCAATCGCAGAGCTTAGCTCATGTGACATCATAGGTTCTGTTGCGGGAAATGAGCTGGTGGGTCGCATGACCATTCCCGTTTTTCCTAATTATGTAGCTTATTTGAGCGAAGTTTACGTTAAAAGTGGTGTCAGTATGATTCTAACGAGACAATCTTTTGAATGAACCAAACTTGTGTTTTCTCTTCATGGCTCCTTTAAGGCTCGTGCTGCATCATCCCTCTGTCCGGCGTCCTACGAAGCGTTCAAGAAAGGTTAACGAAGCCTGTCGCTGATGCAAGTTCGAGCAAGAAAACCAGGTCGAAACACAAAACAAAAGCAATCCCGTAGGAGGTTCACTTCCTTAAAAAAAAAGCATAAAGCAAAACAATTCATCTTATCGTCTAGCAGGTTGTTCGCACACAAACTATAAGCTGGTTGTATGAAAAATTTCTAAACGCTCGAAAATAAGGTATGTCGCCATTGTATGAGTGGAAGCAGAGTGGAACTTGTTATTAGGCGCGACGAACAATATATATCGTAGTACAGAATGAGCTATCTTCAAGATGTATTTGCATTCTGAGGCGCTTACATATCTTTACTCAGGCCCTGAAGCAGTACTGCGATTCCTCCAGGCTAATTTTTAGGACGGCTTAAAAATGGGACCGGTTCTCTGCGTCTTCGGGCGTGAGCACCCTGATCCTTTCGTTAACAACACACTTCTGTTCTTTAATATTTCAACTATTTCGAGGCAGAGAACAGCTGTAAGATCAACGAATGAGAGAATCATTTTTATGGGTATTGGCTCCATTGCAAAATCTTGACAGCCTACACTGGATTTTACTGTATTGCATACTCTGGCTCCGTAACGACATTTTAACTCATGTACGAGCGGTGCCTTGTCTTAAAATCAGTGTTGTTTGGCAAAAACTTTAACAAATCAAAAGAAAAAAGATCACTCTCCAAATTACATGTTCCTTGAAATTTTCACGCTCTCTTCGGGAGCTGTCACCTATAAGATGTTACCTGAAACGTAAGGGGGTACTCGAAGGAACACTGGTAAATATCTTCACTTTCCTGAACAGCTTCCGTAAGTCGGCTATGGTTCGGATGCAAGAAGGCAGCCACAGGGAGCGTATAGCGGGGAAGAAGATAAGTGACGTCAGTTACTTCTTAAGCGGTATGCCGGTGTCGCCGGGGGCACGCGACTGTGCGAGATACGTTAAATTTGTAGTGTGCAGGATCATATTTTAGTCTAGTGCCCTGAGAGATTGAAATAAATCTTCCCCAGTATACTATGCGACTTTGTGACTATGTGAGTACGTATAAAGTGACTTTACAGCGAGACCAACACGATCGTAACCAGCGCACTTTGTCGCCATAGTTGGGCCAAGAAATGGGAGTTAAAAACCTTTTCAATTTTGTTTCGTGAGCACAAAAAGACCTCGCTTAACACGTGTGAGAACTATACAAAGACGATTTTTATTGTCGCAGAGCTACTTCCAGCGGATTGTGAGTTGTGAGACTCACTACACCGCCAGGATGCTTTCCTATCTGTCTGCTGTGGGGTGCGTCTTGATGAGCATACCGGCCGTCACCATCGGAGCAGTAGCCAAGAGCACGAGTAAGTGGACTTCTCGAAGAGCGTCTTCAGTATGGTTCGGCTTAACCTTTCTGCATCACATGCCTCCGGACGGGTGAAGAGTCTGCAAGGGAAATGGTTTTCGGATTTTCTGCGAGGAGGAAACAGCCCAATTAGGGAGTGAACGAGGGAAGTGATTGCAGAGATGGCGAGTGCCATACTTAGGGTGCTATCACGATACTGGATCGCTTGAGTGTAGAGGTTCTTGGAATGGGAAGCAGGTTCCTCTTCACATATAGCTTTTTGATAAAGGTGCGCAGCTAATGGTGCCCTGGCCTCGCCATCAGGGAACTGCACCACTTAACCAGAACCAATCAACTATCATACAATTACGTTATAAGCTCAACTGCGCAATGCTGGTGAGCATCATTTTGCACTGCAAGGCATGGGGGCACGGCAAGATGAGATCACTTCGTAAATGAGCATTTAAAGTTCCCTACACTAACCGGCCGCAATACTGGACACCACCTGTGGTCTCTCTACCTCACAATATGCATAACCCTATCATTGCACAAGGCAGGCATTCATGCACACTGCGAGGAACCACCGTGGGTTCGAGCTAGTTGAGCACGCTCACGATACTGAAACGCCGTCGCCCAAATCAACACCGCCTCTGTTGGGCAGGTGGAGAAAGGGGCGACAAAGGAATATGCCCAGGGTACGGAGGGAAGACGTTTATTTTATACTAACATTCTAGTCACATATTTTACAGTCCCAATTACACAATTTGCAGTACAGGTACGTACTTCCCGTTAGGTGAAAGGGGCGATGGGGCGCCACGCGCAAGGGCGCACGTTTCGTCGGCGCAGAGCCAGTGGGCTCTTCTGTCAGGGCAAATTCCGGGGTGCTCGCACGTTGTGCGCGCGCGCATCGCCGTGCTGGCCGGATCGGCTCGCAGCAGCGAGGGAGACGGGGCCCATTCGCTCACAGGCGCGTACCGCACGGCGTGTTCGTCGAGTGGTAGGTACGGCCTTACTATATGCAAGCGTAGGGACAACAGGAGCAGCCTTGGGCACGGGCCGCAGCCGGAAGGGCTGGTGGGCTTTCGCCGGCGCAACCGAGTTGCCGCCGGCTGGTAAAGAAAGCGTCACATACCTTCGGCCAACGCCTTCGGCGTCCTGGAAGCGTCTCCCCGAACGGACCCCCGCGCAGGACGCGCGTTCGCGTCCTCGGCGAGAGTCGGGTTCGGGCCTCGTTCAAACGGACCAATGAGGTGAGGTTAGCTCCGCTACCAGGGCGGAGCGCCCGCTGCGTGACAGTGTTTTATCGCCGCAACGGTCTCTGCAGGCTTCACCTCACGCAAGAGTTTGAAAGACGGCTCGGCTCTACGCAGTGGCGCCAAGACGAGCCGGAATTTTGGAGGAGAGAGGGGAAGAGCGCCGCGTAATGGCACAAACCCAGTGATCGCGCAATGGCTCGGGCGCTAGGATCCCCACACTCCCCTCTCCTTAAATGCCCTCGCCGGTCTGAGAAGAGTTGACCGGCCATCGCCCAGGCATGCAAAAGACGGCGAAGAGTAGAAAAGTATGCATGCACAGGGCAGTCTCAGTCCCCAGCCCATACAAAATATTTACAAACTACACTACCAACACTACCCCCCTCCAGCACGAATGATACACACAGGAAACTACACGCGACACTGAGATACATAATCGGTTCCACATGCATACACAAAATGAAGCTATTGATATATACAATGATTACAGTGACCGCGAGACTATAATAAGAACAATAATGGTAATAATATATACATGCAGGGCGAGACTATGCTACATAGGGTTACAAAAAGAGCACACACTACGACTATAAAGAATTAGGGCAAAAGAAAAGACACAGGCATGCTAGAAACTACGCTGAGCTACGAAAATATTTTTACAAATTCAGGAGACGCGGTTCCGCGGGGCTTGTGCAAAGTTCCGCGGTTGGGAGCACGAAAGTTTTTTAGGGGAAACGTCCGTTGTGGTCAGTCAAGAAAGGAAGATGGTGGGCGCCAGTGCCGGAACGACCTCACCGTAGCGTCGAGACAGCAGCTCCGTGAAGGGGGGTTACCAGCCTGGAGGAAATGCGGCTTGAGCAGCCAGCCGGCAGGTATGATGACCGCGATGGCGCCGCTCAGGTGTATACCTCCCGTGGCACTCGATGGGTGCCCCGCCAAAGAGCGACGAGCGGCGCGGGTGGTGGCTGCCGCCCAGCGCGAGCGAGGCAGCTGCCGGACGACAGCCGTGGTGCCGATGACGCATGGTGCGGTTCCGATATGGCACCACATTGTCCACATCTGGAGAGGGCACCTCTTCCGCAGCTCGCAACTGGCCGCCCGTCCCGCTCTCGTCGGTGCCGGGCAGCCCGGCTGCATTCGCCAGCCTTACATGCCGTTGAACCCCCATAGTCAGCGTAACTGTTCCGGGCTCGGTCAAGTTCCAGAAACGGGCACCTGCGGACCCTCCACCACACCGACGAGACACCACGTGACGGCGGCCCGCACCGGACGAAGGCGAAGCCACTCGCGGAATGCACCGTTGGGTTCGCTGAAGCCGGCAGAGGCACACACCACACGCACTCACGAATACCCGCGCAACATGCGTGTCACAGTGTTCGTGCCACCGGGGCCAAGTTCCTTCGCCACAACGCGGTGCGCCCCACTCGTAGCATACGCCCGGCCCGCGTTTTCCAGGAAAACACAACCTCCCGTTGGCATTGAGTATATGGTCCCCCAAAGTCTGGCCTGCTCTCCCAACTTCACACAGTTCACGCAACGGCCTCCAGAACGCGCTGCTCGCCCGAACACAGGGGCCGCGGACGGCCGAAATCGGACACTTACAAAAACAAGCCCATTACTTCTCGAACCCCGCGCGCGAGGAGCAGGGGATGTCCTCGAAGACCGACCGAGCTTCCACCCTCTCACCCTCGCTCTCCCGCCAACACCGTACGCCCCGAAAGAAGCAACTCCAAAAGAATGCTAGCCTTTCTCGCTACGTAGAAGTAAATAAAAAGAACCATAGTACATACTTCGTCCTACATGTACAGACTAAGGAGGGTTCCTGTACTCAAACAAATAACTAAAAAAACGCATAAAAGAGACACTACTTTACATCGTGAAAAAAAAAGGTGTCTCCCAGCAAGGCCAAACACTCGGACCATACAGAACCATGTAAAAAAAGCAAAAAAAAAATGCCTTCACGCAACACGCTATGGTACAAATGGTCAACACAACTCCATCCTGCAGTGCAGTGCGCTAAAGCGAGAACACAAAATAATCACCCAAACAAATGGGTACTAAATACACCATTCGCCCTCAGCAGGCATAAAATGGAACGCGATAATACAACAACGCCCCGCAACATCCATACTTTTACAAACTGAACAAAAAGAGAAACATTTGCTAACAACTTGCTGGAGGGTAGCGGAAACTGACCACACACAATGGGCTGGGGCGGCCAGGGCGGCCAGGGCGGCCGCGCTGACTGAGACTGAAAGAAGTGGTCAGCACGGGCGGCTAAAGTACCTGCCCTTTAGTGTGCTATGATTACTGAGGTGACCTCTTCGTGACGTTATATTGATGAGCTGGCCGAGAGAAGCCTGGATAAGCGTGGGTGCCTTGTCATCACCGCGCAGAACCACTATGCTCTAGTGCTAAATAGTCAGCCCGTGACACCGTATAAGTAATAGCTCTGCTTGCTTCTCGGCAAAGATCCCTTGAAATCGCAAGCGACTACCCGCCAAGGACGCATACTGTCAAATGGCTTCACAATTCCAGGTGGCTTCCCACCGTGCGCCCTCGCCGTTTGACAGACATGGCAGGATCGTCAACAGCGAAAATGTCTTGCCTCGTCCCGGGCCAGGTCACGGAGCGACTCAGTTTACCAAAACTTTGGAGCCGCCTAAATGCCCGGCGAATGGTTCGTCATGAGCTTAGCGCAGCAGTGCGCAACTCAGACTTAGGGGGTTACCACACTGAATGGTTCAATTGCCTCATCATCGGTGGCTACGTAGTTAAGCACGAGTCCTTCACCGTCCAGCAGAAATGAGTCCCCCGGGGCGTCGGCGACACACGCTGACTTCAGCCCCCTCCCGCGCCTGCTACAAGACAAGTAGCATCTCGGCGCACGCCCGCAGCAGGACAAGCTACGTCTCGGCGTCTAAAAAAAATCAAATTAAAAAAAAAAATTAAAAAAAAAATGTCTCCCAGAGACCGTCGCAAATCCGGCGACAAAACGGGTCATTCTGCTAGCCGGCTACTAGCTCTTTTCGGCTCAATACAACCGCCTTGCAACGGGCATCGCTTCCCCCTGATTTTACAGCCGAGGCCCGTCCGCTTTCCCGCGGCATGGAGTTCGCGAAAAGCGCCTGCCCCTCTCTGCGGGGTGTCCGCGCGTCCTTTCTCAACTCTGGGTCCTCTTCCTCCCCTCAACGGCTGTCAATTTCGCCTCCTTTACGGGCACACGCTTTTGCGCCGCCGGCTAAAGTCACACTTGAACAATAAATCTCGATGGATTACGAAGCACGAGATAGCGCGTCAACTACCATGTTCGTGCTCTACTCTCAGGGGACGGCAACAAGCATATATCTCGCGTGCACTACTCCGAGTGGCGGCTGTGGCCTTTCTCCCGGAATACGTATACCGCCGCTCCAGTGGGGCGCGGTTGCACCGTCGCACTGCCCCGTGGGGCTGCGTTAACGAGGGGTGCACGCACACTCGCGTACGGAGGGGCAGTCGCCTCGTCCCCGTAGCAGCTACCGTTAGCGGATAATCATTAAGACTGATTCCGGTTGCGTACTCAGCTTAATTAGCGGCCAAAGGCTAATGACCCAATGGCCCCACGTTGGGCGCCAGTTTGTGGTCTCTCTACCTCACAATATGCATAACCCTATCATTGCACAAGGCAGGCATTCATGCACACTGCGAGGAACCACCGTGGGTTCGAGCTAGTTGAGCACGCTCACGATACTGAAACGCCGTCGCCCAAATCAACACCGCCTCTGTTGGGCAGGTGGAGAAAGGGGCGACAAAGGAATATGCCCAGGGTACGGAGGGAAGACGTTTATTTTATACTAACATTCTAGTCACATATTTTACAGTCCCAATTACACAATTTGCAGTACAGGTACGTACTTCCCGTTAGGTGAAAGGGGCGATGGGGCGCCACGCGCAAGGGCGCACGTTTCGTCGGCGCAGAGCCAGTGGGCTCTTCTGTCAGGGCAAATTCCGGGGTGCTCGCACGTTGTGCGCGCGCGCATCGCCGTGCTGGCCGGATCGGCTCGCAGCAGCGAGGGAGACGGGGCCCATTCGCTCACAGGCGCGTACCGCACGGCGTGTTCGTCGAGTGGTAGGTACGGCCTTACTATATGCAAGCGTAGGGACAACAGGAGCAGCCTTGGGCACGGGCCGCAGCCGGAAGGGCTGGTGGGCTTTCGCCGGCGCAACCGAGTTGCCGCCGGCTGGTAAAGAAAGCGTCACATACCTTCGGCCAACGCCTTCGGCGTCCTGGAAGCGTCTCCCCGAACGGACCCCCGCGCAGGACGCGCGTTCGCGTCCTCGGCGAGAGTCGGGTTCGGGCCTCGTTCAAACGGACCAATGAGGTGAGGTTAGCTCCGCTACCAGGGCGGAGCGCCCGCTGCGTGACAGTGTTTTATCGCCGCAACGGTCTCTGCAGGCTTCACCTCACGCAAGAGTTTGAAAGACGGCTCGGCTCTACGCAGTGGCGCCAAGACGAGCCGGAATTTTGGAGGAGAGAGGGGAAGAGCGCCGCGTAATGGCACAAACCCAGTGATCGCGCAATGGCTCGGGCGCTAGGATCCCCACACACCTAACAGCCCGAAATTTAGTATCCCTGCACGAATTCAACCCTCTCCCTTGTTAAGCAAATTCGCAGACAACGTAGGTAGAGAAAAGCTCCTTGCACAACAAGCACTTGCTTTTTTCACGCGATGATTCCACTGTTCCGATCTTTTAGTCCTACCCGCACCCTGGTAGCGAGTAGTATGGGCATCTGCGGTTGCACACATGCATACCTAATGCATTCTTCCTGGCAGGGTGGTAGGCTGAAGGTGGTGCAGGAGGGAGCGAGGCGTCAAAAGATCGCGTTGAGGTACTTTGAGAAATATACTAGAGCCACTTAGTACAACCCAGTAGAAACTCATGAAAACCAGAAGAACCATGCAGCTACACCGTTTACACTGAAGTCCGTTGGGGGCTGTCCTTGGGATGGAATGTAATGGTGAATGCCTGTGGGGTTGGCTTGCCTCGGATGTGAACCGGAACTGGAGCTTGCATAGCGCAGAAAGATTTCTTTCCCACATTTTATGTTTACCAGACTTCATAGCCGCCGGTTACATCGGCCCTGCCCGCCTGCGAGCCATAGACCGCGGCAGCGTTCTTCCGCTTACCATCCACCACCTGACGCCCGAGTTCGTCTCCATTGTGGGCTTGATCGGCATCACGGCGGCCGTCATGTCCTCCGTGGACTCGTCCATGCTCAGCGCAGCCTCCGTGGTCACCGGAAACATCTACAAGGTCATCATCCGTAAATCGGTACGCTGTCCGCGTTTGCTTGGACGGTTCAAAAAGAGAGAGAAATACAAACCTTTCTGGCCTTTTGAGGGAGGACGAAGCATGTATTACGTGACGGTGAAGTTGGGGTAGCCTCATACCACAGCAGTGCCCGAAGAAAGGCTCTCGATGCAAAACTCAGTGGTTGTGCTGTGCAGGTCCTATTGCGTAGGCCGTTATTTCCTTCCACTCGCTTCGTTTGTCCGGCACGCTTGGTCATACCGATTTTAGGCTTGCAACGAGGGAAGCTCAGTCGCAGAAAAACAAATTCCTAGTTTTGAGGGATGGTGCAGATAATGAAAAAGTCCAGAATGACAAATTTACCAGCTTTATTCAATCGGCAGTAGATATAGGTAATAAGGGACGAAAAATGAATTTAGTAACCAAAACTCCCAGAAAAATAAGTAGCTGTCCTTAAAATGAAGATTTCTGTTAGAATTGAGGGTGGAGAAACAAACTACATCCGCGAAGTGGTCCCATTAATTACCAAACGCACGATAGTGGCTATTCGTGCACCCAATATGGCAAAATTTGAGCATTCATTTAACAGGTGGGACATGTATGCAAAGCGTGCTTGGAGAACCCTACTTGAACAGTGCGTTTTGTCATGGCACCGTATTGTCGCTTGTTCTGTCGCAATGCTAATGAATGTGACGTACACGGGGGCGGTATTTCTATGCTCCAAACTTCGTGTATTCGGAGCCAAGCCTCGAACTGATCGCGTCTACGGTGCCCTTACTCATTTCGCAGGCGAATGACGTCGAGGTGGCCCTGATTCTGCGGCTGATGGTTTGGGCGGTTGGGTCCTCTGCTACGTACTTGGCGCTGCACGTGCGGTCCGTCTTACAACTCTGGCTGCTCTGCTCAGAATTCGTCTACGTGCTGCTTTTTCCTCAACTGCTGTGCGCCTTCTACTTTGAGAACACCAACGCATACGGCTCACTGCTGGGTGAGGGCACGACTTTCGTTGTCAGCGGTGTGAGTGAGTCTTTGAGTGCATCTAAAGTACGAGGGGTTGAGAAGTAAGGTTGGGAATGATAAGAAATAGCATTACGAAATGTGTTTATCCATCTACCCTCAAAACTCAGTGGCTCATCTAAAATGGAGGCCATGAAGACGTCTCAACCATCTTTGCAATTCCAAAAAATTCGGTAAACTTCGCAATAGTGGTGCGAAGACTGGGAAAACATCGATCTGGCAGTCCCACCTAGCTTATACTTGGTTGGGCTAAGTTTATGACTGGTTAGGCTTCAAGATTCATCTTCGCAGCGCACAGACCACGGGACTAAGGGGAGAATAACACAGGACAAGCGCCGATCTGTGCGCTGCGAAGATGAATCTGTACCAACTAGCCCGGTTTTCTACGTTACTTTAGGCTTCGAGACTCCGCCAAGTTTTAGCGTGGTATTATTGTTAGCCCCCAAAACAGCAATGAACACTCCGTCATTAGGGTACGTACAATGCAGGCGTGCCCAGAGGCTTTGCGGTGAAGCTCTAACGGTAACTGAAGGGACAGCGACAAGAGCGTTTGCTACGTTTTTTTTTAACTCGTGCGGTGGCCATCATTCGACTTGTGTGGTCTGGCGTGCAGGATGCAAATGATAAAACTTGCTTAACGTTTCCTCTTCTCGGCTTTTTGGCTTCTTTCATTTTAGTAGTATTATTTCTCTTTGCGCCGTCAAAACTGTACCACCCGTCGCAACAAGCGATAAACTGCCTCCCCACGACGCATTTTCAAAGCTGTGATTGACTTACTGACTGAACAAACTTTATTGAGGAATAGGAAAAGGAGGGAATGGGGTAGGGGATAGAGTGGAGCGGATTTCATGGGTGGAACCCCACGTCCAGGGTCCCAGTGGCTAGTGCGCTTGTCTTCGCTCTCTCCAGCAGTTTGAGTTGGTCCTGTAGAGATGACCTCGCCAGGACCGCCTCCCATGTATCCAGTGTAGTAGGCTGCGTTGAGGAGTTGCGGTGCCTTTTCCCCATATGATGGGACAGGACCATGTGGCGTGGAACAGCCTGACTGTCTCGCCGCATTTCTCACAGTTTTCGTCATGGTCTCGATGATGGTGTTGCAGCATCTTGGACCATCTGGATTTGTGTATGTACGTATTTGTGTAGATTTTTCGCTGGATTTGCGCTTCCGAGGCCGTGAGGTCTTTATGCGGATTCGGGAACTGAAGCCTCGGCTGCCGGGATATGCGTAGGGTTTCACCATAGGTGGACGCTGTGTAAGGTCGCTTGGCGGTCCCGTCGGCTGCGTGGTATATGAGTGCACACTCAGCCACATTGGCTGCCTCATTCCCTTCCAGTCCTTCACGTCCCGGGGTCCATGTGATGTTATGCAACTTTGACATTTTTTGTGGTAGCATGTATATGAGCTGTTTGGGTATTCTGCCAGCGGTAATTAGTCGTGCCGCATCTTGGGAGTCTGTTACGGTGTTAAGGATTCTTCGCTGTTTTTATCCCAGCCGAATTGCCAAAAGTATTGCACCCACTTCGGCTTGTTTGACTGCGGCGTTTCTCTGGGAGAGGTAGCCTAAAATTTACCACTGAGACCGTCGTTGTAGCATTGTAGCTTGCCGCGTCGACATACACTGTATTGTCGTAAGTGTTAAATTTTCTCCGGATGAAGCCCGTCCTAGCCTTCCTCCTCTCCTTGTGAATCTCTGGGTGCATATTTCTAGGGAGGGGTAAGGTCTCTATGTGTTTCCGCTGCTCTGGCGTTAGATCGTGCTCTGTTTAGGATTTCCTTTCCTGTGGGTCTCCGACCGCCCACAGTATGGCTCGTCCTGTCTTTGTTTTCCCCAGACGTTGTTTCTGAGCTGAGAGGGTGGCTGTCCTTAATTCTGCAAAGGTGATATAAAGACCAAGTTTATCCATTTTTCTCGGTGGCGGTGAAACGGGGAAGGTTCTGGGCTGCCTTGTAGGCACTTCGTATGATGATGTTGACTTGTTCATCGTCTGTGTTGGTAAGGTTGTGGTATGGCAGACTGTAGGCGATTCTGCTTATGGCCAGTGCCTGAACCAGGAGTAAAGTGTCTTCTTCTCTCATGCCGTTCCTCTTCTCCGTGAGCGTGCGAACACTTTTTGTGAGCTGTAGTGTCGTTTTCTTTAGTCTGGCTATAGTCTCGTCAGCTCTGGCGTTGCTCTGAACTATCATTCCGAGAATTCGTATTTGTCGTTTTTCCAAGATTGGTTCCATTCCAACGGTGAGCTTTATTGGGGTTTCATGGGCTGCTTTGTCGTAGCAATGCACTCTAATTGCTTCCGATTTTCTCGTGCGCATTTCAGACCATTGCTTGCTGCCAGCTTGATTACCCAATTGATGGCGTTTTTTTAGGTTTTGGGTTTTGGTTTGGAGTGATCCAGCTGTTGCCCATATTGTGATGTCATCTGCGTAGATAATATGACAGATGTCTGGGAGTTCTCGGAGCTTGTGTGCTATTTTGAGCATTGTGATGTTGAAAAGAAGCGGTGATATGCAGGAGCCCTGTGGTGTTCCTTTGTTTGAGTGAATGGCTCTGATCTTAAGTCTTCTGTGCCAACAGTAGCCATTCGGTTCGTGAAGTAGGCCAGGACGAAATCGTATATGCGCTTCCCGCACCCTATTCGATTTAAGACTTCCAGTATGGCCGTGTGGGAGACGTTGTTGAAAGCTCCCTTGAGGCCTAGTGTCAGAATAATGTTTTCTCGGGGAACTTTGCTATCTAGAACTGCTCTCTTAATTTGTATGACGGCGTCCTGGGTTGAAAAGTTTCGTCTGAAACCAATCATGCTGCCTGGAAACATGTTGCTGTCTTCCATGTAGTTGGTTAAGCGATTCGTTGTGATCCGCTCGTACACCTTCCCTAGGCAAGATGACAGGGAGATCGGTCTCAGGTGGTCTATGCTGGGAGGTTGCCCCGGTTTCGGGAGAAGGATCACCCTGGAGTGTTTTCATTTCGGGAGAACAGTTCCTTTGAGCCATAACTCTTCGTTCAAGAATTTTGTTAAAGGTATAATTCGGCTATATATAGGTTTCGAAGCATTTTATATGTGATGCCATCGTCTCCCGGTGAGCTGTTTTTTTTTTTTTTTTTCATAGATGTTACTGCATGGAAGACTTCTTCTCGTGTGATTCCTCTGTCTAGTATTTCATTCGGTGCTCCTTTGTACTCTGTATGATGCGATAATTTTGCTTCCTCTGCAGCTCCTTGTTTTCGTTTGAGGGACTCGAGAAGCTCCGCATCTTGCCCTGGGAAAGTGTGCGCGATTTTGCGGAGGTTGGGACGTGCAGATCTCTTCATGAAGGTTGAGTCCATCATGCCTCTGACTAGGGCCCATGTTTTGGATGTGCTGTGTGTGCCCTTGAGTTTCTCACAGAATGCGTTCCAGTTCTGCTGCGCTAGTTTCTGTGCATGTTCTTGGTCTTGGTATGTTAGTTTTAGTATTCGTATTTTGAGGTGTTTTTTTCGTTTCTGTCGTTTCCACCTCTTTGTCAGTTTCCTACGCTCTTGGTATAGCTTGGCTATGTAGTGGTCCACCTCTGGGTGCATCTCGGTCCGAGAAATCTTCTGAGTGTGTCTTGAGTGCGCCTGTTTGATTGATTCCGACCATTAAACGATGTCCTGTATGTGCTCTCCTTCATCGCTTGCTGTCTATTACTCCCTGAACTTGGCCCAGTCTGTTATTTTGGCCGCCCCTAGAGAGCTGCGGAATTTTGTTGTAGTGATAGATGCGGGCATTATGCAGTGGTCACTCCCGAGGGTTTCCATTCTGTTGGTCCAGGTGACATTTTGTTCCGAGTCACTCGTCAGTGTCAGGTCAGGGCTTGTGTCTCTTGTTCCCACCTGACCTAACCTAGTGGGTTGTGTGAGATCGTTTATAACCTGCAGCCCGTACACTTCCATGGCTTCAGCCAGCTTTTTGCCTTTGGGAGTATCGTAGCTGTAGTGCCAAAATGTATGCGGGGCGTTAAAGTATCCGATTATCAAAACCTTGTTGCTCTTCGTGAACTGCCTTGTCTCCCAGAAGAGGTCGTCAAAATCTTCATTGTATTTGCTCGGAGAGCTGTATACATTGAGAATAAAGATGCTTTTCTTGTCCCGTTTGTTTGGTATTATTTCACTAAGAACTGCTTCTGGAGTCGTTGTTTTCAGTTCGTGTCTTATCACTGTGACGTCCTTCCGAACGTAGGGGACGGCTCTGCTAGTACCCTCGATCCTGTCATAGCCCTTTATTTTTGCGTTGCAACCTACTTCTTGCAGGCTGTGATTGTGTCAGTTGTATCGCGCCTCCCTGTGACGCATTTGCAGAGCTGTCTGTGCTTGTGCAAACTGTCTCGTGCTTTTGACAGGTGACCACACCAGTCCCACCCTAGCGCGGTGAGGCAAAGCTACGCTATCCTTTGGCGCGCTTTGCCCCAGTCGGCCTTGCACCATAAAAATCCAAACATCATCATCAAAGCTACGGTAAACCTTCGATGGCGACGCGCTCGATGTCGTATTCACTCGGCGAGGTTTTCCTGCGGGCGTTTACCGGCCCAACCACCAGCTTAAACAGCATCGCTGTTAATAACTTTGCTGCACCCAGAGTGCATACTATCATGTTATGCGGGACCTCACTGGCCGTAATCCTCCCTCATCTTGAGCAGATGCCTTAGAACAAAAGGCAATTTTTTTTCCGAGCATTTTTATCTTTTCCTTCCCAAAAGACCTCGGAGTAATGGTGTCTTTCTCTTTCCTCTTTAGACGGGACCGGCCTTTGCCGAAAAGACGGTTTTAGTGCCGTGGATAGGTGAAGCAGGTGATGGGTGCCGACCTTTTCTATTAATAGCGGCGCCCCGCCCAACTCACACAAGTTAGTGCCCGAAAACGTTTTCTTAAGTAAAGCGTGGGACATCAGCCGAGAGGGACGGGTATCCGCACGCGTCTTAGCACTCTGGAATCCGGTCCGGCGACGGCAAGGAGCACGCATAAAAGCTACAGGACCGGTTCGGGAGAGGGGAAAAACGCGCGCGGGAACGCATCGCCCTCCGCACATGTGTCACCCGCTTCAAGGCCCATTTATTCCTGATCGTCACGATGTAGACGTGGGCGCTACAAAAAACCTATCGTTATCTGCGCAAAATAACGCGTTTTTTTGCACCTTTTCTGTAGCGCAGTATACACTGGCCGAGGTTGAGCAGTTTCGCGTGGTTCCTGGAGAGCCGTGCTGCGCATGCGCGAGGAACAATGACGTCACACGGCGCACAAAACGTTGCAGGCTGCCCCGCGTCTCTCACACACCCCACGCGCCCAGCGTCTTCGCCGACCTCAGTTTTTTCTCGTGGTGGCCCGGTCCACTTGATGATCATGCGAGGGGTGGCCGGGTGTGGAACCGATGGCTCGTGCGTCGCAGCAACACCGGCGTGCGCCTTCGGAACCAGCTTAGCTACATGGCGATTGGTGACGCTGCGCCGGAGCCGCTTGATAAATATACATGTGTCACATAATGCGTATACCGTGTGTGTGTCATTGAAGCAGCAGTAAGTATAATAATCAGCTAATCCTAGACAACCAGGAAAGCTAGTAATAACCAGCTGAACCTTAGCTCACGCTACGAATATCCTGGAATAGCCGAGCTAAGCCACTGCTAATTTTTTATGCTTGAGCTCCCGGTACTCATGCGCGTAAACACACAATTGCTGCATGGCTGGCTACTCCATTTATAAATTTGATGAAACGGCCACTGGCATTTCAAAAACCACGTACTCTGAATTCCTGGCGCAGTATATAAGGAAGGGGTCTACAGCACTCGCCCGGCTATATAAATGTGTACTTTGTGTTTTTTAAGGTGACATGAAACAACTCGAATGACGACTATTTAATATTCTGTGCTCATCGAGAAAAGAAAACAAAATGTCAGAGATGCTCCGTCTATGGTAACCACACTGTCATCTCAACGCTCATTGTTGTCGCTTTAAAACACCTGAATTACTATTTTACCGTGCACGCGCACAACTCAATAGTCGCACTCTATAAACATAATCTGGCACTACTCGTAGCGTCAATTCGCTGACACGGCGGTAACGCTTCACCTAATCAATTCAAATATATCGGCAGACGTAAGTTAAGGCGCAGGCCCAAGTGATGCTACGCTGACGGCATCGTAATACTTATCCGCACAGCTGACACGTGTGCCAATCTTGATCCGCTTGTGCAGCTTTCATGTTCGGCGCTTCGTTCCGCCTTCTGTCCGGCGAGCCGTCCATTAACCTGCCCACAGTGGTCCAGCTGCCGCTGTACGACGAAGAGGCCGGCCAGCGGTTCCCTTTACGGCTGACCGCCATGTGCCTGTCCCTGGTCGCGCTCGTGGTCGGGTCGTATGTGGCCGCGAGCGTCTTCGAGAATGGCTGGCTGGCCCCTGATCGGGACTTCCTACGGTGCTTCAAGGAGAAGTCCGCCGCCGATGCCAGGCGCGACGGACAGCAGCTTCCGACCCGCAGCGAGATGAGCCCCGCCAGGGATGATGAGCCTTCACTCCTCAGTGGCGCGGACACGGTCAGGAATAAGGGTAACGTTGACTCTGAAATCAACGCATCGGACGGCGGCGGCGTAGGCCTCAGCCGGAGGAAGTCGGACGTGGCGTCTGAGTCGACGCTTAAGGAGGAGGCCAAGTCCAAGACGAAGACTGAAGCGCTGCCCACCACAAACTCGAGGTCGCATTTCTCCCACCGGAAAGGGTCGAGCCACCGAAAGACGACGGGAAGCGTCAGCCGCAAGGCCGGCGGCCGCAGTGGCCGGTCGAGAATCCCCCCTTAACCCGGAGTGCATTTGGGCTCCAGAAGGAACTTGAAGGGCAAGCTTTCTGAGCCCCCTGGCCCTCGTGCCACCAAAGAATAGTTAGCTTATTTTATGCGTGTGAACTATATTCCCGTAACTATTGCTTAGAGAGAGTTAGAGAGAGAGAAATATTGATTTTTTGGAGAAGTTAGCGCCAACCGAACAAGGTGCTAGCTACTCCAAACATTATAGTTATAAAAAGGTGTAGTGACTGCCTTAACAAACCAAAAGTTAACACAAATGACGTTATAACTGCTGCAATTTCTTTATACGTCGAAGAACCCAGGTGCTGCAGCTTCGACCTGTCGCACCCTCGACTGTTGCGACAGCTGGCTGCACTACTTATTTGAGCACATTAGAGTGATTCACCCTCGCAGAAAGGCTCATTTCTAGATTTTCGGGCAGGTGTGCCGGTGATCATCGCCTGCGCAGAGCTTACAACTTGAACCTATTCCCCAGGTTTTCTGCAATACGCAACGCACATAGTTCCCGAGGCTCCGTTTTTGGTTATTTCTCCAGAACAATTGTGTGAATTAGTTCGCCTATAATACTGCATCGTGTAATGACAGCCGTTTCCCCGCTCCCACGCGGCCACAGAGTGTAACCAGAACATGTGATAAAGATTCTCATTGGCTGCATGTAGCTCTAAACCCCTTCGTAAATTCGCGTTGGTTCGACGGCCTTGAGACGTACTCAGGTGGATTGGCAAGACGCCAGCAGCAGTCGTCAGAAGACGCCTATGGTCGATTAAACATCGTGAGACGTAATGTTACATTTGTAGGTACCGCGTCGTCATTAAAAACATTAGGGGTGTGAGACCGGCACACAACGTTGAACCGCATACTCAAAGCCAACGGTGTCATCCTGTGAGGCGAGTCTGGCGCACCTCAGCGTGGAGTCACATAGAATAAAATACAATAGAATAGAAGTTGTTTAATTCATGTTCTTGATAGTACATGACGGGGTGAGAGAAAAATCTACTATGGACTGCGCTAAAGGTTTGCTGAAGTCAATTTAAATTTACCGCGTTCCACTGCTTCAGGCTGGCCGGGTGCCTCGACGCGTGTGAATCGAGGCGCCCTTATTCAATGTTTATTGAACCGCGTTGCCCTAGTCCACATGCGTTCCAAGCAGAACGTGGAACCTCTCTGGTGGAACCTTTCGTAACTGTGGCCGCTTGAATTCTTGGAATGCCGCCAGAAGCTATAGTGTTGCGGGCGACAGCAGTCGACAGTGTGGTTTTTTTTCTGCAGTAGGTGTGGTATTTCATTTCGCAAAAATCATCTATGAATGTTTAAAATACAGGAACACTGTAAATATCCCTTGTGTATTTGTTTTCTGTCTTATATTTGCGTAATTTTTTGTTCTTGTTCGACAATGTTGACAAGTATGAGCATATAAACCGGACTTAGACGTTGGGATCTGGCTGTGAGTATATAAGACTATTGTGCAGCTTTCGTTTCGCTTTTGCCGGGTGGCTGAATCGAGTCATACAGACAGACAGAAAGACATACAGACAGACCAAAATTTCTGAGTTTGAGTAGCCGAAGAAAGACTATCGTCTTTAAAATAGGTCGTTTTGCCGTACGAGCGGCGCCGGAGCAGAGCGTTCACGGGTGAATTCGCACCATGTAGAACAGGATTTCTGTATAAATGGACACTTTGTGGCTAGTGACACTTTTGTTTCGCTGATTAAAATATTTATCGCATTATCAACACAAGTGTACGTTTTGACATATTTGGGTGCAATTATCTGCAGTACGTGACGGTTCACAAACTGCTCCTACGGAATATCTTGGCACTAAACACATTAAAAGGAACGTTCACCAACAAGTTGTTCGTTTTGTGTCTTCACGTTTATTACGAACGTGCAAGCAATCCTTTGTTAGTTTTAGATTAATGTAGTTCTTTATATCTACGTTTCTTGCTTCCGTGTTTGTTAAGCATACATGTCATATTTGCTCTACATTTCCACATTTAGGTGTTCTTTCTTTCTTTGTAGCCAAGGCCGAAAATTACACGCAGTTACAGCAGCTCTATCAAAATTCTCGAAACGTACGATAATTTTTTTTGAATAAATATTTTATTTTCGTGTTTGGGGATAGTACGCACGGGTCAAGAACTTGGCCGGAACGTGTAACATGCATAGCTTTCAGTTAATATATACTAAGGGATAATAAATAAAACGATATCATTATTAGGTAAAGAATTATTACTGATATATTTATATTATAAATACGTAACTATAGTTATGTATTATGCATATTTTTAATCCAATGAACAATCATATATAGGAAGGTACAGGTACAGTCCGAGCCCCTCTGCAAGCAACATTTCTGGCTACGCTCCTGCGACACGCGCCCACTCCAGGGGATTGGCCGATGTCAGGCTGCTGCCGTGAGGATCTCCACATTAGGTGAACTACCAGGGACTGCGATGTCAACATTGTCCATACCAACACACAATTCTCTTTAACAACGTATCGGTACGAGCTAGTTGGTACTCCATTAGAACTCCTTAAGCGCAGTACAGAAAGCACAGACAAGAACCAGCGCTAACTTGCAACTGAATTTTAATAACAACAACGGTATGCATATAAAGGGAAAAGAAGAACACGCTAAATTGACTACGGAGTTTTTCACGTCACTGCACAGCCCCACGCGCACCTGTCATGCACACATGTATGGTAAATGCTTATCCAAAAAGGCCAGCTCTTTCGGGCTCAAAGATATGGACGTCGTACTGACACAGTCACCTAACTGCTGCATTTCCGCGGCCTCAACAATATCTCGCGTGCGCTGATCAGCGTCTGGAAATTTGACGGGGCACGCATCATACATAGGCTCGCACTTGCCGCACGCGAGAGATTGTTGAGGCCGCGGAAATGCAGCAGTTAGGTGACTGTGTCAGTACGACGTCCATATCTCTGAGCCTGAAAAAGCTGGCCTTCTCGGATGAACATTTGTCACACATGCGTGCATGACGGGTGCGGGGGAGGGGGGCGGGGCGGTTGCAGCGACGTGATAAACTCCGTAGTCAATTGAGCGTGTTCTTTTATATATTATATATTAAAACGACAACAGTTTTTTCATTCGTCACCTAATCAAGGCATGTGTATCCCCTGTGAAATTCCGGACACCACTGAACACATTATTTGGACGTGCCGCAGATTTCAAACTGAAAGACAGACTCTCCTAGACACCCTTTCCGCTAACTTACGACCAAATTCCTTAAATGATCTCCTGCGTCCCTCTTACCCACCTAACTTAGCGAAGGCGGTGTGGGACACTCTCCTGCATTTCATATCCCAACCCAATATTTTTCCCTTGCTATTTCCCACCCATACCCGTAGTGAACCTTAACTTGTCGCTACCCCTAAGGGGGTCTGATGCACTAGCAAGAGACCACCGGGTGTTTTTTCTACATTTCAATAAATGTTAAAAAATGTCCCGTGGTTATTCCAATTCAGTTGTAAGTTAGCGCTGGTCCTTGTCTCCCTCGTCCTGCATTTCCTTTACTGCGCTTAACGGAGCCACAATAATCGCACACCCACCCAGTTGGATGAAGCGGCGGTCATAAGAGGCGCATGGCGGTTTCATAACAGTCATCTTGAATACCACGGAAACATGCCCACCCGCTCATATGCTTTCAGAATTCAACTATGCCGACATTAGAGGAAGCCCGGCAGGTTTGCTGCGGTCGGGCAAGTCAAGCTTGGCTCCGTATTTCACTCCCCGCATTCGTACGGCAGGGAGTGTATAGAGTGTACGGACTGCCTGTATAGACTGCGTAGACTGTTGCTGCTCATTGTCGACGCTTGTGGGCACCCTGCTGCCTGAACAGCGCTGAAATGAGTTTGTGACGCGTGCATCTCCCCGTAGCCTCATGAGTGACAGGAAAGATACTGCTCAGTAAGCGCACATTGCCAAAACCAACGCGTTGTCACGCGCAATACTGGCGTCCGCATTGCAGCGGTAGTAGCTGTTCAGGTATCATGACGAGTCAAATGTGTTCTGCGCTAGTTTAAATTTCAATTTCGGAGCGGAAGCTACAAATAACGCAGCCGCTACAGGCGCCGTGGTGCAGGCCTGGGGATTGATTTAGCTCACCTTGGTAACCTTGCTCAAATATCAAACACACGGACACGGAATAACACACGGGCAGTGTTTGTGAAGTTGAAGCCAGTGAGACTCGCATGGCGATTCGTCCCACACCTTGAAGTCCCGATCGCAGCTGGTACATCCGACTACGGCGCACATTTTCTTCCATGACATACTCATTTTCTAACTGCACACCTCGCTGAGCACCGTGGAAGACTACGGCGGAAACGGAAACCGCCCGGTGCTAAAGGCAAGTCATGACGAGTGCGGCGCTAATGTCGCCTGTTGAAGGTCAGGCCAACTGCTCGCTGTAAACGGTCCAATATTCGCTGTTCTATGCTACTTGCTAGTTGTTCTTTTGTCGATGGTATGCAATACGAAATAACCATAGTTATCGTCAGGAATTTAAACCACTCTACCTGGCGATAATGACGAACGTCAGTACGATCGCGGTAGCTCGTTTAAAAGCAAGCCGATAAATCGGTTTGTTTTAGCGGATATTATTTGTTTAGTCTCTGCAAAAACTTCAAGCGTTGTTTTATTCAGTATGCTATCATTTAAACGCACCAAAACGTATTTGGGTTGAGTACAATCAAGTTTTTTCTGGCGTGTATTTGGAAACACCTGGCGGGCGGCACGGGCCGCCTGCTTCTGTACTATCCTGACGCGGCGGGCACGAGGGGGCGCGGCATGTCGTCAAAATCGGCTTCGCCAATATTCGGCTTCCAGAAGCTTTACGATATAAGGGTAGCGCAGAGGGAGTTAACTTCAAGGCTGTGGAGACGAATGAACTCAGAGAGGGGAATATTGTCTGGGAAAGCTTCCACCTGTAACAGACAGACAGACAGCATAACAATATTTGGCCTCTTTTGAGCACGAGTCCGGTGCAGTCGACCAAGCGAGCCAGGTTGTCTTGGACGGGGGGGGGGGGTTTGGGTCACGCAGGGCGGCCGGCCTCCCATCACTCCTCGCTGGTGATGGTAAGGAGAATGGGCTGGGACCGGTGCCTGGATAGTGGCATGCTATCAGATGCCCATACGATGTTGGATAGCGACAAAAAGATTTTGAGCCTGCCCTAAGAGCAGGGCTGCAAGTAAAGGAAGTGTATAAATATAGACATGTTAGTTTCCATGATAAAATGACCCTTCATTACCCCGTTACAGAGGGGTAATCAAACAATCAATAAATTTCTCCCGTCCGCGAAGGAGCCCTATCTGAGAGTTCCAGACTAGCGATTTCTTGTGGTGATGGGGATGGTGGTGGTATCGGTGATGGTGATGATGGTGGCGACGACTACGACGACAAGGATTATAATGATGATGCCCTCAACGTTTCTGGCTTGTTCCGACAGGGGGGCTTCGCCAGGGATAAATAGTTGATTAAAACCTTCGTGCCGCGAAAACAAACACACGAACACAGAAAGGCGTGACGGGCACAAGTGCTAAACTCAGATGATATTGTCACAGCGCAACAATTGATGGAGGCCAGTAGGAGAGAGGAAAAGAGGGTGTATTTCGGGAAACTTGTGCCTGATGCCTGGTAGCAGTCGCACCAAGAACACGCGCTCACGAAGGGGGCACCTTCTCGTCTTCTTCGCGGCTTAGGCGGTGATGATCATGCTTGTGATTTCCATGATGAGGATGAGGATGATGGAGACACGCCCGAACGGCGCACACCGGCTCCGGACGATTGGCGTCTGCGCTCTGTCGCTGGTTATTACAATATAAATAGCTGACTGTACTCCTACTGGACCTTGAAAGAACAATTCATTTCCTTGGAGAAAAAGGGCGTGAACTGAAACTACACTATGATATATTCAATACCAGAGTTATTCAGCAAATATGGTTTCCTTAGCAAATAAGTGACCTGCAACAACAAGATAGGCTTAAAGGAGCCATGAAGAGAAAATACAAGTTTGGTTCATTCAAAAGATTGTCTCGTTAGAATCATACTGACACCACTTTTAACGTAAACTTCGCTCAAATAAGCTACATAATTAGGAAAAACGGGAATGGTCATGCGACCCGCCAGCTCATTTCCCGCAACAGAACCTGTGATGTCACATGGGCTAAGCTCTGCGATTGGCGGAGGCTGGCAGAAGCAGACGCAAATTAGGTAGAGCTTACAAACTAGACGAACGAGCGATTTGCGCTTAAATTTAGGGCACATTCTTTACAAAGCAATAAGAATGATGGGACAAACAGTGTTAGTTACGAAAGCACATGTAAACATAGAAGTACTGATGCGTTCTGCTGTTCGTACTGCGCACAGAATGCTTTGGTTTCGCTGCACAGCACTACGGGGCTTGGGGCTGTCTCAGACGACACTGGCCGATTGACGCAAGCAACGGTGTCTTACGTGACCCCATTTGTCGAGCGAGCACTGTTTCAGGGAACGAATATTTTCTCCCAGAACAAAAACAAGCCAGGTTTAAATGCGGGCAAAAACAAACCAAACGCTTGCCACGGTATGGTGGCGCCATCTAGGTTACGGAACGTAAAGAAACGCGGGAACAAACCAACACCGCTGTACAGGGTGGAGACAACCTTTGAACGGTCCCGTGCCGCCGCAATTGGGCCAACGGGCTCAACGCGTTATTCTTTTCGTTTCCCACGAGACCTAGCAACGCGAAACAGACAATATGATTCAAACTTCTTCAGTAAACCGCGTTGCGGCGATAATTTTAGCGCGGTTTTGACACCATGACTTGCTTCGGCGGCGAGCGAGCAACCGAACATGGCGGCGCCAGCTTTACGTGTCTCTACCCTGTACGGCGGATGCGTGAATGAAGGTACTCTAGGCTGCAGAGCGGTCGGTTCCCGTGATGTCACTTGGGACCACGAAAACGCACGATTGAGCGGGAAAATCAAAATTTTAACCTAAATTGTTTAATTTTTCAGTGAATAAAGCACCGTTTGTATCCGGACAAGCGCTGGGGGCACTATAAAACACGAAATCTTTCGAATAAAACCAACTTGCATTTTCTCTTCATGGCTCCTTTAAATGCAGTTACAGATCCTTTGTGGGAAACCTAAATTTGTTCCTCAAGTGAGATGCAAGTTACTTTCTTTTTCTTCAATGCAACAGATGTACTTAAAAGGCACGTGTAATCGGTTGGCCCTCCCACTGTCTGTTGCACTAACTTTATTATCCGGTGCTAGGTTTTCATTACGGGGATGTTTGCCGAGCGGCACACTTGTTCATTTCAGAATCGGATTATTCACGTACTAGCTACTACGTAACCCTCTCCTCCTCAAACCTGCGCGCGTTTCTGCTCACTGCATTGTCTGCACCATCTTTTAATTACTTTCCACTTTTTGTACTGCGAAGCTGTATACCGCTATCCCCCAAGCAAATTTTCGTGTAGATGTCAGCAGAAAACTGTCATGATTAAAAATTGCCCCCATCTCCCCGCGAGGGAACCCTGGTGTGATGCGGCGCATGCATACGCGAAATGAGAGAGTACAAGTGTTTTAGCGACCACCACCCACCTCTTTATTACATTTAAGAATGATGACTTTATGGTCAGTAAAGTGCACAGTGAGCGGTTGCCGCAGCAGTGGTCGAACCTTGGTTTCATCGTCGATGTTCGAGAAGAACGAGAGCGAGCGCTGACTGAACCGCCGCGGAGTGATACCCGCTTTATATCCACAGCGCTTGAATGAGAGGAGACCGCGGGAGAGGGTCGCGCATGCGCGCACATGCGCACCGGAGCAGCTGTTAACGCAGCGTTAACGCAGCGAATCGCGCGCCAACCAAGCGCGCCAGCTGTCGTTATGCTAATGCGCCGGAGTGAGAGTGTTGCGCACAGCTGTGGGAGAGACGAACGGAGGAGAGTCGCGCATGCGCAGGTGGCGTGCGGATGGACGCCGACGACGCAAAGGGACATGCCTCAGAGCAAGAGATGCGCCGCATCTAAAAGGCAGAACAAATACTAACCAAGGGCCGCGGCGGCCGCTTTTCTGAAGGAGGCGAAAAGCAAAATCGCCCGTGTACGAGATTTCGGCGCATGTTAAAGATTCCCCGGTGGTCAAAATTATTCGGAGCCCTCCACTACGGCGCGCCTCATCGTCGGCGTTGGATCGGTGCGTTAAACCCTACAATTAATCAATCAATCAATCAATCACACACCTACCCAGGGGGACTGGCCATACCGGTAAAGGTTACGGTTGCGCAAGCTACTCCGAGTGCAAAAGTATACAGCATAGAAACCCGGAAGTCACGTCTCCACGCTCTCATGTATAACTAGAGAGACCGGTATAGCGCCTGCTTCGTTTTATTTCTGGCTACCGTCTGTAGAACACGGTAAATAAAGACGAGAAGAACAGCCAGAAGAACATACCATTCAAGCAAATTTTCGTGGAGATGTCAGCAAAAAACGATCATCTTTAAGAAGGCTTCGACACACTCACTGACAACTGGCACATACTTGCCCAGGGGGAGTGGCCCTACCGGTAATGATTACAGCTGCGCAAGCTATTCTGAGTAAAAAAGTATCAAGAGCATGCAATCACGTACTGACGTCACCACGCTTTTATTTATAAAAATGGGGACCGTTATAGCACCTGCTTCAGTTCATTCCAGTCTACCTTTGGTAGACCATGGAAACTAAATATGCCAGAAGAACAGACAGAAGAAGAAGAAGAACATAATGCAGTCGTGAATGTCGTCGTGCAGAAATAAAAAAAGGTGGTTAAGTACATTTCAATTGTCTTCGGTTTAACTATTTCTAGAGCCACGTGTCAGAATTCAAGTGACATCGCATGGGTAACAGTGGGTGTCGTTTAGCGCTTCGCAGTCCAACCAACTTGACAGCGTGGATTGGAGCTACATTTTTTCTATTTTTCTTGTAGTTTATATTTATTTATCTCTATGCTTCCCCTCTCTTTCCTTAGGCGGTGCTACGGTTCAGCGCGCGCTACCCTGTGCGTGCGTGCTGCAGTTTTCTGTAGTGCGGTGAAGCTCCCTCTGCTTGGTGTGGGAGCCCGCATTCCTCGAGCATGTTACCAGAAGTGCCCGCCGCGCGGGGCCCGCTAGCGGTTACTCATGCCGCGGCAGCTTCTGAAGAGAAAACAAACTGTTCTAGTAGAGACATGCAGGCTTGCATGTGTGAGCGGATGCAGACCGCCAAGATGTCCTTTTCCCCCTCTCACACTCAACAGGTTCCGGGTTCCACGTGACTCAGAAAGAGTGTTCTTCTGTGTCTGTAATCTGTTCGGGCCGTGTGAGAAAGCACTTGGGAAGCAGGTGAAGCACTACATCTTCTGTGTATAAAACCATGCTTTTGGCAATTCGAAGCAGTTTTCTTTGGGGCTTCAATAAGAGCGCCAATCTGTCCGTCGGCTGATCCTGTATCGTGGCTGTTCATCTTTCGCCATGCAAGAAACCAGTTAGGTTTTGGTTTAGTCTCTTTGTCGCCAACACCAAAGCAGCACTTTGCTCGCCGCTCGTGCACCACGACACCAGTACATGACGGAGGTGACAGAGCTCGTTATGGGGGCACCTTCGCCGTTGCAACAACTTCTACTTTTAATGGATTTATATAGAGATATTTTAAATACCGCGTATAGATTTTTTCAGTCAGCAAGCGAACTTTCCTAACTAATCTCGCCGAGTGGGTATGAAGCATTTTTCTGGCAGTCCCACCACCACCACAACCACGGCGCCCTCGTGCCCACCCATACCAAGCATCGAGATATTGGGGGTTTAATTATAGCGAACTGTCATTTCACGACCTCGTTCTTTTTTCTGGAAATAAATTACTGTTTTGAAGTCCTAACAAATTGCCATAAGGATTCACCACTGGCCAATCACCCCTTGCGGGTACGTTTCAAAAACTTGGGCATCATCATCATCAGCAGCAGCAGCTTTTCGGATGCGCTGTGAATCGAATATCAGCTGCCTTTGTCCCACGCCCTCTTCATCAGGTAGTGCGTCCGCCACAGCCGATATGCCATCTGATAGCGAAGATTACTTCTTTCGTTCGAGCGCCTCCCGGAACAGAATACTCATGCTGGCCGCAATGACAGCGCGACGGGGATGGGCTCCGCCCGCAGACTGGCCCGTGGCAGACTGGCTGGTTTTTTTGCGACCCAGTGCGCCGCCCAGAAACCGTACCGGCGCCATCTTTAGAACCCACACTTGCCAGGGGAACCTGACAATCTTTCTCTCGATTAACCGGAACCCCACAGGTAACGAGCTCCGTAGACGCGTGGCGACGGCCTTGGCAGCATACCTGACCTGCCTTACGACAAGCAGCCAAGAGGTGCACATCATGAAGCGCAGTCTCGACATACTGCTTTCCTGCAACGCCTGCCTGGGTGAGCTCTGCTTGATCACCGCGGCCAAGAGCGAAGACCTGACCGAGTACGTGCTCTGCAATCCTCTCGTGCCCCCTGAACTGTGCAGCGTCGTGTTCACGTCCCCGCTCGAAGCCATGCTTTGCCGAGCCACTGCGGCGGGTCTGCCGTGCTGCTACGGAAATATGGGCGGCGCAGCAGACTTCCCCTGCGTCAAGCTGGGTCTGTGTCGCTGCGCCATGCGCCCGCTCTACGTTGCCATCTACTTCAGCAACGAGCAGATGATGAGCACCCTGCTTCGCTACGGCGCCGATGTGGCGCCCGAGGACACCTGCGGCTGCGTTGCGCCCATCCGCGTGCACCCGCTGCTGAGGGTGTACAAGATGCTCTCAGTCGCGTACTGGCCTTCGACTGGTGTACCCGACAGGCACGTCAACAGCTCGGCGTCGATGGACATTGTTCACTGCCACCAGCTGGCAGCACTCGTGATGCCTTGTCGCGACGCGCAGTTGCGGGAGACCTGCTACGCTTTCGCCAAGGCCTTCACGCCCCCTGACGAGTACAAGAACCTACTGCGCGAGAAAGGGAGCCTGCGGCACTTATGCAGACTCGCAATCCGAGCCGCTCTGGCCAAGCGCTTAGCCATGCCCAAGGGAGTGGAAAAGCTGCCTCTGCCGAAGCTCCTGCAACGCTACATTTTGTACCAGTACGGTCCTGGATGTGTGTGATAGGACAACCCTGCATAGGTCGTACTGTATCCCTTTGGGTCTTTTAATGCTAATAAACTGGTTGTTGGTTGAAGCAACGGCGGTAGCGTGCGCACAATATGTAAGCAAACACAGCCAACAACGTCAAATCTTACCTTTTCTATCGGAACTCAAAGTTCTTCGCGAAATTTGGAGCACCAAATTCCGCAGGGATCGTACCCACCGTTTTTTTACCCTATTGCTTCCCGTTTTGGGCACCCACACGCTTGTTTAGACGCCTTGCAGTATATTCCCCAAGTTGTGGAGGTATTTACTAGAATGCCCTAAAGAATTTCTACTTCTGTTTCGAACATTTGGAAGATAGCGCACTTACACACGGACACTAAGAAAAGAGGCGACAAGCCACAGCACTCTTTTCTCTTTTCTTACTCCGTGTGTAAGTGCACTACCTTCAAGAGGTTCTAAATCCAATACCAACTAGCCCAGTTGTCACTTTTTCTACTTGTGTATCAGACAGCCAAAATGATGCTTGAAAAAAATGTACTTCCAGAAAAGCATGCGTGTGAGGCAGTGAAACTGACTTCAAAAATGATTGTTTTTTTTTTAACGGTGGCGTAAACTCTTCTAGGACTATTTACACTCAGGTGTTTCTGTCATTTATTATGTCTATTGTAGGCTTTTTTCAAGGAGAAGTAGGTCCTATCGCAGCTTGCATTGTCTCACACCTTCACCAGCTCGCTTGAAATTCTGGGCACAGTATAAAATGGCAATGGATGCCTGACCATATAGGTATTGTGGGAAATCAAAAAGCCGATGAATCGGCTCGTAGGGGCCTTAACCACATGAAATTCCGTAAAGTGTCCCCTACAAAAATAGAGGCTTGTTGTTGTTTTTTTCGTTTATTTAATAGCCTCAAGGCTTAGACACTAGGCGGGTCCGATCTATATCCAGGAAACTAGGTTGGCCTTCCGGATATAGTCCAGCAAGGAACGGTAGGCAGGACCATGAAGCCACCGATGGTAATGCGTGTCTTGCCGCAAATTTAGGCCTGCTGCCATCAAACATTTCCTTCGAATGTCCTCAGTTCAAGGGCATGTCCATATTAGGTGGTGAAGGTCTGCCGGAACCGTTTCCTCAGAGCAGGTTGGACATTTCACATGCCCTCGGTAATCACCTTTACATCCACTCGTGCGGGCAGGAGTAAGAGCCACGCCCAGTCGGATCCTTCGTAATACAACCTCCTCCATCCTGGTAAGATTGAGGGGGAGGAGAACCGAACACGTAGGTATGAGAGCACGCGTTCGGCGTCGAAGATCCTCCTTTGCAGCCATTCTTGTGGCCCATGGGTCACTTTGGAGCTGGGCGGGGGATGATGGGGCCGGGCAGTTGTGGACAGGAAGTCAGCCCGTTCATTTCCTGCAATACTGGTGTGACCAGAAACCCATGACACAACCACTTTAGATGGCATTTTGCTGTGGAGCTGGTGGATGCGTTGAGAGATGATGGGGGTCTGCGCAACCTGTTTCAAATAGTGGATCACTTGCGTAGAGTCGGTACGAATATTGATGGTTGTCAAGTCTTCATTTGAAGCGGCTGCGCACAGTAGGGCGTCATGTATAGCCTGAAATTCCAGCAGGGTTGGAGTGAATGTGGCAGAGGCGTAGGGAATACGGCCTTCGATGCTGGGATGAGTGGTGCTGGTCCACGCTGTGACTCCATACGTTCCTGTGCATGAAGCGTAGGTGTAGAGGAGGCATTGATCGTCTGGTTCCGGGTTATTTGGGAGGGGAGAGAGCTGTACTTTACCCTCCTTGGTCCGCCTTCTCTGTAGATGGCTTGTTTTGTTGGAGGTTATAATCTTTTCAACCCCAGGGTGGAAGCTCATCCTGACTTTCCCGGGGAGCCAAGGTCCCCGGGTTGAAGTGGGCGTACAGCGCATGGCCGTTCTGCAGACATGCATACTGCGACAGTCGCACAGGTCGGCGTTGATTTATGAGCTCGTCATTTGTGTTGAGCTGAGCTTGTTTCTGAAGGACCGGTATCGGGGTGATGCGAAGGAGACCGGTGATGGCTCTCATGGCTTCCAGTTTAGCACGTTGGAATACGGTTAGACGCTGAAACTGGGCTTTATAAACCAATCGTGGTTGGAGCACAGCACACGCCAACCGCCGAGCGACCTTAGTTCTTGCACCACCCGCTTTTGGCGCAATGCGGCGGATTAAACGAAAGGTATTTGCCGCCGTTTGCCTCACTGCTTTCAGCCATGCTCTAGCGGTACCAGCTTGGTGGTTATGCAGGCCCAGAATACGGAGCTCTGTTGCTTCAGCAAGCTGATGAGCGCCTATGCGTATGGATGGAAGGTGGACGGCGAGCTTCTTGCGGCCAGCTTTGTGACTGACTGTCATGAACTTCGTCTTCTCGGAAGATACAGTAAGACCAACCTTCGCTGCAAATGCCTGGATTACTTCAAGAGCCTTCTGCAGCGCCGTATACTGCATCTGTACGTTTTTGTGCATCGACCATACTGTGACGTCATCCGTGTACATGAGGAAGCGTGTGTGCTGCACAGTGTCGAGCTGCCACGTTAAGTGAATAAATACGACGTTAAAAGTATTGGTGACAGCACAGCTCCTTGGGGAACACCACGCACCGAGTGAAACAGTCCTACTGGCTTCCCTTCCACACAGACAGCAAATGTGCGGTTTTTTAAAAAGGTGGCGACATAATCGACCACACGACGTGGCAAGCCCAACTCAAGCATAGGACGTATGATAGCGTCGTGGGATAGATTATCATATGCGTTTGAAGTATTGGTTGCCAGTATGGTACGAGTGGCGTGGCTGTAGGAGGAAACATTCAAGATGCTTTTGGACAACATCGCCAAACCATCTTCCGTGCCAAGACCAGGACGAAACCCGATTTGTGTTGCGTGATATTTGCGATGCTTCTCCAGCCACCAAGAACGACGTGTCGCCAGCATTCGTTCTGCTAGTTTGCAGATGGTGAGTGTCAAAGAGATTGGGCGGAGAGTTTCTGATCAGTTAGGAGGTTTTCCAGGCTTATCTAATGGGATAACTATTGAGTGCTTCCATTCGGGCGGGATTGTTGAGGTTGTCCAAGTTTCAATATTATATCCAGAATAGTATTGAGGATATCGCCCTCCAGGTTTTGGTAAACCTCGTACTGTATACCATCCGGGCCTGGGGTGGTACGCTTTTTGGAACATTCAATAGTGGCGAGTAGTTCCAGAAGTGTAAACGGAGTCTCCAGGCCGTCCGTGTCTGCTGCAGGAGGAGGGAGATCTTGGGGAAGCGTGTGCGGCACATCGTGAGTAGGGAAGAATTGTCGAGCTGCCCGTTTGGCAAATTCTTCTGGAGTCTCCTGAGCCGCAAGGCGAGAGCTTGCCACCGGATCGGGTGGTCGACGACCGTTTTCCATTGCTCGGAATGTGCTCCAAAATGTGCGATTTGATGTTCGGTCATTCATGCCGTCGCACCACCGTGGCCACCTTTCACGGGAAAGAACCTTTTGGTATTGTCGGGCTTTGCCTGTAAGGCGGTTAACCCTGATCCTGTCCGGGAGGGAGTCCAAATCTCTTGAGCAACGATATCTGCTCTTTCCCGTGCCACCCATAAATTAAGGAGGTGCATGTCAGGGTTCGGTTTGGCCTCCTCTACCCACGTTTCGATTGTAGCCTCTTTTAGCTTTTGAGTCATTGTACTGCGTAATGTAGATGCCGATAGCGGCACGTCCGCAGTAAGGGAACATAATTTGTCCCAGTTGGTAATACAGGCCTTCCGCTTGACTTTGGAGGTAGTGCGCGGGCGTAGATGAATAAGTATGGGGAGGTGATCACTGCCCCAGGCGTCTGGCTGTACCTGCCAGTAGGGCGTCCGATTTCCCATCCACCACGTTAGATCGGGAGAATTTGTAGTAGTCGTGCGGGTAGGCGTGAAAGGAGCCTCGAGAAGCTGACACGCTGCGTCGAAAAAGGTTTCGTAAATTTTTGTGCCACGGCAGGAGGTCATTGCGTATCCCCATTCCATGTGTGGTGCATTAAAGTCACCACCGACCAGGATTGGGACGCCCGGGTACGCTGTTCGTAAACGAGCAAACCAGCCAAGTCGTATAATTCGGGCCGATGGCGCCGGGCGTAAATAGATCGAGACGAGTAAAACCGTACCGCGCGGAAGACGCACGTGAACAGCAACTACTTCCTGGTTGGTTTACACCAAGCAGTAAGGTCTATCTGTGTATGTGGGTATTGAGCGGATGCCGGGATGGGCATCCGTGGCATTCTTGCGCCCATCGGGTATGGTAGGGAAATGATACCCCAAAAAGCCAGGTAGTGGGTGCAGTGCATTATGTTCCTGCAAGAGCAGTGCCCATATCCGTAGCTTACCGTAGTGCACTCGGAAGTTCAGTTCTCCGATTTTGTCCAGAGCCCTCCACTACGGTTCGCCTGATAGCCCATGTGCAGCTTCGCCGCGTTGAACCCCACAATAAATCAATTAACATTGAGACAACGTTTTGTTTTAATTCCGTTGTCATAATAAAATAACGGTAATAATAAGGAACATAAAAACAGCTGACGATTAATATACTTTATAAAGCGAAATTTGTGCGCAGTGCGAACTGCAGTCTTCTCGGTCAAGGCGCATAGATGCTTTGTCTCGGGAAGTTATCGCGTGATGAGCGAACGCACGGGGGCGCCCGCTACTCTTCCGTTATCTCTCAGTGGGTCGCCGCAGGCGAGCATGTCATTCTAAATCATGTTTAAACCTCCGGCGCAAATGTCACGTGGTTCAGATGAGCACGCAGCGAGGAGGACGCCGAGTTGAGTTGAGCAGCAGGTACCGACACCCCAAACTCAAACGTTAGGTCTCCAGGGATGCGAACCTCTCTGTTGTGGTTGCCGCTAAAAGAGCTTGCGCACTAAAATGGTGCATATTCAATCGGTGTACGTACAGAATTTTCTGTTGACTCGCATATTTTGTGGTAACCTAACTGAGGACTGAATGCGCTTATTGACAGTGCGTTTAAGTTTATGAAAACATTTCTCGAGCCGTCATATCACGGCGCAATTTAGCTGCCCGCCAATCCGCCTGAAGAGGCTGATTTATATGCGCGGAGCTCGTACGTTTTATGACTAACGAAGCCACAAGGTTGGCAACTGAAGATATTAATGCGCGATAATAGCGCTGAAAAAAAAGTAAAAGCCTCTTCCTAAGAATGAATGAATGAATGAATGAATGAATGAATGAATGAATGAATGAATGAATGAATGAATGATGGTTAAAACGACAAGGTTTCTTCAATGCAAACTGGGTCAAAGTACCAAATCCAAACTACTTCAATCATGTCCGAATGGCGCAATTTGGCAGGCTTTGGCTTCATAACGTGAGGGTCCAGGTTCGATTCCCACCACGGGACGCGATTTGTTCTTTTGAGGCGCTTGTGTTAGTTGGCTTTTCTGCAGTGAGTTTTGAGGTAACGACGGACGGCACCACTGAGGTACAGAAAGCTTCGCTACAGAGAGAGAGAGAGAGAGAGAGAGAGAGAGAGAGAGAGAGAGAGAGAGAGATAATTCGGTTTGAGCGTGCTTTTAAATTATACCATTTGGTTGGGGTATTTTGTAAACGACTGGTAACAGTAAAAAAATGTTTCAGAGGCCCTTTATTGATCCTCTAATGCGATGTACATTTTAAAAGCTGCACACACTGGTCAAAGGCATATTTAACGCACGAAACCACACATTGCTTTCCTAATAAAAACAAATGTCAACAGCCACCAGGGACGAAGGAATGAAAATTGTAATTTATTGCGAGCGCATTAGTGCGCTATGCGAAACTGAGGGGAAAAAGAAAGACAAAAGCGGATGAAAATGCCATGGCCGATGGAATTTCACGCGGCCGTCTCATTGTTCGCAATAGTTTCGGTGAGGACTGCGGCGTCCTCCGCCGGAGCGGCGAAGACAGCGTCCTCGTCGGCGACTTCTCGGCCGGTGCCACCGCGGTCCTTGACGGCGCCCTCAACCGCGTCGGAGGCGCTGTCCACATCCAGGGTGGTGAAGACCTGCGAACGGGTCGCTTGTCGTCAGTCATGCGGGAATCGACTATCGCCTGGAGGCAGCATTGCCGAAATCGCGGGGGCATCGATAAGAGGGCTTTTGAAGCAGCCTAGCGGCTGTATTCATAACTTTGGCGATAAAGACCCCGCCGCCGTCTTCCCCTCGGGGTATCTTGCATGATACAGCCATGATACAACCCGTAACGTGGCGCTGCTGCTTCTTTCTTTGCCACTCGAGCGATCACCTCCAAATTATTTCAGTGCACGTTTCCATTGCACGTGCTCCAACTGTATTCTGGTAGTATCAGGTCACAGCGATATCTCGTTAATACTTCGGTCCCGGGAAGCAGAAAATAAATCGAATTGTCCGTCAAACCGGACGCCTTCGTTGAGAGAACATTTTGGGGAAATAAAGAAAATGCGTTTAGCCGAATCGAATCAAAGATATTTCACGGTATACGCAGCAGACAAAGAACTTCACGTTCCCGATTAGTTTTTAAGCTCCCGCTTGCGCCATGCTGCGGAGAAATTCATTGATGTTTACAATACACAAAGTAAATACTGCCACTGTAAAGTCGGAAGCTCCTTCATTTCTGCCGCTGTGAAGGTGGGCAGCTGTGAGCACATGTTTAAGTCTGAAAGGAAGTTGTAATCTCCCGCATCCAAAATTCTTTCCGTGTAGTTTATAACCTCCGGACCGAGATACACAAGAGAAGAATATATGTAACTCCTCCCTAGCTGAGTAGAGGTCGACAATATGACGCTGTTTACCACACTTTCCTAACGTTATCACGCGTTCGACCTGAAGAAACGAGGAGTGACACAGAGCTGTCTTCCGGGGGAAGTGCAATAAACGCGCCCAAAAAAGAACGCAAAAGGCAAGCGGTAAGTTTCGGGTAATGTGGAAGCACCGGCAAAAGGGATTGCCAAAGTTCTCTATCTCTGTATACCAGAACACGTGCATGAAATGCGGAATTAAAGATGCCTGGAAAATCCACGAGAAGGGTTGTTAAGACCGCAAACTTCGCATGCGCCAGTCATCTCACGATCCCAGGGAACCTACCAAGGCTTGCTACGCCTGCGAGCACAGGCCACTGTTTTGCTTCCCACAGCTATCCCCCCACCAAGGGCAACTGCCGCCGAGTAACATGCCATCGCAGTGGTGGTTGAATTCCTTACACCATTCTATCTTTGTAACTTAATAATTTTAGAATAGCGATGCACGACTACCCTACTATTTCGAAAACCCGCACACCACCTCCGATATCATTTGAAAGAGGTATGGAGCATGCATCATTTAAAATTTACACATATTTGAGAAACTATAACTGTAAACGTCATCCATCTAACCCGAAATCATGTCATGCAAATGGATACATGGGGCGAAATTGCATTTTCTATTCCTTCTTAAGCTTACATGGTTTGGCCGCGCGATATAAGATTTTCGTCATCCACTTCAATGTCAGTAAAAAAATTGGCCGCGTATCTGCTCCTTTCGTTGCAAATGTCGACGAAAGACGATAGTCTTTATCGGCCTTTGCGAAGTAAATGTCTCCCTTCGCTTTCCGGCTAACCTCTCATGTTGTTGCTCTTGCGTCGCGCTCCTCTCAAAGCAAACACGCCAAAGGTTTTCTTAATAAACCATTTCAAATTTATTGTGTTCCACTGCTCCAGGCCCGCTGTATCGATGCCAACGCTGCCGTACGGCGCAGACGCGCGTGAATCGAGTCGCCCTACTTCAGCGTTTATAGAACCACGTTGCCCTACTTTACGTGCGTTCCAAGCAGAACGTGGAACCTATCTAGTGGAACCTTTCGTAACTGCTGCCGGTTGATTTCTTAAAATGGCGCCAGAAGCTATAGTGGCGCGGGCGACAGCAGGCGACGGCGGAGTGATTTTTTTCCTGCAGTTGATGAAGTATTTATTTCGCAGAAATCAAGCATGTATGAATTTTTATAAAAGAACACTGCCAATATCCCTTTGTACTAAATTTTTGTCTTATATTTGCGTAATGTTTTGTTCTTCTTCAACAATGCTGACAAGTATGAACATTACACCGGACTTAGACAGGTATACATTTAGCTGTGACTATATAAGACTATTGCGGAGGCCATGTATTACTTTGGCCGGGTGGCTGAATCGGGTCACAGACAGACAGACATACAGACAGACCAAAATTTCTGGGTTTAAGTAGCCCTAGAAAGACTATCGTATTTAAAAACGCATAACGACCCCCCAAAACCAACCGGATTAACCATCAAGATGTAGCCTTGCCTTCTTTATTTGGCCGCACACCACCAGCCCTCGAACGCATAGCCCAAACCGTCTCTATCACACTCTAGATAATCATCACAGCCATCATAAATCTAATCACAATCATATAACCGAAATTGCTTTCATTTTTTTTTTTTGGCGCCGGCATCGTTATCACCCGTTCGTTGATGTCCGCTGAGAGACTCAGGCCTCCCTCAGACATGGATGCACACAAATTCCTCGTCGCAAAAATCAGCTGGTTTCTATGAAAGGCCTGAAGCTGAGTTATGTGCGTTGTTGCGACCGGGCGGGGGCACACGATCCGAGCTCCGTGGCCTCCGACATACGAGTGGTAGCGTGTATGATGCCAGCGGCCAGCCGCTGTTGCAGCCGTGAAGAAGTCCAGAAGCCGTAGGCTAACGTAACTGTTTACTTCATAGCGAGAGGTGAGCCGAAGCCAAAGAACAATGCCCCGACGGGCGAGGTTACAATACAGGACTCGAGCAGAGCGACAACATCGATTCGCTGCTCTAACAGGAATGAGTTACAACGCTTGGGCAGCTCTATTCATACCCAAAAGCGGTAACGGTCAAAACGCCAAGTGGGAACACGCGCAAACGTCACAGACACACGCAACGCTCTTTCCAGTGTTCGTTAGTCGTCAGTAGCCTCCGCGCACGTTGAGTCCGAGAGAGGGGAGAGAGGAGGACTCCGTTGCGATCGACGGGGTCTCTGTGTCCTTGAAGAGCGTGGAGACGAGCCTCGCAGGGAGCCGCCGAAGTTTTGGAAATGCGCTCAAAGCGAAGCGTCTGACGCGGCTTGTCGCCACTTGTCACCGACATGATTGCGCCTGTTTTCGAAGGCGCACTAGTGGCTTCGCCGCACAGCCGAGGAGTGATGCGGGGAAGTACTGCGGCGCTGGCCGATTCGTAACAGCGTGCACCTATATGTCACCCCGACCCAAGGCAGCCATTTCGTTTCTGGAATGGCCCACGTGTTGCTGCTCCGCTGGATCAAGTGCACAACACGTGATCACATGCACTGGATCACATGAACAAGGACTGGACTCATTGCTGTTCTTAGCCAGGAAACTTTCAATCATACTTTCTCATCTCAATCTATGAGGCTAGCTTCCAGTCCCTAAGCGCAACATGGCTAACCCTCGTTTTCATGGCACTGAAGGCTCACGGAATATCATTTTTTTTTCAATGTGCTTAGCAGCACTTGAAGTCTGCAGCATACTTTAATCACGCAGAGTTTGTATACTTTAGCCAGAGACAGCTCATTGCTGCTGCTTCTGAACGAGTTCTCACCACACATCTAATTTACTTCGCCTGGCTTTGATAACCATCTATTTAAGCCATAACTAACCTACAAAAGCCCCCGCCTGACACTGCACGCCCCAGGGGGAAAACCTCGACAACTATACCCTCTACCGCCCATAAATACCGTCGGATCTCGTCTCTTCCTTCAACCGGTACTCAAGGTAGTGGCACTTCCACAAGATAATAAGGACCTGCCTAGAATCGAGTAAACATTTTAGCGGAATTGTTCGCTCCCAGTAAGGACCCAGTTGCTAATGGGCCTTGGGTCGGGCGGCTTCGATATGACGATAACGTTTTTGGAAGCTACTGCCTCCAATGAAGAATGAAGTCTAACACCAAGCCAACCTGGGCTTGGGTTGTAGACATCAAAGGGAGGTACATACTGGCTTTCTCGCTCTCTCTTTACCTTAGGGGATGAGAAACCAACTGTTGCGTCACGTAGATCTGAACGCGTGTCTTGTGTCTTATACCTGTCTTTGTGCGCTCTTTTTTTGCTCCATTGCACACCTTACCAAGCTAACTGGATTGACTTGTTCTATCCTAATATTTCCTATTCCAATATGCCTAGCCTCTTTGTGTGTGATCCTTAACCACGGTACGTGCGGCGCAGCTATAGAGCGATTAGACCCATAAACCTGTCGCTTCGAAGAAGCCTCTACGCATTCATTACTGTGAAATGTACTGGTACACCCCACGAAGGAACTGTTGCATTTATTGCACACAATCACAGAGGACGGAAGAAGGCATTGACGGTTCCTTCTACCACAACCTAAGGTGTATGAAGCAAGCTTTACGCGACTTATGAACTCGCGCTTGCCAGGCTATAGCTAAAACATCAATGCTGATACAGAATGCTCTTGCAGCTGGCATACACGTTTTTTTATGTGTTGTTAATATACTGCGTTGCATTAAAGGAAGCCTAGCAACTGTTGACAATAGTTTAACACCAAAGATCTGTCTGGTATTAAGCCCTCTGTACTGGAGTGTGCCAGATTGTGCATTCCCTTAAATGACTCAGTATCTTCTTTGGCTATACTGTTTAAGCACATGTAAGTACGACGCCAGGATATTGACTAAAGAATTAATCTGCATTGATTGCGGAACCAGAAGGATAAAAATTCGCCGCTTCTCGTATACTATGCAGCCATGCCAATAGGCTGCGCTTACGCTTCCTCACAGAAAAAGCATAAACAACAGACCAAAAGAATAAACTAAGCCCAGTTCCCCGTACGTACGTCGGCGTAGTCCCTGCCGGTCGCCTCCGTGGCCGCTCGCCCCTGCCGCAAAGAAGGAAAAATTTAAGAAATGTCAGAATTTCGGTAAAAGGTGCATAGTGGTCCACCTGTACCAGCCCATGCACATCAAAATGTCTGGAAACAGCCTGCGAAGCCCGAGTACCCGCTTGAATTATTTAACGCTGAATGCAGCTTCAACTGCGATATCAAAACGTCTTTTTTTGCGTGTTCAAAACGCCCTGCCAATACTAAAGGTCCGCAAATAAATACTGAAACTATGTCTAAAAGCAGAACAGCAAACTATACCTATAAATGTACCAGAACGTACATTACATTTCATTTTTATCACAATGGTACAGCATTGCATCAGCTTGGGGCAACAGAAAGGAAACAGCTATATAGGCATGCTTTAATACAATCATTGCACACTTCTGCTTTTATGTAACTTTACAGATTTCTACCGCAACTACGAGAAAAATAACCATCGCTGGCAGTAGGGAACCCAACGACACAAGGCTAGGAATTATCTTTCCGTGCGCGCTGTTCAGGCGCGCCCTGCGTCCCTTTACGATAGGCTCATCTACAACACTAGTGGCGCAACTTCCGGGAAAGTGGTTGCCCGGAAAGTGGTTTCCCTCAGGGTGAACAGCTATCACCGTGTGGTTAGTGCTGATCTACAGTAGAAACTTATACCGGCGAATCTTTCATTTTCAGGATCCGGGGTGACACTTTCAGGAGCGTTCATTCGTAGAGCTTACGGATGCAGGTACTGATGCAGGATGCAGGTAAATTTTTGAAGAGGCTCTACCATGCTTCCGCCACTTTCCGTAGCCACCTTAATTTGCTACGGATGCTGTCTTCTCGCCAAATACCGACTACATTCATTCTGGTCGAACCAATGAAAAGACGCATCCTTTTTCTTGTGGTTGAATTCACTGCATGATTAGAGCAATTAAACGTCCTTTCTACTATTACTTCGTAAGAGAGAGATATTTTGCTGGAGAACATTAGATTTTTTACAAGAAAAACGTATTGAAAAAAAAAAACTGGTATTCGGAAAACAACATCGCCATCCCAGGGAAAAGAGCACCACGTTTGTTGGTGACAATTCAATTGGCGCCGTCGCTTATCTACACCTACAACAGCAAAAACACTGCCCCACCAGGATAGGCCTCATCAAGTGGTTTAATTGTGATTTTTCACATTTATACAGTATACAGACGAAACATTGTGCTTCAATTCTCAGATGCTTGAGACACAACGACGTACCTAGAATGACCTAAAATGATGACATTTAGAGCTCTGGGATAAAGGTTTCCACTCACCGCCTGAGACGGTTCCACCGCCGAAGAGCTGAGAAGGGAAATAGTTTGAGATAGAGAAAATTTACAACAGATGAATACATATATACGTTAGCATAGTCCTCAATAAGTATTCAAATCACATTGGAGGAAGTGTGGATGCAGCGCTATATTTGATGCATCTACAATTCATGTTAACATCCGCCGATGATTATAACGGATAAGCCGATAACGTCTATTACCGTTCGAATTATTCCTTTAAACGGGGAACGTTGGTCTTTTTTGATGGATTTTCCAAGTGGACGCTTCCCATTCAGGCACCAGGTAATGCCCAAGACACATCCGCGCACTCACTTGCCAGGATCTTCCGAATATGCGTGCTCAGTGCAGTTTTCGGTGACGAGTGCAATTTGTGTGCAACTACGGGCATCCATTTCACTGACGGCACATCACACGGACTGTTTCGAACGTTGGGTGCAAAACGCTGATAGTTTGTCACTTCTGTTGTCGTGTTGTTTGTTATCATGGGTTCGATCACACGTGTGAATTTTCGAATGAGAGGGAGAGTGAGAGTTGGATCACGTGAGTATTTGTGCAAACAAGTACTCTTGATAGTGCTTTTGTAGGCAATGAGTGGCCCAACGTGGAGTAGTTGAGGGGCGGTTCTCGCTCTCGGTGTTGTTACGCTCCCTTGGGAGGCGTTTTTTTTTAAAGTGCTATGCACTTCTTAAGCGACCCTGAACCTGCGTTCACCGGCGATGTCCGCATAGCATACCCACGTGGGGGATTGGCCAGGAATCTCCTCGTCTTCCTTGGCAACGGGGGGAGATGGGCGCGCGCTGCCTGGCCGCTGACATGGCACATACCCACGTGGGGGATTGGCCAGGAATCGGTCGTGAGAGGGGCTAATACACCCGCTTAAAGGAGTACTGACACGAAATTTCAAAGCTGAGATCCGCTCTAGCAATCAAGTACAACGACAACACAAATAGGTGTCTGTGAATAAATGCATCTTTCTTTCTTTGTAGTTGTGTGTGTGTGTGTGATCTCTCTTTCGCGAACATTACCGAACCGCGCAAATTCAACTCGTGAATTCGCACTTTCACATTCTTCCCCTCGGGGAAAGGCGGGGAATTTTTACAATCGAGGTGTTTGATGTTTCGAGGGTGACAGAGGAAGCTCCGCTTGATTCGGGCTCTGCCCGAGCTCTAATATTCATGTTACGTTTCTCTAAGTGCAAATATTGGAGTGATTGTCGCCTCGGCGGTGCCTTTGATCAACGAGCCATCTTTATCGTAATCAAATTCATCATCTTCGCACAACCATCGACCGATCTGCTCATCATCTTGACATGCTTTACAGCCAACCACAAACCACGACGGCAGCGTTTAGAAGCCAGAGACTGCCCGGAGTTGTGATTGGGCGCAGCTATAACTAGCGCTCGGGAAGGAGGTATTGCTGGTTGGCTCACAGCAATAACAGCCGCTGTTGCGTGTGTGCGACAGAAACGCGTCGCATCGCACCGAGCTAGGGCAGCGGCCAGGAGTGCGTACAAGCCCATTGGCGTCATGACTTCGCAGTGTCGTCTGAGAAAATTCTGCGGTTGACACGACGTCGACGGGGCAGAACCTGATTTCGCTACGCTTGCGGTTCATCCATGTAAACACTGTAATGATACTGGAGCAAAGAAGAAAGAAATGTTCCTCGATCTCAGCAAGCGCCGCGCCTGCGCAGTGGAGTTCATTCTGCCTTTGTCGGGTTTTGCGCCAGTGAGTCATTTTTTACAGCTAGTCGGTATGTCTAATCCACCCTGTTCTCGCACCAGTGTGAAACGAAAACTTGGGGACTTGTGGGCAGCGTGCGAAGAAATCCGTCAAAAGTAGCAGCAAGATCTTAGAGCATCCATATTATGATCTCTCATATAGCTCCTAAAAATGTCTTCCCAGCAATGCAATGTTCTTTAGAGGTGTAGCCGACATTCGGGAATCGGTTTAAGCTTGGTTTTTCTAACCTGGCTTTCCCTCATTGAGGGTTGCTCAGTGAAGCATGGACTTATACGGAGGAGAAATGGTTATAGGTCTACCTTATACTCCTCTATACCTCCTCACTGGCCTCTTTCCTGAGTGGAGATGTGAGAGGTTGAAAAAAAACATAAAAGCATTAGTAAAACAGTTTTTGCGTTTAAAACAGTTTTTTCGTTTTTTCGACAAGGATAACATTGAAAAAAAAAACAGAGCTTCTCCGGACAAATTAGTTGTTATTTTGACCAATCTGCAGTAAGGGAAACGCGTTTTAAAAGCAATGCCTTGACGTGAAGTCGTGATCAGATTTTGAGAGCGGAAGCTCTGCTCGGACTGTTCCGATGCAGCATGTACCAATTATATTCTTTTCCGTGGTTATAGAAACATTTATCGAGGACGCAAGTCTCTAAACTGATTTGAAGGCGAAATTTACCTCTTATTGATGCTTCTGCATCGCGCTTGCGGTGCTCTGACGTTTACCTATCATGCGGCACGCATCTATGGATAATTCTTGTTGCATCGTAGCACGTTACAGGGTTAGGGCTGTAGTTATCACACTTGGCTGCAGCTCTTGGCGAAGCGTTTATAAATCACATTCACATCCAATAAAGTGTTTATTGATGTATTATTTACCTATTTGTTTGAAAGCGGCCGTAATTTGGTTTAATTTGTGCAGCCGCCAGCAACTACGGTCCCAGTTCGCGTTTCATGAGACACCTAAAGCTTTAGACTTAAAGGGACACTGAAGTGATATGTAAACATTGCGGGATTACTAGCGCAAATTGTAGTCCGGAGTCCCCAGGCCATGTTTCGACCACTCTAGGCGCGTTTACGCGATTTTATTTAGTAGAAAAACTAATTCGAAAATGCTGTCCTCCTCTCTTTACGCTCGCCCATTTTCTGTGGCGTTTTCGTGTGACGTCAGGAGGGGATGAGCTGGCAATTGGCTGCGCCGCGGCTGCGCTACTGCACAGCTCCGCGGCCGACAGAGTCAGTCGGCCCAGCGTTTCGTCCGCCGGCCGCCGGCGGGTCGTCGCAATCAAGGAGGTTAAAAAAAATTGCTTGGTCTCAATTCGTTCGCTTAGTTGAAACGAAGCCAGGACACGTTTGTGAATGGAAGAATGTGCCTTTCTTTACTTGGTTTGTTTGTACACTGTATCTAGCTCCAAGTCAAGGTCGCTTCACACAAGCGCTGCACAAGCGCACATGCGACGCTTCGCTGACTGGTACGCCAGTAGGAAAATATAAGGCCTCTTGAAGGCGGGAGAAGAGTCAGCGAAGTCAATGTAGGTACAAAGGAAATAAAATCAACTGATATTTTTACCGTACAGCGTAAAACTAGGGCGCGGGGAGCACTTTTTTGCGCTGGGCGAACAAGCACAGCGGTCAGCAGCACGACTACGCATCTGCGAACGCTTTTCCGTCTACGAAATGCAATTGCTAGACGTGAGCTACTGTGGAAACTCGGGCGACGCTTACTGCACGATCGCAGTACAACAAATAGTCACCTAAGCTGCTTGAAATGCCAAAACTAAATAAAAGTGTAAACCAGTTGTACAATATATACCCTATATTAACTAGGCCTCCGCGTCCCGCTTCGTGGCTCAGTTGTCTGGGGCGCTAGGTATGGCACCGCAAATGTTTTGCAAGTCACGAGTTCGAATCCCCGTGGGTACGTGCTTTTTTTTTGTAAGTTAACTTTTTTGTTTTCCGCCGATGTTTTCTATATTGAGTTCACCTTTTTTTGGGCCGCAACATTCATGGCTACACGAACTAGTTCACAAAACGCGCGCAGGCTGGCACTGGCGCGCTAGCGAGTTCTCGTTGGCGTGCTGTTGCCATAAGCACCGACTGCTTGCAGGCAGTGGGCACAGGCCAGAATGAACAGACCCTTGGCCTGGTGCGAACACGCTTTTTACGATACAGGCATGAGGGAGGCAAGCTCCAAATATGGGGGAAAAGCGCATGACATTTGGGCGTCTGCGGGTACGCGGAGCATAGGTCGGCAAAACAGAAAGAACTCACTCAAACTCAATCACATTTTTTTAAATTTACGCTGTACTCAATCAAACTCAGACTAAAAAAGTTCGTCTGTTCAAAAAATCACTCGTACTCACTCATCAAATACTCATTTGTAATCGTACTCACTTGTACTCAAACTCATTTGTCCTCACGAGTATTCGTACTCAATCTGTACTCATGAGTACTGAATCTGTACTCATGAGTACTCACTCTGTACTCATGAGTACTCAATAAGTACTACTCATGAGTACTACTTATTCTGCACTCGCGAGTACTACTCATTCTGCACTCACGAGTACTACTCATTCTGCACTCATGAGTACTCAATCAGTACTCATGAGTACTCAATTTGTATTACTCACGAATAATCAACTTATGTGCACTGTTAGCTAGGTCGTAGCTCGAATGAAAGACTAAGTAGAAAAAATAAATTGGTGAATTGATTAGAAAAACAGAGGTTACATATAAATCAGGACAGAGGAAGAAAACGTCTGACGCGTTGCACTGTCGTTGGGCGACTTAGTGTCCGAAGGCAAGTACACTGTACATGTGAGAAACCGAAACGGAACGTAAGCACTCGCGTTGCGCCTGGCGTCTCGTCTTGTTCTCAGGCCGGGTCGGGCTCAGGGGAGCTCGGGGCTTGTCGGTGCGGCCGTGGCCGTAAACTGCGTTTTTCTGCGTGTCTTCGGGTGGCAGCTTTTGTCATCCGTTTTCGATTCCGGGCGCTTATACGTATCCTAATCGTGCTCTGAATCCGAAATGCGCCTGCCCCCAGGCACGATGAAGCGTTCGCGTAGATTGACTTCCGTTCGTATCCAGATCACTGTCCGCTTGTTCACAGATTTTCGATGCTGACGTTTGTTTTTTGTTGTTCCAGATACTAGAAACTTCGTTAGGAGGGTGTTCGTCTCGTTGAGTTTCGGTGAATTTCAAATCTGCTTGATTTTGTTGTGTGTGTGCTGTGGGATTCACTTCGTCAGACCTGAACTTGACAGTGTTTACGGCGTTGCGTTGGTTGCGCCGCTTCCGTCGGCGATTGTGTTCGTGTAGCTCGTCGCGTGCGTGATGCATGTGGGGGCGTAGTCGTCTCGTTTGTCCGGTGGCGAGCTGCGCTGTATAGGGATGGCATAGTTCGGCGCGTTGAGGATGTTGCTTGAATTGACGCGTGCGTTGCGCATGGTGCGGGAGCCGTTTGGCTTTTCGTTTAGTGTGCGGTAGCGGGCCGTTTTCGTAGGGTGGCATGGTTGATCGGTCAAAGTCGTTTCGTCTACGTGCTCGCAGTCGCCGTGGTTGTTTCGGAAGTGAAGCCGTTGTGGTGGGGAAGCGGGCGTAGTTCGTGCCGTCCTTTGGTCCCACATTACTCGGCGTCGCAAGCGTGACTTCATCGTCAGGGAATTCGATGCTTCGTCTGGATCGGGTTCATTCGTTGCCGTTCCTGCCGTGTCCGTGTCGTCGCTCAAGACCTCGTCTTTTGCCCGTTGTTTCGAGAATGCTATAACCGCTATCTCTCCCATACAAGCAGGATCCGTTTATCGCGAGTCCGCTTGCTCGCGGTTGCGTGCTCTTGTACGAAATGGTGTTTGTCGTGTGAGTCTCGATCGGAGAGCGGGTGCCGGTGATCTTGTTAATTCTGGCTCGGACATGGTGCGTGCGCTGGCCGTGTCTTTGCTCGTTGACGGACCTACTTGCACTAGTGTCATGTCGTTCGTCCGCTGGACTCGGGCGGGAGCAGCGGGTGTCGGAGAGCTGGTACTTTCCGGTAGGGTTGAACCGCGTGCGCTGGGTCTTTTGTTGCTTGTGGCCAGGTGATTTCTGCGGTTGTAACATTCGCTGGCCAAGTCCGGATAGCACCTGCAGTGGGAGCGGAGGATGTCGCGAACAGCAGTTTCCTCCGTGTGTGCTGGGGCTTCGTGGCGTTCCGTGCGTTGTGCATTTCGTTCTCCGTTGTCAGCTCCACTGGTTCAAGTTGGATGTCTTTCGTCACTTCTGGTGCGTTTCGTGCGCTGTGCGTCTCGTTTTATCTATGAAACTCCCCTACAATTGGGGTGTGGTCGTTCGCCACGTATGGTGCATTTCGGGCGCCGTGCGTCTTGCTCGCTTGTCGTGGCCATATCCACCAATCCGGATGCGATGTCGTTGGTTGCGTGGACCCGCGCCGGGACAGCACGTGCGGAAAATGTACGTACCGGCTCCGTTGCGTTCCGTGCTCTCAGCGTTCCGTTCGTGTACGTCTGTAGCGGAAGAGCGGGTGCCAGGAACGTGGTGCCTTCTGGCTCGTGCGCGCTCCGTACGTTGCGCGTCTCGTTGCTCGTTGCTGGAATGACCTGCGCATGGGCGATGTAGCTCGTGGGCGATGTAGCAGAGCAACGTGTGTTCGTGATCTCGCCAGAAATGCACTGACCTTCGATACGTCTCCGTCATCGTGGTGATTACCTGGGAAAGGTCCGGTGAGCACGCAATCACAATTTTGCATGCGTCTTCTCGTTCATGTGCGTGCCGTCGTGCATTCTGCCTGTGCTCGGATCTAGTGCAGTCCAGGTACCGGGGTAAACGTGCGACCGACTCTCGCCAGTTGTCTCAGAAAACTTTCTTGTTCATCACGCAGCCTTCTGCTCTCAAACAGCGCCGCTTGCAGGGTCATCTGCCGTTTGTTGTCGGAGGCAGCCTGAAGTAGCGTTGGCACATTCGTTCGTTTGGAGAGATGGCGACGTTCTTCGTTGTCCTCAAGAAGGCGCAAGATGATGTCCTTACGGCCAGAGGAGGGTAGCCCTCGTAAACGTAGTGCGCTCACGAACTGCTGTTTCTTCGTAGAGCATAGGACGTAGCGTTCCATTGAAGTCAGCACTGTGTCGACCACCGCTGGCGTGGAGTGCATCGGTGCCCTATGTCTGCGTGCTGCCCTCTCGTAGTCGTTGTGCGGTCCGTCCAGGTTGTTCGTCCGTTCGTCCTCCCGTGTCCTTAAATCATGATCCTGTCGACTGCAATATCTTAGCTAGGTCGTGGCTCGAATGAAAGGCTAAACAGAAAAAAATAAAATGTTTAACTAGTTAGAAATACTGAGATTACATATACATCAGGACAGAGGAGCCCGAGAAGAAAACGTCTTACACGGTGCATTGTCGTAGGGCTTCCCACTGCGCGAAGGCACGTACACGGGAGAGAGCGAAACGGGACGTACGCACTCGCGTTTTGAATCGCGGGCTGAATCGCGGGGCAGTTGGCCAGTAGTAGAGAGGGCGCATTATGTACGTGAAGCTACTTAACGGCGACCCCAGTAGCTCCCATGTGTACAGCGGGGCGTGATATTAAGTTGCAATAATGAATTATCTTTATGACGGACACAAACAGACAGACTGACAGGCCAACATTGTCGCGCTCAAGTGGCCAAAGAAAGACTATCGTCTTTAAAACCATCTGGAAAGAGACGCTGCCGCCGCTGTTCCGAATTCTGTGAACATTGCGCAACCGTACCCCTCGCAACCGCCGCCAGCCCGCCAAGTAAGAGATAAACAGAAAGACCGAAACCGGCTAGCACGCGAAAAGCCAAAGAGGGAGGTCCCGCCGCGAAAAAGGGACAGGACGGGCACTATGCGTCGTTGTGTCTATTTCCGTTAACAGCTAGGCCAAAACCCACACGGGTCTGATCTTACTAATTTTTCTATGCGTGTGTGTGCGGTTAGCCAGAGCGCCCGACACAAATTTGCTGCACCTGGCGACGCGCCGACGGTGGGCCCGATTCGCGCCTCGTTCAGCCAGCCCGCGGCAGACGTGCGCAACTGGCGGCACACGGCGCCGCCGAGTCTACTCTCCTTTTCCCATCGAGACGGCCGCACCAAATCATGCTTGGGACGACCGGCCCGCAAAAGACACGCAGCGACGAGTAGACTCTGGAGACGGCGCCGCTGAGTCGCCTCCCCTTTCCCATTCGTGGCTCGGCTGACGCAATCACTTCGCCTGCATTCGCCGGATTCAAACTGCGGCCAGTGATAGTCCTGATTGGAAAGATTCGAGCTGCACGCGGCTGCGGCGGAACCCCGGGGTATAAAACCAGCCCTGAAGCAGCGGCTGTGCGGCGGCATTTCATCGGAGGCACTGAGTTGAGAAGTGCCTTTGTGCGAGCCATGTAACGCTCTTGCTACCTTTTATATATTGTATATAAATGCAGCTTAAAATCACCGTCGGCTCGACAAATTCATCGCTCTCCTCTGCGCCGCGTCGATGGCGGACTGAGCAGGGCAACGTCGCAACATCTATGCATCTGTATTGTTAACCTGCGGCTTTTGTATCTACGTTGTACAACGCGCCCCTTATGTAACACCCCCTGTGGGGTCTTTAAGGAAATAAAGTGAAGTGAATCGGTCGCAGTCGAGTGCCGCAGTGCACCCAGTTGCTGCCGGTACTTGGCAGCCGTTACAGCAGCGTAGAACTGCTCTGCCGTGCTTTGTGTACTCGAGAACAAAGTTTGTAGACGCGTTTTGCGGAGGCGTGATAGCTTGCACTGACGTCACTGTATTGCCGTGTTGGTGGGTTGGTTGCACAGTGGAAATCTGCAGCTCTTATCTCGAGCAACGCAGATGAAGCTGACAGCGATCGATCAAAAAGTGCGGTGACGTCGTTATGTGCAATCCACATGTTTTACGAGACGTTCCAAGATAGAAGCTTAAGCGACAATACCGGCGTCTGGCGTTGGCGTTCATCAATTCAAAACAATTCCTTCACGAGGCCACTCACAGTGCGAGCTTAAACTCCGCGGTATTGTTGCTAGCGAGGGGTGGGCGCCCCGCCTGTAAACAGTAGTAAAGGTAGGGGAATAACAACCACCGAAATTCACCATCATCGTCAGCGCCCTCATTACACGGTGGCATAAACGAGAAGCGGCGAATCGGGTTTCCACTCAAAAGTAAAGCTAGGGTCCCTAGAAATTGTAAAGCCATTCGAATCTGTCATCTTGCGCTCCTCCAGCGGCAAGATGACAGAGCTCTCCGACAAAATATGCGAGGCTAAACAAGGCGCCGCACGCGTTGAACTGGATATTATGATGTCCGATTCACAACTCACAAACGTGCTTAGGTGTACTCGGATATTTTATTTCCATTGCTGGGGCAAATTCCACCGCCGCGCCTGCACGCCGTAGCGCACGGTGGGGCTATATGCTCACTTGTAAATGGCACTACACGAGACCATATAACTAGCGAACCTGAGCAAAATGTTTCAAAACGGGAACCTAATAAAACCATATGGGCGCACGCACATCAGCCAAACTGTCGCTTGAATACGCACAGCTAACGTTACAAACCACGCAGTCGGTTTGACGCGTGTTACGTAAATTAACTGCGACTCTTGAAATGAGCGGTTCGGCTCACGAAACGACTACACAGCGTGACATGCGTCTACGGAAACTTCTGAAGACCGAAAAAGGGAGACTTCAGTACGCCTAGTTCGTGCGTTGTTAGCAGCCTGAACCGCCTCTCCTCTAAAACAATTGGAAGGGAGCAAGCGCAATGAAGCCGCCACGCGTTCACAGGCCGCGTCAACAAAAATAACTGCGGCAGTCAACAAGTCCCATCAGAGAATAGCAACTGCGGCCGAATTTCCCGCCGGGCCCTCACCCCCTCCTTTTTCCCTCTTCACCGTGACCCCTTTGCGAGCGACCGCCGAAAAACGCTTACAGCGCCAAACAGGGACTGGGAAAGGAGGGAGGTGCAGTTTTGGTTGTGTAATTTTACCATGCTTGACAGTTAAGGTGCACAGCGGCACCGCTAAATGTTTGCGACTCGTACACGCGCGTCCAGACTCGAGCTCGTGAGAAAACTTGTTTGCACTACTGTACTCAGGAGTGCATATACTCATGAATACACAGTGCTCATGAGTACACAGTATTCATGAGTATTGTACTCATGAGTGCTGTGTACTCATGAGTACTGTATACTCATGAGTACTGTGTCTTCATGAGTACTGTGTACTCATGAGTACTGTGTACTCATGAGTACTCATACTCATTAGTACTCAAACTCGTGAGTACTCATACTAATGAATACTGTACTCATGAGCACTCACACTCATGAGTAGTGTACTCATGAGTACTGTACTCACGAGTAGTGGACTTTCCCCTGTACTCACTCGTCATCGTACTCACTGTTTTTTTCTGGGTGTGTGATCACTCATCATCGTACTCACTCGTGAGTTTGAGTACAAATGAGTACAAATGAGTGTACTCACGAGTGAGTACGCCGACCTATGACGCGGAGGGCGTTCATGCACTGCGTAGGTCTCGGCTAGTGAATGCTACGACTACAAGCCGTCCTGGGAGGCTTATCTTGTGCATTTTACAGCCGACAACATGGCAGAAGCGAGGTACGATGATTACTGAGATATTGAGAATGCCCATCCAACAACGCCATTGGTTATGTTTTACAGAACCGAAACCGAAACCGAAACTTGTGTGATTGCTAACCTTGGGCATTGTCCAATCACGGCGCCCCTCCTCCCAACGTCACAGCCTTAGTTGGTGCGGCCGCCGCAAACCGCGCATGGTAGTTTTTCTTCTTTCGCGCTTTGTAAAATAATGACCGGTTTGTCAACTGGATAAACGATGAAAAGTGTGCTAATTTGAGCCAGTCTACACAGTGCAAGCAAAAATGGGAGCTTGTCAAATTCACTTCAGTGTCCCTTTAAGACGTATGTGGGTATTATTATTTATATGTGGGGAATTGTCTTTTTTTAATTTTCCTGATTTTTCTGAAAAGAAAACACGAGAAAATGTGTTTTTATTTACGCCCTTCAATATCTCGTCAAAAGTAACATCTCTGTTTCCGAGGCGTGTATACTGCTCGCGCCTCGCGGCATCTATCTTCCAACTGCCAATTTTTTGCGTGCTTTTTTAAGAGCGAATGCTCTTTATAAGCGACCCCAAACCATCCACCGCCGGCGGCGGCGGCGGCGGCGGCGGCGTCGGCGGCGTCCGCAGTGCTCCTCTACATTTAAAAAAGAAACAGCATCCGGCGCCAGGTTTCGATCCAAGGACTTTGCGGCCGCAGCGCGACGCGCTACCGACTAAGCCACGGAAGCCACGCTGATATCAGTGTGAGTAACGCGCCTTATATCTTTAACGCATTCAAACTACGTCGTCAGCGGCGTGCGTTGGCGACTCAGCGGCGTTATAGCGGCTTGATAACTGCGTGGTGTACACGTGATACTACAAACCCGATGGAAGAGATGGAAGAGAAGGCGGCGAGGCGGTGGGCTGCGGGGGCCGAGCGCAAGCGCCGCAAGCGGGCCGGCAACCGTGCATTCGCACTTTCACATTCTCCCCCTCGGGGAAATGCGGGGGAATTTTTTAGGTGAGGTTTATACGCGCAGCCATAACGGAGTGCCGATCTTGAAAATTAAAGTTTGCGAATATGAAAACTTCAGTGGTCACGACTGAATCAAACCACATTGGAAATCAGGCTGATGCAGTTCCGGTAGTTTGCCTGGCGGCCGCCATTTGCGCCCGTAGTACTTCCGCTTCCTCCAGGATTTACAAATAAATGACGGTTCCAGTGACTTCCCGTTGATTTAGAAGTAAGGCATTACACGAGTTTAACCTTACAATGCAGCCACAGATGAGAGCTTTGAAAGAATTCATTTCATTGTCCCCGAACGCACTGGATAAGTTATTCTCGCTGTCGCTGCAGAATTGCAGCTGTCAGGAAAGCAGCATGTACTTACTTCTCTGTGGTGAAGAATAAAAAAATTAACGTAGAAAGTCAGACAAAACATTACGTTTTAACAAAATCTTTGGAAGTTGAGTAGCTAACACCAATCACGCCATGCAGAAACGGATGGTGTATCCCGAAAAGCGCAAAAAACGCCAATTATTGACCTACAGATGGCACACTGGCACACAAACAACATCCAATGGTCTCCAGCATCGGAACGACATTATGTTTGTTCCGGTTGCTGTTTCGTTCCATAAATAAGCATTCCGTTCCGGTTCACTCCCGAACGAAAAATAATAATGATTCATAACGGTACGTAACGGTTAGTGGTAACCCGCATGAAAAATGGAAAACGGTGTTTCCGCTGTGCTCGCGCGGCAGACATCAACGCTACGGAAAGATGCAAACTACATCGCCATACCTAGTGCTATTCGGGCTTACTGGGACGTTTTTGCTCATCTTCCGGCTACAGCTGCCATAATACGTAAAAAAATCTGCAGGGTATGTGCAAAAGATTGCTGTTTTCGGTTGATATTTTTTTTTGTTCCTTCATAAATTACGATGTACTTCGTGCATTTTTACAAGTTCAAACACGTTGCGCGCTCTTACCCGTGGGCTTGTTCCCTTGCTTACCGCCCGCTGCAGAGGAAGCAAAAAACATCCAGATTAGTGTTTTTTAGACAACTGTGCCACGTGGAATAATCGTACGTTATTTTATCGCGTCATCGAAATTACAACCATGACAAATAAACTCCACAGCACGCGCAGTTGAACAACCGGGACCATGCGTGTTATTCCATTGCCTATTTTCTGCAGTAAGCCATTAATATTTCGGAGACAGCTTTTTCCGCTCGTGTTCCCGAATAAAGCAAATGAAGAATTCAGCATTAAAAAAGTTGTTTCGCGCCGTTTCTGAAAATTTTGTCGACGCTGCATGGGTAAGATACAGAGATTGTCCGCCAATGGGGACAGTTGAAGAAAGCGAAGCATAAGTGCGGCAGGCGGATGCACCGACAAAAAAAAAAAATGAAGGAAGCTCACACTAACGCGTAAGACTGGAAGGTAGCGAGGCTGTACACAACCTTCACGACTATCACGGTGGTTTTATTCCTCGATTGTAGCCGCTTTGCTTCTTCGCTGCAGCAACGAACTTTACTCCATCATTGTTGCTGTAACTGCGAGCTTCTTTCATTTTTTGGAGGTGATATGCTTGCTGCGCATGCAGCGGTCGTCACCGGCCTCAGTACAGTTAACGTACTGCAGCTGAACCCAAATACCCGTATCATGGCAGAACTTCCGGCAGCTTTAGTCCGGATTGAGTCCTACAACCGTATCTCGGCTGGCCTCCGGTGGCGTTACTTCGGCCGCACACGGGTGGCTTCGGAATGGCCGGAGCTTTACGGCTGGAATCTGGCCGTACGAACGTAAGTCGGTCGACTGGCCGCGAACAGTGGCCGTAGGATAGTCATGGGAGTAAGGACGTATACGGCCAAAAGGCCCACATTTGCACACGGGCCGAACACGTCTGCCGGAAAAAGGCCGGACAGAAAATCACCGGCCAAAGTACACCGACTTGAGTTAGGCCGAACAGTCCTGTGCTGCCTGGGATAGTCATTGCACATCACCTTGAAGGGCGTAAGCTATGACGTGTGTTTCTCGTTCCGAGCAAGTGTAGCCACGTTTACGGCGAACGCTGGAGTTTCTTGGCCACTCTTGGCCAGTCACTCTAACTTGGTATACTTGGCTTGCGCCGGGGACCTGTGTTATTGAGATATAACTCCGTGAACACTGGGTGGTCGTCTCGAGGCACGCGCACGCAAGCATCTCGCATTTTATTTGTTTTGTTAACTGCCGGGTGGTATCCGCGAGGCCCGCGCTTACGTGCACACGGCCGGCAATTTCTTGGTATTTTTAAGTGCGGACAAGAAAAATTAGGATTTGCTTAACAGCTTCGCTGTTAAAAATTCAGTGTCTGTGAAGACGGATGACAAGCAATGTTGTAGTACGCGATGTTAGGGTTCTTTTAGCGGCTAATCGTCATGTAATTTGTTTCTATATGCTTTCGCTAACACACAAGCTGTTTTTTTGTAATTATTCCCCCTCCTTAGATGGCCATGCTTCAATACGCAATAATCAATGTGGCACAGCCAGCTTACAAAGACCAAGCTTACACCGATCTCCCTGAAGTCGGCTTCACATCTAAACGCAAATGATCGGCTGGGAAGACATTCCTTCAGGGGCAATGTAAGCCGCCTTCTATCGACATATCAAGACACAAGGGCATTGAGTTTTTACTTTTTATGATTCTTCTGAACTGGGAACTGGTTTTTCGGGATGCAGGAACCTGCTCCGGAGGGAACGGTTGTCAAGCCCAGCCCCAGAACACCTCCGCTGTTAAAACGCTCCTCCATGTCATCAGGCTTCTCAAGCTTGGACGTTCCCTGGTTTCCCTATAGGCGGCGTAAAAATCGACGCCCCACGTGACCAACCTACATGGCACTTTTCGACCATCAAGTCCACCAGACGGCGCAAGCAAAAGGTTACTCTTGGTATAAAATACAAAACATTCATTCCGTGACTCAAAGAGCCCACACAGTTCGCTTACAATGTGCTATTTAAAAATATTATTAACAAGTTCCGCATCAAACATCCGTTGAGCAGAAATGTACGCAACTTTTCACGAACAGCCGACTGGTGCACCACCTCGTTTCTGAATTCGCAACCACAAAGCCGCCAATTCAAATTGAAACCGCTGCAACGGCCCACCGTTTATACGTGCGCGGAGCACTGGTTTCGTGACTGTTTTTGCTGTTATGTGCTTTTGCGTCCATCAGTTGTTGAGAGGACTGGCAAAACACGGGAACTGAGTGCTTGTGGAGTGACAAATGTGGGAAATTCCGCATCGGGAGACAGCTGTCGAGGCCAGAATATTTGATTCTTCCAACAGAAGGTGAGTGTTACGCACTCCGCTAGAAAGACGGTGCAAACGAAACCGTTGTCGCCCTCAATACCTCATTTGTGCCCTTCGTTCGAAATCTTAGCGCAAGCGAACGAGTTGTTATGGCAAAAAAAAAAAAATGTCACGAAAGCGACGCACAATTGCAGCGATCGAAATGAAATGATGTCCTGGCCTCTGTAAACTTGCGGATGTCAATAAACGATTTGTTCTCACTAGTTGCTCACTGTGGTCTGTGCCAGTCGAGGCCATCTGGTCACCTGGCGTAACATCAATTCACTAGCGCGGCGCAAGTAAACACGCAGCCAGCGTGCCAGCCAGGAACCAGCAGGAGCAGCCAAGGCCGGACTCGACGCTCCTTTCGTGCGCGGGAGGAGGAGAGTCGAGTCCGGCCGTGGAGCAGCGAGCCGGCGGCCGCCGTGCGAGGGCAGCCATGTTATTAAGGAGCTCAAGCGGCCTGTGCAAAAAGCATCCGCCATGTTTACAAAGCCGTGTTTACAGCGCCATCAAGCGGGCGTACTCGGTAGTTCACGACACCGCCACTACGCTTTTTCTGGCACTACAGGCAAAGCTAGACCTTTGCTTCTTTAAAATCCTCCCTGTTCTGTGATGTCATCCACTGCCATCCATGTCATCCACGTCGTCTAACTCTGGCGGAAGCATGCGTGAAGCACCGTATATCTACTTTGTTCTGCGAACTGCTGTCAACATATATTCTCATTTAAAAGCTAGTACAGTGCTTTACGGTAATAGTGAGGGTAGGGAGTGCGCCGTAGACTCGCTGATTGCCCCAAGCGGATGGTGGCAGGAAGTAAGTACAAGAGTAAGCGGGAGTGCGCGCGTCCTGTGCGTAGACTGACCCCAAATGTAGATGACCAGGATGGCGGAGAGCAGCAGTGTCACGACCACGGCCGCCACGACGTTGAGGTTCACCCGCGGGGGCTCTTCCTCTTCCCTCTGCTTCAGCTTCTTCCTGCATGCACGCGCCAGAGGAGGCAAGGCCAGAGGAGACGATGCATTGGACCCACCCGGGGACATACTGTATTTCCTCGTACAGAGCCACTCACACAGAAGAGACCTATAGGAGGGCTGTTAAAGGGACGCGCCACCTGTATTCCTATTACTATTGTTACGGAACTCGGGAGGGCAATGCCTGACAGCGCCGTGATTCAAAAACGATGACGACGACGACGACGAAGTGCCTGGCGCGCACCTTGCACGAGCTCTGTCATGGCCGCTTTGCACACAATGTAAATAGATCACTTCAACCCATCGTCCTTCCGCCACGTAACAATAAATGTTGTTACATCAAGTCCTCCTGGCGTGCGCCGCAGTTATGCTTTTCCGAATTCCTGATCAGGCCTCCACGTTTCCAAAATCCCGCGTACTGGAAAACTCCGGACGACAAGCCAATTTGTTTCGCCTGCAGGTGCGTTGGGCGCGTCGCGTGCTCGTGCCAGAACCGGTGGTCTTCACGGCGAGCCTTCTGGAATGAACATCACTCGTAGAGGGTCCCCGTCCCCATCATAAAAGCGGCCGCCGCGGCCGGGAATCGAACCCGCGACCTCGTGCTCAGTCAAAGGAATTTAAGAGCTTCCTGGTACTTTGATATTACCTCCGCCGTTTTATGTAGGGGTTTGCCTACATTGCGCACCGCGTAACAGACCTTCTGAAGAAAGACGCCGAGTTCGTGTGGGGTGCACCTCAAGCAGAGGCGTTCGGTACGTTTATTTACGTTCTCTCACGCTCCCGTATCCTAACCCACTTCGACCTCACTGCTGCCACTGAAACCCGCACTGATGCCAGAGGCCACATCACATTTGCTATTCTATCCCAGCTACAGGGCTGGCTAGTATGTTACTACATACACCAGTCGCCCATATCTGTATGGCCGCCCCTTTTCTCGGTGATAGCCGATCATCACGTGCCCTGTTCGCTTTACATCGTCTCTGCGCCCACAAGGGATTTCGTATACAATCGTCTACATGTCCGGCGCTTGCACGAAAACGCCGGGTGCTTGTCGCGTTACCCTGTAAATATGAGTGCACGTGATAAGGCCTAACCCCCTTCGCAGTGACAGGGCAAGCAATGTTGATATATGTACACCATTGTTGAGAACATCCTAGCTATCTGGCCGCTTTTGCAGGGAAGGAAGCGAGCGGAAACAAGAGTGAACCTGGCAGCCACAAATAAAATCTAGTTTGGTGCGGGAAACCCTTCCGGTCATAATTTGATGACAAATTATTTCAATCAGGATTGTTCACTTTGTCGCCTTCTGCTCCACGCCGTGGTTCCAGCGCAGGGAGCTGCGTGGTAATCATTTGGCACAAGCGACGAGTCCGTCTTCTGGACACCAGTTTGTGCCTACAACGCAAGGCTCTTGCGTGTGACCATAGAAATTGATTTCGCGGTAAACCCAAGTATAACGGCGTCACCTCTATTCCCCTCCCTCTGCCGTACCACTCCACAGCCGCCCTTCTACGCCAACATTCTATGCATCATTAGAAAGGTTACCATGTGAGAAAGCATCGAATAAATGCACGTACCGTAGGACTATCAGGGAGTCCTTCTTGGTGTCCTTCTGTGCCCGAGTCTCATCCATCTGCAGCAAGAGAGTCTTGAAAATAAAACTCCTCAACAGTATGAGTTTAGCATTGCAGTGAGCATGAACTGTACCGAGAAAGGGTCTTCTCATTCAGATTGTCTGATACAGCGTTCCGGAATTGTCAATGTGCACAGGTGAAAGCAAACATGTCGTTTTGTATCGTCAATGTGTCCAGGCGGAAGCAACCAAGACTTTTTGTAAAGCAGTGGATTTCGGGCACTAAGGGCTGTCAAAATTTGATAGTGGCGCTTATTGACGAGAACGTGCTGTTCAGAACAGTATGGAGGGACAAAAACGGTTTGGAATGTTTTCCCTCGCTTTCCCACGCCAAGAAGCATCCGTCAAGTGAGGGCGTAGAAGCCCATCGATCGCGTAATTCGGCCAACCTCCACAGCAAAAATATCAGGTCCTAAGACGGCAATTCAGAATTTTTACCGGGCCATTATCGCAGCCAAAAGTGAGCAACTGCTCCCTCTCCCTGTCACTGGAATCCCTAGTAGAATTAATATGGGCTCCTGCGCACGTTGGCTGGAGGGTAACGTATCTGGCAACAGTATGGCTCGAGGGGTTACGATCCTAGCCGGGGAAAGCCCGTTTTCATACCGTGGTGGCTGATCAGCCAGAGGCCGAATGTTATCACATCCATTAATAACCAGGCATACCCGACCTGTCAGCAACTCTCCTCTTTGAGTTTCTGCTCTAGCCAGCACAACAACGCCTAAGACGACTTCTCCAAATTCCTTTCCGAACCAAGCCGAACTCAGCCTCATTTGCCCCTCTCCCTACCCCTCGCCAAATGACAAGGCATGAAGAGGCCTCGCAACCTCTCTCCACGTGGTATGAGGATGACTCAAAGACCCTTCTCCCCATTTCTTCTAATTAGCAGTGGGTGTAGGCGGCGGCGACCTCATACTGGGAGGCCCAAATATCCCTGATCCCCGAGCTACCGACACCGCTGCCAAGCACAAACTTACACCCTTCCATCCCACCGAGCTTAAATAAAGTGATGTCTCTCTCCCGTAATGAACGCCTCATTTCATCATCATCATCATCATCATCATCATCACCAGCCTATCTACGCCCACTGCAGGGCAAAGGCCTCTCCCATTATTCTCCAAGTACCTCGGTCCTGTGCCAACTGTGACCAATTTATCCCCGCAAACTTCTTGATCTCATCTGCCCATCTAACGTTCTGCCGCCCCGTGCAACGCTTGCCTTCTCTGGGGATCCACTCTGTTACCCTTAATGACCAGCGGTTATCTTGCCTTCGCATTACATGCCCTGCCCACGACCATTTCTTCTTCTTAATTTCTACTAATATGTCTTCAACACCAGTTTGCTCCCTGACCCACTCCGCTCCTTTCATGTCCCTTAATGTTACACCTATCATTTTCCGCTCCATTGCCCTCGGTGTCGTCCTCAGTTTAAGTTGAACACTCTTGGTGAGCCTCCAAGATTCTGCCCCGTAGGTGAGTACCGGTAAGATGCAGCTGTCATACACTTTCTTCTTCAGCGACAATGGTAGGCTGCTATTCATTATCTGAGAATGTCTGCCATATGCACCCCACCCCATTCTGATCCTTCTAATTATTTCTGCCTCATGGTTGGGATCTGGGGTCACAACTTGGCCTAAGTGGATATATTCGCTCATTTCATCAGATCTGCTCAATTCGAAAACCACAACCGCCGTTATCCACGGTATACTGTAATGTAACACGACAGAGCGCAGGCCTGAATGCCTGCCGTTGGAAGGCGTGTTATCTGGCTCTGTTGGAAAAGCGTGAGAGCATTGCCGCTATCAATTTGGCTTACGCTATAGTAGTTCCATAGGAGCGGACGTGACTTACTGTTCTCGTTGCGCGCTTGGAAGACCGTGCACTGACCTTGACCTTCTTCTTCCGCTTCTTTGCACTGAAAGCAGGCACGATGAAAGTGCATGGCTGCTGCTGCTGATGATGATGATAAATACCTTTCTTTCAATAAAGACAATAGTATTTCCTAGGCTACCCAAGGGCGAAAATTTCTGTCTGTCTGTCTGTCTGTCTGTCTGTCTGTCTGTCTGTCTGTCTGTCTGTCTGTCTGTCTGTCTGTCTGTCTGTCTGTCTGTCTGTCTGTCTGTCTGTCTGTCCCTTCATCCTCGATTCAACCACCCGCCCTCCTTAACAACAAGGAATAACAACAGAAAAAAAATTTAATGCGAAGGGTATGTAGGAAAGACCGTCTCCAGCTACTGAAACTGCTACCAGGGTTCACTCACGCCCGCGTTACACAGCGCAAGGGAAACCTTAGGCATATATGAGGAATGGAATGGATGACTTTAATATAGGAGGAGGCCAATAGGCCCTGCTGTGCGACACGGGGAAAAGGGGAGGGGTAGATTGTTCCTATAAAGTCTGCACTGCACTGTGAGCGTTCACTTAGCACGATATGCACAGGTGAAGTTGTGTTGAGGACACTCTAATACGACCATGATTGGGGTATCCAAAAGGAGCCGTTCAGGAGCCACAAAGGGTGTGTTTGGGGGGACATCTGGAGAGTGGGTGAACGATCCGCCATCATACTACTTTATAGAGACCTGTTTTGAGACCGAATTCTGTAATTTTCTGTAAAATTTGGGGGTTGTTTCTGACGTGTTGGACATGTTCTCCAGAAGCCGTCGGGCGTACTTGCGTTGTAAGGAACTGGTCGCGGTCAGTCGAGTAACCTGAACAAGCCCAGATGAGGTGGAAAAGGTTCGGTGTATTGTTGCTGCCACAGCAGGGGCACCGAGGACTAGCAAGGTGCCTATGCGTTGTCCATTTGGAGATGACGTCCGGAGTGAAGGCCGAGTCAGCGTAGACTTTATTAACGAAAATTTCTCCTGTTCTTGGCAGGGACTGGAGGCCGACGCCTCACCATATATGAGGAAAAAATTAGTTCCGCCACCCGAAGTACTTTTCACATACCAAAATAAGTACTGTAGGTACGTTTGTGTATTTATTACCCCAGTTGTTGAGATAGTGATTCGTTGCTTTGATTGACACTGTATTTGTACACTGCTGTCATATCTGTAAACTCGAGGCTTTCGCCCTGTCAGGAGACATTTGGATCTCCTTTTGCCTTTCTTCTTAAGCATATGTATTTATGTACAAATGTAGATTTGATTTGATTTGGTCTTTTTTAATTAAAAATACACGTTGGGCGGTTTTTAACGATGAATTAACCACGCTTAAAATGGTTCCCAAAGAGGCGAGATGAGGGCAAACAATACAGCAAAAGTCTTCAGTTCGCGCAATTCCAAGCAAGATATACAGAAGGTAATCGATGGCTCTTGAGCAGTGCAGTAGTGTACGCGCATGCACTTTCACGTGTTCTCAGTTCTGTGTATTGGCGTTGAGTTCGACTACGGGTGGCACTGCGAAGCGCGTCTCGGTGACATCAGCTTAGGGATCCTCGCATTTGTCGTCTGCTTCTCTATTGTCTGCGACTCTATTGTCTGCGACTGGTTAACAACATACCCACTCGGGCGGATTGGCACCGCCAATCACAGCAGCCGTCATAAGCCCGCCGCTGATTCAACAGTTCACACGGGGCTGTGAAAGACGGTCCACGAAGGAGAAGTCAGGGAGGCGGCGCTTTGAGCAACACCTTCTCCAGGGTCGCCTCCGTTTCCTCGTGGTTTTCTGCGAGTGGTAGGAGCAGGGCGGGGATAAATTTGGAACATTGTTCCTTAGTATTCCGAAGAGTCTGATTGCAGGTCGTTCCGTCGCATCGAATTGCCTTGAGTGTAATTGGAAAACTCTGGTCGGATTAGATAATTTACGTTAGTATATGCTAGGCTTAGATATAGGTTCGGTTTAGACTAGGTAAGTTTAGGTTAGTTAAAGTTTGGTTAGGATGCTTTGGAAGGGCCTTTTAATATCTCTAATGCTGCGGAACATCCTGCAAAGAGGTCCTCCCGGAGTATTCCCGGGTGTCAGCCTGATGTTTGCCTCAACTTCATGTGTTCTCTTCAAAGCCCACAATGCCAGTCTGGCGGATTGGCTTGTGACTAGCAGGTAGCGTTCGATTCACCAGTGCACTTATGTCTCCTGCATCAACATACCCAACCACTGTTACGAATCAGCACGAGGTGCTTGATGGTTGCCCTGTCCGCGCAAGATACCCCGGCGAAGTTTGGTTCATTGCGGAGAAGTTCCGTGTTTGGCGGTGAATCGAGCCGATCAGGAGCAACGTGTGGGCAGATGCCGGAGCCCGGCTGCCGGGAGCCACTCGGGGTGAGGGAGTTAACGTCAAGCGCCTCGCCACGCGGGCGCGCGGCATGCGAGAAGCGAGCCTGCTGCGCCTGCTGCAGGCGTTCGTGGTCAGCCAGGTGGCCTACGTGGGAGCCTTCCACGACTGGCGGACCCAAGAACGCGCAAAGATCGACGCGGCGATACGCAAGTCGTACCGGGCGGCCCTGGGCCTCCTCAACAGCACGAGCAACGCGGCCCTCGCGTCTCTAGGAGTACACAACACGCTCTCGGAGATCAGCGAGGCGCAGCGAACGTCTCAACTGGAGCGCCTAGGGTCGACCCGCACGGGCAGAAGGTTACTACAGCGCGTGGGACTAAGCTGCTCCTTCGACGAGGAGGACGAGCTAGTACCGCTGCGCGACGACATCGCAAGCAGCCTGGTGATCCCGCCGCTACCCAAGAACGTGGCGCCGGGGCGAAACTCGGAGCGGAGGATGGCGCGGGCGTGCGCGCTCGCCAAAGGGTACAATGGGAGGAGCGACGCGGTGTACGTGGACGCTTCCAAACGCCGCGACAGGGAAGACACCTACGCCGTGGTGGCGATACGAGCCGCCACGGGAGAAGTACTGAGTGCGGGCAGCGTGCAAGCCAAGACCGCCAGACAGGCGGAGGAGGCGGCCATAGCGCTGGCCCTGCTTCACCCCGACACGCGAACGGTGTTCAGCGACTCGAAGTCGGCCATCGCCAATCTCGCCAGGGGTATGGTCTGCAAGACAACGATGCGAGTCCTCTCCGGCATCGGGGAAGGCGCGCGCAAGAACGCAACGACGACCGTGCGCTGGTTTCCGGCCCACATGGGTCGGGAGCTGCGAGGCGGCTACAGGAACGTCAACGAGGCAGCCGACGCTGCGGCCCGTGATCTCGCCGCGTGCCGGGCCGCGCCAGCGACGGACGCCGACGTCGACGAGGAGCCAAGCAACGACGAGGACGACAACGGCGCAGAGCCCCTGACCACATACGGTGCTACGCTGTGTTGGTATAGGACAGAGAGGCAGGCCTATCCTCCGCCCCACCCGGGGCTTGCGAGGAGAGAGGCCGTGCTTCTACGACAACTGCAAACCGGGACGGTGCTTACGCCGGCGCTTGCGCGCCACGTGTGCCCGGACATGTACGAGGACGAGGTGTGCAGTGTGTGTGCGCGTGTGAACGCAGACTTGGCCCACTTGATGTGGGGATGTGCGGACCATGACTCAAGTGCGGGGAGGCCGATCCTCCCACCGGACATTGCGGACTCGGTGCGCTCTTCGGGGCGAGAAGATCAGCTAAGGGCCATCCAGCGGCTCGAGGCTGCACTGGACAGGCAAAGGCGAAAGGGGAACCCGCACTCCTCTCGGCCTCCTCCTGCGGGAGCGAGGGCTAGGGGCGACAGCGGCGGCACTCCAAGTAGCCCGCGCCGACCAGACGTAGACCTCGGGGTCGGCCCGACGCCGCGGTGAGCGGTGAAGACTACGGGACGGTGAAGCCCTGCGTGGCCTGACCCGTCCCCGACTGCCGGTACCTCAATAAAGTCCTTTCTCTCTCTCTCTCTAACGGTTGCAGCAGCCGTTGCGTTAAAGGAGCCATGAATACAAAACAGAAGTTTGGTTCATTCGTAAGGTTTCCTCGTTAGAATCTCACTGACACCACTTTTAACGTACTCTTCGCTGAAATAGGCTATATAGTTATGGAAAAAGGGAATGGCCATGCGACCCACTAGCTCATTTCCCGCAACAGAATCTGTGATGTCATATGAGCCCAGCTGTGGGATTGGCAGAAGCCGGCAAAAGCAAACGTAATTTAGGCAGAGCTTACAAGCTCGCCAAACGAGCTATTTGCGCCTAAATTCAATGCATATCTATTTTACAGCAGCAAGAATTGTGCGGTAAACAACAAAAGCTACGAAAATACACGTAAACATAGAAGTACCGATGCGTACTGCTGTTGGTATTGGGCGCACTATGCTTGTTTTAGCTGCAGAGCAGTCCGACGCTTTGGAGTTGCCTTATACGACGCTGGCTGATTGGCGTAAGCAACGTTGCCTTACGTGACCCTGTTTGTCAAGCATACCCCATGATTCACGAAAATGACTACTTTCTACCCTAACATGAACAAGCCCGGTGTAAATACGGTCAAAAGCAAAGCAACGGCGCAGTGCTGAGTATGCTACTGCCGTCTGGGAGGTTTGACGGCAAGAAAGTCTAGATAGCCGAATGGCGCACTGGAAGTTTGTATACGCGCCGTTATGACTTCATTGTAGACGTCACCAAAACACACGATCTGGCAGGAGAATCAAAATTTTCACCTAAATTGATTAATTTATCAGTGAATACGGCATCATTTGCTGCCGCGGAAGCGCTGGTGACGCTATAAAACACGAAATCTTGGGAATAAAACAAACTTGTATTTTGTCTTCATTGCTCCGTTAACCAGATGAACCGTCTCAAGCAGAGCCGTGTTGCAAGTTCAATCCCTCTGCAAAAGGTAGCCTTGAGTTAGACTCTCTCCTTCCCCTTCGCTCTCTACGACACAGCGTGCACCTGCTTCCGGAAAAGAACGCCTGTTGGCGTTTGGGAATTCTAGGTATATATTCTCGCCCCTCAGAGAGCCAAAAAAGCGCGTCCTCGCGCCTTGATTAAAACTCTTCTGGGCCCGTTCAAGTTGTCATGTTGTGAGCACGCCAGTGTGCTGACTCTTGTACCATCGCTTTCGTCCCCTCGCCATGCACTAAACAAGTTAAGTTTCGCTCCTCGCTCTTCATCGTCGGAGCCGAGAGAACTTTCTCGCGAGCATCTCACCTACCACGCTACCTCGATATGACGGAGGTACGAAGTCGGGCGAGTGCCTTCACCATTGTTAGACCATGCACATAAATTTATACAAAGAAGTGGAGCTCATGCATTTTAAAATCAATCGCAAGAGGAATCTAAAATGTCCCGTAACTTCCTTTGGAATGTCCAGTGTGGAGTCAGATAACACCTCCATTGGGGCTACTAAATGTCTACTTTCGCTCTTCCATACCCAACTGGAAGCACAGCGGAGATAGATTTCTCGGAAGCGCACAACAGCACTCAGTGATTTTATCTCCGCAGATGCCTTTCTTGCGACTTTCCGATTCCGAGTAAGCCCAGACCGGGCACATCCTCTTACACCCCACCGTCTAGTGTTGAACAATCTTGATCAACTCCTGAAACGAACTTTCGGTTCGGCCTGCGTAGCCTGAGGAGTGGGGTCGCGGCATCTCACACTATCCAGTCCTGGGTTTGATTCCTTGCAGTTCCACCTTTTTCTTCCCGGGATGTTCTATTGAAAGTTTTGTTGAGTGGACACGGCAGCACCGCTTTGACAATGTCACCTTACGTGCATCTACCTTTGCAGGTTTTGGCTTAATGGTTCTTCGTGGACGGAGCAGTGGCCCTTATTATCGCCGGACAAAAGTGCCCTCATGGACAGTGCGCACCAACCATGAAAAGAACGCATCCAGTGCGCAGCTTGATCGCCTGTGGCAACAACGATGCTGTGCCTGTGGACTTCGTCGACTGCGCACCCCTGGGGAGCACGATGACGTCCTCGGCCTCCCCGGTTGCAAGCCGCCCGGAGCACACAAAAGCAAACACCACCGTTTCAGTCTTCAGTTGACACAGCAACACCGCAGTGAGAATGTAGCCTTATGGGCCCCCGCTTGTGCAGGTTGGTGGCAGAAAAATGTGGCTTTCGTAGTAACTGTATATCTGCTTGATTGTACTGCCCTGTCCATATACTGTTCTTGGTTGCTTGAATGACTGTGTTTCAGTTTTAAGCCTGTTGCTGCAATTGTCCGGTGACGTGGAAGAAAATCCTGGGCTCGAGGTTGGAAATATGCTGGAGGAAATATTAAGTAACGGGTGTAAATTATTAGCAAAAAGTAACGAAATTCCGGCAAAGCCGACATTTATAGATGCCTGCGTTTCTGACATGCAGGTCAGGCTCCAGGCTATTAAAAAACAACTTGAATGGTTGGGCGAAACTCAGAACCGGCTTGGAACGATAGAATTAAGTGTTGGTCGCCATTACAGGCAATTGACGGCTCTCGCCAGGAAGATCAATTACTGGGAAAACCGTTCTAGACCCAACAATGTTATTGTAAGCGGAGTAGAGGAAGAAGAATCTGAAGACGAGGCAGTACCTTTAAGAAAGGTGAATGATGAAATCTTTGGCAAAGTACTTAGCTCAAAGTGTAGCTTTATTGAGAGAATTCACGATCTATAGGAAAGAAAATACCTGGAAGGGACTGACCGATCATTTTAAAAGTAGCAGATTTCAGGGACAAAATCAAAATACTGAAAAATTCCAATAAACTCAAGGGGACACAGCTCAGTATCTGCGAAAATTACTCCAGACGAGTTGTTGAAATCAGAAAACAACTATATGTTTTATCAGTGGAAGGAAGAAAAAAGGGAACAAAAGCTAAATTAATTTTGATAAAGTAACGAATGTTCTTTACGCGTTGAATGAAGCCATAAATGAGTGGTTCCGGTATACTAGCTCAGGTACCACCAGCTCTGACGTACGCAAACCGCGACCAACAGGATCTGTGAAGGTTATTACTGCAAATGGCAGGAGTTTGCTGAGTAACCTCGTGAGAACCAGGGTACAATATATTGCACACTCGTTCTCAGCGCCGTAGTGGTTTTAGAAGAGCCGTAGAAGGAAAGATCGCTTGTGCATAGAATTGCCCCGACATGTGCTGCCATCTAGCACAGTGTGGGAGAAGTCAACTGCGCGTTTCTTTTTGCGCGCCATTTTGACGATAGCCTCCGTTCCCGTGAAGTCGCTCTACTCGGCCCGGCGAAGTAAGATGCTCTTATTGTCTTACCGCTTTACGGAATGGTTGGAAATTTGTGTTGAATGGATTGTTGAATGTGTATGGATCATCTAAAACTCAATTTTATTTCGGGCTAAGTGTATTTTGTTTGTTTTCGCGCTGAATTCTTTTGTGTACATTTAATTGCCCACTGGGATCGAGGTACATTGTATTAGGTATTTTCGAGTGTGCGCGCCGTATGTACTGTTACGATGACCGGGAAGTAAATTGGTATTTGACTTTACCAAATAAGCTTTTTTTGGTTTATACTACAACGTTATCAATTTCGAATTTTCTGCACTGTGCTAGGGCTGCGGCTGAAAACTGCCGAGGCGATTTTGAAAACCACTGCTGTTCAGGACACATCGGATCTCGACTTGTCAGAAGACGAAGAGGGCACTACTGTTCTACAAACATCATCATCATCACCCCTCCCAGATCTGCGACCACGACAGCACCATTGCCTCATGTCTCTTTCAGGACAGCGGGCGCCAGACACACGCCCAAGATCTCTGAACACAAGTCACAATCAAGGTGCCGTAATCTCGGATGCTCTCAACGCACGAAGTTTCGGTGCACTCGCTGCGACGTTTTTCTTTGTTTAACTTCCTCAAGAAACTGCTTCAAGCATTTTCTTAGCTAGAATTTCCAGCTGGAGATCTGTCTTTTCTTTTATTACGTGCGATATGTGATTTTTTTCGTGCGCTGAATCCCTGTGGGAAATATATTGCACATGCCATCAGAGGCCAACGCCAAATTTTACATCAATAAAACTTTTTTGTTGTGATACCCTGGGTCCAATGGGCTGATGTACACCTTTTCTTCTACTACACGCGGCAGTTTGTTAGTCGGGTCTCACGAGGGTAAAGCTGATGCTGTGGAAGCCAAAAATCTGAAGCATGACCCGGATATAATGATCGTAACAGAAGCTTGGTTACATACGAATGTAGTAGATTCGGAAGTAACCCCTCCACGTTAGATTACTGTTAAAAAAATACCGGACAAAAAAGAGATCTTTGAAACGAACACGCCGGGGCAGTGGCATGGCCAAGACCAAGCGTTTATTGTGATAGCGCGGCTTAATGTAGCGTTGTGCGAGAGGGGTTAAGAGGGGGGAAGGAGAAGGAGCAGTGGTGATAACGGCGGCTTCGGCTGGCGTGACGTCACAGATACATCATTTCGCTCCCCCTACGGTGAGTAACGGTCTGGCGGTTTGCGTTGCCGGCCCGACCGACGCAACACCGGAGTGGAGGTGCTTCCGGCGATCTCGTTGCTTGTTGGCACTCGCCTCGGTGTTCCTTCTGCTAGGGGTCCGCCGGCAGTTTCCTGGCACCCGGAGTCACTGGCTTCTCCTTGGTCGTGCTCCAGCTCCCGTGGCTTCACCTGGTCGCTGTGGCGCCGAATGGTTTCCCCCTCCGGACCGTCGGCATTCACTAGGTGGGCTCCGTCTGTCGATGTAATGCTGTCTGGAGTCCACCGCTCGCCTCGCCCGAAGTTCCTCACCCAGACAGGCTCACCGGGCTGCCACACATCGAGGGAGGGACGGTCAGCTGGCGAGGGCGGAACGGACACTGCGTTGTCCAGCCTGGAGCGAAGATCGTAGCCCATTAGGAGTTGCGCTGGTGTCCGGCCCCCGGCCCGCGGCGTCCTGCGGTACCTGTGCAAAATCCTCGCCAGGCGGGTTTTCAGTGACCCTTGCACATTCTCTCTCAAAGAATACTTGACAGTACGCACCGTCCGCTCCGCGAGCCCATTGGACTGGGGGTGACACGGCGCTGTTCGCAGGTGTACTATGTTATTCAGCTTCATAAAATTGTGAAATTCCCAACCAACTCGTAAACTGTGGGCCAGCATCGGATACCAGCGTTCGGGGGAACCAGAATGTACCAAACAAGGTGCGCAGTGCCTCTATGGTGGCGTGCGTGGTGGAACTCTTCATGGGTATCGCTTCTATCCACTTACTGTGTGAATCCACCACAATCAGTAGCATGTGACCATCGACCGGCCCCGCAAAATCGATATGCAGCCTCGTCCAACGCTCATCCGTCTCCGGCCATGCAACCGGGGGTTTCTTGGGGGGCATAGGGGCAGCTTGGATGCAACTGGGGCAGGACTTAACCATGTGCTCAATGTCATTATCGATCCGGGGGTACCACATCAAAGAGCGCCCTAGCCGCTTCATTGAGCAAATTCCTTGATGAGTACAGTCGAACACGGATATATCGAACTCCAAGGGAATCGCGAAATAGTTCGATATATGAAAAATTCGATATAAAAAATATGGGCTCAGACCTCACCTAAGGCGGGCGATCACTTGCCGATCGTCGCATTCAAGAATGACAACTAATTCCGCACTCAAGACACAACAGGACGCTTTATTTCCGTGAAAAAAAAATCGCCTGCTTCTTCGTCCTGGAAATTAAATTAAAGACGCTGGTCTCGATCTTCTCGAGGCTGCACAACTAGAAAATTCCAGCAGTACGCTGCGCCTTCGCACACCACACACAACACGCACGCAAAAGAAGAACAGCGCGCACGTACCACAAGAACTTTGAAGGTAACAATTCCAAGCGCTCGCGATGGTCATCTCCGAGAGAAACAGTGATCTCCGAAAGGTGCGGGACAACTCGCCAAACAGCAGCAACAGCAGCAAAATGCAAAAGAAGGAGGAGGCCGACATGCGCCTTCGTTCCCTCTTCCCTTTCCCGAGACGACATCGGGGGAAGACAAACCCAGAGAGAGAGAAAACAAAACCTTTTTCGGCAAGCCAGGGAACGTACGCAGCCGCCAAAAAAAAGGACGTGCGCATTCGGGGCATCCCTACCTCGCACTGTCAAATTTTCCGAGCGTTCGGGCTTGTGTGCCTAGAGAGATTTAGCATACCGGGCTCCGTCCGCTAACGCTACGGTGGCCGGTAGCGGGGCCCGACTGGGCAAGCGCAAATTCGTTCCGGTAGGGGGGATTAATTTTGCGAGCCAGCCTTCGCCATGCCCGTGCATTCCTCTATATCCTCCTCAACCTCAATGGGGGGTGCGCCAAGCCGCCGAAGAGCACCTTCCAGCTCGCGCGGCGTTCGATATAACCAATGTCGGGAAAAATGCGGTTCGATATAGAAGTACGAATTCCTATACTTTTACACAGAATTTTCAAGGGGATAATTTATGAGTTCGATATAGACAATAATTCGATATACCAGTGTTCGATATATCCGTGTTCGACTGTATCATACAGCAGACGTAACATCACTGATTGAGCACTCTTAGGGAGGATCACTCGATGGCCCCAGTAGAGAAGCCCGTAACTCCCCGTTATCTCCGCCTTTCAGTTGAAGTATGGCATCAAGTGCTGGTCCTCAGGCCTCAAATGTCTTGGCCAACCCTTTTAGCACTCATTTTTGCACCTTTGCTAAATCGTCATCGAGCTCCGTGAGAGTGCCCAGTTACTTCGCGGGCATGACACCATCATTGAGGGTTTCCGTGAGCAGGACATACTCACCGTCCCCAGTTTCTTCCTGCGTCTCTGACTGGGAAGTTGCTGACGCGGGCAGCCGGCTGAGGGAGTCTGCGGGAACGTTCTTTCCCGGGCTGGTGTTTGATGACGTAATCGTATGCGCTGAGCAGCAGAGCCCATCGCTGGATTCGCGCAGCAGCCATCACAGGTACTGGCCTGTCTGGATGAAGAAGTGCCACAAGGGGCTTATGGTCCGTCATCAATGTGCAAGTATTGCCGAATAAGTATTGTCGGAATTTCGATGCACCAAACACACGTGCCAAGGCTTCACGCTCCAGCTGCGAGTAATTTTTCTCAGCTTCCGTCAATAACCGAGAACGGAACCCTATGGGTCGAAGTACCCCGCCCCCGACATCGTGTGAAAGCACTGCGCCGATTCCGTCCGGGGAGGCATCGCATTCCAGGACTAGCGGTCTGTGTGCGTCAAAATGCGCCCGAAAATCTGCGGATTTGAGAAGGTCTTTCACATTGCTGAATGCCTGTTGTTGAGTGGTACCCCACTCCCACTTGGCTTCCTTCCGGAGTAGTTGATATAAGGGCGCCATGGCGGTCGATGCATTGCGCAGAAACCTGTGGTAGTACGTGACCATGCCAAGGTACGACCTTAATTCTGCGGGATTTCGCGGTGCTTGAACCCCCAGGATGGCGTCTGTTCTCCGTCTTTGGTTGAAGACCTCAAGAGCTGATTCGAGGTCCCAAAAAATCCACCTCTGGTTGGCGGAACTTGCACTTGTCTGCGTTCAAGCGCACGCCATATTCCTGGAAACGCTTCAATACTGCGCGCAGTGTGGTGCAGTCATTGCGTTTCTCTGCCACGAGGACGCCATCTAGGTAGACCTGAACACCCAGAAGACCCTGAAAAATGGTCTCCATACGACGTTGAAACACGGCCGGCGCGGACGCCACTCCAAATGGCAGGCGAGTGAAGCTGAACAGTCCCTTATGCGTGTTTATGGTTGTGAGTAGCATGGCTTCCTCATCCAACGGAAGCTTGTTGTACGCCTCCCGCAAGTCTATCGTGGTAAAAACTTCACCGCCGTTTAATGTCGCCAGGATGTCCTCCACCCGTGGCAACGGATATTCCTCAGTGTGACAGGCTTTGTTTACCGTTAGTTTAAAATCGCCGCAAAGGCGGATGCAGCCATTCCGTTTCACTACCAGTACCACTCGCGCGGCCCACTTCGAATGAGGCACCGGGACAATAATACCCGCGCCCGAAAGGCGGTCCAGTTCCGCGTCGACCTTTGGACGAAAAGCGTAAGGAACTTCGCGTGCTTTTCAAGATTTCGGCACCACGTTTTCTCGCGTCTCGAAGTGTACCGGAGGCCCTTTTATGAGCCCTAAACCTGGCGTCAACACATCAGCGAATTCTGCTAGCAACTGGTCCACGTTAATGTCGTCAGCACCGACTAACGGCAGTTGCTCACCTGGCGTGTTCACGTTCATGACCGGTGCCTCGAGCATGTGGAACGCTTGAATCAGGTCGCGTCCGCAGAGGTTGCGGCCGGAGCAACAAAGGACTTGCGAAGATCCCTCCGTCGACCTGTTTCCGCACGAAACCTTGAGCTTAAGTTGTCCCCGCACTGGAAGCCGTCCCAGGAAGCAGGTCAGTTCAAATGGCGAACCACGCAGCTTGGGCCACACTGCTTTGTTCTGTTAATATGTGGGCCACGTGATGACCGAAACCGGTGAGTCTGTGTCGACCTGCATGTCCACTTGGAACCCCAGCACAATCCAAGGTGCGCACGATGGGTTGCATCATGCCGATGTGGCCGATATGACTGTTCGCTGCCTCCAGCGCGAACACACCGTCGGTACCCGTGTCTTCCTCCCGCGACAACAAGGCGTGTACTTGGCGCACTGGTGGCACCACCCCGAAACCACTCTCACGGCGGCAACAGGCTCGGGCGATATGACCTCGTTGTTTGCACTTGACGCCGATCGGAAGCGGCAATCCTCGGGTCCGTGCCCCTTTGCTCCGCAGCGGTAGCACGTAATCTGTGGCCGGCTTTTTGGGCGAAAGGACTGGCCTCCCAGCGCATGCACAGTTCCCTCAGCGGCGGGGCTTACTATCTCTTGCGCGTTGGCTTCGGCCATTTCGGCGGATATGGCAATTTCTTCCGCTTCGCTCCTCGTCAGATGCGGTTTCGCGAGTAGCTGCAGACGCACTCCTGCGCTTTGCAGTCCACACACGATGCCATCTCCTAGCATCCTATCCAACGATGTACCAAAATTGCAGGTGTCCGCTATCTGTCGAATCGCCACGATAAAATCCTTGACCGGTTCGCCGGGCAGCTGGTTGCGGGGGAAGAACTTATAAGACTGTGCTATCTCGTTCAGTTGCGGCGAAAAGTGCTGCTTAGGCAAGGCTACCACTTGTGGGTACGAAAGTTCATTCACCTTATCCGGAGCACAGCATCCTCTCAGTACGTTGACGGTGTGGGTGGACAGTGCAGTCACCAGCAGGGCCCGCTTCTTTTTGACTTCCATGCCATTCCCCTCAAAGAAGGCTTCCAGCCGAACCTGGTAAGCGGGCCACTTGTCGCTTGTCTCGTCGAACTGCGGCGGGCTGGCGTATCCTCCCGTGGGTACAGCGGTCATGGTGGACTGAGTTAACGCCCCGTTCTCATCCCATCCTCGTCACCACTGAAACGAACACGCCGGGGCAGTGGCTGGGCCAAGACCAAGCGTTTATTGCGATAGCGCGAATGCAGCGTTGTGCGAGAGGGGTTAAGAGGAAGGGAAGGAGAAGGAGCAGTGGTGATAACGGCGGCTTCGGCTGGCATGACGTCACAGATACATCAGTCTTGGTGCTGCTTTTCTTATTAAAGAGAACATTAGGTTTTCAGTGTTGGATGATAACTGTGACAAAGAAATGTTTTGGATTATGACCAGGTTCAGCCGGCGAACTGTGTATATTGGGGGGATTTATATCGTGCCGATTTCTTCCCCAGATATAACCACAGGTGGTGGTAAAAACGTTTATTTGAGCTTTAGGGGAGAGGGAAGGGGAAGTGGTCAGCCTCCCATGTCCAGGAGGCCGCGAGCCCGCGCCGATTCCAGAGCTCGTTTCACCAGGGCGAGCTGCTGCTCCGGTGACGAGCTGGTCAGAGCGGACTCCCACTGCTCAAGGGTGGGGGAGTGAAGGGGGGTTGGGTGCTGCGGGCAGGAGAAGACTAGGTGGAAGGTGGTAAGAGGAAGGTCACACGCTTGGCAGTTATGGGGGAATAGGGATGGGGATATGTGCGAGAGAATCGTGTGATTATAGAAAGTTTCCGTCTGAAGGCGGCGATAGACATAGGCTTCATGTGGGGTAAGGGATGGGTGGGGAGGAGGATACCTTCTTCTGTTGTTTGTGTAGTGGGAAAGGATGGAGCTATAGGTAGAGTCCAGCGGTGTTAAGGTGGTGCTTGCAGAATGTGGACGTCCTGTGGTATCTAGCCTTGCAGAGGGGAGTGCCCGGTTGTGGAGAGCGCGGGCTGCGGCATGGGCCGCTTCATTCCCAGCAAGACCAGAGTGGCCAGGGGTCCAAACTATTGTTATTTCTATTTCTTCGGGGAGACAGTGAAAGATGGGAAGAGCTTGAGGGGGTGCCAGGCCAGCTTGATACCACCGGCATGCTTGCTGAGAATCGGTGATGATGGTTAGGTAGGGCTGTTTTTGGTGGGTGGTGGTCGCATGAGCGACGGCGAGTGCCTCTGCTGTGGGAACTGGTAGCTGCTTGTAGGTGGCTGCAGTGGCGAGATGGCCGGTAGAGTCCAGGGTGACGAGGGTGGTGTGTGAACCGTTGGGAGTATGGGCGATATCCGTGTAGCGCGTTTGGGCGTCGGTTTCATACCGCCTTGTGAGTGTTCTGACACGAGCTTCTCGCCTTCCCCTATTGAACGTCGGATGCATATGTTTCGGGATTGGGGCGACCCTAAGCCGCTGGCGAATGTGAAGAGGGATGCGTTGAAGTTCGTGAGTTGCAGACGGGGTGGACCGCCCAATGGTGCGAAGCACGTTCCTGCCAGTGGGAGTAAGGGCCAAACGTTGTAGCTGTGAGGTTCGTTGGGCTTCCAGAATTTCACTGAGGGTATTATGCAGCCCAAGTTGGAGTAGACGCTCAGTAGAGGTAAATGTAGGGAGGCCCAAGGCAGCTTTGTAAGTTTTGCGGATTAGGGCATCCAGCTTGGTGGTTTCTTGGGGCCTGAGATTCACAAACGGGGTTCCGTAGGTGAGACGGCTGACCATGAGGGCTTGGACAAGACGGCAAGTGTCTGGCTCTTTTAGACCGTATGCCGATCCCCGGATTCGGCGTATAAGGTGGATGAGCTGGGAGACTGTTCGGTGCAGTTGGGGGAGTAGGGCAGAGCCTGAACCATCCCAGTGGAAGGGAACGCCTAATATCCTGAGCGTGGTAACTTGGGGGATAAAAGAGCCACTTATGGTGACCTGTGGGTCAGGGGTGGGCGCAGCCGGGCGGCCTCTTGTGCGGGCGCGGAGGACCAGTAGAGCGGACTTAGATGGCTCGCAGGTCAATCCCCTGGGCTGAAGGTAAGCAGTAGTGGTGTCGACTGCTTGCTGAAGGATGTCCTGTTGTGCACCGCTAGAGCCTTGGGTGGTCCAGAGAGTCAGATCATCAGCGTAGAATGCGTGGCGTAGGCCGGGAATGGCTAGCAGTTTGTCAGGGAGGTGAAGCAGAGCTATATTAAAGAGAAGAGGCGAAATAACCGATCCTTGTGGCGTTCCCTTTGCCGGGGTGTGGAAAGTAGGCAAGAGTAGAGGGCCGAGTCGGAGTGTAGCTGTTCTTTTCTCAAGGAAGGCTTTTACAAAGCGAAAGGTATTTACGCCGCAGTTCGTGGTACTCAGGTTTTCTAGTATGGCTTCGTGGGTGACGTTGTCAAATGCACCCTTGACGTCGAGCGTTAAGATTGTTTTGGGAGAGGTGCGGCTCAGGTGGTCCACCACCTGTTCCTTGAGCTGCAGGAGGACGTCTTGAGTGGATAGGTGTTGCCGAAACCCAAACATTGTGAAAGGATAGAGGTTGTGGTCTTCCAGGTATGCGGTGAGGCGCTGATGTACTAGGTGTTCGAAGAGTTTACCGATGCATGAGGTCAGGGAGATTGGTCGAAGAGTAGTCGGCGTCAGTGGCTTGTTGGGTTTTGGGATCAGTATGATGTCCGAGTGTCGCCACTGCTCAGGTAGAGTTCCCCCCTGCCAGTGATAATTGTAAAGTTCGAGGAGATCTTGGAGTGTGTCCTCGTCGAGATTGCGGAGAGTGCGGTAGGTAATATGGTCCTTTCCTGGGGTGGTGTTGCGGGTGAGGCGGGCCAGGACAGCTTGAAGTTCAGTGAAGGTAAAGGGGGCGTCTAGTGCTTCGTTAGCTAGGCCCATATAGCATGTGTCGGGGATGGGTGGGTAGGTAGTAGGGTCGCCAAAAAGATGGTCACGGATCGACTTGAGGAGTTCTTGAGAGGGGAGAGCGCTGTTGCGGATTAGTTGATGGATTCTATGGTTTGTGTATCTCTTAGTATTGGTGTTGTCGAGAAGGGAACGGAGGAGATGCCACGTTTTCTTTGAGTGGAGAGTGCCTTGGAGCTGATTGCAGAAAGAGTGCCAATTTTGTCTCTGGAGATCGGCGGCATATGCTTGCGCTTGCTGGGTTAGGAGGGCTATGCGCTTTTTAAGTTTACGGTTATGCTTCTGCCGTTTCCAGCGTTTAGTAAGACTACGACGCGCGTCCCAAATGTGCATAAGGTGGGGGTCGACTGCCGGAGTGCTGTCAGTAAGTGCGATTTCTTGGGTGTGCTTTTTAACCCGGTGTTCGAGGGCCTGGGTCCAGTCACTTAAATTTTGGCTTATTGCAGGGAGAGGGGTTGGATCTTCACGGAAGGCGGACCAGTTAGTCAGGCGTGCGGTGCCCGTCCGGGTCGTTTTCTTTTTGGTTGGGAAGCGAAGGGAGAGGAGATGATGGTCACTGCCGAGTGTTTCGTCGAGTCGGGACCATTGGATCCTGGGGATGTTTTTAGTGAATGATAAATCAGGTGTGGTGTCTCTGGTGACACTGTTGCCGGTGCGGGTTGGAAAGGTGAGGTCGTTTTGGAGGATCAACTGGTGGTTCTGGGTGGCGCGTAAGAGGGCCGTGCCTTTCTTGGAGGCAAAATGGTAGCCCCATGCAGGATGTGGGGCGTTGAAATCTCCGAGGAGAAGTAAAGGGGCGTCCTTGGACAGGGATGCGGCTTCGTAAATCAGTGCCTCAATGTTGTGGAGGTTATCAGATGGGGGACTGTAGATATTCAGGATGAAGATGCTGGAGCCAGTCGGCCTTGTGGAGATGAGCTCTACAAAGGTATGAGGTACGGTTTGATTAAGACAATGTGATTGGGCCGGATGGGAGTTATGTACGAAAGTGGCGGTGCGATGCTGGGGGTCTTGCGTGAAGGCGGTATAATGCGGTAGGCGGGGGGTAGGAGTGTTGGTCTCTTGCAGGGCAATGACATCTGGAGGATCTTGTTTAGTAAACAAGTCAAGCTGGTGTCGCTTGTTGTTGAGAGAACGGCAGTTCCACTGGAGTACGACGAGGTCGGTATCCGGGGGATTAGTCATGGTAAGGGTGATGTTTGAGTTTCTTGGGTTGGTGAGTCGAAGCCAGGGAGTTCTGTATGCCTTGGATGGTCTGCTCTAATTTGTTTTGTCGTTCAGTTATTGCCTGGATGCCACTACATATGGGGGCCAGAGTCTCGGTTTGTGATGCTATCAGTTCTTTTATGGCTTCCGCTATTTTCGTGTCAATGAGTGCATGAATCTGTTCAGGAAGGGGTGCTGGTGGGGGCGGCGGGGCTGGGAGGGGGGAGGCTAATAGGGCGTCAATTTTGGCAGTTAGAGAGGCGAGTTGTGCCTGGAAACGTTGCTGCTGCTGTTTAAGTTCAGCAATAGCAGCGGAGTACGAAGGGTGGATTGGTGGTTGGGGTTTTGGGGGGGGAGGGGGGAGGGAGGGTGAAGTTAGAGCAGTGGGAGTAGAGCGGAGAGCATCTGACCAGCTCACCTGCGGTTGGATGGCGTTCCGGTCTTCAGGGTGGGCAGTCGAGGATTGGGCTTGTAGGGCTGGAAAGTCCTGCTCGTGGTAGGCCAGCGGGGTCTGGCCGATTGGTTGGTATGGGGACTGGGCAGGATGGCGGAACCTCCGTGTTTGGGGAACTGGTAGAAAGCGTTTGGGGCATTCTTTGTTGGCAGTGGCATGGGGTCCATCACACAGTTTACACCGAGGGGCACAGGAGTGGTCCGGTGACGGGTTGGCGATACCACAGGCCGGGCAGCGTGGCTTGTCGGGGTGCGGGCACACGTCTTGACGGTGCCCTATCTCACCACAACATTGGCAAGTCTGGGCGGCACGGCGGTATGGACGGCAGCGGACCATTTCACAGTCTAGTTTAATATAGTACGGAATTCGGAGTCCGTTGAAGGTCAGTAGAGCTGATCTCGTGCGACCCATGAGGCGGGCGTGGATCAAGTACGGTCTGTTAGCGGCGGTGAGCTCAATGAGTTGGTCCTGCGTGATGCCCTCGGGAATGCCGTGAATCACTCCACGAGCAGTGCCCGGAGGGGGCTTCATATAGGCAGATACTGCATAGGTAGTGCTTCGGAGGGTTAATGCGGTGAGTTGGGAGAGTCGATCAGCGATATCTGGGTCAGGGGTGGCAGCTACGAGGAGGTTTTGGGCTGGCTGTACTTGCAGTGTGACAGTCGCACGGAAGAGGGGGCCGGGGATCTCGCTTGCCGCGACGAGGCTGCATACCAGGTCACGAGCAGGCCAGTCTCCGACACGAAGGCCGTCATGAGGTCGGATGACAGTTATGAAGTGGTTTGGCGGAAAGCGAGGAGGCGGTATTTTTCGTGCGGGGACGGCAGTCGTTGTAGCGTTTGTGGGGCGTACCTGGTTTTCAGCAACGGTCTTGTTCCTGCGGGAGTTTATGACCTGACGCCATGGATTAGGTGTCGGAGCAGTTCTTCCTTTCGAGTCGTCGAAATCCATGTGGCCGTCTGCGCTGTTTTCATTGACAAGGTCTTGCGCCGGCGATGGTGTGTTGTCTTGGTCTTGCGTCGGTGACGATGTGTCTTGGTCTTGCGTCGGTGCCGATGTGCTGTCACGCGCCGTAGCGCAGCTGCGGGATGGCGAAGGGGGCATGGTAGATGGCAGGTGCACGTGCGCGTGCGGCAGCGGCAGCTCGGGGAGGCGGCCGCTCGTACTAGGCCTGTAATGTAGGCCTAGCGGCGGCCCCGGCGTGGTCGGTAGGTTCGATGGTCCTGAAGGGGGGCCCGACGATGGTAGGTGGCAAATGATGATAACCACAGAGTTAAGAAATTTCAAGGATTGGAATTTTAGTCTGGAAGTATTAGGGGACCTCAACCTTACGGTTGTTAATTGGACATCCCTGTCTCCTGGAGCGGAGCAAGTGGCAAGTGCTGAGCAGCTATTAGAGATTGCGTTCAGTTACGGGCTAACGCAAATTGTCACTGATTTTACTAGGATAGGGACTACAAGGTCATCTATCCTTGATTTGGTTTTAGTGTGACCAAGGCTGCTGCCGTTTCTCAGTGGTTGTGAAGTTGTAGAGAACCTGTCCGCCCACGCAATGGTTGTAACGCACCTGGCAAGGTCCCCATACATTGTGAGAAAACCGACATTTCAGCAATGTATTGAATTTTGTGACAGCCGATGATGTGTATATTTAACCTGCCTTGATAGGTCCTTTGATGAATTTCTAATCCTAACAACACTGGCTCTAGCACTGATAGGTTATTGCATTGCAATATTGCATTGCATTCTCTGCTAATCCAATCCCTGGATTAGCAGAGAAATCACTCACGCAAAACTAAAACTTAAACGGAAACAAAAATCTTGTGCGAAAAATCATACCCTGAAAGAAAAGCTTGCATTACTTCAGTGAGACGACTGATTTGTCTGATCAAGCAATCCCGGGATAGCTTTTTGAAGGTGACATTGAAGAAATATGTTAAGGAAGACCCTTAGAAATTCTGGCGTTATGTAACTCCCCCTGAAAGCTACTCAAAGCTATCTGAAATTACTCAACAACGTGTTGATGATTTCAATTCCTTACCCGCCGTGGTGGCTCAGTGGATAAGGCGTTGTGCTGCTGAGAACGTGGTCGGGGGTTCGATTCTCAGCCGCGGTGTCCACTTCTCTGATAGAGGCAAAAAGCAAAAACGCCCGTGTGTCCGAGATTTCGGCGCACCTTAAAGATCCCCTGCTGGTCAAAATAAATCCGGAGCCCTCCACTACGGCGCTCCTCATCGCCTGCGTTGCGTCGGTGCCTTAAAGCCCTCAATCAATCGATTTTAATTCCTTTTTTGCTTCTCTGTTTACTAATGACAATGGTATTTTGCCCAGTTTTCTACGGCATCGTTGCAACGGCCGATTGAGAATGTGGTAAATAGTGAACAAGGTATCCGAAATCTTGTACCTAATATAAGTGCACGAGAAAGCCCCGACCCTGGTGGTATAACAAACAAATTTCTCTAGAGATACGCTAAATGGGCATCTCGCGCCCTAACAAAAATATTTCAGTCGTTCCTGCGCAGTTGTTCTTTCCCATCTGCGTGTAATCGTGGTAAAATTACCCCTGTTCACAAAAGTGGCTTTGTTTTGGAAGAGCGCAACTACCATCCTGTCTGTAGCTGTCACCAGTCGATGGCTTTTGCCCTCGTCAGGGATTCGTGTGGTGGAGGGTACCTTTTCCTGATACCTCAGTGGTATGCCAATGTGGCTGAAAATTCCGGGGGGGACCTGCGTGGGTTCTTTGAGGTTAAAATCATCGGGTGTTCGGTTGATAGTTGTCAGGTTCTTAGACAAAGCCAAGAAATTGAGAGAAACACCCTGAATATGACCGCGTCTTACTCCGGTCAACCCAAGACAGACACACGGAATTAGACACCTGAAATAAGAGGCGATAGCTTAAGGATCCGGTAAAGAACAAAACAAAAGTCCAATGACACGGGGGAACTCAGTACATGGCTTACACTTTCCCCAGTTCTGTCGCACCTTTAGTCCGGTTGAAGCGTAGCGGCGTGAGTAGGGGTCGGTCACGGCATGGCGTCGGTTGTGGGCGTGCGGTCACGCATAAAGTATACTGTGAGACATCGTGCCCCGGGTTCTCGCAGTTGCAGCACACGCGGCCCTCGTGGATGCACTGTCGCCTCCTCCCGATGCCCTACTTAGTCACCAGCTGACGGTAGTGGGGGGGTGGGGGTGCGGGGGGGGGGGAAGGAGGGTTCCGTAGGTGACTGCTGCTACATGCTCGGGTCCGAGCGCCCGACGACTGTGTGTCCCCGCAGCATACCACCCGCAACTCTTCTCTCCTTCCCGTCCTCCCTATCTCCGTTCTTGCTGGCATTTTCTCATTGGGCGCTCCGCTCGTGAATCTGGGGTGAGTGACCCCGCAAGATGATGATGATGATGGCGCCCTCGGTGTGTCCAGAAGGTACCCCGAATAGCGCGTATAAGTGATCGTCGTGAAAATCCACTTCAATTCGTGATAGTAGTATTGCCTCGAGCTACCGTGCCCGCTTCTATGTCCCCCTCTATTCCTGACTGTACCGGGGCCGCCAAGATCCTGTGTTGGATCTAAGATGGACGCTCAGGGTGTGGCGGTATAGTGCCTTTAGCCTGGAGGTGTGCAAGGAGTGCGCAGAGGCCTATTCGCCCCTTCAAAAAGTGTCGACAGGCCTCTTGCCAGTCTGAAATATTCGTAAGGGACCCGCCCACCCGGAAGCTTTCCATCTCTGCGAGAGCGACAGCTAGCTCCTTGGCGTCTGTCATGGTGTAGTGTTGTAGCGAGTACAATGTTGTAGCGACATTTCGATGGCTGACTATTGACTACAGACACACTGCGTCCTCTGCTTGGATCCTGTGTAGCTCTGTCCACGTGCAGTGTATTTTTCTTGGAGGAGAACGTGTGGCGTTCGAAGTCCGCTTGAGCTTGGCGCCTGCCAATATGGAGGTTAGGGTCCATGCTCTTGGGCATGGGGGCCACGTGGAACTTCCTGCGGATGTCGTCAGGAATGTCTGTTGTCTTAGACATTTGTCTAATTTCTTTCGTGAAACCCAGCTGGCACTGGAGTGTCCTACCCGTGTGAGTATGCATCCGCCTCTCAGTCGGGGCCTTGAGTTCAGTTTAGAGGCTGGTACCCACACTTAAAACCCAAACGTTAGACGTACGGAGTGCACATCCCAGTGATGCGTACCTCTTTGTTGTGGTTGCCGCTGCAAGAGCTTCCGCACTGAAATGTTGCGTTTTCATAGGTGTACGTGCATCAGTTTGTTTAATCACATATTTGGTGGTAACCTAGCCTGAGGACTACGTGCACATATTGCCAGAGCGTTTCAGTTAATGAAAAAAATGGCAGCACCTCCACTCCATGGATGATAGCGAGGGTTTGGAGTACGGTAACTCGAAATGACATCCAAGTTGCGCCCCGACCGTCATTTAATTTGAGCCGTGAGAGTTGAGTTCTTAAGTGGGGGGATGACTCGTATTCGGGGAAGCTCGTTGTCTTCGTAGACGTTGAGCAGCAGCTTGACGCTTGTTACGTTCGTTTCCGTCCATGGCGGGAAGAGGGTGTGTGATTTCCGGAACCCCCTTATATACGCGCTGCACCGCGGCGCCATCTCTTGTTTACGCTTAGCGCCATCTAGCGTACTTCGATGGAGTCACTGTGTGTTACAACTTCATCACAACCTGACTACACCGGTATTTTTGCGCGTTTTCTCCTTGCTAGGTTATGGTTGTGCCTGTTTTCGAGTGTTTTGGAGTGTTCTTGTACCCATTTAGGTAGTTTCCGCGCAGTCTTTCGCTTCACGGTGGTGTGCGCACGGATGGACGCGGACGGACATTGGCAGGTTCTAATGTAGTCCGCGCCGTTACAGCCGAGGCAGTAAGCCGTTTGATTTCGGTGGCTAACTCACGGTCGTAGCCCAGTGGGTAAGTTGACTGACAGTAACACTGTCTGGTCTGCCCGACGCAGGCTCGAATCCTGCCGGTGCCTGTGTGATTTTTTGCGATTATAAATGCTATCCGCACGGACGCGGACGGACATTGTGAGGTCGTAAGGTGCTCCGCAGCTTAACTTTCGCGAGGCGATAAATGACTCTGCAGTTTGACTGTACGGCGATCCGCCTGAAGAGACTGAGTTATCTGCGCGCAGCTCGTACGTTTTATGGCGCACAAAAACACGATGTTCGCAACTGAATTTATTTGTGGCGATAACAGCCTTGGTGAAAAAAATCAAAGCCCCTTCCCAAGAAATAATGAGTAAATGAATCAATGAATAAACGAATGAATGAATGAGAGAAAGATGGTTAAAACGTGAAGATTTCTCCCAAGGAACCTGAGTCAAAGCACAAAGTCTAAACTGCTTCGACCGTGGCGCTATGGCGCCATCGCGCACGCGTCGGCTTCATAACGTGTTGGTCCAGGTTGGATTCCGACCACAGGACGCGGCTTTTTCATTTGAGGCGGTTGTGTAAGTTGCCTTTTCTGCAGTGAGTTTTGATGTAACAATGGACGGCACCAGTTAGGCATAGAAAGCTTCGCTACAGAGAGAGAGAGAGAGAGAGAGAGAGAGAGAGAGAGAGAGAGAGAGAGAGAGAGAGAGAGAGAGAGAGAGAATATCGTTTGAGCGTGCTTATAATTATACGATTTGGCTGGGGTGTTGTGTAAAGGGCTGGTAATTGTTAAAAAAATTCAGGGCCGCTTTATTGATTCTCGAATGAGAGTACATTTTTAAAGCTGCACACACCAGTTGAAGGCATGTTTAGTGCACATAACGCCACCTTGCTTTCCTAAACAGGCCAAGGACGAAGGAATGAAAATTGTAATTTATTCCGAGCGCATTAATAGACCTACGTTGGAGCGTTAGTGCGTTATGCAGAAACTGAGGGTAAAAAGAAACACAAAAGTGGATGAAAATGTGATGGCTGATGGAATTTCAAGCGGCCGTCTCATTGTTCGCAATAGTTTCGGTGAGGACTGCGGCGTCCTCGGCCGGAGCGGCGAAGACAGCGTCCTCGTCGGCGACTTCTCGGCCGGTGCCACCGCGGTCCTTGACGGCGCCCTCCACCGTGTCGGAGACGCCGTCCACATCCAGGGTGGTGAAGATCTGCGAAGGCGCCGCTTGTGGTCAATCACGCCTGGATCGACGATCGCCTTGAAGGCGGAATTGCTAAAATAGTCCCGAACAATTTGAAGGTGATCGCGGCATCATCGATCAGAGGGCGTTTGAAGCAGATAAAGATACCACCGCCTTCTCCCCCCGTGGTCTCTTGCATGATACAGCCATGATACAACCTGTAACATGGAGCTGCTGCTTGCTTCTTCGCCACTGGGGCGATCACCTTCAAATTGCATGCGAGTACACGTTTCCATTGCGTGTCCTCCAACTGTATTCGGACAGTAGCAGATGACAGCGATACGTCGGTAATACTTCGCTCACGAGAATCAGAAAATGAAACGAACTGTCGATCAAACAGCACGGCTTTGTTCAAAGGACATTTAGCCGGAAATGAAGAAAATGCATTTAGCCGAATCGAATAAGGATATTTCCCGGTCAACGCAGCAAACAAACAACTTGACGTTGACGATTAGTTTAAAGGCCCTTCTTCCGTCATACTGGGAACAAATTCAGTGATATTCTTTGTACACACAGTAAAGACTGGCGCTAAAATATCGAGAGCTCCTTCCTTTGAGCCGCTGTGAAGGCGGCAGCGGTGAGCACGTTTTAAAGTCTGAAAGGGAATTTGTAATCTCCCGCATCCAAAATACTTTCAGTGTAGTTTATAACCTCCGTGCAAAGTTACACAAGCAAAGAGGATAACGTTCTCCTCCTTAGCTGAGTAGAATAAAAATAAGGATAAGAATAACTCTGATTCTGTGTTCCAAAACGGCATACGTAGGTGAATGTTTAGGAGGAGGTCCTATAACACGAGGCTGTAAGGGGACCTCATGGAACAAAGATCAGAGCAGTTACTTTAACAAAATAAAATACTAGTAGAGCAGTGCACAAACAAACAAGGAGGAAAACCTACGATATTACGCGGTGCTTACCACACTTTCCTAGCGCGTAAAAGCGTTCTACCTGAATAGGAAGTAGTGACGCAGAGCTGACTGCCGGGGGAAGTGCAATAAACGCGTGCAAAAAAGAACACAATAGGGAAGTGGTAAGGTTCGGGGAATGTGGGAGCACCGGCATTAGGGATGGCCAGAGTTCCCCATCTCTGTGTACGAGAACACGCGCATGAAATGAGGAATTAAACATGCGTGCAAAATCAAAGGTCATCACACGATCCCAGGGAAGCTACCGGGGCTTGCGACGCCTGCGACCACAGGCCACCATTTTGCGTCCCACAGCTATCCCCCCCCCCCCCCCAAGTCAACTGCCGCCGAGGAAGATGCCATCGCCCTGGCGGTTGAATTGGTGCATACATCATTTCAAACCTGCACATACAGAGTTACTATAACTGTATACTTCATCCATGCATGCCGACATCATGCCATGCAAATGGATACATGAGGTGAAATTGCGTTTTTTATTCCCTTCGTCCACCCACGGTCTAGACAACGCCATATTGCGTTTTCTTCACGCACTTCAACATCAGTAAAAAAAACGCATAACGACCCCCGAAAACCAACGGGGCCAACCACCAAGATTACCAAGCCTTGGATTCTTTATTTGGCCGGACACCACCAGCCCTCGCATGCTTAGCTCAAACCGCCTCTATCATACAAGAATAATCATCACAACCATCATAACCATAATCACAATCATATAACCAAAAACCGCCTCTATCATACAAGAATAATCATCACAACCATCATAACCATAATCACAATCATATAACCAAAATTGCTTTCGTTTCTTTCGGTGCCTGCGTCATTATCACCCGTTCGTTGATGTCCGCGTCGAGACTCAGGCTGGCCTCCCTAACACATCTAAGCACTCAAATTCTTCGTTGCAAAAATCAGCACCTTTCGATAAAAGGCCTGAAGCTGAGTTCATTGCATGCACCTGTATGTCACCCTGATCCCAGGTAACCATTTCGTTTCTGGAACGGCCCAAGTGTTGCTGGGCCGCTGGATCACATGCACAGCCTCACTGGACTGGACTCATTCCCTTAATTTTAGCCAGGAAGCTTTCTATCATACTTGCGCATCTCAATCTGTAAGGATAGCTTCCAGTCCCTAAGAGCATGATGGCTAACCCTCGTTTCCATGGCACTGAAGGTTACACGTAACATCATTTTCAACGTGCTCATTAATACTCGAGGTCTGCACCATACCTTAATAACGCAGAGTTTGTATACTTTAGCCAGAGACATCTCATTGCTGCTGCTTCTGAACGCTTCCATATGCCAGTTCTGACCGGACGACTCATTTACTTCGCGTTGCTTAGGGAACCATCTATTTAGGCCATTACTTTCATTTTCAATTATGCTCTCAGTATGTTGATGACTGTATTGTTCAAAACTTCATGACATATATTATTCTTGTACAATATCCAAACTAATTTGTCTATGAAGTGTTTTTTCCTACTAATCAGGTTACTTTATTCAGCAATGTATAATTGTCGCTGCTTTCAATGTAGCAATGTTTGATATCTTTTCATGGGAGGTCCCCCGGACAGTTCTTTGGAACTTCGGGACCTCCTCCTGTATTGCGTTTGCGTTTGAACAATAAACAATAACAATAACAATTACTGAACTTGCACAAAAGCACCCTCCTGACACTGCACGCCCCAGGGGGCTACCTTCGAAAACTATACCATCTACCGCCCATAAATACCCTCGGATCTCGTCGCTTCCTTCAACCGGTACGCAAGGTAGCGGCACATTCACTCGATGAAAAGGTCCTGCCTGTAATTGAGTAAGCGTTTTAGCGGAATGGTTGATTCCCAGAACGAACCCAGTTGCTAACCGGCCTGGGGTCAGACGGCTTCGATATGTAGATGTTTTTGGAAGCTACGGCCTACAGTGAAGAATGACGTATAACACCAAGCCAACCTGGACTTGGGTGATCGACATGACCGCGGGGCCCATACTCTCTTTCTCTCTCTCTCTTTACCTTAAGGGATGAGAAACCTACTCTTGCGTCCCGTAGATCTGAACTTGTGTCTTGGGTCTTTTGCCCAGCTTTCTCCTCTTCTGCTCTTTATTTTTGCTCCATCGCACACCTTACCACGTCAACTGGATTGACTTGTTCTATCCTAAAGCTTCCTATTCCAATAGGCGAAGCCTCTTGGTGTGTGACACTTGACCTCGGCACGTGCTGCGCAGCTATACTGCGATTAGACCCATAAATCTCTCTGCGAAGAAGCCTCCAAGCATTCATTTCTGTGATATTTACTGGCACACCCCACGAATGAACTGTTGCATTCTTTGCACAAAATCACAGAGAACCAAAGAAGGCATTGACGGTTCCTTTTAACACAACCTAGGCTGTATGAAGCCAAGCTTTGCGTGAACTTTCTCCTTTCCAGGCGATAGCTAAATCATGAATGCTGATGCAGATTGCTCTTACAGCTGCCATACACATTTTTTTATTTGCTGTTATTATGCTACGTTGCATTAAAGGAATCCTAGCTATCGTTGCCGATAGTTTATAACCAAAGATCGTTCTGGTATTAAGCCCTCTGAAGTGGAGTGCACCAGTTTTTGAATTTTTGTCAATGACTGATTATCTTACTTAGCTACACTGTTTAAGCACATGTAATTACGATACAAAGACTGGCCGAAGAATGCATCTGCATCACGACACGCTTGCTTACTGAATCCGAAGGCTAAAAATTCCAGGCCACTTGGATACTATGCAGCCATGCAAGTAGACTGCGCCTATGCTTCCTCAGAAAAAATATAACAAGAGAAAAAAAACAAAAATCTGAACCTAGTTTCACACAGTGTGAAATCTGCTGAAACAACGGAGCTGTGGTTCCTTTCTGTCGGCTCAAACCTCAACGGGCACTCACCCCAGAACGGCAGCGCTGTCGCAGCACGAATTGTACGGTTGTAGTGCCTAGAATACACTACGGTTCGCGAAAAGGAATGGGCCGGCAAAAATCAGCGGCGGGAGGCTTGGTCCCATTGGCCTCCCCTAGACGAAGGCGCCCGCCCTGCGAGACCACTGCGTTCTCTATCGGTAGGTCTGGGAACCGGTTTTTGCGAAGCCGCCGGCTGGTCAGAGGACCTGCTCCTACACCTGCGTGGCGCACCACCTTCATCAGAAGGATGAAAAATCTGGACCGACAACAGCTCCGCTGATAAAAACTCCCCTCTGTAAAGCACAATCGTTGCACGCATCAGCTGCACACAGCCGGAATAATGTACCTCGGCGTAGTCCCTGGCGGTCGCCTCCGTGGCCGCTCGCCCCTGCCGCAAAGAAAGAAAAATTTAACAAATGTCAGAGTTACGGTGAAAGAGGCAGAGTGGTTCGCCTGTACCTGTCCATTCACATCGACATGTCTGCACCCAGCCCGCTTAAATTATTTAACGCTGAATGCAGCTTCAACTGCTAGTTGAAAACGTCTTCTTTGCGTGTTCAAAACGCCCTGCCGTTACTGAGGGTCTGCAAATGAATGCTGAAACAATGTCTAAAAGCAGAAAAGCAAACAATACCTAAAATTGCACGAGAACGTACATTAAATTTCATTTTGATTACACTGGTACAGCATTGCATCAGCTAGGTGCAGCAAAAAGGAAACAGCTATATATGCATGCTTTAATACAATCATTGTACACTTCTGCTTTTATGTAGCGTTAACGATTTCTACCACAGCTACGAGCAAAATAACGGTCGCTGGCAGTAGAAAACCTAAAGACGCAGGGCTAGGAATATTCTTTCCGCGTGAGCTGTTCAGGCGCGCCCTGCGCCCCACTACGATATTGCGGCGAACCATACATTGGGTTTGTTTTTTTGTGTTTTGCTTTTACCGCCCGGCTGCGCCGGTCTGTGTTATCTCTGCGCCAAGGGAAGCGCGTGTTACATTCTTTCTTCACAAGGACGGAGTTTCTCAGGCTGAATGCTGGTAAGCTGCGTTTGAAGGTCCTAGGAACGGCAACGTTGCATCCCTCGAGGTACTCGATTATGACGCGTAAGTCGGGGTCGGCACGCTGCTGGGCGGCTAGGTCGCTCTCCGTCACGATCCCGAAGAACGCGCTGGCTTCACCAGAGTCTTGTGGTGGTGGGTCGACGGGGGCGCGGGACAGGCAGTCGGCGTCGGAGTGTTTCCTGCCGGATTTATAAACGACTGTAACGTCGAACTCCTGCAGGCGCAAGCTCCACCGCCCAAGACGGCCAGAGGGGTCCTTCAAATTGGCGAGCCAACACAGCGCATGGTGGTCTGTTACAACCTTGAATGGCCTTCCATACACGTATGGGCGGAATTTTGAAATCGCCCATATAATAGCCAGGCACTCTTTCTCAGAGGCAGAATAGTTTTTCTCCTCCTTCGACAGACCACGGCTGGCATAGGCGATTACCCTTTCGCAGCCGCTTTGCTTTTGGACAAGTACGGCACTCAAGCCTATATCACTGGCGTCCGTGTGCATTTCCGTTTCGGCATTTTCGTCGAAATGAGCGAGCACGGGCGGGCTTTGCAGCCGTTTTTGCAGCTCGCAGAATGCTTTTTCTTGGTCGTTTTCCCAGCTGAAAGGGGTGCTACCTTTCGTCAAACGCGTGAGTGGCTCTGCAATGCGTGCGAAGTTTGCGACGAAGCGCCGGTAGTATGCGCACAGCCCGAGAAATCTTCGCACGCCCTTCTTGTCTTTCGGCCTTGGGAAGTTCGCAATGGCTGAAGTTTTTGCCGGGTCAGGTAGGACTCCCGCGGCGTTGACGACGTGGCCCAAAAACTTGAGTTCCCCGTATGCGAAACGGCACTTTTCAGGCTTCAGCGTCAACCCCGACGTACGAATGGCCTCGAGTACAGACTCCAACCTTTCAAGGTGTTCGTCGAAAGTCCGGGCGAATACCACGACGTCGTCGAGGTATACAAGGCAGGTGTGCCACTTAAGGCCAGCTAGCACAGTGTCCATGACTCTTTGAAATGTCGCTGGTGCTGTGCACAGCCCAAACGGCATCACCTTGAACTCGTATAGGCCGTCTGGGGTTATAAATGCAGTCTTCTCTCGGTCTCTCTCGTCCACTTCAATTTACCAGTAGCCGGTCTTCCGGTCCATCGATGAGAAGTACTTCGCGTGGCAGAGGTGGTCGAGGGCGTCGTCGATTCGGGGGAGGGGGTACACGTCCTTTTTCGTGATTTTGTTCAGTCGCCGGTAGTCAACGCAAAACCTTAATGTGCCGTCTTTTTTCTTTACGAGTACGACGGGCGCAGCCCAGGGGCTTTTCGATGGCTGTATAATGTCGTCGCTGAGCATTTCGTCGACTTGAGTCCGGATGGCTTCCCGTTCGTGTGAAGAGACGCGGTACGGTGACTGTCGGGTAGGTCGGGCTCCATCTTCGGTTATTATTCGGTGCTTCGCTAGAGGGGTCTGACGTAGTTTTGCGCTCGACGAAAAACATTCGCTATAGCGACGCAGCAAAGCCAATAATTTTGTCCGTTGTTCTTGTGGTAGCGCCGGATTCACGTCGAATGGCTGCGGGAGCTTGAAGGTTTCTACGGGTGTGCGTTCAAAGTCGGCGACCGCGATCACGTCACTTGCTTCTTGCGTTTCTTCGAGGAACGCAATTGCAGCTCCCTTGTTTAAATGCTGGTACTCTTCGGTGAAATTAGTGACCAAAACGTGAGATTGGCGTTGCTTAAAGTGCGCAATGCCTCTTGCGACGGAGACACCGCGGTCGAGAAGGAACCTTCGATCACTCTCTACGTTAGCGTCGATGTCAGAAGCAGCATCCTCACAGTAGACGGCGATCATCAAGCTTGCGCGGGGTGGCAGGGTGATGTGATCGTCGGCGATCCTGACAGCAGCACGGTGATCGGGGTTCGGCTGCGGCGTCGTGGAGTGATCGGAGGAAAATGTTATCGACTTTGTCTGCAGATCAATTATTGCGCCGTTGTCCGTCAAAAAGTCCATTCCGAGAATCACGTCGCGGGAGCAGTTAGGCAGAACGACGAACGCCGCAGGGTACGTTGTGCCGTCTATGGTGACGCGCGATGTGCACGTTCCACTTGGCGTCACGAGGTGGCCTCCTGCTGTGCGTATGTGCGGACCGTCCCATCTGGTCATAACTTCCTTCAGTTTAGACGCAAATGGTCCGCTCATTACCGAATAGTCAGCTCCCGTGTCTAAGAGGGCGACAACGTCAAAGCCGTCAGTGGACACCTTGACGTCAGATGCAGTCTTCCTCGAGTTCCGGGTTCGTCGGGGCGTCGTATCTCTGCTTGTACGTGTTGATGGTCGGGCACTGTGCGTCGTCGTTGTCGTCGTCTTCTCAACGGACGTGTCGGTCAGGTCGGGTACGCGTCGCGCCGTGTAGCTGTCGTGTTCGGGAGTCTCGTCAGGGTTAGGTCGGGTCGTCGGGATGAGGGCATGTCGTGAATCACTGTCTTCAGCGCGTCCTTGCGTCGTTGGAGGGTTTCCAGTTTTTCACCGTAGAGCAACTTCACCTCCAGAAGTTGCCGCCTTTAGTTTCCCCCGCGTGGGCTGGGAGACCTTCCACGTGCGAAGTCAGCACTGCTACGGCGGTCCGGCGACTTGTACGGGTAGGGCGACGGCGAACGGTTGAAACGGGCTGGTCCACGGCTGGTGTTCGACAGGTATTCTTCAATCTCAGGGAGGTTCAATCTCGTGGAGGTGCAGGGTACGCACCCTTCATGCCCACTACAACCTCTGGAAGCCGCCAAGCGAGTCCAACAAGAGCCAGTCTCCGCGTGAAAGATTTACCACCCGAGATCGTTCTGCTACCGGAGAAGACGAAGAAGAAAAACGTCGCAACCAGCACCATGCTCAACCAAGCCAATCCTCCTGTCGTTCTGCAGCAGCCACGGGAACCGCCATCATTCCGAGGAGCCCCCCCAGAAGACCCAGAAGAATGGTTGGAGAAACTGGAGCGCGTCCGGAAATTCAACGGTGGGACGACGAAGAAACGTTCCGGCATGTTTTCTTTTACTTGGAAGATTCGGCTCGCACTTGGTTCGAGAACCACGAGAGCTCCTTGATAAACTGGTCTCAGTTCAAAAGCGAGTTCACTAAGACCTTCACTACCCTCGTGCGGAAAGAAAGAGCCACCCTTTTGTTGGAAACGCGCACGCAACACCCCAACGAAGGCGTCGTGATCTTCGTTGAGGAGATGAAGCAGCTATTTCGCCGCGCGGACCCCGAAATGACGGAAGAAAAGAAGTTGCGCTTCTTAATGCGCGGAGTGAAGGAGGAACTGTTTGCTGGACTTGTCCGAAATCCGCCCAAAACCATCGCCGAATTCGTGACCGAAGCCAGCACCATTGAGAAAGCCCTTGAAATGCGTGCTAAGCAGTATGACCGCAACTTTGTTGGCGCGGCCAATGCGAACGACTTTGGCAGCATGCGGATCCCGGCCGACAGCCTACGCGAGACTATCCGCGAAATAGTGAGAGAGGAGCTGCGGAAACTTCTCCCAACGCCGCCGACAAGACCCGCCGGACTTATGCAACCGATCGTCGTCCCATCGAGACCATTTCAACAAATTGGAATGGACCTTTTAGGCCCGTTCCCTACGTCACGATCACAGAACAAGTGGATTGTCGTAGCGACAGACTACATGACGCGCTACGCAGAGACCGCCGCTCTTCCGAGGGGGACTGCCGAAGAAGTGGCGAAGTTCTTTATAAGCCAAGTTGTGCTGCGACATGGAGCCCCGGAAGTCCTAATCACAGACCGCGGAACGGCACTTACTGCGGAGCTGATGCAAGGAGTATTACGCTACAGTAACACGGATCACCGAAGAACGACGGCGTACCACCCCCAAACGAACGGACTAACAGAACGTCTGAACAAGACAATCGCAGATATGCTGTCAATGTACGTTGACGTTGAACATAAGACTTGGGACGAAGTGCTCCCGTATGTCACGTTTGCGTACAACACGGCTATCCAGGAGACGACGCAGCTGACGCCGTTCGAGCTTGTCTACGGTAGAAGGCCGACTACGATGCTCGACGCCATGCTTCCGCACGTAGAAGACGACGACCTCAACGCCGACGTCCACGGATATCTTCAACGTGCGGAGGAGGCCCGCCAGCTCGCTCGAGTTCGTATAACGGACCAGCAGCTGGTGGATGCGGGCCGCTACAACCTCCGACGCCGAGACGCCGAGTACCGCCCAGGGGACCGTGTGTGGGTTTGGACTCCCATCCGACGACGCGGACTCAGTGAGAAGCTCCTGCGACGGTATTTCGGACCCTACAAGATTCTACGACGTGTTGGCCAACTCACCTACGAAGTGATCCCCGATGGTGACTCCAGCACATCACGACAACGCACGCGGCCTGAAGTCGTCCACGTGGTTCGCTTAAAACCTTTCTACGGACGATGACGAACTTTTATTTTCATTTGTTCGGACTGTCGCTTATGTTAGCATCGGGTCGATGCACTCTTAGAGGGGGGGTAATGCGGCGAACCATACATTGGGTTTGTTTATTTGTGTTTTGCTTTTACCGCCCGGCTGCGCCGGTCTGTGTTATCTCTGCGCCAAGGGAAGCGCGTGTTCCATTCTTTCTTTCTGTGCGGCATGTGTTATCTGTTGTGATAGGGATAGCATTCCCATCTAACGTGAACAGCCCAGAATAATCTTCAAGGATCTACTATGTTCTCGATGCGAGTCGACGTTTCGAGAACCACGCGCGCCAAAAGATAAACAGCCTGCAGTGCGGACGCCGGGGCATTCGATTCTGCGACGCTCGCCGACGCACGTACGTCACTTTGTTGACCGCTGCTTCGCCGCCTCTGTATTCTTTTCAGTTGTTAGGGGAGCACAAGTTCGCTCCAATAAACTTGTTTCTTTCCCAAACAACTGCGTCGTCCTTGGCTTCGTGAGAATATGATCATCTACAACACTAGTGGCTCCACCCCCCGGGAAAGTGGTTGCCCGGAAAGTGGTGGCCCTCAGGGTGAACAGATATCACCGTGTGGTGCTGATCTACAGTACAAGCTTCTACCGGAGAAACGTTCATTTATAAATCCCGTTATTCTACGCGGGTAACAATTTGAGGAGCATTCATTCGTAGAGCTTACGGATGCAGGTACGGATGCCGAATGCAGGAAAATTTTTGAAGAGGGTCTACCATCCTTCCGCCACTCTCGTAGCCCCCTTATTTCTGTACGGATGCTGTGTTCTCGCCAAATACCGACCACATTCATTCTGGTCGAACCAATCAAAAAGCGCTTCCTTTTACTTGTGGTTGAATTCACTGCATGATTAGAGCAATAAAACGTCCTTTCTAATATTACTTCGGAAGGGAGAGATATATTGCTGGAGAACATGAGGTATTTTTACTAGAAAAACGTATGGAGAAAATTTGGTATTCGAAAAACGTCATCAGCATCCGAGGGAAAAGAGCACCGCGTTTGTTGGTGACAATTCAATATGCGTCGTCACTTGTGTTCACGGCTACATTTAGTTATTTACACCTACAGCAGATTAAAAACACTGCCCCAGCAGGATAGGCCTCATCAATAGTCTAATTGTGATTGTTCACATTTATAAAGTATGGAGGCGAAACATTGTGCTTCATTTCTCAGATGTCTTAGACACAACGACCTACCTAGAACGACATAAAATGATGACGTTTAGAGCTCTGGGATAAAGGTTTCCACTCACCGCCTGAGACGGTTCCACCGCCGAAGAGCTGAGAAGGAAAATAGTTTGAGTTAGAGAAAATTTACAACAGATGAATACATATATACGTTAGCATGAGTCCTGAATAAGTGTTTAAATGACATTGGAGCGGTGTGGATGCAGCGCTATGTTTGATGCATCCGCACTGCATGTTCGCATCCGTCGGTGATTATAATAGAAAAGCCGTTTACGTCTAGTAAGGTTGGAATTATTCGTTTAAAAGGGGAACATTGGTCTTTTTTTATGGCTTTTACAAGTGGCCGCTGCCAATTCAGGCACCATGCAGGTAATGTGCTAAACAAATTCGCGGACTCAGTGGCCTGGATATTCCGAATATGCGTGCTAGTGCAGTTTTCGGTGACGAGTGCAATTTGTGTGAAACTACAGGCGTCCATTTCACGGACGGCACATCACAAGGACTGTTTCCAACATTTGGTGCAAAACGCGGATAGTTTGTCACTGCTTTTCTGTTGTTATTTGTTATCGTGGGTTCGATAGAACGTGTGACTTTCCGAATTAAAGGGAGAGAGAGTTGGATCACGTGAGTATTTTCCCAATAAGTACTCTTGGTAGTGCTTTTGTGGGCAATGAGCGGCCCAATGCGGAGTAGTTGAGGGACCCTTCTCGCTCTCTGTGTTGTTACGCCCCCTTGGGAGGCGTTTTTGTTTTTTTTACAATGAAGGTGTTTGGTGTTTCGAGGGTGAGAGAGGAAGCTCCGCTTTATTCGGGCTCTGCCCGAGCTCTAATATTCATGTTACGTTTCTCTAAGGGCGGGTAAAAGGCTATAAATATGGAGTAGATGGTTGTCGCCGTGATGGCTTCGATCAACGAACCATCTTCATCGTCATCAAATTCATCATCTTCGCACAACCATCGACCGATCTGCTCATCATCTTGACATGCTTTACAGCCAACCACAAACCACGACGGCAGCGTTTAGAAGCCAGAGACTGCCCGGAGTTGTGATGGGGCGCAGCCATAACTAGCGCTCGGGAAGGAGGTATTGCTGGTTGGCTCACAGCAATAACAGCCGCGGTTGTGTTTGTGCGACAGAAACGCATCGTATCGCACCGAGCTAGGGCAGCGGCCAGGAGTGCGTACAAGCCCATTGGCGTCATGACTTCGCAGCGTCGTCTGAGAAAATCCTGCGGTTTACACGACGTCGACGGGGCAGAACCTGATTTCGCTACGCTTGCGGTTCATCCATGTAAACACTGTAATGATACTGGAGCAAAGAAGAAAGAAATGTTCCTCGATCTCAGCAAGCGCCGCGCCTGCGCAGTGGAGCTCATTCTGCCTCTGTCAGGTTTCGCGCCAGTGAGTCATTTTTTACAGCTAATCGGTATAAGTCTAATCCACGCTGTTCTCTCACCCGTGTGAAACGAAAACTTAGAGACTTGTGGGCAGCGTCCGAAAAAATCCGTCAAAAGTAGCAGCAAGATCTTAGAGCATCCATATTATGATCTCTCATATGGCCCCTAGAAATGTCTTCCCAGCAATGCAATGATGTGTAGAGGTGAAGCCGACATTCGGGATGCGGTTTATGCTGATTATTTCTAGCCTGGCGTTCCCACATTGAGTGTTGCTCAGTGAAGCATGGACTTGAACGCAGGGAAAATGGGTACAGTCCTGCTTCATACTTCTCTACACCTCCTCCGCGGCCTCTTTCTTGAGTAGAGATGGGAGAGGTTAAAAAAAAACTTAAAAACATTAGTAAAACAGTTTTTTTTTTCAAGAAGGATAACATGAAAAAAAACAGAACTTTTCCAGCGAAAATTCTTTGTCATTGGACCCATTTGCAGTAAGGGAAACGCGTTCGAAAATCAATGCCTTGACGTGAAGTCGTGCTCAGATTTTGAGAGCGGAAGCTCTGCTCGGGCTGTTGCGATGCAGCATGTACCCGTTATATTCTTTACGGTGTTTAACGAAAACATTTATCGAGGACGCAAGTTTCTTAACTGATTTGAAGGCGAAATTCACCTATTATTGATGTTTCTGCATCGTGTTTGTGGTGCTCTCACGTTTCCCTATCATGCGGCACGCTTCTGGATAATTCTTGTTGTATCGTGGCACGTATACATGGTTAGGGCTGTAGTTATCACAGTTGGCTGCATCTCCTGGCGACTCGGGTATAAACCATATTCAAGCCCAAATACGTTTTTATTTCTATTTGATTTAATTATTTCTTTCTAGAGCGGCAAAAATTTGGTTTAATTTGTGTAGTCGTAGCAACTAGGGTTCTTTTCGCGTTTGATGAAACAAATAAGGCTTTACACTTAGGAAGTATGTCGATTTTAACATAGATCTGTGTAGAATCGTCTTTTTTTTAATTTTCCATATTTTTTTGGAAAGAGAACAGCAGAAAATATTTTTTATCTACACTCCTCAAAATTTCATGAAAAGTCGCATCTCTATTGTCGAGTCGTGTATACAGCTCGCCACTCGCGGCGTCTATCGCCCCACTGCCACTTTTTTGCGTGCTTTTTTTTATGTGTGAGAGGGGTGTATACGCGCAGCCGTAACGACGCACCGATATTGACAATTAAAGTATTGTAAATATGGAAACCTCAGTGGTCACGACTGAATCATACCACACAGCAAAACAGCCTGACGCAATGCCCGTAGTTTGCTTGGCGGCCGCCATTGGCGCGCGTTGTACTTCCGCTTCCTCCAGGATTGACTAATACTTTTCTGATGGAGGCGAAAAGCAAAAACGCCCGTGTGTACGAGATTTCGGCGCGCGTTAAAGATCCCCAGGTGGTCAAAATTAATCCGGAGCCCTCCACTACGGCGCGCCTCATCGCCTGCGTTGCGTCGGCGCGTTAACCCCTACAATCAATCAATCAATCAATCAATCAATCAATCAATCAATCAATCAATCAATCAATCAATCAATCAGGATTGACTAATAAATGAAGGTTCCAATGACTTCCCGTTGATTCAGAAGTACGGGATTACATGAGTTCAACGTTACAATGCAGCCACAGATCAGAGTTTTGAAATAATTCATTTCATTGTCCCCGAAGGCACTGGATAAGTTATTATCGCTGTCGTTGCAGAATTGGAGGTATCAGGAAAGCAGGTTGTACTTACTTCTCTGTGGTGAAGAAGAAAAAGAGAGCGCGGAAAATCAGACAAAACATTACGAATCAACAAACACTTTGGAAGTTGAGTAGCTAATAGCAATCACGCCATGCACAAACGGATGGTGTATCACGAACAGGCGTAAAAAACGCCAATTATTGACCTACAGATGCCACACTGGCACAGAAACAACATCCAATGGTCTCGAGAAGCTCTACAGTTAACAAAGCAGAGCGTCAGAACGAAATGCTTTTTGTTCCTGTTTCTGTTTCGTTCGATAAATAATCATTCCCTTTCGGGTGACTCCCGAACGAAAAATAATAACGGTTAGAGGTAGCCCGCAAGAAAAAAAAAAAGAAAATTTTGTTTCCGCTGTGCTCGCGCGGCGTTTGCGTACAAACGCAGCATGACTTCTAGCTGATTTCATTGAATGTGCCGCTGTAATTGCCTATTTTCGCTGCAATCCGTGTATGCTGCTGTTCTCACGCGATACATTCAATTTTTTTATTGAGATTTTGCCATGTATCTTACTGTGTTTATTCTTGTATAGCACCCCATCACAACAATATCTTAGGAGAATGCAGGTATGTGAATAAATAAATGAATAAATAAATAAATAAATAAATAAATAAATAAATAAATAAATAAATAAATAAATAAATAAATAATAAATAAATAAAAAATAAATAAATAAATAGAAAAATAAATAAATAAATAAATAAAATAATAAATAAATAAATGAAACTAAAATAAATAGGTGAGTGAAAGGGTGAATAAACGAATAAATATTTAAATAAGTAAATTCAACATCGCCGCGACGTTTGCTTCTCAGCCAAATTCGCGCGGCGACCACGCGGAGAGCTAACCACTAACCATACAGACAAACGTACAGTTTTGTAGAGAGTTCTAGAACGCGGTAACTGACGGGGAGAATAGGGAAGCAGGCAAGACGTCTGCCGAAGGAAAGATAGCGCCAGCGAAACGCAAGGATAGGTTGTAGGCTAGGGAGCGGGCTGCAATCTCCCACCTAGCAGCATGGAAGTTGGAATCAACGCTGGACTACCTGACCTTTACATTCGAACTCAAAACTGAAACGTAGTTTTGTCGGTTTAGTACAGGAGCGAAATAGAAAATAACGTTTCGGTTACGTTTTCGATCCACCCGAAAATACATTCTTTTTTGTTTGTTAAGTCCGTTTTTCGTTCCGTTCCTACACCCTGTACGAAAGTGCCCAGAAGAATCTAACGCACCCTGGTCTTCGAAATTCCAGCGCGGCGTGGTAGAATTTATCAATTGCAGTTATGTAGGGAGTTTGCACGCAACAATCATAAAAAATACACAGATACCCACATTTACACTTCAAGGAGCGAAAGCAGTCCGGAACGCTAGTGAGGGGACGTGAGGAAGGTAGTTGGTTGAGTTAATGGGTAAACACCAGACCAACGCATTTTGATTGCGAATCCAATGCTTTGTCGATTTCTCTACCGGGCGGGCTTTGTTCTCCATCTCTTTCCGTCGTATTTGTGCGGACGTAAGGGCCCTACACTTGGGAGTGGTAGCCAGTGCCCCTACAGCAACTCGCTTGCAATGAAGGATGCCTTCTTCGAATGCCCTTCATGTTTGTCCATCACAAATTTCACTGTTTTTCTTTTAATTACGAGCCCCAAGCAACAAATACACTTCAGTTCACATATGCACACTAGGAAGTACAGGGAAGGCAACCCAGCCTCTCCGGTGGCCATAAAGAAAAAGCACAACGTTAGGAATTAGGGCACCACCCTGGGCTCCTGTTTTTCTACGGTTGCATTGCGTCAAGCATTTTAAATTTTCTATTTGAAGGCAGGCGAATTGACCACAGCTTATATGCCCTCCGTGGTGTTCTTGACCGATGAGTTCATTTCTGGGTTCATTGAACGAGCTCTGACTTTATACTGCGGTGGAGCGCGGAGACTACCGGACCATTCTTAATGCAGTACAGGTCATGGTTGTATCGGTTATGACAGGGCAGTCATCAGCACTACCCAAAGATGCAAACTAGATCGCTATACCTAGTGCTATTCGGGCTTACGTGGAATTTTTGCTCATCTTCCGGCTACAGCTGCCATAATACGTAAAAAAATGTCCAGGGCATGTGCAAAACGTTGATGTTTTCGGTTGAGATTTTTTTCTGTTCTTTCATAAATTACGATGTACTTCGTGCATTTTTACAAGTTCAAACACGTTGCGCGCTCTTACCCGTTGGCTTGTTCCCTTGCTTACCACCCGCTGCAGAGGAAACAAGAAAACATCCAGATTAGTGTTTTACAGACAGCTGTGCCGCGTGGAATAACCGTCCCCTATTTTATCGCGTCATCTCAATTACCACCATGCCAATAAACTCCACCAATGAACTCTAATAAATAAACAACCGGGACCACGCCTGTCATTCCATTCCTATATACTGCAGTAAGCCACCAATATTTCGGAGACAGCTTTTTGCGCTCGTGTTCCCGAAGAACGTGACTGAAGCATTCGGCATTAATAAAGTTATTTCGCGCCGTTTCTCAAACTTTTGTCGACGCTGGGGAAGATACAGAGATTGTCGAAAGCGACGAAAGCGAAGCACAAGTGGGCCAGATGGTTGCACCGACAAAAAACAAAGAAGGAAGCTCGCACAAACGGGCAAGACTGTATGGTAGCGAGGCTGTATGCCACCTTCACTACTATCACGAACGTTTTAGTCTTCGATTGCAGCCGCTTTGCTTTTTCGCTGCAGAAACGACCTTCACTCCCTCATTGTTGCTGTAAGTTTGAGCTTCTTTAATTTTTTTGTAAGTTATAACCATTGAACATCACCTTGAGGGCCATACGCTGTGCCTTGTGTTTCTCGTTCCGAGCAAGTGTTGCCACGTTTACGGCGAACGCCGGAGGTTTTTGGCTCCTCTTGGCCAATCTCCCTAAGCTGGTATGCTTGGATTGACGAACGTGCTCTGGGGACCTGTGTTATTGAGATATAACTCCGTGAATACTAGGTGGTCGTCTCGAGGCACGCACACACAAGCGCCAACTTTATTTGTTTTGTTAACTGCCGGGTGTTATCCGTGAGGCCCACCCCCATGTGCAAGAGGTCGGCAATTTTTTGGTATTTTTAAGTGCGGACCAGAAAAATTACGATTTGTTAAACAGCTTCGCTGTTAAAAATGCACTGCCCAACTACTCAGTGAAGAAATATGACCAGCGATGTTGTAGTACGCGAGGTCAGGGCCGTTTTAGCGGCTAATTGTCATGTAATTTGTTGCGAGGTACTTTCGGTAACACGTTTTTTTTTGTAATTATTTTCCCTCCCTAAGTGGCCATGCTTCACTAAGCAACAGTCAAAGTGGCAAAGCCAGCTAACAAAAACCAAGCTTACACCGATCTCCCAGTATTGGGCTTCACCTCGGAACACAATTTCTCGGCTGGGAAGACATTCCTTCAGGGGCAATATAACCCACCTTATACCGAAATATGAAGGCCCCGGGACATTGTTTTTACTTTTTATGATTGTTATGCTCTGGGAACCGGTTTTTCGAAACGCAGAAACCTGCTATGGAGGAAACGGTCGTCACGCCCTGCCCCAGAACACCTACGCCGTTAAAACACTCCTCCACGTCATCCACTGTCATCCATGCCATCCATGTTGCCCACGTCGACTAACGCGGGCGGAGTCCTGCATGAAGCACCGTATATCTACTTTCTTCTGCGCACTTCTGTCAACATATATTCTCATTTGAAAGCTAGTACAGTGCTTTACGGGAATAAGGAGGGTAGGGAAGGGAGCGTAGACTCGCCGATTGCGCAAGGTGGACGGTGGTAGGAAGTAACTACAACCGTTATCGGGAGTGCGCGCGTTCTGTGCGTAGACTGACCCCAAATGTAGATGACCAGGATGGCGGAGAGCAGCAGTGTCACGACCACGGCCGCCACGACGTTGAGGTTCACCCGCGGGGGCTCTTCCTCTTCCCTCTGCTTCAGCTTCTTCCTGCATGCACGCGCCAGAGGAGGCAAGGCCAGAGGAGACGGTGGATTGGACGCACCAGGGACATGCCGTGTTTCCTCATACAGAATACACCTTTACGAGAGCTGGTAAAGGTACGCGAGACCTGTATTCTATTTATATTGTTACGGAACTCGGTGGGCAATGCCTGACAGCGCCGTAATTCAGAACGATAACGACGACGACGACATAATGCCTGGCGCGCACATTGCGTGAGCTCTATCATGGCCGCTATGCACATAATGTAATTATATTGCTTAAACCCATCGCATCATACGTCTCATTTTTCTCCGGCCGCCACGTAACAATAAATGTTGTTACATCAAGTCCTCCTGACGTGCGCCGCAGTTATGCCTTCCCGAATTCCTGATCAGGCCTCCACGTTTCCGAAATCCCGCCTACTGGAAAACTCCGGACGACAAGCCCATTTGTTTCGTCTGCAGGGGCGTTGGCGAGTCGCGCGCTCGTGCCAGAACCGGTGGTCTTCACGGCGTGCCTTCTGGAACGAACATCACCCGCAGAGGGCCCTCGTACCCTATACTATATGTGCGGGCCTCAAAAAGAGAGCTGCGCTTGTACTGATACTTCAACGGAGAGCGCATCGTCCCCACGAAGTCGCCCGTCTCGATTCCCACCCCGTGGATCTTCGCCGCACGTCTGTATACCGCCGTTTGTCTCTGGGAAACTAACCGTTGTAGCTCCCGAAGGTGATCCTGCATCGACGAACGACCCCGAACACTCTTTGCTGACTGTGCCAAACAAACTTAATTTGTCGCAGTTGAAGCAGACGGCGTGCCTGTTAGTGCTGTAATTTATACCGGAGGAAGCTGCGCTTCCGCCCACAAAAACTCATAACGCATGCCCTTTCCAACGTTCGCGTTGCTGCCGGATGAACTTCGGCTCTCGCTGGGATGTGCCATGCTCGAGCTAGCATAGCCGGTAACCACGTTTATGATATGTTTGTTGTAACTGCGCTTGAGGTTACAAAGCCCACACTTTTTTAAAGGAATACAAACGAACGTCGTGGACAGCTCCAGCGCAGACAAACGACTGATTTATTAGACATGCAAAAATGTTTTTACTTGGGCATCAAAACATTTACAAAGGGTTACAAAGTGCAGCTGGAAAGGTGTGGGAGGGGAAATGAAAGCAGATTTTATGACAGCAACAGGCGCTCAACATCGCAATCTGTTAAATGGCTTTTTAACTTTGTGTATAGAACTGAGCTGCAGCGTAATCTGCCTTGGATGCTTTTTGTTACCAAACGTTCTGGCTATGATCTGCTGTTTATGAATTCTGTTTCAGCCGGTGCTAGCACGATTGAGCGTCAGCTTACGCATTAGGCATGCTGTGTTGATATGTGAAAGGATTCTTAGATTTCGCAAGAAATGTGAGTGCAACCCTGCAAAAAATGGGAGTGCAGCCCATTGTTTGAGAAAACTTCAGTTCTGGAAAAATCACACAAGATCACACGTGAAATCTGGGAAGCCTTTCACATATCAACACAACTTGCACCGAAGGCGTGAGCTGATGCTCAATCGTTCTGCCCAGCCAGAAATAGAAGTCATTAAGAGCAGTTCATAGGAAGAAGGCCTTGCAACAAAAAGCGTCGAGCGCAGATTACGATGTTGAGCGCCTGTTCACACGTCGTTCATTTGTATTCCATTAAAAATGTGTCCATAGTAAGCTCAAGCGCTGTTTATGAACATGCAAAACCAACTGGCCCAATTTCTATTTTACTTATATTCTGTTCTCTGTTTATAACCAACGCCATAAGGGCGTCATTGTTGCCCCCGATTTTCTATCACAACTTTCCGCGCAGATATACTGTTCAACGGGTCTTCTCCTATTTAAGTTACCGCTTTACTGCGGCGCCAGCCCTGTTTCTTTCCCACATTCGCCTGCCGCTTTGAGCTGCTACATACGTGCCCTTGTCTTCAAACGTGCCTGTACAATGCAGCGACTACGTTGTTGCGCCCATCCTCGACGTTGTGCTGACGGGCAACATCCTTACCCACACTATTGTTACTATCCAGCAGCGCCAGGTTTCCTTTCTTTTTCTGAACTTCGCTCTCCCCTCCACCCTCCGGTTTTTTTCCACAAGGAATCACCGTCGCTACAGTTCGCATTCCGCCTTTACAGCACATCCCCTATCCCATACGACAGTATTACCTGCTACAACCCCGCCAACGATGAAGTTCGACGCTATGATCAGCCACGATGTTTCGAAGATCAAGCCCATCTACGTCGTGAGCTTTCACAACATACTAGGACATATTCATCTTTGACAATCACGGTTTTGGCTGAAATGACTTGGCGACATATCCAATAGATGCAGAGGACTACAGTCTCACCGATAGGCGTGCATACTGTTGGTCTCTGGCTGAACGGGAAGCCACTCAGGGAAACCAAGACACGACTCCTAGGAAATATATAATATAGTTTTCAAGCAGCTCAGCGGAGCGATTCTGCGTTGGTTACCGGCATCTGAACCAGATTATCAAAAAACTGCTATCCCTTTCCCGGATTGATGGTGCCCTTGACTCTTTACACGGTACCAAATATTTTTTGTATATTGGACTGGCTACTGGCCCACAGCTGTTGATTTAAGGGGCAAAGAGATGACCAATTTTATCGCACCAGACGGCATCTACCAGTATAAAGTTTTGCCGTCCGGCCTTCGCAATGCTTCCTCAACTTTTGATTGATGATAAGCCCTTTTTTGCGTTGTTTCAAAGGGTCGACATGCTTATGATACCTGGCCGATGTTGTGATGTTGTACCCCTTATTTTAAATACATTTCAGGCCCTTTTCTGTCAGTGTCGTAATTTTAGACGTGCGGGCATTCAGCTGAACTATTTCAAATGTGCCTTGAGCTGCCGCCAAACACCCATCGTCGGCCACCTTGCTGGCAACGACGGAGTTCAACCCGATCCTGAAAAGTACGCGATGTAGAACAATTCCCGCAGCCCCATTACTCAAACAAATTTAGGAGCTTCCTGGTCATTTGCTATTACTTCCGCTGTTTTATGTAGGGGTTTCCTGACATTGGGCGCAGCCTAACGGACCTTCGGAAGAAAGATGTCGAGTTTACGTTGGGTGCTCCTAAAGCAGAGGCGTTCGCTACGTTTATTTACGTTCTCTCACTCTCCCCTATCCTAACCCACTTCGACCTCACCGCTGCCACTGAAACCCGCACTGATGCTAGTGGCCACATCACAGGTGCTATTTTATCCTAGCTACAGGGCTGTCTAGTCTGTTACTACATACACCAGCCGCCCATATCTGTATGGGCGCCCCTTCTCGGTGATAGCCGATCATCACGTGCCCTGTTCGCTCAGAATCCATTAAAAACTAAACGGGACGCCAGGTCGTTGTGCTCTGTGCCCACAAGGGTTTTCGTATACAATCGTTCACATGTCAGGCCGCTTGCACCAAAACGCCGGCTGCTTCTCGCGTAACGCTGTATGAGTACATGGGATAGGGCCTAGCCCCCTTTGAAATGACAAAGCAAGCAATGTTGATATTTTTGCACCATTGCTGAGAACATCCTAGCTATCTGGTCGCTTTTGCTGGGAAGGAAGCGAGCGTAAGCAAATGCGGCCCTGGCAGCATTTATTAAAATTTAGTTTCGGGGGGAAATCCTTCCGGCCATGCATGATGTGATGACATATTATTTCAATCAGGATTGTTCAATTTGTCGCCTTCCCTGCCTCGCCGTGAGTCCACGACAGGGAGCTGCGTGGAAATCTTTCGGCACAAATGAGGAATCAGTCTTCTCAACACCAGTTTGTGCCTACAACGGGCGGGTCTCGCGTGCGACGATAGAAACTGGCGGTAGATATCGCGGAAAACTCGTGAGTACCGGCGTCACTTATTTTCCTCTCTTTGGCCGTACCACTCCACAGCCACCCTCTACCCCAACAGTATATTCGCCATTAGAGAGGTTACCAAAGTGAGAAAGCATAGAATAAATGCACGCACCGCAGGACTATCAGGGAGTCTTTCCTCGTGTCTTTCTGTGCCCGAGTCTCATCCATCTGCAGCCAGGGAATCCAAATAATTAAACGATAACGAAAGCGATAACACTATGAGTAAAACAGTGAAGTGAGTGTAAACTGTACCCAGAAAAGGTCTTCTCATTCGGATTGTTTTTAAAGTTTGATACGCAGTTCCGGAATCGTCAATGTGCGCAGGCGAAAGCAAGCATGACTTTTTAAAAGAGCGCATTTCGGGCACTAAGGGGTGTCAAAATTGGATACCGGTGCTTAGTCACGAGAACCTACTGTTATAAACAGTATGGATGGACAAAAACGATTTGGAATGTTTTCCCTCCCTTTCCCACGCCAAGCAGCAGCAGGTAAGCGAGGGCGTAGAAGCCCATCACTCACGTAATTCGGCCAACCGCCACAACAAAATCATCAGGTCCTAAGGGAGACATTCCGATTTTTTTACCGCGCCATTATCGCAGCCAAAAGTAAGCAACTGCTCCCCCTCCCTGCCACTGTAATACCTAGTACAATTAATATGGACTCCTGCGCACGCTGGTTGGAGGGTAACGTATCTGGCAAAAGTATGGCTCGAGGACATCCGATCCAAGCCGGGGCAAGCCCGTTTCCATACCGTGGTCCCAGATCAGCCGCAGGCCGAATATTGTCACATCCATTAATAACCAGGCGTTACCGACCCGTCGGCGACTCTCCTCTTTGAGGTTCTGTTCTAGCCAGCACAGCAACACCCGTGGCGGCTTCTCCAAACCAATTCCTTTCCGAACCAAGCCAAACCCTGCCTTATTCGCCCGTCTCCCTACCCCTCGCCAAATGACAAGGCATGAAGAGGCCTCGCAACCTTTCTCCACGTGGTATGAGGATGTATCAAAGACCCTTCTCCCCATTTCTTCCAATTAGCAGTGGGTGTAGGCGGCGGCGACCTCATACTGGGAGGCCCAAATATCCCTGATCCCCGAGCTGCGGACGCCGCTGCCAAGAACAAACTTACACCTAAATGTCTTCAATCCCACCGAGCTTAAACATTACGCCCATCTTCCCGCGAGGGAACCCTGGTGTGATGCGACGCATCGGGGGGTTCAATTGGTGTTTCCGTTGGGTTGACTCTCTAAATCGCGTGAAACGCGTTGTGAACGCGTATGATGCATTTCCATCACATGCGGGTGTTCCTATACGCGGGACGATGGGCGTAATTGTTGTGTCACACCACTCGCTGAAGGGACCGTCGCTTCCATCACGTCTTCATCGGAAGAAGCAAGTCAAGCACGAAGTAGTCAAAGCAAGGTCACGTCAGTGCGAGAGCGAGCGCTTGACTGAACCGCCGCGGCGCGATACCCGCTTTATATTCACAGCGATTGAAGGAGAGGAGACAACGGAGGAGAGTCGCGCATGCGCGCACTTGCGCGCACCGGAGCAGTTGTTAACACAGCGAAGCGCGCGCCAAACAAGCGCGCCAGCTGTGGTATGCTAATGAGCCGGAGTGAAAGTGTTGCACACAGCTGTGGGAGAGAAGAACGGAGGAGGGATGCGGACGGATGCCGCGACGACGACGCAGGAGGGACAAGCCCGAGAGCAAGAGATGCGTCGCATCTAATAAAGTGATGACTCTCTCCCGTAATGAATGCCTCATTTCATTAGAGCTGCTCAATTCGAAAACCACAATGGCCGTTGTCCACGGTATGCTGTAACGTAACACGACAGTAGCGCGGGCCTGAATGCTTGCCGTTGGAAGGCGTGTTATCTGGCTCTGTAGGAAAACCGGGAAAGCGTTGCCGCCATCAGTTTGGCGTACGCTAGTGGCTCCATAAGAGCGGACGTGACTTACCGTTGTCGTTGCGCGCTTGGAAGACCGTGCACTGACCTTGACCTTCTTCTTCCACTTCTTTGCATTGGAAGCAGCCACCGATGAAAGTTCGTGGCTGCTCCTGCTGATGATGATAAATACCTTTCTTTTATTAAAGACAGTAGTATTTCCTAGGCTACCCATGGGCGAAAATTTGTCTGTCTGTCTGTCTGTCTGTCTGTCTGTCTGTCTGTCTGTCTGTCTGTCTGCTCGTTTGTCCATCCGTCCTCGATTCAAGGACCCGCCCCCCTTAACAAGAAAGAATAAGAACAGCGAAATAATTTTTAAATGCGAAGGATATGTTGGAAAGACCGTCTCCAGCAACTAAAGCTTCTACCAGGATCAAATCATGCCCGCGTTATCCAGCGCAAGAGAACGTAGGCATAATTGAGGGAAAATTTAGGTGCACAACCGAAAGTACTTTTCACATACCACACAGAAGTACTGTATGTATGTCTGGGTATTTATTACCACAGTTGTTGAGATAGAGGTTCATTGTGTTGATTGACACTGTATTTTTACGCTGCTGTCATATGGGTAAAGTCGAGGCGTTGGCCCCGTCAGGAGACGTTGGGATCTCCTTTTGCCTTGCTTATTGGGCATATGTATTTATGTCCAACTATAGATTTGATTTGATTCATTCTTTCTGATGTAGGAATACACGTTGGGCAGGTATTTAACTATAAGTAAACAACGCTTATGAATGGTTTCCAAAGAGGCGACATGAGGGCAAACAATACAGCAAAAGTCTTCAGTTCGCGCTATTCCAATCAAGACATACAGAAGGTCGGAATAGATGGCGCTTTGGCAGTGCAGTAGTGCACCGACATGCACTTTCACGCGTTCTCAGTTCTGTGTATTGGCGTTGGGCTCGACAATGGCGGCGCTGCGAAGCGCGTCTCGGTGACGTCAGCTTAGGGATTCTCGCATTTGCCGTCTGCTTCACTCGGGATCGCTCGCCCTGCTATTTCTTTGCCCTCAGTTGACCTTTATGCTTGTCCGCACCAGATTTTGTTTGTGGGTAAGGCTTCATCATAATAAAAGACTTGAAATATCGTACACTAGGTAAGGGCGTGATTTAAAGTGTAGTTTTTAATATCGCTCCGCAAGAAACATTGCCAGCGTCACCACATTGCTTGCGAAATTAAGTTCACGGTAAAATCCGCACTAACATCATTATCATCCTCGTCAACAACGCGGAAAAAATCAATTCTCTAGAGCTCCGTTACATTCACAGCGGTTGGGTTGGGTTGAAGTTTAGGATTGGGAGAGGGTGTTAGGTACAGCAGGAAACTAGCGGAGACGTGGCGAATTTTCAGGGACCATTAGATGGTAGATGGGGTATGCGGGAAAATTCTCAATGTACTTACAACTAGTGAAAAAAGAACACGAAACGGCTCAGCGCGAGTGGAGAGAGCTGACGTCACCCGATCTGGCAGTGACATTCCTGCTGCGGCGCTGGTTTTCACTTTCGCGTCACCAATACCTAGCGCAAAAGACTGCTGCGAGTCGTTAATTCTCCGTAGTACGACCGCTTGCTGTTTCCGGTGACTGTAGACAGAAAGACAGATTGTTCTTTTGCATCAAGCTAGCCCAAGCGCCGTCGTCGCATTACCGTGGCTAGAACCTGCATAAAAAACTTCTGTTGGCTGCATGAAGACCGAAACCTGTTATCAAAATTCTCTATTGTTTGCGGCTGGTTAACAAAATACCCACTCGGGTGGACTGGCAGTGGCGATCACAGCAGCCGTCATAATCCCGCGGCTGATTCAACAGTACGCACGTGGCTGCGCACGATGGTCCACGAAGGAGAAGCCAGGGAGGCAGTGTTTTGGGCAACACCTCCTCCCGGTCCGCCTCCTTTTCCTCGTGGTTTTCTGCGAGTGGTAGGAGCAGGGCGGGGATAAATTTGGAACATTGTTCCTTAGTATTCCGAAGAGTCTGATTTCAGGTCATTCCGTCGTATCGAATTGCCTTGAGTACAGGGACGTACCCAGAGGGGGAACCCAGGGGGCCCGGCCCCCCCCCCCCCCCGAAATTTTTTGGGCCATACCCCCCTTTCTCGCGCCACCTCCCATCGTCCCTCGCACACATTCTAAAGCAACGCCATACAAATCCTGGGCCTGATAGCTATTTGAGGCGCTTTTTTTTTCGGAATGAGCCAAATCCACCTAAGGGGAATTTAAGGGGGGAAAACGAAAGTTTGGAACTGGACCTAAATGCAGTGCTGTCAAAACTATTGAATGACATGTTTCACATGTCAGCTAGGGGAAATCTATAGCGACAAGTAATTAATAATTATGCGGAGAATTTGACCAATATTAAGATAAGTTCAGATTTGGCTCGTACTCATTTGAAACACACAAGTTGGTGCGGCATTCTTATGAAAACTTTAGAATCGACTGTCAAGAATGGTACAATACAGTTTCAAGCGAAAAAGGCAATAAACATGCAACAGAGCTTAAAAAACAGCTCTTTTCGAATGGCTCCGTAGGGTACTTTTTTGGACACGCCTGAAAACACTCATGAAGCTCTTTATTGCCTTGCCATAAATTTCCAAAACGCTTTACAAGAAGCCTGCTCAAATCATCTTCCATGGTTTTCCATGGCTTGTAAGAGGCAGCTAATTTGTTAGGTACGTAAATGGGAAATATGGGAGTAATAACAATAATAATAACCAGATTTACCACGTAAGGACGAGGGAGACGAGATAAAATATTAGTATCACACCTTTCAGTTTCATTTCGTTCACTTCCGCTTCCGTTCACGTTATCGTAGTCGTGTGTCGGCAGATCATTTGGCGATCTCCTCATTGCTGTCTGACCTCATGATAAGCCAGCTCTCAAAAGCAAAAAAAAATTGACGCAAAAACGCACAAAACAGCCCGAAACGTCACACCAACGCAAAATCCCATTGGGCAAATGAATTTGGCTCATTTTGATCCATACCACAGCAGGGTCTGGCTCATTTTCCACACGAAGTAAGATCTGCGTACACGTTTGCAGGGAATTATCTCAACTATTTATTTGCCACATTTTTTCAGGGGAAAGTTGCCGGGATTTTCTCGGAACTGCAGTTTTATCTGACTTAGTTTTGGTTTGTGGATTAGGTTCATTTCGAAAAAAAAAGATGAATCATTTGGTGGTCAACGTGGGATTAAAAAAAAACAAAACAGGTGAGGTATGTTTGCTCCGTTTACGCGGAAGCCAGTACCGCTGTACACTGGCTTCGTGCTCTGCTGCCGGCCTGCAACTTGCAATTTTGCTGCACTCCCTTTACCCTGTTCGTCTGCATTTGGTGCTTCGGTTCTCTCATACAGCAGTAACTTATCGCTTGTTTCGCCAGGGTGGCGGTTTCAGCGGCTCGGGTCGCATATGTTTTGGTGGGGATGAAAATGTTTGTCTTTGCACATTCAACAAATCCCTCCATCCTAGCGCGCCGTGGTGTCGGCCGATACTATCGCCCATGCCTGGTGTTTGTGGCTCAACGAATTCCTTCCCTGAGCCGAACTCACAGCGCGTTTTTCACTAGTTTTCGTGGAAATGCTGCTTTTGTGTTTTTCGGTAAGAAGGGTAAGAAGTCTTCTTGCCGCAGAGAAACCCGCTGTAGGGTTTCTCTACGCAATGCCTTCCAACGTCCGGCTCGCGCACGTGTGCAGCGTCTGCCGAACAGGCCAAGGCGACACAAGGGCTTGGAACCGGATGGCGACGAGCGGAGTGGCGCGAGGGGATGCTTGACACCACCGTCCGGCGCCTCTAACATTACGCCCGCTTAGGGAAAGCTACCGTGGGAGTACAAAAGCCTGGTTCCACAGTCGGCGCGTCCGTCTGGACAAGAAGGATCGCTCAAAAAGGAAGCGCAACAACGTTAACAAGCCCGGCGACGGCAGGGTGACAAAGTGAAGGCCCGCATCGCAGTTGTATGGCGGCAAGAGACACCGGCGGCATTCATTTGGACAACTAAAGGCAGTGACAGCGGCACTGTTGATTGACAGCCATTGTGGTTAATGGCTGCTATGCACAACGGCGGTGTAGTGATGCCAGCGCCGGTGGACCCCGTCGGGGCGATGACCCTCCTCCCTTCTCGCAGCTTTGCCGTGTCCCCCAAGCCGTCGGCGGAGTGGGAGCCCTTTGGGACGGCCTTGCCGGGGACCTTCTACGCGGCTTTTGGGAAGACTCGTTTCCCCCCGACTTTCTGGGGCGGCGGACAGGGGGGAGCGGGGGTCAAAATCCTAATTGGTACGTGTGTTGCTGTGTGGAGGCTGCTTCGCTTGCGACTGCATGCGCAATTTTGCTGAGTTTGTCCGGAGCTGCGGCCAAGAGCGGTCGCATGAAGACTTGCTCTTGTGGCAGTCTCTGGGCGCCAGAGCCCCACGAATTTCTTGCCAACCGCGCGGCGGTTCGGCACCCGTTTTGGCCCCCGGGCCCCCATCAGGGATCATGCACCTGCGGCACCTTTTATTTGTAACCCAGTTTTCATTATCAAGTGTTATCTTATGTTCATGCTTCGTCGTCTCCTGTAAATAAGTGTAAATAGACTTTTTCTTCATCATCTACTTGCCTCGTCTCATCATCGGGTGCTTCACGACGACACCACCCACCTCAACAACGAACCAAACTTTACTGGCGGGTTTACGGACCCCGAGCTGCATTCCTATGAACAGACCTCGAGAACACCGGGCTTCAGCGGGGAAGGGCACGGAGTCTAAGTGGCCAATGGTCAACATGAGAGAGACGGGGTGCCGCGGGTGAACGGTGAAAATGAACCCGGGCCGGACATCTCGACGGACCCCAACCAGACTTTTGGCTGAGAGAAATTTCGGCTTGAAAATTGGACTGCGAACTGTGTCTTTGTATTAGAGAGGTTATGAAACCTCGGGTACATATGATAGCTTAGTCTCGCGATGTCGGAATATCGTCAAGGTGTCGGCAGAGAGCAACGAGTTTACTTCACCAACGGGCCGAACGAGAGGACAGAGGAGCTCATTCCCGCCTTCAAGGACAAGCCACGCAGCGACGTCGATGAAGCGACAAGGCGCATCCCTGGATATAACAAGGTTCTTTACAAAACTGCCAGAGGTAAGCGCTGACGCGCTGGCGCTTGCCACCGTTTTTTTTTTTTTTTTGTCTACATTTCCTGCAGTCCAGTGCGTCTCGATACTGCAATTTCCAAGGCCTGAATCATTGGTGCTTTGAATGGCAAACGTCGAACTCGGAGGCTGTTTAGGGTAATAACACATGGAATTAGGCGTATGACATCTCCGATTTACCTAGAATTTTGTTTCCTTCCTTCATAACTAGTAGCTACAGGTTTTGTTTGGAGAAAAATATGGAAGCGCAAGAGGGTTGCCACGGAGATCTGAACTCTCGAGTGCCTATGCACTTCCGTTTCTGCCGACCTCGATTGTGGGATGCTCCGGAAATGTGTATTTACTGTGCAGTACGCGTATTTATTCCCGTAAATATTGTAATTACTGCCGTTCTTTTTTTTTAATTTTGCAAACTTGGCGTAGGGATATTTAACGAGCGCGAAAATCGCGAACATACGAGTGTTTTTGCTTTTCGCCTTCATCACAAGGGCGGATACAGTTAGTTTAATTTCTCTATGCAAGTTGACGCGCATTTATGGTAAACGCTGCGCGTTTATCGTGTTTGTACTAGTAACGGCGGGTACCCTCGCCCTCTCCCCTAATTTGCATAGAAAAGTTACCTTGGGTTGGGCCCCCCCCGAAAAAAAATCCTGAGTACGTGCCTGCTTGAGTATAATTGTAAAACTCTAGTTAGATTAGATAATTTACGTTAGGATAGGCCTAGATTAAGTTTAGGTTCGGTTTACGCTAGGTAAGTTTAGGTTAGGTAAAGTTTGGTTATGTTGCGCTGAAACGGCCTTTTAATATGCCTAATGCTGCGGAACATCCTGCAAAGAGGTCCTCCCGGAGTACTCGCGGGTGTCAGCCTGATGTTTGCCTCAACTTCACGTGTTCTCTCCAAAGCCCACAATGCCACTCTGGCGGATTGGCTTGTGACTAGCAGGTAGCGTTCGATTCACCAATGCGCATATGGCTCCTGCATCAACATACCCAATCAATGTTACGAATCAGCACGAGGTGCTTCGTGGTTGCCCTGTCTGCGCAAGATACCCCGGCGAAGTTTTGTTCATTGCGGAAAAGGTCCGTGTGTTTGGCGGTGAATCCAGCTCATCAGGTGCAATGTGTTGGGAGATGCCGGAGCCCAGCTGCCGCGCACCACTCGGGGCGAGGGAGTTGAGTTACGGTTGCAGCAGCCGAAGCGTATCCTGTACGAACTGTGTCCAGCAGAGCCGCGTTCCAACAAGCCCTCTGCAAACGGCGGCATTGAGCTGGACTCTCCCCTTCCACCTTCTCTCTCCGACACAGCGTGCACCGGCTACTGGGGAAGAACGCCTGTTGGAGGTTGGGAATTCTGGATATACAGTGGAACCACGTCAATACGTTTTTAACCGTACCGGGAAAACAAAACGTAACAACCGGGATAACGTAAGAGTGAGGAAGGCTACGAAAATGTGCCAGCGTCAAACTGGCGTCGTTAACTCACCCCCTGTCTAGAGCTCCATTGTAGCAACTAGGTTTTTGCCCGTTCTGCCAAATGCAGCGGTCTTTTTTGCATTTTTATGTGCGCATTTAGTGTTGCCAAGAGGAATTAAGACGGGCGTCAAGTCATGTTAGCCGTCGCAAAATCACTGTACTAGTCACTCGCTGTAACCCTACTCGTGAAGGTCGACAACAAAATAGGCCGTCGTGAAATCCCCGTACCCCTCGCTCGCCGTTCTGACCGTCTCTATGGGTGGTGTAGAAAGCGCCGAGAGTAGCAAGGAGGGAGCAGCAGACGGCGTGCCGAGGCCGATCTCAACGCTACCCCAGCGCCACCGACTGGTGAGTGGCAGTTCCGGCCCGAGCCGCGGTACTGGAAGGCCGCGCTCTTTGCCAACTGACCTAATTTAAAAACGCTGCACGGCACCATGAAAACAGTGCGGCGGCGCTAACATCGCGCACTTTCGCGCGAAGGAGGAAGATGAAGAAGAAAGGTGACGGAGCTTTTACTGCGCTCTTGTTTCTCGCCTTTTATTAGGCGGAATGGGTGCGACAAGGGGCTCTGAACTACGCCCAGTAAGTCTCCTCATGTTTCGCTATAATTTCCCGAAATTTAAGCCCAAGTCATTGACTTGGCCGAAGTCATTGACTGAAGTGCTGAGCAGCTATTAGAGCTGGCGTTCTGTTCCCGGCTAACGCAAATTGTCACTGATTTTACTAGTGCCGGGACTACTATGTTTGATTTGGTTTTCTTGTGACCAAGGCTTCTACCGTTTCTCAGCGGCTCTGAAATTGTAGAGGGCTTGTCCGGCCACAGAATGGCAGTAACGCACCTGGCAAGGTCCCCAGACATCTTGGGTAAACCCACATTCAGCAGTGTATTGAATTTTGGTGGGGCTGATGATGTGTCTGTTTTGGACTGCCTTGATAGGTCCTTCGATAAATTTCTTGTCCTTTACAACACTGGCTGTAGCACTGAAAGGTTATGGCATTTCTTTTTGAATGTTGTGACGAAGTGTATAAGACAGCTACGTACCTATTATTACAAAACGCATTCGTAAAACCAATCCCTGGATTACCAGGGAAATTATTTTCGCAAAAAGAAAACTCAAACGGAAACAAAAATCTTGTCTGAAAAGTCGTACCCTAAAAGAACTCCTTGCATTAGTTCAATGAGACAAGAACTGAAACGTCTGATCAAGCAATCCAGGGATAGGTTTTTCAGTGTGACATTGTCGAAATATTTTAAGGAAGCCCCTTGGAAATTCTGGCGCTATGTAACTCCCCCGGCAAGCTCCGCGAAGATATCTGAAATTTCTCAACAATGTGTTCATTATTTTAATTCCTTGCCCTCAATCCATTCCGCTTATCAGCACATGCTGAAAGATACTCGAGCCCATTATGAACCTACACTTGATGGCCGCCTTGATGCGCACAATCTATTATTTTCGAAGCATCATGAAAGATACTCGAAGGACCCTCTATGCCCCAGGGAAGCTAGAGGGTCCTCTTTTAATTTTATTGGGAGACTGAGCTGACCAGCCCGGACCCAGCCCGCCAGCAGGCCCTGGTCTCCCGGGCTCTCCAGTCAGCGCGGTCACGAGGCCTTCTGGAATAAGGAGGCTTCCCACACCCCTTCCCCTTCCCCTGTTGCTATAATAAACGTTCACCACCCCCACCTACCACATCTTGTCACGCTTCCGACTGTGTTGTTTACAGCAGAATCAAGACTGAATACGACCAAGTTAACTTAAACAACAAGCTTCAAAAAATAAAGGATTGGTGTAAAGAATGGCAACTGACTTTTAATGCGGAAAAAAGAGTGTTTGTCTATAACCAGGAAGAAAGCGCCTCTGCAACATGATTGCCACATCGAAAATGCTAGCCTGAAGCGTGCACAGAACTACAAATATTTTGGGATATATATCACGGCCGACCTCTGGTGGAACACCCATATTGATTGTCATCACCAGCTAGAGTTACCAAGGCTTATCGAGGACTCTGGTCTTCACCATTGCCTTTAATTCCACACCCAATTGGATGTACCATAGGATGTAGTCTACTTTTTCCCCAACTTCCATTACCTAATCCCTCTGCCCTAGACACCAAAATTCGCTAAAGCGTAACATGGCGTCTTTGTATTCCTTGTACATAAAATAAATGCGTGTTACCACCACCTAAGCGCAACCTTTATTGCGCCCCATTTGATATCAAGTGCCTAGCTTACAAAACCTTAGTCAGGCCTATTATCGAACATTCTAAAATTGTATTTGGCCCCTCTGCACAGTCAAACTGCAATAAAATAGTAAAAATACATCGACTTAGTGAGATATTTATTTTTAATAAATTTCGCCAGCATCATTCACGTACTGAGCCTCGTAGAACAGCGGGACGCGATAGTTTGGAAATTAGGTCGAGGATTGAGCGTCTGAAATACATTTTCCAGTTAACTCATAATCAATTTAAACTAACCTATTAAAATTGTTTCTGTGTCAACATACAAGAACACTCCAGACATCGCCATATACACACTACCCCTAGCCCCACATAACGACTGCTTTAAGTTCAATTACTTTTCACGTGCTATCGAAGATTGGAATATGTTGCCGGAATTGGTTTTTCTGGCCTGCGTCATTTGAACAGAATCTAAGGCGGCTTTTTTTCTGAATTACAGTTACAAATGCCTTTTGCTCAGGTTTTTTTTTTTTCGTATGCCCGGGTGTGCTTTTTTTTTGGTCTCATAAAACTGCAATACTTGTTTTTAAGTTCAAATTTTCAGGGCGGTGCAAGAGTGGCGCCTCAAATGCATCATGTACTCTTCCGCGCGTGTGCGTTGCGCTGCATGCGGGTTCCATTTTTTTTTTGTTATGTATAACTTCGAGCTGCCGGTCGCAACAATACCGAGAAATTTTCTTATGACCTGTAATGTACTTTTTTTCCTCAAATATTTTTTTGTACTTCCAATCTGTAACGGCCCACTTTTGGGCTAACAGTATTTATAAATTAATGAATGAACGAACGAATGAAAAACTCTAATAATCTATTCTACGATTTTTCTGGTCCACAAAAACGCCCGTTTTGTACGAGATTTCGGCGCACGTTAAAGATCCCCGGGGCCCAAAATTAATCCGGAGGCCTCCACTACGACGGACCTCATCCCCTCCACTGCGCCGGCGCATTAAACACTACAATCAATCAATCAATCAATCAATCAATCAATCAATCAATCAATCAATCAATCAATCAATCAATCAATCAATCAATCAATCAATCAATCAATCAATCAATCAATCAATCAATCAATCAATCAATCGATTGCAGCAGATGATCTTCTTCTTCGCTGCTGCAACGACCTTTACTTATTTATTTTTTTGCTATAGGGAAGCTCCCACTAAGGCGCAGGTTATCACTGAACTTTGAACATTATGTATGCATTAGCACTTTTCCCCACACTGACGCCGTTGAGTTAGAGGTGCGTTTATTACCCATCATCGAGTGTAGACGAGTACGCTTCCTCTCCATTGAAGACTTCAACTCTCCTTCGGTGACCCCTTACGCTGTTGCCGACGGACGTTCGAGCTGCTGAAGAACGGTATCGGCTCGATGTTGACGTTAGCACTCCCGCACAATGGCCCGTTTAAGTTGAACGGATTCGTTATTCTGGGCACACCACCAACTCTCGCCAGCATTATCTGTGGCCAGATAGCCTGTGTTCGCTCTCTGTAATCGTTTCCGTCTTCTATCCCTAGTGCGACGGTCCTCAGAGCGGGCGTCCCCCTAATGGGGCGTGCGGACGACCATGGGCGACCCATCCCTGCGGCTCAGCCGGCGCACTTCTAAGGCGGAGTACTATACTAACTCCTAGTACTTGCGAATGGCGACCGAAGAGCCCTATTTCGTGGGCGGAGCCATGACTAGCGGGTGATGTGAGTAGTGTGATTGGTATAGCGAAAGAGTTGCCACGATTGCGCCGAACACTGGAGTTTTTTTTCCAATACTGGCCAATCTTCCTACGGGGGCATGCTTGGCTTGAGGTCGTCCAACTGGTCGAGTATGCCGCTCGCGCCCAAGTGCTGCAGGCCGCTATCTGAGGGGGAGGAATTCAGGAAGGCTCCCACTTCCCCTTCCTACTTTCACCCAGTTTTTTTTTGGGGGGGGGGGGGGGGGAGGGGGTGGGGTGGGGGAGGGGGGTATTATCATCACAAAAGTGCGCCGAGGACCCAGGCTGGTCACCGTGATGCACGAACACACGAGCGCTAGGCATTTTCTTCTTTTTTGAATGTCCGGTGGTCGCCACAATCTTAACCAAACTTCTTATGCTGGACAAACGTGCGCCAACGACGTGGGGCAGTCGCCGCGAGGTGCGCGCTCATGTGCTCTGGTCACTTTCTTGGCTTTTATAACTGCGGTCAGGAAAAATAATGATTTGCTAGGCAGCCTCGATGTTAGTTTCATGCCATCCCTAAGTATACCGATTTGGATAAGGATTTTTGGGGCCACCTAATCTGAGGGCAGGACGTGCGTAGTTATCGCGTCCCGGAAGCATTGCAGGCGTTGAAAAGTGTTCAGAAGTGTTGCAGCTTCCCTTGTTGCCCTATCAAATGCACTTTCAACTCTTCAAACCTGCGCACTCCCGTGGAAAACATGTTTAAACGTATACGGTAACGCCACATTTTCTCCCTCCGCGGAGAAAACGTCGAAGGCCATGGAAAAGGGGTAAAAAGTGCAGTTTATTGCGAGCGCAATAATAGAGATTGCAGGGCGTGCTTTTAGGTTATGCAAAAACTAAAAAACCACAGAAAATAAAATGAAGTGGAGGCAACCCAGGGGAGTTTATGCGGCCGTCTCATTCTTCCCAAGTCTCGTTGAGGACAGCGTCTCCAGGAGGCGCGTAGAGGAGGACGGCGTCCCCCTCGGTGCTGTGTCTGCCGGTGGCGCTTTGTTTCGTCGTCTGGCCGACGCCTGTGACGTTGCCCTGGACTACGCCATCCCGCCCCGGCCTGATGACGTCAACATCCGGGGTGGGGAAAACCTGCGAACGGGTTGCGCGTCGTCACCCACTTGATGACATTCAACGGCCTCAAGCCTCAAGGGGAGAGGGGGGAGCAACAGCGGAGATGTTTCATTCAGTTCCATCCGTGCCACGCATCGCTCAAAATTCGGTGCGTCAAAATAGAAATGCCTCTCAATAATTTACTAAAAAGAAGAAAATGACGCAATAAAAAGGAATCAGAACGATTGCATTGATAGAACACAATACTTTTTCGGTGATGTGTTGCCTGTCATGTACTCTTGACGTGACTGTCGAAGTGGCAATACTTTCTTCGGTGCTGTGTCTATATTGCAATGGATTCTTCACGACACGTCATGATTCAATTAAGTAACAATACTTTCATCATCGCATTGCTTAAAACGAAATACATTGTGTCCGCATTGCAGCACTCAAGCAGACTCAGGTGTGTCTTTAAATTTGCGCAAATTATGCAATCACGATCACCAGACAGTCCTTTGGTGTCAACGTCACTTAAAACAGAACGTGCTCATAGCCAGTTCCCATGTTTTTTAGCAGGCAAGACGATTCGTTGCTCATCAGACAGCCTTGTCGCCGTTGGTGATATATATATTCTGTCTGAAACGTTCCGTATATACGGAGATACGGGATACGGAGTTTGTACGGACTTTAGCGCGTCGAATCGCAACTGAAGGTGAGTTTTTTCCCCCGAAACTGGGGAATCAACCGATTTGTGACAATAAGTACGTTCGGCCCAGTTTTCGTGTTTCTATCTTCAGTAAAGGTTCATATCAGGCTCCGTATATTTTCGTACATGTGGAATTCATACGGACAATGAATTGGCGTTTCTAGCAGCCTTATAGAAGGAAAAATGGAGCCAAATTTTCCACCACGGGTATGCACTATTTTATTGCCATGTGTTTCGCAGAAACATTCCTCCTCTTATAACGGCCTTGCGTTCGTCAAAGTAAACACTCCGTATTCCCACAATTATGTACTTACGGAACGTTTTTTTGAGGGTAGTTCCTAGAAACGAAGCTGCGTGAAATCAAGTCTTCTTAAGTGGAAGTGCGCTAGTTTGTTATTTTTGCCAATATGATTAAGCCTCTTCTTCGGCTTTACTGTTTAATACCCACAGTAATCGGGGCGGCCGGCAGTCGACTAAACAACGCATTTCGATAAATGTGTTCACTTGCTAAACTGCTTCTTTACCAGAGGGGCAACAGTCTGGGGGTTACTGGAGTACTTCCCAGCCCTGGAAGGAAACCATGCCTGTTTGCGCGCAACTAAAAACACTGCCACGCCAGGGAGCACGCCGAGCACGCGAAACTGCAACGAACAAGCGCGGTACGGACCTCGTCGTAATCCTCGCTGGTCCTCTCCGTGGCCTCTCGCCCCTGCGTCAAGGAAAAAAAAGAATAGTTACGCTGGAAGACGCAGAATCATTTACTTGTACGGTCCACGGACATCGAGAAAAGCGCGACAGATTTAAACATCTGTTACCAATACTGGTTCAGTCGGATGTCAAGCAGCCAGATTAAGAAATTGCGTGGTGGACTGTATCAATAGTTGTACCAAATAAAGCAATTCATTGTTAAGAAGTGAAAGAAGGAGGAACGCATAAATAGGCGAGTAACAAATAAAAAATTACGAGATGCCTACAGATAGGAAAAAGCGGGAAAATAAGAAATATTTCCAGGACAACGCAAAAGGCAGTGCTTTGCTCTTGCACGCCCTCGGGCGTTGCCCTAAGAAGAGTCACAACGCATGATGGAACTGTATAGGTGTTCAGGCATACTGCGAGTAAGTATAAGTACATTACGGTAGACTTGTGAAATATACACCGACAGCGAAGTGTGAACAGCGACTCGGTTTTCAACTGAGGCTCTCGATCTTAACGTTCCCGGAAGTGTGAACTTGAAAGACGTAACAGGTGCTGAATGTGGTCGGTAAACCAAGCTTTAGAACGGGATTAACTTCGACCAAAGTAAAACACGTTCTCTGGCCAAATTGTTGTTTTGCGTAAGTAACTGCAATCGTTTTGCTTTTCCTTCTTTCGTGTGGAGATGCACTCGGATTTAAGTTTAGTACTGCCCAACCTCGTCGGGCCACACAAGGAAAGCCGGCCCTGTCTAAAAAAACAAAAATTGGCACAGCTTGCACTAGTTGTGCAAAGCTGAAGAAACAGCGGAGCTGGGGGTCGACATAACTTCTTCGGGTTTTTCTAAGTATTGCTAGGGTCTGCCAGGCTTTGCGAAGTTTTGTTAGGTTTCGCGATTTTGTTGCTAGGGCTATGCTAAGGGCTTAAGGGTGGTGCCAAGTGTATTTGGATTTTACGAGGCTGTTTCAGTGTGGCCCCAACACTGACAACGAATCCCAGTGGGAAAGGAGCTAGTTCGACCGCCAGCTCCGTTGTTTCTCCAGCCTTGCACCAGTAGTGCAAGCTGCGCCAATTTTTTTCCTGCGTTTTAATAGCCCGAGAAAGACTATAACCTTTAAAATGGAATAGGGGTGCACATACGCATATGCCCCTTGTGCTCACACTCGAGCAGGCGTGAAAGCCGGCTTCACTCTTTAAATCTGCGGGGGTACACCCTTTACAGGTTGAGGTTTTTTTTTTCAATTCTTTTGCTTACGCCACCGCACCAAGCTCAAGCTTTTAAACAATATTGTTGTTAAAAACATGCACACAGAACGTATGACTTCACAGCGGAGATGTTTTAGAAGCCATACGTTCGCCGTTGCAGAAACAAAATACCAATAAAATATCGAGCGTTCGTAAGCGCGTGCCTCGCGGCAACCGCCGAGTCAAACGGGGAGCGCATCGGCTTTACAAAAAAAAAAAAAAAATAGAAGAAAAGCTCAAGCGCTGTCGTAAATCGCTACCCGGCATGTTATCCTTGACATGAGGACCACAACTATATCAATGCTTATGACGATGACTACTACTAGCCCAGTGCGAAGCGACGACGGAACATGTAAATAAACAATTTCAAACTTTCACAAATGCGCGGTGATGTGTCCTTCAGTGCTCACGTATAAAGAAAGCCTGCAACTTCGGTATGGTTCAAGTCTTGCGCGACTTGGTGAAAGCTTCGCGAGTTGAGTTGGTGGAGCTTTGCAATGCGGAGGATGACTTTGCATCTATCACTCGCCGCGAAGAAGACCACGACCTCTTCGATGCACATCACGAAGATTACTAGCCCCTTAACTATGCAAATAAACAATTATGCTGAAACTTAAGTATGTGCCACGCAGTGGTCACTTCCAACAGCTTCAACATTCAAGTCTTGCGCGTAAGTGCAAGCGTCCCTGAATTTTTTGTGAGGTTTTAAACGAGTCATATCTACGAAGCAATCTTAGTTCAATTGGGTTGAGTACAATATAAGCTGGGATAGGGTTAACTAACATGTACAAATTAGTGAAAGAAAAATGATGAGCGTTTCTCAACAAGGATGGCAGTGGTGACTTCGAAGTGGGTGACAGGAACGCGAACAGCTTGCAGCCGGCGGTTTTTGCCGGTCTCGAGCCCAGACTCCCACAGTTAAGCGAGCGTATCCTTGGAAACCTCGTCGTTTTGGGGGTTATGTTCTCGCGGATGAACCATTGATGGAGGGTGTACGGGTATGCGTGGGCATAATACTCGGTTGTTTTACATTGGGTAGAATCTAGAACGAGTGCTTTATCTAGGTTCTGCCACATTCACAGCCACCTAGCTTCCCCCTAGCTCTCGCGTCTTGCCACCTACCAACATCTCTTTTTATTTTGGCCCAAAACGTAAACAGACACACGTAGAAAAACAAAAACAGCATTATTTATTTCGTAGTTGCCCCCACTGCATTATTAGAACTTTTACACGTCACTTTCTATTACTGTTTCAAAATGAGTTCAGACTTCTTCCGGGATATTAGGTCGCTTGCAAAGAAAATGCAGAAAATATTTTCGCGCCTTAAGAACTTCACCAGCACCCCAGGAAAAGAAGCAGAGTTGGTTTGTGTTCAATTTAATTGGTCTCGTTGCTTGTTCTCAAGATTTATTTATTTATTTATTTATTTATTTATTTATTTATTTATTTATTTATTTATTTATTTATTTATTTATTTATTTATTTATTTATTTATTTATTTATTTATTTATTTATTTATTTATTTATTAGCAAGAACTGCAGGTAGAAACACTGCCCAAGCAGGATACGTTACACCCAGTGAGCAGGTACAGACCGTTCAAATCGAAAAAAATTGTTCTGTTTCTAGCCCATCCCCAATATTGTGCTCCTGCTCTTCGTTGTGTTAGGGACAAGGAATCGCCTGCCACTGAAAGGCTGAGAAGAAACACCGTGTAGCGGGTGGTAGTTCCCCTAATCATGTTTCCAGTTACGGGACAAGAGCTGGCACTCACCGCTATTGACGGTTGTACCACCGAGGAGCTGAAAGGGGAATAATTAAAAAACAATAATTAGTTCCTAAATACATTGCTACCTAACTAGTTATTTTGAAGAAAAAAAAACAAAGAAGAAAAGCATGAGTAAGAACAAGTACTCTATACAAATGGCCGCAGTTAGCCTGGATGCAGTGTTAAATTCCAAGCAGGCGAAGTGCGTGGCGGATGATCCCAAACTGCTTTCAACATGCAGTTAAGGCCGAAATATTATTTAAACTGGGAATGTTGGGATCCCTGCCGTGATTCCCAACATTCCCTTTATACACTGCATGCCTTTATACACTGCAAATACACTTTATACACTGCACATACACTTTGTACACTTTATATACCGGATCCGTTTATACACTGCATCCCTTTATACACTGCAAATACACTTTACACACTGCACATACACTTTATACACTTTATACACCGGATCCCTTTATACACTGCACACCAGCCGTCGATGCATCTAAATAGATAGCCTGCAGAACATACCTTAGTTCAGTGTCCTCTCCATTTTGGAAAAAATTGGTACAGTGTTATCAACGCAGACATTAAGGATTGAATTGAACACAAGTTTTAATTATGCCTATTTCGACGCTAATGTCTTCCAAAATATTGATTGGTTGGTTTATCTTATTCTAAAGGCTGAATCCAGGATTTAACAGCATATGCGGAAACCACAGTGACTCCCCCATGTTAAAGCCTGTTCCAATCCTACCCAATTTGGCGCCCAGTGAGGCCGCGTTAAAATCAACGGCAACGCAGGCTGCACTCCTGTTCAAACTCAAAACGGACACCAGCGCCACGTTTATGCATACTAGTGTTGCCACCAACAAAATTGATTTTTAATAAAAATGTCTCCTGTAACCTATGATTTGTCTCCCCATGTTCGTCAATTGTTGTTGCTTATTATTTACTTTATTGTTGTATGAATCTTGCAAAGTTGCCGCTTGCCTTTCTTAACATATGCCAGCTCCTTCGTTTTCGGCTGCGGTGGCGGCGCCACTCCAATGCTTATTAGTTTCTGGGCGTCGAACTCGACTGCTTCATAAGATTTGCGCCATGATGTCCGCGAATTTGAACCCAACAGAAGACTCCCTGGTGGCGTCACAGTTGCATGTTGGGTAGGACGAATGAAGCGGACTTCAAGAACGTTCAACCCGTGCAAACATTGCTCGAACGTACAAAACTAGGTTAATAGAAACCCAAGAGGGTGGGATGGACACCATTGCGATTGTGCGAGAGGCGGTCGAATGAGCCACCCCTAGTGTTTCCTCTTTCTCAGTGATTAACGAATGAACCGAGGCTCCCGTGACTTCCCGTTAATTGTGGAATGGAGGATTACACGAGCTTTAGCTGCCCAATGCAGCCACAGATAAGAGCTTGAAGAGCATTGGAAGCGTGTACTTACTTCTGTGTGGCTAAAAAGGGCAAGAAAGGACAGGAAAGCGGAAAACACACACTGTTCAATACCAGTCGCATATCTCTCGGGTGAGGCACGCCCAGCTGGCACCTCTAGAACTGACGCGAAAGCGCAAAGTGGTGAACTACAGCTATGAATGTAGACGGCAGAATACTTATATAGGATTATCAAAATGCGGCGCCGGCGTTTGGAGACGCACTCTCCACCGCCGAAAAGAATGTTACGCATCTCTCGTCTACACTGGGTTGTATGCTGGTGAGCTCCCTGCCGATCTCAAAATATCCCCAGTGAATTTCCTTTCCTTTTCCCGTCGCAAACCACAACCACCACCACCACCACTTTTGCGGGTGTAGTGTTGCAGGAGCAGGGCAAGCAGGTATGTTATTTGCACGGGTGTGTGTGTGTGTACGTGTTAAAGCCAAAAGTCGAGACCCCAGAGAACACATAGAGAAGTAAATCGTCCCTGATCACTGTCCAAGTACGAGTGCTGAAATGTTAGAGAAGGAAGGAAGCGCAGAAAAACTGCTCACCGCGCCAAAACCGTATACCTGCAACCTGACTTTGAATTCCGTTGCTGAAATATTCGAGTTACGAGTCCCACTCGGAGAGCACGTTTTTCTTCAATATCTTTCATACATTTCAGGCATTTGGGAGACACATGACAAGCTATGGGCGCACGCAATAACTTCTTGCACGTCATCATCATCATCATCACCAGCCTATCTACGCCCACTGCAGGGCAAAGGCCTCTCCCATTATTCTCCAATTGCCTCGGTCCTGTGCCAACTGTGACCAATTTATCCCCGCAAACTTCTTTATCTCATCTGCCCATCTAACTTTCTGCCGCCCCCTGCAACGCTTGCCTTCTCTAGGGATCCACTCTGTTACCCTTAATGACCAGCGGTTATCTTGCCTTCGCATTACATGTCCTGCCCACGTCCATTTCTTCTTCTTAATTTCTACTAATATGTCTTTAACACCAGTTTGCTCCCTGACCCACTCCGCTCTCTTCCTGTCCCTTAATGTTACACCTATCATTTTCCGCTCCATTGCCCGCTGAGTTGTTCTCAATTTAAGTTGAACCCTCTTAGTGAGCCTCCAAGTTTCTGCCCCGTAGGTGAGTACCGGTAAGATGCAGCTGTCATACACTTTCTTCTTCAGCGACAATGGTAGGCTGCTATTCATTATCTGAGAATGTCTGCCATATGCACCCCACCCCATTCTGATCCTTCTAATTATCTCTGCCTCATGGTTTGGATCTGGGGTCACAACTTGGCCTAAGTAGATATATTCGCTTACCACTTCCACTGCCTCGCCACCTATGTCAAACCGCTGTGCTGTCCCGAGGTTATTGATCATTACTTTAGTTTTCTGCATATTAATTTTCAGTCCCACGGTTCTACTCTGTTCGCCCAGTGCGGAAAGCATGCTTTGCAATTCGTCCCCCGAATTACTTAGCAAGGCAACGTCATCAGCAAATCTGAGGTTACTGAGGTATTCTCCATTAACCCTTACACCCACCTGTTCCCAATCCAACGTTCTGAATACTTCTTGTAAACATGCTGTGAATAGCATTGGAGAGATTGTGTCTCCTTGTCTGACACCCTTTCTTATAGGTATTTTACTGCTCTCCCTATGGAGCATGATCGTAGCTGTAGACCCATTGTAGATATCCTCTAGTATTGTTACATAATGCTCATCTACCCCCTGGTTCCGTAATGCCTGAATGACTGCTATGGTTTCGACCGAGTCAAATGCTTTCTCATAATCTATGAAGGCTATATATAGGGGTTCAGTATACTCAGCGCACTTCTCTATCACCTGATTGATCGTGTGAATATGGTCCATTGTTGAATAACCTTTACGGAACCCTGCTTGTTCTTTAGGTTGACTGAAATCTAAGGTTGCAGAAATTCGGTTAGCGATTACCTTGGTAAATACCTTGTAGACGACTGACAGTAAGCTGATCGGCCGGTAATTTTTCAAGTCCTTCATGTCGCCTTTCTTATGAATTAGGATGATATTCGCGTTCTTCCAAGATTCCGGTACCATTGCGGTCATTAGGCATTGCGTATACAGGTTTGCCAGTTTTTCAAGGACAATTTCTCCGCCATCCTTCAAGAGGTCTGCTGTTATCTGATCTTCACCAGGTGCTTTGCCCCCTTTCATTTCTTTCAAAGCCTTCCTTACTTCTTCGGTCGTTACTGGTGGGATGTCTATCTCCTGTGAGCTACTGTCTCGTTCGGCATTATCCTGTATGTCCTGGCTACTGTACAGATCCCTATAGAACTCCTCGGCCACTGCGACTATTTTATCCCTATTTGTGATGACATTGCCTTGCTTATCCTTAAGTGCATACATCTGATTTTTCCCCACGCCAAGACGTCTCTTCACTGCTTTCAGGCTACCTCCGTTCTTTACAGCGTATTCGATCCTCTCCATATTATACTTCCGTATGTCAGCTGTCTTACGCTTATTGATTAGCTTCGAGAGCTCCGCTAGTTCTATTCTGTCAGCTGCGGTGGAGATTCTCATGGTTTGCCGTTTCCTGATTAGATCTTTCGTCTCCTGTGAAAGTTTACCAGTATCCTGTCTAGCTATAGTGCCCCCGACTTCTACTGCACACTCCGTAATAATGCGTGTAAGGTTGTCGCTGGCTTCCTGCGTCGTAAACTCGGCTTCCTCGTTAAGAGCGGAATATCGGTTCTGCAGCGCGATCCTGAATTCTTCTACTTTACGTCTTACTGTTAGCTCATTTATCGGCTTCTTTCGTACTAGCTTGTTGCGGTCCCTCCTCAAATCTAGCCTAATTCGGGATCTTACCATACGGTGGTCACTACACCTTAACCTTCCCAGCACTTCCACATCCTGCACGACGCCAGGGTTATCGCATAATATGAAGTCTATTTCATTTTTGTGCTCCCCATTCGGGCTCCTCCAGGTCCACTTCCGACTCTCCCGTTTACAGAAGAAGGTATTCATTATGCGTAGGTTATTCCGTTCTGCAAACTCAACTAGTAGGTCCCCCCTGCTATTTCTACAGCCCAGACCATAGTTCCCAACTGCCTTGTCTCCAGCCTGATTCTTGCCTACTTTAGCATTGAAGTCCCCCATAACTACGGTATACTGTGTTTTTACTTTAGCCATTGCCGATTCCACATCTTCATAGAAGCGTTCCACTACTTGGTCGTCGTGGCTGCATGTGGGCGCGTAGCCCTGCACCACCTTGAGCTTGTACCTCTTATTTAGCCTAATTACAAGACCTGCTGCCCTTTCGTTAATGCTATAGTATTCGTCTATGTTGCCGGCTATGCTTTTATTGACTAGAAATCCTACTCCCAGTTCTCTTCTGTCCTCTAGACCACGGTAACATAGGACGTGTCCATTTTTCAGCACCGTAAAGGCTTCGCCTGGCCTCCTAACCTCGCTAAGCCCTATTGCATCCCATTTAATGCCCTTTAATTCCTCGAACAACACCTCGAGACTTGCTTCGCTAGATAAGGTTCGCGCGTTAAACGTTGCCAGGTTCAGATTCCATTGGCGGCCTGTCCGGATCCAGTGATTCTTAGCACCCTCTGCTGCGTCACAGGTCTGACCGCCGCCGTAGTGAGTGCAAAAGAATTAGTGTCCCGTTATTGAACGAATATCTCAAGATTGTAGGAACCACCACGTTCGTCGCGGCTGAATGCACCAAAAACGGTCGAAGCACTGCAGGCAGGTATTGTGGCGGTGCGCCGCATAGAGCGCCATGGGTCTCTGGTGACTGCCGTGCCACTGGGTTCAATCCAGGATTGCAATCGCTCTTCCCATAGCTATATGACAAAGGGTGGGGTACGGTTGAACAGGGCGCCGGGAAAGCTGCCACCTTTCATAAATAAAAAAATGACCGAGAACACTTAGCACCATCTAAGAATGTGAAGATGAATCCCTACTTGGACCTGGTGCGTCGTCACCCCTAGCAATATGAAATGAAGCCCTGAGCCCCAACCGCCGAGAGTGGTGCGACGATAATTGGAACACTTCGAAAATTTTTCCTGAGAGAAGCGCAGCTCTGTTCGCGCTCAAACTTCACAAGAAGGTCGCATTTTGTGGTCTATTTTGTTTAACACGGGGAACAAAAGACGATATTTACCTGTTTATTGTGAAAATAAATAAAAACTGTTTTCGCCCAAGGGAAAATGGCGGCTGATTTGGACGTGCGCGAGCCAGCGCAAGTTGATCTTGGAACGACGGCGGCACATGTGGTATGCAGAGCGAAACGCACGTTTGGGGTTCACAGTAGGAACGAGCCAAATGGTGTAGCAGACGATCAGAAAATGTGAAAGCGGGTTTTCTGAACGTCTTCTAGCTCATTTGGCTCTTTCCTAGGTGCATTTTCTGATCGTATTCTGCACAATTTGGCTCCTTCCTACCGTGAATCCCAAACGCCCGTTTCGCTCTGCAACCCCAGGTGGCGCCTTTGTTCCAAGATCAACTTGCGCTGGCTCGCACGCCCAAATCATCCGCCACGGTGCCAAACAAAATAGACCACAAAATGCGACCTTCGTGTGAAGTTTGAGCGCGAACAGGGAGGCGGTTTGCTCAGGAAAAATTTTAAAGTGTTCCAATTATCGTCGCACCACCCTGTACAAGGCGCGCGAGTGCGCTGACGCCGTTTCCTGAACGTTCTACGGGCACCTCCGCTGACATTACCCTCTATCTATGGCTAGGGCGTTGTGCGGTTGAGCCTAAGGGTGCGGGGTCGATCCCGGCCGTGGTGGCTGCTCTTCTGATGCCGGCGAGAAGCGAAAACGCCCGTGTGCCGAGATCCTCGCGCATGTTAAATTTAAAGATTCTCAGGTTGTCAAAACTATACCCGGAGACCCCCATTACGACACGCCTCAAAGCTATAGCTTACGCGTGCTAAATACCAAAATTTGAATGATTGAGTTGGAATTTCACTGTCTTCCGCAGCGCTCTCGTGCTTTTCCTTGTTGATCCTCCTTCACCGTTGCATTTTCCCTCAACTAAGCAACTGCTACTGCGTGGTTTCCCAGAACTTCCTTTGTAGCTTCAGTTTCCCTTTCCCGCTTCGTTCTGTTGATGACGAACGCTACAGGATTTCTTCATCACGATTCTGTAATTTTGTACATTCCTTTTCACAATTTTGTTCAATAAATACTGCGGTCTGCGTGCATTTCCATGTCGCTCAACAGGTTGCGCGCTCTTACCCGGGATCTTGGCTTCTTGCTTGCCGCCAGCTGCAGAAGAAACAAAAAAAGTAGGTCAATCAGCACTCTTCAGGTAACTCGGCAGTATGTAATAAGCGAAAACTATCCTATCCCGTTATTTAAACTATCATATTACGTTATTTGAACTATGACAATGACAATCAACGCATTTTATTGCGAAAACATGTACGGTTGAACAAGCAACACCACTGCTGTTCTTCGATACCTTGTTTTATCACTCGATGTGAGAAATATTTCGGTGATGGCATTTACGATCGTTGGCCCGTAGAATACGATAGGCAGCATTTGGGATCAATAACATGCTGCCGCCGTTTCTCAAGCTGTGTCAGAACAGTAGAAGACACTACAGGTGGCCACCAATGAAGACAGCAGACGGGGAGGGACCAGGCGTTTAACCAGTTGCCACACCGACTAGATCATTCGTCCATATTACCCCCGCCACCGTCGTCTTCTCAAATGAAGCGGAAGCGGGCACGACGCGCCTTGGTGTGCTTTCTTGTGTGCACTCTTGCCAACGGCTCTTCACACCCCGTAGCTCTTCCGACACTCCAAGGTGATAGTGTGACGAAGCCATCCAACGTCCAGAAATCGAGTCGTGCCTTGGAGGTACACTATTCGCTACTGCGAGTTCGTGGCGTAGCCTGGCAACAATGGGAAAACATTCAAGATGGCCGGCGCATGCATGTTGGCCGCACAACTATCATTTGCTCCTGGTTGATATTTTCTTTTTCGAATCGGCGCCTAATCATGGTGTTTCTCGAGGCAGAGGGCATTATCACTAGCGACATTGCACTTTGTTTTGATTAAACACAGAATCGATGGGAACTGCATCAACGACCGCACCGACGTCGGCGCAAAAGTTAGCGGTTTGGTGAGACCACGCGTCCGGGTAGTTGAGCGAGGCTCAAGATGAAAACTTTCTCCAGTGGGTCCACTGTTTTTGAAACAGGCACTGGCCGGCAAAGCACACGTGGTGACTCCTCAAACCAAACCCGGTTTAAACCCGACAAAATTCAACATCGCCCATCCGTCTTTCTTCTCGAACAACATATCAACGCAAGGGGAACCCTAGCTAGTAACACTTCCACACGTAATATGGGGCTGATCATGACCATTTCTCCCCAATTCATGAACCTTTAGACAAACTCCTGGCGTGCTTAGACCGGTAGGTCCGTACCTCTCCACTAGCCGCCGACGTATAGGTGCCCGGCCAAAACCGGCATCCACGTACAACCACCATATAACTGCCAATGCTCAAGTAAACTGATTTCTCTTCTTCCCCCCTCTCTCTTCTTTGTTTCGACGTTGCTTCGTGAACAGAAACCAGAAATAAGTGGGCCGTGGTCGAGGCTACGGAATCGCGAAAGCCGCTCTATAAAATATTGCGGAGGTGATGTCTGGTACAGTGTGGTAGAGCCGCAGGTGATGAAATCGGCCAGCAGCCAGTACCTTATCTGAAATCTATCCACATAAAATAGCGGGGCTAGTCCCCTCCACTTCCTCGTTTTACATGGCTGAGTCCATGGCGATATAAGGGCCTCCCATTAGACAAATCAGAACTTTGCAGCGCCAGATAATCAGTACTGTTTTTCGGGATTGCGCGAAGGATAAGCAGGAGGGAGCAGTCTCCTGACTCGCCGATGACATAAGGTAAACATGTGGAAAGTATAGGCAGCGGTGCATGACCTACCCCAAACGTAGACGACCAGGATGACGGCAAGTGCCAGCGTCACGACCACTGCGGCAATGGTGTTGAAGCTAATCCGTGACGGCACTACTACATCTTTCTGCTGCAGCTTCTTCCTGCACGCGCCAGGAGAAATTCCGGAGGAAACAATGAGAATTTTCTATTTCCACGCGTACAGACCATCACGAGGTCCCCGGGCTGTTAAGAGTCGTGAGACATCAACTCTCCGAATACATGTGTGTCTAAAGGAGCCCCTGCGTCGCCATCTTTTTTGCTCACGTTCCTAAAGTGTCGGCATGGCATCACTAGAACAATTTCGGTTGAGCGCCACGTGCCTCCAAGCACAAACTGTTCCTACATGAATTTGCGTATCACCAACTGCCAAAAAAGAAAGAACGCCCCTACTAAACACGTAGGTAATTTCCGCAACATTCACTCTGAATTCCTTCAGTGTTCTAAGTGGTTTGCTGGCACTGGTAGCATTGAAGGTGCCAACTTGCTTCGTGTTGATTATCGTGTAGGATTCAGGGAGATAAAAGCCATTGAGGGTAGGTCTATGGGGAGCGACTTCTTATTTCTCACAAGAACATCCAGTTCCTAAATTGCTATGTATGGCGCAAATAAATGTCCTTGTAACATCCTCAATAAAAGGACTGCTTGCGTGATTATAGATTGTTTTAGCTACCAACAATGGTCCGATTTGTTTTTTGGCCGTTGCATTAAAGAAAATAAAAGGTATTCGCAAACATATGTAGACTCATTGGGGAAACGCGAGTACAGGTGAAATTAAGATGTTTTTCAAGCAACAATAATGACCTATGTGAGTTGGTCACTGTAACGATACTTTGTAATTGTAGATGTAATCTTTTTTCAGCTACAATAAAGTCGCCTGTGAGTTTACCACTGTAAAGATACTTTGTATTCATAGAAATAAATCATAGCTTCAGAAGTTGAGTGGGTTTCCGTTAGCGTAATATCTCGTAGAAGGAGGCCCGGAATGATGTTAGCATCGTTAATATGCGGAATGCACTTTGCTGGGTCTGCTACCTGCTGCAGCTTTTTCGGTGGCAGAGCCCATGTGCGGTTTTTCGGCCTCAAACTGGCAGACGAAGCAAGTGTCCCATGCCTTGTGAATACCCGAATAGGATCACAAATGAATCAAGCCGACTGTTCGCAACGTTGAATGTCTGGCACACAACACATGCTGCCGATCGGGGCATCGCCTCACGCCGCTCGCTTTCAGAGCTCCGCAAATCGCTGGTAACTCGGCCCCCGACAGCGTTGGGAACATGCCCTAAAACCCTGGCTATAGCTGCGCTAGACTGTGAACTCTGCGGCTTGAAATTAAAAAGGCAGCGAGATATCGGAATACAGTAGCTGGTGAAACGCGGGGGCTCAAAACGAAACTATCAAACGCTTCAGCGCCGACAAGTCCAACGCCTAGCACCTTGGTACTATATTCAGTGGCTGCTAATCCGATTCACACGCTGCCAATAATTACTTTGAAGGCGCCCGATTGCTGCGCCAATTTCTTCCCTGGGTAGTCTGGTGACCCCGCATCTTCACTTAAGAAATGGGAGCCACCTATAGCCTATGGAAAGGTTGGGGACGCTTTTAGTTTCTTGCGGACGGAGCTGCGAAATGTTCGCTGGTGGTTAACAGAAATAGGGCAGGTGCTAGAGTTTTCGGCAGGGGTAGGAGCAATTGGCCGCGTTGGTTAAGACAAACCCTCGCAAACCACGTGCTGCGCCTACTTGAAGATTTGATCCATATACCGATCCAAGGAGCGTTCTACCGATATTGGAAGAACGCCATTCTGCAGTATTTTCTGTGTTTCAGCTGTTTTGATGGACCATTTTTGACTCATGCACTTTTTGGTGTTTCCTGGACGTGGCTAGGCTTGTTTTTACCGTTTAAAATTTTTTTTCACATTTATTTTTAACCTAGCCTTGCTGTTTTCGTATTTCTATCGGCAATTCAGACCTTATAAAGGGAATAGGGAAATGAGTGGCAGATACATTTCCATGGAATTAGCCGTCACGCCCCACCCGCCGCGGTGGCTTAGTGGCTAAGGCGTTGGGGTGCTGAGCACGAGGACGCGGGTTCGATTCCCGTCCGCGGCGGCCGCTTTTCTGATGGAGGCGAAAAGCAAAAACGTCCATGTGTACGAGATTTCGGCGTACATGAAACAACCCCAGGTGGTCTAAATTAATCCGGAGACGGCGCACCTCATCGCCTGCGTATTCATCGATGGGTTAAACCCTACAAACAATCAATCGAACACGCCCCGAAAAATTACGGATCAAGCATCATTTACAATTTCACACCAGAGATATCGAGCCACGCTTTTGGTCTGAAGTATTATTTTTGATGGCCAAATGAAAGCGGAAAAGAAAGTTTCCTCTGGCGATCAGCACGGGAAACAACTTCCTTGCGAACGACCTTTGTTGGCATGGTATGTCTGATTCGACAAATTCTCTCATTAAAGTTCGGTTTTTAGCCTGGTGCATCGTGCCGTGGTCCCCGGTTAGAGAGCTGCGCGGTGCCATTAGGGGGCAAATAAAAAATCAGCTTCACGGATAACTATTTACTCGTGCAGCACGAACACATCTTCTTCATCAAAAGCATGGGACTATAGAAATTCATCCCGCCGTAACTTTTTGATTAACTGGCAGTTTTGCCTTTCCCTTCTTTGCCGGTACCGTTCCACAGCCACCGTTATCCCCAAAGACACTGGAGATTATTAGAAAGGTGAGGGAGGCGATTGAAGCCGCGTACGCACCGCAAGACTTCGAGGGAGTCCCTCGTTGTGAGTCTCTCGCCCGTAGCCGCAGCAGCTTCCTATCGCAAGTGAATTGAAGGAAAAAACGAAACAATAACTTGCAAGTACCAGCGGCAAATTCTTCCCCAGGAGTGCGGAAAGGCATGTCAACAAACTTAGCATGAAGAACCTGCATTCCACAAGGCACACGCTTCAGCTGCCCTGGGTCAGCTTAGTCTTACAAATTCGAATGTCATCGGACGGCACTCTAGCTATGGCCGAAGCGCTGAGCTGGCGTGCCATCAGACGGCACTTTGGAAACTGCGATTCGAAACCGAGAACGGCTGTTTAGCTCACTGCAGCTTACGTAAGGCCAACGTCGCGCATGCCTAAATCTCTGCTGTTGTCACCAGTGGCCTTCCGGGCAGGTAGGGAGGAGGTTCCCGCCCTTAGGTTGGAGTACGCTAGTAGCTCCGCAAGGCCCGCAGTGACTTACCGTTCTCGCTGACCACCGGGAAGACCGTGCACCGACCGTGGACTTCATATCCTCACTCCAGTTCTACGCCTTGGCGGGATGCGCCGATGAAGGTGATAGCAAAAATTGGTTTGTTGGTGCCAGGAGAATGGATCATACCCGCTCTGGGGGATTAGCCAGTAAATTGCGCTAACGGAGAGAACGAAACTGGGCTAGGGATTAAAAGAAATATAAAGAATGCGCTTGAAGTGCGCGTTTACTGGAAAAAAAGTGAATATGAACGGGAATGAAAAAGATAATAAGTAGACTGCCCGAAAATAAGGTACGGCATGAGAGAGTACGCACCAACTATAAAATCAACGCGAATGAATAAGGAAAGGATAAAATTATGGTGCAAATAGGATTGCACCGATGATATTACTAACTACGTCATTCATACTCTTCTAGCCATTTAACACCGCATATCGGCTCCAACGTGACTGAAAACGAGCGGAATCGAAGGATCTTGACAAGAAAAGCTCTTAAAGACAAGAAATAACGGTGCACGACGAGTCATAATTCACTATAGAAAGTAAAGTGTGTTTTCTGGTTTTGATTGTAGGTAATCCCAATAAAAGAAATGCACGTCAGGAATACAAATACACACTAATGTGGCAGTGTTTCTGGGTCGTTTTCTTTCCTCTGTCCGTGTGCGTTTGCGTTGTATACAACATGAGGGTTGGGGATGTATCTGCAAACTCTACGAAGCGTATTTACAAGTGTTAATCGACCAGATTTAGGGAAAATTAGGGGTCTAGAGGGCGATCGTCGGCGGTCGCCCTCTCACCCTGTCGTCGGCGATCTGCGGGCGCCGACGCCGAAATCAAAACCGTTCTTTGTTTCACAGCGGCTTCCGCCGATCGGGCGTACACGACGACTCTGGCATGACGGCCCCTGCGTTCTCCTTCTTACTTGTTCTCTCACTATCGTTTTAAATGCAGAACATTTCTTTAACTCACATGTAGCGTCCGCCGTCCGTCCGCAACAGCTCAGCGCGCAGGCGCGCCCTATCCCCCACTCCTCCTCTCCCGCATCACGCTACCCTCCTCGCTCTCAACAACAGGTCCGCACCCCTCCCCCTACACTATATAAAAAATAATACTTATCGGCGCCTCGTTTCGATCCCACGACACTGTGGGCGGAACGCGAGGTACATGGTGCTCTTCCCACTGCGCCACAAAACCGACACAGAATGAAAGGCTACGAACGCGCCTTAAATCCTTGACTCATTCAAACTACGTCAAGAAGCTGCTGATGCAACGCATTCACTACCACCAACTCCCCAAACACTAAACGTTAACGCAATACACCCACCTCCCATGCGACGCATTTACTCGAGTCCCCCTCGCGGGGAGATGGGCCAAATTTTTTTAAAGACGATAGTCTTTCTTCGGCTACTTAAACCCAGAAATTTTGGTCTGTAGGTATGTCTGTCTGTCTGTGACTTGATTCAGCCACCCGGCCAAAGTAAAATCAGAGTCCATCAAGAAAAGCATTGACGGACTCTGGTAAAATTAGTATTGCTCAATAGTCTTATATACTCACAGCCACATGTAAACGTCTAAGCCTGGTTTATATGTTCATACTTGTCAACTTTGTTGAACAAGAACAATTCATAACGCAAATATAAGACAGGAAATTAGTACACAAGGGATATTTACAGTGTTCCTTTATTAAAAAAGTCATGGATGCTCGGTTTTTCGATAGCAAATGATATTCTACATCTACTGCAGAAAACCACCGCCTCCTGGCGGCATATGAAAAATCACGCGGCAATTGCAACGAAAGGTTCCACTAGCTAGGTTTCACGTTGTGGTTGGAACGCACGTGGAGCACGGCCACGCGGCTCTATAAACCTTCTAGTCGGCCGCCTCCATTCACGCGCGTCTCCGCCGTACTGCAGCGCTGGCATCGAGGAACCCACAGTGGAACGCGGTAAATTAAAACCGCCTTGCGCAAACCTTTAGTGTGTTTACCTTGGAATGAGCGCGACGGTACAGGAACAGCATGAGAGGTGAGCGGGAAAGCAAAGGGGGGCATTTCCTTGGCAAATGTCTACAAAGACTATCGTCTTTTGGCGACATTTGCAACGAAAGGAGCAGATACGCGGCCAGTTTTTTTATTACCATGTGTTCGGCACGTTAATGCACGACTCGCCAGCCGTGTGTTTGGAGCACATTCTGTGGGCGCCGCTGCATGCTTGCAGTGTGCGACTCGTCTGCGCCCTGTTCAGGGTCATTTGTCGATGCCCAAGTGTAAAAGAGGTCAGCGGTGATACTAAACTGTCCCTTTCTTCGTCAACGAGCTCGGCCCGCAGCATATTGATGCATCAGCTACCAGCAAAAGGTCCCCATTCGCTAAAATTTAGGCTAAATGGTTGCCAGACCGTCTGTGCACTCATGCCTGCCATACTGTTTCGTTACACGTTTTTTTTCTTCTTTCAGCTATTATACAGCAGTTTACGTTTACCAAACCTGAAGCTAATAAAAGGTTGCGATTGCAGGGGTTACTTTTGGCGCACAAAACCCAGCTGATGCTCAAGCGCCGCTGTGGGTTATCGAAACAAGCAACAAGCTCATTGTTCCTACTTGCATTCTCGGAAATCAGGGTTATAACCACATTGTCGCCGTTTAATGTTTACTTTTGCTTTGTGATCACGCGGACATGTGAAAAGTGTACTATGTGTTGTGCAATGTGGATACGTATGTGTGTATTATACTTGCGATGTTGTCTATTGCGTGTACTGCGCTTTGGAAATGCCTATAATGAAGTGTATGTCGCTGCGTTGTGCTATGTTTCTTCCCTATATGTGCCCGCCAACGTGCAGCCTGCGTAAAGTTGCCTATAATATACGTTAGCCATAGAGGAAACGTCGTAAGCGCCCACTGATAGTGATGCTTAGTAGCTGCCCCTCCCCACCCACACTTCTTAGCATCATCATCGGTTGCGGTGGTGGTAACACGCATTTAGTTTATCTACAAGGGATACAATCTCACTATGTTACGCTTTAGTGAATTTCGGTGTCTAGGGGAGAGGAATTGGGTCATGGGACTGGGGAAGAAATATGATACATCCAATGGGGTACGAAACGTAAGGAAATGCTGCGGGCCAGATGTCTCGAGGAAGTTCAGCCGAGCTGTGAGCAACGTTATTAGTTGGCTGTGAGCAGGCGCCGTGCTTTGCTCTGATGGAGACGACTCGGATAAACCCACTCATTAGGGCTGGGTGGGGTTGCCAATCCTGCTTTTTTGAAGGGATGTTGTCGATAGCCAGCAAAGCAAGGGCAGTCTCACAGGATGTGTGCAGTGTCGTTATTGGCTGAGCACCGTGAACACTAGGGATCATCAAGGCTGCCGTATCTTGTAGCGCGAACGTGTGGTGTTCTTGCCGCCCAGTTCTAATCCTGTGAATGATAGTGTACCATTTCATGGGCCAATGCTGAGGAAAGTCTGCACGCTTCACACCTAGAGCCGCAAGGAGTTGCGTTGCGACCTGCTTTCCACCATGCGGCGGTTGTAGAATTCCGAGGTCGAAGTAGGTGAAGGTTCCCCCGCTGTGTTCTCACAGTTCTCATCCGTCTGCTCATCCTGGGATGCAGATGATGGCGGTCTAACCAAAGGAACCTCAGGAGAAAGTTCATGATCAGAAGAGAAGGGGTGAGCCCGGGTAAGGCAGCTTTTCCCAGTTGATGAGTCCCTTGCGGCTTATTGCGCAAGTGCGTTGGTCTTGCTATTTTCTGAGACGCCCGCGTGAGCCGGTATCCACAAAAACGACACAAGACGTCCGCGGGTCCGCGACGTTCTGAATCGTTCCCGGATATTTAAGATGACCTCGGAGGTTTCATCTGGTCGTTATAGACAGCGTAGGACGTTGGTGGCGTCTGTAAGAATCACCGATTCTTTTAAACGTTCTTGCGTTTCTAGCCATTGAAAAGCTCGCTGAATGGCTATCAGTTCGGCCATCTCAGGTGTCGTGTTGTCGAAAAGGTGTATCTTAGGCTTTTCATCGCATTGTGGACGCACGAAGGCAGCACCCACCCTCTTAGTTACTGGGTCAACTGGGCCGTCGGTGAAAACCCTGAGAACCCTGAGAATCCTGAGAAAACCCTGAAAATCCTCATCTAGTCGCTTAAATGCCAAGGATGCTCGGTCCAGTTTGTTGTTCGGCGCTCCAGCCATGAAGGCCGGTTCAGTGTGACAAAGATTGGAGCACATGCCGGCACATCTGCTGTCCACGGTGCTTGCGGGAACTGCCTTCTAGGTCCTTGCGGTTGCTGTTTGAGATGATGCGTTATTATGCAACGTCCGGCTGGTGTCATAGCTAGGCGATGCTGCTGCGCTAGATGCCTGTCGGAGGTGAGGTCGGCAAAGGTGTTCATGCCGGCCTTTGTGTAGAGGTCCAAGCTGGGAGTGTATGCTGGAAGGCCAATGGCTATCTTTATGCCCGCCTGTTTAAAACCTCGAGCTTATTAGCTTGGGTCTTGGTAGAGCCGAGGTATGTTAGGACGTGAAGAATCCCAGATTGAATGAGACCTCGGTGTAGGCGAAGGAGCGTCGTGGTGGAAGAACCCCCGTCATGGAAGAACTGCCTTCTAGGTCCTTGCGGTTGCTGTTTGAGATGATGCGTTATTATGCAACGTCCGGCTGGTGTCATAGCTAGACGATGCTGCTGGGCGATGCACTTACTTGCCTGGAATAAGCGACCATTGTCTTCTCACTCTCGATATTCACGCACCGATCTTAAAAACAAGACGAGTTAGAAAAACTGTACACGACTACAGCAGAGCTGACTTCGCTTCCATAAATAACGCCTTGTCACAATTTATTGAAGTTTTTTTTCAAAAATTTGATGATCGTTCGGTCGAAGAAAACTGGCACATTTTTGCGCGTAAAGTTCATGAACTAACAGAAAAGCACATTCCACAACGTACAATCACCACTAACACGCATGCACCTTGGTACAATATTCATATCAAACGTCTAGCTAACAAAAAGAAGCGTCTTTATCGCCAGGCCAAACGAAATCCTACAAACACGCGCTGATCCGCCTATAATATTGCTTCAAATGCTTATGTTTCAGCTATTAAAAATGCCAAATTGTACTTTTTAACCAATACACTACCAGCCATGCTAGAAAACAACCCTAGACAGTTCTGGCGAACTATTAATCCGTCATATTCTGACAAAATTAACTTGGTTGACCCGTCAAATAACCCGATCCCTGAAGATCAAAGTGCTACTGTCTTGCAAGAGGTATTCGTTAACATTTTTTCGGATGCAAAACACAACTACCTTCCTGTGACAAATCACTATAACTACACCATCATGCCTCAAATATCTTTCGACATAGCTGGTATATATAAATTAATTAGTGGTCTTTGTAATAATTCCTCGCCTGGTTATGACAACATCACGACAAAATTTCTAAAAAACACGTCCACCTACAGTGCCATCCTACTAACAAAAATTTTTCAACAATCATTAGATATGTCCAGTCTTCCCACATCATGGAAAATCGGAAAGGTGGTTCCAGTTCACAAATCGGGGAACAAATCTAATTCAGCTAACTACCGTCCTATTTCTCTTAAAAGTACTTGTTGCAAGCTTTTAGAACACGTCATTTACTCCAACTTGGTAAAATTTCTAGAATCAAAGTCATTTTTCACATCGGCACAACATGGATTTCGCAAATCATACTCATGTGAAACTCAACTTGCACTGCTAACTCACAAGCTGCATCAAATCCTAGATCGCTCATCACACGCCGACTGTATTTTTCTGGATTTTTCAAAAGCATTCGATAAGGTATCACATAAACTACTACTCCATAAACTAGGAAAACTGAGCATAGATCGGAATGTCCTTAGATGGATTGAGTATTTTCTAACTAATCGTACCCAATTTGTTTCAGCTAAAGGCCATAACTCCAAACTAAGTAATGTTGATTCTGGTGTACCCCAAGGATCCGTCCTTGGTCCGCTTTTATTTCTTATCTATATTAACGACCTTCATAATGTCGTGACTTCTAATTTACACCTTTTCGCAGATGACTGTGTTATATTTCGGGAAATAACCAGCGAAAATGATAGTCGAATACTTCAGTCTGATCTCTCTGCTATTAATAACTGGTGTAATACCTGGCTAATGGAACTGAAACAAACAAATGTAAAGTCATGCATGTTTCTAGGATTAACGTAACTCGATGTTCCTGCTACCTCAATAACGTATGCTTGCAATCCGTTGACTCTTACAAATACTTAGGTGTCCATATTACTTTTAACCTAGCGTGGGATGCTCACGTGGAATATGTTGCTAATAACGCTAACAGAATGCTGGGCTACTTGCGTAGGAACTTCCATAACGCACCATCATCATTAAAACTACTACTGTATAAAACATTAGTGCGCTCTAAATTAGAATATGCTTCATCAGTATGGGACCCCAGTCACGATAAACTAACCTACCGTCTTGAAATGGTCCAGAATAACTCTGCACGCTTCATTCTTTCCAATTATAACCGTACAGCCAGCATAACTACTATGAAGTCCAGTCTTGACCTGCCGTTACTACAGACTCGTCGTAAAATTTCTCGCTTCAGCTTATTTCACAAACTATATCATCATAATGAGCTACGCCATAAATTAATTCCGTCTCCGTCCTACCTTTCCCATCGCATTGATCACGGTCACAAAGTAGGTCTCAATTCATGTCTTACGAGAACGTTCGCGCAATCATTTATACCCCGTACATCACGAGACTGGAACCACCTTCCTGCGGAAGTTGTATCGATTACTGATAACCATTTTTTTCACGATACCCTACCTAACATTGTATAATAAGGTGAACTAATCTTTACGTAACAAACTGATTGCTTTATTTGCGTTTGTATTATATCTGACTGCTTTTGTTATTTACCTGAATTGTTTATTTACTTGAACTGAATGTATCTTTATATAACAAACTGATTGCTTTATTTGCGTTTGTATTGTAACTGACTGCTTCTTTATTATGTTTGTATTGTAGATTGTAACCACTCCCCTCTGTAATGCCTTCCGGCCCTGAGGGTAAATAAATAAATAAATAAATAAAATAAATAACCTGCGCACGGTTTGAGTATGTCGAGAAGTCGTAGGCAGGCATCGCTTAGAGCGCAAACTTGACTTTGGTTGGGTAGGTTGGCGTCGGCTAAGAGGCCCAGTATGCGGCCTTTAAAAACACTGTGCACAGCTTGGTCATGAAGGTGGAGTTAATTTCTAAACATTTACGATTGCTTTACTTCGAGCTCACCAGATGGCGATCATTGTCATCTCGCCCGGACGGGTCCGTTTTTCGTTCCGCCTGCACTGCATTGTCGCTGACATACATGATTGCAAATGATGTGGGTTTTGTAAAGTTTTAAGATATGGCAGGAGAGAAAAAAAGTAGAATGGATGAAATAACGCGAAAACAATTAGTGAAGAAAAATCCCTGAATGCGTAGTCGCAACCCTTGTTTGGACCCAGCAAGAGTTGCATCTCGATGCTGGAGTCACAGAGACGAACAGGTTTTTGCGTTACAACTTCTTTGGCAATGTGGAAGAGGCGTTCCACGGAAGCGCTTGAGGGTGCTGAGGTGTTGTACTTGAAGAAAGGTTGGTTCAGTCCCTCGAAGTTCTACATCTGCGACATAGCTAGTCAACTGGAACCAGCAGGTACCGCGACAGTTCATCCTGTGCCTCGGCTGGAAGGGTTTGCTGCCAAAACGGGCGCAAGTAGGTGGCAAAATCTGTGCTGGATGGCTCGGTCACCGCAGCCAGCTCTGCCTTTATGTCGTTGGTCGCCTTGTCTCGCACAGAACTATCTGGGATCCATAATAGCTTAAACCTTGGTATTAAGGAACTGGCAACAACGAGCTCACGCTTTCCTTTGAGGGTTCAAACATGCAATCCCGAACAATTCCCGGTGACCCGGTGACCCTTCGAATGACCTCAAAACGACAGCAACTCCCTCAATAACAATGCACCCGCTCCTCGCGCGCACTAATGCGGTAATTACCCCGGACAATATACGGTGGTTTCACAAGGTTCCTGCAGTGCCGCTCGGACTTAAAACCCTTTCCCCGGCAGCTAAGGAACAATTCTATCGGCCAGACGCGCATCTTGGCCTCCTCAGACAAACGATCAAAACTGAAAAGAATTCTCGCGGCTGCGCTATTCACCCGTCGAACGCCGCGTATGCTCAACCGGCATGAAAGCAAGCACAAGCTGGGAAACGCCGGGTGGTTTTTATTCTGCCTTTGACCTCCGAGGATGCACGTTCCGCTTAAAGGCGGGAAAATTGGCCAGCTTATAGGAAGAGAAACACTTTAGCGACTTGTGGATTTTTGTACGTGAGCCTTGGAATAAAAAGCAGCCCATTCCTAGCGATGTAACGTTTGCAGAAAGAACACCATTCCTGCCGTTCCGTCAAAAACCTAACGGGTTACCATTACAGTTCCACCGACCATTAATGGAACTGTGGCGTTCCTCCGTTTTTCCAAAAAGGAACTAGTTCCAGGAACACCGTTCCTTGGAATGCCGTTCCGTACAACACTGCTACCTACCCACCCACCCACCCACCTGCCCGCCCGCCCGCCCACCTACCTGCCCACCATCTCTCTCTCTCTCTCTGAATCTGAAAATTTTAAACTGCCCATTGACATGTCATGCAACTATAGAGGTGTTAGTCTCAAATTTTCGTAAAGCTTACCAAAAAAATCAATAGCATTTTATGCAAATAAGTGCTGCCTTCGCATTGAAGTCCAGGTAACACATCGAAGTCATAATGTATAGACAGTGTGAAAGAATCACATGCACATGAAAAGCCCGCCTTTGTCTTGTGGGCCACCTCAGCGCAGGATGCGCATGCGCGCAGGACGACCGCATGGCACAGCGAGCCTCACACACGACGAAGCCCTGCTAGTCCACAGCCGGCAGGAGATACCAATCTTCTACGCAGAATGCGCGCACAGCACAGGCAAATAGTGACGCTTATAAGAGTGGGCCAGAGAAGCCGAGGAGGGCGGTCAGTCGCGCGTCGACGGAGCGGTGGCGATTTGACCCGTGGAAGTAAGTGACGGAAAGCACGTACAGACCTGGACGGCAGGACGAGGCGAGTTCGCAAAGGAAAACGAATAAGTGGCCCCTTTGCTTGACGACGACTGGCTGAATTGTCGTAGCTCCCCGACAAGCGGATTAAGGATAGCGCCTACATTACTGGTGACCAGTGTTCCACTGCTCCGCCCAGCCAACTGTTGTCACGAGATGTCTGTCGGCTTGTTCTCCTAGGGTTGAGTTCTGTTATTTTCACCGGCCTGAGGAAGGGCCGGCTAGTTTCGTGTTTTTATTCTCGGGTCATAGAATAAACTTGTACATTTATTACTGGCATGTCTTGGTGTTTCCTCATCACGCGAAACGAGGCTCGCGTACCCACTTTAACGAAAGCTAGTTCCTTCAGTCTTCATCGCCATCATTTCAGTGAATGGACCGATAAAGCCACACTTCGCGCCCAAGAGAAGGCGCAATACGTTTCTAAAACATCATGGTTCACGCTTCCCAGCATTCGTCTTTGCTGTAGACAGCCTGTATAGCGTCGTTGAGGCTAACCTAGAAACATCTCCAACATTTTGACGTAAGGTGTCCAGGCCGGATTGTGTTTACTTGCCTACGGAACATTCACATCAGAATTTCGGCCTTGTTTTCTTTCCTTGTGACTTTTAAGTCGCAATTTGCAGATAGATTAACGGCCCTGTTCTTGGCTTTCGCTGATGGCCAGCGAGTTTAACGCCTGGGCTGCATGGCAACTTACGATTGACAGTTGAGTGCTGACTTACAAGTGCGCCCTATGTATTTTCAATGGGGCTCTCAATAAAAAATCGGTTTGAATTCCATAGGAAGGCCTTTGAAACGGCCGTATAGCCTATAGATATAAAACAGAGCGATGACCGCCGCAAAGGCAATGTCAGGAATAGCGGCAGGAAAGAGCTCCGTTATGTCCCTCCCTACTGAAACTGGGAATACCGAATTCATACGGATTATGCCGCCCCCAAGCACACCGAAAGTAGATGTTAGTATACAAAACAGGGAAGCCCATTGTGTGCGCAATAAAAACGTTTGACACAGTTTTCGTGTTTTGATCTTTAATAATAAGCAAAGTGACGCTCCGTATGTTTTCCGTATACTCCGTATATACAATGTTCGTACGGACAATGATTTGGCGGTTCCAGTAAACTTAGACATAAAATCGGTGTCAAATTTTTGGATAAGTATGGACTATCTCGCTCACGTGTGTTTCTCAAAAATATTACGTGTTTTGTGTCGGCTTTGTGTCATTTTAGGAAAGTACTCTGTATTCCCATGTTTCCGTATATACGGAACTTTTCAAGAGGGCTGCACCTATGGTACAAACAGGTACAACTGCTCGTCGCACAATAAACACATGCACGCCTCGTGTCGCATCAAAATGAAATCGATTTATGTGACGTAATAAAAATTCTAACGTCCATGACAACACGGAAATAATGTAGCAAAACATTTAAATGGCCGAGGTGGAAGGACCTGGTGCACAGCAGGGACGGCAGCCTGAGGAGGCCCGGCCGTCTGCCCTGTGGGTGACCAGGGGCTGGGTCTTCTCAGCAATCCCCTAGAAAGAAGCAGCGGAACAAAGCAAAGTTAAAACACGCAAAGTCAAGTAAAACAACGTTAAGTAACTTTTAGTGCAAATTTGACGAAAAATTTGACGAAAGACTCACAGGGCCATTTTAGCGACTAATAATGACTAACTGTTATGGTTTTAACGAAGTTGCTCCGCGTTTTGCTTTAATACCGTACTTTCTGTTTTTAAGTTGATTGGAAACGCTGTTGTGGCTGTAAGTAAATGTGAATAACAACTTGGCCTGTTTATTGCGTATGTCTCTTAGTGTGTTGGATGTTGGTGTTGCTATTGTGTCCATTGTATTGTATTGTATAGTATTGTATTGTATGTGAATGTGTATTTTTTATATGTTGCTTCCGTTCTGCTTGGACCATTCCCTTGGTATGCAGTATTGAATAACAAAACGTCTCCAAAAGACTTCCCTTGAAAACAAACTGCAGCTTCAAACGTCCACTGAAAGCTAGAAGCAGCAAGACACAGATACGGCACGCTCAACGATAGGAAGCAATCGTTGTGACAGGACGTTCGCGTATGGCACGCTTTTTTGCGGCTTTTTCAGTTTATTGATCCTGAGCATACGCAGAGGGGACTCAGGCACACATCTTAGTTTCGGAAGCGGGAACCGAAATCACCACGCCCCAATCCCACTACTGATTTATTGCCGGCAGCGTTCATACACAAGTAGACTTCTACGTAACAGAAAGAGCGTACTTTAGTTAATCATCATCATCATCAGCCTCTTTCTGTAAACGGTCGCACCAAGGTATCCCATGTCCCTCCGGCTGTTCCTTTTTTTTAATGACCTGGTCCTCTTAATTTTTAAAGATGCTGCCTTTCACGCGCTTGGTAGGTGGAGTCGAGGAGAATAAACTTTACTGAGCCTGCAAAACTCGCGTATGCGTTCGTGCGCGTTAGCCGACTTGGCCTAGGTTACTCTAACGCACATTATGTGGAATTGCAACGAACACTCCGGAGAAGCTAAGTCAGGAACCCTTCCTCCGTGACTAGCAGAGGCGCTGACTTCCTACCACCAAGCAGGACAACTCTGCGCCGTCCAGCAAGCCCAAAAGGCGATAACAAGGCAGGCTGCCGACACCCCGCATGTGGGGGAGAAAACAAGTATAGAGGAACAGCGCAACACAGACCAAACACAAGAAGAAAGTGTCAACCACAAGCGCTGTTCCCCTATTTATAATAATTAATCATGCACCAACACGCCCAAGCCTTAACCCTTGGAAGAGGAGAAAAACCAAGATGTCCCCGAGACGGGCTATGTAGGTTCCAAAATTTTTGACTGTCTGTAGAGCTGTCACATTATTCAACAACCTGCCACGCAGCCAATAATTTCGCCGTATGTATGCTTGCTTCGCTAGAATTAAATCACTACCATGGCTCCCGCAAAGATAACAACAGTAACTTCGGTGTTCTTTCAATAGGCATACACGTTGGATTCGTTCTTGCAATAGCAAGCGAAAATAAAGAAAACGCATACAACGGTGGTGAAGGGATGGAGGGAAAATCGAGTTGTACCAACAAATAGAGCGAATGCTCCCGGGTGAAACTTGAGCAAATCTTCATTGCACTTATCATTCGAGGAGTGAAAGTGGGGTGGTCTTGGAGGGGGAGAGAAGAGAGGGGAATGGTCACCCGAAAGATAACGTCTAATGGCTAAATTTACATTGAAGTGAGCATACTATTGAAAATTTTCTTTTATTTTATGGAGGCACCCAGAATGTTCGTCCTCTACTTATAATACCCTTTCGGTAGCCAATCTGTTGCCCATAGGGTCAACTGTTAGTTCTCTCAACAATCCCAGCCCAAATCCACTTTCTTTTCATTTTTTGTGATCCTAGATGGTATTGTATCTTACGTTTGTCATAATAGTTTCATAATCAGCTTGGTAGAGACAAAATATTGTTCAAAGTGATTATTTAGTACACTAAATTTTTCCGAGTAACTTGAGCTCAGTTCATAGGCTACTCGAAAGTCATTTGAACGAATTGAGTGGGTAGTACTCGGAGGAAAGTAAGTAATAAATTGCCACTTCGCCTTTTTTGAGCAAAGCGTATTTGAATCGACTGGAGAAAAGTATAATTTTTGTAAACAGCTGTTCGTGCGAGTCAACGTGGCATTTTTGTAATATAGCAATTTTTTTCGCATGTTTTTTCTCGAACTTAGTTCTTGGCAACGCTAGTTGTGTAACAGAAATTTGCAGCACAAATTGCAATTTCTATAATATAAGGTGCCATTTAGACCAAAAAGCCATGACTGACTTGCTTATAGCAAGTTACAGCAGACGACAGAGCATACGACATCTGCCGTGGCACATTTCCCGCCAGTAGATGGCACAGCAATTAGGATGGCGCCATCCACACAGTCAATGGCCCCAGTGCTAGCATGCCCCTTTCCGCTCTCCCCAACAATGGCTCATGTCAGCCTCTGTTTGTTGTCTTAGGCAAATGCATACCTGAACTTCCGGAGAAGGCCGACGGTATCCTCAACAAAATTAGGTAAAATGCTTACATGGGCTGTGTGCAGATCCACTCTGCGCATGTGCTTTCACGGCAACAAAACTTCCCTTCCTTTACATCCTTCCCTCCGTATACTACACAACTGCCATTTTTTCAGCTTTCTGCACTGTGACGGCCTCCAACTGTTGGCCTCGTGGCTCATTCATGACTCTGGGCTCCCCACATCTTGCCTTTGCGCCTACAGGATGCAATCATTTCACAAAGCTACCTTTGCAGAAAAATTGAGCTCTCCTTTTTTTTTCAATAAACGCTTTTCAATAAACGTTTTCTCTCTCTCTCTCTCTCCTTACGACGAAAGCACACGCTCGGCATCGGTGGGACGTCACACGGCTCATTCCCACTCACCGTGCATGGGGACGCCCTTGAAGTGGCCAAGCACCAATGCCACGGTGGAGGAGGCGGCCATGTGCGAAAAACCCCGCTGAAGCGAGTACCTTGGTACCACGGGCCATTGAAGCTCAGCCCTGCACAAAAAACCGAACAGCCAAGAGAGCTGTGTCACAGCTGTAGCCTCAACACACCGGATTGACATAGTACGGCAACAGCCCATCCCGCAACCCGAACACTTCTGTGTGCAGTCGATGTCTAGTGAGAACTGCTAGCTGCTGTGCAATTACTACATTAGTTACCCCATCGCTCCAATCAAACCTACGTTAAAGCAGAGTCCTTCAATGCTTTACTGGTCACGAAACTGCTCCGTAACTCAATGGGAGAGCTTCATATGCTGCGTTTGGCAGCCGCGTGGTGGCGCCACCCTCTCACTGAGGTCACTCCTCGGGCGGCGTTGCGCTGGGTCGAACGGCGGAGCCGCGGCGAGTTGTGTTTGTTTTGTGCGGGAAAAAAAATGTAACGTGCATATCGCGCTCTTGTGATGCGACTTAAGTAGTACAACGACGATGCCGAGCATGTGTTGCGTCCCGGGAAGTCGTTCCTTGTACAACGCTACCACAGACTTGACCGAGCGACGGGCAGCTGTGTGAGAAATGGAGGGGCGCCATTCCAAGGCAAGCAACGGGAGATTTCAGCTTCGATAATAAGTGTGCGACAGTGCGTGGAAATGCACTGTGTGTGAGAATAGAAAAAGCAATGTACCCTTTTGAGAGCATCGTGGACCTAGAATTGTACAAGGCTAACGTAAAGCCGGATTTTCGTCATATAAGTCAGGTTGTAGCGGTGCTTCATTACCTGTTTGCAAACTTGTATTACCTTGCGCTCAGGCTCGCGTGTAAAAAAGCTGTGGGACGTCCTTGTGCTTTTACTTTTCATATTTCTCCGAATTATCGCTTAGGGTTCGTTTTGTTTGTTTTGTAACCGCGCGTGGCCGATTCCGGTTTCTTATCTGGCGTTTCAACCGGAGCGCCCGTTTGCTCTTTTTGTCGTACGTCCCGTCGGGAAATATTGTTTGATATGGAAAGGGTGCCACCTTGTCGCTAACTTGATTTTTTGTTTCTTCGACAATGTTCTCGATCCTATTTCCATGGATCTGAAATTTATAACGTTCCAAGAGTAATGCATGCATAGCAAACGCCGCGCAACTCACTTTATCGACGTTCATCTGTTCACGTCACACTGCGGACTCCTTCTTCGACGTTTGTGTTTCATTCTAGTCTTCTGTAGAACAGGGGCCCAATTCTCTAAAACGACGGGGCGTCGCTTTGAAACGACGCGGTAGCGCCATGCAAATGCATGTGTTCTGGGGTTGGGGCCGTCGCTTTCAGTAAGGTTGAAGCGCCACATAAGCCAATAAAAGCACTGTGCAGGGGCACAAAGCGACACGCAAAATGACGGGGGACAGTGCCCGTCACTTTGCGCCTCTTGCTACAGTGCTTTTCTCGGCTTATGTGGTGCTTCACCCTTACTGAAAGCGACGGCCCCAACCCCAGAACACATGCATTTGCATGGCGCTACCGCGTCGTTTCAAAGCGACGCCCCTTTTTTAGAGAATTGGGCCCCAGGAGCGCGCTAGCTCACTGCGTTCAGAAAAGCTTTGCGTCGTTCTTGGCTACGTGGCAATATTCTGTTTCCTCCTTGTGCTGCACATTGCAGCGCGAAAAAAATAAATTTTTCTACGCTGGACCACGCTCTTTTGTCTCTCTTCGTAACATTGAAATTTTTTGTTGCGTGTGATAAAATCAGTTTCATTGTTCTTATTTCGCTTCCTGTTTTTGCAAGGATTGCAAAGCGTGGAAGCAGAAAGACAGATGGTGCAACCTATATCTCTTCGTGTTTTGATTCTTCGCGTTTCTGCAGCGTTTTTAGATGTTCTCAAGTACGCACCCACTCATCGAAACGACAATACTATTGGGCTATTTCTTTTAGCGTTCTGTGCATTCCAGAGCAATCAACGGGTTCATTAAGCGTAGTCTGAACGACGCGTACTTGGTTTCTTCCAGTTTTTTTATTGTATTATCGACAGGCCCGCAGCAGTCCGTGGCTACACAGCTACCGTAAGTGTGGTATTTATAACTTTGCTTTAAGAAAAGAAGCAATATAGATTTAAAATCCGTAAACACGACGGCGCAGTGCTTGTGCCAGAGCACACAGAAGCCATTGCCGTTCGCGGCCGAAATCTACGGTACCTTACTTCGAAAAATAAAACCCCATTGAAGGCAGGTGATAAACACAATAACTGGACTATTCATCGCTAACTACTGCGAAAAAAAAACACACCTAATCAGCTTGCAGACACCAAAAGCAGCGAGCGTTTGCACGCCAAGAGCTGGCCGATACGCCGCACGCGCGGCGGCTGGATGACCTTCGTGCGGCGGTGGCGCCTGTAGTGGCGCGCGCGGTCCCTATATGAAGCGAGCGGCGAAGTTTCGTGACCAGTAAAGCATTGAAGGACTCTAGTTAAAGTTTGGATCAGAGGAGAAAAAATGAATCAAATATTTATTGGTGCATCTCATCCATCACGAACTTCAGGCTGGGCTCGATGAGCACGCTTTTCGGTGGCTTCAGAAGTTTGCCACTCGGAGCTTCTCCCACCTTCCTCGTACACAGTTGAAACCATACTCAGCACTCTAACCGGCTCAGAGTCACTGGTCAAGTTTTCTTGCCTGCGCAGTGGCATTGGCTTCCTATCGCTCTTCTTCGTTGTCCTCCAGTATTGACCGTTTGTCGCCGCCATTCCATTCCTTCCTTTTTGCCACCCTGCAGTGGCTGCGGAGTCACTTCTATAAAACGTACAAGCGTCGATCGGTAGTCACGGCATCCGTCGAGATGCACGCGCGAACGAAACGGCGCGTCGGCAGCGGCAAGGGCCGAGGCTTGCTTCAACTGACGTCTCCTTGCAAACGTAGCTCTCCCAACTTTTGATGCCAGATCTCTACACGCGCTCGGTCCATTCTATTGTACTCCGCTTACTGTTGCTCGCTCTGTTACACAGCGATGAGTTCGACGCGATAATTTTCCCTACGTGCCCTATCTACCGTTACCACTACACGAACACATAAAGGATTTCAATAGCAAACGTTGGCTCTTACCAGCAGAAAGGGAAGCATAACAGAAAAGCCATGGACTCACCGAGAAAAGGTGGGCGGCTTCTCAGTCACCACGATCCCCATTCTGGCGACCATGACCTGCTCCTGGAAGAAAGCAGGCTCAATGATGCTAGGCCCTAAGTGAGTGCTAAACTCTAATGACGCCTGTAATCCCCACACTGGATTTACCATGAAAATAGATACTTCCCACGGCGCGTTTTGGCCAACTACGGTAAAAGACCGCTAAAAATGTCTGGCTATGGTTACCGCAACGCTTCGCTTGAAGAAAATAGGAAGCCCTTTTTTTGGTTAGGAAACCGAAACAAGGCGCCGAAAGCGTCCTTACTACTTCTGAAAAAACGCCAAAAAATTCATACGTCTGCATGGAGTATTTCTGACCTGCTCACGGGAACTAACCAGAAGTACACTGCTCCGGAACAGCTGTACAGAGATCACCTGAAAACGTACCGTTAAAGGGAGACTGAAGTGAATTTGTCAAGCTCCCGGTTTTGCTTGCGCAGCGTGGACTGGCCCAAATTACCACACTTTTGATCGTTTATCCGGTTGATAAGTCGGTAATTGTTTTATAAAGCGGGAAAGAAGAAAAACCACCATGCGCGGTCTGTGGCGGCCGCACCAACTAAAGGCTGTGACGTCGGGAGGAGGTGGCACCGTGATTGGACGAGGTACAAGGTTAGCATTCACACAAGTTTCGGTTTCGGTTCTGTAAAACAACATGCTTGACATCCGACGGCAACGTTGGATGGGCATTCTCGATATCTCAGTAATCCTCGCACCGTGCTTCTGCCATGTTGTCGGCTGCAATATGCCTAAGATAAGACTCCCAGGACGGCTTGGCATCGTAGAAATCACTAGCCGAGGCCTACGCAGTGGATCAACGCCCTCCGCGTCACCGCAGACGCTTGAATGCCATGTGCTTTTCCCGCATATTGGGACCTTGCCTCACTTATGCCTGTATCATGAAAAGCGTGTTCGCACCAGGCCAAGGGGGTGCTGATTCTGGCCTGTGCCCACTGCCCGCAAGCAGTCGGTGCTTGTGACAACATCACGCCAACGAGAACTGGCTAGCGCGTCAGTGTAAGTCTGCGCGCGTTCTGCGAACTCGCTGATGGAGCAGTGAACGTTACGGCCCAAAAATGGTGAACTAAGTCAAGAAAACATCGGCTGCAAACGAAAAGATCAACTTACAAAAAAAAGCATGCACTCTCGGGGATTCGAACTTGCGACTTGCAAAACAAAAATCCCAGCGATTTAGACCACTCGGCCACAGGCCCTCGCTGCAGAAATTGGATGTATAGGTACAGAATGTACAACCAGTTTACACTTTTATTTAGTTTTAGCATTTCAAGTACCTTAGGTGACTATTTGTTGTAGCGCTCGTGCTGTAAGCGTCCCCCAAACTTCCACAATATCTCACGTCTAGCAATTGCATTTCTTAGATGGAAAAGCGTTCGCAGGTGTGGTCGTGCTGCTGACCGCTGTGCTTGTTCACCCAGTGCAAAAAAGTGCCACCGGCTCTCTAGTTTTGCGCTGTACGGTAAAAGTTTCAGTTGATTTTATTTTCCTACTACCTATATTGACTTCGCTGACTCTTCTCCCGCCTTTAAGGGGCATTACATTTTCCTACTAGCGTAAAGTCAGCGAAGCGTCGCATATGCACGTGTGCAGCGCTGCGTGGAGCGACCCGGACTCGGAGCTTGAAACTGTGTACAAACTTACACAGTAAAGAAAGGCACATTCTTCCATTCACAAACGTGTTGTGGCTTAGTTTTAACTATGCGAGCGAATTGCGACGACCCATCGGCGGCCGGCGGAGTAAACGCTGAGCCGACTGACTCGGTCGGAAGGTCGGGGATCCGTGCAGTAGCGCACCCAATTGCCAGCTCATCTCCTCCTGACGTCACACGAAAACGCCACAGAAAATGGGAGAGGGTGCAGAGAGGAGGACAGCATTTTCGAATTGTTTTTTCTACTAAATAAATTCGCGTAAACGCGCCCAGAGTGGTCGAAACATGGCCTATAGACTCGGGACTACAATTTGCGCAAGTAATCCCGCGATGTTTACAAATAACTTCAGTGTCCTTCTAAGTGGGTGGGGACTTAGTACTGCAAACTGCCCAGCACAAAGTTAACCTCTCTACCTTAAAGCTGTTGGGAATAACGGGAATAGCAGCGTATGTAGGAGTACGGAGGTCTCGACACACTGCCTTGGGTGCAACATGAGCAGTTGTTTTTACGCCATTCAGGCTCAGGCCTGTTCAGGGAAAGGCCAAGAAATGGTACTGGACCTTACAGTACAACAGACGGCCAATTTTTCCAGTTACTAAAAATAGCCGTTGCAAATGAATGCTCTGTATCCACTATCAGAATGCCTACCTATTAGTCTTTATTTCCGGAAGGCGTTATTTGAATGTTTCTCACGTATTTGTATTTCAGTTAAAGGGCTAGGAGCACTTCGACTTGCACAAGAGTGCGAATATTTTGCTTTCTAAAGCTAACACTCTAACCTTAGTGTCGTCAGCAGAGACGGTGGCAGCGGTGTTTGAACTTGCACCGCAAGCTGCACCACCTGTGGAAGCCTGGCGCTAAAACTGTTCCTCTCCACTGGTTCCCCAAAGCCTGAGGCACGTCAAGACACGTCAAGCCTAATTTAAACCCAGTTGGCTTGGCAGAATAGCCAGCATGAGAGTGCCGCCTATGCAAACTAAAAAAAACTGCCAGCATAAATATGTAACGACAATAGTGTCTGAGCAAGTGCCACGCAGCTTCAGGTCGGCGTTATGCGTGGCCGCGACGACACCATTTATTTAGACGGTTGTATGCAGGCGCAGCGGCGCAGAGGATGTGGTTTGTTCGCGCTGGCTCAGTGGAGTCAGTGTGCGCAGGATTTCCTAGCGTCTTACGCTGCCACGAACGACAATGGATAGGTTTGCAAAAACTACTCGACTAAGGCTCGCTACGAGTTTGGCATAGGAACGTGTGAGGCAAGAGGGTGTGGTTACCGTCCTATCCAGGGCTGCTGCGCGCATATTGCGAATTTTGCGTGACGGAAAAGCGCTATGGTAGTTTTCCTCTGCGTTGAGCGGGGGCCCATCCCTTACTTGCACCACCCGTAAGCAGCACAATGCACCACTCCGAATCGGAGACTATGCTGGATAGCCGCTAAAACCCAGGAATAACAGGGAGAAAAACGTTACCCTTACGAATAACCCTGCCAAGATCACTCCGCAAACCACGTTTTACGTCGGTAATCACGTGCCTGTGTTCAACCGCACAAGAGTCAGCGCCACCACGAAGGTACCACCGCCGTGGTCGAGGGGCAAGTGCATAGACGTTGTATGCATTTGGCATCTGTATTTAACCATAAATTTCAAAGACGATAGTCTTTCTTGGGGTACTTAAACCCAAAAATTTTGGTTTGTCTGTATATCTGTCTGTCCTTCTGTCTGCGAATCGATTCAGCCATCCGGCCAAATTGAAACGTAGTCTCCGACATACTCTTATATATTCACAGCCAAATCTAAACGCCCAAGTCCGGTTTATGTGTTCATACTAGTCAAAATTTTGAACAAGAACAATACATTATACAAATATAACACATCAAATTAAAACACATGGAATATTTACAGTGTTTCTGCATAAAAAAATCATAAACGCTTGATTTTTGCGAAATGCAATAGTACATCCACTGCAGAAAAAAAAAATCGCACTGTCCCCTGCTGTCGCCCGCGCCACTATAGCTCATGGCGGAATTTTAAGAAATCAAGCGAAACAGTTACGAAAGGTTCCACTAGATAGTCCACGTGCGTTCCAAGACCTAGGCAACCCGGTTCTATAAACGCTGAAGTAAGGCGCCTCGACTCATGCGCGTCTCCGCCGTACGGCAGCGCTGGCATCGAAGCACCCGGCCTGGAGCAGTGTAACGGGGTAAATTTAAATTGACTTAAGCAAACGTTTAGCGTGTTTACCTTGGGAGGACCGCGACGCAAGAGAACAATATGACAGGTGAGCGGGAAAACGAAGGGATGTTTTTACTTTAGAGAAGTCGATAAAGACTATCGTCTTTTGTCGACATTTGCAGCGAAAGGTGCAGATACGCGGCCAGTTTCTTTGTTCACTCCACGTATAATTGCACGAATTAAAAAAAAGGCGCTTCTCCGGTCCTTATTCCAAAGGCGGAATTCTGCGTCATACGTTGCATACCTTTTCCCCGTGTACGAAGCCCTCCGGGAAGGGCGACGCGGGAGCGACGTGCCAGCGTCCGCCGACCTGCCTTGTGAACCGACGCAGGCCCTTGTCTTGGTTCTGGGGCTGACGCACTGCGTGCGCGTGAGAGGAGCAAACGTCAGTATGCCGCCAACCTCTGCCCTACAGCAAAAGAACTGGCTATGGCGCACACAAAGTAAAATGGGAAAAGACCCAGGCTGCCTTGAAAAGGAACAATTACGCCAGCTACACCTGTCCCCTTTACTTTATTCGGATTTCATGTTTAGCTGCGATTGCTGTCCCAGATGAGCGGCCCTGCCTCAAACTGCCACCAACTAAGCAGTCTAACGTATTTCCTCCACGGGAGGGATTTGATCTGGGAAACATTGCCTGGATTGGTTGCAATCATTAACAATTAGACGCAAAGCGGGTGCAGATTCTATACATAGTTCGAAATAATGAAAAGCAAAGGGCCATAAGCACCGTACGACGCTGGCTCGTGAAAGCTAGCGGGACCCGAGCGGTAACTGTTAGACGTGGTTGCCCATTGAATTATGATGTAAAAAAAAAAAAAAAGGCGTGAGAGAACACAAAAATGCCGTATGGCGGTCAGAGAGGCAGGCGCTCGCTCACTTAGTACCACCACTAACCGACACCACGACAATACCGCAACCATTACGAAACGCACGAAGATTACGCGCCAGACATATATCCTTTTGGTGACGAAGACGTTGTCACAACAGAAGACGACACAATCGCGAAAGACCTATGACTAGGCGACACGGAGGACCGCAAAGATCTAAATATCTAATGATTTTGCAGTCGCACACCTACACCTTGCGTGCAATGAGGAAGCGCACCTAGACAAAAGCAGTTCATCAAACAGGGGAACACCTGTCGTTTAGAACAAACAAAAGAAAAAGAATTAAGCACCCACTGATGACTAGATCACAAGCGCAGTTACCGGATGAGCTAGCCATATTGGTACTACATAATTTAGCGACCATAACTGGCGACACTTAATCTTAACTGTTGGCCGAGGAAAAGGCTTGCCTGCCGTAACCATTGCATGCGCTTCAGCTCTGCTGCACACTTAGGCAGCACCTGAACTTCAAATAGAAAAAAACGGCCGCCTCGTTGGGGTATCTTCCAAGTGATCAAATCCAACAACGGCCCACAGCCTGCTTCAAGACAGCAGCTATTCTGTAAAACGCCTGGGTTTTCATTTTTGGGTACGTTCTGAAGCTTGAACCGTCAGTCATGCGTTGTAAATGCCCATCGACACGTCAAGCTCCCTCTACACTCTATATACACTGAACCTTGGGCACCAACACCAGCGAGCGCTACCCGTTGAAAGATAGCGCTGGACCCCTGACAACGCTCCAGCCAGTGGGGCTCTTCGATTTACAGTCTCGGACTCACCGCGGACTCCCCGAGAAGCAGTCCGGCGTTCGAGTTTCCCATGTATCCCTATGGCTTCGGAGAATCGTGGACTATCTGCGGTGAGTCCGAGACTGTAAATCGAAGAGCCCCAGTAAGTAGTGGGCTACCATCTAGCCTTCGAGGATGATTCAGTGAAACAGGGTCAGAACCTACCGGGTGTCTTGAGGCCGGAGCCCCAGTTGACTGCAGCAGGACTGGGCTCGATGGAGACTTCGTGCGAGTAGTCATGCTCCTTGATGTTGACGGCCGGTGACAGGGTCAGCCGCGAGGCCTGAAAGACGACCTCGCCCTGGGCAACCATGCTACTTCTGGCTGCACCGGCCACCTCTTCTCCCAGGGCCGTACCTTGCTTCACACGGACGCCGCAGTTGTCTGGAGCCTGAGAAGGGAGGGGGGGAAGGTGCAATGCTTGGCTGCTTTCATATTATGCTCCTATCCACAGTCCCCCCCCCCCTCACACACACACACACACTTCTAAAGGAAAAGTGCGGTCGATACCTTGAAAGCAAGAGCTAAGAAAGTAAATTGGAGCTCTACACACGAGACCTACACCTAGGTTGTAAGGCATGCCCTGGCTACCTAGACACGCACGCAGAGCAACACGTTGCAGGAAAGCAGAAAAATGTTAGATGTCGCGTCCTTTCCGATTTAAGCATAAAATAGTTGCATCACGTTGAAATTGAGCGTGAAAAGTCGCCGAGTAGGCTGCGTGCGACACTACATTCAAAGTACAACTGTTACAGCACTGGCGCATTTCTTTTAGTTTCTTCGTCAATGTCTTCTATTTATGAAGACGAAAATAACGACAGCTTGGCATCTGATTGAACGAAGGCGACAACTACGACGGTTAACGACTGAACTAATCTACAGAGGAAAAGACAGTGATGATTTGATGTTTGCTCTTTGACTAACGTCCTGCGAAGCAAACAAAGCGACATGGCAATCTCGAACACGAAGTTCCAACTTGACTTCGGCGCTGTCGTTCATGCTGTGTCCAAAGCTCTGTGTTTATCTCCCGTTTCGCCTTCAATTCCTCTGCGCTAAATTCCTTGAAAAAAAAAAAATTGCTCGGTCATTTCACTTCGTGAAGTTGGTTGTCCCGCGAAGCTGCGTGCACTGCGTGAAACTGCGTCCCCGGCGAGCGTTATCTAAATTTCTTGTCTGCGCTCGAGTCGCTATCGAGCCATGCTAAGTCGCAGACGTTGCATCTCGATCGGATATTTCTTTGGAACCATGCCAACGAAGGCGCTTTGCTGCATTCTCTAACAATACGCACCGTCACTTCTCCTCGTCGCTTATACCTGCCTTCTCGCGGACACGTTCGTCGGACGCAGCATTAGTATCCTCACTCTGTTGACGACCAAACTCGCGTCGCTGCTAAAGAGCCCGTCGGCATTGCATTTTCTTTTTTGGTACGCTTAACTGCGCAGCCCACAATGTGGGAAAGCCAAGTTAGAAAAACCAAGCTAGCACGGATCTTTCTAAAGTATGGTGTGCTTCTAAACGCCACACAACACTGTGGGTTATCATTGCCTCTGGAAACACATTTTTTTCGTGGCAATGGTGGCCATCTTGAAATATGAAGGCTCTGGGATCTTATATGTGTAAGCTTAGTCTTTGCGAAGGAAAGTTGGACATCCGCCTAAATGCAGCCATATGGCTACAAAGGAAAGCTATTCAGCTTTCTCAGAAACTTTGCAGTTGAAGAAAAATTCGTCCTGGTCCAGGATTCGAACCCGGGCCCACCGCTTGACCGGAGCAGTCGCTCTACCAACTGAGCTAACCAGGAGGCTAGTCGTTTGTAGCGCGAGAGCGAATTGATCAACAACTCGAAGTGAAGGACAGGTGTTCACTCTCGTGCTACAAACGACTAGCCTCCTGGTTAGCTCAGTTGGAAGAGCGACTGCTCCGGTTAAGCGGTGGGCCCGGGTTCGAATCCTGGACCTGGACGAATTTCCCTTCAAATGCGAAGTTTCTGAGAAAGCTGTATAGCTTTCCTTTGTAGCCGTATGGCTGCATTTAGGTGGATGTCCAACTTTCCTTCGCAGAAACTTACTCCACCTTGGGGATTTCCCCTAAATTCTTGTCAAGCTTAGTATTTCTCCGATAACCTGACTTGCACCTATTGCCTAAATGTCGGCTTCACTTTTAAACACAAATGAATTGTTGGGGGAAAACACTTATCCAGGGGCAATACAAGCCGTCTTCGTAAATTATGGCCCTGGGACCTTATCGCAGCGTAAGCTTGATATTGACCAGCTGACCTGGCTTACACATAGCGTTAAATTCGGCTTCTGTTTTGAACACGAATGCATTTCTGGGAAAAAACATATCAAGGGGTAATTTAAGCCGTTTTATAATGAAGGCCCTAAGAAGTTATCTGTGCATTACAAGCTGGCTTTCCCGCATTGCGTTCTTCCGCTTCCTAGCCATAGACAGCCTGACTGCAGAATGAATAAGCAATATTCTTTTCTATTTCTTGCAATAAAAAAGGCGAAACTGTAGATTTAAAACTCAGCAGCGTTGGGAACCATTTTATAAGAACAGAACAAGGCTAAGGCAGTGCATAGACAGGCCTTTATATCCAGGGAGTGTTTACAATGTCAGTCGGGTGAAACCACGTTATCAGGCTTGGAAGAAAACCCCGGGGGCGTTGACCTAACCCTAAGAGATTACAGTCATTCCAAAAGCATGTTCTTATTGCCGTACAAACATGCGCAACCTCAGCAGCAGAAATACCGTATCGCCGCTGTTGGAGGAGGCCCGTGCGCGGGCGCAAGCACTTAAATAGCGACGCATACGGTTCCCAACTTGTTTAATGTCGTTTCGTTGTACATGTTTTACTTCCGTTCCTTGTGTGGCACTTCCAGTTTTGAATACTCTAATATTTTATGTACCCATGTGGTTTTATTGATATGAGAGTCTAGTGCATTTTATAGCTTCGGAACGATGTACGGTCGGACGTAGTGCTATTCCATTCCAATTTCATACTATTCCCTTCGATATCATAAAGTTAAATCACCGTATAAGTAGGAGGTATCTGCTATTTATTTTCGGGCTCCCTGCGTATAGTCAACGGGTACATCCCAGGATTTTCTATTAATTGGGGATATAAGCAAAAAACGAATGCGGGATTGCTCCTCGGAGAATTCGTGGGAGTCTGATACTTATAACCCAAGAGCCAATTGTGTGCTGTGCTGTTCATAGGCATTCTATTGTGCCCATGGTCGCTGGCATTAACGATAGAAGTAAATCGTAAGTATATTAATCCCGACCACTAACCGCGGAGCGTGCAGGGAAAGAAAAGAGGGAAAGAAAGGGCCCCCACCGGAAGAAGCTGCACCGATGGTGGTGGTGATGTCTGTTTCCGCTGCATCTTGTTCCACTGCGCCTCCAACTCAAGCAGGAGCTGCCTCACCTCGACCCTGCAAAGACACCGAAGGTCACCACAGAGGTAGGACTGATTACACATCAGAGCACGCTCCCCGTCTTACGCGAAACAACGTGGTTGCCAGCACCGCGCTCTTTTTTTAAATGAAACCCGTAACGCTTTCTGCCCGGTCGATAAACTTGAGCAGTCGTGAAGCGTTGTGCCAGGGGACAGCTGAGCCACAATTCACTTTTTCACAAACAGCAAAGAGCTCGTGATTACCACACAACGCACCATCTACCACCCTCTCTCACTGCTTGTTTCATTTTTACGCTATAATTCGTAGTGCTTTCGGGCATCGAACCTTTTTTTATTCATTACAAAACAAAAATGCCTGCTTCAGGTGAGAATATTCATCGCATTTCGAGTCATGGTACAAACTTCGTCCACTCTCTCGCAACGCCGGCACTTTTCGTTACTTAGTGCAGCGGTAGCATGGTTATGCGATATCGTGTTTATCTATGCACATCGTTCTTCTCGCAAGACAGGCATACATTTTGCTTAGGCCATTGCGCAGCCTGTACCTAGCTTTCTCATTTCACACCTAGACACACCCAAACACTTCATTGAATAGCTTCTTTACAAAAGCGTCTGGCGAAAGTGACTGTCCGCCGCTGCCCAACAAAATGGCCGAACAATTTAACTACACACACCAACTTCACAAACATTAACTGCTGCTAGAAGCTGGCTTTGTTCGCCAACATTGAGACGCCACCGGTTAATTCGCTATGAAAAAAGTTACGCTGGGAAAAGTTTAGATAAGGCACGTTGCTTAGATCACCTATTGCTCATTTTGCATTCCCCTAGGAAACATACCGACGGTGTTTTACTCGAATGAGTAACTATGATATATCAGATACTTGGAAAATCGAGTATTCGCACTGCTCTGAAGTCGTTCCCCACCTTTCTGTCAAAACACATGAAGCAGCCAAAATTGCACATGCAACGCTTTGAGAGATGGTCACTCACGCATGAGCTTTCAGGGCACTTGCCAGCTCCTCCTGCAGGCCGAGGATGACCCGGAGGCACAAGGTGAACACGAGCTTGGCAGCCTGCATAGAGAGAAGGCGAGAATCGAGGTCAACTTGTACGGCGGGCGAACACAACTTTTCGGCTTGGAGCCCATTCCAGCTCGGAGGCCTCGAGGTACGTAACGACGCTAGAAACAAATGTAAACAACTAGCACTAATATAAACGACGGGGGACATGTAAACGACGGCGGAGAGCCTATGAAGAAAGCAGACACTCGAAACAATATCGTAGTGCAGCCTGTTCACCTTCTGTAGTGCTATCTACACACTAGAGCCTATGCCACTGACCCTATGTTAGTTGAACAATAAATACAGTTTCTACTCGAGACCTATTTTTAACAGTTCAGCTCTCTCGGCCACTACGTTTATGATTGGGTGCCGCGAACGCGTTAGGACGAAGTTTTCATTGCAACGGTGAATACCTCTTGTAGTTCCTCGGGGGGCGTTTTTTTTTTCGACAAGATGATAAGGCATATATATACGTGAAGCTCTCTATGAATCAAGCGACAAAAGGGCCGGAAGCGACTAATTACCCGGCATGTTTAATTACCGCAGAAAGATAAACAAAAGTGTCTTTAAGCAATTAGCACTCTTACGAAGGAGACGTTGACCAGTGGAGAAGGCAGCATTGAAATTACCGAAACCCAAGGGCGTTTCCCGGGAGCAAGGCTCCACTCACCCGCTGAGAGTCCCAGTCCAAAATGCCGCGCATTATAGTCATGGCCACCGCGGCATCTGGTACCCAGTGTAACAGTACCGCAGCCCTGGTCCAGGTATCCTCCGCCACCAGCATCGACCCAGAACCCAGTGTACACCCGTGCGACCGAGCGCTCCATGACCCGTAGCCCTCCATCAAGGCATCCGCTTCCCTGGCCTCGGTAAGTCCAAGCTGCACATAGAGACATGACGGAACGAGAAGTGCCGCTTACTCCCCATTTCGAATAAAAGGCTAGGAGCAGCCGGTGATGCGTCCGCACGGAAGGCGTGGGTATACTCGAGATTCCTCTCGTTCGAAATGGCTGTCATAGTCCATTCAACATCGTACGACGGGCTGAGTGCAGTATGTAGCGCCACCCGCCGATTGCCGAGCAACTGGCTGCCGCTAACTGCGTATACTCGCGCACATCGGACAGCAGCGGCCCGTACACAAAGACAAGCTAAGAACAAACATTCTGCGACTAGAACATGCTTGACGGTCAATTTTACGCTCATGGCACGACAACAGCCAGGCCTAATGTTTACTTCTCCCCATAACACTTATGGTAGGCCTGGTGTGTTTAACTAAGTGCATGCCAGTACATTCGTCCACGGGCTTAAATGGAACGTCACATTCGACTTTAGCGTGGACTATCTAAAGCGTTTCCCCGAAAAATGTTCAAATTTATGTGGATGACTTAAGAGCCCCATGAAATTGAAAGAAAGGCGTCAGTTTTTACTAAATTACCTTACAGGAAAGCTGGAGGAGACGATAATTGGGTAAAACGTTGTTCCAGCTAAGCCTGTGGGTGACTGTACATTGTGTACACTAGTGGTGCCAGTGAAAGTGAAAATACCTCCACTCTCCCAAGTCCCGCACGCGTCGTTTCACGCGTGATATGAGGTCACAGTAGCAACAACGTCCAACATTCAGCGACAATTCAGTTTTCGTGTTCTAATTAAGTATGCGAAGAGCCGGCCCTACCTGTAGCAAAGCATATCTGTAGAGCAGACTTCACTTTTGTGGACAGACTGTCTTTTGTTTCTTTTCGCCATAGATGTAAATTTATGCCATTAAAGTGATAAAGTGCCTTTCCTTCGCTAATTTTTTTTTCCGGAGATACAAGGCGTAGTGCCGAGTTAATCCGCTTATTTGTATTTCCAACGTACTTTTGCGGACTTCACTTGTTTAGTCTTCGGATTTTTAGAGATGTATAAGATGCCTATTTCAGATCTTGTCATATCATTGTATTTTTAATTTTTTTATTCTTTATTTGTTCTTATTTTTTAGTTTTTCCAAATTCTCTTCGACAAATTATTCATGCTATTGTAACGAATAAAGGTGTTACTTCCGCCAAATCTCCATTTTTGAGGAAACGCAGGGCGTTAAACGGTTGTCGTTTCGCTATCTTTTATTCGTATCTGGAACATTCTTTCGCGGACTTATTTTTGTTTAGTCTTTGGTTTTGGGGGGAGATGAATAAGATACATATTTGTTTTGAGATCATTCTTTGAAAAAAAAAATTATTTTTTCTATTTTTCCAATTTTTCTCGTTTTTCTAAATTATGTCCGACCATTTATATACATTTAGGCTTTATGATGATTAAAGGCGTTACTTCCGCCAAATTTGCAATTTTTTAGAAATTCAGGGCGTTGCACGGTCCTGTCTGTGGGGGTGCCAGGCAGAGAATGCTACGCATTATATTGGAAGTGTTCAGAACTAAAATCAAACGTGCACTTGTAAGGGCCACACTCCCTCTCGTTGTTGCACTTATTGCAAGAAGGAAAGTTTATGTATTATCTGCGCGTGCCTTGACAACCGCACAATGCGTAACATAGCCATTACGCAACCCAACGCACTCAATTACAAAGTGGCCAAAACAACCCCAAGTATGGCATCATTCTGGCAAACTTGGCTTGTCGTTGACAACGCTTCTTGCTGCTGTACGCGCAACGCTACACGCATAACGCTGACTGTTGTAGTGAGACCGACAGCAGTATTTTTCTTTTTAAGCAATACTTGCACCAAACAGATTCAATTCTTGTCGTGAGGAGAATTCTAGCAGTGCCTGAATGCTATTTGTTTAGATTCAGCAGCTGCAATTTTGGATGCAGAAAAATGCTCGCACTGTTTGAATGGTACGGGTTTCAAGGCGTACGTTCCCATTTCCGCAACTTCACGAGTGACGCACCTCAAAGGCGAGGCCGTTTTTGAGGTGAGGCTGCAGTGGAGGTGAGGAGAAGGATGACGAAGCCTGAGGAGGCGAGACGCTGCCAAAGTAGGAGGAGCAGTCCTGGTGATCCGTGTTCAACCCGTGTCCAAGGAGGAAGTGTGAGGGGTGGCTTTCGGTCCACCAGCAGGTGGACAGGTCCACCCTGAGCTGCTTGACCAGGCTTCCAAAGGAGGCCAGCACACGAGAGACCAGCTCCAGCCCCACCGCACCCGGCACCTCTTCTTCCTCCTGAGAGGGGGGACGCTGCGGCTCCACCAGGAATTTCAGGAAACACCTGCGGGCAAGGCTAGCTCGTTATTACCAGCATTGAACGCACGTCTCAACAGGTTACGATTTTTGTTTGAAGAAAAACTAATAAATGAAGAAAAAACTAATAAAAACCTAAACTTAGATTCTTCACTCCAGACAGACGTCATTTACTTGGATTTTTCAAAGGCCTTTGACTGCGTACCTCATAAACGACTAGTGTCCAAACTTTCGTGTCTTCATCTCGACCCGCTAATCCTATCATGGATCACCTGTTTCCTAACAGATCGCGTTCAGTTCACTTGTGTTGGAGATCGCTGCTCAGAAACTACCAAAGTAATATCCGGGGTTCCTCAGGGATCAGTACTCGGTCCACTTCTTTTCCTTATATTTATAAACGACCTCCCAACTGGCATTTCATCTCCAATCCGTCTTTTTGCCGATGATTGTGTAATTTACCGCCGTGTCACAACCACCGACGACCAATCCGTCCTCCAAAAGGACTTAACCTTAATTGCCAAATGGTGCTCACGCTGGATGATGAGTCTAAATGTTAGTAAATGTAAGTTCATGCATGTGACCCGGAAGCGCTCCATAACTACATTCCCATACTGCTTAGGCACAGTTAATCTATCTGAGGTCCATAGCTACCGCTACCTTGGCGTTACCATCACTAACAAACTAAACTGGTCTAACCACATTCTAAAATTAACAGCCGATGCCTCGAAGTCCCTGAACTACCTTAGAAGATCGTTATACCTGTCCCCTCCATCGATCCGTAAAATAGCATATGAGACCTTCGTCCGCACCAAACTGGAATATGCCTCCTCCATTTGGAACCCGCACCAAACGTACCTGGCTGATATACTAGAAGCTGTCCAAAACCGCGCTACCCGTTTCATCTCATCCAAATATGGCCACACTACCAGTGTCACCCACTTAAAAGCATCTGTCGGACTGCCACTCTTAGCATCAAGACGTAAAATCTCACTACTCTGCCTATTCCATAAATTGTATTATAACTTCCCTGACCTTCGTTCTACGCTCTTATTTCCACCCGTGCGCTCATCACATCGCCTCTTCAATTCTATGAGCATTCAGAGACTTCACGGTTCTACCAACGCTTTCAACAAATCTTTCCTTCCCGTAGCAATAGAACAATGGAACTCCCTACCAGAATCTGTCGTTGCCGAGCATAACCCTTCGAAATTCCGTGAGTTACTAAGCTCCTATATCCTTAATTAACCTACAATATTCTGTTTCTCGTTCTTTTTCTACGCGTAATTTTAGCGTCATTTCCAACTGCTTTTTCCTCTGGTTGCTTCTTTTCATGTCTGAAAAATGTAATTACTCCCCCTGCGTCCCGATGACTGCAAAGCTCCTTCTTCAGAGGTGACACGGCTTACATTGCAACGCCGCCTTGCAACCCTTCGCCGCTGCCGGCCTTCCACGAACCCCGCCCTGCGGAACGCAGCTCGTGTGTTTACACAGACTGGGGAGTCCCTTGCGAGCCATTGCGGCTCCGTGGGGTTCGCTGTAAAGGCACTTCCTCCATTTCGCCCCTTTCTCGAAGATGGCAGTTCCGGCAAGGTCAGCTTTTTGGTCTGCCGCCCCGCATTGTTCGGAGACGGGGGCTGCGTTCCTTGACCTGTCTGCGGTCGTCGTTCTTTCCCTGCCTTGTCCTCCCGGGAATATTTTGGGGTACTGAGCGCAAAGAGTGGGGAACTCTACTCCGAGTGCTTCGCCCATTGTTGCATGCTCCTTGGGGCAAGGGGATTAGCCGGCCCACTGACGCCAAAAGCTTGTGACCGTGTGAGAGTACTCAGGCCGGCATGCCGGCGCCCTTCTGGCTGCTCGTTCATAGGGCATTGGCACTCGTTTCAAATGCCATACGGTTGACGCCCTCAGTCAGTTCATTGCTCTTTCCAACCTTTTTTTTTTTTTTTTTTTTTTTGGCGGACTAAGGAAACTTTGACTTCTTGAAATTGGTCACCTCTCTCCCTCCCCCTTCTCTCTTTTCATTTCTTTTTTCATGCCTGTTCGTCTTCCCTTTCTTTACACGAATGTATGTCGGAATTGTTTATGTTTTATTGTCTTAATTCTTGCTATGTGTGTGCTATTGTTTTGCCCCCCCCCCCCTTTTTATTCTTTTCATGCCTGTAGGTCTTCACTTTCTTTACACGAATGTATGTCGGAATTGTTCCTGTACTACTGTCTGTATTCTTGCTATGTGTGTACTATGATTTCGCCCCCCCCCCCCCCTTATGTAATACCCCGCAAGGGGCCTTTAAGGGTACAATAAATGATGATGATGATGATGATGTATTAAAGCAAAGTCTATTCGCGAAGATTTGACGCGTTTTGCACCACACAATGCCGGCTGTTTATTTTGGTCCAGATGCTTGAGCCATGTAAGACTATTTGCAAGTGGAGGAGCCACGAATCTTGTGAGCGCCCTCTGCGAGCTGTAAAGGGGAAACGGACTGTTAAGACAACATGCTAATTTGCTTTATTCAAAACATTAGGCAACGTATCGAAAACAATACTTGGCTAACATTTCAAAGACAGCCACCTGATTTCAAGGGCATGAAAAGGCAAAATTCAAGGAACGCTAGAAAATTTTCATTTTCTCGCACGTGTTAGGTAAAAAGTCCAGTTATCGGATTAACTGCTCTTTGAAGCCGTCTACATCCACGTCTTGTTTTTTGGCTGTTCGGTAGAATTGTGTGTGCTACGTTAGTCATGTCATTTGTTGCATCGACGTCTTCCGGAAAGCGATCTGCTAATTATTGCAAAAAGCTAAAAGATTTCTGAAGTATTGCCCTGTTCTCTTAATCCTCTCCAGCGTTATCCCAATATCCTGATATTTTCGAAGTAACCTGCTGTGCCTTTGTATGCTTCTTTCGTTCGTCCGTGTTCATGGCACACTTATGCCTGCTCAGTGCATTGATGCCCTTAATTTTTTCTACGGTAGAGCGTTAGGCAGCCCGCCGTTTTCTCTTTGTGCAGCTGAAACTTGAAGGAAAATTTTGAGATGAAATTGGAGTATTTATGTGAAGCTGCACAACCTTGCTGAGCGGAAAGGACGCGAGTTGTTTCAGTGAAATTCTGCAGGGAATCATCCGCTGTGTTGTAAACGAGAAATTTCGGCGCGACATATCTCTTGATTACCTCTGAACTGTTCTACAGTCTCACGTGAACTTCACGCTGTTTCTCTTGCCGCTACTCATTCAACGTTCCGCCGAAAAAGACAGGGATATTGACACTTTTCCATTTTTCCTAGTACTTGTAACAAAAAATGCAGGTCTTCATACGGGACACAATATGGCATTTTTTATGGAGTGCACAGCCCAGAAAAGCACCCCTATTCTCTGTGCACAGCAGAATGTTGACTAAGGCATTAGTGGTAGCTTCGCACACGAATCTACGCCTTTATATCCAAATAAACTGTCCCTGTGAGGGCCAAATGTCGCTCATTGTGTACCACTTATTATTATGCATAAGTGATTTTTTTATCCGTTATAGTTACCAGAAGCGGGCCATAAATTACCGTGTGTATTTACCGCTAGAAAAAAAGGCACGCAAAATATTTGCCAGCAATCAGCCTGGAATCATATTAAAATGCGAAAGAGGCAAGTCTGCAAGATGAGTGCTCACAACATCTTTGAACGTCGATACCGCAGCCTAGGATTATGGCACCACAGCATTGGTCATCATGAAGCCCCTGTAACTGCTTTAGGACACCGTGCAGGCATTCGCGTTTAACGGCTTTACTCACAATGGCGGGACGTCACGGACGCCGCTGGGTGGGCCAACGGAGAGCCTGGGTGGCCGGGACTTGCTGAAGCATTGGGGTCCTTTCCCGCTCTTTTCGCCGCCTGGGGCGCTGGCTGCCATGACACCCTGCGTCGGCAAGTTCCGCAACTGATCGATATACATTTTGTGGGCAAAAAAAAAAAGCTTAGTAAATGCGCTAAACTGCTAATTCACACCAAAGCACCTATTTCAATCAAGACTGATTAGGCGCGCGGAACGAGCAGAGAAAATTATACCATAAAAGGTTGCTTTCCCATTTTCGTGCGTAGAGCATTCGCTGCAGGCTTCACACAGGAACATACAAACTGTAAACGTCTTGTATACTTGTCAGCGCTGAAGTCCAGTTTGGAAATTTTGTTTCAAAATCGTTGCTTAAAACCACAGGGCAACCGGCGCATGCTTTTTTTAAAGTAAAGTAGAGACTTTCTAAGTAATATGTTTAGCCATAAGTCAAATTGCTTGCACGTAAGTGAGAACGGCTTGCATCGCGGTGGCTACAGGTAATTTGGCAAACATTCTAACTGAAGGGCTCATGATGTGGTTCAAGTCATGAGAACCTACGAAGCGACCCCGCACTCAAGGGAACTCAGAGGCGTCATGGGGGAAACTCGAGAGTCTATGCGGAGTACGCGCTGCCAAGTGACATACGAAAATGGCGGCTTCAGTGTCCTCACTGCTTTATGTCCATCACGTGCGCATGACGGCACCGAAGAGCGCCTGTGCGTGCTGTTGAGAACAGTTTTTTTTTCTGGCAGTCTGGCAACGTCAGTGATTACTTCCGGCAAGATGGAAGTCAAATTCAATTGACGCACAGCTCAGCCTTTCGCTTTATGGGTCCCACACGAGTGCCCGAGTTCCATCAACGCTGCGCTTTAATCGAGTCCTCCAGTCACCGCACGAAACTTCACACCGTCGGCGTAAGGGAGGCGTTTAGGCGAAAGGTTAGTGTACTCACTCTTATGCGACGAGAATTCGAAGCAATGATCGGTTGATAACAGGCGCGAAAGAATGATCTAAAGGCGTTCGATGAACGTGCTTCGTGTGCCTGCAACCTGGCACAATCAGTGCGCGACGACGACGACGACGATGGGAGGGTGTTGATGATGATTGCGATGATGTGGTTTTACGCGGTGCTGCAAAGCACCTAAATTTTAAAAAGAGTTTTGGGGGCGCCTAAGTCTGTCTACATGATGCGCTAGCAAAAGCGTCATGGAAATGGGAATTGGTTACTAACAGCACAGCTGTTTGATTGCTTGGTTGCGCCACAAATGAACCGAAAAAAAGGCCGAGTGTACGTGAGCCTGCGTCTCGTGAGAGCGCCCGGCGGCCCCTGTCCGCGTGGGAGATATGCAAGGAAACAGGCCTAAGGCACCCGCTACAGAAAACAGCAAATTGGAAACTTAAGCATCTGAATGAAAAAAAAAAGCATATAATCACAGCGAATGAGCAAACAGCGCCGCCGACAGAACGACTGTCGTCTGCTCCTGACGTCACTCACCCCGAGTTGCTAGGGGCAACCACTAGGGGATAATTCTGCGGAGATTGCAATCGCCCAGAAGAACAAGAAGACGTAGCGCAGGTCTTCACTTTTCTGCTTCAGGTCCCTTGAATTGTTGAGGGATACGTAATTAGTGGGTAATTCGGGTTTTAATCATTGCGAACTTTCATTTCATGGCGTCTTTCTTTCCGGCACTAAATTAGCATTTTGTAGTCCTCGTGAATTACAATAAGAGATTTAGCCCTGGCCGATCTTCCCTTGTGGGTATGTGCCGAAACATTGCGGGCATCATCATGATCATCATCATCAAAAGTGAGGCAGCGGTGTACGAATAATTTGCGGAAGCGGACGATGAAATAAATGAAAACTGAAGAGGGCACTCTACAAATAAAGCATTTATATACCTTACTGCGCGTTTAATTTGGTATTATGCTGACAAGCACCATATTTATATACACAGAGTAAATGGTTCTTACTTATATGGCGCTCGTCGAGTTTAGCTTAGTGAGAAGAACACAGCTGTGGTTTGACATCAGGCTGTCACCGTTGTGCAAGTTGGCTCTGTTCTTACGACCGTGAAGCTCAAACAGCAGCTGCCATCGTCACTGACCAATCCCCCTGAGTGTGCATGGAGGGATTGCTCGTGCGCAGGATGTCATCGCAGCCAAAAAATAATTGCTGAATTGGAGGAGAGTCCCTGAAGATAGCAGTTTTTGTCATTGGCAAATTCGCTTGAGTGGCTCCGTGGCCATTCGAAAGACCATTAAAAAATATGGGTTGCTTATCAACGAACGTACATTATGGTATCTCCACAGCGCTGCGACATTCTCTTCTCACGTCAGTGCAGGCCGACCACTTCAGGTGCAACGCAGAACGTTAATTAAACGGAGTGATAGACTCCTCTACGCACCTAAACCGGATATAAAAGATACTTAACCACCCTTTTCTAAAAAAACAAAAATCCATTGAACTGATCTGGTGGAGCATTGCTCCAATATCAAATCCCGGAAAGAAAAGAAATGTTCGGAAATTTATTTATTTATTTATTTATTTATTTATTTATTTATTTATTTATTTATTTATTTATTTATTTATTCATTCATTTATTTATTTATTTATTTATTTATTTATTGTTTGTTTGTTTGTTTGTTTGTTTGTTTGTTTGTTTGTTTACTTATTTGAGTACCCTCAGGGCCTTTACGGCATTATAGAGGGGGTGGGTACAGTGCATGAAAAAGGTAATAGTGTAGAAGTGCAGGCAGTAAGTGGACACAAAACAATTTTCAGAAACCAGGCTACTGCAGTGCATAAAGGGAAAATGCATTTTTGAATGATGCAGGATCTTCAATAGACACAATGTGGCGGGGAAGGTTCTTCCATGGGAGAAATGAATCGGAAAATCTGTTTGCGCGGCCAGATGGAACGCCAACATTGAACGGATGGTCGATGCGGGATGAGATGTACGTGGGCCGTGAGAAAAGTTCGCGTCTCATAGATGGGTTATGGAAAAAAATTTGTGAAACAGGGAAAGCCATGAAATTTTTCGGCGATTGTGTAAACCTGGTAGAACGAGGTTATTTTTCATTATTGAAACACTGGAGGTACGGGAGTAGTCGGAAATTATCAATCGAGCTCAGCGATATTGTACAGATTCTAGAAGAGAAATTAGGTTTTGTTGCGCAGGGTCCCAGATTACCGAGTCATGCTCTAGTTTAGGACGAATTAGTGACCGATAAAGTGTTAACCTAAGGGAGGATGGCACATGAGAGAAATTACGGTGAATATACCCTAAGGAATGGTTTGTGCTGCTGCAGTGATAGTTAATGTCTGTGTGCCATGTTAATTCATTGCTGATATGAACACCAAAATACTTGTATGAACACCTAGATAGCGTTAGAAGTTGCGACGTCAACCGCTACGCAACAGAGGCCGAACAGCAAGCTTGTTCTAGCAGTTGAAGAATAATATCGCGGGATTGTAGCGCTCAACGATAACCAGAACACGGTTCTAGGGGTAACAGAAATTTTCCGGCATGCACTCACGTGGAAGCGAAATGCCACCATTACATTAGCGTGACTAACACCGAATCTAACAGCGAAGTACCAGTGGGCGCCATAGTGCTGTAGTACTCAGTAAAAGTTATCGGGTTAGATTTTAGCGCAGACAAATCGGTAATAATGCTTTTCAATGACACTATTACTGACGCAGTGTCAATCCAGCATGGCGAATTACCCGGAGTCAAGAAATATAAATATTTGGAATTGGGGATAAGCGAAGGGGATAACTACTTAGGAACTCACAAGGAGCAACTTAAGGGTAATGGAAAGTGAAACGCAGCTATAAGGAAGCCTAGAGTTCTGTGGGGGTATAACAAATATGAAGTAGTAAGAGGAATGTGGAAAGGAGTAGTAATGGTTCCGGGTCTCACATTTGCAAATGCGGAACTCTGCTTAAAATCAGACGCTCTAGCAGGTCTCGAAGTTAACCAGAGAATGGTATGTCGTTTGGCCTTAGGAGTGCATGGAAAAAAAAACCAACGAAGCAGTGGAGGGAGGTATGGGTTGGGCGTCGTTTGAAGTTCGAGAAGCGCACAGTAAAATATGTTTTGAGAGGAGGTTGAGAGCAATGAATCAACGTAGGTGGACAACTAAAGTTTTTAGGTAACTATACATGAAAAGCGTGGACACGCAGTGGTAGAAGGCTAACGATGAAACACGGAAAGAACAGTGGAGAATCCAAGACAGCCAATGTAACCAAAAAAGAGGCAAGCCAGGTGTAAACGAATAAATGAAGAGAAAAAATGGAAGCTAAAACGTCGTTACATATGTAAAGGGCTGAGAAATTGGACATCAGAAAGGAGAATTTCTACGATGCTTCCGAGGGCAGTGCTTTGCTTTTTGTGTCTAGAGCAGGTTGCTTGCGGGGAAGTACTTTGTGGGGAAGTACTCACAAATTGATGGGTCGTGCGTGGTATGCGAAAAATAGACAGAAACTGTGCGGCACATAGTGTAGAATGCGAGGGTGTCATCTAAATCTACATGAGTGAGATATTCCTCTTCCAGTACCTCTAGCATTTAAGGGTAGCACAGAGGGAGTTAACCTCAAGGCTGTCGAGGCGACGAAAAGAAGATTAGAAGGTTGGTGGATTAAAAACAGAGAGGGGAATATTGCCTAGGACAGCTACCACCTGCAAGAGAGAAAGTAAGTATTACCTGCCTGATATGTTTTTTGTGCCGTCCCTAAGAGCAGCGCTTGTATAAAACGAAGGGTGTGAAAGATAGGTATATTAGTTTTTTTTTTTCGTAAAATGACACTTCATCACCCCGTTACAAAGGGCATACCACTATCAATCATCAATCATCATCATCACTCAAAGCACGTAGGCAGACTGAAGAATACCTCGAAATCCGTGTTCCTCGAGCCACTTGCCCGCCAAATCGCGTCAATGGTTTCGATTTTCGTTTCTACCAGTGGCAGCAGCTGCCATCGTAGTTTGCCAATCCCCTTGCTAGATAGGTGACAAATCCGAAGAGCTATTGGCACCTCGGACTGGACGCCACAATCCTGTTCTATGGTGACTTCATGGAACAAGCATGACACGCGCACGATGCAGCACTGAAGAATCGCTTGGAGAAGCCGTAATGCTCTTGCATTTAAAGCACGTAATCCAACTTAGGTGCGTCGCGAAAACCGTGTTGTCGTTAGAGGTTAATCCCATTAGTATGCACGTTACCAAGAAGCTATGAATCTGTACTTTGGTATATTTATCTAACCAGCGTACACAGTCGTGATGTCGCAGTAAAATTTCACCAGGAAAATCCACAGGGCTTTCACATTCAAGGAACATCAGCTGAATTAGTTGTACCTCGAAAGCAGGTGTTTGGTATGGCGTAAGTATAGAGAAGTGGTTTAATACCCTTGCCTGTCCTGGTGCTTTCTTGAGTTTAATACCAGCTGCTGCTTTGGTCATTTTAAGTGCGAATGCACTTCTTAAGCGAGCCTGAATCGTCCGCCGCCGTAGTCCGCATAGCAACAGCTGCGGGTGCGCGCGCTCCTCGTCTTCCCTAGCAACGGGGGGAGATGGGCGCGCGCTGCCTGGCCGCGTCCCCATGGCTCATTCTTGTTGTTGTTCCTGCTGACATGGCACATACCCACGTGGGGGATTGGCCAGGAATCGGGCGTGAGAAGGGCTAATGCACCCGCTTAAAGGAGTACTGACACGAAATTTCAAAGCTGAGGTCCGCTCTAGCAATCAAGTACAACGACAACACAAATAGGTGTCTGTGAATAAATGCATCTTTCTTTCTTTGTAGTTGTGTGTGTGTGTGTGATCTCTCTTTCGCGAACATTACCCAACCGCGCAAATTCAACTCATGCATTCTCACTTTCACATTCTTCCCCTCGGGGAAATGCGGGGAATTTTTTTAGTTGAATGCATGTAGAATTTGCAGCCATAACCCTGCTCACAACGCCAGGTCTTCTGACTCGTGGGGCACGTAATGCTTTCACATTGGAAGAGATTAACAATGCCGGCGCTCTGTACACAGAGCTCAGGACGCATGAAAGTCGAGTTCATTAAGACCTGATAACGAATTTGTAGTATCACCGTGTCGGCATTTTGAAGAGACAAGACGATCAGAACCGATTTTTCAGCATTCGGCTGAGTGAAAAAGATTCAACCTTGTATTTTCTTACGGCAATTTTTTTATACCTTCGTCGGCAGACAAGTGCCACTCTCTGTGACGAGGCCTAGTGCACCAGCAAGCCATATGCTGTCACCTGGCGTGGCAAAGAGGAAAGCAAAGAAACCACCCACTGTTATCCAAATGTCCCAGCCCCAGTTCTTACCAAACTCTCGTGCCGTATGCGCACCAGAAATCCCTACAACTCACGGCGGGAGGGTAATCCTTCTTCACAGTTCGCGGCGGCACTTTGGCAGCGCCGCAGCGCTGTAGTTCCCCGGAACGGCCTCGTGAATGGTGGTGGTGGTGCCAGAAGATCTAGTGCTGTGTGTGGCGTCGTACTTTCACTTCCACAGCTCGTGCTACGCGGCAGAGCAGCCGATGCTATAGGACGGCACATGGAGAGGGAGTCACTCCACGTTGCCTAGTCCAGGTCGGTCGAAGTACCAGAGCGCTCGACGTCTCAGGATGCCTTGAGCCGCAGTGGGTACTGCCGAAACTTTTCGTCGTTATGAATGCCGCAGCCCTGATCTGACTGGAGCCACGCACTCAAATACGTGTACGACGCTCGAGTGGGGTCCCGGATGGGGACTCGAGTGTCGGCAAATAGTTGTATAGCTTCAAATTACCCTTTACGTGAGAGTTATATATAGAGAGAGTGCGCTTAACGGTAAAAGCAGGATTAGTAGAACCATCGCGCTTAGCTGGCTACGCCATGAGAAAAAAAAAACAGCTATGACAGTCAATGTCATCAAAGTATCGTCATCATCACCATCAGCATACTCATGCCTGCTGCAGGACGAAAGCATCTCCCATTGACCTCTCGACCGCTCCTGTCCACCGCTGCACGAGTCCAGAGTTGATCCCTTAATTTACCTATTTCATACCTAAATCGGGCTAATGGCCCTCTCCTTCTTCTACTCCCATCTCTTGGTATCCACTCTTACCCTAATCGTCCACCGGTTGTCGGATCGTGTAACCACATGACCAGCCCAGGTCTTTAGGGGCGAAGCCGCTAAGCGGCTCTGGCTGTCGGCGTCTAATGTCGTCGTCGCAACCATCGTATTATGTAGACACGGTACTACAACACCGGGAAACTCGTTTGCGGCTCGCGCTCGAACGCTTCTTAACGTGTACTAAAAAAATCCCGGGCCATCTCCACTAAGGTGAAACCTGGGGAGGGGCGAAGCGTGCAGCGTAAAGTTCATTCTTGGCGCCATGGCGTTTATGCCAATTGAGATGAAACCATTGGACGGTAGAGGTATACGGCTTTGCTGTAGTACTCTCTTGTCTCTGAAGCACGAACCTCTCTAGCTCGGGGCGTAAATGAGTGTCCCCGTGTTTTTTTTTAGTACGTGTGACGAAGCGCTCCAGTGCGAGGCGTAAACCAGTGTCCCCCTGTTTTTTTTTTTTTTTTTTTTACTACGAGGTACGTCCTAGTTCGAGGTGTAAACAAGTTTCCCAGAGCTTGAGTACCGTGACTATATGAGACGACAATTATAACGACGACGACGACAGGAGACGCCAACAGCCTCAGTCCCTACGGGGCTTCGCCAATAAAAATCACCGGGACACTCGTTTACGCCTCCCGCTAGAACGCTTCGTGCTTCAAAGACGCGAGACTTTTACAGCAAGGCTGTATAACTCTACCCCCCAACGGTTTCATTTGCGTTGGCAAAAACGCCCAGGCGCCAAGAATACACTTATACACTTCATGCTTCGCCCTTCCCCAGGTTTAACGTTAGTAGAGATAGCCCGGGATTTTTTTCTTATTTCAATTACGGTATCTTCTGCTCTAGTTCCTTCTCTGATCCAGGTAGCTTGTTCCCTGTGCCTGAGTGTTAGTCCTAACGTTATTCGTTTCATGGCCCGTTGAGCCGACCTAAGTGTGCTTTCTAGTTGTTTAGTAAGGCGCCAAGTTTAGGCCCGTATGTCAATACCGGCAGTGTGCACTGGTTGTAGGCCTTTCTTTTGAATGACAGAGGTGGCTTACTTTTGATTATTTGGGAGTGCTTGCTAAATGCTCCCCAACCGATACTTATTATGCTCCGGATTTCTCTCTCGTTGTTGGGGCCAGCACTATCATTCCGAGGTATTTGAATTATTTTACTTCTTCTAGCGTTTCGTTTCCTAAGTTGAAGAGGACGTTTTTGCCGTGTTATTCCTCATTACATTAGATTTATTCATATTTATATTTAGCCCCACGGGCCCCGCTTTCTGATTGTAGTTCCTCAAGCATTGTTTGCATGTGTTCTGCAGTCTCACTCAGCAAGACTATGTCGTTCGCAAACCTCAAATGGCTCGAGTGTAACCCCCTTTATGCTTGATCCTATGTTTTTCCAGTCCAGCTTTCTAAACACCCTCGCCAGACATGCTGTGAATAGTTTAGAAGAGATTGTCTCCCTGTCTTACTCCCTTTCGGACCTGAAATTTATCACTTTGCTTGTGGAGGTTTATCCTGCCAGTGCATCCCTTATATGTGTCTTCTAGAAGTCTGTAGGTTTCCTCTATTCCCTGCCCATTTAATGCTTCTAGCACGGCTGGTGTGAGTACGGAATCAAACGCTTTCTCATAATATATAAAGGCTATGTAAAAGGGTTTAGTGTACTCTGCGGATTTTTCTGTCACTTGATTGAAGACATGGATGTGATCCATGGTTGAGTACCTTTTCCTAAACAAGGCCTGCTGTCTGGGTTGTTGAGAATCTAGGGTGTCATCTGTTGGGCTAACTATAACTTTGGTAAGCGTCTTGTAAACAACTCGGAGTAGGCTGATGGATCTGTAATTCTTGAGGTCCTTGGAATCTTCCTTCTTATGAATCAGAATAATGATGGCGTTTTTCCAAGCTATGGGCACTTTTTGAGTCTTCAAGCATTCTCAAAATAGGGCAGCAAGCTTTTCCAGTACAATATCTCCTCCCTCCTTCAAAAGATCCACAGTTATGCCGTTGTCACCTACAGCTTTTCCTATTTTCATGCCTCTGAGAGCCTTTCCTACTTCCTCTTTTGTGAATCGTGGGACGTCACAAGTTCCGCTCATACTCTCAGTAGTTTCCCCTGGTCTAGCGTGGCTGGCATAGATTCTGGTGTAAATTGTGCTGCTTTCTTTATTATCTCGTCCAAGTTGTGCGTAATATTACGCTTTCGTATCTGAGTGCGTTCATTATATCTTTGCCGATGGCTAGCTTTCTATTAGTTGCTTTTAAGCTTCCCTCTATTCGCACTGTTTCCTTCATCACTGCCTGGTTGTGAGCACAAATGTCGTTTGTTTAACTTCTGCTAATCAGTTTCGGCCGTTCGGCTGATTCGATCCGATTCGTCGTACTTGACACTTTTATGTTCTTACGTTTGGCAATTAGTTCCTTCGTTTTCTTAGTTAGATTTTCCGTTTGTTCCGCACATGTTGCTTCTGCCGCAGCTGCTGCTGGTTCACTGGGTGCCGATGTTAGGTTGTCATTCAGCCTGTCTATACTGAACTCGTTCTGCTCGTTTAGAAGCGAGAATTTGTGACTCCTTTGTTTACATTTGGGCTTCTGGCTGTGACTTTGCGAAAAATGTGCCTTGCGAGCCGATTTATCTTGCCAAACTATGGCAACAGCCCCGCGATAACGCGAGTATGGCCTTTAAGAGGCCGCCTTGTCGCGGAAGTTAGCTCAGTTTGTTTTCCTTTCCTTGACACCAGGTGTGACTCGACGCGGCTACCTCCGCGCAGAAAAAAGAGAAAACGTTTTTATTTGTCACACTATTGGTGCTAATAAGATCAAATTTGGTACAAATGTGCTCTGGAACTTCATGAAAGAATGGTGCGAAGGAATTAGGACTTACATTGCAGATTTCCTGGTGAACATTTGCAAATGCGAAAATTTGAAAGAGTAAACAACGAAAAAAATGTCTCGTGATGAACATCAATTTCAAGCCTCATGCACGAGCCGCGCAATGACGTTTTGTCCCAGCACTTCGTCTAAACCTGCACTGTGCGGAAACACACAAAGAGCTTTTGTAGGCCGTGATTACTGGCATGGGTTCGACCAACGAGACAATACAGCACTCTGTACTAGACCCGCATCATGCGGCATATAAGAAGGTGTAACGAGTGTCTGCTTTGGCACCGGGAATTTTGAGGATACGGAGAAGACCTGCTCTCTGTCTGCCTCTAAATATTGGAATACACACCAGGCAGTCTGACGAAACAAAATGTATTCTATACTTTCCTTTCATCTGTATTTGTAAAGGTTGCGACCCTCGTGCCAAGTAGAAGATAATAATCATCATCATTACGACCAAGGCGGAATCTACCAGGGACCAAAAAACGCAAATAAATGTGCTGTAGTGCTGTGAAGCTCAAACTGTTCGTTTCTATAACGGCGACGCATTTGTCTTTGTGTTCTTTTAATTCGAAGCGTTTTTTGACTGCTCTGCAGACGTTGCGGTATGTGGCTATCTGTCCTCCTAAGCAGAGCAACCAGTCAACGTTATCTCCGTAAAGCGCGCACCACAACACAGCGGGTATTGTGAAGGTGAAGCAATAGCAGTGGTAGGGACACTGAACTGAGTTACAAACTTGTAATTACGTTACCACATGCAACTATAGAATGCGTAGACTATGTTCTCAGTTTTCCGGGCAATTTTCACCAAGTTTCATCTATAGATGTTGAAACTTTATGGATTATCATAATCGCTGACCGATAGATCATCATCAGTGCCCGTATTCGCGCGAGCAGCTCTAGCTCGAGCTGCTTCGTCTTGAACTCATCACCACCTTGCAAATAGAATCACAGCTGTATCAACGGGACGTCGCGGTTTTTGGTGTCACCTCTTATTTTACATTTTGGTGCCGAATTCCGGGATGAAGGCTCTTCTGCAATTCGGAGTCTTCGGAACTTCTGCCTTTTGAAGGAGGACCCCTAGGAAGGTGGTGACGGGCCTTTTTAATGGGCAGATCTATGGTGGTCCTGCCGAAAGCTGCAGCCAACGGGATGCACAAAAGAAAGCTCGACAGCGGCGCCTCACCATCCACAACCATTCTTTGATGGTTGTTTTACAATATATGTCCTGATTTTACAATAGTTGTTCTTTTAAAATGCTATTTTCCTCGCGCCATCCTACCCGTCGATTTGCTGACGTCTCCTGGGGCAATACATTTGCCCCACTGCGGGGCAAAATTTAGCGGAAATATAGCACGCTTAACCTCTGTCGTCTGCGCCAGAACAAACAGAATCTCACCGTAACCATAAAATAGAGAAAACACAAAATTTCGAACGCAGAGATAACACGAAAACACATTGCAAGTCAGTGTAACGTCATTAGGGTATTTAGTGCGTCGGTCGTGAACATTCACGTTGTTTTTGTTTCAGTCACGTCAAGTATGAATTACAGCGGGTAAAGTGCAAATGCAGCCAAAATAACGGTTTCAGTAAATTTGTACCTGCGTCCCTGTAATGAAAAGCATACTACTACTGCTCGCCCTACAACATCCCTTTGTTCAGTAAGGCTTGTTGTTGGGCTAGTTGGTATCGGTAGTTGTACATGGTTGGAAAAGCGCTTTTTTGTAACACAAGAGACAAACGTAGAGCGAAAAAAACCAGACAGAACGAATGAGGCGCCTCATTCGTTCTGTCTGGTTTTTTTTTTTTTTCGCTCTACGTTTGCGCCTCATTCGCTCTGTCTGGTTTTTTTTTTTCGCTCTACGTTTGTCCATTGTGTTACAAAAAAGCGCTTTTCCAACCATTTACACTCCCTTTGTTACAATGATCAAGAAATCCTTACCTGTGGAACCATCTGAGGGTTACAGCGAGTAACTCTCCCAAGACTAAGAATGCTCCGAAGTTGAAGAGTATTATCATAGATCAATTCTACGTGTAATTCTTTTCCTCGCAACAGCACCTGATTTTTTACGCCTTCAAAAAGAAGCTAGCAGCTCTGAGGGGTGTAGCCCGAAAGAACCCATTCCCGTTTGACCCCTTCCCGTTTGAACCCATTCCCGAAACGCCCTTCCCGCTTGACCCGTCCCGTGTGCGCCCGTTCCCGAAACGACCTTCCCGTTTGGGCGCTTCCTGTTTCAGCCCGTTCCCAAAACGCCCTTCCCGTTACAACCCGCTCCCAAAGCACCCTTATGATTTCAACCCGCATCGTTGCAACCCATTTGAATTTCTGAAAATATGCGTTACCGTCTTCGAAACTGTTCCCCAAAATATGCTTACAAGCAACGGGTCATGCACTAAAAACTTGTAAGCACCAAATTTTCCGGAATCGATCGATATTTCCGGCCGATAAAAGTTTCCGAATGCCTTAGGCCGATACTGCCCTCTTGACACAAAATTTGTAACGGCGAAAGTGTACTATAAAGATACCTAATATCTTGAGGAATGCACGCATTGGATTTTTCTGCAGTTGGTGTTCGTACGTGCGGCTGAAATTTATTTATCAGCCGCTCTTATGCTCATTGTTTTTAGCGTAGCTTTGTCTTCGGGTTCGAGAGATCTATAGATCAAAGATGTCCGTAGGAGAGACTTTAAAAAGGAAAAAACATGTGCAGAAATCTGAGAATTGGCTACAAATGCCTTTCCTACGTGAGTAATGGGCAGATATTTTTATTTTTTTACTGATACTTTACGGCCTGGTCGGGCTCATGCAGGAGTGAACATAAAAACACATCAGTATTGGTTGGCGTAGTTTAAAAACGCCCCACACAAATAACTAAAATACATAAATATGTAATAGACGCAAAGGGGTCCGAACAAGGATATGCATTCGTAATGTATTCCAATTTTAAAATACGGCGATTCAACCAGAACACACATTTAGAATTAGTGGCCAAAATTTTTCTAACGATACCGAGTTCACTGTTCGTTCAGTTAACTTATTCCAGTAAGAAACTGCACGAGGAAACAAAAAGAACTTTCAAATAGTAATTCAGCTGATTGGCTGCCTAATAGTCTTACTATGATGTCTTCTCGCTGAACGTCTGAAAGGCCCTTGGAGGTAGTATTCCCGCGACAATTTTAAGTTTCTGTAGTAAAGAAAATTTAGGCTAGAGACGACCCTGCGCTGCTTATGTTTTTGAAGGTTTGCCCTATTATGCAAATTGAGTACGCTAGAGTTACGGGAATAAACAGAATCAATAAAACGCAAAGATAAGTTTATAATTTTCGCCGCTTCTCATGACAGCGATTTTTTATAGCCAGGTGTGGCATATGTATCCAGATACATAGGGCAACTTTACTTTTATACGTATTTTTTTCTTTTATAGTTTTCATCTGTTTCTTTTCTACATTGATGTACACTTGCGCTATTATAACGATTAAATGTGTTAGTCTGCCAAATACGATTTCTTTCAAACTCAGGGTGTTTTTGCGATTTTTTAGTTGTGCTTCCGCGGCGCTTTTCTGGGCTTTCTGATTTTATAATTTTTTGGTTTGCTAATTTAAAAGGCTTGTTTGTTAATTTAAAATATTTGTGCATTAATTTGTTATTGTTAATTTTTTGTTAGGCTTTGTTAATTTAAAAGATTTGTTAATTGGTATGACGAATTGTAACCAAATGTCGTCGTCTCTAGATTCAAAAAGTGAAGCCCAGGTTTGAAAAGCAGTCAAGAACTCTGGATGTACTGAGCATGCTATCGCAGCGGCTGTGAACAAACGGAAATAAATGAAAAACAATATGAAAATGTTTTTATAACGTTTCATAAACTGGGTACGTTATTCTGGGAACATGCTAAATAAGAAAATACGAAACGGGAAGGTTCTTTCGCCCCGGGTTGAAATGGAATGGAACAAACGGGAAGGTTGAAATGGGAACGGGTTCAAACGGGAACGGGCCAAGTGGGAAAGGGCGAAACGGGAAGGTCGTTTTGCGCCGGGTTGAAACGGGACGGAACAAGCGGGAAGGGTGAAATGGGAATGGGTTCAAACGGGAACCTCCCGCTCTGAGAGCTGAGCCATTTCTGGAATAGGTTAAGTAAAATTGTGGAAGGTACGCCACTTGGAAAAATAAAATTTCGTGCGTCTCTGATGGTTCCAAGTTTTTTTTATTACCATTCATCCAGGACATACCCGCCCGAAATCCAAATACAAGGACACTCAACTATGTGCCGTCCAGCATGCCCTGGGTTCACTCAAAAAGCACAAGCCTCACGACCCGCCACAAACTGGCCGAACTAGGGTATTGCAGAGTAGGGCATAACCCCGAGTCGGCGCTTGGCCAACATTGCGAAGCATCAAACCGTCGGTTGCTGGCATTTATTAAAGTTATTCCTATCCTATCCTATCCCATGCAGGACCGATGTGAACCTCGATTATCTGCTTTTCAAGCCTAGGCCAGTCTATAGCCGTGTGCCCACTCCGAGAAGAGAAGGAAGAAGGATCCCCACGTTGATCCTCCGAGCCATTTTTTCCTTTCACGGCCTCCTTTTATCCCGGAAATAAAATAGTACTTTAAAGTTATATTGCAGTACAATTAGTGATTTACCAATGGCCAGTTTCCCCTTGCGGGTACGCGCCACGAACATCAAGGGCATCATCGCCATAATCATCGTCATCACAATCAGTTGAAGCCAAGCTGCTGTCGCGAATTTACAGAGCTTGTTTCACCTATTTGTTTCCCCGCACAAGCCACGCAAAGGTAAGACAACACCGGCATTCCTTGATATGAAAAGCCCCATAGACACGTCATGCTGCATGGTCGGCCATCACATGGCAACAGTGGATACCTGTTCATCCATGAACGCTCGGTTGCAAACATTTCGCATCCCGTTATTGCTCTTGCAGACACTGCCCTCCACCATACACTTGAGGAGAAAGTAGCCGCCCACATCGCTCGCTGCCCAATAGCACAGGTTCACGACGTCAACCCAGGGGCGCGCCACCCCGGCTCATATAGGGCTTGGGACATCTCACTTTTCTCCTCTACCAAAAGAGCCTGCGCCATGGGAAACACTTCTAATAACGGTCAAAGCCATCCCACGTCACATGCACCCCTCCTCAGACTCCGGCAGGTGCCAAAGCAGAGCCCTCCATCTTTCCAGTCCATCACATGCCGCATATTACAGACACCACGTTCACAGACAACATATCCACAACTTTCGCCGTAGGTCCACGCGAAGAAATCATCCGCCAACATGCTAATGTACCTCCTACAGATGCTGAAATACAAGCAATTGCTGATTCTATCCTACTGCGATCCCACTCAACTGACCAAATTACCATCCGCATGGACAGTGAAGGAGCCCTCCGAGAATTTGCAACTAACTACTTACCTGCGCACATTCATCACGAGCTGACATGCTAAATGGGAGCCCACAGTCACCTGTACGTCGTTCTGGATTGGGTCTCCGGACACCACGGAATTGTAAGGAATGAAAGGGCTCATGCCCTCACTCGTGCGAACCTAAACCCGAGTGCTCCTCAACTTTGGCCCCAGGACTACTGCTCCAAAAAGAAAAACGCGACGCTCATCGCAAGGCTTGGAGGCAACAATTGAAGGAACTTCACAGTCCCCGTCGCAACCTCCATCCTCCACTTTTGATCTTACACGCCGCGAAGGTGCTTACATCCGCCAGGCGCAGACTCTCTCCTTCCCTTGTGACCTCATTCTTCACTATATTAGGACTCGGAACTGGCACGCCCCACTGCCAGGTGCGAGGTGCGGCTGGTGCCTATCCTGGCGTCAAACATACTTACTGGACTTGTACCCGCGCCAGGCTATCAACCCCCTTTCTTCGTATACATTTTTTCACTACCCCACATTCCATACTTATGAGAAATCTGGGACGCTCCTACACCTGATCTTCACCCAATCCTCTGGCCTCGCCTCACCTGGCGTCATACCTCGCCAAAACTAGACACCGCTCACTCACACTACCCCACAAAGATATATTTTTACTCACGTCCTCACTCGCACTCACGTTCACCAAACGCCCTCACACCTATCACTCACTCGCCCTCACGCCCACCACTCGCACTCACTCCTCGCACTCATCGCGCCTACCTCTCGCAGTCAGCACTAGCACTCACTCCCGCTCACGCTTACCACTTGCTCTCACACTTGAACGTACTCGCACTCACACTCGCCCCTCGCCGTCACTACTCGCACTAACTCGTGCTCACGCTCACGTCTCGCCGTCCTCCCTCGCACTCACTCCCACTCACACTCACTCCCACACACGCTCACTACTTGCTCTCACCACTTCCACTTACTCGCACTCACGCTCACCCTTCACCATCACTACTCGCGCTCACTCGCGCTCACCTGTCGCCGTCACCACTCGCACTCACTCCAGCTCACGCCCACTACTTGCTGTCACCACTTGTACTTAGTCGCACTCATGCTCACCCCTCACGTCACTACTCGCGCTCACCACTCGTCGTTCCGACTTGCACGTAAGTGTGCGCTGCAGTTCGTCGATGAGTCATGACACGGAAAAATATCGGTCCATTACGGCGTCAGGAGTTCATCCAAATCATATTTCTCAAGCAACACGCCACCAGAGTTCATTCCAGGGTGCCCAATAGCAGGAGTGCAGTGACTACATACTCCAGAGGCTAAAAGCAATCGTAACAACTATCACAGCGAGCGGCTCCGGCGACGAATAGCCAAAAGCGAGTACAAGCGCAGCAGTGGCGCTCACCTCGGTAAGCCCCGCAAATCGCGCGAATAGCGAGAGTAGACTCATGAGTCGTGAGTGGGTCTCAGCCCTCATGAGTGGCTAGTGCTGCTCACCACTCAGGAGTAGTGAGTGCACGCACTCTCTCGAGTGGTGAGTGGGGTTCGCCGTGAGTGGCTCTCGCACTCACTCGTGAGTGGTGAGGAGGGTGATTGCACTCATGAGTGAGCCTTTCGGCCTATCCCTGGCATATTGCCAACGCGCGGTACCTTGACTCCAGTGAATACTCGTCTGAGCGCGTTCCCGGCCCACCAGAACCCCACTTTTGGCAGCCTGGACATGGGCCGATTCAAATAAAGTTCTCTCCATCTCTTTCTCACTACCTCCACAAGTTCGCTATAATTATATTTGTTTACATTACCACTTCCTTCATATTCCCAAAACCTTCAAACACACTCATGAGTTTGTTTCCATTGTATACGTATAGCTTATCTTATTCTTTTTAAAGCGAATGTCATACAATAGTTTTTTTTTGGTCGCAGGAGAACAAAAATTTTCGAGAACTGAGTACGGGTACACCGTTCACACGCGTCTCGGAAAGTTCCCAAGGAAGATTACGTTGTTGAATACGATCGCTGATAATTTTCCGTCACTCTTCTGTAATTGAAAGTCCGCAATATCCGCCGGCGGCTAATATCAACCAACACAAAAAGTTATTCCTCATCGCGGTGAGGCTACTGTATGGTTTTAGAGGGAGATGCTCAACAAATGTAATCCAACATGTGCCTTTTTAGGGGAAGTCCAGAGCCTTAGTTTAGGCGTAACTATAGCAAGGAGAGAAAACACCATGGGCCATTCTCCCACGCCTAATGCCTGAGTGACGCCACATGCGTGCTCATGCTGTCTCACATCTCATGCTTTGAACCTTGACCCATTTCATCATACATTTTTATTGTGACTTTTCGTTTGTTCACTCACTTTTGTACTGGGTACACTCCACAGTTCTACGATAGATTTATCCCAGGGAAACCGTAGCCAAAGTTATCCCAGTGGAGGCCAGGATGGTGCAATGGAACACCACTGTTCAATGCACATTTCTGGTTGAAATGCCAGTAAGTCGGTCAATACAGCTCCCAACATGGACTTTCATTGCATTGTCGATTTGCATTCTCCAAGTGATGCAAATCGACAATTCCTGAAGCTAACTTGACTGTCATTTGCATTCACACCACTGTGTTTAAAGCAAATTATGGCAATGGACCTGGGAATCGTTGATTAATAAAACATTTTCCTTCTGTGTGTTCTATCGAAATGTCCAAATATTACTCTTGCTCGGCTTGGCAAGCACTTGTTTAGGAAAAAATGACCGCATTATACAATGAATCCTGTAGCCCTTCGTAAGGAAGTGTCGAGATAACGGCAATTTAAGTGACCTTGTCAACCTTTGGTATCCGTTAGTTGTGACAACTTGGCTGTTTGAAAAGACGAAACGCATCAAACGGCGCTGGGCTTTCAATATAAAACGTATATCTTATAACGCCTTGGCTACACTGCAACTTCGAATGGACCACTGGACGCTCACTTGAAAGTTCACCCTATGCATTTACAATGAGATAGATAATTGGATCAACGGCCTTCGGAACGCCTTTGAAACGGCCTTGTACACAGGTATTATTTGTTTGTTTGCTGTTGTTCTTAATTTGTTTTCAGGAGTGCTTGAACTGCTCGATCGTCCCAACGCGTCGAGGGGGGAAAATGAAGACATTGGCCACACTACTGTTAGTCATCACCGTTGCCCGCGGAGTCCTGTGCGAACCGAGTGTGGTCGCCGCGTGTCGGAGCCACAGAATCTTGCCCAGGTTAGGTTCTTCCCCTGCGACTTTGTTTATTATCATCGTCATCACCATCAGCAGCCTGGTTATGTGCACTGCAGGAGGAAGGCCTCCCCCAAAGATCTGCAGCCACGTCCATCGACTGCTAGCTGAATCCACCCTTTCCCACCAAATTTTTGCAGCCCATCCCTCGATCGAGTACTTGCCGACCCCCATTGCGTTTACGGTATATTGGCAGCCACTCCGTTAAACGGATGGTCCACCTGTTGTACCCCATGCACATGACGTGACCCGCCCAAGTTCATTTTTGTCGCTTAATTCGAGCTAGAATGACTTCAACCTGAGTCAGTTCCCTAATCCTAACGGCTTGTTTCCGATCCCTCAGCGTGGCCCCTAGCGGGACCTCTAACAAGAAGTGGCTTTGTTAACGTGCGCAATGTTCACGCGAGTAGTTGAAGTATGGAAGAAGCGCTTATTGGCTGTGGATTGGCCAAGCCGGGCGGTGTCGAGTTTCTGTTAATCAGGTTTCGCTTAGAACACAGCAAGATTTTTAACAGCGGACAGACGGAAGTCAGACTGAGTGTCAAAATGTCAGGCCTCAGTCATGTCTGGATGTCATACGTATCTAATAGGCACTTGTGAAGATTTGTACATACAACTTGGAAACAATGTCTATGACATCTGCGTGCATCATAGGGAAGTTGTTCAAAGTAGAGAGCGAGTTGTTGTCATAAAATATATGTTTAAATAGGACCTTTCAGTTACCTGGATATCTTCAACATTACAACGCTAAAGATTTGCTCATTCTACTTGAAACAGGAACCAAGAAATTCAGATGTAATGTTCATATATTCTCAAAAGCTTTTATTTCTTGCCATTATTTATTTTCAACACGGGTATCAACATCTAGGAAATTGTTTGTAAATTGAATTACATGTGTCTTGGGTTAAAATAAACAAACGTTGGCAACCTATGCTTGTAACTATTGCACTTTTTCAGAAGAATACGCAGCAGCCGACTGCGCGTGAAATCGCGTTATACATTTTCACGAAATACTGAAAAATAAAGGATTTTGTTTGTTCTTAAAAGTTAGAGTCGCCTTTTTTGAAAGCAACTTTTCATCAAACTCCAAAAGCATCCGCCATATATTATATCCTTGCATCAACCAAGATGGCAGTCTAGTGTTTTTGTGGGCTTTGAAAATCGTGCTTAAACTACCAATACACTTGAAATGTTGTACAGTTTTGCGATCGCCGTACTAAAGCGTTGAGGCGAGTGTGGTCAAGGGCCCGTCCGCGGAATTGAAGCATCGTCATTATTCTTGTAGTTGCTGCTGTCCGGTTCCAAAATTAGCAGCACGCTGTTATTCCGAGTTAATAAATAACTGACTGCGGCTTATTTCAGATAACCCTAGATATGCAAAGCCAAAGCTAGGCTTAGCCTCTTTAAGTCTTGGTTTCACTTGGTTAACCTTCGATTTAGCTGTAATTATTATACTATTGGTTCAAAGCCTGCCTTTGTCTACGGTTGTGGTCCCGCATCCGGTGTTTTCCGAGCCGAACGTATTGCCGGGCGATTTGCGCGGGGTGATCAGACGCCGCTTGCCGGCACGGCTCAAATCCTCCAGCCCCCGCGCAACGCTCAGAGAAGACGGCCCGACCTCGCTCTCATCCGTGGCCAAGCTCGCGTGCACGCTACGAGTCACGTGGTCATGCGCGAACCAGATTCGAGAGCCCATGCGCCTAGTCAGCCATCGGCGGAGCTCGGCCCGGCGAATCACGTGATGACTAGCCAAGGGTACGGCGCAGCTGCGGTCAAATTAAGGTCAAATTCCCCGTGACAGCGAAGCAGGTCGGCGGGATTATTAATCATGATGACGTTTGGATTTTTATGGCGCAAGGCCGACTGCGGGCGAAGAGAGCCAAAGGATAGTTGTTCATTTAAGTGATATGAAGGACCCTCCTTCCTGTGTGAAGGGTTCACGAGCCTGACCCCGCCCGACGAAGCGACGCCGACACACAAGGTATAGAAATCACCGGTATATTCCGGGCAAGAGAAAGACACGTAGAAAAAACATCCGCATAGAACAGAATGCTCATGGGAGCATCGCGACATAAGAAAGTCAACTGCCTCCACTCTGCAAAAAATAAGACGGTGCTTCCCCAACACTCACAGATGTGTCCGAGTCCATTGTCGAAAGCCACACCATCCCCGTCAACCAGATGCACCGCTTAGTCCCGGATGGCCAAGGGTCGCGGTTGCTGTTCACGGCCTCTTTCCGCTCCCATCCCGGCGATCCGCTGCGGCCAGGCTGTGTCGTCCAACTCCCCCCTCTGCTCTTGTTAGCGCCACTTTTAAGCCACTTGGTTGGTTATGCGCATGTTCCGGGTTTTATGCGCGCTACACGTGTCTGTTGCGGCTCACTGCTAATCGCACACGTGCGCACGGGCACACGACGCACTGACGTCACAATCGGTGTTCGACGCGTGGTCACTGCACTGTAATCACAGCACCCGGACGCACGTAGGGGCTGCGTCCCTACAAAGTAAACGTAAAATCAAACCAAAGTCAATGAAGATGACTGGTGTAAAGGGCCAGGTTGTCATGATACATGATAAGAAATGAGATGTAAAAATTTGACACCAGTAAGAAACTCAAAGACACGTTTGATTGAAAACAAGGGCACGTCTCAAAAAGTATGATGGGTATAACGGGATGTGTTGTCTGTATAGTTGTGGGAAGTGTTTGCGTCGTGTTGTGTCAAGTGCCTTGCATTGGAGGAGTATGGGGATTATGGATAGGCCCTCTCCACACCCGCTGCGCATAGGTCGTGGTGATCCAGTGAACAGGTGGGAGTGTGTTACATGTATGTGGCCTATCCGTAGACTCGCTAAGGTCACTTCAGTGTATCTGTTGTGTGAGTCTGCTGTCGGTCGTCCCAAGTGTGGCTTTATTACATGTAGTTGGTCGTCTGTCTGTTCCCTCCAGGGAACAGAAAGGCTTCGCGATTTAGGCTTCGACTTTAGATTGCAATTTACTTTGTTGGAACTAGAATCGACCCGTGGAAGCTATTCACTGAATTACTTGCACTCGCTTCTACCGCGATTCGAACCATGACTAGCTCGCATACACTTCGTGATCTTATGCCCCTATTGCTGACTCATAATTAATTTGCCCTCAATACCCCCTTAATTGCACTACTTGTCACTTTTTCCCTCTCCTAATACTACCTACCACATGGTTTGGGCCTGTTAAAACACCCAATCACTCACCCCAACCCCACCCTTCCCTCGAAAACTCGGAGGGCCTGTTGACCAGCCCCAATCACGACGGCCAGATCTCTCTGGTCACACGTGTCAAAGGCCCAACGGCGCCTGGACTAAGGCCAACCCACCCCAGCGAGTGTTGGCTCAGCCACCACTGGGCATCCCCGATTTACCAGTCCTGGATGGTCCGCGGGCGGTCCGAGACCTGCGTTCGGACCGAAAGTCCTACTGGAATACAAGTGAAAATCGAGCGCCAGGTCACGTCTCGGGCAGTTCGCAGACGATCCAGGGCTCACAATCGAGGATGCCCACTGTTTGCTCGAATAAATGCCCCCCCCCCCCTCTCTCTCTCTCTCTCTCTCTCTCTCTCTCTCTCTCTCTCTCTCTCTCTCTCTCTCTCTCTCTCTCTCTCTCTCTCTCTCTCTCTCTCTCTCTCTCTCTCTCTCTCTCTCACTCACTCACTCACTCACTCACTCACTCACTCACTCTCTCTCACTCACTCTCTCTCACTCACTCTCTCTCTCTCTCTCTCTCTCCGCAACAGCCGCCTCCTCACGGAGATCTGGAGCTACATGAGCGTCACGAACGACATCATCGACGCCGTCGTGTATGGTTCAGAGCAGAACAAGACTTTCGACGCGCTAGCCGCGTTCGTGGACGCCTATCCCGGGCGACTTGCGGGCAGCGAGATCCTGGAGAGGAGCATCGACTACATGGTGCAGCTGCTGGAAGGCCAGATGTTCGACGCGGTGTACACGGAGCCGGTGCAGGTGCCCAGCTGGGTGCGAGGCAGCGAAGAGGCCTGGATGACGAAGCCACAATCGAAGAGGCTCGCCATCCTGGGTCTCGGAGGAAGCATAGGGACGCCACCAGGGGGCCTCACCGCTCCCGTCTTCGTCGTCAGTTCCTTTGAAGAACTGGAGAGGAACAGCTCCCAGGTACGCGTGTAATACATCCATCAACCCGGCGTCGAAGCATGTGGTATAGCTTAGCAGCTTTACGCCGTCCGCCTTGGTGCATTGCACTGCTCTTATGAGAAAGCAGCTCATCGCCGGGCTCGAGTACTGACCGCTGAGGGGCCAGTACGGGCGTGAAACTTGATTTTCACTGCTGGCCGGCAGAGCTTCATAGTCACTGTATTCACCACACAGTCACTGTAAGCGGGGCGGTGGCAGGAGGAATATTTTTTTTCTGGGAAAGCGTTCCCGAAGATGGCTTACCTGCTGGGTCTTTATTATAAAAATGATGATGATGACGAAGCACATTCTGTGACGTGTGTATGAACGTACGTACGAAAGTACTGTTCGTGTGAAATATGACATCTCTTCGCCTTGCCCCAGGCCAGGCGAATAGAGCTTTCCCCTGGCCTTATCAACTAATCTTGGGAGAAGGTAACGGTGCAAGCACACCTGAAACTAACCACAATTTATCCCATTCTCAAGCCTGACAAAGACCCACGTCAGCCTGACAGTCTTATACCAACCGCCCTGACACCGATTATTTGCAAGCTCACCGATGGACTCAATCCCAGCTGCAATGCCATCTCTGGTAGACGGCCCGGTTCTACCGATCGAAACCGGCTTCCACGCCAACCTAGGTACCCGCGACTACACCTGGCTAATCGTACGAGTGATTAACGGAGGACGCCGGTTCGACTGCCGGCCGCGGCGGCCGCTTTTGTGATGGAGGCGAAAAGCAAAAACTCCCGTGGGTACGAGATTTCGGCGCGCGTTAAAGATCCCCGGGGGGATCAAAATTAATCCGGAGCCCTCCACTACGGCGCCCCTCATCGCCTGCGTTGCATCGGCGCGTTAAACCCTATATTCAATCAATCAATCAATCAGTTATTGACAGAAAATCTGGAGAACATTCACCTGACAACCCTCTTTTGACGTCAGAGCATTTGACGTCAGAGTAGCGCACCTTATTCGTATGCCTGTGCCAGTACGCCCTTCAGACTTGTCTCTATAAATTGGAATAGCAATAGCGAGCCTAAACATGTCTTTCAGGCGGCACATCAAGATGAAGACACCCATAAAATGCCTACGATACCACAATGAACTTCATGGTGTCCCGACGATGATGATTTCTCTTGGTTTCCCTTTGTAGCGGGGTGCTGACGTGTCATCTCACCAACAAGGACTGATATACCTATGCTTTATACTCTTGGTTTAATACTAGCACTGTTTAGGGCAGGCACTAAAGCTTATTAGGCCCGAAATACTTTCTTTTCCCTGTTACAGGTGGTAACTGTCCTAGGCAATATTCCCCTCACTGCTTTTCGTCCACCAGCATTCTAATCTTATTTTCGTTCCCCCGACAGCCTTGAAGTTAACTTCCTCTCTGATACCCTTAAATCCTAGGGCTCCTGGAAGCCGAATATATCTCTCATGTAGATTTGGATGGATACCTTCGCATTCTAACACAATGTGCCGCATAGTTTCTGTTTCTTTTTTCCTCCGCAGACCACGCATACCCCATCATGTTGTGAATACTTCACCGCAAAGCTCTTAGTTCGCAGGCAACCTGCTCTAGCCTCAAAAGGCAAAGTACTGCCCTGGGAATTATCGTAGAAATTTTCCTTTCTGATGCCCAATTTCTCAGTCCTGTACATCTCTAACGACGTTTTAGCTTCAATTTTTTCCCTCCATTTATTCGTTTCAATCTGCCTTGCCTCTTTTTTGGTTACCTTGGCTGTTTTGCATTCCCCACTGTTCTTTCCGTATTTCATCGTTAGCCTTCTAGTCTTTCTTAACCACTGCGCGTCCACGCTTTTCAAGTATAGGTACCTAAAAACCTTAGCTGCCCACCTTCGTTGATCCATTGCCCTCAACCTCATCTCAAAGCATATTTTACTCTGAGCTTCTCTAACTTCAAACGACGCCCAGCCCATATCTCCCTGAACTGCTTCGTTAGTTGTTTTTCCATGCGCGCCTAAGGCCAAACGTCCTACCGTTCTCTGGTTTACTTCAAGGCCTGATAGAACGTCTGATTTTAAGCAGAGTACAGCATTCGCAAACGTGAGACCCGGAACCATTACTCCTTTCCACATTCCTCTTACTACTTCATATTTGTTATACCCCCGCAGAGCTCTATGCTTCATTATAGCTGCGTTTCGCTTTCCCTTAACCTTAAGTTGCTCCTTGTGAGTACTTTAGTAGTTATCCCCTTCGTTTATCCACACTCCCAAATATTTATATCCCTTCACTCTGGGTAATCGCCTAAAGACCATTTCTGCCCATCCTAGCAACCTCCTCCTCGCAGGGTTTCTTGCCTCCCTGCTAATAAAACATATGTATTCATAATCCCCCCTCCCATACCAGACCCATATTACACTTAGTTTTGAAGTGCCGAAACAATGGTGGGGAGGAGGGTGAGCAGGGATTGATTGGTTGCTTAAAGGGTTTAACGCAGCAACGCTACGCAGGCGATGAGGCGCGCCGTGGAGGGCTCCGGATTAATTTCGACCACCTGGGGATCTGTAACGTGCGCCGAAATCTCGTACACATGGGCGTGTTTGGTTTTCGCCTCCATCAGAAAAGCGGCCGCTGCGGCCGGGACTCGAACCCGCGTCCTTGGGCTCAGCAGCACAACGCCCAGGCCCCTGAGCCATCGCGGCCGGTGGCGAAGTCCAAACCCTGCCGCCAGTGACTGAGCAGGATTCGGACGTCTAATCAGTGCGATACGATAGAACCAATACAGTCAGTAAAATAGGAGGGGAGGAGGGCTAGATAGGCATACCTGCTTATAAGTGCGCGAGGCCATTTTAAGTGTGTGTAGTGTGTTTTCGTGCTTCCGTGTGTGCGCGCGTGCGTGCGACGAGCGTCCTAATAGCTTTCGTAACAGCGTGCTTATGGCCAATTTAAGAAGTGATCTTGGAAATCCCTTCGTCTGACGAGGCCGGAAGGAGTGGAGGGGCAGGGTAGCGAAAGAGTGTGCGAAGCGGCGCCAGCTAGTCAACACCAATGTGTAACACAGTAACAGAGATCGGTTTGGATGACCAGCCAATTTGTGGTGAGTGCGCAAGCGGAATAACTCATTTTGTCGCTGTTGTTCGCTACCTCATACTCGACCAGAAACCGTCACACGAAACTATGTCTTAGTTCAACGTTTTCACGATCAATTTCGTGCAGCAGACATATTGTAAGATTTTAATCAACCATCGCACTGTATCTGAATACGGGTGCTTGGAACAAGATGGCATCCGCTGTTGTGAACTGTGTCATGAATAATATTAGGTGCGGAGTACCTTAGCACCGCACAATGTCCTTCCGCGTCGGTGAATATAGCAATCGAAAAAAATCACACGTTACCGGCAGGTTTCGAGCCTGTGTCTGGTAGACCAGACAGAGTTAATGGCAGTTGTGCTACCCATTGGGCTACGACTGTGACTTAGTACCCGAGAGTCAAACGGCTTACTCCCTCGCCTGTAACGGTGCGGAGTACCTTCGGACCTTCCAATGTCCGTCCGCGTCCATCCGTGCGCACAGCACCATCAAGCGGAAATCAAGCGAAATTCGATGTGAGCCGTGAGTTGCAGTTTCATTTAGGGAATAATCGAGGTGCAACTCACGGCTCAAATCGAATGACGGTCGGGGCGCAAATCGGATGTCACGCCGGGCGCAACTTGGATGTCATTCCGAGTCCCCGTACTCCGCACCCTCGCCATCATCCACGGAGTGGAGATGCTGCCATTTTTATGCAATGCACGTAAACCGTTGGCGGGTTGCATTTGGGAGGACATACCTTCGTAGCCGAGTCCAGGACATACCTTCGTAGCCGACCGTACTCCGCACCCTCGCCATCATCCACGGAGGGGAGATGCTGCCATTTTTAGGCAATGCACGTAAACCGTTGGCGGTTTGCATTTGGGAGCAAATACCTTCGTAGCCGACCCCATCCATCCGTATGTCTGTTTAGTTAGTTATGGCTGTCTTCCCGTGACCACTGGCACCTGGTATATCAGTTACGGTAAGAGCGAGCGCGAAATGCCCGTTCGCGGTCGTATTTTCGCTCTGCACGCCTGAAGCAATCTATGCATTCGAGAGGATGCTTCAATGCAAGCATGTTGATCGCGCAGAAAAGCCAACTTTAAGATGAATCTTGATGCAGGTGGATCGCGGTATCTGATGCAACGCTACAACACAAAAGCACGTGTCAGCGTTGTCAAGGTATTGGCACTAAGACATGACGGTCCGTGGCTGTGTGCGTGGGGATGTTTCTGTAGCATTCTCCCGCTCACTTGCTTAGATGGTTATATTTAGTTTTCGCTTCGGCCTTCGAAGCATCCTTCCTGCATGCGACGTATGTGAGCGTAAGAATATGGCTCCATCAAATGCACATGATTTTAGCTTACAAAACTGCAGCCTTCTTTGTACGTTTTAGAAAATAACGCAAAATGTTTGTCCACTCCGAGTGAACCAACATTTTACGAGAGTATGAAACTTGGCCCTTTTACGCATTATTAGCTTACAACGCATTGAGGGCAGTTTACAGCTCGGCATGCACTTAATTCCTTTCAGCCGCTAAATTCGGTTTACAGCCTTCTGACGCACAATCTTTGACGCTTCGTTTTACAATTTCATGGTGTCGGAGGGAAGTTACCGGGTGCTAGGTATAAATTATTGTCGGTGGTAATAAAATATAGCCCTTTAAGTCTGTTGTGTAGTTTGGGCGAGTAATCACTTAAATGCGCTTCGTGAATTGTCGCGGTAACTGTTGTGCTTACGTAGACCTTGCTCTGATTGTCCGCCAGGAAGTCTACCACACACGCAACAGATGCTTGTTTCCAAGGCACAAATTTTATGACCACGCTACAGAATGATTTTGCATGTCCTATTCTTACGAGCTTCTTAAACATCAATTTTCGCCATTTCTTACAATTTATAGCCATGTTGGAGGCTAAAACTTTCCTTGAGATTTTATCACGAGAGTGTTTTATTCCCGGATACACGAAGATTTCCCATACGTCATATCCGACACGGAAGTGACGCCAGTACAACGAAGCACGCGGCCTGTAAAGGGTACCCCTGTACACAAGGTCTTCTTGCGGGGAAGCAACCTTTATTACTGAAGAGTACGATATACTTGGGGTTCTTCGTCTGCGGGTTTCATATTTTAACACGAAAGTGTTTTATGCCGGGATACACAAAGATTTTACTGACGTCATATCCGTCACGGAAATGATGCCAGTACGCCTTTGCCGAAGCGACCTGCAAGCAGGACGCCACTCACCAAGCACTCCCACAAGGCAGCCGCCGTCCCCCAAATCATGCACAGCGGCAGATTTCGCTGCACATTTCACTTTCGTGTTTCACCGATTCCTATGACAGAAGAATCAACCGCAGTTTCTTTTTACAATAATAAATTTACTATTACCCGTCAAATAGCCGTGTTCAAAAAAAGGGACTGTTCTAAAAGCCACCTATTTTAACTTCACTCGCGCAGGCAAAGGGCAAGATCGTCGTCTTCAACCAGAAGTACCGCGGCTATGCAAAAAGCGTCGCGTACCGGTTCGGTGGCGCCTCCGCGGCCGCCAGGGCGGGTGCCATTGCTGCTCTTGTGCGATCCGTAACTCCCCTATCGATCAACAGCCCGCACACGGGGATGATGCAGTACGACGACAACGTCACCAAGATTCCGGCCGCCTCGATCACTGTTGAAGACGCCGAGCTCTTGGCTAGACTACAGGGCAGAGGTGGGTATTTCAGTGTCACAACAGCTGCGTTCCCTAACACTTTTTCGCGTACTGGGAGGTGAACCAATTTTCTCAAAGCGAGCTTCATAGAGAGATGCATGTGGGGCAAGACACTGGTTAATAGACTGCCACAGACAACGCGGATAGTGTAGCCCACGCTATTGCATCCTCAGCACGCCGAGAGGTAGGCGGTAAGCTTCCGACAAGCCAATCACTCGTTTTATGGCGCGTAATTATCGATTGATTGGTCTAGTTCAGTTATTTACAAAAATCTCATTAAAAGTTGAACCAAAAGAGGTAGTACGACAAATACAAGGACCTACAGCTTCCGCTGACGATACCAATTGTTACAGAAAAGCGTTAAAGGGGCACGCATCACCACTTGAGGTTCTGGTTCAAATTCGTCCACGATAGCACAAAAAAACCGCCCGAATCCCCTGCTTTGCGGCCGAGGATCGGAGCTTTCACGTTGCGCTTACAGCCTTAAACAAAACATGACACGTTTTCTAAGTGCAAGAAAGATCCCACCAAATGACGGCAAAGTAGACCAGCGATGATCACCACGCGTTAGTACCCGTGCAGGTAGAGACCTAAAGGCTCTTGGCTTTTCTCCTTAAGGGCACTTTCATTCCAGATTTCACGACGATTTGTGCTGATACATATCTCCATCCTTGCAAGCGCTGATCCATTTGAATGCCTTCCATCTCGTCGAGGTTTCCATCTCACACTCATAATTCGCACAAACACAGGGATGATTATATGTCATCAGTTTGCCGATTTACATATAGCTTTGCGTATGTGGTTACAGATGGCGCACGTTTCTCAAAACGCCGTGCTCAGCAAAAGTTATCCCAGTATCTGCTTGCTTCGCTTCAATTGATTTCTCGAGTTGATAGCGTTCCTGTCGCCCCCGCGATGTAACGCTCTCTCACAACCCTTCTTCGCCCACCTCTCATGATGTACTCAGCTTTCCCCTTAAACATTTTCCTCCACTTCTTCCTCCCCGTCATGTCCTTCCACATTTCCTTCCTTATTTCATCTCGAACCAGCGCTTTTTATGCTTTAATTATCCGCCCCTCCACTCTCCCTCCTCCCATCCGTCAAACCCTGTTCAAACCCCGTTGCACCCTTCCCCATTTCGCCATAGTTCTCTCTCCCTCCTTATCCGTCGCGGTGGCTCAGTGGCTGAGGCGTTGTGCTGCTGAGCACAAGGACGCGGGTTCGATTCCCGGCCATGGCAGCTGCTTTCCCGATGGAGACGAAAAGCAGAAAATTAAAGCCTTTCCACTCAATGTGAAAGCTGTCTGAGGTGCGGAGCAATGACTCACCATAATGGGCTGCAGCGCCGTTATCCGCTCACTGCTGCCACCCAATGCATTCCAAATTTCCCGCCTTCGCAGTGCTCGCAAGCCCCCTGCCTGAAACTGCGCCAGCGGGAGTTATGTTCTTTTTGTGTTTGCTTTAATTTCGTATGCTGGAGCTGTTTTGTGTCATTTCAAACTAGTAATTTTTTCTTGCGCGGCTGGAGCCTTTCTTCGGAATTTCGAACGCGCCATTTTTTTTGCCTGCGTGGCTGGAGCCTTTCTGCAGCATTTCGAACGCCCCCTTATTTTTTCTTTCGCTGCCGCTTTTTTCGCTTACCATCGTAAAAACCGACCCAACGAGCGTTCCTATAACTAAATGAACGAGGGGGCTGCCGATTATATACACAGATTTTGCCTGAAATGTACCTGCAGTTTTCCATGCGCTAAACAACGGGGAGATGTATGACAAGCGCCAGCGGTTCACGAGGTTCGAACGGTTATGTCTATATAAACCGCGTGGTTTTCCGGCAACACCTGAGCAGTCAGGACATCCTCGTCCAGTTGAACGAACTGGTAGTCAAGCGAGCCACGAAGAACGCACCGCGAGGGATACTGGCATTGGACCTCAAGGGAGCCTTTGACCACGTGTCTCACGCGAGCGTCCTGGAGAACCTAAGGAAGACGGGATGCGGCTGCGAGACCTTCGGCTACATCAAGGACTTTCTCATCAAGAGGACGGCAACGATAAGGATAGGCGAGGAACGGTCGGGTCCCGTGGAGCTGGGAGACAGGGGCACCCCTCAGGGGTCGGTACTGTCGCCTCTGCTGTTCAACCGGGCCCTCCTCTCTCTACCCAAACTACTCAAGCAGATCGAAGGTGTGGACCACGCGTTCTACGCCGACGTCATCATGTCGTGGACGAGTCGCGCGGGTTCAGACGCCTGGGGAAAAGGTGCTGTAGAGAGCGGCAACGACCGCCCACGAGTACGCCAAGACTTGCCGCCTGAGCTGCGCTCAACAGGAATCACAGCTGCTCATGGTGCAACTGGGCAGACCGAAGAAGGAGGCGCTGCCGAACGTGACCATCTCCATCGATGGTACGCAGATCAAGCCGACCGAGCATATCTGCATTGTGGGCCTGTTGCTGCGAAGTGACGGCACGGTGACGGAAGCTGTGACAAAAATGAAGAACACATCGAAACATATTACGAACATGATCAGAAGAGTTGCCAACCGCAACAGAGGACTCAAGGAAGAAGACGCCTTGTGCCTGGTTCAGGCTTTCGTCGTGTCGCGCGTCACCTACTCCGCACCGTACCTACGGCTGACGAAGGCGAACAGGGAAGCGCTCAACGCCACCATAAGAAAGAAAAGCAACAAAGACCGCCATGGGCATGCCGACGTACTGGTTGACGCAACGTCTGATGGACACGGGCACGCTCCACACCGCGGAAGAGCTGATCCAGGCTCACCTGTCGAACTAACGAATACGGCTGAGCAAGACCGAGCGCGGCCGAGCACGGCACGGCCGGGCCACAGCCAGAGACGGCGGCGCTCTCCAAGGAGTGGCAAGAAGCAATCGAGACTTAACGCCTCCCCCGTAACGTGCAAGCGGGAAGGCACGGCGAGAGGTGATCGGCGCGGGTGAGAGGTCTGGCCCGGCAACTGGAAAAGAACCCTCGGGTACTCTGCGTCGACGCTTCGCTCCCGAAACACGGCACCAGGGCAACGGCGGTCGTCACCACCACCGACAAGCTGGTCACCAGCGCGTCGGTGCGCACGACGGACCCGGCCGAAGCAGAAGAGGTGGCCGTGGCCCTCGCCCTGACTACGCCGGATGTGAAGACCGTGGTAACTGACTCCAAGACGACATTGGCCACGAGTCGCTCCCGCGGCACTAGCCATTCTAAACAACGAAGACCACCGGGACGGGCGATCAAGCTCGTGTGAGTCCCGACTCACTCGCAGGTAGAAGGCAACCTCCTGGGCGACCACCACGCCCGATAAGTGTCAATCCGGCCCGAGGACGACCTACAAGACATAGTCCAAATGTACCGAAACGAGCGATGTAGGCTTTTCGGTCCGCATCCGCAGCTGGACAGACGACAGACGACAGAAGACGATCGGTCGTCGCATGCAAGCGGGGTCGCTGGCGCATCCCGTGCTCCTGAACAAGATGTACCCGGCCGAGCACGACAGCTCGTGCCCGTTCTGCAAGGAGAAGAGAGGCACTCGCGCACATCATTGGGGTGTGCAAGAAACTCAAGACCCCCACCCCTATCCCCAATCCCCTCGAGCGATGGAAGACCTTGCTGTCCAGCTCCGACCTCACCACTCAGTACAGATAGGTGGCAAGGGGCCAGGAGCTGCTGGACACATATGGGTCCCGTAACTGGGGAACCACCGCATCTGGTGCCTGTGCGCACGCACCTCCTTTTAAGGGCTCCGTAAAAGTTGACTCTCTCTCTCTCTCTCTCTCTCTCTCTCTCTCTCTCTCTCTCTCTCTCTCTCTCTCTCTCTCTCTCTCTCCCTCGTAGCCTCAGAGTGACTCCCTTACGACGGTACAGAATACTTGGGTCCGTTATCTCGCTGCGCCGCCTGATTCCGGCAGTCGCATCAACCGTTAGGGAACTACGACGACATGGCGAGCCCGTAAGGTGCTCTGCACTTAAAACGCTGGCGTATTCGAGATTTCGACGGACGTTAAAAATCCCCAGATGGCCAAAATTGATCCGGAGCCTGTCACTACGGCGCGCCTCATAACCTGTGTAGTTTCGGCGCGTTAAACCCAATCATCAATCAATCAATCAATCAATCAATCAATCAATCAATCAATCAATCAATCAATCAATCAATCAATCAATCAATCAATCAATCAATCAATCGATCGATCGAGCGAGTGAGCGAGCGATCAATCAACCAATATCTCCCTCCCTTCCCCTTTCTACCTTACGCGTCCTCTCTACCGTACACCCTGCTTCAATTTCCAAATCTATCTGCTCCTCTCCACCTCCTCCTTTTCCTCGCTATTCCTCCCCTTTGACCTCACTCTCCGTCCCTCATCTGGTATATTGTGGCCGTTCACTAACCATGGTTTGGCGCCCTTCTGGTGTGAGCGCGCAGCGGTTTTGGACACCTCCATTCCGGCCTAGCATTTTAATTTCCAGAGTGGAAAGCCAGGCACATCGTTGAGCTCACACGTTCGTGTATCGCTGAAGCCCGTGACGATGCGAAGTGCTAACCTGCTAGATGTCTGAAACTGTTTGTGAGACATTACAGAGTTTTAGCAGTCCGTCCGTTCCGTCGTGTACGTAGCTAGCCTGTTGACCGGGACCCGTCCGGGCACTTGGGCATTCGTCGCGGTAGGGAGATCAGTTCCGCGGGCCTGCCTTCACCATGTCCGCGCCTCCTCGCCCTTCCGCGCGCGCAGGCGGAGGCGGGTCCCGGCAACCCGGTAACAACGTACACGACGGAACGGACGGACTGCTAAAACTCTCCACTGTAATAGGCTCCGTACGCTGGTGTTTCGAGCGCGACCGCAGCGCCGCCGAGCAGCGGCGCCGTCAGAAATCGGATGTTGGTCAGCCCGAAGGAGCGGCTGTACCGGGCGGAGATTTCGCAGTCGTTGTGAAAAAGTCGAGCTAGTAGTGTGTATTTCTGTATGTATTGCTGGGTCTACAGCTCCCGCAACATTTTAAAAAGGTTGCGAGGAGGCTGACGAAAAAATAGTTTATCTCGGTTCCCTTGAAATGAAGCGGAAAGGCGACAGCGATGAACCAGCGCAGTGCGACGAGCAATGTAAACAACGCTGATCGACTTCTGGCCATAAGCGTTCGTTTTGCTGTTTTGTGTGAATGTGGTTTATACTCTGGGATCTTGTTTCTGTACACACCTGTATCAACGGGGGGGGACCTGCGACAGCCGGTGCCCGGCGAAACTTGCAAGGCAACGCGAACTTCATAGGGAACAATTCAGCGCGCCAGCGTACACCCCAGCAATCTTACCTGAGTGCTACGGAATATCACGCAGCGTAACGGTTGACACGAAACTGCAGTGATCCTACAGGCAACCACTGCAGCTAAAAGAATGGGCCATTAATATGCGCGTCAATCATCTTGAAGCAGTGACAGTGTCGGTCGTTTTCTTTTTTTTTTTTTTTTTGTCGCTGAGCTTATGCGTCCCCGGCATTTTAGCATTACGTGTTGCTTATGCTTTAGCAATCTGTATCGTTTATTCCTCTTCCGTATTATGGTGCTCATCGCTGCTTACCCTTTCCTAGGTGTACGCGCGGAGCTTCTGCCCGTGCGGCCTCGGCCACTGCTTTGACGCAGATATCGCGGCCAACTCCATACGACTAACATTTCACTGATTCGGACAGAGCTGGAACACCGCGACGTTGATACCGGCACTAAAATTTGGCAATAGCTGCCCGGTGCTCACTGTTATGAGTTGACGAACATAGCAACTGCATCAGCATGCTTACGCGAGCCGTGGCACCCGGCCTTGCGCGTGCAGCTTCCCCCACCTACCTCACTTAGACTCACTGAACTCATAATAAAATGCAGAGATGCGTGAGCCGCGTGTTTACAACAGAACTCATAACCATTCACTGTACCCGCCTTTAAGTAAAAGTCGCAGCCCAGGGTCACGCCTGTTATGTGTCCAACGCCATTGCTGGAAACATCGGACGGGTCCGTTGCGTTCGCTAGCTCCTCCCGGACGCAGTAAACATCGTTTTCTGCGTGTAGCTGGCGACCGCGTTTTGAGGCTTTCTTAGACAAAAAATAAAACTAGCCACTATCTCCCACCTCTCTAAAACCGTTAAAACGAGCGCGCTGGTTTGAGCAATCAGTCATCGGAGCGTAGCACGGGCGTACGGGGAAGGCCGCAAGCGACGACTACAACATCCGATAAATGCCTCCAGTGGCCGTAGATGGCGCTAGTTGTTCAGGCGCTTGTGTCGCCACCATACCAGCGCACGGAGCCTATAGCAAAGGGTTCCGTACGGGGCCTTTGTAACCAGAAGGGCTTGCACTAGTCGGCTGGTGATGTTCTCAGTAGCCCCACCGAAAGTATTGAAAAGAAAATCATTAACTTAGCTGCTAACCCCATTGCTGCTTTAGCTGTCGAACTCACTGATAAGGTCCTCTGGACTCGTGGACCGGAATGCGCTGCTCAACAATTCCAGAGCCCGTAGAAGGAGTACACCCGTCATGGTTAGAGGGGCTGGGGCCTGTTCCTGGGGCTACTCCTGGTAGTGGTCTACTTAGTCTTGGTCAGCGAAATCCTCGTGCGGTAGTGGTAAGGAGGCTGGTTTCGATGCTAAGGAATTGAACAGCAACTCCCGTCGTGAAGTGATCCGTGGCATCGGCGGAGATTCCTATGTCGTCAGCAGAGTTTGATGATGGACTGACTGGCCATGAAACTCCGGGAGGCATTGCTCAATGCATTTAACGGGTAATCCTCCGTCAGCGCCCCAAGCACAGCCTCGTATGTAATGCTGTCGGGAGATCCACTGGGGAGATCCACTGCGACAACGATGTGCGGTCACTTTTGATTTGTTTACCGCTGGAGCTGCCATATATGAAAATCATCGCGTGCCCTTTCTGCGCGGGTTGAAATCTATAGTGCTCTTTTCTCGAGGTGCTAATTCAGTCGTGCCGCGCCAACCTCTCTGTCAGTATAGAGAGGGTGGAAGTAAAATGTTGGCCTTTTTTTGGAGGGGGGGAGGAGGGAGGGGGGTGAAGGGAGGGTATTTGCCTGGTTCAGGAATTCTTGTGACCCCAACCTGCTTTTAGGGCCACTGAGACTTGACCGTGTTTCCATGTTTCGTTTACGATCTTTAGAGGTCCTCGCGCAGGGGCGCTGAGTTTCAGTTACGGGGTGTCAGTTTCAGAGTTACGGCGGTTCAGTTAACATCGAAACTTTCGCCACATTGGTTATTAGTACAGAGGGACCAAGATTTTCGCGTCTACCTAGGCCTAGCCCAAGAAAGACTATCGTGTTTTAAAATGAAAGTTCTTCCACGGACATCTAGCGTGTTTATACCATCTCAATTGTGCTTCAATGAAACTTGTGCTTGAAATTGAATCCTTGTCTGGGGGTCGCCTCTTTCCAGGAGTGAATCCTGTCGTGAAATTAGTGATGAACGCCAAGACACTGCCCCCAGACATGTCCAGGAACATCATTGCGGAGATTCGTGGCCGAGAAAAGCCAGACGAGGTATTCTGTGCTTTCGCAACCCTGCGCAACTATTATATCACTAGGCACGAGAATGTTGTTAGGGTTTTAATAAACCCTAATACACCCTAATAAACCCTAATGCACCTGGAACTGCCACCGGAAAAGTTATGGCAACCCCATGGCCTTAATTAATCATTGAGCATGAAAAGAACGAATCGGGAGGGTTAAATCGTACCTACGTGTTCATGCATTTCAACGAGTTCCTCTCCATACGATCTCTGATCACTAAACCGAATTTGAACTTCCGACAGCCATTCTATATAAATTTCTACAGATGGGTCATATGGCCAGGCGAACATTACAAGCAGGAAAGTGCGGGGTTGGGTCATAATCAACGAAAAGTTACTAACTGAGATCCACTGTGCTTTGGCGTCTGTGTTTAGATGAGTAAATACGACGTCTAAGTAATTACGAATACTGCTTGTGGTCAGAATGCGCGTCCCAAAAAAGGTGATTTTGAATACACATCTCTTCTATCGCGCATAGAGGGAGCCAGATTTGGCTGAGACGTTGACTTTGTAGAGCACTCATCACGACGTAGATGAAAAATTGCCTATATTTTCGGCGTCGGAAACCGTGCAGTTTACTGCTAACTTTATTTTGGTACACGTTAGCATGTGGTGCGAACAAGAGTACGATATGAGTTTCCTTTAAAGGGCTCGAACTTCAAACTCCCACTTTCAAACACACTTTCACAGCTTGCCTAAGTGCGTCATTGCTGGTGAGAAAGGAGAGAAAGGTGAGTTAAGTTTGCAGAAGGAGACCGAAGACTGCAGTGTCATTTACTTTTACACGTTTTTTTTTTTTTTGTGTGTGTGTGTGGGTGTAATAGCGTGTGTGCTCGTAGACCGGTGAGGGCCAGGTCAGAAACAGGAGGTCTCGACGCAGATCGTGCTGGTGAGCGGCCATTTAGACTCCTGGGACGTCGGTCAAGGAGCCATGGACGACGCCAGCGGCGCCTTCGTGTCGTGGCGGGCTCTGGCCGTTCTCCGGCAGCTGGGCCTCAGGCCGCGCCGCACCCTGCGCTGCGTCCTCTGGACGGACGAGGAGCAGGCGACCTCGGGAGCCAAGGAGCACTTCCGGCGACACTTCGAGAGCGAGAGGCGGCTGGTGAACCTCGTCATGGAGTCCGACTCGGGAACGTTCCGCCCCCTGGGGCTCGGCTTCTCGGCCACGAACAAGTGGGCGCTCTGCATGGCCGCCGAGGTGGTCACCCTGTTCGCGCCCATCAACGCCAGCCAGCTCACGCTGGGTGCCAAGGTGTCCGACCTCACGCCGTGGGTCAAACGAGGGATTCCGGCAGCTTCGTTGACGACGGCGAACGAGAAGTACTTCTACTTCCATCACTCCGAAGGCGACACCATGAGCGTGTTGGACCGCCACGAACTGGATCTTTGCACGGCCCTCTGGGCAGCCGCCGCCTACGTGTTTGCAGAACTCAGCGAACGCCTCCCCCGCTGACAATACCCGGGGGTGTCATTTATTTAGCCATCCGTGCCGATGCCCCCGAAACACCGTGGGTATTTTCGGGACATTGTACTGCCGCCAAATGTTACTACAACAATATATCTCTAATATAAAAAAGTCGGCTCTCTTTCGTGAAGGGGAGGTTTTGTTATTGTCACTGTCAACGTTTGATACAAAAACTTCGGAAAAACATTTTTGGTCCCATAGCCTGACTGGCATTGTCGGGACCAATGGTTGGACATATCGCATAACTCAGCAAGCGGTACCAAATGTGGCAAACGGAACAGGTACAAATACATATACTATATTGCACAATGCATTTTTGGGGACAAAAATATCACATAGATTATTTATCAAACTACAGTACTATCCTCTAACATAAAACGCTTCATGGCCGCAGAAAAGTTGTGTGCTGCTTTCACATATGCCGGTATAGCATTATAAATAAGAGCACCGTGAAATTCTATTACCCGTCGACCGTATACATTTTTAGCAACCGGTAAATAATAAATTAAAGAAATTGTTCGTCGCAGCTCTTGAACTGAGCGCCGGTAACTTAAAAATCGATGGTTAAAAAATCGACGAATGTTGCTTTGTAAGTTTTCGAAGTAACTTGATTGGGTTTGATCGCATGTCACAATGGACGTCAACAGGGTTTTATACACACTCCCCAACACCCCCCAGAAAGATATCAATACCACCTCAAAAAGGGTTACACAACCACGGGCGGGGGCCCCGCCCAGGAGTTTATACGTATATCCCCCAGGAAGATTTCCTCACCCCCCGCAAAATCGAAATGCTGGATAAACCCTTGGGCGTCAGCCAACCGGAGAACTAAGCGCACCCGCCAATCCGAGAGAATAACTGTTGGTGCTTGATGCCCAGCTTTCGGCGGTCGATTATGAAAACCAACCTGAATATCCCTCAAGGAAACTTTTTATTACCCGGATAGGCAAAATACAAGGCCGAGTAGAATTGTAACTGAAACCGATGACAGCTGACTATATACGTATGACTGCGTTAATAAAGTATACAAACAAACGAGGTAAGAGAGACTTCGTGCCGTGGTATTGGGCATGCTAGCCTTCTCATGAAGCAAACTTGTGTTTTGTCTTCATGCGAACCTCGTAAGTATGTACGCAATACCACGAGTGTGGCGAATATGTAGTGCTTGTCTGTTTTCCCACTCACGTGACTGCAGGCCAAAGCGGAGTCTGTACTATGAGAAGTTCTTAGCACTAAAAGACGTACGGGGGCAAATGAGGGTGCCGTAATGTGAAATGAAAGAGTGAGCTGTTCGTGCCATTCCTTGAAAATTTATTGGATGCGTTTTTAGACACACATTTGACTTTGGTCTTCCAAAGGCTATCTTTTCGAATTTACGCATTATAACGAACAAATTCGAATCACCTCGGAAATGGCCTAAAGTTCCCGCTTCAACGTAATAATTTGGGAGTCCCTGGACTTCATGAAATCGAAATTCACCGCTGCATTTAGCGATACTCCAGTTCTTCTGTACAATCTTTAAGATACGGGAGTGAATTATGGGAGGAATTAGGAGCAGGAATGAATTATGAATTACGTGGCGCCGTTCTTGCGCACCACAAGTGTTCCAGGAAGAGCTTTTCAGGGGTTTTGGTCCCGTCGGAGATAGATTGTGATGTTGACACCCACGAATAAACTCACACGGAGACCCGGAACAAAAGCCCTCAAACACCGCGAGAAACGAGTGCCGTGCGCAAAACACTGGTATATAACAGTGAGTTCAACTTAATTAGTTACCTCTGAAAGCTGCCGGGGCAAACTTTTCAAATACGTTGAGGACGAAACGGGTGGGCTCTAATAAGACTTCACAACGACGTATTTATCTTCTTCAAATCCTTTTCGGGTGAGGCAGGATAAGGCTGGAAGCGAGAAAGCAATGTTATAGTTATAGACAAGTGGGTTGCCCTGTGTACATATCTTTGTTCGGTGAACAACCCCGACTGGTACCAATTCCGAGTCGTTAAAAATGATTTAGGTCGTCCCAATAAAACTTCTAGCTTTACAGAAATTGGCGCCAAACACTTGGTAACGCTCCAATGGGGCATCAAAGCGTACACGCTGGTACAGCCCCGCGTCGCGTTGTTTGGTCATGCGCCAATAAAAACTTCCACCACCATGAACCGCTCACTACAGATTTCATCGTCGGGGTCAGTAAAGGCTCATCTCTTGAAACGGCGTCAGCTCACGTTGGCGGCCCACGAAGCCATGTGCACGAGGCGTTTTCTGGGTTCTCATTTCTGTCGTGCACGTCGGGCGCTGGTCTGGCTGGCACGTCTGGTTTCGTTTGGCTGCTAGCGAAGCCCACGCTTTGATTTGCACAGCGGGTGGCCCCAAAGGCCGAGGTGCAATGCCCCCCTCCTCCGAGGCCGCATCGAAAGCTCGGCCAGCCATCGGGCGCGTGCGTTTACAGCAGGTTTGCTGGGCACGGGTTCTTCCACTTGTTCGGCCGCACCGGGAGGGGAACAAGGTCACGCGTTGGATGGAGAAGGCGTGCTCGCTGCACGCGCAACGGCTCCGAGGTCGCGCACTTCGGTGGTCTGCGGCGGCGTTGCTCGGCGGGTTGGTTGCGCGTGCGGGCGGGTGGCGGAACAGCTGGCAGGCCGTGCTGAGGCCGGGCGGGCGGCGGGTTCACGGAGCGGTGTTGTAGCGTAGTACGTGCGTCGTAGCGAATGCTGTTCAGGCCAACGTTTATAGATCTATAAACGTTGGTTCAGGCAGGTAGCAGGTTGCGTGCATGTATCATAATTTGGGAACGTGACCATATCTGCTTGCGTCGCACTTCTAATGTAAGGTGTGGCTGAGCGCGACATTTGGGGAAAGCCTCAGTATTTTTTTTTTGGTTTGTTTCTTGTGCAGTCTGTGGGCGTCTTTAGTTCAAGTTACGCATGTTGCTTGCAACAGCAGTTCCCATATATTATGGAGGAAAAAATATTTCCTACGTCGAAGGTAAGCTTATATCTCCACGTTGTCTTTGTCGCTCCCGGTTTTTCATGTCGTGCGCAGTGTTTTGCAACCTAGCCCGGCTGCCAGTGTTTCACACGCCGTTTGTTTCCTACACAGGAAATCGCAACGAGCACATCGACCGTGACATTAACTCATATGAACTCCAAGCAACATTGGCGGAGTGTAAGAAATGTAGTGCTGTACATGCCAGGCAGGAGTAGACCAAAAGCTCACAAGACTCCACAGATAGAGCTCAGAACACACGGCAAACCTATACCAGCAGTCTGCGTGATCAAGGTGCTGGGACTCAAGATTCAAGATAACGGCTACACTACGGAAGCCATCAAGACACTCGATAACAGTGTGCTGCAGACAACAAGGCTGATATCACGGGTAGCCAACAGTCACCAGGGATTCCAAGAATCAAACTTGATCAGACTAATACAAACCTTCATCCTCTCTAGATTGGCATACGCCACACCTTTCTTACCACTAAAGGCGGATGAAAAGACCAAGATCAATAACATGATTCGTAAAGTTTACAAGCAAGCCTTGGGTATCCCCATTACGACACCCAATAATAAATTCGACGCACTCGGTCTACATAACACACTAAGCGAGTTAATAGAGGCCCAGCAGACATCGCAGCTTGAACGACTTACCAAGAGCAACACAGGAAGACAAATACTAAGAGAACTCATCATTGGATACGACGCACAACACGTAGCCAAGAAAAAAATCCAACCTGAAATCCGGACACAAATCTATGTACCTCCGCTACCCTGTAACATCACCCAATTCACAACCAAGAAAGAAGAATGGAAAGAGCCAAAGCCCTCCATAAACGCTTCTAAAAAATCGAGGCCGTCTATGTAGACGCTGCAGATTACGCTGATCAGGCAGCCATGACAGTAGTGGTTGTGAATCAAAAGGGACAACTCCTGACGTCAGGAACAGTACTTACCACCACGACAGAGATCGGAGAAGAAGCCATATCCTTGGCCATCGCCTCGACCCAGGCTAAGGTCATAGTCAGTGACTCGAAGACGGCGATACGTAATTTCGCGAAAGGGCGCATTTCTAACATAGCACTAAAAATGCTCAATAGCAACGGCACTACCAACATCAGAAACATTCAACTAGTTTGGTCCCCAGCGCACTCTGGTCTACCCGGAAATGAGAACGCTCACCAGCTAGCCCGAGGACTCGCCGACCAGGCTAGCACCAATGAAACCACCGAGCCACTCACTTTCCGCAGAGCAGACAGAGTGAGAGAGAGAGAGAGCGATCTTTAATAAAGTCTGGCGATGTTAGCGGGGCTAAAATGCCTACTTGCTACGCCAGTTGATGACGTGATGAAGATGATGGGGATGATGTTCAAGAAGTTGATGCGTACAGATACGGCGAGTTATTCACCGCATGGTAACCAATAGAGAAATACTTGATCATTACAGAAAAGGCAGGCTTTATTACCCGGAAGGGCATAAAACCCTCAACAAACAGCAGGCCACAGCTTCGAGACGAATTCAAACTGGGATGTACGCAAACCCAGTCTTACATAGCTATTACTACCCAGGCATACAAGACAACAAGTGCAAACACTGCAAGCAGAGAGCGTAAAATAGATAAAAGTGATCAGAGAAAACTCTATAAACACACCCGAGCAGTGGGAGGTAGCCTTGCTCAGCTCGAAAGCTGATCGACATGCAGCTACAAGTAGTCCGGATGGCCGAAGCCGCCGCCAGGGACCAAGGACTCCTGGCTGATGGCTGAGGGGAAATGGGCGGGGACTCCCACCTCTCCTACTCCCAACCCCTAACCGGGCAACAATAAAAGTTTTTCCTCCTCCTCCTCCGGGCCCGGATCAGATAACTTTCAACCCTGGATATGATGCGCTGCTAAGAAGGATAAGAATGGAGAAGGATAAGAATGGGTGGGGTGCATATGGCAGACATTTTCAGATAATGAATAGCAGCCTACCATTGTCGCTGAAGAAGAAAGTGTATGACAGCTGCATCTTACCGGTACTTACCTACGGGGCAGAAACCGGGAGGCTCACTAAGAGGGTTCAACTTAAATTGAGAACGACTCAGCGTGCAATGGAGCGGAAAATGATAGGTGTAACATTAAGGGACAAAAAGAGAGCGGAGTGGGTCAGGGAACAAACACGTGTTAAGGACATATCAGTAGAGATTAAGAAAAAGAAATGGACGTGGGCAGGGCATGTAATGCGAAGGCAAGATAACCGCTGGTCATTAAAGGTAACAGAGTGGATCCCTAGAGACGGCAAGCGTTGCAGGGGGCGGCAGAAAGTTAGATGGGCAGATGAGATCAAGACGTTTGCGGGGATAAATTGGTCACAGTTGGCACAGGACCGAGGTGTAATTGGAGAATAATGGAAGAGGCCTTTGCCCTGCAGTGGGCGTAGATAGGCTGCTGCTGCTGCTGCTTATTATGATGATGATGATGATGATGATGATGCGCTGCAGCCCTGTCCGCACACCTCAAGTTTTGGTCAACCATCAGGATACCTACCCAGTGGGAGAGTTGAATGACTCTGCCACAGTCTATACAGACGCCGCTTCATATCCCGGGTGAAGAGCTATGACCGCTGTGGTTTCTACTACCGAAAACCTCGTTACATGCGTATCAATTCCAACCATCCACTCTCTGCAGGCGGAGGAAGCGGCCATCTCCCTAGCGATTGCACAAACTTCGGCAGAAATAATAATCACAGACAGCCAACAAGCCTGTAGAACCTTCTCCAGCGGTTGCATATCCCGGCCTGCCCGAAAAATTCTACTCGAGCATCCTCCTCGACATCCCGTACGAATTATTTGGGCTCCAGCCCACTCCGCCGTGTCTGGCAACGAAGCTGCCCATCAGCGTGCCCGAGAGTTGACCCACCGGGCAAGCCAGTAGTTCGGCGAGCAGTGGCAGGTCTCCCCTCTCTTGTCGTTCCACGAAGTCACTCAGCATTACCGTCTGGAACGAATGCTATATCCTCCTGCGCACAAACGCCTCACCAAAGAACAAGAGCGCCACCTCCAGGGCATTCAGACAAACACATTTCCCCACCCCACTAGAGCCCACATTCTGGCCCCCACCCTGTACTCCTCGCAATGCCGCTTCTGCGAGGCTCTGGGCACCCTCTACCATATCATGTGGGGCTGTGATAAGAACCCCCATCTACCCCCCCTGCCTTTCCCCTCCCCTGAGCACTGGGAGAGAGCACTGTCCAGCTCGGACCCTGACGACCAGCTTTGGCTGGTGCAGCGAGCCCAAGAAGCCGGACGGACTCAAGGGGTCCTGGAATGAGGACTCTTCCCCAGGGCTGACAGCTTCAGATACACGTTTATTCCTCCTCCTCCCAGTAGGAGACAGCGGAGGTACGCTTCATTCCAAAACCAGGCAAATCCCCACAAATCGAGAACCAATGACCTGATTCTCTGACAACAGCTGGCCAGAGTAGTAAGAAGGATTACAAGAGCTAGGAAGGGCATAAGAGAGGAGGACACCCTCCGCCTTGTTCAAGCCCTCATAATGAGCCGCATTGCATATAGCCTCCCCTTCCGCCGGATGGATCACAAACAAGAGGAGAGGGCCGATGCAATAATAAGAACAGCTCACATGACCGCTCTAGGCCTACCAATTTACACATCCAACGAAAAATTCCTGAATCTTGGCGTACACAACACCTTCATAGAAATCAAGACTACGCTATTAGATGCCCAGAAAGAACACTCCTCAAAACCAGAACGGGCAGAGAAATTCTCAGAAGATCTGGACAGGAGGTTCATGCAGCCTTCATCAATAGGATGGTCGATTTAACACCCGCTCAAAGACACTTTATCAAGACCTCTCCAATTCCCAAGAAAATGGACCCCACTCACAATAAGGGCAGAAGATTGGCAAGAACTCGCTACATCCGAAAAACATATCAGGACAATCCAAACGCAATCTACACCGATGCGGCCGTAAACAAGCAAGGCAATGCATCAGCCGTAGCTACCAATGAACATGGGAAGATGCTGGATTTCATCATTACCAAACAACTAAATATTCAAGAAGCAGAAACTGCTGCCGTCATACTAGCAATCAGATGGGCTGAATTCAAGAATAAGGACTCAATAATTATCACTGACTCGACCAGGGCCATAAGGAACTTCATCTGCGGCATCGTCCCAAGGAATGCTGAAAAAGTTCTCCCAAAAATTGTAAAACAGAACCACACACTTGTCTGGACTCCCGCCCATCAGGGGCTAGAGGGTAACAAGGCGGCCGATTCTCTTGCGAGGACTACCATACACCGCAGAGACCCGGAACATTCGTACGCCCTCCCTGCTTACTGTCAAGGAACAGACAAATTAGCATCCTACAGGCTTCACCGAAGATCAATGCCTACGCCACACCCCAGCCTAACTGCTGAAGAAGCGAGAAATCTTAGAAAAATACAGACGAACACCTGCTTACATAAGTCCAGACTATCACTTATGTTCCCAGAAAAGTATAATGAGGACTGTAAGCAGTGTCACCAGAAGGCCGATCTATTCCATACAGTCTGGAATTGCCCAATTACTTGGGACAAAAATACCCACCAAAACTCATTAGAGTCCTGGGAGGAAGCCCTGTCCAGCCCGGACCCTGCACAGCAGCTTGCGCTGCTTAGTAGGGCCAGGGATGGCCAAATAGCTTCTGGGGTCCTGGAATTTGGATCCCACCCTTGATCTCTCCCCCTTTTCTCTCACCCCTTTTCACCAAATAAAGTTTACTACTACTACTACTACTACTACTCTGACATCATGTATTGGGAACATATCAGAACAAATTATACTCAAAACACTACAGCAACACCTTGAAGATACCAACCAAATTACGTACATGATGCTTCAAAAGACTACAGCAACACCTTGAAGATACCAACCAAATTACGTACATGATGCTCGGACTTCGCCAAAACCTAAGCACCCAAGACGTCCTCCTATAAACGAATGTAGAACTATTGCGATTGCCACGTGTCACTCCCCACGGGCCGTCCTCGCGTTCGACTTCAAAGGGGTGTTTATAACGTCACGCATGCAGCGATTGTCGGCACCCTTAACCAGATTGGCTGTGGGAAACGGGCATGCGACTACATCGCTGACTTTCTCTCGGGCCGACAGGCAATCCTCAAACTCGACGACATCAGATCAAAACCAATCGAACTTGGCAGCAGGGGCACGCCTCAAAGGTTGGTGTTATCCCCTCTTCTCTTCAACACCTTACTGGGTCTGTCAGAGAATCTAGAGGAGAACCCAATCTTAGAGATGCCTTATACGCAGATGACATCACCCTATGGGCAGGCACGGACTCAGTGGGGGGATTATGGGGACACAACAGCTCGCGACAAAAACAGTCAGTCAGCGAAGATGACCACGCAAGCGCTCCACAATGCTCACCCAAAAGTCCGAAACGATAGTAATCAGAAAAAAAAATCAAATCACGAAAAGGAAGACGTTTCGGTGACTCTGAATGGCTACGCGATTCACCCCAGCTCTTCACTCAAAATTCCGGCACTCGCTATTTAAGGTGACACCAAGAATGACGCTACAATCTGGAGCCCGTGTAAAGTCACAGAACGAGCAACACAGTCGATTCGCCGTATCGACAACAGGCATCTATTCACGAAAGGGAAGCATACAGTGTGCCTAGTTCAAGCATTTGTTATATCCCCACTCACCTACGTCACACCCTACCTCGTCTTAGCCAACACAGGCATCGACAAAGACAACCATTTCATTCGCAAAGCCCTCAAACAGGTTTACCCGTAAAGTACATCCACAACAAAACTACTTCAATGTGGCTTCATAATACCATTGAAGAACTTATGGAAGGACACCTCTCGAGTTAACGACTTCGTCTGGCGCAAACGCAAGCTGGACGTACCGTAAAAGTGTCCATGCCCAGACAAACTCATCTGGTCCCACAACTAGACGTCTGGCGCCAGCACATTTCAACTCAGCCTCTTCCAAAAAACATGCACCAGGACCTCAATTAAGGTCAACGGGAAGCCCGAAACCAAGCTCATAAACGAATCTACGGCAGCCGTTCGAACGTGGCCCATACTGACGCAGCTTGCTACGACGACAACCCGACCATGGTAGCTGGCAACTTACAGAAATGCCCTATAACCTGCCCGTGCTCCGGACGTCATCCGCAAGAGACGCAGAACTGGCCGTCACCCTTGCCATCTCCCAATGTTCCACAAGGACTCCCAAGGGTTTATTACAGACTCCCAAGCAGCTTTCTGGAGTTTGGAGTTCTGGAGCAGCTTCCTGTCAGGACGGGTGGCTCCAACGACGCCCCGGGAGCTCCAGAGGCATCACCCAAAACACCACGTCAACATCGTGTGGACCCCCGCCCACTACTCATTGACGGGTAAGAATTTCGTTCATCGAGAGGCTCGAGATCTGACCCACCGAGCTACTGAGTTTCCGGCAGCCCCCACACCTCTCCTTACGGGTCAGCAAATTACCCAATATTACAGGACTACAAGACAGACACTCTCAAGCCCTCACGAACACTTTGCGAAAGTGGGGAAAAATTACGCTGAGACAAATTCAAACAGGCACTTTGTACACCTTTTAAGAATGCATTTATTGTTCCCGACACAGCCGCTCTAATCAATTAGGCGCGCTCCCCCATATATTGTGGACAAAAAGTAAAAGCCCTACTTGCCCTTCCCCTTCAAAATCCCCTTTCCCCGGAGCAAAGGGAGATACTGTTTATTAGCAGTCGCCTGGAGAACCAAGCACTCCTTGTAACCCGGCTATCGACAGCTCGGTCGACGCATGGCTTCCCTTCCTGAACTAAAGATCCACTCCTACGTTTACATCTCAAAAAACGTTTTTTTCTCTCTCTCTACATCAGGAATGAATTTTTAAGGGAAAGAAACCGCCTGCACAATGTGTATTGTGTGCGTTCACTCCCTATGGCCATTGTGCTACCTTCACAAACACTCAATCATCGGACTCCTTATAATGTGTGTGCGTGCGTGCGTGTGTGTGCGTGCGCTTGCGTGCGCGCGCGCGCGCGTGTGTGTGCGTGTGTGTGAATGCTTTATTTATGTAGAAGACAATACTTCTAAATAAATTTAAGGGAATATTTAAAAGAGAGAGAAGATGTTTAGAAGAGAACAGAAGGGAGAGAGGTGTGGCCTCTGATTATTTGTAATAGATGAAAGGCCAGTTCGAGGCACGTAAAGGCGGTACGTGCATGCAATATTTGCCTATAATGAAATTCCTGCAAACGCGAAAAAATTCTAACGTTGCGCAATTGCGCTTCGCATTTTTTTTTTTTTTGTGCGTGAAATTCCCGCAGCAACACGATACCCGCCGCAAATCCTCGGTCACAAACATCCGCATAGCAGAAACGCGGAGACAGCCACACTATCGCAAATACGGTATTGTTGCTATGCCCCAATAAACTAGGGACACGTGTTGAGGAAAGTATTTTATTTTTCCTCCACGGTTTCCACGTGTCCACTGCCAACGGGCGGGATGCGCATGTTAGTTCTCTGCTCAACAACTGATTATTCACCAGCGCTAATTTGCACTCAAGCCGCGATAATTCATGTTCGCGACTAGCCTGATACACCCAATAGCCAGGAGCAAAATAGCCAGATTTGAGCCACGCCTGTGCTCGGTGACATTTAAACGTTGTTGTACGAGGAAAATGCAGCATGCTGTAACGTGGACACTGTCGAAGTTATTATAAAACCGCAACCTAGCCCGAAATTGCCGCCGAAACCGCACGACTGCAGCGCTCGCGAAGAGAGTGGAAGGAATGCGGCTGCATCGTCGTAGTTGTAGACCAGATGGCGCCACCGCCGTTGTTGTCAAACAGGCGCGGCCAGCCAGCGCTTGCGTGCCGCGCGTCAACGCATGTTCCATCCAGAACGTCGCCGCCGGCGCTTGGCGCCTCCCGTAGGCGCGCATGGAGCTCGCCCCTCCGCGCCGACACTGGAAGCGGGAGCTGTTGGTCACCTTCGCCGTGGTAACGGTGCTGGTCATTCTCTACGCCAACCCGCACGAGCTGCGCAACACCATCGGCGGCACCGGGCTGTATCCAGGCCGCCGAGGGTCCCGCGGCAAGGATGGTGCGAGTAACAACAGCAGCGGCGGCAACGGGTCGCCCTTTCCGATCCGTGCCCTGGGACGCTTCAGACACGAGTCGAACGGCACCAGCGGCACCGACTGGGAGTCGGAGGAAGTGGTGCGCGTGCTGCTCATCTTCACGCGGGCGCGCGAGCTGCGGTACCTGCGCGAGAAGCTGTCCATCTGCCTCGGCTCGCTCATCGAGCTGAGCAGCGTTCCGCTGCGTCTCTACGTGGTCACGGACGGCCAGAGTGCCGATGTGGCCCTGCAGGTTCTCGCGGACGCCTCTGCCAAGGCCTCGGCTGACGTCTCGGTGAGTGCAATTGGAGGCGATCGCGAGGCCGCAGCGATGCGGCCGCGTTCTAACCGCATCTCCCCCGTCTCCCCCCCTTGCGCTCATCATCCTGCCCGGCCGCTTTCGTGCGGCGACCCCCGCAATCGCGCGTGCTGCCCTCCCCCCGCATGCCTAACGACCCCCCTGGCGCCTGCCTCACTGACGTGCGGGGGAAAGAAATATGTACACCGTGCAATACGGGGTCCCGCCCTCGGAGCGTCGGGCGGCCCGAGTTGAGCGGGGCTTCGCCGGGGTTTGGGGGGGTTTGTGTTGCTGGCGTTGCCGTGGGCGTTAGTCATCGCCGGGTGGGATCCCTCGGGGAATTCGGCTGCCGCACCTGTTCGATGCTGGGCTAGAAAGTAAACTTGCAGCTATCGGTCTCTAGCCTGACATTGTGCGGACGTTTCATCTGCCTTCGATTCGTTTGAAAAGCTCGTGGAAACAACTGCATGATGTAAATGATGCGCGGGAACATCAAACTGCGAAAAACTGAGCTGGGATAATATGCCTTGGGAAATCGATCAGTAGAAAACCTCGCCTGCCGAGCGCGAAGGGCGTACTTGCTTGCAATCGCGATACTCCCTGCAGTTTCCGTGCTTGTCTCTGCTGTTGTTGAGCTCAGTATCTCCAGCCAGATAAATTGCTTCTTTCGGCTTGCTCGTGTTAAGATATGCACTGCATGAGCTTCGCGAAGGCCCAACATACGTTTCAGTCACTGCATTTACTAGGTTGTGTTTGATTGCACACTGCTTTACTTGTAGTTGCTATGACTTCTTTTTGCATTGATATGTGCTTATGCATGCAGCGTTACGTTACTTCAAAAACAATTTGGCTCGTTGTGCCACTTATTCGTCAGGACATTGTGGAAAGATGTCTGATAGTAACATCAGTGCCAGCACCAGAACCATTTAAATAAACCATGGAGACAAAATGTGACCTTGTTTAGTTTGGAAGAACTAGCTTTTAGTAACTCACTTCACTTCAGGCCGGTGAGATGTTTTTGTTACTGCAAAAAGGTAAGAAGTAATAAATTTAAAAACAAAAGGGATTGTAGGCGGCCTAGTAGGTACGCCTTGGAGTGTGAAACACCGTGAAAAACACAGGAACACATATGAGAGCGCGTAGACAAAGCACTGCCGTGTGCTTTCGCCTGTCTTCCCGCGTTTCTTGTGCTGTTTCACACCACTCAGATGCGTAAAAACTTTCACAGTTTGCACAACACATTAGCAGTGATGCAGCAGGGGCAGCACTAAAAACCTAAACCCTCGTCACAACGAAGTCGCTTTATTTGAATTATTGCTTCTATCCAAGTGTCGTGCAGAGAGAGAGAGAGAATAAACTTTAATTAATCCAGAAAAATGCTTGAGAGAGGCGTCCTCATTCCAGGATGCCTTGAGCTCGGGCCGCGTCGACAGCCCTTTCGATCAGGCGCAGCTGATCTTCGAGGCCGGAGCTGGCCAAGGCTCAGTTCCGACCCAAACGCATGCATCTTAGGCTGGATTACTTGAAGCATTAGCTTGCTCCACTTAGAGCAAAGTATCAAGTTCCCAATGCATATTCGCGATGGTGCTCGGTGTGGGACAGTTGCTATTGCTAGTGAAGTGCCTTTGCCCTTTTTTCCTTCATGCTCCATGAATTTTGCATCGGCCGAGCGCATGCAGGAAAGCCTGATGATGATTACCAGGTCTGCGACGATCTCTGTGAATTAGTAGACGGAATCGTTGGCAAAGTGTTGGGAGGCAAGCAGCATGGAATCATTTGCATGCGATGGCTGACGTAAAAGCTCCTGTCGGTGCACCATCTACAGATTCTGAACTAGTAGACTTGGTTCCTGGTGGCCCCGATGAGGGAAAGTAGCGGATAGATGCAAAACATTGAGAAACACCTACTGTGGAGGCGATGCAAGAGAGCCTTTGTCACGAATTGAAGTAGTGTGCATAGGTGGGGACCAGAACTTCTTGCTCTGCAAAAGCACCCAACAGACCCAAAACTTGCTGCCTTTCTCTACCTCTGTTAAGGTTTATTTCACTGAACATCGTGTACTTAATACTTCCTCAGAGTCACAGCTGACGCGGATGTGCTTACTAGGCTTTTTGGAGCAGTCATGTCTGTCGAATCACCACCTGTAGCAAACTTTTTTGCTGTCCCGTTTGCTTCATTACAGTGAGGGTTTAGGGTAGTTATCAATGTGTTAACTGCACGTTGCCATTCGAGCGATGTGACCTTAAAGGCAACAGTGCAATCGCACAGTCATTTTTCTTTGGCGCAATAGTGCAGATAAAATCATGTGACATCATGAGGACCCAGTAAGAAAGCGGCTGCTGATTCTCAACTGCTTCGGCTGTTTATCTTAATAGCTAGATTATTGTTAAGTTTCTGTTAAAACTGGCCCCAAATGCGGCTGTTCTCAGTCAGGGAAGCTCTTAACGCAGCCTGCAATTTCTAAGCTGTCGTCGTGAGCTGGTGGGATAAGCCACAGATTTCTACAATGCCGGAAACTTTCTAAAAGAAAACGTCAGCAATGACCCTGAAAAGTGCCATACGCTCAAATATAACGTGGGCTGACTTGCATTCAAGGCGATATGTTTTTTTGCGGCAGAAACTATTTTTCGAACCTCTAGTTGTAGCACAACCTCTGTTTACGCCAGCCTTAAAGGAACACTGAAGGCAACCAGCAAGCTGATTTCAAATGAAAGTCTAACCTTCCCATACCCGTTTTGCATTGATTTGGTGCCAATGATGCCTTAAGTTAATTTCCAAGAAATAGTAAATCGAACAATGATTTTCCCTTCCTCGTTCACCTCCCAGCGATTCCATGATGCCAACAGCGGTTGCTGTAGCCACTGCTCCCATCATAGTAAACCGGAAGCAAGCAAGGCAGCTGTGGTGTGTAGCAGTATAGAAGCAACTGCATACAACACTACCACGTACCACGCGAAGGAAAGTTTGACATCCACCTAAATGCAGCCGTACAACTACAAAGGAAAGCTATACAGCTTTCTCAGAAACTTCGCAGTTGAAGAAAAATTCGTCCTGGTCCAGGATTCGAGCCCAGGACACAACCCTTGTGGAATTCTCCTAAATCTGTTCGATTACCACGTACCAAGCGGTTTGGTCAGTTTTAGTTAAACCAGTCCTGCTTTCCCGACTCCCACGTCCTTTGCTGCTCCGGACCACTAAGCAAAATGTTTCTTCATGGGACCCACAATCAGTACTGACGCTTTGTTGAAGATAGGCATATTGTTCTTTTTAGGCGGCGTGAAGCTTGGTGTTGAACCAACTGCTCGTGCACAGCACGCACCCTTGAATAGCGGCACCTCTGCCGGCGTGGATGTGTAGCGCCATCCAGCGGCAGCCAGCGAAGGCGTTGCATACGTCAGACATGGGCATGCTTGAAAATACAGACCTTAGCCGAAATAAGCGTTCCTGTGTTTTCTTAGTGCAGAAAACGCATGCGGAGAGACATAATAGAAGTGACCATCCCCACAGCACTGCACCAGGGTCGCACAATTATGTGGCCTAGTATTGCGCCAGGTATTGCACCGAAACAAACTTGGCACATAGTTGACATTTGGGGCCGCTGCTTTATCTATTGGCTGTGCTCCCATCACATTGTTTCTAGCTTTCCTTGTGTTCTTTCGACGTTAAAACAATGAACTAAAAAATTTCCAGCTATGTTTTTATGAACTTCTGAAGGCGTACTGTTCAAATATTTGTCACGCAATTGTAAGCTTTTCCGGTGTTGGTTGAGTGGTATGGTGAGTGGCGGCGATACCTGTCTTTGCATTTTCGATATTTTCTACCTTATTTTAGAATTAATAAATAAAATATTTAATGAGAACAATAATTACTATATTTAGGGCCCCTGCCTGGCGGAGGGGATCCTTGATCCAAGGTTCTCTGGCTGCGGTTGGCTGCTCAGTCCCTTTTCACGAGGTCAAATTGGAAGGTAGGGTCCTTGCTGGTCAACCACGTCGTCCACTGTTGTATGGAGGGGTTGGAGGTTGGTTGCAGATATGGTGTTTTCTGGCACTCCCACACCGGATGGTACGGGATACCGGGCGCTGGACACTTTTGCAGGTAGCTTGATAGTTTATTGGATAGATGGCATGGAGAAGGGTGTGGTGTGGATTCATGTGAAACATGGTTAAGTAGCGCGGTAAAGACATGACAATTAGTAGAGACCAGACAGGACTAGCACTAGATATCAACTGAAGTATTCACTGCACAGTTAAGAAGATATACAGGAATGGCGCATGCGTGAGCATGGCCAAAGCACCAAGAAAAAGTCATGACAAAGTCAAGTGGTGCATTTTGTTACGCACGTGGCAAGTTCGCATTCAGATAATCTATTTGTTTTTTTGACAAACTAATAGATGCTGTGCTTACACAGTTATCACTGGCTTTAAGGTGCACCACGCTTCAAATAATTTACGGCTGGCTTGGTCCTTAAAACAGCACAATATCAGTCAGTGACTTCTCGAAAAGTGGAACAGAGTGTGGAACGCCCAGGCAGCGGCATCACTGGTCAGCTAAATGGCCTCCTGCAGCGAGCAAATGAACAGCTGTACAATGCTCTCAGAGTCTGTCATTAATGCACTTGCCAGTCTGCCCTATATAGCATTTTCCACAAGGTAGAGGCACTGTGTATACAACACCTTGTTTGCAACCAACAAAGTGCGTGGCATGCCTCTTCTCACAGTGGTTGCCCTTTTTCTCGCCGTTCACAGCAGAGCACATTCGTGCTAGTTTTTCTGGAGCGGAGAACACATCGGCACCACATTTCCCCGCCACTTTTTTAAGGCGGTGGGAGGAATTGTGCACGTAGGGGACAACCACAGGCCTCCTTTCCTTGCCAGTTTCGTCTCGCACTTGACGTCGTGCTTGACTTAACGTCACGCAAAAGGCTATAGCGTCCTCGATAAACACGCACCGGGGTTGCCCCCAAAACCAGTGCGGTACACAGTGCTCCACGACAGTGCGCACCGACTTGGAGCATCGGTTGAGAATAAACCGAGCGGTTTTACACTAGCGCTACCTCTTGGGCTATGCGAGCAACTCATGAAAGCGTTGACAAGTTCCAGTAAAGCAGGTCAATATGACGTAGTGCTGCTACAAACTGATGTTTATTGAAATCCACCACATAACCTTACACATGCGCGGACAACGTACTCCTACTACACAGCCACCTACAAGCTGCTTCTCGTCTTCTGAGAGTGTACAACAACGCGAGTGCCTGCAGTCGTGGCCTGTCCCTCAGCTACGCTTAAATATGTAGGCCCTTCATGGTCACGGTACTCCGGTGACTGCACGTGATACCTCATTTTAACAAAATGAATGCAAAGCTCCAATATTTACTCCTACTGGCTGCCTTCTTTGCAGTAAGCGAAATTCCTATAAGGCACTAATGTTTGTGCGCTCATATGCAGTCTAGCCTTTATTAGCGCTTGTTCTGAGCCCGCACCATCACTGTTTGATGAACACGCAAGCAAGTCATCCTCGCCAGAAATAATATACAGCCGTTTCCGCCTTCATACGAGTGTGCCATCGCTGCAGCAGATGGCAGAGGAAGCCGCTTCATCGGTGCCTTTCGCGATGCATCTTGGGATTGCACCTCAGCGCTCCGTCGACTCTGTCGGTGTGCGATGAAGCAAGTGAAAATTGCCCCGCGACGGTGTGCACCAGTTTATCGAGAAGAAGAAGAAGAATGGCCTTTATTTAGGAAGAGGCCTGAGGCCCTGGTGGGGATTAGGGGGAAAAGGAAAGGGGAAGACCCGTATTACAAATAATGATCACATGACGTAATCGTTTAGAGTTCCTGTTCCGGTTAGCTGCAGGCACGGTTTGAATGTTCACATAGGCACTGGTCGTTGGTATGTGTAGCACTGTCAGGAAGGTTCACACGAGTACAGTCACGTGCATAAACACTTGAAAAAAGGGTGGCAGTCAGTCAGCCACTATGCAACTCTGTACAGACCACTTTGTACAGCAAAGTTTGCTACCCTTTCAAGGGTACAGATGGTGTGCACTGGTGCAGTGTATAGATGAAAAGGGCACACTGGTGCGCCCTGGTGTGCACCGGTGCAGTTTGTTGAGGATGCCATTAGTCTGTAGTCGTCTGAAGGTGGTTGCTTCATCCCTTGTGGTGTGTATTAGTGAAAATTGGTCTTTAGTGTTCCTTTAAAAGGCAACCCCCTTCCCCCCTCCATTTGTATCCTCTTTATTTGTAGACTGTGTCCCCCGATTTCAGTGACTGTGAAGCTCTTGTCCTGGGTTTCAGGGTACTACTGGTGAGTAGGGACATGAGAGTTGAAGCGGATACAAATTTGAGGGTTGACATGGTAGGGCTGCTCTTAGGCTATAATTATAAGTGTCCCATAAGAAGGACTTCTCCCTCGAACTTTGGTGTACCATACTGTACGTGTATTGAACTGAGAGGGGCAGAGGTTTAAAATATGAAAACGAAAATACATTCCAAACCAAGTTGCCTCCACCTGCGAGGGCCATTTCCTTTTTTCCCTTGCCAGCCGCAGTGGCTCAGTGCCTATGACGCTGTGTTGCTGTGAGCGCAAGGATGCAGGTTCGATTCCGGCCGCGGCGGTCGCTTTTCAGATAGAGGTGAAAAGTGAAAACTCCCATGCGTCAAGATTTCAGCTCACGTTAACTATCCCCAGGTAGTCCAAAATAATCTGGAGCCCTCCACTATGGCGCATTTCTATCCGAGGTGTAGCTCCAGTGCGTTGAACCCTCAAAATATTAAAAATCTTCTTCTTCTTGCAGTGCTAGCCAACATTGTGTACTAAGAATAATTTATTTGCGGTGGATATTTTTTTACTATGTCATTTATGTAGCTGCATGAAGCCCTAATGGAGTAACACAAAAAAGTACAATTATAAAGTGGTGGTGACTGCTGAACATTTATTTTCAATTTTCGCGCTTGCTTTATTACGAAACCATGCAGTAACTATTACAAGGAGTACTTCAAGCAACGTGTTTTGGGACACAGATGTAACATACGTATGCAGAGAAATATGAACCAGAGAACTACCTGGAATGCCATAGCTGGTACTTTGGTTGCACTGTTTTACTCAAATGCAACTGCAAGTTACATAGTTCAAAAATTAGCAGACACTTCAAAGGTTCATGCAGTAAAGATTGTCTAAACTGTGGTTTTTTGTAAATGAAGGCGAGGTGAAGAAAGTACCATCCTAAGTGGAAAACTAGCTTCCACATTTCTTCTGTTTTGTAAGCAAACATTTCCTAGTAAGATACCATTCTCTTACATGTGGCTTTGTGGCAGGCTGAATGAAATTCCATCGTTTCATTCCGGTGTTTTCGGTGGCACAAATTGCTTGTATTCACTGGCGAGGCGCACATGCAGGCAACCGTGTGAGTGTGTCGTCACTCGTTACGTTGGGCTCCGCAGGATGGCGGTACTTGTCCGTGCTAAACACATGACTGTGTTGCACGTTACAAACTCTACCTTATCGAACGCAAAGTAATGCCTCGAGTCCAAGGTGAGTGCGATTAATAACATCTCTGTTGACACCACTGTTGAGAGTCGGGTTGAAACGGAGCAGACGACGCACGCTGGTGTTTTTTTTCCTTCGGCGTGCAAACGCAGTGGCCCAAGCTGCGCCATGTCCGTGGTGCATCGGCCGTGTCTGTGGCCATTTCTAGTGTTGCCAAGTGAAGAAATTGACAGCTAAACTTTTCAACGAATACCAGCTATATTTAATCTCGGAATACGTTGTTCTGTAAACAAAAATAAAGTGTATACTGTGCATGCCCCAGAGCATAGTTTAAATAACTCTTTTGCCACTGCTACTCTTTGTGTCACTTTCAGCAGAGCCAATAATGGGCTAGAACCTTACCTGAAAGTCTGTCCAATTCACAGTACAATACACATTGGGACAATTGACCCTTTGCAGAATGGTCTGAGCGCTAGCGGAAGAGCAGTAAGCCACTCTGGCAACACTGTGCACTGCCATATAATACGGACGATTGGGCTAGCTGGCAGCTGTTCATCTTGGTGTGGGAAGCGCTCACAAAACAGGGACGAAGGTACAAAAAGTGAGATGACAAGAGGTGCGGCATTGGCACCGTGTTGTTTCTCTTTTTCTACATTCGTCTTTGTTTTGTGGGCGCTTCCAACACCAAGATGCACCACCATCGTGAAGGAAGCGAGAAGGCAGCGGACGCAGAGAGGCTGCTGTCCATCGTGGCGCAATAGCGTGCGCTTCTCGTAAAGTTGTTTTCCCCGTAAGTGGGTGGGAAAATAACCTTGCTGCTCTCCCTTTGTTTGAAAAGCCGCGTATTCTGGACTTTTATTTGATGAGGTGGTCGACTGACAGATCCTACGAGACATTACAATTTCATTAGAATATTGTTGTCTGTGCAGACAAAAAGCAGCAAACCAATGTAGAATTTGTTACTAACAACAAATATCCTACTGCTGCCTATTCGTTTAGACGTCTAGTTCTACTTGTGTTTATTCGATGCGCCCTTGCCCCGTGGTAGTTGCCCAGGTTGACCGCTATGAACTGGACTATGCGGAGCGCATTCGTTGTTGAGCGCTCACTTTGCGACTGTTCGAACTTTATAAACCATTCACGGAAAGGACGAAATCACACATAGAGACACTGCTCTTGTCTCCACAAAATGTTCCGAACAAAGTTTCGTTGCCTTGCAGGCAGCAAAATGTTGTCCCTCATCTCTCTTGATTGTTGCGATACTACATCTTTTTCCTTGTGTATGTCAGTTGGAAACTCTTGATAGTACACATGTAAAGAAGTTATGCAAGTTATAAACATTTGATGTATCTCTCACCTCTATCACAGAAGCACTACAATTCGTGCTTTGTGTCAGGGAGTTCATACTTAAATTGAGATTTATAGAAAAACAGGATTTTAATTCAGTTGAAATGCGTCGTGGTTGGTGCACGGTATGCGCCATTAACACCACAAGAGAACAAAAATTTTAAGTGCTAGTTCGTATTCCCGATCTACTGCTGTTGCAATGTCAAAACTAGCGCAGCGAAACACGCCTGCAGGCTTGAATTTTTGGCTGCACTGACATAACTCTCCTGCCTGACTGTTCGCTTTAAAACTTCAGCAGTCATGATCTGCACGTGAAACTGTACCACAAAACAGCTCTTCTCACCAAAATAATAAAAGAAGACAAGCGCTGTTGTGGTTCACATGCAGATGTCGAAACGTCTATCAGCACGGGCAGAGCAAAGCACAAATTCAGGCTCTAATTCGCCTGCACTGAAACAACTCTGCTGCCTAAATGTTTGACGCTAATAACAGAAGCAGTCGTGGTGGGCAAGTGAAACGCAGCTCTCAATCATCATCATCATCACCAGCCTGTCTCCGCCCACTGCAGGGCAAAGGCCTCTCCCATTAATCCCCAATTACCCCGGCCCTGCGCTAACTGCGACCAATTTATCCCCGTCAAACTTCTTGATCTCAGCTGCCCATCTAACTTTCTGCCGCCCCCTGCAACGCTTGCCTTCTCTAGGGATCCACTCTGTTACCCTTAATGGCATTAAAATATAGCGTATTAAAAGAGACCCATTGACCTGGAGAGTGCCAAAATAAAGTGGGACACGCAAAAGGTGCACGCCACACGTACCTTTCGCCCAGCATCACTGCACGTATACGTACCGCTCGCAAAGAGGTACGCAGCAGTGTGCCACAAGAGCACTAGCAGCCTATGCAATATAACCAAAAATATCTGTTTATGAGGCTGCAGAATAGCGATGGGCCAAAACGCACAAACGCAACATATGGCTTTCCTGCGGGACACTTCCTTTATCACGGTGTCGTCTCTTTAACCACCAGTGTTGCCGCCGCTGAGTGTTCAGTGTTGCCCGCCTTTTTGCTAAGGGTCTATTATGTTTTAAATTTTGTTTTGCTCTGGTGGTCCCTGATGATGTAGTTCATAAAGAATAAAGGCAGTGGTGTCATCTACAGGGCTTTGTTCAATAGGAAAAATCCCTCTGTTCGGGAGTACCACTGACAAATGTCAGTCAGCTCAGCTACTTTTCTTCTGGCTGCTGTACAAAGGTGGTATTTCTCGCAGTGTTTCAAAGCTCGAGCTTCCTTGAAGTGATTGTCTGTTGCAATAAACATACAGGATTTACTTTTTTATGGACAGACTTGAAGCTCTCTCGTCTATTATATTTTGTGTTCGTATACTAATGTCTTCCCAAGAATCAACCCTGAATTTTTTGGCAGCAAGGCATGAGTAGTGTATTGTGGTATAGATTAATGTGGTTTCCTTTTATGGGGTGCTTCTGAAAGCTTTGGTGTCACATAAGCGTGCTAAATTTGTTTCTAATGCGGAAAATGTAGTCTTGTCACTCTGCCACACTGCAGCCTTCCTGTAATTCCTTTACTGTGACTGGTTGTATGTAGCCTAGATTTTTATGCAGCTTTGTAACTGAATTGAAATCATCATCATTTATTCTACCCCTTAGGGCCTCTTGCGGGGTAGTATTACATAAGGGGGGTGCAAGTAAAAAATTCCGCAATGGGTGATGGTCGATGGTACAGGCATAAGCGTGAGGCAGGTTCATAATGAAATGACAGCAACATAGGCAAATATATACGTGCATGAAAGGAACTATAACAATTAAAAAGAAGACTAAAATCAACTGAAATGATCTGTGATTAGCTGCTTGAATGCTAAGCGGTCGCATTTGTTGACTATGGTTTTGGTCAGGTTATTATAATCTTCGATGGCTGCAAGTAAAAATGTTTTGTTGAAAGTTTTAGTTGACCCGTGTAGGCGCTGCAAACTTAACGAATTAAAGACACGGTGCGATGAACGGGCAGGAGGAGGAGGACTGTGCTGCGTTGTAAAGGGAAATTATAATATAGTTTGTGTAGAAGGCAGAGTTGAAAAACTTACAGCGGATTTCGAAGGCGGGGAGGTGGAGAAATAATTTAATAGTGCTAATACTTGAGTGCGGTTTGTACTGTGAAGAAATAAATCAATCGGCACGATTCTGAATCGATTCAAGTGAATTAAGTAATTTTAGTGAGGGCTCCAAATTGCCGATGCCTATTCAAGTTTAGTACATGTAAAAGTTTCATAAGCCAGTTTTCGGATTTGGGGGAGACAGGAGGTTAGGGGTCTTTTGATATAGCCAAGTCATTTCGCTGAGGTGGCAGTTGTTGTATGGGATGGGACTATGTTAGGCTGCTTGGTATGACTACGCCAAGATATCGGCATGAATTGGCCTGGGCTAGGAATTGGGAGTTTACCAAATACTGGAAGAAAATGTTATTGCACTTGAGCAAAACTGGCATGACTTTACATTTGTTTTTATTAAGTTGCATCTGTTATCGTGAACACCATTTTTGTATGTTAGATAAGTCATTCTGAAGAATATTTCCGACAGTGCTACTTGAAATGTGGCGGTAAAGTACACAGCCGACTGTGAACAGGCGGATGGTTGATGGTTTCGTCTGGAATGTCATTAATAAAGATCAGAAATAATAAAAGGGGCCCAAGTATGGACCCTTGTGGAACACCGGATATTACATTGACATGAGATGATTGGTGATTCGCGACAACAGTAAATTGGACCCTATCAGTGAGGAAATTTTTAGCAAAGATATAATTAACGGGTCAATGCTGAGAGAGGAAAGTTCAGTTACCAGACTCTAATGGGGGACACGGTTGAAGGCTTTTGAAAAGTTTAGGTATATTACATCTGTTTGAAAGGAAGAGTCTAGGTTAAAATGGAAATTGGTAGTGAATTCATACAGCTGCATCTTGCGTGAGAATCCTCACCGGAACCCATGCTGGTTATGAAAAAAGAAGGAATTTTTGTCTAAATGTGTTGCGATGTCGGGGTAGATTATGTGCTCTAGCAGCTTGCAGACAAGAATGTTAGGGAAATTGGACGATAGTTGAGTCTGAATGGTATCTTTCGGAGTGATACCAGTGTCCAGAGATTGGTAAAAAACGATTTTCAAGATAGGACTGGATATTATCTTTGTGCTTTTCAAAACTTTAGCGGGTATGTTATTTGGACCTCGGGCCACTTGAGAACTTAAAGTTGTCGATTATTTTCATGATTCCTTTGCTTGTCACATGATTAGGTGGCATTTGTGGGAAGTTTCTAGAGGGCAAAGAGGGAATATTAATATCAGTTTCATCGGTAAAGACAGTCAAAAAGTTTATCGGTGCAGTTTATCGGTATTAATATCGGTGCAGTCGGAAAGCGCGATTACTAAACCATCAGGTAATTGGGACAAGTTATCTGCAGAAGTGTTATTTCCAAAATTTCTGCTGGTTGACACGAAGGATGTTGAGTAGATCGTGACTGAAAAATTTTCCTTTTGAATCTTTTAACAGGGAGGTGTACTGTCGCAAGCATGGGTGATACCTGTCCCATTTAGCAGGGGATTTCGCTGATTTCGGCGTCTCCATGAAGGCGGATAGTGGCACATGTCTGTTAATGACAGACAGCATCTTGTTTTTGTACAGCTGTCCTGGAAGCAGCAGATTGGGAAAATGTTTTGTGAGGTATTGCTAGTTCTTCATTAATTAAAGGAAAGTTGACTTTATTTTAATCGCAAAGGTATGTAGTGGTAGGTTGCCGGGTAGGAATAGGAACGGAAAGGTTAAATAACAGCATCATGTGGTCACTGACGCCGTTAACACATTGAACCAATTTCACAAGTTGGGGACTTGATACTAGGAATAAATCGGGTCTGTTAGTGCCCCTAGCGGGCATTGTAACTGTTTAGATGAACTTAAAAATCAGGCATAAACCAAATTTTTTGGAAATGCGTGAATGAGTGACCAGGTTGATCCAATAAATACGGTAAAATTCAAGTCTCCACACAACAAGAAATTGGCACGAAGAAAACGGGAGGTTTGGTCTAGCACAACAGAGTAAAGTTCGCACGTAAAATCATCGTCATAATCAGGGGGCCTATAACAGGTGATTAGTATTGTTCTGCTGGTTGGACAAGTGAGATTAATTCGCAAGATGTCATGGCGGCAATCTATGTCAATTCCGGACGAGAGCACACTAGGCTTTATACACACCACGACCCCACCTCCACGGCGCCCAAGCCTACCTTCTCAGTGAATAATGTGCGGTGATTTCGCGGAAAGTAGTTTATTATCCTGAATGTTTGGTTTAAGCCATAATTGAGTGAACATGGCGAAATCTGTACTGTTATCTTCTATGAGGGCTTCTACAGGATTTTTTGGGAGGAGGGGGGGGGGGGGGGGGGGCATGTAGCTCTGGACGTTCGTAAACATTTCTGTTGTCTTATGAAAAGCTGAAATGCAGGCTTCAGAAGGTTTTATTAGTACGTTATGATGGGCGAGAGCAGGCTTATGGGCACATTGCGATTGCTGTGTGGTTGGTTCGACAACCGTATCGGTGACTGCATTGTAGGTGTAGTGTTTCTTATCGATGGCGGGTTCGTCTAAGTGGAAAAGCTGGCCGAAAGTGTGTAACTTTTGCTTTGTGACGCACATACGTGCTGAATAGTCATCATACGTATGAAGAACGGCACGTCCTTCAGTTGCTGCGAAGACTGGAGGATTGTAGATTTGTCATTGTAATGAGCAAACTTCACAATGATTGGGCGCATTTTATAGGCGTGGTAGCGACCGAGTCAATGTGCTCGCTTTGTACCTGTGTCATTGACATTAATTCCAAGGCTTGTAGCGCAAAAAGAAACTATTTTTGCCTCAGATTGGGCCCAGGTTTTAGTATTTTCATCTTTAATGCCGAAGAATAGAAGGTTTGATCGGCGTAGGCGGTTTTCAGTATCGTCGCACTTGTCGGCCAGTTGTTTTAGCTCAGAAGATACTGAAGCGATTTCTGTGGTTGGGAGAGGGTTTAGGGATGGGTTCTTACTCTGGTTTGTTTCGATTTTTTCTTTTTCAAGCACTTCGACGCGAACGAGAGGTTGCCAGCCAGCCTCTCCATGTTAGTATGGGTCAAGTGAATGAATGGAAGTTTGTTTTCAATAACAGTGCATGCAACTTCGAGGTGGGATAACTTAGCTGCAAGGTTTTTAAAGTTATGGACCTATCAATGGAATCGGACTCTGGGTTTACTTGAACATCACCCGATGTAATTAAAAGTAGGTTGATGAGGTGGCTGGTGCCACAGTATTCGAAAAGTAACTTGTACACTGATCTGCGACAACAATCAAGCAATTCTGGGGCACGACACTGCAAACAAAAAGGGATTGCTAGAGCGTACCGTATTTTCGCGTGTATAACCCACACCAAAAGTGTGGAAATTTCAGTGGCAAAGTAGGAGTGCGGGTAATGTGCAAGGTTTTTCCTTTAGTGCAGCTTCACCGCAATGCGTGTTGTGCCGTGAAGATGACCCTGTGTACAACAGTGAGGACTGCGGCTGAAGTGATAGCTCTAGCGAGAGCAGTGACACTGAGTGAATTGTGAGTTTCGCCTTGAAGTTAGCGTATTCTACTTGCTAAATATACGCTTTTTTCTGTCTACATAGTACGTGATGTGTTGCTTGAGCAGTAGGTTTGGTGCAGTCTATATGCGAGGATTTTTTTTTTTCTTTTCCGGCGGGCTGAAAGTGGGGGTGCGGATTATTTGCAGGGGCGGGTTATACGCGCGAAAATATGGTATACAAAAGGTGTGGGGTACGTGACCAATCTGCACGAGAAGCGAACATTTTGAGCAAAGTGTAGTATTGGGCGAGTTTGAGATTCATCTCGTCCTCAGCGCTCGTCCTGTGTGTCTTAGCTTAAGTCTTTGTTTCTGTTGCGCTGTATTGTTAAGAACATTTTGAGGCCATACTCGCAGCGGTAGCGTCAGGTAGCGTGCCTCCAACCATAAATATTGAACCATAAATATTCACAGAAACTCCCAAGGGAGAGTCGTCAGAATTTTCCTTCCTAGATGCGGGCGCCTCCATTTTTCTTCATCTGACTAGATGTCAGTGCCGTCTATGAAGCGACCGCTCAACCACCATGCTGGGCTATTAAGTGCTCCGTTCTTTCCGTGCTTCTGCTCAGTGTCCGTGCATTACTCAGGGAACCGTGCTGGTTTGGCGTTAAGTTAGCCATTGCAGTGCTTGCGTGTGTGTTTTGTTTGCTTTTTATCACTTGCGGAAGAGCACAACAGTGGAGTTTAGGTCCAACTTTGCTGCTAACATAGGCGGTAGCGACTCCGGCTGTTGTGCACAGCAGGTGGTGGTGGTGCCGCAGTTCCACGATGCAATCGCTACCAGTATTGCGCTGACTGACACAAGGAGGTTAAAAAAAAGTTTTTTAACCTCCTTGGACTGACATGACAATCGATATTGGGGAGTCAATAAGTATTTTCAATGCCACCTTGCTTGTGATGTGCACTGATCATTCATGCGCACGGAAGAGTGGACATCGAATTTGGAGCGAGCCCAGCATGTATGTTTTGCTGACCAGTGATTGCGATAGACTCTCCGCAAGGCAGTTACCCTGCTATTGACATCGCAGTACAATACGACCCTTCTGAACTTTTAGTTATGACGATTGCTGGCGAGTACGAATTAATTGGCCAGAAAAACAACACGACTGCACAAAGAGTCAAATTATTATTCCAAGGTTGTGATCATGACTGGTGGAGTGTAGTTGCAATTTTGCTCAAAGCCAATCTTTATGGACTCTCCAATTGTACCATGAATGCTTTAGACAATTGGAAGTGGGTGTCTTGTAATTGTAGGGCTTAGATTCCATTACAACACATAAGGACGCAAAACTTTTTCTTTTTGCGTGTTGCATCTCAGCTGAGCAGTTTTCCAAAAAAGTATTCGTGTATCTTGAGTGGCATCTCCACATTGTGCTGCCTGCTTATCCCGCTACCGACCACCAGTGCACAATGGAAAAAGTTAAAGGCCTGTTCACACTTGCTACAAAAGTGACAGGAATTCTGTCGCTTTTTCGCATGACGATTGTTTTTGTCGAATGGTTGAAACCAATTTTTGCCACCGCACGACGAAGCAACAGAATTCCTGTTGCCTTTGCTCACTTTCGGAGCAACTGTGAACGGGGCTTAACTTTTCATAGTGTATGGCAGTGTAAAGTGTTCACCTAAAAAAGTAACTAAATCACCATATCTGTAAACGTTAGATTGGATGAAAAGGGGATTGCTTAATACCAACCGGGTGTAGTGACCAAGCAGTGCATGTAATTTTAAATTGATTACGGGGAACCAGAAGTGGTGCAGTGTTATAGTGTAAAGGATAAAATCACTTATTACTTTTAAGGAGGTTCCATTTTGTCACCCTTGCTGCAGTTTTCCGCATGATAAGGGGATTTTGCTCTGTCTGCTTGCTGTCCAAGAAGTGCACCGAGCAGACATGAGTGTTGTTCGTTGGTACAAAGTCTTTGTAGTTTATCAGCGACATCCATCAATGACTCAACTCGGTGTCCGCTGGGAAGCGATGCAGCAGAAACATGTCGCAACCGCCATGCATTTTTGCCACGCCATGTCGCGTACATGTGCTGTCGGCAATTTTTTTTCTCACTTTCTCTGGTTGTTCCCCGACCCATGACTGCACAGTGCTGGCCAAGTGACATTTGTTCCTTCAACAGCATCGCAGCATAGGCTAATACAGTTGAGAAAGTTCCGCAAAAACTAAGCACACGGTGACAAACATTCTTGTACTACACAGCGGAACACACCGCGTAGAGCGATATTAAAGGCCAACTGCACTCAAATTTCACCCTGGCTAAATGCCTTCGAAATGTATAGTAGGTACCATGAGAACTACTGCGACGCGACCGGTAGCTCTATGCAATGCGTGGTTATTCAATTTCAGGCTCTCAAAATAACGCCCTTGCAGACGACAAAGCATCTGCCGGCGCGTCGTGCAAACAGCCATTTAGCGGAAGTGACATGCCAGCCATCCAGGCCGATCGGACTGCCTCGCAGCGGAAGAATCCGGGAAGCTCGTATTTCACGCCGCCGGTACGCCTGGCTTTCATGGCTCCGAGGAGGCTTCGTTAACCGTACGGTTCTCTCGTTTTCGAGTGTCGTCGCGACATCATGCCTGCGCGTTGTGCTGCTGTCCGAGCGCACGAATAGTGTCGTGCTTGCGGGACAAGCGCTCGCTTTTCCGCGCGCCTCCCACACCCCCACACGCGCGCGCTCACACTCTCCTCCTGGCTGGCCGAGCCGGCTGCGTCGGTTGGCCCGCACAGCTCGCGCCGTCAGGCCAGGCCGTCTGGCCGCTCGCGCCGACGGCTGATACGTCACTTTCGCCTGCCCGTAATGGCCGCCTTTTGCCCAGTTTCATTTTCAAAATCGTCGATTTTTGCTGGTAGCTTGCGCCGTAATTGCGCACATTTTAGGCGTCATACTTCGTAGATCGCGGTCTTTTTAGTCATACTATGCAGGAACAGTGATTTCGCGCGGTCGAAATTTTGAGTGCAGTTGGCCTTTAACAGCCCAGTGCGCACAGGCAATGCTGGTCCGCCAGAAGTTGGAGGTGCGCGGGTTGCTTCAAGATTCCTTGTTTGCGACTATTTTCCTCCTTTCCTGGCTGCTTATGGAAAATGGGGCATATACTGAGCTCTCTTAAAGGGATCCTGCAGCACTTACCATCGATTACTCGGAATGTATTTTGGGGTAAAGTCTATTGTCCCAGCAGTCTCGTCCCTCAAAAATTACAAAAATCCGTTCCCTACCACTTAAACTACGCGCGATGAGAAACCACGCATAATTGGTCCCTCTCAACTCAAGTGCGGACAATGCGACAAAAGCTGCGCACTCTTTTTTAGAGAGGGGGGTGACTGTCGGCGTTCTCTTTTGCAGCCTTCGATATATCACAGGCCGGGGAGTTTTCTCCTTTTCTCCGCAACGTGGGGGGGTCTATTTCCGGCCTGGTGCCACAAAAAAGCAGGCATGGCTGCCTGCTTGCAAGCTTGCGCTCAGGCTGGTAGGGTGTTTTTGAAGATATAAACGTTTGTTATCCAGTGGTTTGGTTGAAAGGGGAGTATTGAGTTCATCACTCAAACTCCGTGCACACTCAACGAAATGCCAAAACTGTGCGTACAGGTTCAGGCATAGAAGAGGTTGGTACACTGCACCAACGACGGTGGATAATCACTGGAAATGTGAGAAATAAGCCACAAAGTTGACCAGCGACAGCCAACACGACAGCCATAGCCGCAATGACATCATTTTGGCCATGTCAGGGGTGTGTAATGAGGAAAATAGGAGAGCGCGGTTGGTTTGTCCACGTCTTTCACAGCGATTTGAGCGCTCACCACTTCACGTGCACGTGTAATTTTGGCTCAAGTATTCCTGGCAGTGTAAGCTAAATCTCACGCAGATTTACTTGCACTGCTCAAGGAGTGTTGCAGGGTCCCTTTAATGTCTACTTCACTGGTGTACACAAGTGCATTGCTGGAACGACACTTTTTTAGGGGTGGTGTACACAGTTTCATATGAAAGTATGAATGGCCTAGGTTCTCTTTCCACCCACCCTGCTGTACACCAAGCCCTTTTCAATTCAGCTCACTGGAATAGGAAAATGCATTGTTGGGAAGGTATACTTTCAGGGGCAATATAAGTATTCTGACATAGCAGAATACAGCCCCTACGGCCTCTGATAAATAACTTTTATGCAATATTTCCTGTGTACTGATTCATCTCGTGTGATGGACAGAATAACTGTATTTCCTCGCTGAGTGGACGAACAATGCAAATGCATCAAAAATTGCATTTGCTCCTGGTTGCAGGCCGAGCTGCTGCACGAGAAGGACGTGCTGGCGCCCATGCAGGACCTGGTGTCCCTGCTGCAGCCCCTGTTCAGCCAGAAGGGCGCCTACTACAACAAGAAGCTCTTCTACCTCTCCATGGGCCTCTACCGGCTCTTCCCCCCTGGCAGCAGCGTGCGGCAGCTCATTCTGCTGGACGTCGACATCCAGCTGTGCTCGGACGTCGCCCTGCTCCGGAGGCACTTCTCGCTCTTCCCCTCGGGGGCCATCATGGGGCTGGCGTACGAGCAGCAGCCCGTGTACCGGCACGTCCTGCACAAGTACCGCCAGGCGCACCCGGGAACCAGGTGCGGCGACCCTGCCCCACGCGGCCACCCGGGCTTCAACAGCGGTGTCGCGCTCCTCGACCTGGAGGCGATGAGGAACTCGACCCTCTACCAGCGGTCCCTGAGCGCCAAGAGGGTCGGGGAGCTGGTGGCCAAGTACAGCTTTGTGGGCCACCTCGGGGACCAGGACTTCTACTCCCTCCTGGGGTGGGAGCATCCCGAGCTGGTCTACGTGCTCCCCTGCTCCTGGAACCGGCAGCTGTGCGAGTGGTGGCGCCACGTGGGTTACGAGGACGTCTTTGAGGAGTACCACAGGTGCGAGGGTGCGGTCCATGTGTACCACGGCAACTGCAATTCTTCCATACCGCCGGTTAGGTGATGTTGGCCGTGGTGCGGGTGGGGCGCTGTTTCACGTTTCCTTCCGTTTTACCAGAAGTGCGGAGCAGCGGTATTGGGCACCATCTGGAGGCATGATTTAAACATGTTCTTCTCACTCTGTTAAAGCAGGACCACAGATTGGCTCAGTTGGTGTAGACGGAGCGTGTTATGCTGTAACCCTTTCACTGTTTGGTGTTCCTGGCCGTGATGCACCTCCAGTGCCGGTTTGGTTTCGGGAACATCGGGGAATGAGCATAGCAATTTATTTAATTACGATTGTGTCCAGAATGTGACGTGTCAAAAGGAAACAGTGTGGGTGGGAAGTCGGCTTTATTCCGCGTATTTGCAGTTTGCTGCGCATGTTTCTGGAACAAAAGCCCTACCGTTTCAACGTCAGAATCTGACGCTGCAGAACTCGCCCTTTTGTTGGGTGAGTTCTTTAGGAGACGCAAAAGCAGGCATCCATGAAAGCAAATTTCTCGTTCTTTCTCAAGTTCACAAAAATCACAGAAGCCGAGCACGCACATTGGTCCTTCATTGTCCTTTTCGTTGCGTGGCTCTTCCAAACCACGTGAAATTTGCGAAGGAGGTTCAAACGTGACTTACAACAACAAGCTCGGCGGCCACGATGCACTGCGAGGTAATGCCAGGGTAGTGCACGCCGTCATGCGTTCACTCATCACGGGAACTGAGAAGACTGCAGTTCGCGCCGCACTCAAATTTTGCATTAGGGAGTATCGTAATCGTTAGACAATTTTGTTTTTTTTCAATCCAACGATAGTTTTTCTCACATTTTTGTTATTGAGGTAGTTTTATTCATAAAGGTTAGGCTGGTTTCAGCAGAACGCACATTCGGTACATTCAGTTTCCGCGTATAATTGCATAAAACATGCCCGCACTCTGTACTTTTGGCGAAATGAAAATATCCATCCCCATTTCACCATACACATGTATCATTAGCCAAAAGCTGCTTCACATGAAGCAGCAAACTCTAGCATGTACAGCTATAAATTGGCGAGGTCGAGTGACGGTAATAATTCCAAAGCGCACCACTATGGCAGAGTGCAGGTGTAGTTTTGGATGTATGAACAAAAAATTATTTTTAACGGTGGAGCTGTTTAGGGTTGATTTCCATCCATGCCTGGTGTCATTGAATACTGAGTACAGTGAAGTGGAGAGGGGAAAAATGCTATGCAAAGGAAGCGTGAGGGAAAGTTTTGAGGAGGCAAGGAGCCCACAATCAGGCATGGGGAATGCGCACCTCAAGAAAAAAATGCTTTCCGTGGGGTCAGAATCGAACATGGGTCCCTCGCATCATGCAACCGGCGTCTATCCCATTGTGCTATCATTGCATTCGGGGCGCACAGCATTTCCTTTGGGCTCGTAGTGCAGCCGTTGGCTTTGGACTTTGGCAAAGTTGAAGTGGACAGACGGGTGGGTGGGGAGGCACGCATTGTAGATCGGCTGTGCCTAGTGACGACGTAAGCTCTGATGAGCAAGTCTTCTAGAACCTTGTTGAGAGAGGCAGCGTGTGCTCATCGGTGTCAGTGTCCGATCTACCGATAAAAAGTTAGAGCTAGTGAAGACCACCAGCTCTGCTGTTTCCTGAGTCGTCGCATCTCAATCGCAAAGGTGGCCTTTTATTTTTGTATTTTTTTTATCAAGAAATAGGGGCAGTTCTCGAAAGCATGGTTGGAAGGCCGACACTGGGCTTGGCTTAGTGAATATGAAGCAGTAGTAACGCATGCAACTGTTAGTCTTTGCATTTTAAAACACTAATACACTGAGCCTGTTCCTTGCTTATTTGACGGAAAAGTAGTGCTATAGTTGTACAGTATGGTACAATCTAGTCTGCATGTGTTTCTATGGTATTTTACGTTATGCCTTTTGATATACCTTTTTGCATAACAAAGTTGCCAGAAGCACATTTTTATTCCCTGCATAATTTGTCTCATGAGTGAAATCAAAGGCCTTTTTTTTATTCTGTTGATTTTAGTATAGATTACAGTATTTTTGTAAGGTGTTCGCTTGAGCCGTTTGTTTTCAGTCCGCAGATCACTGGCAAGGCAGCATTTCTTTTTGTTCTCTTTGAATTAAGGAGCGTTATTTTGTTATGGTCAAAGCATTGGTGTATGAAAAATGGCATCAATTGTTTTGAAAATTTAAGCTAATTTCCGTGTTTGCTTTTGCAACACCTTCAAGCTTGGGCTAGAACTATTTCTCTCTATTTTTTTTTTCTGGCTCCTGTACAAGAAAATACTGCTAGTGTTAGCAGGTGATAAAAGTGTTCCTTGTACAGAGAAGTTAGCTAAAAGGCCTCGACATTGGCATATGTGGCAGCTTGTCAGAACACGTTAATTTACTAATTATATAAGCTTTTTTTTCCTAAGGTGTACCACAAGCTTTTCTGGGTGCCAATTGAATTACATTACACTTACTGCTGATTCATTAGTATTTTACATGGGTTTAATGCTTATAGAGCCTAATGCCTGCTTCTGGCTTTTTTTTTCCCGTACTGTTTATATCAAGAGGTGAGCCTGCGTGCAATTATAACCCAGCATTTCTTATTAATGTTGGTCGACATTTTATAACTGTCAGTTTCTCTCGTTTTTGCACGTATAAGAACAATTGGGCTCTGTTGTCATGTGTGAGTCCATGCTTATTAGAGCCATTAGCAGAGGCAAAATATCACCAGCTTTTTGGCTGTCTCTGTAAGTGCTTAGTGCTTGTCACTTTTTGCACCTTTTATTGACAGTACGACTCATTGACCGGAACCAAGAGGTGCCAGTAGAATTTTGTTCCATTAACACTGAGTTTCATGCAACGAGAGTGCGTATTGGGGAATAGGCCTACTTGAAAAAAATTGTAGTCCTGATGCAGTTGTTTCTTTTAGACAGATTTTCTTGAAACAATTTTCTGTTTAATGACGTACCGCATTTTATTTTGACGACATGCAAGTTCATCAACTGCTAAACTAACACGTTAATTAGTTAAAAAAAAATGATGTTGGTGAAGCAATGTGCTGATTTATACTATGTGTGGATCTTTTAATGTGTTTTGTGTGCATTTGTGCTGATTCATACTATGTATGGAGCTTTTAATGTGTTTTGTGTGCGTTTTCTCTAACATATGCATGCACATTTTTCGCTCAGTGTTTGAAGGCGTTAACGCTTGTGTTTTTCACGTATCCTATGCCATGTGCCATGACAGAGATAAAACCACTATCTGTGCTTTGTTCCTAAAAGAGGTGGTTCTCAAGGATAGTAGCATTGGGTAGCTTAGTTTCTTTCTACAACTGAAGGTTGCTTGCCTGTTCGCCTCACGCCTGATTTGGGTGTGTTCAGTTGTCTAGCTTTGCCGCACCGCTTCGGCGCGAGGCAGGAAAGGCTTACCAATGCACGCCGTGTGTGTGGACTAGAACAGTGGGTGTTTGTATCTACTAAGCACATTTTTACATTGCTGCAGTACTTGATGCAGGTACCTGTGGTCCAAGCTTTGTTAGAAGTGCATTAGCAGGACACAAATGGTTTCCGCTTGCAGAACCACCTCTATAAAGATGTCATTTATTGCAGAGGAGAGGCGTATATGTATATATGTGGATGTAAATACATTTGAATAAGTTTATGCTTCTGGTATGAAAGGCAGCTCGATTATTCATCTATGTTTTCCACTTGTTAATTTGTCACAACGATTGCTACCGCCAGAGGTAACCATGCACTCCTGCCTTTGTTTCTGTGCCAGCTTGCATGACTCGAAGCTGCATAAGAGAGCAAAATAGAATACTTATATCGCCGTCACTAGAATAAGCGAATTTAGAATTTGAACACGCAGCAGCATAAACCAAATCTGTGGGTTGCAGGAACAGGTGGTAGCGGTTCGTCTGTTTTTTAACCCTTGACGTTAACCACACGTGTTGCATGCTTGCGCAATCTCGAGCTCTTGAGGCACTCCAATTCATGCACACCTTGCTTAAGGGCTGTAGAGTATGATTAGGGTTGTTCATTCTTTGGTTTTATATATTTTTTAAACTGGGGAGGGGGGAGGGGGTAAAAATCAGGTACTGTTTTTCAAACTTATAATTGGGGAGAAATCAGGTTTTTCGTAAAAACATTCCAAGATTCGTTTTTTTTTTCTTTTTAAATCTAGAGATGTGCCATGTAATACACTAAGTGTTTCATCAGACGTTATCACGGGCTTTTTCGTTAAAATTGATCTTTGTTTCATACTAGTAATGGGAGGACATTACGGTTTTCTATATAGCAAACACTCTTGAAAATTTTGTTTCTCTGGAAATTGATCAGTAATGCTGACAGTAAAGAGCATTGATAACCTCCAAAAAATGAATGAAACGTGTTATTCACAAAAAGCTGGTCGTCGATTTGTTTCACATTCTTGTTTACATCATCGTAATCATCTGCAATCGCAACGTGTCGGTCTTCATTCAAGACCTGTCCGATCGTTGAACGTATTTCAGCCGGGAGGAAGTTCTCTCGACATCGCAACTTCCATTAGCTAGGCACAGCAGTGCAAGTGCAGCATTTGCCAGCGTGGAATAGTGAGCGGTAGAATGCCGGTACAGTACTCAATGAGTCCAAAAGCTGCGTTTGTGGCGATTGATTCCAGAAAGTACTGGTTGAGAACGGTGGACCGTCAGCCCGCAATTGTGCGGATCGATACATTGAAAGGGTCCTTTCAGGAAGAAAGCAGGTTTAACGCAATTCTCCTTAAACATGTTCAGTGCGTAAAAATTGTGTAAACTCTGGTTTTACCCGAAAACGAGCAACTCTAAGTATGATGTTGTGAGCAGGTAAGGCTGTAACAGGTAACAGAGTTTTCGTTTGACATAGAAGTGAAGATAAAATGCAGTTTCCTCTTGACATCAGGCAGTTATAGCAGAGTGTCCGCAGGGGTGATCGTAACGATAGCTGTACATATTGTCGCCCTCAAAGAGTAGTTAGTTTTATTGACATAATAAATAAAGCAAACCGTTTTATTGGCATCCCTTTATTAAGTTAAACGTAGGGATGGGCGAATATTCGGTATTGTCGAATATTCGATCGAATAGCTCTCTATTCGTTATTCGCTTCGATTCGAATGCAGATATTCGATATTTTCGAATTATTCGATGCTCCCGAATAGGCAGCTAAAAGCCAAGCTTTTCGGTCAAGCTTTCCGAGAGTTACCCCAGGCTTGGCTCAAGACCCACCAACATGGACATTTCTATTATCAGTGCCGGCACTGCCGAGTTGCTGCCTTGCCTAGAGGTTCGACGAAGCTCTCGGCCGCCAGCACACTTTAGGTTAAAAAAAAAGGCGGCACTGAAATGACACCGCTCCGAACATAGCGGCACCAAGCCAGCAGACTTGTACAGGCCGCCATTTTGAATAGGCATGCCGCCATTTTGAATAGGCTCGCTCAGTGCGGCAGTACGCCGCACTAAGCGAGCCTATTCAAAATGGCGGCCAGCCACTTGCGCTTTGCGTGGCTACGGCCGAGGATACTAGTGGCTACAATACTTCTTTTTTTAGCGGAGCTTCTAGGCGGCGCTTAACTCTGCGAGTTTCTAGGCGGCGCTTAAACTTGTGAATGAGCAGCCGGCGGAAACTGCTGCACCTAGAGCATGTGGCGCAACAGGCATTTCTTCATGAAAACTTGTGAATACAGCAAAGGAAAGCTGTGTGTAAGATTTTGCAATAAATGTTCAACTGGTAATAGTTTTACACAATGCTGTGCCTACGTGAGTTCTAATTATTAGAAAAAATTGTGTACATTAGTCAGGTCACAAGTTGCTCATTTGTCTTTGTGATTTGCAATGTGTACTATTCGAACTATTCGATTCGAAATTATTCGACCAAATCACTAATCGCTTCGAATTCGCTTCGAACCTCAAAATCTATATTCGCCCATCCCTAGTTAAACGGATGAAAGTTCAAATGAATCCTCCAATTTGTTTTGCTGCTTGCAAAAGCTTTATGTGGGTCAGTTGGTTCGACGCGAGTGAAAAGGTTTAAAGGCACAAAAAAAACACAGACCTGAGAAAAGTGCGAACACGGGGGTGCCTTGTCTGTCTTATTCATTTCATCTTGTGTCCACGTTTTTTTGTGCCTTTAAAGCTTTTCACTCATGTTTTGTTGCATTCTGATCAGCTGAAGCTTACGGTATTACCACTCTCAGAGCACAGCAGTAGATATGCTACTATGTTGACAGAAGTGGCCTTTTGTCGGCAAAGGTAGTTGTGTTCAATGTGGCACAGCTATTTGATGAATGCGCTCGGTGCAAAACATCGAAAATGTGTGATGGCTATGTGCAGCCCTGACTTTACCAAAGGAAGGCTTAAGAAAAAGTGATTGTGACCCGGGCTCCTTGAGGACACTTAAAAAGTCCGTGAAGACAAAATACAAGTTTACTTGAGTAGAAAGAGTGCTTCGTCCCTTTTTTTCTTGGTCTTTTTGCTTGTCAACAAACCCAGGCATGCTCGGGAGTTTTATTGCTGAATTGCGCGCTATATGTAAATATCCATTTTTTGTTATTACTTCGTCATATGATGGTCATTGTCATCATCACTTTTATAAGATTCATATGTGATCTAATTCTTTGATACATAGGTAGTTAGTTTTGTTGTGAGACCCAAACGAGAAGGTTAGCCATCTTTCGACGTACTCATTTTATTATATACTGCTGCGCAGCTCACTCTTCAATGTGCTCTGTAGGCCAGAAGCAACATTTTTGGCATTTACACTGGAACCTCCATCTACCATTGCCACCCCACTGTTTGTGTAGTGGAATTTCCTCAGATATTTTTTTCACGGAGCTGCTAATTTGTGGCTAGGTTGTGCTTCTTCCACCCTGCTTTCATTTCCTGGAGAAATGTGCTTTCCCCATTTGCATTCAAAGGCAGTACATTGCCAAGCCTGTGAGCATGCATCTGTGCAATGTATATATTTCTGATTGGTTGTACACTTGGCCTCCTGTGCAATGGATCACTTGTTTTAGTTTTTCACCGTACAAGACGGGGATAATACCTTGAGTTTTTTTTTTGTTACAGTTTGTTAGCTGGCCTAGTTCCTGTTTCATTACCGTGATCCACAACTAACTATACTTTGTGCCACAACCGCGAAGTACCGTTGGTGCTTAATGATTTTTTTTTTACCAGAATCATTGCAAAATGTGTGCAAGAATTTACAATGTCAGCTGCTGATGTGAATATTTTTGCGCATGTAGGAAGAAGGGAAGTAAGTGCCCTCGTTGCCTTTGTGTGTGCCAGCAACAGTGCTTGCTGATGGAAACAGTGCAGCAGTAACCTCGTGTACAAATTGTTTTAATTAAGGCTGCTACTTCATCCAGCGAGAGAGTTAAATATGGCAAAGCTTGTTTCGTTAATTAAGAGCATTTTTCGCTTTTGACTTCTAAATTTCTGCATGTTTGAGTGAAATATAGAAGAGCTCTCTACCCTCTTTTTTTGTTTTTTACATTGCCCCTTCAAGTGTGCCACATGAAGCTCGAACAAGTTTTGTTTTCTGTTCTACCGTCTGAGGTTACATGGCTACGGCGATCACTGGCTCCTGTAGCGTTAATTTGAAGACGCAACCTTGCCGCCAATTTCTATTGCCCTTGTGGTGATGCCTTTGTCAAAGTACAAAATACCGTGATGTGTACAATGTTCCATGCACATGTGAAGGAGCTGTTGTCAGTGGGCAGCATTGTGGATGCGGAAACTTGCAATTCCCCAGCACAGTCACAAGTTTAAAGAACCTCGTTGGCATAAGTAAAGGTGAAAAAAAAAAGCCTGCATCACAGACACATGGAAAAGAAACTTGGAAACTGGAAAGCAAACTTAGGGCGGCCCAAAGGGCCCTGTAACGAATAATGATAGGAGTAACACTTAGGGACAGGAAGCGAGCTTCCTGGATCAGGGAACAAACTCGAGTAGACGATATCATAGCTGAAATAAAGTTAAAGAAATGGACTTGGGCTGGCCACGTAATAAGACGAACCGACAATTGATGCGCAGTTGGAGGTCAGTGGGAGAGGCCTTCGTGCTGCAGTGGGCCTGAGTAGGCTGATGATGATGATGATACCGAAATCACACCTTGGGGATTTATCTTGCAGCAACAGGTTATGCTGCATTGCCGTGGGATTGTCGAAGATGACTCTCTAGTGAGAATATATTATGTTGAATGCCTTACAGTTGTCGCTGTAACTTGTTTGGGTTGGGGTAATCGGGATTTTGTTTCCAAAAAAACGTAAATGTGGCAAAACACCCGCTACTGGTTTAACGGGGTACGGACACCAATTTTTGGTGTTAATGTTGTTACACACTTCACTTCCTTTACACAACCGAATACCCTGGCTGCAACACGTAGAACATACTTCAATTTGATCTAATTTATCGCGCTGACGGAACAGCACGAGGAGCGGTGCGCAGCAAATGGACATCAGCGTGACATCGCTCCGTGAGAGGGAAAAGGAGTGACGTAGCCGTCTGCCTCCAGCGCTTGTCAGAAACTCGTGACGTCACTTCACGCGCGCGGCCCGGCAAGCGGCGATTGGGCGCTGGTGCGTTCACGAAGTGATGCACGTAGCGAGAGCTACAGGCATAATCGCTGCCCAGAAAGGCACCCTAGCCAAAAATAAAGTTCCATACGCGGGAAAAGAGTAAAGCCCAGAATCGCAACAGAAGCCGGTATCAGGTCTTTTATTGAAAGCAGTCATCAAATTTCCGCCGCAATGACAAGCCTTCAGGCAGCTCATCCGCTCAGCTCTGATGGCGTAACAACACCTCATCCAGCCTCTGCAGTGTTTTGACGTCCGCACAAAATGGTGAGGTCGTGCCGTAATTCTGTCACACGCGCCGTCCGAGCTGGAAGCACGGGAAACCAAATTGGACAATTTTCAGGCTGTTTAATGTAATTACTTATTACGTGCTCAAGTATTTAAAGTGCTGTTTTGGGTTCTCCAGGCTGTTAAAGCATTGATGAAATCAATAAAAAGGAACAAAGTTTTGATGTCAGCACTTTTTTAAGGCATAGTGTGATTACACTAAGGCCAACTTAAGCTAAGACACTTGTTCTAAATCCGGAGGACGGTATCATGATGTGATTTCAGTTAGAAAAATGTGCAAACGCAAACGGAGTGAGTCTGAATTAACAGGATTCCAATAATTGGTTAACAACATTACATCGAAAAATGATTTTGTGCGTCATGCTACTACTTACCTAGCAATAAATCACAGCAAAACTGCTAACTACCTTAGCATCAGCAGCCATAAGGTGCTGGGAAAAACAGAAAACGGTGCCCCCTAACTGTTTTTTCCTTCTAGCAGCCGCATCAGCACTTCATTAAGAGCACTTACAAAATGCATCAATGATTCTAAGCCAAGCCTTTCCCATCTTGCTGCTTTTATTTACTTTTTGCTGACATTTCAGGACATTTTTTGTGTGTGTGCGAGTTCATTACACTTGTGACTGTGCTGATTGGGATATGTGAGCACGTTGCAGCGACCGATCGGGGGGGATTTCCTTCTGCAGAAAGGAGGAAAGGATTGAGTAAGCACATTGTGTATGCTCGACGTAGTGCCTTGCATTTTCTACACAGCCTATAGGTGTCTTCGATTTGGCTGCACTCGCTGCACTCATTCAGGCAGTGCAGCACTCACCTCTTCGATTTTCGAGGGCAGCGCGCGGCGCCTGCACTTTTCCCTTCGATTTACCGACGGTGCAGAGAGTGCAGGATGAGTTCACGCTTTCCCTGCACCTCCCAGGGAGGAGGTGCAGAAGCAGACGACAAAAGTGCAGGACCAGTTCTGCAGTGGCGGCGCCCGCGCTGAACTCATCCTGAACTCATGCAGAAAGTGCAGGCCAAATCGAAGAGACCTTATGTTTAGTTCGTAAGGTGAAAGTGCCAATTACAACACAGTGTTTTGAGTCCACTCTTTTTTTTTCATGTATATGGAATATTATGCGAGAGTTTACGTTTTACATGTACAGAATAGTGCCATTCGTTAATTGTCCTTTTTTTTTTTGGCCTATACTCGAGAGTGTTATATTTTTACATGAACTGGAGCTGTGCTTTGTACATTAAAAAAAGCTGTATTTTACTCTCGTCACGTGTGTATGCTCCTTTCTGTTGCGCTTGTGGAAACACCTTTGCGGCAGTTCACAATTCACGATGAAATTATTTTATCTGTTTTCAGTCTTCTTGTAACAATGTCGAGCTCTTTCACAAGTAAAAAAAAAATGGTTATTTTATGCCGTCGTTACAACACGTTCTTAACTCTTTCCATACGGCACCATAGGCCATCGGACATGGAGTTCCGATGATTTCAAACGTCCCGCGAAAGCTAAAAACTGCGCCTGTCGGACAACTAACACCATCTGGCGTATTTATTGACAACTTATTTTTTCGATTTTATTATGTTTTGTTGATATTTCGCGTGCAGAGACCGCGCCAAGAGTGAAATTTGAACCTGCGGTAGTGGCGAGTTGTGTGAAAACGGCGTCCGGTATATTTGGGCTGTATTTATAAACAAAACAGGCTTCCTATCTGACGACTGTGGCTTTCACATTGATGTGTAGGGTCTGGACAATGTATGGTAGGGACATTTTGCCAAATGCACCGCGTCATATCACGTTATCACCTTCATAGATTGCCTGGCACTCGTGTCAGATCACCGCTCCGGAGCGATGGGCGACACTTCTCAAGGTCGCTGGATTTTTTTTCTGGTTTTTTACCACTAAAGTGAAAAGGATTTTGTGTCAGCACACAAAAAAGTGCGCTTGGATGCATAACTGACTTACACTCAAGTGGCTTCGAGGAGTGGCACAGCCGTCAGTTCCGCTAGGTTGATGGGCCCACAAAAATACAAAACTTGGTGTACAGCATTGATTTATATATTGAATCATAGCCAAGAAATGTAGCAACAATTTGCATATCTTAGAATTCCTAAAATAATTTTGAGGCTCTTTACAATCACTTATATACGCTGTGTGTATACTTTTTTGTGCATTTTTTCTGATTATTTTACTAATAAACTCTAAGTAATTGTACCTTTTACAAAACTGCTGGTATGTGTTTGTAAGAGCCATTTATAAGCTACAATTACATGCATAGCAATGCTAAATGTGTCCACTACTAGCTCAAGAGAAAAAAATAGTTTTGTGGAAGCACTCAAAATCGGCCGTTTTCCCGCCGTAACAAAAGAGTTAAAGGGCGTCGTGTCTGATTAACTGAGTGCTTAGCTATTGATAGACAGAATACACGGCCTGGTTCCCAACTGTGCGAAATGAACGGCGCATAGCCAGCCTCTGGCCATGACTGGGCTGTCTGCTGGCGTTGTTCAGTGTGGAAGGCCACTAACCACGTGATACGAGTGATGTGACTTGCATTTGTAACTGACAAGACTCGCGTCTGTCACGTGACTGCAGAAGATAGCGTAGATAAAAAGCCCGCGTGAGGATGCTGTAATGTTGCTGCTCAGGAAGCATCAGTCCAGTATTAAGTCACGTACATGTCTTGTAACTGAAATGGCTTTCTTGTCATACTTGTCCCCACGTAAGGCAATGCAATGCAGAGGCCCAACTGATTTTACGGAGAGGCATGTGATGTCATAATGGGGTGTGACCTCACAGTAGGGCACGTTGGAGGATGCTTGGTTGGGCAAGCTGGTTAAAAGTCAATGGAGTTGATACAGTTTCATTACTGGACAAGAAGAGAGGTACGCATGACACATGGTGATGTCGTAGGGAACATTTTGACGTAGTCTAGAATGATGCAAGGTTTTTGTACATGTTGGAGTTTATTGGAGCAAACTCGCACTTGAATATAAACTACATGAAAAGCACTAACGTCAAAAAAGCAGTCTAAATGTCGCGCACAGCCGAGCATTGATGGATAGGTTGCCAGAGCGTTTCTTCTGCATGCATTGATCTCGGAGCCCTCTCCTTTCCAGAAATATCCACTTAGATGGAGAACATCGCCAATGAAACAAGAGGAGTCTAGGTGAACCACGAATGGATTGCACTCTTTCCTTGTCAAAGGAGGTGCCTAGGTGTGGATAAATGCCACACCTTATTGAAGTTGAAGAACTAGACCCGCGCAATGGCTCTGCTGAGAACACCCGCTTAATCACCTCTTCTTCCCTAGCTCATGATGGTGATCTGTAATTTGTCAAGCGGTCTCGTTCCTTTTCCACAACATCCTTCCGCCCGCGACAGTGATGCATCTACGCATAAAAAGACTTAATGAGAGAAAACATGCCGGAAAAATAAAATTATAGTCAGCTAAGCAGCCTGGTTCGAATCCGTCTAGCGGTTCGGTCACCGTTCATCAGCAGCTTAATTTTCCATCGGTGTTTTGACATCCGATGCTGCTTTCTAATGATGGTCTTCATTAGTATCAGAGATGAAGATACTGTGGTCCTCTGTTGTGTTGCAGGGAAGAAAATTCGGGCTGTCTCGCGTCCAGCTGGCCTCTCACATCGCCTTGGTCGGGATCGTCTTGTAAATGTGGAGGAACCAGTTGCACTCCACCTAATGGAATCGGGTCGTAGCTTAGGCGAATGCCCACAAACTGTACGACTCGTCTTTAGCTTGGCAGCCCTTTTCTGTTTGCTAGGCTTGTCCCGAAGTCTTTGCCTCTTGCACCGGTTCATGTCGGTGTTCATGGCGTCAGTGTTCGTGATCAGATGCATTGAAACAACGGGCTTCTGATGATTGGGAAAGGCCTGACGAGGTTGTGCTGAGAGTTCTTCAGTCTGTACAAAATCTATCCATGACCACAGCGTAGCATTTGTGGAAGTTCTCGAGTTGTCATATTCGTTATGAGTAATGGGTCTGTGCACTCGGATACCTCATTATGGGCAGCTGTAGAGGTAACCAACGAGCTCCATGATGTTTGGACGGGTGCAACTTGAGTGGTTGCCAAATTCGCAACATGCTGCGTGATTATCTTTTTCCGGATCAAGCTCATCTTCAATATCTTATCACTCAGCAGCCTCATCGCACTGAAAACCACATATAAGTATTTGTCAGATTCTTCGTAATCTTTGATATCTAGAAGATCTCGTATCTATATGTCAAGATTATTTGTCGAGAGATTCGAGGAGGATTTTAAGCCTACTTATTCTCGGAGTTGGTGATTCCACAAGGCTGTCTGTTGTTCTGACGAGTTCTGATATCATCGCCCGGAGGGTATCCCTCAGCCGCTTCAGTTGACTCACGGCCTCCCTGTCCTCAGTAGGCTGAATGTCCACAGGGAGGGTATTCTGGATACGGTGCTGCTGCTGGACACTTCCGGGTTCCCAGTGGTCGGTGCGGTGCATTGAGCAGCCAGCCATGGGGGGGGACACTGTTCGAGGGCAAGGCGACATCAAACGGTTTCCCGGGCCTCACGTGCCTTGAAGTCACTGTGCACCGTCATCTGGTGTCCACCAAGCCGTTCCTCTCGGGTTTCACGGCACCAAACATGTTGAAGAACTATAGACCCGCGCCATGGCTCTGCTGAGAAGACCCGTTTAATCACCTCTTCTTCCCTAGGTCATGACGGTGATCTGCAATTTGTCAAGCGGTCTTCTTCCTTTTCTGCAACACGGGCGTTGCGTAGTCCTGTGTGGCCAGACAGTAACCAAACAGTATACGTGATGTCCATATCACATATGATGCTGCATTCTCTTTCAATGGTGGTGTCAGCTGTAATGCTGCTGCGCTGCAGTCAAGCAGCATTGTGTGCGGAACTGGTGGAACATGGGATTGGAAAGACTGGAATGGGCAGGGGAGTTTGCACTCAGTGGTTCTCATTCCCTAATCAGCAATGTAGCTAAACACGACAGCTTTACTGGCCACTTTGTTTTTCTTCTAGGACTGTGTACCAATTTGTTGTAAGAATGTGTATCAATTCACTATTTTTTTTCAACAATATGGACCTCTAAAATACCGAAGGTTTGAGGCACTATCTTGCTGGATGCTTTAGAATATTTCAAGTGTACTCTTTCCATTATGCAGGTCGCGGGTTTGAATCTTGGACGCGGCGGCCGCTTTTCTGATGGAAGCAGAGACACCTGTCTGAACGAGATTTCGGCGCACGTTAAAGATCCCCAGGTGGTCAGAATTAATCCAAAGCCCTCCACTACGGCGCGCCTCATCGCCTGCGTTGCGTCGGCGCATTAAACCCAACAATCAATCAATCTTTCCATTATTTGCGTACTGCTGTGGCAGAAGATTGTGTGCAAGCCTCGCAGTGGTGTGTGTGAATCCTTGTTGAAAAGAAAATGAGAGCGCAAGGTAGGTACGTTACACGAATTCCTAACTATGGCCTTTGGGCTTTCGAACGATTAGAGCTTTCTTTCCTGGAAAGGGGGTTTGAAATGAACAATATTAGTGTGTAAGCATTATGATGGTCGAACGATGTCATGTGTCCAATAAAGCCTCCGGGAGGCATGCTCAAAAACAAAAAAATTCCCTGGCAGGATGCAAATTGAACCAATTGCCACGTGGTAATAGGCAAGTGATGTACGACTATGCGAACTTGTAATGTGCAACCATTCTATGCCGAGTATACTGATCTGAACAGTGTAGTGCCATGTATCGGCCCAAAGATTCAGAACCACGAAAAAGTAATTTAAAGCAGGTCATTGCAAGAAAAAAATTAAAAAATTAGAAATAACCCCCAAACAGATTAGGGTATTGAAAACCAAACTTGCAACTGTCGTGTCACAGGAAACAAAGAAAGGAATGAGTATCGAAATTTAAGAGGTGTAGCGTCCTCATGCGATTAACGTAGTAAAAAAAAATGAGGAAACTGGAAATGAACTATGGAAACAATTAGCATCTAGTATATATGAAGCCAGCACCCTCATGCAACTACCCAAAAAGTGAGAAACAGAACAAGGAGCCGTCTGTTTTGTGTCCTTCAATGCCATCCGGGAAAAGTAACATGGGTGAAACTGAGGAGGGGTGCAGCCAATTAGTCGACAATTCGCAGAACTTCAGTAGCTTCCTCTCGTGATGTGGATACTGAACTGGAAATTGGAACCGAACCAGTATACTATTTTCCGGAACTGAACCCCAACCCGAACCATTATTTTTTGAGCATTGTGAACCCGAACCGGAACTAATCCAATAAAAGTAATGGTTACCGTGCTTCGCAATGAAACGGTTTGATTGATTTATTGTGAGGCTTAATGTGCCGACGCTACACAGGCGATGAGGCACACCATAGTGGAGGGCTCCAGATTAATTTTGACCACCTGGGGATATCTAACGCGCGCCGACATCTTGTACACACGGGCGTTTTTCACTTTTCACCTCCATCAGAAAAGCGGCCACCGCGGCCGGCAATTGAACCCACGTCCTTGGGTTCAGCAGCACAATGCCTTACCCACTGAGCCACCGTGGCGGGTGCAATGAAATGGCGTGACTATGCGTTGTTGGTAATGTGGGTTGATGTCACTCGACAGTGTTTTTCTTTTTCACATGCCATCAACTTCTAATCCGCCGTGCAGTTTTCCCTTTCAGGTTGATCACAACACTATGAACGCTCTATTTATTATCATAGCATGGGGAAACGGATGTGCACCAGTATTTCAATACTATGTTGCTGCTGTTCATTCAAGCAGAGGGCAAAGCTGGGCAAAAGGGATGTCTCACACGACAACCTGCAGGCAATTCCTCTGCTGCGTCCCTTCACATGTTCGGATTGGTACACTAAGAGGACAGTGAAGACAGAATGCGCCCTCGTCTCTGTTTGACAGACTTGCCTTTGAAAAAAGATTTCATACAAAAAAAAAACGAACAATAAAACAACCGAATTTTACTCTACGCAGCACTAGCAGTGACGTCGGGATGGAGGAAATAATAAAGAGGTTCTGTGAACTACGTGTTAGCATTTAAGCAGTACGTTGAAATCAGAGTAGACGAACCTCTAAAACACTGTCAAGTGTTTTGGCGGTGGCTTTCTTCGGTGGCTGCCAGTCATATAAAAAGTTCCTGCAATTACGTAACAGGGTGAGAAGTGGCCAGTGAACTGAAACTACTATATCTTTTTTGCCAAACATCTAGCGGAAGTGTTTAAAGTCGACATTACAGCTGCGCCACTTTTATTGGGAAAAGCAGTCTCTTCAATGTAACCAAAGTTGTCTTCGCGGGTGGTGTAGTTTTTATGGGTGTGCTAATATTCGAAACTTTCGCACATCGAAGCGAATAATGCGATATTTGATTCAGCATCAAATAGATTAACTCTATTCCAAAACTTTGAATATATTTTCCAAGTATTTCGAAGATCGAAAACATGCACGGGTGATATCCGCCGCCGGCGACTGGCTTTCCCGCAATGCTTCGGTGATATGCGGCTAAATGGAAACAGGCAGGTGGTTTTTTGGGGCCGCCTGTTATTTCTTTGGCATGAAGCCTCTTGCTTCTCTTTTCACGTCCTGATAACGTGGTCATGCTCAAGCTTCTCTATTTGACGCTTTCTAGACTGGCAAGCCCAGATGCGTCGAGACATACTCCCCGAGTCCCCGGTTTACTGTCGTTGATTTTAAATGCAGAGCATTTCTTTAACTCACATGTAGCGTCCGCCGTGCGTCCGCAACAGCTCAGCGCGCAGGTGCGCCCTCTCCCCCACTCCTCCTCTCCCGCATCACGCTACTCTCCTCGCTCTCAACAACAGGTCCGCACCCCTCCCCCTACACTATATAAAAAAATAATGCTTATCGGCGCCTGGTTTCGATCCCACGACCCTGCGGGCGGAACGCAAGTTACATGGTGCTCTTCCCACTGGGCCACAAAGCCGACACAGAATCAAAGGCTACGAACGCGCCTTATATCCTTGACTCATTCAAACTACGTAAAGAAGCTGCTGATACAACGCATTCACTACCTGTGGGCGGAACGCGAGGTACATGGTGCTCTTCCCACTGCGCCACAAAACCGACACAGAATCAAAGGCTACGAACGCGCCTTATATCCTTGACTCATTCAAACTACGTCAAGAAGCTGCTGATACAACGCATTCACTACCTGTGGGCGGAACGCAAGTTACATGGTGCTCTTCCCACTGGGCCACAAAGCCGACACAGAATCAAAGGCTACGAACGCGCCTTATATCCTTGACTCATTCAAACTACGTCAAGAAGCTGCTGATACAACGCATTCACTACCTGTGGGCGGAACGCGAGGTACATGGTGCTCTTCCCACTGCGCCACAAAACCGACACAGAATCAAAGGCTACGAACGCGCCTTATATCCTTGACTCATTCAAACTACGTCAAGAAGCTGCTGATACTACGCATTCACTACCACCAACTCCCCAAACACTAAACGTTAACGCAATACACCCACCCCCTATGCGACGCATTTACTCGAGTCCCCCTCGCGGGGAGATGGGCCCAATTTTTTAACAGCGGAGCTGTTGAAGCTGGCCGAAAATGTGTGGCGCGTAACGCGTTAAAAATACCAAAAAAATTCCGAGCGCTCGTGAGTGCGTGCCTCGCGGCGACCGCCGCCAGCGATCCCGGTACGCGCAGTGGGTCCTGCAAAAAAAAAAAAAAAAGCTGGCGAAAACTTTGAGGAGCGCCTCGCATTGCCTAGCAACCAACAACGACACATCTCGCGCAAAACCTGCTCCTAAGCCGTCTATACAAAACTACCCCCGGCAAACACCTCCTGTAACGCCTAAAGCTCAATGCGCCTATTATTACAGATCCAAAAGTCCCCATACCTATTGACACCCACGCCTAGCTGCCTCCAAGTACGACCCTTACGTACTCACCAGCGCCACATAGAGCAACGAGCCAAAGCCTTGGCAGAACGGTATAGTATACCCCATACGGCCCGCAACGGTGTACGTAGGTACCGCCGAGGACTCTCGCAAGAACTCTTTCGCACTATTAATGCTCCCCCCACCTTTACCCCCCCTATCAACCCACTCACAATTCGTACCTTGGAACCAACGACGGCGGAAGAGGCGGTAATCGCACTAGCCCTGTCGCACCGGCCAACCTCTGAATTCGTTTTATCCGATTCGAAAACGGCCATTCGAAACTTCGCTGCGGTTGCCATCTCACGTGCCTCAGGCCCTGAAAATTCTTATGCAAAATCCACCCACCACCCAAGTAGAACTGCTCTGGACTCCTGCCCGCACTAGGCTTGGAGGCGATGAGGTGGATCAGGCAACGGCCCGAGCGCTCACCTCCTGGGCATACCCCAGCCCCATTGCATGGTGCTGGGGTATGCATGGAGCCAGGTCAGCTTGCGTCAGCCCCTTGGGCTACCGCAAGATCACCTTGTATTTCCGCCTCTCTCGCCTCTGATTGTTCGCGCTTGCTTTCTTGCTTCTGTTCCGCTCCGTACTCGCTCTAACTTCAAAATTTGCAGCTCTTGGTTTCGAATTTCAATTATCGTACATTTTCGTAATTGGGATGTCACATAAGCGCGTGCCGTGTGGCAAAAGGGAGATTTACAATATTTGAACACACTTATACACTGCATGCTTCGCCTCCCCTCTGGTTTCACGTTAGTGAAGACAGCCCGGTTTTTTCGTATGCGTTTCTATTAGTCGTGACATGCCCTTTGCAGAACTCCTATTTGAAATTTTTTGTGTGCGTGGGATGACGATACCCAGTGAAGGCGCATTTTAAAAATTAAATTCACGCGTATTTAGTTACTGGGGAAGGGACTCGCTGGCAAGTGCAACGCAGGGATGATACCACCGCGCCATGGACGCATGCAGGCAAGAGCTTAAAGGGACCCAGCAACACTTTCGATAAATGCTTTCACTGTTTCCTTCGCGCCTGGAACCACTGCGAAATCTATAGTTGTCACCAGTACGGAGCGGCACTGCGTGATTTACTCGCCGCACCAGGTACGCCTTCCATTTCTACTTTATTTCTGTGGCTTTATTTTTAAAGTTGCTATCGAAAAGTTTTCATTGCTGCAACTGAAGAAAAACCGGCCAACAGCCGCTACATGGCGTTCGTGACGCAATTCGAGCCGTTGAAGAACGTCACGACCGGGAAGGAGAGAAAAATGAACAAGTTTCTCTCTTTGGGAGGCGAGAGCTGGGGGAAGTGATGGGGATATTTAATACTAACTTCTGCAAGCTTCCGCTATTACGCCCACGAACGGGGACTCAGCTGCTCACCATGCAAGTCTGAGCTCCTCTACCGTCCTAGAAGTCAGTGTCGCCATCGTGATGCCAGTGCCCGTGATATCCAGGTCACGCTGCAAGGCAACCCCGTTCCCCACGTGCCCTTCGCACCCATTCTCGGCCTCCACATTCAAGAGAATGGGGCCAGCACCAAGATCATCCGCATCCTGGACAACTCAGGTGACCAGTTTGGCAGAATTGTCGCCCGGTTAGCGAATCGCAACCATGGCCTCAAAGAAGCTCGCCTCCTACGCTTGGTGCAAGCATCCATCACTAGCGGCATCACATACGCCACCCCTTTCTCAAATTCACCCAGACCGATGTTGGACGCCTGAAATGCATCATCCGCAAGGCGGTCAAGCTGGCCGTGGGCCCCCCGTTACACCTCTACTGACAATTGATTCTTCAAACCCGTAATACAATACCTTCGAAGAACTGATTGGGCCAGAAGTATTGGCCAGCTCCACCTCCTCGCCCCCACTTCGACGGGTCGCTCCATCATGACAAAACTGGGCATCTCCTCCGCTACGTAGCACGGAGATCAGCTCAGTTTGGATGACTCTCTCCGATCCATCAAGAACGTCGCGCTGCCCAGCCCAAGGCCCTACACAAGGCCCACGCTTCACACACCTCTACCCTGTACGTCGACGGAGCGGAATATTCCAAACTAGAAGCCTGCGTTGCGGAGTTGTCAAATCCAAAGGAGACGCTGTTACTTCGTGCTCGCTCTCCATACCACACCCTGAAGTTGAAAAAGAAGCCTCCATTGCCCTTGCCCTTACCGCTGTAGCAGCCACCACAACATTATCCGACTCACTTCCATCGAGGATTGTGCACTAAGAGTACAATACACCTAATCCACCGCCAGGAGCACAATGCTTACGCATGTACTCTTCATTGTACAGGTTTTGCTGGGTGCTCAAGAAAGCAGCCACGGCAGATTTCCGGCGCCTGCTGGCCACGTGGCGTCAGTGACTCGTGCTGTACCACACAGTGAATTGCCTCGTGGTATCTTGCGGTTGCCTACAATCACGTCATCGCGGCCGCCACACGTGGACGTCGTATCTCCTGCCTGCCTATCGGATCAACCCTTTGGCCAGCCAGCGACACCTACAACGTCCTCCGAGCAGCATAAAAGGCAGCACGCACCTCGCGAAGACTTCAGTGGGCTTGGTGGCACCGCCAGGAGCACAATGCTTACGCATGTACTCTTCATTGTACAGGTTGGTGAAAAGTCGCATTATGTCAGCTCTGTAAAAAGCAACTGTCTGTGTTTTGTTGTGCTGCCGAGCTTCCGGTGTGCTTTCGCTTCTTGTATGGAGTGTGTCAGAGTGATTCGTTTGTTGCTAAAACTTAGCGGTGACGTTGAGGAGAATCCTGGACCCGACAAATTAGAAAAGATGGCCAAAACTATTTCAGAAATGCAAGCATCGCAGGACGCATTACAAACGGCATTGATAGACTTGCAGCAGAGACTTTCGGAGGTAAAAGCTGCACTCTTGGCACTTAAACAGTCGGGTAACAAAGTAAGTAAATGTGAAGAATACGTTAAAAAGGAATGTGAAGAAGTCGCCCAACTGAACAAAAAGGTAGATGATTTAGAGAATAGAAGCCGGAGAAACAACATCGTAATTTTTGTATTAGACGAGGTCATGGATGAAAAAAATGTTGATCTCGAACAGCGAATTACGAGAGAAATATTTCGCGACATTCTAGAGGTTAAGTAAAATCTATTGAACGTGTACATCGCACTGGAAAGAAAATTGACGAACGAGCACGCCCCGTCGTTTTGAGGTTTTATGACTTCACGGAAAAAATGGCTGTCCTACGCAACTGCTCTAAATTCAAAGGCACAAAGTGGAGTGTATCTATCTCTGAGGACTTTTCAAGGCCTGTTAGGGTACTACGAGGTAAATTGTGGCAATCTGCTAAAAATGAGCGGGCAAGGGGGGATAAAGTGACAATTGTTTTTGACAAACTTAAAGTGAACGACGACGTGTACACTTGGAATATCGCCGAAAAAAGAGGGTACTATTAGTAGAGTGTACTAGAAGTTTTAGAGTGGCCCGACCGGCCGCCCGGAGAGGTGCTCCTTTCGCGCAGAAAATAGCGGCGGCGCTGTAGTCAACGACAATTGAAAGCGAAAGCGGCGGCTGGCCGCGCGCACGGCCGCGCGCGGGCCAGGAAACGCTGCTTCTTTACGCGCGGAGCGCTCGAAATTTGTTCTGCGGGTCGTCCAATTGCTTAAATATACTGTAGGTACAGTGGACTGTGGGTAACGAAATGAAAAATAAACGCTGCAGCTCATTTTGCGTTAGTTTTGCCTTTCCCGCTCGACAACAACAAGGAAACTTACGGATTTTCCTTCGCAGCATTCGTAGCGGATTGAAAATAAAGTAATTGCAGTGACATTTTCGCTATTCCAATTTTCCATAAAAACGTATTTTGCGTGAAATCGCCTGGTATGAAGCAGTTCATGATTGCTTTATGATTGGGTCCTTATTGTGCTGCTTGATGGACATAGTTGGTCGACGCAAATGACATGAAAAAATATATGAGGACTGGGATGATAGCTTCTCAGAAGAATTTTAAAGTGCGAATGCACTTTATAAGCGACCCCAAACCTTCCACCGCCGGCGGCGGCGGCGTCCGCAGTCCTCCTCTCCCTAGCAACGGCGTGGAGCGGAGAGGAGCGTCGGTAGCAACGGCGCGGTGACGTCACTTCACCACGTGACCGCGCTCGCTCCGCCTCCTCGCCGTGGCTGCGCGCCGCTCCCCGCACCGCTCCTCGCGCCGTGACGTCATGGTATGACGTCACAGCGCGCCTCCTCTCCCCAGCAGCTGCCGCGCGCCTCTCTCTCCACCGTGACGTCACACTCTCTCCTCTCCCCTTGCGCTCGCCTCCTCTCTCAGCCACCTGGCTCGGCGCGCTCGGCGCGGCGTACCCCCCTATATATGCAGCGATAAACTGCCAGACCTCCGTGGGTCGGCTCGCGCGCGCTCACGGGCGAATGCCAAAGGATTTTAACTTTACTCCCCCTCATAGCATCACCCCGTGCATTCGCACTTAACCATGTTCACCCTCGGGGAAATGCTTGGGAGTTTTTTATTTACTGTCTTGCAATTTACGCTCGGACTGCAGTTATGCGGGTTAATATCATAAGTTGCGTTTGTTTTTTATTGCGTGAGTTGTTATTATAGCAGTATTTAAGCAGTGGCCCACTTGGGATAATTACGGGTCACCGTGGTGGCCGAACAGAAAATGACACGCGCAAGCGAGATATCTTTTTAACTAAAAAGGGGTTAGCCCAGCGGTTAGCTCAGTTGTCCCAATGACCGTCTTTCATAGAACTATTCCCGCAACGTTCTATTAATCGCACCACCTTTCACCTGATTAGGTCTGCAAAGGAGTTGAATCAAATTAACGCAAATTTTATTCACAAGTATGCTGAGGGTACAATTAGACGCACATAAAAAATGCAAAACATAGATCATAAAATATATTGACCGCGACAAAAATGAAACATACCACGTCTACTATAGAGGTAAAGGTTCAAGAACGCTAACATGGAGGTTCAAATAAACGGAACTGGAACAAAATACACATTTTGTTTTCATTTTCAATAGCCCAGAAAATGAAATGTAACCTGGGAAATCACGCACAAAGTCTACACAGGTAAAGGTTTAGGAATAACGCTAACATGGAGGTTTAAATTGACATTTTTGGCCAACGCATTTTCATAACTCGCCCTCGATCATTAGTGACGGCTAAGTTTAGGGTGTTGCTCCCACCTTCGCATGTAATCACGGAACTTGATTAAACCTTTTATATACAAATGAATCCGTGTCACAATGTATACATAACCCAACCACATTTGCTGTCAAGGTCTCACGTGCTGGTCGCAACCAACGCCGTTAAGGTGTTTGCTGTGAATAAGGGCTGCGGCACATCCATAACGCTGTCATGGTGGAGCTCCTTGTCGCTGAAGTAACTGGTAAAAACGTCCTAGATATTGCTAATAAACTTTCAAAAATGCACGGAAGGATTCTGAACCCCCCCCCCCCCCCAAAAAAAAAAAAAAAATACAAGAGGTGGTAAACACAGCGGCATCTTCCCCTGGCATGCAGGATTGGTCATGCAGACTGGCACTTCATTTTCAGTACACACTTCCTTACCAAGTGCATGCAATATGCGACATAGCAGGTTAATAAAATAAGAAAGCCCACTAACGACAGTACAAGCATCAACGGCAGGGGTAGCCCAGAAGAATGCTCTTGGTATTTTCGTTCCAAATAGGAACGTAAAAAACAGTAAACTTTTTGCAGCCTATATAGAATGTGCGCCCGCCGCTTTTGCTTCATGCGCAGAATCAAGAAGGGGAAGGGAGGGGAGGAACATTCCTTGCGCCTGACCGTCAAATTAATTCCTCGTTAACTCGAACGCTGCTATCTCAAAATATCTTCTCGAAACTTTTTCTCACCGTGTGTTTACTTCCCATAGGCGCTACGCATTTGCCCGCTTTATCTCGAAACGTTTTTTCGGAGGACCACGGATGTCTCGAAATCCTGGCAGAGAGGACACAAGGCCAAGTCCGCAGCTGATGAGGTCCCCGTTCAAATGCTTACTCCCACTACTCGCCGAACGAGGTCGTGAAGTGCACGTTTACGCGGACTAGGCGTCCCCGTTACCGGAATGCTGTCTGGCGCGTACATCATTGCTGTGGACGACACAGCTGATCATGCTTACGAGGAGGAGCCTCCAGAAGTGCGTGCGTACAACGACAGAAACAACATACATGCTGCGTCTGCTTTGTAACAAGGTAAAATGTAGCGGTGGCGACCACCAATCCATGCGATGCATTGAGGAGCTCGGGTACGCTTTTCTGGGGTGCAGATACGAACGCGAAACAGCCGAGCGCAGCACAGTTCTTTCTTCTGCAATAATAAAAGTTTCTTTTTCCTCCGAATTATTTTGCCTTTATTACGAAATCTCCCCTGTGCAATAGTGCTTTTGTTAGCAGCACTAGCTGTAATTTCAGGGACCTGGCTACAAATTTTCTGCATTTGACTTAACTCGAAACTCCGCGCTTATCTCAAAATTTTCAGCTAATTTTACGGCTTTGAGTTAACGAGTGGTTACTGTATATCAGCAATTAACGTTTTCAGAAAACGCATAAAAAATGAGAAAGTATCGTTGGGGGGGGGGGGGGGGGGGCAAAAATTTTATGTCGGGTCGTACTAGTTCAAAGTTTGCTCAAGCGGAGTCATAACGTTTCTGCGTCTACTTTCTAAATCAGCTGACCAAAGGCGCAGGTTGGATTCCGCCGCTTTTGTGATGGAGGATAAAAGCGAAAAACGCCCGTGTCTTCGAGATTTCGGCGCACGTTAAAGATCTCCAGGTGGTTAAAATTAATCCGAAGCCCCCCAGTACCGCTTGCCTCATTGCCTGTGTAGCGCCGGCGCGTTAAACTTCATAATCCAAAATAAATCACCTTCGCAAGCGCAAAACACCGCCGCGAGCAACGCAAATATTGCCGCGCGCAGGCTGGGAGCTGGTGCCGGGGGGCGCCGGCTGTTCAGTTGTTGACGACAGCAGCGCCGCCGCTATACCGGTTTTATTTTCTGCGCGAAAGTCGACCCGGCGGAGCAATGGGAGAGGCCGCCGCTCGGGCCACTCTAAAACTTCTAGTACACTCTACTATTAGGCCGTGAGCAGCGCAGTCAAGCCATAGCTGCATCTAGCCAGAATGCGTGACACAACCAGAAAAATGTGACGCTGTGTATGCTATCGCTTAACGCAAGAAGCATAGTTAGCAAAACGGATAAGTTAGAAGAACTGTTATTGATGTACAACCCTGATGTAGTCATAATCCCGGAGACATGGTTGCACGCGGATGTGCATGATTCGGAAATTGTGCCTGCAACGTATGCCCTTCTTCGCGCAGACCGCGATGGCCGTGGCGGCGGTGTGGCAATCGCAATTAAACGCGGAATAGACTTCCATATTGAAAAAGGCATTCCAAATCATGAAAGCATCTGGTGCACGCTCAAATTAAATGATTCAGCGCTACTGATAGGCGGCATTTACCGGTGTCCTAACGTCTCTGATGACTATCTTTATAAACTTCATGAATTTCTAAATAGTATGATGTATCATAGAACATGTGCAGCTTTCCCGCTCATGGCAGTCCTTTCAACAGTGATTACTGTGCAATTTTTTAGCTCAATGAAAAATTCTTTTGCACAGCTAATATTTGGGGTGAATACTTGCTTTGTGCACAGTTTCAAGTCGCGCACTTTGCGCGACTGGGTTCCTGAGCCATGGGAACTATCCCATAGAAATGCATGGGGAGTTACATTTCACAGCGAATTACACACACAAAAAAATATTCAGAAACCTGAAATATTCTTTTAGCGTTTTAATCTTCACGTTGACTTCTAGCATTATGCCAAATATTATTTTCCTAAAGTGGTTTTTCTAGGTTCCCGAGAGGTCGTAATTTTGAGCGAGAAAGCTGGGTATGAGTATGATGTCTCATAGAACAAAAGTAGTACTTACCGGTGACTTAAATCTACCAGGTATTGATTGGACGAACTTTTCAGCAAGCACCAAGGAGGCAGTTAGCCCCCAACTACGGCTGAATACCGCACTTAGCTTTTCCTTTTCGCAAATAGTTCAGCAGCCAACCCGCATCCAAGGTTCTTCTTCTTCACTTCTCGAGTTGGCCCTTGTGTCACAGTCTATAGACTCCGAAATTAGTGTCGAGGAGGGTATATCTGACCATAAACTGCTATTAATAAAGCTATTTCTTCATGGTTCTAGATTGAGACGTGACAGGGGCAATTCAAAAACAGTAGTTAAAATGTACAACCGAGCAGATGATGCAATCATTGTTGATTACCTTGAAAGAGTGTGGAACGGTTTCGTGACTAACAGTTGCGACACAGTGAACAATTTATGGTTGAACTTGAAACATGCCATTGAATATTGTGAGGAGCATTTCATTCCGTCTAAAACAGAGAGAACGAAGCGTGACACACCCTTGAGTAACACGTGACATCATTCATCTCAAACGAAAAGTACAACGAATGCGCAAGCGTAGAGGTAACCCCGCAATCATTCGTCAACTTTCCAACGAATTGCGCGCTAAACTGAAAAACGCCAGGAGCTACTTTTTTTCCACAACCCTAATTACCTTTATGAATCATGAGCGTCAAAAATTTTGGCGCTATCTGTCAAAACGTGATGACGCTGTTCAGCAAATAGAGGTCAATGGAAGTGTTGTACAGGATCTTCGTGTTGTCGTCAACTCTTTTAACAAGTTTTTCCAGTCCGTCTTCTCGCGCATGCCCGGGTCAGTCCATATCCCATGTTATCACGAGTCTGCGATGCCTGAAATTGTAATTACAGAACGGGGAATTCTTAACTTGTTGCTGAATATTGACATCAAAGAATATATTGGCCCTGAAAATATTTCGAACGCATTTTTAAGACGATATGCAGAACAACTAACACCATTTCTATGCTTCATCTTCAGAACGTCACTATCAACGGCTTCGCTCCCAACAGATTGGCTCTGCGCTAAAATAAAACCAGCTCACAAGGACGGGAATAAGTTTCTGGTAAATAACTACAGGCCGATATCGCTAACAAGTTGCTGCTGTAAATTTTTAGAACATATTATCAACAAGGCAATGATGACATATCTTGAACAAAACCAGCTACTTTATCATAGACAGCATGGTTTCCGTAAAGGGATTTCGACAGTCACCCAACTGCTTGAAATCACCCATGACTTCTCGTCGACAATTAATTCCAATGAACAAACCGATGCAATTCTAATAGACCCGTCAAAGGCCTTCGACCGCGTCCCCCACTGCAAACTACTTGGTAAACTTCAAGGAATAGGCATTAATTTACAAGCTATCTCATGGATATCAGCCTACCTCCGCAATCGTATCCAATATGTAGAAATTAATAACATCAGATCGGACCAACTTGACGTGTACTCAGGAGTACCCCAAGGATTCGTCTTAGGCCCCATTCTTTTCCTGGTCTACGTGAATGATATGCATACCTGCATTGATCCGGGCGTAACACCGAGGTTATTCGCAGACGACTGCATAATCTATACGGCTGTGCGGACCATTGATAATCAAATAAAACTAAACACTTCCCTAGCTAACATTTCTGCCTGGTGCGCCAAATGGGGGATGCAGATTAACGCAATCAAAACAAAAAGTATCACTATAACCCGAAAAAAAAACGCCCCTATGCTTTAATTACGATCTAGCAGGTCATATTTTAACTCAGACGGACAGTGTGAAATACCTAGGTGTAACAATTGCTAAAAACTTAAAGTGGAATATATATATATAAACCATATGTGCGCTAAAGCATTGAGACAACTAGGATTTTTGCGACGAAAACTATCAGCGGCCCCTCCTAAAGGAAAACTAGCAGCGTATTCAACGCTAGTACGTCCCATTCTTGAATACGCGAGCGTAGTATGGGACCCTCACCAGGCACACCTCATTGATAAGATAGAACACATACAAAATATGGCCCTCGGCTTCATTTACTCGAAATACTCACGGTACGATAGCATAACATCACTCCGCGACCAAGCTTACATACCAACATTAAAATGCCGTAAACAGGTGTCATCCTTAAAGTTCCTTTATCTTCTTTATCACGGTGCCCTAAACATAGACAAAGACTCGTATATCCGGCCTCCTTTTTATCATTCACGTAGAACCAGCCATAGCTGTAATATCAGGCCTTTTGTTCCTCATAGTAACACTTTCAAATTTTCCTATTTTCCACTAACCACAGAAACATGGAATAAATTACCTAGTGAAGTTGTTGAAGCGCGTTCTGTGGACATGTTTGTGCTAAAGTTGAAATATTGTATAACTCTGAATATCAATGAAAGTGTGTTAACCTGGGAAATATAAACATGCATCGCCATTATTAGCCCTTGTATGCTAACACCTTTGAAGAGATTTGTTAAAGTATCGTATTTTTGCACTGTACCACTCCTGTATGAGCCTTTAATTAGGCTTACAGTATGAATAAATAAATAAAAAATAAAAATAAAAAACCCTCCTTACAAATTGTGGGCCTGCACATACAAGGTGAAAACGGAGGACACAGAGCTGTGAGCCAAATCATACAGCAGGGTGAGCAGACATTGCACAGGACGAGAAGAGTGTCCAACAGAAATAAAGGGCTCAAGGAAGGAGATTTAATCCGCCTCAGGGACGCCCTGATTACCACCCGCATCTGATTTCAAGCCCCTTACATAAACCTCACCAAAAAAATTAGAAAATCGGCTGGATACACTAATCAGGAAAGCAACAAAACTTGCCCTAGGAATTCCCTTCAGCGCCAGCACAACGAAGCTTCTCAGCACAGGAACTCTCCATACCACCGAAGAAATTGATAACCACACACCGTCACAACCAATTCGGCTAAACAGCACTCACTCGGGACGAGCTATACTCACAGAACTCGGATACCAACCAAGCCCCACCCAGGTCGCTACAACCCCCATCAAGCAAGACATCCGCAAGCACATACAGGTGGCACCCATCCCACGGCACATGGAAAAAGAAAGGAATTCATCTCGATGACAAGTTCGAGCGCCATTTTATTCAAAGAAGGTTGTGGGAGATCCCCACCAAAACACATATTCACGGATGCAACCAAGAAAGGACCTATGTGTGCAATAGCCTATACGAACCTCAAAGAGGACGAATGCTCGATACACACCAGCTGTACCACTCCGGAAAAAGCTGAAATGCTAGCCATAGCACTCGCAGTAGGCCGAACGACGACCCCTCCACGCTTACAAATATCTACACGGACTCCAAGAAGGCATGTCACCTGCTTGCAAGCGGAATCCCCTTTACATCTGCACTGCAGCTTTTAGCCACAGTAAAAGGACAGGCCAGAATTCACTGGGTACCTGGGCACAGGGATTAGCTGGGAACGAACGAGCCAATAAACTCGCCCGTGAAACACTCATCCGGGCTCCCGCTGACCATGTATGTACCCTGAAATGTCACCCCCAACGTTGTATCAAAATGAGACGGTACCTCCCCGACAGGATGAAGTATCTACTCTCCCCCCCATTCTTTGTTGGACAGAGAAGAAAAAAACTACTCAGACAAGCATAAAGAGATGGGGGGACATAACCGAACCCTGAGGGGTGCCGACTGGCGGTAGGGGGAAGAGGTCTGAGGTAAGGGGCCCTAGGCAAAGGGTTGTGCGGTTACTGAGAAAGGAGGCGACATAGTAGTAAGTGTGTGATCCCAGTAGTAGTAGTAGTAGAAAACTTTATTATAAAGTCAGGCTCTCTAGCTCTCAGAGGGTGGTGCCCTTAGTCCAGGGCCCCATTTGCTGCTGCGATCCGTCTTGCCCGGTCGATCAGTCCGCGCTGGTCGTCCAAGGCTGAGCTGGAAAGAACGGCTTCCCATCCGGAGGGTGAGGGGCTGGGTATAGGCAATTGGGTTGGGGGTTTGGGGCATTCCCATGTGGAATGGTACAGGTTCGGGTGTCCTCCACAGGATGGGCATCTGTCTGGATACATGGTAGGGTAGAATTTGTGCCGGAGCGAGAGGCTAGGAAACGTGTTAGTTTGTAGCTGGCGCCATGCAGCGGCTTCCTCACGGGTGAGTTGCGCGTGTGGCGGAGGAAGTGTCCTACGGGAGAGTCTGTAGTGTTGTAGTATATGTGTGTATGTGAGTGGGATGCTTTCTGTCTTGTCTGGTTTGGGTTGGTCTTCCACTGGCGCCCGGAGAGTGAGGCCTCGGGCTACCGCATGAACGTGAGAGGCGTGAGAGGCGTTATCGAATACTTTGTGCAAGTCGAAAGCTAGGATAGCCGCACTGTCACTCTTGGATGGGAAAAGAAGTAGATCATTGTGTAGTTGAAGGTGGGTGTCCTGAGTGGAGAGGGCGGGGCGGAAGCCGGTGAGGTTGTGTGGGAGAAGGTCATGATCTTCTAGGTAGGTTGTGAGGCAGCTTGTGATAATGTGTTCAAGGAGTTTTCCTAGAAACGAGGTGCGGGGTATTGGTCGGAGTTGTTCGATTTTGACGGGTTTATTGGGCTTCGGTATCAGGGAGATGTCGGCATGGCGCCAGGAAGTGGGGAGGGTGCCAGATCGCCAGTGGTGGTTGAACAGGTTCAAGATGGTGTCGAGGGTGCATCCGTCTAGGTTACGTAGAAGTTTATTATGTTATCTGCTCCAGGGGCTGTTTGGCGCAGAAGTTCTGTGATGGCATGTTCGATCTCTGCAATGGTGATGTCGGCGTCGAGGGTGGTGTTAGGCAAGCCCGCGTTCGGAGAGCAGCTGGGCTGTGGTACCAGGGTATGTGTGGATAAGGGAATCAATGCGGAATGATGTGTATTATAGTGGTGGGGTCGAGTAAATGTCGTAGTAGCGCGCGCGTGCGTTTCATGGAGAGCCCACCGCGCATATCGTCGCATATTTGGTACCAGTGTGCTCGGGTGAGCGCTGCTGCGTGTTCTTGAATTCGTGTTTGGAGGTACGCAAGCTTGCGGCGCAGGACACGTCTGTGTTTGCGGGTGCGCCACCTACGCTCGAAGCTACGATATGCTTCCAAGAGGTGCGTCATGCGGGTGTCGGCAAGGGCAGGGGGCATTTCGGGATGGTGAATTTCATCCACATCTGCCATGCCTCCTCGAATCGCGGCGTCGTCAAGCACCTGGCCAACCCTCATCTTTTAAAGTGCAGAGCAATTTAGGCGCTCGCCTTGTCGTCCTAGCTCGCTCGCTGGAACCAAGTATATCGCCACAGCGTTACGGTGTGGCCTGTCACGGTCCCTTCGCCGCGGCGTAACCCAGAGGCTTCGAAAGCCAAGCGGCTATGCCAGGATATACGTAGCGTGAGCTAAGGTTCTGCTGGTTATTCTGGTAGGATTAGCTGATTATCACGCTTACTGCTTCTTATCATCCAATCTAAATACAATCCCAATCCAATCCAATCCAAAACCAATCCAAGCCAAGCCGATCCAATGCAATCCAATCCAATCCTCGCGCTTGCGGAGCACGGCTGTCCAGTTGCTACACGAAAATGGTCAACTTCGGCCAGTGTAGCCAATCCAATCAAATCCAAGCCAAGACAACTAAACGTACGAAAATTACCAAAGTGATTACCAAAGAATAACACAAGGGAAACACTGACGAATCCCTGCTCTGCACCTCCGACCGCTTTCACGTTAAGTGAAACTGCTTTAATTTCCCCCTCCCTCTCCTCCTTACTTATTTGCGAACAACAAAAACAGATGGTTTGGCATCTTATCAAGCGTAGTCCCATACTCCACAGTAGAGATGTGATATTCTGTGGACGATAGTAGCGCTTCTGTAGCCTTCTGAGAGACTACGGGCATGCCTTTGCTGTGGTTGATCCTCCTGGTGCTTGCGCTCTAAGTACGTGATTGATTGATTGATTGATTGCCAGGTGGATGCCCCAGCTCCAACGAAGCGTACAAAACGTTGGCGAATACTCCACTGCGGGTATCACTATGGTCTTCGGGTCTGTATACTTTGCTGGGATAATACTGCCAGCAACTGGCGCATGCGCTGGTGTTCGCCTAAAGTTTGGCTTCGTATTCTGGTGATGTCACCAGGTACCTGCCGTTTTACGTACCATGAGTACAATAAATACTCTTTGAAGTGGTTTTCGCTTCACGATGTTAGACATCGAAGTGCGACACTAGGCTTAAAGTCCAATGTTCAGGTGTCCTGATATGCAACATTCAAGTTGAGTGTTTCGAGAGAGAGAGAGAAAGAGAGAAACTTGTTTATTTAGAGCAATGATTTTCTTGCGGCAGTGGTGCCCCCTTCACGGGTATCTATGCGCCGTATTTGATACAACCAGTCTCAACCAGCAGGAGAGAGAGAGAGAGAGAGAGAAAGAGAGAGAGGCATTCCTGACAGTGGGGTATTCCAGATAGGACATGGCGGGATGGGTAATGAGATCGCAAGGGAGGAAAAGGGTGTGCACGTGGAGAACGAAGTACACGTTCGTGGGGGGAAGATCAGGGGTAAAAGGGTTGCTGTGGGCAGGCGGACGTCTTTTAGTTACTGGCTCCGAGCCTTGCGACGAGCGGGAGCGTTCTTCTTTACGGCTGTTATCCAGTGGCCAGGGTTGAGGGTCGCGCGCAGTCCGATTTGCACGAGCGAAGGCATGAGCCTTTTATTTCCCCACAATGCCCTTGTGTCTCGAAACCCACTACAAAAAAAAAGAAAAAAACAGGTGTAGATGTCAGGTCGTGATGAATGTGCGCGGGCAGCAAAGTCTCGGGTAGCTCTTTGACTGTCTGTGCGGATGGTAATGTGGTCGCTGGAGTGTGGTTGCAACATGATTCGACGATGGCTTAGATTTCAACACCTGTAGCGGAAAGCCCATGTGAATGTTGGTGGATTGCGTCCTCGAGCGGATCTATGGTGACGGCTATGATGTTGTATGTAAATGCGGAAAGGTGGAGGGAGGGCTGTGCTTTGGCGCCTAACCACGTCTGGGATTGCGTACCTGCGGCGTTTAATGGTAGAGGTTCTTCCTCGGGGCAGAGAGGTGAGAAATTCTAAATTCCTAGTGGAGAAACCTGGAGGAAAATAATGGTTAACGACTGCTCACGCGTCGCTCAAGATAAAAAAAAAATGTGGTTGATGCCTCTTTCATAGGAATCGGTAAAACACGAACGTGAAATGTGCCTTCACAGGAGCATTTATTGTGCTTCCATATGAACTTGCACATCGCTATTTATACTTCGTCAGTATGGCACCGTTAGACGCATCAACATTCGGCACTGGCCGGATTGCACGCTCCGGTGCATTGCGTAAATCCGACTGAAACCACAGCCCCTTGAAAACCATGTGAACGGAACCGAACCGAAACCGACAGCAGTAGGTGGCGGAGGGTGCCTCAACTCACCCGCGTCCCGCGTACACGAAGATGCTGGCATCGAGGCGCCAACTGTCGGTGCTCATTAGTGTTATGGTGACATTCGCTTCACTTCTCCTAGACGGCAGCATCTCCTAGACGTCAGCTGACTGAATAAAGTAGTGGGAAAGATATAAGGCGCGTTCGTAGACGTACTTGTGCTTGAATTCGTAGCGCAGTGGGCAGAGCGCTGTGTACCTCCCGTTGCGGCGAGAGAGTTCGTGACTCAAATCCGGGCGCAGCCACGTCAATTGATCTTTTTCTGGCGTCATTTCCGTGTCGGATATGACGCCGGTCAGATCTTGGTGTACCCGGGCATAAAACACTTTCATGTTAAAAAGGACGCCTCTTCGTTTGTTTGTCGGGAGAAGACGACGTGAACATCTGAAACGCATAGTCTTCAGTACCACGCCGCGAACACGTGCAAAGCAAAGCAGCTGCACCTGCAACAGATCACGTTGGCAACGCCGTCCGGCCACGCAGCAGGACGTGTAGCCAGAAAAACATAAACAATTCGGCATCTCACAAATAGTCCGGTCGTGACTCCCATCACCAAGGAAATTTCCAGCCTGACTCTAAGGGTTCGTAGGAAAACAATCTTGCGTGCTGTTAAGCGTTGTTAATCTGCACACAGGACATGCTTACTGATCAATGTTGTTCTCAACATCTTCGCTGACCATCCGCTTCTGCTGGTCAGGATGGCGCCTGATTTCTTTCCGTGGCAGCACGTGCTCGATGGTCATTTTTAGTACGCAGCACTGCAGCGTCCGCTACTGTGGTTTGGCGGCAATGCCGCCCTCGTAACCGAGCGAACGAAGCCGACACCGAACACAGAAAGAAAACGGAGGAAGAGTGGCGAAAGTGTGAGAGGGAGGGCGGCCTGCCGAGGCACCGGGCGACGCTCCCAGCGGCGATGCGTTACGAGGTAACCGAGAGAATGAAGAAGCCACCGAATATGAGTCCGCAGGAAAGCGGAGGATGAAAGCTTGGCGAAAGTGTGAGGGGGAGGGTGGCATGCCGAGGCCGCGCCACAGAAGCACGTACATCGCTGCTTCGGCGTCCTCCTCCTTCTGTGACTCATCCGAACCACGTGACGTTTGAGCGGGAGGTTTGAACATGATTTACAGCGACATGCTCAGCGGCGGCGACGCGCTGCGAGATTACGGCAGAGTAGCTCGCGCCGCCGGGAGTTCGCTGATCATGCGATGACTTCCTGAGAGACAGCAGTTATGCGCCGGGGCCGAGAAGACTGCAGTTCGCTCGGCGCACATATTTCGCATTAGGGTGTATAATAATCGACAGACATTTCTTCGACCATCTTTCGTTTACAAAACCGCCGCGCTTCTTCTCTTAATGGGACCTCCTCCTTAAAATAAGCGATCGGACGATTTGAAAGCACACCTGCCGATCGTCCGCGGGGGAACCCTATATTAGTCAGGCGTTCATTCGTAGCAGCTATCTGCCGCGAGAGACCTGCGGACCTGAGCACGGCGCAATCGCTGGGAAAGTTTGAAGAGGACGGAGATACTGAGGGCCGCGGCCGTTTTGTAAGGCTGATCGAGCAAGTGAGGCGCATATGGTGCTCTCAAAGGACGAATGCCGCGTAAAGGGCAGACGCCAAGAAAACCGCCAAGAAAACCGCGTAAAAGTTACCACAGGAGCGTTCATTATATCTCACCTAGAACATGGGTGTCCTTGCTTGCCTGCTTTTGAGTCTGGCATCTGTAGCGGCCCCGTGTCGCGGTGTTACTCGCTACACTGCCGACTGGTCATCCCTGGACACCCGACCGGTACCGCCTTGGTACGACGAGGCCAAATTCGGCATCTTCCTGCACTGGGGCGTCTTCTCCGTGCCGAGCTTTTGGGGCGCATGTCTCTGGTACTGCTGGGAGTTTGAAAAAGTGCCTGAATGTGTGGAGTTCATGAAGGACAACTACAGGCCGGGGTTCTCGTACCAGGAGTTCGCGTCCCAGTTCACGGCCGAGTTCTTCGATCCCGACCGCTGGGCCGACATCTTCCACAGGTAAGACAGCTCGCTTTCGCAGTCAGTGTGCGTCTCCCTAGACGAAATGGAATGTGGGGAGTATAGGGTGTTCAATATATACAGCTGAGGGCTGGTTGTGATGACAGCACAGGTGCTTGATAACCGTGTGTTCCTCGATTTGGACGTGCAGAAGCGCTTTCTGTCAACACGTTTCTTCCCGCCACCAGAGAAACGCAAGAAAACAATTTAACACCTTATTGGCGCAACTAAATCCCACTGGGCAGGATTTCGGCAGTATGTTCATACGTTACCCTTTCACCATTGGTATCTTGAAAGGTGCCTTAACATAAGAATTTTTTGGGAGAGCACTCTACCTAGGACAGTGTTCTACTTGGGAGAGCGCTCTACTTTGAAGTACTGCTGCCAAGAATAACAGTCGCAATATATCCATGCGACAAAAGTACTTGGCTGTACAAGTTGCTTCACAGTTTAAATCGCGCGAGAGACCGTGAAGTAGCCACACGTAGCTGCTACTTTGCCGTGTTACGGCCGCATATGTATCAGTGTTTCCTTCAGCAAGTTTTTATGGGTTCTCACTTAATGTTTACACGATGCCTTTCATTGGAGTGTAAATAATGCACATATAATTAGCGACGTATCCGAGTAGGGTTTCGTCGTTTCTATTTTTTTCCCCCCAGAGTTGATCTGCTGCTTTGTGGCGCACTCTTGTGTCCAACTTAGTTTTCGAATATTCTTCGCTTTGCTTCGTTTTATACTAATTTACCCTCAGTTTTTATTACTTGGTTTGATGTCCTGCTGTTCTCGACGTGAACGATTTTTTTTTTGTCTTCAACTCGGTTCTTCCTTCAAGATGTTTTGGATTTTAGCCCTATTTGTTTATTTCATATTGCTCAAACCTACCATAGTCTAGCTGCAGCACATCTTGTTCCCCACATTCGTTTCTTCTTTTTTTTATAATCGTCTGTGCAGAAGACGCAATTGTGTTTGGAATTGGTGTTATGGCCGCAGAGGTGTCGGATACGGCTAGTTGAAACCATCAGAAAAGGGGTAGCCTCATGAGGTATCGCCCTCATGATGCCGACTTCAACCTCAACTACTACATGTGGGGTGCTGCCAGAAGCTGCTGCTAACTGCTGAGTGACTACTAACGGGCGTTTGAATGCTCAAAGTGTCACTTTGGGCTGATAAGAAAACGTTATTCATAAAAGGCACTAGGGGCTTCAAGTTTTCATATAAGAACGCGTGTATTGCTCCATAAAAGTGTTTTCCTGCCCACTCATTTGCGTATGCTAGTGAAGCCGACTTTAAAGGAAATCGTTGTATGGCGCGCCATAGCGGTGAATTGGGTCTTATGGGGGCATTCGACAGAAGTCTATATGGTCTTCATATTCTCACATAAGACCGCTTCCACTGCCCCCCCAAAAAGTGTTCACAGCAATGCTATTGTGTCAATGAAGTGAAGCCGAATTAAAGTGGGTTTCGGGCATAGCCGTGCTTTGGCAAGGGGCCTTATGAAGATATCTAAAACAAACAAAAAAAAAAATCACGGAAGCTTGCACTCATGGGCAAAACTTGAATGGCGAAGCATTGCCGGAGACATAGTTAAGTTTCGGTATCATTGTTTATTTGGATAGTTGCAGTGCTAGTAATGGTCTTCATATGCATCGTAGAGGTCGTCGCCTTCGCGGCGAGTGGTGAATTCAGAGTAATCACTAGTTTTGTAGACTTCCACGAGCTCTTCGTCATCGGCTCGAGGCAGCGGTGGCGGGATCTGCAAGTTGCCTTGGGGAGGAGTGGCACACTCGTAGCCGTGTCTCCAATTATCCAGAATGGCTTCTAGAGAGTGCGGCGGCCGCGGTGACCTTTCCCAAGCAGGATGTCTTTTCATCTTTTACATTAGCGCTGGAGTTCTTTTTTTTTACATGCGTGGTAGCTCGAGACGAGAGCGCTGGAGTTTTTTTCTTTTGCTAAACCCACTGCGCGAGCCGGGGACTCGGCGGTCGCCGCGAGGCACGCGCTCACGAGCGCTTGCCATTTATTCTGTATCTTTTTTTTGCAATGGTGAAATTAAACGGACAGTAACAACCACTCCGCTGCTAAAAAGCGCCAGGGTCATGGTACCTTGATATCAGACTTCTTATATTGACGCAAGAAAAGTGTAATCCCAGAAATACTTTTATGCATATTTCTGAAGCCAACTTTAAAGGAGACTGGTGCATATCTTCTTTATAGAAACGGAGTGATGTGTGACTCGTTTGGTCCTAGAGAACGGGCCGACCGTACAGTGTTCACAGTAGTGCAGTTGTGCATAGTAGTGAAGCCGGCTTTAGGGGCTGAACGTATATCACAGCGGCTTACGCATTTATGAGACGATTCGCACCTTGGAGTTGGTGAAACTTTCTACCCCGTCCTCAGCCGACGAATTTTTGGTGAAGTGAAACCGCACATGAATCTGCGGTTTAAGTGAGGTGCAATATCAGCGCGCTTTGTTCTCGGTGAGCATATGATCTTGCGATTTCAATGCGAAATGATTCGCCGTTCCGGGTCGGCGTCTATACACCTATGCTGTCGGTGTAGGCACGTTAGGGTCCGTCACAGTACACCCCGGACCGATAAAATTCGACGAACTAGTGTCGCGTCGTGAGCAGCGCGTTTATTCTATGTACTGTAACACGAGGTGCCCCTGGGGTGACCCCTTTCCGCTAGTATCAGCTTGGACGGCACGTGTCGACTGGTGCAACTGGGTCCTCTCCTTCATTGCTTTACCCTTTGCGTCTCTTTCTTCCTCTCTCAGTTACTATGACTGATGGGCTTGGTCAATCGCCCCTGTCAGCCGTGCATATATGCCAGGAGCGGAAGCGTGGTTTCTTATTATCCCAATTGATACGTCTGCAATCGTCACGCTCACATTTTTCCTACCGGCCTCAGTACAGGTCTCTAAGACATGTGAGGGCCGCAACGGATTCATTAGGTACACCTTCATTTACTAGCATTCAGAAACTTCAGGGGTCTTGAGGTTGCGAGCTTGCCTCGCAAATCGGAAGTCTAATCTCACCCAGACGTGAATTCGCCGTATTTTCCTCTTTGCTAGATTACTTCACTTTGCACGCACGCACACATGTTTGCTTCATTGGCGTGGGCCATCGATCCCATGCCAAGGCTAAAAAATGTTGCAGCAGGAGTGATGGATTTCAGCGGGGACGAGCTGTGAGGGCGACCGCTTCCCAAACCTCAAACACCTCGCTACTAACAGGAGTGCGTGGCATCGCCTGGCAGTGCTCTACTTAATTCACCCTCCCAGAAAACCGCGCCAGCATCTGCATGCGCCAAAGAGCATGCCGAGAGTACTACCCCGCCGTCCATCGGGTGTGCGCGCACTCTCCCAAATTTTAATATCAGGGGAGCGACGACCAACCGACATGTCGGCGCCTTATCACGCTGTCCCGCCGCGAAATAGGCGAGAGTGTCCGCACGCGCATAAATATATCCGCTGTATGAGTGTCGTCTGCTGCGCTGCTTCCTTGAGAGCGATATACCCTCTGCCACGTTATCTGCAGGACTTTGTTTGCGAGAAACCGGGGTTATTTGAGGCACGTGCGCTTCTCCAATGCGCGCGTGATTGCTCTCTCGTATCACTTGCCCGGCGCGTTTGTCAGGAATGTTTACGCTGTGTAGCTACTTTGGGCGCCAAAGGAAACGGCTTTCGCGCGTAAGCAAAGCAGGGGACGTATTGCCAAAAGAAGAACAGCTTAGTACACGAAAATCATAGAGCAGGCAGTTTTATGCGCATGCGCCTACTCTCGCCTATTTCGCTGCTGGACACCGCGGTAAGGCGCCGACCTGCTGATCGGTCGCCGCTACCGGGATAATAAATATTTTGGAGGTTCTACTACCTCCGCAATTTCGCGCGTACAAAATATTTAATGCGTAGCATTTTTTGCCGAGCACCCCATAGCCCCAGCGTGAAACGGCATGCATTTGCCCAAAAATCGATAATTAACGGAGTGAACATTTTTAATTGTTATGATGGCATACATGTAGGGAATTGGTTGAACGGAACTTGGAAAATTAAAAAATACAAAAAGGATAAACGAAAAACCATGTACGGGAACTTACGAAATCAAAAATATGTATCTTATACAGCTCCCTCCAAAAACGCAGACGAAAACAAATATAAGGGGTCGTACAGCACCTCGTTTTTATAAAATGTGGTTGATCCGTCTTTCGTAGGAATCGGTGAAACACGAAACTGATTGATTGATTGTGCCGTTTAACGCGCCGACGCAACGCAGGCGATGAGGCGCGCTGTAGTGGAAAGCTCCGGATTAATTTTGACCACCTTTGGATCTTTACGTGCGCCGTAATCTCGCACAGACGGGCGTTTTTGCTTTTCGCCTCCACCAGAAAAGCGCCCGCCGCGGCCGGGAATCGAATCCGTGAACCTCGTGCTCAGCGGCGCAACGCCTGAGCCACCGCGACTGGCGAAAAACGCGAAACTGAAATTGCCTTCACAGGAGCATTTAAATGTTTATTGTGCATCGATATGACCTTACACATCGCTATTTATATTTCGTTGGTATGGCACAGTTGGACGCATCAACATTAGACACTGGATTACACGCGCCGGAGCACTGCGTAAATCCGATCGAAACCCCAGGCGCTCGCAAACCGTGTGAACGAAATTGAACGGGTTGTCAGCGAATCGTTTGGTGAAGTCACGGTCAGCTACAGCGAAAGGATCATGATTTACGAGTCGGCAGCAGTCTTGTGGGTGTACTTGGCGAGCGGCGAGCGACATCCGGCTGGCGGGTCGCTTCGGCAAAATTGCGCCCACACTGGTCCTGCTACGTGGCGTGCACGCCAGACGCTTGCGTTGCGACGAGCTCAGTTTGTGAAACGTGGCGGCGGCGTTTCACAAGCTGAGGGGCGTTCTACATAGGCGGCGGACGGATAAACATAGCAGCATTTGCAGCCATAGCACGGCCAGGTCAGCTGGTATACCCCCCAGGTAACCGATAATTGCGCCACTGGCGCCAATTTGTCCCCTGGTGCTTGGTAGGCCACACTGTCTAACTAAAAGACAACAAAAAAATTACTGATGCTGCTATAGCAACGCTTTCGTTGATGCGCGAGGAGGAAATGCCGTGCCGCTTATCGTCTGCTATGGTCTGAGCGAGCGCGCCTGTCTTTGTGTGCCGCAAGCGTGAACAAACACCGCTTGCATTTTGCTTTTCAGATAGGGTTGCTGCTGCACATCTTGTTTTCGACAGCTTTCAGTTGCTAATTTGCTTGGACTCTCAGCACGTGCAGAAAACATTTGTTTGGATATATTTCTTAGCTGAATACGCGTGAGGCAGCACGCCCTGAAGCGTGGAATTTTGTTTGGGGCAGAAAAAGTAGTAGGCGGGAAATGTGCTTTATTCACTGATTTTATTAGCAACGTATGGCAAGTGAAGTTCAATACATGATACAAAAGCACATATATGTGTATCCAGTATAGTAAGTACAAATGTCCGCATTCTCTGTCGGTTACACAAACATAACAGAAATCTTTGTACAATTCGTCGTATACAGAAAATTGCTGCAGAGATCCCCGCGTTCATTTGCTGTACACAATACAATTCTACAGAAACGATGTTTCATAAAAACACGCGTTTGTGAATAATAAAATTATTATTACGTGAGATGACCAGCTCATTTCGCCACCATTAACAACCGCTCCATATTCTTATTCTCGCAAACTTGCTAGCCCAAAAAACCCTTTATTGCTCGCGAATTTTCTGCGCAATTTCGCCATACATCACACTTGGTAAATGGAACAAATACCACCATGGATATCAATAAACACGTAAAAGCGAAACAAATATTGAGAGTGCAAACAAGGTACAAAAAATGTGTCCTAGCACAGGTTGAAAAGCGAAGCGCCGCTCGGCCGTCGCGCAGGTAACTCGAACTTCTCGTAACACGGAATGCCAGCGGTCAGCTGCCACGTAAATAATTTTTGGGCTTCTTTCGTGCTAATAAGCATTCAGAGAAACTGATCGTCGGAACGCTCTAAAGCCAAACCAGTTCGTCGAAGAAGCATTTAGGCACATTAGGGGAACATAATTTGCAAGCTTTTCTCTGTTGGAAAGAAAATGAAGAGCAACCACTCACCAAACCGATACCGAAGCGAAATTTCCGTCTGCGTGTCCGCTGGCATCAATCGGCTCATGAGAAACTGTCGACAAGTAGCTTCACATGCTTACAACAGTACGGACAAAAGCGTTGTACCAAACAAAAAGAAATTTACTGTAAAGCAACAGCAGAAGATGTTTCGGTCCGCACTGCAGCTTTTTTGATAAGGATAGCGCTTGCTTCTTCATAACTTTCTGCTGACCTGCATGCCGTCCGCTGGGAAGCCGAAAATTTTCGCTGTATTATTCCTTCCTGAGTTGTCGCACCGCACAGCATCGAAGCACGCGTTGTGTCCTTTTCTCAGTTTCTCTGACATTTTGAGCCCGTTCGCACTCGCAGACAACAAAATTTTCATCTTCAAGGCATACTTCAAAACATCTACACGTGTACACAGTGAAAGCGGTAGGAGCAGACGGACAGGATGGCAGCAGAAGAGATAAGAGCGAAAGCGCCGCCCGTCGGCGAAACGAATGAAGCGACTAAATAAATAAATAGGGTGCCAAAAATCTAAACAGCCAAGTACACATTTTATTTCCACACACAATGGAATTACTTTACTTTATTGCTGGGTATGTTGAAAAGATAAAGCCACATATGCAAAGTTGCTGAATTTTCGCTTGGCTACCAGCGTCATGGCGGCACTTAATTTTGCGATACCGAAACTAGCCGAAGTTTCCGGCCCCTGGCCATAGTTTCTTAGTAAGTATACTAGAGAGGAAACTGCGCCTGGTAAGCCATGTCGTCGTGGGTGTTCATGGGAATACCCCGTCCCCCCCCCCCACCCCCTTTTAAGTGCGAATGCACTTTATAAGCGACCCCAAACCATCCACCGCCGGCGGCGGCGGCGGCGTCGGCGGCGGCGGCGTCCGCAGTGCTCCTCTATATTTAAAAAAGAAACAGCATCCGGCGCCAGGTTTCGATCCGAGGACTTTGCGGCCGCAGCGCGACGCTCTACCGACTAAGCCACGGACGCCACGCTGGTATCAGTGTGAGTAACGCGCCTTATATCTTTAACGCATTCAAACTACGTCGTCAGCGGCGTGCGTTGGCGACTCAGCGGCGTTATAGCGGCTTGATAACTGCGTGGTGTACACGTGATACTACAAACCCGATGGAAGAGATGGAAGAGAAGGCGGCGAGGCGGTGGGCTGCGGGGGCCGAGCGCAAGCGCCGCAAGCGGGCCGACAACCGTGCATTCGCACTTTCACATTCGCCCCCTCGGGGAAATGCGGGGGAATTTTTGGCTTGGGCTTGGCATGACAATTGGATTTTTAAGCGGATTTTATTTGCTACAAGGAAGCCGAAATCCTGCCTGCTCTGCGGTAGCCGTGATCGGTGAAACAGCAGGCAGTACGTGATCGCACCTGACGTTGCTTATGCCGCAGTCGAAGGACGTATGACTGAGCGGGTAATATGCCGCCGCGAAATTTGTAGCCGACGGAAAGAAGAAACAAAACGTACTTCGACGAAGACAAGATACGACAGATACGGGCGCTTGTATACGTCCTATTTTGTCATCGTGCACGACTGTTTAACGCCACGTTTTCTTTGTTCTTGTTAAACTAGCTGACGGTCGGTGCACCGGTTCACCACGAAGGCAGTTTTCAGAGGCACGCTCAAAAAACTTTCCAAACTCTTCAAACAACTTATTATTTGAAGTAATGGTAAAAATAATAAAATCAGAGTTTCTAATGAGTTCCCCCCCCCTTCCCCAAATATTGACATTGTTCGTAACTACAACCTTGGCCTGCGGAATAGACCCTTTGCAAAAAGGCGGACAACACTGAGAATGCAGCGGTGGTAACCCTGGTGGTGAACGCGACGACGCCATTAGAAAGGAAGCAGGTCGTAGCAACGCCGTTGCGGTTGCACGTTTTCGCCCACGGCTTCACGAGAGTCTGTTGCCCCACGAGTCTGTTGCCCCATCGCCGTAGTCATATTTATCTCCTAAAGTGATGTTTTGCGCTGCCTACGAAGATTAACGCTGGTCAAATTGCTTCCGCTTATCTACCCCGCTGCACAACGGCTCGTCTGGGGCGAGTCGAGACGTGCCCTTCTTTTCTCCTATTTCTTTTGTGTTTGTTCCTTCCTCTGAGTTCCTCTCAAGTTCGACTGCCTCTGCTCGCTGCTGACGCACGCGTGCGACCTATCGCTCCCGCGTTAGCACCCCATTCACCGATGGAAAAATTAAGCGCCGCAAGTACAGAGGCGGTGAATCGAAAACATGACCTCTAGCAGAGACATCAAAATCAGTTTCATTATGCATGCTTTGGTCATTTTCGCGAATAGTTTTGAAAGTTTGAAAATACCCTTCATAGCCCGTTCATATATCGGCAAGCCGCCGCTACCACGGGGCAAGGGCGCATCGATTAAACACAATAAAACTCGACAAGCAAACAAGGAGGCAGCGCTAAGGCTATTTTTTATTAGCAACAAATCCTACCTTTGCTTGCTGCTGTTTGTCAACACTGACGATGGCGTAACGTAGGACTCCACGCTGACGTATGATTGCTCGTACTCGTAGGACCTTTCAATGGTCGACCTCGAAGAATAAAAATCCTGAATATGCCGCTCTTCTATCGAAGGAAGGGCGGCAAAGTTATTTTCCCATCCTGCAGTGGGAAACACCACTTCGCGGGACGCTAATGCAATTACGTGGACGGTGGACGGTAGCTACCCCATAGAAACTCTGTGCTCCCAGTCTTTTGGCTTCCTTTCTAATGGCGGCGCAGCGGATGTACAGTGTTGCCAGAGTGGCTTGCTGCTTTTCCGCCAACGATTTGGCCATTTTGCACCTATAGCAGGAACAACCGTTCCGGCAAAAATATGCTTTACTTCCTTTTTCCTTAGTTTAAAAGAGCCTGTTTTTATTTTCCACATACATAATTGCACACTATTCTTCGCGTTTTTGTGGCACTTTGTTTAAATTTGCGGTCACTAAAACGTTTCAATCCAAGCCAATGATGAAACTAAGGCGAGCGTGATGTATAATGGCGGCCCATGACGACACAGATGGCCTTGACGTGAGCCGAATGGACGCTAGCGCCAGATTCCTCTCTAGTGTATATTATAAGAAACTCTATGTCTGCAGCTATACGCTGCCCTAACGAGGCGCCAACTATCGGCGCTCTTTAGCGTCATGCCGCACTGCTTCGCTTCACTATCTCGTAGACGGCAGCACCATCTGAATAGGGAAGTTAGAGGAGTTCACTCTATTAGAGGGAAGGACATAAGGCGTGTGGTACAGCTACCCGGGCATGACTTCGTCGCTCAGTTGGCAGAACGTTTCACACCTCCCGTTGCGACCAGACTGATCGTGGGCTCGAATCCTAGCGCCGCCGCGCCAATGGTTTTCAGCTGCTGTCATTTCCGTGACGGATATGACGTTGGTGATATTTGTGTATCCCGGCATAACACACTTGCGTGTTATAAAGCCCGAAAAAAAAAAAAACGAAGGAAACACGAAGGAAGTCTTGAAAACGGACCAAGCGTATAACGCCCTGAATTTGCAGAAAAACGCATAACTCACTGAGGTAACACATTTAATCGTTCTATACCAGTAAAGTGAAGTGCCCGACTAATAGCATCCTCGATTAACCGCACCGGTGCGCACCACCTGTCCTCGATAAACTGGGACGCACCGTCGCGGGGCAGTTTTTCGTTGCCCCCTGCGCACCGTGAGAACTGACGGTGCGACGAACTGCAATCCCGAGATGCATCGCGGCCGACGCCGGCGAAGCGACTTCCTCCGCCGTCTGCTGCAGCGACGGCGCATCGGTACAGTGAATTGTAGCATCGGTGCACTCGTGTGAAGGCGGAACGGGCTGTATATTGTGGCTGACATGCATGAATTTCTTGCGAATTATGCAGACAGCGATGCGACGGGCTCATAACGGGCGTTAATAAGGGCCGGACATTGAAAATTAGGACGCGAACTTCGTGTACTGCAAAGAAGGCTGAATGCAAGGCCAGCCAGTTGGAGCTTTGCATTGGTTTCGTTCGATTGAATTACACAACCAGTTACTAGAGTGCCTAGACAATAAAGACCTACATGCTTTGCTGCGGCGGAGGGGCGGAACATAACAGGCACTCGCGTTATGGGTCTCAGAACGAAGATGAGAAGCAGCTTGTAGGCAGCTGTTTAGTGGAAGCGGCGAAGTGCGTTGTCGCGCATGTGTGACGGATATGGCTTGCGTGTACATATGATCATTAGATTTCAATAAATATCACTTTGTAGTGGCGCTGTGTCATATTACGCTGCTTTTTAGCCACTTGTGAACGTTTTGATGAGTTGCTTTCACAGTCTAAGAGGTGGCGCTAGGCTAGAACCGCTCATAGGGTGCTTCGATGGGCGCGCATCGAGGCACCCTAACCATCCAGTTTGTCCTCGACCAATGCACCGTGCCGGTGCACACCGTCGTTGGGCACCATGCACCGCGCAGGTTTTGGAGGCAACCCCGGTGCGTGTTTATCGAGGATGCTAGAACCCACTGACTGACTGACTGATTCATCAACGCCCAGCCGAAACTGCGGGACCTGGAGAATTCAAGCTTCTGAGTATTTTCCTTTTATGTCGTAGGGGCTCACTAAGGCGAGATTACCGGAAATTATACTCGTAGCGTAGGGAAATGGGAAAATTGTGTTTTCCCAAATTCCCGATTATCTTGATCACCCGTTCAGATATCGGAGTGCTTTTTGCTGATATATGTAGCCCGTAAGATTTTCTAAAAGTAAGTTTTACGGTTTTGCCCTAACCAAAACTGATGGCATGAATCTTCGTTCCAGAGCAAGTAGGGTGTTTTTAAAGGTCGTCCAATATATGCTTCACTACTTGGTACATCCAATTGGTTTTTGCTGCTAAATGTTACTCTTACAAATGCACAAAACAAATTTTAAGACTTTTTTCCCGGCGATGCCGCTAAAAAGGCAAGAATGATTTTTTTTTCAAATTACGGCTATGATGGGCCGAAAAGGCCTAAAATTTGATGTGAACGCCAGCCAAGCTGGTTGATGTAGAAACTTCAAATTTGAGGACTACATACTTATTATGGCGTAGGAGCTCAATATTGCTGAATGTTTAAAAATTACACCCCTCAGAGAGTGAGAAGCGATAAAAATTGTTCCACAAATTTTGTTTTATCGCAGGCCCGTCGATATACCGGACAAGTTTTTGTTCATATGGGTAACCAAAACTTGTGTAAAAAATAGCTTTAGAAGATTTTTCCATAAGAGCCATGTAATAGAGAGGATCAGGATTTCTGGCAAAATTACCTGTATTTACGGATTTCTCAATAACTATTCAGCCCGCTGATATAACTAATTGGTCTCTGCTTATAAGTGCTGCCCATAAAGTTGTCCAAAAACTAATTCTAGGTTTTTTCCCAACAAGTGGATAAAGTGCAGAAAGTTGGGAAGTTTGTACTAGGATAACTGGGGCATATTTTCTAGCGCAAAAAAGACGGAAACTTATAGAAGAAAAAGTTGCAGAGACATAAATGTTTGTATCCTAAGATGTAACGAGCGATAGCGATACTTCGGCTCCCACGGAGCGTGTTCGTACGCAGGTGCTGCATTTCCGATCTGTGTTTCACGAGCACGAAAGGTTATCGAAAAGAGAAAGACTAGCAACGAGAGTTTTTTAATCGCCGTGTCCCAGGAGGGACAAAGGCTCTCTGCGCTTCTGTGGCATAAGATGTGAGCGTGAGAGGTTTCAAATGCGAGGTGTATCAGTTTTAGCTAGGGAAGTCATGTACGTGTCACTGTATCAAAATGTTTATTCCGTTAAATCTGAGCCGGGCTGAACAATCTTGCTTTTTTCAGAGAGAGAGAGAGAGAGAGAGAGAGAGAGAGAGAGAGAGAGAGAGAGAGAGAGAGAGAGAGAGAGAGAGAGAGAGAGAGAGAGAGAGAGAGAGAGAGACGAGAGAGAGAGAGAGAGAGAGAGAGAGACGAGAGAGAGAGACTGAAGATCTTTGTTTATGAAGAAATAGTCGTGGTTTATGAAAATGGGGTAGATTGGGCAAGGAGCTCGAAGGTGGAACCTGAGTCTACGGCACCAGATGCAGCAGCTCCTTGCCTTGCCCTCTCAATCAGCTCGCGCTGATCTTAAGGTAACGAGCTGGTCAAATCTCTCTCCCATGATTCAAAGAAGTGGAATATGTTATGTTTGAGTTGTTCTCCTGGCCATACCCTTGGGCATAGCTAGGTTGCGCGGCAGAGGGTGGATGTTTCTCCTATTTTATCAGAGTTCTGAGTTAATGTCTGATGTCCCCACCGAACACCTTTACGCACATGGATTTTCAGATGACTTTATTGGTTTTTCGTCTACACAGTTTGTGATTCTTCGGCACTGAGACGTCGTTGCAGCAAGGGGAAAGATTTCGTTCCTGGGCATATGATGATGATTCGTTCTTAAGGTTTTTCGAAGAGGGCAGTGTTATAGTCGTGGTCACAAGGAGCACGGTATGTGAGTTTCTGTGCCTCTTGCATAGTGCGTCGTTCGCTTTCAGACCAGTGGGTCCGGCTGTCCAGGTGACGCTGTTAACTTTCTGCATTATAGATGGGAATTTCTTACCGAAACGCTTCGCATTCTGCCTCTAGAAAGCTGTGTAATGTCCTTTGTGAATCTGTAATGATGTTATGCTTTTATTTGATACTTCCTCGGAACCGGCTGCTTGCTTTCGCCGCTCTGCAGTTTTTTGGTTTTTTGTAGCCGTGGTTATTCGCAGTGCCTATAATCCTTCGCCCTGCCTCCTTACGACCATCCAGTGACTCCAAAAAGGCGGGCTCACCGCGTCAAACGGCTTCAGCGCAGCTGCCAGCGGGCCCTGCAGTTGAGCCGGGTGCCGCCATCACCTGCGCTGCATGGTGCCGTAATGGACTCCACTAACCAGGTTCTGCCTACCCCAAGCGGACCGCATCAAGGTATTCCTGCAGTTCCACATGACTTCAATTCTGAGGATAACCGGGAAAATGCGCCAGTCTCTAAAAAGCGTGCTGTTGACCGAGAACCCGACAGTCAAAATGCGTCTTCTGACATGACTGGCACGGAAATCAATGAAGGAGAATTCACGATGGTCACTTACAAGAAAAAGCGAGCCGCCGGAATTCCCGTGATCTTCAAACCAGCCGAAGTTTACAGTTTGTGGAGAGTGAACCCCAACTTATTGGCGTCTGAGGTCGTGGCAACGGCGCAAGAAAAAGTTTTGACCCATCGCCTGAACAAAGATGGCAGCCTTATTGTGACCGTGTCGTCGCTCAGCGCCGTAAACCGACTCCTTCGTATATCCACCCTTGCTGGTACGGCAGTCGAGACGCGTGTGCCGCAGTCATACATGGCGACGTATGGGAAAATTCAAGGCGTACCCCTCGAGTACACGGATGAGGAACTAAGGAACTACCTGCACGATCAAGGTGTGACATCTGCTCGTCGGCAAGTCACCTACTCACGAGATGAAAACCAAGCCGTGGCTGAAAGTCGTCGACGCTCCGTCATCTTGGAGTTCAAGCCAGGCTCTCCTTTGCCAGCTCGAGTGTTCCTTGGATTTTATAGCTTCCCCGTCACAGAATACGTTGGATCTGCTGTGCAGTGCTTCAAATGTCAGAGACATGGGCACATCGCCAAGAACTGCAGGGGAAAACTCCGCTGCAAGATCTGTTCTGGAGAGCACAAACACAAGGACTGCACTTCGCGCAACCAACCCCGATGTGCAAATTGCAATGGCCCACATCCCGCGTCGTACGGTGCTTGCCCAAAGAAAAAAAAAAATGGCGCCAATCCACTCGGTGAATGTGGTTGGAAAGCAAAGCTGTAAACGGCACCCACAACGATTACCCATGCGACATCACATAAATTCACTCACGTCGCTCTACAAATCGTGAAACCAGAGAGAAGTGAAATGTACTTAACCACACCCTGTATTACTTCAAAGAGATATTCTTGCTCAGGTTAAATTATTGCATGAGTGAAGAACGGTGGTTGGTTGAGTTGTATTGGTGCAGCACATCAGTGGAAACGTTTTTTTATAAAATAAAAGCTCAAACCCGGTGTCAGACGATCTCACTTCTCCGCCTTTGCCGTAGCGGACGGAGGCGATGAGATCGGTTGCATAGACGGTGGAGGAGGAGGAGGAGGAGGAGGAGGAGGAGGAGGAAGAGGAGGAGGAGGAGGAGGAGCTGGAGGAGGAAACACTTCTATTAGGACTTCTGAACGGCCAAAGTGCGGTCCAGGGGAGTGGTTCCTTCTTCACTGTATTCAGTCCGCGCCGCCTGTGCCCTGTCCACCAGTTGAAGCTGGGTAGGTAGAGAGGGGCTGGATAGCAGCATCGCCCATTGCTCTTGTTAGGTAGTTGACAGAAGGAGAGGAGGTGCTCAGGGCTAAAGTTGCACACCCCGATTATGTGGCAGAGTGTTCCTTCTTATGAGCAAAATTTACATGCAGCGTCTTAGCGATTCGGATGCATTAAGTGAACACGCGTCCGGTGTGGGAAGGAGCCGGATTATATGAGCCGTAGGGTAGTTTGTTCTTCTATGGAAAGGTCAGGGTAAGCCAAAGGTAGAGTCTGCCTCAGATAGCGATAATTCTGGTTTATGTCCCTGAATGAGACAAGCGGGTGACTGCCCTCGTGCAGCTCCATAGCACTGGGGGTGAAAGTGCAGGCTTGGTGGGCGTATTCGTTGCCCTCCATGGAAGCGTGAGCAGGTGTCCAGATGAGCTGAATGGAACCATTTGGGGAGTGGTTTTTTAGCACACGCTGTGCAGGTGAGGACACCAAACCCGACAGGTACTTTCATTAGGCTTGTTGCGAATTTGTGACTACTTTACAAACCCCTGGTTGAGAGCCAAGGCGATGGCTGCCTCTTCTACTGCCATCATGTCTTCGGTCTTGAGTGAGGCACAGCAAGGAGGTTGGTTCTGGAGGTAGACACGATGATGACGTACTGCTGCACTCTATGTTTGGAGGCGTCTGTGTAGACAACTGCATGATCCCCACCGCGGGTGGTGTTGAGCGCTTGAGCCCGTGCTTGTCGGTGACCCTCGTCGTCTGAGGGGTTCATATTTCTAACCAAAGGGAGCATATTTGTTTCTTGTCGCCAAAAGCCCAGGAGTACATCAAGCGGAGTGATATTTTGTGCTGCCCAGCCAATCTGGTGAAAGATTCGGGAACCCGCCGCAGTTCTGCTCACTCGGAGCTTCTGGATAGAAAGATGACCACCTCTCAGCTTTTTAGAGCCCCGTGCAAAGCAGCCTCTCTGGGCGCACTCATGGGAAGACAAATGGCTTGCTCAACCGCCATTCTAATCATTATATAAAACATCTTTATGTCCTCCTTGCCGAGAAGAAGACAGGGGGTTGACGTAAGTGATTCTGGAGAAGACGAAAGCTAATCGGAAGGTATCGTATTCCTTGAGGCCTCGCTTCTTGGTGGTAACTCGCCGGATCATGTGTATGATTTATTAATGTTGTGTTTGACGCACTGCAAGGATATGTTACTCTTGGTGTTGTCCTGAAGGTGTAGGGCCAGGATTTTGATGCTGGGGCATGAAGTGATGGCCTGGCCATCAAGGAGTATTTGAATGTGTTTCTTGAGGTATCGTCTGGCGTGAGGGCGGACAAGGAACTGATATTTTTTTACGCGAACACTGGAAGCCACAGGCCCATTGGCGTCGTACTAGAAGTGAGACGCCATGGGTTAGTGTGTGCTTCGTTTAATCGCTATCGCGTAGCATTTAGCGGGAATGCAGGGGTTAAAGCCGTAGATGTGCTTGGTCAGTGCATCACTTGTCTTTCCCGCCTCCGCGTGGGCTCGTAGCTAAATCGGTAAGACTACGGGCTCTTGGTTTGTTACTCTGTTAGTTCCAGGTTCGATCCCTGGCGGTGCAATAAATTCTTTTATTTCTTTCCGGGAGTTTTCTGGTGACACCAACGGTCGCGAAAGAACCCTTGGGGGGTAGAGGTAGAAAGCTTTGCTTTAAAAGGCAGCTACACTTGCCCGCAGTGTAGAGCAAATACAAGGGAAAGCTCCTGCACGACGCCAACCATCATCGAACCCAGAAGGTGTCCTTTCAGCCTTGGCTGTGCCTACAAATGACCCTCCGCTTCAAAGTGAAGCTCCTGCCAGCAAGTCTTACGCGCAAGCCACACAGGACCAGCGGACCACCAAGACTACTCAGGTCACACGTGACGCGCTCTCGCAGGGTGCAAGTTACCAAGCAAGTCGACGTTCCCGCACGGAGAATCAGCAGAAGGCAGGTCAGGACACACCGGCCGACATTACTGGCATCTTGATCCCCATGCTATTTGCGGCCATAAAGGCTCTGCTTCGTGCCAACCCCTCCTACGAACGTATTCCTGAAGTAGAAGCTGTCTTGTCCCTAGAACATCTTGTGGCTGCTTCTTCTTCGGCTTTGCGTGGCTCCGGAGACCAACGAAAATGACTTCGTCGGACACCTGCACCCTGAAACCGTTTATCAACGAAAATCTTAAGACCTGTACAGTTTTCCAATGGAATGCACGTGGACTACGATCAGAGCTCGCCGACTTTCGGCAACCTGTACGTACATATCGGTTTCCTTTCATTGTAATGTGCGAATCTAGGGTTGAAGATGACTTTAGATTAAAAAATTACCATCTACTACACTCGCAACGCTCTAACGGCGTAAGTCGGCTTTTTGTTGCCGTCCGCAATGACGTGCCTGTAGCCAGAGTTGCCGTTCCTGCTCATGAGACTGAAGAATACGTATGTGCCAAAACCATGATCGGCACTCAATATTTCACATTCATCGCTGCATACATAGAACCAGGCAACGGTTTCGATGCCTCAAGGCTACAAAGTATAATAAGCAGCACGGCCCCGCCTTACCTTATTTGCGGAGACTTTAACGCGCACCATGAGATCTGGGGCAGCGCATATACAAGTTCCCGCGGAGTGAAACTATCCGAGCTAATGATGAGACAGTCTATTGAGCCCCTTAACAATGGTAGCATCACATATATGAAAAACACCACAGTCAGCAGCTGCATTGACGTTTCATTTGTCTCAAGCCGCAGCGCTCAAAGGTTTTCATGGCACACAGACATGGAAACTAAGGGCACCGACCACTACCCGATTTTACTATCCTACCTCGGTAAAGATGCGCCCCGACCGGAAATTAAAATGAAGTGCACCAACTGGGACACCTATGAATACAGTGTAGATCAGCTGATTACTGCTGCGACTACAGATGATGACCTCATTCCAACCATAGCTCGCTGCCTTAAGGAATCGTCGTGTGTGATGCGAAGGCGTTTGAACATCAAGACAGATGAGGTATATGAGAGATTACGAGCCATTCGCAGGCGGGCGGAGCGGAAGGCGCGATGCACCACAACTTTAGAAGACCTGCAACAAGCCCGCAAGGCACAGAGACATGTGAGGCGCCATTTAGAAAAAGTTACGAAGGCAGCGATGGCAAGACTTCTGCGCAAATTTAGACATTCACAAACCTTCGTCGCACATCTGGCGCGTTGTAAAGGGCACGCGCAACAATATCTCGCAGCTGCACCCATTCAGGGCGCTATCGCTGCACGAAAACATTTCCCAGATGGAAGCAGCTGAACAGTATTGCAAGCTCCTGTCGGCAACCTCGTCGACGCCTATGCGCTCACAGTTCAACGATATCGTTCCTCCGCCAGCTGCTTCACCTGCCTTGGACCTTCCGTTTACAATAGAGGAGCTCAACGCAGCGATTTCCGACGTCAGAAAACGCTCCTCTCCTGGCTATGACGAAATCACCTACGACGCAACCTCTCATCTATCTCAGCACTCCCGTCTACGTCTTCTAGAATATTACAATAGATCATGGCTACATGGCATCGTCCCCTCTGGTTGGAAACTGGCGAAAATCACTGCTGTCTTAAAACCTGGAAAACTACCGACAAGCTACAACTCCTTTCGACCGATAGCCTTGCTCAGCTGTGTTGGAAAATTAATGGAAAAAATGATTTTTAAGAGGGTCACTTGGTACATGGAAACCAAAAAACTTTATCCACCTCAAATGAATGGATTTCGGCAAAACAGATCGGCTATTGACAACATCATTGCCCTTGTATCGTCTGTTGAAGAAGAACTACATTCTGGATATGTACCCGTCGCAGTGTTTCTAGACGTTAAATCAGCATTCGACTCCGGTTATCACGATGCCATACTATCATCCCTTATTGCACTTCGACTAGGCGGAAGATTATACGTATGGATTTCAAATTACCTTGAAGGACGAAAACTCTTCATGTGCACGGCAGAAGGCCCAACATCATATCATGAAATAAAAAGAGGAATACCTCAAGGAGCTGTATTAAGCCCTTTACTTTTTAATCTCACGCTCATCCACCTGAAGCGGGTTCTCCCCCGTGGCGTCAAGATCACTCTCTATGCGGACGACATCTGTATTTGGAGTGCATCAAAATCGCGGAGGGTAACGCAAAACAAACTTCAGAAGGCGCTTGCAAAGATATCTGCGTACCTCGTGCCTAAAGGACTCCATATTTCCTCAGAAAAAAGCGTCGCCATGGCATTCACTCGCAAATGCATGAATAGATATCCCTTAATCCTGGGTGGCCGGCCTCTGCATTACAGACGGACCCAAAGATATCTTGGTATTCTCTTAGACAGAAACCTCTCCTGGGCCCCTGAAGTGCAGAGGCTACGGAAGCGAATATCAACAGCATCGCAAATTATTGGGTATCTTGCTGGCAGCCACTGGGGTAGCGATTGCCGCTCCATGGTTTTGCTGTTCAAGGCGTATGTGGATGGCCTGTTGCGCTATAGCCTTCCTGTCCTGCAGCAACTGACACCTACAAGCAAAAGACAGGTGGAGGCGGCGAGAAATAACTGCCTCAGAAAATGCCTCGGACTTCCGAAAGGCTCGTCATGTTCTGGGACAACTGCTGAAGCAGGTTGCCTCCCCTTGGACGTGCTACAGCTCCAAGAAACGCTCCGCGTTCATTTGAGGCATACGCTACATGCACGAACCCATTTCCTGACCCGTATTGCGGTTCAAAATCCGAATTCTAGCTTTGGACAAACAAAAAAAAGTATTAATGCCCCAATTCCAACTCAAGCACCGCCGACCATGCCACGGAACTTCCCGCCATGGAATCTGACGCCTCTACGCATAAAATCATTCATACCCGGAATTGATTAAAAAAAACATATACCTCGAATTGGCCTGCTGCAGATGACGCTTGCACACATTAACAGATTTTACTCGGCAACTACTCACATTTATACCGATGGATCGGCAACACCTGAGTGCAGCTCCTCGGGAATTTTCATTCCACCAAGTGAAAAAGCATTTTCATATCGGCTCGAGCGACCGACTTCGCCTGCGTCGGCGGAGCTCTACGGGATTAAAGAAGCACTTCGATATATTCTACGCCAGCCGCCGACATGTTGGACCGTTTTCTCCGATTCGAGAGCAGCACTTCAAAGCTTACAACGCGCTAGCTGTTTCAGCTTTCACGAACATGTCCAGCGCGACGTAAAGTATTTGCACCATCTGGCATACGTCGCTGGACATCGCGTTACCTTCCAATGGCTCCCAGGCCACAGCGGCATCATGGGAAATGAGAAAGCGGACGAGGCTGCCCGCAGGGGCCTACAAATGAGAAAAAGAAAGAAGATTTTCTTCACAAAGCATGATGCCGCCACAATGACGAAGGCACTAGCTCTGTCGGAAAGGAACCGTTTATGGTCCTTGCAGCAGCATCATTACGGCTTTTTATATTCCATAGACCCATATGTCAGAATGCGGATGCCAGAGCGTCTACCCCGCCACTTGGAGACGTTGCTGCATAGACTTCGTCTTAATGCAGCCCTAAGAAATTCCTATCTACATCGGATCGGCCAGACATCAAGCCCATATTGCGACAATTGTGGTTCACTTGAAACTGTTGAACACATATTACTGGAATGCTCTGCCTATGCCGACTCAAGGTGCCATTTACAACATAAAATTGATGGCCTCCACCCTGGACCATTGACATTAAGATTGGTACTTGGACCATGGCCCTCTCCCTCCGCTCAGCGCAAAATCTTGTCCGTGCTATTCGAATTCCCCCAGGACATTGGTGTGTCCACGAAATTGTAGTCGTTCCTCCATCTCAAGAGCCTTTGAACTCAATACCCTGAAGAAGGATCATATTTTATTTTTTTTCACTACTACTACTTTCCTTTTCTTCACTACACCTACTACCTTTTTCCCTCTCCTCCTTTCCCCGCAGAGTAGCATGCCGGCGATCTGATGTCGGCAAACCTCTCTGCACTTTCCTCTTTAATAAAGAGTTTCTCTCTCTCTCTACTTCCTCTATTCGGAATGCCAAGAGGATGGCTCCAACTTCCACTTCTTTGCTAATGTATATTGGAGGGTCAGGCAGTCACAAAGATTGCCAGAGAAGTCAACTACGACAACTGGGGCCTCGTGCTTTCGTACATCCCGGAGTCGTTGTATACTGTTGTCTCATGATATTGAAAGTTTCCCCGAATGAACTTGAACCTGCCATACCTTCTCTTTTTTGAGTATGGTTGCATCCATATTTTCGGAAGAGGAGAGTTTTTCTGCGGGGTAGCTGCATCGGTGTCATGTCTATCATGGCGTGCAGTGGTTTCCTTTCAAAGGAGTTGGGGTGCCTGTCTTTTTTTTCTGCTTGGGGGTGCCTCTTTTCTTTCAAAGGGGGTATGACCGTCCCTCCTGATTTTGTTTTTACATCTGCTTTCTTGGTGCTAGGAGAGTGCATTGTTTCTCCGATTCCATGAAATGCGTTAGGATAACACAAGTTCAGGTTGTATTCATCGTCATTATCACCAACATCCTATTTAGGACGACTGCAGGGTGAAGACCTCTCCTATTCACTTTCACCCGCTGTTGCCCTGCGCTTTCCGAGTCCATTCTTTGCTCCCAATACCGTTATTTCATCCCTCCATCGAGTAAATGGCCGTCCCCTTCTTCTAGGCCCGTCTAGGCGTGTTCATCCTGTTACCCTGCTGGTCCAGCCTTTGCTAGTTCGTCTCATGGTCAAAATTGCGAGGTTGAGAACTGCCTTATATGCTGTCCTAATGGTGGTGGTTTTTTCACTTTCTTTGGTGCGGGTACGTTTATGGTACGGCAGGCTCTGCAATATTCCGGTCATGATCAGTGGCTGCATGAGTCTTATTGTTTCATTTCTCTTTTTCTTGCTCTTTCTTCGTTAGACGTTTTGTTTCTGGGCAATAATGGCTGAAAGATTTTCTGTTTTTGGCGATTGTGAGTTGGGTTCTTCTGAGAAACCCTCTTGTGATCTAGACAAGCGGGGTTCTGGATCCGCTTGTCTAGAACCCCGCCGAGCATTCTTACGTGGCTGTTCTCTGGGAGAATATTCGTACCTATTTTTAGGGTGATTCGTAACTTTGCGGCGTGGCGCCATCTGTCGTTTACCAAACCGAGCTTTCAGCTGAGACATAACCGCATGAATATTGAAAAGTATATTGAAAACATGTGATTAGACGCTATATAGTGGGTTTTAGTAGAGTTATTTTCGGCATATAATCTACGCCTTCCTCGATTTCTGAGAGACCGGCGTTAATCCTTTGTCCCCTGTTTTAGTTAGGTCACCCGCTGTTAGTGCCGACATAAGTCCCGCTGGAAAACACAGCGCGGTGGCTCAGTGGGTAAGGCGTTGCGCTGCTGAGCCCAAGGCGGCTGGTTCAATTCTCGTCCACGGCGGTAGTTTTTCTGATGGAAGCAGAAAACAAAAACGCCAGTGTGTCGAGATTTCGGCGCAGGTTCGAGATATTAAAGTGGCCAAAATTCTTCTGGAGCTTTGCACTACGGCATGCCTCGTAGCCCACGAGTAGCCTCGGGGCATGAATTGCCGGAAATTTACGTTTTTGATCTTCTGGTGGGAACCTGCTTTGGTGTGATGACGTAAGTTGCTGGCACGGCTGAAGACCGTGTCGGCCGAGCATGCTACCATGGACTGGGCAAAGAACTAACTTTACGGCGCAGGCGCGGTACCTGTTGAAAACGCGTGTCCTTTCTCTCGTATTCGACGTTGTCTCATCGTCCTCCTTTCCAAACTTCTATGCCGTAGCGCCACATTACAGGTACAGCCGAGGCCTCCAACCGCGCTGCCTCAGTCGTGGCTTCGGGGTAGCAGCGGTGACGTCTTTCCGTGGACGCCTGATGAGCACGGCTGATAGCGGACGGCTAGGAGCCACGCGGGAATCGATAAATGAGCCTAATAACGCAATCGCGTTAATACGCACCTGACAAACGCTATAGACATAAACTGAAAGTTCAAAACATTGAAACATGAGAACGCCGGGAAAGTGAGAATCAGGTCAGTGACATTGATCTGGTTCCGCCCCCGACCCTCGCTGGGTTGTCTCCGGCAGCCGAACCCGTCACCACACCCCTTGCTGAGTCGTCAACGGTAGTGGCGGCGACCACCTCTGTCGGGAGCGATGCCGCTCTCATGGTTCCGACACCAAGGGCACCTGGTATTCCTGAGGGCGTGGAGGAGATGGATACGTGGGTAGCCGCAGTATACGTCCACTCGTGCTGCACCGCCTGTGCCATTCGTGGCACCTTTGACACCCTCAGTGGCGGTTTGCAGGCCAGAGCATCCGGAAGGGTGCGGTCCAAGCAGCTCGATCCGTCGGGAACTCCGAAGATGTCCGACGAAGAAATGGATGCCGCACCGTTCCTGCCTGCATTGCAGCAGAGAAGATAAAAAGACACAGAGAAAAGAGTCAGCAGAGAAGATAAAAAAACCATTCCAAAAGTAACAGACCCTGAAATACAATACACATACACAAAAACACTCACGCGCACACGCATACACACAACCGTACACGCTCATGCTCTCTCTCTTTCACACACGCACACACGCTCACGCACACACACTTCAGTCATTTCAAAATCTAAATAATAGGAAGAGAAAACATCATTCAACGGAACTTAGAGGCATTCTTAGAAATCTTGATGATGTTCACGAGATACCGAATTCTAATCAGCCAAGTGCCATGCGTCTGCAAGGAACTCGTCTTGATAGCAAGCAGACACATTTTCTTAGTAGTTTTATGATATACATAAATAACAGAGATGGCTGCACACGCTTCTCGGGTGGTGTGGATATTGTCGCCTGAAAATCCTCAGCATGTAATCCCATCAGATTGAACAGCATCCTTGACTCTATCACAATTTGGACGATAATATTTAACAGGAGAATTCAACGTTCATCCCGATTAAAATCTATTGAGCTCTGATGTCGAGGCGCTCGTAGATCAGCCGCCTGAATCTTTCATTCTTCTAGGTGAACTGCATGCCCATAATGCAATCTGAGTCTCTTTTCAAACGAATGAACGAGTTCGCCTCTTCGAAAAATTCTTAACGTGATCGGGAGAATGCCTTTCATATAAAAACATCCTACGTGCCATGATACAGGACACAACATTTACTCGCATTTTGACTCGGCTACTGGGTCTGCAGTTCTCTTTCCACTTCTTGGGTCGGACGTGGGCACTAACCAATATGGCAGTGACACTTCTTTACCACAATGACATACATAGGCAAAGACACAAACAGTCCACCTTCCATTAAAAAAATCATTGAAGCAAGAGCGAACTACACTACATTTGCAGAAGCATCTCAGCTTCACCACACATACGTAAAACACCTGCACGTTGAAGAGGCAACCCATATCCTCACAGAGCCCATCCTAGATGATGCCGAAAAGTCTATTACACAGTCCTTTAATGCCCCGCGTGGACCAACAGGTCCTGATGGAAACGAGCACTGTAGGCGGGGGAGAGGGAGACCCTGAACAAGGCGTTGGTTTTACTTCGCCAGTACCCCACTTCGGATAACTTTATGTCATTCAAAAGGGGAAAGGCTTTGGGGAAGCGTGTGCGCCGTGAGGCAAAACTAGAGAGTCGGCGCACCTTCGTATCATAAATAAATTCATGCACAGACACACGCAAAATATGGACACCAATACAAAAACCCAAAAGACAACACACAGCCTTTCCCTGGTTAGAACAACAGGGTACAAACTTCAATATCAGGCTACTTGCACAACCCTTCTAACACGTGTCCAGATCTGCAAACGGCACAAACACTTTCATGTCACATAAAATGTCTTGCGAAAATAAATCCCTGAGACACGACAAGTCGAATACTTCGTGCAATTATCCCGTTTTTGATTTATGAGCTGAAGGCTGCTCGGAGCAAATGTAAGCCTTCAGCTCCAGGCGCAGATAGGATTACATACACCACGATAAACACCTACGCGCAGACACTCTTGAAACACTCCTACAACCTAACAACAAAATATGGCTTTCGGGGCACCTTCCAAGCTCTTGGAGGGAGGCTGTAGTAGTGGCTGTCCTGAAGGAGTGGGAGGACTTTCCTCAATCTATCTAATCATCGCTCTGACAAGGTGCCTCTGCAAGCTTCCCGAGAAGGTGATAAACAGACTTGTCGACTTTTTGAGTAAAATGGTTTTCTCGAGAGCTGCCAGGCAGGTTTCCAAGCGGGGTGATCCACAAATGATCAACATGTTGCTTTATAATGCTGCATTAAGGATGCCTACATACATAAGCAGTATTGCACGACGGTATTTCTAGGTATTTAAAAGGTCTATGATACCGCGTGGCGCACCGTCATCCTTAGAGACTTAAAATATTTTGGTATATCAGGCAACGGGCTGATAACTCGTTATAGTTACATGTCTAAACTAAACTGTCGCGTCATAGTCTGTTGGCACTACCAAATGTACACGTGCAAGAAAATGGCGTGCCTCCGGGTGGCGGGTTGAACAGCTCACCTTGTTTATAGTCCAGATGTCGCTTCTGAAGGCATTACCACAATAAATCTGCTCAATGTGTGCGGACGATGCACAAATATCTTTCAAATCTTGCAACATGTCCACGTGTGAACAACAGGTCTAGCTTGGGGTAAACAAACTTGCTTACTGGGCAGACGAAAGTGGGTTTAAAATTAATGATATAAAAAGTAGCCGCATTATATTTACAAAGAAACGCGTGATCCGGTTGGGCCCCGACATTAAACTCAAAGGTGACTCTATTCCTGTAAAAAGGAACACAAGTTTTTAAGTGTTGTGTTTGACGAAAAACTCATAATCATACATCATGTCGAACAGCTTATACACAAGAAAAATAATCGTTCTGAAGCTCTTTTCACACCAATCCTAGGGTACCGACAAATAACTCCTCCGGTAGCGCCTTGGCTAGACTACGACAGGGTCGTGTTTGCGATAGCCACTAAAACAGCATTAAAGACGCTCGACCCAGTGCTGCACTTGGATCCTCACGTTGCGTGAGGGGCTTTCCGCACAAGCCCAATACAAAGCCTCTATGTGGAATCTGACAAGTGGCGCCTAGACCACCCGCGAACTTAAGTCTACCTGTTACATGCCTGTAAATTTCAGCTGTGACTAACGATCCTTTCAGATCAGCCTTTTATGATGCATCCGCATCCCAGATATTCTTAAATCGTTCATTCATTTCAGTTCCTTTCTCACACAGGGTGAGGGAGAAGGCGTCTGGACTTGGTATCTTCTTCGTCGGCACCTTAAAGAAATTAGCGATCTTTTGCCACCTTGGAAGCTTAGCCCTGTGCAATGTGACTTGTATTTCGTAAAAAGAGTTAAAAACCGAGTTTGGAGAACTGCGATTCTGCAGCACTTCTTGTATCTACAAGAAAAATGTCCTTTCTCTTTCAAAATTTTCCTTTGGAGAGTTTTATAATGATGCTCCCAGGACTTCCTCCACTGTCTCCTGTTCTGCACATGGACCGAGCTTTAATACACATAGAACGATGAATCTACATGCTAGGATTTTGATTGCGGAGACATAGGTCATTTTTCTTGTTGGTAGTCATATTGTTGAACAGCCTGTTCTTAAACTGATTATTTACGCCGATTCTTCGAGAGTGGCACGCGCGCTATCATCCGGAAAGTCGTCTAAAAACCACGTCGTCAATCTCATTTTTAGGACCATTATGACCGCATATACCTCAAACCTTGAATTGACTCTGTGCTGGGTATCTGGCCACTCTGGGACCCTCGGAAACGAGTTGGTGAATTAAACTGCCGCCACTTCCGCACTTCGAATCACAGTAGACATAACAACGGTGCCCTACACTGACATCAAGCCACAGATCAGGCAACAACGTCGTAAAACAGAGTGGAGGGAACCGACAACAAACTACACATAATAAAGCCACACTTGGGACGATACACTACTGACCCACGCAACAAACACACTGAAGTTTACGCATGGGCCACACACACGTAACACACTCCTACCTGCTCACTGGATCTCAAAAACCCCTGTAATGCAGGTGTGGAGAGGGATTATCGGTAATCCACATCCTCATTCAATGCATAACACTCGACACAACAAGACACAGACACTTTCCGGAACTTTGCAGGCAACACATTCCACTACACCCATTTTACTTTATAGCCGACGATCCAATGTTTCCTATAAAGCGCATTTTAAACTACTAGCAGACAGATTTTTACCCCTCATTTCATACCACGCATAAAAATAACGTGGCCAGCCATCTTCATTGATTATTATTTCGTTTCACATTTATATTTACTCAAATATGTTGGTCTTTACCTACACACCACTGCCACGAAATACACCCTTTACAGTGGCGCTCTATGCCCATAGCTGGTTTTGCGCCGCAAAACACCAATCATCATCATTAAGCTTCTTATGAACGTGAGCGTTGCCGAGAGATGAGCAGCATCGCGATGATGCTCATAGGAGTCAGCGGTCGCCATTAGGGTCTTTCTGACAGACATTGGTTGGTGTTTAGATTTTACATAATATGCCAGAGTCCCCCATGAGGAAAGGACGGATGACCCCTTTACTCATTCTGCTGTTTAACGTTCCACATCAAGGTTGATAACACGTCAGTTGTCACGACACTTTCGCCGTTTTCGCTGCAACGTGTGTTTCAGTGTTTGCTAATTCACCCGCCATCACGGGCTCTTACCCATTCCTTGGATAGAGGAATTAACCCTCGATTTCTCAGCCGCTGATCGTTTGTTCGGGAGGATCTGAAATAAAAGCTAGAGTTTTGAATAGACAACCAGCTTTGAACTTTGACAGCTCGGGTGTGGCAAAGACGAACGCACCACAAAGTATTCAACTTCAGTGCTTGTGCGCTAGCCCGTTTTTCTGTCTTCACTGTAGCGAAAATTGAATGTGTTTTTATGCCGAAAGGAGAAAAAATAGCAGATCTTTAGCTCTTTCCACTGATGCTGCAATCAGTTGGCCGTGGAGTGATCGCCGCTGCTTTTCAGAGAATCTTGAGGTTGTCGGACGTTCTCACGTTCTCGTGTTCCCCACTTCCGATAAGAGGGCTGCCGCTTTCGGAGCTGGCCAAAAAAGCTTCACGTTTGTTTTGAATGGAGGATAGACTTTATCGCCAGCACATATTTATCTTGTTTGGACATACAGGCACGTGGAGAACTACTCTTCAAGGCTTATCGTCATCGTTTTTGGCGCGTGAGACATCTGTCGATATGATGTGCTATTCCTGGAAATCTGAGGAACAGCGTAGATTTTCGGGGTGAAGTAAAAACGAAAGGTTGTTTTAAAATGGTCCCAGAACCTAATTATTTTGTTTTGCAGCGAAGCTGTTGATGGCACCTTAGATAAAATATTTCGTGGGCGTGTACGACGGCCACTTGAGGAGTTTTTTTCCGAAGTGAGTCCAATTCACTTGAAGAAAATTTGAAAAAAAAGAAAAAAAGCGACAGTTTGTTACAGAACCTTAATGCAATGCTGTGAAAGCTATTATATGACGTGTTTTATATGTCAGGTAGGGAAAGTGTACGGCCACAAATAAGTAAGATTTATGTGGCACATTTTATCAATATTAGCATGATAACTGGATTTGGATCGCATTGAATTGAAACACCTAATGTGATGCGGCATTCTTGTAAAAAAAATTATTGAAATTGACTTTCAGGGTTTATACGATGAATGTTTGGCAGAAAAGCCATTAAAATATGCCACACAGCTTCAAGAATTCTGGAACTACACACGAAGAGCAGGTGTGGTTTGGAAGAATGAACAGCTCTCTTCGAATTCTTCCGAAGCATCATTTTCCAGGGCAAGCCTGAAGACACTCACGAAGTTAGCAAGCCCTTCACTATCTTGCCATAAATTTTCAAAACGCTTCACCACACGGCTGGTAATTTCGTCTTCTTTTTCACCTTAGTCAAGCGGCTCGTACCCAAAGACGGGGGTATTGGCTACGGCTTGTAAGGGGTGGCTTTTTAGTTAGGTAATAAAATAGCACATGTGGAGAAGGGGGAGGAGAGAAATGTTTATTGGAGTGGAAAGTGCTGTTGTGGGTGGCCTTCCTAGTCCGGATAGCCGCGAGTCGTGGCGGCTGCTCTACCCCGAGACATGAGGTTAACCTGCGTCTCTAGCAGGCCGCTGGTCAGCTCCCACTCCCACTGCTCCAGGGAGGGGGAAGGGATGGGATTTGGGTGGTAGGGGCAAGCCAGGACAAGGTGGTATGTGGTGTTGGGGGTTTTACAGGATGGACAGTCGCAGGGATACATAGTTGGTGATGTGTTGTGTAGAATTGTTGTGTTGTTGTATGTCTGGGTTTGTAGTCGTCGCCAAAGGCGTGCGTCGTTGGTGTTGAGAGATGAATGAGGAGGAGGGTAGATAAGGCGATTTCGACGGTAGTGGTACAGGATGTCTGTGTAACGACTCGGGACTGGGAGGTGATTGAGGGATTCCGGTGGGTCTTCTCTGCCTTCAGGGAATTCCCGGGTAGTTAATTCGCGGGCAGCGGCATGTGCCGCCTCATTCCCTGGAAGGTTGGCGTGGCCTGGTGTCCACACGACGTAGATGGAAGGCAGCTTGTGTATGCGTCGTAGTATGTTGAGGGCTTGAGGCGGGATACATCCTTTTTGATAATGGCGACATGCTTCCTGGGAGTCTGTGATGATGACAATGTAATCTGTCGTGGCTGTGGTTGCAGCTAGAAGTCTTTTTGCGCTGTTTTGAATTTCAGTATGCACCAACTAGCCCAAACCACCGTTCTAACGCAATTAATTGCAGCCAGACCTATGGCAGTTTCTTCTGCAGTCGTGGAGGTGGTAGTGGATAGCGTGGCGGACGTCAGGAGGGTTTCCTGGGTGTTCAGGGCTACAAGGGCGTGAGATTGGCGTTTATGATATACAGCTGCGTCGGTGTATCTGGTGTCGGGGTCCTTCGAATAGTGTCTCTGGAGATAGCGGACTCGCGCTGCTCGTGTGGGAGTAAAACAAAAAACAAAAACAACCACATTTTCTCCGTAAAGGCGGGGGGACGCGACGAAATGATTGTTTCACATATCTCAGTTTCATTTCTCTCACTTCTTCTGTTCACTTTGTCCTCGACATCTGGGAACATATCTTTCGTCGACCTCTTAATTGCCATCCAAATCTATGGTGAGCCAGTTGCGAAAAGAAAAAAAAAACTTGCGGAAACGTAAACAAAACAGCCTGATCAGTCACCCCAAAAGCAAACTCCCATTGGACAAATAGAATTGGTTCATTTTGATCCGTGACACAAGTACATCTGGCTCATATTCGATTCGAAATGAGATCTGCGTGCACGTTTGCCGAGCGTTATGAGACTTGATTCGTTTGAACCTCGTTTCTCAGGGAAAGTAGCCGAGTTTTTCTTGCCACTACAGTTTTATCTGAATTGGTTCTGGCGGCTCATTTTGAAAAAAAAAAAACACACAAAACTTCCTCCATAATTCCCCGCGACGAAACATTCAAGCGCAAACACCTTTCATTACACGTTTCTCCTCACTTACGGGAGGGCAAGTAGCGGCACAATAACCGATTGAAGTTTGTGTTGAGTGAGCTAACTTTTCTTTATTTTCATTATGTTGAATTTACTTTTTGTATCCATATCCGGGAAAACGAAATGTGGCATGGGCAGTGCAGTTAGGTACTGGGCATTGTGTGCCCTTTGGAACTTAGTGTATGTGAGCTTTTAGCTCACATACACTAATTGTACGTTATGATGTAACTTATGATAACGTCGTGATGTTTTTATGGTAATATCTCGGTCCCAACAACGGCGACGCTGCCTTTTTTTGTAATCAGACATCGTAGGCTCTCGCCTTTAAATAAGTGATTGAAACAGGACAAACCACAGCAGTCGATCGCCCTGCGAAATAGTGCCACACATTCATGGAGCACCTATCTGTCAAGAGATACCTACGGACCGGCGTGCGGCGCAATCTAGTGGAAAGTTGGAGAGGGTGGAGATAGTGCGGGAAGCGGTTGTGTTTCAAGAGCTTTTCGGGCACTGAGTCGTACACGACGCCTTTAGGAGACATACGGCGCGCCTCTCTTTGGCCCCTCTTGAATGGCCATTGTCGAGACAACCGCGTAAAACTGACCACAGGAACGTTACGTGTAGCGAAAGACATGGGTGTCGCCCACGCTTGCCTCATTATAATTCTGGCGGCTTTGGCGGCGCCATGTCGCGGTGTTAACCGTTACACACCCGACTGGCCGTCCCTGGACACTCGACCAACGCCCCCCTGGTACGACGAGGCCAAGTTCGGCATCTTCCTGCACTGGGGCGTCTTCTCCGTGCCCAGTTTTTGGAGTGAGTGGTTCTGGTACTCGTGGCAAGTGACCAAAGAGCCAGCATGTGTGAAGTTTATGAAGGACAACTACAGGCCGGGGTTCATGTACCAGGACTTCGCGCCCCAGTTCACCGCCGAGTTTTTCGATCCCGACCGCTGGGCCGACATCTTCCACAGGTATGAATGCTCGCATGGTCAAGGTTTGCCTCCCAAAAGGGAAGCGGAATACTACGAGGGTAGAGTAGAAACCTGATTATACCCGAGGATTTTTGTGATGCCTCTTACTGGTGCTCGATATAGCCATGTGTTACGTAAAGTAGGCTTGTGTATGGGCTTTTTTGTAAACACCTTTCTTTCCGCTACCAGATAAACGCAAAAATTACGGTAATAAAATCAATTGACCAACCTGCATGCCACTGGATATAATTTCGGGAGTGTGTGCATGTGCTGGGATCTTTAATGTCTAGAACTTAAGGGGTTGTGGTAGCTGGGTTGTGGTAACTCAACTGGTTGTGGTAGCTGGGCTTGACGTCTTCATATAAACTGAGCCTCTACAAGATGTTAGGTGACTTAGGAAGCTGCGAGTTGTCGTTTTACTGATGTTGAACATTTCACAGCGAACCTGCATATGGCTAGGATGGCAGGAGTTTTGGATTTTGGGGCATACTTTTTCAAAAATTACTTTACGGGGTTGGCCTTTGATGATAAGTGATCCACGTATCATGGTGGGAATGCTGTACTCCCCTAGTATGACCACCGAAGAGAAGCTTGCACTGAATGTAACATTTTAATCTGGTGACACCGTACAAGGTCGTGTATGGTTGGATTCCTGAAAAGTCATAAACGAAACACAGAAGCCACTGTGATCGACGGGACACTGTGTGGAAAGCGACCAGAGAAGACAGCAGCAGGTGTAACGCAGTCCGGTTACAGTCGTCGGTAGCTGCATGTGCATGTTTGCAGGGCCGATAGAAATGGCTTGCATAGTTCACGTTGCACGAGCTGAACGATATGTAAATATTCTCACACAACATCTGCTGTACGTGTAGCTTATCTTTAAAATTTAACTGTCCCAGGAAGTTACAAATGACATATATTACCATTACTATAACTTTCTCTAAAATTGTAATATTTATTCGTCGAAACCAGACAAGAAACAGTTCATCCTGTTTATTTCATTTTATTCATAGAAGCCTTGCAGGCCCAGTGACAGCTGTCATTGACTAAGGCGGGATTCGAAAAGGCACAAACAGATAAAGTACAACTTTCAGGCAGGAACAGTACAACAAAAAATATAAACCCAGCGCACTGTTTTTGAGGTAAAACGTGCAAGATATCTTAAAGAATGCGGTAATTGCGGCCTTTAACCTGCAGTGAAAGAGGTATACAGCTTGTAAAAATGAAAGATAGCAGGGATATAAATCGCGATAATACGTGATGCATTGGAAATTCGAGAACACGGCTTGAAGAATTGGGATATCAGTACTATATAATGATTCATTACAACGAGCCCCAAAACATAGGTCTAGTATAAATCTAACTTACTTAAAATACACAATATTCGTGCCTCACTAAAGGATGACACCAACTGTGGCGATGTCTGTGTAGTGCAAACGAAATACGAATTGTGATGTGCACTACATATACATCTGTAGTCCCACCTTGGGAATTTCATGACCACGCGCGAGAATTTGATGAGTGAATTTAATTTCATGAAATTCATAAAATTTCTGACCGCGCACTTTGCATGAAGTAGCCGTGGTGATACCACCCTTATCATCATCATTGGAGGCAGGCATTTGAAATCAATGCAAGAAATGGTTCACTAAGTTTGGGCTGGAAGAGTTGGTTTGAAGACCCACACCCCTCGAAGTCACTCAATTTCTCAACAACAGTCATGAAGAGATTCAATTTCCGTCAAGAATGTTTCTTAGAATAATCAGAAAGCTACATTCTCTGCTATTACCAAGTGAGGAAAATGAATATTGTACCCTTTTCTAACCATGCGTGACTTGTGTTACAGCTCGCTCCTCTGGCCGTGAACATCCACGGTGCAACAGTTTTCAACCCTGAGCATGCGGGTGGACCAGTTTGCGTTTGTAAGATTACGATGGTGATCCCACAAAAAAACGTGTTGATACATGCCCTGGTGTCAAGTAATTGACTCTTGGTTGCCCATACAAAAATTTTCATGCCTGCCTGTTGTTTGCTTTCTGGTGTGATTACAATTACGCAAGGAAGCCTTCTATAAATCACAAACTACGTGGAGAATACAAACGTGGAGGCAATGCAGCAAGCCGCTGTTTTGCTTTGACGACAAATTTCGCAATAAGAAGAAACAAGGAAGTGTTCCTCCCGGGGGGCACTCGAACAACCCCGGAAGCGCCTTTACGGTGACGTGGAGTGCCGCGAGCCCCATTGGAGAATCGCTGACATAATATAGTGTCTCAATTCTTTTCCGTGTTTGTTTGAAAACCCGCAAGCGTTAACCCTAAGACCGAGACTAAGACGCAGGTTAAATTCCCATCGAAGCAAAGCGTGCTTTTATTTTCGCTTTGTGCGCTGAAAGTTTTGGGCCGCTGACATGAAAAATCCATGAAAGGGTAGTTCAATAGAGCTCCGCTGTAAATGGCTATCCGTACGACCGTTGTGTGCGAAATATATCCGTGCATGCATATGTCGGGGCGCACCATCTGGGTGGTGGCAATCGTGACGCATGGCTCAAGTTAATGAAAGTCAGAACGATGAGTGTTAACGCTATTCCGAAGTTTCAGAATGACAATGGCAGATGATATATATATCATCTGCCAGTGTCATTTTGCAACCGCGGAGAAAGAATAGCGTGCCAATCTGTTCCGCTGTCGCACATGAGATAGTAAAGCAGAGTGGCATGCCACCCTCTCTTTTTGGAGGATGGAAATTCTAATCCCTTTGTTAAGGAGGGTTGGTGTGAATGTCATGTCATCGGTTCCTTGTCGTTAGTGTAAGATCCTAATACCAAAAAATGCCGGGTCTTGGAACGAACCTACAAGCTGGCGCCCCATCACGTTACTGGGGACGGATTACAAATTACTTGCATCAGTGCTAACAAGACGACTGCAACTTACTTTGCCGGAAGTGATAACATCGTGGCAAGCCTGCTCAGTTACAGACAGGAACTGTCAGACCTTAAACATGTTAAACAGAGACATAATCGAGTACACCAAAACAAGACAGGCTAGAGGCTGGCTCATCTCTTTAGATCAAGCACAGGCGTTTGACAGAGTAGAACACAACTACATCTTCGCAACTTTAACAGCCTTCGGATATCCACAGCAGTTTATTAATATATTAGTAATCCTTTATGAAAACATGCAGAGTGATCTAGTAGGAAACAAGCAGGTAGCAACTAGTCTGAGCGTAACAAGAGGGGTACGACAAGGGTGCCCACTTTCCCCATTACTTTTTGTTCTAGCAATAGAACCGTTCTTAAAAAAATGTTGAAAATAACTCTCATATCCTAGGCTTACAGCTTCCAGGGAGTCAGACAGTTAAAGTAACGGCGTATGCCGATGATGTTACTTTGTATCTAAGGGACGAAGATAGTTTAGTGCATGCACTTAATTGTTTTGAGGAGTATTCCGTGTTAGCTGGTGCAAGACTAAATTGCACAAAAAGTAAAGCTTTAAGCCTAAGGCCATTAAAAAACAACACATATATGGCATCCCAGTAGTCACACATGTAGAAATCCTCGGAGTTACTTACACGTCAAGCGGGGTATCACTTAAGACATGGCACCAGACACTTAAACAACTCAGGGAGGATGTAAACGAAGCCTTAGCTTACGACTTTCCATACGCGGTTAAAAGGTATCTGGCATTAAATGTTTTTACAGGGAAAGTATGGTATATAGCCGGGACAGCTGCCCTTCCTCGATACATAGCGGTTAAAATTACATCTGAAGTATTGCGCCTGTTCTGGTCGGATAAAACAGCCCTGGTCAAAACCGGGAAACTGGGCCTGCCCAGACAATTCGGGGGGTGGAACATCCCCTCTGTAACCAATTATGCCGCGACTTATGCTGTGAAAAGTGTTCTTAGGGTCCTTGATCTGCAGACGGGGCATCCAGCGAGGCAGCTCTGTGTATACTTCTTGGGAGCGCAAGCTAGGTTATTTCCCCAGCATACTCCGGATGGGCCCAAGGCAACTCAGCCACCCCCCTTTTACGCCAAAGTAATAGCAGCATATAAGAAACTAACCACACATAACTCACAAAGAGAAGTAGAAGATATGAGGAACATAGAACTGGCTCAGAAATTAGATGAGACGAGTCCTGAAAACCTAGAAGAGAAACAAAAGAACTTTCCTTGGCGCACGCTGATCAATGCAAATGTACCGGGTGAAGCCCAAGACGTAACATGGAAGTATGGGTGGTCAGTCTTGCAGACGAGAACGGTCTTAAGGAGATGGGGTACAACAACAACAGACAAGTGTGTGCACTGTAATCAGAGGGAGACAAATGAACACGCAATGGTCCAATGTACAGTCGCCAAAACATTTTGGCTCATAGTGAGTAGGGCATGTAGACAACTCCGCATTCGGGACTTCCTGGAGGGCAGACGGTGCCCAAGAAACCCTCTAGCTGTGCTTATCATAACGATTGGTCTTTATGTACTGTGGATAAACAGGTATATTGCTGTTAAACAATCACGCCCCCGACGTAACCAGTGGAACTTACTGATCCACATGCACACAAAACTAACCGAAAACCTGGAAGCAGAGCTCTTCTTCTTAGGGGAAGAAGAATTCCTGAGAAAATGGTCTTGTCCTTTCATTGAGGTTCAAAACGGGCGAGTGCACTTGAGCTGCACTCCAATACACGGGTTACGCTTCACGGGAACATAAAAGGAGGCTTATAAAAGCGGGTGTGCCTGAGCCGCACTCCAATATATGGGTTACATTTCAGGGAAATAACGGGAGGATCATAAAGGTGAGTGCACTTGAGTTGCACCCCAATAATGTGCGGGTCAAGTTTACGGGAACATAAGGGGAGGCTTTTAAAAGGCGCGGGCGCCTCGGGCGGGGGAGACTCTCCTCCCGCACCTGTGCACTTGGCGCCTCACTCTACTACAAAGTGAGCGGGCTCGCAAATGTAAGCCGCTTACTTGCGTTTTTACAGGTGTAAGCCATGTGGTGCTGATGTAAACCGCGTGATTGTGTTGCTACTGCCAAAGGCAGTTCCAATTGCATTATGTAAACAGAGGTCATGTTCAGAGTATCCAATAAGTTTTGTGGCCCCAAATGGGAAGGTGGGCCAAATAAGTGTATGTGGTACAGTCAACAAACCAATGGTCGGTTTCTTTTGTATTTGTTTTTGCATTTGAATGTTTTGAAGTTGCGTATGTAGCAAGGAAGACCCGAGTAAATGAAACGTCTTGTGTAAAGGGAGCTGGTGCTTGGGGTGGGGGAGTAGTTCCCCCCCCCCCTCCCAGGACACAGGCTGTCCTCTCAGTGCACAATTTATGTACCAAGAAGTGTACGTCATTTGCATTCGTGTTCATGCAATGTTAGTTTTTCACTCATTTCGTATCTGCTTTGTTAATAGCAAGGAGAGATGTCGTCCTGCAGTGTAACGGACGGACCGAGTATGCAAACGTGGAAAAGCGTAACCACGAGTGTTTTGTACTTCCTTTTGTTACAAGAGAAAATAAAAATTCCTTGCCGAGAGAATTGATGGGCAGTGTGTGCGAGAAAAAAACATAGGCATAATAATATAGTACACTCGTTACAAGTTTTATTGTTTAACTTCGCAACGTGAAACAAATGGTGGCGCTTCAGTGCAAAGGGCGCGCGATATAATTACACCTGTCAGTAGTCTCAAAACGAGCAAAGACGCCTTGCAGCTTTTTGCGTACAAGTCCACGTTCGAAGCTGGAACTCCTGAGCATGTCCGCGCCTTCACCATCGTTACCGCGTAACATACCCGCAGGGCCGGAGCGCGGTACGTGGTTCTGACGGGCAAGCACCACGAGGGATACACTCTGTGGCCATCGAACGTGTCCTGGAACTGGAACGCCCAGGACGTCGGACCCAACCGGGACCTGGTGGGCGACCTGGCCGCGGCCGTGCGGCGCAAGGGAGGCATGCGATTCGGAGTGTACCACTCCATGATGGACTGGTTCCACCCGTTCTACCTGGCTGACAAGGCGTCCGGCTGGCAAACACAAGAATTTCCGCGAGCCAAGGCCATTCCGGAACTTTTGGAAATCGTTGAGAGGTAAGCTCGCTGCCCTTAATAGTTGGCCTTTGCAGTTGTAGTCAATAAGATTTTGTTGTTTAAAGCGCAGCTGTAAATGCGGCTTTCCACTAGATATTATGTGTCCGCGTACATCTTCATCGTCAAAAGGAAAAAAAAAATTGAACCACATACCCCTGCTGATTTCTCAACCCTTCTCGAAATGGGAGAGTGAAAAGGCACAGGGAGGTGGGCTGGTATACCCTTCCTAAGTATGTATATGAGGAACAAAGATTTCGAGGAGTAGTATGACCGTCACTGCCTCTTACGACTTTCACATGCGTGCCTCCTCAATTTGTCACTTTTCCACAACCGACTTAGGGTTAGATGACTGGGAATCGTCAGTCACGGGGCATTGACAATGCCGTCGTCTTATATTTTTGTTGCGTGTAGGCTTCATTTCGAGAGCATTGCGTACGTGTGCAACGCAGTGTTCTTGGTCTCCGAAGCATTGAATTGCGTTCAGGATGACGTTCTGAAGGTTCGAACCACAACCTGGTTTGCTTCCGTTTATTCGTATGGGTTGTGGAGTATCGAACGAACATTTGGCGAAAAGCGGGCCACTACGGCGTCATGTACACGATTTCTAACCGCATATTCAGTTCATTACAACCTTTTTGTAGAGATCTGGAATGAGCAGCTAGAAATATGCGCGTTTTATTAGGCTTAGAACGATCGAAACATGTCCTAGTACACGTCAAAAGACAACAGCACGAACGCCAAATTTTGATTCGTCTCTGATACTGCGGAGCTACACGCTTCAAAAAGTTTTAATTAGATTTTTTTCACGCGAACTATTGCACTCCTGGCATGAATAAAAATTTTAATTGAAAAACGATAACATTGTTGCAGAGATACCTTCAACTACAGCAGAATGACCAGGGACGCGTGGATTCAGACTTTCCTAACAGCTTTCGCATGCGTGCTTTCTCATGACATCGGTGATGAAGAGACACTGTTGTGTTTGCGAGTTGTCCGTAGTTTGTTGCTTTCGAACAATGGCAGCGCCGTCATAATTATAGACACTTCTAATGCGGTGGTAGTGTTCACTCCACTACGTTTGAGCATAGCCAGTCCGCAGAATGGAAGCCGAGTCTACGCGTGCATCTGAAGAGCGGAGTGTTAACAATGTAAATGCTTTCACTTTGCTGAATACCGCCCAAAAACTTTGAATACGTTCGGATTTTAAGACCATTAAGCCTACCAACTGGTTTTATGCAAGGTGCTAAGGCACCTTTTCGTTGGCCTCCCTACCCCATTATAGACTCCGTGATTTTCCCAGTCGCAGTAGCCTTTCATATTTCCGTATACACATCAAACTTCGTCAAGGTTTAACATGGAGCCTTTGCACTTTAATTCAATATCAACGTGCGCGGCATATTTGGACGAGGGACGGGGACAGTGAAAAGACAAACCAAACGATGGTGCGCAAACTAGCAACTGGTTTATTGAAAGCTATTGTACTTTTGTTTCATTACTTTTATCTCATTTTCTGTGAGGGTTATTGTGGGCACGCTGATACGTTTGTCACGTTCCACAGACAGCATTCTGAAGGCCTCAATCCTTTCCCGAACCCTTCGGTCTTTTGAGCGTGATAGCACATTTGCTTGTATCAGCTTTGGTTTGCATCCGCATTTTGCGCAGAGGGCTGCAAGGCGGCCTGGTGATTGCAGTTGAGTGCAAGCATTGTTGTGCTCTCGCAATCTGTCATTTAAGCACCGGCCCGTTTGTCCGATGTAGGATGAGCCGCAGGGAAACAGAATTTCGTAAACAACTCCAACTGCGCAGTCGGCAGATTTTTTGACGTGTTTTCCGCCACAAGATCCCCGCCCTTGCACGCTTTGGTTTGGCGAATTCACTTTTTTGCCCACTGACTTAGGTTTTCCACACATGGAGTCGGATTGGGCCTCAATAAAAGTTTATTCCTCCTCCTCCTTAGGTTTTGAAGGTGCTGAAAACAGAACTTCAACACTGTGCTTGCTTGGAACTTTTTTCGTTCTATGGGATACGTTATGTAGGTATGGTAGCACTACGATGTTCTTTTTGTCTAGTCCTGCTTCTTCCTTTGGCTTCTAATTAAGTTTTTCCTCATTAAGCTTCCCATTAAGAAAAGTAGAACTAGACAAAAAGAACATCGTAGTGCTACCATACGCATAGGTGCTCCTAAAGTTAAACGAAGTACGCTAGCGGTGTCCGGAGCGGGAAAACTTCATGCCAGCGCGATCTGTGATTAGACGCGCTGTTGTTTATTTATTGGCACAAGTTCTAAAGTTTGCCTTGTTTCTCTTTACTGAAACTTCGTAATTCTTGGCCAGCATTGAAAAACTATACGAAATATAGAAGATATGACTTTGGAGGCCTGTCACTGCTGTTAAACAGCATTATGGCTTGCAGGCCCCGCCCTCTCTGTGATTGGATGAAAAGATGTGACATAACATAAAAAGTTCAAAAGGTAGTACACGTCACGCACTGGCAACTTCAAAATGACGTGGTGATACGTAACAGCTTGCAAATGGCGGCTACTATCGCTGTAAAATAGGGCAAAAAATTTCACCAACCTGCGGCGCCATGAAATTCCCGTGAATTTGCAAAAGGCACAGTTTCGGAAGACGGGCTGTTTAAAACAGTTTTCCAGCGAAATAAATATTAGTTCTGATTTTTTCCAAGTCATCGATAATGAAGCATAAAGATAACGTCTCGTATTTTGGTTTTGTGTTCGGGAATAAAAAAAGCAATTATTTGTTTGGCGCAACCGTAACATAAGAGGGCAGTAGTACAAGCCTCTACGTTAGAAGAACCCAACGCATGGCAATTATTTAACACTCCTCCTAGTAAGCTGGAGGTTCACATGATCGAACGCAAGATAAAAATAATAAGAAATCTGACAGTATTATTCATTACTGCGTTGATTGAGTCCGGGCTTGGCGAATGAGTGAATCGGTGGCATCTGAACGCTCCGCCGTTATCAGGCGCGGCGTTTCGCTTTCCTTACCGCGTCATACAACCGACGGTCACGGCTGCTGTCTTTTGTAGCGCATGCTACACTACGCTACCTCGGGCAGTCTTCGCGGGGTGATCAGTATCGCCCTTGAGTGCTAGAGGTCAAAACACACCCCCTTCCGCAAGCGCCCGGCACGGAGCAACGGCCCGATAACGGAGAGAGATAGGCGGAGAGGGAGATATAGGCGAGGAGGCAAAGAAGGCGTGCGCGGGACCCGTGCGCGGGACGTGGAGGAGGAAGGCGAGGAGGCCACCGCCGCAGCGATAAGCGCGGGCTATGAAGGAAGACCGCGAGGCTGCGATAGAGGAAGACAAACATCAAGCTGTGGTGCCTCACAGCGGCGAGGCCTAAAAAACGCCGTGAGGCGAAAACGAGAAAACAGGCTACTGTTGCGTACAGCTTCGCTACCCTCAAGTCTTACGCATTGGTGTGAGCTTCCTTCATTTTTTTTTTCTGTGATGACGGCATAAACTTGTAACATAGCAGCATGCGATAGCGTGGCGGCGGTGATGCCAGGGAAGGGGTAACGCAACAAAGATTGCGTTGAAGCAGAGAGCTCAACTATGTCACTAAAAGCGATTGAAACAAATAAGGTAAAAGATAAGGTAAAAAAGATTGTTTTATGTTGTTTAGCTCAACACCCGCCTTTCGCTCGCTTTTGGATCAGCGTTACTTAATCGCCTTATGGCACTGACTCAAATTTTAACCTGAAGAAACGTGTTTCCCTTGCCGACCTGAGCTGCCTTCTTTACTTTTACAATACACGTCAAGTGTTTTTATATCTTTTATGCGCAATATTTGATAGCTCGGTTGTGATCTTTATAAGCTAAGCGTGAAATTACACTGCAAGTCGTTATAGGTATACGTGCATCACGTCACTGATTGCTTACGTTTTGTGTACACGAAAAACATGGCGAATACACCGTGATTTTATGCAGTCGCGAATAGGGCCCCAGGAACAGCATCTGATGCCGACTGCGAAAGGGTATTTGTTCTGAGCCTTTTTGTGCGATAGAAGATTAAAATGGATTTAAAATATGTTCTACCGAACGGTTACTTTTAAATCTTGCTGGGAGATATCTCCATCTACGAAGGAAGCATTTACATAGTTATCTAAGCTTTGAAATCCCCAGTCAGTACTACTTTAAGTCCTCAACGTTGCCATTTAGACAAGAACAGCGCAGAACGCGAGCTGCATCGACCTCCAGAGGGCTTCTCCTGCGGCCACTTCTACGCGTTATAGAATCGAGTCTGCAGTCAGTGCGAGCGGCAGAATGGTTAGAAATGGTGATGACGGCGACGAAATGCTCGTACCGGTGGGCACCAAAGGAACGATTTTCAGCCAATACCCCTGATAATCTGAGCAAACGGGACCACGAAGCCCTCAGAACGCTAAGCACACTTGACTCAGCGCACGAGGGGCGTGCGAGAAACGTCGCGTTGCAAACTTCTCAATCCACAGCAAGGCGCACGCATCGGGCCGAGCTTCCAGTTCGAGAGGGACAAGGATGAGATGTTCACGCATTCTATAGATCCACGAATAGATCGTAACGTAATTTTCTCTGGCTTATTCGGCGTGTCAGTATACGATACATTGTGTCAAGAGGAAAAAAAATGTGGTTGATGCCTCTTTCATATCAGTAGGTAAAACACGGAAGTGAAACGTGCCTTCACAGGAGCATTTAAATGTTTATTGTGCATCCATACGAACTTGCACATCGCTATTTATATTACGTCGGTACGGCGCCGTTAGACGTATCAACGTTATACAGTGAATTGCACGCGCCGGAACATTGCGTAAATTCGACTGAAACCACAGCCTCTTGAAAACCGGGCGAATGAAACCGAACCGAAGCCGAAAGCAGTAGTTGGCGGAGGGTGCCTACTTCGCTTCGCCTCTCCTAGACGGCAGCACCATCTGAATGAAGAAGGTAGTGGTAAAAATATGAGGCGCGCTCGTGGACCTACGTGCTCTCGAATTCATGGCGCAGTTTTTTTTTTTTTTAATTCGAAAGTTTGCCCTGCGGCATAATAGATGTAGGCGCTTACAGAAACACGAACAAGTTAGTTTCGTGTATAAAGTTCAGGAGTTGTCGGTGACACGGTCCATGCACCCAGCGTTGCAGGTCAGGAGGGCGGCCAGGGTGGAGACCGGTTGCACGAAGGTGCCGCAGGCGAACTTGATGCAATCCCGGGCAGGCCCAGAGCAGGTGCTGCACATTCACGTCCCCAATGGCAGTGGTGCAGAATGGACAGGTGGATCCGTATGGGCCGCGGTATTCCGATGGCCAGGAGGCAGTCACGGACGGCGTAAGGGCCACCCCAACGCGTAATCTCCGCAGCGCAACCTCCTCTCGGCGAGTTAAGTCGCCAGGGAGGTTTGAACCACACGGTGGTATGAGTGCTCGTGTGGTGCGCCGAAGATTTTCCTTTTGTCGTTCCAGGTGCCCGCGAGCGTCTTCGGGGAAAGGTAGTAGTGGCCGCATGACTGTGCTCGGGTGGCTAGCTGAGTCTGCCTCCGTATTGCCAGGCACAGATGAGCGGGGCACCCATTCGATGCGTATCTGCAGCGCCGTGCTTCTTGCCAAGCGATGAATGTCATCGGAAAAGGATGTCGATTGTGCCACGCGACGAATGTCATGTATGGCTTGCGTAGAGTCAGTCCGTATGATTAGTCGTGAGTACGGCCCCGCCCTGACAAAAGGTAGTAATGAGACCAGTCCATCATGTATTGCAGCTAATTCAGTAAGATACACGGGTGGCAGTGGATTGGCGGCATATGAACAGGTTTGGTCAACCTCCGGTAGCTGGGGACACACCAGTGCGGTGCGCAGTTGGCATAGCGCCATGTACCTCCAGTTGGGGCGAGGGATTTCGTGGCTCGAATCCGGGCGGAGCCGCACCACTGGAACGTTTTCTGGCGATGTCATTTCCGTGACGGATATGACGCCGATGACACCTTCGCGTACCCAGGCATAAAACAACTTCGTGTTAGAAAAAGTTGTTTCATTTGTTTGTACGCGTGGCTGCTACAACAGCTTAGTAAAGGCTAGTCGGGAGAAGCGGGTGGAGTTCGTTGACGCAATTTTCGTAGTGCAGAAGAGCGGTAGTAGGACTTTGAACTACAATACAGTAAAGAATACAGGTTACCGATTGCCGTACCATAATGATAATTTCGGAATAGCCGCCATGCCTTAAAACATTTTCATCAACTATCATCGTTCGTGTGTATTTCGTGTGTTCGTCTGCCTCATGTAGACGAAATGATGACAGACTCGTGCTGGTCACTCGGGAACAAGTGTACTATTATGAGCAATATGAAAGGGAACACAGGAACGCGTGGCGAACAGCCTCGAAACAGACTCGGAGCGATGCGCGGATGGCGCTGTGAAAAACAAAGGGGAAAGGAGGGCGCTCTTCCACTAACTGCTGGCACTCCCACCACGCTGGGATTTCTACAAAGCAGCAGCTTACATCATTTCGCCGATAATATGGTATCGTCCTACAGCCGATAAGACGCCCGGCGGGAATGGGAACAGTTGTTAGAACAGCGTCCCCCTTTCCACTTTGTTTCCCACGGCGGCCGCTGCGTATCACTCATAGCTGGGTCTGAGGGTGCTTTATACGCGTTCCTGTGCTCCCTTTCATATTGCTCATAATAGTACTACGTAGAGCCTAGGTCCGAAGCCAAGTGGGCGGCTTAAAATTTGCTCTGGGTGCCACGTTTGCAGGTACCACCCTGACATCGTGTGGTCCGACGGCGAGTGGGAGGCACCCGACACCTACTGGAACAGCACCTCGTTTCTGGCCTGGCTGTACAACGACAGCCCCGTCCGCTCCAGCGTGGTGGTAAACGACCGCTGGGGCAAAGGGGTGCGCTGCAAGCACGGCGACTTCTTCAACTGCGACGACCAGTTCAATCCGGGAGTGCTGCAGGAGCACAAGTGGGAGAGCTGCATTCCAGTCGACACGCGCTCCTGGGGATACAGGCGCAACGCAGACATCGCCGACTACCGCACCATCGGCGAGCTCCTGGACTCTCTGGTGAGCACGGTGAGCTGCAACGGCAACCTGCTCCTCAACGTGGGCCCCACCAAGGACGGCCGCATCGACCCCGCCTTCGAGGAGAGGCTCCTGCAGATGGGGACGTGGCTGGGGGTTAACGGGGAGGCCGTGTACGGATCGAGGCCCTGGAAGCACCAGAACGACTCCGCCACGCCGCACGTCTGGTACACCGCCAAGGGAGAGGTGGTGTACGTGTCCGTGCTCCGGTGGCCCAAGAACGATCTCCTCTTCCTCGAGTCCCTGGAATTGTCGCCCTCTGCCAGAGTCACGATGCTTGGCCTGCCGGAAGAGCAGCCGCTGCAGTGGAACCCACGCCGTTCGGTGGAACGTTTCGGAGATTCTGATGTGGATGCGACGTCCAGGAGCGGTACGACGGTTCTATTTCCACAGCTGACCCCGGACAAGCTCCCAACTCCCTGGGCTTGGGTGCTAAAGGTCGAAGGCGCTCTGTAGACGGCCGAAAGTTGCCGAAGGTTTTTTTCTTAATTTTAGAAACTGGAAATGTAACTATTAAGTGATCCTGCGCCGGCTCCTATAAGCACTTTGGCAGAAAAGAAACACTGCATAAACACTGTATCCGTACAAGCACGAAATAATCGTAGTCCGGCTGGTGAAATGTTTTTTACTGATGGTTTTACACGCATGAAGGTTGTTCGCATTGATGGCCAGGCCGTATATGTATAGGCGAAGTCGCATCGCAGTTCCTTGCATGAAGCACAGGCGAAATGTGCCGCGGCTGGCACAGTGGCCGCGTGGTGGGGCGCTGAATCACTGAGCATGCGTGGCGGTCACATGGACTCTTCTCGGCTGTACTATCGACCCCTTCCCTGGTCGGCGCTCCCATGGCACTGCTGATGACGTTTTAGGGGCGAAGTCCCTTAGGAGCTGGGGCTGTCGACGTCTCAGTTGTTCACCGTACCAAAACACCGGGACACTGGTTTTCCAACGCCTCGTGCTACAACGCAAAGCGTACTAAAAGCAGCGTATAATGGATAAAACCGGTTCAAAATAAACTAACATGATTTAAAAATTTGTGAAACGCTCTCTGTCCGCTTCAGCAATCGTCACGCACAAGCAGAAGCTGTTCGTAGACCGCGGGCTATAATTTGTGTTACACTCAGCAACCATCGGCTCTGGACGCTAGGCTTGATGGGTCGGGTGGTCGGTCGAAGCGAGGACAAACATACTTACCTGGTGCCGGGGCCTCGTTGATCACCAAGGACTTATGTGTCAACCCCCACACCCTTGCAACGGTAGGCGCGGGCGTTGCTTTGCGCCATGGCCGCTCGATGGAAACATTGAGCAGCCATGCTTTGCGTCGCGTTGACCCCTGTCACTAGCACAAACTGGGGCAGATGGGGCATACCAATTCCTTGAATCCGCTTCAATGCAAGAGAGGGCGCCACCGCCTCAGCAAGCGCGCGATTGCCTTTCCCACCGGTGCTTCAGCGCACGCGGTGTGGCAAGAAAGACTTACAATCTTTGAATACACTTCTACGCTGTATGCTTCGCCCCTACTCAGGTTTCACGTTAGTGGAGATGGCCTGGGGAATTTTAATGACATCTTTCGGTCATGGCTTTGGTTCCGCCTCCTTCTCTTGTTATGGGACATATAAGCCCTTCGTATCAATACAAAGATGATTGATCGTTGCTTGGTTCTACGGTGTCGGTCGTTGTATATGTGCGGTCGTAGAAAATCATGATTATGGTCTTTTATGATAAGATTGATGTATGTAGTAAAAAATAAAAGGATAATTTTAAGCCGCTCAGCGTGTCCGAGTGGCTGATTTCTTCTGAAGCATGCTATCCTGTTCATTGCAAGCTGAGTGCAAATTAGGCTTATATTTCCACAATACTGCATTTAAAGGGACTTACCATCGTCTACTCGGAATGTATTTTGGGGTAAAGTCCATTGTCCCAGCAATCTCCTTCCGCAAGAATTACGAAAATCCGTTCACTATCACTGAAACTACGCGCGATGAAAAATCGCGCACAAATGTTCCCCCTCAACTCAACAGCGGACAACGCTACGAAAGCTGCGCGCTCTCTCCTGGAGAGCGGGCGGCGCGCGGCGTTTTGTTCGGCGGCCTTCGATATGTCACAGGCCGGGGAGTTTTGCCCTTTTCCCCGCAACGTGGACGGGTCTATTTCCGGTCTGGTGCCACAAAAAAGCAGGCATGACGGCCTGCTCGCAAGCAAGCGCTCAGGCTGGAGGGCGTTTTTGAAGCAATAAACGTTTGTTGTGGAGTGGGTCGTTGAAAGTGGAATATTTAGTTCGTCACTCAAACTACACGCGCACTCAAAACAAAAGAAACACTAAAAGCATGTGGACAGGTTCAGACATAGAAGAGGTTGATACACAGCGCTGACGACAGCGGATCGTTACAGGAAATGCCAAAATTTAGCCGCGAAGTTGACCAGCGACAGCCAATAGGACAGCCAGGACAGCCATGGCCTGATTGACGTCGCAGAGGCCATGCTAGGGGTGCATAATAAGGAGAATTGAAGAGAGCGGGGTTGGTTTTTCCGCGTCTTTCACAGTGATTTGCGCGTTTACCGCTTCACATGCACGTAATATTTGGCTCGGGTGTGCCTGGCAGTGTAATCTAAACGTCGCGCAGGTTTACTTGCACTGCACGAATAGTGTTGCAGGGTCCATTTAAATAAACTATCTGTACATGGCTCTAACTATTTGGACTCGGGAGCTCCGCACCGCTTAGAGCCATTAAATGAACCTGCTTTGTGTTTGAAGAAATTTACGCTTAAGGGGTGTCCGCCGATAAGAATGGGTGGCCAACTCTGTCGCTCACCAGTGATTAGGGCCTGTCACTTTAAGGGCGTCCGCTGAGGAGGAGGGGGTTGAAAAACTTTATAATAAACAATATCGGGTTAAAGGGAGCAAGAAGGTGTCGAACATCTCTAGAGTGGGTGGTGTTCCTTAGTCCGGAATACCATTCGTTGAGGCCGCAGCCGTGCCCGCTTTACCCCAGGCCGTTGAGATTTCAGATCCGAGTAGCAGGACAGGGCCGCCTCCTAGCCCTCGCTCGTTTCATTAACTTTGACTTCCAGTTGCGGATAATAGTGGCAGGCCCATACGCTACGGTATGTATCCGCCCACTGGCCCCAAAAATTAAGCAATCCGAGAAGGACGGGTTGATGCGCTTGAGACCTGCGAAGATGGCGCTCCATGTTCTATCCACGGCCTTGGCGGAACTACTGCATACCGGGGCGCAGGTACAGTCGCCAGCAAAAGTTTGCGGGATGTGCGGCGCGTGGCCGAGCTGCGCAAAACTGCATTGCTGCGCCATCTGCAGCCAGCGAGCGCCGGGTCGAGGCTCAAGGAACTGGCGGGCTAGGCGCGCTTTGCGCATGCCTGTCCTTTATTTGTTACCGGGCATCTGTGTTCACTCGCTTGCCCGTGACATGCTCTCGATATTTGCGGCAGCCGCGGTGGTGCCGCGTGACCATCGCTGTCGTTCTGCTATCACTGGTGCTACAAAATACGCAGCCCGCGTCCGCCGTTTGCGCGGCGCGCAGCATTCAATAAATCTTATCTTCCAAGTGATGTAATGGTCCACGCCTAAATTTATTTTACAGGAGCTAATAAAGGCTACCTGTTGGAAACTGCGTACCTCGATGTGGTGCTTAGAAAAAAGTCGCGTCGCCAAATTGAATCTTGCGGCAAAGCAAACTTTCTGGGGAAAGATCTAGCTCTCAATGTAATGTAGGTCTCATGTAAACATCATACTGGAATTGGCCGCGAGGACGACCGTTAGCATTACGCCGAATCACATTTACTTGCCATAATTAGTTTTTAGGGAAGCCGTAAATGATGCGGCATTCAATACAGGACAGACTAAGGAGGAGGTGCAGTTACAGAAGACGGCTGTAACTCTTGTTTTGTTAAAACTACCCCAAAGAAAATTTTGTGATAATTAGCCCCTGAAACGACTACAACGGCAATTGTGGGTCAGCTGACAGTTTATCGGTGCTTAGGTTAAAAATAAAATATAAGTATTTCCTATTCAACCAACACTGCCTCTTGAAAGATAAGGCCGGGTTCAGACTGTCCGCAACTGTCGTAACTAACTTTAAAGAATGACGTAATTTCATGTCTCAATCCACCGAACAGCGTGACATGCCGTCTTTTTACGTCCATGGATCACGATATGACTTTTGCGTCGATAGTCTGAACATAGCCTAAGATTTATTCAACGTTGCGCGCCGCGCAAACGGCGGCCGCGGGCTGCCTATTTTGTAGCACCAGTGATTGCACAACGACGGCGATGGTCACGCGGCGCCACCGCGGCTGCCGCAAATATCGAAAGCATGTCACGGGCAAGCGAGCGATCAGAGATGCCCGGTAACAAATAAAGGACAGGCATGCGCAAAGCGCGCCTAACACGCCAGTTCCTTGAGCCTCGACCCGGCACTCGCTGGCTGCAGATGGCGCAGCAATGCAGTTTTGCGCCGCTCCGACACGCGCTGCACATCCCGCAAACTTTTGCTGGCGACTGTACGTAGGTAAGTAGGTTGGTAGAAAACGTTTATTTAAGCCGCTGAAGTGGGAGTGGTTTCCTAGCCTGGGAATCCATGAGATGACCGCAAAAGCTTCGCTCTGGATGCCAGGACTTGCTGGACATCCGGATAGCTGCTGATCTCCAGGTTCTCTACCCCAGCGTCGGCTCGTCTGTGGCCGACGCTGCCACGTTCGGGATACCGCCCCCGCGAATTCCAGGTAACGGCTGGCAGAACCTCTGGTTTCACTCTTTGTAGAACCACGCGTGTGAATTCCAGTGACGTCGCATGGGCAATTGTTGTGGGTGTCGTTTTAAGCTTTGCTTTAAAACCCCCTTCACAGTGTTTATTGGAGCCAATTTTTTATAAACGAATTTTATAAACCTGACGCATGCGGTCAGCGTCTTAGCCGAGAGCTCCTGGGTCCTGCCTGGGTTTTTGTGTTTACGACACGAAATTGTTCGAGACTAGCAGCTGAGGGATAGGTTAGCAGCAGTATTAACGTTAGATGACACCCACAACATGCCGTCCGGCACCATCCTTTTTCTTCGTCATATCAGTAAAGATTTTATTCACGCATTCCTTCATTGCATGAATGAATGCATTAATAAAATATTTGTCCTCGCAGTGACAAATTTTGACAGAGAAGATCACTTGCATGGGGAATACAAGAAAATGACACAGTATCGGCTATGGACGTCTGATTTCCCTCCCTGGACTCTCTCACCCCTTTGCATAAACATTAGCATACCTGGTCTCAACTCCAAGAAAACTCTGCCACAATTTTGCCTCCTACAACTCGCGCTTGCCCACATCAATGCCCGATATTCACATATGGCCCACATTTTTACTGACGGCTCAACTACGCCTCACGGTAGTTCTTCCGGCGTCTTCATTTCGTCGACCGGCAAAGCCTTGTCCTACCGCCTGGAACGAACAACCTCATCCACGTCTGCCGAGCTCCATGCACTTAAACAAGCCCAGCGCTACATTCTTCGTCAGCCACCAGCCGAATGGGCTATATTCACGGACTCGAAGGCGGCGTTGCAAACCTTACGGCGTGCCAGCTGCTTCAGCCTTCACGAGCATGTATCCCGTGACGTCACGTACCTGCACCATCTCGCCTACGTCGCCGGTCACCTAGTGACCCTACAATGGATACCTGCACATTGCGGCATTCTCGGCATCGAGAAAGCGGATGAGGCGGCCCGCAGAGGACTACAGCTGCGAAATGTAAGAAAGATTTGTTTTCACAAAACACAAGGCCGCGGCGCTAGCGAAGGAGGAGCGAAACCGCCTCTGGTCTTGTCCTGAAACTCGGCCCCCTTTCCTGCCCCATATAGACCCTGGACTCAGAATGAGGCTACCAGAGCGGACTCCACGTAAGCTTGAAACCCTTTACCACCGGTTGCGTGGCAACGCAGCGCTCACGAATTCTTACCTCCATCGCCTCGCAAACCCTGCAAACCCCTGCAAACTGCAAACCCCTATTGTGATAATTGTGCATTCCCCGAAACAGTAGAGCACGTCCTTCTAGAGTGTCCGGCATACATCCAAGAAAGAAATCACCTCGCAGAAAAGATTGAGTGCCTCTACAACGCATATACATCTTTGAAAGGTCTCCTTGGACCCAGGCCCTCTCCATCGTCCCAGAGAAAGGTGTTGGTTGCTTTATTTGAGTATTTACACGGAGTCGGCCTCGCAGAGACAATTCAGAAATTTACGTGTGACATCGTGTGGACTTTTAAGTCACCAGGCAAAGCCTCGTGTTCACTTTTTCTTTTAATCTCTTCTTTACCCCTCATTCTTCTGTTCTACTTCTTTTAGGGCCTTTACTCCCTTCTCCCCATCCCCGCAGAGTAGCATGCAGGCGGGAACATGCCGGCAAACCTCTCTGCTTTCATCTAATAAAGAGCTTTCTCTCTGTCTCTCGGAGAATTCAATGTTTAAAGCACAAAACTCAGCAAGCCCGCTTGGCTTAAGGACAACTTAGGACTCGTGTTTAAAAACGACGACCAAATAAAGAGCGATATGCCCATGCTCGTCGATTCCGCGTACCGGATTTGTTTTTGCTGGTTTGGCTTGTTTAGTTCTTTCTGACGCCACTGCGGAGGCTTGCGCTTCTTTTAAAGCCCATTAATCGAGCTCCGTCTGCTCTCCATTTGGCCCACTGGCGATGTTATTTCGTCTTTTTCTCAGTCCGTTGCATTTGTTATTTGCCAATTCACCCTGTGGCAATTGCACGCTTCTGCGAGCTCGATGCTTGGTTATACTATAATGAATAGATTGTAAGGGCGAAAACTTTACCTGTCTTGATGAGCAACGTGGTACGTGTCTTGATGAGCAAAAAGGGTGAGGATCAAGTGCATGGTTCCCAGCGCATGCGGGCGAGTGCGGGTCGGCGAGAAATGCGAACCACAACGGGACGACACTCGCGGCGCTACGAGCTCTAACCAACCGCGCCCCCGCGACCGACCGTCGCGCGTGGTTCGGAGCCAAAGACTGCATGCTATACTACGGCGAGATCACGATGGCCCAGCTCCTAACTCGCAGAGCTCTCCCACCCCCGCACCCGGTAGCTGAGCCGGCCGGCCGGAGGCCGTACTTCTAAGGCAGCTACAGAGCTACCAACCCCGGCTATAAAGCCCGGCCATGATGCATCGAGTATACCCAGAAGTGTATCACACTGTACCAGTACCAAAGTACCAGTTTAGCTGACATGAATTTTCATTGTCTGGCAAGAAAACAGTGCCAAGAATTGTTTGGGCTTATTTTTCAACTTTGAGAGCCAGCGCACTGTTGTGAGAGCCACATAAAAGATGGCACAGCATTATCACAGCTTGTAGCTGCTCATAGCGTTTGCCTCGAGTTCATTTTAATTTCATAGCGTCAGCAGGGAGGTGTGGGGCAGCCTTTGAGTAGCAACAATTCATTTTGTTCGCTTCAGTATCAAAGTTGCTTGATCGAAATTTGCACTAAAAGTGGCAGTACATTGTGAAGTGGCAATTTTTCGGTTAAAAAGAACTGGTATGTTGTCTTCATAGTCTTTTACCTTAACATGCCCCTCAAAACCTGCCCCTCGCCCTAGCCAGGGGAGTCATGGTTCCGTCATGCCCTCAGTACCGGAAACCCGGGTACAAATTCCGCTGGGCTATACCTGTGCTGTACTTATTTACTGTTTACAGCGGCGGCAATTTTAGATGCGCAGCATCTCTTGCTCGGGGGGATGTCCCGCGTCCGTGCCCCGTCCGCAGTGCCTCTGATGATGATTGTGGCAGGATGCCCCTAGGGACTGGCTAACCAAAGAATCCATCACGAAAGAGAGAGAGAGAAAGGACTTTATTGAGATTCCTGCAGTCGGGGACGGATCAGGCCGCGCAGGGCTTCACCGTCCCGTAGTCTTCTCCGCTCACCGCGGCGTCGGGCCGACCCCGAGAACTGCGTCCAGTCGGCGCGGGCTACTCGGAGTGCCACCGCGGTCGCCCCCAGCCCTCGCTCCCGCGGGAGGAGGCCGAAAGGAGTGCGGGTTCCCCTTTCGCCGTTGCTTGCCCAGGGCAACCTCGAGCCGCTGGATGGCCCTCAGCTGGCTTTCGCGCTCCGAGGAGCGGATCGAGTTCGTAACGTCCGGAGGGAGGATCGGCCTCCCGTCACTCGGGTCGTGCTCGTCGCATCCCCACATCAAGTGGGCCAAGTCCGCATTCACACGCGCACAAACACTGCATACCGCGTCTTCGTACATGTCCGGGCACACGTGGCGCGCGAGCGCCGGCGTTAGCACCGTACCGGTTTGCAACTGTCGTAGAAGCACTGCCTCCCTCCTCACGAGCCCCGGGTGGGGCGGAGGGTAGGCCTGCCTCTCTGTCCCGTACCAGCACAGCGTCGCACCGTACGTAGTCAGGGGTTCTGCGTGGTTGTCCTCTTCGTCGTTGCTCGAGTCTTCGTCATCGTCGGCGTCCGTCGCTGGCGCGGCCCGGCACGCGGCGAGATCACGGGCCGCAGCGTCGTCTGCCTCGTTGACGTTTCGGTGGCCGTTGCGGAGCTCCCGTCCCATGTGGGCCGGGAACCACCGTACGGTCGTTGCGATGTTCGTGCGCGCTCCCTCCCCGATGCCGGAAAGGATGCGCATCGTCGTCCTGCACACCGTGCCCCTGGCGAAGTTGGCGATGGCCGACTTGGAGTCGCTGAACACCGTCCTCGTCCCGGGGTGGAGCAGGGCCAGCGCGATCGCCGCCTCCTCCGCCTGTCTGGCGGACTTGGCGCGCACGCTGCCCGAGCTCAGCAGTTCTCCCGTGGCGGCACGCACCGCCACCACCGCGTAGGCGTCTTCCTTGTCGCGACGTTTGGAAGCGTCCACGTACACGGCGTCGCTCCTCTCGTTGTACTCTTTGGCGAGCGCGCACGCCCGCGCCATTCTCCGTTCCGGGTTCCGTCCCGGCGCGACGTTCTTCGGGAGCGGCGGCACCACCAAGCTGTTGGTCGTCGCGCAGCGGGACCAGCTCGTCCTCCTCGTCGAAGGGGCAGCTCAGTCCCACGCGCTGCAGCAGCCTTCTGCCCGTCCGGGTCGACCCCAGGCGTTCCAGTTGCGACGTTCTCTGCGCCTCGCTGATCTCTGAGAGCGTGTTGTGCACTCCCAGAGACGCGAGGGCCGCGTTGCTCGTGCTGTTGAGTAGGCCCAGGGTCGCCCGGTACGACTTGCGGATCGCGGCGTCGATCTTGGCTCGCTCCTGGATCCGCCAGTCGCGGAATGCTCCCACGTAGGCCACCTGGCTTACCACGAACGCCTGCAGCAGGCGCAGCAGGCTCGCCTCTCTCATGCCGCGCGCGCGCGTAGCGAGTCGCTTGACGAGGCGCGTGGCGATGCCCATCTTCGTTACCCGTCGTTCTACCGTGGTGTTGTTGAAGCGGCGGCTCGCGTCGACGTGCATGCCGAGGACGCGGATGCTCGTCGCTTCGGGAATCGCCGTGCCGTCGCTCCCGCGCACCACGATGCTGCGCTCCGCTTCGGCCGACGTCTTCTTGCGGTAACGTCCCGTTGGGGGCAGCATCAGGAGCTGCGACTTTTGCGGGGCGCACCGGAGACCCGTGCCGCGCAGGCTCTCCTCAATGCCGTCCACCGCCTCCTGCAGCGCCTACTCGATGTGGCCGTCGCTGCCGCCCGGCACCCACAGCGTGATGTCGTCGGCGTAGACGGTGTAGCGCACATCGGGCAGCTCGTCCAGGCGACGGGCCACGCCGATCATTACCAAGTTGAATAGCAGCGGCGAGATCACCGAGCCCTGCGGCGTGCCGACGCTGCCCAGCTCTCGCTCCTCGAGTTGCGTTTGGCCCACCTCCAGCCGGGCCGTGCGACCGGTCAGGAAGGTCGGGATGCAATTGTAGGAACGCTGTCCCAGGCCGAGCCGGGACACTTGGGCCAGGATCGCCGAGTGCTTCACCTTGTCGAAGGCGCTCTGCAGGTCCAGGCCCAGGATGGCGCGGTTGTCCGAGGTCGGTCTCGTCGGCGGAGCCAGCACCTCGCGCTGCAGCAGCAACATCGCGTCCTGCGTTCCCAGCCGCGAGCGGAAGCCCAGCATCGGGTCGGGGTACAGGCCGTTGGTCTCGAGATACCGCTGCCACCGGTCGTTGAGGACGTGCTCCAGCACCTTCCCCACGCACCACGTGAGGGAGATGGGGCGCAGGCTCTCTATGCCCGGCGGCTTGCTGGGCTTGGGTATGAGTATTGTCTTGGCCGTCTTCCACTGCCGCGGGAGGCTGCCGGCTCGCCAGTGCTCGTTGAAGTACTTCGTGAGCGATGTTATGGCCGCGTCGCTCAGGTTGCGCAGCGCCTTGTTCGTGACGCGGTCCGGGCCCGCCGCCGACCGGCAGTTGAGGGCCTTGGCGCACCGGACCTCCCACTCCTCGATGTCGCGGTCGAGCGAGGGGTTGGGCGGGCCGGCGTACTCTCCGTGCTGTTCTCTCGTGGTCTCGGGAAGGTAGCGCTCGTAGAGGCGTTTGTGCACTTCCCGCTCCCCGAGCTCTTTCGTCGCCGTGTACATGATCTGCGCGAGCCGGTGTCGTTGGTATTCCTTGCTTTGGCTTTCGTCCATCAGGTGGCGGAAGAGTTTCCACGTGCCCCCTCGGTGGAGCTGGCCGTCGGCCTCGTTGCACAGCTCGAACCACTGCTGCGCGCACAGCTGGCGGCTGTACTTCTCGATCTCTCGGCCGAGCGTGGCGATTCGCTTGCGGAGGGCGCGGTTGTGCCGCTGCCGCTTCCACCGTCGCTGTAGCGAGCTTCGAGCCTCCAGCATGTGCGCGAGCCGGGGGTCCATGCGCGTGGTCTCCTCGGACGTTTCCGTAACGGACGTCGCCTTCTCCGCGGCCGCGACGATGTTGCGCGACCACTCCTCGATGTCCTTAATCTCGGCCAGGTCTTCGGTGCGAAACTCGTGCCAATTCGTGAGTCGGTGCTTGATGCGCCCGTCTCCGGCGTCGCCGCCATCCCTGCCGTTGGGTCGGAGCGGGACGACGACTTCGACGATGTAGTGGTCGCTACCCAGGTTCACTCCCGTGTTCCTCCAGCTCGCCGACCGGTCGTCGGGCAGGTGAAGAAACGCCAGGTCCGGAGTGGTGTCTTTGACGACGGACGTGCCGATGCGTGTGGGATGTGCCGGGTCCGTTAGGAGAATGTAGTCCGCCTCGGCGGCGTCCTCCAGCAGTTCTCGGCCCTTGACCGTCGTGGCGGCGTGGCCGAGTTCCTTGTGTCGTGCGTTGAATTCCCGCACGCGACGGCGATGGCGCCGTCGCATGCGGAGACCGCCCCGCGTGCTCTGTGCAGTAACGTCTTGAACCTTTGTTGGTTGTGCTGCGGATTACTGTACACGTCGACCACCATCACGGTCGTGCTCGTGCTCTTGTCCTTGTGCTTGCCCGTGGCCATGGTCAGCTCGGTCGCGCGCAGTTCGATCGCGCTGCCGCGGCTGCCCATGAGCGAGTCGTGTTTGATGAACGCGATGCCCTTCCGGACGAAGGTGCACACGCCCTGCGCCGCTCCGCGCCCGCAGGTGCGAGCGCTCGGCGGGCTGGCGTGCGACCTGTGGCCCGGCAGGGACACCGCGCCGGCGTCTTCGGCGTGGGTCTCCTGCACCATGATGACGTCGGGCTGTTCCGCTGGCGTCAGGGTGCGAAGGTGTTGCTGCAGGACCGCCCTCCGGCACCGAAAGCCGTTGGCGTTCCAGTGGTAGATGCGTAGCGAAGTGCGGTGGCGGGTCGGCGTCATCATGGTGGCGATACAGTGACGGTGACTTGGCTGCCGTGCTCTTGTACGACTCCTCTCGCGGGCGCCGTCAGTTGACGGAGTTGTTGTTGAAGGGCTTGTTGGAAGACTTGCTGCTGCTGCTGGAAGGCTTGCACCTGCCGCTGCATGACTTGCATCAGCCTGTTAGTGAGTCGTTTCTCCAGGACCTCGAGGTCTCTCCCCCAGCGGTTCATCTGGCTTTCGAGTTTGCGGTAGCGGTTGTTCAGGCCGGCGTAGCCCACCGACTTGCTGCCGTCGATCACGTTCGAAGCGGAGGCCGACACGCTGGAGCCCGCGTCGTCGATGTCCTCGTCACACTCGTCTTCGGCGTCGTGTTCGTGTGCCGGGGATTCCCGGCGCTCCGCCACCTGCTTCGGCGGCGGGGCTGGACGTTCCGTCGGCTTGACGGTGGCCGCAGTGGCCGTCTCTGCGGGCGCGGGCTTGGACCACGTGGTCGCTCTCGGTCCCCACAGTTCTTCGAGCTTTAGGGTTAGCTGTTCGATGGTTACTCGCTGAGCGTGCACGGTGGCCTGCAGCTCTTTCACCATTTTCCTCAGTTCCACGGTCTCCGGGGAGGCACTCGCTTTCTTCGTGTCGTTGTTGCTGCGTCGCGGCGGCGGGCGGCTCGCGCTTCTCCGTCTGGATTCCGGGCGCTCGCGGCGAGCGGACTTTGAGCGCCGGCGAGTCGGCGCGGCAGCTGCTCCGCCAGCTGCGCCGGTCGCGATCGCCTCCCAGGAGGCGGGGCCTCTCGACATGGCGCGACGACCGCGCGATGCGCTCCTGTGCTGCGCGTCCCCTCGCGACGCACTCTGGCGCGACGCGCTCCTGCCGCGGCTGCTGCCGCGTGGCGAGGCGAGTTTGGGGAATTCGTCTCTTCGAGAAAGTCGGATCTTGGTCGCCGGCGTGGCCGTTCGCGCTCGTTCCTCTTCTAGCTTCCGTTCCCACTACCGCTTGCGGACTTCATACGGGGTCTTGAACTTATGTTTGCACGAGCCCTCGCCCGTGGGGTGCGGGCCGCCGCACAGGTGACACCGCGGCTTGCACTGGCTCTCGTGCCCGTCGCCGGGGTTCTTCAGTCCGCATGCGAAGCATACGCGAGCGTTCGGCGTGGGGCACACGTCTTTCCTGTGCCCGATTTGTCCGCAGATTGTGCTGCCGGTATAGGTAGCACCGCGTGACTACGCCGCCGTACCACACGTAGGACGGCAACTTGCTCCCGTGAAACATGATGACGACCGCCATCGACTGGCCGAAGCGGTGTGCGTCACCGGCGGTGGGGTTATGCTTGTTTACCACGTGGCGATAGATGTCGTCCGCGGTGTCTTGTAAGCCTACTGCACGTATCACGCCGCGAGAGGTGTCCTCCGGCGCCGCGCGGTACGCGTAGGTCTCGTATTTTCTGCCACCAATGGCGATCCTCTTCACGACTTCGTACTGTAGCATTCTTTCCCAGCTCGGGGTACTGATGACCAGAATATTCTGAGCGAGGTTCGGGAGCATGGTGTCTTCGCGCCCGGCTTCCTCGCCCGCCTTGGCCGCCTCGAATACGGCTCGGCGCAGGTCGGTTATCGGCGTTTTGCCTATCTCTAGGCCGCCACGTGGCCGCACGACCACACGGAATTCGTCTCTCGGCGCAAAGTTGGGCATGCGCGCCATCTTCGCCATGCCGGCGTTGACTTTACTCGCGATCTGGGCTCGCGTGAGGGTGACGTGGCGTTGTGAAGCGTTAGGCTTACCGGCGTGTGGCGAGGCTCGCTGCGTGGAAGCTTCGAGAACACTCACTGTCTGCTTGCGACGACGCTGATGGGATACGCGGGTCCACCCGGCGTGGTCATCGTCTTCCTCCGGCTCGTCGTCGGCGCGCGGACGCTCGTTGCCGTCGACTACGTGGCCGTCTATGCCGGAGCACGTGGAAACATTTCTCACCGTCGCACAGTCTAACACAGTCTGCACTCGCTGAGAAGAGTCCGCAGTAGACACATCCATCTCGCAGGATTCGTGGAAGAATGCCTCACCAGAGCGCCGAAGATCCGCCCGCTGGGCAGGCCCGGGCACGCCCGCGGCCGACGCCATGCCCGTACTCGTCGGTTCCCTCGTTAGGCTTAGCTGGGGCGCCTCGACTCGCCGAAGGAAAGTGCTCGTAAAATCGCCACAAATGGGCTAATCGGCCCAAATTTGGTACCTACGTGATCCTCTCGACGTTAGGAAACTCGCACGTACGATTTGGACATCAGGGGCGGGATGGTCCTCCCAAAAATCGTGGCGACGACGGAGCCGACGTGGAGTGCGTCCGCTCTGCTCGGCGACAGCAGCGCCCCCCCCCCCCATCACGAGATAGCTTCGCGTTCAACCACCGTCGTCATCTTCCCGTAGGGGAACCGCTGAAGAAGAAGAACAAGAAGACAAAGCTGCGAAAAGGAGGGTGTGTACGTTGCTCTTGCTCCGTCTGCAGCGTCTCTGATGATGATTGTGGCAGGATGCCCCTAGGGATTGGCCAACCAAAGAGTCCATTACGAGATAGCTTCGCGTTCAACCACCGTCGTCATCTTCCCGTAGGGGAACCGCTGAAGAAGAAGAAGGAGAAGAAGACAAAGCTGCGAAGAGGAGGGTGTGTACGTTGTTCTCAGCCGGATCATTAACGTACAAGCTTTACTTCACCAACGCTGACGGAGACTACCGATTCTACCCCAGAGACGACAACATCGACAAGAACATGATGGACGAGTTTCGGCGCCTCGAGAACCACCGCCTACTCACCGTTACACAACAGTACTTGCGTGCCTCTGCCACCGGTGTGGGCCCGGACGCGGAATTCCCTTTGGCGCTACTAAACGCCAGATCACTCAACATAACGGCAACACAATGGAACCACACGGAACCACAATGGAACCACAAGGAACCCCCATGATGCTTCGCATCCTCATCAGGGTTCCCCATGGGAAGATGGTGTAATTTTTTCGACCGGACAACAACGGCGCCCCTTGACAGATAGGGGAACGTGATGGACAAACGAATCCCACCAATAATACAGTGCCAGTGTAGTGAATAATCGACAAGGAATGGTTCTATTGCAGTGATTTCTGTTTGTTGTGTAGCATGGGTGTGGCAAATAAGCAATTTCAAAGACAAAAATTATTTGAGCTTGGCGCAGCTCCGGCTGTGAAAGCTATAAAATTAACTCGTACGGTTTAGCCCAAATTAAACCTATTTTGCTTATCATTGGCGTGTTTATTTTGTTACTGCCAACACAGATTATTCACCTCCAAGAAGCATTGCACAACGGTCGGAAGACACGGGCACTACGCAGTGTCCCCAAAGCATACGTAATAATTGTTCCACATTGACAGTAAGCCATATTTTATTATAGATCTGTGCGTACATGAAACTAGAATTACACTTCATTCGGTGCTTTGATCGTTTTAGAGAAGGCCGAGTCAAGGGAAAGGTAATGACTCAAGTAAGCAAGGCGCAATGCAAACTCGTCGAGCAGACCATCATTCACAGCCACGCAGTTAACAAATGTATTAAGGCTGTCCACCATGGACGCTGCATCACCAGTAGTCGCTTCAGAGGTATCATCAGTATGATGAAGCACTGTACGTGCTCCCGGAGTCTGAATCACTTTTTGAGGACTTTAGGCTTAGCTTCGATCGAAGCGAGTTCAGACTTCCAAAGTTCAAAAACGGTATCTTTGACTTCGCCTTCTTTGGCGCTCCCTTCGGCGGTCCCATACTTGATGTGTCGCTCTCGGAAATGCCGTCTGCGGAAGACCATGGCTTAACCTTGTGGCCACTAAACGGACTGGCGACGGCTGCAGCTGCCGACTTGACTTTGCTGCGGACGCTGCCGATCACTCGTGAACCGAAATCCTTATGCAAGCTACTTGAAGCGGAAGCTTTTGGGGTGCTGGCCGTGTCACCGTCGACTGGCTCCCTGATGGGCAATGGGATCCCGCCCTTCTTGTAGTGAGTCGGCTTGCGACCACTGTGGTCCCGAATGTTAACGTCCGCCCCGTAGGAGCAAAGCTGCTCCGCTACTTCGCGCTGCTCGAACATGTGCGCCAGGTGAAGCGGCGTGTAGCCCCCGTGAGACCTGACGTTCGGGTTGAGGCCGTACTTCCCAGCGATGAGATCGACGATCTCCGTGCGGCCGAACTTCGCAGCCCAGTGGAGCGCGGTGTAGCCCCAATGGAAGTCCTTGAGGCGGTAGAGATCAGGGTCTTCGTCCAGCAGTTTCACCAGGGCGTTGTAGTCAGCTTCGGCGGAACTCAGCAACCAGGCCCGACTACGGGGATCAAGCTTAGCGACGCATTTCGTGCCGTCGCCACTGGCTCCATGCACGACGTTACCTTCACCGAGTCTCGTCGAGATTGAAGTCTTCAAGGTGCTAGATAGCGACGAGAACCTGTCACTTGACGGGAACGACTCGGAGATGGCATTTTCCACTGGCGTTGTCTCCTTCGACGTGCTGGCGGCAACTGACATTTCGGTAAATTCCTCCCCTTTGGATGGTACACTTTCCTCCAACGCTTCGTCAGCGCTGAGCTGCGTGGACGTTACCTCCATTTTCGTTGGTTCGTGTTGTTGACGATTGCGATGGCGATGAGCCCGAACATGGTGGTAGGGGGTCATTGAGGGTGATCTGCCCAGCTTTTGAATTGAGCAAGCATTAAGGGGAATGGACTACTATCAAATGTTATGGGGCCCACACGCGATGCCTAAGGGAAATGCTATGAAATAAGTAAAATGTCACTGAATATCTACGCGTCGAAGAAGACGACGATGACCATTGGAGTGGTTGGCCACTCTCCTCCATTGACGAAGATGATAATGGCAATAATTGTTCCTGTCGACTTTTTCTTCCCAAAGTATTATCATCATGGTCGCTTTCTTCGACTTTCCTTTTCTTCTTTGTCCTCGCGTGACTGTGAGAGGGCGGCGCTAAAAAATTCCCCGCATTTCCCCGAGAGGAAGAATGTGAAAGTGCGAATGCACGAGTTGAATTTGCGCGGTTCGGTAATGTTCGCGAAAGAGAGATCACACACACACACACACACACACACACACACACACACACACACACACACACACACACACACACACACACACACACACAACTACAAAGAAAGAAAGATGCATTTATTCACAGACACCTATTTGTGTTGTCGTTGTACTTGATTGCTAGAGCGGATCTGAGCTTTGAAATTTCGTGTCAGTACTCCTTTAAGCGGGTGCATTAGCCCTTCTCACGCCCGATTCTTGGCCAATCCCCCACGTGGGTATGTGCCATGTCAGCGGCCAGGCAGCGCGCGCCCATCTCCCCCCGTTGCCAAGGAAGACGAGGAGATTCCTGGCCAATCCCCCACGTGGGTATGCTATGCGGACATCGCCGGTGGACGCAGGTTCAGGGTCGCTTAAGAAGTGCATCGCACTTAATAACAGTGGTCATTCTGTGGTCAGAGTGTGATTTTGTCTCAGTGCGGGAAATCTCCGCGCCAGCTTTTCCCTCGCCGCTTCTCTCATTGTTTCTTGTAGCCAGACCTGGCTACACGTAACCGACTATGGTGGTTATTTAATTGCGTAAAAAGTTATTCTTTTAGACGACCTTTACACGGCTAGGCCAAAGGAAAATCAGGTGGTCCTGTGTACGCATAAAACTCTCTGGCGCAACCACATGCACATCACAGAAAAAACCACGTTAGACAGGAGTTAGAACTAAGTGGAGACAATTTCGATGAATTTGTAGGTGACGAAATGGAACTTTCGACACTACGGACACTGGAAAGCGGGAGCGGAGCATCATGGGGAGTGAAAAATAGCGTCTCTAGCAGCAGAGCGTGGCCTTAGAGAGGGCAGCTGCTTGAGGAAATCCATAGGTATAGAGTATTTTAAATGTTTGGGAGGCTAACTGATGGCAATATAAGCAATGTTTGTTTTTATGGCAGCCGTCAGTATTCCTCTTCGTATTTAACCCAGTCATCTATATATTTTGCTACCACACAAACGTTACGAAGTTGCCCGTTGAATTTCGCAAATAAAAGGTGTGATGGATCTGCTGATGGTTACTGTTACGCCAGGGTTTTATTTCCGACGTTCACCGCCTTAGCTGAAGCAACGCCTCGTCCCCTTAGCGTCTCCTCGTTCTTAGCGTAAAGCAATATTGTCACAACTACTACATTTCTGTGAACTTTAAAGCGGCACAGCAGATTCGTTTGAACATATGTTAGGCATTAGTTTTGAGATATTCTACGCTAAAGGCGAGTTTGATGTACCGGCCTGAGCGCACGGACGACCGGTAAACTCGACATTCGCGTATACGGCAGCCGTGTATCACTAACGACGTCTGGGTACGATATCTTACCACTACGTTTAGAACAGCTTTCCTGGCAAATTTTTCTGGCATGTTCGGTGGTAGTGATTCATACTTGAATACTTATGTAGTTAAACAATTCTTTAACCACAGACCATTGTTGAGACTTCTGCGTGCTGTTACAAAGCTGCCCGGTGGGTGCGTGGAGGCAACAGCGAATCCCCTCGGGAATCCACCCCCACACGAAGCTTACCTGTTGGGAGGAATTTTACCTATTCGGAGGGACGATCACCAATAGCCTGTAGGAAATCTATGCACAGCCCAACGACCGTGCGCACTGGCAAAGTGTTGGCCATTTCACAGCGCATTGCTTGGACGTGGCCATTACTTAAACGGCTTCTTCGCTTTCCTACAAGTCAGCCATATGGGGTGCAAGCCACCACACTTACTGCAGCTGCGGTCAGTGCCACTTAATATATACTTAATGCTAGAACTAATTGGTGATCGTTAAGCATGTAGAAACGGAACTAATTGTGGTTCTACTTAGCTACTTGGGGGAATATATTGGCACGGGATTTTTTTTTCGAACCTGATAATCTAAACGGAAGAAAACCTGCGAGAATGACAGAAAGCTGAGAACCTGTATTGCAGTGCACTTATGATTTCCGGCTAGGCGTCTTGGGAAACCGGATATCTTAGGTAAGACACCTTGGGAGTCCGGCAGATGTTTCAATTGGAAAGCATCGATCGGAACAACCATGTGCCAGCGAAGTGCATGATGACCGTGAAAATCGCAGCGACGGTGAGGAGCACCCGGGTGGACATCACCGACTGATGGTGTTCTGGGTGGCCCTGGGGAGCGCCTCCGATCTGCTTTTCCGCTTGCTCGAGGTCCCGTATCGCGCCGTCAAACCACGATGGCGGCTCGTCAAAGGCAGTCTGCGTCGACACGCTGCGTCCAGATGCATTGCTGCTCAAATCGACCTGAGTGGACGAGTCGCACATCTGCGGCGTCATTATCGGCCATCTACGGCGAGGTCTTCCCGGCGACATCATGCGGATCAAGTGAAGCTGCAGTCTGTTGTGTTCGCCATACCCTGGCCTCCGGCTATTTTCGCCCATCTGAAGCGGCGCTGGGAGCAGTGAAGCAGGCGTTCTTACAGAGAGCCGGTTAGTCGCAGTGGTGACTTGGCGGCAACGTCCCACAAAAGGCGTGTTCTCAGTCTGGTTATCCCATTGAGTGATGATTAGGATGATGATGCCCTCGATGTTTTTGGCACGTGCCACAAGAAGGTATTGGCCAGGGCTGAAACAAAACCGTTTCTACTTCGATACGACTTTAAGATATCAATTTACTTCCAGAAAAGAGAAGGCCGTAAAATGAAAGATCCCGATGAATTAAAGCTGAATTATCCAATAATCATGTTTTCGTTAGCACATGACGCGACACTGAGCAGAAAGGTAAGGTTGAGTGAGATTCTGCATGTCCCTTTTTGCGCACCCCAAATTCGTTGCCCAAACAGATAAGATAAGTTGGGCTGAAAGGGTCAATCCCGCACGCTCAGTTGCCTCCTTCAAAAGGACCTGTCTAGCTGCCCGCCGGAACCGGCGGCACGAGAGTAGAAAATCTGCAGGAATTCAGAGAATCGTTTACTAATGCATAGCATTCTAATTCCGCTTGTCTAAATAGAGTTCCATACAACCAAATTTCTTGGTGTTTCTAGTCTCTGACCTACTCATTAGCTCTACTTACGTTGCTATATTGATTACAAGTGTTACTTCCGCGAAATCTGCATTTTTGTGCAAATCTGCACACTGTTCGCCATTTTCGCTATTTTTGTCCACTGTTGTTTGGTTTGAATAATTTTTTCCACCTATCACCTCCATTTACGTTATTATAATGATTACACGTGGAACTTGAGCCAAATCTGCATTTCTGTGGAAATGCAACAGTTTCACGTTTGGCCGCATCTCGCTCTTTTTTTCTATTTTTAGTATATTTTGGGATTTTCAGAATTTTGTTCGACCAATTATCTCCACTTACGTTATTACGGTGATTACAGATGAATCCTCCGCCAAATATTAATTTCTGTGGAAATGCAGGGCTTTCATTGTTCGCCACATGGCTATTTTCTGATTTTTTTTATTTTGGGTATTCCAAAATTCTGTTCGAATAATTATCTCCATTCAGGCTATTATAACGACTGCACGCGGAACTTCCGCCAAATTTTCTTTTTTGTGTAAATGAAGGCAGTTAGACACTTAGCCAATTTTTGCGATGTTATTTTTCTATTTCTCATATTGTTGGGAAAACTAGAAAAATATAAAAACGACAAAAAATTTACGAGAGTAACAAGAATAAAAACAGGGTGTTATTCTGTCCTTACGCTACTTTCTAGATGTAGTGTCACGGAGCGGAACCCCACAACACACACGCACACAATCACAATGCGTTATGGAAGTCCCCGGGCTTAGAAAAACATGGGGCACGCAAGGGCCCGCGTCGCGGAGCCATTTAATCGTGCTGTAGCTCCGCAGGGGACTAGATATGGTTGCTTCTATATCAATGTCTATGCGACCTCCGCAGTTCCTGCTCGCGCGCATGAGGAATCCCTGGAAGCCTAGCCCCCAAGAATTTTGTTGGAAAATTATTTTTATACAGAGGCACAGGAGAGGTTTGCCAAAAGAAGGTCTTCATATGTGAGCAGTCAAGTGTTATATCAGGCGTCGCATATCGATGGCTACTGCCGCAAAATTGAAGAATAATTTTAAGAGACAATGGCAATACGAACGCTTTGAATTAGTGCTAAAAAATTTTGGCATGTTATTAAGAATGATAGTAACTAGAATTATAAAAGCAATCCCTTTTATTTCATCCTGCGCGGCCCTCGCTCAAAATACTCGCGCAAGCCACCGCTGCAGGAGTGTGAACCCTCACTGCCATAGTCCTGGCGCGCATTTCCACACGCTTCGCTGCACAGAACACCCCCGTGACGTGTCTGTTCGCGCGAAGGAGAACGGTAATTTAACCTGGTCATTGGCTGAGCCCCAAACATAAAGCGACTAAAATATACCAAGACACTAGTAACAACAAAAACAACGCGTAGATGCGAGTTTAGAAAAAAAAGTTCAGAAAAAAATTACGTACTAAAAGAAAAACGCAGTATACCTGCTGGGCTCGAACTCAAGCCGTCAGCGCCAGCTGTGGGGACACATTTTGAAAACTATTTCTATGCATCCAGCATTTTTTCTTGTAACGTGCTATCCTTCATCGGTATAAAAATTCAATGTGTTTCCGCGAAACTTTCCCTGCGTCAAGTCGTAAAAGCTCAAAGGTCCTGAAAGCAATCTGAAACGACAGCACCCTACATCAAGGCCGCAAAGCCAGGCAGTTGACTCGTAGTAGCAGGCGCTCCAAAGGGTATTGCGTGCAGTGACTCACTTTAGTTCAGATGCAAAGAAAGAACAAGAATTAAGTAGAGTGGGGAGAACGAGAGAGACCCGGCAAATAAAGCCAAAGCAAATAAAGCCAAAACGAGAGTGAGTCCTAGCTGAAACGCGTCGAGCTTGAGGACGGAGGTACCACCAAGACCAGAGAGGTACCGAAGGCATCTGAGCGGAATTTATTCCGCGTACTACGGACAAACGACATGGTGTTCGTTGAAGTGGTTGCGTACACCGGCCAGACCGGACCATAAAGTGGCAGCCGAAATCCCGCCTTGCGCACCTTATGCGAGATTGCTTTCAGGACCTTTGAGCTTTTACGACTTGACGCAGGGAAAGTTTCGCAGAAACACATTGAATTTTTATACCGATGAAGGATAGCACGTTACAAGAAAAAATGCTGAATGCATAGAAATAGTTTTCAAAATGTGTCCCCACAGCTAAACTGAACACAGGTCACTCTAAGGATTACAACGCAAGTGGGGCATCGATAGTCTACGTCTAAGAAAACACAATCACGCCACGCTCGCAGAATTCATTCATTATATTTTGACGAAAGTTTGCAAGCAGTCTGAAGGTACATCCAGAGGAAAAGTTCAGAAGGAGAATAAAGTTATAAACCATCATTCAAAATTTGTTTTAGCACTAATTTTCCGGTTTGCGTGTCGGCCAACGAAGTCGGGAGCTGTGTCAGTTGCAAGGCTTTGCGCGGAAAAGCCTTGCGCCGAGGTAGTGTGCGAAAACCATGAGAATAAGAGCGAAGCTGAGAAGCACATTTGGCGGTATCACCTTCTCCTGGCGTCCTCGATCGTCCCTGGAAGCGTCGCGGCGTCGCGCTGCACCTCGCTCGCTACCCCGTGTAGGGCTGTCCGACGACGATGGCGTCGGGGCAAACGATGTCTGTGTTGACACGCTTGGTCCAGAGGCGCTGGGGCTCACATTAGCCTGAGTGGAGGAGTCGCGCACCTCCGGCGCGGTGCCCCTTGCTCTACGGCGAGGTGATTCCAGCGGCATCACGGGAATCGCGTCCAGCTTCCGCCTGCAGTCTTCGCGGTGTCGAGCCTGGGTGTCTTTTTATGGTCTTCTACACTGCGGACTGGGATACTCAAAGGGCGGTCTCCGGTAGTGCGCCGGTTCGTCGATGAGGAAATTTCGCGGTTAAGTCTCGCAAATTTTTCGGCCTCGGTGCGCGCTTGTCGCCATGGATGATGGCGTTCCTGTTGCTTCTTCTTCACCTTTCTTCAATTGTCCTCTACCAAGGAACTATGGAGAAGATAGGGCATGATTAAAGGTTTTGAAGGTATAAAGATATATTGTAGTAATTAACAGGAATGACTGCAAATAAAGAGGTTATTGTTCAGTCAAGTTAAATGAGAATTGTGCCGCTCGAGTGGGAGAAGCAGGAAAGATTCTTGAATGAGACGAGAAGGAATCGTGGAAGGATTATTTATTCAGTCAGGCACAATGCTGAGCTGGATACTTGGGATGGTTGGTTAATACTCAGTAGGCAGTTATGAAAACCCCCAGCTACACAAACGCAAAAAGACACGCGCAACAAAACAAAACAGTACACTGTCACTTCCTGGCATTCACTCCGGAGGCTTATATGACGTCATTAACAGCGGCCAATCCCACACCGCGCCAGGCCGCTTGTTATTAAGGCGAAATCCCTAAGCACCCCATTCCGCGAAAACGCCTCGTGGTTGTTGCAGTTGCAGGGTTCGAGAAAACAGCTGCTGCAGTAAAAAGTGAGTAACGCATGCGCGATCAGATGGAATATGAACTTGGTGTGCACTCTAGCAGCCCACTGCTCTACCACGCGGGATATAACGGTGGTCCTTGTGGGGGGGGGGGGGGGGGGGTGCCAGTCTCATGGCTCTTACCCACTCAGGGAGATTGGACCAGAAATGGGTGCTTTACTAAAAGAAACTACACAGTGTCTAGGGTGCTGCCCGACGGGACTCCAGCTGATTGTTGCAGGCATGGCTGGAGTGCCGTCTGACGACATTCGAATATTTAACACTAGGCTAGCATCGCCGAAAGGGTCTGTGTTGTAGTGTAGAGGATCAGTCTGTGCTTCTTGAGAGAGAGAGAGAGAGAATGAACGTTTATTTAAATCAACAGGGGGGATTGTGCTGAAGCTTGAAGGAGGCGTCCTCAGTCTAGGATGCCTTGAGCGCGGGCAGCATCGACAGCCCTTTGAGCCAGTCGAAGCTGGTCGTCCAGGCTGGTGCTCGCCAAGGCGCTCTCCCAAAGTTTGACAGTGGAAAGTTGCAGGTTGGGAGGAATCAGTGGAGATTGGTCACATCCTCCGACCATATGGCGTAGCGTTCCGGGTTCTCCGCAAAATCGGCAAAGCGGGGAGTTCTGTCGGTCGAAAAGGTGAAGCCGGATAGAATGGGGGAATGTATTAGTCTAGAGAGCACGTAAATGATGTTCGTGCTCTCAGGGTAGAGATTTGTGTGGGGGAGCGAGTGTCTGACGCGACAGCCTGTAGTGCTGCGTGATCTCGGCGTAAGAGGTCAAGGGCTGCATGCGCTCGGGTTCGGCAACGCTGCTCTCGGCGCCCGCTCGGTGGGTCAATTCTCGAGCGATGGCGTCCGCCGGCTCGTTTCCAGGAATACCATGATGTGCGGGAGCCCATACAATCCTGATTAGCCTCTTCATGGGCTGCTGCTGAATGATGCGTACAGTTGTTGTGTGAAGGCGTCCCCTAGTGAAATTCCGACAAGCCTGCTGCGAGTCGGTGACAATGACCGCTGCATTAGTTTGTACGACGGCGAGGGCGATTGCTACTTCCTCTGCTTGTATAGTATTGTCGCCGGCAAGCGAGAGGCTGCAGCGGTGCTTGATCCGTGGTTCGTTATCCGTGGTTCGAGACCGGCTGTTGCCTCTGTTTTTTTTTTGTTATTTAATTGAGGTGTAATTTTTATGCCTTTAGTTAGTTTTGGTGTTTTAAATGATTTCTGTATGCGCGTTAGGTTACCTTATGTCATGCTTAGGTTAGGTTGCCTAGCTTTACGTTATCTAGAGCGATGTACTGCCAGACGCGGCAATTTTGCCCCAAAACGCCGGTGAACGTCGATATAGTGGAGTGCTTATATTACCGTAGGACGGCACTCTAGACACTACCAAGAAACTAACTATACAGGTTTCCAGAAAAAAAAAACAGAATAAAATTAAAATGTTGAATTGGAATCTCTGAAAAGTAGAGGCATAGAGAAATAAAAGTGAGGAAAGTATAGAAAGAACCAGGAAAGGTAAAATAACAATTCCAAAAAAGTAGGAAGCAAGTATAACGGGGGAGGAAGTGATGCAGACGGTGCATTGAGCAGAACGCGCGTAGGTTTGGAAGAGCGATCCGGCAGGGCTAACTGACAATTAGCACGGCAGACAACCTGTTTCCAAAATGAATTAGTGTAGTGCATTGCAAAGGTACCCGCGGCAGCATTTTAGTACCTTCGCTAGGCAAGATAAAATTTGTAGAGCATTCAATGGGATGTTTATCGGGTTGCATGTGCCTTCTAAGTACCTCTGCCGTATGGAGGATAACCGTTGGCAGGAGAGGAGAATACGGTCCATTCTTTCAGGTTGGTTGCAGAAGGCTCATAGAGGCGAAGAGGCCACATCACAGTAATGCAAGTAAAAATTTAAATTTGGTACGCGACAGCGAAAACTGGTGAGCATGACTTCGCAAACTCAAGACTGGCTTCTGCGGCACTTTTATGAGTACCTGAGATGCTCGAGCTCCGAATCTGCGCAAACGGTACGAGGCATGCTTGCCGAAGTCATAGGCTCACGGGCGGCAGAACCTGCACTACAGGACCGCACAATGCCATTACCGCCAGATCAACTGACGATTCGCTAAGCGAGATAGCTGCGGTCCAGCCACCCGAACGACACGAAGTTATCTGAGGGGAGGGGGCGGCGCTAAAGAAGCAAGAGGTCGACTTAGGGGAGACGAGGTTGTAGAAGTAAGGCCACAAGAAACGAAAAACGAATCCGTGAGAATTATTGCCTGTGGTTTAGATAAATCAATCTTTCGAAGGCCTCAGGCTATTGCGAGACATTCTGCGTGGAAAGAAGTAATAAAGTTGGGCAACCGGAGAGAAGGCTCAGCCTTTACCGGTAGAGAAAATACCCACGTCTGCCTTCTCCATCCGGACAGCGGCATAGGTTGGAACAATGGCGTGGAAAGCGAAACCATTCAGATGGACCGGTAGGAGGCCTGTCAAGAGATGCAGTGGGAGTAATTTAGCAGGTGAGGAGAAAACTTCAACCAAAGCAATATCCAAAGACGAGACGGGGTTTGTACGGAAGCCGACAAAAGGGCCACATTGAATGGGTGATGTATAGACTGTAAGAAGGCCGCCTGTGGCTGTTTGAACCGCGGACATGGACTACCAAGGAATAACAAAGGCTATGTAACGGAAGCTGCTTGCGGACTGAATATGGGCGATTCCATGAGTATTAGGACTGAATCTATGGTGAGGGAATGCTTGCGGGAGACTAAATTGGGAATTGAGGCCTCCATGACTAGAGCGTTAATATTGGCGGATAGCGGGGAACCTTAGACATACTCGTAAAGCTTCTCGTTCACGCGTTATCAACGGGCAAAGTTTGTATTTTGGGATTTCCGGAGAACACAACATATCCAAATTCTAGAATTGGCGGGAAATAGATTTTGTAAATTATTAGTATTGTGCCACGATGCATGCCCGATCCCTTGTGAGTTAGGCTTATCAAGAATGAGATAGCCCAAGCTCCTTTAGTCACAATATAATTTGTGTGTGGATGCCGATTCACAGTGAATACGTGTAACATTCCAAGATATTTTATTCCATTCATATGAGAAATGGCCTGTTGACGGTAAATAAGCGTGATTTTAGAGTGGGCTGCTCACTGCAAAGGGAAATAGAGCACATTTACTCACATTTAGGTTCAAGTGGAAACCATGCCGTAAAGCCTGTTAGGAGCTTAGATATTTCTGCAAACGCTGATACAGCGTGTGAATATCTTTGGCTGAGGTAAAAGGAAAGCTTCCCCGTAAATGTGCACCTGAATGACCCGAATCGACTCACGGCAGGGGAAACAAAACAGCGCTGGAGACAAAACATTGCCCTGAGGAGCACCTCGAATGTCGCTGTACATAGGAAAGGACAGGCCTTGCTGTGAATCAAGCCGTGCGAAGGAAGCGCGCAAAGGACGGGAGGCTGCGCCAAAAGAGGCCCAAAACAGCCGTCGCTAAAGTAGACGACTAAGCCGTACCGCAGATGCACCTGCCGGCGGCAGGCACCTCCGCGCGGGGAACGCTGGGTAAATTCGCCGCGCCATCTACAGTGTGCTCCTTGAGTGAAACCCTCCGCCCGTCACCCCCGCACTGCCGCCTCCACCGTGTTGGGAGTTAGTCCCGCACGCCACGAAAGAACCGTTGGCTGGTAGAGGTAGAAGGCTTTGCTTTAAAAGCCGTTGCAGTGGCGAAAGACGCCCGGCAGCGGACGCCCCACCATCAGCTTTGAAATGCCTGTTCAGCGGAGATCTACGCCGCTTGAGAGGCCGCCCGGAGAGAGGCTGGAGAGGCTCGGAGAATCGGGCGGCCGAGCGCGCGATGTGAATGTGGCATCGTCTGCTATGTCAGCTGTCGGAGCAGTGGCTCCGAAAAGATGGCACGGAAAGGACGAAATAAGTATTTTTTATATAAAACTATGCCAATTACTCAGAACACCTCAGAAACAGCAGTTCGGCGTTCATAACGTAGCTGCAGCGTGATAACAAAATTTTATACACAACAGTAAAACGTTAACAGCGTGCCGTTCTTTTGTCCGTGTGCGTTAAATAAAATCGCGCTTTCAAAAAGAAACTGCGCAGCTTTCAGGCCTTTCGTTCACTCCCTTCAAAAGTGGGGTTACGGAGTGACTGTTTGGGTTTATGCTTCGATTACGCATTCTGTTTTAGCAATTGGAATGTTTTGCTCTTAAAGCATGCATGACATGAGGAATCGGCTATATTCTACAGCGCGATTGTCTGCAGCTGCAGCCCTCCCTAAGCCTTCGAGGACCAGACACGGCTCCAAGGGGTGGTCTCGCTCTCCCTCCAAGGGACCTCCTGCTGTTCGCATCCAGGTGTCAGCCAGCAGCAGCCAGGGCACCAGCTGGGCTCATCGAGTGAGGGACTCACCGCCACCACCACTGACAAAGATAACGGGGGTGTATCTCCAGAGCATGACAGGATCACACAACTAGAAAAAGAAAAGTCATTACTGAGACATGCTCTCGAACAGCTTAGTTCCGAGGTCGCAGGGCTTAAGACAGAAGATACAAAGAGAAGAAAAATAGGGGAATAGGGAAGGGCGACAGTCATCCTAAGCAACCGCCAACCCCTGGTATACGTTCCCATGGAAGTGCTGGTAGCCGAGTCGGTGCCTTGCGTTCAGTCCAAAAGGAGAGCACTCTCTCAAGCGGGCGGGTAGCCGAAAGGAGTCCTTTGTGGCCGAATTAAGAAATCGGAAACCGCGACGGATAGTCGTTTTGAAAAATGTGAGTTGTTTTAGACAAAGTCGTGGAATGAATTTAAACGCTCGTCGCCAGGTGCGACCGGACAGACACAGCACTTTCGAACTGCTGAATGCTCCAAGGGCAACAAGCAATGGTTGATAACATTCAACATGGCGGTTCAACACAATAACATACAAGTCTTGCAATGGAACTGTAGAGGCTTCTACCGAAAAAAGGATGTCCTGAATCAATTTTTTCGATGCACATCAAAGAAGCCCAAAATTATTTTGATTCAGGGAACTCTGACAGACAAGATCTTGGTATCTGGTTACAAAGCTCACACTTGTCTGGGCGAGGGGAAAAGAAGCATCAGTATCTTCGTAGCAGATCACCTTCCTTTCATAGTACACGAAATCGGCTGCGAATACTATAAGGCTGAGCACTCGCTCATTGAAATGATACCTTGAAGACATCTTAAAAACAGCATTTTCGTTTTTAACATGTACAGCTCACCCAGTGACCATAAGCAGAGGTTCACCAGTATCATAAATAATGCAGTCAGTCGGGCCAGGTCGAGTCCGCTCTTGGTGGCAGGCGACTTCAAGGCCCCGCATCAAGCCTGGGGCTACCACCAGTCCACCCACAAAGCGGTAGACTTGTGGCAGGTCACAGCCAACCTCAACCTCTGCTTCTGACGGATCCGGCGTTTCCGACTAGGAGTGAGAATTCATGTACGAGAAATACTATTCGCGACTTGTGCTTCGTCAAGGGCTTGATTTCTGCATCCTGGACAAATATGAGTTAGAATCTGGGGAGTGAGCATAATATTCTGGCCACAACTCTGGACGTAGGATGTAAGACTCCCAGAGAATTCGTAGTCACTGACTGGGACGCCTTTAGAAAAAATCAGGGAAGATCGCCCCCCTCCCAAAGAGGAGAAGGGCAAGATAGCTAATTTGGAGGAATGGACGCAACAGGTCAGGGAAGATATTAAGGCGGCGACCAAGAAAGCCCACACCGACCTCGGGGTCGAAAACACGGATAGTCGGCTGGCGCACCTTCTTGAAGCAACGGAATCGCTAAACAATGGGTGGGAAACTCAAAAGCTCAATCAACGGCTTAGAAAAAAAAAGATTGCGGTTGTCATCAAGGCAATAGAGGATCACTGTCGGTTATTAGATGCCACGCATCTCATTCACCCGCCTTGTCCCTCCATCCGGCGTCGGCGTCGTTGTTGTCGGCGTCCGCCCCTCCCCCATTCTTCTCGCCCTGCCAGCTTCGCTCTCCGCCGCTCACCCCTCTCCTCTCTGATAGCGAACACTCTTTCGCGAGAGGCATTGGATTGGATTGGCTTGGATTGGATTGGCTTGGATTGGATTGGATTGTGTTGCGTCATAGCCGCGGCAGACGCACTGGCGCCGGCGCGTCCCCTCACCGTTATGCGCGCTATAAAACGCGGTGCCTGCGTCGCTCCACTCCATCGTTCCAGCGCCGTTCCTCCGCTGTCCAACGCTGCAACGTGAACCCCCGATGCGTCGCATCTACACAGGGGTTCCCGTGAGGGGAGGTGGTAGTTCTTTAAGCAAACATCAATGGGACGAGGTAGGTAACTCCGTAGATGGACAAATGAGGGTGGGTGCTAAGTGGAATCTCCTCAAGCACCTGCCAGACGAAACCAATATTAGGTGCAGCCAGAGGATAGGGCTGGAGAAAATCGTGCAGGAGGCCACACGAAAAGAAGACGTACCGAAATTCCTGGATAACCTGGCCTGCAGCTACCTCCCGTAGGGCACGGCTGGACGAAACGACTACCCAACGTACAAGCGTAGATCGCTCCCCGAGCTAGACGCTCCTTTCAAAACTTACGAAGTCAGGGAGGTCTTATAATGTCTGAATGCCACGTCTGCGCCGGGGCCCGACCACATCACACATAAGGCTCTCAGGAACTTAGAAGATGACTCCATACAATTGCTTACAGAACAAATCATCAAGGTCTGGTTCCCTGGGACTGGAAAATAGCCCTGGTAATACTAATTCCCAAGCACGGCAAACCTTCCAACTTTGTCCAATCTCAGACCGATTTTCCTCACGTCTTGTGTTGGGAAGGTAGCGGAGCACACATTTAACAACCGCATAGACAAGCACGTAGAGCAGAAAGGTCTCCTGCTTTATAACGTAGTCGGCTTCAGACCAGGCCTCTCAACACAAGATGCCATGAAACTCATCAAGACTCAAATCATAGACAACGATACCAGGGACATGCGAGGCAGTCTCGGGCGGCTCGACTTGGAAAAGGCTTTCGACGACATCTCGCACAGACACATTCTAGAATCCATCTCGGATCTCAACCCTAGGCCAGGCCTTTCATAGCTGCGTCAGGTCGTTCAGGGAGGGTGGCGAAGCTACGTTAAAGGTCGGACAACACAAATCGGAAGGGTACTCGCTGGTGCCCAGAAGGACGCCTCAGAGAGCCATGATCTTGCCCTGGTTGTTCAGTTTGGCTATGAGGCAACTGCCGGTATCCCTTTCGGTAATCACGAGAGGTAATAATATGATATACGCAGACGACATCACCATCTGCCGTGCCGGAGCCAGCAAAGGAGAGGGGGAATCGAGTCTCCAGGAGGCGGTAGACCTAACCGAAACTTTTCTCGAGGGCACAGGACTAAGGTGCTTGACGAAAAAGTCTGAGCTACGTCTCCACAGACGGGTCAGAAAAGGTCTTAGGCCTAAGGGATGGAAGCCCCTGGACGAGGTTAACATCAAGGTTAACATGCTGGCACCAAGAGGGGGGCCAACGTTCCTAGAGTAGACCCTCTGAGGGTACTCAGATTGTTCATTGAATCTAGCGCAGGTAACATTACCACACTCCGTAAAATCGCGGCCAAGACGGAGTGCATGATATGCCTGATCACGAGGATCTAATCAGAGGGAAGGTCTGAAGGAGGATAATTTTCTGAGACTCTTTCACGCATTCCTCATGAGCCCCATCATCTATGTAGTGGCAATGCACAAGAGGTACGCGTCTGAAAAGAACAAGTTGGAAACTCTAATCCGTAAGAGCGCCAAGAAAGTGTTGGAATTTCCGGTAATTGTCAGAACAGAACGCCTTCTCCAGCTGGGTGTATACAACACATTCGACGAAATCATGAAAGCCCAGTAAACGGCTCAAATATCCTGCCTCTCCAGAACACCCGTGGGGAGGGAGACGATCAGGGTTTTGAGAGTCGGCCCCACCATAGTTGGGGAAACGTAAATGTGCTATGTTGGATCACTTAAGGGACTACATCACGGATGCTCCTTTTCTTAAAAACTTACACACGCCACACAATGCGGGTAGACGCAGAGCATGGGCTGTGGCACTGCTCCAGCATATCCAGGGCTCCACTGAGATGGTCAGCTTCATGGATGAGGCTTATTATGGGCGCACATCTAGGCTCGTCGCAACGATAGTCAATCACGAAGGCCAGGTCACTTGCGCAACCACCATCAGAGGCTCCACCCAGGCTAGGGCGGAGCAGGCAGCGATCGATTTGGCACTCCTAGACAAAGCGAGAACTCATATCTTCACTTATTTCAGGGTGGCGGCCAGATAATTTGTCTGTGGCTCCATCGCTGAAGAAGCATATAAAATCACCCAGGGTAGAGTACTCCCCACACACTATCCCGTGGTTCCCGGCACATCTCAACTCCAAGCTCGATTTCCTCGCCAATCTCAACGACGTCGTCCATCACGCGGACGCAAATGCGAGTCGAAGACTTGTTAACCGTAGGTTTGTCGAGTTCCGTGACATTCGTTACACCTTTAATAAGGTAACCAAGTCCTACTAACTTGACAGGAAAGTCTACTCTCCTGCCCACGGTAAGCTAAACAGACCACAGGCTGTCACGCTGCGCATGCTTCAGAAAGGACCGTATCCAGAGATCAGATCAGATGAAACTTTATTGTTGCCACGGATGGGACCGTTTCCAGGTCGACTTTAGTGTCCTTCCGGCGACGGCAAGATTCATGTAGACCTCTGCGGCGTCTTCGGCCACCTGGGCTAGTGAGACCTGGGTCATAGGGTCTGTGCTGAGCAGCGCGGCCTCCCGCTTCTCCCCGTCTGTTATTTGTACTTAGCATTGTTTAACTCTATCAATCCAGACGGCTATACTCCGGACTGCCCGAGATGTGGACAGAAAAGTACTTTAGGACACATGCTCTGGGGATGCCCCTCGTTACAGAGAGGCCCGAGTAGGTGCACCGAAGAACAGTAGAGCTCTGCGCTACGAAGCTTCGAGTTTTCACGTCAGTTATGGGCTGTCCCGAGAGGACACGATACGGCGGTGAAGCTTGGTCTTCGTGTCCAAATGTGGTAGCGGGCGGCGGCTTTATCACCCCTCTGAAAGGGGGGGGGGGGGGCATCGGAGTCTTTCATTACCATCAATGAAGTTTCTTGTCTGTCGGTTCAGTGAGCCCACGGTCATTCATCATCATCGTGAAAGAAAGTTGGCTTTCCTGCAGGGCATATTGGCGTACAACGGCATCAGTGAAGACCCTAACGCTTCGCTTTAAAATGCACAGAAAGGAACACAGGTGAGGCTTAGAACCAAACCTGGGTCCTACAGAGTGCGATTCGAACACGCATACAGTCCAGCACCGTCAATACTTGGCTTTCACAAAGATAAGGTGACCGAGTGAATGTGTGATGGCCTTCGACTTAGAAACGTGTGTTAGAGGAAGGCACTATCGCCTACAGGGGCTATTCGAGCTTGCTAATTACACAAGTAGCAAAGCACAATTACGATAATGGGGAATATATATTTTCAGATTCAGTTCCAATTTAAGTTTGTTTTGCGTTATAAACATTACACAGTTTAATCAGGAAAAACCCCGGGCCATCTCCACTAACGGGAAACATGGGGAGGGGGGAGGCACGCAGTGTATAAGTGCATTCTTGGCACCTTGGCGTTTTTGCCAACGAAGATAAAATAGTTGGGAGGTGGAGGTATACAGCTTTGCTGTAAAAGTCTCTTGTCTTTTAACTACGAAGCGCGGAAGCGCGAGGCGTAAAGGAGTGTCCAGGTGTTTTTTAGTACGCCTTACGTTCTATCGCGAGGCCTATACGAGTTTCCCGGTGTTTTAGCACCGTGACTACATGAAACGACGGTTACGACGACGACGACGACAGGAGCCGCTAACATTGATTTGATTGATTGTGGGGTTTAACGCGCCGACGCAACGCAGGCGATGAGGCGCGCCGTAGTGGAGGGCTCCGGATTAATGTTGACCACCTGGGGATCTTTATCGTGCGCCGAAATCTCGTACACACGGGCGTTGTTGCTTTTCGCCTCCATCAGAAAAGCGGCCGCCGCGGCCGGGAATCGAACCCGCGACCTCGTGCTCAGCAGCGCAACGCCTTAGCCACTGAGCCACCGCGGCGGGTGAGCCGCTAACAGCCCCTAAGGTGCTTCGCCCCCTAAAACTGGGAACAGTTTGACTGGCCCTGATCTGAGGTAGGGAAGTTTCGAAGTTTCTGCAGTTTTGATAGTGCTTAAAGGGGACATGAAGACAAAATGAAAGTTTGGTTCATTCAAAAGATTGTCTCGTTAGAATTATGCTGACCCCACTTTTAACGTAAACTTCGCTCAAATCAGCTATGTAATTAGAGATTCTATATAATTAGAGTTAATGGCACTGTATCATATTTAAACTCGTTCAGAACTACATCGCAGTGGAATCGCCTGCCACCATTCCTAGTGCTTACTAACAACATTGACCAGTTTAAGAAAAAAGTGTCCGATTATTTCATTTCTGTCTAGATTGTTACCTTTTTTTCCACAGTGTTTATTCTCTTTGCCATGTGTTATTTCCATTTGCATGCGATTGTCAATGTTAGTTTCGTCAGCTTTTTATGATGAGGCAATGCCTGTGTAGATTCGTGTTAAACGTTTGTATATATCTGCGCACCGCTCCATACTTGTTGGTTTACTGTTGTATATTTCTTCATATGTATACAGTGTTTGTACAGTTTGACCATCTTTGGACACCCAGATGTACCACTCCCCTCAATAATGCCCTCTGGGCCATGAGGGTACCTGAAATAAATAAATAAATAAATAAATAAATAAATAAATAAATAAATAAATAAATCTGGAATCACCATGCGACTTACTATCTCAATTTCCGCAACAGAACCTATGATGTCATACCAACCAGCTCTGCGATTGGCGGAGGCCGGCAAAAGCAAACGCAAATTAGGCAGAGCTTGTAAGCTTCTCGAACGAGCTGTTTGCGCTTAAATTTAGGGCACATTCTTTTTAAAGCAGCAAGAATGGTGGGACAAGCAGTGGGAGTTACGAAAGCCCACGTAAACATAAAAGTACCGATGCGTACTGCTGTTGGTACTGCACGCAGTATGCTTGGCTTAGCTGCACAAGACTGCGGGGCTTTGCGGTTGTCTCAGATGACACTGGGCGATTGACGCAAGCAATGGTGTCTTACGAGACCATATTTGTCGAGCGAGCACTATGGTTCACGAGACGATTATTTTCTCCCTGAACAAAAGCAAGCTAGGTTTAAATAACGTCAAAAACAAACCAAAGGCAGACAACGGCTTGCCACGGTATGATGGCACCATCTAGGTTCACTAACGTAAACAAGGCCTGCAATCGGCTGCATAGGGGTCGGTCCATGTGATGTCATTGCAGACCACTAAAACACACGATTTAGCGGGAAAAATCAAAATTTTCACTTAAATTGAATAGTTTCCCGATGAATAAAGCATCGCTTGCTTCCGGACAAGCACTGGGGACACTTTAAAACACGAATTCTTTCGAATAAATAATCTTGTATTTTTCTTCATGGCCCTGTAAATTGCTTTGTGTTCCACTGCGTTGTGGGTAACCCGTGGGTAACGGCTTGTGCTCCTCATGCGCGGCAGCGAAGTTACTATGATGCATCTACTTGCGGACGCGACGGCTTCATCACACTTGAACTCAGGCATGCGATTCTTGTTTCATGAGGGTATAAATGGCCAGAAGAATACTTTTCTGGTGTTGAATGCCGTGACTCACCGGTGACCCACGACGCACTCAATCATAAAGTTCTCATGCTGCGAGCAGTGGGACTCACCTGTTACCCACGCTGAAAGAAATGTGCTGCCCCCTGAGTTCGAAAATGCAACTGATGTATATTTACAAATTTATTGATTTGGATGTGGGGCGGCGCCACTGTTTGCAAGGAGCAGGGTGGCATCCTATGTCTCTCTTCTGCTGCTCGGCAAAATTTATACGTTTCACTCGTATTTCCTGGTGATCGCCAGCATTTTAACATTTTTCAAATGAATGCGCCAAACGAAAGCAAGAAAGCAAGAAAGACTGCAGCACCATCTCTTATGGAGGAAATGAAACATGCATAGGCGCGTGACGGACTGGTTGGTCACGCTCCACCGGAAAGATATGCCGAATGGCCCCCGGGTGGGTCACTCCGCAGGTAAAGCGACACCTCAAAAACCCCAAGCCATCTCCACTAACGTGAAACCGGGAGAGGGGGAAGGGGCGGGGGGCGAAGCATGCAGTGTGTAAGTGTAAACTTGGCGCGTTTGCGTTTTTGCCATAGGAGATGAACCCGTTCGGGGGCAGAGGTAGACAGGTTAACTGTAAAAGTATCTTTTTTAAATGCAGAGCATTTCTTTAACTCATGATGTGACCCGTTCTAGTTGTCCGTAGTAGTCCGCACCCCTCCTCCTACACTATATAAAAAAATATTACTTATCGGCGCCTGGTTTCGATCCCACGACCCTGCGGGCGGAACGCAAGGTACATGGTGCTCTACCCACTGCGCCACAAAGCCGACACAGAATGGAGGGCTACGAACGCGCCTTATATCCTTGACAGATTCAAACTACGTCAAGAAGCTGCTGATACAACGCATTCACTACCTGTGGGCGGAACGCGAGGTACATGGTGCTCTTCCCACTGCGCCACAATAATCATACCCACCTGCTAATAAATGATGTCACGTGACCACGTAATTACGTCTCCTCATTTAATTACAATACAACAACCAACAGCAACAAGTGCATCAACATTAACGTAACGCAAACTACTTAACGTCGTGCGCCCCCGGAAATGCTCTGCATTTGATCATGCCCCTCGCGAGGGGGATGTTTAGTTTTTTGAAGTACGAAGCTATCTTGCGCATACAGTAGACTAATCTCCCGGTGTTTCTTTAGTACGCGTGAAGTTCTAGCGCGAGGCGTAAACGATTGATTGATTGACTGTGGAACTTAACGCGCCGACGCTGCACAGGCAATGAGGCGCGGCGTAGTGGAGGACTCCGGATTAATTTTGACCACCTGGGGATCTTTAACGTGCGCCGAAATCTCGCACACCCGGGCGTTTTTGCTTTTCACCTCCATCAGAAAAGCGGCCGCTGCGGCCGGGAATCAAACCCGCGACCTTGGGCTCAGCAGCACAACGTCAAAGCCACTGAGCCACCGTGGCGGGAGGAGGCGTAAATGAGTTTCCCGGTGTATTAGAACCGTGACTACATGAAACGATTGTTATAACGACGATTAGGACGACGACGACGACGACAGGAGACGCCAACAGCCCCAGCCCCTAAGGGGCTTCACCCATAAAAGGCATGCCGGAGTGAGCGTGTTAAAGAAGCAACGAATGAGAAAACAAAAGAAAATTAAATAATTCCCCTCTGCGACACGCTCATTTAACCTGACAGAGAAGGAAAAATCGCAAAGAAAACAAAACACAGCGCAAAAGGAACAGGGCCAGGACTATGGCAATGAGGGAGCACACTCGCACGCGCGGAGCAGCTGCCTACACGAGTATTTTGAGCGAGAACCGCACAGGTTGAATTAAAATGAATTGCTTTCATGATTCCAGTAGTAGCATACTTAAAAGCCTGCGAGAATTCGTGAGCACTAATTCAAAGCGTTGGTATTGCCATTGTCCCTCAAAATCATTCTTCAATTTCGCGGGAACAACCGTCGATATGCCATACCTGAAATGATGCAGGCTGCGCACAATTTGTATTCCGGGTACCTTGAGGCTGCTCACACGTGCATGACTTCTTGCGGCAAACATCTTCGGTATAGTTATATAAATAGAATTTTACACAAAAAAAATTCCAAGTGGCTAGGCTTCCGAAAATTCGCAATGCGCGCGAAGAAGAACTCCGGAGGCCCCATAGACATAGACGTAGAAGCAACTTTATTTAGTCGCCTGCAGAGCGACTTCACGATTAAGTAGCGCCGTGACGCGTGCCCCACATTTTTTTGTAAGTGCGAGCAGCCCCATAGCGCAGGGACTAATCTCGCGTATTGTGGGTGCCTTCCGATGCGCTGAACTACATTTAGAAAGTAGCGGAATGGATAGAATAACCCCATATTGCTACTATTATTACTCTCGTTTTCTTTTTTTTCTTTTTTCTCTTATTCCATTTTTTCACAAAAAGTATCAAAAATAGAAAAAAAAGAATAACGTAAAGTGGCGTACCGTGTAACGGCCTGCATTTCCACAAAAATGAAGATTTGGCGGAAGTTCCACCAGTAGTCGTCATAATATCATCAAGGGAGATAATTGGCCGAACTAATTTTCGAAAAACCGAAAAAACAAGAAAAATAAAAATAGCGAGAATTGGTCAACCTTGAACTGCCTGCATTACCACAAAAATGCAGATTTAGTGGAAGATTCATCTGTAATCGCTATAACAAGGTATATGGAGATAATTGGTCAACCTAAATCTTGCAAAACAAAAAGATAAGAAAAATAGAAAAAATAGCGAACAGTTGCGAAACGTGTAACGGCCTGAGTTTACACAAAAATGCAGATAAGTGCAACCTGTGATCGTTATAATAGCGCAAAGGGAGATAATTGCTAGAGCAGAATTTTAATAATTTTTTAATAATTAGTTTAATAAATAAGAAAAATAGAATAAGACAGCGAAAACTGGCGAACCCAGTAACGCCCTGGATTTCCACAGAAATGCAGATTTGGCGGTAGTACCATTCGTAATCACTATAATGGTCTGAATGGAGAAAACTGGTCGAAGACAATTTTGAAAAAAAAAAAAAAACGAAAAAAAGATAAGTAGAAAATTACGATACGTGGCACATCATGCAACGCCCGTATTTTCCACAAAAATGCAGATTTGGCTGAAGTTCCACCTGTAATCGTTGTAATAACGTAAATGGGGATAATGGGTAGAACAAAATTTTTGTAAACCAAAAAAATAAGAAAACTAAAAACACAGCGAAACGGCCAAACGGTGTAACGCCCCGGATTTACACAAAATGCAGATTTGGCGGAAGTAAAACCTGTAATCAATATAGTAACGTAAGTGGAGGTAATTGGTCGGACAGAGTCTAGAAGAACCAAGAAATGTGGTTCTAAAGAACTCCCTTTAGTCAAGCGGAATTAGAATGCTACGCATTAGTTAACGATTCTCTGAATTTGTGCAGATTTGCTAATCTGCCACCGGTTTCGGCAGGCAGCTAGACAGGTCCTTTTGAAAGGCAACTGAACGTGCAGGATTGACCCTTTCAGACCCACTTATCTATTTGGGCAACAAATTTTGCGTACGCAAAAAGAGACATGTAGAATCTTACTCAAGCTTACCTTTCTACTCAAGGTCACTTCATGTGCTAACGAAAATATGATTATTGGACAATTCAGCTTTAATTAATCGTTATTTTTTATTTTACGGCCTTCTTTTTTCTGGAGGTAAATCAATATTTTAAAGTCCTATCGAAGTAGAAACGGTTTTGTTTCAGCCCTGGCCAATACCTTCTTGTGGCACGTGCCAAAAACATCGAGGGCATCATCATCCTAATCATCGCTCAGGGGGATAAGCAGACTTGGAACACGCATTTTGTGGGACGTTGCTGTCAAGTCACCACTGCGACTAACTGGATCTCTGTAAGAACGCCTGCTTCACTGCTTCCAGCGCCACTTCAGATGGGCGAAAATAGCCGGAGGCCAGGGTATGGCGAACACAACAGACTGAAGCTTGACTTGATCCGCATGATGTCGCCGGGAAGACCTCGCCGTAGATGGCCGATAATGACGCCGCAGATGTGCGACTCGTCCACTCAGGTCGATTTGAGCAGCAATGCATCTGGACGCAGCGTGTCGACGCAGACTGCCTTTGACGAGCCGCCATCGTGGTTTGACGGCGCGATACGGGACCTCGAGCAAGCGGAAAAGCAGCTCAGCGGCGCTCCCCGGGGCCACCCGGGACACCATCAGCCGGTGATGTCCACCCGGGTGCTCCTCACCGTCGCTGCGATTTGCACGGTCATCATGCACTTCGCTGGCACATGGTTGTTCCGATCGATGCTTTCCAACTGAAACATCTGCCGGACTCCCAAGGTGTCTAACCTAAGATATCCGGTTTGCCAAGACGCCTAACCGGAAATCATAAGTGCACTGAAATACAGGTTCTCAGTTGTCTGTCACTCTCGCAGGTTTTCTTCCATTTAGATTTTTATGTTCGAAAAAAAAATCCCGTGCCAATATATTCCAGCAACTAGCTAAGTAGAACCACTTTAAAGTTCACAGAAATGCTGTAGTTGTGACTGTACATTGCTTTACGCTAAGCACGGGGAGACGATAAGGGGGCGAGGCGTTGCTTCAGCTAAGGCGGTGAACGTCTGAACTAAACCCTGGCATAGCAGTAACCTTCAGCAGATCCATCACACCTGTCGACGAAATTCAACGGGCAACTTCATAACGTTTGTGTGGTAGCAAATTATAGATGACTGGGTTATATATGAAGAGGTAATACTGATGGCTGCCATAAAAACAATAGTTACATTGCCATCCGCTAGCCTCGCAAACATATAAAATACCCTATACCTATCGTTTTGCTAAAGCAGCTGCGCTCTCTAAGCCCGCGCTTTGCTGCTAAAGACGCTATTTCTCACTCCCCGCAATGCTCCGTTCACGCTTTCCAGTGTCCGTAGAGTCGAAAGCGACACTACGTCATCTATAAATTCATCCTAATTCTCTACCTTTAGTTCCAACTCCTCTCTAACGCGGTTTTTTCGCTGACGTGCATGTGGCTGCGCCGGAGAGTTTTATTTCTCACCTGGTTTTCTTGCTGATGGGCATATGGTTGCTCCGGAAAGTTTTTTGTGTACACAAGACCGCCAGATTTTTCTTTCGCCTAGCAATATAAAGATCGCTTTAAAAAGAATAACTTTTTACGCAATTAAATAACCACTATAGTCGGTTACGTGTAGCCAGGTCTGGCTACAAGAAAAAAAATTCACAGCATATCCACGGGGTGAATGATGATGAGTGGGCGAAGCTCCTGAGGGGAAATCATCGGTAAAACCGTGACTCTTCAGTGAAAGTTCGCCCACTACATCTGTGTCCGAACGTAACGTCTAGAAAGTCTCGCTTAAACCGCGCGTCGGCACCTTGGGGCTGAGCTCGCCTGATGCGTTTTGCAGACGCCTCACGAGCTCTCACTGCATCGGGGTCTGCCTGCCGATACGCGCGCTTTCTCGCCGCTTCCCGTTCTCTGACGTTTTGGAGATCCTCTTCGCGCCGCAGCCGTGCCGCTTCGCGTACGGCAGGGTCCTCGCGCCGTTGCCGTGACGCTTGGGCCTCTCGTTCTCGAACGCTGGGATCTTGGCGGCGTCGTCGCGCAGCCAGACGACACGCTTCGGCCTCCCGCTCTCGTACGGCAGGATCTTGGCGGCGGCGTCGCGCAGCTTCACGGAGCGCTTCTGCCTCGCGGGCTCGCACATCTGCAGCCTTATCCATCGGGCGACTCCGAGCGCGCGCCAACAGCGAACGGATTTTATTACAACGCTCCCCGCCATCTAGTAAACAATCCAAGAACTAAACTAGAGGTAGCCACGCCATCTAGTAAACAATCCAAGCGCATCTTTTCATCATATACAAGTACCGCCATCTAGTAAACAATCCAAGAACTAAACTAGAGGTAGCCACGCCATCTAGTAAACAATCCAAGAACTAAACTAGAGGTGGCTACATACATACGTCAAGGATGGACAGACCCACGCCCTAAGGAGCTTCGCCCCTAAAATTAGAAAAGCGGCGAGCGAATGCTGTTATTAGTAAACACTGCCATAATTTTCTTCACATTTTTGGCAGGTTTCTCAACGCATTTTGGTGCTTACAAATGACGAGTGCTATGTTGAAATATTATTATCGCTTGTCCTCTTTTATTATTTTAGCTCAGGAAAGGTAGCACTGAGATTCCCCGCACTGAGACAAAATCACACTCTAACGCCTGAATGAGCACTGTTATTAGCGCCGTGCCCTCACAGTCGCGTGAGAGCCAAGAAGAAAAGGAAGGGCGAAAAAAGCGACCATGATGATAATACTTGGGGAACAAGAAGTCAACAGGAACAATCATTGCCATTCCCATCGTCGTCAATGGAGGAGATTGACCAACCACTCCAATGGTCATCGTCGTCTTCTTCGACGCGTGGATAGTCAGTGACATTTTACTTATTCCGTAGCATTTCCCTTAGGCGTCGCGTGTGGGCCCCATAACGTTTGCTAATAGCCCATTCCCCTTAATGCTAGCTCAAATTCAAAAGCTTTGCCAATCACCCTCAATGACCCCTACCACCATCTTCGGGCTCATCGCCATCGCAATCGTCAACACCACGAACGAACGAAAATGGAGGAAACGTCCACGCAGCTGAGCGCTGACGAAGCGTTGGAGGAAAGTGTACCATCCAAAGGGGAGGAATTTTCCGAAATGTCAGCGACCGCCAGCACGTCGAAGGAGACAACGCCAGTGGCAAATGCCATCTCCGAGTCGTTCCCGTCAAGTGAAAGGTTCTCGTCGCTATCTAGCACATTGAAGACTTCAATCTCGACGAGACTAGGTGAAGGTAACGTCGTGCATGGAGCCAGTGGCGACGGCACGAAATGCGTCACTAAGCTTGATTCCCGTAGTCGGGCCTGGTTGCTGAGTTCCGCCGAAGCCGACTACGACGCCCTGGTGAAACTACTGGACGAAGACCCCGATCTCTATCGCCTCAAGGACTTCCATTGGGGCTACACCGCGCTCCACTGGGCTGCAAAGTTCGGCCGAACGGAGATCGTCGATCTCATCGCTGGGAAGTACGGCCTCAACCCGAACGTCAGGTCTCACGGGGGCTACACGCCGCTTCACCTGGCGCACATGTTCGAGCAGCGCGAAGTAGCGGAGCAGCTTTGCTCCTACGGGGCGGACATGAACATTCGAGACCACAGTGGTCGCAAGCCGACTCACTACAAGAAAGGCGGGATCCCATTGCCCATCAGGGAGCCAGTCGACGGCGATGCGACCAGCACCCCAAAAGCTTCCGCTTCAAGTAGCTCGCATAAGGATTTCGGTTCACGAGTGATCGGCAGCGTCCGCAGCAAAGTCAAGTCGACAGCTGCAGCCGTCGCCAGTCCGTTTAGTGGCCACAAGGTGAAGCCATGGTCTTCCGCAGACGGCATTTCCGAGAGCGACAAATCAAGTATGGGACCGCCGAAGGGAGCGCCAAAGAAGGCGAAGTCAAAGATACCGTTTTTGAACTTTGGAAGTCTGAACTCGCTTCGATCGAAGCTAAGCCTAACGTCCTCAAAAAGTGATTCAGACGCCGGGAGCACGTACAGTGCTTCATCATACTGATGATACCTCTTAAGCGACTACTTCTGATGCAGCGTCCATGGTGGACAGCGTTAATACATTTGTTAACTGCGTGGCTGTGAATGATGGTCTGCTCGACGAGTTTGCATGGCGCCTTGATTACTTTAGTCTAGAACCTTCGGCCTTCGCTAAAACGATAAAAGCACCGAATAAAAGTGTGATTCTGGTTTCATGTACACAGAGAACGCTAATAAAATGTGGCCGACTTCAATGGAGAACAATTATTAAGTATGGATTTTGGACACTGCGTGGTGCGCACCTCTTCCGACTATTGTGCGATGCGTCTTGGAGATGAAGAATCTGTGTTGGCAGTAATAATACAAACACGTAAATGATAGGCAAAAGAGGTTTAACTTGGGCTAAACGTTACCAGTTAATTTTAGAGCTTTCTCAGCCGAAGCTGCGCCAAGCTCAAATACTTTTCTTCTTCTTTGAAATTGCTTATTTACAACACCCATGCTACACCATACACACAAATCACTAAAATAGAACAATTCCTCGTCGATCACTCACTACACTGACACTGTATTACTGGTGTGGATCGTTTTTCATCCAGTTCCCCTGTCTGTCAAAGGGCGCCTCTTGTTGTCCGGTCGAAAAATTGCCGCTGTTTTATACAGTAATTAAGTACAGCACAGGTATAGCTCAGCGGTATTTGTACCCGTGTTTCCGTTACTGAGGTTATGCCGGAACCATGACTTCTCTGGCTTGGGCGGGGGGCATGGTTTGATAGGCACGTTTAGATAAAAGGGACTATAAAGACAACGTACCCCTTCCCTCTAACCGAAAAATTGCAACTTTACAATAAGTCATGCCACTTAAGTGCGAATTTCGATCAAGCAACTTTGAAATTGAAGCAAACAAAACAAAGTGTTGCGACTCAACAGCTGTCCCACACCTCACTGCTGACGCTATGAAATCAAAGTGAACTCGAGGCAAATGTTATGAGCAGCTTTACAAGCTGTGATAATACTGTGCCATCTTTTATGTGGCTCTCGCAGTAGTGCGCTGGCTCTCAAAGTTGAAAAAGAAGCCCAAAGAATTGTGGGCAGTATTTTCTCATCAGGCAATGAAAATTCATGTGAGCTAAACTGGTACTCTTATCACGAAAAGCAAGAACGGGGAAATAGCTGAAACTGAAATGCACAACTCAAGAACGACGGTTTTGACTGTGCTGGTACGCGTGCAGCGTAGTCCCACACTGAAACTTCCTGCTAGGTTTAACAACGTTTGATTGACTGTGCCGAACATTAAGTGTGTTCGAAACGCCGTCAATTCGTTGTACTGCCTGCCTGCTATTGGCGGCTCCACCAAGCGTGACACAGCTCATTTGCGATGTCATATATAGCACAGTAAGCAGGTAACTTGGCAGCCACTGCAGCAGTGTTTCCCTACAGAACAAAAGTTTAATGAAAATCAAGTGTGCGAAGGAAGCTCGTCTGGCCGGGAAGCGTGTTAAAGACTGAAAGACAATGACGCTGGCCACAAAGTTAATACGCTTAAAAGATGAACGTTTCGAATCCCACACGGTATACATGCGGCAATAGACATCACAAGCAAATTGGTGCTCCGCTTAAAACACGGGATAAAGTGTCTGATCTCGGCAACGCAATGGTAACAAAACATAAACCAAAGGACTCCCAAGGCATAGTTTGTGGCAATATTTACTTATGCTGATGTACTGTCAAGTGGGAAAAACCACCATGAAATTTTGCAAAAGCAGTAACGTAATTGAGAAAATATTAAATGGGTTTTGAGCGCACTGAATGAACTAGCGCAATCGTTAGGTTGGGTGTTCAAAGTCATCTGTGCCGAGTATAACATTTTTACGTGCCGCGTAAAGCCCAACCTTTCGTTGCAAAGTTTGCTGCCGCGTTCCCACCCTTTCCTGTGTGTTTTGGGCTCCGCCTTCGTCCCGCAAGTACGTCATGTATCCTCCCACGTGCGCCACGAAGCAGAAATATTGCAATTGGAGGGCTTTTTCTCGCACTTCCGCCGAAGAGAAAGAGCGAGAGAGAGAGAATTGCTTTACTGAGGTTAAGATGCCAGATGCGCTGGGTGGAGAGAAGTAAAAGGGTAGGTGAAAAAGCAGTTCATCCGATGCTCACTGTTCGCACAGTTCTCTGCATACTAATGCAAAGGCTCGCTGTTCATATGGGATTCACAGTTGACTAGCTGTTTTTCTTATCACTTTTCACACATAAACCGGGTAGATGGAGCGTGTTTGGTGCACTCTAGGGGAGTAGGACAAGCTGCTACACCATTTTGAAGAGACCATTCTCAAGAGGGCATTCGGTTATCATTGTAAGGTTTGTTGGATCTTCCCGCACGTGGCGTTTATGGTCAGATTTGGTTCTGGGTACCGGGCCAATGGGTAAAACCCGCGCACGGCCTCTGTTGAAGGTGGAACAGAGCCAGGTTAGATGAAATAAATTTGGTGTGCCATCGCAACCACAGTGTGGGCAGTGGTGGAGCTCGGACCCTGCACGAAGAGAAGCGTCGCCTGCTCTGCGTCAAAGGGTCGTGCCGGCGCCTTTGGTTAGTTAGCGCTCTTTGGAGCACGCGTAACGCTATGGTGTTCGTCCATATTTGTCTTTTTTTACTTTATTACCTCGCTCCTCGTTAAGACCCATTTGCTAGGCTGACACGACGACAACACGACGCCGACGCCGACATCCGAGTTGGCAGAGCGCCTTATCACACGACACCGACGGCGACACGAACGCGTTGGCCAGTCGAAAGTCCGCGTGGTGTGACGGGCTCGCTGACCGAAGACGCCGACATTACCGATCGGTGAGTGGTCGTCGGTAATCGTCCGAGAAGCGAAAACTCCTTCCCGACAACATTCATGCCGTAATGAATGCGGCTCTGCTCTCTTAGTTCCTAGAGTGTAATAAACGTAGTAAAGTCCATGAACTTCATACAACCCAACACTGGCGCTAATGTAATCCGTATTACGGCTTACGACGCTTTGGCGGTTCGCTTTGGCGACAGATCATTTTCCGGGAGCTGTTAACTGCACCTTCGCGTGCAACCGGCAACGCTTGTAAAGAATATAAGCTGAGTTAAGAGCAGAATTAAGAGGAGTTATGGATCGTTTATTCCGTAATAAGGAATCAATATCTACCAATGTTTTTAGCGTAAAGCGTAAAACAAAAGTGCGGCGAGCACTATTTCTGCAAGGCAAAATCGAAGTCGCAGCCCATCGACGCAGTATAGTACAAGTTATTTCCACGCAGTTTGCGTTTTTTACGTGGCGGAGTTGACTAAAGCCTGGAGCCCGCTCAATTCAAGTCGCCTGTTCGAATCACGGCAGGGTGTTGCTTTTTCTTCTTTTCCTGCCTTCTAGACGCCATGGTTTGTGAATGGCATTCGCGAATCGAAAACAAAGCTTTTTGGTAGAACTGTGAACTTGCCATATCAAACGTGAATGCATCGTCCAAGTCCCAGACACGATTTGTTCAGTTGTAAACTCGTGCTTTTTATATATAAAAAGGCAGTTGTACTTCCAGAGGATAACAATATTGATGTGCGTATTTTGCAAAATTGGTACGTCTTTATATAATGTAAACATATTTCTTTCCATCCTCTTTAAACAAGACACACAACGTAGGCGTCGGGGGGGGGGGGGGGGGGTAGGGGGGCTGGAGGGGGTCATATAGGGTCACGGCTGGAAGCCAAACCTTCCACATATCGCAGTTGGCAGCGCAGAGCACGTAACAAAGTGAACGAACCGCATTTATCGAACAAGCAAGGCGGAATAACCGTTTTGTGTATTAATATGCACAGGCAGTCGCGCGGCCCCAAAACTCACTCTACTCTTCCGATACCGCTCGTAATATCGGTTAGGGTCTACGTAGTTATCTAGTATTTGATAAACGCAGGGTGGCGTTTAGAAGTGTCCCGGAAAGCAACAGGGGGGGGGGGGGAATGGAATGCACCACGTACTCTAAAAAAGAAAAAAGTGCCGATGCCGTACCGTGGAACTCTTCGGCTGGTTAACACTACAACTACCTGTGTACGCACGTGCATAACGTCACCGCAACACAACAAAGCTCGACAATGGCGGGAACGAGCGGCTAATTAAGCAATATAAAAACCGACGGTGGTTCGGAACGCACGTGCGGGCTTGCTCTAACAAATTTTCAGGGGATTCTTTTCTCATTCGCTTACATATTGTAGCGGAGAGCTACGCTGGCCGAGGTTGAGCAGTTTCGCATGGCTTCTGCAGAGCCGTGCTGCGCATGCGCGAGGAGCAGTGACGTCACACGGCGCACAGCTGGCGCGCCGGAGCCGCCACCACGCCGTGCGTGCCTCGCCGGTCTGCGCATTACAGAGGAGTGACGTCATAGCCGTGGCAGACGCGCGAGCGCCGGCACGTGCCCAGCGGTGCGCCTCCGTTGCGCAGTAGCCAAGTCTGACGTGGCAATAGAGACGCAACCAGACGTTGAGCAAAAATAAATATACATGTGTCACATAATGGGTATACCGTGTGTGTGTCATTGAAGCAGCAGTAAGCATGATAATCAAGCTAATCATAAACAACCAGGAAAGCTAAGAATAACCAGCTGAACCTTAGCTCACACTACGTATATCCTTGCATAGTCGAGCTAAGCCCCAGCTAATTTTTTTAGACTACCAAATGTACCAAAGACATATCGCCACTGCGAACGTGTGGTGACAGCGTCTTCCTCTCTTCGCGCGATCGTTCTGCGTGGTGTGGAAGCGTAAGAGTCCCGCCCCATTCTTCCTATCAGCTTTTCCAGCCGTGAGCGGAGTGCAGGATTCATAATCAAAATTATAATAACCAGCCCAAACAGAATCCAAAAAGTCAGTATACCCATTCCAGTGCGATGTTGCGGCGCACAACATCGCAGCAGCAGACGACGCCCGCAACCGTACGTTCTTGCAGACGTCATCGAGAAGCGAGGCATCATGGGCAGTCGCGCTCGCGCGCTGCGAGGAGGTTGGCGAAACGAAGAGGAATCGCGGCGCAGGTGAAAATGCAATGTTTTGATTTGCAATAACTCCGATATTACTCGTCGCTTTAACAAAATTCTTGATGGAGGTCATTACTAGGACGTTGATCTACCTGGAAATGTGAACAGCCATGTATCGGTAAAACCTCTTTCAGGGGCCCTTTAATACAGACAGTTTGTTGGCGGTATGTGAGCATTCAAGTTAAACGGACGGAGAGGCACCACTACACGGCAACGCATGCTGCACTAGCGTAGTCGTTCATAAGTGGGGTCCGCTGACGTAAAGGGGTTAGCGAAGCTACCCCTAGTAAAGTTAGGTTCGTTGTTTAGGTTGGGTGGTGTCGTCGTGGAGGGTGGTGAAGGACCCGATGACGAGACGAGTCAAGTAGATGATGAAGAAAAAGAAGTATATTTACACTTATTTACACCGACGATGAAGCATACATAAGACAAAAGGAAAAATGGATTACAATTAAGAGGCGCCGCACCGCACAAAGGGGGGTATCGCGGCACGATCCCCGGTGGGGGCCCGGAGGCCAAAAAGGTGCCATACCGCCGAACGGTTGGCTTAAAGGTGCGTGGGGTACTGGCGCCTGTCATGAGTGAAAGAAGACGAAAATGAAGAAGACGCAAGGCACGCGGCTCGAAGGTCATCGGAAATTCTGGCAGTGACGTTCAATCTTCCAGGTTGCGTTGCATTTTCTATAGTGAATGCGTACTTTCCGAGTGGAGTAACTTCCACCTCTTCACTCGATGCTGCCGTGTCGGCGTGTGAAAAACGAGTTGTTCTTTGTGGGGATTTCAATTCGCACCACGTATCGTGGGGTTTCCGCACAGATTCATGTGGCAGGCGTCTTTGCGACTGGATGCGGGACAACAATTTGTATTGTTTTAACTCTGGAACTGCGACATTTTTTCGATGGCAGACCAGTTCTGTTCTTGATTTGACCTTCTCCACCCCGGGAAATATATCTTCATGGTCTACTTGGGACCAGGCTACAAGTAGTGACCACATCCCAATTGTATATGAGTTTTTATGCCTTCCTACGTCGCCGCGAGCACTAGTTCGGCATATAAATTTTCATCGCGTTCAAAAAGAACTAAAGACAGCACTTAGCTCTATTCCATCGAGAGACGAGGAACTCCGGGCAGCTCAAGTGTTATCAATCCTTTCTGAATCTGTTAAAAAATCCCGCTTTATTGTTTGTTCTCAAAAATATGGCGGCTCCAGTCCATGGTGGAATGAGGAATGTGCTCGTGCGTATAGTCAGAGAGAAGCGGCTTGGAAGAAAGTTCTTAAAAACCAATGCCCATCCAATTGGACCAGTTACAAGTTTGCGGCTGCAATATTCAAGCGGGTTGTTTCTAAAGCAAAAGAAAATTATAACACCCAAAAGTTCGCCTCTCTATCGAAGTCCAAAAATAGACGCATGTTGCATGTTTTCCTTCGTTCAAGAAAGGTTGTACAAGATCAGGATAACGGTAAGTCAATTGTTCAGTCAACGAGTGAGTCTATGGAAACTTTGGAACGTATTGCGCAGGAACTAGAATCTCGTTTTTCTTCTGGGTTGGCCTCTCCTTTTGTGTGCCAGGTTTCAAATGAGGGTTTCACTCCAGTGACAAGGGCGGAATTAGCTGATATTGTTTTGCAGCTGTCTGAGTGTGCTCCAGGATCAGACGGCTTTACGGTGGCAACGTTAAAATTTCTGCTTGAGGTGTCTCCTGATGATTTACTAAACATTGTCAACATGTCGTTAAAAAACAGCTGGATACCTTCGGAATGGAAAATCGCTAAGGTAGCACCATTGTTGAAAAAAGAAAGTTTGGGTTTCGTCAAAGACAATATTAGGCCGATTTCGTTGACTAGCAACGTGGTAAAAGTTGGTTGAAAGGGTATTGCATGGCCGGCTTATGCGGTTTCTGAACAGTAATCGTATTCTAAGCCCCGCCCAGATTGGCTTCAGACCTGGAAATTCTATTTGGAAGGCCCACGTCGACATCGAGAGCCGCATTAAATTAGCTCGCCGACTAAAACATGTAAGTGCGCTGGTAACCCTAGATATAGCAAAGGCTTACGACAGCGTAGAGTGCAGCACGTTGATGTCACGCCTTGCATCTAGCGAGATTCCAGGGTACATCCGCTCCTGGATTGGTGAGTTTTTAAAGGGAAGGAAATTCTTTTGTTCCAAGGGCGGTTTATCGACATCCCAGTACCACCAATTTCGTGGAGTTCCTCAGGGATCAGTTCTTTCTCCAGTTATTTTTAACTTACTCCTTAGTTCTATCCCAATACAGAACGGCATATCTACCTATGTGTATGCCGATGATATTGCTTTTTTCTCGGCTGATAGGGACATCCAAGCGTTATATCAGCGACTGCAGGACTATGTGGTTGTCCTGGATAATTGGCTTAGCACGTTACACCTCTCGCTAAATGTCAGTAAATGTGCCGTTATAGTATTTCCCAGCAATAACCCTATATCATTACGTCTAACATACCGGTTGCAATCCATCCCTCAGGTCACGGAAATTAAATATTTGGGTATAATTTATGACGACCACCTCACATGGCGTCCTCATATTTCGCACATTGCTGCCAAAGGTGAAAAAGCTGCGGGAGTGCTGCGTAGGCTATGCAATCATAAATTCGGTATGCGTAGAGACGCCCTGCTAATGATTTATCGTTGCTATGTTCGCCCAGTATTGGAATTTGGTTGCGTGTTATTTTCTGGCTGCGCGACGTACAAACTCCATCCCCTATTTCTTATTGAGAGATTGGCGTTGCGTTTATGTTTAGGGTTGCCAAAGTATGTAGCTAACTCTGTATTGTACATTGAGGCACGGTTGCCTTCACTTCTGGATCGATTTAAATTGTTAACTGTTGTAACATTTCTAAAACTGTTTGAATCTCCATTATACGAGGCTCAACCCATTTTCCTCTTGAGGCCTGACCTTTTTCGAGGATTTACGTGGCCCCGATTTCAGCGTCCTCAATTGGATTGCGTTCAGGCATGGCTGCAGCCTCTTCGTGCAGATCTTTTTCTACTCCAGCCCTATTCTGATAATTTGTCGCCTGTCGACATAAGCTTGGACAACATTTTTCCTTCGCATGCGAAATTATTGCCGGCCCGATTACTCAATCATTTACTTGAAGATCACTTGGCCACTCTTCGTACTGATGTCGTCATTGCCACAGATGCCTCGCAAAGTGATCAGAAAGCTGGGGTAGGAATATATTCTCAGTCTCTAGATTGGTCCTTCTCAATCAGGCTGCCAGACTATACCCCGATCTTTCAGGCAGAATTATTGGCGATAATCTTAGCCCTTAATAAACTACAGCACAGATTTGCGGGGGTGGTTATCCTTTCGGATTCTCTCTCCGTGTGCACTGCTCTAACAAATGATAAAGATTCTTCCATTCTCAGGTCATTCCGTTCATTCATTCGTTACCAGCGTCGCGAGATCCGGTTAGTGTGGGTCCCTGGTCACGCAGGGATGATCTTCAATGAAATGGCAGACCAATTAGCCAATTTGGCTCTTGGGGGTCCTGCCGTCGTGAATTGCCCAATTGACAGTTTTCTTTTGGGGGCGAGGTTCAGGCGCCTTCAAGTTTTACAAATTAATCGGCAAGATGCCCTTCGTTCATGCTCCGACTATATTCACCTCTCTCACTTATGGAAGCCTAAATTCTGCGAATCTCGTAAATGTGAGCTCGCAATCACAAAATTTCGTTGCAGAATCCCCCCTTTAAATTTTTATCTACACAAAGCTGGTCAGGCGTTATCTCCTCAATGTCCTTTCTGCAAGGCCCCTGAAACAATAGAACACTTTCTTTTAAATTGCCGCAGCTTTTCCTCGATGCGACGCACGCACCTTGAATACACGTTTAATCGACTGAATCTCCCTTTATCTTTAACCGTTCTTCTTTCCCTGGGTGCTTCCGTCATAGGATATTGCCACAGAGATGTCGTGATCGCCTTTCATTCCTTTGTTGCGGCGACAGGCCGGATGCCCTGCTAGATAGCTATGCCTTCATTCGCAAGTTTTTTTTTTCCTGACAATCCTGTTCTATCCAAAAATTTGTTTTTCTACTCTCAATGTTTTTTCTCGTACTTCTTTTTTTTCTCTCTAAAATAAACCGGGTCACAGCCTAATTATTACAGGCAGTTTCTTGGCCAATCCTCCGCGTGGGTACGCGCCATAACATAAGGAACCAACCAACCAACCAACCATCAGCCGGAGCACCAACGTCAACAACCTTTACTTCACCAACGCTGACGGAGACTACCGATCCTACCCCAGAGACGACAACCTGGACAAGAACATGATGGACGAGTTTCGGCGCTTCGAGAACCACCGCCTACTTACCGTTACACAACAGTACTTTCGTGCCTTTGCCACCGGTGTAGGCCCGGACGCGGAATTCCCTTTGGCGCTACTAAACACCAGATCACTCAACATAACGGCAACACAATGGAACCACAAGGAACACCCATGATGATTCGCATCCTCATCAGGGTTCCCCATGGGAAGATGGTGTAATTTTTTCGACCGGACAACAAGGGCGCCCCTTGGCAGATAGGGGAACGTGATGGAAAAACGAATCCCACCAATAATACAGTGCCAGTGTAGTGAATGATCGACGAGGAATGGTTCTATTGCAGTGATTTCTGTGTGTTGTGTAGCATGGGTGTGGCAAATAAGCAATTTCAAAGACAAAAATTATTTAAGCTTGGCGCAGCTCCGGGTGTGAAGCTATAAAATTAACTAGTACGGTTTAGCCCAAATTAAACCTATTTTACTTATCATTGCCGTGTTTATTTTGTTACTGCCAACACAGATTATAAATCTCCAAGAAGCATTGCACAACGGTCGGAAGACACGGGCACCACGCAGTGTCCCCAAAGCATACGTAATAATTGTTCCACATTGACAGTAAGCCATATTTTATTACAGTTCTGTGCGTACATGAAACCCGAATCTCACTTCATTCGGTGCTTTGATCGTTTTAGAGAAGGCCGAGTCAAGGGAGAGGTAATGACTCAAGTAAGCAAGGCGCCATGCAAACTCGTCGAGCAGACCATCATTCACAGCCACGCAGTTAACAAATGTATTAAGGCTGTCCACCATGGACGCTGCATCACCAGTAGTCGCTTCAGAGGTACCATCAGTATGATGAAGCACTGTACGTGCTCCCGGAGTCTGAATCACTTTTTGAGGACTTTAGGCTTAGCTTCGATCGAAGCGAGTTCAGACTTCCAAAGTTCAAAAACGGTATCTTTGACTTCGCCTTCTTTGGCGCTCCCTTCGGCGGTCCCATACTTGATGTGTCGCTCTCGGAAATGCCGTCTGCGGAAGACCATGTCTTCACCTTGTGGCCACTAAACGGACTGGCGACGGCTGCAACTGTCGACTTGACTTTGCTGCGGACGCTGCCGATCACTCGTGAACCGAAATCCTTATGCAAGCTACTTGAAGCGGAAGCTTTTGGGGTGCTGGTCGCGTCGCTGTCGACTGGCTCCCTGATGGGCAATGGGATCCCGCCTTTCTTGTAGTGAGTCGGCTTGCGACCACTGTGGTCCCAAATGTTAACGTCCGCCCCGTAGGAGCAAAGCTGCTCCGCTACTTCGCGCTGCTCGAACATGTGCGCCAGGTGAAGCGGTGTGTAGCCCCCGTGAGACCTGACGTTGGGGTTGAGGCCGTACTTCCCAGCGATGAGATCGACGATCTCCGTGCGGCCGAACTTAGCAGCCCAGTGGAGCGCAGTGTAGCCCCAATGGAAGTCCTTGAGGCGGTAGAGATCAGGGTCTTCGTCCAGCAGTTTCACCAGGGCGTCGTAGTCAGCTTCGGCGGAACTCAGCAACCAGGCCCGACTACGGGGATCAAGCTTAGCGACGCATTTCGTGCCGTCGCCACTGGCTCCATGCACGACGTTACCTTCTCCGAGCCTCGTCGAGATTGAAGTCTTCAAGGTGCTAGATAGCGACGAGAACCTGTCACTTGACGGGAACGACTCGGAGATGGCATTTTCCACTGGCGTTGTCTCCTTCGACGTGCTGGCGGCCGCGGACATTTCGGTAAATTCCTCCCCCTTGGATGGTACACTTTCCTCCAACGCTTCGTCAGCGCTGAGCTGCGTGGACGTTACCTCAATTTTCGTTCGTTCGTGTTGTTGACGATTGCGATGGCGATGAGCCCGAACATGGTGGTAGGGGGTCATTGAGGGTGATGTGCCCAGCTTTTGAATTGAGCAAGCATTAAGGGGAATGGACTACTATAAAATGTCATGGGGCCCACACGCGATGCCTAAGGGAAATGCTATGAAATAAGTGAACGAAATAATGAATGAAATATGAAACTGACTATCTACGCGTCGAAGAAGACGACGATGACCATTGGAGTGGTTGGCCAATCTCCTCCATTGACGAAGACGATAATGGCAATAATTGTTCCTGTCGACTTCTTGTTCCCCAAGTATTATCATCATGGTCGCTTTCTTCGACTTTCCTTTTCTTCTCTGTCCTCGCGCGACTGTGAGAGCGCGGCGCTAATAACAGTGGTCATTCTGTGGTCAGAGTGTGATTTTGTCTCAGTGCGGGAAATCTCCGCGCCAGCTTTTCTGAGCTAAAATGATAAAACAGAATTCGCTCGCCGCTTCTCTCATTGTTTCTTGTAGATAGACCTTGCTACACGTAACCGACTATGGTGGTTATTTAATTGCGTAAAAAGTTATTCTTCTAGACGACCTTTACATGGCTAGGCCAAAAAAAAATCAGGTGGTCCTGTGTACGCATAAAACTCTCTGGCGCAACCACATGCACATCACAGAAAAAACCGAGTTAGAGAGGAGTTATAACTAGGGGTAGAGAATTACGATGAATTTATAGATGACATAGTGGCGCTTTCGACTCTACAGACACTGGAAAGCGGGAACGGAGCATTGCGGGGAGTGAAAAATAGCGTCTCTAGCAGCAGAGCGCGGGCTTAGACAGCGCAGCTGCTTGAAGAAATCTATAGGTATAGAGTATTTTAAATGTTTGGGAGGCTAACTGATGGCAGTATAAGCAATGTTTGTTTTTATGGCAGCCGTCAGTATTACCTCTTCGTATTTAACCCAGTGATCTATATTTTGCTACCACACAAACGTTACGAAGTTGCCCGTTGAATTTCGCAAATAAAAGGTGTGATGGATCTGCTGATGGTTACTGTTACGCCAGGGTTTTAGTTCCGACGTTCACCGCCTTAGCTGAAGCAACGCCTCGCCCCCTTAGCGTCTCCTCGTTCTTAGCGTAAAGCAATGTTGTCACAACTACTACATTTCTGTGAACTTTAAAGCGGCACAGCAGATTCGTTTGAACATATGTTAGGCATTAGTTTTGAGATATTCTACGCTAAAGTCGAGTTTGATGTACCGGCTGAGCGCATGGACGACCGGTAACCTCGACATTCGCGGATACGGCAGCCGTGTATCACTAACGACGTCTGTGTACGATATCTTACCACTACGTTTAGAACAGCGTTCCTGGCAAATTGTTCTGGCATGTTCGGTGGTAGTGATTCATACTTGAATACTTATGTAGTTAAACAATTCTTTAACCACATACCATTGTTGAAACTTCTGCGTGCTGTTCCAAAGCTGCCCGGAGGGTGCGCGGAGGCAACAGCGAATCCCCCCGGGAATCCACCCCCACACGAAGCTTACCTGTTCGGAGGGAAGATCACCAATAGCCTTTGGGAAATCTATGCAAAGCCCAACGACCGTGCGCACTGGCAAAGTGTTGGCCATTTCCCAGCGCATTGCTTGGGCATGGCCAGTACTTAAACGGCTTCTTGGCTTTCCTGCAAAAGTCAGCCGTATGGAGTGCAAGCCAACGCAATTACTGCAGCTGCGGTCAGTGCCACTTAATATATACTTAATGCTCGAACTAATTGGTGGTCGTGAATCATGTATAAACGTAACTAATTGTGGTTCTACTTAGCTACTTGCGGGAATATAGTGGCACGGGATTTTTTTTTCAAACCTAATCTAAACAGAACAAAACCTGCGAGAGTGACGGAAAACTGAGAACTTGTATTGCAGTGCACTTATGATTTCCGGCTAGGCGTCTTGGCAAACCGGATATCTTAGGTTAGACACCTTGGGAGTGCGGCAGATGTTTCAGTTGGAAAGCATCGATCGGAACAACCATGTGCCAGCGAAGTGCATGATGACCGTTAAAATCGCAGCGACGGTGAGGAGCACCCGGGTGGACATCACCGACTGATGGTGTTCTGGGTGGCCCCGGGGAGCGCCGCCCTGCTGCTTTTCCGCTTGCTCGAGATCCCGTATCGCGCCGTCAAACCACGATGGCGGCTCGTCAAAGGCAGTCTGCGTCGACACGCTGCGTCCAGATGCATTGCTGCTCAAATCGACCTGAGTGGACGAGTCGCGCATATCCGGCGTGATTATCGGCCATCTACGGTGACGTTTTCCCGGCGACATCGTGCGGATCAAGTCAAGCTGCAGTCTGTTGTGTTCGCCATACCCTGGCCTCCGGCTATTTTCGCCCATTTGAAGCGGCGCTGGGAGCAGTGAAGCAGGCGTTCTTACAGAGAGCTCGTTGGTCGCAGTGGTGACTTGTCGGAAAAGTCCCTCAAAAGGCGTGTTCTCAGTCTGCTTATCCCCTTGAGCGATGATTAGGATGATGATGCCCTCGATGTTTTTGGCACGTGCCACAAGAAGGTATTGGCCAGGGCTGAAACAAAACCGCTTCTACTTCGGTACGACTTTAAGATATTAATTTACTTCCAGAAAAAAGAAGGCCGTAAAATGAAAAATAACGATAAATTAAACCTGAATTGTCCAATAATCATATTTTCGGTAGCACATGAAGTGACCTTGAGTAGAAAGGTAAGCTTGAGTAAGATTCTACATGTCCCTTTTTGCGCACCCCAAATTTGTTGCCCAAATTAGAGCACTGCACGTGCCTAATTCTAAGGCCCGAGCCCGGCCCGGGCCCGGGCATTCATAAGTGCACTTAGCCCGGGCCCGGCCCGGGCCCGCCGTCTCAAGCCCAGGCCCGGCCCGGGCCCGGTCATTTATTTTTGACCCTAGGGAGGGCCCGCGTGTGTGTGACCAGGCCCGGTCTTAGACGCTGAAGAAAATTTGTTTATTATATTTGGACCAGTGTTTTCGTAGCGGGAAACCAGACAGGCATCTTTTCTGTACAAGCACGTCCTGAATTGCACGTTTAAAAGTGCACGTAGTTTAGCTTATACGGTCTGCAGTTCACGCCACATCGGCGTGATAATAGCTCGTATCCTTAAACGAGAGGCACCATCACCTTTGATGACCAGACTCTTGGCAATTTCACGTGGTTGTCTCGGTCACAAGTTGGTATTGCTGAGATTTCTTGCTCCCCATTTGAATCCACGAGTACGTGCGTGCGTTGAAATATTTTCCCTGCAGTGTTTGTTAAGCGGTGCTGCTTCTCTGGCACGCGAGTTTGATTTCCAGCCATGGCAGCCGCATTTAGATTGGTTCGACATCGTAAAACACACGTACATAGACATAGGGGTACAGCTCCAGGGTGTCTTAATTCCTTCCCCGCTAGGGCATTCCTTGTAACCGAATCTTTGATACGTTATACACCCAAATATAAAACGTGTATGCAGTAAATGAAATGTGTATAAAATTACAGTATAGTGAGTATCAGACCTAGAAAAACATGTTTTTAAAACAATGTGTACAACTAACATCAAGAAGCGCGTAACAGTAAACTCAGAATATTCAATTTTATGCTCTTTTCTACACTTCACGTCGGAGCTATTAATGGCCGGGGCTATGAATTCAAGCCAGAGCCCGGCCCGGGCCCATGGCGTCGAGCCCGAGCCCGGCCCGGGCCCGTGGCACTGAGCCCGGGCCCGGTCCGGGCCCGCCAATAATCGACTTCGGGTGGCCCGGCCCGGCCCGCGGGTCGGGTCGGGCCCGGGCTTTTGGGCCGGTCCGGGCCCGTGCAGTGCTCTAGCCCAAATAGATAAGTGGGTCTGAAAGGGTCAATCCCGCACGTTCAGTTGGCTCCTTCAAAAGGACCTGTCTAGCCAGCGGAACCGGCGACAGGGGATTAGAAAATCTGCAGAAATTCAGAGAATCGTTAACTAATACGTAGTATTCTAATGCCGCTTGTCTAAAGGGAGTTTTTTACAATCAAATTTCTTGGTGTTTCTAGTCTCTGTCCGACCCATTAGCTCCACTTACGTTACTATAATGATTACAGGTGTTACTTCCGCCAAATGTGCATTTTTGTGCAAATCTGCGCACTGTTCGGTATTTTCGCGATTTTTGTCCATTGTTTTTTGGTTTGAAACATTTTTTTTCGACCAATTACCTCCATTTACGTTATTATAATGATTACACGGGGAACTTGAGCCACACCTGCATTTCTGTGGAAATGCAACAGTTTCACGTTTGGCTGCTTCTCGCTCTTTTTTCTATTTTTAGTATATTTTTGGTTTTTCAGAATTTTGTTCGACCAATTATCTCCACTTACGTTATTATGGCGATTACAGATGAGACCTCCGCCAAATCTTAATTTCTGTGGAAATGCAGGGCTTTCATAGTTCGCCACTTGGCTATTTTCTGATTTTTCTTATTTTGGACCTATTCCAAAATTCTGTTTGAATAATTATCTCCATTCAGGCTATTATAACGACTACAGGTGGAACTTCTGCCAAATTTCCGTTTTTGTGGAAATGAAGGCAGTTACACACTCAGCCAATTTTCGCAATGTTTTTTTTCTGTTTCTCACATTTTTCGGAAAACTATAAAAACATAAAAATGAAAAAAAAAACGAGAGTAACAAGAATAAAAATAGGGCGTTATTCTATCCTTACGCTACTTTCTCAATGTAGTGTACTGGAGTGGAAACCCACAACACGCACGCACACAATCACAATGCGTTATGGAAGCCCCCGGGCTTAGAAAAACATGGGGCACGCAAGGCCCCGCGTCGCTGCGCCATTTAATCGTGGTGTCGCTCCGCGGGCGACTAGATATCGTTGCTTCTATATCAATGTCAATGCGGCCTCCGGAGTTCCTGTTCGCGCGCATGAGGAATCCCTGGAAGCCTAGCCCCCAAGAGTTTTGTTGGAAAATTATTTTTATACAGAGGTACAGAAGAAGTTTTCCGAAAGAAGAAGGTCTGCATATGTGAGCAGTGAAGTGTCATTTTAGGCGTCGCATATCGATGGTTGCTCCCGCGAAATTGAAGAAGAATAATTTTAAGGGACAATGGCAGTACGAGCGCTTTGAATTAGTGCTCAAAAGTTTTGGCACGTCTTTAAGAATGATAGTAACTGGCATTATGAAAGCAATTCTTTTCGTTTCATCCTGTGCCGTCCTCGCTCAAAATACTCGCGCAAGCCACCCGCTGCGGGAGTGTGAACACTCACTGCCATACTCCTGGCGCGCATTTCCAAACGCTTCGCTGCACAAACACCCCGTGACATGTCTGTTCGCGCGAAGGAGAACGGTAATTTAACCTGGTCATTGGCTGAGCCCTAAACAGAAAGCGACTTAAAACATATCAAGTCGCTATTAACAACAAAATCAACGCGTAGATGTCAGTTTAGAAAAAAATAAATTCAGAAAAAAATTAAGTACTAAAACTAAAACGAAGAAGTATACCTGCTGGGCTCGAACCCAAGCCGTCAACGCCAGTTCTCAGTACATCAAGGCCGCAGAGCCCAACAGTGGACTCGTATTAGCAGGCGCTCAAAAGGATATTGCGTGCAGTGACTCACTTTAATTCAGGTGCAGAGAAAGACCAAGAATTAAGTAGAGTGGGGAGAAAGAGAGAGGCGCGGAAAATACAGCCAAAGCGAGAGTGAGTCCTAGCTGAAAAGCGTCGAGCTTGAGGCCGGAGGCTCCAGAAAGAGCCGAGAGGTACCGAAGGCAGCAGAGCGGAATTTCTTCCGCGTACTACGGAAAAACGGCATGGTGTTCGTTGAAGGGGTTGCGTACACCGGCCCGACCGGACTACGAAGTGGCAGGCAACCCCGCCCTGCGCGCCTTATGCGAGATTGCTTACAGGACCTTTGAGATTTTACGACTTGATACAGGAAAAGTTTCGCGGAAACACATTGGATTTTTATACCGATGAATGACTGCACTTTACAAGAAAGAATGCTGAATGCAGAGAAATAGTTTTCAAAATGTGTCCCCACAGCGAAGCTGAACACAGGTCACTTCAAGGATTACAACACAAGTGGGGCATCGCTAGTCTACGTCTAAGAAAACACAATCACGCCACGTTCGCAGAATTCATCCATTATATTTTGACGACACTTTGCAAGCAGTCTGAAGGTACATCCAGAGGAAAAGTTCACAAGCAGAATAAAGTTCTAAACCATCATTCGAAATTTGTTTTAGCACTAATTTTCCGGTTCGGGTGTCGGCCAACGAAGTCGGGAGCTGTGTCAGTTGCAAGGCTTTGCGCGGAAAAGCCTTGCGCCGAGGTAGTGTGCGAAAACCATGAGAATAAGAGCGAAGCTGAGAAGCACATTTGGCGGTATCACCTTCCCCTGGGGTCCTCAATCACCCCTGGAAGCGTCGCGGCGTCGCGCTGCACCTCGCTCGCTACCCCGTGTAGGGCTGTCCGATGACGATGGCGTCGGGGCAAACGATGTCTGTGTTGACACGCTTGGCCCAGAGGCGCTGGGGCTCACATTAGCCTGAGTGGAGGAGTCGCGCACCTCCGGCGCGGTGCCCCTTGCTCTACGGCGAGGTGATTCCAGCGGCATCACGGGAATCGCGTCCAGCTTCCGTCTGCAGTCTTCGCGGTGTCGAGCCTGAGCGTCTTTTTATGGTCTTCTACACTGCGGACTAGAATACTCAAAGGACGGTCTCCGGTAGTGCGCTGGTTCGTCGATGAGGAAATTTCGCGGTTAAGTCTCGCAAATTTTTCGGCCTAGGTGCGCGCTTGTCGCCATGGATGATGGCGTTCCTGTTGCTTCTTCTTCACCTTTCTTCAATCGTCCTCTACCAAGGAACTATGGAGAAGATAGGGCATGATTAGAGGTTTTTAAGGTATAAAGATATATTGTAGTAATTAACTGGAATGACTCTAAATATATAGGTAGGTAAATCGATTTGTGTCGGTCGAGTGTGATAAGGAGGGAAGACTCTTGAGTGAGACGAGAAGGAATCGGGGAAGGATTATTTATTCAGTCCGGCACAATGCTGAGCTGGATACTTCGGATGGTTGGTTAATATTTAGTAGGCAGTTATGAAAACCCACAGCTACGCAAACGCAAAAAGACACGCAGAACAAAACGAAACAGCAGACTGTCACTTACTGGCATTCACTCCGGAGGCTTAATGACGTCATTAACAGCGTCCAACCCCACACCGCGCCAGGCCGCTTGTTATTAAGGCGAAATCCCTAAGCACCCCATTCCGCAAAAACGCCTCGTGGTTGTTGAAGTTGCAGAGTTCGAGAAAACGGCTGCTGCAGTAAAATGTAAGTAACACATGCGCGATCACATGGAATCTGAACTAGTTTCGGTGTGCACTGTAGCAGCCCACTGCTACAGTGCACACCGATATATCCCACCAAGTGGGATATATCGGTGGTCCTTGTGGTGGGGGTACCAGTCTCATGGCTATTACCCACATAGGGGGATTGGACAGGAAATGGTTGCTTTACCTAAAGAAACTATACAGTTTTCCGGAAGAAAGAATAAAATTGAAATGTTGACCTGGAATCCCTGAAAAGTGGAGGCATAGAGAAATAAAAGTGAGGAAAGTATAGAAAGAACCAGGAAAGGTAAAATAACAATTCCAAGAAAAGTAGGAAGCAAGTATAACGGGGGGGAGGAAGTGATGCTGACGATGCATTGAGCAAAGCGCGCGTCGGTTTAAAACAGCTATCCGGCAGGGCTAACTGACAATTAGCACGGCAGACAACCTGTTTCCAAAATGAATAAGTGCAGTGCATTGCAAAGGTCCCCGCGGCAGCAGTCTAGTACCTTCGCTAGGCAAGATAAAATTTGTAGAGCATTCAGTGGGATGTTTAGCGGGTTGCATGTGCCTTCTTAGTACCTTTTCCCTATGGAGGATAATCGTTGGCAGGAGAGGAGAATACGGTCGATTCTTTCTGGTTGGTTGCTTTAGTATCCGGGGTTTACGCATCTCGGCGTTTCGGTGGCTCTACCACCAGGGGGCTACGCCGCGGGTATATATGTGACGTCACTCTGAATAAGTGAGCTGCTTTTGGCTTGACTCTTCGACTCGGGCGCACGTGTTTTGCTTCGCCCTTCGGGGCCGTCGCCGTCGCGACACCACAATGGCGCGGCCGACTCAAGAACCGTTCGAAATGTAAGCGCTCGACATTCCTTCAATAACGCATAAGCCGCCGAGCAGGCCGCAAGTTTTATTTTCAAGTTGTGAGGACCGAAAGAGTCAGCCGAGGGCGATAGAGAGTTAGGCCTACGAGAACGACCGCACCGGCAAGGAAAGGGCAGCCAGCAGCATAGTGCCGAAATCGACGTGCATCGAGCGACATGCAGCGAATACGTCTAGCGACATGTAACCTTCAGGTAATACTGCAAGATATCGTCAACTGGCATCAGGTATTTCTTGCACGAGGATGATATAAACTTCAGAAATCAAAGTAAAGCGGCACCACTTCGTTCATTATCTGGACAAGATGGCTGACATTGCCACGAAGCCACCTCCATTTTTGCCGGGCCCGGGGAGGCCGGCCATTTCATAGAGCGAGTGGCACCGCTCGTTCGAAACATACCTAATCGCAGCAGGCTGTGAAAAATTCACTCCGCGACGCAAAGCAGCCCTCTTGAAGACCTTTTTGGGAGCGGAAGCAGATCCCATCGCCCATATCATCGAGTCAGCCAGGCCGGCGGGCGTAGGCGGTTCTGACGAGTACAAGTATCTTGTTCAGGACCTCGCGGCTCACTTTGACGTTTCGACATCACAGCGGGCGAACCGCATGCAGTTCCGAAGTTTATGTCAAGCAGAAACGAAATCGGCGATCGACTTCGCGCGCCGTGGGCAATACGTAGGTCGACAATTCAATTTCGGCTCCGATGAAGCCGCGCCACTCGTGGATAAACTAATCGTGGGACTTGCGTCCGATCGCACCAGAGAACGTCTGCTCCCAGAAGGCCCGGCACTCACGTTTGATAAAGCCGTCCAAGTCATCCAAAACGTAACTGAAGTCCAGGATCTGCTGCAACGATATCGAGCAGCCAGAGAAGAAATAGTTCAAGCGATCGACGGGACTCCACGAACTCGACCGCTTCGATTTCAATAGCGCCCCACCGGATTTCCACGTCGCGAGTTTCGCCCCACAATCCCAACAAACAGAAGTGCATCACCGTCACACCCGGGGCTTAGTTTAGCCCGGATTAGTGCTCAGCGTTCTCCAGCGTGCGGCCGCTGTGGTAGGATGTGGCACCCGCTTCAACAGTGCCCCGCTCTAGGGAAAACGTGCTTCCAGGTGTGGTAAAATCGGCCACTTCAGGAATGCCTGCCGTACGCCGCGTTCGCTTCAACAGTGCCCCGCTCTGGGGAAAACGTGTTTCCAGTATGGTAAAATCGGCCACTTAAGGAATGCCTGCCGTACGACATGTTCTGCAACTACGCACGCGTCGTCACCTCCTGTGAAACGACACACCCGCATTGTGGTGTCGCGTCGGCGACGGCCCCGAAGGGTGAAGCAGAACACGTACGCTCGAGTCGAAGAGTCAAGCCAAAAGGAGCTCATTTATTCAGAGTGACGTCACATATACACCCGCGGCGTAGCCCCCAGATGGTAGAGTCACCGAAACGCCGAGATGCGTAAACACCGGATATAACAGTTGCAGAAGGCTCATAGAGACGAATAATTCACATCACAGTTACGCAAGTAAAAATTTCAGTTTGGCACGCGACAGCGAAAACTGGCGAGCGTGACTTCGCAAAGTGAAGACTGGCTTATGCGGCACTTTTATGAGTACCGGAAATGCTCGAGCTCCGAGTCTGCGCAAACGGTACGAGGCATGCTTGCCGAAGTCATAGGCTCACGGGCGGCAGAACCTCCAATACTGGACCGCACAATGCCATTCCCGCCAGATCATGCGACGATTCACTAAGCGAGATAGCTGCGGTCCAGCCACTCGAACGACAAGAAGTTATCTGAGGGGAGGTGGCGGCGCTAAAGAAGCAAGAGCTCGATTTAGGGGAGACGAGGTTGGAGAAGTAAGGCCACAAGAAACGGACAACGAATCTTTTAGAATTATTGCCTGTTGTTTAGATAAATCAATCTTTCGAAGGCCTCAGGCTATTGCGAGACATTCTGTGTGGAAAAGTGATAAAGTTGGGCAACCGGAAAGAAAAGGTTCGGTTTATACCGCTAGAGACAATACCGACGCCTGCCTTCTCCTTCCGGACAGCGGCATAGGTTGAAACAATGGCGTGGAAAGCGAAACTGTTCAGATGGACCGGTAGGAGGCCTGTCAAAAGATGCAGTGGGAGTAATTTAGCAGGAGAGGGGAAAACGTCAACCAAAGCAATATCCAAGGGCGAGACCGGGTTCGGTACGGAAGCCGACAAAAGGGCCACATTATGGGTGATGTTTCCTAGGTATTCAATGGCGTGGAATGCATGCAGGCAACCAAGTGTGCGCCGCCATATCTGTGGCCAAGCGTCTGTTGCTAGGCGACGTTGTGGGCACGGCCCGCAGATCAGGCCCCCCTCTTCTCCTCCATGCTCCGTCACTCGTTACGTCGGGCTCCGCGAGATGGCGCCACTTGTCCGTGCTAAGCACGACTGTGAAACAACAGACTGTGTTTCACGTTACGAAACTCTTCGCCGAACACAAAGTATTGCGTCGAGTTCACTGTGAGTGCCATTAATAGCATCTCTGTTGGCGCCACAGCTTAGAATCGCATTGGAACGGAGCAGATGACGCACGCCGGTGTCTTTTTTTTCCTCGGCGTGCGGCCACGGTGGCCCAGGCTGCGCCGTGTCCATGGAGGAAGAAAAAGTTAGGAGACGGCGCCGCCGGAGAAACGTGAAGCCTATACATAAAAAGTAAAATCGAAGTCGGCCCAGGCGTCACTGCACCACGTGACCCCACCGCACCGCCTCTGTATGGGCCGCCGCGCTCTTCAATTTCGTCTGCTCGAAACTGCTCTGCGGCCCGTTGTCGCGAAGCCTGCTATATGTTGGTTTTTTTTCTCACGGCTTTTGTCTTCCGCACGTACGCGGCACTCCTGCCCACACACGGGCATGAGATCGCCGAGCAGACAAATGCAGGAAGGACGGGGAACAGCTACCGCCAACGAAACACGAGAGATGCCCCGGAGTCGGAGACCGCCGCCGCCGCCGGCCCACCCGACCTTGGAGGGCCGACTGCGGCGGCTTGAGAAAGGGAAACGGCGGAGGGAGCGGCTTCAACCAACACCCTCTCTTCAACGGACCTGGGCTTGCGAAGGCTAGCTGCGTGACGTCATGCCGTCTCCTAACTTTTTTCCCCTCCATGGCCGTGTCCGTGGCGCATCGGCCATGTTTGTGGCCGTTTCCAGTGTTGCCAAGCGAAGAAATTGACCGCTAAACGTTTCAACGAATACCGTCTTACTGCAAGAAGGCCACCTGTGACTGTTTGAACCGCGGACATGGACTACACAGGAATAACGAAGGCTCTGTAATGGAAGCTGCTTGCGGACTAAATATGGGCGATTCCATGAGTATTACGACTGCATCTACGGTGAGGGAATGCTTGCGCGAGACTAAATGGGGAATTCAGGCCTCCGTGAACAAAGCGTTAATTGGAGGATAGCGGGGAACCTTAGACATGCTCGTAAAGCTTCTCGTTCGCGCGTTATCAACGGACAAGTTTGTATTCTGGGATTTCCGGAGAACACAACATATTCAAATTCTCGAATTGGCGGGGCATAAATTTTGTAAATTATTAGTATTGTGCCAAGATGCATGCCCGATCCTTTGTTAGTTAGGCTTATCCAGAATGAGATAGCCCAAGCTCCTTTAGTCACAATATAATTTGTGTGTGGACGCCGATTCACACTGAATGCGTGTAATATTCCCAGATATTTTATTCCATTCATATGAGAAATTGCCTGTTGACAGTAAATAAGCGTGATGTAGAGTGGGCTGCTCACTGCAAAGGGAAATAGAGCACATTCACTCACATTTAGGTTCAAGTGGAAACCATCCAGTAAAGCATGTGAGGAGCTTAGATATATCTGCAAACGCCGATACAGCGTGTGACTATCTCTGGCTGAGGTCAAAGAAAAGCACTATTTTCTGCGCAAATGTGCACCTGAACGACCCGAATCGACTCACGGCAGGGGAGACAAACAGCACGGGATACAAAACATTGCCCTGAGGAGCACCTCGAATGTGGCTGTACATAGGAAAGGACAGGCCTTGCTGTGAATCAAGCCGTGCGAAGGAAGCGCGCAGTGGACGGGGAGCTGCGCCAAAAGAGGCCCAAAACAGCCGTCGCTAAAGTAGACGACAAAGCCGTACCGCAGATGCACCCGCCGGCGGAAGGCACCTCCGCGCGGGGAACGCGGGGTAAATTCGCCGCGCCATCTACAGTGTGCTCCGGGAGTGAAACCCTCCGCCCGTAACCCCCGCACTGCGCCTCCGCCGCGTTGGGAGTTAGTCCCGCACGCCACGAAAGAACCATTGGCTGGTAGAGGTAGAATGCTTTGCTTTAAAAGCCGTTGCCATGGCGAAAGACACCCGGCGGCGGCCGCCCCACCGCCAGCTTCGATATGCCTGTTCAGCGGAGATCCACGTTGCTGGAAAGGCCGCCCGGAGAGAGGCTGGGAAAGGTCGGAGAATCGGGTGGTCGAGCGCGCGCTGGGAATGTGCCATCGTCTGCTATGTCGGCCGTCGGTGCAGTGGCTCCGAAAAGATGGCGCGGAAAGGACGAAACAAGTATTTTTTATATAAAACTATGCCAATTACTCAGAACACCTCAGAAACAACAATTCGGCGTTCATAACGTAGCTGCAGCGTGGTTACGAAATTTTATACACAACAGCAAAACGTTAACAGCGTGCCATGCCTTTGTCCGTGTGCATTAAATAAAATCGCGCTTTCAAAAAGAAACTGCGCAGCTTTCGGGCCTTTCGTTCAGTCCCTTCAAAAGTGGGGTTACGGAGCTTGACTGTTTGGGTTTGTGCTTCGATTGCGCATTCTGTTTTAGCAATTGGAATGTTTTGCTCTTAAAGCATGCATGATATGAGGATTCGGGTATATTCTACAGCGCGATTGTTTAAAGCTGCAGCCCTCGCTAAGCCTTTGAGGACCAGACACGGCTCCAGGAGGTGGTCTCGCTCTCCCTCAAAGGGACCTCCTGCTGTTCGCATCCAGGTGCCAGCCAGCAGCAGCCAGGGCAACAGCTGGGCTCATCGAGTGAGGGATTCACCGCCACCAACACCGACATAGGTAACGGGGGTGTATCTGCAGAGCATGACAGGATCACACAACTAGAAAAAGAAAACTCATTACTGAGACATGCTCTCGAACAGCTTACGTCCGAGGTCGCAGGACTGAAAACAGAAGATGGAAAGAGAAAAAAAAAAAATAGGGGAGGGCGACAGTCATCCTGAGCAACCGCCTACCCCTGTGGTCGAGGTTCCCATGGAAGTTCCAGTAGCCGAGTCGGTGCCTTGCGTTCAGTCCAAAAGAAAAGCGCTCTCTCAGACGGGCGGGCAGCCGAAAGGAAAGGAGTCCTTTCCGGCGGAATCGAGAAACTGGAAACCGCGATGGATAGTGGTTTTGAAAAATATGGAGAAGGCGACGTACGAAATGTGAGTGGTTTTTGACAAAGTCGGGGAATGAATTTAAACGCTCGTTGCCAGGTGCGACCGGAGAGACACAGGAGTTTCGAACTGCTGAATGCCCCAAGGGCAACAGGCAATCGTTAATAACATTCAACATGGCGGTCCAACACAATCACATAGAAATCTGGCAATGGGACTGTAGAGGCTTCGACCGAAAAAAGGATGTCCTCAATCAATTTCTTCGATGCGCATCGAAGAAGCCCAACATTATTTTGTTTCAGGGAACTCTGACAGACAAGGTTTTGGTATCTGGTTACAAAGCTTACACTTGTCTTGGCGAGGAGAAAATAGGCATCAGTATCTTCGTAGCAGATCACCTGTCTTTCATAGTACACGAAATCGGCTGCGAATACTATAAGGTTGAGCACTCGCTCATCGAAAGAATACCTTGAAGACATCTTAAAAACAGCGTTTTAATTTTTAACATGTACAGCACGCCCAGTGACCATAAGCAGAGGTTTACCACTACATAAATAAGGCAGTCAGTCGGGCCAGGTCGAGCCCGTTCTTGGTGGCTAGAGACTTCAAGGCCCCGCACCAAGCCTAGGGCTACCCCAGTCCACCCACAAAGCGGTAGACTTGTTGCAAGTCACAAACAAACTACAACCTCCTGCTTCTGACAGATCCGGCGTTTCCGACTAGGACTTGGAATTCATGTACGAGAAATACTACTCGCGGCTTGTGTTTCGTCAGAGGCTTCATTTCTGCATCCTGGACAAATCTCAGTTAGAATCTGGGGAGCGAGCATAACATTCTGGCCACAACTCTGGGGGTAGGATGTAAGACTCCCAGAGAATTCGTTGTCACTGGCTGGGAAGCCCTTAAAAAGAATCATGGAAAAGCCCCCCCCCCTCCTCCCCCCCCCTGCTCCCCCCCCCCCAGAGCAGCAGGGCAAAATAGCTAATTTGGAGGAATGGACGCAACAGGTCAAGGAAGATATTAAGGCGGCGACCAAGAAGGCCCACACCGACCTCGAGGTCGAAAAGACGGATAGTCGGCTGGCGCACCTTCTTGAAGCAACGGAATCGCTAACCAATAGGTGGAAAACGCAAAGGCTCAATCAACGGCTTACAAAAAAGATTGCAGTTGTCAACAAGGCCATAGAGGGTCACTGTCGGCATTTAAGCAAACCCCAATAGTACGAGGTATGTAACTCTGTAGATGGACAAATGAGGGTGGGTGCTGAGTGGAATCTCCTCAAGCACCTGCTAGACGAAACCAATATTAGGTGCAGCCAGAGGAAATGGCTGGAGAAAATAGTGCAGGAGGCCACACGAAAAGAAGACGTGCCGAAATGCCTGGATACCTGGCCTGCAGCTACCTCCCGTAGCTGCAGGCCTCGGCTGGGCAAAACGACTACCCAACGTACAGGCGTAGATCGCGTCCCGAGCTAGGCGCTCCTTTCAAAACCTACGAAGTCAGGGAGGTCTTATAATGTCTCAATGCCACCTCTGCGCCGGGGCCCGAACACATCACAAATAAGGCTCTCAGGAACTTAGAAGATGACTCCATACAATGGCTCACAGAACAAATCAACAAGGTCTGGTTCCCTGGAACTGGAAAATAGCACTGGTAATACTAATTTCCAAGCACGGCAAACCTCCCAACTTTGTCCAATCTCAGACCGATTTTCCTCACGTCTTGTGTTTGGAAGGTAGCGGAGCACATAATTAACAACCACATAGCCAAAAATGTAGAACACAAAGGTGTGCTGCTCTATAACATGGTCGGCTTCAGAGCAGGCCTCTCAACACAAGATGCCATGAAAATTATCAAGGCTCAAATAATAGACAACGATACCAGGGACGTGCGGGGCAGTCTCGGGCTCGACTTGGAAAAGGCTTTTGACGACATCTCGCACAGACACATTCTAGAATCCATCTCGGATCTCAACCCTAGGCCAGGCCTTTCACAGCTACGTCAGGTCGTTCCGGGAGTGTCGCAAAGTTACGTTAAAGGTCGGTGAACACAAATCGGAAGGGTAATCGCTAGGGCCGAGAAGGACGCCTCAGGGAGCCGTGATCTTTTCCTTGTTGTTCAATCTGGCTATGATACAACTGTCGGTATCCCTTTCGGTAATCGAGAGAGTTAATCATATGACATATGCAGACGACATCACCATCTGGTGTATCGGAGGCAGCGAAGGAGAGGGGAATCGAGTCCCCAGGAGGTGATCGACCGAACAGAAACTTTCCTCGAGGGCACAGGACTAAGGTGTGTGCTTGGCGAAAAAGTCTGAGCTACATCTCCACAGACGGGTCAGAAAAGGTCTTAGGCCTAAGGGGCGGACGCCCCTGGACGAGGTTAGCATCAAGGTTAACAAGTTGGTACCAAGAGTGGGGCCAACGTTCCTAGGGTAGACACTTTAAGGGTACTCGGAATGTTCATTGAATAGCGAAGTTAACATTACCACACTCCGTAAAATCAAGGCAAAGACGGAGTACCTGATATGCCTAATCACTAGAATCTAAGAAGAAGGAAGGTCTGAAGGAGGACAATTTTCTCAGACTCTTACACGCATTCCTCATGAAAAATACATCATCTATGAGTTGCAATGCACAAGTAGTACGCGTCTGAAAAGAACAAGTTGGAAACTCTAATCCGTAAGAGAATCAAAAAGTGTTCGAATTTCCGGTAAATTCCAGCACATACCGTCTTCTCCAGCTTGGTGTATACAACACACTCGACGAATCATGAAAGCCCAGGAACAGGCTCAAATGTCCCGCCTCTCCAGAACACCCGTGGGGAGGGAGACGCTCGGGGTTTCGGGAGCCGGCCCCACCGTAGTTGCGGAAACGTAAGTGTGCTATGTTGGATCACCTAAGGGACTACATCATGGTTGCTCCTTTTCCTAAAAACGTACAGACGCAACACAATGCGGGTAGACGCAGAGCACGGGCTGTGGCACTGCTCCAGCATATCCAGGACTCCCCTCACATGGTCAGCTTCGTGGATGAGGCTGATTATGGGCGCACATCTAGCTTCGTGGCAACGGTAGTCAATCACGAAGGCCAAGTCATTTGCGCAGCCACCATCAGAGGCTCCACCCAGGCTAGGGCGGAGCAGGCAGCGATCGCTTTGGCACTCCTAGACAAAGGGAGAACTCATATCTTTACTGATTTCAGGGTGGCGGCCAGGGCATTCGCCTGTGGCTCCATCGCCGAAGAAGCATGTAAAATCCTCCACGGTAGAGTACTCCATCCACACACTATCCCGTGGTTCCCGGCACATCTCGACTCACAGATAGATTCCCTCGCCAATCTCAACGACGTCGCACATGTCTAAGCGCGTCCACTAACCCACCGTGCGGACGCAAATGCGAGTCTAAGTCTTGTTAAACGGAGGTTTGTCGAGTTCCGTGACATTCCTTACACCTTTAATGAGGTAAGGAAGTCCTACTAACTTGTCAGGAGAGTCTACTCTCCTCCCCACGGTAAACTAAACAGACCACAGGCTGTGATGCAGCGCATGGTTCAGAAAGGGCCGTATCCAAACTTGGCTTTGTTTCACTCCATCAATCCAGACGGCTATACTCCGGACTGCCCGAGATGTGGACAAAAGAGTACTTGAGGACACATGCTCTGGGGATGCCCCTCGTTACAGAGAGGCCCGAGTAGCTGCACCGAAGAAGAGTAGAGCTCTGCGCTACGGAGCTCCGAGTTTTCACGTCAGTTATGGGCTCTCCAAAGAGCACACGATACGGCGATGAAGCTTGGTCTTCGCCTCCAAACGTGGCCGCGGCCGGCGGCTTTATCACACCTCTGAAAAGAGGGGCATCGGAGTCTCTCATTACCATCAATGAAGTTTCTTGTCTGCCGGTTCAGTGAGCCCACGGTCATTGATCATCATCGTGAGAGAAAGTTGGCATTCCTGCAGGGCATATTCGCGTACAACGGCATCAGTGAAGACACTAATGCTTCGCTTTAAAATGTAAAGAAAGGAACATAGGCGGGGCTTAGAACCAAACCTGGTCCTACAGAGTGCGATTCCAAAACGCATACAGTGTGGCACCGTCAATACTTGACTTTCACAAAGATAAGGTGACCTAGCGAATGTGTAATGGCCTTCGACTTAGAAAGGTGTGTTAGAAGAAGGTACTAGCGCCTACATGGGGCATTCGAGCTTGCTCATTACAGAAGTAACAAAGCACATTTACCATAATGGGGAATATATATATTCAGATTCAGTTTCAGTTTCAGTTTATTTTGCGTTATAAACATTACACCGTTTAATCAGGAAAAAACCTCGGGCCATCTCCACTAACGTGAAACATGTGGAGGGGTGAAGCACGCAGTGTATAAGTGCATTCTTGGCGCCTTGGCGTTTTTACCAACAGAGATAAAACCGTTGGGGGGTAGAGGTATACAGCTTGGCTGAAAAAGTCTCTTGTCTTTTAACTACGAAGCGCTGAAGCGCGAGGCGCAAAGGAGTGTCCCGGTGCTTTTTTAGTACGCCTTACGTTCTAGCGCGAGGCGTAAACGAGTTTCCCCAGTGTTTTAGTACCGTGACTACATGAGACGACGATTACCACGACAACGACGACAGGAGACGCCAACAGCCCCAGCCCCTAAGGTGCTTCGCCCCTGAAAACGGTGAACAGTTTGACTGGCCCTGATCGGAGGCAGGGAAGTTTCGAAGTTTTTGTAGTTTCGATAGTGCTTAAAGGGGACATGAAGAAAAAAAATCAAAGTTTGGTTCATTCAAAAGATTGCCTCGTTAGAATCATACTGACCCCACTTTTAACGTAAACGTCGCTCAAATAAGCTATATAATTAGAGATTCTATATAATAAGAGATAATCGCACTGTATCATAATTAAACTCGTTTATTCCTACAACTACATCGCAGTGGAATCGCCTGACACCATTACTAGTGCTTACTACCAACATTGACCAGTTTAATAAAAAGTGTCCGATTACTTCACTTCTGTCTAGCTTGTTACCTTTGTTTCCACATTGTTTATTTTCCTTGCAATTTGTTATTTCCATTTGGATGCGATTGTCAGTGTTAGTTTTGTTGGCTTTTTATGCTGAGGCAATGCCTGTGTAGACTCGTGTTAAGCGTTTATATATATCTGCGCACCGCTCCATACTTGTTGGTTTAGTGTTGTATATTGCTTCATATGTATACAGTGTTTGTACAGTTTGACCATCTTTGGACACCCAGATGTACCACTCCCCTCAATAATTCCCTCTGGGCCATGATAGTACCTGAAATAAATAAATAAATAAATAAATAAATAAATATATAAATAAATAAATAAATAAATAAATAAAACAGGAATCGCCATGCGACTCACTATCTCAATTTCCGCTCCGCAACAGAACCTATGATGTCATACCAACCAGCTCTGCGGTTGGCCGAGGCCGGCAAAAGCAAACGCAAATTAGGCAGAGCTTGTAAGCTTCCCGAACGAGCTGTTTGCGCTTAAATTTAGGGCACATTCTTTTTAAAGCAGCAAGAATGGTGGGACAAACAGTGGGAGTTACGAAAGCCCACGTAAACATAAACGTACCGATGCGTACTGCTGTTGGTACTGCGCGCACTATGCTTGGCTTAGCTGCACAAGACTGCGGGGCTTTGGGGTAGTGTCAGATGACACTGGCCGATTGACACAAGCAACGGTGTCTTACGAGACCATATTTGTCGATCGAGCACTATGGTTGACGAAACGGTTTTCTCCCGGAACAAGAACAAGCCACGTTTAAATAACGTCAAAAACAAACCAAAGGCAGAAAACGGCTTGCCACGGTATGGTGGCGCTACCTAGGTTCACTAACGTAAACAAGGCTTGCAATCAGCAGCATAGGGGTCGTTCCTGTGATGTCATTGCAGACCACGAAAACACACGATTTAGCGGGAAAATCAAAATTTTAACTTAAATTGAATAGTTTCCCGATGAATAAAGCATCGCTTGCTTCGGGACAAGCGCTGGGGGCGCTATAAAACCCGAATTCTTTCGAATAAAACCAACTTGTATTTTGTCTTCATGGCCCCTTTAAAGTGCTTTGCGTTCCACTGCGTTGTGGGTAACCTGTGGGTACGGCCTGTGCTCCTCATACACGGCAGCGAAGTTACGAGGATGCATCTACTTGCGGGCGCGACGGCTTCATCACACTTGAACTCAGTCATGTGATTCTTGTTTTATGAGGGTATAAATGGCCAGAAGATGATGATGATTATGAATAAATCTTTATTTGTCAAGAAGAATACATTTATGGTGTTAAATGCCGTGACCCACGGGCGACCCACGACGCACTCAATCATAAAGTTGTCATGCTGCGAGCGGTGGGACTCAGCTGTTACCCACGCTGAAGAAAGCTCCGCGATGTGCTGCCACCTGAGTTCGAAAATGCAACTGATGTATGTTTACAAACCTATTGAGTTGGATGTGGGGCGGCGCTAGTGTTTGCAAGGAGCAGGGTGGCATCCTATGTCTCTCTTCTGCTACTCGGCAAAATTTTGCCGCAGTTCTTGAAATACGTTTCACTCGTATTTCCTGCTGCTCACCAGCATTTTAACATTTTTCAAATAAATGCAAATAAATAAAAAGGACGACGACGACGACGACAGGAGACGCCAACAGCCCCAGCCCCTAAAGGGTTTCACCCCTAAAAGGCATGCCGGAGTGAGCGTGTTAAAGAAGCAACGAATGGGGAAACAAAAGTAAAAAAAATAATTCCCCTGTGTGATACACCTATTTAACCTGACAGAGAAGGAAAAATCGCAAAGAAAACAAAACACAGCGCAAAAGCAACAGGGCCAGGACTATGACAATGAGGGAGCACACTCGCACGCGCGGAGCAGCTGCCTACACGAGTATTTTGAGCGAGGACCGCACAGGATGAAATAAAATGAATTACTTTCATAATTCCAGTAGTAGCATACTTAAAAGCCTGCGAGAATCAGTGAGTACTAATTAAAAGCGTTGGTATTGCCATTGTCCCTCAAAATCATTCTTCAATTTCTCGGGAACAACCGTCGATATGCGATACCTGAATTGATGCAGGCTGCTTACAATTCGTTCTCCTGGTACCTTGAGGCTGCTCACACGTGCATGACTTCTTACCGTAAACATCTTCTGTATAGTTATATAAATATAATTTTACAACAAAACTCTTCACGGAGCCATGAAGAGAAAATACCACTTCGTTTAATTTGAAAGAACTAGGATTCAGTATCTCACTCAGCTGCATTAGAGCCACAAAAGATGTTTTTTAACAAAAAAAAGCAAGAATATTTAAAAACTTTCATATTTTGCGCCACAGTGACGTGTTATGAGCAAGAATGACGTCATACGGGCCAACAATAAAACATAATTTTCAGTGCGTTAACTGCACGTTAGCATTCAAGTGATGCGGTCAAATGGAACTCGAGGCCCCATTACACACGTCCAGTCATGTGTCGTCACGACAGGTCAGTTCGGCGGCCGCTTATATAACGCACAAACAATGTTCCGTGACGTCATAGAAAAGTTGCGGGAAATTGGCTAGGGGGTAGCGACTGCTTCAAACGTTTTCTTTAATATCTCCGTTATTTTTTCGAAGATTGCGAGGATATTGGTATGATTGTTATCGGGACTAAGCAGTCTTTCTAATAAACCCAACTTGTATTTAGTCTTCATGGCTTCTTTAAGTGGCTAGGATTCCGAAAATTCCTTATGTGCGCGAACAAGAACTCCGGAGGCCCCATAGATATAGACTTAGAAGCAACTTTATTTAGCCGCCTGCAGAGCGACTTCACGATTAAATGGTGCCGCGACGCGGAACCCTTACGTGCCCCACATATTTTGGAAGTGTGAGCAGTCCCATAACGCAGAGACTAATCGCACGTATATGTGTGCGTGTTGTGGGCTTTCGATGCTTGATTGATTGTAGGGTTTAACGCGCCGACGCAACGCAGCCGATGAGGCGCGCCGTAGTGGAGGGCTCCGGATTAATTTTGACCACCTGGGGATCTTTATCGTGCGCCGAAATCTCGTACACACGGGCGTTTTTGCTTTTCGCCTCCATCAGAAAAGCGGCCGCCGCGGCCGGGAATCGAACCCGCGACCTCGTGCTCAGCAGCGCAACGCCTTAGCCACTGAGCCACCGCGGCGGGTGGGCTTTCGATGCACTGAACTACATTTAGAAAGCAGCGGAAGGATAGAATAGCACCATATTGATACTCGTATTACTCTCGTAAATTTCCTCTTTTTTCATTTTTCTATTATTCCATTTTTTTTACAAAAAGTATCAAAAATAGAAAAAAAATAACGCAATGTGGCGTACCGTGTAACGCCCTGCATTTCCACAAAAATAAACATTTGGTGGAAGTTGCACCTGTAGTCGTCGTGATAGCATCAAGGGAGATAATTGGTCGAACAAAATTTCGAAAAACCAAAAAATAATAAAATAAGAATAGCGAGAATTGGTGAACCTTGAACTCCCTGCATTACCACAAAATTGCAGATTTGTTGGAAGATTCATCTGTAATCGCTATAATAACGTATATAGAGATAATTGGTCTACCTAAATTTTGCCAAACCAAAAGATAAGAAAAATAGAAAAAATAGCGAACAGCTGCGAAACGTGGAACGGCCGGAGTTTACACAAAAATGCAGATACGTGTAACCTGCGATCGATATAATAGCGCAAAGGGAGATAATTTCTAGAGCAGAATTTTAATAATTTTTTAAATAATTATTTTATTAAATCAGAAAAATAGAATAAGACAGCTAAAACTGGCGAACCGTGTAACGACCTAGATTTTCACAGAAATGCAGATTTGGCGGAAGTACCATGCGTAATCATTATAATGGCCTGAATGGAGAAAACTGGTCCAAAACAATTTTGAAAAAAAAAAACGAAAAAAAAGAGGAAAAGTAGAAAATTACGATAGGTGGCAAATCATGCAACGCCCGTCTTTTCCACAAAAATGCAGATTTGGCTGAAGTTCCACCTGTAATCGTTGTAATAACGTAACAAAATTTTTGTATACCAAAAAATAAGAAAACTAAAAACATAGCGAAAAGGCCAAACGGCGTAACGCCCCGGAAAAATGCAGATTTGGCGGAAGTAACACCTGTAATCAATATAGTAACGTAAGTGGAGGTAATTGGTCGGACAGAGTCTAGAAAAACAAAGAAATTTGGTTGTAAAGAACTCCCTTTAGTCAAGCGGCATTAGAATGCTACGCATTATTCAACGATTCTCTGAATTTCTGCAGATTTTCTAATCTCCTGTCACCGGTGCCGGCGGCTAGACAGGTCCTTTTGAAAGAGGCAACTGAACGTGCAGGATTGACCCTTTCAGACTCACTTATCTATTCGGGCAACAAATTTGGCGTACGCAAAAAGGGACATGTAGAATCTTACTCAAGCTTACCTTTCTACTCAAGGTCACTTCATGTGCTACCGAAATTATGATTATTGGAGAATTCAGGTTTAATTCATCGTTATTTTTCATTTTACGGGCTTCTTCTTTCTGGAAGTAAATTAATATCTTAAAGTCGTATCGAAGTAGAAGCGGTTTTGTTTCAGCCCTGGCCAATACCTTCTTGTGGCACGTGCCAAAAACATCGAGGGCATCATCATCCTAATCATCGCTCAGGGGGATAAGCAGACTTGGAACACGCCTTTTGTGGGACGTTGCTGTCAAGTCACCACTGCGACCAACCGGCTCTCTGTAAGAACGCCTGCTTCACTGCTCCCAGCGTCGCTCCAGATGGGCGAAAATAGCCGGAGGCCAGGGTATGGCGAACACAACAGACTGCAGCTTGACTTGATCCGCATGATGTCGCCGGGAAGACCTCGCCGTAGATGGCCGATAATGACGCCGCAGATGTGCGACTCGTCCACCCAGGTCGATTTGAGCAGCAATGCATCTGGACGCAGCGTGTCGACGCAGACTGCCTTTGACGAGCCGCCATCGTGGTTTGACGGCGCGATACGGGACCTCGAACAAGCGGAAAAGCAGCTGAGCGGCGCTCCCCGGGGCCACCCGGAACACCATCAGTCGGTGATGTCCACCCGGGTGCTCCTCACCGTCGCTGCGATTTTCACGGTCATCATGCACTTCGCTGGCACATGGTTGTTCCGATCGGTGCTTTCCAACTGAAACATCTGCCGGACTCCCAAGATGACATGGTTAGCCTAAGATGTCTAACCGAAAATCATAAGTACACTGCAATACAGCTCCTCCATTTTCTCTCGATCTCGAAGGTTTTCTTCTGTTGAGATTTTTAGGTCCGAAAAAACCTGTGGCCAATATATTACCCGCAATGAGCAAAGTATATAACCCCTTTAAAGTTCACAGAAATGCAGTAGTTGTGACTGTACATTGCTTTGCGCTAAGCACGAGGAGACAATAAGGGGGTGAGGCGTTGATTCAGCTAAGGAGGTGAACGTCTGAACTAAACCCCGGCATAGCAGTAATCTTCAGCAGATCCATCACACCTTTTGTTTGCGAAATTCAACGGGCAACTTCGTAACGTTGGTGTGGTAGCAAATTATAGATGACTGGTTAAATATGAAGACGTAAAACTGATGGCTGCCATAAAAACAAACACTGCTTTTATTGCCATCCGTTAGCCTCCCAAACATTTAAAATACTCTATACCTATCGTGTTCCTCAAGCAGCTGCGCTCGCTAACCCCGCGCTCTGCTGCTAGAGACGCTAATTTTCACTCCCCTTGATGTCCGTTCACGCTTTCCAGTGTCCGTAGAGTCGAAAGCGCCACTATGTCATCTATAAATACATCGCAATTCTCTACCCTTAATGATAACTCCTCTCTAACGCGGTTTTTTCGCTGACGTACATGTGGTTAAGCCGGAGAGTTTTATTTCTAACCCCGGTTTCTTGCTGATGGGCATGTGGTTGCTCCGGAACGTTTTTGTGTACACAGGACCGCCAGATTTTCCTTTCGCCTAGCAATATAAAGGTCGCTTTAAAAAGAATAACTTTTTACGCAATTATATAACCACACTAGTCGGTTACGTGTAGCCAGGTCTGGCTACAAGAAAAAATTAGAGAAGCGGCGAGCGAATGCTGTTATTAGTAAACACTGCCATAATTTTCTTCACATTTTTCGCAGGTTTCTCAACGCGTTTTGGTGCTTACAAATGACGAGTGCTATGTTGAAATATTATTATCGCTTGTCCTCTTTCATTATTTTAGCTCAGGAGAGGTGGCACCGAGATTCCCCGCACTGAGACAAAATCACACTCTGACCACAGAATGACCACTGTTATTAGCACCCTGCCCTCACAGTCGCGCGAGAGCCAAGAAGAAAAGGAAGGGCGGAAAAAGCGACCATGATAATAACACTTGCGAACAAGAAGTCGACAGGAACAATTATTGCCATTATCATCTTCGTCAATGGAGGAGATTGGCCAACCACTCCAATGGTCATCGTCGTCTTCTTCGACGCGTGGATAGTCAGTGACATTTTACTTATTCCGTAGCATTTCCCTTAGGCGTCGCGTGTGGGCCCCATAACGTTTGATAATAGCCCATTCCGCTTAATGCTTGTTCAAATTCAAAAGCTGGGCCAATCACCCTCAATGACCACCGACCGCCATCTCCGGGCTCATCGCCATCGCAATCGTCAACAACACGAACGAACAAAAATGGAGGAAACGTCCACGCAGCTCAGCGCTGACGAAGCGTTGGAGGAAAGTGTGCCATCCAAAGGGGAGGAATGTTCCGAAATGTCAGCGGCCGCCAGCACGTCGAAGGAGACAACGCCAGTGGCAAATGCCATCTCCGAGACGTTCCCGTCGAGTGAAAGGTTCTCGGCGCTATCTAGCACATTGAAGACTTCAATCTCGACGAGACTCGGTGAAGGTAACGTCGCGCATGCACCTGGTGGCGACGGCACGAAATGCGTCACTAAGCTTGATTCCCGTAGTCGGGCCTGGTTGCTGAGTTCCGCCGAAGCTGACTACGACGCCCTGGTGAAACTGCTGGAGGAAGACCCTGATCTCTACCGCCTCAAGGACTTCCATTGGGGCTACACCGCGCTCCACTGGGCTGCGAAGTTCGGCCGCACGGAGATCGTCGATCTCATCGCTGGGAAGTACGGCCTCAACCCCAACGTCAGGTCTCACGGGGGCTACACGCCGCTTCACCTGGCGCACATGTTCGAGCAGCGCGAAGTAGCGGAACAGCTTTGCTCCTACGGGGCGGATATTAACATTCGGGACCACAGTGGTCGCAAGCCGACTCACTACAAGAAAGGCGGCATCCCATTGCCTATAACGGAGCCAGTCGACGGCAGCACAACCAGCACCCCAAAAGCTTCCGCTTCAAGTAGCTTGCATAAGGATTTCGGTTCACGAGTGATCGGCAGCGTCCGCAGCAAAGTCAAGCCGACAGCTGCAGCCGTCGCCAGTCCGTTTAGTGGCCACAAGGTGAAGCCATGGTCTTCCGCAGACGGTATTTCCGAGAGCGACACATCAAGTATGGGGCCGCCGAAGGGAGCGCCAAAGAAGGCGAAGTCAAAGATACCGTTTTTGAACTTTGGAAGTCTGAATTCACTTCGATCGAAGCTAAGCCTAACGTCCTCAAAAAGTGATTCAGATTCCGGGAGCACGTACAGTGCTTCATCATACTGATGATACCTCTGAAGTGACTACTTCTGATGCAGCGTCCATGGTGAACAGCGTTAATACGTTTGTTAACTGCGTGGCTGTGAATAATGGTCCGCTCGACGAGTTTGCATGGCGCCTTGCCTACTTTAGTCATTACCTCTCCCTTGACTCGGCTTTCTCTAAAACGATCAAAGCACCGAATGAAGTGTGATTCTGGTTTCATGTACGCACAGAACTATAATAAATGTGGCTTACTGTCAATGGGGAACAATTATTACGTATGGTTTGGGGACACTGCGTGGTGCCGGTGTCTTCCGACCATTCTGCAATGCTTCTTGGAGGTAAAGAATCTGTGTTAAGAAGATAAAGAATAAAGAATTAATAATATAAACACGTCAATGATAAGGAAAACGAGTTTAATTTCGGCTAAGCCATACCAGTTAATTTTATAGCTTTCACAGCCGAAGCTGCGGGAAGCTCAAATACTTTTTTTCTTTGAAATTGCTTATTTGCCCCACCAATGCTACACAATACACACAAATCACTCAAATAGAACCATTCCTTGTCGATCCCCCACTACACTGGCTTTGTATTATTGGTGGGGTTCGTTTTTCCATCAAGTTCACCTATCTGTCAAGGGGCGCCATTGTTGACCGGTCGAAAAATTGCCGGCGCTGCACCAAGTAAATAAATACAGCACAGGTATAGTCCAGCGGTATTTGTACCCTGGTTTCGGGTACTGAGGGCATGCCGGAACCATGACTCCCTTGGCTTGGGCGAGGGGCATGTTTTGAGGGGCATGTTAAAATAAAAGGGACTATGAAGACAACACACCCTCTCCCTCTAACCGAAAAATTGCCACTTCCCAATATTGTCACGAATGACACTCGGTACTTCTAACGATCAAGGCTATAAAGAAGATTTAATGTGTCTAAACTCAAAGCTGCAGCCCAGAGCCCGTGAGGACAAGCGCTTGCCGGAGCGTTCTCGTCTTCTTTTCTCCTCCGCTGATGGTGATAGTCGCGGCATTTCTTCCCTGACTTGCTGTTAATGATAGTGGCGGCAATATGTCAAGCCACTTTTAGTGCGAATTTTGATCAAGCAACTTTGATATGGAAGCAAACAAAAGAACGTGTTGCGACTCAACAGCTGTCCCACACCTCACTGCTGACGCTATGAAATCAAAGTGAATTCGAGGCAAATGTTTTGAGCAGCTTTACAAGCTGTGATAATGCTGTGCCATCTTTTATGTGGCTCTCGCAACAGTGCGCTGGCTCTCGAAGTTGAAAAAGAAGCCCAAACAGTTGTGGGCACTATTTTGTCGTCAGCCAATAAAAATTCATGTGAGCTAAACTGGTACTCTTATTACGAAAAAGCAAGCATTGGGAAATAGCTGAAATGGAAATGCACAACGCAAGAACGATGGTTTTGACTGTGCTGGTACGCGTGTAGGGTAGTCCCACATTGAAACTTCCTGCTAGGTTTAACAACGTTTAATTGACGGTGCCAAACATTCAATGTGTTCGAAACGCCGTCAATTCGTTGTACTGCCTGCCTCTGTTTGGCTGCTCCACCAAGCATTAAGCAGCTCCTTTGCGGTGTCATATATTGCACAGTAAGCAGGTAACTTGGCAGCGGCACTGGTGGGGACCAAGACGGGCCGGGCCATACTCGAGACCTTGGGGTACAGCTGTCAGGTCACGGGGAGGCAGCTTGAAGAGCTCAGCGATAAAGTTCGAGAAAACATGCGGGATGAGTCCCATCCCGACAAACGTACATCCGGAGCACAACCGAGAGTGGAGGCGAGCCAAGGCGAAGCACTTCATTAAGAAGTACTGCGGTGGCCCGAGAACGAGATTCATGGATGCAGCAGACTACGGAAGCGGCAGTTACGCAACGGTTACCATGAATGCGAGAACGGGGGAAGCGTCCACGTCAGCGAGTATGCGGTGTGTTAATGTAACCGAAGCAGACAAGATCGCCATAATCCTAGCAATAGCTGAGCAGTGGTGTGACACCGTGCTAAGCGATTCGCTAGAAGCCTTCGGAAACCTGGCGAATGGCCAGATGAGTGACAACGCAGCCAAGATAATCGACAGAGTGGTTGCAGAAGAAGAAAGAAGAGTGCAAGTCAGGTGAATCCCGGCGCACGCGGGTGAATGCTCTCCGAATACACCCAACCACAACGAGACGGCCCACAGGGAGATGCGCGCTATTGCTCACCGCGCTCAGAATGTTGAGAGTCGTCCCAAGTGCGAATGGTGGTCGGAGACCAAGGACAAGAGCGAGAGGCTATAGCGAAACACCCAAGAACATGCGGCTTTCGAGACGGGCGTACCCGCCGCCACATCGGTCGCTGGGTCACGGGGAAGCGGTGTGGCTAAGAAGACTCCAGACAGCGTCGGTACATCACTGGCAGCGTTACATCAGGTGTTCCCACATAACGTGCCACCGGCCAACCGGTGGCACGTTATGTGGGACTGTGCCACCGAACCGGACAGTGCCAGTTTCGAGATGTATCCAGCGAAACTTCAAGGAGCCATCGAGTCGTCAGCAAGATAGATAAAAAATGGGCCATCCCGCAGATCTTCACCGCGCTTGAAAGGCATGGGCTCCGAAAAGGAGCTGGTGCTCAGTAGGGCTGCGAAAGGAGATGCAACGTTAGGCCGCGTTGAGGCGGAGCCGCAAATCGGCCGCCGCCTACTGCAGGATCTTTGTCGTTAAAGTCTTTTCCAATCCAATCCAAGGTAACTTGGCAGCCACTGCAGCAATGTTTCCTACAGAACAAAATTTTAATGAAAATTAAGTGTATGAAGAAAGCACGTCTCGTCGGGAAGTGTGTTAAAGAATTAAAGACAATGACGTTGACCACAAAGTTAATACGCCTAAAGATGAATGTTTCGAATCCCACACGGTACACATGCGGCAGTAGACATCACAAGCAAATTGGTGCTCCGCTTAAAACACCGTGTCTGAGCTGGGCAACACAATGGTAACAAAACATAAACAAAAGGACGCCCAAGGCATAGTTTGTGGCAATATTTACTTATGCTGATGTACTGTCAAGTGCCATAAACCACCACGAAATTTTGCAACAGCAGTAATGTAATTGAGAAAATATTAAAGGGGCCATGAAAGGCGCTTTGAGCACACTAAATGAACTACCGCAATCGCTAGGTAGGGTGTTCAAAGTCACCTGTGCCAAGTATAACATTTTATGTGCAGCAGAAAGCTCAAACTTTCGTTGCAAAGTTTGTTGCCGCGTTCCCATTTTTTCCTGTGTGTTTTTGGGCTTCGACATCTTTCCGCAAGTATGTACGTCATGTATTCTCCCACTTGCGCCACGAAGCAGAAATCTTGCAATTGGACTGCTTTTTCTCGCACTTGCGGTGAAGAGAGAGAGAGAGAGAGAGCGATAATTGCTTTATTGAGGTAAGGAGGCCAGATTCCCGTGGGGGGGGGGGGAGAGGTAAAAAGGTGGGGGAAGGAGCAGTTCAGCGGATGCTTACTGTTCACACATTTCTCTGCATATTCGTGTAAAGGCTCGCTGTTAATGTGGGGTTCACAGTTCACCCGCTGTTTTCTTTTCACTTTTCCCGCATAAACCGGGCAGATGGAGCGTGTGTGGTGCATTCTAGGGGACTCGGACAAGCTACTACACAATTTTAGATGCAACGCATCTCATGCTCGCCCCTCTGTCCTTCCTGCGTCTGTCCGGCGTTGTCCGCACAGCTACGCCTCTCCTCCTCTTCTCTCTCCCGTAGCGAACACTATCTCCCAAACAGCTGCGGGTTGTCGCAGCGCGCTCTCACTCCGTTGCTAGGCGCCGGTGGGCGGCGCTGCGCTCGGCGCTGCGCGCACTGCGCATGTGCAGTACTCTCTCCGCGCTCTCCTCTCCTTCGGGCGCTGTGAATATAAAGCGGCATGCCGCGCTCCGACGGTCTCAGTCGACGGTCGTCCGCGCTACGCTTGCACTCTCTCGCAGTACTCGACGACTGCTTGATGCAATCGTCGAGCCCCTAACTGTGCACTTTACGGACCACAAGACACTCATTCTCGTCTGCAATAAAGACCGTACCTGAGCATACGTGTACTGCATGTGCATTGCATGGTGAAAATGGAAAATTACGCCCACCTCCCCTTCGCGTGAGAATCCCTGCTATAAGCGTAATCAATACGCTGAAAAACGCCAATGGAACCCCCCATGAGATGCGTTGCATCACACCAGGGTTCCCGCGAGGGGAGGTGGGCGTAATGTTTAAGAAACCATTCTCAGGAGCGCATTCTGTTATCTTTACAAAGGTTGACGGATCTTCCTGCACCCGGCGTAAGTGTTCGGAATTGCATCTAGGTGCAGGGCCAATAGCTAAAAGCTGTGCACTGCCTCGGTCGAAGGGCGGACAGAGTCAGATTAGGTGAAATAAATTTGGTGTGCCATCACAACCACAGTATGGGCAGTGGTGGAGCTCGGACCCTGCACGAAGACAAGCGTCGTCTGCTCTACGTCAAAGGTTCGCGCCGGCGCCTTTGGTTAATTAGCGCTCTTCGGAGCGCGCGTAACGCTATCGTGTTCGTTCATATTTGTCTTTTTTTACTTCCATTCCCCGCTCCTCGTTCAGGCGCATTGGCTAGGCTGGCACGGCGACAACACGACGGCGACGCCGACATCCGAGTTCGCAGAGCGCCTTGTCACACGACGCAGACGGCGACACGAACACGTTGGCCGGTCGAAAGTCCGCGTGGTGTGACTGGCTCGCTGACCGAAGACGCCGATGATACCGATCGGCGAGTGGTCGTGGGTAATCGTCTGAGAAGCGAAAACTGCTCCCCGATAACATTCACGCTGTAATGAATGCAGCTCTGTTCTCTTAGCTCCTGGAGTGTAATAGACGTAGTAAAGTCCATGAACTTCATACAACTCACTGGCGCTAATGCGATTCGCATTTCGGCTTACGACGCTTGGCGGTTCGCTTTGGCGACAGATCATTTACCGGTAGCTGTAAACTGCATCTTCGCGTGCAACCAGCAATGCTTGTAGAGAATATTAGCTGAGTTAAGGACAGAAGAGAAGTTCTGGAACGTTTAGTGGGTAATAAGGAATCAATATATACCAATGTTTTCAGGGTAAAGCGGGCCTAAACATGCGAGAGAGCTGACGGGCAGAGTTTACTTGTTCTAGAGCCGTTCAGATTCAAAAAATGTCTCTTGAGAAAGGCGGAGCAGTTTGGCATGCAGTGGAAATGAAAGCCCTGAGAACAGAACCCAGCACTCCATCAATACACTTAGAGGTGGTGTCATATAGCGCACGGTATTGCAACCCCTGCGCTTTGTTGCTGTAAATGACCCCACAGATGGCGGCTCATCACCATATTCACCAGCCTATCTGCGCCCACTGCAGGGCAAAGGCCTCTCCGCCGCGGCCGGCGTGGCGGGGTTACTCGAGTGAGCGCCCCTTCCGCATTCCCCGTCCTTGACCTTGACCTACTCCTCTAGCCGCCGTGGCTCCCTCCTTCGCCAAATGGCCCCTCTCCCGCTCGGCGCTTCTTTTCTTCTGCGTGTGCCTGCCTCGCAGCCGCCGCCATACCCAAATTATACACCTCCCTCCCTATCCCCCCATCAACATCTCTCCTACTAGTTTCCCCCGCTATACCATCCTTCCATATCCCCTCCTCCCTCCCCTACAGGCCTGATAAGGTGTCGGCACCCTTCGCCAGACAGTTTCGGGCCCTTTCCTCCTACCTCCCCCCCCCCCTTCAAAGCCTCATCGCATCGCATCGCAAAGGCCTCTCCCATTAATCTCCAATTATCCCGGTCCTGTGCTAACTGCGACCAATTTGTTCCCGCAAACTTCTCGATCTCATCTGCCCATCTAACTCTCTGCCGCCCGCTGCTACGCTTGCCTTCTCTAGGGATCCACTCTGTTTCCCTTAAGACCAACGGTTATCTTGCCTTCGCATTACATGCCCTGCCCACGCCCATTTCTTCTTCTTAATTTCTACTATGACCCACTCCACTCTCTCCATGCCCCTAGTGCTAAACCTATCATATTCCGTTACACCTATCAACTTCCTCAATTTAAGTTGAATCCTCTTTGTGAGCCACGAAGTTTCTGTACGTTCGGCGAGTGCCGGTAAGATGCAGCTGTCATACACTTTCTTCTTCAGGGAAAATGGTAGGCTGCCATTCATTTTCTGAGAATACCTGCGGAATGCATTCCACCCAATTCTTATCCTATAATTATCTCTGCCTCATGGTTGGGATCCGAGGTCACTACTTGGCCTATGTAGATATATTCCCTTACCACTTCCACGGCCTCGCCACCTATCTCAAACCGCTGTGCTGTCGAGGTTATTGATCATTACTTTAGTTTTCGGCCCATTAATTTCCAGGACCACGGTTCTACTATGCTTGTCCAGTGCGGTAAGGATGCTTTGGAATTCCTCCTCCGAGTTACTAAAAGGAGCCATGAAGACAAAATACAAGTTGGGTTTATTAGAAAGACTGCTTCTTCCCGATAACAATGATACCAATATCATCGCAATCTTCGCACAAATAATGGAGATATTAAAGAATACATGTGAAGCAGTGGCGACTCCCTAGTCAATTTCCCAAAACTTTTCTATGACGTCACATAACCTTGTTTGTGCGATTGGCGGCCACCTAACTGACCAGTCGCGAAGACTGTGGAGAGGGGGGCAATTGCGGAAGCCCGCGAGGGCCGGAGAGGAGGCGCCGTTCCCCTCGCTCCGCAGCCAGGGCACGTCTTGGGTCACGCGGAAACCCGGCCGTCCAATGGGGCGGCAGTGCGGTGAACATGACGTCATTCGGGAGGTGAGAAGAGGGCGCAGAGAGAGCGCGCGGGACTCGGGAGGCGACGACCACCGGAACTGGAGCCGGGCGAAACCGGCTCATCTCAACGAGCATCGACGAACATCGGCACCGGTAAGGTGGCTTTATCACCGGTAGCGCCTGAGGCAACCGACTCGGCCGCTCAAGCAACGCGGGACCCGTCGACGACGCCGAAGACGGGAGCGCGAGGGTGGTTTGGAGAATAAACCACCCCAGAGGATTACCGCCCGTTGTCCTTGCCTCTTGCCTGCCTTCCCACGCCGGCGCTCTCAACATGGCAGCCGCGTGCGGAGGATCGTCCGAGTTAAACCCACGCCACATTTTGGCGCCCCTAACGTGGGGCGTCGTCTGCAAACGCAGTTGAGGCGAACAATCAGGCAATATGGCAGGCAACGCCAACGAGTGGTGCGACCTGATGATGCTCGCCGGCCAGGCTGCGGAAACCCCTCACCGGCCGACGTTCCTCACGCCACCAGCGAACGCATACGTGAGTCGGGAGCACCCCCCCCCCCCCCCCTACGGCCGATTCATGAGCGCGGAGCGCGCACAGTCGGCCTCTGCACATTTTCGCGAGCACGGCGAGCAACTGGCGCCGACCGGCACCAGGCGCTCGCCTTTCGCGTACAAGGCAAACGCCTTCCTCCGCACGCCATTCCCCGAACGCAGCGAGCACCCCGCGCCGATCGGCACGGTGCCCTACCAAGCTGCTCGTTCGGCGCGCCCGACAGACCCCACGGTGCCGTGGACGAACGACGCCGCGCCGGACATGCTGATCCGGTCGCCCCTGCAAACGGTAAGTGAGCGCACAGAAGGGCCAGCAAACACGGCCGGTGTCGCAACGGCACTCGCCAGCGCGATTGAGCAAGCCCTGCAGGCTGTACGGCCGCCCGGCCCCCGCGTCAATCAGCCGGTTCCGACGTGCAGCGGCGGCAGCGACCAAACGAGCGCCAACGCGTTCTTGGTGGCGCTGAATCGGTACCGACAGGCGACCGGCTGCAGCGACAGCGACGCCCTGAGCAGAATTCTGCCCGCGGCCTTGGTGGGGGACGCTGCGCGGTGGCACAGACTCGTCGGCTGCACAGCGGCCACGTGGGATGAGTTTCAGGCGGCGTTCCGCGAAGAATTCCTGCCGTACGACTACCAACCGCGGATGCGCCGGGAGCTGGAACTGCGTACGCAAGCTCCCGATGAGCCGCTGCTCGAGTATGTCCGAGCGATGCAGGAACTGTACGAGTACGCCGACCCGGAAGCTTCGAATGCGGAGCGGGTCGAGCGCGTCGTCCGGCAGAGCCACCCCACCTTCGCTTTATACCTGCGCGGCTGCAGCTGCCGCACTCTCAACGAGCTGGCCACGGAAGCGCGCAAGGTGCAAGCCGCAATCGCGGCTTCTCGCGCCTATCGGCCACCACCGCCACCAGAAGAGTCGCTCGAACCCAGTTGCGCCTGGCACGGAGGCGCGCTCCTCGGGCAAGCAGATCGAGATATCCGGGAGCAGCAAACGCGGCTCCCACTTTCAGACCGAGCGCTGCATCCGTACCCATCCGGGCTGCGAAGGGCGGAGTCGGGAAGCCCGGACTTCTCGAGAGCGCTGATCAGCGGTTCAAACCAACCGCTTCGGCAACTACCGGCACCGCCGACCACCACACTAAACGACGACGGCGCGGTGCCTAACGGCCGCCGAGCGCCGGAACAGCATCGAGCACCACGGCGTGAAATACGGTGTTACGGCTGTGGCCAACCTGGTCACATAGCTCGCCCTTGCCCGTCGGGTCAGGGAAACGGAGCGGGCCACCGGTGAAGGCACCGGCGGCCGCACCAGCTAACGCAGACGTCATCACAGCGCCGACAGCCTTCCGAGTCGGAATCCCACCGGATTTTCCTGCGCCATTCATCGACCTCGCAATCGCGGGGCAGGAATTTAAGGCGCTCTTGGACACGGGCGCGAGCACCTCTCTCATAGGGGATGAAGTCGTCCACCACCTCAGGCGAAACGCCGTTCGGTTACGCGATCGAGGGAAGCCCCTCCAGCTCGCGTGCGGGGAAGCGCGGTCGGGCGGCGCCGTGCGCATCACCGTCCGGTGGAATCGGCAGAAGCGACGAATGCGCTTCGTGCACTTGCCTGGGCTAACTGTCCCGGTCATCTTGGGCAGAAACGTCATGTCCAAAACCGGCATCGTGGTCGACATCGGCATGGGAGGCTATCGGGAACCCCCGCTTATGTCACTCGTGCCGTTCGCCGAGCCACCGGCGGTGGCGGTGCCGACAAGCACCGTGCCGGAGCGCCGTGCCGGCGGCACACCCGCAAATGCGCCCGGAGGAGAACCAGCCGCGGGGCGGCCGCCCAAGCCGCTCGTAGCGGCGGCGGAGCCCCCGCCAGCTCGGGAGAAAGGGATCGCGGAATTACGCGCGCTCCTGGCAAACGCTTGTGAGCTGTCCACTCCCGAGCAAGATCGCGTCCTGTCACTGCTGGGCGAGTTCAAGGAAATGTTCACCGAGTAGCCGGGCTGTACCAACCTGGTACAGCACGGCATCGACACGGGTGAGGCCCAGCCTTGGAAATGCAATCCCCGCCCGGTAAGTCCCGCCAAGCGGTAGGCGACTGACGCCGCTTTGGATGAGTTGCTCAAAGAGGGGATCATTCGCCGCTCAACGAGCTCGTGGGGATTCCCGGTGGTGCTGGCGCGCAAAAAAGACGGTAGCTGGCGTTTGTGCTTGGACTACAGGAGGCTGAATGCAGTCACCCAGAAAGATGCGTACCCCTTCCCGAACGTACAGGAAATCATCTCAAACCTTGGGGGTGCTAGCTACTTCTCCATCTTGGACGCCAGCAAGGGATACCTGCAGGTCGAGATGCGACCGGGCGACGAATGCAAGACGGCATTCACGTGCCACCGGGGGCTGATGAGTTCGTCCGCATGCCTTTCAGTTTGTGCGGAAGTCCGAGCACATTCCAGCGGCTGATCGATCGGGTGCTTGGAGATGCCAAGTGGCAACACGCACTCGCCTACCTGGGCGACATCGTCGTGTACTCCCGCACCTTCGAGGAGCACCTCAGCCACTTGAGGGACGTGTTGGGGAAACTGAGGGCGGCAGGAATCACACTGAACCCATTCCAGGCTCAAATCTGCAGTTCTCAAGTGAGCTTGCTCGGCTACAAGGTCGAGCGAGGGCAAGTGTCCCCGGACCCAGGGAAGTTACAGGCAATCCTGGAATTCCCCGCGCCGAAGGATGTGAGCGGGGTACGCCACTTCCTCGGTATGGTAGGGTACTATCGTCAGTTTATTCCGGCCTGCGTACGCCTGCAAGAGCTCCTCACAAAACTACTCACGAAGAACGCTCCCTGGAAGTGGGGGGAAGCGCAGGAGCGCAGTTTCCGGCGGCTATCACAAAGCATTGCCGACACGACATCGCTAAAGCTGCCGCACGTCAACAAGCCCTTTGTGATACAGACGTACGCGAGCGACCTCGGCATAGGAGCCGCGCTCCTCCAAACGGAGGGAGAGCAGCTGCAACCGGTGGCGTTCGCCAGCCGAGCACTAACGCCCGCCGAGAGAAACTACTCGGTGATCGAGAAAGAGTGTCTGGCGATTATTTACGCGCTGCGAAAGTTCGAGATGTACGTAGAAGGGACCAAATTTACGGTCGAAACCGACCACATGGCACTAACATGGCTGTCCCGCCTACGGGAGCCTAGCGGGAGGCTTGCAAGGTGGGCCCTGACCCTACAGCGCTTTGAATACGAGGTAGGATATCGCAAAGGGGCCACAAACGTGGTAGCCGACGCGTTGTCAAGGGCACCATTACACGACAAGCAGCCGGCGGGAGAAGCTGAGGAGGAGGCCGAGGGTCAACGACCACTCTCGCCGCGAGAGGAGCGTGGCGGAGCGCGGGAGCATGCTCTTCCTGAAAGCGCAGAGCACGTGCATCTTGTGGGGACAAGGGCTCCGCTGACGATAGCGTTCAGGCGGACAGAGCTGCTACAGGCCCAGCAGGAGGACGAGTTTTGCCGGAAGGTGATCCGCAGTCTCAACCAAGAGACGGGAAACCGGGCAATTCAGAGGCGGGAGAACCTAGGAAGCCCTGAAGCCATGGATACGGCGGAGGGCATGAGCTCTAGCGCGGCTAGCGAGCTGGACAGTTTCCTGCTGGATGCCGACGGGGCTCTGCTGAAATACGTTCCCGGAAAAGACGACTCGGAAGAGTGTTTCAAGGCCGTAAATCCTCGCAAACTCAGACGGGCCTCGCTGCAGCACTACCACGGCGCAGACGGTCACGGTAGTGCGCCCAAGACATGGCAAAAGCTTTGTCGGCACGCTACCTGGCCGGGCATGAAAGCCCAGGTGTGCAGGTACGTACTTACGTGCCACGTCTGCCAAGAGCGCAAGCCGAGAGGAGGGAAACCACCGGGCCTCCTGCAGCCCATAGTAAGCACGAAGCCGTGGGAAATCCTGGCGTGTGATCTGATGGGCCCGCTGCCCCGCAGCAAACGGGGGTACAAGTACGTACTAGTGGTGACATGCCACTTCAGCGGGCTCGCAGAAATCTACCCGCTGCGCAAGGCGCCGGCGCAGGAAACCCTGCAAAGGCTGTCCGAGGTGTTTTGTCGCTACGGCTTTCCCAAGCAGCTGATCGCCGACAACGCCACGTATTTCACGTCGAAGGTGTTTCGGGATGCGTGCGCCGTCATGGTGGTCAGGCAGCAAACCACATCGTGCTACCACCCCCAGTCCCACGGGACAGAGCGCCGAAACCGGGATGTGAAACCACTCCTCGGGGCCTACGCGCGCACCCACCGGGATTGGGATGAACACCTGAATGCCATCTCCTTCGATCTGCGCACGAGTGAGAATCGCTCGACCGGCTTCACGCCGGCGTTTCCCACCTTTGGGAGAGAACTTCCTACACCCACCGACACAGTCCTGGCCAAACGGCCCGACGACGAGGCAGCGCGGATGGCAACGGCCGACTACGCGCGCCGCCTGCGCGACCGACAGGCAGACGCCATCAAAGCCGCAAATCGGAACCGGAAGGCCAGGGCGGCGCAAAAAGCCACATATGACCGGGCTCACCGAAATGTGGAGTACAAAAGGGATGACACCGTGCTGAGGCGTAATCACGCGCTCAGCGATGCAAGCGCGGGATTTGCCGCAAGTATCGCGCCCAAATGGATCGGGCCGCTTGTAGTGACGGAGAAAATCTCGCAGCTGAACTACATGCTGAGAGACTCCATCACAGGACGGGTTTCAGGGCCCATTCATGTGAGCGAACTCAAGCCGTACTTTCAAAGGAATGAGACGGCAGGAGACACGCAGGAAACCTGTAACCAAGAACCAATGGAGGCCCCATCCACGCAACCCCCAACGCGTCACCGTTACAACACTCGCTCGAGCGGGCGAAATCGCCCGGGGCGTAGACCGGCTCCCTGAACGGCCGGAAGGGAGGAGGAGCGGTCGCAGCTCAAGTGAGCTGCTCACCGCGGTCGGCGAAATCCAAGGTCTTAGTGAAATCGCTCCCCTGGCGCCCTCTTTCGACCAAGGTGGCATCAGTTTTAAGGGAAGAGTGTGGAGAGGGGGGCAATTGCGGAAGCCCGCGAGGGCCGGAGAGGAGGCGCCGTTCCCCTCGCTCCGCAACCAGGGCACGTCATGGGTCACGCTGAAACCCGGCCGTCCAATGGGGCGGCAGGGCGGTGAACATGACGTCATTCGGGAGGTGAGAAGAGAGGCGCAGAGAGAGCGCGCGGGACTCGGGGGGCGACGACCACCGGAACAGGAGCCGGGCGAAACCGGCTCATCTCAACGATCATCGACGAACATCGGCACCGGTAAGGTGGCTTTATCACCGGTAGCGCCTGAGTCAACCTACTCGGCCGCTCAAGCAACGCGGGACCCGTCGACGACGCCGAAGACGGGAGCGCGAGGGTGGTTTGGAGAATGAACCACCCCAGAGGATTACCGCCCGTTGTCCTTGCCTCTTGCCTGCCTTCCCACGCCGGCGCTGTCCACACGGCAGCCGCGTGCGGAGGATCGTCCGAGTTAGACCCACGCCACAAGACATATGACTGGACCACTGTAATGGGGCATCTTGTTCCATTTGACCGCATCACTTGAATGCTGACGTGCGGTTAACGCACTGAAAATTATGTTTTATTGTTGGGTTGGCTGGTATGACGTCAACGCTTGTCCATAACACGTAACTGTGGCGCAACATGTGAACGTTTTTGAATACTTCTTGGATTTTGTTCGTTAAAAAACATCTTTTGTGGCTGGAATGGAGCTGGGTGAGATACTGAATCCTAGTTCTGTCAAATTAAACGAAGTTGTATTTTCTCTTCATGGCCCCTTTACCAAGGCAGCGTCATAGGTTACTGAGGTATTCTCCATTAACCCTTACTCCCACCTGTTCCCAATCCAACGTTTTGAATACTTCTTGTAAACATGCTGTGAATAACATAGGAGAGATCGTGTCTCCTTGCCTGACGCCCTTCCTTATAGGTATTTTACTGCTCTCCTCAGGAAGATGATGGTAGCTGTGGACCCACTCTAAATATCCTCCAGTATTCTTACATAATGCTCGTCTACAACCTGGCTCGTCTACACCCTGGTTCGTCTACACCCTGGTTCTTACATAATGCCTGAATGACTGTTCTGGTTACGACCGAGTCAAAGGCTTTCTCATTGTCTATGAAGGCTATATATAGCGGTTCAGTATACTCAGCGCACTTCTCCATAACCTGATTGACCGTATGAATATGGTCTGTTGTTGAATAGCCTTTACGAAACCCTGCTTGCTCTTTAGTTTGACTGAAATCTAAGGTGGCAGAAATTCTGTTAGCGAATATTTTGGTAAATACCTTGTAGACTACTGATAGTAAGCTGATCGGCCTGTAATGTTTCAAGTCCTTCATGTCAACTTTCTTACAGATTAGTATGATGTTCGCGGCCTTCCAAGATTCCGGTACACTCGCGGTTATTAGGCATTGCCTGTACAGGTTCGCCAGTTTTACCAGTACAATGTGCCCGCCATCCTTCAAGAGGTCTGCTGTTACCTTATCTTCACCAGGTGCTTTGCATCATTTTATTTCTTTCAAATCTTTCCTTAGTTATTCTGTCGTTAGTGGTGGGATGTCTATCTCCTCTGAGCTACTTTCTCTTTCGGCATTGTCCTGGATGCCCCGGCTACTGTACAGATCTTTATAGAACTGCTCGGCTACATTTCCTATTTTATCCCTATTTGTAATGACATTGCCTTGCTTGTTTTTCAGTGCATACATCTGATTCCTCACCACACCTAGACGCCTCTTCACTGCTTTCAGGCTGCTTCCGTTCTTTACAGCATATTCGATCCTCTCCATATTATACTTCCGTATGTCAGCTGTCTAACGCTTATGAATTAACTTCAAAAGCTCCGCTAGTTCAATTCCGTCAGCTGGGGTGGAGATCGTCATGCTTTGTCGTTTTCTGATTAGATCTTCCGTATCCTGGGAATGTTTGCTAGTATCCAGTCTAGCCATCGTGCCCCCAACTTCTACTGCACACTCCGTGATAATGCGTGTAACATTGTTGCTGGCTTCCTGTATCGTAAACTCTGCTTCCTCGGTAAGAGCTGAATATCGGTTCTGTAGCGCGATCCATGAATTCTTCAACTTTACGCCTTACGGTTAGCTCATTGACCGGCTTCATTGATTTATCGGTCCCTCCTCAAATCTAGCCTAAACCGAGATCTCACCATCCGGTGGTCACTACACCTTACCCATCCGAGCACTTCCACATCCTTCACGACGCCAGGGTTATCGCATAATATGAAGTATATTTCATTTATATGCTCCCCATTCGGGATCCTCCACATCCACTTCCGGCTCTCCCGTTTGCAGAAGAAGGCATGCATGATGCGTAGATTATTCCGTTTTGCGAACTCGGCTAGTAGGTCCCCCCTGCTATTTCTAGATCCCAGACCATAGTTCCCAACTGCCTTGTCACCAGCCTGATTCTTTCCTACTTTAGCATTGAAGTCTCCCATAACAACGGTATACTGTGTTTTCACTTCAGCCATTGCCGATTCCACATCTTCATAGAGGCGTTCAACTAGCTGGTAGTCATGGCTGGATGTAGGCGTGTAGCCCTGTACCACCTTGAGTTTGTACCTCTTATTAAGCCTAATCACAACACGGACTACCCTTTCGTTATTGCTATAGTATTCGTTTATGTTGCCAGCTATGCCTTCATTGACTAGTAGTCCCACTCCATTTCTCTTCTGTCCACTAGACCACGGTAACAAAGCACGTGCCCATTTTTAAGCACCGTAAGGGCTTCGCCTGTCCTCCTAACCTCACTAAGCCTTGTGACATCCGATTTAATTCCCAGTAATTGCTCGAACAACACCTCTAGACTCGCCTCGCTAAATAAAGTTTTCGCGTTGAACGTTGTCAGGTTCAGATTACAATGGCGGCCTGTCTGGTTCTAGGGATTCTTAGGATGAAAATATTTATACCTAAATTGGCTCAGAGAAGCTGCCGCTGTGCACATGAGTGACAAATGAGACTGCGAGTACCGCAAAAAAGCAGGAAACTATGACATTTTAAGCAAACACTATGTCGCGGGGTGTCGGTCGTACGTTTTGGTAGCTTTTACAGAAACTGTGTGAACTACTACAGTAAAAGGCAAAGCTTGCTGCTGCCTAACAAGTTTGCCCGATTCCTAGTGGTAGAACGTCACAGCAACGAGCAAAATATTTTTCACTTCTGTACTTACTTTTGAGTTTTAAGGTACCCATGAAGTAAACGCCCTTACATACGGCCGTTGTAAATGCATCTGTCAGCACCTCCTGAAAAAGGGTATATCACTCGGAGTTACGGCAGCGATGCATGGCTGTAAGCATTACTAGGCCTTTTTGTGGTGTAATTTGCGACATAAAAACACAGTATTTCACGGTCTTCAAGTTCTGCAAGCCAGAAAACACAGCAAAGGCAAACGTTTGTATGAAAAGGTGAGAAATGCTGTACATAATGGCTCGGGTGATCGTTGTCTAGGAAGAAAATTGGGCATGAGGGTGAGAGCAATAAGCCACACTTTTTTATAACTGCAGTTTCGGATATACATTGCGTTATATTTATGGGACACAAAAAATTCTTAGTCATTTGTACGTAACAAAGCTCAATTGCATTTACTGAGACACGGATGTCCACACAATGTTACGTTTGTTAACTCCGTCTGCAGTAGAAAGCGCTACATTTCTTATACCAGTAAGAAAAGGGGTTGCCACGTGAGTAGCTCGCCCCTTCGTCGTCGAATTCGGCGCGCGGACCCGTGGTGTGCCCGTCGCTACAGGGCTCCTTCCCGTAGAGGAGGAGTCCGTTGTGTTGCCACGTGACGTTTTTGGACGGTTGATCTAGGGAATTCCGGGGAGGCGTTCTTCTACTCATGGTTCTCTTTTCTTTTTGATATTTGCGAAAGCATAACGATCAGCGCATAACGATCAGCGCGCGAAGAGTTGATGTTCCAGGTCGCAGCTCTTCGGGGCTTCATCCAACCGTGGTGAGATGGTTCTTAATGCCGCTTCCTTCGGTTGTTTGTGGCAGTCCCCCAGGGTTTGGTTCTGGTCGGCCGTCTCCCTACGGCAGACCTTATACCTGTCGGTCGGGTACGCTTCTGGGCACATTCGATGCATCAGGGCCGGAGTGGGTAGCGACCCGCTCTGTAGCTGTCTTAGAAGTACGGCATCCGCCCGGCTCAGCCCAGCCACGGGTACGGGTGTTTGAGAGCTCTGCAGGCCAGGCGATAGGCCTTTGATCTCGCCGTAGTCCGTCATGGGGTCTTTGGCTCCGAACCGCGCGGTAGGGTCGTTCGCGGCGGCGCGGTTGGTCAGAGCTCGTACCGCCGCGTGTGCCGTCCCGTTGTGGTTCGAGTTTCTCGCCGACGCGCACTCGCCCGCATGCGCCGGTAACCATACACTTGATCCTCACTGTTTTTTCTTTCAGTTTGGCTCCGCGCAGCACGCGCAATGCCTCTTCACAGATGCGTCCCTTGGCGTAGTTGCGCACAGCTGAGAGAGAGAGAGAAAAGACCTTTATTCGGCCGATGTTACAGGCCGAGCATGTCCACCGCCTGGGCGACCAGTCTGCGCTGTTCTTCTCCTTCAGAGCCAAGCCAGTCGGTCCAGGTGTTGATGGAAAGAGATGGGGAGGGATAGGAGTCGGATAGCTGAGCCACCGGGCAGTAGAATGAGCAATGAGGTTAATCAGCGTAGGCAGTGGGGCAGTTGGGACAAGAGGGGTCAGACCTATAGCGATAGAGGAAAAGGCGGGAGAGAGTGATCAGGGCATTCATTTGGATGTGCCGGAGGAGTCGAGCCTCCGTTACGGTGAGTGATGGGTGAGGAGGCGGGTAGAGGCGTTTGTCAAGACGGAGCTGAAGGTAGACCTCCTTGATGGTACGGCGAAGGGAGAGCCTCGCACCGTCCTCCGAGGGCCCGGGCCAGGGGATCAACGGTGCCCGGTGAAGAGTTTCGCGGGCGAGTTGATGCGCCAACTCATTGCCGTCAATTCCGGAATGTCCAGGGACCCAACGGAGGAAAACGATGGATGGCTGTAGAGCGGAGACCGCTCGTTCGACCTCCTGTTGAAGGATAGAAGGTAGTGAGCGATTTTGTATCTGTATAATAGCGGCGTGACAGTCAGAAAATACTATGTATTCGGGTACGGGGGGTAGAGAAGCAAAGGACTGAAGGGCATGGGCAATGGCGAGAACCTCAAGAGACATTGCTTCCGGAGGGTGAAGGTACGGGCCGCTAGTGTGGGTTTCTGCTTCAGCAAGGTGAGGGTGGTACAGAATGTAACCGCACGAGCCTCGAGGTGCCACAAAGGAGGCATCTGTGTAAGCAATTCCCTGGGTCGCGAAAAGAGGAGAATGATGCTGCGCGGCCGCATGACGGCGACCTGCATGAAGGACAGGGGACATGTTTGACGGGAGAGGGAGAATACGAAGGTTGGGCGCCGAAATTGCGTCGGGAGGGGTAATGGGGGAGACGGGAATCGGAGATATACCCGCCTGAACCAGTAACCATTGACCTTGACGGGTAAGGGAGAGCCGAAAAATCTGGGAATCTCGATGGAGATTGAGGAGAGAGCGAAGGGAATGAAAGAGGCCCGTGGCAAAAAGCTTATCTGTAGAAGTGGTGATAGGGAGGTTCAGTGCTGCTTTGTAGAGTCCCACCAAGGCGGTCTCAAGGGTATTGAGTTGAGTGTTGGTGAAGGAGATGTAAGGGATAAAGTACAAGAACTTGTTGAGCGCGAGGGCGTGAGCAACCCTGCAGGCATTAGCTTCGTGAAGACCCGCACGTCGAGTGACCACAGGACGTAGAAGGTGGGTTACCGAGTGGCAGGTCGCGGCGGCGCTGTGTAGGGGTTGTATGTTCTTGGCTGCATGCAAAGGAAAACCAAGAACCTTGCATTTGGTGACGACAGGAATGGGAGAACCAGAAATATGGAGAGAGATGAGGGAATTGTGGGCGCGCTGGTAAGAGGAACGGTTGAGAAGGAGAAGCTCGGACTTTTCCTGAGCAGGGGAAAGACCAACAGCGGTGAGAAAAGAGTCGATGAGATCCAAGCCACGTTGCAGGGTGCTCTGCACATGGCCCGGAGAGCCAGATGAACACCAAAGGGTGATGTCGTCGGCGTAAAGAATGTGATGAAGATCAGGGATTTTAGATAGTTGGGAAGCCAGAGGAGTCATAGCAATATTGAAAAGGGTGGGGGAAAGAACAGCACCCTGAGGAGTGCCTCGAGTGATGTGGTGGGGGTCGGACAGATGATAGTCGACTTGAAGCCAGCCACTCGGTGAGAAAGGAAGAAGCGGAGATAAGAGTACATGCGGGAGCCGCAGGACATTGTGGCAAGCTGTGCCAGGATATGGTCATGGCCCACACTGTTAAAGGCTTTACGGACATCGACGGTCACCAGAGCGTGGATTTGGGTGGGGGTGGAAGAGAGAAAGGTGTGCTGGAGAAGCAAAAACATATCCTGAGCACCGACACGGCGACAAAATCCGATGAGAGAATGAGGGAAGTCCCTCTTTTCGAGAAATTCAGATATGCGAGTCATAGCCATACGCTCAAGGTTCTTACCAACACATGACGTTAAGGATATAGGCCGAAGGTTGGCGATGGAAGGAGGTTTTCCAGGCTTGGGAATCATGGTAATAAGGGAAGAAGTCCAGGAGCTAGGTAGGCCACCACTGTCCTAAGCTTGATTAAAAATCTGGAGGAGGAACTCTTTCGCAATGTCGGGGAGGTTGCGGAGAGCCGTGTATGTGATGGCGTCTTCTCCAGGAGCAGAACGCTTAGCATTTCCAACCAGGGCCGCCTCGAGCTCCCGGAGAGTGAAAGGGCGGTCCAGATCAGAATTTGGTTCACTTGAGTAGTCCATATAGCTAGGAGTAAGAGGGGGCGGGAGATAAAGAGAGGCTAGTTGGTTGAAGAGGCCGGAGGCTGTTTCTTGAGCAAGAGCTTTAGCTAAAGTGGGAGCAAGCGTGGGCTTAGTGCCTAGGAGAGATTTAAAAAGAGACCATGTCGATCGTGAGTGCAAAGAAGAGGAGGAGGAATAAACGTGTATCTGAAGCTGTCAGCCCTGGGGAAGAGTCCTCATTCCAGGACCCCTTGAGTCCGTCCGGCTTCTTGGGCTCGCTGCACCAGCCAAAGCTGGTTGTCAGGGTCCGAGCTGGACAGTGCTCTCTCCCAGTGCTCAAGGGAGGGGAAAGGCAGGGGGGTAGGTGGGGGTTCTTATCCCAGCCCCACATGATATGGTAGAGGGTGCCCGGAGCCTCGCAGAAGCGGCATTGCGAGGAGTACAGGGTGGGGGGCCAGAATGTGGGCTCTAGTGGGGTGGGGAAATGTGTTTGTCTGAATGCCTCGGAGGTGGCGCTCTTGTTCTTTGGTGAGGCTTTTATGCGCAGGAGGATATAGCATTCGTTCCAGACGGTAATGCTGAGTGACTTCGTGGAACGACAAGAGAGGAGAGACCTGCCACTGCTCGCCGAACTCCTGGCTTCCCCGTTGGTCAACTCTCGGGCACGCTGATGGGCAGCTTCGTTACCAGACACGGCGGAGTGGGCTGGAGCCCAAATAATCCGTACGGGATGTCGAGCAGGATGCTCGAGTAGAATTTTTCGGGCAGGTCGGGATATGCAACCGCTGGAGAAGGATCTACAGGCTTGTTGGCTGTCTGTGATTATTTCTGCCGAAGTTTGTGCAATCGCTAGGGAGATGGCCGCTTCCTCCGCCTGCAGAGAGTGGATGGTGGTAATTAATACGCATGTAACGAGGTTTTCGGTTGTAGAAACCACAGCGGTCATAGCTCTTCGTCCGGGATATGAAGCGGCGTCTGTATAGACTGTGGCAGAGTTTCGGCCGTATTGATTAAGAATAGCTTTCGCTCTGGCTTCCCTACGAGCCTCGTGATGTGTCGGATGCATGTTGCGTGGTAGTGGGGCCACATCAATGAACTTGCGAACCTCATCGGGAAGCTGAGTCGGATCCGCCTGCGGGTGTTGCAGAGGAGAGCGCAGGTGTAGTTGAGATGGAATGGCTCTGCCGGTAGGGGTAGAGCTCAGACGTAAGAGTTGGCTCAAATTCTGGGCTTCCAATAATTCATCTAAGGTATTGTGGACTCCCAACCGCAAACGTTTCTGCGTTGAGGTGGTAGCAGGCAGTCCTAATGCTAGTTTGTACGCCTTGCGTATCAGGGCTTCCACCTTGTCCTTTTCGGTCTTGGAGAATATGGCGTAGGGGAGGGATTAAGTGACCCTAGACACGACGAAGGCTTGAACCAGCCTGAGTACATCCTCCTCTCGTATACCCCTCGTCTTGGTACTAATACTGCGGATCATGTGCGATACTTGCTCTGTGTTGTTCTTAAGTCTACTGAGCAGTTGCGTGTTCGAGCGATCCGCTTTGAAAAGCATGCCTAAAACTCTGACCTGTGGAGTCGGAACAATTACATGACCGTCCATGTGCAGGGAGATGGTTGGCGACACAGGAGAGAGTTTCTTCTTTCCTGAGACGATCAGCAGCTCCGATTTCTGCGGCGAGCATTCTAGGCCACACTGCCGTGCATATTGAATGACTATGTCAGCCGCCTGCTGTAGATTGTTCTCCATGTCCCCTACTGATCCATTAATGGTCTATATGGTAATATCGTCCGCAAATAATCCATGGCGTATGCCTGGTACGGCAGCCAGGAGCGGAGGGAGACCAATCAGGGCTATGTTAAATAGCAAGGGGACCAGAACGGCACCCTGGGGTGTGCCCTTGTTGCCGAGGAAAACGGGATCTGATTTCAGGTCACCCACCTTGAGAATAGCTTTTCGGCCTTCGATGAAGTCTCGAACGTAGGTGTAGGTACGTTGCCCGCAGTTTAGGCCGTTTAGCTGTTTCAGTATGGCTGTGTGGCTGACATTATTGAATACTCCCTTTAAATCTAGGGCTAGTGTGGCTTTTGGGTGGTCCCGGGAGGCTTTAAGCATGACCTCTTCCTTGAGTTGAAGAAGTATGTCCTGGGTACAGAGGTGAGTGCGAAATCCACACATGGTATGAGGGAACATGATGTGCTGTTCGAGATAGTTCTGTAGCCTTTTGTGGATGATGTGTTCCAATAGCTTCCCCAAACACGAGGTTAGGGAGATGGGGCGTAGATTATCTGTGCTCGGTGGTCTTCCAGGCTTTGGAATAAGGCGCACTTCTGCCATCTTCCATTCTTCCGGGAGTGGACCTGACCTCCACACCATGTTGAGATGGCCCGTGAGCTCAATAATAGACTCGTTATCTAAGTTAGCCAGCAGCTTATTTGTTATGCCGTCCCCTCCTGGAGCCGTGTTGCGCCTGATGATCTGAAGGGCTGCTTTGACTTCGTGGATGTAAATGTCCTCATCCAGTTTAATATTGGGCTGCCCTGTATATGGAGGTAGTGGTGTTTTGGGATAGACCGGGAGGTATTTATCCTGGAGAGACTTCATGAGGTGAGCGGAATCCCCTGGGTGGGTGTGAATCACCTTTCGCATGATGTGATTGGATTCTGTTTTGCATTTGGAAGGGTCGATTAGATATCGGAGCAGTCTCCAGGTTTTTTATGTAGTTAGTGTTCCCTGTAGACTGTCACAGAGGGACAACCAACTTTCTTTGCATAGGTGAGCCGCATAGCGGGCTGCTTCCTCCGTCAGCAGAGCTATCCTTTTTTTCAGGCGACGATTAAGGCGCTGGCGTTTCCACCGTTTGATTTGGCTCCTTCTTGCTTGCCATAAGTGGAGAAGGTGTGGATCTACACAGGGGGCCGTCGTTGTAAGCTGAATATTGTTTGTAACGCGATTCATGTCTTCGCGAATTTGGGCGGTCCACTCCTTTAGCGTGAGGGGCTGGGTGGCTGCACCGTCAAGTCTGGCTTGCTCCCTTTGTTTGCGAAATTTCGGCCAGTCCGTTAACTTGGCCGCACCTAGCGGGGCAGCGTATATATTTTCATGTATTGTGGTTGCAAGGACGAAGTGGTCGCTTCCCAGGGTTTCCCCCGTGTGAGACCACATAGCCTTGACGTTCCCTGTGGTAATCGTGAGATCAGGGGACGTGTCTTTGGAGACACCATTGCCCAAACACGTGGGAGCATGCGGGTCCGATAGCAGAATCAAGTTTTCTTCTTGGAGGAGGGAGTGCAAGGTGGTTCCTTTTTTGTTTGTGTAGCTGTAGCCCCATAAGGAATGTGTAGCGTTAAAATTTCCCATGATAACCAGTGGGTTAGAGGATGCAATGCGCTTTGCTTGTTTGATTACATGAGAAAGATTACTTTCCTGGCCTCTGGGGCGACAATAAATGTTTAACACGTATAAGCTCTCTGCCACTTTAACCTTACTCGGTACGATTTCAGTGAGTATTCCTATCTTCTCGGATTGCTGGAGTGGATGCTGTGTAGCTGTGAGTCGTTTGCTTATTAGCGTGGAGAGAGAGCTCGTGGGTCCATCTTCATAGGTGACGAAGCCCGAAAGTTTCGCAGTGTAGTTTGTTTCCTGAAGTATAATGATATCGGGTGAATCCCCAGTGGTGGCAATGTACTGAGCTAGTGAGCTTGACTTGTTCTTGTAGCCCCTACAGTTCCATCGCCATATGGTAAGCTTTGATTCCTGCTGAGAATTGCGCCTATTCTTGGGAGTCAAGATTGTCGCAGGGAGCACTCCATCGAGAATGTTCGAGGGAAGCGCAGTGAGCAACAATCTCGTCTCGTAGAGCAGCGATTCTGGAAGCGAGCTGAGTATTTTGGGGTTGGAAGCGGAAGGAGCGCTGCAGTCGTTTACGCCGGCGCCATAAACCGAGAAAGTGAGGGTCAGGGTCTTGGATTAGATGACGGATGCGAGCACGGCGACTGCTGCTCGAAAGCGCAGCGGCAATGCCCGACGTCCAGTTCTCATACGACTCAAAAGAGTGGGAGGCCAGAGCCGTGCGGAAGGCGTCCCAATCAATGTGAGTGACGAGGCGACGTCGCGGGATGTGGGAAACGGATATGGAAAGATGAATCAGAAAATGGTCGCTGAGGAGGTTTTCCGCTGTGACCCGCCACTGAACTGAAAGGGGCCCCCGAGAGAAAGTAAGGTCGGGTGTCGTGAGCCGCTGTGAGGCAGTGCCGGCTCTGGTAGGGGAGCCCGGAGTATTAAGAAGGGTGAGGTGGCGTTCCTGTACTAGACAGTGGAGAAGGCGGCCAGGTTTGAGGGTCTGCGGGAGCACCAAAGAGTGTGAGGTGCATTTAAGTCACCCCCAAGGATTAGATTGGTGGTGGACGGAAGTGAGTGAAGGAACTTGCCTAGCGCACTGAATAAAGAGGAAGTTACAGGCGGGTTGTAGAAAGAGAGAAGGGCGAGTGAGATTTTATAAGAAGGATCATATTAGACCACGCCGACTAAATATTTGAGAAGGGTGCAGGGTATGTCCAGTGGTGCCACGAGCATGTCGCCACGCACATAAATGGATGCTAGCGGCGTGCTTGTAGCGGCATGATGGGCGCGGTAACCAGGGATGGCACTAGTGGCACGGGCCTCTAGTATCAAAAGAAAATGGGGGAGAAAGTGGCGGTTAAGGAGGTACTGATGGAGAGGCGTCTTATTATTGCGTAAGTTTCGGCAGTTCCACTGCACCACCTCCGAACCCTCAGCACTGGACATCTAGGTAGCGGTGGATGTAGAAGGACGGTCCTTTTTTTTAGCCGGGGGGAGTGATTCTTGTAAAGAAATAGCAACCAAAGGACTTAAGTTGCTCGGATTGGGCATTCAGCGCGGTAAGTACTTTGAGGATGGAGGTTTCGAGCTGAACCAATCGAGTGTGCTGGGCGGTGGACGTGCTTTCGACTAAGTCTGCCAAAGGCATGAGTAGGGTTGCAGAGGGAGTTGTGGTGAACGTGGCAAGGTGCTGCTTGAGCTGCGCAAGTTGGGAGGTAAGACAGGTGGTGGTTGCTTGGAGTGTTTCGGTGAGAGACTGAATCTGCTGTTGCAATTCCTGGGAAACGCGCTGCTGCTCACGCAGCTGGCGTTCGAGCATCGCGAGTCGGAGGTCGAAAGAGTGACGGTTCTCCTCATTCAAGGACGGTGAGGGTGTAGCATTGGAGGAAGCGGGCGGTGGCACATACGGTCCTTTCAGTTTAGCAGCGTACGAGCCCGGTTGGGATGTGACCGGTGAGTCAGATGCAGGTTTAGAGGACGGAAGGCAAGGGGTGTCCTGCGTGAACCGGCGCAAAGCTATGCGGCGTTAGAACGCAGCTTTAGCACATGCGCGTTGCTTTTCGATGAGGAAGGGGCAGGCAGGGTCAAGAGAGGGGTGAGTGTTCACCTTGCAATGAATGCACCAGGGCTGAGAGCATACGTGGGTGCTAGGGTCATGTGGTAGAGGGGCAGCACAACGGCGGCACTTGGCCGGAGCACAATGCTGCGGGCAATGCTGAGCCCGGTGTCCCAGAGCGAGACAGCGGGTGCATGTGGTAGGTTTAGGCTTGTGGGGGCGACACCGACAAGCAACACGTTTGAAATATACGAAGCGGGGGATTACGGTGCCAGCAAAAGTAATGAGAACTCATTGGGTGCTACCCATCATTCGTGCAGCAAGAATATCGGTGGTATACGACTCTAGTTCGTGCATAATCTGAGGAGGAGCGAAATGGCCGCCGACGTTATGGATGACACCAAGGCAGGAGATGGGAGGGCTGTGAGCATAAGGTTTGATACTGATGGTCTTACCATGAAGCCGAACGTGAGAGAGGGAGAGAGAGAGCAGGAGGTGAGCGGTAAGGGGGGAGTGAGTTTTCAGAAACACAAGGCTCTGAGTGGGCTTCACCTGGAGGGTGATTTTTTCACTTGTCTTGGAAGAAAGTTGTGCAGCGGAGGCAATAGCGGTGAGCAAGTCGTAAAGAGGTAGCTTGGGAGTAACGGCGCCTGGAGGAAGTTGGATGCCGACAGTGATCAGTTCGGTGCGGGATCGGGCGGTGGAAACGGGTTTACGGGCGGAGCCAACAGTGGTCCAGGCGTTTTCCGAAGATTGCGTTGTAGCGTCATCTCATGGCGGCTGAGTAAGGTCCATTTCGGCCGGCGCGTCTTCAGTCGGAGGCACGGCGGGCTTATAGGAGGAGGCAGCACTACGTAAGGACTGGGTAATGGAACACACGGTAGAAGGTGTAGCTATGAAAGGTCCGGTACCGGCGGCAGCGTCCAGCGGCGACGCGGTTGGCGGGTGAGGAGGGCTCTTGACTTGTTCCGCGGCCAAGGTCATGTTCGGAGACGCTATGGCGGCGCAATCTGCGGTGAGGAACGCAGACGCCCGCAACGGGGCCGTCGGCCCTGCGCTGTCGGCGCCTCTCACAGCGTTCGGAGCTGGCATCGGGGCGTTTGCAGAGGCGACTTCAAAATTTTGGCTTGCGGGGTCGGCCATAGCACTGAGTGTGATGGGAGAAGGTGCAGCAGCATCGGAGGCAGGAGGTTGGAAGAACCGCGAAACGTCGGTGGTGATCGGCTGTAGGGGCGTGGTGCTGTCTTACATTCCCGGAGTGCCACGGCGACGCTGTAGTCTTAGCGAGGCGACGCGGTGCTTCGGACTTTTGAATGGGCATGGGGGCCACCACGTCGTCGGACCGGGACCCCGATGGTGGCTGAATGATCCTGAAGGCTTCGTGAAACGAAGGGTAATAACTGCGCGGGCGGGCAAGGCCCTCAGCAAAAGCAGGGGCAAAGAAAAACGGAGCACGATATGCGGCTATGAAACCTGGACTGCGCCATCTAGCGGCGTCCCGCACAGCTGTTCTCGAATCACTCGGCCCCGTGCGGCATTAGGCGTCGGCGATGGCCAGCGCGATGGCGACCTCCTCCGCGCATTCCGCCCTGGTGCATCTCACGCTCACCGCCGTCCGCACGGCACCCGTGGACGCCTCGATAACAGCCGTGGCGAAAGCCTATCGTTGATATTCTGCCGCGTCCATGAACTGCGCGTGTCCGTCATTGGCGTTAGGTCAATCAGGGCCTTGGCCCTCGCATCCTTTCTTCCCCTATTGTATTCCGGGTTCATGTTTCTCGGCAAAGGTTCCACCCTGATCTTGCTCCGGATCTCGTCGGGGATGGAGAGTATGGAGTGCTCCTCGTCCTCACGTCCGAGACCCACGTCTTGGAGTATCCTCCTCCCGGCCTTGGTCGCAGACAGGCGCTCGAGCTGAGCCGTTCGTTCCGCCTCCGCGATCTCTTCGAACGTATTGTGTACTCCTTGCTTCAAGAAGCGGGTCATGCATGCTCGTGAACTCGAACAAGCCCAGCTCCAACTTGTATGCTTTTCGGATGATGGCGTTGATCTTGTTGCGTTCGTGTTGCAGCCAGTTGTGTATGTGGCTGACGACGAAGGACTGGACGAGCCTGATCAGGCTGTCCGTCATGCCGGCTTTGTGGGGCGTGACTCTTCTGAAGAGACGCATCGCGTCGGCCGCCTTGGCGGTGAGACGGGCGATGGTCTTGCCTATTTTTAGTGCTTCTCAATGACCATGCCTAGGACAAAGGTTTGAGAAATGCATACATTCATGCTAAGATTGAATGCGTGAATAAATTCTTTACTGAAAATGACGAAGAAAAAGAATGGTGCAAGACGTCATGTTGTGTGGGTCATCTAACGTTAATACTGCTGTGAACCGAGCCCTAAGCTGCTAGCCTCTACTCGAAAAATTTCGTGTCGTAAACAGAAAAACCCAGGCTGGACCCAGCAGTTCTTGGTTAAGACGCTGACTGCATGCGTCAGGCTAATAAGGCATACAGCATAGAGCTCAGTATTCATTTAAAAAAAATTGGCTCCAATCCACGCTGTGAAATTAGTTGGAAAGCAAAGCTTTAAACGACACCCACAACAACTGTCCATGCGACGTCGCTTGAATTCACACACGTGGCTCTACGAAGAGTGGAGTCAGTGATTCTGCCAGCGGTTACCTGGAATTCGCGGCCACGGCCACGGCCGGGCTGGAGAGGCGGGCGCCGTTGCTGTAACCCGGCCGTGCGTCGGGAACGAGAAAACGGAGAGGAGGGTCTTTCGAAGGGGGAGACAGCGGAACCTAGCCGTCCTGATGTTCTAGCCGGGGGCTACACCACCGCGGGACACAAGCGCAGATACTGAAACAATTCGACATGTGAGCTTAATCAATGTCATTTGTACCGACTTAAACTAGTTGAGAATGTTTGAGAATGTTTGAGCTAAACTATGTTTTAGAATGGCGAGAAAGCTGAGGGAACTTCGCTAATCACTGTTTATTAGAGCCAGTTGCTCCTTTCGCCTTTTGTAATACCTGTTAAGACACAACCGAATTGGTATTCACCAATTTAGAAAACGGAGGCCTATTCGTGGCAAGCAGTGCTCAAAAGGTAACAGTTTCTCTAGAGGCCAGATGTCTGTATGTGGTCTCTACATTTTGTTTTCCCTCCCTTGAACCCAATCCTTAACGTATCTTTGCCCTACAACCACTTTATTCCGTCGGGTCCTGGTTAACCAGCGGGTGCTGTCGAACAAGTTAAGCCGTGCAAAGGAAGCGCACGATAGACGGGAAGCTGCGCCAAAACAGGCCCACAACAAGCGTCGCTAAACCACACGATAAAGCCGTCACGCCGACGCACCCGCCGGTGTGAGCAGCGCGCGGGGAACGTTGAACCATTCGCCGCGCCATCTACACTGTGTGACTTGAGGGAAAACCGCCCACCCCTTCCCCAGCCGCGTTGCGAGATTCTTGTCCCGCACTCCAAGAAGGAACCGTTAGCTGATAGAGGTAGAAAACTTCGCTTTAAAACAACGTAACAAGCATCGAACCCCATTGTGAATGATAAGGCGCCTGTTGTACGATGTAGTACGACGAATTAGTTTGATGTGGTACGATTGCAGTACGACGAACGGACAACAGGTGGACCACGAGGGCAACAGAATAGGCACCGAGAGACGGGACTAGAAGAAGAGGAAGGCCATTAACTCTATGGAGAGATGAAATAAAAAAAATCGGAGGCAAAGGATGGACTCGGGCAGCGCGGAACAGAAGCGGGTGGAGGTCAATGGGGGAGGCCATCTTCCTGCAGTGGAGGCCATCTTCGTGCAGGCTGTTGATGATGATGAGGATGAAGCCTCAAGTCTGTATATATCATGGAAGGCGTACAAAAAATAGTGGGAAGGTATGCAGAATCGCAAATAAAATTGGCGCAGAAGAGGTTTGGGCCATTTGGTGTAACATGCCTTAAATATAGCGCACGAACAACACAGCAGAACACCAGTACATTGGAGAAACGCAAGGTTCTCTGTACTTGTGGTCTTGTGTCCTGCGCGTGTGCTGTTTTGCTCTTTCAGAAAATTGGAGCGCGAGCCCGTACTCACGCCGCGAAAGGAAAACAGCAGTGCTGGAGGAGGAGGGTCGGCGGAAGATTCTCTGGGAGGGTAATTTAGCGTGAGCTGGGAAAGGAAAACACTGGCGCCAAAGGACTATACACCGCAGTCGTGCGTGCATTGCGAGCCGCTTTGGGAGGTAAAGCTAGCGAAAGCGGCAAAGAGGTGACTCTTGGAAGAGAGGCTAGTAAGCGGAACGAGCGTGGTGTGGGGTGTCTGTGGGGCTGGTCGAATGGGGACTAGAGCGGCGGCAATTCTAAACAAAAAGTTCAATAGCAAATAAACAGAAGGCACGACTAGGATTTGGCGATCACATTCTTTGAATGTTCTTGGCAGCCCAGCTGACACGATGTAAACGGAGACCAAGTCAACGAAGCAGCCACCAAGTATTTCTGCATCCAAAAAACAGCACTCGCGGCTTCCGCCGCCGCGAGCTTTGTCATGGTATTCCCTCTCGTAACGACATCTCCTCAGTCGTCAGAGTAGTAGCGTCTTCATATGTTTAGAACCTGTATATCAAGAATATATAAAGGGGCCATGCAAACAAAATTCAAATTTGTTTTGTTCGAAACATTTCGTGTTTTTTAATGCAATCAGCGTTTGTCCAGAAGGAAATGATGCTTTATTCTCTGAGAAATAATCAATTTACCTTAACATTTTGATTCTCCTGCCATCTCGTGTGCCTTCATGACGTCTGCACTGATGTCACAAGAACAGGTCTTCAAGCTGCCGCGGCACGGCCGGACTGGAGGAGCGGTGTGCGCGCACTTTCATACGGACTGCGCGCAACAGATTCTTGACAGAGTGAGGGTGCTTCGAACCAACCATCTACTCTCCCAACCCTCTTTTTGCTTTGTCGACGCATCGCCTCTGGCCGAGGGAGCCGACCACGCCTGCCGCACGTGTTTTAGATCTGCTGCGGAATATCAACTATACCAATGAATACATTCGTTGCTATATCTCACCAAGTATGCTTGTGGTGCGGTTCAGTTGTATGATTAGAGAGTTTTAGCTCACCGTTTTAAATGCAGAGCATTTCTTTAACTCACGATGTCACCCGTTCTTGGCGTCCGTAGTTGTCCGCATCGCTCGCCTCGACATGCCCGGCTCAGACGTTTCGCTATCGGCGCGATCAACATTCGATAGCGCGCCCAGGCACGTTTCAAGGACACTCTCTCCCCTCTCTCGGACTTAACGTGCGCCGAGGCTGCCAATTTTACTGCTGACGAGCGCTCTCTCGTCAGCAGTTGCCAGAAGTGCAACAACATTAACGTAACGCAAACTACTTAAAGGAGCCATGAAGACAAAATACAAGTTGGGTTTATTAGAAAGAGTGCTTAGTCCCGATAGCAGTGATGCCAATATCATCGCAATCTTCGAACAAATAACGGAGATATTAGAGAAAACGTGTGAAGCAGTCGCGACTCCCTAGCCGATTTCCCGCAACTTTTCTATGACGTCGCGAAACATTGTTTGTGCGATTGGCGGCCGCCTAACTGACCTGTCGCGACGACACATGGCTGGACGTCTGCAATGGGGCCTCTAGTTCCATTTCACCGCGTAACTTGAATGCTAACGTGCAGTTAACGCACTGAAAATTATGTTTTATTGTTGGCCCGTATGACGTCATTCTTGCTCATAACACGTCACTGTGGCGCAAAATTTGAAAGTTTTTAAATACTTCTTACTTTTTTTTTTGTTAAAAAACATCTGTTGTGCCTGTAATGGAGTGAGATCCTGAATCGTAGTTCTTTCAAATTAAACGAAGTTGTATTTTCTCTTTATGGCTCCTTTAACGTCGTGCGCCCCCGCAAATGCTCTGCATTTGATCGTGCCCCTCGCGAGGGGGATGTTTCACTGCGTCGCCATGCGAACAGTTTGCCACGCTTTAGTTTCACTTCCGTATCTCCCCGCCGCGGCCGTGGAGAGAATGCGGCCGGCCGCGACTTTCGCCACCGCGGCGCTGCGGTTGCGAGTTGCGCTAGGAAAGCGAGCGTCGTCTGCTAGCGGGGAGCGGAACGCGTTCCGCTCGGCATCTCCGGTCTTCGCCACTTCTGGCTGCGCACTGCAAAAGAAATTTTCTGGCCTGTTTAGGCTGAGTGTGGTCAAGCATATGCCGTAGTATAGCCCATGTGCGGCGCATGCTTAGGTTTCCCCGCATGTCATCGCGAAATTCGCCCCATTGCGTTCGAGCTAGTTCAGCGGCATACGGGTCGATCGTGCTACTTAGGTTAGCAAGTTTCAGTCGAAGGCGCCGGTTGTGCTTCTGCCGTCTCCATCTTTATTTGACAGTCCGCTCTACTGGTGCCGGCATGCGCAACCCGACCGGATCGTGGGCAGCAGAAACGCTTTTAGCTAAGTGATAACCGTATCCCTCACGACGGGGAATCACTCGCGTCACTGGTCGTGGCCTGCGCGTGTGCAAACCAAGATGTTATCCTGTAGAAAAAATAAGAAATGATATTTTAGTCAGGCAAAATGCCACGTTTGTTACCTGTTTAACCATTTTAATATAATGCAGTCGCCGATCAGATATATTCCTAAATATTTTCAAGGAAACCGTTCAACTTTCGAATAGCCATGACAAGGCTGTCTTTCTAGGAGCTGCATAGAAGTAGGCTCGCGCTTCAGTCGACGCTTTTGGCTTCCTTTCTAAACCTCGTTGAGGTGCGTGAGCTCTTTACCTATTCAGAAGCGCTAGTGTGGTTCTGTCGCTCATAATTTAACTGAAGAAACACGAGTTCCCAGTGGCGCGCTCACCGCGCCGGGGACAGCCAGCTTGAAATCCCTGGCGGGAGCGTAACGGCAGTACAGTGGCTGTAACGGCAGTGTGTTGCACACCTCGCCGACCCGGTCATGCTGACGGAGAGGGCGGAACGTGCGAATACGACGCTTGGACTTCTGGACTAAGAAGCCATCCCCACGCATATAACTGCTCAATAAAGTTTTCCTCTCTCTCGGTCGGCTCAGCATGCTCCGGGACCGGAGCGGGGCTCCGCTATGCTAACGCTGCTTCCGCCGGAGCGCTCCCGCTTCCTATCGGAGTGAAGCAGACCGTCAAAAACGGCAGCTAAAACTCTGTGTTTTCTTAGTTGCTTTCTTATTGCGTCGTCATAACATTTCCAGGGTGCATCGGGTTACGTTGGTACACGTGGACTGGTCGGCCTCTAATTGTGCACTGCTGCGTGCCCTTTTGCCGCTCGCGCCATGGGAAAAGCCCAGGAGTTTTGTTTTTCCAAGTGGCAGAGAGTTGTGCGCGAAATGCCAAAGGAACATTGCACGGAAGGATTTATCTATTAACGATAAGTCGCCGTCTACGGTCGTGTGTAGCAAGCTTTTCCTTCTGACTGACTACGCTTCTGGGTGCCGCATAAAGAAGCTTTTGAGAGAGAGAGGTGAAACGTTTACTTGAACTGAAAGGTCTTGATTGAACTAGGGTAGGTTCCCTCCATCCAGGGCCCCTGTTTCCTCTGCCCCAGTCTTGGCCCTAAAGATCAGATACTTCTGAACCCCAGGGTCAGAGCTGGCCAGAGCTGCCTCCCATAGCTCATATAACTTGGTGTTGGTGTTTACTGAGGGCCATATAGTACGACAACCCCAGGATGCTTGGAATAGGGTGGATATTTTGCCTTGCGCTGTACCCACCGTTTTTGAAGGCTATCTGGCGGACATGACGCCTCCCGCGAAAAGGCCTCGCAAGGAACCTGTTCCTCCGGTACCTACTCCAAAATAAATGACGCGTGAAGCCCAGCCGCTGCCAGTGGAAGAAAATGTGTCCGTCGAATACCACGAAAACACCAAAAGCATGAGCACGCAAACCACGAACAACGATCCCCAAAGTGCAAGGCGGTGCCTCTCTACAATCTCGAGGCTTCGCTCTCAAGTGGCATACCACCATTCCAAGAGTCGGAAGTTACTAGACAAACTCGCCTAGGCAAAGCAGCGCAGTGCGTTATATCTGGCAAACAAACAGTATGCTTCGTTGAGAAAAATCGAGGAGGACTCCGGAGTGGACACAAAAAGGCCGTGTTCCTGGTTCACAAAATTGCACGATACGAGAAGCAACATCTGACGTACCCTGAAGAGGTCATTAGAGAATGCGTGATATGGAGAGAGAGAGAGAGAGAATAAACTTTATTTAATGAGAGGAGTCAAGCGGGCGGTTTCCTCAGTTCAGGACCCCGTTGGAGCGTCCAGCCACCTCAGCTCGGTGGATCAGCCGAAGCTGCTCTTCGAGGCTAGAGCTGGCCAGCACTTCCTCCCACTGCTCAATCGAGGGATGAGATATCGGGGAAAGTGAGGGGTTAAGCTGGCACTCCCACACGATGTGATACAAGGTGCAGGGCGCGTTGCAGAATTGGCACTGTGAGTAGTATATTGTTGGCCAGAATAAGTGGAGTTTGGTCGGGTGGGGGAACGTGTTGGTTTGGAGGAGACGCCAGGAGCGCTCCTCTGCCTTGCTGAGGGAGGGGTGGCCAGCGGGTAGCATAAGCCTGGTGAGCCTGTAGAATTGGGTCACCTCCTGGTATGACGTTACAGGGATCGCTGTCTCAAGCCAACTTTCTCGCGGCGCTCGGTTGGTCAGACCTCGAGCAGTCTCATGAGCAAAGACATTACCGCAGAGGGAAGCGTGAGCTGGTGTCCAGACAATCGACACCCTTTTCCTCGGAGGGTTCTGGCCGAGGATCTTCATGGCGATGCACGAGATGCGGCCTTCTCTCACCGAAGGATTATGAACATGATCGAAGGTCAGTGCTCCTAAACGTACCAGAAAAATGCACAATCCAAAAATACATGGGCCCCAGTCCAACCACAACCGGAATGAGTGCTGCAATGCGAACAAGACTGGCTTGCGAAGCGTCACTTCTCAGCAGCATATGGCATCATTAATTACTGACGAAGCCGGTATTAAGCCAAAATGCATCTATGACAAAAAATGAGCTGCTGTGTTTGGTTTTAAGGACCGACCGGGGAGCAGCTAGCTCGTCGAACACACAGGAGATATTGGCGAAGAGGGTTTTGTGCTTTGTTCTGTGTGCCACTAACAGTCAATTTAAGATACCTTGCTCGTATTATGTTACGAAGCACCTAAGTGGAAAAGACCTTTTACAATGGGCGAAGGAAGTGATCACCGCAGTCGAGTCGTGTGGTTTCAACATCGTTCGTACTGTAACCCGCAAGTGCTCGGCAAACACTACGATGTCAAGCACATTGGCAGTGGCTCCTTGCGCATGGTTATCACGCACCCGCACAACCCTAACTGGTAAATATTTCTTAGCTTTGACCCGTGCCATGTGATCAAAAATATCCGAAGCCAGTTCCTCGGAAGGCAGCTCACAGATGGCTGCGACGTTATATGTGGTACATGCGTACAGAAATTGTACGAGTATAACAAGCCGATGACTGTGAAACTTGCTCGCAACCTAACACAAAAACATGTGTATCCGACAAATATTGAAAAGCAAAATGTGCGGCGTGCTGTCCAAGTGTTCTCGGCACAGTTGTGTGCGGCCCTACGACATCTGCAGGAAAATTACCGTGGAGGCAGGGCCCTGAATCATTTCGAAGACGCGGGTATCACCATTCGTTTTATGAAAACCATTAAGGAATGGTTTGGTATCCATGATACTTCCTTTGCTAGAAATGGTTACAAGGCGCTGATTTGCAGTCCACAGGATTATCATTTGCTGTGGCTTGAAAACAAGTTCACTGTGTAGATAAAAAATGTCAGTCGTGTTCAGTCGCCTCAGGCAAAGGTGGCCAGAAGAAAGTTTTGAAGCGTTCCTATTCACAACGCAATCTATTGTGGAAACAACACGCTCCTTGCTTCAAGAAGGCGCCAGTTATGTGCTGACTAAGAACCTAAATAGCGATCCGGTTGAGGCCCTCTTTGCACGAATTCGACTAATGTGTTGTGACAACGACCACTTGGACGCCAGAGCCTTTACGGCTACCCGTGATCGGATTGTGAAGGCTAAAGCATTACAAAAGAAGCCGAAACGCCCGATATTGATGCTGAAGAAGGGGCAGCCACATTGTCTGAAAAGTTTCACCATGAGCTGGAAAACGTGACGGAATGCCAAGCCCATACTTGAAGGCCACTGACTTACTCCGCCTTGTCATATGTTGGCGGCTACATTGCCAAGCTAATAACATATTTCGGTTGCGAATCCTGTGAAATGCTAGTCACAACATGCAGCAAGAACAATCCTTTGTACGCACTGTTGCAAGGCCAAGACAGGAGCGGGCTATATGATACACAAGGCCAGAGTTTCTTGCTCTTTTGAACAAATTAATTAGTTTGTTCGAGCGCGTGGCAACGCATCTGCCAAGAACGAATACGCTTGAAGTTCTTCCGCTACTCTTAGAGCCTCGGCTTGAACGTGCGAAAACAATAAACTGTCCAGAATGTGTTCAGGACAGACATTCGAAACGATTCGCAGCTTTAATTGCCGAAGAATTGATAAGAATACTTCTAATCAACCACACACGAAAAATCACCGACTCACAACAGAAGCCCTCCTATTATGCCCACAAGCCGTCCAGAAAATTCGTCAGACAGTGACAAAATAAACTCTCGATTCTCGACGAGGCAGCAAAAAAAAAAAAAAAAAAACCTTCTGCGAGCTGGTTCTTTGCGTAATAATGCCTTTTCTATGTTTTTATATTTTTCTCACTCCGGGCCCCAGTTTGCTAAAATGAATGTTTGAAGTGCAGCAGGTGCTATTCAATAAAAACTATTCGGAACAATCGCTTCGCATATTTTCCTTCATGGGGCCCGCGTTAAAATTTTTCTTTCAAATGTTTACGATTCGGCGCTTCCAGATGATAGTGTTACGCTGTTTGACCCTATCAGGCAGATAATTCAGAAGGGGGAAGGAATCGCCTATTTTAAGGACGCCCATAAAAATTAGCACGGACATGTATCACCTGTAGCCATGGCAGGAATAGAGGAGCGGCAAATGCTCACGCGCCGCCCCTCTACCCGCCAGTGCTATATCTCACCTGCCGAGGGTTTGCCCGCAGCGGAACGAAGCAGCAGCGGTGAAAGGTGGATGCGGAGCCTTGTTTGCCGTTAATCAACATAGATGGCGCCACCATACCGCGGCGGGCCGTTTTCTGATATTGCTTTGTCTTGACCGTATTTGTTTGTACCTGACTTGTTCGCTCGACACATATGGTCACGTAACGCACCGTCGCTTACGCCAATCGGCGAGTGTCGTCTGAAACAACCCCAAAGCGCCGCAGTGCTGTGAAGGTAGAACAAGCATAGTGCGCGCAGTACCAACAGCAGTATGAATCGGTACTGTTATTCGTAACTTCCGCTGTTCACCCCACCAATATTACTACTATAAAAATAATGTGCCCTAAATTTAGGCGCAAATAGCTCGTTCGGCAAGCTCATAAGCACGGCATAATTTGCGTTTGCTTTTGCTGCCATCAGCCAATCGCAGAGCTGGCACATATGACATCATAGGTTGTTGCGGGAAATGAGCTCGTGGGTCGCATGGCCATTCATTTTTTCCTAATTATACAGCTTATTTGAGGGAAGTGTACGTTAAAAGTGGTGTCACTATGATTCTAACGAGGCGATCGTTCGAAAGAACCAAACGTGTGTCTTGTCTGCAGGGCCCCTTTAACAATTTTTAAATTAAATTCATGCACAATAGGGGGGCGCTGCGAGCTGCTGAGACATGATGACGTGCTTCACATCGGCTCTGCAGGTTTTCGAAGATTGCGATGGTTGATCACCTTCTGCCCCAATTATTCTTTGCTCAAGTTATCCGCGAAGTCACCAGGAGTCTGTGGATACCTACTTTTGATGTGGAAATTCATTTTTTTGGACTTTGGAACTCCAGTGGGGCGAGTGGGCTCTAAGCCTAACCGCCAGGCCTAGCCGCCGGAGCCGCCGCTGTGACGGCGGCTTCAGTCAGACAGACGGCGGCGTCGTCGACCCACGTCAGCGATACGTCTACCATGATGCCAGTGGAGGTAGAGGAGGAGGATGTTACCCCCGACCAAGTCACCGAAGCTAACGGCTGGAGCATCTCCGCTGCGCGAAAGGCACGCTTTCAAGCACCCGGCCTGCTGCTGCACGACGGAGCCCGACTACAACGAGACCCAACGGAGCCACCCACCCTAAAGGAGCTCGAGACAAGGTAATCAAGAACGCTCGCATGCCTGCGCTACCGCGCGACGATTTCAAGATCGTTTTGAGGCCCGTGGGGGCATCAATATGAGCAAGATCGGCCACGCTGACATATCCGAAGCCGTGAAAGAGGCCGCAAGGATTCCAAAGGACGCGAGAACGAGGGATGTGATATGCCCCAACTATCAACAAAACATTGTCATCGCGAGCACATCGTCGCGAGAAAATGCGGGCAGGTACGCACGAATAAACAAGATCATCATAGGTGGCACCGTCCACGAAGTCAGCGCATATGAAACGGCACCGCACGGGATGATGAAGGGCGTAATTCGCGACATCCCCCTGCATCACACGCCTCAAGACATCAACGAAAGAATAGTCACCGAGTTCAACCCGACCGCGGTGGAAGCCAAACGCATTAGCAACACTAGATCCGTAGTGATCGTCTTCTATAGCCACAAGGTCCCCAACTACGTGAGATACGGAAACGGACTGGCAAAGTGCACGCTATACAGGAAGCAAATCGACGTGTGTTACCAGTGCGGCAGGGTCGGCCACCGCATGGACGTGTGTCCCAACCCGACGCCCGCGCCTGCAGAGGATGCCGTGCGCCGAACCCATCCGAGGTTCACACGTGTAACCCCAAGTGCAGCTTATGCGGCGGAGGCCATCCGACCGGTCACAAGGCTTGCCGCGGACGCTACAAAATTCCTTACGTGGTGCGCAAGCGGCAATGGGAAAGAAAGCACGCTAGCCAAGTCGGGAGAAGTCCCGGTAGACCGGCAAGCCGCGAAAAGACACCGTGGTTGCGGCGCCGCTCTCTCTCAAGAAAAGGGGAAAGGAGACGCAGCTGCGCACCAGGTCACTCAAAGAAGGCATCGACACCCGGCGCACCCGCAGCCGGGTGTCGACGATGGCACTGGCAGGCGCTCACGCTCCAAAACGAGGAGAGACGCAAGCGCCAACGGGCGACGCCCGCCCAGCGACGGAGGTGTAACCTGGGCGGACAAGGCCAAGTCGACCGAATTAAGGAAGAGTCAAGGTCAGTACAGCGAATGGCAGCCACCAAGGCCCTCAATGGCACGATGAGAACCACATACTCAGGCAAGAGAACGCCGTCATGAGGGCGAACATGCAAAAGCTCAGCGCCGAAAACGCCAACATGATGGCGGCGATACAAAAGCTCACGGAAGAGATAGAAACACTAAGAAGAGAAAGGTCGGCACCGACGAGCGCCCCCGCGTCATTGATCGAGCAACGCACGCCAGCGGTAGAAGACGACGAAGATATTGCGGATGAGGTCCAGCATGACACAACACCTGCCCCCCAAAAGAGGGCGGTAAGCGCATCGTAATTTAAATCCAAAACCCACGAAGCCACCAAGCAGCTTCAGTTGCAAACCAAGTTGTCAAGACGGAGGTTCAAGGCATCAAGTTGGAAATACAAGGTGGGTGTCAAGTGAGAGGTGCAGGGTATCACGGCAGAAATGCAAGGCATTAAAGAAACCCTCCGAAACATCCAAGAATTCATCACGACGCACCCCATCTTCGTGCAGTATTCCCAGGCGCAGGAGGTGCAGAGCAACCCCCCGCAACCGACATGGCCACCGAAGAAATAAAACTAACAATCTGGCAGTGGAACTGCCGAAGCTTTAAAAACAAAAAAGCGGCCCTGCAACAACACAGCAAGCATTGCTGTAACGCACCGCACGTTATTTTACTACTGGAAACCATGGAAGAAACCACGACCCTACTAGGGTATAAGTCGCACGCAACGGAGGAGGGCACGGGCGTCTGCAAGGTAGCCAAGAAAGGCATCCCTTTCGTGGAGCACGACTATACGAGTACCAAAATTCTGCACACATTCGTAGAGGTCATTCCGACCTAGAACTGTAAATACAGCATCTTCATCATGAACATATGCACAAACCCATCACAGAGGCTGCAACGATTCAAGGCACTACTGCACAGAGCCTGCAAGACCACGGACCGATAGAGACTTCTGATTGCAGGGGTCTTCAACGCCGCCGACATGGCCTGCGGCTATAACCACAGCTCCATTAAGGGACGAAATCTGGCCCAAGACGCGCAAGTTATGGACCTCGTTCTCATCACTGAACCGGCCCACCCGACAAGACTGGGAAATTCGGTGTCCCGTGACACAACATCCGACCTCACCTTCATCAAGAACTTCGGGTCGCGCCCGGCCAGCTTGCAAAACGCCGGCGTTGACATGGAAAGCGACCACATGGTCACAGAAATCAAGATTCCCCTTCCGGGTGCACGTCTCGCCGAAAAGCGAAAACTCAGGTGGATAGACTGGAATGACTTCCGGAAGATCAGAGAGGCGCAGGCACTGCAACGAGGCGCCGAAGAAGGAATCACGAACATCGAAGAGTGGTGCCGTGACCTGACGGCAGCATCGCGTCGGCGACCAAGGAAATCGAGACCGAGCTAGAAGTGGAGAATATGGGCAGCAGACTGGCCCACATGGTCGAGGCCAAGAATTCGTTACTTGCGAGGTGGAAGAAACAACGCCTCAACCGCAGACTCCGTAAGAAGATCGCCGAGCTCAATCGGGCCATCGAGGCGCACTGCAGGGAGCTATGCAAACAACAGTGGCACGAACTCTGCAACGCGATCGATGGACAGATGAACAACGGAAGGGCGTGGAATATTCTCAGACACCTGCTGGACGAAACAAAGACGAAGACACATCAACGAGACCGACTCGCCAAACTACTGCACGAAGCGGTCAAGACCCAGGGAGAAGATGCCGTCAAGCAGATGCTACTGGACAAATACCTCCAGAGTTCGCCCACCAGTGCAACACGGCCCCGACGCCGGCCGGCCCAACGACGAGCTAGACCGAGACATCAGCGTCGAGGAGGTGAGAACGGCGCTGCACGACCTCAAGGCCAAGTCGGCACCTGGCCCGGACCGGGTATCGTACAGAATCCTCAGAAACCTCGACGATCGGTCCGTCGAAGACCTCACGAAATACTACAACGAGTGCTGGCGGAAGGGCGCGCTTTTTTTGCAGTGGAAGAAAGCGAAAATGATCCTAATTCCGAAACCGGGAAAGCGGCTAGATCCAGACAACCTGAGACCCATCTCGCTGACGTCCTGCGTTGGCAAGGCCCTAGAGCACGTCGTCCTCAACAGATGGAAGAAGTTCCTAGAGCGAACAGGGGCCTTCCCAGACTCTATGGTCGGGTTCAGGGAGCACCTCAGCACTCAAGACGTCATGCTTCAGATCAAGCACCAAGTGATCGACGGCCAAACTCTCGACAGCAAAGCGATACTGGACCTAGACGTAGAGAGCGCTTTCGATCAAGTCGACCACGCCGCGATCCTGCGACAAGTCTCGAAATTCGACCTCGGGGAACGAAGCTATAACTACGTGAGAGACTTCCCCTCGGCAGAACCACTGAACGCCTGGCCGGAGACCTCAAGGTGGGTGAACGTAGCACGGGAAACAGAGGCTCCCCGAAAGGATCCTTCATCTCCCCGATGCTGTTTAATCTCGCCATGACAGGAGTGGCACGAAGACTCGACAAGTTAGAAGACGTCGAACACACGATCTATGCCGACGACATCACCCTGTGGGTGTGTAAGGAAACGACGGCCACATCGAGACGACCTTCCAGAGAGCGGTCGAAGAGATAGAAGACTACCTCCAAGACAGGGGGCTCCGGTGGTCGCCAAAAAAATCCGAGCTGCTCGTGTACCAACCATCGAGAATGCAACGACACCACATACAGAGACAGTGCGATCAGATCACGATCCGGACTAGGGACGGCACCGTCATACCCATGGTACCCAAGATAAAGGTACTCGGGATGATGATTGAGGCCAGCGGAAGACAGACGGAGACAATCAACCGTCTGACGAGCAAGGCGGCGAACTCCTACAGGCTGCTCAGAAGAGTAACCTCGAGAAGAGGGGGTATGAAGGAAGACGACCTCGTCCAGTTAATACAAGCCTTCGTGATATGTCACGTTACATATGTGGCGGCATACCACCAGTGGTATCAGAGCGAGAAGAAAAATATTGACATTCTCATAAGAAAGGCGCACAAGACAGCACTCAGTCTTCCCGACAGGGCAAGCACCGAAAAGCTGCTTGAGATGGGAATTCACAACACGCTCGACGAAATCATCGAAGCACAGCAAAGGTCCCAGCTCGAGCGACTGTCCAGGACGAAGGCAGGCCGCCACATGCTTGACAAGCTTCGAATTGGGTACCACAATCAGCAAGGAGTCAAGACCACACTGCGCGAAGACCTCCGTCAGGCTCTACGCGTGTACCCAATCCCGTGAAACGTGTCCCCGAAATACAACAAGGGCAGACGCCGAGCCAAAGACAAGGCGCTCACCGACAAGTTCGAGGAGGACCCCGGCGCACGGTTCGTCGATGCGGCGGAATGGCCGATCAGCTCAAGCTATACAGCCGCGGTGGTAGACGGGTACGGAGTTACGAGAATGGCTGCAAGCATCAAGTGCGACAGAGGGCAAGAGGCAGAGGAAGTGGCCATCGCCCTCGTGGTTGTAGACGGGGACTGCGCCACGCTGCTCAGCGAGTTTCGACAAGCCATTAGAAATTACGCCAGAGGGCAGGTATCACCCGCCGCCGCCCGCATCCTGGAGTGAGCCGACCTTAGGTTCAAGAAGCGCCTGGTCTGGTTTCCAGCACATGAGGGCAAGGTGTCCGACAAAAAGGAAAATGGAAACGAGACTGCTCACGCCACGGCGCGCGCACTATCTCTCCGCGCCGCCGGAAATGAGGCAGACGCCGAAAGCCTCTGGTACAGCACGAAAGACAGAATGGTCACCTACATCGAGATCACGAAGGCGTACCGACTGGCTCGAAGGAAGCTCCCTCCACCCAGCGAAAAGCTGGACAGAGCCCAGGCGGTGACATTGGGACAACTGCAAACGGGGACTTTCCCGGCATCACTACTCCTGCACAAGATGTATCCCGAGACCTACTCCGACAGCAAGTGCAAGGTCTGCCGCAGGGATACGGCGACTCTAACGCACGTGCTGTGGGACTGCAAGGTGCATCCCGAAGAGGCAAAAACAGGGACTCTGCCTCCGCGACTTGAAGCGGCACTGTCGTCGTGCGATCAAGACGACCAGCTGTGGGCCGTCCAGCAATCCCGAGAGGCAGCGGCTCGACAGGATCGGGACGCTCCCTCGAAGGCGACCTAGGCCCGGTCGACGGGCGTGTCGCGGGCCACGGCTCACGTCGCGTCGGTTTTGCAGGCTAAAGAAACGCTTCTTCCACTTCACTCATGCACAATAAAATAGTTACCGTACATAAACTTAGAAAAAATAGTGCTCTTCCACTCTGTGAAGGAGGATGACCTTCGAAGCTGGACGCAGTCCACAGAGTGCACGAAAGAAAACACGTTTGTTCGTAATTTGAAAGTGAGCATACTTCCTAGCCAATTAGCTGAATGAAACCTGAAGGACCCGAGCTTCAGTCTCGCGGACAAACATGAAGCTGACTGTTTTACTTCCGTTTCATAGACATTTTACTGTTAGTGTAACACACCATACCAATCCACTCGACCACTGAGGGGACACGGACAAGTCTTATTGGGCCGTTTGACGTCCACGTTTAAACCCACCGCCAGCACAACGGACATGTCATCAGTAAGGACATGAAACCTACAGCTTCGCGGCACGCCCCCCCCCCCCCCCGTCGTGAGACGTGCTACACGTGCAACGGTTGGGATGGGAGGAACGGGATGCAACGATTATGTGCTTATATGCTCTCAAGCGAAAAGACCGTCAAAATGTCTCTCTAAAATCCCTTTAAGTTGAATAAGTAATACTCCCTCACGTCGGCGTTCCAAGCGGGCAAGTTGCCGTTCATCCGGGATGGATTCGCAGCAACTTGACTACCTGGAACTAGAGGACGCAACGGCGGCGGCAGCGGCTTTCTATTGCTTGCGCGCCTATTCGCGCTTCTGTTCGGGCCGACGCTTCTTCAATCCCCGTTCTTTCTCCAAACGAACGCCATGTGTCCGTCCCTTAGCGAGTTAAAGCTGGAAGGTCTCGAGCTTTACTCTAGCGGACTAATATGTGACTGTCCGGTTCCCTCCCCCGTCATAGACATCTTACTAACACCCCAACCCAAACCGAAACCGCTCGATTACGGGAAACATTGAGCCATGGGATTTCCACGTTTTGATCTCGAACCAGAACAATGGACATTTTTGGTAGCGGCATACAGCGCAGCTGTGTGTGCGCGCCTCACTTGTTTCTCCACTGATCAAACAAAACTGGTCCTCATCACGGACAGTAATCGGCCATTCGCAATCTACGAGAAAATCATCAGTACCCCCACATACGCTACACACCCGCCAGCATCACACGCAACCACCCCGAGCTTCATACTACAGTGAACTGGGTCCCTGGACACGCAGGTGTAAAGGTGAATGAGAAGGCCCACGTCTTAGCCCGAGCTGCTCCTGATGATCCGGGCACCCCAATAACCTGTCCTCACTTGTACGACCCAAAGGAGCACCGCCGAGAAATGCATCAGACTTGTAGAAAGTACTTACGGGACGTGAGAGATCAGAGAACCACGCTCCCCTACCCCAGAAAATTCGCTCGCCCTGACGCTGTCCTCAGTAGACGAGCGCAAAGCGGCACGCTACCAACGCAGCGCATACAATACTACAAGGCGGGCTTGTAGGCAGACCAAAATGCTCACACTTCGACCAATACCCCGCCAACGAACACACCTTCTGTGCATGCCCAAACATACAACGTACCCTCATATCTTCCGTGCAACCAATTCCCGCCACAAAGCGCCCTCCTTGCTCGAAGGCATGGGTCAAACCCCCTAAGGAGCTTGAAGAGCTCTATTGGACCACGCTTGTGAACCCCATTAAAAACCCGCCAAGACTGTAGACGGCCAGAACTATATTCCCTGTAACCCAACCGAGAAGCCGAGCAGTCCTTTGGACATAGGTTTCAAAATAAAGTTTATATTTCTCTCTCCCTGCAACCCGTGCGCGGAGAAACCGGCAACCGGTGATGGGCGCACACTTAAGGCACATTCCCACTGGCAATTTGCCTCGTCGCGCGACGGCGCGCGTCGCGCGATGAGGCCTTGAAGTGGTGTTCGTACTTGCGATGAGCGATGATGCGACTGCGTTCAGCGCAGCTGCTTCCCGACTTTTACGACCTCGTTGGTGCGTCAGCCATTCGCAGTCAAATAAAATGATGTTAAGCGACAAAAGCAGGTAGAAATCAAACTAAAACACATGCTACTAACATGGAGCAATGCCGAAAGCATTTGCGGGTTGCGGGAGGAGCAGAAAATAACAAATTCAAGAAGGCTCTTTTCAACATAGATATATTATTGCACGAAGAAATGCACACGCTTGCTTTCACGCCACAACACCTGCATCACGGCCCACAAATGTCGCTTCTTTTCACAGGCGCAAAGTTCTGACGCCTCCGAACTTTACGCGTGTTTACCAGTCGCCGAAGAGGCGGCAAGTCAACCTACCGTCGTGCTGTCGACCTAGCTTTTACAATCCATACACGCTTCTCCACCCTGATGAGTTCCACGCTATTCGTTGATTAGTGCACGCGTACGCTGAAGCCACTGACCAAAGAACCGATGCACACGGGAAGTTGCTTGCCGGCCCGACCCGGCGAGTACAGCGATAGCGTGGATAGCGGGCCAAGCGCCTGGCCGAGCGAGCCAGCGGCGGTGGCGGCGGCGGCTCCGACGGCTCGTCCTCGCCCGCCCGTCCGCAGCGTTTGCATACCGGATGTAAAGAAACGTTTCGTTTCCGGCTACGTCAGCCTACTCCGCAGCCATGATTGGCTTACCGGTTTTGCGGGGCCGTCGCGCGACGAGGGAATTCGGACCGAGAGAGCGATCTGCTCCGCCGTCGCAAAGCGACGAAAAGCGACGGCCGGCTCGTCGCTTTGCGACATTGCTTTTCGTCGCGCGACGAGGCGGATCGCCAGTGGGAATGTGCCTTTAGGCGTGAAATCCGCCGGTGAAAATGTCGTTCGGAAAGCCTCTCAAGTTGAAGGATAATTAATGGGATCGCGCTGCCGTTCCAATAGGACAAGTGGCTCTTCAATTCACACCTACAGAGCGAGGAGGATAATGAAGCGGCCGTGGCGGCGGCGGCTTTCGGTCATTTTTGCGCCCGTTCGCACTCCGGTGCATTCTCTGCAATCATCTGATAACGGCGCTACCGCTGTTGTCAGCCGATAGTGCCACTTGTGAAAGAGGCATCGGGGGTGGCGAAAGGAATAGTGGTTGTGAAAGAGCGGTTGTTCGCTGGAGAGGAGGAGCGTAGTAGCGGCGCCGATTAAATCGGCTTTACCGGAATGAAAACATACACTGCTTCGCAGTAAAATGTATGATCGATATGCAAGTTCTACTCATATAACCAACGTTATCAGCATGATTTGTGGGTAGTCATGCGCGCAAAGAGTGAATTCTACGGCACTAAAGTGGGTCTGATTCTGCACAGGGAAACTGGAATGACTTACCTGTTCTTCCATCAGAACAAGCTCGCCGAATTTTATTTAACTTTTATCTTCGTTTATTACTTGAGCAGTTGGAGCCTTTTCACAACGCATAGAGCAGTCACCAAATTTTTTTCTTGAGTTCTCGGATTCACCTACAGCTTATTCTCTTTTCTCCCACTTTCTCCGTCCCCTGTATTTCAATAAACCTTTTAATCAATCAATCTGGATTAGAAATGCTATTAGATAAATTCATTTCACTTGTTTGAGGCCTTGGGGAATGAAGTGCGCAGTGGCGATGCGTGCTCAACGGGGTGACCATTGGCGGATACAGAGTAGAGATCCGGGTGTCCTTACCCCTCCCCTTAATTTTCATTTCATACCCCTAAGATGACCAGTCAGGTCATAGAAAAAGTCTAGTTGATAATAGTATCCATGTCTTGTATTTTTGGTTTTCCAAAATTTCGGTGAATAGAAAAGGCTACTATCTTCCACATCCTCATCATCATCACCATCATCATGATCATTACTGGTAGATGCTGACTCCTCCTCCTGACGATGACCCGCCACTGGGAGTGACTTAGCGAACATTTAACACAGCCTTGGTCACCGGTCACCGGGGCAGGCGTTCACTGAGGTCGGCAAATACAAACGCTGCGCCTGCGTAAAGCGCCGTGCAGAGGTCCAGTTCTCGGCGGTCCAGCACAGTCATAGTGTCGCCATCTGTGTGATGAAAAATGAAGTACTTCTCGTTGGCCGTATTCAACGAAGCAGCCGGGACGCCCTGCTTGACCCAAGGTTTCAGGTCCGGTACGGAGGCTCCCAGGATCAGCCGCGTTGCGTTGATCGGAGCGAACAAGCGCACGACCTCCGCTGCCATGCAACGCGCGACGTCGTTCGAGGAGGTGAAACCGAGGCCGATGGGCAGGAATGCCCCAGAGTCGGATTCCATCACCAAGTTCATGAGGTTTAGCTCGCTCTTGACGTGTCGGCGGAAGTATTCGTCGGACCCTATGGTCCCCTGCTCTTCGCCCGTCCAGAGGACGCAGCGCATGGTGCGGCGTGGTTGCAGACCCATCCGCCTGAGGACGGCCAGGGCCCGCCAGGAGACGAAGGCGCCTGCGCCGTCGTCCATGGCTCCTTGGCCGACGTCCCAGGAGTCCAGGTGGCCGCTCAGAAGCACTACCTGCGCGTTAACGACAAAAACTTTAGCAGGTATTATAGACTCCTGTGATGTACAGCTTAGTACAGCACGTAGTATTTAGTTGGTGTTGCATATTTAGAAAGCACGGGACGGTGAAAAGCGACCGACAGGACAAGCGCTTGTTAAAAGTGGTCTGCGCCATTGGTTTTTTCTTCCCTTGCAGCGCATTTTGTCGTGCCGCTGAGAGGTTCGGCACGTGCACGTCTTGCTTAAGCGTAAATCCTTTGGAAGGGCAGCGGATCGGCGCGGTGCCCCCCGGAGGAGAGAAAACCAACGCGGAATTCTTTAACGTATTCTCCAAAGGCCGCAAAACGGTACTTATTGTATTCTAATAAAGGCGACCATTTCTCGTTAGCTAGGGCGAAAACGTTTACATAAAAAAAGTGAAGATGACCGACCGAAACATGTGAAAATCTTCTGCCTGGAGTTTGGTTTTCTCGAGTCCTGAGGATAGAGGCACAGGCTTTCATGAAATTTTGAAGGGCGTGAAAAATCAGGTTTCTTTCGTGTATTTTTTTGTTGTCAGAAATATATGAGAAATTGATAGCGTACTCCTCTAAAAAAGTCTCGATATACTTCTAAGGCGAGAGCTTTAGATATCGCATCAGACGCTAAACGTGACCGTAGTTGCTGGCGATTACAGGAATTGAACCAAATTATGACCGCTGTAAAAAGAAAATAGGAAATGAAACGTAATAGTTGGCGCAGCTTGAACTTGTGGTGCAAGGCTGGACAAACAGCAGAACCTAGCCTACCTCCTCACTGACAGCGGTTACCACGATAGAGAGCAGCCCGACCCCGGCAGTGCAAAGCCATTTTGAACGGAAGCCTATGTACGCATACCCTCTGACAGTTAATGGCGAAAGGGTATCTACTGTGAAGCATCACAAGTTTCTCGGTGTGGTCGTCGACAGAGACCTTTCTTGGAGCCCCCAGGTTCGTTTTTTGAAGAGGCTGTCTACAGTGGCCCACATTCTTCAGTTCATCGGCGGCAAGACGTGGGAGCATCTATGAAGTCAATGTTTCAGCTGTACGACGCACTATTCTTGGGCTCCCTACGGTACAGCCTGCCTGTACTTTCGGGTGCGTGCCCTAGCAATATTCAGCAACTGCAAGGCATACAAGCGCAGGCCCTCCGAACTTGCCTTGACCTACCACGGTGCATGCACGTCAACAGCTCCAACCATTGATGTGGCTCGTGATCACCCCTTACCCACTTAGGTGACAATTGAAACACTCAGGGCGCATATTAGGCACCTAACCAGGCTGCCGGATCATCACCTCGCTAGTCTGCCATCTAAACGCCCCCATGCGTCTTTAGCAAAGGTTGTAGCTTTCAACATCACCGGCATGTCATTCAACTACACGCCTGCGATGAGGCCGCCACTCCCACTTTGGTGTACGACGCAGCCTCGAGCATGCCTCACTATCCCAGCCTTAACAAAGAAGCAAGATTTTCCAACGCTGGCAGTACAGCAGCTAAGTCTCATTTATTTACACGAGAGGTACAGTGACCGCACCCATATTTACACCGATGGCTCCGTAACAACATCTAGTTCTGCCGGCGTCGTTGTTATACCACGAATGTCCATGTCCACAGAATTCAAAATAGCCCATCTTACCACTTCCACGGCTGCAGAACTTACCGCCACCCAGTGTGCCCTTCACACTGATGAACAAACTTCATGCCGAAGATGGGCGATCTTCTTCGACTCAAAGCCTGCGCGTCAATCGCTCCAGTCAGCCCTGTGCCGTGGACCTCATGAACAGCTGCTGGCCGAGGTAAGACTACTGTACGCCCGTGCCACCCAAACGGGTCATGCCATTGCCTTTCAGTGGCTTCCCAGTCATTGCGGCATTGTGGGAAACGAAAGTTCGGACGCTGCCGCACGCTTGGCACACCAAAAAACGGAGACCATATCTATTCTGTTATCCAGGACGGACGCCGCTAGAACTCTCCGCAAACTTGCTCGGGAGACCACGCTATCCAAATGGACCCCCCCCCAGAGTTCACGAGCGCTCGTATCCATGCCCTGGACCTCCATCTCCAGCGCCCCCTTCCATTAGGCCTGCCACAATCTGATGCAACCATTCTTTGTCGTCTCTGGCTTGGAGCCGCATTCTCAAATGCTTACTCCTATTTGATTGGAATAGCAGCCAGTGAGGCGTGCGAAGTGTGTGACACACCAGAGACCATACGACATGTCCTCTGCGATTGTCCACATTTTTCATCGGAACGAAGCCAGCTCTCTGCGACTCTACGAAAGTCAGACTCTCGGCGCCCGTTCTCTGAGGAGACAATCCTGGGCCACTGGCCTTCTCCGTCGTCTGCGGAGAAGGCGACAAAAGCCTCCTGTGTTTCCTCAATACGGCGGAATTGCACAAAAGACTGTAGCGCAAAAGACTACCCGCTATGAACTCAGTGAACTTGTTTGTCTATAGTGTCCTACCGCAAGGCTCACCACACTGCGCTATGTCTGTCCCTTTCGCCTTCTTTTTTTGTTTTCCTCTTTTTCCTCATTGTTCCCCTTTCCCCCGTGCAGGATAGCTGACTAGGCCGCAGCTTGGTTAACATTCCTGCCTTTCCTTTAGTTTTTCTCTATCTGTCTGAACGGTACTGTGAAGCAAAGAACATTCGTTATGTACAGTGTTGAATTCAGTAGCAATCGTCGTCATTCCTTTCATTGTCGTCTTCAGAAGGCACAGCCGCGTAGGGCAAATCCTCTTGTAGCACATCTTCGCCTCGGAAGGCCTCCACTTTTTCGTCACATGGTCCCGTGGCCGTTTACACGTGTGAATTCTGAAGGGATGGCTTAACAGATTCGTAGTCATCGTCTTCGCGGCGGACCCGTGGCCCGCCGGCGGGAGCTGCTGCATCACTAAGTACTAGCAGAGCACCCGCTCTCAAAATCATCGCAAGATTTCACGTCAAGGCATTGATTTAAGGAAGCGCTTCCTTGGCTGCAGATTGGTGGCGTCGCAGGAAATATCCCCGGAATAGCTCTGGTTGTTTTTTTTTTCAGTGTTATCCTGGTTGACTGGTTGAAAAAAAAATCGGAAACCAGTTTTTTAGGTTCTTAGTTTTTTTAACCGCGCACACCTCTTCCCGACCGTAACACCGGTTTGAACTTCTTCATTCTTTGCTTGCTGCGTATCAATTTCACTAGCGGCAGTTTATAATGCTGCAGTGGGTCTTTACTTAACTTCTAGTCGGTTAATAATTATACCTATTCCATAATTTATTTTTCAGACAAATTGGGAGTGTCTCGCCATTGTGAAACATAATATCAAGGAAAGTTTAAGGTTGTGCACTGTAAGGGAGAAAACATTCTGCAGAATATTAAAGACCCGCCAGTGCGGCAAGTATTTCGGCTACAAGTCTCGATGGATAGTTGCAGCTCTTCAAGCTCGGAGTGCAAACCGGCTGGTTTGCTGCTTCTTTTGGGAAAGCATAGCTTGGATAAATAATGCACGCGGGAAAGGCAAAAGAATATACAAGACAGAATTTGGGGATGAAGTGGTGTGCTCTTTGTGAAAACCGCAACACTGCGTGTAATTGTCGATATGGGAAGCATGTGACTGACTAAACATTCGTGATGACGCAGTCAACCCCAACAATGCCCGCATCGAACACATAGATTCCTAACGTGGAAAGCAAAAAAAAAAAACGTGACAATGCGTCAGAACAGATGAAAGCGTCGTATGAATGTTGAAATTTGTCGCGTTCAAGCACTAAATAGAGAGTGTGGAAAGAGAAAGAGAACGAACATCTCAGACGCAAATGATGGCGGTTTAGCCGCGACTTGATCGGGTGGGTTGGCCTTAGGTTAGTTAAGCCCGGGCCAAGGCTGCAGCGCCGGCACGGGTGACAAGGTAGCTCTTGTCAGCATGGTCGGAGTTGGTCAGCAGGTTCTCCCGCTGCTACAGAACGGATTGGAAATGGTGACGAGAAGTGGGATGTGTTTGAGGGCCCAAATGATGTGGTAGTTAATATTGGGAGCAGAACGTGCAGTTTAGGAGGTATAGGGCAGGGTAGATAGAGTGAAGGATTCGTGCGTTGCAGTATGTATTTGTAAACGACGCCAGATGCTTCCTCCTTGGGTAGTTGAGAGTGGGATTGAGGCAGGGTAAGGTGAAGGCGGCGATAGTGGTGGAGGATGCCATGGTAGCGTGAAGGACCAGCGCTGCCCTGGCTTCTGGCCCTGAGAGAAGTGGGCGGTGCGGAACGGCTCGGGCATCAACGCGAGCCGTCTCCATCCTCTCGAGGGACGAGTGGCCACTCGATTGCGTTATGAATTATGCGTCACCATATTGTGTGGCCTCGACCATTGCCGAACTGCTGAAATGCACAACCAAGGCATGGTCTGGTATTCCAGCACTGTGGGAAGACACTGGGCTATTCCTATTCTAAAACCAGAAACTCCTTATCAGATATTTGCAGCCTTCGACCCACCTTTTCACCTCAAGCTTTCTGCCATCCCAGAGCAGACTGAATTTAACCAGATCCACTGGCACTCGCTTTAACAGGTACAGGTGGCCCGCTCGAAGTAAGGTGCTCTTTCGGGCCCTATCTGTTCGTCCAAGAAAGAATCATGCTGATTTTCCACCATCAAACTTTCAGACTTTCCACCATCGCAGAGCAGACTGTATGTAATCAGATCAACTGCTACTCGCTTTAATAGGTTGACGTGGCCCGCTCGAAGCAAGGTGGTCTTTCGGGCCGTATCGTTTCATTTAAGAAAGCATCATGCTGATTTTGAACAATGTTGTGCACTCGAGCACGCATGCCAACAAACCGAAACTAGTATTCCTAGCGAAGCGACAGGCCAGAAAAAGAGTTTGCCTCAATGGCGCATAGTACCGTACTGTAAGACAAAATCGGGTGCAGCAGAGCAAGTTGATAGTCCGTACTCCCAAAAAAACTTTCGAAAGGCCGCACTTAAAGCGTGATAGAGAGAAGCTTTGCACCTCATCCATCTGGCAGCGTGTGAGAGTTCAGCAAGTTGAAGTTCTGTCCAAATCGTTGGCCAAAATGTCCAATTCGTTCTTGAAGATCGTTGAAGTTCTGTCCAATTCGTTTATCAAAATGCCCAATTCGTTCTTGAAGATCGTTATGTCCGTAATAATATCTATCTACTAGAGATTTCAGCGTTGGCGCTCAGCATTCACGTTGAATATATCAATTTGGTATCTAAGTTTTGGTTCATTTGGTAGTGACAGCAGGCTCTACCACACGAAATAAATCACATGGTTAAATATCTTCGTATCTTAGGGTTGAAACTTTCCAAACACAAAACTGCAGGTGTGTTCGTCCTCAACAACCACAAAAAAAAAAAAAACGGGCTGATTTTGATGCACTCGTGGTGAGCCTATTCATACGATGAAGTAGTCTCAAGGGAAGAACACGAAAAACATGGTACCACTCTCCAGGGGGTCACCCACGCAGTAGTTAACACTAATATGTGAAAACTAATACAGTGTGGTCAAGATCTGTCTGCTTGTCCAGTCTGCTGTAGTATGACCCTAGGAGTCTAAATAGACAGCCGTAAATCAAGATGCACATGGCTAAGATATATTGCTGACAACCAAATTACAAAAGATAAACAAATAAATTGGAAGCATAGGGAAAGCTCACATTACTACAAAATTTCTCATTTCTGTCGATACATCTGTCATTTAAGATCGGCCTGAGGTATGAATACACCCGTGATGATAGAAGACATAACAATTGACCAAAGCTAACGTCGTGATAGCAATAGCGAAGTGGCGGGAATGACCGTTTTGGCACTGTACTGGAGTCACAGCTACGGCCACACTACTGCCCACTGTGACAGGTTGCAATAGCCATATATTTATGCCGTTGCCAATCCTGTACCAACCTGGCACACAAGACCTTTTAGGTCGTAAGCCCCCCGACAGGACCTATATATACACGCCCGACGGGCCAGTACAAGTGTCGCATCTATGTCTTGACAGGCACGAACCTGCTGACAGGCACGAACCTGCACGAACCTCCATTCTGCATATTTAGGTGATTCTTGCGCGCCCCAGTTGTCCCACATATAACTGTCCTCCAATCTTCTGCAGGACACTTCTACAGGGAGTGCTATTAGCCAGACGTAGCGCCATACTTCTGCTCCTGCATCACTTCCTGGGAAGGAACAGTGGGTGGACTACAGCAATGGAGTAGACGTGAAGTCTACGCAAGAACTCTTGGTAGCCCATTGCCTTCGCGCTAGTGATGGACTGTGGAAGAAAGGGATGCGTCACGATGGCCCGGAGTGAGGTTGTCTGAACTACGAAGTTTTTCTCTCCCTTTTCCCCTCACTCCCGCTCATCTTGTTTTATATATTTAGATGAAGGGCATGCGTGCTTGCACCTCCCACCGTCTAGTAGCAACGCCTATGCCTCTTGCTTACCGTGAAGTACCATGTGGGCGAGTCTGCAGCAGGATTGCAGGCTTTGTTTTCTTGAAACGGTGGTACTAAGACAACTTGGGTTGTTTGGGAGGCGGCTATAACGTCCCGATATCGCATTACAGCACATTTACTCATCACCAATCCTTTACCTGCGTACTGACTTATTACCCGTTGCACGAAAGTGCATACCCTCTTCAGCTCATTTCAAGCTGCGTCTCAACACTTCCAGCGCGTGAACGTTGACGCACGACTGCCTGACGCACGACGCACGAAAGCATATGAACAATATGCTGCGCATCTGTTACGGCAGCGCATGCCAGGATATTCCCCTTCACCAAACGCACCGACACGAGGACTAAAGTTGGCGACGCACCCTCGCTACGCAGTCTATTATTTTTGCCCACAAGCTTAACACCTACATCCACAACACCCCTCTCTCCCCCAGACACACACAACTAAGCGCGGGCGCTAGGTCGCTGACGTCAGCCACGTTCCATGCACAGTACAACGAAGTATTCACAAGCTCAGGCTTCGGTATACCACGGCTTTCCCGATTAATAGAGCGACATGACTTGAAGCCGTGTGCTTAAGCACAAAACTTAACATTGAATGTAGTGGCGGCCGCACTTGAGCAGTACCTGGTCGCAACTTGGTTAGCCCGTAACAGAGGAAAAGCAAGTGCAGCCCGTACGCAAAAAAGGGAAACGTGCGGATTAATACATATGGTGTACCAACATACCTCCTGGGGACTGTCCTTGCCGCGAATCTCCGCTACGGTGTTTCGGGAGAGAGCTGGTGGCATTGTTTTCGCCCCCATTATCAGTCTCACGATGGGCTCGATTCCTGCAAGCCAAGTAAAGACAGCAATTTTATTGACCTATTATTAACGCATTGTAATCATGCGTCTGACGAGTTTGCAGAGCATGCGTTATAAAACGCATGTGAGGCGAAAGCATTTTAAGATACATTTTTCTTTTTTGTCCATTATTGAGGCGTAAACAGTTAACTCATACTGGCGTGATTGAACAGAGATGATGTGTTTTTGGTTCTTGCAGTTTCCTTTGTCTTTTGTCTTTTTGCAATCAAAACACAGGTTAAGGGTGCATATCTGAAGCGTATCAAAGTAAACTGACCGAATATACAGAATAGTTTTAAGGTGTTGAGATGACAAAATTTTAGATGTTGTCACTTCGGGCAAATATGACAAAAAATAAAAGAGGCCCGTGCGTCGACAGTGGTTAGCGATGTTTCGGTGCTGCTAAACGCTGTTCCAATGTAAAGATCATATTCAACTGAAGATAGCCACTGATCCTTAACCGCTTATTCCTGTTTAGACTTCTGAGGGGGGAACTATATTTTTTTTCGATGTTGATATGCGAGGACACCGCTAGGCAGTTCTTAAAACCTCATGAAACATCTTATGTTGTTTTAGGCTGACTAAACATAAAAAGCGATGCTATTCTTATGATTGCCAAGCACTCCTTTTTGAGTTTTGAATGTGAGTTCGTAAGTGTGCAAGTGAAATCCATGAGTGCTTTGTCAAGTCTTGCATTGCGTGCACTTCAAGTTTCGCGATCAAATTGGTACCGGTTATTGTGCTACAGAACGCGTCGCCAATGCGCATTGGCAAGCCCTGCGAAGTCCCATTTTAAGGACGCGCTATTACGGATGAGCAGGGCAACCAATGCGCATTTATAGTAATTGCCTAGCGCCGCATGCGTCTTCATGTTTGAATATTGCTTAGCGCGCGTTATGGAACGCCACACAAACAATGGACGCTTGCAAGCGTTGCATTGTAGCGCGTGCTTTTTTTGTTTCTTTTAATGAAGCGAACCACCCGCTTTGGATGGTTCTTAAGTACAAATGGTTTAGGAGCCGTTTCCCTGATACGTCGAGTGGATGCTTACCATATCGCTCAATGGCCCAATTGTAACTTTCGCAATAAAACGACTCTGAAGAGCCGGGATGTTTTCTCAGTTACCATAGATTTAACCGCTGCGGAAACACTGGAGCATTGGTTACATGCAGTTCACCTGCAGAAAGCATACTACAGTCAAACCCGGCTATAACGAACCCGGATAGAGCGAAATATGCTATATATCGAACAAAAATATTTTAGTTACGGAAATACATGGGAAACATATTCCTTATAACGAAGTACATATCGGATATATGGAACTCTGGGCGCCTAGAATGGCCGCCGAAATACAGGATCTCAGAGCGGCGATTGAGATGTGGATTGGCCGCGACCACTGAGCAAGAGCCGCGACTGAGACATTGCGCCTCGCACGGAGCGATGTAACGCCCAGTACTTTCCGTAACCGTTCCCGACGCGCGGGACTCGCGACGGAACCCGCCCAGTAAGCGAGTTCGTACAAAGACAGCAGCATCGGTGAACTGTGGGAAGAGCTCGCCAGCCTTCCCGATGATATTGCGAGTGAAATCCGACCGACGCTTATAATGAAGCGCTTTCGGCAGTCAATGTGCTCCGCCAATGCTTCTTAGATTTTTGAGGACGCGGACTCGAACTGGTGCAAACAATGTTTCTTGTAGAGAATGCTATGCTAGTTGAAGCCGCCAAAACGAAATTGAAAACAAAAATCACCACTTTTTTTGCAACGTTGGCACTTAAGGTGGAAAGTAGCTTTATTACTTGCAAAAAATGGATTATTTTGGTATGGTAATGGCTACTGTACTGTGTTCGTTTCTGCATACGCGGATGGCGGAGATGGGGGGGGGGGGGGGCACAATAAGCTCGTTATAGGCGGGTTCGGCTTTATCGAACTATTGGATATATCGAACTAATCGCGGGCGGTGCATATTGCAGTTCGCTATAAACGGGTTTGACTGTAGTCCGCCTCTCCATTCTCCCAGAGACAGGTGGCTACTTCTATTCCCTACAGGGAACCCTATGTGGAGTAACATATTTTCGCAACTTTAAGGGGACTTACCTCTCTCCTGAAGCCTAGCGAGAAACTCGGCGTCTTCGACGGTGATTGACGCAGTCGGTATCTTGGGCACGCCAGGTTCGTACTTCATGTACCCCGTGTGCGGTGAGTAGACGGACTTCGGCGTCACGGAGCGCACCAGAGCGGCGACGGCGCCCACCTTGGCCGCTTCGGCGGCACCACGGACACGGTAGTCGACGGTCTTGCCGTACGTTGTGTACTCTTGGTTGAAGACGAGTATTTTCCCCTGCGCCTGAAACGATAAATATGTTTGTGGGTACCCGGTTTTCTAGGGTAAGCCGTGTTTTTGCACAGAAATGCACGCCTGATCACAAAGTTCGAGTGACACACGTATACTACACCGTTGTGGAAAGCACCGCAATAAAATATCCGAACACGACATACATAAAAAAGTACAACTTTCCTAAGTGGAAACATTGGGGGGCACGGTTCAAACTTGTCGGCAATATTTAGCGCAAGGAAAAATATGGGCACTTCAGCCGCAAAACAAATGTACATAACCGAGGGTAGCGGTGGTATTTACCATGGTTGTCACAAAAACGACGAAAAATGGGCACTTCTTGATCTAAAAACGTTAAAAAAGCAAAATTCATGGTCATGCAAGGCCAGTAAACGAAGAAAGTTTTAAAGAATACTGTCATAACCAAATAACTGTAAAAATATATAACAAAGAAAAAACCGTCGTGCGCAGTGCGCAGAATTCCGCGATGGCGTAGCTGATGCCACCGGGAAGAAAAAAAATAATGTAACCATGTGACGCTGATTAGTTCTATGAGTAAAGGCACGCGTTTTGTTTATTTGCGTCACTAAGCGAGTCCAATTCTACCTTGCTTCTTCTCTTTGAATTGAGGGAATTAGAATTTAACGAAGCTTATTACTGCAGGTAGCAATCAAGGAAACGCTTCGTAGCATCCGTGTGGCCTTCAAGCTCAGTCAAGGTAAACCAAGTGCCTCGTGCGGTCTTGCGGCGCTGAAGAAAGCCCACCGGCCCCGTTTCGGCCCCTGACCAAAGCAATCCGTTATTCCGACGGCTCCCGCAATGGAAGCGCCTAATTACTCGTTTTTTCCAAAGGAAAAGGTGCAGACAGGGGGATAGTGGAACGAGTAAGGGAGGTCAGCCCTGGTCAACCAAGCGGTTTGTGCGCTTCCGCAGTGAAAGCGTTTAATAGCTATTTTGTTCCGCGAGGAGGAGTGCAACTAATGGGATAGAAGGAAAAGTAAGAACGCACTTCGTCAAAAAAGCCTACACGGCCTTGGGTGCATCCAAGTTCACCAACGACAAAAGCAGCGATTGCTGCTAGCAGCGTCGGTGTTTGTCTTACCATGCAATTATGCACGCGTTCACTTCGCGCTCTAGCCTCAAAACCTAGCTTTCGCTCAAACTTGCATTAATGAACAGCGTTCAACCACGGCAAAATGTGTGGCTGGAGTTGCATATGTATCGTTCCCGAAGCGCAAACCTCTTTGTTCAACGCTGAACGCTGTAGAAAAATGACATTTGCTTGTATACTGTTTACCTAAATTATGTGGCCCCTCTATGTTGTATACTGAAAAAGCATCGCTGGTCATCCGCCTTCCAAAGTGGAGTGACTGCGAATTTTTCTCCCTTGACATAACGCCTTTACTCCGACCAGCACGGCGCGCTTCTCTCGTGCTGCTGCTGATCGCGGACGCCGTGCGCAAATGTACACAGAAAGTTCCTTTCACTACGGCAGAAAATTTCAGCTGGATGTAATTTCGGGCATGTGCAGCTTTCCCGCTCATGGCAGTCCTTTCAACAGAGATTACTGTGCAATTGTTTAGCGAAATGAAAAGTTATTTTGCACAGCTAATATTTGGGGTGAATGCTTGCTTTGTGCACAGTTTCAAGTCACGCACGTTGCGCAACTAGGTTCCTGAGCCATGGAAACTATCCCGTAGAAATGCATGGGGAGTAAGGTTTGACAGCGAATTACACACAGGATATTCAGAAACCTGGCAAATTCTTTCAGTGTTTTCATCTTCACGTTGACTTCTGGCTTTATGCCAAATATCACTTTCCTAAAGTGGTTTTGCTAGGTTCCTGACAGGTTGGAATTTTGAGCGAGAAAGCTGGGTATGAGCCGCATTTGTGCGTTGTAACACCTGTATGCTCGTTCTATTCTATACGAGGCGAAATCAAAAGACTTTAGAGGCAGTACACATCTGAGCAGATGGCAGTGTGGTGGTGTTTCATACACGTACATACATACAGTAGCGGGTGCGGTAATAAGATGTGAAAAATAAGTGAAACGTACAGTAATTTCCCTGCGGATGGAGGCTAGAAAAATATGTCTCATAACTCTCGGCGACGGACGTACCTGACATGCACAATTGTTAGAGCGTAAAGTCCAAAGTACGCGATCCTTGCAGAGAACCTGCGCTGCGTTGAAGATACTACGCCCAGTGAATACTGGTTGATCAGCCTTGCAGAAGTGTGGAGCTTCTTAGCTACTAGTCACCCGTGGCGGTGGCTCACTGGCTAAGGCTTTGTGCGGCTGAGCCCGAGAACGCGGGTTCGATTCCCGGTCGCAGCGGCCGCTTTTCGCGAAAAGCTAAGACGCCTGCTTGCTCGAAATTTAGGCGCACGTTAGAGATGCCCAGGTGGCAGAATTATTCCTGAGCCCTCCACTACGGCGCGCCTCATCGCCTGTGTACCGTCGGCGCGTTAAACCTCATAATCATTCACTTACCTACTAGTTAAATCATTAGTGTTATAATGCGTGTTTAGTTCATTTTTACGTGAAGAAAATGGCAAACTGCGCACGTGACTCTTAATGGCATCCCTTAATGTGTCCCATTGCAGCGCTCAAGGTTGTTGCAACGTTGTTACAATGTTGCAGCGCTCAAGGTTGTGAGATAAGACAAAAGACTTGTTACTTCGTCTGGCTGTATTTGTCGTAGTGGTCATTTTTACCTACAGTTTCAAAGCTTTTGATCTTTAGTCTTGCTCAGTGACTGCCAGCCCCCTTTTATAATGGGCCAGACGAATGAATTTATTGCACAATTATTTTCTTCTATCACACTTGAGCCGGCGTTTCTGTGCCTGTACCCCACTACAGTGGTCTTCATTCTATTACTCCATCACTTATAATTCCCATAACACTTCCTTCCAAACTGCACTTCTTTCTTTTAATTTCAAGTGCGATCTGTCGACCTACTTATTGTCTTTTCTCAATCAATTGCTTGCTTCTTCCATTAGTTCACCTGTAAGAGCGGCACCTGCTATCTTTACTTCTATGGCTGTTTGGGCTGATCGAAGTTTCGTATCACTACTCCGAGTATCAGTTCAGCGTTTATGATTGATTGATTGTTGGGTTTAATGCGCCGACGCAACGCAGACGGTGAGGCGCGCCGTAGTGGAGGGCTCCGGATTAATTTCGACCACCTGAGGATCTTTAACGTGCACAGAAATCTCGTACACACGGGCGTTTTTTTGCTTTTCGCCTCCATCAGAAAAGCGGCCGCTGCGGCGAGGAATCGAAATCGCGTCCTCGTGCTCAGCTGTGTCGGTTCAGTAGATGGGATGAATGGCAGCAAGCTATGATATTTAAGCGAAGCTGTGTACGCCTCACTGCTGGTGCCGTTCGTCTCGCAAAACGCCCTGCAAGAAAGACTACTTTACGTGATGGGTTGTACAAAGCAATGAAGATGATAAACGAAGACACATCGAGCGCCTCGAGAAAAAAAAAAAAAAACCCTTCCAATGGTCGGAATCAAACCTAGGTCCCCTGCGATTACAAAACCGACGTCTATCCGACAGTGCCATTCCAACACGGTTGAAGCAGTTTGGATTTCTGACTTTTACTTTGAATATGGTTGCATGGGAGAATAGCTTGGCGTTTTAATTGCCTTTCTCTTAAGAAATAGGCTTTGACATTTGAGCAGTTCTTCCCATTCACTTCCGCAGACATTTACAGAACATTTTAGTTTATTTATCTTGACCGCTTTCCTCACCGTAAGTACTAGAGCCTGAGGCTACTTTGCGCAAATGCCCTTTTTGGATATCACCGTAATGACAACCACAACGCTTTTGCCGCGCCATTAGTGCTCGCTAGACGCAGCAACGCACTAATTCATTGTGAATGCATAACTAATGTTACGCCCTGTAGATAAAAAAAAAACTTCACGTGTATCTTCAGAAATCTGAACGCAGCTTACAAGTCACACTTTCACGGCGCCTGTTATAAGCGGTGTAGTCAAAGCCCAGTAGTCAGACATTTTCAGCGCTGAAGGCGACGATTGATTGGTTACGGGGGTTCAACGCGCCGACGCTTCAATGACGATGAGGCACGGCGTAGATGGCTCCGGATTAATTTTAACCACGTGGGGATCTTTAGCGTGCGCCGAAACATCGAACACACGGGCGTTTTTTTTTTTTTTCTCGCCCTCATCAGAAAAGTGGACGCCACAGCCGCTTAAGGCCACGAAAACCATTGGCCATACTAACATCGTGAAGCCTAACACGTCATCTTTTCTCTCACGCGATGATAGAAACAGTCAGCACTTCAGTACGTCACGTAATTACTGCATCGGAGCACGAGCGTTCATTCCCGCACAGGAGTTCCGTATTCTTTACGGAGGCGATGCACGAGAACAGCATCAGTAGCAATTGACGATGTGCGTTCCATCGGCTTCTAGAGCCATGGCTACGGCACTGCTATTTTAATGGTGCAGTTTGAGAGATGGTCTGGTGTCTTTTGCTAAGGGACGGATGAATTCCCGCTCACCGCGTAAAACGTAGTTTTAGCAGAATTAACGCACGCAATGGTTTTGAAAAAAAAAACGTAATGATATCGTACTCCAACCTTCTGTAAACGCCAGACAGTGTGCAACGGAGAGTTAGAAGCAGTATAGAGGAAATAGAGGGGCTGAAATATATGAAAGCACATCATTTGCATTTCTCGAGGCGCCAGGGGCTTGCAACTTCCTGAGTTGCGGTCACCTGAAGCTGCGTCTCAACGATTTTGCGGAACACGTGGTTGTGGATTAAGACGTGACTGCTTTTTTGGCACATACACGACCAGGTCACCAGATGCACGTGGATTTTGCAAGTGTACAAATCACCGCCATTAAGAGGCAGCGCGTTCCTCCGCCGTTGTGTTTTCTTTATTTAAACGCACAAACATGCGCATTCTTTGTTCGTTTTACGTACTCGTAGGGTTTAGGACGCATTGCGGCTGTCAAAGTGCACTGCACTACAGTGCCATCATTGACCAACTGCACGTTCAGAACGGGCGCCAGGAACGGCGGAAAAATTTTCATGAACAGGTTTGCTGTAGTATAAGATATAGAATATCTCCTCACCTGCTAATTACACATGATTGCGGTTGTTTTGTCTGTTCAAGTAGTGAACCATCTCAACTTGGTCCAGGCCAGCTTCCAACGCGCGGAAACGCACGAACACGGTATCAGACGGGTTACGCTCACCTAAAACTGAACCTAATGGTCTTCTCCCATGACTGACCTGACCTTGTAGCAACCCCAAGCAGCATTTAGTGACCTTTGAGTGCCCTTGAAGCAGCCCCGTCACGTGCCATTTAGGACCAAGGTTTCACAACGCGGGGCTGTGGAGCCTGCATTTTCTAATCAAAGTTTAAGAAAGGATGACACGACGTCAAAAACTTGGATAACATGTTTACCCACCTTGGCAGCGTTCGCTTGAAGGTCGTCGAAGCAATTGACAACAAACACGGGTGCCTCTATTCCTTCGGCTGGCGTCGCAATGCTGCCGCCGAGACCCAGGATGTCCATCTTCTTGACCCTTGGCTTCACTATCCAGGCCTCTTCGTGCCCTCTTCGCCAGTCCACCACGGTGGCGTTCTCCGTGTGCACGAAATCAAGTCCCTCTTTTCGAAGCTTTTCGAACATGTAGTCGATAGAGTTTTCCAGGACCTGGCTCCCCGAAGGCCTAGCGCCGAAGGTGTCCACGAACTTCGCCAGTTCATCGTACGTCACGTTCTGTTCCGCTCCCCGCAAAACGGTGTCGATTATCTTGTTGACCACAGGCGCGTAACTTCGAATCTCCTTCACCAGTCTTTCGGGAAGCACGCGGCTAGCGTCACATGTGTAGTCCTCGCCGGCAACCAAAAGCACCGTGGCGTGAATCACAAGCAGGACACAGGAAAGGTGTTGCAGCCGCCTCATTTCCACTTTTCCTAGGCAGGCCTGGGAGAGAAAAAGCTGCGTATAAATGGTTTGAGCAGAGATGGAAATCACTTTACGCCTTCGCATCATTCTGGGAATACGAACATCTAATGCTGAAGGCCATACTTGAGGTCTTAGCAAGGAAGGAATCACGTCAGTAGCTGCCACGCCTAGTGCTCCGTCGTTAACCCCCAGATAAAGGTCGGCGGCCTTTCACTCCCCGTCACACGTGAATAGCACGATGATTGGCTCTTCACCTGGTTTATGTGTAATCACCGATTGGTAGCCCAACTGTGCTTCCAGCATTATAACCTGCGGCGGTTCAATTTAGAAAATCGTTCGGGCTACAAAACGCCGTTACGAGAGGTCGTAGTTAGCGATCTTGGGCGCCGTTATGATTGGGTGAGACTTGGTGGGGTGGGGGATTGGTTCTGTGACCGATGCGACAAGGAATGTATCATCGCTAGCCTTTTCTGGAACCGGATTTTTTTCCTCAGGGGAAGGGGGGGGGGGGGATTCCATCGAAATCGCTAGGTTCCAGCGATGTGATAATCTCGTGCCGTCTCCTTTACAGCACGAGCGGAAGAGCTAGAATCAACTCAGACGCGAATGTTTTGGAACTGCAGTCTTCTTTTTTTTCTAGGCCCAACTGCACAATACGTTACGCGATGCTAGTGATTTTGCACTCAACAAAATTCCCCGTAGCACTTGCGCATGCTTATGTGATTTAAAATCGGTCACCTGGTTTTACTGATGAAAAGCTAATGAACTGCTACAAAGAATCTGCGTCTCTTTCTTCGTTTTTGTTTATTCGTCTTTTGGAGCGAGTCACTTCAACAACCAAACTGGCGTACTCAACAGCTTCCCTAGATTCACAGTCCTGAATGGCTAATGGGAACCTCTTCTACTCACGTGCAATCACGTTAACGTCTTGCGCTGCATCTGTAACGTCTCCGAGTGCAGTTTAAATTTTTGTGAATCAGGCACTTTAGCCCCCTCTCCCAGTCCCCCCCCCCCCACCAAAGTTCAGATTACCTGACCTTTCCCAACAGTAGGTATGAGCTACAAAGGCAACAATAGGAACTGTTCTTCCACCGTTGCCAATGTGAATGCAATGTGAATGCATGTGAATGCCTGGAGCTTTTTCCTTAAATTGCACGCACATACACACTCAGTTGAAAGCGGATGCAAGAAAGGGGAGTGTTTTTTTCCAGGGGGTGGCAAGCACTTGAGGTCATAGCACGCATGTCCCTGCATTGTTGGGCTGCATTATATTTGCAGGATCTTCTCGAGAGGACCATGCGTTTGGAACTTCCGCTACATCCACAGGGCATTTGTTTTCTGAGCGTGAACAATAAGGAAGAGCGTTCACTACTATTTGATCTGTTTAGCTCGCCCTCAAGCGCATCACGCCCTCAACAGCTCTCCCTTAACAGTTCACGTTTAGCCTGACTAAGGTGCTACAGGTGCGAAACCAGCAAAGCAGTATTTTCTGGAAAGTACTTCGCAGTTTGTTGAAGAACAGAGGTCGAAAACCGAATCTCAGATTCACATAGCTGTCGAGGGGTGAGCCACTTACGGCTGTTGAGGAATTTTTAATGACATCGTCTTTCGACGACATTTGTAGCGCAGTGGGCAGACACGTGGCCCATCTTTCTTCTGTAGTTTTGTGTGCCACTTTATATGAAACACATTAAATAAAGAAAAAAAGCAGAGATAGGGTGGCGGTAACTCAATGGGCTCCTACTATGGAGAACCGCCTTTGAGCTCAATGCGAACTAAAATGTATTTTAATGGGACAGCCGTAAAAGGCTCATTGAGCGAGAAAGGCTGCGTCCAGCAATCATATCTGAGAACAACTCATTCGGAAGCGTTCCAGTGCTCGAGTTCTATATCCCGAAGTGTTCCAAAGCGCGAGGTTGAACTTGATTTAGCGAGAGGTACTCGTTGCCGCCAGTATACCGCAGATGGAGGGAGGGGACGAAGTAGCGAAATGTTTCATCGCCGACAACTGTCCCATTTCGCGGTTTCATTAAAGAGTGGCGCCGCAACGAATAGGAATAGATCGAAGCATTTTTAAAGAGTTAAAGTGGTTTGCAAAGAAAAGCGGTTCCTGCGGTAAGATTGCAAAGCCCTTATACAACGCAAGACAAAACAATGTGTCTCAGGTGTTCATCTGAGGACTCACGTATTTGTATTCACAAGCCATAAGAAGTTCTTAAGTGGCCTCACAATTTCTATTTACTTTTTACTCAAGGCTTTCGCCTCAAAATAAAACTCGCTCAGCGTTGTGTTGATTAACTGCCCATCCGCTGCCTTTTTGTTCTTCGTCCATGAAAGCTGAACGCTGTACGTCGGAACCTCCCGTTCACCAAGATTTTGCTGTGCGTTTTTAGTACACGATCGAGTAAATCAATCCGTCACTCTCCACTACGATAGCCACAGTATCAACTATCATCTTTTAAAGAGTACTTCGGTGATTTAATGGCCGCTCGACTACCTCACTTGTTTACTCAATGCCTTTACATTCTTTTCAGCCAGAGTAGCATGGAGGAAAAGAACTCAAAAGACTCCTGTGCGGGGCTTGGGAGTGCTGTGGGTGTGAGCAAAACTAGCGGCGGAGAAGGGGAGTACGGCTGATTCCGAACAAATTTCGTTGCGTCCGCAGGTTTCTTAATCACTCGCGTGCCCAACGTGCGTGATCAGGTGCTTTATGAATGAAAATACCGGCAAAAACTGCGAGAAGCACTAACACATAATGGAACAAACATCCGCTCCTCCCGGGAGGGGCTTCACAAGAAGTCACGTCAGGGTCTCTCCTGCGTATTCCTGCTCCCATGAGCTTATAAATGTCGTGAGCACCTGGCGAAAAAATTATCTACAACTGAAAACCAACAAAATATTAAAGAAGAACTTGACAACAAGATGTGTTCACAAATGGCGCTCACTTTCTGAGTTTCTGCCATTTCTTTTCGCATTCGTTGTTGGGGACAAGCAATAGAGGCAAAGAGGGTACGCGGTTACTTTGGTGTATACGCGCATTTAAAGCGCCGTCACCGCGATCTCCCACAACCCCGAAAATCTCGAAAATGTCAATTTTTGTGAGTTGTAAATATACTTTTATTGGCGGACTACCGACACAAACGGCAAATTTTCCCCATTCCACACCACCAACTCACAAGGGATGAAGCAACAACGTTCAGACGACTTCAAACTAACACGTATCCACACCGTATCCTTCTTCATGCCATTTATCCGACAGACTATCCAGCCACCTGACACCGGACCTGCACCCAATCCCCAACCCCTCTATACAACAGTGGACGGCGCGGTTGACCAGCAAGGACCCTACGTTCCAGCTTGACCTGGTGCAAAGGGCCCGCGCAGCCAGCCGCAGCCAGGGGATCCCGGACTAGGGATCCCCTCCTCCAGGCGGGTGCCCTAACAACTGCACCTGTTGTTTTAATAAAGATTTGTTTCATTCATTCATTATAGTATAAAGAAGTGCACCCGAAACTGATATCTTGTTCTGTGGTCCAGCGCAAGATATTCTTAACCAGATTCCCAGCAAAGAGCAGACAATGAGTTTCTTCGCAGTCTTTTCTTGTGTGCGTTGTTGGCTCTGGTTCTTCGCGCCTCACAGTTTCTGCAGCGCGGCACAATCCCATTTTACAGCGAAGCTGCTAGCCCCTCGTTGGTCGAAAAATTTTGTGCCGTAGACAAAAACCCCAGGCAGGGTCAAGTAGTTCTCGCTCAAGACGACGAGCGCATGCGTCAAGCTAGACAGGACCCAGTATTTCCCGCCACAGAGGCTCAGCGCAATCTTTTTTTTTTTTTTTTGCAATGAGGCATGCAGCATACAGTCCAGTATTCATTAAAAATCACAAACCAAACATCGAAATCACATGATAGATGATAGGGCACCTGTGAAAAATAGGACCGCCCTATGTGTTCCTGGCAAAGACTAGGGCTGCGTTCCAATTCGCCGACAGCTTGGTAGACAGCTTACGAAGCATTTACACCTCTAAAGGAATAAAATTGCAACGACGCAGCGATACCGAACGCAACACCAACGCAGACGACAACCTCGTAGCAGACATTTTGAGTAACGCAAGCCACAGGCTTCCTACATTATATTACTGTTATTAATACAAACATTATGGGATTTAAAAATTTATCTTCACCACTAGTAAATTATAGTACTAACCATTTCAATAAAAGAATGTGTGCTTTTGTTACAACATTTTTACGCAAGAAGGGGGCGCTGGCGCCAATTATTAGTTTACACAGTAAGGTAGCCTGCATCGTTGCTGACTTTGATGCCGTCTCCTATGAGCAATCTTCGGTGACTGCTTAGTTCGAATTGGAACGGGGCTTAAGATGGTGGGCCGTCCGCGAAGACGGGAGCGAATCTGCCTAAGGGGGAAATTGGAACGCACCATAAGTTTTCAGCTGCTCGCGAAAAGGCGGGAGACGTCATTCGAGGGCCAGAGTATGCGTCAGGCTCTGCCGTCAGAAAAGCCGAGCGCAAGTGATAAGTCCGCCGAAACGACGAGGAACATTTCATACCCTATGACATCAGTATGTGTAATGGTTTAGAAAAGCCTCACTGTACATCCGCTTTCGCAGAGTGGGATGGCGGCCATTTTCTGAATGATCGCGCCATACGTGCCGTCGCACTTCTGCCGTCTGTTTGTGCGCTTGGGCGCAACAATACATAGCAAGAGCATAGCGGCAGCTTGGTTACTGGAGGCTGAGCTTTCCCGGTATTGCTAACTCGGCAAGGTTTGCGGTGTGCAAACAAATTTGTACATACTTGTTGGGCAAAAGTTGGCCAACTAACCAAGGAAAGCAGTTCCATGTTTGTGCGTTGAGAAAGCTGTTCACCGTATCAATGCAATTTCTACCACTCGCGGCATGCGCCACATGGAAGTTCAGACATGTGTGTTTTTACATCCGTAAATATAAATGAGCCGAATAGGGAACAGCTGGCAACGCGGTACACGCATACAAGGTCGCCCGCTACAGTAGGCTCGTAACGCTTTGCTGCAGCTGTTTCGTAGCAGGCCTAAACATGCGAGAGAGCTGACAGGCAGAGTTACTTGTTTTAGAGCCATTCAGATTAAAAAATGTCTCTTGAGAAAGGCGGAAGAGTTTGGCATGCAGTGGAAATGAAAGCCATCAGAATAGAACCCAGCACTCCATTAATACACTGAGAGGTGATGTCGTATAGCGCACGGTATTGCAACCCCTGCGCTTTGTTGCTGTAAATGACCCCACAGATGGCGGCTCATCACCATCATCACCAGCCTACGCTTCAGGGCAAAGGACTCTCCCAGTAATCTCCAATTATTCCGGTCCATTGCTAACAGCGACCAATTCGTTCCCGCAAACTTCTCCATCTCATCTGCCTATTTAACTTTCTGCCGGCCCCTGCTACGCTTGCCTTCTCTAGGGATCCACTCTGTCACCCTTAATGACCAACGGTTATTTTGCCTTCGCATTACATGCCCTGCCCACGTCCATTTCTTCTTCTCAATTTCTACTAATATGTCCTTAACACGCGTTTGTTCCCTCACCCACTCCGCTCCCCTCTTGTCCCTTAATGTTACACCTATCATTTTCCGCTCCATTGCCCTCTGAGTCGCTCTCAATTTAAGTTGAACCCTCTTGGTGAGCCTCCAAGTTTCTGCCCCGTAGGTGAGTACCGGTAAGATGCAGCTGTCATACACTTTCTTCTTCAGGGAAAATAGTAGGCTCCTATTCATTATCTGAGAATGTCTGCCGTATGCACTCCACCCCATTCTGATCCTTCTAATTATCTCTGCCTCATGGTTGGGATCCGGGGTCACAACTTGCATAAGTAGATATATTCTCTTACGACTTGCACTGCCTCGCCACCTATCTCAAACGGCTGTGCTCTCCCGGGGTTATTTATCATTACTTTAGTTTTCTGCATATAAATTTTTAGGCCCACGGTTCTGCTCTGTTGGTCCAGTGCGGTAAGCATGCTTTGTAATTCGTCCCCCGAGTTACTTAGTTAGGGAACGTGATCAGCAAATCTGAGGTTATTGACGTATTCTCCAATAACACTTACTCCCACCTGTTCCCAATCCATAGTTCTAAAAATTTCTAGTAAACATGCTGTGAATAACATCGGAGAGATTGTGTCTCCTTCTCTGACGCCCTTCCTTATAAGTATTTTTCTGCTCTCCTTATGGAGGACAATGGCTGGTAGTCAGCTTCAAATCTGGAAAGACGTACTAACAGCAAACTGCGCGAGTTGACAATCAAAACTGTAATCTGCCATTTTTCATCTGTCAGTATTTACAGATTGTTGTCTCGCGATTTCTTTTGAAGCGCTAACACCCTTTCAAGCGGAATAACACAAAATCATTGATAGATATGTTACGGCCTGTAAGAGGTGTAACCAGCAAAAGCTCTTTGGGCCTTCGGGACGGCCATTTGATATCGTATGTGCAATAAACTTGAAATGTCATTCAACTGGCACTGATTTGCCCTGTATGAATGCCATGAGTATGTTTTTAGGAACCGCTACGAGTGGCGCAAATCGATCCTTCGAGTGGAGTTGGTGTATGAAAACGAAGTCGCAGCGCTCCAACACTTCCTACGAAAACTGCAGCTTGAGCCGACGTTGGAGCATCGCGATGCCTACCTCCTTGTGCGTGAATTAAAGCAGCACTTCCGGCCGTTCGGGAAAAAACACGAAGAGCGCGTTTTTAATAAATGTTTCACCCGATGGCATCTACAGAAGAGTTACAGCGGGACAGCTATGAAACTGTTGTTGTCCTATGTGGAACACTTATTACGCATAGGTACAGGTTTTTGGTGCGCCTGTGTTACATTTACCCGAAGCAATTGTCAGTGAGCGTGATTCGCAAAAACTCCGTCAGCAATTAGCAGCTCAGTTCTGCGCATAATTAGTTTTTCCTTCCTAGCTTTATGTGACCGCTTATACCCATCTCTATGTGCCTTTTTTTCTGCATTGTCGATCTCCAGGGTGGGCTTTGTGTACCAAGTAACACTGAAAAATGTGAAATAGGCCTTTTGTGCCACTACTTGCCAATCATGTGCATTCTAATTTATAACTACGTTTTTATTACCTTCTTTGCTGACCTCCCTCCTTGCGCCATACCCCGCTAGGGGCCTCTAAGGGGAAAGTAAATGATAATGATGATGAACCCTGAGCTACATTTGTGCTTCAGACGGCCAAAAAATGCCCTAGACCTCTGGGGCATCTGTCGGTTATGAGGACTAAAATTGCTTGGAGCCCATAAGTGTTTATAATGGTCCCTGCAATTACAACAAAGAAAACGCGGTAGAAAGCACTCGAATACACAATAAAACACGCTTACCTACTTGCACGGACTGCAGGTATCCGTCAACTCCGGGACCTGGGACAGCCGTACATCCACGGGACGACTACAGGCTAAAGCAGGCTTTGTTCTATAGGCTTTGTTCTCGGCGACAGAACACAACCAAACGGTGCCCTTTCTGACCACGCAGTACCTGTGCGAGCGTGTGTGAGACAAGATCGCTGACGAGGCACATATAAAACCCGTCTCAACTGCCTGGCACGAGCGGAAGCAGTCCAGAGTGCCAGCAAAGAAAAGTGTATGTTGGTCACGCACTGCCTGCCGGCCTCTGTCGCGCGCGAAGGTCGGCGGAGAGCTTCAATCTCCGTCCTTGGCGGGAAAAAGTGATTACAAAGCCAACAAACAGGCTTCTACAGCCGCCGTCTCTTTGAAGACGCTGTTTAATTAAGGGCTTATGATTGTGTCTTTGCAAATGATGCTGACAGCTGTTGCTCCTTTCGTTTAACCACAAGGAAACTGCGGACGGCTAACATTTACGTGCAGAGAAGCATTTAATGCCCCAGAGTGAACCCCAAGTCTACGTTTTACAAAGTCGAAGCCTCTGCGGCAAAAACGTATGGCACGTTGGGAACTGACGCAATAGGTTGTTTCATGCGCTTTGACAACGTGAAAATATGCCACAAGTAGTGTAGAGAGCCGTTTTTTTTTTACTGAGAAAGCATTAGAAGACCCATTCATCAAAATGCCCACATCGACGCTTTAGCAGCGAAGCGGCTTCTTGTGAAGCATTCCACAGCACGTGGCGTTCCACAGCGTCAGCTTAAACGCGTCATTAGCGAAACGTGGCCATCAACGGCAGTACATCGCGGAGAGGAAGAACGTAGCAAAAACGAGCGAAGAAACGAGAAGCGAACTGCAAAGGACTCTGCAACTCTTCCGATAAGCACTTTCACTCTTCACTCCGCGTCTGGAAGAATTGTAGAGGCTATGGGTATCTCCAACACGGAGCGGCACTGCGTGATTAGCTCGTCGCAGCAGATACTCCATATGACACACCGCGGTGGCTCAGTGGCTAAGGCTTCGTGTTGCTGAGCACGAGGACGAGGGTTCGATTCCCGGCCACTGCGGCCGCTTTTCTGATGGAGGTGAAAAGCAAACAACGCCCGTATGTACGAGATTTCGGCGCTCGTTAAAGAACCCCGGGTGGTCACACAATCAGGTGGTGCAGGCTGGGAACCTCTTTCCTTCTCACACTCATTCACTCACTTAATCCGGGGCCCTCCACTGGATTGGAGGATAGCCACACTAAGCCCTACAATCAATCATATCACAATCAACCAATCAATCATATCACAATCAATCAATCAATCAATCAATCAATCAATCAATCAATCAATCAATCAATCAATCAATCAATCAATCAATCAATCAATCAATCACATCACAATAAAAAATCAATCAATCAGTCAAGGTACTGCATCCGTTTCTGCTTTGCTTTTGTGGCTTTCTTCTTCAAGTGGCTATCGAATGCGTTCATTTCTCCAACAGAAGCAAAGCCGGCCAATAGCCGCTATACCACTGTAATGACGTAATTCCAGCGTTCAAAGATCGCGAAAACGAGTAAACAGAGAAAAATCTTTCGAGCAAGTTTTTAAGTTATCTGATGGCCCTAGAGCCGTAATTTGTGGTAAAGGTACTTTGCGACCCCCTAATCTAAGTACTGGATGTCTTGATTGACTACGTTGTGCAAGAATTTATGATTTCGAAAAAAAAAGTTGAATAAAAGTGCGGCATGGCCCCCTTAAAGGAGCCATGAAGGCAAAATACAAGTTGGGTTTATTAGAAAGAGTGCTTAGTCCCGATAACAATGATACCAATATCATCGCAATCTTCGAACAAATAACGGAGATAATAAAGAAAACGTGTGAAGCAATCGCGACCCCCTAGCCAATTTCCCGCAACTTTTCTATGACGTCACGGAACCTTGTTTGTGCGATTGGCGGCCGCCTAACTGACCTGTCGCGACGACACATGACTGGACGTCTGTAATGGGGTCTCTAGTTCCATTTGACCGCATCACTTGAATGCTAACGTGCCGTTAACGCAGTAAAAATAGTGTTTTATTGTTGGCCCGTATGACGTCATTCTTGCTCATAACACGTCACTGTGCCGCGAAATTTGAAAGTTTTTAAATACTTTTTTGCTTTTTTTTTGTTAAAAAAACATCTTTTGTGGCTGTAATGGAGCTGAGTGAGATAATGAATCCTAGTCCTTTCAAATTAAACGAAGTTGGATTTTCTCTTCATGGCTCCTTTAAACGCTCCAGTAGCGAAATGCGGCCGTCAACGCCAGCACACCGCGGATGAAGGGAGTGGAACAACGGAGCCAAACGGGCGAAGAGACAAGCAGAGAACGTCACCGCCGTCGTCGCCTCTTCCATTACTCGGCGGTATAGGGGCAACGGTGCACTGGTGCCACAGAGTTTCACACTAATATAGTAGTATGAAACTCTATGATTGGTGCGACGCGTAGGAGGCAGATCATTCGCAAAATAGAGCGCCTAAAGCAGGAAGATAAGCCCTTTACAACGCAAGGCCAAAGCAACCAAAGCAAAACGCCTTGAGCCCGCTCTACATTGTGCGAATTTACGTGCAAATTCTCAGCTGTGGCGCAGCTTGTTCAGCAAAGCAATCTATTTCCGTTGCTGCCGAAGCTGCGAAAAGAGGTCGCTTTGCCGCCCGAGCTGCATCGCAGCTGCCCATTCGCAGGCAATTTCGCACAATGTAGAGCGGGCTTTAGGCGTTCTACTAAGCATTTATGCTTTCGCATTACAAACCATAATAAATAGTCAGATGTCCGGTGTTTTTTTGATCACTACAGCGCTGGCGTGTAGCCTGGAGGGCACATTTGCTTTATGTGCTCCGTTTATCTTGGTGATTATTCGCGAATTTTCTACGGAGAGTTTTTTTGGCGCTTCTTTTCGAAAGCATCTTTAGTTTCACGGGATTTTCGGTGATCTTAATGTTGGGGGAAAACTGAGGCAACTCTCTGTCGAATGCAAACACCCTTAGACGAGTTTCATCACCTTTGGTGAGGGCGATGGATAAGCACACTTATCTCAAGTTTCATTGGGAAGTTATCTACTTCAATGGCAGTCTGAAAAAGACATTTGTTGTTAGCAAGAGCGGAAGCTTGGGCGAGGTGGTAATATACCGTGGTGGTGAGAAGTATGAAACAACTAACAACGGGAACACGAGAAGAAAATGAGGACGAAGACGACACGAAGCGTTTCTTGTCGTCCTCATTCTCATTTTCTGCTTTTGTCCCCGTCGTTAGTTCGCGCTTCCCACCACTATACGATTTGTTTCTAGTCTATTGACACTTCCTGGGACGTGCGCGCGCGTAGTTCACAAAGAGAGTAAGATCATCCGTAGCCTTCCCGAACCCTGAAGAAAATTACGTTATTCTTAACTTCTTCAAAATAATTTGAAGGCCAATGAAAGTTAGCGAAACATTTGCAAAAAAAGGTGCGTTTCACCTTGAGCATCTTTGTAGTAATGACGGTGTTTGTCCTTGGGCAAGATAATGTAGAGCCGCACGGGCGGAAACAGGCGGTAATTAGGAAAAGGGTGTCCAGGACGGTCGGACAGGCGACACTAAAATTTGGTGCCCTTCCATTCAGTGAAGATTGACGACCAGGGGCGCTGTATGTGGCTCCCTTGTAAGGGGCGCAGTCCAAGGAGTGCATGGAACAAAACACGGTTGTTCGTAATTTCCGATTCAATATACAGTAATACCTCGTTAACTCGAACTCGCATATCTCGAAAAATCGGCTCAGTCGAAATTTACCGCGGCACGAAACTATTTCCTATACGTCCCATGTATTTGTTGCTCTTTATTTCGAAGTATTTTTGGGCCAAACTGCGGATACCTCGAAATCTTGAGAGAGTGGAACGAAAATTTAGCCTCCGCGGCCCGTTTCCCAAGATTCGAGCGATGCTGCCGAGCCTAAGTCCCTCAATTATTTTTTTTTCTCGTTTAGCCACGCCTACCACAAAGCCGATGTTTTCCCCGAACGTGAAGTCTGGGCCCTAGAGGCATATCAACTTCGGCAAGCAACCCTGTAGCACGTCATGTGACCGCAGCGACGTGCGCAGAGGGACAGTGTACTAAAAGATGAGGTGTGTCGTGCAGGGAAAAACCCAACGGAGATCAGCGGCGGGGAAGATCGGCTGATGCAATGCATCAAGCAGTTAGAGGACTCCTTACTAGGCCCGGGTGCGACCGCAAAGCAGACCAGGAACACGCAGTTCATTTCTACTAAGTAAAATTGCAGTGCCACAAAATCCAGCCGGTGAACGTGTCTTGTATTTTTTTTTTCTCTTTTAAACCTTCATGAAAAGCAAGATTGGAAGCCGGTGTTAAAGAGCTGGAAAGTAGTTTCGCCCTTTTTTGCAACTAACTCTATATTTCACTGCAATTCGCGCAACTTTGATTATCTCGAAAATCCGCTTACCTCGAAATAGTACCGTATTTTTACTACTTCGAGTTAACAAAGCGTTACATGTACTTTATAATTACTTAGATGAATGAAACTTTGATGGACTAGAGTCTTTTTGTAACGGACAAACACGCCGCTGTCTGTTTCCGTCCCTGAGAAGCCCCTTTGTAGCAGTCCGGAATTCCACAGTATTTACAACTTCGCTCTGCAATAATTCCGACATGTACATGACACTCGGTGTAATGATACATTCGTCTTAGCGGTTAATTGGCACATAATTTGTTTCGGGATATCTTCGATAAAAAAGGAGTTACAGCCGTTTTCTGCAACCATACTCCTTCTGTAGACGGCTGTGTACTGACAGTAGCCGGGAAATCTGTTGCGTTGCGTTTGGAATTTCGCTGTGAACCAACAAATCAAGAGAAGTAAATCAAACTCGATGTAATGATGGAGTACTCTAAACAGCCAATTTTAGAATAACTTTTTTCATGCTAGGTATATTAGATTGAGAGCTACGGAGCAGTCCCTAGGAGAGAGAGAAAGAGAGAAAAGAGAGAGAGAGAGAGAGAGAGAGAGTAAACGTTTAATAATGCGACCCATGCCCGGGTCCGCGCTCTGGGAGGTTAAGGTCAAACGACCTCCCCCCTGATAGTGAGCAGGTGCTGCAGGAGAGTTGTCCACGAAGAGATCGTCTTGCCGAGGTGGGTAACCCAGGCCTCGCAGGAGGAAATGCGATGAGGTAGTGAGCGACGTTGTGGTGTGTGGGCTCTGGGACAGGTCCAGTAAGTGTGTGTGAGTGTGGGTATGGAGCCGCACACTGGGCAATGTGGTCTGCTTGGATTGTCCCTAGGAGGTTGGTTTTCCATCTAATTTGTTGACGCGACTTCCAGCCGACGCGCCTAGTTTTGGTGATTACTAGCCTATAACAGCTCCGCAGTAAAACTTCCATTATGTCGTGTAATAGAGTTGCGCTATGTGTGAAAAGGAAAATATAATGAGCACTCACTGCAAGCACTGCCGAAACACTGCGAGATGTTGGGCCAGTATATGTTTCATCTCCCTGCAGCGTGCAGCTGCATGCGATACAAGAGGTCGAATTCGTTAAAAGCGTGTTTTTTGGCAAAGCGTGTTTTTTGGCAGCGCCCGCGTTCATTTAGTTAGGAACGCCAGTTGGGTTGGTTTTTACGACAGTAAGCGAGAAAAGCGGCCACGCAAATCGCGCTTTCGAAATTACGCAGAAAGGCTCCACACGCAAGAAGAAAATGGCGCGTTCGAAATGCCCCAGAAAGGCTCCAGCCATGCAAGAAAAAAATTTCACGTTTGGAATGACGGAGAAAGGCTCCAGCCGCGCAAGAAAAAAATTACGCGGTCGAAATGACGCAAAACAGCTCCAGCAAACGAAATTAAAACAAGCACAAAAAGAAGAGAATTCCCGCTGGAGCATTTTGAGGCAGAGGGCGCGCGAGCACTGCGAAGGCGGGAAATTTGAATTGCATGGGTTGGTAGCAGTTAGGGGATAACGGAGGTAAAGCCCATTATGGCGAAGCACTGCTCTGCACATCCGAGTGCAACGGCTTTAATTTTAGGTTTGGCCAGCTTTTCCTTACAATTTCAAAATTCTCTTCGACCAAGGGACTCCATTCACGCCATTATTGCCATCAAGCGTGTTAAAGAAGCCATCATGAGAAAATACAACTTCGTCTCAGCTCCATTACAGCCTCGAAAGATGTTTTTTAACGAAAAAAAAAAAGCAAGCAGTATTTAAAAACTTTCAAATTTCGCGCCACAGTGACGTGTTATGAGCAAGAATGACGTCATACGGGCCAACAATAAAACATAATTTCCAGTGCGTTAACTGCACGTTAGCATTCAAGGGATGCTGTCAACTTGAACTAGAGGCCCCATTACAGACGTCCAGTCATGTGTCGCCGCGACAGGTCTGTCAGGCGGCCGCCACTCGCACAAACAAGGTTCCGTTACGTCATAGAAAGTGGCGGGAAATTGGCTAGGGGGTCGCGACTGCTTCACACGTTTTCTTTAATATCTCCGTTATTTGTTCGAAGATTGCGAGGATATTGGTATCATTGTTATCGGGACTAAACAGTCTTTCTAATAAACCCAGCTTGTATTTTGCCCTCATGGCTCCTTTAACTTCGTCAATTACACCGTTCTCTGCAAGTGCAGGGCATTAAAATGTTAGCGCTGGAGAGTCGGGGGTACTCGCCAGAGAATGCTTGCGCATTAATGATAACTACAAGATATCGATCTAATTAAAGGCGTTGTCACATACGAGTATGGGGTTTGCCTACGGTGCTTCCAAGAACCACAGGTACTAAACAGTTCGAACCACCAGAGAATTTTGCGGATGGCTTTACGCGAAAAAGGAAAGTATTTTACACGCGCTTTAAACTACCGGTGTCCTCGAAGGGGTAACAGTTGTCTCAGTTTAACATTGGATTGCACAGAAGAAATCAGGGGGCCGCGTGGCCGCTTTTATGATGGAGGCGAAACGCAAAAACCTCCCGTGTGTTCGAGATTTCGGCGCACGGTAAAGTTCGCCAGGTGGTCATAATAAAACCGGAGCCCTCCACAACGGTGCGCCTCATCGCCTGTGAGGCGTCGGCGCGTTAAACCCCACAGTCAATCATGGAGTATCCAAAGATGAGGTGGAGGGAAGAGGGGAACTGAAGGACGTCGGCTTCATCGGCACCGGAGGAAAGAGTCGAGAGCTAAAGCCCCATCACACTGCTCTTGTGTTTCTAACTAACCAACAAACCAACCCACCAACCAACCAACGAAATAAATAAATAAATAAATAAATAAATAAATAAATAAATAAATAAAACCAGAGTGGACGCGAGGGATGGGGCTTAAATGAGCGCGAAACAAGCCTGAAAGCAGCCACTTAGTCGCTGCGATAAACTCGCTGCCAGCTTGGCGGTGTTTACATCCGCAAATAGCAACAGCCAGTGACACCGAACGCGGCGACCTTTAAAAGCGTTGTTTTCCAAGCACCCTCTCGGCTCATTTGGAAAGCGTATTTGCCCGCCCTAGCCGCAGGGCCGGTTCTGCCGCGCAGTAGGATATGTGCGCCGTCGTGGCGACCATGTCGTGGTGTTAGCGGCCCCACACTTCTCATTGTAGGGCGAGCAAAAGGAGCGGTATTTCGGCGAAATTTTCGCGCCGCTCTGTCAAAAGAGTGAGTGACAGAGGATCGGACAATGACAGAGCGCAAACAGCACCAGGTAAGAGCTGCTTTCGCAGTGCTGGACACGTGGCCGCGGAGGCAACAAGAGCCTGTCTGTGCCTTGACGAGTCTTGCGATTCCCACAACCGCTTGTATACGTCGCGGATTCGAGTTTGCAGACAATGTGGATGGGAAAAGAGGATTGTGGATGATGGTACGAATTGCCGCTGCTGGTGGAGGAGGAGGAGGAGGAATAAACTTTATTTATGCGAGCCTTAGGTGATGCTGTCTGGGCACCCGCCTGGTGGGGGCTTTCCTCTAGTCCCGGATACCCTGGCTTGGGCCACAAAAAGAGTGATAGGCAGCAAGTGCCTCTGCAAAAGCTATCGGACGTGACAAACTGAGACGGTTAGAACACAAAGTACGATTGGCACGGTGCACGAATGATGTGCGAGAAACTCCGCGTTGCAGTTTTCCGAAGCCGGGCCAAAGTATTGGTAGGGAGAGGAATTAGATGTTAAAGCATTGTTAAAGATCAAGAAATAGTTCTTCAATTGATTTTTGTTGGGGATATGTGCGTGTACTAAAGCGACTTGGGAAAAACATTTGATACTGTTACAGTGATGGCCGTCCTTGGTATGAATTTATGTTTTCTGAGCCTGCTACACTTCTAGAAGTCCCATAGGCTGTGCATCGATGTCGGTTGCCTTTTACTCTGTCCTTAATGGGACACTGAAGTGAATTTGCCAAGCTCATGTTTTTGCTTGCGCAGCGTAGACTGGCCCAAATAAACTCACTTTTCACCGTCTCTCCAGGCGATAAGGCGGTATTTGTTTTATAAAGCCGGAAAGAATAAAAAAAGGGCCCATCTCCCCGCGAGGGGGACTCGAGTAAATGCGTCACATAGGGGGGGGGGGGGTGTATTGCGTTAACGTTTAGTGCTTGGGGAGTTGGTGGTAGTGATTGCGTTGTATCAGCAGCTTCTTGACGTAGTTTGAATGAGTCAAGGATATAAGGCGCGTTCGTAGCCTTCCATTCTGTATCGGCTTTGTGGCGCAGTGGGTAGAGCACCATGTACATTGCGTTCCGCCCGCAGGGTCGTGGGATCGAAACCAGGCGCCGGTAAGTATTATTTTTGTATATAGTGTAGGGGGAGGGGTGCGGACCTGTTGTTGAGAGCGAGGAGGGTAGCGTGATGCGGGAGAGGAGGAGCGGGGGAGAGGGCGCACCTGCGAGCGATGCGGACTACTACGGACACCTAGAACGGGTGACATCGTGAGTTAAAGAAATGCTCTGCATTTAAAACTAACATGCACGGCCCGCGCCTGCTGCACCGACTAACATCAGTGACGTCAGTAAAAGGTGCCACGTAATTGGACGATATCCAAGATTTGCGTTCAAACAAGTTTTGGTTTCGGTTCTGGGAAACGGCATGCTTCGAATCCGAGGCTATCGTTGGACGGGAATCTCGATATCTGAGTAATCGGCATACCGCACTTTTGCCCGTTTGTCGGCTGCAAAATGCATCACATAAGCCTACCAGGACGGCTTGGAGTCGTAGCAGTCACTGGCCGAGGACTACGCAGTGGATGAACGTCCTCCGCGTCACCACAGACACTCGAATGCGAAGCGCCTTTCCCCCATCTTTGGAGCTTGCCTGACTCATGCCTGTATCGTAAAAAGCGTGTTCGCACCAGGCCAAGGGTCTGCTGATTCTGGCCTGTGCCCACTGTCCGCAAGTAGTCGGTGCTTATGGCAACAGCACGACAACGAGAACTCGCTAGCGTGTCAGTGTCACTCGCGTGCGTTCTCCGAACTCGCTCGTGGAGCAGTGAACGTTGAAGCGCAAAAATGGTGAATTCAGTATTAAAAACATCGGTCAAAAGAAAAAAAAATCACATAAAAACAAAAAGAAAAGCACGCACTCTCGGGATTCCAACTTGCGTCCTGCAAAACATACCTAGCGCTCCAGACCACTCGGCTACGAGCGAACAGGGTCCAAAAAAATTAAAACGGGCGCAATGGACGAGGACACAGAAACACAGTAGACGAATGGACAAGGACACAAAAACACAGTAGACGAATGGACGAGGACACAGAAACACAGTAGACGAATGGACGAGGACACAGAAACACAGTAGACGAATGGACGAGGACACAGAAACACAGTAGACGAATGGACGAGGACAGAGAAACACAGTAGACGAATGGACGAGGACACAGAAACACAGTAGACGAATGGACGAAGACACAGAAACACAGTAGACGAATGGACGAGGACACAGAAACACAGTAGACGAATGGACGAGGACACAGAAACAGTAGACGCTCGTCCCGTCTACTGTGTTTCTGTGTCCTCGTCCATTGCGCTCGTTTTAATTTTTTTGAAGCCATGAACAAACACGCCCAACAAAGCATTTTATTGAGTGAACAGGGATAGCAGAGGAAATACGAAGTATATAATGTACAGCCAGTTTACATTTTTATTTAGTTTTAGCATTTCAAGCAGTTTAGATGACTCATTCCTCACACGATATCTTATGTCTAGCGACTGCATTTCTTCGGCGGGAAAATGTACGCAGATGTGTGGTCGCTGCTGACCCCTGTGCTTGTTCACTCAGTGCAAGAAAGTGATTCTTCTATTCTCGTTTTACGCTGTACAGTAAAAGGTTCTTCAGTACGTATATTGACCTCTCTTACTCTTCTCCAGCCTTCAATTGGTCTTAAATTTCTTATTAGCGTAGCGGTCAGCGAAGCATCGCATGTGCGCTTGTGCAGCGCTTCTGTGGAGCGACCTGGTCTTGGAGCTTGATACAGTGTACAAACTAACAAACTGAAGAAAGGCACATTCTTTCATTCACAAACATGTCGTGGCTTAGGTTCAACTGAGCGAACGCATTGCGACGACCCGTCAGCGGACGGCGGACTAAACGCTGGGCCGACTGACTCGGTCGTAGGGTCGGCGAGCCGTGCAGTAGCGGAGTCAAGCCAAGCCTCCTTTTTGTGATGTCACATGAAACGCCTCAGAAAATGGGCTAGGATGAAGAGAGGAGGACAGCATTTTCAAATGATTTTTATGGCGTATAAATTCGCATAAACGCAGCGAGACTTGTGGAAGCATGCCCTACAGACTCCAGGCTACAATGTGCGCTCGTAATCCCGCACTGTTTACAAATAACTTCAGAGTACACATAAGCATGTTCGAAATGCGTCACAGGTTTGGGTGAAATTACAAATGCGTGCTCTCGGCGTCTTTGGAGCATCAAACGAGTCGCAGCGTACACCCGCCCAATTTTTTACCAATATCACGGGAGCGTCGACCCTTCGGTCGACCAGCGCAGCGGGATGGAGTGATACGGCAAACGCGGCGTGAGTAGCCGCATGTGCACTAAGCAAAGGCCGCAGCTGTCGTCGTCTGCTAGGCTGCTGCAAGAGCAGAGGACCACCCCCGATTTTTGTTATTCGCTTATCACACTGCCTGTCATACTCGAAATTTTAAATGCACAGCATTTCTTTAACTCACAATGTCACCCGTCCGTTGGTGATCGGCGTCCGCAGCCAGCCAGCACGTGCGCCCCTCCCCCGCTCCTCCTCGCTCTCAACAACAGGTGCGGGCGCGCATGCGCGTGCTCCGGCGCTGAAAGAGGCGTTGCAGCAGCAGGTGCTACCTCCTCTCCCTCTACTGCGCGCGCTACGAATATAAAGCGGGTATCGGCGCGGCTCACTCTTTTTTTTTTATTGCCTGCTTTGACATTTATACAGCACATCACACATCATGTCATGTAATGATCTGTCAACCCTACTTGGCTGACTACGTGGCTTTAAAACTTTCTAAGACGCACTAAATTGTCAAGCACAGGCAACCACTCAGGGGGATCATACTCAGCACGAAACACTTCCCGTATATACTGTACGCTTTCAATGAAATTTTCCCTGACAGGCCGGGCATTTATATCCGCATTCCTCGCCGCCATTCTCGTCCTCCATATACTATGAAGGCTGAGGAGCATAATCAAATCGTACGGCACACCGCCCTCATTTTTTTCAGGTAAGAACCGAATTCCACGCGGCGTTATGGGTAAGTCTTTCTTTAACGTACGTTGGAGGACGTCCCAATGGAACACTGGGTCCCAACAGTCGATGAAGACGTGATTAATAGTTTCCGGCTTTTTGCACAGTCTGCAGTCGGTTGTCCACGGCACAAAAATACCTCTTTCGGCTAACCAAGTATCTACGGGAAGGGTTTCACTGTGTAGTTTAAAAAAAGAAGACTTCATTGCAGGCTTCACAGGCACACTTTTAACCCTCCTTAAAACATCGAGCCCTGTGCCCTCACCGTATAACGACCTATACAGTGGCACAGGTAAACAAACATCCACTAAATCTCTCCATTCTACTGTTCTGCTCTGTTCTGCTTAAAGAAAAGAAAGAAAAGAATAACAATAAAGATCCAACCGATTGCCCCGCAGAGAGGGTGGGGTGCAAACGATGGCAATAAATAACACGTTACGTACTTACGTCTCTCGTCTCTCTCTCTCTCTGTCGTCTCGCAACCCAACTACCCAACCCCTACGACAACAACAACGACAACTACCACCGCCAACTACCACAACCTACTCCACGTGACCACCCCCAATGCTCTGCATTTACTCGTGTCCCTCGCGCGGGGGCATGCGACGGAGGTTTTTTTATGTAAGACCAGGCACGTTGCGCCAACTGAAAACAGTTATCAGCCTTGCCGAACGCAAGGTTCGTTCGGCAACGCTGATTACTGTTTTCTGTTGGCGCCACGAAACTGGTCTTGAAGAAAGATTTCGAGTATGGCTAGGCAGTGTCATAAGCGAATAACAAAAATCGGGGGCGGTCCTCTGCTCTTGCAGCAGCCTAGCAGACGACGACAGCAGCGGCCTTTGCTTAGTGCGCATGCGGCTACTCTCGCCGAGTTTGCCGTATCACTCCATCACGCGGCGCTGATCGACCGAACGGGCGATGCTCCCGTGATATTGGTAAAAAATTGGGCGGGTGTACGTTGCAGTGCCCGCAGTGTATGAGTCGCTGTATGTTTTGCAAGCCGCAAGTTCGAATCCCGGAGAGTGCGTCCTTTTATTTTTGTTTTTATGTGATTTTTCGTTGTTGGCCGATGTTTTTATACTGCATTCACGATTTTTGCGCTGTAAAGTGTCTTGAAGGGGCCCAAAGTACAGGAAAGTGGGCACGGCAGACCCGACAGTGCCATGATTCTAAGCCGCTCCTACTTGATCTTGCAGACCATCGTGCTTGCCCTGGCCGCGCTTCCTGCAGACGGCTACACGTGTCAGCAGCAGCATGACCGAATGAAAGGACAATTCATCGACGGCGATCAGCGCGCACTGCCTGTCATCGTCTTCAAGGATTGGACACCCCCTGGTGGCCCGATCATTCAAGTGGCACATGACTTCCGTGACGTCACATCATCTTCGGCGACTACTATAAAAGAGGCCCCTCAGAATTTCGTCTTTTGTGGGCCCGGCAGACCCGGCAGTGCCATGATTCTAAGCCGCTCCTACTTGGTCTTGCAGGTTAGTTTTCACTCAACCTCATTTCGTAGCGACAGTCGTGGTATAGTGGTCGTGCCGTGCCCCCACCAGTGCGTGAAAATTGCGCATGATTGCTTCCTTGTATGTAAACTGCTTGTTTGTGGTGACGTGGAATCAAACCCTGGTCCCGGTCCTTCGAACAAAGACGTCTTAGAAACGTTGCTTGCTGGTCAAGCTGCGATCCAGGCAGATATTGCTGGAATTAAGGCAGAACTCGCCTCCGCAGTTACCGTGCTAACTGATCTGAAGTGCACCCAAATTGACAAAAGGGTTTCCGAACCTTCATCGTCTCTAAAAACCACGGAACAAGTGCAATCAAGCCTTAATTCAATGGCCAATGTCATGACTTTTCAATCCCAAAAATTAACTGATCTGGAAGATCGAAGTAGACGCTCTAACCTGATTATCTATGGCCTCGAACAAAGTGCAGAGGAAACAGGCGAAACTCTAAGCGAAAAAGTTGTCACAGGCGTATTCAAGAAAACTTTAGAAGTCGAGTGCAAATCTATCGGGCAAATTCATCGGCTTGGCAAAAATACCGGTAATAGGCCAGTAATCGTTTACCTTCAAGATTTTAATGAAAAAAAAAGCTATATTTGGAAACGTCACAAAGTTAAAGGGTTCAAAAATTTCTGTACAGAATGACTACTCCCCGCAAACCTTGCGCAAGCGCAAACTGTTGTGGGAAAGTGCCAAGGCGGACAAGAATAATGGAAAGAAGGTATATTTGGTCCATGACACACAAAAATAGACAAGGACGAGTACATCTGGGATGAATGCAAAAATGAACGGGTGAAAGTGACGAAAAAAACGGCAAACAACCTTCCTTATCGGAACCTTGACTGAATGTCATATCAGCCGACAAACAGCTCAGACTGGTCAACATAAATGCGCGAAGCCTAGCGAATAAGACTGATATGCTCGAAGTTGCACTCATTGAAAATTATCCACACGTCGCCATAATAACTGAAACCTGGTTGCGCGAAGAACTCTGTGACGAGGATGTATTTCCCCCTTCCTACAGAGTGTTCCGCAAAGACCGGTCTGGAAGGGGTGGTGGTGTAGCGGTGCTTATCAAAAGCCCAATTGAAGCCGTATCACTAGGAGAAGTCACCGACCTAGAATGCTTGTGTATCAGTCGGAGTTGTTGGGGCCACAAGTTCATTTTATATGCTCTGTACAGGCCACCTTATGCACCGATTGACTATCTTGAAAAACTGCAGGCTCACATGACACAACATAGCAAAAATAAGGTAATCTTGGTTGGTGATTTCAATCTCCCTGACGTTAGCTGGGAACGCCTTCAGGATTGTTCGCAAAACAGAAAGCAAGTGAATATTTTATTTAATTTAATGTTTACACATGACACTACTCAGGTTGTTCTCCAGCCTACACGTGTCCAGGAAACTTGAAGCTCTATTCTTGATTTGGTTTTCCGTCCCAGAACTTACGCTGACACTACGACAGTCGCCATTGAACCAGGCATATCTGACCACCTCCTCGTAAGCGTCTCGATGCCTATGGTACGGCTCAAGAGGCACAGCAAACCACCGCTGGGCTGTTTTAAAGATTTTTCTCGTGCGAATGATGCAAGGATTATTGAATACATGGAAAGTGCTTTTGAAGGCTTTTGCGAGGAAGGCGTCCGCACACTTTGGAGCCGTTTTAGGAATATGTGTCAATTCTGCATCAGTAACTTCATACCTAACAAATTTAAACGTACATCTATACAAACCCCCTGGATGACTCGTAACATTATCCACCTTAAGCGAAAGATCAAGCGTCTTAAGAAAAAGCACACTCCGTCTCATCTGTTAAAGGATTTGCGAGAGAAAATTTCATGTGAACTAAAGAGCGCGAAGTAGCATTACTTCCAAACAACATTGCCTGACTTTATAAAGAATGAACCTCAAAAATTCTGGAATTACATAAGCGAAAGAAAACAGCCCGTCTCAGAGCTATTTATTGATGGAGTATGTATTACTGACCATGCATCAATTGCAGAACAGTTCAATAACTACTTTTGAAGCGTATTCTCCTGGTCAAACCCACCCAATGCTGTATCTTTTGTCCCCTCAGATGTATCTTTCATTTCTTATCCTGGTGTTGTTTCAATGTTGTTAAACTTAAAAACCAAAACGTCTTGTGGCCCGGATGATATCCCGAACTCGTTTTTGAGGTGATACGCCGAATCCTTAGGAAAATTCCTTGTAGTTTTGTTCCGTGCTTCACTAATGTCCAGTGTGCTGCCTGAAGACGGGAGGGCAGCCCGAATTGTACCAATATTTAAGAAAGGTGACCGATCTTTACCCCTAAACTACCGTCCTATGTCCTTGATATCGTCCTGTTGTAAATTTATTGAACACATCATAGCTAACCGCATACTGGTTTACTTAGAAGAACGTTCTGTATTAACACCTTGGCAGCATGGATTCAGGAAAGGTTATTCGACAGTAACGCAGCTAGTAACGATAGTTCATTCATTCGCTTCAGTAATCGATAATAACGGTCAAATTGATACCATATTTCTAGATTTTAGTAAAGCATTCGACAAGGTCCCGCATGACAAACTAATTTTAAAATTAAGTTCAATAGGCCTTCCAGATATGATAATCAGCTGGATCACAGCTTACTTGAATAACCGCGTACAGCGCGTAACGGTAGGTGGGCAACAATCGGGGAGTCTTCCAGTGACTTCAGGCGTACCTCAAGGAAGTGTACTAGGACCCTTGCTTTTTTTATTGTATATTAATGATATTGTGTATGTCGTGTTTCCTGGTGTTAACATTCGATTGTTCGCGGATGATTGTGTCTTGTTCAAAAGTATTTCCTGTTCCAACTATCAAGGTGACCTCCAAGCAAACCTAAATAATATCAATGAGTGGTGCAGGGAGTGGGGAATGTTGCTTAACAATGATTAATCCGTCCTTCTTCGCATAACTCGTAAAAAAACGCCCATTCCTTTCACATACACACTAAGGTCTTCTCTTTTAACACAAGTCACCAACCACAAGTATCTAGGTCTAACACTTACCGACAATCTGTCCTGGAATTCCCATATTGACAATGTCTGCTCTTCTGCTTTGCGAAAGCTATGTTTCTTGAGGCACAAACTTCGTAAAACACCTCCAAACGTTAAATTACTTGCTTATTTCTCACTTATTCGCCCTAAACTTGAATATGCATGCATTGTATGGGATCCGTTCACTGATGCTAACATTACTAAACTCGAAAGGATTCAAAGAAAAGCCGTTCGATTCGTTTTCTCTAAATTTCCCCCACTTGATTCCCCCTCTGACCTTATGCAAGCTAACCATATCCCTCTCCTCCAACTTCGGAGGAAACAATTTCGCCTGGATTTTCTAGCGCAACTCGTCAACAAACAATTGGTTAATGACGCCACTCCGTATCTATCCCCTCTAATGAACGACCTTCGCGCCATCACCACCCTCATTCACTAACGCCCTATTTCGCTAGAACCGACACATTTAAATTCTATTTCTTTCCTCGTACAATAGCTGATTGGAATTATCTTGCAGAGCCCGCACCTTGTTCAAAATGATGTCTGTTGCTTTGTTTTACTTATGATTCTCTTACAGGCCCTATATCTCATTCCAAGTGACGTTCGTTGCTACATTTGTTTCACTGTATTCATGTTCCATTGTATTTCTTGCTTTGAATATTATGTAATTACCCACCCTGCATGGACCTTCAATGGTCAGCAGTATGAAATAAATAAAATAAATAAAATAAAATTTAAACGGATTGTGTGGCGGCATGTTATGCGTCACATGCGTGCGGGGAATGTGTACAGAGGAGTGAATTACGGGTTTTAAGGACTGCTTTCTTTTTAAGGCACAGGTCGGGAACTTTTCAGTGGCATCGCTAAGGGGGGCGGGGGCGAGGGGGGGGGAGGGGGGGCTGGGTTTCGGGTATCAACCCCTGGGTAAAGAGGGGGGGGGGGTGCCACTTGTGCCCCTACACTGTGTAATGCGGATGTCTTACACTGGAAGACGACTGTAATGAAACCACAGCTTTGGCCTGTTCAAATCACGCCCCCACCAGTCTATTCAAGTTTGTTTCCTGGTGCAACGGAAGAAAGGGAGTAGAATTTCGGCATCCAGGAATATCGCGGCAGTCGACTACCGCGGTATTCTCGAGGTAGTCGAGAAAATCACGGTAGTCGACTGAGCGCTGGTCCAGTCTACTGTGTTTCTCTGTCCCGGTCCTTTGCGCTCTTTTTAATTTTTTTGGTGTCAAGAATGGGCGTGGCTTGAGGAGTTAATTGGCTGCAGGGTTAGCGGAAGCAAACAAGGAACGATTTCTGGAGAGGGGGTGCCGTCGGCATGAGTCTGCGACGTAAATAAAGCGGATAGCCTTGTGTTCATTTTCTTTCTATTTCATCATGGTTTTCGTGTGGGCGTCCCATGGAGTTCTAACTAAAAAAGATTTGAAGCTGATGACCTAATTATTTTGCTTTGGTAGAGGATGAGTAGGGGATTTGCTTTGGTAGAGGATCTTTTAAGGTGGAGTATCAGTAAAAAAAAGGACAGGGCAACAAAATTAACTGCATAACAAAAAAAAAATCGCGCCAATCCACCCCGTGAATGTGGTTGGAAAGCAAAGCTGTAAATGGCACCCATAACGATTACCCATGGACGTCACTTAAATTCACTCACATCGCTCTGAAAATAGCAAAACCAGAGAGAAGTGAAATGCACTTAGCCACACCATTTATTACTTCAAAGAGATATTCTTGTTAATGTTAAATCAATACATGAAGCATGAACGGTGTTTGGTTGAGTTGTATTGGTGCAGCACAAGAGTGGAAATTTTTTTTATAAAATTTAAGTGAGCTCCAACCCGGTGTTAGACTATCTGTCTTCTCCGTCTCTCCGCCGCGGATGGAGGCGACGAGATTTGCGGCAGAGGAGGAGGAGGAGGAAGAAATACTTCTGTTCAGATTTCTGAACGGCCCAGAGTGCAGCCCTGGGGAGTGATTCCTTCTTCTGTGGTGCCCATATGCAGTCCGCGCGGCCTGTGTTCTGTCCACCCCCTGAGGCTGGGTAGGTAGAGAGGGCCTGGACAGCATCATCTCCCATTGCTCTTGTTGGGTAGTTGACGGAAAGAGAGGAGGGTTCTCAGGGCTAAAGTCGCACACCCCGATTACGGGGCGGAGTGTCCCTGCTTCTGAGCAAAATTTACATTCAGCGTCGTAGTGATTCGGATACATTAAGTGAAGACGCGTAGGCTGTGGGAAGGAGCCCGGATTGTATGAGCCGTAGAGTAGTTTGTTGTTCTCTGGAAAGGTCAGGGTAAGGCGAAGGTACGGTCTCTCTCAGAAGGCGATAAATCTGGGTTATCTCCCTGAACGTGACAAGCGGGTGACTGTCCTAGTGCAGCTCCATAGCATGGCAGGTAAAAGCGCAGGCTTTTTGGGTGGGCGTATTTCTTGCCCTCCATTGAAGCGTGAAGGGGTGTCAGATGAGCTGAATGTAACCGTTTGGGGAGCAGTTTTTAGCACGCGCAGTGCGGTTCAGGACACCCAACCCTACTGGTAATTCCAGTAGGCTTGCTGGGAATCGATGACTACACTCCGAACCCCTGGTTGAGCGAGAGCCAAGGTGATGACTGGCTCTTCTGCTGCCGTAATTTCTTGGGTCTTAAGCGAGGTACACGCAAGGAGGTTGGTTCTGGAGGTAGCCACGATGATGGCGTATTGCTGCCCACGATTTTTGGAGGCTTCTGTGTAGATAACTGCATTATTCCCACTGAGGGTGGTGTTTAGCGCTTGAGCCCGTACTTTTCGGTGACCCTCGTCATGTGAGGGGTTCATATTTCTAAGAAAAGGGAGCATATTTAGTTTTAGTCGCCAAGAGTCTGGGAGTACGTCAAGCGGAGTGACATTCTGGGCTGCCCAGCCAATGTGGTGAAGCATGCGGTTACCCATCGCAGTTCTGAGTCGGACCATCTGGTTAGAAAGATGGCCTTCTATCAGCTCTTCCACCGTGTTGTGGAGCCCCGTGCTAAGCAGTCTGTGTGGACGCACTCATGAGAAGACCAATGGCCTGCTCGACCGCCTTTCTACTTATTATATAAAGCATCTCTAAATCTTCCTAGTCGAGAAGAAGACAGGGGGTTGATGTAAGTAACCCTCGAGAGGATAAAAGCTTCAATTATTCGAAAGGTACCGGATTCCTTTAGCCTTCGCTTCTTGGTGGCAACTTGCCTGATCATGTGTATGATTTGATTAATGCTGTTTTTCAGGCACTGCTAGGAGACGTCATTTTTGGTGTTAGCCTCGAGATGTAGCCCAGGATCTTGATGCTGGGGCTTGGAGTGATGGCCTGGCCATCAAGGAGTATTTGAATGTATTCCTTGATTTGGCGTGAGGGTGGACGACAAGGAGCTGTGATTTTTTACGTGAACACTGGAGGCCACAGGCTTTAGCACATTGGCGTAGTAGAAGTGAGATGCCTTGCATTGGTGTGAGCTTCCTTTAATTTTTGTAACTCTTAGCACATGAGCAAGGTGCGCACAGGGCCGCTAGACGGGCGTGAGTGGTCGCGTGACGCTTTCACGTGGCATTCAGAGAGAACGCAGGGTGTAAACCCGTAGATGTGCTTGGTGAGTACACCACCCGTCTTCCTTGTCTTCGTGTGGGCTCGTAGCTAAATCGGTAAGACATCGGGATCTCGCTTTGTTAGTCTAGTATGTTCCAGGTTCGATTCCCGGCGGTGCCAGTAAATTCTTTTATTTGTTCGCTGGAGTTTTCTGGTGACACCAACGGTCGCGAAAGAACCCTTGATGGGTAGAGGTAAAAAGCTTTGCTTTAAAAATTGGCCGCGTATCTGCTCCTTTCGTTGCAAATGACGTCAAATAACGATAGTCTTTATCGGCTTTTGCGAAGTAAATGCCTCCCTTCGCTTTACCGCTCACCTCTCATGTTGTTCCTCTTGCGTCGCGCTCCTCCCAAGGTAAAGACGCCAAATGTTTGCTTAAATCATTTTAAATTTTGAGCGTTCTACTGCTCCAAACCGGGTGTCTCGATGCGAACGCTGCCGTACGGCGAAGACGCGCGTTAATCGAGGCGCCCTACTTCGAACCGCGTTTCCCTACTCCACGTGCGTTGCAAGCAGAACGTGGAAACTATCTAGTGGAACCTTTCGTAACTGTTGCCGATTGATTTCTTAAAATGGCGCCAGAAGCTATAGTGGCGCGGGCGACAGCAGGCGACGGCGGAGTGAATTCTTTTTCTGAAGTTGATGAAGTATTTAATTTCGCAAAAGTCAAGCATGTTTGAATTTTTATAAAGGAACACTGCAAATATCACTTCTGTATTGATTTGTTGTCTCATATTTCCGTAATCTCTTGTTCTTCTTCAACAATGTTGACAAGTATGAACATTACACCGGACCAAGACGGGTAGATTTAGCTGTGACTATATAAGACTATTGCGCAGGCATTCTTTTGCTTTGGCCGGGTGGCTGAATCGAGTCACAGACAGACAGACGGACAGACATACAGACATACAGACAGACCAAAATTTCTGGGTTTAAGTAGCCCAAGAAAGACTATCGTCTTTAAAAGCAAACACCTGGGGGCCTGCCGCCTGTGCGGGCCTCACGCCTGCCTCGTCGACTGCGCTCGGCCATCCTGCGCCTCCGCGTGGGGGGCGCGAGGACGGCGGAGCGAAAGCACCTACTGGGGCGGATGGCCAGCCCCGCCTGCACTCACTGCCGAGCGCCCGTGCAGCCCCTGCCGCACATACTGTACGAGTGCCCAAATATTGCGGCAGGGCGGGCAGAGCTGCTGGTCGTGCTTCAAGGAGTGCGGCCTAGAGCTGTGCACGGGCCGAAAATTTGGTCCCGAGCCCAGCCCGGGCCCGGTGCTTATCGCAGTAGGCCCGGCCCGACCCGATGAACAAGGCCGACGGGCCGGCCCGGGCCGGCTGCGTGTTTCCAACTCAAATACCGTAGGGGCCCGCGCCTGATTGGGGCACGTTTGGAAGTGAAAACTACCTAAAGGCGGTAAAATACATCTTAAGTAAAATGATAACCGGCAAAACCAACATTAAACGGGCAAAACAACCCCAATTAAACATAACAGTCATGCACACATCCCTACCGCAGCTGTCCTTCGCTCAGCTACATACGAAAGAATTGAAACCGACATAAAGGTTACCGAACCGCCCAACCTAAAAAAAAGATGAACCAAAAACCCTCCAACCACGAACAAATTCATGGTCATATTAAAAAATATTCAAGAAAAGTAGCCGAAACCACAATGGCCCAAACCACTGAAAAGCAAAAAAAAAAAGGAACTGGAGCTCACCTAACAGGAACAAAACCACCCGGCATTTTGTGTAGAATTTCATAATGTTCCCTAAATGTATTAAAACAAGCAATTAAAAATAGAATGGCACCTTGGGCATTTGAACCTGATTCTTCCGATTGCTATACAGAAATGGAACCTGTATGCCAGGGGACCAGCCGGTTCGTGTTTGTTTAAACAGGGTGTGTACTTGCTTTGTTGTTTCGTCAGTATACGTTTCCTTTTCTCAAGAGTATATAGGGCTGTCGGACTCGGTCCCTTCTTTTTATCGAGATGCAAAGTACACGCGTGCATTTATGAACATTTTATCGTTGCCGCATCATATCGCTTATCTATAACGTTTCAATCATATTAACTGTTCCTGTTTAGGCGGCTGTTGGCGCATTAAACCACCCTAATCCCCTTTTGCGCTTTTCCTTTCGTCTTCGTCTGCAGGCCACGACGCCCGAGGGCACAGGCCACCTCGTACCACCAGCTACGCTCGCCACGATGTTTTCCCGCCGAAACAAAGAGCAAAACTAAAGTTGAATTATCACCTCAGACTTTGACAGCTTCGCTTTTGTTGGCTCAGAGAAGGAAACGCAACTCTGAATAGGGCACTGCTACAGAAAACAGATGGAGACGCAGGTTTCTCTGGCAGTGTTTGAAGTTCAAAGTGTTCCATCTTGAAAATTTGTTTTTGCCCGAACTTAGAGGTGGAAACTAGTCCCGCTGAATTGTCATTCGTTGTACTTGCCTAGGCGGTGTGTCGCTGAGCCACATGTGTTGCTCAGTTCTTCCCAAGACATGCAGTTTCAGATCTCTCACACTTACCGGCTTCCCATACGCCCACATGTGCCTCAGGGCCTAACGATAATAAGTCCAGTGGAATCTAAAAAGAAACCTGACCCGTGCTTTCACCGTGTCAGCAACATGTAGTTTCTGTGATATCATAGAAAACCTAAGTATTTCTTCACTGTGCCGGGCCAGCCCGGGCCGTCAGGACGGCGCGGCCCGTCCGAAGCATTTACATTTCGACCCGAGTCCGGCCCGGGCACGGGCGATAAGTAAGTCGGGTGGCCCGAGCCTGGCCCATGGGCCGGGCCGGGCCCGGGCTTTTGAGTAAGCTCGAGCCCGTGCACACCTCTAGTGCGGCCATTTGAGGAGCCGTTTGGCCCCCCTGGCAGTGCTCGGGAGGGGGACCAAGTGCTCGAGGCCCTGGGCACATACCTGGGGGCCTCGGAGCTGCACAGTGCACTCCACTACAACTCCGCCTAACTGCCCAGATTGTAGTGGAGTGCTTCTGCTTCTCTACTTGTGTGTGCGTGTGTGTGTGTTTCCCCTTTTACATGTGTGTTAAACATTGTCCTCTGTAGTTTCACGTGTTGTCTATATCTGTAGTGTTTCTCTGCAATGCCAATTTCCTCAATGTTTAACTCTTTTTTCGTTTCTTCTTCTTTTCTTCTTATTCATCTTCTTCTTTTGTGTTTCATATTTATCCTTGTGAACTTGCCCAGTGTGTTATATATATTATAATGTCAACCTTCTCCTCTATCCTCTTATTTCTATGTATTCTTTCCTTCCTATCCCCACCGACACCACCAGGCGTTCCGGTGTCCGCCCCCAGGCGAGAAAATTTACGTCTGTTGGTGGATCTTCCCTTTCCAATGAACAATACATACATACATACATACATACATACATACATACATACATACATACATACATACATACATACATACATACATACATACATACATACATACATACATACATACATACATACATACATACATACATACATACATACATACATACATACATACATACATACATACATACATACATACATACATACATATGTCGCGACCGGCGCAGAGACAACCAGCCACGACAGCGTTTGGGCTCGAACTGATTTTTATTCCTCCAGCACGAGCGCACGTGAGCGTGCGCCTCGTGGTTCCGCCTTCGTCGTCGTCGTCGCCTCGGCGCGGTGGACACGCGCCGCTACAGGGCTCAGGGGTGCGAGGGATGACAGCTGATGGCTGAGTTCATCAATGCGGCTCTCAAGTCGACCAAGCCTGGAGTCGTCCCTTGAGGTGGAGGGCGTATCGACGACTGCGGCGATGCTTGGGGACCGGGAATAGTCCGCGATGCGGTCAGCCAGTTCCGCGAGTTGGTCGAGTGGCATGTCAGCGGCTGCCGCAAGTACCAATACCATGTTCTGGGGGAGGCGTTGAAGGAAGAGCTCCCGAAGAAGTGGGTTGTTGAGGTCCTGGCCATGATCGCCCAATAGCTGCCGCATGCGATGTAGCAACTGCGAGGGTCGCCTGTCACCGAGCTCCTCGGTGTTCAGAAGCTGCTGCAGCCTGCTGCGCTCCGACTCCGACTTGCGTTGGATGATCGCTGCCTTTAGGTGGTCGTACGGCGCTTCAGTATGTGGGGCGTCGAGGATGTCGGCTAGCTCGTCCGCGATGCTGCCTGGCAAGGAGGTCACGACGCTGTTATATTTCGTCTCCTGGCTGGTGATGCGATGCAGACGGAAGCGCGCTTCGACTTGCGTGAACCATGTCCGCGGGTTCCGAGTCCAAAACGGGGGTAGAGTAGCGCTGTGCACAGCCGCGGTTGTAGCGTGAGCAGGCGGAGCTGCTTCGTGGGCGGGCGTAGCTGCGCCGGGTTGTAGTTGGCCCGCAGAATCCGGTGAAGCCGAAGGGGCCGACATGGCGCGGTCAGCAGAGGCGAGTTCGGTCCACGTCACCAAATCATGTCGCGACCGGCGCAGAGACAACCAGCCACGACAGCGTTTGGGCTCGAACTGATTTTTATTCCTCCAGCACGAGCGCACGTGAGCGTGCGCCTCGTGGTTCCGCCTTCGTCGTCGTCGTCGCCTCGGCGCGGTGGACACGCGCCGCTACACATACATACATACATACATACATACATACATACATACATACATACATACATACATACATACATACATACATACATACATACATACATGCATGCATGCATACATGCATGCATGCATGCATGCATGCATGCATGCATGCATGCATGCATGCATGCATACATACATACATACATACATACATACATACATACATACATACATACATACATACATACATACATACATACATACATACATACATACATACATACATACATACATACATACATACATACATACATACATACATACATACATACATACATACATACATACATACATACATACATACATACATACATACATACATACATACATACATACATACATACATACATACATACATACATACATACATACATACATACATACATACATACATACATACATACATACATACATACATACATACATACATACATACATACATACATACATACATACATACATACATACATACATACATACATACATACATACATACATACATACATACATACATACATACATACATACATACATACATACATACATACATACATACATACATACATACATACATACATACATACATACATACATACATACATACATACGTCACCCACTTTCTATCATTAGGCATTCGATCGGCGGAGTGCTCCCATCCCGGAAGGTGGTCGGGGGACCACACGATACTTGAGGAGGGCAAGAGGGCCAGTTTCTGTGCTAGTGAAAGCGTTCTGCTGAGTGCTTTGCGAACATTACTAGAAAAAAAGATGTCAGAGACTGTGCGACAAAGGACAGAACGTCCGGTGTCATATACAAGATTTTTGAGCTGAGTTCCCCTCCCCATGCATTGCGGAGAGGAAAAATCTACTGGAACGAGTCAGGCAGCGTAACAATGACGTCCGGCTTCAGAACCATCGCCCAGTACTGTGAAACATCAGACCGCAAAACAGACTTCGGTGAAACGTTCCCGAAGCGTGACCAACTGGAGAAAAAGATGCAAAGAACATAAACCCTTCCCTCCGAACCCTCCCACTTGTGTACACGCGGGCACCGCGCTCCACAGCGAGGTGCTTTGTGAGTGACCGGGGCTACAACGTGACCCCAGTAAATCCTGAAGAGGGAATCGAGCTGGTTCCCAAACGTCTGTTCTTGGTTATTGCTTTTGGTTGGAGAAAGCTATATGAATTTCCTCAGCTACTTGAAAAAGGTTGATTCATCTAGGAGTCGTCTTGAGCTAGTCGGCTGCACAACGGCATAAATGAAATCGTTGCGAGAAACGGTTGTGAGCCAGTGTGTGGCGCCGATGCACTCAGGCCCGTACGAATTTGATAGTTTACTCAAAAGTTCCTTCTTTATCGCTTCGTAACCTCCTTCGATTCAAATTTTGCTCCATTGGTTGGTGGCTGCTTCACTGGTAAGCCCGAACCTCACATTTTATACTGTGTTCATTTTCCCAAGACGCCAATGTCAATTTAAGCCCGAACCTCACATTTTATACTGTGTTCATTTTCCCAAGACGCCAATGTCAATTAACTTATTTGTATGTGTGATGGAATATTTTATCAACGTACGAAAGGAAACGACGACATCGTCGCCGACAAACATCCACAGGACCAGCCCGGCACTGGTCGCGTAGATGATTCGTGTCGTCCAGTCGTCTCTTTCCCCGCTAATCCCCTTTCTATCTGCTTCCATTCTCAGTAACCAAATAGCCATTGAAATAACGAGACCCGAAAATGTATCCATTTCAAACGTACTGAAATGCTCACCTAGAGAAATTTCCAGCATGCAGTTGCTGCCACAGAGGCTGCCTTTAGTGACAAACTGGTGGGCTCAGGCGGTTTTTCCGAATTTCTGGGACAATTACTTTCTCTCACATTTTATACCACGTTTACTGCACAATATTTAGAAATAACCATTTTTTTGGCCAGTCCGACTTTTGCTTATTTGCTGGGACGTCTATTTGTCCCCCAGCCTTCTTTCACCAGGCTCCGCTTGTGGTCCTTCAAGCTTCATTTCTTAAAGGTGTGTTCCTCGACACACGATTTGTCTTGCATTTGTTGCCTTTAAACAGCGCTGTCATTGCTGGCCACCCTCCTCCAGGCCCGCGTGACGTCTGCACGATTTAGTCGGAACAGCGGGCTGCAAAGCTTTCCGAACGCCTCTGGCGACCACCCTATAGTGTCGTTTTATGACGAGGCCTGAGACTCTATCACACCCCCATTGCTCTTGCAAGCATCCATTCCGCATACCCCAGTACGATGTGGTACTCTCACGCTGCCGCATATCAGCCTTGACTTTTACCCTACCCCACTTTAGTTTGGCGCATTACACCCTGTGCTGTCGCAAGTAACTCTTGGCCACTTCTTTCTCCGCAGCTAACGGTGTTTTCGTGCTCACGAGCGACGCACTACGGTGCTCTTTACAGTTAGAATTTTTATCCATGCCTAATTTACTGAAAGGTCGGTGTTGTGTATTCGAGATCTGCACCCGAGTCGGCGTCTGGGGTTCTTTAAACCAAGCTCGTGTAGCTATTATGGTTTAGTTTGCCTTGTTATATAGGCAAACTAAACAATAATAGCTACCAGGCTATATAACACGCGTATAGCTATAACACACGGCTTCTTATCTTGCTGCTTACTTTCCTGGTATATTGCCCGACCTTCATGAATAACTACACATCAATTATTATCCTGTGGCTTCATTTCGCGTCGCATGTTGCATATTATGCATGCTTGCATTGACATTTCGAAGCCCACGCATTCAGTATCTGTGAAAAGTCTTTGTACATTGGCATCTAAATGAAAGATACAAAATTTGTCGAGGCCAATCGCTCCTGTCGCGCGACGAGAGCGATGCCGAACGACAAGAGCGACTGAAATCGCTTGTGGCAGCTCCCGTCGCAAGCGTGAACCAGCCTTAATATGGTAACAATGAAATTCATTAATAATATTATTATTAACAATAACTAGAGTTTTATTATTAATAATTGTTTTGTATTTGTGAGAGGGTGACAAATTTTCTAGGCCCCGGGTGCAAGTTTCCCCAGCAACGCCACTGAAACTTTTGAGTAGTTTAGTTTTCGAATATGGAGTGCGCAGCGTCGTGCAGGTGCGGCGGGGCGTCTATGCGCAGCAGCGCGTCGAGGGGTTTCTGTCATTTTTTGCTGGCATCTGCGCTCCGCAATAACTTAGCGCCCCGGCACTTGCTGCATGCCCTAATCTGGGTGGCTTTGGCGGAGCGAGCTAGCATTTCAAGGACCGGTATTTACAAAGTTTGGATTTTGTCCTGGATAATTAGGAACCCGCGTCTATTTGCCAGATGAGGTGACGGAGAAAGGTTCACCATTCGCTTTTCGACGCTAAGTGGAGCCCGTGGAGAAACAGGAACACCTCGAAGTTTCTTGCTTGCCAAAAATGACATGTAAGCAACAACTTTTCGGAAATTCCCTCGCTCATACAGTAAATGCTGGCTGCATGTACTAGTAATAATTAACGCGTGCTATTAACTTATGCTATCGTGGAAGCCTAATTTAAATGAGACCTAGAATTTGTATCAGTCCATCACATCTAGTCGATGGTCACAAGCGGTTGGTAGAGAAAACAACTGACTCCTGTCTAATAAATACCCACAATCCTGTCACGTTTTTCTGGGTCCCCTTTCCTCGTTTTAAAGCAAAGCTTTCCAGCTCTACCAGCCAACAGTTATTTCGCGGCATGCGGGACAAAAACTCCCGATTCGGCAAAGGCGGCCCCGCGGGGGAAGGGGGGGGGGGGAGAGGGTTTTACTCACGGAGCACACTGCAGATGGCGCGGCGTTCGGGATGCCACCCCCGCGAATCAAAGGTAACGGCTGGAAAATTGTCTCGTTTGACTCTTTGTAGAGCCACGTGTGTGAATTAAAGTGACCTCGCATAGGCAATTGCTGTGGGTGTCGTTTAAACCTTTGCTTTCCAACCACCTTCACAGCGTGGATTGGAGCCAATTTGTTTAGTGGGCGGACACCGATTACAGTGGCGACACGTCATGGACCAGCAGGGGCCTCGATTGAAGTAAACTACCGCTGGTAACGCCCTCCTCCAATATCATTGTTTGCTTGCAAGCAATGTGGCATTAGGCCTGTTAGACTAGCAACGTAAGAAAAGCCGTGAGGCTGCGATTTCTATACCGTATATAAGAAACAAGAAAAAAGAAAAAAGAAACAGAATTACCGTTGTTGCATTGCTCTGGGTGATATTAGAACATATAAACAATATAAAAGAAACACTTCGACATACGTACAAGCACCCTAACATGCATGTTGCGTTCATTTCAATATTGCAAAATACATACCAAACACATTGACGCGCTAGAGGCGATTCCAAAGTACCAGCTGCCGCAGCCGCCACTCGGTCATGTTTTTCGCCGCTGGCATCGTGAAAAATGGGCGAGCGGCAGCTGCAAGGCCGGCCATTGCGACGGCGCGCCGACCAACCGAAAAAATAAAATGACGGCACGAGTACGAGCAATGTCACGCAACCCCTCGCTCTCCATTCCAGTAGTTGGCATGACGATCAATGCAGCATTTCCTCGAATGCCCCGAACTGCCAGGGGGAGATTTGTCGCTGCTGTCTGAATTATGTTGGAGGAACCGTGATGAATGCGACGAAGGCCCCACAACGCTTAAGGTACATAAAAATAAAAATTATGGTTTGTCTCTCTCTCTTCCATCATCCAGCCGCCTGGGCAAAGTGAAAGACTCTTTGAAAAAAAAGTACACGTAGGCAAGGCCATTGAAAACTCGTGGCAAGGTTCATACATGTCGGCATTTTTCACCGCAAAAGAAACCTCCGGCATATTAGAGGCAAATGATGGAGGCTAAAAGCAAAAACGCCCGTGTGTACGAGATTTCGGCGCACGTTAAAGATCCCCAGGTGGTCAAAATTAATCCGGAGCCCTCCACTACGGCGCGCCTCATCGCCTGCGTTGCGTCGGCGCGTTAAACCCCACAATCAATCAATGAAATATTAGAGGCAAAATAAAAGTACATAAGCAAGAGTACCAACGTTCACTGGAGTGGTTTACAGTAGAAATTAACCAATAGGTGTTCAGAACGGTGTCAAAAAGACGCGAGACAAAAGCGAACAATAAAAAAAAACAATTTCGGATTGTGGCGCTCCAAACCAAACAAAAGATAAATAATAAAAAATGGTCGCGTATCTGCTCCTTTCGTTGCAAATATCGACGAAAGGCGACAGTCGACCGGAGCCCGTGCCAAGTAAATGCTTCCCTTCTCTTTCCCCCTCACCTCACATGCTGTTCCTCTCCGGTCTCGTTCCTTCCAAGATAACACGCTAACGCTTTGCCCAAGTCAATTTACATTTACAGCGTTCTTCTGCTCCCAGTCGGGTGTCTCGATGACAGCGCTGCCGTACGTTGGAGACGCGCGTGAAAAGAGGCTTCCTACTACAACGTTTGTAGACCCACGTTGCCCTATACTCCACGAGCGTTTCAAGCGAAACGTGGAACCTCTTTACTGGAACCTTTTGTTGCTGTTGCCGTTTGATTTTTTTAATGCCGCCAGGAGCGCGGGCAGCAACAGGCGACGGTTTTCTGCGGTTGACGTAGTATTGCGTTTGCTATAGCTAAAGCCAAGCATCTTTAATTTTTTTTAATAAAAGAATACTGCCAATATTCCTTATGCATTGATTTTCTGCCTCATATTTGCGTAATGTCCTGTTCTTGTTCAATAATGATGACAAGTATGAACATTGACACCGGACTTAGACGTTTAGATTTGGTGTTGTGCTGTCTTTTTTGGCCCATTCGTTATTTGGCTGTGGGTAAATAAGAATATTGCGGAGCTTCTGTTCTGTTTCACTTTGGCCGGGTGGCTGAATCCAGTCACAGACAGGCAGGCAGACAGACAGACAGACAGACAGACCAAAATTTAAGCGTGTAAGTAGCCCAAGAAAGACTATCGCTCTGGCCAACTCATGACGGCCGAGTAGTTGGAACGCGGGGAAGACAACTTCATTGAACAAACATCCATTGCATTCATCACAGGGATAGCGAAATGGAAAATAAGGCGCCGAGGGGTGGAAAACGGGGAGGGATGAGAGGGCGTTACTAGGGAGGCAGAGGGCTACTGCCTTTCGGCAGAGTTGCGCCGATGCAAGCAGATACGCTGGCAATTCTTTGAAAGAATTACGCTTTGTGCAGTCGAGATCGTGCAGGCATGTTGTACAAAGCGAGAACATTGTTCACGCATGTGTCATTGTGAAAACTGTACCATTCCTTTCTGAAGAAAGTTGAGAGAAAAGCGAAAGCTTTCTAACACCACAACTGCGCCAAAAGTGAGTCAAACCTTGGCTAAAAGGGCCTCCAACCTGCGCTGAAGTGCGTCCGATGGATCGTCAAACTTTGAAAGACCGAAATCGCAACCGAAGAACGAAGACATGCGAAAACTTTGCGCGCTAAGTAAATTAATCTACGAACGATCTAAATGTATGCCCAACGTGGTTTATGAGATGATGGTGTTTGTACTATTGTCTTCTTCGTTATCGATGCCTCTATTGTCTTATCTACACCCATTTCTTATCGCCATTTTCAAGTGATCGTTTCGACACAATGCAAGACCGGTTTCACGCGGGCACAGCTTGTCCAGAGATGTTATCAGAGCTTTTCAGTCGATGAACTGGTCTATGAAGAAATACATCGGTTTCAAAACGCAACCGGTCCCACTGAGGAAGTGTTCGCTTTAATAATGACCTAATCCGCCGTGATATTGTGGTTTTCTATTCGTATACAGCAAGCATGTTATGGGTGATGCATGTACATTTTAGGCATCACAAGGGTCTAGCTACAGTAGCAGCGCAAATACAGAGCTGATACCGAAGGGACCACATCTGGTGGGATTTCATTTTGTTCTGTATGGCTCCAAAGCGACAACGGAGTAAACGTGGCGATTTTTAAATCAGGTGTCCCCACCAATTCTTGCACTGAACTGCAGCACTCCGATTAGAAATAACGCAGGCAGCACCCACGTGTGCATAGTACGATGCGTAGTAAATGCAAGACCAATAGAAGACGTTAGAGAGTATCTCGTTACCTTTGACGCAGAAAAATTAAAACGTGTAGGTTTGTGTCGAGTTTTGAGAGAAATGAACCATCGTACAAAATGAAAGATCAAAATTTTCTAGTGCACCATTCATGGGGTATGCAAAAAAGTATAAGGCCAGAAAAATTGTCCTCAGATCTGCTCACTGTGTTGCAAATGTCGTTGAAAGCCCATAGTCTTCCACCGTTCCTCCTGCCTAATAAATGCCTCTTCCTTCCTGTGCCCACCCATCACGCTCTTCCTTTCCCGTTTCGCTCCCCCACGATACACATGGTGAAAGCTTGCTCAAGCACATTCACCTTTCCCGCGTTCCACTGCTTGCGCTCCTTCAGTTGGAAGCTTTCGAATGGAACCACGAGGGGTATACGATCGGACGTGAGCTTTTTGTATTTTTAGATTTTGATGTTAAAACATCGTTTCCAACGCGAATGTTTTTCCCTACAGAAACTATCACGCGCATGCCTATTTTCAATTAGCAGAACACTGCCCAGTAGTACACATGTGTTGATATTTTGCTTCAAATATGCCTAATGTTTTCTTTTTGGTGAACAATGCTGACTCGAATGAGGTGTGGTATCATAGTTGGAGGTTTGGAGAGATTTTGACTATATAAAGTTCTCGTTTCAGAATCCCCTTATCTTGATTGATGCTTTGTAGGGTTTAACGCGCCGACGCGACGCAGACGATGAGGCTCGCCGTAGTGGAGGGCTCCGGATTAATTTTGACCACCTGGGGATCTTTAACGTGCGCCGAAATCTCGTACACACGGGCGTTTTTGCTTTTCGCCTCCATCAGAAAAGCGGCCTCCGTGGTCGGGAATCGAACCGGCGACCTCGTGCTCAGCAGTGCAACGCCTCAGCCACTGAGCCACCGCGGCGGTTTTCACTTATCTTTTCGCCGGGTGGCTCAATCGAGGGACACACAGACATACAGACAGACCAATCATTTAAGGTTTAAGTAGCCGAAGAAAGACTATCGTATCTTAAATACACTACGGTACAGATCACGTCCGGTTTGTAATTCTCGTCCGCAAAGTAGTGGCATATTCAAGTATGGCTTTCATTGGAGTAAACAAAGCAGCAATATTTGTGTCCGTTCTAAGTAGAAACGCCAAAGAAAATGAATGTAGACAACCATCGTTAAGCTTATAGTTCAAACACTCCTTTGTGGCGGCTGTAGATAGGCACAAGATTGCCCTGTATTGATATTTACGCTGACGGAACTGTTCGTACAGGGAGACCCTACACATTTCCTTAACAAGCTGCTTTCTGGTGTAAGGTTCAATATTTCTGCGCAGTTATTTGTCGATAGGCACACCGCCACTAATGGTGGTTCACTCACCGTAGCGTGAATAGAGGCACTGGAAGCGTTACAGCGGTAGTGCGGCTGTCACTCGGCGTCTACGCTCCACCTGATCACAAGTGGCGGTGTCGTTTTGTGCGGCCTGGCATTTCCGTGTGTGTGAGCCGTCCAACTGTGAGCTTCTCTGCGCCGATATTTGAGCGCGGGATAGACGTGCGCCCAACCAGTGGAAGGGCTACCGGCACGGGCATTTGCACAGAAGAGACCAGCCGCGAGCGAAACCACTCTATGAGTACTGATAGCTTATCTGCGCACAACAGACGATTCTTCGTTACGCGTTCTGTTGCTGGATTCTCCTGGCATACCTGGGGAGTGAGCGCACGGCGAGAGGAGAGCGCATACGTAGCTGTGCACCGCGGAACTGATTACGGCTGGGATACGGCGCTTATCGTACTAAGAGTTAGCGGCGGGGAAACGAAAGCGCGAGTGCAGCCCGATTCCAATCACTAATAAAAACGATTTTTCATCGCACAATATGATGTATACGTCTGCTTCCTAGTAAAAAAATTGCCCCGTCTCAGCTCGCTTGGCTACAAATGTCGTCAAAAAACGACTCTTCTGCCACCCGTGACTCGTAACTGCCTCTCTCTCTCTCTCTCTCTCTCTCTCTCTCTCTCTCTCTCTCTCTCTCTCTCTCTCTCTCTCTCTCTCGCTCACGCTGTTTCCTCCTGTCTTGGTCATCCTAGGTGGAGGCAGTGGATGTTTGGTGAATTCAATTTTCCCGCATTCACACTACTGCCGCGTCGTCTGTTAGGACTCCCTTTTACTGTTGGGCTCGGCGCTCTTCCCACCTGTACAAAACTCGGGCGGGAGCCCGTTTTGTATTTCGAGCAAATAAATTGTTTTAGCGCGTTTTAGGGGCAAAGCACCTTTGGGGCTCGGGCTGTCAAACTCTCCTGTCGTCTCATGTAGTAACGGTGCTAACGAGGCGCTCGTTTTCCAAGGTCTCGTGCTAGAACGTTACGCGTACAAAATAACACGAAGGGACACTCATTTCCCAATGTCTCGCGCTATTTCTTAGTATACCTTTTAGCATCCTGCGGCGTGTGACACGACCCCGAATACAACATACGGCCAGTCTGCCTCTCATTTAATTGCTTAAATCCGGTTCAACACAAGATACGGCGTCGCCGCCTCCGCAAGCGCACGATTGCTGCTCCCATCAGCGCTTCTCCGGCCCCCAGTCCGCGCGCGCCGTGTGGCAAGAGAGAGAGACTCACAATACTTGAATACTCCTATGCACTGCATGCATCGCCCCTCCCCAGATTTCACGTTCGTAGAGATGTCCCGCGATTTTTTGATTTCGTATCGGAAAATCAAGCAGAGTTCTATTTTCATTAAAAGAACGCTGCTAGCAATTGTCTACTGATGCTTTGCCTGAAATACCTCTTTTGTTTTTTCTGAAAAATGTTCACAAGTACGGAGCACTGCCAGACTTAGTCATTTCGAATTGTGCTGCCAATATAAACAACTTGTTCTAAAATTAGTTTTACGTTTGTCCGGGCGGGTGAATCGAGCAACAGACAGACAGACGGATAGACGGGCAGAAAGGTTTCTTGAATAAGTAGCGCGAGAAAGACTATCATTAAAAAAAATACCAGTATGCTCGTACGTAAGCCGAGATTCCTCCTCATCATCATAAACACAGCCCGCAGCCCTATAGCCACTAAAGCGGTAACGCAGTTGCCGCAAATTGGGAACTGTATCACTACGGGACGGCGTATAACGATCACGCTAAGTGGTTAGCCGTCCGGTTTCCCCATTTTAGACAGAGCGGAACGAGGAACTCGAAAGCTGCGCCAGTGACTTTGACATGGAATGGCGGATATATAAGCACGTGGAATGACACTCAATTCGCCCTATTCGATATAGTGCTCAATCTCTTATTGTGGGGAAGTAGTGTGTCATTCAGCATATTGAAGTGTTTAATCATTGATTGATTGCAGGGTTTAACACGCCGACGCAACGCAGGCGATGAGGCGCGCCGTAGTGGAGGGCTCCGGATTAATTTTGACCACCTGGGGATCTTTAACGTGCGCCGAAATCTCGTACACACGGGCGTTTTTGCTTTTCGGCTCCATCAGAGAAGCGGCCGCCGCTGCGGGGAACCGAACCCGCGTCCTCGTGCTCAGCAGCGCAACGCCTTAGCCACTGAGCCACCGCGGCGGGTAGTGTTTAATCATGGTATTCTGTTCCTGTAGAGCGATAATCGTGCGTCATACCCTTTTGGGACAACAGCGCTTGTTCCCTAACAACTTGAAAAACAGTGATATGCTATCCCAGGTCTCGCCAACATGAATAAACAAGCCAAACACGACCAGCAAACTAAAGACGAGTGCAACGGCAGAAGACGGAAGGGTTCGCAAAGTTTGAACAAAGTTTCCTCGTACAGTTCAGCAATTATACAGGCGACCCGTGGACGTGCATACTACAAAGTGGTTTATGAAAAACGCCGTTCAGCCCCATGCAGACGCACACATGTGTGAGTAATGTCCCTTTTGTCCATTTGTTTTCAAGTAAGAAGCTTGTGTGTGTTCTGGACACTTGTAATGCTCGCTTTTGGGCAAAATCTTCACGAAAGATATCCTTGGTTCCAAGGTGCAGGCTGAAGAATGGGCAGAGAGGCGGGTGTAGTCCCTAATTTTAAACGGGGACTGTGCCAGCACCAACGGTAATTGATGCGCCGTCTAGTGTGCCCTTAGTACGCCTTTCCTCGGGTTAGATGTATCTGGTTCACGACAACAGCATTGCTGCCCGTGTGGGCGGACATTTGGCGGTGCCTGTCGGACTATTTTATGCCGAATGCCACTTATTGCATATCTTATTAGCAGTGCGGCTGTTCTAGGGCTGGTCCTGACGACAGCCTCCGCTGGTATTGCGTCACGCTCTCGGTCTTCTTGAGCAGGTTTCTCCGCCGCGCAAAAACCGTTTCGCGGTATAGATAAGAGAAAAAAAAATTCACCCCACCTCCCCGAAGGGAATCGTGAGGAAATGCGAATGCATTTCTTTTGCGCGAGAGTGCGCGGAATTTATAATTAATGAGAGACGGTGATTTGTAGCGTAACCATTTATTTAACACCTGTTTGTGTTGTCGTTGTACTTGACGGCCACGATCACTGCCTTGTGGTCGGTAAAGTGCACAGTCAAAGGGTCTTTGAGAAGCATGCGGGCGTGGTAGAGTGGGGCGAGCGTCGAGAGGAGAAGCACCGAAGCACCGCGCCTACCCTCGCCGACACTCTCCCACCCACGCGGGAGCTCCGGCGAGCTCCCGCGATGCGAGCGCCCTCACACGCCCGAGCGCGCTCCTCCTCTCCACTTACTCGCCGCTGATCCGCCCGCACCACCTGCTCCGGTTGCTAGGGAAGAGGAGGAGCGCGCGTGCTCGCAGCTGTTGCTATGGGAGAGGGGGTGAGAGCGGAGAGATAACACCTGCGGGCGCGTGGACGCCGCACGGCGCCTGACATGGCTCGACTAAGAAATGCATTCGCATTTAAAAAACACAACTCAGGGCCTTCATATTCTCATATAAGACTGCTTATATTGCCCATGGAAAAATGTATTCACAACCGTGTATATGGGTTTTTTAAGGGGAACCTTACTATAAGGTTGGTAATTATTTAGAATGGCGGGCCATGGCGACTGCGTCGAGAAATACCATACGTAAGAAGGAGCATTCAGCGTCTCAATCGCCCGCAGCTCCAAGCGCAGGGAACGTGATATACACATAAACTAGGCGTACCCAGGCACCTCCCCTCTACACCCCCCCCCCCTATTTGCTGCCCCAACCGACTGTTCAAGCGCGGTTTAAAGAAGCGTACATTACCTTGTGTAACTATATATCAGAGGTAAAGTTTGAGTAGAACATTAATTATGAGTTTGCCGTAGCATTTTTGCAAAAATATTTATTGTAATTACCGTAGAACGTCCCGGATATATTCAAGCCATCAAAGCGCCTGACCATAATTTATCCCTTCTCATAAAATCTTCACTTTGACGCTTCGTTATTAACGAATGTTCCCTTTGAGTAGTGTCGAAATATCTTTTATTTTGTATTGAGTCTGATACTTCATTTACATTTTTGAAATGCAGAGAGTGTATATGATCTGCCTTTAAATTTTGTATTGTTAGCTCATTGTTGAAATGCTTGCATTGTCTGGTAGCACATACAAACAAAGGGTTTGCATGAGTCTGTAATATTTCTGTTGTTAGCTTGATGAGCAAGTCTTCGCATCGGCAGATGTTTTTATCGCTTTGACTGAAGGCGTTATGATTGCCTGCAGAGAGTGAGCGTGTTTCTGTTTCTTTATTTATTTATTTATTCATTCAGATATGAGAACCTTGCAATCATTTCTCTAGCGTATTCACTCAACCTTAGAAAGGTACAAAAGTTATGCAGCGTTCGGCGTCGTCGTGAAAGAGCGATGGCCCTAAATATGGTGGACGGGCAAAGAAAATGAAATTAAATGAAAAAAAAATTCATGCCCTTCCCTTCTGTGAAGCAGGATGACCTGCGAAGCTGGACTCAGTCCACGGTGTGCACGAAACAAAACAAGTTTGGTTCTAATTTGCAATTGAGCACACTTTCTAACCAATTAACTGAATGAAACTTGGAATGACCCGAGCTTTATTCTAGCGGACAAACATGGAGCTGTCTGTTTCCTCCCTCGTTGTTTGGGTAACACACCAACCTAATGCACTCGACCACTGAGGACACCGGGCAGGTCCCATTGGGCCGTTTCACATCCACATTTCCCACCAGCACAACGGACATGTCATCCGTAAGGGCATGAAGCCTACAACTGCGCGTGCACGCGCCCACCCCTGCCTGCAGTGACTGCATACGTCTTACCATTTCCTAGCACTCTTGATGATTCACTGGTTATGCGTTTTGCAATGTGGCCTAATTCGTTAAACATTTTCTGTACTTTGGCGATTCTGAGAACAACTCTGACGCTTCAGTGTCGGGCCGCGCGCTTTGAATTCTTGCTTTTGTGTTATCTGGGAAGACATGCTCAAGTGCTTTGGGTGCTTTTTTTCATCTTTGTTGCGTGGTGCCATCACTCCTTTGCCCTACACACCTTGCAGCGATGACAGAACCGCAGAAAATTCCAAAAGTAAATTAAAATTGGAGCAATTAGGCGCTATCCAATTAGTGACTGCGAGTCTTTTAGTTCGTTTCTGCTCGTACTCCAGAGCTTCCTTGGTGTTTGAGAGAGTGCGATAATCTCCTGTCCCTGTTTTTGTTATGTGACACAATGTTGATGCCGGCATTAGTTATGACGGGAGAGCCGCTTTGGGGTGATGGCCTCAGTTGCGGACAGGGCTGGCGATGTTCTACCGAGCATTCCACCAACGACTGAGCGTAGAATAAATTTCACTGCGCAGGCACTGCACCTGACGAATTCGCGTATCTTTCCTTTTGCGTCGGCGGTACTATACTCGGTTACTGAGCACGAGGTCGCGGTTTCGATTCCCGGCCGCGGCGGCCGCTTTTAAGATGGAGGCGAAAAGCAAAAACGCCCGTGTGTACGAGATTTCGGCGCACGTTAAAGATCCCCAGGTGGTCAAAATTAATCCGGAGCCCTCCACTACGGCGCGCCTCATCGCCTGCGTTGCGTCGGCGCGTTAAACCCCCGCAATCAATCAATCAATCAGTCAACTATACTCGGTTACAACTCAAGAACGGCACCACCTCATGTAGGGTATCACTCCGCCAAAGCGCCGGACCCGTGACGTCAGTGCGCGCGCGTTTTGAAAGGGGTTTGCTATGAATGCTTGATATCGTCTGCTTTGTCTCACGCAGTTTGTTTGTCGTCACTGGAGTCGTTTATATGCATATGAAGTCCACAAAATCACGGGAACGGCTCACGCCATGTTCAAAATATTCCCAGTAACGCCCTACTTGCGCCGCGCGGAGAAACATCCGGCTACGGTGATAAGGCACAGCGGCAACTTCCGGTGCCGTTCTTAAGTTGTCACCGAGTATATCACTGTCCTTCTTTAGACATTTTAGTTGGTGCTAGGCGTTTTGAAGATTACGGAGAGCCTTCGCACCTGCCTTCCTCACTTGTAGCTTCCGGATGGAATTGACGTATTTCCGCGGACGCTTGATGAGCACGGCTGATAGCGGACGGCTGGCAGACAGTGGAAAATTGAAAAATGGGCCCTATTCTCCACTGCATAAATTCACACTGAATTCGCCATGTATTTTCCGTAGGCAAAGCGTACGCAATCAGGGACCTGATGGACGTTTAGCTATGACTACAGGCAGTGTAATGTGACGCTTCACTCATAAAGATTACAACCTAGGTATCGAATATGGCACATAAAAGATACAAAACACTTGGCACGTGTTATAAAAATTAGGACGCCAGCTCAGGCTGCCAAGCGAAGCAGGTCAAAATTGGCGTCAACCCCAGAAAGCGATCGAGTAACGTTGATCCAACAGCGAGCGAAAGGCGGGTCTTGAGCCAAAGGTCATCACCCAATCTTTTTTACCATATGTCCTAATTTTTTTCAATCGCTTTTAGTCACATAGTTGAGCTCTCTGATTCAATGAAAGCTTTGTTACATTTTCGCTTTCCTGGCCGTCACCGCCGCCACGCTATCGTCTGCTGCTGTGTTAGAAGTCTATGGCGTGATCACACAAAAAGACGGCCGTAACCATAGGTTGTATGACGCGTAGAGCAGCGAAACGCTACGCCTGATAACGGCGGAGCATAGCGATGCCGTCGATTCACTCATTCGTCAAGCTCAACTTCAATTAGCGTTGTAATGAATAAAAGCGTCACTTTGTTATTTTTCTCCTGAGTTTGATCATGTGACTCATCAGGTTACTAGGAGGAGTGTGGAGAAATGCCCTGCTTTAGGCTCTTTGTAATGGAGATGCTTGTACTGCCCTCTTATGGTACTGTCACCCAAACAAACAATTGCTATTTTACTGCCAAACATAGAAACATGATGCGGGACGTTATTTTTAAGCGCAGTAATCTCTTACTTGGAAACTGTGAAAACTATTATTTCTTACGCTCGACAACAGTTTTAAACCTCGCGTCGTGCGAAACTGCGCCTGCTGCAAATTCACGGGGATTTCACGACGCCGAAGGTCGGTGGAATTTTTTGCCCTATTTCACAACGACAGCAGCCGCCATTTTCAAGCTTTTACGTAGCTGTACGCCGCTTTTACGCAGGCTGAAGTTACCAATGTGGGACGTAAACCTTCCCGCCAACTGTTTAATTTACGGCAGGCCATCTCAGACAGTCACAGAGAGGGTGTGACATACAAGCTGTGTTGTTATTGAACAGAAAGACAGGTTTACGTTGTCCTGTCCGCCGCTATTCGCCTAGTGTTTAATTGCCGGCGAACAATAATGCGCTTTCAGTAGAGAGAAAGGAGGCAAACTTCAGAACTGGTGCCAGTAAACGTTATGAAACGTCAAAATAATGAAAGCATGCACAACCGCTTTGTCAACCGGAAGCATGTTACGAAAATCGAAAGCCAATCACAAAAGACTTCCGGCAAATTCACACTTCACGGCGAATTTCGTGCGTCGAGAATAGGCCAATGAGCCTGATAACGCTATACCGTTAAAATGGCGCCCCGGATTCCCTCTGCGGCATTTTCGTCTCTGAAGCGCTCTAAACCTTCACGGCATGGCCCACTGTGACGTACTTTAAAGCGCCACGAATAAATGTAAAGCCTTATTCTCGACTGCTCAAATTGCCGGCAATACGCCCATGTTTTTTTTGCGTAAGCACGACGTAAGCAATCAGTGACGTGCTGCACCTATAGCTATGACAACATGCAGTGTAATGTGATGAGTCACTCATAAAGAACGCTAGCAAGGTATCAAATAGTGTGCAAGAAAGATATAAAAACACTTGGCATGTACTATAAAATTAAGACGGTAGCTAAGGCTTACAAGAAAAGCACATTTTTGGAGGTCAAATTTGGCGTCAACACCACAAGGTGATCGAGTAACGTTGATGCAAAAGCGAGCGAAAGGTGGATGTCGAGCTAAAGAACATCACACAATTTTTTTTACCGTATCTATTTATTTCTTTCAATCACTTTTAGTAACATAGCTGGGCTCTCTGCTTCAATGCAAGCTTTGTTGCATTATCACCTTCCCTGCCGCCACCGACGCCACGCCATCGTCTGCTGCTATGTTACAAGTTTATGGCGTGATCACAGAAAAAGACGGCCGCGACCATCGCTTCTATGACAAATAAGAGCAGCAAAGCGCTACGCCTGATAACCGCGGAGCGCACCGATGTCGCCGATTCACTCATTGGTCAAGCTCGCCTTCAATCAGCGCTGTAATAAACCAAATAGTCACTTTTCTTTGTTATTTTTCTCTTGAGTTCGATCATGTGACCCAACAGCTTACTAGGACGAGTATGGACAAATGCCATGCATTGGATTCTCTTTGTCATGGAGAGGCTTGTACTGCCCTCTTATGTTGCGGTTACGCCAAACAAATAATTTTTATTTTATTGCCAAACGTAAAAGCAAAATACTGCACGTTATTTGTATGCTCCATGATCGCTGACTTGGAAGCAGTTGAAACTGTAATTTGTTTCGGTAGCAAACATGCTTTAAACAGCGCGCATGCGAAACTGCGCCTGCTGCAAATTGCCGCACATTTCGCGGCGCCGTAAGCCGGGGCAATTTTCGCCCTATTTTGTTTGTAGTTTGCGCCAGAAACGGCCGCCATTTTCAAGCTGTTGCGTAGCATTACGTCACGTTTACGCAGGCTGAAGTTGCCAATGCACGACGTAATCGTTCCCGCCAACTGTTTAAATTATGTCACGCCTTCTCAGCCAATCACAGAGGGGGTGTGTATTACAAGCGGTATTGTTGTTGAATAGCAAAGGCTTACTTTGTCATGTCCGCTGCATTTAGTCTGGTTTTTCATTGCCGGCCAAGAATTATGCGCTTTCAGTAAGGAGAAGTAAGGTAAGCTTTAGAACTGGTGCCCGTACACGTCATAAAACGTCAAAATGACGACAGCACACACAACCGCTTTGTCAACCGGAAGCTTGTGACCAAAATTGAAAGCCAATCAGAAAAGACTTCCGGCAAATTGCCAGAATTTCCGGCAATTTGTGCAATCGTGAATAGGGCCCCAGAGGGGAGAAAGAAATGCCCCTTAATTTGTTTTTCCGCAAGCTAGACAAATACTGCCGCGAAACACGCATTGGATTTGTTTATTTATTTTGTTTTGTTACCTGTGTCCCAAGGGAAGCGCGTGTTGCATTCTTTCTTTCTTATACCGCCCGGGTACGCTACGCTGCGATAGAAGTGGGAGCGCCATCGCGCATGCGTGGCGCGCCCTTGGCAGCGAACGGCATTGGCTGGAGTTGCGCTGATCGGGCCGCTGGTACCTCAGCGGACCTTCTTTAACGGTCAGCTAAAACTCTAATATTTATCAGGCAGAAACTCGGTTTCCCTTGCCTAAAACAAAACGGCCGGAGTGCTGCCGCGCTCGCCCTCGAGGTCCGACACCATGCTAAACACTTCACGGATTCTCCCGGTCGTTTTATCTCGTGACTTGAACAAAATTTGAGCCTTATGGAATGTTCGCAATTCATTTGCACTTAGAGCAGTGTAGTGCAACATTGCTCGATATGTTGATTGATTGCGGTATTTAACGTGCCTAAGCTGCACCTGACGGAATTCTCAGTTTCGAAGTCCGTTTCAATATCCGTCTCGAAGTGTCCGTTTCGAGCGAGCCCTGATTGGCTGAAAGGAGGCCACCGTTCGGGCCGCAGAGCATCCACTAATCAGAAACCTCGCAAACGTAACAACGTCAGGTCTGAAACGAACACGCAATGGACATTTTTGAAACGGGCACAACCCAGAATTCCGCCCGTGTGGTGACGCGCACCGTAGTGTATGGCTCCGGATTAATTTTGACCACCTGGGTGTCTTTAACGTGCGCCGAAAGCGCAACACACGGGCATTTGGACATTTCGCCTCCATCAGGAAAGCAGTCTCCGCAGCCGGGATCGAACCCACGTCCTCGGGTTCAGCAGCACAACGCCTTAGCTACTGAGCTACCGCGGTGGGCATTGCCAGATGAAGTCGTCTGCTGACACGACTCACAGTGCTCTGTAAGCCGCTCATTAAGGCAGGGCAAGCGATACCGACTTGCTACGAGGTAATTATGGATCACTTACGTATGCGGGCAGTGTTGCACGAAGTGGAGGCATATCCATATATGCTTTTATAGCGTAGCATTCCTTGCCGAGTGCCCCGACAGCTAGGACCGTGAAACGCCCTCAATTTCCACAAAAAATGCAGATTTGGCGGAAGCAACCCCTACAGAGAGAGAGATTAATGTTGGCTGGAGAGGTCAGCCCTGCTAGCAGCAGTGCTTGCTACGCCAGATGGGAGTAATCGTTGTAATAGCGTATATGGAAATGGAGGTCGGACAAAATTTCGGAACACTCCCCCCTAAAAAAACAAAATAGAATAGGTAAACTTTTCCCAAGAATGATCTGACGAAATCAGAAATATGCATCTGACATACCTCCCCCACGAAACCAAAAAATAAACACAGAAAGACGGCGAAAGAATGTTCAAAGTACGAATAAAAAATGGGGAAACTGAGCGAATAGTGTAGCGCCCTGCGTTCCTACAAGAATAGAAATTTGGCGGCAGTGACACCTTTGATCATTATATTGGCGTAACGGGCGATAATTGGTCGGACGTGATTGTGAAAAACCAAGCAATAAGGACGATAGAAAATATAACATTTCCACAAAAAGCGTAGGGCAAAAACAAACGTGCATCTCCTCCCAAAACCGAAGACTAAACAAGAAAAGTCCGCAAAAGAACGTTAGAAGTACGAATAAAAATGGCATAAACGGACCAACTCTGCAGTACGCCTTCCTTCGGAAAAGAAAACCTATGTGAGCGAAGTAAAGAAAAAACAAACGTGCATCTCCTCCCAAAACCGAAGACTAAACAAGAAAAGTCCGCAAAAGAACGTTAGAAGTACGAATAAAAATGGCATAAACGGACCAACTCTGCAGTACGCCTTCCTTCGGAAAAGAAAACCTATGTGAGCGAAGTAAAGACGCTTCATCGCTATAATGGTATAAATTTACATCATTAGCAAAAATAAACACAAGAAAATAAAAAAATGATGGCAGAGCTTGCACTAAATCGCGCAAGGTTTGAACCATAGCGAAGCTGGAGGATTTCTTTCTATGTAAGCACTGAAGGCACACCACCACGCATTGCATTAGGTTTGAAATTGTTCATCTACATGTTCCGTCGTCGCTGAGTCACTGTTATTAGTAGTCATCGCCAAGTCCATTTATATCCTCGTCTTCCTCATGCATGACTGGTAGGCCCGCATCGTTTTGTACGCAGGCTTTTACATTTCTCTCAATGTGAAACGCGCAAGGGCTAGAACCAGTGGCAACCAGCTTCGGGAATTGGGCGTCTGTAGCGCCAGCTGTGGCTTGTGCTCCCCCCTTGAAGCGAGGACACACGCAAACTGTTTTCTTGGATTTTTATGCGAGCGCCACGCGCAAGGCTGGACAACACCGGGCGATCCTCGTAAAGCGCAGCTCAAGGGCGCGATAAACAGTGGGAGTAACTGTGCACAAGTATTTTAGTGACGCCGCACACCGCACACGTTACGGCCAGCAACAACAACTTCACTGTCAAAATAAGAAAATATTCCAATGTTTTTCGTTACTCGTAGCCATATTTGGCTGTAAAGAATTCACGCTTTAGGCAAGCCTCATAAGCATTAGTAGACAATTCTCTGAATTTTCTGCATATTTTTTCCGTATTGTCAATAATGCTGAACGCATCAAGCGTTCCGCTCGTCCCTGTCTGTGCATTTGTGTCTTAGGCTGTGTCTTAAATTTCAGCGATTCCCACTTACACAGCTACCGATGCAAAAGTGTCTTAACACAAAAGCCCTTAACTAAGGCTACTTGGTTTTGACCTCACACCATATTGCCAGCGAAAATTACGCGCACATTTTTTGGGGTTGCACTTGACTATTGGTTATTTGTATATTTGTTCATACTTCAACTTTATCCTTGATTTTTAGTGTTATCATGTGTTACCTGTCCCAAGTAAACTTTTCAATTGGAGTCTAGCGATTGATTGTCCTGCCTGTTTCTTTCTTGGTCCGTCTTACATAAAGGCTTTACTGAATCGAGTGTACAGGTGTAGTGAGAAGATTAATGTCGTCATTAAGGCGTAACGAATGACCAGCATCAGGACGACGCGTATATTCGTGTCTGTTTCTCCAGCTGCCGTCTCCAAATGTTTCGCTGAACTTGCAGCAATGACCACGCTATTGCGGCACTTCATTTTGTGTTTGATATATATATTGCGTCGTCAGACATTTGCGCCGTCGATCCGTGGGCTCAGGGCAATGGAACAGCGGACGACACACTCGTGGGGCGAGGACCTCAAGGTTGGCCCGACTCAACGGGAGAGCGGCTGTGGAGAGGGGAAGACCAGCAATAGCCCCTTCCCGGCGGCTTCGTTGGTTGCCGTGGCGCTGTTCTCGCGCATTGTGTCTCCCCGATTCGCCCACCGTGAGGCTTCTCTACGCACCCGGTCCTCAATCGTGCGCACTTTAAAACGGAGTGTGACGCTGGCGCCGGCCGGAGTAGGTGGTGAAATAGGATAGGATTTGCTTCGTGGACAACAAACAAATAACAAACAGCCGACGCCTGTGCTAAAAAGCCAGCAGGCGCGGCCACTCACGAATGGATCTTCTATGCTTCTAAATCAAACGCTTTTTAAAGCGGAAGCTTCTTGAGTGGGACTCGTGGCGTCCTGTCAAAAAAACAATGCAATTCTCCATAAATCGGTTGGTCGACCGAAAAGCTCTAGTCAGATCTCCGGACACGCGGCGCAAGCGTAAAACCTGGCTTCCATTCTGTCAAAACGGTTACTCGAAAGTCGCGAAAAATGAACGGATATAGATGAAACAACACACGCATCGATCATGAAGAATGAGAACAATGGTATGCCTCTATCGTATAAACCACATATCGGTATACATTTACATCGTTTGTAGAAGCGGTTTCTTAGCGCGCGAAAATTCGTCGCACGGGTTCGTTGTTAATTTGCGATGTGGGTCTCTGAAGGTTTCAGAACCGATTAAACACAGTTTCAGCGAAGGTTGGACGCATTTAGCGAAGATTTTCACGCACTTTTGACACAGTTATGACGTGGAAAAGTTTTCACGCCTCTCTCAACTTTTTTCAGGAAAGGATGGCAAAGCTTTTTTCTGAGAAGTGTCGGCTGCTTCGGACCACATACCACTTTGCAGCCAATGGGGTTGTTTCTTGCCGCCGGACGCCTACACCGTTTTCTTGCTCCATGAGCCAGCTCCGATTTCCCATAAAATATAGTTTCAAATGTTAGGAAAGTAAGCAACAAATTTTGAAAAGTTCCGAGATAGCTTCCCTTGAAGTCAAAACCGAAATTCCCCGCTCTTACTGCCTAAACTTCGGCCCAGACGTACCCATAGGGTACACATAAAGCTGCCTACTTGAGTACCTTAAAAGGGTACTGACACAAAGTTTTGAGGGCGAGATAACTTCTGGGATTGATTGTTGTGAACACACATACATCATCTGCAAAATATCAGCGGAGAATGCAGCCTCTATTTAGCCTCAACATATTTAAAATAAATTTTAAAGTGTGCGAAGCGCAACCGAGCAGCCAGCAGAGGACCTCGCGCAATCGACATCCCCTGAATATTTTGTAAATAAACAACATCCAAGCACGTCACGAGTTTGTGTTTGCCGCTTCCACACTGCCGACGTTTTTCGCCGGCTCGCCGCTCCAATCAGAGGGTGGAGCTTCTGCTCGCGAGAACGAACGACCCGATCGTTGGCGGCGGAGGCGCCGTGATTTCGTCGGCTCATCGGGCAGCTGGCCACGACGAAAGTTCTACAGTGATTCCAGCGACTCTATTTTTATTACTTTTTCTTTACATTGGACGTGAAAACGCGCCGGGGACACGAAAAGCCCACTGAGCGAGCCGCATGGTCGCTGTGCAGGCGGGGGCTTGTTACCGCTGTATGAAATAGCTTGCTGCACGAAATTGGACCCAAGTCCCAACCATGGCAGCGTATACGAGAATGTAGTGAATGATGCGATGGCGGGTTGCATTAAAAATTGTGATCTGCACCGCTTACCAGAGCGGCGATCAAATATCCGCCGCAGTGCTAAGCCGAACACATCTGTAGGCGGACCTGTAGGCAGACCGGCCGGCTGCTCCCAGGGCGCGTTTTGCCACCCACTGTCTGGAGCGTCGCGCGTCGTTCTACAGCCGCGGCAGCATTTGCACTCGCAGCGCCTGCGTCACGTCCACGGTCGCTTTTTAGTTAACAGGCTCACGAGATCAGTACGTGGGGGCATTCGCACAAACTGCCGGCGACGCGGATTCGACAGCGCTACGACAGCTCTGCTCTGTGATGTCCCTCCGACGGTCACGTGGTCAGCTTTGTTCACACAAAATCCATGGTTTCGCAGCACCCGCTTAAACCGAAACTGCGACTGGCCGCATTGAAAATGCCTCTAATTAAACAACCGTCGCACGCTGAAGCAAATGCGGTTGCGACAGGTGATAAGTAGGTCATTAGCTACTTGTCGCAACAAAAAAAAAACAAGATGCAAAATTTTTGTGTTAGTGCCACTTTAAGGAAGTAGGAGTTGTATCTGTATGCTGACAGAGGTCTTTTGTTCCCGGAGAAGATAGCTCAGTGGAAAAGCGCCCCTTGGAAGCATTGTATTACAGTTTCGACCAGACCGCCCTATGCCCACACGTGTTTTCCTGGGCTTTGCCAGCCACCCTGTCACAGAGTACTTTGGAACAGCGATACAGTGCTACAAATGCCAGCCCCATGGACACATTGCCAAGTTTTGTCGCGGGCCCTCGCATTGCAGGGTGTGCTCTGTCCCCCATAGTCCCAAGCTTTGCCCATCAAGGAGACAGCTAAATGTGAGCCAACTCCGGCGCATCACATGCATCAACTTTCGCAGGATGCCCCCACAAAAAGCTACTACAGCAGCAAAATAGCATATAATAATACACGGAAAATCACCAACACCAAGGAGCAATAAGCCGAACAAAGGTAACGCTAGAAGCAATGCCTCCTTTCAACAGCAGCTGTCGCCATCGCGAGGAACATATGCCGCAGTCAATGGTACTCCACAGAAAAGACACCCCGGCCTGCACCTCGTTGAATAAATTTGGTACCTAACTTGACTACAGTGACCTCATGCTCGGCCCCTAAGGGGGATTCATCATATCGACGACCCTTGGATACACATACCCGGCGGTCCCAAGGCGTATATGCACGACCGAAGAGGCCAGCAGATCCACAGTCTGATGAAGAAATATTGGACAAGGCTCTTATACCAATGCTCATTTTAGCGCTCCGTTTCATCATCCGTCTCCTTCCGCGAGCTGGTTCCCTTCCGGAAATCTAACCTCTGCTGTCGCTAGCACAGGCCCGCTCTTTCATTGCCGATCCGTTCCTCGGGTGTTTCTAACACATACCAACGGACAGCAATTTTCCAATGCAATACTAATAACCTGTCCAACAAGACAAGTGGATTTCGTCAATTTGTGCATTAATATAACTTTCGAGTTTTAGCTGTGTGTGAAACACGGGTAACTACCCCTTTCGCCTGGTTAACTATGTGCAGTATGCCGCTAATGGACTCCGAATGGGCTCAGCCGTGTTATGCTTTGTGAGTGAGTGAAAAACTTTATTAGACGAGAGGCCATGGGGCCCTGGGGGGGTAAGGATGAGGGGAAAAGGGGAAGGTAACAACTCTCACAATGAACACAGTTGCAGTCTTGGCGTCCTAATCACAAAATGAACACATAAAAGTCAGTCAGTGGCACTAAAATGCACAGCTCACACATAATGTACAGTTCACACTGTAGACAACGCGGTTCACACTGAAAACAGTGCACGCTGCAGTCAGTTCACATTGTAGGTAGAACGGGGAAGTCTACCAGGCCGTTACACTAATTTGTAGAGTCCGTTTTCTAGGGCGTACTCGGTGATTGCTTCTAGTGTGGTGGGATCGTCGCGGACCCGACTAACATGTTCCTGTTCAGTCACAGGGGCGGGACCTAGAGTTAAAAGCTGGTGGCGATTACGGTCGAATGATGGACAAAGCCAAATTAAGTGATAAAGATTTGGTGTGCCTTCACGACTACAGTGGGGGCATCGGCGCAATTCGGATCCTGCGGGAGCTGTCCATTTATAAATAATGTGGGGGGTGTACGCTGCATTCGCATACACTTTATTGGCGAATACTTCCCCGGGACGCGAGAAGCGCTTGAGAGGGGCAAGGATGCCAACAGGAGTTTCTGCCTGTAAGCGCTTGCAGCTTTCCTTTTTGAGGTGACGAAGCTGGAGTTGCCAGTCTGCTTGGAGAGGGGGGACGGGCGTGGCGGGCACCGTGGGAGGTGATTGTAGCCTCTCCCTGGCAGCGTCGTGTGCCATACGGTTGCCTTCTGCGCCTGTAGTGTGTCCTGGAGTCCAAACAATTCGAACTTTGAAGCCTTCAATTTGTAGGTCTCTTATCAATGTGAGAATGTTTGTTGCCGTATTGTTCGGTGAAAACGGACGATTTAACTCTCGGACAGCAACATAGGAATCCGTGATGATGCGAAATTTCTTCGTGGATAGATGGCCGGAATGGTTATAAATTTGCTGCGTCGCTCCCAGAATTCCTAGAAGTTCTACCTCTTCTACGAGGCCGAATGTGTTAGAAATGTGCCTGGATCCATTCAATTTCGGCAGGTCCGCAGATGTCCAGGCAATGGCCGCCGTCGTTCCATTCATGGCCGCGTCGGTGTAGATGTCAGCTTCGTCGCATTCTTTGTCATTTGCGAGAGTGCGAACGTATTGTTCGCGTACTTTTCTTTTATCCCGGCGGATCGGGCGTCGACGCAGAATTCCGATGGATGGGCGTTCCCACGGAGGGAATGCTGTCGGCAAATCGGTGCTCTCAGACTGACTATTTAAGTGGTCCCATTTTTGGAGTCTTTTTCCTTGTGGCGAATGGTCCAGATGATATTTGAAGCGTAGTTTTGTCTCTTCGATGAGGTTAGCAAGAGGCGGAAGGGGAACTGCATCGTGTAGAGTGTTTACCCTTGTGAAGGCGGGGAGGCCACTGATCGCACGGAGAAGGTGCCGATTCATTTGGTGGAGGGCGTTTACATGTGAATGCCGTAATTCGTAAACCGGGAAGCCGTACGTGAAGCGCCCATGCGCCACAGCACGGGCGAGCATGGTGCAAGCTGTTTGGTGCGCCCCACCATACTTGTTCGATATCCGGGTAACTAGGTGTAAGGTGGAACGCCAGGTTTTCCTAAGTGAGGCTATCCACTGTTTTGGGCTATTACAGCTGCTGACGGGAACACCCAGCAGTCGAATGGTACCATTGTGGGATTCGAGCAGCGTATCTCCCACTTGAAGGGAGATAATTTGTTCCCTATTTGTGCCACGTTTACCATCCACGCTGAGCAGTTCTGTCTTGGTTGGGGATAGCTGTAGCCGGAACTTGGACAGCGTATGTTCCAAACTTAGGACTGCTGCCTGCAACTCTGTTTGCATAGTTTCTTTGGAATTGTAATCCTGGGCTTCTGTCCATACCACAATATCGTCCGCATAAAGCGCGAATCGGGCGGCAGTGTCCTGCTCGAGAGTTCGGGCCGCACGGTTCATTGCGAGATTAAAAAGGAGAGGAGCCAAAATGGACCCCTGTGGGACTCCTCTATCGAGGTAGAACGTTGTGGGCTGATGTCCTTGAGGTAGTGTGCGCAGTCTTACCGTCGTCTCTTGTGTTCTCATCGACCTCTTCATCACCGGAGTACGCTGTAGTGAAAGTGCGGTGTGCATCCTTCATTTTCACTATCGTTAGTGTCTGTCTAGAGCCACAAACCACTTCGAGTTCATCTGTGCTTAGTACCTTATTTAGAAACCTGTCATATCCATTTGTTGTACGCGGCGAGTTTAACGCCGATAGTTCATCATGGTGATCCCAGCGGATAGGCAGTCGGGTCCGATTGGTGGAGGAAATTATTGAGCCTATAACGTATGTGCTTTTAATGATGGGACATCAACGTATACTAGAGGAGTAGGGTATACAGTAGCGTGCTTGATTACACGTTATGCTATTCAGAAATTGCATTCGAGGTGCCATGGTGTGCGATGCTCACACTCACGGCAGCGATCATCTCCCTGTCTTAATTAAAAATTTATGAATTTGCTTAACGCAGCAGGGAAGGATGGCATGCATTACAAACCGGGGTGCCTTCCGCTTTCATAAGGATCCCTCTGAAGATACCACTGGCAACAATGACACCTACGTACAAATGGTCAAATCAACTACGTCAAAAATTAGCAAGTGGATTCCTGTTCCACACGCCAGTGCTGGCATAAACGGAGAGTATGCACGACTGCGCGCAATTTGAAGTCGTGATGAGCGGCGTTTGCAGCTCTCAGGAAAGCTAGAAGGTTACCGCACTGCACAGGGAATGTTAATGCCAATGCGTAAGGAACTGCAGTGTTTAGACAGACGTAGGTGGAGGTCATTCTATGCCACTTTATGCCCGGTGACATCAACGAGCAAAGTGTAGGATATGATTTCCGCTATTCGATCCCCTCTGCCAGCGAGAATGCCTTTTAGATGCGAAGCAGCCTATGATCGAGCCTGTTCCCTCCGCCGTTGTGTGGGCGCCGTTGCGCGGCGTCCACACCCCCACTGCGCATGCCTGGCCAGGCACCGCTGATGATAATTGGGGCAGGATGCCCCTAGGGATCGGCCAACCAAAGAATCCATCACGAGATAGCTTCGCGTTGAACCACCGTCGTCATCTTCCCGTAGGGGAACCCTGAGTACCACATCCCCCATGCGCATGCCTGGCCAGGCACCGCTGCTGATGATTGTGGCAGGATGCCCCTAGGGATTGGCCAACCAAAGAATCCACCACGAGATAGCTTTGCGTTCAATCACCATCGTCATCTTCCCGTAGGGGAAACCTGATTGGTATGCGAGGCATTCCTCCTCTCCTTGCCGAAGCTCCTTTCGTATCCGGGATAGCGCAACGAATGGCAACACCTGCGGCTCCGCGCGCGATAATGCGAAGCACCTTAGGGTTAGAGACATGACGGTAGCCGCTGCATACTCCGCTAGGGGCGCCACTGTTCCTCCCCGGTATAAATGCCGCACGCGCGCTCCGCTCCCCTGATTCTCCTCCCGCAACGCCGCGATCGAACTGAAAACTAATGGGAACTTGAGTCTACCCCATGGCTGCTTCGCATACTACTCAGGGTTCCCCTACGGGAACACGGGAATTTTTTTCAATGGTTATGGTTAGAGAGAGGATTGTCATAAACGGTTGTTGCGGACGAGTTCTGTGCATAGGTTACAAGGCCTTCAGAGGCAATGGCTGTGATGAGGTTATCAAATATCGCAATAGCGCTCGGTCATCCTTCCAAAAATACAGCACATCGTGCCACGCAGAGCCTGATGTAGGATTCTCGTTGACTGAGCTCGAAGAAGCCCTGCGAAGGAGTCGCCGCAGTGCTGCTGCTGGACCAGACAACGTCACCTACGCTCTCTTTTGCAATCTTGGTGCCCGCATGACCATCCATACGCAACATTTATTCAGTGAATTATGGAATGCTGAAGAGATCCCCGAGTGCTGGAAATTATAGAACATTGTGCCTCTCCTCAAGGCAGGAAAATCATCACGTGTGATCGACTCGTTTCGGCCTATAAGCTTGACCAGTTGCATAGACAAGCTATATGAAAGGTTAATCTATTATGAATGAATTTGCTTTTTAGAAACCTCTCGTGCTTTTCCATCATGTATGTCAGGATTCCTGCCACGTCGGTGCACTATGGACAGTGTCCTAGACCTGGTGACTTCTACTGAACAAGAGCGCTCAAGGAAGCATAACAACAGCATAACAATACTGAGCGTTCATACTGAACGAGGAAGCATAACAATAGCTGCTTTTTTGGGTATTATTCGAGCATCCGACACCGCAAGTCATTTCTACATTCTTGAAGGCCTCGTCAAAATTGGAATTCATGGCAGTATACCTCGATGCATTGAGAGCTTCTTGAAGAACAGAAGACAATATGTGTGCACCAGCCAAAGAGGAAGCCCACATCATGCAGTGGAACAAGGGGTTCTTCAGGGAGGCGCACTGAGTCAACTGTTGTTTAAGGTTGTAGTGGCGAAGTTGCCAGCCTTGCTTTCACAGGAGCTCCACGTAACCGTCTACGCTGATGACACTTTCATTTGGTGGAGCGGCGCCTGTTACTTGTCAACTCAAGCTGAGCTCCAAGCCGGCATTGACAGCATTGAGAAGTTTCTACATGCGCGAGGGAATGGGCGGTAAGGAGATCCCTTGAAAAAAATGTCACAAGTTTTTCGGGGTATAAATTTACCCATCGCTCACATGATGCCGGCGTATTGATTATTTGCAGGAAAGGGCATCACGTGTAGTCCACGCTTTGCGTTACTTCGCAGGCATTTGATGAGGCTGTTCACCGAATTATTTGCTTTGACTGTGCACTGCTCTTGTACATCAGGCCGTAGCATATTCTATACCTGTTATTCATGGTCCGTCAAATCCTTAAGAACAGCGACTACAAGCATTGGTAACCAGATGCCTCCGTCTCGTCCCCGAACTGTCCAGGCCGACATCGGGAAATCTGACTCTCATGGAAGCAAGAGAGCCACCTGAAAATGCTTTGAGAGTGGTGGAGGTGCGCTGCCATTACTCGCGTCTGACGAAGCAGCGTGAATCGCACCCTTTGGTTCCCCGCGATCAACAGCATTCAGCGTCCAAGGTTCATCAGGCCATATTTGGTGATATCATGGCCCTGCCCCTTGTGTATCAATGGCAACGCGGGATTGGGTTTCCTCCATGGACTGTTCCCTGCATTGACACCAATGCAGGGAACAGTCCATGGATGCCTAGAAAATTACCAGTCCCCCGGATGCCTAGAAAATTATCTATAACTACAGTGGCAGCAATGCAGGTGACGCTCAATTACATGCATGAACATTATGCTGATGATGTGCATATATACACCGATGCATCGTCGACAACCATCTCGTCGTCGTCAGCTTTCACAATACCGAACATCCACATTGATCAGGGGGTCACGCTTTCGCACCCCCATCATTGACGGCTACAGAGCTTTACGCTATATACTTTACAGTCAAATGTATCGCTACCATGTCTTCACCGACTGAATGGGCACTATTCACAGACTCTAAAGCGGCTCTTCAAGCCCTAATCCACTGGCGGCTTACACTGACAACAATTTCTTGGCAAGACGCACCTGCGATGTGAGAGCAACTGAAATGGGAAGAACTAAGCGAATAATGTTTCAGTGGATTCCCGCCAACATTGGACTAAGTGGAATTTCACGAGCTGACCAAGTCGCAGCAACCGCTCATTAAAATTTCACGTGTTGCATAGTGCCTTTTACGAGAGGTGATACTCAAAAAAGTATTTAAAGCAACTGAGCACACACATTACTTTGGAAAAGAGGTTGACCGGTAAACACCGTTCACCGCTGTTATATGAAGTGTACCCGCCCCTTGCCTACCGCTGTGCGTCTCTTCTCGGTCGTTTGGTTGACACGTTATTACATCGCATTCGTCTTGACGTGACCTACGCCAAGCAATTCCTTTACCGTATCTCTTCTTGTGAACACCAAACTGAAGACGTGTGTCATGTCCTGCTTATATATGCGACTGAACGGAAAAAAATAAGTTGCAAGCTTAGTCTGCTATCTTGGACACCCCTACTTCTGCAAGGACTGTTTCGACTGCGGGACAACGGCGCGTAACCAAACCAAAGCCTTGCTTGCTAAAGAGAGTTTTTAAAGTGACGGAGATGTGCGAACACTACTAAAGGCGTACACATTAATCTGGATGAGCGTGGATACACACAATGGTGCTAGGTATATAGATGAGAGTATCAGTGTCGCGTCATGGCCATTTTGTGATGTTTGTATAAATATGCATATAGCCGGTATTCATTGTAAAGTTTAGCTGTCAATTTCTTTGTTTGGAAACACCGAAATGGCCACTGACATGGGTGAAGCGCCACGGATATGGCGCGGCTTGTGCCACTGCGGCCGCGCGCCGAAGAAAAATATAACACCGGCGTGCGTCGTCTGCTCCGTTTCAACCCGATACTCAACGGTGGTGTCAACAGAGCTGTTATTAATCGCATTCACATTGGAGTCGAGGCATTCTTAGCGCTCGGCGGGCTAGAGCTTAAAATTTCCAACCCATATCATGCGCTTAGGACGGACAAGTACCGCCATCCCGCCGAGCCCGACGTAACCAGTGACGGCGCACTCATATAGTTGCCTGCATGCGTGCCTGGCTATTGAATACAGGCTATAGGTTGTTTGGGGATGTTTCAACCGTTGCTCTTTCAATGTAGTTATTCTAAACTTGAGGTTCATTAGACAACTATTGTACCTTTTATTACTCCAGTGTTTGTAGTAGCAGCTCCTTTTTAGGTTGGAGCTGAACTCTCCAATAAATCATTACTTCTCTCTCTCTGAAATTGTTAATACGAATAAGACCGACAATGCGCCCGACTTAAACGAAAATAAGCTATGAAAGCAATCGCCTTTGTCGCATTTGGATGAATTTATGCATCGCTTCAGGCACCTATTAGGTAGCGCGGTGGCATAGGGAGATTTTGATCTCAGTATACGACTTCTTGGCTGATAACCTACGGCAAAACAGTGGAGAAAACGTACGGTCGGCGCAATCTGGCAGCCATGGTCAATACACATCAATGCTTCCTGAAGGAATGTTTGCCATAGATATTAGATGCAACGCATCTCATGCTCGCCCCTCTGTCCTTCCTGCGTCTGTCCGGCGTTGTCAGCACAGCTGCGCCTCTCCTCCTCTCCTCTCTCAGAGAGCGAACACTCTCTCCCAAACAGCTGTGGTTTGGCTCAGCGCGCTCTCACTCCGTTGCTAGGCGCCGGTGGGCGGCGCTGCGCATGTGCAGTACTCTCTCTCTCTCCGTGCTCTCCTCTTCTTCGGGTGCTGTGAATATAAAGCGGCATGCCGCGCGCCGGCGGTCTCAGTCGACGGTCGTCCGCCCACCTCCCCTTCGCGTGAGAATCCCTGCTATAAGCGTAATCAATACGATGGAAAACACCAATGGAACCCCCCATGAGATGCGTTGAATCACAACAGGGTTCCCGCGAGGGGAGGCGGGCGTAATTTTTGTTGTCAACTCTTTGTCTTGGACAGGGATTTTTTCAAGACTTGAAAACATGACGGAAGCGCTCACGTCTTTCAGCAAAAGGCCGGTACTGCAGGATACCGAATGAGTACAATCCCTTACGTCAGGAGGGTTAAAGACCAGAATATATCGTCCCCCCCCCTGCCACCACACACATAAAATCTGCAGGGAACACGAATGCACCGCAAATTTTAGTTTTCACTTTATAAGTCGACAACCCCGCTGAGGTTATCTAAATTATACTATTGTGAGGATTAATTTGCGTGAGGCGGCTGTCTCCACTCGGAGGGGGGAGTAAGTGTTACGAGTGATTTGCGCCCCATAGAGCGTTTGTAAATCCCCCCATCATCACCCAGTGGCGTCAAGGTGCTTCTGCTTCTCTTGCTGATAATCATCATCTTCTTGCGTGGTTTGTTGTTCTGCGGCCCGTTCGCTTAAATAAAGAGCTGCTCTGAATCCCTGTCTTTTATTACTTCTACAATCTACCAAGTAAATACACCTCATGTTAAAGTTGCGATGTAGCCGATTTAAGTTCTTGCTTGGAAAAAGTGGAATACCAAGCAACGCCGCCGAATGACTACAAAACATTGTTTTTAGGCACCGTCTTTAAAATGCCGAACTCACCGATGCCTCCAAAGAATCATTTCCGAGTTTCTCAAGTAAGCAAGAAGATGCAAAACTTTTAATTTAAATTGCACTTACGATAATACATGTGCCCTTCATCTTGCTTTCATGCTCGGATGTGCTGGAGCGCGTCACCCCTCACTCTGTCGCATGATTTTAAGCATTTGTAGCTGGCCTAACCCAACATCTAAAAAGGGAGAAGCGTGCCGTTGAACAATGTAAGATATATATAGCCTCCGTGGTGCTCTTTTCAATTAATAAAATAAACGCTGTGAATGAGAGACAAACGAGTTTCGGCGCGTGCCTCCCTTCTTGATGTGAATGGGCTGCTCTGACATGTAAGACAGCTTCCAGGTGTCGTGCATGCACCTGGAGCATGCACGACACAGAGATGCACAAATGTAGTTTCGGTGGACCCTCAATACGCATCTGTACGTAGTTGAGTAAGCATCCTTGCTGTCGTTTCCAAAAGTGGCAGATGATGTTTTATCTAAATCTGTGCCGTAATTCTTCAATGGCGCGGACGCAAGATCAGAAACGATCTCACCTTCCATGGCTCATTTCAAGCCGTGGACTGTACGAACAGATAATGTGCGTGTGTCTCTTATTTAGCGATTCCATGGTACCAGTCGGCTCCGACAGGCTAATGTATATGACGTTACAGCTGTTTTGTTCGCGTAGTGCGCACTTATGCACCAGCTGCGACAACACCTACTTGATTAGAAAGCCCGTTCATAGGTCATGACGTTTTTCGGTCTTTTCCCCACAAGCGATTGCCTGCTCACGGTTTATGCTGGCATCGCGATAGTTGAGATTTATGACGTATCTTCTAGAGTTACACGCTGATATCAACCAGATCGCCTCCGACTAAGGCTATCTTGAATCTTCATTCTTCCGCTATACTCGGCGCTTATCCCAAACCAGCTTCAGTACAGTTCACCGCAAAGGAACCCAGATAGGCCTGGCAGCGCCGGTGTGCCTTCCGCGCGTTAGACATCATTTTTTCATGCGGAAAAGGTACGTTAACATGAACTGAAAAAAACAAACAAACTAGCAAAGACTCTTTCACCACGTGTTTGCGCCATTCTGCTGCGCAGGACGCAATAGAAAGAGCGATAGCTCCGAACCTTCGGTTTCAGAATTTAGCGGCAAGATTATGTATTGCATATGATCGATAACCAATTAGGTTGCTTCAATGCTGCCCCGCTTAAGACGCATTGCCAAAAACAACAGGAAAATACGGGTCATAGAATTTGCCGGGGGAGTTAGGCAGCGTCAAGAGCCGAATTTTTTGGGGGCAAGTTTTCATGTGGTGGTACTTCCCCAAAATAAATTTTTGATACCTCATGTTGGAAGCTAACTGCACCCATCGCCACGAAAACTTCCAGGCAAAACATAATCACACAATCTACCTGTGCGATTCGGGAAACCTGGTGAGAAAGAACCTAACACTGGTCGTGGTAATGGCTCCCGTTCCAGTTGTGGTACTACGAACATTTTGTGAACAGCCTAGCGCGTACGGTCAAAAATGCAAGAGTTTCGGTGAGTCGAAGCAGGTGAGTAGGGCCGATAAGGCCTTTATCGAGCCACCGTAGAGCCTCAAAGGAATACAAAATCCCCAAAGGTCCCCAGAGAACTACTGCAGCGCTGATGTTGCATCCAATGCTACCTGACAGCTGTTTTTTTTTCTGACAAGAACTTGAGCAAGCAATAAGACCAGGTGATGCATCACCACATCAACCTCGCTGTATACGCACAGTTGAAATTCTTGATGGCCAGGCACGCACACGAGACTAACTGGATGCTTTGCTGGTATCGTAATGCTGAATATTCCGCAAAATCAAGGCCGCGTAATGAATAAGGGGCATAACATAAAAGAACGGTGCAGTGTTTGCTTTTAACGCTGCAATTAGGCTACGTTTCCAATCGGTGAATCCCAAAAAAGTCGGCATGTACCCAAAAATTATCGTTGCATCACCGAAAATCTCGGTATGCGATGGCGTTCTAATTGAAACAGGAGTGGGGTCTGTCATTGCGTAATATGCGCGAGATAATGAAAGAATTAATACTGCGCCACACTTACAATATTCAATGGAGCTGTAGTAGGACAAAACATATTTCCGCCAAAATCTGAACTCGTGTCCGCAGTGACCTGTTTTTTTTTCGAGAGCTGCCACATTGTGACAATAATGGAGAAAAAAAAAACGTTGTACAAAGTACAGCAGCTTTGCTGTATAATGCAGGTATACTGACAGTTGATAAAAATGCCCGTCTGCGCCAATTTGCTGCCCCCAGATGTTTCTCTGCGGGTGCACACGCGGCCTATGCAAACACTCCACAGGGCAGCTGTGAAATGCTGAGCTCCGGGAATAATGCAACGCTCCGTTGGACACAAATATAACCACGGAATGTTCCAAGTAGAAGCTACCCGCTCAGTTGGAATATTGGCATGAACATCGCAAACCATGGAAATCATAAAATCAGCAGCCCACCAAGTGTTATAAAACAGATCTATGGTAAACGTACATTGACGAATGAGCAATGTAAGCAGAGAAACAACAATACATGCGGTCACAAAGAACTGCTTGCTATAGGGTGGTTTATTACCTCAAAGCCACCACTACGTACACATTAAAGAAAGTGTGAATCAGGATACCACAATTACGGCACGTGGCACGGTTACTTTTGTGTACAAGACATACAGGCGCCCACGAATGCTTCTCATCCGCATTGCCCTAAAAATATAGCCACCCTCCTCGGTTTCAAGGGTCACTGAAGACTGGCTAGGGCACGTGGCATTTTTGGGACGCGATATGCTTTGAATATTGTGCGCGCACTCTGTTCGTAACACGGGCGCAAAACGCCTGACAAAACGTTGCGCTTAAGGGCACGTGCTGCAGCGCAAGATAATGTTAGATTTGGTTGCCCGATTTATCTAAGTGGCATGTCCCCGAAGGCGTGCTTTAAATGGGTCATTAAGACAAAATACATGTGTGTTCAGTTTAACGGAACCATATTTTGGTAACTATGTTAGCTTTATTCCAGCCAGGAAAGACGTTTCTTGGCACAAAAACGCAAGAAATGTTGAAATATCCAGTTTTCGCACAATGAAGGGTTTTACGTAAAAAAGTCCAGCACCAAAATGTCGTTATCTGTGGGTTAGCTGCAGGTTATCATTCAAGTGATACTGCCAATTGGAAGAAAACGACCGAATTCAATCGTGCAGTCATACTTCATGGACGTGGCTTTGATCGACGGCTGCCAATGTCATATTATAAACAAAATTCTGTTATGTCAAAGACGTCGCTTAAAAGTGGCTCCGGAGTCACTACTGCTTCATATGTTTTCTTCCGATTACTTGTTTGGTGTTCTGCGATCAAAATGTTATCATTCCTATCAGGATACAGCAGCTGCAGGTTATCATTCAAATGATACTGCCAAATGGAAGAAAACGACCGAATTCAATCGTCCAGTCATACTTCATGTACGTGGCTTTGATCGACGGCTGCCAATGTCATATTATAAACAAAATTCTGTTATGTCAAAGACTTCGCTGAAAAGTGGCTCCGGAGTCGCTACTGCTTCATATGTTTTCTTCCGATTACTTGTTTGGTGTTCTGCGATAAAAATGTTATCATTCCTATCAGGATACAGCAGGTTCTTTGATAAACCAGACTTGAATTTTGATTTCATGGCCATCTTATGTCATCAGACCCCTTACTCGATGTCCACAGGACCGCACGATAAAGGTGAACGGTACGCTCCCCTGCCACGTACGCCCGCGTACTGGGGGGAGGGGGCGACCGGAGAATTAATAAAAGGAGACAGCGCTGCACGGGCACGCGGGTACAGGCATAGCTTGCGCCTCGTGCTCGGGGTAGTTTGGTCCTGATCAGCACAGCGAACGGACGACCGGCTGTCTGGCTGCCTTCTTGCGTCGCACCCGCGACACGGTCTATAGCCGCGAATGCGGGGAATTGAGCATCCAAATTTCTGGCATTCTGACCTGTGATGAAATACCGAGAGGGGGGGGGGGTTAGGCTACCCGATGGAATGCATTCAAAAACGTTTTAGGAAAGAGTAAACATGATTCTGCATACAAGTACAGCGCAAGCAGTATCGCAGCGAGCCGTCATTCGGAACATGCCAAACGACGTAGGGCATGTCCTAGTCCCATTGTGTATATTTTTGAGCTTCACAGAGGCTTGGTTTGTGCTTTTGGAAAGAAGAGCAGCCCAGCAAGTCTACAAGCGCATCGTCATTCCACAGGGAACAGGATGCTGTCAGGCAAAGTAGCACGCGTCATTTGCGTGCCCTTTTGCACCATATAACCCGTGTATATGCGGCGACTTGGGACGTCCCCACAAACAAGGCAGCCAGTCTAAACCGGGGAAACCGCCGGTACTTTGCCGGGACCGCTTTCGGGAAATATAACCCGCCTGGTGCTACAGTATCCGGATGATCGCCTACCGATACAATACTTCCAATGCATGACATTAAGTATGTTCTGTGAGTTCATCATCATCATCATCATCATCATCAGCCTATCTACGCCCACTGCAGGGCAAAGGCCTCTCCCACTATTCTCCAATTACTCCGGTCCTGTGCTAACTGCGACCAATTTATTCCCGCAAACTTCTTCATCTAATCTTGCCATCTAACTTTCTGCCGCCCCCTGCAGCGCTTGCCTTCTCTACGGATCCACTCGGTTACCCTCAATGACCAACGGTTACCTTGCCTTCGCATTACATGCCCTGCCCACGTCCATTTTTTTCTTAATTTCTACTAATATGTCCTTAACACGCGTTTGTTCCCTGCCCCACTCCGCTCTCTTGTCCCTTAATGTTACACCTATCATCTTCCGTTCCATTGCGCGCTGAGTCGTCCTCAATTCGTCCTGAGTCGTCCTCTGTGCGTTAGTACCGAAGTAAAACGACTCTAATGAAGGCAAGTCCACAAGGCGAAATGGAAGCGTGCGACTTTATTGGAGTTGTTTTCTATGCGTGGACGATTTTTCATTCATGTTATTTTTACTGCCCTCTGCGAGTTTATTTCAGCCGGGACAACATATATCATCGAGGGTTGGGATTGCGCATATTTCGTGAGTGAGAACTTTTCATGAACCCGTTTTATATTTCCGTGGATTTAGAGCAATAACAACACCCAGGTGTTTCAAAGCCCAAATAAGTGCTTACGCATGTCCAAAATAGAAAAAAAAACGCAAACACAACAATTCCAAAAACTGGTGAGATAGAAGATACTGCATTAAAATGTTTAGTTTAAAAGTTAGCTAAATTACAACGACTTGTTTTAAAATACGGAGTTCCGGAGCTCTACTTGTTATGGCTAGTAGAGTCCTAGCTACAAAATACTGCTTTGCTGGGACATATGCACCGTCAAAACAGACGTCAACTGCATCGGCGGTTCAACTCTGAAGTCTGCAGCCCCTCGTCATTAAGATGGCATGAGAGCTCGAGTGCGAGTGGCAAAATGTCTTGCAGCTACATTCGGTGCTCAACATCTAGATTCGCATGCAAACAACCAAATTTTTATGTAGTAAGCGTGCCTTAACCCTTTCGGCCCTGGCGTCGTCATTTGACGACACAACACATAATATCCTCTAGCGCCTAACCAACGAAACCAAAACTGCTGGTTTTCAGGCTGAGGGTTGTTCAAGTATTCCTCTTGCGATAGACACCACTATTGTTGAGATTTCGCGAGGCTGGACGATATGAAAAAGAGGAAGCTTCAGTGGACACAGGATATGACGACCGTGCGGGTAAGGAAACGGAAATTCCGGTTCGTCAAAATGTTTATAAATCCGTAAATACTTGGATTACCAGCTTGATATTTTTTCTGTAAGATCAGGGTGTCATGGGGTTTCCGACAAAAAGAAAAAAAACTTTTTTTACAAAAAAGAAAATTTTTAATTACCTAATGACCTAATTAATTAACGTGCCTGCAAATTAATAAATACTTGCACTATTGGCGTAATTTTTCATTTCTGTGCTTCTGATGTCCAAAGCTGTAAGAAAAAATGCGTAAAAACAATTTGCGCTTGAAATAAAAAATCCAGGGCTGAAAGGGCTAATTACAAAATTTCAGTGGTCGTTCCCGATATTTTAAATGCTACCGTAGACCGCTGTATGATTTTTAATGTACTTGCTGAAATAACTTATTCGAATTACATCCTTTGAACTGCAAATTGCCTGAAGGATTCGGTGTAGAATTCTTCACCATTGATGTTTACAGCGCCCATAATGTGGGCCTTATGCGTTCCCATCTTATTATTTCAAACATACTTGAACTTGCGGACTTTTGGAGGCCCTTGAGCATCCATTCCATCGGGATTGCATGCGCGTGTGGTGCAATAGCCGAATACCAAATACATACGTTGCAATGATGGCTGTTACAAATGAATGTTGGGCTGCAAAAGAAAGCTCAGCAACTCACGTGAATGAGGCGCCTCGTTCTGAAACGTTATTTTGGCGCACACAGCCGCTGGCTGTCCGCTAGTAACCGCTTGTGTACAGCTGGGCTCATCAGCTCCTCTTAAATGTGACGGTAGCGCCCCCATCAACACCGACTAATCGGTCACGTTTCGTGTTCGCCAGGCAGTAAATCACGCAAGGGGTGATGTAATCTGCCATCACTTATGATACCGTACATATGACGCGGCGCTAGCTGATTCTCTTGTGCTGCGATCAACTTGTAATATCTACAACTAACTAGTCCACGACTGACAGAAGGCTTAGATACAATAGAATATGTCAGCAGAGTCATGAACAGGGAATTGCGGCTTATGCAACGCTGTATCTTTTAGCGCGCAGAATCGTCAGTGGCGCCGTCTGACGGCCAGTCAGCAGCTACTTTACGGCAGGAACGGCGCCTAAAATTTTCCCCCAAACACCCAACGACCTGGGTATGCTTGTGTTTGCGTAGCTGTGCAAAATTAGCTTAGATTATGTCCTTTAATGCGCCGAAACTGCACCTGGACTACGGCGGCTGGCCGCAAATAGTTGATTGATTGATTGAATAATTGATTGATTGATTGATTGATTGATTGATTGATTGATTGATTGATTGTAGGGTTTGACGCGCCGACGCAACGCAGGTGATGAGGCGCGCCGTAGTGAAGGGCTCCGGATTGATTTTGACCACCTAGGGGTCTTTAACGTGCGCCGAAATCTCGTGCACACGGGCGTTTCTGTTTTCGCCTCCATCAGAAAAGTCGCCGCCAAAGCCCCTCAAGGCTACGAGAACCATTGGTTATACTAACTCAATGAAGCCTAACACGTAATCATTTCTTTTACGCGATTATAAAATTTCCCTCAAGCGACAGTGAGCACTTCAGTAGGTCACGTAATTACTGCACCGGAACCCGAATGTACGTTCCCGCACAGAAGTTCGGTATTCTTCATTTAGGCAAAGTACGAAAACAGCATCAATAGAAATTGACGATGTGCTTTCCATCGGAATCGAACCCGCGACCTCGTGCTCATCAGCGCAACGCCTTAGCCACTGAGCCACCACGGCGGGTCGGCAGCATATAAATTTCGCCCACCTCGCGACCTTTTACCGTGCGCCGAAATGGTGCACACAAGCGCATTTTCACTTTTCGGCTGCATCTGAAAAGCATCCGCTGCGGCCGGGATCGATCCGAGTGTAGCTTGGACCAGGAGCCCGACGCCGTAGCCACTGAGCCACTACGGCGGGTCTCTGTGCGAAATTCACAAAGGCCTCCGATGGGTGACGGACACGACGACCACCTTTTAGGTGCCTTCACATTGTGCGTGAGCGTGACGGCACTTTCCTGCAAGTGCCAACTAAAAATAGCCGGGAGGCTTGCGCTCGGCATGCAAGAGCGCGTGCATTTTGTTTGCAAATCGAGTCAGAGAACCTTCGGACAAGTTTTTTATCTTCCTGTTGGTTTCTTTGTGTATTCAAGCTTTTGTTTACTTTGGAGCTGATGGTAAAAGCTCGTTCCTTTTCGCCACACGCACAAACCGAGAGCCGTTGAGTGCTATTGGAGCGACAATACTTTATTTGTTCTTCTTACCAAGTTTGCCGAGTCGTGCAGTAGGTGTAGGGTTCGTGTGTCTTAGATAATCGCCCGTGAATCACTTGTTTCCAGTTGCTCCCCGGCCCAGCAGTTGTAACACGCATACGCCGACCAGACCTTTGAGGAGAGCCTCGGCTTATAGGAAGGAGAGGCCGTCTAGTATGCCGGTCATGTCGTCAAGTTCTAATTAAGAGACTGAAAAGGCCCGTGCCGCTCTACTGGTTTCGTTTTACACTGACGTACACTCCCCAGTTACCCACATTAGTCGAAAATCAATTTACAATACACGTAGGGGGATAGAGCAAACTGGTCATGTCAAGCAGGGTACCATTACAGGCATCTGAAGACCACAAGGCACCGCCTACCCACTGAAAACCAATAGGGTCTTTTGCAGTAATAATGTATATTCCCACACCTGTGATTTTTGTTACTTTGACACCGCACTATTCGCAGAAAAGAACCATTAAGGGGCAGTTGTTCTTGCTACGGGTCTGAGCTAACGGCTGCAAAATCTTTTGGTTCACAGTTACTATCGGCGGAGACGACACTTGAGTTATTGTACGGCTTAAACTTGGAAAGGTAGTATTCTTGTGTTTTTTTATTTATTTCCTAAAAAGTGATCAATTACTTTTTTCAATTTTCCCGTGCCTGCTAGCCTTAGAGTGTTTTACTATATAAACTAGAGAAAAATATGACGCTAGCGTCTGTGCGGCTCACATGAAGGCCATCTGTGTAGTCATGGGCCGCCATTATGCCTTGCGCTAGCATTAGTTTCATGGTTACTGAAACGTTCCAGCGGCCCTATATTCAAACACAGTGCCAAAGAAAACACAAAGAATGGTGTGCTATTATATAGGTGGAAAATAATACAGGCTGTTTTAAAGCTAAGGAAAAAAAATTCCCCGCATTTCCCAGAGGGGAAGAATGTGAAAGTGCGAATGCACGAGTTGAATTTGCGCGGTTCAGTAATGTTCGCGAAAGAGAGATCACACACACACACACACAACTACAAAGAAAGAAAGATGCATTTATTCACAGACACCTATTTGTGTTGTCGTTGTACTTGATTGCTAGAGCGGATATCAGCTTTGAAATTTTGTGTCAGTACTCCTTTAAGCGGGTGCATTAGCCCTTCTCACGCCCGATTCTTGGCCAATTCCCCACGTGGGTATGTCCCATGTCAGCGGCCAGGCAGCGCGCGCCCATCTCCCCCCGTTGCCAAGGAAGACAAGGAGATTCCTGGCCAATCCCCCACGTGGGTATGTGCCATGTCAGCGGCCAGGCAGCGCGCGCCCATCTCCCCCCGTTGCCAAGGAAGACGAGGAGCGCGCGCACCCGCAGCTGTTGCTATGCGGACGGCGGCGGACGCTTCAGGCTCGCTTAAGAAGTGCATTCGCACTTAAAAGGATGTAAAGCGTGTTTTTGTCAAAACGGTTGCGCCTACTATTCTGCAAGACGAGTTGGTAGTCAACAACAATGTTAGTATTTGGTTGGAAACTCATTAGAGACTCTGATTTGATTAATTTTACCATTATTTGAAATAGTAAGTTGTTTGAAGAGCCTCGAAATGTTTTTGAGCGTGCTTATGAAAATGTCGCCTTCGTGGCGAACGGCTGCACCGACCGCCCACTACAGTTTAACAACACTTGTTTATGAGCCAGTTGGTTCAGAGATGAAGAAAAAGTAAAACGTAACGAATTTGTTATTTATCTGCACTGTAAGTCTTTGTAAAGCTCTTAGAGGAAGCGGGCACACGCATGAAAACGAAAATTCAACTGTGGAAGTATAAATGGAAAATAAAACACTACAAATAAACCACGCCCTTGCCAAAGCAAGTACAAAAATTAAACCCCGTTCCAACCAGTGTGAAATCTAGCGAAACAGCAGTGCCGTGGTTCTCTTGTGTCGGCTAGAACGTAGGTGGACGACCGCCAGAGATCGGCAGCGCCGCATCCACGCAAATTCTACGGTTCGAGGGAAGAAATCGGCAATTAAAAGTCAGCGGTAGGAGGCTCCCTCGTCCAGTGAAAAGGAAAGCAACCCACCCCTGCGAAACCCCTGCGCCCTCGCCGGCCGTTCCAAGACGTAACGATAGGGGCCGCCGGCGGGTCTAGAAACCTACTTTTACCCCTGCATGAAGAATGACCTAGAGTAGTATGAGATATAGTAGAGTAGAGTAACAGCTTCCTGTTAGATCAACAAACCAAGCATTCTCAATTTTATGTATTACTGAACATACAGTAGAAGGAGAACCGACGGTAAATTCTATAAAAGCAGTAAACGTTTTAAAACCCTACCGCGGCCATCAGGCCATCGCAGTGAAATATAGCAAGGTTTGAACGGCGGAGAGCTTTTGACCGCTGCTTTAATGATCACTGTAGAATTCATGTGACCGGTATGCTGCGGGTATATTGTGTTGCCCGAATACCCGCTGAGTTGGCATTTTGGTTTGCTTTTTTTGTTTGTAGCTTCTGTTGACGCTTATGTTGACCCTCACAACGAGGTATTACATTGCCTTACATTGCATTCTACATTAATGGCATTGCGGATTATGTTGTGTAAACCTGTTATCGAGGTTTCCTAAGTCGCAGGCCAGTATTATTTTACAAAGTCCACCTTAAGCCATCTAGTACCACAGAGAAAAGTTGCGCCATGAATGCGCAATGCAGGAGCATTGCGGCGGTCCTGAGATGACTTCCCTCCGGCCTCAAATTTTCTAAGTTTAATTGAAATTGAATTTCTTTACCTTAATTCTATATTCCCCTCCGGAAAGTTCAAGTACTGGTTTGTCGATAGAAGTACTTCTCTAGTCGATAGACCAATGTAGGTAAGGGAACTCGGCAGAACGGATCCGTAACCTTTGGAAAAGGATTGGCTCTGAGGGCTGAGCCGGTCGGGCTGGGGTCCAGAAATGGCACTGCACCGGGACTGGGTGAGGCTCGCCGCCGTAAAAAGCGGTGCGGCCGAGCCCGGACCAGCGTCGGGACCTTCCTGTGGAAAGCCACAGCTGTGCTTGTTTCCATGGGCTTCGCGCCTGGAGGTTCTTGCTTCGGCCGGCAGAAAACAGCCGGCTCAGAACAGCTCAGACATCAGGTCAGGACTTTCGTACTTAATGGACCAATTTAAGGCTGTGGCATTCAAACTAAAGCAGAATTTGGGCGACAACTTCCAAATGAGCAGCTCATAACCCGGTTAGATCACGTGTCTGGTTTGCGATGCGCTGATTGCAAATGTTGCGCCTGAAGGCATGTCTGGCAGCTTTGAGTGCAGAAGATGAAGAAGAAGAAGAAAGACGTGGCGCCGCGGAACCTGCTCGTCGCACTGGTGTTCCCCATTGCTGAATCCCTGGTGGAGCCGGCCAACCCGGCATACTACAAATTAGGTGAGGAACTTACGGCGGGCCTTCTTCATAAGACTGGGGTAGCTTTCGCACACTTTCTGTACTCTACCGTTTGTGATAAGTACCAAAGGTCCGGAGGCGTCTCTGCCTATTACATGTTACGATAAATTTCTCTGTACGCTGAAGGTTTTGAAAATTAATGATGTACTTGATGAACAAACACATAGAGCTTAGCCTAGGTCTTGGTTATGCTACACGGTGATTTATACAGCTGCGAAGGTATTCGCACGACGTGGAACTTTTGATGTTAAAGTTGATGCCGCGGTCCTCAGGAAACTGGCTGAGCTGCTATATCAAGATCCTACTAATCCCTTCGTGAGGACCAACCGCCAGGTTTCGAACACTTGGGTTATAGGTATAATAAGCGGATTGGTGATAAATGATAAGGGGATTGCGGTGGGGACCAAGTGGTTCTTGTGGCCTGCACAGCCCGAACAATTTAATTTTTGGGTGTTCTTTTAACTGGTCACGTCACTTAAAGCATGTTTTTTACGTTTTCTGTATAGTAACAGCTAGCCTAGCCGATATTCATAATTAGAAGACCGCTGGGTTTTTTCGCTTTTGTGCTTACACCTTGCGTGAAACATGCCTTAGAATTTTTGGCCCTGACTAATGGCGGCACCTGGGAGCCATGACAGCTGTTCTGGGGACTTCATATATAAACCTTGTGTTTAAGAAGCGATCTGTTTTTTGACCGCCAGAGTCAGTCATCTGGCAGAGACGGGAAAATTTCTTCGTGTTGAAGTAATTCGAGAAACGCTATCACCTTTAAAAATGGTGCGGGCTCTCAAGCTCACGGTGCACCATCACCGCAGTGTCTCTGAACGAGCACTGCGACAACAAGGAGAACCAGCGGGAGCTGTGGAACGCGACGCAGATAAAGTCGTCGGCCATCGTGACCGCCACGCAGTTCCGGGATGTCAGCGGTCGCCACGAGTACGGGTGCACCGTGAAGCTGTTCACCAAGTACGCCACGGGCCTGGGAGATGCACCTGCGCTCGGGGGCACTGAACGGCTCCTGCATCGACTACGTCTCCGTGAGTTCGCTTCACCCTACCTTTGCAAATCTATTGTAACGTGGTGGCAGGTGAAGTGGCACGAGCCGTGATTGGGTTCAATGCGATATATTTAAACAGGGTCAATGGTAGCTCGAAGAAGGCTGAGTAACAAATTTCGTCGTCATTGTTAGGAATGTCTCAGCTTGGCGCTACAAAATCCATTTTTCTTGGTAGCAATTTCACCGAAGGATACCATCCTTGTCGAGGCCGCTGGAAATGGGTGAGTGCGCTGAGCACGCCACATGAGGGGAGAAAGGGGGTGGAGAAGTGCTTGGAACCATAGGTCGTGATGATGGACTCGCTAAACACTGGCCCCCAAAAAAGATGCGCACCAATGCAACAAGAAACGTCCAAGGCACGGAGACACTTCGGTGCACAAGCCAGGTAACCACGCCGTCATAGGGCCACGTCGAGGCTGGTCATGTCGGCTGCTCTAGCCTGCTCTTGAATGGTGTTGGCGGGTCATAGGCTGGGAGCATGGGTCTTCGGAACCGGCGGAATCATCGCGCACAAGGCCAGGAGCGGGGAGATGCGATCCAAGTGCTGTCGGGCGACTGATTTCTGTATCGAGATTGGGCAAAGCTAGAGGGCCAGGAACGAAATGTAACAGCCAACCTTCACCATACTTGTTACGTGAAAGCCGGGCAAGTGACATGAGCCATTATAGAAGCGGATGCAAGTGGCCATGACAGCCTGAGCAAGGCTGGGTGCTACACACTCCGCCAACGGTGGCTACGCGACGCTGTCCACTGATTTTTCTTAACGTTGGATTATCCCTGGATGTAGCAAATCGACCCCCCGGCGTATTGTATCGTAGTTGTTCAAGCCATCCACTGGGCATAAGCATTTGTTCCCACCTCAGTTACATCTTTCTGCAGACCGAGTAGGCACTGAGCTTGATCGTGGTGCTGCAAAACATGGCACCTGGTCAATCAAAACCCGTAAGAGCATTGAAAACACGGAGCTACGTCCTTTTCTCCATAGCATGCGTGGTGCGGTGGTTAGGACCATCCCTTTTCTTCCAGGCTTAATACTCCAAGTTACCCTAGAGAAACGTAAGGAGAATAAATGCGGTCCATTTGCCTAAATGTGTAAGCTATTCCAGGTATTCGCGAGTCGTGTGGTAGCGTATGGACCGCTGGCTGTGTTATGTTTGTGGGCAACATTCAAAATTTTTGATGGGAAACCTGTGCACAGGAAAACGGCTCTCTGGAGCTGTGCAACTACAATCCATCGTATTGAATAACCGATGGTGACGTGACAAATCAGGGGTAAGAAAATTCACCACACGTTTTTTAACCTTAATGATTACATATATCACCGGGAAGACGTGCATTTGCCATATCGGCAATTCAACAGCGAAGCCGATGTTATCGCTCGAGTATTGCGTCTAAGGGCAACGCTGCAGGCTTAATTGTAATACCGTCATTTTAGAAAGCCAAGTTTTTGGCTAGGGTTGCGCTCATTTTTAATGTGCGCGATTGAAAACGCATGTCCAACCTGCCGCGAATGCTGTGAACGAAATGTTTCGTAGTAAAAGCGTTTCCCACAACTAATATTTGAGCACTGACTGCTTAGGCGAACCTAATACTACTCCGAGTTTCTTGTACTTGTCATAATTATTTGTCACCCTAGTCAAGTTGTGAACATTACGCAGTTCCCGTCTACTGAAAAAAAGAAGTCGACATCAACGGAGTATAATCGTTAGAGGAAACGGTTGTAACCCTCCTTTGAAACTATCATGCTACAAAATACGCGGCAGTTACCCGCCAATAGGACTCAAGATCACCGCGAGTTTCAATAACTGTTCGCAATTACGTACACCATTCTGAATTTGCAAATGTTGGGGAATTTCCATCCGCTCTCAATGCATGGGCTTCTGCACGAGAAAAACGAACAGGCGCATGTTTGTCTGATTGGATAGAACTCTAGTCCTTGTAAGTTTTATTGCGTATTCACGAAGCTATTCTAATTGGAATTACCAAAATATCGGCAAATGAACCGGCGTTCGTTGGTCATTAAGGTTCACAGAATGAAATCGGTCATAATGAGTTATTCAGCAGTCCACTGAAGTGGAGGTATACCACTGGCAGGCTGTAAGATTTACAAAAGCAACATTTTTATTCTCGAAAAACGCTCCGCGTATTCCAGTCCTGACTTCTTACAAGTCATAAAAAGCCAGAAATGAGCCGCTGTTTCGAGGTCCAGTAAAGAGCCTAAATACCAGGAAGGTAGCGCAGCCGTTCAGAATCCGAATGGATTCTTCACATGGCATGGTCCCCGGCTCGCAGGTGGAGACCAAGTACGGCACCGCCGCAGAACAGGACCGCTGTGGATACCTGCAGGATGATCAGCACTCTTTCTTCCACATGGCGCTAATAGCGACGCTGAAACTGCACACGCCCCCGCCGCTGCCATCCTTCTTCGAAGAATACACGTTACCCATGGTCGTGACCTCGTTCTCCCAAGGCCAGCTTCACCCACGTCAAGAGTTTGGGCTGTGCAGGGAAGACTGGCGACAGTAATACCATATAAAAATAGGAATAAAGCATGGAGTGGCAAGAGAAGCACTCGCCCAGCTTCCTCCTTTTTCCCTTGTAGGTAGCCTTAGAATAATTAGGGGTGCTATTCCACAAGGTCTGAGATTGAAGTAGGGGTGCTATTCCACAAGGTCTGAGATTGAGCGAAACTCGGGCGACATGAATTCTGGCGACGCCCCCCGTAATATGATGATAACATTTCGAGGCAGAGTTTAAATGCTTTAAAAATGCAATTCATGCTATTTTCTGATTATTGAAGTGACGTAACAGGGCTGCACGCTCCGACGAGGCGCGGCTACGGCGTGGCGCATTTTTCAGTGGGTTCTCTCGCTCCACCGTGGCACTGGTGGCTACTCAGGGCAAGCAAATCCAACTGAGTTAATTCACCGCACTTTTACTTTATTATTTTGTCTTTCCGTACAAAGTTCATTTATTTTCACAGCAAAGCTGTATCACTCTACCCCCAATGGTTTCATCTCTGCGGGAAAAACGCCAAGGTGGACAGGCCTAAGACGCCGGGCACATGCGTCAGGGTAATCAGTCATACAGTAAATAGCTCAGAATTTGGTTGAGGAAACCACAAAACAAGCATCGAAACCTCATTGTGTATGGTAAGGCGCCTGTAAACCATGAGACCTCCCGCGAAGTGTTCCTGGTAAAGATTGCTTGCAGATTATCTTTGGAGGCTAGGCAAAACTAGTGTCACTAAATAGAGCAGTTCTTACCCAGGGAGCCTTGAGCATGCATCAGGCTAGGCAGGACCCAGCCTTTGCCGCCTGAGAAGCCTAGCTTAGTGTCAGTAGATAAGTTAGTAGTGTACCGACACTGAGGCTCGCAAGTCAGAAACGGCGGCTATTTTGTCATTCATCGGTGTTGCGCATCTATGGCCCCGCCGTTAACTTCGACCTGGTCGTTTGTTAAAGGTACACTGAAGTGATTTGTAAACAATGCGGGATTACGAGCGCAAACTGTAGTCCGGAGTCCCTGGGCCCTGTTTCGACCACTCTGTGCGCGTTTACGCGAATTTATTTAGTAGAAAAATCAATTCGAAAATGCTGTCCTCCTCTCTTTACGCTCGCCCATTTTCTTTGGCGTTTTCGTGTGACGTCAGCAGGAGAGGAGCTGACAATTGGCTGCGCTACCAGCGCTACTGCACGGCTCGCCGACCTTCCGCGACCGAGTCAGTCGGCCCACCGTTTAGTCCGCCGGCCGCCAACGGGTCGTCGCAATTTGCTCGATCAGTTGAAACTAAGCCATAACACGTTTGGGAATGGAAGAATGCGCCTTTACTTACTTCGTTAGTTTCTACACTGTATCTAGCTCCAAGTCAAGGTCGCTTCACACAAGCGCTGCACAAGCGCACATGCGACGCTTCGCTGACTGGTACGCCAGTAGGAAAATATAAGGCCTCTTGAAGGGGGAGAAGAGTGAGCGAAGTCAATATAGGTACTAAGGAAATAAAATCAACTGATATTTTTACCGTACAGCGTAAAACTAGGGTGCGGGAAGCACTTTTTTGCGCTGGGCGAACAAGCAGAGCGGTCAGCAGCACGACTACGCATCTGCGAACGCTTTCCCGTCTACGAAAGGCAATTGCTAGACGTGAGCTATTGTGGAAACTCGGGGGACGCTTACTGCATGAGCGCAATACAACAAATAGTCACCTAAGCTGCTTGAAATACTAAAACTAAATAAAAGTGTAAACTGGTTATACATTATATACCTTATTTTTTCCACCGCCGCCAGCGGCCCCCTGTGGCCTAGTCGTCTGGGGTTCTATGTCATCGCAAGTGTTTTGCCAGTCACAAGTTCGAATCGCCGCGGGTACATGCTTTTTTTTTATGAGTTAACTTTTTTGTTTTCGCCGATGTTTTCTATACTGAGTTCACCTTTTTTTGGGCCGCAATGTTCATTGCTCCACGAACTAGTCCACAGAACTGGCGCAGGCTGGCACTGCCGCGCTAGCGACTTCTCGTTGGCGTGCTGTAGCCAGACTGCTTGCGGGCAGTGGGCACAGGCCAGAATCAACAGACCCTTGGCCTGGTGCGAACACGCTTTTTACGATACAGGCATGAGCGAGGCAAGCTCCAAATATGGGGGAAAAGCGCATGCATTTGAGCGTCTGCGGGGACGCGGACGGCGTTCATGCACTGCGTAGGCCTCAGATAGTGAATGCTACTATTCCAAGCCGTCCTGGGAGGCTTATCTTATGCATTTTACAGCCGACAACATGGCAGAAGCGCGGTACTACGATAACTGGGATATTGAGAATGCCCATCCAACGACGCCATCGAATGTCAAACATGTTGTTTTACAGACCGAAACCGAAACTTGTTTGATTGCTAACCTTGGGCATCGTCCAATCACGGCGCCCCTCCTCCCAACGGCACAGCTTAGTTTGTGCGGCCGCCGCAAACCGCGCATGGTAGTTTTTATTCTTTCGCGCTTTGTAAAATAATTATCGATTTGTCAACCGGATAAACGATGAAAAGTGTGCTAATTTGAGCCAGTCTACACAGTGCAAGCAAACACGGGAGCTTGACAAATTCACTTCAGTGTCCCTTTAACAACTCTACCGACGATATATGCATGCAGCCAAGCTGCATATTTGAACAGACTTCTGGTGCTGAAATACTGTTAGACACGTTATCTCTGATCCGCATTCGGAACGACGTCAGTCACGCGCAGCCGCAGAGCAGGGAGGCTACCAGAATTGACCGAATAAAACCTATAAACAACTAAATGGCCATTACCATGAACCGTCGCAGTGTAAACAAATGTCACGTAATGCAGACCGACAAATGATCATTGTGGAGGCACGGAGCAATAGGAGAAAGAGTGACCACACTCTGTACCTTTATCTCGTGACACTAGCTGAGCGCAAGTCCCAAGCCCGCCGAGACGACGGGAGACATTTCAATCCCCGTCCATCACCGTTTGTAGGGGTTTACAACAGCCTTGCTAGGCATCAACTTTTTCAAGGCGGGATGGCGACCAATTTCTTATTTCTGGCGTTCATATGAGCTTTTTGGTGGCAAATTTTCGACCTAAGAAGCAGTTTTTACCATCGGCGACAGACAATGCAATCACGTGACTATAGTCCGCTGGCCAAAAGAGAAAGCGGGTGAAGGAAGCGCGCCACACAGAAAATAATCGGTGCTTCGTATTACGTTATCCAATGCCTCCGCCCGATTTTCTATGTGAAATTTCCTCGGGGAACTTAAGTCTGCTTACGAGCTTTGAAGGCCAGACCTTGGCGATACTTATTAACAACTTCTTTACTGATACATTGTACTTGCGTCTGTTTCCTCGCTTTCATTTCTTTGTCTTTTAAAATGAATTACTTCGACCGGGCTCTTTTCTGCTATATCATGTTTGTATTAGTTTCCTCTCTTTCAGGTCACAGGGAATTACCTCCGCAAGAAGAGAGAGAGAGAGATAAAAACTTTTATTGACACTATTGTCCTAAGGGGCCGCCATGGCCACCAAGGCTTGTGCTCGGGTGACCAGTGGGCGCTGGGAGTCTTCGTCAGAGCGGCCCAGGACCTCCCTCCAGTGGTCAAGGGAAGTTATGGTTGGGTGGTGATTAGAGGGACAGGCCCACATGTGGTGTTGCACTGTGAATGTTCTTTCAATTCTTCATTTTCCTTTGAGAGGAGGGGGCTGGAGCAAATTCATTATACATATCGTAAGCAGAACTAGTTAAAGGTGTTTTTTGGACAATATATAATGCTGCTGACAAAATCTGAAAGGCGTATTACAGGTGTAATAAACACTCTTGCTGCTAACCAAAAGCTCAGGGGCTTTTTGTGCAACAAAAGGTATTGAGCATCAGAATAAAAATGATTCCGGGAAATACAAGGAACACAGTGATGTCAATAGAACACGTGAGTTCAAACGGTGCTACAGAATTGCTGGCAATGCAATCTAATATGCGAGTTGGGATGGGAAGTTACGCGAAAATTTTCTGAGTGCAGCCTGTTAAGCAGGACAGGCAGACTATCGGTTAGCGATTGTGTGTCATAAGTTGTTCGGGGAGTAGGAGCAAACGATTTCTCTGCATGACTTGCCAGAAGAGTTGAACTTTTTTCTGTCAATTCGGACAAACATCTAATGAAGTTATCATTTTTATTTGTGAACGATTTATACCTTATTAGTATCTGGTAATTATATAGTGCAAACACAGGAAGAATGTCATATTTTAGAAACCGCTGGCTGGTGGACGAAAGAAAGGGTATATTTGAAATGCACCGAATAGCTCTCTTTTGAAGCAGGTGTAGTTTTTTTAAGCTAGTGATTCCTGTCGTACCCCAAACTAAGCTGCATTATTTCAGAATGGAGTATACCAGTGCATTGTAGAGCAGTAGTTTGATTTTCTCGGGAAGAATATGCCACATTCTATTCATTCTACGAACCGCGGAAGACATTTTAGACTGGATATAGTCAACATGGTCATTCCAAATTAGATTCTTAGAAAAAATAACAACAAGTGTCTTTACGTTGTCCACAATTTCTATTATTTCGCTGCCTAAACAAATGTCGATGTCTCTCAGTGCTTTTCCCCTGGGCAGGTACAACACCACTTTTGTTTTATTGCTATTTATTGTTAAGCCGTTTGCATCTCCCCAGTTCTTCAGTTCAAATAGTGCATCATTTACCTTTCCCTCTACCTCTGTCTCAGATACGCCAGTAACGAAAACAGTTGTGTCATCAGCATCAGAAACGATTTCTGCATTTTTAACACCTTGTACTATATCAATAATTTAGCGCCACAATGGGGGCAGAGCGGAGAGGGGTAGGCGGATGGATAAATGCGATGAAGGAGGGCTCGGTTGGGGAGCGATTCCGTTTGGAGGAGGCGCCACAGCCGTTCCTCCGAGGGGGATCGGGATGGGTGAGCCGGGGGCAACGTGTTGCGGGAGAGGCGGTAGTAGTCAGTAACTTCCCTACAAGTGGTGAGGGAGTCCCTGGCGGAGTAAACGTCTTGACGGAAAGTGGTCTCGTCAGGCGCACGGGTGACGAGTGCTCGTGCCGGCTTATGAGCCCACTCCGCGCCGTCTAGTCCCGTGTGTGCCGAGTAACCAGAGGAGCTCCGTAGGATGCTGGGGGGCCTAATTTTAAAGAATAATTTTGCAGGCTAGCATGGAGATAGTGCCGCTAGCAAACTTTTTGATGGCCGTTTTTGAATCAGATAATATTAGATCAGGGAGAGGCCGGTGCGCGAGAGCCATGGCTTTGGCCACCTCTTCCGCAACATGTGGAGTTGTGGTGGGAATAGTGAGAAACGTGAGAGGAGTAGTAGTCGGCGAGGAGACGACAGCTACAGTGAAGGCCGGCTTGTGCCTGTGTGCTGCAGCATCTACGTAGAAGGTGTTTGGCGAAGGGGGGAAAGTGGAAACGAGGGAACACGCTCGAGCAGCTAATCGGGCAGTATGATGAGTAGGGTTCATGTTGGAGGAGTGGAGGGATTGTTATGCAATCTCTGTAATCAAATAAAATGCGAGCCGTGGGGGTTGATGTAAGAGGAGTGTGTATTTGTGGCTCATTAAGTAAGAGTTGCCCAGGTGTGTGTTTAGCCAGGCGATGTATCTGGCCTGTACGGTCCGCTTCAATTAATTCGCCCAGGGAGTTGTAGGTTCCGGTGGCCCATAGTTTGACAGTGGATGCGTGATGAGGCAAGCCGAGAGTAGCCCTGTAGGACTAACGAATGAGTCCATCTACTTTGGTGACCTCCGTTGTAGAAGGGGCCAGATATGGGGGGGGGAGTATGTAATGCGGCTCAGTAGAAATGCCTGGATAAATCAGCAGCGGCCCTTTTCCTTCGGTCCGTGGCCCCTAGCAGTTACGCGCCTCAGGAGGCCTATGATTTGCGTTACATGTGAGGAAAGGGTGTGTAGGACCGATGTGTTTCGGCGATTGGATTGGATGACTAGGCCGAGTATTTTTATGCGATTCACAGTTGGTATAGGAGCATTATCCAGATATACATGCACGCTGGGTGCTGTTGGGTGCTGGGAGCATGAGACGTTCGGATTTTGATGACGAGCATGTTAAACCAGCTTCCTGGGCTCCCTGTTGTACCGCTGAGGCTCCTGCTTGAAGCGTTGCTTCTATATCCGCGTTGATACCCCCAGTTACCCAAAGGGTGATGTTATCAGCGTACATACTATACCACAGCCGAGGGATATTGTCCAGGATGGAAGGAAGATGGGATACAGCGAGATTAAAGAGGAGGGGGAAGAGGACTGAACTGACTGAACCTTGTGGAGTGTCGATGGACGGGAGTTGGTAGGTGGAGGATTGGAGGTCACTGAATTTGTAGCGTGTGGTGCCATTTGAGAGGAACGCCTTTACATAATTGTATGTACGATCACCAGGAGCTATGCTGGCAAGGCCTCGAAGTGTGGCTTGAAGAGTTACCTGATCAAATGCTTTTTTTAAGACTACGGCTAAGACGGCTGAACAGTCGTGCTTGGTGGGTTGCTGGAGGAGACCCGTGTAGAAGCGCATGTGTACGTCATTAGCCGCAAGGCCTGCACGGAATCCATACATGTGTGGGGAAAGTAATTGTTTGACTTCAACGTAGTTATTGAGCCGGTCAAGTACTATTCGCTCCATCAGTTTTCCTAAGCAGGAAGTTGGCGATATATGCCGAAGGTTAATGTGGGAGAGGGGTTTCCCTTGTTTAGGGATGAGAGTGACATCTGCGTGAGTAAGCTCGCGGGAGGGTTCCTGCTTCCCAGTAAGCGTTAAACAGACCGGTGAGATATTTTATTAAAGGCTCATCTTAATGACGGAGCATTTTATTGGTAATGCGGTTACCACCGGGAGCTGACTGCAGTCGGAGGTCATGTAGGACTGCCCTCACTTCCGCTTCAAGGATTGGTAAATCAAGGGTTCGTTCGGGAGGCTATTGAGGCAATGGCTCAGATGAGCCTACTGGGACGTACTGCTGGGTGAGTGCATGGGGAAGGTGGGATGGGAGTTGGTTAACTGGCGGGCTAGTTTGGTTATACGAGTAGATTGGATAGTTCGAGAGGAAGTGCTATCCATCAGGTGTCTTAGGAGATCCCACGTGCGATTCATGCTTAGGCCGTTTCGAATGCGGTCGTATATTGCCGCTAACCATACATTGGGTTTGTTTATTTGTGTTTTGCTTTTACCGCCCGGCTCCGCCGGTCTGTGTTATCTCTGCGCCAAGGGAAGCGCGTGTTCCATTCTTTCTTTCTGTGCCGCATGTGTTATCTGTTGTGATAGGGAGAGCATTCTGATCTAACGTGAACAGCCCAGAATAATCTTCTTGGATCTACTATGTTCTCGATGTGGATCGACGTTTCGAGAACTACGCGCGCGCCGAGAGATAAAAGCCTGCAGTACGGACGCCGGGGCATTCGATTCTGCGACGCTCGCCGACGCACGTACGTCACTTTGTTGACCGCTGCTTCGCCGCCTCTGTATTCTTTTCAGTTGTTAGGGGAGCACAAGTTCGCTCCAATAAACTTGTTTCTTTTCCAAACAACTGCGTCGTCCTTGGCTTCGTGACATCTGGTGGAGGTGCTGGGTACGCACCCTTCATGCCCACTACAACCTCGGGAAGCCGCCAAGCCAGTCCAACAAGCGCCAGCCCCCGCCTGCAAGATTTACCACCCGAGTTCGGTTTGATGCCAGAAGGGCCCAAGAAAAGGAACGCTGCAACCAACACTATGGTGCAAGAAACAACGTCGCCAATCGTCCTGCAGCAGCCCCGGGAACCGCCATCGTTCCGGGGAGCCCCCGCAGAAGACCCAGAAGAATGGTTGGAGAAACTGGAGCGCGTCCGGAAATTCAACAGGTGGGACGACGCCGAAACGTTCCGGCATGTTTTCTTTTACTTGGAAGATTCAGCTCGCACTTGGTTCGAGAACCACGAGAGCTCCTTGACAAACTGGGCTCAGTTCAAAAGCGAGTTCACTAAGACCTTCACTACCGTCGTGCGGAAAGAAAGAGCCTCCCTTTTGTTGGAAACGCGCACGCAACACCCCAATGAAGGAGTCGTGATCTTCGTTGAAGAGATGAAGCAGCTATTTCGCCGCGCGGACCCTGAAATGACGGAAGAAAAGAAGTTGCGCTTTTTAATGCGCGGAGTGAAGGAGGAACGGTTTGCTGGACTTGTCCGAAATCCGCCCAAAACCGTCGCCGAATTCGTGACCGAAGCCAGCACCATTGAGAAAGCCCTCGAAATGCGTGCTAAGCAGTATGACCGCAACTTTGTTGGCGCGGCCAATGCGAACGACTTTGGCAGCACGCGGATCCCGGCCGACAGCCTACGCGAGACTATCCGCGCAATAGTGAGAGAGGAGCTGCGAAAACTTCTCCCAACACCGCCGCAGCCCCAAGTCGCTTCCCTCACCGACGTGATTAGAGAAGTGCAAGAAGCGTTGGGAACTTCTACGCCATCCGAGGTACCCCGAGAGCCACAAGCTATGACATACTCCGCGGCTGTTCGTCGACCTCGCCCTGCACCAACACGCCGTCAAGAGGCCCCGCGGTACCGCCGCCCACTGTCACCCGACCGGCCCCCGGCAGCCCGAAACCAGACGCCGAGGAAGACGGATGTATGGCGAACTCCCTATAACCGTGCTCTGTGCTACCACTGCGGAGAGGCCGACCACATCTACCGTCGCTGCCCATACAAGAGACTCGGACTACGTGGTTTCTCCGTCGACGCACCACGCCCCCGACCCGGCCAGCACCCATCTGAGATTGAAGAATACCTGTCGAACACCAGCCGTGGACCAGCCAGTTTCAACCGTTCGCCATCGCCCTACCCGTACCAGTCGCCGGCCCGCCGTAGCAGTGCTGACTTCGCACGTAGAAGGTCTCCCAGCCCACGCGGGGGAAACTAAAGGCGGCAACTTCTGGAGGTGAAGTTGCTCTACGGCGAAAAACTGGAAACCCTCCAACGACGCAAGGACGCGCTGAAGACAGTGATTCACGACATGCCCTGATCCCGACGACCCGACCTAACCCTGACGAGACTCCCGAACACGACGACAGCTACACGGCGCGACGCGTACCCGACCTGACCGAGACGTCCGTTAAGAAGATGACGACAACGACGATGCACAGTGCCCGACGATTAACACGTACAAGCAGAGATACGACGCCCCGACGAACCCGGAACTCGAGGAAGACTGCATCTGACGTCAAGGTGTCCATCGACGGCTTTGACGTAGTCGCCCTCGTAGACGCGGGAGCTGACTACTCGGTAATGAGCGGCTCATTCGCGTCGAAGCTGAAGAAAGTTACGACAACATGGGACGGTCCGCATATACGCACAGCAGGAGGCCATCTCGTAACGCCAAGTGGAACGTGCACATCACGCGTCACCATAGGCGGCACCACGTACCCTGCTGAGTTCGTTATTTTGCCTAACTGCTCCCGCGACGTAATTCTCGGAATGGACTTTTTGACGGACAACGGCGCAATAATTGATCTGCAGACCAAGTCGATAACTTTTTCCTCCGATTACTCCACGACGCCGCAGCCGAACCCCGATCACCGTGCTGCTGTCAGGATCGCCGACGATCACATCACCCTGCCACCCCGCGCAAGCTTGATGATCGCCGTCTACTGTGAGGATGCTGCTTCTGACATCGACGCTATCGTGGAGAGTGATCGAAGGTTGCTTATCGACCGCGGTGTCGCCGTCGCAAGAGGGATTGCGCACTTTAAGCAACGCCAATCTCACGTTTTGGTCACTAATTTCACCGAAAAGTACCAGCATTTAAACAAGGGAGCTGCAATTGCGTTCCTCGAAAAAACGCAAGAAGCAAGTGACGTGATCGCGGTCGCCGAATTTGAACGCACACCTGATGACACCTTCAAGCTTCCGCAGCCCTTCGACGTGAATCCGGCGCTACCGCAAGAACAACGGAACAAATTATTGGCTTTGCTGCGTCGCTATAGCGAATGTTTTTCGTCGAGCGCAAAACTACGTCAGACCCCTCTAGCGAAGCACCGAATAATAACCGAAGATTGAGCCAGACCTACCCTACAGTCACCGTACCGCGTCTCTTCACACGAACGGGAAGCCATCCGGACTCAAGTCGACGACATGCTCAGCGACGACATTATACAGCCATCGAAAAGCCCCTGGGCTGCGCCCGTCGTACTCGTAAGAAAAAAGACGGCACATTAAGGTTTTGCGTTGACTACCGGCGACTGAACAAAATCACGAAAAAGGACGTGTACCCCCTCCCCCGAATCGACGACGCCCTCGACCACCTCTGCCACGCGAAGTACTTCTCATCGATGGACCTGAAGACCGGCTACTGGTAAATTGAAGTGGACGAGAGAGACCGAGAGAAGACTGCATTTATAACCCCAGACGGCCTATACGAGTTCAAGGTGATGCCGTTTGGGCTGTGCACAGCACCAACGACGTTTTAAAGAGTCATGGACACTGTGCTAGCTGGCCTTAAGTGGCACACCTGCCTCGTATACCTCGATGACGTAGTGGTATTCGCCCGGACTTTCGACGAACACCTTGCAAGGTTGGAGTCTGTACTCGAGGCCATTCGTACGTCGGGGTTGACGCTGAAGCCTGAAAAGTGCCGTTTCGCATACGGGGAACTCAAGTTCTTGGGCCACGTCGTCAACGCCGCGGGAGTCCTACCTGACCCGGCAAAAACTTCAGCCATTGCGAACTTCCCAAGGCCGAAAGACAAGAAGGGCGTGCGAAGATTTCTCGGGCTGTGCGCATACTACCGGCGCTTCGTCGCAAACTTCGCACGCATTGCAGAGCCACTCACGCGCTTGACGAAAGATAGTACCCCTTTCAGCTGGGAAAACGACCAAGAAAAAGCATTCTGCGAGCTGCAAAAACGCCTGCAAAGCCCGCCTGTGCTCGCTCATTTCGACGAAAATGCCGAAACGGAAATGCACACGGACGCCAGTGATATAGGCTTGGGTGCCGTCCTTGTCCAAAAGCAAAGCGGCTGCGAAAGGGTAATCGCTTATGCCAGCCGTGGTCTGTCGAAGGAGGAGAAAAACTATTCTGCCTCTGAGAAAGAGTGCCTGGCTATTATATGGGCGATTTCAAAATTTCGCCCATACGTGTATGGAAGGCCATTCAAGGTTGTAACAGACCACCATGCGCTGTGTTGGCTCGCCAATTTGAAGGACCCCTCCGGCCGTCTTGGGCGGTGGAGCTTGCGCCTGCAGGAGTTCGACGTAACAGTCGTTTATAAATCCGGCAGAAAACACTCCGACGCCGACTGCCTGTCCCGCGCCCCCGTCGACCCACCACCACAAGACGCTGATGAAGACACCGCGTTCTTCGGGATCGTGACAGAGAGCGATCTAGCCGCCCAGCAGCGTGCCGACCCCGACTTACGCGTCATAATCGAGTACCTCGAGGGATGCAACGTTGCCGTTCCTAGGACCTTCAAACGCAGCTTACCAGCATTCAGCCTGAGAAACTCCGTCCTCGTCAAGAAGAATTTCAGTCCCGGAACAAGAGCGAATTACCTTCTCGTCATCCCCGCGGACCTTCGTGACGAAATTTTGGAAGCGTGCCACGACGATCCGTCTTCCGGACATCTGGGCACAGCCCGCACTATTGGCAAAATCAAGGCGAGGTACTACTGGCCCGGCCTTACCTCCGACGTCACCCACTACGTCCGGAGCTGCCGTGAGTGCCAGCGACGAAAAACGCCGCCGACAAGACCCGCCGGACTTCTGCAACCGATCGCCGTCCCATCGAGACCATTTCAACAAATTGGCATGGACCTTTTAGGCCCGTTCCCTACGGCACGATCACAGAACAAGTGGATTGTCGTAGCGACAGACTACATGACGCGCTACGCAGAGACCGCCGCTCTTCCGAGGGGGACTGCACAAGAAGTGGCGAAGTTCTTTATAAGCCAATTTGTGCTGCGACATGGAGCCCCGGAAGTCCTAATCACGGACCGCGGAACGGCCTTTACTGCGGAGCTGATGCAAGGAATCTTACGTTACAGCAACACGGATCACCGAAGAACAACGACGTACCATCACCAAACGAACGGACTAACAGAACGTCTGAACAAGACGATTGCAGATATGCTGTCCATGTACGTCGACGTTGAACATAAGACTTGGGACGAAGTCCTCCCGTATGTCACGTTTGCGTACAATACAGCGACGCAGGAAACTACGCAGATGACACCGTTCGAGCTTGTCTACGGAAGACGGCCGACTACGATGCTCGACGCCATGCTTCCGCATGTAGAAGGCGACGACCTCAACGCCGACGTCCAAGGATACCTTCAACGTGCGGAGGAGGCCCGCCAGCTCGCTCGAGTTCGTATAACGGACCAGCAGTTGGTGGATGCCGGCCGCTACAACCTCCGACGCCGAGACGCCGAGTACCAACCAGGGGATCGTGTGTGGGTTTGGACTCCCATTCGACGACGCGGACTCAGTGAAAAGCTTCTGCGACGGTATTTCGGACCCTACCAGATTATAAGACGTGTTGGGCAATTAACCTACGAAGTGATCCCCAGTGGTGATTCCGGCACATCACGACGGCGCACGCGACCCGAAGTGGTCCACGTGGTTCGCTTAAAACCTTTCTACGGACGATGACGAACTTTTATTTTCATTTGTTCGGACTGTCGCTTATGTTAGCATCGGGTCGATGCACTCTTAGAGGGGGGGTAATGCCGCGAACCATACATTGGGTTTGTTTATTTGTGTTTTGCTTTTACCGCCCGGCTCCGCCGGTCTGTGTTATCTCTGCGCCAAGGGAAGCGCGTGTTTCATTCTTTCTTTCTGTGCCGCATGTGTTATCTGTTGTGATAGGGAGAGCATTCCGATCTAACGTGAACAGCCCAGAATAATCTTCTTGGATCTACTATGTTCTCGATGTGGATCGACGTTTCGAGAACCACGCGCGCCGAAAGATAAAAGCCTGCAGTACGGACGCCGGGGCATTCGATTCTGCGACGCTCGCCGACGCACGTACGTCACTTTGTTGACCGCTGCTTCGCCGCCTCTGTATTCTTTTCAGTTGTTAGGGGAGCACAATTTCGCTCCAATAAACTTGTTTCTTTTCCAAACAACTGCGTCGTCCTTGGCTTCGTGACAATATAGTGTCCCAGGCTGCCTTGTCTAGTATTTTGGAGTGGGCTTCTATAGCCTTTACGAGGTGGGCAATGCGGGTTTTGAGTCGCCTGTTATAACGTTGCTTACGCCAACGACGTTTAAGGCTGCCAAGAGCTTCCCACATGTGGTGTAGTCTGGTGTCTACATGGGGAGATGGTATGGCTGGGTCTAGGGGAGTTTCGTGTGTGTGAACATCGTGGAAAAGTTGTGTCCACTATGCTAGGGTTGTAAGCGTTTTGTCAATGGAGTTAGCAGAAGCACGAAATTCTTGGAGGGCAGCCAAATCGGTTATATGAGTTTGGAGTTTGCGTGGGGGGTTACGGGGTTGGTTAGAAGCTTGAAACTGTATAATGCTGTGATTGCTGCCTAGTGTAAGGTCCAGACACTGCCAGGTGGTTGGCCCTGTGTGATAGGTGATCGTGAGGTCGGGTGTAGTGTCGCTTTGGACGGTATTTCTTTCTCACGTTGGCTGATCAGGTTAGAGTGAAATGCGGACTTTGGAGGAGCTCCCAGAGGTGCCTTCCTTCTATTCTCTAAATCATCCAGACGCCTTTGATGCAGTTGAACATTACCTTTGAACACTATAACTTCGTTCTTCAGTGCCTTGATGTCTACTTTCTGTTCTTTTATCGCTGCCATAACATCGTCCATTCGAGCGTTAACCGTAGATTCAAGCTTATCGTGAGCAGTAGCTAAATGTTCGATTTTTGTTTTCAATTCTTCCTGGGAAGTAAGCATAGTGTTCATCATTTTTATGAGATTGTCTATATCAGGCCCAGGATTCTGCTGAACATCCCCCGCAAGAAGGATCAAAATGACCGTCCATGCGTCCACAAGAACACATGCACAAGTCGCCGGGCACGGCAGAACCACTATTCCTCTACAATCACTACGAAAGCTGGTATAAGAGTATTTGCCACCAACCTGGGCGAAAAATACAGAGGGGTTTCGCGATGTTGCCATTGCGGTCCCGCCGTGCCCTCTGAAGAAGTCTTTGATGCGATTGCTTTTATATGCTTGAGCAGGGGGCGTTGTTTCGAAGAAGTTGGATGCCGGTAACGTCATGTGCTGCGTCTAAGAGAATGGCCAGTCGGAGTTCACTGTCGGTAGATCCAGGCTGCTGACGTCATTCTTCGGTGTGAATGACACGTGCTGAGCAAGGGCGCACAGCGTAACCTGGGCGAAAAATACAGAGGAGTTTAGCGATGTTGCCATTGCGGTCCCGCCATGCCCATCTTGTATTTGCTGGCTGGTACGTGCAACGGAATGCGCACTGAGTGAATAGTAATTTTCATGCGTGTATATCGTTTTAAAGCAAAGCTTTTTACCTCTACCCTCCAAGTGTTCTTTCGCGATCATTGGTGTCACCAGAAAACTCCAGCAAACAAATAAAAAAAAACCGCGCCAATCCACCCTGTGAATGTGGTTGGAAAGCAAAGCTGTAAACGGCACCCATAAGGATTACCCATGCGACGTCACTTAAATTCAGTCACATCGCTTTACAAATAGTAAAACCAGAAAGAACTGAAATTCACTTAACCACATCATTTATTACTTCAAATACATATTCTTGAAAAGTTTAAATCAATGCATGATGCATGAACGGTGTTTGGGTGAGTTGTATTGGTGTAGCTTAAGAGTGGAAACTTTTTTTATAAGTTAAAGTAAGCTCCAACCCGCTGTTACACGATCTGACTTCTCCGTCTCTGCGCCGCGGACGGAGGTGACGAGATTTGCGGCAGAGAAGGAAGAGCAGGAGGAGGAAGAATTACTTCTGTTCAGATTTCTGAACGGCCCAGAGTGCAGCCCTGGGGAGTGATTCCTTCTTCTGTGGGGCCCATATGCAGTCTGCGCGGCCTGTGTTCTGTCCACCCGCTGAACCTGGGTAGGTAGAGAGGGCCTGGAAATCAGCATCTACCATTGCTCTTGTTGGATAGTTGACGGAAAGAGAGGAGGGTGCTGAGGGCTAAAGTCGCACACCGCGATTACGGGTTGGAGTGTTCCTACTTCTGAGCAAAATTTACATTCAGAGTCGTAGTTGTTCGCTGGAGTTTTCTGGTGACACCAACGGTCACGAAAGAACACTTGGGGGTAGAGGTAAAACGCTTTGCTTTAAAAGAATACACTGGCTCCGCTGGGAGTCGAACCTGCAACTAATAGACTAGCAAAGCGAGAGCCCGTTTTCCTACCGATTTAGCTACGAGGCCACGTGATGACAGGGAAGACAGGTGGTGTACTCACCAAGCACATCTACGGGTTTACCCCCTGCGTTCTCGCTGAATACCACATGAAAGTGTCACGGGACCACTCACGCCCGTCTAGCGGCCCTGTGCAAAACTTGCTCATGTGCTAAGAGTTACAAAAATTAAAGAAAGCTCACACCAATGCATGGCATCTCACTTCTAGTACGCCAATGTGCTAAAGCCTGTGGCCTCCAGTGTTCACGTAAAAAATCACAGCTCCTTGTCCGCCCTCACGCCAAATCAAGGAATACATTCAAATACTCCTTGATGGCCAGGCCATCACTCCAAGCCCCAGCATCACGATCCTGGGCCTACATCTAGAGGCTAACACCAAGAGTGACGTCTCCTTGCAGCGCCTCCAAAACAGCATTAATCAAATCACACACATGATTAGGCGAGTTGCCACCAAGAAGCGAGGCCTAAAGAAATCCGGTACATTTCGATTAATTGAAGCTTTTGTCCTCTCTGTAGTCTCTTACGTCAACCCCCTGTCTTCTTCTCGACAAGGAAGACATAGAGATGCTTTATATAATGATTAGAAAGGCGGTCGAGCAGGCCATTGGTCTTCTCATGAGTGCGTCCACACACAGGCTGCTTAGCACGGGGCTCCACAACACGGTGGAAGAGCTGTTAGAAGGCCATCTTTCTAACCAGAAGGTCCGACTCAGAATTGCGGTGGGTAACCGCATGCTGCACCAGATTGGCTGGGCAGCCCAGAATGTCACTCCGCTTGACGTACTCCCAGACGCTTGGCGACTAAAACTAAAGATGCTCCCTTTACTTAGAAATATCAACCCCTCACATGACGAGGGTCAGCAAAAAGCACGGGCTCAAGCGCTAAACACCACCCTCGGTGGGGATATTGCAGTTATCTACACAGACGCCAACAAACATGGAGGGCAGCAATACGCTATCATCGTGGCTACCCCCAGAACCAACCTCCTTGCGTGTACCTCGCTTAGGACCCAAGAAATGACGGCAGCCGAAAAGGCAGCCATCACCATGGCTCTCACTCAACCAGGGGTTCGGAGGGTAGCCACCTATTCCCAGCAAGCCTACTGGAATTACCAGTCGGGTTGGGTGTCCTGAGCTGCACTGCGCGTGCTAAAAAAACACTCTCCAAACGGTTCCATTCAGCTCATCTGGACACCCCCTTACGCTTCAACCGAGGGCAACAAATACGCCCACCCAACAAGCCTGCGCTTTTACCTCCCGCGCTTCGGAGCTGCACGAGGACAGTCACCCGCTTGTCACGTTCAGGGAGATAACCCAGCATTATCGCCTTCTAAAACAGACCGTACCTTCGCCTTACCCTGACCTTTCCAGAGAACAACAAACTACCCTGCGGCTCATAGAATCCGGGCTCCTTCCCACAGCCTACGCGTCTTCAATTAATGCATCCGAATCACTACGACGCTGAATGTAAATTTTGCTCAGAAGTAGGAACTCTCCGCCCCGTAATCGGGGTGTGCGACTTTAGCCCTGAGCACCCTCCTCTCTTTCCATCAACTACCCAACAAGAGCAATGGGAAAGGCTGCTGTCCAGGCCCTCTCTACCTACTCAGCTTCAGCGAGTGGACAGAACACTGGCCGCGCGGACTGCATATGGGCCCCACAGAAGAAGAAATCACCCCCAGGGTTGCACTCTGGGCCGTTCAGAAATCTGAACAGTATTTCTTCCTGTTCCTTTTCCTTCTCTGCCGCAAATCTCGTCACCTCCATCCGCGGTGCAGAGACGGAGAAGTCAGATCGTGTAACACCGGGTTGGAGCTTTAAGTTTCTGAAAAACGTTTCCACTCTTGTGCTACAGCAATACAACTCAACCAAACACCGTTCATGCATCACGCATTGATTTAACCTTACCAAGAATATCTCTTTGAAGTAATAAATGGTGGGGTACGTGCATTTTACTTTTCTCTGGTTTTAGTATTTGTAGAGCGATGTGAGTGAATTTAAGTGACGTCACATGGGTAATCGTTGTGGGTGCCGTTTACAGCTTTGCTTTCCAACGACATTCACGGGGTGGATTGGCGAGATTTTTTTCCCTTGGACTAAAACTCCATTTGCCAGTTAGCGCGGTCCCTGCCTCACTCCTTTTTTTGGGTATGTCGTGTTCTGCTGTTTGAAATATGAAGGTTTTTCATTCACCTGGCGTCTTAGCAGGGCTAACATTGCCAGTCACTTTAAAGCCGGCCCCCTCCCTCCCTTTTTCTCTCTCCCTCCCTCCCCACCTCTCTCTCTCTCTCTCTCTCTCTCTCTCTCTCTCTCTCTCTCTCTCTCTCTCTGTACAGTGGCTTAGGTCTTGCCACCATTTCTCCTTGTAAATGTTTCGTGGGGCTAGCCAAACCTTTGGCTGTGATGAATGTTGTGCTGGTGTGGGCGTTCAACGGCCGTGATATCGGCCCGCACTCGCGGACGTGTATCGACCTGCGCAACAGTTTTAAATGCACAGCACTCCAGGCGCTCGCGTTGTCGTCGCAGCTCCCTCGGTGGACCCAAGTAGAGAAACAGGGCGTTCCGTTGTAGCGCTGTCGTCGCGGCGCACCCCAGAGTCTTCGAAACCCAAGCGGATGATATAGTCATAAGCGTTCGAAACTCGTGAACCACTGGCGCTTACTGGCGTTGTTTAGCGCAAAGAAAACTGCAGGTACAGTTGACACAAAATATGGGTAATCAAGCGGGAGCGCCCGCCTTCATTTAGTTAAGAACGCTCGTTGGGTTCGTGTTTACGATAGTGAGCGAAAAAAGCGGCCCCGCAAGAAAAAAATCCGGCCTTCGATATGACGCAGAAATTCTCCACGCGAAAAAAGAGAAAATAGCGCGTTCGAAATAACGCAGAAACCGCGCAAAAAATTACGCGTTCGAAATGGCGCAAAACAGCTCCAGCTTACGAAATTAAGGCAAGCAAAAGAAAGAACAGGACTTCCGCTGGTGCAGTTTCAGGCAAGGGGCGCGCGAGCACAGTGAAGGCGGGACATTTGAATTGCATGGGACGGTAGCCGTGAGCGGATAACGGCGCTGCAGCCCATTATGGCGAATCACTGTTCTGCACTTCCGACAGCTTTCTCATTGAGTGAAACGGCTTTAATTTTTGTTATTGTCAAGCGCGGAAATGTGTGGCTGTGTTGCAGAGTTGCCACATTCATGTACGCGTTGGGTTGTAAATCTCTTACGTTAAACACATTTTTGACTTGTTTGACATTATGCAAAGGGTTAGTGTATTTTTGCCGATGTGCATGCGAAAACTACAGACGGCCTATTGGGCAAAAAAGCCGGTTTCAGGCGTCTGTGGTTGCGAAAACGCTGCATATTTGCTACGATGCGACAGGAAAAATCCACAGAGAAGTACTGAACAATGCTTCTTCTGTTTGAGCATTCAGCGACTTGAGGCCACGTGGTGCCTAGCTTCGAAGTATCGTCAAGCCTCATGTAGCGGCATAGCAGTCACCAGCGAGCCATGGCGCTCGCCAGGGCGCATGGAAGCGTCCAGAATACCGACAAACCTATCCGGCATGCGGACAATATTGTTTTCCTTTGGGCAACTCGTAAGAATTGCTTAGGCTTCCTCAGAGATTTTTTTTCTCAGCCCGCTAGGGCAATTCTTTGGCTACTATAGACAAAATATACAATGTATGAAGCTGGCATTGGCACTCTCCGTCTCTCTCAGCAATGTTTACTACAAGTGCCTTAGTAATGATGCCGGTTTCCTCAGCCGTACCTAAAATGAACGAAGCGCAGCAGATGTCCTCTTGAAGTTACACCCATGGGTTTTTTTAAAATGGGCGGCGTCACTCGCTGTGTAATATGTATTTGAAGTCATTGCACGCAAACCCCTTTGAATATAGGCATCGTGAATGTAGGCATCGTGTATTTTCATGCCAGCGGTGAGGATGACGTCTTCAGATCTTTCTATACGGCGAACAGTTATTTGCGACCCGATGAACAGTAAGAGTTTCCGTCCTGGAGTTCGGAAGCAACTGTTGTGGTGCTTTCTCTCCCGACCCATGGTCACGGCATATCACATGTGAGCACACTGGGTGCCCCTTTCTGTCTTGCGAAAGTGATGCGAGATGTGATGTACCATCAGGAACGATGGTACATGTCATTCTGTAGAACAATGCATTGCTGTAGAACAAGTCCCCCGTACACTTGACCCCATTTGAGAATCGCCTTGCTCTATGTGTCACTGTTTAGGTCCACTTCGAGGCTTAATTTCTGTTCCGCAATGCTGGATAATGCAAAATCTTTTTACTGTGGTTTCTACAAAATAATGTCGGCAACAGGTCGCTGCTTCTTCAATGGTAGTGACGCAGCCTCATATTATGGAATAGTTTGGTTATTCTTCAAACCTCCTCAAAGCTCCTACTGCGGTTACAACATCGCTTGAATTGCGGGGATGGGGTTGGAAATCCTGTGATCAAAAGGCATGCCAGCTCTGGAAGCTCTTGTGGCATACAAATCTGCTACAGTAATTGCGGAACGCCCTGTGATGAACCCGCCGAGCAAGAGCAAATATTTGTGGTGAACACGACGGTCGGATGGAATTATTAAACGGGAACTGGGAGTTTTTGTTGGAGACGGCAATGCTAATTACGATAGCGCTGCACCCGCTTCTGCATGGCCAAATATACATATGGAGGTGCACATTCCACTCTCCTTACGTGTAGGTTGGCGGAACACGCGTTGGCGTTGCGTTAACTAGAGCAGACGTTACCCTGGAGTGCGGTAAGCGCAACTCTACCATGAGGACGAAAGCGACGGGAAGCGCGAAGAGTGAAGGGAAAAGCGATGCATAATACGACACAGCTATAAGTTTAACACAAAGACACCTGTTCGTCTCCTACAAAGTTCGGCAGGGCTCATCGAAACACCGAGACACTGAGAACATTTGGGCCGAACATGTGGAATTTCTATGCTTAAGGGTGATGCGCTATTACAGAGAACAGTGCTAGTTGTTGCAACATAGGTCTGAGCTCTACAGTCTACAGTCTAAAGACTAAACTATGTTTTCTGTAAGAAACGGGGAAGAATATTGCACTTGTACAAAGTTAAATAACATACGCCAAGTGGGTACAAGTCAGCCAATATATTGCCAGGATTTCTCTCAAAATATCGCAAGTCACATCAAGGGGGACAGTTCGAAAGCAGGATGATGGTGAGAACTGCATTCGCACCGTACTTGAGCATTCGGTGTCCGATTGAAGACGCTAGGCGGCGAGTTCAAGAGCGGTCTCAGTTGCAAGGCTTTCCGCGGAAAAGCCAGGAACCGAAGCAGTGAGCGATAACCATGAGGACGACGGCGAAGCTGAGCAGCACCCTGGGCGGTATCACCCTCTTCCGGCGCCCTGGGTCGGCCCTGGAGCCGTTTCGCCACTGCACTTCCGCCAGCTCGGCCACCAGTGTAGCGCCATCCAGCAACAACAGCGCCTGGTCAAACGTTGTCTGCGTCGACGCGCTCGGGCCGGAGTCGGGGCGGCTGAGATCAACCTGCGTGGAAGAGTCGCGGACCTCCGGCGCGCTTTCCGCTTGTTTACGGCGAGGTGAACCCAGCGACATCTTCGGCATCGTGCCGAGCTTCAATTTGCGAACTTCGCTGAGAAGAGCAATCCGTCCTTTTACGCTCGTTCTACCCTGCACATAGGAAGATTAAGCATGATTGCCTTCGCAAGAACGTTAGTATTGCGGTGAAGGAATTTCGTGGGAAACTCACAAAAATTTCTTGGAGTCGGTGCACTTGGGATCCTGGATTGTGAAGAGCCCTTCTTCGTCTTCTTCTTCTCTCATTCATTGACAAAAACCCACTGAGAGCTTGCTACCGGTATATCGTTAAGGTATGTACACTGGATTGTGGTTAAAGCCGCGAATAGCACCGTATCGGTAGCTGAACTATAACGAAAACAAATTAAATGAAAAAGCCGAGTCTCTGGCAGCAAGGCACTTGGGTAATCGAAGTTGCTGCAGCATTGCTGAACAATCATAAATGCAGGGCTCAGTATATATCCTTTTTTGTAGTTGTAAAACTGCGTTCAAAATTGGAAATGTTTTGGCCCGATTCTCCGCATTCATTGTTCAACTGTCGACTGTGGCGACACACTTGGTCAGTGCACAGCAAAATATTTTATGAACGTAGAGTACGCTTAGCGTATGCAAACAGTTAAAAAAAAAACAAAGTGCCAATCTTTATGACGACACCTGTGAAAATCCAAATTTCTACAGAGCGATATCTTCCCACTACATTAAAAGCTAATGTGACATCATGCCAGCGGTTAGCAAGAGGCAGTGAAGCACCAGTCATGTTTTATTTTTCCACATCTTCACAATTAAGATAAGCAATTTACTTTCTCTACATTTTAAATAAAGGATATTCTGTGTTGATAAGCGCACTGCACACGCAATTAACATTAACGAATATATTTCAGCGCGTTTTTGGTTTGCGTTTTCTGCGTGACAGAGCATGACATCGTAGCCTCTCATCTGCATTGGATGCAGGTCTTTAGCTGTTAAACCTGCTTCATGGTGATGACGGTGGCTTCATGACTCAGCCTTCTGACCTGGCGCCCGCGAGGTGCAATCGCCGCACATTGACCCACCATGTGCCAGCTGTAGTTTTTTCTGAAATCTTAAATGTTTGCAGAACGGCGTCGCCCAACACTCCCATTACTGATACTATGGGGTCGCAAAGTACCTTAGCCAAAAATTACTACTCTATGCCCATAGATAACTTTGAATCTCGCTCAAACGATTTTGCTCTGTTTCCCGGTCCTGACGTTCTTCGACGGCTCGACTAACGTCAATAAGGCCATGTAGCGAATGTTGGCCGGTTTCCCCTTATTTGCAGCAACGAACGCTTTTCGATATAAACTTTAAAAAAGGCCAGAAGAACAAAGCCGAAATGAAAGGCGTACCTGTTGCCACGAGCAAACCACGCAGTGCCGCTCCGTGCTGGCGATAACTATAGCTTTCGCAGTGGCTCAAGACGCGAATAAAAGAGTGAAAGCGCTTATCGAAAGTATTTCAGGATCCAATTAAATGATGTAAAGAGGCAGAATTGGAAGAAATTGGTATTTTCTATGTTAAAACCCTTCCTTACAGTCACTCATATCGAAATATATACACCATGCGCCTACAGGCACGCGCATCACAAGGTGGCTTTTTTTGTGAACACCCTTACCCTCTCCTATTTTTTTTTACGATGCCACTGAAGCATTTAGACTCCAGACTGGCGGTTGTCGGACATCGTCAAACGAAGTCACGCGTTCACACGCCGAATCACGTTAAACAAACGCACGATCAGGACATGTCGCGGGGAGTATGATGGCCGCTTTCAGAGCGAGAATGAAATAGGGATGTGATTTATTGATTGTGAGTTTTAACGAGCCGACGGTGGGCTACGAGGCTTGCCGGAGTGTAGGGCTGCGGATTAATTTTGATAAGCTGGGGATCCTTGACGTGCACCGAAATCTCAACAAACGGACGTCTTCGCTTTTCGCCTCCATCAGAAAAAAGGCTATTGCAACCGAATTGGAACGCTCGCAATTGGGCTAGGCAGCAAAATGACGTAGCCGCTAAGCCGCCATGCCCGATTGATAAGAGGTTGTATCTGCTCGGGGAATGCAAGGAAACTGGCGGTGTATTTAGTGAAGGTTCGTGCTATTTAACTAGTGACGCCAAAGTTTACCTTCACAGTCGAAGTTGTCGAAATGCTAGTGTTGGTTTACTGACTCACGGAGCTTCATTTTTAGACCTTGTTTGTTCCCTGGACGCCTTTAGGTGCTGAAAGAAAAGTAAAACTAATGCGGGGTTGTCTCCACAATTTTCAATTTGTGGTGATAGCAGACAGTCCAAGTAAAGGATGCAGATGCTGCGAGTATTCTTCCGCAGTTCCGGAGTGTTTCGCCGGCCTCTGTTTGGCGTGTAATCATTCGCAGAACACGGAATTATGTGCCAGGTTGTCATTTTGTTCATGTGTTATTGTTGCCCGCGTGCAGGTTGGTGCATCGAAGAATATATTGCTGCTAAATTCTCCAGGGCAAAGCAGGCGTGGGAAGCCTATCGAAGTGTGCTGCGGCATTGGCCTTTGGCAGTCGATGAAGAAACGACGTTGTGCACCACCGAAAGACAAATTTCGGGCGTACCTTCTGAGATGTACCCCCCCCCCCCCAAAAAAAAACAAAAAACAAAAAAAAGGACAGAAGTCTGAGGGACGTCATTCATTAGGGTAGAAACGTGATTATTTCACGAACAAACGTTTACAACAGCCACCGGGAATCCTCTCCAGAATACAAATATCATGGCCGTGAAACATTGCTTGACGTGGAAAAGTATTGCTTTATGGCGGGAATAAGACACGGTTGCTGGATTACTCGTTCATGGTTTTTAAAAAAATACTGTGTGGTAGAAGGACGAAAGACAGAAGGCTGCTAAAATTCGGCCTTCAGTTTCACAGCTGAACGTGCCATAGCTGAATGTGCCTGAACGTGCCACGTGCCACCGCTGAACGAAACCTGCCACCTACGGTTGAAAAGAGCGAAACTGAGTGGCTTGAGCTCACCTGAAACAGCTCTCACAAGTTTTAGGACCAAACACAGCTCACTGCATAAAAATAAATTTGCAGAAAGCTTGAGCATTTTATGTTAATGCGCAGTGCGCAGTCGACCTGTTCGGACGTGCTTTTCTGGTGCTCCGACAACAGCGTGTTTCAACAGTGAAGGACAGCGAAACGGCAGCGACAGCGGAGGACAGACGAAGCTGAGTATTTACCTGCACGGTTTCTTTCTCGTTGTGTCGGGGTTTCAGCCGAGATGACGCGTAGAAAGCTGGTACAGTGTGGTAGCTGTCCGCGGCACGTAGACGCGGAGGAGTTTCAGCGGGATGGCGGCGAGGCAGACGAAGGGGCAGGTACGTGTCGGTTATGCGTAGTGGTGTCGCGGCTAGAACGCGTAGAAGCGGATAACTCGGGGTTAGCTAAGCGGGTTGCAGAACTGGAGGCAGCGCTAAGTAACGAACGCGATGAACGGAGGGCCGTTGAAGGAAAGTTAGAAGCAGCTGAGAGGAAGCTAGAAAGGAGCGTCATTTCGCCAACAAATGACGACGACCTCGACCCATGCAGCGAAGCGGAGGCATGCGCCGAGGTGACACCGGGAGTGGAAGCAACAATAGGCAACAGCTACTCCCACGTGCTGCGAAGTAGGACAGCAAAACCAGTCGATAATCCGGGTACCAGTAAAGAGCGGCACGTGGCAGATGATAGCGTGGTAATCATTGCGGGTGACTTTAACATGAAGAGGAGCAGCGCTGCCATAGTGGAAAGGGTAAAGGGGGATCAGCGTGTGAAGGTGGGGTGTTTCCCAGGTCAAACGATGCAGACGGTGATGACTGCAGCGAAGGGGCAGCTGGCCTTGTCTAGTAAAGCCAGAAACCTTGTGGTGATTGCCGCGGGGCTTAACGATGTTCTAAAGGGAGAGGAGGGAAAACTTGGCCAGGAGATAGCGAAGGGGGTAAAGGACCTGCGGGCGACGGCCCCAAATGTGCGCATTGCAGTCTGCACCGTGCCGGAGGTGATGAAGCAGGGCGTGCACACCGAACGGGTAGTACTCGCTGCTAACAGCGAGATCGTGAGGTGCGGCAGGGAACTTGGGCTGGAAGTGATAGACGTGAACAGGGTAGTGGGTAGCATCGGACATAGGCAAGCTTTTCAGTGGGACGGGATTCACTTCAGCCCCAGGCTAGGAAACAAGGTGGGGTGGCGCTTAGGTGGGAGAGCGGTAGCTTTTTTAGGGGGCCCCGCGCAGCTAAGGAAGGCAAACTAGGAGACAAAGGGGAAGCAAGAGACCCATGCACACTCAACGCTGGGGGGCAGCTAGGCCTAGAGCTAAACGGAGAACCTACGGACGTAACTGAGAGCGTTGACAGAAGCCATTTAAGTGGAAACAATGGAGCAAACAATTCTGTAAAAGACAAAAACAGACCCCGTAAGCGGAAAGGGAAAAACAAATGCAATAAATATTTAATCAGCTACATAAATATGCAGGGAGGCAGAAAGCCAGATAAGTGGGTGGAAATTCAAAAGCAACTTGAACGGGAAGGAATAGACGTGTACGCTTTAGCCGAGACTCACCTCCGGGACCTAGAAGCCCCACCTATCATAGACGATTATGTCTGGGAAGGTTGCAACAGGACCACAGGAATGAAGAAAGGGGGAGGTGTTGGCATGCTCATTAAACAAGGGACCGACTGGCAGAGAGTGCATGAAAGTTGTAAAGAGCATCTATGGGTCAGAGGCACCATAGAGGGGAAAAATACATGGTTAGGAGTGGTGTATCTGTGGACCGAGAGTAGTGCTAGGGAGGAAAATGAGGAAATGGTAAACTGTTTGAGAAGAGATATAAACGAGCTCAAAGATTCGGGCGAAATAATCATAGTTGGAGATATGAATGCCCATAAAGAAGGTTTGGATGGATACACAGACCACAACGGTTCTCTAGTGATAGATCTATGCCAGGAAAACCGGCTTGTAATAGTAAACACGGAAAGCAAGTGTGACGGACAAATAACGTGGGAAAGCGGTAGCAGACAGTCCAGCATAGACTACAGTTTAGTATCCGAGACAGTATACGGAAGGCTGCGGGAAATGAGGATAGATGAAAATGGAACAGACAGCTTAGGAAGCGACCACAAGCGGTTTAGCTTGCATATTGGAGGCGCAACCCGGACAAATGCAGAAATAGGTACAATAGGAGGAAATAATTTGAATAATGAGCAGTTAAAGATCATCGCTGATAGATTGGAAGATGAAATCAATAAATACCCAGGCAAAAATTGGGATTACGACGAAATGATTGCGTTCATAAAGGGTAAGATGAATGAAGCAAAGGAACAAAACCGATGGAAAGGGAAGAGAAAGCCGAGAAGCTGGTGGAATAAGGAAATAAAAGAGGCTATTGACCAGCGAAGAAAGGCGTCGAGAGAACACAGAGAAGCAAAAAGAACTGATATGGAACCGGAGGTAGTGAAGGAAAAGTGGGATGTCTACCGTGGGAAAAAACTAGAAGTGCAGAAAATGGTGCAAGCAAAGATCAAGCAGAAAAGCGAACAATGTATGGCAGAAATACGGAAGAAGGACAAAAGCGCATCCAAGAAGTTTTGGAACCATGTAAAATCACTAAGCTCAAAAAACGATGACCATCAAAAATTCCTGATTGATGAGGAGGGGGAACATTTAGAAAGAGAGCACGCGTTGGCGCATATTCATCGAGTGATTAGTGAGAAGTTTAGGACAATAGTGGTAGGGAAACCTGCACCGATAACATTAGCGCCACAAAAGACTGCGGAAAGGGAAATAAGTTTGAGCAACCTTGATTGGAAAAAAGCAGAGCAAAAGGTTTCCCCCAGACAGCAGTGGGCCCGGACGGAATACCAATGCAACTGATAAACCTACTTGGACCTAAAAGTAAGGAATCGTTTATGAGGGCAATAGATAAGGTGATAGAAACCAAACAAATACGAGAGGACTGGTTAGAAAGTAGGATGAATTTAATATACAAAGGCAGAGGAGACAAAGCCAGTATTGATTCATACAGACCACTCACAGTAACGTCAGTGGTGTATAGATTCATAATGCAGGCGATAAAATCAGAAATTCAAGCATGGATGGAAGAAAATGAAATACTTGGGGAACTGCAGAATGGATTTAGATAAGACAGGCGACTGGATGACAATCTGTTCGTGATAACGCAATGCATTGAAATTGCGAAAGCACAAAATAGACCCCTATGGATTACGTTCTTGGACATTAAAGGGGCATATGACAACGTAAACAGAGAACGGCTGTGGAAAATGCTGAAACTCCAGGGATTAGATGACGAGTTAGTACAGTTCCTTATAGCAATCTATAAAGACAATAGAGTGCACCTTACTTGGGAAGGACAGAAATGCGCCCAGCAGGTCAACATCCATCGGGGACTGAAACAGGGATGCCCTTTGAGCCCAATACTGTTCATGCTTTATATGGCAGGGTTAGAAAAGAAACTGGAAGAAAGTCAAGTCGGGTTTAGCCTAACCCATATGCTGCAATGCGAAGTGGTACAACAGCATATTCCGGGAATGTTATACGCAGACGACATTGTTCTTTTAGCTGATAACCAAACCGATATGCAGCGGCTAATAAATATTAGCGGCCAGGAAGCCACTGACCTCGGTTTAAATTTCAGTGCAGAAAAATCAGGAATAATGGTTTTCAACGACGCTACCACTGAGGTAGTGTCTATCCAGCAAGGCGAATTACCTAGAGTGAAGGAATATAAATATTTGGGAGTGTGTATAAACGAAGGGGATAACTACTTAAGTACTCACGAGGAGCAACTTAAGGTTAAGGGAAAGCGAAACGCAGCTATAATGAAGCATAGAGCTCTGTGGGGGTATAACAAATATGAAGTAGTAAGAGGAATGTGGAAAGGAGTAATGGTTCCGGGTCTCACGTTTGCGAATGCTGTACTCTGCTTAAAATCAGACTTTCTATCAGGCCTTGAAGTAAACCAGAGAACGGTAGGACGTTTGGCCTTAGGCGCGCATGGAAAAACAACTAACGAAGCAGTTCAGGGAGATATGGGCTGGGCGTCGTTTGAAGTTAGAGAAGCTCAGAGTAAAATATGCTTTGAGATGAGGTTGAGGGCAATGGATCAACGAAGGTGGGCAGCTAAGGTTTTTAGGTACCTATACTTGAAAAGCGTGGACACGCAGTGGTTAAGAAAGACTAGAAGGCTAACGATGAAATACGGAAAGAACAGTGGGGAATCCAAAACAGCCAAACGTAACCAAAAAAGAGGCAAGGCAGATTGAAACGAATAAATGGAGGGAAAAAAATGGAAGCTAAAACGTCGTTAGAGATGTACAGGGCTGAGAAGATGAACATCAGAAAGGAAAATTCCTACGATAATTCCCAGGGCAGTGCTTTGCTTTTTGAGGCTAGAGCAGGTTGCCTGCGAACTAAGAGTTTTGTGGGGAGGTATTCACAAAATGATGGGGTATGCGTGGTCTGCGGAAAAGAAACAGAAACTATGCGGCATATCGTGTTAGAATGTGAGGGTATCCATCCAAATCTACATGAAGGGAATATTGGGCTTTCAGAAGCCCTAGGATTTAAGGGTATCACAGAGGAAGTTCACTTCAAGGCAGTCGAGGGGACGAAAATAAGATTAGAATGCTGGTGGACGAAAAGCAGAGAGGGGAATATTGCCTAGGACAGTTACCACCTGTAACAGAAAAAAAAAAGTATTTTGTGCCTAATAAGCTTTTTGTGCCTGCCCTAAGCAGCGCTAGTATTGAACCAAAAGTGTATAACATAGGTATATTAGTCCTTTTTGGTAAGATGACATGTCATCACCCCGATACAAAGGGGAAACCAATAGAAATCATCAATCATCATCGTAAAAATTTCATGTGGCTTTTCTGTTTCATCAACCTTGCGTTTTCTCTATGCAACGTATGCCTCAATCCAGACAGCTAATCAGTTGACAGCGCGGTATCGCAATACACGTCGATTTCTTCAGTTATTCCCAGTTTCACTTTGTTCAGACAAGCATGAAAGCGCGCAGCGTGCAGTTAAGAAGAAGAGCGAGTTAGTATCCCTTTTCAATATATTTCTATCAAAGCAATGCTTTCTACCTCTACCACCCAACGGTTCTTTCACGGAGGGCGGGACAACAAACTCCCAACGCGGCGGAGGAGGCGGCGGCCGCGGGGGGGGGGGGGGGGGGGGGGGGGGGGGGTTGTAGGGGGTTTTGCTCACAGAGCACGCTGTAGATGGTGCCGCGACTTTAACCAGCGTTCCCCGTGCGGAGGTGCCTGCTCGCCGGCGGGCGTGTCGGTGCTACGGCTTTGTCTTCTGCTTTAGCGATGATTGTTTTGGGCCTGTTTTGGCGCAGCTTCGCGTGCATTGAGTGCTTCCTTCTCACGGCTTCATTAACTTGTTCGAGAGCACCTCCGGGGTAACCCGGACGCGACGGAATTAAGTGGTCTTACGGCAAAGGTACGTTGAGGATTGGTTTGAAGGGCGCGAAAACAAAATGTAGAGACCACATACAGACAACCGGCCCCTAGACAAACGCTACCTTTTGCGCAGTGCCTGCCACGAATGGTATTCCGTTTTCTAAATTGGTGAATACCAATTCGGTTATGTTTTAACAGGTATTACAAAAGGCGAAAGGAGAAACTGGGTCTGATAAATAGCGATTATAAAAGTTTCCTCAGCTTTCCCGAAATTCTCAAACTTACTAAACTAAGTAGATTTAATCGGCATAAATGGGAATCACTAAGCTCACATGTCGAATTTTTTCGGTATCTGCGCTTGTGTCGCACACATCAGGATGGGTGGTTCCGCTGTCTCAACCTTCGAAAGATACTCCTCTTCGTTTTCGTACCGCTGACGCACGGCCGGGATACAGCGGCGGCATCCGCTGCTCTAGCCCGGCCGTGGGCGACGCTGCCGCTGCGTTCGGGACTCCGCCCCCGCGAATTCTAGGTAACGGATCTCTGGTTTCACTCTTTGTAGAACCACGTGTGTGAATTCAAGTTACGTCGAATGGGCAATTGTTGTGGCCCCCGTTTAAAACTTTGCTTTCTAATCACCTTCAGGGTCTCAGACACGCAGCTTTGGGTCAAGGACGCGTAAGGCGGACACGTCAATGTAGTGTTGACGGTGCAGTCGTGTGCCCCGGCGTCCAAGAAAGCCTAGACAACCGGTTGCGTCGAAGGCGCCCTGTCAGGAACACAAAGGACGGTGTCCGGGGGCTGATGCAGGCCAGAGGTACGGACATAGAGTTTTATCGAAGGCTTGTTGTCCGTCACTTAATGATAGAATCAGGGTGGCCTAGCGGCAGAAAAGGCTCGCATCGTCTCGAGCGGCTGGCCCATGTACGCGGCGAGAGTTGCCGCCTCTGGAGCTAGTCCACGTTTCAGCAGGAGGTTCGAAAGACGCTGGGCTTCTGCTTGCAGATTCGTAATTGGCGTTAAGCGGGGGGGGGGGGGGGGGGGGGAGGGCAGTGATGGTGTGCACGGCGGCTGTATTATTAGCCTCAAGCCGATCCCAGTCCACTTGCGTCATATGATGAAACTGTGCCTGGTACGCGAGCCTTGGCTGTAGTACAGAGCGCACCAGGAAACGGGCATTGGTCCAGCCGGCCCAGCAAGACTTCTGAGAGACGCGCCGAACAAGGTGGAGCAGTTTTCCGGCTTTCTGTCGTGCAGATCGTAGCCGCTGAGCTGCCTACCCTAAAGCCGGCACGTCTAAGACCAGAACCCGGAGGTGTCCGACAGTGGAAACGGCGGTAGCGTTCATTTGTAGGGCGATGGGTGGTACTGCAAGTGAGCGACGGCCCCAAGCGTTGCCGACTGTAAGTGCAGCAGTCTTCTCTTGAGAGAGGGTGAGGCCTACTGCTGGAGGCACTCGGTTTGTCTTGGCACGTCTTGATATGCTGTCCATCGAGTAATGTCATCCGCGTACATAAGCAAATACAAGGTCTTGAATAGTGACCAGGTGCCATGCTAGCCGCAGCAAGACGATGTTAAAAAGTAGCGGAGACCGAACAGACCCTTGTGGCACGCCACGCACTGGTGTAAAGGAGCCGAAACTTCCACCATTGATGCGTACTAAAAAAGAGCGGTGTTGTAGGAAGTGCCGGACAAAGACACAGCCTTCGTCCGGGAGGCGGGTGACAAATTAGTACCTCTAAGATGGCAGCATGACTAACATTATCATACGCTTTGCGTATGTCCATAGCTAGCACAGTCCTCACGTGGCGAGAACAGCCTCCCACCAAAACCATAGATGACAGGTATTGTAAACGATCCTCAGTTCAGCCTTAGTTCACCTTCACAGCGTGGATTGGAGCCAATGTTTTTGTGTGTTTCATGCAGCGGACGAAGCTTGCAGATTTAGCAAATTTCGTTGTCACTATCAAAATTGGGTGACTTTTGGTCGGTTTTGTTATATTTTTTTTCTTGCAAAACTTTATATTACTCTTATAGCGATACGTTTATTGGCAAGGCTTTACGTGCTTTGCGTGAGTTACTAAGGAGAAAAAAAACTCTTGCATAAAAACAACTGCTGATGTCAACACTTTACCATATTTTTCAGTGCCTTGGCTGCAGGCGGGAAACACGCAGATTGTAAAATGTGAATGTAAAACTTCGCAGATGTTGTAGAATGGGGATGAGAGGGGGCGGGTTTGACCCGCCGTGGTGGCTCAGTGGCTAAGGCGTTGTGCTGCTGAGCACGAGGTCGCGGGTTCGATTCCCGGCCGCGGCGGCCGCTTTTCTGATGGAGGCGAAAAGCAAAAACGCCCGTGTGTACGAGATTTCGGCACACGTTAAAGATCCCCAGGTGCTCAAAATTAATCCGGAGCCCTCCACTACGGCGCGCCTCATCGCCTGCGTTGCGTCGGCGCGTTAAACCCCCACAATCAATCAAGGGGGCTGGTCTGCAGTTCTTCTGAATTATTTTGACTCTGAATAAAATGACCAATACAAACGTGGGAGATCCGCTTCAGCTCTCAGGCTCCCATGGTGTCACTTACGGAAATGGCAGGAACAAAGCTTACAGTTACACAAACATTTTACTTGCCGCGTCGTTTCCACAGCCACATGGTAATCGAACTCTTGCGTAAGTGCCTTTCTCCTGAGAGCGCACGTGTCCGGGTATCCCATCGTTAAGCTTGCTGTGGAAACCAGAGTGAGTGAAACTAGTAGAAATATTTTAAACTAGTCGCGATGAATAGTAGTACTAAAAATTTTATTCGTACACAAATCGGGTGCAGCAGGCCTACAGCACCGCAAGCAACGCCTATATCAATTAAGCCCATATCTAACCTTAAAACCTTTCGGCGAGTTTACGTAGCCGTTAGTGCATCTAAGAACTCCACACATCTGCTCAGAATTTGTTTCAGTGTACATGTCTGCTCATAACACCACCTAAACATGAATGCACCAAAGCAAGCACGAAAAAACGAAACAAAAAAATTCCACGACCGAAAAACTACTTTTTCGGGCGTTGAAACCCGTACAGCTCTCCTAACTGCCAGAAATGTGGTACCGCGGTGCCCTGTGCAGTGCGCGACACCTGCTGTGGGAATGTTCAGCACTCAGTGTTCCCAGAGAGCGGTGCCTATAAATACATTTGGCCCACTACGACCGGCAGACTACTAACTTTAGGTTAATCCTCTTGGAGCCCACCTCACAGGAAGCACCTGCTGGACACTGCTGATTTTCATTTGAGAAGCCGGCATTGAGCACTGCCTCTACACGCCTCTTTCCCTGTTATCCCCACTCATTACTTCCTATCGATTTTCCGAGTCATGTCAAGGGGTCTTCTCTCCCTCTCTTGTTTTCTTTCAATAAAAGTGTGTTCATTAAATCTTGCCACATCTCCGATATGCTCACAGAGCCTCTAACGCGCGGAGGCCACGATGTGCCCTAGCATGACTGTTCTCTAACCATTCTGTCTACCCTACGAGGTACACGTTATGCGCACGACTGGGTTAGATTAGAAGGATTGAGAAGGATTGACTCCACGCCGGTTGAATGGCTGAACGCTGGTGCTTCCGATTGTAGGGTGCCTGGATGCGCTCCCGCCCCAGCGATGAAGGCGCATCCAGGCACCCATTTTCTTTCACCTGTCGCTATCACCTAGCAACAGAAAAAAAGATAAATGGGGGAGGGGGGCATGAATTATTTGGCTTTCGAACCGGAGTCGCAAGTACGACTTCAGGCGGCCCAGCGAACTCGTCAATTCAGTCCCGATGGAAAAGTTGGACGGAGAGATGGCAATCGGAGCCAAAAGAATTTCGACTATGACCTTCAACAAATAATTTTAAGCTCACCACCAAATGTTCTTGCCCAAGTTGCAAAACCAAGAGCACGCATCTTAGAGCCCTTCGATGGACGGATGCATTTATTGTACTTTTGCTGAGCGGTCTCACTGGCATTTTGTGTTAAACACGGCGGGTGTCCGCGGAGTTGGGTTAGGTTATCATATCCACCGGAACTTAGGTTCTTAAAGTCATGGCCTTGTAACCTTAGCAAAGCTATGAAGAAAAAGTAAATGTACGCTCTAATTCCAAGAAGCAGCTTTCGACCAGTATGTTTGGCAGGAGCAAATGTACAGACGCCATTCTTTTGAATACAATTGATTTAGCCCTTGAGGGGCTCAGCACCTGCCGTTAGGTGAGGGTTGTCGTTAACAAATAACCGAGAAATAACTAATCCGGGGTGGACAAGGTAATTCCAGAAGTCGTCCGAAGAAAAAACTTCGACTTTTCAGGAAACATATTGCGGGCAGAATTTGCAAGGCAGTGGCGTCCAAGGGTCGCTGGCTTAGATATTTTTTATGGGGCCTGCTGGGGTTTTCGCTGAAGAAACCCCAGTAGAAGTGCCTCCTCCCTCCTCCTTTTTTGGCACTGTGGTTCATATCAACATTTTGGGCAGTTTCTGATCATGATTTTCAGCGAAAAAAATCCCGGGCGTTTGTGCCAATGATGGTGAAACCGTTGAGGAGTAGAGGTATACAGCTTTGCTGTGAAAGTCTCTTGTCTTTGAAGCACAAAGCACTCCAGCGCGAGGCGTAAACGTGTGTCCCGGTGTTTTTTCCAGTACGCGTTACGTTCTAGTGTCTGGCGTAAACGAATTTTTCGGTGTTTTAGTACCGTTACTGCATGAGACCAACGAGACTTACGACGACGACGACGGCAGGAGACGCTAACAGCCTCAGCCCCAAAGGCGCTTCGCCCCTTAAAGAAGCAAGCATGAATGGAGCAGCGGGCTGAGAAAGAGCGGAGAAGGGGTACGTGGCAAGTGCAGTCAAACCCGGTTATAGCAAACTGTAACTCGCGCCGCGATTAGTTCTATATATTCAATAATTCGATATAGCCGAACCCGCCTATAACGAATTTTTTGTTACGAGTTCGCTATACGCCTGACCCCACCCCCTGCCATTCCCACATAACCAAATGAACATATAAAGTATGCCCTTACTTTACACAAAACACCCATTTATTTCATGCAATAAAGCTACTTTAGCCTGAACTGCCTACGTCGCAAGAAAGAGGTGATTTTTGTTTTCCCTTTCGTTTTGGCGGCACCCAATAGCACCGCATTCTCTACACAAGACATCGTTTGCACCAGTTCAATTCCGTGTCCTTCAATATCGAAGCAATATTGGCAGAGAACATCGACTGGCAAAAGCGCTTCATAAAGCGTGGGACCTCTTTACGTTGTAACATCCTCAGTCGCTTCAGTGCTTTCAGCACCACCAGCTGCCATGATATCGGCGATGGTGTGTGCGCTCGAGGGCCCACAGTGACGGCAACATCGTCGTCAACACAGGAAATACTCTGCGGACACTCCTTTCGGCACAGAATCTGGAACGTTGGCGAGATTTCGCGCTGTTCGCCGATGATGCCGTCTTGGTCCGGACTCGTTGGCTGAATGGGCTCCGTCGTGAATCCCGTGCGTCGGAAACGGTTACGGAAGGTGTCGGGCGTCATGTCGGTCCATGCGAGGCTCAGCATGTCAATTGTGGCCAATCAGCATCTCAATCGCCGCTCCGAAAACACGGATTTCGGTGGCAATTGTAGGTGCGCCGAGTTCGATATATCCGATGTGAACTTCGTTAGAAGGAATATGCGTCGTGGGCATTTTTGTAACAGATTTTCTTTTGTTCGATATTCGCGCTTTCCAGCCACGCTAGTGACTCCGCGCGGAATTTGTCCGAAGCCGGGAGATGGTGATCGGCGGCCCGGTCGCTCCTTCGGAGGCGGCCGGCGGCATCTGTGCGGCCTCGCAGAAACGAAAGAAAAATAGTAATCGCAAGTTCAGTAATCCAAATGCCGTATAAATTACCGTATAATAATGGGAAAATATAGGCTGAACGAGCGTTCAAATTCTCTTAACTGTCTTGAAGCTATAGACACTGCAGGTAAATGAAAGAGATTTGGGACTCATCGGTGTCTCCTGCGGAGAAAACCGGAAGTTTTTCGGACCCACCCGTGCGTACGCGGTGCCTAAATTATTCTTTACTGAATTACGGCTGCCACATTTATTGGTTCTTTGCTGTGAGGGCGCCGATTTTGTAGGCGTTTTGTAGAACCTTGGGATTGTCTTTTTCGTATACTATTTACATTCAGTGCCGCATAACGTTTAAACCGATCTTTGCTTATCTATTGTTAAATTGCCTCAGTTCCACTGCTTTCAAACATATAAGCAGCAGAGGCTGTCCAATCCGCTCACTTTTATTTTGAATAAAGAAACAAATGAAAACTTTATGCCCGCGAAGGCGAGAAGCAATTGTGGGGATGCGCTTATTGATTAATGACTGAATATATAAATAATTATGTCGAAGCAAGATGTTTTAGCAATGACAATATTGTATCGGTCTGGTAGTTCAAATGCGAGTTCTTGAATGCATTTGGTAGCCGCAGTTTTTGTTTTGGTAATAAGCATCGACGCACTTAACAATCTTACCGACAGTCAAATCAACATAACTTAATTTCAGCCAGGAGATTTTTCTTTTTATCTCAAGCCAAAAGCGCACCTATAACGTACTGCCTGTACTTTCGTGTGCGCTTCAATAATACACGCCAGTGTATGCCGCGAACCATGCATTAGGTTTGTTTGTTTTGTTTTGTTTTGCTGCACGGCCGCGCCCGGCTGTGTTAACTCTGTCCCAAGCGAAGCGCGTGTTCCATTCTTTATTTTTATGCCGCACGGTTTATGTTATTCTGATAGCGAGAGCGTTTCGCACTAACGTCACTAGCCTAGAACAATCTTCTTTGATCTGCAATGTTCTGGATGTTAATCGACGGTTCGAGAAATACTCGCGCCGGAAGATAAAAGCCTGCAGAGCAGGCGGCGCGGCATTCGATTCTCACCGTTACTCATCTGCGCGCGTCACTTTGTTGACTGCTGTTTCGCCGCCTGTGTATTTTTGAGTTGTTAGGGGAGCACAAGTTCGCTCCAATAAACTTGTTTTTTTTTTCTTCAAGACAACGGCGTCGTCTTTGGCTTCGTGACAAAATGCACGCGTAGGCTTATAATTTTTTTTCGTATAGTGCTAACACATTCGTTTGTATACCCCATGATACTACGCAATGGGAGCCTCATCTTCGCAGTTTTACTTCCTAAAGTCATGACGAGGTTTTACTACACCCAAGCAAAACATCGCAATACGAACATACCCGCGCATGGTGGGCATGGCCTTCTGCTTAGTATGCACACACAGAAATGAACACGCCTGTGTAAGACCAGAGTCCTTCAATGCTTTACTGGTCACGAAACTTCGGCTCTCGGTTCATATAGGGACCGCGCGCGCCGCTACAGGCGCCACCTCCGCACGAAGGTCATCCAGCCGCCGCGCGTGCGGCGTATTGGCCAGCTCTTGGCGGGCAAACGCTCGCTGCTTTTGGTGTCTGCGCGATGATTAACTGCGTTTTTTTTTCGTAGTAGTTAGTGATGAATAGTCCGGTTATTTTATTAATCGCCTGCCTTCAATGGGGTTTTATTTTTCGAAGTAAGTTACCGTAAACTTCGGCCGCGAACGGCAACGGCTTCTGTGTGCTCTGGCACAAGCGCTGCGCCGTCGTGTTTACGGATTTTAAATCTATATTGCTTCTTTTCTTAAAGCAAAGTTGTAAATACCACACATACGGTAGCTGTGTAGTCACGGATTGCTGCGGGCCTATCGATAATACAATAAAAAAACTGAAATAAACCAAGTACGCGTCGTTCAGACTACGCTTAATGAATCCGTTGATTGCTCTGGAATGCACAGAACGCTAAAAGAGATAGCCCAATAGTATTGTCGTTTCGATGAGTGTGTACATACTTGAAAACATCTAAAAACGCTGCAGAAACGCGAAGGATCAAAACACGAAGAGATACAGGGTGTTTCAGCGAACACTTTCAAAAATTCTTAAAAATAGGCTCTTCGAGAAAAAAAAGAAACCCTCTTCAGAAGGAGATTGTTAGCTGCGGCGGACGCCAGATAGTATCAAGGGTGTGCACATTAGTTAGGTGGGTAATTAAACTCTACTAATGAGCTTCTTAATTAGCGGAGTTTGGTGGTTGTTGTCAGTGGTGATTTTGTGGCCCCAGAGAAGGCGATTTCATATCAGTTTTTAAAACAATGAAAAAGTCGGTGTTTAAAGCCCTGTAGCGTGAGGAAACCTGCCGTTGTTTTCCGCTCAAAAACGAAACTCGGCGCTGAAGGAGCGCTAAAAGTCTTGAGCGAACGCAACGTCGGCTGGTGACGTGTTTCAATGAATGTGGCGGCCAATTCGAAATGTAAGTGCAATTTTCCCTAGCTAGGAAGCCTCAGCAAGCAGCCACAGTCGCGAAAGCCCTCCTCGCCCAGCAAACAAACCTTTCCTTTGTCTGATGCGCTTTCTAACACACAGCGATTATAAACGAACAGCAAATAAACCTAACGAAAAAAAAAAGGATGGTGACGTTACACATCTTGCACGTCTGGTAGCCGCGTCAGATGTGGTTGAGACAATAAAAAAAGAAAAGCAAAACTGTCGCCAACGCCCACTAGGACTCCCGAAACGGGCGACCGTGTTGTGGGCAATGGCTAGCCTCTTTCTTGCGCCTACCAACGAAACAAAAGATAACGCTAGCCGTGGTATAAGGTGAGCATTGATCATTGAAAAAATACAAGAGGCGATGGAGTTGATATCATCTGATTCCCTAGCGTGGGGAATCACCAGAGCCTTTTTGAATTGGGCGACACAGTCACTGCAACACGTCATCAGCGGATGTTGCGTTTGCACTAGACTTCTGGCGCACCAAGTGCGCTGCGTTTCGGTTTCATGGGGGAAAAAAACTTGATTTTTGAAGGCTGCAGGGCTCTACAGAGTGCATTTTTCTTTGCTTTAAAAACTGGTCCGTTATCGTCGTCTCCGTGGCAAACTCGCCATTGGCAATAACCACCAAAATTCGCTAATTAAAAAGTTAATTACAGAGTTTTAGTTAATTAACTATATAATTCGCATGTTTCTCATAACTGCTGACGTCCGCCGAACCTGATAGCTTGTTCCTTAAGAGAATTCCTATTTTTCTTGAAAAGCCTACCTTCAGGAATTTTTGAAAGTGTTCACTGAAACACCCTGTATATGTTGCACCGTGTGTCCTTCCGCTTTTTGCAATCCTTGCAAAAACAGAAAGCGAAAAAAGAACAATGAAAATGATTTTATCACACGCAACAAAAAATTTCAGTGTTACGAAGGGAAACGAAAGAGCGTGGTCCAGCGTACAAAAATTTATTTTTTTTCGCGCTGCGATGTGCAGCACACGGAGGAAACAGAATATTGCCACGTAGCCAAGAACGACGCAAAGCTTTTCTGAACGCAGCGAACTAGCGATCTCCTGCACTACAAAAGACTAGAATATGAAACACAAACGTCGAATAAGCAGTCCGCAGTGTGACGTGAACAGATCAACGTCGATAAAGTGAGTTGCGCGGAGTTTGCTATGCATGCATTACTCTTGGAACGTTATTAATTTCAGATCCATGGAAATGGGATCGAGTACATTGTCGGAGAAACAAAAAAATCAAGTTAGCGACAAGGTGGCACCCTTTCCATATCAAACAATATTTCCCGACGGGACGTACGACAAAAAGAGCAAACGGGCGCTCTGGTTGAAACGGCAAATAAGAAACCGGAATCGGCCACGCGCGGTTACAAAACAAACAAAACGAACCCTAAGGAATAATTCGCGGAAATATGAAAAGTAAAACCACAAGGACGTCCCAAAGCTTTTTTACACGCGAGCCTGAGCGCAAGGTAATACAAGTTTGCAAACAGGCAATGGAGCACCGCTACAACCTGACTGATATGACACAAATCCGGCTTTAAGTTATCCTTGTACAATTCTAGGTCCACGATGCTCTCAAAAGGGTACATTGCTTTTTCCATTCTCACACACAGTGCATTTCCACACACTGTCGCACACTTATAACCGAAGCTGAAATCTCCCGTTGCTTGTCTTGGAATGGCGCCCCTCCATTTGTCACACAGCTGCCCGTCGCTCGGTCAAAAGAACAAGCAAACATTTTCTGTGGTATCGTTGTACAAGGAACGACATCCCGGGACGCAACTCATGTTCGACATCGTCGTTGCACTACTTAAGTCGCATCACAAGAGCGCGATATGCACGTTACATTTTTTTCCCGCACAAAACAAACACAACTCGTCGCGGCTCCGCCGTTCGAGCCAGCGCAACGCCGCCCGAGGAGTGACCTCAGTGAGAGGGTGGCGCCACCGCGCGGCGGCCAAACGCAGCATATGAAGCTCTCCCATTGAGTTACGGAGCAGTTTCGTGACCAGTAAAGTATTGAAGGACTCTGGTAAGACGTACACTGCGATGACGTGCTCTGAAATAATAGAGAGCTTTAGCTGACCGTTTTCGACGCTCCGCTCCGCTCCTATAGCAAGCGGGAGCGCCAGTGCGCATGCGTGGAGCGCTAGGGCGCTAGCAGCGATACCGGAGCGGGGCCCCGCTCCGCTAAAGCGGGATTCACACGACGGAGGAACCCTCTCACGGAGGCGGACGGATATGTGACGTCAACAGCACGAGACCGGATTATCCGGCCTGGCGGCGCATCCACACGTGCGGAGCTACGCGGAGTGAGTAGCAGACGACAGCGCCGAGGAACAGGTTTTATTCCCCGCCGAGGGCCACCGCCGTCGAGCGAAAACACGCGGAGGCATTTTCTTTCGCGGAGCCACCGCGTGCTATCCCCACCGAGGGGCGGAGCCTAAAACCGGTCACGTGAGCGGGTCCCGCGGGCCAAAAAGAGAGGGTTTCTCCGTCGTGTGAATCCCGCTTAACCGGGGCCTCTTAGCGGACCGACACGGCAGCTTCCGCTTCCGCGCGGAATTCCATCATGGCTGCCACCCGCGAGGCAAGCGCGCTGCGCCGAACTCCGTTTCGTCAGTTGGAACACGAGCGACGAAATCGCTAAAGCGCTTCTGAAAAGGCAAAGGGGCCACTCATTTCAACAAGGTTTAGAACGGAAGTGAAACACGCTGACTGAAGCGCGGAGCTGCTTCTGTTCAGCGCCAAGAAAGACAGCCTTGTCTTGGCTATTCCAAAGCTTATCGGCTTCATCTAAATTCTTTAGAACCTTTATACCGTGTCAGCGGCTACACTACACAAAAAATGTTAAATGAAACAAACAAACACCGTATTTCACTTTATTTGCGCGACCAAATACAAATTCTTATTTTTCCTTTTCGTTGAAGTTCTGGTTTACACACGCGCAGGAAACGACCAGTGACGCGAATCATTTCCCGTCGAGGGAGATACGGTTATCGCTTAGCTACAGTGAACTAGAATATTGTAATAGTGGCAAAAGCGGCACAGGGAAATTGAAGCCAGAAATACGGAAATCCGCTAGGGGCGCTGCTGCGGAATACTGGACGGGACGTAGCGTAGTGGATAGAGTGTCCGCCTTCCAATCAGCATTCATGGGTTCGAATCTCGGTGTGGGACAGCTTGTTTTTTTGTTTTTTTTTGCATATGCATGGGGTGCACGAACAAGATGCCTAAACCACACTTAAGGTCAGGATAATATGTCCTTTTTCATCGCGTAGCTGTATTACGTTACGCTTTCATACATTTTTCGGTGGCCTTCGTCGCGGGCACTGTATGTCGCGGCGGCCCTATGAATTTCCGCCCCCAATAAACAATTTTGTGAATTTCTGCAGATTTTTTCGCTGCCAATAATAAACACAAGCATTAAATCAGTCGGTGTTTAGCACAGAGCATTTGGTTTTATTCGTGTTCCTGGGTTTCGAAAAAAGAAAAAAAATGGCCACACGCCAGGATTCGAACCTAGGGACAACGAGTGGCAGGCGGTGACTGTATCCACTACACTATTTACCCTCTAGTAATCGATGGCAGCGTCCCTTGCGGATTTCCAGTTTTTCGGCCTCACTGCCTCCCATTGAAAATGCCCTTGCTTTTGCCACTATTCCAATATTCTAGTTCACTCTAGCTTAGCTAAAAGCCGTTCTGCTGCTGACGCTCCGGTTTTGCTTTGCGGGCTGTCGGGAGCATAACTGAGCGTCAAAAACGGTCAGCTAAAACTCTCCACTGTCCCAACGCGTAGCGTTGCACATTCTGTAGCAGGTTGTTTTCCCAATGAGGCGGTATTGTTCTCGAACCACTTTCGTGCGGCCCGAGTCATGCACAGCGGATTGCCTCGCACGTAGCGCGTTTTACACCGCAGCAGACCCCCTCAAACGAATCGAATATTGTCTCGCAATCAGGAACGTATACCAGCGTTTATTTTTAGATGCGACTGCATCTCATTCACTCGCCTTGTCCCTCCATACGGCGTTGTTGTTGTCCGTCCACACCCCTCCCCCATTCTCCTCGCCTCGCAAGCTGCGCTCTCAGCCGCTCACCCCCTCTCCTCTCCGATAGCGAACACTCTCTCGCGAGGGGCATTGGATTGGATTCGATTGGCTTGGCTTGGCTTGGCTTGGCTTGGATTAGATTGGATTGGATTTGGATTGGATTGGATTAAAGTGTATTGTGTTGGATTGTGTTGCGTCATAGCCGCGCCACGTTGCGTCATAGCCGCGGCAGGGCGTTCACGGCACGTTTCGCGCGATGGGAGAATCAACCTAACGGAAACAACAACGGAACCCCCTATGCGTCGCATCTACACAGGGGTTCCCGCGAGGGGAGGTGGGAGAAATTTTTAAGAAAGTAGTTGTTTCAAGCGGAACTACGGGCTTTCAGGCCGCTACTGATGCTAGCACGCATGTTGCTACGAGGGCCCGATCATCGTCTCGTCCGCCATTGCCATTTTCTGCAGCGCCACCTGTAGGGGCGGAAGAGCAGATATAGCAATTCGCTTAATCCGGGTTCATTATAATCGGGTTTGGCTGTACTGATGCGGCTTGGGGGAGGGGGGGGGGGGCAAGTTCCCTTTTTGAACCCCCTGCCGACGTATATATTGGCAAGAATAGTTAGTCATGACTGTTTCATTGTCAAGTATATGACGTCGCTGATCATGCAGATGTTTCCTCAACCGAACGGGGTTGTGTAAAAGGCGCAGCAACAACAGCTGGTGTATTGTTTCATGACACATCATCCTCGCTTAGTACGCACACACAAAAGTTCCAAATGTAAACATGATGCCATTTTTTTTCTACACGGTGTCGCATTGGCTCTGTGCGCAACACGTTATTGGTGAAATAATTCCACACAAATTTAAAGTTTGTCAGCTTGTTTGGTTTTATTTCCGGTTCTTTACAGTATTTCACCTCTCTTATTGTAACATTTTCACTTTTCGCTGCCAACGGTGCACTGGCGGCAAAATGATTGCGCTTTTTAACATGCAACATCCACAGTGAGGGTTCTTGCACACGCCAGAAAAGACAAAAGATGACGCAGAAGAAGCACTGGAATCCGGCATTCAAGGCCAACCCTTGCTTGTCTCCCCCGGCCCTCTTATCCTGTGAGGACATGGCATGTACATCTTCCAGAGCAGCTTCGCGTGCCACCCTGGCGTTAGTTTCGCGCCTGGAGTCACCCGCCTCCGGGACACCCTCGCCAACCCGCACAACCCGAACCCACGATACCGTCCCGGCATAACAGTGCGAAGACTCAGCCGAGCCGAACGGGCTGCCCGGAGTTCTCAAGGCGGACTCTCCGACGGCCCTGACGGACAACGTGTACGTCATCCTCGGCCACGGGCGCTACCAGCTTTTCGTCGCCTGTTCCTTCGTGCTGTCCGGCTGCATGTTGCTCGCGCACGTCCTCGCCTACCAGCTCATTGGTCGGCGCGTGGGACACTGGTGCAAGCGTCCCGACTACCTCCGGCATTTGTCTCACGAAGCCTGGATGAACGTAGCCATCCCTCTGCTTCCGGACGGGACATTCAGCGGATGCGCCTTCTACGACCCGCCTGTGGAGGTGAGGGCGCTAGCCAATATGCCAATATGTTGGTTAATGAGGTCACAATGTCTGACCTCAAGTCCTGCTCAGATCAGTTTTTTCGATGTCCCATCAACCTCAATCCTAATATTGAATTAAAATGTCGTTAGAAATTACTTTTAAATAATTTTAGCAGAGCCTTTTTTTATCTTAGCCTTACTACAGCGTTGCTTCAACTCAAACGAGACCTCACCTCTACATCACGTACAATTTAGTTCTCCGTCAAGCTAAAAGTTTGTAGATATCTTATTTATCTTAATTGTCGATGAGGATAACACCTAATCTGCCGATCATAGGCAGCCAACTACTCTATCGGCGAGTGATTGACAACAAAAATTCGAGGTAAATCACTCCTGTGTCTTGCTGAAAGTTCTCCAGGTAGTACCGGAAAATGCTTTGTCAAGTGAAATTGAAGGGTGTAAGAAGGGAGTTTAAAGGCATATAAAATAAGCTCGCTTGACGTTGAAAAGTTCAAGGTGCTTAGCTTAAAAAACCGTAAAATTAAAAATACCGCAAGCACTTCGATTTATTTGTGAATTTAACAGAATTACGTTCATCTGTATGCCACTGAAGGAAGGCTCCGTGGAGTGGTGAAGGTCTGGAAACACTTTCGGGTTTTCTTGGTGATGCTCTAGGCAGTTTCAGGAATACTTTTGTGAAATTTTGTTGTCAGATTTGCTGCGTTGGTTTGCTGACTGACGATCTGAATCATTTCGACTGTACTGGTTACAAATCAAAAGCATTTGTTTTGACGTAGAGCGTTCGGTAACGTCTACGGGGAGATCAAACGTGCCAATGTTTTTTTCTGTCCTTGGTATCTACATCAAACAAAGTCTTGAGAGTGGGTGTGTAGTCTTCGCCTTGCAACTACCCCGGAGAACTACCCCGCAGAAGGGGTCATCGCAGCGAATCTAGCTTCGTGGCTGCTGAAGTATGTACGGGGCGACGACGCGTGAGCTGCGTACGGGTCTTTTGTTTGGAGAATGCGATTTAGAGAATTGGTCGCAAAGAACCCGGACATCCGCGGGTATCACGTATGCGACTGGTTGTGGTTGGCCAACAAATATTTTGGCGTGTGCTACTGCGTCCGCACCTCAACTTCTGCGCATTTGCGGTTCGTCTGCGTTTCGCTACTTCCAAGGTTGCTGGTGCCGACACAGAAGGTTTAAGCGACGTATTTGTTCGACACACACTGCCGCGCAGAGAGGCTGCCATGTTTGTCGCTTTTGCTGGCAGGAGGTAAAATACACCATGTGGAGCACATGGATGCATCTTGGCATTGCTATGCTAATAACCAAAATAAAGGTTAGATTGCCTTATTGACTCGCGGTTGCATACTGCAGGGTCTACACCAATACGTGCTGGAGAGGCACGCATTCCTGCTCTGAATCACTGTTCGACAACCCAAGGTCGGTGGGTGCAAATACGCGCATATGTTAAGGCAAGCTCGAGCAAAGGTCTACCGTTGGCTTGGTGGTTTTAGAACGTCAGCAGGTAACCGCAGCTACAGGAAGGTTGTGTACAATGAGAACGATTTTGGGAGGGGGGGGGGGGGGTACCAGTTTACGACGTCATAGCGAAAATGTTGGCGATAGGCCCAGTGTCCTCTGTTGAGGCGTAACGTTAGGGAACCTTCAAAATCAGCCGCACCACAAGACAAACAACGTCATACTTCGTGTAGGTCGAGCTGCGGGTATCAGTTCACGACGTTAAACCTTGAACTGTGACGTCAGGCCCAACGCCGGGCTCGGCTGTCGCAGGCCCGTGTTGCCCGCCCCACTGTTGCGCATTTACGTTCGTGGAAGGCAAATAAATATACGAGACTTGAAGCAGGGTCACGCCAATTCCATAGCTGGGCAAATTATGATTAGGCAAAAGGAGGGTCTTCGTCACGTCTTGTCTGCTGCTGCCGCTGGGAGAACTTCGTAAGGGAAATTCGGTTCACGTGAGCCGCCGTTTCACGGTGCAAGACGAGAACGAAACAAGGGTGCCCAAACATTAACGTTGTCATCGGAGATCATTTTTACGGCATTGCGATCTGCGTGCTACGGTGAGGGCCGGGGGTCGTTCAATAATCTTAACAATTCTTGAAGAAAGGAATAATGTTTCTCGTGCGTCGTACTCTATTTTATCCACTATTATTTCAAAGAAAAAAGACAAATGTGTAAGCGTTCCATCTGCAGCCTCATATGCCAAAACATTCGCCTATATGGAAATTTCTAAGCGAATGATGGCAGTGCTGTCATGATAGTATCACTAGTTTTAAAGCAAAGCTTTATACCTCTACCTCCCAAGGGTTCTTTCGCGGCCGTTGGTGTCAACAGAAAACACCCGCGAACAAATAAAATAATTTATTGACACCCCCAGGAATCGAACCTGGAATTAATAGCGTAAGAAACCGAGAGACCGTTGTCTTACCGATTTAGCTGCGAGCCCAAGCGGAGACGGGTAAGACAGGTGGTGGACTCACCAAGCACATCTACGGGTTTACCCCCTGCATTCTCGCTTAATGCCACGTGATAGCGCCACGCGACCTCACGGGCCACTGTGCGCTCCGTCCACGGCCCGTTTAATGGCCCTGTGCGCGCCTTGCGCGGGTGCTAGGAGTTACAAAAATGAAAGGAAGCTCACACCAACGCCGCCTGTATAAACATTGCCTAACGCGTGAGCGAAAAATGGCCAAACAGCCACTCTCCTGTTGCTCTCTCCTACCCTTCCCCGCTTCGTAGCCTTCCAGCGTGCTTTCGTGTCCGCCAGCCAGCGCCGCTTCTCGGAAACTATGCAAAATAGTGGAAAGTTTGTTTCGCGTTCCCGAGGCGGTGCTCCTACGCCTTCTTGTTTTTCACCATGCCTGTCTGTCTTGGTCTGTCACTGATAAAACTTCCTTTGTCACGATGCAAAAGCCCTTGCGCTGCCGCAGGCTGATGCCGGCTTTGCGCGCTTATCTACTCGGATCACAGGCCCTGAACTTTTCTGAGTGGGGCATCCCACCTCTATCCCCTCCGCATTTAGGTATTGTTTTGACCCCGCTGTTCGCACTCCGCATCTGTACGCACTTCTAAAATTGAGGACTGTACTGTAGAAGCACCCGGACAGCGTGGCAAGATCCCAGCTGCTTATCCTTTTGTTTCCTATAATTTTCTGAAGTTTACAAGCACGTGATATTATTGGAAAGTAATCCTAGAAGTGAGCGCCTGAACAAAAAACGTGCACGCAATTTTTTCTTCTCTAAATACTCCAGAAAGAAAAATATCAGTAAAATAATGGCCGCCCCATCCGAAAATATCGTTTTTCTTTTAGCTATATGTCTACCCGACAATCAGTATGTTCTTACACTATTTCAGTCCGCCTCCGTCTTTATCTTTGGAGAAATGCGGCAAGTATGAAGCGAGCGACACGTAGAACGAGATCCCCAGTGCGCCACGGAACTAGCGCCCCGTCGCGGCTAAGATGTAAGCGAAACGGCCCTTGAAGCCCAACAGGCAAGCTGACAGACACACGTCGTAGAAGTGAGTGCAGCGTTCGCGACTCGCGAGCAGTGACGTAAGGCGATATGTCCGCCGGCACGCGCCACATAGCGGATCAGTGCCTGAACTAAGCGTCCCTACCCTTCCCATTGAAAAGCGCGCGACCCGTCAGGCAATGTTAATACAGGCGGCGTTGCACCAACGCATGGCATCTAACTTCTAGTACGCCAATGTGCTAAACACTGTGGCCTCCAGTGTTCACGTAAAAAATCACAGCTCCTTGTCTTCCGCCCTCACGTCAAACGACACATCAAGGAACACATTCAAATATTCCTTGATGGCGAGGCCATCACTCCAAGCCGCAGCATCATGATCGTAGGCCTACATCCCCAGGCCAACACCGAGTGACGTATCGTTGCACCGCCTCAAACACAGCATCAATCAGTTTATACACATGATCAGGCGACTTGCCACCAAGAAGCGAGGCCTCAAGGAATCGGATACTTTTCGATTAATTCAAGCTTTTCTCTACTCGAGAATCACTTACGTCAACCCCCTGTCCTCTTCTTCTCGGCTACGAGTACATAAAGATGCTTTATATAGTTATTAGAAAGGCTTTTGAGCAAGCCATTGGTCTACCCCTGAGTGCGTCCACATGGAGGCTGCTTAGCACGGGATTCTGAATCACGGTGGAAGAGCTGATAGAGGGACATCTTTCTAACCACAAGCTCCGAATGAGCAGAAATGTGGGTAGCGGCATCCTTCAATAGATTGGCTGGGTAGCACAGAATGTCACTCCGCTTGATGTACTACAAGACAAGAACTAAAGATGCTCCCTTTGCTTAGAAATAGACGGGGACCCCTCACACGACGAGGGTCCCCGTCAAGCACAGACTCAAGCGCTCACCACCACCCTCTGTGGGAATCATGCAGTTATGTACACTGACGCCTTCTAACATCGAGGGCCATCACGCTCCAGAACCAACTGAATTAATGTGTCGATGCTGCATTCATATCGCAAAAAAGAAGAATGGGAAGTGTTCGAGGCCTACGTCATAAAAAAGATGGGGGACCGATGTGTCAGCAAACCTTCAGTTGACCTTCTTTCGAGTGAGGTGGATTATCTGGATGATTAGTTAGGCGAGTGCGGCAGCTGCAATCGTTTCCACACGTGGTGCAACTAGTGTCACATGGTGTTTTTTCGTGCCTTTATAATCGCTTTCAAAACGAATAAAGCTCAGTTGTTAGTGCGCCCCTTTCCTGTCTGTTTTACTTCCTCCAGTTGTGCCTGGCGCTTAACCTGTTCCCAGAACCAACCTCCTTGCGTGTGCCTCACTCAAGATCCAAGACATGATGGCAGTAGAAGAGGCAACCGTCGCCTTGGCAATCACTCAACCCGGGGTTCGGGAGGTAGTCAACGATTCCCAACAAGCCTACCGGAATTACCAGTCGGGTTGGGTGTCCCGACGTGCACTGCGCGTACGAGAAACCCACTCCCCAAACGCTTCCATTCAGCTCATCTGGACACCCGCTCACGCTTCCATGGAGGGCGAACATGCGCCCACCAACAAGCCTGCGCTTTTACCCCCCGTGCTATGGAGCTTGACGAGGACAGCCACCGGCTTGCCTGGTTCAGGGACATAAACCAGCATTATCGCCTTCAGAGGCACACCCTACCTTTGCCTTACCCTGAGCTTTCCAGAGAAAGACAAACTACCCTACGGCACATTCAATCCGGCTCCTTCCCACACGCCGGCCGTCGTTACTTAATGCAACCGAACCGCTACGACGCAGGATGTAAATATTGCTCAGAAGAAGGAACACTCCGCTACATAATCGGGGTGTGCGACTGAGCACCCTCCTCTCTTTCCGTAAACTACCTAATAAGAGAAATGGGAGAGGCTGCTGTCGATCCCCTGTCTGCCTACCCAGCTTCAGCTGGTGGACAGAGCACAGGCGGCGCCTACTGCATATGGGCTCCAGTGAAGAAAGAACCACTCCCCTGGGCCGCACTCTGGGCCGTTCAGAAATCTGAATATAAGTACTTCCTCCTCCTCCTCCTCATCCTCAACTTCCTCCTCCTCCATCTCCTACTCCTCCCCCACTCTTCTCCACCTCCTCCTTTTTGTCGTCCTCCTCCGCCACCTCGGCCGCCGATGACGTCGCCTGCATCCGCGGCGACAGAGATAGAGAAGTGAGATCGTCTAACGCCGGGATTGAGCTTCCTTTATTTTTAAAAAAAAGTTTCCACTTCTGTACTACAGCAATACAACTTAACCAACCACGGATCATGCATCATCATTGATTTAACTTTACCAAGAATTTCTCTTTGAAGTAATAAAGGGTGTGATTAAGTGCATTTCGATTCTCTCTGGTTTCACTATTTGTAGAGCGGCGTCAGTGAACTTGAGTGCCGCCGCATGGGTAATCGTTGTGGGTGCCGTTTACAGCTTTGCTTTCTAACCACATTCACAGGGTGGATTGGCGGAATTTTTTTGAGGCACATGGTGTTTCCGCTTAATGGTTTTGTTGCCATGAAACCTGCTGTACTTGTAAGGCAGGCACAACAGCAAAAACTAGTTCAGACTTCAGCGCCTGCGTGTCTCGTCTTGCCTTCGTTCTTGTTTGTGTAGCGGGAAATTCGAGAATTCTGAACTGATGGCTTTTTCTATGTCTAACGCAGGCCGAAGGCTCACAACGTCGTGAAGTGCCTTGCCACGAATGAGACTATGGCGACGAAGGGTACCCCGACAGTATAGTCAGCATGTGGAACCAGGTGTACGACGGTCCGTCAATAGCTGTACCAGTTTTCCTCAATGTTCTACATGGTCGGCCTAGTTTTCTCCGCGCCATTCACCGGAGCGCTGGCTGACCGCTTTGGCCGGAGGGCCGACATCGTAACGCTACTATGGACCTTCTAGTTCGCGAGCATGGTCTCAGCTGTCGCGAACTCTTTCCTCGTGTTTCTTACGGCGCGAGTCTTGATCTCAGACATTTGCTATGCGGCCTTTGCCCTGCTCTTCATCTTGCTCTCTGAGGTGACTGACAATGAGTGCCGTGCCACCCTCGTCTTCGTCAGCTCAACCATCGTACTTACCCTATCGCCGCCTGCCGTCGACGTCGTATCATGGCTGCAACCTTCTTGGTACCTGGCCCACACATTCCTTGTCGCGCCCACTGTTTTACTGGCCGTGTTGAGTTCGCTGATTCAGGAGTCTCCTATTTGGCTGCTTGCCTCGGGGATGACTCAACAAGCTGAACAGAATATTCTGAGAACGGCCAGGATGAATGGCATAGACCTGGTGAGGGCCAAAGTGACGTTCAGAGCACTGCAAGCCGACATAAAGACAGACGAAGAGGCGGCTTTTACGCCGCCGTCATCGTCAAAAACATCTGCACGGTCCGTTTTATTCAGCTGTAGAAGCACCCTCTCGGCAGCTCTGGCCTCGTTTACGTTGACAGTGGCCTTATACGTTTTATTTGTGCCGACTAGTACAAAACCATGGTTTAAGGAAGCCACCTATATCGTGCTTGAGACATTGTTTCATTTCGTGATTTGTTGGTACATGCCGAGGAAAGTCATGATAGCTCTGGCTGGAGTGAGAAGAAAGACGACCTCTCGCAGAAATCAAAACATGAACAATGCTCAAACCAACCAAGACCCCCTTCCATAACTGATTTAGCTGTTTTCTCAACAACGTTTAGAGAACGCGATGTCTTCTCTAAGAAAGGAACAAAGCGGATGTCCGCTTCATTACAAAGCTGGGTAAAAAGCTGGACATCAACAATATCGGACCGACCTCCTTAACATCCGGTATGGGCAAACTCCCAGAGCCGGTCATGTAGGTACAGCTTTGTTCTTACCTCCAGAAAACAAAACAAAAAAATACCCGATACAACGTTTAGCTTCCGTGAAAACGTGTCCCACAAGATATGTTACTCCAACTCAAAGAAGATATCTTGATGCCGGCGAAATTTTGCATACCAAAGGCTACCCTGGCCCTGAGTTTAAAGGAGACATTCGGCAATGTCACTAACCCAGCGGTACTCGCTACCCTCAAGTAGATCGACTGGGGTGAGCGCCCACAAAATTATTGGAAAGAGTTTTTCACCAATTGAAAATGAATCATCAATGTTGCGGACTATACATCAGACCAAATTCACTTTGCAAGCCAGGGATCACCTCAAAATACACTCCTGTGTCCACCGAAATGGGGATACACGGGAGTCTTCTTTCCCTGCGACCTGTAATAAAGGGGTAATGATTCTAATGAAGTTCATTTCGGACGGGGAAGTTTGTATGTGTCGAAATAATTTATTTACACAAGACATGGATTAACACTCATATAACGTTTAGTATTCAACAGGAAACGGGCGTTCACATAAAGGCGGCATGAATCCTACAGGGGATGAAAACTGCACCGTCGCGAGGGAGGCTTGGCTCGCACGTGTGGCGCAGCACATGAAACAGATCAGCCACAAACTCTAATTACGCCAGGACTTGTTTCTTCCGCGGCACTGCTGTAGGGGCTGCGTTGTCACTTCGCGGATGGCGGCCGCTCCAACGCGTTTGCCGCGTGCGCGGACGACTCCCGACATAGTTCGGGGCAGTACGCTCATCAAGACGCATATACTCGACACTTGGGCGAACTTTTTAAAGTAAGCGAGCAAGGCTCACTCTGCTCCCAACATTATCGGGTCAGTGTCCGTGTCCTCTTCGTCATCTTGCGGGCTCTCATAAAACCTGGTCCAGGGACTGTCGTGGGCGTCAGCAACCTTGAGCTTGTTTCGAAACGTACCGCTTTCCACCACTTTTCGCACGTTCTCTGGCCGGTTGGTGACGATTCCGTCGACACCATGCCTGCAGAATAAATGAACCTTGCATTTAAAAACTTGCTGACACTTTGCCAGGGTTGAGTGCCTCTGCATCGTACGCGGCGAGAAGACAGCGTGGCGCATGCAGGCAGTTATGACCTGCAGATTTGAATTTAAGCAAAGGCACACCTCCTACGAACCCCGATGCTTTCTGCCTTGCATTAGGCAGAAATTGAAATTAATATGAAAAATAACACGTGATGGCGCTCCCGCCCGCTTCATAAACCAGCGCCCTCAAAGAAGCTGATTGAAAGCAACTGCTGCGCTTGCCCCAAGCCCGAACAGACAGCGAATCGCAGTGGCATGAATGGAAAGAGCAGCAACAGAAAGTTTCGCGGGGCCCACATGTGGCAGATAAGGCACTAACTCGGTCGTGATTTCTTCTTTGTTTTTGTTCTTTCATTCTGGCTTATTCAGAGGCAGCCTGTTCGAGGGAGCTGCTTTATGATGCGGGCTAGAGTTCCTGTATCTGGCTTCCCTTGGGGAGCAGAGTTGCGCGACCATCCGCCATGTTGAGTTCATAAGTCGTGAGGGAAAGCCACCTGTCACGCATGTAGGAGCACGGCCGGACTGGAGGAGCGGCGAGCGCGCACTTTCATACGGCCTGCGCACCCAAGATGAAAGCGATACAGAAGATTCTTGACAGAGTGAGGGCGCTCCGAACCAACCCTCTACCCTCCCAACCCACCTTTTTTTAGTCGACGCATCGCCTCTGGTCAAGTGAGCCGACGACGCTTGCCGCGCGTGTTTTGGATCTGCCACGGAATATCACCTGTACTAATGTATACGTTCGCTGCTGTATCCCACCAAGTAAGTTTATTTGTTGTGCGGTTCAATTGCGTGATTAGAGAGTTTTAGCTAACCATTTTTGACAGCCCGCTCCGGTGCTGACGGCCCGCGCAACCCGACCGGAGCGTGACCAGCAGAAACACTTTAAGATAAGCGATAGCCGTATCACTCTCGACGGGGAATCATTCGCGTCACTGGTCGTACGTAGCCTGTGCTTGGCCAAACCAAGACTTCATCCTAAAGAAAAAATAAGACGTGATATTTAGGTCACGCAGAAGGCCGCGTTTATTATTGCCTGTTTCGCCATTTCCATATCATGCAGTCGCGGATAAGATATCATCCTAAATAACTTCAAGGAAGCCGTTCAACTTTCGTACAGCCATTACAAGGCTGTTTTTTTTTTTTTGGGGGGGGGGGGGGGGGAGCAGCATAGAAGTAGGCTCGGGCTTCGGTCGACGTTTTTGGCTTCCTTTCTAAACATCGTTGAGGTGTGTGAGCTCTTTACCTATTCAGAATCGCTTTCCTTGTTTCGTCGCTCATGTTTCAAGCAAAGAAACACGAGTTCCCAGTGGCGCACTCGCCACGCAGGGTGCAGCCAGCTTGATATACCGGGCTGGAGCGTAACGCCAGCGAGTCGAGCGCTCCCGCTCGCTATTGGAGATAACCGGACCGTGAAAAACTGTCAGCTAAAACTATGTTTTTTCACTCGATTTCTTATTGCGCCATTCTAATATTTTCGGGGTGCATCGGGTTAAACCGTGGACTGGTCGGCATCGAAATGGTGTACTGCTGTGTGCCATTTTGCCGCTCGCGCCCTGGGAAAAGCCGAGGAGTTTCGTTTCACCAATTTCCAAGTGACGGAGAGCTGTGCGCGAAATGGCAAAGGAACATTGCGAGGAAGGATTTAATTATCAACGATAAGTCACCTTCTACGGTCGTGTGTAGCCAGCACTTCCTTCCAACTGACTACGCTTCCGGGTGCCGCAGAAAGAAACTTTTGCCTGGCGCTGCGCCCACCGTTTTCGAAGGCTATCCGGCGGACACGGAGCCTCCCGCGAAAAGGCCTCGCAAGGAACCGGTTCCTCCGGTACTTCCTCCAAAACAAATCAAGCATGAAGCCCAGCCACTGCCAGCGGAAGCAAATGCGTACGTCGAATACCTCGAAGACACCAAAAGCATGCGCACGCAAACCAAAAAGAAAGATCACCAACGTGCAAGTCGGTACCTCTCCACAATCTCGAGGCTCCGGTCTCAAGTAGCATACCACCGTTCCAAGAGTCGAAAGTTACAAGACAAACTCGCCAAGGAAGAGCAGTGCAGTGCGTTTTATAGGGCAAGCAAACATCACGCTTCGTTGAGAAAAATCGAGGCGGACTCGCGGAATGGACACAAAAAGGCCGTGTTCCTGCTTCACCGAATTGCACGATACGAGAAGCAACATCTGACGTACCCGGAAGAGGTGATTAGAGAATGCGTCAGATGGAGGTTCCTCGCACCGAAGGGTTACGACCATGCTCGATCGTCAGGGCTCCTGAACTTGCCAGCAAAATGCACCCTCCAAAAATACATGGGCCCCACTCCAACCACATCTGGAATGAGTGCTGCAATGCGAACAAGACTGGTTTACGAAGCGTCACTTCTGAGCAGCAGGCAGCATATGGCTTCATTAATTATTGATGAAGCCAGCATTAAGCCATAATGCATCTATGACAGGAAAGGAGATGCCGTGTTTGGTTTTAAGGACAGACCCGACAGCAGCTCGTCGAACACTCAGGGGATTTTGGCGAACAGGGTTTTGTGCTTTGTTCTTTGTGGCACTAACAGTCACTATAAGATACCTTGCTCGTATTATTTTACGAAGCAGCTAAGTGGAAAAGACCTTTCCCAATGGACGAAGGAAGTCATTGCCGCAGTCGAGTCGTGTGGCTTCAATATCATTCGTATTGTAACCGACAACTACTCGGCAAACACCACGCTGTTCAAGCACATAGGCAATGGCTCCTTGCGCACGGTTACCACGCACCCGCATGACCCTAACCGGGTAATATTCCTTAGCTTTGACCCGTACCATGTGATAAAAAATATCCGAAGCCAGTTCCTTGAAAGGCAGCTCACGGATGGCTGCGACGTTATAAGCGGTACATACGTACAGAAATTGTACGAGTATCAGAAGCCGCTCACTGTGAAACTTGCTCGAAACCTAACACGGAAACATGTGTATCCGACGAATCTTGAAAAGCAAAATGTGCTGCGTGCTGTCCAAGTGTTCTCGCCACAGGTATGTGCGGCGCTACAACATCTGCAGGAGAATCACCGTGGAGATAGGGCCCTGAATGATTTCAAGGATGCTGGTGCCACCATTCATTTTATGAAAACCGTTAAGGAATGGTTTGATATCCATGATACTTCCTTTGCTGGAAGTGGTTACAAGACGCCGATTTGCAGTCCACACGATAACCGTTTGCTGTGGCTCGAAAACACGTTCACTGTGTACATAAAAAATGTGCAGTCGTGTTCAGTCGCCTCAGGCAAAGGCGCTCTCACAGAAGAGACTTTTGAGGCGTTGCTATTCACAACGCAATCCACTGTGGAAACAACACGCTTCTTGCTTCAAGAAGGCGTCAGCTATGTGCTGACTAAGAACCTCAATAGCGATCCGGTTGAGGCACTCTTTGGACGAATTCGACAAATGTGTGGTGGCAACGACCAACTGGACGCCAGAGCCGTTACGACTGCCCTTGATCGGATTGTGAAGGCTAAGGCATTATGCACAAAAGAAGCCGAAACGCCCGATATTGGTGCTGAAGAAGTGGCAGCCACACTGTCTGAAAAGTTTCACGACGAGCTGGAAGACCTGGCGCAATGTCAAGCCCCTACACCAAGGTCGGTGACTTACTCCGGCTTGTCATATGTTGGCGGCTACATTGCCAAGTTAATAGCAGATTTCGGTTGCGGATCCTGTGAAATGCTAGTTACAACATGCAACAAGGACAATCCTTTGTACGCACTGTTTCAAGGCCAAGACAGGAGCGGGCTGTGCTACCCAAGGCCAGAGTTTCTTACTCTTTTGAACAATTTAATTAATTTGTTTGAGCGAGTGTCAACGCATCTGCCAAGGACGAATACGCTTGAAGTACTTCAGCTACTCGTCGAGCGTCGGCTTGAACGCGCGCCAATACTAAGCTGTCCAGAGTGTGTTGACGACAGCCATGCGAAACGATCCGCAGCGCTGATTGCCGAAACATTCATGAGAATACTTCTCATTAACCACACAAAAAAAGTCACCGACTCACAAGACAAGCCCTCCAATTATGCCCACAAGCCGTCCAGAAAGTTCATCAGGCTGTGAGAGAATGAACTCTCGATTCTCGACGAGAAAAAAAAAAAAAGACTTTCTGCGAGCTGCTGCTTGCGTAGTAATGCCGTTTCTGTGTTTTTATTTTAACTTCGTGCTGAAGTTTCCTAAGATGAATGTTTGTAGTGCAGCAGGTGTTATTAAATAGGAAGTATTCGAAACAATCGGTTCACATATTTTTCTTCATGTGCCCCGCATTAAAATTTTTCTTTCAAATGTTTATGCTTCGACGCTTCCCGAAGGTACTGCTACGTTGTTTAAACCTATTCGCCAGAAAATTCAGAAGGAGGATGGAATCACCTATTTCAAGGCGCCCATGCAAACTAGCACGGACAGGTATCGTCTGTAGCCACGGCAGGATACAGGAGCAGCAAATGCGCGCGCCGCCGCACCGCCGTTCCTCAGTACCTCGATGCGCGCACAGCGCGCGAGCATCAAGGCACCCAGCGAGGGTTGGTCCGCAGCGCCGCGAACTAGCGGCGGTGAGAGGTGGGAACTATGCACGAAGCGCAGGCCGTATGAAAGTGCGCGCTCGCCGCTCCTCCAGTCCGGCCGTGGTAGGAGCCGCCGCCGTGCCAGTGCCCCAGTGCCAGCCGCGGGGAGGAGTCGGCGCATGCGTATAGCCCGGAATACATGGAGCGTTTATGCGACGAATAGTCGACGAACTTCGCCCGGCGGCGTCCGCTGGACCCCCGGCGGCGGAAAAACATTGTCCGCCGCCGATCTAGCCGGGAGAGAAAAAAAATTTCTTTTGCAGTGCACAGCCAGAACTGGCGAAGACCGGAGATGCCGAGCGGAACGCGTTCCGCTCCCGCTAGCAGACGACGCCCGCTTTCCTAGCGCAACTCGCAACCGCAGCGCCGCGGTGGCGAGAGTCGCGGCCGGCCGCCTTCTCTCCACGGCCGCGGCGGGGAGATACGGAACTGAAACTAAAGCGTGGCAAACTGTTCATGGCGACGCAGTGAAACATCCCCCTCGCGAGGGGCACGATCAAATGCAGAGCATTTCCGGGGGCGCACGACGTTAAGTAGTTTGCGTTACGTTAATGTTGTTGCACTTGTGGCAACTGCTGACGAGAGAGCGCTCGTCAGCAGTAAAATTGGCAGCCTCGGCGCACGTTGAGTCCGCGAGAGGGGAGAGAGTGTCCTTGAAACGTGCCTGGGCGCGCTATCGAATGTTGATCGCGCCGATAGCGAAACGTCTGAGCCGGGCATATCGAGGCGAGCGATGCGGCCAACTACGGACGCCAAGAACGGGTGTCATCGTGAGTTAAAGAAATGCTCTGCATTTAAAAGTTCGTCGCCGTCTACGGCAGTGGCAAAGCGTTGCCAAACATGGCGGTGCCCTCTCCGCCCGCTTCACAGCGATAACAGCTTCGTCGCTATTCCCTCAATGCGATATTGTGTTCTAAACCGTTTACTTCGAATTAAATTTGTCCACTCTTGCCCTCACATCAATTTTCAAGCGACAAATAGCCTTCTTTTTTCATATAGAATGGCGTTTTTCTAGCTGTTAAGCCTGACGCAGTAGTGTTTGTCGTCGTCATACAACGGTCTCGCGAGATGTGGCGAGACAAAAACATTAAAAACTTCTTCTACACAACATTTTACGCCTTCCTAGAGGGTTTTGCAACTAAAAAGCAATAATAATATTCTTGACGGCTTTTTTTGCTTCTCCTGTGTTTCACTTCAATGTATTTGCCTCGTCTAGCCACACTGACAGCAGCGCAGCGGCGAGGCGGCGGCGGCCGCCGTACTTTGCTACATGTAGCGCAGCCCGACGAACATTCGGCGTCGTGATGCGGCTGGTCTTCCGCCGCGCGAACTTCGTCGTGAAAGATCGCTCCATGTATTCTAGCCTTATGCCAACAGCTGCGGGAGAGTGCGACTGCGCGGATTATAGATTGCCGGCTGCTTGTCAGCTGAGCGGCCGCCACCGCAACCGTCACCGGCCACTTGAACAGAGCTGACTGAAAACGGTATCTTGTGTGAAGCACTGAAAGCGGGCTTCGCTGTAGTATGGTGGAACCCGCGGCATGTCGCAATCAGGCGTGCAAACCTTGCGCTGCGTGATGTATAGGAAATCTAATGCGGGCGGGAGTGCCGTCACATGTTGAAAGTGTTTTATGCCGGGGTATACAAACCTCACCGACGTGATATCCGTCAGGGAATTTACATCACCTGAAAAAGTTCCATTGGCGCGGCTGCACGAGGATTCGAGCCCACGATCATTCTGGCCGCAACGGGAGGTGTGAAACGCTCTGTCAAGTGAGCCATGTAGTCATGCCCGGATAGCTGCGCGAACGCGCCTCATGTCCTTCCCTCTAACTTCTTTCTTCAGATGCTGCTGCCGTCTAGGAGAGGTAAAGTGAAGTAATGCGTCATGACTCTAGTGAGCTCCGATGGTTGGAGCCTGGATAAGGCAGCGTATATTAGCGGAAGCTACTGTATTTATCCGCCCTCCGCGTATGTAGACCGCCGCTGAGCTTATGGAACGCCGCCGCCGCGTTCCACAAGCTGAGCTCTTCGCAACGCTAGCGTCTGGCGTACGCACCGCGGAGTGGGACCAATGTGGTCGCACCTTTGCCGAAGCGACCCGCCAGCCGGATGTCGCTCGCCAAGAACACCGGCAACACTGCTTCCGACCCGCAAATCGCCCTCCTTTCGCTGTAGCGGACCGTGACTTCACCAGACGATTCGGTGACACCCCGTTCGGCTCCGTTCCCACGGTTTGCGAGTGCTTGGTGTTTCAATCGGATTTACAGAATGCTCCGGCGCGTGTTATCCTGTGTCTAATGTTGGTTCGTCTAACGGTGCCATAGCGATGAAGTATAACTAGCGATGTGCAAGTTCATATGAATGCAAAATAAACATTCAAATGCCCCTGGAAGGCGCATTTCACTTTAGGTGTTTTAAAGATTCCTACGAAAGAAGGATCAGCCACATTTTTTTTTATATTTCCCGGGGTCTCTTTTTTAGTCAGTCCACGTTCTTTTTCAGTACGCAGTTAGCCCGTCGCTGAAAATACCGCAGTTAGATGCCTCTCGTGGGTACCTACAAGTGTCTGATTGACACTTTAACGGTTGGGAAAGTACTTCTCTACTTAGATCAGTAATTACAACTAATTATTAAATCTCATTCACAAAAAAATACTGTCCACTACTCCGCTGACTGTAAAAATTATGCACTAGGTTATTATGCACTAGGTTAAACAAGCAAGGTACGCCAGAGACATAAATGGCTTCGTGATATTGCAACAATTGTTTAAAAGCAGTTCAAATTTCTCCCCATAAACTGCGGTAGAAACGAATCGAGATTTTGGATACAGCGATGTCATTGTAATAAGGTATTGCTTTATATACAGCAACATCAAGTGATGATGGCATGGCGGCACAGAGTGGAGTTAGCAGTTCTTACCTGATGCTTTTTCTTATAAAGTACGGCAGGTCTATGGTCCAGTGATACACCTTGTCCATGTAGCCCTTCTTGGTGTCGCGCCACTTGATCGCCTTGAGAAGCCTGTCGACAGGCATGATGAAGCGCATACAGTTGGTCAGGCCATCACCCTGCCAGCGGTTCTCCCGAATTCCGAGCCGCCTGTACATCCGGCTGATCAGGTTCAGGGGGTCGTTCATGCCAACATCAAAGCCTAGGGAAGATACAGCAGGCCAGCGATTATATTAAGCACATCAATCAATCAATCAATCAATCAATCAATCAATCAATCAATCAATCAATCAATCAATCAATCAATCAATCAATCAATCAATCAACAATCAATCAATCAATCAATCAAAAAATGGTTGCACGGATATTCAAGTGAACGCATGAAAAAATGTTCCAAAAGCCACGAAACATTATTCTTAGTACATACGCGACATATTAACGCGACAGACAACCGATTTTTGTCGAGTATATATCCTCTATCCCAAATGAAAGGTCATCACTTAAAGCACCTTGACGATAAACAGTTTTGCTGATAACGTCCTACAACTTTTTAAATAGCAATTTTTCGATCATCTGACTCTATGCGTCTCTCCCAAAATTTTGCTGGCAACCATTACATAGAGTAGCTCCGCAACATGCTTTTGTCGGTATGCGAAATGAAAAACGATATTTAAAAACTTGTCCCCAGCTTAAAAAGTTTGAATCGCAGGCTTCCCTGTTACTTTATGTGTTTTTTAATGCAACGGTATATTTTGCACGAATGCGCCATCCGTTGGGATAGACGACAGGTAGAATCTGGCATCACGTTGTGGAGGTGGGAAGTTCGATTCTCCCCGGGCGCGACGTTTTTTTTTTGTTTAAGCTGCCGTTGGCGTTTTTGGAAACTGAAATCAAATACTTTGGCAGAACAAACGCCCCTGACCCAGGCAGAATCGTCAAAGCTCCTTCACTAGGTCTGTTTACTGAACGCTGCAGTTGATTCTGGGCATGGAGGCTCAGTTAGCCGCACTGAGAGCAACCCAGCGACGGCGGTAAGGTGGTTAGGCGTGCCTTTAAAATTTTCGAAAGAATGTTTAGAAATACATATACTATATAACTTTGTACAAATACTTGTGTTAAAATGCTTTCAATACGTAAATAAACGTTTCAGCAGTTACAGTAGCGGCTACGTTTGCAGGTCACGAGACAGGGACACATATTGTAGTGTGGTAATGATCGAGGTTGCGAGAGGATTGGAGAAGCTCGACTCCAACACCAAACATTGCATCTACGCCGACGACATCACCATTTGGGTGACGGGCGGAAGCGACAGCAACATCGAAGCCAGCCTCCAAGCAGCGGTGGACACCGTGGAGACCGCGCTCTCGGGCACGGGACTCCGGTGTTCGCCGCAGAAATCCCAGCTCCTGATCCTGCCGCCAACCGGGAGGCATCGAAAGAAGGCCGCGGAAGAAGCAGCCAAGAACATCGTCGTCCACACAAGCGACGGGAAACCCATTCCGCACGTACCGGGGCTGAGAGTCCTCGGCATGTTCGTGGACGGGGTGCAAACCAACGGTACAGCAACGAAGCACATCGTCACAAAGATGGGCATCGCCACGAGACTCGTGAAGCGGATATCCTCCCGAACACGAGGAATGAAAGAAGGAAGTCTCCTGCGTCTGATGCAGGCGTTCGTGATTAGCCACGCAGCATACGCGGGGGCTTTCCACCGATGGACAAATGCGGAGAGGCAGAAGATAGACGCCGCCATCCGCAAGGCATATGCGGGAGCCCTCGGGCTGCTGCACGGCACCAAAACAACGGCCTTGCTGGCTCTGGGAGCACACAACACGCTCTCAGAGATCAGCGAGGCGCAACGAACGTCTCAACTGACGCGATTGGGCAGCACGGTAGTGGGCAGAAGGCTGCTCGCGAGAGCGGGCCTGAAACCCCCTGGCGAAACCCAGGAGCCTACGAACACGATCCACAACGGACCCGGAGACGCCGACCTCGTGCCGCTACGGGACGAAGTGGTCAGGCGACTCGTCGTCTACCCCCTGCCCAAGAACACCGACCCGGAAAGGGACCTGGGCAGAAGGGCGGCGCGCGCTCTAGCGCTTGCCCGGCAGTACAAAGAAGACGCCAACGCGATCTTCGTGGACGCGGCCAAGTGTCGCGGAAAGCGAGACGCCTTCACGACGGTGGCCATTCGAGCATCCACCGGGGAACTGCTAACCGCCAGCACGGTCCGCACCCGGGCGGCAAGCCGAGCGGAGGAGGCTGCAATTTCAGCAGCCCTCCGCATCCCGGGAACGACCACAATCCTCAGCGACTCGAAGACCGCCATCCGCAACTTCGCCCGCGGCGTAGTCTGGAAGACAGCGGCCAAGATCGCAGAAACAGGGACGGCACCCATCCGGTCCACCGTAGCCCTGAAATGGTTCCCGGCCCACGCAGACAGGGAGCTGGCAACCAACATCGGCAATCGCAACGAAGAGGCGGATGCCGCGGCTCGCGAACTCTCAAAGTGCCGAGCCGTGGCGGAAGCCCCGTCGGACCCCAGCGAACAAGACCACAACGAGGAAGAAGACGCAGAACCCATCACCGACTACGGCGAGGTCCTGCGATGGTACCGCGACCAGAGGCAAGCCTTTTCGCCCCCGCACAGGGAACTATCCAGGGCGGAGGCAGTCAGGTTTCGACAACTACAGACGGAAACCGTGCTGACACCGGCGCTGGCGCGCCACATGTGCCCGGACCTGTTCGAGGACGCTACGTGTAGTGTGTGCAAACGCGAGACAGCGACGCTATCCCATCTCATGTGGGGGTGTGAAAGTGAAGTGCGCGCCGGGGGGGACAATGTGCAGTGCTCGAGAGACACGTACCCACCGGATGTGCGCGAGTGTGTGTGTTCGACGGACATCAACCACCAAAGAAGGGTCATCCAGCGGCTCGAAGCGGCTTTAGCCAAGCAAAGGCGAAAGAGCGGCCCAAACACGACCGACCCTAGACAGGGGAGGAAGTGGACGGGGAGCTCAAGTAGCCCGAGCAAGGCGGGCACGAAGTTTCGAGGTCTACACCCGGACTTATAGAAATCTATAAGTTAGACTAGGGAGCAGCTACGAGCCCTGCGCGGTCGAGCCGGCTCCTAACACGCAGGATGTGTTTCAATAAAGTCTTTTCTCTCTCTCTCTCTCAAGTTTCGACACTCCGATCCGCAACCCTTCCGATTTCAGGAAGTTTGCTGCCAAATTAAAATTATTTCCACCAATTTGTTTAGAAATTGGTTGTGGTTACTGGACTCATATGAGCTAGAGAACATTACGCGACAAAAATCTGTTGTCTGTCCCTTTAAAGCTGAGGTAACTATGTATCTCGAGATAACGCGCACGATGTTTCAACCGCAACTGTTCGGTATAACACAGTTCAAGTCGATTTCAATATTTTTAACGCCTCAAAAAATTCAGAACGGGCACCCTTTTGGCATCGGCATCAGTACGAGGCCGTCTGCTCCTCGCTCCGAACAGCCGTTGTGAGGGTTACCGTGAGGTAGCCAAAGCGCTGGTTGTTGTTTGCGCGCGCTGCCTTGCGCATCTTATCATATATAGGACTGACGCGAGGCGGCGTTTTTTTTGTAGAGGTGAACAAAACGTTTTGAATGATCATGATCATCAACTAAGTGGCTGCCAGACCCACATTCCCACCCACAATTGCACACCTGAGGTGATTGGACAATGATGGTAATGGGTGCCGGAGGAAACGTCAACACTTCCCGTTTACTGCGATATCAGCACACTAACCCTTGAACATGCCAACTGGGGCAATGGGCCAGTGGCCATTTAAGCAGCCTTTAGGTGCTCATGACTGATTCAGATATTCCCGCTGGAAGCGATGGTCAGATACTCATACGAACCTGCTCTCATATTTCAACCAGAAGCAATGTTCACGTAACCTTACTTCACATGAAGAGAGATAGAGAGAAAGATAGAGAGAGAAACTTCATTTGGAGTCCATGTCCAAAGAAATACTCGGCTTCATGTAGGATTACAGGGACTTGTCTTGTCCTGGCGTGTTTTTACTTGATGTACTATTGTGATCCAATAGAGAGTCTCAGACTCCTAAGGGGCTATTACCCATGCCACCAAGCTAGAAGGGCGCTGTTGTGGAAGGAGTTGTTTGGAGGGAGGATCACATATTGGATTGCATGTTTGTCGCGTCTAGAGGGCGTCTTCGCTCTTGAGCATTGGCAGCAGTGTGCGCATTTTCGTGTGTCTGAAAAACTGTCTATGTTGTAATGGCGCTCGCGTACATTTTTCTGTACAAGTGCATTGCTGACAAATGACGCTAAAATTCGGACCAATGCGCCAACCACAGCTATGATTTGAAAGAAATCCCGTGTACAGCCGATGACACAGTCGAGTTATAATAGCACCCCACAAAAAGTAAAGACAAGAACACCGCTCCTCGAGAGTAACCAGCAATTTCCGCGCATAGAGTTAAACTTATTTTTGCCGTCACTGCCTCTATAACTATTTTCCGTTTACATCCGCGGCATTTCCTTGAAACATCCGGTTTCCACCAAACCCTTCGCCTTCCTACTCCTTTAGAGCCATTTTTTATTTCCCCAAATTTCCAAAACCTGCCACCTTTCCCATACACACCAAAATTCGCCAGTGTTGCGAGCCGGACGGATTCGTACTCTGTGTAAAAAAATGCGTGTTAGCACTACTACCAACTTACAGACTGACTCAGTGGCTGGGACACTGTGCTGTTAAGCTTAAAGACGTGGATTCTACTTCCGGCCATGGCGGCCGCTTTTCTGATAGACGCGAAAAGCAAGAACACCCATGTGTTAAGATTTTGCTTCATTTTAAAGATCCCCCGGTGGTAATAAGAATTTCTGAGCCCTCCACTAGTGCGCACCTCATTGTCCAGGGCGGGCAAAACCACCGAAGATTAAAAAAAATCCCAAAAGCCTGCACTCACGCAAAAAACTTCAATGGCGATGCTGTGTTGGGAGGTCATTTATGGACACAAAGTTGCCTTTTAGTATCATTGTGGTGTCGCGGTTGACATCGGCGGCATGTCATTTCAGTGAGCTTCTGTTGAGCCAGGGCAGAGCAAGCTAGTCGGTTTTGTCGACGTTTTCGTACGCCAGTCTGCAAGTGCGACTTATCCGCTCTTCTAGCAGATGCTATGCACGCCGAGCTTAGCGAAGCCCGGCATCTCCCTGGGCCGTGTGAACTATCTGCGGCCGGGCAATGTGCAGTGAGTGATCACCTACAGCAGCTTCAGCATTCACCAGCCGCGGTGCTCAGGGGCTAAGGCGTTGCGGTGCTGAGCACAAGGTAGCGGGTTCGATTTCCGGCTACGATGACCGCTTTTCTAATGGAGGCCAAAAGCAAAAACGCCCGTGTGTGCCAGATTTAGGCGCACGTTAAAGATCCCCAGGGGGTGAAAATTAATCCGTAGCCCTCCCCTACGGCGCGCCTCATCGCCTGCGTTGCGTCGGTGCGTTAAACCCTACAATCAATCAATCTATCAAGCTCCAGCATTCAAGTAGCGGCTCTTCTACGGTACAGAGGGAATGCGCACGGCGATGCGAAGACGAACGAATGAGGGGCGTACGCCGAACGCTGAAGGTTTTTTTTCTTGGTCAATTTTGGCGAATATTGGCGACACGGCACATACCGTATTTACATGATCCTAGCGCGCCCCTTTGTTCCGCTGAAAGTTGCATTAAAATTAATGTGCGCGTTATAATCGAACACCAGAGCGAAATCGCCTTCATAGTGGCTAGCACCATTGCCATAGGCGCCAATAATTCCCAAAATTCAATTTATTTCAAACCTTAACATTCCTCCAACATCATGTGAGTAAAGTATGAAGTAGGCTATGTTCAGACTACCTACGCAAAAGCAACATCGGGATCTATGGACGTGAAATAACGGCATTCCATGCAGTTCGGTTAGCTGAGACGTAAAGTCATGTCATTCTTCAGAGGTATTACGACAGTTGCTGCAGCAGTCTCAACCTGACCGTACAGTGCGCGTCACGCGTATCTAGGGCAAGCGAGTGCGCGGCTCGGAGAACGCTGGCGGCATCTGCTCAGAATTTCCGGGTTGGAGATAGCTTCCTTGCGCTTCGATTGCGCGTGCGTGGATTTCGAACAGGCCTGTCTTCGTTTGGCACGAGCCACTCAAACTTGCAGGCGCCCCAACCCGCAAGAGGTGCTTCTGTTCTGCAGTGCCTAGGGTGCCTCGATGCCAGCGTCTGCGGGCGCGCGTGAATCGAAGCACCCTAGCAGTGTTAGCTGTAAGCTGAGACACGGGGGATAAGTGCGTGATTTGACACGATGCATTCCCACAAAGTGACTGCGCTAGTCTTCTAAATCTCACGGGTAGCAAACGAAACGTACACAGTAGGAAAGCACTGTAGCGCTTTCGGTCAGAGCTTCGTGCGATTGGCAAGCAAACACTCTGCTCCTCAGCAACTTACGTTATCCACGCGCATTCTCCCGCGCAGTCATTCCGAGAACTAGTACTATCAAAGTAACTGAAAACAAGCTGGATGGGGAGTTCCATTGCGTTTATGCTCCGCTAAATCCTTCAGCAGTGCAGCGTTTACTCCGTACTGCGGAGTGTATGAAGCAGTGTACGCTTAAACACCCCGTCAACCAAGAAACGGTGTAAATGCGAAGCTGTAACATACCATTGCTCCGACTGAGGACGGAGTTAAGCGCACAAAATTCAACAAAACCCGGCAGAGGGGATTTGTGCCTGAAAAAGCTCCTTCTATGAGCGGAGTTAACGAATGAGCCTCTCGCGGCACTCCGGCGCAAACGAGAGGGCCGCTGCAGGGATACAGCGAGCTCTCTGCATATGAAACGTGACCTGTGCAGTGAATTTTTCAAAAAAAAGCTACGGCCTTGACGTTTAAAAGGCACACAAGAGAGAAATGTATCAGCAAGATCAACCAAGGCTGTTCCCGACGCATTTTGTGGCGCAAGCGTTCGCTTCGCGGTTGTGGAATGTGGTGGTGTGTGCGTGCGGGAGCGCGAACAGGATACTTCAAGGGCTGATCGCATCAACAACGAGTTTAGAACTCGTCGACTGATAAAAAAGTGTTGCGCTATGCAAGTCACCGATCTTCCAACACAGCAAGGCGCATGTCGAAAACGGCAGGGAGGCTTTTTGCGCTGTACTTCGTACGTAGGCACATACGTTATATAATCAGCTAACGCTGTGATGCTTGTCAAAGCCTGGAATTTCAATTTTGATTTAAAGATGCAACCGTGGCGGACTGTGACAAGCGGGAAGTGGCGTGAAATTGAACGTGTTTGTCTCCCTGCAATCACCTTCTAAAAACGACCCGCCTAATGTCTTCATTCTTCATACATAAATATTCAGGAGCTGCACTTTTCTTCAAACTAGAGTAGATTCAGTCAAAGAGAACCTTGTCATGTGTGCAATAGCGCCATCATTTGCAGTGTCCAGTTTAGACGTTTTCTTGTAAACAGAACATGATTCTACAAAGTAGCTATGCCTCTTTATTTGTTTTCTTAGCCTAAAGTCCTCCCTCTTCCTTTATATATACAAGCTTCCAGTGCCACAAAAGCTCTAAATGCGGAATAAATCCGCTGCACAGGTGCTGCTTCAAGCAGACGTGGCCCGCTCCGCCGCCCGTCACGCGGGGGGAAAATCGCCCCATCAACCGGGGCACCGTCGTGCACCCCGCCCCTTATGCAAAGCTACTAAAAAGAGGCATATACGCACACATAGCAAATCGACTGGCACCGAAAACATGTGCACTTTTAGAATGTCGTGATCTTGCTTATATTCTCGTAACTAAATTTCTCTTTCTTGTCTTCGGCCTTCGTGATATCTTTGCATTTCCGTCATGCCTCAATATCCTGCTGATTTTTTTTTCTTTTGGTGAATGCTGTTTTTTTTTTGTTATGAAGACGTCGTATGTGGATGGCGTGACGTTCCCGTAGACGTTTTTTGCGAGGTGGCTAGTCATAGCAATCAAACTTTTAATAATAATACTCGCCAAAAATGGCTTAGCTCGCCGAGCTAAGCCACTGCTAATTTTTTCCCCGGGGATACGTTCCAGAGGCGAGCAATTCAAATTCTCCCAATCAGGGCTCTCCGCTGACGTCAGTTTGAATTCGACGCACTGGCGCGATGGCGTTGGAGCAGATGATCCGCCAAGTGGAGAAGGAAGGCGACTCCTCGGCACCGCTTGGAGGCAAGTTTGCCGCTGGTCGCGAGAATGCGAGTGGAGATTCCGCCCAGACGATTGGCTGTGCCGTCAAGCCAAACGAACTTTGCGTCGGGGGCTATGGCACAACAGTCGAAGGTGAGGGGGGGGGGGGGGGGGGACATCATTCGATTCGTCACTATTTCGGAAGGCTATGCAAGATTGGTATCCATTTGGCCAAAACGGGGGAACATCAATTTAAATGTCGCCCTTATGTGAGCGTGTGTACCCGCAGTGTGTACTGTTTGCGAACAATACCATTGCCGCCTTGTGAGTTGCGGCCAAAACATGCATTGATACGAAATGACTGTTAGCGCATCTCGAGTGCCAATGCCGCCTACTTTCTCATACACTTGGCGCATTTGGAAATTTCAGTGATTTGTGCACCGGTGAAGAGGATATCGGCAATGTTCTTGATTAGTTTCGGAATGTCGAAAACGCAATTTTCAAGATGCTAAAAAAGCTGAACCCTAATTTACGATAAATGATTTGGCGGGATGACTTTCATTGGTGATGACGAAGGCGTGGAATCGACGATAACGGAGCACAAGACGCAGTTCTATGTTCCGCATCTTTTATTGTCATCTATGCGGTGCCCTGTGCATCTATCTAGTGAGGCATTGTTTCGCAAAAACAAGCCAAACCTCAGAGAAAGCGCGTTTGTTTTTACCAAAACTCTCCTTCTTCGCATTGGATGATAACCTTTTTTGTTATCTGAACTCTTTTTTTACTTGTAGTATTTGTGTAAATTGACCCGCAGTGATGTTGCTGAGTGTCGTGTTCAGCAGCCTTACAAGCCTAGTCAGGCGATCACATGTATCGCCTTTCGCCCATGGCTGCTCCATTGCGCTGTACTTTGTTGTTGTTGAACCAATTGAATAGATTCAATTGAAAAAAAAATTTGTGACTGCTTCGAAGGAAAGTGTCATCCCAATGCCACAGGACTGGGCAGAACTGATGTCGTACTACAAGTTTTCCGTAGCCCAGCGGCGCTGATAGTACTACTCACCTAGTTTTTCTAAGACGCGTGGGTCTCCCTTCTGTCGAAAGTACGCGACGGCACCCCTGATGACGTCCCTGTCTCTGGCGTAGCCAATGGACATGAGCACGTTGATCCTGTCCTCGTGAGGCACTGCGTGACAAAGAGAAAATAAAATTGAGCGCATGACAATCACATAAGGTCATCTAAAAATGCCAAAATAAAATGAAACGAGATCCTTGGTTTTAGTTGGACGATAATTCAAGCAAAATTAAAGGGCGAGAAATGGCGAGAAATGGCGAGAAATGGCGAGAAATGGCGAGAAATGGTAGCTCCCTGCTACCTATACTCCACCACGCAACATTACATTTTTGTTCACCGTTTTTATAACCCGATTTTTTAATAATGCAAAAATCCAGTAATCCCTCGCCAACTCCAAGTTTAAAATTTCAAGATAAGTGGTGTTCCCAGTTAGGCGAAATGGCGAAAATGTGTGGCCAAGTCACTGAAATAAGAGCTAATGCTGCTAACAGAAGCTCGACTCTACAGGGTAGCTTGCGTAATAAATGCAAAATAATTCGCGGAAAAACAAACTTTTGTTGCTTAAGAAAGAACTGCGTTAGGCTTGCCGGTTTTGCGTATGCATCTTTTCATAGAAGCGCGACTGGATCTGCTCGAGGCATCGCATCAATAGATACCGCAACATTCTAACTAGTTGCGAAGCAGGCGGAGCCTGTTTGTTGTTTCTGCTGTTGTATCGACTTGTGGGGGCTTCCCCTCGTCAGCATGATCAGCTGCACCATCCACAACAATCTCAACGATGTAGGCGTCGGAAGACATTCCGGTAACGCTGACATCGTCCTCGTACAGCGAGCACAAACCAGACAAGACAGAAAGTATCCCACTCACATACCCACATATACTACAACACTACAAACTCTCCCGTAGGACACTTCCTCCGCCACACGCGCAACTCACCCGTGAGGAAGCCGCTGGATGGCGCCAACTACAAACTAACACGTTTCCTAGCCTCTCGCTCCGGCACACATTCTATCCTACCATGTACCCGGACAGATGCCCATCCTGCGGAGGACACCCGAACCTGTACCACTCCACATGGGAATGCCCCAAACCCCCGACCTAATTGCCTATACCCAGCCCCTCCCCCTCCGGATGGGAAGCCGCTCTTTCCAGCTCAGCCTTGGACGACCAGCGCGGACTCATCGACCGGGCAAGACGGATAGCAGCAGCAAATGGGGCCCTGGACTAAGGGCACCACCCTCTGAGGGCTAAATAGTGTGACTTTATAGTAAAGTTTTTTACTACTACTACTGCGCGTAAAATTGCCGCTCACGACCGCGTTCGGTGCGTATTGTTAGCCAAGCGTTCGAACGGATACCTTATCAGCGGTTTTTTGTTTCGTCCCCGGTCAGCATTTCGAGATATCTGTGCTACCCCCCCCCCCTCCAGAAACAAAACGTTTCGAGATAACGGGGGCAAATAAATTGCGCTTATGTAAGGCAAATGCACGGCGAGAAAAGGTTTGACAATGATATTTTGAGATATCCGCTTTCGTATTAGCTAATGATTACTGTGGTTACTAGAACTTCTTTCGGAGCTCACATGCCTCAGTAAGAAGAGTATGCTTATAAAATCAAGAATTACCGGCCTAAAATGGCGCGACGAAATCTCAATGAACAAAAAGAGGCGCTAGACAGCGCTTGGACGCAGTGGCATACGTCCTGTAGATAAACACAACACTCCCGCTTACCGTCTTTCCAGAGGTGGTCCATCAACTTCTGCGCAAGGTTAACTCCAGCTGTAACCTTCACACCGTCTGGAAGTCGGGTTGTCTTTAAGTCCAAAAACAGAAGTATCATCTTCCCCTTGTATTTGGAATGAGCTGTAACAATGCACGGATGTCTGCTATGAAATAAAGGGCATGTATCGTCCATACTTGTAGACCCGATACAAATCATTTCTATAGGTTCAGTGATAACAAAACAGACGCTTGTGTAGCTGTTTGGTCCGCGCTTGCGCGCACACTACAAAATGGAGGCCTTGTGTTCAGTGTGAAGAAGAAAAAAACACTTATGTAGCAGGTCCTTCGCGAGCTGACCGCCACTTTCCATGTACTGTCGTGCATAGTTGAGTAGAAATGAGAATTTTATGTGCTTAGCCCCTCATACAGAACCTCCTGAGCCGTTTCCGGCTCCTGCACTGTAAGAAAACTAACCCTATTACAGTAAAGCGCCTCTCTTACAAAACTAACGCCGACACCAAAGCGCCGGCAAGGATAGTACCTAAAACCCGTCTACGCGTGGCGACAAACAAAGGGACTTCGTCAATACTCTGCCGTAATGTAATGGCAAACACTGTGTTGAAGGTACTTAAAATATGAAAGAATAGGAATCCCCAGACATGAAAAAAAAAACACAAATAAAACCAGCGCATGCTTTTTATATTATGTGGTCCTCCAAATGAAAGTATTGCTCACGTTATTCTAGAATGTCCCCGTCATGATGCTGCGCGACGGCGTTTTAACAGTGTCCTCATGTTTTAGACAATAGTATGTTTAACCGTGCTAAAGTCCTCGGCCCATGGCGAAAACCGAGCCAGCGACGGCGTTAATTTCGTGCCCTTAAACTTTTTCTACAGTCTAGTCCCATTGTGGGATCCTATTAGTTTTGAAATGGAGCTGTCTCTTTTGCGTTTATGCCTTTCTTGGAGCCTGCAAACATTAATAGTTTTTATTACATTTTATTGTGTTTGTCATTGTGAAATCTCTTTTCCTCGTCATTGTATATCGTGTCTTATTCTGTGTGTATTTTGTACTTGGCATCTATCTGTGCTTTGCTGTTGTTTCGAAAGGGACTCACTGTGACCTGTTTCTTCCCCTTGCCTTCGGCTCTTGTATCCATTTACGTACTTCAAGGGACAAATTGTTGCGTTCAGTGCGATGTGCGTCTTGCCCTGCAGCTCATTGTCTTCTCTAAGACGTTCCAACTCGGTGAGTTTTGCAATGGCTTTATCAGAATCGTTCCTCTTTATAGAACCGTTCAATGACTACGGGAGCGTTGCAGTGACTTATAAAGAAACATTCACTTTATGTGAGAAGGAGTAGCTGGCGCTCATCAATGGCGCCAACCTCTGCTTTTTTAGTTATGCAATAAAGAAGAAGAAAAAAGCAGCAAGACAGGACGTGCTCCGCGTCTGCTCAGTGGGGGAGCGCAGTGCCGTCGGCCTGGCCTCCTCACTCCAGTCGATCTTCGAGCATCAGAGATTAAGCGCAGTATTAAAGAGGGCAGCTATTTTAAAGCATAGCTTTTTACCTATACCCACGAAGGGTTCTTTCGTGACCATTGGTGTCAACAAAAAACTCCCGCGAACAAGTAAAAGAATTTCCTGGCACCGCCAGGAATCGAACCTGGAACTAATAGAGTAACAAAGCCAGAGCCCGTTGTTTTACCGATTTAGTTACGAGCCCACGCGGAGGCGGGTAAGACAAGGGGAGCACTCACCAAGCACATCTACGGGTTGAATCCCTGCATTCTCGCGGAATACCATGCGATAGCGATTTAAAGAAGCTCACACCAACCCATGGCATCTCACTTCTAGTACGCCAATGTGCTAAATTGGTTCCAGTGTTCACGTAAAAATCTCAGCTCCTTGTCGGCCGCCCTCACGCCAAACGAAACCTCAAGGCACACATTCATATACTCCTTGATCCAGGCTATCACTCCAAGCCCCAGCATCAAGATCCTGGGCTTATATATTCAGGTAAACACCAAGAATGATGTATCCTTGCAGCGCCTCAAACACAGCATCAATAAAATTGTAGGCTGCCGACGAGGTGGTGAGGCCGAGCCCGCGTTTATTGCGGTTGCGTTGGCTGTGCCATGGACAGGACGAGGCGCGTAAAACGAGGGTGCCGTCGAGGTGTTCCGAATCTGTTCTAGGCGCGAGCTGGCTGATAGTGCTGATGATGACTGTGACGCAGGTGAAAATGATGATGATGGCGTCGTCGGCCTTGCCGTCCTCCCTCAGGCCAAACGACACCTCAAGGAACCCATTAAAATACTCCTTGATGGCCAGGCCATCACTAGAAGCAGCAGCATCAATATCCTGGGCTAACATCTTCAGGCCAACACCAAGAATGAGGTATCCTTGCAGCGCCAAACACAGAATCAATAAAATCATACGCATTATCAGGCGAGTTGGCACCAAGAAGCGAGGCCTCAAAGAATTCGATACCTATCGATTATTTTAACCTTTTGTCCTCTTGAGAATCGCTTACCCCAACCCCCTCTCTTCTTCTCGGCAAGGAGGATATAAAGATGCTTTATATAATGATTAGAAGGGGGGTTGAGCAGGTTTTCCCATGAGTGCGTCCACATATAGGTTTGTCGCGACGGCGACAGAGAGATGAGAAGACACACGTCTGCACGCTACAGCGCCGTGGACCCAAACTGGGGTCCCCGCTTTATTCCACGCTCGTGCCCAGCGCGCACCGCAAGCGCGTGGTCAGCACTCGCCACTCGTGGCTCAGCCCCAGCGTCATCGTTCCTGGAGCGTGCCCGTTTGCGGCAGCAGACGACGCAAGCTGCTGGGGCGCCGCCACATAGCCCCCCCCCCTCTTCAGACGGAGTGTCGGCAAAACGGACAGTCTTTGCGCTGGGGTGTTCACGGGTGGGGCTGCGAACGGAGGGGAGAGTGGTGGTGTTCAGGGTGGAGTGGTGGATGGTGGTGTCGAAGGCAGGCGGTTCGGCCTCGGTGAAAGCGGGCTTGAGGCGATCGATGGAAACGACAGTGTCGCGGCCGTTAACGCGAACTGTAAACGTCTTTTCGCCGCGTGAAATGACGAGATGAGGGCCGGTGTAGGGCGGTTGAAGTGGCCGGCGGGCACTGACGACACGGATGAAAACGTATTCGCTGACAGAAAGACTTGGGTGAATAAAAGTGGGTTTTGTGGAACACGGCCGTGGCGGTTGGGGACGGATAAAGCTGAAAAACCGGCTTTACGTAGGATGGGCCAGGAGAGGAAGGGTTATCTTGAGGCTGTGGAGGGACCAGGAAGTCTGCCGGTAATCGCAAAGACGTGCCGTAGACCATTTGGGATGCGGCACAACCAAGATCATCTTTGATGACAGTGCGTAATCCTAGCAGCACAAGAGGAAGGTGAACAGCCCACTGTTCAGGTGATTCGTGAGCCATCAGCGAGGCCTTGAGCTGACGATGAAACCTCTCGACCATGCCGTTGGCTTGAGGATGATAGGCCGTTGTTTTTAGGTGAGTAACACCGAGTAGGCATGTCAAGCGGCGAAAGAGTGTGGACTCAAATTGGCGGCCACGGTCTGTGATAATCTCCGACGGCACGTCAAAACGGGCGATCCACGTCGACATAAGCGTGGAAGCAACAGTCTCAGCCGTAATATCGTCGATTGGAGAAGCCTGCGGCCAGCTGGTAAAACGGTCGATCACTGTCAAGATGTAGCGGCAGCCCTTAGATGGTGGTAGTGGGCCAACAAGGTCCACGTGAATTGTCGAGAACCTTGAGTCCGGTAGTGGGGAAAGTAGCCAGAGGCGATGTGGTATGCCGCGAGACCTTGCATTGTTGGCAGGCGAGGCAGGAACGGGCCCAGGCCCGTACGTCAGTATTCATGCCCGGCCAGACGTATCTCTCGGCAATCAAACGCCGTGAGGCACGGACTCCAGGATGAGAGAGACGGTGAATAGAGTTGAAGGCAATGCGCCTGAGAGACGCAGGAAGGTACGGCCGTCTGCGGCCTGAGACCGGGTCAATGTCGCAAACGATGCTGATTCCAGAATCAGGGCATAGAATGTCCTCGAGGTGCAGAGAGGAGCTGTTTGAAGAACGTAGAGTTCGGAGATCCTCGTCATCGCTTTGGGCTTGGGCCAACTCCTGAGAACTGACACCGGAGCGCTGTATGGCGGAAATACGGCTAAGGGCGTCGGCTGGAATGTTGTTAACTCCCTTGACATGCCGAATGTCCGTCGTAAACTCTGCAAGATAAGCCAAATGTCGCGTCTCTCGGGGAGAATATGTAGTCTTCGATGACTTGAAGGCGTTCGTAAGAGGCTTGTGATCGGTGAAGATCACGAAGCTGCGGCCTTCGAGGAAAAAGCGGAAATGCTTCACAGCGAGGTATGCCGCCAGGAGTTCCCGTCCGAAAGTGCTGTACCGTTGCTCAGTGGGAGAAAGCTTCTTCGAAAAGAAACCGAGCGGGTGCCAGCTGCCGCGGATGTGCTGCTGAAGTACACCTCCAATCGCACAGTGGGAAGCATGCTTCCCACTGTGCGATTGGAGGTGTACCCGCGCCACAACGCTCCCACAAGCCTGATGGTAGATGCATCTACCATCAGGCTTGTGGGAGCGTTGTGGCGCGGGTGCACGAGGAGGGTAGAAGAGGCCAGGCGCTCCATGGTAGTGAATGCGCGATCAGCAGCTTCAGACCATTCAAGACTGCACTCGGGAGACTTGGAAGTTTGAAGGAAAGTTTCGAGAGGTTGAACAATGGCCGCACAGTCCGGGATGAACCGTCGGTAATAATTCACCAGCCCTAGGAAACGGCGCAGTTGGCGCAAGGACTCAGGTCGGGGAAAGTCGATTATGGCCTTCACTTTGTCTGGCAGAGGGCGAATTCCATTGCAGTCAACGAAATGACCGAGATACTCTAACGACGGCAACCCGAACGCACACTTTTCGCTATTAAGGATGAGGCCATGCTCTGCTAGGCGTTCGAAAACTATCCGCAGATGGTGCAGGTGCTCAGATAGCGATGAACTGGCGACAAGAACGTCATCTATGTAGGCGAAAACAAAAGGTAGACCACGGAGGACGACGTCTATGAAGCGCTGAAAAGTCTGAGCTGCGTTGCGTAACCCGAAAGGCATCCGAGTGAATTCGAAGAGGCCAAACGGTGTAATGATGGCAGTTTTCTTGACGTCATCCGGGGCTACGGGGATTTGGTGGTAGGCTTTTTGGAGGTCAAGCTTTGAAAAGATGGTACATCCACTGAGGTTATTGGTGAAGTCCTGGATATTAGGTAGAGGGTACCTGTCGGGTACAGTGGCCACGTTCAAGGAGCGGTAATCACCACAGGGTCGCCAGTCTCCTGATTTCTTCGGGACCATGTGTAACGACAAGGACCAGTTGCTCGATGATGGGCGAGCAATGCCGATTTCGAGCATGTGGTGAAATTCCTGTTCCGCGATTTTATGTTTCTCTGGAGCCAGTCGACGCGCCACGGCGTGCGTAGGTGGACCGGTGGTGATGATCTGATGAACGACGTCATGCTTCACTGGCTTTGTCCAGTCTGGAGGGGCAGTCAGGGAAGGAAACTCGTTCAGCAATTCCCGGTACGGAGAAGGTAGGTCGCAAAGAAGCGTAAATGCGAACGGATGGACTGGAGACGATTTGCCGATGACAGAAAGGCCGGTTGTGGCGTCCAGGATTCTTTTTCGGGCCATGTCAACCAGGAGGCCGAAGTGCGAAAGGAAATCGGCTCCTAGAATGGCGTGACTCACGTTGGCCACGAGGAAAATCCAGCGGAACGCACGGCGTAGGCCGATGTTTACCATCAGGGATGTTTTTCGGTACACGGGAATGCTGGACTTGTTAATAGCTTGGAGATGGCACAGTGGTGCTTGAGTGCGGTCACAAGAATTAGCGGGGAGCACACTCACTTCAGCACCAGTGTCAACTAGGAAACGTTGACCACTGGTTGCATCTGTGATGTAGAAGAGGCGACTGTCGCTGGCTTGGGAATCGGTCGCCGCCGCTAACGATCCCTCGTCCCGTTTCCCGGCCAGCCGCAAGGACGGGTGCAACGTTGTGCCGCTGCACCGAAGCGGCGATGGTACCAGCACAATGAATCAGGGTGTTGAGGTGGCTGGCGCGTTGTGCCTTCCTGGCGAAATACTTGCGGAGACGGGGTACGGCGAGAAGGGCAAAACCGGCGAGCTCGAGGGTTGCGAGGCGGCGGCGAGCTGTAACCAGCCGAGGCGACAAGCTCCTCCAAGTTTTGCATGCGCTCTCGGAGAGCGGCGAGGTCGTCGGATAGCGGTGAGGGCAAAGGAGTAGCAGGCGCCGCCACGGTGGTATGGTCGGAAGATTGAGCGGATGCCACCGTGGACAAAGGCGGATGCAACGTGGCGACTTCCATTATCTTGTCAGCATGCGCGGCCAACGCGGATAAGGGAAGGTCAGAAGCAGTCGCGAGGATCATCTGCACAGAAGAGGGGAGCCGTCGCAAGAAAAGTTCCTTCAACAAACGGGAGTCCGTGGCAGAAGGTGCGTCGCCGAGCAGGGTTTGCAGTTCGTGAAGGAGCTGCGAAGGTCGACGGTCACCCAACTCCTCTGCAGAAAGCAGCCCCTGGAAACGCTGCCGTTCCGAAGGGCTCGTGCGGCTCAAGATGGCAGCCTTCAACGTGTCGTAAGGGTTCGTGGTAGGCGGGTTGGCAAGGATGTCACGAACCTCAACCGCGATCTCAATAGGCAGTGACTGTTGTAGATGGTTGAAGCGGGTCTCTTGCGACGTGATGTGACTCACTCGGAAGCTTGCCTCGGCTTGAAGGAACCACACGTCTGGGTGCTTAGCGCTGAAGGGGGGCAAACGGCAAGCGACGGCGGAGATGCCAGGTGAAGAGGCAGCGAGGACACAGAAGGACCGCTGGCGTCGCGGGGAGGGTCCATTCTGAGTACGTGGCTCCGCTGCAACGTCCGGGTCACCAATGTCGCGACGGCGACAGAGAGATGAGAAGACACACGTCTGCACGCTACAGCGCCGTGGACCCAAACTGGGGTCCCCGCTTTATTCCACGCTCGTGCCCAGCGCGCACCGCAAGCGCGTGGTCAGCACTCGCCACTCGTGGCTCAGCCCCAGCGTCATCGTTCCCGGAGCGTGCCCGTTTGCGGCAGCAGACGACGCAAGCTGCTGGGGCGCCGGCACAGGTTCTTAGCACGGGGCTCAACAACACGGTGGAAGAGCGGATAGAGGGCCATCTTTCTATCCAGAAGCTCCGAATGAGCAGAACTGCGGCAGGTCGCCGCATCCTTTACCAGAATTGCTGGGCAGTACCGAATGTCACTCCGCTTGACGTACTCCTGGACGTTTGGCGACAAGAACTACGGATGATCCCTTGGCTTATAAATATGAACCCGTTACACGACGAGGGTCGCCGACAAGGGCTCAACACCACCCTGAGTGGGGATCATGCAGTTATCTACTCAGACGCCTCCCAACATCGAGGGCAGCAGTACGCCATCATCGTGGCTGCCTACAGAACCAACCTCCTTGCTTGTGCCTCCCTCAATACCGAAAACAAGACGGCAGCAGAAGAGGCAGCCATCGCTTTGGCTCTCACTCAACCAGGGGTTCGTAAGGTAGTCACCGATTCCCAATAAGCCTACCGGAATTACCAGTCGGGTTTGGTGTCCCGACCTGCACTGCGTGTGCTAAAAAAACACTCCCCAAATGGTTCCATTCAGGTCATCTGGGCACGCGCGCACCCGCTCACGCTTCCATGAAGGGCAACGAATACGCCCACCAAGCTCGCACTTTTACCCCCCGTGGTATAGAGCTGCACGAGGGCAGTCACCCGCTTGTCTTATTCAGGGACATAACCCAGCATAATCGCCTCCTGATACAGACCCTACATTCGCCTTACTCTGACCTTTCCAAAGGACAACAAACTACCCTATGGCTCTTACAATCCGGCTCCTCCCCACACCCGACGCGTCTTCACTTAATGCACCCGAATCGCTCGGCGCTGAATGTAAATTTTGATCAGAAGTAGGAGCACTCTTACACATTATCGGGGTGTGCGAATTTAGCCCTGAGCACCCTCCTCTCTTTCCGCCAACTACCCAACAAGAGCAATGGGAGATGCTGCTGTCAGCCCTTCTCTGCCTACCCAGCTTCAGCTGGTGGACCGAGCGCAGGCAGCGCGGACTGAATATGGGCTACAGTGAAGGAACCACACCTATGGGCAGCACTCTGGGCAGTTCAGAAATCTGAATAGATGTATTTCTTCCACGGCCTCCTCCACGTCCTCCTCCTCCTCCTGCTCCTTCTCCTCCTCCTAGTGCCTCCTTCGTCTCTGCCGCTGATCTCGTCGCCTTCGCCCGCGACGGCAGAGACGGAGAAGTGAAATTGTCTAATACCGGGTTTGAGCTTTAATTTTATATAAAACAAAGAGTTTCACTCATTTGCTACACCAATACAACTTAACCAAGCACCGTTCATGCATTAATTTAACCTTACCAAGAATATCTCTCTGAAGTAATAGATGGTGTGTTTAAGTTCATTTCACTTCTCTCTGGTTTCACTATTTGTAGAGCGACATGAGTGAATTTAAGGACGTCGCATGGATAATCGTTGTAGGTGCCGTTTACAGCTTTGCTTTTCAACCTCATTCACAGGGTGGATTGGCGCTAATTTTTTGGGGGCTACGCAACCGCGGAAATTGTGGTCTCTCTATCTGTCTGTCGAATCACGCGTCCGCCGTCTAAGGGGAAAACAACGCTCGAAAGCAAACTAAGTTAGATAAAACCATTCGATAGAACTAAAACGACTGTCATGGCTTACACAATTTAACTTTTGCTTTTTTATTGTTTAAGTTTTCTCGCAAGCCGTCCTGTTCTTGCGGTGGACTTTCTTTGCCATCACATTCTTTGCCATCAAATTTTCTGATGTTATCCCACATCGAGTAATGCTTTGTTTCTACTTGTAGTCGCGTTTCTCGATCGGCTTTCGACCCAACCTATCCACTCAGGACGCCCTTGTAAAGTATCACTATAATTTCTACAGAGACCCTCCAAAACGAGACCACACCTCTATAGTCTCACTAGACCTCCAAAAAGCCTATGACAATGCCCCACACCATGCATAGCATCCTTCAGGCACTTCTACAACTTATCTATAACTTTCTATAGCCATCCGTTTGGCCATGTCTAATCTGATGATTTCACATGCCAAATCGCGGAACGCCACATGGACCGGTCCTCTCGCCCACACTCTTTAACCTCGTCTTAGTCCCACTTTGCCGCTCACTCCTGACAATCCCACACAACGGAGTTCACTGTCCGCAGATGACATAACCCTGTGGGTCCACTCTGTGTCCGACCATCACATTGTAACAGCACTCCGACACGGCCTCAACTAAGTTATAGGCCACATCGAAAATTTAGCGCTCCAGTGCGCTGCGCAAAAATCCCCTCTTCTGACTTTTACGCCCGCAACAAACTCCCTCCAAACTCACACATCAAACTTTTTATAAACTCGGACCAAATACCCCACAAATAGCAACTTAGAGTCTTACGCCTCATCCTCACACACAAGAAATCACCCACACCAATCCTGCAGCAGGTAAAGAAATACGTTACCCAAACCAGGCATTTTATTATTCGGATCGCCACCAAACACCACCGCAGCACGGTAAAGGACCGCCTCTGTCTCGTGCACAGTGTTCTACTCAACTTGTACCACCTACGCTACTTGAAGGTTACATCCACTCGACTGGAGTCCTTTGATGCCCTACTCCATAGGTGGACGTATAGGCATGCATTCCTGCTTCCCCCTTACGTACCAACGCATCGCGTACTCGACCATACGCAAACACCATACGCGAACCCCTAACTAGACGCCCATTACATCTCCCAACTCACGCGCCTCGCTTCCTCTTCTGTAGGGCACTGCATTCTTAATTCTATAAACATACTCCCAACCACCATACAAATCCCCCACTACCCATTCCACTTCACATCCCTAACAGCATTCAAATCCCTCCCATTTCTTGCTACATGCAACCAACTTTCCACGCGGCTCTGCATCAAGCACGAGCCAACACCCACGCCGAACTATACCCACCATCGCTTCACATTAGAAACTGATGCCACCCCCTTCCCTCAGAAACCTGCACACTGTAGCTGTTTTTGGCCAACACACACCCCCAGACGTCACGGCGGTTACCATCCTTACTACCAACTCAACTGCGGCGGAGGAAGCAGCCATTACTTTCGCGCTCACCCAGCGGCCCACCATTGAATTCTTTCTACCTGGCTCTCAGCAGGCCACCCGCCATTATATTTCTGGTAACATCTCTGCAATCGCATTGCAAAGTGTCTCCAAAAATCCTCCATCTGACTTCATAACCCTGTTGGGGACACCAGCCCACACAGGCGTGGGCGCTGATGAAGTGGTGCACGCACGTGCTTACCAACGTTTTGACCTGGTCGCCATTTTAGCCACGCCTACAAGCGATTCCCCTGCAGGCAAGCCAACCTCCCTCCTGCACTACAGGGATATTGCTCTCCACTACCGCCTCCGCCACCGCCGTTATCCACTCCCGCAAACACGTCTCCTCAGGGCAGGCCACATGCTGCATATCTATACAAACACACACCTTCCCCCACATCACACAATTGATACGCAATCATCCACACCTCTTTACTGCCCCTACCAGCCCAACCTGCAGAGCACTCGACACTCACTACCGTTCCCTCTGCAAATGTCCTACAGAGCCATACACACCCGTCCCCCGCCGCCCCCTCAGCTCTGGGAGCAGATGTTGCGCGACCCAGTGGAGTCGGGTCAAGTCTTGACCACCTCCCGAGCCCTGGCGGCTGTGGCGGCCCTCTGGGCCTCCTCCATCCTCAGTAACTGATCTCGAAGGATGAAATACCGTCTTCCTTCCTTTTCGGAAACCACTCTGTTTTCCTGATATTATACCGGTTGTCCGTTCTCCCCTTTCGATGCCCAGCCTAAGTGCACTTGTTCTGCTTTATTTGAGCAGTGTTGTCTTCAAACCGAATTTGTTCTCCGATAAAAGGCGGTTGCTTCTTATCCGTAAGCGTACTCCAGTCATCCTTCTCTGCAATGCTCGTTTGGCTGACCTTATTTCTCTTTCAAATTGCTTAATAAGGCGCCAAGAGTTTGTCCCGTAAGTGATGCGTTGCTATATGCCTAAGCTATGACAGCTTTCATTCATGGGTGTGGGTTCGTTTACCCAGTATTTTGTTCCCTGATATTGATACTTTATGGAACCACATTTTCGGCTATGGTCTTAATAAAACCACAGCAAACAACGCGTTCTTTATGGGTGGGAGTTTGAAAATCGTCTACATAGTAACAATTTATACATAAATTGAAAGGAGAAACATATTTTCGCACATAGGAAGCAGTAGCGTGCAGCATGCAGAAAAATACGGTTATAGTGTTTTCTTGCATTCTCTGCCAAATTTCGCCTTATATCTCAGGGCAAGTCCGGAACAATCTTTCAGAAATACTTGTTCATTTTGATTATGCAAAACTGTTGCCCCGAATCACCCGGGCTAACTGGACTTGACTTACATTCATATGAAGTGCGACATACCAAGTATTTGTTTCTTGAGATGTGAAATATTCGTTTTTTTTTATCGGATATCAGATCCCCATCCCGAAACAGAAAGCCCATGACCGCTGGTTAAACGACGCGTACAAGATGCTGCTTCGAAAGATTTCAGTAGCTCTCAATGTAAAACACAAAAAGGCGGGAACAGACTTCTGTGTGCTACGTATTTTTAGTTTATTACATCTTAATCTTCGGGCAAAGTAACATTTACTACCAGAAGAGTATTTAGAGCCCTTTCACTGCTGTGAAGGTGGAAGACCAGCGAAGGTGTGCACGTGGACTTGAGTTATGTATGGAGTAACAATTTTTATTGAATAAACGCTGTTGCAGTTAACACAAGATAGTTTTGTGTTATTTGTTTCGGGAGAGTTACAATTAAACAAGAGTTACAGCCATTTTCTGTAGCAATACTCCCTCTGCAGACGCCAAGTACTTACAGCTGACTGGCATTCTGTAACGCTTACATCTTCACTGCGGACTTATTACGACAAGAGTCGTCTTAGTGGCCAATTTGGGTACAATTGTTGTCAACATACCAATATTAGAGACCTACAGAGCATTCTATGCTACCTCTGGAACGAGCGCATAGGTCTGTAGCGAGTGCGTGCATTTTTTTTGGTCAAGACCCGATAAACACGGGCAATTTTGGGCAGAACCTAGCGCAAGACATGATCGCTGTAATAACAGTAATACGACAGATACGACTGAAGTCAACTCACGGAAGCTGCTGACATTCCGAACGTGCTCGAGAAAGCTGGCCATTTTCTCTCGCTTGAAGCATCCCCTGAAGCAATCGCATGGCGTACCATGAAAGGTTCCCAGAACAGTGCCATTCTTGTCGAACTCAATATCAGATTCCAGGGCGTTGGAGCCCCTCGCCAAGTACTCGTCCACCTCTTCAATAGAGTTCACCATGTGGCCAATGATAAAGAAAGGCCGCCGGTGATGACCGTGGCCCTCTTTCTTCACGTCGTCGCTGCCTGCTTCGATGGGTTGGCTTTTGCAACCTTTGTCATCGCCGTGTTGGATGCCCAGACCTGGCACGAGCTCCTTTAAATAAAAAAAAACAGTTAGCTTTGTCCTGCTTCAAACGCTTAATCCCTTTCAAAATTTACTCCAGTAACTGACTTTTATGTAAGGTCAAACTACTCTGGTTTCAATGCACACAGTTTGAAGGCACGTTTTAAGGCACGTTTTAAGACGGATTTACTCAGACATGCTTCGACCTAATTTGTTGTATACCTTTTTATGTGGGGCACATTTCCTCAGAAAAAAACTTGACAGACACAGTTGCTATATGGTTGCGACTAGACATCGGAGTGTCGTTGCAAAAAGGCAAAATACATTGGAAAAAATTCACTGCTCTTACACTCTGTCAAGAAGGATGACCATCGAAGCTTTGGTGCGTAATGCTAGAGTTGTCTTTGCATCTAGTTTGCAAATGGTTTCTTTTCAGATAATACCGCTAAAATATCAGTTACAGCTGTTTTCTGTAACCATACTACCTCCGTACATGGCCTCGTATTGACAGCAGACCGTAATTCTGCAACATTACCAAGTTCGTTGTGAACTAACTCATCATGACAAGTAAATGAAACTTGGCGTAATAATAGAGTCGCATTAGTGGCTAATTGCTGTATAATGTGTTTCTGAATACCTTAGATAGCACACAAATTAGCGCCGTTTGCTGTAATCATATTCCCTCCATTGCCGGCCATTCTTCACTGGCAACACACTATGTATAAAAGCCATCACATAACGACTAAGCTTACACTCGTCCCCTTAAAGTAGGCGTCACCTGTAAGGAGAAATGCATTGCTCGCAAGATATTTTTCCTTTCGCCATATAAGCCTTTAATCAAAATATATCAAGGCCTTTAGAGCTATTTTATTTTGTTATGACCGTCGTCTATAATGGAAACCAGTTTTTGTGGGGCGGAGAAACCAGCTCGAGAAAAGCGTGACACAATACCAGCAGAGACTGTCGCCACGGCTAGCGCTAGGACAGCTCCACTGTTAAAAGAATCAACACGTCCGTTGTTATAGCAGCAATATATTATTACCAATTTTAAACCGAATACACAACGAAATCTCATTAAGGAGAGCTCGAAGGGACCAGGAAAATTCATTCGCATTATAAAAAATTTGTCTTAAACGGAGGTTTTTTTGCATTGTGGACGTGACAAGAGAGCAAATGTGCTGTCCTTTTTAGCCGCAGAGTTCGTATTCGAGGGAGTCTACTCCAAATAGAAACAGTTGAATAAAATAATAAATAGATCTGACATAAACCAATGATATTCAACAAGCCCTTTGGGAGCGGGCTTGAAGACGATTAGGACGACGTACTTTCGAGCCCCCATGCGGTTCGCTTGTTAATAGCGAAGAGATCGCTCTGGGTTCGGCAGGGAGAGCTGCCTTTTGTGACGCTACTGCGAAGTTTTCCACCGGTTTTGCGCAGTTTGTAAATGCATCTCCACCCTGGTAAGAGTCGTTACCTGGTAACAGTCTTGGTAGGGGTGCCAAGTCTAGATCCCATAAGCGTGTACATGTTTACTAGTAAGCGCTGCCAAGTGACCATTTGCGTTATCTAGGAACACGTTTTAACACGCATCCACGTGCCTCGAATGGTCTACTTAAGCTACCTGGACAGCCTCATCTTGATGTAGTAGTTTCCTCTGAGGATAGCGAGTGTGAACCCCGTAGACTACGTTTTTAAAGCAAACCTTTCTACCTCCACCAGCCAACGGTTCTTTCGCAGCGTGCGTGACAATAAACTTCCAACGCAGCGGAATCGGCGAGGAGTGGCGGAGGTGTAGTTTTCACTCAATGAGCACACTGTAGATGGCGCGGCGAATTTTGCCAGCGTTGCGCGCGCGGAGGTGCCCGCTCGCCGGCGGGCGCGTCGGCAGTACGGCTTTCGCGTATGCTAAGCCAAGGTTGTTTTGGGCCTGTTTTGACTCATCTTCACGTCCATTGCGCGCTTCCTTCGCACGGATTGATTAACTTGTTCGAGAACACCTCCGGAATAACCCACGCCCGACGGAATGAAGTGGTCGTACGGCAAACATGTTTTAAGCCTTGGTTTGCAGGGCGGCAAAAAAATGTACGAATTTCATACAGACATCTGGGAGCTAGAGAAACGCTACCTTTTGCGCACTACTTGCAGCGAATGGGACTCCGTTTTCTAAATTGGTGATTACCAATTCGGTTGTGTTTTACGAGGTATTACAAAAGGCGAAAGTAGCAGCAGGTTCGGATAAATAGGAATTATAAATGTTCCCCCAGCTTTCCCGCAATTCCCAAACTTACTAAACTAACTAGTTTAATTCGGTAAAAATGGGAACCACTAATCTCACATGCGGAATTGTTTCGGTGTCGGCGCTTGTGTCGCGCGGTGGTGTACCCCCCAGGTAGCACATCAGGATGGCTAGGTTCCGCTGTCGAACTCTTCGAAAGATGCTCCTCTCCGTTTTTTTTTTCACCCGACTCACGGCCATGCTACACCGGGGGCGTCCACCGCTCTAGCCCGGCCGTGGCGGACGCTGCTGCTGCCTACGCGATGCTGCCCCCGGGAAATCCATCTAACGGCTGGCAGAATCTCTGGTTTCACTCTTTGTGGAGCCCCGTGTGTGAATTCAAGTGATGTCGCATGGGCAATAGTTGTGGGTGTCGTTTAAAGCTTTGCTTTCCAACCACCTTGACAGCGTGGATTGGAGCTAATTTTTTATGCCGTTAGTGTTTGATTGTATTTGATGGATAACAATTTTTATCATGCTTATAATCTGCTCCCCACACCTTTTGTTTAGTAAATGAAATTTCCGCTAGTAGTTTTGCCTTTAAGTACAGTTTAGGTACTATTTTGTCCGTTTTTTCAAAATTTTCACTTTTATGTCGGTTTCGGCTGCTCAGTGGGTATTTTTGCGCCAAGTTTTTTTTTGGGTCAGGTGTGTTTGTGTTGTGATTTGCATTTTTTCAATACTGCTGGTTTTAGTCTCTTTAGGTTGTCTTGGGCTCTATAAGTTCCGCAAAGAAATGGCTCGGCTAGATGCGGTAAGCCTATATATGCACGTTATTTCTTAACAAAATTGGGCTGCTTCGGCTCCGTGTAAGTTAGTGTTTGCAGGCATTTACTTTAGCTCCTGTGTTTTAACACACATCGGGTATGCGTGCACTGTGATGTAGCCGTCATAGGTAGCACAGATGACCGCGGGTTGGGTGGACTAGAAAACACCTAAGCGAATTCCGTAGCGCTCGCTCGAGACCACTCCACCCTCCACGGAGTTTCAGAGTAGGCGTTCCGTCAGCCGTGCAACGACGCTTGCTAACGAAGAGGGCGTTTCAACGACACTCCCGTCATTTTTGGACATTCTGGCACCCTGTCTGGCACACAAATGACATCGATGTTGACCACTCGATCAGTTTATTTGACCGTGCGAACACTCAAATTAACCGCCAAGCTATAACATTTGATCTTTTACCTTAAGTGCACGATACGCCTGTGGGTCTATCCGTACTAGGAAGAGTTGACAACCTGGGAAGTGTGCAGAAAGCAGCGGCGGAACGTGTTCGTCAAGAAACTATGTCGCCAAGTTTGTCCTCAAAGGAGCTTGCGTCGCGTGGCCATTCCCGTCTGAGTGACGCCGTGTTATACCAATTGGTGGCTCTGCCCCTCCCTCGAGCTGTTGCGACTCGTCGTTTTCCTTTGCATTGGCAATTGTTTCATCAAGAGCTGCTTACGCTCTCACTTAGTGATGCAATCAGGGGGGAAGCTCTGGGTTTACACCTCGGGTGAGGGCTGCTTCAACTAGTCGGCAGAGGGTGTTCGGTAATTGCTAGTGCTGATGACGCCACGGGGCGTACAAATGCGGTTTGTTTCGTTGTTTATTTAGGCAGAGTACAAGCACACCGCGCAAAGTAGAATAATTCGGCGAGGCCATAAGAGTGTTAGTACGAAGGGCGATTTCCTGGGTGGATAGGCACGGAAGATGTTGCATAAACCACCTGCGTGTCATGGAACTAGCGCCCAGATGGAGTAACCGTACGTCTTTATTCCTAGACGAATGAACTTCTGGTGGTGATGAAGATGTTGTGCCGGGTGAGACAGCCTGACATTTGGACATCTTCCTTTTGAACTAATATGACCCAAAGACGTCCTACGTTTTCTACCTCAAGTCAGACGGTCGACAGAAGGCTTTGCTGCAAAAAAAGTGCCTGCTATCTCTAAGAACATGTCTCACATGGGGAATACTAAGAGCTTTATAATTCGCACTAGTCAATCAGTACGCAGCGTGAGATGACCTCAGCTCATTGCGATCAGCCTCCCGATGTTGAGCAACAGCACTGAATCCGTCAGCTTCACTTGAAAATTATTTCTTCTTTAATTGTCATCATCATCATCATTATCATCGTTCAAAACGTTAGACGCGAGAAACACTAAGTGGTCATAAGCAAAATTTTGATTTCACAAACGGCACCGTGTTTTGCGCTTCGTGATCCCACACAAAACCACCAAGTTTCCCATGCCTTCCTTTGTAGTATTCCTTGAAACAGTGTTATTTTTTACGTGAATCACAGACGTCATCTAGCCAAACACAGCGAATGTGGGAGCATGTGTACAGCAAGGTGTAGCTTAAAGGGGCCATGCACAAGAAGACAAAGGACAAGTTTAGTTCATTCGAAAAATTGCCTCGATAGAATCATACTGACACCACTTTTAATGCTAACTTCGCCCAAATAAGCTGCATAATTCAGAAAAAAATGAAATGGCCATGCGACCCACTAGCTCATTTCCCGCAAAAGAACCTGTGGTGTCATACCAGCCAGCTCTGCGATTGGCGGACGCCCGCAAAAGCAAACGCAAGTTAGGCGGGGCTCATAATCCTGCGGCGTGAGTTATTTTCACTTACACATAATGCATATATTTATTTTAAAGAAGCAAGAATGGTGGAGTAAACATAGAAGTTACGAAAGTGCACGGAAAGATAGAAGTACCAGAGCTCGCAGTTCTTGGTACTGCGCACAATAGGCTTGTTATAGCTGCGCAGCAGTATTGCCCTTTCGGGTTGTCTGACACGACACCGGCCGGTTGGCATAAGCGACATCGTCTTACGCTACCCTGTTTGCCGAGTTATACCCCATGTTTCACAAAACGAGTACTTTATACCGTAACAAAAAATTGGCTCCAATCCGCTCTGTGAAGGTTGTTGGCAAGCAAAGCTTTAAACGACACTCACAACAATTGGCCCTGCGACGTCACTTGAATTCACACACGTGGCTTTACAAAGAGTAAAACCAGAGATTCTGCCAGCCGTTACCTGGAATTCGCGGGGGCGCCTTCCCGAACACAGCTGCAGCATCGGCCACGACCGGGCTTAGAGCGGCGGAAGCCGCCGCTGTAGCCAGGCCGTGAGTCATGAGAAAAAAACGGAGAGGAGCGTCTTCCGAAGGGTGAGACAACGGAACCTAGACATTCTGATGTGCTAGCTTGGGGCTAAACCACCATGCGTCACAAGCGCAGACATCGAAACATTCCGGCATGTGAGCCTTGTGATTCCCATTTATACCGATTTAAACTAGTTAGTTTAGAACGTTTGAGAATTGCAAGAAAGCTGACGAAGCTTTAATAATCGCTATTTATCAGAATTAACCAGTTCCTGCCTTCGCCTTTTGTAATACCTCTTAAAACACAACCCAATTGCTAATAAACAATCAAGAAAACGGAGTCCCATTCGTGGCAAGCAGTGCGCCAGAGATAGCGTTTCTTTAGAGGTGAGATGTCTCTATGGGGTTTTTACATTTTGTGTTACCGCCCTGCAAACCAATCCTAAACGTGTGTTTGCCCTACGACCACTTCATTCCAGCGGGTAGCGCGTTACCCTTGAGGTGCTGTCGAACACGTTAATCAAGCCGTGCGAAGGCACCGCGCAGTGGACCAAAGCTGCACCAAATTATGCCCATAACAACTGTCGCTAAAGAAGACGACAACGCCGTGCCGCCGACGCGCCCGCCGATGAGAAGAGGCACTTGCGCGCGGGAAGGCTGGTTAACCATTCGCCGTGGGATGTCTAGTGGGCGCCGTGAGGAATCCGCCCACCCATTTTCCCCTCCGACGCGCCTACGGCGCGTTGGGAATTTGTTGTCCCGCACGCCACGAAAGAACTGTTGGCTGGTAGAGCTATAAAGCTTTGCTTTAAAACAAGCCAGCCGCAAATACGGTGAAAAACAAAAGACGGGCAAAGGCCAGTTACGGTATGGTGGCGCCATTTAAGAGGGTTGACGGTAAGCAAGGCTTTGTAGTACCCTGAAAGCCTAGTGGGGCTTTCGGGTTCGCATGAAGACCTGTTTTTGGGAAATCATCGCAAACGACATCAGGAAACACACGATTTGGCGGGAAAATCAAACTTCTAACATAAATGGAATAATTATTAGTGACTAAAGCATAGTTGGCATGGGGACAAGCGCTGGGGGGCTATAACACACCAAATCTTGCGAATAAAAGAAATTTGTACTTTGTCTCCATGGCCCCTTTAAGGAAACGGAAAAGTCGGTGACCTTTACCCAAACGGCCGCACTTTTGGAGGCGACCAGTTAACTCTCTGGGTGGAAGCGCCTAATTAGCTCTCCATCAACACCGTTGCTTCTTTCGGTGGGAGCATTTTTCTACGAATTTCTACCCTTAAAAAAACACGTTAAATTTTTCCCATGGTAGGTAATTGTTTTAAAGTTAGTGGTAAAATTTACCCCCGTACTAGATGATGAAAACATCTGCGGGTCACGTCACAACCTGGCTCAAAGCATTTACTGAGACTGGTCGTATTTATCATAGTGATACCCACGTTAACATATATTCGTTTCTCATCTATACATGGAAGTCACTAGTGATTTTCGTACATGTGCAGTCTAGTTCATAGGTGCAGTTATTTTTATATCTTCATTCAATGGGGAATTTTAGATAACTCTAGCTCCACCTTATCGGTGTCTTAAGCGACATTAGTGTTGTCATTTGTAGAGGTGCTGTTTAGTCATGTGACGGGTCGTGCAAACGTGTGTTTCGACCTCAAGTAAATTATCTTTCAATACACAGCAACCACTTCTAATTTTAAAAAAACGGACACGCGTATTTACGTAGAAATTTCCTTTCCGGCGTGCTTTCAAAACGCCTGTCTAAAATAACCTGCAACCCTCCACTGTACGACAAGTGTACAGCCGTAATCCGCCCATTTTCCTTCAGGTAAAACGTAACGACTCTTAAGGTTTGTCGTTTAGAAAAACGCTGGAGTTTATTATCTATAATTCAACCTAACCAACTTTGTTTTTTGGAAGTTGGTTAAAAAAAGTTGTGCGGAAGTTAGCAACTTGTCATTAAGCCTATCTACATGAAATCGGAAAAATCCAGTGCCGCAAGAAGACATGGTTTAGACATTCATACCAAGCACGTCACCGCACTCTAGTCACTTTCCGGTCCAATCGCTGCCGTTCGCAAGCATTTACAGTTTGGAGAAAGGTTTTTAGGAAGTTCTTTTGTCAAAATAATCTGGGCATTTTTACTTGAACCTTAAAAGAATGTTTTGCATTTTTTGTATATCTTGACCCACCTGCCCTATGGAGGAGTCTGGGTTTGCGGGAAATATAATTAAATAAAGTTAAACCCTCCCATTAACCGTACTGTATCGGGGTGTCCTTGCCCGCATATTTTTAGCGGAAGACAATAAAGGAACACATAAGATTCTTCAAACCAGGTACGGAGCTGATACAATGTGTTCTATACCTTGAGGAGTCCAGCCGCTTTCTTAATTTTGCTTTCCACCACACGAAGGACAGGAGATTGGAGAGCACCAACGGAATCTGTAATCTAAACGAAATGGTGTCGTTAGGTGTGCGGAATAGTCATCAGAAGAAAAAAATTGGCTCCAATTCACACTGCGACGGTGGTTGGAAAGCATAGCTTTAAACGACACCCACAACAATTGCTCATGCGACGTCACTTGAATTCACACATTTGGCTCTACAAAGAGGGCAACAAGAGATTTTGGCAGCCATTACTTGGAATTCGCGGGGGCGGCGTCCCGAACGCAGCAGCGTCGGCCACGGCCGGGCTAGACCAGTGGACGCCGCCGCCGTAGCGCGGCCGTGCGTCGGCAAAAGAAGAAAACGGACATGACTGTCTTTCCAAGGGTGATGCAGCGGAATCTAGCAATCCTGATATGACAACTCGGGGCTACACCACCGCGCGACACAAGCGTAGACGCCGAAAGAATTTGGCATGTGAGCTTAGTGATTCCCATTCATACCGGTTTAGACTAGTTGGTTTAGGAAGCTTGAGAATTTCGAGAACGCTGAGGGAACTTTTATAAACGCTTTTTATCAAGACCAGTTGCTCCTTGTGCCTTTTGTAATACCTCTTAAAATACAACCGAATTCGTATTCATCAATTCAGAAAACGGAATCTCATTAGTGGCAAGCAGTTTGCGAAAGGTGGCGTTTTTTCTAGCAGCCAAATGTTTGTGTGTGGTCTCTACATTTTGTTTTACCGCCCTTCAAACCAATCCTTAACGTTTCCTTGCCGTATGGCCACATCATTCCGCCGGATCCTGGTTACCCAGGAGGTGCTGTCGAACAAGTTAATCAGGCCGTGTGGAGGCACCGCGCAATGGACGCGAAGCAGCGCCAAAACAGGCATAAAACAACCATCGCTATACCATACGAGAAAGCTCGCCGACTCGCCCGCCGGCGAGTACGCAGCTCCGCGTGGGGAACGCTGGGTAAATTCGCCGCGACATTTACAGCGTGCTCCGTGATTTAAACCCACAGTCCCCCGCAACCCCCCCCCCCCCCCCCCCCCTTGCCGACTCCGCCACGTTGGGAGTATATTGCCCCGCACGCCTCGAAAGAACCATTTGCTGCTAGAGGTAGAACGCTTTGGCTTTAAAAAATCCCGGACCATCTCCAGTACCGTGTAACCTCGGGAAGAGCGAAGCCTGTATTGTAAATGTGCATTCAACAACTGCAAGCGTCGGTCTCTCCAGACGGCGCGCACTTATTGGGCGGCGGGGAAGTGCCGGTGGGAGGAACAATCACGCGCTTGCTGAGGCGGTGGCTCCCTCTCTTGAGTTGAACCGGATTTAAGGAATTAAATGATAGTCAGGCACGCCGTAAGTTGTCTTCGTATCTAGCTTGTTTTCTAGCGCGACGCGTTGGAAAACGAGTGTCCCGGTGTGTTGCTACCATAACTACATCACACGACTGAAGGCGCGGACAGCCGGAGCACCTAAGGGGCTGCGCACCTAATAATAGGTGTTTCATTAAGCCTAAGTTACTTAAAGTGATGTCGTTTGAGAAGGCTGTTTTTGTCATATTTAGCAATATATTTTTACTCTCAACTAAGAGTGATTCTTGAGGGAGAGTGGAGAGTAACTTTGTTAGAACCCCATTAGGCGCTGTTGAAATCACGGGGTTTGAGAGTCCTCTTTGTCGGTGTAATATTGTGACTTCGAATACTTTTTCACACGCCTCTTTCATGAACTGTTTGCAGTTCAGGCAGGCGTGGTATTCGTTTTTAAAGAAAACAAGTAACACACCTGCCCGATACTGGGTTCATTGTGCCTTTTAATGGGATGATATTTTGCCCCGGTGATGCAATTAGTTGCAAGCTTGCAATTAATTGCAAGCGTAGAGTGAATGATTGGGCGCAGGGTGAGCGCGGTCATTTCTTGTTGCGAAACCATGTTTCCTTATATGGCCTTACTGAAGACGTGTTAAATACCAAATGCATAGTATAGATGCTGAGAATGGCCGCAGTGAATGAATTGGAGTAATGTTCGTGAAATCGCCGAATGCCTTGTTATAAGTAACCAGTGTTTCTACAGAACGGGACATTTAACCGTTCGCGAAACCTCTCCCCCACACCTGGCTCAGTAACGGTAGTAGCTAGAGCTGCGTGTACTTAACCAAATTGTGCACCTTCAAGCCTCGAAAAGAGGCGAAGTTTGGAAGCGTACTGGTATTCGGTCAAAATCTCGCGGTTTTTCTGCGGCGTAACAATGCCCGATTAAGGATGCACCGAAAGTGAGGTTGGAAGTGACCGAGAGATGTCGAGGTGGTCATTCTGGCTGGCAGAACCTACATGAGTACAACACATAACTTTGCTTCATTCAAGAAGTAGCCTAGGCGTAATGACGATTATGTGTAGCTGAACTCAAACGTGAATAACTAATACGAGTTGAGTGAATAACACGTGGAAAGTGGCGCCGGTGGCAAACCCTTGTGTAATATGCCGCACTCTCCAATCTTTGCTAGCAGGCACGCCGAATCCTGAAATCGTCACTCGAATCACAGTGACGCCAAACCGTACCCTCACTAGGACTTAAAATCTAAAGAAATATCAGGAACTCCGTCACCTGGTTTCCAATCGACCAGTGAGAATTCAGTTATACTCGAATAGACGGTTAGGTTTAGATAGGGTTGGGCTACGCGTTAATTCCCTGAAGCGCACGTGGAACTCATGGCCATTCCTTTTTGCTACGCTGCATGCCAGCTGGTTTAGGAAAAGTACGGACTTTCTATTTCTTAGAAAATTTTGTCATTACGGAATAAAGTGTCCGTGTATGTGATAAGCTTTCTGAGAGAGGAGATTAGCGCATGACCACTCAAATGTGCATCAATCTGTAAAATAGAACCTTCATCTACCGCCGAAGCAAATTGCACTGATGCAGACCAATCTAACGAATAAAGTAAACTTGTATTTTGCCTTCACTTTACTTTCAATATCTAGTCCAGGCTGTTCAAAATCTCCCAAGTATTACACACAAGTCAAATAAAAAATACTGTAATGTACATTTAGTCGACAAAGTCGTTGCTTTGTGCTACTTGTTCCGGCTATATTGAATATTTATTCTGAAATAATTCAACGTTGCGCGCCGTACTCTGCCCGTGTCAAAAGTATGTCTCCGCAATTCGATAGAACCGCAGCTGTCTTCCTACACCATATTCGTTTCGCATAACCCCGCTTCGCATAGCCACGCCTGGTAGTTATCTGCCTCGGTCACCTTGTTACCTCAGTGATAGGGCAATGTTTCTTGCGTTTCTTGGAAGTTAAAAAAAAAAACTACACAGTGCTCTTAAAGGAGCTATGAAGACAAAATAGAAGTTGGGTTTATTAGAAAGACTGCTTATTCCCGATAACAATGACACCAATATCATCGCAATCTTCGAGCAAATAACGGAGATATTAAAGAAAACGTCTGAAGCAGTCGCGACCCCCTAGCCAATTTCCCCGCAACTTTTCTATGACGTCACACAACCTTGTTTGTGCGATTGGCGGCCGCCTAACTGACCTGTCGCGACGACACATGACTGGACGTCTGTAATGGGGCCTCTAGCTGCGTTTGACCGCATCACTTGAATGCTAACGTGCAGTTAACGCACTGAAAATTATGTTTTATTGTTGACCCGTATGACGTCATTCTTGCTATAACACGTCACTGTGGCACAAAATTTGAAAGTTTTTAAATACTTCTTTCTTTTTTGCGTTAAAAACACCTTTTGTGGCTGTAATGCAGCTGAGTAAGATACTGAATCCTAGTTCTTTCAAATTAAACGAAGTTGTAGTTCATCTTCATGGCTCCTTTAATAATGCAGAAAAGTTTTCAGCCTGTTACTGATATCGAGTCTAGCCCACGAAAAAGTCGGGGCAGAAAAACCAACTTTCCCTGTCGATGATGATTACGGTGGGTGAAGAGAAGCGAAAATAAAACGCTTCCCATGGTAGGAATCGAACATGGGCCCCTCGCGTTATGAAGCCGAGGGATATGCGATTGCCCATTTCCGTCAAGGTGCGAAGTTGTTTGGATTTGGAGAGGGGTGCATAGACGGGAAAAAGTAGACAGATAATGCACCCCTCGATCTCAGGAAGACGATTCTTGAACTCCACGGAAAGCCACGAAATGGCGGTATCAGTAAAGCAGTAGAGAGCATAATTGCAACGCAGTAAACCATAGCGTTAAAACACCTTCGTGGGGTGGCGTCGTATGCTACGCTCGCTTGTGGGGTGGCTAATTTGGTGTAGGACTTGATTTTGGAAGGTTTAGCGTTCCACCATTATCGTCGCTTCTAAAGGGGCGATTCATTTCTTATTCAACTCCGTCTTTTTTCAATCCATCATGGTGCACTTGTGTGCGTACCAAGGACACGGGATTTTCGACCAAAATGTGGTGAAGCAGGGCTTCCATAATGAATATTTTGCCATAGCCGCTATAATATTCGTGTTTTAGTTTGAAAATAATAAAATGAGGTGGCGAAGTGTTCATCATTGAACTCTCACTGAGTGAAGGTCGGCGGGGACGCGCTGGGTTTACACCTCGAGTGAGGGCTGCTTCAGCTAGTGGGTCGAGAGTGTTCACTAATTGCTCGTCCTGATGACACCACGGGGTTGACGAATGCGGTCGATCGGCGAGGCCATATCGGTGAGGGTCCGGAGGATGTTTTTTTCGGGTGGACAGGCAGGAAAGATGTCGCACAAACTACCGCGTGTCAAGGAAGTACCGCCCTGGCGGAGTAATCTTGCGTCCTTATTCTTCGACGAAACAACTACTGGTGGTGATGACGATGTCGTGCGAAATGACCCCGCCTGCTTTTACGACATCTTCCTTTTGCACAAATACCACTCAAAAGACGTCCGACGATTTCTACCACAATTCAGACGGCCGGCAGGAGGCTTGGCTGCAAAAGAGAGCGCCTGCCCTATCGAAAGATTATGCCTCGAATTCTGAATACCCAGAGCTTTATACTCCGCGGCAGTCAAGCAGTACACGGAGTGAGATGACCTCGGCTCATTGTGAGCAGCCTCCTGAGGTTGAGCGACAACCATAAATCCGTCAGCCTCACTTGAAAATAATTCTCCTTTCAATGTTACATGCGAGAAACAGTATACCATCATAAGCACAATATTGTTTTTATAAACTACGCCATTTTTTTGCGCTTCGTGATCCAACATAAACCCACCGCGTCCCTAATAATTTGCTTTGTAGCCTTCCCCAAAACAATGCGATTTTCTTACCGGAATCACAGACGAAATCTATAGCAAAACACAGCGGACGTAGGAGCGCGTGTGCACCGCGGTGTACCTTAATCAGTACCAGAAAACTTGGATCAGAAAACTTGGAGACGCTCATCCAAACGGCCATCTGGAGGCGACCAGTTATTTCTCTGGACGGCGGCGTTTAATAATTTCTCCGTCAACATTATCAGTTTCTGCACTGCGAGCAGTTTTACGCGGATTTCTACCGTCCTTAAACAACAGAACGTTAAATTCTGTCCTATGGTAGGTAATTGTCTCAATGTTAGCAGTTAAATTTCCCAGCGTAGTAGATGACCAATACAGCTCTAGGTCTCGTGACAACCTGGCTCAGAGCATTTACTCAGACCTGTATTTTTTGTAGGGATCCCCACGTTGAGCACGTATAGGCTTGTCAGTTATAAACGGAGGTCACCAGTCATTTCCGTACATCAGCAATGCAGTTCACAATGTGAGTTGTTCTCATGTCTTCATTCAATGCTGCTTTTTAGATAATTCTCGCTCCCATCCACGGGTGCCTTCAATCGTCCTTAGTATGTCATTTGTAGAGGTTCTGTTGAGACTTGTGACGGGTTATGGAAACTTATGTTTCAAGCTCAAGTAAATTTTCTTTCAATACAAAAGCTTCCATTTCCGCATATGTTAGAGACAACGGGAATGCGTAATAGGGTAAAACTTTCACCAAACCTGTTTTTCGAAAGTCCTCTCTAAAATAATCTGTAGCACTCTCCTTCACGGCAAGTTACTGGCAAAGTCTATAATCAGCACATTGTCCTTCAGTTAAAACGTAACGCCTCTTGGGGTTTCTCTTCTACAGAATCATTAGGGTTCAGACTTATTCATTCTAGATTACCATTTTTGGTGTTTGGAAGTCGTTCTGAGAAATCTATGCGGAAGTTAGCCACTTGCTGATGCTGATTACTCCGATCATCTACCTAAAATCGGAATAATTCAGTGCCGCAATCAGACATCCTTAGCCATTTATACCAAGGACGTTACAGGACTGCAGTCCCTATCCTGTCTAACCGGCGTGATTCCCGGTCCCTCAACGTTCGGAACAACTCTATTTAAAAACAATTTCGCCGGAATAAACTTGGCATCTAGCGCGGACATTAATGTGCATTTTTGGAATTTTCTGTATATCTTGACCTACCTGCCCTCTGGAAGCCTTTGGGTTTGGGGTTAATATAATTAAATGAAGTAAAACTCCCCCGTAAACCATACTGTATCGGGGCTGTCGTTTCCTGCGTATTTTTCGTGCAACACCATAAAAGAACACATAACAATCTTACAACCAAATGTAGAGCTGACACAATGTCTTCTATACCTTGAGGAGCCCAGCCGCTTTCTTAAGTCCGCTTTCCACCACACGAAGGACTGGAGAATCGATAGCACCAGCGGGATCTGTAACCTAAAAAATGGCGCTGTTAGGTGTGCGGAATAGGCATCTGAAGAATAATAGGTGTTTTAATAAGCCTAAGTCTCCTAAACGGATATCGTTTGGAAAGCATTTTTGGACAAATATAAACATGCATTCTCACTCCCACATAAGAGTGATTGTTTATGGAGAATGCAAAGTAGGTTTGTTACAATCCCATTAAGCGCTGTTGAAGTCGTGTATGTGGAAAGTCCGGGTTGTCGGTAAAATATTTTGACGTCATGTACTTTTCACCCGCCTCTTTGATGAACTGTTTGCTGCGTACGCAGGCGCGGTATTTTTTCCAAGAAAAGAAGGAACACGTGTGCCCGATATTGGGCGGTTCGTGATATTAAAGCGGATGATATTTTACGCAAGTGATGCAGTTTCTTGGAAGCTGACATAATACTGGTTTTTGGAGTGATCAGCATAGGTTGGAGGATCTGGAAACAATGCGGTCATTCCTAATCGCGAAACCATGTTAGCGTATATGGCCTTACTGAAGACGTGTTAAAGACTATCGTGAAGCCTGGGGAGGAGCAACGCGTGCAGTCTACATATGTATTCTTGGTGCCTTGGTGTTTTTGCCAGCCCAGAGGAAAACCGTTTGGGGTAGAGGTATAGAGCTTTGCAGTTTACGTCTCTTGTCTGAAGCACAAAGCTTTCTAGCACGAGGCGGAAATGAAGTGTCACGGTGTCTTTCAGTAGATGGGACGAAGCGCTCCAGCGTGAAGCTGAAACGAGTTTCTAGGTGTTTTACAACCGTGACTACATAAGACGACGATTACAACGAGGACGACAGGAGACGCCAACAGCCCTAGCCCCTATGGGGCTTCGCACCTAATACGTAATGCCTAGTTTAGAGACTGAGAATGACCACAGTGAATAAATTTGAGCAATGTTCGTGAAATGGCCGAATGTCTTTCTAACATAACAAGTGTTGCTAACCCAACGGGACATCTCAGCGTCGGCAAAACCGCTCCGATGCATCCTGCGGTGTAACGGGACTGTCAAGAGCTCTCTGTACTTGAGCAGTTGTGCACCTTAGAGTCTCTAGAACAAACATTACTTTCTATGCCTAGTCAAGGCTGTACAAAATCCCCAAAGTTTCACAGACGAATGGAATTAAAAATCACTGTAATGGACATTGTGTCGACAAAGTCATTGTATCGTGCTCGTCATTGCTGGCATATTGGATATGCGTTGTAATCTTAATCTGCGTTGCGCGCGGTACTTTGTCCATGTCCAAAGTATGCCTCTGCTGTGCCATGGAACCGCTGCGGTATTTCTCTGCTATATTATTTAGTGCACCGCTTCGCATAGCTATGCTCCGTAGTTATCGGCCTTTGTCACCATGTCACCTCACCCGTAGGGCAATGTTTTTTTGGTGTTTACTCGAAGTTTTGTAAATCAACTCCATATTGCTTCTCCTGTTAAAGGGAAACTTTCAGCCGCTTGCTGATGTCGTGTAAGTCCACTGAAAAGGTACTGCCGCAAAACTAACTTTCCCTGTCGATGATGATGATCATGGGTGAAGTGACGAAAAATTGAAGAGCTTCCAGTGGAAGGAATCTAACCTGGGTTACCGCGTTATGGAGCCGACGTATATCCGATTGCGCAATGCCGGCAACGTTCGAAGTAGTTCTAATATGTACAAGGATGCATAGACATGCAAACTTCGACTGAAAATGCACACCTCAGTCTCACGACGAGGATGGTTGAACTCTGGGGAAAGCTACGGGATTCTCGTATCAGTAAAGCAGCAGAAAGCCCAATCGCAGCGCAGTGAACCGTCCGGATAAGAAATACCTTATGGAGTCGAAGTGATGTTGTCCGCTCGCTTCTGGTTTGTCTCGTTTGGTGCAGGACTTGATTGTGGAGAGCTTCATGTTCCACCATCGTTGTCGTTTCTAGAGGTGTGTTTCATTTTTCATTCAACTCCATCTTCGTTATCAATCTATCACGGCGCCGTTGTGTGTGTGCCGAGGGCACGGATTTTCGACCAAAATGCGGTCAAATAATGGTTCGCAAAGAATATTTTCCCACAGTGTCCCCATAAAATCCGTGTTTTACTTTAAATGACGTTGACGTGAGCGGGCAAGTGTTCATCATCAGAATATTGTTGAGTGATGTAGTCGGCGGGGAGCCCAGGGTTTACACCTCGAGTGAGGGCAGCTTCGGCTAGCTGCTCGAGGGCGTCCGCTAAATGCTAGTTCTGATGAGGCTACTGGGTTTACGAAAGCGGTTGATCGGTGAGGCCATATCGATGATGGTCCGGAGGACGTTTTTTTCGAGTGGATAGGTACGAAATATGCCACAGAAACTACTGCGTGTCAAGGCACTACCACCCTGACGGAGTAATCGTGCGTCTTTATTCTTCGACGAAACAACTACTGGTGGTGATGACGATGTCATGCGATATGACCCTGTATGCTTTTACGACATCTTACTTTGCCACAAATATTACCCGAAAGACGTCCTGCGACTTGTACCACAATTCAGATGGTCGGGAGAAGGCGGGGTTACAAAAGAGTGCCTGCTACCTCAAAACATTATGCCTCGCGTGCTGAATACTCGAAGCTTCATTCTCCGCACCAGTCAAGTAGTACATGGAGTTAGATGAGCACAGGTCATTGCGATCAAACTACGGACTCTGAGTGAGAACCATGAATCCGTCTGCCTCACTCGGAAATTGATTCTTTTTTGAATGTTACACGCGCGTAGCAGTACACGGTCATATAGAAAATTTTGATTTCACAAACGACGCCATTTTTTGCGCTTCGTGATCCCGAACAAAACTACCCAGTTTCACATGCTTTGCTTTGTAGTCTTCCCCGAAACAATGCAATTATTACCGGAATCCCAGAGACATTCATAGCAAAGCACAGCGGACGTAGGAGCGTGTGTGCCCAACCATGTACCCTAAGGAACCAGAAAGCTTGGTGACCGTCATCTAAATGGCCATACTTGGAGGCGACAATTATTTCTCTGGATGGACGCGTTTCATAATTTCTCCATCAACACCATCGCTTCCTACGCTGGGAGCAGTTTTAAGCAGATTTTTATCGTGTTTAAACAAGAAAACTTGTTAAATTTTGTCCTATCGTAGGCAACTGTCTGAATGTTAGCTGCAACATTTCACCACGTAGTAGATGGCGAATACATCTCTAGGTCACATGACAACCCTGCTGAGAGCATTTACTCAGATTTGTCTTATTTATTGTAGGGATCCCCACATTAAGCACGTAAAGGTTTCTAATCTACAAACGGAGGTGACCAGTCATTTCCGTACATAAGCAATGCAGTTCACAAGGGGAGTTGTTCTTATGTCGTCATTCAATGCTGCTTTTTAGATATTTCTCGCTTCCATCTACGGGTGTCTTCAATCGTCCCTAGTATGTCATTTGTAGAGGTTCTGTTGACTCTTGTGACAGGTTATCGAAACTTAAGTTTCAAGCTCAAGAAAATTATCTTTCAATACAAAAGCAACCATTTCCACATGTGTTAGAGACAAGGGGAATGCGTAATAGGGTAAAACTTTCACCAAACCTGTTTTTCGAAAGCCCTCTCTAAAGTAACCAGCAGCAATCTCCTTCAGGGCAAGTTACTTCAGAACATTGTCCTTCAGTTAAAATGTAACGCCTCTTGGGGTTTCTTTTCTACAGAATCATTGGGGTTCAGAAATATTCATTCTAGATTACCAGCTTTGGTGTTTGAAAGTCGTTCTGAAAAATGTATGCGGAAGTTAGCCACTTGCTGATGCTCATTACTCCGATCAGCTACCTAAAATAGGAATAATTCAGTGCCGCAATCAGACATCCTTAGCCATTTATACCAAGGACGTTCCAGGACTGTAGTTCCTATCCGGTCTAACCGGTGCGGTTCCCGAACCCTCAACGTTCGGAACAACTCTATTTAAAAACAATTTCGTCGGAATCACCTTTGCATAAACGCGGACGTTAATGTACATTTTTGAAACTTTCTTTATATCTTGATCCACCTGCCCTCTGGAAGCCTCTGGGTTTGGGGTTAATATAATTATATGAAGTAAAACTCCCCCGGAAACCATACTGTACCGGGGCTGTCGTTTCCTATGTATTTTTCGTGCAACACACTAAAGGAACACATCACAATCTGAAAACGAAATGCAGAGCTGACACAATGTCTTCTATACCTTGAGGAGCCCGGCCGCTTTCTTAATTCCGCTTTCCACCACACGAAGCACTGGAGAATCGACAGCACCAACGGGATCTGTAACCTAAAAATGGCGCTGTTAGTGTGCGGCATAGGCATCTGAAGAATAATAGGTGTTTTAATAAGCCTAAGTTCCCTAAACAGATATCGTTTGGAAATCATTTTTAGACAAATATAAAAATGCATTCGCACTCTCACATAAGAATGATTGTTTATGGGGAATGCAAAGTAAGTTTGTTAAAACCCCATTAAGCGCTGTTGAAGTCATGGATGTGGAAAGTCCTGGTTGTCGGTAAAACATTTTGACGACATATACTTTTAACCCGCCTCTTTGATGAACTGTTTGCAGTTTACGCTGGCGCGGGATTTTTTCCAGGAAAAGAAGGAACACGTCTGCCCCGATATTGGGCGGTTCGTGAATTTAAAAAGGGTGATATTTTACGCAAGTGATGCAGTTTGTTGCAAGCTGACATAAAACTTGTGAGAGAGTGATCAGCATAGGTTGAAGGATCTGGAAACAATGCGGTCATTTCTTATCGGGAAACCATGTATGCGTATATGGCCTCACTGAAGACGTGTTAAACACAAACGTGAAGCCTGGGGAGGAGCAACGCGTGCAGTCTACATACGTATTCTTGGCGCCTTGGTGTTTTTGCAGGCCCAGAGGCAAACCGTTTGGGATAGAGGTATAGAGCTTTGCAGTGTACGTCTATTGTCTGAAGCATGAAGCTCTCTAGCACGAGGCGGAAATGAAGTGTCACGATGTCTTTCAGTAGACGTGACGAAGCGCTCCAGCGTGAAGCCGAATCGAGTTTCTCGGTGCTTTACGAGCGTGACTACATGAGACGACGATTACAACGATGACGACAGGAGACGGCAACCGCTCTAGCCCCTATGGGGCTTTACCACCTAATACGTAATGCATAGTTTAGAGACTGAGAATGACCACAGTGAATAAATTTGAGCAATGTTCGTGATATGGCCGAATGTCTTAATAACATAACAAGTGTTGTTAACCCAACGGGACATCTCAGCGTTGGCGAAACCGCTCCGCTGCATCTGGCGGTGTAACGGGACTGTCAAGAGCTACCTGTACTTGAGCAGTTGTGCACCTTCGAGTCTCTAAGACAAACATTACTTTCTGTGTCTAGTCAAGGCTGTTCAAAATCCCACAGCTTCACACACGAATCGAATTAAAAATCACTGCAATAACATTGTGTTGACAAAGTCATTGCTTTGTGCTCGTCACTGCTGGCACATTGGATATTCATTGTAATCTTAATCTGCGTTGCACGCGGTACTTTGTCCATGTCCAAAGTATGCCTCTGCTGTGCCATGAAACCGCTGCTGTATTTCTCTGCTATATTGTTTAGTGCACCGCTTGGCATAGTTCTGCCCCGTATTTATCGGCCTTTGTCACCATGTCACCTCACCCGTAGGGCAATGTTTTGTGGTGTTTCCTCGAAGTTTTGTAAATCAACTCCATATTTCTCCTACTGTTAAAGCGAAGCTTCCAGCCTCTTGCTGATGTCGTGTGTAGTTCACTGAAAAGCTACTGCCGGAAAACTAACTTTCCCTGTCGATAATGATGATCGTGGGTGAAGTGACAAAAAATAGGCCGCGTATCTGCTCCTTTCGTTGCAAATGTCGTCAAAAGACAATAGTCTTTGTAGACATTTGGCAAGGCACTGCCCCCCTTTGCTTTTTTGCTCACCTCCCATGCTGTTTCTGTTCGGTAGCGCCATACCAAGGTAAACACACTAAAGGTTTGCTCAAGGCGAGTTGAATTTACCGCGTTCCACTGCTACAGGCGAGGTTCCTCGATGCCAGCGCTGCAGTACGGCAGAGACGCGCGTTAATCGAGGCGGCCGACTTGAAGGTTTATACAACACTGTTGCCGTTCTCCACGTGCGTTCTAAGCAAAACGTGAAATCTAGCTAGTGGAACCTTTCTTAGCTGTTGCCGCGTAATTTCTCATATGCCGCCAGGAGGCGGTGGTTTTCTGCAGTAGATGTAGAATATCATTTGCTATCGAAAAACCAAGCATCCAGGAATTTTTAAAGTAAGGAATACTGTAAATGTCCCTTGAGTACTAATTTCCTGTCTTATATTTGTATTATGTCTGGTGCGTGTTCAACAAAGTTGGCGGGTGTTAACGTATAAACCGGGCTTAGACGTTTACATTTGGCTGTGAGTATATAAGACTATTGCGCGGTAAGCATTTTACTTTGGCCGGGTGGCTGAATCGAGTTACAGCCAGAAAGACGGACATACAGACAGACAGACATACAGACATACAGACAGACCGAAATTTGTGGGTTTAAGTAGCCCAAGGAAGACTATCGTCTTTAAAATTTAAAAGGTTCCCGTGAAGGAATCTAACCTGAGTTGCTGCGTTATGAAGCCGACGTATATCCGATTGCGCAATGCCGGCAACGTTCGAAGTAGTTCGGATATGAAGAAGGGTGCATACATATGCAAAATTAGACTCTGGGGAAAGCTACGGAATTGTCGTATCAGTAAAGCAGCAGAGAGCCAAATCGCAGCGCAGTAAACCGTACGGATAAGGAATACCTTAGGGAGGTGTAGTCATGTTGTCCGCTCGCTTCAGGTTTGTCTAGTTTGGTGCAGGACTTGATTTTCGAAAGCTTCCTGTTCCACCAGCGTTGTCGGTTTTAGAGGGGTAGTTCATTTTTCATGCAACTCCGTCTTCGTTTTCAATCTGCCACGGCACCATTGTGTGTGTGCCGAGGACACCGGATTTTCGACCAAAATTCGGTCAAATAATGGTTCGCAAAGAATATTTTCCCAGAGTGTCCCCATAAAATCCGTGTTTTACGTTGAATGACGTTGACGCGAGCGGGGAAGTGTTCATCATCAGAATATCGTTGAGTGAAGTAGTCGGCGGGAAGCGCAGGGTTTACACCTCGAGTGAGCGCAGCTTCTGCTAGCTGGTCGAGGGCGTCCGCTAATTGCTAGTTCTGATGACGCTACGGGGTTTACGAAAGCGGTAGATCGGCGAGGCCATATTGGTGATGGTCCGGAGGACATTTTTTTTGGGTGGATAGGCACGAAATATGTCACAGAAACTACTGCGTGTCAAGGAACTACCGACCGGACGGAGTAACAGTGCGACTTTGCTCTTCGACGAAACAACTACTGGTGTTGATGACGATGTCGTGCGATATGACCCTGGGTGCTTTTACGACATATTTCTTTGCCACGAAGAATACCCCAAATATGTCCTGCGACTTGTACCACAATTAAGACAGTCGGCAGGGGGCTTGGTTACAAAAAACAGTGACTGCTTTCTCCAAACGTCATGTCTCGCATGGCTGAATACAAGAAGCTCCATTCTCCGTACCAGTCAAGTAATACATGGAGTTAGATGAGCACAGGTCATTGCGATCAGACTACGGACTTTGAGTGAAAACCATGAAACCGTCAGCCTCACTCGGAAATTAATTCTTCTTTCAATGTTACAGGCGCCTAGCAGTAAACGGTAATATACAAAATTTAGATTTCACAAATGACGCCATTTTGTGCGCTTCGGGATCCCAAACAAAACTACCCAGTTTCCCATGGTTTGCTTTGTAGTCTTCCCGGAAACCATGCAATTATTACCGGAATCACAGAGATATCCATAGCAAAGCACAGCGGACGTAGGAGCGTGTGTGCCCAACCATGTACCCTCAGGAACCAGAAAACTTGGTGACCGTCATCCAAATGGCCACACTTGGAGGCGACAGTTATTTGTCGGGATGGACGCGTTTAATAATTTACCCATCAACACCAGCGATTCCTACGCTGGGAGCAGTTTTAAGCGGATTTTTATCGTGTTTAAACAAGAAAACATGTTAAATTCTGTCCTATCGTAGGCGACTGTCTGAATGTTAGCTGCAAATTTTCACCACGTTGTAGATGACGAATACATACCTAGGTTCCATGACAACCTTGCTGAGAGGTTTTACTCAGATTTGTCGTATTTATTGTAGGGATCCGCACATTAAGCACGTAAAGGTTTCTAATCTACAAACGGAGGTGACCAGTCATTTCCGTACATGAACAATGCAGTTCACAAGGTGTGTTGTTCTTATGTCTTCATTCAATGCTGCTTTTTAGATATTTCTCGCTCCCATCCACGGGTGTCTTCAATCGTCCCTACTATGTGATTTGTAGAGGTTCTGTTGAGTCTTGTGACGGGTTATGGAAACTTTTGTTTCAAGCGCAAGAAAATTGACTTTCAATACAAATGCAACCATTTCCGCAAACGTTAGAGACAACGGGAATGCGTAATTGGGTAAAACTTTCACCAAACCTGTTTTTCGAAAGCCCCCTCTAAAGTAACCAGCAGCACTGTCCTTCAGAGCAAGTTACTGGCCAAGTCTAGTCGTAATCAGCACATTGCCCTTGTGTTAAAACGTAACACATCCTGGCGTTTCTCTTCTACAGAAACGCTGGGGACAAGCCGCGGTGGCTCAGTGGTTAAGGCGTTGCGCGGCTGAGCATGATGTCGTCGGTTCAATTAGCAGCCGCGGCGGCCGCTTTTGTGATGGAAGCGGAAAGCAAAAACGCCCGTGTGTACGAGATTTCGGCGCACGTCAAACATCCCCAGATGGTCAAAATTAATCCGGGGCCCTCCACTACTGCGCACCTCATCACCTGTGTTGCGTCGGCGCATTAAACCCCACAATCAATCAGAAACGCTTAGGTTCAATATTAATTATTTAAGATAACCAGGTGTGGTGTTTGGAAGTCGTTCGAAAAATGTATGCGGAAGTTAACCACTTGCTGATTACGCCGATCCTCAATCTAACACTGGAATAATTCAGTGCCGCAATCAGACATCCTTAGCCATTTATACCAAGGACGTCATAGCACTGTAGTCCCTGTACGGTCTAACCGGTGCGATTCATGGACGCTCAGCGTTCGGAACAACTCTATTTAAAAATAATTTTGTAGGAACCATCTTCGCATTTAACGGGGACCTTAATGCATATTTTTAGCAATATTCTGTATGTCGTGACCCATCTCCCCTCTGGAAGCCTCTGGGTTGGGGGTAAATATAATTAAATGAAGTAAAACTCTCCCGGAAACCATAATGTTTCGGGGCTGTCGTTTCCTGCGTATTTTTCGTGCAACACATCAAAGGAACATATAACAATCTTCAAACCAAATGGAGAGCTGACACAATGTCTTCTGTACCTTGAGGAGCCCGGCCGCTTTGTTAATTCCGTTTTCCACCGCACGAAGGACGGGAGAATTTAGAGCAGCAACATGATCTGTAACCTAAAGAAATAGCTCTGTTAGGTGTGCGGAATACTCATCAGAAAAATAATAGGTGCTTATTGAGCCTAAGTTCCCTCAAGTGATAAATTTTTCAACGTATTTAACAATGCCTGCTTACTCTCAGCTAAGAAATATTGTAAAATGAAAATGCAAGGTAACTTTGTTAAAACCCCATTAAGCGCTGTTGAATTCACTGAGTTTGAGAGTCCTGGTTGTCAGCAAAATATTTTGACATCAAATACTATTTCACCCGCCTCCTTACTGAACTGTTTGCTGTTTACGCAGGCGCTGTATTTTTTTCAATAACAGAAAGAACACGTCTGCCCGATATTCGGTGGTTCGTGATTTAAATTGGATGCTATATTACGCTGATGATGCACTTTCGTGCAAGCTAACATAATACTGATGAGTGAGTGATAAACACAGGGTGAAGGATCTGCGCCGATCATTCCTTTTCGAAAAACCATTTTACTTCATATGGTCTTACTGAAGACGTGTGAAATACGAAATGATACTTCAGATACCGAGAATGACCGTAGTGAATTCAGACGGTTGGCATGGGGTGTGGTTACAAAAAACCGGGTTTGTATTTCGCGCGTTTGTTTTTCGCACTGCCTTGATAGTATTTCGCGTCGCATCTGACAGATGGCGCCACCAGTCCACGGCGCGCGCGCCGCTCGTGGGACCTTGTTCTCGGCGGTTGCACTCGGTCTCTGCAAGAGGTAGCGTCACCATCCCCCTCGCGAGGGGCACGATCAAATGCAGAGCATTTGCGGGGGCGCACGACGTTAAGTAGTTTGCGTTACGTTAATGTTGTTGCACTTGTGGCAACTGCTGACCAGAGAGCGCTCGTCAGCAGTAATTTGAATGAGTCAAGGATATAAGGCGCGTCCGTAACCTCCCATTCTGTGTCGGCTTTGTGGCGCAGTGGTAGAGCACCATGTACATTGCGTTCCGCCCGCAATGTCGACGGATCGAAACCTGGCGCCGGATAGTATTTTCTTTTATATAGTGTAGGGGGAGGGGTGCGGACAACGACGGTGCGGACTACGACGGGACAACGCGGGTGACATCGTGAGTTACTGAAATGCTCTGCATTTAAAAAGAGTGCCTGCTATCTCAAAACATTATGCGTCGCGTGCTGAACACTAAGAACTTTATACTCTGTGCAAGTCAAGCAGTACATGGAGTTAGATGAGCACAGGTCATTTCGATCAGCCTCAGGACTGTGAGCGATAACCATGAATCTATCAGGCTCACTTAAAAATTAATTTTCCTTCCAATGTTACACGCGAGAAGCAGTACACGGTCATATACACCATTTTGATTTCCCAAACGGCGCCATTTTCTTGCCCTTCATGATCCCACAAAAAACCACCCAGTTTTCCATGATTTGCTTTGCAGTCTTCGACGAAACAATGCCATTTTTTACAGGACTAACAGAAGACATCAATAACAAAGCACAACGGACGTAGGAGTGTGTTTGCACCATGGTGTACGTTAAGGAACCAGAAAAGTTGTTGATCTTCATCCAAACAGCCACACGTGGAGGCGACAAATTAACTCTCTGGATGTAGGCGTTTAATTATTTTTCCATCACCACCATCGCTTCCTACGCTGGGAGCATTTTAAGGCAAATTTCTAGCGTCCTTAAACAACAAAATGTTAAATTCTATCATATGGTAGATAATATTGTCAATGCTAGCGGTAAAATGTCTCCACGTAGTAGATCACAAATGCATCTCTAGGTCCCGTGACAACGTGGCTTAGAGCATTTACTCAGACTTGTATTTATTCTTGGGATCCCTATGTTTTGCACGTATAGGTTTCTCATCTATATGCGGAGGTCACTAGTCATTTCCTTAAACGTGCGATGCAGTTCACGAGGTCAGTTGTTCTTATGACCTCATTCAATGGCGCATTTTAGCTAAGTCTCGCTCCTACCCACGGGTGTCTTCTAGGGACGATAGTGTTTTCATTTGTAGGGGCTCTGTTCATGAAAACGTGTTTGAAATGCAAGTCAATTGTATTTCAATACCTAAGCAACCATTTCCACAAAATGTAGACACAACGGAAATGCCTATTTACGTAGAGAATTCATTTCACCCGTGTTTTCAAAACGCCTCTCTAAAATAATGTGCACCCCTTGCCTACAGGGCAAGTTACTGGGCGAGTCCACAGCCGTAATCAGCACATTGTTTTTCAGTTAAAACCTAAGGTCTCTTTGGTTTTCTCTTCTACAGAAACGCTCCGGTTCAGTATTGTTAATTCTAGATAACCAACTTTGGTATTGAAGTCGGTCTGCAAAATGTATGCATAAGTTAGCAACTCCTTGACTACGCCGATCATCTACGTAAAATAGGAATAATACAGTAGCGCAATAAGACATGCCGCATCCATTCATACTGACAACATCGCAGCACTGTAGTCGCCATCCGGTCCAAGCGGCGCCATTCCCGAACGCTCACAGTTCGGAGAAAGGTTGTTTGCAAGTACTTTCAACGGAATCATATAGGAATGTAACGTGAACCTAATGTACGCTTTTCATTTTCTGTATATTTTGTGCCAACGTGACTTCTGGAGGCCTCCGGGTTTGGGGGAAATGTAATTAAACGATGTAAAACCCTGTCGGGGAACATACTGCATCAGGGCTGTGCTTTCGTGCATATTTTCTGTACCCCACATGAAACAAAGACATAACAATCTTCAAACCAAATGCAGAGATGACGCAATGTCTTCTATACCTTGAGGAGCCCAGCCGCTTTCTTAATTCCGCTTTGCACCACACGAAGTAGTGGAGAATTGAGAGGACCGACGGGTTCTGTAACCTAAAAAAATGGTGCCGTTAGGTGTGGAGAATAGTCATCAGAAAAATAATAGGTGTTTTATTGAGCTTAAGTTTCATAAAGTGATATCGCTTCAAAAGGCATTCTTCAACATATTGAACAATGCCTTCCTTCTCTCAACTAAGAAATATTCTAAAAGGGGAATGCAAGGTAACTTTGGTAAAACCCCATTAAGCGCTGTTGGATTCACTGAGTTTGAGAGTCCTGGTTGTCAGCAAAATATTTTGACATCAAATACTTCTTCACCCGCCTCTTCGATGAAATTTTTGCAGTGTACGCAGGTGCTCTATTTTTTCCAAGAAAAGAAGGAACACGTCTACCCGATATTCGGTGGTTCGTGAATTTAGGACGGATGATATTTTGCGCCAGTGATGCAATTTGTTTGCAAGCTGACATAATACTGGTTAGTGAATGATCAACACAGGGTTAAGGATCTGGAAACAATGCTTTCATTCCTTATCGCGAAACCATGTTACTTCGTATTCCCTTACTAACAAAGTGTTAAAAACTAAATGGATAGTTTAGAAACTGAGAATTACCACAGGGAATGAAGTAGAAAAAAAGTGGCCGCTTATCTGCTCCTTTCGTTGCAAATGTCGTCCAAAAACGAGTCTTTGTAGACATTTGGCAACGAAATGTCTCCCGCTCACCTTTCATGCTGTTCCTGTACCGTCGCGCTCATCCCAAGATAAACACACTGAAGGTTTGCTCAAGGCGATTTCAATTTACCGCGTTCCATTGCTACAGGTGGCCGGGATTGGCTCCTAGAACCGCTGTCAGTTGGGGATTAACGTTGGGGACCTGTCAGGAATTTTTGTTGCTGCGAGCAGGCTTGTTGTGGCCTGGCGGGTTGCCTGCTAGGAAGCTGTAAGAAGCTGTAAGAAGGAACCTGTAAGAAGCTAAATGCTGGCGTCAAGCAGCAGACGACGCAAGAAACGGCTAGAATTGAAGCTTTCTTTTGTAATTATTTTTGTTTGGCGGGTGTCTTGCTTGACGATATTTTTTTATGAATGCGGAGCATGCCTGCCTGGCCATGTCCATGTTATCGCCCCGAGTTTCTCCTGCGCTGGTTCCTTTATTCTTATAAACTTCAACATCTTTCCCCCTCCGTGTGCCCCTAATATCACTGCTGTCTTACCAACCAATGATCAAACTTGAAGGACGTCTTCTTCAATATTTCTTCCACACTGAATTACCCCTGCGTTTAAGTTTCTTGCTTCCTTCAAGAACAAAGAGAAAATAACAAAAAATTCCATGCAGAGCTGCGAGATTTTCTAGAAGCGCGCGCGTGCTCTGGGGAGAACAGTAATCACAATAGCAGTTTTACTTGCGCAGTGTGCTACGTTTAAAGTAAACTAAAAAAAAAAACGTACGATGAGATACTGCTCCTTCAATAGTTTCCAGATCTGCTCATTCCAAAATGACATTTATTGGCGATAGATGGTAGCGTAGCTTATTTAGTGGCTCTAAACAAGTTTTTGTCATTGGAGGATGCTTGATTGCTATGACAATAGCTCTTTGTAGTAACCAATGTGGAGCATTACATTGCGCCCAACTTACAGGCTTCAAGAGCATATGTGAAGGCCAGTAATAAAATATGCAAAATTTTTATAACCTGCTGCTGTAAGTGAACCGGCAGTGTTGCATCTCAATCTTTATCATGTACTGTTGTGAAGACGTTTACAATGTTCCTCGGACAAATGAAATACGACTTTGCAGCTTGAGAGGTGCAACCTGGAATGGCTGTGAATGTTGGCTACCTGGCAGTTCGTTGTTTAAACCGCAGCACAAATACGTATTAGATAAGTGACCAGGGCATGATGACGTGCAAGTGTTCATGTATTGCCCTCCATGTTATTTTCATGTTCCTGCACAATGTAAAAGGAATGTAACAAAGGAAGAAGACAGTTTTTAGTTTTATTTATTCCCAGCTTCACAGCCATAGAAGACGACAGGTGTCAGAATTGCCCAGCGCAAACGTTGTAGGTGTATCCAGATGCTTGTTGAGACCTCTGTCACTGAAAAGTAAAAAAGAAATACCATTTTGAAAACTGGTCAAGCACTACATATATTTTCTTAGGAGCCTCCCATTTAAAATTCAAATGCCCAAATAGCTGAAACACAGCACACAATTATTGTATTCCTTGCATGTACGTTTTTTAGTATGCGTATGGACACTGACGTTTCTGTTGTAATTTTTCTTTCATTTTTTTCTGGTACGCACGTGGCAGAATTCTCTATGTTTAATTCATTGTTTAGTCTGCTCAGGTACCACACCCATCATTAATGCCCGAGGGGTTATAAAGGGTTATAAGAACACCAAACACACAAAAAAACTGCGTCTGCAAATTAACTTTCCTGTAGCAGTTAAAAAATGTATAAAATAAATAATGTAATGGCACATTCCGACAAAAACCCTAATACAAAAAAACACGGCCAACTCCAGCTTTCCTCAGAATTTTGAATATTAGTCTCTTTGAGCCAGGCAATAGAACTGTGAACATCTTCATTACAATATTCTTTGCTTGTATATTCCAGGCAGCTTAACTTGGTTGTCGCAGAAGCTGTCGCGCAACAATGACTTACTTGCTCGTCTCTATTTTTCAGATTTTGCCCCTCTAAAAACAAGTCACATCCTACCGTCGCAATGACGTGGGTGGATATGTTAACGTGTTTCAAAAAAGAAAGCTATTGTAAAGTGCTTTTTCTAACAGTATTCTAAAGTTCTTCCTCTCACTCCTCTGACACCTAAGGCTGATTCATGTAGAGAGAACGCATATGTTGGAAGCAATTTCTACGGTGGTCCTAAGTGGCAAGGACTCAGCAAAACAAAACCCTTTCAGACAAGAGGATGATCCTCTGCCAGGTGAGTGCAAGGGTGGAGATTGCTTGATCTTTGCATGAAATGCTTTATTCACGAGTAAGTTCAGTTAGGTGTCTTCGACATTTCAGAGAAGTGCAGAAAAAAAATGTTTTGAAGAAGTACTTAGAAATACTGGTGGCCAGAAATGGGAAGCCAGAATGCTACGGCCTCTCTTAACTCCCAACTTAAAACATCAGCTTAAAACAAGTAAAAAATAACTTGAGGAGCAGCACCACTGTTAATTGTTCTAAACATGATTAGGTTTCACTTAATTAAACGAGTACTGACACGAAATACCAAAGCTGAGATATGTATGCAAAACGTTTCCTTTGCATATGAAGATTGTAATAGCAACCGTTTAGTATAACATATATTAAAACAATTGTAATCTTTGCATGCACCAGAAAGCTCAGAACGAATACCCTTTTGACACTGGCATAAGCAAGACGCGTGGAGTGCCTCGCCATGCAGTTCGCCCCAAACTGGCGACATCAGGGCTGCAGTGGCTTAGCCAACACACTGGCTGCTGGTGGTGCACGCTGCACTGACCTTTGTATCATGTCACAGTTTTGGGAATGATATCGTGCGGCTCAGGCGCGTGCAACTACCGCCGGCCTGACCGTGTTGGTTCACTCTAGCACGTGCGTCCAGTTTGACCATGATGCAACAAGAACAGTGACATCAAGACTGCTGTGCTTTCATAGCGGCCGCCTTGGTGTTTGTTTTGTCGAAGGCAAAACTGATACGATTAAACAAGGCTCAAAATATTTATTTACTCTGTGGTCAATCATTTAATGTTTCATTCTATGATTCCTGGGCTGGTAGGCACCCACAGCAATGAGAAAAACTTAACACAAAAATTTCATACCAGTACCCTTTAGAATATTTACATGGACACATCAACATAGCTTACAAACCTTTATGCAAGTTGTTGCCTCCAGCTGTCTACTATTCCTCAGACGAGCATGAAAGACTGGTACAATAAACAGTCAATTTTAGATTTGACAAGTTTACAAGCTGAGTGATTGAAATCGAACCTTTTACCCGCCGCGGTGGCTTAGTGGCTAAGGTGTTGCGCTGCTGAGCACGGTGTCGTGGGTTCGATTCCCGGCCGCGGCGGCCGCTTTTCTGATGGAGGCGAAAAGCAAAAACGCCCGTGTGTACAAGATTTCGGCGCACGATAAAGATGCCCAGGTGGTCAAAATTAATCCGGAGCCCTCCACTACGTCGCGCCTAATCGCCTGCGGTGCGTCAGCACGTTAAACACTACAATCAATCAATCAAATGGAACCTTTTGTGATCTTTCTTGACAAAGATTTACCCTTTAACCACTCCTCACAGGCTTGGCTCATGTACAATGCTTAAGCTTCATTCACGTCTTGGTACGGTTTCATTTACTAAAGCAAAGCTTCAAACCTCTGCCTGATGTGTCTGTAGTCCACCCAAAATTCACAGGAAAGGCAACTTTTTCAGATGATGATGATGACAACAACCGTGGGCGAAGTGAAAAAAACATTAAACCTCTTCCTATGATCATAACCGAACCTAGGTCCCTTATGTTATTGAGCTGACGTCTACTCCTTTGCGCCTATCCAGCACAGTCGAAACAATAACGATTTGCATGGACGTTCAAAATTACACAAAAATGCACACCTCCATCTAACGACGACAATGGGTGTACGCTACGAAAGGTCATGGGTTGCCTGAATCAGTAGACCTCTAGAGAGCACAATTGCAGTGCAGCAAACCGCCCCGATAAGAAACAGGTGCTTGCTACTGGGCTGCTTAATTTGGTGTTGGACTTGAGTTTGGAAAGCTTCACGTTCCCCTGTTGTTGCCAGTTCGACAGAGGAGTAGTTAATCTTTCATTAGGTCTTCCCGTCAGTACCTTGGTCACAGCTACATATTTGGTTGGCACACTACCAGGGTGGCCTCCAAGCATACGCAGTCTGTCTGCTGCTAATTTAAAGTGGGCCACAAAAAGAGCCACTTCTGGAGGCACTCACCTGCTTTCCATGGGTACTCAAAAAAATGCAGACCAAGGCTTGCCCTCCAGGCCTTGCACCAAGACCGTAGGGGCCAGCTCCAAGCACTTTCTTTTCCCTCTGGAACCCTCCTATGCAGATGATGCAGAAACAGGATTGCATGCTGTGTCAGCACAAAGCAAATCTGGGTGAGCTGGTAATACATCTTCGAAAAATAAAATGCTTAGAAGAGAGCGACACGGACTAAGACCACACACGGCAACCCACTCTTCGGAAAAGAACACGCAGCGCATCGTCCAGTGTCTTGTTTGTATGTTCTGCAAAAGCAAAAGTGGGCAATCTTTTCCGCATTGTTAATAACAAGGATCGTCCAAAAAGGGAAGAACGAGTGTGGTGTTAACCATGCGCAGCTTTTAGTTGGTTGTACGATTGGCATGATTTACAGAATTTTGTTGTCATGAGTGTCCGTGTATGTGGGCCAATGGAACGCTGTCTAAGCGTCCATCTCAGAGAGCATTTGTCATTTGTTTACGATAACGAATTCAACGGGCGCAAATCTTCCTGCACATTATAAGAAAGTGTGCATGTCACCCATTATTTGGTGAGACTATGGTGTTGTACAGGCATAAGGATGAGATTGTTAGGGAACTGGTTGAGCTCTTCTTTGTCAATTAGCATAGTAACAAGTGTGCCAGCAAATCGTCTATCATTCTGCACTGGCAGGAGCACGCGCATATCGGAACCATATTTCTTTAATCTATTATTTGTCTTCGTGTATAAATTTTGTTTCTCAATAAAACGGCAGTTGCCAGTAAGTGCTTGTGTGTGTCCCTCCTGCCTGCACACTTATTTGCGCGCTTTCAAGTTTTCAATAGTTTTATGCCCTGCGACGTGGCATTTGTCCCATACGCAGCTTTTTCCATTCACCTTCAATGTGCACTTTACTGACAGTTGCGCCTGGTGCCTCCTCATAAAGGGCCCAAAATGCCGCGTAACCTTCACAGCCCCTCGGACAATCTGATTCTGCCGCCGTCATATGGTCTATCTTTTCTCTCTCCCTCTTACGTCTTTTTTGGCTCACGATTTCACGCTTTTTTTCCTTTGACCGCGATATCCTTACCTTCTCTGTACAGAAGCGACGTTTCCCATTCATCTCCAGCAACGCAACTTAACTGCCCGAAGAGCTAGAACTCTGATGCGTGCACACGACCTACTCGCGAGACTAACGCTATCAAACACATGCATGCTTACGTTCGAGGCACTGCACCTCACACATCCAGGACTGCGCTTCGGGGAGTACACGCCACCAGTTCGATCAAGCGTAAGCAATGCTATGGGCTTCTACACAAAAGGAACAACAGTGAAACGCGTGAAACTGCGGCCTGAGTGTGTGGGGACACAGCATCGTAATTTGAATTTAGCGTGTGCTGCATACTTGGACGAGAAACAGGGACTGGGAAAGGACAAACCACAGGCCGGTTGGCTACACGAAGCACGTGTTGGTTTGGGCGACAACGTCTGGTTTGTCTTTTTCCACTGTCTGTTCCTCGTCCAAGTATTCAGTGCACACTAAATTTGAATTCAATATTATACAAAAATTATTAACGTCACATTACTATCGGGAACGAGAATGACAGCTAGGAGGCCGAGGTGGCCACGCTAACAAGAATTCATGCAGCTTTCACGCAAGTACACGCAAGTACAGTTCACGCAAGTACAGTGGTATAAACACAAAACTACAACAAACATAAAATCATGATGTTACTGACCTTGCTGGGAAAATGAGCGCACAGATGCCCTCTTTTCCACTCTTCCGTGTCTGTAACCGCAAACGCCGGAGACAGGCATGGCTGATCTACGCTGAGCTCAGGCGGCAAGTCTCTTTTGAAATGTCGCAGTAGGTATGCAAGACACCTAATCTGATAGGGCAATTGCACCAACACTAGCATTCACGGTTTATTCACGACTCTGCCGCTTCATTTGGTAGCAATCACCACAAACAGACGCGCTTGGTGCTGACACCGCAAATCGTTCACTCGGGGGCTCGAGGGAATTGCTGCGCCTACTTCGGCGTTGTCCAGGGAATTGCTGCGCCTACTTCGGCGTTGTCCCTAGGCGCTCAAAAACAAGTAAAGCGACGTCACGTTTTGATCACGTGACCCAAGGATTTCTTTCATCCTTCTAGCCGCTTCGGGGTTCATCAATGCCAGCGCTGCAGTACGGCGGAGACGCGCGTGAATCGAAGAGGCCAACTTCAAGGTTTAGAGAACCGTGTGGTCGTGCTCCACGTGCGTTCCAAGCAGAACGCGGAACCTAGCTAGTGGAACCTTTCGTTGCTGTCGCCGCGTGATTTTTCTTATGACACCAGGATGTGGCGCGGGCAACAGCAGGATGCGGTTTTCTGCAGTAGACGTAGAATATCATTTGCTATCCAAAAATCTAACATCCATGAATTTTTTACTAAAGGAACAATGTATATATATTGTGTACTAATGTCCTGTCTTATATTTGCGTAATGTCTTGTACTTGCTCAACAAAGTTGACAAGCATGAACATATAAACCGGGCTAGACGTTTAGATTTAGCCGGGATTATATAAGACTATTGCGGAATATCTATTTTTCTTTGGCCGGGTGGCTCAATCGAGCCTCAGACAAACAGACAGACATACAAACAGACATACAGACAGACCAAAATTTCTCGCCCAAGAAAGACTATCGTCTTTAATAATTTTCGTGTAATGGCCGAATGTCGTTCTAAAATAGAAAGTGTTGCTAAGACAACGGGTCCTTTCAGCGTCGGCGAAACTCCTCCGCCACACCTGACTGTGTAACGTGACTGGCTAGAGCTCTCTGTACATCAGCAATATTATACTTTCAAGTCTTGAACACATACGAAGTTGGAAAGCGTAGTGGTATTTAGTGAGAATGTCGTGTTTTTTTTCTGCGGCGTAACAATGCTCGAATACGAATGCACCAAAAATGAGGTTGGAAGTAACCCAGAGATGTGTAGGTTGTCCTTCTGGCAAGCAGAAGCTACATGACGACAACACACAACTTTGCTTCCATCAAGCGACAGCCGAGGCGGAATGGAGATTACGTGTAGTTGAATTCAAACCTGAATAATAAGGATAAGATGAGTGAATAAAACGGGGAGGATGGGAGCGGTGGCAAGCCCAAGAGTCGTTTCCCGCACCCTCCGATCTTTGCTAGAAAGACACGCCGAATCCTGGAAGTTCCTCTTGAATCATATTGACCCCAAAACATTCCTCACTCGGCCGGGGGGCCATAAAAATCTAAGGAAATATCAGGAACTCGGACACCTGCTTTCGCATCGACACAGTGAGAATTCAGTTCTACTCGAATTCTCGGTTCTTTTTGAATAGGGTTAAGCTGCATGTTCATCACCTGAAGCGTCGTGGAACTCATGGCGACTCCTATTTTGTGCACTGCATGCAATCTGGTGTAGGCAGAGAAGGGACTCTATTTTTTGGGAATTTTCCAAGTACTGGAAAAAGTCTATATGTGTTAAGGCTGTTTGAGAGGATTGGTCATGTTTGAGGGAATTGGTCACGAGGGAATTGCATGGCCACTCAAATGCACATCAATCTGTAAAATAGAAATATCATCTCTCGCCGAAAAAAAATTGTAGAACTGTCCAACGGAATGCATGAAATAAAATTGTATGCTGTCTTCGCATTGCCTTCAATGAGTAGTCATGGCTGTTCAAAATCCCCAATTTTTTCAACCACAAATCCAATTAAGAATTACGGTAAATAGCATTGTGTCGTCAAATTCTTTGCTTAGTGCTAGTCAATGCTCGCATATTGAACATTCTTTGTAATCTTAATCTGCGTTCCGCGCTTTACTCTGCCCGTGTCCAAAGAATGCCTCTGCTGTGCCATGGAACCGCTGCTGTCTTTCTCCGCTATAGTTATTCGTGCACCGCTTCGCATAGCCATGCCGCGTAGTTATCTGCCTCTGTCTCCATGTTACCTCACACTTGGACAATGTTTTTTGTGTTTCCTCGAAGTTTTGTAAATCAACTCCACAGGGCTCCTCCTGTTAAAGCGTATCTTTCAGCCTCTTACTCATGTCGTGTGTTGTCCACGGAAAATCCACTGCAGGAACACGAAATTTTCCTATGAATGATGGCGATCGTGGGTGAAATGAAGCAAAATTAAAACCGTTCCCGTGGTCAGAATGGAACATGGATCCCCCGCTTCCTGAAGCCGACGTCTATCCGAAGGCAGAAGTCCGGCAAATAGCGAAGTAGTTTGGATTTGGATAGAGGTGCATACGGGCGCGTTCAAAGTTAGACAGGAACTGCACCCCTCAATCTCAAAACGGCAATGGCTGAACTCCAGTGAAAGCCATAAAAATCGCGTATCAGTGATGCAGTAGAGAGCGCAGTCGCACCGCAGTAAACGGTCCCGATGATAAAAACCTTAGAGAGGTGGTGTGATGTGGCCCGATCGCTTCCGGGTTGGCTCGTTTGGTGTAGGTGTTGATTTGAAAAGCCTCGCGTTCCCCGATCATTGTCGTGTTTACAGAGGAAGATGATTTCTTATTCAACCCTGTCGTTTTTTCTTACCTTCGCACCGACGTCGATTTGCAGAAAAATAAATGCAGCGAAAAATATGAAAAACTGTTTCATTTGCCTTGTCTCTGCTGGGTAACTCCCTGTAAATAAGTAAAAAAAAATATTCTTTAAACGCTAAAAATGAAAACAACAAAAGGTTTTAAATGATTGCGTTAATATGTAAAACACTCGCGATTCGCGAAGCCATTTGCTTAACGCTTTGTCCGAGTATTTTCCTTTCAGAATAGACAATACACAGTGCTTCATCTTTTATACTCGTGTTTTTATGCCTGAATCTGTCGGCCTTCGAGCCTTTCGTAGTGCCTGGCGCTAAGGCTGTATAACACCGCCATAGCACCAGCCCTAACATTTTTTTCAACCCATCGTGATTTCGAAGGTCGTGTTGTAGATTCATGGACTGCCAAGAGCCGAACACGTGCACATCTCCGACGGGAGCACGGCTCCGTAGCAAGTTTCTGGCGCAACCTGAGCCCTTAAGAGAGATAGGACATGCCTATCCCCCGGACATGCCTATTCTCCAGCAGTTACATGCTGTGGGATAGCCTTATCCAGGAGGCTTGTGCGTGACCCATGTGACGATGTGAAGCGCACTGTACTCTTTCGGTTATCAGTAAGATAACCGAGGACCTGTTTAAACACAACCAAATTGGTATTCACTAGTTTAGAAAACGAATTCCCAGTCGTGGCAAGCAGTTCGCGAAAGATAGTGTTTTTTTAGCGGCCAGATGTCTGTATGTGGTCTGTACATTTTTTTTTCGTGCCCTGTAGACCAATCTTTAACGTTACTTTTCTGTACGACCACTTAATTCCGTCGTGTCCGGGTTACTCAGGAGGTGGTGTAGAAGAATTTAGTCAAGCCGTGCAAAGAAAGGGCTCAATGTACGCGAAGCTGCGAATTAACAGGCCCAAAACAACAGTCGGTAAAACAGACGACAAAGCCGGGTCGCTCCGATGCGCCCGCCGATGTGAGTGCGCGGGGTTCGCGTGTGAGCGCGCGGGGATCCGTGAGTGAAAACGCCCTTCCCTGCGCAGCGGCGTTGGGAGTTTCTTGTCCCGCACTCCATGGAAGAACCGTTGGCTGTTAGAGGTAGAAAGCTTTGCTTTAAAGTAAATATCGACGCTAAGCCAACAAACCCGGCTCCTGGGTATAACAAAAAAGATTTGCAGACGATTGGATTCTGGCTAGTTTTGGTTGCACCATATCGACTGATTTGGTTAATGTGCGCCAACGAGATGACTCAAATGAGTCGTCCTTGTTTTCCCTAAGACGTTCCTAATTACCTGTACACTGCAGTAAATATTCCTAATCAAATACCCCAACAAGACGTCGTAGGTTAAACGGGACAGCGAAATTTCAACAACTGAAATAGAAGTACACCTCCTTCTATGCGTGAACATTGCACGCAGAAGAGATATTACGTACGTCTATGCACGCAATAAATATGGAACTCAACGCGAAACTATATGTTAGAACAATTCAACTTTTCATCAGTTCAGCAAAAAAATACCTTTCAAACGAAGGGAGTAACCTTAAAGCTGTCAAAATGGCTTACAATTTTGTTCTGAGTCCTTGCCTTGATTTTAATTATATTAAGCCTTCATACAGCATCCGGTTTGATCTATATGAATGCGATATAGATATACCTTTGCTTACCTTCAAACGAGAAGCTTGGTGAAGCAAACGATTGCTCAATTTGCTCGCAGCGCTCCCTCTATCCACTAACCTACGTATGGCCACATACCGAGTATAAAACAGGTGGAAAGTTCGTGTAGCATGTGTCTGGTGCTATTCTTAGAAATTCATCGTGCTGTGGACGGGCGTGAGCTGTCCACAAAACAAAAGAGATGCTACAATATAGAGGAGTTCCCCAGTATAGCTCCGTGCCGCAGATCACGGAGCTCCCGTTGAAGACTACAACGCTAAGGCATTGGGTGTGGGCGAGCAATCGTAGTTTTCTCGCCTCGAAGGCTGGTACGGCGACTTTGACAGATGGAGTTTGTAAATACCCCGTGCTACAAAACTAGACAAGGCCTTATGCGAGACTGAAAATTTCTTGGCGATTCTGAGGCAATGGAAAGTCGAAGAAGTTCGGTTGTGCGAATAACTTCGGTCCTTGAAGTACCTTATAAGTTCCCCCTGTTAAGGTTTCACCGTGTTATTCTTGGCGTACACTGCTGCACAGCTACAAACTACGGGCACAAGTGATCAAACCCATCCAAGAGATGGCTCTGTGTGCAGCTGTTGTTCCGCAACGTGTATGTCAAAGCTGTAGGGACATTAATAATACGTACCGTATCGTTGGCATGGCTTACCTATCCTGGACAATAGCCTATTTAAAAACTGTCAGATTAAACTGCTGTATTGGCAAAATGTTTCAGTAGATTGTTCTAATCCCGGAGGATGCCAAAACAGGAAATCGCAATAACACATCGCATATATTTTACCAGGATAATTTTTTCGACGAAACGAATACGACCACGGGTTTGTGCTAGTTGTGTGCATCACGGTGAACAGATAATATTTCAGAGCTTTTTTGGTTTTGAGGACGTATCCTCAGTGGCAGCGAACAATATGATTGTACGAACATAACAAAGCCCCTTCATGGCAATTTTTTCCCGTTCCTTGAACCACTCAATTTCGTTGAGATGGGAACCAAAGTTGATAACCAGCTAACACACAGCTGAGCAGCTAAAAAAATTTCGTGACATCTTTAAGAGAAAGATATGTAGGTGAATGAAAATTTTCCGCAAGTCCGAGAATTACTCAGGGGTAGGTAAAGCATACCTACGCACCTCCTTTCTCCGCTTCAGCAGACCTAGGTTTTGTGAGTGGCATTGACAGAACACGTCAAGGCAGAGTTCGCTTTCCTTTGTTATTTTTCTTTTGAGTTATTTGCACGACGTCACTGGATGCGGTAGACGTTTGCGATTGCATTGCTGGCATTTCTGGTTATTTTTAATGTATTATTATGGGCCTGCAATACTTTCCAGATAAAGATGAATAATTAAATACCCAGTCATGCATAGCAAATTGGTTGAGTTTTTGTTTGCTTTGGTCATGTGTTGTTTTCCCTTTTTCTCTGACTTTTAAGGTGTGTGTGTGAGAGAGAGAGAGAAACAAATTTTATTGAAGCGAGCTACTAGGACGTCTTCTTATACGCCGCCGATGGAAGTGATTCCCTCTTCACGGGACCCATATGCTTCTCTAACCGCTTGGCGCCTGCAGATCAGGAGGAGAGCTGGTCTTCCAGGGCGGATCTAGTTAACAAGGTCTCCCATCGTTCAGTAAGGGAGGATGATAGATGGGCTGGGGTAGCGGGAAAGGTAACAGGTGGGGTATTGGCTTGAAGAAATCGCACACTCCAATGACGTGTTGAAACGTGCCTGACTGAGTCGTGCAAACATTACATTCCTTTTCGTACCTTTACGGGTACATCTTGTTTTGAAGGTAAGGGTGCGGGAAGGATCCTGCTTCTATCTGTCTGTAAATTGCTTGCTGTTCTCTGCTAAGCGATTTGTGAGGATCGGGGTAACGTTGCCTCTCCGTCCTGTAATGGTTCGTGATGACTTTATAACTAATTATGAACTGTGGCTCACCTTCCTCTACCCGGTGTTTCATCTCTCGGGCGAACTGGTGGGCAAGTTTGTTGCCCTCCAGCCCAGAGTGAGCCAGCGTCCATATCAATTCAACTTTCCTTTCAGATACGTCGCACTTACTGTTGCCTACAGTGTATTAATTACAACGAGCAATGTTTCATCTTCACTTATTACGCACAAGACAAAACAATTACGGAATAAATCCTTCTATACAGGTATTTGAGCCCGGAACCGCAAGAGACGTGCAAGAAATGGTGGATACATTTGTCCCTCACAATGTAGCCAATACAGCTAATATATGCAAGCTGGAGAACGCGCGAAAAAATGGCTGCGGCTGACCTCAGGTAACCTTGCATATGTAAAGCAAAAGCCTGGCTTAGTCTGGTTGACACTTGGTTTCGCTTGGTTAACCTTTGACTAACGTCTCAAAGCAGTTAGGTTCCGTGCAATGCTATCAGAAGGAGGCCGGGTGAAAGCGGCGTTCAATCACGGCGAACGCACCGTTCACGTTGCCTAAGACGACACAGAGTTGCATGCATGGGAGGCTGCGAGGGTGGTCGGCTGCCTCAGCCACAGCGGCGGCGGCGACCGCTACTGGTTCTGCGCAGAACGACTAAAGCGCAGAATCACGCGATGCGCTTAGAGGGGTGTGTCGCTGGGGCTGCGTCTCCGGTCAGATAGTCACCCGGCGTATCTTCCGCGAAATCGATGGACGAGAGTATTAAAACTTTGCTTCTTTAAAAAAATGCCCTGACGATTACTACACTCCCAAAAGGAAATTCGGGCGAAGCGCTAGCTGTAGTTTTCTCGGTCACGACGCTTACCTGCTGTATCTCGGGAAGTATTCGCGTGATCCACGAACACATGGCGGCGCCCGGTACTCTGTTGTTATGTCACCTGGCGCCACCGCCGCTGGCCAGCGTGTTGTTTCAAATCGTGTTTTAACCTCCCGCGCAAGTGTTACGTCTTTCGTATTAGCAACGCACGGTGGAGCAACGAGTATGTTGTTACCCCGCTACAAAGGGGTACCACTAGCAATGATCATCTTCATGAAAATTCTGTTTGAACCTCCCGTGCTAATATCACGTGGTGTGTATTAACGGCGAACGGAACAGCGTCTGGGGAAAGTGTCAGAGCCTTGGCTGCGACGCATGAAGTAAGAGTGAGGGGGAGCTAGTAAGAGAGATGACACCATAGCGGCGTGTGCTGCCCTCCCCCTTACCCTTCGCCGGATGCGCCTCTCCAGTTTCTTTCTACGTCACTGCTGCGTTCGCACAATCGGTTGCGCGGAATAAACGCGATGCCGCGAAATCATGTAATGGTTTTCAGAGGGCTGCGCTCTAAAACCTATCTACAACATCTATTGTCAATTTCTATAGTCAATACACGTCACTGACACCTCTGTTGCAAACCAGAGATTAAAAATATCTATTCGTTCAGCGTCTTTGTAATAGACGGAAACATTTTATTTTCTATATGTAAAGAAATTTTGAATTAAGATACGTGCATATATCATGCAGTATATCGGTGCCAGACGTCATCCCACCACGTGAAAGAACTGAACGGTTATGCATGTAGAACCAACGTTTTAGCACAATTACGTTGCCACTGATTCATAAGTTAATGAAATCTGTTGTCTGCAAATGTGGTGCGATTCCCGGATGTTTTACTGTGCATGCGCGGAGTCCCAAACCAACTGAAATGTTCTTAGGTTTACTCGAACGAGTGGGATTTTGTACCCTTTTAAGGCGCCGCCCTTTGTCGCTGTCGTCGTTACCGAGTGCACGATGGCAAGACCGGCGAGTGAAAGAAAAAGCGAACGATGAAAGAAAGCAAAGGAGGAGAGTGTCGCAAAATTGAGGCGTGACTTTCGGTGGAAACGTGAGGGGGGCGTGCGCGTGACGATGATGTGCGTTCGCTTCCTAAGACGCAGTGCGCGGTCCCTTTCTGAGACGCAGTTCGCGCCGCCGACGCACAGGCTCATCATCGCTGCGTCGAGAGAACCCACAAGTGAGTGCTGCCCCAGCGCACTTCCGCACCCAAATATCGCATTACGTAGTATCGTAATCGCCAGGCAATTTTAGGGGCGAATCTCCTTAAGGCGTGGGTCTGTCCATCTTCGACGTATGTATGTAGCCACCTCTAGTTTAGTTCTTGGATTGTTAACTATATGGCGTAGCTACCTCTAGTTTAGTTCTTGGATTGTTTACTAGATGGCTGTACTTGTATATGATGAAAAGATGCGCTTGGATTGTTTACTAGATGGCGTGGCTACCTCTAGTTTAGTTCTTGGATTGTTTACTAGATGGCGGGGAGCGTTGTAATAAAATCCGTTCGCTGTTGGCGCGCGCTCGGAGTCGCCCGATGGATAAGGCTGCAGATGTGCGAGCCCGCGAGGCAGAAGCGCTCCGTGAAGCTGCGCGACGCCGCCGCCAAGATCCTGCCGTACGAGAGCGGGAGGCCGAAGCGTGTCGTCTGGCTGCGCGACGACGCCGCCAAGATCCCAGCGTTCGAGAACGAGAGGCCCAAGCGTCACGGCAACGGCGCGAGGACCCTGCCGTACGCGAAGCGGCACGGCTGCGGCGCGAAGAGGATCTCCAAAACGTCAGAGAACGGGAAGCGGCGAGAAAGCGCGCGTATCGGCAGGCAGACCCCGATGCAGTGAGAGCTCGTGAGGCGTCTGCAAAACGCATCAGGCGAGCTCAGCCCCAAGGTGCCGACGCGCGGTTTAAGCGAGACTTTCTAGACGTTACGTTCGGACACAGATGTAGTGGGCGAACTTTCACTGAAGAGTCACGGTTTTACCGATGATTTCCCCTCAGGAGCTTCGCCCACTCATCATCATTCACCCCGTGGATATCCTGTGAATTTTTTTTAAATTGTGCTTGTGCTGTTTTCTCTGGTTATAAGTATATCACCCACCCTTCGTCGAGGCCTGGCTTCCAGGCGAGCAGCGATCTGCGGAATTGTTGTAATGTTCGTCGAAATGAAAACCCGGGGGTCTCTTTCTACGGAATCACAAACACCTAAGTAAAGCGAGTTCTCGCTCCCACTGCGCGTGGGTGGGGAACAGAAAAAGAAAAAAATGCTGGTGTCGATCTATGTAAAACGCAGGAGTGCGTACAAGACTGGTTTTGCTCATTTTGGGAGGTAGGGGGATGGACCATGTCACTTATTAAGCAATTAGGTCCAACGTCAGCGGGAAGAATGTCAAGAAGAATCCATTTTACGTTTTACAACCGGGAGCATGCCGATTGTATGGGTTGAGTGCTGTCCGACATTTTACGTGTGATACGTATGCCTAGATTAGGCGAATAACAAAAACGTAACGTTTTGGAGGGGAAAGTTCACAAGCGTCATTAGCTGCTTTAGGCGGAATTGGTGGGAGTGAGAGTAAGAACTGTGAACTGGAGGCCAGAACCTCTTTCTGGTAGTGTTTGATTGCACTCCGGGGTTCAGTGGGGTTATATTCCTAGTATGAAGGCGTGCAGGTAAATCGGAGCACGCTTGTCGAGGACGCATCTGCCGCCAAATAGGTTGCCTTATTCTCTGGGGTTCCGGCATGTCAGCGCACGCACTTTATGGTGACGTCGATATTCTGATGTTAACGGGTTATCTTGAAGTCTTGGATTTTCAGGACTCGTAGACTACGTTACTGCTGACGAGAACATTCGGGGAAAGGTTCCCTGCTATCTGTCTTCAATGTTTACGTGTTTCTATGTCGAACAGCAACCCCGGCTATGTTATGTGTGACAAAACCTAACTGTTAAACTTTAGGGGAGATGAACCTCCTTTGAAGTATAGAATATTAGGCTCGGGTGCTGACTACCACGCGTAGCGCAATAGGGTTTTTGGCAGCGCATTCCACGTCGGCTTTTTCGGCACAGGGGTCACAGGCAGCCGACAACGCCTCCTTTTGGGAAAGGGGGATTAGGGGTTAGGGGTATGGTGTGGCAGATGGACTCTTCATCTCCCAACTAGCTAGGGGTACTGGCCACTAATAGAAGTGGAACATAGTGCTGATGCTTAGGTTATATCTGAGAGCTGCGACGTATTGTGTTCACTGTATTTAAGGATCCTTGTAACCGGTAAATAAAGTGAATAATATTGGAGCATCTTTCTAGCCCAGGAAGGTCGTCTGCTTCCACAAGCTTCACTTATCCCGTCTTCTGCAAAATGGGCGTATAGGTGACAACAGTTGCGCTGCTTGTGTACATTCTCCCCTGATGGTAGCGTGCGATGTACACTGAGGAGGCGCATAGTGCCTTTTTGAAGGTTATGTGCACATAAAACGTGCCAACTAGAAGGAGATGCTATTGTTCGGCTCCTAACGTTGACTATTCTGGGTGAAAGATGCATATGCATGTCACAACTACGCTGCAATAGTTGCGACGCGCAGACCATTACGAAGGGCCCTAAAGACTGACGCGAAATATGTAGCTGTCCTGCGTTTGTATCATTCGGATTCCTGACGGTGACTTTGCAATGATCTACACCACGGAGGATTCAGGTAATGAAAGCCCTTTCAGTTTCTTTCTCTCTCCACGAGACGCATGACCGTGCTTGGGAGAGACTTGAAAAGACAACGTTACGGTACTGCTCTCACATTCAGAACAGGGCCTTGTGATCTTAGGGAAATTCAAAATTTCTCGATATTTATTACCGCACAGGTAGAAAGACATTCACAAACGTCCTTCTCTTAGGTGCAGCTATAGTTCAGATGGGTTCAGCAACATTGAAGGCGCAGCAAATGAATATTGCTACCGTATGAATCATTCAACGTTGCCATCATATTTTGAAGTGGGAATGCAAATTGTTAATGCACCAGTGCAATGAACATTAGATATCAAGTTATGTTTGTTTAACGTGACTAGCGCGATCACCGAGGTGTAAGCCAAGCGTTTTGGATGCTTACCTTACGGTTGGGATAAATGTTGCATTATGGCAGAAATATAAATTATTGTTTTCATTGTTTTTAAAATCTCACCGGTCCATGAAACAGCCTGATTTGTTTAAAACACTAGAAAACGAAGTTACATGGATGCCAAGTATTACTGAGGTACAAAACCATACCGATAAGACATTAACTTCCCCTGTTAAAGTACTGGTGAAATATTGCTCAGCAATTGTGCTGGTAACTAACAACGCAAGAGGTTCCCCCAAAACTGCGTCGTGTCCACTGAGCCTGTTGCTCAGATTGACTTTCGGCATTTGCGATTTAGTGCAAAACGCACGGATAAACACTGTTTTTTTTAAGCGAAGGCTTTTAGAGTCTCATTCTACGAAAAAGCGTTGTTGTTGTTTTTATCCGGTTAATAAAATTGCCGCAACACGAAAAAATGAATAAATGAAACCCTGTGTAAACCGACAGAATTTGAATCTGGGTGTGCATGGTAGCAGCGTAGTGATGTGCTAACACTGTGATTTTTTTTCTTTATGGCAGTTCAGGCCAGAAAAAGCAAGTACAACAAAATCATTTGTAACGGCTGAGACTGATAGAAAATGTACTGATGTACTCAATAATGCAAGATTTGCGCTCAGCGCGAAGTGCTGTCTTGCCTGTCACGGCGTATACCTGCTGCGTCTTGGGAAGAGATCGCGTGATCAGGGAACGCACAGCGATGCGCTCTTCTCTGCCGTTATCTCGTCGCCGCCGCCGAGTATGTTGTTGCAAATCGTGTTGGACCTCCCGCGCAAACGTCCCGTAATTCGGATAAGCCGCGAAGAGAGCATCGTGTGGCGAAAGTGTCAGGGGGAGGGCGTACCTCGGTGACGACGCGTGACGAAAGTGTGAGGTGGACGGCGGCACGCGCTGCTACGGCATCATCTCTCTCACTGCCTCCTTCTCTTTGTTTTCTTTCTGCCTTCGGTGCCTCGTTCGCTCAATAGGTTACGTGTATATAGACGGCGCCGACGCCAAACAACAATAGAGGAACAACGAAAGAGGACAACTATTTGCAATCTTTTTAGATTTCTCTAAAGCATATGATTTCGTTCCCCATCAGAATCTTATTAAAAAACTAAATGCAATAGGAGTTGAAACGAAGGTTGTCTCGTGGATTCAGTGCTATTTAAAAAAGGAAATAATATGTTGCTTCAAATGATCACAACTCGAAGACTGTGCATGTATTTTCTGGTGTACCGCAAGGCTAAGTCCTTGCCCCAAATCCGTTGACTCATCTATTACAACTAGATTGTTCGCAGATGACTGTGTGATGTATACAGCAGTTAACAACCCAGAAGATCAGCTAACACTTAAAAACCGTTAACATCTATCGAGTCGTTGTGCAACAACTGGGGCATAAAATTAAACAAAACCAAAACGTTCAGCATCAGTTTCACCAATAAGAAAACTTTAAATTTTCAGTATAAAATTCAGGATGCTGAAGTGGTCAAGGTTGGCCAGGTAAAATATTTAGGTGTCACTTTTTCTAGTAATTTATCCTGGGAAAGCCATACTGACAACATATGTAGTAAAGCCCTAGGTAAGCTAGGTAATGCCTTAAGAAGGCGCCTACGCCAAGCACCTTTAATGGTTAAACTTAATGCCTATAAATCTCTGATTAAGCCAACTCTGGAGCATGCCGACATACTATTGAGCCCGCACCAAAAATATTTAGTATACAAAGTTGAACGCGTACAGAACTTAGCTTTGCGTTTTATCTGCTCCAACAACTCCCGGTTTACTAGCGTTTCCGATCTACGAAAACGGGCAGATCTCCGAACTCTCTCAGACTGCAGAATGATATCCAGATACATACCATTATAAAATACCCCGAAGTAACTACCTCCAAGCTCCCTTCAGGCATTCGTTGGACCCAAATCATAATATGACTACTAGGAAAACTAATAGCAACATAAACACACATAAGTACTCTTTATTTCCATCAGCCATCACACTGTGGAACAAACTACCGGCGGACGGGGTCAACAGCACATCTGTAGAGTGTTTCCTAAGAGCCATTATTGATCTAGAATTTTAACGCGTCATAAAAGTAAAAGTTGCATATTTAGTGTTTATAGAATTTCTTTTTGTGGAATAAATGTTTACACTGTATAGCATGCTTCTCTCCATGTGTAATCTATATTTTTCTTGCTTCTTGCGTTTTGAATACCTATGTTATCCATAAAATGACAACTTGAATTCATCGTAACCACTCATGCATTGGCCCTGAAAGGCCTGCGGTATGTTGAAATGAATACACAAAAATACCGGACGCCGAGGGCTGCACACTAACAGACAAATACACGGGGAGCCGCTGCGCTTTACGCTAGCCGTTACGCTTTGTGAAGTTGTAAGACAGGAACTTAATCTACCAGGGAGATCACAAAGGTTCGAAAACGCGTTCCGCAGTCTACAAAACAGTTCAACAAAGCATCTTACCACTGACTTTCCATTAATGTGTGAATTTCTAACAATCATTTTACTCTTCTATATGCTGTCTAGGCAAGACGCAGGCTGGAGGCAAGGCAGTTGGGAACTATGGTGTGGGCTGTAGAAATAACTGGGGGGGACCTACTAGTCTAATTTGCACAACGAAATAATCTACGCATCGTGAATACCTTCTTCTGCAAATAGTAGAGCCGGAAGCGGAGTTAGAGGAGCTCGAATGGGGAGAATAAAAATGAAATAGACTTCATACTATGCGATACCCCTGGTGTCGTGCAGGATGTGGAAGTGCTCGGAAGGGTAAGGTATAGTGACCACAGTATGGCAAGATTTTGAATTAGGCTACATGTGAGGAGGGACCGTAACAAGCTAGTACGAAAGAAGCTGATCAATGAGCTATCAGTACGACGTAGATTTGAAGAATTCAGGATCGCGCTGAAGAATCAACATTCAGCTCTTACCAAGGAAGCAGAGTTTAGGACCCAGGAAGCCATCGACAATCTGACACGCATTATCACGGAGTGTGCAGTAGAAGTCGGGGGCACGGTGGCTAGACAGGATACTAATAAAATTTTCCAGGAGGCGAAAGATTTAATTAGAAAGGGCAAAGCGTGACAATCTCCGCCCCAGCTGACAAAATAGAACTAGGCAAGCTTTAGAAGTTAATGAATAGGCGCAAGACTGCTGACATACGGAAGCATAATATAAAGAGGATCGAGCATGCTGAAAAGTTCGGGGCTTGCGTGAAAGCAGTGAATAGGCGTGTAGGCATGAGGAAAAATCAGATATATGCACTTAAAGACAAGCAAGGTTTAAAGACAAGCAAGGTTTCCTGATTTATATTAACGATGTAGCGTCATGTGTTAAAGAAGGCGTTGAAATACGATTATTTGCAGATGACTGTTTGTTATCCAGCACAATTAATTCTTCTAATGATCAGCAAATTCTAAACGATAGCCTTGACGCAATAAATAATTGGTGCGACCTTTGGGACATGAAACTAAACACTGAGAAAACCGTATTTATGCGTATTACTAACAAAAAGCAACCACATGAGCATCAGTACACAATCAATGGTCTTCCTATCTCACGAACTGATAGCTTTAAACATCTTGGCGTCACAATTACTAGTAATCTAACATGGTCCTCCCACATTCTTAAAGTATGCGCCTCAGCACGACGAAAACTCGGCTTACTAAGACATAAACTGAAAAACTCGCCGGCGAACATAAAGCTTCTTGCGTATAACACAATAGTACGACGATGCCTTGAATACGCATGCGTAGTCTGAGATCCACATACTAAAAAAGACATTGACAATCTCGAAAAAAATCAAAGATTAGCCGTCCGCTTCATTTACAACCGATACCGCCGTCATGACTCCCCAACAGAACTAATGAAAATAAATAAAATCCCAACTTTGGAGTCTCGACGCAAAATGAATAGGCTAAAATTTCTTTTCCAATTATCACACGGGAATATCAGACTCGAAACATCGGCCTTCCTGACTCCGTTATCATCGCGTCCCACCAGGGATTACCATTCCGCAAATTTCACGCCTATCACAGCGCGCACTAACAATTTTAAGTATTCTTTTTTTCCTCGCACTGTAACAGACTGGAATAACCTCCCGCATGAAATTCTTTCATCCGATAATGTGCTGAAATCTATTGATCAAATGTTTGACTTGTAAATTTTGTATTATTAATTCACAGTGTTTTTCAAAATAATTTTGTACTGTCCTGTTTATTGTTTTTACCTCGCTAAATATTTGTATAATTGGTCTAACGGCACTGTAACACCCCCACTCCTGCTTGGGCCCATTTGTGGCCTGCAGTATTGTATAAATAAATAAAATAAATAAGGCAATGTAATCAGAGATAGCGATAAAATTGTCATAGTAGCCCAGTTGTTTTATAGAGATCTGTACCGTAGCCGGGACATCCAGGATAATACCGCATGAGAAAGTAGTTCAGAGAAGATAGACATCCCACCAGTAACGACAGAAGAAGTAAGGAAGGCTTTGAAAGAAATGAAAGGAGGCAAAGCACCTGGTGAGGATCAGAAAACAGCAGACCTCTTGAAGGATGGCGGAGAAATTGTACTTGAAAAACTGGCAAACCTGTATACGCAATGCCTAATGACCGCAAGTGTATCGGAGTCATGAAAGAACGCGAACATCATCATGATCCATAAGAAAGGTGACATGAAGGACTTGAAAAATTACAGGTCGATCAGCTTACTGTCAGTCGTCTGCAAGGTACTTACCAAGGCAATCGCTAACAGAAATTTTGCCTATTATATTTCAGTAATCCTAAAGAGCAAGCAGGGTTTCGTAAAGGCTATTCAACAATAGGTCAGGTGATAGAGACAATCAGGTGATAGAGAAGTGCGCGGAGTATACTCAACCCCTGTATATAGCCTTCATACATTATGAAAAAGCATTTGACTCAGTCGAAACCTCAGCAGTCATTCAGGCATGGCGGAACCAGGGTGTAGACGAGCATTATGTAAGAATACTAGAGGATATTTTCACTGACTCCACAGCTACCATCGTCCTCCAAAAGAAGAACAGTAAAATACCTATAAGAAAGGGCGCAAGACAAGGAGACGCAATCTCTCCAATCATATTCACAGCATTTTTACAAGAAGCATTCCGAACCCTGCATTGGGAACCGGTGGGAGTAAGGGTTAATGGAGAATACCTCAGTAACTTCAGCTTTGCTGATGACGTTGCCTTGCTAAATACCTTGTAGGACGAATTGCATAGCATGATTACCGCACTGGACAAACAGACTAGAACAATAACATCGGGACTGCACAGCGCTTTGAAGTATGTGGTGAGGCAGTGGAAATGCTAAGCTAATATATCTTTTTAGGCCAAGTTGTGACCCCGGATACCAACCATGAGAAGATGAGGGTAGAGTGCGTTAGGCAGGCATTCTCAGATAATGAATGGCAGCCTGCCATTGTCCCTGAAGAAAGTGTATGACAGCTGCATCTTACCGGTACTCACCTACGGGGCAGAAGCTTGGTGGCTCACTAAAAGGGTTCAGTTTAAATTGAGCATACCTCAGCGAACAATGGAACAGGAGATGAATGGTGTAACATTAAGGGACAAGAAAGCGGAGTGGGTCAGGGAACAAACACGTGTTAAGGACATATTAGTAGAAATTAAGAAGAAGAAATGGTCGTCGTTAGAGCATGTAACGCGAAGGCGAGATAACTGTTGGTCATTAAGGGTAGTAGAATGGATCCATCCCTAGAGAAGGCAAGCGTGGCAGAGGGCAGAAAAAAATTAGATGGGCAGATGATATCAAGATGTTCGCGGGGATACATTAGTCGCGGTAGGCACAGGACCGGGATAATTGGAGATCCATGGGAGAGGCCCTTGCCCAGCAGTGGGCGTAGATAGGCTGGGGATGCTGATGCTGATATATGTGAAACTCCAAACGAAAAAGAAAATGTAGGGCATAACCCGAGTCCTTCAATGAATAACTTCGGCATAACATTGGGCTTAACACCAAGGAAGAGAAGTGCCGCTATCCGAAGGTTTATTTTTTCATATAGCACGCGACAGATACCATAAGAATACGGCATCGCAAAATTCGAGCAAGACATGTTCGATCATTTTTGTTTTCATAGCTGAGAGCTGAGCTGTTGTTACTGGCCGTATTTTTGGTGGTAGCGAGAAAAAACACCGGGAAAATGCCAAGCCCCCCCGTCAGCGCACGCCTCACGGTGACCATCGTGCGCCTGCGGCAGGCGCATTGGCTTTAGCAGAAAAAAGAACTGGCAAAAACCCCGCGGAGCTTAAAAATGCCGAGTGCTCGTGAGCGCCTGACTCTTGGTGACCGCGGTGTCCCCGGTTCAGGCAGTGGCTTTAGCAAAAAGAAAACTTCCGCTTTTGCAGTAATCGTGGCAATACTTGCTTGGAATGAGAATGACCCGTCATAGCGAACGCCCCTGGTTCGTTCGACCTCATGTTATTGTGCGCCTGTGCTGGGTACAGTTAAATAGCCCTCACGCGTTGCAGCGCTTACAAGACATCCTGATTTGGAGAGATTACCGTTGCCGGTGCATTCTCTAGAAGCCAATATGGATAATATACCTTTTTCCAGTACCGGTCCTTGCACCGGCCTCGACGGTTATCTAGGAATAACAGTAAGGCACTCCTCCAAAAAAGTATGTCTTTTTGAGAACTCGTGTAAAAAATATAATCCTTCAGTCCCTCGCACACCCATCGGCCACTCATACCTTTGACTTGAATTTCACAGTAGCGGGTGCACTTCCTGGGACCAATCGGCAGAGTTCGAAACGCCGCGTTTTCATTACTTATTGTCATTTTCGTGACTCCCTTACTGGTAGCCATGTGGTCGCAGCGTGGTCAGCTTCAAACATCGTTGCGTAGTTTCTTTGAAAGCGTTTTTTGTGTGCACGTGCGAACTTACGAGCATCTGTCAGAAAAGAGGAAATAAAACAAATTGGCTCCTATCCACGCTGTGAAGGTGGGTGGAAAGTAAAGTTTCAAACGACATCCACAACAACTGCCCCTGCGACGTCTCTTGAATTCACACATTTGGCTCTACAAAGAGTGGAACCAGAGATTCTGCCTGCCGTTACCTGGCTCAAGCCTCGACTCTTCTGACGGTACCTGAAATTCGCGCCATAAAGCGCCCTCCCGCTCTCTAGCAGCTGAATCAAAACACAACCGAATTGGTATTCACCAATTTAGAAAACTTAGTCCCTTTCGGGGCAAGCAATGCGCAAATGGTAGCGTTTCTCTACCGCCCAGACGTCTGTATGTGGTATCTAAATATTGTGTTACCGGCCTGCAAACCAATCTTTATCGTATCTTTGCTGTACCACCACTTAATTTCGTCGGATCCTGGTTACCCAGGAGGTGAGTGTGAGAAGGGAGGAGGTTCCCAGCCTGAACCACATATGTATCGCAGGGAAAGAAAGAGAAGAGGAGGGGGTAGATATATGGGTTGAGGTAGTGGTAGAAAGGTAGATGGGGCAGGGAAAAGATGGGGTAATGGGGAAGAAAAGATCAGCAGGTGCCGTCGAACAAGTTAATCAAGCCGTGCGAAGTAAGCGCGCAAGGGACACGTAGCTGCGCAAAAACAGGCCCAAAACAACAGTCGCTAAAGCAGACGAAAAAGCCGTAGCACCGACGCGCCCGCTGCCGTCCACCCGGGGAACGCAAGGCTAGAGTTCCTGTATACAGCTCCCCTAGGGGAGCAGAGTTGCGCGTCCATCCGCCATCTTGAGTTCCAGTCGTGCGGGAAAGCCACCCGTCTAGCATGCAGGAGCTGCAGCCGGGCCGCCGCGCTAGCGGCAGTGGCGAGGAGGAGTGGCCAGGAGCGGAACGCATAAAATAAAAACTGCCGCACGATATCGGCTGGTCGGCTGCTTATCAGCTGAGCGGCCACCGTTTCCTCCGCTTCTGCAACCAGCGATGCTCAATTGAGCAGAACTGACTGAATACGGGGTCTTATGCGCACCTGGGGGTCTTATGCGGTGGTCTTATACAGAGTCTTATGCGCCAACTGGAATGCGCGGCATGTGGCAATCAGACGCGCAACTCTTGCGCTACGCGATATACGCAAGGCTAATTCGCCGCGCCATCTACAGTGCGCTCCGCGAGTGAAACCCTCCACTCTCTCTCTCCCCTCGCCGCCCCCTCCGCCGCTTTTGGAGTTTATTGTCCCGCACGCCGCGAAAAAAGCGCTGGCTGGTAGAGCCAGAAAGCTTTCCTTCAAAACTACCCAAACATCTTCATTCAGAAATAGAGTGACTGAATAACCTGTACCATCCGCTGACGTTCGTACGAAGTTGGGCAAAGTACTTCGAACCATATGCTGCAGAAAGGTCGCAGAAGAACAGGCCAACCTGATCTCTGAGAAACAGAAGACTGCAAACAAATTGAGCCAGGAGAAGTTTTAAAGTGACTGCCTTCATGTTTTCTAAACAAGCTGCTTGTAATAGTTCTCTCAAAAGTTGGCTGCGATACTACAGAGCAAAAATTGTGGTGATACTCTTGTACACTGGTCGCAGAAAAAGAAAGGGCTCGCATGTTACGTCAAAGTCATGACACAATTACAGTATTACAAACTGCTGCGCGAGCTAAGACAGACAGGCTTCGACCCTGCCATCTGCGGGCGCAATTCTTCGGTTCTTCTACACCATTTCTTTAAGCTACCTCGGTAATTCTCTAAGGGTACTCGAAGGCAAGTCGTCTACTCAGTTGACCATGAAATACTGTTCAAGATATGTGAGCTTCGCGGCCACTCCCCGTGCCCTAGTCCGACACACTTTTTTGTGTTCATTTAGTACCCGGGATATTATAGTACTCTCGTGTAAGTTTAAGTGCATTACTGACGCTGTCAAGTATTTTACAAAAAAAGGCAACATTATCACTTCACCATACTCGAGGCTAAGTTGCTGCACTAGACGACTCCGGTTCATTTTGGTGCAAAAAGGTTCAAGGCAAACCGAGGAAAAGAGTGGGGACAGGGCACAGCCATCACGTCCTGATGCAGGCACATCCGCAGGGGAGATTGGTCGCCTGCGCTGACGATGAATCTACTTTTGTAATTGTAATGCATCATGTTAAACATGCCTCAAAATATATTCCCGATTCCGACGTGTTCCAGTATTTTGAAAAGTACGTCACTTCACACCTTACGGAATGCCTTCTCAGAATCTTCTCGCAACATCGCTACCTGACGGGAATCTATGTCGCATGTTTCCAAAATATTGCGCCCCGTGGTTGTTAGTCTATAGATGCTCCGCCCCCTATACCATATGTCTGATGTTGGCATACAAAAGTCCCCATGACACACTGGAACCCTTTGGAAAAAACCTTCATGAAAACCTTGTAGCCAGTGTTACTTCATCTAATTCACCGGTCACCCCAACTAGATGCGCTGCATCGTTGCTTTTAGTTATAAGGATTGTGTTCATTTCCGGAAAAGTTGGGGAAAGTTTGGAGGTGTTCCCGGATAACATTGTGCAAAACAGGCGGCAAAACTAATTTATACGTTTTGCGGAAGGCCAAACGTCCTCGGTGGGTTCCCGGCGACTTGCTATTGCTTAAGCCCACTATAATCCCCAGTGAAACGTTCCCCATGCACGGGATTATATGAATACAGAATTAATATGGAGTATGACGCCCAAAGGTGTAGGTGAAGCACATGTCTCTATTAACAAAAGATGAAATAATGACTCTCAATAAAAACAAAATTGCCACAGTTTTCAGCTTTGTACCTTCAATAAAACAAGAAATCATGCTTGGTACGCTTTCCGTGTGCTGCATATAGACAGAATTCATACCTACAATGTTTTTGGCGTTTCCCGGAGTATTGCCGAAATAAAACCAGTGTGAAAAGTTTCTAACTTGATAAGGTACTTTATTACCATGTACTTTTCAAAGATATTGCTATTTCTATTCGAACTCTGTGTTGCGCTAGGTTAACAATCCGTATTCCTCAAATTCCGAATATACAGAACGGGTCATGAGTGCTGTATCTTAAATTTCCTTTACGCATACGGGACTTCCAATTGCTCTGCTGTGTTTTCATTGTGACGCGGCAACACGTGTAAAAAGAACATCCGAATCCCTCGCGGGGCGTCTTCTATGCGAAGAGGTTCTCGTAGTACATTACAAAAGCCTTTTTTTATGTAAGATTGTTCTTATTTGCAAACACCGTCACAAATATTTATGGCATACTAAAACGTGTTCTACTTTTTGCCCACCATCTGCCGTTTCGTGGGCGCTTGCCCGGCTAACTGCCTTTTAGCAAGGGTCTTACTGCTGTGGCTTTATAGCGTTGTCCTCTATGTTTCCCAGTTTTGGTCTGGCATTTTGCATATCATCTGTAAACAATCTTGGGGCCTTCTCCTCCTCACCTGTGAGCAAATGTTGACTTTAAATATGCAATTCCTTTTTGCTATCTGAAATGTTGAAAAGGTGCAGAAAAGTTCGAAATAAACTAGAAGCTGACATAAAGAGTCGCTCATTAAGTACTACACAAGCACATTTTCTGATATTCCGCACGATTCCCCCCAAAAAACATGGCATGCAGTTAAGAACTAGCAGGTTAAATGGCAAACCGTTTTACCGGATGCGATGACAGTTTCCGGGCGAACACTTTGCGTCAATGCTCTGGCCATTAAATTTAACGGACAGTTTCTGCTTTCCGAGGCACCGCCACAACAGGGCCCGGGAGGTTTTGAAAATTATGTTTCTTGCAACCTTACCAATACTCTGTTACTGTTCGTGCTTCACAAGAAGACATAGTGACTCTAATTAGGAGTATAAAACAAATTCGTTTGGGTTTGACAACAACAGCGCAAACGCAATTAAAGCTGTCTTTGACCTTATGGCCGGTATGTTATGTCGTATAACCAATTTATTTTTTCCGCTGCTATCTGCCTTGACAAGCACAAAATTCGAAAAGTATGCGTTTCTTATAAACAAGGCTCCGTTGACTGCTTCAGAAATTGCCGAGTAATGTCCATTCTCGCACTATTTCAAGAAATAGTAGAACAAGTTATAACCCAGCGAAAAACCAAGCATTTAAACAAGCGTGAATAGATATCTTTAGATAAATACGGAATCCAGAAAGTCGAATCTGCAGAGATTGCATTACTTATCATTAGAAATAAAATAGCTGCAAATCCTGAACACCGCCTTTACAGTCTCGGAATCTCCTTAGAGTTCTGTAAATCATTTCATTTCTTCGAGCACGACATACGTTTAGCAAATATACCGCATTATGGAATATTAGGTATCTCTCTCGAGCTTCTACAGGATTACTTATCAAGCCGTACTCAATATTGGGAGAGTCGACGAGAACGCTTGAGGTCCGCTTTATTTGCGAGCGCCGGGCACGGCCACAAAAGAACAGCAACCGTTCGAGCAGCGGAGATGATGATCACCCGTCGAGAAGGAAGGTGAAATGAGATGATGATGAACGCGCACAATGTAGAAACGACAACGAACCATAAAAGGAATATTGACCACTCACGTTACCAAATATAGCATATGTTAAAGCTTATGCTAAATTCACGCTCACAATATGTCCTTATTACAATAAAAAATCTGATTAAAATAAATCATTCTTCGGTATACTACAAGGGTCTATTTTAGGTCCAATTTTATTTCTCCACTCTGTGATTGATGTTACAGCTGTTGTTGTTACCCAAGACATTGTTCTGTATGCCGATGATAATATTGTGTTCTTTTCAGCGTCTGAAATACCTCTTCTTATAAGGTTATAAGGACAGCTAACATGTGGCTTCAAAACCTGTCGAATTGGTTTTATGTGAAGCAGTTTACGCTGAATGAAATAAAACGAAATATATCCCCTTTTTCTCCTTTGTCGAATCTGTTGTCGTAACGACAATATGACTTATCAAACACAAGTACTCGATCGCGTTCCTGAACATAAATTACTGGGTGTGAAATTCTCTGAACAACTTAAGAGGACTTCTCATATAAATAATGCGTGATGTCAGGTCACATATTCTTATTTCTGTTCAACAAACTTCGTACCCTGTTGCCCGTGCATCTAAGACGCCAACTTCATTTCACTACCGTTCAATTTCGCACGAACTACTGTGAATTGGTGTGGAGCAACTCCACGAAATACAACAATAACAGTCATGCAGAAACAGGGGATTCATTTTATTTTAAACCTTACAACGTATAAGCATACGTATAGTCATTGTAGAGCGCTTCGGACCCTCCCAATTTCTGGCTTCCTTAAATTGCGACTCTCGGAAACTATGTTTTCCCAAATAAAAGCGGCCGTGATTCGACGTTCTTAATGTATGCCGATCCTGGGCGTCACACCAACTTAAGGCACACAATTCTTTAAAGAAACCAAGAACAACAACTAAATATTGTGAGCAAATTTTGGCTTGACGGATTCCTAATCTTCATCAATTCGAATGTAATAGAGGTTATAGATAAGCCCCACCCAAGCGTGTATTTGAAAATAAACTAAACATAATGTTTCTCCTATGCATACGGTATTTCCCGCTTTGTATTTAACTGTTATGTCTGGCAGGTTGTACAAGATTTAATTGTGTATGTGAATATGAACCACTTATTTGTCCTGTTTCGGGTGGCTCTTTCGGAACCTTTGCGGTTTTTTACATTATGTAGTAAAAATATTACTGTACCTGCTTCTTGTTGTTTTATAGCATGGTTACCTATTCATTGCATTGAATGATAGCCTTTTATTGCAATAACTGAGTTGTTTTGCGGCTTTGGAAACTATGCGTTAGCTGGAGAACTCAAACCAGAAATTGATGGCTGAACTTAAGTACATCCCAGACAGACAGGCAGCCTACGTAAATGAAATAGGTTACGCATCCGGTAACGTCTGAAAACTTCAGTTTACTCTGTTTTTGATGCGATATGCTGGTGTATGTGCTTTGTTTCCTACACTGCTCCTTGTTTTAACTACTTTGTGCGCCTTACTTCTGTATCTTCAACACAAACGTGCATTTTTTTCTTCTGCCCCTTACATCATGCACTACACAAGGGCCTGTACGACACTCGTAAATATAATAAAATAAAACTAGTGGTTCTATTTTGAGCTACAGTAATGTTGCTGTGTCGTTGAACTTCTTAATCACTCCGGACAACGCATCAACCTTGCTGTTCACTGGGCCCTTTATGTTTTTTTTTGTAAATGCAGCCCGTAGTGGCGAAAAAATGCCTTAACAAAAAATGCCTTAACATAAATACCCCAAAAGGTGGTGGGGAAACAGCCCCGCCGTTAGTGTAGTGGTCATCGCACCAGACCGGTATTCTGGAGGTCGTGGGTTCTGATCCCACCCAGCGGGCATTTTTTCACCACTTTCTTTCTCACTCAAAAAATTCATCTGTTTCTATAACCTACCGAATTCCCCCTTTGCTTTCTGAAGTTTTCTTGACTGCCAACCCTTATTCTGTCCTAATTCACAGAGCCCCTCACTTCCCATTTCTGATTCGCGACATGCATAGCGAGGGCCTCTGTTCTGGCAGTCTTGGTGCCAAAGGTAGCTTAAGAGGGTTCAAGGCTGGTCGACCACTCTCGACATGTCGTAGACACTCGAGTCACGCCCCGGGGGTTAAAAAGAAGGTCCTCTTCACCCCAGTAGTCAGAGTGGCGCTGGCTACCACCCCCAAGTGCAGGAAACAAAAAATGCCCTAACATAGATACCCGTGAAGGTGGTGGGGAAACAGCCCCACCGGCAGCGTAGTGGTCATCGCACCAGACCGGTATTCTGGAGGTCGTGGGTTCGGATCCCACCCGGCGGGCATTTTTTCACCCCTTACTTTCTGACTCAAAATATTCTTCATCTGTTTCTATAACCTACCGAATTCTCCCCTTTGCTTTCCGTGGTTTTCTTGACTGTCAACTGTCAACCCTTATTCTGTCTTAATTCACCGACCCCCTCATTTCCCATTTATGATTCGATATATATATATATATATATATATATATATATATATACATATATATATATATATATATATATATATATATATATATATATATATATATATATATATATATATATATATATTGCAGTGAAGAACCTGAACATTGGCAGATAGACACTTTTCCAGTGGCTATGTCCTGTCACGTCCTGTTGGTGGACAATCTTTTGATAAGGTTATGTGCCATGCAGCGCTTTTGGAAGGAGACGAAGTGTGTCCTCGCACAGCTCGAACCTCAGCCCCGGTTTCCTACGTCCGCTCGAACTCTGCCTGACTTGACGACGTGACCGTTCCCAGGTGTCAATAAACGTCACCACATTTTTGGTGGAGGTGCGGGGTAGAAGACTCCCGGTCAGCGACGCCATGCCGCCTACACCTCAGCAGCCCATCGTCTGCTCCGGTACGCTTTGGCAACGAGACCCGCCTTTCTTTAACGGCACCGATGACCGTGATGCGGAAGACTGGCTTTCAATCTTCGAACGGGTGAGCACCTATAATAAATGGGATGACACGATGAAGCTCAATAACGTCGGATTCTATTTTACGGTGATGGCTGAGACGTGGTTTAACAACAACGGATCTACCTTCACTACTTGGCCAGAGTTCAAAGCTGAATTTACGAAAGTTTTCGGCCGACCGGCACTTCGCAAACTCCAGGCCGAGCAGCAGCTGCGTGAGCGAGCGCAACAGGCCGGTGAAACATTTACGAGCTACATAGAGGACGTCGTCGACCTCTGCAGGCGTGCAAATCCAGCTATAGCCGAAAACGATAAGATCAAACACATTCTCAAGGGCATTGAGGACGATGCGTTTAAAATGCTGCTGAACAAAAACCCGCAGACTATTAGCGACGTCGTGAACTGGTGTCAGAGCTATGACGAGCTCCGCAAGCAGCGCATTTTCACCCGCCAACGCCCTTCGCGGGAAGAACCGCAACGTGGGTCGCTGTCGGCATTGGCTGCTTCTCCTGACCTCTCGGCTCTTCTACCTCATATCGAGCAGTTCGTGCGAGAGGAGGTTTCGCGTCAGCTGTCCCTGCTGCCCTGCGCTCCACAGCCCCCTTCCACGTTGCCTCACTCGGTCCAACGGGTGATCCGAGAGCGTGTTGCCGAGACGATCCCTTCCGTACGCCAGCCGTCAGTTGCGCCGGCATCCACCCTTTCACCAGTGGCCGCGTCAGTCGCACCTCCTGTTGTGTCGCCTATTGAACAATACGTCGAAGCACCGCTCACCTACGCTTCCGTCGCCACAAGACCGCCGCTGGCACCATTCCCTTCCTTTCTATGTCTCGCGGAGCAGTCAGCAGCGCCGTATCCTCGAATGGTGCCTCGGACCCCGAATCCTTGGCGCACCCCCGACAACCGCCCAATCTGTTTCGCTTGTCGACTTCCGGGACATGTGGCACGTTTATGTCGCCGTCAACCCCAATCTCCCGTTGACGCCTACCAGTTCCCAGCCAATGGATTTCCTCCACTTTTCGCTCCCGCTACATCTAGCGCAACCCCACCTTCGTACTCAGCTGACCAGTCGACCTCGACGCCTTCAAGCCGCCGTTCCTTTTCTCCGCGTCGCCGCTCCGTTTCCCCGATGCGCCCACGTGCCAACCCCGCAGCTGAGGGAAACTAGCGGCCGCAGTTCCGGAGGCAACAACTGCGCCCACGTCGAACTACTCAAGTCCTCCGTTTTCGACTAACAATGTGATTGACGTTACCGTAGAAGGTGTTTTCGCTTGCGCTCTTATCGATACTGGTGCCGCTGTGTCTGTAATACGTGAAAGTCTTTGTCGTTCCTTGAGAAAAGTCACCACTACTCCGCTTTCTGGCCTCACCCTCCGGACCACGAATGCTCAAATCGTGAAACCATTGGCCACGTGCACCGCCCGAGTTACAATCCAGCAAAATGTCTATATCATCCAGTTCATCGTTTTGGCCTCCTGTTCGCACGATATCATCCTCGGTTGGGACTTTTTGTCACGACATCACGCGATCTTTCGGTGTGCTCGCGCTGAGGTTGAACTTTTCCCCTTTGACGACATCGCTATCCCCGAACGTCCCGCCAAATTGATTGCCGCCGATGATACCGATATTCCTCCCGGCACCTCAGTGCTTGTTTCCGTGTCTTGTGACTGTCTGTCGGACACCACCGTTTTCTTTACGCCGTCGCCACTCTTCAGCGCCCGGAAATGTTTGCCGCTACCTTTCGCGGTCCTTGAAATTCGCTCTGGTCTCGGTACAATCCTCGTTTCAAACCCGTCGTCATGCCCCGCCACATTGGTTCGCAGTGAATGTCTTGGCCACGTCGAGCCAGTTGACGATCATCTCATCGTCGACGCATCCGAGAAAGCTGCATCACTGCACCTCGCCGCGCTTGGGCCTAGTGTGAACTGTGACTCCGATGTCTTTTTACGTTCCCTCGACGACGCTTTATCTCCGGTGCAACGAGACGAGCTTCTGGCCCTTCTGCATCGTTTACGAGACTCTTTCGATGCCCAACGCGTCGAATTGGGCCGGGCATCCAGTGTTTCGCACCATATTGACACCGGTTCCCACGCACCCCTCAGACAGCGGCCATACCGTGTGTCGCCCACTGAGCGCCAAGTCATTGAGGAGCACGTCGCGGACATGCTCAAGCGCGACGTTGTACGCCCTTCGACAAGCCCCTGGGCCTCTCCCGTAGTACTTGTGACGAAAAAAGATGGCTCAATTCGCTTCTGCATGGACTACCGGCGCCTAAACAAGATCACGCGGAAAGACGTTTATCCGCTTCCTCGCATAGATGACGCCCTCGATTGCTTGCAAGGAGCCGAGTTCTTCTCTTCTCTGGATTTACGGTCCGGCTATTGGCAAGTTCCTACGGCAGAAGCGGATCGTCTCAAAACAGCCTTTGTCACACCTGACGGGCTGTACGAATTCAACGTCATGCCTTTCGGGCTTTGCAATGCGCCAGCAACCTTTGAAAGGATGATGGACAACATATTGCGCGGCCTGAAGTGGAAAACATGCTTGTGTTACTTAGATGACATAGTCGTGCTTTCCCCTGATTTTGCGACGCATCTTACCCGCCTCGAACAAGTGTTAACCTGCCTTGCCACAGCCGGCCTGCAGTTAATCTTGAAGAAATGCCGCTTTGCAGCTCGAAAACTTACTATTCTAGGCCACGTGGTGTCAAAAGATGGTGTCCTTCCTGACCCAGCAAAACTTCGCGCCGTGGCGGAATTTCCCAAACCGACGACAATGAAACAACTTCGCAGCTTTATAGGACTTTGCTCGTACTTCCGGCGCTTTGTTCGCAATTTCGCCACCATCATTGCGCCTTTGACGAAGCCCCTTGGTGGTAACAACGAGATCGGCGATTGGTCACCCGCCTGCGAGGACGCCTTCAATATGTTGCGCCGCCTTCTTGTTTCCCCAGCGGTACTGCGACATTTTGATCCCAGCGCTCCCACGGAAATCCATACCGATGCCAGCGGTGTGGGCCTGGGCGCAGTACTCGCACAACGCAAGACCGGATTCGAGGAGTACGTCGTCGCTTACGCCAGCCATACCCTTACAAAAGCCGAAGTCAACTACTCCGTGACCGAAAAGGAATGCTTAGCGATCGTTTGGGCGATTACGAAATTTCGCCCGTACCTCTACGGGCGCCCATTCGACGTGGTGACGGACCACCACGCCCTTTGTTGGCTCTCGTCGCTAAAGGATCCGTCTGGCCGCCTCGGTCGATGGGCCCTCCGGCTGCAAGAGCATGACATACGAGTGGTATACCGGTCCGGCCGCAAGCACACAGACGCAGATGCCCTTTCTAGGTCTCCTCTACCATCCGACGCTGAAGATTTATCTTCTGTGGAGTGCACTCTGGCCCCCCTTGATATCACCGACATGGCTGCTGAACAGCGAAAGGATCCGTGGATCGCTTCCATTGTGGAATTTTTGTCCCGTCCATCGTCAGCAGCCGCACCCCGCTCTCTCCGTCGTCAAGCTGCCCATTTCTCTGTGCGTGACCAACTCCTTTACCGCCGAAAATATTCGTCCGAAGGTCGCAAATGGCTCCTGGTCATCCCTCGTCATTTACGCGTGCACATCTGTTCTTCGTTCCACGGTGACGCGCAGTGTGCCCACGGAGGTGTCCTGAAGACATACCGAAGACTTCGCCTTCGCTTTTACTGGCGAGGCATGTACACCTTCGTCACAAAATATGTTCGTTCCTGCACAGACTGCCAGCGCCGTAAGTCTCCCCCGCGATCAACAACGAGCGAACTCCAGCCTCTGCCGTGCCCTGCCCGTCCCTTCGATAGAGTGGGCATCGACCTCTACGGGCCGTTGCCGTGCACCTCCAGAGAGCACCGCTGGATTATCGTTGCGGTAGATCATCTCACGCGATACGCTGAGACAGCAGCCCTTTCAGCAGCCACAGCCCGGGACGTCGCGTCCTTCCTCCTCCGTCGTTTCATCCTTCGACACGGAGCGCCCCGAGAGTTGCTGAGTGACAGAGGTCGTGTATTTTTATCGGACGTTATCAAAGCGCTCTTGGCCGACTGTAACATCGTTCACCGCACTACCACAGCTTACCATCCGCAAACCAACGGCCTAACCGAACGATTCAACCGCGCTCTGGGAGACATGCTGTCTATGTATATTTCATCAGACCATTCAAACTGGGATCAGGTCCTTCCGTTCATCACGTACGCGTACAATACCGCGACGCAGTCGACTACCGGGTTTTCACCGTTCTTCCTCCTCTACGGACGGGAGCCGACCTGCACGCTGGACACGGTACTTCCATACCGCCCTGATCCTTCCGAGTGTACACCGATTTCCCAGATTTCGCAGTTTGCTGAGGAATGCCGCCAGCTCGCTCGTTCATTCACTTCTGAACACCAGCAGCTACAGAAATCTCGCCATGACGCGTCCAGTGCAGCACGGGATTTCTCTCCCGGCTCCCTTGTTTGGCTTTGGGTGCCATGTTCCACTCCAGGTCTCTCTCCGAAGCTTACATCGAAATTCCACGGTCCTTACCGTGTTATCACAAGCACTTCGCCAGTGAATTACATCGTCGAACCAGTTATGCCCTCATCGGATCTTCGGCGCCGCGGCCGTGAGACTGTGCATGTTCAGCGACTGAAGCCCTACTATGATCCGTTGGTTCCGTCGTCACCACGAGTCGCCAGGATGGCTCCCTCTTCTCGCCGGGGGTGATTGTAGTGAAGAACCTGAACATTGGCAGATGGACACTTTTCCAGTGGCTATGTCCTGTCATGTCCTGTTGGTGGACAATCTTCCGATAAGGTTATGTGCCATGCAGCGCTTTTGGAAGGAGACGAAGTGTGTCCTCGCACAGCTCGAACCTCAGCCCCGGTTGCCTACGTCCGCTCGAACTCTGCCTGACTTGACGACGTGACCGTTCCCAGGTGTCAATAAACGTCACCACAATATATATATATATATATATATATATATATATATATATATATATATCAGTGTGTCGAACCGAAAAAAATACTGGTTCGGTTACGGTTCTGGTTCAGGCGAAATCATTTAGTTCCGGTTCAGTTCCGGTTCCACAAAATCACGTACCGAACCGGTTCGATGAGTTCAATTATCACTCAAATTAGAAAAAAAACATTTAGTAGTTTAAAACAACAGTCAAATCAAAATACACACAAAAATTCAAAATGCTGCTGTTCCCCAAGGGCAGTGGCACAATTGCAAAACACACTTTAAACGATTACGAGATATTAGAAATACGAGATATAAGAAAAACAGATGAAGTATCGACGATTTACCACCTAGTTTCTCGCCCAGACTTCATGTTGTCCTAGCGACTGTTCATAAAGCCACCTCCAAGAGATATGATGGTGGGATATATTTTCTGTCCTTTCCTTTTTTGTTGAACTCGCAATCGTCGCTATGGAATCGCCCATCACTCTAACCTTGAAGCCTTAAATTTAGGCCTGTGTACCAGCGCTTAATACCAATGGCGCACATTTTTTATATTTGTAACAAAAACGAAAAATCGTACAACAGGCACATAAATACTACAAATGAATTAGATTATTTGGTCACCCTGAATAATTTGTTAGCTGTCACCTTATCGAATGTGGTAGCCACACTTTTGTTAAAAGTAAGCTTTAGTTAACGCTCAGTCGCTGCGTTATTGCTCTGACCACTGCAATTCCTTTTGCGATAGCTATACCGGATGTGTGCATTACAATCAGTATGTCATCGTACCGCCTGACCACCGGCCATCGTTCCGTGTGCTACATTGCGGAATCTTATAACAGATTATGTTGTTACAAATAACAGATTATGCTGTTACAAAATGAAAGGGAAATTCGACGCGCGGAGCATGAGATAGGACGTTTTTGGGCAGACGCTCTTTAATCCGTCCACAGCAGTACTCCCCTCCAGAACGAGTAGCAGTAGAAGTAATGTAGCGACTTGGGCAGTCAGCACAAGTGCACCTTCGTAAAAACGCAGATCTGAAAGAGACAAAACTGCATCAGCAGAAAACGGCTTTGCCACTGAGCAGCTCCTGTGGTCACACTTGTCAAGTATTAACAATTTGCAGGTGTCGGACCTTTTAAACAAATTACGAAACGCAAAAAGTTTGCACACATCGGGTGTGGGCTTTCGCTGTTGCGCAGTGGAGCACTCCTGCAGCCTGATTGCTCCAAAAGTCGCAGCTAGGGAAGGGCGAAGTCGTTTTATATCTCCTGCAAGCTGCCGAAAATGAGATTTCATTTGGTCAGCTTGCACTGCGCTCGCGCTTCCAGCAGCAACAGACCATTGCTACATTGGTGCTCATTCATTTTCCTTGTTGTTAGATAAAGCGTGATAGTGTTCAATTGTCTGGAGGGGAAAGTGCGCGAGCGGGTACGAAGTTGATGGTAGGTAAAAAAAAAGGCTTGAATTGCACTGACTGTGCAATATAAACAACGGAGGATCGAACCGAGTTTAAACAAAATCTAAAAAAATAATGAAGGAAGCTCACGCTAACGCTTAAGACTTGTAGTTGTCGAAGCTCTACCGCAAACTTCACGTCCACCGCGACGATTGAAGTCCACGATTGCTGCAACGATTACGGCAAACGCTGGCGTTTTTTTGGTTAGCAATCTAATTAGAATTAGCAATATCAATAAATAATTTTAGGCGCTTTGCGCCAATCCTATGAGTCGCGCCATAGTGGAGAGCTAAAGGCAAGTTTGAGCACTTCGGGACCTTTAACGGGCGCCGAAATTTCAACACTTGAGCTTTTTCGTTTTTCGTGTCCTGTACCGCTTGCCATTCATAAACTATTAACTTATTAATATTAGTTGTTGCCGAAAGTGAGTTACATTATAGCAGCTTAGGCACGAATATTTCGTGATACATATCAAGTTTTACGAATACAGTCGAATCTCCTTACTACTAACCCCACATTGGCGAATTTGCCAACTTTAAGAATATTTTAAGAATCCCCGCTAGATTGCCTATATTTTCAATGTAAAAATATTTCACAACTACAAATTTGAATATAGCGGTAATTTCAGAATAACGCAACTAGTTTATTTTTACAAATATAATCGAGGAACATCAGTATTACGAATTCCTCTAAAAGTAACACCGTCCCACCTCTCGCGTGAAACAGAAACCGCCGTCTTTCTATGTATTCGCTGAGGAGGGCAGCATCTACCATCACCACCGTGTCGAGTGCCAACAGCTAGCGCCACCACAAAACTGTGGTGTAATGTGCAGTAGCCAACTGATGCACGCAATCAAGCGTCCGTGAGCCTAGAAGGGCTAGCCATGTTTGTAAATTGCCTCTTTTCTCTCTCGTTGTGTTGGGTGTCGGTGGCTGTTCAGTCGTTCTTCACGCTAATCACATGTGCGGGCAGGCATTTATTTGTTGTAAATGATTTTGCTGCGAAGTTGGTGGCGCATTTCAAGAAGAATGCCGCTAGCGATGAAGCAAAGAAGAAGCGTGAGCAGTCATTATCTTCAGTGACGATGACGACCGGGCTTCGCCGAACAAAGAGGATGATGATATCGTGTCAAAAATTGACGTTTTAATGCCCATGAAGAAAGCCCGCACTTTCATCTCTTGGTGCAATGACGTACCGCTGAGGTATTGTGCAAAGTGGAATATGTAGAGGTATTCCTGGTGAGCCGTGCTTGCTGCTCGCACGATAAGAAAACAACTGGATTGTTCAAATGAAGTAGCTTTGAAGTGAGCGCAACATTTTTTTTTTGATAGTTTGCCTGTCTGCACACGCGTCTACTGCTAACGTACGTTATTTTCATTCCTACGTTTGAGCACTGGCTAATAAACACCAGTTCTCATTACAACGATATTTCAAAATAACGAACGATTTTCGGTGGGGCCGCTTGAATGGTTATAGCGATATTTGACTGTAAAAGAAAAGCGTGACAATTCCCCTTTGTCATGCCAGTAACTTCGCTTAAAGACAACTGCTAAATATGTGAATATCACGTTAATATTTCAGAGAATGTAATTGCAAGTGTTTAGATGAGATCATCTATTTAATTATCTCATCGGTTTTGATAAACCCCGAGGTTACGTTCACGACTGTATCCTTAGTTCCAAACAGGAGTGCGTGCTTTTTTGTCAGTTATTTTAAAAAGCTACCTTTATGTCAATAGGAAATCTTTGTTAAAACCCTGTTTTCTTTAAATGTTAGTCTCTTTTAGAGTCCAACTCAAGCGTTATGACCATACCTCATGCGGACATGCCAATTCGAAATTTGACAATAATACCCTAAAAATTAATAAGAAAAGTCTAAGGAGTACTTCCCCACGGTACACGCCTGGTCAATGGTGTTCTATCGAATGTTTTTTTAGTTTTCTGTCGGGAAGTTTTGCGTCACGTGACTCGTTTTAGTCCTTTTTACCTCAACGTTTTTGTCCTCCAAAGCTTTTGTTCTTTACGTTCAGCGTTTCATGTGTGTTCAAGCCATTGTTCCAGAGAGCTTGTTTTCTCACGCGTCCACAGCTTTGAAGAGTTGACTGATAGCAATTCTGAAATAGAGAAAAAAATGCCCTAGTTTTTTTCCTTTAGTTTATTCTTCATGTAGTCGGTATTCTTTAAACGCGCCTGATTCGACTAAGTTCTTTGTTTGCATAAAATGTTATTGTCCTATCGTATAAAAAAATAAGACACTTTCTTAGGAGAAAGATGGTTGAAGCATGAACCTTTCCATGCGAATTGAGTCAAATGAAAGTAAAAAAATCCTCGCACCGGAAACAGAATATCCATTCTGCCAAAGTTTGAAGTTGAAGTCGAAGTCCTCTTCAACTAGGCCTAAGTCTAAAGCCCGCGGCAGCGCAACGAACTCAAACAGAATGCTGAGACCCGAATGCGATGATGGTGCAACCGGATAGACGTCAGCTTCTAAACCTGAGGGAGCCTGGTTCTATACCGACAAGAGGGAGCGTCTTTTTTGTTACATCAGCATAATAATCACCATCATGAGTCGCCTCACATGTGTACAGCTAGCTTCCTTGCAGTGCGTTTTGATTACGGCCATGCGATTAGTGAGAGGAAAAAGTTTCGCTTTAATATTAAGCAGCACCAAATCTTCACCTGATATGATGCACGACCAAATTGGTTATTCACACCTTGAAAATTTTTTTTTGCGTTTGCCCGATGGAGCTTATGGCAGGTGCATGTTATCACGCGCTGATATCAGACAAAAATAGCGCCGGCGATTAAGTCTGCATCTGTTTTGGAGTAACGCCATTCTGGTTGTGCTGTAGTATATCGTTGATTGAAAGTTACGTGTTAATAACTTACCCGAACGTGTTGTTTGTGGATTGAAAGTTAAGTGTTCATAAGTTACCCGAACATGTTTCTGGTACTTTTTTTCGGTTTATCATCATAAATTATCGCTATGGAAGGAAGAGGGTTGCTGATTTTTTAGCTATGGGCGCAGCACTCTTTATCAGGGGTTTTTATTTTGTGACCAACAAAAAGACAGGACATTCGGAAGAGGTTGATATCGGTGTCGAGACGAAAAATGACATTCACGAACCTGTAGTGTTCAAGTACAGATGATTGATTGATTGATTGATTTATTGATTAATTGATTGATTGATTGATTGATCGTAAGGTTCAACGCACCGCAGTGGAGGGCTGCGGAGTAATTTTGACCACCTGGGGATCTTTTCAGTGCGCCGAAATCTCGTATACATCAAGTAAAGATGAAAACTCGGTTTTGAGTTGGGTTGCTTTAACTGGATCAACGTAGAAATCACGACGAAAAAATGCATTCGCAGTGCAGACCAACTTCAGGAAGAAGGTGCGTACAAAGCAAAAGAGCATGTAATTTTGTATTTGGAACCAGAGTAGCAACTGCAAATATTTTTAGAACTATTGGCTACAGTTAATACCATAAAGTTGAAGTGACAAAGTGTCCAAAAACACCATGCATCATCCATCCGTATAACGGCGACGATGGTTGAACGCGAGGCTTTGTCGTGATGAAATGTTTGGTCGGTCGCCACACTGCGAGCATGTGCTACTCTGAAGGTACGCACCACTTTTCGAGAATACCCGAAACAACTCTCGGATGTGCACTGCGCAGGTCTAATGTTTGGGTTTGGGGTGTACGGTGTGAAGCGGTACGCAGCACTTGGCGTTCAGTGAGCCATCCTTCGAGTGGGCGCCGGTTTGAGGCGTTAAACCCTCAGATGTGACTATAGTTCTAACGTCCTAAACATCAAAATGGGAAGTTAGGCCTAACGTCTTGTGGCTACCAGCCTTACGGAACGCAGAGCATCGCCATTTTCATACTATGTCGACCTGTGGGTAATGGCTGTCGATGTTGACCTCACAACACGACGTTAGGCCTATTTACGTCCCGCTGTCGCACACCTGCGTCACCTCCTTCCTGTGCTGCATGTCAATCTTTAGCGGAGGGAGCGTAGCGAAGCTGTCGGCAAGCTTCGCAGGAAAGCGTTTTAATTTTGCTACCCTTCAGCCACAATCATCATCAACGTCAGAGAAAGTTGGCTTTCCTGCATGGCGTATTCGCGTTACAGATGCCTTCAGTGAGAACTCTAAATGTTAGCTTTGAAGTGTGTCGACTTTATGCACGGTAACTACCCCCGGGACATGATGAGGGCCGTAGGGCTTCGGAATATTTTCAAACGCCTTAGGACCTTTAACGGGTGCCGAAATCTCGACACACCGCCATTTGTGTTTTTCACATTGATCAGTGAAACCACCCCTGCGGCCGGTATTGAATCGCGCCTTTGTTTTTCGTGGCACAACGCCTCAGCCACTGAGCCACCACTGCAGGCAAGGCGTGAGTTACAACGGAAGGCGCAGCTTGTGTATCGTTCTGACTATTAGCAGCCAAGTTCCGTCTCGTCACTAAGGGTTGCCCAAAAACAACCTTTGTTGGCCTAATTCTAAAACTGGACAGATTTTCAGCAATTCAAGTTTGAGACACAGTAATAGCACACAACGGCACTCCATTCCAGCACTGTTAAATAAATGCCGTGATCATCGCGCTTATTTTCTTGTCAACGTGATGCCACAGAAAATAAGCATAATCACTTTTTGCTATTCAGATATTCAGATCCTTCACTGAAGTAATCCGCAATATCAGCGCCTTATCGTCCCTGCATGATAACGTTGTTTCATCATCCGCACGTGGGTGCTTTCCACTGCTCTGCGGTCCTTCGAAATATCGGCTCCGTGTTGCTGCTACTTTGCCCAGTCAAGTGTCCCTTCATGTAAACAGCCTCCGTTTTGTCGCAACCGACCTAAGATGCGTTCATCCTGTCTTGGATTCTGTGCATTATGCCATCATAGCACCTCATGGAAGGTCATGGTTCCAACATGGCACTTTTCGGCCTTTGAAAGAAAGGAGCAACGCTTCGCTAGCGACACGGCGCGCGCCATTGTCATACACCCACTTTTCAGAAAGGGCGTTACCCTATTGCGTGTATCAGTGTCATATTTCCGGATTGCCTCACCAGGAATTCTGGACAATTCAAAATGGTGTCGTGCGGGTGCGGGAGGCATCGAACATGGTTTACTCCTAAACTGCTACGCATGCTGGACTTCTTGAGGTGTTCCCCCCGCCGGGTAAGTCTAAGGTACACGTGCCTGTTCATTGAAAATAAAGCCCTGATTTTATTTTTAAGCCTAAAGCTTTAGATCTCTATCTTAAGGACAGATATCTCCAATAGCCCATAGGAAAAAGACCTGAAATGCCACAAGAGATCTCAAACAAGACAAAGGCTCTATACTCGGAATTCTACCACTCCGGCAAAGGCCTAAATGCTAGCCATAGCACTCCAAATAGGCGAAATACGACCCCCATCCCGCTTATCAACAATTACACAGACTTCAAGAAGACATGTTACCTGCTTGCAAGCGGACTCACCTTCCCTTCACCGCGGCCACTTCTAGTCGGAGTAAATGAGCAGGTAAGAATGAATTGTGTCCCTGGGAACAGGGCATTGGTGGTTAACAAACTAGAAAATAAACTCGCCCGTGAAACACTCATCCGGCTCCCACCGACATTGACCGTATGAAACCCCACCCTACTCATATCAAACTGACGATGTACCTGAATGAAAGGACGGAGTACGAACCCCCGCATCTGTGGTTATATTGGCAAGAACAAACACTACGCTGACGAAGACAAACCCACTTACAACACCTGTATGGCTACACCGCCTTAAATACGACATCGCCAGCGCTCCCCCCAGTACAGCTACTGGAAAGCCACACGCAACCAGAAACATATCCTATGAGAATGCAGTAGCACCTCAGCAATCTGATCCCATCAATGTAAGGAGTAGCTGGCTATCGCAGCTGCAACCATCAAGGTTCACATGACCTGGTGACCTTCATCCGCAGGGCCACCAGCTGCCTGGATGCACATTGCTGTTAAGGAACCCTTACCAGCACAGCGATCATAGAGAAAGAAAATAAAGTTTTTTCTCTCTCACTCTCGTAGTACGCGTGAGATATAAACTATATTCGATAGTACACAACATCCAGGACAAAAATCTGCAGAAATTTAGACAAGTATCTACAAATGAGTAGCATTGTATATGCCATTCGTCGTTATCCTAATTTCTTTACCGTCAGATTTAGGTATGAGTTGCCGGATTCCTTCCGTTACTCTATGCTCTTTGAATTTCCTTTGTTTCATACGGATAATGATGAAAATTTGCACCGTTACAGTAGTTAACGGCGTTTCACCAGTTACGTATTTTATCGCTGCTGCAAGGAATAGCGCAGGGTTGGCCCGCTTTCGCAATGTCGTGATAGGTGTTCTCTTTGTTTTTCAGGATTTTGATTTGTTACTTCGTTCTAAGAAACAGATATATAAGACGCAAATTTTTTATTCGATCGGGTCATTTTTCTATTGTTTTTTTTTCTACTTTTTTTTCTACACATTCAAAATTATCTTCTATCTATGTCTTCATTTATGGTATTAAAATGATTAAATGTGGTACTTCCACCAGTTATTTATAGCAGCAATGCATGGCGTTACATGGTTCACGAATTCTCGCTATTTTAATTAGTATTTCAATGTTCTTTCCCGCAATTTTTTAGTTTAGCGTTCGTTTATTGAAGGAGATTTATCGGATGCCTATTTTTTATTCCGTGAGTTCATTTTTGCGAAAAAAAATGTATTTTTGTATTTTTATTTTTTTCAAGTTCGGTTCGACGAATTATGTTCATTTACGGTATCATATTGTACGAATGTGTTACTTCCGCAAGTTATGAATTTTTCTCAAAATTCAGGGCGTTACACACGTTGCCGACTTTCGACATTTTTAATTGGTATTTACAACATTCCTTTCGCGCTCTTTTGTTTAGACTTCGCTTATTGAAGATGTGTAAGAGACATAATTTTATTTCGTAGGTTCATTTGTATGCTTTTTGTATTTTTTGTTTTTAGATCATTCGTTCAACCAATTGTCCTTTTATGCTATTATAACGATAACATGTTTTAGTTCCCCGAAACTTGCGCATTTTTGAGGAAACGTAGGGCGTTACACCCTGTGCCCATTTTCGCCATTTTAATTCATTGTCATGTGTCAGGGTACCCCCTGAGAGGGGGACGCATCAAAACCCCCGAAAAAACGAGAAGAAAAGAACAAAGGAACTGGAATTTTGAAGTGCGCGCCAGGAGCGCGCCAATCAGCAAGCGCCAGCGCCGACGCACCAATGAATCCTGGGAAAAGGTGGCAGCACACTGGTCGGCCAATCAGGGAAGGCCACGCAGGTGACAAGTGGCGAGATGGCCATATAAGGACAGGGACGAGGCGAGAAGCCAATGGGAGTGCGCCACGAGAGAGCCCAGAGGGTATAAAAGCAGGGCGCACAAAGAGAAGGGGGAGGCAAGACACCGGGAGGCAAGACAACCAGGAGGCGGCCGGAGCACGTGAGCTTCACTGAACGAGCCAGGGAGACGCGGCCAGGCCATCGACCACGCCATCCGAGCCTGGGCGGGAGCGGGCCGACTTCGTATCGGCACCGTTATCCTAGGTGCACCACGAACCTGTGTCTTCGTGGCCCCAGCGGCATCGGTCGGGCACCAGTGGCCAGCGTCCACGCTCCGTCGACGTTCGTCTCGACGGCCCCGAAGGGCTACGTTCGGGCCGAGCCTACCTGGAACCTCCAGCGGCAGTGGCTACCAGGGGGTAGACACCGAGGAAGCACGCCGCCGAAGGGATGACCGCGCGCGTCGAACGCCGGCATCAAGGACCTCCAGCGAGACAGCGAGAGCGGCTACCAGGGTGTAGCCACCAAGGAAAGACGTGAGGACGCGCGGAGCCCACGCCGTCCAAAGAGTGACCGCGCGCATCGAACGCCGGCACCGAAGAAGCGAGACGAGAAAGGCTACCACCGAGTCGCGGTCACGCAAGGGTGCGACACGTCAGCGCCGACGACAGGGGTAGGCCAGTCCAATAGGGACGCATTAATAAGACACAACTTGGGAGTTGTAGGTGTAGACAGATAATCTTGAAGGTGATAGATTGAGTGTATTTGAGATAATAGTGTAGGACTTTACTGTGAATCTTTTGGTGTTTTGCTTTGAACTGTATTTGTGATATTTAGTTTGAGGTGTGATTGTTTATCGGGTGTGTAGTTTAATTATGGAGTGCTTTGCGTTAGGATTTTTTCATGTATGCATTAAATGTATGTTGTTAAACACATCAACGGCTTCCTTGTGTCCATTGCTCCAAGAACCCCACCATCCGTTCACGTGACATTCATATTTGCAACGTTTTTTTTTGTGGCTTGTTGAATTTGGTGTCATTTTGTTGAAGGACATGTATAAGATGGATATTTTTGATTTCATGAGTTCATTTCTGGAAAGGTTTTTAAGTTTGAATTTTTTGTATTTTCGCGATTTTCAGAATTCTGTTCCACCAATTTCTCCATTTGCTCTGGTATAACGAATAAATGTGTTACTTACGCGAAATATGCATTTTCCTGCCAGTACTGAGTGTTACATGGTCCCAGCTGGGGAGAGGGAGGGATTCGGCAAACTATGCTACGCATTAAACTCCAAGCGCCAGGCGCAAGTGGCCAGCCGGGGTTCACGCGCAAAGAACAGTGCTGTCGCAGGGGTATCTGAGGAAGGCACCGAAAAGGGTGAAACAGCGCGCGCTCGAGAAGGCTAGGCCACTGAGATGCCCAATGGGCAAAACGAGCCGCCTTGAGAGCTGAAGTAACCCACGTGGTTGAAGAGGTAGCTTGTGGAGACAAGAGAGGGTAACGAGCTTCAGAAGGTGCGCACAAAAGGCTGGCCCAGTGGTGACGGGCGCGGCTGCAAAGTTAAGCTGAAAGTTCAACAGAAGATGAATATGAAGCTGCAAGTAGGCCCTTACTCCCAAAAACCTCTTATACTTTCTTCCCCTTTCTCTCTTTCTCTCTCTCTATCTTTCTCTACAACGTGATGGTCACCTTCAATATCTTGGAAAGTTCTAAGCATCTGACCTAATTTTCAGCGAATAGTAGTCACATGGACATTGAGGACTGAAATTCAGAGTGAGACCGCTGCAAGTCCGAGTAAAAGGCACGAGGAGATGGAATCGAGCAACCGCGACAAAATTCCAGGACGGCGTAAGTATTAAATGAGCAACGGGCGGCCTCTAAGAGACGAAAACGGACAACTGAAGCAGCAAAAATGAACTGGGTTAATCTGATGTACAACCCTTCTAAGCCAAATGCCAGTTTAATTTGCTTGACTTCCGCCCTTAAGTCTGTACAAATGCGCCTTTCTTTTTCTCTTTAACTTGTTTGCATCTGACTGTGTATTTTCTCCGTCCACAGTTTTTACTCCCAGCGATGCTGCTCCGCTTCTATCTCTCGCTAGCTTGCTGATCGCGGAGGCCTTGCGTATAGATACGGACCCCTTTGCCCCAACCAACAGACATGACCTGTGTCATTTTGGCCAGTTTGGCCATTTTTAACCCCTTTGCTATCGTTCTTTATCCAGCGTTCGTCTGACGTGATGCCTTCATTGTGCGAGCACGAATTCTGAGGATTCAGCGCACGCACTGAATTGTCGAAGCGTGGTGGGCACTATTTACAGGCTTCTGAAGTCCGAAGATAATGCTAGCTTGGGGCCAATTCTGCACGCCATACGAAGTTCCATACTTGATGATTTCCGAATGCAATGCGAACGCATTTCTAAGTATCCCTACTTTTTCTAGTACTTTTCTTCTGTCGTCCATGTAACGCACTCGTGCAATAACTAGTTCCGGCTTTCATAATAGGCTGTCTGTACCCATCGATACATAACGTTCGTATTAATGCAACTCGATGACTGCCGCTAGGTCACTGGGCTAACGGAGATATATTTAGTGTTGGGGTCGAATATAGACCCATGCTCATATTTCCTGTGTGGTGTTTCAATACCGTATATTGAGAAGACAATTTGATTGAGTACTAAAGTGGACATTGAAAACCAAGAAATTATCAATCTAGTCGTTATGACCAGGCCATCAGTGGGTTATGATCATTTATCGCTAAAGACAGCCTACAGGGCAAGTAACTTTTATTTGATATCAAGCAAAAATACCCTCACTGTAATACCAGACACGTACACAGTGCAGTCTACGACCATTTCGGCTTTTTTTAGAATGCAATGTACCTATGTTTAGATACTGCATTGAGCAAAACATCTATGAGGTATTGTTTCGCATAAGAACCAGAACAATTACTGACCGTGTGCGGAGATGAGGCCGACTGGTTGGATTGAACAGTAAGCACGTGTTTAATGGGGACAGTGAGTAATGCGTGCCTGATAAGGGGCGTCCTTGCTCCAGTCACCACACTGTTGTGGAGGCATGTTTTTAACCAGTTACCTGGGGTCACTGTCAGTACATGTACTCAAGAACACCGACCCAGAGAGAGACGAGGGCAGGCGAGCGGCACGAGCGGTGGCGCTGGCCCGTCAGCATCAACGAGACGAGGGTGCAGTCTACGTGGACGCCGCAAGGTATCCGGGGAGACGCAACGCCTATGCAGCGGTGGTGGTCCGAGCTACTACCGGAGAACTGCTGACAGCAAGCACCGTGCGCGCCCGAACAGCCGGCCAGGCAGAGGAGGTGGCGATTGCTTTGGCCATGGGCCTACCGGGTACACGCACGGTGCTAAGCGACTCGAAGTCGGCGATCAAGAACTTCGCCCGAGGCACGGTCTGGCAGGGCACGGAGCGGCTAGTGAGGTCCATCGAAGCCACGCGGGCCGCCCGAGGTGCCGCTGCGGGACCGACCATCGCTCTCAAGTGGTTCCCGGCCCACATGGGTCGGCAACTAGCACCCGACATCGAGAACCGCAACGAAGAGGCGGACGCCGCGGCCCGTGGTCTCATCACGTGCCGGACCGCGGCAGTCCGTCCCTCCGAGACCAGCGGAGAAGACCGAAAAGAGGACTTCGAGCCCCTCACCGACTACGGTGGGATCCTGGCGGCTTACAGAGAAGTCAGGAGAGCCTTCCCGCCCCCGCACCGAGAACTCTCGCGTGCGGAGGCAGTAAAGTTCCGACAGTTGCAGACCGAGTGCGTGCTGACGCCGGCTCTGGCCCGGCACGTGTGCCCCGACATGTTCGTGGACGCAAAGTGCAGTGTGTGCGAACGTGAACTAGCTACTCTCCGCCACATCATGTGGGGAGGGTGTAACAGTGCTGTGGACAATGGGAACGGGCAGTGCCAGGACGCCACGTATCCCGAAGAGATGGGAGCGTGGATACGCTCCGAAGACCCGAAGACACAAAGAAGGGCCATCCAGCGGCTTGAGGAAGCTTTGGCGAAGCAGCGGAGAAAGGGAGCCGACGACCCGTCTAACGGGCGCGGAGGCACCCGAGTACCTGTCGCCTAGTTGGAGCACAACATCCTCGAGGTCTAGGCTCTGGGACTATCGGACTCTAATAGCCGTAGTCTTAAGATAGGGAACATCCGCGCCCTGCGAGGCCGGGGACTTCCCACACGCCGGATGTGTAAATAAATGTTATTTCTCTCTCTCTCTCTCAGTGCAAACAGGCTTTTGTGGAGTATGTTTGCCCTACAGCCGCTGTTTTATTAAATGCTAGATATCTGAAGACGCGTGCTCCATTTGGTACGCTTTGCACATTGTTCAGCACTTCTTCGGGTACATGCTAATATTTACAACCACTAGTGACAAACGCAGCTATGATTCAATAGCACGGCACTCGCCTCTTATACAGGAGGCACCGGGTTCAAATCCGCGTACCGTCGGGCACCCTCCAGTTCCTCCTTCCTCCAATTCCTCCGATGATTTTCTCAGTTTCTTTAATAAAGTTTACTCTCTCTCTCTCTCTCTCTCTCTCTCTCTAAAATTCCTTTAATGCGTACAGGCGTGCTTTGTCGAGTGCGGACCCTTGAAAGGGAAATTCACGCCTGGAACGCTGCTTGTACCCTAGAGAGGGGCCCCTGACCCTTGTCCATCTGGCGGGGTCCCCCGGCCTTCTACGACACCGCATTGCCTAGATGTAAAGGAGCCTGGATGCATGTCCGGCCCCAGGCGATTACAAAGTGAGCGTCCACCATAGCTGTGAAAGTCACAGCGTGCATTCATGTGCCTTGGTGGCGCCGGGCACCTACCGGTAAAATAGGTACAAGCGACTCCCCGGCCTGGCGCTCCGCCCTTGTACGGGGCTACAACGCTTGGAAAGTTCACCCGGCTTGCACGGGAAATCGTCCCTCCGGAATGGGGCGACGCAAAAATTCCACAACTATTTTTTTGCTACACGCCCTAACTACACGAAGCCTAAATTATTGTGGTAGCTTTGCATTTCACAATTATCATTGACGTCATCTATGCCATTTGATTTATCTGATATCGTATTCGGCATGTGCTTGTACAGTCAGCGTAGCGTTTGCTAAAGATAAACAGTCTCTAAATTATGAGTTAAGTCTTTTCAGAGCTGCGGGATTGCACTTTGGTCACCGCCAAATTTACCCAACCAGGCATACCACTGCATCCGCAGAACGCAGAAATATCATGGTACTATGGCGAAAAATCAAGGCAGCGGGAATAATATTTTCCAGAGGCCAAAAAACTCCCGGCCTGAGCCGATCTTGTAGAGTGAGCTGGCCGCGGCCTGAATGTTTGCCAGCGAACTTCATTGACTTTATTCAGCGCATTTCTTCGCCTGCTGTTCTGTTTATAGAATAGTCTCAAGAGCCGCTTATAAGAAGCTACATTTACCGCCTCGTTTACAGCCGGTCGTACGATGGCGTCGCGTCCGAGAAAGGCCAGAGAGGGCACGCTATAAGTATATCGATGTTAGAACGGCATGCCTAAGTAGCAGTTTATTCGTGGCTGCCCTCCCGCATTGGCCGCAGGGCGTATTGCCGTTTTCGGTGGTACTAGCAAACTCAAGGGTAGCTAGATGGTGACGCGATAGTCAGGGCAACTCGCTGGCAATAGATGTGCTTCAGAAGGGCCGAGTGTGCTGGCGTGCGGGATGTTTTCGCTCAGCTAGAAATCCAGCTTCGTTAGCCGGCATGCGTCAGCGGCGACGGCACAAGGTATACTAGGGGCCGCAGGGGAGCTACATGCCTCTACGTCCCTAAAGGGCACGATCCGTTTATCGGAAGACCGGTAACTGTGTCCGAAATGGCGTCATTTTGTCTTCTTGGCGAGCGTCAAGTAATACTACATACCGCACAATGAAATCTTTCAACGTTGAATTTCTGTGAAAAGATGTGGCGTTCGCTGAAATAAAAAAAAAAATCCACCCGACAAACACCGCTTACGTGCTTTGAATGCGAAAGTAACCTTGCTTTCCCTGGCGCTGCTGGTTAAACTCAAAAACTGCTACATAGTGTCTGTATCGCTTTTTTCATGGCTGTCGAACCGAAACCGAACCGATCCTACAACCGGAACTGAACCCGTAGTTTTGCCAGAACTGAAGCTGAAGAGGAACCGTGATGTTTTGAGCCCGCTGAACCCGTACCAGAACTGAACCGTAAAAAGAAATAATGGCTACCGGTTCACGACGAAACGGTTCGACCATATTGTTGATATTGCGACCCGCCGTGGTGGCTTAGTGGCAAGGCGTTGTGTTACGTAGCACGAGAACGCGGGTTCGGTTCCCGGCCGCGGCGGCCGATTTTCTGATGCAGGCGAAAAGAAAAAAAAAACTCCCGTGTGTGCGAGATTCTGGCGCGCGTTAATGATCCGCTGGTGGTCAAAATTAATCCGGTGGCCTCCCTGTATACGGCGCGCCTCATCGCCTGCGTTTCGCCCTACAATCAATCAATCAGCCATGTTGATATTGTGCCGGTGATGTCATTCAGGCCATTTTCCTATAAAGTACCATCAACTTCGTAACCTCTTACGCACTTTCTCCTCCAGACCAATCAAGACCCTTTAAACGTTCTCTTTGTAGTCGCAACAGTAGAAAGGAATGAGCTCCAATGTGGCAATGGTATGTTGCTGGTGGTGCGCGAGCAGAGTGCAAGGCCTAGCAAATGAAATGTAGCTATCGGCAGCTTCCTGTACATATAAAACGGCTTTGCTCTTCCCCCGCTGCGACATTAGAGAAGCGATCAGGCCTCAAGAATGCTCAATTGCACAACTGCGAAGGCCCACACCCGAAGTCTGCATACTTTTGCATTTCAGCGTTTGTTCAAATAAACATCGCACATCTGGAAAGTGTACATACATAAGTGTACGCTTTTACTGACTGCCCCACTGGTCACTATGGTGCTAATGCCACTTGTTCTGAAAAGAGACTGCTGTTCCAGCTTCTACTTCTAGCGTCGAATTATTTTTCTCAGTTTGTAATCGCACAATCTCATAAAATTCCGTTCTGTAGCAGATGTGCTGACGACCTTTGTGATACAAACGTTTCAAAATGAATTCCAGTGAACATAGCAATATTGCAGTGACTGGGCGTTGAGTAACGGCTGACGACGAAATGCAGAAGCGAATCTGCGAAAGAAAGACGCTCGGGCCACGAAATACTACGGGGTTGTTTAAAAAAATGGAACAGCTGGCATTTGTGGTGCAAGGCTGGAGAAGCAGCAGAGCTGGCAGCCCTCCCCCTTTGTCGAATACCCGGGTATTCAACCTCACATGGGTTTCCGAACTTGGGGCTGAACGTTCTCCTCGACTGCAGGTCCCGATCATTTTGTTTCCAGCCTTAAGATATATCCGAAAGTGGACCGTGTTAGCATCGGGTAGAAACAGAGGCTACCAGCTTCGCGACTGACGACGAAATGCAGAAGCGAATCTGCGAAAGAAAGACGCTCGGGCCACGAAATACTACGGGGTTGTTTAAAAAAATGGAACAGGTGGCATTCGCGAACTCATGCGTCTGTAGCGCGAGCTGTCCTATGCTCCCCATTAGAGGCGCGGAGGCACATGAACTGCTTTCTTGGCTTTTTTTGAGCTCCTCACGTGGCGCAAACCCACGCGGAAGCCTGCACGACGCCACGCCCCCTGACCACCCTGTTGAAAATTCCATCAACCAACCATCAAGATTCATTGCTGGAAAGGTTGATTGCGTTTGATGGTCGCCTTGGAAAGCTTGATGTACGTAAGAAACTGTAATGGAAGCTGCTGGAAGGAGACGCTGGAAGGTGCTGGCAGGCATGGTGGCATGCCTGCCAGGACCTTCCATCGTCTTCCACCACCTCCCTCCATGCTTGCGGCGCGATGGCAGCATATGTTGGCGTGACGGCAAGCTTGACTACTGAATTGATGATGGAAATGCATTTTCTGAATGAATGACGGCAGAAAGCCAAAATTTATACGAGAGCGAAGCGCTTGTAATAACAGAAACATAGCGGTGCCATTGACCGTTGCGAGAAAATTACAAAAGCTGCCTTTTTGAAAAGGTGTTGCAGAAAACTTAGTAGGCACGCTCGCAATGACGGCAGATGCTGGCATGACGGCAAGCTTGACTGCTGTATTGATAAAGCATTTGCCGAACGAATGCTGACAGCAAGCCAAACTTCATTCGATAGCGAAGGACTGATATAATAACAGAAAAATAGCGGTGGCATTGGGAATATCGAGAAAAAAACAACAATAACTGCCTTTTTGATAAGGTGCTGCTGAAAGCTTGGCATATTAGAGAAAAGCTACTTTGATTAGTGCTTCTTGTTTTTAAGCCAGAACTTGAAGGGCTGGTATGAAACTCTATGCCCTTTATTCGCCGCTTTTGGTGTAAGGGGGGCAGTGCCGACCCCGGCAATGGTCTAATTAGTGTCGCATGATGGCCGCCATGGGAGCAGTCATAGTTGATTTTACCCAAACGGACCAACCGTTTCCGCGCACTGAGTACCCAGAGTCACTGTCAATTATTTATAGTGACGCTGGCTAGTTAGTGAGCGGAAGCGGTTTGGCCGGTTGCGTCGAATCAAGACATACTGCTCTAATCAATGCAGACTGATCACTTGTAGTTGCGAAACTACACCTGCGAGGATTGCTGCACTGGATTGGAGCAGTATGTCTTGATTCGACGCAACCGGCCAAACCGCTTCCGCTCACTAACTAGCCAGCGCCACTATTAATAATTAACAGTGACTCTGGGTACTCAGTGAGCGGAAACGGTTGGTCCGTTTGGGTAAAATCAACTATGACTGCTCCCATGGCGGCCATCATGCGACACTAATTAGACCGTTGCCGCCGACGTCTAACACGGAACGGAAGAGCCCTGCCCTGTTAAATACACAAGCAAAGTGCGAAAAGTTGTCTAGTCACTTACCTTAAATCACAGGCGACATACCTTCGTCGAAACAATAATCCAATGTCTTCAAAACAACCACAACACAGCCACTCGACAAGCGCGTACAACTCCACCGACTCGGCGGCCAGGAAGAAGGGAATGCGACGGCGTGATGCCGTGGCGATGTTGCTGGATGGAGCGGTGGAGTACTGAGGCCGGGGTTTCGGTTTCGGCTGTGCCTTTGTTTTTTCGTAATGCAGTTCATACCAGGCGCGAAGTAAACAAAATGCGTCGAAACAAATTCTGGCTTGAACGTAGACACATAAAGCAACGTAAATAGAAAGATCAGGTTGCCATACCCAGCAAAAAGTTCAGTTTGTTGGGCTATCCTGTATATGAGCAATTAAGTTGTGGAATAAACCTCCGACATCACTTGGGGGGAAATCACTTTTGGTTAAAAACTACCAAGAACAGGCACATTTTCCGTTTAAAAAAAAATTATATCGTGCTGTCAGCGAAAAAAAAACAAAAAAAAACAGACCAACGGGGGATCGAACCACCAACCTTTGCAACAAAAAGCGAGCGCGTTACCACTGCACCACCACCACAAACGAAAGGGGCGCCCCAACAAGCGGCATTTATTTGGTTTCTCAAACTGAATCGCCAATGAATGCACAAATATTGTGAGTTATGTTTACTGCTTCTCGTATATAACCCATTCCGGCAGTCATACCGATTCTTGGGTGCGCACCGGTCTCCAACACGAGGCTCACCTTGAGCCGTGTAGCCAGCAATCTCAACCTAAAAGATATATCGCACATCCCCGTTCTCCCCGACGATTGCCAACGTAGCTATGAGTGAAATGGCATGCGCGCCCGGAAGGAATATGTTGTGTAATAATACCGTGGTTGGATCTGTCTCAAGGCAGCTGAATACAACTAAGGCGGATCGGCGAAGCGCTAGACACGTAGTCTGCCGCGTACAATTTAAGCCATGCCACGGACGGTTCTGTCCGCAGGCTCAGCACAGCGAAAATGAACACGTACGGTTTGACCCTGTCGCAGCGAAAAAAAGCTGTCCATGTTTTCAACGTAGGGGTCGGCGGCAATGGTCTAATTAGTGTCGCATGATGGCCGCCATGGGAGCAGTCATAGTTGATTTTACCCAAACGGACCAACCGTTTCCGCGCACTGAGTACCCAGAGTCACTGTCAATTATTTATAGTGACGCTGGCTAGTTAGTGAGCGGAAGCGGTTTGGCCGGTTGCGTCGAATCAAGACATACTGCTCTAATCAATGCAGACTGATCACTTGTAGTTGCGAAACTACACCTGCGAGGATTGCTGCCCTAATGTTTTTTGACAGCGACTGATTTTGAGGGTTACGTCGTTACGTAGATCTGCCTTTCGACCGCGGATATTGCGTGCGGGAGTAGCAACAGCAGGGCTGTTCGATTTACAGTCCCGGTCTCACCGCCGATTCCCTGAAAGCAGTCAGGCATTCGATTTTCTTGTGTATCCTTATGGCTTCGGGGAATCCTCGGACTCCCGCGGAATATCCGCGGTGAATTCGAGTCTGTGAATCGAAGAGCCCTATGTTTGTGCCGTTTGTAGGCTTTTTGTTGAGCGAAGTAGGATCATACTGCTACGTTGGCTAAACGGTTTTTGCTCGCAACAACCGATCGCCAATACGCGCGGTGGACCGCTCCAGGTTGAGTTCGCAAGTTTTTTTTTTTTTTTGTAGTTCTTTTTAAGGAATTGCAATATTGTACTTCTTCGCATCATTTTTCGTACCTGGACTGGAGTGGTACGCTTTAGGTAACTTTTAGCCGAGGCACATAGCAGTCTACACTACATTGCAGGGATTGTCATTTTTCAAAGCGGTCACTCAGTAAAGTGCACTAGTACAAACAAGGCTCTCTGCGTTCAGATTGAGGGTACGATGGCTGAAATTGGCGTCACACTCGCAAGCCCCGCATGTGCAGTGAATGTTTGAGTGTTCCAATCGTTCGATAATCGCATATATGTTTGTGCATGTGTATCAGTAGCACCAAAAACGTTCATTCAACCCGAATTTGCTACCACGTCGAAACTAGATGCGTATCGTGCCTCTGGTGCAGAGGCATTCGCAATGCTGGCCGCGCATGGGGAGCTTTTAAGCACTGCAACATTCACTACCGTCTCCGAATAATTCGCGGCCACGCGTGTTGCTCAGTTAAATTTTGTATTGGGCTCTCATTCTGTGGATGAGTGCACCCCGCACAAGAGCAAATGCTTAAAAAAAAAAAGTGGGTCTCCTCTGGACTGGTTAAGGCCGAAGGTCTCTTTCTAGTAGCTTGTGTACATAATTGCACAGCAAAGAATACACTCTTTGTTAAAAACACATGACTTGATGTAAATAAATTTAGTTCTAGAAAATATACCGCTAGAGAATAGATGGGAGAACAGCCTTTTCTAGATGGTTATATCACTCTGAAAGTTTGTTTTTTAATTTTTCAGAAGGGGATAACCTTTTTCTCGTCGCAATAATTTTTTAAGCACTGGCTATTGTCATTATTGGCAGTAATGCATTATTGTCATGTTTCAAATTTTTGAAAATCGTTTCAATGGGTTTGATGTCAATGTGAGCACAACCTTAAATCTCGTTCCCTATGCTTCCCTAAGACATCGCAGCCATTAATAAGGACTAATTAGATTCATGTTTTGAAGGAAAAAAATTGTTGTCATGATATTGACGGTACCAGTTGAAAACATGCACCGACACATCATGTGAGCTTCAAGCACTGCGTGGGAAGGAGAATTGAACCCGATTTAAGCTGCAATCACCTAGGAGAGACTTCAGAAACAAAAAAAAATTGCATCACTTGTATTTTTATTCAGCAGTTCATCACAGCCTTTCCAGCCTCCTTCGGCAGCATTGTTAGGCTGTGTCTAGCGTTCCGTGCAGACGGAACGGCAACTGCCACTAAAGTTTCGTCCAGAGCTCTCTTGATTTTTACCCATCCGGCCAAACCGCTACCGCTCACTGACTAGCCAGAATCACTGATAATTATTAACAATTACAGATGATCGGACTAACTCTAGCTCAATCTGGACGGATCTCCAAGCCGCCACCGGACGCCCGCTTCACAATGTTTCAGCGAGAGCAGTCGGTCTTGATTTTGACCTAACCGGCCAAATCGCTTCCGCTCACTGACTAGCCAGAGTCACTGTTAATTATTAATTACTGGTAATTATTAGAGGAGATCGGGCGTAACTGGCGATGGCTGCGTCGGCCTTGGCTCCAGGGAGCGGCTCGGCCGCTTGAGCAAAAAACCAAGGCCGACTACTCTCATCGCGTGAATTGTAAAGCGGGCGTGAACTTTTGCTATTACAAAATGCTAACCACGGCCACACGCACACAAAAAAACGGTGCGAGAATCGAACCAGGGACTGCAACGTCCGTAGTCAGCCGCGGAACCACTACACCAAATCCCAGAATGAGAAAGGGCGGCTAATCGGCTGGTTTTGATTTGGCGTTCAGTCTGGACGGAACTTTAGCAGTTTTTAGCATTCCGTCTGGGCGGAACGCTAGGCACTCCATAATTGTTAAGACAACGTTATCATCATTTAGGTCTGCGCTTTGTCACAGAATCGTGGAGGCAATTTGCCGTAGTAGCAATGAGAGAGCTCATCTCGGCACCTTTTTACCCATACATGAACTGGTCATAATGAACAGCATCTACTTACAAAGAGAGAATTGAGTTAGAAACTTCATCGTTGACATTGTCACTATGCTGTGATAGTCACTTCGGCCATCCTTACATCCAGTTAATGTGGTATTTTAACGTTCTTATATTCTCGCTTGGAGTGTGAAGAACACCTTGCTCGACACCTTAATATCGCATTTAGAACTTTGAAGGATTAAGGCTAATGCAACTTGCTTGTTGTTTGCCACTCACTTCTACCTTGCAGGCTACTGACTGTTACACCTTGCAGTGGAGATCAGCTGGCATGCCCTACTTGGTGATCTGGATGGACCTCTCATCAGATGTCACTGGCTGTTTTTCAGGTTGGTTACAATAGGTTAGCGCCTAGTTCTATACAATTGTAGTGCAATGCTATAACGTGCGCTGTGAAATTCAGTTACCAGAACTTGCCTAATTTGACCGAGAGTGCAGTGCTTTGGTATTCCAATAGCACTGTATATATATGCATGTCGGCTTCTTCATTTTAGCAATTCATTGCTCTCCGAGTTTGGAATCAGTGAATTTGGATGTATTGTGTTTAACGTCTTTATGAATTGTTTAACATGAACCTTTGCTGCCATTGTACATTGGACTGCTGGAACACAAGCACGAATGTGAGATTTCTTAGTAAAAAAGAGAACTAGGATGCACATGATGCAACATTTAGAAGTAACACAGCCGCTTGATATCCCCCTTTTGGTGCAGCCCGCCGAATGCTCCTCTCCGCCTGTGAGAACGATAGCTCTCTTTCCTTCCGCCGTGTCGCCTGTGGTGCACGCTATCGGTGATGCGGTGGCGTCAATTCGGAAAGCAGCCACGCAATCAGCCATCCGCGGTAGCAGTTCTTGGTTCGGCTGTTGTGTTATTGCGCTTTGTCATGCTTCACTTGAGACACCTTGCTGAACAGGCTGAAATCACATATTTACGTGGAGATGCATGGTCCCTAACGTGGCATTGCACTATTCAGCTTGTTTTACTGGAATTTTCGATTCTGTAGCGTGTTCGTGACCTTTGGGCTTTTTCTGAAGGAACTTTGGGCTGCTGATGACGACAGGCGAAAATATCAAGGTGGCATGGAACAGCTTAATTTTTTCCAGGTTCGACTCAATGTACGATCAGCTTAGGAGCCAAACTGGGTTCACAATTGACAACTTTTGTTGGATCTATAAGAGGGCCTTGAGAACAAAACATTCCCTAACTTTCTGCATTCCATCAAACATCCCTCTCTCTCTCCTAGAAAATTTGTTCTGAGGTTCTTAATGACGTGGTTTGGTCAAATAAAAGGAACGATGGGTCATTTTGCTGCGCTGGATGTAGCAAAACATGCTGTAGTGTGTTGTCAACCGACATGGCTAGAAACATGGCGCTGTTTGTCTGGTGGCTGTCTGTGACAATACGGATTATGAAGAACCCCACCTCTTACACAGAGTTAAGCACACTAAAATTCAGGTTACGGAGCCGGTCATGCTTCATGTTCCCGGTAAAAAAAATACCCTAAGGGGATAATGTCAACCGTGGAAAACCCCCGCAAGACAAACCAAAGGGGCCTGCAGGCTATTTCAGTGGCACCGCCGGTTCAAGGTTCACAGCTTATATCAAGGCCGAAAATTTGTTGACTTGGCAGCCATAAATTACTTTTTCCTGCATTGACATTTCGTTAGTAATCAGGCTGCAGTATGGTTCTTTTAGTGACCGCAAGCTTTGTCCCTCCACTTGAAGCCGTTCCTTTATTAGGTTTGTTACTCGAGTTTCTTGCAGAAGGTCCGACAAGATTTTTAGTGTGCTTTGACACGGCAGCTTCAGCAGTTTTCGTATCTCATCATGCTCGTATCCTTTACAAGAAGTCACCTTCCACAACACTTTGCCGCAACGTGGGTTCCTGCCTAGTCAGCACGCCTTATCACTATTGATAATCTGTTCCATGGCAAGTTTGGCACACCCGTTCTCCTTCTTGTGCGGCTTCCGAAAAGGTCTTTAGTGCTTGCACAGCTCGTTTGTCCTCATAGTGTTGAACTTTCTCTAAATTCATCACAAGTTTGCTGAAGTTTTTGCAAGCGTTCGTTTAGTCTGCACTTTCATCTCAAGACTGTGCGTTTCTTTTTGTAGCTTCAATGCATCCAGCCAGGTTAAATGTCATCTGGCATTCTTCACCTTTCAATTTAACGTGTTCCTAACCTTCAACACACTCGCCTGAAGCTACATTTTCTTGCGCCTGGTATTCGCTGGCTGCACTTTGAGTGTAGAATTCTTCTAGACGAGGGTTTTGCTTCTTTCCCACCTGCTGCTAACGCATGTTCTTTTGAAATTCTCGCTTGCATGCATGCACGCTTGCATCTTACTAAAATCCTTTCCCGGGAAAGGCATTGCCACCATGTGGTGGCTTTTAGAGCAGTGCCGGTCAAGAGCACCCTTCCATGACCTGAAGGGAGTCCTAGCAGGGTGGTTTCCACTTAATTTGGTGAAAATGTTCTTTTTCTGCGGGCTTTCGATTTTTATGGCAAAGAGGAATGGCAGAAGCAAGGAACCACATCGGAGTAACCATCTCAGAATGTTTAAGGAGGTATGTGAAATGTGAATATACATTTGTTTTGAGTTGATCTGGATTGTATAAGCTTTAGTGTGTAACTCAGTTTTTTTTTCTTTTCAGCTGCCCACCTGTTCGAAGATAGTCACCATATTTGATATTTAATGATAATATATTCAACGTGAAAACCAAGTTTGTTTTGTGTAATATTTTTAAGCACCCCAGCACACACCTCTAAGCTCTCATAAAATGGTTAAGTTTTCAGATCATTGTAGCAGGATAGCAGAAAAATCATCACGACATGAATGGACAGAGCAAAACGCATACGCAAGCTTACTTATTTGCTGCAAATCTTATTTTATAAATTTATTCGCAAGAAATGAAACCAGTTTTTAATTAGCATTGCATAGCACCTTTCCTTTTCATGTCGTCATCATTTTTGTGCAATTTCGCATATCTGCCGTCATACTGTCACTCGAGCTGCCAGCATCCACGCTACCACTGCCGTCAGCTACCGACGCATGCCGTCATCCATCACCCTGCCAGCATGCAGTCATCTGCCATCATCCATCACTCTGCCAGCATGCAGTCATCTGCCGTCATGCCATCATTAATTCCATTACCATAATCCACCATGTTGATTTTTGATGGATTCCATCAACTCCACATTTTCAATAGGGCAAGCTTAAGCTTGAACATCTCTGCTGTTAGGAGGAGCTCAGCTTAAGCTTGAACATCTCTGCTGTTAGGAGCAGCTCACAGTGAGTCAGAACGGCTAAGTTGCGCTAGTGAGGCCTATGCGAGCGAGTGAGCGAGCGATCGAACGCTCGCGTGAAGTCGAAAGCCAACGCTACGAATAACTTGAAGGCTGTGTTCATATAAGGGCAGCCAAAGTTGTGCCATGGCCATTTCTTGTTTGAGATGAAACTTTAATACTTTGTAGAACACGGTATCCTCACCATTGGACAAGCATTATTATAGTGAGAAACACCATCGTTGAGTCAAAATAAATTTAGAACGCGACCGGGAATGGCTCCTTTCCACATTGCTTGGTGTCGCCGCTTTGGGGCCCTGTAGAACAAACAGAACATTTTTCGAAATCTTCCTAATTTTATTCAAAATATTTGCAAACGTTTTTCTGGATTTACAAAAATTGATATTGTCATAAACATATTGTGTCAGAGAATATTTCTGAAACTTAGTAGTGAGAACAATGTCGTTTAAAAGTGACACTTCTAAAAAATTTCTTTTTTGCACATCCGCATCAAGCCTAAAATGTCTACTTTGAAACTTTATATCCTGCTGAAAATTTCACACCCTGCCCATCACTCTAAACCAGAAAAGTTTCAAAATACTGCTTCGTAAAAAGCGCGAAAAGAACTTAGAATTTTTGAAAATGGGCCACCTTTTGACGTCATTAAAAAAACAATGCTTATCAATTTTGACGACGTTTACACAAAATGGCACACAATAATCGAGTATTCTAGAAAACTGAAATTGTGTTGCATCATTTTTGTTTTAACTTGGAAGCATAAGGTAACATAAAACACATTTTTTTAAATATTCGAATAACCTAGTAGCAGTGTGCTGTGAAAAAATGGCAAATAATTTTTGCTGTTTTTACAGATTCTGGAAAAATAAAGCGGCTGCTATAAATAAAACTGAAAAATAGTCATATCTACTAGGTGTTCAACATGTCAGTTGCGGACGATATCAAAATAATGGTGAGGTTGTATGGCTTGCGTCTTCGTCAAGAGTAGAGTTGCCATTTTAACAATATTTCTTTATTGCCATCTCTTAGCTGTGTCACAAACCCATCTTTTAGGTACCTCACGCTGCTTAATCGCACATTACTTGGACTTAGCCACATTTTAAGCAAGTAACCTCGCGGCTGGTACTGAGGATGTTTGACATACAATCGTCACGGTGAAAGGTGTGATACATTTTGCTTGGTACATGCGAAGTTCTAAGCGCAAAAAACTTCGTCTTTTCATCTTTCCAACTTTCAGGCTCCCGGGGACAATAACTTGATGTACTTCTTGAAAAATGTCTTGTTCGTTCTTACAAAGCGAAACTTTTATCCCACTAAAAAATCTGCTACCTTTACTTTGGACGCTTGAACGTTTACAGGAAAGTGCAGCTTTCTACTTCCAAGGGCCATCAAAGCGTGGACAAGCACTGGTCAGAACCTTCGCTTGAGCAGTATGGGAAAACTGCCAGGCGAAGGTAAAGCGCACTACTGACAGAAAAGGCAAATAAGTGTGTCAAACTGCGTCCCGATGTTGAGAGAGACTGCGACCACAGTCTTGACTCGGACCGTGCATGCTCGGGGTTGGTCAAAATCAAGTGGCTCTCTGAAGTATATACACCTATACACGCTTTAATAACGTATATAAGCGATGGCTGCGCCGCCCATTTTATGAAGATACATCGGTGTCTTGAAATGCAGAGCAGCGCATTCAGGGTGACAAAGTAGCTATTTTCTGCCACCGGACGTGACAAAAGTGCATGCTATGGCGTGGGTGGGCTTGTGAAGCATCACGCTGCTTTGCATTAGTTTTGCTGACCTTGCAGCAAGGCACACAAAGCATGAATAGTTCGTGGACAGTATCATGGAACCGTGTAGAATTTAGTTGGGAGTGACGATGGTGAACTCGCCACATTTGAAGAGAACAAAGATGAGCAAAGCAAACAATTTCCGCCGGTACTGGAGATCCCGTATTCTCACGGAAATAGTGAAGTCAAACGAAAGCGATTTCATGTATGCAGCATGCAACTTTCACTCAGAGTGGCAGCAACAGTTCTGACCTGTGCTCATCGGCACTTTATACGTCCTTGTAAGTAAAAGGCTGTACCTTCCCTTTAACACTGAACTGTTCAAAGTACAGGTAAAGAGGTTTTGTAGCGGGAAAAAAGTTTAGAATTCTAAGCAATAAATAGAATTTTTTTCCAAAACGCAACTCTGTATAGCATTCCCGGGATCCTCCAAGGCGGACAGTTGAAAAGACGACGTCTTTGCCGTTAGAAGTTCGCATGTACCAGGTAAAATGGAATAACACCCTAGACAATGACGATCGCCTGTCAAACTTTCTCAATACCATCAGCGTGTCTACCTGCTTCAAAATGTGGTAAATTACTAATAATGTGCAATTACGGAGCGTCCGAAACGTAAAAGATGAGGTTCAGACGTAGCTAAGTGAAGGCGATCAAGAAATAATTGTGAAAAAGGCATCCATACTCCGGTAGAAGACGCAAGCTGAAAAACCTCCTCAATATTTTAATGTCTTCCCCAACTGACAAGTTCAACAATAGGTAAATATGGCTACTCTGATCAGTTTTCTTTATATCATTCGCGCTTATTTCTTTAAACTGTGCATAAATAACCAGAATTATTTGTATTTTTTCCCGGCGAACTACTACTCAACTGTTGATCGGACATTAACAAATCTGTTGTATGTGACCTCATGTGTGCAAGTTGAACCCAACACAATGGAACACATTTCTAGCTTGTTAGAATACTCGATTATTATGTGCCATTTTGTATAAATATCGCGACAAGTGATAAACATTCCTTTTTTTTCAAATGACATCGAAAGGTGGCCACTTTTTATAAATATTTGTTTCCTGTCGCATTTTACGAAACAGTATTCCGAAACTTTTCGTTCATAAAGACATTAGTGGCGCATGAAGTGTTCAGGATCCCCTGCTAAACAAGTCTAAAAACCCAGACAACTTAGCCTGAATGCGGATCTGGAAAAAAAAATTTTTTAATGGTGCCACTTTTGAACCACATCAATTGCTCTCGCTACTAAGTTAGAGAAATATTTTCTCAAACAATACAAGTATGACAAATTTAATTTTTGTAAAGCCAGCAGAAGTGTTTGTAAATATTTGCAAAAAGGTACGAAGATTTAAAAAAAATTTCTTCGTTTTACAGCTCCCCAAATTTTCCACACCAAGCATAGTGGAAAGAATTCCTGGTCGATTGCGTTATAAATATATTTGTGTTATACCTACTATGGTGGTGCTCTCTAAAATAATGCCAGTTCCGTGGTGAGGATACAGTGTTCCACACAATAATAAAGTGCCATCTCAAACATAAAAGGCTCATGGCCCTACTTTGGCTCTCCTCCTCTGAACACACCCTTTCAAAGGAAAGAAATGGCTCCAATCCATGGTATGAAGGTGGTTGGACTCCACAGCTGTAAACGACACCTACAACGATTACGCATATATTGTCCCTTGAATTCACACACGTGGCTATACAAAGAGTGAAACCAGAGACTCCGGCAGCCATTACCTGGCTTTCGCGGGGGCGGGATCCCGAACGCTGCAGCGACGGCAGAAAGTAAACAGAGAAGAGCGTCTGGTGAAGGGTGTCGATTTCCGGTACGGAACGTGTGTCTTGCATTCCAAATCATGATATATTTCGACTTGACCGGAAAACCAAACGAGCGGGCGGTGTTCCGATAGCAGCTCACGAATGACTTCAGTGCAGCCGTCTTAATGTCCTCTGCACCCTTCAGCTACTATTTATGGGATGCAACAGTTCTTTTCAGCCCTAATTATTAGTGCGTGTTACCGCCCTCCCGATGCTCATTCTTCTTTCGTCACATAATTCAATAGTGCTTCAAATGTACTATCCATATGAAATCCCAGTGCCCACTTCCTTACAATCGGCGACTTCAATTTCTCACCAATAAAGTGCTCCGACCTCCCCCAAGCAACATCAAAATGCCTTACTAAAATTGAATTTGTCGACAAGGGTCTAACCTTTGGCTTGACATAACTTATTTCTGCGCCTACTCAAGAATGCTGTAATTCTAAAAACGTACTAGACCTCCTTCTAACTTCGCATACTCACAGCGTATCTCAACTTACCAACTTAGCAGGTTTAAGCGATCACGCAGTAATTTACGTCATAATTGGTCTTAAGTGACTCCATAAGAAAAAAATACAAAAATAAATATTAAGATTTATCATTAAGGATACTACTACGCTATCAACGAGGAGTTAATGGCATTCTGCGAGCGGTTCCTCGCTCATTTTTTTGTAGCGCACTGTGGAATGCAATTGGTCCCTCTTTAAAAATAAAATACAGGAGCTAATTCATAAACACGTCCCCACAATTACCGTCACAGAAAACCGTCCTCCCCCTGGTTCTACTCGTCACTCGAACGTGTTGCCAATTAAAAGGAAAGACTATTTCGGTAGGCTAAACAGTAAGACAGCCTACACACAAGGGCCAAATATCGTGTGGCTGACAAGATGTTCACAGCGGAAAATCAGAAGGCTAAGCGGTCTTTTTTTCTATCATATTGCCAGAAATGTAGCGTAATAACCCAAAATGATTATCGAAGACCATTAACCCCAACCATTCCAAATCTCTGTCGTTAACCGATGAAAATAACCACCCCGTACAGGCACATCATGTGTCCTAAATTCTAAACAAGACGTGATGCTCCTCCTTTAGCAGGGAACCCGTGAGTGAGTTACGGGATACCTCCTTCTTCGACTACGACATCGTGACACCATTAGCGTTTGACCGTAATGGGATTTTCAAAGTTATAGAATCATTGTCACTATCCTCTTCTTCTGGCATTATTGGAATCAATTCAAAAATACTCAAAAACACAAAGAATGTGTCAAGCATCATTTTGGCGCAGATGTTTCAGCAATCTCTTGTATGTGGATTGGTGCCGCTGGACTGGACGGTGTGCCGAGTTATCCCAGCCCCGAAAAATGTACTTGGAGTTCCAATACAAACTACCGTTTTATTTCCTTTACCTGTGTTTGTTCAAAAATTATGGAACATGTAATCTACTCGCAAATTGTAAAATTCCTAGTTGCCATCAAATTTTTCCACCTTCCCCAACACGGCTTCCTGAAAGCTGTCTTGAGAGGTGCAACTCGAGCTGTTTGTGAATGACATCAGCTCTAGCATGGATACTAACACACGGGTAGATGCACTTTTCCTAGACTTTGAAAAAACCACTGTAAAAGTCCCACACAACGGCTTGCTTTTAGAACTATGCCGTCTCAATGCAAACCTGAAGATTTTCGAGTGGATCCGTGATTTTTTTCACTAACCGTCACAGTTTGTTTACGCTAACACTACTACTTCCGATATGTCCCCCGTTATATATGGAGTTCCGCAGGGCACTGTCCTGGGTCCTCTATTGTTCTTGGTCTGCATTACCAACCTTCTCATTAACATTCGGCCCAATATCCGATTGTTCGCTGATGATTGCGCCTTTACCGGCCTGTAGTTGATCCTTCCGATTCTGGAATTCTTCAGTAAGATCTAGACCTCATGAAAACATGGTGAAAAAAGTGGTTAATGCGCCTGAACATTAACAAACACTCTACTAATCTCGTTTCATCGCAGTCACTCCAAACATTTGAGTTCACCATTTTCGGTACCGAAATTCTTTCTTTAAGCACGTACACAAACCAAGGCATCGACCTAACCTCCGATCTGTCTTGGTGTTCTCACGTTTCACATATTTCTAATGACGCCAACAGTGCACTGCCTTACATACGGCGGAATTTAGAGCTTGCTCCCCCTTCACTAAAGACCCAAGCTTACTTTACACTAGTTTTGCCGAAGCTAGAACACGCATGCGCAATTTGGGACCCCTTTCTAACTAATATACATACACACTTGAAGCCGTTCAAAACCGTGCGGCAACGTTTATTTACTCAGATTATTAATATTGCACCAGCGTATCTGCCCTTAAGCGCCACGCCAGCCTTAAAACCCTAGCCTCGCGACGAGTAATTTCTCGCCTTTGCATTTTTCATAAATTCTATCACGTGTCGCTTCCTCCTTCTGCTATTGCTCCCGCCCACCGGACGTCATGCCGGACAAGCCATGGCAAGGCAGTTAATTCCCCTGCACTCGGTACTTCAGCCATTCTGCATTCATTCTTTGTGCAAACCGCCAAAGACTGTAATAACCTGCCCACCGACTGTAATAACCTGCCCACCACTCCGACCCCACCAAATTCAAGGATTTGATCGATCACCTTCTCAATTGGTGTATAAGCCTACCCCTCATGCAACGCTCCTAAACGGGGCATTTCAGGTAGAATAAATAAATAAATGAATACTGCACATCAACGGTTCCTAAGACAGCGTGGTTGCTGTACGCCTGAAGGCTGCGCACCTCGGGATTTCCAAAGCCCTCCCTCTCCAGCACTGTCGGCCTCCTGGACAACAAGCCCCCATTAATAGCAACACTAGAAAAAAACGAGCTATCTCCACTAACGGGAAACGTGGGGAGGGGCGAGTCATACAGTGTATCAGTGTTTGATGCGGTTTCGAAGTGATGATAAAGTATGTGATGCGGTTTCGATGCTAAGCGTTCGGCGTCTCAGGCCTTGGCGGCTTGGCATTTTTGCCCACGGAGATGAAACTGTTGGGGCAAAAGGTATACAGCTTTGCCGTAAAGGTCTCATGTCTTTGAGGCGCGAAGCGTTGTATCCAGAGGCGTTGAAAGACGAGTGTCCCAGTGCGTCAGTACCGCGACCACACGAGCCGCCGACAGCCCGAACCCCTAAGGTGCTTCGCCCCTAAAATTGTGAAATCCGCCGACCGAGCCGCGCCGGCGCTCGCCGAATGGCACGGCCATCAGTGAAGGCTATAGGGACAAAGGCGTTCTAAACGGCAGGCCATGCCGAATGACGTCAGGCTGGCCACCATGGCCGCACCCACGGAGCCACGTTGTAAAAGGTCTATACGATCTTTGGCGCCGAGAACCAGGCTGACTTCACCTACTCCATCCGCGTCTTTTCCCCTGGTAAATCCCGATGACTGCGGGGCCCCTTCGTAGTGTGCGTCGCACGCGGAGAAGTCGATCACAGTTTCCTCTTTTTAAAAAATATAAATATTTTTCTGATGCGTTTTAAATGCAGAACATTTCAGTAACTCGCGATGTCACCCGCGTTGACGTCCGTAGTCCGCACCGTCGTTGTCCGCACCCCTCCCTACAATATATAAAAAAATACTATCCGGCGCCTGGTTTCGATCCCTCGACCTTGCGGGTGGAACGAAATGTACATGGTGCTCTACCCACTGCGCCACAAAGCCGACACAGAATGGGACGCTACGAACGCGTCTTATATCGTTGACTCATACAAATTACTGCTGACGAGCGCTCTCTCGTCAGCAGTTGCCACAAATGCAATAAGATTAACGTAACGCAAACTACTTAACGTCGTGCGCCCCCGGAAATGCTCTGCATTTGATCGTGCCCCTCGCGAGGGGGATGTTTCACTGCGTCTTCTCTCGGTCGCGGGACCCATGGCGCCATCTTGCGGAGGCGTGGCACAACTCATAGCACTTTGAAAAGATGCGGCGCCAAACTTTTCTTCAACAAAGCCTCAATGCTGATCCCGGTTCCCATGAAGGAATTGTGTCGATAACACTGTCGCCGCTTTTTGATTTTTTGTTTCGTCGTCCGTCGCCGATCTTTTTAAATGCAGAGCATTTCAGTAACTCACGATGTCACCCGCGTTGACGTCCGTAGTCCGCACCGTCGTTGTCCGCACCCCTCCCTACTATATGAAAAAAATACTATCCGGCGCACGGTTTCGATCCCTCGACCCTGCGGGCGGAACGCAATGTACATGGTGCTCTACCCACTGCGCCACAAAGCCGACACAGAATGGGACGCTACGAACGCGCCTTATATCGTTGACTCATTCAAATTACTGCTGACGAGCGCTCTCTCGTCAGCAGTTGCCACAAGTGCCACAAGATTAACGTAACGCAAACTACTTAACGTCGTACGCCCCCGGAAATGCTCTGCATTTGATCGTGCCCCTCGCGAGGGGGATGTTTCACTGCGTCTTCTCTCGGTCGCGGGACCCGTGGCGCCATCTGGCGGAGGCGCGGCACAACTCGTAGCACTTTGAAAAGATGCGGCGCCAAACTTTTCTTCAACAAAGCCTCAATACTGATCCCGGTTCCCATGAAGGAATTGTGTCGATAACACTGTCGCCGCTTTTTGATTTTTTGTTTCGTCGTCCGTCGCCGTTCTTTCTTTTAGTACGTCCGCTCTGTGAAGTGTGCACGCTCTATTGCTTCCGCTACACCTAATGTTCGCCGGAGCACCTTTTTTGTTTTGACTTTCGGCGCTCGAGTTTTATGGGGTTCTTTTTTTCCCTCTTCGTACGCGCGTTGGCCGCTGCGGTGGATGAAGAGCTAAAACGGGCAAAAACAGGACGCGGACGATGGCGTGATCGAGCCAGACGACATCACTGAACGATGCGTCCGCTGCGGAAAGCCGCGACACTGTTATCTCTTCCCCCAAACGGCACTGAAAGGTCAATATGTAGCAGGTGTTGGGACGAGTGCTTCCCGGCCGCTGGGCGTCACTGTCTCTGCTACGCTCCGATTGTTCCAAGGACACCCTGGCTAAACATAGCGGTGTGAAGCAGCAGCCCTCGTCAAACCTGCGATGCCGTACCCTTTCGGCTCTCCGCAAATCTCAACAAAATTGTATTCTTTCCTGCTTTTTTCTTTGCTTCTAACACAAAATATATAGCCAATATTGCATCGCACTTGATGCACTTTTACTTTCAAGCGAGCGGATAACCAACGATATCACGTGTTCCCAATTGCAGGTATTTACAATGATTTGCGCATCCCGTTTTCAGACAGCAATGCTAAACTACCTCTGCGAACGTAGTCCTACGTTTGGAAAACGAAAGGTCCTCTACACGTGTCGTTTATTATTAGTGCAAATAATGGCGCAATGGTTCCCTGCTTTCAAACCTTATTTCAATGCGCCGCGAAAATTTCGTGCATTGTGCGTGTGACAAACCGTTTACGTGCTGTAGGACATTTTGTATTTTAGCCGCAGCAAACAGTTTATCGGGGATGCTTTCGCGGGTGATAATCCACGCGCTAATTCACATAGATACGGTACATAAATCGTCAAAATAGTGTTCCTGAATTCACCAGATTGCTGCAATTAAACAGAGTTTGGGCGTTGCGATTGAATCTGTCACGGCTTGCCTTGCAGGGTGGTTCATAGTTTGCGATTTTCAGTTTTTTGTCGCGCGATGGGCGTGTTGTAGTTGTGCATGCGCCGACAAGCGCCAACGAAAGGAGGGTTTTTTGTGCAACATCCTTGCATGACTGGGCACTGAAGGTATTGTTATTTTTCTTGGAGACTTTAACTGTGTATGCTCAGCGCGCGACAAGTCCAGTGATACGCCATTCCGTGACTCGAGTATTCTGGCTTTGCTTGAGGCAGCATCAGACTATTCTTTATAAGATGTCGGGGATGCCCTGCTTGGCGTACGACAAGTGCAATATACCCATTTTCAGGGCACAAGCAATGTCCCGTTGGATCGGGCGTATGTTTCGCCCCAGCTCCTATGTGAGTGCGGTGATTTCTGCGTGACACTGTAGTCATCTGATTCAGCGCCCTGTTGTACATGAGACGTTTATTGGTTGACTGCTTGTACATAGTTCATTTGTCGCTTTCATTGTCATTCCCCATACCTTTCATATTCATTCCTTTCTCTTTCTGTCCCCAGTACCTTCCCCCCAGAGGGAAGTAGCAGGCCCAAGATCAATTTCTCAGGCCGACCTCTTCTCCTTTTTTAATAAACATTTACTCTCTCTCTCTCTCTCTCTCTCTCTGCGTGACACCAGTGTCACTTAGCGACCACTGCCACGTTTCTTTCACCTTTCGTGGGCGCAAGCCAAGAGTAAATACGTTTAATCCGCCTCTTTCACAACCTCACTGCGCATGCGCAATCCCCTAGCGGCCAAGTCCCTAAGCAGTCCGGTAGGGGCAGCAGACAACATTCCTCACAGCTCCCGCACAAGCGGGAAGGGGTCGTGGTTGTATTTACATCGTTTGATTTTTTGTGTGTGCTCGTTGTGCGCGGAACAATGCCCACAACTTGTGCTGGGTTCCGCTGTAACTCGGAGTGCCGAAAAGGGAACGGTGTCGGCTTCTATCGCTTCCCGTCGGCCGCACGCGATCGGCTACGGCGGCTTGCGTCGCTCGCGTCGGCTCGGGTGATGGGAACTTTGGGCTTAGTATCCTGGCGGATATTTGATCGCCGCTATCTGTGCAACTGCGAATGACAATCCGCAACACAACTTTTCACTACACTATCATCCCCTTTCTCGCATGAGGAACTCTATTTAAGCTATAACTGCCGTTTGAGCGATCGGTGACCGAGACATCTGCGTAGCCTGTTTCGATGCTTCCGCGAAGGTATCGCCATCTCTGGGCCGCTCGGCGCACCGCGCGCCGCGGCGACCGGTCAGCGTAGGCTTGCATCGCGGCAGATGTCTGATCGCCGCTTTTAAAATAAGCCCTGACAACAATCCTTGGCACAATTTTTCACCACACTAACACCTACTTTCTCGCATGTGGAACTTCGTTTTAGCAATCAGATTGATTCAGAAGAGCAGCGACAAGCGCGGTTGCTACCATGGTCTGCGCCGGTTCGAGCCGCTGAGTGTGCCGAGCTGGCAGGCGCGGCCGGCGTGTGTGCGGACTGTTTCTGAAGGCAGAAAACGCTTCACGATTGCTTGCTTTATCCATTTCTTGTGAACAAACGCGCAGAATCTACAAATTCAGCTCAGCGATCATCGTAGTTGACCATGGAGCAAAAGCAGTGGGCGGAGCGACGCCGACGACGCATCTCATGCGTGCATCGGGCCGTCTCAAATTCACACGTACGGCTAGTCGGGGCGACAGTCGTAACGATCAGTCGCATGCGAATCGCGTGTACCAATCGTACATGTGTCCAGCGCTTAAAGGCATTTTGCGAACTGCCGGCCTTTGTTGAGCTGGCGATCGCACTTCATGCCAGACGACTCCAAGTAATGCTCGCTCTGCTACTCGGACGGCACACGGATCTGTCCGAGATTTCTCTGCCAGCCCTCATTCAGTGATAAGAAGCCGCCTGGTATTATGTGATGACCAGGGGCTGTCATCTTAAGGCGTTATAACACCAACACAGAAGAAAAACTTCGGCTGCTCCTCGCCGTAATGTGGGATTGCCGTGCATACAACGAGAACGCAGCCGGAGGAAACGCCGGCAAACCCTACCGCCTCAACTTCCGCTAGGCACGCTAGGTGGCAGCACACCGCAATGAAAAAGGCGGATTGGAGTGACTGGAAAACGAATAGTAAATTATTGTAGGAGGGAGAATTCGCAACTGAAATAAAGGGAAAAAATACGGCGTTTACAAGATAGGAAAACTAGCTGGTCCTCATGGTGGGAAATTTTCAAAGAAGAAGTAAAGTTGAGTGCGATAGAAAAATCAAGCGAACCGATTTATCGTGAGAGACAGAAAGAACAACGTCAACGTAAAGACCTCGCGTCGCTTACTACTGAAGATTGCCAGTCGCCAGGGTTGAATAAGGAAGAGATTAAAAGGATTAGGTCGGAGCTGGAAGTTACAGATTGGGATAAATACCATGGCGCCCTGGTGAGAGAAAGGGTGGAAAAGTTGCGAATGGGTGAAGCGACCACCAAGAGAGCACTTGCATCAGAAACGCGCTACGCTTGTAGAAATCTGATAGTCGAAATCTAGTATCGCGGAGTGCTAACGAGTGACCAGGTCCAGATAGAGGGTGCTTTTAAGGATTTTTATGAAGCACTTTTCTCTGTTCATAAGGTCGACGCCGATAAGTTCAGGGACGAATTCTTGAACTTGAACTAATGCCTAGAATAGAAGACGACATGAAGGCTATCCTTGAGATGGCAATCACCATAAATGAAATTGTGAGTTCCGTTGATGATTTAACCCCCGGGAAAACGCCAAGCCCAGATGGTCTAGGCGCGTGTTTTTCAAGGTCTTTAAAGACACACTTAGCGCATTGTAATGTGAAGTTTACGCCGAAGCGTACGAAAGCAACAGACTCCCACCATCTTTCACTCTATCTCATACAGTTCTCATCCCAAAGACTGAAGATGCCAGTAAACTTCAGAATTTAACAGCATACCGTCCAATCAGTCTCTCAAATGTCGACTATAAGATTTTAAGGAAGGTCTTAGCTGCTGGGTTGCAGTTGGTAGTGAAAGAAATATCCGGACCTCACCAAACATGTGGCAATAAGGGTCGTTCTATTACGACCAATACCCAAGTAGCGCGGCAGCATCCTGGAATGCTCTGACTGCCTCGAACAAGCAGTAGCAATGGTACAAATAGACTTAGAAAAAGCGCGTTCGGCAAGGTCTCCCACCAAGTGCTATTGATGATTCTTGAGCACACAAACGTAGGAAAAATGATTACGGCTGGTGTACCCGTGGCGTAGAAAGACTGTAGTACAAGTTTGGGGGTCAAGTCGGTAGGCGCTCCAGTTAAGGTTAGCCGTTTTATACGCCAGTGGTGCCCGCTGTTCTCGCTGTTCGGTCGGCACCAGAATCCCGGGACGCTCGCCGCCGAGTCTGTACACAAAGCAGCCGCGTCGGCGGATTGCCTCGAAAGCGCATCATCTTTATTTCATATTTGCCGCGCTTTCGAGGCGCTTTTTCAAAGAAAGTGCTACGAGTTGTGCCGCGCCTTCGCCAGATGGCGCCACGCGTCCCGCGACCGAGAGAAGACGCAGTGAAACATCCCCCTCGCAAGGGGCACGATCAAATGCAGAGCATTTCCGGGGGCGCACGACGTTAAGTAGTTAGCGTTACGTTAATGTTGTTGCACTTGTGGCAACTGCTGACGAGAGAGCGCTCGTCAACAGTAGTTTGAATGAGTCAACGATATAAGGCGCGTTCATAGCGTCCCATTCTGTGTCGGCTTTGTGGCGCAGTGGGTAGAGCACCGTGTACATTGCGTTTCGCCCGCAGTGTCGAGGGATTGAAACCGGGCGCCGGATAGTATTTTTTTTATATAGTAGGGAGGGGTGCGGTGCGGACTACGGACGTCAACGCGGGTGACATCGTGAGTTACTGAAATGCTCTGAATTTAAAATTGAAAAATCAGCGGGTTTTCATTGCACTCCTGCGAAGTTCGTGTGCTCGCCTCTGCAGACGCTATTGCTTTTTTTTCCAAGAGAACAGTACTATCCACGAAAGTATAAGTTTTCTTAAAAGGTTCTGCTTCTGCACTGGTAGTTCCGTCAATTGGGATAAGTATATAAGTATCTGGCACGGTAGCTGGTTGTGAAATCCGCGTATATTCGCAGGTATCAGCTGGGTAGATACGCCAGTGAAGTACGTAGGCGCCGCCCTCGAAAACTATCGCGTCAAGGACATTTTCTTGCTCAGGCAAGACACCGAAATTCGTGATAAAGCGGATAAGCGTGGAGGTAGACTAAGCAGTTGTCCGTGTTCCAGCGAGTGACGTGTGTAATCTATTCTTTGTGTCAAAACTTTAGTACGTGATGCAGGTTTTGCATTGCTCGCATGCCAATGTGCAAAGATTTCACATGGTATTTGCAGTTTTAAAGACGATAGTCTTTCTTGGGCTACTTAAACCCAGAAATCTTGGTCTGTCTGTCTGTCTGTGACTCAATTCAGCCTCCCGGTCAAAGCAAAGTAGATATTCCGCAGTAGTCTTATATACTCACAGCCAAAGGAAAACGTCTAAGCTCGGTTTATATGTTCATACTTGTCAACTTTGTTGAACAAGAACAAGACATTACGCAAATATAAGACAGGAAATTGGTACGCAAGGGATATTTACAGCGTTCCTTTATTAAAAAATTAATGGATGTTTGGTTTTTTGATAACAAATGATATTCTACATCTACTGCAGAAAACCGCAACCTGCTGTTGCCCACGCCACTTCCACGCGGCAAATGAAAGAGAGAGAGACAACCTTTAATAGAAAAGGATGACCACTGGTCACGATGGGGAAATTAATGGGGAGGGAGGGTAAGAGAAAATAAACAAATAAATGATGGTCGTTCTCAGTAGACTCAATAACTGGGCCAGTTCTTAGAACCGGCAATTCATGGGCCAGTTCATGGTGATCGCAATTGGGTTAGAGCACATACACCAGTTCGTTCGGGGGAGGACCCGCTCAAACAACCCGTGCCAGAGCGCTTTTAAATGAATAAACCGCTATTTCATATAATAGTTGTGCATCAGTTTGTTGTGGATCGGGATGGGGTTGCGGAGATTTAAATGTACGGTGCGTGGCGAAAGCTGGGCACCACCAAACTAATCACGTGACAACAGCAACAAAGATGATGATGATGATGATGTGCTCAAAGATTTTCGCACGCTCCCACAAGGGGGGATGGCCAGGGCTAAATCGGTTGTTCCACTAGCTAGGTTCCACGTTCTGTTCGGAACGCACGTGGAGCACGGCCACGCGGTTCAATAAACCTTGAAGTCGGCCGCCTCTATTCACGCGCGTCACCGCCGTACTGCAGCGCTGGCATCGAGGAACCCAGCCTTTAGCAGTGGAACGCGGTAAACTCAAATCGCCTTGAGCAAACCCTTGGTGTGTTTACCTTGGGATGAGCGCGACGGTAAAGGAACAGCATGAGAGATGAGCGGGAAAGCAAAAGGGGGCATTTCCTTGGCGAACGTCTACAAAGGCTATCGTTTTTTGACGACATTTGCAACGACAGGAGCAGATACGCGGGCAATTTTTTATTTGGAGTTCTACTCGGCAACACAAAATCCGAAGCAATCGGTTTAGACGAGTGCGCGGTGGGGGACTCTCTCTAGCGCACCTTTATCTGCGCCAGGTAGTGAACCCCTTTCTTTTTCTGCGTAATGTGCAATACCGTTTTTGGCGCACCGTGTGTCAAGTGCGCCTGGGTAGAGTTTTGCCCGAATTCGTTGTTACTTCTTGTGTTAGGGACGGCAGCATTCATGGCTATCTACGTAAGGTTGTACTTGGGGCAAGATTTTTATTATCTCGGATTTCTTTCGAGTATCTGGCTAGCGTGCACAGAAAAAAGCTATATAGAGACCTTCTTGACACGACTTTGCCGGCTCCTTTCTACAGATCCCTATATAGTGCAGGGCCAGGACAAGATGTATGTCAGCGTATGAAAAAAAAATGATCGCCCCGCCTTATGTGAAGTCTTTTTAGGGGCGAAGCTCCTCTTGCTCGGGCCCTGTCCCGTCCCTCGTTGCTGCTGTACACGGCACCAGGATGATGATTGTGGCAGGATCCCCCTAGTGATTGGCCAACCAAAGAGTGGCCGAAGAGGTCAAAACGTGTTGGAAAGTGAGGCATGGCTTCGGCCTTTTTAACAATCGCACACTAGGAAGTGACGTGCTGGTGTCTTTTCACACTTTGTACTCGTTTTTTTTTGTTCGTAATGTGTATACCAAAGACAGGCAATAAAGAGAAAAAAATAGTATCGCAGTGGCCGGAGCGCCACGTACAGCCTCCGAAATTTTTAATAATATAGCGGTAGCGACGACCGCCGTCATGTCAGCGCCTTATCACGGTGTTCAGCAGCGAAATAGTCGAGACTATGCGCACGCGCATAGGGCTATCTGCTGTATTAGTGTCGTCTACTACGCTGTTTCTTTGAGAGTAGTACCCCCCTGCCACTGCATCTGAATGACTTTGTGCCCCACGCTGCTTAGCTACCTTTCTGCGAAACGTTCTTGCATGATACGAAAAAAATCCCGCCATCTCCACGAAGTGAATGATGATGAGAGGGGCGAAGCTAAAATGGTTATCGGTGAAACCGTGAAACATTGTTATAGGTCTTCTTGACGGCGCGCACCATATGAATTATTGAAGGACATAAGGCGCGTTCGTAGCCACGCTCGCGTCTCGGTTCGTAGCGCCGTGGAAATTGCGCCACGTACCTCCCGTCGCGGCCAGAGAGTTGTGGGATCGAAACCGGGCGCCGCCGCGTCAAGACCACCACTCCTCGCTAGCAAAGCTTGAGACTTCCCACCGCTCCGTTGACAAGCCCGTCGACGACGTCGATGTTTGTGGTGATTATGTAGGGCTTGTTTGAGACGATGAGAATCTTCATGGGTAAGTTGGCGAATTCGGTGTGTGACATTTTAGCCACTTTGCCGTCGCCTTCTGCAGAGCGTCTTGTGTCACGTACCCCCGGTACGTGTCTTGAGCTCGCAGGCGACGAACGACAACCTCTTCTTCTTCCTCTCCTCCTTGTTAGGCAGCAACGAACGCGTTGAACGTCTTGACCTCTTCGGCCAATGTTTGGTTGGCCAATCCCTAGGGAGATTCTGCCACAATCATCATCGTGGTGCCGTGTACAGCAGCAACGAGGGACGGGACAGGGCCCCAGCAAGAGAAGCTTCGCCCCTAAAACAGGGGGTGTGTTGTCCTGAGAAGAAAAGCGGAGCAGACAACGCAACCACAACAGATAGTTTTGTGCGCGTACTCTCGCCTATTCTGTCGGTGAACACAGGGATAAGGCGCTGATGCGCCGATCGGTCATCGCTCCAGCTATATTATTAAACGTTTTAGAGCTGTACCTCTCGTTCTGGCGAGAGAGTCATGGGCTCGAAACCGGGCGCCGCAGCATTAATGGCATTTTTTCTGGCGCTGCTAATTCCGTGACGGATATGACGTCGCTGAGATATTCGTGTACGCGGGCATAATTCACTTTCGCGTTAAAAAAATTCCGGCTCTGCACTGTGGAATGGTAGGCGTGGAAACCTCAGAATGATCTCCCAAGGCAATCTAAACTGATCGTCCTCCAAACAGCTAAATATTAGAAAAAGCCAGATAACTTAGCGCTCGAAGATTACGGTCAGGTCACCAGTGTAGTACCAACAAAAACTTTATTTTTACATGCCCGCTTGCCACCACTTTTTAGATGGAGCGCACCACGCAGCATCCCTTCAAGGAAAAATCGAAGTGGTCAACTTGCCTTAATGCCCACCGCCCAATTAACCGCACCTCAAAATTTTCAAGACTTAATCTTTCATGGAATCTGCAAGAGCTTCTTCACGTACGCCCTTCCAAAGATCCATAAATGCGGAATTCTTCTCTTCCTCCCGTATCTTGGCCTCCAGACGCCAAAGTTGTTCCGTAGAGAAGTACTTCTTCCAGCCTCCAACTTTGCCCTCCCGTATAGGGCAGTATTTCTTGTTGTCCCCCGTGTCTCCTTCCTTACAGGAAATGTCTACTCGGTGCATTGCGTCATCCCATTCCTCCTGGCTCGACCTCCCGTTGAGGTCCATCACAAGCACAGGTCTCATACTGTCCGCTGTGCACCTTTCCAGCAGCTTCTCCAGCAACCCTACGTCTTGCTCAAGCTCTCTTGCGTAGTTCTCGCCCAGGAAGCGGGCCAATCTCAAAACGGTTCCTCTGGTATCCGCTAGAAGCTCTTCGTATGTGATGAAGAACACGTTGGGCTCGTTTCTCAGGGCGTAGCCCAAGGCTACGTGATTGAAGTAGCTTCCTGTTACTCCACAGTCACCTTCAATGAAGGATTCGAAGAAATCGTCGAACGTTCCCTCTTCAAAGCGGTACCCGAGGAGGTTGGTCGTCATGTGAAAAAGAGATACGCAGACATCCCACGGGTTTCGAGCCAAGTACACGTACTTGCCTTCTTCGGTCATCGTTTCTTTTTGCGGCACCTGGTGCGTCTGAAATATTCGCACGGGCAGGTTTGGCGCCCATCGTTTGAAATCCACAATTCCGAGGTAGCGCATATCAGCTACGAACTCCTCGTAGCTGCGAACAGGTTCACCTCTCTTCAATATTAGCTGCATTATGTAGATGGCCCAGTGCGTCCCAGATTTCGGATATGACAGCTGAACAATGTCCCCTCTTTTGGCTCGGAACTTCAAGGCTTCTCTGAAGAGATCGGGGTCCAAATGCGGGTCAGCCGCAACACCGTCAATGAGCTGGCCTTCAGGCTTCCTCCTCGGCATGGTGAAGAGTGTTTGCCAAGCGTTTTACCTGTAAAAAATACCCATGGGCTTGCGTTAGATTTTTCAGACCACTATTTCTTGCGTTTCCGCTTGGATGCGCTAAGAGCTCTGCAGCTAGTTTTTATATCAAGATTCTCTTGAACAGACTACCCCGAACACTGACATCAGTTTGTGGTCTCTGCTCTGGCCTGGGGGTGGTATCTGTGCAACTTGTTTAAAGCTCACCCATGTGGGAGATAAACCTGGGTAGAAAAACATGTGATGAAAGAATTTCTAGTACCCAATCGCTTGTATCACTTTCCAGACAAACCTGGGGCAATAATTTCGAGCAAGCAAAGTAAACGAGTTGCCGCAATTGCAACGCCTCGTAAGGAAAGCAGAGGAGTTGGCGCACTTGTTGCAACGTAAAGTGTGACTGCTGTGGCTCCTATATGCCGTGTGTGCGTGTACGCGTCTGTCTGCATCTTGAATATCTCGGGTCACTAGCCCCGCCCGAAACCGTTCTCCAAGACTTGCACTATATTCACAGATTTGCAACAAGACTTTCATTTGGACGCCGACACTTCGTATAAAATAGAACTTTGCTAACAAAAGAACAAACAGCGGCAAGACACGATACTGGTTGGCAACTGCACGGTTACTTCCCATTCCTCTCAAGGGACACAATTATGGACACAAGATATAAAAGCGAACACGGGAAAAAAACACGGGCTTATGCAGCATTGTATGCACGGCCTCCCACATGGTCAGCTGGACTGCTAAGTATCAAAATATAATAAGAACTTTTGTGCTCATTTTATAGACGCCGTGCTTGAGCAATGTTCTCCTACCTTGGTTATTAGAAAAACCTTGTTTTTCGCTCGCGCTGCCTTTTGTCCTTGCAACTCGCGTGAGTGGATAATTAGGCGTGCACGACGCTCCCGCATACGATCATTTCGGAGCAGCCATTCTAACGTAAAAGGTGTGCTCCACACATGATTCCTACTCAACATTACGCGAAAAGGGTTTTATGAATTTCTTGGTTTCTACACAAATGGCGCACAACGGTTCTTTACCACTTCACGCGTCCCATGACCAGGGTGTCGAACCGGAATTTTTTCGGGTTCGGTTCGGGTTCGGGTTCAAGCCTTTCGGGTTCGGTTCGGGTTCAGTTCCAGAGCACCATTCCGTTCCGGTTCGAACCGGTTCGAACCCGTTCGAACCGGTTCAAACGGGTTGAAACGGGTTCGAAGAAAAAAAAAAGCAGGCGTGTTTTTTTCTGTTAGTTTTTTGTGCTCGTTTTTTTGTTTCCTTATCAAATCGGCATAGCAACAAATCCATAATGAAGGTTTCTTTGTTCAAATATTTTGTCTTCGCCAAACTAAAGCGACCCTGCAACACGTTTTTCAACTTTTGTCTAAATCTTGAGTGCTTGCAGAAAGTAGTCAACCAACGCATTATACTATGGGGTCGTAATGTGCCTGAGCCAAAAATTACTGTTCTCCCCTCGTCAGATAACATAGAAACTTGCTCAAAATATTTTTCTCTCCTTCCCGGTCTTCGCGTTCTTCGACCGCTGAATGACGTCATTACAGCGGTGTAGCGGCTGTTTGCCGGCTTTCCGTAAGTTTCAGAATAGAACGCATTTGATACCCATCTAAAAAAAGCCACAAAAGCGAAGCAGAAACGGAAGGTGTATCCGCAGCGACGAGCAAATCACGCAATGTTGCTCTGTGCTGATAATAGCTATAGTTTTCGCAGTGCTTCCAGATGCGAAGAAGATTGAAAGCGTTTTCGAAAGTGTTTATTTATTTATTTACTGCTTTTTATTTGTTTATTTATTTGTTTATTTACCTAGTTATATTTATTTATTTATTTATTTATTTACTGTTGGGTTTAACGCACCGTTGCAACGCCGATGACAAGGCGCGCCATAGTGGATGGCTCCAGATTAATTTTGACCACCTGGGGATATTTACGTGCGACGAAATTTCGGACACACGGACGTTTTCGCTTTTCGCTTCCATCAGAAAAGCGGCCGCCGCGACCGGGAATCTAAACCGCGTCTGTGTGCTCATCAGCGCTACTCCTTAGCCACTGAGCCACCGCGGCGAGTTTATCTAAGGTGTTGAAGAGCTCCTTTAACTGTGCCCGCAAAATGTTTTTTATGGTAGTGTGACGAGTATGTGGCGCCGACTGCCAAGCGTGGCAGGTGGCATTTAGAAAAATTTCCTACTGCTCATTTTTTATCTGCTAACAGAGCTGTTTGAAAGAAAGAATGGCTCTAAAGACTCATTGGACGGCGGGTATAGGACGACATTGGATAGGGAACCACTGGAGATAGGAACTTGCTAATGGTCCTTCAGCGACTGGTGACAGCGATTGGGCTCTAGGAAAGATGATAGCCAAGTGAAGTCACAAGCAGCAGTAATGTTCACTTGTAGAGGGAGAGAGAGACTGAAAATGAAGTTTAATTCAATCGAGGCAATGTTTAAGAGAGGCGTCCTCATTCGAGGGGGCCGAATCGACAGCCGTTTCCATCAAGAACAACTGATCTTCCAGGCCGCAGCTGGCCATGGCTGTCTCCCAATTCTCTATGGAAACGTGAAGGTTGGATGGATCTACGGCACACTAGTCGCAGCCGCCTACTATGTGTATGAGGTTCCCAGGCTCTCCACAGAAGCAACGCAATGGAGAGAGTTGTGTCCCGTCAAAGAGGTGAAGTCTGGCGTTGTGTGGGAAGGTGTATGCCCACAGGGTGCGGAGTAATGTTTCCTGGTTAATCGGTAGCGATTTGTGCGGGGAGGAGTACGTTCTATGGAAGAGGCCAGAGTGCTGAGTAACTTCTTGGTCTGTGACTGCAGGATGCATGCACTCGGGCCGGGCTTCATTAGCGCCGGCTAAGCGAGTCAAATCTCGAACCACGAGGTTGGTGATCTTGTTTGCCGTGGATGCCAGTATGAGCTGGCGCCCATACAATCGTGACTGGTCTCGTTGGTGGTCTCTGATTGATCATCGGAAGTGTTGTAACATGCAATCGACCGTTGGCAAAGTTGGGCCACGCCTGCTAAGGGTCTGTTATGAGAGTTTTGACACCGCTTTGGCTAAGCGCACGTGCTGTCGCCGCTTCCTCAGCTTAGAGGGGGCTGTGTTCGGCGGTTGAGATGCTAAACATGTGGGAGGCTGCAGAACGGTAACAAAAAGAGAAGGTACTGAAGAATGCTATCGGGCGGCTCTTGCATCAAACCAGTTGATCGTCCCTCCCTTTTTTTCTTGCAGTTTAGTTTCTTTCCAACTGTCTCCCCTCATATATACACACGTTTTGAAAACTCTTTGATGAATATACAATATGCATTAGGCAATTAGTTATTAAATTTAGTCCGATATGTCAATTTTAATATAGCAACAACATAATAGCGCAATACGGGCATAAAGAAAGACCTTTCCTCCTGAAACGTTCCGTATATACGGAATTATGGGAATGCGGAGTGCATTCTTAGCATGACACAAAGCCGCCACAAAACAAGAAAGACTTTTGAGAAGCATAAGAAAATGAAAGAGCGCATGCATATTGAAAAAATTTGACACCTATTTTAAGTCCGTATGATCACTACAACCGCGAAATTATTGTCCGTATGAATTCCGTATATACGGAGTATACGGAAATCATACGGAACGTGATTTTGCTTATTATGGAAGATAAAAACACGAAAACAGTGTCAAACGTGCATATTATGCGAACTCATATAATCCCCGTGTTTGTGGAAATAATATCTATATTCATTACGCTTGGGGGCGTAACTCTCCGTATGAACTCCGTAGTCTCATAATTCCGTATATACGGAACTTTTCAGTAGGGTAGCATTCATGCGGTCTTCACATAACTTTGCGGCTACTTTGTGCGTGACAAAATTTCCTGATTGGTCGAGAACGAGAACGCTGCAAAATTTCCAAATGCCAAGGACCCCAAATATATCATGTTTGGTCCGACCGTCGAATCCGCCTTCACTGACCCGCTAATTCTTTTAATCAAAATTAATCAACACACCAGTCCCAATAATTCACATTAGCTCATTCACTCAACTAACTAATTTGAACTTCAACTTCAACTTTATTGAGCATTTTGTACATAGAAATGCGAGGACAAACACAAAAAGCTGCAAAACTGCAGCTTGACGAGGTGTTTGCACCTTACGGTTTGCGTGGCAGAGCAGAAACAGGAGTTTAAAGCATACGCACAGGAAATAGTCCCAAGAAAATAAATCTCGCCTTAACATGTCGATATTACATACAAACATAAAACAAAGCATTAAAACGCACTATAGCTCACAGTCTGTAAAAGATACTTATTAAATGATATACATACACGCATATAGGCACTCATAGGTATATACATACATATAAAGGTTACAAAACAAAACAGGGAACACAGGTACATAAAAAGAGAAATATTGGATATGTACGGAACCTGTGTACGGAACCTGTGAAGTCAAAGCCGCTACAATTAAAGTCCAAGCATCAACAATCGAAGTGCAAAGTACAAACTGCCTGTAAGTCAAAGTCCCAACTCAGACGACAGCAAACGAACAGCTCACGGGACAGCTGAGCGCCCCTTCCCCTCCCATCGCCGGATTTGTATTGGGATTTCACACGTACGCAACCTCAGTCAAAGTATGTTCAAAATCCAAACAGCTTGGACCGTGAGAAAATGGCGCGATCGGGTAGACGTCGGCTTCATAACGCGAGGGTCCGATGTTCCATTCAAACTACGGGAAACGTATTTTGTCATGCATCATCATCATCATCATTATAGGGACCAGGACCTGGAGTTTGCCGCGTGACACTAGCGCCATTTTTTGCCGTAGTGGAGGAAAACGGAAGTTATGAACGAAAAAAAAAAAGACGTGCGCCGCTGTGGGCCCGATGCCCACAGCTGCGGCACGTTGTTTTTTTTTGTTTTTTTTGAGCGCGAGCGCTGTCTTTGCTTGCCGCGAGTTTTTCCCGAGGCCGTAGGGCCCGAAAAGTAATTACCTAATTTAGGTTAATTAATTAATTATTGATTAGTCAGATTGGGTTAAGAGTCAAAGTGATGTCAATAGGGGTTGTGAAGTATCAAATTAAAGGTCTCGATGAGGGGAATCACGTGGGAAAAATTTAAAATTGCGTCCTGGTTATAGTCATGCGATAATCACGTGAGTCATAGATTGGGTTAGCAGGGAAAGTGGTGCCAGTAGGGCTTGTGAGGTATCAAATTAAAGGTATCGATGAGGGGAATCAAGGAGGACAAATTAAAAATCTGTTCCTGGTTATAATCATGATATAGTCACGTGAGTCACAGATTGGGTTCAAAGTCAAAGTGATACCACTAGGGCTTGTGAGGTATCAAATTAAGGTCTCGGTGAGAGGAATCAGGTGGGAGAAATCAATAACTGCTTTCTGGTAACAGTAATGAGATAATCACATGAGTCCTTGATTGGGTTTGCAGTGAAAGTGATGCCAGTAGGGCTTGTGAGGTATCAAATTAAAGGTCTCGATGAGGGGAATCATGGGGGACACATTAAAAATCGCTTCCTGGTTATAGTCATGAGATGGTCACGTGAGTCATAGATTGGGTTAAAAGTCAAAGTGATGCGACTAGGGCTTGTGAGGTATCCAATTGAAGCTCTCGTTTAGGGGAATCACGTGGGACATATTAGAAATAGCTTCCTGGTTATAAATTGAGATAGTCACGTGAGTCAGGAATTGGGTTAAAAGTCAAAGTAATGCCAGTAGGGCTTGTGAGGTATCAAAGTAAAGGTCTGGATGAGTGGAATCATGGGGGACAAATTATAAATCGCTTCCTGGTTATGTTCATGAGGTAGTCACGGAGTCATAGAATGGGTTAAAAGTCAAATTGATGCGACTAGGGCTTGTGATGAATCAAATTAAAGGTCTCGATGAAGGGAATCATGGAGGACAAATTAGAAATCGCTTCCTGGTTATAGTCATGAGATAGTCACGTAAGTCATAGATTGGGTTAAAAGTCAAAGTGATGCGACTAGGGCTTGTGAGGCATCAAATTGAAGGTCTCGATGAGGGGAATCATGGGGGAGTCCCTTTTCCTGATTCAGCGTCAAGAAAACTATGAAGGAATGTCACCAACAAATGTTTCTAAAAGCTCTTCAGCAGCCCTTTAAAAGCATGTCGAGCTTTTAATATGTTTGGAATCGTGTTTTTTCTATTTTCGATATTTTTCTAAAAAAAACATGAAAATAATTTTTTTTCACGCCCTTCACTATTTGATGGAAACTTAAAACTCTACTCAGGTGACATTTCCTTGCAATTCGAAATGACGCTTTTGTCTTATATATAAAAATAAATATATTTATTTGTTTTGTTTATTTATTGCTACTTTGTTACTTGTGGCTGATATGCCATATGGAGCAACGTACGTAGCACCAACACAATAATGTACCAGGATGGTAAACATATCTATGGTGCTTTAATTTCTTATGGTAGTAAACAAATATACACATGACGAACCAGCGCGCTTCGGAAGCCGTTTCACATCTCCGTCAGTCTTACAGCAGTAACTGAAAATACCACCCGCTGCAGTGGCTCAGTTTTGCTGCTGAGCCCAAGGACGTGGGTTTGATCCCGTTCGCGATCTCTGCTTTTCATATGGAGGAGGAAAAAAAAGACGATCGGATGTCGAGATTTCGTTGCGAGTTAAAGATGCCCACGTGCTCAAAAGTAATCCAGAGCCCTCGTGGCCTAGGGGCACAGGCGCGCGCGTTAAACTCCTATAACTTTAATTTTGAACTGAAATAATAAAAAGACCGCGTTAAATTCCCATAGTTTGAATTTTGAACTGAAATAATAAAAAGGCCCTATATCTCCGTCCTTTGCTAAAAATGTCATCGAAAGACAGTAGTCTTCTGCCATCCATGCCTGTAAAACTCCCTTGTCTCACCACTCCCCTGGTCTTTTCCGCTCCCCCTCCCCCATCATAGATGCAGTCGAAGTTTGCTCATTTCGATCCAATTCTCCTACGTTCGCTCCATTTGTTCAGAGCTTTTTTTTTCTATGGCTCTTTGGCGCGAATTAACAGCCCGAAAAAAAGCAACACACAGCGCCTCAAGAAAGCAAGCAGTGCTTGCTCCAAACTAGCGGATAGGGAGGATCGTGCTGCTAGGGGGAAAATAAACTCGAGCCATCGTCGGGAAAAGAGTTGTCAATCACGAAGCACAGGAATTTGAAAGGCAGGTGAAGTAAAAATTTAACCTTTTCCAGCAGTCCCACGACGGCACCTGATCGCAATGCCAGACTTTCCTGTAGTGAAATTTGTTATAAACGACTTCATGCTCTAGAGAGTATGTTGCAAGCCACCGACGGAACGAGTAACGACACAGTCACGTGATGTGCCGTCCAGGATGACTGTCACCAAGAATACTCGTGGTGATGTCTCCCTTTCCTTAGGGAATGCGCGGCGCAACAGCGCCATAATGCGCCCTGCAAGACGTTTCGCAGGGTTACTCTTTTAACGTAACCACACTATACTTTTTTCTGCTGCTTTAGAGTGCACTGAATAAACCGACAGGCATTCTATCCCAATATAGAGATACCTGTTTGTGTCGTCTTGGTACAACTATTCACAAGAATCTGAATACTGCCGCCACCATTTGTAAACTATTCCACCATGAAAATAAGGAAAGTTTAGGAGAGGCTGTGACAACCTCTTTCGTGCAACCGGTAACGCCATCTTAGGAGTGTTCACTTGTTCTCGTATTTTAAGCCCATTCTCCCTTTGGTTCTCCTTAAGTCGCTTCTCGCTTCGTCTTCTCCAACTGTGCCTCTGAACCTGTAGGAAGCAATTATGTAGCTTCGGCAGCAACGAAAAGTAATCGCTTGGATTGTTTTATCTTGTGCAGCAAAACGACATATTGCCGCAGTAGCGATGCCGCAGCTGCGAATTCGCTTCTAAATTCGCACGATACAGAGCGGGCTTGTGGCACCCTACTTGCATTTACGCTTAAGGTAATAAATCCATTTCTGCCACATGTGTGGTTCCAGAACATGAATACTCATCCGCCCACTTTCATTCCAATACCGTATGAATTCAAGGCGTACACAAAGTGGCTATGATTATCATTGTAACAATCGTTCTTCTCCAGCTCCGCTAGATATCTTGTACCTCATCAGATAGCTTAGCTTTGAGGCTCACTTCATTCAACCGTTACAGTATATATGTCCAAATCCGAGTAACGTTTTTTGCAGTGGCTCAGAAAAATCAGCCCGTATTTATAAAGAACCCCGTACAAATATTTTCCGGGGTGGGCTGAGAGCAACACATGTGAAGTTCTCACTGTGTGCCCTCCTCGCCCTTGTGTTACTTCACCATCGCGCCCCGCTTGGGCCAACTACATTATGCAAGCGGCCAGAGCGAACGTTGTGCAAACCATGTATTGGCACGGAGTCTTCTGCGAAGGCAGCATTACTTGGGTACAAAAGCGGCTGCCATAGAAATGATTCACCTTACCATTATTATTTTATTTTATGAGCAATAATATGGATTACGATCGAAACTGCGTAGCATATGTTATACAACTCTCAGACGGCAGATCAAATTATCTTTCGTGCGAATGACACTTGCTTTAAATGTCAATATTTCAGCGCTACACGACAACACCGAAGGACGTTTGAGGTGAATGATATTTAGCGGCGAACCGAGGTTCGGGAGCTCATTCAGCGGCGAATTGAGTGGCCTCGACAGCAGTGGCGCATCAACAGTGAAGAAAGTTCTCTAATACACCAAAAAATACGGTTTCTGAAAACTGTCAGCAAACATAATTCCCCATCATGTTGTTTTTAAAATAAAGAAATGCAAACAAGTACTAGGTAAATAGAAAATCGCGTCCATAATATGCGCTCTACCCTAATACGGATTTTTCGCGAACTTGTGTCGGCTTGTGATGTGTACTGATGTCACCTAAACAGGTGATTTTTCTAATTTTATTTAAAAATATTCCTTTGCGATCTTTTCAAAAAATAGTGTGTATGAAAACATTCTAGATCGAGACCTTTAATTCGATCTTTCCCAAGCCCCAGTGGCGTCGCAATCCCATTTAACCGAACCTATGACTCACGTGACTATCTCATGAGTATATTTGAAGCAATATTTAATTTGTCCCACGTGATTCCCCTCGATGAGACCTTTAATTTGATACCCCACAAGCCCTAGTGACAGCGCTTTCACTTTTAACCGAATCCATGACTCACGTGACTATCTGATGACTATAACGGGGACGCAACTTTTAATTTGTCCCACGTGATTCCCCTCGTTGAGACCTTTAATTTGATGCCCCAGAAGCCCTAGTGGCATCTCTTTGACTTTTAACCGAATCTACAACTCACGTACTATCTCATGACTATAACCAGGAAGTGATTTTTAATTTATCCCACGTGATTCCCCTCATCGAGATCTTTAGTTTGGTAAATCACAAGCCCTAGTGGCATCACTTTCACTTTTAACCGAATCCATGACTCACGTGACTATCTGATGACTATAATCAGGAAGCAATTTTTTATTTGTCCAACGTGATTCCCCTAATCGAGGCCTTTAATTTGATACCTCACAAGCCCTAGTGGCATCACTTTCACTTTTAACCGAATCCATGACTCACGTGACAATCTCATGACTACAACCGGGAAGCAAATTTTAATTTGTCTCACGTGATTCCCCTCATCGAGACCTGTAATTTGATACCTCACAAGCCCTAGTGACATTAATTTGGCTTTTAAACCAATAAATTAATAATTAATAATTAACATGAATTATGCAATTCATAAAATGAAGAAGCGTCACCCGCACCTAATTTCTGACAAAAAAAAATGTGTGTGTCATATGACTAACATCATTATAGTAACGAGCGGTTGCACTTTTAAACAAGGAAACACGCGTGTTTCACATTCACACGCCAGGGCAGTCCAGACCATTTTTGCGATTTTCCTCCGCGGGTGGCGCTGCTGAACGGCGCCAGCAGCGCCATCTGTCCCACGTTCAGGCTCCTATAGTCATCATCATCATCGTAATATCATGTGGCTTCTCATTGTATATCCTGCAGTTCCTTTAAGTTCCGACACCGGCATCAATGGCACAAAGAAAGCTTCTGTAAAACTGAAACTGAAGCCGCGAACAACCAAAGTAAACGTGTATCGGCGCTTGCGTCGTAGCGCGCACCTGAAAAGGCGCTCAAGCCCGCGGCGTTGGAAAAGGAATGTCCCTGTGTGGGTTCTACTCAAACTCAAAGAAGCTTTTGATAACGTGAGTCTCGAGGCCATACTAACAGGCCTGATGACCTTAACTGTGGCAAACGAATCCACGGCTATGTGAAGGCGTTTCTTTCCAATCGAACAGCCACGATTGGCATAAATGACGCTCGCACTGAGAAATTCACGATACCTAAGAAAGGCACCCCACAGGGCTCTGTAATATCAACCCTACTATTTAAATTAGCGATGATAGACCTGGCCAGAAAGCTGCAAGGCATTCCGGACGTAAGGCATGCCATGTACGCGGATGATATAACAATCTGGATAACCAAGGGCTCATTGGGAGAAAAGGAAGCAAAGCTACAGGCAGCAGCCACAGGCGTCGGACAGTACGCCCACGAACGAGGCCTCTAATGCTCAACAGAAAAATATGAAATATTCCGGATCTGTCGGCACAAGCTAAACAAGACTGTTCCAGTGGATCCAAATCTACGCATTAAGGTGTTCCTCGAGGTGAAAGAGATTTCGGAAAAAACAATGGTTCGAATACTAGGGATGTGGATACAATCCAACCAATGGAGTAGCCACGCTCTGCTTTTGTTCAAAACCACGATGCAAGTCTCCAGAATGATAAAGCGAGTTACAAGCCGATGAGCAAGAATGAGAGAAGATGACACTTTGAAGCTGGTGCGCAGCTTGGCAGTGAGCAGGGTTACATACAGTCTGCCCTGCGAGAACATGAACCTTTCTGAAGAGCAACAGGACAAAATAATTTTAAGAAAAGCGTACAAGACGGCGCTAAGGCTACCGATATGCACACAACACATTCCAAGAACATAACATAACACAGGGGTTCACAACACATTCCAAGAACATAAAGAAGCCCAACTCAAAGCCCAGACTGAGAGGCTGATGCAGACCCCGACAGGTAGGACGCTCCTGTAACAGCTGTGTTACACCGAACAGATAAGAGAAATGTCCAAGACAACAGACATTCCTGATGACATCCGCCGGAAGTTCCAGGTGGCCCGCATACCTAAAAACATGGACCCTAACCTGCATCAAGGTAGGCGCCAAGCACGAGCGGGTTACATACGCCGCACGTTCTCCTACAAGAACAACACAGTGCACGTGGACGCAGCCACACTAGATCCAAGGAAAGGACGAAGGGTGGCTGTAGTCATAGACTCAGACCTCCATATGATCACCTGTGCCTCGCGACGTCATTGTACCGTGACAGACGCCGAGGAGCTAGCTGTCGCTCTGGCTGCGGCGGAAGGCTTCCCGACGGGCCGGTTATTTAAAATAATTTCCGACTCGCAAGAGGCCTGTCGGCACTTTTGTCGGCAAGGGACGAATAAGCCACTGCGCACGCTGTGTACTCCTCCAGGCTCAAGATGGCGTACCTCAACACCCTGAGCATCTACAAGGACATCACCAGCCACTACAGGGAAGGCAGACGGCGGTACCATGACCCGCACAAGTCGCTCAGCAGAGCACAGCAAACGATCTATCGCCAAATACAAGCAGGATCCTTCCCGCACCCCTATCTCCAAAGCAGAATGTACCCCGAGATATACGAGAAAGAGTGTAGATTCTGTGGGCAAGTGGGCACGCTCCGGCACGTCATCGGAGAGGGCGATTTCACCGAGGCAATCCCCCCACCCCTTACCCAACCCTCAATCACCTTTCCCACACCCTTTAACGAGCGATGGGAGACCATGCTAACCAGCCCCGCCTTGGAAGACCAGCTCGTCCTGATCTCCAGGGGCCAGGCAGCCGCGGAAGCATATGGGTCCCGTGAAGAGGGAACCACCCCATCCGGCACGTAGTCGCCGCAATTTTGTGTGGCTAAATAAAGTTGTTCTCTCTCTCTCTCTCTCTCTCTCTCTCTCTCTCTCCCCCTAAGGATCAACACAGGATCCTGTGGGCCCCGGCGCGCTCGAGAATAGAGGGAAACACAGAGGTGGAGGGGGTAGCTCGAGGCTATACTACAAACCGAGCACCCGATGATTCCGACCTCGAAGAACCCACGCCAGTCCCCTCAGAATACTCAGTCCCATTGGCATACTACAGAGGTATCAGGAAAAGGTACCCTCCGCCACACGAATCCCTGACGATGGCAGAAGCCACCGACTGGAGACAGCTGCAGATAGGCGCTTTCCCAATCCGGACGTGCTAAGTAAAATTTATCCAACTCGATATGGAGACGCATGCCCAATGTGCCATCAAGAAAAACCTACCCTCTGCCACACCACATGCGAATGCCAAAGCACAACGGCTGCCCCCTAAATCAGAAATCCTTAAGAGGAGCAATGGGAGGCACTGCTGGTCAGCCCCTGCTGTGAAGACCAGATCGGTCACATTCAGCGGGCGGGCAAAGCAGCAGAGACCGTTGGAGGTCTGGACCAAGGGTACCACCCCTGATGCCCCCGCTGGGAACTGTCGCACGTGGCACGAGCCCTCGATGGAGTGGCGCCCAACCACCAAAAAATATAAATAAACGTTTTTCCTCCTCCTCCACCTCCTCAAACGCGGTCAAGGACGCAAATCATTGAAAGCATAATATGGCTCTCAAGCTTCGACGTACCATCACTTAGATATGCATTTCGAGTGGATTAGTTGATAGGCGCCATCTTCATGATCAGTACACTAAAAATACAAGAATATGCATGTATGTATGTGTGTTCTTAAGAATTACCGCCGCCAAAGATCCAAAGAGATAATTTCATCGCAACTTTCACCTAAATTCTGTCTCACCGCTATGCTTTGTGCTAAACACGTTCGATGGTTATCCACTTTCGTATTGTGTGGGTAGAGAGTTACTTTTGTATAGTTACTTTTAACCTCAGGGCAATAGGCACAGCGAAAACATTAGGGCTCGCTTGGTAGTAAACCGTGGCAACGTATGCGCCCCGTTGAGCGCACATACCTCGCCGCCATCACTGGCTATATGGGAGCGGCAGGTAACGCATAAGCGCCTTTTTACCGATGACACATTACGGTGATAGTTACGAGTGCACCATGTTCTGATAGGTGGCAATAATGAGCACATAAGGAGTCCAACACCTAAAAGTCAGCTGCAGTCTCATTTCACCCAGGCCAAATTTGTTTACAACATACAGTGCGTACATCCCCCCTAACCTACTGTGACACGTCTGGCAGCCCTGTGAAATGAATAGTTAACTAATTAGGAGCGTTTAAAATAGCTGCGTCGCACACGACGCTGGACCTGTTGGCTGACTGCGAGGAGTTAAAGAAGTTAAAGTGACACACGGCCTGCCAGGTGGATGGTCCTCCTGCTAGCGAGGAGGACCGGTCGAGCTCCGCAGGGTGCGCCTCTCGGAGATTGCTGCAAACTCTGGGCTGTGGCTGGCGCAAAGCCTTTCCGCGCAGGTTTGCTCCGACCGCCGTGATGCTCGCTCGCCGGCTTCAGCGTCTCTTGAGCCCGCTATTCTCTTCAACGTGCTATTCTCAATTGCTGTTTCAAAATCTCCATTTGTTGCTGGTCGTTCGCGCCATGCATACACGTATTTCAGTTGTGGTATTTTGCATTTTGCAGTCTTTTTATGCGGACTAAACGGACATACGGTTCTTAGGAGGTCAAAAGTCGTAGTGTACTTGGCCTTTAAAGGCACTTTCGGATAAAGATGAATGACGTATAGATAGAGCGAGCAGCATCGTCTCTTTGCCTTCTGCGGTACCGGTGCGGGACCGGCAGTTAATTACCCGCGCAAAATAAATGTTTCGTAACCGTGATTAGCCGTAGTAGTGACGCGGTGAAGTGTGCTTGCGTCACTTGTTTTAATGAAAGCGGTGCTGGATTTCCTAGGGTTGCAACTCATAACTTTCCTACCGATTACACCATTACGACGCTGTCGAAGCAGTTTGTATTTTAAATGGTGAGGCAGGTTGCATGAGGAAAGCTTCGCGTTTTAACAATTTAACAGCTTCACGAATTCTTACAATTCGCAAAAATTGGGCGAACAACTCAATTCTGTTTAAAACTGAACAAATAAGTGTTGAGCTATCCTCCGCATCTTTCATCCTTGGGTCGGATATGTTAGTTGTAACGGTAGGGTGGTAAGTACCGCAGAGTTCCAACTCCTTTATCAAATTACGCTGCATGGACACTGGTTATGTCTATGCGCGCGTCTGTTTTGTGTTTTTTGTTCTCTTAAGAGCTTAGGGCATACAAAGTACACTGCCGTCTTAGCAAGTCCAGGTACGACACGGCCCACAATATTCTTCCATAAAACCGAAATTTGAATTATTCGGAGTCGTTCTAAAGAAATACCGGGGCAGCGCCTCTATGTAAGTGTAAGATTTCTTGCAGTTCAAATTTGATTTATTGCAAATAAAAAGATTCCACAGTGTTATCCTCGAGAAACTACAAGAATCAAGAATATTTTCAGCTTAAATTAATCTATTGCACTCACTTCACGGATGCCGCATGCGAACACCTTAAAATAAGTGACACAGAAAGCAAAGTACGCCTACCTTAGTTTCAAATCACTCGCTCCAAATTCTGAGGTAGTGCACGCAACAAAGCACCGGGCAAAAGAGGTGATATAAAAGACACCCGTATCGTTCCTGCGGCACCATATTATTACTCTGTTTGCGTGCACATCTGTGCGGGTTCCACCACAAAAACCCTAAAACGCACCTGTTATGAACCCTATTCGCTGCTGCTTCCGGCCGCACCTGTGAGAATGCCCCAAACTGACCTTGTAACCCCGTAACCACAAGTACAAGGCCACACACGCGTGTACGGTTTGTCATCTCCGATATACCCTTGTGTTTCTGTTCGGAAATGTGAACTCCAACGGAAACAAATGTAAAACAAGAACTCTCATATTGCTTATAATGGCGTTATATATACTTTCTCCCTGACAGGTGTCAGAAATGCGAGCAAACGTCCTATCTCGCTTACATCAGACGCTACAAACAGAGGCTGGGATGCAAAGTTGAGGTAGGGACCGCACATGGCATTTTAACAGCAATATACAAGTAGAAAAACAGTAAAATTTGAAGCCCCATTTTCGCGGCATTGCAATACACAGAAATAGTACAAGTCGAGGCACACTATAAAATGACGTAAAATTTAATCTATATGAAATAATTCAAACCATATTCAAGGGTTTTAGAGCACTTCTGAACACTTTTCAGGACACAACAGGTCATGCTGGCGTTGCGGCTTTTTTTCTGACCTTCTGTAAACGGGTTTTGGCATTTGGCAAATAACTATATGAACGCTAGAAAAGAGGAAAATCAGTTAGAATCCATAAAAGCCCGATAAGTTTGTGAGAACACCAGAATATGCAATAATTTGTCACTTTTAGCACGCCTGACTGACCTTAAAGGTCATGACTAGGAAATTCAATTTGAAATCATTAAAAAGAATATTTTGTCCAAATAGCAAAAATACCAGTTTTATCCCTTACTTCAAATTAAAAAATGAAGAAAGCTCCCAGTAACGCGTAAGACTTGAGGGCAGCGAAGCTGCACGCAATCTTCGCGACCGCCATGAAAGTTTAAGTCCACGATTGTAGTCGATTTGCTACTTCTTCGCTGCCGCATTTTACTTCATATTTGTTGCTGTCAGTGTGAGCTTCTTTCATTTTTTGAAGTGTTAACCATTTGAGATCACGTTGGAGGGGTGTACACAAGGATGTGTCATTCTCTTTCCCAGGAAGTTTTGCCACGATTTCGGCGAACGCTGGAGTTTTTTTTCCCGACCAATCTTGGCCAATGTCCCTCACCGGCTATGCTTTGCTTTTCAAACGTGCGCCGAGTATGCTGATAGGTCTCCGCGAGACACGCGCTGGGCAATATTTTTGTATTTTTAACTGCGGGCGCGAAATAGAGAGCGAGAGATTAAACTTTATTTGTCATCTTTGCTGGGCATAACCACCCGAAATGGGGTTCCGGGTGGGCGCTTCGTGAGACGACGATCAGGAGCCCATGGCCCTTGGCGGCGTCTTCCGCCAGCTGAACGACGCAACGTTTACTTCGGGAATGCAGCTGAGCAGCGTGCCCTCCCACCGTTCGGAATTACTGATGTGAAATCCGGGTTTGGCGGGTTGGGGTTTGAGATAGCAGGCCCTAACCATGTGTGTGAATGAAGCAGCGGACAGTCCACATCCTTTGCATATGTCACTGGTACATTTCTGGGTACTGTCGATGGCTTAGGGTGGCATGGGAGAACGCGAATGTCTGCAGCCTACGCCACGCTACTCATTGTCCTCTTGTGAGCGATCTGTGATCTTCCGGACGTTTAAGACGACTCATACTACAGTGCTCCGTAATTTCCTGATATGTCCATTGACTATGCCTTTCCCCCGTGTCAGACGGAACCTCTTCGGACTCAGGGTCAGCCTCGTTGCACAACCCTCGGGCTGCCAAGTGTGCCATTTCGTTCCCCGGGAGGGATGAGTGCATTGGTGTCCAAATGAGACGGACTTTTTATTCTGTTGTTTCAGAGCGGCTCCGTAGTATATGCGCGGCTTCCGTAGAAACTCTCCCTCTTGCGTAGTTACGCAGGCTGGTCTTAGAATCCGATATGACGATGCTGGCCTGTGTACCCGTGATGGCGAGTGCGATCGCCACGTCTTCTACCGTGTATGGGCGTGACGTGCTGACGGAACACGAGGGTTCCACATTACCTTGGTTTTAAACCACCACTGCGGTCACAGCGCTTCGGCCAGGGAAGCAAGCCGTGTCTGGCAGACCTCTGGGTTAGAGTGGTACTGCTTGTGTAGCGCCATGGCGCTTGCTTGTCTGCGCTCCGGGTGGTGGGATGGATGCATGTTGCGGGAGGTCGGTGCCACAGTGATGTGCTCCCGGATTTCCCCATGTTAGGCGGTCTTGTGTCCATGTTGATGGGCGTGAGGAATGCACAAAGATTCTAGGATGGTTCTACCGGTGATGGCAGCTGCTAAACGATTGTATTGGGTCGTACGTTGGGCTTTAATGAGCTCGCCCAAGGTGTTATGAATGCCCATCTTCAGCAGGCGGTCTGTGGCAGCGCTGATAGGGATGCCGATTGTGCCTTGGTGGCTTTCCGAATAATTAGATTATTTTTATGTAGGGAGTACCTTAGGACCACACAATGTCCGTCCGCGTCCGTGCGCATAGCATTTACAATGGAAAAAAATCACACAGGCACCGGCAGGACTAGAGCCTGTGTCTGTTAGACCAGATAGAGTTAGTGTCAGTCATCCTACTCATTGGGCTACGATCGTGAGTATTACCCGAGAGTCATACGCCTTATTCCTCTCCTGTAACGGTGCGGAGAACCTTAGGACCTCCCAATGTCCGTCCACGTCCATCCGTGCGCACACCACCATCAAGCAAAATTTGAGCCGTGAGTGGCAGTTTCTTTTAGGGAATAATCAAGGCGCAACTCACGGCTCAAATCGAATGACGGTCGGGGCGCAAATTGGATATCACTCGAAGCGCAACTTGGACGTCATTTCGAATCCACGTACTCTGCACCCTTGGCATCATTCATTTTTTTTCTATTTCTGCACTCCTGAGCTGGAGATATGGGGCGACGTACGCAATTCTACTGATGATAAAGGTTGGGAGGCGGAGGAGGTTGGGCTCCTTGACGCCATGCTGTTTGTTTGCGATCATGGTGATTGAGAGCATGTGCGAGCATGTGGATACCTTGTGTTTGTGCCCCTGCTGTAACAGTCTGGGAAGAGCCTTCGCTGCCCAGCTCACCTGCGCGGTGCCGTCTGGTGTTCCGGGGCTGCAGGGCTGTTGCGTGGTGGGGCTGACTCGGCTGGATCAGGGTCCCGGTTCTTGGACTGGGAGCGGGACTGTCGTTCATGCTTGCTGGACTTCTTGTGTTTCTTCTTTGATAGCGAACCACCGGAGGTGGCCGTGAGAATGAAAGTGAACGGTCCCTCCGCTGTCTGGAAGAGTCTAGTTTCTGGCTGCGGAATCGCTGGTGGCGCCACTGTCGCTGCTTAACGACGAAGGGGGTACCACTGCTTGTCAAAAGGGTGGTCCTGTCCGGTAGGGTAGTCCTTGTCCCCCCCCCCCCCCCCAGAAATGTTTCGTTCCAGGCTGGGGTATGTTTAAGTAGCCTAAGGAACCGCCTGAAGTCGCCTGCAGACGCGGAACCTACAGTTTGAAGGACCTTCTTGCTCATATCAAGCTGAAAGCAAGGACTACATCAACGTCTGATCCCTGTGCCCGCTCCAGATGCAGCCCTTGTCAACATATACAGCCCGGCTGCATTTCGCGCCGGATACACCGAGCAGCACCGGGAACCTGCCGAGAGCCGATCGCGGCAGTCCCGCTGTTTTGCTGGCGGAACAGGTCGGCCGGGAAATGGCGGAACTGCAGAAGAAGCCTCATATAGGCATACATGTGGTCTGGACTTCACCGTGTCATTCCTTGTCTTTACACTGGTACAAAGTATAATCACATGACAGAGCACGTCACTGTATTTTGTTCAGTCAGCTGTAAATCGTTGATATGTTAATTTTTCTACCGATATCGCATTTAATTGACTATTGCATTTTCTGCTGTATGAAAAGCATTGCTCTGCCCATATTGTATTTCCTCCACATCAACAAAACTGTACAATTTCCTTTATTGCGGAGCTTTGTTTTTTGGCACTCTTCCATTGTGTCCTTGACCTCCCTCTTGGTTAGAATGAGCATTCTGTATTTGCTTAACCGGAATTTTACTGAAGCCATGTCTGTTCGATTTAACGCATAAAAATAAAATGAAATTAAAGAAACGTGCAACAAGCTCAACATTCAACAGCAGTGCAATAAGTTGTTCCGCTAAGCGTAAGTTTACTCTTCACGTAACTAGCACAAAAATAAGAAAAAAGGAGATTACTTAAGGACGAAAACGCACGTTTACTAGCTTCACCGCCATAATATACGAATGTGCGGCACGTGCAGTCCACTGCTATTCGAAGGTTATCGCGGAAAAGCTACTCTTTCAAATGAAGCAGACAGAACACCAGCGTTAGCAAATCTTCCATGCCAGTTTCGTTATGCTTGATAACAAGGAATGTAAAGCTGGAAAACCAAAGTGTGGGAAGTCAGTCGTGCGGGCCATTGTTGTAGCATGGAACAGCCAACAGGGTGAGAAGAGTGTGAAATCTCAATTTTCATGGTTCCGAAACGAAACCGTAGGACGTTGGTACGCGTGGCCGCTCGATGCTGGCGCGATAACCTTCAAATCGTGCTGCCAGACTGTACTTCATAGCTGATAATAAATCTTATTAGTCCCTTTGCTAAAGGAAAATCTAAAACCCGCGAATCTTGATAGTAAACACCCAGTGTTGGCCTCCACTTCCGCCTCACAAGCTTCGGGGACCGCGCGGCACTCACGAGCGCGTGCCCGCATAACCGCCAGCTCTACGGCCAATGAATCACCCTTGCTGATTCAATGAATCACCATAGACCGGCGAACGGAAATTTAGTTCATCATTATTATCATCATCATCTAATCTACTTAAGGTGGGCTTTGCTGTTAGCGTTCAGCATACACAAATCGCACGTTAAAGTCAGTTATTTCAAGCTTCGTTTGAAAAACAACGCACAAGAAGCCTTGCCTACATATTTCCCCGTCGCATCTTTTGGAAGACCCCCCCCCCCCCCCCCCCCCGAAAAAAATCCCTGGCTACGCGCCTGCCACGCATTCGGGATCTTTTTCCACAGGGTTAGCGGCGCCACACGCGCTGAAAACTGCGTGTTCTAACCAAGACAACACGTCCTTCCGATGCCCCAACTACCGCAGGGAGAGCGGATGTAGCAGCGGTACTCCGCAACGCGGTAATATACGAAATAGGGTACCTTGCTACCAGAGAGGGCTATAGTTGCCGAGTTTGTGTGTCCGATCCTTCTAGCGTGGAGGGCTGCGGGCTTTCATAAATACGCAACATTTGTTGCTATGCCTTCGGGTCAATCGTAAGGGGGGATGCTGTGGGACCCCCCTTACGGAATCTTCTTGGAGCAGCCACGTAGGCTCGGGAAGGGTAAGTTGTTTCGCCGATCTTGACTTCTTCAATTCAAGTGTATCTAACGGCTGTTTCTAGGAGCGCGGTGCTGATAACCACAATGTTTTAAGTCTGGTTTGCTCGGTAAATGTCCGTTGAGGCGAGTTCTTGCTGTACCCCAGCATCCGGTAGGATGGCGTCTCTCAAGATAGTTTCACTGACGTGCGCAACATTGAGACCGCTCTGTTACCGGATCACTAATTTGATGTCGTCTTTGGGTAGGCGTGGGCATCGCGAACGATGAATGGGGCGATTCTGGTGCTGCGTCATTGCCTCGTGGGTTGTTTGCGGAGCGGAGTGTGCCCTTCTTTGATCGGCTGACGGCGCGTTCAATGCAGCCGTGGGATGACGTCGTGAGGTGCGGCCATGCTTGCGCCCGTAACATTGGAGCCAGCCCGTGGTGTCTTCATATTCTTCTTGTGAGATGGATTCACCGGTGACCGTGGTTACCAGCCTTAGAGCTGCGCTGATTGCTTTCGGCGACGTGGAAGCATCGCCCGGTGCGCTGGCCACCACTGCTGATGTGGCTTCCGCGCCGCCATGGTCCCCTGCAGCTGCTGGCAATTTGCTACGAATTATGATATGCTAAACAGCTTGATTGTTAAAAATACTCCTAACAATAGAGGGCCCTGAATGTCCTTTTGAGCACACTAAAACGCAGTCGTTAGGTTGGGTGCTCAATGTCTTGTATGCTAAGTGCAACTGTTTACGGGCAGCGGAAAGCTCACATTTTCGTTGCAATATTTTTTGTCGTCGCAATTTCACCCTTGCCTGCGTGTTTTTTTGGGAATCGCTATTAAAAAGCATGTTCGTCATAGATTCTCCTATGTGTGTCACGAAGCACGGAGTCCTGCTACAGGATGCCTTTTTTTGCACTTCTGTCGTAAAAGAGAGTCTTCTTCTCAGCAGATCGGAGGGTCGCAGGTAGATATGTGAGTGGGTGAAAAAAAGAAAAAAAAACGTATTAGGAACAGAACGCCTAATTTTGGCATTTTTCAACCAGAATATTGCAAAAAGCAAACAGAGCTTGTCTGGGAAAATTTGTAGAGATGCGACCAATCTTCAGTGAGGGAAACGCTTTCTGGAATCAATGCCTCGACGGCAAACCATGCGCAGTTTTTGAGAGCAGAAGCTCTGCTGGGACATGTGTGATGCAGCATGTAACCGTTAGTCTTTTCAGTTTTAACGGAAAATATAGGACACTTAAGTCTCATAAGTGAATTGAAGGCGAAAGCCAGCGAATATTAAAGACTTCTTCACTGCTGCATCGTGTTCGCTGCGCAGTCATGTTCATGTGTCATGCGGCACCCATCCAGATAATTCAGGGTTCTAGTACAGCGGGAGCTAGCCTTTAGGGCGCGGTATTCCGTGCGCGCATCCTAGTACGCATGCGCAGTACGCAAACTGAGGATTTCCGTTTTGCGGGCGCACGCAATTTTCCCGAGTTTTCGGTCGGTGCTTTGTGGCGTTGCGGGTCGCTCGCGCGGCTGGCGCTGGTCTCGCGACACTTGTTTGCACGAGACGGCCTGCCCCCGCTGGCCGCTGCCGGCCGGAATGGCTCTGTGCGCGCGCGCCTCGCCTTCACCGACGATCTCGCGTTGCTGAAAGTGACGGGTACCCGCGGTCGCCCAGAATACTACACTGTACTTTACTGTATCGCTGCGCCAAGTCGTACTGAACAGAACCGGTGTGGGGGGTACCGCCGTTTACCTTGGGTCGCGGTCGCATGGGCAGCTTGGCTTGCGAAATTGTTGTTGTTTGTGGATATTTTAGATGGCGATAGCGACGCTTCTCAGCAGCACCATGCTATTCACGGAATGTTTCTGGCGCTGTGCTAAAAGCGGGGTTGGTAGAAAACGTTTGTGGAGCGCAAGCGCAATATTTCGCGCGCACTAAACGCTTGCTCGCGCTATACAAAAGCTCTCTAATTCTTGTTCCACCCTGGCACAGTAAAGGGTGGTTACAGCACTTGGCTGCGGCTCTTGGCGACCCGGATTTAAGTCCCATTTGAACCCGACAGCGTTTTTGATATTTATTTATACATTTAATATAGTTTATTTATTCATTTTCTTTTTACAGCAGCCTAATTTAGTTTCATTCGTGAAGTCACCAGCAACTGCGATCAGTTTTTGCGTTTGATGAGACATCTAAGTTCTTAAGAAGTATGCCGACATTATACATATCTGTGCGGAATCGTCATCTTTCAACTTCTTTCTAAAAAAAAAAACACGAAAAAATCCTGTTCCACCCCCCCTCCCCTCACAATTTGACGAAAACGTACACGTGAAGTCGCGGCGCCAGCTTTGGTTAATTAGCTCTGCCGTCGGCACTGTTCATCTATATTTATCTTTTAGGGGCGAAGCCTCTTAGGGGCTGGTGCTGTTGGTGTCTCCTGCGTCGTCGTAATTGTCCTCTCATGTAGTCACGGCACTAAAACACCGGGAAAGTAGTTTACGCTTCGCGACAGAACATAACGCGTAATAAAAAACACCGGGACACTCGTTTACGCTTCGCGCTAGAGATCTTCGTGCTTCAAAAACAAGAGACTGTTACAGCCAAGCTGTATACCTCTACCCCAAAAGGTTTCGTTCCGTGGGCAAAAACGCCAAGTCGCCAAGAATATACTTACACACTGCATGCTTCGCACCTCCACAGGTTTCACGTTAATGGAGATTGCCCGAGATTTTTTGCTCCATTACCACGCCTATCGTTAGGGCGCGCTCATAGTAGGTCGATACAATGACGACACGACGGCGACGCCGACTTACCAGTTGACACACGGCGTTGTCACATGACGATGACGTCGAGAAAAACACGTCGGCTGATCGAAATATGCGCAGTGTGACTGGATCCCCGACCGAGAGACGCCAACAAAACCGGTCAGAGCACCGGTAGACCGGAATGTTTGAGATAAAAAGAAAACTGCGCACACAAAACATTCGCGCAGTAATGAATGCGGCTCTGTATTAGAAGCGATTCCCGTTAGGGGCTAGGGCTGTTGGCTTCTTGTTTCGTCGTCGCAACCGTCGTCTCATGTAGTCACGGTATCGAAACACCGGGACACGCGTTTAAGCATCGCGCTAGAGATTTTCGTGCTTCAAGGACAAGTGAATTTTACAGCAAAGCTGTATACCTCCACCTCAAACGATTTCATCTCCGTTGGGGAAAACGCCAAGGCGCCAAGAATGAACTTATAAACTGCTTGCTTCGCCCCTCCACAGGTTTAACGTTACTGGAGATGGCACGGGATTTCGTTAGTTTAGCGACCTGGCCGGTCGCTGGCTTCATAGCCGCTCTCTGTTCTGACGGTTACAGTTGCGCGGCAGCAGCGCGCAAGAGCCTGGCACAGAAACGTGTCCTAGTCGGGTGCCCCTAGCGCACTCACAGTCCGCTCCATCTACTGGACGAAGTGCCACCAGGCTGGCTTGGGGTGGGAGCGCAATCCACCGCATCCGCTCGCGCTCGCCATACTGAGTTTAGGCCTAGCGTCAGAGCACCGAGAGTTCTTCGTAGCAGACACCCGACCACACAATGTTCCAGCGTATACCGATAAAACACGGCGCCTTGCCCCAGAAGTACCGCGCAGTGTTGCATTCCAGGAGCACGTCCTCCGCCATCTCAGCGTCCCACACAAGGGGCATCCTGTGCCGCACGGCAAAAAGAAGCCACGTTCCTCCTGCCGTGATCCTACCGGTAGCAACCCGGACTGGAACCGGAACAAAAAGTTTTTGGACCCAGTTGGAATCGGCAGGAACGTTATCCGTTTCAGTACGTCCCGTTTGGCCGCCTCGACTGGTGGTCGAAAAGGTCGTGGTATAGCCGAAGGAGCTGAACCGTTAGATTATAGTCCCGCGAGAACTGCTAGTTGATTCACAGCGGCAACGATTTCCCTATAGAAATGGGCGGATCGAACGCCATGGTGCAGTTGGGCTATTATCACCGGCCACTTTGCCTTGTGGGCAGATCAGATGGACTGGAGCGCTTCACGGAAAAAAGGGCCCGGAGTGGTCTCGGAAGTGTGTAAATTGGACTCTGCACACATAACATATAATTTGCAAAGCTAACCGCTAGTTGGGTTATCTGCGCCGTAACTTCTCGAACTCACAAACCCAAATGAAACTTTCGCTTGGTAAAATACTAAACAAGTCAAAACTCGAGTATACTACGCCATTGCGGGGCCCCTACCACGATAGTATAATTACTGCTCCAGAAATGGTCAAAATATGTCTTTTCGCTTCATTCACTGCAATTATAACCGTGCTGCAAGCATCACGTCCATGCAATTCATCACCGGGCCGCCTTCTCTAGCTTCCAGTCGAACAACTGTTCATCTTACATTGCTTGACAAGCTTACAATTATCCTACCTTGCACAACCAAATCATTCGTCAACCGAAATAGATGTCTTTCCGAAATAATCATGCTCACAAAGTTGGTATTGAAAATAGTAACACACGACATTTTTCTGGGTAATTCATCCTGAGAAGATCGCACGAGTGAAGCCGCCTTCCGGCAGATGTCGTGGCCACACGTGATAATCGTCTATTAAGTGGAGAGCATTTTACGAGCTCGCCTTGTCGTCGTAGCTCGCTCGGTGGACCCAAGAGAACCCACAAAGAGAAATTATTAAAAACTAGTTATAGCTAGGACCCGCTGTAGTTGCCTACTACACGGGTCGACATGGCAACCAGACGTTCAGGAACGGTGGACGAGCACTACTGCGCATGCGCCAACTAGACATAAAAAAACATAGAAAGCGACTTTTTTTTTTTGCCGGATGTGACGTCATGGTTCAAGAAAAATGGCAGCTGTTGCGCGGTCATCTCGCTGCGCTCTTCTCGTCGTGATTTTTGCCTGCCGTTGCAGCGGTGCATAGGTGTTTGGCTTACGATTGTGATGAAGGCGCTCTCGAAGAACTTCTGGAGAGCACTCACGGTGGTGTGCAGCGTGTGATTGAGGCGCTGAGTGTGTGCGGCCGCCTTATTTGCGCGTAGTGCGTTGCGACGGTGACCACGGGCGCTCTGCATCAGTTCTGCCGCCTCGATTTACGACAGTGATGAGTGCGTTCCCGTCGAACTTCTGCACTGTGTTTTATTAAAGCGCCGTGTTGAGGCCGCAGGGCCTTTCGCTGCCTACGTGCCGTAGCGAGAGGAAGCAACGCCGGTCAGACGAGGCGATGGACGAGGGCACTGGGATGAACTCCCATCATAACCAAGCTAGCCACTGCAAACGTAGACCACTTCTACGTACACCACAGGGCTGTGTTTTTGTCCCAGTAAAACGGAGTTAACCTGTGCGAAGGTATAATTGTGTGTTCGGAGTCGTGAGGCAGGCAGGAAATGGTCACCATTGCGAAGGTGTAGTAACTACCATAATCTGTCTGCTAATCACTTTGTTGGTAGCCCGGTGGGAGGTAGGGCTGCGCACAGGACAAAGGTTTTTTTTGTTGTTGTTACCAGCTGTAGGAACCAAGCCTTAATAATACACATCCAGGCCTCAAGTAGTGAATGAGAAAATATTAACTAGTTGCACTTAGCCCTGGTGCCAAGCATTTTTTTTCGTGGGCCCTCTCAAGTTACCGTTTTTAAAATTATCCCTTCTAAGGCACGTTCAAGCTGGTATAATGCCATGTGTTCAACAGATGCTGGACAGTTCACCCAATATGCCCTTGATGTGTGCTGTCACATGCCGGAGAACAATATTGGGTAGCATTTCGGCTGGCGTACCCGCAAATTTCCCCGCCATTTTTTCGCGGGGCTACCTTGGTTGCCAGACCAGGACTGCCGACTGTTGATTAGCTCGCATCATACATTCGCGGGTACTATAAACGTATTGGGGCCCGTAAAGGCCATGGATCTGTCAGCCCGCTCTGGTTACAAACACTTGCGCGCTCGCGCCGCGAACTCAGGCTCGAGCCCGGGTTCGTTTTTTTTTCGCTTCGTTCCCACGGGAGGTACTACAAACGTATGGTGTGGCAACCTGGCGAGTCCTGGTGTGGCAGCCATGGTAGCCCCGCGAAAAAATGGCGGGAAAATATGCGGGTCACCCGGCCCCGAGCCGCGGCGCGAGCTCGCAGGGGTTTGCAACCAGAGCGGACTGACAGATCCCCGGCCTTTACGGGCCCCAATACGTTTGTAGTACCTCCCGTGGGAACGAAGCGAAAAAAAAAAAAACGAACCCGGGCTCTAGCTCGAGTTCGCGGCGCGAGCGTGCAAGTGTTTGTAACCACAGCGGGTTGACAGATCCGTGGCCTTTACGGGCCCCAATACGTTAATAGTACCCGAGAATGTATGATGCGAGCTAATCAACAGTGGGCAGTCGTAGTCTGGCAACCAAGGTAGCCCCCAGCAAAAATGGCGGGAAAATTTGCGGGTACGCCAGCCGAAATGCTACCCAATATTGTACTTCAGTTGGTACTTTTAGGAACAGATCTTATGATGTGCAATGCTTTCAAGTTCATTTCTTCTGTGTTTAGCGTGACTGAGGACTTGTTGCAGCAATCTTACCGCAAATAAGTTATTGCTTGTCGAACAGCACAAAAGTACCACTAGAACTTAAAACTGAAATTAGTCAGGGATGAGGTTTTGCTTGTCGGTTTTCTCTCTCCAGCAGTTATGGCAATGGCAGCTGAGCACTGGCGTTGCTGGGTAAACTTGCACCCGGGGCCCAGAAAATTTGTCTCCCCCTAACATATACAAAAGAATTTTTAATAATAAAACTAGTGTTATTGTTATTATTGATAATATTAATGTCTTCTATTGTTAGCACATGAAGGCTGGTTCACACTTGCGACTGGAGCTACCAAAAGCGATTTCTGTCACTTTTGTCACTCGGCATTGCTCTCATCGCGCAACAAGAGCGATTGGTCTCGGCAAATGTTGTGTCTTTCATTTGGATACCAATGTAAGAAAACTTTTTACAGCTACTGAATGCATGGGTTTCGAAACGTCAATTCAAGCATGCATAATATGTGGCATGCGATGCGAAATGAAGCCGCAGGATGCTTTATGTGTAGTTATTTATAAAGACTGGCAATATAGTATCAGAAAAGTAAGCAGCAAGATAAGAAGCCGTGTGTTATTTAGGCAATAATAGCTACACGAGCTTGGTTTCGAGAACCCCAGACGACGACTCTGGTGCCGATCTTGATACACAACACCGACCTTTTCAGTGAATTAGGCATCGATAAAAATCCTAACAGCAAGGAACATCATGGTGTGCCACTCGTGAGCACAAAAACACCATTAGCAGCCAAGAAAGGATTGGCCAAGAGCTACTTGCAGCAGCACAGGTGTAATGCGCCAAACCAAAGTAGGGTAGGGGAAAAGTGAAGGCTGATATGCAGCAGTGTGAGAGTACCACATCTTACAGTCGATACCAAGCGAATGGATGCCTGCAAGAGCAATGGAGGTGTGAGAGAGTCTCGGGCCTCGTCAAAAAACGACACTATAAGGTGGTCGCCAGAGGCGTTCAGAAAGCTTTGCAGCCCGTTGTGCTGACTAAATCATGCAGACGTCCCACGGGCCTGGAGGAGGGTGGCCAGCAATGATAGGGCTGTTTAAAGGTAACAGATGCAACACAAACAGTCGCTTCATTCGCACCAAGTTTCCTGTGTCTAGGAACACACCTTCAACAAATTATGCTTGAAGGACCACAGGCGGAGCATGGTGAAAGAAGGCTGGGGGAGAAATAGAAGTTGTCCCAGCAAATAAACAACAGCCGGACTTAAAAAAAAAAGCTATTGCCAAGTATTCTGCAGGAAAAGTGGTATACAATGTGAAAGAAACTGCCGCCCCATAAATTAGAAAAAACCGCCTGCACCTGCCTGTTTGTCACAAAGGCAGCCTCTGTGGCATCATGCAACTGCTGGAAATTTCAGTACTGCTGGAAATTTCAGTGAGAATTTCAGTACGTTTTAAATAGATACATTGTCGGATCTCTTTATTTCTATGGTTATGTGATTACTGGGAATGGAAGCAGATAGAAAAGAAACATTTAGTGTTGAAAGAGACGACTGGCCGTACATGAGTCGTCTAGGCGGCCAGTGCACGGCTAGTCGTGTGGATGTTTGTCTGCGACAATGTTGTCGTTTGCTTTCGTACGTTGTAAAAAGATTCCACCACACATTTGCAATTAAGTTAATTGGCATTGGCGTCTTGGGAAAACGAACACAGTATAAGGTATAAAATGTGAGAATCCGGCTTACCAGTGAAGCAGCCACCAGCCAATGGAGAAAATCTGAATCGAAGGAGGTTACGAAGAAATAAAGAAAGAACTGTTGAGTAAAATATCATATTCGTACGGGCCCGAGTGTATCAGCGCCACACGCTGGCTCACAACCATTCGGTCGCGCCCATCCCGATGTGTTGGTGACGATTTCATTGATGTCATTGTACAGTCGACTAGATCAAGACAGATCCTAGATGAAACCTTTTCCCAGTAGCTGAGGAAATAATATCGCCCTCTCCAACCAAAAGTAATAACCAAGAACAAGACGTTTGGGACCCATCTCGATACCCTCTTCCTTCACGGGTGACTGGGGTCGCGTTGTAACACCAGTCACTCACAAAGCGCCTCGCTGTGTAGCGCGGTGCCCCGCATGTACACAAGTTTGAGGGTTCGGAGGGAAGGATTTATGTTCTTTGCATCTCTTCCTCCAGTTGGCCACGCTTCTGAAGTCTTTCACCGAAGTCTCTTTTGCGGTCTGATGTTTTGCAGTACTGGGCGACGGTTTTGCAGCCAGACGTCGTCGTTGTGCTGCGTGAGTCGTTCCAGTAGATTTTTCCTCCCCAATGCATGGCGAGGGGCACTCAGCTCAAAAATCGTGTATACGACACCGGGTGTCCTGTCCTTTGTCACACAGTCTTCAAGATTTTTTTCTAGTCATGTTCACAAAGCACTCAGCAGAACGCTTTCACTAACACAGCAACTTCCCCTCACTCCCACCTCAATTATCGTGGGGTCTCCCGACCATATTCCGGGATGGGAGCACTCAGCGGATCGAATGCCTAATGATGGAAAGTGGGTGACGTACCTGGTGTTTATCTTTTTGTTATGCACTTTATTTCGTTGTCCTGTTTTTTTTATCACCCTCCACCTTGAAAGATGAACCTACCAGAGCAAAATATTTAGGTCATCGCTTCAAATATTTCTTTACTTAGAACTCCTTGGGACGGCCACACGAAAACCATGATAAAATGGAAAGAAGATGAACACACGGCTATCCGCTTTATTTATGTGCGCGACGCAGATGCTCATTTATATTGCTCTTAACCTACAAGGGAATGAAATAAAAAAACGTAGATTTACCTGATTAAAAGTTAGGTAAATAAAATAAATACCTACATAACTGTTTTATTTCTTGCATAATTTGGTCGACAAGCTACTCGTCCATTGTTCTTTTAGTTTAATTACACGGGGCCGCATGGGATACGCCCCTTCCATATAATGCCATCTTCGTACAATTGCCATGTGCTGGCTGCGTCACTGGGCACAATGAAGGAAAGTCAACGACATAAAAAATATGAGCTATCAACACTCGATATCAGATCCTTCGCGATTGCTTAAATCGCGAATTCATTGGTTAGTGCGAGCTCTGAAGGAATCTGGTGCAACCAAGGGGAAATCGCGACAACCCATTTGTCTCGCCTAATTTTGGACACCTGCGCTCCCACCCCTCCTCTTCCACTTGCGCCCCTCCTCCCAACACAGGCTTAATTTGTACAGTTAGCTCCCCCGAACCAACCTTCATTGCATGTTTCACACTTACTTTCATCTCGTTTTAATTATCACCCCACCCCCCCTTCCTCAAGATTCAATCTTCCCCATATTTTTTTTTCAGGTCATTTTCACCTTGGTTTCCTTGTGAAAATATGACAACCGGACCGAGGTACACGGTCTCCGCCGCGTCACTGCGAAGACTCCAGAAAATGCTAAACATTCACCATGACCCGTACACAACATCTCATGTGCGTAAAAAACCCGCCCGCATCTTCCCACGGGGGGAACTCGAGTAAATGCGTCGCAGAGTGGTGGGGGTATCGCGTGAATGTTCCGTAATTGGGTATGGTTTGGGAATGCTTAATTGTTATTTCGTCTTTATTATTCTTATTTATTGAATGAAGGAGAAGCGAAGGCAAGGAGTGTAAAGTTAGTCTGTCGTTATTGCTTGGTGCCGTCAAGCAAAGCGTCAAGTCAAGCGAAAGCCAAGCAAAGACGCCCTTGACTGAATTCCGAACGCGCGCTCAGCCGCTTATATACACACCGCCCGCGTTCGATGGAGAGGAGTACGGGGGAGAGACGCGCATGCGCACACTTCCGTACACAAGCGCGCGAACTTTCCACGCACCCACCACACTGTTATCACGAGTACACGCCCTGCTGCCGTTACTGTTGAGCGCGACGCAGCGCACGGGTAGCTACGACGCATGCGCGCACAGACGCGCTCCCCCGCACCGCCGCAGCTGCTGTTGAGAGCAATGAAGCGCAAGGGGTACATGCGCTCCTCCCGCACCGCCGCACGTGTTGTTGAGAGCGAGGAGGGTACGGGGGAGAGACGCGCACCTGCGCCTCGACGCGACGCGCATGCGCAGTGAGCGTGTGGACGGCGCCGACAACATCGACGAGTGACATCTCGAGCCTAAGAAATGCTCCGCATTTAAAAATCCACATAAATAACCGCCGAGGACACATGACCAAAGCTCGTAGGCTTGAATGCCTCCCCCTTCACTTCTCTTCCCTACTGATCTCGTCCGCCACCCCAAAAGTGGTTCTGGACGTGATGAAGGGGCTTTGTTAGGCCCCTGTCGTCCCATTGAAAAGTAAGCTCGCTCGCTACACCCCTCCGAGCGTCGCTACACCCCCTCTCCAGGAATCGTTCCTTGTTCGCCTCCGCTCACCCTGCAGCCAATTAACTCCTGAAGCCGCACCCATCCTCGACTACCGCGACATTCCTCGATGCCAAAATTCTCCTCGCTTTCTTTCATTGTACCAGGAAACAAATGTGAATAGACTGGTGGGGACGTAAATTGAACAGGCCAAAGCTGTAGTCTCGTTACAGTTGTCTTTCAGTTTTCGATGTCAGCATTACACATTGTAGGGGCACAAGTGGCACCCCCCTCCCCCTTTACCGAGGGGCTGGTACCCGGGCCCAGGGACCCCGGCCCCCCCTTAGCGACGCCACTGCAGCAGAGTGTTTTTCGTCACTACAAACGACAACTTACCTTTTGTATATATATTTAGAGGTGTGTAAATATTAACTTTGCGTTTGTGAATGAAATACAAGTTAAACTTGGCTGTGAATTCAATAAATTACTTTTGAATACGGATAGTAAAAGCTGGCTGCGAATTGAATACTTTCAAACCACACTATCTTTGTTCTGGTGTTTCTAGAGTGTATAAAACATAACAACACCAAAAAAGAGGCAGTCAGAACTAGGCACATCTCTGTTCAGGTACTTGCCCTTGACCTACCAAAATTTAATGTAACAGAAAATAAAACATAGACATGCAAACCAGTCCAACAAGAATTTTGCATTCATTGCCATAAATAAACATGGGTTCCTCAAAATACTGTGAACACACTAAGCATATTAGGTATATTTAATATGATAGGCAGCAGCCCCCCCCCAATCCTCAATGGTTGAAATGAGGCTGGGCATGCGAGTTGCCGGTGGGACCTCACCGACAAGCCAGCAATAACGTTTTATTTCTCACTTCTGCTATTACATTTATAGGAAACCTCTTCTAGATTATAAATTTTGCTTTCGTAGTGTTGCACTTGACCTAACATACACCACAGTTAGCGAACACTTGCTTGGTGCAAGGGATCTGCATTAGACTTTTGGCACGGCTTCGGTGTCATGAAGAAAAACCAATCCGCAACGTCTTACCATGTAGTGAAACTTGAAAGTTTGCACGTCTTCAGATGGAGGAAAGATAAAGCAAACACTCGTTCCTCTACTATTTGTAACTTTCAAATATTTGAAACACAGCTGGAAAGCGAATATCAAAAAGTAATCGCACAGTATTCTAAGTTGCGAATGTTCACACACCTTCAAATATACTGCCTGGTCACTTCAGTATAAGTGTATAATTTATACAAATAATTTCATGAATGAAAGTTAAAAATTCAGTAAGGTGTTTCATGCAAATTTGACGGATTTATTTGAAATTGCTGATAAGCATTGGGTGCAGTTGATTGGATGGTTAACCCCTCTGTCTTCTCTGTACTATCTCGTACATCCCCTCAAACTCAACGGGATGGCTTCATTTCTCCTACTCCCTTCTTTAGACACTGCTATGCTTTCCTTTCTTTCTCCACCGGATTCAACCTCCCTCGAAGAATACGCCATTGCCCTTGCAATAGAGCTCGCTACTCTTAATGTTCCTACCACCACGCCAGTATATATCTTCTCCGACTGTCAGTCAGCCCTTCGTAATTTCGCTAACCATGAGACCCACCCACACACCACTGATTTCGTCAGTCCGATTCTTGCATCGAATCCTCGGCCACGCTTCACACTGGTTTGGGTTCCTGGCCACGCTGGCATGTGCGGAAAAGCCATAGCAGACGCGCTCACCCGAGTACCTTTCCCGGGTCCGCCCATGTCCTGGCCAACCTTGTACCACCCGCCGACGGTTCGTACTCAACACCGCACTACCCGCCATTACCAATCACACGCCCAACGCCTATCACGCACCCTGTACCCACCCCCCAGTTCCCGTCTAACTCGTGAGGCTGCGTGCCTCATTCGACAGGCTCAAACCTCTTCACTCCCCTCTCATCACATTCTTCACCGCATCTATCAGCGCCCTGGCCATCCTTCCTACCCCAGGTGTTCTTCCTACCCATCCATCCCTCATTCTAATTGCGACTTCACCACACCATCTCTTACCCAATCCCTCGATTTCATCACCTCCTGGGAACTCTGGCCGTCTCCCCCGCCGACAGTGAACATCCAGGCCGCCCAGGAAGCTGTCAGATCCGCACAGGCATTCAGGAGTACTACGTGGGTCCAGTGAATTGAACTATCAAATTAGGACCAGGCATTCAGGAGTACTACAAGTGTAGTGTCCTGGGCACGTTGGTACTCCATTGTTAAATAAAATGATTGCGCTAAAAAGGGACACGGACGGAGTGATGACAGACACACATCCGTGTGCGCCGTGTGTTTCTGTCCTCACTCCGTCCGTGTCCCTTTTTAGCGCAATCATTTTATTCAACAAGGAGTACTACGCGGATCCGGTAAATTGAACTTTTAAATTAGGACCTGGACTTAGAAATAAGTGTTTGTTCTCTCTCTCTCTCCTTCCTTCCTTTACAGGGTGGGCATTCATAGGGGCACGTGTTGGGTAATATGTTGTGTTGTAGTATGTGTGGGTTTGTAGGCATCTGCACAGCGGCTTTGGACTTAGAGGTTGCTGAGGGAATCTGGCAGGTCTTTTCTGCTTTCTACGAATCCGTGGCTAGTAAATTTGAGGGCAGCAGTGCGTGCCGCCTCATTCCCTTGTAGAAAGGCGTGATGTCCAGATGAGGTAGATGTTCACTAGCTTTTGTATGCGTCGGAGTGTATTTGAGGTGTGATGCATCCTTCTTGATAAAAGGATATGCTTACTGGGAAGCACAGTGGAATCTGTCATGGCTGTGCTTGCATCTGTTTTTTGCAAAGTTGTCGAAGTGGTAGTGGTGAGTGTGGTGGGCATCAAGGGTTTCTTATGAGTGATTAATGGCAGACGTCCAAGGGTTTTGTGCTTAAATATGTATCAAAACAGTGATCTGAATGAAAGTGGCTACGCAGGCTAGTTGAGACTTCATCGTGGAAAGTTTGGTGAAATGTCAGGCATGACTCAAGGAAAGGATAGAGACAGGAATGATCTTCATCAACTAAGCTTCATTTCCCTCTGAGAGTGATTACAAAGTAAACAAAACCCTCATCTGACACTGCTTTAACACCACATGTAAAAAGCAATTACAGCTGCTGCACAATTCACACTAATTATTCAGTATTCGATAGTGCATCTGTCTCCCACCTTTATCACACAGGCCTCAAAGATTTCTTGTTCCTATTTTGTGCCATACAGCTTCAGCACTCTCGTCGTATCAAATTCTGGCATGCAGCCACCTGGCGTGCATTGAGTCTTGGAGTGGAGCACCAAATCGGTTTCTGTTCAAGTCGTCAGCAATGCGGCATGCTCCCACCACCGCCTGTTAGGGCCTTGTCTGCCCTATGTACCATCCAGATACATTGAAATAGGAGCAACAAACCATGTGACTTTCAGTATATGCTGTGCATCATGGTGACGGGCTGTGTAGCCACAGGAGGAACAAAGTTACAAGAATTTGTGTCCAACAGTGTTATGGAAATAACATTTGAGAATATTAATTTCGCCCACTGCCGCATGTCGTGCGGGGTCCGCTACGGTTATCAAACTTTGCCACTGTGTAGGATCAAGCAGAACACGACGAAGGCTGATAGCAGAAGCACAAACGGGCACCAAATATGGTGGTGGGCGAAATAAATATTTTCACAGACCGAACAGTGCCCCCTCGACACCCACGTGCAAGTTGGTCGAATTGGAAGTACATTATACCTTAGATAAACTGCACGAAGCTTACCATCACTCCCAAACCTCCCGCCTCAACCACCTACCAGACGAGGCACCCTTGAATTCCTCGTATATCCAGCGCCCCGAGAACAGCTACAAAGTGTGCCCCTCCACATCCGTCAACACATTTGTACAGCTCCCATACCGCGATATACGCATCAATACACTCGTCAGGAAAGCAACCCTCTTGAGACCAACGAAACTAACGTGGATAATTACAAACTTTTCATTTCTGCCCGCCAAGAGTCCTCTGCAATGATTTAACTAGAATATGCAGCAGGACCATGACCTCCTGAGTATAATGTCCCGGAGCTTATGACAGCACGCAGCGATTACAAGACACGGGGTTCGACGAACCAAAGCGACGCGCAGGAATCACCTTTGTAGGTCGCAATAGTCTTCTCTTGTTATTTCTTAGTCAACGACCGTGTGGTGAGCGACAAGAGTTTCGTGCGAACGATCGTTCGCGGCTGGCCATGATAGCACCGCCGTTTGAAATTGAAGGCATACGCGCACTCACACGTCGGAGACGAAACGCCCAGCGGCCTCAACACAGTGCTCTAATGAAATGCAGCGCAGAAGCTTGTCGCGAGCGCACTCATCACTCTCGCAAATCGAGGCGGTACAACTGATTCAGAACGCCCGTGCTCACCGTCGTAACGCACTACGCGCAAATAAGGCGGCCGCACACACTCAGCGTCTCAATAGAGAGTTATAGCAGATCGGAAAAACGGTTCCGGTACGGTAACGTCGACCGTCTGGACGCCACCGCGCATGCGCAGAACCCTACCGTATACCGGAGCGACTTGGGCGGACGGTACCGTGTCCGTCGTTCGAAAGCGGGCGGCCGCCTTGGGAGAGTTTGCGAGACGTACGATTAGCTCACGCCTAGTCGAACGGATTGTAAATATGAGATCGTTTAAGAAAATTGAGGTTGCAACAAGTGAAATCCGCGCGATTCTGACAGCTCAAGCAGCGAGCGAAACACGGTTGCGGCCCAACTGCCCTGGCTTGTGTCGTCGAGCGACGCATGTCCAATAGCTTCTTTTAGGTTAAATAAGGGCGATAGGCCTCCTGCGCTGGAGTTTTGGCGACATGCAGCGCCCCTAGCGGCTGACACCTCTGGGTAGTACAAAAGCAGACGACCCTCGCCGCCCTCCATGTGTTTTCAATTACAAGCCAGAGTGAAAGTTGGTTGTGGGGCTTTGTAACGTGTTTAAATGATTGCATACTGTATGACATAGCCCTTAAAGTAGTTGCAGAGGCTAAACAAAATAATATCCGCTAAAAGAAGCCGCAGGAGGCCTATACGGCTACATAACTGGTATTAACAGCAACATGGGGCCCGTCTACAAATCGGCGAGTGAAGAACAGGTGGTATCAGTGCGAGGGACTCTCAAATGCAAAGAAAAACTAGAAACAGCCAGTCGTATGTACTGAGAGCTTGACCTACTGGCGCCATCTATTGAAATGTCGTAGAGGTAAAATGCCCGCTTCATGTTCACGCAGTCGCAGTTCGAACCTCCGTAAGGGCGTTGGATTTTTTTTTTCTAATAGTGTCCTTAGCGCTTTTGAGAACTGAAAACTAATATTTCAGCACAGGAAACGCTACAGACTGACGAAAAATTGCCAAACGACGTACAATACAAGTCGCTCCCAGTCACGGTAGCATGACCGGTAGTTACGGTCTGCTATAACTCTTAAAACGAGACTTCCCGGTACGGTCCGGTAACGGGTACCGTGTACCGTACCGGAACCGTTTTTCCTATCTGCTATAACTCTATAATAACACGCTGCACACCACCGTGAGGGCTCTCCAGAAGTTCTTCGAGAGCGCCCTTATCACAATCGCAAGCCAAATACCTATGCACCGCTGCAACGGCAGACAAAAATCACGGCGAGAAGATCGCAGCAAAGTAACCGTACAACAGCTGCCATTTTTTAAAACCATGACGTCAAGTCCGGCAAAAAAAGTCGCTTTCTTTGTTTTTTGATGTCTAGTTGGCGCATGCGCAGTAGGGCTCGTCCACCGTTTCTGAACGTCAGGTGACAGGGCACAGGATATAGGCCTCCTGCGCTGGAGTTTTGGCGACATGCAGCCGATCGGCCGACGCCTCTGGGTAGTACAAAAGCAGACCACCCTCGCCGCCCTCCATGTGTTTTCAATTACAAGCCAGAGTGAAAGTTGGTTGTGACGCTTTGTAACGTGTTTAAATGATTGCATACTGTATGAAATAGCCCTTAAAGTAGTTGCAGAGGCTAAACTAAATAATATCCGCTAAAAGAAGCCGATTTGTCGGCTTTCTTTTGAGCGAGCTGTCGTGGTGGTCGCGGCGTGGGACAGTATCGCCGGGTCGGGTGGTTTAACTGTTTGACGACAGCTACAGTTTTTTCTTGTTGCGTGCGGTCGACAAAGGAAAGTTCACGAGTAGCATAAACACGGAACGCTGCTCATCCTATATCCTGAGGTAGCTGCAAAAGGTTGCTTCAGCGGGAGCACGCATGCGAACGCAAGAATTGCACAGCCCACTCAGCTGACACTGCTGGCCTGGTACCGCCTTTGAAACTTGTGGAAATTTTGTTTCGTATTTTCGCAAACTAAATGATTGTTCCATAACGTTTTACGCCGCACAATTTACGAACGGCAGGTACATGCATACTAGCGAGTAGGTGGGGCAATAGCGCCAAATAAACAAATTAAGCGCTATTAAAGGGCGCAAAACATGCACCAAATCACACGTCCGCTGCCTGCAGAGAAGTGTACTTCTATAACATCACATAACACAGCCGCATACACGCCGCGGGGCCCCGAATATTTACAGCCGGAAAAAGGCTTGTCTATAACACAGCGTTCTTACTCTCAGCCCTATCCTGCCCCGCCGGAGCGGGATTTGAATAAAACTACTGCGGAATTCTAAAGTCTTAGCCCTTCGCTTTTGCCTCCGACATGTTTGGAACGAGTATGTTTCGGCAGTTTTCGGATGTAGCTGGTTGAAGTTGAAATCGCTGTTATAGACAAGCGTTTTACCGGCTGTACATACGATCATCACTGACTGTGTTGGTTTTCTAGTGCAGGGGTCGTCGAATCTGAACGCCGACACGCCAGTTTTGACTTCAAATGGAGTTAGACAGCGAGACAAGAACAGAGAATTGGCGTCCTAGTTGAATTGCCCCCCTCCCATCTTCACACTCCGCCAGATTATTGCCAAATATTATTAACAATTCGCTGATTTTTTTCTCTTTGCATTCAAAGCCCCCCTCCTCCCACCCGATTTGCCGTCCAGCCCTCCGCCGTGTCGGCTGCATGGAACTGGGCCGTTGGTGACCCTCAGTCTAGGCTATTAAGTGCGAACTGGGAATGTATGCTGCAAGAGTGTAATTAAGTAAAGTGAGAGCAAACAAGGAAAGCGAGCGGCCTCTTAGTTCGCCGGACCACTTTGTTTTATGGCCACTAATTTCGGAATCGCAAAACAGATTTCAGGCTTCTGACGGTCGCGGCTTTTTGTCACTGAGACACGCAACAAAACGGCAAGCTAACGCTGCACTATGTATTCGTAACGGCGACGCAAACGAGCACTGTTTAATGAAAGTGCACGCATAGTGTGGAGGTACGCAAAAGAGCGGCGCACGGCAGCAGGCGAGCCTGCGGTCCGCCGGACTCGCTGGCTTTTTAAAGCGCGATCATCGTCGATTGCGTCACTCTTCATTTTTGATCGGCTGTTATTAAGAAGACTTTGTCACCTAGATTATTAGTTTAAACTAGAAATTTGACTTACAATTTCACTTCGTACGACCATCGATCGGTGAACCTGCGAGTAGCAGACGCCGCCACGGTCCTAGCACTTTCGTCGGCGCTGTAAACGTGTTTAGCGCTGCAAAGCGTTTTCCCCTAATGCCAAGTTGATCGCTGAAATAGATCGGACGCGTCTGGGATGAGCTGGTGACCACGTCGCAAAAGAATCGGGAGCATCGAGCTTATTTTGCTTCTGTCAACACGGGATCCTGTGGGACCCGCACAGCTTTGTACTACCCGGAAGTACTGCCCGGAAGCCGCTCGCGCAGCGCCCCCTGGGCAGCGCAGGAGGCCTATACGCAATGTTCCACAGAGAAAAGGAAGGGAACATCACACAAGTTCACAAAAAAACTATGTCTGCCGCACACAAGGTTCTTTACAATATTATCCGTGGCACGAGGTTCAGACACAGTAGTTCACGCGTGGGTGTCAACATAAAAACCATAACAGCTCACACACATCCCATACAAAAATATTGTATGGTCGGCTACAGAAAATCCTTTTTATGGTCGTCTTTAGCTATTTGGCCCAAATATCTTTAGACGTTTCTATGGGTGTCTTTAGCGATTTGTATCGACATTCCTATGGGTGTCCTTAGCTTCTTCTATAACCGGTTCTACGGCTGTCTTCAGCTATTCGTATCGACATTCCTATGGGTGTCTTTAGTTTCTTCCATAGCCGGTTCTATGGCTGTCTGTAGCTATTCGTATCGACATTCCTATGGGTGTCATTAGCTTCTTCTATAGCCGGTTCTATGACTGTCTTTAGCTCTTCTTTAGATATCGCTATGGCTATAGAAGAAGCTGAAGACACCCATAGGAATGTCCATAGGAATGGCTAAAGACAGCCATAGAAACGTCTACAGATAATTGGGCCAAATAGCTAAAGACGAGTTTTCAAGAAGGGTTTTCAATAGCCGACCAGACGATATTTTTGCATGGCCTGCAGCCAGAAGAGAATCACCACTACTTGAAACGCACCGACAGCAGCAGCCGCTGAGAAATTATTAACACCCTACCATACCGGCATATAGCCTTGCAAATCTCTAGAACTTCTCCTGTGCCACTTAGGGTGTGTGCCTATCTGCATTCTGTAATATAAGCTCCGTAAACAATTCAGCGATATAGGGGGAGTGCAAGGTTGCGATTGCAAACACTTCGCCAGTTTTCGTTCACAAAAGGCTTAAAAACAAACAAACAAGGAAAGCAAAACCAAGGGGTTTATTCATACCATTCATTACATAAAGGGCTACTATCTACGCTACTTCACTGCCAGTGAGCAGTTGTTCACATACGCCAAACGAAACACACAGCACACACATTCCAACACACTGGCTCACGTTTCCGTTACTTGCTCGACTGTCTCACTACCCGGCACATTCCCCGTGAATGCCCACCGAGACAAATACCTACAGGTGCTGGGTAGGCCACAGAAAAAAGGGAGCACTCAGAAGTCGTTCATTTCACTCAGTAATCAATACACAAAGCTGCAAGTACGGTGGCTAAAATGAAAATGCAGTCTTAATAAAACAATCAGGATGGTCGCACAAAATTCAATATTAAAAAAAACGTTTTCCAAGTCCGCTCAATTAGTTCCTTGTAAGTTTTCCCAGTTCACGAAAAAATAATTATCTTTGTCTCATCACCGCGGCCAAATATTCACTTCTGTGTACGTTGCAATGCCCATGTGGTGCATGGTACGTTGGAGACGTATTCTTGGACACCAAAAAAAGTCGTGCATTTCTCGCACTATACAGCCTCTTCAGTTCGTAAGATCACTCACCCTGGAGTTTTGCGTACGATGAAATTCCTGTCGCGGTATCGCAGGTATCAATTTTCGGGTGACTTCAAGTTGATGTTAGTTAATCGTAACACTGTCACCGTAAACATGGAAATTTACGACAGCGAAAAGCGGCACATTTGCTTGGCGTCACACCCTCTGCCCGAACACATTGCGATCGAATCGTAAATTCCCAGCACCAGGCAACACGTGCTTTGCCCGCACGCGTGAGCAAGGAGACGAAATGTGGCTGACTGAGTGCATCCTGGTATAAGCAGGTCCATCACGCTAGCAAATAGTGCGGAGATACGTGCCCATCTTGCGACCTTTTTATAACTTGTTCGCTGGTAATTATTTTATTTGGTAAATACAACATCGCTTAAAGTTTTGTTTTCTTCATCCGAAAAAAATGTATCTGTTCTCAGTACTCAGGGAAAATTGTCTGTCACTATCATTGCTGTGCGCACAAATACTAACACAGCGCGGAACGCGTGATCCTCTTTTCAACGAAAACTGTCCTTCGCACGGCCGGGCTACAGCGTCGACGCACGCTGCGCACACGCCGCCCCTCCCCGGCCGTGTCCTTCGGTACCCATTGTCAAAACCAGTGTGCCAAACAAACAACCCAAAATAAAACAGGAAGCAGGGATGTCCCTTCCACGACCGGCTAGCGGGTCGTGGTCCCCCTACATTTTCATCGCTTCCCAGAATTTCCTTTCCCTGCCTCCTTGGGTCCAGCGTGGGTCACTCTCCCCCTTTCTCAATGACTAATCTCGAAGTGGGCTCCGCGGGAGAAGGAATGGGGTAGTTCGCACATGCCACCATATTTCTGACTGTGTCCGCACGTACCATGGGCCGCGAAAGTTCTTTCCAATTTGCTTCGACGCCGAGAGGGCCGTTTTCAGAGAAGCTCGCTTTTTTATTGACCGCGGCAGCGAGGGGCCGCAGAGGAAGAATTCTCCGAACTTATACATCTTTCGGTCAACGTTCATTTGCAATCTTTGCCGAAGCGCAGTATCCAAAGTTTGCGACCTGAATTTAAGCGTTAATCTGTAGCTGCCTTTAATTGTACTTTTCCGGTATTGTTGGTATAATAAGCACCCAGGCAGCACGAGCATGTGCCACCAATCTTTGCACAAAGAACATTGGCCAGCCCTTTTCCTCCGGGCCAATCTTCGGCTAAAGTGTTCGGCCCTTAGTCCAAAATGGTCCTTGGCCGTGTAAGGCTGTAGCTTGGCTGTCATTCATTGGCCAATCACTATGGCCGCTAATACCATTGGCTGACCTTCCATTGGCCAAAGAAGTATGGCCTACTATTCGCCAAGCATATATGGCCTACCATTGGCCGAGCATGTATGGCCTACCATTGGCCGAGTATGTAAGGCCTACCATTGGCCAATTTTGTATGGCCTACCATGGGCCTGATTCAGATTATTCTCTGCAGGCCAGAGGAAGCCCGCCCAAGGCTGCTGCCATGCATGCCCTACAGCAGGCCGTTAACCTTGGATTAACATCGAAAATATATATTTAATGAATTTTAATTGCTTTAAAAATGCTTAGAAAATGTAATTTTAAATACGTCCAAAATTCATTAGTAATGCATTTTAAATGCACAGAAAATACTGCTTCAAATATACTCAAAATGTGTTACTAGTGTATAAAAAATAAAATCATGAATAGATTGAGAGGTGCCTTGCAATGTGTCTTTGGGGGAATTGTTATCGTTCAACTAGAAAATTTCATGTTGTGGTTTCGAAAAGTTTAATAGGCTCTAGCCTCAAGATATGCTCCATTGTGAAAATGTAAACCGGCCATGCTCTGATTGCGGGCCAGAAAATGACTGAAAACAACAGCATGTATGAGTACAGATTGGCTATTTGAAAGTTGTTTATTGTACACCTCACCAAAGTGGCCAATTTCGCCATTACTAAGCAGCAGGAATGAATGCCTTTCAGCCACCTCTGCAGCCAGCGCAGATGCAGCGTCGTGCATCAGAGTCCTCGTACTTCGGATTCTCCACGCGGGAAATTTCACCAGCACCTGCAGTGAAAAGAAAAGAAAACAGGGGAAAATATTAGGGAAACACTTCTTTTTTAGAGGCAAATAAATGTCAAATCAATCGGGCCTTTTCTCTAGCCGTACCAACGTTCCTCATGAGCAAGGATGTTTTAGTTTCTCCTTCAAAGAAAAAAAAACCGTCATGAAAACAATTCCCATTTGAAGGACGTAAGGCAATTTATGTAATGTTAAGCATAGTTTATATAGTTATGCGGCAGCTACATTGGATCTTCAATACCATTATAAAAAAGGACGGTGGTTGGGAGGGAGGCTTATGCAGGGAGATTGTCTAGGGATAAAAATTAGTAAAAATTAGTACAAAAAAAGACACAGCTAACAACATTACCAAACATGCAACAGAGTTGTTAGCGTTGCGCTGCTTCTCTTTCTTAGGCGCTTGAGTTAAATTGAAATGGGGGCCATTCTAGTTTTTTAATAACCTTGGACAAAACTGGTCTGTGACCTCACAGGTTGCTAAAAAAATAAGATAAATAGTAATCTTAATAACTATAATTATTGTTATGTGATCCGAATTTCGGCATCAACTTCTTCGGCGATTACGTGCTAAAAAATAGTGCGCCGTGAAACAGTTTAAAAATGCATGGGCAGGATTATAGTAGAAAACTTACATAAAAGTCATTAGATTGGCGTAAGCTCTCAACAATGCCTTCAAAAGAACGCCAAAGTAGGTTTATTTCGAAAAATAAAGAAAACTTTCAAGCCGTCCTTAAAATTACAAGCTCTGATATGGTAGGCACCTAACCAAAGCGATTAAAACAAGTAACGCAAGAAAAAGTGTATTTTTGCTTACACATATGTAATTTTCTTGCTCTCCGTCGCACATAACCGGTCATTTTATACTTTTTGCTGTACACAGACAACGTAATCAATCGTTAGGGAGCGACGCGGAAAATAATTGTAAATGCTCGCGTCGTTTATATACAGAAAACAGACAAACACCTGTTAGCGTTAGGGACCATCAAGTAAAAAGTTGTGGCTTCATAATTACTCGAGACACCTAAAAGAAACTCGTTTAAGTACACCCTTTAGACGCAAATGAGCAGTTGCGGCTGCTAAACACACACAACTGCCAAGCAGCCCACGCGCACCCGCTCTAGACTTGCTGTTTTGAGGTGCCTTTGGCACATTTTTGAAATTCTCACTCGACCACGAGCGGCCTAAGGGCCCCTCGAAACGCGCACACGTGTTCGTGAAAACGCTACAAAATGAATACAGCAAGGAGGGGAAAAGTTGCTAGGAAACACAAAACAGGAAGTGTGGAACGTCCTGAAGTTTCATGAAGTTGTGGGGGAGCGATCAAAGAAACAAAAAGAGACGAACTCGGCCGGGGGACCCGTTCTGGGAACCGAGGGGTCTCGTGCGGGGAACTGGTTGCCCCCTTGCATCTCCCCTTCCTTCTCCGTCCTTCCTTGGCTGGTTCTTGGTCCTGGGAACAGAAACTGATTGTAACTTAGCGGCGATTCTGATACAGTTTGTCTTAGATGGACAAATAATTTTACGTCCCTGGGCATGAAGCACTTAGTGTCGCTACAGCCACTTGCACCGAAGATTACGTGTGCTTCTTTTAACACTTTTGGTCACTTCCAAACAGACGGCACAAACACTTTCACGGCTTCAGTTGACAGAATGGCGACATGCGACGGACAAAAATCGCGGAGGCTACCCGGCTTCTCGCCGTATGGCCCGAGCATGCGCATTAATCGGATGCATGTATGCCACAAACTGGGTTCCTTCCCTGTACGGCGGCTGCCGTCAACATGCGCAGCTGTGAGCGGCTGCTACGAACAGAAAAAAAAAGCTGCGTCCCTGAATACACTGATTTGGCTGTTTTTAGGGTGCGATACTTATGTAGTGCAGGCCGGGAACGTCTTCCCCTTTCACACTCTGTTTGTAGGGTTTAACGCACCGACGGAAAGCTCCGGATTAATTTCGACCACCTGGGGGTCTTCAACGTGTGTCGAAATCTCGTCCACACGGGCGTTTTTCTTTTCGCCTCCATCAGAAAAGCGGCCGCTGCGGCCGGGAATCGAACCCGTGACCTCGTGCTCAGCATGAATACACTTAACAAATTTTTTAAACGCGTAAATCGTGAAGAAAGCGTTCAAATGCACTAGATTCGCTACACTGAAAAAAAAATCTGTGATACATACGTTGCCTGTGTGAGATTATGTTTGTGGTAACGACATGGACAAGATTATTAAAGCGATAATTGAAAGCATGCTATGACGTTGTAGGGAAACAGCGCGTAACGTTCCTTTAAATCTCCATGTTATAACACGCATACGCGTTTCATCACACCCACGGAATACAATATTTCCAAATTGAGGACGCATCCAGCCCGTGATTTCGTACTATTAAGGTATTCACAATCATCGTATGCATAGCTTGGACTCAAGAACCTGCGTGCAACCTCGTAACGCTTGTATTATCCTCTGTGCATGTCAGGAGAATTGCTGGGTGCCCGAAATATAGGGCTTGGCAACTTCCGTGGTTCCCACAACTTTTGATGAATAAACCACGTCGTTTCAGAGCATCCGCGTTTCATGTAAATATACATTAGAGTGTAAAACCTCAGCATAGCCTGTAGCTATCGTAAAATACATATTTCGAATCCTGGAAGGGTTCTTTTTTTTTGTCCAGGTTCTGAACTCTATAGGAAATATAACTGAAATGAAGCGTCAAGGATGTTCAACACACCAATGACGAAACATCGTGTTTTCGGCGAAGTAGCTGGGTCACAAGATATTGTGGCACAGGGAAGTATGTAGTCATGCATAGCAGGGCTAAGGGTATGTTGTTATTACGACGCAAATTTAATAATATTTATTAACACAGCACATGTCTCAAATGAAAGGCTGATGTGAATCAGTAGCGCGACGTGTATCACGGGCACTTAGCTGTATGCTAGGAGCATATGCATGTGCTTGGTAGGCTGGGAAAAAGAAAATTAATGGCTTGTCTACATGCTCATTGCCTGTTTTTGCTTTTATTCATGGGTATCACGCCTAAAGTAACCTGAGTGGCACGGTGCTTCCAAACACCACACGAATGCTAGGTAAATCAATTGCAACAGCTGCCGTTTTTTTTTCGTTTATTTTAAAAGAATGCCCTCACGTCGCCTTTGCGGCCCTAACTGAATACTCTCGTGTGATGTAAATGTAGCATTTAGGTATACCCTTTGGTTTAACCCAGCTTCGGCGGGAAAAAATGTTTGAAGTTGAATTTAGCATCGCACACACTAACATTTCAGTTAAAGCAAGTCTCATGTCAGCAGCCCTACCTGCTTTATCAGAGCTTATAAACTAAAGGAGAGATTTTTCTGCGTATAATGGCCTTCATTAGCTGACTCACAGAAAGGGGGATTAGCCGTAGAGGTTACTGCCACGGACAGGCCCTCGCGAAGCTACATACTATGCTACTGCATGCCACAGAGTCCCCGCGGACAAGCGGCTCGTTCTCCCGCACCATTGTATTTCCCGTCCACCGCGACCCCTCCTTCCAGATGTCGTCACGTACATACACGCGATTCTCTCTCCGGAGATCTTTTTTACATGGGTGGCCGCAGAGAAAACGAGTATTCTGCGTCCAGATGCTTGTCGTTCGTCTTCAGACCTTTGTTGGCCAAACAGGAAAGAAGTAATTCGTGGCCAGACTGTTGCCGTTCGTGTTCCGCATTCCGTTGGCCAATTGGGAAACGATTAATGCGTGGCCAGACGCTCTTTGTTCGTCATCAGACGTATGGTGGCCATGGAGAAAGCGTGTACCCAGTGGGCAGATGCTTGCCGTTCATCTGGGGACCTAAACTGGCCAAACAGACAACGCGGCCCCCGTGGCCAGTCGCTTGCAGTTCGTCTTCCGACCTCAGCTGGCCAAAAAGGAAACAAGTAATCTGTGGCCGGACGCATGCTGTTCGTCGTCGGACGTGTGGTGACCAATGAAAAAACATGTTCTCTGTAGCCAGATGTTTGCCTTTGGTGTAAAGACCTCGGCTACAAGTATTCCGTGACCAAATGCATGCCAAAGAACATAAGTTCTCTGGCAGTCCAAACTTTGCCAATGGGCAAACAGGCCAAGCATCGGCCAAAAATAAGCCAAAGGCTGGCCACGTTTTCTGTGCTGCCTGGGTACCTTACGTTATTGAACAAAAACTTTCATACAACCGGTCTGTGAACCTCATAATCGTTATTCAATTTGTGTTGTAGATGTGGCTAGGTAAATCATGAGTATATGAATTACGCATCATAAGTCAAATTGAAACCAGCGGAATAGGATTTAATGGTTGCTCTAATTATACATTTATAGGCTAACACTTTCTTATTAGCGGCTGGAGACTTGGAGCCTTATGTCACTATGTACTTAGCTAAGGAAGCTTTTCTGGATGCAGGCCTGTAAATTATGCGCCAAACGCTTTCCTAATTGCAGCTAAATGGTTAAAGCTGAAGCTGAATGGTTTTGAGTTTGTAGAGTTAGAGCTAAACAACGGCCTATAGCCAGCCAAATTAGTTTTTATGGCTTTCTCTCGTTAGCTTTAGCACGAACTCTTTTGAATAGCTGGTAAAAGACAGCTGGATGGTTTCACGTCTGCAGACTTAAAGCTAAACAATGGTCTATAGCCAGCCAAAAGAGCTTTGTCGCGGCTAGGTCTATAGAACTAAAGCCATACATATTTCTTTAGCTGGCTACAGTAAACTGAATAGCTGTGACTTTATAGACTAAACACATCAAGATGATCTATAATCGTCTAAAGAGAATTGTATGGTTTACATTCTTTAGTGCAGGATGCATAAAAGCTTAAATAGCTGGCTACAGCCTAATTTATGCCGTTTTATAGGTGACCATAGGGACTTATAGGCGGCCATAGCTTACCATACATTTTTCCATAGACGCCCATAAGGCAGTTTTGTATAGGAGATCTGTTCTATTCAGTGCTCGTGTCTATGACCGTACAGAGAGGCATGCTCAGCCAGGGTGCCTAAACTGCGCCTTGGCCTCTAACCTACAACTACTTCAGCACGCAAGTGTTACACCTTATTAATAAGGCACGATACACCAATGCATGGTCCTGTTGGCTACCTTGAAGAAGCGAGTCGACTAACGCATGGCGAAAGAGTATTCACCCAGCGCCACCAGCTCATGCTGCAGGTGCTCTATGGCCGTTTTCCGAACGCGCCACAACAGGGGATACATGGCACGCTGTGGTCGTGCTGCAAGGCGGCTACACCTCGCTGGCACCACACAAAAAAGGCGCCCACACACAGCAGAAAGCTGACGAATGGATCTTTCGATTTCTTGTGGGCGCCCAGCCTAAGCTCAAACATTCTTCTGAGTAAAACCCAGAATGTGGCGGCCACACGACACTCAATTAGAGCAGGCTCTAGCGTCTCAGTGCGTCCGCATTGCGGTCACCGGGCAGAGTAAACCACACCAAATGCTGCTAGGCGGCCACACGTCGGCAGGGCTCTGCAGCCATGCAGCCACCCGAAATCATGAACGTCTGCAGGAATCACCGCTGACGTTAACTGTTGCCAGCGGGCCCCACGAGACTTCTCTTTTTGCCGATCATTCAATTGCCCAATAGCCAATTTCTCGCATATATCAGTCGCAGATGAGGCTCTAATAACCAAATCTGGGTTGCCCCACTGAAATACTCTAAGTGTTTTAGCAACGTACATATAGAAAGCCGGCGGCTCCAAGGCTGTAGGTCCGGTAACGGGCTCATCATAAAACAACAAGCGAGCATTACCCAAGAAGTAGCGAAGCAGAGCCTGCCCCGGGTACTCATCATCTTCTACCAGTTCCAACATACTGCGTAATGCTAGCACACTTGACATCGTGTGCATGGCAAGCCCCCTATGATGCGGGGCAGACGCAGCAGAGCGCGCGCAACTGACTCGGTCTTGCTAGCCCAGAAAAATGACCCGGATTTTGTGGCCGGCCGAAGGGTTATGTCACGAGGTGGCCGAGTCACCTTCGCCACGTAAAAGGACGTCGCTGGCACGCACGGCTTAATGATATACACATAAAGAGAATTGATTAAACAATAGTTACAGTTAGGACCCGCTGTAGTTAGCTACTACACGGGTCGACAGGGCACAGGATTTACGCAATGTGCCACAGAGGAAAGGAAGTGAACATCACAAAAGTTCACAAAACAACTAGTACACCGCACCGAAGGTTCTTTACAATAATGTCCGTGGCACCAGGCTCAGACACCATAGTTCACGCGTGGGAGGAAACATAAAAACCTGAACAGTTTACACAGCCCCACGGCGTACCGTCGTAGCGGCGTCCCACAGAGGCTTAGAAAGCGAAGCGGTTAACGTAGACATAAGCATTCGAAACTCGTGAACCGCTGGCGCTCGTAATACATGTCCCCGTTGTTAAGCGCAGAGAATTGCAGGTACATTTGAGGCAAAATATGCGTAATTAACCGGCAGCGTCTGCGTTCATTTAGGAAGGCTCGTTGGGTTGGATTTTGCGATACTAAGCGAGCAAAAGTGGCAGTGCAAAAAAAAAATGGCACGTTCCATACTGCGCAGTAAGGCGCCGGCGGCGACGGCACGTGCTAAAGAACACATAAAGAACAGAGCACAAAAGAAAGTGCACAAAAAGTAGTAAAAGTAGTAGTAGCTCCTTCATTGGTAAGCAGGGCCAAAGGCCGGTTTAGGGAAGGGGAAGAGGAACAGGGGAGGGGAATGCAGTGTCTTTTACAGGGACGTGGCAGCTTGCAGGGACCACAGCCGACCCCAGCTACACTGCCCGTGCTAGGCCACTTTTGATGGCAAACAGCCATATTTTGTGTAGTAGCGGTTTCTCAATAGTGCGATAGTCTTCTGGAGTGCCTGTGGGCGCGTGGAAAGATATGATGATGTCTGAGCGATGTAGCGAGAAGAAGGGGAGCAATCTCGAAGGAGATGGTTGAGGTCTGCATATGTGAGGGTATTGCAGAATGTACATTTGAGAGGGAGATTGGGTGAGAACCATTTTCGGATTATGTGCGGGGTGTAGGTGGCATTTGCTAGGAGCTTGTTGAGAAACACCTCACCGGCTCGTGGTAGGGGAGGAATGCCAGTTTGGTACCTTTGAGGGGTGGCAGCAATGTAGCCGCTCCTCTTGTCCCGCTTATGTCGAAGTAACGGCAGGGAAGCAGGTAACGGTGACGGAGTCGGCGTGCTGGGAACCAGCGAATGTGTAATGATAACACTCTCCTGTGCCGCAGAATCGGCGGCCTGGTTACCCGTGCAAGATGTCTCGTGGCCGGGAACCCAATCAATCCGTACAGATACCCCGTTGAGACGGAGTAGGGCAACATGGGTCAGGGTTTGTTGTGTGAGAGGGTTGAGAGAGGATGGGCGTCTGAGTTCTGGAACTACGCCGATGGACTCCGTGAGGATGCGAATGTGGCATGGGGGCCATCTGCGAGACGTCGAAGCTTATGTGATTGAGAGTACCGATGACAGCATGGAGCTCAGCCTCCAATGGCGTGATGTGGACAAAGTTAAGACTAGCTGTGCCGCTGAGATCTGGGTTCTCCGAGCTGTGCCAAGCCAGCCCGACGGTGTGGTCGCTGACACTTGCATCCATATAGATGCCAATCTCACCCGGGCAACAGGACCGGTTTAGCTTTTCTAGGCGCTGTTTGCGCCGCGTGGAGTGACCGCGCGGGACTGGTTTCGAAGGTGCATCAGGGGCGACGTCAGGGAGAGCCCATGGAGCCATTGGGCTTAGCACGTTGTGCACCTGGATAGGCCGTTGTTTGTCCCAATCTGAGAGCGCCAGTCCTTGCAGGGTAAGAGTCCGCTTGAAGCCCGCTTTGCATTTGAGTTTCCTTCATTATCAAATCGATGGGGGAAAGTGGAGCGGCTTGTTCGAGTGCCGCAATTTTTGTATGTCGAGGTAGGCCGGTGATGGTTCGGAGTGTGGCTCTGTGCTGGGTGCGGAGGACTTTGAGATTAGTCTGGCTAAAGTCATATACGGGGGCACCATATGCGAGGGAACCGATGGCCACCGCACGAGCCAAAGCAACGCATGAACTTTGCTGTGCATCGCGGTACTTGTTAACAGGCATTTAAAGAGGTGAAGGATAGGGTTCCATTGCTTTTTCAATTTAGTTAGCCAGATCCTTGGACTGTTGTGACTGCCCAGCGGGATGCCAAGCAGCCTTGTGGGACCACGAGTGGCACGGATAGTGGTATTTGCGATGTGGAGGGCGGTTGGGTCCGTAGAAGGCGAGGACTTGGTTCCGTGAACAAGAAGGAGTTCAGTTTTCTCAGGCGCCATCTCAAGCCCGAGTTGAGGCAGATGGTTCTCAAGGCTTGCGACAGCCGCCTGGAGTTCAGTAATCATACTGTCCCTGTTTTCGAAGTCATTACCTTCTGGCATTATCGTAATATCATGCGCGTAGATGGCGAAACAGGCTGATGTGTCTCGCTCGAGTTTGTGAGCCATGCGGGGCATCACCAGATTAAAGAGGACTGGTCCGAGAATAGACTCTTGACGAACTCCTCTGTCCAGAAAGTAAGTGCGGGGCGACCAGAACAGATGGGAACCGTTAGATTTTATGGGTCTACTCTGGATAAAGTGGCGCACCCAGTTTGACATTTGTGGCTGGGATACGCTTTGGCTAATTCCTCTAGAGTGGCGGTTTGACTGGCTCTTTCGAATACTTTGCGGATATCTACGGCTAAAACGTAGTCTGGTAGGCCGCGACTCCTTGCCGAACGATTGATAACACGACGAAAAAGCTACAGGAAGTCGTGTCTACCGAGATGAAGGCGAAAGCCGGTTTGGGATGGGTGAAACCATGGTTGAGCGTATTCTAGGTAGTATTGTATTCCTGCATGGATGAGACGTTCTATTAGTTTACACAGAGTAGGAGTAAGTGAAATCGGCCGCAAGTTTGTGATAACTTTGGGGTCTTTGTTTGGTTTGGGAATGGGATGGACAAAGGTGAGTTTCAGGTAATCAGGGACCTCGCTCATCTCCCATAGCTTGTTCACGTGGCCTAGTAGTCGAGTCAGGGTAAAATCGTCCATGTTCCGCATTTGTTGCCAGGTGATGCCGTCATGGCCAGGTGCAGAACGTAGTCTTCTCTGCATTATAGCCGCCCGGAGTTCTGCCAGGGTGAACGGAGAGTTCTTTGCGTGAATCGGGGACCTGGATGACCGGTAGTGCGGAGGGCTGGGCGAGTGATACCGTGGGGAAGAAGGTAGTGATAAGTTGGTGCTCTACTGTGGCTGAATGGTCCGTCAGTGCAAGGGTGGAGAACAGTGGTTGGCGTTTTTTCGATTTCCCGGGGAGGCCTCTGTAAATTCGCCACAGCTTGGAGAGGCCACCTTCCTTGCTAAGTGAGGAGCACAAATCATTCCAATGGTCATTGATTAATTGCTTCTGATACAAATTAATCAGTTTGTATTGATGCCTGATCTGCATCAGGCGGTCCCAATGGCGATGACCATTACAACGGTATCGGTGGGTGAGCTGCTTGACTTGCTTCCACAAATTTGATAAATGCCCATGAAGGGATAGGTGTCTTCAGGTGTGTCAAGGGAGGGGTGTCTTGTTCGCAAGCCATGTGCGTTGCCTGTTGGATGCCAGCGATTAATGCCGAAAGATCGTGGTCCTCATGTGCATTGAGAGCTTGCCGAAAGGCACACCAGAAGTCTCGAGTGATAGTTTTCGTCATGCGTAGACGCCTGCGCGTAATGTAATAGATATAGGATAAGGGGTCACTACCCCACGTTGTGCTGTATGTGGACCAATTACGGATGAGGTTGGCAGTGGTCCATGTCAGGTCAGGAATGGTGTCCCGTTGAGACCACATACGTTGTGCTGTATGTGGACCAATTATGGATGAGGCCGGCAGTGGTCCTTGTCACGTCAGGGATGGTGTCCCGTTGAGATGGACGTAGCCCCGCCCTTGTTGGGCAGGCGAGGTCGCTAACAAGGTGCAGATTGCATAGTTCAGCAGTTTCCTCAGGAGCCACCCCTCTCTTGTCTGTATTGGTATAGCCCCAGGTGTGGCTCTTTGCATTGAAGTCGCGTCCAATAACCTTATTTGTGCAGGGAAGTTGAGACGTAAGTTGACTTATCCAATTAAACTAAAATTACGGAAGAATCCTGTAATGGGTCTCTAGTAGGTCGAGGCAACCACGATGGTTTTTCCACTAGTTAGTCGAGCATGAGCGACCACGACTTCATGCTGAGTAGACGTGAGGCCCGGTACAATCTTCTTGTCCGATACCGAGGTCTGCACGGACTTGTACGGCCGCATAGCCGGGTGTGAGGGTGGGTCCGGTTGAGTTGCGATGCGGTCTGCAGGTATGCAAGGGCTGGTGTAGGTCGTGTAGCCGCGAGCGTTAGGAGTTGTGCATGTTTCTTGGAGCAATATAAATAGCGGTTGGAGTTGCCTAATGCGCTTTAACAATGTGAGATGATTCTGCTGGTAGCTGCGGCAATTCCAATGCAGAATAGTAGGAGAAGCCGTTATTGCTGAATATGGACTTTTCTAGGGAGCCTCTGTCAGCGTTAACCATTCTGAAAAACGTTGCAGTAACGCCGTTGTTTGGTGCCCGTGACTTTTGTGAAGTCTTCGAATTTTAGCGACGTCATCTTCCCGTGTTGTACGTTCACGCTGAATGTCGGTTCGGATAGCGTGGAGTGTCTGCGTGGGGCCCGGGTCGATCCTACTTTGTGATGTGGGAGTACGTTTTATGCCGGGGCTCCGGCCAGGGCACGTATTGTTGCGAGCAGCGGGTTTAGTGGGGTTCGTTTTGGTTACATTCTGATTCTTTGCGGCTAGGGCCTTTTTGAGTTTCTGGTTTTCAGTCTTGAGCAGGTGAATTTCTTCTCGGAAGGCAGCCAGCTGGGCCAAGACTGGCCGTCCAACAGGCCTGTGAGGCGGTGAAGCGGCAGGACTTCGACGCCCCCAAACGGGCGAAGAGGTCCAGCGGCGACGCCCCGAAGCGGGTGACTTAGACCCGGTCAGCGAAAGTTCTGCAGGCAGTCAATAAAATTCTTACCAACCAACCAATGGGCCAAGACGGCGGCGTAAGGGGGGGGCCTGTTGAGATTCACAAGAACCTTGGGTATTGTTTGTCTGGCGCTGAGTTTCATTCTCACGGTTTTGAAGGTACGTTGTGCTTGCTGTGAACACAGAGACTTGCACGGGAAAAAAACGTAGACTTTCACGAGAAGACGGCGCGAGTACGTCCGGATCCCCACCCAACGTCGACGAAAACGCCGCGTTCAGCGGCGCTTCCATCCTCGCGGGCTGGAACAGTGAAGGGAGACCGACGGCGTGGCGGCGGCTTAGGCTTAGCTTCACCCAAAAAAGAACAGGGCAATAAAGGGCCCCAAAGGGGTCGTTGAAAGTCAAAATTGGCACGTACGTGTAGCGCTGCACTTCGCGAGTACGTGGGTAGAAACACAATGAAGAAACACAATGTCGGCAGCAGAGACCACTTAGAACCGAAGCCGACTTGAGTGCCATTCACACAGGTGGCAATAGCAGCGCCCCTCCCAGCACAAAAAGAACAGAACTCCCGGTGGTGCAGTTTCAGGCAGGAGGCGCGGAGCACTGCGAAGGCAGGAAATTTTAATTGCATGAGACAAACCTCCGTTCCATTCATCAAGAGAGGAGTGAGACAGGGCGACGAAGAGCGTGATGGGTGGTAGCAGTAAGCGGGTAATGGAGCTATAGTCCATTATGGCGAATCACTGCACTGCACTTCCGACAGTATTCAGACTAAGTGGAACGGCTTTAATTTTTTTTTAACGATGCACTAGCTAAAGTTGCCCAACGAGGCTAATTTATATTTTCTTACCGCACTTGCTGTATTCTCAGGTTTTTTTCGCTTTGTTTGTAAACCTACTCCCTCTGTACTGCCTCTGGCCCTGAAGGAATGATAAATTAATAAAAAAGATCGCTGGACTGTAAAATAAAAGGACCCAGGCCACCGGTATCTAGACGCCAAAGCATATTTGTGCTCCTCATAGGCTTGTACGAGCACCGCCAGGCGAAGACCACCCACTGTCAGTGAAACTTGTTCACTGATATCGAGTCGATTGATCGCATTACGGCCGCACAGCACTTTATTTGGGAGCGTAGAGCGGGCGTTGTCTTTAGATTTGGGTGCGAGTTCTAGCGCGTCTAATGCGGACCGCTTTGGGAGACATACGCAAGTCTGCATCTAGATGGGACGTTCTGGGCCTGCCAGTCACAGAGAACGTTTAGCGGGAAGTTAGGTGGAACCAAGGAGGTCAAAAAAATTGCTGGAGTGGAAGGGGCGCCCCTAAAGTGATGCCGCCGCGACGCCATCTTGCTGGGGGAGAAGACGCGTAGTTGTTGGAGCAGGCGTTCCTTGCGTGCACGAAGAAGTGTTGTTGATTCGTGTGCGCGCCATGTAACGAGATCAGAACAAGTATGGCTGGTTCGTGTGTGCTTACGGTTGTACAAACAGTGTGAACCGGGCCCCGGGAGTCGCATTGCCACGTAACTTGCACGCGTGCAAGTTGATTCCAAACTGCGGTCATGCTCGTTGCATTGTGTCGCGTAGTATGCGCCTTCAATATTTAATTTCGTTGCTGCTAGGCTTCCGAAAGATGTTGAGTCACTGTACTTTGTCAGTTTCTTTTGTTTGCCATTTGATAGTATGTTTTAGCAGTTTAATTGACGTCTGGTATCATAAGTCTGTCTTCTTTCAAAAAATAAACACTTTGTTTCCAAAAATACAAATTGGTTCATCTTTTTTCGATATTTTATGACACTGGTAATGTAACCTCATGGTGTGATTTACCAGAAAGATTGCTGGTTCTTTTTTTGCAGTTTATTTGTGTGTTAGGTTGGGCAGCAATGCAATGAACGTAAATTGGTTGCTATCATACACTCATGAAAGTTTTCTGTAACGGTTTTTTGTCACTCCATTATGTCTATTATCACAATAATTCTGGGTGTTTGCTGTTGTTTTTCGGAAAATTCTGCATTTTCTGGTCATGACTGCGGTTTTTCACATTACAGTTGTAACTCTATTGCTTTTTTTTTGTTGTTATTCTTAGAACTTTCAGGATCAATTTCTGCATTTGAACAGTTTAGAATAAAGAAGATAAACGAGTTCTTATGTATTTTTTACTTTGTGGCAGCTGAATATTCGAGCCATAAGGTGAAAAAAACAATGTCCCTTGTACTCGGAGATCTGACTGTTAACGAAATTTCTGTGGTAGAAATCAATACGGAGACGTCGGACATGGCTCGCAGTGTTGAATTATAGCATGAGAATCCGTTACGTAATTTAAAACCGCTGGGAAAGTCGGCAAATACTGCTGCAAAGCAATTGGCATCTGGTTTCTTTCCCCGAGCAAGATGGCCGCCGGCGGCTTCAGCCGAGCCCATTGGTCTGTATAGGTGACTTCCACTCCAGCAATTTTTTTTAACCTCCTTGGGTGGAACAGCCGGGTCTCCGACGAAGGGAGAAGGGCCGTCAGCTCTGCTCTGTATCCAGCCTTGCACCGCTAGTGCAGGATGTGCCATTTTTTTCTGTTTTGTTTTTGAGAGAACTCGTTGTTTCTGCTGTTCGCGCTTGTTTTCTTGGCCAGTGTATTTTTTGATGGTCTTCCCTTCTCCTTCTGAAAAGTCTATTCTCCCCCCAAAAATGTGCTTCTGCGTTTGCCATCGGGTTTGATTATTAAATTGAGATTCGATGTTACTGAAGAGCCCAAATCTTATGAGTTGAAGACCTACACATTGTGCGCAATAGTTCATTTGCAAAAAGGGAAACTGCAACATGAACACGTCGTACCCTTCTAGCCGAGTTCAAATCTAACCACAGCGTGACCGCGCGCGTAGAGAACAGAAATAACCGTAGGACAAGCGCTTGCGCTGAACTAAATGTATTAGGAACGTGACACACATCATCACCATAACCATAACAATCATCATCATCATGATCACAAGCCTATCTATGCCCACTGCAGGGCGAGGGCTTCTCCCATTAATCTTCAATTATCCTGGTCCTGTGAAAACTTGAATACGCCAATACGTCATGAATACACAACGCAGGAGCTTTTTGCAGGATTCAATTTAAACCCATTCTTGTCTGCCCAGCCGGCAAGCTTCTTGACACCAAGCTGGACTTGACGTTCGCATATTTACATATTACATGATTTTAAAGATATTTGCACGTCGTCTACATACATAGAATAGGCGATTGTTGGTGGCAGTGCCTTTCCAAGAGAGTTCATCTTTACTATGAAGAGAGTGCAACTCAACACGCCACCTTGCGGCACGCCAATTTCTTGGACTTGAACCTTTGAAAGTGCACAACCAACTCTTACTCTGAACGTTCTCTCCGACAAATAACTAACAAGGGTGTTCAACATATTACCCGAAACACCGAATGACCTGAGATCACTAAGGATCCCATAACGCCAAGCGGTGTCGTAGGCCTTGTCGAGGTCGAAAAAGACAGTTAAACAGTACTGCTTATGCACGAAGGCATCCTTGATGTCTGAGTCAAGTGCAACCAGTTGATCGTTCATCGATCGCCCCACCCTAAAGCCTGGCTGGCAGCTCTCGAGATGACCATTGTAATCGAGGAAGTACACGAGCCTGCGATTGATCATCTTCTCGAAGAGCTTGCACAGGCAGCTCGTCAGGACTATTGGACGGTAACTTGAGGGGGACGACGGGTCCTTTCCCTCCTTTAAGAAAGCCACTACAATGGCCTCCCTCCAAGAGTGTGGAATGTGCCCCGAAAGCCGTATTTTATTATAGAAGTGCTTCAAGTGTGTCTGCGTGTAGGTGTTGTATCAGTGTATATGTAATGTTGTCTGGGCCTGGAGCTGAGGGTTTACACGTGCTCAGAGCAGCCCCCAGCTCATGTAGTGAAAACAGGGAGTTGTAAGAAGCCTGTGATTTGTTGTTGTCGTGTAGGGACGTCTTTTCACTAGAGTCTTTATACTTCAGGAAAGTGTTCGTGTAGTGTGCTGAACTGGACACGTGTTGGAAGTGTTGTGCCAGTGTGTCAGCCTGGTCTTACAGTGTCTCCCCTGTTGTACTGACCAGGGGCAGGCTGTGTGTCTGTTGTCGTTTGAGTTTGCGTATACGTGTTCATACCTTGCGTGTGTCTGTGTATGAGTTTATAGATGTTATGAATGAGCGCCAACTATATCTTTTTGCCTCACGGCGCACACGTTTTCCGTATGCCTTGGCCCGTTTGAACAAGAGGTTTCCCGACGTGGGGTACCGACCGAGGATACCCCATGCCTTGTTCTGGGCCTCTCGCGCCCGCCTAAAGTCCTCATTCCTCCACGGCTTCCGAAGGTTGCGCGGGGCACCGGAGGCGTGGGGAATGGACTTTTCGGCGGCGTCGAGGATGTGCGCCGTGGGCAGTTGGGTAGCTTCTTCAACGTGTAGGTGTCCAATGGATGTGTGGTGTAGTTTGGATGTCTCTGTAAATGTATTCCAGTTAGCTCGTGCTTTATTGAACCTATTATGGGAAGATGAACTGCATGGGCCTTTACCTATGTATGTTAGTGAGGTGAGGAAGTGGTCACTGCCATATGGGTCAGTGCCAACACCCCACTCGAGAAGAGGAAAGTAAACTGCAGAGCCAATAGCCAAATCAAGATATGAGTATGTGTTGTGTCCTATGCTATGGTGTGTAGGCTGTTTCTTGTTGAATAGTAAGCATTTGAAGAGAAGTTGAAGAGTAAGAGTAAACCTCTAGAAGAGTAAGCATTTTTTATGTGCGTTCATAGCTGAAGCTTTATCTGGCTAGATGTTCCGAATGTGTCCTGACTCGATCTGCGTAACCACAAGGTGGGTTCAATATTCCTACTGGCAGTGAAAGCATAATCAGAACGCGCACTTATAACTCCCATCGGCTGCAAACACGGATATGTGCCAACCGTAGGAGTTATTTCCCCAAAATAAACCTCAATAGATCTGTTATCTCCTGTGCATTTTGTTTTACAAAAAACAATTCTGAAGATAAGGGCACTGCTGCCATAATGCGGATGAGAACTGACAGTATTTTCCTGACGTAAATTGTTTGGACATGGACTTGTGGGCTGATGCTGACAATCCTGAGCTAAGTAGTGAAGACGAGGAAAATAATATTACAGCATATATGTGTTCAGCCGGTTTATACTGACGTCCCATGTGGCACTAAAATTCGAAATCATCTGAGAGGCACAAGGGCGCATGGTGTGGCTGGTGGAAATATTCCGCCCCATGTACATATGAGCCGGGAACATAGTAGAAAACACAGACGACCCACCCATCGCTATTTATGTTTTCATCCACATCATTCCTGGTGGTCGCAGTTTCTCTTGTTACATTTGATGAATTTGTACCTTTAATAGACAAACTTCCGGTGGCACAGCATAATTTTCGGAGAGACGCTCTTTCTTTGCAGTGAAATGCCTGGCTGATTTGGGTGACAGGCAGAGAGACTAAGCGGCAAATATAATGGAGTTTCCGTAGTCCAAAATCCGATCGTCTCTATTACTTTCGGCTGTACAGGACGTTGCCATTCGCTGTTGCACCGGTGAGTTGGGCTTAGTTCAAGAACATCTAACAGCGCTTCCAGGATGTTTCTGGCGTTATCTCAGTGGGCCGGGCGCATGCTGCCTATAAACAATTCTACAGCGCAAATTGGCTGGTCTCTGGCCTATGGGACTGAACAAAAACAGGCTTGATCACAAAGTAGAAAACTAAATTAAAAATGTCCTGTGGTTTTATGAGGATGAGGACGCTGAACCACAGTTTGCAGGGAGAGTCAATACCGCTAGGGCAGGAAGTTTTATCGTTTGCAGCTGGAATTGGAACTAGCCATGCGAAAACAAATGGCAACTGGAACAACACGCGTGGCACTTTTAACTTTAAATATAAACGCCGAAAAGAAAACAGTATGGTAGCAGTCAAAATTTTGAAGCGCAGTTCGCCTATACAACAACCATTGGACATTTGATAAATGAAAAACAATATCTTATAAATCCTTCCTGTCAGACAACAGTGTCCACTCGTAAGAATGCTTATAATCTACAAATATAAACAAAGTTCCCTAATGAATATATAAGTAGCACTGCTTAGATTCCTCAGTAATGCCAACACGTTTGAAAAACGTCCACAGTTCCATACATGAATAGCTACTGTACCGCCAATCAAGTTGCACCCGTGTCTGAGTCGAGCGGAGGCAGTACTACTCAGATAGCTCCAGACTGGATCGCTACCGAGCTCGGGATTGATGCAATGCATATACTTCAAGACATGCACAACCTAAAAGTGCATGCTCTGCCAGAGGGAGACAGACGGCAGACCACGCCCACATTTTGTGGGACTGTATTAAGCACCTAGAGGAAGCAAGATCAAGAACAATACCGGGGCGGATTGAGGCAGCCGCGAAGAGCTACCATTAACACCGAAGGCTCTGGGCACTCCATCCGGTCCTCAGGGCGCTAGGCATGCAGAGACCCGCACCGATTTACTGCAACACGGAAGACAATGTAGGTACTCGTCGTAGCACCCCACTGCAGAGACAAAGTTTGTTCCAATCCAATCAAATGGCTGACAAAGTGATGCTCCCAGAACTAAGTTCGCTGTACTTGCAACAATTCTCGCAAAACATGGGTTCGATAACGGTAATGTCACTAATTCTCCACCGCGTCTTTTGAGAGTTTTAGCTTACCGTCATTTCCGTGCGTACCGTGTGTACCAGCACCCGACTGCACATGCGAGCACGAGATCAGAGGGACGGGCTACCTCGCAGCGGAACGAATGCGAGGTCACAGTGTGGGACCAACCGTAAGCGGAACTAAGTCACCCGACCGAAACTATCGTGCACATGCAAAGTTGGGCGCCGGTAGGCACGGCACACAAGGTACACAACAGAATGCTAAAACTGACAATTTTCTTTAAATAAAGTTTGGCCCGTTGTGAGTCGCCATGTAGTATGTTGAACCACGCCTTTCAAATACTTGTTGCAATTTTCTCTGCCTGCCACAAGGGTGAAATGTTGTAAGCTCTAAAAATCCCTTTTATTTACGAGATGCGGGTTCCGAATATAACGCCCGTGCAAAATTTGTAACTGCACAGACGCTGCAATTTGAACCGACAATTTGAACCTTGGGTGAGAAGCAATTTTCCAAGAAAACAACTTCTTGGCGCGCCACAATCATCGTCATTTTCTCCCATAAATAAACTGTTATTGATATCTAGTCACAGTAATAAAAGAATTATAAAATATAAAAAGTTATGTTTTTGAAGATGTTTTGAAACTTCATAATTTTCATACAGTGGGTTTATCTATCAGATTGTCAATCGCCAAATATTTAAACAAGGGACGAAAACAACCGAGACATGCGTATGTCTACTTCCTATGACACATTTAATAACAGACTGGCCCATGCGAAAAAAGAATTACCTAATTACCATGCGCCGCGTCAACATCCGTGGGCCGTTTGGTAGTTGCAAATGTACCACCAACACGCAAGGTTTCTGCCGCCCCACCGGTGTTCCCGTGCTCACGTTTTTGCGTTGGAATCATTACACGTGCCCATTTTCCGAACAGTGTTCTGCCGCCCTCATTCAGGAAGGTTTAACATTTGCAGAATTGGAATATACTTCTCATATTTTTTAAAGACGATAGTCTTTCTTGGGCTGCTTAAACCCAGAAATTTTGGTCTGTCTGTATGTCTGTCTCTATGTCTGTCCGTCTGTCTGTCTGTGACTCGATTCAGCCACCCGGCCAAAGCAAAACAATGCCTGCGCAATAGTCTTATATAGTCACAGCTACATCTACCCGTCATTGTCCGGTGTAATGTTCATACTTGTCAACATAGTTGAAGAAGAACAAGACATTACGCAAATATGAGACAACAAATCAATACAGAAGTGATATCTGCAGTGTTCCTTTATAAAAATTCAAATATTCTTGACTTTTGCGAAATTAAATACTTCATCAACTGCAGAAAAAGAATTCACTCCGCCGCCGCCTGCTGTCGCCCGCGCCACTATAGCTTCTGGTGCCATTTTAAGAAATCAACCGGCAACAGTTACGCAAGGTTCCACTAGATAGTTTCCACGTCCTGCTTGCAACGCACGTGGAGTAGGGAAACGCGGTTCTATAAACGTTGAAGTAGGGTGCCTCGATTAACGCGCGTCTTCGCCGTACGGTAGCGTTCGCATCGAGACACCCGAATTGGAGCAGTGGAACGCGGGAAATTTAAAATGATTTAAGCAAACATTTTGCGTCTTTACCTTGGGAGGAGCGCGACGCAAGAGGAACAACATGAGAGGTGAGCGGTGAGGCACAATTACTTCGCAAAAGCCGATAAAGACTATCGTCTTTTGACGGCATTTGCAACGAAAGGAGCAGATACGCGGCCAATTTTTTCACTCGTATTCCCCGCCACGTCCCAGCTTCTACAAAATACTCCGCGTCGTAGCCGTGACGTTGGATGTTGAAGACGATATTACTCCTGTGATTCGCCGGTGCGCGGTTTTTCTGTTTCGGGAACTTGTTTGCTTCAACGTCTCTGCCGGGTGTTTGCGGGGCGCTTTAAGAGTACGGTGTTTGTTTTCCCTACGTGCAGTTTGTTACTGACTCTGTCACCTGCATACACCTTTTAGCTTTTGAATTATAAGAAAAACTTACACAAACGACCTGTAAAAATTACAAGTTGAATTCTTGCTGTTATTTCATAATACAGTTAAACCTGGAGATAAAGAAGTTTACAAAAAAGCAATTTTTTGGTAGATGGAGGTTTTGTTGCATCCAAAGTTCGAGTTAAGGATTGCGTGAATGAAGCAGAAATGAAACCAGAATGCTAGACACCAGTAAAGGTGAACTTGCTTTTCAAGCTTTATATTAACAGTAAAAATTGCGCGAGTTGCGCCTGCTGCTTTCACTCGAGCTTGGGCTTTACACGGCCCTCCAAAGAATCGAGGTCCCTTAACCCCGTATTCACAAACGTAACCTAAGTATAACTTGTGCGTTTTGACACTTTTTGGTTCCAAACACGTTTCAAGAACCAAACGTATCTTCAAAGGGCGGCTTCTTGCGAACTTGATTCTCTTTACCGCACTCGATAATGTGCAGAGGGTGCGAGCTGAGATACTGTACCGAGTGGAGCCGGCATTTAAAGCGAAGGGCTTGTCATCGAAAGAGAAAACCATTCGTTTTCTGCAGCAGAACTCACCACTGACAAACCGACACCAAATACAGCAGTGGAGACGCGCGACCACCCGCCTTCAAGGAGGCCTAGCACCTCAAAGCATAACTGAAGTTATTGACGCAGAACTGTCAACGCATTCTCAAACTGACCCAGCACTCCCAAGTTACAACTCACCGTAGTTTGCGGTTCGGGCAAAACGAAAGTGCGATGTAGTTGCACTCTATTACTAATGTCGCGCTGCACCAGCAAAACATGAATTTGGTGCTACATTAGCCACGGGATGGTTTAGCAGCTTCGTTCCGCCTCATCTTCCGAACGAATTGTGTTTTTGGTTATCCTAGACGTTTTTGTAGCTGATGGCTCGGTAAAGTAGTTCCAGTATTTTGTAAATCACTGCATGTATCCGGCCTACTCATCACTTAAAGTGCAGAGAACAATGACCGATCAGTTTAGGGAGTTCATTGCATCACGGTTAACCGCCTCGCATCTTTGTTACGCCCAGCTCCCAATCACGCGACTAGCTTTAATGGCGGTGGCAATGAGGAATTGAAAAACTTCGTTAAATCCAGGAATTCGTTAGGTAGAGGTTCGTTAAATGTTGGTTTAACTCCATTAACGGTGTTTAGGCAATAGATTACCAGTAAAGCTGCCTGAATAAGCTTTTGCGGATTGTGCCATTAGGGCGTATCTGAATGCATGCAAGATAATCGAATTTTATGATAAGACGTGTACCACGAACACTCCTGAACCAAGAAATAAACAAGAACGTTTGCGACGCGAAAACGCTAGAGTATCTTTTGTACGTGCGCCATTTATTGCTCCCTGTACTCGTAGAACGGTTTTGAGTAAAACCTTGTATGTGAACGCGACCGGTTATTAGTGAAATGGTTTACCAAAAACCTTCCCTTTCTTAATCAAAAAGAGGTTACGTGTTTTAGTGATGAGAACTTTTATCAATGCACTGGATGGAAATCCCGTCTTTGCTTTTGATTTTATATTTGACCTTTCGGAGCGTTAGTTCGCGGATGTCTCTACTAGCATCGTGTGCCGCTTCTGGCGGTATGTCATTGAACTGGATGCTCAAGAAAAAATGATGTAGACGCGTTTCAATGACGACTCGGTCGCAATTAAACGTCGTAAGTGAGACGTACAAGACACCGCAAAAATGAATGATCATTGTTGAGGCGACTCAAATAGCTTCTTAGCACTCATCACATGTCTTCTGGTCACACATTCGATATACTGTCATTGAATGGTGTGTATGTGTGCGGGCGCGTGCGTGTGTGGGTATTTCTGGCATGGCTTTAGAAGACCTAGAAATGCTGCTCTCAGTGCCTCTGTTTGCACGTTTTTAAGGGCCATTTATCCTTAATATTAGCGAATCCACCTGTGCATTGTAAGCTCTTTCTTACAGTTCGTTTGGCATATATACCTGAAGTCAGACGACGTATTTATACGTTGCCCCAGCAGCCTTACCACACGGCCGATGGGTAACCAGCTCGACACCTAAATGCTGCTGTACCATGGTAAATGGGAAAACTAGCGCACAAAATAGGCCCAGTTATTCTCATTCCGTTGCCATTCCGGCCAAGCGGCAACGGAGTCGGGGCGCAGGCGGAGACAACAGGTGCAGGCCGTGCAAAGCTCGCAACGGAAACAGGTTTTCCGATAGCGCTTCATTTTTACTATTCTGTTCTATTCCCTCGAGCTAGATGCGGATCATCCGTTTCAACTCAGCTTCACTACAAAAGCCTCCTGCTCACCTACGATAGCCTTCCAGCCACACGCGCTCAGAGCGGTATCAAGTTTTAATCTAGATATCGGGGAAAACTCACCAAGAGGATGGGCATTGATATTTACGTCATCCCAACAAGGGAGCCATGCCTATTCATTCAAATGCTAGCTAAGCATATAGGTGTTGAACTGAACGTCAAGGCCCTAGATTACGACAAACAAGATCACATGTCCGCGAGCTATACAAAGGTAAGTGAGCATCACTGCTGCGGCATTGAATTGCGAATGATTCTTTCCAGGGTGTGGAACCTGCTGGAAGGGGTGAATGAAGTCCAGAAAATTGTTTATTTGAGTAAACGCAAAATTACCAGTGTTGCTCCGACGCTTTGAATGAGTTACTTGCGCGGTTATTTTTTATCCCCTGTAGACAGCTAAGTCTCGCCTTTTTAGCAGTCTGAATCGGATATCGATACTAAACATTAGCAACGAATACGGGTGATGTGTTGTACAAATAGTTCAATAAACGGCTAACGTTGCAAGAAAACTAGAGGGTTAATGTGACACCGCTCATAGCTCAAAAAAAAATATTTTGCCGCTTTTTCAAACGGCCATGTCTGATAGCATAGGGAAGCGGCGGCCATAACTACAAAAGCGTGCAAAACGCGCACATTTGCTGAATTAGATGTGGCGTTTGAAGGGTTGAGAAAATGAATAATTTATTTTAGAAACACGAGGCAGCCTGGAAAACCATGAAAGTAAAAGTGACCAAAGCATCTTGAAAAAAAAAAGAAACAACGGCATCCTGCAAGGTTTAGAAACAATAGTCTTTAATGTGTAAAAATTTTTTTGGTTTCGAATTTAGGAAGGAGTTTTCCTAAGGGAATTTCTCCCGTTCTTTATATGACGACGTATTAAAACAGTGGGGTCATTATCACCCCCAGTACACGCCACTTGAATAAAGTGAAAAGAATTTATGCGGGTGATGGGCTCAAAACCTCCAATTTCAAGCTGGGTAGTAAATAGACCTCTTTTAGCGGGAATTCAAAATTGAAATCGCCCCATCTGACCACCGGAAGAACAGGGCGGCGAGTACCTAGTAAGGTCGACGTCGTGTTACATAATTTCAAACACAATTAGTATTCTAGAGGGCTCCATTAATAGGCATGAAGATATTCGGAAACTTTTGCTCAGCCCCAGTGGCATTTCCAAACGCATATGTGGATGTCTTAATGTGAAATTCCGAGATGCTGCATGAGGGGAATGGTTTGCTTTCATTTTAGACGTAACTAGAAATTAGCAGAAGCTGATAATTACAGGATGTGTCCATCAAAGTCCCTTGGAAGGAAATGTAAATCCAATCGGGTGGAATTGGCTCCACATGCCTTACTGAGTACAAAACAAATGATGGCCAGTAGCTTCATGAAAAACATGCAATGTTTTTGAGAAAAGGAAACAATCGTGCTTTTCTCCATTCGGTTTCTTTTGCGATAGAACCATGAGAAAGCTGTCGAAACAAATTCAAAGCACTGCCCTGCTATCTACGTGCAAAACGAACTTTTTATTTAGTGACCCGTTATAAATTTAGATCTGTCGCAAGACATAATGATTATCGCAGTTATCCAAACAAATAACATCAAGGGCTTACCATTCTTCCTGTATTCTTCATCTATGGTCGACCCTCTTTTTAAAAGACGGCGACCTCACCGAAAAGGACACTGAAGATGCTATATTTCATTTTACTGCGAAGGAACAGGCCGACCGGTAGGTAATAGGAATTCATTTAACACGTATTAGTTCTGTGATACTATTTTCTCATGATCTCATTTTAGATGAGTCCACTGCACATGGTCCCGACAATTGATGACAGTGGCTTTATACTTTATGAAAGGTAAGCCGATGAGAAACTCACACGCCTGTTTTTGGCCTAGCTAGAGCTACATCACAGTTATAAAAGTATTGATAGAAAAAGGGAGTCCGAAATGGTTTCAAGAAAACGTTATGCCCATACTATTTTTATATTCGCAAAAGGAACTGCAGTAAAATATTTGATCCATAGATATCGACCTAGTTGCACCAAGGAGTGCGCAATTATCGGAGAAATACTAAAGAAAGTAGGACTAAGTATGTTTGAAGTTGGGTACAAAAGAAAAATTGAAATAAGATCTGTACAGAAAGGACATTTTCCGGGGGAGAAATCACTTGTGTATTCGACCTTACTGCCCTGTTTATGATCTTAAATGGAGAGCAATATGGCAATTTCGCCGTGATGTCCGTTTTAGCCGGAATGCTCTAGGGCGGCCTGCAGCCGGTCGTAGCAGGTGCAGACTGTAGGGATAAGCTGTTTGCGCAAGTATATAGCGATTCCTGTTCAATAGGCGACTACTCCTAAGCATGTCACAATGAATGACTTGAGTTGGCAAAATATGATGCTGCCATTTGCAATACTGCAATTCAAGACACTCCTGTGTGTATTTTGTCAATCGAAGTGTTTTGGAAACGTTCCGTGGCGGGTTTAGCATTTAGTATTCGCAATACAGGACTTTCCCTGACAACCAAACCCTCTAAAAAATCTATTCTACCAGACCCTTCGTAAAATGCAGACTTTGCACGGCATATTACTTTGCGCCATCGCCTTTGCGACGAGTGAAAAGGAAAGAACCCGCTAATTATTTCAGTATCGAACCCGCTGTTTCACCTGACCATACGCAGTTACCTACCGATGATTCGAAAGACAAAAATTTAAAGCATATAAAATATAAAACATAACAATTGCCGGCAGAAGTTGTTGATATTTACTCGCCTTACGGTACTGAAGATGCTTAGTTCCGTTTACGAAGGTGGGGAATTAAGCACAAGTAAAACTCGCTTTCTGGAAGATGGGTACTCCTTATGTGGAACATCCAAACCTTCCATTTTTAAAACTGAAAGTATAGACGATAGACAGAGAAACTAAGTGCCCGCGAAAATGTTTTAAGTAAAGCGTTAGTGATCTCGTCGGGCCATTTCGCCATCGGATGGAATTCGACCTTCATTTGGCCACTGGTGCGCCGTATCCTTGTAAACGCATCACGTTACCCGCTCTGTGAAAGTTCATTTAGTGCCGCGTGGTCAAGGGGCGACCCTAGTCGCCCCTTGACCACGCGGCTTGCCGCATGCATGCGAGCTTGGCCATAGATGACAGAGAAGCCGGGCCATTTCTTTGAGCGTTGTGCGGAATCGGGAGGCTTTGAGCCGTTATCGGCAAGTGGCGTCTATCAACCGCGCGGATTGCTCCCGGCGAGCTTCTTCACTAAAGATGCTCCGGAATGCTAAGCACGCGAAGTAAGCGTCGGAGGCAGGAAGATCGAGCAGTCCGGCTCGGGAAACGTCGGAAGTGGGATCACTAGCGTAGACAAAGGCAGGCTTTGGAAGAATTCTTTATTAATTACAGTTAAATGAAACGTTAACCGTGTGTTGCCAGGACTTAACCAGGCTTAGTCAGTCGCTCGCATTGCATACCCAGGGTTAGCTGCGCATAGCCGCACCATTTTTTAATGCGGTAACCTTATCAGACAATTGCAACCCTAGCAGCAACACCGCGAGCATGGTCATGGTATTCTGCTACGTCATTGACGTGCAAAAGACCAATACTGCTTCTAGCATCAATTTTTTGAATGCTGGTACTTTAAAACCACGAAGGCATGGTAAAATTATTGAGAATGATTGGCGAATAGATAGGGGTATCTACATAGGTTCCTACATTTAACACGCGTTATATCTCCGGTCGGAAATAGCTGAGAAATTTGACCAAACCCGCCCACCGGTTATGTATAAAATGTTATACGTTTTCGAGCAGAAGCCAAGCACCAGGCTGTATGCTTGAGAAGCAAACGACGAAAAGCAACAGAAAAACAACTAAGACAGCCCTAGATATTGAATGGCGAAAAGTCCTACTGGGGGCTGTTCCAAGTGAGGAACAGACCAACTGCACCTAAATATCGCATGGGTCAAACTTCCTTTGAACGTGTTATTATTATTTTTATTATTATTATTATCCTTATAATCATCATCATCATAATCATAATATCTACGCCCACTGCAGCGAAAAGGCCTGTCCCGTTAATCTCAAATTACCCCGGTCCGCTTGCTGCGACCAATTTATCCCCGCAACCTTATTGATCTGATCTGCCCATCTAGCTTTCTGCCTCCCCCAGCCACGTTTGCCTTCTCTAGGGATCCACTCTGTTGCCCTTAATGACCAACGGTTATCTTGCCTTCACATTTACATGGCCTGCCCATGCCCATTTTTTCTTCTTAATTTCTACTAATATGTTATACTTGTGTTATACACGTGTTATACATGTTATACATGTTATACTGCGCGCAACCTCCGCGCAGTCTCCCTGCTAAGCTGGTGGCGGGTCGGCCGCTGAGTAATGGGCTGCAACGTCCCTTGAGCCTGGACGTAATAGCGGCGCTGTTTACAATTTCGGCTTCCGAATCGCCGCTGTTGGATGACCGCTTGCGTTGTGCATGCGGATAGTTGAGCTGTCCCATTTCATACCTTCCATTTTTATTTGGAAGTCTATAGGGAAAGAGAAATTGGAAGAAGTAGAAATTTTTACAGCAGCTGGCCTTTAGGTGGCAAAGGGAACAAAATCGAGAAGAAAAGCCTTATAAAAACAAATAACAAGCGTCGATTTATGATAACGTGGGGAAGTGTTAGTGAAAAAGGTTATAAAATAAAATGTGTCGAGCATATTTCTTGACACCTCCAAAAGGAAATGGACCGAATTTACTACAAACGAACCTGCCAGAAAATTCATCTTTGCGTAAAATATGCAGCATGTGGCCTTATTTGTCCCCGGACAATGCAAAAAGTTCACCCTTTCAGGTTGTGCTTTGTGATTTTGATAAAACAGGATGAATGGGACCATGCACACGGCTAGAGGGGCAACAAATTAATGCGAGATGAATAGCGTAAACTGAATTTTGCGAAGAGCCGTGTATTGTGTTTGGCTGGTGTTTTTCCGGCAGCATGCACTATTGAGTTCTCGTGACTGTTGTGCCTTGGTATGGTATGGTGTCGCTTATGTGCATTTGTTGCAAGGCTCAGTCCATTTCGGTCAACACCGACACCGTCTTGTTTACATACGTTTTACTAACTTAGTGCTTCTAGAGGCCCACTTCGCGCATGCTGGAATTCTCGTAGTAACATCTGTGATATAGGAAGTTGAAGACGACATCGACGTCTAGGTCCTAAGAGGAAGGACTGATTCTACAGAAGGTCTTTTTTCAATTACTTTATTTTATGCTCAACCATTTTCAAAGCCATGTCAAACTCCATAAAAATTATAAACCTGTGAAGCAAGTCTTTAGAGGCAAACACACGCCCCACATATATATGTCAACTGAGTTAAGCAGCCACATACTTCAGTATTCGCTCATTTTACACATTTAAATTTAGATGCACAATTTCGCAAGTAACGGAGTAATAAATATGTCGTGAGTACGTGTGTAAGTGAATTGGTAATAAATAATAAGTGATTCATATAAGTCAGTAATAAGTAAGTAATATGACTAATAAAAGTAATAACGCGCTTTTAAATCGAAAGACACAACGAAATCACCGAGTCTACGTTCAGTTGCATAGAGCCGTGAATACGCTTTGTGTTCAATGTGTGATCGACTCGCGATCCTCATGTGCCTTGTAAGATTCACACCGAGACCAAGGATGAGCAAACTGTTGAACTGAAACTCCTTACTCTGCCTACGCAGGTTTCCTGACAAATCTGGCGTCAATCACATCCTATTTTGGGCCCATGGCTAGTTTCTTTGCCATTCGTATTCTATTTGTGTGCCATTTGTAGGCTACAGCGACACTCCACATTTTTCTCTTGTGTTACTTATGTTGCTTCATTCATGTACTTCCTATCAAACCTACAGAATTTAATCACTGCCGGTCGCCTTCATAGTTGTTTGATTCATGTAATCTTGCCTTCTTTCAGTTCTGCCATCTGTTACTACCTGCTTAATAAATATGCTCCTGAATCACCCATTTACCCAAAGGAAGTTCACAAACGAGCGCAGGTGGACCAAATCTTGTCCTTGGTGTCAAGCTTCGTTCAACCGGTGGCCTCATCTTACATTGTGAGTGTTATCAACCCGTCGTTACCTGAACACCCCATGAGCTCATAATCAGACATGTGCAAGACGTTCTCTGTCTAGTAAATTGTGCCCCCTTTTTTACAGATAGAGCTTAGCATTACCTTACATTTCTGCACAGTTAAAAAAACTGGTATGTTTGTGTTATAATACATACCCTACCGTGCCTAAACTATCAACGCAGTGATTTCAAACAATCTATTGATATAAAATAACGCTGATTAGGTACGATACAGTGCATGTAAAGAAGTGCTGAAAAAATGTTGACATTTTTTGGAGATGGGACTCATAAAACTGACGGAGGGAAAAACAATAAGGGTATGGTTGAATCCGGATCCTGCAACACTGCCAATAAACTTGGTGGTTTCTTCATTCGTCCTTTATGAGGACGCTATACGTATCGCAAGCATACACAGGCACTGCGTGATCGTCATCTGGTTGCAGCAAACAAGTCATCCGGTTTCTTCATGAGTGGTCCTACGCGGAATTTTCCTGCTTGCAGTAGTTCAGTGCTACAAATGTCAGTGCACCTTCAACTTCGATAACCGCGGTGGATCCAGTTCATATTGTAGCGTTGAGTACTGCGGCGAGGGGCACCCAACGGGTACACCAATAGCACACGCACATTTATTTTGGCTAATTCCCGCGTTCAACAAGACGCTGTTCTACATAAGACCAACGAAACATACCAGCCGTTCGACATTACCAGCTACATTACGGAAAATTGTGTCTGCTAAATGTCCCATACGTGCCCTGCTGAAACCCTGCAAAAGCCAGCGGGAAGTTCTTGCTATACGCGACAAAATCAAACATTCTGATCAAGACTTCCTCTGAGGTGCAAAAAAGGCCTGGGATACATTGCATAATGATAGTTTGCGAAAATACTGCAGCCAATTCTCGAAGTTACGTTTTACCAACTAACCCAGCTCGCCATGCGGCAGCAGTAGGTATTTCGCGTTCCGTAATGAGGCGTTCTTTGTGTTTTTAATATCAAGTGTTGTCACTCTACCTAAAAAGTCACAGGAATATCTTTATAAAAAATATTGAACAGTCAATAACAATCAACCAACAGAAACGATATCTACAACAAACGTTTATTTACGTTTAGAAATTTTTACACTTTATTGTTGGGAATAATATGTACGTCACAATGACGCGAATGTTCAATTTTTCGCAACAACGTTCTTTTTTGCTTTTATTTAGCGCTCAGCCATTGTCCGAAAGAAGAAGCTTGTCGGAGACGAATTGTGCGCATTTGAGGACAGGGTATTGAAGCCCCTCCAAGATATTGTTATTGACAAGATGTTTGCGGTCGGAAACGCATTAACCGTCGCAGACATCCGGCTTGTATCCATTATGATGTGTTTTGTTCCGGTGAGTGCTAATTTATTATCGCTATCACCCTCAACAAACTGTCACCTTTTACTGGTATCATAGCAGTAAAAAGCACAAAAAGTTTGTGAGAATCTCTAATACGAACAAGTGGTGAGAAATTCATGGTCTTAAGCTCTTTAACAGATATCTTGCTGAACATACACATGCTGACTAAAAGTATTATTTTTTGGTATGCCAAGAAGCTTACTTAGGACGCATAAAACGCTGTGTTTTACGCAATACGTACCTCAGGACTTCACTTGCGCAATATATTTACAGTGTAGCCGCGAAACAAAGCATCAGCTGTGCAAACTCGCGAAAGGTGCAGCGTTTGCTTTGGTAAAGTATCCCATAAAAAAACTCACTGTTCGAAACACTCGACCTCTTGTTACAAACGAACAGCGCACTCGTTCCTTGCAGACATGCTAAATAATATCTTCAATAAAACGCTATCTTCGGCAAAACCTATTCTCTCTTTCGACTTTAAGATTTGTGGTATCATAAGACCACTCGTCCCTTAAACCAAGGGATAGGCATGTACACCTAGCGGCAAAATAACGAGGGGCACGTGAGCGCGTGCCAACATGCATCCCTGCTCCACCTGACGTTCCACTTCCGGTGTTGGCACACCAATGTACGAGTACGAGTCGTACTGCGCTTGCTTCCCTGTTTTTCCCTTCACTTCAAGCGACAATCCTGACCATATTCAGCGTTTGGCGCGATGGGCCCCTTTCTTTTCTCAACACGCCTCGCTCGAGCACGCATCGGTTGCGGACGGCGGTATAAATTGTGCATTGCCCACGGTCATCCGATCCGACAGATATTGTATCTTTCTCATCTCGGGGACGATTATGTGGCATTTATATTTCCGCGCACCTTTGCACTTTTTGCCTAAACCATGCACTTCGCTGTTACCTCACGTTTAGCCCATCAACACAGAAGTGGGACTGAGGTGAGAAATAGTGTATTCGAATAAAAAGTCACGAGAGGTCCCTTTGCACACGTAATAAAACAAGTCTGAAATTGGAAAACTACACAAACTGGGCGTGGTAGTGAGTTCAACAAGAAAAGAACAAAAATGTAAGTCGGTATCCTACCGCAGCCCTTAAAGAGAAAATGAAAGCACAGCTAACGGCCAGCAAAGGACTGGGAAGTAGGCCCGTTGTTGGGAGATGTTGAGCCAAGGAAGTGACCCCTAGCGCCAAAAGGTGTATGTGACCAGCTTTGCTTCTTCAAGAGAATTAAAAGACAGGGTAGCGAGAGTGGCAGGACGCGCAGGCGCACAGTGATGTCTCAACAGTGCAGCGTCAGACAGGCGGTGGGATGCATGTTGCGATGCAATCACGTGTCCCGGCTTAATTGACCGCCGGATATTCGTGAATTCCACTAATAGGTTTTAGTGATGAATACTTTCACCAAAGGCGTTACGTTTTGATCATAGATGGTAAGCAGAACTTTTGGCACTTGGTTCACAGAAAAAAAGCTGCGCTTGTATCTATATGCCATCAGTAAAAAGCATTTCGGGTGACCGAAATTTATTCAAAAGATCGTCCTCACGGAGAACACTAATACATAGAACCAATATTTCTCGGGACAGTTGCGTCTCTTTACGTGCTATGAAAGCGAAAGCCTGGCGTAAACTTTGGACGGTTGGTTCTGCATATTTCGACAAGAAACAATGCGTATAAAAGGACGAAGAAAAAAATTTACAGACACGAGCGGTGACCAACAATTAAAACGTTTCCAATGAACCAGGGAATCTGTGACAAACCTGGAGTGGCATCACTTTTAGGTCAGTAACCCGAAGGCATATAAACAAGAAACCATAACAATGCCCGAAAAGCAAGTGACGAGGCACAGCCGCAGATTCGTCATGCGAGCAGCTCCCGTGTTTAAAGAAGCGAATTCTTCATGTAAAAAATGGCGGAGCTTCCACGAGTGGTGCAAGGCGGGAGAAATAAAAGACCCGGCGGCCCCTATCCCGTCACTGGAAAGCCGGCTGTTGCATCATCAATCACAGCAGCAGCAGCCCATTATGTCCACTGCAGAACAAAAGCCTCTCCCATCGGCCCCCAACCGCTCTTGTCCCGCTCCACTCGAGTCGAATATTATCCTCCAATTTGCATTGTTTCGTAGCTCCATCGAATTATTCGCGTACCTCTTTTTAGACCCGTCTCTCGGTGCCGACTCCGTCACCCTTGTAGCCCATAGATTGTAATTCCGCGAAATTGCCCATCGTGCCTAAGTCCATTTCTCGGTCTCTATTCAAACTATGATAGCTCCTACCCTAGTTTTTTCTCTGATCCAGGAAGGCCGTCCCTGACTCTAAGTGTTACGGCTATCACTATTCGTTCCATGGTCCGTTGAGCCACCCTGAGTTTGCCTTCAAGTTGTTTAGTAAGGCACCAAGTTTCCCCTCTATATGTCATCACTTCACATTTATTTCTAACCTTTCCACTGAAAGTTCCCCCTGACTGGCAGGCTGGGATCGTTTCTTGCGCAGGCTTTCACATTTCTCCCAAAGGGCCCAGGTTGGCGCGCGCTAGAACCTGCTGCCAAATCCAAAGCAAACGCCCGTGCTACGAATTCAAATGAAATGCTGAGCTCTCGGAATGCGATCATTGCTCAATCGGATAGACGCCGGCTTTATAGCGCGAAGCACCCAGGTTAGATTCCAACCAAGGCAAGCGTTTTTTTTCTTTCCAATTCGCTCCACATCTTCATTGTCCCCCAGAGCTACTACCCGCACTCCTCGGACATTGGGGATCACGGAGTAGTTCGGGTGCCGGTTTCGCGGCGCAAAGGTGCAGGTTGGGAGTACGGGGACCTTGCTAACCACCGTGTGTTCTTGAAGCTTCACAGTTTGGTGTCTCCGAAGGACTTACTCGTGTCAGCCTAAACAGCTCTGCTGTTGAAAAACTCCGTTCACCTTGTGCAGAAGGTCAACCAGCGAAGCTGTGACGTGGTGCTGCTCGTGTATTAAGCATGAGGCGCGGCATACCCATTTCGAAGTAGCGTACAGCCGGTGTTTGCCTTCGCCACGTTGAAGCTGCTCCGTCCACACCGCAACCCATGACCGCCCTTGTCGATTCAGCTGTGCTGTTAAAGAACCTCAAATGCAAACGGAAAGCAAGAAAAGGCAACAGTATTTTTATTACTTGCATGGCATCAGAAGCCTTAACATGGCGACCGAGAATCTGCCTTTTGCTTTCTCTTTTTCGTCTACCACCTCTGCGTATTGTGGCGCAGAAGTTCCGCTCTTTTTGGAGGTGCTGGCTCCCGCACGCAGGCGCCAGTCTCAAAACGGTATGCAGTTCGTTACAATAAGAAGCTTTTCTTTCTTCACACCGCAGCTCACTGCACTCGCGCGCTCGATCCAGCGAGGCACTTTCTTCGCTCCTTCCGATGCGCCACTCCCACTTTGTATTATCTGAAGATGCGACAGCGTAGCTTCGTTAACTATAAACCAAGACAATCTACCTCCCCGTAATGTCAACTCCTCTATAACCTGGTATTTCGCGCGTGCGCACGGGCTTGCGCCACATGAGTTCTCTCTATACGTGGAAACACCGAAATGTTCGTTCGATATCTATATGAAGGTTCGTTTAAAAAGAAGCTTGTTGCGTCAATTGCGCACAATTTTTGTTACAAATGCTTGAATCGCTGCGAATTCTGAAAAAGATGCTACTGAATCACCCGAACAACGGGTTCTGGAATGGTCTATGTGGGGCGTGGCGAGTAACAGTATCTATCAGAATATTTTTTTTTCAAAACGTTGGTGTACATAGCGATAAACTGCGCCAATATTTGCTTCAGTTCATTACAGCAAACAAGTAATATAAAAACCTTCCTGCTATGTTCGCCGTAACAAAGCTCCTAATATCTTCCCTGCGCTCATTGCATAACCTAAAATAACAATGCGGGTTTCTTTTCCAGCTCTCGGCAGTGGACAAGACGAAGTTTGCCAAGCTGGTGTCGTACTACAACAGAATCAGCGGTCAGCTCCCATGCTTCGCCCAGGTTTTAGGCTCAATGATTGAAGAACGAAGCAAGGAATGGGAAAGCTACGAATAAAGGTGTTATCACTTGCAAAGATAGAATACATCTGGGAAGTGTTCCACGGTTGCGCAACCATATATAAATTTATTTTTTTCACCCACCGCACCGACACAAAGTCGCGGAAGCTATTAGCACAATTAGCTTGTAAATTTTGAAATTTCTTTCATCTTTATTTCAGCTGAAACAAGGAAACTTTCTGGCATAACCACGGGAATATAATGGCAAGTTTTCTCAAGAATGTTTTCTTTAGTTCAGGTTTTACATGAACACAAGAATATGTTAGCTGATATCGCTTTAGTTTAGTTCGAGTAACCTTCTAGCTTTTTTTAACAAATACCTAAGTGCGGGGTCAATTTTTTTTCGGCGTCTTTTTTCTCTTCCGGCCGAGCTTGACTTGACATAAAACTTCACTACTATATTCAGGCCCGTAGCGATGCCTGCTTTTGAGACCACCCTCCATGTTCTCGTCGAGCGCTAAAGCACACACAAATAAGGTCAAACCCATTAAAAACAATCGCAAAATCCTAATTTATAAGACTATAAATATTCAAACTGCAAAAGAGTTATGCAAAAAAAGTTCCTTTTATTTTTACCAATTGTGTATAACACATGTAAATGCAGCGCAGAAGTGGGAGAACTTTGAAAAAAGCTCAAGCACTTGGCCGAGTACGAAATAGAGCCACTGACCCTTCGTCGAAAAATTGCGCTGCCATTGAGGCCTAGTACCTAAGGCGTTGCGCTTCACATCCAAGCAAATAAATTTCGTTCTTGGTTGTGCCTGTAGTTCATCTGATGGAGGAGAAGACAAACAAGTCACCGCAGTTTCTCTAAACAAGAAAGCTGTCAAGGGCGGAGCAGCGATTTGCCAGGGGGGCTGTGGCGCCGTTCTCCTGTTTTTGCTACTATCTTCCCTCACGCTTTTCGCCTCCTTGTCTCCCTAATTTCTTGATGAACTGAACACTGATATGTTCAATGTAATTCAATTTTCCCGCCTTCCCAGCGGTGGCGCGCCTTCTCCTGGGACTGCTCGCATCGTTTTTCTTCTCTTTTGTTTCTTGTTCTCCCAGGAACAGCAAGAGGTGGGCTTTGTTCTTCTTGTTCTTGGTCTCATCTCGCGCATGGTGGAGCCTTTCTCCGCCATTTGGAATACGGGATGTTTTCTTCAGCCGCCACTTTTTTCGCTTACTATCGTGAACACCAATCAAAGGAACATTCCTTCTAAGTGAACGCAGGAACTGCAGGTTATGTACATATATTTGACCTGAAATATACATGAGATTTTCTTTGCTATAAACAACGGGAACATGCACGGCCAGTGCAGACGGCTCCAGCAGTTTCGAACGGTTCTGCATACAACAATCGTTTTTCTACTATCCCTTGATTATTGGCCGGAGGGCTGAATCGAGAGACAAGTGGGCATCTTTTCGAAGACTCTGTTTGGGTGCGTGGCACTGCGTGACACCCGATGAGCTACGACGACAAACCGGGCTCGTAGGGTGCTCCGAACTCTAAAGAATCAGCTCCATGTGGCACAACGGTGTTAGCCTGATGTCACGGCAGAGCTGTGTTCGTCTTACTAAGCTAAACTCGATGATGCCCATATAAGTAGCTCAAGCCGCAAAACCATTAAACCTGTGCACATGTTCGGCGCACGTAAGCAGAAGGCCAAATCAAAAGCAAAGTAAATTGTATAGGTGTATGCTGAGTATATAAGCATATAAAGTGTATATTTGTACAGTGCCCTCTTCAGTTGTCGTATACTTTATTGTCAGCAGCCGCAAATTCTTCGTTGAGCGCTCCCTCGCCGTTGAAGACCTGCACTACTTCTTCGTGATGTTCTTGTTGGCGATTGCCTTTCCGCCAGTTAGCGCGGCGCGCTTCCTGGTAAGATTCCACTTGTCCGTGTGTCCTGGGCTGCCCCATCCGGCATGTGCGTGGCACCCAGTCGAGGAGAGCCCTCGCACCGCCGCAGCGGCGGCTCCCGAGTTTTAAGAGGTCCGGTGATTACCCCTAGCAACGCGGAGCGAGTGACTACAGGTGCACAGGACAGTTCCTGTTTTCGGCGGCGCTGTTTCCTCAAACGATGCGTGGAACGTGGGATCGGTGTTTTTTAAATGCAGAGCATTTCAGTAACACACGATGTCACCCGCGTTGGCGTCCGTCGTAGTCCGCACCGTCCTTGTCCGCACCCCTCCCCCTACACTATATAAAAAAAAATACTATCCGGCGCCTGGTTGCGATCCCTCGACCCTGAGGGTGGAACGCAATGTACATGGTGCTCTACCCACTGCGCCACAAAGCCGACACGGAATGGAGGCTACGAACGCGCCTTATATCCTTGACTCATTCAAACTACGTCAAGAAGCTGCTGATACAACGCATTCACTACCACCAACTCCCCAAACACTAAACGTTAACGCAATACAGCCACCCCCTATGCGACGCATTTACTCGAGTCCCACTCGCGGGGAGATGGGCCCAATTACGATGGCAGTGCAACGCCGGCACGTGCGGGGAGAAAAGAACAAAGAGGACAGAACTCCCGCTGGCGCAATTTCAGGCAGGGGGCGCGCGAGCACTGCGAAGGCGGGAAATTTGAATTGCATGGAGTGGTAGCAGTAAGCGGATAACGGCGGTACAGGCAACTATGGCGAATCACTGCTCTGCATTTCCGACAGCTTTCGCATTGAGTGGAACGGCTTCTAATTTTTTGCTTTTGACACATCTCGGTGCCTTCACCCGTTTCATGGAGCAAACTTATTTCTCTTTGCGAGCGCTTCACGTGGTGCAAGCCAACTTTCAAAAATGTACGATGCCAGCCGTTCTTCACGAGATGCCGGCTCACGTGCACACGGTAGTACAGTGTTATTTTTCTGTTTATGGATGGCGCAACCATGAGCGCAAAAAGTTCCGCTGTTAAATGTAAAGAAACAGCGACGTACCTAGCCTTTGGACACACATAAGCTACCATTAAAAGAAAAACTAAAACCGAAGCTCCAGACTAAGGCCAACACGTGCGCAATCGGCCTGATTTTAAGTAGTCAGCATTGCAACAATGGTTGTTTAAAAACTTTTGAAGCAAGGTTATTATTTCAGTAGGGTTAGTGCAACCAAATAATACGCTTCGGCTTAAAGGGGCACAAAATTTTGAAGGCGAAATAACTTCGTGGATAGCTCTGTGTGAACACACATACATCATCTGCAAAATATCAGGGCATATAAAGCCTAGAACCTATTTAAAATAAATTTTAAAGTTTGTCAAACGCAACCAAGCAGCCAGCAGAGGGCTTCGCGGAAGCAAAATTACCTGAATGTGAAGTAAATAAACAACATCCAAACACATCACGAGTTTGTGATGGCCCCTTCCGCACTGCAGGCGTTTCTCGGCAGCTCGCCGCGCGGATCGCAGGTCGCAACTTTTGCTCTCAAGCAACGAACGATTCAGTCGTTGGCGGTGGAGGCGCAGTGATTTCGTTGGCTCATAGGACAGCTGGCCGGAACCTAAGTTCTCGAGCGATTCCAGGACCTCTATTCTTATTGCTTCTTCTTATACTGGATGCGAAAACGCGCAAGTAACACGAAAAGCGCCCTGATCCAGAGGCACGGTCGTGGCGCAGGCGGCGGCCACACCCGCAAAGGGGCGCAGACGGGCGCAGGTCATTACCGCTGCACGAAATGGGACTCAAGTCCCATACAAGGCACCACCTACGAGATAGGAGTTATTGATGTGATGGTAAAAATTGAATTACAAATCGTCCTCTGCACCACTTGCGAGAGCGGCAATCGAATATCCGCCGCAGTGTTAAGCCTAACACATCTGCAGGCAGCCTGTATGGGCAGGCAAACCAGTGACTCCCAGCGCGCGTCACTCTACCCACTGCCTCGAGCGGAGGCTTTCGTTCTCTAGCCGCGGCAGTTTGCACTCAGTGTGCCTGCATCACGTCCACACTTTTTAATTAGGCGACTGACCAGATCAATGCGTAGGGGCATTGACAGAGACTGCTGCCTACGCGGAATCAACAATGCTGTGGCAGCTCTCCTGTGCGATATCCGTGCTACAGTCACGTGGTGCAGCTTTGTTTATACCAAATCCAGCCTTTTGCGGCATCCGCTGAAACCTAAGCTGTGACTGGACGCATTTAAAAAGTATCTAATTAAACAACCGTAGCGCGCTGAAGCAAATGAGGTTACCAAGCGTGATAAATTGGTCATTAGCTATTTATCGCAACAAAGACAACAAGTTGCAAACTTTTTGTGTCAGCGCCTCTTTTATAGCTCGTCAAAATGTTATAATGTTAGCATTACCGCAATAAATGATCGGGACTCACGAATGCTGAACAGCAGCTATACATCTTGAGCACCATTTGCATCAAAGTGTACCCAGAATAGAACATTCCAGAAATTCTCTTCTAAATGCAAAAGAGAGGGAACTTTGATTAGGTGTAGAACTCAGTTGTGTGAACTTGTGGCCGATATAAGTGGAATAACATCGTCCCTCTAGGATACTACACTGCTCTTGCGTCTCTATTTTGGTTGAACAGAATCCCCATACGTTAGCCTAAATTTTTTCCGGAGAAAATAAAAGGAACATTGTTGCCTCCTGTCAAACGAAGACGCATTTAAGCCTGGGATGACAGCCGAAGCTTCAGGATTGTGCAGGCGTTTTCCTATTTCGACTAAAAATTATTGAAAGGGTTAGCAGGTTCTTTGCCGCCTGTCCCTTCATGGATATTATTTATTCTATCTATCGCATCACTACCTTTGTTTGGGTTTATAGCCTTGTGAAGTATATTTATACCACTTCAGAATTCCCCAAGCAAGTTCTACCATAAAAGAGGTTTTAGTACTCAGTTTTAACTTCTTTAAATTTTATATTGAAGGTGTTTCGAAACTTATTAGACTGCATCAGTTCATATGGGCCCCGTGATTGAAATAAACGCCGATAATGTTTTAATTTCTTATTTACTGTTTGGATATGTTCCCACCTTACCCAGGGCTTACGAGAGTTCTTGTATTGGCGGATCTTTAGAGAAAAAAGCGAAATATTTGGTTTTAAATTTTTCAAAATTTTTTTCGTACGCTTCGTTTGCATCAATTACGGTTGCTGCGTCTTGCCAGTCGACGTGCAAATGCGTGACCCAGAATTTCTGCACAGTGATTCACTGTAAATGTTTCTTATTTGCTTTTTGTTTGGGAAAGATTTATTGCACTCTGTTCTTAAAAAAACAGGGAAGTGATCGTTAATGCCATGGAATATTGTGCCTGACATAGTTTTATCTTCTGGTGAACTTGTAATTAAATATATGAAGAAACCTCACACTAACGCTTAAGACTCGAAAGTAGCGAAGCTCTGCGCAACCTGCGAGACCACCAGGACGGTTTAAGCAGGCAATTGCAGCTGATTTGCTTTTTCTTCGCTTCCGCAACGACAATTACTCTATCATTGTTGTTATAAATGTGAGCTTCCTTTATTTATTTTGGAAGTGATAATCATTGGAAGTCTCCTTGGAGGGGCGTACGCTAGGGCGTGTCGGTATCGCTCCGAGCAAGTGTTGGCCCGATTATGGCGAACGCTGGATTTGCTTGTTTTTTCACCAAGCTTGGCTACTCACTTCAAGTGGGTATGCTGTTTTTGGCCAATTTGGCATATCTCCGTTAGGGGGTATTCTCTGCATTTTCTTTGTATTTGTAACTGCGGACTCGAAAAAAACAATTTACTAAGCAGCTTTTGTTGTGCATTCGTGCAGATAGTGTAGGCCTTGGCGTGTTCCTTCGTAACTCTAAGTAAAAGCCCTTAACATCGGAGGCAGAATTCACGAAGTCAGCGCCTACCGCACGGCACCGGACGCGGTATGGTCAAGGGTGTCATTCGAAGCATTTCCAAAGACGACACTCAAGAAGAGTTCACCTACAACATAGTGAACCCATGCAACCTCCTAGCATTGGAGGCGCACAGGATTGGTGACTCAACCACGGTAATCGAACAGAGAGTACCGAACTACGTCAAATACGGCTCCATACTGGTCAGATGTGGACTTTACCGCAAACACTTTACTGTATGCAGACAATGCGGGAAGATAGGCCACAGACGCGACGTCTGTCCAAACCCTAGCACTAAAATCTGCTTCAGCTGCGGAATCGCCAACCCCAGGGAAGGCCACGAAAGCGAGTGCAAACCCACGTGCAAACTCTGCGGAGGACAGCACCCAACGGGCGAGAAGGCTTGTAACAATAGATACAAGACGCCATATGTTGTAAAGAAGAGACAATGGGAGCGCAAGAACGAAGCTCAGCAACAACAACCGGATCCGAAAAGTTTCCCGCCACTGCTAGCGCACCCTCTCGAAACTCCCCGCAGGGAGTCGCGACAGCGCTCAAATAGCCGCCAGAGGGCCAACAGCCAGAGAGACTGCAGCATCAGCCACCGACGGCCGTCGCGTTCAAAGGAACGAGTCGCATGGGCGGACGCAGTCGAGGCCAACGCGGCGACAAAAGAACAACCGCCGAAATCAACTACGGCCAATGAAGAGAACGCAATAAAGAAGGCACTAAGGGACGAGAACGAACGGCTGAAACAGGAGATCGCCGCGCAAGACGCGACCATCAAGGAAATAAACGAGAAGCTGACGACGCTACTCACAATGCAACAACAACAGCCGATACAGCCACAACCGCAAACACGTGAGCTGACACCGGAGGCGACTCAAACCAAGATGACTACGGAGGAGCTGGAGGCCGAAAAGGACCCGCGTAAAACACGTTCGGAGCCGGCGCCAAAACGCCGAGCCATCGAAGGCGCCAAGGAACAAAGATTCCAGGACAGAGTAAACGAACGCCTTGAAAAGCACGAGGAGCGACGCGATCGCCTGGAGGCAGCTAGCCACACGACCAACAAACTTCTCACTTCACTCGAGCAGACCGTACATCAACTTACAGCAAACATCCACACCACGATACAGGACCTGATGACCTAGATGCGAGCGCAACTCACGGCGCACATCCAAGCGCAAATAAAGAATGTAGAAGCACGAATGCAAGAAATGGAAGCACAAATCGTCGCCAAACAGCAACAATCATGGAAGGGACAACACGCACAACAGTAGCAACCGCTTCACTAGTGAAATACCTCTTGGTCTGGCACTGGAACTGCAACGGCTTTACAAATAAGAGGGCAGTGTTGCTGCAACATTTACAGCAAATCACCAGATGACCGGACGTCACCATGATTCAAGAGACACATAGTGAAGAAATGCCAAAGATCCCGGGCAACCGGTCGCATGACAGCCCATTGAGCAAAAGGGAAACCTCCAAAGGCAAGGGCACAGGCGTCTGCACCTTTGTCAGGAAGGGGATTACCTTAATCGAGCACGAGCTGCTCGGCACGAGTGCCATCGAACACGGCGCAGTGGAAATCATCACGGGGAAGAAGAAGAAAGAGGGCACCAACCTGGTGAACGTCTATAGCAACCCAGCCCACGGCCAGCAGAAATTCAAGGCACTACTCCACAAGGCAAGCAGACTCATGCGCACTGACGCGCTCGTGGTATGCGTGGCTTCAACGCCCCAAACCGCGAGCGGGGATACATTAATACAACGCTCAAGGGCAGAGACCTCTTGCAAGACGCCACCGACCTGGGGCTGCACCTCATCACAGACCCGGCTTTCCCCACCAGGACGGGCACGTCAGTTGCACGACATACCACCCCGGACCTCACTTTCGTCAGAATAGACAGAGAGTCTGGGGCCATACAGTGGAGAAATACGACCCACGACCTCGGCAGCGACCACTACATCGTGGAAGTTGTCGTTCCGTTGGACCACCACGCAGGATCCGCCCAACGGACACACATACTCACGGACTGGAATGTCTTTCGACAGACATTACAGGCAGAATCGCAACTCATCACGGACATAGACCAACGGCCGACCAGCATCGTCGAAACAACACGCGCAGCTACCCAAGAAATCACAATGGACGAACGCATCGACAGTGTGGACAGCCACCTCGCCCACCTACTCGAGGTGATACAGTCAATCCAAAAACGCTGGCGGCAGCACCGCGCCAATAGAAGTCTGAGGAAGAAGATCGCCAAGCTCAATCGGCCAATCGATGCGCCCTATAGTGGAACGAGGCGTGTAACAAGGCGGACGGCGAAGTACACAAGGGGCGAATGTGGCATCTACTACAGCACCTCCTCGATGAGACGAAGACGAAGGGATACCAGCACAACAACCTCGCCAGGACCCTGCACAAAGCGATCCCAGAGTATGGAGAGGACGAGGTCAAGCGGAGCCTCAACGCTACGTACCAACCCTCTACCACCACGTAACACACCCCGACTACCAGGGCAACGAAAACGAAACACTTGACCGAGACATCGAGACGTGCAAAGTCAGAGCCCCCCTACAAGACCTCAACAGCAGATCGGCTGCAGGGCCAGATCGGGTTACCAACAAAGCAATCAGGAATCTCAACCGCGCAACTAACGAATCGCTCACGGCTCATTGCAACAAATGCTGGCGAGAGGGCAAACTACCTTGTTAATGGAAGGCAGCGAAAACGATTCTCTCCCCAAGCACGGCAAACCACCCTATATAGACAATCTCCTCCCAATTTCCCTCAACTCCTGCGTGGGCAAGGTGCTTGAACACGTTCTCATGAACCGCTGGCAGCGCTACCTGGAAGAATCGGAGCTCTACCCGAACTCCATCATCGGATTCAGAAAGAAACTGGGCACCCAGGACGCCATGATTCTACTGAAGAATGAAATCGTCGATGACACAACTGGAACCAAGGACAGCAGAGGGATACTCGGCCTAGATCTTCAGAGTGCTATTAACAAGATCCGGCACTCCGCCATACTGGCCCAGGTATCCCGCCTCAACATGGGAAAGCGCACTTACGCATGCATCAAGGACTTCCTCATGGACCGCACCACCTCCATCTGCGCAGGGGACCTACAACTAAACGAGAAAAGGCTCGGCAGCGTGGGAACCCCACAAGGGTCAGTGATCCCTCTTCTCCTATTCGATCTCGTCATGATAGAAGTAGCCAGAAGCCTAGAGAACATAGACGGACTCCAACATACTATATATGCGGACGATGTAAGGCTATGGGTTCCCGGGGGCAGCGATGGTCACATTGAAACAACACTACAAACAGCAGTCAATTCCATCGAAGCTCAATTGAATGGAGCAGGCCTTGTATGCTCACCGGCCAAATCAGAGCATCTCGGAATCATGCCAAAGGGAGCCGAGCGGAAGCGCAAGAACATGAACACAAGACCCGAACGACCCACGATTACAATCAGAACGGCCGGGGACCACGTGATCCCGGAATTCAAGAAGATCCGAGTACTCGGGCTCCTCATTGAACGCAACGGAGTCAATGGGGAAACGGTCACCAAACTCACCGGTCAAGCGGCCGCCGCAATGCGACTCATCAAGAGGATATCCAACTGAAGGGCGGGAATGAAGGAAGCCAGCCTGCTTCGACTCGTCGAGTCTTTCGTAGTCAGCCATATATCGTACGTCGCCGCCTTCCACAACTGGAGGACATGCGAGCGTAATAAGATAGATGCCATAATACAAAATACCTACAAGGCTGCTATTGGCCTTCTTAGCAGAACCAGCAATGAAGCCTTCGCGGCACTCGGCGTAAACAACACACTGAACGAGATAGCACAAGCGCAGATGACGGCTCAACTCGAACGCCTCTCTACAACCCGAACGGGCAGACACATATTGCAGGACCTCGGCCTGGGAACGCCCTGGGCCACATACGACATGAACGCCCCCATCCCGAAGAGTATCACTAGGTGCATATTACCAGCGAAAAAACAGACAGGGACGAGGAAAGAAGCAGTTACGCATGGACAGCCATTTAAGACAGCCATTTAAGTCGTACGCATATAAGATTGTGGACGGTTTTATCTCTTTTGTCTGTTTTTATCACTTGCAAGGTCTATCATCCTTGTCTGTTGGCATTTTCATATATTACGTGTTTCTTGTGTAAACGTTTCAGTTGAAGTCTAGCGAGTGTCCCGTCTGCTTCTTTCCTCGTCCCTGTCTGTTTTTTCGCTGGTAATATGCATCTAAGTCAACACCAACTAGCCCAACTTTCAGCCTTAACAGTATCACTAGGGAACTGATGGTTTGCCCCCTCCCACGGAACATGAATCCTGAGTACAACAAGGAACGCAGGCTCGCGCGGGTAAAAGCGCTTGTGGACCTCTACGCCAGAGATCACGGCGCGGTATACGTGGACGCGGCTGAATACCCTAACAAGAGGAGCAACGCATACGCAGCGGTGCTCGTTAACGCGCCAACGGGAGCGACCCGAACCGCAGCGAGCGTCCGGACCCCAGACGCGCACCGGGCAGAAGAGATAGCCATAGCCCTGGCCATCTACAACCCCGGGTGCACCACAGTGTTGTGCGACTCGCGGACAGCGGTGAAAAACTACGCCAAGGGACGTGTGAGCAGTGAGGCTGCGCGCATAGTGCGCAAAGCGGAAGCCATCGGACGCGACAGTGCAGTGGTGATTAAGTGGTTTCCGGCCCACATGGGCAGTGCAGTGTCGAACCGTGGATACGCGAACCACAACGAGACGGCCAATGCGGTCGCGCGCGGACTTACCAACCGCGCGGCCGCACCCTCGACCGACTCGGAGTGTGACCCGCAGTGCAGTGCTAAAGACAAGATGACCCCCTACAACGAAATCGTGAAATGGTACCGCCTGAACCGACAGACTACGCCACCACCCCACCCGGGCCTGTCCTGGAATCAGGCCGTGCTACACAGACAATTGCAAACGGGGTCCCTGCTTACCCCAGTGCTAGCGAAACACGTGTGGCCGAGTGTGTACGAAAGCGAGCTATGTAGACTGTGCGCTAAGAAGCGAGCCACTGCGGCTCACATCCTCTGGGACTGCAGAACTAACCCGCGCGAAGCCAACGAGGTCGCGACGATCCCTCCGCAGCTAGAAGCTGCCACGAGGTGCTACGATCCAGACATACAACTTCAGGCCATCCAGTAGGTCTCGGCAGCCCTGGGACGACGACGACCGCACGAAACCGCGGACAAGAGACGCGGCCCTCCTACCAAGGGGCGGCCCTCTCGATTCCCCGGGAGTAGCGAGGACGCTCGACCTCTGGGAGCAGGAAGTCGAGATTAACGTACAGGCCCCGCTGGAGTACAATTTTTCTCCCTGCGTGGAGGAAGTGCTTACTTCTGCAGGCAACTCAATAAAGTTGTACTGTCTCTCTCACTAAGCAGCTTTGGTGTCAAAAGATACCCACAGATGACGTCATGGACGAAACGCGCGTGGGCCTTGTGAAAAATATTTTTTTGCAAAACTGCAAAAAAAGTGGAGAGAAACTGCGCTGTCTTGGGCTACGTGGATGTTTAAGCTCCTTCCAATCGTTAACCTATACAGATTTTCTGCAGCTAAAGAAAGCAGACTGTCAATGCGCCTTAAAAATACTGAGAAGCTTCCGTCTGCTGGCCTATACTGGACCCCAAAAATCGTTTTTACGCGAGAGCGTTGTTAGGCTTATTTTTTGATTTGGCCGTGCCCGGTAACCGTCCGCTATCAGCCGTGTTCATCAAGTGTCCACGGAAATACGTCACCACTGCCAACCGGGAACTACGACTGAGCATGAAGTTGAACAGCGCAGGGACGGGACTAAGAGCAGAGGCGACAAACACGGGCGCTGACTTACAACTGTTTATTTTTGGAAAGAAAGAACATTTATACGGGTACAAAAAATTACTGGTACAATATACCGGTACATTCACAGCAAAGGATCGTCATGCGTCACCACACCGTTGGTGGCTTTGCGAGATAAGGAACTCGCTTATTTTGCCGGATAAGAGGAGCACACGTTTCGCCCATATCGTCGCGCATGCTGGATTTGAGCTTCCCTGCCTGTTTCCCATGCCTTCCCGCGTTTTGCAATCTGTTCTCTGATAACTATGCTAATTCTTGTACCCGTATAACGTCCTTTCTTTCCAAAAAAAATTCCCTCGCACTTCCCCGAGGGGGAGAGTATGTAAGTGCGAACGCACGGTTGTTGATTGCGCGATTACGGTGGATATCGTGATCTTAATGAGTAGTCGAGAGATTACACACACGCACACAACTACAAAGAAAGATATTTCACTCGTTATTGCTGGTACCGTTGCCCGGTGCGCCATCATCGTTATCGAGATGCAGGACCAGCGACCGCTCTCGACGACGGCGCGCGCTCGACTAACACCCTCCCGCGCCACGCGGCCGCTACACGAGCGCCCTCACGCGTCGGAATGCGGAGCGCCCGCTACGCGAGCGAGAGCTCTCCCGCCCGAAGTGGAGAGGAGGCGCCCAACACCCGCAGTCACTCAGCGGAGAGAGGAGGAGGAGAGTAGCGCCCGCCGTTACGGCGAGGGCTACACGAGCGCCCTCACGCGTCGGAATGCGGAGCGCCCGCTACGCGAGCGAGAGCTCTCCCGCCCGAAGTGGAGACGAGGCGCCCAACACCCGCAGTCACTGAGCGGAGAGAGGAGGGGGAGAGTAGCGCGCGCCCATCTCCCCCCGTTGCTAGGGAAGACGAGGAGCGCGCGCACCCGCAGCTGTTGCTATGCGGACGACGGCGGCGGACGATTCAGGCTCGCTTAAGAAGTGCATTCGCACTTAAAATAAATAGTTGTTATTCAGCGCCCGTGTTTGTCGCCTCTGCTCTTATTCCCGTCCCTGCGCTGTTCAACTTCATGCAATGAACCGACTAGCCAGTTACAAACCATCCTACGACTGAGGCATCCATATGCAAGGGTAACTCGAGGGTACGAAGGAGGGAAATGTTGCTATGACGGACGCTATGACAGAAATGGTACGCGGTCGATAAAGCTTTGCGTCTGCACAATGAGTTCGTTCTCCCACCGTCCGTGCATGCGCCGATGAGCCACTGTTGACGCAAACTCGTTACTGGGCTCATGCGACGATTTCTGTAAAGGTAATTGTCTGCTATCAGCAGTGCTGTAGAAGCGACCGCGGAAGACACCAGTCAGATCGGGAAGTAAGTCCGCGCACCCAAAAGAGAGCTCGCGCGTGAAGCTGTAATCGGGCATGGTAGCTTAACACCAAATGTGGAAAGAAGTCGGGCCCGTAGGCTTTCCGGCGGTTATATTGCTGGGCGGAAGACAGCACGGATACGTGGTTTCGTCAATTTCCGCTTGTGCGCAGTGAAGCTTCTTCAACATAAAGCCGTTGTTACCAGTTTCGTTAAGTTTAACTCCAGCGGTCAGAGAGCATGAATGGAGAATGCCGCAGCTCCGTTCGAAACTCTCCCTTGACGTTGAGGTAACGCTATCTCTTCTTAAATCTTCAGACCTAAACGTAGATGTCCCCTACAAATTTTTTTCTTCTTGGTTGATAGCACTTCGTAGTTATTTGTGATTGCAGTATGATGTTTTAGAATTTCGAAACCTCGGACACTGCACTTTGTACGGCGACCCCCCCAATCCTGGGGACTGTGCGATCTACGTCTTAATGACTGTAGCCTGGGCGTACAACGTGATCGGAGTACTCAGTGTACCACGTGAACTTGAATAATATTGCACCGAATATGATTACACAAGAATCTTTTAAAGAAATCATATAGTCTCGCTCAGGAAAGAACGACCGTGCATTCATGCATCATCAACCATTTTCCGGCATGATTAGCTGTGCCCAAGTGTGGCATATCATTTGGGACAACGTAATCCGCCATATTCCCCCACGACGAGATGGCCGGACGGGGCATTTCAATACGTGTTCGCTACGAGTTCCACTGAAATTTTTGGCCAGGTCCCTCTCGTTTTGAATGGCTACGGCATCGGAAGATTCTGCGTGGTTGACGAAAATGCGCCCGTTTTTTGTCCATACGTAGCGCCAGGTGTGTTCTCGCTTTCGGGCGACAGCGATTCCCAAAATCCTTTTTAGGTAAGGCCAAAGATGCCCATTTACAAAGTTGGGCACGTCTTCTGACCCAGATTCTGCCATCCACAGACCAAGACCTTCGCTCGTAACTTTTTTACTGAAGTTTTTTCGGGAACTCTCTCCGGCTTTTTCCGCCGCTAATTACATTGCTATCTTTTTATTCTTCGTTTGGACGCTGTAGAATACTTATACATCGATAGGTAATATCGGCTCACCAAAGACCTTCCCAATTACTTCCGGAATACCAGGGATGCTTTTGTTCGGTTCTTGGATCACACCCTTGACCTTAAGATTTTTATTTTTGTTGTACGGGTCAGATATAATGAAGGCGATATTAAATTCGGAGAGGTATCAGTTGAGCGCATAGACGCGTTGTCGGAGCTCTTTGTTTTCCTTTTTTTAAACAGTTATTTTCCTTTAGGGTGGCTTCCAGCCGCTCGTTTGCCTCATCAAGGCATTTACTGATTTGATTCAGGCCAACCATTTCATTTCTATCCTGCACCTCGATTTCTATGCGAAGCGCCAGCTCTATTGCATCTTTAGGCGACTTAAATTCCGCTCGGAACTCCTCCTTAAATTCTAAAAAGGGTTTCCGGAAGTCTTTTGCACCAGTGTGCCGACAAAATGAAAGCCGCAGAAGTATTACGTGCACAATAACAGCAGCAGTAGCAGTGAGAGTAACTTAACAAAAAATATTCAGGAAAAATACTTCTTACTCCGTAGATTTGGAATTATTCTTGCGCGGGCTATATACGTACAAGTTCATGGAGTAACATCTATTTTGACGGTGTATGTTTTGCAATATGACTGTCGCGGCTACGGCTGCTGGTATTGTGCACGCAATATTTTTTTGTGTTGCTTTTGCCGCTGGAGTCATGCAAACGATTTCCAGAAACTGTTTTTAGAATTTAGGGAGGAGTTCCGAGTGGAATATAAGTCTTTTAAGGATGCAATGCAGCTGAGGCTTCGCCTAGTAGATCGAGGTCAAGGAAAGAAATATTATGGTTGGCCTGAATCAACTCAATAAGTGTTTTGATGAGGCAAACGATCGGCTGGAAGCAACCCTACTTCGTAAGTGACACTATCCTTCTATGGAAAACTATTGAAATCTCCTTGGCCACGCTGTACTCATTGTAGGCGACTTTATTGCCCACCATTCTAAATGGGGATACAAACGACACACCTTTAATGGCCGTAATCTTTGGTTAGACGCCCAACAAGAAGGCCTCAGCCTTGTAACAAACACGTTATATCCAATCTCTATCAGATATAGTGTGAGCGGAGACAACACACCGGACCTATGCTTCACTAAAAACATACGGAGAAAGGCCACGTAGCTTAATACCCACGCAAATCTTGGTATCGATCATTACATCGTAGCCACCACAAGCGTTTCCGGCGGTGTTAAGCGTAAATCTCGAAAAGCGCTTCCACTAGTCGACTGGGACACGTTCCAAAAAAATCGTGTAGCAGAATGCGCTTTAAACACTGACTCGGAAATCTAACCGGCAGGGGCAGATATAGTCCATATTGTCACGATGCCAAAGACGACGCAGTGGTCTTGAAGGAAAAAACGTTTATTAGAGCGAACTTGTGCTGCCCTAACAACTCAAAGAATACACAGGCGGCGAAGCAGCAGTCAGCAAAGTGATGTATACGCAAGCGAGCTTCGGCGATCGAATACCGCGGCCGTCTGCTCTGCAGGCTTTTAAATGAGGAGCATTTCTTAGGCTCGCGATGTCACTCGTGGATGTTGTCGGCGCCGTCCACACGCTCACTGCGCATGCGCGTCGCGTCGAGGCGCAGGTGCGCGTCTCTCCCCCGTACCCTCCTCGCTCTCAACAACAGGTACGGCGGTGCGGGAGGAGCGCGTGTACCCCGTGCGCTCCGTCGCTCTCAACAACAGCTGCGGCGGTGCGGGGGGGAGCGCGTCTGTGCGCGCATGCGTCGTAGCTACTCGTGCGCTGCGTCGCGCTCAACAGTAACGGCGGCAGGGCGTGTAGACGTGATAACGGCGTGGTGGGTGCGTGGAAAGTTCGCGCGCTTGTGTACGGAAGTGTGCGCATGCGCGTCTCTCACACGTACTCCTCTCCCTCGAACGCGGGCGGTGTATATATAAGCGGCGGAGCGCGCGTTCGGAATTCAGTCAAGGGCGTCTTTGCTTGGCTTTCGCTTCACTTGACGCTTTGCTTTACGGCACCAAGCAATAAAGACAGACTTTAACTTTACACTCCTCGTCTTCACTTCTCCTTCATTCAATAATTAAGAATAATAAAGACGAAATAAAAATTAGGCATTCCCAAACCATACCCAATTACGCAACATTCACGCGATACCCCCACCACTCTGCGACGAATTTACTCGAGTTTCCCCCGTGGGAAGATGCGGGCGGGTTTTTTTATCTTTCTGCGCGCGTGGTTCTCAAACCGTCGATTCACATCTAGAGCATTGTAGATCCAAGAAGTACATTCTGGGCTGTTCACGTTAGATCGGAATGCCCTCCCTATCAGAACGGATAACGCATGCGGCACATAAAGAAAGAATGGAACGCATGCTTCCCTTGGCATAGAGATATCACAGACCGGCGCAGCCGGGCGGTAAAAGCAAAAACACAAATAAACCCAATGCATGGTTCGTGGCATTATCCCCCCCTCTAAGAGTGCATCAAACTGATGCTAACATAAGCGACAGCCCGAACAAATAAAAATAAAAGTTCGTCATGTCCGTAGAAAGGTTTAAGCGAACCACGTGGACGGCTTCGGGCCGCGTGTGTCGTAGTGATATGCCGGAGTCACCATCGGGGATCACTTCATAGGTAAGTTGGCCAACACGTCGCAGAATCTTGTAGGTTCAGAAATACCGTCGCAGACGTTTCTCACTGGGTCCGCGTCGTCGGATGGGAGTCCAAACCTACACACGATCCCCTGGGTGGTACTCGGCGGCTCGGCGTCCGAGGTTGTAGCGGCCGGCATCCACCAGCTGGTGGTCCGTTATACGAACTCGAGCGAGCTGGCGGGCCTCCTCCGCATGCTGAAGGTATCCTTGGACGTCGGTGTTCAGGTCGTCGTCTTCTACGTGCGGCAGCATGGCGTCATGCATTGTAGTCGGCCGTGTTCCGTAGACAAGCTCGAACGGTGTCATCTGCGTGGTTTCTTGGATAGCCGTGTTGTACGCAAACGTGACATACGGGAGCACTTCGTCCCAGGTCTTATGGTCAACCTCGACGTACATGGACATCATATCGGCAATCGCCTTGTTCAAACGTTCCGTTAGTCCGTTCGTTTGGGGGTGGTATGCCGTCGTTCTTTGGTGATCCCTGTTGCTGTAGCGAAAGATTCCTTGCATGAGCTCCGCAGTAAATGCTGTTCCGTGGTCCGTGATGAGGACTTCAGGGTCTCCATGTCGCAGCACAACTTGTCTTATAATAAACTTGGCGACTTCTTGTGCGGTCCCCATGGGAAGAGCGGCGGTCTCCGCGTAGCGCGTCATGCACTCTGTTGCTACGACAATCCACTTGTTCTCGGATTGTGAACTAGGGAACGGGCCCAGAAGGTTCATTCCAATCTTTTGGAAGGGCCTTGATGGAACGGCGATCGGCTGCAGAAGTCCGGTGGGTCTCGTCGGTGGCGTCTTTCGCCGCTGGCAGTCACGACAGCTTCGGACGTAGTGGGTGACGTCGAATCCAAGGCCGGGCCAGAAGTACTTCGTCTTGATTTTTCCAATAGTGCGAGCTGTGCCGAGATGTCTGGAAGACGGGTCGTCGTGGCATGCTTCCGAAATTTCGTCACGAAGGTCTGTAGGAATGACAAGAAGATAATTCGTTCTGGTTCCGGGAGTGAAATTCTTCTTCACGAGGACGCAGGTTTTCAGGCTGAATGCTGGTAAGTTCCGTTTGAATGTCCTAGGAACGGCGACGTTGCGTCCTTCGAGGTAGTCGATCATTACGCGTAACTCGGGGTCGGCACGCTGCTGGGCCGTTAGGACGCTTTCCGTCACGACTGCGAAGAATGCGCTGTCTTCGTCGGAATGTTGTGGTGATGGTTCGACGGGGGCGCGAGACAGGCAGTCGGCGTCGGAGTGTTTCCTCCCGGATTTCTAGACTACTGTAACGTCGAATTCTTGCAGGCGCAAGCGCCACCTACCAAGACGGCCAGAGGGGTCCTTCAAATTGGCAAGCCAACACAGCGCATGGTGGTCTGTCACAACCTTAAAGTGTCTTCCATACACGTACGGGCGGAATTTCGAAATGGCTCATATAATCGCAAGGCATTCTTAGAGGCTGAGTAGTTTTTTCTTCCTTGGACAGACCATGGCTGGCATAGGCGATTACTTTTTCGCACCCGCTTTGCTTTTGGACGAGGACGGCTCCCAAGCCTATATCACTGGCGTCCGTGTGCATTTCCGTTTCGGCGTTTTCGTCGAAATGCGCGAGCACAGGCGGGCTTTGCAGGCATTTTTGCAGCTCGCAGAAGGCTGTTTCTTGGGCATTTTCTCAGCTAAAAGGGGTGCTATCTTTCGGCAAGCGTGTGAGTGGCTCTGCAATGCGTGCGAAGTTTGCGTCGAAGCGCCGGTAGTATGCGCACAGTCCTAGAAATCTGCGCACGCCCTTCTTATCTTTTGGTCTTGGGAAGTTCGCTATGGCTGAAGTTTTCGCTGGGTCAGGCAGGACTCCCGCGGCGTTGATGACATGGCCCAAAAACGTGAGTTCCTCGTACGCGAAGCGGCACTTTTCAGGCTTCAACGTTAGCCCCGACGTACGGATGGCCTCGAGTACAGACTGCAACCTTGCAAGGTGTTCTTGGAAAGCCCGGGAGAATGCCACAACGTCGTCGAAGTATACGAGGCAGGTGTGCCACTTCAGGCCAGCTAGCACAGTGTCCATGACTCTTTGGAACGTTGCTGGTGCCGTGCATAGCCCAAAGGGCATCACCTTGAACTCGTATAGGCCGTCCGGGGTTACGAATGCTGTCTTCTCTCGATCGCTCTCGTCTACTTCAAATTGCCAGTAGCGTGTCTTCAGATCCATCGATTAGAAGTACGTCGCATGGCAGAGGTGGTCGAGGGCGTCGTCGATTCGTTGCAGGGGGTACACGTCCTTTTTGGTGATCTTGTTCAATCGCCGGTAGTCAACGCAGAACCTCAGTGTGCCGTCTTTTTTCTTCGCGATAACGACGGGGGCAGCCCACGGACTTTTCGATGGCTGTATACTGTCGTCGTTGAGGATGTCGTCGACTTGAGTCCGGATGGCTTCGCGCTCGTGTGAAGAGACGCGGTACGGTGACTGTCGGGTAGGTCGAGCTCCATCCTCGGTTGTTATCCGGTGCTTCGTTAAAGGTGTGTGACGTAATTTTGAGTTCGACGAAAAACACTCGCTTTAGCGACACAGCAAAGCCAATACCTTGTTCCTTTCTTCCGGCGGTAGCGCCGAATTCACGTCGAAGGGATGCGGAAGCTTGAAGGTATCGTCGGGTGCGCGTTCAAAGTCGGCGAATGCGATCACGTCACTTGCTTGTTGCGTTTCTTGGAGGAACGCGATTGAAGCGCCCTTTTTTAAATGCTGGTACGCCTCTGTGAAATTGGTGACCAAAACGTGGGATTTACGTTGCTTAAACCGCGCAATGGCTCTTGCGACAGACACACCGCGGTCGAGAAGCAACCTTTGGTCACTCTCCACGATAGTGTCGACATCGGATGCACCACCTTCACAGTACACGGTGACCATCAAGCTTGCGCGGGGTGGCAGGGTGACGTGATCATCGGCGATCCTTACAGCTGCACGGTGTGCCGGGTTCGATTCCGGCGTCATGGAGTGATCGGAGGAAAAAGTTATCAACTTCTAATGCAGATAGATTATTGCGCCGTTGTCCGTCAAAAAGTCCATTCCGAGAATTACGTCGCGGGAGAATTGAGGCAAAATGACGAACGCTGCTGGGTAAGTCCTGCCGTCTATGGTGACGCGCGCTGTGCACGTTCCACTTGGCGTCACGAGGTGGCCTCCTGATGTGCGTATATGCGGACCGTACCATCTTGTCGTAACTTCAGCTTAGACGCAGATGACCCGCTCATTACCGAGTAGTCGGCTCCCGTGCCGATGAGTGCGACTACGTCAAAGCCGTCGATGGACAACTGGACGTCGGACGCCGCCTTCCTCGAGTTCCTGGTGCTTCGGCGCGTCGCATCTCGGGTTGTGCGTGTTGACGGTGGGGCACTGTGCGTCGTTGGTGTGGTCTTCTCAGCGGCAGCCTCGGGCACGTTGGGTACGCGTCACGCCGTGTAGCTGTCGTCGTGTTCGGGAGTCTCGTCAGGATTCGGTCGGGTCGTCGGGATGAGGGCATGTCGTCAATCACGGTCTTCGGCGCGCCCTTGCGTCGTTGGAGGGTTTTGATTATTCCGCCGTTGTGCAAATTCACCTCCAGAAGTTGCTGCTTTTAGTTTCCCCCGCGTGGGCTGGGGGACCTTCCCCGTGCGAAATCACCATTGCTACGGCGGTTGGGCGGCTGGTATGGGTAGGGTGACGGCGATCGGTTGAAATGGGCTGGTCCACGGCCGGTGTTGGAGAGGTATTCTTCGATCTCTGATGGGCGCTTGCCGGGTCGGGGGCATGGTGCGTCGACGGAGAATCCTCGCAGACCGAGCCTTTTGTAAGGGCAGCGACGGTAGATGTGGTCGGCCTCTCCGCAGTGGTAGCACAGCGGACGATTGTCGGGCGTTCGCCACACTTCGGTCTTTCTTGTGGCGGCGGGTTGCACTGCAGGTGGTCGGGCCGGCGACGAAACCGCTCCAGGCTTTCCCGACCGAGCGGACGGACCCTCCTATGCGGACCTCGTCTCCATGTCAGGCAGCGATCGGCCATTTTTATACAGTGACATTACCGGTCATTATCGTTTAGGCCGGCCACGCTTCCCACCCGTGCAATCATCCGTCAGTAAGCGGCATATCGCTGGTCGGGTGACTCCTACAGACCCACTAGAATCAACACCCACTTGTGTATAGCTATTGCTACCCAGGGCTCTACTCCCCCGAGTGTCATAGATGTGAGGAACGAGTGGACCTGGCGCGCATGTTAGGGCGATATCCGCAGGTGATCACAAATAGCCGTACAACAATTAACAGCCGGCAGTGGGAGATCATGCTACTAAGCTCCTGCTCGGAAGATCAACTCTGGGCCGTGCAGCTGGCTGAGGACGCTGCCAGAGCCGAAGGGCTCACGGCCGACAATTAAACAACACAGCTGGCAAACTGAATAAACTTTACACACACACTCTCTCTCTCTCTCTCTCTCTCTTTCTCGCTCTCTCTCCCTCTCCCTCTCGCTACTCCGTGGACGCAGTATCTCCGTGGCACACGTTCCTATGTCCAATGCATGAACACGTTGGATAGTTTCAGCTTTCCTTCCCTAGAGTCATCAAGAAGTAGCGGTCCTGGGCATATAGCACTTTGCATTGAGGAGGACCCTAGTTCTATTGAAATCAACACAATGCTAGAGCCATTTTTTTTCAACTGAATTACCCTTTTCTTGCTTTCGCCACGCCTACAGCCATTTCGTCAATCATGGCTTCATTAGAACACTGGATTTGTAGGCCAAATTGACTCAGTGGCTCAGGCGTTGTGCTGCCGAGCCCAAGCACACGGGTTCCATCACGGCCATGGGGGCTGCTTTCCTGATGGACGCGAAAGGACAAAGAGGTTGTGTGTCGAGATTTCGGCGCAAGTTTTAAATACCCAGATTGTAATGATTATTCTGCAGCGCAACACTGCGGCGAGCCTCAAATGCCTGATGTGAGTTCGGCGCATTGAACCCCGCAATAAATGCAACCTCTCTGGATTTGAAGGATACTCCGTCACCTAAAGCCTTCGTATTACTGAAAACCTTGGTGTTATTGACTGACACGTGTCAAGCGAGGGATTTGATGTTGCGAGTAGTGTCCTTCGTAGACTTCGAGTGGTAAGTTTCCCATCATTTTACATTCGTGCTGAGCGTCCACAAGGAAAATAGAGACACCGCAGCAACTTTGACGATAAGAAAAGTTTATGTTATGGCAATTCCTTCTAGGTTTGGAATACTTTCGGGGCTATCACGCCACATCTGGACTTTATTTTCCCCAGCTGTTGCCCTTGCATGTTATACAAAGGAAAATAAACATTTTTTTCTTTCCATAAGCAAGTACGATAAACGCAAGGCCTTTGCAAGACGGTACGAGTGACATTTTTGTAACGTGCAGCTTATCAGCTCTACCTGACAAGCGATTCGCACAAAGATGTGGTAAAAAACAAGACACAAGTTTCGCAGTATCGACTTGAGACCAAATAGATAACAGAGCACTTTGCCCAAACTCGATCGATACGCGCTTCTTGTTTCTTCTACGGAAAAAAGCTGGTCCCTTCAACACATGCAATCTCTATCGAAGAACAGCCACTGGCAGCCTTAATGTGATCACCGCGGCCACACATTCCCCATCTTCGCCTTCTTCTCAACAGGTGTCGAATTCCAAGCTTTCTAATAACTTCGATTTTGGCTGCATTTGCTTGCTAAGTAAGATTTAAAAGCGCCTAAAAAGGTGCCAAAAAGAGCATGATTACAAGACGTCGTTTTACCCACTGCGGCGGCTCGTTTGCAAAGACAAAGTACCCGGGTTCAATCACAGCCGCGGTGGCCGCTTTTAAGAAGCTTGCAGTAAAGCGATTACATCCACTTATCGAGGTATTGCAGAACCTTATTGATTTACAGGTGGTCACAATTAATCCGGAGGCCCCCAATACCGCCCCCCTCATAGCCATGCTCTAGAATGGGAGCGTTGAACCTTTAATATTCGAGCCATTATTTTATTCCTACATGCAAACTTTATAGAGGTAATGTAGATACTTTGGTTTGTCGTCGCAAAAATGTTACATAATGCCTCATTATATTGTGATGAAACTGCAAGGTGAAAGTATGTTATGACCAGGTTAGTCGCTGAGTCTTTTTACCGAATTCGAAGCTACACAACCAACGCCGACATCATGCTCACTTCAGCTTCTTCCACACTATTTATACAAACGGTGAAGGCCGTTGTTACTCACTCATTGTTTATTCATCGCTTTTGAGTCTGTGGGCGTACTCCATTGCTTTGTGCTTTCCAGCTGATAAAGAAGCATTGTTGTCTTTTGTTTTAATTGCATGCACAGCCCTGCGAAGCAAGCCGACAGACTGAATTCAGAGAGGTGTTGCTTTTAAAATATCGCACGCACTTGCATCAATCGAAACAAAAGGTTTCAATGTGAAACTTCAGCACCCCATGTTGACTTTATTAGATGGGGGCATTTGTTTTTATGATGTGAACATTTTAGTGTACTCAATCTATATATTATAGTCACGCAGAGAAAGAATACGAAAAGCCTAGACACTGCAAATCGTTTAATATACTGGTTGATTAGATGGTGTAAAACACTGTAAATAGTTTCCGGGGAGCAAACGTGCGCTCCACAAAAACTCACACAAGAGCATAACACGACGAAAAAGTACAACCAAGAGCTTAGGGCAACTAGCAGCTGGCTAGCACCTATTTTAGTCGTTGTCCTTTTGATACGTATGCACTCTGAGCGGGAAATTGCGCATCGAGTTAGAAGGATATAGGCGAGCAGTAAACGAGGTACGATCGCTTCGATGCAAACTAGATGGCCCTACTGCCAAAACGCCTCGAAGAATATTCCCTCCCAGGACAGGGTAAGATTCGCACAAAACACGACGCGTCCGAAGTCAAAGGAAAAAAATACGGAGGAAATCCTTGGCGCCCTAATTGATTGCTAACTGCTGTCCATTTTAACGCGAAGGCAACATTGAAATTAAATCGAGGAAATGCAGCTACGTCACGTGTAAAGGTAAGAACAGAGCCACACAGAATACCTCGGGCGTGCAGAGATTTTGTAATGCTCTTGTTATTGTCAACCGGGAAAGTCTTGCCGGCAAGTGGAAGCCACGATTTTGAATCATTACCACTTGGTTTGACTACAGAAAACTTGCATGTGGAGAGCAGCATTAATGTTTCTTAAACTCGGTTTAACTCGTAGAGAAGAGCGTGCTAGTACTCGTAGGGCATATTGCGTAGACGAGCAACGCACACCGCGTCGGCTCCAGGAGTACTGCGTGCGCGAGCACGCTGCAAGGCGTGCTCCATGCTCAAGCATGCTGCAAGACGTGCTCGAGCATGGTGAAGGAACTATGAAGTGCCTCGCTGTCTTCAGAACTTCCATACTTCCGGTACGTCGTGTCTGTAGGGCTATACGCCGGAAGTAAATAACCTGAGCAGCCTCTTCGGTGAGCTCCTGAGCGCTGATGCCTTCCCGGAGGGCCGCACGAGCCGCGCCTTTGTAGGTCTTGTGCTGGCTGAGGGGAGAGAGCAGTATGGCCCATACCTTGGACGTGTGGTTCTGCCCATTGATAGATTCACAAATTCCCATCCAGCGGTCTGATGCAAGCGTAGTCAAGTATTCTTTAATACAACGTTATATTTTGAGCCACTGTGCTTTGTGGCGCACCGCTCGGCCGAGACGTCTGTATTAAGCGAGGATCCGGAGCTTTCTATTCCTTACGCTGAGCACACGTCTATCAAGCCACCCTTCTCTCTCTCGAGGGTTTAGGGCAAAGTTTTGTGTGTCAAAAAGGTCATAAAAAATTGCTGCTTTTTTCAATAACCACCATTTTTTCTTGGAAATTACGGTAAGACCCTAAACTGCTCTATGCCGCATTTTTTGCAGTTTTGCTTTTTTTTTTGTCTCATTACACCAATAAAAACTTCACGATGTTGCCTATTTTCAAACTTTCTAGTATATAGAAGCGCAAGCTTTCCGCCAAAGGACCTTTTTCTGAATATCAGAATTGCGGATAATTTGTTAAAAATGCACTGACACTGAAAACGACAGAAATATGCGAGAAATCATGTCACATTTCGAAAAATCTCTATTCTCGCCCATATTAACCCATAAATTGCGGGATATTGTGTACGTAGTGCAAATATCGAATACAAGGCATTCGCAAGTACAAATCGTCGCAGTTGATTTCTGAAAGCCTAATCGAAACAGTTTTTGTTTTAGCAGAGAAAGAACTTTTGAATTTGTACAACGTTGTTTCACAGAGCGTTTTCTCTGCACGGAATACACCTGGTTTCATAAAATACGATCGAGTTAGCGGCTTTGCGCTGCAAGAATGACTTTCTCATCAATGGTATTTTGTAGCGTCAATACGCGAAAAAGAATTATTCCCATGTTGGTGGGAAAGAACGTGGAGCTAGGGGTAGTACGCCTATTCGTTGTACATATCCGCTCAGAGGATAGCGTACTTGACATATCCGGAGAATTTTTTGTTGTAATATCCGACTGTCTTCAGCACATTACTGCTGCGGTATCAGCATTTCAGGTGCGACTGCTGGGACTGCTGGCGAATGAAATACCTTCTATAAGAAAACTCTATTAGGTACTTTTTAGGGGGTGTTTCATCCCAATATAAGAACAACAAGAACGTTCTTAACCTCTGCTACCACGAAAGCGACGTCCATTTCTCCCCTCATTAGACTTTTCATTTTATTTCATGTTTTTACCCTTAGGGTATAGATATATTATAGAGGGATAGGTTACAGCAATACAATAACAAATTGATTACAGATGCACTGTTCGTAATTAAACAGCAATAAATTAACACCTTCATAAACGACTACAGAAAGTACAATTAAGGTGCACAGTGGTGAATGAATTCATTCAGCAATATTTTAGGCACATATAAAATAAATATGTTCTTAATCATTAACAAGACCATCATGCAAAGCACTCTAAGCTATACAATTCGAGTACTGAGTGAGACTTTATTCCGAGGGTTTGAAAGCATCCTTAATTAGATCGGAGTTTTTAATACTTGTTAATGACCTCGGCAGACTGTTCCAATCCTTGCACGTTTTCGGAAAGAATGATGTGGAACGTGTGACCGTATTGGAATGATGTACATCAACTTTCTGTGAGTTATCTCGGTGAGTTGACACGTAAGGCGCATGACGAATCCATGAATTGTGCAACGTGAAGTTATGGTGAAAAAAAATGGGGGCTGATCCCTCTTTCGGAGGAATCGGAAACACGAAAGTGAAAGGGTCCTTCACAGGAGCAGTTGAATGTTAAAGGAATTTCCTTCTTGTGCGAAGCGTTCGCGAGCGTGAACCCGCCAGACGAAGTCACACCACACGCAACAAACAAAAAACAGGGGAGGGTGCTTCAATTCACGCGCGTACCCCGTACAGGAAGGCACCGGCATTGAGGCGCCAACTGTCGGCGCTCATTAGCGTCATAATGCTACTACTACTATGTATGTTTCATTCGCGCAAGGTCGTCTGAGGCCAAAGAGCGCCAAGTCAATGTTTGTTTTGTCACATTTGCTGATAAAATGCCATGGCGATGATTGTGATGCACTGGATAAAATAGTGTATATATGGGTGTAGAGGGCCCTTACTCTAAAAAGCTAAGATGAATCAGATGAGAGGTAACAATGACGATGTTAAAGTGCATGCCGGGGCGTCCTAAAACAGAAATGGCAGTGACATCTCTGGCACGTTATGAAAACGCTCAGAACCACCCTCACTACTTGCATCGGGTGGCCCTGATGTCACACATGGTATCAGATGAGTGCCAAAAGCTAATGTCAGCGAGGTAGGCTAGAAGGCGTTCACGTCTGATGAGGAGTTGATCAGATAAAAACAATGATGGGTGTAAAGGTATTGTGTAGGTGTATAGTTCAGGGAAGTGTCGTTTCCTTTCGTCATGGTATGCCAAGCATTTAATCAGTACGTGGAGGACTAAGTCTTCGTCCGAATTTCTCACAAGCTGGTGGTGGGGTTCGGTTTAAAAGATAAACATGTGTAGCGTGTCTGTGACCTATTCTTAACCTGCATAATGATATTTCCGTGAACCTGTTCTGCTTCTCTGTGTTGTACTTCCCTATTTGCGGTTTTATAATGTGCAGTTTATTTTCGATTTGCGTGTCCCACTGTACCTTCCAGCGCATCCGAAGCATACTTTGAACTAGGGGCTTCATGTCTAGGTAGGAAACATGTCGGTTATCTACAACACTACGGTTAGCCGCCACAGCGGCATTCTGGTCAGCAATTTTATCGCCCCAAATTCCGCTGTGCCCAGTTACCCAGCAGTCAATTTTAGAGCGTAGGCAGACATTATGGATTTTTTACGACGGTTCAAAATAAAGTTTCTCGTTGGTTTTTCTGAATGACGAGCTAGTACTACACTCAGGGAGTCTGTAAAAGTAATGGAACTGTGTATTCTGGTTTCTGTAGTGTGTTCCACGGTGGTTAAAATACCGTGTGCCGCACCTGTAAAAATACTGGTATTTTTGTTCATTGTCTTTGTGATAGCAAAGTTTGGGCCATGCGCAGCGCATGACACAGAACGGGCGGACTTGGAGGTATCTGTTTAAAACGTTGTGTAAAGATATTAGTGTCGTAGGTGTAGAAAGTGCTGCACGATTAGTTCTCTTGGTGCAGTGCTTTTGTAATGGCTCTAAAAGATAAATCACACAAAACCAGGGACATTTCCCAAGGAGCAACAAGGTCTGTGATCGAAGTTTTGTAGGTTTCGCTAAAAGAAATTCCAAGCTCCTCAGCGTGAACTTCCACTCTCAACGAAAAAAGCATAGATATAGAGGGCCGATTGAGAAACGAGTGCATGGCAGAGGTGTCATTGACAATAAACGAAGAAGGGTGATTTTTTACATATGTTGTCTTCACAACATACAATAGGTCAGTGTATAAGCGCTGGTCGTCCAGGCACCACTGGTTCCATTCCACCTATAGGCTTTGTGCAGGACTGGTTTGGAAGGCTCCTAACGAAAGGCGAAGCTCCAGGTGCAAAACAGGGTCAAGCATTTTTACAGCGGTTTTCGAAGTTTACCCGTGTACTACACTCCCATAGTCCAACCACGACTTCACTAAGCTGTTGTACAGACGCAGCAGGCACATCTTATCTGCGCCGTAGGAGTGGTGCGATAGGACTTTTTGGATATTTGTTGCCTTTATACATTTTATTTTGAGTAGCTTTATATGTGGAATAAATGACAGCTTTTCATCTAGCACAATCCCTAAAACTTGTGTTCCTTCTTCACAGGCACAGCTACTCCACTGAGCTGGACGGTGGGCTCAGGGTGAATACCACGCCTCCTAGAAAATAAGACTCATGTGCGCTTTTGTGGATTTAGCCTAAAGCCATTTTCTTCTGTCCATTTTACAAGCCTGTTTGTGGCAAGTTGTACCTGCCGCTCACAAATAGATAGGTTACAAGACCGGAAACTGATATGATTATCGTCCACCTAAATGTAGTAAAAAATGGTACGGGGCAGAGCTTTTAAAAGTGTGTTCGTCTTCTCTATAAAAAGTGTGCAACTAATTACTCCACCCTCGAGGAACCCGTTTTCTTGCATATACAGTGCCGATACTGCAGCCCCGACCCTCACTCTGAATGTTCGTTCAGACAGATAGCTTTCAAGGATGTTAGGCATATTCCCACAAATACCAAAAGATTTTAGGTCCCGCAGGATGCCGTAGCGCCAGGCAGTGTCATATGCTTTTTCTTGATCAATAAATATGGACACACAAAACTGTTTGTTAACAAAGGCATTTTTCACAGAGGATTCAAAGGCGACAAGATGGTCTATTGTTGATCTGCCTGACCCAAAACCTGCGTGGCAGCTGTCAAGAATGCCATTGTATTCCAGGAAGTATAGTAACCTTCTGTTGATCTATTTTTCGAACAGCTTGCACAAGCAGCTGGTGAGGGTAATTGGACGATACCTTAAAACACAGGAGGCATCCTTTCCCTGTTTCAAGAGTGGCACAACAATAGCCTGTTTCCATGCCTTTGGAAAGTGCCGAGCACGCCATATTCTGTTAAATAAGAACAGGAGAGTATTGATTGTGTCTGTATGAAGGTGTTTGGTCATGCTGTACGTTATGTGATCTGCACCTGGCGCCGAAGACTTGCAGCCAGCCAACGCAGCCATGAGCTTGTGAAGGGAGAATGGAGAGTTATAGAGTCATTCGATTGCTTGTGGTCACGTATGGACTTCCCCTCAGCTGACTTTTTGTCGTGTACAAATGTGCTTCTGTAATATGAAGAGCTTGAGACATGTTCAAAGTGTTGTGCCAACGCATTTGCCTGGCCCTCTAGGGTGCCAGCAGTGGTGTCTACAAGGGGTAAGGCTTGTGTGCTTTTCCACTAAAGGCCAACTGCAACGAAATTTTCGGCTGTCTAAATACACTATTTTCCGGTAGTAGTACCGTAAAATTTGCTATCTGCGAAATTGGGAGGCCCAAATACGCGTCGCTGCATCGTAAACGAAGATCAAAAACGCTCTTTTCAAACCGAAACTTTAAAAAAAAGGGCGGCCATTACGGACGGCCGGAGGTGACGTTGCACTCAGGATACAAGCGGGCGCAGCCGGCGGATTCTCCCAGGGCTGCCTGTGAGAAGACGGCGCGCATGCGACGGGTTTCGGATAGTCCATTTCTTCAAACATTTAAAACATGCGTGAAAAGAGGTTGGGAAGTTCGTGCAACCATTACTGCTTCGCTGTGAGCTGCTGAGACGCACCTTTATTCGTCCGGTAAAACGAAAACACAGGAATCGCGAGGCGTCGTGGAGAAGCTGGGAGCTAGGAAATGTGTACACAAAAAGCAGTGTTGAGCGTTAGATGGGGGCCAGCACAGCCAATGTGCCTTGTGACGATCTAACCATCCCGTGTTTGCGAGGAAAAAAAAGCTACCGCGGGAGGAAAGCGTCGAAACATGCGGGCTTTCGTGTAAGAGTTCGGTTTCAGCGCAAGTTATCACAGTTCAAATCCAGAATTTTATTACTTTTGTTTACAGGGGAATTTTTTCCCGTTACAAGGGTGTCCGCGCCAAATCTTCAGATAATCAGATCTTTAGCTAATGCAGCGACGAAAGCATTGCAGTGTTTTCTCTGGCGTCGTGAAACAGTAACCTTTCCCGACGCTCAATGCTGCCAATTGTGCCTCCACCCCTTTTTTGTTTTTTTTTCTATCTGGTGAGAGAAATATTGCCAACAGCGGCTAGTATTTATTTTCTTTTTGACGAAGTTGTTTGAACTCAATTGATTCCGTGCAATGCGCGCCGCGTTCGGTACTTGTTCGCACCCCGACCGGCGCGAAAACAGTCACAACAGCGCATCGCCTCGCGTTGGCTGTACTCGCGCTCCTGAAGATGATGATGATGATAGTTTGATTTTATTGGCGCAACGCCGACATGGGCAAAGAGCGCCAAACACAAAGTTATCTGATGAGGAGAGAACACGAAATAAAATCAGTTAAAAAACTATGAGCGCGGCTGGTGTAAAGGCCCAGGGTGAAGAACAAGAGTAGTTAAAAGATAAATAAGGTGGCTGGTGTGAAGGACCAGGGGTAAAACTATGGGTGGTATGAGATGAGTTGTAAAAAGTGAACTTCTGATAGGAACTTAAGGTGCGCTGAACAGAAAACATGGCATCGTCTCCTAAGAAGTATGACGGGTGTGATGGAATATGTCGTGTGTGTAGTAGTGGGAAGTGTTTGCGTCGTGTAATGTCGAGTGCCTTACATTGTATGAGGATGTGGATCCCGGTTAGGGCCTCTCCGCACCTGCTGCACAGAGGTCTTGGAGATCCAGTGAGCAGGTGTGAGTGCGTTGCGTGCGTGTGGCCTATCCGTAATCTTGCCAAGGCGACTTCTATGTATCTGTTGCGTGTATCGGAGGTGTACGTTCCAAAGTGCGGTTTTATTACATGTAATTTGTTGTCTGTTTGTTCACTTCAATGTGTTTGCCATGGTTTGCGAAGTTGTTGTTTGATGTGTGGCTTAACGTCGGTGTAGGGTAATGTGGTTATGTCTACTGCATTCGAGAGTGTAGCAGCAGCAGCCATTCGATCCGCGGCTTCGTTCCCGGCTATACCACAGTGGCCTGGGACCGAGCAAATGACCAGTTCGAATTTGCGGACATACACAGACGTAATACCCTTGACGATCAGATTTACAATGTGATTTTTCGAAGACTTTGTTGACGACAATGCCCGCACAACACTAAGCGAGTCTGTATAGATAATGAATTGTGGAATGTGGCTTTGACGTATATGACTGACAACATGAAGTTCACCGTAATCCTGTGCCGTAAAGATACTAGTATGACTATTCAGAGTTCTAGTGACATAAACGCTGGGCCCATGCGCCGCGCAGGACACAGAGGTGGCAGTTCTAGAGGCGTCCGTATCAAATTCAGAACACTGAAACTTCTGCTGCAAATACAAGAAGTGCTGCAGAATTGCACATGTGGGAGCTCGGTTTTTATCTACATGTGTGAAAGATGTGTCGCATGATACAGGGCGGAGATGCCATGGTGCTATAAAATCTGTTTGATAACTTTGGATTGTATCTAAAAAAGAGACACCAAGCTCTGAAACTTCCTGTCTAACTCTGTAAGAGAAGAGCGCAGAGAACGATGGTCGATTTTAAAGGAGTTCAGTCATGGATGTATCATGAAAAACTGATTTAAAAGGATGGTGTGGCATGGCTGAAATTTTAAAGGCATAAAGGAGATCTGTGTATGCTCGCTGACGTTGTAGGTTCCATTTGTTGCACTCCACATAGAGGCTTTCGACCGGGCTAGTGCGGAAGGCGCCACACGCCAGGCGGAGCCCGAGATGGAGCACCGGGTTCAGCATTTTGAGGAATGTTTTACTTGCTGACCCATAAACAACGCTACCATAGTCCAATCGTGAACCTATCAAGCTGGTAAAAACTCGTAAAAGCAGTTGTTTGTCAGCGCCAAAAGAAATGTGCGAGAGAACCTTCAGGATAGTCATTGTCTTTAAGCATTTATGTTTTAGTTGTTTTATGTGTGGAATAAATGTGAGCTTTTCGTCGATGATTATACCTAAAAACTTGTGTTCCTTTTTGGCAGGAATCGAGACACCATTTAGTTGAATGTCTGGATCCGGCCGGATGCCACGCCTCTTGGAAAACAAAACACAAGTGCACTTCCCGGGATTAAATTTAAAACCATTGCTATCTTCCGAGCCAGCTAGCTTGTTAACACCAAGTTGGACTTGGCGCTCACAGACAGACAAGTTACAGGAGTCAAAAAAGGGTTGCACGTCGTCTACGTAGATTGAACAGGAAATCAACCGTGGCAGCGCCTTCCTAAGCGAATTCATTTTCACAATAAAAAGGGTACAACCTAAAACTTCACCTTGCGGCACTCCATTTTCCTGCACATGAACCCTAGAGAGTGCAGTTCCAACTCGCACACGAAATGTTTTTTGAGACAAGTAGCTGGCAAGTGTGTTCATCATGTTACCTGTCATACCGAAGGACTTGAGGTCGCTTAGGATGCCATACCACCACGCGGTATCGTACGCTTTTTCCACATCAAAGAATACCGTCATACAATATTGTTTGTGGAGGAAAGGATCCTTTATATAGGACTCGAGCGCGACGAGTTGGTCGTTGGTTGACAGCCCCGCCCTGAAGCCTGCCTGGCAGCACTCGCGAAGACCATTGTACTCAAGAAAGTACACGAGTCTCCTGTTTATCATCTTCTCGAGGAGCTTGCACAGGTAGCTTGTGAGGGCGATGGGCCGATAGCTAGCGGGAGAGGAAGGGTCCTTTCCTTCCTTCAGGAAAGCCACTACTATGGCCTCCCTCCAAGAGCGAGGAATGTGCCCCGAAAGCCATATGTTGTTGTATAGATGTAGGAGTGTTTCAAGACTGTCTGGGTGTGGTATCATGGTGTATGTGATTTTGTCTGCACCTGGAGCTGAAGGCTTACATGTGCTCAGATCAACCTTCAGCTCATGAATTGAAAAAGGAGAATTGTAAGAAGTGTGCGCCTTGTTGTTATCACGCAGGGACATCTTTTCTACAGGTGTTTTGTGTTTCATGCTAGCGTTTGTGTAGTGTGCTGAACTGGACACGTGTTCGAAGTGTTCTGCAAGTGCGTTAGCCTGGTCTTCCAGTGTGTCCCCTGTTGTACTAACCAGGGGCAGGCTATGTGTGTTGTCCTTTTAGTTTTCGTATTCGTGTCCAGACTTTGTGTGTATCAGTGTATGATTTCATGGAAGTGAGGAGTGAGGTGCGCCAACTCTCCCTTTTCGCCTCACGCCGCACTCGCTTCCCAAAAGCCTTTGCCCGTTTAAAAGAAATGAGGTTATCTGACGTTGGTTACCGGCGAAGGACAGCCCACGCCTTGTTCTGGGCCTCTCGCGCTCGCCTGATGTCCTCGTTCCACCAGGGCCTCCTTGGGGTACGGGACCCACTGGAGGCCTGGGGAATGGACTTTTAGGCGGCGTCGAGGATGTGCGCTGTGAAGAGTTGGGCGGCTTCCTCCACGTGTAAGTGTTTTATGGATGTGTGGTGTAGTTGAGATGTTTGTGTGAATGTACTCCAGTTTGCTTTTGATTCAATAAACTTTTTATGGGAAGATGGACTGCTCGGGCCTATACATATATACGTTAATGAAGTGGGGAAATGGTCATTACCATATGGATCTGTGCCCACACCCCACTCAAGACATGGAAAGAGAACTGTGGAAGCAATCGCCAAGTCAAGATGCCAGTATGTATTGTGTCCTAAGTTATGGTATGTAGGCTGTTTTTTGTTGAAAAGGCATGCTCCGGAGGATGTAAGAAACTTCTCCATCAGGCGACCTCGGGCATCCGTTCTGGAGGAGCCCCAAAGAGAGTTGTGCGCATAAGGTCGCCTATTAGTATGTATGGTTCGGGCAGCTGGTCACGCAGTGCCTCCAAATCAGAGCTCCGAAGTGCAAAATCAGGAGACATGTAAATGGAGCATACGGCTATCAACCTATTAAATATTATTGTACGGATCGCTACAGCCTCGAGGACAGTGTTTAAAGAGAGAGGGTGGCATGTTAATGATTTCCGGGCGATAATGGCCACACCTCCTGAAGAGTGGGTGCAGCCAACCCTGTCCTTTCTGAATACCATGTACCTATTTAAGAAATGTGTTTGTTTAGAATTTGAGGTGGGTTTCCTGGAGACACATGATACTTGGCTGACTGGCATGCAGAATCTCATACACATCGTCAAGATTTTTAAGGAGGCCTCTGCAGTTTCATTGGATGATGTTTTCTCTTCCCATTATTTAAATTTAAGAATGACTGGAGTGTGTGTGTTCGTGTGTGTTCATGTGTCGTCTTTCGGGGCTGTTACTCTTGGATTAGGCTTTTTAGGCCTTTCTACTGGCTTGGCCGTCGGAGGCCGTTCCTTGCGCTGTGTTGCAGGCAGGAATGGCGCGACGTCCATTTCGTCATCAGATGTCCTGGGGGTGCCTGTCGAACCGGGCCCCCCGGACTTGGTCCCCCTTTGGGAGCCCTTCGTTTGAGCCGCCACAGCCGCGGACGTCGGTGACGCCAGAAGTGGTACGGGCGCTGCGGTGACGGTGGGAGCCGATGCGGGGCCCCCGATGTCCACCCCCTCGACACCCTCCAACGCACTGGAGGACGGGGAGGAAGTGGCGGGAGCGGCACCGGTCCCAACGGAAGAGGTTGGCACCACAACCGCTGCTGCCTCAGCAAGCGGCGTGGTGGCGGGTTGGGCTGCCTGAGGCAACCCAGGGGGGGGGGGGGCGGAGGGACCAGGTCATACTCGCTGAACTGGGTTCCTGTGGAAACCAGATGCCGGTCCGCCTCCCGGCAAGCTGCGTCGGCGTACCTCCCCAGGGGGACAGAGGCGAACCTTTTCCGCGCCTCTGGGAAGGTGATGTTCTCAGTTACCTTGATGTTGATTATCTTTTTTTCAATCTGACATTTTTCGCTCTTGCGGGAGTAGGCTGCATGCGCCCCCCGCAGTTTACACAAGAGAGGGTGTCGGATGGACAGTTGTCGCTCGGATGGTCATGCGACGCGCATTTTGCACACGTCGTTCGGCCACGGCAAGAGTTTGTACAGTGCCCGAACCGCTGGCACTTAAAACAGCGCCGCGGGTTCGGGATGTAGGGACGGATGGAGCAATGGATAAAACCTGCATTTATCTGTTGTGGAAGAACTGCATGGTCAAAAGTTAAGATAATGTGCTTGGTGGGAATCTCCTTGTCGTCTCTGCGGATAGTGATGCGTGTCACGGCAGTGACGCCCAGCTCCTTCAAGCCGGCAAGGAGATCCGCATCCGTTTCGTTCAAGAGATCCGTCTCGGATATCACACCTTGCGAGCTGTTGAGGCTCCGATGGGGTGTGACCCTGATGTCTAGATCAGCCAGTCTAGTCTGAGCTAGAAACTTCGTGGACTGCTGCTTGTCATTTATTTCGATGAGGAGTTCACCAGACCTTTGTTTTTTGCGCTTATATGATTTTCCTATTATGGCTTCAAGATATTTTGCGATCAAGAAGTCTGACTGAGATGCAAGAGGGTGGGTTGGATTGAGGGACTCCATAACAAGAAATCGAGAGTAATGATATGGTTCAGGAAACGTCAAAGATGGCAATGAAGGAAAAGATACTTCGGTTCGGCCCCTTTTCAGAGACCGATCACGTTTGGGGGGGTTTGTAAATACCATAGGGCATACTATAAAAGCAGGGAGACTGGGGTACGTTCTTCTTTGACCTTACCCTGGTAGTCAAAAAGGTCCCGGAGCTCCCTGCCTGTATACAGGCAGGGAGCCCATCGGCCGGAGCGTGACCAAGGCTCCGACGGCCACCGTTTACGGCTTCTACCCTTCACCTTTAAACACCTCAGCAGGATGGAAAGTTGGGCGAGTTGGTGTTGCGACATGGTGACTAAACAGCGCAGAAGACGAAACACAGAGAAGAGCAAAAACAGGACGAGCGCTGACTATTTCTGATTGTCTGAGGCGATACCAACGGAGTGCACGCGCTTTTTACTTGTGACCTTGTATATAAATATGTTTCTTTTCCAATAAACCCCAGTTGATAGTCAGCGCTCGTCCTGTTTTTGCTCTTCTCTGTGTTTCGTCTTCTGCGCTGTTTAGTCACCATGTTTAAACACCTCGCCACGGTTGGACACGGCTTATGTATGGGAGCTTGGGGTCCGCAGTATCGCTGCTCACCGTCACCATGAATAATCAAGGTGCCCCGTGCGGGGGCGCTCCTGAAGAGTCGACCAACCGCCATCGTGCGGTGGGCTGCATAGCTCTCTCGCCCCGACTGGCCGCGACAACAGCGTCATCGCCTCTCGTCGTCCGTTGTCTCTCGTATGTAGAGACGCCCTACCGCGAGCTTGCAGTGCGCCACACAGCTTGCGCACCCGTTCGTGCCGCGACCAGCCGCGACGACATGTGTATCGTCTCGTGTCGGCCGTTCGTGGAGCCGCCCGGCCGTGATCTTGCAGTGTGCCGCGCAGCTGCCGTAGATATCCGCGCGCCGAAGCTCGCACCAGCCGCGCCAACAGCGCATTGTCTCGAGTAGGCCGTACACGCGTCTCGCGTGCTTGTCGAGTCGACCTGGACCCTGCTTCCACCGTTGCGACCACAAAATCGGCCGGCGTGCAACTGCCGCTCTCGCTCGCCGCCGGTGTATACCCTCCGCTCGCCGCCGGTGTATAGACCGGCCCCGGCACTCTTGGAATTAGCTCTTTATGGGTCGGTAACACAGATCTTCAGCTTCTCGCATTACAGAAACGCGTGAAAGCAATTATTCATACAAGAGGCATGAATTACACTATCCACTTCCGTAAGGCCGCACGGAAAAGGGCTACTCAGGAAAGGCGACGGCAGCACGGTAGTCCTGACTGGCCCGTCACATCCGGATGTTCGCTGCAGTGGCGAAAAGTTGTGGCGACACTCTGCTAGGCACTGCGTCGGCTGAAGTGGCGTGTTTTTGAACAGTTTAATTAAAATCTGCGGGTTTGTGGAGTTGAAATTTAGGTCACAAGTGACTTTAGTGGTGCATACCACACGTTGACGTAGAATTTGGCGCAGGTAAATTGTCGTTGCAGTTGGCCTTTAAGTTTTCTTATCCTGTTCCAAAACTTTCGTGTATCGGTGAAAGAATTTACTGAAGTTAAGAAGGACCTCCAGCTATTGTTTTTGGCCTGACGGCGAATGCGCCTTCCCATGGCTTTGGTGCGCTTGCACGCTACAAGGTTGTCCGCAGTTGGGTACCTGACAAGAATGCCCCACGCCTTGTTCTGTGCCTGGCGTGCCTGTCGACACTCTTGATTCCACCAGGGCCGCCTTAGGTTACTTGTGTTGCCAGAAGTCTGAGGAATGGAGTTCTCTGCAGCGTCAAGGATATGTGCTGTGATAAAGCTACAAGCTTCATCAATACCCAAGTGTTCTATGGAAGTGTGTGTGAGTTGAGATTTCTGCTTAAATTTCTCCCAGTCCGCAGCGGTTTCTTAAAACCTTTTACTTGAGATGTGAGTGTAGGGGTCTCTGTCTAGGCATCTCAGGAATACTTGGAAATGGTCACTTCCAAGCGGGTTTTTAACCACCTGCCACTGAACGAGTGGAAACAGAACAGCAGAACTGATTGCGAAGTCTATGTGTGAGAACGTGTGGTGTGTGATCTTATAATAAGTAAACTGTTTTTTGTTAAATAAACACGCACCAGAGGATACTAGGAAATGTTCAATCAAGCAGCCACGAGCGTCAATGGTTCAGGAAGCTCATTCACCAAGGACTCAGATTTCGAGGTAGGCAATTGATGATCCGGGGGAGCGTATCAGGAACATACCGTGATCAGCCAACCAAACATTATCACGCGGACAGCAAATGCTTCAAGGCTGGTGAGTAGTCTAATGGACTGGGATGGAATGGATTTTCGCGTCACAATGGCAACCCCGCCAGATGAATGAGCAAAGGCATCTCTATCTTTCCTGTAGACAGTGTATCGTTTCAGAAGGTTACTTTGCTCGGGATTCAGGTGTGTCTCTTAGAGGCAAACAATACTGGATTGATGTTTATAAAGGAGTTCATATATATCATCTAAGTTTTTATGACACCCCTACAGTTCCATTGAACTATGTTTTCAACAGCAATTATGGATTAAAGATTATAACAATGTAGTTGTGAAGTTCCGTATTTTGGTCATGTCAGCGAGCCTTGTTTAGGACCTGTTATACAAGGAGGTGGTTTTTTTCCCAGGCCCAAAAATGTTGCGGCGCTCATTTTGCGCCTGCTGGGCAGGTTTAGATGCCAAAGGGTCTATGTCCTCGTCTGGCAATTCAGGCGGCACCGAAAGGGTGTCCTTCCGACATCCACCTCGTGGATTGGTTCCTGAGGTCGCCGCAGGCTTCTCGGTTGGAACCTGCGGTGCGGGAAGGGAAGGAGTATGTGTAGGGCCCCTTGTGTTCATGCTCCCAAAGCCCTCGGCTGTCGTGTGGGCCAATGAACCTGGACTGGAAGAGGCCGGACCAGTTCCAGCAGCACCCGTGATCACGTCCTCCATGGGCTCCGCAGTAGTTGCGATGGGGTGCTGGGCTGTGGATGGCAGCCCAGCAAGAGGAGGAACCACCAGTGCCTCTCCTGTAGAGGCAGGAGATGTGGCTGCTCGCAGGGCATTAATGACAGCGACACATAAGGTAAGCTGCATTGTGTTGCAGTACTGACCAAACGTCGCCCCAACCTCCGGCAGGCGGCGTTTGCATACCATGCAGCCGAAAACATCTTGTGCTTTTGGCGTGCTTCAGGGAACTTATATTTTTGGTTACTTTGATCTGAATGATCTCTTTTTCTTTCTTGAAAGATGGGCAAGATCGTGAGTATGCAGCGTGTCAGCCCCTGCAGTTCGGACATTTTATGAATGTCTTTTCGCAGTCATCAAAACAGTGATCATTTTCGCCACCTTTCGCTTAGGTGAGCTTTCCACGGCAAGCTAGAGTTTCATGACCGTAGTGTTGACATTTAAAGCATCGCCTCGGGTTCAGAATGTAGGCGCGTACACGACAGGTAATAAAAGGTACCTTCACTGTTTTGGGCAAGGTAGAGCCAGCAAATGTTAGGATGATGTGCGGGTCTTGATTTAGGCTCCATCTCTTCTCATAATACTTCTACGGACGCCAACAACACCTTGGTCATGCAGTCCCTAAAGGAGATCATCATGTGTTTCATGGAGGAGTTCTTTGTCAGAGATAACACCTCAGAGAGTGTTTAGCGTGTGGTGTGGCGTAACGGTGACGGTCAAGTTGGCAATATTTTCTTGCTTCAAGAGGTTCTCGCTTTGGTTTTTTTGCATAACTTCAACAAGAAGGTCTCCAGAGGGCATCTTTTTGGCGTTGCAGTCTTTGCCAACAATAATTTTATTACACGTGACAAGAAAACTGACAGGTCAGTGATACGTTTTTCATCGGTCGAGTTTACAACTAGGTACTTGCTGAAAGCTGCCTGAGGTGTTGGGTGCGGAGTTCTTTGGTGTGACCCTTTTCAGGAGGTCGATCAGGGTGTTTTGCGGGAGTTGAGAAAATAGCCATAGAACATGGAATCCATTCGGTAGCAAGGCCAGTCGCCCACCACCGAGCCCAACAAGGAACTTGGCTTTGAAGCACAGGTTAACTGTACCTCGCCACTATAACCCTCTGTTCGGAATCAAGGATTGATGTCCTCGCACAGGGTAAACCCTCGCCGCCTAGAGAAAAAACGGAAAATGAGGAAGAGAAAAGCTGACAGGACAGGGCTAGGAAAGAATGTAGGAAAGAAAAAAAATGGAGAAGAGGACAGGAAAAGGCGACTGGCTGATTCCCCCCCAGTCGGGTCAGACTGGGGGCACTGTCTACGGGAAGCCGGGGCCGAAGTGGTGCGTCGACTTTGCCAGGCGGCCATGAAGGTCCAAAAAAACTCTGGCATTGGCGCAAACACCAGAATGCTTTTTTCCCTGGACACGGCAAAGCCACGCACAGCCGAGGGTGTGGGTTGGTTCAACCCACATGGGCTGAAGGTCCGCGTTAACGCCACTACCGTCAGCTTGAATGGACAAGGCGCCCCTGAGGGGAGGGACATGATGCGCTACTTCGCTTCACCTCTTCTAACGACGAGCACTATCTGAATGAGTCATAGGGAAGGACATAAGGCGTGTTCGTAGCATATGCTCGCGTCTCGGTTCGTAGCGCAGTGGGAAGAGCACCACGTACCTCCCGTTCGGCCAGACAGTGATGCGATTGAAACCGGGCGCCGCCGCGTCAATGACACTTTTTCTGGCGAAATCACTTCCGTGACGGATATCACGTCACCAAAATCTTTGTGTAGCCGGGCATACAACACTTTCGCGTTAATATGAAAGAGGCAAATTCGTGAATGTTTTCTGCGAATCGAGGGTTCGAATGGCCTAAAGTTTTTAGATGCAACGCATCTCTTTAACTCGCCTTGTCCCGCGTTGTCGCGGCGTAGTCCGCATCCCTCCCCATTCTCCTCGCCGCGGTAGCTGCGCGCTCCGCCGCTCTCACCGCAGCGCTACTGTGCGTAAGCGCGGTCAGCACGCAGCTTGCGCTCGGCTACGCTCGCTCCCGTCGCCGTGCCAGCTGTGCGTTAGCGCGCAGCTTGCGCTCGATTAAAAATTTACACCATCTTCCCGTGAGGGGAACCATGGGGTAGATGCGACGCATCGGGGGTGAACATGCTGCGTAAATAGGATACACAACAACAGCAATCCACACGTTGACATGCTAACATAACGAAAACGCAACGGCAACCCTCGATGCGTCGCATCCACCCCATGGTTCCCCTCGCGGGAAGATGGTGTAAATTTTTTTATCTGGGTGACACAGGCTGTTCTGTAATAATTGGACAGAAGAAAACGGGATGCGCGATTTTGTACCATCTCGACTCAATGTATTAATGTCATGTGAGCTGGATCCCAAATAGAAGAAGCATACTCTAATATACGGCGACCGTAGGTAGTGTATAAAAGTAATTTTAACGACAAAGGTGCGAGAGAAAAGTCTCTACGGAGGTAGCCTAGAGTTGTTAGCCTTGGATGTTATGCTTTCTATATGTAGGTTCCATGAAAGGGTGTTAGTAATATTAATGCCAAGATACTTGTAAGAGAGCGCGGTACGTAAAGGGAATTGTTAAGAGTGTAAGAGGGTGATGTCTGATTATTACGGGAAATTAGCATTGACCTGCTTTTTCAGACGTTTAACTGCATCTGCAATGTATTACACCTAGCGGAAAGCTTATCTAAGTCAGTTTTAAGCTGCATAATGCGAGTGCCGTTCGTTATTTTCCAAACATATTTCAGATGTGATGTTAGTTGGTAAATCATTTACATATATTAGTAATAAGAGAGGTCCTATGACTGACCCTTGTGGAACACGGGAACTAACCGGCGATGGAGAGTTTCAGCCATTAGCGAGGACAAAATGAACAAGTGCGGTTAAAAAAAACGTGTATCCAGTCCAGTATTAACCGATCTATTTTAGGAACACTCATTTTATGTAAAAGTAAGGAATAGTCAACTCTGTCGCACGCTTTAGCAAAATCCAGGAATATGAAATCAGTTATGTCAGTCTAGGTTGTGGTGCAGATTGCTAGTAATTGAAAAAAGTTGAGTTTCGCAGGAGAAGTATTTTCTGAACCCCTGCTCCCCGAGAGTCAAAAAACTATTATCTTCTAGAAATTTTGTGACATGTGTGAAAATAATAGGCTCCATAATTTGGCAGCACACAGAAGTGAGAGATATTGGTGATCAGTTAGAGGGTGTTTGAGAATCTCCTGATTGAAATAATGGTGTTATTTTGTTTATAGTCTAATCTTGTGGCAATGCGTGGATATGTTAAGATTGCAAAAATATGCATTGTAGTATTATTTAACAATATCCACCAGCGTTTTTAGAATTTTCGAATTCATTTCGTCCACAACGAAACAGGATTCTGGTTTCAATTTTTTATGATGGGTGAAATCAAAGTTTCGTTGCAAATAATCGGATCCATCGGAATGTAGTCCTTTGACCGAAGTTCAGGGGACCCAGACAGGGTTCGCGAAGATGAAAATGCCGTAACAAACAGGTTGTTTAACACCGACGCGCACACACGGCTGGGCTGGTCATCTTTAGAGGTATTTTATTTATTTTATTTATTTATTTTAGTACCCTAAGGGCCCGTGATGGGCATTAGATAAGGGGGAAGGGGTTAAAAACAAACACAACACTATTTCACCGTTGAACGAGACTTGATATACAGAGTACATCCATCATTGATCGTTCTTCCTCGTGTCCTTTTTTTTGTTAAACAGGGCATGTATGAACTCAAATAAGTTAGTACTGCAACAGGGTTATGTATAAGGTGCTAGCAAGAGCAACCCGTAAAATAAAAATCGACCGTAGTCAAATAGCAAAGCATACATACAATAAAATCAAACATTTCTAAACTTTGTGCACGTTACAGGATTACACTATATAGAGAACTTCAACTGCAAACAAATGCACATTTTAAGACACTTTTTCAACAAAACAGTGAGTAAGGCTTACTGGTCAATATATTGGGTGATAAATGAATGCAGCGCGGTTTGAAAGGAAGATGATTCTGTCAGGTGGACAAGACTTGCCGGGAGCAAGTTCCATTCCTGTATTGATAAAGCAAGGGGAGCGTTCTGGTATTTTTTGGTTCTAGCGAAAATCGGCTGTACTTTGTGCGCATGATCACTTCGGGGGGAAATGTGATGAGCCGGCAAAATATTAGATGACCTGAAAGATGACTCAGAGTAGTAAAGGGAGTGAAAAAACGACAAGCGCGAAAATTTCCTTCGGGTATCCAGATTAGGCAGATCAAGAGAACGTTTCAAAGCAGATACGCTTGTATCAGAAGAGTAGGAACGGAGGATAAATCTTGCAGCTTTGTTCTGCACAGCTTCAAGGACGCTTGGTGTGGATGCCAGATAATAGAAGCATATTCTAATGTGGATATTATTAATGAAATGTACGCATGCAGTTTGGTATTGCTGTTGGCTTGAAAAAGGCGGCGTTTTAGAAATCCAAGTTTTTTAAGGGCCTCGTTAGTGATGTATTCAATGTGAGTGCTCCAGCTCAGATCGGAAGTAAAAAATATACCCAGATATTTAAATGAGGATACCGTTTCGATTCGACCATTGCCAACAAAATACTGATTGGAAGGAGTATCTAAGAGGGTAGAAAAAGTCATGTGTTTGGTTTTTGATACGTTGATTTCCATTTGCCATCTATTGCACCATTTGATTAATTTGGACAAATCATCCTGTAGGCTAATGGTGTCATCAATGTTAGTTATCTGCTTATAAAGAACGCAGTCATCCGCAAAGAGACGCAAAGAGGAGTTAATGCCGGATGCTATATCGTTAATATAGATTAGAAACAGAAGGGGACCCAAGACTGACCCCTGTGGGACACCCGACTTAACACAGCAGCTGCTGGATATGCACTGATTAATGTTTACTGATTGAGAACGGTTTGTCAAAAATTCTTTTATCCAGAGAGTAGTTTTGTTATTGAGTTGTAGCTGCTGAACTTTAAACATTATCGGTTGTGAGGCACGCGATCAAAGGCTTTAGAAAAGTCTATGAATATTGCGTCTGTGTGATGGGACATGTGGATGGATTTGTGAAGGTCAGTTACCAATTCAAACCGTTGGGTTTGACATGATTGCTTATATCTGAATCCATGTTGGTTTTCTAATAGTAAATTATTTGCATTTAAATGCGCCATGACGTTGGTGAATATAATATGTTCGAGTATCTTGCAGCAAACTGAAGTTAGGGAAATAGGTCGGAAATTGTTTGGATTAGTATTATCCCCTCCCTTAGGTACAGGTTTCACATGCGCGTTTTTCCAATCATCTGGTATACTACTTGTGTCTAATGATTGTTGAAAAATGAGTGATAATAGAGCGGCCGACGTGTGAGCAGTCATTTTCAGGAGTTTTGTGCTAATTCTATCTGGCCCCGGACTACAGCTGAGGGGAAGGCGGTCAATTGCTTTCACCACACCATTTCTGGATATGGTTATTGGGTCATTAGTATTAGGGATAACAAGGGATTGAAGAGGTACCAGAGTATCGAAAGGGAGTTCGTCTGTAAACACGCCACTGAAGTACGCGTTAAACAGCTCTGAAGAAGCTGCTGGAGACAGAGCGCCCCCACTTTCGTCAGGAAGGGTAGGTACTGCCTGATTTTCCTTCGGATTAACAGCGCGCCAGAATTTTTTGGGATTGCATTTTAACATATTAGGGAGAATTTCGTTGAAATAGTGGTGTTTAGCTCTTTGGATAGTTTCCTTCAAAGTTGCAGACAGCAATTTATACTTTTCCCAATCAGTGGCGGAATTGGTTCCAGCAGCCTTTCGGTATGCTCTTTTCTTTTTCTTTAAACTTGTCTTAACGTCCCTCGTAAACCAAGGCGCATTGGTTTCTGATTTCATATTTATTTTTGGTATGCAAGTGTTTTCTATTTCTTTCAGTTTATCTCGAAACATTATCCAGTTTTGGTTAGTTGTGCGCGTGGTAAAGGAATCTTGATATGGAGCAGCAAAATTACTGAGTATGCGGTTCATTTTGTCGGTGTCTGCCTTTGCGAAGTTCAGAATGTGTTTGTCAGTTTTCGTTTTATCAGGATGGGGAAATGACACAAGGCAATGTACAAAATGATGATCGCTGATTTTTTCTAGAACTCGGGCACTGGCGTTACTTGGGGTATTCGTGAAAACTAAGTCTAGTATGTGCGGGCCACGCGTTGGTTAATGCACGAGCTGGGAAAGATGAAATAGACTTAATGTGTGCGCAAAACGAGCGCATTCACTACCGCTGGAATGGGTGACAGGTGTCTCCCAAGAAATTGTCGGGAAATGTCTCCAGAAAGGATTAGACTACACTGGGGAAATTTGTCGAATATGTATTCGAGTGAGTTATGCAGGTGGTCCACAAACTCGAGGGAACTGTTTGGGGGCCGGTAGCATGCACCAATTACACAGGTGAAGCGACCAAAGCACATTTTTACCCAAAGAAGCTCAAGGGGACTGTCACAAGCTACGATGGATGGTTGGAAAGCAGTTTTCACAGCGACCATCACGCCGCCTCCTCGAGAAACGTTCCTGTCCTTACGGAATACTGTAAAGTCATCAGAGAAACCGAGCTCGTAGCTTGCTATGTCATTTTTAAGCCAAGTTTCTGTGCCGATTACCACGTCCGCAGAGCGCACGTGTGGGCCATAGCATGAACACAATCAAGTTTTTGGTTATATGCTACGAAAAGTCGCTATCAGCACAGAAACTTTGGGCATGGTTGCAGGATATCGTGTTTTTGGCACACGACGTCATTCTGAAGCTGGCTGGACCTGGGGACTGTTGTTTATTTGTACGACTAGGCCAGAAGCCGAATTGAATTGTAACGTCATGCCGTTTAAAGGAAGCTTGTTGTAACGAACTGTGTACCGTTCGTTTTTATTGGAGTGACTTTTAGCAAACTCGCGAAGCTTTTTCCTAGCAAATTGAACTTTTGGGGAGAAGTCCTCTTCCAGCCACACTTTAGGCGAAATATCTTTGAGGTTAGGCCCTTTATCAAGAGCCTCCATTTTGGATTTGAAGTCGAGAAATTTTACTATGATTGGGCGATGAAAGTTTGGTCGTGGGTGGCCGACGCGATGAGCGGGCTCAATATTGCCAAGTTGAAGGTTTAGTTTACTGGAAAAGAAATCGCTGACGATTTGTTCTGTAACTGCGTAGTCTTCCTTCTCTTGTTCAGTTATACCCTTTACCAGCAGGCTATTTCTTCGCATACGATTGTTGAGGTCATCGACAACGTCGACAATTTCCTCGCTTGAGCGGGTCGAAGACATCTTTACTTCTTCTACACTTCCACTAACGGTATTGACGGCGTCCTTCATTTGGGGCACACTTTTCAGGCTGTTCTCGATAGCACAAACACGACCTTTTATGTCTGTAATATCTTTTCTGAGTTCGTTAAGTGTAGAAATAGTGGTGTTATTGTACTGTTCTGCCGCTGCTATGAAATCCTTCAGCGTGCTCATGACATCCTCGACCTTCCACGGGCCGGGGTTCAACTCAACGTCTCCTGAGCATAGCAACATCAGAAAAATACACATATAAAGCAGGACCAGGGATGGTCTCGGGAAAAACGCGCCAATCAAGGCAGAACCAGTGGAAGCGCGTTCATCATAGCTGAGCACAAGATCCCGGCTAGCGACAAAAGTGCCAAGGCGGGCACGGTAAGAGCACAGATCAATACCCATATTGGCAGAAGGGGGATCACCGGCCACAGAAACAAAACAAAGATACACACTAAAAAAAATGAGGAGCCCACCTACGACAGGCAGGCGGCACAAGTTAGCATCTGTGACTCGTGGCCGTGAATCCCAGTGAGGCGGTGATGCTCCGTTCCTTATGTAGGGCCAGAGGGTGCTGTATCAACAGGTGACGTCACGCGATGCACAGCCCAGATATTGCAGGGATGCCGATGTATCAACAGATGCCGCTTTGCGCTGATTGTCGAGTCCCCGGCAGCAGGCAAGCCAGGCCACGGGAGCACAGGGCAAAACGCGTCAACCTACGACAGGCAGGCGGCACAAGTTAGCATCTGTCACTCGTGGCCGTGAATCCCCTATGCGGTAAGGTATGCGGTATTGCTCGTATTCGGTGTACTAACAATGTTCCAAAATTGCTTTGGGTTACTTTTTAGTAATGTCGGCAAAGTAGCGTTAAAAAACGTGAGGTCAGTCGATCTAAGGGCGGACGAATAACTCGAGTTGGCGGTTTTATGTTTTCACCAGTGTGTAAGATCGAGGGATCATTTTGCCTTTTTAAAGAGGCTTCCCCTCCTGTTAGCGAGTCGTTTGAGGTAGCATTTATACCAGGGGGCGTTGCATTTAAAGAAAACTCGACGTAAAGGAATAAATTTGTTCACAAGATTCAGTAGCTTATTTTCGAAAATCAGCCAGTTATCTTCAACCGTTCTTTCGAGGTAATGAGGTAGAAAAGTGTCAAGAAACAAGCAACGTTATTTATTGCTTCATAATTACCTTTACTGTGGTACCTAATTGTTTTAAAACGTTTGCGCAACGATGTTCTCGCTACATCAGCTCAAAATGTAATACGTCATGATCGCTAAGCACGGGCAAGTGAAAAATTCTTGACATAGTATCTGGTGATGACGTTAGAACTAAATTGAAAATAGGTGTTGCTACTTCACACGGCAAGAGCGCATGTAAATGGCGTTGGTGGCACAGTAAATCGGCTGAAAAGCAGGGGCGGTCTTCAGACGCCTTACGAAGACCAGATTATAAGACTACATCAATCGTTTATGCGTGCTGAAAGCAACATCACCGGAATTACAGTGCTTTGGGAGCGGAATCCGCTGTGCAGGATAGAAAAGCAAAACACATAGAAAGGTTTGGAAAAGTGCTTTATATCAAGGGAACATAATCATTCCATCACCTTAAGTCATAATGCCGTTCCACTATTCAGGCTGGGCTTACTTCCTACTCGACTACAGTGCAGGTCCGTGTCTCCAAACAGTTGTCGTCAGAAAACTGTTCAGCCAAGTTTACTTCCAACTGTTTTTAACAAAATAAATGAAATTATGTTCTAAGAACATGCTAAATCCTATAAACCTACAAAATATGGCGGGCAAGTGCTATACTCCCTAATTCGATATTTTGACGCAGCAGCAGTGTGCTGAGGCAGCACTCACTCGTGGGTTCTCTCGACGGCAGCGATGATGAGCTTGAAGATGAAGTGCGTATCAGGAATGGACCACTACTCGTGTCTTAGAGGGGGAATGCACATCATCATCACGCAAACGCACCCCTCACGTTCTTGCATGCGTCGCGCAGAGCAACGTCTCGGGCGGGCACAGCATATTGCCCCTTCTTCACCTCCTCACACTTTCGGAGAGCGCTCCCGCCGCCACAGCGAACAGCCTTCCCCTCACAATTTCGCAAAGCTCTACTAATTACGTCATACTGCCCCCCTCCAGCACCGCAATCTTTAGGGGAGAGCTCGCGCCGCCACGGCGAACCGCCCTCCCCTCACAATTTCGCGACACTCTCCATGTTTTACTTTCTTTCACTATTCGGTCTTGCGATCGTTCACTCGGTTACCACGGTGACTCGGCTTAGCCCAGAGGCGGGCGCCAAAGGGATGCGTCCTAAAACACCCGTCCCGGTCATTTCTTGTTCTAGCAGAATTATTGATTTATTGATTGTGAGGTTTAACGCGCCGACACAACGCAGGCGATGAGGCGCGCCATAGTGGAGGGCTCCGGATTAATTTTGACCACCTCGGGATCTTTAACGTGCACCGAAATCTCGTACACACGGGCGTTTTTGCTTTTCGCCTCCATCAGAAAAGCGGCCGCCGCGGCCGGGAATCTAACCCGCGACCTCGTGCTCAGCAGCGCAACGCCTTAGCCACTGAGCCACCGCGGCGGTTCTTCCAGCAGTACCTTGGTGGTCTGTAGAAAAGACGCTCTATGGAACAACGTGGTGATTGTCAGTGTACCAATTCAAAAATGTTTTCTCTGTTAAAACAAAGACTGGTTAGATTAAACTATCTGAAATAAAGTGCGGCGACTTGTACAAAACAATGCGTTGTATCTGATAATTTTAGTACCAGCGCAGCAATGCGCAATTATGAGGTGAATGTGTTCCTGAAAGGAGGTTTTTCCTAATTTAACAAATGTTTTCTGGCACATTTCTTCTTTGTTCAGTGTTTTTAACAAAATGTCCACATGAGGGAAATCCAAGGAAAACGTTGTCTTATCTGATTGAGTGTGCTTGCTTATGCTAAAAAGTACGAAAATGCGCATCAAGCACTTCCTGAAGGGCGTAAGTAGAACAAACAAAAAGCAAATATATTTTTTAAATGTGCATAGGTACTCTTCGTGGCCTTAAAATGATGTCTAAAAATTGCTTGCGATTGAAGAAGTGATTTCTTGATGAATTTTCCGACAGTAGTAACTTTGCTTAAACAGAAAAAAAATGTTCGGAAAAATTACTTTGTGGGAGCATTGTGGGCCATTCAAAGATGAGCCACAAGTGTTACTGAGAAAAATCCGTGACGGTCGACTTTAAGGCTTGACCCAGTGAGTTGTGTATGACGCAGCAGTGAAACCAAGAGCCCCATACTGCACGCCGCAACACAGCGCATGTCCTTCCAAGTGTCATTCAGCTTGTTGTAGAGAGCATAGGCCTAATTGCAAATTACAAATATGTTTTGTTTCCTGCCCTCCTTAGACTTTGCCGACCTTCGCTTGTCACCCCTGTTTACACAGTGGAAGGGCACAGACTTTTTTAGCAGCGGAGCTGAAGCAGCTAGCCCAAATTTGGGGCGCGAAAAGCGTTAAAAATACCAAAAATAGCAGAGGTTTCGTGAGAGCGTGCTTTGCGGGGACCGCCGACAATTACGAGCATGCGAGTCCGGAAAACGTACATACTGTAAGTCTGCAACGTGTTTACACGGTCTACTTTCAGTCAGCAGCATCGGTTCCGTGAAGCTCGCAGTGCGTGTTAGTCTCGCGTTGCCGTGGCCCCCTCTCTGCTGAACTCCAATCCAGACCAAGTTTACTTCGTTTCTATTTTCCTCAATTACTTTTCCTTTCTTCGCAAACTCCTGCTGCCACCTTTGAGTTACGATGTCACATTTTGAACCGCCCAAGTCATGTAATGCGTTGTCGGAACAATACACAAGCCGTTCCCGAATATGGTTATATGTCCAATAGAAGCCCTGATGTAGCGAGTATTGTTGTCCGTGGCCTTCGATCAATGATTTTCCAACTGTTTTTCCTCCTCGTGAGCGTTTGAAAGCAAGATCAAAGCCGCTGTGTCAAATTTTTTATAGCCCTTGTTTGCATGGCAAGTGAGTGTTGGTTTGCACTATTTGCGTGTGTGAAAAGCTACCGCTGCGTTTCGAAATTGGCTAAGATGCAGGTTTGGCGATATCCGGAAAAATCTTTTTTGTCGCACTTAAATGCATTTAAAATGTAAGGCTGGGTTGCACTATTTGTGTATGTGAAAAGCTACTGCCGCCTTTGGAACTTGGCCGAAGCTACTGTTTTTGCGATCACCGGAAGAAACGTATTTGTCCCACTCAGATGCGTTTACAAGTAAGGTAGTGTCGTTCTGCCGATGATATCACGGTCACGTACGTAGCGAAAATGCAGGACGGTTCAACTAAAAAACAGCGGGCACGACATCGAAGGTTGTACTGAACAATATCAGATTTCTCAAGTCCACGTGAGGCGAAAGGGACAAGGAGCACTTTGAGAGCACCCCATCGATTTGCGGTTAGTGTTTCTCCCGCAGGATAAAGACGGGCATTTCAACACATGCGCACTTTATCCAAGAGCGTCAGCCGCCCCGGCCGCCATCCACCATTCGAACCACCGTGGTCAAAAAATGGGTATTTATGCTTATTTTATACAAAACCTGATATACCGACTTTTCTACTGTCTTCACATCTCTCGTCACTTGCTAACCCGGTTATATTAAAAAGAAGCTCCTTACTCAATGCAACCAATATTAATCCAAGCTCTTCTTTTTAATATAATATCGTAGACTGTGTGCAGTGAGCGGGTTTACTAAACATATGCTTTGATATTTTTTTAATTTCTGAGCATATTTTCACGCATGAAGAAAGCAAAAGCTTTTGTATTGGGTTACGTTTTCTGAAGAGTCTCTTACTGGCTTCTACAGCTTGCTGAATTATAATCTAGGCTGCTGCTGCAAGACCACCGAAACCGAAGAACACTCTGTTGCACGAGCTGGCAAACGCACTACAGCTGGATGTCACACACATCTTCTTGGGGCATTTGTTTTTTGAGGGGAGATGATCGTTGTATTGTCCTGCGCGCAAAGAATAGTCCAAGTTCCTGTTCTATGTAGGGTAACATCGAGCAAATGTGAACCCCTCAAAAACTTACTAAAGAGACAGCAAAGCAGCATTTCCACATACAGATATGTGCAGTGCACCGTCGCTTAGTAATTATACGATTAGAACCGGAACGTGGGCATCTAGGTAGTACGATAAAGGCGGGTGACACCGAAGGTTCGAACCTGCTCCCTCAAGCAGAATTGAATCAAGCCACACGTTCTCGGAATTTCCTCTCCCAGGACAGACTGCGATTGCGGTGTGTCGCGCCACCCGGACAATTGAACCTGCACCTGATGGCAAAACAAGCCGCGGTAGGAGAGCGCGTGGTAAAATGTATCGCCGTGGCCTCTGGCGTTGCACTTCTGATGCGGGATATCGGTGTGCGTGTGCGCGGCCAACCGCCATACCTACCCTGTATTTTTCATTGCTTCAAGCGGCAAACCGATCACACTCAGCATTTTGCGCTAAGGGTCACTTTTTTTGCTCAAAACGAACTTTTGGGGCTACCCTCTTTGGACAACAAAGGGGCGGACGGCAATGTAAACAGGGAGTGGATGTGGAATACCTGGAAAACGATGGAGTGGGGGCAGAAATTGTTAACGTACTCCCGGAGCAACAATACCGGGAGAACGAAGTCGAAAGAGTGCCGGAGGGGATAACATACACTAGGCCTATATACACCTGGAACGGTTCATATAGAAAGGGAAGCTAGAGGGCACTACATTGGGGTTTGACTTATCATACATTAAAAACGGGCAGGTGGTAGAACAACGGCTTCTTGGACTAATGACTGCAGACGACCTACTGCTTATGGCGGAGAACAGGATAGGTATGCAGGGCTTGATGAATATGTGCACTGAAAAAGCGACGCACCCAGGGCTGTCCTTCAGCAGAGAAAAATCGTGGATCATTGTTTCAACCATGGCGTGGAGCACATAATAGTATGAGTACAAGTAGAAGTACCACGGGTTAAAGAGTATAAATATTTAGGAGTATGACTTAACGACAGCAAAGATTACACACATACGCATGAGGCTCCCCTAAAGACGAAATGAAGACAGAACGCGTCTAGAATTAAAAATGCAGCACTGTGGGGCTACACGAAGTACGAGGTGTTAAGGGGAGTCTGGAAAGGGGTCATGGTGCCAGGATTAACTTTCGGAAGATCGGTTCTGTGTGTGAAATCATAGACCCATGCGGGCCTGGAGGTAAATCAGTGGCCAGTATGCAGACTGGCCCTGGGGGCCCACAGCAAAATTACGATCGAAGCAACGCAAAGGTCGTCCTGGTCGTCCTTTGACGTCCTGGTCGTCCTTTGAACGCAAAGGGCTGGTCGTCCTTTGAGCAAGGGAGGCGCAATGCAATATAAAGTTTGAGGAGCTACTTTGAGGCATGAAGGAATAGAAGGTGGCCGTGAGTTCGCTTAAGTACCTTTATATAAGACGCATGGACACGCGGTGGAGACGGAGCACCAGACAGCTGACCAAGCAGCACAGGAAAGGCGGTAGGGGAACCGTGGCATATACACAATATTTTTAAAAACACGTAAAAGGAAGCAGAGACGACGAAGTGGTCGCAGAGAACTGAAGGGAAGAAACCCTAGAGACTTATGGAACACATAAACTAGAAATCCGCAAGGAAGATTTCTTTGGCAAAACGAGAGACAGTGCATTGCTCTTGGAATCAGGGGTCGGGTGACTGGGAACCCGTACATAGACGGGTATCTACAAGCAGCAGGGTGAAAAATGTGCGTGCTGAGGCAATAACCGTGGAACTATAGACCATATTATTAGAGTCTGCACATGAATACCACCGCACCGTGGTGATGGGAAAATGGCGTTGGCAGAGGCTTTGGGATAGGGGGTGAGGGGGAACCTCAACTTCCCAGCCGTAGACATGACGAAGAGGCGGATAGAATGGTGCTGGAGGAAAAGTAGGGAAGGAATTTCTACGCAGGCTGAGCAATTATATGGATGAAAAATAAGAACATCGGTGTATAGAAAAAAAGGGGGACGGAGCAATGACATTTTAAAACTGGGTTGAAGGGTAGATGGGGAGAAAAATCAATTAGGTTAGCTGGGAGTAGGGCAAGTAAGTGGAATAAAACAGGCCTGGCGAGAATGAAGTGTTCGAGGCTCTTTCTGCCCTCAGCCGACGCATAACTTACATTGCCCGTTTCGGCGATGAACTTCTTCCAAGCATACGCCATCGCGTGTTTGTATTTTTTTCTCTAAACTGTGAAGTTTGTATTCAGTTAAGAAGGCGAACACCAAAACAGAAAATTAATTGAGGAGATAAATTGTTTATTAGAATGATGTATGATGAACGTCGACGTCGCAAACGTATAAAACAAGTAAGGAAAGAGAAAAAAGGCGACCAGGGAGGGGGCGGTGATGGGCTTGACAAAAAGCAATAAAACTAAAAGCTGGTATTCAACATCATATCTTTAAAATAAAACAGAAAGCAACGTATGCATGGTCCCTAAAGTAAAGTGGCGACTAGCGTCAGAAACTGAACGTAATAGCGTTTGCTACATAAATTGAACGCTAGGACACGGGAACAAGCGTGTTGCAAGGAGAGGGGAGCGGAAAGCAAGGGGAGCAATACAGGGGACCCTGACACGTACGCGCACATCGGTATCGCAACACGAGAAGTGCACTGTCAGATGTTTCGGCGATGCATTTGGCCAAGGGCTGGCGTGCTCTGGCTTGATTTGCGGGCCGTTGTGCATAAAAGCCTAAGAGAAAGTCATTGGCGCCGTTTTCGACCTCTCAGCAATGTAGTCTACAAACAAAGGTCTAAGCTACATAGCAGAAAAGATATTACCTCGTATGAAACGAAAAAAGTAGACACAGTGAAGACCTGTCTCCTAGTGGAGATTTTCTGCCATATTTTGTCGCAATTCGGAAAAATGTTCAAACCAAATTTCCACCAAAATATTTAATCTGATAAAGTACTAAATGTCTCATCGGGAGTTATTTTGCGTCCAAGTCTTGGGATCGGCATTGTAGTCTAAGCCTGTTTTCTTGAGTGCTACTCTGGGCATATTCGGAAAACTTTTTCTTGCTTCTGGTACCTATAATATGGCGGGTCGCATGCCCCGCCTACTCTGCATTTGATACGTATCATTCCAGTTGCTCCTCACATCTCCTTTTGTCGCCTCATTGGCAGTAAGGTATCGTCAGATGTCCTAGTGAGCTCTGATTCGTATAGAGCTCGTAGGGAGCGGTCGCCGTCAAGTGTTTTAAACGACGACGGCAAGCTGTAAGAGAAGATTAAGCGACTGTTTTATTTGGAATGCCTACTAAAGTTTCCGGAATATCCACGCGCGTCTAGTTTACCTATTGTGATCGTCCAATTGGTTTGGGCAGGATCGCGTTGTTCTTGACTGCGCTCGCTGTTTCTGCGGCGCTTCGAGCGCTTGAATGGTATCTGAACATAGGCTTGTCTGGCAACCAGAAATGAAAACATCAGGGCACCAGGCAGCTTGCTTGCATACTGGACGTGAAACTTCCCAAAGATTTAGATTGTTGCTTTCCAAAAAGTAGTATTTCTCTTCTAGCGTATCAGGTGGTTACAGAATATACCAATAATACAGTGTTTGACGGAATACCATCCGGTCAGGGAAAAGCATGTTTGCAAGAATCAAACAGACGTCATTCACTCGTCAGCTGTCGTGACACCATGACGTAAGAAAAAAAATTGGGGATGTGTTCTGAACTTTTGGGAAGTTCACTGAAAGTCTGTCTGCCTTCTATGCGGCATTTTTAGTTTACCATCAAAAGACGCTCCTCACGTGGATTTGACTCCATCCGTAGAACGGAGATATCCGCAAATGTCTTGACAACGCCCCAGAATATAATCGTAGTGGCAGTTTTCGTAGTGTTTGCAGAGCAGGTCGGCAGTAATAGTAAGAAACAACTTCGTTTTGCTCTGACGCACCCAATGATCAGTGTAGGTTTTGCGCCTGCATTCAGGTAATATTTCTTGCGCAACTTCTGAGACGGGATCATTTCGACTTTTTAGATATTTGATCCCGTTGCTGGAGTTACTTGGTGTAAGAATGCTTCCTAGTTGCTGGGTCAATTCTCGGCAATGCTACCACAAATGTAACCCGGCGACCTGAGCCTGTTTTAAGGGCTTTCAATGCCAAAGCTTTATGGCTTCCATTTAGGATGCTTATAGAAGGCTTCTGTGCTAATATATCCTGTTTGCACCCGTTCTTTTTATTTTGCTTTGCGTTCTTCGTCTTTTGGCTATCCTTGTTGCGTTCTTCGATCATACGCATGAGCTCTGTTTTCGCATTTGCACTGTCGGCCAAACTTATCCTGTACGAGACCTTGTGTTATATCTGTCATACAGAGTTTTCCTGACAACACACAGGGCACATTATTTTGACGGGCAAAGTATAGATACTTAGCGGTATTACTTCTCCGCTATTCGCGTTGTCTGAGGCTAGAGTGTGGGTAGTTTTTTACGGGTAGTCCCATGCACCTCCTCCGCATTGGTTGCGACGTCAGACGAACCATAATGCAGGCACTAGGCGCAACTTCATTCATACAGAAGCTGGGGCAGAACTTGTGTACGAGTAGAACGTACGTATCGCACCCCAAAGCACACGGTTATGTTGAGCCCTTCAGTAAAATGTGGCAAGATATTTTTTCAAAGCAAACACAAATTTTCTGCACAGCAAATGTTCCGAAGAATTTTACGTTGGTCTGCGAATTTTTATTGTGGGGTTTCGCTTGCCCAGTAGGTAGTTTTCGAAACTTACCACACTTCACGAGACTTCGAACCCTACAGTTCAATTTCAGAATTGCGTTCTTCCCATGTATATATCTCTCAGCGTTCAGTTATACCATCCTTACTGCAATGTTCCGACCATCCACTGAACAACTAGCCATGTTTTGAGCCCTTCATAAAAAACCAGCGCTTGGTCTTTCAGCCGACCACATTTTTTCGCGATGCAAGGCAAATATTGCTCCCGCTTTAGCTTTTAGCCGAAGGGAAAACGTTCGGGCGTGGTGACTGCTTATCACAGAGTAAAAAACCTGGCGAAGGGACAACAACGAGCCGGGCGAAGACACGACAACTGCTATCCACAAAAGGGTTATTGTGGATGTTGCACTTTTGTATACACATAAGTCCAACTAGGTCAGCTGAAAAAGGTAGAAAGTACAAATCCAAAACACTCAAAGTTAAACCGCCAGTAAGAGTGGCATACGAGAGGAACTGTAAAGCCTACCCACTCAGTAACGAGAGCCATAGTTGCTTTATTGCCGCAACCATATACACTGTCGGCATACTCACAGCTGCAGTTATCCTTACGTAATTGCAAATCGATGCGCGTACCACGCTGCAAGGTTGGTTCGAGAGCATCAGTGTGGCATCGCATGCCAAAAGCCTCCGATTGGCAGCTTTGTCAGCAGTGACAGGCAAATGGACAGCACCTTATTCCTTCCTTGCCTGCATTTTCTCAGCTTGATCGCTGCTATTACCCTCCTGTGCAAGCAACTGCGCGTCGTCGTAATAAACATCGGGACTTTCCTGCGCTGCCTAATCTTGGCGACCGGCAAGGTCCCTGAGTATGCGCAAAAAGAGCGCGAGCGGTGCCACGACTTGGAGCGCTCAAAAGGACGAGGCAGGCTTTTGGAAGGTGCATTGGCAGCAGTGACAGCCAAATGGACAGCATCTTATGTCCTTCCTTGCCTGCATTTTTTCTGGTTGGTTTCCTTGTAGTTTTCTTTGAACGACGTAAACTGTGTTTTTCGGGCCATGATTGCTGCTAAGGGTTACTTCTGTTCAGTGTTTTGTTAATGTTCTAACTTCTGTTAATAAGGATTAATCAAGCGATTGCTGACTTGAAGAATGAACTGCGATAGGAAATTAAAGCCGGATGAGAAGCAGTCTAGTGGGACTTGGGAGCAGACATTAGAACTCTTCGAATTGACTTTCATGAGGAACCGCATAGCATGAACCACATGAACTCTGTGTTTGAAGATATCAGGGCCGAGTTTGCTGCCATTAAGTCCAAAAATGAGACTTTAAAGAAACACAACAATGGGCTACGCGATGAGATTGGGGACTTGCAATGGCGTCTTGCCGATGCCGAGTCTCGTCTACAGCACTTTGAGCATTACGAAAGGTGAAGTAACATAGAAATAAAGGGAGTCGAAGAAGAAAAGGCGAGAATATGACAGAAATTGTGTGCAAATTAGTAGAGCTTGCTCATGAGCCCATCACAGCTATCGAAATTGAAACGTGTCAACGAGTACGCACGAAAAACAAATCAAGTTGCTTTGTCGTACAGGTTGCTCGGCGACAGAAGTGAGATGAGGAAGAAAACGCGTTCGGCCGGCTGCGCTTGTCTCTCCGTGTAGTTTATTTTAAATAAGTTTTGACATTTCGCGTTTCGAACTTTGTACGTCACATCAGCCAAGTACATGCGTCCTGCGGCGGGTGCAGCCCCGCCAGGGCTGCCGCCGGGCTCGCCTCCTAGTATGCTGCCGGGTGCCACGTCTGGATGTCAGGTCTCTGCTCCCGTACCAGAGGCTGCTACGGGTCACTTGGAGATGAACCCATCTCATCAGGCAACCTCCACGACGGCCTCTGGAGACGCTCCCAAAGCCTCTGGAGACGCTCCTAACGCCTCCTGTTTGGAATCGCCGCCGATACTAGCTGGTCAGGCAAGCCCCCTCTCATCTCCTTCCCCGTCTCATCAACCGCTGCCGGACGATGAGGATACCTTCTCAGACATGACAGACGCAACCTCTGCCACAATTATCTATGCTCAAGAAAACTCGAGGAGCACGGACGAGCAAGAAAATTTCCAGACCGTGATGCCTCCTAAACGGCGACGTGGCTCTAAGAGACAGCATCTGACTCTGAGTTGCCAGCCTATCATTATATATCGGAAGCATGGGCGCGTAGTAATTCTTAAACCCACAAAGGTGGAGAGCGTCATTACCTGTTTCAACCCGATCGCTCTGAAGAGTGGCCTTGCGTCTATGGCTCCAGATTGAGCCCTTCAAGTAAGGCCAAATTATCGGCTGAACCTTCTAGCAGTGGACACGCGCAACGATGATGCTACTGCACGTCTCCTGAAAATAAAAACCATTCAGAGAATCCCTATCCAAGCGTACGAGCCTCGCTCGAGTGAGTGCGGAGCAGGAGTAATCAGGGATGTTCCAGTTGAACTGTCTGACCCTGAAATCCTTGTAGTTCTGCGTCAGAAGACACCGGTCAAATCTGTGCGCCGTCCAGGCAAGTTATCCAAGACCGTGCGGACTGTATTTGCCACCGAAACAGCGCCTGAACACGTTTTCCTAGGCTACACGCGTTACCGCGTATATCCTTGTGTTGAGACGCCCAGGCAATGTACCAAACGCCAGCGTTTTGGCCACATGGCCACCATGTGTAGACTGCCAATCCGCTGTGCTCGGTGCGGTGGCTGTCACGAAAGCTCTACGTGTGATGCTGACAATCTTCGGTGCCCGAAATGTGGGAACAGTCACGAGCCGACGTTTGCCCGTTGTCCAGTCCTTCAGAAATAGAAGGCCATTCACAAGCTCAAGGGTGACAAAAACCTTCACTACAAGTCAGCGAAGGCGACCCTGCATGAGCAGCGGCGGAAAGGTGCTGCTTGGAAAAAGTCCTCTTCAGGAACCCAGAACGCCGCCAAAAGGCAAGCGCCAGTCTCCAACACTTTAGATGCAAGCTTCGACAATGTCTTTCCGTCCCTACCTGCTTGCGCACCCGTGAAGACTGCGGCGCCCGCTACAGCGACACCCACGCCGTCATCCGAGTTTCCATCCATGGAGACGCTGGAGTCTTTGTCTGCACCTGCAGCTACTTCCTCAAGCGTGACAGCGCCTGCAGCTGCATCGTCGAGTGTGACAGTGCCAGCGGGGTCTTGCGGTCTGCAGGCAAACCAGAACAGGCCCAGGCGCCGTGTTCACCAAAACTCTGGGAACATTTGTACGCTCATCATTTCAGTTGTGGAGGCCATTCGAGTTTTCCTGGCTCCGCTCTCATCTCCAGTGGCCAAGGGCATAGGCACAAGTATTGACCTTGTATTGCCTCTCCTCACGCAATGGCGATAGGAGCTGCGCCGCCAAAAACTCTGGAGATACAGAACAAGGCCACTGTGTTTCAATGGAACGCTTGCGGTATTCGGAGCCGCCTTCCGGACTTTCAACGGTTCATACAGCAGCACCGCTTTCCAATCATCGCAATATCAGTGTCACGGTTACGCGCAAACATTCGTCTCTCTGGCTACCCTGTTCTGCAGTCTAGAAACGGTGAGGCTCTTTCAAGAGTTCTGCTCGCTATCAGGAATGCCCGGAAGTACATGGACCATACCTTGCCTGCAGATGACAAAAACGAGTATGTCACAGCGACTATTAAAAAATATGCGGAGAAGTTTACCCTTATCACGACATACATTCTACCTGATGCTGCATTTAACGTGGATCGTCTCCAGCACATCGTACGCTCGACACCGGCACCGCACATGTTAACTGGATATTTTAACGCGCACCATCCCTCCTGGGGCAGCATTAAGACCACAATGAGAGGCAGGCGCCTCTTCCAAGCGGCTTGCCATAACGGTTTGACTGTGATTAATACCGGCGAACCCACGTTTAGCAGGGGCGCAGTATCGAGCACAGTCGATGTCACCATGGTCTCCCTCGGACTGACATGTAGGGCGCAGTGGCACGTCGATATCGAGTCACATGGAAGCGATCACCTGCCTACATATATCTTGCTTGATGGTCTATGTGGAGGGTCATTGAATCGACAAATTTGTTGCCCGGACTGGTCTCTATATTCTTCTCTCATTGAGGAGCTCGATGGGAACTTCGAATCGTACAGCGACCTAATAGACGCCATGACACGGGCGGAAGGTTCCTGTATGAAGTTTTTACGTCTACCCTCGAGGTTCTCAGTGGCCGATCCGGAGTATCAAAGGCTCCGCGCAGTGCGTCGCAGGGCTGAAAGGCGTGCTCGCAAAACACGAATATCCGAAGATATACAAGCCGCTAGAGGCGCACAGAGGCACGTACAGCGACATATGAAGAAATTAGCTCAGCGGCAATGGCAGTCTTTCTGCTCAAAACTAAACCCGCCAAAACCTCTCACGAGGATTTGGAGCTTCCTACGTAGCCTACGGACACCGCCTACTGCTCTGCACCCTTTCTACTCAATCGCTTTGAGCAGAACTGCCGATATCTAGACGTCGCTGAAGATTTCTGCGCCAAGGTCACAGCCTTGTCGGCACCAATCTTACCTGCCAGCCTGACAGCTGTCTCTCTGCCCTCTACAAATATGGTCGTTATGGACAAGCCATTCACAATGGCAGAACTACTTGCTGCCTTGTCTTCCGTACAAAAGGCTTCTGCCCCGGATCCAGATGGCATCAGCTATGCTTCATTGTCGCACCTTGGAGATAAAGCTAAGCGCTTCTTTCTCGGCACATACTACCACAGCTGGGAAATGGGCCGCCTCAAACCCGGCTGAAAACGCGGTCGTCTTGTTTGTGCACTCAATCCCGGCAAAATCCCTACGAAAATTGAATCTTACCGGCCCATTGCACTCCTGAGTTGCGTGGGGAAGCTGATAGAGAAAATGGTCCTTGGTTGCCTAGACTGGGTCTTCACAAAGCGGAAAGTGTATGCCCCACAGATGACTGGTTTCAGACAGTCTCGCAGCAGCATCGACAACGTGCTTGCCCTTGTCAATGACATAACGAGTGCAAAAGCCCAGCGTCGCATCACCCTAGCAGTGTTCATTGACATAAAGCAGCGTTTGACTGCGTGGCACATTAGACAATAAGATCTGCCTTAGAGTCGGTAGGCATCGGAGGCCGCATGTATGCGTGGTTACTTGATTATTTGTCTAACAGGACCGTCTTTATGTCCAAGAAGGACGGTGAAACAGCCTCTCACAATGTCACGCGAGGTGCGCCACAGGGCGACATTTTAAGCCCAACGCTATGTAATGTCAGCCTCATTGCAATTGAGAAGTGTGTGCCTCCCACTGTTGAAATATCGCTCTATGCCGATGATATCTGTATCTGGAGCTCTGGCCGGAACAGGCGAGTTTTACGAGGTCGCCTTCAAAAAGACATCAATTCAATAGCGGACGTTTTGACCAGACGCTGCCTCGAAATCTCGGCTAGCAAATGTGCGGCAATACCCTTTACCAGGCGTCATGTTTCCCGCTATTACCTTTCAGCGGCAGGGGTGGCTATACCCTTCGTACTCTCACCGATTCCTCGGCGTAACACTTGACAGGTCGCTGACGTGGTCCCCTCACGTTCGTTTGCTGAAGGAGAAGCTGGGGTCCTTTGCTCAGGTTTTACGCATGCTGACAAGCTGCTAAGGAGGATGTTCTACTGGGCCCCTCCTACTTCTCTACACAGCACTCTGCGAAGGACTGCTCCGATACAAACCCCCAACAATCGGCCCTCTTTCCAAGGTTAACACAAGGCGGTTAGAAAGTATGCAGACCGAGCTCTGCGGTTTTGTCTTGGCCTTCCGAAAACAACTCATACGCTGGGGACCCTACGAGAATCAAGGCACTTCTTACCCAGTGAACTCATCAAAGAAGCAACTTCGCCTACATTTGCGGCTGGCGACTAGGGCCCATGGACATCCGCTGAGCTCTAGCTCCGCCTTAGAGGTGCAAGACAGTCTGCCACCCTTGTGTCAGAAGTACCCTGTACCGCTTCATCTCCCGTCCTGGATGTACTCCCCCTTGCGAATTGTCACCACAGTACCGGGCATCAGCAATAAGTTAATGTTGCCAATTCCAGCTCTAAAGTACTTCACTGTTGCTACCGTAACCATGAGCATATCTACACCGATGCATCGGTAACGGCCACTTCATCTGCGATTGGAATCTGGGTTCCATCGACGCGGACTACGATTGTGGCCAGGTTAAACCACAAAAACAACATCGACAATCTCAAAACTTGCTGCCTTGCGCTCCGCTTCGCAGTACATTATTGGGCGAAACCTTCTGTGTGGGTGAATTTCACAGATTCACGGGCGGCGCTTCACCAACTGGCATAATTCTCGCGCGAATAACTGGCCCACGAAATACACACCCTGCATACATAGGCTGCCATCTCACTCCACGAGGTAGTGTTAAAGTGGCTACCTGGACATTGTGGGGTGAATGGGAATGTGGTGGCCGACGAAACAGCTTTCGCGGCCCACGCCGAATCTAAGGTCATCATCCCGATTCCTTTCTCTCGACGTGACGCCACGACACTTGCGTACTCCTTGGCGTGGCAGCTACAATTCTCAATATTGGCGGATGGATTAAACAATTATCAGCCGTTGCACAGAATTGATCCCGCCTGCAGCTTCCGAATGCCGTGTGGCCTGGGAAAGCACGACGAAGCAGTTGTTCACCGCATCCGCCTCAACGTCGCTTCTACCGGCCACTACCTGTAGAAGATGCGCCGAGTTGCTTCCCCTCACTGTCACGTATGCAGTGTTCGTGAAGCCATAGAACATGTACAGTGTGTTTGTCCCCATTACGACACTCCGCGGATGACCTTGAAGACGACCTTGGGACTGCGTGCTGATGCACCACTGAAACTTTGCGACGCCATTGGCCCATGGCAGTCAACTGCCGCGGCAACACGGAGTACACGGGCCTTGGTGTCATTTCTCCGTGACTCCGGCCTGAACAAAATTTTGTGACCGTTTGCCTTAACTATATCACTGTGCGTGTGCTGTGTGCGCCAACCTGCGTTGGTCAGTTCATGTGTGCTTATTTGTGTTTGTAGTGTCTGTATGAGTTCTTGTGTTATCGCTTCCTTTCACTTTTGCACCTCTCATATTCATAAGGATTAGCAAGCGAAGCTCGCTGCAAGGCTGACTTCTGGTACTCCAGAAGTCAGCCTTCAAGGCAGTCCACTTCCTCCTCCTCACCTTGAAAAGCCAAGTAATGGCGGTTAAAAAACACCACATTCGGCTGCGCTTCCTCATCTCCCGTTTTTGTTACCGCCCACCTCTGTCCCGTTCTTAAATGTGTACTTGGAAGGAACGCTCAAGGAAGCACGCATGTAGCTCCAAATACGTTTGGAGTAATGACGAAAAGACCTACGCAAAAAACAGGACGACTCTGAGACTGTTGTCATTCGGCCAGAAAAGAACCTAGAAAAGATATTCTAAGGGAGCCTGCTCTATCCAGATGCCACAGTTGGACCCACAATGGAGCAGAACAAAAAAAATGACGCTCCGTCCGATTGGGACATCCCGATTGCTCACATCTTCCTAGAAAAAAAACATATACTCGAACCGCTCGTGTTTTCGAACTGAATTTTGTTGCCCCAAAACCTCCCAGTTTATGCCTGAAGAAAAAAAAAAGTTGCCGACATCTACGTTTGTTTTGTAAGATGTAAGGCGCGATAGCGATCCTTCGACTTCTACGGATCGTTTTCGTTACTGCATTCCTGACTTATGCTTCACGATCGGAAAGAGAAAGACTAGACACGAGGGATTTTGAATTGCCGTTGTCAAGGAAAGACAAAGGCTCTCTGTGCTTTTGTGGCTTAAAATGGGAGCGTGAAAGGTAGCGGCGGAGCGGCTTTTGTCTTTTTGAGCGGGATGCGTGAGCATCAGCGTTTGAAAATGTTAATTCTGTAATGTCTACGGCGAGCTGACCAATTGTGGTTATTTCGAAGGGGGAGACAGAGGGACAGATAGAGTGAAAACTTTTGTTCCGGAAGGAATAGTTGGGATTTTGGGAAAACGTGGTAAAGAGCTGGCAGGCAGCCGGTTGGTGGTATATAAAATCTAGGGCACCTGATGCAACACCATCTTCCCTTGTCCTGCCAATCATTTCACAGTTATCTTGAGGTAACGAGCTGGTAAAAGCTGCCTTCATGTTTTAAAGAAGTGGTATATGTAATGTTCAAGTTTTTCCTCCTTACCATACCCTTGCATATGGCTATGTTGCCTGCAAGAGGGTTTACGTTTTCTGGCTTTTAGCAGAGTGTTAAAGAATTTTTGATTCTCCCAACACATCAAGACACAACTTTTGCAAATACTTGTGTTGGTTTTTCGTCCACCGAGTTTCTAATTCTTTGACGTTGAGACCTCGTTATAACAACGGGAAACATCGCGTTCCTAGGCATAGGATTTCGATTCGTTCTTAACGTTTTTCGAGAAGATCAGTGTGGTAATAGCAGTCGCAAGGAGCGCGTAACATGAGTTCCCGTGCCTCTTCGTCAATAGGTCGTTCTCTTCCAGAGCACTGTGTCCGAGTGTCCAGGTGTCGTTGGTAACGTTTTACGTTTTGAATGGGAATATCTCATAGAAGATGTTAGGTATTCTGCCTGCAGAAAACACTCTAATGACTTTCAGGGGACATAATAATGTTCATGCTTCTTTTTGATACTTCCGCTAGTCCGATTGCCGAGAGTACGTCTCCAACTGCTGTTTCCTTGCTTTTGCATGTAGGAGGGATATGCAGTGAAAAAGATTGCGAGAGTAGTCTACTACGACAGTGTGCGTTCTCGTGCTTTCGTACATACCAGAGTCCGCGTATATCTCATGATTCGTAAACGTTCCCCAAATTAACTTTATTCTATCAAATCACCTCTTGTGTAAGATTGGACCTATGTTTTTGTCCCTATAGATTTTGTTCTTCCAGCCCTTCTTTTGGTGCGAGGGGAGTGTTTTCTCGTATTTCTTAAAGTACGTTGGGAAGAAAAAAGTAAAAGACACATTCATCGTACAAGTACAAGACCCAAATCTTATTATGGAGGACTGCAACGGGAAGGCCTCTCCCATTGACCTTCACCCGCTTCTGTCCTGCGCTTCCCGATTCAATTCCTTGCTCCAAATATTGTTATTTCTTCCTTCCATCGAGGTAATCGCCGTCCTTTTCTTATAGACCCATGTGTGCTTGCGCATTCTGTAACGGTTGTGGTCCATCCGTTGTTGGTTCGTCTCACGGTCAAAATTTGGAAGTTATGCTGTCCTGAAGATCGTGTTTCTTTCACTTTGTTCTGTGCGAGTAAATTTGTGGTAGTGTAGGATTTGCAATACAGTCAAACCCGGCTATAACGAACCCGGATAGAGCGAATTATTCTATATATCGAACAAAAATAATTCAGTTACGGTAATACATGGGAAACATAATCCTTATAACGAAGTTCACATCCGATATATCGAACTCTGGGCGCCAAAATGGCCGCCGAAACGCATGATCTTGGAGCGGCGATTGAAATGTGGATTGGCCGCGACCACGGAGCAAGAGCGGTGACTGAGACATTGCGCCTCGCATGGAGCGACGTGACGCCTAATAGGCCTCCTGCGCTGCCCAGGGGGCGTTGCGCAAGCGGCTTCCGGGCAGTACTTCCGGGTAGTACAAAGCTGCGCGGGTCCCATAGGATCCCGTGTTGACAGAAGCAAAATGAGCTCGACGCTCCCGACTATTTTGCGACGTGGTCACCAGCTCATCCCCGACGCGTCCGATATATTTTAGCGATCAACTTGGCATTAGGGGAAGAAGCTTTGCTGCGCTAACCACGTTTAGAGCGCCGACGAAAGTGCCGGGACCGTGACTGCGTCTGCTACTCGCAGGTTCACCGATCGATGGTCGTACGAAGTGAAATTTTAAGTGAACTTTCTAGTTTAAACTAATACTCTAGGTGACAAATTCTCAAAAACAGCCGATCAAAAAAGAAGAGTGACGCAATCGGCGATGATCTCGCTTTAAAAAGCCAGCGAGTCCGGCGGAACGCAGGCTTGCCTGCTGCGGTGCGCCGCTCTTTTGCGTACCTGCACACTATGCGTGCACTTTCATTAAACAGTGCTCGTTTGTGTCGCCGTTACGAATACATGGTGCAGCGTTAGCTTGCCGTTTTGTCGCGTGTCTCAGTGACAAAATGCCGCGACCGTCAGAAGCGTGAAATCTGTTTTGCGATTCCGAAATTAGTGGCCGTAAAACAAAGTGGTCGGGCGAACTAAGAGGCCGCTCGCTTTCCTTGTTTGCTCTCACTTTACTTAATTACGCTCTTACAGCATACATTCCCAGTTCGCACTTAATAGCCTAGAATGAGGGTCAGCAAAGGCCGAGTTTCATGCATAGAGATAATATACTGACTCTAGAGAGAAAGCGCGCCGCTGAGCCAATGCATTGGAACCGTACGACACACAGTGGCAGACATGATACAACGATTTGAAGGTGGCCAGCTGGGCTTTTGTATACTAAAAACGGCGAAAGCGATGGGTTGTAATCTGGCAACGTGCTACTGTGGCGTTTCCGCGTCCGGCTAGCGAAGCAAGCCGGGATTAATTGTAACATGGCGGACCGCTGGCCAGGCGGATTTTGTGTAGGCGGCGTCGACAGCATTGCGTAGTTTATCGCCTGTGGGTAGGTAACCGACGTTTTATCGATTTAGCGTACGTGTGACTTATATGTACTGAGACTATTTGAGCAAGATGTGGCAACGCTCACACAATACTTGCGCTCAAGCTCGAATGCGACTGGTCGCATGCGCGAGGACGCCAGTCAGCTGATTCGTACTGGGCGCACAGAAAAATGAATCTCCCTCATGATCTCCGTGCAGTTTTGCGCTGTGCCGCTTAATTTCCATTCTGCGACATTTTGCGAGTCGCTCAATGCTTTTCAAACGAAGTGAAGTGAACTGTGGCTTTAGCTGAATGTTAAACCTTTCTCGATACCAAAAAAAAAAAACGTTATCGCATGGGCCAACGCTGATATCGCCGGTGAGTCGCGGCCCTTTGAAGCACAAAACGAAAGATCGCGGTCGATCGCAGGCCAATGGAGTGGAAGAATGCATGCCAAGGGAGTATGCGAAATACAGTCAGCGGCGTGTCCCGTGTTCCTTTCTGTCTGTGTTCGTGAAGTTCTAGCTGCTTTCCACCCCTTCAAAAGGGAAGCTTACGGGACTGAATTGGCAGAATTAAATGGGCAGCAATTTGCCGCACAGAGCCCGCGAGGAGAGAACATTGACTTATTGAGACTGCTTAAAAAAGAAACCGCATTTCGTTAGCTACTTTTTCGTTCTACCTTCACGAACATTTGCGCGAAAGTTCGAAGCACGAAGAGCTGTAAGAAGTTCAATGAATAAAACAACTGGAACCGAACGATTATAAAAGCTCCTTTTATTTCTCTTCCAACTGGAACGATGGCTGGCTGCCACTCCGTAGCCTATAGTGAACTTGCGGTAGTCAAGGTCAGATCGGAATCGCTGTTCCGGTGTGCTTAACGTGAAGACAGAATGACAGCCTCGCAAGCGCCCGGGGAGGCACTTGCTCAGCGCGTGCATCCGAGTTGTACCAGTTGTACACATTTTGTATGCACGCAGATCGGAGCTGGAGACTGCACACACACACATACTGCGCAAGTCAAGCGCAAGGGCCTCGCCACTTCCTAGCACACTTAAAGAAAATAGAAACCAAAACTGCACTGCGCACTTACTCTTTGTTCGCTAATTAGATCCTAATTACACTAAATTTTTTTATACAGCTAGTTTTAATTATTAAGGCAAATATTTGTAAATATTTTGCTTCAGTTCTTTGTTTGAGTTAATAATTACGGAACAACTTTTTAGGAGGCTGACTACAATTGATCTGGCAACCATGGGAATTGTATCATCTCAGCGCCACTGATCTCCACTAGAGTTGCTGGATGGCGCTTCGAGCTCTCCGGCGCACGGCCGCCCGGCGCACGGCGCTCGTCCCGGAAGTCGGGCCGTTCCAGCATAGCGCATGCTACTCATGGGCTGGTTTCGCACGTATTCCGCCAAAAATGCCTGCTTGTTGCGCCGTCAACTGCACAAGCAGACCAGAGTAGTCGTCTGGGAAGACGTTTCACTTGGAAGTATTACAATATTCGGTACGACGTGCGTGATACGCAGCGAAACGCAAATGTCACATCAGTTTCGTTTTTAAGCTGTAGCTCTTGTTACGCAGAGTCCCTCGCTCTAAGCGAGATTTATACCGGCGTTGGGTGGCAAATGTATGCCCTAGTTACACGGCGAAAGTAACCACAGTTACGTTTAACCGTGGTTACTAAACTTTAACCGCGGTTATCGCAAACTGCGGTTTTGTATGTTACACGCGAAATTGCAAGTTTGGTGACCGGAGTCCTTGATTTTGAGCGCAACAAATATAAATGCACACTTTTAACTTCACGATAAAAAACAAAAGAGAAGCAGTGTAGACAAAAAGAAATATCGTTAAAGCATTCGCTTCTGACACAAACGCAACGCACTCGTGCGCGGCGAGAAGAGGGGCTTCCCCAACAGCTCGCAACCGGCTTGGTTTGCTTAGGTCTGTTCAGTGTTGGGAACTTTCAGCTCAGCACAATTTTTCACCGCACGAACATCCATTTTCTCGCATGCGGAAGTTCTTTTCCGCGATCAAATTGATTTCGAAGAGCGGCGATGCGATAAGCTGTTGCTGCCGTGGTCTGGGCCGGTTCGGGCCGCAAGCAGTGCCGTGCGGGCAAGCGCGCCGGCGTGTTTACAAGCACGGCCGACGCGCGCGCCGATCGTTTCCGAGTGCTGAAAACGCTTCAAGATTGCCTGCTGTATCCATTTTTGGCGGGCGACGCGCGGAATTTACAAATTTAGCACGGCTTTTGTCGTAGTTGATCGGGCGGATCGGGAAACGAGCCGCTGCTGACGGGCAGTCGCGCTGATTGCGAGAGCGATGCTAAGAACGCAAGCGCGTCTTGGGGACAGCTTTGGGGCGCCCGCTATTTGAGAACCTTCGTCTCTTCCGAACTCCAGGTGATTTTTTTTTTCGCCTCCGCTGATGCGCCGCCACTTGCGTCCGAACTGAAGTGTGTGATTTTGGGCACTGCGGCTGCGGAAACTGTGGTTAGCGTGACCGAACTGGCCAAGCTCAGTTTGCGTTAACCATCGTTAGCGACGTAACCGCAGTTTCGTCTGTCATGTAACGCAGCAAACTGCGGTTTTGTCTAACCGCGCTTTTCCTTAACCGTGGTTAACTGTGCACGTGTAACTAGCTCTCCATTCCCAGGCAGCAGGCTCTGCAGTGATCACTTTACTGACAACTGTTTTGACAGAACGGGTGCACGAACTCGGCTACAGCCTGACGCCGTGCCCACGTTGTTTTCTTTCTAGCATAAATCCCTAGCATAAGTTTCTAGCATAAATCTCGTTAGAGCTGCGTCGTCTCCTCTCAAACCAAGACCCAAGTGACATTTTCGTTCTCCTTTGCAATTAAATTCTGCTTCATATTAACGTCCCATATTTCGGTATAGCATAAGTTGCGATCTGAACACGATGTGTACAGCCAAAATGCAATAAAGGGAGAACAAAATGCCAAAATGCACCAATGGGAACGCTTATCAGCGGGTGAGAAGCGTAGCAGACGCCTGACTTCCGGGACGAGCCGTTGAACTTCCGGTGGCCGTGCGCGCGCCCGGCCGCGACAGCGGCGAAGCGCCATCCAGCAACTAAGTGGAGATCAGTGGTCAGCGCCCACGATTTGTACGGTCTCGGAGCTCGCTTTACCCCCCTGGTTCCATGCAGCCGAGACGGCGGAGGGCTGGACGGCAAATCGGGTGGGAGGAGGAGGAGGGGGGCTTTGAATGCAAAGAGAAAAAATTCAGCGAATTTCTAATAATATTTGACAATAATCTGGCGAAGTGTGGAGATGGGGGGCAATTCAAGTGGAGGACGCCAATTCTCTGTTCTTGCCTCGCTGTCTAACTCCATTTGAAGTCAAAACTGGCGTGCCGGCGTTCAGATTCGACGACCCCTGCACTAGAAAACCAACAGTCAGTGATGATCGTATGTACGAAAGAAAATTTTCGAAAGAAATACGAAAGAAAATATCCACTCGTTTCAAAGGCGGTGCCAGGCCAGCAGTGTCGATCAGCTGAGTCGGCTGCGCAATTCTTGCGTTCGCTTGCATGCTCCCGCTGAAGCAACCTTTTGCAGTTACCTCAGGATATAGGGTGAGCAGCGTTCCATGTTTATGCTACTCGTGAACTTTCCTTTGTCGACCGCACGCAAGAAGAAAAAACTAACTGTCGTCAAACAGTTAAACCACCCGACCTGGCGAACTGTCGCACGCCGCGACCACCACGACAGCTCGCTCAAAAGAAAGCCGACAAATCAGTTTCTTTTAGCGGATCTTATTTTGTTTAGCCTCTGCAACTATTTTAAGGGTTATTTCATACAGTATGCAGTCATTTAAACACGCCACACAGCGCCACAAAAAACTTTCACTCTGGCTTGTAATTGAAAACCACGTGTTGAAAACATACGGAGGGCGGCGAGGGTTGTCTGCTTTTGTACTACCAGAGTCATTCAATGCTTTTGAAGGACTCTGGTACTACCCAGAGGCGTCGGCCGCTAGGGGCGCTGCATGTCGCCAAAACTCCAGCGCAGGAGGCCTATACTTTGCGTAACTGTTTCCGATGCGCGGGACTCGCGACGGAACCCGCCCAGTCAGCGAGTCCGGACTAAGACAGCAGCATCGGTGAACTGTGGGAAGAGCTCGCCAACGTTCCCGATGATGTCGCGAGTGAAAGCCGTCCGACGCTTATTATGAAGCGCTTTCGGCAGTCGATGTGCTCCGCCAATGCTTCTTCGATTTTCGAGGACGCGGACTCGTCGAACTGGTGCAAATGATGTTTCGTTAGGCAATGCTATGCTAGTTGAAGCCGCCAAAACGAAAGTGAAAACAAAAGTCACCGCTTTTTTTTGCAAAGTAGGCAGTTAATGCGGAAAGTAGCTTTATTGCTTGCAATAAATGGATTATTTTCTGTATGGTAATGGCTACTTTACTGTGTTCGTATCTGTATGCAGAGATGGCGGAGTAGGGAATGGGGCCGGGGTGGGAGGGGGGCTCCCGCGGATTGCGAACTCGTAATAATGGGCTCGTTATAGGCGGGTTCGGTTATATCGAACTATTGGATATATCGAACTAATCGCGGTGCATATTGCAGTTCGCTATAAACGGGTTTGACTGTATTCGGCTCCTGATCTGCGGCTCAACGAGTCTGATCCTTTCTTGTGTTTAGGTGTGGAGTACCTTAGGACCGCACAATATCTGTCCGCGTCCGTGCCGATATGATTTTCAATTTCAAAAAATCACACAGGCACCGGGAGGATTCGAGCATGTGTCTGGTATATAGACCAGACAGAGTTAGGGCCGTATTCTGAGTCCCTCCTCCACTCCATTAGCTCCTTCTACTCGGCTGAAGTCGAGGATTCCCCAATGCTTATGCACGGGGAAATCGATTTCAAGGACCTCCTTCACAGGAGGTTCGAGTGGAGGGAGGATTCAGGATACCAGGGCTAGTGTCAGTCATCTTACCCTTTGTTTTACGACCGTAATTTAGTTCCCGAGAGTCAAACGGCTAACTCCCTCGCCTGTAACGGTGAGGAGTACCTTAGGACCTCCAAATCTCCGTCCGGGTCCATCTGTGCGCACACAACCATCAAGCGAAAATCAAGCGAAATTGGATTTGAGCCATGAGTTGCAGTTATATTTAGGGAACAATCAACGTGCAACTCAGGGCTCATACCGAATGACGGTCGGGGAGCAAATCGGATGCCACTCGGGGCGCAACTTGGATGGACTACGATTTTCGGAGGTAAAGCTCTAGCAATGTCGCCTTCGCCATAGAAGTAGCGAACCACAAAATTAAGTACGAAAGCATGTGCCATGCCGCTAAGGTGGCCTGCTGTTATTGGTTCCCCAAAGTTAGTACTAGAAATTATAGTAACTGAATTTTGGTTTTGATTTCTTTTCTGTGTCTATACTTCTGCGGATGTGGCTGACTTCTTTTTTTTGAAGTTTATTAGGAAGATTGCACATAATACAGTACATACATTGGTAAAGAATACCAAAAGAGGTCCCATAGTTGATAACTGTGGGGGGACCTCTTGTTAAAAAGTACATAAAATACGGCAAAGCAAGAGCAGTCAGAAGAGATAAGCAGAAATATAATGTAGATTTATACACAAACCAAATGAACATGGTATAACGGTATAATGAACAATTGCGATGATCGTTCATTACTGATTAGGCCAAACTTTCACAGCGGAGATTTAAAAGAAAAAATTAAACAGCAGTCAGTGGATATCAACAGTGTCGCAATATAGAACAACACAGTTTATTTGCGCCAAAACAGCCTAGGCTGATTTGTTCAGCCTTCATAAAGAAAACAGAGCATGAAAACAGAATTATTTTAAATTAATATTACACAATAAACGCATTACGGGGATCAATCAGTCAACATGCTTTCACTTGGATGGATAAAAAAAATAAAATTGCAGCACAGAAACCAACGTCGGCGAACTGGAGACATACAGTTTCCCGGATATTATATGCTTTCCTTGGATTTATAGGGTGAGAGTGAATGAAGGACTATTTAGGAAGAAACATTTAAATGATCTCTTAAAGGATGATAATGGCTTTCGACTTTTCAAGGCTACCGGTAGGTTGTTCCACAATCTAATCATGTTGAATTCAACTGACTGTTTTCCGTAGTTCGTGCGGACTGGAGGAAACAAGAAATTATTTCGCATTGCAAAACGTGTGTTGTTATTGTTGGTAAGACTTGTTCGTCCTATTACATAAAGAAGGTGAGAGTGGCTGAGTAAGTTATGAGTGGTAATTCCTAAGTTGTACAAAACGAGCTCACTGATTGGGAGAAGGTTGAGTGATCGCGAAAGAGGGCTTACATGGGTGTATCTTGGGCTAAAGGTGATTATTCGGGCTGCTTGGTTTTGAATATGCTGCAGTGACGCAAGGTGAGACGGGTAAGTGTTCCCCTGAGATGTTATGCAGTAATTTATGTGACTATGGATGAAAGCATTATAAAGAGAAATTAAAATCGTCGATCCTTTAATCACCCCGCCCTTCGAAGGGGTCACTTTGTGTTCCGTTATTTCTGTCGTCTTCAGATATTGCGTGTTTAGACGACGTGAATTTTTGTTGTGGTGTCACTGTACTGGGATCACAATTATTTTAGTTTATTTCAGTTATTTGCCACTCCATTGCTAGTCACTACGGTGGCAAAGTCTTTTGGAGGGGTCCTTTTTATAAACTTTCTCTCGCCGATGTTCCCGGAACTGCTTGCTGTGAAACAACGATTTTGTACGGGCGAGGCTTTCTGTATATATTACGTAAAAATGGTGATGGCGTTGCGTGGATCTCAATGGCGCAAGGCCGACTATAAAAACAGGAGGAAAGTTCTGTACTATTTAAAGTTCGTGATACGTAAGTCGAAAGTGAATGCAGTATTAAAGTTATGTCACTGCGGGATCTCTCGGAGGCCGACCATTTTTAGTGGGCTTAAAAAATTATTGAGGATCCGTTATGCCCAACATAACTGGATGCCTAGCGAAGCTTTTGAAAATAATGACGCTCAATTACTGTCCACTACGTACATATTAGCGACATAAACAGTACACACGAGTAGTGGCGAGAAACTCTTAGAGGTAGGTGGCAAGCGTTCTTGGAAATTATTCAGACAGGCTAGTAGTGAAGTGCCGAGATTCTCATTCATGCCCTTAGTTCAGTGTCCCCCTTCTTTCTTTGTGCCAGACCTGGTGCTGTTCGTAAATTGCAGTTGTGTGCACGTTGGCTGTGGGCTGTCAACGTGGGCTGTGAGCCCGTGGGCTGTGTGCGTGTTTCTGTCGTGGAGTTAAAGCCGTCATCTTTCAGGTGCCATCGACCTACGGATGGCCAATAAGGCCTCGGTATTTACTTTGAGTAACTTGCGACTGTGTTGCGTTCAATCTTTTGTTGCCATTTCTTTGCTTTCGGGCGAACGTGAGCGGATGCGTCACTATCATTTCAGTATATGCCATTGCAGTTATTCTTCGGAAGTCAAGAAAAACCCACCAAACCACATGGTACCAGATTGGCTTTAATGCAGTGCGTGATGGAGAGTTCTCGTGGATTGACTCCCGTAGTGGGTACTCTTTAATTGGCGTACAGGAAGAGAAGGTTCACTCTACACGGAAGAACAGCATGTAACGCTGTGACAAAAGTACTCTAATGCATTCTTGCCAAAGAAAAGACCCCAGCTTACATTTGAGAAGGTACAATGCCGTGTGAACACCTATTGGCAAAGAACAAATGCTTTATTTACAAGACAATGTGTGGATTCAGTGGTATTACCGCCATTAGCCACTTTTTTATTTTCGTTATTGTACGGCGATTAATAGCCTTCTGTTCGTTCTCATGAAAATTGAGGAACAATTTTGTTTCTCTGCATCAACGGAATTCCAGGAACGTTTAGCCTTAAGATCGTGTGCAAATCTGAATGGCGTTTTAACACACAATCTGTGTTTTGCTGAACAAAGAGGAAACTTACTGTTTACCTCATCTTTTTAATCTCTTTCAGGTGCGCCATTGCAGTGAGCACGCAGAGTTCGCATGCGGCAACCACGTAGCTGCGGCGACACTTGCTTCTTCAGCTGAATATATACCATGTATAAACACCGGGGATGGAGGACGTTATTTTTCTTCCCAATCTCACTGTTAAGAAATGGTCCACACATTTGGGTGATTTTTACACAAATGCTGTTTCCGAAGTTAAATATTGCACAAAGCATAATCACGTTACCCGGAATACTTGAAGCTTTAACCGGTCGTGATGTTTACTTACACTTCTTTTGTTTGGATAGACAAATGTTAGCACACCTTGCGCATTTGAAAATTGGGACTCCGGTCTTGTTTTTGTCCTGTTCCACAACGGCTATAGATGTCATGAAGCTTCTTGATGTCAATGCTCGTCGTGGCATTGAAAGTGTGGTGATTTCTCCCCGTACAGTTTTGGAAAGTCACACGAAACTGTCAAAACTCGTGTGGCATGATGTGTCATTGGTAACGTGGATAGTACTGGAAAATGATAAACAGCGTTATCGTGAATTCTTCAACACCCGCTATGGCTTAAGCATTGTGGCCATAAGTAAAAACGACGGTTCTTTTAATGTTCTCGACATGAATAAACGGGCTTGGCATCGCGTATATCGAGAATCAAAGAAAGTGAGAAATTTTTCTGCAGTGACAAATCATAAAATTATAATTGGTTGCGCGCAGTCAAGTGAAAAAGTAACTCTTCGAAACATCTGTTTAACGATGAATACCAGTATTCTAGCCCAAGCTCTTAGCGTTGTCAACTCTAATTTCTCTATCGTTAGTGTTCCAAGCAACTCTTGGGAAGATAGCGTTCGCCGCAATGAAGCTCATGTCCATGGTATCGGTAGTAGAATCACAGAAGAGCGTTTTCAAATGCTCCACATAACTGCTTTCACCACCGGAACAGGTGTTTATTACGTCCAGAAAAAAAAACGCCCCGTCTTTGACTACCTAAAATTTCTCCCGCAATGGTTATCTTTCTTCTCTCTCTCTATGGCGGCCTGTGTCGTAGTGCTCACTCTCACGGACGTGGTAACTGAAACAAGGCTTTCTCCAGGTGGTATTCAAAATAAGATTATGGCACTTATAGCAAGCACCCTTCTTTTCGCTTCCTCGTTGACCACTGAACGAACCGCAGCGCGTTTTGTGCTTGCAGGATGGTTTTTCGCATGCTTTTCGCAGGCCATGTTCTTGCACAGTCTTTTAATCGCAAGCGTCACATCTGGCTTCGGTTGGGAAGCAGACAACACGCTTGAAAGACTTTACCCAAAGCTAATTTCTGGACATCTGGTTCCTTGCTGCTTGCCTATGTATTTTTTTGACGAAATGTTCAAAAAAGCTGGACGGGGTGACAAGCATAACAGCGTCCTTGACGTGATGGCAGCGGCCGCTCAACGGTTTGATACAATGGCGACGAATATAATAACTAGGGATTCCCTTGAGGGTTGCATGGAGAAGGCCGCGAGAGGTACGCACGTTTATGTGGGATTTGGAAAAATGCATTGCTGGTACAACCTTGTGCCCTGGTACCGGCAAGGATATATTGTAGAAGGCCAGGAAACCCTGCTGGTGTTTCCGGTCGGCTTTGCAATGAGAAAAGACTACTATCTCCGCCGGGAAATAGACCTTATTGCACGCAGGTTGTTTGAGACTGGTTGGCTTGATGCTCTGGACAGGCAGTTTTTCCGGAAGTGCTTAACAACAAAAAACGTAAGGAAAGAATCTATTCTGCCAGATAATCGGCAGCTCCTCATAGTTCTCGGTGGAGGGTGCTCACTGAGTTTAGTTTTCTTGTGTTCTGAGCTTCTTTTGAATTGCGCTGCTAAGCTCTATCGCGGCAACATGCCAGCCTCTATATTCAGATTGCGATTTGTTGATGTAAATTGCGCCTAATGAACTGTGTCCCTGTCTTTTTTCGGATCGTCCACTTTATAGCGTGTTTCTATCTGTACCTCCAAGCATCTACCAGGCGGAGTTTTACCTGAAGCTTGGCGCCCAAGAATCTTTTCCTTAAAGGAGCCATCACTACAAAACACAAGTTTGTGTTATTCGAATGAATTTGTGTTTTATAGTGCCCCCAGCGCTTGTCCTAATGCAAACGATGCTTTATTCACTGAGAAATCAATTATTGAGGTTCAAATTTTGATTTTCCCGCTAAATAGTGCGTTTTCGTGGTCTGCAATTACATCACAGGGCCTTGATTACAGTTAGTGAACCTAGATGGCGCCACCACACCGCGGAAAGCCCTTTTCTGCCTTTGGTTTGTTTGTAAATGTATTTTTACCTGGCTTCTTTTTTCATGACGACAATCGTCTAGTGAAACATATTGCTAGCTCGACAAATACGGTCACGTAAGGCATCGTCGCTTGCGTCAATCGGCCAATGTCGTCTGGATCAACCCCAAAGCCCCGCAGTCCTTTGAAGCTAAACCAAGCATAGTGCGCGCAGTGGCAAGTGGTATACGTATCCGTATATCTATGTTTACGTGTGCTTTCGTAACTTCCACTGATTGTCCCATCATTCTTAGGGCTTTAAAAGCCTGCTCAAATTTAAGCGGAAATAGCTCGTTCGGCAAGTTTATAAGCTCTGCCGATTTTAGTTTGCTTTTGCCACCCTCCGCCAATCGCAGAGCTGTCTGGTATGACATCATAGGTTCTGCTGCTGAAAGTGAGCTAGTGGGTCACATGGCCATTACTTTTTTTCCTAATTAAGTAGCCTATGTGAGCGAAGTTTACGTTAAAAGTGGTGTCAGTATGATTCTAACGAGGTACTTTTTTGAATTAATCAAACCAGTGTTTCGTTAAGCAAAGCTCCGTTAAGCAAAGCCAATAGGCAATACACATCGTGATGTTCCCGATGGAAAGCACAACAGAAAACGTTTTTTATTGCGTAGCATGCTTTTTCAAGTATTCAAGCTGCCAGGGCTATGTATTCCCGTGCAATGCCACATAAATGCAGATTTTGCATACGTAACACCCTTATTGGTATAATAGCATAAGTAGAGATAATTTGTGGGATCGAATTTTGAAACCCTGAAAATAACAAAAACAGAAACAGTAAAACTGTCACAAAAATTATCTGACAAAATCAAAAATAGGCATCTAATGTAGCTGCCCCTCCAACTGAACAATGAACGAATGATGATGCTGATGAAATTTGGATTTGTATGGCGTAGGGCCGACGGAGGGCAAAGAGAACAAAGGATGGTTAGTTAATTTGAGTGAAATGAATGAAAAAGTAAACAATTTCAGTAAAAATAAACAAATTAAAACTCGAGGTATTGAGGATGACTGGTGTAAAGGGCCAGGTTGTCATGATGCATGGAAAGAAATGAGATGTAAAATTTGACATCAGTGAGAAATTTAAAAACACGCTTGCTGAAAAACATGGGCTCGTCTCCTAAAAAGTATGGTGGGTGAAACGGGATGTGTTGTCTGTATAGTTGTTGGAAGTGTTTGCGTCGTGTGGTGTCAACTACCTTGCAATAAATGAGTATGTGAAATATGCATAGGGCCTCTCCGAACATGCTGCACTGGGGTCTCGAAGATCAGTGAGCACATACGAGTGCGTTGTATGGGTGTGCCCTATACGTAGCCTAGCCAAGGTGAGTTCCGTGTGTCTGTTGTGTGAGTGAGTTGAGTAGTCCCTAGTGTGGTTTTATTACGTGTAGTTTGTTATCTGTCTGTTCATTTCAGTGTGCTTGCCTTTTGCTACAAAGTTTTTGTCGAATTTGTGGCTTAAGGTTACTGTGTGGTAGTATTGTTATCTCTACTGTGTTCCTGAGTGCGGCGGCAGTGGCCCTCTCATTAGCAGCGTGGCCTGCACAACACAACACCCAGCACAACACCCGAATACGTTTTTGGCGTATATAGACATGAGAGTGTTGAAAACCATATAACAATTGTGTTTTTGCATGGCTTGTGTGATGCCAATGCACGCACAATGCTCAAGGAGTCTGTATATATGATGGACTTTAAAATTCCGTGTTGAATAATGTGTTTTGCAATGAGTGAGATGCCATATGCTTCAGCTGAGTAAATTGTGGTGTAGGCGCTCATGGATCTCTAGGAATCAATGTTTGGCCCATGAGCAGCGCAAGGTACAATGGCTGCAGTTTCTGATGCGTCACTATAAAACTCTGCACAGTGACACCTATACTGCAGGGACAAGAAAGTGCTGTAAAATTCCAGTTCGTGGTGCCCTGGTTTTATCAATTTTCATGAAGGACAAATCAGAAGATACAGGTTGAAGCTGCAAGAGTGGTAAAACGTCAGCAAAAGAAGATGTGTAAATGTCTAAAAAGGAGATTTTGAAGCCCGAAGCTTCCTGTCTCACACTAAGTGAGAACGGCAAAGAAAAGGATGGCCGATCTACAAACAGTGGAGATTATATCATTAAAAACCGGTTTAAAAGGATGGTTATCCAGCAAAGAAATTTGAAAAGCGTAGAGCAAGTCCATGTAGGTACGTTCGTTGGTCCTCAAGGCACCGCTTGTTACACTCAGCATAAAAACTTTGGACACCCAGCATACAAACTTTGGACAGGGCTGCTTTTGTCGCCGACCCATGCACCACACTGCCATATTCCAAACAAGACCCTACCAAATAACTGTACAGGCGTAGCAGGAGTGCTTTAATGGCACCATACGATTGCTGTGAGAAGACCTTAAGGATATTCATTGATTTGAGACGTTCATCCTGCGGTTGCTTGATTTCAGGAATGGATGTGAGAGTGTGGTCAAACACAACACCTAGAAACGTGAACCATGTTCACAGACAGTGACTCGCAATTAAGAGTAACGTCTGGGTCCAGAAAGACCCCACCCTTCCTGGAGAACACAACGCAAGGTCTTTTTGGAAGATTCAGTTTAAAACCACTCATTTCCGCCCACGCGGCAAGTATCTTGGCCCCAAGATGGACTTTGCATTCGCAGATTCACATGTTACATGATTTGAAAGATATGTGCACGTCATCTACATACATAAAACAAGAAATTGTAGGTAGCAATGCCTCCCCAAGAGAGTTCATCTTGGCTATTAAGAGAGAGTGCAGCTCGACACTCCACCTTGAGCGACGCCGTTTCCTTGCACGTGAACCCTTGAGAGTGCACTAGCGACTCTCACGCGAAACGTTCTTTCCGACGAGTAACTAACAAGGGTGTTGAACTTGTTACCCGAGACACCAAATGACTTGGAGGGAATAAGCATGCCGTAACGCCAAGCGGTGTCATACTCCTTCTCGATCTTGAAAAAGTCTAAGATTGAACTCTTTATACACTAAGGCATCAGTTATATATGATTCAACTGCGACGACTTGGTCGTTCATGAATCGCCACACCAAGGAGCCTGTCTGCCAGGTCACAAGACAACAATTCTACTCAAGAAAGTACATCAGTATCCTGTTTATTCGTCAGTAGACAGGAGACTCGCCAGTACTCGTCAGTAAAGAGTAAACGGCTCGTCAGGGCTATGGGACGGTAACTTAAGGAGGACGACGGGTCCTTTCCTTCCTTCAAGAAAGCCACTGCTATGGCCTCCCTGCAAGAGTGTGGAATGTGCCCCGAAAGCCATATTTTATTATATAGATGGAGGAGTGTTTGAAGTATGTCGGCGTGGGGGTGTTGTATCATTGTATATGTGATGTTGTCTGGGACCTGAGTGAGGGTTTACACGTGATCAGAGCAGCCCTTAGCTCATGCAGTGAAAAGTCTGAGGTACACGATGTGGACCTATTTTTTCTAGTAAAGGCTTCTTTTCGGCCGAGAGTGTGTTTCATGATAGTGTTTGTGTTGTGTGAAAAGACATGCTCCCGACGATGTTAAGAATTTCTCAATGAGGTGACCTCGGGCATCCTTGCGCGCAGAGCCCCAAAGATAGTTATGTGTATTCAGGTCGCCTATAAGAATCCAAGGTTCGGGTAACTGATCTACCACGCCCTCAAAATCTGAGCTCGAGACCTGGAAGTCAGGAGGGGTGGAAAGAGAACATAATGTTATAAGCCTATTGAAGATAATCGTTCGAATGGCAACAGGCTCTAGGAGGGTTGGTAGTTGGACATTGTGGCACGCGAAGAATTTTTGGTCAACGATGGCCACACCGCCTGAAGATGTGCCACCACTATCCCTGTCCTTCTTGAATACCATGTGGCTATTCAAGAAATTTGTGGCCCTGGATTATAAATAGGCTTCTTCGGAAGGGAAGCTTCGTTCGGCGAATGCGAACTGCGGGATAGTCTCGCGTGTTTCACCACTTCTTACCGTGACAAGGCTCTCACTCAACAGATGTGGGCCCTACAGCAGTATTATTAAAATATTAAAATAATCGGTTGGTGGGCATGCTTCTACAACAGCCAAGAAATACACCTAATGATGATATAGCCTACCCATAGTGAGTGAAATAGTTTACTGTAAGCTTTTGTACCCTATATCACTTTGTATTTCTTTGCGGCCTTTGCTGTGCAATTTTTTCTCGCCACTCTAATATTGGTGGTATTACTGTAGCACGGTAAGAGGCTACTTCTATGTATCGAAAAGAATCTGGCCCAAAATAAACTCATTACAACGTGGTTTCTTTGTCTTTTCAACAATAAACGCATCATGGTATTTCACATTTCTTAACCCGATCTGCTTCTGACTGTACCGTACTTTTTTCTGTCCAATACAAAACCGTCGGTTATTACAAACATCATGGCTAACCTAATTCGCAAGGCAGAACAGATAATGCGAAAGGGACTGGAATGCATTTAAATACGAAGGAACACGAAGGAGTTCCCTGTATAGCTTGTTTGTTTGAAGTTTGAAGGTTATTTGCTCCTTTCTGAAGCGGACGGGGAATCCGACACAAAAGGCAACAAGGCTTGACTGGATGTAGTCTCTCTGCACAGTTTGGAAGCTGTTTTAAAGCCGTTATTGAGCAAGTACATAAAACCTATATGCAACAGGCCTGAATGGACGTCAGTAAAAAAACAAAAGTACGTGTTTGTGATTGTATACGTGTGAAGCCCGATACACGCGTTAGAGTAAAACTAATAAGCATTAGAAATCTCAAAACATAACAATGCTGAAAACACAACGAAACATATTAGGTGCCTTGGGAGATGTTCAAAATTGCATTCCATCGAGTGTTTTTACATATCTTGGGAAATGTATTTGAGAAGTCTTATACTCACACTCTAAAAAAAAACGTTTCAGAGCTGCAGGCACTCGAAACTGCATACTTTGTTACCCATAGTTTCTGCGAATTTTGGGTATTGTCGCGATTGGTGAATGTCGTGAATAAAAAACGCATGTCAAGAAAGCGGATTCTATTCTGGACAGGTAGCTCAAACGTAATTTCGAGGGGTGCTAGTTTTATTTTCACCCTGGCTAGAACTTCGTTAGCACCAGAGTAGATCTCAAAAGCGGAGGACTAGAAGAAACAAGTAATCATTCCTTCCTGGGCGTATGTTTTTCTTTTCACGACAATCACATTTGCTGGAGGTACGTACCTGCGGCCAATAATCTGCTGCTTCCCTATTACTCTGCCCATTGCAAACTTGTAAAAAGAGGTGCCGTCAACCTGTGCTTTACCAACGCCTTGAAGGAGTCTTGCGAGCACAAAATGGGCCTAAGCTTCGCAAAGCAGACGTTCTGCGTGGCAGAAGCAGGGTACCCAAATCATGTCATGGTATCGGCAACTGAATGCGTACTCAGGAAGTCAGGCATGAAAGAACGTGATGATGCGCAACCACGAACGTAACGGAGAAATGCAATGAGGCGGTGATCCGGTACGATCATCGCTTGTCCCATAATCTCAAGAAGATATCTTCTCGCTCCCTCATAAAAGTATTTTTTTTCTGCTCCCGAGAAGCTAGGAAAGCTCAGCCGGTTGTCAAAGCCTAATAGCTCGGCGAAGCCCTCATGCAATACAAAGCGCAGGAATAAATTTGCTGAGCGCACTAAGCGTTTCGTGTATCAGATTCCGCTACGTTGCGGCAAGGTTTGCGTGGGGCAATCGGGCAGATGCGCTTACAGGAGTATAGCTACAATGTTCGTAATCAGAACGGGGGCTTTCTTGATTTGCACTGCAAAACGTGTGGTTGTTCTGCGCCCTTCTTTGAGAAGTGTGTAGTTGTGTCCAAGCACCGACACTCCCAGTTAAATTTAAGAGGTGGATCGGTCGCCGAAGTCTATGATCGAAAAGATGATCCGATGAAAGGACGACTGGCTGGCTCGTTGGCCTATGGCACGTAGCAGGCGACGGTCTGCTCCAAGCAAACTTTATTTACGCTACGTATTGACAACGCTCATGATCGTAATCGCAGCAAAGAGGTCGGACAAGGCCCGCTTCGATCAGGGGCTCGCCGCTATCTACCTGTGCTCTATTCTCTGCCCGTCCTCCAAAATATCAAACTCCTCGGTTTTACCACTAAAACCCCGCCCACAAACGGGATGTTACAACTTGAGAGTCAGAATGGCTCATTGATTGATCCACCCTATTCCAGTGATTGGACACCGTGACAAACAAAGCTAGGTGGGTTCAAAATATTCACATGACGCGACTCTCTCACTGTCATTCACAAACGCAAAGGTATTCCGCAAAAAACAAATGTACTAAAAATGAAAACCAACCAGCTAAAAGCAGAACTAACGACCGGAATCGGCCCTAGGCCGGCACGTCCTAAAGTATTGTCACACCTTGCACGTCTATGTTTGTGCTCCGTGCCACCAAACTTTCTTTGCTTTGTAAACACGTGGAGCACCTAAAAAACCAGTCGCCTACTCATTGACGCATTCCAGGCGCCGAGTCGTCAGGTTCAGACGTGTGACGAACTGAAACTTCGCCCAGTAACTTTTAGCAGTGCAACTGTCCCAGACAGAACGTCTCGTGACTTCTTCCTATGTTTGACCAAAGGTTTGACCCCTTGACCGACCTTCCGCTCCCGTCCGCTTCGGGCTTTCTCATGGCGGTAATCGCGGTCGTTAAATTGTCAACGGTCCCCCTCTGCAGGCTTCCCAAACGAACGAAAGTAAATCCTCCTTCGAATCGTGACGTCGCTTTCAACTTTTATGGGGTCACCGACGGGTTTGTTTACGTCGTGTCTGGGCCTGCGCGTATGGTGGACATAGAAGAGTGGCGAATAAAAATGAAGCCAACACGGTTGCTCCTTACGCCCATCGCACCCATGTCAGCTCGGCCGGCGGGAAAACAAACAAAATACAGGTAAACCCGCTATGCCCGCCGATCGATAGCTAGTTGCCGGGCGGCAATAATTAAGTGAGGTGCGCGAACTTGACACTCCCTTACACGCAAAAGTTTGGAAGCGAAAACCATTGCTGATTTGAGTGATCATTGCGTTTCGAAGCTCTCGAGGCCTAAGAGTCGGATTTTTTAAGGTCAAACCTGTGAATGCTTCTTCGGAGCGTGTGTCCTTCACGCATGCGTTTTTTGCTTGCCCTTGCATGAATTTGGCAACTTCCTCTTTGTAAAGTTTTTTATTTTTTTATCGGTTTTTATCGGTTATTTTTATCGATTTTCATCGCTGTAATTGTGTTGTGATGCTTTAATCGTCTTTTGATAAAGTTAAACTTCCACGCAGTTTTATATGTGTTGTGATATTGACTACAACCTTCTGGGTTCAAATGAGGCATGTTGGCTGATAAGCGCACTATATATTGGTGGTTAGGGTTTTTGGGTCAGTAAACTTCGAAGTTAGCGCTTTGTGTGTCGTATTCTGGGTTCCTGTCCCCGTCTTTGTGGCCCTTTGATACGTAATTAATGATAGGAAATGCGAAAACACGGATTCCGCGACGCCTGATGCAGATTTCTCTGAGGAAGAGAGAAAGATACATTTGTTCCTGCTTGGCGTAAATTGCCCACCTGTTTTTAACATAAGGTCCTAATGAAGCAGTACACAAGAACGAAACAGGTAACTGCAAAGAACAAGCGTTCAAGGACGGAGGACTTCAAAGGGGGCTCTGCTCATAACTTGCCACAGTTAAAGAGGAATCATCAGCGCCCGCTAATGCCAGAAAAACAAAGAAAGCAGCTTCACCTTGTCACAAGAGCACCTGCAGTGAACCCCGACTCAAAGCGCAGAACTGGAAGAGCACCGAACATTGCAAAATGCATTGAGCGCCTTGAGGAGAGAAACAACACCAATCCGTCCCCTGTGCATCCGAATGCTACACAGAGAAATGGTGACTTGGGGAAACAAGAGGAAATACCTCCATCCAGGACAGGAAACAGAAATTCAACTAGCATTCTCAAAAGGCAGTATCGAGAGGCCGCTGTAATTCGGTGCGTGGGTCCAGCAAAGCCAATATACCATCTTGACTCACACGGATTTGAAATGAACTCTGAATGAACTACGCAATTTAAGGGCCACGGACAAGGCTTATTCATTTTTGCGCGGGGGAGTATGTTGTGAAATAAGTAGATCTGTTTCTCCCGTGCCCTACTATTATCATCAGAAGCGGGTTCGATTAAAGACAGCATCGGGAGGGGTCTCCGCGGGTCGTCCCTTTCTCCATACACGGCTCCGACAGCCACCGTTTGTGGTGTCTTCCTTTGACCATAAAACACACCATCTCGGTAGGTTACATCTTATGTGTGGGGGCTCCCACGCCCTCAAAATCTGAGCTCGAGACCTGGAAGTCAGGAGGGGTGGAAAGAGAACATAATGTTATAAGCCTATTGAAGATAATCGTGCGAATGGCAACCGGCTCTATGAGGGTGGGTAGTTGGATATTGTGGCACGCGAAGAATTTTCAGTCAACGATGGCCACACCGCCTGAAAATGTGCCACCACTATCCCTGTCCTTCTTAAATACCATGTGGCTAGTCAAGACGTTTGCGTGTCTGGATTATAAATAGGCTTCTTCGGAAGGGAAGCTTCGTTCTGCGAATGCGAACTGTGGGATAGTCTCGCGTGTTTCACCACTTCTTACCGTGACAAGGCTCTCACTCAACAGATGTGCCTCGGTATCGCCAATAGCGTCACCGTGATTACTCAAGGTGCCACCTGCGGGGTGTTTTTGGTAAAACAAGGTTAATAAAAGAGCAGCCTTGGGCTACTTCGACTCGGAAATTTTGGCCTGCCGGTCTTTCCGCCTGTCTGTCTGGCCTCTATTAAGCCACCCGGCCTGCGTTCACGTAGATGGTTAAGCAGGCGTTTATATACTCCACACCATTTCTATTCTTCTAAATCTCGTGGCAATGTTCATACTTGCCAAAATTGTCCAGCAAAAAGAAATCATTAGAAATATCACACCCAGAAGACCCATAATAACTGGCATTTGCCGCGTTACCTAATAAAAAAAATACATGGATGTTTCATTTTTGCAATAGCGAGTCAAACGGTACGGCCACCGTATAAAAAATTGCACGTGAAGATATAGACAATGCCGGCCGCATTTCTTGCGGCAACGCCAGTGACACCGCTACGGTGCTGCTGGTGCCGCATGGCCGAGGCCATGGGTACGTACGGTACTCTGTATCCTTCAGCAAGGGCCACTTGGCGCCAGCAGTGTTGCAAAAGGATCTGCCAATGTGTTTAACGGTGCGTATTGTACTCGTATTCGACTCAAATTGCAGTCAGTCGTGCATTACAGAACACGCTGTGCGGCGAGTTGCTACTGGAACGCTCGTTGAGATGCGCGTTAGCGTGGAGCAGTGGAACGTGGCAAAATTGAATATATTTACGTGGCAAATGCGGCAGAAAGACTGTTGCCTTTAGCTGACATTAGTAACAAAGAAAGCAGATACGTGGCCAATTTTTCGCCAACAGTTGCATTTAGTACCAAATATGCACCTTTACTTATTTATTTATCTCTGCTTTTATTTATTATTCATTTATTTATGTTCAATGTATTTATTATATCTATTTTTATTATTTTCTTTTTCTTATTATTAATATACATATAATTATAATAAATAAATATTAAATAAATAAATAAACAAATTATTTATTATCTAATAAATAAATAATAACAAATAACTAATTCATTTATTTATTACACTGCTCTGAAAGCCCGAAAACGTTATAGAACGGAGTGGGGATTAATTCATACATTAGCTGCAGCTGTTTTGAATGGTGTAAGATCCGGAATGCTGACGATAGAGGCGGGGAGGTGATTCCAGTCGTCGCATATCTTGCGCATAAACGAGTAAAAGTAGAAGTTTGCGTGACAGTTAGGAACCCCTACATTGCACCTGCGATTGTTACGTGCGGAGTTGTGGGATGGAGGAGAAATGAGAGCCTATTTTATAATGGGATTAGCAAAGTAAGTCTAAGTGAAAAGGCACAAGCGGGCAATTTTTCTTCTGGCACACAGCACAGTGATATTAAGAGAATATTTAATTGACGTAATGATAGCGGTTCGTGATTACTTTGTGACAATGAATAGAGCAGCCCGGTCCTGAATAGCTTCCAATAAGGAAGACAACACCACCACATGACGGTCGCAAATATATGATGCGTATGCACATTTTTATCTAAGAATGGTTTTTTATAGTAAAAGCTTTAAAGACACTGGAGTAAGAGCAGAACTTCGGCGCAAAAACCAAGCTTTTGCTTTGCATTATTAGTACAATTCTTATGTTCATGCCATTGCATGCCATGTTATGTTCATGCCATACACATAAAACCAACAAAATAGCACAAAAACAATGTCGCAAAGAGCAAGAAGCTGCCATAATGCAATATATGCACAAAACGCAACACGTGCGGCCTTGTTTTTTTATAATGAATATCCCCTGGCATAATGAACATAGTGACATTGTGGTAAGGAATCCGGTTGTTTGCATACAATAGCCATATACTTACTAAAGAATGGCCTAGAAACAAAACATGCGAAATGAATGCCTAAAGACTGGCAGTAGGGCGAATGATCAAAAACAAAATTTACAGTTCAAAGCTGAGCGACTTTTCAAGGAATATTACACAGGCGAATACGCCGACACACTGCAGGTAGTATATAAAAATAAAAAAAAACGCAAGCGTTCCTGCTGAAGACACTTCTGAGTAAGTATACATTGCCGTTAAGAGGTGGTTGCAGTGAAGTTCCACTGGATACACTTTGCTTCAGTTTAACAGAGGCGCCATCTCCCCCTCCGACAGGCACTGAACAGTTATGAATTCCCGCACAGCAACAATGAAAAACCGACTGTTGGCATCACCTAGTTGTGCAGCGCCGCCTGGTCACTCCGTCGCGATCGATGCTGATAGTCCCGGTAGTTCTGAAATGCGGCTAGAATGCCACCTTATGCTATAAATATCCGTTAAAGAGAGCCCGTCGCCCTCGAGGAGCACAGCAGAAGGCCTCCACACATGTCTAGCAGTTGACAAAGCCATGTTGTGCCTTTCTAAAAAGCTGTTTCCACCCTCCCCATCGGGTATTACCCGTACCGAGGAGGTTGCGCTCAGGAGGATTCGGGTAGGGGTGGCCTTAACCCCCGCAGTGACCAGCCACTGGCCTCAATACCGAGGTTCCTTTACAAACCCTGGTTGCAGAGTTTGCCACGGCAGCGACGCGATCGCCGACCTCCACCACTTGCTGTGGCCCTGCCTTACCTTGAGGCCTACGAGACTGCGGCACCTTGCTGCGACGGGCCTCCGCGTAGACGACACCTCCGCAAACGCCGCATGCATACATGGCCGCCATCATCGTTCACTCCTTGACTTCATCCGCGAAGCGAACATTTCCATTTTCATATAATCGCCATCCACTCATACCCCCATATATAGGCTCTGTGGCAAAATAAACGTTCATAAAAAACAGTTTTTAAAGGAGCCATGAAGAGAAAACACAAGTTCGGTTCATGCGAAAGATTGCCTCGTTAGAACCATAACGACACCACTTATAACGCAAACTTCGCTCAAATATGCTACATAATTAGGAAAAAAGGAAATGAACATGCGACCCACCAGCTCATTTTCCGCAACAGAACCTGTGATGTCACTTGGGAATGCTCTGCAATTGGCGGAGGCCGGCAAAAGCAAACGCATGTTAGGCAGGGCTTACAGCTTGCATAGCGAGCTAAATGCCCGTGAAACATACTGCACATTCTTTTTATGACAAAGAACGGTGGAGTAAACGGTTGAAGGTCCGAACGAACTCGCAAGCGTCGTGTGCGCCAATGCGTACGAAACTAGCGCTGCTAGCGCCGGCCGAGCTCGACATCTCGCCGTCGCGCAGACGAATTTTTGGATTCGAGGCTCTTCGGGGCCAACGAACCGTTCCAGCACGCACAGCCGCGACCTTGCTTCGTATCGCAATCCCTTCACAGGAGGTTGGCCGTCATATCGCCAACCAGCAAAGGTAAAAATAGAAACGAGGGGAGTAAGGAACAGCAAGAAGCGACGAGATAGTGCCAGTCGTCGCGTAAGTTTCGAATGGTGTTGGCTTGCTGCTGTCGTTACGAGCTCGTTTCCAGTTTACAACCACTGAAAACTTCAGTTTGTTCAGTTACGGCAGGGACCCTTACGTTAGCTCACTCCTGGGACATGCTGGCGCTCGTCGCCGACTTCGTCAAATCGCTCTGACCTTGGGGAAAAAAATGCCGTAAAACACCGCGCATTGACGCTCGTATCTTTCTGGTCGAAGCAGAGAGCTCGCGCGAACGGCTTTCCATACACGACACCGGCCAACTGGCATAAGTGATACTGCTACTGAAATTGAACTATTATTAACCGTAATCAAAATACGGCACATACGTACCAGTTTATATTCGTCCGTCGCGACGGGGCTGACGAGGCAGCGGTGCCGACAGCTGGGCGTTCGTCTGTTGTGGCTATCGCGGAATGGTCGCTTTCCCGTCCACCGCGTATCCCACAACTCTTGCCGCTCGTGCACTTAGAAGCATTGAGCGTTTTTGTGGTGTGAGGTTGTTAAATGCAAGTCCGAGCTCCTCGGCGAGAGTTTTGTTTTCCGGATCAGGCGATTCCATGACTAGGGCTGAGGGTGTACTAGGTTTTACTAGTATTTTTAAAATGGCCGCCGTCTCGATCGACTCCCGCGTGTGGGTGCTATATGGAGTCGACATACTAAGTATCTGTTTCATGGACCGGCTCTATGACGCCATTGTACACGTCACGGAATGTTCAATTTTAGCGGGAGATTTAAAATTTTGGCTTAAATTGCCTTATTTCTCAGTGAATAAAGCATCATTTTCTTCCGGGAAAGCGCTTGGGGTACTATGAAACACCTAATCTTTCGAATAAAACAAACTTTTGTTTTCTCTTCATGGCTCCTTTAAAGCAAAGCATTCTTCCAGTACCAGCCAACGGTTCCTTCGTGGGGGTGGGGTGCAAAAAACTCCCAACGCCGCTGGGGAGGCGAGGGCGGTTTTCACTCACGGAGCACAGTGTAGATGGAGCGGTGAATGGTTATGCAGCGTTCCCCTCTCGCTGTTCACAGTGGCGGGTGCATCGGCGGGACGGCTTTGTCGTCTGCTTTAGCGACGGTTGCTTTGGGCCTGTTTTGATTCAGCTTCGCGTTCTTTGCACTCTTCCTTCGCACGGCTTGTTCGACATCACCTGCTGGGTAACCCAGACCCGAAGAAATTAAGTCTTACGGCAAACATACGTTAAAGATTGGCTTGCAGGGCGGCCAAACAAAATGTGCAAACCACATACAGACATGGTCACTGAGGAAACGCTACCTTTTACGCACTGCTTGCCGCGGATGAGTTTCAGTTTTCTAAATTGGTGAATGCCAATTCGGTTGTGTTTTAACAGGTATTACAAAAGGCGAAAGACCAACTGGGTTGGGTAAACAGCGAATGTAAAAGTTTCTTCAGCTTTGTCGCAATTCTAAATCTTACTAAACTAGCTAAACTCGGTATAAATTGGAATCACTAAGCTCACATGCGGAAGTGCCCGTGTCTGCGCTTGTGTCGCTCGGTGGCTTAGCCCCGAGCTAGCGTATCAGGATGGCTGGGTTCCGCTGTCTCACCCTTCGAAAGACGTTCCTTTCCGTTTTCTTGCTGCAGACGCCCAGCCGAGCTAGAGCGGGGCCGTCCGCCGCTCTTGCCTGGCCGTGGCCGACGCTTCTGAGTTCGGGACGCCTCCCCCACGAATAAGAGTTAACGGCTGGCAGAATCTCTGGTTTCACTCTTTTTAGAGTCACATGTGTGAATTCAAATGACAACCAGGCTGGATCTCACAGCAGGATTGGCGCGATGCTGGACCTTCTTCAGAAACCTGTGCGGTGCAGAGTTTCTAAGAGGTGTTGTCCGCTTTGCTTTCCAACCACCTTCACAGCGCGGATTGGAACCAGTTTTTTCTGCATCGGAATGACCGTAGTGAACGTACCCTCTCCTCACTTTCTCTAACGGTGGTAACCATATGCACGCGCACAAGCCCTTGATTCGACACGCGTGCTCATGTCTACGCGCCCAAGCACGGGACGAGCGTGAGAGCAAGCACCCACCCGGAGGCGCGCAAGCGTGCGGTCCCCGCGCTTGACGGGAGCGCGTTTTCGACATGGCTCAAACGTACTACTAAAAGAGCGCTCCAGGCTGTTACAGTGTCATCGAAAAACACATAAACGTCGACATTTCATCTTACCGCAGAGCAACATTACCTTTCATGCCAGCTTCGAACTAAAACGCAGAAGCATCGACGCTTCGCTAGGCACACACGACGGTGGAAAGCCATGTTTTCCTTCGGCTGACGGGCTGACGAAGTTTGATCGCATGTGTTACTATTCGCTGATAGCGTCTTTTGCTGCTGTGATGCGGAGGAAGCGCCTACATCCAATTATTTTTGCGGCAAATTAAGGAACTACGCCGGTTTATCGGAACGACGAGAGGGGGAGAACTTTGCGGTAGTGACGTTCATGGCTGCGACCACCAGCGGCTGGCAGCATTCACACGCGGCAGCCGCGCGCGCCCAGCCCCGGAAACACAAGTTCGTCAAACGGCCGCTGTGATTGGTCCCGGTCCGTAACCGCGCGCTGGAGGGCGTGCCCAAATACCTGGCGGTGTCATACCATCGAAACGCAACGCCCGGTCTCCGGCCGTCATGAGGTGGAGCACGTGCGCGTGAGCGCGTGGAATGGAGCGCACAAGGCGTGCGTGTGGTTAACGCTGTAGAGCAGCACTCAGCGCATGACATAGCCCACGTGGAACAAAGAGTCTACCAAAGTGTCAAAAAATTTGTGGAAGTTCTTTTATTAATAGTTCTTCTGGTGTATTTTTTTTAAAAGCGGGAGCCCCTGTTCTTTCTACCTCACTAATATAATGCTTGGCCAGATGTGGACTCCTTGCTGCGGCTTTAGAAGCCTGCAACACCTTTAGGTGCCACGCTGTACACTGCTATTCCCCCACCCATCACTGCCCCACCATATCCACGGGGACCAGAATCTACAAATTAACTGGTTTAGACGAAGAATTTCTGGCTGACGCGAGTGACAGACAGACAGACAGACAGACAGACAGACAGACAGACAGACAGACAGACAGACAGACAGACAGACAGACAGACAGACAGACAGACAGACAGACAGACAGATGGCGGTGCGGGCGCCGGCAGGGAGGGCAGACAGGTAGACGTGCACAACCCAAGAGAGGGTATAAAAAATAACGAGGAACACCCTAAAATTGAGGGAAACCAAAACTTTTATGATGGAGCGTACAAGGCTGATGGGTGTGACAAACATGGAACAGTGCGAGAACTTCGGATAACCTTAACGGTTCCGTGCCTTGCATTCGCCACTATACTATGCTTGAAACAAGAATGGCTATCCTGCCAGAAAACGATGTGCTCTTCGGCTTGAGGCACGAATAGTAAAACAACCCACCTTTTCAGGGGTAACTAAGCAAAGACGTTTTCTTGTAACGCCATAGAGCGGATGTGAGCCTGTCGGCCACGGCGTTCTTACCAAAAGCTAATAAATTATAACGCGGTTTGCCTTACACCTTTACGCTCATCTTCCCCTCCTGCAAGCTGTGGCACTACGGGCCGAACGAGCCGTGGGGTCCTGCGTCTGGATGGTCCTTAAGAGGCATACAGTCCCGACAACCAGGCTGGATCTCTCAGAAGGATTGGCGCGATGCTGGACCTTCTTCAGAAACCTGTGCGGTGCAAAGTTACTCAGAGGTGTGGTCCGCATGCTAGGTGACCGGAAAGTCATCCTCCGGGCTTGTGGCGACTTCAGGAGCCCGCCAACCGCAGCCCCTACGTCGAGATGGCAGAACCTGGCGTGGCTCTTGTGGTGACGGGGAAGACCTGGTCAAGCCAAGCCTCTATTCAAGCCAGAGGGAGTTTTCCGGAGTGGGCGTGCAACTAGGGAATGGGGATGATGAAGGCGCCAACATCGGAATGGACCTGATGGAAGACTCACTCGCCGACGTTAGTTGCTCATCTGCCAAACTCGCCCGCCTCTTTGACGAGCCTGTGAGCTCTCTTGGGATGGAAGAAGGCCACATGCCAATCAGTGATGCCTTCCGAGGAACAGTGAAGAAGACAAATTCCGTTTTTGGGACTTCGGCACCAAAGATGCTACCGACTCCTCTGGCGCCTTTCCGTTATTGTAAATCCTTCTTTGCGCTCCAATAAAATTGTATGCTTGCAAAGAGGATGTAGTAATGATCAAGGGCAGGTTCCAGTTGAGTGAGCATTTACATATTTCAGGACAAGCAAGAGTACCTATTTTGTTCCTGCAGGAATACTTTAATAATAGTGTAGCGTTACTGAACTGCGGTTAGAGCCGTAAATTTTACCCAGTAATTTCCGGTGCCTGAAAAGGCAAAGAAATCTGGTAAACAGGATTTACACTCTCATCTAGAACACAATTGAGATGCAAACACCTTAAAAAACATTCACGAATATTTTTCATGGGCAACTACAGCTTGACGCATATATACAATACGGGGGATAAATGCAATGCACTATGTAGGAAAAGCTAAACACTAGCTGCGTTCACAGTGTTCATTACCACGAAGGTGTTTTAGTTCCGGATACACAAAAATCTCACTGACATCGTATCCGCAAGGAAATGGCGTCAGTACAATGAAGAAAGCGACCTGTAAAGGGAGAACCACTGTACACAGTGTCTGCTTCCGGGGAAGCAACCTTTAGTACGAAAGATTACATTTACATTTAGAAAGAGAGCACGCGTTGACGATTATTCATCGAGTGATTAGTGAGAAGTTTAGGCAATAGAGGTAGGGAAGCCAGCACCTATAACATCAGCGCCACAGAAGACTCCGGAAAGGCGAACAAGTTTGAGCAACCTTGATTGAAAAAAAAACCAGAGCAAAAGGTTTCCCCCCAGACAGCAGTGGGCCCGGACGGAATACCAATGCAACGAATAAACATGCTTGGAGCTGTAAGTAAGGAATCTTTTATGAGGGTGAGAGATAAGGTGACACAAACCAAACAAATAACAGAGGAATGTCTACAAAGAAGGATGAAATTAATATATAAAGGCAGAGGCACCAAAGCCAGTATTGATTCATACAGACCACTCACAGTAACGTCAGTGGTGTCTAGATTGGTAATGCAGGCGATAAAATCAGAAATTCAAGCATGGATGGAAGGAAATGAAATACTTGGGGGAACTGCCGAATGGATTTAGACAAGAAAGGCGATCGGATGATAATTTATTCGTGATAACACAATGCATTGAATTTGCGAAGACGCAGAATAGACCATTATGAATTACGTTCTTGGACATAAAAGAGACACTGAAGTGATCTGTAAACATTGCGGGATTACTAGCGCAAATTGTACTCCGGAGTCCATAGGCTATGTTTCGACCATTCTGAGCGCGTTTATACAAATTTATTTATTAGAAAAATAAATTCGGAAATGCCGTCCTCCTCTCTGCATCCTCGCCAATTTCTGTGGCATTTTCGTGTGACGTCAGGAGGTGATGACTTGGCTTGACCAGTGACTGAGTTACTGCACGGCTCGCCGACCTTCCGGCAGAGTCAGTCGGCCCCGCTTTTAGTCCGCCGGCCGCCGACGGGTCGTCGCCATTTGTTCGCTGAGTTGAAATGAAGCCACGAAACGTTTGTGAATGGCAGAATGCGCCTTTCTTCACTTTGTTAGTTTGTACACTCTATCTAGCTCCAAGTCAAGGTCGCTCGACACCAGCGCTAATCTAAGGCCACTTGAAGGCGGGAGAAGAGTCTGCGAAGTAAATATAGGTACTAAGGAAATAAAATCAACTGATAGTTTTACCGTACAGCGTAAAACTAGGTAGCACGAAGCACTTATTTGCGCTGGGACCACAAGCACAGCGGTCAGCAGCACGACCACATATCTGCGCACGCTTTTCCGTCTAAGAAATTCAATTGCTAGACGTGAGATATTGTAGACATTTGGGGGACGCGTACTGCACGAGCGCTATACAACAAATAGTCACCTAAGCTGCTTGAAATGCCAAAACTAAAGTGTGAACTGGTTATACGTTATATACCTTATATTTCCAACTCTGACAGTGCCGGGCGGTGGCCGAGGGGTCTTGAGCACTAGGAATTTTATTCACAAGTTCGAATCCCCGAGGGTACATTGTTTCTTTTTTGTAAGTTACCTTCTTTTTTGGCCGTTGTTTTCTATACTAAGTTCCCCATTTTTGGGCCGAATGTTCACTGCTCCACGAACTAGTTCACAGAATACACGCAGGCTGACACTGACGCGCTAGCGAGTTCTCTTTGGCGTGCTGTTGCCATAAGCACCGGCTGCTTGCGGGCAGTCGACACAGGCGGAAATCATCACACCCTTGACATGGTGCGAACACGCGTTTTACGATACAGGCATGAGTGAGGCAAGCTGCAAATATGGGGAAAAGCGCATGGCATTTGAGCGTGTGCGGTGACTCGCAGGGCGTTCATCCACTGCGTAGGTCTCGGATAGTGATTGCTGCGATTCCAAGCCATCCTGGGAGGCTTATCTTAGGCATTTTAAAGCCGACAACATGGCAGAACCGCGGTACGCCGATTACTGAGATATCGAGAATGCCCAACCGACGATGCCGTCGGATGTCAAGCATGTTGTTTTACAGAACCAAAACCGAAACTGGTTTGAATGCTAACCTTGGGCATTGTCCAATCAAGGTGCATCTCCTCCTGTCTTCACAGCCTTTAGTTGGTGCGGCCGCAGCAAACCGCCCATTGTAGGTTTTCTTATTTCTCGCGTTATTTTATTAATAATTACCGACTTATCAACCGCATAAACGATGAAAAGTGTGTTAATTTGAGACAGTCTACGCAGTCCACGCAAAACCGGGAGCTTGACAAATTCATTTCAGTGTCCCTTTAAAGGGGCTAATGACAACGTAAAAAGAGAACTGCTGTGAAAAATGCAGAAACTCCGGGGATTAGATAACGAGGTAATGCAGTTCCTTATAGCAAACTATAAAAATAGTAGAGTGCACCTTACATGGGAAGGACAGAAATGCGCCCAGCAGGTCAACACCCATAGGGGAGTGAAACAGGTATGCCCTTTGATCCCAATACTGTTCATGCTTTACATGGCAGGCTTACAAAAGAAACGGGAAGAAAGTCAAGTAGGGTTCAACCTAACGGATAAGCTGCAAGGTGAAGGGGAACAACAGCGTAATCCGGGAATGTTATACGCACACGACATTGTTCTTTAGTTGATAACCAAACCGATATGCAACGGCTCATAAATATTAGCGGCCAGGAAGCCACTGACATCGGGTTGAATTTTAAAACAGAAAAATCGGGAATAATGGTTTCAGTGAGAGTACTCCTGAAGCAGTATCTATCCAGCATATAGTCAATGCGAGCTCGCTTCTGGGCTAGTTGGTACATTATTTCTTGCAAAAACACTGCGCTAAATCGAAATTACGAAGACGAAGGACGGCGGAACACACGATGCACACTTACGAAAACGCTTTCGTAAGTGTGCATCGTGTGTTCCGCCGTCCTTCGTCTTCGTAATATCAATTTAGCGCAGTGTTTTTGCAAGAACTATCCAGCATGGCGAATTACCCAGAGTGAATTTGGGATTGTAGATAAACGCAGGGGATAGCTACTTAAGAACTCACGGAGAGCAACCAACGGGTAAGGGAAAGCGAAACGCAGCTATCATGCAGCTGTTACGAGTGAGCCCGTTGTTGGGCTTCGTCTCATCCCTTCTTGGCTGTGGTGCGAAGCCACTACGTGCTCCGTTCAAACAAGCCCCACCATGTCGGTGACTCATGTGTGCACGTCTCAACGCGCTTCAAGGACGCAGAGGCCCCGCGATCGCCGCAGAGTCCTCCTCTCTCCCCTCTCTCGGGCTCAGCGTGCGCCGCTGCTACCGACTGCTCACGAACTCTGGAAAGAGTGTTGTGTGTGTCTGTGACGTTCGTGGCGTATGCACAATCTAGAAGGAACGCTTGTTTTGACCGTCAGCGTTTTCGGTATAAATAGACCTCGCCAAAGCGCTGTAGTTTTATTGCTGTTTGAGCAGTGAACCATTGCTGCCACTCTGCTCAAGCCTACTACTGTAACCTCGCCCGTTGGGGCATGGTTATTTGGCTTCGACTCACCTCTCGCTATGAAGTAAACAGTTACGTTAGCCTACGGCTTCTGGAATTCACGGCTGCAACAGCGGGTGGCCGCTCGCTTCACACCACGCTACCACACCTATGTCGCAGGTGACGGAGCTCGGCTCGTGCCAGCATTCCCGGTCGCAACAACGGGTTGTCAGCAGTGGGATGACGACGACGCAACAACTGGTTGGCAGCGGTCGGATGGCAACTTCATAACACCTGGAGCCAGCGGTGCGAGATCCAACACCGCGGACGTCAAACCGGGTTCGGACTTCGCAGATTCACGGCGGTCAATGGTGAGTGTAGGACTTTTCTTAGCTGAGTTTTACCAGGCTTCTGAGGATAGCTGGTAGAGCGTGTGTTTTTGTCTCGTGGGTTATTCGCGCAAAACAATTTCGGAGCTGTGAGAAAGCAGTACTTTAGACCGGCCATGAATTTAAAGGCGTTGAAAAAACCGCAGTTATTGGAGCTTGCAAAAGAGTTGCGCTTGAATGTTATGGACGCAGTGAGAAAGCCAGAGCTGATACAGGCTATACTCGCTATTGGGGCTGACGATGATAAGCTGTCGGAATTCATTGAGCTGATCAATGAAAGGGAGACCGCTAAACATCAGGCTGCAGAGGCAGAGGCTGAGCGCCAGTGTGAGGTACGGGAGGATAAAAGGCAAGAGAGGGAACGTGAGCGACAACATGAGCTGGAAATGAAGCGTCTTAACATAGAGGTATCTCGATCTAGGCGTGAGAGTGACAGCAGCGCGCTAAGCGTGCAGTCTGCGGCGACTGAGTGACATGCGTTGCGAATGTGTGACCTAATGCGACCCTACAACGTAGGAGAAGACATTGGTCTTTTTTTGGTCAACTTCAAGCGTACGTGCGAGAGGGCCCAGTTTAGCTGATACTCATGGCCGCAAATGCTGCTTACGCTTTCCCCAGGTGAGGCATCCGACGTGATCGCCCGCTTCCCAAAGCAGGAGGCGGAGGACTACGAGAAAGTAAAGTCGAGCCTCCTGCGTAAGTACAGGCTGTCAGTAGAGGCGCTTCGCCAGAAATTCTGTGAAGCCGAGAAAGCTAAGCGCGTGTCGTACTCGAAGTTTGCCTACAAGTTAGGGCTAACATGGAGGAGTGGCTCAAAGAGGCAAAGGCTTTCGGAGAGCACGACAAGGTAGTTGAGTGATTCGGTCTTGAGCAGCTTTACCACCGTCTACAAGAAAACCTGAGACTCTGGGTGCAAGATAGGCCAGGGGTAAATACGGTGGATCAGGCAGCTCAGCTAACCGAAGAGTTCGTCGCACGTCGAGGTACGCAGGGGCCGAAAGACTGCCAAAAAGATTTCAGGCAGAGGCCTGTGTGAGGAGGGGGGGAAAATCTCCTCTGCAGGATCTTGAGTAGGGTGTGTTCAGTGGCGACTGGGGGTAGCCACAGTCACCAGTTAATCATACGAGGGCGCTTTGAGAGGTTATAAAGAAAACATGTATTACAGAACCAAGCACGACGCAGACAATAATACATAGACGATAGACGACCAGAGAGCTAACAAAACCCAAAAGGAATAACCATTGTACAAACGTGACATCAAGAAACCCAAAACATCTAACTAATGTGCAGAAAAAGCTATACCTCTAAACGCCAGAAAAGCGCCACAGAAAAGTTCAGAAAGAGTTCACCGTGACATGGCCTAGTACTCGGGGCGTCGTGGTGTCGCGTTGCGTTGCGCTGAGGGCCGCGTCGGGAAGTCTCGCGTGTTGGGCCGTTGACGATGCAGCTCCGTGGCAGCTCTTCCACAAACGGTACTTGCGGGAGTGGTCGGGGTCGGAACATGGTCACCACCGGGCGCCACGTAACCGAAGGCCGTGGGCAGTCGGCACCCGGTAGCCCCCGGTAGACGATGATCTCCAGGCCGTGGTCGTTCAGGACCGGGGCATGACGCGGCGCGTGTGTCTGCCATGGGCCAGGACACTGGGGAATAGGACGCTGGTCAGGGGAGGCCATGGCGTCAGGTAGATCCATCCGAGCTTGGGTCCCCGAGACCCGATGAGCTCTCGATCTGCGCCTGGACGCCGCTCTCCTCGAACTGTCCTCTCGGAACTCCTCAACTGGAATGGCCGTCCTTCCTCGTTCCCCTCTGGCCTCGTCCCCACTCCGTTGTGGCCGGCTCTCATAGGTCACTCGCGTTCACTGTCATCGCCTCGTGTAGCCTGCCACTTCTTTTTCGGCCCTGCCAAAACGAGGACAATCCCTTCACTGGCATGTGTCCGCGACGTCGTCGTCGTCGTCCCCTTCGACTGAGCGCTTCGCCTTACATGTGTTCCCCCTTTAGAAAGTATTTTCTTCCGTGAAAAAAAAAAACTGCACAAGGAGGGGAAGAATCACTGCAGGGTGGTCTTATGAGGTAGACGTAGTTGGCGTCACGGTGAACACCATCCCGCACACGGTGAACACAATCACTCACATTCAGTGACTGTCACGCGCACTCGCGCACTACAAGTCTCCCGTGAGTCACCACAGCACTTCACGATTCGCAGTGTCATGCCACCACTAGGTACAAAAAGAACGTCGTCAAGAACACTTGGCTTGAACCCAACAACACCAACCACTGCACCGTTACCCTATTACCTCAATGATCCTAATTATCGGTTGGCGGCAACAGGCGACTCATGTCATCTGCTCCTACGTTCTCGGACCCCTTTATATACTCTACTCTGAATAAATATTCTTGTAGAGTTAGACTCCACCGGAGAACTCGACTGTTAAGGTGTTTGGCGCTAGCGAGGTATTTCAACGGCTGATGGTCAGTCTGTACAACAAATGTTGTTCCGTACAAAAAATGTAAAATTTCTCCACGGCCCAAACTAGTGCCAAGCATTCCCTTTCGATGCCTGAGTACCAGGTTTCACGAGGCAGGAGTTGGCGGCTGGCCTAAACCTGGTGCAGCACTCCGTCATGCTCTTGCATCAGTACAGCACCTAAACAACTTTCCGATGCGTCGGTGCACAGTACAAATGTCTTCCGGATGTCCGGAGCTCTAATGACAGGTCCAGAAGACAAGGCAGCCTTCAAAATCTAGAAAGATCGCACCCGTTGAGGGGTCCACTCGACCTTGTTTTTCTCGTTCTTTCGGGTCATTTCAACCAAAGGCTGTGCCTTTTCAGCGTAACGTGGGATGAGGTCTCGGTAATATCCGGCAAGTCCCGAAAACGAGCGTACTTGCTTCTTGGTTTCTGGTCTCGGGGACTCAATGAATTTCGTGACCACACCTTCCACAGGTTGTATTTTGCCTTCTCCCAAACGATGTCCGAGGAAAGTCACGAAAGTGGCGCCCAATTCACACTTTTCACGCTGGCTGGCTCACACGCTGGCTTAACTGTCAGGCCAGCGGACCGAATCCTTCCGAACAGTTCCCGGAGATTCGCGAGATGCTACTCCCTGCTATTCGTGGCGACCAGAACATCATCGATGTAGTGAACAACATTATCCATGCCCTGCAATAACAGTCTCATGAGGCGTGTGAAAACCGCCGACGTCGTATTGATGCCGAAAGGCATGTACTTAAACTGGTAGTGCCCAGAATGCGTTGAGAAGGCGGTCTTTGACCGTGAAGCCTCGTCCAAAGGCACCTGCCAGTACCCTTTTGTCAGGTCAAGCTTCGAAAAAAAAACCTTTGTTCCGACCTCCGCAAATATAATGTCTGTTCTTGGGATAGGTTCCGCATCTGCCACCAGGATGTCATTGATGGGGTGAAAATCTATGCAAACTCGATAACTGTTATCCAGTTTCTTCACCGGAACTAGCGGCGAGTTCTACGGCGATTTGGAGTATTCAATGATGTCGAGTTTCAGCATGTCTTTTACCTCTTTGTCTACAATTTCTTGTACCTTGAACGTTAGAGGATATTGCGGTGTGTTGATGTGGTTTCCCGTGGTTAATTCCAATTGGCAGTCCAAGAGATTAGTCTTTCCCGGAAGCTCCGAGAATATATCGTGAAAATTGTGTAAGAGGTCATGCAATTGTCTCCTCTGGTCGTGATCCAGACTATCCGAAAGTTTAATGGACTCGACTCCACAATGCTCAGGAGCGCTCTAGTCAGGAAACTGGGATTCTTATTCTGCTTCCTCCACCACGATGAATGATGAGGTCTGCAGCGTGATCTCCGGTTTTCGCTCTTCATATCGTTTGAGCATGTTGATGTGAAATAGCTTTTTGGAGTGTCCAAGGTCGAGCCAGTAGTCAAAAGAATATTTCTTTCCACAGACCTTGAATGATCCCTTCCAGTGCATCAGTAGTTTGTTGTGAGTCGTTGGGAGCAGAATCAAAGCTTGATCACCGCTCTTGAGTTATCGTGCTTTAGACCGTCGATCATACTATCTTTTCTGGGACCCCCGGCCTTAGAGCAAGTTTTGTCGAGCCGACTCCAGCGTCTTTTCAAGCCGTTCGCGGAGGTCTAACAGCTAGCCATATGTGGTTTTCGACTCTTCGTCGAGATTCTCTCTAGTCCACAGTTCTTGAAGGATAGTTAACGGTCCTCGCAGCTGCCGTCCGTAGATGAGCTCAAATGGGGAAAACCCTTTGCTGTACTGGGGCGCCTCCCGGTAGGCAAAGAGGAGAGGTGCCAAGTAACGATCCCATGCCTTAGGTTGCTCTTGGACCAATTTCTGCAGCACCTGTTTCAAAGTGCCGTTGAACTTTTCAACCAAACCATTGCTCATGGGATGGTATGGCGTAGTGCCGAGATGTTTGATGGACAACATACGGTTAACTTCCTCCATCAACTTTGAATTCAAGTATGAGGCCCAATCTGTGTGGATCTCTTTGGGAAAACCTATGGTTGAAAACTTTTCCACTAAGCCTTCGGCCACCGTGGCAGAGTCAAACTCTGGTAGCGCTACCGCATCCGGGTAGCGGGTAGCAAAGTCGACCAAGGTCAGAATGTATCGGTTGCCCTTTGATGACCTTGGCGATATGGGACCAATGATATCGACCGCTACTCGTTCAAACGGAGTATCAATGAGCGGCATGCGCCCACGTTGTGCCTTCGGGACTCTTCCTTTTGGAAACGTCCTCTGGCAAGCGTCGCATGATCAGACGTACCGCTGCGCGTGCGCTTGCACCCCGGGCCAATAAAAGGCTTCCAACAGACGCCCAACAGTCTTCTTGATTCCCAGGTGTACCGACATTGGACTCTCGTGTCCCAAGCTCAGTATTTGGGAACGACACTTCTTCGGGACTACGACCTGTTGAAACACGTAGTCTTTGACATTTCGTCCCAGGCAGCACAAGACTGTTCGGCCTAAAACAGGCCGGTGTACTTTGGCCGGTGATTTTCTGTCCGGCCGTTTTCCGACAGCCATGTTCGGCCCGTGTCCAAATGTGGGCCTTTTGGCCGTATGCGGCCGTACTCCCATGGCTGTCCAACGGCCAGTGTCCGTCGGCCAGTCGACCGGCTTACGTTCATTCGGCCAGATTCCAGCCGTAGCACTCCGGCCATTCCAAAGCCACCCGTGTACGGCCGAAGTACGGCCGCCGGAGGACAGCCGAGATGCGGTCGTCGGACTCCAGCCGGACTAAAGCTGCCGGAAATACGGCCGTGCTACGGACATTGCAGTTCAGCCACAGTAGGTTAACTGTACCGAGGCCGGTCACTGCATGTCGCGCAAGTAGATGACTCATTCGCGCAGTGCAGCAGCAGCACAAACCCAGCATTTTGGGTCCAATCCAGCCACATCAAAGTGAGCTCGCGCGCATCCACCAGCCGTCAAGCTTTCAGCGCAGCCTTGCTTAATTACCAGCCTCAGTCGACAGCAGAATTCATTTATTAAACAGTGCTCACAATGTGTCGTTCCTTTAATTAATGTGCCTCTTTTACTGCCGAACACAGAAAATATTCAGTTCTTTGTAGAGCTTGAATAGATGTATTGTCCAGGTCCTGATATCCTCTGCGGGGCGGCTTACCTGTAATAAACGGGGAAAGAGGAGGGGGGGGGGCGGAGGCGGCTAAGGGCGCATACTTTACTGGGTTGAATTTCAGAGAGATAAATCGCGCCGCTTTTACCCTATTTCTTTTAGGACAATATTCCGGAACACTTTCACGCTATGACTACGTAAACTATTTTTATAACAGTTGCTTGACCAATTTTGATGTATATAAAACCGGCTCGAATGCCTTTACAAAGCGTTTTAGTTCTCAACAAAACACTCAGGAGCATTTAATATAACTCCTTCACAAAAAAGTGTGTGCAGTTTTTGCCCATTTTTCTTGCAAAGACATTTCCTACTCGATCAACTTTTCTGATGATCTTGCGCAGGGCTGATCCTAAGAAGGAGCGAACCGGTACTTTCATTTTTAATCTATTTTAATGTTGTTTTCATGAGTTACGTCCACACCACTTAATAGTCCAAAAGAACTTAATTTTCTTCTAATGCCATACTACGTTCAAAAAATTCCAGACGCGTTGCGAATGTCGCCCTGCTTCAGGTGGCTGCAGTTGTATCCCTCTGTGTTCACGCAAGGAAAGGCGTAAAATTAGAGTTACATAATTTGTTTCAAACCAATAACATAGCAATGGTAGTATGCATACAGGAAACCTTGCATACTGCAACGAATAAGGCAATAAATATTTTATTGGTCGAGGTTGAATGCGTAGGGTTCTGAACCCGTCGGAGGCAAACTTGCGCCTCTGGAAGTTTATTTATTTATTTATTTTATTTATTTATTCATTGTTTTATTTATTTATTTTTTTATTTGATGCTTGCTTGCCTTTGCATGCATTACAGAAGGGAGATACATAACACTGATCATTAAATATGAGACAAAATAACAAAATAATTCTACAAAGCGCGCTGAAAATCGTCAATATAAAGCGTTAATGTAATCATACGTGGAAGATAATTACACTGCAGTATTGATGTAAAATAAAATGAATCGCGCAAGTCGTCACCTTTAAAGGAAAGTTGATCATTTGCTCTAAGCTAGCGGTCCCACTTTGCGATATGTAGAATGGCGAATGGACATACTTCTCCCCTTCTACTCCAGTTTTCGAATGATAGATATTACGAAAAAAGTTCAACTGTGGTTTCGTCTGTGATCTTTCACGTCCAATCATTTCAGTTTACTTTTACTTTCTCTCATGCTAAGTTGGCGTGCCAATTACCTAATACGAATCGCACTGACATATTCTGTATGTTTTCGAGCGTATCAACCAGCTCTTTGGTGTAGGGATCCACGAAAACACATGCGTACTCCAAGATTGAGCACACATGAGTGAAATACGGTTGTTCTTTGCAGTTAGATGGAGGTTCACTGAAATTTCGTCTCAGAAAGAGAAAAACATATGCAGCCGTAACTTTTATGGTGTGAACCTGCCTATTTAACCTCTAACCACTCCCTAAATAAACTCCTAGGTATTTATATTCCTCGGCCGTTGTTACAGCAGCATAATTTACGGTATACGTATTCAATTGGAATGAAGGGTTTCTTGTAAAGGTGCCGTTAACACACTGTTTAACATCCAAAAACGTTTCTGAATCAGCAGACCAGGATGTTATTAAATTCGAATAAAGCTGCAGGTATACGGAATAACGTTCATTCGCTATAGTCCGGTAAACTACACAGTACTTTTGAACAAAGCTATAGGGCCAATAGTAATAAGAATGCAAAAACCGATTCCTTCAGTTCATAGGATAAAATGTACTGCGCAGAAGGTGATATGGAACACCATCATTTGCTTTTTTGCAGTCCAAGAATATACAGTCAACCACTTTAAGCTTATCTATTGCAAGAGCTAAATCGTGCGTGAACTCAACGATCTGCGTTGAGAAAGAAAATCCTGTCAAAATCCGTGTTTGCTGGGATGCTGGCGATTATGTTTAACCAAATGAGTCATATCCCAAGAGTAGCTAAGCTCACCTTCCAACATCGGAACTAAATTAACAGCTAGGCTTCCTCAATGACAAGGCTCTGTTGTTGTCGCAAATTTAAAATAATTTTTTTTTCTAAATAGGCAGTCGGAAAATCCGTGCAGTAACATAGTGCAGGGCATGAAGTTGATCCTACCAATCCACGAGCGAGTCTCTTCTACGTTTATCACCAACAACATAGTGCAACATTGCTTGTCGCAGTTTAATTGTAAGCACAATAACTTGCGCTTTTGCTCGCACTTGCCTTTCTTTGGTGGGGAGTCCTTGACATGGTAGCGGTTTAGCTCCTGCCTGGTGGCCGCTTGCTCGACGCCCTTGAAGGCCAGTTATTCTGGTGAACCATCTCCATCTCGGATCGGACATCTCTGCCGGGTCGATGTCTCCAGTGCTCTCCATTTTTTGAGGGGGTAAATAGCCTCGAGCTGATGCGTCGACGAAGCCAGCGGCCGAGGCGTGGTAGCAGCGATGACTGGGGAGGCTTAGCTGTCCCGTCGGTGTGGCACAGCCTCCTTGTGTCAATAAATGACATTTCGATGGCCTAAAAGGTTCCCTGCTAATGTCCAGTGAGTCCTTGCACCTTGCCCGTTCACCGAGAACACTCATTACTGTTTGACAAACGATGTTCGTTCATTTAAAACGTAGAAACACGGAGCGGATGAAAAACGCGGCCCCGTCGTTCGGCTCCCTCACGGCTTTTTCTCCCCCCAGGAAAAAACCGGTCGGAAGTCCAAACACGTCTGTGCATGAAATCTCGGCGCCCAGGCGCGTGCCGTTGTTCGGCTGTACGCCGTTTGCCGAAAAAATGACGTATAACCAGATACCTTACGTAGGCCGGTCTCCTCTTGAACACCGGTTGCCAAATATTCTGTGGCCATTCGCTTGCCGTAATTCGGCCGAGGACAGCTAACCGAATGAAAAACCTATATTCTGGGGCCGTACGTCGGCCGGTATAATTCATAACACTGGTTGCCGAAGAAAACGAATATTCTACCGCCGGACGCGCGGTTCACCGTTGAAACAACGAATGCACGGCAGCCGCGCTCCGGCCGGTCTCCTTTCGAACACCCACTGCCGCAAGAATACGCATGTTCTGTGGCCGGTCACTTGCCGTGCTTCGGCCGATTACCGCTTCCCGAAGAAAAAACGGATGCCCTAAGGCCGTACTTCGGCCGTTCTCTTTCTCAAAATCGGCAGCCGTAAGAGACCTGAATATCTGGCAGCCGTTTAGCTGCCGTTGTGCGTCCGGACACGGGCGGACGGAAAAATACCGAAGCGCTGGTTGCCGAATGTTGGCCGTTCAACGCATGACCAGTGGCTTCCAGAACCTGGATGTTGGCCGGACATGCCAGAAAGCGGCCATAGACGGGCCGGTCTTGGGGCACACTTTCTGTGCCGCCTGGTGTATTGCCTCCACAGAAGTCCGTTTTTGACGAAAAACGTGAGAACCCCCGCTCACTTTCCTGTTACGAGTGTTCCAACCCTCTCCCAACATATCCGTAGAGTCGGGTCTTTATCTTGTTCCCGCCGAAGCTCCTGCGCGGTTACTTGGATGACGTTCAAGACCCCTGTTGGGCTCCTTCTGCGTGTCGTTGGTCCTTTCGTCCCCATGACGACTTGGGTGAAGGGTGCGGCAGTCACGTCACCACTTGTCTCTGCGGCGCATGATAAGCTGCCCTTTTCCCTCCACGTGGGATCCGGATCTGAGGCGTCGCGTGCCCCTGGAATATTTCCCACAATGACATCATTAATTGGCGTCTGCATACACCTTGCGGTAGCCTTTCCAGAGAAATAAGGCGTTAATGCTTCCACAAATGCCTCTTCGACCTCGACGCTCTCGCCATTTGCTAGAAGCAGTGAAGCTTTTGTCCCTGTCATCGCCGAATCGGTAACCAGGGACCTACGGACCACCAATGTATTGCTTCCGGTGTCCCGCAACACAGAAACCTTCTTCACGAAGAGTTCCCCTTCGAGCACTGGAAGTCGAGGCCTCGTGGAGTTTTTTTGTACCGCGCGGGCAACCCTCGTTTCTTGCCCCCTCTCTGGACAGGGATGATCACAAAGAGGACTCCCCTCCCTGTCTTTCGAAGACACGCATTGGCGTTCTGTTTGTGACATACCGCAAGGTTCCGCCTCCTTGCTGTTAGCTCGTTTAGGGCAAGACTTGACGTTATGGCCCACTCGGCGGCAATCCGAACAGTACGGTTTCTTTGGCCTCGACCGACAATCTGAGGCTTGGTGACCCACCTTGTCACACAAAAAGCACCGAGGTGTTCTGGCTAGGTTCGTCATATTCCTCGCCTCCTTTGACGACCCAGCGTCCTGCGTTTCCTTAAAGCGCAGCAGGTTGATTTGATGCTGGGCCTCGAGTAAGTGATCGGCGGCCTGCGTCATTTCCGCGACTTTCGTGCAGTCCATTTCCCGTAGGAAAACTGCTAACGAGGTGTGGCAGTTGGTCAGGAATTGCTCCGAGACAATTAACTCTCGTACTCCGTCATAGGTTTTAGGAGTACCTGCCATCTCCACACAGCGGTCGAAGAAACTCTCTAGTCTAGTCGCATATTGCTTCGCCGTCTCACTGTCTTGCGGCTTGCTCTGCCGGAACCTTTCCTGGTAGCCTTCAGTCGTAAAATGGAACCATTGCAGCAGTGCCAGTTTAGTCCTATCATAATCGACGGACTCGTCAGGAGACAGCCGTCCGAAGACCTCCAAAGCTTCTCCGACTAGACACAAACTTAGCGCTGTGGCCATTTCTCTTTCGGCCAACGCTGTCCGTTCGCCACGTGTTCAAAACGCTTCAGATAAGCGTCCAAATCATCACGAGCTTCATTGAAGACAGGAATGAAGTTGTACGGATTGACATTAAAGACACGGCTTTCCGCAGAATGCGCGTCACCATCAGTCGGCCCAGAGCCTCTACTCTCCCCTATTTCTGCCAACCTGAGTATTAGCTGTAGGTTCTTTTCTTCCTGCTCGAGTCGCACTCGGGCAGCTTCGCGCTCCTGACGGCTAGCCTCTCGTTCTGCCGCCCTCTCATCTCGCGCTTTCGCTAGAGCATCGTCAACCCACGCACACAACTCCGCCTCACGCAACCAAAGACGCTCCCCGGTGGCAACTAACTCCTGCACGTTAATCGTACACCAATAAAGGGATACCTGTCGCACCGTAACCACTCAATGCGCAAACGCCATCGTCCTGCCGTGGACACCAAATTTGTGAGGAGGGGAGAAACCCCCTCTGCAGGATTTTGAGTAGGGTGTGTTCAGTGGCGACGGGGGGTAGCCACAGGCACCAGTTAATGAGAAGAGGGCGCTTTGAGAGGTTATAAAGACAACATGTATTACAGAACCAAGCACGACGCAGACAATATTACATAGACGATAGACTACCAAAGAGCTCGCAAAACCCAAAAGAAATAACCATTCTACAAACGTGACATCAAGAAACCCAAAACGTCTAACTAATGTGCAGAAAAAGCTATACTTCTAAACGCCACAAAAGCGCCACAGAAAAGTTCAGAAAGAGTTCACTGTGACATGGCCTAGTACTCGGGGCGTCGGGGTGTCGCGTTGCGTTGCGCTGAGGGCCGCGTCAGGAAGTCTCGCGTGTTGGGCCGCTGACGATGCAGCTCCGTGGCAGCTCTTCCACGAACGGTACTTGCGGGAGCGGTCGTGGCCGGAACCTGGTCACCACCGCGCTCCACGTCACCGAAGGCCGCGGGCAGTCGGCACCCGGTAGCCGCCGGTAGACGATGATCTCCAGGCCGTGGTCGTTCAAAACCGGGGCACGACGCGGCGCGTGTGCCTGCCACGGGCCAGGACACTGGGGAATAGGACGCTGGTCAGAGGAGGCCTTGGCGTCAGGTAGATCCCTCCGAGCTTGGGTCCCCGGGAGCCGATGAGCTCTCGATCTGCGCCTAGACGCTGCTCTCCTTGAACCATTCTCTCGGAACTCTTCCACTGGAATGGCCGTCCTTCCTCGTTCCCCTCTGGCCTCGTCACCGCTCCGTTGTGGCCGGCTCTCATAGGTCACTCGCGTTCGCTGTCATCGACTCGTGTAGCCTGTCACTTCTTTTTGGGCCCTGCCAAAACGAGGACAATCCCTTCACTGGCATGTGTCCGCGACGTCGTCATCATCGTCGTCCACGCCGACTGAGCGCTTCACCTTACAGCCTGATAAGACAGGGCCGAAAGGCAGAGCTCCCCAGGAAGACGGTGGAGCAAGGGAAGTCGTCGTGGATAGGGAACCTTGGCCGCGATAACGAAAAGAGAGCAGAAGACGCTGGGGAGCAGCGCAAAAAGATAGCTTTTGAAGCACGCAGACAGGCTGGGTTTTACAACTGTGGTGAGACGGGACATTTTGCTGCGAGTTGCAAGAAGGGAAAACTCGTCTTTCACGTGCTAGATGAGAGTGAGGGCAGCAGGCAGTTTCTAGAGCCGTAGCCACGTGAGCTAGTGGTCAACGGTAAACAGTGCCGAGTTCTTCGCAACTCCGTAGCGACGGTATACATGATCCACCCTTCGTACGTTTAACCGGATCAGCTGACGGGACAGTGTGTCTGGCTTAAACAGGCCGTGGCAGCACGAAACGTGCGCCTGCCGATTTCCAATGTCAGTATCGGAGGTCCGTTTGGTGAACTTGTCACACAGGCGGCGGTATCCCCACAACTTCTTCCAGAATACAGCTACCTATTCTCGAACAGGTCGGATCAGCTGTTTCGCGAAAAGGGGTACAATTTCGAAAAACTTCGAGCAAAGAATCAGCTGAGCTCGCCGCGAAGGGCTCAAGTAGCGGTAGTATCGCCACCTCTAAGAGGAACGGCGAGACTCAGATAGGTAGCGAGGATGGGGCATATACGGAGGCACACGACAGAGGGCAGCGTAAGTACAGTGTGTAAGGCCCATACTGTGAGCGGAGATGTGTCAGCGGCGTTTTCGGGGTGCTCAAGTTCACGGGAGGCCTTGAAAGCGGCTACCGACGCGAACGTGTGCAGTTCGCAAGCTAACGGCGTTCCGTCGGAAAGCGAAAACCGTGACGTAAGCGAAAGGAGGCAACACGAGTCCGCTGAAACAGCGGTTGTTTCTCCGGACGCGATTTCCAAACCGAGTAACGATGTGGCACAGCCGGCAGTCGAGACACTGAACGGTTTTCACAGTGCAGCTAAGCTTAACGACGACGCTGCAACAGAGCGAGTCGCTAGCGTTCCACCTGAAACTCAGATACTCGATGTCAAGCGGCGGCCAGCCGAGCTAGTAGTGATTTCGGTGTCGCCTGGGGGTGAGCCGTCTTCTGAGACCGGGCCGCCCATACATAGATTGGCCTTGACAGCCGGAAACGAGAGCGAAAACACCCTTCGGTGTTCGCTCAACGACAGTGCCGCAAACAAATGCGGCAAGAGCTCTCATGCGCGCCTGCCTAGTGGCAGCGCCGCACACTCGCTTTGCGCCGGGTATCACCGCACCACGCAGCGGCCGAGAACGAAAGCGCACGCCTTGCTCGAGTGGTGGAATGTAGAGCAGTTTCCTCCGCGCGCTCGAGACACGTCTCGGAAGAAGGCCGATGTCCACTCGACCGGTCGCAGTCGCTTTCAGAGAGCGGGGGCACCTAAAGTACGATAGAAAAAGGGGAAAGCTCAGGTCAATGACGAGAGCTCAAATTGCCGCTCTCAGCGCGAGAAGTGGCTTGTAGACGCCTGACTTCCTCAATTTCATTGTTTTTCGTGAATCAGGTTTCGCCGTTTACGATTACGTTCTTTTTGTGTGGGACATTTCCAATCACGCGAAATGTCACCCTTCAAGTTTGTGCACTTCTCTAAAGTACTTCTGGGCTAAAATATAACTAGTGTAGTTAGTTATTCGCGTATTTTTTCGCAACTAAAGGCCTGGTAGATCTTTAGTGAGGATTTGTCTTCGCACTTGCCGGCGATGCGGTTGTGTCTTCTTCTGTTATACTGTTCCTTGCCTGACCAAGACAGAGATGTTCTTGGGGAGACCAGTGACCGGTCCGGAGAAGCTCCAGCACGGTGTCGTACAGCCCAGGCCTGTCGTCGAGCATCTGGCGAGCACTTCTCTCTGAAAGCATCCCTCCGGACAACGGTTGAAGGCCCTTATCCATCGGGATCTCGGACCCCCGGCGGAGAACCAGTTACGACTGAGCTCGTCGCTGGGCTTCGTCTCATCACTCCTCGGCTGTACCGTCGCAGAAGCTTCTCACTAAGTCCGCGTCGTCGGATGGAAGTCCAAGCCCAAACACGATACCGTGGGTGGTAGTCGGCGTCTCGGTGTTGGAGGTTGTAGCGCCAGGCATCCACCAGCTGCTGGTTCGTAGTACGAACTCGAGCGAGCTGGCGGGCTTCCTCCGCACGCTGAAGGTATCCTTGGACGTCGGGGTTGAGGTCGTCGTCTTCTACATCCGGAAGCATGGCGTCAAGCATAGTAGTCGGTCGTCTTCCGTAGACAAGCTCGAACGGCGTCATCTGCGTAGTTTCCTGGATAGCCGTGTTGCACGCAAACGTGATATACGGTAGGACTTCATCCCAAGTCTTATGTTCAACGTCGACGTAGATAGAAAGAATATCCGCGATTGTCTTGTTCAGGCGTTCTGTTAGTCCGTAGGTTTGGGGGTGGTACGCCGTCGTTCTCCGGTGATCAGTGTTGCAGTTTCGCAAGATTCCTTGCATGAGCTCCGCATTGAAGGCCGTTCCGTGGTCCATGATTAAGACTTCCCGGGCTTCATGTCGCAGCAGAACTTGGCTAAGAAGAACTTTTCGAATTTTGTGCAGACCCCCTAGGAAGAGCGGTGATCTCTGCGTAGCACGTCGTGTAGTCTGTCGCTACGATAATCCACTTCTTTTCGGATCGGGATGTAGGGAACGGGCCCAGAAGGTCCATTCCAATCTGTTGGGCCTAGATGGGACGGCGATTGGCTGCAGAATTCCGGCGGGTCTCATCGGTGGTGTTTTAAATGCAGAGCATTTGTATGACTCACGATGTCACCCGTGCGTCGGCGTCCGCAGCAGCCAGCCCCTCCCTACATTGTTACCGACGCAGTTACCGACGCTTGGTTTCGATCCCACGACCCTGCGGGCGGAACGCAAGGTACATGGTGCTCTACCCACTGCGCCACAAAGCCGACACAGAATGAAAGGCTATGAACGCGCCTTATACCTTTGACTGATTCAAACTACGTCAAGAAGCGGCTGATACTACGCATTCACTACCTGTGGGCGGAACGCGAGGTACATGGTGCTCTTCCCACTGCGCCACAAAACCGACACAGAATCAAAGGCTAAGAACGCGCCTTATATTCTTGACTCATTCAAACTACGTCGTCAGCGGCATGCGTTGGCGACTCAGCGGCGTGCTAGCGGCGTGATAGCTGCGTGGTGTACACGTGATAGCACCAACCCCCGAAACACTAAACGTTAACGCAATACACCCACCCCCTATGGGACGCATTTACTCGAGTCTCCCTCGCGGGGAGATGGGCCCATTTTTCGTCGGTGGCAGTAACGGCAGCTCCGGACGTAGTGGGTGACGTCAAATGTAAGGCAGGGCCAGTAGTACCTCACCTTGAGTTTTCCAAGTGTGAGCTGTGCCCAGATGTCCGGAAGATTGGTCGTCGTGGCACGCTTCCAATGTTTCGTCACGAAGGCCCGCGGGGATGACAAGAAGGTAATTCGTTCTCGTTGCGGGGCTGAAATTCTTCTTCACGAGGACGGCGTTTTTCAGGCTGAATACAAGTTGCGTTTGAACGCTTTAGGCACGGTGACGTTGCGTCCTTCGAGGTAGTCGGACATGATGCGTAAGTCGGGTCGGCACGCTGCTTGGCGGCTAGGTCGCCCTCCGTCACGACTCCGAAGTACGCGCTGTCTTCATCGGAGTCTTGTGGTGGTGGGTCGACGGGGGCGCGGGACAGGCTTTTGGCGTCGGAGTGTTTCCTGCCGGATTTATAGGCGATTGTAACGTCGAACTCTTGCAGGCGCAAGCTCCACCACCAAAGTCGGCCAGAGGGGTCCTTCAAATTGGCGAGTCAACACAGCACATGGTGGTCTGTCACAACCTCGAACGGCGTACCATACACATATGGGCGAAATTTTGAAATGGCCCATATGATAGCCAGGAACTCTTTCTCGGAGGCAGAGTAGTTTTTCTCTTCCTTCGAGAGCCCACGGCTGGTATAGGCGATTGCCTTTTCTCAACCGCTTTGCTTTTGGACGATGACGGCACCCAAGCCTATATCACTGACGTCCGTGTGCATTTCCATTTCCGCGTTTTCATCGAAAGCAGCGAGCACGGGTGGGCTTTGCAGGCGTTTTTGCAGTTCACAGAATGCTTTTTCTTGGTCGTTTTGTCAGCTAAAAGGGGTGCTATCTTTTGTCAAGCGTGTGAGTGTCTCGGCAATGCGTGCGAAGTTTGCGACGAAGCGCCGGTAGTATGCGCACAGCTCGAAAAATCTTCGCATGCTTTTCTTGTCTTTCGGCCTTGGGAAGTTCGCAATGGCTGAAGTCTTTGCCGGATAAGGTAGGACACGTCGACGACGTGGCCCAAGAACATGGGGTCCTCGTACGCGAAACAGCACTTCTCAGGCTTCAGCGTTAACCCCGACGTACGAATGGCCTCGAGTACGGACTCAAACCTTGCAAGATGTTCGTCGAAAGTCCGGGCGAATACCACAACGTCGTCGAGGTATACTATTTATTTATTTATTTATTTATTTACTTACTTATTAGTACCTCCAAGGCCCCCGGGAGGGTATTACATATTACAATACAAAGAAGACGATTAGTCAAGATAAGCATTTTCAATGGCACTCTTGAGTTTGGCGTTAGTGGTAATGGCGGCAATGTTGGAGGAAAGGTTTTCCATTCGTGCGCAGTGAAGATAAAAAATGAACGTTGAAAAGTTGTGGTCCGGGTGCGTGGGACATACACGGCATTGGGGGGAGAATGGCGAGAGGTACGATGCGGTTGAACTATGATCTGGTTATTGCGGGGGAGAGAGTAAAAGAACCGGTGATAAAGGCAGAGACGAGATATTTGGTGGCGGCATTCCAATGATGGCAGGTGGAGCTGACGTTTCAATGCTGAGATGCTAGAACGGAAAGAGTATACTGATAGAATGAAGCGCGCGGCACGATTTTTGAACGGATTCGATGGAGCGCGAAAGGTTAGCTTGATGCGGGTCAAAAACAGCACTGGCGTACTGTAATTTCGGCAAGACAAATGTTTTGTACGCTAATAATTTAATTGCAGTCGGAGCGGAGGACAGATTTCTACGCAAGAAGCCGAGGGCACGGTTATCAGAACTAGTAATGTAGTTGATGTGATGGGTCCAAGTTACATCGTGGGAGATGATAATACCTAGGTACTTGAATGAGTCAGTGGCAACAATGGCGGCGTTATTACAGACATACGTGGAATTTATATAATTGCGCCGTCGGTTGAAGGAAACTAATGAGGACTTGCTAACGTTAATTTTCATTACCCATTTCAGGCACCATTCCTGAATATTAAACAAGTCTTGTTGAAGGATAGCGGTATCGTCTGAGGTTAGTATGGGACGGTAAATTACGCGATCATCTGCGAAAAGGCGGATATTAGATGAGACAGTAAGCGGCAGATCAAAAATGTAAATTAGAAATAATAATGGGCGGAGACCTGTTCCCTGGGGAACACCAGATAGTACAAAGAATAAGCAGGAAGAGTGCGAATTTACATGAACAAACTGCTTGCGGTGGATTAAAAAATTTTGCATCCAATTAAGAACATCCGGATGTAGGTTTAAACCGGAAAGTTTGAGTAGGATTCATGCGTGATGTACGTTATCGAAGGCCGTCTCGAAGTCCAAGAATAGTGCATCAACGGGAGCATTTTTGCCCAGATAAGTATGCAAATCGTGAAGAAAAAGGGCAAGCTGGGTGTCACAAGATACATTTTTATGAAAACCGTGCTGATTTGGATAGAAAAAGTTCACAGATTATAGAAAGGAAACTATCCCAGTCGAAAAACACAACAGAAAAATACGACAGAATGATCCTGTGAGGGAAAGGACATCCTGTAGTCTGTAGTAAACTCTGTCCTGTAGTCTGTAGTAAATCATGTCCTGTAGTCTGTAGTAAATCCTGTCCTGTATTCTGTAGTAAATCCTGTCCTGTAGTCAGTAGTTAATCCTGTCCTGTAGTCTGTCGTAAGTCCTGTCCTGTAGTCTGTAGTAAATCCTGCCCTGTAGTCTGTAGTAAATCCTGTTCTGTAGTCTGTATAAATCCTGTTCTGTAGTCTGTAGTAAATTCTGTCATGTCTGTTTTCGTAGTAAATCCTGTCATGTCTCCAATTTCAACTTGTTTGGCATAAGAAATTTACTTCCCGTGATGTTTTTTTCTATTAAGTACCTGAAGTATGCAGGATATGCATAATAATTTCAATAAAAATATGACCAACAAAAGCATTTGGGGTCATTCTTGCCTTTCTGGTACAAGCTTGAAATTGTTTTCAGTGAATAACTGATTTCAGAAAGCTGTACCAAAAGGCATTTAAGCAATGCAACTAGTGGTACATTCAGGCATGCAATACAAAAGTTTGATGTTACGCAGACTGCACATGCCTGATCACAGTCCGAAAAAAAAAGCAGTTTGCGGTGCTTATCCATTTTATTTTCCTCTTTTTACAACACTGTTCCTGGGCACTACCGTGGCTTCACTTTTTGTCATGGAGAGGCTTTTACTGCCCTCTTATGTTGCTGTTACACCAAACAAATAATTTTTGTTTCATTGCCAAATATAAAAACAAAATATGGCGCGTTATTTGTATGCTCCATGATCGTGCTGACTTGGAAACGGTCAGAACTATAATTTCTTTTAGTACAAAACAGCTTTCATCCGCACGTCATGCGAAACTGCTCCTGCTGCAAATTCACGGGAACCTGGACGCTGGTACACGCCGGACGCGGAAACTCGTGGATCCAGCAGCTGCTGGAACGTAACGCTGGAACACGCCCGAGACCACGCCGTCTCCAGCGAATAGCGTGGCCGATGCTCGCGCTCGGCCTTTTTTTCTTTAATAGCCGTGTAATTGCAAACCCGCATAGCTGTTAACAAGAAATACAGAAGTCATTCCTTCAGGGAAACCTCAGTAGCGCTACAAAATTTAGCCAGACTCATTTGGGCACTTTTCAGCTGATTTGGCCGTGCTTCGGAAGCAGGGCCAAATGGCGTCCCATCATCGCGTTCCGTCAATGACGCTCAACGTGTTCATAAAAGCAAATTTATTCCCCCCGATAGAAAAAAAAATATTAAACGAGCATCAACAATTACCGTTCGAAACTTCGTTCATTATATTAGTTGGGGCCATTAAAACACAAGGGAACAAATATTTATTTTACACTGCAAAACGTGAGAGAACGTGAGAAAATTAAAATAGAGAGTCAATCTTTAGCTGGAATGCTTGCATTTGTGAACCTTGTTCCGTTGCATTCGCACAGCAAGGCGTGGAAGGGTATCCTGTGGCGAAAAGCGCACGTCTCTGTGCTGCTGCACTGTCTTGAAGAGTACGCACGCACAATCCCTGCCGAAGTCACGCAGGGATCGTTGCAAGATCAGTCGATTGTCGAAGCACATCGCACGTATTCCAAATCACACTGCCTGCGAGATTCGTCGCATTCACTCACATTAAAGTGCCAATTATCCAAAGCACCCCGCTTAGACGTCGCTGGAGGAGTCCTCACATCGAGATGCTTGAAATCCGGACCACTGATCTTGCTTTTACCACAGCTTCCGAAGCTTCAAATGTTGCTGCTGACACTCCGCGGAGACATAAGATGCACGTTTTTACAAAAAAGTTAAGCCTAACTTCAACTAGGCAAAGCGCCGATGTGAAATGTGAACGAGCCACTGGGCCACGCACCCACCGCAAATTTTGACCGGGAGACGAAAAGCAGGAGGGAACAAAGCAGGAGGGAACAAAGGAAGGGTAAGGAGGGAACCGGCCGATCACGAGAAGTTGTTTCGCGACCCCTCCTCACCCCTCTCGATTCTTCGTATTGTGGTCTCCCCATCCCGCGAGTTCTGTCGCGCCGCGACATGCCTTCAGTGGTGACGATGCTTCCCCGAACTTCTTCCGAAAGGCCGGGAGGGAAGGCGCGCGTTTTCTTTCTTTCTACATTTATTTTTTTAACACATCTCGGTAATGCAGCGAGTTCACTGGCGCCGTTTCTTTTTCTTTTTCACACAGGTAGCGGCAACTGGTTCGCTGTTTTTAAAATCTTATTTTAACTATTTCGCTTGATTGGACACATGTTTCGCGTTAAAATAAACAAATTCCTCGCTAAAAAATAAAACAACAGCACGCAGATTGAAACAATGGGGCTCTCAAATACACCCAGAAATACATGTCAGAATGTGCACTGCAATTATTACACCCCGTCTTCAAAAAGCACATCTTGCTTGTTTTTTATGCGTCCGTTTTGCCGAGGGGCTACCCTTGTTGCCTGATTCTTTTATCAAACATTGTCCACAGTACAATATATGCAATTGCAATTCAGTCAAAGAACCCAAGGAATTTGCGAAGTTCTTTATGTATCCATTTATGTGGTTATGGGGCTACGCTTAGATGTTCCAACAATACAGTGATTTGGGCTAAGTTGCGTTGTTAATTGCAAATTTGTAGCGAAGGTTTTTTTTAAACACGGCCAGAATGCTACTGGCGGCAATGCAACAAACGTTCATTGCAACAGACGCTTGCAATGCAATTGAACGAGATGACCGTCACTTGCACGCAGCATTGTTTCCGTGCAGCGCACGCTAAAAAAGTGGGATTTTGCTGCACCGCACGGGCCGCAAACACCAAGTTTCGCAGCATCTGCGTCAATCGCGGCGCAGCATCTGCGTCAAACCGGCGCGCGGTATTCCCGTGTCCAGCCAAGCAGCGGCACCATACCATCCCGTACTATCCCGTTCGTGCTATCCCGTTTCGCATTGGCTAAAGCCCTCTCCCCAAAGGCAATGTCCCCATGTTATTCGATGCTCTCCAGCAACCTCCCCGCGTTGCTGTCGTTCAGCGAGGCGTTTTCCTGTGTATTCCGTTCTTTCCGGGCTCTTCCATCGCTCTCCTAATGCCGGAAAACGCGGGGTTTTCCGACAGGGTAAGCAAGAGATTTTGTAGCAATACTGAACGGTCTGTCATGTGACACTTTCGCAATGGATCTAAACTCCTCTTTCACACTATAAAAATCTGCAGGGACTACAAAATGATCTGTCGCATGGCAGATAATAATGGTAATTACGGAATGCTGAATGTAGTGGCTGAAGGACAGTCTGTGGGCCAACAGAAGTTTGTGTGGTGCCTACAGGGTGTTGCACAATAACTGTAGTACAACAGAAATGTCTCATGCAAAAGATATTGTGTAGTTCTATTACAAAGGTTTTTGTAGTGGGGACTGCAGAATGTCGGTCGCATGATAGATATGTCTGTTGTACTACATAAATTTCTGTCGTACGACAGACATTCTGTCATCATTCTGCAGAGATTCCTGTCTCACAACAGACCATCCTGATCCCAACAGAAATTCCTGTTGTGCGACAGAAATGCCTGTCGTACGACAGATTTTCTGTAGTTGTACTACAGAAATTTCTGTCGCACGACAGGTCATCCTGTAGTCCCAACAGAAATTCCTGTCGTGCGACAGAAATGCCTGTCGTACGACAAATTTTCTGTAGTTGTACCACAGAACTTCCTGTCGCACGACAGACCATCCTGTAGTCCCAAGAGAAATCCCTGTCGTGCGACAGGAATTTCTGTCGTGCGACAAAAATTTCTGTTGTGCGACAGAAATTCCTGTTGTGTTTTTCGACTGGGATAAAGGATTAGAATACATGTTCCATGATTTTAGAAGATACGCTGGTAATGGAAATGAGGTGATAGTTGTTAGTTGATGACCGGTCGCCTTTCTTAAAAACCGGAGTAATCTTAGGCGTTGCGCTGCTAAGCACGAGGTCGCGGGTTCGATTCCCGGTTGCGGCGGCCACTTTTCTGATGGAGGCGAAAAGCAAAAAACGCCCGTGTGTATATACGAGATTTCGACGCACGTTAAAGATCCCCGGGGGGTCAAAATTAATCCGGAGCCCTCCACTACGCCATGCCTTATCGCCTGTGTTGCGTCGGCGCGTTAAACCCCACAATCAATCAATCAATCAATCAATCAATCGGAGTAATCTTCCCGATACGCCAGTCTTCTGGGACAGAGCCTGTGTCAAGTGACTGTTGAAATATGAGTGATAAGAGGATGCTGCTTATGTGGTTAGTGTTCTTTAGGATTTTTGCATTGATGCCATCAATTCCTATTGAAGACGAATTCGATAATGAGTCAATTAATTTAGCGATGCCATGAGGATCGAATATAATACTTTGCATTGGGGTATGTGAAAGGTAAAGCGCGTCCGGAAGCTTATTAGCAAGCTCGTGGTTAAAAACAGCACGGAAATAATTGTTCAGAACGTCAGCACAATTCACTTCTGAGGCGGTGTTGCCAGGGTTGTCGAGCAAGGAAATTTCAGTTGTCGAGCAAGGATTAGGGTTAATTGTTTTCCAGAAACGCTTCGTGTCATTTTCTAGCATGGCAGGCAAGGTAGTGGAAAAGAATTTTTCTTTGGCATTCGTGGTCAGCGTATTATACTCTTTTGCAGCTTTGTAGTATTCATCTCATGAGATTTCAGATCCAACCTTTTTTGCTGATCGAAACAAGCGCTTCTTTTTGTTATTTAGTCGATTTAGTGTGGTGTTAAACCACGGCTTCTGAGGCCTCTCGGTAACGGTAATAGTGGGGATGTAGAGTTTCATTAGTCGCAGCATCTAGGACTTGAACATTTGCCAGTTCGATTCGACAGAGCGCTGAATAAAGCTTGGGATGAAGGTGCCGGCCAAAGCGGAGAGTTCGCGAGTGATGCCTTCGTACTCGCCTTTATCATAGAGGGTTAAGGTTTTCCTTATTTTTTCGCCCTGTTGTATACAGCAAGAAAAAGTGGTACGTAGGACGTCATGATCGCTGAGGCTTTGTAGGTGAATGATAGAAGAAAATTGTTCAGGGTGTGTTGTTAGGATAAGATCGACGATGTTTGAAGAATGGTTTGTAGAGCGGATGGGTTGCATTACAATTTGCGATAGTCCAAAAGTTAATCACGTGTTTACAAATTCAGATGCTTCGTTATTATGGCCTAGAGTGGAAGCTAGATCAGACCAGGCAATGGACGGGAAATCGAAATCCTAAGTTTGGAATGTTTTGGTACATTTTTGTAACTGCGTCTAGAGTGTGGTGGAGAAGTGGTACGAATAGGTCATCAGCGTTCGGAGGGTGATAGCAGATGCCAATCAAAACACGTGGGAAAGAAGCGTTGCACAAGAGCCAAATGATTTCGAGCGGAGAAAACATATTTACGACACAACACTGGAGATCACGACTGCTGGCTATTAAAACACCCCCACCACGTTCCATATCGGTTCGGTTATTGCGGAATGTATCAAATATTGTCAAAGACGGAAGTATTTCAGAATCAAGAACAGATGAGTTTAGCTATGTTTCTGTTAGAAGGATAACGTTGCAAGAAGATGAGCTGGCGAGAGAACACAGAGGATCCCGCTTGGGAAGGATGCTACGTATATTTGCAAATATGAACGACAGCTCCGAGTTCCGAATTTGGCCAGGTCTATTGGATTTTTCAGACGATTGCTATAAGCTGTGCTCGACAACCCTTTGCGCCGCAGGGTCATAAACGAATGTTTTTTTTATTGCATGTTAGTTGGTCGTACCGAAGCTTGAAGGGTTTGTTTTGTGCCTTGCCGAATGCAACGAGGTGTTTGCGAGCTAGCCTCGTATTAGCTGACAAGTCATCAGCTAAGTTAAAATCTGTGTCTTTAAGTTCGCTTCCTGAAGTAAGACTTTGCTGCTTGACTTTCAAATGGGCAAATTTAGCTATAATCGGCCAATTTTTATCTGGGTGAAACACTCCTAATCTATGCGTGCGCTCGATATCGTGTGGTTGCAGGGTGATGCAGAGATGATCCTTACAAAGTTCAACTACGAGGCTCTCAGTAGATTGCCATGGTTCATTGGGGTTATCCAGCAAGCCATAGAATACCAGATTGGAGCGACGGGATCTGTCCTCAACGTCATCCACCCGGGCAGAAATGGCAGATACGCGAGATGAACATTCAGTGGTTGTAGCCTCGACCACCTTAAGTTGCGACTTCACCATCGCGATAGAGGCACAGTCAGACTCAATCTTTGCGAGTCTAGTTTTCAGATCATCGAACGTTCAGTCATGACTGGCAAGGGTGGATTGGATCAAGGAAAGCTGGTCCCGTATTGCTGTCTGTCCGGATTGGATTTCCTTAGGAGCGTTCAGTATGTCCAGCGAGTCCTGAGAGGGGGCGAATTGAGGTGGACCTGGGTTCAATTTCACGTCCCCGTACAACACAAGTAACAGATTCAATATCGTACTAGAGCATTCACACACAATACCGCAAAACGTTTCTGGGCTCGGCAGCACAAGCAGGGCACGATAACTTGTTCTTTTAGCATAGAAAGAGTAGGTGTTTTTTACCTGCACAAGAAGCAGGGGACGGTTGTGAGCGTGCCGCATCGTTGCTGTGCTGCCGAGCCCACTGAAGATAGCGCTTGCTTGCTTCGGCTTTAAATTGCAGGGATGTCCAGAATCGGCTCCAGATATCCAGTCAGCGCATTGTAGGTGGGAAGGCAGCAGGAAAGACAACGGCGGCTGGCAGCGGCTTGAAGAATCCGGGGCACATTGTGCGGATTGGACAGTGGCACGAGGTAGCGGACGAAGCTCCATGCAGCTACGAGGCAGGCCAGCGGGTGACAGCAGGGTGAAGATGCCGAAGATCTGCACAAGAGGCAGGGGGTGGTGTGAGCGTGCCGCATTGTTGCTGTGCTGCCGAGCCGAGTACGTGCGTCCGCGCCATAGCGAATTACCACTTCGAAGGCCTCAATCTTTATTCAAGCGGACATACACGTGGGCGTCTCTTTCGCTGCCCAGTCGTAAACATCCTATTGTCTGCGCACCTTACCAACCCAGACTGAAACCGCACGACTGTGAAGGACAGCTGACAGGGCGCATTGAGCCATAAGACTCCCACCTTTAAAATTCCCACCACCGCAACGGGTATGTCGTCAGTAGCGGCTTTAAACCCCGCCCGAACCCGTGCAAGCCTAAACCGGCCACTGGGGGTGGGTGCATAATGAGGCGTTAAATACACCGGCGAAAGGACAAAGAAAGACTTTATATGCGGCCAGACTAGATGTATTATTCTTCCGCCCAAAGAACCCTTACCAGCAGGTCAACGAGGGCCGCCGATGCCACAATGTCACTCGGAGTGGCTTTCAACTAAAGAAGAATTAGGTATGTGGTCATGCCGGCTTTCCAACAGAACGAGTTGTTTTCAACCGGCAGAAACCCGCTGCTAGTGGCCGAGGTAAAATTTGAGGCGGCAACGGCCACACACAGACACAGAAAGGCTGCACCTGCAGCAGCACTCCCCCTCTTGCATTTTTGCGTCTTTGAAAGCGCTTCAGCCGCGAGCGTGTCGTTCGGCCACTTGTCGCTACTCTTCAATACTGGCTTGCTTAAATATTTACGTCACAGTGAGGGCAAAGTCACGCGACTTCTGGGAAATCGGTACTCGCTCGTCAACAAGGGCGGTTACGTGGTGTTCTGGCGGAGTTCGCTGTGGACCGTTGCGGAGATGCACCAGAGCCACCTAGGAATCGCACAACAGGGCGCAGCGCTCGGGCAAGGACTCGGGCAAGTATTGAAATAAACAGTACATTCCTTTTCTTGTGTATCCCAGGGTGCTGGCACCGAGTAATAGAAGTGCATCAGTTTTCTGCTCGAAGCCGAAGATTTTAAATGGGAGGGTGAAATCACTTTTCTTTGCTCAGAGAAGCGGCTTCATCAAAAAGGTAATGTTCTAAGGATTCCGGTTGATTGTAAGTCAACTAAGCGTGTCACGGCGCCAATGCAGACCTGCCTAAATACAAGTTCAATGTAGGAAGTTGGCATCTTAGGGCTTGAAGGACACTTGACTTTGGCTGATAGGGCAGAGATATGAATTCCACTTAAATTTCAAACTCTTATACTCTGGCCTTTAGAGGATAGCGTTTCATTGGCTACTTGGCAGGAAATAGCGTAGTGAGCGGGCTCCAGTTCTGTGAGATAGGCGCAGAATGGTAATTCCGGATACACGGTAGCACACGTACCGAAAAACAATGTTGTCCGGGGAAAACAAGACAAATGCTGAGGACACCGAAGCACTTGTTGTAGGTTGTGACGCGAAAAACTGAACATCCAGTTGAACAGCTGAGATGCTCTCCTTCCGCCGGTCGTTGTGAAGTGCCGCTTGATAAGTTGCCGCTTCACACGTTTTGCTGTGCGATCCGCATTAAGGTTTTCTACTGACTTCCATCTGTCCCCTACGAGTTCGGATAGGCACCGGACACTCGAGTTGGCCAGGCGACTGCAGCGCCATCGGCGGCAGACGCCCACAGCTCTTGGTCGGTTGCTCTGCGTCAGCCCCCTAGATCGCCCTTGAACCATAGAGTTTCTTACGTAGAACATGCCTTCGCAAAGACGTCTAGAATAACTTTATCAGCCCGCATATCTACAAAATACTGCAACGATGGCTGAAACAAAGGTTGCAGAAGTTAGAAGCCTCCAAATAAGACGGCACTGTTGGAAAAATATCGCTTTCCCGCCGAGCCGTAGGCCGGCTCACTGGGAAGACTGCTTTAAATGCGTTGCATTTGCCGAAGATTTTCCTCTTCTCTTGTGGGTACGAAGCCATAGTTACTGCATGGGTAACTGCATTTTAAAATCAAAGTAAGTGAGCGGATTACGTGCAGTCGTGAAATAGGAGCAAGTGGATGTAAGGTTGTGTAGCCAGCTGCAAATACGCGCAAGTGCGCAGTACAAGAGGACGGTCAACCGCAGTTATCACCGCGTATACATAGTTTATCACGCAGCGGTTCCACTCTATGGTATATCTAAAACTTCACGTGACTATCGCCGTATTTAATACAGACAACCACATGTGGTGCGCTCTTTATGCGTTGATTTTCGTGCATGCTTCTTCAGCTATTAGGTATTAGGTCACGTATCATTGGCTCTTCTTGCAAAAGAAATTATTCCACTGAACGGGGAAGAAATATACAGATACCGTTGGCTTGAATAAATGTTGAAAATATGCAAAACGCAGAATCAAATGCTCACGTTCCAACTATTTCTTTTTTTTTTTGTTGAGATTAAATCTTTTTGCGCCAAATTGAAGGTAATAAAAGTAATACAATTAATTACATTGTAAATTTAAATTAATTAAAATTTATGTATTTTTAACTAAATAATTAAACTAAATAAATTAAAATTAAAATTAATTAAAATAATTTAAATTAATTAAAAAGTAATACAATTAAAGTAATACGGACTTCTCACGCCAGAGCACTCAGTAAAGAGGAAAAAAATCGCCAAAAACGAATATTCTAAAATATTTCTAATGTGCTTATTGCCGCCTTTCCGACCTCCTCATCCAAATAAAAGTTCCTTGATAGCCTTCTGGCGAAGAGTTTCTTTTTCGCGGCGTGCTTTTATACAGATGGTGGGCTGGGTTGTACCAAGAAAGCCGTAAAGTTTATTGGTGGAGAGGCCAACACTGACATAAAGCTATGTATTTTTCTCTATCTGTAAGTCTGGACCCAGTCGAAAAACACAACAGGAATTTCTGTCGCACAACAGAAATTTCTGTTGCACGACAGGGATTTCTGTCGCACGACAGGGATTTCTGTTGGGACTACAGGATGGTCTGTCGTGCGACAGAAATTTCTGTAGTACAACTACAGAAAATCTGTCGTACGACAGGGATTTCTGTTGCACGACAGGTATTTCTGTTGGGACTACAGGATGGTCAGTCGTGCGACAGGAATTTCTGTAGTACAACTACAGAAAATCTGTCGTACGACAGGCATTTCTGTCGCACAACAGGAATTTCTGTTTGGAATGCAGGATGGTCTGTTGTGAGACAGGAATCTCTGTAGTAGGACGACAGAATGTCTGTCGTACGACATAAATTTATGTAGTACAACACACATATCTATCATGCGACAGACATTGTGTAGCCCCACTACAAAAACCTTTGTAGTAGAACTACAAAATGTCTGTCGCATGAGACATTTCTCTCGCATGAGACATTTCATAACACGGGGCCATGGCCTTTGAGGACAGAGCTTCAGACAGGGCAAACGGGATAGCACGAACAGGATAGTTAGTGTGGTACCTCTGCTTGGCTGGACACGTGAATGCCGCGCGCCGCTTAAGGGGTGGACTGGTTGTATTCCAGAAGATGCTCCGAAACTTGGTGTTTTCGGCCTGTGCGGTGCCGTGAATTCCTACTTTTTTAGCGTGCGCTGCACGAAAACAATGGTGCGTGCGAGTGACGGTCATCTCGTTGAATTGCATCGCAAGCGTCTGTTGTAATGAACGTTTGTTGCATTACTGCCATTAGCATTCCGGCCGTGTTTGAAAAAACCTTCGCTACAAATTTGCAATTAACAACACAACTTAGCACAAATGACTGTAATGTTGCAACATCTAAGCGTAGCCCCATAACCAAAGAAATGGATACATAAAGAACTTCGCAAATTACTTTAATTCTTTGAGGGAATTGCAATTGCATATATTGTACCGTGGACAATCTTTGATAAAAGAATGAGGCAATAAGGGTAGCCCGTCGGCAAAGCGGACGCATAAAGGACAAGCAAGACATGCTTTTTGAAGTCGTGGTGTAATAATTGCAGTGCACATTCTGTCACGTATTTCTGGGTGTCTTTGAGAGCCCCATTGTTTCAATCTGCGTGCTGTTGTTTTATTTTTTTAGCACGCAATTTGTTTATTTTACCGTGCAACATGTGTCCAATCAAGCCTAAATAGTTAAAATAAGATTTTAAAAACAGCGAACCAGTTGCCGCTACCTGTGTGAAAAAAAAAAAGAAACGGCGCCAGTGAACTCGTTGCATTACCGAGATGTGTTAAAAAAATAAATGTAGAAAGAAAGAAAACGCGCGCCTTCCCTCTAGCCCAGCCCTTCGGAAGAAGTTCGGGGAAGCATCGTCACCACTGAAGGCGTGTCGCGGCGCGACAGCACTCGCGGGACGGGAGACCACAATACGAGGAATCGAGAGGGGTCATAAGGGGTCGCGAAACAACTTCTCGTGGTCGGCCGGTTTCCTCCTTACCCTTCCTTTGTTCCCTCCTGCTTTTCGTCTTTCGGTCAAAATTTGGCGGTGGCAGCGTGGCCGAGTGGCTCGTTCACATTTAACATCGGCGCTTTGCCTAGCTGAAGTTACGGGTAACTTATTGTAAAAACGTGCATCTTATGTCTCCGCCAAGTATCAGCAGCAACATTTGAAGCTTCGGAAGCTGTGGTAAAAGCAAGATCAGTGGTCCGGATTTCAAGTATCTCGAAGTAAGGACTCCTCTAGCCACGACTAACCGTGGTGCTTGGGATTATTGGCACACTGATGCGAGTGAATACGGCGAATTTCGCAGGCAGTGTGATCTCGAATACGTGCGATGTGCTTCGACAGTCGACGGAACTTTCAATGACCCCTGCGTGACTTCGGCAGGTATCGGGCGTGCATACTCTTCGAGATAGTGCAGCACCACAGAGACGTGCGCTTTTCGCCACAGGATACCCCTCCACGTTTTGCTGTGCGAATGCATTGTCAACGGATCAAGGTTCACCAAGGCAAGCATTCCAGCTAAATATTGACTTTCCATTTTAATTCTCTCACGTTCTCTCGCGTTTTGCTGTTTAAATAAATCAGGTTCAAGAAATATTTGTTTGCTTGTGTTTTAATGGTCCTAATTAGTATAAGGAACGAATTTTCGAACGGTTATTGTCCATGCTCGTTTAATAGTTTTTTTTCTATCCGGGAGAATAAATTTGCTTTCATGAACAGATTGAGCGTCATTGACGGAACGCGATGATGGGACGCGATTTGGCCCTGCTTCAGAAGCACGGCCAAATCAGCTGAAAAGTGCCCAAATGAGTCTAGCTAAATTTTGTAGCGCTACTTAGGTGTCCCTGAACTGATCACGAGGTCGCGGGTTCGTTTCCCGGCCGCGGCGGCCGCTTTTCTGATGGAGGCGAAAAGCAAAAACGCCCGTGTGTACGAGATTTCGGCGCACGATAAAGATCCCCAGGTGGTCAAAATTAATCCGGAGCCCTCCACTACGGCGCGCCTCATCGCCTGCGTTGCGTCGGCGCGTTAAACCCCACAATCAATCAATCAATCAAGGTGTCCCTGAAGGAAAGACTTCTGTATTTCTTCTTAACAGCTACGCGGGTTTGTAATTACTCGGCTATTAAAAAAAAAGGCCTAGCGCGAGCATCGGCCACGCTATTCGCTTGAAACCGCGTTGTCTCCGGCGTGTTCCAGCGTTACGTTCTGAGGCTGCCGGATCCACGAGTTTCCGCGTGTGCAGTGTGCGTGTGCACGAGTTTCCGCGACTGCACATGCATCAGGCATGTGCAATCTGCGTAACACCAAACTTTTGTATTGCATGCATGAATGTACCACTTGTTGCATCGCTTACATTGCCTTTTGGCACAGCTTTCTGAAATCAGTTATTCACTGAAAACAATTTTAAGCTTGTTCCAGAAAGGCAAGAATTCCCCCAAATGCTTATGTTTGTTGGTCATACTTTTATTGAAATTGTTATGCATATCCTGCATACTTCAGGTACTTATAGAAAAAACATCACGGGAAGTAAATTTCTTATGCAAAACAAGTTGAAATTCGAGACATGACAGGATTTACTACGAAAACAGACATGACAGGATTTACTACAGACTACAGAACAGGATTTACTACAGACTACAGGACAGGATTTACTACAGACTACATGACAGGATTTACGACAAACTACAGGACAGGATTTACTACAGACTACAGGACAGGATTTACTACAGACAACAGGACAGGATTTACTACAGACTACAGGACAGGATTTACTACAGACTACAGAATGTCCCATTCCCTCACAGGATCATTCTGTCGTATTTTTCTGTTGTGTTTTTCGACTGGGGAGACGTGATACCAGCCACGTGGTTCTCCGGCAGAAGCGACAAAGAGACATGAAAAGAAGGTGACACGGTGTGCCTAATACACACCCTTGTAATATTTAGATTGTTGTAATTGAAGTGAATTTAATAGCAGCATTAGATTTTCAGCTCTCGAGATGTCGTATTCGATGGTGCGTTCTATTAATTAACGTCACCACTTCTCATGCACAGAAACAAGTGCGAACTTCAATCTGTTGCATATGCCAAGTACCATATTCAAATGAGACCACTATGCAACGCTGATGTTTCTCTGCAGTACGGAGCAAGAAGATATAGGAGAGGACACACCCATTGCGGCCGGAGCGATCGAGCGACCAGACAATGTCACAATGATAACTACAGCGACCTACGGAGCTCTCCAGCTGCGGTGGCGAACAATTTGACAGGGGCATCTGGTTGAATGTATTAAAAGCAACACTGTTTGCAGAATTCGCCACAAGGCGTGAATCGCTATGCGCTCGAGCTGCTGCGCGAGGTGGAGACGGAACGCGTGTTTATCTCGGACGTAGCGCGCGCGCTCGCGTCCGCGCGTCATAAATTGGCCGGTGCACTCAACTCGCTTCGAGTGCATCGCACGTGGGATAAAGCCGTGCGTTTACAGGTTTGTATTTCGGGCTTGGGGCTCGCAGAAGATTGCTTACGCATTAAAACAAAATGCCCCTTTTATTCGCTCGTACTGGCTGGTTTAAATATGACCGGAAATTAATCGCGAAGGCGGGCTCTTCAGCCAACGGAAGCGCAGCAGAGCGCGCACACTCTCGCTTCAGCCCCTGAATGTTTCGGCGGCCCGTCGAAATGCCGACACGATGCCACGGCCGGGTTGGACTGGGCGAGCGCGAACAGAACGCGTGCCGGCCGTGGCGATGACCGCGCACTTCCTTCGCTTGCCGCCAGATGCCGGAAACTTGACGTTCGCCAAGTGCTTGTGACGTTATTAGGCTGCCCCAGGAAGCTCAGTTTCCCCTCCTATTTTATTCTTGCTCAGTGCTCTGCAGTGAACAACATACTTCTACAAGTGTACTCAGATGGATCGGCTAACGCGCGTAAACATCGCGCAACGTCTAATATCGTATTTGCAAACGAAACATCCTTTTTATGGGACTAGAAAACAATAAAGCACTGTTGTTCTTTAACCAAAACACGCACATCATGAGAAATTCGTGCGGGTCAGTGAGAAGACATGTAAGCTATTCCATGCATGCGTTTCCCTTCTGGCCATCACACCAATTTGTTTCGAGCTTCCATTCCATACGCTACTTCAACTGAGTAAATTTGTCTTCGTTCTTCTGCACTGTGTGGAAGAATTAATGAACAATAGCCCTATTATTTTAAACACAAATGGGCATCTCATATGACTCACCGGGTGCGGCGAGAAAGAAACGCGCCCCCGTCACGAACTTGCTGACGGGGGGTGACTGACCCAGTGGTGCACATATCTTCTGAAAGCGGTGGTGGGTGTCGCCGGCTCCGTGTCGCCTTCTGGGAAGTTACCGGTGCATTACCATGTTACCGGAGATTTGAAAAGGATGCTGAATTTCGTGGATTGTTTGCTCGTATTGTCACTTCGCTCTTCTGCTCCATTTATCGTCGGTGTACTGGCGCGGACAACCACCTCTCGCAACGGCTGACGTCAAGTTGGAACTACGCAACGCCTCATGCTATGGAACGCTTCCCAAGGAGCTGTTTCGTTAGTAGACTTCAATGCAGAAGCCCGCACTGAATATTTTGCTTAATTGTTATAGGTATGCTCTCGCATTAAAAAGACAAACAGCAGCCGAGGTAGCCATAGCTAGGCTGCGGTGACAACAGAAGTACTTTAGTTTTTGACAAGACTCTACCCCATAGAATTTGTACTTTATCTGGCCGACAGATACGTTTCTGTAGCGCAGCGCACTTCCACCAATACAGTAAAAGATTGTTAAATAGAACCGCCGATAAAGCCATCTAAGTTCGAATTATTGAAAGTTAGAACTAATGAAAGTGAAGAATACCAAGAGTACACTGCGATCGGGAAACAGAGAATTTCTTGCTTGAAAATTTCTTGAATGCAGTCTACCTTTGATTCGAAGGCGACAGCCACCACTTCTTGCTCTTACGAGGACATGTAGCGGAATCACTCTCTATGCTTTCTTCAAACAAAAAGGCATCGGAGAGCATCCCAGACAGGGACTTACAGACGTGACTGACCACGATGGCCGCCTCGGTCGTTCATGGATTAACCCCAGCGACTACAAACTTCTCACACTAAAGACGAGCTCAGATTAAGAAAGTCGTTATCTCTCTCTCTCTCTCTCTCTCTTTCTCTATCCCTCTCTGAGCCAATGGCTGCACTTGTTCAACGGCCTCCTTCTCCCCGTTGTTATAACAGCGGCAGGTGGTGTGTTTCTTATGGAGAAATGACGTCTAATCTTGCAGTGCAACCACGCACCACTGCACTGGGTTCGCGTCCACGTTGACATAGTTTGCAAAGAAACCCTCTACCGAAACGCATTGCAAAATGATTTTTAAAAGTTTTTCTGGTTTTCGCCTTCTACTCGCTTTTTTCTCTCCGTTCCGGAGGTGAAACAGCATCGGGTGTAGGCAGCGAGTGTGCCAGACCACGGGCTGGGTGGTGCGGAGTTAGGATTGTGTGCGGCGGAACCTCTACTGGCTATTAAATTATAGCACTTTTTTATACATACACGCTTATGGAGCTTGGCCGTACCAAATCGTAGTTTAAATTATCCATCATTTTGAAGTTATGAAGTTTGAATTACGGAGCTATCATTTCACTACGAACGCCGTTCATGCTTTGTGAGGCCCTTTCGAGCTCGGTATTTGTCAACAAGAGGGTTACGGCAAGAGGAGACAAGCAGCACGGTTTGGAGTCATGGCTGACCTGAACGTGGTTCTGAGCTTTAATGACTTGAATATGTGCACAATGTTAATAGTCTGGGAGCAGACCCCATGCGGGGGATTCAGCATTTTCCCGCAGCCGCACGTCGCACGTCTGCCGCTGGAGAGTTGAGGCACCAACCACACGATGCCAGAGAACCTGCCCACGTTGACACTTTTTTCATGTGCTCCGCGGCACAGCGAAAAGTGTTGCAGGCAACAAATGGGACAGGTGTCGGTAAAGAAGCACACGTTGCTCTGCTGATGCTCTTCGTTGTATCGAGAGGTCGCTAAACTCTTCCTCAGTTGAAACGGCTCAAAACGGCTTCCTTTTGTCCCGCCCGCGAGATCACCAACAGACAAGCAATGCATCCGCAGTCCTAACTTGTGGTTTTCAGTCTGTAATGTGGATCCTTTCATGCGGTCGTCAAGTCAGTGCACCTCTTCTGCTTCCAGCGGTGCTGAAGCCGGCGTCTCAATATCAGAAGCGCTGACCGTCACCAACATGATATGCCGCGAAACCACGCCGTGTGTCCAGCGTCTGTCGTGGACGAATAGCAAACACGGTCTCGGACAACTTTCAATGGGATGGCTGTTTCGGAATAATTCTTGTGGCCTCAGTTGAATGACGCTCGCTCATCGGCCTCCTTCATGCCAATAGCTGCCCCTGTTTTTTTGACGGAGGTCTCCGATTCGGACGAGGTTATTTTTGCGTTGATCGCCAACGGAAAAAGAAGCAATGCTGCATTTTTCTCGATCAGGAGTAGCTATTACTTCAAGTTGATCAGCAGCGATGAGCTGTGGTTGCGCATGCCTTCCAACTCTACTTTAATGCAACGACTCATGCTCGCGCACTGCTGCGGCCTCACATACTTCGTAGATTGCATCTAGCGGGGTTTCGCGAAGTTGCGGGAAGGATTCACCCTTCATGAAATCTGTAACACAGACGTACTCAAAGTCCACTGAAGGCTGCTCAATGCGTGTTTCTCCGGGAGCTTGTTCTACGTTCGTTTCAATAGGAGGCGTTTCTGTTTCCTCAAGCTCCATGGTTGATGGTAAGTTCTCGCCGTCCCCGTTGTGACTACTGGGCAGGATTTCCGCGAACGAGTCGGGGTGTAGAGTAAGACGGTCATTTCGGAATACGATGTAGATTTTATGTGTAAAGGCTGCTCGTTTTTTAGGCACTGTAACCAATGTTGTAGGTAAGCGTTTGCTCTAAAGAAGCAGAGGGAGTATCTATCCCCCTACTCTTACCTCCTGCTTAATTTCGTCTTCGATCAAATTAAGTATATCAGAATCCAATTCGACATGATCCTTCCTTATTTCATGCAGGTTCTCAAAGGTAGCCTTCAGCTTCGTCACGTTGAAAGATTCGGAAATTAACAGTTTGTCGCTACTGGTAAAAATTCTCTTAAAGTCGGTACGGATATGGTTCCCCAGCGAACGCAGGGCGTTCAGCTCACCAGCTTGTACCTCGGTAGCTGTAGCGTTCGTTCGAAGCGTGGGGGGCTGGGCGAGACGTGGCTTGTCTGTGTCGGTGAGAAATTTGGCATCGGTTTTTGTCGGTTCACCAGGGATAGCCAGGCCCCGTGTCGGTAGTGTCTGGTTAGTCGCAGCTCCCTCGAGGCCGGCGGTAGGAACGCGAGTGTTGGCGTCAGTGCCTTCGAGGGAGTCGGTATGTGGTCGCTCTCAGGCATGGTGACTGGTGGCTCAGTGTGAGTCGGCGGGGAACGGTTCCGGGTCTGACTTTACCGAAGCCACTGGCGTCTCTGCTGCTCTCCCCCTCGGTGCCTGTTCTTCCCGGGTTTTGGCACCAAGTGTTAAGGCAAGAGAAGACAGGCAGCAGAGTTCGGTGTTATAACTGACCTGAACGGTATTCTGACCTTTACTGACCTGATTATGTACACGATGATGATAATGTGGGAGCATACACCAGCGGAGGATTCAACAGGACGAGGAAGAAGGAAGCTCTTCATCCCGAAATACATGTTTACAGCGTTTTGCTGCAAGCCCACCCAAACCTGTTGTAGGCTCAGGCAGGCGGACAGAGGGAGGAGAGCAGGGAAACAGGCCTTCAGTCTGTTGTCACGAAGGTTGCTAGTTGCTCCAGGGAAACATGGGGGGGGGGGGGGCGCGGAGGTGGTACCAGACATTTTTATTGACAAATGGTCGGTTGACGTCATGTTAAACTTTGGCGAGTTTCAGCGTCTAAAAGAAGGGGGTAGATTATGAGATTTGGTGTAAAATAAAGCTGGAGCTCTAAATCTAAGAGAACTTCTGAAGGCCGGATGTGTCAAGGAAGTTCCGTGCAGACGTGATCAGACACTTTTCTTCGCTTGGATTACGAAGGCTTCGGTAAAGCCAATCATTGGGACTTGGCGGGCTTGCCAGGCCTACTTTCCTACTTGTTGGGGGCTTGCTGCCACCAGTAGCCAAATTTGCTAATGCAGCCTCGCAGGTGTTGAGTGTAATGATTGACTGATCAATGAGAACATTGTGGAATATTTAAACTTCAGTATATTGTAGCGCGAAAATTTAGTGTTCTAGCAAACCCAGTCATAATCCTGTTAATGATAATGTGCTATTTCCTGGGCCTGTGCTGAGCAATTCCTGAACGCTTCACACCTAGATCCTCTTGTAACAGCGACTTCCCTTCTATATTAAGGCGGGTGCACAATTGCAATCTCAAAATAGGCAAAAGTTCCTCCGCTGTGGTGTCATAGTGGTCATCTATCTGCTCATCTTGACATCCAGATGATAGTGCTAAGATAGCAGGAAGCTAATAAATATGTCAATGATGAGAGAAGCTCGACTGATGCAACTTTGGCCAGTTGATAATTTTCTTGCGGCTGGTTCCGAAAGTGCGTGGGTCTTGCCACTGCTCGAGATTCCCGCGGGGTTCGGTAACCAGAAAAGCGCCATAAGACATCATTGGGTCCGCAAGATAATCTCAGCAGTTTCGTGTGGTCGTTTCAGCCGGCGTAAGACGTTGATCACATGCGTGAGGATCAGATTCTTTGAACCGGTTTTGCGTTTCTAGCAGTCGAACAGCCCGCTTTATGGCTGTCAGCTCGACCATCTTAGGTGTCGTGTTGACGAAAAAATGTGTCACTCTTTACGTTGAATTCCCGAAACACGAAGGCAGCAGCCCACACCCTGTCGTTTGGTCACAGATCCGTCGGTAAAAACTCTGGGAGCTGTTTTGTAATCCTATGCTAACTTGAGTGCCAAAGATGCTCGGTTCAGCTTCCATTGTTCGAGCCTCCACCCATGAAGGGCGATGTGGTTTCCATGAATAGTGGCGCTCGCGGGCACATCTGCTGTCCAGTGTGCTTACGGGAACTGCCCTTTTGGTCCCTTTAGTTGCGGTTTGGCATTTTCCTTTATTAGGTAAGGTCCGTCTTGCTTGATAGCTAGGCGATGCTGCTGTGCTAGATTCCTGACGGAATTTTTCCGATGCGAGTGGTAGGGTAACATGGATGATACCAGGGGTCCGCTACTGAGACTACTTCCACGGCGCTCGGTGGGCTTAAAGTGAATCTGGGGTTCTCATCACGAGCGGGGCGTCTATGTTTCGTCGGGTCCTTCGGGGCACGCAATGCTCTCAATAGCATGGCGAAGTCGACTTTAGAACCATCCAAAAAGTAAAAAAACTTCAGTGAAGCGATGGGACAAATATGTTAAGGCAGAGAATGGAGCGTGCGTTTACGAAAGATGGCGTAACAATCCCAGTCGCGAACCAAATGCGCGGCAGTTGCAGGCACACGGCAATTCGTCAGAGTAATTTGGCCGGGTCATCGCCGTAAAATGTTTGGCAAAGCGCCGCGGAGAAGGGGCTGTGGGTGGCAAGTCGGTTAACCAATGTTTGTGTGCCCCACGGTAAATCCCCATCGTGGGAGGAACAGTGCGCTCATGCTCTTCTCCATGCTGTTCTGATGCTGCATACCCTCCGCAAACACATTCGTCCAACAGGTACTTCGAGTGGGTACTTCCGTTCACGCGAGGCATCACTATGCTTTATATGATGTGGACCTCTTTTGCAACGTTTGTCTATGATGATGAGGGTCCGAGGGGAGCTTTGTGTAACTACAGGAGCCACTTCCTCCATCCCACCTGCCCTCCCTGAGGACTTCACCAACCTTACAAACCAGCACTGCGCTTCAGTTTAAAGCACGTATTTCTCTCTCACTTACTCTGTCTCTCGGTGAAGTGATTACTCCAGTGAATGATCTGTGCATGAGCAACATGTGGCGGCCAGTTTAGTTCAATGAAGCAGCCGCCACAATTTTCACGGCGAGCCACCTGTGAGCCTCGCCTAGGCCTACGGTGCCTCGGCCCCACCCGAAATGGCCGCGAAAACACTCACGGTCGTGCACCGATTAGACATGCGACAAACAACCGCCTACGATAACAGTGCACCCGGACTAAACCAACACTTTTTCCAGTGACAGCTCGCACAAGGTAGTTTTACCTCGTCATCGAGGTGCATTGTCATGAATCGTCATCGGCGTGCATCGTCACGCCGTCAAATATTCCGCTATTTTGGCGATAAAAATGGCTGACATCGACGGCAAGTCACTCGTATTCTTCCCAGAACAGCGGAAGCCGTCATTCCTGGGAGTGAGTGGCACCGTGCATTGAAGGCGTTACTGAGTGCCGAGGGAGGGAAAAACGTTCGTCTCTAAAGGTCAAGCGACCATATTCAGCTCATTTATGGGCGCACAATGCCACAAAATCACACATTTATTAGAATCAACCATACGATCAGGCGCAGGTACCTCCCCCAATAAATACGACTATCTGGTCCGAGGAGTCGCAGCTCGTTTGGACGCATCTGTATTGCAATGAGTCAATCGTATACCCATACGGTACTGTAAAAGGGGGTAACGACGGCAGGTTGGTACTGTTATTATTTTATGTAGGTTCTTTCTGATACACGTGTTCGAAACCCAACCTTTCTTTTCAATAAAACCGAAATTGGCATTCATCGATGCGTTTGTCTAGTCTTCCTTTTGCACTGTCTTTAGCGCTTTTTTCTCTTTAGGCAGGATACGGAAGCTTGTGCCTTGAAAAAGTTTCCCATCAATTTCATCCATGGCGTTCTTCACCTGGCATGCAACCTTGGTTCCAAGAGACGTCCCTACTTCTCGACTTTTTGACCAACCTATTGTAGGTCTCACTTCATGCATGGTACCGGAATGCCGCTTGGATGAACATTCGTTAGCTTGTTCAAGAAATATCTGCGAAGAGAACGTACAAGTTTGCGGGACGAGAGTTTCGACATTTCTGTGGAGCTAGGAGTCAGCCATCGTCGCTGCAAGGATCAAAGTTCCCTCGAACCAGTCACCGAGGCACGAAGCCGACAACCAGTGGTGGCTGTGGCAGGAGGTGGTACCGTTCACGGCGCTGCTGAACACAAGGAAGGACAAGCTTCAACAGCGGCAGACGATGCCATTTCGCGAATGCTTCCCCCATGTCACGCCATCCAGACAAGCAGGTTAAAACTCTTCCACCCCCCCATGTCTGGCCAAGAAGGCACTCGACGACAGATGCGACACTTCGATCCTCCGGCTGAAGACTACCACGCCGTTTTTGACACTCAACTCCAGTTACAGTCAGCGACGACACCACGCATGGGAGTTGATGCTGAAGTACAGTGGTTACTCGCAGAAAATGAACTACAATGGTGCCAGACCAACAGTACTACTACAAAACAGGACGGCTGCACACCGACAGATCGCCCCCGCACGGGGCACCTTGAGCAATCTTGGTGACGGTACTGGCGATACCGCGGACCCCGAGCCCCCAAACATAAGCTGGATCCAACCGTGGCGATGTGTTTATAGGTGGATGGTTAGAAACCACGAACGGTGGCCGTCGGAGCCCAGGTCAAGCTCCGGCGGATGGGCTTCCTGTCTGTTTACCAGGCAGGGAGCTCCGGGACCTCTCTCGGCATCAGGGTAAACCGAGTGAAGAAAGTACCCCCGTCCCCTGCTTTTTCCTATGCTATATGGATAGTTCAAACCCCTCCCAAAAACGTGATCGGCCCCCAAAAAGGGGCCGCACCGAAGTCTCCTTTCCTCCCTTGAGAGAGTTGACATTTCCAAAACCTGACAATTTCTCCCGATTTCTAATAATGGAATCTCTTGACAAGTCAAAGCCCGTCACTGCACAGTCTGTTTTTCTCATCTCCAAGTTCCTTGAGGGCATTGTAGGGAAATCCTACAAAGCCAAGAAACTCAGAACAGGGGAAATCCTAATCGAAATTAACAACAGGCAGCAATCTATCAACCTCCTCAAGCAAACCCGCATGGTAGACACAGACATAAAGATCACACCCCACCGCATGCTGAACAGTTCCCAGGGCGTCATCTCCGATCCTGACCTGATGAACGAAACAGAGACAGATCTGCTCGATGGCCTTCGAGATCAGGGTGTGACGGCAGTGCGAAGGATAATCATGCGTCGAAATGACACCGAAATCCGTACAAAACACTTGATCTTGACATTTGACTGCTCAACGCTCCCCGAGTCGGTCAATGCAGGCTTCATACGATGTCCAGTCCGACCGTAAATACCAAACCCGCGCCGCTGTTTCAAATGCCAGCGGTTTGGGCACGGTACCAACTCTTGCCGCGGCAAAACGACCTGTGCCAAATGCGCCGCACAGGACCACCCGACAGATAACTGCAACTCCACCACCTTCACTTGTGTTAACTGCGGGGGATCTCACGCGGCGTACTCCCGCAAATGTGAGAAATTCCAGCAAGAAAAGAAAATCATCAATGTCAAAGTAACAGAGAACATCACCTTCCCAGAGGCGCGGAAGAGGTTCGCCTCTTTCCCCCTGGGGAGGTACGCCGACGCAGCTCGCCGGGGGGCGGAGCGGCGTCTGGCCTCGGCGGGGACCCAGTACCGCGAGTCGGACTTGGTCCCGCTCCCGCCCCCCCCTGCGGTGCCTCAGGCATCCCAATCCGTTGCCACGCCGCTTTCTGAGGCAGCAGCGGTTGTGGTGACAACCTCTTCTGTGGGGACCGGTGCCGCTCCCGCCTCTGCCTCCCCGTCCTCCAGTGCGTTGGAGGGTGCCGACGGGATGGACACCGGGGGCCCCGCATCGGCTCCCACCGCCACCGCACCTCCCGTGGCACCTCTGGTGCCCCGGACGCCCTCGGCGGTGGCGGCTCAAACGAAGGGCTCCCGAAAGGGGGCCAAGTCCGGGGGGCCTGGTCCGCCGGGCACCCTTCTGGCATCCGACGAGGAGATGGATGTCACGCCGTTCCTGCCTGCAACGCAGCGCAAGGAGCGGCCTCCGATGTCCAAGCCGACAGAAAAGCCTAAAAATCCTAGAATAACAGCCCCGAAAGACGACACATGAACAAACACACACACACACTCCAGTTATTCTTAAACTTAAATAATGGGAACAGAAAACATCATCCAATGGAACTGCAGAGGCCTCCTTAAAAATCTTGACGATGTGTATGAGATTCTGCATGCTAGTCAGCCAAGTATCATGTGTCTCCAGGAAACCCACCTCAATTATAAACAAACAAATTTCTTAAATAGGTACATGGTATTCAGAAAGGACAGGGTTGGCTGCACACACTCTTCAGGAGGTGTGGCAATTATCGCCCGGAAATCCTTACCCTGCCACCCTGTCACCCTGAACACTGTCCTTGAGGCTGTAGCAATCCGTACGATAATATTTAATACGTTAATAACGGTATGCTCCATTTACATCTCTCCTGATTTTGCACTTCTGAGCTCTGATTTCGAGGCACTGGTTGACCAGCTGCCCGAACCATACATACTAACAGGCGACCTTAATGCGCACAACTCTCTTTGGGGCTCCTCCAGAACGGATGCCCGAGGTCGCCTGATAGAGAAGTTTCTTACATCCTCCGGAGCATGCCTTTTCAACAAAAAACAGCCTACATACCATAACTTAGGACACAATACATACTCGCATCTTGACTTGTCTATTGGTTCCGCAGTTCTCTTTCCATGTCTTGAGTGGGGTGTGGGCACAGACCCATATGGTAGCGACCATTTCCCCACTTCATTGACGTATATAGGTATAGGCCCGAGCAGTCCATCTTCCCATAAAAAGTTTAATGAATCAAAAGCAAACTGGAGCACATTCACACAAACATCTCGACTACACCACACATCCATAAAACACTTACACGTGGAGGAAGCCACCCAACTCGTCACGGCGCACATCCTCGACGCCGCCGAAAAGTCCATTCCCCAGACCTCCAGTGGGTGCCGCAGCCCAAGGAGGCCCCGGTGAAACGAGGACTGCAGGCGGGCGCGAGAGGCCCAGAACAAGGCGTGGGGTGTCCTTCGCCGGTACCCCACGTCAGATAACCTCATTTCTTTTAAACGGGCAAAGGCTTTTGGGAAGCGAGTGCGTCGTGAGGCGAAAAGGGACAGTTGGCGCACCTTCCTCACTTCCATCAATTCATACACTGATACACACAAAGTCTGGACACGAATACGAAAACTAAAAAGACAACAGACACACAGCCTGCCCCTGGTTAGTACAACAGGGGACACACTGGAAGACCAGGCTAACACACTCGCACAGCACTTCCAACACGTGTCCAGCTCAGCACACTATACTAATACGTTCATGCAACACAAAACATCTGCAGAAAAGAAGCCCTTACGAGCCAAGAACAAGTCGAATTCTGCTTACAACTCTGAATTCACACTTCATGAGCTGAAGGTTGCTCTTGCCACTTGTAAGCACTCAGCTCCAGGGGCAGACGGCATTACATACACCATGATACAACACCTACACGCAGACACTCTTGAGGCACTCCTACACCTCTACAACAGAATATGGCTTTCGGGGCAGTTTCCAAGGTCTTGGAAGGAGGCCATAGTTGTGGCCTTTCTGAAGGAGGGGAAGGACCCCTCCTCTCCAGCAAGTTATCGTCCCATCGCCCTGACAAGCTGCCTGTGTAAGCTCCTCGAGAAGATGATAAACCGTAGGCTCATGTACTTTCTGGAGTACAATGGTCTTCTCGAGGGCTGCCAGGCAGGCTTCCGGGCAGGGCGATCCACAAATGATCAGCTTGTTGCATTAGAATCATACATCAAAGATGCCTTTATACACCAACAGTATTGCATGACCGTATTTTTTGACATCGAAAAAGCGTATGATACGGCATGGCGTTACGGCATCCTTGCAGACTTAAAATCGTATGGTGTAACAGGTAATATCTTGAACACTCTTGATAGTTACCTGTCCAAACGAACATTTCGTGTGAGAGTCGGGTCAGCACTGTCCAGAGTTCACATTCAAGAAAATGGGGTGCCTCAAGGCGGAGTTTTGAGCTGCATGCTTTTTATCGTCAAAATGAATTCGCTTCGGAAAGCATTGCCTCCATCGATCTCCTGTTTAGTATATGTGGATGATGTACAAATATCTTTTAAATCTTGTAACATATCCATATGTGAACGTCAAGTCCAGCTTGTGGTAAAGAAATTCTCTCGCTGGGCAGACGAAAATGGTTTCAAACTTAATCCCACAAAAAGTACCTGTGTCGTGTTCTCAAGGAGACGTGGAGTAAGGCCCGATCCTGAAATAAACCTCAATGGTGACCCAATCCCTGTTAAGAAGGAACATAAGTTTTTGGGTGTGGTGATGGATGAAAAACTCACATTCATATCTCACATCAAACAACTCAAACAAAAATGTCTAAAAACAATGAATATTTTGAAAGTCCTGTCTCACCAATCATACGGTGCAGATAAACAACTCCTGCTGCGCCTTTATACCGCTTTGGTAGGGTCTCGTTTGGATTACGGTAGTGTTGTCTACGGGTCGGCCACAAAAACAGCGCTAAAAATGCTCGACCCAGTGCTGCACCTGGGGCTTCGCCTCTCGTGTGGTGCTTTTCGTTCAAGCCCTGTCCAAAGCCTGTATGTGGAGTGTGACAAGTGGTGCCTGGAGTACCAGCGAATTTATGTTGATCTTTTATATGCTTGTAAAATATCATCAATCGACAACCATCCTTTTAAACCTGTTTTTATGGATACATCCACGTCACAGCTGTTTTTAAATCGTCCATCTCTGTCTCTATCTTTCTCACTTAGGGTGAGAAGGGAAGCTTCTGAACTGTCAATCTCCTTTTTGGACACGTTCAGAACATCTACCATTGACTTTAGAGCCCCCTGGCAATTTCGCCCTGTATTGTGTGACCTGTCCTTTACACAATTACAGAAAAGCAGGGTACCACAAATCGCGATTGCACAACATTTTCAGTATCTGCAGCAAAAATACCAGGCTGCAGAATTTTTTAGTGATGCATCGAAAACTTCCATAGCGGTGTCTTGTGCTGCGCACGGACCCAACTTTACGGCCTGTACATCGATGCATGTAAATTCGAGCATCTTCACGGCGGAAGCGTATGGCATTTTTCTTGTTGCTGGTCATATTGTTCAACATCACATTCAAAAATCCATCATCTACACAGATTCACTCAGCGTTGTACGAGCATTATCATCCCAAAAGCGTTATAAAAATCACGTCATAAATCTAGTTTTTAAGACTTTAATGTCAGCGTATGTCAAAAATCTCGAAGTGATTGTAAGTTGGGTACCGGGTCACTGTGGGATTGCGGGAAATGAGACCGCAGACCAAATGGCCGCCGCTGCGGCACACACGAACACAGTGGACATTACAAAAATACCGTACACCGACCTCAAGCCGTACATAAGAGAACACCTTCGCAGAACCTGGCAAGCCGACTGGAGCACACAGACAGACAACAAGTTACACCTAATTAAACCACACCTAGGACCATACACTACTGACTCACACAACAGATTCATTGAAGTTGCACTAGCTAGATTGCGGATAGGCCAAACACACGCAACGCACTCCCATCTGCTCACTGGTTCTCCAAGACCCTTGTGTAGCAGGTGTGGGGAGGGCCTATCTGTAATTCACATTCTCATTACATGCAAGGCACTCCACAGAACAAGACGCAAATATTTCCCACGACTATACAGACAACACATCCCACTACATCCAGCACTGTTTTTAGCGGATGATCCCATAGTCCCCCTACAACGTACTTTTAGGTTTCTTAGCGAAATCAAATTTTTACAGCTTATTTCCTATCACGCGTAATTCTTGCACATAGTTTCATGCCCTGCGCTATCACACCCTGGCCTTTTACACCTGCCATCCTCATTGTCTCACTGATTTTACTATTTTAATCTCTGCTCTTATTGAGTAGTCTTAGGGATTACATCTTCAACCGTCATACATAACCATTTCTTTGGCGCTCTTTGCCCTAGTTGGCCTTGCGCCATAAACATCCAATCATCATCATCATCACCGACAGATCGTGAGGACTAAATACATTTGAATAGGAGGTCATAGCTCCAATAGAAACCACTGGTAGCGGGCAGTGAATTGAAGCAGCAGGAGTCGACAATCAGAACTACTGACCATCAACATGGCACACGAAGGAACTCGTGAAGCACGGCCAGCTCACACCGGAAGCTACTAACCGAATACTCATGCTACGATAATTCGACTACAATAAGGTGAAATATGTGGAAAGATAAAAACGCGTCAAAAAATTTGGCAATAGCGTACCGCAACCAAAAAATTGGCCTCGTATCTGCTCCTTTCGTTGCAAATGTCGGCGAAAGACGATTCTCGAATAGCACCCCTGGCAAGCAAATGCCTCCCTTCTCTTTTCTGATCACCTCTCATGCTGTTCCTCTCTCGTCTCTTTCCTTCAAAGGTAACACGCTTGAGGTTTGTTCAAGTTAATTTAAATTTACCGCGTTCCACTGCTCCAAGTCGGGTGCCTGGACGCCAGCGCTGCCGTCGGCGGAGACGCAGGTGAATCGAGGCACCCTACTGGAGCGTTTGTCGTACCACGTCACCGTACTACACGAGTGTTCCTAGCGGAACGTGGAACTTATCTAGTGGAACCATTCGTTGCTGTTGCGGTTTGATTTTTTCGAATGCCGCCAGGTAGCGCGGGCAACATCAGGCGCCGGTTTCTGCACCTGATGTAGTTTTTTATTTGCTCATCCAAGAACCAAGCATCTGTTTACTTTTTAATAAAGAAACACTGCACGTATTACTCATGTATTGTTTTCCTGTCTTATATGTCCGTATTGTCCTGTTCTTGTTCAACAATGTTGACAAGTGTGAACATTAACACCGGACTTTTACGTTTCGATTTGACTGTGAGTATATGACTTTTGCGCAGTTCCTGTTTCATTTTGGCGGGGTTGTTGAATCGAGTCACAGACAGACAGACAGACAGGAAGACAGACAGACCAAAATGTCTGCGTTTAAGTTAGAACATTATCGTCTTTAAGAAGAAAGATTATCGTCTTTAATATCATGACTTGCAGGTGGCAGCCATGCCAAATACGAATAACATAACCCAGAAGAGCAATTTTCGCTAGTGTAGCCCCATCATATGAGAAAGAAGAGAGGGAGGATGGGGCTACGGAGATGGGTGGTGTTGCGTCTGTGTGAGGGGTAGGTCGAAAATTCAATGGGACTTGAAGTACGCATGTCTGCCTTGGTTCACGTACCGTTAAGTGTTTTGGGTCTCATTGTGTGTACGTTCAGTACTTTGATGTCCTTGGCTGTGCCTTCGGGTTCCCTTTACTATTCCGGTGGTGAGTCCCTCCTAAGGGGGAAATAATGTGGGATTTTTCTGAAACAAGCGTAGTGATACATCTGCCATCACGGCGCTTTTGACGTAATTACCTTGACGGAGCCCAGAATAACCAAATTTTTTACGTTCACTTCGACGAGTCTGTGTTCTCGTCAGGCCCGTCGTGGCCGTCGTAGCCACCACAACACTATGTACACTGCTTAGCAATCAGTGACTCAGTAAACCTCTCACGTACGACGTAAACCCTACATGTTGCACGGAATAAAACGGTGACCGCCCCTTCCACCCCCCCCCTTTGCGGACGCTGTATGCACACGGATGGTCAAAGAGAGTAGCACATAGCCACCATACAGTATTGGGCACCGCCTTATAAGTAAGAATTTGTGGTTCCTTCGCCCGTGTTGAGTGGTTGGTGCAGCCCAGCCTATCAAATATAAAGCATCAAGTATTACTAAAATAGCACCTTTGTAGGGTTCCTGCGCTGTAGTTTTGGCGACATGCAGCGCCCCTAGGGGCCGACGCCTCTGGGTAGTACAAAAGCAGACCACCCTGGCCGCCCTCCATGTGTTTTTAATTACAAGCCAGAATGAAAATTGGTTATACCTAATTAAGTCATATTGTGGTGCGTTTAAGTGTCTTCATACTGAATACAATGCCTTTAAAGTAGTCGCAGAGGCTAAACAAAGAAATATCCGTTACAAATGCCGATTTATTGGTTTTTTTTTTGAGCGAGCCGTCGTGATCTTTGCGACGTGGGACAGTATCCCGAAGTCGGGTGGTCTAACTTGCTGACTATTCTTATCGTTCTTAATTCTTGCGTACCGTTGACAAGAAAACAGTTTGAAAGTATATCATCAAGAGAGAATGCTGCTACTGTAAACGGTTCCTTCAGTGGGAGCATATGCAAGACGACGCGAGAAGCGCAGCCGACTCATACACTGCTGGCCTGGCACCGCCTTTAAAACGAGGGGAAATTTATTTTGTATTTTCGCAAACTAAACTATTCGTGCTTAAACTTTTACGCCATACGATTTACGAACGGCAGGGTACATGTATACGAGCGAGTAGGTGAGGCAATAGCGTCAAATAAACAAATTAAGCGCAATAAAAAGACGCCAAACAAGCACCAAATTGCATATGTCCGCTATTGCAGAGATGTGTAATTCTATATTTACATAACATAACATAGCCACATGCACGCTGTGTGGTCCAAATAATTACATGCGATCGTCACTGACTTCAGTGACGATCGCGATCGTCACTGACCTTCAGTCCGCGGGCCGAATGTGGCCCGCGGGGATGTATTATGAGGCCCGAGCGCGTCGTCACAATCCCCACCCCTCCCCCAGTCACTAATAATTTAGACGCCCACTCGCCAGTTTTGACCTTAAATAGTGTTTGACGGGGAGACAAGGACAGAAAATTGATCGCTTTCAGCTGTATTGTTCTAAGTATTCACACTTTGCCAGATTATTGTCACATATTATCGGCAATCCGCTGAATTTTCGCTCTTTGCCTTCAAAGCTCTCCTCCCTCTCCCACCTGATTTGCCATCCAGCCCTCCGCCGTGTCGACTTTATGCAACTCGGCACTACACCTGAATATGTTGCCGACCCTTGTTCTAGTCTGTTAAGTGCGAACTGGGGATATATGATGCAAGATTGTAATTAAATAAAGTCAGAACAAACAAGGAAACGGAACGGCCACTCAGTTCACCCGAAGACTTTGTTTTACTTCCACTACTTTCGGAATCACAAACATATTTTGCGCTTCTGACGCTCTCTGCCTTTTGTGACTGAGCCAGCTAAAAAACGGCAAGCTAGCGCTGCCATATGTATTCGTAACGATGACGAAAACCAGTGCTGTTTATTGAAAATGAACGCATAAGTGCGCAGGTGCGCAAAAGCACGGCTCACCGGAGCGGACCAGCCTGCGGTCCTCGAGACTCGCTTGCTTATACGCGCGACCATCGCCGATGGCGTTACTCTCCGTGTTTGATCGGATTTAATTGAAAATTTCTTGTCACTAAATGTATTAGTATAAACAAGAAGCTTTCACTTCAAATATTCCTTGATGGGACCATCGACTGGTGAATCAGCGAGTAGCAGAGCGCCGTCACCGTCCCAGCACTTTCGCCGACGCTGTAAACGTATTTAGCGCTGCGAAGCGTTTTCCCTAATGCCAAATTGATCGCTGGACGAGATAGGATGCGCCGGGAATGGGTTGGAGACCATGTCGCAAAAAACAATCGGGAGTATCGAGCTCATTTTGCTTCTGTCAACACGGGGTCCTATGGGACCCCCGCAGCTTTGTACTACCCGGAAGTCGGTTTCGCAGCGCCCCCTGGGCAGCGAAGGAGGCCTATTGAAGGTAGGAAGTCCACAGGCTGAGTGGGTTCAGGTTGGGGGACGGGGTAGTGGGTCTGGAAGTTTTGATGAAAGCATTCATAGCCCATTTGTCATGAAGCGAAACGTCTTGATCTGAAGGCATTTCAAGCAGGAGGCACCGGTTGACTTTGTACAACCTCAAAATGTGAGGTGAGCCGTAGGCTTCTGCGCTGCGACACCACCCCCTGCAGTTTTTACTCTTCATGCAGCCATGCATGCCCACATGCACTCTAAACTTTTTTTCCACCCATATACTCCCTAGAGGTTCTTTTTCGCCTGTCCTCTAGTGATCCTCCTTGTAGGAGTTTTTTTACTACATGGAACAGGGAGGTTTTGTTTACCTCCTCAAAACAGGGTGTTTTTAGGTGATAGAAAGGAGGTAGTTAGGGAGTGTTAAGAAATGTTAGGGAGAATTTAAGGAGATCAAAATGGAGTATTCTTTACTTCCTCAAGGCGTTTTTAAGTGATGTTTATGGACTTTTTAGGCGGTTGAATAGGAGCTTATTATGGCTCCCTTGGGAAGTACTTATGTTATTTTAGGGGCGTTTTGAGGAGGTTCAAGGGAAGCATTTACTTCTTTTGCATGGAGTTTTACGTTTTGTAGGCCTCGCGAGGGGAGTTTTTAGGAGGTTCAAGGGAAGCATATATTTCTTTTGAATGGAGTTTTGCAAAGCTGGGGCGGTTTTGTAGGCCTTCCGAAAGGAGTTTTTTCAAGGCCACAAGGGAGAGTTTCTAGTTCCCTGCGGGAGTACTGATTTCACACGGTTTTGCTCGGTTTCAGGTTTATTTCAAACGAACTTTCGCATACAAGTTTACATGGTACATGGTGTACACAAGGAGGCTCCGAAATAAAAACTTAGGGCGACCTCCTATAAGAAAGCACAAATGGTAAATTGCTAAAAACACGCCAGTTAGGAATGGAAGACAGCAATAGAATGCTAGTTGAACAAACCGTAGAATTAATATTACTACAAGAACTGGAAATACGCGAAAAACAAAGATAGGCGCAAACACAACCACATGGTAAGTGAAATCATTATATAATAATAGCGGATCAAGAACGCGTCAGTACTTATCAGAACTTATCAGAACGCATCAGCACTCAGTACACAAAGTGAAAAAAATGGTTGCAGTGGTTTACAACAACAAAAAAAATTTCAGTTGGTGGTGAAATGAGCGATCTGTGTGCTAGTTGAACAAACTGTAGAAACAATATTACTACAAGAACTGGAAATACGCGAAAAACATATAGGCACAAACACAACGGCATGGTAAGTGACATCATTATATAATACTAGAGGATTGAGAACGCGTGAGTACTTATCAGTACGCACCAGTACTCAGTACACAAAGTGAAAAAAATGATTGCAGTGGTTTACAACAACAAAATTTTTTTTCAATTGGTGGTGAAATGTGCGAGAGCTGTGTAACGATTTGATATTGAAAGGTAACGAGCATTTTGTAGATGGTAAAGGCACAAGAGATAAATGATGTAGGAGACACAGCAATGAGATGGCTATGGATAAATGAGTAATATAAAGAACGAGAAATATGCTGCGGAAAATACCAGTGCGTTTTGATAAAGACACAAATGCGCCAAGAAAAGTGACCCAGTCTGAGGGGTTAATTGCAAGGATATAGAACAGAATGGGTGGTATCGCGACAGCTTCTTCAGAGTGAGAAGAAAAAGCCATGTAATTCGTGTTTTTCCGATAATTTTGAGTTGATTCATTTGGCACCAGTTGCCAACATTATTTAGATAATTGTTTCAAGTTATATTAGTTGGTTAATATTATTGCTTCACTAAAAGATAGCTGTATTATCAGCATACAGAAGGGCCCATCAAATATCCCCTGTTCAGTAAAAAAAAAAGAAAACGTCAGAAACATAATACGAAATTCTTTAAACTACTATCCAATGATTACAGGATTGAAAACAAATAAAATATTGGTGAGGGATATTGATGCGATAAAAGTTAATTAGTTCTAAATCCTTCACACGTGGTTTGGTGCTGGCAAGGTCCAAAAAGGCATGTTCCACAAACGTTAGAGCTCTGTGTGCCTTCTTGGGATATTGAATGTTGAAAACCCAGAACGATGCAAACAGACTACACAGTCCTCCCAGTAAAGATGATGCAGTCAAGACACTCTGGCCATCGATGCGGAGGCTAATTTCCCCTTTCGCGGAATGCAGGCAGGGAGTCAAAGGAACATCTACCTGAAAAAGCAAAAAAGAAAAAAATGCCCCACATGTAAAATTCAAAACAGACACTATGGTTAAACGAACTTAATAATTCGGCACAGTAATAAAATTGTTATGCCAGGTTCCCTGCGAATTTCAGTACTTAAATTAGGAATGCAAAGGCTTCATAAAACCAAGTGCCAGTACATTAACCATCGTGACTTTTGCAGCAATAAAAAAAATACTACTTCCGCACAATATACTCGAGCACAACTTTAAATGACAGTGAAGTTAAAATGCAAGTCTCTCTAGGTTGATAGATTAGCTCATGGGGAACACTATTATACCCCTCTTACACCTGGCATTTTTTTTTAAATAAGGTTGAAACTAGCAAAAACACGTTTTCACCGGAAGGGCTTAAGTGGCCTGACGCGCACAACTTCTTTCTTGGCTGCCGCTGGATGGTGCTACTCGTCCATACTTGGGGTGGCAGTACCGCTTTCCAAGGGAGCATGCGAGCTACGCATGAGAAAATCGTTCGACGCCAAAACTTGCGAGGCCTCAAAAGGCCAATGTTCTTCTTCAGTGAAGCGTAAATACTGATCACAGGTCCAATGGAGAAACATTTTGCTTAGTGGTCTCGAACGGCAAATGACAGGGGAGTTTGGGGAAGCATGAGCGATTTGACCGGAACTGACCAAACTGCTTGGTACGTGGTAATGTTGTATTCAGTTGCTTGTATACTGCTATTAATCACCGCTGCTTCACTTGCTTCCGGTTTATCCTGATGCAAACAGCGACTGCAGTCGTGTTTGCGTCACGCTTGATGAGCAGTTGAACAGCGATTTCTCAGCACTTAAGGCATCTTGGCACTAAATCAATGCTGAAATGGCTATGCGGAGGTCCGACTTCCGTTTGAAATCAACTTGCTGGTTGTCTTCAATGACCCTTTAACAACAAGTTACCCTTATGCCTCATCACTGCAACCGATTGTTCCTCGGTGTGGTGCAAAGTGTGTTAGTGTGTAACGTGAAACGAACCGTTTCTGTGATTTGTAGGACTGATTCTGCTATTAATTACTGCAGTGACAACAAGCTATGAAAGAAAATCCCGCCATCTCCACGAAGTGAATGATGATGAGAGGGGCGAATCTAAAATGCTTCTCAGCAGACAATGTGACGCATTAAGTGCAAGCTGCTTTCATAGTGTGTGCATTGACATTAGGATATGGCCCCCTGGCAGAATGATGCGCTGCGCGAGATTTTGCCGTACCTAAAAGGACAGGCAACTCATTTTTATGGAGTATAGGATCTGTAAAAGGGTTGCAAGTTGGGCGAGTTGGTAATTATGCATTGCGAAAAATAAACTGCGCGCAAATTAACGAGGACAAGAACGCATGAAGACGGCACAAGCGCACACTCGCAACTAAATTATTATTGCACAATTCAAAGCTTTATATGCCCAAGCGCCCAATTGCCACGCCCCCAATGCGTCACAGTTCTCGGCGCACTCAGCCGAAAATACTAAAAAACCTAACAACAAAACCACAAAACGAACTTTGAGGCGCACGAAAGGCGAAAAATCAGCAAAGATAACCGCATCATACATGGATTAAGACCCCCCTCCCACCCCCAACACGCATTCCCAGAAGCACCGAAATAGCGCTCAATGTGCGTTTAAATATGCGACTTCTCGATTAAGCAGGGCGATAGAGGGATGACTGACACATTCGGAACCAGCTTTTCTGATGTGGCTGGCTTCTACAATTTCTCGCGTTTGCTGGTTCTTATGTCGCAAAAGGATGGCTGTGCGCTCAAACACAGGGACACAATCAGGTCTGCATGCGCGGCAATGAGAAGATAAGTGGCTCAGGTCACGTTGAAAAATGAAAAAAAAAATATACGGTACTTTTAGACGTCGTACGCTGGAGTTTGTGACAACGTACCCGTGTGCGGCTCTGTCCTGAAGTTCGGAGAAATGCAGGCGGGTTGTGTTATATTTCTCGTCTTGCATTACGCTTTCTTTTATATATTAGCGCCCTCTTCCCCGACCTCTCTACCTTCCTTACCGCTTCCGTCTGACTGCGCTGATTTTCGCCAGCACGAAGTAACCGTCACGTTGCTTTGAAACGACGCCGCGCGCGACAAACGATTTTACCTCGAATGCCCTGTTACAAACCAGCCTACAAAAGAATGCGAACGCATACCCCAAAACCCACAAACAAGTAAAATAATACGAGTGTGCGCTTTTTTCTTTGCCCGTGCGCGTACGAGCGGTGAGCGGCACGGGTACCCGGGTACTTCGCTGTTAACCCTATCCAAACGTTTGACAAACGCATCGACTGATGAAAGACCACTTACCAGCGAGCTGTCCACACCTGTCGCCGTATCCAAATGCTGTTTGCGGCCGTTCCTCGTGTGACAGGGGCACATGAAAATGTTTCCACCAAATGGCACTACTAGTCCTTCACAAATATGAAAAAACGACGGCGCAAGGCGAGGCTTGAAGCTCCGGCTGCGCCGAGTCACCGGCCGCGCTGCGTTGATAGCACAGACACAGAGGTTGTATACATCCGGGCAGCCAGTCGTGCCGCCAGGGCAAGTTGAGTCGCTGCAGTCGGGTGCGTTGGCGCGCTGGCACGAGAATTTCAATCGTCTATATAGGCGCAAGCAAGCGAAGCAGATGAGCATTCCAATTGTTTGCAACGGCGAGAACGGTCTCTTTGTTATCAGCAGAGTTTGACAACACCTATCGCCAAAATAAACAGATTGAAACAACACGACCGCGCTGTCTGCCTGTGATCGCGCTGGTTGAAGCATCTATACGGGTATACGTACGGTATCGGTTTTGTAGCTGTATGCAACCGTCGCGTCCTGCTTACTCGTTCTAATTGGCATTAGGCCACGGTTGAAGTGCTGTTACACGGAAGCAACACAAGACTAACATGGCGACCGCCCGCTTGAGATGATTACCTCCGATGGGGAGTTTATTGTGGACGTGGTAGTTTACAAGGAACCGAACGCCATCTCACAAATGGTGTTAAGTCGTTCTAAATCCTCCCTTTTGCTACCCGGATGGGCAACGGTACTACCGTGGAGGTTCGTCCACTTCTTTAGATCATGCCTAGGGAGTACATTTTTTGCTATAGGTACTTTTCAGGGCACATTACTTGATTAAAACTCCATTTCCGGCTAGTTTGCGTTTACAGTGTGCCTCAATGTACCAACATTGGAGTTTTGTACAACACTTTGTTGTCGGGATTGGATGACTCTACAGCAGCCGTTGCTTGAGATGCGCATGTGGCGAGTACGAAACATTGGATTAATCAATCTATTACTGACAGCGCAAGCAGTTCGAGGAGATATTTTGTTCCCTAGTGGGTACAAGCTTGCTACTTCCGATGCGCAAAAAGCGCCCTCTACTGCTTCACCTAAGCCCTTCCAATCCATGCGAACAACAATCCCACTCACCGCTCTGTGGAGCTTCCTCGAGACAGTCGGCTTCCGCCACTTCCTTCAGGTTCCTACACCCTCAGAGCAATTATCTTATTTCTCCCCAATGCTCATAAGCAACCCCCTTTCCCACAGACACCAAAATTCCCGAAGCGTAACGTGGCTTCTTTTTGCCCTTTGTAAATACGAATGCGGGGTACCACCACCACCACCACCGCCTAACTGAGCTCCGCTGTTCCGCCACATTACCGTAGAGATAAACACGTGGGTTTTCAAACTGACGATTATTTTTGAAGAGCCGTGATATTTTTAACGTAAAATATGTCCGTATCTATATTCTGCGCCACATTTTTGTAGCTAAGGGTGGCGCGGTATCATATAAGTAGATTGAGGTCGGGGTGTGGATGCCAACACGTTACTTCAACGGTGTTTATCGAAACGGACGTGCCGGGTTTGCACCTATTGTGGGAAAGAGTATTGCCACTAAAAAGGCCGGCAACGAGAAGCCCGCGCCTGTATTCGGAATCCTGCTTGCGTACTCCGAAGCCCAGCAATGTGTAAGACAGACACCCGTGCGAATACACGCACACACGCGCGCACGCTGACGCGCACACACGCCAAGAATATGACGTGCCCCCACTGACGCACTGGACAATGCTTTCTAAGCAGCTATGTATGCTGCTTGGCCCATATTCTGTGGCCGGAGCAGCTAAACCGACCAATTAAAACATTCGTAAAACATCCTGAATGAAGCTTCCTCTATGTCTCAAAAAGCTGGCATTTACCCGACGCATTCTTCCAGTAATTACGTACGGGGCAGAAGCTTGGGGCCTCACTAAACGATATGAAAGTTAACATACATCGGCTCAACGGGCTACGGAAAAAGTACGCCCATCTTCCCGCGAGGGAACCCTAATGTGATGCACCTGTGGATGCGACGCATCGGTCGGGGTGGGGGGTTCAACTGACGTTTCCATAGGGTTGATTCTCTAAATCGCGTGATACGTGTTGTGAACGCGTATGATGCATTCCATCACAAGCGGGTGTTCCCATACGCCGGAAGATGGGCGTAATTTTACTTTTCATGCACATGCATACGCGACATGAAAGAGTTGCCATCAGCGTTTGGATTGACGCTGGTACTCGATTGCGTCAAACCACTCGCTCACGGGACTGTTGCTTCCATCGCGCTACATCGGAAGAAGCAGCGGAGTCGTCGTCGTCAAGCGAAGCACAAGCAAAGTCAAGCGCAGTCAAGCGAACGCACTTGACTGAACCGGCACAGCGCGCTCACCGCTTTATATTCAGCACTTGAATGAGAGGAGACGAACGGAGGAGAGTTGCGCATGCGCAGCGAGAGCAAATGCCCGAGAGAAGCGTCAGCGAAGCACGCGCAGCTGTTATGATAATGAGACACAGAGAGAGCGCGTTGCACACAGCTGTTGGCGAGAAGAACGGAGAAGAGTTTGCGCATGTGCAGTGAGCGTGCGGACAACGGCGCGACAACGACATACCCCCGAGCAAGATATGCGTCGCATCCAGAAAGAATGCTTGGGGTCACTCTGAGGAGTAAGAGAACAGCTGCATCGATTAGTGAACATACTTAGGCGGAAGATATTCTAGCTGAAATTTATCGAAGAAACTGGGCATGGTCGCGTCATTCGCATGAGGACAAAAGTGGACCATCCGTTTAACAGAGTAGCTTCCAATCAACGGTAAACAAAATAGCGGCCGTCCAAAGACTCGATGGAAGAATGAACTACGACATTTTGGGGGGGAACGTGCAGATTCAGGTACCACTCGAAGATGTGGCTGCATATCTTTGGGAGAGGCCGTAGTCATGCAGTGGGCACAACGAGACTGATAATGATGACAGATGAAACAATCCAGTGCCTTTAGCACAACCCGCGTAAAGGAAGTGAAACGTAACTATGACCTATTTAATCGACCAGGACCAGGACGAATTTTTCTTTAACTGCGAAGTTTCCGAGAAAGCTGTATAGCTTTCCTTTGTAGCCGTTTGGCTGCATTTAGGTGGATGTCAAACTTTCCTTTACATAACCTATTTAGGAGTAAAAATGTCAAGCGATGGTGTAGCAAAACTCATGATTGTAGAATTTGTATAACTTCTCAGCGCAAGAACGGAAGCGACAAAGGGAAAAGGAACAGAACACACAAATTGTAGTTACTAGTTTCGGTATACGGCTATGCAGACTCAGAAACGTTGGCTATGGTGATCAGTCCTTGTGTCACCGTATCAAAAGCTATTGCATTTGGTGCAGAAAACTGTTTCTCCTGCATGTGATGTAGCGACAGAAAAAAAGAGGGGAAAATTATTGTTATCCCGGTATCTGCACAGCGTATTGTATCGTTTGAAGGAAGTTGGGAGGAGGTGCAACGCAAATGTGGTGTTTTCGGCAAACAATATGTTGCACCGTATTAAATCGAACCTTTCTATGTCTCACTGTTGGCGTATGTGACTTCAAAAGCGCACTGCACGAAAGCCAACTTTGTCTGACGATGATGATGATCGTGGATTAAGTAGAAGAGAAAACCGCGCTTCCCGTGACCGGAATCAAACCTGTGTCACCTCTCTTAATGAGACGGACGCCTATCCGATTACGCCGTTACAACACCATCGAAGCAACTTGGGCTTTGAGGAGGGTGAATAGGCGTGCAAAATAAATAGAAAAATCATGCATCTCTCCATCTAACAGCGACATGGTTGAACGCGAAACATTCTTCGTGCGTAATGGTATCAAAGTCAAAGCCTCTGTGATCAGAAGTCTAAACTGCGTGCGAGTCGAAGTCAGAGCTGGACGAGTCATAGTTGAAACTCATGGAATGCTTCACGAAAAAGCTCCGCGTTCAACCGTCGTTGTCGTTATTCGAAGTGTTGAATGATTTTTTTTTGTGCCGCCGTCGGAAAAAGTGTCACTAAAAAGCTGTGGTGTAAGACATGAGAAAGAATTCCTCTCTTGTGAATCGAATGTTGTCGATTACATTTCTCGCTAGTGTGGTCCCACTTATATCTTGCTCAGTGGCGATCAGAGGGCGAGAGACGTGGTAGATGCTTACAAAATATCGAAACTGGCTGACTCGTGTGTTAGCACTCCTTCTTTGTCCGTTCCAGGAGCAGAAATTGCTTGTCTAGATGAGAGGGATATGGGAGACCATGCACCTGCGAGGAGGCTTTTACAGCTTTAGCTTCGTTATGGCATTTTATCAGTATTGTTTGTACATGTGCGGGCTTTTTATTATTGTGTATATTCAATAGATGTTTAGTAGAAGTCGGTGCTTGTCTGATGCTTGCTTTTTCCCTTTATGTCGCCCGTTTTGGCGCCTGCTTTTCCACGTTACTGGAGTACTTGTACCCGCGAAAATGTAGATCTTATTTCAAGCCCCAGTGACAAAAGAGGCACTGCACATATTGTGGAAAGCGGGCGAAGAGGCAATAAATCTTTATGCTCCACTGGCTTGCATTGCGGCTACGACATACTTACCCGAAGATTGCGCGTCCCGCAACCAATACCAGCGCGTATGGTTCGCTGCGTGCTTCAAACAGTATGAGAGCCTCGCTTTCTTGATTTCCATTGTACGGGACAGTCTGTTAATAAAGACACCTGGAGGATAATAATTGGAACATCTCACACATCTATTTCCCGCTAAGGAGGAGGGGAAAATGAACAAGGATTTATTAAGCGTTTTTTGTTTACTGGCCCTTTCGCGAAGAGGAGAATTTTTCCTGGTTGATATGAAAGGCCAGGTCAGTATCTGCTTAGCGAACGCTATAATTGGGCCGTCAGAACCGTACTAGAGTGCAGAAGAAATAGAAGGTGACGACAAAGAAGAAGCTAATGGTTGATTTTGCGAAGACGCGCCCTACCGTTTTTCTCGTGTTCGAAATCCCCGTTTAAGGTGAGATTGCGTCCAGACGCACTTGAGTAGTAAAGCTTACGCTAACGTTTTTGCTCTTCCTACTGGACCAGGAGCAAAGCCGAGGCTTCGGCACACCCTGGAGCCTCCACAATGATGTCAGAACATGCCGTCCTCCTCGAGGCGCCAGCCCCGTCCGATTTCCAGGAGACCGACGCGGAGTTGAGAACCTCCGACTCCGCTTCGTCGCTGGCAAACCTCGTCCCCGGGAACGCTCCTGCGGGACACGGCAGAGATGGCAGGGACACCGGTCCGGTATTCAACAGCCCTGGGGTCGCCGATAGCTCTGCGAACACTGCAAGCGAGGCCCTCCATGGCCAAGATCCTACAGCCCAGGAGGGTAAGATATATGAGGTCTCGACAATATGTTTATTAACGAGCTCCATTAGTGTCTTTTGAAATGTCCGCTATATTATTTTTGTAAATTTGGAAAAAAGAGTACGTCATAGGTAGCACGTCTTCACTACCAAACATTCGTATAGGCACTGTGGTGTGATCAGCATATACACCTAACACCATCAACTAATTTCGTTAACTGCAGAGCTAACGTTTTGAGCAACCTTTGAAATGAGCCCCCTATTCTGGCTTAGTGGTATAAAAGAAAATTCCCTGGTTATGTTTCGTGATCTGAATAAAGGTAGCAGCAATTTCTATGATTTTTAGATTTGCATTTATTTATACTATTGAAAACAGATGGCATCAAAGAGCTTAAATATATGAGCAATTCGCACCCTCTTTGCTGCTTACAAATGCTTTACGGAAGTAACATTTAACTGAATTAGATCCTTTCCACCGCTATAAGGTGATACACGAAAAATTTGCGGAGCAATACAGAGCTTTGTATGGGGCACTTAGACATCATCAAAGGCATCGGACTCAGTGGCCGTGGCGCAGAGTGCAAAGAGTAATGAGATCGAAGCGTAAAGGACATTGTCTTTTATCTCATTTCACGGTCATTTTTAGTTAAATGCTTTATATTTATTATCACTTCGCCCTCATAAAGCAGTTTTTCCTTGGCGGCCTTTGCCCTTAGTCGGACTTGCGCCACAAAAAAAAAACAATAACCATCAAGGCGTAAAGGAGCAATACCTAGCCTTGTTCTAATATGGTAGTCATTGATGTGAGTGCACGATACTTTTTATGGAAAGAGTAAAGAGCTTTCTATTAGGAAGCGTGTCACGTGTAAAGGATGTCATAAAAACGTTTGAACTAGTGAGCTGAAATATCAGCGGGCTGAACATTGTGTGCGTGACCCTACATAAAGCAAAGGCTGTGGCTGTGCCTATTCTTCTCGCTCGCCGAAAAAGGGCCATCAATTGCGGACCAGTTTTAAATCGGATGCTGAAGGTATCCTATAATAATTACAGCCTCCTCTTCTGTAGCGTACCACTTTCAATCGTGAAGAGTAGCTGTAAGCTACAATAGCGACGCAGTTACAACTGTATTGATTGCACGTTTTGAAATTGAGCCACTGCTTTTGTGATTCAAGGAAATATAGAAATTCACTAGAAGCGCTATTTTGTCCTGACAACAATGATACCATTTTTATCTCACACATCAAAGCCATAGTCGATATACTAGGTAAAACAGAAGCAGCAGTGGCAACTACCTAGCCACTTCCCCGAAACTTTTCTATAACGTCACAAAATTATGTTCGTGATATTGCCGGCTGGTAACCTAAGCCACCGCCCAAAAACACATAACTGCGTGATTGTAGTGCTAAACCTACCTTCGTTTCATGGCATTACCAGACTCGCTAACGACAAGTTAGCGCACTGATGACTAGGACTTACTGAGGTCCCATAACAAGGCACTCCTGCCCGAGCACATCACTGGAGCAGCCCAGTTAAACGTTTGATTAATTTTTCACCTTTCCGCAATTGATAAAGCATCTTTTCTCTTTTGAATGGAGCTGAGGATGTAACGAAAAGCGAGTTCTTTTACAGTGAACGAGGTAGTATTTGGTCTGCATGGCCCCTTACAAGCCTGGCAACTATCTTTTCATTATCTCCCCTACCTAGAAACGTCAATGTAAATGAATTTGCACTAAAAGCACAAAAAGGTGTCCGCTATGATTGTAGCGACGGCGGTATCCTATTTTTATTTTGGAGTGGTTCGAGGATTCACCTCGAACACTTATCATGTGTGCATCAGAGTGTAGTTACGAAGGTCAGGTAGAAAGTAAGTTCGGGATAATAAAGACATGATTTAAGACAGCGTTTGTATATTAGTCCGGCTTGAACCAACCTCGATTGAACACCACCTAATACGAAGAAGCAAAAGCTATCATAATCTAGTATTGGAAATCGGCCCACCAAGACCTAAGTGGTATACAATACCGTGAGACCCGGTATTTAGTGTCAGCCCTAACCCCCGTAATCTGAAATCTTCCTTCCTTCGAGCTACCAGTCAAGGTGATGCTCTAAACCTATTCCCATACCAAGGAATCGCGGTGTCCTCCACTCAGCCAACTTCAGAAAACACATTGGGTGGACGACAGAGTGACAATACGGCCAAACATTTAAACACATGCAGGGCGCAAAAATAGGCGCACTGTAGCGCAAGTATATCAGTCGTGTTTTTTATTTATTCAGGGACACAAAAACCCGAACGATTCCACATCAATAACTTGAAGTGATCGACGGGAAGTGTAGATTATGCAGAAACAGCTCAACAGAAACACTGATTTACACAGCTATATCGACACAGGCATTAGAATGCGAAGCGTACGTATATATTGAATAGGCACTTTCAACACCGAGAAATGTCAGTTCATGCCGGGGAGTGGTCCTCTTGATCTCAGAGTCGCTCCGGGACACACAGGTATATCATTCAGGTCAGCATATCCGGATAAATTCACACCAGAAAGGAAGGTTAAATCGCTCATGAAGACAAAACACAACCTTGATCAGTTTAGAAGCAATAGCTTTTGGTAACTCATTAAACTTTATTCCAGCCACGAAAGACGCTATGGGCAATGCTGCAATATCTGAAGCAGATATGCAACATCGCCCATTGTAAAAACACAATTAACCGTGTGTTAGTTGCCATTAAAGTGATACGGTAGGATATAACTGCAGTTGCCACAGCAATTTTCCCCCGTCGTGTTTCTCGGTTGAAGCATTGTGCGGTGGCCTCCAGCCGCACGAATAAGATTCTGTTCAGCACATATCTCCTATGGCCACTTAAAGGATTTTTAGAGCGAAATTTGTACAACGCTTTATCTTTCAACGTAATTCATAGCATCGTAAGTGGCCTCCCGATGCCGGCGAGAGAGCTGCGTCTTTTCTCTTATCATCTCTCCCGCTCGTATCCTCGACACTGCGGTAGCCGACAGTTTAACGGCTGCTTCAGCTGCGGTTAGTCCCTGAGAGCCGCCGTCAATGGCGGGGCGGGCGCGTTGTCTATGCGTGCCGTTCATAGCAAGCGATAGACGCAATACTATAATCCAGTAGATATACCTAGACGGAAGGCTGTGATATCTCACGCAAAGGCGAAACATTGCATGCATATATTCGCTTTTTCTCGTGACAACGACGTGTAGGAGTGTTAAACCTGACCATTTTTCTCCCTCCAGATGCCGCAGAACATCCCTCTTCACCGCAGCCAGCCGCAGCAGCACCAAGGAGAAGACTGGCAGACCGGCTCCTCCGTTTCTTTCACCGGCTCTCTCCCACCGGCCTGCTACTCTGCCTGCTGAGCAGCGCGCTGGTTCTTCTCCTGCTTATCGCGCACAACTGGAAGCGTCAGACTCGGGCCCGTCACCGCGCTGCACACCACAATAGCTAAGCGAGCCTACCGACCACGTACGGCGAGTCATAAAGCATAGGAAATATTTTGGCACGTCGTTCGGTGTTTTTGGGGAGTGACCACGAGACGCTTGAACGTCGCGTTTTCAATTGCTCCTACGAACACTCATGTGAAAAGCGAATCTAATAAACCAGAGCGCTTATAAAAATTGCCCTGCACGACGTGACTTGGTATATCTGATTTGAGTATCAGCCGCAGTTGTTGATGCAAGTTCCTTCAGAGAATGCGGGTCCTAAGTAACCCTTTTCTTAGAGAATAAGAGCCTGACATTAAGCTTTTCCACACGCATATGTTTGTACAAGTTTTTCCGGTGAAAGCCAGGAAGTATCCGTGAAATACCCAAGTGTCATTGGACCAGAGAAGGAGGAAATGTCCACTCTACAGTTGCACGTTGGGGTTAGACGGTCTGTAACAGTGGAATGGCGTTGAAATATCCGCATGTCACTGTACTCTTACTGAAATTTCCCTGCCGTTTCAGTGAACGCAGTATCTAGAGTGCTGTCCGACAGCACTGTAGCTCACCGCTGCTGGCGTGGCTTGGCTGCCTTCCGCGACTTACAAATATTGACGACTAGGCTACCACCGTCTCAACCATCTGTTGGTGCGGTGTAACGGTTCTGTGTTAGCTTCATGTTACCAAAGGCGGTTCAAATATATCTTTTATGGCTTAGTTTAGTTTTTGTTATTTTAAATGATTGCTTTTTGTTCGTTAGGTCAGTTTATGTTACTCTAGATTAAGTTACCTTGCTTTACGTCAGGTAGAACGACGCAGTGCCAGACACGGCCTTTTTACCAAACAGCGATGGACGTTTATATTGGGGACTACGTAGAGTACCTTCAGACGACACTCTAGACCCAGCCTTCGGGGAAATGACAGTGAAATGTCTTTGAAACGTTTCATATTGGGAGGTGTTTCATGTCGTCCACCTAAACTCGGAATAGTCAAAGCTGACCGACTGCGCATGTACAGCGCAAAGGAAGTAAAGAAAGTGGTCAGCGGCCAAGAAAGTGATTGATTGATTGATTGATTGTGGGGGTTTAACGCGCCGACGCAACGCAGACGATGAGGCGCGCCGTAGTGGAGGGCTCCGGATTAATTTTGACCACCTGGGGATCTTTAACGTGCGCCGAAATCTCGTACACACGGGCGTTTTTGCTTTTCGCCTCCATCAGAAAAGCGGCCGCCGCGGCCGGGCCAAGAAAGTGAGCTGACACGCAGATAAATCTTCAATCGTTCTCAATTCTCCCAATATAAAGCGGAAAGAAGGCCGACCGTGATGTAGACAAATCAAAGCTTCGAAAGCGCAAAGCGCAAGCAGATCGCGAAGCCAATTTTTTTGAGCGGCAATCGGACGAAGTCTTTTGTGCGGATGCTAAGTGTCTCAGGCGTTCAAAAGGACATCACTGAGTTTTTATTCATGGCCCCAAGGAAGTTCATAGTTGTCCCCGTTCCTTTTGTCATCATCACGGCGGGCTCTATCAAGACGCCGCAAGCTGGTCATCGCCAGCGCGAGTTTAGCGAAGCAAGAATGTTATGACCCGAGCCTGAAGTGAGGCTTGCCCCTCCGCACATCTTTTCGAAATTCAAAATAATACGTTGTAACAGGCACACTCGGATGAACAGCCAGCAATAACGTACAGTTTTGCTGTAGGGAAGAGTTCAAAGAAAAAGTAAAACGAGGACGGGTTGGAGATTTTGAAAGGATTGCTCCGCCTTGTGCCTAATCAGCAACCTCGAAGTGGCTTTTTAAGAAAGTCATTCTAAAGCGAAGTCTGGCTGCACATACTCTAATTGTGCAAGCAGCCGCATAAAATAGAAATTATTCTAATTTCGCGAAGCAGTGTTCTGTTTACCTAATGTTGCATCTATAGGTGTTTTCAAAAGATGCCGCAGTCCTGGAAGATCTAGATTTTTAATTTTTTTTAATTCACAATTCACATAACCTTCCTGTGCACTGGAAAAACATAATCACGCATTGTTTTGGGATGGCAGCCTTTAGTGCAGATTTCTAGTCGTCAATGTTGTTGTACGGTCAGCAAAATGGCTGCCGTTTAAAAAAAAAACACGCGATACCCGATGGTATTTACACCTGAGTCTCCACAAAAGCAGCGCTACCAGTGCGCTATCTCTGACGTTCCAGCGGTAGAAGCACGGTTGCCGTTTCAGTTATTGCTTCCTGCTTCGTGGCCCACACCAGCTTGGGACTTTGGCCAGTAGCTTTGAAGGGCTATAGCACCGGCCTTGAACATTTCGCAAAGCTATGTAGTGGATACGCAAAGTTCCTAGAAGAGGACGTGATGCTTTACACCTGAACGTGATAGCACGTGAGTAGAACATGTGCTTACCAGCCGCGCCTGATTCTAGGAAAGCTGTGGCGTAAAAAAAAGCGAGGAAATAGACGCCAATACGCGTGGCGGGAAAGGATACGGTCGAAGTGATTTGCGGGAAAAGTCAAAAAAACGAAACCGAAGAAGTTGTTAATAAGCCCTGCCAAGTTTTCGCGACCAAAGCACGTAGGCAGACTGACGCGACCGAGGAATTTTTCATTTCACCAACGTTTATTTTTCCCCAAAAAATGCCAAGGACGATGCGGGTCACAGGCGAGTTTGGTGTATCAGACAAAATCTGGACGTTACCTGTCATTATCTATGCATGCTATTTCATCTTTCTCAGCATTTTGTAGCCCGCAGCACTTTGGCGCCAGGTACAGGAGCTTGCCGGTGGCGGCGGCGGCGAAGGCAGGGATGTACTCGTAACCGATCGAGCGAACGAGACACCCCAAGCAGAAAGAAAGTGGAGAAGCGCCCTGCCAAAGTGTGAGGGGGACGCAGCACGCGCTGCCACGGCGTCATCTCACAGCGCTTCGCTACGGCTCAGTATGTCTCACTGCCTCCCCCCCACACTTTCCCCAGCAACAACATGCTCGCCGGTGGCGACGCGCTTCGAGGTAACGGCAGAATAGCACGGCCGTGCGTCCGCTAATCACGCGATAACGTCCTAAGACGCAGCAGATGTGCGGCGTGACGGAGAAGACTGGAGTACGCGCTGCGTACTACAAATTTAGCATTAGCGAGTATAGTAGTCGTCAGCGCATTTTTAACGCAAGCGATATCAGGCTCATTTTCCCCGTGACTCCAAGCAGTCCACTATCAGTCGGGCACATCAAGTTTCTACCGAAATACGTCTTCGCTGCCATCCGGAAGTTATAACTGATACAGGTACATGCGAAGGCTGGCCTGAATCAGGATTATGCACTGCACCAACTGAAATGTGGAAAGAGGAACAATGATAGTAAGGTCATGATGAAATAAAAGTTATACAATTCTGGCAGGTGCCGCGCCTGCGCAGAGAAGTTCTTTCTACGCTCGGTCGGTGGTAGAATGCTCGACATACTGTCGCCAATCATGTCCCCAACTGTAGCCATCACACTTGGACGCCATGATGGACGTGTCAACGATCAAGCGATTCCTCAAAAAAAGCCTTCTCAAGCGAAATTATTGTAGCCAAACCTAAACGAGAACAGGGGAGAAGCCGGTGCCAAATCCCTATGAGATAAGTGCCGAAATCATGCAAATACACCACACGGTGCCGCCAGAACCTACGAAAGTGCTACGCCATAATCACCGCAGTGGACTACACTGCCACGTTTTTGATTGCACGACCGTTCCCCACAGACAAGAATGACAGAAGCGAAGAGTGCAGTCATATTCTCTACCATCTAACTAGCGAAACCTTAAAATTGAACAGCAAATATTATTACAGACTGTAATTACAGCATTTCAAACATCATTACAGATTAACTAACGCTTCGAAAAGATGATAAGATCCGCAATAAAATCAGTAAAATTACACGGTGACGTTCCGAAAAGGATCGAGGTCGCTCACCTAGAAGCACACGAGCTTACATACCAGGGCCCTTGCTACCACGACTGCCATACTACCCTCCCCAAGATACACAGAGAACGTCTCCTCTTTGAATGTCTAGGAACAGGATCCTTCGCGTGCCACACGGGGCTCTAAGGCTGAAGAATCGCAAACATTGCGCAAAACAAAACAATCTATATATTAACAAATTCATATTCGGGAAGATGCTTGATAGGAAACATGTAACGAACTGAAAACTGTCCTGAATGCGGAAAACATGCACCATCTTCCACATAATCTAGCCATTTACAAGAGTGCGGTCAGGGTAGAAAAAACTCGGAAATTGCACATTTCATTTCTGTCTATCAATAGGAAGAAGCCTGGGCCAGCTTGAGCAGATGAAGCATGACTTCTAGACCAGCCTGAACATATTGAGAAGTCATGGAACCAGCTGGTGCATACGGGGCTCAGTAGTTCGGGTCTTCTTCGGCCCACACGCCCTCTATTTCTTACTTAAAAGAAGTATTCGTTTGATCTCTTCCCAAGAAAACTCAAACATTTTTATACCGGCCACTACACCAAGTAATAAGCACTTTGAACCACTGAGTGTCGCCTTTCTGTGAAGTTCTGTGAACACCCAGCAGCTGCAACCTTTCAATCCTTTTTTTCAAGCCACGGATGTGTAGGTCGCGTGTGACTCGCATGTGCCACAGCGTTTTAAAACCGTCGAGGCTAGTGTTGCTTTCATGGCTAAGCGAATATGTCAATGTAATTTTTTTCGTTAGAACATTTGTACGCAGATAAATGAGTTTCATGCTCATGGTATGTTTAAAACAGTATATCTTCTTGAGATGCTCAATATACGGAAGGAATCAAGGAAAGACAATAAAAAGGAAACCCGAATCTGTATGTAATAACAAGCAAAAAAAGTTTTTGTCACTATGGGTATTCTTGTAATGTTAAACAATATTGAAAGTATCGGTATTTTCCAAACTGATATCCGCTTAAAATTTCTTAATTTACTTGTGTACACCGAACAGAGTGCAGGTAGGGAAGGCACTTTTGGAGAACTTGGAGAGGGTAGGGTGAAAACTTGTGGGTGAGGGGGAATATGGAGAAGAGAAGAGAAAAAAAGGGGCGCCAAATATGAAGGCGAGCAATGCGAGAGGGGAAGTATATTAAATCAATCAATCAATCAATCAATCAGTCAATCAATTACCGTAAAAACCCGCGTATAATACGAACCCGCGTATAATACGAGGTGTAATTCGGGGACAGCAAAATCAGAAAAAAAGTTTTCATCCGCATATAATACGAGGTAAAAAGCACAGAAAACATTTATTTGCACTGCAGTTACCCTTCAACCCTTCAGTCATTGTCAGTTTTCGCTGGCACTGTCTCCCGACGTCCGTTCAGACATCGTCAAGTTCGCTGCCGCTGTCTCCAGAAGTCGCCTTGTTGGAAATGTCTTCCCACAGAAAGGGGTCCTCAGTGCCGTCAAGGGCGTTCGAGATGCCGCATTTCTTAAAAGAGCGACTGACGAGCTCCTCTGGGATGCTGGCCCACGCATCCGCGATCCAGCCACAAAGCTCCGCTGGAGAGGCCCGCGTCAGCCATTCGGTAGCTGTCACTTACGGGTCTCCTGACCTCATCCACTCTTGGTAGCAGGACCTGATGCAGTCTTTGAAAGGCTTGTTGATGCAAACGTCTAGCGGTTGCAGCTGGGATGTCATTCCTCCTGGAATGACAATGAGTTCGGTGCGGGGTTCGCGCAACAACTTCTTCACTGAATCAGCCAGGTGGCAGCGAAAGGCGTCCAACACGACCACTGACGGGAACCCCTAACAGTGCTCCAGGCCGCCGACACCACACAGACTTTATCCAGTCAAGCACCAGTTGCTTTCTCCACCCGCGAATGCTGCCTTCGGTGACGCCGAACTGCCGTCCTGCGGCGCAATTCCTGATGGTCTTGGCACATAAAATAACTTTTCTTTTAATTGCCGCTGAATGCTGCCTTCGTGCACCCAACATATCGTGATAGACTTGCGGTGAACGTGCCGATCCTTCGCGTGGTCAAAACAATCAAAATGGCGCTGGCTGAGAGAAGCAGCAGCCAGCTCACCGCAACTGCAAGATGGCCCACCCTCCGCTGAAACCAAAACCGAAAGTGCAAATTTTCGGCTGAAAACTTTGGGATCCACATATAATACGAGGCACAAATTGTACATAGTAAAATTGGGAAAAAAACCTCGTATTATACGCGGGTTTTTACGGTAATCAATCAAGCAGTCAATCGATGGATCGATCAATCGATCAATCAATCAATCATAAAACTAATCAATTATTCAAGGGCCGAGATGCTCATTCCTATAAGCTCTCTTTCTCGTTACTTCTTCGTGCTGCACGTGCTGCATCTGGCGGTGAGCAGTGTACCCATCATGGGCGGCTGACAGTGCATGTGTTCGTAGTGTCACCTCAAAAGTGGTCTGTCAGATTTGCAAGTTGGTTTCCCCTAGGAAGCATATTACACTTTGAGGTGCATGTGTGTTGTTTGGGTTTTAAATTCTTCTTTGTCTGTTTTTTATCGCGTTAGCAACGAATAAGGCACATGGGCAAAAGTCTTCGCCGTCGGTCATCAGAGACAGCGTGCCAGAAGGACGCAAAACTAAATGGCTCACGTGGACGTGGGGATATCGATGAGGTTGAATGCGGTGTTGGAAGGGCCTCTGGGAGATCGATCTTGAGGTTTCACGGCGTTTGCGTTTCACGGCGCGTTTGGCATGGCTCGCGGACTTTCCCTCTCAAACGGCGTGCGACAAACACCCTAATGCGGGTATCTGAGGCGACAACAGTCGTTGCAGAACACCGACTCAAAAACAAAAAAAAAAGCATATTTAACACAAAACAGGCATTTTAAGGGCTAAAAAGCCCAGATAGGCCCGTGTAGTCAAAATAGCGGTACGAAGCCCATATATTGAAAACAGCGACCTATAGGAACATTTGGCTATCTCTTAAAATGTTCCCCTTCCCTTACTTCATGCATATTTGTTAAATAGGCCGGATATAAACTCAAGCCAAAAATAGGGATTTACCCTAAAGTTCTGGTCTCTAGGAATCACGCTATCAGGATGCGGAAAGAAGCCTCTCTTTCTCCATGATTCTGTGTTCCCATCCAGGGTGCCATAAGAATTCACGCCTTTATGAATTCTCCACGAATTTGCCATGTTGTTTGCATAGGCAAAATGTAAGCAAGTAGTAATGCTTACGCGTATTGTTCTGACATGTAGTGTAATTTGATGCTCGGATTATGAAGATAACTTCTGAGCTATCAAAACATTGCTTATAAAAGATATGGAAACACGTGCTACATATTCTAAAAATTACGACTGCAGCTGAGACTGCCAATATAAACACATTTCATAAGGTTAAACGTGTTGTCTGCCCTACAAGGCAATCAAGTACCGTAAGTGCAAATGCGAGAAAAAGGCGTGTGTTTAGCTAAAGAGCATCACATATCTTTTCGGTGTGTATTTATTACTTTCAATTGGTTGCAGTAATACACTAACTCTGCGTCAGAGTTAACTTGCATGCTGTTTGTTGCGCTATCACCTTTCCAACAATCACACCTGTCATGCTATCGTCCGCATCGATGTTACACATGCGACCAACTACACTTCGGGCCTGCCCATCCAGCCTTGATCTATCAGACTAGTTGCTCCTGGTATCGTTTAATGCCCGTTCGCTCAGCGCATTGAAATCCATCAATTTCGGTCATTTGCAATGAACAACAAGCATTGCTCAGCTAAAATTGATTAACATGTCGTTCATTAACATGCGAAGGTAGTCCACTGGACTGGATTTCCAGTGGAGCCAACAGGCATCAGAGCGGCCCACTGTTTTATGTAGAACGCAGTAGAGGCTGTCGCATAAACAACTTTTCAAAGCTAAGCTTTATAGAGCTACAAGCCAACGGTTCTTGCGTGGCTTGCAGGACAACAAACTCCCAACGCATCGGAGGCGGCGGCGAGGGAGGGAGACGGCTTAGGGATTCCCTCACGGGGCCCATTAGAGATGGCGCCGCGAATTTACCCAGCCTTCCCCGCGCGGAAGTGCGAGCTCACCGGCGGCGGCGTCGGCGGTATGGCTTGGTCGTCTGATTTAATGACGGTTGGTTTGGGCCTGTTTTGCTGCAGCTTCGTGTCCCTTGCATGGTGCGATATATATGTGGTGCAGGCTGGGAACCCCTTTCCCTCTCACAGTCACCTCACCTCACCTCTCCACGGCTTGATGAACTTGTCCGATAGCACCTCCAGGGTAATCGCACACGAATGAATGAAGTCGTAGTACGGCAAACGTACCTTAAGGATTAGTTTTCATGGCAGGAATACAAAATGTACATGCCACATACAGACATCTGGCCGCTAGAGAAACGCTACCTTTTGCGCACTGCTTGCCACGAATGGGAGTCCGTTTTTTATAATGGTTGTTACCAATGCTGTTGTGTTGTTTTAAGAGCTATTACAAAAGACGAAAGCAGCAACTGGTTCTGATAAATAACAAATATAAAAGTTCCCTGGGCTTTCTCGCAATTCTCAAACTGACTAAACTAGTTTAAATCATTGTAAAGGAGAATCACTAAGCTCACATGCCGAATTGTTTCGGTTTCTGCTCTTCTGTCGCGTGGTAGCGTAGCCCCACGCTTGCATATCAGGATAGTTGGGTTCGCTGTCTGACCCTTTGAAAGACACTCCTGTCCGTTTTCTTTCTCCCGAGTCACGGCCGGGCTACAGCGGTGGCGTACGGCGCTCTAACCCGCCCATGGCCAACGCTGCTGGTACGTTCGGGACGCCGCCCCCGAGAATTCGAGGTAACGGCTGGAAGAATCTCTTGTTTTAGTCTTTGTAGAGCCAGGTGTGAATTCAAGTGACGTCGCAAGGGCTATTGTTGTAGGCGTTGTTTAAAGCTTTGCTTTCCAACTAGCTTCACAGCGTGGATTGGAACCAATTTTTTTTTTCGCTTTTCGTAATACGTGTGCCTTTAAAGTGGTCGTGCTTCCGGCGGCGGCTGGGTCGGCTTACCCAACTACGGCGAACTAACTCTGGCTCTTCATTCTTGTAGGGGCAGACATTGATGCTTAACACTGTGACTGGGGACACCCTGCCTCAAGTGAGCGTGGTCGAGTGGACCTGGACAACTTTACCGATGGCTGCTTTACGCTGCTGAATGATATTATTGAATGATAATGACTGCTGAATGATAATATTCAACGGCGTCTGTCTTGTGCACTTTTCGCGCCATGAGAACTGGCAGTCACCCTTCGGAAGCAGCAGCCAGCGCGTGCATTGCATCCAACATGGATCCCGCACAATTCAACCACAATGTTGCCCTGTCCTTCTTTCGGGGCTTTGATGCTCTGCCAGTAGCAAAGCCGGCTTTGTTCCCCCTGCCAAACAGTGTTGGGTCACCGCCAACTCGCGAAGCCATTTCGAGAATCCAGTCACCGTTTACAATGGCTGAATTCTTGGGCGCGATCGATCAAGCTAAACTACCGACTTCTCCGGTCCCGAGGGCACGATGTGCGATGTGTACAAATATATTGACGGCCCAGCTGTCACAACGCTTCCGGACTCCCTAAATCAGGCGTGGCTGTCCGGTAAAGTTGTTGAACCGTGGCTTCGGGCGGATATTGTTCTCATGCCAAATGCCGGAAAACCGCCACATGAACTTCGCAACCTGTGCCCAATCGCCTTGAAATCTATGCTCATCGGATTCAGACCTCATCTTGGTAATGAGAATGGCTTACAATAGCTGTCATCAATGGTTTTGTTCGGAAGCCGTTCTCGCCATGTCAGGACTGCTAGCTACGGAGATATGCAAGCGCATGACAATGTCAGTCACGCTGCCATTTTAAAGGTACTAAGTTGTCTCTGCCTCAGAGACAGAGTCTGTGTCGTTGTCGGGCGCTTCCTACAACCACGCTCTTTTTAATGAAGAGCATTTCAGTAACTCACGATGTCACCCGCGTTGGCGTCCGTAGTCCGCATCGCTCCCCCTACACTATATAAAAAAACAATACTTACCAGCGCCAGGTTTCGAACCAACGACTCTGCGGGCGGAACGCAAGGTACGTGGTACTCTACCCACTGCACCACAATGCCGACACAGAATAGAAGGTTACGAACACGCCTTATATCATTGACTCATTCAACCATCGGCCACAGGTGTGCCCTCTCCCCCGCGTTCTCCTCGCCTTCTCTCCGCTCGCAACGCCCTCTCTCGCCGCGTTCGGTTCGGGCGCACAACAGGTGGGGACGTGCGCAACACCCTCTCTTGCCGCGTTGGGTTCGCGCTGATCAACAGTTGGTTCGCGCTCAAGAACAGGTGGGGGCGCTCGCATCGCGCTCTCTCGCCGCGGTCGGTTCGCGCTTAAACCACATATGTCGTTCGCGCGTGTTCCGGTCGCTAACACCTGTGGCGTGATCGTGACGTCAACATCACGCGTTCGTGTGGTGGCGCGATTTTGGCGCTATAACAATCTCTCGCGAGGGGCATTGGATTGGATTCGATTGGATTGCCTTGGATTGGCTTGGCTTGGCTTGGATTGGTTTGGATTTGATTGGATTAAAGTGGATTGTGTTGGATTGTGTTGCGTCATAGCCGCGCCACGTTGCGTCATAGCCGCTCCACGTTGCGTCATAGCCGCGACAGGGGGTTCACGGCACGTTTCACGTTTCACCAGCGACTTCCTCGACAATGTCTACGCTGGAAGACAACAATTACAACAACAACCAATACGTAATCCATACGACTTGCAGGCGCGCCCCCCGCGGAAATGTTCTGCATTTGATCGTGCCCCTCGCGAGGGGGATGTCTTTTTTTGTACCCATCAGCGGTAGACATTCGTCTTCTTTACACCTGTGCACGGTGTACAACAAAGGTCCGTTTTACCTCCGCTACTTTTCAACATCGTCTTGGTGCCGCTAGTCTGCCGCCTGGCGAGTATTCAAGACCCGTATTTCCTCGTGTACGCGGATGACATTACTGCATGGAAAGTTCATTCCGACCTGCCAAGACAAGCCGAGTGCCTCCTGCAAGCATTAACACACTGCCAGAAATGGTGTACGTGGGCCTCACCGTCTCTCAAGAGAAGACTGCTACACTTCCAGTCGCCAACGAGTGGGGATGTCACTCTGTTGCAGTACCTCCGATCGTCCTGCAGCTGAATGGTACCGCCATTCTCATTGTCGGAGACCTCCGGGTTCTTGGCTTAGGACATCGCCCATAGGGTTGGCAGGTCAGTGGCTACAATCTGCTCGACAGAAAGCCGAACAACTGCTCCAACTTGTTCGCCGCAACCCTCAGAAGTCTGGTGGGGCCTGCTGGACGATTGACCATTTCCTCTTGCGTTCCGTACTACAGCCAATGCTCGTGTTCCAGGCATAGTTCCATCACATGACGCAAGTGGACTGGGATCGGATTGCAACTATTAGTAGAGCCGCCATGCGCACAATCACTGGCCTCCCCTGTTTAACACCAATTCTGCAGCTACGAGTACAAGTCCAATTCAACACACTCAATGAGATCATTCATCAGCGTCGTTCCCCCAGCCTACTGAAGCGTGGACTAGTTCAGAGGCGGCAGCTCTCGCCGCGTACATGGGAAAGCAATCCGAGACTATCCTTTCCTGCCGCTAAGCCGTCCTGGTTGTACTATCAGGTGACACACAACAAACCTCTTACAAGGCTCCATGTCCGCAACGTCCGGCTTTCTTCAGCACCGGACATCGTCCTGGGTCTCCCTGACATGGCGCCTGCGACGCAACCGGCTTGCCAGGCTTTCATGGACGCCGGTGAATACGACTGCGTCGTCACCATGGCCTTGACATGTCCATCTTAACCTGCCTTGAACCAAAGCTGCGTGTACGATACCCTCCGTGATCTACCTAGCCTTCTAGCAGAACTTACAGCCATTCAAGATGGTCTGCAGGTACTTAAGTCGACAGTGAGTAGTGGGGTAAAGCTGGAAATTTTGACAGACTGAACGACAGCCATTCGGTATTCACGTCGGGTTGTGCGGTGTACACGCCAAGCTGCATGGTTTCGCGTCATTATGGAAACTACCCAGGCCCTTTTCGTGTGTTCTGGATTCGGTTGGACATGCTTTACGCCCACACTGATGTAGATTGCGCCTGCTATCAAAGAGATTTCCCACGGCCACTACCACTTCTTCCAGTATCTACCGTATAAGAACTGTTAATAAAAATGGACAACATCCACCCCACCACGGGGACTTTACGTCCACTGCGTGAAACTGATCTCCCCACAGGGCTCACTTGCTGTGAGAAGGTCTTGCTGCGGAGGTTTCCAGTTGGGGTGGCGTTATCCCCAGCAGCTACTCACGCTTCGGCTACCCGCCACGTTCACTACACCTGACCCTTCTGTGTAACTCCTGCACTAGAAGGTGACGCTGAATACCTGTTGTGGACTTGCTGAGTTCTTACAAACGCCAGAATTCTACACCTCCTTGGCGCAGGGCTCCACCCTGGCAGGCCCTCAGATCTTGAACGTTCAGTATGAGGACACAAGCACCGGTCACTTCTTGGATTTGGGCCTGAAACTGGTGCAATGTTACCCTCTCCATACTTCCTGTTTCGCCGTGGGGAAAGCTCTCGAATTAAAAAGTAATCACTGTCATTTCCAACGAAGTCGTTGCCATTTTCTCCGCGGAGATTGGCGGAAGAACTGTCATCATCAGCATTGTAGACTTCCGCCAGCTTAAAGGGACACTGAAGTGATATGTAAACATTGCGGGATTACTAGCGCAAATTGTAGTCCGGAGTCCCCAGGCCATGTTTCGACCACTCTAGGCTCGTTTACGCGATTTTATTTAGTAGAAAAACTAATTCGAAAACGCTGTCCTCCTCTCTTTACGCTCGCCCATTTTCTGTGGCGTTTTCGTGTGACGTCAGGAGGGGATGAGCTGGCAATTGGCTGCGCCACGGCTGCGCTACTGCACGGCTCCCCGGCCGACAGAGCCAGTCGGCCCAGCGTTTCGTCCGCCGGCCGCCGGCGGGTCGTCGCAATCAAGGAGGTTAAAAAAAATTGCTTGGTCGCAATTCGTTCGCTTAGTTGAAACGAAGCCAGGACACGTTTGTGAATGGAAGAATGTGCCTTTCTTTACTTGGTTTGTTTGTACACTGTATCTAGCTCCAAGTCAAGGTCGCTTCACACAAGCGCTGCACATGCGACGCTTCGCTGACTGGTACGCCAGTAGGAAAATATAAGGCCTCTTGAAGGCGGGAGAAGAGTCAGCGAAGTCAATATAGGTACTAAGCAAATAAAATCAACTGATATTTTTACCGTACAGCGTAAAACTAGGGCGCGGGAAGCACGTTTTTGCGCTGGGGGAACAAGCACAGCGGTCAGCAGCACGACTACGCATCTGCGAACGCTTTTCCGTCTACGAAATGCAATTGCTAGACGTGAGCTACTGTGGAAACTCGGGCGACGCTTACTGCACGATCGCAGTACAACAAATAGTCCCCTAAGCGGCTTGAAATGCCAAAACTAAATAAAAGTGTAAACCGGTTGTACAATATATACCCTATATTAGCAAGGCACTGGCGTCCCGCTCCGTGGCCTAGCGGTCTGAGGCGATAGGAATTCACGGCAAATGTTTTGCGAGTCACGAGTTCGAATCCCCGCGGGTACGTGCTTTTTTTTTTGTAAGTTAACTTTTTTGTTTTCCGCCGATGTTTTCTATATTGAGTTCACCTTTTTTGGGGCCGCAACGTTCATGGCTACACGCACTAGTTCACAAAACGCGCGCAGGCTGGCACTGGCGCGCTAGCGAGTTCTCGTTGGCGTGCTGTTGCCATAAGCACCGACTGCTTGCAGGCAGTGGGCACAGGCCAGAAAAGAACAGACCCTTGGCCTGGTGCGAACACGCTTTTTACGATACAGGCATGAGGGAGGCAAGCTCCAAATATGGTGAAAAAGCGCATGACATTTGGGCGTCTGCGGGTACGCGGAGGGCGTTCATGCACTGCGTAGGTCTCGGCTAGTGAATGCTACGACTACAAGCCGTCCTGGGAGGCTTATCTTGTGCATTTTACAGCCGACAACATGACAGAAGCGCGGTACGATGATTACTGAGATATTGAGAATGCCCATCCAACAAAGCCATTGGTTATGTTTTACAGAACCGAAACCGAAACTTTTGTGATTGCTAACCTTGGGCATCGTCCAATCACGGCGCCCCTCCTCTCAACGTCACAGCCTTAGTTGGTGCGGCCGCCGCAAACCGCGCATGGTAGTTTTTCTTCTTTCGCGCTTTGTAAAATAATTACCGATTTGTCAACCGGATAAACGATGAAAAGTGTGCTAATTTGAGCCAGTCTACGCAGTGCAAGCAAAAACGGGAGCTTGACAAATTCACTTCAGTGTCCCTTTAACTGGAGATGTTTGGATTAAGTCGCGCAAGGCTTGAACCATACAAAAGCTGAAGGATTTCTGCATATGTGAGCACTGAAGGACACATCACCACCATTTTCTTGAAGTTTCAAATGGTCTTTTTACATGTTCCGTCGTCGCTCTGCACTGAGCTAGTAGTAGTCATGGTCATGTGCATCGATATCGTCGTGTTCCTCTTGAAGAGCAGAACATGCGGTTGACGACAGCGCCAGAGCCTTTTTTGCTAAAGCCACTGCGCGAGCCGGTGACTCGACGGTCGCCGCGAAGAACGCGCTTACGCGAGCTCTGCATTTTCAAGGTATACTTTCCTCCAAAGGCAAACTTACAGCAAGTAACAAAGGCTCCTGGGTTAAAATACCAAAATTACCAGATTCACTCTTTAGTGGCGGGAGGCAAGGGATGAAAATATTGTATCAACAAAACAGCATTCTGGGGCCTGGAATAAAGTTTTGAAGGAAACCGTAAATTTCTTTTTTTTTGCATTCAGGCTGCTGGCACCGAATAAGAGAAGCACAGCAGTTTTTAACCCAAGGCCGAAGCGTTTCAATGGGATGGAGACATAATTCTCTTTGCCTAAAGACAAGTTTTATTTGGGAAGTCGGTATCTCAGGTCTGTGAAGGGCACTTCGCATTGGCGGAAAAGGCCGAGGTATGAATTCCCTATATATATGAAATACTCTTTTTCTGGCCCATCCAGGATAGCGTTAGATCGGCTACTCAGCAGGCAATCGCGTCGTAAGCAGGCTCTAGTTATCTATGTGAATGGCTCAGAATGGTTATTCTGGGGACATAGCAGCACATACACGGAAAATATTATTGTCCGAGGAAAAGAAAATTTAGTGTCCTTCCCCTCTGTGAAGAAGGCTGATCTGCTAAGCTGCACCCCCTCCATGGAGTGCACAAAATAAAACATTTCTTTACAACTGCGAATAGTGTGAGACCCTGTGACTACGCTCCCAGTACTTTGGGTTATGTTACCGGCGGCTCTTCATAATCACCCACTATCATCAGTGCTAGCCCCGATGAGCTCGGCATCATCGTCACCTGTATATAATCATGATCGCCGCTTGGTCTTCTTCCTTTGCCCGAGTGTTACAATAAACGGCCACGCCAACCGTCCTCTCTCAAGTGGTGGAGCGTGCGTCTTGACCCCTCGTCCTCCATCTCTGAGTGCACCCCGCGAGCTCCGTTCGGGTCGTCGCTTATCGCGAGACGCCATGCCTATGACAGCAGAACATCTCATCGGAACCGGCAGCGGAACTGGCAGCGGAACCGGAAGCGGAACCGGAAGCGGAACCGGCGGTGCGGGCTCAGCCGCCGTCCCACCGTAGTTTGTCACCAGCCGCTAGCGGGATCCACCGATGTTTCGTGGCCTTCGTAGTGAGGACGTTGACGAGTGTCCTGATACCTTCGCACGCGTTAGCGCTTTCTACAGTTGGAACGATTGCGCAAAGCTTGAAAACCTCTGTGATCCCTGAACGAAGTATTCAAGACGTGGTTCCTGAACAATGCGCACCGTAATAATGACTGGTCCGATTTCGCCACACAGCTGCGCCAGATTTCTGGCTCTTCGTAGCCCTGCTCAGACATCGCGAAAAAGAAGCCGGAGGGGCGATTCGAACATCCTTGTGAGACGTACACCTCGTGCATTGAAGAGTTGTGGCCCTGTGCCGAAAGGTCAACAAAGACATGACAGAGGCTGATCGAGTGCGCCACATCTTGGAAGGAATCGGCCAGTTCGCCTTTAATGCCCTGGGCCTTCAAAAACCAACTACCGTTTCGGATGTGAGGACACCGTGCCGACGCCTTGACGACCTTCAGTCGATCCGTCCCCAGCAGGATACCGTGACCAGGACCTCCGACCTTTAATACGCGAACTGATTCGGGAAGAACTTGACGACCGCCCCTCTATGCATGTTTCTGCTACCAGTCACTACTCGGTCACAGCTAACCTGCAAGAGATCATTAGAGGGGAGCTTTCCGGGTCTACCCACGGAAGAATGCCCTCCGATCTCACACCTACTCCGGTCATGCCATCCTGTTCCGAAGTTGCTGGGACGCCGCCTTTGTCCATGCGTGCTCTGTGCTGCGAAGCGTTTGGAAATACTAATTCAAAATCTTGTGTGTTTACTCTGAAGTATAGCGAAGTGCCACATGGACACCCTTGACAATAAACGCACACACGCGCACACTAACACGCACACACGCAGAGAATAGGGACCGGTCACTGCTCAGAGGGTGCTACGAATAAGTACACTTAGCGCCACCCCGCGTAAGCTTCAGCTAACTTTGGGTCTGTGAGAGCCAGGCGGCCGCCACGGGTTCATATGTTCGACTACCTTGTTTGTTTTTGCGATTCTGCAATTGTTTTTAAAAGGTGTCTCGTGCTCGAAAACTGTTCCGGCGAATAGTTTCCCCATGCCTAAAGTGCTTCTGTGCGGTTTCCGGACAATTACGGAGCTGTACTACTAGTGCTGGCCTCGCGTGCGCGGGAAGTGACAGAAATCGTACGTTATTGGGCACGCGTACGCCGTGAAAGAAATTGATGGTACAGATATCGTTGCGAAAGGCTATTCTCAGCAAGAAAAGCGTATCTACAGCGGTTTTCTCCACGTCAGTACCAATGTTTTCGTGTATCACGGCCTAATAATGTGACTGCAGCGTATACAACGAGGGTCCACGACGGGGGCGTGTTTGTGTTGTTTTCTCTGCTCGCGCAAGCACAATACAGTTACTTTTCTGTAACTTAGCATGCAGATGAGGACACCAGGTGAACTATCCGTTTAACAGAGTAGCATCCGATAAACGGTAAACGCAATATTGGCCGGGGAAGGGCTCGATGGATGGATGACCTACGAAACAATTTAGGAGGGAAAGTGTGGACTCAGCTTATACAGGATAGACGTGGCTGGATACCTTTGGGAGAGGCCTTATTCCTGCAGTGGACCCAACCAGGCTGATAATGATTATGAGCAAAGAATCCGGTGCGTTTCAGCATAACCCGCGTAAAGGAATGTGATTAGTAACTATACCCTCTTTAGAAGTAAACATGTCAACCGATGGTGTAGCAAAACTCATGAATCTGCGCCCGTGTTTGGAGAATTTGTACATCTTCGCAGCCCGAAAACGGAAAGAACCAAGTCGAAAGAAAACGAACACACAAAATTGAGTTAGTATCGGCCTACGGATATTCACACTCAGAAACGCTGGCTATTGTGATGAGACATTGTGTCTGCGTGTCAAAAGCTGTTGCATTTCGTGCAGAAAAAAGTGTCTCCTGCATGTGATGTATTGACATAAATCAGAGGGAAAAAATTGTTATTTCGTATCTTCACAGTGTATAATAGCTTTTGAAGAAAGTTGGGAGGAGATGCAACGCCAAGGTGATGTTTTCGGGAAAAAAAAACGGTGGAACCGTAATAAAGCGAACGTTCTGTCTCTCGCTGATACCGTATGCGACTTCGAAAGCGCACTGCACGAAAGCCAATTTTCTCTGACGATGATGATGATCGTGGGTGAAGCGGAAGAAAAAACTGCGCTTCTCGCGATCGGAATCAAACCTGGGTCCCTCGCTTTATGAGACGGACGCCTGACCGTTTGCACCATTACAATACCATCGAAGCAATTTGGATTTGGACAGTGGTGCAAGGACGTGGAAACAAACTGAAAAATCATGCGTCTGTCCGTTTAATGATCGCTGATTGAACGCGCACCTCTCTTCGTGCGAAATCGAAATGGCGAAAGATAAAAGTTAAAGCCTGTGTGATCAGAAGTCTAAACTGCGAAGTCAGAGCTCGAGTCAAAGTCAGAGCTCGACGAGTCATAGTGCAAACTCAGACGTCAACCCAGGAATCCGTCACAACAAAGCTTCGGTTCAACCACCGTCGTCATTATGCAGAGTTTTGCATGATATTTGTGCCGCCACCGAGAAAAGTGTCGCTAAAAAGCTCTAGATAGTTCGTGTCTTGTGAATAGAATGTTGTTGATTGCATTTCAAGCAAGTGTCATCATCATCATCATCATCATCAGCCCATCTACGCCCTCTGCAAGGCAAAGTCCTCTCCCATTGATCAACTACCTCGGTCCTGTGCTAACTGCGACCGATTATCTGCGACCAGCTCATCTGCCCATCTAACTTACTGCCGCCCCTTGGAACGCTTGCCTTTTCTAGGGTAAAAGTCAGATCGGAAGCTGTGTATCGAGTGATGCTTGTGCCAATGCGTGTAGGTCTACTGTGGTCTCTGACAATCGTGAGGTCTTGAGATTATATCAGCGAGTGTAATCTAGTGCCTCTAGGGTTGGCGTATGCGTCGCCCCACAGAGGGTGAGCAGAGTTCAAATCCCCTGTCATGACAAGCGGGTTGCTGGCTGCTTTGAGTGTTGCTTGTTCAATTACCTGCTGAAGATTAACAGGGGAGCTTTTAGGCCTGCAATGTACATCAAAACCTACAGCGAGCGGGCCTTCTCGTGGACTTGTGGTATAATTTCAAGTAGAATGCCAATTACTTCGGACTGTTTAAGTGGGTGTTGAATCGCCACGTATTGTTTGCTGACCAGAGTGTGCAAGCTTTTGTTTGTCCCTGTTTCGTACGTTATGTATCCTGGAAAGCGAAATGGGGTATTAGTTTCTTGCAGAGATATAATTGCTGGTATATTCGTGAAAGAGGAGATGTATTGGGAGAGTGATCCATATTTTTTCTTGAAACCTCTGTAGTTCCTCGGTGATATAGTTATTCCTTGCTCTTGAGGCAATTTATTATTGGGTGGATGAAGGTTCCTCTTTATTCATGGGAGAGAAGATACATGTGGGGTTGGCGTTATTTGTTTTGGTGGTATTCCTGGTGCGGGTATTGAGGTCGGCTTCGTCGAGAACATGCACCCGCCCCTCTAGCCTCGTTAAGAACAGGTATCTTCAGACACACCCAACAGAGCCCCTACCGTCGTATTCAGGAACACCAAACCCGGCGCTTGACGGGGAATGGATCACATATCTTAAAGGGTGCTCGTTAACCTTGAAGACCCGTCGCTCTTGGGGCTCACAAATTACTTCAATAATATCTGGAAGGAAGGAACAATACCTGAGGAATAGAAGACCACGAAAGTTCGGCTGATACCGAAACCAGCAAAACGACCCAGTATAGAGGACATCCAGCCAATATCTCTTACTTCGTTCATAGGTAAACTCCTACAGCACATCATCCTGAAAAGACTTCAATCCTTTCTCGAAGATACGGGAAAACTGCCCCCAGAAATTGTGGGTGGCCGACCCCATTTATCAGCGCTGGATATACTGCTCCCGCTCAAAGAAGAAGCAAGGAGACCCGCAACCCGTAACTCCCCAACGGCTATATTGGCGCTGGGTTTAGAGGGTGCTTTCGACAATGTGAAACACACGGCCATCCTAGCGAAACTGAACACCCTAGACTGCGGAGTCAAGACCTACCAGTATGTCCAGTCTTTCCTCAGAAATCGGAAAGCCATACTCAAAGTAGGGGAACACACAATGGACCCCTTGCCAATAGGAGGACGTGGAACTCCCTAGGTGGCTGTACTATCTCCCCTCCTCTTTAACATTGCTCTCATAGGACTCCCTGCAATACTTAATTCTATTTATGGTATAAACATGGCCTCTACGCGGACGATATTACCATCTGGTTCACCACGCGTTCAGCGGGAGCAATGGAGGAGCGCCTACAAGAAGCAGCGGACGTAGTAAATGGCTACGCAAGGTCATGCGGGCTGAGCTGCGCCCCTCAAAAAGCGAACTGTTGCTCGGGTCTCCAACCAAACACAAACCTTCAGGGGCACCCACCATCACTATACACATAGATGGACACATTATCCCCCCTGCTCAGAGCATCAATATACTGGGCGTCACCTTTCAGGCTGACAAGAAAAATATCATAACAATCAACAAGATCAAAGCATGACGGAGCAAGTCACACACGTGCTCAAGCACATAACAACTGAGACAAGGGGCATGGGCGAATCTGATACACTCCGACTGGTACAGGCGGTTGTCATCTCGCGGATCACTTAAGCAACACCCTATGCTCTGCTCTCAACGACGGAACACAAGAAACTGGACACCATCATAACAAAAACCTACAAGCAGGCTCTGAGCCTACAAGTCAGCACTTCCACAGATAAACTGCTTCATCTCGGACTTAACAACACAGCTGATGAACTCATCGAGGCACATCTATCCCACCAGAGGGCAAGATTAAGCACTGCAGAAATCAGCAGATCCATCCTTTCGAGGCTTGTACTTTCCATTCCGCTTCAACACCTAACACCCCAAGTCACAGACATCCCTCATGGTATCCGGCGCAACATTAAAGTACCTGTACGCCCGCGAAACATGCACCCAGAGCATCACGCCGACCGCAGTGAAGCAAGAGCCCGTGCTATCTTAAAGCAAAGGTATGTTGCCACCCTTGAAAATGACGTTTTTTTTCAAAAATACCGAATTTTATTTTTTAACATTTTAATACTCTACCGACATCCACAATTGTGCTGCTGCAAAAATTATGTCTCTGTCTGGTTCTGTTCGAAAGTTATGATAGTTTTTACAACTACCGGCAGACCTCTCTGAAACCGAAACTGGCATTTAGGGAAACCGAAACTGACATTTGTGAAAACGAAACCTACATTTCAATCATTAAAACAAACTTATGTTTCTGCTCAAATACGCAGGATACTATTAGATTAGTTTGTGGTGACGTATTTTAAAGGTTGATAACGTTGAGCAATGGTGATTGCGATAATTTTTATTCAAATTGAACAAACTGCCACATGGGGGCACACGACGGGACATTGTGTTTACACTGCACCGACGTGTTGTACTGCGTTTTAAAGCTATTGTTTCGTCACTTCAGTGTCCTAGCTTCTTGTCTCACCGCATATAACAAGTTATGGCTAAGTTCCGGGTGAAACAAACGCCGAAACGCAAGTTCTGTGGCAATCGGTACACGACGGACGACTCGACAAAGTGTGACGTGAACGTGGCTGTTTCGGCAAGCGAAGTGAAGCTGGGCCAGTTGGAGGAAGACTGTGCAGTGCCACCGGACGGTGTTGTGCTACAGGGGAACAGGATTATAGATGTCGAAATTCTTTGTTCAGTTTTGGCGTCGCTGGCGTGCCCGGAATGCAAGAATATTTCACTGAAGCTTGAGGAGCGTTCACGCCAAGGAGTATGTTTTGCATACGCCGTGGTATGTAGCGCATGTGTCTACGAACATTTGTTTTCCTCATCAAAAAAGCAGAAATTGCAGCGGAAAACAACGTTCGGCTTGTATACGCTATGTGCCAGCTGGGGAAAGGGCGTACTGGTGCTGTGGCGTTTTCGAAGGTTATGAATATGCCACTGCCACTTTGTCATTCGGCCTATGACAAGGTTTCTTCCAAGCTCTGTGAGGCCGCGAAAATTGTCGCGTCAAAGTCAATGATGGATGCCAGAAGTGCGCCAGGTTGTCGGCAGTAACTAGTGTGGCATATCGGGTGATGGCACTTGGCAAAAGCGTGGACACTCCTCTTTGAATGGTTGTGTCTCTATTATATAAGTGGACACAGGAAAGGCGATTGACGTGGAAGCAATGTCAACAAAGTGCAGGGCATGTGAAAATATGAAGAAGTGTTCCACAAGCACCGAGTTCGAAGAATGGAAGGCGAACCACACTGACTGCCAAGCCAACCACACAGGCAGTGCTGGTAGCATGGAGGCGGTAGGACTGTACCGTATGTTTGAGCGGTCCGAAACTACACGCGATTTGAAGTACATTGACTTTTATGGAGACGGCGACTCGAAAAGCCATGCGGCTGTCAGAGATATATACGGAACTAGCTCTGTGCGCAAACTTGAGTGCATTGGGCACGTGCAAAAGCGTGTCGGATGCTGACTGAGGAAACTAAAAAAGACAACTCGTGGCATCGGAGGTAAAGGGAAGTTGACGGATGTTATGATAGATAGATTGCAAAATTATTACGGTATCGCAATCAGGGCAAATGTGGGGAACTTACAGGCTATGAAGCAGGCCACACTAGCAAGTCTCTTTCACTGCAGTTCGACTGATGGAACTCCTAGACATGGCCTCTGTCCTTTGGGTGTGAAAAGTTGGTGTGCCTACAACCGGGTGAAAGCTCTGGGCACAGGACGCTACAAGCACAGGGGAGGTTTTTCTAGTGACATCCTGAACAAAGTGAAACCCGTGTATGCAAACCTCTGTTCTGATGAACTCTTGACGAAATGCCTCCACGCAAAAAGGCAGAACGCGAATGAATGCTTCAATGGGATGCTCTGGCAGCGTCTCCCTAAAGATGTCTATGTAGGCCTGCGCACTGTTTTGTTTGGACTATACGATTGTATATGCCACTTCAACAATGTAAATAGTGGCACGCGGGACATCTTGATGCACGCTGGCGTTGATCCTGGCTACTACACCACAGTAGCTTGCCACAGCAGGGACCGAAGACGCTTGAAGAACGCCAAGCGCCAATCAACGGCAGACGAAAAACAAGCCCGAAAAAAACGACGAGCTGCTAAACGATCATACGGTGAACGCGTGGCAGTTCAGGAAGGTCCCAACTATGAGCCTGGTGGCTTTTAGCCTCCCACGAACTTCCAGTAATGTATATAACATGTTTGGAATACTTATTTCTTGTTTTTCTCAAAACTTCATTTTCAGTTCTTTTTTGTTGCGCAAAAAGTCATACCTTTTGAATAAACAATTATTTTTAGATGAAACTTCCCATGCTTCTTTGTGGGACATTCTTCTGTGCAATGAACTAGGATAATTGAAAACCATGCATAACTTTTGATATTATAAGATTACGACAGAAATGGAACCACCTGAAATTACGCAATTTTTGGTTTTTTGGCTATATCATACATAACATTGATGACAGGGCAAAGATTTTAGTGCATTGTCCAGCCTGCATGCACGACTACGCTGCTGCCAAGCCATTTTTGTTTTGTATCACGGGATCGGCAATTATGGCTGTTGGCGTGATGTGCATATTTTGGGTAATTTCAGTAATTAAATTGTGATTAGTTTTCACTTTTATTTGGTAACATACTTGAAGGGTCTTTTTAAACAGCTCTTCTTAAAGCAAACTCAAAGGAATCACTTTAGGATCAAAATCTAAAAAGATTTCTTAAAAGGTGGCAACATACCAGTATGTAAGCCATCCTGCCGCGGCATACACGGACGCGGCCCTCTATGCCGGAAGGCGGGCCTCAGTCGCAACAAGTATTATAGGCAAGGAGCACTGCACCAGCGTATCACTGAACCTAGCCAACCCTCTACTCGCCGAGGAAACGGCCATTGCCTTGGCGCTTACCCAAACTCAAGTTGAGACCGCAATTACCGACTCTCAACAGACCTGTCGCAGCTTTTCCTACGGGAGAATACACAAAACTGCACTTACAATGCTGCAACAGAAGCCACTGGGAAGACCCGCCAAGATATTCTAGGCGCCTGCGCACATTGGAGTCTCAGGGAACGAGATTGCCCATCTCACCGCTCGAGAATTTACCGGCCAAACACCTTAAGACGAAGATCTGCTTTCGCTTCCTCTAGTGTCGTTTCATGAGATAACCGCGCACTATCGGCTACAGAGGCAAACGTACGCCCCATCGCACAAACAACTACCCAAGGGTCACGATAGAATACTTCGTGCCCTGCAAACTAATACTTACCCCCACCCTAGCAGAAACCACTACATAGCCCCGACCCTGTATAACTGTTTTTGCCGCTTCTGTTGGCATTTCGGAACACTTTGTTATATGGTCGGCGGCTGTACACAAAGGTCACTTGTCCCGCCAATCCCTTCCACACGTATGAGCTTTGGGAGAGCGCCTTGGCCAGCCCTTCCCTCGACGTCTAGCGCAAGTCGGTGGAGAGGGCAGAAAACACGGCCCGTTCCAATGGACTTCTGGAATGAGGAGGCCACCCTAAAGACTCTTTACTAGGAAACAATAAATATGTTTAGTCTCGCCCTCTCTCTCTGTTGCCCTTAATGACCAACGGTTATCTTGACTTCGCATTACATGCCCTGCCCACGTGCGTTTCTTCTTTTTAATTTCTGCTAATATGTCCTTAACACGCTTTTATTCCCTGACCCACTCCGCTTTCTTCTTGTACCTTAATGTTACACCTATCATCTTCCGCTCCACTGCCCGCTGAGTCGTCCTGAATTTAAGTTGAACCCTCTTAGTGAGCCTCCAAGTTTCTGCCCCGTAGGTGAGTACCGGTAAGATGCAGCTATCATGCACTTTGTTCTTCAGGAACAATGGTAGGCTGCCATTCATCATCGGAGAATGTCTCCCGTATGCACTCCACGCAAGTGTGGTCACTCTTAAATCGGCCACGCGTGCCTTTGTTTAAATGTTCGCTTACGAGAGAACAGAGTTCACTAGCATAAGTGCCTCCACGCCTTTTGTCGACGCTTGTATGGAACGCGGGTGCATATCATTCTTCGATGACACAAGAACGCTGTTGCTCAGGGGCGAACAAATGGAGAAAGAGGTGGTCAATGATAATAAAATATGAAACTGTCTGACTCTCGTGTTAGCGATCCTTCTTTATCCGTTCCGGGAGCGGACGTTGCTTATCTAGATGATCGGGATATGTGAGGCCATGCACCTGCGAGGAGGCTTCTATCGCATTGGCATTGTTATGAAATTTCCTCACAATGTTTGTACGCGTGCGGTCTTTATATATTTATGTTCGTTCAGTAGAAGTTTCGTTGAAGTCCAGCGCTTCTCTAGTGTTGTGTTTGCTTCTTTTCGCTTTGCATCGCCCGTTTCGGCGCCCGCTTTTAAATGCAGAGCATTTCAGTAACTCACGATGTCACCCGCGTTGACGTCCGTAGTGGTAGTCCGCACCCCTCCCCCTACACTATATAAAAAAAATACTATCCGGCGCCTGGTTTCGATCCCTCGACCCTGCGGGCGGAACGCAATGTACATGGTGCTCTACCCACTGCGCCGCAAAGCCGACACAGAATGGGAGGCTACGAACGCGCCTTATATCCTTGACTCATTCAAACTACGTCAAGAAGCTGCTGATACAACGCATTCACTACCACCAACTCCCCAAACACTAAACGTTAACGCAATACACCCACCACCTATGCGACGCATTTACTCGAGTGCCCCTCGCGGGGAGATGGGCCCAATTTTTCCACGTTACTGGAGAACGTTTAGAATGTGTCCCCACTAAAATGTAGATCTTATTTCAAGATCCAGTGGCAAACGAGGCACTGTTCATGTTGTGTAAAGCTTAAATCAGGCGAAGTTGCAATAAACCTCTATGCTCCGCTTGCATGCATTTTGGCTACGAAATACTAATCCAACCAATGCGCGCCCTGCGACAAATACAGGCGTCTAGGGTTCGCTGCCTGCGTCAAACAGTACAAAAAGCCTCCATTTCTTGATTTCCATTTAACGACACGGTCTGTTAAAAAGACAACCGGAAGTGATAAACGAAACAACTCGCACGTCTATTTCGCACTGAGCAGGAGGAAAAATTAAACAAGTATTTTATTACCGTTTTTTTCCCGAAAGGGAGCTTTCCCAAACAGAGCAATTTGTCGCGCTTTATATGAAAGGCCAGGTTAGTATCTCTTCAGCTAACGTTATAAATGGGCCGTCAGGACCCCACTAGAGTGCCAAAAAAATAGAAGGTGGCGACGAAGAAGACGCTCTTCATTGATTCCGTAAAGACGCGCACTTGCCAAGAAATTGAATCCGAAGAGCATTTCTTTATTTTTTACCGCCGATTTTATAACCATCGGAGAAGGCTGCTGGAGATTCCCCTGCTACGTCTTGGACTGCCTTTGACTGTACCGGTGCTTTTGTCGTTTGGGGGGACTAGGCTGGGCCGATGCCATGGGGACGTGTGCGACACCATTAACTCCTTCATTTCGGAGAGAGCTCGTCTGCAGTGTTAAAAACATTCCGATTAGGCTGACTTTTACTATAGTTTTCCTACTCTTCTCTCTGCTGTTTTTTCGTGTTTTTTTCTCCCTCATTAGCGTTACCAAATTCTTTCTTATGCTCCATTAGTTTGCCTCGCATGATTGATTGTAATGAAAACATAACTCTTCTTGGCCAATCCCCTAAGTGGGTATGCGCTATTTTTCGGGCCATCACTACCACTACTTCCCTTTTTCTCGTGGTCGAGATCACCATTGAAGGTAAGATAGCGCTCGGATGCCAGTGAGCGCTAAAGCTTACAAGAACTTGTACCTTTTTTGCTCTTCCTTCCGGACCATGACCAAAGGCGACGCTTCGGCATACCCTTGAGCATCTATAATGATACGGGAAGATGCCGTCCTCCTTGAAGGGCCAGCCCCGTCCGATTTCCAGGTGTCTGACGCGGAGTTGGGGACGTCCGGCTCCGTTTTGTCGCTGGCAAACCTTGTCTCCGGGAATGCTCCTGGAGAACACGGCAGAGACGGCAGGGACACCGGTCCGGTATTCAACAGTCCTCGGGTCGCCCATAGCTTCGCGAATACCTCATACGAGCCATCGCGTGGCCCAGATCCCACAGTCGAAGTGGGTAAGATAGATGATTGTTCGATATGTATTTATTTCAACCAGCTCCATTAGTGCCTTTTTCAATGTCTGGCGTATTATTTTTGTCAAGTTGAAAAAAGCGAACATAAGAGGCACCTCGCTCGCAGTATCAAAGAGTCGTATAGGCACGGCGATGTGAGCAGCGTACAGAACCCAGCTGTTAAGTTCTTAACGGTTCCGTTTTCCTGGCTGTTACGTTGTGTGCTATCGGTCCCAGCATAGCTGCCATAGGATGTAATGGATTGCGAACTCTACTGTAACGTCGCAACTGTGGGCCCGTTTCCGTATAATGCGTCGTAACCTGACACTCCAAAGCAGCTTGGGCACCGCCATTTTGGCTTTTGATGAGTCTTGACCAGGCTTTGTTACTGAACTGATTACAAGAAGCCGCAAGCGAGTTGGAGAAGCCGTCACTAGATGGCCATCTGTCGAATGTGCTACCACCATCATGGCTGAGCTTACAACAAAAGTTTCACTTGGAAACCGCGGAAGTGTGTGATGTTAGCGCCGCCGCACTGTTGAAATGGTGCCGTGCAGGGTTTCTAGATTAGGTTAGTTGGCAAACAGCGCGGATGTATAGTACTATGGCACAGGCCGGTGATGCCGCCGACCAGGCGATCGCGCTGAGGTATCGTTGAGATCGGACTCGGCGCGTCGTCTTCTGCTCCTTCCTTGCTACTCTGGGCGCTTTCTACACCACCCATACCGTCACTTTCGCCGGTCCTTCTCTACCACCCTTCTACACACTGCGGTTTCTACACCATCCATACAGATGGTCAGAATGGCGAGCTAGTGGTACAGGCATTTCACGACACCCAATTTTGTTGTCAACCTCCACGACTTGGGTGACGGCGAGCGAGTACTGGTGATTTTACGACGACTAACATGACTTTACGCCCGTCTTTATTGCTCTTGGCAACACTAAATGTGCACACCAAAATGCACGAAATACCGCTAGATTTGAACGAATGGCCAGAAACCAAGTTGGCAATAATAGAGCTCTAGATAGGGGGTGATTTAACGCCGCCAGTTAGACGCATGCCCATTTTTGTGGCTTTACTCAGTCTTACCCTTTCCCGGCTGTTACATTTTCTTTTCCCGGTACGGTGAAAAACGTGTTGACGGAGTTCTACTGTATATACCTAAAACCATTACCTAATTTCTGGGAGCTTCACAGCTAACCGTTTGAGCAATTTCGGAAAGGAGCACCTATTAGGTCTTAGTGGTATAGAGAAACATTGCATGGTTATATTTAGTCGTCTGGATTGACATAGCAGCAATTTTTACTATTTTTAATTTCAATTTATTTATAACACTCTAAACGGGTGTGCATGAAAAAGCTTAAAAATAGAAGCCATCGTTACCCTCTCTGCTCATTGCAAATAATTTACTTCAGTAAAACGATAGCGCTTCAGGGAAACTAGATTTTAGACAGCCAAGTGAATGGCACATATTTTGGAAAACCTCCCAGATCGTATCCGCTTTTATAACGTGATAAAAGGAAAAACTGCTGAATATAAGAGATATTGGTACGGGGTACTTAGACATTAATAAAATGCATTCGACTCAGTGACAGCGGCGCAGAGAGTAAACAGCCACGTAATCAAGGCGTAAAGGAGCAATACGGAACCTTGTTGAAATATGGCAAACATAGATGTGATTCCACGATACCTCTTCATAGGAGTAGAGTTTTCTATGAGAACGCGTGTGAGGTGTTAAGGGTGTCATAAATACAATTTGAACTCGTGAGCTGAAAATGGGCAGGCTGAGCGGTGTGCATCTGACTCTACGTAAAGTAAAGGCTGTGGTTGTGCCCGCTCCTTTTGTTCCCCAAAAAAGGGGCCACCAATTGCGGGACAGTTTCGTATCAACTTCTGAGCGGGTCCTAAAATAATCACAGCCTCCTCTTCTGTAGCGCACCAGTTTCAAGCGTGAAGAGTAGCTCTACTGTGCAATAGCGACGGAGTTACAACTGTATTGTATGCACGCTTTGATAATAAGCCACTGCTTCTATGCTTCAAGGGCCATAGAGATTCACTAGAAACGCTGTATTGCCTAGACAACAATTGTAAGGTTTTTATTGCAAACATCGTAGCCATAATATAAATACTAGGAAAAACAGATGCAGCAGTGGCGACTCAATAACCACTTCCCATAATCTTTTACATGGCGTCACAAAATCATGTTCGTGCAATTGGCGGCTACCAACTTAAACCACCGCCAGCGAAAAAACGGGACTCCGTCATTATAGCGGTACTCCTTCTTTTGGTTGGTAGTATTAGCAGACTTGCTAATGACTAGTTAGCAGCATGATAACTATGCTTTACTGACGTCCCATAACAAGGCACTCCTGCCCAAGCCCATCATTGGAGCGCTACAGTTAAATGTTTTTAATATTTGTTACGTTTTCACACTTAGAAATCTTATTTCTTGTCCAGAATGGAGCTAAGGGAGTTCATTCACAGTGAACAAAGTTGTATCTGATCTGTATGGCCCCTTACAGCCTGGAAACTTTCCTTTCATAACCGCCCCTGCCTGAAACGCCAGTTTATATAAATCCTACAACAAAAGCACGAAAGCGTATCCACTATGATTGTAGTCACGGTGGTAACGTATCTACATTTATTTAAGTGTGGTTCGCGGATCCACCTGTAGCCCTTATCATGTGCGCGTCACGGTGCAGTTCGAAAGGTGCGGTTGAACGTAAGTTCGGGATAACAAAGACATGGTTTAAGACAGCGTTTGTATGTTCCGGCTGGAACCATCCACAATCAAACACAGCATAGTACAAAGAAGCAAATGCACTAATAACGAAATATTATAAAGTACCGGGCGACCCCATATTTAGCGTCAGCCCGAACTCCGAACCTTGAATCCTTCCTCCCTTCGGGCCACAGTCACGGGGATCCTTTAAAGAAATTCGCATGGAAAAGGATCGCGGTGTCCTCCACTCAGCTGAGTTCAGAAAACACATTGGGTTGACGACAGACTGGGAAGACGGCCAATAATTTCAGCACATGCAGGACACAAAAATAGGCACACGGTAGGCCAAGTGTATCAGTCATGGTTTTCATTTATTTTGGGACAAGAAAGCCCGAACGATTCGTAGCAATAACGCTGAAGTGATCCACAGGAAGTGAGGATTATGCAGAAACAGCTCGACAGAAACACGGCGATATGCACAGCTAAGTGGACACAGAGATTAGATTGCGAAACATACGTATATCTTGCGTAGGCACTTTCCAAGACCGAAAGATGGTAGTTCATGTCGGGGGTGGTCCTCTAGACTTGAGGACCACTCCGGGACAAAGATTCAAATCAGTCGGATCAGCATATCTGGATAAACTCGCAGTAGAAAGGAAGGTTAAATGGCTTATGGAGAGAAAACACAACATCTTTCAGTTTGGCAGCAATAGCATTTGGAAACTCATTAAAGTAATTCCAGCCACAAAATACGCTTTGTTACCCTAAGAACAGCGAAAGTATTCAAAAACGTCCACAATTTCTGTTGTACCATGTGCAATCCTGCAATATCTGAAGCAGTTACCCAAGAGCGGCCATTGTAAAAACACAGTTAACGTGTGTTCACTGCACATCACCATTAAAGTGATACAGTCGTATGTAACTGCAGGCGTCACAGAAATCGCACTGCCGTGTTTCTTGGTGTGGCATACGACGGCGGCGGCAAGTCGCACAAATAAGATTGTGTTCAGCACAGAGACTTTCTCCGCAAAGTCGAAACCAATTTGCCACTTGCTCATTGTTTTTCTGATATCGATATTGTTTACTTACTTCCGCAAAAAAATTAGTATTATCGCTATTCGAAATATGCAGTCATTTTAACAAACCGAATTTGTATGTTGTCCTGCGGCCTCTTCAAGCATTTTTCATACGAAAACCTGTATTAGGCTTTATCTTTCAACGTTATTCATTCTGTCGCAAGTTGTCTTCTGCCGCCGGCGAGGGAGCTGCGTCTTTTCTCTTATCGCCTCCGGCTCGGAGCCTCGACGCAGTGATAGGCGAGAGTTAAACGGCTGCTTCGGCTGTGGTTGGTCCCCGAGTGTTGCCATCGATGCCGCGTGGGGTGGGTCGTCTATGCCTGCCAGTAAGAGCAAGCGACAGACACAATCCAATCATCCACTCGATATAGTTAGACAGCAGGCTGCGATATCTCACTCAAGGTGAAACATTACATGCATATATTCGCTTTTAGATGCGAAGCATCTTATGAACGGGGCTATTTCCCTCCCTTGTTGCTGCGCCGTCCACACCCCCACTACGCATGCTCGGCTTGCTAAACGCCCGGTCCCTTCTATGGCTTCTAGAGCGACAGTGTTGCGGGTGTCTTCCTGGGCCGGCACGAGACGAGCACGCTTCACGTGCCTTCGACGTTTCATCGTCGTCGGCGGCAGCGCGCGTAGGCGAGTCTCGGCGGGCCGTGATTACAAGCAGCCCACAACCATCAGGCGAACGTGCACCGACCTCATCTTCACCAACTTTAGCGTTCATCCACCACAACAGCTCTTGACTTTACATTTCACAGACCAAAAGGCGGTCATAATCAAAGCGGAACGCCAACCACAGATTGACGTCACCTACGTTGAACATGAAGAAAATAATGCCTAAATAAAGACAACGTCTCTCTCTCTCTCTCTCTCTCTTCAATGCCTCTCCACTCTAACACCCCCCTTCAATAAAAGTACACCATCTTCCCGTAGGATGCTCACGGTAGAGCCTGTTCCCTCCCTTGTTGTTGCGCCGTCCACACCTCCACTGCGCATGCGCGTCGCTCCTCCATTCTCCACCTCACAGCCGTATAAACCAGGTGTGCACACGCGCTGCGCGCTACTCTACTGCGCATCCGTGTTTCTCCGGCATTCTCCGCCATTCTCCTCCTCACCCTACCCACGCGTCTCCTTACTCTACCACCACACACAAATCTACTCACACTACTTACTTCAACTGCAATTACGCACCAACCAACCTGCACTGCTCCTTCGCATCCTCCTCAGGGTTCCCCCACGAGAAGAGGGTGAAATTTTTTCTCGTGATAACCAGGTGTGGAGTGTTACACCTAACCCCTTTTCTCCCTTAAGATGCCGCAGAACATCCCTCTTCGCCGCAGCCAGCCGCAGCAGCACCAAGGAGAAGACTGGCAGCCCGGCTCCACCGTTTCTTTGACCGCCTCTCCACTGGCCTGCTGCTCTGCGTGCTGAGCAGTGCACTGGTTCTCCTCCTGCTTATCGCGCACAACTGGAAGCGTCAGAGTCGGGCACGTCACCGCGCTTCTCGCCACGATAGCTAATCGAGCTTATCGACTACGTGCGCGGAATCATAAAGCATAGCAGACATTTTGGGACGTCTTTCGGTATTATGGGGGGCGGCCACGAGGTGCTTGAACGTCGCGTTTCCAGCTGCTGCAACGAACACTCGAGGTTGGAATTCGCCTGGTGAATTTTAAAATGCAGACTGTAAAATATGTATCACTATCGAATCGAATAAACCAGAGCACGAATAAATGTTTGTTTAATCGACGTGACTTTGTATGTGTGTTAAACATTTAGAGCCTGGTGTTATACGTTGCCATCGCATAGGATTCCACAAATTTTGGTGGTGTTAGGCAGGTAGCATGCGGGAATTATTGGAGGAAATATCGACTCTATAGTTTTACGTTCGCTGTAAGCTGTGTAACGGTGAAATGGCTTCTCAGTAACATGTCTTAGAAGCATTAAGTCTGCGCTCGTCGTCAATGGTTTCAATAAAAACGGAAAGAAGGGCGAGCGTGATGTAGACAAATCGAAGCCATTAGAAAGCGCATGACGCAAGCAGATCGCAAACCCCATTTTTTAAAGCGGGAATTGGATGGAGTGACGGACGGGCAGGGACAAATTGGACGGGAAGAGACAAATTGTTGGTTACATATCAAGACATAACGGGGTACTATAACTGCGAAAGAATGCTCTATGATCTATGAATGGTCATGAATCTCAAACCAAAGGGCAGGAGCACTGCCTCCGCGTCCTCCAAAAAAATACGTTTCCTCATCCTTCAAAACTTCATTAGCTCCATCCCACTCGGTACTTCCCTTTGTGCAAATTTTACCCTGCCCCGGGCACCCTGTACCATATGGCATGGAGTGTTCCGCAAACCCCAAAATTCAAAGAATAGCGCACCCTTCCCGTGAGCAGTGGGAGAAGGAGCTGTCCAGCTCCGGTCTCGATTCCGAGCTTAGGCTGGTGGAAAGGGCCGTGGCAGCAGGGGTCTCCAATGAAGTTTTGGACTGAGGGCCCCACACCACATTACGGTGCTGTTAATAAAGGTAATCCTCCTCCTCTGAGGCACTCAATTGAACATCATTTATTTTGTATTCATAGCCTTAAAGAAGTTATTACCTCTCTACGCCCTTTTTTGTCTTAATCATGGCGTGCTCTATCAAGACATCGCATGCTGTTCATCGCTAGTGCGAATTTAGTGAAGCAAGAAGGTTATGACGTGAGCCTGTAGAGAGGCTCGCAAGCTCGCACATATTTTCCAAATCTCAAATAATACACTTTCACAGGCACACTCGGCTCAACAGCCACCGGTAACGTGCAGTTGTGCTGTAGGGCACAGATGAAATGAAAAGGAAATGGAGCGAGGGCTGGAGATTTTAAGGGTATTTCTCCGCCATGTGCCTAGCCAGCAACCTCGAAGTGGCTTTTTAAGAAAGTCATTCTGAAATAAAATCCATCCGCAGACGCTCTACTTATGCGGGCAGCCGCATAAAAAAGATAATTCTAATTTCACGAAGGTGCTTCGTTTACTCTTTGTTGCACTTGTAAGTTTTTCAAAGATTCCACAGGCATGTCCGATCTATATTTTTCATTTTCACAAAATATTGACCTTCAGTTAAGGTTACCGGACACCAAAAGCTTAGTGTGCACTGGAGAAAACGAATCATACGCTGTTTTAGGGTGAAAGCCATTTTTTGTGCAGAAATCCGTCATCGTCGTCATCGTCGTCGTCGTTGTTGTTATACGGTCAACAAAACGGCCGCCGCTGTAAAAACCAAACAAAAGACTTAAAGCAGTTACACTCAATGTGAAAGCTATCGGGAGTAGAGACCAGTGATTCGCCATAATAGGCTGCAATCCGCTCGCTGTAATTCGCCATAATCCGCTGTAATTCGCTATATTAGGCTGTAATTCGCCATAATCCGCTCGCTCCTACCACCCAATGCAATTCAAATTTCCCGCCTTTACCGGCCGTGGTGGCTCAGTGGCTAAAGCGTTGCCCTGCTGAGCCCGAGCTTGCGGGTTCGATTCCAGTCAGCGCCGGTCGGTTTTCTGGTGGAGGCGAAAAGCAAAAACGATCGTGTGTACGAGATTTCGGTGCACGTAAAGATCCCCGGGTGGTCAAAATTAATTCCAAGCCCTCGACTACGGCACGCCTTATCGCCTGGGTTGCGTCGGTGCGTTAATCCTACAATCAATAAATCAATCAATCAATCAAATTTACCGCCTTTACAGTGCTCGGCGCCACCCGCATGAAAACGCGCCTATGGGAGTTCTGTTGACTTTGTGCTTGCTGTTCCTCCCACACGTGGCGGCGTTGCACTGGAACGTTTTTTCGCTTAGTATTGTAAAAACAAACCCAAAGAGGGTTCCTAACTAAATGAACGCGGGCGCTGCCGGTCCATTACGTATATTTTGCCACGAATGTACCTACAGTTTCCTTTGCGCGGAGACGTATGAGAAGCGCCAGCGGTTCACAAGGTTCGAAATCTTATGACTATATAAAGCGCTTGTCTTTCGAAGCCTCTGGGTTACCCCGCGATGGCGGAACACCGTGTGGCCCCACTTTGGTCCAGCGAGGGAGCTACGACGACAAGGCGAGCCCCTTAATTGCTGTTCACTTAAAAACACGCGTCATCCTATTGGATTTAAACCCTGGTCTCCACAGGAGCAGCCCCATGCGCTACGAGGGAGCTATCTCTGTACGTTCAGCGGGAGAAGAAAGGTAGCCGTCAGGTATTGGTGCCTTCATGGCCCACACCCACTGGAGTCATTGGCCAGTAGCGTTGAAGAGCTAGTGCGTCCGTTTCACACAATTCGCAAAGCTATGAAGTGTATACGAAAGTTCCTACAAAAGTGCGTGCCGCTTAACTCCTGAACGTGATGGCACGTGAGTAGAACAGGTGCTTACCAGCCGCGCCTGCTTCTAGGGAAGCTGTGGCGTGAAACAAACCCGACAAAAGAAACGCTATCACGTTAGCGGAAAAGAAGACGGTCGAAGTGGTTTGCGGGAGACGACAAAGAAACAAAAGCGACTAAGTTGTTAATACGTATCCCCAAGTTTTCGCGAACAAAGCACATACGCAGACTGAAGTGCCCAAGGAATTTTTTGTTTCACGAATGCGTTGCTTTTAAATGCCAAGGACGGTTCGGATTACTGGTGCGTTCGGTGTATCAGATAAAATTTTGTTCACGCCCGTTGTTATCTATACAATCTATTGCAGCTTTAGAAGCATTTCTTAATGCGAGCACTTTGGCGCCCGGTACAGGGATTTGGCGGCGGTGGCGCGGAGTCTGCGTCGAGGGCAGCGAATTCTGCGTAACCGATCGAACGAACGAGACACCCCAGGCAGAAAGAAAACGAAGAAGCGACGGCTTAAAAAGTGAAGAGGAGGGCGGAACGCGCTTCTACTTGGCAGCTCCCAATTGGGTCGCCACGGCTCAGCATGTCTCCTGCCTCCTTCTAACGCTTTCGCGAAAGTCCCCTCCACCGTTTGTGGCTCACTCTAACCACATAATATTTGCGCGGGAGATTCAAACACGATTTGCACCAATATGCTCCGCGGCAGCTAAGTGCTGCGAGAAAAGGCAGAGCAGCGCGCCCCGCCGCGCGTTCGCTGATCACGCGATCACGTCCTCAGACACACCATATGTGTGTCGTTACCAAGAAGACTGCAATTCGCGCTGCACACCAATATTGCATTAGGGAGTATAGTGAATTTTCACCGGATAGCGTTATTAGGCTCATTTTCTCGTGCCCCCTAGCCGCCCGCTATGTGCCGGTCTCATGAAGCGTCTGCGGAAATACGTCGTCACTGCCAGCAGGAAGTTATTTCTGATACAGGTAGATGAGAAGGCTGGCCTGAATCTGGAATACGCACAGCATCAACTAAAATGTGGAAAGAAGAAAATGTTAGTACGGCCATGACGAAAGAAAAGTTATGCGAATAGAGCAGCTGCGGCGCTAGCGCAGTGCAGTTCATTCTACGCTCCGCTGGTGGTAGAATGCTCGGCTGAGAGTCACCACCCTTGCTCCCAACTGTAGCCGTGACATCAAAGTTGCTGTGTCATTGCATATAATGCAGACACCAACATTGTTTTACACAACAAACAAAAACAGGAGCACACGTTTAGCTGAAGTGTGTCAAAACCCAAGGAAGGTCCATATTACGAGCTGAAACTTGCTAAAATGTCTCCTAGTAGGAAATAAAACCGAGTGCGTAGCACCGAATTACCGTAATTTTATTTGCTTTTAGAATTTTTCATGGCACAGTCACCAATGCGAGGTCTGTGGGGCGAAGACGTAATGCCACCACGCGAAGAAGATAAAAAAAAAACTCCCACCTCCCCTCGCGGGAACCCCTGTGTAGATGCGACGCATAAGGGGTTCACGTTGCAGCGTTGGGCAGCGGAGGAACTGCGCTGGAACGATGGAGCGGAGCGGCGCAGGCACCACGTTTTATAGCGCGCATAACGGTGAGGGGACGCGCCGGCGCCAGTGAATCTGCCGCGGCTATGACGCAACACAATCCAACACAATCCAGTTTAATCCAATCCAATTTAAATCCAATCCAATCCAAGCCAAGCCAATCGAATACAATCCAATGCCCCTCGCGAGAGAGCGTTCGCTATCGGAGAAAAGAAGGGGTGAGCGGCGGTGAGCGCAGCTGGCGCGGCGAAGAGAATGGGGGAGGGGCGGACGCCGACGACGACAACGCCGGATGCAGGGACCTTGCATCTAAAACCACCCAAGAAATTTCAGAATGTCGTTCCACAGAACAAGAACGCAAGAATATTCGACATGGTCCTACTGTGAAGCGTCAGAGCCGTTCTCACAATCGCAAAAACACATTACATATTTAAGGGATTAAGCCAAATTGGAAAACGTGTAACCAGGTGAACAGCAACAGTGACAGAAAAAACGATAAGACTTATGCAGACGCTGATTATGAGCCGGATAGCGTACAATCTGCCGTACCACAAAGTTAACCTTGCCGAAGAAAGCCAAATAAACTCCTTCACAAGGACAGCTTATAAGGCGGTCGTCAACGTCCTAATTTTCGCCGTCCCCCCAAAAGGTTCTGAAATCAGGTCTTTATAACATCTTTTAAGAAATTCGGGAAACCACGAGGACGGCTCTCGACCGCGACATCGAGGAGTGGGAGGTCCGGGCTGTGCTCCAGAGCATCAATTGCAAGTCGGCGGCCGGACCGGACGGGATAACGAACAAGGCCCTACGAAACCTCGGAGACGGAGCCATCGCGTCCTTGACGACATACTTCAACCGCTGTTGGCGTTCGGGAACACTACCGAAGCAGTGGAAGACGGCGAAGACGGTACTCATTCCGAAGCCGGGCAAACCGCCGAGCAAAGAAAACCTGCGCCCAATCTCCCTAACGTCATGCGTGGGGAAGATCCTAGAACACATACTGAACGACAGGTGGCAACGATACCTAGAATCGGAGAGACTCTACCCGGACACCATGCTCGGCTTCCGGGAGAGACTGAGCACACAAGACGCAATGATTCAGTTACAACACGACATTCTGGACGCGTCCGTACGCACCCACGACAACAGGGCCGTGCTGGGGCTGGACCTCCAGAGTGCGTTTGACAAAGTGAAGCACTCCGCCATCCTCGCGCAGGTCAGCAGCCTCGGCATGGGCAGAAGGTCCTATGAATATATTCGGGACTTTCTTTCAGAACGAACCATCACAATACACGCGGGCGACCTACAGCTGCCGCCCAAGAAGCTAGGGAGCACGGGAACCCCCCAGGGCTCGGTGATATCACCGCTGCTCTTCAACCTAGTCCTGATAGGCGTTGCGCGCAGGCTCTCGGAGATCCCGCAGGTCCGCCACACCATCTACGCGGATGACATCACGCTGTGGGTCCCCGGGGGCAGCAACGGCCACATCGAGGACGCGTTGCAGACAGCGGTGAACGCCATCGAAGACCAGCTCATCGGCACGGGACTGCGGTGCTCGCCGCAGTAGTCGCAGATGTTGATCATCCCACCGCCGGGCAGGTACCGCAAGAAAGAGGCAGAAGAATCGGCAAACATCCACATACGAACGAGGGACGGCACAGTCATCCCCAGGGTCGCCACTCTCCGGGTCCTCGGCATGCACATCGAGGCCAGCAGAAGCAACAAGACCGCGGTGGACCGCCTCGTCACCAAGATCGGCGCGGCAGCCCGACTCATCCGTTGGGTGTCGACGCGGCACAATGGAATGAAGGAGGCCAGCCTCCTCCGCCTGCTCCAGTCCTTCGCGATGAGCCACGTCGCCTACGTCGGGGCGTTCCACTTCTGGCTGCGCCAGGAGAGGGATCGCATCAACGCGGCCATCCGCAAGGCGTACAGGACGGCCCTGGGCTTGCTAAATAGCACCAGCACGGCCCGGCTGCTCGAGCTCGGGGTGCACAACACCCTCGAGGAGATCAGCGAGGCCCAACGAACGGCGCAACTCGAACGCCTCGCCACCACGAGCTCGAGCAGGCGTATCCTGGAACGCCTCGGTCTGGTGGGCACGTCGTCGCAGCAGAACGAGAAAGCGCAGCAACAGCAGCGGCAGGAGCTCCAGCCGGAGGTGATGGGGCGACTCCGGATCCTCCCGCTGCCCCGCAACGTCCACCCCGACCGCAACCGTGGTCGCAGAGAGGCGAGGGCCCGCGCTCTCGCCGCAACGCACGCCAACGACACGGGCACCCTGTACGTGGACGCCGCCCCGTACACCGACCGACCCGACGCCTACGTAGCGGTGGCGGTCCGCGCTACCACGGGAGAAATACACAGCGCCTGCAGCGTCCGCGTGCCGTCCGCCAGCCAGGCGGAGGAGACAGCGATTGCGCTGGCGCTGACGGATCCCCAGTGCACCACAGTGCTTAGTGACTCCCGGTCGGCCATCGCGAACTACGCCAAGAACAACGTATGTGAAAGTGCCGTGCGTGCGGTGAAGTGCAGTGCGGTGATCAGTGGAGCGGTGCCGGCCACCCACCTTCGGTGGTTCCCGGCGCACACCAACATCAGAGGCAACGTGGGCGACGGTCTCCCCAACCGCAACGAGACGGCGGACGCAGCCGCGCGAGGACTGACCAACCGCGCGGCGGCGGTCTCTTCCCCACTGCCGAGCTCCGCGACAGAGGGAGGCCAACGCGAAGACGACGACGAAGACGACAACGACGACGTGGATTTGGACCCGGAGCCCCTCCTCACGTACGGGGAGGTGCTGGAGTGGTACCGGCTCGGCCGGCGCACCGCTCCGGCGCCCCACCCGGAACTAACACGACAGCAGGCAGTGCTACTACGCCAACTACAACCACAGTCAGTGATCACGCCGGCGCTCGCGCGTCACGTGTGCCCGGACGTGTACGCCAGTGACGTGTGTAGTGTGTGCGGGCAACATCGCGCAACTCTGGCCCACATCCTGTGGGACTGTGCGGTGCACCCCGTGGAAGCTGACGACCTCTACGGCCGGCTGCCAGACACCATAACGAGTGCCGTATATTCGACGGACCTGGCCGCACAAACTCTAGCCGTCCAACAGCTCGAGGCTGCTCTCGCCAGGCAGAAGAGGAGCGAGTCGCAGACGGGGGGGAAAGGGACGAACTCCCGAGTACCTTTCGCGCACCGCTCACGCCGACGCCGGCGGGGCCTAGTCCCGAAGACGTTGTGAACGTGGGTGGGATGTGGAGGCTCTGCGCATCCCGACCTCCCACTCCCTGCTGGTCATAAATAAAGTCTTTCTCTCTCTCTCTCTGGACTGTCAAAAAAAGAGTCGCATCAGACGTTGGGATGCAAGACAGTACCAAACCCTTTTTCCCTGGACGCCAAGATGGACATAAAGTGATCAAGCTTGTCCTCATAAAAACTCTTGCCAACCGTAATCAATGGATCCGAATCTCAACGAAGAAAGGCGAGAAGCCAAGGTGAAATTCCCATGATCAAATTTCCGAAACCATGCCAACGCGCTGCCGCCGGAACCTACGAAAATGCTAGGCCATAATACCCGCACTGAACTAGCCTAACTATTTTTGTGACTGAAGACCCTCCCCCAGACACATGAACGACAGAAGCGAGGATTGCAGTCATCTTCTCTCCAATCTAACTAGCGAAACTATAAAATATAACCCCAAATACCATTAGAAACCCGCATGTAACTCTCTTAAACATATAAAAACTACACATATACAATAACCATTAAGGAACAGATCACAGTGGTGTGACAGAAAAAACACCTACACTCGTATATGCACGCACTCACAAACACAAAAACGCTGCATCTGCACAAGCACTACACTGCTACCTTGGCGGTAAAGGTGTTGCAGCGGAGTGCTCTGTGGAGCCCCGAGGCACCCAGGTATGCCCTCAGGGCCTCCAGCACTTGGTCCTGCTCTCTGGCACTGCTTGGAGCCAAAGCAGTAAAGCAGTTCCTTAAGTGGCCCCACCCCTCATAGCACAGCCAGCAGCTCTGCCCGCCCTGCCGCAAACTTGCTGCACTCGTACAGTACTGACTGCAAGGGTGCTGAGCAGTGAGCGCAGGTGGGGCTAGCCACCCGCTCCAGTCGGTGTTTCTGCTTTGCCGTCCACACGTCCCTCAAGCTGAGGCACAGGAAGGCCGAGCGCAGTCGTCGAGGCAGGCGTAATGCCCGCACACGCGATGGGCCCCCTATGACACGCAGCAGCGGGTCTGGATGCCTGGTCCGGAGGTGTCACTGGATGAGCACGCGGGCGTTGGCCGCTGCCGCCTGGGCCACCGTCTCCAAGGGAGGCAGCATGTGTGCCTCGGCAGCGAGCTCGTCCGCCCGCTTGTTGCCATCCAGCCTCATGTGGGCGGGGACCCAGTGCAGGCACAGCCGAGAGATCCAGTCCTCCAGCTACGCCGCTTTCTCCCGGATACCCGGCACGAACAGGGAACTTTCAGTTTCGACATGACTCTACCCCACTGACTCTGTACTTCATGTGTCCGAGGGATATCTTTCAGTCGCCTCAGCCCATTTGCACCAATACCGTAAAAGGTTGCTAAATCGAACCACGGGGAAAGTTCGCACAAATGAAAGTGAAGAATTGCAACACTAAACTGCGATCGCGAAACAGTAGAATTTCCTGCTCAAAAAAGTCCGTGAATGCAGTCGACCTTTGCTTCGAAGGCGACGGCCAGCGCTTCTTGCTCTAACGAGGGTATACAGCAAATGCCTCCTCTTTGGTCTCTTGAAAACTAAATAGATGGGAGACCATGGCATCCATGCCATGACATTTCTGACATAGAGGTACAAACGTCCCTGATCACGATGGTCGCCTCCGTCGTAGTTGGATTAACACCAGCGACCACGAACGTCTCACACTGAAGGAAGGCGAGCTCAGTTTAAAAAAGTTTATTTCTCTTTCTCTCTCTCTCTCTCCTAGCCAATGGACACACCCGTTCTACGGTCTCCTCCACGTTGTTACTGGCAGTGGCAGGTCAGGTGTTTCTGATTGAAAAATGATGTCCTCATCTGCCAACGATCTGCGCTCCACTGCACTGGACTCGCGTCCACGGTGACACAGTTTGCAAACAAAACCTCTTCCGAAGCTGATTGCATTGGGGTTTTACAATTGTTGAAACCGTTTTTGCATTCTACTTCCTTTATTCTGTCCGTTCTGGAGACGATGCGGGCTCGTGTGTAGGTAGCAATTGCGCCAGGGCACGGGCTGGGCGGTGCGGAGTTCGAATTATCTCCGGCGAAACTTATACTGGCATTTAAATAATAGGATTTTTATGTATACACGTCTATGGAGCTTCGGCGTACCAAATCGTAGAGTTAGAATTATCCGTCAATCTGAAATTATGAAGTTCGAATTACGGAGCTATCACTGTACTTAGAACGCCGTTCACACTTTGTGAGTCTCTCACGACCTCACTATTTGTCAGCGCAAGAAGGGACCTCGTTGGGCCAAAGTATAAGTTTTCAACATTTTCGTGTAAGCCAACGCAAACCTCTTCTGGAATCCGGGATGTGGACAGGGGGAGCGGGACATGGGAGCAGGACTTCAGTTTGTTGTCGCGAAAAATCAGGTCGCTAGTTGCTCCAGTGCAATATGATGGGCGTGGTGGCAGGCATTTTTATTGACAAAGGGAACAAAAACTCGTGTTAGTCTCTGGCGAATTTCGGTTTATAGGGGAAAAAGGGCAGGTTATGAATGTTACAGAAAAATAAAGCAGTGGCTCAAAAGCCTGAAGGAGCCTTGAAGGGAAAATACAGCTTCGTTTAATTTGAAAGAACTAAGATTCAGTATCTCACTCAGCTCCATTACAGCCACAAAAGATGTTTTTTAACAAAAAAACGCAAGAAATATTTAAAAACTTTCAAATTTTGCTCCACAGTGACGTGTTATGAGCAAGAATGATGTCACACGGGCCAACAATAAAACATAATTTTCAGGCATTATTATGTCATTTCAGTTAGTAATAAAGTGATGCGTTCAAATGGAACTAGAGGCCCCATTACAGACATCCAGTCATGTGTCGTCGCGACAGGTCAGTTAGGCGGCCACCAATCGCACAAACAAGGTTACGTGACGTCATAGAAAAGTTGCGGGAAATTGGCTAGGGGGTCGCGACTGTTTCACACATTTTCTTTCATATCTCCGTTATTTGCTCGAAGATTGCGATGATATTGGTATCATTGTTATCCAGACTAAGCCGTCTTTCTAATAAACAAAACGTTTATTTTGCATTCACGGCTCCTTTAAGGAAGAGGTGGTGCCGAAATGTTTCAAAGAAGTTGCGTACAGCGTTGAGCACACGCCGTTATTCACGTGGGTTAAGTCAATCATTGGGGCTTGGGGGGGGCTTGTCAAGCCTACTTTCAACATTTTGGAAGCTTGATTTCAAAAGACGGCAAAGCTAAGACAATCCTGCAGATTGTGTGCAGTGTAATTGTTGGCTGATCAATGTAAACATTTGTGATTAAGTAAAGAGCCACATCTCGGAGTGCGAAAATTTAACGTCCTTGCTGACCCAGTTCTAATCCTGTATTTTGTGTGCAAGTGCTAAAGAATGCCTGGACGCTTAACACCTAGAGCCGCTTGTAGCTGCGACTTTCTTTGCACATTAATGTGGGTGTAGAATTCCAAGCTCAAAATAGATAAAGATTCCCCCGCTGTGGTCTCGTAGTCGTCATCTTTCTGCTCATTTTGAGATCCACATGGTAGTCCTACGACCGAAGGAAGCTCAGAGGCTAATCTATCATGGGACAAGAAAGGTTAAGCCCGGGTGATGAAACTTTGCCCAGTTGATGTTTTTCTTGCACCTTGTTGGTAAAGTGCGTGGGCCTTGCCGCTGCTCGAGATTCCCCCGTGCGTCTGTATACAGAAAAAGGTCGTAATACGTCCGCTGGTCCGCAAAATGATCTCAGAGGTTTGGTCTGATCGTTTCAGCATGCGTAGGACGTTGATCGCATGTGTGAGGATCAAAGATTTTTTAAACCGTTGTTGCGTTTCTAGGGATCGAACAGCCCGCTGAATGGCTGCCAGCTCGGCCATCTCTGGTGTCGTGCTCACTGAAAAATGCGTCGCGCTTGCCGTTGAATTCTGGAAACACGAAGGCCGCACCCACCCGCCCTGTGGTTTGGTCACTGAGCTGTCGGAGAAAACCATGAGAACCGTGTTGTAATTCTCATATACATTGTGTAGGGCCAAAGATGCTCGGTCCAGCTTCCGTTGTTCGGGCCTCCACCCATGAAGGCCGGTGTGGTGTCCAGGGATGTGGACGCACGCGGTCACATCCGCTGCTTACTGTGCTTGCGGGAACTGCCTTGTTGGTCTTTGTGGTGTCTGTTTGAGTCAAAGGCCGGCTTCCGTCATACCTAGGCGATGCTGGTGCCCTAGATTCCTTTCGGAGTTTTAAACGCAGAGCATTTCTTAGCCTCGCCTGTGAAGCTGACGCCGTCTTGTATGGCTGCACAGTCCCATAGGATGTGCCAGCGATTGGCCGTACCTTGTTTGCAGATGTCGTACTGTGCGCTGGGATAATCGTCGGGGTACATGTGATGGAGGAGCGCCGGTGTGAGCACCGACGCAGTTTGGAGGCGTCGTAGGTGTACAGCTTGTTCCCTGCTTAGAGATTTGTGGGGTGAGGGGTATAGCTGGCGAGCAGCCCTCATGTTCTTGAGGATTTCTCCGTATCCACTCGGCGAGTATTCAGCCGCCGTCCAGAATACCCCGCAGATCTCCAAATCGCCATTGCCTCAACCAACAAGTCGGATCAAGAGAGGGCCATCCAGCAGGTTCTCAAGGCGCTCGAAAAGCACGGACTCCGCAAAGGGGTCCCTGTCGAGTAGGGCTGCCCAAGAGGATGCAACGCACGGCCACGTTGAGGTCGGCCCGTCAACCGGGCTTTACCTACTGCAGGATTTACCCAATAAAGTCCTTTCCATCCATCCATCCTTAGCCTCGCCTGTTCCTGCGTCGGACGGTGTCAACAGTTTCACGTCCGCAGCAGGTGCGCCTCTCCTTCCCTCCTCTCTCTCAACAGCAGCTGGCGCGCGCATGCGTCGTAGTCAGCCCGTTCGCTCCGTCGCGGTCTCGGCGTAACAGGTGCGTGATAGCAGCGCGGTGGGGCGTGGAAAGGCGCGTGCTGCTTGCGCATGCGCGCTCTCCCCCCCGTACTGCTCTCCCTCTACTGCGCGCGCTGCAAATATAGCGGCTAGCGGTCGCTCGTGTTTCAGTCACTGCGTTGCTCCTTCCTTCCTTGGTTGACGCTCGTGCCCACGTTTACTCGTGTCTGCTACTCCAGCATCACGGAAGAAGCGATAAAAGCAACACTGCCTTCAATCGGTACTGAGGCCCCAATACTCTGCATTTACTCGTGTTCCCATCGCGGGAAGGCGCGGGACTTTTTTCCCGTTACGAGCATGTTGCGTTATATAGCTTCCACCAGGGGTCCGCTGCTGATACTCTTTCCATGGTGCCAGTGGAATAAAATGGAGTCTGGGGTTCTCATCACGAGCGTGGCGTTTTTTTTCTCGTGGAGTCCTTGGGGACACGCAATTCTCTCAATACAATGCCGCAGCCGACTTTAGAATTGTCTTAAAAGTAACAAGACTTCAGAAAAGTGATAGCAAGAATATGTCGTGGGAGCATATCCAGCGTGCCCTCATGAAGGATGGCGTAACAATCAGTCCCGAAGGAAATGCGCGGCAGTAGCAGACACGCGACAGTGTGTTGAAGTCCTTCGGCCGCGTTATCGCCGCAGACTTTTTGACGAAGCGCAGGGGAGAAGGCGGGGTGGGTGGCAAGGCGGCTAACCAATGTCTATGCGTCCCGAGGTAAACCTTCTGGCATGGAAGGAACAGTGCGATTATGGGGTTTTTTTTGTGCTTTTCTCATGCTTTGTACCCTCGGCGAACACATTCGTCCAACGACGTACTTCGACTGGGTACTTCCTTTCCCTCGAGACATCACCAGCTTTATTTCATATGGACTTATTGTGCCACGTTCGTCTATGACGACGAGGGTCGAAGGTGAGCGTTGCATATTTACTGAAGACACTCCCATCATCGCACCCGCCCTCCCTGTGGACTTCGCCAACCTTAAAACCACAACTGTCTTTCAGCTTAGGTCTCCAATAAAGTACGTATTTCTTTCTTTCTCTCTCTGTCTTTCAGTAGAGTCCTGCCTACATTGAGTGATCAGTCCGTGAGCAGCAGGGGGCAGCCAGTTTAGTTTAAGGAAGCAACCGAAAGAATTTTCACGTCGAACAATATCTACTGTCTAGCAGCCCCACCGGAAATGTACACGAAGAGACTCACTGACGTGCACCGACGTGCGACAAACAACCGGCTACGATAACAGTGAGCCCGACCGAAACAGACATTTACCGCTAGTGACACCTCGCACAAGGTTTTTTACCTCACGTCAGCTGTGCATCGTGATGCCGTCAAATAAGCCACTATTTTGGCGATAAAAATGGCTGACATCGACGGCAAGTCGCTCGTATTCTTCCCAGAAGAGCGGAAACCCCCATTCCAGGGGATGAGTGGCACCGCGCATTGAAGGCCTTCGTGAGTGCCCGGGGATGGAAAAATTTCGTTCTGGAAGGTCAAGCCACCTGATTCAACACATTCAGGCGCCCATAATGCCACCAAATCAAACATTCAATAGAATCAACCAGACCATCAGGCGAAGGTGCGTCCTTCAATGAATACGACTACCTGGTCCAAGGAGTCGCAGCTCGTTTGGACGCGTCTATACTGCACCGAGCGAATCATATCCGATACGGAACTGTAAAAGGGGTAACGAGGGCTAGTTGGTACTGTAAATATTTTTGTGTAGGTTCTTTCTGATACACGGGTTTAAACCCCCTGTCGTTTCAATAAAACTGAAGTTAGCAGTGAGCGTTGCGCGTGTCTAGTCTTCCCTTTCTCCTGCCTTTAGAGCTGTTTTTCTCTTTATGCAGGATGCTGAAGCTTGCGCCGAGAAAAAAGTCTGCGATCGAATTCGCCCATCGAGTGCTTCCCCTGCAAGGAACCTTCGTTCCACGAGACGTTTCTACTTCTCGAGCAACCCATTTCAGGTCTCTCTTCAGGCAGGCGGTGGGAGCCCAGGCAGCACAGGACTGTTCGGCCTAAAACAGGGCGGTGTACTTTGGCCGGTGATTTTCTGTCCGGCCGTTTTCCGGCAGCCATGTTGGGCCCATGTCCAAATGTGGGCCTTTCGGCCGTATACGGCCGTACTTCCATGGCTGTCCAACGGCCAGTGTCCGTCGGCCAGTCGACCGGCTTACGGTCATACGGCCAGATTCCAGCCGTAGGGCTCCGGCCATTCCAAAGCCACCCGTGTACGGTCGAAGTACGGCCGCCGGAGGACAGCCGAGATGCGGTCGTCGGACTCCAGCCGGACTAGCTACCGGAAATACGGCCGTGCTACGGTCATTGGAGTTCAGTCACAGTACGTTAACTGTACTGAGGCCGGTCACTGCATGTCGCGCAAGCAGATGACTCATTCGCGCAGTGCAGAAGCAGCACAAACCCAGTATTTTGGGTCCAATGCAGCCACATCCAAGTGAGCTCGCGCGCAAACACCAGCCGTCAAGCTTTCAGCGCAGCCTTGCCTAATTACCAGCCTGAGTTGACAGCAAAAGTCATTTATTAAACAGTGCTCACAAATTGTCGTTCCTTTAATTGCTGTGCCTCTTTTACTGCCGAACACAGAAAATATTCAGTTCATTGTAGAGCTTGAATAGATGTATTGTCCAGGTCCTGATTCCTCTGTGGAGCGGCTTACCTGTAATAAACGGGGAAAGAGGAGGGGGGCGGGGCCGGCGGAGGGCGCATACTTTAGTGGGTTGAATTTCAGAGAGATAAATTGCGCCGCTTTTAGCCAATTTCGTTTAGGGCAATATTCCGGAACACTTTCATGCTATGACTACATAAACTATTTTAAAAACAGTTGCTTGACCAATTTTGATGTATATAAAACCGAAGTGAATGCCTTTACGAAGCGTTTTGGTTCGCAACAAAACACTCAGGAGCATTTAATATAACTCCTTCACAAAAAAGCACGTCCGGTTTTTGCCCATTTTTCTTGCAAAGACATTTTCTACTCGATCAACTTTTCTGATGATCTTGCGCAGGGCTGATCCTAAGAAGGAGCGAACAAGTACTTTCATTTGCAATCTATTTTAATGTTGTTTTCATGAGTATACGCCCACACCACTTAATAGTCCAAAAGAACTTAATTTTCTTCTAATGTCATACTACGTTCAAAAACTTCTAGACGCGTTGCGAATGACGCCCTGCTTCACGTGGCTGCAGTTGTATCCCTCTGTGTTGACGCAAGGAGAGGCGTAAAATTAGAGTTACATAATTTGTTTCCAACCAATAACATAGCAATGGTAGCATGTATCCAGAAAACCTTGCATAATGCAAAGAATAGGGCAATAAATATTTTATTGGTCAGGGTTAAATGCGTAGGGTTCTCAACCCGTCGGAGGCAAGCTTGCGCCCCTGGAAGTTTATTTATTTATTTATTTATTTATTTATTTATTTATTTATTTATTTATTTATTTATTTATTTATTTATATTCATTTATTTATTCATTGTTTTATTGATTTATTTATTTATTTGTTTATTTATTTGATGCCTGCTTGCCTTTGCATGCATTAGAGAAGGGAGATGCATAACACTAAGCATTAAATATGAGACAAAATAACAAAATAATTCTACAAAGTGCGCTGAAAATCGTCAATATAAATAGTTAATGCAATCATACGTGGAAGATAATTACACTGCAGTATTGAGGTAAAACAAAATGAATCGCGCAAGGCGTCACCTCTAAAGGAAAGTTAATAATTTGCTTTAAGCTAGCGGTCCCACTTTGCGATATGTAGAATGGCGCTTGGACATACTTCTCCCCTTCTACTCCAGATTTCGAATGATAGATATTACGAAAAAAGTTCAACCTGTGGTTTCGTCTGTGATCTTTCACGTCCTGCCATTTCAGTTTACTTTTACTTTCTCTCATGCTAAGTTGAGCTTGCCAATTACTTAATACGAATCGCACTGACATATTCTGTATGTTTTCGAGCGTATCAACCAGCTCTTTGGTGTAGGGATCCACGAAAACACATGCGTACTCCAAAATTGAGCGCACATGAGTAAAATACGGTTGTTCTTTTCAGTTAAATTGAGGTTCACTGAAATTTCGTCTCAGAAAGCCAAAAACATATGCAGCCGTAACTTTTATGGTGTTAACCTGCCTATTTAACCTCTAACCACTCCCTAAATAAACTTCAAGGTATTTATATTCCTCTTCCGTTGTCACAGCAGCATAATTTACGGTATACGTATTCAATTGCAATGAAGGTGTTCTTGTAAAGGTGCCGTTAACAGACTGTTTAACATCCAAAAAACGTTTCTGAAATAGCACACCATGATGTTATTAAATTCTAATAAAGCTGCAGGTATACGGAATCACGTTCATTCGCTATAGTCCGGTAAACTACACAGTACTTTTGAACAAAGCTAAAGGGCCAATAGCAATAACAATGCAAAAACCGATTCATTCAGTTCATAGGATGAAATGTACTACGCAGAAGGTGATATGGAACACCATCATTTGCTTTTTTGCAGTCCAAGAATATACAGTCAACCACTTTAAGCTTATCTATTGCAAGAGCCAAATAGTGCGTGAACTCGACAATCTGCGTTGAGTAAGAAAATCCTGACAAAATCCGTGTTTGCTAGGATGCTGGCGATTATGTTTCACCAAATGAGTCATATCCCAAGATTAGCTAAACTCACCTTCAAACATCGGAACTAAATTAACAGCTAGGCTTCGTCAGTGACAACGCTCTGTAGTTATCGCAAATTTAAAATAATTTTTTTTTAAATTGGCAGTCGTAAAATCTCATGAAGTAACATAGTCCAGGGCATGAAGTTGATCCTACCAATGCACGAGCGAGTCTCTTCTACGTTTATCACCAACAACATAGTGCAACATTGCTTGTCGCAGTTTAATTGTAAGCAGAATAACTTACTCTTTTGCTCGCACTTGCCTTTCTTTGGTGGGGAGTCCTTGACATGGTGGCGGTTTAGCTCCTCCGTGATGGCCGCTTGCTCGACGCCCTTGAAGGCCAGTTATCTTGGTGAACCATCTCCATCTCGGATCGGACATCTCTGCAGGATCGATGTCTCCAATGCTCTCCATTTCTTGAGGGGGCGAATAGCCTCGAGCTGATGCGTCGACGAAGCCGGCGGCAGAGGCGTGGTAGCGGCGATGACTGGCGAGGCTTAGCTCACCCGTCGGTGTGGCACAGTCTTCTTGTGGCAATAAATGACATTTCGATGGCCTAAAAGGTTCCCTGCTAATGTACAGTGAGTCCTTGCACCTTGCCCGTTCACCGAGAACACTCATTACTCTTTGACAAACGATGTTCGTTCATTTAAAATGTAGAAACACGGAGCGGATGAAAAACGCGTCCCCGTCGTTGGGCTCCCTAACGGCTTTTTCTCCCCCCAGGAAAAAACCGGTCGGTCTCCTTCCAAACACGTCTGTGCATGAATTCTCGGCGCCCAGGCGCGTGCCGTTGTTCGGCTGTATGCCGTTTGCCGAAAAAATGACGTATAACCAGATACCTTACGTAGGCCGGTCTCCTCTTGAACACCGGTTGCCAAATATTCTGTGGCCATTCGCTTGCCGTAATTCGGCCGAGGACAGCTAACCGAATGAAAAACGTATATTCTGGGGCCGTACGTCAGCCGGTATTCTTCATAACACTGGTTGCCCGAAGAAAACGAATATTCTACCGCCGGACGCGCGGTTCACCGTTGAAACAACGAATGCACGACAGCCGCGCTCCGGCCGGTCTCCTTTCGAACACCAACTGCCGCAAGAATACGCATATTCTGTGGCCGGTCGCTTGCCGTGCTTCGGCCGATTACCGCTTCCGGAAGAAAAAATGGATGCCCTAAGGCCGTACTTCGGCCGTTCTCTTTCTCAACATCGGCAGCCGTAAGAGAACTGAATATCTGGCAGCCGGTTAGCTGCCGTTGTGCGTCCGGACACGGGCAGACGGAAAAATACCGAAGTGCTGGTTGCCGAATGTTGGCCGTTCAACGCATGATCAGTGGCTGCCAGAACCTGGATGCTGGCCGGACATGCCAGAAAGCGGCCATAGACTGGCCGGTCTTGGGGCACACTTTCTGTGCCGCCTGGGAGTGCCTGTTGGAAGAAAATTCTTTAGGTTGTTTAAGAATTCTCCGGGAATAGAAAATACAAGTTGGCTGGTCGAGAGTTTTGACTTATACCTGGAGCTGGGAGTCAGCTGTCGTCGCTGCGCGGATACATGTTCCCTCAAACCTATCACCGACGCATGAAGCCGATAACATGTGGTGACTGTGGTGGGAGGTGGCACCGTTCATGTCAGTGTCCAACAACAGGACAGACAAGCTTCAACAGCGAGAGACGTGGCCATTTCGAGAATACTTGCAGCATGCCACGCCATCAAGCCAAGCAGGCCACAACCACGCCACCCCCCCGGTATGGCCAAGAAGTCACTCGACCACCGGTGCGACATATCAATCCTTCGGCTGCAGACGACAGCACAGTAATCGACACTCATCTCAAACTACGGTCAGTGACGTCACCACACGTAGGCGTTGATGCTGAAGTACAGTCATTACTCGCAGAAAAGAAACTATATGGCTGCCGGACAAAGAGTATCGCTATAGAACAGGACGTCTACGCACAAACAAATCGTCAGGACTAAATGCATTTCAAGAGGAGGTCGTAGCTCCAATAGAAACCACCGGTAGCGGGCAATGAATCGAAGCAGCAGAAGTCGACAATCAGAACTACTGACCAGCATCATGCTACATGAAGAAACTCGTGAAGCACTGCCAGCTCTCACAGAAAGCTATGAACCACATGTAGATGCTACGAAACATTGGGTACGTGACGTTAAAGTATGTAGAATCAGAAAAGCACGTGGAAAAATTTGGTAAACAACATACCGCCAAACGGGTAATGATATGACTTGCAGGAGGCAGTCATGCCGATTACGAGAGTAGCAAACCAGAAAAGCACCCGTCGCTACTGTAACCATATAACATCAGAAAGAGAGAGGGAGGATGTGGTACGGGGATGCATGGTGTGGTGTCTCTGTACGTGGGTTAGGTAGAAAATCAATGGGACTGTAAAGTGCACATGTCTCGCTTGGTTCATCATTAAGTGGTTTGGGTCGCATCATGTGTACGTTCCGGACTTTGATGCATTTGGCTGTGCCTTCGGGTTATTTTTGCTATTCTGGTGGTATGTTTTGCTATTCAGCGAAAAAGAATGCACTATTGGAGTTTTCCCGATACAAGTGTAGTGAATTATCTGCCACCGGGGGGGGCTGCTGTAGAGATGATGTTGACAGCGCTTTATGTTCAGTTCGTCGAGTCTGTGCGCCCTTCGGGCACTTCGGGGCCGTCGTAGCCACTACAACACTATGTGCACTGCTTAGCAATCATTAGGCAATCAGTCACCGAAGAAACCTCTCACATGCGGCCTAAGGGCTAGATGTTGCACGCAATAAAACTTTTACCAGCCCAAATTGCGGACGTTGTATGCGCACTGATGATCCAAGCAATGCGTTTCACACGAAGAGAGTAGCACATAACCACCATACGGTATTGGGCAACGCCTTACAATCAAGAATTTGTGGTTCCTTGGCAGGTACTGAGTGGTTGGCGCAGCCATGCCTATCTCAAACAGAGCGCCAAGTAAATATAAAATAGCTTCTTTTTTGAACGTAGGAAGTCTACAGGCAGAGTGGATTCAGGTTGGGGGGTGGGGAAGTTGATTTAAATTTTTTGTGAAAGCATTTATTGAACGTTTGTCATGAAGCGAAATGTCTTGAGTGGAACGTATTTTAAACTGCCGACACAGGTTGACCCTGTGCAACCACAATACGTGAGGTGAGGCGTAGGCTCCCACGTTGCGTCATCCCCCCTACAGCTTTCCCTTTTACATCAGCTCACTCATGCATACCCACATGCCTCAACGAACTCCCATTGGAATTGTGTACAACCCTTTGTTGTCGGGATTGGATGACTCTACAGCAGGCGTTGCTTGAGATGCAGATGGATCTCGTACGAAACGTTGAATCAATCCATTACTGACAGCGCAAGCAATAGGAGTTTCCTTGTGTGTAAAAGCTTGGCATTTCCGGTTCGTAACAAGCGCCTCTACTGCTCCACTCAAGCTCTTCCAATCCATGCGCAGAGCGGTTCCCCTCACCGCACTGAGCAGCTTCCTCGGGAAAGCCGGTTCTACCACTTTTTTCAGGTTTCTACCCCTACCCCAATACAGCAATTATTTTATTTTTCCCCAGTTTTATAAGATACCCCCGTCCCCTAGACACCAAAAGTTCAAAGCGTAAGGTGGATTCTTTATATCGTTTGCAAACACGAACCCGTGGTACCACCATGACCACATAACTGAGCTCCGCTGTTCTGCCTTGAAGTAGAAGCGTGGATATTGAAACTGACGTTGATTTTTGAAGACCGGTGATTTTTTATCGTAAAACATTCCCTTACCTCAATTCTGCTCCGCATTTTCGTAACTAAGGGAGGCGTGAGATAATTTGGGTAGATTTGAGGTATGGGCGTGGCTTACCAACGCGTTAATTCAACGGCGTTCATCGAACCGGACGTGCCGGGTTTGTACGTATCGTGGGAAAGAGTTTCGCCACTAAAAGGCCGGCCAGAAGAAGTATGTGCCTGTATTTGGAATCCTGTGTGTGTACTGAGAACCCTAGAAAAGTGTCACACCGACACCCGGGCGAATGCACACATACACGCGCGCCCGCACACACGCACACTCGCATACATTAGGATGTTCCCGCACTGACGCACTAGAAAATGCTTTCTAAACATTTATATATGCTGCTTCGCAGGATATCCTGTGGCTGGAGCAGTAAACCCTACCAATTAAATCATTCGTAAAACATCCTGACTAGATGCTTCCTCTTTACCTCAAAAGCTGGCATTTAAACGATGCGTTCTTCCAGTGATAACGTACGGGGCAGAAACTTGGGGTCTCTCTAAACGATTTCAAAGGTAACATAGCTCGGCCCGACGGGCTATGGAAAAAGGAATGCCTGGAGTCATTCTGAGGGATAACAAAACAGCTGCATCGATTAGTGAACGGACCAAGGTGGAATATACTCTAGCATAAATTAAGCGATGAAAATGAGCATGGCTCATGTCATGCGCATGAGGACAGCAGATGGACCCTCCGTTTAACAGAGTAGCTGCCAATAAACGGTAAACGCAATATAGACCGGCCATGGACTCGATGGAGGGATGACCTACGAAAATTTTCGGGGGAAGTGCGGACTCAGCTAGCAATCAATAGACGTGGCTGGAGATCTTTGGGAGAGGCCTCAGTCGTGCAGTGGGCACAACCAGGTTGATAATGATGATAATGAAAGGATCCCGTCCATTTGAGCATAACCTGCGTACAGAAAGGGGAACGTCACTACAACGTAATTAGAAATAAAACGTCAAGCGATGGTGTAGCAAAACTCATGATTGTCCGCACGACCTTGGAGAACTTGTGCATCTTCACAGCGCAAAAAAGAAAGCAACAAAGGGGAAAGAAAGAGAACACACCAAATTGACTCAGTTTCGGTGTTCGCATATGGAGACTCAGGAACGATGGCTTTGGTAATGAGTCAGTGTATCAGGATGTCAAAAGCTGTTGCATTTGGCGAAAAAAAGTTGCCTTCTGCATGTGATGTAGCGGCAGAAAAAAGAGGGAAAATATTGTTGTTATTGTGTATCTGCACATTGTTTCGTAGTTTTAAGAAAGTTTGGAGGAGATCCAACGTCAATGCGGTGTTTTCAGCAAAAAAACGTTGAAGTGTAATAAAGCGTAGCTTTCTATATCTCACTGATGGCGTTCCTGACTTAGAAAGTGCACTGCAGGAATGCCAACTTTCCCTGATGATTATGATGATTGTGAGTGAAGTGGAAGAAAAAACAGCGCTGCCCGCGAACGGAATCACACCTGTGTCATTCCCTTTATGAGACCAACGCCTATCCGATTGCGCCATTACAGCACCTTCGAATAAATTTTGCTTTGAAGTTGGGTGTATTGGCGTGCAATTAAACAGCAAAATAATGCATCTATCCGTCTAACGACGACACGCTTGAACGCTAAACTAGATAAATAGGCGAGGGCTCAAAGTCAAAGCCTCTGTGACCGGAAGTCTAAACTGCGTGCGAGTCAAAGTCAGAGCTCGACGAACCATACCTCCAAGTCAGAGGACAACTGAGGAATCCCTCACTACAAAGCTTCGCGTTACACCATCGTCATCGTTATACGTAGTGTTGCATGATTTTTATGCCGCCGTCGAAAAACGTTTCACTAAAAAGGGCCAACTAAACAGCTAAGGTGTAAAATATGAGAAAGAGTTCGTGTCTTGGGAATCGAATGTTATTGATGACATTCCCCGCAAGTGTGGTCGCTCTTATATTGGCCATGCGAGCCGTTAGCAGTTCACTACCGGAAGTGCATTTGGGCGTTTTGTCCACGCATCGCAAGGAACGCGGGTGCACACCATTCTTCGAAGACACGACAATCCTGTTGCTCACTGGCAATCAAAAGGTGATACAGGTGGTAGATGCTTACAAAATATGGAAACTGGCGCACTTGTGCGTTAGCGGTCCTTCTTTCTCCGTTCCGGGAGCAGAAGTTGCTCATCTAGATGCGTGGGATATGTCAGACCATGAGCATCCGAGGAGGGTTTTATCGCGTTAGCTTTATTATGCCATTTTGTCACTATTTCTTTGTATGGCTGCGGACTTTATATTTTTGTGTTGCTTTAATAGATGTTTTGTTAAAGTCCGGCGCTTGTCTGATGTTTGCTTCTTTTCCTCTTGTCCCGCCCGTTTTGGCGCTTGCTTGGTCACGTTACTGGTGAACGTGAACCCGCGAAAATGTAGATCCTATTTAAAGCTTCAGTGGCAAACGAGGCCCTACAAATGTTGTGTAAAGAGGGTGAAGTTGCAATAAACTTTTATGCTTCGCATGCTTGCATTGCGGCTACCAAATACAAATCCGACGATTGCGCAACCTGCGAAAAATACAAGCGTGTATGGTTCGCTGCCTGCTTCAAACACAATGACAAACCTCGGTTTATTGATTTACATTTTCCGGGACGGTGTGTTAATAAAGACACCCGGAGGATAATAATTGGAACATCTCACACATCTATTTCCCGCCAAGAAGGAGCAAAAATTAAACACGGATTTTATAACCGTTTTTTGTTTACTGGGCATTTTGTAAAGAGAGGAATGTGTCGTGCTTGATGTAAAAGGCCAGCTCAGTATCTGTTTAGCGAAAGTCGGGATTGGGCTGTCGCTGCCATACTAGACTGCAGACGAAATAAAAGGTGACGACGAAGAAGAAGCTATCCATTGATTTGGCGAAGACACGCACTTTCCTATTTCGTGCGCTCGAGATCACCATTGAAGGTAAGATAGCATTCAGGCGCTTCTCAATGGTAAAGCTTACATGAATTTGTAACTTTATTGCTCTTCCTACTAGAACAGAACCAAAGTCGAGGCTTGGGCACACCCTGCGGCCACCACAATGATACCAGAACATGCCGCCCTCTTCGAGGGGCCAGCCCCGTGCGATTTCCAGGAGTCTGACGCGGAGTTGCGGACCTCCGACTCCGTTTCGTCGCTGGCAAATCTCGTCTCCGGGAACGCTCCGGGGGAACACGGCAGACATTGCAGGGACACCGGTCCGGCATTCAACGGGCCTGGGGTTGCCGATAGCTCCGCGAACACTGCAAGGGAGCCATCGCATGGTCAAGATCCCACAGCCCAAGAGGGTAAAATATATATGTTCCATGATGTGTTTATTTCAACGTGCTCTATTAGTGTCTTTTGAGATGTTTGCTGTAATATTTTTGTCAAAATGAAAAAAAAGAGAGAACATCATAGGTAACACGTCTTCAGTATCATGTACCCCTAGTATAGACACTGCGGTAAGAGCAGAACATACACCTAACACCATCAACTAACTCCTGGGAAGTGCAAAAATAACCTTTCGCAGAATTTATTAAAGGATCCGCTATTCGGGCTTAGTGGTATAAAGGAACATTCTATTGTTATGGTTTGTGGTCTGGATTCAGGTAGCAGCAACTTCTACGTTTTTTTTTATTTGAATTGATTGATGAGCCTCCAAATGGGTACCATCAAAAAGCTTAACTATATAAGCCATTCGCATCCTCCCTGATACTTCCACATGATTTACACCGCATCACGAAAACTATAGATATTAGACAGCCTAGAGAATGGCACATTTTTTGGAAAAACTTCGCAGAGATCTATCGAACTCTACAACGTGATAACCGAAAAACCTGGGGAATATAGCAGATCTTGGTACGGGGCACTTAAACATTATTAAAAGGCATTTGACTCAGTGGCAGTGGCGCAGAGAGCAAACATTCATGTAATCAAGGCGTTAAGGAGCACTACCCAACCTTGCTCAAATATGGCAGACATAGATGTGAGTCCACGATACCTCTTCATAAAAGGAGTAGAGTTTTCTATGAGAAAGCGTCTGAGGTGTTAAGGGTGTCATAAATACAAGTTGAACTCGTGAGCTGAAAAATGAGCGGGCTGAACGTTGTGCACTTGACACTACATAAAAACGGCTGAGGTTGTGCCTACTCCTTTCGTTCGCAAAAAAGGGCCGCCAATTATGGGCAGTTTCGTATGGGGTGCTGAGCGGGTCCTATAGCAATCGGAGCATCATTTTTCTGTAGCGCACCAATTTCAAGCGCGACGAGTTGCTCTATGGTACAATAGCGACGGACTTACAACTGTATTGTATGCATGCTTTGATAATAAGACACTGCTTTTGTGCTTCAAAGGACCGTGCAGATTCAATAGAAACACTGGTTTGGCCTGACAAGCTGACAACAATGATAATGATTTTATCGTAAACATCAAAGCCATAATAGGTATACTAGGGATAACAGATGCATCATTGACGACTACCTAGAAAGTTCCGTAAACATTTCTATGACGTCACAAAATCATGTTCGTGCAATTGCCGGCTACCAACCAAAACAGCCACCGCCAGAAAACAGGACTGCGTGGTTGTAACGGTACACCTACTTTCTTTGATGGTATTAACAGACTCACTAACGACAAGTTAGCGCACTGATAACTATGATTTACTGACATCCCGTAATAAGGCACTCATGCCCCAACATCACAAGCGCCACAGTTAAAAGTTCTAATAGTTTTTACGTTTTTGCGTTTATAAAGCATCTTTCGTGTACAGAATGACGCTGAGGGAGTTTCAAGAGCCAGTTCATTAAAAGTGAACAAAGTTGCATTTGGTCTGAAATGGCCTTTTACAGCCTGGAAACTTTCTTTTCATTACGCTCCCCAGCCAAGAAACGTCAATATATATAAATCATACAACAAAAGCAGGAAAAGGTATCCGCTATGATTGTAGTCACGGAGGTAACCTATCTATATTATTTAGGAGTGGTTGGTAGATCCACCTCTAACACTTAACATGTGTCCGTCAGAGTGCAGTTAGGAAGGTCTGGTCGAAAGTAAGTTCGGGATAATTAACGCATGGTTAAGGAGAGGGTTTGTACGTTGTTCCGGCTGGAACCAACCCCAATCTAACACGAAATAGTACGAAGAAGCAAATGCTATCTATAGCGTACTATTGCGAAGCTGCACACTAAGACAGAGGTCTTATACAATACCGTGAGACCAGGTATCTATTGCCAGCCCTAACCCCCGTACTCTGAACACTAATTCCTTCGCTCCACCAGCCACGGAGATCCTTTAAACAAATTCGCATGCAAAGGAAGCGCGGTGTCCTTCACTCAGCCAACTTCAGAAAACACATTGGGTGTACGACAGAGAGAGAATACGGGCAATAATTTGAGCACATGCAGGACAAAAAAATAGGCACACTGTATAGGGGAAGTATGTCAGTCGTGGTTTTCATTTATTTTGGGACAAGAAATCCCGAACTATTCGTAGCAATAACGCTGAAGTGATCGACAAGAAGGGAGAATTATGCAGAAACAGCTCAACGGGAAACACTGCGATATACACAGCTATGTCGACACAGAAATTAGATTGCGGAGCATACGTGATCCTGCGTAGGCACTTTACAAGACCTAAAGATGTGAGTTCATGCCGGGGGTGGTGCTCTCGACCTGAGGACCGCTCCGGCACACAGAGTTTAATCAGTCAGAAGAGAATATCCGGAAAAACTTACAGCAGAAACGAAGCTTAAAGGGGTGATGAATGCAAAACACAACCTTGTTCAGTTTTGAAGGAACAGCCTTTAGTAACTAATTCAGCTTTATTCCAGCCACAAAAGACGCTTTTTTACCCTAAAAACTTAGAAAAAAATCAAAAACGTCGCCAATTTCTGCTGCACCATTTGCGATGCTGCGATATATGAAGCAGTTACGCAAGAGCGGCTATTGTAAAATCACGGTTAACCGTGTGTTAACTGCACATTACCACTAAACTGATATTGTCGCACGTAACTGCAGGCGTCACAGCAAATGCACTGTCCTTTTTCTTGGTGGTGGCCTTCGGCGGTGGCCGCCAGCCGCACGAATAAGATTCTGTTCAGCACAGAGGCTTTCTCCGCAAAGTCGAAAGGAAGGCGTGACTGATTAGTCTGTTTTTCCTAATATCTAGATTGTTTGTTTAAAGTTCGCGAAAAATTAGTATCATCACTATAGGGAGGTTCAGTCCTTTTAACGAGCTTAATTTGTATGTTGTCTGATTGCCTCTTGAAAAATTGTTATAGCGGAAGCTGTACTACGCTTCATATTTCAACTTCATTCATTGCGTCGCAAGTGGCCTTGAGCAGCAGGCGAGCGAGCTGTCTTTTCTGTTATCACCCCTCTCGCCCGGAGACTCGACACTGCGATAGGCGAGATTTTAACAGCTGCTTCAGCTGCGGTTGGTCCCTGAGTGTCGCCATCGATGGCGCGCCGGGTGGGTCGTCTCAATCATCCAGTTCATATAGCTAGACGGCAGGCTGCAAAATATCACGCAAAGGTGAAGCATTACATACATATTGTAATGAAGATATCACGGGCAGAAATTGCACTTCCTTAAATGGGTATCTACCGTACGCGTCTCAAGACAGACGACGTATGTGCGTGGTTTTGGGACAATCCACCACAAGTGAGTATGTGCTTAGATCTGTGCTAGGCAGCCCCATTGAGAGGGCTGCGTGCGGGAATGGTTCCCATACCAGAGAGCTCGCTTGGACGCGTTAGGACTGTGCGATAGCGAGGCCTTGCTAAAACGTCCTGCCAATAAACCACACTATAATATATTCTCTTTTTGTCCTCATAACGAGGTGTGGGAGTGTTAAACCTAACCCCTTTTTTCTTTTTAGATGCCGCAGAACATCCCTCTTCGCCGCAGCCAGCCGCAGCAGCACCAAGGAGAAGGCTGGCTGACTGGCTCCTACGTTTCTTTGACCGGCTCTCTCCCACCGGCCTGCTGCTCGCCGTGCTGAGCAGTGCACTTGTTCTCCTCCTGCTTATCGCGCACAAGTGGAAGCGTCAGAGTTTGGCCCGCCACCGCGCTTCTCGTCACGATAACTAAACGAGCTTATCGACCACGTACGGGGAATCATAAAGCATAGCAGACATTTTGGCACGTCTGTCACCTGCTGCTACAAACACTCGAAGTGGGAGTTCACCTGGTAAAGTTTAAGATGGAGACTGTAAGAAACATGTCAAAAACGAATAAACCAGAGCGCATATAAAAATTGTTTTAAACAACGTGACTTGGTATGTCTTATTTGCGTTTTAACCGCAGTTGTTGTTGCCCGGCCCTTTAGAGAATGCGGATTTAAGTAACCATTTGCTCAAAGAATTAGAGCCCGAAGTTAATTAGGCGCTGCCACACGCATATGTTTGTACGAATCTTCCCGGTGTTAGGCAGAAAGTATCCGTGAAATGTTCAACTGTGACTGGACGCGAAAAGCAGGAATGAATGAATGAATCAAATCTTTATTAGCAACAACAGGTGCAGTTGTTAGCGCACCCGCCCTGTGGAGGGGATCCCTAGTCCGGGATCCCCTGTCTGCGGCTGGGTGCGCGGGCCCTTTGCACCAGGTGAAGCTGGAATGTAGGGTCCTTGCTGGTCGACCGCGCCATCCACTGTTGTATGGAAGTGTTGGGATTGGTTGCAGGTCCGGTGTGTTTTGGCACTCCCACACCTGATAGTATAGGGTACCTGGCGCTGACATTAGACGTTGACATTAGGTCCTCTGTAAGAGTAAAATGGCGTTGCAATGTCCGAAATTTTATTTCCCTGTCCCTGAAATGTCCCTGCCATTTCAGTGAACGCAGTGTCTAGAGTGCCGTCCGACGGCACTCTAGCTCACCGCTGTTGGAGTGGCTTGGGTGCCTTACGGCGACATTCGAATATTGACGACAATGCTAGCACCGCCTAAACCATCTGTAGGAGTGGTGTAACTGGTCCGTCTTACCTTCATGTTACCAAGGACGGGGGTTCGAGACCGGCCCTTGGTGCTGTTTTTTCACCTTTAAAGTGAACTATAATTTTTAGGGCTTAGGTTAGTTTTTGATGTTTTAAATGATTCATTTGTGTTCGTTAGATAATTTTTTGTTAGTCTACATTAGGTTTCCTTGCCTTACGTCAGTTAGAATGGTGCAGTGCCAGACACGGCATTCTTTTTTACCAAACAATGGTGGACGTTGATATAGTGGACAGCTTATAGCACCGTCAGACGACACTCTAGACACATCCTTCGGTGAAATGGCAGTGAAATGTCTTTGAGGCGTTTCATACTAGAAGCTGTTCCATGCCATCCACCTAAGCTCGAAGTAGTGAAAGCTGACCGACCGCGCATGTCCAGCGCATAGGCTGTAAAGATGCGGGTCAGCGTCCAAGTGAGCGAACTCACTGGCAGATAAGTCTGCAATCGTCCTCATAGCGCCCAGTACAAGGCGGAAAGAAGGGCGAGCGTGATGTTGACATTCCGAAGCTATTCGAAACCTCAAAGCGCTAGCAGATCGCGAAGATAATTTTTTGAAGCGGCAATAGAATGAAGCCGTTCGGGCGGAGGCAGTGTCTGAGGGGTTCAACTGAACATCATTGATTTTTGATTCATGGTCCTAAAGAAGGGGGAAAACACAGCGCAAAGACGGGGACTAACGGACGAAAAGACAGTACAAGCGCTGTGGCCAGCATGTATGCTGGGAGTATGCCCCCAGAAGCCAGAAAGGTTTTCTGCCGTTCTCGTCCGTCCACACGAAGCTCGTTAAGCGAGGCATCGTGCGGGCAGCCCTGAAAAATTCTGTGCTTCGATCTTGTCACCACAGAATGTTCCAGAGTCTGCAGGCGCAGGCCGAAAGGCTTCTCGTCGCAGGCTACCCGCGGACTTTGCTGCTCACTGTCGCGGAGAGCGTGTTGAAGTCGATGACATCTAAGGAAGCACCTCAAACGCAGGCAACGAGGTGTGGGCGCATCAACGTCATCCCATATGTGCACAAAGTGTCGCACGGGCTCAAGAAGATAACACAAAAGGCTGGAATACGAACAGTGTTTTCCGCACCAAACAAGCTAGGGAGAATGTGCAAAGCCGTGAATGACACGACGCCACCTAAGGCGGACTGCAGCACTAATCATGCTACGCGCTTCGTCCCCTGCCGCACCAACGTGGTCTACGAGATTCCTCTAGAGTGCGACGCTGTGTACGTTGGACAGACGGGAAGATGCTTCAATGAACGCCTGCGCGAGCATGCGTATGCTCTACGTGTCGGCAGCGGGAGCCACCTTGTCTCGCATTGCAAGGCATGTGGGTGCATCCCATTTTTAGATAGAACCAGGGTTCTAAAGCGCTACACGGAATCACGCACACGCGAGATTTTCGAAGCCTACTCAATAGCGAAAAAAGGAAGAAAGAAATGTGTCAGTCAGGCTTCAGTCGCACTTCTTCAAAAAGAAATAGCGTATATCGACAGATAGCGCTTGTCAGGTTTTGAAAAACTCATTGTTCGCTCACAGTGCAAATCATTTCAGCGTGTTTTGTTTCTTTTCCTAGGGTTGTGACGTCACTTTTTCTTCGTGTATAAATTGCAGAACGCAATAAAGCACCCCCAGTTGTTAGTCAGCGCTTGTACTGTCTTTTCGTCCGTTAGTCCCCGTCTTTGCGCTGTTTTTTCCCCCTGAGATGTTAAACCAACTAGCCCAATCCCAAGCTTTAGTCCTAAAGAAGTCCATAGGTGTCCACGTTCTTTGTATCCCCCTCACGGCGGGCTCTATCAAGACGCCGCAAGCTGATCATCGCCAGCGCGAGTTTAGCGACGCAAGAAGGTTAGGACCCGAACCTGTGGCGAGGCTTGCTCCTCCGCAGATATTTTCTAGTTCCGAAATAATACGTTGTCGCAGGCGCACTCGGCCCAACAGCCAGCGATAACGTACAGTTTTTTTTTCTGTACGGTAGATGTGAAACAAAAAGTAAACAGAGCACGGGTTGGAGATTTTAAAGTATTTCTCCGCCATGTGCCTAGTCAGCAACCTCGAAGTGGCGTTTCGATTATAGTATTTTAATGCACCGACGCAACGCAGGCGATGAGGGGCGCGTAGTGGAGGGCTCTGGATTAATTTTGACCACCTGGGGATCTTTAACCTGCTCCGAAATCTAGTAAACACGGGCGTTTCTGCTTTTCGCCTCCATCAGAATAGGGGCCGCCGCGGCCGGGAATCGAACCCGCGACCTCGTACTCAGCAGCGCAACGCCTTAGCCCGAAGTGGGTTTTTAAGAAAGTCATTCTAAAATGGAATCTGGCCGCACATACTCTGTTTATGCTAGCAGCTGCATAAAATATTAATTATTCTAATTTCACGAAGAGTGCTCCGTTTACTTTTCGTTGTATCTGTGCGGTTTTACAGAAATGCCGCTGTCATGTCCGATAGAGATTTTTATTTTAAAGACGATAGTCTTTCTTGGGCTACTTAAACCCAGATATTTTGGTCTGTCTGTATATCTGTATGTCGGTCTGTCTGTCTGTCCGTCTGTCTGTCTGTGACTCGATTCAGCCACCCGCCAAAAGTAAAACAATGCCTGCGCAATAGTCTTATATAGTCACAGCTAAATGTGCCCGTCTAAGTCCGGTGTAATGTTCATACTTGTCAATATTGTTGAAGAACAACAAGACATTACGGATGTATAAGACAACAAATTAATACAGAAGTGATATTTGCAGCGTTGCTTTATAAAAATCGTACATGTTTGATTTTGGCGAGATTAAATACCTCATCAACTGAACACAAAAATATCACTCCGCCGTCGCCTGCTGTCGCCCGCGCCATATAGCTTCTGGAGGCATTTTAAGAAATCAAGTGGCAAGAGTTACGAAAGGTTCCACTAGATAGGTTCCACGTTCTGCTTGACACGAACGTGGAGTAAGGAAATGTGGTTCTATAAACGTTGAAGTAGGGCACCTCGACTAACGCGCGTATTCGCCGTACGGCAGCGTTCGCATCGAGACACCCGGTCTGGAGCAGTGGAACGCGGGAAATTTAAAATGATTAAAGCAAACATTTGGCGTCTTTACCTTGGGAGGAGCGCGACGCAAGAGGAACAACATGAGAGGTGAGCGGTAAAGCGAAGGGAGGCATTTACTTCGCAAAAGCCGATAAAGACTATCGTCTTTTGACGGCATTTGCAACAAAAGGAGCAGATAAGCGGCCAATTTTTTTTTCACAAGCAATTCACATAAGCTTCCTCTTCATTTGATAAGCCGAATCGGGTTTTATGTTAGGATGACGAAGTTGAAATTTGTCCTAGTCGTTGTTTTTTCTACGATCAACAAAATGGCCGGTGTTGTAAAAAGTAAGTAGCAAACACGCGTGGTCCGATGGGATTTACACCCGAGTCTCCACAGCAGCAGCGCTACCATTGCGCTATCTCTGTACGTTCCAGCGGAAGAAGAAAGGTTTCCGTTGAGTTATTGCTTCCTTCGTGGCCCGCACCCACACGGTACATTGTCCAGTAGCTTTGAAGGGCTACTGCGCCCGCCTCAAACAATTCGCAAAGCTGTGAATAGGATGCGGAAACTCCCTAGAAAAGCGCGTGCCGCTTAACACCTGAACGTGATGTCACATGATTACGACAGGGGCTTACCTGCCGAGCCTGATTCTAGGGAAGCTGTGGCGCGAAATAAACGCGAGAAAAGAGACGGAACCACGGGTAGGGGGAAACAAGATGGTCGAAATGATTTTTGTCAAAAGACAAAGAAACGAAACCGAAGAGGTTGATAAGTACCGCCAAGTTTTTGAGACCAAAGCACATTGGCAGACTGACGTGCTCGAGGAATTTTTCGTTTCACCAACGTTTTGTTTTACCAAAAAATGCCAAAGAAGGTGCAGGTCACGGGCGAATTTGGTGTGTCAGACAAAATCTGCAACTTCTCTGCTATTATCTGTACAGGCTATTTCGTCTTTCGGAGCATTTTGTAGTACGCAGTACTTTCACGTCCGGTACAGAAGTTGGGCGGTAACGGTGGTGGGGAAGGCAGTGATGTATACGTAACCGATCGAGCGAACGAGGCACCCCAGCCAGAAAGAAAATGGAGAAGCGCCTGGCCAAAGTGAGCGGCAGAGTGCGGCACGCCCTGCCGCAGCGACACCTCCCAGCTTGTCACCACGGCTAACTGTGTCTCACTGCCTCCCCCTTACACTTTCACCAGCAACAACAGGCTCGCAGGCGGCTAAAGACCGTAGAGCGCAGTAGGCAAGACAAAAGACGAAGGGGACACGGACGGGCGCTACAGAGGACAGCACGAACGGACGGTGTTTAGATGGAGTACTAACTAGCTCGTACCCATACGTCGCAGGCGGCAATGCGCTCCGAGCTAACGGCAGAGTTGCGCACACTGCGGTGCGTTCGCTGACCACGCGATCACGACCTAAGACGCAGCAGAAGTTCGCCGTAACCGAGAAGACTGGAGTTCGCGCTCCGTACAAATTTCCCATAAGGGTGCCCATACAAAAATGCCTTATGGACGTCTATAGAAAAATGTATGGTGAGCTATGGCCGCCAATGGGTCCCTATGGTCACCCATAAAAGTGCATAAATAAGGCTATAGCCAGCTATTGAAGTTTTTATGCATCCTGCACTAAAGAATTAAAATCATACAATTCTCTTTAGACGACTATAGAACATCCTAGTATGTTTAGTCTATAGAGTCACAGCCATTCAGGCTACTGTAGCCAGCTAAAGAAAAATCTATGGCTTTAGTTCTATAGACCAGCCGCGACAAACCTCTTTTGGCTGGCTATAGACCATTGTTTAGCTTTAATTCTACAGACTTGAAACCATTCATTTGTCTTTTGCCAGCTATTGAAAAGAGTTCGTCATAAAGCTAAAGAGAGAAAGCCATAAAAGCTCATTTGGCTGGCTATAGGCCGTTGTTTAGCTCTAATTCTACAGACTTAAAACCATTTAGCTGTCTTTTGCCAGCTATTGAAAAGAATTCGTCCTAAAGCTGAAGAGAGAAAGCCATAAAAGCTAATTTGGCTGGATATAGGCTGTGGTCTAGCTCTAAGTCTACATACTTGGAACCATTCAGCTGTCTTCTGCCAGCTATTGGAGAGAATTGGCCCTAAAGCTAAGGAGAGGCACCCATAAAAGCTTCTGCGGCTGGCTACAGCGCAACATATAACTGTAAACCTTTAGACGTGTGACAATTAGGCAACATTTAGCCGGAATTAGGAAAGCGTTTGGCGCAGAATTTACAGGCCTGCATCCATAAAAGCTTCCTCAGCTAAGTACATAGTGACAAGGCTCCAAGTCTCCAGCCGCTAATAAAAAAGTGTTAGCCTATAAAGGTATAATTCGAGCACCCACTAAATCCTATTCTGCTGGTTTCAGTATGACTTGTGGCGCGTAATTCATGATTTACCTAGCTACATCTACAACACAGACTGAATAACGATGATGAGGTTCATCGGCCGGTTATATGAAAGTGTTTGTTTAATAACGTTAGGTACTTATTATACCAACAATACCGGAAAAGTACAATTAAAGGCAGCTACAGACAGATTAACTCTCAAATTCAGGTTGCAACTTTGGATACTGTGCGTCGGCAAAGCTTGCAAATGAACGTCGGCCGAAAGAGGTATAAGTTCGGAGAATTCTTCCTCTGCGGCTCTTCGCTGCCGCGGTGAAGTAAAAAAGCGGGCTTCTCTTAAAACGGCCCTCTCAGCGTCGAAGCAAATTGGAAAGAACTTTCGCGGCCCACGGTACGTGCGGGCGCAGTCAGAAATATGGTGGCATCTGCGAACAACCGCATTCCTTCCCCGGCGGAGCCCACTTTGAAATTAGTCATTGAGAAAGGGGGAGAGCGACCAAAGCCGGACCGGACTGAAGGAGGCACGGAAAGGAAATTCTGGGAAGCGTTGAAAAGGTAGAGGGGACAACGACCGGCCGCGGAGGGGCGGCGTGAGTGCCGCGCGCGTCGACGCTGTAGCCGGGTCGTGCGAAGGGAAGTTTTCGTTCAAAAGAGGGTCAGAAGTTCCGTGCTGTGTTAGTATTCGTGCGTGCAGCAATGATAGTGACAGACAATTTTCCCTGGGTACTGATCACATATATAGTTTTTTCGGAGGAAGAAAACAAAACGTTAAGCGATGTTGTATTTGCCAAATGAAATAATTACCAGAAAAAAGTTAGAAAAAGGTCGAAAGATGGGCACGTATCTCCGCACTATTTGCTAGCGCGATGGACCTGCTTATACCAGGATGTACTCAGTCAGCCACATCTCGTCTCCTTGCTCATGTGCGCGGGCATGGCACGTGTTGCGTAATGCTGGGAATTTACGACTCGACTGCAATGTGTTCGTGTTGATGGTGTGACGCCAAGCAAATCTGCCGCTTTTCTGTCGGAAATTTCGGTGTTTACGGTGACAGTGTTACAATTAATTCAACATCAACTCGAAGTTATTCGAAAATGGATACCTGCGATAGCGCGACAGGAATTTCATCGTACGCAAAACACCAGGGTGAGTGATCTTACGAACTGAAGAGGCTGTATTGTGCGAGAAATGCAGGACTTTTTTTTGGTGTTCAAGAATACGTTTCCAAGCCACCCTGCACCACATGGGCATTGCAATGTACACAGAAGTGAAGATTTCGCCACGGTGATAAGACAAAGATAATTATTTTTTCGCAAACTGAGAAAACTTACAAGGAACTAATTGAACGGACTTGGAAAACGTTTTTTATTTTTGTAGTATGTGCGACCGTCTCCATTGTTTAATTATCTGTGCATTTCCATTTTAGCCACCATACTTGCAACTTTGTGCATTGAGTACTGAGTGAAATGAACGACTTCTGAGTGTTCTATTTTCTGTGCACTACCCAGCACCTGTAGGTATGTGTCTCGGTGGGCATTCGTGGAAAATGTGCCGCGTAGTGTGGTTGTAGAGCGAATGACGTAAGCGTGAGCCAGAGTGTTGGAATGCATGTGCTGTGTGTTTTGATCGGCGTATGTAAACAACAGTTTACTGGCGGCGAAGTAGCGTAGATAGTAGCCCTTTATATAATGAATGGGATGAATAAACCCCTTGGGTTTTGCTTTCCTTGTTTGCCTGTGTTTAAGCCTTTTGTGAATGAAAACTGGCGACGTGTTTGCAATCGGAACCTTGCACTCCCCTTATATCGCTGAAGTGTTCATGGAGCATATAAACACACAACCTAAGTTCCACAGAAGTTCTAGAGATCCGCAAGGCTATATGCTGGCATAGCCGCGTGTTAATAATTTCTCAGAGGCTGCTGCTGTCGCTGTGTTTTAAGTAGTGGGGATTCTCTTCTGGCTGCAGCCCATGCAAAAATATCATATGGTCGGCTATTGAAAATCCTTCTTATGCTTGTCTTTAGCTATTTGGTTAAATTATCTTTAGACGTTTCTATGGCTGTCTTTAGCTATTCCTATGGATATTCCTATGGGTGTCTTTAGCTTCTTCAATAGCCATAGCGATATCGAAAGAAGGCCTAAAGAAAGCCATAGAACCGGCTATAGAAGAAGCTAAAGACACCCATAGAAATGTCGATACGAATAGCTAAGAACAACCATAGAACCGGCTATAAAAGACGCTAAAGAAACCCATAGGAATAGCGATACAAATCGCTAAAGACAACCATAAAACCGGCTATAGAAGAAGCTAAAGATACCCATAGGAATGTCGATACGAATATATAAAGACAACCACAGAACTCGCTATAGAGAAGCCAAAGACACCCTTAGGAATGGCGATACGATTCGCTAAAGACACCCATAGAAACGTCTAAAGAATATTGGGCCAAATAGCTAAAGCCGACATTAAAAAGGATTTTCTATAGCCGACCATAGAACATTTTTGTATGGGTGTATGGTAATCGTCGGCGCATTTTAACGCGATAGCATTATTAGGCTCATTTCCCCGTGCTTCAAAGCACTTCGCTATCGGCAGGGCTCATCAGGCGTCTGCGGAAATACGTCATCGCTACCATCCGAAAAATATGACTGATACAGGTACATGCAAAGGCTGGCCTGAATCATGAATACGCACTGCACAAACTGAAAGGCCAAAAGAAAGGAAATGATAGTGCAGCCATGATGAAAGAAAAGTTATGCCAACTCATCAGGTGCTGCGCCTGCGCAGTCAAGTTCATTCTACGCTCGGTCGGTGGTAAAATATTCGGCCGACTGTCGCTACCCTTGCCCCCAGCCGTAGCCATCACACCAAATCCATCTCCCATGGTAACAAACGCTGCCACCGACATTGCGCCAAAGGACGAAGATAGGAGCGCAAGATTAGCGGCAGGGTCTCAATACCCAGGGAAGGCGTAGATTGTCTGCAGAAACGAGCTAAAATGGCCCCTATTAATAAATATAACCGAGTGTGTAGTGCCTAATTACAGTAATTTTAATTTGCTTTTGGAATTTCCCACCGGTCTCTTACCGATGCAAGGTGTGTAGTGCAAAGAAGTGATGGCACGATGCGAAGAAGATAAAAGAAAACAACCAAAGAAATTTCAGAATGTCGTCCCACTGAACAAAAAACTCGATAATCTTCGACATAGTTCTACTGCGAAGCACCAGGGCCATTCTCACAGTGGCAAAAATACAGAACACCTTAACGAATTATGCCACATTGAAAAACGCATAACCAGGGGAACAGCAGGAGTGACGTAAGAAACGGTAAAACATATGCAGGCATTTATTATGAGCCGGATGTCGTACAATTTGCCGTACCACAAAGTTACTCTTCCCGAAGAATGCCAAATAAACGCCTTCATCAGTACAGCATATAAGGCGGTCCTCACATTCCCAATTTTCACTGTCGCCCAAAAGATCCCGAAACCGGGTCTTTATAACGCCGTTGAAGACACTTAAGAAGCCACTCTTGCAGGCGCAAAGGAAGCGTCTATGAAAAAAAAAATCGAAACGCAATTTTCTCCCTGGACGCCATGATCGACATGTCAGCGATCAAGCGACTCCCTATAAAAACTCTTCCGGACCAATATCATTGGATCCAAACCTACACGAGGACTGGCCAGAAGCCAGGGCCTCATCCCTAGGATTTAAGTCCCGAAACCATGAAAACACAGTGTACGCCACCGCCGGATCCTATGCAATTACTACGACATAATAACCGCAGTTAACTACCCTGGAAATGTTTTGTGACTGCAGCATGATCCTTCCGCCCACACGGGAACGATAGAACCGAGGATTCTAGCCATCCTGTCTGCATTCCAACTAGGGAAATTACGAAATAGAAGCACAAATGTGATTAGTGACTGCCATGCCAGCATTACAAACAGAGAACCTAACACTTCGGAAATATTATCTGATCTGCAATGAAGGAAGTTAAAAAACGTGGACACCCGGACGCGAGGCTCGGGAAGGAATCGAGGTTGCTGGCATGGTAGCACGCGAACTCACGTACCATTCTCCTTGCGACAACGACTGCCACACTCCCCTACCCGAGATATATAGAGAACGTCTCTTCTTTTTTTATGCCTAGGAACACGACCGTTCGCGTGCCACAACAGACTCCAAGACTGCAGAATCACAAACTCTGCTCAGGATACAAAAAATTTATATATACACACATTCATATTGAGGAAGATCCTTGGTCGAAGACACCCGACTGAATTGAAAACTCTGCTAAATTCGGAAAACATGCACCACCTTCCACCCAAAATCAGCCATTTTCATGGGTGCGCTCAGAGGAAACAAACACAAGCATCAAACATTTCATTTAGGTCTATAAATAAGTAGAAGCTTCGACCAACCTGAGCAAAAGGAGCGTGAACTCAAGATCAGCCTGAACATAGTGAGAGGTCCAGGGCTGTGGAGTTCGGGTCGTCCATGCCACGCACTCCCTCTAATCCTACTGACTAAGGGTATACCTCCCTAAGAAAAATCCAAATGTTTATACCGGCCCCGACATGAAGGAATAAGCAGTGTGAACAACTGAAAGTGTTGCTTTTTGAAATTGACTGACACCAAGTAGCCGCAATCTTTCACTCATTTATCTTAAGCCACACAAGCTAAGGTGACGTATGTCTCTCATGTGCCCCGGCGTTTTAAAACCTACTTTCATGGTTAACGTACCGTTTAAAGTCCTGCTTTCATGGCTTACGTACCGTTCTTAAGAAGCAGAAACGGTAAACGCCGCCACTCTGTTCCACAACGATCCTTCAAAGTCGATGTAACGCTATCGCGCCGTACATCTTAAAGGGGCACTGAAGTGATTTGTAAAAATTGGGGGATTACTAGCGCAAATTGTAGTTCGGAGTCCGTAGGCATTGTTTCGGCCACTCTGGCCGCGTTTACGCGAATTTATTTAGTAGAAAAATCAATTCGAAAATGCTGTCCTCCTCTCTTTACGCTCGCCCATTTTCTGTAGCGTTTTCGTGTGACGTCAGCAGGAGATGAGCTGGAAAATGGCTGCGCTACTGCACGGTTCGCCGACCAGCCGACCTACCGATCGAGTCAGTCGGCCCAGCGTTTCGTCCGGCGGCCGCCGACGGGTCGTCGCTATTCGCTCGCTCAATTGAAACTGAGCCACAACACCTTTGTGAATGAAAGAATGAGCCTTTCTTTACTTTGTTAGTTTGTACACTATGTCAAACTCAGAGTCCGGGTCGCTCCACACAAGCGCTGCACAAGTGCACATGCGACGCTTCGCTGACTTTACGCTAGTAGGAAACTCTAAGGCCAATTGAAGGCGGGAGAAGAGTCAGCGAAGTCAATATAGGTACTAATAAAATAAAATCACCTGAAACGTTTACCGTACAGCGCAAAACTAGGGAGCAGGAAGTACTTTTTGCGCTGGGTAAACAAGCACAGCGGTCAGCAGCACGACCGCACATCTGCGAACGCTTTTCCGTCAAAGAAATGCAATTGCTAGACGTGAGATATTGTGGAAGTTTGGGGGACACTTACTGAAGGAGTGATATACAACAAATAGTCACATAACGTAGTTAAAATGCTTAAAATAAATAAAAGTGTAAACTGGTCATACATTATAAACCTTATATATCCAAACCGGCCAGCGCCGGCTCGTGGCCGAGCGGTCTGAGGCGCTGGGATTTGTTTTGAAAGTCGCAAGTTCGTATCCCGGAGGGTAGCTGTATTCTTTTTTCTAAGTTGGTTTTTTCGTATGCGGCTGATGTTTTCTGAACTGAGTTCACCATTTTTGGGCCGTAACGTTCACTGCTCCACCAGCGAGATCGCAGAACGCGCGCATACTGACAATGACGCGCTAGCGAGTTCTCGTTGGCGTGCTGTTGCCACAAGCACCGACTGCTTGCGGGCAGTGGGCCCAGGCCTGAATCAGCACACCCTTGGCCTGGTGCGAACTAGCTTTTTACGAACAGACATGAGTGAGGCAAGCTCCGAATATGCGGGAAAAGCGCATGGCATTTGAGAGTCTGCGGTGACGCGGAGGGCGTTCATCCACTGCGTAGGCCTCGTCTAGTGATTTCTACGATTCCAAGCCGCCCTGGGAGGTTTATCTTAGATATATGACAGCCGACAACATGGCAGAAGCGCGGTACGGCGAATTGAGAAATCGAGAATGCCCATCCAACAACGCCATCAGATGTCAAGCATGTTGTTTTACAGAACCGAAACCGAAACCGAAACTTTTGATTGCTAACCTTGGGCATCGTCCAATTACGGTGCCCCCCCTCCTGACGTCACAGCCTTTAGTTGGTGCGGCCGCCGCAAACCGCGCATAGTAGTTTTTCTTCTTTCGCGCTTTGTAAAATAATTACCGATTTGTCAACCGAATAAACGATGAATAGTGTGTTAATTTGAGCCAGTCTACACAGTGCAAGCAAAAACGGGAGCTTGACAAATTCACTTCAGTGTCCCTTTAAGACCTTAGCTTAGATGGCACTGCAACTCTTTTCTTGCAATACCGCCAAAATGCTAGGTGTTGCGGTGATCGTGACGAAATGGAGTCGAGTACAAATGAACAGTGTAGTATAATTCGAAATTGGCGCTGAGCGGGGGTGGGTGACGCACAAGTTCGTGAATCCAACGTTCCAGTTCGCCGCCGTGGCGTTCAACTAAGTGAATGGGGCATATCCTCAGTTGTCGCTTGTCGCTTGTAAGCTGACGGTTATCCGGAGGACATTGCTTTTATCCCGAAAACCACGGACGTGCAGATGGTGTTTCGAATGAGGTGAAAGCGACGAGAGCTTGATCCGGCATGACAGCAGAAGTCACATTTTTGGCTGGCTAATTCACTCGACCAAAAAATCTCAAGGACAATCGTGATAGTAATTGTAGCGTAACACAAGCGCCGCAATATAGCCTGTCGCTGTGAAATGAAATTGATGGAAAACCTTCGTACTGCACAATTTCGGATGTTTTAAGAGCACACGGATTTGCTTTTTACTGCAAAGCAGTGTATGTCTCACCCCTCCCTCCCCCCACACCATTTTCATTCCGGCAAAGCCGATTTACTCGGCGCTGCTCCGGGGCTCCTCCTGGCCACCGCTAACCCCTCTTTCCCGACGGTTATCATAACGGTTATTGGCGGTGAGATTGGCGGTGAGAGTGCCGCCCTCTGGCTCTGACGTCGGCTTAGGGTCTCGCACAGCTGTCGTCTGCTACACTCCGCTTGTGAGGGGCAGCAGGGCCTGTGTTAGAAATTGCCCGCTGTGATGCTTTCGTGCATTACAAAGTATTTCTAGTAATGCAGTTATTTATGCCAGCTTCTGACACATCTAAATAATTCCAGGCTCTATCCCCCAAACGTTAGCAACACATGAGGAGAGAGAGAACAACTTTCTTCAGGGCACCAGTGAGAAGATCATGTGTAACTCGCGAAGGTGAAGACTTCAACCCGATTACTATGTACGGAGAGGTATTGAAGTGCTTCCGGGACTCCCGAAGACGATACCCTGGGCCTAACCCGAACCTCTCTAGGCACGAGGCAGTACTGTTCAGACAATTGCTAGTGCGTGCTAAGTGGGCCCCTGTATGGGCGAAACACGTCCACCCCGAACTACAGCCGAGTGATGTGTGTGTGCTGTGAAGTGCTAGTCGCGCTACTATGGCGCACATGCTATGGACATGTGCTGTGACTCCGGAGCCAACAGACCTGCTTCCACCCCATCTTGCTCGTGCGGTGGGCAAGGAGGACTTAGTCTCTCAACGGGGAGCCGTCCAGTTCGCGATGGAAGCCCTCCAACGCCAGCAGTCATAGATGCTGCCTCCCCTACAGGAGGCTGATATCTGCGACTAATTTAGCCGGCCAATAAAGATGTTGTTCTCTCTCTCTCCTTTCTAGCTTATCCACGAGGCGCACCGCTCAGAGCTATTCGATAAGAATTTATAATGCGGTAGGCTCCCCTAAAGCACTTTTGAGATGCTCTTATGAAGAATCAACAGCCTAATGCTACGTACCAGGCAGCGGGCCCCTACACGCCCACCGCACAGCGGAAAATAAGGCGGCTGTGTACTATTTCTTTCGTTGTTATAGACTGGTATCAGATAGAATGTTTTCTTTTGTGCCCTGCGTATAATTATTTCTGCACCGTCACAAACGTCATATTAGTAGGTTTGGGGATGTTTAGGAGGCTCACAAAGATCGTGTGGTATTTTCTTCAGGTGTATGGCATATGTTCCCGTCTTCACAAATTTTCTTTCATTATGGCTGCGTGCAAGAAGGTCATATCTACAGCGTGCGTTCTTTATTTACATGCAAATACAATGAGAAGGTTCGTGCTACTCTACCGCGATCGCGCCACAGACAACGTTGTCCAGAGTACTTGAAGGCGGCTTTTGTGCTCCGAATGTCTATCGTAGCCATCCTTATCAGAACGAGCTGACTCTCAACCCGAATAATTATGACATGATTATGGTGTTGAAGGCTTGATATACTCGCCAACGAACGCAGTAAACAGTATACGCACATATATTACAAGAATCGAAACCGACGAACATTTCCAAGCAGCTGTTTGTTTTCCAATCCTTCCAGGCGTGAAGAACAAATCCTGGTCTACTCGGGATGGCGTTCTAAGAATTGAAGAAAATTATTCAGTCTCTTGTCCTGGAATGAAAACCTGCCCCACAAAGCAGCTCGATTTTAATGTTGAATAATCTTTTCTCCTCATTCTCTTACCCCTCCTCCTGAGTGGTGTTCTACTCTAACGCAGATTTGAATATCGGGAAGATATGGCTATGGGAAATGTACCGACATATCCCTCCAGTCTGAACAAATATCGACGAAAAGCAAACACGCCAGTGTGTACGAGATTTCAGCGCACGTTAAAGATCACCAGGTTGTCAAAATTAATCCGGAGCCCTCCACTGCGGCGCCCTCATATCTGCGTTGCGTCGGTGTGTTAAACCCCACAATCAATCAATCAATCAATCAATCAATCAATCAATCAATCAATCAATCAATAAGTCTGAACAAATATAGGGGTAGTGTGTCTTTACCACAGACGTGATTCGTTTTGCTCAATGAATCTCTATACTGGTTAGAAGCGTGGTATAAAACCAGCACGCGCGTATACACACAAGGGGTTATTTGGAACTCAACCTACAGTGTTTGCAGCCCATAGTGCATGTAGGCATACTTTTATGCCATGAAAACGTAAAGTGATGTGATACAATACTTTCGAGCGTTCGGCAAAGTTGCAAAACTGTTTTACTGAAAATACGGTTACCGGGAATCGAAATGCCTTCTGCCGAAGTCGACAGCCCCAAAGACCTGGAATTTTTCTTGGTGTTGTGTTTTCACTATTTTCGGGTACTAGCTGCTGGCTGTTCCCTTTGTTCGAAAGATTGCGCAAAACAGAAGCTGACGCCTAGCTCCGACTCTTCGCGCTCCGTACAAGACCGTTTTCGCAAGGAATGGGCCAACGCCGGCAATGTTTCTTAAGTAGCGGTATCCAAAACTATATTTTGACTCACCCCTTGAGCTAGTGTATGCGATTTTAAGTCTATTATTATGATGATAAGCTACGCACACGCCGCAAAATCTCGTGCGGACAAACATCATACGCCAACCGAGCGCAAAGACGTATACACAGCAGGGAGAGCGAGCCCAAGTGAAGCAGACGACCAATGCGAGAATCCCTAACCTGACGTCACACAGGCGCGCTTCGCAGCGCCGCCCGTGGTCGCGCTCACCGCCAATGCCTTTCGCAAGCACGAATGCCTCTATCACAAGTTCCGCAGTCGGCTGACAGCTGACATAGCTCCGTTATCTGATGATTGCGGAGAATCAACAGCAGCGCGAATAGGTATAAAAAATTTAGTGCTCTTCCACTCTGTGAAGAACGATGACCGGCAAAGCTACACATTCTCCACAGAGTGCACGAAACAAAACATGTTTGTTTGTAGATTGCGACTGAGCATTATTCCTAGCCAATTATCTGACTGAAATTTGGAAAGACCCGACCTTTGTCCTAGCGGACAAACGTAGAGCTGTCTCTTTTCCTCCTGCGTCGTAGGCTTCCTAAAGGTTGTGTAGCAAGCCTACCCAATCCACTCTACAACTGAGGACAACGGACTGTCGGCTGTTTGACATCCACATTTAAACCACACGCGCCAACACAGCGAACTTGTGATCAGTAAGGGCATGAAACCTAGAGCTTCGCGTGCCTGCGCCCCCCCCCCCCCCCCCACCTTCTCCACTCCGAAACTGTGCACGCTTAAACCGGCAACGGTTGAAAGCAACTCTCCCCATTGGAACGCTGGCGTGAGCACATAATTCTTCTCTAGATTGAAAGCCATTCAGAGAGACATTGTCGCGTCGGCGGCCCTCGTTGACCATTTGGTCATAGTTATTTTGGCGGAAGAATAATAATCAGTCTTGCCGAATATACACTCTTTCTTTCTTCTTTCGCCGGTGTAGTTAACGCCTAATTGTGCGCCATTGCCGGTTGCCTGTTCATGCTTGCACAGGTTGGGGCGGAGGGAGGCGGCATGCACGCACATCAGGACTTAAAGTTCCTGCAGACGACATACCCGTTGCCGTGGTGGGAGATTTAAAGGAGGGAGTCTTACGGCTCAATGAGCCCTGTGAGCTGTCCGCCACAATCGAGCGGTTTCAGTCTGGGTTGGTGTGTCGCACAGACAATAAGTTGCTTACGACTCGGCCGCGAAAGGCACACCCATGTGTGTGTCCGCTTCAATGAAGGTTGAGGCCTTCGAGGTGTTAACTCGCTATGGGACGGACGCACGTCATTCGCTTGGAGGAAGAACACAGAAACTCAAGAAGCGTCAGCCCGAGCAAAAGCTTGAATGGGCACGAGAACAACGAAATGCCGCTGTCGCGGCCGTTTCCGCCTCAAGTTCCAGCTCATCGAGTAGCCGTGAAACCTTCCCGGATTAACAGTAGCTTGCCCGCTTGGAACGCCAAAGTGGGCCAATTTTATCACTTGTTTACCGTAAAGCGCTCTCAGGTCGGGATGTTCGACCGTGTCTTTAACATCTAAGCACCCGTGCATGACGGGTTGCCGGTTTATGCATGCACGGGTTGGGAGTGAAAGGAGGGGGGGGGGGGGCGAGAACGCGCAGCTCTAGGTTTCATGCCCTTACTCACGGTAAGTTCGTTTTGTTGGCGTGGGATTTAAAAGCGGGCATCAAGCAGCCCAATGCGAACGGTCCGGTGTCCTCAGTGGTAGAGTGGATTTGGTTGGCTTGTTACACAAACAGTAAGAAGCCTACGACGCAGGAGGGAAAGAGACAGGCCTACGCTTGTCCGCTAGGACAAAGCTCTGGTCTTTTCCAATTTCAATCAACTAATTGGCTATAAATTACGCTCAGTCGTAAATTGCAAACAAACGTGTTTTGTTTTGTTCACTCCGTGGAGGGCGTGCAGGCTTGCAGGTCAGCCTTCTTCACAGAGTGGGAGGGCGCTAAGTTTTTATTGTTTACATTTTTTTGTTTCATCTACGGCAAAACAAACTACATTTGCGGCCGCATTTGATCAATTTGCCTCCTCATGGTGCCCTTGTTTTTTTGCTGGCCATCCACTGAGTAAGTGTACAGTGCACCTGAACAGCGGCGGCTTGTGGAAGCCGAAGAAGAACTTACCTACGGAGATGGATTCAACATGTCCAGCACCGTCACATCTGGCGGTGGCCTCTTGGTGCCCTCCTGGGCCCCGCAGCGTCGCTTCTGGGCGTCGGAGATCGAGCTCACCCTCTCATGTGCCAGCATCGGCGTTGGTCTAGTCAGTGCGTGGAGACTGCCCCGTCTACTCTATAACCATGGCGGAGGCAAGTTCCTGCGTGTCCAGGCTTAGAGTTGCTTGCAAATGAAGACATTATGTATAAATACAAACCGCGTGCTGCATAACATGACATTGCGAGAGGAATATCATTGTTTCGACTTCTGATCGTCTGAAAAAAAAAACGAAACTTGGTTTCCGCGAGAGAAATATGGCGCAAGTATTTTTCGGGTGATCATGACGTGTGGATCTTCTTTGCAGTAGAATCAAGTAATTGGTGGGTCCAGACCAAGCTTTTCATTAGAAGGAGGAACATGCAGTTTAAACGAAGGGTCCTTCCCGCATTTGGAGTCGAGGGATAATATCACAACAATAATTCTGAACGAGAGTGCAGAGTCATAATCCTCCCAAAGCAGTAGTGAATGCGTCACGGTAATATCTAGTGAACACTTTTCAGTGATTGGCGGGTTAGTTCTAAATACCTGTTCCTATAGTGAAGAAAATACATTTATAAGTGCCTCGTTCTAGCGAACAAGTTAAAGCCGTTCCACTCAATGTGACAGCTGTCGGAAGTGCAGAGCGGTGATTCCTCATATTGAGTGGTGGCGCCGTTTTCCGCTCACTGCAATCACCCATCACGCTCTTCGCCGCCCTGTCTCTACTTCTCTCTTGGTGAATAGGCAGTTCAAATTTCCCCCCTTCACTGCGCTCACGCGCCGCATGCCTAAAGATGCGTCACCGAGAGTTGGGTTCGTATGCTGGAACTGTTTTGTGGCATTTCGAACGCGTAATTTTTTTCATATGCGGCTGCAGCCTTTCCGCTAACTGTCAGAAACACCAACCTAAGGAGCAGTTCTAAATATATTAGCGCAGAACTGCCAGTTAAATACACAGATTTTTCCTGAAAAATACCTGCAGTTTTTTTTTTGCGCTAAACAACTTGGAGATGTATGACAACCGCCAGCGGTTCACTTGGTTCGAATGGTTAGGACTATTTAAACCTCGTGGTTTTCGAAGCCTCTGCGTGACTCCCTGACGATGGTACACCAGACTCTACTTGAGTTCGTTATCTCGGTGCGCCGCCTGATTCCGGCAGTCGCTTGACATCGATCGTTAGCGAACTACGACGACAAGGCGAGCCCATAAAGTGCTCTGCACTTTAAAAATTAAAGTCGTTCCCCTCAATGTGAAAGCCGTCGGAAGTGCAGAGCAGCGATTCGCCATTATGAGCGGTACCGCCGTTATCCGCTAACTGCTACCACCCCATGCAATTGAAATTTATGAAGGTGAAGATGTATGACAAGCGCCAGCGTTTTACTACTTTCGAACGCTTATGACTATATACACCGCTTGTTTTTCGAAGCCTCAGGGGTACGCCGCGAACAACAGCGGTACTTGTATTGGGTTTGATTGGATCGGCTACACCGGCCGAGGTAGACCTGTGTCGCGTAGCTCCTGGAGAGCCGTGCTGCGCAAGCGCGAGGATTGGATTGGATTGCATTGGATTGGATGGACCTGGATAGGTTTTCGATTGCATTAGATTGAATCGGGTTTGGATTACATGATAAGCAGCAGTGAGCATGATAATCGGCTAATCGTAAAAACCACGAAAACTAAGAATAACCAGCTGAACCTTAGGTCACCCTACGTATATCCTGGCATAGCCGCTTGGCTTTCGAAGCCTCTGGGTTCCGCGGCGGCGAACAGACCGGGACAGGCTAGACGATGACAGGCTACACCGTAACGCCGTGGCGATATGCTTGGTTCCAAGGAGCGAGCTAAGACAAGGCGAGCGCCTACAGTGCTCTGCACTTGAAAGCGGGGGTAAGTGGAGGGTGGTGATTAAACCGCCAACGGGCTGTGGTGCTGCTACCCGCGCATTGTTACCCGCGCGTTGTTACCGCCCCTCCAACTCTTTCCCTCTCAGTTACTTCCCTCTTGACGAATTGAAAAGAGGTTTTGTCCAATTCAATTCAACTTTACCTCCTTCGCCTCCTTCGCAGTGCTAGCGCGCTCCCTTCCTAGAACAGCACTTCAGGGTCGCGCCTTGTCGTCGTAGCGCGTTCGCAGTCACGATGTCTAGCCACCGCCGCAATCAGGTGAATTAGTAACATTACGGACCCAAAAATAGCCCCAATCCGTAACTGCGTTGCATAGAAGCTTCGAAAAACAAGCGGTTTATATAGTCATAACCGTTCGGAACTCCTGAACCTACCAGCCGAGGCTGGAGTCAACACCAGCGCTAGAACTGCTACGCGGTTAATAAAATCATCAGCTAGCTTGAGTGTAGAACACAATTTCGCTTTGCGGTCCACCTTTGTGTAAGCAGTTGAAGTGGCGTGTGGACAAAATAGGAGTTTGGTTCATTGAGAAGACTTATTTGACCCGATAACAACGATACTGACTATATCAAAAGTTGAAACACACGATCGAGATAATAACTAAGACATATGAACCAGTGGTGACTCCCCAGCTACTTTTTGGTGACTTCTTTATGACGTCACACAATCTCGTTTGTGCGATTCTCGGCCCCAGACCTCAGCCACCCACAAGAAGCATATCTGTGCGGCCATGTCACCTAAATGCTAACGTTGTATTAACACACTGACACCTGTGTTTCTAGTGCTGGCTCATATTACGTCACTCCTTCCCATATTACGCCACACTGGCGCGAAATTTCAATATCTTTCAATATTTTAGGGTTTTTTTTTGTTTCAAAAGAATCATTCGTGGCTGCAATGAAGCCTAGAGAGTTATCACAGGCTAGTTCTTTCAAATTGAAATTTGTTTTACTTTGTCTTCGTGGCTCCTTCAATACCATAAGTGTAGCAACGTTATCCTGTTCCTTGTTTCTTCGTCAGCAATATCCGATTCCGAACGTGCCTTGACATTCACCGCCCTCACCTGCAGGCTCCTTTCTGCTGGCCTACACCATACTGCTGCCGCTGCTGGGCTGCCCGCTGCTTTACTTGGAACTCATGCTGGGACACCACGCGCGCCTCGGACAAGCCGCACTCACAAAATGCCTGCCATGGGCCAGAGGTTTGCTATTCCACAGACGTCAAGTTCCTGTTTCCCAGATTACGCACTGTCGCCTACGCGAGCACTTTGCTAGTACACTGAAGTACAGTTGCTTCTATTGGTGCCTTGCTTTGGGAAAAGAATGGCTCAGGTCTGACCCTCATAAACCTAGTTATAACGAGCGCAAGCACGGGCGCAGTGTTTTTCGCATAGTGTTTTTCTATTCAGTGTTACTTTGCCCACATTGTTTTCGAAAGTTGGCCTTTGCTTGAGATTTCGCCGCATGCCGTCTGGCTTTCTCTTCTGGAGATTGGATTGGTCCTTTCTCTTGCGCTGAAGGGAACGCGCAGACAGCCCATCCACCGTGCTATGTGTGGCGAGACTGAGGAAACAAGTTCCGGCAAAGCAGTGCTTTTGTTGTCCTACCTCGTGTTTTTCTTGTAGTTTGCGTAAACTTAATCCGTGCAATGTTTTCGTTCAGAAGTAATTGCACCCTAGCCCAGTCACGTGGTTCGCTTCCACTGAACCGCACTTCAGACTGCAGCCGTTCACCGTCTCCTAGAGAGAACCGATAAGAAAAAAATTAAAGCCGTTCCACTCCATGTGAAACCTGTCGGAAGTACAGAGCAGTGATTCGCCATAATGCGCTGCAGCGCCGTTATCCGCTCAGTGCTGCCACCCGATGCATTTCCCGCGTCCGTAGTGCTCGTCTGCCCCCTTCCTGCAACTTTTTGTGCTTGCTTTAATTTTGTGTGCTGGAGCGGTTTGCGTCATTTCGAACGCGCCATTTTTTTCTTGCGTGGCTGGAGCCTTTCTGCGGCAGTTCAAGCGCCCCATTCTTTTCGTTCGCGGCTGGAACCTTCCTGCGTAGTTTCGAACTCACCATTTGTTCTTGCACGGCCGCTTTGTTCGCTTACTATCATAAAAACCAACCCAACGAGTGTTCCAAACTAAATAAACGCGGGGGCTGTCGGTTATAAAACACAGATTTTGTCTGAAATGTCCCTGCAGTTTTCTTTACGCTAAACAACGGGGAGATATATGACAAGCGCCAGCGCTTCACGATGTTCAAACGTCAGCGAATATTTAAACGATGTGGTGTTAAGAAGCCTCAGCGTGACTCCCTGACTCCGGTACAAAAGGCCCTACTTGGGTCCGTTATCTCGTTGCGCCGCCGGAATCCGGCAGTCGCATCTACCCTTAACGAGCTAAGGCAGCAGCTCTGCTCGCGCACCCGCGGCTGAAAGTTACTGCAGTGGGATGAATGACCTTCAAACATGTAGCGTAGTAGAGGTTTCGCCCTAAAAGTTCTCATTTGATAGTTGCGCTCCTGTCAGCGTGCTCTCCTTGCCGTGATCATAACATGTTGCTCGCTAACTTGGGTATAACCCGCTTTGCATCCATCTAGTGCTGTAAAGCAGGAAGCAACGAAAGGATGCCGCTCTTCGTGGGATACATTCCCGGACAAGCCGACAGTGGACTAGAATGACACGTTATTCATCTTTCAAGATGTTTGTTGCGGTCACTCTTATCCAGAGGGTACGGTGAATGGAGCTTATAGTGAGGAGTTAAACCATGGTCCGAGTTCTCCATAGGGACGTTGAGGCGTAACCTAGTCCTCGGTTCAGTGATTAACGCCTTCAAGAGAAGGGACACACCCAACACCCGTCACCGAAAAACTCTTTGTTGTGTGAGATATTGAACGTAGTTGAATAAGAATGTTTCACAGCAGTTTTTCATGGTAATGGACGTCATCGATAGTTCCCAGTCTATATCTCTCAGGTGGTGACATGAGGAGCATATATTTCCAAAAACTGGTAATTTTTTCCGCTTGTATACCATTCTACGGTCATCGAATATTACAACTGGAATGTTCAGCAACACGCGCAGAAGCAATAACTGTAATCCCTAAAAAGAATAGGGATAACATTTTTTTTCAATTTCCTGTAAACCATAAGGTGCAATAAAATATTCGGCTGAGATGAATTTGAAGTTTAGGTCGACCTCTTTGCAGTGCCTAACACTGGTCGCCGAGTATATATACAAGTGGAGTCGCCGAATAAAGGGCACGCAATGTTAACACGCATTCATGGGATAAATTAGTCGCAGTTAGCACAGGACCAGGGCAATTGGAGATCTATGGGAGAGGCCTTCGCCCTGCAGTGGGCGTTGACAGGCTATTGATGAACATAATACGAGATCAATCCTAATTGTAAGATACCCTTCGTCTGAAGAGACACCATAAATGCGAAGAAATGCAGGCACAACCAGAGAAGGGCAAACTACAACAAACACCCATAAACAAAAAAATGAAGGACCAAAAATAAAGGCGGGTGGCGGAATACGGCACCATGTCCTCGTCAGTGGCAGATGCCTTCGATTTGCAGTAAGAAATCACATATACGCAACAATTAAGATGAGAAAATTAGGTTTTTACATGAAGAATTGAAAGGATATAGGATATGTAAAGTCTTATGACGGCACCGATTGTCTTCTATCACTAACGAGCAGTACGTGGAATTTGTTCTATCCGAGATGCGCCCTTCAGCGCCAACACCAAAAAGTACGTAAGAAAAACAGTCCCAGGCTTATAACTACGCTATCGCAAGAACATATCGAACCGATAGTTACACCGTCGTCACCATTACTGCTCCAGCCTGATTTCGGGCCACTGTACACGCAATGAGATCGTTGCGAAAATCTGACGAGAAATCTTCAAAACTACACAAGAACAACCGATATAGCCGAGTCTCTCCTGGTTCAAGCGAGAATCCTATAGCTGAAGCTTCCACACCAAAGACCTCGATCCCTCTTGGGGATGCTACTGCGCGGGCATTATTTGTTATGTCACTTTTTCGTGAACCTCCTAGCAAGAGACGAGGAGGTTCAACGCAAGACTATGTATATGTGTGCGGTCCGTGACTCCACGCCAAATCAAACACACTGGGGTTGTTTTCATTAATACGAGGGCAAACATTTCTTAACAGCTTTGCTAAACCTCCATCCAGAGACATCGGTGCTGCTTCTAAACGTCGAATTACTTTCCGTGTAACGGAATCATCTAAGGAAAGATGTCTGCTATTGTTTCGATTGGGCATATACTTAAAACAATACCCTGTGCCCCAACGATAATTTTTCCACAGCGCTGTTTCCGTTGTAGCAATCTCTGCTCGTTTGTGCGGGTGCTGGCCGCGTTTACTAGGTTGGATGGTTTTTACCTCGGCGGTGAAAGTGCCTCGGCGTAAATGCTTTGCGTGTTTCTTGTCTCTCGAGTGCATGAAATCATCCCGCCCTGTATTTTTGCAGGCATCGAAGTGTGCATGGCGCTCCTGGTTGCTTACGTGGCTGCTTCGCTGGGCGCCGTCATGGCTCAGTCGGTCCAGCACCTCCTGATGGCATTCGTCCAGCTACCGCCACGCTCGGCCGGATGCTACGGCTTCTGGGAAGGCCAGGTGAAGGAGTCCTGCTTCGGACCTGACTCCAGGGTAAGCCACCATTCACGCAGAACGTTCACCAGCTACCCAATCAATCAATCAATCAATCAATCAATCAATCAATCAATCAATCAATCAATCAATCAATCAATCAATCAATCAATCAATCAATCAATCAATCAATCATTCAATCAATCGATCAATCAATCAGTCAATCAATCAATCAATCTATCTCTCAATCAATCAATCAATCTATCAATCAATCAATCAATCAATCACTTAATGAGTCATTGCCAGCGGCAGCCACGGCTGGAGCTTGGATTGTACACTGGAAAGTGCGTCGTAAACGCTGCACGATGCTCTCCTTAGGTTCTGTCTCAGCTACGCAACCGGATGTAAAAATCTGCCTAAACTCTGCATCTCTCTTGAAAATATGGGCTGGCTAAGCTGCAAGCTTGATACGAGCGTTGCGCAAACTATAAGTAATGTCTTTGTGGCTTCGTTGGTGCTTGACGTCCGTTGGTGCTTGAAATCTTTATTACAGCGGGATCTTTATTGATGTTTAGTTAGTTTTCGGGCAATTATTAGGAAAATGACGTAAAACCTCAATGTTGCAGCTCCGAGCATCGACGCAGAGCGCCGGCCTGGCGTTCTACCAAAGTAGGCCCTACAAAACCCGTTCGTTTTAAGCGAAGTATTTGCTCTGTATGAGCGCCATAAAATGCTGTTGCCTGAGTTACCGTCTGCGGAGATGCTGAATGGACATTGACGATGAATGCTGTACGAGGAACAATCACAGCTCTCTAAAAAGAGCTTCTGTCGAGCATCAACACAAAGCAGGCGCTGGTTACATACTGTAAACACCTAATAGTAGAATATAGTAACCTACGGCACCATACCAAATATTTAACAAAATGAGTGAAAACTTGTGATAGAACGTACTAGATCTTTTTTGAAGGCAGTGATTGACGTGGTACCCAGCATTGCGCAAGAACGCAAAAAAAATTATGTACTTTTGACAGTTACGACAGCACTTGTCGTGCTTTGATCTCGCTATCAAATTATATAGCCCTCCACCAACGGCCGACGTCTAGGGACGAAGGCAAGCCCTTTTACGCATGCTGCGCAAATAAATGTTCTTTCTCTCTCTCTCTTTCGTTCCATTTTTTTACAGATGGTGTGCTTCCCAGGAAACCCTACTCGTGGCTGTGTCAATGTATCAGAGAGCACGAACGAGCACTTCTAGTGAGTAACCAACGATCATTTGTCATGTCTACCGTCTGCCAAACCCTCCAAATGCGAGTAGCCTTTTTTGTTTCCCATCACAGGTACGCTGAAAAGGCGCAGTGTAGGTTCAACATTCAGCGATAAAGAAAAGAAAATGGCCAAACCAATAGCACTCGAGTGACCGGTTATATATTGAAAACCTGCATAAAAATGCAGTGACGATTACCATACTGCCTCATGCGAAATTTGTGTGCAGCGTGAGGTCACGGTGCAAATATCTGCTGCGTCTTAGGAAGCGATCACGTCATCAGCGAGCGCACGGCGGCGCGCGCTACTCTGCTGTTATCCCTAGGGTGCCTCGATGCACGCGTCCGCCGTACAGATTTTGGGTCACTTGCTCGCTGCCGAAAAAGTCATTGTATCAAAACAGCGCTAAAAGAATCGTAGCCACGAGGTTTGCTGTTTAATTTTCAATCATCTTATTTGTTTCGCGTTGCTGGTTCTTGTAAGAAACGAAAAGTACAACGCGTTGAGCAATTTGATCCCATAGCGGCCGCATGGGACCGTTCAAAGGGTGTCTTCACCCTGTATGGCCGCACTGGCGTCGAGACAGACAGACGGGCAAACGGACGGACGGATGGATGGACGAACGGACGGACAGACCGAAGGACAGACGGACGGACGGACAGACAGACAGACAGACAGACAGACAGACAGACAGACAGACAGACAGACAGACAGACAGACAGACAGACAGACAGACAGACAGAACGCCGCCTGCCAGCGTGCTGATGCAAATCATATTTGAACCTGCCGCGCAAATGTGTCATGGTTCGAAATAGCCATTCAAGGGGAGCAGGGAGCATGTTATTGCAAATAGTGTTTTAACCTCCCGCTCGAATGTCACGTGGTTTGCATTAGGGGAAAACGAAACAGTGTTTAACAAAAGTTGTTAGGGGGCTACTTGGCTCATGATTCTTAAAAAATTTTAGCGCAAAAACCAAAGACGGAACACAACAAAAAAGACAGGACAAGCGCTTGTCCTGTCTACTTTTTTGTGTGTTCCGTCTTTGGTTTTTGCGGTAAACATTTTTAAGAAACTGTGTTTGAGGAGGGGGACGGCTGAGAAGGCACTCCTGCGGCGATGCGTGAAACCAGAGTGAGGGGGAGCCAGCGAGAGAGCAATAGTAGCGCCTGCCGTCTTCCTCCTCACCCTACGCTAGACGCGCCTGGCTGTTTACTTTTTGCCGTCGTTGCTGCGTTCGGTGTCTCGATTTGAGGACGCCTGCCAAACGACTCAGTCCTAAAAACAAACAGTGAATATAATAATTTCAACCAGCCTTTTTGTTACATGTACCGGTTGACTGAATACGATTTTACCTTCCTTCATCGTAAATATTACACGAAAAGCTACTCAACCATTATACGATGAAGACGCCTCACAAGAAGGAAACCAGTTTTCACGATATGGGTTTATATGCAAAGCCATTTCACACTTCGGCTACCAAAAGAAATGTAAAGAAGTGCCTTCATCACGCGTAAAACCGTGCAGGACAGCATACGTAGCTAATAGAATACATTTTTTAACAGTATACAGATGTTTCCGAACATAAAATAGGCCCTCAAGGACAGTAAACACCAGACATGACGTTTTCGCAAACCATTCTGGTTTTAAAAGTTTGTTTCTGTTCTTCGCTAATGCTTCGACTGGCAGAACCATGCCCGCAAGGTGTAATGCTCTGTAAGGCTACGTTCAGACTATCGACGCAAAAGCAATATCGTGATCTATAGACGTAAAAAACGTCATGTCAAGCAGTTCGGTTGGCTGAGATGTGAAATGACGTCATTCTGCAAGTTATTAGGACAGTTGCAGCAACAGTCTGAACCCGGCCTAACGTGTGTAGATATTCAACTTTGGTCTTAAGGAATGAAAGTATAAAATTTGTAACACACAGGACAGCTTAACGTAGCTGCAGGCCGCCTGTAGTTATGTGGCAATAATACTCCACTGAAACCAACTGTTGGGCAAGTTGGTCCGTGCTCGTGTTAAAATAGAGCGCAATAAACAGGACAGAGAAGAACCACGACAGAACAAGCGCTCACTCTCAACTAAATATACTGAAAGCATCGTCACATTTAACTACAATCGCTTTTCGCGGGAGGCATGCACAGTTGGAAGTTCAGCAGGGTTCGGAAACAAAACAATATACTTGTTGCGCTGTTCCTTTTGTATGAGGGATTCTTCAAGCGATACGACACAGCCGCATTACAACTCGTAACATAGTATATACACTACACTACAGCTTAGCTTGATCGCGCCTAGCACGAGTGCCAGAGGCGTTCCCGCCTTACTAGAATAAACCAGCTCATACAATCGAGACCCCCCCCCCGTCCCAGCAAGGTAAAATAGTTAAAAAAAACAAGAAAACATTTATTCTAAATGTTTCGATTTCAAAAGTGCAAAATACGCAAAACACAGAGCGTAATTACACGCGATAATTCCACAAGGTAACAGCTGAATATAAACACACTAAATGATTACAAAAGGACATTACCTCAAAACGTGTATTGCGTTATTTCAGGCTTCTATTGCGTGTCTCCATGTTTGTTTAATTCTACATTGAATATCTGGGGAGTTGTTATCGTTGAATATTACCGATAATGATGATTGCGGTTGGAGTTGAATGCTGGCAGGTTACAAATTAATTTGTTGTTCTTTGTAATGTCAAACCTTCGAAAGTGAAATTTAAATCTACCGTACCAAGTTATACATTGCGAGGAGTGGACCAGATTTTTGTGTACATTTTTTTATCCACTGGAAACTGTAGCTTTTAGTTCCTCCTCCTTGTTGTCTTACAATATTCAAGTTTTTCATGCGTTAATTGCAACCTCTTTTTTAGCTAACATTCACAAACTCCGATTACACCAAAGTGAAAAGCAACCACCTATAAGTTCCAGCACTCAGTATTTATCGTTGTCCATCGCAGCCACACGACAATGGGCATATCGACAGGAGACATCACAGAACAAGTTGGCGTGCTCCCCGAGGTCGCCACGTGTCTGGCCATCGGGTGGGCCCTCGTCTGGTTCGCGTTACGCTGGCGCTCGCGAACGGTGGCTCAACTACTACCCGTTGCGTTGATAGCGTTCCTCGCCATGGGCACGGCGTGACTCATTGGCGCAGCCACAGGCCTCAAGTTTATGTTCGCGCCACGACTAGACACGCTGTTGAACCCGGCGCTGTGGGCCCGTGCCACTGAGCAAGTCCTCCTCGTCTTGGGGTTGGCACACGGGCCTGGGTTGGTGCACGGAAGCTACTGCCGTGAGCTCTCGGATGTGCACAAGTGAGAATTCATGACACTTCGCTGTTTGTCGTGGGTGCCGGTTCTCGTAATCAGCCTCGTAAATCATTCATAGAAGCTGCGTCATCGGGGTGGTCTCGTTCCAAAAACGTAGCCCGGGTACCGGGTTCCTTAGCTGAAAATGTCGCCTGGAGCGTAACACTTGTAGCCCAACACTCTTCCTCTAGCCCTCGTATCGCTCACGACCTTCTCTTGCCCCCCCCCCCCCCCGCTCCTTCCAATGATGAATGCCATAGAGGCTTGTACAATTCACTTTAATGATCCCGCGTTTGCACATCGCACGGGCCTTGTGTTCGGACCTCTCGTTGTTGTTTTTGGACCACCTCGGTTCGGCAGGTTTTGCTTTAGTGTTTACTTTACCTCCCCTTATTACGACACAGCTTTTATGCATTGTTTTCTTAATTTGCTATTGTAAAGACTAATCCGAAGTGTATTCTTAGTAAATATAACACGGGTACTTCCGATTATGCCATGATATTTGGCCTCAGTTGTGCTCAAGGATTCATTTGCGCGGGGTAATCTGGACGTGTCTACAACATGCCAGCACTTCTGGTGATTTCGATGAGCCTTGCGTATATATTCCGTTTTCAAACTTCCTTTAAACTATTTTTTGGTCGGGAAATTCAATACAGTCACGGATGGAGAGGAGGATGTACAAATAGACAGACATGCGGACTGCCAGACCAGCCGACGGACAGACAGACAGACAGACAGACAGACAGACAGACAGACAGACAGACAGACAGACAGACAGACGAACGGACGGACGGACGGACAGACGGACGGACGGACGAACGGACGGACGGACGGACGGACAGACAGACAGACAGACAGGCAGACAGACAGACAGACAGACAGACAGACAGACAGGCAGACAGATTAAAATCTTCGTGTATACGTAGCCCAAGAAGGAGTACCGGCTTTAAAACCACGGCTCGTTATTCTCCTGACATGCTCTCTTCCAGAACACTCATGATGCCATGATTGTGACAAAAACGCGCGAAAAAGATACAGAGCCCGTTAAAGTCGAGAACTCCAATTCAGCACTGCTAATACGAAAAAAAACTAACGATCCCTTGTCCATGACCGCGTGCCTGATGTGTTGGGTGCGCAGAGTCGTGGCGATGGTATTGGCGCTCAGCCTAGGAACTGGTGTCATCTACGCACTCATCGTGTTCTCCTCACTGGGGTCACTCTCGTGGGAGCTGGGGACTCCTGTCGATCGGGTCCTGCACGCAGGTAGGCTGACTGTTGTAGCTGTATTTTAAATGCGCGATAAGTCACTGCGGAATAGTTACTGAATTCCGAGACATTTCTTGCTAAAGTTCGGGGAACATTCACTGAGTGTCATAAAAGAGCTTTACTGACATTGTTCCACCGAGACCGAATATTAGTACACCTTCATATTGGCGTCCATTTTTGGACACCAGTCCAAGAACACTCATCATCTCCCCCAAGTACTTTGCCATAAAACTCTTTTTGAGAAAAAGAGCGAAAATGCATCATGGATAGTGTGCATTGGTCAATAATGATTGCGGTCGCTTGGATAAATAACTTGCGACCTTGTGAAAACGTGGGAGCAGTAAAACCTTTAAGTTAAAGCTTTGCATTGCGATTCAGGATCTGAGCTAGCCATTGGGAGGCGATGTTGCGGCAGTGTATTTGGAATAATTACCGTTGGGCTGGAACCAGCGGTTGGTAACCAGAGTTCAAAAACGTGTAACGCAGGAACACTATTTTTGAATTACCTTTGTCTGCAACATGTACTAAAATGCCAAGCCCATAGAAAGAAAGAGCCATTACATTCAACGCTTCAGGTGACAACCGATAACATCCCCCAGATCCCGCAGCGCCGTACCCTAGTGGGTGATACTTAAAGATCTTCCCACCTACAATCAAAATCCTACAAGCAGGCAAAACACACAGATCAGCAAAAGTGTGATATAGGAAAAAATACCTACCGTCACCGCCACAGCGCGAGAAAAATCAGGGGAGCAGCGGTGGCACAAACTGATTCCCGGTTGACGTACAGCTCACAGGAACACCAGACGCCGCAACCCGCCAGCGATCACAGGCGTCAGGTACTCTTAACAACGCAATCAAGCTTCCGTCCCACAACAGTCCAAACGAATAACGTCTGCCATGTGTTCAAATCATTCGTAAAAGTAAATAAACGATAGTCTCGATCACGGTGTAAGACTATTCTTACACCGTGGTCTCGATGCGCGCTGGCATAGGGAGTAAACATGGCGCATACAGATAACGCCGATACCAGCTGCATATGCAAATTGCCTGCAACCAGGGTGAACGGGCACAAGCGACAACAGTGAGTGCTGCTTTCTGGGAGGAGCGGCATAACACTCAGCAACGTTCCTTCCCATCGTTGTAAAAAACGTTTTCGCATGAAGCTTTCTGTAGTACAAAAAGTCTACGGTTCACTAGACACCCGCGGAAGCTGCGTTTCTGTTCCTGCAGTTTGAAGCCTCCACTGAGCCAAGAACTGCGATATATAGTCGAAGAATGGCACTCCACTTTTAAAGTTTCAAGTGAGAGGAGTGAAAATTCTGCGCAGGCACTAACTCTATGCGGCACGATTTTAGTCTCGCCCATCTAAATGATAGACACTTCCGATGGGTCATAATAGCAGTCTAGTCTCCGAAATGGGCTTTTGCACATGTGACGTCGCAATTTTTTAGCCTTCTCCTGATGCAGAGCAGTTGACTGGAAGCGTCTGCCGAAGTTGGGGCTTTCTTTAGATATTTTACCTTTCACAAGTTAGGCGCTATGGATGAGTGACTTTCGCAGTGTAGCTACAGGAAGCAAAGCGTTTTAATTCTCCTTGATCATGTTGCATCTATAGCTCTCTCGCCACTTCCCAAATGTATATTTAGCTGTACAGGTTAAAGTAATACGTGTTTCAAGCATCGCCCACATGGCCAGTAATCTATCGCCGCAGTATCAATGCTCAGTGCTTCGTATAGGCTTAAAAAGCCATCACTCGTATCTCCTTCAAGAGGTCCCTGAATAAAGTCCTATTTTCGTTGTCTTACGTTGGCCACCAGGCGACGAAGCTGCACCGGTGCGAGCTAGCTTTCAAGCTTGAAATTTGGCCTCTCTTACAAGGCAGAACTTTTTCTGGCCGCCTCCGTCCGCTTCAGTGCCGTTCGTTGCACTTTGGCGTCTTCCGATTCATCCTAACTCGATATAAATCCAAGGTCTGTCACAAGGGAGGGTGACAGCCTGGCTGCTGTGGGCATTTCCAGAAACTTCTGCAACAAGCTGTCGTCTTGCTCTTGTTCCTTTGAGTAGCTCTCGCCTAGGAAACGTGCCAGCTTGAGAACCATCCCTCGGGTATCTGCAATCAGTTCCCTGTACGTGACGAAAACCACGTTCGGCTCGTAACTCAGGGCGAAGCCCAAGGCTACGTGTTTGAAGTAATCCCCGTGCTCGCCGCAAGCTCCTTGTATAAACGACCTAAAGAAATCGTGAAAAGTTCCGTCTCTGAAGCAGGAATTCTTGAGCCTTGTCTGCATGTCGAAGAAAAAGACGCACAGGCCCCACGGCTTTCTAGCCAAGCATATCCACTTTCCTTCGGCGGTAATCGCAATTTTTGGCGGAGGCTGGTGCGCTGACGGTATTCGCCCTGGCAGACTCGGCAACTACTCTTTATATCTATGATCGCGAGGTAGCGCCTTTCGGCCGCGAACTCCTCATTGTTGCCAACAGGTTCCCCTCTCTTTAAAATGACGTACAAAAAGTGCAGAACCCAGTGCATAGCAGTGTTAGGGTATGAGAGCTGAAAGATGTCTCCATTCTTGACACGGAACTATAAGTATTACCTAAAAAGATCCTAGACTGAATGCGGGTCCGTCGTTAAGCCATCGATGACCGGACCAAGCGGCTCCCTCTTCGCCATAATAGAGTCGAGCGCCGCCCGGTGGCGCCGAGCACGGATGCGTGTTGTCTGTGCTCGAAGAGTTTTTACTGCAAGCAAAAGTTCCTTCGATGTGCCGACTGTCAAAATCGAGTGCATGTGAAGTGCGTCACCTGGCCAGATCAAGAGCTGACCATGCTGGTGTGTGGGGAGCGGCGGTTTTCCTTCAACAAGTGTCACTGTGCCGCCGCTTCTCTTGAGCCTACCCACGACATCGGCTAGAGCAACGGGCTGTCGGCGCATTACACAACCCTACAAGGCGCGACGACAGCGGCGCCTACTCCGACCCCTACGAAGGGAAAAGCGAAGCAACCGGTCGAGCAGGCTCCATCACGCGGCCTTCCCGGCGTTGCGCCCGAAGAGACCTCTACTGACACCAGCTCTTCGTTCATTTCTAGATCACCCCATCACCCTCAAAGCCCATTGACCGAACTCGATCTTAAATTACCAGGTTGAATGGCCGGCAAGTGACTCTTCTGCACATGACAATGACGATGACGACCGCTTTGGCCTGTGGGCTATACCAGTCCCGAAGTATCGCCTACCATACGCAAAGACGACACAGCCGGGAGCAACATCTGAAGAAATTCACCGGCGAAAGATTCCCAGCTACCTGATTACCCTGCGACCAATGACGCGTGTGGCTCTGGCGAGCGTATCCAACTGCTGTTTCACACGACGGTGATGGCAGCTGCCCTGTTGTCAGAATTTCAGCATCCCGTAGAAATTCGAGTGAACAGGGCATTGAATAGTGCGAAGATCGAAACCTATGACGCTCAACACGCCCAAGGCCTCTTGCGACTTACATCCATTCGAGTATCATCGACCGAAGTGATCCCGGTCACCGCGTACCAACCCCTGCGAAAGGCGTGTGCCGTGGTGTATCCTATGGAGTAGACCCGTCGCAGACAGCGGAATCCGTGCGGACAGCTCTTTTCTCAGAGAACCACCGCTTCACTGCTGTGCGTCTCATGGGAAAGCGAGGAGCCTGCCTTGGGGTGTTCGACGGAGCCAGACCACCACGGACGATCAGGTACTGGAGTGTACTCACGAGGGCTACAACATACAAAAACACGTAGTATGGTTTGCCACAGCAGTAAAGGTCTCGGACACAAGATATTTGTCCCCACCCAAGCACCTGTGCCAAATCCGAAATAGAGCGCGCTGCCGGTGTCGATTGTACGGACCAGATTCCCTACTGCCGAGACTGCAGGAAGGACGGACACATAGGTTCATACGCCGAGTGCCCCACGTGTCGCCGATATCAGGAACGGAGCAAGACGCGGGCAGAAAATCGCCGTTCACGTAGTCGCCATCACCGTAGAAGCCGGTGTCGCTCTTAAAGCCAGAACCACGGCAATCAGAAAATGCAGCCTTCCGAGAGAGCCTCGGGCGCAGCAGCAACCGCAGTATTTTGTCTTCGCTCTTTAGGACCCCCTCTTCGCTAATTACTACATCCTCAATCGGCCGCTGCAACAATGACGTAGAAAACTCGGACGAAATACTATATTCTCTAGCAAACACAGAAGCAAAATAGGAATTGAAATCATCAACACGTTGTTGATTAATTTCAGGTGGCTTCGGGGACCTCAACAGCGAGCACCAATTTTGTAAGGTCTTGAGGTCATTTTTGAGAAGGAACTAATCTTGTTTACTAGAAGTTTTTCTGTAGACAAAACAGTCATCTGCGAATAGGTATGGACCAAGAACTACTGCACGGTAAATAATAATTACAGAGGTAAATACTGCATGGTAAGTCATTATTACAGACGCAAAAATAAGACTGCCTTGGGGCACCCCGGAGGTTATTATAGTAGTGCGTGAATGAATTTCAGCAATGGTGGTGAACTGAGAGTAACCTGTTAAAACGCCTGCAATCCAGGATAATAACAGCGGACGCGGGCAGAGGCACGAAAGTTTATGAACTCGCGCAGGACATGGCTTTCGAGTACAACGTAGTGGAATGGTTTGGACATGTGTATAAACGTGGCATCTAATTGGAAAATAGATAAACATTAAGAACATAGTCCGTCGTTAGGATTCAGATAATTATAGGTTTAATATTAAGCTTAACATCTTATTTACGATTAGGATTACCATCTCTATTCAGCTGGAAAACTTGGCTCTCGATTAAAAGACGGCAGCGGAATATCTGCGGGTTTTGAAATAAGAAAATTTTATCCAAGTGAGCAGCGGGGTGGGAATTAATTATATGCCATAGTAGCTTCCACGCGATCCAGCTTATTAGGTCAGATCTGTTGATTTTGAATACTGGTACCTATTTCGCTCAGCTTCCAATCCTCCCGAATACTACCTTCGGGAATTGACTGATGAAAATTACTTGGAGAAGGCTGCCGAAAACCGTGTTTGTAGCCTTCAACATCTTGGATGGGATATTGCCCGGACCAGGACCACTAGATACCTGTAAATTAGTGTATGTGTATTTCATGTGTATGATCTTCCGTTAACTGAGCAACATGCATACGACCATTCAATTTCAGTTACTAACAATCGCCAGTCTTTATTTCAGTGACTTGTTACATTGTTACATTAGTGGGTTATTGTTAAGTTTCTTTCCACCGCTATATTACTCTATTGATGTAATACGTGGTACCCTACAAAAAATTTACAAAAACATACCAAACGTTGTAATACTGCTTGACTGAATTTACCATCTTTTGCATGCAGACAAAGAACATCATCTGAGAAAATCTCCTCATACCCCGCAAATGGTTATGCGCAGTGACGCTGGTTTTAAAAACAGCTAAAGTGGGTGCTTGTCATTATTTGTCGCACAAAACAATTCTGTGTGCCTAAAAATAGGGCTTAATCCAATTTTATACGTGAATATTTCGTTTTTTCTGTCATCAAAGAGTTAATTTTCCTAAACTTGATACTGTGAGGCTTTACCATACTTTTGTAATGAATGGCTAAAAACATGCGCCGTTCCTTCTCCCCATCGGAGAACGAAGACGCCGAGCGTCGTGAAAAGCCCTGCCACGAATGGGACTACGCAGACCGTGGCTCCTCGTGTGTAACCACGAATGGCTGTACAAGCTTTGTTTGTTGCTGTACATTATGGGCCTAGTGATATCCCTGCCATTCGTCGGTGTGCTTTCGGACAGTTTTGGCCGAAGGCCTGTCATCACCTTATCAATGGTCTCGACCTCTGCCTTCGGCAGCATGGTATCAGCCAAAGCGAAAACATTTCCCATGTTCCTTGCGGCGAGGGTCTTGGTCTCGACGTCTTCCCTTACGGCGACAAGTATCCTATTCATCCTTTTGTACAAGGTGACCTACAATGAGCATTGTGCCATCTATGGCTCCATCAGCGTAGGTGTCCCACTCACGCTAGGGCCCACCGCCGTTAATGTTATTTCGTGGCTGGAACCTCCTTGGTACCTCGCTCAGGGATTCCTTGTCGTGCCCACCATTCTGCTCGCCCTGTGGTGCTCACTGCTGCAAGAGTCTCCTGCCTGGCGGATTGCCACGTAAAATACGCTACAGGCTAAGCATGTAATGCTAACAGTAGCCAAGGCTAATGGAGTCGACCCTCTAAAAGCCAGGGTAACTTTCAGAGCACTGGAAGAACAGATGAAGTTACACGAAACGGCGATGCCATTGCCGCTACTAATGGGCATACCATCTCCACGGTCCCCCTTTCTCGGTGGAAGCGCCCTGTTTGTGGCCCGGGCATCGTTCCCATTGACAATAACAGTATGTGCGTAATTTGTACCATCTGGGCCAGTGGACTGAAATAGGGACCCATGTTGTGCTCCAGACATTGATCTACGCCGCAATGTCCGCATACACGCTGAGGAAAGGTTACTGTGATGCCCCTGGTTAAACCTCCTCCTGCTGCCCGCATTTTTGGCTCTCTTTAGCATGTGCTACTTCGACTATTACACCACGTTTATGGTCGCTTTCGAACATCTCGCTTAACTGGCTGCTCACTCTTCCATGACGATTAACCTTTGCTACACGGTCGAGGCCTTCTCAGCTGTGCTCCACTGCGCTCCACTGCAAGGAATTCTGTTTTTCACTCTTTGTGGGGAGGTTCGGAGCACTGTTTGCCATTCTGACGTCCGCTCGCCGCCAAAACGGCGGCCACCATCGTCAACTAACTCTGCTCCAAAATAAATGTGTTTCTTCTTCTTCCCTGAGCCATGGGAGAACGACCCTTATGGCTATCCATATGTTGTTAGCGGTCCTGGCCATTGCAACTGCGGTTTGCGTCCAGTGGCTGCCTGAAGGCGTACTGTTCAAGCAAAAGAAGAAAGAGATGTTGCTGCCAGTCCCTGAATAATTGAGCGAGAAAGAGAGGAAGGAAGCGATAAAGATTTCTCTATCGGCGCGAACAAGGTCCAGTAAAACGTAAACCAAGTCCGCTAGGTCTCAGCGCCCCAAATCCAGAGCAAGGTCATCCCAAGCCTACTCGTCCTTAGTTACCCAGAAAGAATTCCCAAATGATGCAGTGAGTTTACGGGTGTAACACGACACTCTACAGAATGATGTTTGTAAAGACGATAGTCTTTCTTGGGCTACTTTAACCCAGAAATTTTGGTCTGTCTGTCTGTCTGTGATTCGATCCATCCACCCGGCCAGAGTAAAATAGATATTGCGCAATAGTCTTATATACTCACAGCCAAATGTACACGTATATGTTTATATGTTTAAACGTTTATATGTTCATACTTGTCAACTTTGTTTAACAGGAACAAGACATTACCAAACATAAGGCAGAAAATTAGTACACAAATGATATATACAGTGTTTCCTTATTTTAAAAAATTCATGGATGCTCGGTTTTTTGATAGCGAATAATATTCTACATTTACTGCAGAAAACCGCCGCCTGCTGTGCCCCGCACCACCACCTGGTGGCATATAAAAAATCACGCGGCAACAGCCACGAAAGATTCCACTAGCTAGGTTCCGCGTTCTGCTTGGAGCTCACGTGGAGCACGGCCACGCGGTTCTATAAACCTTGAAGTCGGCCACCTCGATTCACACGCGTCTGCGCCGTACTGCAGCGCTGGCATCGAGGAACCCGGCCTGTAGCAGTGGAACGCGGTAAATTCAAATCGCCTTGAGAAAACCACTAGTGTGTTTTCCTTGGGATGAGCGCGACGGTACAGGAAAAGCACGACACGTGAGCGGGAAAGCAAAGCGTAGCATTTCCTTGGAAAATATCTACAAAGACTATCGTGTTTTGACGACATTTGCAACGAAAGGAGCAGATACGCGGCCAATTTCTTTTTTCATTGCACGCAACCACTCATTAATAATTAAAGTAACAAAATCGCTCCGTATTTAGGCATCGGGCGGTGTTATCGCACTTCGAATTGCGCAAGGGACTGGTATTGCTTGAAGTGTTAGTTCTGTTCCATATCCTTGTTTCATTGTACATATGCCCAGTAATATTCGAATGCAAACACGCGAACGCAGCGTTTGTTACCTATACGGTCTAAGCACTGTCGCTAGCAGAGCTGACCTCTCCAGCCCACAATTAAGAGTTCTCTCTCTCTCTCTCTATACGGTTTGTGTCTCATTTCTATGCTTTATGTGTCACCCATGTAGAAATGTTTATGGCTCGCAAAATGTAATGAAGGTTCTGAAGACTAAATGAGGGAAAATTAGGTCTTTTCAATTGCAACGGGGCATTCTTTGAGAATTTTTGCTCCTTATTCCGTAAATAAAATGCGAAAATACGTAGAGAACACGATCAGCAACGCATGCCGGAGTTGGTAATCTGATGGAAACAAAAAATCCAAATTCCTGGTTTCTTGGGGAAAAACTAGAAAATTTCGTTATGCAGAACGGAGGACCTGAAGATCTTAAGCCACCGAAGCAGCGACGTATGTCAGGGCGCCGAGAGATATCGCGGCTCTGAGCCCTTCTTCGAGAATATTAAGCGCAGTAATGTGTAGGTGCTGTGGTAGAAGAAAGCACGCGTGCAGACGCACGCCAATACACAAGATAGGTACGATATGAAATAAAATAAATCGTTGTGAACAAAACTTTCTAACGTAGGATCTACTCAGCGAGAATAGTAAGAAAAGCTTATAAATGGGTCACCCACGATGCTCAATTACATGAGTTCCAACTAGAGAGTATAATGTTGAATGAAATTCACAGCGCACTTAAAGTGGAATGTGAAGGCCAGAGCATTTGTCGCCAGTAGAAACTGCTCAAGACCGTTACTTTACCAATTACAACCGGGAATTATGACAAAGCAGTGTAAGGTCTTGGCCACAGGGGAAAAAATTGGCTCATTCCACGCTGTGAAGGTGGGGTGGAAAGCAAAGCTTTAACGAAACCCACAACTGCCGAAGCGAGGTCACTTGAATTCACACGCTTGGCTCTACACAGATTGAAACCCGACATTTTAAACCGCAGCAAAAGCTGGTTAAAATCTGATTCGAATCTGGTTCGAACCTGGTTCGAATCCGCGTACCGCCGGGCACCCACCGGTTTATTTAATGGCTACAGGCGTCCATAGTGGAGTTCCGACCCTTGAAAGGGTATTTTACGTCTTGAAAGCTGCCTATACCTTTGCGAGGGGCCCCTGACCCTTGTACATCTGGCGGGGCCCCCGGCCATCATGCCCCGTTGCGCCATAGCCCAGGGTGAAAGAGTCTGGCAGCATGACCTTCCACATGCGATTGCGAGTTGAACGTCCACGGTGGCTGTGGAAGGCACCATGTGCATTCGTCTGCCTTGGTGGTGCCGTGGACCTACCGGTAAAATTGGTGCAAGTGAATCCCCTGCCAGGCGCTCCGCCTTTTTGTGGAACTACAACGCTTGGATAGTTAACCCTGCTTGCACAGGAAGCGCAGCTATGGCTCAGACGTACAGCGCTCTCATCGTATGCGGAAGGTACCGGGTTCGAATCCGCACACAGCCCGGCACCAACCGGCTTCTTTAGTGGGTGCAGTGTGCCTGGTCGAATGGGGACCCTTAAAAGGGGAATTCATGGCCCCTACCCTTGTCTATCTGGCAGGACCCCCAGCCATCATGCTGCGTTCCAGCCATCATGCTGGGGGTCCCACACGCCGCGAAAAAACCGTTGGCTAGTAGAGGTAGAAAGCTTTGTTGTAAAACGTCGTGCCGTCAGAATATTAGCGCTGATGCCCATCGCACTGACCACCAGTGCTAGCCTGCGTATTTGGATGGATGCTTTTTATCTTCCTGATGAGATTTTTCCTTAGCAAGGTTCCCGCTCCTCGCCCATTACCCTAAACACAAAATGCATGCTACCTTCGGGATCAGCGGCGCAGTAATTTCGCAAGCCAATTTAGGCACAATATAAAAAGCCTGGACACATGTCTGGAGAAACGATGGCTTCACCGCCTTGATCCGGATGGTCATCCACTCCTTGAACCAATGTTTGAAGACCAGCCCTTCACAAAGCTGAACCGTTCGCTAACTATCCATAAGAATCAGTTTGCAACTTCCGGCATTAAACCGCTAGAAGGAGGGCGTGCAATGATCCGAAAAAATCCGCGCCAAACACTTTACAAGCACTGTATTTTTCGGGCGGGAGGCGGGATCATGCGCAAGCTTGGTTTCGGTTCTGACAGCGAGCGTCCAAACACCTCAAAGACGGTTTATGCCTTAGCTGTTCGCGGATTACTCAATCTTCATCTGTGTGATTGTTTACCAGAAGCTTTAAACAACCCAGGACATCGTCAAGCACATGATTGCGTAGGCCAGCGCCCTAACGATGGGCTGAAGAAATTTCAAAAGGTAACGAACATAATTCCAGCATGGATATCAAAAGCGGAGCAGTGTAGAACAAGATGGTCCGTGTTTGCTTCACACACAGCGTGACAAAAGGTACACGTTCAGGGGGCAGCGGTGCCAATGCCCTTCTTCCGGTTAGCAAGTGTCTGCCATTTATGAATTGTACGAGGTGTGGTGGCCATGTTGGCAAGTACTTTCTTGATAAATATTTCTTGCGATTAGCTGAGGGCTAAATCCTTAAAGATTTGCCAGCAACCATAAGTGCAATGACTAAAAACTGTTTTTGCAGCGGTCTTCCGAAGCCTCATCATTACAAGTGCTGAGAAGGTGATGATCATGATAGCCATGACGATAATGGCACGTACGGTAGGGGGTTATTTACCAGGGCAATATGACTTGGCGCTGCTCTGTTTGCAGCAGCCGTACTCCCCACATATCTTGCTCAATCAACTATGAGAATATCAGTGAAAAAATGCTTACACTTTCTGTTCCAGAAAAATCTCTGAGCACCACGAGACTACGCATTCTTCGACGTAGTCACTTAAATACCCTCCTTACTACTGCTCATTACTTTCTCTACCACATCGGACACAACCCAGCACGTCCGAATTGTCCAGAACCATATGCTAATATAGAATTTTGTATTTTCTCATGCCCCCTTGCAATTCAATCCCCACTTTTTCCACAGCGTCATCCTTCAACATGACGAATTTCCCTAGCGTCGAACTAGCTGGCGAAGCAGTTGGCGTGGGCGAAATTGCCCGGGACATTCTTGACGCTGAATGGTGCGTCTGATTAAAGTGTTTTCCTCCTACCATCGGATGGTGCCATACGTACAGAGAATGCTTAGCTCAAGAGGCGGTGGTCCAGTTTGCACGCGGTCATGTACAAGGTGATATTCCATTCTAATGTGTGTTCAAGCCTGCACTTCTGGCAGAAAGGCAATCGTACGCAAACATTACAATACAAAAAGTAACATGGGAAACCAGCAGTGAAAATCCCAGTGGAATCAACCGTCTTACGCCTGGGCTCACGCCTCCCATCGCCGAGTTCAGCACCCCGAAAAGGGTTATCCCCCCAGTAATGCCCGTAAATGTGGAAATTGTTAATTACCAGAAAGCACCCCGAATCGAACACCTACCCATCACCCAAATTGCAAAGATAGGATCAAACAGCACTCACCAACTTTTTTGAGACGAGCACCTTTCGCCCCTTTCCCCAATAGACAAACTTCAGCCAACACAATACTTAAAGCCATTTTTCAAGCCCCCTTCCCGCCCCCCTCCACGATACCGAAAGCAGGGTGCGACCAAATAAGCAAACTCCTCCAGCAGAGAAGCAGTCGAGCGATTTGCTGTCCACTGTCAAATTCTACGTAAATACCTCGCAATCGCCGCAGGCTCCAGTGTATGCTTTCCAGTTCCAGTGTAGGCCTTTAAGAACTACTTCAGCGTGACCTCAACCCACTTTCTCATCATCAATATCATCATCATCACCATGAACAACAACAGCCTATTTAGGTCCACTGCAGAACGAAGGCCTCCCCTCTTTGACCTCCACCAGTTTCTGTGCTGTGCTGCCAGAGTCAATTGCTTGCCTGCGAATTTTCTTAGGTCATCTCTCCATCGAGGTAATGGCCTTCCTATTGTAGTCCCGCCTCTGGGTGTCCATTCTGTTGTCCTTATGAGCCACCTGTTGTCCGTTCGTCGTACCACATGACCAGCCCAAGTCCATTTCTTTTTCTTAATCTGAACTATTATATCTATCGGAATTCGTTCCCCAGTTCAGGTGGCGCGTTTTCTCTTCGTAAGCGTTACTCCTAACATTATTCGCTCCATGTCACGTTGATCGGACCTAAGCTTGCTCTCTAACTGTTAAGTAAATCACCAAGTTTTCGCTCCGTATGTCATCACCGGCAGGACGCATTGGTTGGATACCTTTTGTTTAGGGATAGAGGTATCTTACTTTTCATTATTTGCGAGTGCTTGTTGACTGCACCTCATCCCAGTTCTATTCTGTGCCTCATTTCTTTCTCGTGGTTTGGGCCCGCACTAATTATCTGGCACAGGTAGTTAAATTCTTGTGGTTCTTGCAGTGTTTCGTCTCCTAGTCTGAAAAAGGTGCGTTCAGTATGTATATTTATCATCACTTTAGATTTAGTCATATTTATCTTTAGTCCCAGAGCGACGCTCTCGGATTGTAGTGTCTCAATCATGTTTAGAGTTGCTCTGCAAATTCACTGAGCAAGACTATGTCTTCTGCAAGCCTGAAGTGGCTCAAGTATTCGCCGTTTATCCGTAAGCCTAAGTTTTCCCAGTCAAGCCTCCTCAATACACCGTCCAGACATGTTGCGGACAATTTTGGTGATATGGTATCTCCTTTTCGCACTCCCCTTCAGATCGGGAATTTATCACTTTGCTCGTGAAGTGTAATTCTGCTGGTGAATTTCTAACATATGTCGTCCAGGAGTCACAGGTAGGTCTTCTCTATTCCTTGGTACTTTAAGGCGTCCGTTACTGCTGCGGTGCTTACTGAGTCAAACGCTTTTTCATAGTGTATAAATATCATATAAAGTTGTTTATTATACTCCACGAATTTTCTATTACTTGGTTGATGACATGGACGTGATCCACGTTCGTCCATGTTCATGGATGTGACGCAACTACCCAGCCTGTTCCTTGGGTTGTTGGAAGTCTAGGCTGGCGGTTATGCGGCTAACTACTATCTTGGTGAATATCTTTTATATAACCGACAGAAAGCTGATAGGTCTGTAGTTCTTAAGAACTTTCATATCTGCCTTCTGGTGAATTAAAACTGTGTTGCGGTTTTTACAGGCTTTTGGTACTTATAAAATCCTTAAATATACTGAGACCGGAACCCTGGTCACGCGGATGACATTGGACGTAGCGATGTCTCGTGTCGTCCGCGAGACGTAGCGACACGACACGTAGATCAAGTGATCAGGAAGCACCTTCACGAGCTGCGAGCCGAATTTGGCGCTTACCGCTGGAACCACGACCGGCGTTGCTCGAACGCGCAGCTGTGAACACTCACAAGCACGGAGAGGCCTAGGAGTGCGTGGTGTTTGCCAGGTCTGCTTTGCCGATTGCGCTTGTACTTCTCCTGGGAGTTATCGCGCCAACTTTCCTTTACATCATACCGCCGTAACGAGTGTCCTATCAGCTGAGAGGTGATGCGAAAAGCTTTGGTTTCGCTCGCGTGCACATTTGCATACGTTCGTCTTATTAATGCTCCCGCATAGTGGCACGTTGTACGTCCACAATTGTCGTGGTGACGTCTGTGTTACGTTGCTGGCCCTTTAAGTGCATTAGAAAACAAAAGGTGCAGAACCACTGATGTTGGGTGAGGGCGCAGAAAGAACGGATCATTTTCCCCCTCGCGTCGCAGGCAGTACGCGGTCTGGTTGATCAAGGACTGCTCAATCCGTGCGATAGGTATATATGAGTAACGAACGCTAAATTACGCCTGGGAGGTGAAAAGCTAAAATGACCAGAACCAAGAAAGCGCTGTGTGTTTTGTGAAATAAAATATAGGGCATGGATGTCGTACTCTGTCATCTCCACTTTTGCTCGGCGGCGGCACACAATTCTTCGAACGCAGTGTTAACTTCGACGGATCCCAAAGCTCAATAAATAAAGATGTTTTCTGTCTCTCCCGTCCGACCGCTTTCCCTGCACAATCAGCCCGCGGCGCGTTTCGGGTTGCAGGCAGCGCTGCGCGCAACGCCCGGACTGGGACTCGTCGCCGAAACCCGAATACCCGGACGGCCCGGAAACCGAACGGAACGACGCACGCATCGCGCGTGGGCGGGAGGGCGGCCGCATGAGGCGTAAAGAACTACCGCTTGCCTGTCACGTGAGGGGGCATCTCCCATCAGTTCTTCCTTTTTATTTTCTATGACTAGGGTTCACGATAGTCACGTGACGCTCCCCCCTAAACGTTTCTTTCCTCCATGTTCAACAAGAATGACTTTTTTTTCTTCGCAAATCATTCATTCTTGATAATCAAACATGTATCAACGACTTTACAGTCAAATGGTTATACTTGCGTCCTTTTATGTGAGTAATATTGGGTTAAAACAGCTGCAATATTAGGAACTATTCTTTTGTAACCGCGAAGCGTCAGGAAGCGGCGACACAACGCTTACGTTCGCAGTTTCTCCCGAGTTCTTAGCCAATCAACAACTAAAAGCCACGTCTTTTCCATTTCAAAATCACACTAACGGATTTAGAGCAACGTGCCGTTCCTTACATCTAAAGCAACCTACCACGTTTACGGCAATGTGCCGTTCTTTACATCTGTGTTGCGGATCGTCGAGCAGGCACTGTTCACCAAAGAGGTTGACCATTTAAGTGCAAATACCTTGGCTTACAATTTATAGCTCTAAAATATTTCACCTGTAATGTACTGCATACAAGCTGATCTGAAGGAATGTTGCTAACAAAACACCCTATTCAGTTGTTTAGATGAGTGCCAATATTTATTTTTTCCAAATGTTGGGCGAACAGACTGGTGCGGGGTTTCTTTTTTTGTGGCGGTTTTCTTGAGACGCGTGCCAATTAAGAGCTACCCTAACTGAAACGCAACAAGGTGATTACACATTTCTAAGAGAGAAGATCTATGTTGAACTGACACAGATTGATTATTCATATAAATTATTTGCATAAAGTAGGAGGCCCAGGTTTTAAGGCTTTGTCAAGCCCGAGCCTTCAAGCTCCAGTTTTCTCCATATGTGTACAAGCATCCAACAAGTATATAAACATGCTATCTAAAAACATTATCCTGTAAGGAAATCACCTGCAGCATCGAAAGCAGCATAGGGTAATTTTAACCGTATTATGCGTTAGCGATAAGGGCTTTATTCTTTAAAAAAGCGCCGTTGTTTGTTTGTTATTTTGTGTGGTTGTTAGCGTTGTTCTCCTGTCAAGAAAATGGTCGCCGCTGTAAGGAGTAAACGAATAAAAATTGCTCGCGGCACTTCAGTCTGCTTACCTCGATTGGAAGCGAAAGACTCGCGACATTTATTAACAACTTGTTTACTGCCAGATTTAATTTTGTTTCTTAGTTCTCTGGCACGAATTACTTCGACTCCTTTCTTTGCTGCTACATCGCTGTCGCGTCTGTTTATTCGCTTTCATTGCGTTGTCATACTGAGCAAATTACGTTAGACAGCAGACCGGCACAGTCCACAGCCTTCCTATAATGTTCTGCATGGCTGGTCTGCACCTGTTCTACTGACGCGCCATCACGTTCAGGTGTCACGCGGCGTGCACTAGTCACCAACGTCTGCGTTTAAAAATCACAGTTTTTTTAAAATTTCGTGAACGGGGAAAGCTCCTGATTCGGGGCCGGTCTCTCAAGTGGGCATGTCCTACGAATAAAAGAATAACAACAAGGACAACCTTTGTTCGACTGCTCGCAACGTAGTAAATAAAACAGATGGCGATATACCGGCACCGACCCCCCGTAAGGCCAGTTTTGCAAAGAGTGTCATGCGTATCTCTTATCCGACAAACAGGGAATACGTTTTTTTTAGGCTCCATTCATCAACACTGCCAGTGAAAATAACGTTCCGCGAAAAAGGGATGCCTATTCCTTGTTCGGACAATTGCCGATGAGATATACCTACTAAATCCATTGATCATTCTTTTCTTTTGTGCGGGGATGCTGTGTTTTTCCTGGACAATTTGGTACGAGCTGTTGGAAACATCATGGAAACATTCATTTCTCTCCTGTTGAAGATAATAATAGGCCGCTCGATATAGGTTGCGGAAGTTCCGCATGAATTACCGGCATGCATATTCTCGTCGCGCATTTTTGGGGAGCTGTCTTCGTTGGTGCTGACCCGTTATAAGGCGCACAGTAACCCACTACAGTGGCTGCATCTGTTGGATGCGTGTCTGCATGCCGGAGTTTTGGCGGCAGTGATGTGATAGAGGAGTCGGTAGGGCTCTCACGGGCTCTCCTAAGACTGAAGCTCTCTTAAGACTGAAATCCCAGCGAATCCCGCAGGTCTTTTTTATTTGTTTACCCTTTACAGCGGCGGCCATTCCACCCCCGCCCCCTCCCCACAACAACAACACTAAGTCACAACATGGGGCACTTAACGCTTTCACCTTAAAACACATGTGTGGTCCGGTGGTATTTGTGACCGGGTCTTTAGACTAGCATACCAGCAGTCTACCACTTGTGCTACCTGCGCTCGTAGTAAGCGTATAGCAACAGTTCTTCTTCTTCCTTTCTCGGTGGCACATGCACCCTTCGGTGATTGGCCAGAAGACGGGGGGTTTGAGGGGAACTGCCCCGGGTTCCCAAAATTCTGAAAAACAATGCAGTGGAAACGTGAAAGTTGTAAAATTCTGCGAATCGCGTTACACCTGAAGGTGTTGGTGCGTGAGTAGGACAGGTGCCCAACAGCCATGCAAAACCCAGAATTCAGATAGGCTGTGAAGTCTGCCAGTGTGCTTGTTGCCGTAATGCACGCCGTTAGACGAGGAAATGAAGCAAGAAAAAAGGCGCAAAGCCCGAAAACGAACACGGTGGTCATTGACAGACCATCCACAACCACAAGCCCAATGGATAACCGTGCGATACTTGGCCTCGACCTGAAGACTGCGTTTGACAACATCCACCACTCGGCAATCTTACAACAAGTATCGCGCCTCAACATGGGAGAACGCACGTTCCATTATATCAAAGACTTCCTAACCGACCGCACCACCACCATCGTGGCAGGGGATCTGGAACTGCCAACCAAGAAACTGGGGAGTACGGGCACACCGCAGGGGGCCGTGATCTCGCCGACACTGTTCAACCTGGTCATGATTGGAATGGCCGAACGCCTACGTGCCCTCCCGAAGGTCAAACACACCATATACGCAGACGATATCACTCTCTGGATGGCCGGGGGCACTGACGGCGAGATTGAGGCGTCCCTGCAACAAGCCATCGACGTGGTTGAAGAGCGCCTAGAAGACACGGGTCTCCAATGCTCTCCGGACAAGTCAGAGCTACTTCTGCTACTGCCGCGTCGCAAGTTCAGAGCCTCTCACATACCTGACATACAGCTCCGCACAAAGGACGGCACTACCATACCACGCGTCCACACGCTACGTGTTCTGGGTCTCCACATAGAGGAACTTCGTTACAACGGTCACACAGTAAAGCTGTTGGACTCCAAAGTCTCAAGAGCCATCAGTCTCATCAAGAAGATTTCAACTAAGTATGCCGGGATGAGAGAGCACAACCTGCTCAAGCTTGTCCAATCCTTTGCCATCAGCCATCTGGCCTATGTCGCGGCTTTCCATGATTGGACCGACCTAGAACGCAGAAAATTAGAGGCACTCATTCGCAAAGCGCACAAAGCTGCACTTGGTCTCTATAATCACACCAACACCGAGCGGCTACTAGGGTTAGGCGTGCACAATACACAAGGTGAGATCGTCGAAGCTCAACAGACAGCACAGCTCACGCGTCTCGCTCAAACTAGAACAGGCCGGGCAATACTGAAGAGGCTAGGGTATCAATGGAGGCTGCAGGAGGGTAGGGACTGGCTGCCGCTTCCGCGGGAGCTACTCCGACAGTTGCACGTCGCCCCCCTCCCCCCCCCCACATGAACCCAGAAGAGAATTACGAACGAAGGCTCGCCAGAGCCCGAGCGCTTACGGCCACTCATTCCATCGACACCGGGGCCTTCTACGTCGACGTGGCTAGGTACCCGGACCACAAGAACACCTACGCGACCGCCGTCATCGCCGCCACCACTGGCGAGCTCTATACGGCCGGCAGCATCGTGGCATCTACCACCGAGCAAGCAGAGGAGTTAGCCATAGCGCTGGCCCTCTCCAACCCAAACTGCACTACCATCCTCAGTGACTCGCGGACTGCAGTCCTGCGCTTCGCCGAGAACAAAGTACATCCGAGTGTAGTGAGGGTGTGCGGGGCCCTAAGACCATCATCGACGGGCGTGTGCATCAAATGGTTCCCAGCCCACATGGGTATGGTAGGACCCGAAGCGAACCGCAATGAGGACGCGGACCGGATGGCGCGTGCGCTCACTAGACGCAACGCCTGTCCTGCTCCCCTGCGGAAAACTACGACAGCGACGGTGAAGACTTCACCCCGATTAACACATACGGAGAGGTGCTGAGATAATTCAGAGAAACCAGAAGACAGTACCCAGGTCCCCACTCCAACCTCTCTAGGCAAGAGGCAGTGATCCTCAGACAGCTACAAGTGCGCGCGACGTGGACCCCGGTGGGGGCCAAACACGTGCATCCCGAACTACAACCCAGTGACGTGTGTGTGCTATGTGGTGTTACTCGCGCTACTATGGCGCACATGCTATGGACATGCTCAGTGACCCCGGAACCCACGGATGTGCTTCCTCCTCAGCTTGCTCGTGCGGTGTGCAAGGACGACTTTGACTCCAAACGAAGGGCCGTCCAGTTTGCTCTGGAGGCCCTCCAATGCCAGCAATCGAGGGCGCTGCCTCCCCTTCAGGAGGCTGGTACCCCTGATTAACTTCTAGCCGGCCAATAAAGATGTTGTTCTCTCTCTCTGGTAGCGGTACGCTTTCGGCTTATGCCCGACTTCAGAGTTCAAAGGTTAATTTCGTGGTTTTCTCACTGCGACGCGCGCCCTTTCTTTCTATACGTGATGTACAAATTCGGGAGCGAAAATTGAACTTTGTTCGTTGAAGTTTACTTGTAGCTGCATTAAGGTGCAGCACAATGTTTCAATGGCGAGCGTTTTAAAGTGGCGCACTTGGCGAAGGCGTTTATGACTTCAGGGAGGAAGAGAATTACGTTCCTTCACAAAATAGTGATGACTGTAATTCGCAGAAGCAAGTGACGAAGACCACAAAGGCGGTGGAGACAGCAGCTCTGCTGACACACGAGGAAACTGTGGGCGACTACGTGCTGCGGGCTGGAAGGTGTAGGCAGATATTTGGCCTTATTTCACTTGTTTCGAGGTTTCTATTGCCAATAGCCTTATTTTGAGGCCACACAACGGCAGTATCAAGGCGAGAAAGACAAGCGACAGTTGCAGTACCGCCGCAACCTCATCCAACAGCTGGTGGGTGACGTGGGGATCGAGCCAAAAATGGGGCCCCTCAGAATGTATGGAAGGAAAGGAAGGGTAGATAGGAAGAGTCAATTTATCTACGTGCTCCCAGACCAAAGCAGCGAGGCCTCTGCTGCTTCTGGCTGCAGAAAAACAATAAGAGGCAGGAGGAAAACACTGTTTTTCTGGGAACGCTGCTGTAACAACCCTGGCCTGCACCCAGGATAATGCTTCGAGCAGTTTCACAGGCTTCTCACGTTTGGTAAAGGAGTTACAAGCAGAATGCAAGAGACAAATAAACATCCTGTGAGTCTTTCTTGCATGGTGTGCGTTTTCTTGGCGGCGCCAGAAACTGGCAAAATAGTTCCTGACCAGGACGGTCGGAAAGGTGATAAAAGCTTCATACTGCAATGGTGTGGCATGTATCTCCAGGCGTTCGCCTTGAAAGCATATAGGGAGGCGTAGGTAAGTAGTCCGAGGAATGTTTTCGTGGAGCAGTCGAAATATTTCTTTAATCTAAAAGCTTATTTATTTTCTTTTTGTTTATTATAAAAATACCTTTATGTTACTAGCTTTTGAAATTCCAACTTCGGCAATCTTTACCATGGTTCAAGCCAAAACCATTTTTTTATTGAGGGAAAGAAAGCTTGCGACGTACGTATTTATGTGTACTTTAGGTTAGGAACCATGCTCGGTTGATTTTTTTATAACATGCCGGATCCATTGCTACACAGTGTTGAGTAGGTCGCCAACAGTACATGGTGGAGAAAGGAAGCACTTAAATAAACAGAAATTACATTACCATAATACGCAATCTCTCGTAAATAACTGTATACTGGAATTTATTAAAGACCATACCCTTAGATACTATCGCTCTCTTTGCTTCCCCTGCAAACGCATTGTCTGATAGCATCCCTTATGAATTATCTCCTCGGTCTTGCATCTCCTGCAGCAAAAGAACATCGCTCCGGCTGTGACAGAAATACCGGCAAGTAAAATTAGCAACGTCCGCAGAGAATAATGCACACCTGCCTACCGAGACTACTAGTGCACTCCAAGTTCTAGTGTTGCGTAACAGTGACTAAAATTTGCAAATATTGCCGTTCATTAGCTAGGTCGTCCACTTTATGAACAACCAGCGCGAGCGTGCGTGGTCCGAGCGGCATACAGTATAACTCCTAAGGTGGCAAACACGTTGTGGAAGTAAAACCAAGTGCGAAAAACAGGCACGAGAATATTTCACACAAAACCGTTTTCTTGTTTATGCATCTTCCGTACAGCCACAAAGAAGATTTCAAAAATTTTAGGGATATTTTACTTGTGCCACATATATTTCGGTATGCTTAGAGCTAGGTAGTAAATCCTGCCATACATATGTTTTGATCTCCGCTCAAGAAAACCTTAGGTAATATGCAGCACAGGCGAAGATAAAGACAAAATTATTTCGTATGTAATACCGACGCAGTTTGCTTACGCTTTTCGTGAATAGAGAAGGGCGGAAACAAATGCTCTGTGTGTCTTTATTTTGTACAGCTGTCAGAGGCACTGCGTTTCATTGTTACTAAACCTGTCAGACTAGCTGAGAGCATAATCCGAGCAACTGGGAAGATACAGAGGAACAGGAAGCAAAAACGAATTTGGGAAAGACAAACTACAAGTACACCTGGCACACAAAGCGCAGCGAGCATCAGGGGAAGAACATGCCCCACCCCGGAGAACAAAGGGCCGTAAATGTCAGCGCGTAGTAACCAAAAATAGGAAACTGCTTTCGGCAGCACAATTCCGCTTAGAGGAACCAACTGCAACAAAGACCCCTACGAATATCGAACGAGGAGAACAATAGGTTTTTCAAGTGTACACGAAGTACAACGACAATTTGGACAGGTCTCACGCAAACACAGGGCTACAATAACTTTGGCAATACCAGAAAATATTCTTAATGCTATGAAAAAATGAGCAATACAGCATTTTATTACTTTAGCCTAAAACTGATGCCCTTCACAAATTCTCCGCACGGAAATAAATACAACAGTGAAGGGTCCATAATTCTCAAATAAGCCCTTACGTTTAGGTTCCTCCGTTAAGTGTACTGGAATGTCACAGAAAAGACGTCGACAAGACGCTGCCAATAGTGCTCTTTTATATCTGTTCTAAACAGCGCTGGTATTTTGTTCATCCTTATTTGAGCATTGTAAAGAGCACGTTTTTATAAGAAACAAAATTTTGTTCCATGAGACCGTTTTTTTCCAGTACTGCCGATATGAAGATACAGCAAATTTATTCTATTCACGTGCCAGCCAGGTCGGTGAAAAAAAAACGTGCCCCCAGCATAGCTTTACATCATCTGCCTCCAATCGGGGATTGTTATATTAAATGGCGGCTACTGCCACTCGCTAAATTACACTTCCATAAAAAAGCATTGCTTGCGCATAAATGCTTTATGTTGAAGTACTTCAAAATTAGCTTACATTTTCCTGCGTCACTGTGTATTTTCTAAAAAAATGGGTAATTATGGAACCGCAAATATTTATATGCATAAAAAGTCAAGAGTGTTCAGTCGCTCAGCCCAAATTCATGTTCACACCTTTTCGCTTCATAGATTCCATCACATATCGCACCAAAGGGGCTGCGACAGATATCTGCAATCTAGCACAGCAAAAAAAAAGTTGGTCGCCATCCCGTTCTGCGAAAGTGGATGTCCAGCAAAGCTGTGGTAAACCGCGGCAAATAGGTGATGGGGGAGAATATGAAATATTTGTCGTCGTCTAGGCAGTCTTGTCGGTTAGTGTCGGTCTTGTTAGTGGCGGGCTTGTCGGTCTAGTGTCACTAGAGAAGAGTAGAGGATCGGCACTCTTTCCTACTATTGTTCTGTGCCGCCGCCATGATCATTAATCGTTTCCCTTTATGTGACATTTGTTTACACTGCGTCTGTCTGGGCAGCGCAGGTCTTAGGCTTCGCGTGACGACTGTACGACTGAATGTCTGATTTCCTCTTTAATAGAAGCCTCTACATGACACGAGCGGACGTTGAGACATCCCTCCATAACCTACCTCAAGGTGTCCCTCTGGGTGAGGTGGTAGCCCGGCTGTGTTTAATATTTCGATGATTGGCCTTGACAGATGTCTGCCGAAATCGGTTAAATTTTCCATGTACGATGATGATATTTGTATCTGGTGCTCGGACCGCAACAGGCGTGTGCTCCAGTCGAGGCTCCAGCGTGCAGTCAGCGCGACTAAAAAATTTCGCGCTACACGTGGCCTGGATATATCACTGGCCAAGTGCACCGCAATCGCCTTCACAAAGCGAGACGTCTGAAACTACCAGTTAACCGCCGCAGGCATACGGATTACTTATGTCAGCGATCACATTTTTTTGGGCGTTACCTTCGACCGCCATCTGACATCGACGCCGCACATCCTAAGCCTAATAGAAACGTTAACGTCATTCACGCACATTTCCGGCATGTTTTTCAACAGCACTGATGGATGTAGCGTCATCTCTCTTTTAAGGCCATGCGACGCCCTCTTCAAAGGCATACTTCGTCATAGCCTCCCAGCCCTGACTTCTCTACTCAAAGGGAATTACTAGAGGGGTTGCAGGCCCGAATACTGAGGATATGTATATGTGTTCCGAAGACTTCCACCACAGCGGGAACCATGATAGAGAGCAGGCGGCTTCCTCCCACTGCTTTGCAGGCAATGGAACAACTTCGGACGGCCACGCACGGGGCACCTTGAGTATTCATGGTGACGGTGAGCAGCGATACCGCGGGCCTCGAGCTGCCATACCTAAGTTGTATCCAACCATGGCGAGGTGTGGAAAGGTGAAGGGTAGAAGCCGAAAACGGTGGCCGTCGGAAGCCTGGTCAAGGTCCGGCTGATGGGCTCCCTGTCTGTCTACCAGGCAGGGAACTCCGGGACCTCATATACTACCAGGTTAAGGTCTGTAGTCAATGAACCCAGGATTGGCGTGAAAGTCACGAGTCAGTGGCCAGTGCGTGCGCGAGTAAACGTTGCTTTATGCATGACGCAAGAAGAAGCAGAACATAGCGCACTGAAGCAAGGACGCGAGACTAAATATATAAGCGTTAAAAAAGGCAAGAGGCTAACAGGAAAATGTCCGCAATAAAGAAAAGGAAACGTCCTACGGGGTATTGTCGCAGCCCCTCGGGGTGTTGAAGTCCCGACGCGTGCGGGGTCGATGGGGACGTCACGACGCGACTGGCCCGATGACTGGCTCTAGGCCACGTCGCATCCAGGCACGGGACGTCGGGAAGGCATCGTCGAACTTGCCGATGAGTCACGGCTCGATGGCGTAGCAGCGGGTGTGAGCGGAGGGTTCCATCCCCAGGTGAATCCGGACCCGCGCTCTCTCACCCAGCGCGTCACCAGCTCCAGCCACGGCCAGTCCACGGGTTGTCGTGATCAGCGGCGGACGGCTCACGGAGACAGCAGCGATTGCGACCCAGGATCTCGCACAAACACGATCGCAGGGCCACGCTCTCCAGCCCAGCGCGTCACAGGCGTCCACTGATCCCCGGCCCGATTCGATCTTCTGCACGCACTCGTTGCAGCTGCGCGCTCGGTCTCCTCTTTCTTGTCGTCCACCGGCACTTCATCACAAGGTCAGTGTAGAAAGAACCCCCGTCCCCTGCTTTATACTATGGCGCATGGTATTCCCAAAACCCCTTCATTCAAATGATCGGGCCCCAAAAAGGGCCCGCACTGAAGCAATTTTCAAGCCTATTTCAAACCTACTTTTCACTAATCTCGACAACTCCCATGCTTTCTAATAATGCAGGCAGCTGATAAGTCAGCGCCCATTACCAGCAGGTCTGTGTTCTTAGTAGCATAGTTTACTGAAACTCTCGTAGGCAAAAACTACTAAGCGAAAAAGGTAACCTCTGGAGACCTGCTTATCGACGTGAACAACAAGGACCAGTCAAGCACCCTTGTGAAGCAAACGAAGCAAAGTTAACCGACTTTGATATCACTGTAACTCCACACCGCACCCTCAACAGCTGCCAAGGTGTCATTTTCGAAGCAGAACTGATAAATGAAACTGACTCGTACCTCCTTAAAGGTTTACGCGAGCAGCGGGTAACTGCTGTTGTACGCATCACAATGAGACGTGACGGAAAGGAAATAAAGACAAACCACATCATATTAACCTTTGATCGTTGCACCCTGCCAGAGTCTGTCGACTCTGGCTTTATCCACCGCAAGACAAGAGTGTATATACCCAACCCTCGCCGTTGCTTTAAGTGCCAACGGTATGGGCACGGAACCAATATGGCCGAGTGAAACAAACGTTTGCTAAGTGCGCCGGACACGACCATCTGACTAACGAGTGCCAAACAACAAATTTCAAGTGCAGCAACTGTGATGGACCCCACGCAGCATATCCTCACTCTGACCAGAAATTCAAACAAGAAAAAGAGATAATCAACCCCAAAGTGACCCAAAAATTGTCATTCCCAGAAGTGCGTAAACGGTATGCAATGCTCCCTTCAGGGAGCTACGCCGACGCAGCCCGCCGGCGGGTAGGGCAGCGTCTGGTTTCCGCTGTTGCTCTGGTCACCGAAGCCGACTTGGTCCCGCCTGCGCCCCCCGAGGCGCTGCCTGTGGCAGCCCAAAACATTGTTGCAACTCCTGCTGCAGCTTCAGGTGTTGCACAAGAACAAAAAACGTTGGAACTACGCTTTTCGGTCGTCACCCCACACACTCCGGCAGCCGAAACACCGGCGGCGATGGATGTGGAAGCGCGAGCCCTTTCTTACACAGCCATGTCCAACATATCAAAAAAGTTGGTGGTCGGATCTCCTGCCGTTCCATCAAACACGTTGCGAGGTGGGCGTCGTAAAATCTCCATCTCGTCAACGCCTCAAAACTCCGATGACGACATGGATATTACGCCATCTCGGCCTGCATCCCAGTCGTCAAAAGAGCATCGCGGCAGTTTTGGCCGCGGGAAAACCCCCAAGCTCACCGAGTTACAGGCGCAGTGACGTAGGTAGCATCACCCAGAAAACCCCATACACAGCACCGTAATCCTCCTAGGCTTTTATGATAGCCCAAAGTATAATGCAATGAAACTGTAGAGGCCGAATGAAAAACCTTTGTGACATCTATGAAATCCCCCACAAACATCAGCCGAATGTCATGTCCCCACAAAAAAACATGAAACACAAACAAGCCAGCTTCCTCATTTATTACACAGTATAGTATTAAGGAAAGACAGACACAGCTGCACTCATTCCTCTGGGGGTGTAGCGATTGTCATGCAAAATCTGTCCCCTGTCAATTCATTCAGTTACTTACTCCTCTCGAAACAGTGGCTGTCCGAGCAATAATTTTAATAGTTTATTAACAGTCTGCTGCTTATACATTCCTCATGACTACTACCTATCAAGTGCAGATTTCGAGTCTCTAATAGAGGAGCTTCGAGCACCTTTATTGTTAGTAGCCGATATAAGGCTCATTGTGAACACTGGGTGTCAGAACGTACAGACACCCGGGGCCGCTTGCTGGAAAAGTTTCTTTTATCATCTGGAGCTTGCCTATTCAACAAAAAACAGCCAACATACTACACCCAAACACACCCCACATATTCGCACACTGATCTGGCTATTAGGTCTTCCATTCTTTTTTCGTCCATTGAATGGGAGGTCGACACTAACCCCTATGGAAGTGACCACTTCCCAGTTACCCTCATATGTCTAGAAAGAGGCCCCTGCAGTTCCATCTCACATGAAAAGTTCAGAGAATCCGGTGTGACTGGGAAAAGTTTAAGTAAAAATCAAAACTCTCTTACTAAACCATCAGCCACCTGGGCAACGATGAATCTTGTAGTTTTCTTACGTGTCATATCCTTGAGTCTGCACGAAGTGCCATTCCCCAAGCATCTTGTGGTACTTCCAATCTGAGGAGGCCTTGGTGGAATGAGGAATGCAGGCTTGGACGACAAACACAAAATAAGACCTAGGGTGTTCTTCGTAGATACCCCACTGCCCAGAATATCATAGCTTTTAAGCGCGCCAAAGCCATGGGAAAGCGCATCCGCAAAGAAGCCAAAACCAACAGTTGGAGGTTTTTTATATCATCTATTAATTCTTACATTGACACCGCCTAGGCATGGAATCAAATAAGGAAACTCAAAGGATACAAGACAAACAATTCACCCCTTGTCAGCACCACAGGTAACACGCTTGAGAACCAGGCGAACACGCTTGCAAAACACTTTAAACACGTATCAAGTTCGTCACATTACACGAGCACATTTATACAGTATAAAAAGTCCGCTGAGCACAAAACCATACTGGACAACAAGCCATCGAAGAGCTCTTACAACTACCTATTCTTGCTCCAGGAGCTTCAGGCTGCCCTGGCCACATGTAAAAATTCAGCACCTGGCCCAGACCAAATCTCATACGAAATGATACGAAACCTCCACGCAGACAGAATTGACGCTCTTCTTTCCCTGTATAATAAAATTTGGTTTCTTGGAAGCTTTCCACGGGTGTGGACGAAGTCAATAGGCGTACCAATTCTGAAGTAAGGCAAGGATCCTTCCTCTCCATCTAGTTATCGTCCCATCGCCCTTACCAGCTGACTAAGCAAATTGCTTGAAAAGATGATTGATAGACGACTTATGTACTTCTTATACTGGTACTCACCTACGGGACAGAAATCTGGAGGCTCACTAAGAGGGTCCAGCTTAAATTGAGAACGACTCAGCGGGCAATGGAGCGGAAGATTATAGGTGGAATATTCAGGGACAAGAAGAGATCGGAGTTGGTCAGGCAACAAATGCGTGTTGAGGACATACTAGTAGAAATGAAGAGGAAGAAATGGACGTGGGCAGGGCAGGTAAGGGGAAGGCAAAATAACCGTTGGTCATTAAGGGTAACAGAGTGGAACCCTGGAGAAGGCAAGCGTTGCAGGGGGCTGCCTGAAGTTAGATGGATAGATGAGATCAAGAAGTTTGCGGGGATAAATTGGTCGCAGTTACCACAGGACCGGGGTAATTGGAGATTAATGGGAGAGGCCTTTGCCCTGCAGTGGGCGTAGATCGGCTCGTGATGATGATGATAATGATGATGATTATAATATTATTATATTAATGATGGGGATGATAATGAATATGATCATGATAATGATTATTATTATTATTATGAAGATGATGATGTACTTCTTAGAATATCACGGAATCTTCGATAGCTGCCAGGCAGGATTTCGGTCCGGCCGATGCACGACTGACCAGTTGGTGGCCTTCGAGTCGAACGACAAGAATGCATTCGTTCACAGGCAGTACTGCATGTCTATTTCCTTCGATTTGGAAAAAGCGTATGACACTGCATGGCAGTACGGTATCCTGCGCGACGTGAACTTATACGGTGTTTCAGGAAGCATGCTGAACACACTAGAAAGCTACCTGTCTGAGCCTATCTTCCGAGTAAGAGTTGGTGCAGCACTTTTGGAAATACACACACAAGAAAACGGAGTTCCACAGGGCGAGGTACTGGAGGTACACAGCTGCACACTATTTATAATTCAGATGAGCACTCTTCGAAAGGCACTGCCGAGCACTATTTTTACTCCGTATATGTGGATGATATACATATCAATTTTAAATCCTGTAAACCTATCCATATCTAGCGGCAGCTCCAAAAGGTTGTGAACAGGTTGCCAAGTGGCCTGAAGAGAATGGCTTGAAGGTGAACCTCAAAAAAGTACCTGTGTTTTGTTCTCGAGGCAGCGTGGTATAAGGCCTGACGCTTATATTCTGAATGGTGCGGCCATTCTGGTAAAAAAGAAATATACATTCCTTGTTCTTGTGCTAGATGACAAGCTTATGTTTATTTCGCACAATAAACAACTAAAGAATAAATGCACCAGGGCATTGAACATACTGAAAATCTTGTCCCACCAGTCCTACGGGGCAGATAAAACGTGCCTTCTGCGTCTCTTAAACAGCTTGGTGAGGTCGCGCCTTGACTATGGCAGCGTCGTATATGCGTCCACCACTAAAACAGCCTTAAAAATGTTGGCTCCAGTCCTCCACCAAGGGTTTCGGCTTGCGTCCGGTGCCATTTGCACAAGTCCCATCCAAAGCCTATATGTTGAGTATAACCAATGATGCTTAGAGCACAAGCAGACGCATACAGCAGAAACGTATGCTCTCAAGATAGCATCGTTGACTTATCATCCCTGTAATTCTATCTTAACTGACACGTCGGCTAGCATTCCCTTTTCTAACCATCTATCTATAACCATGATATTCCCCTTCCGAACGGGAATGCAGCCACAGGAACTCCGGGTCTCATTTAATGACTTTTGCAAGACTGCTCCCGCCGACCTCGTTGCTCCTTGGGACGTGCGTCAAGTGTCTTGTGATGTATCTTTTAGACAAATCAGCAAAAGAAATGCAGCAGAAGAACTCATTTTAAAGCATTTTTACACTTGCAACAAACGTAGGTGTAAGGTCCACTTATGAGATTAGCGGCCAGGCGCCCGAGCTGCGCGTGATAACCCGCCGCTCTGTCTAGCGACGTAGCACTGCCAACACTGCGCTGCTGCCGTCGCTAATTCGTCATGGCGCGCACGGCAGACGGATCGTCTGGCCCACCGCATACCTCAAGGATAATCCCCGATTGAGAAAGCAAACAGCGCCACCGGATTCCAGGAACGTCTGCTCGACGCGCGAAGGTGGTGGGATTACCGGCGTGTCTCCATTGTTGTCGCGCCCTGGTCAGCATGACGCACTGTCACCGTCTTTCGCTTTCACCCCGCGGGGTCGCACGACCTGCTCGTTTACGAGCGTGCCGTTGACCCGAAGGTGGCGGCGCCTCAATGAATATTCCGTGGCGTGCTGAGTGACAGCTGTCTACGTGAATTCGGGCACTCCCATACGCGTGAACGAACACTACAGGGGCGTTCCCCAGAGAGGGTCATCTCGAGGTTTTATAAGGCTGAACTTGGCCGTTGGAAATGGTTCTTGTCCGAGCGCTGAGCTGGCAGTTCCCGGCGGGACAAGGAGTATCGACCGTTAACGCTAGGTTGGGAGTTGTGAGCCCCCTAGTCGAGGTTAAGATCGCGTCGGAGGTTCAGGGTGCAGCGCCGTACCGGGCAACTAGACGGACCTTGCGGCGAGACAGGGTCTCGGCCGTTGTTTCTCGAACGGTTTGTTTACGCTCTGAGAATAGGAGAGTTAGACGAAGTTGAGAAGCTCAAGTGATTTGTGCGCACTTGGAGCTAGCGTCTAGCTGCAGTTTGAAGTTTTTCTCTTTATTACTCATGTACCCAGTTATCCTACTGTAAAAAGCTGTATATAAACCTTCGTTTCATTTAATCAACCTCAACGCCTCGAGTTCGTCAATTCGACCGCCATCTCCAAGAACTTCAACACCATCGCCCTGCCAGCCTCCTGCCAAATCAACCGGAGCCCGGGCGATTGGGTTCCTGATCGACACCGGACTTCGGGGAAACGATCTTTACTGGCGCAGCCGACAGGATTTGGCAGAAGAAATCACCAGGCCGCAACCAGGGGCAGCAAGCAGACGCAAGCCCGCCTTCATAAGCGGCTGGCCGAGCTCCGCCCGGAGTGGAGCGCAGAGCCAAGCCAGCGCACGGGGCCAACGACGCAGCAGCCGACCACCGGAGGTGCGGGTGAGTGGGATTTCTTGCGCTTCGTTGTGGTGGTGTAGGCTGAGTCTGGGGTTGCATGGTAGTCACGCTGAGCATGCAGACGAGCATGGCGGAAGGAGACGAAAATTGTCAGACACATGAGGCGCCACTTCAAGAAGGAACGGCGGCAGGAGAGGTGGTCCAAGCGGAGTCTGAGGCAATAATTCTTAAACGAATGGAGTTGGAGTTTCAGGAGCGAGAGAGAAAAGAAGCGCGAGAGGCGGCGGAGCGAGAGAGAAAAGAAACGCGCGAAGCGGAGGAAAGAGCGCGAGAGGCGGCGGAGCGAGAGAGAAGAGAGGCGCAAGAATCGGAAGAACGCATACAAAAACTGAAGCTCGAATCCGATGAGCGGCTGCGAAGGTTGGAGCTGGAGACGAGGGCTGGCACGCAAACTCCTACGGGCTCGGACTCAGACGAGGGTAGACGGCCGGGCTTAGACCCGGTCACTCAGTGCGCAAAGGTCCTGAAAGGGCTTAAGCTGCCGTGTGATGCGGACATTGCGTTGTGGTTCGACGAAGTTGAAAGGCTGTTAGTGATGCACGGTGTGCCGGAGTCGAGTCGGGTCCATTTAGTTGTACCGGCGTTGTCGGAACGGGTGAGGTACATGTTACGTGGACTCGGGGACAGTGAGTGCAATGACTACGAAGTGGTAAAAAGGCTCTGTTGAAGGAGCTTAGGTTAAGCCCCGCAGAATTCCTCGACCGATTTGCAAAGGCACCGAAACGTAACGACGAAACCTGGTCGCAATTTGCCTCCCGCGTTGGCACCCAGTTTGACTACTACTTGGAATCGAGGAAGGTCGAAACAAAGGAGGAGGTAGTGGCCCTTATGGTGGCCAATAGAATTAAGAACCGCTTAGGCGCTGAGGGACTGGAGTACGTTCGCCTGCGCGAAGCAGAGACGTGGCTGAAGCCGCCAGAGATAGCTAACGTGCTGCAAACCTTCGAACAGGTCAAGGGAAGAGGTTGCGCTGTGGGGCGTAGAGATCAAGTATCCCCGCGCCATACCAACAGTGGCAAGCGTATGTGGATGTGTAGCGTCTGTAAGGGAGAGGGTCAACATTTCCGGCTGTGCCCGAAAATTGCTGAGAAGTCAGGAAACCCAGGGCGCAGCGCGCACGTGCAGAGAGTGATAGTAGAGGACGCAAGGTCAGTGCAGGCTCAGGATGCCGGCCTGACGAGCGGGGGGCAGCGAATTCTCCTGGCCGAGGTAAATGCGCTCGGAAGTATTGATGAGCTGAGAAAGTCTAGACTGCAGCACATGGAACTCGACTGTGCAGGCAAGACAGTTACCGCGACGGTCGACACGGGAAGCGAAGTTACGGTGGTGCGAGAAAGTCTAGTCCCACAGGACGCTATGCAGCCATCGGGCACCATCAGGCCAGTTCCAGCATTTGGCGAGTCGGTTAACGCGAGAGTGGTCAGCCTGCCTGTGAGTTTGAGGCAGGCCGTGTCGGTGCTCGGGGGCACCAAGGTGCAGCTAATCTGTGCTGTCACCAACAATCTCGCCGAGGGACTAGACTGTTTGCTTTCGAGAGAGGATTGGGAGCTGCTGACGAAATGTCACCCCAACCGGTAGTCGAACAGCACGGCTGAAACTTTCGCCTCCTCAAGTGGAGACCGCGAGGTCGGCACCGGGGCGATCTCGGAACCGGCGGCTGCCGTGTGTGAGATTACGGGAGAGACGGCACCCGAAGCTCCGGCCGAGGAGATTGATGAGGCAGTCGAAGTGGAAGGCCAAGGGCAAGGCTGCTGGCGTCTCAGCTGGCTGACGACAGCCTAAAGAAAGCTTGGGCCGACGCGAAAAGAGGGAAAGCCGGCATGTTTGTCTCTGACGGGTTGCTGTTTCATAGGGACACTATAGCCGGCGCTAAGGTAACGCAACTTGTGTTGCCCTGAGAGAGACGCGAGGAGGTACTCTTGCTGGCCCACGAGTCACTACGGGGAGGCCATTTAGGCCCCAAAAAGACGAAGGCTAGGATAAAATATAGCTTTTTCTGGCCCGGCCTAGAGGGAGACGTATCCAATCACTGCCAAACATGTCATGGCTGCCAAATCCGGGCAGATAGACGGCTCGGCGACCGGGTCCCTATTGTTCCCCTAACAAGGCCCGACCACCCATTCCAGGTAGTAAACGTGGACATCATCGGTCCCCTGGACGTACCGTCGGGTCGGGGCCACAAGTATGCGCTTTGTCTGGTGGACCTCTGCACACGCTGGCCCGAAGTCGTGTGCTTGCGGTCACTTACGGCGAAAGCAACTTGCGAGGCTCTCCTGACAATATTCAGCAGGACTGGCATCCCTGAGTTAATATGGTCTGATCAGAGTACTAACTTCACGTCCCAACTGACACAAAGCTTTTTGGAAAGGTTGGGCTTCCCGCCACGCTTCTCGACACCGGAACACCCGGAGAGCAATGGCACGATGGAGCGTTGGAATAGGGTACTTAAGAACATGCTGTTTCACGTCATCGAGAAGGATCCATGGAACTGGGATAGACTAGTACCGTTCCTGTTGTGGGCCTACCGAGAGGTACCGCACGACACAACCGGAGTCGCCCCGTTTGGCATGCTATATCGCAGGAACCCCACAGGACCGCTGGCGATCCTCCAGCAGAGTTGGACAGGGGAACTTCCCGTAACGAGCACATTAAAAGAGGAGCCAGCGAAATACCTAAGGCAGCTGCGGGAGCAGCTAGAGGTAGCGGCGGAAGTGGCGGGGCTTACGGCGAGCGCGCGCCAGGGCAGCTACGCGCAGGCGTACCATAGAACCGCGCGTAACAAAACGTTCAGCGTTGGCGAACAGGTCCTTTTGTTCGACACGGAGGGTAAACGTAAGACGGATCCCGAGATGGTTGGGCCCATTCACGGTTGTTGCACAGGAGAGGCAGCATTCATACCGTCTCGACATGGGGGAAAAGAGAACTTCGGTGGTGCAGGCGAACCGCCTGCGGCCTTACTACTGTCGCGTCAGTCACGTGGGGGTAGTGTTCGATGAAGATAGCGAGTTTGGGGACGTAGAGTGCGCCCCGCGCTTTATGCCGCCGTGTCTAAGTACCCTCCCCTTACCGATCGAGAAGTTGTCACACTTAAGTGAGCGAGAGGGCTCTGAGATTAAAAGCGTATTTGCAAAACACGTCGACCTGTTCGATGGAACGCCAGGACTCGCCGCGGTGGGGCAACACCGAATCGAGCTGCAGGGAAGTTATGAGCCAAAGAGGCTTTTTTCTTACCACGTTCCAGACCTGCTCAGGAAAGAAGGCACCCACCAGATAGACGAACTGTTAGAATTGGGCCTTATTTACCCAATGGAACGTGAGCATGCTCACCCGGTCGTTTGCGTCGGAAAGAAAGATGGGTCGTGGAGAATGTGTATTGACTACCGCAGACTAAATGCCGTGACTTGTGCTATATTCCTATGACACCACCGCAGGAGTTGATCTTGAAAGTAGGAAAGGCGAGTTTCATCATAGTTATAGACTTGCGGAGAGGCTACTGGCAGGTACCCGTAGCCTCTGAGAGCCAGCCCCTAACCGCCTTCGTCACGCACGACGGGCAGTACGCGTGGCGCGTCATGCCTTTTGGTTTGAAAAATGCGGCGGCGACATTTCAGAGGATGATGAATACGCTGCTCGCAAAGCACCGGGCTTACGCCATGACATCTGGATGACATCGCCATCTTTTCCTCTTCATGGGAAGAGCACCTTGGGCACGTGGACACCATCCTTGGCCTGTTACGCGGCGCGAAGCTGAATGCGAGCGTAGAGAAGTGCCAGGTGGCGCAAGGTCACATTAAGTACCTAGGCGATATAGTGGCTAGTGGAACGCACGGGCCTGACCCAGAGAAGCTGGCCGCGGCCTAGAACAACCCACGACTAAAAGAGAGCTTCGAAGTCTCCTCGGCCTTTGCGGTTCTTAACTATAGAGAATACGTCAGGGACTACGTCGAAATAGCCGAACCGCTCACGTCCATGACGAAGCGAAGTGTAACGAACCCGATCCCTTGGGGCAGCGATGCCGAGCGAGCATTCCAGCAGCTCAAGGAGTCACTTTGTTCAGCCACGGCGCCGCACACCCCTGACCCGCAGCAACCCTATTGGCTGTTTACCGACGCGTCTGAGATCGGAGCCGGAGCGTATCTGGCGCAAATCGAGAAAGAGGGCCGCGAAAAGCCCATTACGTTTGCCAGCCATCGTTTCACTCCAACCCTAACCCGCTGGTCAACCATCGAGTGTGAGGCGTTTGCCATCATTTGGGCGTTGAAAAAGTTTCATTATTGGGTTTTGGGGCAGAAGTCAATGTCTTGTCTGCGCATAACCCTCTGTCTTACCTGACGACCTGTACGCCTCATGGGGCTAAATTGTCAAGGTGGGCATTAGCCTTGCAACGCTACAACGTTGTGGTTTCTCACAGGAAGGAATCAAAGAACGCAAACGCTGACGCACTGTCGCGCCTTCACAATGTCGCTTGGGGGGGCCACCATTGAATCGCCTCCCAGCCTTAACACCGCCACGACGGACGTGAACATTCCCGTTCACCCGTCCTTTTTAATGCAGAGCATTTCTTAGCCTCGCCTGTTCCTGCGTCGGACGCTGTCAACAGTTCCGCGTCCGCAGCAGGTGAGCCTCTCCTTCCATCCTCTCTCTCAACAGCAGCTGGCGCGCGCATGCGTCGTAGTCAGCCCGTTCGCTCCGTCGCGGTCTCGGCGTAACAGGTGCGTGATAGCAGCGCGGTAGGGCGTGGAAGGGCGCGCGCTGCTCGCGCATGCACGCTCTCCCCGCCCGTACTGCTCTCCCTCTACTGCGCGCACTGCAAATATAGCGGCTAGCGGTCGCTCGTGTTTCAGTCACTGCGTTGCTCCTTCCGTCCTTGGTTGACGCTCGTGCCCACGTGTACTCGTGTCTGCTACTCCAGCATCACGGAAGAAACGATGGAAGCAACACTGCCGTCAATCAGTACTGAGGCCCCAATGCTCTGCATTTACTCGTGTTCCCCTCGCGGGAAGGCGCGGGAATTTTTTCGTTGGTGATGTGTGTGTGTGTGTGTGTGTGTGTGTGTGTGTGTGTGTGCGTGTGCGTGCGTGTGCGTGTGCGTGTGCGTGCGTGCGTGCGTGCGTGCGTGTGTGCGTGTGTGCGCGACGAGAGGCCTTGAGGGCTCGATCCGTGCACAGAATTGTCGATCCGCGCACTGAACTGAACTTTCTGTGCACCGCAAGTGAGCGACAGCACAGCCGAACATTCTTGAATGAACGTTATGAGGCTACGCCGTCAAGGAGGACATTTGCGCGCGTGCGCATAGTGGCAATGCAAACTTTCTTAACGTTTATTTTGTTCACTGCAAAATTGCCCGTGTTCTTTGCCAGTCCTTATTCCTTTTGTTCTTGTTGTCGACTGCCGGAATGATTATGCGTGTTTGCGGTTATAGCGGGCATCAGTGTTTTGGGTTGAGTTGTCTCGTTGTTCGTGGCGTTTACGCGCTCCGGAGACACTACCCAATTTCTTTTTACCCGCACTTAGTGTTTTTAGCATTTTTTCGTGTGTTTCCTGTTTGCTAGAGTATTCAGTCCCTGTTGACGGCTAGTGAATAGGTTGTGTTTGTAGTTTAGGCGAGAGAGAGTTCGGATCAGCTGCAGAAATAGAAGGGGGGTCATTTGTGGGTATACCTAGCTCCTTCCACGCGTTTATTTTGTTTGTTTGTTCCGCTGTTATTGCGGAAGGAGAGATGAAACAAGTGGCCCTTTTAAATTCTTTTCGGATTGACTGCACCAAGAGGTGCAGTAACCCACTTAAAGGGGGGAGTTGTAAGGTCCACTTATGAGATTAGCGGCCAGGCGCCCGAGCTGCGCGTGATAACCCGCCGCTCTGTCTAGCGACGTAGCACTGCCAACACTGCGCTGCTGCCGTCGCTCATTCGTCACGGCGCGCACGGGAGACGGATCGTTTGGCCCACCGCATACCTCAAGAATAATCCCCGATTGAGAAAGCCAACAGCGCCGCCGGATTCCGGGAACGTCTGCTCGACGCGCGGAGGTGGTGGGATTACCGGCGTGTCTCCATTGTTGTCGCGCCCTGGTCAGCATGATGCACTGTCGCCGTCTTTCGCTTTCACCCCGCGGGGTTGCGCGACCTGCTCGTTTGCGAGCGTGCCTTTGACCCTAAGATGGCGGCGCCTCATTGAATATTCCGTGGCATGCTGAGTGACAGCTGTCTACGTGAATTCGGGCACTCCCATACGCGTGTATGAACGCTGCATGGGCGTTCCCGAGAGAGGGTGATCTCGAGGTTTTATAAGGCCGAACTTGGCCGTTGGAAATGGTTCTTATCCGAGCGCTGAGCTGGCAGTTCCCGGCAGGACAAGGAGTCGCGACCGTTAACGCTAGGTTGGGAGTTGTGAGCCCCCTAGTCGAGGTTAAGATCGCGTCGGAGGTTCAGGGTGCAGCGCCGTACCGGGCAACTAGACGGATCTTGCGGCGAGACAGGGTCTCGGCCGTTGTTTCTCGAGCGGTTTGTGTACGCTCTGAGAATAGGAGAGTTAGACGAAGTTGAGAAGCTCAAGTGATTTGTGCACACTTGGAGCTAGCGTCTAGCTGCAGCTTGAAGTTTTTCTCTTTATTACTCATGTACCCAGTTATCCTACTGTAAATAGCTGCATATAAACCTTCGTTTCATTTAATCAACCTTTTTGCCTCGAGTTCGTCAGTTCGACCGCCATCTCCAAGAACTTCAACACCATCGCCCTGCCAGCCACCTGCCAAATCAACCTGAGCCCGGGCGATTCGGTTCCTGATCGACACCGGACTTCGGGGAAACGATCTTTACTGTAGTCCTACACTACTTTTTACACAGATGCTTCGAAATCCACTTCTGGTGTCTCAGGCGCTGCACATGGCCGTAACTTCACTAGTACAAAGACACTGAACGCAAACTGCAGCATTTTTACAGCAGAAGCATACGGAAGGTTATTTACGGTAGAGTACAACACAGAAACAAATATACAGCAGTCTGTTATCTCTACAAATTCTCTCAGTGTCGTGATGGCATTACATTTGGAAAAACCAAGTAAAAACCCTGTATTAAACAAGCTGATTATGAAGATAATGTTAGCTTATGCTTTAGATATGACGATAGTAGTGTGCTGGGTGCCGGGGCAGAGCAGGTTATGGGGGAACGAAATCGCCGACCTGTATGCTCCGGCAGCTGTCCTTCGCACTCGCATGGATGAACCTCTGGTTCCAGATCTGGACATGAAACGAGCTATGCGACGGAGACTTGGTGAAATGTGGCAGCAGGAATGCAACCAAAAATCCAACAACAAATTACACACAGTTAAACCTTACATAGGCAAGTATCTCACCGAGAAATAAGATAGATTCACAGAGGTATTCATTTGTAGACTGCGGATAGGCACACACATGCCACACGCGCATATCTTTTGAATGGTGCACTCCCACCAGTTTGTGGCAAGTGTGGGAAACGGCTCTTCCTTTCTCCACGTGTTAACTGAGTGTACGTCTATGAATGATGCCAAAAAACGACACTTCCCTAAACTCTACACACGCAATATTCCACTACACCCTGCACTAGTCTTAGGAGATGAACCAATGTTCTCTTACAAATGTCTGAACTTATCTTGCAGATGTCAATTTGTTAAAACTCGTTTCTACAGGGCGTGACTTCAGACCTCAGACTCTCTCCCATTTCAGGGAGGTTCTGAAGACTGTTTTGTGCGCACAGGGAGCCTGGCTGCGCAGCATGCTCTGAGGCTCTAGGCGCCCTAATGTGTCAACCATAGTTCCTCTCATCCGCATCATCATCATTTTTATGTTTTCGTCTACGAGCCCTCTACACCGATATATAATTTTTTAGGCAGTGGCATGCCCATGCTCATTTCATACACATTCTAAGTACAAACCTGACATAGAAGGACCACCTAACAGAGTCTTGGCGCTCTTTGGTCACAGATACCCTTGCGCCATAAACACAAACAAAAAATTACGCCCATCTTCTCGCGAGGGAACCCTGGTGTGATGCGACGCATCGGGGGGTTCAGTTGGTGTTTTTGTTGGGTTGATGCTCTAAATCGGGTGAAACGTGCTGTGACGCGATGTTGAACGAGAGCGAGCGCTGACTGAACCGCCGCAGCGCGCTACCCGCTTTATATTCACAGCGCCTGAAGGAGAGTAGACAGCGGAGGAGAGTCGGGCATGCGCGCACTTGCGCGACGGGAGCGGAGCGAAGCGAGCGAAGCGCGCGCACGCAGCTGTTGTTTATGATAATGAGACGGAGCGAGAATGTTGCGCACAGCTGTCGGAGAGAATAGCGGAGGAGAGTCGCGCATGCGCAGGTGGCGTGCGGACGCCGCCGACGCCGACGCAGGAGGGACATGCCTCAGAGAAAAAAACTTACTCCCACCTTCCCTCGCGGGAACCCCTGTGCAGATGCGACTCATAGGGGGTTCCGTTGTTTCCGTAAGGTTGATTCTCCAATCGCGTGAAACGTGCCGGGAACCCCCTGCCCCGGCTATCACGCAACGTGGCGCGGCTATGACGCAACACAATCCAACACAATCCACTTTATCCCAATCCAATCCAAATCGAATCCAAGCCAAACCAAGCCAATCCAATCGAATCCAATCCAATGCCCCTCGCGAGAGGGTGTTCGCTATCAGAGAGGAGAGGGGTGAGCGGCGGAGAGCGCAGCTCGCACAGCGAGGAGAATGCCGAAGGGGTGTGGACGGACAACGACGCCGTATGGAGGGACAAAACGAGTGAATGAGATGCAGTCGCACCTAAAACTTCGGACGCGCCTGCGCGTTGTGGCAAAACAACATGGACATCCCCTTGCTTCCGCCTCGGTCTCTGAAGTCCAGCACGATCTGTCTTCCCAGTATCAGCCATCAGCCTCTTCTCCTCACCCTCCGTGGCTCTTTCCTCTAAAGAAAATTGTCACCGCGGTGCCTAGATTTAAGCGGAAGGCGGATATACCAACCCCGGCTACGAAGTTCTTTGCCTTCAGATATACATTGATATAGGGCACGCACCGTGTATGCTCAGGTTAAAACTGAAACCAACCATGGAAATTCATCCGTGTCTTTCAGACACTGGCCACGATATAAACGGGAAACGCAGTGTTCTGTGCGACCGTGTCGAGAGTAGAGACGTCTTGCAAACATCTATCCAAGAGACACACGCTAACCGTGAAGATCGCGATGCCGCATGTAGTCGCCTGCCTCGCAAAATCAGTTGTAGCAGCGAAGAAGCAAGCTTTACTTTATTTCTATTAAACGACACGGCACCACATAGCCTAAGCGGAGAGCTTCGCGACATTAACCGTTATAGCACCATTCATCGCTGCTTCACGAGACACGCGAGTGGCAGGACGTACTGCGTTAGTTGATTCAATTGGCACCACGGTGTCAGGCTTTCAATCGCGGCGACACTATCTGAGGTGGTACCGACGATGTGATAAAACAACTGCCGCCATTTCCTTGCTGCCAAATAACCGTCTCGAAGGTTTTAATGAAATGAAGAGACACAGTTATAAATTCGACTGGTAATAAAAATGAAAAGAACCACCTAAAGCAATATCAGGCGCCTTAAAACATCAGGGTTGTCAGCTTTTATGAAAAATAATAATTGTGACCTGCTTATACATTCTTCAAAATGCTACTTTCAAAGTTATGCTACATTAAACTTTCACAGTCTTTACCATGAAAGGTAGCAGGCTGCCCTGAAGATATATTCCTCATGAGGCTCTTCAAACACTGTGGATGGACAAACTGTTCGATTCACAAGCGTTTGGTATCTTTGAAGCCATATGTCAAGCTTTCCTAGAAGCATTTTCATTTCTGATAATCCCCTGAAGCCAACAATATTCCACAAGGTACATTGCGCAGTGATGCGGAAGTCCGAGTGTCTCATATCCAACTGCAGTGAACGGCTGCATAGGCGCCTTCAATCGTTGCTGCACCTTTTCAGACCACTCTGCAGGCACAATATTACACGAAGACGAGCTCTATTCAACTCATTTAAAAACGCGCTACATGTCATGCAAGAATTTGATTCTTTAGTCCAGTCCTTCAACCTATCAGAGCACAGAACAGGGAAACGGCGATGAAAGGCTTAACTCTTGCCGCCTCTTGTTAAGGCGCCGTAAGCTGCTGCACAACAGTTTTCTATTCTCACTACACCTTTTCAGCCAGCAGTAGCGAAGTCGAACTCTGAAGGCCCGACTTTGAATCCATATGGATTTGCTGCACCAGCTAGTGTTTTTGTTTCCTAATGCTGCCTTAAAGCCAGAATCAGCTGAGTATACGTGAGAAGCAGTGAAATCACAACCTGAAGGCCTGGCATGCACCGTTCCAAAATATAAAATAATCGTCCTCACTTCTCACTATAGCTTTCAAGCCAGAAGCAACAGCCCAACCTTGCGAAGGAGTGATGTAGCACCTTGAAGCAGGGGCGTCAAAGCATTACAACCTGCTGAGCAAATGTTGCCATTTCTTTCTGCAGCTGGCCAGAAGCAAGAGTGTAATCGAAAACCTAAACCTTATGCACTGAATAATCGCAGTTAAGCCATTATGATATGCCCCAGCATTGTTTTCTATTACTGCATCTGGACGTCCAGAAGGAATAGTAGATGCTCGAGAAGCAGGGACATGGATATAGAAGGGCTGCTGTAACACATGTCTACCTGCAACCCAAGTTACAATAGTTACAGAAGCTCTTCAACCCAAACAGCCTTCAGATACTGTTTGATGCTTCAACAACAAATGCATCCAAGTGCGAAAAAGAGGTGTTGAATCTAAGTTAAAACTTCATGGGCAGTCGCTCAAACATGTGCCTCGCTCTGTAAAATAACAACAGTCTATCATGAGAGAGACGCTGGAATTCTGAATGTCTGGCAGTGACTGTTACAAACCCCTTTGTTGACACTTCAACGCAAACTGTTAAACTTTGTAAATTCTTCAGTGCACAAGCACTAAAATGCCATAATTATACTACAGCCATAAGTATGAAACACAACCGCAATAAAGAAATTTTTATTACTCATGAAGGCCACCGCAAACACTGCATAAAGATTAAGGGACCAGAAACAGGGCTTTCATTCCTTAGAAGTAGATTGAGCTATCCCAAAACAGTTTTAATAGCTGACGACACTTATAAAAAATTCCAACACTACAGACAAAACACAAGGCCGTTTTAGCTCAACCTACGCATAATAAGCTTCTCTAATACCACTTTGATTAGCAATGGGAGCATACGAACGAGTAGCGTAGCAGGCATAATCAAACACAGGAGTCATGTGAATTTTAAGCAATGCAGTAAAACTGCTGAAATGATGCCGCGGTGCTGCACACTTCAAACTTTTTACAATGACGGTGTTCGAAAATCCAAAATACTGCACTCCAAGTGCTTAGTTATCCCTTTTATATGTTTGAAAAAGGACTAAATGATTACGGCCAACCACAGTTCGCCGCAGTCGATAGAAAAAGCCACCGTATCTGATTACCTGAACGATATTCGCGCTCGTTCATACTGCCTTTTTAAGCTCCCCAGCCTCAGACGGTTGTGTACGAACGTTTCGTTCTTTGATTGTCTATCCAATATGGCTGTAATTATACCTGTTTACGCCAGCGGAAAAACGAAAGCAAGCCACATCATGAATCCACTAGTTTATGACCAGCCAGAGCAACCTGCGAAGCCGATGCGAATCAGTAAGGAAAGCTTCTTGCGTTATTGCAAGGTTTTCCAACACGCTTCATAACGCGTAAAGCCGTACTAGAGGCCGTAAGTGACTAAAAACCCGCAACACACCTTAGCACAATTCAGAACGCCGTCCGGCGAGACGGACACCAAATACGTAGGCCTAGCGCTTAATATCGGGCGCAGCCTTACGTTCTGACCAAGAAACGGGAACAATTCTTACTAGTTCTCACCGCTGCTCTCGTAAAAGAACGCCGCTCATATTATTCACTAGCAGAGGTCGCATCACTTGCCAAATTGTGCCGTGATAATGATTTCGTAAAGGTCATCTCGGTTCCACGATTATTTTCATAACGCTCAGCTAAACAAGATGCATTCTGTGCAAGTGGACTGGTTTCCGGGCAGCACAGTTGTGAGAAACCATTTGACAAATGTGTCGGTGAGCGACGAAGGAGGAGAAAGAGACAAATACAGGACTAAACGTTTATTGCTTCTGCTACTTCGTGTTGCTTTTTTTGTTGTTTTTCTTGTTTAACCTCTTCTACCCGTCGCACCCCGCTTGCTTTTCAAGACGTGTTATTGACTGGAGAGGTGGCTCAATTACCGCCAAGAAAAAATGGAGTGCAATGGTCTGAGCGTTAAACCACATTAACATCAGCACCTTCGATCAGACGCTTCGGCGGGGGCAACGTATATATACACATTACGTTAGCCACCGCTGGCCTAACTGCCACCGAGCTCCTGAAATGGCGAGCATACGTTGTCCGTCGATACCTATTAGTGGTATGAGCCCCAGAAACGGGCGACATACCGCCTTGAGCTGCTTTAACTTCACTTGCGGAACATACCCATGCGGGCTAATGGTGTCCCCGACATGAATCATATTCCGCCGATCGCCTAACCCTCCAGTCCTGGGTTTCGCCTTCCCAAGACAAGCCATTCACTCAACGGGGACGGTGATTTACCTGTAGGCGCTTTTTGTACGGACAGTATGAAGGTGAGGAGGCCGATCTGCCACGCCCTTTCATTAAATACTTTCCCTAGCCCCAACTGCGCCGTACGCCATCGAAATAAAAAGATTTACTAATGAATGTCAAATAGAAAAACATTTTGACCTTTTTTCTAGTAGCCAAACCTGCACGTACCTTAATTAAGAAAGAAGTACTCTAAGTAAAACATTCGAACCGAACATTGGCGTCAAGGATCCGCCCCCAACAAGGCCTATGGCATGTGCCATCAGGTAAACAGATGCGCGCCGTTGCCAGTTTGCGACAAAAAACAGCGGACAAGATACGCAGATTGCAGGAAAAATGTGGTCTACAAAATTCCCCCAAGGTGCGCGCGACCCCGCGGGGTGAGAGCGAAAGGCGGCGACGGCGCACTGTGCCGGCCGGGACGCGTTAACAATGGTGTTTCGCGCGGCGCGCGCCTCGACGCCAGTAATCCCACCACCTCCGCTCGTCACGTCGATGGTTCCCGGAATCCGGCGGCGCCGTCTGCTTTCTCAATGGGGGATTATCCCTGTGGTATGCGGTGGGCCAGACAATCCGTCTCCCGTGCGCGCCGTGACGATCTGGCGACGGCTGCAGCGTAGAGTCTACAGTGCTGAGCCACAAGACAGAGTGGCGGGTTCTCACGCGCCGCCCGGGCGCTTGACCCTGACCTCATCAGTGGACCTTACAGTGACCTTTTACAGGGTTCATACATATGGCCTGGACGCGTATATATCATATGAGGAAACAAACGTTAACCTATAATTGAAGCAGAAAAAACCGCAGAGGTAATTGCTAAAGTAAGTGAAGCTACAGCGCAGTATAAAACACACACAAGGACCAAGAAAGGGGCATACGCAGCGCTTTCTTAGTCAATTTCTTTGTCCTTGTGTGTGTTTTACACTGCGCTGTAATCTACGTTACGTGGAACCAGCTAGGAAAGACTTAAACTGAAATTGCTAAAGCTAGCGAGAATAAACTAAAGGGAACCATTTGACGGAAGGTTGATGGCCAGCGAAGACGTATACTAGTCAAGTCCCAGAGATGTTTACTGAGTGTAAGTGTATTTTCAGTAAGTTAATATTGTTGGGACTACGGCTTTTTTAATACAGTAATCCCTCGTTATAACAAAGTCAACGGGATGGCGAAAAATTTTGTTATAAGCGGTATTTAGATATAAGCGAGCAATCGAGAAACTATATAAATTGATCTTTAATTGCGGCACAAGTGCGAGGAATCAAAACACAATGTATTTAGTGAAGCAAACTTTTTGTTGAGGTGAAAAATGATGGTGAGTTTTGAATTTTCTTGCCGGGCGCAAACAACTCCTGCTCCAATTTGATCAAGCACTGCATAAGGCATTCAACTTTATTTCTCAGCATGCGTAATAATTCCCGCGTCTGTACCATAGTTACCACTTCCTGTGGCTCTTCGTCCTCGTCGGGGCCAACAAGTGTAACATATCTGCGCATCCGTTGCTGGTGCGACCACAAGAGCTGCAGCGTCCGCCAACGCAAACGTCTCTAAGTCACCTTGTACCTCTTCGCCAGCAATTTTATGAACAGCCTCGTGTAGATCGCTGCCAGTCCGGTCATCGTCAGGCTGGTCATCGTCTGGGTCGCTGGCAAAGGTGTGGAAAATCCGGCGTGCACAAAGCAGTTGGCGACCTTTGAAGGTGCGAGTTTCTTCTATGCGAAGTTGACAAAATGGATCGCACTGAGCAAATCAGCCTTCCGGGTGGTTTCAATGATGCCCTGATCCATCGGTTAAAGTAAATCGACCTCCTTGGGGTTGTCGCTCTTCCCGTGGCTAGGACAATTGTTAATTCGGAAAAGCACTTGCCGATTCTTCGCGTCACTGGGAATTTTTTCCCGATGTGTGAAGCCTTGAAGCTTGCAAAACAAGAGTTTTTTGGAGCCGCGTTGTCAACGGCACTGGTACTTGTATGGTTCGAGTGTCAGTGCTCACACAACGTCGCGTCCACGCCATTGCCCAGTGTCTAGGAACAAAATTCAATTACCAAACCACAAATTTGGGTCGTTTGTTTATAGTCAGATAGCGCTAATCGAGCATGAGTGGCTCGAAAAAACCACCGGGAAACGCCAGCTTGCGTATACCCGCCATGATGGCAGCCTGACTCACCGCTGTGTCGCCGCCGCTCGGCGACGCCTCCGCTCTCCACTTCGCTCTAAGCAGGCCAACCTCTTCACGCGTTTCGAGTAATGCGGCCAAAAATGCATGCGCTTGGGCTGGGACCAGAAGAAATTTCAAATAAAGTGATATTTCGAGTAAAGCGGTTTTGTTATAACCAGACGTTACTAATTACAAACCTCGGAAGGCCTACACTTTTAAACTAGCCGAGAAATATGGGGCTGTTCATCTACCTCCTGCACAAGTCCGTATATGGACAACCGCCGGTTATTCTACAACGCTTGCCCCTCAAAGCCTACTGTCGACTGCCTACCTGTAAAATGTACGCGAAATTCGCCATAGTAGTACAGCCCTTTTATTGTTCAATTGTAGCATACTCTGTAAAAGTGTCGATGGAAGAGAGACAGTTGTTTTCTACTGAGCATTCGCGGTAAAGATTGCTTGAGCTTAAGGCATGTTTTACACTCTTAACAAACGCTCTGATCTGTACCCTACGTCTGCCGAAGCCTCCTGACCAAATCACGGTGTTAGTTAAAGAGTGACATCCCCCAGAAATACATCCTTACGGATACAAAAAAATATATACGCAGTTACTCGGAAAGTTTTCAGTTAAAGAAAACTACTTCCTGGTCCGGGATTTGAAGTTGGAACCACCGCCTACCTAGAGCAGTCGTTCTAGCGACCGAGCGAACTAGGAGGGCCCCTGGCATCAGCGTCAAATTTTCATGCTTCAGATTTTTGTCCTTATAAGATAACTCTGCCTTGATTACTTTTATGACTGGTAGAATATTAGCACCAATTGCACAAATGCTCTGTCGGGGAGTTCGGGGCGCGCAGAGCACTCTGGCCCAAGCCCCGATAAAGGGAGAGATTGAGAACCACTTTCGGTGTTCAAGAAACGAACATACGGGTTACTTTTGCATCTGTACGGTCACCATCGAAAACATAGATAATTTATAATTTGATGCGGACTCTGCGCGCTATGCACATTTCCAACGGACCGCAAAACTGAGGCTGTATAATTGCACACTCTTCCTCAAAAGTTTTCTGGTGTGTTTGGTGGAGAGCCCAGACAAATACACAGAACCCTAACCATATATCGCTTAGCTTCAAAAAGGACTAAGAAGCAGCCTATGTCTGTCCCGCCCTCAAAACACGTTTTCATGTTAGTTAAGTAAACATATTGTAATAAACGCATTACGGGAGCGCTAAATACATGTGCGCCATATTTGGGCCCGTTTCCGAGCGCCTTACGCTAGAAAACGAACATCACAGTGTGTATATTACTGCACGCTGACGATCAGTTATATGCTTGCCTTGTAGGCTCCCTAACGTGTTTGGCTAGACAACGCCACAACTTTCCGATTAACGTCGTTCAATCGCAGTATATTTCAATAAAACAAATCAGGAGGTGCTTTAACGACCTAAGAACATGAAGGCGAAAACGTAGTTGTACCTTCTGTTGATCTCCTCTTTAACTATCTGTTTGAATTTCTGACTGCACCCGTCACCACTTGTCAAGCCCTCTGGAAAACACCTCCCACGCCCTCTCCGATCATTTGCAATCACCAGGAGCCTCATTTTATTCCGCTGCTGAACTCTCTTGAACTTCGTGTCCGCCTCCGTCACAGTTTTACCAGCTTATTGGACAACCCCCTGTAGGTTCCTTTCCCCTCGCTATTCTATGCCATTTTCTGGCGTGCCCGACGTTGCCCCTACAGGGCCCTCGTCCGATCCTAGCTCGTCCTAACCGAAATCCTATTTCCTTTTACAGGCGCTTGATCCCGAGCAGACACTCGCCGGTTCGCGCCTCCTTTTCCTTCCTGCCTTGCGATGCCCGGCTTGCACAACTTCAACTTTTACTATAAATCATAGTTTCGAAACCTAACAACGTCCGTGCGGTAAGCAGAGAGTTGGGGCTTTCAAAGAGGGAAAGTAAACTGCCATACACCCCTCCCCCACCCCACAACCTGGAAGACCGCATTTGCAGTCGTTACCCCGCATCGCGAACCCTGCCGTCTGGTGTTACCGATTTCGGTTTGCCTTTCTGCAGTTATGGTAACTACGGTGATTTCCTAACTTGAACTGTGTTTTTGAACATGTCTCTGTAGGTACTTGACTCAAATATCTCCCCTCCCGATGCAAAATCAATTCATTGCAGAACTCTACTTAACCTATTCATGTTACGCACTTTTAAGTGCGAATGCACTTTATAAGCGACCCCAAACCTTCCACCGCCGGCGGCGGCGGCGTCGGCGGCGGCGGCGGCGTCCGCAGTCCTCCTCTCTATATAAAAAAAAAACAGCATCCGGAGCCAGGTTTCGATCCGAGGACTTTGCGGCCGCAGCGCGACGCTCTACCGACTAAGCCACGGACGCTTTTTTTTTCTTTATTTCCAGACAAGCACCGCTGTTACAAACATAATACACAACAACAAAACAAACCCATTACACTAAGACATAAAATCACTGTTCCTCTCTAGGGTACAGTGCTGACTACTAAAATATTTTCATTTTTGTTAACTCCTCCATTTGTGACAACCAGTCGGGAACACATTGGCGTGCCTTTTGAACTTCAAGAAAGGAGAATATGGCCTCTCGGAAATACTCATTTACTGTCCGCGCATCAATGTCCGAGTGGCGGACTGCCATTCGGCATCTCCATATACTGTGCAGACCTAGTAACATTACTAGATCTAGAGGGACGCCATCATCACCAGGTTCAACGGACAAATACCGAATACCATGGGCATCGATTGGCAGATCTTTTTTCAGCGTACGTTGCAGCACATCCCAGAAGAAGACCCCGTCCCAACAGTCAATGAAAACATGTTCAATGGTTTCCGGTTTTTTGCATAACCAACACTGTTCACCCCACGGCATAAAAAGGCCTTTTTCTTGCATCCATGTTTTCACAAGGAGTGTCCCGGTGTGTAGTTGAAAGAAAAATGTTTTACATCCCGGTGCAACTGGCATTCTTTTAACCCGTTTTAACACATCTCGACCCGTGCCAGCCGAGTGAGCAATTCTGTACATAGGAACGGGAAAAACAGTGTCGCAGAGATCGTTATACAGTCTCTTCCTAGTCACTGCGCTCAAATACTCTAACGAAAACCGTGCGCATAGAAAACGTAACGAGTCCACAACTTCTTTTAGATAGCCACGGATACCACCTGGCATACACAATGTCGTAACGGACAACTCAGACAAAACCCTGCCTAATCTCACTTGGCAAACGGTGCACAAAAAGGGATCCTTTACATCCCTCCAAAACAGAAAGCGGTTTGCCAACTGACGTAAAAAGAGATGCGTTAAACCTAAGCCCCCTTCCCGTACACGTCGAAAGAGATTTGTACGACTCGTCCTCTCCCAGGTTGATCCCCAAACAAAAACTGCGAAAACACGATGTAACTTTTGGACGTTTGCCCGTGAACAGTGGAGTACCTGTAACACATACCAAAGTTTGCTCGCCATAAAAAGGTTGCAAATCGTTGTGCGAGCGAAAATGGATAAATTCGCGCCCTTCCACTTCTCTGCCTTTTCCTTAAGCTCTACGGCTTGTCTCCTCCAGTAAGGGTCACTGTCAGAATAATACTCTAGGGGAACACCAAGGTACTTCACTGGTGTGGTCACCCACTTTACATTTTGAAATACCACCGGTGTTGAACTCCACTCTCCGTGCCAGATGCCCAGACACTTGTCCCAGTTTACAGCACATCCACTAACATAACAAAACCATTTAACTGTATTAATGACCCTATCAATGCTTTGATGATCTACGCAAAATACAGCGATATCGTCCGCGTATGCTAAAACTTTAATTTCAGCTGCATGAAGTTGAAATCCCTTGACAGTGTCGTTTTTTATTATGCTTAAACATAATGATTCAATATATATGCAAAAGAGGAGGGGGGAAAGAGGACACCCCTGCCTCACAGACCTCTGCACTTCTATACGCCTTCCAACCGCTTTGTTAATGATAAGTCTAGTTGTACAGTTGTTATAAGCCATGCGCACACCCTCTAGAATAACTGATCCGATGTTACTATGTTCCAAAACCGCCATAAGTCCATCGTGGGGCACACGATCAAACGCCTTTTCTAGGTCTACCTGTAGCATTGCGACGCCTGTATGCGTCACGTCGCAAATCTCAAGCACACTCCGTGCCTTGTGTATATTCGTAAAAATTGACCTGCCTTTAATACCACATGTTTGATGCGGCCCCACTAAGATGCTAATTACGGTCTGCAACCTTCTAGCCAATATTTTCATTAGTATTTTATAATCAACGTTTGTTAAGCTTATGGGCCGGTACGATGTGACTTGGCGGAGTTTGACCATATCCTCTGTTTTGGGAATTAAGATCGTGTGGGAAGCCGAAAACGATGGTGGAAGCGTTTCTAACATATACGCTTCTTCAAACACAGCAGTTAACACAGGGGATATGTTATGTTTAAAGGCCTTATAAAAAGCAGCACTCAGGCCATCTGGGCCTGGTGACTTTCCCAGGTTTAAGTTGTCAATAGCTTCCTTAACCTCCTCGACGGTGATAGGGGATTCCATAAGTGACCTTGCTTCATCATCAATTTTTGGCAGCAGTGACACAAATTCACTTTCAAACTTTGCCAGTTCAATAGGGCTTCGAGAAAACAAGGTCCTATAGTGTTAAAAAAAAGCACGTTCAATATCTACTTTTTCACTGCTAATTGTGCCATTATATTCAATCTCCGTTATTTCGTTACGGCGAGCGTATCTTTTTTCCGTCCCCAGCGCTCTCTTGGTGGGCATTTCGCCCGCTATAAATTTTTCCGCTCTCGCTCTGACAAGCGCTGCGTGATACCGCTCCGCATCTATCTGCTCAAGTTTAGCTTTTGTGGCCCGTATCTCTTCTTTAAACGCCCCCGGTGCTCGCCTTTCTTCAGCAACCATCGTCTGCAACATAGTGCGCAACAGGCTTTCTTGCTTTTGTTTCTCCTTTTTAATGGCACTTGCCCTTTCGATTGCTGCCATTTTTATTTCTTGTTTGAAGTGTTCCCATTGAACGCCGTATTTTTCACTGCTGCACTTTTCTATTTTTTCCAAAGAGTTTCTTACTCGTTCCATAAAAATATCATCTTCTAAGACAGGTGTCGTAGCAGAGGTCGACCTCGTTTCAGCAGCTTCGACGTCCGTGTGAGGAAGCGCACTAAGCCACGGACGCGACGCTGATGTCAGTGTTAGTAACGCGCCTTATATCTTTAACGCATTCAAACTACGTCGTCAGCGGCGTACGTTGGCGACTCAGCGGCGTTATAGCGGCTTGATAACTGCGTGGTGTACACGTGATACTACAAACCCGATGGAAGAGATGGAAGAGAAGGCGGCGAGGAAGTGGGCTGCGGGGGCCGAGCGCAAGCGCCGCAAGCGGGCCGACAACCGTGCATTCGCACTTTCACATTCTCCCCCTCGGGGAAATGCGGGGGAATTTTTTTGCTAAGCAGCACTAAATAACGCCACAAGAAGGGCCACGGCGGAATTTATAGCTTGTATGTTTGCGCTCGCAGCATACTTTTCCGCACCGCTTTCTAGGGAATAACCTCAGAAGAGCAGGCCAATGTAAATTTTGACACAAATGAATAGTGCAATGCTGTGTTGCGCACTTTCGCTTCGATGGCTGGGCAATACTCGCTTGTGCTAACCGAGGTGCCATTTTCTCATGCTTGCAAAGACAACTTTTATACAATTATAATTTATTCCCACTATATGGGAAGAGAAAGATGACGAAAGTAGGTATTTTGCTGTGGTTCAGCAAGAAATCGCTTGTTACAAAATGATGGCCCAACCATCGAAAGCAACCAGGTTTAAAAAAACAAAGGTTAGAATATATAGCCGCATCAAGTCACTAATATACGGTAGAGGCCAGCTGACACAGTGTTGTAATGCTCATTAGAGTAGTTGTAGTTATTTGTGTGGGAGAAGAAGTGTCTAGCTAAGCCATAATTTTGGAAAATGAAAAAGGGCAGCTGGCGGTAAGGCGCGGTTTTAGTAGTGCGTGAAAGGTGATCTTAACGCTCCGTTAAAAACATTCTTTAGGGGCCATAGTTTTTTCTGCATTTGTTTTTACAGTACGGCTATTTTACAGTACGGTTAAGACGAATGTGTTTTCTCAAAGACTTGTTAGAATAGCTAAAAAAGGGCGTGCTTTAACAAAACGAGTGGCAGCTTCACCCCTTGGTTGTATTTGATAAAAAAGGTGTTTATGAATGTGCTCTAAATCAGTGTTTCAGCAACCGACACAACGCCCTGGTGACGCGCTTATCTGAAGCCCCATGCCACTTGATCTGTCTCGAAATAATTAAATATATTTTAAAATTCTGAATGTTTCGCTGCTTTCACATATTTTCAGATTTTAAAATGCATAAATAAATAGGCGGTCGGTTCGTCTACTCGCTCATTGCGCCTTATTTTTACGGCTATCGCTTGTAGGGTTTAATATTTATGAGCCAATAGGCTGTTGTTCATCGCGCCCTAATTATTTTCAATTTTGCACATAATTTTATAGTATTGCTTGGTTACTCCAGCCTGATTTTTAAATAAATACGCAAATGGTGTTTTCCTGGCTGTCCTGATTATTGCTGATGCTCCAAAAGAGGTGTGCTGTAGGGAGCTTCAGTTAAGACGAATTCCAAAAGAATTCAAGAATTATTTCAGCATAGACACATACCCAGAGTTCGATTTTACCCTTTAAAATAATTCATTTGTAAACAACATCTCGTGATCATTTGTAATTACCTTGCGGCTCTCGAGACACCCTACGTAGTTGTGAAGCATCTTGTGTGCAATCGCTTGGTTTAAAAATACGAAAAACGTGTACACGTCTTACAAGCACAGATTGCAAAAATTTTAAGTAAACAAAAATGACGCACAGTCGCCAGCTCTCAGAGCAAATAAAATGGAACTAGAGCTGTGGCTGTCCCTCCCATTCGGCATTGTGTGCCGCCAGAACTGAGCTAGGCTTCTATTCTTATTACGAACTGCCCTGCCCCGCACTGTTCTCTATTCAAACAAACGACCAGGTAAAGAAAGGCTGCCAGTGTGCAGGCCATTTTTCAACTCCACATTAGGCAGCCAAGGAAATCGCGCGCAACAGTTTGTGCTACCATTCATCCAAACACTTTTCACTGTTTTTTTTTACTTTCTGACATAATATATACATAAATACGCGTAGCAAGCCGGCTAGTACTTCGACGCAGCCCGTACGTGTTGTGAGTCTTTACTACTATCTTCAGCAGCGATGAAAACTGTGCAGTGGTGTTTCTTTTGCGCTATGTTGACTGCTGCCATGTAAGTATGTTTAGGATGAACTAAAATTTTATGCCTCTATTTTGTGTAAATATTAAAAAAACGTTCAAATCAAAGGAAAAATAGTAAAAGACCTTCATTCTGACGTAACGGACATGCGTCACGGCTACTGCGTATTTAAAGGGCGCTAGGCCGTCGACCAATGGCAGAAGGTTACGTTTTCAGCCAATTTATTTGAGGTCAACTGGTAATATAAGACTACGAGTTGAGCGTGTTTTTAGTTTGTTTCTTTTCAGGGAACGTTGGAATGCGCAAACCGCAAGTTCACTGGTTCGGGAAGCTAATGGGGATGCGTGGGCGAAGAAAAATACAATGCAGACAAGGAAACAGAATGCGTACAGGTTGCGCCGTGAGGTTCGGTGTTTAAGCTTTTTGCTAAACACCTTTGTGTAAACAATCCTTTTCTTAGTAAGAACGAAAAAAAAACGATTATTCAGTAGTAGTTTACGGAATTAACAAATTTCCGCGAAGGAACTCAGAATAACACTCGAAATAAAACGACCGAGAAAGTTCTCTGCAAGCAAGAAATTTTAGATAATGCCCCATCCCTGACAATGTTAGGTGCTTCGCACAGAGCTAACAGGGAGCACACTGGCGAAGGCTTTCAATGATTTTACAGTGAACCTGTTAACCTCTTTTTAGTCAGAAGATTTTGTGTTGTGAACAAAATACCCTTGCAGGACCCAGCATTTCTCGCTCAGGACGCCGAGGGGGTGCGTCAGGCTAATCAGGCATACATCATAGATCTCAGAATGCATGTAAAGAAGTGCAGGAACGTTAATCCAAACAACACAATGGATAATAAGGTGCAAGTGAACAGTGCAACCCCCCCCCCCCCTTTCATGTGTTCTGGTTGGCAGGGATTAGGTTTGCCGCTGCTTTCCCAAGGGGGGTTGGGGGTTTAACTTCATTCAAGGGCTAGCACATGCATCAGGCTAGGCAGGACCCAGAAGTTCCCGTCCAAAACGCCGAGGGCATGTGTCAGGACCGAGAATCTGCCAAGAGGGAAGCCGAGTGCATGCGACAAGTCCGCCGATATAAGAAGGAACACCTTATACCCTCCTTCCCCATCAGCATACGCAGTGGTTTACAACAGCTACGCTGGACATCCACTTTCGCAGGGAGGGATACCGTCAATTTTTTTTCTGGGCGTTGCGCGCAACGGGGACAATAAAGTTCTATTGCACTATATGCACTCCCTCAATGACGGAACAATCTTTTTGGAACTAGTGGAAATCTTTCTTGTACCAGTCAACTGAAATGTTAAATAAATTGGGAGAAAACGTAAACTTCGAGGCCAGTGAATCCACGTTTAAAAAACAGGTCAAAGAAACGTTAATTAAGCAAGGCGCTTGCAATACTGATATATAATTAGGTGTTTGAAGTATATGTCTATATTTCCCCTAAAGATAGAAATTAATACCAATTACAAACCAAACAGCACTAATACGTAATTGTGACGTAGTAGTGGCCTAATTGATGAACGTTAATGCGTACGAATTACTGCGTTTATGCGTGCACTGTGATCCTTCTGTGAATCTAAGACCTGTGTTTTGTATAATACATACGAAATGTAGTAATGACTTTGCTTCGTGCTATTTCCTATTACGAATATGCTATCATACTTAAATTTGTGAACAGCCTTGTTATAACGTACATTGTAAAGGGGTGGCTGAGGCCTCTGTCATGCCACCTCCTCCTTTCAGTAGCAGCCTCCCCTTGGTTTTTTCAAGAAATAAAAGTCAAATACTCAAATGAAGTTATCGCAGAATGTTTCTGAAGCGTTTATGCATACGGAATTTAAATAGTAGCTGTCAAGTATGTGACCGATCATATCATCCGATATGTCACACATGTACTTAATTTGAGCTTGTCATCAGAAATTTTCGCTTATAGCAGGCAGATTTCAAAGGAAAGAACAAAATTTAAAATGGTTAATAAAGCAGCAGTACTAACTATCGCCCCTATTAGTTTCGTCTTTTTTCTCTAAAGGCCTAGAAAAAATATACTAAATCTTTTATCATCATTTATCGACCATTATAGAATCATAAGTCCTGCTCAGTATGGGTCTTGCAAGCAGAAGTTACAGAAATTGGCTGTTTATGCTGAAAACAACAAGATATACGTCGGTGAGAAGGAATAACCAGAGTAAGCGTTTGCAGCTGAAAACATCGGGTTTAATTTTGTGAAATTCTGAGAAGGTAGATCAAACTAATTTTTAATGAATAAGTGGCATCAATCCGAAAACGCAGATATAAACAACATCGGTACCCGGTTTACAACATATCTTGGAAAACAATGAAAGCTGCGAAAGTAGTAAGCAGCAAAAAATAAACGAACTAGGTCACTCTCTCGCGTCAAGGTTAAGTGGTACGAGGAGGCGCGCTGGGGAATCGAACATGTTCGAAGGACCAAGATTCAAACTGCAGCCTGGGATTTCTTTTCAAATCTATAATAAAAGGTAAGAAATTAAATAAGGGAAGGCAAAACGACGCTTTCTGCATGGTGGAAGGCAAGAGAAGGAGGAAATTGGCGAAAGAAGAGGCGACGCCTGCTCAGAGTTTAGGCGTGTCCGTCTTCACACAACTTGGACACGAGGAGCATCTCTGAGTTCTCGGTCTAACATGGGCTGTAAGCAAAATACTAGTGAACATTGCAGCAATGAGCGTACGTAAACTTACTCAGTTACGATAACAATAACAAAATCCTGAGTATAACAACTGAGTGCTCAGTATTTGCAATTTAATTGATTTGAGTAGGCTTGCGGGCTACGTTTCTCTTTGGCAGAGTTGCAGGCTATGTATGCAACGGATCATAGGAGTGCCTTATCCTTACACTTAATTGATTACTAGGCCAGCCGAACGGTAAACACTATGGAGATGCTTAGAACATCCAATTAATGCGAAGACGAAAGCCTAGTCCGACCTTTCTATGATCCGCTATTGCATTTTCTGTTAAACTTAACGTCCGCGCCCGTCACCACTTCACCAGCTCCCTGGAAAGCTTTTCTAAAGATCTTTCCCTTCACTCGCTGTGGTTAAGAACCTCGTGTTGAAACCCAACGACAGTTTCACCTTTCATGGCGGCTCTTGCTGCACGTCCGGAAGTGGCCTACCGGCCTTCAGTCGTGCTGTTTTTTTAATAATAATAATAATAATAATAATAATAATAATAATAATAATAATAATAATCTTTATTGCCAACACAGAGAAGCATACAAAATAAGCGGGCCTGTCAAAGCCTATTAGGCGGCTTGTGAGACTAGGCCCGGCAGGATCGGCTGAGGCGACAGACATTTTTACAGGATAGTGTTTACACAATACTAACAACATAAGTATAAATGCAGCAACAAATCAATATCTGGTGGGCACATGAGACTCTTTTTTTTTTAATAAAATACAGCGGAATTTTGTCGCGACAAATGAAGACAGTAACTTCGAACTTATACACAGCACACAGGCACAGGCAGCGGTACAGAATACATAATCTGAAAAACAATAAACCCTCAAGGTTTAATTAATATGAGTCAGACATCCCGAAGCAGAATCTTCAATTTCGATCTTGCAGTAGCTGTTAAAATTTCATCGGACAATTCATTGAATATTTTTGGAACATAAACACTGCGTGTGGAAGCACCGTAGCGTGTTGTATAACGGGGGACTATATAGCGAGTTTCCTTTCGTAGTACCCTCGGAGCAATGTACTCTTTTTTTGAAGTTAGAATTCCACATATGTTTTAGGACAACTGTTTGTTTAAATAAGGGGTCAAAAGAGGGAAAACCAAGCCCCCGAAAAATGCTTTCATGCAAAATAAGATCAGAACGGTAAGCCACACTTTTCAGAATATCTTTTAACAAAGTGTCTACTCTAGTCTTCCAATGTACAGGGCAAAAAGAGAATATTGTAATTCCATATCTAAGGGTACTGTATACTAGAGCATAAACTATATATCTTTTTATATGATATGGAACCATAGATCTATAATTAAACAAAAGCCATGCGACGCTCCTCAGTTTTCCACAAATATAGGACATGTGAGTCTGCCACTACATATTAGAATCAAAATAAATACAAAGATATTTATGAGAGCTGACATATTCCAAAGGGGTACACCGACAATCCTTACAGTCATCTCGATGCGAAAATAGAGGAGCGTTAGTAGGCGAACACTTTAAAGGATTTCTGAAACATACCAGTTTTGTTTTTGTAGAGTTCACTCGCATTTTGTTTTGGGAAAACCAATTCATAGCCGCATAAATGTTTTTTTGTAAAGTACTTCTGGCGGATTCATATGATCTGTGTCTAGTGAGCAAAACTAAGTCATCCGCGTACTGGAAAACAATGCATTTATCAGTAATAGAACCAAAGTCATTCATGAAAAGGTTGAATAGCAACGGAGATAATATCGATCCTTAAGGGACCCCGGCCTGTAATAAGATTCTTGTGCTCTGAGTACCATTTTGTCCTACACTGACTATTTGCGAACGGTTAAGGAAGTAATTTTTTAAAACGGCATGATATGGTCCCCTAAAGCCCAGGCAATGTAATTTTTTAAGCACAAGGGTGTGATTGACTGTGTCAAATGCTTTGGATGTGTCTATGGATAAAGCGCAGCTAAATAAATTATGTTCAAACGCCGAATATATCTCATCTGAGAACTCTTCTAAGAGTTGTATAGTGCCACGTCCTGCTATAAAACCAAACTGACGGTCACATAAGATGCCAAACGTTTCTATGAAGGAGGTCATAGACTTCAGCAAGAATTTTTCTATTATCTGGGATAAGATCGGTAATAATGAAATTGACCTGTAGTTTTCAAAGCAATCTCTTTTACCTCCTTTAAATCGCGGCTTAACTAAAGCAGTCTTTAAAGTATCTGGGAAGACAGCAGAGTCTAAAAATCCATTCAACATAAAAAGTAACAGCTCTGCCAATACCTCAAAGTGTTTTCTGATCGTAAGAAGTGTTATTCGGTCGACACCTGGCGGCTTATTCTGATGGAAGGAAAATATATTGTTTTAAGTTCATCTGTGGATAGCCTTGGTAGGTAAGCAGAGGCAGCTATCGACCCCTTTAGGGAGTTCTCCTCTTTAATAATCAATCAATCAATCAATCAATCATGTTTATTTACGTTCCCAGGAACAGCCAGAGGCCTGAGTGCTGGCGCACGGATAGTTACATGAAAACAAAATACAAGAAACAAACAAGCGACAAGACACACACAAATTGAAGTAGTGAAAATTACAGAAATAAAGCACAGGAGGAGCCTGGGTACAGGTAAAAAAGAAAAAAAGAAGATGCCTTTGTGGCTCAGCTTATTGTAATGAATACACAACAAGCAGAGAACAAAGTTTGACAGTAAGACGACAAAAACAATGACAAGAGTATAGAGACAAATGATAAGACAAGCATGATAAGTAAACAGTTTCAAAAACAGGCAACTATATTGGTTAAACAGAACCGCAGAGAAACCAAATTTCAGCAATAAAAAAAAGAAAAACGAACGACAGAGATATCATAGATGTTTAACATGCTGTGTTCAAGAGCGCAGTACGGTAAATTGTAAAGGAGCTTTGAAAGATGTCAAGGCGTTCAGAGAAGCGGTTGTAGCAATTCTGTATTCTGCGCTCAGGAGAATGATTGGAGTTGCGCGCAGCGGTCAAGGAAGGGCGATGCGACCTGGTGGGCCTTTGTGGAACACTAAACTCTAAACAGTTAAGCAGGTCCGCGCAAGAAAGGTCACCATGAACAATTTTCTGAAGAAATGTAAGGTCTGCACGCATACGTCTGCAGGTCAACGACGGGATGGAAGTAACTATGGATAAGTCAGAATCAGGATGAAAACCGTGATTGTGATGACGGTGCTTAAATATGGATAAAAACTTCTTCTGCACACGTTCTATTAATTCACTACTTGATTTGGAGATGCCGTTCCAGGCAACAGAAGCATATTCTAACTGGGGGATACATATTGCATTGTATAGCTTTAGAAATGGATCTGGAGAAGAGAATTCCTTTGTAATCCGACACGCATTTCCAAGACTTCGGAGCGCTCGCCGGGTGATGAGCCTAATATGAGAAGAAAAAGAGAGGGTACTATCGAAAAGAACCCCGACGTCCCTAATCTCCTCAACCCTTTGCAAAAGAGCTCCCTCTATACTGTAGGAAAACAGTAGACGATGGGTTTTCCGGCTGTACGTGACAACCTTTGTTTTAGCTGGATTTAAAATTAGACAGTTTTTGCTGCACCAGACCGATAATTCCGACACATCCCTCTGCAAGGCACAGCAGTCCTGAAAACTGCTAATGTGCCTAAATAGTTTGACATCATCAGCATAAAAAGAAAAGAAGAGTGTTAACACTGTTGACACATCATTGATAAAGATAGAAAACAATAGTGGACCCAGCACAGAACCCTGAGGTACACCACTCGTTGCAGTGTAAACACTAGACCTTTTCAAGTTTACATCTACGTAAAAGGACCGGTAAGGAGATAGTTGGACAACAAGGCAACAAGGCTTGCATCAACACCGGACATAGCAAGCTTGTTAATTAATAATTTATGGTTCACTACATCAAACGTCTTACTGAGGTCAAAATAAATAGCATCCAACTGGCCGTTTTCACAAACTGCAGCCGAAGCCTGTGTCATGAAGCTTGCAAGATTTGTAACCGTCGATCGACCCGAGAAAAAGCCGTGCTGATTTGGTATCGGAACATTCTTGACGCAGGCAGCAAGAACGTTGTGCAGAGCTGACTCAAAGAGTTTTGAGGCGACACAAAGGAGTGAGATCGGGCGATAGTTGGTAATAGCTGACTTATCACCAGACTTAAATATTGGAAAAATTAGAGCAATCTTCCATGCACGAGGAAATTTGCCGAAAAGTAAACAGTTATTATAAATGGAAGTTAAGACAGGCACAAAAATGTTGCCGTAAGCCTTCATGAGGGCTGCTGGAATTCCGTCTGCACCACAGGAAAATGACGGTTTCATCCGTTTAAGGCTATCATTGACAAGTTTTTCATCGAACATAAGTGTACTAAAATTAGACATATTATTAAACGATAGGCGTTCGTCGTGACCATCTGGCAGTTGAAAGGCAGAATGAAAGTACTGAGCAAAGCTCGTGGCGACATCCTCAACCCGTTCCCCATCGGAATTAACCAGGCTAATGTGTTCTTTAGACGCCTTAGAACGGCCGCGTACATACCTCCAGAAGTCAGCCGGTTTCTGAGACGCAGAAGCCGCTAACGACTCCATATAGAGCTGGTGGTCACGCCGGTAGACGCTTTTACAAAGTGAGCGATACCGACTAAACTCCGCTTTCCACTTGTCAAGCCCAGAACGCTTGGCCTTTTTGTGGGCGCTGTCCTTAAGTTTAAGCGAACTTCGAAGTTCTTTAGAGAACCAGTGGGGAAATTTGGAATGAACAGGCTTATAACAAGGGATGTACTTTTCCATGCCACTCCTGACAATTTCTGTAAAACGTCGAACCTGTTCGTCAACATCATTGACATCAAAAACACTAGACCATTCAGCGGATGAATAAAAGTGATAGAGCCCAACATAATCTCCACGCTTGAAAGCATATCGCGGGATTGCACAATCGTCAACACCACCATAGCAATGCTGGGCAGCGACAGAGACAGAGACAATAAGAGGGGGGTGAAACTTGTCGGGGTGTACAAGAGATATTTCGGAGGCACACACTTGTACATTTTTCAAGTTCGAGAAGCACACATCTAGGACATTACCACAGAAGTTTTCTATGTGGCAGAACTGCTGCAAGGAGGTGAGTGATTGAAAAATCTAATAACATGGTGCATTTCTGCGCTGCATAATGGTTTTTATGCTGAAATGAAAGACTGTTCCAGTGAATACCTGGGGTGTTGAAGTCCCCAAGTATAATTAGCTTATGGTTGGAGTGTGAATTGGAAACATTTTCAATAGATGTGAGCTTTACATTATATTCAGCAGGTAAAATATCCGGGGTTATATAGAATGCACCGATGAGCAGCTTCTCGCCCCTCTTGAGGCCTACCTCAAGCCAGACTGATTCCTCAGTCTCGAGGTCTGCACGCCGCACGCATTGCACTGAGCGATCGATGGCAATGAGAACACCGCCACCCTTTTGCTTAGGCCCAGTTAACTTTCTGTCACTTCTAAAAATTTCATAGGTCGGAGGAAAATAGTCGGAAGATGAGATATCATCGCAAAGCCAAGTTTCAGTAATAACAATAGTAGAAAATTTGGAGCACTCAACATTTCTAAGAAATTCGGAGGACTTAGTACGTAGACCCCGAGCATTTTGATAATAGATGTCGAGAGTGTCGTTCTTACTGGTCATTCTCGGAAGTTTCACAGCTGTGCACCATGCCAGGGTGGAGCTTGCCTTGGAACGGCTTGAAGAGGCAGTCCTTTGGCCACATAGACGGGTCGCACAGGCGCCTGAAACACTCTGCGTTAACAGTTACACAAAAAGAAGAATAGGAGTCATGCTTGGTTTTAAGGCGTTTGCACGGCAATGGCGTGACTTGCACATTCGACAAGTGGGCCAACAGTTGCCCAGATGTCGTGTTAGCCGACAACTTCGAAACAAAGATGGCCCTGGAGCTCGGCGGTCGGCGCACCACAACCAACTCAGAAGCTTCCGATGCACCAACGCGAGGAGGGCTTCTTTTCTTCACTAAGTTCACCGGCGGGCCATTACTCGCAGTGTCGGACCGTAGAGGCGGAGGCAAGGGGCAGTTCGATGGGGAACTCAAATCACTCAACACCGCACCTGGTTGACCGCTGGAGCGTTCTAAGAATGCCGAAGCATTCGTCGAGGAAAGGAGGGGGCCGCCTTCACCCGCTGGATTGCAGCGGTTGCAGCAGGCGGGGAAGGCGGCGGACGGGCGAGCTCCCCTCGCAGGCAGCGAACCTCCTCACGCAGGGACGCGACGATTACAGCCTGATGGGCAAGCCCAGCCACATTGTCCTGTCGCAGAAGCCGGTTCTCCTCGCGCAGCTCGGTGACAACATCCCCGAGAAAAGAGAGGCTGGCGCAGGCTTCGGACAGGAGATTCTTCAAAGCAGCTACCTCTGCGCGTAGGTCCGCCGAAGGGTTGAAGCTTGCTCCGACAGGGGACGCCACTCGTTTGGCCGGGATGTTCGCTGGCTCACCGTCTTCGCTGGTTTGGTCACCGGGGTCGCTAGGCCTAGCGGTTGACGCCGCAGCCACACACAGATTGCAGACGAACGGCTGCTCACCGGAGATCAAACGCTGCAGTTCCTCGTCCGGAAGAACAATGCACTTTCCGTGCGCACGGCGTTTACACGCAGAAGATCGAAAAAACTCCTGCCTGCCGAAGAAAGCGAGGCAGCAGAGGAGGCACTTGTCCTTACTGGGCGCCATCACGCGGCGAAAAAAAAACAATAATAATAATATAATAATAATAATGTTTATTCAAGCTCTTTTACACTGTAATATCCAGCCCGCATAAGCGAGAGGGGCTTGTGTGGGGTGTGGGAAATCTCGGCAATCCCTGGCGCTCTTCCTCAAGGCTCTGTACCAAGCCTCATCCAGCGCTGATGTTTTCTGCCTGGCGCGCTCTCCCAGTTTCTGTGCGATTATGGGGTCCTGAGTGCGTTTTTTGTGCCCCACATGTTGTTTAAAACAGATGTTTGGCTTTAGTGATAAAAATGCATTTCTGAGGCCTGCGAGTGACTAGAAATAAGGTATCCCCCAATCGGCACACTATATGCTTGGAGCGGGTTTTGTGGCCTGCCGTATAGAACCACACGCCTGGGAGAATACTGGGAGCTTCCTCAATACCTCACTAAAGTTGTCCAACAAACAGTTCGATGGAAATTTAGGCTCACTGAACAACATCTAAGACGTTATGAAATGTGCTTCTGTGTTTGTGCCAAATATTCGCAAGGCAATACGTCTACAGGGAGGTTCCCTGCGTCACGTGGCGCTACTGCGACTGGATCCTTTAAGAGGCCTCTGTCCTCTTGCGGCGCCCTCATGAACAAATTTGACGCGTATCTGCTACTTGCGTTGCAAATATCGACGCAAGATGATAGTCGACTTTCGCTCCTGGCGAGTAAATGCATCCCGTCTCTTTCCCGTTCACCTGCCATGCTGTTCCTCGCTCTCCCGTCTCGTTCCTTCCAAGATAACAAGCGAGAGGTTTCCTCAAGTCTATTTAAATTTACCGCGTTCCACTGCTCCAAGAAGAGCGGCTCGATGCCAATGCTGCCGTACGGCGGAGACGCGCGTTAATCAAGGCACCCGATTACAACGTTTATAGAACTACGTTGCACTACTCCACGAGCGTTCCAAGCGGAACGCGCAACCTATCCCGTGAAACATTTCGTTGCTGTTGCCGTTCGAGTTTTTTTAATTCCGCCAGGTAGCGGGGGCAACAGCAGGCGGCGGTTTCTGCAGTTGATGTAGTATTTTATTTGCTTTTGCAAGAAGCCAGCATGCGTAATTTTATTTAAAAGTTAACACTGCAAATATTATTGATGTATTGATTTTGCGCCTGATGTTTTCGTAATCCCTTGTTCGCGTTGAATAATGTTGACAAGTACGAGCACTAAAACCGGACTTATACGTTTAGATTCGGCTGTGAGTATATAAGACTTGCGGAGCATCTGGTTTACTCTGGCCGTCTGGCTGAATCGAGTGACAGGTGCAGACACAGACAGACAGGCAGGCAGGCAGACAGACAGACAGACAGACAGACAGACAGACAGACAGACAGACAGGCAGGCAGGCAGAACAAAATTTTCCCGTTCAAGTAGCCCAAGAACGACCTCTTTAAAGGGCTTCGCTGGTGTCTCTGAAACTACATTTCCCTTGTCATGATACATCTTCCAAGCGTTTGCCAGTCACGCCATGTCACTTCAATCCACCAGCGGATAGGACACATAGAAAACATTTATTTACCACAGATGATATTTTACATAATGGCGCAGGCTGCAGGTTCTGCTAGATTTGCATTTGGTTGTTTTCGCACCCCTTCACCCTTCTATGCGCGCCGACGATCATTGTATTCCCGCTCTTCTTCCTCCGTGAGAACGACACGCGTCCGTTAAATAGCGAGGTTAAAGAAGAACTGTAGGGTGTGGGGATGTTCCTCGCGCGAATCCTGTGGAGGCTGGAAATATCCATTGCAGAGGCCTGCGGTGCCCTTATCCAATTTTCAGAGCCGCTGGCCGCCATTGGCTTCGGTACAGCGGCCGCACGGGTTGAGTTTGCATCGATGTCTGGCAGGGGATACGCACCCTAGAAGATACGAAAATGAGACGATAGTGGATTGTAATAGTGATGTGTGATACGGGACAATCTAGGAAGGCATAGCAATTATTACTATCACCCGGGAATGTACGTTTCAGAAAATTTTGTGGCGTTTTCTATGAGATTCCAAATTTTTGTGTTATTTTCTTTCTTTTTTCAACCCTGTTGTGTCCCGTATGAGTGTGTTAACACGCAATTGAACCAACTCCTATTTCTCGTATAGGTCTAGCACTTTACTCTTAAAGCGAAGCTTTAGCGTTGTCACTGATGGCGTCATTACGCGAAAATGGGTTGCAGGTAAGCCAACTTTTTCTAAAAATAATCAATGATCGTGAATGAAGTGAAAGAAAAAATGCTTCCCGTGTCGGGAAGCGAACCTGGGTCCCCCGGGATACGAAGCCGACGTCTATCCGATTGCTCCATTTCCACATCGTCGAAGGGGTTTGGAAAACCCAGACAACCAGAAAATCCGTCACGATAGAGCTTCCGTTCAACTATCATCATCATTAGATAGAGGAGTGCATGATTTTGGTTTTTTATTATGCGTCACTTACGTCATCCATGATGTTTTATGTCTTTATTCTTCCAGACTGTATTGCCAGCGTAGAGCGGTTGATGCGCTTGGAAAACATGAACTAATGCGCATGCATTCTCTGGCTAATTGTCCATTTTACTGAAGTCTCACGTTTCCTCTGTGGAGTCTTGTAGAATGATTTCTTTGTTTTTTAGTTAATCGGTTTAGGGCAATCGTGTAAACACTTTTTTATGTTCCCTTGGATCATTTTGATTTTCTTTCGTTAGCCTACATCGTTATGAGTACGCCAATTGTGTGATTTCTTGCCGCCTCTACTGTGGCTTAGGCTAGACTTGGCGACTTTTGATTTCCTTTTGTAATTTGTGTTTCTTGTTCCGCTCTTTTCAATGGTCTGCAGTTCCACTCAGGGGCGTACGCTGACAGGGGCCGTAGCCGCCTGTTCATATGTAGGCTCGGGGTGGTGATATTATTATGAGCATAAACAACCCATTTTGGATGCGATATCTGTGTATCTAATTTATATTAGATGTCCCAAGAACTTGCCTTATGGCAAGTTCTTGGGAAACTGCAGCTACTCGGGGATTAAGATTATCCGGACCTGCTCATCGCATCCAACGTGAAAAACTGATTTGTGGATTAAAAACAGAACACAAGGCCGGAGCGGGTTGGGCGAAAGTGTCATTAGACGAGTAGTGATATAATATTAACATGGCCCGTCATATAGACTTAAAAGTATCCGTACAAAATTTGGAGCATGAATAGTCTTCTCTGCCAGAAATGAACTTGGGAAAATAAGCACTGTTATTGAAAGGATGGCTTCCCAAGACCCTGATGCACGAAAGGGCACCGGCCGTACAAAACACAATAAACCAGTCGTGCCTTGCCCCATTGGTGTGGTGTAGTGTGTCCCATTACCTTAATTGAGACCATGTGGATGTCTGTGCATTATATTACAGGATCATGATATTTTGTGAAAAGGTAACCTGCCACGTACCTAAATAGTCATTGAAAAAGTTGTAGTTCTGTAGAGCGGTCTGAGCGCACGAGTGTGATGTTCAGGCAGAATAAACAGCGTGCGTGCGAGATAGCTGAGTCGTTTTTACAGTGAAGTTGTATATGTCTACCTTCCCTCCTCGCTCCCCCCACCTCTGTTTTCATTCTAAAAAAATGCAGTTTACTCGACACCACTTCCGTGGTCCTCCTTGCCACCGCCGACGTCCATTTCACAATTTTTTTTACCCCTCGCCACGACCGATGCCTCTTTCACAAATAGCGCAACCGGCTGATAACGGCGCTAACGCCATTACCAGCAGGGACGTACGCGCCTGCCAATCGCCCAGAGAAACGGCGCGCAGAGGAATATATATTTATTTACATGACTTCGTCACCCGCCGGGAATCGTAGGGGAGACCGATTAACGGTATTCAGTGCAAGCTTGCATACGTTCAAAGGTGAATTCAAAATTTACAAAAAAAAATGCCTGGCGTCTAAACACTACAGTCAGGGACTACTGCACTCAACATCATACGGTATATTTTACGAAAGCGTATAGGATAACACAGCGCTCAAGTACAAAATTTCACCAGTGCAAGATATATGCAGCTCAAGGCAAAAGACACTAGCAATGCAAAACTTAAAGTCGCCCCACTCAACGTGAAAGCTGTCGTAAGTGCAGAGCACTCCTTTGCCATAATGGGCTATGGCACCGTTATTCGCTCACTGCTACCACCCATCACGCTATTCACCTCCATGTGTCACTCCTCTTTTCATGATTTGAATGGAGGTTTCTCCAATGTAATTCACATTTCGCACCTTCACGAGGGGGCCGAGCCGTTCGAACGTGTCTCCAATGGGCTCTGTGAATTTTCTATGATCGTGGCGAAAAAAGCACAGACCCGTCCTAAACGACTATTGCAACCAGCGTCGGAGGGTCACCGCCCTCCGTGGAGACCAAAAGTTCGGCAAGTAGGCCATTACTTGGTCTTTTACGACGGATTCTTACCCGTAGTGCCGGCGAACCGGCTAACCCTAACTTTGCCTACGACGACATATACTCTGCTGCGCTCGGGCAGAGAGCGGTGCCACGTGCGGCGCGAGCCCCCGCTCAGCCGCTGAAAGCCCGCTTTGAAATATGAGCCGCAGTATGGACGTCGTGGAAGTCAAGGGGGAGACGATCTCCCCGGAAGAATACCATGGCCGGGCTGGATGGCAGCCCACGAACGTCGAAGCAGGGCGATGCAGTGCCCTAGCCACTGCGAACGAGCCCAGTACACAGGAGACGGGCGGAACCCGAAGACGCAAAGAGACGCAAGCATACGCGGTATGCGATGGCCACCGAGACCGCGGCAGCTGCGGCTACCTGAGGAAGACTACAAGGTCGTTCTCCGCTCGCGAGGTGGGCTCGACATGGCGCAGTTGCCCGTCGCGTATATCAAGGACGGCGTTCTACGAGCCGCAACAGTAGCAAAGGAAGAAGCAGAAGAAGATATCCTTCGACTAAACCAAAGACAGAATACCATGGTCGTGAGCACCTCCAAGAAGGAGAATGCCTTGCGCTACAGTCAGATACAGGCGATTCAGCTAGGATCCCAAACCTACAGCACAGCCGCCTACATAACGGCGCCGCAAGACACCTCCAAAGGGGTCATTCACGGAATACCGGACTATGACACACCCCAAGACATGAGAAAATAGCCTGGTGAATAGGCAAACCCCAATGATCCTTCACGCAAGACGTTTGGACCGGACTGACTAGGTGGTCATTGTGTTTGAGGGAAAGAAAGTGCCCCCACTATGTCTACTATCGGGGCGCCCAATATCGCTGCCTCCTTCATCGCAAGAAATACGAGACGTGCAACACCTGCGGACGCCTGGGACATCGCAGCGACGTCTGCCCGACACCGAACGACAGGAAGTGCCGCGGGTGCGGAATTCAAAACCCACCCGAAGATCATCCGTGCGAACCCAAGTGTTCCTTGTGCGGTAAGGGGCACCTCACGGGGGGCAAAAAGTGTCGCGAACGCTTCAAGACCCCGTACATCCTAAAACAACGTCAGTGGGAACGCCAACAGCAGGAAGAACGAAGAAGCCAGCGACAAGAAGATGGGCAGCAATCTACCAGATTCAATTCAGAGAATCGGCAGGGAAGACTAAAAGAAAGACGAGGGCCATAAAAACCTAATGACGAAGACATCCGGAGCCGTTCCAACTCCTTTCCAAGACTCCCTTCAAGCGGAGAAGAACCAAGACACAGATCGAGATCCAAATCCAAGTCTCGACTGGACTCCAAGTCAAGATCTCAGACAAGATCAAAGTCTCGATCCCAGTCCAGATCTCGTTCGGGCTCAAGGAGAAGGAACATAACCACCCACAGCCAGCAGAAGGGCCTCGTTAGAGACGAAGACAACCGAACAAAGGTGAGCTGGGCAGACGCGGTCTCCAGCACTGCTACATCGAGCATACACGGGTCCGCCCTAGAACAGCAGTTATCCAAGATTAAGCAACTTTTGGAGAAAGCTATTCGTGAAAGTACTAAGCAAAAAGAGGAAAATAAGAAACTCAAAGAAGAAATCGTAAAACTTAAACAGGCTGGGTCGCAGTTGCCTCAGCAAGGTCTCTCTACAATTCCTCCTAACTGTACGCAGGAAAACGCGGCGCCAGCTTAAAAAAGAAAAGCCGGAGAAACACTTGACATAGCAAGCGTAATCTCGCAGCAAATAGAAAAAAAAGTCGAAGGAATGTTCGCAGCACTGACTCAAACAATGCAACAACAATTCGCTAGCATACAGGCACAGCCAGCGGATATGAACACTAGAGTAACAATACTAGAGAATTCTCAAAGGGAAACGAGAGGTGCTGGAATCGGTCCAATCAGAACGACAGCTAAACCGTACGACAAACCCGTAATGACGGAAATTAACAAAGTGCAGGAGAGCCAAATCACCAAACATGGCTCCGCGTAACGAGTACAAAATTTGGCAATAGAATTGTCGAGGGTACCGCCGGAAACGGGGAAACCTACAGCAATTCGTAGACACAAAGGAGGCTACAGACGTCATTGCCCTGCAAGAAACGGGGGGACCTGCTAAATTTTCGGGGTACAAATCTTGCTGTAATGCCTCTGACGATAAAACGCCCGTCGTAACGCTTGTCAAAAGAAATCTAGCCGTCATCGAGCACAACACTGGCGTAAAAAACGTCGATAACGTCCTAATCGAAATAGTTCCAACTAGGAAAAACGAAGGCAGCATATGTATGCTTAACGTATATAGTAGCCCCAAACAAAAATCTGGTTTCGGACCGCTCTTCCGCAAAACCTTAAGCATAGCCAACAAACAGGCGCTTATCGTGGTCGGGGACTTGAATGCTCCGCATCCCGCTTGGGGTTACAACAAGGAAACCATCAAAGGACGCAATCTATGGTTAAACGCCCAACAGGAAGGGCCAACCCCTGTAACGGACCCCGCGTCTCCCACCAGATTGGGCAACAGTGTGTGTAACGACACCACACCCGACCTCACTTTAATTAAAAACATTCCCGATCATACATGGTCCAATACTCTAGAAAATTTGGGCAGCGATCATTATATTGTCACGAAGACAAGGACGATGCAGTTGTGTTGAATGAGAAACACGTTTATTGGAGCGAACTTGTGCTCCCCTAACAACTCAAAAGAATACAGAGGCGGCGAAGCAGCGGTCAACAAAGTGACTTGCGTCAGCGAGCGTCGCAGAATCGAATGCCCCGGCGTCCGCACTGCAGGCTTTTTATCTTTTGGCGCGCGTGGTTCTCGAAACGTCGATTCGCATCGAGAACATAGTAGACCCAAGAAGATTATTCTGGGCTGTTCACGTTAGATCGGAATGCTCTCCCTATCACAACGGATAACACATGCGGCACAGAAAGAAAGAATGGAACACGCGCTTTCCTTGGCGCAGAGATAACACAGACCGGCACAGCCGGGCGGTAAAAGCAAAACACAAATAAACGAACCCAATGTATGGTTCGCGGCATTACCCCCCCTCTAAGAGTGCATCGACCCGATGCTAACATAAGCGACAGTTCGAACAAATGAAAATAAAAGTTCGTCATCGTTCGTAGAAAGGTTTTAAGCGAACCACGTGGACGATATCAGGCCGCGTGCGTCGTCGTGATGTGCCGGAGTCACCATCGGGGATCACTTCGTAGGTAAGTTGGCCAACACGTCGTAGAATCTGGTAGGGTCCGAAATACCGTCGCAGGAGCTTCTCACTGAGTCCGCGTCGTCGGATGGGAGTCCAAACCCACACACGATCCCCTGGTTGGTACTCGGCGTCTCGGCGTCGGAGGTTGTAGCGGCCCGCAACCACCAGCTGCTGGTCCGTTATACGAACTCGAGCGAGGTGGCGGGCCTCCTCCGCACGTTGAAGATATCCGTGGACGTCGGCGTTGAGGTCGTCGTCTTCTACGTGCGGAAGCATGGCGTCGAGCATCGTAGTCGGCCTTCTACCGTAGACAAGCTCGAACGGCGTCAGCTGTGTCGTCTCCTGGATAGCCGTGTTGTACGCAAACGTGAAATACGGGAGCACTTCGTCCCAAGTCTTATGTTCAACGTCAACGTACATTGACAGCATATCTGCGATTGTCTTGTTCAGACGTTCTGTTAGTCCGTTCGTTTGGGGGTGGTACGCCGTCGTTCTTCGTTGATCCGTGTTGCTGTAGCGTAATACTCCTTGCATCAGCTCCGCAGTAAATGCCGTTCCGCGGTGTGTGATTAGGACTTCCGGGGCTCCATGTCGCAGCACAACTTGGCTTATAAAGAACTTCGCACTTCTTCTGCAGTCCCCCTCAGAAGAGCGGCGGTCTCTGCGTAGCGCGTCATGTAGTCTGTCGCTACGACAATCCACTTGTTCTGTGATCGTGACGTAGGGAACGGGCCTAAAAGGTCCATTCCAATCTGTTGAAATGGTCTCGATGGGACGGCGATCGGTTGCAGAAGTCCGGCGGGTCTTGTGGGCGGCGTTTTTCGTCGCTGGCAGTCACGGCAGCTCCGGACGTAGTGGGTGACGTCAGAGGTAAGGCCGGGCCAGTAGTACCTCGCCTTGATTTTTCCAATAGTGCGGGCTGTGCCCAGATGTCCGGAAGACGGGTCGTCGTGGCACGCTTCCAAAATTTCGTCACGAAGGTCCGCGGGGATGACGAGAAGGTAATTCGCTCTTGTTCCGGGGCTGAAATTCTTCTTCACAAGGACGGAGTTTCTCAGGCTGAATGCTGGTAAGCTGCGTTTGAAGGTCCTAGGAACGGCAACGTTGCGTCCCTCGAGGTACTCGATTATGACGCGTAAGTCGGGGTCGGCACGCTGCTGGGCGGCTAGGTCGCTCTCCGTCACGATCCCGAAGAACGCGCTGTCTTCATCAGAGTCTTGTGGTGGTGGGTCGACGGGGGCGCGGGACAGGCAGTCGGCGTCGGAGTGTTTCCTGCCGGATTTATAAACGACTGTAACGTCGAACTCCTGCAGGCGCAAGCTCCACCGCCCAAGACGGCCAGAGGGGTCCTTCAAATTGGCGAGCCAACACAGCGCATGGTGGTCTGTTACAACCTTGAATGGCCTTCCATACACGTATGGGCGAAATTTTGAAATCGCCCATATAATAGCCAGGCACTCTTTCTCAGAGGCAGAATAGTTTTTCTCCTCCTTCGACAGACCACGGCTAGCGTAGGCGATTACCCTTTCGCAGCCGCTTTGCTTTTGGACAAGGACGGCACCCAAGCCTATATCACTGGCGTCCGTATGCATTTCCGTTTCGGCATTTCCGTCAAAATGAGCGAGCACGGGCGGGCTTTGCAGGCGTTTTTGCAGCTCGCCGAATGCTTTTTCTTGGTCGTTTTCCCAGCTGAAAGGGGTGTTATCTTTCGTCAAGCGCGTGAGTGGCTCTGCAATGCGTGCGAAGTTTGCGACGAAGCGCCGGTAGTATGCGCACAGCCCGAGAAATCTCCGCGCGCCCTTCTTGTCTTTCGGCCTTGGGAAGTTCGCAATGGCTGAAGTTTTTGCCGGGTCAGGTAGGACTCCCGCGGCGTTGACGACGTGGCCCAAGAACTTGAGTTCCCCGTATGCGAAACGGCACTTTTCAGGCTTCAGCGTCAACCCCGACGTACGAATGGCCTCGAGTACAGACTCCAACCTTGCAAGGTGTTCGTCGAAAGTCCGGGCGAATACCACTACGTCGTCGAGGTATACGAGGCAGGTGTGCCACATAAGGCCAGCTAGCACAGTGTCCATGACTCTTTGAAACGTCGCTGGTGCAGTGCACAGCCCAAACGGCATCACCTTGAACTTGTATAGGCCGTCTGGGGTTATAAATGCAGTCTTCTCTCGGTCTCTCTCGTCCACTTCAATTTGCCAGTAGCCGGTCTTCAGGTCCATCGATGAGAAGTACTTCGCGTGGCAGAGGTGGTCGAGGGCGTCGTCGATTCGGGGGAGGGGGTACACGTCCTTTTTCGTGACTTTGTTCAGTCGCCGGTAGTCAACGCAAAACCTTAATGTGCCGTCTTTTTTCTTTACGAGTACGACGGGCGCAGCCCAGGGGCTTTTCGATGGCTGTATAATGTCATCGCTCAGCATGTCGTCGACTTGAGTCCGGATGGTTTCCCGTTCGTGTGAAGAGACGCGGTACGGTGACTGTCGGGTAGGTCGGGCTCCATCTTCGGTTATTATTCGGTGCTTCGCTAGAGGGGTCTGACGTAGTTTTGCGCTCGACGAAAAACATTCGCTATAGCGACGCAGCAAAGCCAATAATTTTTTCCGTTGTTCTTGCGGTAGCGCCGGATTCACGTCGAATGGCTGCGGGAGCTTGAATGTTTCTACGGGTGTGCGTTCAAAGTCGGCGACTGCGATCACATCACTTGCTTCATGCGTTTCTTCGAGGAACGCAATTGCAGCTCCCTTGTTTAAATGCTGATACTCTTCGGTGAAATTAGTGACCAAAACGTGAGATTGGCGTTGCTTAAAGTGCGCAATGCCTCTTGCGACGGAGACACCGCGGTGAGAAGCAACCTTCGATCACTCTCTACGGTAGCGTCGATGTCAGAAGCAGCATCCTCAAAGTAGACGGCGATCATCAAGCTTGCGCGGGGTGGCAGGGTGATGTGATCGTCGGCGATCCTGACAGCAGCACGGTGATCGGGGTTCGGCTGCGGCGTCGTGGAGTTATTGGAGGAAAATGTTATCGACTTGGTCTGCAGATCAATTATTGCGCCGTTGTCCGTCAAAAAGTCCATTCCGAGAATCACGTCGCGGGAGCAGTTAGGCAGAACGACGAACGCCGCAGGGTACGTTGTGCCGTCTATGGTGGCGCGCGATGTGCACGTTCCACTTGGCGTCACGAGGTGGCCTCCTGCTGTGCGTATGTGCGGACCGTCCCACCTGGTCATAACTTTCTTCAGTTTAGACGCAAATGGTCCGCTCATTACCGAATAGTCAGCTCCCGTGTCTACGAGGGCGACTACGTCAAAGCCGTCGATGGACACCTTGACGTCAAATGCAGTCGTCCTCGAGTTCCGGGTTCGTCGGGGCGTCGTATCTCTGCTTGTACGTGTTGATGGTCGGGCACTGTGCATCGTCGTTGTCGTCGTCTTCTCAACGGACGTCTCGGTCAGGTCGGGTACGCGTCGCGCCGTGTAGCTGTCGTCGTGTTCGGAAGTCTCGTCAGGGTTAGGTCGGGTCGTCGGGATGAGGGCATGTCGTGAATCACTGTCTTCAGCGCGTCCTTGCGTCGTTGGAGGGTTTCTAGTTTTTCGCCGTAGAGCAACTTCACCTCCAGAAGTTGCCGCCTTTAGTTTCCCCCGCGTGGGCTGGGGGACCTTCCACGGGCGAAGTCAGCGTTGCTACGGCGGTTCGGCAATTGATAGGGGTAGGGCGACGGCGAACGGTTGAAACGCGCTGGGCCACGGCTGGTTTCAGATAGATACTCGTCGATCTCACGTGGTCGTTGGCCAGGGAGAGGGCGAGGTGCGTCGACGGAGAAACCACGCAGTCCGAGTCTCTTGTATGGGCAGCGACGGTAAATGTGGTCGGCCTCTCCGCAGTGGTAGCACAGAGGACGGTTATCGGGAGTTCGCCATACGTCCGTTTTCCTCGGCGTCTGGTTTCGGGCTACCGGGGGTCGGGCGGGTGACAGTGGGCGGCGGTACGGCGGGGCCTCTTGACGGCGTGTTGGAGCAGGGTGGCGTCGACGAACAGCCGCGGAGTATGTCATAGCTTGTGGCTCTCGGGGTACCTCGGATGGCGTAGAAGTTCCCAACGCTTGTTGCACTTCTTCTCTAATCACGTCGGTGAGGGAAGCGACTTGGGGCTGCGGCGGCGTTGGGAGAAGTTTCCGCAGCTCCTCTCTCACTATTGCGCGGATAGTCTCGCGTACGCTGTCGGCCGGGATCCGCGTGCTGCCAAAGTCGTTCGCATTGGCCGCGCCAACAAAGTTGCGGTCATACTGCTTAGCACGCATTTCGAGGGCTTTCTCAATGGTGCTGGCTTCGGTCACGAATTCGGCGACGGTTTTGGGCGGATTTCGGACAAGTCCAGCAAACAGTTCCTCCTTCACTCCGCGCATTAAGAAGCGCAACTTCTTTTCTTCCGTCGTTTCGGGGTCCGCGCGGCGAAATAGCTGCTTCATCTCCTCAACGAAGATCACGATACCTTCGTTGGGGTGTTGCGTGCGCGTTTCCAACAAAAGGGCGGCTCTTTCTTTCCGCACGACGGTAGTGAAGGTCTTAGTAAACTCGCTTTTGAACTGAGCCCAGTTTGTCAAGGAGCTCTCGTGGTTCTCGAACCAAGGGCGAGCCGAATCTTCCAAGTAAAAGAAAACGTGCCGGAACGTTTCTGCGTCGTCCCACCTGTTGAATTTCCGGACGCGCTCCAGTTTCTCCAACCATTCTTCTGGGTCTCCTGCGGGGGCTCCTCGCAACGATGGCGGTTCCCGGGGCTGCTGCAGGACGATTGGCGACGTTATTTCTTGCACCATGGTGTTGGTTGCAGCGTTCCTTTTCTTGGGCCCTTCTGGCATCAAACCGAACTCGGGCGGTAAATCTTGCAGGCGGGGGCTCGCTCTTGTTGGACTGGCTTGGCGGCTTTTCGAGGTTGTAGTGGGCATGAAGGGTGCGTACCCAGCACCTCTACCAGATGTCACGAAGACAAGGACGATGCAGTTGTGTTGAATGAGAAACACGTTTATTGGAGCGAACTTGTGCTCCCCTACCAACTCAAAATAATACAGAGGCGGCGAAGCAGCGGTCAACAAAGTGACTTGCACAGGCGAGTGTCGTCGAATCGAATGCCCCGGCGTCCGCACTTCAGGCTTTTTATGTTTTGGCGCGCGTGGTTCTCAAAACGTCGATTCGCATCGAGAACATAGTAGACCCAAGAAGATTATTCTGGGCTGTTCACGTTAGATCGGAATGCTCTCCCTATCACAACAGATAACACATGCGGCACAGAAGGAAAGAATGGAACACGCGCTTCCCTTGGCGCAGAGATAACACAGACCGGCGCAGCCGGGCGGTAAAAGCAAAACACAAATAAACAAACCCAATGTATGGTTCGCGGCAATATCGTAGCTACGACTATCCGGGCGGGTCCTTCCAAAAAGCCGCCCGCATCTTCCCACGGGGGGAACTCGAGTAAATGCGTCGCATCTACTCGAGTCAAGCAAAGCGTCACGTCAAGCGTAAGCCATGCAAAGACGCCCTTGACTGAATTCCGAACGCGCGCTCCGCCGCTTATATACGTTGAGGGGACTGCGTAAGCCGGTCCCAGTCGACGACGTTGGCGTACTTGTAAAGCGGCGTGGACTGTAGGTGTTTGAGCCAACCGCGGATGTTGCTTGGCCGGAGAACGGCACACCGGTTATATGCGCAGCGCGCCCGAAGGAGAGGAAACCGCGGAAGAGAGAGTACTGCACATGCGCCGGCCCAAGCGCGTCTGCCGCGGCTATAACGCAACGTGCCGCGGCTATGATTCAACACAATCCAACACAATCCACTTTAATCCAATCCAATCCAAATCCAATCCAAGCCAAGCCAAGCCAGCCAAGCCAATCCAATCCAATCCAAGCCAATCTAATCCAATCCAATCTAATGCCCCTCGCGAGAGCGTGTTCGAATCCAATCCAATGCCCCTCGCGAGAGATGTGTTCGCTTTCGCCTCGACTCGACGCGCATGCGCAGTGAGCGTGCGGACTACGGACGCCAACGCGGGTGACATCGTGAGTTACTGAAATGCTCTGCATTTAAAAGAAGGGCAGAGAAATTAAGATAGTAGACTGGGACTCCTTTCGCAAAATCAGAGAGCAAGACACACGAAGAGATAGACGACATAGAATCGTGGACCACAAAACTTCACCAAAGCGTAGAAAAGGCCACAAAAACCATCCCTGAGGAAGCGGAACTCAAAACAGCGGACAGCAGGCTCCTACACATGTTGGAAGCAAAATCCAGTATACAGAAACGCCTTCGTGGGCAAAAACACAACCGAAATTTGCGGAGAAGACTAGCCTTGCTGAAAAGGGAAATAGAAGATTACGCAAATAAGCTAACCAGACAAAACTGGGAAAATACGTGCAACTGCATGGAGTTACAGATATGGTCAGCTAAAACATGGAACCTCTTAAGATACCTACTCGATCTAGAAAGCAGTAAAACCATCCAAAGGCATAACCTAAGCAAAATCATTCATTCCTATCCGGGTACGGAAAAAGACCTTCTACAAGATATACAACAGATATATGTACGCGACACCACTCCCAACTTCCAACTACATCCATATGCTGGGGAGGATAACCAATACTTAGATAGGCCCATAACCGTAGCGGAAGTACGAGCGGTGCTAGACAAGCTCCGCACTAAATCCGTACCCGGTTCAGACGGCATCACTAATAAAATCTTAAGAAATCTAGATGACAAATCCATAGAGGCCCTCACCAAATACTTAAACGTATGTTGGGAGAGGGGCAGCATCCCACAACAGTGGAAGACTGCACAAGTCGTTATGATACCGAAACCAGGTAAAAAGCTGCAATTGGAAAATCTAAGACCAATCTCACTAACGTCGTGCGTGGGTAAGCTCATGGAGCATGTAGTCCTAACCCGACTAAGCAACTTCATGGACGATAAAGGGTTATTCCCTCACACAATGATAGGGTTTAGACCTAAATTATACACCTAGGACGTAATGTTACAATTAAAGCATCACATATTTGACCAAGAATCCCAATCGGCAGATATAAAAGCCAGACTTGGCCTAGATCTCACAAAAGCTTTCGATAGCCTCACGCACAAAGCCATATTAGACAATTTACAAAACGTAGGAGTCGGAAAACGAACGTATACATACATCAAAGACTTCCTCTCTGGCCATTCATCGCAAATAACTGTAGGCGGGGTCAAATCAGAGAGTATCAACCTCGGGAGCAGATGCACGCCGCAAGGCTCAGTCCTCTCTTTATTTCTTTTGAATGTTGCAATGTTAGGATTACCCGCATAACTCAACAAGATAGATGGGCTGTATCATAGTTTATACGCAGACGACGTCACTCTGTGGGTTACGGGAGGCAGCGATGGCCTAACTGAAGAAACGCTACAGACGGCCATTAATACAGTCGTACACTACGTGTCCGCCAGAGGTCTCAAATGTTCGCCACAAAAATCGGAACTGCTGCTCTATCAACCAACACGTAGAGGACGGAAAAGCCCCACCGAAACCCCAAACATTAGATTAGTTGCGGACGGTAATCCGATTCCCATCGTTAAAAGCATCAGAATCCTTGGGCTCCGACTGCAGTCGAACGGGCACAATGGGGGAGCCATGAAGTTGCTAGAGCAGAGCGCTCATCAAACAATGAGACTCATCTCGAGGATCGCCAACAGGAATTACGGATTAAAGGAAGCAAACCTGATAAGATTAGTGCAGGCATTCGTCGTCAGTCGTATTATATACGTTACTCCGTACCTCAACTTGCAAGTCGCTGAAAAGGCTAAAATCGAGCGTATCATCAGAGAGGCATACAAGCAAGCCCTCGGGTTACCTACCTGTACGGCTAACGAACGATTACTAGCTCTAGGAATACACAATACGCTAGAAGAGCTTATAGAAGCCCACACAGTGGCACAATACGAAAGACTTACACACAGCCCAACGGGAAGACACATACTCGACTGCTACGCGGTACAAGGCACCAAGGTGGACATTCCTCAGGAAATACGCGAGTGTGCCAAAATACTTCCGTTGCCAAGGAATATGCACCCGGAACCCAACGAGGGAAGGCGGCAAGAGCGAGCCAAAGCCATTAAGAAAAGGTTTCAAAATTCTAGGGACGTGATCTACGTCGATGCGGCAGAATATGCCACGTGTGATGCCATGTCAGTGACAGCAGTAGACTGTGAAGGTAAATTAACCTGCTGCGGAACGGTCGTAACCGCAAAATCCGAGACAGCCGAGGAGTGCGCCATCGCACTTGCGATAGCCTCCACGACAGCTAAATACATAATCAGTGACTCCAAAATGGCAGTTCGAAATTTTATTAAAGGGCGCATATCGCCGGAGGCGCGACGCATTCTGCAAAATTTCCGAGACCAGAGGAAAGTCTAAATTTTATGGGCACCTGCACAGTCTTCCCTCCCGGGCAACGAGGCAGCTCACAACACGGCTCGAGGACTCGCATGCCGAGCCACCGAGCAGCCTCCGCTGAGGTCGGGAAGAGACCGCATGGTCTCATACAGGGAAATTACTAATCATTACACATTTGAACGGGCCCGTTATCCTCCCGCTCATCCATCCCAAAATAAAAGGCAGTCGATAGTCTGGCGTCTCGTCCAAACGAATACCTATCCAAACCCCGTGGCATAGTCACTACTACCCTGGCCAATATTCAGGCATGTGCCCACTATGTAAGGACCGGGCGGACCTGTCACATATACTACGGGCTTGTCCTCATGCGACCCAAGAAGGCCGTAAGATCGCGAATGACGAGCAGTGGGAGAGCGTGCTGCTCAACTCTGACCCAAAAGACCAACTCTGGGCCGTCCAGTTGGCTGAAAACGCCGCCAGGGCCCAAGGGCTGCTGGCCGCCGTTTAGGTAGGAGGCCTCCTTACAAACAACTGGACAAAAATAAAGTTGCCTCGCTCTCTCTCTCGCACCTTCACAGTGCTCACGCGCTTCCTGCCTGGAACAGCGCGAGCGGGGGTTCTGTTCTTTTGTAGCGTTGGCTACGCTGGCCGAGATTGAGCAGTTTCGCGTGGCTCCTGAAGAGCCGTGCTGCGCATGCGCGAGGAGCAGTGACGTCTCACAGCGCACACCTGGCGCGCCGGAGCCACCGCCGCTACCGCCGCCGCCACCGAGATTGCATTAGATTGGATGGGAAATCGTTTTCGCAGCACTAAGCATGATAATCAGCTAATTCTAGACAACCAGAAAACCTAAGAATAATCAGCTGAACTTTAGTTCACGCTACGTATATCCTAGCATAGCCGAGCTAAGCCGCTGCTTATTTTATGTGCTTGTTTAACGTCGCACGTGCCGGCGCCTTGCTGCGCAGTTTTGAACGAGCCCTTTCTGGTGGCCACTTTTTTCGCTTATTATTGTAAAAACCAAACAAGCGGGCGCTGCCGAATAAATGGCCGCGGGGGCTGCCGGTTATATAGACAATATTTTGGCCTTAATGTTCCTGCTGATTTTTTTTTGTGCTAAACAAGGGGGAAATGTATGACAACCAACAGCGGCTCAGGAGTTTCGAAGGGTTTATGACTATATAAACCGATTTTGGAAGCCTCTATTTGCGTCATTTCGCTGTAACGCCGTAGGTTACACGCTGTAACGCTTGGGTTCGTTATTTCGCTGTGCCTCCTGATTCCGGCAGTGGCTTGCCATCGTAACTGCGAACGAGATACTACGACACGGCAGGCCCATGAAGTGCTCTGCACTTAAAACAACAATAGACGGTTTAAATGATAATTGCAATCCTAAGTACCAAAATATTCACGCAGTACGGTGGCGAACTTCACATCAGAAGCAACCTGAATTACTTCGAGGCAGCAGGTTCAATTGGCGTATTGTGCGTAGTAGCGAGAAATTTCGGTAGATGGTTGTGGGAGCGCAGACTGCTTTCATATTGAGTGGATGATTTTGACGGCTGGATATATACGTTAATGGTTGCGGATGTGTTTGTTTGTTTAGTGGTGTGTGGTGAGAAACCCTGTCTCGCAAGAGAGTTAGGCGCGAAACTAGGCGAAGTGAAGGATCTTGGAGACATAGTTGGCGCTTTCATTTTGTGACACTGCTTAGGAGAAAGTCAATGCTGATTATGAGTCGCGCAGCACGGTTCTCTATCATCTCTAAACTGTAGATAAGAAGTGGCGTGTGGGGATTCCATAATTCAAACGTGTGTTCAAGGTTTGGGCGAACGTTTCTTACGAAAAGGTCGCTTCACGCCGAGTTGTGATTTCTCAAGTTTCACTTAATGAAGCAATGTTACACTGAAGGTATCTGGATACCGTGTGGGACTACTTGTGCAAACTGCAGTCTGAAACGCCTGCCCCATGTTTCCAACCCCCTCTGAGCGTCTCCGCGAAATTATTTAATAGAGAAATGAATTTCAAAGAGCAGTCTTTCTCCCTGCATCACGTTTGCCGATTTTGTATGACGCTTCGTATGGCGCTCGCATGAGATGGCTTGGCTTAACAGCGCTACTGCACGTCTCGCCGACCTTCACGCATTCAGTCGGCCAGCCGCCGGCGGTTTACCGCAATTCGTTTACTCAGCTGAAACTAACCCAATACATGATTTGCGCCTGGAAGACTGTGCCTTTATTTGGTTAAGCTGTAGACTGTATCAAGCTTACTAAAGTCTATGAAGTCAAAGTAGCGCGACACAAGCGCACATGCGGTACTTCGTTAGTAGAAACTCTAAAGCAGAATAAAGGCGGGCGGAGAGACAGAAAGGTTATTATAGGTACTAAGGAATTTAAAATAAACAAAAACATTTATTGTAAAGCGTAAAACTAAGGAGTGGCAAGCACTTTTCGCACTGGGGAAACTATCACAGAGGTCACCAGCACGACCACAATTTTGGATCGCTTTTATGACTAAGAAATGCAGTCGCCAGGGTTAAGACATTCGTACAAATTTAAGGGACGCTTGCTGCTGTAACTTTCGTCAAAAAATAGCCATCTAAGCTGCTTGGAATGAAAAACGTTTAAAGAATAAAAAGAAAAAGGATATACAATGTATAGTTTCTATTTACATCCCCGACAGCGTTTGGGCTGGGGAGGAAGGGTGTGCAGCTCTCCGTGCAGTGTGTCATAATTAGCAAGGTAAAGGCCCCGGTAAGACCTCTTTTGTTCATGTTTTGTACTTAGGAAATATGTTCTTCCATAAATTCCCCATTTTAAGCTGTAACCTCCAATGCTCCACGAGCCAATTTGCAGAAAGCTTGCAGAGTAACACTGACGCGCTGGCGAGTTCTCGTTGGCGTGGTTTCGATATAAGCACCGGCTCGACAATGCCCAGACAATGATAACGTCGGATGCCAAGCCCAAGAACACTTCTCGAAACGGAAACCGAAACTCGTTTAAGTTCCAATCTTGGGCTCCAATCACACCGCACCTCGAATACGTGTCGCTGCTGTTAGGTGCTCCGCTACAGCAAATGTCGGATGGTACATTTTCTTCTTTCAGGCTTGACAAATTAAGGGGGGACGCGGGTCTTAGAATGGTCAAAAACGGCCAAAAAATCGATTTTGAGAAAATCCAATTTTTGGAATTATTGTACATTCAAGCACCTCCCTTCAAAAAATCAACGCGAAATTCCATCGGGAAATGCTCTAAAATCATGTTTCCAAACGCCTCGGGGGCCACGAAATGCGCCGAATCGGGCAAAAGTTGCTTCGTATTCCGGCGCGCCCCGCGGGCGAAGCAGCCGACCGATCGCCGCCATCTTGGTCTTGTTTTGAAGCTTGTTTCTTTGTGCGCATTTTGCAATATCTCAAAATGGCGTCGCCCGAGTAGGACGACCGCCCTTGCCAGTTTTCTAAAGGCACCTTCTCGGCCGCCGATTGGCTAGAGCGGGCGCGCGCGGTTTGAGTTTGCCATACGACCCCTCCCATTGGTCGGCGCGACTGCTGTCATGGCGGTCGCTATCATGGCGTCTGCTACGCGCGTCTGACGGAGTCCGCTCTTCCGACGCAGCGCTCGCTTTTAGCAGTTTTGCTAGATCTTTTTACAGTCTCTTCTGATTTTTCCATCGCGTGACTGATGCCAGGAGACGTACGTTTGAAGAAGACGACCCGTCATGCGTACGGGAAGCGAAAGCGTCGTCCGCCTATCCCAAGGTCGCGTGGTGCGACTTCGGGCCGCTCGACTCCGCCGGATGAGAATCGTTCGCCGCCTCGTATTGCGTCGCCTGCCCCATCGCCTGACCAACCATCTCCGGAATCCAGACCTGGTCCAAGCACGTCTTGCCGGCTCGACACGAGGTATTACACGGCGGAGGAGATCGCCGCGCGTACGGAACACGCGGACGAAGTCAAGCGCGGCATGGAGACCAAGTCAGCAACGCAGCGGAAATTCGACCTCCTTGAAGTGGATTTGGCGCACTCAGAGGAAGATTCCGGCACAGATTTTGTCCTGGTGGATTTTGCAATGCTGAAGGACCTTTTTGCGCACGTCAAGTGCGGCAAGTGTGGGCTGGCGGCGCCGGATTTGAGGAAGGCAGATCGGCAGTACGGACTCGCCGTGAAGCTCGAGGTGACGTGCTCGGTTTGTGAACACCGTGTGGAACGTTTTTCCTCACCAAGGACAGAAGGATCTGGCAATATCACTCCTTTTGAAGTGAATATGAGAGCTTTGAAAAGTATTCAAAGCATCGGGAAGGGGGTGACTGCTTTGTCGGATTTTTGTGCTGGTATGAACTTGTCGCACAGAGGCCTGCACCACAAGACATTCCAAGCGCACTTGAGGAAAGTGGTTCAGGTTTGTGAGAACACTGCAGCAGTCTCTGAAGCTGATAGTGTGCATGCCATCAAGGACTTGTACTCTGACCTTGGTCAGCCGCCAAACAACATAGATGTGATGTTTGATGGCACGTGGATGACAAGGGGACGGTCATCACACATTGGAGTGGGCTGCATCATTGAAGTGTACACCGGCTTGGTGATTGATCACGTAGTCCTCTCCAACTTTTGCCTAGGTTGTGCCATTGGACCCAAAGCTTCAGATGAGGGCTACGAAGATTGGCTGGCCGAGCACGAGTGCCAGCGAAACATTGACTGTGGTGCAGGACGCATGGAAGTAGAGGCAGCCTTGATAATGTTCAAGCGCTCGCTCTCCAAGAATGGGCTGCGGTACACAACCGTGATGTCCGATGGAGATAGCCGCACCATGCACAGCATGAAGGAAGAAGGAGTCTATGGGTTTGTCCCCATAGAAAAAAAGGACTGCATCAACCATGTGTGCAAACGTATGCACACTGCCCTGCGAAATGTACGCGAACAGAAGAAGGCCCAGGGCGTAACGCTTGGGGGCCGAGGAAAGCTCACGGACCAAAAAATCAGAAGAATCTCCAGCTACTACGGGTATGCCCTCCGCAGCCATGCTCATGACGTGCCGGCAATGCAGAAGGCAGTGCAAGCTACACTTCGCCACATGGCCTCCACAGATGGTGCTCCCGACCACAGCTTGTGCCCTGATGGTGCCAGCTCGTGGTGCAAGTTCAACCGCGCTGTTGCCAACGGGGAGGCGCCCCCTCCACACAAAGACCCTTTGCCGGACTCAGTTCGCGCCGCACTGGAGCCCATCTTTGATCGCCTGAGTGATGAGGCCTTGCTGGAGCGGTGTGCAGATGGCAAGACTCAGAATGCAAGTGAGTGCCTGCACTCTGTGATTTGGACTCAGGCGTCCAAAAATCAGCATGCATCACTGCTAAGCATCACCCGAGCAGTTGCCGAAGCCGTTTCGGTCTTCAATCGGGGCAGAAGAGAGACCAACGAGAGCATGGCGGCGGGCCTTGGCTACACTGCAGGCAGCTGCCTCGTTCGTCGGAGCCTTGAGAAAGACAGGAAAAGGCTCAAGAAGTCGACCGCAGCCTTTTTGAGCAACGACGCCAGCAAGAGGACGCTTGCCAAGCGGCACAAGGTGGACAGGTCCACGGACTACAGCCCTGGACAGCTGTAAATCAGCATCAACTGGTAGAGCCTACCTTCTGCAACTTGTGAAAGCTCCCCCCTCCCCCCTCCCCCATTCAGAACTTCAGTGTCACGAACTCAAAGCTTAGTGCTTTGTCACAGGATCGCCCAACCTTTTTCCAGCCATAGGCCAAGAAAGTTTGCCTTTCGGCTACATTTATTTTCCACAAAAGGCTCTTCTAAGGGCCAACAAAATGATGCATTTGCGAAGAACGCACTGCACAGTGTCCCACCCCTGTATCCTCTCAAACTTCCAGCACAAAAAACATGAATAAAAAATAGCCTCACCAAAGAACAAAAAAGGGGGGCATCTAAAGCAAGTTTCACCCTCACACTTCTGCCGTACCCAATATTCTGGGTACCGCAGTGCACTGTAATGGACAATGGCAGTTTACGAAGGACTGTTGCAGTTTTCACAACGCCAGAAAGACACCACCAGATTTCACAACGCTAGCAAGACGCCAACCAATTCGAAGTCGATAAATTTTTCTGAATTCCTGATGGGGTCCGTTACTTGGCCTTTGGTATCTCCAGTTCTAGTTGACATTTGTGGAATCCAAAGACAGATTTCAGAATGGGAAGAACATGTCTTTGTGACTGGGAAATATTGAAGCTACACTACTGATGGTTCATCTCATAACATATGGCCAAACTTCAAATGCCGTTTTCTCATTTTCATATTTTTGGTCTCTTCCCTCGGCCTTACGCAGCTTTTTGGAAACTTCTTTTTGCTTCATAAGGTCAATCTTGGTATCATTTTTTTCAGTACAGCCTGAGGTAGCCGATGACATTCTTAGTTTTTCTGTTTAGGCTACGCATAAATAATGACTTGCAGTTATTTTGATGAGCCAAAATATCGAATACTGCCATCTTTTATACTTGACATATATTTGTTGGATGCCATGACTTTAAAGAAAAACGAAGAATGTCATCGGGTATGGGAACTCTCTGGCTATCAATTCATGTAATTAAAAGCTACAAAATGCAATGAGAAAGTTCATTAAAGCTGCGTAAGAAAGTACCTAATTGCGGTTCAGACTTTGTATGATAACTTTTGAACTATCAGCAGCAGCTCAAATATAATTGCATATTTGAAATCTACAGAGAAAAACACATTTGTGTGCAAATTTTCATAAGTTTTTACCCATAAATAAAAAAGTTAGTTTTAAGACCCTCGCCCCCCCTTAAGTACTGATTTATCAACCGGACAAACGATGAAAATTTTGTGTAGTTCAGCCAGTCTATGCAATAATGACAAATTCGCTTCAATGTCCGCTTAGGTATGGTTGGTACGTAATGATTCCATGGCGGTAATCTGAAGTTTTGCCCGTTTTGTGTCCATCCCAAAAGCGTCCGTTTTTGGCAAGCCCTGATTGGCTAAAAGCGGACACACGGATGTGACGCCAAGCAAGCACGGCGGAGCTACTGCGTTGAGCCGCATCTTCTCGGAGCAGACCATTTGAAGAAGACGATTTTGGTAGTTCTAATATAAATTTACCAATCATCGCCCTGTTGTTCTCTCGCCGGCAGAACAGCACGGCAAGAAATAATGTTGACCCGTTCCAAATGCCTGCAGCAGCCGTCCGCCACTCTAAGATGACTCTGGGGTGCCTGTGCGACGAACTTCGAGACGAACTTGGCCAGATGCAGCGCGGGCCCAGTATCGAGGACAACGTTATATGCGCCCGTCGATTCTTCGGTACCGGTGGCTTTCAGTTCCCCAGGTGGTCAATATTAATCCGGAGCCCTCCACTACGGCGTGCCTCATCGTCTGCGTTGCGTCTTCGCGTTAAATCCTCTACAATTAATGGATCAGTTACGGTTGGTAACAAAGAAACGATATCGCCGTCGCAGCTGTCTGTGAGCCGGCGCTTGTATGCCGTCGCCATCACACAGTGAAATACGTGATCGTCTGTGAGCTTGATAGCTGCCGAGCAGACCACCAAAATTACTCAAGCACTTGGAATGAACTTTATAAACTTTTATTGTTTTTTTTTTGCGAATGCACATACCAGCTTAACGTTGGTAGAGTTGACAAGAAGCAGAGATAAGCTAAGAAACAAAAATCCCTACCACTAATGCAGGTTTCCACTTGGAAAGAAACAAGAAATGCTAACAAAACGCTCGCGTCAGCATTCCGCAAGTACGTCTATTCCAAAATACCTAACAAGGGGTTATTATCGTGACACACGATATTGTCATGGACATAAAAACTGTGGTTCAAGCGCGAAAAACTGAGCAGCCGTATGATTCTTCTACCACATAAAACAGCTGGCTGTAGCTGCCATCTTTCAACATTCGTCATTAGAGTTAGTACTACACACTCATTGGTCCCCTTGTGGTTAAAAATTTCCACTTCGGCTGAAAAATAATCTTATCATGTTTAGGATTCAAGAATACGTCCCAATAAGCACATAAAAGATAGTTGGAAATAGTTTTAGTTGTTTAAAATGTGTTTGAAAAAACTGTTGAGCAAAAGTCACCTCAAATTCAGGCCACAACGGGATGAACGTCACGAGATGTACGGCGCATCTGGACTTTTGAAGTCACGTGACATCGTAAAGTAATCAGTTGAGACCTTAAGGAATATTTCAGACAGGCTCTTAAATATGTGGCTGCTGTTGTCATTAGGTGGACGATAAAAGTTTCCCACTGTAAGAAGCTTGTTATAGTCGAGAACAACTTTATACCAAACTGACTCACAGCTCGTACCACCGACGTCAACGCCGAAGCTTGAAATTATGTGCTTCACACACACAAAAAAAAAACGCCTCAATCGTGCGTGTCGCGATCTTTGCGGTAAACAGCGTATTCCTCGGAAACATTTCAGTGCTGGATATTGATTGATTGATTCTGGGGTTTAACGCGCCGACGCAACGCAGGCGATGAGGCGCGCCGTAGTGGAGGGCTCCGGATTAATTTTGACCATTTGGGGATCTTTATCGTGCGCCGAAATCTCGTACACACGGGCGTTTTTGCTTTTCGCCTCCATCAGAAAAGCGGCCGCCGCGGCCGGGAATCGAACCCGCGACCTCGTGCTCAGCAGCGCAACGCCTTAGCCACTGAGCCACCGCGGCGGGTCAGTGCTGGATACCAATTGATCCGGCCAAGATTCACACCTGGTAATAATATCTAGGCCAAATGATAATACGGCTCTTGTTGCCTTGTCGATCGTGTTCTTGATGCCTCGGCAACGTATAAGCATAACATTTACAGATGAAGGGCGGCACTGCAGACACTGCCCTCGGCGGCATCAAGGAACACTGTTGGAACCATAATCTCTAGTAACAAGAAAATCTCGGTGCTGTTTCAAGCCTACTTTTCCACGCACGATATTATCGCGCACAATATATTCAGGCAGTTAGAAGAGGAGCGAGATAATTGGAGATCTATGAAAGAGGCCTTAGCGTTGCAGTGGGCGTAGATAGGCTGATGATGATGATGATGATTATCAAAATGAAGTCTCGTTAGTCCATACAAAGCTTATCTATCATGTCCTATTCTTTACGAGGAGGATCGCGGCTTTGCAAATCTAGTTTCGTGCGAGCTAGGCGCAATGAACGAGAAAATGTTTCGTAATAGAAATATCATTTGACTTCAACTACGGCCCTGCCCCCAACAGAGTATCTACCTTAGAATTTATCAAGGGTAACTATTATGTGGCGATATTTGTCTTCAAATAAAGCACTTAGTGTGGGCGCGGGATCAATATTAAGTGGATCGAGTGATGTACCTTGCGTGGCAGAGCAGAACACAGTAATAGTTTCTTTGGCTTGCTCGCGGTGTCAGACTCATTACCTTAAAAATCAATAAAAAGAAGGTTGTTTCTTCGCAGCCTGTTTTTAACATCTACCGTGGACGCTTTCAAAGCCGCTATTTCTATATACGGAGCTTCAGAGACGAATGAGGAGCTACAGACGGTTGACAAGTTCAGTAAAGTTATCTTTCTCGTCTGTGGCATGTTGTCTAGTCCGTATGTCCTTGAGTAAAATAATTTCTTTCTCTAAACCTCACTGGAACCTGGTAAGCACCTGTAATAAAGCATAGACATATCCGGCGTCGGTCTGTGTACTGGATTCAGGGCCTGGGTTTGAGTTCCTATCATCTGATAAACCTAACAGCAACGGGAACAACGTAATGTGGAGCACCGTGTACGTACAATGGTTGACAAACCAGCCCATGGTGTGACGGCGGGAAAGAGTGCGAAAAAAATGGAAAGCGCCTGCTGCAGAATGTGGAGCCGCCGCCGTTGCCGTCTCTAGTTCTACCTCATCGGGTAGCTGTGAATCAATAGCGGATGAAGAGGAACTAGCCGGCGTGGAAAGATGACGTGAGGCAATAATTCCTGTTCAGCTATAACAGCTTTCCGACACATACTTTTTATTGGTGTCTTTCAGGTCCCACCACATGCAGGTTCACGGCTGGAAGTTTATGCGTCCGAGGAGGGCTGGAACGGTGGAACGGGGGGGGGGGGGGTTGATGGGGGAGTGCACGAGCACCTAGGCTACACGGGCACACAAATGTCAAATTCGTTGTTTGTCAACTCATTGAAGCGCCCAAGCAAACTTGCATGGACGCCTCACAACCGCATGCCACCTGTCCGCTATCTCCCGTAGTCGAGCGGCTTGCGTAGGTGTTTTACGATGAGGGTAAGGTGCCAACGACGCGGAAAGGACACGGGCAGCCTCGTATTTGTCAGTGAGATAAACCTCGATTCCATCTAAAAATTACTCATTATAGAGCGGACGGGTATCGTTTGGGCGGAGGAAGAAGAACAGAAATTTAAGGAGCATCGGCGTGCGCAAAAGCACCAAGGGGTGCGAAAACCACGGAACGCCGCTCCCGGAGAGCCTGCAGCCGCCACCGTTGCCACATCAAGAACCCTCTCGTCCGGCAGCTCCCAATCTTTCCCAGATGAAGAGCAACCTTCGCGCTTGGAACGCCGACATCAGCCTGTAAACCTAGAGTCTTCTTCAAATGCAATTCGTGAGACATTTCAGCCACTCTTTAATTCTAAGCAAGAGCAACTGTTGCCAGGTTGTGCGCGCACTCGTGCTGGACGTGGGGGAAAAGACAGCCCCCGTTTATCGGCTACAATATAGCTCGAGCCCTCCCACGTTACTTCAGCTCATTCGCTAGGAAGTATCCCACATCACAAATTACGAGAAACACACATTTATTTCTTATGTAATGCATCATACTCTGTCGCCAGCTGGAGCTTACCGCCTTTATAGCACACTTCCCAGCCAGCGAAGGTGGGCTTGGACTCGGCCAAGCTTTCATCGGTCATTCTTCTTCACAAACGGGAATGGCACATACTTTTTTATCAGGCTATCACGCACACTTCTTGTGAGCCATGCGTCGGCTGTCCTTATAGATTGTGAACTTTTGCATCTTGAAAGTAAGGTTTTTCTAGCGTGAATAAATATTGGGTGTCTGGCTCAATTGTTCTCATATTATTCTGTGTAGATAACTAAAACAAATTAAATTAGTCGACCCATATTCTGAAACTAATAACCGATACCTGGAGGTAACTTAATTACATACGAAGATCCCTATCCTTGTCCCCTATATCGATTCGTGACTGGTGTATAAAATTTTCATTCATAGCAAACTTGAATACGTCTCTGTAATCTTGAACCGGCACCAAAAGTACCTCATTGACTGTCTAGAAGCTGTTAATTTGTTGAAAACCGTGCTTGCCGTTTCATTTTATCCAAATATGGCAACAGTGTCAGCGTTACATACTTGAAATCGTTTACTGGCCCACCCTTTCTTCAAGGCTTCAAGACGGAAAATTTCGGCCCTTTTGCCTATTCCACACACTGTACCATTATTTTCCTGACATTCGCTCTTCGCTCTAATTTCCCCCCGTGCGCTTAACACATTGCCTTTGAACTCTTCCAGCATCTAACGTCTCCATGGCACTACAAGCGCTTTTATTAAAACTTGCTTCCCTGTTGCAATAGAACTATGGTACTTCCTCCCAGTATCCGCTGTTGCAGAAATAGAACTGTAGAACTTCCTATCAGAACCCCTTGTGGCAGAGCGTAACCCTTCAAAATTTCGAAATTTCCTAACCGACCATATCTTCAGATATTTTTAACACCGTGTTTCTTGTTTATTTTTCCTGTGTCTACGGTATTTTGAGCGAGTTTTTCTGGTTGTAGTGTCTTTTTGTTACTTTTTGTTGGTTTTTAGACGACAATTTTTCAATGCCTGTAGTAATGCTATTTTTTAAAACCGTGTTTCTTGTTTCTTTTTCCATTGTCTACGCGTATTTTGAGTGAGGTTTCCTGGTTGTTGTTTCTTTTTGTTACTTTTTGTTGGTTTTTAGACAACAATTTTTCAATGCTTGTATTACTGCTTTGCATTTTAGTGACATTTTCGGATTTTGCTATTCGTAACTTACTTTTCGTTTATTTTTACACGACCATCTTTCCGATGCTTGTTTTTTGTTGCAGTTGTAGCGCAGTAGCGAGATATCGCTTAATGGCGCGTGTCTTGTTTTAATTACATTTTTCTCTTTTTTTTGGTCTATGCCCCTTTTTAGGGAGTTTTCAATGGCTGCTTTTCTCACGTGACTGGTATTTTTTGGCGTATATTATAATTTTCAGCTTCCCCCCCCCCAACGTAAAACCCCGCAACGGGTTTTTACGGGAGTAATAACTGATGATGATGATGATGATGATGGTGATGATAAAAATGCTAGTATTTTCGGTTTGATTAATTTAATTTTAAGTGAGCGCCTTTTGCTATGCCTCCTTTTTTTCTTTGTTACTTCGGGTCACACTGTTTCTATCAAGATGCTTCGCATGTCTCCTTAAGCTCTTCTCGCGCCTATGACCTGCGACAACGTTTCCCCAATAATGCCAAAATGCTGCCCAGGCGGATAGCAACTGATTTACTGAAAGACCATGTGGGCAACTTCGCTCTCATGTAGTAGTGGCAAAAGATGCGTCGCAACGCGCGGAGAGGGTGGCCATGGGTATTTTTAGCCCACAACTTCGCTGTTGGCTTTCTCTTTGTTTACCTGACTTTACTCCTGCATTTAACGCTCAGTTTTTCGCAACAGCTCTGCCCTAAAAATGTTACCTTTCCGCTGTTTAAATGTTTCTCTTACTTCAGAGGTCCTACTCACTCGTTTGTTTGGTTCCAGCATCCCCAAAGAATATATTATTCGAACCCTTGGTCCTCTTGTGCCTCCCCATGTACGGGAGAGCAGACTTAATTGTGTTTCGGGTCAAAAGCGTCTGTGGATAAATGAAACGGCTGATTCTTTCATGATGTACTTTGGGATTTTATTTTGCCCAGTTTGAGCGGGGAGGACAGAGGGAAAAGCCTGCGTTTTTTGCTTTGCCGGTGAACATTGCCGGTGAACTATTGGCATGTTCTCTGTCTACTGGCGCAAGCGAGGTTTCGTAAATACCAATGTGTAGGGATAACGCGGGAAGGTGCTATCCCCTGCTTGTACGAGTACGCGAACTAAGCTCGTACCTTGGATTTGTGGTTTTGCGAGCCCCGAGGTTACATTAATCACAATTATATGTAAAATACATCAGCTTAACGTTTGTTTATACCACCCCAGCGTCACCACCTCCCATTTTTGTTGTGCTGGCAGTTGTAAATAAACGATTGATCATTTTTTCTTACATTGCCCTGGTCTTTTTTTGAATAGATAACCTCGCCTAGCCATGCCAACACAACACTTGGGTCATACTCAGTCGATGTCTGTCCTGGTTTTCTTCGGAGCCACATCCCTGGAATTCTGTCACAGGGGAGTGATTGCGGCAATTCATGCGAGGATGCAAGGAAGGCAGGAAGGAACAGTACAGGAAAGGCAGGGAGGTTAACCAGGATACTGTCCGGTTGGCTACCCTACTCAAGGAGGAGGGGATACGGGAGATGAAAGGGTACACTCCCGAAACTAGACACGAAACCTGTTAACGCGCAAAAAATTGTTGTGTCCAATATTCCCTTAGCGATGAGATCAATGTACATTTCTCCTCCAATTCTACTATTTAACTGAGTGGCTGTCTAATGACTCATTTTATAATAATTTGAAGTGGGTGCACGATTACTACAAACTACGCCATTTCTTCGCAAATGCCCCGGTGGGTATGCTCCCTTACTGAAAGACAAATAGAAAAAACAATTTTTCATTCCTTTTGGATACCTCGATGATGGTCGTATTAGAGTGTCCTCGCCACAACTTCAACTGCGCATATCATGCTAATTGAACGTTCTGAGTGCAGTGAAAAGACTTTATATGAACCATCCTCTCCTACCCTTTTTTCCCATGTCCCACAACAGGGCCTATTGGCCTCCTCCTATACTAAAGTGATCCATTTCATTCATTTTGCCAGCCCTGAACAGTAGGCGGGTGACGGCTTTCGACTGCGCACTCTGGAGCCTCTAGTAGCGCGCACTTGTGTGGCACAAGATCCTCGTATACTTTGTTTTCCGTGTTGTAATTCTCTTCTTGGTACCTATTCATCCCAAAGCCGCCATAATGCCCCCCCAGAAAACTCTTGCGGCCATCTGCTGCACAAAACGTTCAGCTTTTCTCTGAAGGGGACACAAAACTTCGCACTAAAACAAGGAAAATCGTCAAAACAACAAAAATAGCACACGTGGTTAACCAAATCATGAACTCAGGAGCTGCGGTGTCTGAAAAAGGGATGGATTATGTTGAGGGGATTGGATTCAGGCGCCGTAAATTCAATCGCATCTTTTTTCAATGTGTACATCCTTGTGGGAGTTACATCTTCTGGGCACTTTCTTTGTTTTGCGTAGTGATTTCCCACCGGCATGTTTATATTTCAGTGGGGTAATGCTTGCTCACGTTGCCTGCTCTCTGGTTCTCTGTTATTTTGGCTTTGCAGGTGGCTATAGGCAAGCTGTTGAAAGAACCTAAAACCTACTTTGCTGAGACACAATAACCCGTGTTCAAATATTTTCAGGCTTAGGTACAGTGACGTTTCCAGCTTTTTTCTTTCTTTCTTTTTAGGCCTCTGCCTTTCGCCTCTCACCTCTGAAGACGTTCAGCCTCTCCTAATAAGTTACAGTTTAGCCTCGTTATAACGAACACTACAATAGCTAATTCTCCGCTATAGCCAACTAAGTACAAACGTGGGTTGGTCACGCTTTATTTCAACGACACTTATTTTTATAACAAAACTGAAACCGTAAACCCCCGCGCGATATCCAATATAACAAAGTGATATTTCACCAGGAGCCCGAAAAACTGCAGAAGTATAACGGCACTTTTGTTCGTGGACACTGTGGGAAACTTCCTCCTGCTCAGTGCTGTGAGTAACAACCAGATGAAGATCACATCCTTCATCAAGTGAAGAAGTACGACGGCCTGTTTTGTCAAGTTGACTTTGTTGTCCTGTAATTTCACGTACTAATCTTGCGGTTCATTGAGTTCATTGAGGTTAAAGTATAACAAGGAGAAAGGTAAGGGTTACTTTGTTTGTAGTTGACTCGAAGCCTCAAAAAATGCCTTTTGGTTTTCCGTATTTTTGCGCGACCACGATTTTTTATTTGTTAGAGCCGATTTTTACCTCTACTTTTACGATGGATGTCGGATATAGCGGAACAATGTGCTGTCCCGATACTCCTTCGTTATGACAGAGGTTCGACTGTAGCATGAAGCCCTTTGCCTGCAGCTGTTGTGGTCTCCATTACTACTAATGGAAAATATAGCAACGGGTAACAAATAAAAGTGAGTTCACTGCGGCAGAGCTGATGGGGAAAGAACACTATGGCTCTGTCTTTCCGCGTAACCCGATTCACGCGCGTTCGCTAAAATATTAGAATTAGCAGAGGAAATTAGCACCTTGTTTGTAAAACCTAGGTGGCACCAAGTTCGACCCCTCTTTTGAGGCATAATTGGCAAATGTAAAAAAAGCTTGCAGTTTTTTTTGGGGGGTTACCACAGTGTGGATTTTGAGCTGCATTTATAAAAGAAATTTCCCTTAGCTTCCAAAGCTCAATGGCAACTAAAAGACATCTTTTGATAAGTACACTGTTCACTTTATCATCCAAAATATTTTGTGAAAAGACAGACAATTCTGTCGTGAGGTTTAGGTTGTCTCAGCTCATATTTCTCCTAGTATTATAGGCTTATAATTTTTCAGCAGGAAATCAAATGTGCCGGTAAAATTTATGCAACTTTAAAGGAATGTAGCATGCCAAAGTATTCACTGTCAACGGGTAAATCACAAACAACATTCTCAGTCAATGAATGAACGCGTGTCTTTAAAAAACAAGATCGCTGAAAGCACTCCAAGCACCACCAATAATTGAACATACTGATGAATAAAACAAACAAAAGTGCGCATGGTTTGATATTTTTTCAAAACTATTATAATTTTTTTCAGACTTTCGGACGCCGTTTGGGGGAAGGCTGTTTGTGAAGTTTTTTCCACAAAAGAGTTACTAAGATTACAACCCTAAATATACCAAACTTATTCGTAAGACCTTCCGAATTATGCTTAAAAACCCTCGAACTGTTGATAGTCTTTTTTCGGAAACACCCTTTAACTGTTTATAACTTCACTTCCTGCACAAAAGTGCCGTATTTATTTTCGAAATGGAGAATATCCGTTTCTATACAAAATCAACGGCACCTTTGAAAATTGAAACTTTGCACAGAAGAAAATATTTATTGTTACAGCGCTCTGTCTTTGCACCGCAAGAATCACACCATTGGCGGTCTCAATAAATGCGGCGGACCGGTAAGTTTATAGAGCGCGTTTTAATTCTATGGACTTCTAATTTTTTCTTGACTTATTTATAAGGTTTTCCGCAGATGCATGCTTGATTTATCAGCAGCGCCAACTGAAAAATTGCCGTAGGAATTCAAGTGCTGGGTGTGCAGAGTTTTTTGTAGTGCATTTCATCTACCACAAGGTGAGTATGTATAGATTCTGGGATGACTTGAGGCGATCAGTGCTGTCAGACTTCAGCTGAATTAGGATATCCTGCCTGGGCAGATAGGAACTAAATACGAATTGGCCATTTGTAACAGATCATTACCTTTATCCATGCTACAAAGTGTTTATGTGCTACATTGTTTAGATGCCAAGCATCTTTTGAGCTCGCCTTGACCCTCCGTTGTCCGGCGTCCACCTCTCCTTCTCGTCCCCCTCTCCACGCCAGCTGTAATAGTGCCGCTCTCCTCCTCGCCGCTCGGCTCAGGAAGACACCGGCAACACTGTCGCTCCAGGAGCTCTTAAAGGGGAAGCGTGCTCGTCTCGTGCCGGCCCACGAAGACACCGGCGACACTGTCGCTGCAGGAGCCATCTCATGGTCGGGGCTATATGTCGCTCCCTTGTTGTTGCGCCGTCCACACCCCCACTGCGCATGCGCGTCTCTCCTCCATTCTCCTCTCCTGCAGCTGTATAAAAGAAGGTACGCGCGCTGCGCGGCGTTCAGTCTGCTCCAAGACACCGCCTCGCCGGTTCTGCTCCGGTGTGGAACCTACACGGAACGCCAATGCTTTGCATCACCACATAGTTCCCTTCGGGTAGATGGTGTAGTTTTTGTACAGTTAACCATTTACACGGTGTGAACAAGATGGGGCAAAGGTTTCGTGGGGTCAGTCAGTGTTTTGTGGTTTCTTCGTCTTCGGGTTAATAGTAATATCCGCTTGCCGCCAGGTTTCCATTGGAGTAGCCGCATTTCAATGTTTGTTGATCTACTCCTATAAAACTTAAGAGGTGGGTGTAGTGAGACTGTTCAGATATTTTCCCTTTATGCAGTCTTTAATCGGTGTGGAGCTGCGGGGAAGATTCCTCAGGGCTGCCTCAAGTTACGGAAGTGTGAAAGTAGTATCGAGGTCACCGTTGGGGGAGCAGCCTGCATAAGGAGCAAGGGAGGGGGCCAGTCCCCGTCTAGTGGGGCCCATGGTTTGTTTATCTCCTCGATAACTTCTTGCTCTATAGCAGGGTAGTTTTGTAGGGGAGGTCCTAGCGCAGTTGGTGTGCCACTCCTGTTTCTCTCCAATCTACCACAGCTCATCGGTTCCCTGTAGCACCCGGGAAGAAGCGTTGATACAAAACTGTCCGCGTATCTGCTCCGATTGTTGCAAATTTCGACGAAAGATGATAGGCGTGTGGCGCCCCTGACAAGTAAATGTCTCCATTCTCTTTTCCGCTCCTCTCTTATGCGGTTCCTCCCGTGTCTCACTCCTCCCAAGATAAATACGCTAGAGGTTTGCTCCAAACAGTTTAAATTAAACACCGACTGCCTCCTTAATTTAAACTAATTTATTAAACTAACTAATTTATTAAACTTTAAATTAAACTAACTAGTTATTTAATTAACGAATTTAAACGCCGACTGCCTCCATTCCAGCGCTGCCGTACGGCAGAGACGCGCATGAATCGAAGCACCCTATTACAATGTTTTTACAACCCCGTTGCCCTACTCCACGCGCATTCCAGGCTGAACGTAGGACGAATCTAGCGGAACTTTTTGTTACTCTTACCATTTGATTTCTTAAGATGCCGCCAGCAGCTATAGTGGAGCGGGCGACAGCAGGCGATAGAAGGAATTTTTTTAGAAGTGGATGTAGTTCATTTCCTTTTGCAAAAATTAAGCTTAAAAGTTTTAATAAAAAAACGCTGCAAATATTAGTTAGGTATTGATCTTTCACCTGTTCTTCAACAATGTGTATGAACATGCAACCGGACTTAGACGTTTAGATTTGGCTGCGGGTATGCAAACCTAGGGTACAGATTCCGTTTCACTTGGGCGGGGTGGCTGAATAAATTTATCCTTTGAAGACAGACAGACAGACAGACAGACAGACAGACAGACAGACAGACAGACAGACAGACAGACAGACAGACAGACAGACAGACAGACAGACAGACAGACAGACAACCAAAATTACTACGTTTAAGTAGGCTAAAACACTATCGTGTTGCAACGTGCACCCACTGCTTGACGTTTATCTGGTGCCCGCACTAATTCGAGACTAACTAACTCGTAACCCTGCCCTCTCGATGACCGCGCTTCATGAGCTCGACCGACTTCATCGCCCTGTATAACCATAAGTGAAGCTGATCGAATCAGCAGACCGCGCTCGTTGATGGTACTCAGAGCGCTCGCTGAATTTAGCATCAATGACATTCCCAAACCTTTCCTAGGTCACCTCAACGACTGTCTTGCGACTGTCTCTGAAAAAGGATGCCAGTTTCAAAGTAGCCAAAGAAAACATAACCAAGCAATCAGGGGCAATAGCAAGGAATGAGTGTGAAAAATCGGGTGGTGAAGAACCGGACGAAGAGGAGGAAGAAGACCAGGCTGACCAGGCTACGCCCCAAAACCGGCATCTCGCTTTCCCAGGCAAGGGAGAGAGTGTCAGAACGCCTCTGACAACGACACATATTCCAGATTACGATATTGGAAGGAGACCCCTGGGCAATGCCCTGTCGGCGGCTCCAGTTTAAAGGGACGCTGAAGTGAATTTGAACTGCATAGGAACTGTGTAGAGTGGCTCAAATAAACACACCGGCAAATAACCACATCTCCAGCGGATAAGTAGGTATGTATATTATGAAGCCCGAAAGAAGAAAAAACTACCATGCGCTGTTTGCGGCCACCACACCAACAGCCGTGACGTCAGTACAAGCCGCTACGTGATTGGAAGATGTGGTTAGACTTTAAAGCAGTTTTGGTTTCCGTTCTATGAAAAACATGATTGGCTTCCGAGGCATACCGCTATTCTGCCAATTTGTCGGCTGTAAAATGAGTCAGATGAGCGTACCAGCACGGCTTGGAATCATAACAATCACTAGCCGAGGTGTACGCAGTGGTAGAACACCGTCCGCGTCACCGCAGACGCTCGAATGCGATGCGGTATTCCCCAGTCTTTACCTATTGCCTCGATCATGCCTGTATCGTCAGAGGCGTGTTCGCGCCTGGCCAAGGCTCGGGTGATTCTGGACTGTGCCCGCAAGTAGTCGGTGCTTATGGCAACACCACGCCAACTCGCGAGACGAGAGCGTCAGTCAGTCTGCACGCGTTCTGCTAACTTTCATCACCCATGAATCGATGAACGTCGAAGCGAAAAATTGGTGAAATCTGTATAGGAGACATTGCCCAAAAACAAATATATCAACTTCAAAAAAACGTGCACTATTGGGGATTCAAACTACCGACTTGCAACTCAATATACCAAGTGATACAAACCACTCGGCCATAACACAGCAATGCCATTGGCGGAAATATAAAGTTAATTGTGTGTAGCAGTTTATATTTTCATTTTTTTAGCATTTTAGGCAGCTTATATGAGTATTTGTTGTATAGCGCTCGTGCAGTAAGCGTCCCCCATATACACACAATATATCATTTCTGGCGAGTCCATTACTTAGACGGTAAAGAATTTGCCGACGTGTGGTAGTGCTGCTGACTGCTGTGCTACTTCACCCAGCGCAAAACGTGCAACCTAGTTTTATGCCGTACGATAAAAGGTTTGGCTGATTTTAATGTCTTAGTACCTGTATTAGCTTCGCTGACTCTTTTGCCCCCTTAGATTGGCCTTAGATGTTTCTACTAGCCTACCAGTCATCGAAGCGTCGCATGTGAGCTTGTGTGGAGTGCCCAATCCAATCCAGTCCAATCCGGTCCAGTCCAGTCTAGTCACTGCTCCTCGCGCATGCACAGCACGGCTCTCCAGGAGCCACGCGAAACGGCTATCAAGCGTATCCGGCGCAGCGTCAGACTTGGCTACTGCACTGCGCAACCAGAAGGATTCTGGCGCAACGGAGGCTCACAGCTGGGCACGCGCCAGCGCCAATGCGTCTGCCGCGGCTCTGACGTCACTCCCGTGGAATGCGCAGACCGGCGATTGTGCGGACCGAATTCTGCACATTGGATTATATTTACAATCCAATACAATCAAATTTAATCCAATCCAATTCAAATTCAATCCAATCCAAGGCAATGCTCCTCGCGCTTGCGCAGCACGGCTCTTCAGGGTCCACACGAAAGTGCTCAACCTCGGCCAGTGTAGCTTACGCCACAAAAAATGTTCGAATGGCTCCAATGCAAACAAGCCAAGATGAGTCTGTACCACCACCTCGGCCACTCCAAGAGGGAAGTCTTAACGGTAAACACCTCCACAAGAATGTTAGATTACTCTATGGGCATATTTTCATTTTCCCCTTAATAACAACGTCGTATAATCTCGTATATTTCCCATAAGACCTGAAACCTAGTCCGATATTGGCCTTCAACTGTATGCCGGAAGTGTGCAATGACATCCCGAAACAACAGAAGGTATTGGCCGCGAGGGCCGCCACTGGAGAGGCCGGCGCTGCAATCGTTTTGACGTCACTTGTAGGATTCCCGTTCCTACTTTGATGCGTAGTTGGCTCGCAGCGCGTGACGTTTCGTTTATGACGCGCCGTCTAAGAGTATTTTCGTGTAACTTTTGGGCATTTGAAGTTAATTACCAGTGCGTGAAGCGTAGTGTGACCTCATTGTAGTGTGTCAACCATGGTTGGCTGCCCGCAAACGACTTGAGCGTGGTGGTGTAGGGGCATATGCGACCGAACCCGGTGTAAGCGTAGGCTGCGGCTCCTTTCCCCGATCAATATTGTAGGCTACGACGATCTAGGAACTAAATTTCTAGATGTCGCTTTTCGTTCGCAAGAAAGGGTAGAAGCAGGAAATCATCAAGCGTTTACTGTTCGCACAAACGATCCGCAAACACCTGTGCCGTGCATGCCCGCCGGCGGCTCGAACCGACGCAGGTCGTGGCAGCAACACCTTGTTGCCGCTTTTTAAAATCACGCTAATCGCGGAAAAGGAGTTCCACATTTGCGGAAGTGGATGTTAGTATGGTGAAAAATTGTGCTAGGTAGTGTCATCAGCTGTGGTTTTCAAAGCGATGCTCAAATATCTGCCGCCATCTAAGCCGCACTGTTGCGGACGTCGATCCCGTACCACCGGCCGGCCGGCCCGTTCACACGCGGTGCGGTGAGCGGCCGAAGGGGGGTGATACCCGCGCGCAAAAATCGGCCTAGGCCGTGGCAGGTATCTTGATCATCGATAGCTTAAGTGGTAGTCAGCTCGGATCCAAACTTTCACATACGAGAAAGGGGCTGACAGTGTGGTTAAAAGTTGTGTTAGGGACTGTCCTTTGCGACTGTAACAATAGCGGCGATGAAATATCTGCCTTGACGCTAAGTCTAAAGTTCCCAACATTGGACTCCGTGCATCCGAAACCGGCGGCGAGCTAGCTGTTGGAAAAACCCTGTTCTAAAACTCGGCGCGCGCTGGCATGTTGCTTTGGGTTCCCCTAACTTCTTGGGGTCCCCTAACGTTTGGTTCCCCTATTCTAAAACTCCCCATTACCCCACGACGTGTTTCGCCTCTTACACAGCCGCGCCTTTTGTGAGCAGTCGTGAGTTCTTGAACTTGGTGCTAGAGAAAGGCGCAGGCTCATTGTAAACAGACAAAAGCCCGTGTTGCAATTATAAATTTCCACGGCGAGCCCCTAATTAAAAATAACCATAGGCGAGTCTAAACCCGCTCGAACGCTTTGAAAACTCGCGTTAATACAATTGATACCTTGCGGACAAGTTGTTGCGAAAAGTAAACATATCATCAGGGTATAGTACTACTGATCGTTAATCAAATCGGGGCATCGATATAAAAAAACCATTGGAGGGGACATAGGCACTGCTTAAGTGAAACTGCAGGTCGTACCAGCACTTTTAAGCCTGTGCGGTCGTACTATTGTAAAATAACTATGTTTGATTTCCCCTTGAGTAAGAAGGAATATTTTGCTGAAGTGAATTTCTTTTACCACGACGGATTATGTGTTAAAGATAAATGCTTCCTTATATATCGTTCAATCTTATAGCTTATTCAGATTTCGTGAAAACAGAAATTATACTTCCCTCATTGTCAGACATCTCTCGGATCAAGTCATGTCCAACTTTTTCGCTCAAATTTCCCTCCTCTCAGGGATCTAGAAAAAACCCTTCAGGGAAGTTATATTCTGCATAGAGCAAGAAGTGGGCTTGGACATCAAAACTCTAAAAAGAGTTTCCAGGATGCTGAAAACTTTGTGTGTAATTCATTGTCAAAACTTACTTCCTGTGTATTTCTAAGAAATAGTTTCCGTGGCTCTGGAGTTCGGTCGCATCGCGTGCCAAACTGGAAACTGCTCACAAAGGAAGCTTTCGTCCCCAATATTAGCTGAGCGAAAATATATTGCATTTCGAAGAGAAACTACAGAGTATTCACTAATGAAAACACTGGGATGAACCGGAAAGCTCTGCTGATCTTGAATGAACCCGGCAGAATCAGACATATTGTTACAGTATAACAAAACAAAACTGTAAATCCGCAATGCCCAATTACGGCGTGTGCACCGGAATCTTAGAGGAACGCGACCATCATCCTAACCCATAAGAAAGGTGACATGAAGGATTGATCAGCTTACTGTCAGACGTATACAAGGTAGTTACCTGGTAATCGCTAACAGAATTTCTGCAACCTTAGATTTCAGTCAATCTAATGAACAATCAGGGTTTCGTAGAGGCTATTTAGCAATAACCCATATTCACACGATCAGTCAAGTGGCAGAGAAATGGCAGTCAGTGGCAGAGTATACTCAACCTCTATATGTAGCCTTCATAGATTATTAGAAAGCATTGGAACGGAGGATAATAGGTATAACATTAAGGGAAAAGAAGAGAGCGGAGTGGGTTTGGTAACAAACATGGGATAAGGACATATTAGTATAAATTAAGAAGAAATGGGTGTGGGCAGGGTATGTTATGTGAAGACAAGATAACCGTTGGTCATTAATGGTAACAAAGTGGATCCCTAGAGAATGCAAGCGTGGCAGGGGGTGCCAGAAGGTTAGATGGGTAATTGTGATCAATAAGTTTGAGGGGATACATTGGTAGCAGTTAGCACAGGACCGGGATAATTGGAGATCTATGGGAGAGGCCTTTGCCGTGCAGTAGGCGTAGATAGGATGATGACGATGATGATGATGACGATGATTATGACGATGTTGATGATGAGCTCTTTTTTCTAGAGTGGAAAGAGCGTTCAACATCTGTTTTCTTGCACAACCCATAGGCCGGATGACAATATAGAAGTAGACAATGCAAGGAGGAAAACCGTAATTGCTTTTTACGTGCTCGGATGAAAGGTGCCCGTGACCAGTCATAACGCCGATTAGCCGGGCCAATTTAACGCGAACATTGTTACTGTTTTTAACTCTCAGGCTTTTAAAGGGAAATTTTTAGGTAGTAAATTTTGCAAATGGGCAATTATCTTTGAATAATTGCGGCTGCAAAACCTGCATGTGAGAGTTATTTCTACACCACCGTTTATTATCGCCTCCTTACCAGTTTTATTGCTTTTTTTGCAGTGCACCTTTAATCTTTTCAGAGAAACGTGCCCTTACTATTGCCCTTGCACGACCTTCCCCCGCTTGGGGTCTTTTTGCGCCATTCGCTCAAGAAAATAGTCTTCTACACAAAGAACGCTGCGGTACTTTTGACGAAATATGCTTGTTCCTATGAACTACATGCATTAATATAGCGAAACTGTATTGTTCAAATAAAGCCATCTTTGGTCAACTCATTTATTTTAGTCTGTTTTATCTTTTTTTTTTAATTCAATAATAGCAAACAACATTACGGCTGCTCAGAACTCGCGGGTTAATTCAACAGTACAATACAGTATGCAGAAAGTCAGAACCCATTGGAAAACGCAGTGCTAGTGAGCTCAAACCTCAGTTTTCTTATTATCAATGTGTCCGTGAAAATGATCGGCTTTGATCGATATCGACTTTTCATCGAAAGGTGTGTTTTTCGCCAATTTATCTAACTTTACCTAGTCCGGCGCCACAAAGACTCGCTAAGGTTAAGCGAACCCAGGGCTCGCTTGGGCTAGCCCGCACTCTTTGCCAACGACATGGAGACTTCCGCTCAATTAGCGAGGCCTTCGGACCCCAAAATGTGCGTGCAAGTGCAGGGCGAGAACATTTCGCCCGAAGAATAGGTAACCTGTAAAAAGCGCAAAGCCTCATGGGTACATTGTCTGCTCCCGCGGAGGCCCGCCACTTCCGGTTCGAGAGCTCTCCTGGCCTCCCATACGCCGCTGGTTTTCACTCGCGTGTCTGCGTGTTGTCGGTGTTATTTATCTGTTTCTACCGAAAAAAGAAAACGCTCGTGCATCGCGCATTCAATGAATAACAGCTATTAATCCTGCTAGGGCCTTCTGTGAAAGGTAGGCACTCTGTGACAAATAAACAACACGCACAAGCGCGCGTGAACGCCGGCGGCGTACGGGAGACCAGGCGAGATCTCAAACCGGACGTGGCGGTAGCAGACGACGTACCCATGAGCCTTTGCACTTTTTACCGGTCACCTATACCACGGCGAAGCTGGTTGTACCTAGCCCTACGATCGCATGTCAAGAATTCGACAACGCGATCGAACTGTAAGCCAAACCGTCGAGACGGCAATACGAGCTCGAAATCTAAGTTCTTCAAGGGCTCCCGTGTATTGGCGATCCGTGCGGCACGCATGCCCGCCATGCCAACGGAGAAAACCAAGATGGGGGTGAGCGCAAGGGGCGGCCGCGACATTCTCAAGACCGGAATCACCAACGTGGCCGCGGCGATTTTGGCGGCGACAGCCATCGACAGCGCGGCGGGGACCAGGCACACTATACGACCCAACGTACAGCAAAGCATCATGGTAGTGAGTACTCCCAGCAAGGAAAACGCTGCAAAGTATGCCTGAATTCAAGCGATACAAGTACAAGGCAAGCTCCGCAAATTTGGCGCTTATCGCAGGGCGCCCCACGACACCGTCAAGGGCGTCATACGCAGCATCCCGACGAACGGCGGTGCCGACGAAATAGACAGGAATATCGTGAACGACCGCAACCCCCTCATTGTTGGAGCCAAGCGCATTGGAAACACGACAACGGTTATCGTCGCGTTTCAAGACCACACGGTACCGAACTTCCTTATGGCGTAACCCTAATCCCGTGAAGCCTTTATCGCAAACAAATAGACGTGTGTCAGCAGTGCGGCAAAGTCGGCCACCGGCGCTACGTATACCCCACACCCACACGTATACCCCACACCGTCTGCGCGTGTCTTGCGTGAGGGGCCACCAACCGCAAGGAGGACCACACATGTACCCCCATATCTAAACTGTGCGGAGGCGCCCTCCTAACGGGAACAGATTTTTCAAGGGCAAATTCAAGACAGTGTACGTCGTCCGACGCCACCAGTGCAGTCTTAGCCAAAACGGGCGAACGGAGCATCGGCATTATTCCTTTTGGGGACTAAATGTGTTGCCCCTACCAGTAGTCCTTTTTGGGAATAACGGCAAGGGAACCAACTGTTAGTCCCTCTACACTTGGTTTATGGTGAAGAAACCCTCTTCACCATAAAAACTAACTCTTTGTCTTTTGCAGATCAACGGCTAGTCTCCGTGTTAGTCCACTGGACAGCAACCTGTGTTCCTCTGAGTATCAATCGTTGGTCTTTCCCATTACTCCCTTTATACCAATTGATGCTTTCAAAACTAAATGTTCATCCCTGCAAACGCTCCCCTCCGGATAAACCGTGCATACTAAAAGACGATGTGTTGGCTCGTGCAAATACTCCATGGGGAGTGACTCCTGTTCCATTAGACAGACAATTTAGTAAGCAGAAGAAAACTTAAGATACCAGAAACAGTATTTCTTGGCCAACTAAAATATTCACGACAAAGAAAATGTCACTTTCAAGCCTTTATTGCAACACTGTGTAATCAACATACACAAGTAAACCGTACTCCACTCAGAATGTAGGAAAGTCTCAATTTCCAAGGAATGTTGGGCACACTTTGTCAAGGTGATTGGCCCAGTATTGGGCTATTCCGGGTAGCCAGGGCGGCCATACTGCTGGTATTCTTGGAGCAAACGTGCTCCACCTGCACGAGGTAATTGCCCCTTGAGAGAAGACAACTATCCTCCATGTCGCTGTCGGCAAGGGGCGCATGTCGCGACGCTCCTGCAAGGAAGAAATAGGGCAACAACACAAGTGTTATTGTAGTAGATAACATTCCTGGTGCTACACAAAACTGAGAGAGAGAGAGAGAGAGAGAGAGAGAGAAATAATGATTTATTGGAGAGTTTAGCTCCAACCCAAACAGGAGCTGGCTACTCCAGGCATTGGAGTATACAAAAGGTACAATACTTGCCCTAAGGAACCACAAGGGGTTAGATTAAGTATATTGAGACAGCAGCGGTCCTTACAGCAGTGGAATATAGTTAAAAAACCAAAAGAACTATACACATCTATATACAGACGACATCCACGACGCGACACAGATAGTTTCGCCAATATACATAACACCCTTGTGTGTTTCCACACCCATTTCAGAGCGTTTCAGAGGAAAGTGCACTCATTTAATAGTGTTCACACATCTTCGTCATTTGAAAAAATTCCCTTAAGGCAAGGAAGGCTTTCGTTTGGTTGCGTACATTGTCCCACGGACCCAACAGTTTCGGCAAGGATAGGGGTGTCCGAGATAGCAGGTTAAGGTTATCACTTAGTTTTTTCCGATCGGTCGCATATATAGGGCACTCAAGCAGGACATGATGCACATCTTCAGTTTGGTGTCCACAAGCACAGCAGGTGTCATCAGCGAATCGAATACGGTAAAGAAATTTCTTGGTGTAGGCCACGTCAAGGCGAAGGCGATGTATTAACGTGTCGACCGAACGACCCAGATGAGACGCACACGGGTATGTAAGGTACGGGTCCACTTGGTATAACAGCGATGAACGATATTTATCGGTCAACCTGGTTTCCATAGTAATGTGTGTCCTTAGTTTTTTCAAAAAATTTTTAACATCACCTCTGGTAAAAGGCACGGTGCTACACGTAGAATTTGAATGAGCGGTTGCTGCTAGTCGGTCAGCTCGTGGATTTCCTCTTATTCCAATGTGCCCGGGAATCCACTGAAATGTTATTTTCTGAGTTTTTTCTATTTCAGTTGCCATCACATCATAGATGTGTCTTGCCAAGATATTGTGATGATTGTCAGCCGCAATTGGATTTAGGGCTTGAAGAGCCGCTTTTGAATCTGTGATAAGTGCCCATTTAGTCGGTGAAGTCACTGTAGCGATAAATGTGACTGCAAGATATACTGCGTAAAGCTCTGCAGCCGTCGACGATGTAGGGTGCGAGAGCTTGACCCCCTGATCGATGTGAAGACTCGGTATTGTGATAGCTGACGACGACGAGGTGGTTGTCGACGATCCATCGGTATATATATGCACATAATCAGCATAACGTTCATGCATGTAATTAAAAACGCAGTTTCCAACAGCCCTAGCAAGCATCTGTAAAAAACACCCAAAACACAAAAAGATATAAGCAAAATCAACGTTTTATGCAGTGCAGACAAATATGGCCTGTGAAGTGCATTGAGTACAGGACTACGGAATAATAAAGACCCTAGCCACGGTCGTTAACACGCAAGACTCGGGCATTGTTGTTTTTCCGACTCCAGCGGAAAAGACGCCACTCAAACCATAAAAAAACCGGGGAGGTCGTGCTACCCAACTAAACGCATTGAACCACTGTATGAGGGAAACAGAAAACACTGGCGCTACAAAGATTGCGCATTGTTCGCATGCAGGTTCGCTATCATGCTCAGAAAACGAAACAAAGGCGTCTTTCCTCTCTTTCACGAGACATGTAAGCAAATAGACGCTTCCTGTCAGCTCCAGCTCCGAATCGAAATTGTATGACTGCAATCAAAAAATAAAAGAACACGAAGAAATATTTAGTTATAGAAACAAAAGCTGGTTTCCTGCGCTTAGGGTGCGGGTATGTAGAGAAAGTTCATTATTGATTTCTGGATGTACTGTCGCAGAATGAGTTTTTGTTTGCAAAATGTAATAAGTTCCAGATTTTCTCAATGTTAACAAATTACAGATATGTGCATTTTTTATAGGGTGCATGTTCTTCGCCATGAGGATGAGGCAAGTTTTTCAATATTAAGGCTGGAAGTAGATTTAGCGCAGAGCGATGATACAGCGTCTAACATAATTTTCCCGTAATTTTCTACCTATATACGGTATCATACTTTGTATTGAAATTTGGTATCACGGCATGCTGCTCTTGAAGCTTATCACCCGGGCGCTGTTATATTAGGCCATTTGCATTTTCCGCGTCAGCTATTGGCGGTCAAATGTTCGTGTGGCGCACCTGGCTCTGACGTGGGCTTAGTGACTCGCGCCGCTGTCGTCTGCTACACTCCGCTTGTGATAGGCAGCAGTTCCTGCGCGAAAAATCCCCCGCTTTGATGCTTTAGAGCATTAAAAAGCGTATTTACAGTACTTGACTTAGTTTACTGGCTTCTGACACATCTGAATAATTTCAAGCTGTATACCCCAGAAGTTTGCAACACACGAAGAAAGAGACAACAACTTTCTTCAAAGCATCGGTCAGAAGATCGTGTGTAACTCTTCCTTTCTATATAGCTTATTCGCGAAATTAAGCGCTCAGAGCTCCTCGATAAGAATTCAAAATCCGTAGGCTTCCTACAGTATTGTTGAGATGCTCTTATGAAGACTCAACAGTCCACTGGTACACGGGCCAAGCAGCGCGCACTTTACACGCGCATCTCACAGCAGGAAATAAGGCGGCTGGCTTTTATTTCTGTCGTTGTTGTTGACTTCTGTAGGATGAATGCGTTTTTTTTTTTGTGGCCAACGCATTAATTTTTCTGCACCGTCACAAACGTCTTGTTAGTAGGTTTGCGGATGTTTTCGAAGCTCACAAAGGTCTTGTGGATATTCAGCCTGTATGGCATACATTCCCTTTTTCACAAATTGGCTTTCGTTATGGCTGCGTGCAAGAAGGTGTATATCTGCAGCGTGCATTGTTTATTCGCACTGAAATAACGCCGCCACGATCGCGCCTCAGACAACCCTGTCAGAGTACTCGAAGGCGACTTTTGTGCTCCGAATTTCTATCGTAACCATCGCTATCACAACGAACTCACTCTCAACCTGAGAAGTTATGACCTGATTACGGTGTTAAAGGCTTGATATTGTCGCTAACGAACGCAATAAATAAAACACATGCATATATAACAAGAAACGAAACCGATGAATATTTCCAAGCAGCTCTTTATTGTTTTCCAACTTTTATTTCCAGGCGTAAAGAACAAAATTACTCTTACTCTCTTGTCCTGGACTGAGGACCCGGCCCACTAATCATCTGAATTTTACGGTTAAATAAAGTTTTCTCCTCAATGTCCTCCTCCTTCTGCTTTTGAGTGCAGCTTTACTGTAACGCATTTCTGAATACTGGGAAGACATGGCTGTGGGAAATGTAACAAAATATCCCTCCAGCTCTGAACAAACATAGGGTAACCGACATTTTACCGTAGACGTGTCTCGTTTTCCTCAATAAACCTCCATACTGGTTAGAAGCGTGTGTAAAACCAGTACGCGCCTATAGACAGTGGGTTATTTGAAACTCAGCCTACAGTTTTTGTGGACCATATTGCATGTCGGCACACTTTCATGCCACAACAACGTAAAGTGATGTGATGCAATACTTTCGAGCGTTCGTCAAGGTTACAAATACTGATTTGCCTTACATACGATTACCGGGAATCGTAATGCCTTGTGCCAAAGCCGACAGCCGCGAAGGCTTTTGTTTTTTGTTATTGAAATTTGTTTTTGTCTTATATTTTCGCTGTTGTCGGCTACTACCAGCTGGCTGTTCCATTTGTTCGATATATTGCTTACAACAGAAGCCGACGCCTAGCTCCGACTCTTGGCGCTGCGCACAAGACGGGCTTCGCAAGTACGGGGCGACGCCGGCAATGTTTCTTCCGTAGCGGTATCGAAAACTACACGTTAAATCACGCCTTGAGCTAGTGTAGGCGATTTTAGTCTATTCTTTGATAAAAAGTTCCGCACATGCAAAATGTGGCGCGGTCAAGCATCAGACGTCCACTGAGCGCAAAGAAACAGCAGGGAGAGTGAGCCCGAGTGAGCAGACCGGAAATGCGAGAATCCCTAAGTCGACGTCAGGGAGGCGCGCTTTGCAACGCCGCCCGTGGTTGCGCTTACCGCCAATAGCGCTGCAATGTCTTAACTGAGAGTTGAAGACGCGTTTCCGCATTTTCGGCTTGAATTTGAATAACACTGTGTTCTAAAAAAAAATATGCGTGAGGTGCACAAAGATACTACGGTTTTTCTTGAGGTGTTTTTTGCGGCGGTCAGACCACGCTTTCGAGAACTCCTTCATTTTGCCATTATGTTGTGGTACGCGGGTTGCAAGTTCGTTTTCCGAACGAAAAAAATGCCGTATCCAGCCAGTTTACTTGGATTTTTGTCGTTATTATCTAATTTTATTCTGGACGTGGTTGCGGTTACGAGGATACAACTATTTTTTTTTTACTCAGCCTCACAGTGTAAGCGTCCCCTGCAGATCCCGTGTTTTGCCAGTTTGTTCTAAGTTTTGAGCTTAGAATATACGTTTTCGATCCGGCTTTATTACGTCTGTGAGTAATTCTTGTATCTTAACAACACGATGTTGTTGTTTTAGTGTTACTAGGTTCGGCTTAAAAGTTAGAGCCCTTCAAGAGTCTCACCACGTGTTAACCACGTTTTATAAGGTTTCTGTGTATAAATGTATTAAAACTCTAATCTGAAATAAAAAAAGTTAGCGATTAGGTTCCCCTTTGTAAGCTGGACCTGGTCGCGTGGTTATTTATGCGCTTGTGTAAATCGTTCGAAGAAAAATTGTTTTTACTTTTTTGGGGCTATGTAGACAATTAAGTAAATATTGATGGAAACAAATAAAAATTCGCTCGTCGATAGCAGTGACGTACAGCGAATCGACTGGCGTTGGTTTTAACAAAATCTGGCACTCTGGCGCTAAGGTACAAGCATAAGAACTTTGAAAAAAAAACGAGGGAGAATGGGAAAAAGACGCCGCCGCAGCTCGCCTATGAAGGAGAATTGGGAAAAGACGCCGCCGCAGCTCACCTTTCACACCTCCGTCCCAGCTAGCTGCCGAACAAGCACGGCGGGACTCGACTCTCCTCCTCCCGCGGGAGGAGCAGAGTCAAGTCCAGACCTTGGAACAAGTAAACAATTCGGTGGGCCGCAGCCAGTAGGAGCAACAGCATCGTGGCGGGAGCAAAGGCTGTTGCTAGCCTTTCCGTTGGTCCCATTCGCGTCGAGGGTCGAACGTTTGGTCCCTTCTTTTTGCACACGACTCTCATCAACGCGCTTTAGGTCTTTAGGGGAGTAAATGTTCTTCGCGAGGCGTAAATGCTGCAGTTAGTCTTATTTTCTCCCATTTTGGCTAAGAGTGTGCGAGCGTTGCGCCGCCGAGCAGCAGCAGCAACAGTAGCAGCTCTCGGCAAGCTCGTTGCCGCGCATGGAAGGGTATCGTTCCCCAAGCAAGTCAAGGACTCCTTGCAGGAGTCGTGCATCATCGCGACAAAAGCAACCGGAGCCTCAGCCGCAAAAGGTCACCGCCACGCGATCGCGTGGCGGTGACCTTTAACAGTGACAGTGACCTTTAACAGTGGCAACTAACAGTGGCAGCGGCCGAAGCACGCCGACAACGCCGCTACCGAGGCGAAATGAGGAAGCAATGGACCGTCTCAAGGCAGTAAATGACTCGCTACGAAAACGAAACATCCAACAAGAAGCCTCGGTCAACAACCTGACCAAGGAAATCACCGAGATACGGAAGTTATTACATATAACGAAACCCACCGCTACGACCCCACCCCCGAACCGACGCCATCCCCGACTCAGGCGCCAACCGCACCGCCGGTCACAGAGACAAGACCGCAAATTATGCCCGAGGAGGAAGAGATAACGACCGAACCCCAAAACAAAATGGAGAACGAGCCCGCACCCAAAAAACGCATACTCGAGTGGTTGAAATCCCGCAAAAAAAAACCCGCCCGCATCTTCCCACGGGGGGAACTCGAGTAAATGCGTCGCAGAGTGGTGGGGGTATCGCTTGAATGTTGCGTATTGGGTATGGTTTGGGAATGCTTAATTGTTATTTCATCTTTATTATTCTTATTTATTGAATGAAGGAGAAGCGAAGGCAAGGAGTGTAAAGTTAAAGCCTGTCTTTATTGCTTGGTGCCGTCAAGCAAACCGTCAAGTCAAGCGAAAGCCAAGCAAAGACGCCCTTGACTGAATTCCGAACGCGCGCTCCGCCACTTATATACACACCACCCGCGTTCGAGGGAGAGGAGTACGGGGGAGAGACGCGCATGCGCACACTTCCGTACACAAGCGCGCGAACTTTCCACGCACCCACCACGCCGTTATCACGTGCACACGCCCTGCCGCCGGTACTGTTGAGCGCGACGCAGCGCACGGGTAGCTACGACGCATGCGCGCACAGACGCGCTCCCCCCGCACCGCCACAGCTGTTGTTGACAGCGACGGAGCGCACGGGGTACACGCGCTCCTCCCGCACCGCCGCACCTGTTGTTAAGAGCGAGGAGGGTACGGGGGAGAGACGCACCTGCGCCTCGACGCGACGCGCATGCGCAGTGAGCATGTGGACGGCGCCGACAACATCGACGAGTGACATCGCGAGCCTAAGAAATGCTCCGCATTTAAAATGTCTAACAGCGCGAAGCAACCCTTCAGGCCAAGCTAGAAGGCAAATCTGGTGCAAGATTTAACAAGCTGGAGGAACGCATCATCACATCTTTCAAGAAAATGGAAGCAAAGTTAGAGTTCATCGAGAAGACCTTACGCCCAATTCTACGCCACCCGACCATTGCACCAATGTTCGTGAAGCACCCTTAAAACCAAGAACAACAGCAATCCTTCACCCTGACGCAGTCATGGCCGCCAATCCAAGAGCAGCAGTAAAGCCGTGGTCGGATCTTGGCAGTGGAATTTCAACAGCTTTAATAACAAGAAGGCGGCAATACAACAGCACATCACGACGGTTTACAGGAAACCAGACGTCGTCATGCTCCAGGAGACGGTCTCGATGGCCCCGTCCCTCCCGGGTACAAAACACACGTTATCCCGCCCAAGGCCGTGGCGTGCGCACTTTCGTCCGCAAGGGTCTCACCTTTGTGGAACACACGATTAAGCGAGGAAACATCAAGTCTCCTTTACCGAGATCATACCGAGCAAGAAACACAAGCGCAGCCTGTTCCTGATAAACGTTTACAGCAACCCCAAGCACATACACCAGAAATTTCGCTCGCTCCTCCCCCAGGCCAGCACAAGGGTCAGTGGCAGCACGCTCATGATCGGTGGCGACATTAACGAGTCGCAAACAGCATGGGGCTACCTCCGAAGTCCCACAGAAGACCAACTTTTAGTTCTTTTTGCCTAAGCATGTATGCAGTCTTTTCAGGCTGACTATGCAGAAATAACGTTTTCAGGAGGTTGAAATTTTGAGCGCAATTGGCCTTTGAGCCTACCTGGACTCACCATCCTACAGGACGGAACAGGCTCCCATGCAGTACTACAACTTCAATGCACCATGACTCAGCTAACCAAATTCATCCACCGCACCAAGCACAAACTGGCAGGAGTGAAGGAACCAGACAACATCCGACTTAAGCTTTTCTCATAAGGCACGTTATGTACGGCACACCTTACCTGTCTCTCAAGCCAGCCGAACGGCGAACATTCTGTACTTGTGACATGACGCCATAAAATCGATCACTCCAGGTGAACAGGATATGCCTTTTCGTATGCTGTAAATGATCTCATGGCGCCTTGTCACAAGCACAGACACTTACGCACAGAATAGTAACAGAAGTAAAATGAGAACAAAGCAACAAACGTGAACAAAGAATTTTAAGCCTTATTTCGGAAAGTGGGGTAACCTGGCACAGAAGATGACAGCTTATCTGAAACCAGATGACCGGTATCGACAACAATGAACCGCAGGGGTACAGTATTATGATTTGTACTAGCTGCTATATAATTATTTGTGGCCATCCTAAGCTATTGACAAAAGAGGTTTTTTGATCCTCTGCTACCTCATTCGGCTCCTTCCCACCGTGAATTGTCATCGCTCATTTCATTTTGCATATCCCAGGTGGCACCACTGATCCAAGATCAGCTTGCCCGTCCATAATGGCCGCCATTTTACCATAGTCAAAAATCGATATTATGTATTTGTAGAATAAACGGGTATTTACTGTTGTTGCTTCCAGTGCCAAACAAAATAGACCACAAAATGCGACCTCCGTGTCAAGTTTGAGCGCGAACGGAGCAGCGATACGCTCAGGAAATTTTCATTTCCTGAGCGTATTTTCATTTCATACGCTCAGGAAGTGTTCCATTTATCGATGTAACACATATCCTGGTGCTGAGTCTATGCTGCTGAGGGCATCATCAAATTTCTAGTGTTGCGGACAGATGAGGAAAGGGAATCGATAAAAAGAAGACGGTTTTTGAAAAGTGAATATATGATAATTCCAAGGCTTGAAGTTAGTATTTGGGCTTGCTCTTGTGACAGCGTGAAGCACAATAACGTCGTTTTTATAAGTGGGCACGAAATTTATACGAAATATCAGAAGGGAAGATATTGAAGTAGGATGTTTTATATCAATAACTGATTAATATGTGAAATCCTGGATGACAAATATGATACATCATGGAAACTGAAAGCGCAAAATAGACACGGACAAAGAAAGGGGACAACAGGACGAGCGCTAACTACCAACAAAATGTATTTGGAAAAAACCACAATATATACATGCCACGCTTTCCACTTGCATACTACCACACATGCGCAGAGACACTTATAATCGCCTGAGATAACAGAGTTCTTTTTGAGAAAGGGATACAGAGGGTGTGCTCACGCAGTGAGACTGCAACCTATCTATTTTTTCAGCTTCTATAATTTCTCTTGTTAATCTATCTTTATTCTTGCCGATTATGATACATTTGTCGAAGAGCGGTTCGCAGTGCGGTTTGTGGTGACACGTGGAACAGTGATGCGCTAACCATCCGCCACTCCCGTTTTTGACATTGCTAGAGTGCATCAAACGGACATCAAACATGATACATCAGACGGACGCCTTGATGAGACCGAACTGAGAATATACAACCCTCATCTGCATCGACCGCTTCTTACGGGCTGCGAGCAGTTGACGGACCCTCACGCGCGTACACAGTGAGGGTCAGGCGACTGTCGTAGCACCTCCTTTTTTTGGATGGACGAACACGTGACTGTTTGCTTGTTTGCTTAGCGCTCGCTTGCCTGCCATGGCATGAGGGTCAGGAACATTATTTTTTTTCGCTGATACTAGCGCACACCAACAAAACGAGAAAAACCCTGACGGTTTGCCCGAATGATTAAACAGGTCCGAATGAAAAAACTGGAGTCCTATTATTTCGGCACCCTCAGCAACGTACTCGCGACCAAGCTTGCTTTTGTCGATAGCGTTGCAGGCACACTCAAATTTAATGGCGTAAATCAGAGGTGCCAGGCGTACATTTCACTTCAAACTATCGTGTAAAAGTTATTGAATGTGCAAATGAAGAAGGACCCACAACTATATTGTGGTAGAGGGCATTCAAGGTAACTTCAGAGTGCTCCAGACATTCATTTAATAGTAAGAGCCTCAATGTCCAACGAGACGAAAGATCCTCCGAGACGGAAGGTCCAATCGAGCCTGAATGTCCACCGAGACGGAATATCCACTATTAAACCTTTCGTCTCGTTGGACCTTTAGATGCTGAATTCACAGAAACAAAGTTAACATAATGACTTGCATAGTTTCACAGTGTTTTAGTAAGCGTATTCCAAGTTCGCAACCAATTTTACAAATTGTGAAACCGCCACAGTTCTACTGCACTATTGTTAGTCACAACAGTTACCAAAGCCTGAAAGGAACTTTACATTTTTTTGTGTGTGTCAGCAGCAGCTGAAAAATCCTTGCTATAAACTAACTTTGTACCAAACATTATGCTTCCATTATGGCGCACACAGTTCGGATGTTTCGTTGCCGCTGCTGTACATCACAACTTTACATCAATCAGGCAGAGTTAGAATGACAGCAAGCATACCCCACATTTTTTTTATTGCGATAGTATGCCCGTTGGCATAAATACTATGTCACGGTATGTAAAACAAAATATATAAAATATAAAATCAGCAAATGTACAAAAAGGCCATTAACTGCGAAAGTAAAATTAGAATTCAATAACTACACTTGAAACACAAGAAAACCAACATAACAACATTTTTATGCAAAAAAAGCAATAAAAGCAATATCTTGCAGGTAGGTAGTTTATTGTTTATGTGACTGACTTCTTGTTTGTACCTGTAATTCTGCCTTAACAATGTGAAGCATTCATTACGTCTGTCTAAGGTGTAGCTTATAAGCCACTTAACTGCTCTCAGCAATGCTAGAGATCTGTGAGACAGGATAGTTGAGCAGACACCAATTTGAGATCAGGCCTTAGGTACGTGTCGGTGTACAAACATTCAAATTCAAATAACATACTAAAAGACAAATTAATATATACACAGGTAAACATTCCAATGTGGAGTAATAATATGGAAATCAAAGATCACAAGACCACTCGCACTTTGTTGTACAGATACCAGGACACTGCACCTCTGTGCAATTATAACTCACGGGCATTGCAGAAAGCCTCCACAAAAATTGTTACAGGCGTTAACGTTTGCGCGCCGCAATCGCAAACGGATACGCCTCGTTAAACGACAGTTAACGTGCCCGCTAACGCAATGGGCGCGCTAAAGTGGCGCTTTCCGCTGTTCTAAAAGTCTCTACTGTCTGTACAGTGATGACTGCCTCATCGTCGACTCATGGAACCTTTCCTCGTTGTCCGAAAGGTAGCCACGAACAACGGCTGCGATCAAAGACGTCAGTGACTGCTTTCCACTCGCACTTTGACATAGTGGGCCTTGAGCACCCTGTTTTGGGTTTCAATGCCGTTATTTGTCGTTAGAACAACGTCAAATCTAAGCCTGTGAAACATTACCCACAGCTCCTTCACACTTAGCCACACCGCTTCAAAGTAGCTGCGAAACTTCTCGTTGTTCCAGTACTCTGAGCTGGAAGCAAGAACAGGTAAGCTAAGGTTAATAACTACCACATGTGGGCGTCAGCTTCCCGGCGCGCAAGGCCAGCTGCGCACTCTGAACGATCGACCGCCACGCACAAACGCGACGCCCGAAACCACGACACGACGGAAACAAGGGGAAAATAGCTCTCTCTCTCTCGCTCGCTTATTAACCTGACAGAAACGTTTGGAGATCGACGCTGCACTTGTTTTAAATAACCGGCCGACGCCGACGTAGAGAAAACGCGCACGGCACGATTTGTTTTGGGTTAAACAAGAAAGTGACGAAACGATCTTTGTCACGTGACGTCCGGTCTTGACGTCACGACCTTTATGATCACGTGACAGGAGCGCGAGGGGGTGTAATAGAGATCGGGTGTGAAATGAGGCTCACCCGTTCTCGGGTGAGGGAGGGAAGAACAGGCTGCGACGGGGACCGGCGGTTGTTCCGCAGGGCGCGCTGGTCGCCGGCCAGAGTATGGTTTGTCTGTTCGTGACAGCCGTGTGGGTCCAAGCGGGCGGCGGTGAAAATCCGGAGACCCGACGTGATGTTCGCGAGCAGGACGACCTGCGTCAAGAAAGGCGCTCTCATGTCTGCGTTCCTCGCGGTGGCGTGCCCCCACGAACCCGTTGTGCAGTTTCGTCACGAGAAATAAAACGGGAACGTTTTATTACATCTGCAACAGGGCAACATCATTTGCCATCTTTATGGTTCGTAAGCGACATTATGCTAGAATGCAAACACATCTAGCTATTCTAGGAACCTGTTAGTTTTTAAAAGTAACGCAAATGGTCAAAGAAAATCTCTGCTCACTGTGAGGTCTCAGGAGCTTGGTTTACAGACGGTAAACCTGCTTGTCACTTTGCAAGTCTAGCTAAACATGACATGGTGATTGTACTGCGCGCATTAGCAATTTCATTCGCAAGCTCACTTGCGACGAAAGCCTTAAATAAGTGATCCGACACCGTTATTTATCAAATCTTACTTCACAGTAGCTAAAATTTAATTTAACTAAAGCTGCGCGCAAAGGACCTGTTAGAATGGTTGCATGTATCTCTGCGCTGGTTAAAATTTAGTAATTGTATGTTGTCTTACAAAAATCGGAGCTCCTCCCTGTTTGTACAAGAAAGAAACTCCTCCAGAGGCCGCCCACTGTCACCATCCACAAGGAGGGCCACACCATCGTTCCCTCCTAGCATATCAAGATCCTTGGTATGACCTTTCAAGCCGATCGAACAAACTCCATCCTAATAAATAGGCTGAAACATACCTCGGACCAAGTCACACACACGATCAGGCGTGTGACCACCAAAACATGGGGAATGCGCGAGGAGGACACCCTCTGCCTCGTCCAAGCATTCATAATCTCAATAATTACATACGCCATACCCTACGCTCTTCTCTCCAAGTCAGAAATGGAACGGCTGGATGTCATCATTCGGAAGGCCTACAAACAGGCACTCGGACTTCCCGTCAGAACGGCCACCGACAAGCTATTGAAGCTGGGCCTGCACAATACAGTCGACGAGCTCATAGAAGCCCATCTTTCGAGCCAAAGATTGAGGCTGGGAGTTACAAGCACAGGAAGGACTCTTCTCTCTCGTCTGGGGCTCACATCCCCTCTGCAACGTCAGACATCTCAAATGAGAATTCTCGACCACAATATCAGGAAACAGCTGTACGTCTCACCGCTCCCTAGAACCATGCACCCTGTGCATCACTCTGGGCGCAGGGAAGCAAGAGCCAAGGCCATCCACACTTACTACGGTAGGGAACCAACCACAGTGTACACGGACGCGTCTTCCTATCCCGGCATAAGAGCAATGACAGCCGTGGTTGTCCAGAACAATAAGCACGTCACCAGCCTAACCCTACCCGGATACGACCCCTTACAAGCGGAAGAAGCGGCCATCGCTCTCGCCATAACGCAAACTACCGCCAGCGTAATCATCACAGATTCGCAGCAAGCCTGCCGCAACTTCTCATGCGGACGAATTCACCGCACAACCCACCAAATCATCTGTCAGCGTCCACCAGACAGACCTATCATGATCACATGGGCACCCGCCCACTCTGCCGTCCCGGGCAACGAAACCGCCCACCTGTTGGCCCGAGAGTTATCCCGCCGGGCCCCGGGAAGCGAGCAAGAGAGGCCAACCCCGCTGATCACGTATCACGAAATAACGCAGCACTACAAGTTGGGACGAATCATCTACCCAGCACCGCATAAACACCTAACGAAAGAGGAGGAACGGCAGCTCCGTGCACTCCAGGCAAATACTTTCCCCCATCACACTAAATGCCACATCTTGCACCCCACCGTATATTCCCCGCTATGCCGCTTCTGCGGAGCCCCCGGGATGCTCTTTCATATGGTAGGGGGCTGCGCGCACGCCCCACTACATTCGCGAAATCCCTCCATTCCTTCTCGCGAGCTTTGGGAGAGAGCTCTGACCAGCTCCGACCTCAATGACCAGCGCCTGCTGGTATTGAGGGCTGTTGAGGCGGGGAAAGCTCAAGGGGTCTTTGACTGAGGACTCCTCCCCATTGCTTTTTGCAATAAACATGTTTACTCTCTCTCTATCTCTCTCTCTCGAACACACAAAAAATATCGTAAGCTCTTAGAAAAAACTGTCGGGGCAGTTAAGTGGTGTTACCATTTCAGGGCATCCCACAAATGCAAGAATGCGTCATGCTACCAGTGAAGTCGATTCTTGAGACCTTGAGCGGGAGCGGGACTTGAGCCCTCAGCTCAAGTTCCGCCCCAAGCTGTTCGCACAAAGTTAATATAAGTTTCTGTCTTTGCACGATGTACTTTAGACACACGCATATAACATCATGAATGTCTTCTCCTGAGTCACATCTGGAACAAAGACGTAAAGATGCCTGCAGGATTTTGTACGGGTACTGTCCCATGTAGGCCACATTCAAGCGCACCATATGCAGGATGGCGTCTTGGCGCTTGGTAAGTCCAGGTGGCATTCTGAAGGTGCACTTGGGATCAATCGCATGAAGAGGTGCGTATTGCTGCCTTGCGTCAGTCCAGATAGACATCTGCGCTTTCCATGCGGTTGATGAGGCGAGTATTGACGCATCCTTTCTCGTAAATGGGGTCGGCAGATCTTGAATGCCGAGACTGTAAGCAGATGAGGCGGCTTTGTCAGCTGCGTCATTGCCGGCAACTCCGCAGTGGGCAGGAAGCCTTTGCAGACCTACGCTGTGTCCCCTTTCTATGGCTTGTAAGTGCAAAAGATTGATTTTCCAAGCCAGCTGTTCTTTTGGAAGCGACTTTAAGCTCTCGAGTGCAGACCTGGAGTCTGTAAATAGCAGTGCGCAGTCCAGCCAGCTGAGTAACTGTCGTCGAGGAGTTGTGGCTCAATAGGGCGCAGATGGTAGGGAGCGACGAAGGAATCGAGATCCCTATCACCGACGATGAAGCCGTCCCTGATCCACCAGTGTACACATGAGTGTGGCCTTTGTATTTGTTGTTATATGCTCCAAGGCAAAGAACTTTAGAGCCGGGGCCGTAATGCCCACCTTCCGCTTAAATCGAGGTACCGTCGTGACAACTTCCATTGGAGGAAATAGCACGGAGGGTGAGCAGAGAGGCTGAAGGCTGACACTGGGAGGGCATAGCCTGCTGCACTTCAGAGGCGCAGGCGGAAGCAAGAGTATGCTCATGTTACCTTGCCACAACGCGCAGGCGCGTGCGAAGTTGTTCCAATGCCTGCAAAGCAGTGGGCCGTAGCTGTCTGCTCTCTGTCATGGTTCCCATTGTGGAGGTGGTCTTCTGGACACCAAGACATATCCTCAGTGTTCGGGCCTTCAACCCCTCTAGTATTTAACAATTCCCTTTGGAAAGAGAACCCAGGGCTGGGAGGCTATTGAAGTGAGCCTTCCCGGAGGGCGTCGTATAGCCGTAAAAGAGAGCTGACGCTACATCCATCAGTGCTGTTTGAAAGCATGCCAAAGATGTGCGCGAATGACGTTAACTTATCTTTTAGGCTTCGGATGTGCGGCGTTCATGTCAGATGGCGGCCGAAGGTAACACCCAAAAACCTGTGATGGGTGACATAGGTATCGGTACGCCTGCGGCCATTAACTGGTAGTTTGAGACGTCTCGCTTTGCATAGGCCATGGCGGCGCACTTAGCCGGTGATATCGCAAGGCCACGTGTCGCGAGAATGCTTTCAATCGAGCTTACTGCCCGCTGAAGTCTCGATTGGAGCGCACGCCTGTTGCTGCCCGAGCACCAGATACAGATATCATCAGCGTACATGGATATTTCAACCGATTTCGGCAGACATCCCTGAAGGCCAATCATTGAAATATTTAAAAAGAGGTGGGCTCAATACCCCACCCTGAGGGACACCACGGGTCACGTTATGGAGGGATGTAACTTACCATCCGCTACAGACATGTATATGGTCCTATCAGAGAGGTGTAGTCAGACATCCAGTCGTACATTCGTCCCGCGATGCCTACAGACCTCATTGCTGTCCAGACAGCTTCATGGAGAACACAGTCGTATGCCGATTTAAGGTCAATGAAGACTGCAATGGTAATTTTCCGTCCTGTTTGCGTGATCCACATGTGTTTCAAGGGCAATGACGTTGTCAATGCTGCTCCGGCCCTTGCGGAAGCCCGACATTTGCGACAGATAAACGCTTCTGTCATTCAGATCCAAGTCTAGGCGGAGCAGTACCATTTTCTCCGTGAGCTTCCCAACGCAGCTTACAAGCGCAATAGGCCGGTACGAATCAATATCCGTGGGGTTTTTGGCAGGCTTCAGAACTGGCACGGTGCGAGCTCGCTTCAGCCCAGGCTCAAGAGGGCCGGTCTGCCAGGAGCGGTTGAATATTGACAAGAGCCACCGCTTCGCATTGCGGCCTAGATGAAATAAAACCCCATATCTTCTCCCGTCTGGGCCAGGAGAAGAAGCTTTGTTAACTGAGCACAGTGCAGCTTCAAGGTCAGCCATAGAGAATGGTTCGTCCATGTAGGGTGTGTTCGGTGATGGATTCACAGCCCTGAAAATGGCCGTTGGTAAAGACCCCGGTGCGGCAGCAATTTTAGCACAGAAGGCTTCAGCGACACCTAAGTCGCTCACTTTCATTCGCAGAGAAACGCAGTTAAAAGGGTACAACTGAGTTCGCGGTGCGCGGAGACCACGCACTAAACTCCATATCCTTGTGAGTGGCTTCCGAAGGTCTAGCTTCGAACAAAAGGACGCCCATTCACGTTTGGCAAGCTTCTTCAGATGTCTCTGAATTAGCTTTTGCGTGCGTCTGGCTGCTCGTATACCTTCTACTGCGGAAGTCTTCCGCGCGTGCCGTTCTGCCCGTCTACGATTCGCCCTGAGATTTTCATACTCGACGTCAGCCACTGTATACTCCTTTTGCGGGCTCGCGGTTTTGCTGCATAACCCCCGGGTATTTGCGATGCTGTAAATAGCGTCGTCGCATGACGAGAAATCACCAGCGCTTGTCTGGACTGCTGTGGTGAAGTTACCCCGTCTACATGGTCGCTTCCGTCAGCGACCGTCGTACATCGTCGCTTCTATGAGACTCAATGTCTGCATACCAGCTTGTGGTCGTTTACAATGCTGAGTAACCATCCTGATGTCGATAGCACTTGACATCCGTCCACAATGAAACGTTGGTTGCCCAGTGTTAATGACACAGAAATTGTAGGGGACTGCAATGTCCAACCGGCGACGTTCTTTGGCCGACGTTTTCTTGCTTCCCCATGACGGATCACGAGCATTGAAGTCTCCCATGAGGATGTAGGAGGTGGTGTACGACGAATTATGTCCTCCAGGCGTTGAGTGTTCAGGGATGCGTGGGGCGGAAAACACGCAGCAATGACAGTAAAGGGAACGCCTTCGTGTCGCACGGTAATAGCTGCGAATTCGTTCAACGCATCAGGTGGCTGATTGTGTTGCAGGAATGTGAGGTCGTTTCTCACGCATAGCAGGACTTTCGTCTAACGGCGACACCACATTTACGGCGACACCACATTTGCTTGGGTGTGGTTCATAGTCTCTCACTGAGATTTCCGCAATGCTTGATATTGTCAACAAGGGGCGGTCGCACTTGAAGCACTCCATCGGAAGCTATCGTTTCTAACCCATCCTTAACGGCTAGTGGGTTGGACCTAGTGATGATTTTTGATAGATCCGTTGCCTTTACAATAACCGCAAGCCCGTGTCTCAGAAGTTTCTTCGGGGATGCATGTACAGGGCCGTCCACTGTGGCTGCGAACACGTCGCAGCATGGCCACGCACCGCGGAGCGCCAGCGCACAGGCGCATAGCGGCTTGGTGGCGTTGATTCGTGTCGTCTGCTAGCAGGGAAGCGCGCCGTGCTTGCTTTGCTGTGAAGCACGCCTAACCCTCGCATGCTTGTAGCTTCTTAGCGCGCCGCGACCGCGTTGCCGGACCCTGCGCCGCATTGTATATTTTCTGCGTACGACAACTGAGCGCTTCCTCTTTTCAGGTCCGCTGTCCCAGTTTATTGCATGTATTGTTGCAAACATTTCGGAACTGGCTTGATTTCGTTAAGGAGGGACGTTGTAGAGGAGGGCTAAGTGTAATTTTGGCCACCATAATTTATTTAATATGCGCTGGTATTACACAGCTCATTGGTGTCTGGGCGTTTTCCCTACGCGAAATGTCGGTCCCAGCGGCTGGATTTCGATCTCGCGACTCTGGTAACGATGTTTGTTGGCATTTGTCATTTATGTTAATATCGCGCATCGTCGAGATGGCTCATTCAGTCACTCAGCCAGCGGGTAACGCACCCAGCACAATTTACCTACCCTCCGGCCGAGTCCTGAACTGGGGCGTTTTTCCAGAAGGCCCAAGTTTCCAGCTGCTTGGGTTATGAAAGTAGAGATAGTGGAGATAGTGGAGCATTCGATACATCTCGAGCGAAACCGCCGGGATCGTGTGAAGCACGCCTGGCATACCCAGTGCGCTCCGTTGGGGCCGCTTACGTTGATAAAGTACGGCGTCTGATATCTTCCGCATGCATCACCCTCTGAAATCGCTCTGCAATGCTCATTCCCGAGCAAAAACTAGATAACCCCACTGCTACTTTGAAATCCCCAGCGTGGCTGTTTTCTCGGTGTTCTGTTCTTCCACTGAATTATGTTTGCAACACGGCCTGCGGGCGGTCCCAGTAAAGCTCTGCGCAAGCGCAAACCAAGTAATCAAGCAGGTCCACTATAGCGAATGGAAAGCGCCCTGCTCCCGACCATCAAATATGGCTTTTGTTTACATCATCGCCTCCTGTAAAAATACAGGAGGCGATGGTTTACGGCTCGCTTAAGTGTGCACGGCGGGCGCTTATCAAAAATCGTTCCGGTCAATTGAAGAGCGTGTTTGTAAATTGGCGAGTGCGTTTTAGGCCTTGAAGTTGTGTCATTAGTCATCGACTATGTCTTCACGGTGTATGAAGAAGGCGCCCATGGGAAAATCGTGTCGTTTTCGCCTCTCCTGTCGGCTTGTACTTCAGTTCGGACCGAACACCCTCGCAACTGTGACACAGGATAGCTGACGGTGGCGTGGGGACTTCATTTTTGTTTTGTGCTAAGTTCTTGTCGCTGCTAGGGGGCATGAAGTGACGACTTAGTGGCTACAACACTACGCCCCCTCAAAGCGGACGCCATGGGTGGGTGGGGCTTCGGTTGTTACGCCGCGTCCTCGAAGGGGCTGGATGTGTTTGACTGACATTAGAACTCAGAGGAAACTCGGGTATGGTTTTGCACGGCCGAGTTGAACTCGGGACGCCCGTGGTGGCCGCTGCTGCGGCGTGGTTAATATTTATGGTCTCCGTAGCACGCATATTGCAGCCCCGACAGGTCTTTTAAACGAAATAGGAATTTTGAGCGCATATGTCCGTGTCTGGATTGGACATAATCCTGCCTTCCTCTTCCACATGGTCGAGGCTGTGATGGCAAATACCCCGATAACTTGATGGCCTGTTGCATCTTTTCATTATCCTCTCTACAATACAATGAACGCTGCGTGCCTATTGTGCGAGGCGATCTTAACACCTTTCAACGGGTTTTGTGCGGTGCCACTGTCATGAGGTAGGAAGCAGAACATGGAAAGCGAGTAAAAGGGAGAGCCAAGAATTGAAACAACCGCGTGACGCCAGAGGGAGCGTAAGCAGGAGTGGTAAGGGCGCGAAGAAAGAGAGGGTTGTGAGGGATTGAACTCTACGAAAAAAAAAAAAAAACGACTTTGGAGAGCTTCTTCGAACAAGAGCGGTGAACAGCAAAATGACATAATACAAACAACCCTGAAAAGTTTTTTTTTTCCTTTGTTGCTATTCCCTCCTTCGTAACACATGGCCACTTGGTGGATGGGCCCGGAATTTGGAACTTTGAAGAACTAACGTGCCCGGTTCGCAAAATTCGTAACACTGTGGAATCGAACAGTAACACCTGCAGGATAGTGCGTGCAGCGTGAAGCCTGAACGTGATGCCACGGGAGTAGGACAGGTGCACACCACCCTCGCAGAACCCCGATTCTAGGGAGGCTGTGGAGTGTTCCAGTCTGCTTGCACACTAAGACGAACAAATGAAAGCGAAGAAACTGACGCAAACACGCAGCAGCCGAAAAAAAAAAAGCCGTTGAAAGTAATTAGTGCCAAAATAAAAAGAAGCGAAAGCGAGGAAAAAGGCGCAAGTACAATAAATTAAAAAAGAATTTGCTAATACTTCTCACCAGGGTTTCGCCTCAAAAGTACGTAAACAGACTGGACCGCACCGAGGAAATTTTGTGTCGAAAACCGGAGGGTTTCGATAACGTAATACGAGTAGCAACTGTTTTGAATGTGGCGCGCTTTCATCACCGGCTTTCTTTTTTTACCAGTCGGCCATAGTCACGTGATTGCACTGTGTGCTCCCAATGGCAGAAACTACTTCTTATAGGACGAAAAATTCGAAACATATAGGTCATATGAACGCATGAAATAAACAATAAAATTTACTTTGCAGTGAAATACCGATTAATAAAGTAAAAGTACAATAAAATGAAGTAATTGGCTTTGCGTGCCCGCAGTAGCCACCAGTGCATCAGTGGAGCAAGATAAAGCACTGAAAGATGTCCCACGCCCTAGTGGCGCATCCTTGGTACGCGCTGCCCTGGACCGATTATGTCGCCTCAATAATCAGCAAATAGCATGAATCGCATTTTTCATGCGTTTTAACCCTGCCCCGAAATATTATAATGAGCTTATTATTATCACCACAGCTCCGCCTTGCCGGAGTTTCGCTCAAACTCGGGCCTTCTGTATTAGCACCCCAGGAAGCTACAACTGGGGCAGCCAGATATGAGGGCTCGCCGGAATATAGAATGCCGAGCAGTGACAATCAGAATGTGGAAACGAGGACAACGATACTACGGCCGAGGCAGAAGAAAACATACGCGATACGAGCAGGCATCGCGCTTGCGCATGAAAGTTCGCTGCTGAGCAAGCCCGATCGCCAGCAGTGGCCGCCATAGAGTTTCTCACAATATACAATGGAGAGGAATCTGGCCCGAGCGTCTATGCGTCTCATATCAAGCCCGTCTGTGTCGTCACGGGCCGCCATTACATCATGCACTCGCCTTTTTTTTGTCATTGGCTTGAATTGAAACGTTTTAGTGCCCGTTTACCACTATTTCAAATAAATAGTTGTTTGAAGAGCTTGGAAATGTTTATGAGCGTGCCTAGTGAAAACATCGCCTTCGAGAACCGGTGCACCGACTGTCAGCTACAGTTTAACAAAACTTGTTGCTGAGCGATTTGGTTTATACCTGAATAAAAAGAAAACCCGGCGTTAAAAAGTCGTGGACGATGACAACATAAGACGGGTACAGCACTGTAAACGCAAACTAGCCGGAAATGGAGTTTCAATCAAGTAATGTGCCCTGAAAAGTACTTATAGCAAAAAATGTACTCCCTAGGCATGGTCTAAAAAAGTGGACGAACCTCCATGGTAGTACCGTTGCCCATCCGTGTGGCAAAAGGGAGGATGTAGAACGACGTAACACCATTTGTGAGATGGCGTTTGGTTCCTTGTATACTACCACGTCCAAAATAAACTCCCCATCTGGGATAATCATCTCAAGCGGGCGGTCGCCATATTAGTCTTCTGTTGTTTCCATGTATCAGCACTTCAACCGTGGCCTAATGCTAATTAGAACGAGTAAGCAGGACGCGACGGCTGCATGCAGCTACAAACCCGATACCGTACGTATACCCGTATAGGGACCGGGCGGCCGTTGTATGGCACCACCGTCGTTTCAGCGAACAGCGCCGCCCGTGGCGAACCGCTCGTCAGTGGAATGCCGGTGGCGGTCAGCGCAGCGTAGTTGTGCATGGCTTTCTGTCGTTTTTCTGCGGTGCGGCTTGGAAAGCGACCGTAACCACACGTGCATTTTTCAGATGGGTAAATCTCGAGTGTGGATGTGACGTTTACGAGGCATGCCGTGTGTGTTATTTACGCCATACTCAGTAATTACAAATAGCAGACGACGCTCAATGCGCCAAGCTGGAGGTCAAGCTGGAAGTGAAAGTTCGTTGCTTCATGCAATTTTTTCATGCCTGTATGCAGTTTTCGCGAATCGAGGAGTATATTGCCGCTAAATGCTCCCGCAAAGCCGGTGTGTGCAACCAATCTAGGATAGCTGCGGCGGTGTCCTTTGGCAGTTGATGACGAAACGGCGCCGACGTCGTGCACAAGCGAAAGACAAAGTTGGAGGGTGTCTTCGAAGATTTACCTGAAAACAGAAATTGTGACGGACGGCGTTTCCGTATCTTCATTACCTACGGCTGAAACGAGTTTAATTTCACAGAAATGTTCTTTCTACAGTCATCGGGAATCGTTGATGGAATAAATACCGCATGATAGTAGAACGTTATTGCTCGTCGTGGAGAAGCATTGCTTTACAAGAATTGCAATGGTTGCTAGCTATAGTTGATAAATGGTTTTTCAAAAACCAATTCCTGCGTGGCTGAAGGACGCAAGACAGGAGGGTGCCCGAAGCCTGTACTCAGCTTCACAACTGAATGCTGCGGTCGGTTTACAAGCTGCCACCTACGCTTGAAAAATCATGCACACCTCCGTCTAACGACGATGGTGGTTTATCGCAAAGCTCTATCGTATACGGGTTTCCTTGGTTGCCTTATGGGTTTGAACTTTGACTAACTGAGCTTCGAATTTGACCAGCACGCAGTTTGGTCTTTTGATCGCAGCGTCTTTGACTTTGACATTTCCCATTCGATTTCGCACGAAGAAAGCTTTGTGTTGAACTATCATGATCACTAGACGGAGGGCTAGATGATTTTGCTGTTTAATTTTGAACTTCCATGCCCCCTCTCCAAATCTAAACTTTTTCCAACTTTTTCCAAACGTTTTCTAAACTTTTTCCAAATGTGTCCGTGGTGGAGGACTCGGGCTCATGCACCCATATTTGAGGCAACTAATCGCGCGTTTTTGGTGTCTTCACCAGACATTACACGAATTCTTTAGGTACTCTGTAAATAATACTTAAGCATTAAAAAACACCGGCTGACGTTAACACTGCCACATTTTTTAACTATCGGTGCCAGCCTTTATTCTACGCAGGGGGTAAAATGGTAAGGGGAGGAGGGTTGGTTTGTAGCTCGGGCTGTTGAGTTGGTGAATAACTTTGGCTCTTGATAAAATGACCACCACAAACGTGGGATTTCCACTTCGGCTTTCAGGCTCCCATGCTCTCACAGTGTCGCTCACCAAAACCGAAGGTACAAAGCTCACGGTTTCAGAAAGTGTAAACTACCGCAACATTTCTACGGCTACACGGTAATCCAACTCGTATGCAGGTGCCTTTCTAGTTAAAGCACACGTATCGAGGTGTCCCAGCGCTAAGGCTGGCGTGGAAACCGTAGTCATTGAAACCAGTGAAGATAATTTAAAGTGGTAGAAATGAATTCTAATATTGCTAATAGTTTTATTCCTGCTCAGATCGCGCGGAGCCAGGCGCAGAGCGCTGCAAAAAGCACTCGTGTCAATGTAGCCCTTCCCCAACCTTACAAACATCCAATAAGTTTGCGTAGCCGTGAGTGCATTTAAGAAGAAAATAATACTAATAATGTTACTTTTATTCGTACTCAGAACGGGTGGAGCCAAGCGCAGATCGCTGCAAAAAGCGCTCATGCCATTGCAGCCGATACCCAACTTTAGACGCGTCCGACAAGTTTACGTAGACATTACTGCATCAAAGAACCCAACACATCTGTTTAGACTTCGTTTCATCTCACATGTCTGCTCACAACGCCACCGAAACATACAAAGCACCGAAGCAAACACGACAAAAACAACGGGATGCTGTGTAGACCAATGCACCGGCTCATTCCACTGACGAGGGGAGCGCCGAGTGGTGGCGCCACCCGTCCAGCTGCCCGGTCCCTATAGATGCTTCAGCCAGCGCGATCACAGGCAGACAGCGCGGCCGTGTTGTTTCAATCTGTTTATTTTGGCGATAGGTGTTGTCAAACTCTGCTGATAACAAAGAGACAGTTCTCGCCGTTGCAAACAATTGCAATGCTCGTCTGCTTCGCTTGCTTGCGCATATATAGACGATTGAAATTCTCGTGCCAGCGCGCCAACGCACCCGACTGCAGCGACTCAACTTGCCCTGGCGGCATGACTTGCTGCCCGGATGTAAACAACCTCCGTGCTATCAACGCAGCGCGGCCGGTGACTCGGTGCGGCCGGAGCTTCAAGCCTCGCCTTGGGCCATCGTTTTTTCTTATTTGAGAAGGACTAGTAGTGCCATTTGGTGGAAAGGTTTTTATGTGCCCCTGTCACACGAGGAACGGCCGCTAACAGCATTTGGATACGGCGACAGCTGTGCACAGCTCGCTGGTAAGTGGTCTGTCATCAGTCGATGCGTTTGTCAAACGTTTGGATAGGGTTAACTGCGAAGTACCCGTGCCGCACACAGCACGTACACGCACGGGCAAAGAAAAAAGCGCACAATCGTTTTATTTTACTTGTTTGTGGCTTTTGGGGTATGCATTCGCATTCTTTTGTAGGCCGGTTTGTAACAGGGCATTCGAGATGAAATCGTTTGTCGCGCGCGGCGTCGTTTCAAAGCAACGTGACGGTTACTCAGGTAGCCGAATCGCCTCCGACAGCGGTGCATCGTCGGGCCCGGTCGGTGAATATTGTGGGACTCTGTCTCTCATATGTATCGAACTGCTCGTGTTCTTTTTAGTTAACTGCTCTACTTTGTAATATCTATTTGTTAACGCTCCTGATGGCTTGCCTGTCCAAATATAAGTCTTTGTGTTGTTTTCGTTCAAGGCTCTGACTCATTCTTAGCGCTCTGGTCGGCGAAAGCCGCAGATCAGACTGCCACCCCCTTCGAAAACTGTGCCCTGTAGATTCGGTGGGGTTGTTTGCTCGCTTGAGTCGACTCTTCACATCTAACAGCGCACCCTATAAGGAAACGGTGACATGCGTAAAAGATGCTATGAGCCTATCGAACGATTAAATGCATATAGAGTGGACCACGACGGCGACGTGGTTGGAAACCGAAATGTTTTTATTCCCTTTCGGATGATAATGAGGGGTCTGTATACAATAGGGGCCCGTCAGTCGCCAGCTAAGGCCACGTAATTAAAAACACAAATTCATGCCCTTATGGAAGAGAACCGAGTTTGCCGTAGCATGACACAAGTCTGCCGGGCATAAAAAAGGATATCATTTTTTAGAAGAACAATGCACACACTCTTTTGTTGCTAATAACTTTGTCATAATCAATAGTAAGACCATACACAAAAATTACTCGGTTCATCTGACACTCGATTTTGACACGGAGCTTGCAGCTCCAAAAAGTGCACTGTGGTTTTGCGTGACGGAAACTTCTACAATCACGGTAAATTAACTAAGGCAGGTGTGTGTGGCATGCAGCGTTGGTAAGTTTGCGAGAATAGCGTTTCCATTTCAGCTGTTTTTTTTTGTTGCCATGCAATCACAAATAATTTGGTGCCATGAACGAGGTATACGTTAGCTAACAAGGCTGTAGTAACGGTTGCGGCTACAAATGACCTTATGCACCAATCATGCTTGTCAGCTCGGTGACACAGAACATTAAGGTGTCAGAATACGGATGACTGAGTCGCCTAGTTTATCACTACTAAAAAAGAAAGTGTTTTCTGACCCAGTGAAGGACTTTCCTGTATGACTAGCTGTGTTATGACAGATGACCATACTTGATGAGACAAGCCGTAACAAATTAGCTTTGGATGTAACACCAGGAGGGAAATAGGTGGAGGTATCTGCAAATATAACTGAAACAGTGGGTGCCTGTCCGGCATGAATTCATTATTTGCTGACACGATTTTCTTCTGCAGATCCTGATACATGATCAAGTTGAATGACTTCAGAGATCTTAAGGCAGGATAGGCTGTGCTGTACAAGGCAAGGCTGCATTCGGAAACCAAGTTGGCCCCTCCAGCAGAAGTGAGTATTGCCACGACTTGCAACAGCCGTCCAGCTAGCAAAAGTTGCACTTTTTCTGTGAAAGATAGCCACCATGGTAGGGGAGAGGCAGTGTAAAGGTTTGCATCTTTAACTGTGTGCCCACTCACTTGAATAGATGCAAGCAGGCATCTTAAAGCAAGAAACAGCAGTTAACAAAATCATGCAATACCAAAGGGTTTTTCAGTCAAAACAAAAACTAATCTATCAACCTACAGAGACTTGCATTTTATATTCACTGTCATTTAAAGTTGTGCTCGAGTATATTGTGAAGAAGTAATATCTTTTTTATTGCTGCAAAAGCCACGATGGTTAATGTACTGGCACTTGGTTTTATGAAGCCTTTGCATTCCCAATTTAGGTACTGGAATTCTCAGGGAACCTGGCCTTACAATTTTATTACTGTACTGAATTATTAAGTTCATTTAACCATAGTGTCTGTTTTGAATTTTACGTGTGGGGCATTTTTTTTCTTTTTTGCTTTTTCAGGCAGATGTTCCTCTGACTCCCTGCCTGCATTCCGTGAACGGGGAAGTTAGCCTCCACATCGATGGCCAGTGTGTCCTGACTGCATCATCTTTACTGGGAGGACTGTGTAGTCTGTTTGCATCGTTCTGGGTTTTCAACATTCAATATCCCAAGAAGGCACACAGAGCTCTAACGTTTGTGGAACATGCCTTTTTGGACCTTGCCAGCACGAAACCACGTGTGAAGGATTTAGAACTAATTAACTTTTATCGCATCAATATCGCTCACTAATAATTGTTTTTAATCCTGTAATCATTGGATAGTAGTCAAAAAGAATTCCGTATTATATTTGTGACTTTTTCTTTTTTTCTTTTTTTACTGAAAAGGGGATATTAGATGGGCCGTTCGGTATGCTGATATTACAGCTATCTTTCAGTGAAGCAATAATATTAACAAACTAATTTAACTTGAAACAATTATCTAAATAATATTGGCAACTGGTGCGAAATGAATCAACTAAAAATTATCCGAAAAACACGAATTTCATGGCTTTTTGTTCTCACTCTAAAGAAGCTGTCGCGATACCACCCATTCTGTTCTATATCATTGCAATTAACCCGTCAGACTCGGTCACTTTTCTTGGCGCATTTGTTCTTTATCAAAACGCACTGGTATTTTCCGCAGCATATTTTTCGTTCTTTGTATTACTCATTTATCCATAGCCATCTCACTGCAGTCTGTCTCCTACATCATTTATTTCTTGTGCCTTTCCCACCTACAAAATGCTTGTTACCTTTCAATGTCAAAGCGTTGCACAGCTCTCGCTCATTTCACCACAAATTGAAAAATTGTTTTGTTGTAAACCACTGCAACCATTTTTTCTTCACTTTGTGTACTTAGTACTGATGCGTACTGATAAGTTCTGATAAATTCTGACGCGTTCTCGATCCTCTAGTATTATATAATGATTTAACTTACCAAGCGGTTGTGTTTGTGCCTATCTGTTTTTCAAGTATTTCTAGTTCTTGTATTAATATTGTTTCTACAATTTGTTCAACTATCACACAGCTCTCGCTCATTTCACCACCTACTGAATTTTTTTGTTGTTGTTGTAAACCACTGCAACCATTTTTTTTCACTGTGTACTGAGCGCTGATGCGTACTGATAAGTTCTGATAAGTACTGACGGGTTCTCGATCCGCTAGTATTCTATAATGATTTCCCTTAGCATGCGGTTGTGTTTGTGCCTATCTTTGTTTTTCGCGTATTTCCAGTTCTTGTATTAATATTGTTTCTACGGTTTGTTCAACCAGCATCGTATTGCTGTCTTCAATTCCTAACTGGCGTGTTATTTAGCAATGTACCATTTGTGATTTCCAATATGAGGTTGCCATAAGTATTTATTTCGGAACCTCCTTGTGTACACCATGTACCATGTTAACTTGTCTGCGAAAGTTCGTTTGAAATAAACCTGAAATCGAGAAAAACCGTGTGAAATCAGTACTCCCGCAGGGAACTAGAAATTCTCCCTTGTGGCCTTGAAAACCTCCTTTCTGAAGGCCTACAAAACTCCCCAAGCTTTCGTCAAACTCTATTCAAAAGAAGTAAATGCTTCCCTTGAACCTCCTAAAAACGCCCCTAAACTAACATAAGTACTTCCAAAGGGAGCCATAATAGGCTCCTATTCAACCGCCTAAAAATTCCATAAACATCACTTAAAAACGCCCTTCAGGAAGTAAAGAATACTCCATTTTGACCTCCTTAAATTCTCCCGAACATTTCTTAACACTCCCTAAATACCTCCTTTCTATAACCTAAAAACGCCCTGTTTTGAGGAGGTAAACATAACCTCCCTGTTCCGTGTAGTAAAAAAACTCCTACAAGGAGGACCACTAGAGGACAGGCGACAAAGAACCTCTAGGGAGTATATGGGAGGAAAAAAAGTTTAGAGTGAGGCGCCCGTGTCTGTCCTATCTTTTCTTCGTCGGAGTATGTTTTGTTTCTTTTTTCCATCAGCTACAACTTTCGCGGAATCATATTGCCCGCTCAGTCATACGTCCTTGGACTGCCGCGTGACCAAAGTCAGGTATGATCACGCAAAGCCTGCTTTTTCACCGAACATGGCCATCACAGAACAGGGAGGATTTTGGCTTCCTCGTAGCTCGCAGACGTGTTGATGCATAATGAAGAAAGCAAATCCCAAAACCCCGCGAAGAATCCAATTGTCACGCCAAACCCAAGCTAAAAGCGGGGGTCTCCCTTAATCCCCCACGATTACATGGATTCGCAGGTGCAGTTTCCCCTGTTTTCTCCCTAAAAAGTTTTCCTAATAAACTCTATGGCGCCCGCAATTCACGCCACCGCCAAAGCGCCTCTCGGACGACCTAAAACGATGCCGGTGCCAACATTGTGTAACCAAGCTTAAAAAGGGAGCAGAAAAGTAACGCCGGGCTTTCAAAACCAAGCAAAGCCTACATTATAACCAGAAACGAACTAAAATGTGTCCCAAAACGACGCAAAATCGAGTATATATGACATCTAATTGCACGAATTTTGAAATAACTTTAAACTTTCCGCGGCCGTGTCACCGCCGCAAGCTCTGTCTTGGAAACGGTGATTGGCGGCACGTGGCCAATTAAAAAAAACATTAAAAATAGGCAAGCAGGTGATCCCCGCAAGAAGTGAAATAAGAATCATAGGCATGGCTTAACTTACACAGCGCCGGCAGAGCCAATCTCACAATTACCAAAATACAGAAACTATTTCACCATTTAGCCCACATTGTAAAGCGCCGTACAGGGTAAGTACAAATAATTAAACTTCTGCAGGCAGTAATCATGAGCCGCGCATCGTAAAGCCCACATTACCAGAAACTACCCGCACATACACACCATCACCAGGGTAGCATATAGGGCAGCCCTAATCGTTGCTGAATTCACAATCACCGCAAGGGCCTTTAAATTGTGTCTTGTAATACCTTTGAAGCAATCAGAGAGGTCACTCTCCTAGCACAAAAGGAGCGCTTGAGAAAACGGAACAAAACATAGGCACATCTCTAGAAAAAAAGGCTGTTCGCCACGATGTATATGTCAACGATCCCCCCCCCCCCCCCGCCCTCCGGCCTTACTGATAAATATAAATCCAAGCCTACGCGAGGACAGGGGACAAGCAAGGATTATTGTTTTAGGAAAGTTGCAGAACCATGAAATCAACAGTATACGCCGACGCGGGAACGTTCTGAAGTACGAAGGCAACCATTGTCGCAGCGGACTACTCTTGGAATCGCTGTAATTGCATCACCTTCCTACACTGGGGAATCGAATGCTCTTTGCGATTCTCCGAGCAGAACTACAAAATACGTGCTAAGACATCATTGCACACTCTCAATCACCGGCCATTATCGTCTTTGCTACACCAGAGTACGTAAACAGTTGAGAATGATTCTGCAATCCACAATCATAAAAGCTCATTAGATTAACACACGAGGACAGCTCTGGAAGGGAGCGACGCAGCCGATACAGGTAAACTCAAACTCGCATACCATGCTCCCTGTTGATCACGACTAACGCGCTCCCATGACCGAAAAAAATGGGCGACGTCTCCTCATCCTACGCCTAGGAACACCAATCTTCGCCGGGCCACGCGGGCATCTCATCGCTTAAGAATCGCAAACTCTGTTTAGGATACATTCAACACATATATCCACGATTGGAGATGAACGAAGACGTTTGGTAGGCAATCACCTACATTGACTTAACACTCCCTCCATGTTACGATACCTTGTCACAATTAAAGGTATGGTCAGGGGTGAACAACTCAAACATTGCATATCGAACTTATATCGACACAGGACAGGCTGCCCTGCCCAGCTTGTCACGTGATGATTAGCGTTAGCTGATTCTGGTGCCCTAAAATCCTGGTTCATCCAATAAGGTATACTTCCCAAATTTTCAAATAATCTTACTCAGACAAGACTTTCTCTTTCTATCTCTCTCTCTCTGTCTGTCGAGAGAAACTCACAGTCAGGCCACAACGACAAATACTTTTAAACTTTGACACTGTCGTTTTCTCTCGAACTAAACAACACGCTGCAGCCCCAAATTTTCATGCCAATATCTTAAGCCATGCAAGCTTAGATATCCTCTGAGTTTCTGTGCCGCGGTGATTAAAACCATTGTGGCTAACCTTGATCTAGTCACTGCACTTCAGTATTCGGAAAGCATAAACGGTAAATGCAGCAACTCCGTTCCAGAACGCTTCCTCGACTCCGCAGTGACGCTCGCGCTTCATACATCTTAAGACCTTAAGGTAGATGTCATCCGAAATTTTTCTTATAAAACTGGCCAGTACAGCTAATTGTAAGCTGGCCATTTAAGCATTCCTTAACAAGTACCTAATTGACACTTTATTGATTAGGACAGTAGTTCTAGAGTTCGAAAATAATTACATGTAATTAACTCTCATTAATGAAAAATTACTGTGCGCTACGCTACTGTTCTGGAAACATTACGCACTAGGTTTTTTTTAGCAACGTCATTGCTCTATTTTAAATTTTTGGTGCAAAGTAGGTGGGACACCCTGTATATTCCGTAAACAAAAGCTTCTACACCAAGTTGCGTGATTGCCCGATGTGCATATATTTCGAAAAAAGTGCCACATAGTGCGGTGAAAAAGAGAAAAAATAGGCCGACACAGACCAAAACAACAAGGTTAATGTTTGCATCGGCCAAGGATGGCCTTTCCCCGAGTGAAGCAGTGAGGACACTGCTTGACACGGGCAAAAGCCTGTGGTCCTGTTTTACCTTTGGAATTTTTACACCATTAGTGCCGGGAATGCGAGGAAATGTACTAGGAGTTTATTTCCTCTTATTGCATTTAGGACGCGGCAAGAAAGAAAATGGATCATTCAAAGAGAAAGCGAGCGTGTGTAGCATAGAAAGGGCTACTAAAATGGATGATTGCAAAGAAAAAATTAACACACACGTTTAATTAGAAAAAGAAATAATTTTGAGTCTGGATGTTAAATAAACCCACGTCTCAGGAATTTGAGTGAAGGGCGCATCTGATCGAACTAGTTTGTGTTTCATTTTTCATTTGTTACACACAAAAAAAGATGTAGCACTCTGACAGAATGTTTGTCCTTTGTTGTCCTTTGTGCCACAGTTTTCCAGATATGCCTGACTGAACGGCGACTGTCTGCTCTACGTAATCACTAACGCCTTTCGCACGAACATTGCCTCGCCACGGACGCACTGCCGTCCTTGCATGCAGCCGTCGTACAGCCGACATACAGCCATGGAAATGCAGCCGTCATAGCCGAAGCCAGTGATGAGACGCGAGAACTTTAACCTTTCCTTTTTTAAATCTTTGCACAGCAACTTATAACGATGAAAGCGTGATAAACATATCCTACAAAAATGTAAAAGCACTGGAAACTCACGCAATTAAGGGTGGATGTGCGTCGGTAGTAAATGCCGCGCGCCGACTGAGCGCCGCCTAATGTTTGCAACCAGTGCAAGAAACGAGAACGCAAGAAAGCCAGCACAGCGCTTGAACTACGACATTTGCTAATGACGCGTTCGATAGTGCACCGACATGCGCAAGACCTCGGTGCACGGATTGCACGACCACAACTCAATCACGCGAATGCAAGAACTGAATTACCGTACCAAAGTAATTTGCAATGTTCCCGTTCGATCCTTTCGCGTTCAAGATCCTTTCGCTTTCCCGACACACACGTAAGCAAACACCATGCCATGCGTACGCGCGAGCGACGTAAACCCCGCACAAATATCTCCTTGCTGACGAAAAAATGTTGATGAACAGGGACTCACTTGGAGTGTGTAGGTTAAACGCGGCTCTAGAACCCTATAAATGCCACCTAACAGCGTTTGGGTAGCACAAAAAAAAAACATCAAACTGCAAAAAAACGTGTCTGCAGCGAGCAGCCCATACCGTCGCGAGGGCATCTGCTCTGGAGGGGTCAACAGGCGCCGTCGCGCACTTAACAGGGCGCGGGGCGCCGCGGATGACAAGAAAGCAGAAATAATGAGAGCGGCGGAAAAGCAGGGAGGAGTTGGCGCAACCTTAGCTATTGATGGGCTTTGGTAACCTGCACCCTATGGTTCCAAGCTCATCGGGCCACGTGACAGCTGGCCTGGGTCGGAATTCTCAGTTTTGTCCACTTCGTGACGAGAAAGCCGTCTTGGGCTCAACGCAGAATGCTCGCCTGGGACGCAGCACAAAAAGTGTGGCGCGTCACATGCTGTGCATTTCATTGCTCAGAAACCTTGAAAGGACATCTACGAAGCCAACAGCGATCGAATTGACGTGTTAGCCGTTTAGGAGATCGCAGTATCTACAAATAAATAAAGATGTCGTTACGAGATTCCAGTATCTAAAAATAAATAAATAAAATAAATAAAAACATTCTATCAGAGTGCTACACCTTTTTTTTCTGCGTAACAAATGAAAAATGAAACACAAACTAGTTCGATCAGATGCGCCCTTCACTCAAATTTCTGAGACGAGGGTTTATTTACATCGAGACTCAAAATTCTTCGTTTTTCGAATTAAACGTGTGTGTTAATTTTCTCTTTGCAATCAGCCATTTATGGAGCCATTTCTATGCAACACACGCTCGCTTTCTCTTTGAATGATCCATTTTCTTTCTTGCCGCGTCCTAAATGCACTAATAAGAAATAAACTCCTAGTACATTTCCTCGCATTCCCGGCACTCATGGTGTAAAAATTCCAAAGATAAAACAGGACCACACGCTTTTGCCCGTTTGAAACAGTGTCCTCACTGCTTAACTCTGGGTAAAGCCATCCCTGGCCGATGCAAACGTTAACCCTGTTCTTTTTCTCTGTGTCGGCCTGATTTTTCTCTTTTTCACCGCACTATGTGGCCCTTTTTTCGTAATATATGCATATCGGGCAATCACGCAACTCGGTGTAGAAGCTTTTGTTTACCGAATATACAGGGTGCCCCACCTACTTTGCACCAAAACGTTAAAATTAAAATAGAGCAATCACGTTGCTCAAAAAAACCTAGTGCGTTATCTTTCCAGAACAGTAGCGTAGCGCACAGTAATTTTTCATTAGAGTTAATTATATGTAATTATTTTCGAACTTTATAACTACTGTCCTAATCAATAAAGTGTCAATTATGCACTTGTAGGTACCCACAAGTTATATGAAACATGAATTTTCAGCGACGAGCTAATTGAGTACTCATTTATTCTACCTGATGAAGAAATCCGGCGAAATATGAAAAATACCACGTGACCGCGCCTCATAAACCAGCGCCCGCAGATGGCTAATTGAAAAGCAACTGATTTTTCAGTTGCACGCCCAGATAGACCGTTCATCATCGTCATAATGGCATGAAAGGGGCAGCTAGAACAGGTTTCGTAGGGCGCGTATGAGAGATAAGGCACAAACTCGGTCCCGATTTCTTCCTTCTTTCTTTTCTTCGTGTCATTCTGGCTGAATCGGAGGTAGCCTGTTCGAGGGCACAGCTTTTCGATGTGGGCAAGAGCGCCGTCATGTGGTATTTTTTTTATATTTTGTGGGGTTTATATATCAGTCAAAATAAATAAGTACGCAATTAGTTCGTCGAAGAAACTACCGCAGTTAGATCCCTATAGTGGGAACCAACAAGTGTCTCATCGACACTTTATTGATTAAGACAATACTTCTCGAGAGACATATTTAATTACAAAGAATTAATGACATCACAATACGAAAAAAATACTAACCGCTATTCGACTATACTAGAAGCTTTATGCTACCGATCTTCTTCGTGTAACGCAAACGCTCTGTCTTAAAATCTTGGTGAATTATAGCTGTGACACCCTGCATGTATTTCTGACAATCAAGCGCCACGATTGCCACGACCAAGAACGTTTATAATAAAGGCGATCGTTACGGCCACGGACATTGTAAACATCGTACGATGTATGAGCTTGAAAGTAATCAATGGGGCTGATTTGCTTTTGCTATGATAGAATAAAATTCACAGTGAGGACAATATGGACGAAAAGAAAACTTAATAATTGGAAACTTTGTGAGAGTTTGTACTTCACTGTACAAAACTTTACAGTGCGAAAAAAGAATGAAGAACAAAGAGTTGCTTTCCGCGCCGCAAACTTTTGTTCAATAAGGGGACACCCCAGTGCGCTGCATGGTGCCTTGTTACTGTTGGTCTCACAATTTTCCGCATTTCTTCTATCATATATATGCAGGCGTATAGAAACGCCATACGACGACCTTTTGACAAAAACATGGCGCTTGCTTATTTGGCACGTTTCAGACGTACGCATACGTTACCGAAATGATGAGAAGTATTGCTTTATATTAAAAGAGAGAACACAGCCGGTATACTGCAGGTAGTGAGGGTTCTCAAGAGCGACAATTAACACGGTCGACTATATATGCCTGTGTGAAAAAGAACTGGGACATTATATATTAGCGACACACACAACGATTTCTAGGTTCGCAAACCAATAGAGGAGTAGGTTTTTGAGGTAATTAGGCAGCTTCTTTGAAAGAATCCTTGTGGTATTTGAACCACCAAAAATATCAAAATATTAGTGACAGCCGACACATTTAGACGTAAAATGTCATTCTTCGCAAACTGACATAGCCTATTTTTACAGTATTCATACGACGGCAGATGTCGTTTTCGCAGCGTCTCCGCTCAGAACATTTTGGCGAGTGTGAAAGGCCATTTATCCAGACCTTAACGGCTGGTGATATTGAAGTTTGCTGTGAGTAACGGGACGACATAGCAGATTTTATTTTTGCACGAAGAAAGCATAATAAGCACACGAAAGCATAATAGTTTCTTCGTTTTTCCATTCGAATATAATTGGGGATATTTCTGCTGTTCTGCGCTCGACATGCAATGCGCGCCAGCTAAAGCCATGTTAAAATTGATTTTGTCCTTCTATGCAACGAATATTTACTTTCGCGCCACGAGTGCAAGCTTGACGTCCTCCCACAACCTTACCAGCACCTCGGACGGATTTCAAGTAGGTAAAAATTGCATACATTTAAATCCTGATGTTCGTCAATGAAAAACGTCAATGAAAAACATCAATGTAAAGTATGTTTACTTTCCACAGCCTGTCGATCTTTAATAATTCAACTAAAAACGTTAGATGCCCGCAGCTATCTCAAATACTGGTACTCAGGTGGATAGCGAACAACTTTTGCGCTCCCTACATACGTATACGCAATGCCTAATGACCGCAATGGTACCGGAATCTTGGAAGAACGTGAACATCATCCTAATCCATAAGAAAGGCGACATGAAGGACTTGAAAAATTACAGGCCGATCAGCTTACTGTCAGTCGTCTACAAGGTATTTACCAAGGTAATCGCTAACCGAATCTCTGCAACCTTAGATTTCAGTCAACCTAAAGAACAAGCAGGGTTCCGTAAAGGTTATTCAACAATGGACCATATTCACACGATCAATCAGGTGATAGAGAAGTGCGCTGAGTATACTGAACCCCTATATATAGCCTTCATAGATTATGAGAAAGCATTAGACTCGGTCGAAACCCTAGCAGTCATTCAGGCACTACGGAACCAGGGGGTAGATGAGCATTATGTAAGATGACTAGAGGATATCTATAGTATAGCAAAAACGATACTGATACCCAAACCAGGCAAGCCCCCAGGTATCGAGAACCTACGGCCAATTTCCTTGACATCGTGCGTAGGGAAAGTGCTTGAGCACGTCCTCATGATTCGATGGCAAGCATACTTGGAAGAGAAAGACCTTTACCCCCATTCGATGATCGGATTTCGAAGCAAATTAAGCACACAGGACGCCATGTTACAGATCAAGGCGGAAGTCATTGACAACAGAACAAGGGACAACCAAGCCATAGTGGGATTGGACTTACAGAGCGCTTTTGATAAGGTGAAACACTCTGTCATCCTTTCCCAGATCATCGCCCTGCGGATGGGGGAGCGTACGTACAACTACGTGCGCGACTTCCTCTCGGTGCGCACAGCACATATTCAAGCAGGAGACCTTACCATGGATGAACGGAAACTAGGAAGTGTGGGTACCCCTCAAGGATCGGTGATATCACCACTGCTCTTCAATGTAGTCATGAATGGAGTGGCAAGACGACTGGAATCAATACCCGAGGTCCGCCACACCATTTATGCGGACGACATCACGCTATGGGTGCCGGGTGGATGCGATGGCCACATTGAATCCTCCCTGCAGGTAGCGGTGGACGCCATAGAAGAACAGCTACAAGGCACGGGTCTGGTTTACTCCCCGAGCAAATCGGAGCTACTAATCATCCCGCCAATGTCAAGACTCCGGCAAGAGAGTACCATCAAATTACGGACCAGCAACGGGCAAACGATCCCGGAGGTGACTAAAATCAGAGTGCTGGGCTTCCTGATTGAAAGGAATCGCAGAAACAACGACGCGGTTACCCGCCTGGTTGGCAAGGTCACGGCTGCCAGGCAGCTTATCAAGCGAGTGGCAAACAGAAAATCCGGCATGAGAGAGGCCAGCCTACTCAGGTTGATCCAATCATTTGCAATAAGTCACGTTGCTTACGCCGCGGCCTTCCACAACTGGCTACTTCAAGAGCGTAACCGACTGAACGCTGCCGTAAGAAAGTCATACAAGGCAGCCATCGGTGTTCTCGACATCGCAAACACCGAAAAGCTCATCGAGCTCGGAATCTATAATACCTTGGAGGAAATCATGGAAGTCCAGCAAGTAGCCCAGATCGAGCGCCTCAAAGGATCGAAGACGGGAAGATCCATCCTTGCCCGACTCGGTATGGAAACGGCGTCCACCATTCGTAGCCCCGGCAAGCAAGAAGAACGAGACATCCCGGCTGTCATCCGGAATGCTACCAGAGTCTATCCTCTACCCAAGAACATGGACCCGAGCTGCTGTGAAAAATCTGGAAGGACGAAGAATTTCCTAACTTACTCAGGGAACTATTCCGGGTGAACTAGGTGGAATAAATGAGGGATGGGGTAATATACAATAGGTCTGGGCCCACCTAAAAGGGTTTGGAATAAAGTTGTCCTCTTTCTCCACTGCTGTTCAATCTCCATGGTGGGTTTAGAACGAATGTAGACGGTAGTAGGCTGGGATTCACCCGCCGCGGTGGCTTAGTGGCTAAGGCGTTGCGCTGCTGAGCGCGAGGTCCCGGGTTCGATTCCCGTCCGCCGCGGCCGCTTTTGTGATGGAGGCGAAAAGCAAAAACGTTCGTGTGCACGAGATTTTGGCGCACGTTAAAGATCCCCAGGTGGTCAAAATTAATCCGGAGCCCTCCACTACTGCGCGCCTCATCGCCTGCGTTGCGCCGGCGCGTTAAACCCTACAATCAATCAATCAGTAGGCTGGGATTTGACTTACTAAACGTGGTAAACGGATGGGTGGAGGAAGAAGGATTTCCTGGAATAATGTATACAGATGAAATACTGTTGATAGCTGGCAGCTGGATAGGCACGCACGGCCTGATGGATATGTGTAATGGAAACGCGACGCACCTATGGGTTTATTTTAGGAGAGAAAAATCGGGGATCATGGTCTTTGACGATGGCAGGGAGCTCTTATTGGCATCCGCTGAAAATGCATAATACTACGGTGGAAATATTAGAAGCATTTGGGAGTATGGCTTAACGACGGCGCAGATTAGATGCATACACATGAGGCTCACCTTAAGACTAAATGGAAATGGAATGCCGCTATAATGAAACGTAGGGCACTGTGGGGTTACAGCAAATACGAAATGGTATGCGGGTAGTCTGAAAGGGGTTATGGTACCAGGATCGACTTTCAAGAATTTGGTTCAGAAAATGAAACAGGAGATGCAAGCGGGCGTGGGGGTAATTCACAGGACGTTAAAACTACAAACTAAGTAGCACATAAAAATATGCGCTGATCATTCTTTGAGGTATGTCAGGCGCAGATCAAGATAAAATATCTGAATGGTCTTCGTGACATGGAGGACGAAAAATTGTACGCGAGAGTATTTAAGTACCTGGATATGCGGAGCATGGACACCCAGTGGAGACGGAGGACCAGATAGCTAACCAAATGGCATGGAAATCCGGTACAGGAAAGTGGGGTATACAAGAGAGTAAAAAGCATGTAACGGCAGTAGCGATGACGAAATAGGCACACAGAGAATGGGTGAAAAAAATCCCTGGAGTTTTATAGGACAGAAAAACTATTAACCGGGAAGGTTAGTTTTCTATGGCAATAGGCGAAACAATGTTGACGGAGGATGGGATTTGTTGTGAAGGGGAGTCTAAACTTCGGGGCTATAGAGGTGATGAACAGGCGGCAGTGGTGGGGGTGAAAGAAACGTATGGAAGACAGGAGGATGTGGGAGGAGTAATGAAACGGATGAGAATTTAGAACAATGGGGGGAGGAAAAAACAAGAGGAGATGGGGGCAGGCAAATTCTGTAGAATATTTAAGGGTAGGCCAAATAAGTGGAGTAAAACAGGCAAGTTGATTGCTGACAACCGATGTCCCAATACAAAAGGGGGGCCTCAAATCATTACCGTAATCGCCAAAAAGTACCGTGGTGGAATGTTTTCCGCAAACTGCATCTATGGCTGCAACTCTCCCGCCAATTTTGGGTACGAAGAAACATAGACGACCATGTGGGCGGCGAGTCGCTAGAGCGGGGGTCGTGTATGAGATGAAGCAGAAGTAGTAGCGAAGTGTTGTTGGAAAAGTTCTCGCGGTGTGTTAGCTCTTGTCTGTTCTCACCACGCAACATTCCCTATTGCATACGAGTGAATGAGTGATTGGAGAAGGTTTAGAAGACACTCGGCGGTATGGTGTCTGCGTGCGCTGGCATTCAGCATAAGACAGAATATAAGAGATAAGACAGCTGCATTGCATGCAAATACGGCATGCAATGCAGCTGTTTGAAAAACAGCATATCTCTTCGTAGTAGCATGCCTAAGAGAGAAATGTAAAGACGATAATCGACGCAATGCTACCGAACTGAGAAGACGACCGACCCTGACGCTTACGAACATGGGAATAGGCACGCCGATCATTTTAATTAGCACTGCTAACGAGCTTGTGCAACCAATTATGCGCTGCAGGCTTTAACGCTGACTTCAGGAGTGTCAATCATGAGTAGTCAGTAAGTGGACATTGTAATACGATGGCGAGGCGTCCATGAAGTAGTAGTAATCAACAATTATTGACGTAAGTTTGAGGGTAGGTATATGGAAGTATTGAGAAAAATTTGTTTCGTTCCAAGTCAAATGCCAAGTTCACCAAGTTGCCTCGAATGTTTCCTGGGAAATTGACTATACTTCCAGAGTACACAGCCCACACAGGCTGCCAATGCAGAATCCTCACCAAAACAGCGGACTCCTTGTTTTCTTTACAACGTTTAATGCCGGATACATTGCTAATGGCAAACTTGTGATAGAAGGATTCATGTTGTGTTAATGCGGATTCATGTTGTGTTAATGTGTTTTGGTTGTGTTTTTCTTGCCCTTGCCTCACCGCACCGTATACTTTTCCTGCCATTTGAGAGCGCATCGTCTCATTGTTGCTGCTGTTTTTACAAGCAGATCGGCCATGTTATTAAAGATCACATGGCGTTGCGTCCGTTCATTCCCGGTCCAGTTCATTGCAGCTTCATCGACCTACTTCCCTTTTTTGTGGCATGCTCACTAGAATGACAGCTGTAAACTGTAAATCCCTCTCAAACAACAGCGCGGTACTCGATTAGTCTATTTTTAACGTTGCATGTAGCCTTTTGCGATCGGCTCTTGAACGCCGTAGCATAGCTTGGCATATTATTATTATTCTTTTTTTGGGGGGCACTGTGTCATAGTCTGTAACTGCCTAAATAGGAAAGTCACTTATGTACGTTACTTTTTCAAATTAATGTAACGTCTGCTGAAGACCAGGCGCGTGTTAGCGGCCACCGCTTTACTGACGTCGTTCGAATGATAGCCTTATTCTGGGGAGGGTGATGTTGCAAACCTCGCTTCCTTGCATCTTTGCTTCACCGTCGTTGTCGACCCAACATGACCTCATTTTTACCAACTTCGAAGAATAAAACAATATTTTGACATGATGTCTTTTGGGCAAGGATTTTGTTCTTAATGAGATGGAGAGCGAGGTGGAGGAATTTGAAATGTGAGTGAGCGGTTAAAGAGATGGAACGATTTTTGTGACTGAGGCGGCAAGATTACCTCTACAGTGTACAGCGAACTACTCGCAACATTTGACAAGGGACCCCCACAGCTACTTCACAAACTGCTGCACGACCACTCCGTCGCTGTCACTCGCTTCTGGCCGGCCAGATGCCGCCAATTGGAAAGTCACAGCCCACAAGCTATTTCCTCAAAAACAATAAATGTAAACAACGCGCAAATGAACTCATGAAATTGCAGGGCCGCATCTGACCCTGAGCGGTAATGCGGTTAAGCTGAAAAAAAGGACGGTGTGCGGTTGTGCTGTCGTACTACTGCCCCCACACGAGTAAACAATTCCATGAATTTCTGTAGCTTCGGAATTATATGTTACACTGCATTTAGCTTCAACGCCACTCACTGCCAAGAGCCCAAAGGCACCCAAAAATACGAAATCCAACCACTAGCTGCTTTGCACAATAACGTTCTGTTTCCCTCTATCTCTCTCTCTCTCGCTCTAGCTCTCTTTCTCTTAGTCTCGCGCGCGCACATGGGAAAGTACATTTTTGCCTGATGGATAAATAAAATAGCTCGACGTTCAAGCTCGCCCCCATCATGCCGCTTACAAGAAGTAAAAGTGCACACATAATGCAGATGCACATCGCCCTTTTATTCTTCACAGGTACCTATTGTAACCCAGTTATGGCCACTTGAAATGAGACATCAAAATTTCCTTGTTTACTGCGATGTGATGAACATTTTGAGGTCTCCTGAATGCAACTAGCATGCACACCAGGAGGAGGGGGTTTGCCGCTCTTATTGAGTCTGTACAGGGTGTGGAGACCTGTCCATAAACAGATGAAATTGATCAGGTGTTTAAGATTCGGCAAACATAGGGAACCCCGTAACGGGTAGCCGTTGGGGAAGCCTTAAAAAGTTATTACTTTTTTGCTATCATTACTGCGTTTTACTGCGTTTTCACTGTTGTTATTATTCTTCGTTGTGGGATGTTACGTCCCAGCAAAAGCTAAAATTTGCCAAATTTTTCAAAGCACAATGCCCATTAGCAAGAACGTAATTCTGGATGGGTTAAAAGAAAGGTATGTTGCCATGAATTAACAATTACCCCTGGTTTCGCTTTTACAGTTTTTTAATAAAAATGTAGACTGTCAAATGGTAAGGCGAACATACAATACTACATGGCCTATGGAGCAATCGTTATGCATAATGTCTCCAGCACCACGAACATATCTTGGGAGTCGCACAATAAACAGGGTGTTGGAATACTGGAACACTAGTTTCCTTCTATATGGATCGCCTATTTTGTAAGTATGCGTACTTTGTATAGGCACATCTGTCGTGCAGACCCTGAGTGAGTGAGTGAGTGAGTGAGTGAGTGAGTGAGTGAGTGAGTGAGTGAGTGAGTGAGTGAGTGAGTGAGTGAGTGAGTGAGTGAGTGAGTGAGTGAGTGAGTGAGTGAGTGAGTGAGTGAGTGAGTGAGTGAGTGAGTGAGTGAGTCTGGGAGTAAACATTCAATGGAGCCGTGTAGAAATAAAGAAATAAATGCTGGTTAACCCTTTGCCAGTTTTGCGTGACCAGGGCAGTGGTGTCACAAGTTATTGATTTTAAGGTCGGGAGTTCAGTTCGCACTCCCACTGCCGCGGCGATGGGATATTGAATAGCGTTGGGTTGCGGGCGCTTTCCCACATGAGGGGGTATGTGGTGTGACAACAGCGGCAGTTAAGGGGTATTGGGAGGGAGACGTCGATCGAAACGAGGGCGTTGAAGCCAGTTGGAATTTGGATCCTGGGCCAAAGTTTGACATCGTGATTGTGCCGACGGCTTAGTGAGGGGCCAGTGAGTGCGGTTCCGTCAGTAGTGGTACATGATTTACCTGAAGCAGCGAGAACGGGTTGAATGAGCGCAAGTAAGAGAGATTCCCTTGCCTTCGGCGGAAATGTCTGGAAAATGATCTCGGGAACCATCGCCTGTGACGACGGCGTGTTTGGAGAATATTGATGCTGAGAGAAAACGCGTGGTTGCGATGCAGTTACGGCATCCATGCTGACAGTCAGTTATGACAGTCGCTGTGATAACGACGTGTGGAGTGGCATCTTGTTTAGTGGTTGTTGAAGTTTAATGAGTGAGTGCGGCGCATTCAATTAGTGATTGGTGCGGCCCGAGGACAATAAGTGTGTGTGGTGGAAGCTGGGGTTCAATGTGGCGTTCGTATACCGGGTAACTGCAGTTCTGGACGAGGGAGAGAGAGAATAAACTTTATTTAATGAGACGAGTCAAGCGGGCGGTTTCCTCAGTTCAGGACCCCGTTGGAGCGTCCAGCCGCCTCAGCTCGGTGGATCAGCCGAAGCTGCTCTTCGAGGCTAGAGCTGGCCAGCACTTCCTCCCACTGCTCAATCGAGGGATTAGATATCGGGGAAAGTGAGGGGTTAAGCTGGCACTCCCACACCATGTGATACAAGGTGCAGGGCGGCTCATGCTTTACTTCTGCCGTATCATACCTCCGGTTCGTTTTTCAGGGACAGAATCAGGGGCGAACATGTGGCTAGATGCGTCGTGGGGAGTCCAGCCATGTAGAGATATAGCGGCCTGGCTCCACAAGGACGGTTTAACCCGTAGGAGTGACAGAAAATGAGTACGTTCTATTATTTCCTTTCCAGTGCGTAATTCAAAAATCTTGTTGCTAAGGACGATATTGAGGAGGTGAGAAGCGGAAGTAAAAGCAAAGAGGCCTAAAGCAATTTTGATTGGATTCCACAAGTATGCTTCTCGTTTAAAATGGTCGCTTGTGCTTGACGTAGCGACGCTTCACGTAAGCACAATGGCTCGGTTGAGGTAACAAGTGCCCGGTTCTAGGAGTTCCTGACGTTGAGTGCCAATGCGGAGGGTGAGGTCCATGGGGTGAGTGACTGTGAAAGCAATTTCCGGGAGAGTTAATATACGAAGAGAAGATTATCAAAATCATGTTACCCTACTGGGCGGATCGGTCACCCGATCATCGTAACGATGATCAGATGAAACGACGGCTTGTGGTCGACGACCCGTAGCAAATGATTAGCTACTCCAAGCAATTGCACAACATGTGCACTTTATTTACTCTATGTATTTACAACTACCAAAGCTCATGAAGGCAGAAAGAGGTCGGGCGAGACGCGTGTCGAGCGGGGCTCGCCGCTCTCCTACTTCTGCAAAAACATCAAGCTCCGCGAGTTTACCACCAAAACCACGCTCACAAAAGGATCAACACAATTTGAGATTGAGGATGGTGCATTGATAAACACACAATAGGCCACTGATTGGCCACCGTGACAAACAAACCTAGGTAGGTTCAAAATAGTCACGTGACCCACCTATCTCGCTCTGGTACAGAAACCTGGAGGTGTTCCGCAAAACATTGATATAACACAAATAAAACCAACCAACAAAAGACAAACCTAACGACGGCCATCGGCTCTCGGGCGGCTCGTCTTAAAGTGTTGTCCATACCGTCTCGGCTATGTTTGTACTTGGCGCCGCCAAAAGATCCTTCCGCCGTAAACACGTCGAGCGCATAACAAAGACTGGTAGCCTACCCATTGACGCATCCATACCTGCCGAGTGGCCAGTAACAGACGTGTGACAAACGGAAACTTCTCCCAGTAGCTTTGAGCAGTGTAACCCTGGAGGACAGAACGTCTAGTGCCCTCTTCCTGTTTTTGACCCTTGACTGACTTCGAGCTCCCGTCCGCTTCATGGTGGTATTAGCGGTCGTCACAACGTCATTGGTCCCCTCCGCCGGCTTCCCAAACAAATTAGAGGAAAGTATCCTTGAAATACTTAGATCCCTTTCAACCATTCTGGGGTGACCGACGCATTTGTGTATGTCCTCTCCGGGCCCGCCTCGGGTAAACACAAAACTGAGACGAACAAAAAAGAAGCTTCCACGAATTCTCCTCATGCCCCTCGAGCCCAAGTCCGCTCGGCTGGCACGAAGACAAACACAATACAGGCAAACACGCTATACCAAACGAACAATAGCTAGTTGCTGGGCGGTATCAATTATTTCAGTGAGGTGAGCGAACCTAATTGGGAGGAGTACAGACCCCGAGCAGTCCGCTTGAGCAGGAGAACGGGCATCCTTTAGTGTATTTAGTCGCTTTTGCGATAGGGGTGGCGTCGATAGTCTTAAAGGGAGCCCTGCAGCATTTAACGTCGACTACCCGGAATGTTTTTTTCCGTAAAGTCTATTGTCTCAGCAATCTCCTCCAGCACAATTATAAAAATCCAATCAATGTCACCGAAATTATGCGCGATGAGAAATTGTGCATCATCGCTCCCTCTCAAATCGACCGCGGACAACGCGACGAAAGAGTTAGAACGGTGGTTTGGGCTAGTTGGTGGTGCATACTGAAATTCGAAACAGCGCAAAAGACGGGACAAGGAAACGCCGACACAGCGCCTTGTGTCGTCGTTTCCTTGTCCCGTCTTTTGGGCTGTTTCGAATTCCAGTGGCGACGAAACCTGCGCGCTCCCTCCCGGAGAGGGGCCAGCGCGCGGCGTTCTCGTCAGCGGCCTTCGATAATCACAGGACGGGGAGTTTTCTCCTTTTCTCCCCAACGTGGAGAGGCCTACTTCCGATCTGCTCATAAGTGCGTGCTCAGGCTGGTAGGGCGTTTTTTGAAGCAATAAACGTTTGTTGTCGAGTAGTCTCGATTGATTGATTGATTGATTGATTGATTGATTGATTGATTGATTGATTGATTGATTGATTGATTGATTGATTGATTGATTGATTGATTGATTGAAGGGTTTAACGCGCCGACGCAACGCAGGCGATGAGGCGCGCCGTAGCGGAGGGCTCCGGATTAATTTTGACCACCTGCGGATCTTTAACGTGCGCCGAAATCTCGTACACACGGGCGTTTTTGCTTTTCGCCTCCATCAGAAAAGCGGCCGCCGCGGCCGGGAATCGAACCCGCGACCTCGAATAGTCTCGTTGAAAGGGGAGTATTTAGGCAGTCACTCGAACTTTGCCCGCATTCAATACACAAAAGGAACAACAAAAATGTACGTACAGGTTCAGGCATAGAAGAGGGTACACAGCGCCGCCGACGACGTATCGTCACAGGAAATGTGTGAAATGACCAGCGACCGACAATAGGACAGACATGGCCGCAATGACGTCGTTAAGGCCATGTCAGGGGTGCATAATGAAGAAATTTGAATAAGAGTGCGGTTGGTTTCCGCGTCTTTCACAGCGATTTGCGCACTCACCGCTTCACGTGCATGCGTAATATTTGGTTTAGGTATTCCTGGCTGTCTAATCTAAATGTAGCGGAGGTTTACTTGTACTGCTCAAAGAGTGTTGCAGGGTCCCTTTAAGGAGAGAGACAAAAATTTTAGTTAACTAAAAAGTATGAGTGGAACCCTTCTCTCACAAATGAATGTGTTGTCCTAGCGTTTCCAGCCGTATAAGGAGAGTCCAATCATCCAGTCGACAGCTAGTCAACAGTGTCTCCCACAGCTTAGCAAAGTAACGGGTGGAGAGAGGGTTTGCAGAAATGGGATACGTACGCATTCTAGGAGAATGTATCGTTGGGTGTTTAATTGGGGACAAAATGTGCCTTGAGCAGTGTACTCTGTAGGAGAAAATAGACTTGGACTGGCGGTACCTACGTGGTTCTTCGGAATGACCGGATTGCCTGATTTGCGTCGAGGGTTGGGTTAGGGCCCGGGAGTTTTCGTCTTGTGGTCCGATTATATTGAGGGATGCCCTTGTTTCTGAGAGTAGGTGTCAGAGTCACAGTGACATTGGGGACTCGGTAGGCTAGTTCCCGATCCTGTTTGTGGGCGAAGTTGTTGCCGGTTATACATCCATGGCCACATATCCACACAATGGCCAATCGGTGAGTTGTATGGTTGTGTTGAATCACCAGGTTGTCTGTAGTTGGTGCAACGATATGTGACAAAACCTGTGGCAGGCTACCTGAGAATAAGAGATTACCACTTTGCCACATGATTCAACAACAGTAAAGCAAAGGCGAGTTCTTCTGCGTCTAGATGAGAGGTCGTCCGGATACACGCGCATGCATATAAAGGATGCCTTGATATTGTCACTGCAACCGTGGTCTTGTTGTCAGTGTAGCTTGGCAGCGGGCGGTCCTGCGCTCAGGGTGGATGCGGGGGTTCATATTTTTCGGTATTGGCCTCACTAAAATATGGACCAGTTGATGCATTGAAGAAAGAAGCGCCCTGCTTGAGCTTGTCAGACTGAGGCGTTTACGTGCTGAATGACCTTCAATGCGCTCCTCGGTGCTGTTGTGAAGTAGCTTGATTGTTAAGGTGCTGATGGGGAGCCCAAGAGCTTGTGTAAATGCTTTGCAAATGATCCGAATAAGTGTTTCGTGGTTGCATTTGGTCTGAGCACTCTGTGCGGCGAGATGCGAAGAAGCCTTGGAATTGTCTCACTGCGTATATTTTATTCGTCGATGTCGGCTAATTTCCCTCCGATCAAGTGCCCGACTTGATCAAATGAACTGGGTTTATTTTGAATATGCCAAAGTCACTCCTCATTGTCCTCAATCTACTATGTGACAAATTGAAGCTGCTAATTAATATTCTCAGCGACAGCAAGCACAAAGTGCCATGTCCCTCGCGTGAAAGAATCATGGAAGTGTTCTTTGACATTCAGGCAATGTTCATGGCGCTTCGGACAAAGCTTTCTCGTGCCGAAGGAACAGTTGACGAACTTCGTTCACAACTGGCTGAGTGCCGAGAGTGTGAAGCCGCCCAACAACCTTATATGCCGCTGTGGTCCTTTGCGAACGCTGTTAGAGACCACCAGAATGTCTTGCGTGGCTCTCAGGGTCCCGCACCATCGCTTCCTCCTCCTCAGTCCACGCAACAACGCCCATATAACGCCGTCAGCTTCGCCTCGGATCCGAATCACGTACTGCACATTACTCCGTTGCTTTCTTCTGTTCATCCCGGCCCCGAAACCATCACATTTTTAAAAGCGACTTTCGGAAATGATCCATCAGGAATTGGCGTCAAAGAGGTTAAACTTATCCCCAACCGTTCAAGGCTCACAGTGATATCTGCATACCGCGCATCCATTGAGAATTTGGAAAAATGAATTGAAGGAAATGTACAATTGAAAGCTGCAATCAAAGTCACCCGCCCTCCACGCCGCCTTCCCCAGTTTAAGATCAGTGGAGTTGACCCAAGCGTTTTTCCCGGCATACTCCGCACAAACATCAATGCTCGAAATGGATTAGAGATCCCAGAAGAAGACTTCAAACACAGGACTTATTTCAAGGACCGCACGGGCAACAACGTATATATCATGGAAGTTTCGCCTTCTGTGTGCAACATCTTGAAAAAGAAGGACCGTCTATTGGTTCGATGGACGCCATGTCCCATAAAGGAAAATTTTTACGTAACAGCGTGCAGCCGCTGCTGTACTTACGGTTACGTAGTGGTACGATGTAATTCCGAAAGTGTATGCTGCACATACTGCGCCGAAGAGCACACCACTGCAGACTGCACTTTGGCTGACAAGGATGCGCCGAAGAGCACGCCGCTGCAGACTGCACTTTTGGCTGACAAGGAAAGGGTTGTTTGCAGGCCGTGTCGCGCAGGGGGGCGTCGTTCAGATCACGTCTTCAGTGCGCCTTGCTGCTACGCTGTAGAATCAAGGGTCTCACGCATGCGTCAAAAAAACATTTATGAATGCACCCAGGCACCTTGCTCTTCCTCCGTTGTCTCTGCATAAAATAATTTTTTTGTTTCCGGCTCACTGTCACAAGAATATATCAAATGACTTTCTTATAATTTATTCAGGCAAATTTGGATCACACCCTATTTCTCACCATGTTTATTTCATCGAAGCGGAGCACATTAATGTGGCTATTGTGTCTGACCCTTACGCTCGTGGATCAACAGTGCCCGGATGCCGCCCAATTGGCTCTGTTTCCTTAACTCAGCAACCCCACGTTGTATGGTTCTCATACCTAAGCTCAGATTCGACGTATTCCCCTTGCAGTGTCTCCATACATCGTGGCTCTCCGACTTCAGCGCCAGGAGTTCACCTTGCTCCTACTAGCCGTTTACGCGGCTCCATCTGTACCTCTTGACTTTACGTTGTCCGGTATTTAAGACGTTCTTCAGCGCCACCGAGTACCGAACTTGCTGCTGGCGGGCGATTTTAATGTGAGGAATCCTCTTTGGGGTGGCACCGTTCTTAACTCTCGTGGCATTCAACTTGCTCATTTCATCAATGGGGCGCAACTCCGAATATTAAACGACCCCGTGTCCATAGCCACATTTCGCAATGCATATTCAGAATCTTGGATTGATCTTAGCCTCGTTTCCGGAACAATCTGGGACGGCAACCCCTTGTGGGAAGATCGAGACACACCAACTCTATCTGATCATAAATATGTGGTATTTGGTCCCAGAATGGTGCAATTACCGCAGAAAAAATGCTTAAGCAAGGCCGCATTACAACATCTGGTTGAAGAATTAGCAAGTGATGACTGGATTGAAGGTTTCACTCGTCAATATATTTCTACACCAAGCTCCCTCAACTCGTCATTGGACAGATTTTACTCTCAGCTGGACTGTCTCAAAAGAAAGTTTGAGCGGCTTCCGAAGCAGCACAAGGGAAACATGTGGTGGAGTGACGCCATTGCGAGAGAGAGGTCAGCCGTGCGAGTGTTGCGCCGCCAGTACCAGCAGTGTCGCGACCCCTTTTTACGAGCGGATTACAAATATATTTACTATCGGCGACTTGCTGCGTACAAGGAAAATATTCAGCTTGCAAAAGACAAGAGAGAGAGAGAATAAACTTTATTTAATGAGACGAGTCAAGCGGGCGGTTTCCTCAGTTCAGGACCCCGTTGGAGCGTCCAGCCGCCTCAGCTCGGTGGATCAGCCGAAGCTGCTCTTCGAGGCTAGAGCTGGCCAGCACTTCCTCCCACTGCTCAATCGAGGGATTAGATATCGGGGAAAGTGAGGGGTTAAGCTGGCACTCCCACACCATGTGATACAAGGTGCAGGGCGCGTTGCAGAATTGGCACTGTGGGTAGTATATTGTTGGCCAGAATAAGTGGAGTTTGGTCGGGTGGGGGAACGTGTTGGTTTGGAGGAGACGCCAGGAGCGCTCCTCTGCCTTGCTGAGGGAGGGGTGGCCAGCGGGTAGCATAAGTCTGGTGAGCCTGTAGAATTGGGTCACCTCCTGGTATGACGTTACAGGGATCGCTGTCTCAAGCCAACTTTCTCGCGGCGCTCGGTTGGTCAGACCTCGAGCAGTCTCATGAGCAAAGACATTACCGCAGAGGGAAGCGTGAGCTGGTGTCCAGACAATCGACACCCTTTTCCTCGGAGGGTTCTGTGCGACAGGCATGCTCGAGAGCGCCCGGCAAGAACCTTTTTGGACCACCTTTGAATGTGGCGTTTCACCAGCTTTTACCTTCACTACATGTGACGAACGACACTTCGACAGCATCCGCAATACAGTCGGCGGATCTGCTTATGCGGACTCACTTTCCTGTTGATGAACGTGATGATACACTGGCCCACATGGCAGTTAGAACCATAGTGGCTTCAACTCCATACCCCGCGGAAGAACAAGATGATGCATTCACGCTAGAAGAACTGCAATAGGCCCCTCGAAATTTAAATGCTAATGCAGCACCAGGTTTCGACGGTGTCACAACTCCCATGGTTCGTCTTTTCGTTCATCATATTCCTAATGTTTTACTGTGTCGTTTCAACTCTTGTCTCGCGATTGACCACTTTACCCCCCCACTGGAAATAAGCACGTCACCTTTCTGTTAAAACCAGGGCGTTCACCCACTGCACTTTCTTCGTACCAGAGAATATGCATAACATTTATGATTGGCAAGCTTTTGGGAAGAATGTTAAATGGCCGCTTATATTATTTCCTACAACGATCTCGCCTCCTTCACCCACAACAATATGGTTCCACTACCGGTCAAAGCACGTCTGCTTTATTTGCTTTACGCAATCGACTGCAGCAGCATAAAGACAGTGGGGGACTCGTATTCTGACTAGACTTTACAGGCGCATTCGTTAGCATCTGGCAACCCCGATTATTATATTTTTCCGATCTCACCATTGTCCCCGCAACATCTACGAGCTCCTGGAATCATTTCTAAAGGGTCGCACCATCTGCTTTGACACATTTTCAGGAAGCACTACTCATGCCACTTCAAAAGGCTCTCCTCAGGGCTCTCCTATGAGCCCACTTTTACGGAATGCATATGTGTATGATATGCTTTGCTTGCCCATGCCTCAAGATGCATATATCCGAGCGTATGCGGATGACACCGTGATCATTATTCATGGTCGTACGCGTTGACAATAGGAGGCGACTGCTGACATAGCCCTGTCTAAGATAACTGCTTGGGCTGGAGCCGCAAAATAAAGTTGAACCCCGCTAAATGCTCATGCCTCCTTGTCTCCAAGGGTGACCGCGGGGCTATTAGGAAACAACCATCAAGCTCAACGGCGCAGTTATCAAGCAGGTGACAGAAATGAAACTCCTGGGAGGGATTTTCGACAGTCACCTCACATTCGTGGCGCACACAAACCACTTGAAATTCATAGTTGAAAAGATGGCAGTTTCGCTCACAAGATTTGCCCGCATGCATACCATAGTCAGTCGATCTCATCTCCGTCAGTTACATCACCTTGTGGTCTTTGCAGCACTCTCATACGCAGCGCCTGCATGGTGGCACATCACCCAACACCATCTACTGAAAGCACGGGTACACTCGCGGCTAAGATCTTCATTATTCGCCGTCACCGGGGCTTATACTACCACACGGACCGCCGCCCTCGAAGTCCTTGCCGATGCGCTTCCGCTTCACATCCACCTAGACATCACAGTGCGCATGTTTCTCTTGTTTCATCACCAGCAACCACTGACCTTCAATATGGCATCGTTCAATCCTTCTGATGTGGACCTGCCCATCAAGGCCGACACACACCCTGCGCGACGACTTCGTGTCCGTTACGACCATCTCACCAGAACGGATGCAAACCGCAGGCTGCACTTCTCCACTCTGCACGCCTTCACAGACGGATCACACACCACGTCTGCATCAGGAGCAGCCTTTGTTATTTTGAATGGGGCAGACCATGTGTATGCGGTGAGGAGGTTCCGTCTGGCGTGTCCAACCACCCCGTTTGATGCCGAGGTTATTGCCATGCAACAACTCGTACTGTTTCTCTTGGACGACAGACCTTCCTGCCCCGTCAGTATCTATTCAGAGAGTGTTTCGCTTTTATTGGCTCTCAATAACCCATTTAATCAGTCCGCTACCATCTCATCGCCTAAAAGAGAATATTTCCCTACTCTCAAATTTACTGCCTGTATCTATATACTACGTGCCAGCTCACTCTGGTGTGTGGGGGAATGAGCTTGCGGATACTGTCGCCCGCAGTGCTGCCACAAGAGGAGAGGAGGTTCCTGGAAGATGGTCGAAGACCAGAGTGCGTTCTTTGCTGATGAAGGTCGGTCGCTTGGTATGGCAGGAGACGTGGATTACCAACAACTGCAACACTGAATTATATCAATGGACCCCCAGTGTATTGGACCGTCCTTCCTATTTCCCGCCTTCCAAGAAGCTAGCTCACCTGATAACCGGACACGGTCGATTTCCTCATTACTTTCACCGTGTACAACTCACGCCAAACTGTCAGTGCTTCTGCGGTGCGCCTGCCACTTCGGTTGGGCACTATTTAACAGAATGCCCGAAAAGGGCCAGCTACATTCAGAGACTTCGTCGGCTGTCGAATTCACCGTTACAGCCGCCACAGCTTCGTCACCATTTGGACAGTTCAACAACCGTGAAGATTCTCATGGACCTCACCAATTTTATTCCCGATCTATGCCCGAGGTGTGACGCCTACGTGTGCTCAGGGACTTTTTTTTCTCGGTGTTTCTTTTATACCTTCACCCTCGCTTGCCACCATTTTAGTTGAACCAGAGTCCTTCAATGCTTTACTGGTCACGAAACTTCGGCTCTCGGTTCATATAGGGACCGCGCGCGCCGCTACAGGCGCCACCTCCGCACGAAGGTCATCCAGCCGCCGCGCGTGCGGCGTATTGGCCAGCTCTTGGCGTGCAAACGATCGCTGCTTTTGGTGTCTGCGCGCTGATTAACTGCGTTTTTTTTCGTAGTTAGCGATGAATAGTCCGGTTATTGTATTAATCACCTGCCTTCAATGGGGTTTTATTTTTCGAAATAAGTTACCGTAAACTTCGGCCGCGAACGGCAACGGCTTCTGTGTGCTCTGGCACAAGCGCTGCGCCGTCGTGTTTACGGATTTTAAATCTATATTGCTTCTTTTCTTACAGCAAAGTTGTAAATACCACACATACGGTAGCTGTCTAGTCACGGACCGCTGCGGGCCTATCGATAATACAATAAAAAAACTGAAAGAAACCAAGTACGCGTCGTTCAGACTACGCTTAATGAATCCGTTTATTGCTCTGGAATGCACAGAACGCTAAAAGAGATAGCCCAATAGTATTGTCGTTTCGATGAGTGTGTACATACTTGAAAACATCTAAAAACGCTGCAGAAACGCGAAGGATCAAAACACGAAGAGATACAGGGTGTTTCAGCGAACCCTTTCAAAAATTTTTAAAAATAGGCTCTTCGAGAAAAAAAGAAACCCTCTTCAGAAGGAGATTGCTAGCTGCGACGGACGCCAGATAGTATCAAGGGTGTGCACATTAGTTAGGTGGGTAATTAAACTCTACTAATGAACTTCTTAATTAGCGGAGTTTGGTGGTTGTTGTCAATGGTGATTTTGTGGCCCCAGAGAAGGCGATTTCATATCAGTTTTTAAAACAACGAAAAAGTTGGTGTTTAAAGCCCTGTAGCGTGAGGAAACCTGCCGTTGTTTTCCGCTCATAAACGAAACTCGGCGCTGAAGGAGCGCTAAAAGTCTTGAGCGAACGCAATGTCGGCTGGTGACGTGTTTCAATGAATGTGGCGGCCAATTCGAAATGTAAGTGCAATTTTCCCTAGCTAGGAAGCCTCAGCAAGCAGCCACAGCCGCGAAAGCCCTCCTCGCCCAGCAAACAAACCTTTCCTTTGTCTGATGCGCTTTCTAACACACAGCGATTATAAACGAACAGCAAATAAACCTAACAAAAAAAAAAAGGAACGGATGGTGACGTTTCACATCTTGCACGTCTGGTAGCCACGTCAGATGTGGTCGAGACAATAATAAAAAAAGAAAAGCAAAACTGTCACCAACGCCCACTAGGGCTGTCGAAACGGGCGACCGTGTTGTGGGCAATGGCTAGCCTCTTTCTTGCGCCTACCAACGAAACAAAAGATAACGCTAGCCGTAGTATAAGGTGAGCGTTGATCATTGAAAAAATACAAGAGGCGATGGAGTTGATATCAGCTGATTCCCTAGCGTGGGGAATCACCAGAGCCTTTTTCAATTGGGCGACACAGTCACTGCAACACGTCATCAGCGGATGTTGCGTTTGCACTACACTTCTGGCGCACCATGTGCGCTGCGTTTCGGTTTCATGGGGAAAAAAAACTTGACTTTTGCGGGCTGCAGGGCTCTACAGAGTGCATTTTTCTTTGCTTTAAAAACTGGTCCGTTATCGTCGTCTCCGTGGCTACAAACTCGCCATTAGCAATAACCACCAAACTTCGCTAATTAAAAAGTTCATTACAGAGTTTTAGGTAATTAACTATGTAATTCGCATGTTTCTCATAACTTCTGACGTCCGCCGAACCTGATAGCTTGTTCCTTAAGAGAATTCCTATGTTTCTTGAAAAGCCTACCTTCAGGAATTTTCGAAAGTGTTCACTGAAACACCCTGTATATGTTGCACCGTGTGTCCTTCCGCTTCCACGCTTTGCAATCCTTGCAAAAACAGAAAGCGAAAAAAGAACAATGAAAATGATTTTGTCACACGCAACAAAAAATTTCAATGTTACGAAGGGAAACAAAACAGCGTGGTCCAGCGTACAAAAATTTATTTTTTTCGCGCTGCGATGTGCAGCACACGGAGGAAACAGAATATTGCCACGTAGCCAAGAACGACGCAAAGCTTTTCTGAACGCAGCGAACTAGCGATCTCCTGCACTACAAAAGACTAGAATGAAACACAAACGTCAAAGAAGCAGTCCGCAGTGTGACGTGAACAGATGAACGTCGATAAAGTGAGTTGTGCGGAGTTTGCTATGCATGCATTACTCTTGGAACGTTATTAATTTCAGATCCATGGAAATGGGATCGAGTACATTGTCGGAGAAACAAAAAATCAATTTAGCGACAAGGTATCAAACAATATTGCCCGACGGGACGTACGACAAAAAGAGCAAACGGGCGCTCTGGTTGAAACGGCAGATAAGAAACCGGAATCGGCCACGCGCGGTTACAAAACAAACATAACGAACCCTAAGGGATAATTCGCGGAAATATGAAAATTAAAACCACAAGGACGTCCCAAAGCTTTTTTACACGCGAGCCTGAGCGCAAGGTAATACAAGTTCGCAAACAGGCAGTGAAGCACCGCTACAACCTGACTGATATGACACAAATCCGGCTTTAAGTTAGCCTTGTACAATTCTAGGTCCACGATGCTCTCAAAAGGGTACATTGCTTTTTCCATTCTCACACACAGTGCATTTCCACACACTGTCGCACACTTATAATCGAAGCTGAAATCTCCCGTTGCTTGCCTTGGAATGGCGCCCCTCCATTTGCCACACAGCTGCCCGTCGCTCGGTCAAAAGAACAAGCAAACATTTTCTGTTGTATTGTTGTACAAGGAACAACATCCCGGGACGCAACTGATGTTCGACATCGTCGTTGCACTACTTAAGTCGCATCACAAGAGCGCGATATGCACGTTACATTTTTTTCCCGCACAAAACAAACACAACTCGTCGCGGCTCCGCCGTTAGAGCCAGCGCAACGCCGCCCGCGGAGTGACCTCAGTGAGAGGGTGGCGCCACCGCGCGGCGGCCAAACGCAGCATATGAAGCTCTCCCATTGAGTTACGGAGCAGTTTCGTGACCAGTAAAGCATTGAAGGACTCTGGTTGAACTAACACCTAGATTCGTGCCACCCATGGACTGCACCTCCGCGATATTTTCTGCCCAAGGTCCTTGTGCTACAGCGTGTGACCTGGTGCCTGTGAGAGTTGATAATGCCGCCTCAGCTCTGACTCGGGCTTTCTTTGAGGGTGCCGCACACACTTGAGAGTGGAACTGCTGCGTTGTGCAATCTTTTGGGCCGAACTGACTTCAGAACGTTCTTCCTTATGCTTCGTTTGATGTTCCTTTGCTTGGACGCCCTCCGGTTACGTACGTCGGGGAATGTTTTTTAATCATGAAATTGGATTTTTCTTAAAAATCTTTGTTTGGCTTTCCGCCCTATTTGTTTATTTTATATTGGCTTTAACCCTGCCATAGCCTAGCTGGAGCAGGTCTCGTTCCCCACATTTTTTTTCTGTTTTCTTCTGACGGGAAAGGGGGGGGGGGACTTGGAATTGGAATTTGAATTGGGTATATTTTGAACATGCCAAAGTCGTTTTTTGGCATTGTACTTTACGGTAAGGCCGAATATCTTGAGTAACCTGTCAGGTTGGATGGAGTGTCCGTTCAGGGTTATTTCGATGGGCTCGATGTCATGTTATGGAGGGTATTTCCGAACGAATATTATTTCCGATTTCTGGGGTGAACGATCTAAGCCGCAAGTTTTTACGTACCGACTGGCTGCGTCGGCCGCAAGCTAAAATGTGCCCTTCAGGACTGCAGGTTAGGAGGTGTCAGTCCACATGGTGACATCGTCTGCTTACAGAGCATGGTGAGCCCAGGATAGAGATATTGAAGAGTACTGCACATAATATTGGGCTTAAGGTGTACCGCGATTAACAAGAAAAAGTGGTTAGAACTCTGTATCAGTGATTTTCACTGCAGGTTGGCAGCCTGTGAGGAAGTTTACCGTAACCCACTTTATGAAGGCGGGATTGAATGGCTGCTTGCGCCAGGTTGTCCAAAGCCCCTTTTCGGTGTAGGAACCGGATGGCCCGACGGGAGGGGCCAGTGGTAGGTGTAATTACCCCTTGTGTCGCAACATAATATCATGGACACTTAAATGTTGTCGAAAGTCGAACAACTCATTGGGAATTCGGCTGGTGCCTTCTAGTTGCGGTTGCAGGCTTTTGATTATGGTGCGTGCACTTTGCTCGCTTTAGGAATGAACCGGAATGCGGCTGTTTCCTTTTCGATAGTTTGGCAGCGCAATACCAGAATCCGTTAGCGTGTGAAAACAGGATGGCATGTTTATCGTCGTCTAAATTGGCCAGGAGTTTTAAAGTTACTTGTTCACGACCGAGAATCCACTTTTTCTCACGTTCAGCCAGGGCTTCTCCAAGTAAGAAAGATGGCGGAGGAAAGAGTGTCTCTCTTCTGGGGTATGAATGAGCTCCTCTAGGGTGCGTAGATAAACTGGAAGAGGGCACGCCGTGTTTTTATTTCACTGCACCTTACTTTTTTTAAAGGGACAATGAAGTCATTTGTAAACATTGCGGAATTACTTGCGGAAGTTGTTCTGAAGCGCTACCCCACGCTTCGGCCATTCTATCTGCTTTTACGCGACCTTATTTAGCAACCAAACCAAGCAAACGTCTTCCTCCTCTCTGCATCCTACTTGCCGATTGCCTATTACGTTCCGTATGACGCTCAATCCAGATGACTTGACCTGAATGCGCTATTTCGCGGATCACCGACGCTCCAAACTCCGACAGAGTATGCCGGCCGACCACCGGTGGGGCTTCGAGGTTTTTTCGCTGAGTTTAAAGTAAACCACGACGTGATTTCTGCGAAGAAGAATGTGCCTTTTGTTCGTTAGTTTAGAGACTGTTACAAGCTCAGTAGAGTCTATGAAGTCAAAGTTGCTCGACACAAGCGCACACTCTACGCTTCACTGACTGGTACAGTAGTAGAAAATCTAATTGCCAACTAAAGGTGGAAAGAGACAGCGAAATTATAGGGGTACTAAAAATTAAGATTAACCGAAACTTCTGCTTTAATGCTTAAACCCAAGATACGGGAAGCACGTTTTGTGGTGGGTGAACCAGCACAGGGGTCCGCCACATATTTGCGAGCGCTTTTCTGATTAAAAAATTCAGCGGCTAGAGGTAGTTATGTGAATTTGTGGACCTTTACTGCTCAAGCGTTATACAAGAAATATTAACCGTTTTTCAATTCGCAGGTTGCAATCCCTAATGCCGCATCTGTTTCAGTTGGTTTTTTGCCCTTGGATGCTGCTTACTCTTCGGAGTGCACCATTTTCCGCTCAAACCTTCATTGCTCCACGAGCCAGTTGGCAGAGTGCATTCAGACTGACACTGACACACTGGTGAGTTTGGGTTGGCGTGGTTTTGAAAGACGCACCGACGTCTTACGGGCACAGTACCGAATCAGCCGACTCTCGATCTCGCGAGCACACACCTCTTACGACACAGGGGCTAACAGGCAAGCTGAAAATTTGGTGGCAAAGCGCTTGGAGTTTTAGCATCTCCGATGTCGCGGATGGCGTTCAACCACTGCGTGCGCCTCGGCTAGTGAACGTTACAATTCTAAGCGGTGCTGGCAGGCTCATCTGACGCATTGTACAACCGACAACAAGGCAGAAGCGCCGTATGCCGATTATTGAGATATTGAGAACGTCCAGCCAACTATGACGACAGATGACAAACACGGGGTTTTATGGAACCGAAACCGAAACTGGTTTGAATTCCAATCATGGACATCATTTAATCACACCGCATCTCAAAAACGTGTAAGTGCTGTTAGTTCTTCTAGCCGCCGCAAATGGCGAATGACATTTTGTAGCGTAGCTACACTGGCCGATGTTGAGCAGTTTCGCGTGGACCTTGAAGGGCCATGCTGTTAAAGCGCGAGAAGCATTGGATTGTGTTGATTGGCATTTCAATTGGATTGGATTGAATTGGATTGTATTGGATTTGATTCGAAATCGAATCCATTTGGAGCACGGGTGTGTAGAGGATTCGGTCTGCACATTCGCCGGTCTGCGAATTCCAGGGGAGTGACGTCATAGCCACGGCAGACGCTCTGACGCCGGAAAGTGCCCAGCTGTGCCCCTCCGTTGCGCCGTATACGTCTGACGCTGCGCCGGAGCGGATTGATAGCCGTTTGGCGTGGTTCCTGGAGAGCCGTGCTGAGGATGCACAAGAAGCAGTAACTGGACTGCACTGGATCTGATTGAACTAGACTGGATTGGACTCAATTGGACTTGACTTGACTGAACTAGATTGGATTGGAAGTAGGTTTAGCAGCAGTGAGCATGATAATAAGCTGATCCTACGCAACCAGGAAGCCCAAGAATAACCAGCTGAACCTTACGCTGCGCATATCCTGGCATAGCCGAGCTGAGGCACTGCCAATTTTCGCTTTCGTTTTTCAGGCTTTATAAAACAAGTTTTGCCTAATCTGTGGGACAAAGGACGACGAATCTGTTAACCTGAGCTAGTCTCCGCAAAGCAAATAAAAACATAAATTTGTCAAATTCATTTTAGTGTCCCTTTAAAGGAACACTAAAGGTTGTGTAACTTTTTGCTTCAATAGAAGGATCACGAGTTCCTTAGCCCTGCAAGCTTTTGTCCGACAGCCGACGGTGACTTCTTTTTTAGCAAATCAATACTTATTGCGGGAATTTCTCTCTGTTGTTCGCCTTCCATTTTTTTCGTCACGTTTGCCTGCAAGTAATAAAGCCGTCAGAGCGAGGTGAGCCCTCTATTACTCGATCGTCGCGTACTTCCCAGAAGCCTGTGCTCATTAATTTCAATTTCATCGCAACAAATCATGAAGGGTGCATTCGATGCCATCTTGGTGTGGCATCGGCCACTAAACCCCTACTTGTTATTGGCATTGAAGGATGACGTCACGAAGGCTTCCTCTATGGTGCCCTCTGAATTGGCCAGACGTGGTGCCACCTCAGATCAGGTGTTCAACATACGTTTGCAGTTGATCAATTTATTTCGCGGCCGTGTGTGTTTTGGAACATTTGTCTAATATAACCCGCTTTTGCCAGAACGTGTAGTGCTAGAAAACAGATGGGGAGTCGGGAAGTATTTTTGCGCTTTTGGCATTTTCCATGCAGATAAACAACTCCCGCTGTTGGGACTGGTATATTTCACTCCCAACACCCTAATCTACCGGCATAGGCAAACTGGGTTTGCACTTTAGTGTTCCTTTAATAAGTGGACAAGATGGGGAAGTATGTTGCATGTCTTGAATGACGTGAGAGTGCCCTGGAGACTGTCGCAAAGTTGTAGCCAATGGTCTTTGCTCAATTACTGTGCATACTTCGCCGAGCCTGTTCAGTCTTCAGAGCTTCCGATTGTGGCGCTGGCACTGCAATCTACGGGTAAAGCTACACGTCCCTCCCAAAGGTTCAAATATTCCCTTACAACGTACAGCCATTCGTCTTGTATCCCACCAGTACCACATTGAGGAGTAAGGCGAGCATCGTTTGTCAGAATGCGTGATGTTCCCTTCTTGTCAAAGGAGAGAGTGAAGAAAAGTGTACTCAATCATGTGGTGATGCTTATTTTGTTACCCGTTGTGGTAAGTTGTTACAACTTGAAATACACTTGGCCTTAAAGGGTGCAATCAATCAATCAGTCGATCATCAATCAATCAAACAATCAATCACTCAATCAATCAATCCATCAGTTTCGTAACGAAGATAATACGTATATGCGCGAGACGAATAAGAGGCGGGTGCCACAACCGGGTCGCTAGGCCGTATTTCGACAAGCCAGGCTGCGACGAACATGTGGCAAAAAACGTCCATCTTCCCTGGCGGCGAGTATGGGACCTAAAGATGTCGTTCTTCAGTTTGGAAGGCATGTGTTTCCGAAATTGGCTCGGTGAAGCAGACTGTTTTGATGGTGTGCGGAGCCTGTGGACTGCCGTCATGAATGCGGCCAAGGTAGCCGGGACGCACTTCGTTTGGTGATTTGGTGACTGAGCGTGGTGTAACCTTTCGATGAGTCCGCCAGCTATTGGCCGTCGTGCGAAGAACGGCTTACGCCATTCCTAAGTCTACCGCGTACTCAACAGTGACAGGGTGCACACTCTCTTGAGAATTATTGGTCTCAAGCGTACAAATTGAACTGATTAACAGCTGTGGAACTGCCTTCTACGAAGTGTTTCGAAGTCTCCGAGAACCTCTTGAGACACCATCTGTGACCAAAGCCGTTTGTCATTGGAGAGCGGACCAAGTTTCACCGGACGTGTCAACGGGAAGGCGAGTCCTTATCTAATTATGTCACTGAGCGACGCAAACTCTCGGAAACCTGCGAGTTTGGAAGCGACCTTGACGAGTCCCTTTGGAACCGCTTCGTGTGTGGCGTACTGCGGGGATACATTCAGCCAGTGCTTTTTACTGAAGACAGCAAACGTATATTTCAGATGGCGGTGAAGCGGGCTCTTGCCACGGAACCAGTTAAGAAGAGTGGTGCTGAAGGACGCGGCAGCGAAGCTTCAGTCGGCGACATGCGCAAGGAGCAAGCGAAGAGGCAGAAAGCTGGCATAAGCTTTGTCGCTGTGGTTCGCCAAATCACAGGAGTGAGGCGCGCCCCCCTTAAACGCAACCTCTTTGAACTGCGACAGGAAAGGACCTAACCAATGAGCCTGCTGAAGCAATAGTGAGATGTTTTCAAAGAAAAAGAGGGTAGAAACGAACGTGAATACACTGACGATGCTGACGCGGAAAGCATTGACTTTTAGTATAAATCCAGTGTCGGCAGCTCCACACGACGCTGTCACAGCACAGATGAACGTCCATGAACGGCATCTTGGTGAACATGCAGCTAGACGCGGGACCGGCTTTTTCCTTCATGTCAACGACAGAGCTCTGTAAGCTCGTTCATTCAGTTCGTCTTGGCGCCCACTAGAGTTAACCTTAGTACCTACACAGAAGCCCCGGCACGACTCAAGGGAGTCTCCTGTCAAAGTACAGCACATCGACCAGCCTGCAATTCTTCCACTCTACGTCCTGTGGACCACAAGCAACGACGTCTACTGTGCCGGAAGTGGCTTCGCGCTCTCCGGTTGGAATGCGCGAAAATCTACCCTGAACAAATATAGCAAGGTCAGACTCTCCCACTCATATCAGCGTAAAATATTTGAGGAAAGCTTGCAGTCACGCGGAAGACATGAATGCGGAAGATGTTTTAGGCGAGGATTCCCGGACACACAGTTAAGTTTCAGTCATCATCATCGTACTATCTCTCCTACTGCATGCCAGAGGCATTTCCCATTAGTCTCCAATTATCTTGGTCCCGTGCTAAGTGCGACCAATGTATTCCTGCAAATGTCTTCCATCTGTCCATCAAACTTTCTGCGTCCCCCCCCCCTCACACGCTTGCCTTCTCTAGGGATCCACTCTGTTACCCTTAATGGCAAATGATTATCTTGCTTTCGCATTACATTCCCTGTCAACGCCCATTTCTTCGTAATTTATTGTATGTCCTTAACACGCGTTTGTTACCTGTCCCACTCCGCTCTCTGGTCCCTTAATGTCACACCTATCGTCTTTCATTCCATTGCCCGCTGAGTTGTCCAACTTTTAAGATAAAACCTTTTAGTGAGCCTCCAAGTTCATGCCCGTGGGTGAGTACCGCTAAGGTTCACCTCTGATACACTTTCTTCTTCATGGAGAATGGTAGTCTGCCATTCAATATCTGAAAATGCCGGACGAATACGCTCCACCGCATTCTTATCCTTCTAATTATCTCTGCCTCATGGTTGGGATCCGAGTTCACCACTTGGCCTAAGTAGATATATTCGCTTACCACTTCCAATTCTCTGCCATCTAGCTCAAACCGCTGTGCTCTCCCAGGGATTATGTGGATTACTTTCTTTTTCTTCATATTATTTTCAGGCCCAACGATTCTACACTGCTTCTCCAGTGCGGTAATCATGCTTTGCAATTCGTCCCCCGAGTTACGTAGTCAGGCAACGTCATCGTCAAATCTGAGGTTACTGAGATAATTTCCATGAGCCCTTACGCCCACCTGTTCCCAATACAATGTTCTGAATACCTCGTGTAAACATGCTGTTATAACATTGGAGAGATTGTGCCTCCTTCTCTGACGCCCTTTTTTATATGTATTTTACTGCTCTCCAGAAGGAGAGAAAAAAATTCAGTTGTAAGTTTTCGTATTAGTTTCATCAAGTTTAAGCAATAAGCTTCAGTACAGCAAAAGCTCGTTCATTCGAACTCGAAGGGGACCATAAAATTGTTCGAATTAGGCGGAGTTCGAATTAGCGGGCTGGCGCTAGCGTAAATGGAAATCGCGCCACATTTCGGGGGAAGAATACAAAGAAGCCACCTCTGGACTCGTTATCGTGAATTAGGCACTACTACACGTTTTCGGCAGGTGATTTCGTAAATAATGTTTCGTAAATAATAGTCTCATGCGCCCGAGCACTGGCGCGGGTGGCGCGGCGCCCTCGGTAGAAGCAAAATAGGCTGTTGCAGGAGGGTAGTGTGCGCACCGCGTTGTTCTTTTTCTGTTTCGTTGTTTTCTGTTTCTTTTTCTTTTCTGTTCTTTTTCTGTTTTCTAGTAAATTCGATTTGATTTGGATTTGCAACACACTGTAATCACTCTGGGCCGATTTCTTCTGCGAGGAGCGATGCAAACCAGGGAATAATAGTTCGAGTTAACTGTTCTGTATACCGACGTGTTCGAATTATCGGGGGTTTTACCCCATTCAAATACAGGGTTGTGCTGGGACAAGGGCGTGAGTTCGAGCTAAGCGGAAGTTCGAATTAAGTTTATCATTGATTAATTTGCATGGTTGCGGTGCTAGTCATCTTGTTTATATGCATCGAAGAGGTCGTCGTCTTCTTCGCGGCAAGTGGTGAATGCAGAGTAATCCTCAGCATTGTAGACTCCCTCCACCTCTTCGTAATCGAGTGGAGGCAGTGGTGATGGGATCTGCAAGTAGTGTCGGGAAGGCTGGGCTCACTCGTAGCCATGTCTCCAATTATCTATATGGGCTTCTGTGATTTTTGCGGGCTCGGTGACTTCTCGCAAGCAGGGTGACTGTTCACCTTTATCCTTAGCAACTCAGGGGCTCGGGCTGTTGGCGTCTCCTGTCGTTTCATGTATTCACAATATTCAAACTCCGGGACACTCTTTTTCTAACGTCTCGCGTTAAAACGCATGCATCGGCGTTTTACACGAAGACACCTTACGGCCACTATGTCTCTCATTTAGTTGCGTAAATCCGGTTCATCGCCAACGCCTCGGGAAGCGCGCGACTGCTCCTCCCACTGGAGCTTCTGTGACGCCCAACCAGCGCTCGCCTTGTGGAAACAGAGACGTACTATCGTTCAGTACAGTTATATACTGCAAGCTTTGCCCCTACCTAGTTTTGCCGTTAGTTGAGATGGTCCGGATTTTTGTTATAAACCCACTGCGCGAGGCAGAGACTCTGCAGCAGCCGCGAGGCACGCGATCACTAGCTATCGCCATTTTCTCACTCCTGGGTTTTTTTCCTTATTTCTTTTTCGCTGCAGCCACTGCGCGTGCCGCGGACGCTCCGTGGTCACCGCGAGGCACGCGCTCTCAAGCGATGGGAATTTTCTTTGAATTTTTTCCTGCAGAGGCGAACTTACGGCCAGTAACAACAGCTCCGCTGTATAAAGAGGCTTGTCGCATTGCTTGGGAATTACCAAGCCCATGTCAGAGACGAGTTTGGCAGGATAACGGAACTGCGCGCCGAAACCTTTCATAAGCCTGATATAAAGCCGAGACTTCTTAAAGCCAGGTACGATCTATTCGCGTTTCAAAAAACTTTCCCGTTGAACTGGTTAAATAGGAAAAACCAGAAATTATAACGTCGTTAACGACATCATACTCTCGGTAACGACTGACGATAACGACGTCACAACGGTAACAAGCCGGAGCTTTTCGAATTCTCAAAATTTCGATCGGAAATCTGCCTTGTAAGTTCTAATAATTTCACACTCGTCGTTCATAAAGCTGTAGACAACCTTTGTACCAAATATAAACCTCTCAGCCCCAATAGCTTTACAGATATGCACGTTTTCTTTTCTTCGGAGCGGGGGTTTCTGCGTTGAGCCACACTTGGTGTAGCAAGTAAAACAAACTAACGTACCTTCCGCGATAGACTCGCCCCTGCAGGGCCATACTCGCATTATCGCGGGACTCTTCCGATAGTTTGACACGTTAAATCAGCTTGCTAGGCGAAGTTTTGGTATTGTTACCGCCATAATGGTATTGTTACCGCCAAACAAAAACAGTTACCGTAGTAGCTTCGAGAAAAGCGTTTAGACAGAGCTCCGCAATTTTTGTAATTTTTGACGGGAATTCTGCCCTTTAAATTCGATTCTTTTCGCACTCCTCTTTCAAAAAGTTCTAGAGCTCCTTTGCACCAAATTTGAACCTCCTAGCACCAAACGTTTTACGTATATAAACATTTTCCTCTCTTCGGCGCGGGGGTGGCCTCTTTGCAAGTAAAACGAACAGCTAAATTCCGCGACAGGGTGCCCGCCTAAAGGTCATACTCATGTTATCTCTGGGCTGGTCCGATAAGTTGACAAGTTAAACCAGTGGGCTAGACGTATTTTTGGTAAACTTAGAGCCAAACTCCCCAATGTAAACAAAACTGTTCCTGTAGCCCTATTTGGCGAAGTCGCCTGTGTAAAATCACAAAATAATCGAGTATTTCACCCGGCGTGGCATTTAAACATTTGAAATAGGTTAAAAAACCATTCCGCTTTATGGTACAGGCGCATATAAACAAGGTAAGGCCCAAAATAACCACGCTCGTCGAAACGCGATATAAACAACCCGCAGTAACGGAAGCATAACCCGCTCTGGCAGCGGGGTTAAATTTCAGAACGGGAAAGAAAAGAACCCTGCATAAGATTTCTAGAAGGTATGTATGAGGTATAAGAATACACGGGCACGATAGCCCTTCACAAGCAAAGCGAAAATTTCCGATCCGTAAGGAAGTAAGACAGAGAGATACCATCTCTCAAAACTATTCACAGCATGTTAGGAGGGGGTATTTAGATAGCTTGTCTGGTAAAACATAGGATTTAGGATAAATGGAGAATACTTTAGCCATTTCAGGTTTGCGGACGACATCGCCTTCCTGAATAACACTACACAAAACATGGAAACAAAGCTTGGGCAACTGCAATGAGAAAACACGGAAAGGGGCTCAAAATAAATATGAATAAATCTAAAGTAGTGAGCAATAAGCACACAAAAAACGTTCTCTTCAGCTTAGGAAACGAAACGCTAGAAGTAAGATTACCACTACCTTGGAAAGATGGCTAGTGCTAACCACAACCACGAGAGATAAATACGCCGCAGAAGAGGTGTGGGTCGTGGAGCACTTGGCAAGCACTCCCAAATAACCAAAAGTAAGATGCCGCTATCACTGAAAAGAAAAAAATCTACAAATAGTGCATACTGGCGGTGATGACATACGGATCTGAACGTTTGCTCCTTACTAAGGAACTACAAAGCAAAGTTAGGTAGGCTCAGCGGGCCATGGAACGAATAATGTTAGGAATAACTCTCAGGAACAGGAAATGAGCTACCTTGAAGAAAGAACAGACAAGAGTAGAAGATGTCATGGTTGAGCTATAGAAAAGAGAAATGGACTTGGGTAGGCCATGTAATGAGACAAACCCACAACCTGTGGACAATTAGGGTAGCAGAGTGGATACCAAGAGATGGGTCTAGAAGAATTGGAAGGCCATTAACCCGATGATTGGATGAAAAAGAGAAATTCGGAGGTAAACTGTGGAATCAAGCAGCGCAGGACAGGAGCGTTTGGAGGTCAATGGGAGAGGCCTTGGCCCTGCAGGGGACCTGAGTGGGCTGCTGCTTCTTATGATAGTATTAAACGGCCTCAGGGTACGCTACGCCGGTGGTACCTGTAATCAAAGAAGATGGTAGCATAAGGATTTGTGGTGACAACAAGACTACCGTTAACCCGTGCCGTAATATCGACAGCTACCCATTACCTAAGGTGGACGACCTGTTGGCAGTCTTTTGGGGAAGTACGGCTTTCTCAAAGCTTTCTTTCAACCGGTCCTATCAGCAAGTGGTGATTTCGGAAAGGTCCAAATAGTACCTCGCAAGAAACACGCAGAAAGATTGTTTGCTATTCATCGACTCTCGTTTGAAATTTCACCCGCACACGGGATTTTCCAAAGAATAATCGACACTATGCTGAAGAGGCTATCTGGCACTTGGTGTTTCCTCGACGACATTCTAGTGACCGGTAAAAATAACAAAGGGAACTTAACCAATTTGCAAGCTGTTTTAAAACGACTTCTTGATACAGCCGTTCGCGTCAAGAAAGTGAAGTGCTCGTTGTTCCAACAGGAGCATCCCTACCTAGGGCACAGAATCAGCACAATAGGCATCTTGCGAACGACGAAGAAGGTTGGCGCACTTCTGAACGCTCCAGGCCCTAACATAAGCAGCAGCTTCCGTCGTTCTTTGGAGTCGTCAATTTCTACGGCAAGTTCGTTCTAACCTATTCCCGGTGGCGCAACTACTTTTCGGGTTGCTACGTAAACCCGACTCTCGTGGGTCTGGAATGAGCGTTACCAGAAAGCGTTCACCAAGGGGAAGAGCTTCCTATCATGTCCGATAACATTGGCGCACTACAACCCGTGAAAACCGTTCCAGCTATCATGCGACGCACCACAGTAAGGTTTAGGCGCGGCCCTTTGGCATGTTTTGGAAAATGACAGCACAGCGCCAATTGCTTTTGCATCACTTTCTTTGTCCGATGCTTAACAAAATACAGCCAGATTGCAGAAGGGAGCCTGGCGATACTATCAGGGGTCAAAAAGTTTCAAGTCTACGTTAACGGTCGTAGGTTCACGTCGGTCACCGACATAAACCGCTTCAAACAGCGTTCGGTCCAGCAACCGGCATTTCGACCATTCCAGCAGCGCGCTTGCAGCACTGGATGGCACACTATCAGCTTACAGTTATTCGCGTATCTTCAGATCAGTGGAGGACCCCAAAGCTGATTTATGTTCGCTCTTCAAGCTCGCGATTGTTAAGGATTGATTGATTGATTGATTGATTGATTGATTGATTGATTGATTGATTGATTGATTGATTGATTGATTGATTGATTGATTGATTGATTGATTGATTGATTGATTGATTGATTGATTGATTGATTGATTGATTCTGAGGTTTAACGCGCCGACGCTACTCAAGGGATGAGGTGCGCCGTAGTGGAGGGCGCCGGAACAATTTTGCCTACCTGGGGATCTTTACGTGCGCCGAAATCTCGAACACCCTTTCGTTTTCGCTTTTTGCCTCCATCGGTAACACGGCCGGCGCCGCCAGGAATCGAATCCGCGTCCTTGGCCTCATCCGCACGATTCCTTTTCTACTAAGCCACGGCGGCGGGGGATTGTGAAAGACAAAACGAACGAAAGCGAGGAAACGGTTCATTCATTGCGGTCGAAATCAATGCCAGCCGCAATCCAGAACATTGCCGGAACAACACCATAGGGCCCATTCTTTTGTAAAGCGAATGACTTCGTAAGTGTTGTGTGGCCTTCGTCTGTAACTGAAAAAAAAAACTTGAAGCCTGTTCTCGCGAAACGCAACGAGCTGGCTGTTCATCAAGGCTGCATCATGTTTGTGATGCGGGTGATCGTGACGAAAAGGTACGGAACTTGCCGCTGGACGAACTCCAGAAAACGCACCTAGGCATCGAGCGCAGCAAGCAACTAGCGCGCAGCTACGTGTGGTGGCCGTCCATCGAAGAGGGCCGCGAGCATCGTGTCAAAGAGTGCGTAATATATCAAGAACAACGTTGCGAGAAGTGCAAGGCACCCCTAAATTCTTGGGCCTGGCCACTGGCACTGTGGCAGCGCGTGCATATAGATTTTGCTGCTCTTTTTGCACACATTGTTTCTTGTAGTCGTTGTTACGAATCAGCCCGCCGTTCTTTTCCAAGCTTCGTGCAGCTCTCCTCGGCTATGTGGTGAGCCTCCACTACGTGCGCCTTTCGAGTAGAACCCTCCCTGCCGGTGACTCACGCTTGCAGCCGACGGACCCGAAGACGCCGCTACATGTCTGGGAATGTCCGAATGGCTGTCCTCTCTCCCTGCGTGATTGAAACTTCGGCGGTGGCAGACGGGGCATGCTTCAACTTGTCGAAGGACGTGGAAGCCACTGCGGAGACCTTCTCTCACCCCTCTATCGGTCTCGGCGTGCGCCGCTACTACCCGCCGGTCTCGAACTCCAAAAAGACGGTTGTGTGTGTCTGTGCCGTTGGTGCCGTGTGCAGAAAGCAAGGAGAACGCTTGTTGGACTGTTGGCGCTTTGGGTATAAATAAGACACCCCCAAGCGTTATAGTTCATTCCTGTTGGAGCAATGAATCAATGCTGTCACTCTGCTCGAGTCCTATACTGTAACCTCGCCCGGCGGGGCATTCTTCATGTCTGGCTTCGGCTTACCTCTCGCCATGCAGTAAACAAGTTTGCCTTCGGCTTCTGGTCTTCTTCAAGGCAGCAGCATTGGCTGGGTGCTCGCTTCACCACGCTACCACACGCATGTCGGAGGCGACAGATTGCGGCTCGGATACGCCTTCCCGTATGCAACAACTGGTTGGCACGGTGGAATGGCAACTTCGTAACACCTTGAGTCAGCGGTGCGAGATCGAACACCAGGGACGTCGGGGCGGCTTCGGACTTCGCAGAATTCATGGCGCTCAATGGGGAGTGCGGGACATTTCTTCACTGAGTTTTACGAGGCTTCTCAGGATACCTGTGTGTTTTTATTGCGTGGGTTATTCACGCAACACAATTTTAGAGCAGTGGGAAAGCAGCACTGAAGACCGGCCATGGCTCGAAGGCGTTGAAAAAACCACAGTTGTTGGAGCTTGCAAAACAGATGCCCTTGGAGGTTTCGGACACGCTGAGAAAGCCAGAACTTATACAGGCTGTACTTGCTGTAGGGGCTGACGATGATGAGCTGTCAGAGTGCATTGAGCTGATCAATGATAGGGAGACCGCTAAACATCAGGCTGCATAGGTACAGCGCTAGGAGAAAAAGCGATAACAGAAGTTCCAGAGGCTGAAACAGGAACGTCAACTCGAGCGGCAAGATGAGCTGGAAATGAAGCGTGTAGAGATCGAGGCCTCTCAATCTAGGCGTGCGAGTGACAGCAGCGTGCACTCTGCGGCCACTGAGCGACTTACGTTGCGAATGAGTGACCTAATGCGACCCTACAAGGTAGGAGAAGACATCAGTCTCTTTTGGTCAATTTCGAGCATACATGCGAGAAGGCCCAATTTACCCGATACACAAGGCCGCAAAAGCTGCTTACGCTTTTGCCAGGTGAGGCATCCGAAGTGATGGCCCGCTTGCCAAAGAAGGAGGTGGAGGGCTACGAGAAAGTCACTTCGAGCCTCCTGCGTAAGTACAGGCGGTCGGTAGCGGCGTGTCGCCAGAAATTCTATGAAGCCGAGAAAGCTAAGGGCGAGAAGTGCTCGGAGTTCGCCTATAAGCTGAGGACTAACATGAAAGAATGGATCAAAGAGGCAAAGGCTTTTGGAGAGCTCGACAAGGTAGTTGAGTGCTTCCGTCTCGACCAGTTCTAACGTCGACTACCGGAGAACCTGAGACTGTGGGTGCAAGATAGCCCAGGCGTATATACTGTGGATCATGCAGCTCAGTTCGTCGCACGCCGAGGTGCGCAGGGGCAGAAAGACGGCCAAAAAGTTTTCTGGCCGAGGCCAAATAAGTTAGGGCCGAAAGGCAGAGCTCCCCAGGAAGACGGTGGAGCTAGAAAAATCGGTTTGTCGGGTAGTGAAACAGACCGGTAAAACGAAAGCAGCGTAGACACCGTGGAGCAGCGCCGGAAAAAAGCTTTTGAAGCGCGCAAATAGGCTGCGCGGTACACCTCCGGTGATACGGGGCATTTCGCTGCGAATTTTAAGAAGGGCAAACTCGTCTTTCACATGCTAGATCAGAGTAAGGACAGCAGGCTGTTTCTGAAGACGTACGTACTTGAGCTCGTCGTCAACGGTAAATCATGCCGAGTTCGCGACTCCGCGGCGACGGTGCATATGATCCCCCTTCGTACGTTGAACCGCATCAGATGACAGGACAAAGTGTTTGGGTGAAGAAGGCCGTAGCAGCACGAAATGTGCACCTGCCGATTGTTCAGGTCAGCATAGGAGGTCGCGTTGGTGAACTTGTCACGCAGGCAGCTGTATCCCCAGAACTTCTTCCGGAATACAGGTACCTATTCTCGAACAGGTCCGATCAGCTGTTACGCGACAAGGGGTACAATTTCGAGAAACTGCCGAGGAGAGAATGAGTTGAGCTCGCTGCGAACGGCTCAAATAAGGATAGTGTTGCCACCTCTGAGAGGAACGACGAGACTCAGAAAGATAGCGAGGATAGTGCATTTCCAGAGGCTCGCGACAGAAAGCAGCGTAAGTTCACTGCGTGTAATGTCCCTACTGCGAGCGGAAATGTGTGAGCGTGGTGTTCGGAGTGCTCAGGTTCATGGGAGGCTTTGAAAACGGCTGCCGACCCGAACGCCCGCAGTTCGCAGGCTAACAAAGTTCCGCGGCAAAGCCTAATCCGTGACGTTAACGAAAGGAGGCAACACGAGTCAGTTGAAACGAAGTGTGTTTCTCGGGAAGCGAGTTCAGCTGTGGCAGAGCCGGCAGCCGACACACTGAATGGTTTTCACGGTGCAGCTAAGCGTAGCGAAGGCGCCGCAACTGAGCGAGTAGTTAGCGTTCCACCTCCAACTCAGATACCCGATGTCGAGCAACGCCCAGCCGAGCTAGTAGCGATTCCGGTGTCACCTGGGGTCGAGCCATCTTCCTAGACCAGGCCGCCCGTACCTAGATTGGCCGTGACAGACGGAAACTAGAACGGAAACACCCCCTCGTGTTCGCTTACTGACAGTGTCGTAAAAAGTGCAGCAAGAGCTCCTATGAGCGCCTGCCGAGTGGCAGCGCCGCAAGCACGCTATGCGCCGGGTCTCAACGCACCTCCGAGGGGACGAGAACGAAAGCGCATGCCTTGATCGAGTGGTGGAAATTACAGCAGTTTTCTCCGCGGACATGAGATGCGTCTCGGAAGAAGGACGATGTCCCCTCCAACAGTCGCAGCAGCTTTTAGAGCACTGGCGCACCGAAGGTGCGATTCAAAAATGGGAAAGCTCAGGGCAATGACGAGAGCCCAAATCGCAGCTCCCAGCGCGAGAACGGGCTGTAGATGCTTACTTTCTCAAATGCATTGTTTTTCGTGAAGCAGGTTTCCCCTTTACGATTACATTTCTTTTGTGTGGGACATTTCCAATCACGCGAACTGTCACCTTTCAAGTTTGTATACTTGGTTAAAGCACTGCTGGGCTAAAATACAACTAGTGTAGTTATTAGTTATTCGCGTATTATACCCAACTAAAAGCCTGGTAGAACTTCAGTGTGGATTTGTCTTGGCGCTTGCTGGCGATGCGGTTGTCTTCCTGTGTTGTTCTGTTGCTTGCCTAACCAAGACACAAATGTTCTTAGCGAGCCACTATAATGGTTGAATACCCTTATCAATCGGGATCTCGGACCCCTGGTGGAGAAGCTGTTACGAATCATCCCGCCTCTCTGCTTCAAGCTTCGTGCAGCTCTCCTCGGCTATGTGGTGAGCCTCCACTACGTGCGCCTTTTGAGTAGAAGCCTCGCTGCCGGTGACTCACGCTTGCAGCCGAGGGATCCAAACATGCTGTTAAATGTCTGGGGAAGTCCGGATCGCTGTCCTCTCTCTGTGTGATTCACACTTCGGCAGTGGCAGACGAGGCATGCTTCGACTTGTCCGAAGGACGCGGAAGCTGTTGCGAAGACCTCCTCTCTCCCCTATCTCGGACTCAGCGTGCGCCGCTACTACCGGCTGCTCATGAACTCAGGAAAGAGTGTAGTGTGTGTCTGTGCCGTTCTTTCCGTGTGCAGAAAGCAAGGAGAACACTTGTTTGACCGTTGGCGATTTGGGTATAACTAAGAACCCCCCGCCAAGCGCTGTAGTTCATTCCTGTTGGAGCAGTTAATCAATGCTATCACTCTGCTCAAGTCCTGTAGTGTAACCTCGCCCGTCGGGGCATTGTTCTTGCCTGACTTCGGCTCATCTTTCGCCATGCAGTAAACAAGTTAAGTTTGCCTTCGGCTTCTGGACTTCTTCAAGCAGCAACATTGGCTGACCGCTCGCTTCACCACGCTACCACACGCATGGCGGAGGCGACGGAGCTCGGCTGAAGTGGCCTCCATGTACTGAAGTGGCCCGAAGTGTTCATTATGCTTTCTGCTACTGCTTACAATAGTTAACTGTTTGAGAGAGCTGTTTTCATGGTTTGTTGCCCATAAACTATTGTCACTGATAACGGCCCACATTTGACTTCTGAAAAATTCACGTTTTTGTCAAAGCGTTGGGTTGTCGTCACGTGCTTACAGCCCCGTATCCTCCCAGCTCAAATGGGCTCGCAGAGCGCTTTATTCTGAGGCCTAAATCCGCAGTACCTGAGTCAAGTGATGTGAACACATTGCATCTATAGTTATGTCTCATTAATATTGACCCGGTCAATATAGAAAACCCGGAATACGGACGAAATCTTCGGGAAACCGGTCCCTCGCAATGCAATTCTGTCCCCTTAATACAGAAACCTGCAGTCCAGACTATGGACGGCTATTTTGGGGACGAAGTAGGTAAATACATGCACTTTTATCTCGTTATTAGGAACACGGGCCCCCAAAGCAAAAAATACAAATGATCACAGGTGACCCCCAAGGCCCCAGTACGTATCAGAAAATTATACTTTCTCCCGAAGCATGCATTTATCTCGGAACGCTGTCCTTTCCAGTACCATAAAAACAGATCGAGAACGTTCTTGCTCAGGGAACTACAGTCTACGGTAGTGACGGCCGGGTGACACCCTTTCCCAATAAAGGAGATTGTCCAGTGCGGCATATGCCGGCAAGAGCAAGTCATCACGCTCAGGAAGAGATAACAGGACGATAATAGCAATAATGGTTCATGCCAATATTCGCCGTGCATAAAATTGAAGGCTTCTCTGGTCAGTTCATTGGAAGCAATGGCTGGTGTTAAGCGTAAAGGGACTGAGATTTTTTTTATGTTTCCTTAAACGATGCTTCCTAAAACTATCTTTCCCTAAACCAATATTCCATAATATTTGTGTTTTTCCTTGATTCGCTATTATGGAAAACTCACTTTATGGACGATTTGTCGGGAGAACGAAGGCGTTCAGAACAACGAGACATGACTGTAATACTTGAAAAGGTTTGGCTTGCCTTTCTCAACTCTCCCCATGCGACGATGATTGAGTCACCAAAAAATGTATTTTCGTGACGACGGCGGCACAGCCGACTGGATGTTGTCAGGGCGGAGGAAGGGTCGCGTATCATCAGTTCAAACAATCCGTGGATCGTGATCGTAACGTAGGGCTGGGGAGCCTAGTGACTCTTCGCTATTATCGAGGCAGACCAAACTGGGTTCAGGTGTTGTTGTGAAGCAGGTCCAGCCTTTTGTCTTTTACCGTTCGTACTACGACACCCAGAGGCTGTTTCCCCTGGTGTCATCAGAAGGACCAGCTGCTCGCGCGGATTACGGATCGGGACCGTCAGGAGCCTGACCAGGAAGGAGGCGAGTTCCTGGCCTTTCAGCAAGGCGTGAAAACAGTCGCAACCTCCGCTCCAATGGCCAGTGGTCCTGCCGCTTCCCGATACATTCATACGGTGGGTTCAAGACTCTACCGGACTACAGGCCATCGAGCACGGGGCAGATTTCAAGCTGAAGTTTGTCTTCTTAATAAGCCAATATAAAGGATGAGTGATGTGGTGTCCAGCCTAGCGCCGCAGTTTCGTAAGGTCGGTAATGTGCATGCACCACACGAAAGAAGGCGTGCGGCGCAATTCACGCCAAAATACGAAGGAATAAAAGCGTAGAGGCGCAGAATTGGTATAGCAGTGAAGATGTCTTCGATATGTATCGCCGGAAGGAGACAGAATGCTTTCACCTTGAAATCATGGAACCAACGAAGTCGCTCCAATAAACGCTTGTTTGTTTGTTGGCTACCGGAACACGCGAGCATGTGTATGGCGTTGATTGATTCTTTGCTTGTTCTTTAAAGATGACAGTCCCTCTTTGGCTTCGTAAATGCTAAACATTTTTTGGCTGTCTGTCCACCTCTCGGTGCCTGTCTGTCTGCCTGCCTATCTGCCTGCCTGCCTGTCTGTCTGTCTGTCTGTCTGTCTGTCTGTCTGTCTGTCTGTCTGTCTGTCTGTCTGTCTGTCTGTCTGTCTGTCTGTCTGTCTGTCTGTCTGTCGCATTGTTCACCTACTAAGCCAAACCACACACGAGGGAACCTTTGAACACCAGTACACATATGCAATACCGTTGGCAACAACTAAAGGCTGTTACCCTGGCAATCTGATGCACGCGTTTCAGCATAAACAAAATTTCAGATTTAAGGCATATTGGACGCACAATACCAGTATAAAATAAGAAGTGCCAGACTTCTTCAAAGAAAGCACGTACAGTGAAGACGGCGAGATGCCCGCAAGCTCAAAGCGTAAAGAGTATTCTCGAGCTGCACCAAGCACAAAAAACAAGATGTTAACAATGACTCGTGCTGTCGCAACGAAAAGCCCACGAGCAGTACGATCATAAAGAGTTTGAGTTTAAAATAAATAGGCCTCCATTGAATTCATCATTGCAGGAGCGAGAATGAAGATTGTACTGTGTTGGATGTTCGGGTACAAGAAGTTGTCACGTGGACACGACGCCAGAACACTACCGCATGTGGAGGACTCATGATGTGAAAGAAGCATACAGAGACTCAATTTTTATTTTTCTTGCTGCAGTAGTTTTTTTTTCACTGCCGCGTCGTTTCTGTACACGGAAAACACAAAATTTCTGAAGACCGATAGGATAGCGCCTTCGTACAAGCTTGCTTGCACGGTACTTGTTATAAGTTAACGCAACTCTAGAACAAGTAAAGGAGTACAGCTACCTTGGGTACTGTGTCAGTGGTTATCCCTACCACAAGTTGGAAATCGGGCGTAGTAGGGTATGGACTGGGGTGCACTTGGCAAGTACTCCTAATTGAGAAAAAAAATATTGTTGTTTCGTCTTTGATAGGAATTAATAAAGCACAAAAGTGAAATATTCCTTCAGAGGAGCATTTGAATGTTTATTGTGCATCGATGTGAACTTACACGTGCTTATTTATATTTCGTCGTTATGGCAGCGTTAGACGCATCAACATTAGACACTAGATTACATGCGCCGTAGCATTGGGTAAATCCAATTGAAACCCCAGGTGCTCGCAAACCGTGCGAACAATGGCCTCAATACCGAGGTTCCCCTACAAACCCTGGTTGCCGAGTTTGCCATCGCAGTGACCCGACCGCCGACCTCCACCATTTGCTGTGGTGCTGCCTCGCCTTGAGGCCGACGAGCCTCCGCCTAGACGGGCGCCATCACATGGGCGTCATCACCCTTCACCCCTTGACTTCACCCGCGAAGCGAACAGTTTCATTTTCAGGTAATCACCTTTTATTGCCAACTCACACCCCCATGTATATTACCTGTGGCAAAATAAACGCTCATAAAAAACCGAACGGGTTGTCAGCAAATCGTTTGGTGAAGTCACGGTCAGCTATAGCGAAAGGAGCATGATTTGCGAGTCGGCAGTAGTCTTGTCGCTGTTCTTGGCGAGCGAAGTCTTGCTGGCAAGTTACATCGGCAAAGTTGCGCCCAAATTGGTCCTGCTCCGTGGCGTGTACGCCAGACGGTTGCTTTACGACGAGCTAAGCTTGGGGAACGTGGCGGCGGTCTTCCACAAGCTGACCTGCGTTCCCATAGGCGATGGACGGATAAACACAGCAGCTTCCGCCGCTAGCCACCATAGCTGCTATTTTCCCGTTCCTGGGCGGTGGTCGCTGATCTATCTTCTCTTCCCCATTACCCCTTCCTTTTCCTGTCCCAACCACCTTCGTACCACTACCTCAACCCATATTTCTACCCCCTCAGCTTCCCTTTCTCTTCCTTCGATACATACGTGGTGCAGGCTGGGAACCTCTTTCCCTCTCAGTCACCTCACCTCACCCTGCCCTACCGATGCGCCACCTATCGACGCTCATGCGCGTCACGACGAACTTCTTCGCTTCACCTCTCTTAGATGGCGGCATTATCTAAATGGAGCAGTTAGCAAAAAGGATACAAGGTGTGTTTATTCTACAATCCGGGCATTACTTCATGGCTTAGTCCTAAGAGCGTGTCCCACCTCTCATTACGGCCAGTATGATCGTGGGCTCGAATCCTAGCGCCGCCGCGCCAATGAATTTTTTCTGGTGATGTCATATCTACGACGGATATGACATCGGTGAGGTTTGTGTAATCCGGCATAAATACATTCCTGTTAAAAATTTACCTTTAGTATAACTGCGAGCCGGTCTAGACGGAATTCGTGCATCTTGAGAAATAACGCGCAAAAACGGGGACAAAGGACAAACAGACAGATGCTTTCTTGTCCCCTTTTTTGTGCGCTATTTGTCAAGAAGTAATTTACCCAGAATACTGAAAACGTAGCATGGAAACAGTAAAAACTGCTGATGACGAAACATGTAGCGGATAATAGCTGTTGAGAGAAAGCCCAGGTGGGCTCAAGAGCCCACGGAATAATGGATGTTAGAACTGACGCTTAGGGGCAGAAAATTAGCTTCTAGGATCAGTCAACAAACTCCAGTACAATATATTGTCACGTGGCAGGAGGGCACACACTAAAAAAATTCAGCACACAATAAACATACGAACATATTCTGATCTGTAAACTTATATACAAATCAACCATGAAATTTATATTTGTTGTGGCAGCGAGTAACCCATATAACTTGGTATTACGTTATTCAGGAAGAAAACCATAAAAAGGTTCTGATATCTTTATGACGGAGTTTACGAACGCTAATTACGCTTCCTTTTCGCGTAAAACATTCACATTATCAACAGAATAAGACCTGGATGACTCAGGAAATTCTAAAGCTCATTGGGAAGCGGAACAAACCCTATAGTAGATTTACCAAATGTAGGTGCCCTTACGGACTAAACATACTCGAATAATATACAACTTACGTTACTAATCAGCTTTCTGCTGCAAAACAACGGCAGTAGAGCCTTTTCAGCTTATCAGCAGGATGTTCAGAGGACAGATAAAAAAGCCTAAATACTTTACTATCGCATTCTTCGGAGCCCAACAACAAAATTTCCAAAGACAACAGTGAAGTAACTGGAGCGAACGCTTTCAGCAACCACTTCGTTTCAGTAGCATTCACTAGCATATACGGTCATTTACTTTTCATGAAACCCTACCATCAACACACATCATTATTTTAGCCAACTGTTGAAGAAGAAATCGATTTTGGCTCTTTCGGTGTTCCAAACTTTAACTTTGAAATTGAGAACTTTTATTCGTCTATATACAAAATATAGAATCAGAAATAGTTTCCCATTTCAAAACCTTATGTACCTGCTTTTCATAGCTTATGTATTGCGAAAAAGACATAACTAACTGGGAAATTACCAAATGTGACTGGCTGTATGCGGCAGCACTGGTTTTACGTTCCAATTCGATAAATATTATTTTGTATAGTTGTCTCTTTTCATCTGTACTGAGTTACGGCGTATTAGTGTGGGACCTGCCACGCTTCCAAAAAACTATTTATGGTACAAAACCAATGTTCCCAATTATAAATAAAGTGTACCCTTGCACCATAAAAGTAGCTATTTCACGACCTAAACACCATTAAAATTAAATCGGGGTAGCTTTTGATATTATATCGCAACTGTATGTCTGAGCGAAGGAGAAAGTCTTCTACTTGTTTGCAGAATAGCTAAACGCGCACAACTACAAAAAAGTCACTCGGTATCTCAGTCGTAGTCCAGAGAAATTGCACGTCGAGACGTACCCCACAAAATGCGAAGACGAAATACTGAGGCTTTGCCTGCCTTTTTTGCTATATGAATTTTATTGCTCACATAGCACCGGCAATTTTACACGGTTTTTAAAACGTGTAAATACTGATACATTTTTCTCCCCCTCTTACTTGTCACTATTTTATGCTTTTTTCACTAGTTTTTCTTCGCAGTTATCAATGACATGTGTTGATGTATGTCCAGATCAACTGTTAGGCTTAGTGTCATATTTTACATATTTACTTTGATAACCTGCTGGTAGATACAACTATGTTTCCTCCTAATCTGTCACTATTGAGACTGCCCTATTCTGTTTTTCGTTTGTTATGCAAATTCTGAGAAATATTCACTCTGCTGATTTTCGCACATAGAAGTATGTGCATGCTTAGATTGGAAAAAATATACATGCCTTATGAACATTCGTGGTTGCGTGTGCAGGGAAGATGGACCTCTGTCAAGCCCCCCTCGAATGGCTTTTTTTCCGTGCCTGCGAAAAAGAATACGAATATTCTGTGGTCGGTCGCTTGCCGTGCTGCGGCTGAACACCGCTTCCCGAATGAAAAACGGATGCCCTAAGGCCATACGCCGACCATTCTTGATCGGACCATCGGCCTCCAAAAGTAAACTATCAATATGGCAGCCGGGTACCTGCCATTGTGTGTCTGAAGATGGGCGGCCGGAGAAATACCGAAGGGCTGGAGGCCGAATACTGGCTGTTCAGCCTACGATCAGTGGCTGCCAGAACCTGGATGCTGGCCGGACATGCCAAAAAACGGCCATAGATGGGCCGGTCTTGGGACACACTTTCTGTGCTGCCTGAGAATACGACGAATAAGAAATAAAAAAATTAAAATTCGATAGATGGACGAAGTCAGAAATTTCCGAGACAAAGAGTTGATCTGGCACCGCAGGACAGGAGTGGTTAGAAGTGGATGGGAGATGCCTTTTGCCTGCAGAGGACCTACATAGAATCTTGATGTTGTTGTTGAGCACAGCTTAAGTATACACACACCAGAAAGTCTTCTACTCACCACAATTGGAGGGTGTATATCGCGCGTGATTATCAGCTGCACTTAGTGCATTTGGGGAGAGAATTCGGTGCTTTCCCCAACTACTCCTGTGGTGTAATTCGAAAGACGTAATTCTTTACACATAAGGGTGCGGTACTTATTTCGCTCTCCAAGGCAACGTTTCCACAAATTAAACAAAAAGTCGAAACGCCCGAAGAACATACTTGTTTATGAGGTTCAGGTGCAGCACATGACCCAGGCGGACCGGGCCAGTCTTGAAGCGATTAACAAAGCTGCATTATGCACGACCACATCGCCCCTAGAGTGGCCTCTGGGCTAATTCTCCAGCCGGAGGGTCAGCTCGACACGTTTTATGAACTGGATGAATAACGTCGCTCAGCCCGTACGCACAAACGTGGTTTTCTTGCGGAGTCAACGGCCTTTGATAGTTCCATGGGTTGTTCCCTACAGGCTTCATTACGTCGCCCTGAAACCAGGCTGCCATGGCTGTATCAATAGGTTCCCAATAATTGACCACTGCCAAGGCTTTACATTCGTAGACTGGAAATGTAGAGGCGAATTGTGCGGGAAAAGCAGTACTGGCGGCTCAGACTCTGTCCCAGGTGGTACAGGACTTTGTGAACGCTGGGGCCCGAGACGCCATTTTAACTGCCATGATGCAGTACTCTGCCTACCCGGACGCCTCTCAAATTTGCGCCTGCCTACAGTCCCCACCCTGTCATCTATGCAGTCCGACCTCAAAGCCATCCGGAATGGCCTGCAGACACTAACATGGCCCCTCCTGCGAGTGTCAATGGGCTGTATTTCAAATATGTATACGGACTACGCGATGTCGATACAGGATTTACTCCGAGGAACCAAAAAGTTTTAACGGACATTTCAACCCTTCTAGACACGTACCCATGCCATATCCGGCTGTGTTGGGTTCTGCGAAATACGCTCCCTGCTCTCACTGGGCCGGTTACAGCGAATTACCCTAGATTTGTCTCATCCGCCGCTGCCACCGCTGAAAACCGCTCCACAAGAAAACTTTCTCCAACGAAGGCAATATCTGCGTCGCGCCACACGTATCATTTTCCTACCGTTAGAACAGACCTCCCCAGTAGATTTGTTCGCTAAGAGCAGGTCTTACTGCTCCGTCCTGGCGTAGAAGTCGATCTTTAACCTGCTTTCACGTGGGTGTGGCCCCCATGCTACCGCGCGCCGTTCGATGTCACCTGCCCCATGCGCACAGCTCCTGCCTAACAAGCTCATGCGAATCATTCCTTATGGACGTGTCATTCACTATAGTCAGCGAGACGTCGACACCATCGAAGCACAGTCCACCCTCCTGGAAGAACCCACGATGTTTCTTGCCTTCCTTCACCCGACGGGTGTCTACCCGTCCTTTTAAAATACAATATTTTTCGAATCGGGCAGAATATTGCAAACGAAACCACATACTAGTCTAAAAACATCGGCTGACTATAGGATCATTTTCGCTGTGAAAGCTGAATCTATTTAAATGTGTATTACCTCATCTCGATTTATACCTTAATTATCTTTTATTAATTATGCACTACACTTCACGCTGAGTCTCCCTAATGCTACCTTGCTAATCGTAACTATCAATTATTAATTCATCAGAACTTTTCCTACTCCACTTCAAGCTACCGTAATTTTTTTTTGTACTTATTCTAAATATTCTACATAAATTCTAGCCTAATTCACAGTATTACCCATTGTTTTAAATGCCGAATAGATCATTAGTTTGTCATTTTAATTATCCCCTTTACCGGCACGCTTTGTTCACTTCTGGCCTGCCTTGGGCGGCGAGATATTTTGTGTACTAGATGTCCTGGCGTCCGTACTACGCCGCGGTAATTGCTGGTTACCATCCAACGAGACAAATGTTTCATCCAAATAGCGCCACATGTAGGCCGCCGAAATAGTAACACAAAACCAGTACGCGAAACCAGTAAGAGACCGTGATATCTGATAGTGTGTAAGAAAACTCATGATGTGATCACAACTACCTTGTAGGTCTATGAGAAAGACCCAGAAAATTTTAAGTTCCGAGCACATAATGGCCTGTGCAGCACAAAAGCCAGCATCGGCGTTGACGTTGGTGCTGATGGCGGCATCGAACGCCTTAAAACGGCTTCAACATGACGGCGAGACGAGCCACCATTCTTCACACCATGAAATTCCACGGAACTGTGAGCGCCGACAAACTCGACATCATATCTCGCGCATTCACAAATAATACCCAGTGCCCAGTTGCCCTCGTAGTTTTTGCAGTGTAGCTGTTACACACAATTTTTCCGGGGGATCATAAGTGAGTAGACCGGTTGCCCAGACAGGAAACCCTTGTAGCTACAGTTAGCTGTAGTGTCTCCTCCCCACTTACCACCTGTGCGTCATCGGCTCTTGCCTCACAGTAAGTGCGCACCATTCTGGCCATTTGTGCCTCGTCGGGAGTGCATCATAGCTGCGCCGCATTTTGTTCGCTTACCGCCGGAGTGTCGTCTGCAAATGGCGATATAATCAAGTGAACGCACAGACATATGATAACATTCATTGAAAAATGGAAGTAGCCAATTTTGTCTCTGCCAAGTGACGTCGTGCGCTGCATAGGGAATGTCATCTTATGGGCGTTCCTAGGCTCCGCTGGCCCTGTACCTTCCCAGGGTTCAATGGCACCCAGTTTCTTATCTGTATGTTAGAAAACAAGATTCATTTATTCATCTTAAGCTTCATAATTTCTTGTTTGACAAAATTATTGCAGAGTGAAAAATAATTCACTGTTCACAAGATGAAAATAAAACTGAAGAAATTTTTTTATTTCCGGTACAGTATTGCACAAAAATACAGAAATATACATCGAACACTTTGCCGCCACCTTTTCAGAGCATTGGCATCAGCTAACATGACGTTTTTTGAAGATGGAACAAGGAAACACTATAACTGGATGAACTCTACCTTGGGATTTCGTAAGTAAAATATCCACAATGAATACAATCTAATGAACGCTGTGTTTTTACTTTTGGGCCGTATTGACAACTGTTTGTGGCACGTAGTGGCAAAAACTCATCAGCTTTTCCCTTTTGTCTCGGGCATTCCTACGACATTCGACAAAAATATTCTGTTATTTCCTGGTCATGCCTAAAAAGATTTTTACCAGTTTTGCTTAATGTTGTAGTCAGCTGCATCGTTTTCTTTGTCGCGAGGTCTTTATTGGTGTGTAGCGTGACGTTTTCCTTCCACGACAGGCTTACTGAATATCGGTCTTCCAGGTTAATGATCCGAGTCTCGAAACCTCCCATATTCCTGTGATCGTTATTCACCTCCCTCGTTTTGGTTTTGATGCAGATTTATTCCAGGCTTCAAAATTTCTCTATTCTTCCTGAAGTCCATTAGCGGAGGCTTTCACAGGAAGTAACCTCACCACTTGCGTTTGTGTTAAATTCACTCTGACCTGCTAGACTGGGCTTTGTATAACTTAACCAAGGTTCAGTATCGCGGTGCAGAACATGTTCAGCTTGAACCGAGGGCGCTCAGTTTACTACACAAGAAGCCATGGCGGCTATCTTATACGCATTATCACGGAATGTGCCGTAGAACTCGGAGGTACGGTCGTTAGGCCGTAGATAAACCTCTCCAACGTTATTCACATCATGTTTACGAGAGATATTGAGAACACTCGATTGTATGCAGGCGGGCGTAAGCGTTAATGGAGAATAGCTCAGTAACCTTATATTTGCTGATAACGTTTCGTTGCTATATACGTAACTCGGGGGACGAATTGCAAAGCATGATTACCACACTGGGCAAGCAGAGTAGAATCGTGGGCCTGGAAATTAATATGAAGAAAACTAAAGTAATGCTTGAAGGAGCAATGAGGAGAAAATACAACTTCCATTAATTTGAAAGAACTAGGATTCAGTATCTCACTCAGCTCGATTACAGCCCCAAAAGATGTTTTCAACGAAAAAAAGGAAGAATTATTTAAAAACTTTCAAATTTTGCGCCACACTGACGTGTTGTGAGCAAAAATGACGTCATACGGGCAAACAATAAAACATAATTTTAGTGCGTTAACTGCACGTTAGCATTCAAGTGATGCGGTCAAATGATACTAGAGGCCCCATTACCCACGTCCAGTCATGCGTCGTCGCGACAGGTGAGTTAGGCGGCCGCCAATCGCACAAACAATGTTCCGTGACGTCATAGAAAAGTCGCGGGAAATTGGCTAGGGGGTCGCGACTGCTTCACACGTTTTCTTTAATATCTCCGTTATTGGTTCTAAGATGGCGATGATATTGGTATCATTGTTATCGGGACTAAGCAGTCTTTCTAATAAACTCAACTTGTATTTTGTCTTCATGGCTCCTTTAATAACCTCGAAAGAGCACACCGGTTTGAGATAGGTGGCGAGGCTTTGAAAGGGAATATACCTGCTTAGGCCATGTAGTGACCCCGGATCCCAAGCGCGAGGCAGAGATCATTAGAAGGATAAGAAGGGGGTGTAGTGTATTCGGCAGGCATTCTCAGATAATGAATGGCTGTATAACATTGTCCCTTAAGGGGACGTCTATGGGCAGAAACTTGGAGGATCACTAAACGGGTTAAAATTAATTAAGGACTAATCAGCGAGCAAACGAACGGAAGATGAAAGGTGTATTATTAAGGGGCAAGAAGAGAAGTGAGTGGGTCAGGGAATAAACGCGTGTTAAGGACATATTAATAGAAATTAAAAGGAAATGGGCGTTGCCAGGGCGTGTCATAAACAGACAAGGTAACCATTGGTCATTAAGGGAAACAAAGTGGATCCCTAGAAAAGGCAAGCGTGCCAGTGAGCGGCAGAAAGTTAGACGGGCAGATAAGATCAAGACGTTTGCGGCGATATATTGGTCGCAGTTAGCACAGGACCGGGATAATGAGATCTATGGGAGAGGTCTTTCCCGAGCCTTGGGCGTAGATAGGCTGATGATGGTGATGATGATGATGGTGATGATGACCTTAAACAAGCTTTGTTTTGACGGCCTTGAGCTTGCCTCCGCCTCAACTTGACATTCACGTTAAGAACACCTAATTATAATCTGATCTTAGTAGCATGCGTATTGATTGGAGTGAGCGGGTTTCTGGTTGTCATCTGCGATTTTCATGCCCATAGTTTCAACTTGTCGCCCTTTCTCCTTACTTCACATACGTACTGATTTGCGAGATATCACGTCCACCTTCAAGGCTTCTTCACTTGCTCTTTTTGGGGCCCCGGCAATTTGTACAACTTCCATCACATAAATGTTTTCATTTCCAAACAAGCCTATCAAAAACGTTTCTTTCTCAGAACCTTTGCTCTAACCTTTTTCTCCAGTCAGGTCGATATAAGCGATCTCTTACTTCCGATGCAAAGCAGCAGTTTGGCATAATCGCTTCCTGTTTTTCCACCAGTACAAGCCACTGCTGACTGCAGGAGTAGACCAGTGTTTCTATTTCGGTCTTCTCAATCTACTGCGTGCACTGTGCCTGCCATGTTAGTTGCTCCTTTTCAGGATCGATCGAAGCTTTACGTTCGGTTTTCTCTCCAACCTTCGACCTGCACATCCATGTTGCATGTCGGTTTTAGCAGTTTTTGTGTTTTATATTGGATCTTGAGATACGCACGGTGTGGTTCGGTCGCGTACACCTAAAACATACCCTGCTTGCGACCAACGCTGCATTCTTTTGTTTTATCGTTAAGCGTCTGCAGCAATCGTGGGTCATGTGATTGCGTTGTTTTCCGAAAGTGCATAGTCTGTTATCCGACATTAAAAGTTGGCTATTGTTTTCCGGTGCTCGTCATATTACTTCGTACTCTCCCGTTATTGTTCCGTTTCTATTTTCTCTCTGAACTTCGCTTGCTGATGGAAAAAGCCTAGCAGCCTTTTTAAGGTTTCGGGGTTCCTCTTTCTGGCGAAGTCATTTCTCTGCCCGTGCGCATCGTCCATTTCTGCACTCGTCATTGCGATTTCTTCCGTCTCAAACTCTACAACTGGCTGCGTTGCGAGCGCTGTCTTCAATTCAGGAATGACCGTCAGGCATAACACTCTGTAGAGACATTGGGCTAGTGCCCCACTTGTATAGGTTGGGCCAGCTTGCGAAGAAAATCTGTTTTGTTTCGAAATTTGATTTTCTTTAGTTCTTGTAACCCGTTCATGTGCAGGTCAACTGACTGCTCTTGAGAACAAATGTGTCCTTTAATACTTCCAGTACTTGATCCTTGTTGTTTCCAGCGTACTGGAGTCCTTTGATGGCGGCACCTACTTTACCAGTCCCAGAGGACATACAGTAATTGAATTTGTTTCCCTTGCTAATGTTTGTGCTTAGGCTTACAGCCCATTCCTAGTGTGATTTAAACTGCTGACGTCAAACTTAATCAAGTGAAGCTTCGATAACATGAAGAGCCAGGTCACACCTGTTAGGTGCGTCCTTTCTTCGTTATTTGCCGTAATTGCTACATTTGTCCCGCTGGTCAGAGTTGGCTCTATTATACTGGTCTCTAGTTGCGACCCAATAGCAAATGCCTCGGGGTCATACTCAATATTTTTTCAAACATAGTATTGCTGATTCATCGGTGATAAACTACGACATTCATTTGTTAGTTGTCTTTAGATGGGCGGCTATTCCATATATCTGCGCTTATAGTAATTCCATGGTTCGCTTTTCCACTCTATCGACAAGTTTGTCTCCCGCTATATTCGCAAGCTGCGTAATCTGGATTCACAATGCTTTTCTCTTTATTATCGGCATTTTCTTACTCTCGCTGACCCGGGGATGCATGTACACTTCTAACGCTGAACCCAGTACGACGCCTGCAGTTCGTCCTGTACCGTCTGTCGCTCTTTAGTCCAGGTTGCTCAAGTGGTCCCCGTCGCAGTTTTCTCTGCTGCTGAAAGGCAGGTATGGTGCCTGCTAACAGAGCTTGGAGGTATCCTGGTTAAGGCACGATATTTTTGTTGAGGCGAGACACAAAGATGCATTCGGAAAGAGGAGGCTTAACTGCCGAAAACTACAGATCAAACGCTCGCGCTGCATGAGCGGGTTAACCTCGGTGTTCTTGACCCTTGTTAGGATTATTTTATACTCTGGTCGCACTTGTGAAGGCAAAAGATGGGTGAATTCGCTAATTCGGGCACTACCGACGCCTCAACCAGATGACACGCAAAGGCGTCTATCCGCTTCTTCGCATAGATGACCACTTCATTTATTACAAAGTATCCACTTATTGTATACGTTGGATATAAGTTCTAGCTATTGGCAATTAGCTATGGCCTAGGCAGATCGTCCTAAAGCATCTTTCGTTACAACTGGCGGAATTTAAGAATTCGTTGCCATTCCATGTGGGCTGTGCAATGTGGCACCTACCTTCGAAAGGAGGATACGTACGATATTGCACGTCCTTGCACGGCCCAAATTGGAAAACATGTTTGTCCTACTTAAATGTCATTGCCATGTTCTTCCTTGATCTTGCGCCCGTCTGAACCGCCTCTAAAAATTGTTGACCTACCTCACCAGAGCGGATTTGCAATTAAAATTTTAAAAATGCTAATTTTCTGCCCTCGAACGTGTTATTTTAGGCCACGTATAGTGAAAACATGGCGTCCTTTCAGACCCTGTGAAACGTTGCGCAACGGAGGAATTTCACACGCCCACAAAGTGAAACAACTTTGCAGCTTTGTCGGCTCTTGCTGTTATTTCCGCCACTCTCTACCCCAATTTTACTACCGTCATTCCGCCTTTGACGAAGCTCCTCGGTGGACGCAACAACATCGCCGATTGGTCACCTACGTGCGACGAAGACTTTGCTGCATTGTGCCCCCTGCTCACCTCGCTACCAATTACACATTACAGTGCACGGGCTTCCCCGGAAACTCAGTGACTCCAGCGATATGTGCCTGACTGCACTAGTAGAACAAGAAAAGATGGGATTTGACAAATATGGCGTCGTTTATGCCAGTCCTACCCTCACAAAACCAGACTTCAAGTAGTTCGCCACAAAAAAGTATTGTTAAGCGATCGTTTGGGCTACTGCGACATTTTGCCCCCATCTCTGCGCCAGCTTGCTCGGCATACTGAGGGATTATCAAGCCATTTGTTGGCTGTCTTCGCTAAAACATTCGTCCTGGCGACTTGTTCGCTGGTCTGTATGGTTAAACTAACGCGATATATGACTGCATACCAAAAGCTAGCGCAGGTTGGCGCTCTTTCTCGGTCCACACTTGAATACGACGCCAACTGTTTGTTCTCTGTGGATATCGATCTGGCCATTCTTGATATTACCGACATGTATTCTGAAGAACAACATGGCTAGCGGATCACCTTCATCGTAGAATATTTGTTTCGTCTGTCTCTATCATCGGCGTCCCACTCACTTCTGCATAAAGCTTTCCACTTCTCTTTGTGTGACCAGGTCTTCTACAACCGAAACTATGCCTTCAATCTCCAGGAATGTCTCCTTGTCATGCCTCGCCGTTGACACTGGCATATATGCTCTTCTTTCAAGGGAAACGCGCAGTGTGCCCACGGAGGTGTTGCAGGAAGACCTTGTAAACACTTTGCTTTCGCTTTTACTAGCGCGCAATTTACACATGCATAAAAAATGTGACTGTTCCTGTTCAGGCTGCCAGCGCAATAAGTCTTCTCCACGCTAAAAATAAGCAACGTCTAACCTCGGTAGTGCCCGGCGTGCTCCTTCGATAGAGTGGGCTTCGATAACTACGGGCCGTAATTTTGCAGAGCTAGGGACCCCTGCTGGGTTATCGCCGCAATATGCAACGTGACGCGACACGAAGAAACAGCTGCGCTGTCATCTGCCACAGCACGGGACGTGGCATTCTTCCTTCATCGTTTCATCATTCGCCACGGAGCGCCTCGAGAGTTGCTGAGCGACAGAGGCTGTGTATTTTTGTCCGAAGTTGTCATAGCGTTCTTGGCCGAATTGAGCATAGTTCATCGAACTATAGCAACGTGTCACGCGAAATCCAATGGTCTGACAGAAACTTTCGACCGCACTATTGACCATTCACATATGTTTTCCTTCCGCTTTTCACGTACGCGTGCTGAAGCGCTATGCTAACGACAACATGATTTTCACGGTATTTCTCTACGAACAGAAGCCAGCCTGCACGCTAGACACCATCTTTCCATGTCTCCCGACCCATCCAAATAGACAGAATAGAATAGAATAGGATAGAACTTTATTGTTGTCGTTACAAAATGGTAAATCACCAGAACATAATCAATGCAGAAAGGGGTCCCAGAGTAATAAACTGTAGTGGGACCCCTTATTATTGATAGCACATAGCTTAATTGCAGCTGCTAGCAGGAATGATACCTAATTTTTATTACCTATCTATATATAAAGAAATAACTAGACTACGCATAAATAGTGAATTGTTAACATTGCATATTTTAGGAATAAATAAGAAACATCTTGAACAAGTAAAACACAGAGCATTAAAACAACTAACACAGGAATATTTAAACAAAAGCCTCCTATAAATGATACAATGTATATTGCAGTCAATCCATATACGTACATAACAGTTGTATAAATGCAATGGTTAGGACTGGCGAAACGTGGATGCGTACGTCAAACGTCTATGTGATGGTTCGTCAAAAATGATCGAAGGGAACGTTTAAGCGATCGTATAAGGTAGCTCATTCCATATATTGATTGAAGTAACAGCGAATGTCTGTTTACCGTAGTTCGTGCGAACCTTTGGAAGTAAAAAGTTATTTTGCAATGAAAAACGTTTTAGTTTATTTCAGTGCAGTTTTCAGTTCAGTTTTAGTTTAGTTTAGTTCAACCAATAATATAGAGAAGGTCGGGTTCATTGAAGAGGTCAAAGGCAGTTGTGGCAACGTTAAACGCTGTGGTGTCAGTAATCGGAAGAAGTTTAAGATCAAGAAAAAGGGGGGAAACGGGAGCATCAAAACGACTACAGGTGATTATACGCAATACCCGGTTTTGAATTTGCTGTAATGGTGCTATGTGGGAGTTGTAAGTCAGACCCCATGACCTGATACAATAGTTTATGTGACTGTGGAAAAAAGCATAGTATAAGGTTATTAGGATCTGTCTCTCGAAGTAATGGCGCGCTTTTATTAGTACCCGAACACCATATGCAACTTTCTTCCAGATTAGGTTAATGTGTGCATCAAATTTCAGATTGCGTAAGCTTCGCAGTTCTCTGAGGAATTCCGCATGCTCGGTCAATAATTGATGCCATAACACGAGCAGCTACATTGCTTGACTTTAGGTGCTTTGCTTTGCTCTTGGTCTTTCTTCAAAGCTGGTGCAAAATACCACCGTCCTTACCCCTTATAAAAAGCCCTTTTTGAGTAAACTATATTGTAGAACAAGTCATTCATTCCCCTGATCTTCAACGCCGCAGCCGCCAGACTGTACCTGTGCAGCGACTAATACGCTCTTACGATCCGATCGTTTCATCGCTGCCATGAGCCACCTGGATGTTTCCCTTTTCTCGCCGGGGATAATTATAGCGAAGAAGACATACACGAGAAGGCGGACACATTTCCAGTTGCTATGGGCTCTAATGTCTGATTGCAGGTGGTGTACAGATTTTCCCTATGGTAATGATGTTGTAGGAAAGCGGAGCCGTGGACTCGGTGAGGCGATGTGACTCTCCTACATTTATTGGGGTGCGCAAGGCCCGGCCGGAACTGGAGTGGGAGCGGCGATGGCAAGCGACCGCCTAGGCGCTCGGCCGAATTCGATCTCCTCTCGCGGCGCGTGGCACCGCTGACGCAGCCCGGCAAACACCGCCGCTGATGATGATTGTGGGATGCAGGGGTGATGATGATGGTGGCGCTGTTAGCGGGTTAAGCTGCCGCCACTACAGGGCTGCCCCCCTATCGCAGGGCGCGTTAAGACAGAAAGAGAAGTACAAGCTATGTACAGATAATTAACTAAGCATGTCCATGGTAGGTTCTTAGACAGTCCAGGTCAAATCGTGCGTAACTTATAAAAGCAGTCCTGGTCAGTCCGTTGTGGGCCTCCGGAGCGTTGATTGGCCTCAGGTGGCCTTGGCTGGGAGTGCAAAGTGGGACGAACTAGTGTACGGTGTAGTAGTCCCGAAGTGAAAGAAGCACGAACCGCGGGCACAGTGCAAACTTGGCGGGGCCGGTAGAGCGGGCGTTCCACGACCAGCTTATTGCGACGCGTGTACACTGGCGTTCGTGTGCCTGTACGAGGAGGCTTGTACTCTCGAAGGTGACGGTTTGACCACGGTGTCTGGTGCGACATCGTTGCGCATGCTCTAAGTGCAACCGCAGTACGACGCCTGGGGTGACAGAGGCAACAGCGAGTCACCCACATCGCGAAACGCCGATGAATATGAGCCCGCAACGCTGGTCGTAGCCGGCATGCAAGACGTTGTTTGGCAAAACGGCACTGACGCCTCGTCGATGTGCGCCGAAGAAGTGCCAGTGGCGAAACTCGCTTTCTTGACTGGTGCTTACGGCGTCGATGCTGACGTCGGCGTCGAGTTTCGGGAACGCGCTCCTCTGGTGGCGACATCAGCGGTTTATGAGGTTGGACGTATGTCGTCAGTGGGTCGGGCTTCTCCTGGTAATCGTGCACGTCGCGGTTGACGGGGTGCTGGCGGTGCGTTTCATGTAGAGCAAGGGGCGCTGCTGTGTTGGTGCCCGCGAAGGGTGCCGTGGCTGTCGCTTCACCCGAGTCATGTTGCGGTAGGAGTGGAGCGGGGCTCTGTGTTACTGTCGTGGTGGACTTGACGTGCAACAGCGGGCGACCGGGTTGGGAAGGATGGAACGCTCACGGAGCACTCACCGGAGCCCTTGCATACGTTGGTAGAAGGGGAGGAGGAGGGCTGCAGCTGGTTGGCGTTCGTGACGTCATCGGCTGTGGGTATTGTCGTCGTAGGTGTGGCTGCCGCGCTGGCGGTGGAGTCAGCGATGGCGACACTCGTTGCAGGAAACGACGCCGGTGCTGCAGAAGGTACGATGTGCGGCGGCGAAGCGTGCACGGACCGCGCGAGTACGTTATCTGCTGCAGACCGAAAGCAGTCGTCCCCCAAGCCGTAGTGTGCGAGCACGGCAGCGCGAAGGTCATCGTAGGGTGTTTCGCTGGGCGGTGGTGGGGCGAGGACGCAGCGGAGCTCGAGGAGAAGCGTCTCCCAGAGGATGGAGTGCTTGAGCGGCTGAATGGTGACGTAGTTCAGCGAGAAGGTGGCCTCAAGCTTGAAAAACCATCCTCTGAGGTGGCGTGCGTCGAACACCGGTATCGGCGGGTCCCCCCACGTCGCCATGTCGGTGTGCCGCTGGCCGGGTATCAGGCGCGGAACCTCCGGGTCACCACTTGTAGGAAAGCGGAGCAGTGGACTCGGTGAGGCGATGTGGCTCGCCTACATTTATTGGGGTGCGCAAGGCCCGGCCGGAACTGGAGTGGGAGCGGCGATGGCAAGCGACCGACTAGGCGCTCGGCCGAATCAACAGGTGGTGTTGGTCGAATTCGATCTTCTCTCGCGGCGCGTGGCACCGCTGACGCATCCCGGCAAGCGCCGTAGCTGATGATGATTGTGGGATGCAGGGGTGATGATGATAGTGACGCTGTTAGCGGGTGAAGCTGCCGCCACTACAATGTATGAAGTGCTTCCAGAAGAAGGGTGCGTGCGCGTCCCTCTCTGACCACAGCCCAAGTTCGCTACGCTCGCTAAGAGTTTGGCCAAGCTGCACAACACCATCGTGCACAAACTGCTGCACCAGCAACCGCATGACAATTTTGGTTCTGTTTTTACTTACTAACTTGATTCAACACGTTTGCTGGACCCCTGGGACGGGAATCGTGATATAGGAAAGGGTTGGTTTGGTGGTGCGTCATCGTGCGAGAGTCACGAGTGCAGTGTTGGCCCCGCAGTGCTTTGTAGAGAAGGATTACTAGCGGGTTTCGGCGAATTTGTGTAAAAAGGGTGGTGACTAATAGATTGATTGATGGATTGATTGTAGGGTTTAACGTGCCGACGCAACGCAGGCGATGAGGCGCGCCGTAGTGGAGGGCTCCGGATTAATTTTGACCACCTGGGGATCTTTAACGTGCGCCGAAATCTCGAACACACGGGCGTTTTTGCTTTTCACCTCCATCAGAAAAGCGGCCGCCGCGGCCGGGAATCGAACCCGCGACCTCGTGCTCAGCAGCGCAACGCCTTAGCCACTGAGCCACCGCGGCGGGTCGGTGGTGACTAGTAATAAAAATGTTTGACCCATAAGGCAAGTATAACGCATTTAAGAGGCTATGGGTGTAGTTGGCTACTTCAATGTGGGGTTGCAAATATTTGGTGTCACTACATGAGCATTAATAAAAAAGGTTCTAAAAGATGCTACTTCCTTTTTCATGGCAGGCATCCTTAGACAAGTTATACATATCTGACCGCTAACATGACTCCAAAAGTATGGGAGGTATTATCCCAGCCAGTACCCCAAAAAATTGCACTTGCAATTTCAATCAACATGGCGAGGCCCCACCGTTTCCGAATTGGTTGTTTTAGCCCAATGTTTGTCCGCTGCTATAAAACTAAATTCTAACAAGATTTGTGAAGGTGACTCTCTCAGCATTTTTCTAAATCTTCAACGGAAGATAATCACAATACAGTAAACCGGAGCCATATCCTCACATCACAGACGGTTGTCCATGATTCCCCAGGTTAAACATAAGTTTGTAAATTGGAAATGAGATGGACGTTTTTATTTTTGCATTTGTTATGTGGTGCTGAATTGCTGTATTTGCCGCATTTGTTTCGCCTTGCACTGATCTGTACGGCGCCACAATAAACATGATTTTAAACACCGCATGGTTAAATGTTATTTCAAGTGAAATTGCCTTTTGCCTTGGAATAGTATTTTTGTTGCTCATTAGGTTTCTCAAAAGATTTCAGGAGGCATAAGTGTCTATAAAATTTTTAGCTCTACATAATGTTTCTTTATTTTTGACATTTCAGAGCGTGGCGGCTATAAATTTCCAGCACCAATATTGAAGTTTCTTTACACCGAAGAAAACTGTTCCGTTGCTGCAGTCGAGAACGTTCACTTTCCAGAAGAGGGTAAGTATGCTGTCTTCACTTTGCGCCTCTAAAATGTGCACTTATGCTCTTCCTCGCTGCAGCAGAGAATAAAATTTTTGCAGACTTTTGCAAAATTTTGCAGACAAAATATTTCCAGACTTCCAATGGGTAAAGACGTGTAGACACAGAAAACAAACGCACTTAAAAAGCCTTATTACACACCAGCAGACTGAAATGACCCTCTGACATACATTTTCTCACACTAATGTGCAATACTTCAGGCAAATATTAGCGTATTCACTGGAATATCGGACGGTACTGCTTTTAAAGATTTTTTAGGAAAGTCAGAGGCCGTCTTAGATTCAAGGATGCGGTTTTCGTGTATTTTCTTGACATTTAACGCCATCTCACAGCCACATGCTTGCAGCTTGCAGGTATACAGGCTTCATTTCGCTTATATTCAAATGTCGTGGACACAGCTGTCAATGTTCCGTGCTTTCTTGTGCGCATTGCCGAGTGACTTCTAGAAACACCTTTGTTCGCAGCACAACGATGTCTACCAAGTGGTGCCATTACACAAGCGCAAGGTAGTCTTTGAGGCAAAGAGAACTTTAAACCTCCAAGCACAGTGTGACTTCAGGATGGATGAGAAGAATGTGCGCCGTTGACAGGAGCAGTGGAACAAACTTTTTAACTACGCTGCCAAGGGAATGGCCTTAACAAGACCTTAGAAAGGCCGACACTACGGGGTGGAGAAGGATGTCGCTGACTTAGTCCGGCAGCAAAAAAAGGTGGAATGCCTGTGACGATGGAGATAATACAGGTGAAGGGAAGGACAATTGAAATTATTCGAGGTGTTGCATGGACTCAGCTCAAGGACAGCAACGGCTTGGTCACTCGCTTTATGAAGTAGTTGTGGTTGAGCCTGTGATGGTGGACGTCTGTTGGACAAACCGCAGCCCCTTACATTAAGGAGAGGTTAGTCACATTGCAACCATTTGTTGTCAAAAAGCAGCTGGAAAAAGAGTGGGACAGATCAGTAACCCCGATCAGACCTCCATTGTATTTTCGCAAGGCTGTGGCCTTCGCAGTAAATAAGAAGGACGCTAAACAACTGAAAGTGAAAACTGCGGGCTACGAGAAGCCGCGCACCACCGTGACATCATGTTGCATAGCTGATGGGTAGCATTTCAACTGGGAAAGTTTATCCTAAACGCTGTCGAACGAGATGCACACACGCGCGCACGTGATCATGAAAATGGGTGGATGACTGGTGCTCTCATCAAAGAATCGTGGAAGACTGGGCTCTGCGGTTTGGTGAGTCACTCCTATCGTGGTTACTTGGCAGATGTTAAGTCCGTGGTTTCAGCAGGTGGTACAGACATTGCGGTAATATCCAGCAGTATGGTGTGAGCCAACTCACGCCTACCAGGCGCATCAAGCGTGCATCACTCAGCCAAGTAGCAAACTACGGTCAGTGGAGAATGGGGCGAGATTCCAGCCGAGCTAAACGTGCGGCCTTCCATTACTATAACGGCTGAAATGCACTGGATGAAAGTGAGGACAGTGCGCTATGGGAAGAGCCTAGCAACAAAAACTACAGCGATGTCGACAAAGACGACGCCAACGAGTGAGCAGTGAACATGCTAAGACGTCTGCCGCAAGCGCATGCTTAAGTCCCAAATCCAGCGCCTTTATTCATTCGGCTTAAATTCAAGGTAACTTTGCTTTATTTTATGGCCTTCCAAATTTCTTGGGTTGGTGTACAATCGAGGCCGGCCTAAAGTCTAGTAAATATGGTAGCTCCTTGACTTCTAATACGTTCACCGCTACAGGCCGTAAAGAAAATAAACAGAAACCGGCGAAATGAAATTCCTACTTGAACAGGAACTGCAAAGTGGTCCAGTTCTGTAAACACTACAACTTTACAGCAAATAAACTTTCAGAATGCCAATTTCCTGAAAACCAATCTGACACAAATCTGCGAGATTGCTTTCAATGCGGCAAAACCACAATAAGAATTTACAAGTTCACTATTTATTACCGCAGGCGTGGTTGACAATAGTACTTTCACATCCCAGTCACGAGACAAAGTTGGCAGAAAGATTTTGAAATGTCACCAGGCCACTCCAAATATAAAGTTACCATATCCATGTGAACCTATGCCGCCCTCCATTCTAGGTAGACCCCAGAAATTTAGGTAGAGAAAATAAAGCAAGCTTACCACGAAAGTAAGCCGAATGAAAAAAGGTTTTGGACTGGGGCTAGAACATGCACTTTGTTATGCTTACGGTGCTAGTCGTACATGTTGAATGCTCACTCGTCATCGTTGATTTCGTCGACATCGCTGTCCTCTTCCCCCAGCGCTGTCATCAATTCCGTCCGGCGCATTCAAGGCGCTGCAGTTACGAAAGGCCCACACAATTAGCTCTGTCAGAACTTTGCCCCACTCTGTGGTGACCCTAGTTTGGTACTTGGTTGAGTAAAGGTCACTTGATACACCTGGTATGTCTGAGTTGCTGGTCTTGCAGTGTCAACCAGTCATGTAGCACTTCCGCAGCGTGTTCTTACATGTCTTGTTGACGGCCACGTCGGGCAATTAACGGCACCTGCCAAGTAACGATGCTAGAAGTGACCAGAAGTTACACCTTAAACTCCAAAAAACACGGTGTTGCTAAACTGTCTACACGTAGTCTTTGGTGAGGGAACCACTCATCCATGCATTCTCATTGGCCCGTACGACGTTTTCAGGGAACACTTTCCCAGCTGAATGAGTCTACTGCCTAAAAATAATTTAGGGCGGCTACTTTCGCCCATCGGCCGTGCAACATAACATCACGGTAGTTCACTGCTTCTGGTAGCCTGCAGTTTTGATTTTCACTTGTTTTGCGCACTTCTCATTCACTGTGTAGGCCACTGGCATATGCTGCGGTCCGATTGGCATTTCCAATCTGGCCCAGTCTGTACTCCTTTTCCACTTGCTTCTTGATAACAAAGCGCTGAAATTCACGTGACTAGCTTTTCCTCGACGTCAGGGGGTTGTTTTTGGCCCACAGATGTCCATTGCCTCATGCTAAACCTGAATCGCTTCATAAAACGAGTGACCCGGCCACTGCTGGCCTTGAACGAAGTCCATGCGACGCCTCAAACGTTTGCGATCTCCCTCGCCTTTGCCTCTACTATCTCTGTCATCACAGGCATACAACGCTCTCTTCGCTTCGTGATAAATTCAGCGACATCCTTCTTCACTTCATGGTGTCAGCCATACTTGGGTCCTGAGAAGGCCATTTTCTTTGCAGCGCAGTTGAAAAGTTTGTTCTACTGCGTCCGCCACTGGTCCGCGTTCTTCTTAAAGACGCTGAACTCGCACTGTGCTTTGAGATTTCAAGTTCCATCGACATCCAAAACTAGCTTCTGCTTAAAAGCCACTGGCACCGCTTGGTGGACGCCGCTGTGCTGCGAACACGGGCACTTCTGGGGGTCTTGTGGCATGTAAGCAAGCAAGGACGGAACGCTTGGAGCTGGGTTCACAACGTTTGAACAAGCAACATTGAGCCTGCAAGCCGGCAAGCTGCGAGCTTGTGGCTGCGAGATGGCGTTGAGTCTCTAGTGGTGACAGGAAAGCCGCATCCTCAAGTGTAAGCCGACCCCTAATTTATTTAAATGACGTTTTAAAGAAAGTAATTAACTAGATTCGCGTAAATAAGTATCAGCGAGGTGCGGGTAGCCCGACTGATGACCTTCTGGGCACCAGTTTGACCCAGCTCATTTCCTGGGTACCTGCACAAGCGATGAACACCTAAGCTGCAACGGGCCTACAAAGCTAATGGTTCTCACATCAGTTATCTTGGAATAATAAAACGAGATGTGCACCTAGCGGGTATGTGCATGCAGGCATGTGCACGCCACTGTGCGTGGACTTAAATTCGTTAAATATACCACGAAGCGCACAACGATAACAAACCTACCATGACGTCCCCCCTCCCCACTGCTTCGTATCTTATTTAAACTTTTTGCCCTAGTTTACCCCCAAACCAAAAAGCTTGAGAAGGTGGGGTTCCGAGGATGGCTTATTTGTTTCATGTGAATTTCCTTTTGTTCGCTCATTACCCTGGTACACACGGGCACAATTTTTAGAACTCGCAGCATTCTTACCCTTCATGCAACCCCAGCTGTCACCTTAGTTTTGCCCTTTTCTCACATGCAAAATGAGGGAACTGACATTACAATTGCTGTGTTGGCCCTACACAAGCATTCCGTCTTCGCTAGTAACCCTGTGACCTCAATGGAGCATTAGTAAATATTTCTTACATCATCTGGAACCTCCCTCCCATTCCCAAACTTTCATCCCAATTTTTTCATGAATAGAATCAAGCAGAGGCTGTACGTTCAGCCCGGGATCCAACGAAATGTTCAAATAAATGTTTATATCGTTGCTATCACTAACAGTTCTGCATTTTGTAGTATTGCTTGGGATTGGGCGAGTCGGGTCATGATCGCTGGAAAGCCTTCGTCTGGAATGTAAAGAAATGAAGGACGGTCAAGAGTTGTGTAATGTTTCTCTGTGTGTTTTTGTTCAGTAAACTTCAGCAGTTAGTCAGCATTGGGACTGAATTTCGTGTTTGCAATGCCTTCCACCTCTTGTCCCCATAATACATGTTCTGAATTCTGGAAGCAGCGGTGAGCTACTTGGCAGACATTTACTCCCTTCAATGAATCCCATGGGAGAGAGTAAAATGGGGTTGGTATTATGATCCCATGACCGATGGGATCATAATACCAACCGTTTTGCTTCTTTTCATGTTACAAGTGGCCTCATACCTATACCACACGTACACGAAAAATGACATTAGGTGCTTAAGGGCTCAAGTAATAATGCCATTCTTTCGCTGCTATACTAAAACATTTAATGCCATTCACTCTAATGTCATTTTTGGTTTAAAACGGTCCGCACAACTCCTTCCCCTTCACGAGCGCCTTACATGTGCCTACTCCAAATACAATAGGCATCAAATACTAATCTCAGCAACGGAGTGCTATCGTAGAAACGCAGCTGAACTTCAAAATAAGACGATTTTTTGGGCCCCATTGGCCGACAAGTTCTGTACACGAAGTTCAGTAAAACAGCGGCGAAATGCACAACGTAATTTTACATCATTTTAAAATTTTCATATTTGGCTACCCCTGGCCGGCGATGGCCCCTGGTAAAGCCCCTTATAGAAATGGCTCCCACCATTTTTTAGAATACACTATTTCTCATAATGTTGGCTTCACACAGGACATTTTGAACACTTCTAAGATGTTTTTTTTTATGTTGAAAGCTTCAAAAATATGAGCACATTTTCTGGTAATTATCACCATCATGCGCAACACAATTAGCGCCTTTGCGTCTCGGCTTGTAGCCCAACCCGCCCAAATAATGCCATTCGGTTTCCTAAGGCCTTAAGCACTTAAAGGGGCCCTGAAAGGCGCTTTGACCACTCTAAATGAATTAGCGCAATCGTTAGATTGGGTCGTCAACGTCATCTGTGCCACGTATTACTCTTCTACGCGTAGCGTAAAGCTCAAACTTTTGTTGCAAAGTTTGTCGCTTTTTTCTCACCCTTCCCTTCGTGTTTTTGGCCGCCGCCATCTTCATGTGTCTACGTCATCAATTCCCAGATGTTCGTCATGAGCTAGGCTAGACACCCTGCTATTGGGCGGCTTTTCCACGCACTTCCGGCAAAGAGACGAGTCGTCTGCACAGCGTCGGCTCGCCGGCTGATCTGCCAGCGAAGTGCCGGAGTGCTTGGATATTTTACGACAAACGAAACAAGTGTAAACAAACGCTCAACCGTTTGTATTGAATTCAACACGGCCATAACACGACATGGATATTCTCTCACCTGAGTACGTACCATAAAGAAAGCGTCTAAGCCCCGTGGCACTTCTTTCGTGCAATTGCAAAGAACGCCCTGAGCCGAATGCCCGGGTTTGACGCATACATTTTATTCAACTTCAAAACAATCCAGAGATGCGTTTCGAACGAACACAACGTCACAACATGCGTTGCAAGTCTGAACCGCCATTGACGGACGATGGGTTGCCTCCTCCTGCCCGTCGTAAATTCGGCACTCACCTCGCGCGCGGTTTGCGGGGACGAACACCAAGTCACTTAACCCTGGCGCACAAGCCGAGATGGCTTTTAGCCACGCACACTGCTCATACCACATGCGAGGTTGAGTCGTACGTCGCCCGAGAAAGATAATCCAGTCCATGGGAAGCACTATCCACCCGCAGAAGCACAACGTCGCATTTCATCGCGAAACAAAGGCGTCAACAACACACACACCATCGCCTCCTGTAATGCCAAACGCATCTCGCACTTCCCAATAGGAGTGAGTGGTACGCTTGCAGTGCCCACATGTCGCGAGGTGGGAACCCGAGCTGAACCGGGATCACGCAACTGTAACTGACTTTTAGAGCGGTTTGTGCCTCGTTGCCAAGGCAACCGATGTTTGAGATTGTCAAAGAAATGGCGCTCGCTCTAGCGCTAGAAAGCTCAGAGCGCGGCAGAGCATGTTTTGCCAACGTTGCCGCTCTCCACCACGCGTCGCCCCAAGCTGAACTGGTCACACGATTGAAGCGTTTTGTGCACGGGTTCTGTATCGGTTTGAAATGTCTTTTTCACATACCGCCGGCAGGAATTACCACCGCCGCAAAATAAGACCCGGCACCAGCGGGGCCACATCTGATACGGCGCTTTTTGGGTAAACAGTGCGCGGTGCATCTCAAAGGGAACGAGCGCACGGTCCTCGCCGTGCGGCTGCGAGTTAGCCGCCGATAAAAAGTCACTACTGCCGATAGCAACTGCACCAACGTACACCGCGAAATGGCAAGGCCAGGCCGCCGCACACATGCGGCCAGATTTTTCGTTCGCTTTTCCAGCCTTGAGCGGAGTGCGGGATGGTGTCAACAAAGCTTGCCCGTAGCAGACGAGCAGCGCAATAGAGGATGTACGTCACCGCCGAGGAGCGCAGCATCATGGTAGGGAAGGCTCGCGGGCCTAAACAGCGGAGAAAAATTTGAAAGGAGGAGGAAATGCGGCGGGACGATAATGCACGGTTTTTTATTTACGATTTCTCAGCTAATACTAATCGCTTTAACAAAATTCTTGCGGGAGGAGATTGCTAATACATTGCTTTATTTGGTTACATGTACATCCATGCATCGGCGGGAGGTATTTCAAGACCCCTTGAATGTCATTTTTCGCGCATGTGTGGCATGGGAATTAAACACCACAAACTTTTCCCAGCATGATATTACGACCCTGCTTCTAAGCCACTCCTTCCTAAATGATTCCAAAACCCAAAACACCTTCATGGCACTTGACATCCTATCCTTCACTGCAGTTCTTCTGGACTACATATCACGCATTGCTTAGCGATATTTTTCAAAGGGACGCTGAAGTAAAATTGTCAACGTTCTCTTTGTGTCAGTAAGGCAAGGAGCACCTTTTACATACTCTTCAGCATTTTCCCTTTCACTAGAGCAGTATTTAACTTATGAAGCCAGAAATGAGATAAAGCGTCACATGATATCTGTGGCGGCGAGAAAAATTACAGCAGTGACCTAAACTGACGTTCAAATGTCTTGCAATGTAAGGGGACGATGCGCACATTTTTAACGTTCATGTGCACACACTTGCACTTGTGTCAACGTAATGTTTGTGTTCTTTTTCTAAGGAAGACTTTCCGGGATATTTTCTGCATGCATATGCGCCAGATGTGGTTCTTCTGGGGTTTTTTGGTTGTGGAGAATGTGGTTAAGTACTGTGCAGAACCAAAACCAAAACCACAATTCTGGTTTTGGGTATCTGCAACAATATGCTTAACCTGTGTCATTATCCTTGGTTTCGCGCACTGGTTACTTCGAGAATTGGCTTGCCATACTCCTGCCAAGGTGTCAGCACCAAAGTGGACCGGGTAAAACTGCCAGCACCGCTCAGCGCATTCAGGGAGCAAGTATCGTACCATTCAGTGCCAAAAGACGAGCCAAGATGTAAGCAGTGGCTGAACACTCTCCGTGTCAGTGGAGGTTAGCCTCAGAGCTTTCCTGGCTAATCGGTGTTGTACTCACCTAATCATAAGAGGTATGTTGACATCAGGCCAACAGTCGGCGGAATCAGCACCATGTCAGCAAGCTGCTGGCGCCCTGTCACATTGGGACGCTGACCATCGGCCACCTCCAGGCGCTGCTGTGTGCGCGTGGACGGAACTCGCCTGTGGAACAATGGAGGTTGCTGCGCAAAATCACACACAACCTGCGCCAAAAGTGCTTCTTATTCAATCAACGCCATATTCAATCAATTCTCTCAAGAAAACTGGTGATGAATACGTCAGCATGGCAACAAAGCGATGGGACTATTCACATTATGTATGTATGTATGTGTGTACGTGTATGACCCAGCTCACCTGCCGAGCGGGACTTACCATTGATCCCTTCCATGGAGCCCTCTCAACACGAGATCGGCTCCTTTCCTTTCATGAGATTACATCTCAGTACCGCCTCTCCTGCGGTCGACTCCCCCTGCACACTCGGCGCTCTCTCATACATAAGAACGCCCATGGCGCTTAGTGCAGACGTACACCCTTCCTTCCCTCACCACCTGCACCGCATGAATCCCGCTCTGTACTCCTGGTCCCACTGCCCCGCTTGTGGGGCGGTCGAAACCATAGATCACCTCCTCTAGCAATGCTGCCACAGCCCATTCCCCCCAAATTGAGGTGGTAAGCACTGGGCGAGCGCGTTGGGCAGCTCGAATTTGGCGGCAAGATGCCATCGTCGCTCTGGCAGCCAAAGTCACTGCGGACCTTCCTTCCTCGGCCACCACCCCTCCCGTGAACGAGTCCTTTGGGCAATGAAAGTTTTGTCTCTCTCTCTCACTCGCTCTCTATATCTCTCTCTGGCACGTATCACACACAACACGTAACACTATCGTTCTCCGACAGAAGCAACTTCCTGATGGTGAAGATGATCAGTGTATGCATGGTTCAAAGACAGATTAGTCGTGTGGTCGGGTTATCGAAAAACCACGATTTCATACGGACGACATGAACCGTCTCTGGTCGAGGTCGACAGCGACTGGCAACACTGGCACTGTGGGGTACCACCTCGTAAGTTAATCCGCTGTGTGGACGCAGCACCTTGTACCCAAGTAATTACTTAGAAGCGTTATCGATAGACCTCGACATCGGACAGGTATCTGAACCGAAACAAGGTCACCTTGCGTAAATGCCACGTGACGTCGGTGAAGGTCCTAGCTGGAGGCGTCCACGCGCTGGCGTCACTTATGCGGAGGCAGGCATGCTGCCGCGCTTCTCTGGTGCACTATACGAATGGCAGGGATCTGAGATATCCGTCCTTGATGTCGCGAAGCGGCATGGCGTCGAACATTGTTGTAGCTTTCCTGCAGTAGTGCAGGGTGAACAGTGGCATTCGAGTCGTTTCTTGTTGGGTCGTGCTATACGCAAACGTGATGTAAGGGAGAACTGCATCCCAGGCCCGGTGTTTCGTATCAGCGAACATACTGAGCATGTCGGCGATGGTTTTGTTTAGCCACCCAGTCAAGCCGCTTGTCTGAGGGTGATACTCACTGGCTTTTTGTTTAGATGTACCACTCAGAGTGAAGACTTCCTGCAGCAGTGTCGCGGTGAATGCGTTTGCGTGGTCCCTAATGAATAGTGTAGAAGCCCCATGACGGAGAACCATCCACGTAAGAACAAACTGCGCCAATTCAAGTGCGGCGGCCTTCGAAGGGCCTTGGTTTCTCCGCACTTGGTCAAGTAGTCAGTGGCGACTACTTTCCACCGGTTGCCTGCAGTAGAGGATGGAAAGGGGCCAAGCAGGTGCATGCCGAGTTGCTCAAATGGCACTTCGGGAATTTGAACCACTTGCAGAAATTTAGCGGGTCTTCCAAACTAGGCTTTGCATCTCTGGCAGCCCCGTCCAGTTCGGACGTACTGCCTCATGTTTTCCGAGAGCTTTCGCCATTAATTCGCTTTCTTCATCCTTGAAAGTGTGTGTGCTTAACAACTTGCGTTACCCGCTAGCAGCTCCCTTATAGTTAACTACGCGAGTTTATTCATGTTTTCTCAGACGTGTGCGTATCTGTAGACTGTAAGCATATTCCGCATACTTTCAACCCAATTTAAACTCTAAAATTGACTTTTTTTAGGTTCCCCCAGGACTGCATAAAATTTTGTCCCGTAGTTATTTTGACCCCAAAACAAACTTTTTCGAGAAAAGGCAAGCAATAACAGCCTACATTTTTCTCAAGGTGCACATGCATACTAAGCGTTTTCGGAAAATAGGTGTCACGCTGAGAAACCGAGTCTTATGCATCAGCCCAAAGGGATACGTCTGATGGGTTATAGATTTTGTAGGCTCGTAATGCTATCTTTTAAATGTTGAGGGAACACAAAACAAGGTTTTTTGTTAAATTTAAATGCAAGCTGTCTTGGCAGGACCCTTGTGAGCGAATACGTAATAGGTAATGGCAGCAATCTGGCGATGCTCGAAGTTAGAGAACGCGGGACCTGGTGCCTAACCTCACTTTATTATCGCCATTCAATTACGGGAGGAAGTTATATTTCCATAATTACCGTATCAGATTACCATTTTGATTTCACAGTTTCTTTGCAGCCGTGACTAAACGAAGTGTTATAATGTTAGTTTAATGTTTTTCGGACAATTGTTAAAATGCTCATTCTGACCACAGGCACGAACACGAATAAAAGTGCCGCTTGGCCACACTGCGAACTTTGGACCCATAAAACGTCTAGCGGACGAGGCAGTGAAGTTATCACTGCAACATGTGAGTTGTTCTTTAACTGCACATGCAACGTTACAGAAATTTATGAAGTGTGGCGGCCGGACCTGTGTTTCACGTTCGAAGACGACTCGTCTGAGGAGGATTATGAGGATTAGGAGGATGAATAAAGCACTCATTGAGCCGTTGCACTTCTTCGATCTGAATTATTTTGCAGCGCCACATTAATTCGAAGGCACGTCAAGCATGTTGATCAAAAATCCAGCGTTCATTGCGCACAAACTATAGCCGGCAGATTGCACACAAAATGGCCCAAGCATGGCACAAAAAACATGGCCACCTGCTCAGAGGTTTGAACGTTTCTTTACTCTTCAAGGGCTCATGAGGCACAGTTTGTTGTGCTGTATTTCGCATTGTATTTTTCGTTGTATTTCGTGCTGTATTTCGCAAATCAACAGAGGTCACCCCTTAGTCCACGCATAATGATGGAGTGGGCCCGCACGGGTGACCCTGAGAAATCTTGGTGACGGTAAATGGCGCCAGCATGAACCCCGAGCTCCCATACTTAAGCTGTTACCTACCGTGGCGAGAAGTTTAAAAGTTAAGGGTTACAAGCCGCTAACGGTGGCCGTCGGAGTCCTGGTCACGCTCCGGCGGACGGGCCCCTCGTGTGTTTATCAGGCACGGGGCTCTGGGATCTTGCTGAGCATACGAGTAACCTCAGTCGACCTCGTTCGTACCCTCGTTCATGCTATGCCGTATGGTATACTTCAAATCTTTTATCCCAAATGATCGGCCGCAGAAAAGGGCCCGCACCGAAGCACGTTGAAATCGCTATCTAACGTTCTTTGCTTAAAGTCAGCAACTTTCCCCGCTTCTTGGTTTTGCAATCAGCTAATAAAGACACACCTGTCACTAGTAAATCCGTATTACTAATAGCAAAACAAATTGAAAGTACTGAGGAAAGACTTACGACGCGAAGTTATTACCACGGAACATACTGATTGAAGTTCAAAACAAAAAATCTGCAAAACTCCAAAACTAAGTTATGAAAATCTGCGAAACTAACAAGCCTAGGTGACCTCCGAATCCCCATCGCACCATACCGAACTCGAACAGCTGCCAGGGTGTCATATCAGAGACCGAACAGGTAAATGAAACTGCATGTGGTCTCCTCGAAGGTCTGTGTAAGCTGGTAGTAACTGCTATAAAGCGTATAGCCATCAGGCATGATAACAAAGAAATTAAAACTAAGCATCTCATTCTGATGTTTGACCGCAGCACACTTCATGAGTCGGTAAAATCAGGTTTCATACACTTCTGTACAAAATCCTACATTCCAAACCCGCTCCGTTGTTTTGAATGTCCATTAAAGATCCCCAGGTGGTAAAAATTAATCCGGACCCGTGCACTACGGTGCGCCTCATCGCCTGCTTTGCGCCAGCACGTAAAACCTTTCAATCAACGTTTTAAACGTCAACAGTTTGAGCATGGTTCCAAGTGCTCTCATTGAAAACTGACGCGCAAAATGTTCCGGCCATGTTCATCCGACAGAAAACTTCCAGAGCAGACATGTGAGCTGCTGCAATTGTGGTGGACCTCATCCAGCCTATTCTAGGTTATGCGAAAAATTCAAAGATGAAAAAGCAGTGATCAACATGAAAATTTCTCAAAATATCCCATTCCCAGAACCGCGGAAACGATATGCAATGCTTCCGTCTTGAAGATATGTCACCGCAGCTTGGCGGGGGCAGGAGCGGCGTCTTCTGTCAGGGACGATACAGTACTGTCAAGCACTCTTTGTCCCGCATCAGCCCCCTATGTCGCCGCACAGACTGCGGACCACGCAAATGCTGTGGCGACATGCAGCATTGCTGGTAGTGGCATGGCTCTCTCTGGTCATGTTCTTTCGGAACCACGTATCTCTGAGGGTGTAAATGCTAAGGACACGGAGAGCCTTGCAGCTGCTGCCACAATTGCAACCAAGCGGGTGGGGGCACGAAGTTTCCCTCGCGGTCGGAGTCCAAGGGAGCCCAAATACTCTGACCTCAAGGGGTTTACACGACGACATAATTTCACTATAACACCAAATGAGTGACGCGGTCCTGCTGGTCGTAGAAAAAAACTCTTCCCAAATTAATGGTCTCATACCTGAGCCAGTTGCTCAGGTATCACCCACAAAACGTATACGCAGCAGGGTACAAATATATAGCAATAATGACAGTAGAAAACATAGTTCAATGTAATTGTACGGGCCTAATGAAAAATCTAGATGATTTATACTAAATCCTTCACAAAAACCAATCATGCATTGTCGCCCCCAGGACGCGAATCTAAATTCTAAACATACCAATTTTCTTAAACAATACACTGTTTTCAGGAAAGACAGCGATAGTTCTGTCATCTCTTCAGGCGCAGTAGCCATTGTTACGCAAAACCTATTCCGTGCCAGAGCCTTCAGTTACTCACTATAATTGAAGCGGTTGCCGTACGGGTTATAAGTTTTAATACGTTGATCACAGTATACTCTTTCTACATTCCACAATGCCATTGCTTATCTAGTTTAGAATTGGAATCCCCAATAGATGAGCTTCCTGAACCATTCATTTTGGTAGCCGACTTAAATGCTCATAACAAGCTCTGCAGCTCTGAAAGAACAGTTGCTCGTGGACGTTTCATTGACAATTTCCTTGTGTCGTTTGAGGCTTGTTTAACCAAAAACAGCCAACATATTTTAGTATTACTCACAACACATAATCCTACACAGACTTGGCAATTGGCTCACGCTTTCTTTTACCATTGCTTGAGTGGGTAGATGACGCCAATCCTTGCAAAAGTGACCATTTACTAGTATTCTTAAAACGCTTACATACAGGCCCCAGAACTTTCACTTCAATTAGAAGATTCAACAAAACCGGCGCAGACTGAAAGCAATTTCAAGGGAGGCGACTACTGACGTACGCTTGAATATGCCACTTAAAGATTGACGACGCTTGTGACCTCGTCTCAGCGCACATAATTGATACTGCTGAAAACTTCATTCCCCACTGCTCTGGGAACGCACGTACCATGAGACGGCCCTGGTGAAATGAGGAGTTCAGACGAGCACGACAGATTCTGAACAAGACGAGGGGTGTTTTTCGATGTTACCCAACGAAAAAAAAACACATTACTTTTACGGGTGCGACAGCAGAGGAAAGACGCGTTCGTTGGCAGGCAAAAAGGAAAAGCTGGAGGTGCTTTGTAAATTCCATAAATTCTCATACAGATACACGCGAGACCTGTAACAGAATTATGAAACTAAGGAACATAGCCTTTCCACCTACCATTAGCCAGTACCACAGGAGACACCATTGAGGGTCAAGCGAAATCACTAGCCCAGCGCTTTGAATACGTCTGAAGCTCTACCCAATACACGCCCACCTTCCTACAGCACAAAGGAGCTCTAGAGGGAAACCCTATATGGGACAATAAAAAATCCGATGAGACGTACAACTCTAAATTCTCTCTACGAAACAGTTTTTTTTTTTTTGCTCTGGACACACTTAAGTCTTCTTCGCCTGGGGCATATAATGTTATTTGTGTAATGGTCCAACACCTGCACCCAGGCACCCTCAAAGCACTCCTCTACCTATACAACAAAATTTGTCAGCAGGGATATGTTCCTAGGTTTCAGAGGGAAGCAATTGTGGTTGTCATACTGAAAGAGAGAAAAGATTCCTCAATGCCAACTAGTTACCGCCCAAAAGCTCTCACTAGCTGGCTTTGTAAAAAGTCTGAAAAAATGATTTATACGTTGATGTATTGCCTTGAATAAATGACATACTTGACAGTATTCAAACGGGCTTTCGACCGGGCAGCTCAACAACTGATCAGCTGATTGCGTTCTAATTTTATGCGAAAGACGCTTTTTTACACGGGCAAAATTCACTATCTGAGTTTTTTTTTTTATTTAGAGAAGGCAAATGGCACAGCGGGGCGTTATGGCATCCTCCTCGACCTGACAGCTTGTGGTGTTTCGGGATTCATGCCCAATACAATAAAAAGCTACTTATTAGAACTAACATTTAAAGTAAGGACTGGTGCTGCACTATAAAAAGATACATTCAAGAAAGTAATGTTGCTCAGGAATGTTGCTAGGGATTGACGACGTTGAAAGTCGTCAAGTCGACTGACGACGTTGAAAGTCCGCTGCACGCTGTTTATTATAACAAGGAACATACTTGGTAAGGCGCTGCCCCCATCACTTTTTTACTCTGTGTTCGTATTTTATGTGCAAATCAGCACTGGATGTTTTAAAATTTCTGTTTTGCGAACATCAGACACAACTAGGTGTGAACAAATTTTTGAAGTGGGCGGAAGAAGACGGGTATAAACTGAATCCTGAAAAAATACCTGCGTTCTGTTTTCCACAGAGCGCAGCTCCAACCACAGCGTTGTGTTGAGCTCGAGAGAATAGAAATACCGGTGAAAATTGCCCAAACTTTTCTTAGTGTTTTGTTGGATCTAAAACTCACTTTTATTTTACACATAAAATAACTGAAAATGAAATGTTTGAAAATATTGTTTGTGCTAAAAGCAATTTCCCACCACAGGTATAAAGCGGACAAAGCTTTGCTTTTGAGGCTTTTTAATAGTCTAGAGAGATCTCGTTTAGACTATGGTACTGTGACGTACAGCTCGGCACAAAGACCTTCATTAAAATCTTAGACCCACTGCAACACGTAGGGCTCCGACTTGCGCCCAGAGCTTTCCAGACGACCCCTGCGCAAAGTTTGTACGTGGAGTGTGATCAGTGGACCTTGGAACGTCGGCGAACCTGCACTGGTTTAATGTATTCTTTAAACGTCAGCTGGATTAAAAATGACACATGTGGTAATATTTTAAATGACATGTCTGCTAAAAACTTGTTCTTACACTGTCCGTCCATTCCCAGACATGTATCATTTGAAGTCAGCCGGCAAACTGATCACTTAGTGGTCTCATTCTATGAAACCTGCAAAACGGGTATTCAAAATATTCTTACTCCCTGGGACGTGCCTGTCAGTTGCTGGCGGTGTGTTCTTTAAAGACTTTAGCGAAAATAATGCGCTCTGAGAAGTACTTTTGCAATATTTGTTTGGGTATACAAGGCAAGCACCCATTCAATTATTTTTAGAAAGACGCCTCAAATTCTGCTTCCGCTGTATAGCGCCGCTCACAGGTCGAGCTTTAACAGCACAACAACAATGATCATTAACACCAGCGTTTTTTTTTTTTTTGACGGAAGCACATTAAATTTTACTTGCAGTAACCCACATGATAAAAACCAATACACAACCATCAATTGTTTTTACTGACTCTTTCAGCGCTGTCACATCGTTAAAGACAGAGAGCTAGTACAAACATGGTTCTAAATCATGTCATAAAATCTATAGTGTTGGCCTATTCTGGCAACATACAAATAATAGTTTGCGGGGTGCCAGCGCACAGTGGTATTCTTGGAAATGAAATTGTTGATAGATTGGCTGGAAAGGCCCCACTCTGAAGTGGCATAGATATATCGCAGGTCCCATACAAGGACATGAAGCCACTTCTACGAAGAAACCTCCGGCAAAAATGGCGACAGGGACGGCACGAAAAAATTGTTAACAAATGAGATTTAATAAAACCACAGTTGGGTCAAATGCTACACGGTCAATATACGACACGGGTGGCGGCGGCAGTGGCGGTGAAAGAACGCTTGCCTTATCTGCTCTTTTTTTTTTTGCTGCCTACCCAGACGAGCCCAAAAACTTCTGCCATGGCTGCGGAACTGCCTCACGATTGACATTACGGACCCAGTGAACGTGTCGCGTTTTCGGTGAAGAAATTGCAACTGGACACACGGGCGACGGCAGCGGTGGTGAATCACCGCGTGCCTTATCCCCTCTTTTCATGCTGCCTACCCAGGTTGGCAAATATTCTTACTCGTATTCCCTTTGGCATTGCGTCACAGCTGCCGCCGTTGTCCCCGTGTTTCTAGTGTTCTGTGCTTTTTTTGTGCGTAATACGTTCCTTGTTGAGCTGAGTGAAACTATGTGCTCCTGAATCACGTGCCATAGAACTCACTTGCCAATCCTGCGATAAGCCCCTGCCAGACGACAAATGGGTCCTGACATACAGCGAATGTGAGTCCTGTTGTCATACTGATAGTTGTTCCGGCTGTTACGAGTCAACATTCAAGAACAAAGGCGAGAGTGGCCGTAAGACGTGGCGATGCGTAGCCTGTCGCCAGTCTAAATACAAACGTAGGGACAAAACTAACATGGACCCAGAACTATCTGCCTGTCTAGCAGACATAACTAGAAGCCTCGATGCTTTAGCAGAGCTGCCTACTCAAGTAGGGGAGTTTAAAAAATCCATTCAGATGATGTCAGAGAAATATGACGAAATCCTAAATTGTCAACGAAAGCTGGGACATATGTATCACAGACATGGACGGATCAAGCAAAGCAAAGACATATGTAGTTTAAATAGGCGTGTTGGCAAATCAGAGACTGTTCGCATTTCGCTGAGATACAACAACAAAGAGCCACTGTGAATCACCTTGAGTGTCGTAGCAGGGCGCTGAATATAGAAGTGCACGGCATCCAAGCTGCACCAAACCAGGATCTGGTATTTAAGCTAAACACTGTGGCCAAGTCTATTAACCTCCAAGAATTGACTGCGAACGACATCGATGGAATTCACAGGCTTCCTTCTAGGCCAAACAAAACGCCCGGAATTATTGTTTGATTTTTCCGTCAATTAACCCGTGATACGTGGCTGGAAAAGCGGAGAGCCCTCAGAAATAATTCATCAGCTCTCTTTATCACTCAAAACATTACCCAACACAACCGAGAGCTGCTTCGCCGGGCAAAAGTGTGGGCAGAATGCAAGGGCTACAGTTGTTTCTGAAATTGCAACGGCAAGATTGTAGTACGGAAGAGTGAGCGCGGCAGTGCGGTGGTCATAACTTCGGCGGCTAACCTCGACAGGCTCACTGTAAAGGAAAGAATGACTAAACGTGGCAGTGTGCCTGCTATTTCTTTTCGGTTTTATTTCGTCATGCTTCCTGCAAATGCGTAGGTAGACGCTACAAGCCCTAAAACATATAACACTAGTGGCGAAAAAAAGCTTCAGCTGCGTTCCTTTTAACCTCAGATCAGGTAGAAATAAGCAATATGACGTAGATTATTTTTTTAGTGAAACGCAAGTACAGTTTCCGGTTGTAATGGTTTTGTAAACGTGGTTTGCTTCGCAAGAGTACGTGTTTTCAGTTCCGGTACAATTCATAAAAAATAAATCGTACAGACAGGAGAGGTGGTGGCGTAGAAATGCTAATTTCAAACTCAATGGATTCTGAACTGATAGCTGTATTTTTCAGTGTCATTCCTTGCTATGAAGCGATTGTTGTTAGGTGTGGTAGTTCAGTTTTTTCTGTATGTTACCGGCCTCCTTCATTTATTGCACGTATGTTTTTATCCTTCTTGGACTCTCTTTTAGGATATGTTAATGAAAGAAAATACACAATTACACTTGCAGGTGACTTCGAAATTGATATGTCAGCAAACAGCACTAATAAATTGGACCTCAAATTGTTGCTAAATACTGATGTCTCGATGTCTCTCAAAACTTTATAACGTCCCCAACGCGACTCTACTCTGCAATCAGCAACACTTTAGATTTATTTATAACCAATGTAGATCACTCTCTTGTTGAAGCTGGCACTCTAATTCATGATACCAGTGACCAACTGCCTAAATTTATGTTTGTGAGTGAAATCATCCACACACTGAACCACTCCGTTCGAAATTCTCTTCCAGATTCATTACTCCTCAAACGCTACAAGCTTTTAGAGACTGTTTAAGTGGAGCAAATTGGAACGATATATTCGAAGCGAGTGATTCAAACTCTGCATATGACGGATTTATGAAAACGTTCACCGAACTATATTTTGAGTGTTCCCCGTCAAAAAAGAAAAAAGTCGAAAACCCTGGATTAATAAATAATGCCTCAAGCTTATTAGAAAACGGAGCCAATTGTTTAAAGCATTCATATCGAGTAAATGCCCAGGAGCTCGCAAAGAATATTAGAAGTATACACCTCCGTTATGTAAAACGGCAATATTTTTCTAACCAATTTAGCTAAGCACAAGGACACCCAGAAAAGTTTGGGAAGGTACAGTCTCGGTCAAAATTTTGTGGGCCACGGCGACCGTGGCCGGAGCAGGCGCGCGGCCGAGTAGGGGCGCTGCGCTTGCCGCTGTCGGCTGGTTACGAGGCTAAAGAGAGTGAGGAGAACTTCCGCGCTTCCTTTCGTAGTATGGCTGGCGCGATAAGTGCAGCAGGGCTGGTTTCTCGGAGCAGGCGCACTTCGCTTCAGCGCAGGAACTTTGCGCAGCACTTGTCGCTTCGGACACACTACAAAAGCAAGAGCAAAAGTTCCCCTCGCTCTCTTTTGCCGCGCAACCAGCCGACAGCGGCAAGCGCAGCGCCCCTGCTCGGCCGCGCGCCTGCTCTGCCCACGGTCGCCGTGGCCCACAAAATTTTGACAAAGACTGTACTTAAACCGTATTTAGCAATGCGTCAGAGACTCTGACCAAAATCGTTATTAATGGTGTCGCACTTCAGGGCCATAAATAAGCCAATGCGTTTAACGGTTTCTTTTTTTCAGTTGGTGACAGTACCACCACCGGCTGTGACTTAAGATATATGACGGACTGAATAACCCCAACCATTTTTTAGAGCCAGTGTCTGAGGATCAGCTTGTAGCTTCATTCCTGAACCTCAGCAATAGTACAGCAATGGGCGCTGACAATATGCAAATCAATTCTGTGAAATTCGTCATCGATATACTAGCCCCGTGCCCTACCTTTATTTTTAGTACCGTAATTACCCGATTCTAATGCGCCTCCGATTCTAACGCGCACCCGATCTTCCTGGCAAAAAAAAAATCCGAAAAAACTTGCACCTCCGATTGTAACGCGCACGGAACTGTGTGAGCAAGAAAAACGAATGCGAGAGAAACCGGCGATTTATTTCTCGAAGTAATCACGCATCTCACGCGTCGTTCCTCTCCGCTGACCACAACATCGCGTCTTTGGTGCCGTCAAGCGCGTTCGCGATGCCACACTTCTCAACGAACGTTCAAGGATGGTTGATGGGATCGTGGCCCACGCCTCGCACGCCCATCCTGCGGGCTTCTCCAGAGGCGCACGCTTCAGCCGACCACTTGTTTTGAACGCGTGAGAGCCGCTGCTGTCATTGCTGTTATCAAGCGCGCAAGTGGAACGATTTGACGATTTGTGTGAACGCCGATAGAAAAGCCTAGGCGCCTATGCTTCCTGCGTCCGAAAAATCCTTGCTAAAAGCTTTGGCGCCATCTTAAGATGGCGATGGCGATGGGTGGGACGAAATTTCCGCTGTTTCGGCTGTTTCGGTTTCGTATCCGATTATAACGCGCATGCGATTTTTCGACCTATTTTTCCGGAAAAAAAGTGCGCGTTAGAATCGGGTAAGTACGTATCAACAGGTGTTTTCCCTCGGAATATGCAGAAAGCCAAAGTAACTACAGTGCATAAAAAGGTAGTAGAAATGAGATGTTTAACTACCGTCCGGTATCACTGTTGCCAGTGTTTTCGAAAGGATTAGAAAAAATAATTTTGACACGCCTAACCTATTTAACTAACCACTTCAACTTGAATAATTTCGCACAGTATGAATTCCGTAGGAACAAGTCTACAATTATTTCTAGACAATTTTGAGCGGAAAAATATGGCACCTGGGCTGCCCCTAGGCTTATAAAAATTCTTCGACCTCATTAATTATAAAATTCTGCTTCAAAAACTGGATCAATATGGCGTAAGGAGAATTGCGCACAAGTTGATTAGTTCCTTCTTGCAATACCGCACTCTTTTTCCCTTCATCGAAGGGAAACGTTCTACAATCAAACCCATAAAAACCGGTGACGCTCAGGGAAGCATCCTAGGACCGTTTTTATTTACACTTTATGTTGATGAAGTCGTCCGAATCAATAAAACAGTCCATTATATAATATATGCAGATAATACTAGTTTATTTTTTTCAGGCAAGTTGTGCGTTGATTTGGGTAGTAGAGCGAATCGTATGCTGACTGAGAATAATTCATGGGCTCCAATTATTCGTCTAAACCTAAACATTAATAAAACGAAGGTTGTTTTATTTCAACCCCGCCACACACCCGTTGTGTTGTTCAAATTCAGTTAAGCAACACTTAAATTGAATTAAAAAGAGCTTCAAATTGCTCGGTGTATATTTCTCACAAAATATGACATGGAGGGATCACATGAGCTGTATTGTTAGTAAACTATATAGGACAGTTAACATGCGTCGCAACGGCCACTATTCGTCTGCCTCAGTTAATATACTCGTATATAACACCATATTTTCTTCTCTATTATTATATGCATTCCTCGTATGGTCCACAACAACATCGGTAAACATTAGTATGCTTATCGTCTTGCAGAAAAGAGCTTTACATCTAGCTTTAAAGTGCCTTATCGCCGCCACACTGCTGACTCATTTAGGAAATACCACGTAATTCAGGTTCCATATATGTATGAAGGTAAATTATCATTCATATCAACTAGGTTTATTGAAAAATTATGATGCCGTTACCGGCCTAGCAAATTTAAAGAAAAACATCTCCCAATATAATGTAGGCCATCCTGAAGTGTGGCATCTCGCTAAATGCAGAACAAATTATGGAAAAGAAATGTTAACCTTTCAATTACCTACAGTTTCAAGCCGCATTGTAACCGCAACAAACATGGACGCATCCTGCATATCAGTAAAAGACCTCCGCCTAATTTTTCTATAATGATGTGCTGTGGAGACTTCTTGCGTGTATATCTCATTTGTAAGTGTTTTTTTTTTCAAACACTTTTTTTACAAACCTGGTGCTTTTGCAACCACGGCATTTTAAGGGGAGCTTAGGTAGGCTTGATTTTTTTTTAAATGTGGAAAAATGACAAACCCATTGATATCTTATTAATTGCACTGGCTTTTTGCTGATTTGGTTCTGTATTGTCGCATTCAACATTTCTACCCACAACTTTCAGCGCCGTCTTAAAAAACGTGACTCCTCTTTATGTCAAGTGCACGCCTATATCTGTTACTCATCACAGCACTAACCTTCTAAATATAACGCCTTCAGGAAAAAAATAAATTCAACCTTTTCAATTCAATCTTTATTTGCAACAAGAAGTTGGTGGTGCCCTAGGCAAGAAGTGACCGTAAAGTCCACTAGAAAGGTGCCTGAGTGCATTCACTCCCAGCGTAGACAGTAGCAGTGTTCTATTTACTTTTTTTTCGCCAGTATACAGAGCTGTTTGACTTCAAGAGTAGGCGAGGAACAATATAAACTGTCATGCGCAGATGAACTATGAAGCATAGTAATTGCAGTAACACCTGAGCAAAAACAAAAGTCGCAAATCGAAATATTTATATTCAGTGACTCCATAAACACGAAAAAGATAAAAAAACAGAAACTAACGACACTTTTCATAAACATATATGTAAAAGAACGCTTTGTAACGTTATAAAAGCAGTTTCCTCGTTTCTTTTCTAGCGTAGCCACTTAAATTTGTGTTTACAGTTTCCAATGTGTTTAGAAGGGAAGGGACAGTTCCTCCTACAGACTGCAGAAGACAGTCAGTTCGTCGAAGCGAAACTAGCCACCTGTCACAACCTCGAGTGCGCGAATCACTCTGTTGCATTTTTAAATGGTACATTTGTTCCAAGAAAGCTCGTTATCGTTCATTTGGAAAGAAAAACGAAAACAATAAACGTAACTCTTAAATGCTGTTGACAGACATTTTATAATTGATTTTATCTGGAGGTTTTGGTTTCGGCTTCGGTTTTGCTGTCAAGTTATTCCACTACCAGGCGCTAACTTGTTACGTCAGCCAGTCTATATATATATGTGCTGTGCCTGAATAAATTGCTCTCTTTTGGCTGGACTCTTCAACTCGACCACAATGGCGCAGCCGACTCCTGAACCATCGAAAATGTAAATACCCACACCTTTTAAATAACCTGTAAGCCGCAGTACTGGCCGCAAGTTTTTCGTTTAATGTATTTGGGCTGAAATGTTCAGTCAAGTTCAGTAGAGCGTTAGGCCAACGCGCTCGACCGCATTGGGAAGAAGACGGCGGCCAGCGGCATAGTTCCGAAATCGGCCTTCATCGAGCGATACGCAGCAAATACATCCAACGACATGGAACCGTCACATAGTACTTCAAGACGTCGCCAACTGGCACCAGGAATTTTTTGCACAATGAATATATAAACTGCACAAAGCAAACTAAAGCGGCACTACTTCGTTCATTATCTTGTATCGAAAGAGCTTACCGTCTAGGGACGTACTCGCCGAACAAGTGTCGTCCCGTAATCGCTAAACTCGCAAGTTTTAAAACAAAAGAGCTCATTTTTTCAAACCGCAAACATTTTAAAGAAAGCGACATAACAGTATCCGAAGATTATTCACTCAGCACTCGTACCGCTCGCAAAAAACTAATTGAATTTGGAAAGAGCTACCCCGGATCTCCTTATTTTCAACTGCGCTATACTAAATTGCACATCAACCGCAAAATCTACGTTTACAATGCAGCTAGGGATAGTATTGGGCAACTTCCCTCAAATAGCCAAAGCTCTGGTCGCACTAATGATGTTTTGCCAGCTTAGGTAAACGCGAGGGGCAGTGGGCGAGTAACAACGCCTCGTGTTTCTGTACTATTTACTAATATACGAAGCATTTTGAACAAACACGATTCATTATCCAGTGCAATAGACACATGTTCTGCACACATAATAGCACTAACCGAAGCTTGGCTTCCTGCGCATGTACGCGATTCTGAAATTTTTGTAAACGCGACGCATTTCACTGTGTATCAATGCGACAGGACGGAGCGCCGAGGTGGCGGAGTCTTACTCGCTGTTTCTAGAGATTTTCCTTCGTCCGTCATTCATGTGCGCAGTGAGTTAGAAGTAGTCTTTGCCCTAATTACGCTCGATCATATCAAAATAATCATAGCTGCGTGCTACCGGTCGCCATCTTCGTCCTGTACATTCGTAAATGATTTTCATGACGCTGTAAATATAGTTGTTAGTCGGTTTCCCTCTTATCAATTGTTCCTTCTTGGTGATTTCAACTTTCCTAACATCCAGTGGCACACTTCCCGTCCAGTTTTATCACCCTCTTCAATGCTCTCTAAAGATTTTCTAGATTTTTGTTCAGTCTTCTCATTATCACAGTTAGTTACCGAACCCACCATAGTGTCATCTAACACTTCAAACACACTTGATCTGATTTTAACAACCCACCCAGACTATGCTTCAAACATTACTTGCTTACCAGGTATTAGCGACCACTTACTGCTCACCTTTGACATAAACGCCACTCCTCCAAAACCCACTACATCAAAAAAAACTATTTGCGACATCAGAAAAGCCAACTTCGATGCGATCAATAGTGAATTGTCCGAATTTCTTGACGTCTTCCTGACCGATTTTAACGACCGCTCTGTTCAGACTAACTGGGATATGTTCGCTGACGAAGTTAATCGCCTCACAATAAAGCGCATCCCAACCTACACCATTGCTAGTAACGCACAATCACCATGTTATAACGTCACTATCAAGCGCTTGTCTAACAAGAAAAAACGCCTTTATCGTTCAGCTAACTTTTCACCAACAAACGCACGATGGGCCGCTTATAAAACCGCATCTAGTGATTACGTCAGAGCAGTCAAACACGCCAATAATACCTTCATTTCTAACGTACTGCCATCCATGTTAGAAACAAATGTTAAAAAGTTTTGGCGCATTATTAATCCCCCGAAAGAAGATTCCATCTTATTGCTAGATTTGTTCGGTGACGCAGTTCCCATACATCAATGTGCAACCGTCCTTAACCACACATTTGCCACCAATGTTTCTCAAATATCAGACATTCCGCTACCTACTACCATTTCCCACAATTACCACCCTATGCCTCCAATAGTAGTTGACGTACCTGGTATCGCTTCTCTTATTAATAAATTGAGCAATAATTCCGCACCTGGTTTCGATTCCATCAACACCAAATTTTTAAGAAATACCGTAGAAATAAGTTCCATCATATTATCTAAGATTTTCCAACAATCACTTGACACTTCTACTGTCCCAACTGAATGGAAAATCGGGAAGGTGGTCCCAATTCATAAATCTGGTAGTAAGTCTTCCCCCGCGAACTATCACCCCATCTCCTTTTCGTGCTGTAAACTAGTAGAACACATAATATTCACAAACCTTGTAAATTTCCTTGAAAGCAACTCATTCTTCACCACTGCTCAGCATGGCTTTCGCAGCACATATTCTTGTGAAACCCAGCTGATATGTTTTACTGATAAATTACACCGTATTTTGGACAACTCATCACAAGCTGATTGCATTTTCTTAGATTTCTCCAAAGCATTTGATAAGGTCTGCCATAAACTATTACTTCATAAATTAAGCCAACTTAATCTTGATCCTAACGTGCTCAAATGGATTGAATGCTTTCTCACAAACCGCTCACAATTCGTTTATGCTAACGGGTTTAATTCTAATTTTACCGATGTACAATCTGGCGTTCCTCAAGGATCAGTAATTGGGCATCTCTTAGATTTAATTTATATTAATGACCTTCCCTGTGGCATAAATTCTAGTATTCATCTATTTGCTGATGATTGCGTTATTTTTCGTGAGGTAAACAATATAAATGATTACTGTATTCTTCAGTCTGACCTTAAAAAAGTTGCTAACTGGTGCCGTTTATGGTTAATGGAACTTAACATTAATAAGTGTAAAGTTATGCCCGTGTCTCGAAGTGCTTGCAGTCAAATTACTTGCAATCTAAATGACACACCTCTTGCATCTACTACCTCGTACAAATACTAACATCACATAACATCAAATCTCACTTGGGCACTGCACATCGAACAGGTTATCAGCAACGCTAACCGCACGCTTGGGTATCTACGCCGTAACTTTTCTTGAGCTCCATCTTCATTAAAATTAGCCCTCTACAAAACATTAATTCGACCTAAATTGGAATATGCTTCTTCGGTATGGGATCCATATTACCACAACTTGATTACATCGCTTGAACTAGTTCAGAATAATTCTACACGTTTCGTATTTTCAAATTACAATCGCACTGTCAGCATATCTGGAATGAAAACTAATCTATTGTTGCCTATTTTGTCGTCTCGAAGAAAAGTGTCCCGCCTATCAACTTTTCATAAATTGTACCATCATTCTATCTTGCACAACGAACGTATTCCACAGCCCCAGTATTCTTCCCATCGCTTGGATCACCGTCACAAAGTTGGCTTTCTCACCTATCCTACTAATGCAGCTGCGCAGTCGTTCTCGTCTCGTTCTTCCCGTGAATGGAATCACCTTGCTCCTGATATTGTGTCTATTAATGATAACCATCATTTTCGTGAAACACTAGCTAGAACTGTATACTCAGGATCTGCTTAATGTATTTTGATCTTAGCACGCTGACATTTTGATTGTAATAGTGCAAACATTGTATTTTGTTTCCTTCTGTTTCACCGTGTACAGTCGGTCAAATCTTTAACTGGCGTGCGCGAGCGGCGACTTTTCCGTGCGTCAGCGCCATGTGACGGAGCCAAGTTGCAAGCTGTTTGAGGCTAAGCGCATGCCCAGAAAGCCGCGCTCAGTTGTGCCCATCGTCTGCTAGGCTGTTCCTTCCTTAGCGCGTCACCCCTTATGAGCGCACTGCGAACGATCCAGGCAGCGTAGTAAAGCGAATGGGTTTGCTCTTATTTTATTTTCCCAAGATTAACGTTGCAGCAATCAATCGAGTAAACTTCAAGATACGCCGAACACGCCCAATCATGAGATAAGCCGAAGAACATGGGTTACTTATTTCTTCTTTCGGTTTTTTTTCTTCTGTAGATGCCTACTTTATAGCTTCAGCACAGGCTTCAGCACGTTGAAGATATCAAGCGCGCATACGACTGATAACTGCCCTTAATACACACGAGAAAGCGTTTAGGTCACAAAGTAAAAAATGAGTAAACCCTATTCTTCAGCTTATCTCATGAGTGAGCGTGTTCGGCGTATCTTGAAATTTACTCGATTGATTGCTGCAACGTTGATCTTGGGAAAATAAAATAAGAGCAAACCCATTCGCTTTATCACGCTGCCTGGATCGTTTGCAGTGCGCTCATAAGGGGTGACGCGCTAAGGAAGGAACAGCCTAGCAGACGATGGGCACAACTGAGCGCGGCTTTCTGGGCATGCGCTTAGCCTCAAACAGTTTGCAACTTGGCTCCGTCATATGGCGCTGACGCACAGAAAAGTCGCCGCTCGCGCACGCCAGTTAAAGATTTGGCCGACTGTACCATGTCTTTCAATGTAAACCACTCCCCTCTGTAATGCCATTTGGCCCTGAGGGTATAATAAATAAATAATAAATAAATAAATAAACATGGCTGACATAGCCGCAATGCCACCTCCATTTTTGCCGGACCCGGGGAGGCCTGCCATCCCATGGCGCGAGTTGCACCGCTCATTTGAAACATACCTTTTTGCAGCAGGCTGCGAAAAATTCACGCCGAAACGCAAAGGTTGGTACGTTTCGGTTGGAAGAATTCCCGCCGAAACTCTTGAATACGCTTTTGGGGACGGAAGCAAGTCGAAAAGCTTTTGGCGACGGAAGCAGGCAGAGTCAGCCATGCCGGCGGGCGCCAGCGATGTGGACGAGTACAAGTATCTTGTTGAGGGCCTCGCGGCTCATTTCGACGGCTCTACTTCACAGCGTGCTAACCGTATACAGTACCGAAATTTTCCTCAATTACAAACAGAATGAGCAATCGACTTCGCGCGCCGTATGCAATATGTGGGTCGACAGTGAAGAGTGGAAATGGTCGCCTTTCACTTTACTCACGTGGTATGTTTTGTGTCAGGCACCGTGTCTAACTTCACCCTGTTCCTGACTGTGCATATGTCGGCCGTACTGGCTCTCAGACGAGGAGGGAGCTTTGCCGAACTGCTGGGCGGAGTCGTGCACCGTGGCTTGCTCAATGAGGGTGCCTGTTGTGGTTTGTCGATGTTTTGCGGAGAATGTAGTATCTGGGGGTTTTGGTTTCGGTTTCGGTTTGGCTTTTACGTCATTCTACCACCAGGGGGCTAAATTGTAACTTCAGCCAGATAATGTACGTGCTGTGTCTGAATAAATTGCTCTTCTGGCTTGAGTCTTCAACACGAGCGCAGGTCTCCCGCTTCGCCCCTTCGGGGTTGTCGCCGACGCGACAACACAATAATGTGAGCAGAAAGACTGATTTGAGTGCGAGTACGGTACATTGGCGACGTATTTTTCTTAACTTCGTGTTTTTGCCGCGCGGCATATGAGAGGAAGTTTAAAGATGGGAAGACATTAGAAAGTACTAAGGCAAGAGAAAGAGAAGTAGAGAGAGAGGGGCTGCCAAAAGCACAGATGGGCCCAACACCGATAGGTTTTCCAGCCTACAGGTATGCACGCATTCTAGTGACGTGCATAAAGTCAATCAGCGACATGCAGTATTTATTTTCCTGTGCCCAATGGTTGTAGTCGTCCCGTTTATCCCACCTGAGACGAGCCTTTCTGAGCGCGTCGTCTCGAGCTGTCCTTGTTACCGCGCACGTCCTCAAAAGATGCTTCGCATCAGGTTCAGACGCCGGAGACGGACACTTGGGACAAGTTCTTGGGTCATCTTGTGAGTGCCCCCCAGTCCAAGTGACTGAAGGTGTAAGGGCCACCCCAGTCCGCAGCCTACTGAGAGAAACTTGCTCCACCCGGGAAAAATGAGGATGGAGGGAGCCGACACACGGGGAAATTCGGGCGCGTACGTGTGTTCTTCTTACGAGATATTTCCGGGCTAAAAGACGGGAGCACGGATCACAAGGAAGGGGGCTAGGGGAGAAATAAGGGGGGGAAGAAGAGTGGGAAAGATGGTCCACTAATTGGTTCAGTATATCCTGACCGTGCCCCTGTCCCCAATGTACGCGTACCGTTAGCTCCGATGTTTTGTGGAGGCTGTGAATCTGCTGGCAGATCAGGTGTTTTCTTTACTTTCTGCAGATGCTTCACAGCACTGAGCCAGTCTGTGTATATATGCACCTCCGTGATGTTATGGAGTGCACTTGCAGCATTGACTGCGTCATGTACAGCCTAGAGCTCCAATATGAGCGGGTCCGGAGTGTCGCGCAGGGCGTTTTTTGTAACAGAAAGAGTCTTTCCATACTTCCAATGGTAGTGGTGCCCCATATGAGAGTACAGTCATGTAAATGTGCAGCGAAGAGGGCATGCTAAATCTGAATTTTAGCGAAGGAAAGTTCGACATCCACCTGAATGCAACCAATCGGCTACAAAGGAAAGCTATGCAGCCTCCTCAGAAACTTCGCAGGTTAAGAAAAATTCCTCCTGGTTCCGGATTCGAGCCCGGGAACATGGCTTAAATGGAGAAGTCGCTCCACCACCTTCGAGTTGTTGATCAATTCGCTCTCACACTACAAACGACCAGCCTTCGGGTTAGCTCACTTGGTAAGGACGAATTTTTCTTCAACTACGAAGTTTCTGAGGAAGCTGTATAGCTTTCCTTTGTATCCGATTGGCTGCATTCAGGTGGGTGTCAAACTTTCATTCGCAGAAACTTACTGCACCTTGGCGAATAACACCTGATGTTTAACTTTTACTGGAAAATAATGCTTACATCGCGCTAGTGCACCAGCCGTTGACAAAAGTGATTTAATCAAGGCTTCTATGTGGCTCGTCCATGTCAAATTAGAGGGAAATGTTACTCCCAGGATTTTGGGCTTCTTCACTATCTCTATAGGTACTGTGCCTAAAGTTACATGATGCATCGTTGTATTCTTGTATTTCGCTCCGATTGAGATGACTTTTGTTTTGCTGGCATTAATTTTTAAGCAGTTAGAAGATGACAGTTGGTTATTAAAGCTCCCTTCGCATCAAGTGCACCTGAGTCTATGCTGTTTTATACTTATAGCTCCGTATTTCCCTCTTTCTTTCCGTATTGAATATTTTACCTTGAATGTGGTACCTACGCTGCATATTTCATTTCGCGCAAACAATCTTAAACTAGGGATCTAACTGAACAGCGCTGCAACCGCCTCGACAGATTTCCAGGACTTGAAGAGTGTTGCGCCACTAATGAGCTTAAGAAGTTTGTTTTTCAAAAACAGCGCCGACAAAGAACTTGCAATTAATCGAGACCGACCATGTTCCGCTGCTGTAAACATTAAAGCAAACTAGTTACCGTTTGGTCACTTGGACCGAGATCTGTTACACAATTAACCCTGACTAAAACAATATGCACAATGTTGACTGGGTTGTCTAAGCCCATTCTATACATTCTATACATGTACATTCTACACAGTTTAATATAACTCCTAATGCGGTGCTACACAACTCAAATTTTAGGTGTGCATAAAGGCATGTAATTGTTCCGATGGCTTCAGGTCATGGCGCAGGCAAGTTTTAAAACTGTTGCCTGACTACCCTTTCTTGTCGCCAACATTGTTATGGCGAAAACCATGCGCATGGTCAATGTGAAAATGCCTTTGCTAAGTCAGTGCTATACATTTTTATTTGTTCGTCATAATTCTTACACCCAACAATACCTGCCATACAACTTCATGGCACTGGAGTTGCGGCTATCACCGAGCGTCGCTACTCACGCGACGACGATGATTATGACAGCCAAAGTCTTGCTTATCATTTCTAGTCATGGCGAATGCCATATCACCTGCGTAGTTACTCTAGAATTTCTCTTTCTCACTTATCTGGCAAGGTAAGGGCAGCCCTACAAGGATGCGGGACTATAATTCATTTTTGTGTTCTTTTAAATGCGGAGCATTTCTTAGGCTCGCGATGTCACTCGTCGATGTTGTCGGCGCCGTCCACACGCTCACTGCGCATGCGCGTCGCGTCGAGGCGCAGGTGCGCGTCTCTCCCCCGCACCCTCCTCGCTCTCAACAACAGGTGCGACGGTGCAGGAGGAGCGCGTGTACCTCATGCGCTTCGTCGCTCTCAACAACAGCTGCGGCGGGGGGGGGGGGGGGGGGGGGGGGGCGGGGAGCGCAGCTGTGCGCCATGCGTCGTAGCTACCCGTGCGCTGCGTCGCGCTCAACAGTACCGGCGGCAGGGCGTGTACACGTGATAACGGCGTGGTGGGTGCGTGCAAAGTTCGCGCGCGTGTGTACGGAAGTGTGCGCATGCGCGTCTCTCCCCCGTACTCCTCTCCCTCGAACGCGGGCGGTGTGTATATAAGCGGCGGAGCGCGCGTTCGGAATTCAGTCAAGGGCGTCTTTGCTTGGCTTTCGCTTGACTTGACGCTTTGCTTGACGGCACCAAGCAATAAAGACAGACTTTAACTCTACACCCCTTGCCTTCGCTTCTCCTTCATTCAATAAATAAGAATAATAAAGACGAAATAACAATTAAGCATTCCCAAACTATACCCAATTACGCAACATTCACGCGATACCCCCACCACTCTGCGACGCATTTACTCCAGTTCCAACCATGGGAAGATGCGGGCGAGTTTTTTCAGTAGAGAGCGCTAGCTGGCTCGTATCGGTAAAGCAAACGAAGTCTTCTTACCACGAGCCAGGTCTACGTTCGGAAGCCGATCTACACTGCTTCGAAACTCAACATACGGATTCAGCAACCAACGTCCTCGGTGCCATCTTCGGCATCTGCTTGGTACCTCAGGCCACGTCGGCGCCTCTCGCTGAGAATGTTTCGCCTACAAGACAAGCAATCGCAGAGGAAGCCAGCACTTGAGGCATGCCATTCATTTCGAGTGAACAGTACCGCGCAAGGAATCCCTCGAAGGATTGTTCGTTGATACCGTTGGAGTACCAAGGGCTGTTACTTCCAAAACTGATAATAATTGCATCAGGTCTCAAGAAATATCGTCTGCCGATGGCAAAGACAAACAAGAGCCCTTGAATGGGTAATACGCTTCAAAACCAGGAACATAGGTCCCAAATCCCGAAGGCAGTCACGAAGTGGCTAGATTCCCGCCGAATAAAAGCTAAAAACGTTGATTGATTTTTCAAAAAAAATCAGTCTGCTGGACAATGTTATCACTCGTCGCAAAACAATATCCCACTCTAAAATGAAAGGAGCTGATCAGGATGAAGACGGCATGAAATCGCGCCCAAAAGATAGAACTGATTCCAGGACAGAAAAACTAGTAAAATTTTGAAATTTCGTTACAGGTATTAAGACGCCCAACAAAATTTGCGGGTAGGCAGTGTCGGCCACCACAACGTAAATAAACTCAAATTCCCTTCATCCACTTCTTAAAACCTGTTCTCCTAGTACTGGCACCGCCTAAACTTCGCAAAACCCTGGTCCGTGCCTCGGTGATCACGACAGAGGATATGGCACTCTCAGATGAGCTATAGTGGCGCAGGAGCTGTCCGGCCTCCGCGGCTAATTATAATCCGCCATCGATATCTTCTCCCTTTCTATCCTCTTTCGAACTCTTCCTCCTGGGCTCAGCCTGATGGAGGTCCCCACAACCGTCGAGGCAGTTATAGGCTGAGGCTTCTCTCCAATGTTTGTTTTAATAAAGCAACATAACCACACACGGGGCCTGTTTTTAGCTCGTTGTGTCCAAAGATCCCCAACACGCCATAAACTTTTACAGCTGGGGTAGAAAGCAATTCGGAGGGCAGTCAATGAATAAATGGATGCGATGTTGCTTCGATGCGGCGAAGAACCGTCTTTAAGTCAATCAATGTGCGGATCTAACGCAATTGGGTAAGCGGCCGTTGTGCTTCTGTGAAATACCGCTGGGACCTTTGACACCTGAATATTGTTATCAAATTTTCGATTGTCTTTTGAAAACGGAGGCCTAATAAAATGAGCTCAGTTTAGGCAGTTTAGAAAACGCTTAGCATCTGTATTCTAAATTTCGTGCACCTAGCCTGCTGAACGGTTATATATTGGCATGGAATGTTGCAAACAATAAAACAATCAAACAAAAGAAATGTCAAAAGTGGAGAAAATGTGATACCACAAACTTTATTCGCAATGTGTGTTTGCGTATGACTTAGGGTATACGTGCTACGCTGGCAGTCCGGCCGCTGCTTGTGTTGGAAAACTTTCAGTGGAAGAGCCACAGGACAGTGCATTGCGCGGTGACCACGACCGAAAAAGCAATTGTAAGCATCACCCGTGCCGACCTCGGCAGCTGTTGGACTTTCGGTAGCCCCTGGAAGTGCCGCACCCCCACATTTCTGCTTGCTCGAGCTCCCGGATAGGAAGGTCAAACCACGATGGTGGCTCGTCAAAGGCTGTCTGCATCATCACGCTTGGTCCAGACTCGATGTGGCCAGCTAAAGCCGGCGTGGAGGCGTCCCGCATGTCCTGCGCTCTACGAAGAGGCGCCCTGGGGGACAGGCCGAGCTTCATCCTGCGGCTGTCGCTAAATCGAAGCCTGCGTTTTCTTACAACCCTTTTTATGGGAGCATTCGAAGAGTGAAAAACTCCCACCTCCCCTCACGGGAACCCCTGTGTAGATGCGACGCATAGGGGGTTCACGTTGCAGCGTTGGACAGCGGAGGAACGGCGCTGGAACGATGGAGCGGAGCGGCGCAGTCACCGCGTTTTATAGCGCGCATAACGGTGAGGGCACGCGCCAGCGCCAGTGCGTCTGCCGCGGCTATGACGCAACACAATCCAACACAATCCACTTTAACCAAATCCAGTCCAAGCCAAGCCAATCCAACCCAATCCAATGCCCCTCGCGAGAGAGCGTTCGCTATCGGAGAGGAGAGGGGGTGAGCGGCGGAGAGCGCAGCTGGCGCGGCGAGGAGAATGGGAGAGGGGTGGACGCCGACAACGCCGGATGGATGCAGGGACAAGGCGAGTGAATGAGATGCGTTCGCATCTAAAACGGAGCGTCCGTACGACGCAGCTGTTTCATCGCTTATGTCACGGAGCAAGTTTATCTTGCTCCGTGGCTTATGTTCTATCAAGCCGACGTATCGCAGATGGTTTGGTCTGGAGCGCATGTAACCACGAGTGATGATGCGTGCTTCCTCTATTCTTTTAAAGACGAGAGTCTTCTGCGGCTACCTAAACGAGAAAATTTTGGTCTGTCTCCCTGTATGAACGCCTGTCTGTCCGGTTATTCAACCACTCGGCTAAAAGTTATATTGAAATCTCAAAGGTGAAGTTCATATAGCGAAAACTTTTCCAAACAAGTAAATCTTAAAACAGGGTTTATGCCTGCCCGCATTGTTCACCAAAAGCAAAAACATTACGTATATTTGAGGCGAATTTTAAATACAAAAACGCTATTGGCAGTGTTTCTTTATTAAATGTACGGGACGGATTGATATTTACAACAACAATTAAAAATTAGCATTCAGAACGATAATCTGGCCCAAATATACATAGGGAGCATTCGACGAGTTTGCACCTCGTGATAAATTTTCAAGGTCTAAAGTAACGAAAGGTTGCATTAAGTGGTGCTTGAGGGGTGGAACGCGCGAAAATTGAATTGACGTTCTCAATCCTCCTACTTGTTTATCGTGGCCGGAGCGAAAGTGGGTAGAGAGCATGTAGGGTTTTCGGGGAGAGAGGCAAGGCATTTGTGTATCAAAGTATGCAGCCGACTATCGTCTTTTGACGACATTTTTTGCAGTGAACCGAGCACATACGCGGCCAATTTTTTCTCTCCTTGTTTAGCAAACATACAGTAAGGGGATGGGACGTGGTCTGAGCTTTTCAATGGCAAATAAATTTAATGGCTGTTAGTGATGGCGCCTGCGTGGGAAGGGATCGGTCGTGTTCCAAGAAAAAACCATGGGTATTGCTTCCAAAGTAGAAATTGTGTGTAAGCATTGACAGAGAGAAACGTTCTGAAAGAAGATGTGCAGCTGTCAGCACGCGGGTCTACCCGCAGCTAAAAAAGTTACTTCTCACAGCTTGTATCAAAAGCCCCTTTGGTGTTTTCCAGAACACAGGCGTAGCTTACCTGCTTTGACAAAACTTCGTTGCAAGGCTCGAGGATGTGAGTGGAGATTCGCGCGCGCCACCACATATCCTTTTTTTATAACATAGACATCGATAGTTGTTTTCTACTGTTGCTTCGCAAGCTATAAACAATGACATAGCAAACATAGCTTTCACTATAAATTCATTCTGTTTCTTACGCATCACAAATCACTGTACAGAATCGTTGTAAAACTCAGCGGCAGATCCAACGCCTTAAATTCGGGTCCAAAAGAAAAATCTTGCAAATGTTGCCCGGAACATTTAGGAATATATACCTATAAGTGGAATTAAATGGGCCGACCCTCCGACCGGCCGACCGAAATCGCTGTTCCTAGAAAGTCATCATTTCTGGGGCGCATTTCTATCAAGGCATTGGGAATCGCTGAGGCTGAATTTTTGGAAATACCACGTTTAAGGGATGAAACAAGGAAAATTGACCTTTCGCATAATTATCTATTTCTCCCGCCGATATATCGAAGTGGTCTTAGGTGATATATTTACACTTTAAAAACCTTTTAAAAGTTGTTTCAGGGTTTATTCCTAACTTGCACCTACAACGCCATACAACATTTAAGAATAATTTGAGTGTTTCTACAGATTTCCCAATATATTTTCCACAGATTTGCACAAACAATTCGGTTTCGCTGGTGACTGTTACCCATGAAAATACACAAACTAATTTTAAGGATTCCACCCTAAAGCGACACTTGAGAAAGATTTTTTTAATTAAATCCACAACTCACCGAATAGCCCGAGCGGGTATGCCACCCGCCAGCCAAACTATTGGTCCTAGAAGCTTGACATTTTGGCAGTAGTGACACGTGGGTGTCTCGACTGCCTCAGAGAAATGGACGAGGGAGAGCAGTTGGTTGGTGTACACAACATATTTATTCTCAACAACAAACCCCTATGGCAAACGCCAAGGCGAGCAAAACCCTAAAGCACATACATCACGAAACAATTCACACTAGAACCCCGAACTAAGCATCCCAAGGACAGCAATCCACACAGAGCCAAACAAGTAGTCACTACAATATAGTGTATGAAACGTTCTCCCAGGAAATCTTTAACTAACCGTTAGTAATAAACAAACAGTAATATCCCTTTTAGGTCATACGTCACAAACTGATGTCTGTGACTACGTGTCGTCGCAGGGCGGGCGTACCCCTGTAGACGGCGCTGATGTGGCGTAGACGTTGCGCGGCCGCGATGCGGTCGTATCCGTCATGGAGGAAGAAAAAGTTAGGAGACGGCATGACGTCACGCAGCTAGCCTTCGCAAGCCCAGCTCCGTTGAAGCCGCTCCCTCCACCGTTTTCCTTTCTCAAGCCGCCGCAGTCGGCCCAGCACGTGACCTTTATGGTCTTGTGCACCGGCGGCGGCCGCGGTCTCCGACTCCGGCGCATCTCGTTTTTGGTTGGCGGTAGCTTTTCCCCGTCCTTCCTGCATTTGTCTGCTCGGCGATCTAGTGCCCGCGTGCGGGCAGGAGTGCCGCGTACGTGCGAAAGACAAAATCCGTGGGAAAAAAAAACAACATATAGCAGGCTTCGCGACAACGGGCGGCAAAGCAGTTTCGAGCAGACGAAATTGAAGAGTGCGCGGCGGCCCATTCGGCGGCAGCGCGGTGGGGTCACGTGGTGCAGTGACGCCTGGGCCGACTTTGATTTTACTTTTTATGTATAGGCTTCACGTTTCTCCGGTTGCGCTGTATCCTAGCTTTTTCTTCCTCCATGGTATCCGTAGTGTTCAGGGGTGGTGGTGCCGGCGTCAATTCGCACCGCGCGTGCCGACGTGGGTCCTTTGTGGCTACCCTCTGATAGCCGACGCAGCAGGAGGCCGTACCTGGCTTTTGTACTGTCACTTTAGCCCCACGAGGCTTACGGGAGGATCCCGAAGCATCGCCGTATGGGAACCGTCAGAGTGTACACGCGAAAATTTTTAACGGCGAAGCTGTTGAGCAAATCGTATATGTATGGTGTCCGCACGCAGTTTAAAGTGAAAGATACCAAAAAAATGCCGACTGCTCGAGCACGCGTGCCTCGAGCGCTCGTTCCTCAAGTTAACCATACCTCAAGGAAGATTGGCCAACGTCCATGAGTCAATACCCGAGAGTCAAACGGTTTACTGACTCGGCCGCGACTGTGGGGAGAGGAATTACACCACCTGCTCGAGCCAGAACACGTGATAGTGCACACGTTGCACTTGCGGCGACTAGTTTAAGTGTGCGCGTCCCATTCGTTTGTTCGCAGGAGAACAACCCCTCCTCGTGTCGTCTACGATTGCGGCCGATTTCGTTTTCGTTACCGAGAGACTGCAATCGTGGACTGAAACCGTCGTCATGATCGTGAAGGTTACATACACCTTCACCACCTTCAAGTCTTGCGCCTTAATGTGAGAATCCTGCATTTTTTTCACACCATTTCTGGCCAAAAAGGGTGTAAAAACTTGAATAACCCCGACATACGACGACGGCGACAGGAAACACCGACAGCCCGAGCCCCTAACGGGCTTCACCCTAAAAATCACGATAATGGTAGTACCACAACATAGATTAAGAAGACGACTATGAAAATATAATAATTAAATAAACTTGCTTCTTCCAAAGACTAGCTTGCATTTGACCCTGGCCGACTCCTCCGTCCAGGTAGCCTTTGGCGGTGGCTACCATTTTCGCCCAGGTCACCAGTTTCGGCGATGCAAAACCCGAGCACATCCTGATACGGATGCTCGTCCTTTTCGAAGCACGCCCAAATCAACTACGTGACCCTTACCCCGGATGATCGCCAGCGTTTTTACGTTCGCAAAGTGGTACCACAGTGCTTCATATCCTTGTCGACTGTCCTTACCCTGTCCGTGACCAGAGTTGCACAACGATTAGGCAATAAGCCCACAGCGGGCTTTAACACACACACTGGTAATGTTACTCTATAGACCGAACCATCTCACCACCCCTACAAAAACGTCAAGGTTACCGACCGCCATGGTCCCGTGACAGTAGAGGATAAAATTTAATGGTCCTCTCCTTCGCACCATACCAGACGGTGTTCCTTACTATCTATGGCCGCAATTCCCCTGTATATTACATGCAGCCTCAAGACGCTGTCGCCTCCATTATTATCTCATGCCACCTCTAGCCCGATGAGTTTCTGGGAGTCTATATCGGCAGAACGAAGAACCCAATTTATGGCTCACAACACTCAAACAAAACTGAACTTTTTCCGACGCACCTTCCTACGGCTCCTTAACAAGCACAAGCAGCCATAGAACAGAATATCATCGTGTTCGTTACAGCAGTTACGGTTGACTTCCTTTCCTAAAGAGGGACACCATATGACCTGAACTTGAGCCAAGGATGAAACTTACATCTCGAAACTTACAAGTCATTTGTAATGCGACCCTAGAAACCATCACCGCTGAGCCCCGTAATGCAAAATCATTACTCCGCAATATACAAAATTTGTCGGGGGGAAAGACTGTTGTGACATCCTTTTTCTGACCGGCAGCAGGCGACGTCTATCACCATAAATTTCTTTATGCTCCACACGAGCTGTCGCATGCTCTCGTGGCGGCGCCGGCTTTCGCCCGCTTGTTAGTACCACATTTCATTAAAGCTCGAGTCCCATCAAGACGTGTCGCTCCGCTTTCTGAGCATCGCGCCGCAGCTGGAGAACCCATACATCTAACAACAGATATTGTTCTGAACGAACCAGTAACTACTGCTGGTGGCGCACAGAACGTGCTTATGGCGAACAGAATGTCACTCGTGTCTAAGGGATTTTTATATCTGCAATATGTTGAAAAAATGTCTGATGCAAGCTTAGTAATAACAAACGCAAGTGCCGGTTTACCATATTTGTGCAGCCCAGGAATGATGAAGCGAGAAATGTTTAAATTCCCAAAAGGTTAGCTGACTATATTTTTATCGTACTTATTTTTGTAGACATAATACATTAACCGCGGCACAAGAACAGCACGAACGTGTACTTAAGCAATCGGTTCTTTTTTTCACTTAATTTAATAAACTTTTATGCCCAGCCCTCCCACTAGGCGCTGAGAACGCACCAGGAATAGACAGAAGAAGACGCAGAAGAAGCACTGGATTCAAGGCAAACCCTTTCTCTTACCCGGCCACATTTTCCGTTTGCTCCATGGCGTCTACTCCTTCAAAGGCGGCTCAGGCATCATTGTCGACAGCGGTGGCGCCTGCCACTTGCACAGCGCCACTCCCCCGAACCGAAGATGGTTCCCTTGGACCAGAGGCCCGCGCCGCGGCCGACGAGAACATGTTGAAAGGATTTCGCAAGGCAGACTCAGCGGCGGTTTTGCTGGATAATGTGTACATCATCTTAGGCCACGGAACCTACCAGAATTTTGTGGTCTGCGCCATAATGCTGTCCGGTTTCACGATGCTCGTGCACAATTTTGCCTACAAGCTCGTGGCCCGGAGTGTACCTCACTGGTGCCGGCCTCCAGACAGCCTCAAGCACCTGACACCAGATGTCTGGAGGAACGTGGCCATCCCTCTGCTCCCCGACGGCACCCTGAGTGGCTGCACTGTGTACGACCCGCCTATGGAGGTGAGAAAACAAGTGCTTAGGGGGCCATTTGACCTTTCAATGTCAACACAAGGTGTAATTCGTTCCCGCGGCGCCGCATAAACAAGAAACGTTAACATTTACAACAAGGTCTATTTAGGCAAGTCTACTCCAACATCAATTGAAGGCTGCGCACTACTACTCAGCCTTACTACGCCGGTGGCCGAAAACAAAACCGACACGGCGTCGGACGTATGTACATAAGAGTGTTTCATAAGGGTGAACAGTTTTTTTTTTTGAAAATACAAATTAATTTTACATGTTGAAGATACCTTGGCTACTAAACATTAGCTACCAACAGTTCACGTGTTCAATTATAAACCAAAATATGTCGACGTGAAATTTGCAGCTCGTCTTGCGCAACGTTCTAGAGGTTTCCAGTTGTCTATCTGAATTACAAACGAAAGGATAATAAGATATCAAGAGACATGTGCACTACGCGCTGAAGTCGGGTTCAAATTGTACTACACACTGATTGTTTCACACAGATTACACTGCAGACTCTTTGATTGTATGGCACAGTTGTACTCGTGGACTATTAATGATGGTATGAATTTATTTGGGCAAGTTTCCGTAAGTACGGATTCCTGCAGGTAATAAACTCTTCTATTCCAATATACAGAAATTTTGTTTAATGTATTATTCAGCTATGGAGTCGCTGCTTGCTTACAGAGTTAAATAGGCGGCATGAGTTAAGGCCAGCTTATGAAATCAGATCTGTTGATTTTGAATACTGATACCGATATCGCACAGCTTCCAATCCTTCCGAATACTAGCTTCAGAAATTGACTGATGAAAATTACTTGAGGGAAGCGGATGAAAACTCCGTTGGTCACCTTGACCTTCTCGGATAGGATATTGCCAGGACCGGGAGCACTAGACACCTGTAAGTTAAAGTATGTGTATTTCATAATATATACGTTCTTCGGTTAACTGATCAACATGTATACGACAATTCAATTTCAGTTACTAACAATCGTCAGTCTCTGTTTCAGTGACTTGTTACGTTGTTACATTAGTGGTTTGTTAGGTTTCTTTTCGCCGCTATACTACTCTACTGGTATATTACGTGGTGCGCATTACAAAAGTTTACTACAAATCGGGCTACAAATAGGGCTTGACCCCTTTTTGTACGTGAATATTTCGGTTTTGATGTCATCAAAGAGTACATTTTCCTGAACTTGATGCTGTCAATATTTACCATACTTTTGTAATGAATGGCTAAAAACATGCGCCCTTCCTTCTCCCCATCGCAGACCGAAGTCGCAGAGCGTCGTGAAAAGACCTGCGACGAATGGGACTACGCAGACCGCGGTTCCCACGATAGCATCATCAGCAAGTGGGACCTCGTGTGTAACCACGAATGGCTGTACAAGCTTTCTTTGCTGCTGTACATTATGAGCCCGGTGATATCCTTGCCCGTCGTCGGTGGGCTTTCCGACCGCTTTGGCCGAAGGCCTGTCATCGTAGCTATGGTCTGGACTTGTGCCTTCGCAAGCATGGTATCAGCCACAGCGAACACGTTTCTGGTGTTCCTTGCTGCGAGGTTCTTGGTCTCGACGTCTTCCCTAGCGGCCGCAACAATCCTATTCATCCTTCTGTACGAGGTGACCTGCAATGAGCACCGAGCCATCTACGGCTTCATCAGCGTAGGTGTCCCACTCACGCTAGCGCCCACCGCCGTTAATGTTATTTCGTGGCTGGAACCTTCTTGGTACCTCGCTCAGGGATTCCTTGTGGTGCCCACCATTCTGCTCGCCCTGTGGTGCTCACTGCTGAAAGAGTCTCCTGCCTGGCTGATCGCCACGTGGAATACGCTACAGGCTAAGCATGTGATGCTCACAGTAGCCAAGGCTAATGGAGTCGACCCGCTAAAGGCCAGGGTAACTTTCAGGGCACTGGAAGAACAGATGAAGTTACAGGAAACGTCGACGCCATCGCCGCTACTAATGCAGGTAGCATCTCCAGGATCCGCCCTTCTCAGTGGAAGCGCCCTATCTGTGGCCCTGGCATCGTTCACATTGACACTAACAGTATATGCGTTAGTTGTACCATCTGGGCCAGAAACGTGGACTGAAATAGGGATCCATCTTGTGCTCCAGACATTTATCTACGCCGCAATGTCCGCATACATGCTGAGGAAAGGTTACCGTCATGCACTCTGGCTGAACCTGATCCTGCTGTCTGTATTTTTGGCTTTCTTTAGCATGTGCTACTTCGAAGATTACACCACGTTTATGGCCCCTTTCGGACATCTCGCTGAGATGGCTGCTAACTCCGGCATCACGATTAACATTTGCTACACGTCTGAGGCCTTCTCAACTCTGCTCCGCGGCAAGGGTTTGTTATTTTCAATGTTTGTGGGGAGGTTCGGAGCACTGTTTGGCACGCTGACGTCCCTCGACCGTGGGAGAACAACCCTTGTGGCTATCCGCATGTTGTTAGCGGTCCTGGCCATTGCAACTGCGGCTTGTGTCCAGTGGCTGCCTGAAGTCATACTGTTCAAGCAAAAGAAGAAAGAGGTGTTGCTTCCAGTCCCTGAATTGATGAGCGAGAAAGAGAGAAAGGAAGCGATAAAGGCTTCTCTGTCGGTGCTAAGGAGGTGCAGTAAAACGTCGTTCATGTCCGCTAGGTCACAGCACCGAAATCCAGAGCAAGGTCATCACAAGCCTGCTCGTCACTAGTTGCCCACAAAGGATTGCCAAAGGATGCTGGGGGTTCGCAGGTACAATACGGCACTCTGGAGAAAGACGGTTTGTCATCGTACGCGACGGCCAATTTATTTTTAATGCAATTATCTGTCCGAATTTCGTCTTCCGTCCGTGTTATCTGACTTCGTATTGTGCAAGAGAATGGTGCTGCTTGAAGTACTATTTTCGTTGCGTCTTTTTTTTCACTGTACATGTCCCGAGTAATATTGTAATGCAAACACGAGAAGGCGCGTTTGTTGCCTATGTGACCTGTGTCTCATTTCTATGGTGTATGTGTCAACCATATTTTTCGATTTGTTAGTGGCTCACCAAATGTTATCAAGGTTCTGAATACTACCTGAGGGAAACAGAAGCATTTTCCATGGCAATGGGGTAAAACATGTTCTTGGCATTCTTTGAGAATTTTTGCTACGAGTTCCGAAAATAAAATGTGCATCAATCTATCTCGTTAGATTGGAAGGCCCTACGCAATAGGTTCGCTTCATTGTACAAAACCAAACACTGTATTCGTAACTGCAACGTTTGAAAATTGTTTCCAGACGATTTGTGTTAACGAGATATTAGCATCCAAGTCCTGCGGTCAACCTGAACTGCAGGCACCCCTTCAATGGCAGAGTCATCTTTCATAGCACTGGCATTAGTAGGACCCGCCCCTGCCAAGCACCGCCGGCACCGCCAGGGATCAAACCGGGGCCAGCGTAGAAAAGAGGAGTAAGAGCCTGTCGTCTGGCCGCGCGAACGTGTAAGAGGAGGAGACGAACAGTTCTTTAAATTCAGCCATGGATTCAGCGCCTGATGAGGGGGAGGGCGACGCATGAAACAATAGTGAGGAGGAAGGAGATAGGTGATGTCATACACGCGGTGTCGCCCTCCTACTCACCCTTCGAAAGACCCTGAAAGCATAGAGTTTCATACTAATATATACTAGAGGGAAATCTGTCGCTGCAGTCGCGGGCCGCCGTGGGCGGCGCCATATTGCTGCTAGCGACGTTCCTCGCCTGCTTGGCTCAGCTAGCCATACGGCTTCTGTTTTGTCTCGAACCTAAAATAAAAAAGTAACATTTTTTTTGTTCATCGTACATTGAGCTTCTAAAAAACTACTATCATTTCGGAGGTTCAATTTTATAACAAAACAAATTTTATGAACCATCTACGGTGATATCGTTGCTTTTTTGCAGCCATAGCCAACGTTTCAGCCTGTTCATGAGCCATGCTAAAGACAAGTGGAACGTGCCTGGCCGGTACATGACGGAACGCTCGCTGAAGCGCGGCTCCCCTAGACGGTGGCGCCAGATTTGCCTCTAGTATATATTTGTATGAAACTCTATGGCTAAAAGTGGCCCCCAGAAACTGCGCGTTTCAAACTGAGCAGTAAGGTGCCCACACGTGCAGCGTGAAAGCAAGAAAACAAAAGGACTGCCAATCCCTTTGTTAAGGCAGGGGGCGCGCGAGCACTGAGAGGGTGGGAAATTTGAATTTATTGGACAAACTTCCATTGAATTCATCAAGAGTGGAGTGAAACAGGGAGGACAAGAGCGTGATGGGTGGTATCAATCAGCGGAAACCACATGTGTGAATTCAAGCGATGCCGTATGGCTAATCGTTGTGGGTGTCGTTTACAGCTTCGCAGTTGAACCACCTGCACAGCGTGGATTGTAGCCAATGTTTGTTACTTGTGCCAACACTGAACGCTCTATTTGTTGACGGCGTAACATTGTGCAGTAGGCTTTACCCTAATGCCCACAAACATCTAATCAGCAACTACGTTTCTTCGCACAGTAATATACAACGGGAATGTGTGGTCGTGCTTACGACCAGTCTGCTATTTCACCCTGTGGGAAGGATTTAGGGTTTGCGATAAAAAAATAAGTTTGTTTCATTTTCTTATGCGGCATATTACTTCGTTTTTAACTATCTTTAGATTTTCTACAAGCGCGCCGTCGCAGGGCGTATGCAGTTTACGGCGAAGCGTCGTACGTCAATTACATAAAAAGGTACTTGCTCGCTTAAAACGGCGATAGAAGGTTTATGCGGCCCATCTCTAAAGTCAAAAACGTGACCAAGGGGTCATGGTGACTATTCAAGTATGGCTAATGCGCGATCACAGATACCATTGGAAGCCATGGGCATGTTGCACGGCGAAACCGAAAACTGAAATAAGCTCGGATTCTTCGAAAATGTACAACAATAAATATATTTCGACACATACTTGTTGCGAAATGCGTTAAAGCATTTCCTAAAAAACACCCTCTACAAAAGCGCAGGTGTGTATGCGTGAACTGTAAAATCTTGGTCGTCGTCCATTACATCGCAAGATAAGTTTGCACCAGTTCGCATCACTGCTGCAGTTGTTGCGGCTGCTGCAGACCTCGCGTGGTATTTTCTTTTTGTTTGGGGCTTTCAAACCTAAATACGGCGTTGGCTACTCCATTAAGGCGGAAAAACATGTTTTTTGCGCCCTTCTATGCAATACAAAGACAAACAGAAGTTAAATTTTAAAAAAGCGGTTGGTTACGACTTAGCAACCCATAATAACTAGGCTGTTTATTATTCTTAAAATTCAAACTTGACTTTTTTTATTGGCGTCTGGAAAGTTCAAGCAACTTTTCATTGGACCTACTTTCAGCTAGCAGTTCAACGAATGTCCGAAAATGCAGACTGCAGATTGGTGTGACCTTTCGGCGGCGAGCTGAGAATAGGGTAACGGTATTGCTGCCTTTCCAAACGTTGACATTAGAGCATTAGAAAAGCATTTATATAACTATCAGCTACCGCGGCTGAGGCGTTGTGCAGCTAAGCCAAAGGACGCGCGTTAAATTCCCGGCCACGGCAGCCCCTTCTCTGGGGGAGGCGAAAAGCAAAAACCCCTGTGTGTGAGATTACGGCGCACGTTAAAGATCCCTTGCAGGTGGTCGGGATTGTTTCGGAGGCCTCCACTACAGCGCGCCTCATCGCCTGTGTAGCTTTGGAGCGTTAAACGTCATAATCAATCAATAATTTATACAACAATCTATTTCGAGTCCATTTTATCTCTGGAATATGGCAGCTGGGTGCATGAATAAGGAACAGCGCGAGTGAACACGAAGTGAACGACAGTCACTTTCTCTATCAAGTAAATAAAAGGCAGCAAAACCAATAAGTAACTGATGCAAAAACGTCAATGTACCTCGAGGGCAGCGTGCGTTGAAATCAACTGGGCGTCATAAATTGGTCCGTAGAGCCCCTCCCTCGCCTCCCATGGCTGTCCGCAAAGCCTTACACTTTTAGTCGAAAATTTTCAGTTTCAACAGAATTTTAACTCTTTGAAAATGTTTGTCCATTTCGGATCACCAATCGCCTTCCGCCCGTGTAATACACCAACACTGTACAATAAATAACAGCCTTATTTGAAGCCGCAGAACGAAAGAGTTACAGGGCTGGTTGCCGATGCTGCACAGATTCAATTATGTACTCCGATAACTCTCCAACTGCTTTTCTCGGCATGTTTATTCCCGTCAAGCTTAACGTGAATCTAGTTTTGGTAGTGCACCGGTTAATTCAATAGCGGAGATCTTGCATTGGTTTAAAAGAAAATGACAGTGCAAGAACTTTGTTTTCAAACCTGCCAGCAATCATCGAAATGCGACGCCAATGTTTGCGTGTATTTAGTGATGCGACCACATTGTGCATGAGGAACCCAACGGATAAGGCCCTGACGAATTGCAGTACAGAAAACAAAACTTAATATCCGTTTTAGTGACAAGCGATATTCCTGAAATTGACCTGAACATCGCGGATGTTAAGGTCAATTGGTTTATTACAACCTGCTGCATGCTCACATGTACCAGGTTACGTAGACGTAAAATCAAGTCCTGCGTCCATAAGACAAATAAAATTGTTATAATGGTAAGTCAAGCTTGATGGGTTAAAATTTTGCGGAACTGATTCAAGCCCATCTATATTCGCTTTGTCCGAATGAGCACACTACATGGTTTTATTGTTGGACGTTTCGTCTAGATGGGTCTTTCATCTCGATTGACATTTAGACTCGATGGGACATTCTTTCCCGGTTGATCTTTTGTTTTGGTGGACATTCAGGCTCGATTGAAACGCCCGCTTCGGTGGATCTTCTATCTCGGTGGATATTCAGGCTCGATTGGACTTAACGTCTCGGTGGATCTTTCGTCTCGCTGATCACGTGCCTCAGTTGACCTTCCGTCTCAGTGAACCTTTCGTCTCGTTGTACATTCAGGCCACAAGCGTGTTTTTACCCGTCAGGATACGGGGTAAACGCGATATGAGAACTGCACCAAGGCAAGGGGACATCATTTATGTAATAAGATCAATGATCCAGCCCTCAGCAAGACGTCCAGATTTAAGGTCCCGGAACCTCCATCATCGTTCTGTGCAGAACTTGTAGCCATTAGAGAGGCTCTGATTGCTGTAACCGGAATCACTTTGCAGCCCGGGGCGCGCATCGTAGTTCACACCGATGCTATACAAGCAGTCCGCCTACTACAGTTAGTTCGTCGTAGCCCTGTGCTGGCTCAGAGTATTCATCAACTTGCGGCAGGAATCGCTCACAAGATCCTGATTTAATGGGTTCCACGTGACCTACTCACAGAAAACTGCAAGGCAGACGTAGCAGCCCGACTGGCAGCATCCGTTCCATCTCCGACTTCCCCGTTAGAGCTGGATGATGCCACTCTCCTGGTGACGAGAAAAGAACACCTCCGGCGCCGCACACGTGCTCTCATTCCACTGTGTGCTGCCACCCTCCCCCCGGGTCTTACCCGTGCCGAGGAGGTTGCGCTCAGGAGGACTCGGGTGGGGGTGTCCTTAACTCCCGGCGTGACCCGCCACTGGCCTCAATACCGAGGTTCCTTTACAAACCCTGGTTGCCCAGTGTGCCACCGCAGCGACGCGACTGCCGACCTTCACCACTTGCTGTGATCCTGCCTCGCCTTGAGGCCGACGAGACTGCGGCACCTTGCGGCGACGGGCCTCCGTGTAGACGACGCCTCCGCATACGCCGCATGGATACATGGGCGCCATCATCATTCACTCCTTGACTTCATCCGCGAAGCGAACATTTTCATTTTCATCTAATCACCATCACCTCATAATCCCATATATATGCCCTGTGGCAAAATAAATGTTCATAAAAAAATACGCTGGCAGCAACGTTTGCCGCAAAGGTTTTTCTGGACATTTTTTTCGTTTAACAGCGTTATTTCTGTTGTTTTTCAGGATTCTCAGCGTTCTTTCTAGCGTGGTGTCGCGCGTAATTGCGTGATAATGTAACGGAAATTCTGCGGAGCAGTTATTGTACATTATATGTCAGTGAAGTTCTCTCCGGAGTATTTCCACAAATATGTTCCCTTGTGTTCTTACGCAATTTGCGCTATTGTGCTATATATTCGTGCCATTCGCACTTTGCAAGTTGGCTTCTCTGATACTTTGTAGCCAGATTGAGGTCGTCATCTTAGTGCAACTACTTGTATGACTCACCCTAATTCCCAACGGTAAATGAATTGTCGAAACCTCTTCGCCGGTTTTTACAATAAGAAAACAAACCTTTCTAACTGAACGAACGCATAACAATGTCCCAAAATCTAGTGACTGTAAGTGCCGAAATGTATTGCAGTTCTCCATTCTATCATACGGTTGAGTTCGTTGTCAGACACCACAGTACCGAGCAATGAATTCTGGGGCGATCATAAGGACGATGATACTTGGTCGCAAGACGTAAGGAACTGTAGTTTCGCATGTACAAATTCGGTCTGAAGCACTCGTTCTACTGCAGTGTACCTGTTATGTATAGCCACATTTCGAATGGCCGCCGTTCGTATATACGAGCTGAAGATTCAGAATCTTTTAGAGCAACGGGAGATCACTCTAAGTTTTGATGTCTTAAATGTTGCTCTACATACCACGTATATATCGTTTTCATCTTCTGCAGGAGAGAATCACGATTGTTGCGTTTCATGTTGTATCATGTTTTCGCTGCCCTCTTTAGTAGGCTATTCTCAACAAATTTTAGCATCTCTCTGGGTTTCTATACATGCGCATTTTTTTGAACCCGCGCAGCACTGGACGCTCTCTTCTAAATCTCCTGATTTTTATGACACTCCCTAAAGACGTATCAAGACTTCGAAAACAGGTAAAATACAAATTTATACAAGACTGCAGAGAGACCCCCGCAAAAAAAATGTAAATGTTATTATGGGCAGTCAACCTTTCCTGGAAACACTGGGCGGCGGACAAGGATCCGAAAAGCAAAAAAAAAGATATCCAGTTCGCGTAAATATTGCTTTTCACATTCCAAATAAAGTTTTTGTTGGAATTTTTTCCGCTATGTTGCAGACTGGAGTTTTGTAGGATTTGTTTTGCTACGTGGGACTTGTGAAACTTTGCATCTACTGTAATGGTATAAAACTTGAGGAGAAATCTTGATTAGGAGGAAAACGCCTACTGTATTTTAGCAGTGCTCGTCATTCTCAATATTTCCTCAGAACATCTTATAAAAAACGTCGCAGAAAATCTTCCCACGAAAGTTTACGTGGCTTCGTTTATTCGTTACTAGCTGCTAAAAGAGTCTGATTTGATGTTGCTTCAGTGGCCGACAGTGGTTCTTTTTGTTAGATAAGGCTATGCACGAAGCCTAATCCCAGTTATTTCAGCTCCTGAACTTGGTTGCTCAGCTCACAAAGGAAAGTGTTCATATGCGAAGCGGTTTCGAGGGTCACCTGCCTTCCTAGTGGTCTTTGAAGCTGTTGGTATCACTCACAATTTCAACCTAAACGGTTACTCTACATTCATATTTGCGGAAGGCACCAAACCTCTGATTTGTTAATTACAAAGCGTAAATATCCCATTAAACACACATCCCGCATCGGTTTGGCCTAGCGGTGGTGTATAACATCTCGGAGGGCCTAAAGATGAAGGAAAATTGGGTTAATATAGTCTGAGTTCTCGAACGCGGGACATACTGAATGAGACGAGGCTATGGGCCTCGTGCACTGCAGTTTCGAGTAAACATCTGGCGCCATCTGGTAGCGACCGCGGAATTTTTTTAAGAAGAAAATAAAAATATACAAGGGTTCGCTACGGAGTTCAATTAGGACAACGACAAGAAAATTACCATACAACACATCACAGCTTTTTATAACGTTCACAGTTATTATATCAATATAAATATTCCCCGTATGAGTTGTGCGGGAATACACACTAAAATATTTTGGAAAGCGTTACTGCTGTAATAAAATCAGACGACGTATCGGCCGTAGAAGGAAGCAATTTACTGCCTCATAAAAATATCAGAATAAAATATAACGAGGTGGATACAAGCATTTTGTTTTATTTCAAATCTTCTTGGTGCTCGACCACTATAGAAGAGAGCATTTGCGGAAGGTTTTGGTGTCTTTTTATTCCATCGCTAATTACCCACGGTGCGACTACCCACAGCCACGCAAGCTGGTACTCCAACTTTCTGCAATGTCTGAGCAGCATAAATGTGTGCCGCCTTGAAAAAAATTTGACACGATACAATGCAAACATTCGTTTATGTATCCGATACATATGTTAGGGGCAGTATCCTTAACTATAAATTTAACTAGCGAGTCAAAACTAACACACATCAAATCTGCAGATTACGTTGCATGCTTGCACTACTCCTACCTAGCGCTGTAGTATTTGGAAAAGGTGAGACAGAAATTTGAAGGAAAACATGAATGCAACATTCTCGCATGGACCTTGATGCGGCCTGAACGAACATCAGCTGCACGAACGCAGTACGTTGTAAACAAGCTATAATGTACCAACCTGAACGTTCATGCACCTGAAGCCATATCCGAAAAGCCACAACACACTCGTTGAATAACGATCGACGCACACTTTTTGGGCAACCGAAAAGGACTTAACCAGACAGTACGCATGGCGATGGGTGCGTGCAGCAGTCGCGCAAATGCCGATCCAGTTTGAACTGTTTGAACGCCAACGGCCAGCGGTCGTCTGTTCTACTGGCCGTGATATTGTGCCCCTCTCCCCCTGCTGACGCTTCCCCGGCTTCTCGATCAGTTTGGTTGATTTCTGTTGTTATCTAGTGGGGAAGAAAAGAACGCATGACGGCAAAAAATATATAACAGCCTTTTCTTCTATTTGTGTGGCCGCTGCCGTGAGATGAGCTCAAATGCCCCGCAAGCCCGTTCTCCCCTTTCCTCTTTTTTTCTTGATTTCGTTTTCCCGTTTTGGTAGAACGGCAGGCAAATATATGTGGAAATGTTGGAAAAGCGAGGCCCGGGTGAATTTCTTCTTGCGTGATGCTGCCCACTTCAAACACTACATTTTGTTATTTTTAAGGCACCTTCTGTGCTGTCTTTTGCACGCAGAGTAACGGTGCCTTTTAGATTGGCGCGTTCAGAAGTACGTCGATCGTCTGCTTCGGACGTTCGCGCGCGCGCGCACAGACAGAAGCAGACTTGGCGGACACCTCGGCGCTGACATGGGAGCCAGGAGGAAGGAAAAGGAAGTCCGACCGGAAAAAGACTCAGCAAGCAAATGTTGCGTTAAAACGTGTAAGAACTCGTACTTTAATACGGCAGGGAAGCTGCCTGAAATTAGGTTCTACTCAATCGCCGCAAAGCCTAATGAAGAAACAAAAAGGAGGCTTTGGATCAACGCTGTTCGCCGCGCAAGGTAGGACGTCGTCTGTTGGTTTTGTAGCTGCTTGCTCTGAAATCGTGACTCAATTTCAGCAATGGTGTCCCGTGGGAGCCGAGACGACACATATCTGTGATCGCAGCGCACGCTTTGTTGGAAACAAAGAAAAGCTCGATTGAGCTGCACCCGGCCTACGTACCGACAATTTTCACCCCACCCCCTGCAAGTGCCTTGGGAGGAGGGGTTTTGTCTGTTAGCCAGCTGGAAAGGTACGAAAGGTAAGCATATCTTGGTGACTGTAGTTATATTCACATATTGTCAAGTGCGCACCAGCCCCGGCTGTGCATCACGATAACGTCCAAATTTCTGCTTTCCAATCATTTGAAAGTTTATGTGAACTGGAAATTAAATATGCTTTATTGTGCACAGCGGATATATTTTCTGGTCATTATTCAGGGCAGCCCGCAGGATCTCGTTGCAACAACTGGCAGCGACGTCCCAAGGGCCAAGCGCTGCTGCTTCGTTCGACGACAGATCGCCCGATGCAGGGGTGCAGTTCAGCAGGGCTCACCGTTTGACAACCATGTAGCATTTGCGTATATGATAAGCCGGTGGTTGCCTTTTCTGTTGTTTTTAGGGGCGAAGCTCCTTAGGGCGTGGGTCTGTCCATCCTCGACGTATGTATGTAGCCACCTCTAGTTTAGTTCTTGGATTGTTTACTAGATGGCGTGGCTACCTCTAGTTTAGTTCTTGGATTGTTTACTATATGGCGGTACTTGTATATGATGAAAAGATGCGCTTGGATTGTTTACTAGATGGCGTGGCTACCTCAAGTTTAGTTCTTGGATTGTTTACTAGATGGCGGGGAGCGTTGTAATAAAATCCGTTCGCTGTTGGCACGCGCTCGGAGTCGCCCGATGGATAAGGCTGCAGATGTGCGAGCCCGCGAGGCAGAAGCGCTCCGTGAAGCTGCGCGACGCCGCCGCCAAGATCCTACCGTACGAGAGCGGGAGGCCGAAGCGTGTCGTCTGGCTGCGCGACGACGCCGCCGAGATCCCAGCGTTCGAGAACGAGGCCCAAGCGTCGCGGCAACGGCGCGAGGACCCTGCCGTACGCGAAGCGGCACGGCTGCGGCGCGAAGAGGACATCCAAAACGTCACAGAACGGGAAGCGGCGAGAAAGCGCGCGTATCGGCAGGCAGACCCCGATGCTGTGAGAGCTCGTGAGGCGTCTGCAAAACGCATCAGGCGAGCTCAGCCCCAAGGTGCCGACGCGCGGTTTAAGCGAGACTTTCTAGACGTTACGTTCGGACACAGATGTAGTGGGCGAACTTTCACTGAAGAGTCACGGTTTTACCGATGATTTCCCCTCAGGAGCTTCGTCCACTCATCATCATTCACCCCATGGATATGCTGTGAATTTTTTTTTGCAGCTTTCTACCCGGTTACAACAAGCCTCAAACTAATTTGCGAGGCACTTTTTAGTAGAATGGTAACACATTTTACATGAAGATGTACTCAGGCGACGGCGTCTGCACGAAGCTACTTTGACGTCGTCTGCATCTAAGCACGCAGGAAGCGCATGTTGTGAAATGTTTGCTGCCATCTGACGGCCGAAAACAAAATGTGCATCATAGAGCTCTGATCAGCTAGCCGACAGGTGACAGCAAATTACGGCACGACGTTTTCTTGCTCAGCTCGGCAGCACCAGGTGGACTGCGTCCCGATGGCGTTCCGGCTGATTCCTTCACGTGCGATGCATTGTGCGATGTTTCATGGTTTCATATTTTCGTTAGAGTGCACTAGAAGTTTTTTCCATGTAGCGCATGCCGGTTTGTTGTGCGTAGCCTTTTTAAGTTCCTGTGTATTCGGTGCTGCTGTTGTTACGTAGGCGTACCTTTCGCTGGGAACGAAGCAGGAAAGTTCCTTCTTGTGCCTTTCAAAACTTCTATGGTGCTGACCGCGTCGTGAAATGTGAGCGCGACAGAGTGCATGTGGCTTTCGCTTACGGTGATGTTCCAATTTTTGTGCTGATGCTTAAGTTTTGTTCGCCAAATCTGTTGGCGTGAGCATCGGCACTAGCTATTTTTTCTTTTGCAAAATAACTAACAGTGTAAAATATGCACGCGCACATAGCGCTCCCGTACTCATGCATACAGCATTGGCAATCAGGTGCAGTTACGTTTTTTGCGGCCGTTAAAATGTGCCTTCGTGTCATTCTTAGCGACTAAATGGAACCTCTGCAAGTTGCAGTTTGTGTATTATTGTTGTGTCAGTGTGTTTTGTGGCATATGCGGACAGCGCGGCATGTTGTAAAACTACTGCTTAGCCTATGCAAGGTGACGCTCTAAAAAATAGTGTCACACCCTGCATAAAAACAATGTTTAGTTCGATAGGCTGAGGCTTACTTGTGAGGAAATTGGTAATTCTGTTCAGCAGGGCAAACTTGCAAAGTGTTGAATAAATCCGTGTTTTTCAACCTTGGCCAATGTCAGGCTGCGTATTTTTTTCTGTGCAGGGAAGCCAGACAGAAGGAGGCTGCACCCTCGAGGGCCCGCGCACCACATATCTGTCAGTGGTGTCTGATGGGCGTGCCTTAACCCAAGTGTGCCACACACAGACAGCATCTGCTTGCATACAGGCTCAAACCGCATCAAGAACATCCACAGCTACAGGACCCGAGGAACGAAACTGTGTGTTCCTTGGGTAAAATTCTCTCTGTGAGCGGGCTGACGCCTTCAGAGAACTGTGCGGAGTGAGTGCAAACGTTTTTGCGTTGCTAATGTCAGTGTTAGCGGCCATACCTACAAGACGAACAGATGTTCCTATGCCTCAAACACTGGTCATTTTTTGATGGAGCCGAAACTGGGAATTTCTTTTGCAAGTCTGGCAGTGCTTTTAGGGGTTCACCGCACAACTGTTAGCCGTACTTTTTTTATCTTGAGCAACCTTGTCGGAGCCATGAAGCGCTGGATCCCAGAGCGAGACCTTTCTGTAGTTCAGGCAACAATGCCAGACTGCTTCAAACGCCACTATCCCCATTGCCGCTTTATCATAGATTGCACAGAGATAATGACAGAGGAGCCACCTAACGTCGAACAGAAACGTGCTTTGTTTTCGCGATACAAAGGATGCTACACTTTGAAATTTTTGGTAGGCATATTACCCAATGGTACAGTAACTTTTGTTTCTGACGCGTATGGCGGTCGCATGTCTGACAGGCATATCACTATTAAGTACGGGTTTTTGAATACAGTTGAGTGTGGAGATGTCGTTCTAGCTGACAAGGGATTCCCAGGGATCAGAGCCCCTACGAAAGGAATCGTGGTTTTGCCTCCATTTGCAAAAGGAAACGAACAGCTTACATATGCCGAGCTTGAGGAGGTTTATCATGTTGCACAAGTGCGTGTTCACGTTGAGAGGGCTGTTCAACGCATTAAGACTTTCAATGTTTTGAACACAAGAGTGTCTAATCACATGATTCCTTACATGAGTGATGTTATGCGAATGTGTTGCATTTTAGTCAATCTCCAACCCCCAATCATTAACTCAGCGAAGGATGATGACACTTTCGACTAATGACATTAGCTTAGCTGCCACTGAGTTTGTTGGGCAGGGCATCGATTACCAGTAATCATGTGGTAAAGATTTTCAATGGACCCGTGCACCACAAGCACGGTATGTTTTTTTTGGGAGGGGGGAGGGGGTTACATGAGAATCAGTTACAAAAACATCCATAGCCTATTCATATTAAATTTAGTTTTACAAAGTAAGAGGTACATAACTGTAATACAGTAAAACCTCGTTACAAGAGACACTTGGGTATAAAAGCCACTTGAAAATGGTTTGGCTGGTTTTCCTATGTTTGCCATGTTAGCAGAGTACAAGAAACATGGTTACAAGAGACACTCCGTTATGAAGGGCTGCTTTTTGGGTCCCTAGAGTACATTCTTCACTATTAAGAAGAGATGCAATGCCAACGGGCCCTAATATGAAAACCTTGTAAAAACTTCCCGAAAGATGAAGTTTGGGCCTGGATGCAAGAGACCAGAGGTTCCAGACTGTTTTCAGGCGTTTGCGGCCGCAGATGTGGATATCATGTGTTCCAAAAAGCTTAGACATCATGTGATCCTCGTGCAAGTAAATGGTGCCCTGGAGAATAAACCAGAAGAGGGAAACGACGAGGATGTTTACAGGTGTCACAAACTCGAGCGTACGACGTCTAAACGTACCGTATAAATTTTTCATTTTATTGTACAGCGCCTAATTCTTCTTACACTCGGTTCTATTCGCCCCGAGACAAGGCTGGAACTTTCGCGAACGAAGAGGCAGTAACGCGATCACCCGCCGGCTCGCCGGCAAGAAAACAACAAAAATAAAACCTCCGCCGCTCCGGTTTCGTCGAAGCTTCCAGTACTTTCGAGGAGGTGCGTGTGGCCTTGCCAGTGCTTAAGAGCGTCGATCATTCTAGAATGGAGAAGAGGGAAGTTATTCGCTCACGGCGGCGGGCACGTTGGGTGTTGTGCTCTCCCTCTCCGCGCCGGCACGGCTATAAAAAGAGAAGCCGCGCCTAAGCAAACCAGCTACGTTTGGACGTCGTGATTGACAACTGCACCTGCCAGTTTGTACATCACACCATCGGCGACCCGCGCCCTGGAGGACTCCAACGTGCTCCCGGGCCTCGAATGACCGTGATCGTCTCGGACGGCCTGGCCTACAGTGAAGCCACGCTTCCCAGGTAGCCGACTCGCCTCCGACAGCGGTGCATCGTCCGGCCCGGTCGGTGAATATGCTGGGACTCTGTCTCTCATATGCATCGAACTATTCGTTTCTTTTTTAGTTAACTGCTCCGATTGGTATTATTCATATGTTAACGCTCCTGGTTGTATCATTTTGTCGGATTGGACTGTTTCTTGTATTCGAATTCCATCTAAGTTGCCTGTAATTATCGATCCGTTATCTCGTGCTTGTGTTTGTAACTTGTCTGTCTGAATATAAGTCTTTGTGCTGTTTTTTTGTTCAAGGCTCTTGCTCATTCTTGCCGCTCTGGTCGGCGAAAGCCGCACATCAGACGGCCACCCCCTTTGTCACCTGTGCCCTGTGGATTCGGTGGGGTTTGTTGGCTCTCTGGAGTCGACTCCCCATATCTTCCGACAGTGCACCCTAATTTAAGGAAACGGGTGACAATTTCTGGCGTCCACGGCAGGACGTCTGATGTGAGCGGTGAGGAGGAGAAAGAGCCTGGAACTTTTTTGGCATAGGTTGCTACTGCCTTTATAAGCGGGTGCTCTTGTTCACTTGCTCTGCGTAGACATACCTAGATAAACGCTAGATTATTGTGGCTAGATTGCGACACATTTGCAATCATGGATTTAGAGAAAATCGTAGCGTTGGGCTGTCAGCTGGGCCTGTCAGGGGCCGAACTACGAAAGTGGGTTGCGCAGAAAGAAAAAGATGAAAACGAGAAGGCTGAGAGAGCAAGACAGGCAGCACGAGAAGAGGCTGAGAGGGCTGAAAGAGAAAGAGAGAAAGAATTTCAGAGACAACTTCAGTTGGAGCGAGAGAAAGCGCAGCGAGAACAGAAAGCCCGCCAGGCAGAGGCCGAAAGGGAGCGAGTTAAAGCGGAGCGCGAAGAGAAAGCACGCAAAGCTGAACTCGAGATTCTAAAAAGGCGACTCGAGATACAACGGTTGAAGGCGGAATCCTCATCTCCTGAGGGAAATGCGAGAGAAAATAACAGCAGCCTAAGCACTAAAACTGAGGCGATAAAGGAACGCCAGGATATCTCTAGAAGCGAAGAGGTAGATTTATCCGCGATCCACAAGGAGGAAATACCTCCAGATATGTGCGAAAGCGCACCACTTGAGACCTGGAAGGACGATGATCCTACAGGTGATGCGGAGCTTGAGGATGGAGATAACATCCCGGTTGTGGATGCCATCACGACGTCGGGGCCGAACCCCTTAGACGAAGGGGTACCCGATATGGCGGGGAGAGTGCCCGAGAGAACCGTCGTCTTTCCAAAAGACACGGATGGAAGCACACTTATTGTGCAGGAAGACCCAGTTCGAGAAAGCGAACTCTCTGGGCAGACTAGCGCCGCGTGCGTAACTGACAGCTCGAGGAGCAAAGAGACTGACTCTAAGGTCAAGTTTGAAACCCCCGTGCGAAGCGGAGCCGCACTCCGCGGAGGGAACGCGCCGTACATAAGCGTCGGCGACGATCCTGTGACTTTAGCGGTGGGAGAGAAACCACCCGCTGTTTCGAAAGAACCCCGATTCGAGGCCTCGGAGAGAGGCGAAGCCGTGCTCGTCGTAACGCGAGCACCGGAAAAAGCGAAGCTGGTACATTTCCGGCGCCCAAAGTCTGCGGCCCCTGCGACGGAGCCGCACAGAAGGAAAAGAAGTGCCGAAGGTCGTGGAAAGAACAAACGTTTGAAAATCGGCCTTCAGAAACTCGTCAAACCGCCGGGCTGCCCAAACAAAGAGAGCGTGCTTGGGCTCAATGGTAATAGAAAATATCTCTACTGCCATTTGGCCCGACGGGCAGGTGTAAAGAAGCACGGGTCAGTTAATACACGAGGAAAGGCGAGGGAAGGCCAAGTCGCTAGGCGCTTAGACGTTCACCAGACGAAGGCCCAGGCACTGAAGCATTGTCGCAGGTCCGGTATCATGGCGGACGACAAAGAGTTTGTCGCTACGCGCGACATTTGTAACGGAACTTTTCCGAAGAGAGGAATTCCGCAGGCGCAGTTACGCAAGCGTCCAATAGACACGGGCTAAGCATGAAGAATGCAAATTTAGATATGCACGTGGGATATGAGTTAAATTGTGTAAGACAAAGTTGTATTTCATGTCGAGTACTGTATACTTGAACGCTGTATTCATTGTTTTTCTGTCGTACTGCACGCGAAACTTGTACTTATTTTGTCACTCTGGCTGTACAGTGTATATTCACGCACTAGTTGCTTCTTGCGTGAACGCTCGTATTACCTATTGTACAGTACATTTGCCGTGTATTATTGGCGTTACTAATGGTGACATTCGTGAACGTTGCGGTTGCATGTTATTGTTTGTGAACAACATATTAGTTATGTTTCTTATGCGTTTCATTGTATCAGTGCATTGTATGTATTTCTGAGTACTGACGTATACTCATTGTATTTGAGACTACGAGACTTTCGCACTGGAGCGCACGCTGTATTTTCATGAGTTTGCTCACTTGTAATGACTACTGGCCCGACATTTATTATGGGCACTGGCTTAATTCGAATGCTAGAACTTTATTGTTCTCAAACTTATGAGTTGTCCCTAGGATGTGTATTTGTTGAAAAATCTGCGCCAAACCGCTGCTATGTACGCGAATTCTGTACCTGTCATTATTCTAATGAAGAACATTGGGCTGTACTAGATTTTGTTAGTAGGCACAGCCTCTTTGGTTCACTAAGTGTGAACGACGCGTACGCAAGACTTTGTGAGTTTTGGGAATATTATTGCATAATATTCTGAAACTGGGGGGCTGTGTCACAAACTCGAGCGTACGACGTCTAAACGTACCATATAAATTTTTCATTTTATTGTACAGCGCCTAATTCTTCTTACACTCGGTTCTATTCGCCCCGAGACAAGGCTGGAACTTTCGCGAACGAAGAGGCAGTAACGCGATCACCCGCCGGCTCGCCGGCAAGAAAACAACAAAAATAAAACCTCCGCCGCTCCGGTTTCGTCGAAGCTTCCAGTACTTTCGAGGAGGTGCGCGTGGCCTTGCCAGTGCTTAAGAGCGTCGATCATTCTAGAATGGAGAAGAGGGAAGTTATTCGCTCACGGCGGCGGGCACGTTGGGTGTTGTGCTCTCCCTCTCCGCGCCGGCACGGCTATAAAAAGAGAAGCCGCGCCTAAGCAAACCAGCTACGTTTGGACGTCGTGATTGACAACTGCACCTGCCAGTTTGTACATCACACCATCGGCGACCCGCGCCCTGGAGGACTCCAACGTGCTCCCGGGCCTCGAATGACCGTGATCGTCTCGGACGGCCTGGCCTACAGTGAAGCCACGCTTCCCAGGTAGCCGACTCGCCTCCGACAGCGGTGCATCGTCCGGCCCGGTCGGTGAATATGCTGGGACTCTGTCTCTCATATGCATCGAACTATTCGTTTCTTTTTTAGTTAACTGCTCCGATTCGTATTATTCATATGTTAACGCTCCTGGTTGTATCATTTTGTCGGATTGGACTGTTTCTTGTATTCGAATTCCATCTAAGTTGCCTGTAATTATCGATCCGTTACCTCGTGCTTGTGTTTGTAACTTGTCTGTCTGAATATAAGTCTTTGTGCTGTTTTTTTGTTCAAGGCTCTTTCTCATTCTTGCCGCTCTGGTCGGCGAAAGCCGCACATCAGACGGCCACCCCCTTTGTCACCTGTGCCCTGTGGATTCGGTGGGGTTTGTTGGCTCTCTGGAGTCGACTCCCGATATCTTCCGACAGTGCACCCTAATTTAAGGAAACGGGTGACAACGGGGCAGAAAGTGTCGGGAGCTGAGGCTAACAAACATCTAACAGCGCTTGCACCTTTTTGTGAGAACAGGGCAACTTTCAGACTGAAGTGCTTTACCTGCAAAAGGTGGGAAAGAAGCTAGTACAACCCGCAGTGCCCAAAACTATAAATGCCTTGAGCATAGTGCTCATTTCGTCAGCCTGTCCTTCAATGCTGATGTACACTTACGTTATCTAGTCCAACGTGACAGTGTTTTTTATAATTTTTGATTGCAAGAGACCTTGGTTCCAAGCGACATCTTTTCTGGGCCCCTTGTGTATCTTTTGTTGAGGTAACGAGGTATTGCTGTTGTTTTGCCGGTGGCAGCAAGCAACAAGGATGTGTTATTAGTTTGTACCAGTCATTTTACAGGTCAAGCAGTTTGATGCAGGATGTAATGTGCCATTTACGTTTAGGAATCTATTTTACAGTTATTTTTTTCTGTTCCATTGTATAACATTGTAACTAAGACAATGTATAGAAGCTTTGCATATTCCCTCTATTGAAGCGTGTGTGCATGCAGCCAAACTTGCTTTTTTTCATTATGGTTTCGCCCCTATGGTTTCGCCGTTGGGAGTTCTTTCATTACATCTTCCTTGGTTACTGGGAATCCCTTGTTGACTAGCACGAAATACTTCGTTAACACACATCAGAATAAATGTCCAATGTTGCATTACACCGGATCGCATGCAAATTTGTTTCTTAACAGCAACTGGTGTTTCTCCAGTGGAGGTAAAACAAACCAGCGTGCATGCAGCATAGTCACAAGTAAAGGAGCACTGTAACGAAACTTGCGGGTAACATTTATTTCGCTGTTATGGGTGCCTCCCAGCCCAGTAATCATAGAATGGCACATTAGGTGGTTGATCGCCGCGTAAACAATTACTTCGAGCTTCATCTATTTGAGTCAGTTTCGGTTGCGACAAAAACATCCTTTGCTGTGGCGCCATTACAGGAGGGTGCTCTTGACATTGCTGTTCTCGGCGCACGTGCCCGAGCAGCATGATGTCAGTCCCCTAACTGCTACAGACGGCACAAGGCAGAGCAGTACACAGCAACAGCATCTAGCACATTGCCCTTGTCACAGGACCGGTAATGTCAGCTATAATGGGCAAAGAGATCAGTGCGTCATGCTGATGTCTATGTTTTAAGGGTATTCCTTCTGAGCTTTCTTGAGCGTGGAAGCATTAATTAATTGCTGTGAATGGTTACTGGATAAACTTCCTGGCACATATCTTCCCATACAAACGAATTTTTTTTTTCATTTTTCTCAGCTTTGACGTTTCGTGTCAGCACTCCTTTGTGTCGCCCTACACCACTGCACGTTTCACAGTCGCGGTGTGGCTTGTGAGTAAAAATAGAATTTCAATTTTTCTCTCACAATATCTGCATGGTGTTTACATCATGAGTGCAGCAGGGTACAGGCCTGTAGCAGCATACATTGTTTCATCAAAAATACTATTTCAGTAGAAGCCTAGACAAAAACAAAACAAGGACCGCCCAGCCAACATTTAACATTCCAAATCAACGAAACACAACAAAGCATAACGCACTTTTCACAATGATAAACAAGCTGCCGCTGGTTTTACACAATTAACTGAGGTACTTTAACTATACGTATAATGCAATGCATTTGTCAGATGGAAGTGAATGAATGAATGCATTTATTTAGAAGGAAGAGGTCGAACGCCTAGTGTGGGGGAAGGGGCGGGGAGGAACAGGAGCAAGTGGAAGCTTCAGAGCATGTAGATAATCCCCAAGTTGTCTGAATTATTGCATACCCTTCTGTGGTGTTTCTTGCCACATAAAAAGGTATATCTGACAGACATGCGATACGAGTGCAACTACACATGACCAAGCAATATAGAAAGTGCACACAAATGTTCTATCCTCTCAGTTTGCGAACTGCTTTAAATAATATGTAAAGTAAAACTGCTCAAGTTTTGGAATGAATTCTGGAAGAAAGCTTTCATCTCTTTTGACAATGACAGTGACCTGTTGTTGTGACGTGTACACGTAAAAAAATGCGTAATCCATGTTAAGTATGTACAACATGAGCATGATCTGGGTGTAGTAGTGTGGTCAATGAGCATGCCATCTTTTGTGTTGTACGGGCATTTGATCTCTACCAGGCGGGTGGTGTTGCCTGCTTTGATCACACCATCAGGGCTGCAGCACAGCCAGAGTTGTTCTGGGTGTATTACAAGTCCAACCTGTTGAAAAACATTGACCAGTTGGTGATTTTTACAGAGTTAGTACAAAATTATACCTCGTGAACGCGCGTTCCCAGGGCGTGTGCAAGTGTTCTTCGTGCTCCTGCTTCTGCATCTCTACGTAAAGAAAATAAAGTTAATATCATTGGTTGGTACATGTCTTTTTTGGAGTGTGAATGTCTGGGAATAAATTCCTCTTAAACAGCATTTATCTTTTCTGTTTGTCTTTTCCAGTTTTGGTTCTGCCTGTAAACTTGGTGCACCAATGCACCATCTCTGTACAATGGCTGTCCTATTGAAAGAGCCACATTACAGTTATGGGCCTTTGTTATCTTTTTTAGGGTTCCAGGTGTGATTATTTTATTTACATTTTTTTACTTCTGGGAAACCTCTAATTCACTATGCAGCTAAACTAACATTAAAGTGCCTCCCCAGTTTATTTCAATATTTTAAGCGCAAACTCAGCATCGATGCAGTAATTCCCACTATTGTTTCATTTCCTATTCCGTTCCTCTTGGGTGGAACTGCACCCCTGTTCCCATTTCTGTTTTTCTTTTCTTTGTCTGAAGGAAACAATGTTCCATGGTAAATGCCACAGCTTCTTTCCAATAAATTAATTTTCTTGTTTTTTGCGCTCACAGTTAGCCGTTAATTACCATAGCAACTTATAACCCATACAAATGTGCCCCTAACATAGGAAGTGGCATTTGTTGTGAATGACCTGGGTGTTTTGAAGGCTTTCGCGAATTCTTCGAACCGCGATCGCCTGCTTATCACACGATGAGCCGTGGAGCTGGTGATCCGCTCACAGCGTTCTTCGTGCCACCTGAGACAAAAAATAAAAAAACACGCACCGCCGTCTCACGTAAGCATTCAAAATAAACCTCTGTCTAAAAAACAAAAAAAAACAGACCTTTGTGTTGTTGCTTGGCCGCGTGTAGCCAAAGAGGTCTCAACAACTTCCTCCACATTGTTGATAACAAATTTTCGGTAGAAGTTTCTCTCCGCTTCTGTCAACGCAGACAAAATTTCCTTCCTCTTCACTCGGAGGGGTGCTGCACTCGTCACCTCCATGGTGCTGTAGGTCTTTCCTTCTTCGCAAAAGATACTTCGGGGCAGCCCCGTATCTTCTGCATCGACAACTTCGTCGACTAGGTCGCGAAGTACGCCGCTGCATTCCGATTGTACTGCACTGGTGCCGCTTTTGCACTGCAAGATGTGCGTGAGGACGCATTTTACCTCCGGGAATTTTCGGAGCACAGTTGCCGGACACAGTGGCTCAAGCAGAGGGGTCGGAAGAGGCTGAGCTACACAAAAGATTTAGGACGTTTTTATTTTTTTTTAATTCACGCTCTCGTGGTCGTCATATATGCGAACAGCTTACGGATGAAAAGATCTTTGACAGATTTTTTGGTATCCAAAGTTGGACGTGATGATGGCATACCCCAGGCGCACAGTTTAGCTGTGCCCGATTCATGTTTGTGTTGGTTTATGTACATGGCCACGGCTGCAGCGTGCTTACACCATCCGCAGCACCCAGCCTTGCAGCTGCAGCTGGCTTGGATGATGCGTCTTGGTTCAGCCTACAGCTGAAAGGTAACGCGTACTATAAATATATGCCCTCGCGGCTTATTGAATACGCAAGGTTTCGTTTGCGCCGCGCATCTTCCGATGACATGGGAGGGTGCCGTGTCACTATAAATCACTTCTCTAACTCGGAAAACGTGTTGACCGCGGTACAACTTTTTACCGCGAGCCAGGCTTTTTGATTTAAAATATTTCTCTAAGTTTTCTGCGGTCCGAAATCCGCAAAAGAGCACCTGCTGATCTTGTACGCTCATGTCTGCGCCAGTCGCGCCGGTTCGCCGCTGTCGTCTGCTTCAGAAAAACTTACCGCGTACCTACCAGATGGCGCCACCAGTTCCAAAACACTGTGCCACCATTTCTTCTTCTTCTTCTTAGGTGATTCGGGTGAAAAAGGAAAAGGAAGTGCACTGGGGATATTATTGAGCCCAACGGGGGGCTCACCTGCATACAACCCAGTGCGGTGGGGAGGGGGAGGAGGGGGATATAAAGATAAGAGAGGAGAAAGGGGGTGATATAGGGATAGGTAGTTTCAGCGCACGAGGCGTGAGATGTTTGAGTGGCGCCCCCTGGATCTGACGTCAGCTTAGGGACCCGCTCCGCTGTCGTCTGCTACATTCGCCCCGCTGCTACACCCGCGCCGCAGTCGTCCGGTTCTGACTGGAAGCAGTGCCTTTGCTAGAAATCGCCCGCTTTGATGCTTTGGTGCATTAAAAAGCGTGTTTTCAATCAGATTCTGACGGCTCTGAATAATTTCAAGCTTTGTCCCGCACAATTTTACAACATACGAGGAGAGAGAGAACGACTTTCAGAGAGCATCGCTCAGACAATCGTGTGTAGCTCGCCCTCGTCCTATCTAGCGTATTTGCGAGTTTCAGCGCTCAGAGCTCCTCGATAAGTATCCGTAGGCTTCCCTTAACTATTTCTGAGATGCTCTTACGAAGACTCAGCAGTCTAATGCTACGCATCAATCAGCGGGTCGCACAGCAGGAAATAAAACGGGTGTTTTCTCTTTCTTTCGTTGTTGTTAGATGAACTTTTTTTTTTTTTTCTGTGCCCAACGCATTCATTTTTCTGCACCGTCCTAAACGTCCTAGGTGGTTTGGGGATGTTTGCGAGGCTCACAATGTTCGTGTGAATATTCAATGCAATAAGATATGTGCTACGGCGCAGATAACGTTGTCCACAGTACTCGAAGGCGGCTTTTGTGCACCTAATTTCTATCGAACCATCGATATCGTAACGAACTCAATCTCAACACGAAAAGTTATGACATGATTATGGTGGTGAAAACTTGATATACTTGCTAACTAACGCAATAAATAGTATACATGCCAATTTTCAGTATAACACAATTCGAAACCAATGAATATGTCCAGACAGCTCTTTATTGTTTTCCAACCCCTTCAGTCGCAAAGAACAAATCCTGGCCTACTCGGGATGACGTTCGGTGAATTGAAGAATGAATCTAACTCTCTCGTCTTGGACTGAGGAGCCTGCCCACTAACCAGCTCAATTTTACTGTTAAAGTTTTCTCCTCCTCCTGGTCCTCCCCTCTTGAGTGCAGTTTTACTATAACGCTGAACTGAATATTGGGGTGATATGGCTGCGGCAAATGTACCGAAATATCCCTCCAAATCTGAACAAACATAGTCTTACTGTATGTTTGCCTTACAGGTTACTCGTTTTGCTCAATAAGCCTGCATACTGGTTAGAAGCCTGGTATAAAACCAGCACGCGCCTATACACACAGGAGGTTATTTGGAAATCAACCTACATTATTTGTGCCCCATAGTGCATGTCGGCACACTTTCATGCCGTGACAACGTAAAGTGACTTGATACAATAGTTTCGAGTGTTAGGCAAGGTTGCCAAATCTGTTTTACCTTACATACGATTAGCTGGAATCGTAATGCCTTCTGCCAAAGCCGACAGCCCCAAAGGCCTGGAATTTGTTTTGGTCTTCCATTTTCGCTGTTGTCGATTGTCAGCCTCCGGCTGTTACCTTTGTTCGAAAGACTGCTGAACACAGAGGCTGACGCCTAGCTCCGACTCTTCGCGCTCCGCACAGGACCAGCTTCGCAGAAATGCATGGGCGACGCCGGCAATGTTTTTTTCCGGAGCGGTATCAAAAACTATACTTAAAATCACGCCTTAAGCTAGTTTACGCTATTTTAAGTCTTTTGTTACGAAAAAAACGTTGCGCATTCGCGAGATCTGCTGCGGACAAGCACAAAATCTCAACCGCGCGCAAAGAAACAGCATAGAGAGCGAGCCCGAGTGAAGCAGACGACAAATGAGAGAATCCCTAAGCCGACGTCACGGAGGCGCGCTCCGCAGCGCCGCCCGTGGTCGCGCTCACCGCCAATAGAGCACGTACGCTGACATGTCGCGTGATAAGCCTGATACGATGATGATGCCAAAAAAGAATAAACCAGTATATCATGGGAACGGACAGGAGCACTGCCAACACTGTGTCTGGCGCTCTCCTCAAACGTTGCGCGTGCTGAAGAAGCTCCCACGGGTGCATTATCGGGCACGCTGTCGTGAAGTGGCGGCAATGGGTTGTTCGTCCCCACTGCGTGAACCGCTTTGAATCCCAGGGTTTGGAAGTATCTGCCTGCTGCCCAATCTGACAGGGGCTGAAGCAGACAAAATTTCCGAAGATTCGGCATGCATCAAACTCAGAACGGCACATTTCTTTACGATAATTTTCACTACAGGAAGGAGAAGTGTGAACGCCATATACCGCTGTGCACCAGTCCTCCGACGACGGTGATGGGCATGATAAGTGGACTGGTTCGGGCTCGTTGATTGCGGAATTGTAAATGCATGAAAATAGGACGGTTGTATCTTGTATGACTCGTGTAGCTTCAGTCCTAACGTGCTATAACAGTATTACGAATATTCACGAACACACGATATACCTAACCATGTGGTGGCAAAACGTTTAAAGAGCAAAGGAAAGGGGTAGAAGGGCGTGGTTAGCCTCCTAAGTCCAGGAGGCCTCTTGTCCAGGCTGCCTCCAGTCTGCGCCGCACCTGCAGGGCGACCTGGCGCTCCGGTGCGGAGCTGGTCAGCTCGGACTCCCACTGCTCAGGGGAAGGGGAGTGGTGTGGATGTGGGAGTTGGGGGCAGGAGAAGACGAGGTGGTAGGTGTTGAGGGGCATGTGACAATGTGGGCAGTCGGGTGGAAAGAGAGAAGGCGAAATGTGGGATAGAATGATGTGGTTAAAGTATGTTTCGGTCTGTCGTCGGCGGAGGATGTAGGCCTGTTGGGCGTTGAGGGAAGGGTGTGGGGGGGTGGGGGGGGGGGGGGGTATCGCCGTCGGGAGTTAGTGTAGTGGCATAAAAAATTGCATTCAAGATTGAAGCCCGTAGGCAAACATACCTTTGGATATTCTTACGTCTTCCCGTAACCCCCCTTTTTACGCACAGGCGCTTCAGAGTAAATTGATTTTGCCAAATGTGATAAATTGTTTGCGCGAATGCTGTTACCTATGAACTCAATACCACTGAGCGTCACACACTGCTTACTGCCCAATACAACTTGTGTAATTTATTATCGAAAAAAACCTGATATGTTCCCATGTGTGCCCTTCCTGAATAACTTATTGGTTCAATGCCGGCTTCTTCTCACAAATATGTCACTCACGATGGTACTTATGGTCATAACATGGACCGTATGTTAAAAAAAAGTTCTCTGAAAGCGTACGTCGACAGCGTCTGTGCGTTGTATCCTATTCTGCTGACCGTACGTCCATTTTTATATTCAGACGGCACGGAACACAAAACCCTTTATTTCTTGGATTTTAAGTCGTTGCCGAGAACACAAAGGTGCCGGACACATGTGCACTTAGTCTCTTACTCCCCAAATTTCGTAAAAGATCCCAACAGCGGCGTCTTCAGGACACGCGTGTCGTATAAATTCTTATGAATAAAAATTCCGTTCTGCCTCGCTGCATTTTTTCTTTATGTAGCCTTCATTTCACAACGTATCAGCTTGTCTTATTTTTTGCTCTGTACATATGCTTCGTCTCGTATGCTCCTCCAAAGTTCCATGACCGAAGAGTTTATTTCGACCTCCGCAATTTTATCTTCAATGCGCTGCAGCTGCGTCGGGGTGAAGCATGTCTTCCAATCACCAACCTTAGCTTGCCTTACAAGACAGTACTTACTGTTCTCAGGTAGCCCTTCTCCCTTCACAGACGAGTCGCTGGATTCAATAACATCTCCAAGTCCGGCGTTCGAGTGCTGAGTGCGAAATACAAGCACAGATCTCATACTTCCGGCGGAGCATCTCTCCAGCAGCTTCTGCAACATTCCCTCGTCCTGCTCGAGCTCCGTAGCGTAGCTCTCGCCCAAGAAACGGGCCAACCTCAGAACCGTGCCACGGGTGTCCGCCATGAGTTCCTCGTAGGTGACAAAGAACACGTTGGGCTCGTTTCGCAAGGCGTAGCCTGAAACCACGTGGTCGAAATAGTTGTGACCGGCACAGTCCCCTTCAAGGAACGCTTCAAAGAACTCGTCGAAGGTGCCGTCTTGGAAGCGGTACTTGTTGAGACTGGTGGCCATGCGGAAGAACGAGACACACACATCCCAGGGGTTACGGGCAACGTAGACATACTTAGCCTCTTCGCTCACCGTCACAGTTTGCGGCGGCTGGTGGGTGGAGAAAATCCGCAAGGGCAGGCTTGGCTTCCAGCCCTTGAAGTCGACAATACCTAGATAGCGCATTTCATCCAAGAAGTTTTGGTAAGTGGTGATAGGTTCTCCTCTTTTTAAGATTAGCTGCGTGATATACAGAACCCAGTGCGTGCCGCTCTTCGGGAACGTCATCTGTACGAGATCCCCTTCTCGCGGATGAAACCTTAAGGATTCCCTGAAAAGTTCTGGCTCGCAGTGCGGACCCGCTGGAACACCGTCGATGATCTGGCTGAAAGGCTTCTTCCTCAACATATCAATGGCCTTTCCGGACATTTCGAAGCGGTCTGCAGGTTCGTTGGCAGCGGGCTATCTCAAGACCCAATGTTTGCGGCAGCAAGTAATCAAGCACAATCTGCTCTTGAAGTATTTCAGATGAACTGACGTCTGCGTGACGGCCTTCCTTCGTAATATGACGCGACTTAGGATAGCAGGCCTGTTGGAGGAAAAAATGCAACGTTGATCGTTGACCCACTCTGAAGCAATTTATTTTAACAATGCAGCTTTACTGCGCTCAAAAATCTCTTTCAAGCCTAACCATCTAAAGCAAATAAAATTTACAGATTTAGCTGCTGGGTTTTGTAGCCAATCATTGCCGCTGAAAAAATTTTGTGACGCTTTTAAACTAGCATTTGGCTATCCTTCTATTTAACTGTGCTTAAAGTGCAGCATTTTGGGGACTAATTAATATTAAACAGACTATGAGTCCTGTGAAACCATAGATATACACTTCAATTACACCATGTCTTAAGATACCTTGTCTTTGTTTACATGGACGTTATGAACAGCCCATTAGTTAGGCTAGACTACACTGGGAATGCACACACCCGAAAAGTTGTGAAGAATTGCATCCGCTTTCTCAAATCCTTTGCCGAAGAGACAATTTTGCTTTGAAAAGCAGCACAAAAAAGACATATATTGTGTTTTGCTCGATGATGATTGCGGATGCTTCAATAGAAAGCCTGAAACTTTGTAGATAATGCTGATCCGTGAAAATATTACAAGGCAGAGCTTTGCATTGCCACTTAGCATATGAGCTAGTTAATAACTAGAATATTTCACGGCAACTTGTATCGAATAACTATACTTGTCGAGAAACGACTGTAGTCATGAGACCTTCGAATTATAAAGCAGCAAAAAGTTCTCAAAAAAACTTTCTCTGCCACTCAATGCCGAAATTGAATCCCCAGGTAATAAATCTTTCATTACATTCAATGCTTCAGGCGACAACCGAGCAAGCCCCTCAGCTGCCACCGCAACGCACCCAGTGGGTTCTACTGGTACTCTTTCCATATACAATCCAAGTTCTACACCCAGATAAGAGAAAGAGACCAAGAAAAGCGAGATGAAGTAAAGACACCTACCGTCCACCATAAGAGTGCGAGAAAAAAATCCGCGAAGGGGCCCGTGCCACAAAGTGATTCCCAATTGACGAACAGCTCAGAGAAACACCACACGCCGCAGTACGCAGCGATTTGACGGGTCGGGCGCTCTTAACACCAGAGTCCAGCTTGGCAACCGAGTCACGTGTGCTTTGTATTTACACCATACATAAAAAGCAAATGAACAGTGGGCTGGGAGGACGCTTGTATCGAGCGTAAACATGCTGCGTGCCGATAGTGTCGATACGGCCTGCAGATACTAGTTGCCTGAAACCAGAGTGAACGGGCACAAAAACAACATTGAGCGTTGCTTCCTGAGAACAGCGGCATAAGACTGGAGGTGAGCCAACCCAAAAAATCCTACGCTTCTTGGTTTGACGAAACGGATGTCCCGAAATGCAAGTCTCTGGCGTCAGAAAACTCCACATCGCTTTTGTCAAATACACCATTTTTGCAAGAAAAAATTCAAGCGTCTTTGCAAAAACGTTTACGCTTACTAGCGCTTAATCCGACCCGCTAACCTCACTACCTGCAGTTGAACATCTATTCCTCAGATAGGGAACAGAGGCTCCCTCCAGCGCTTTCTCCAGAGTATAGCGGGAGTTTTCAAAAGGAACCTGTAGGTGGTACTACGTCATCGCAGGAATACTTGAGCTGCCCATTAACGGAATGTTGCTCCCACACCTGAAGGAACAAAACCACAAACCAAATGACAACGTGTACTTGAGGGTGAGTGAAATATGAGGGAAACGGCCGCCCTCCTGAATCACCTCGAAGCCAGTTTTAAACATATTGAATTTCGCCTGACAACGTAAGAAGGGGCGTGAAGAGGCTATATTCAGAATTTTCAACGCAACTATTACCATAACTTTTGCTACAAAAATTTATTGAAAATGGAAATTCTGTCGTTTCATCCTGCTTTTTAATGGACGATGCCGAAAATGGCGACACACGCACAAGGTCAAATTTTATTTAACGGCAGAGCCTATCATATAACCAATTCGAATTGTCCGCAAGCAAGCTGACTGTACATGTTTAAAGCAAAACGAGGATAATTGGCAGGAGAGCAATAGACCATGCACAACGCGGGTCTTTCTTGAGGAGGAGGCTGAGGCTGCGACACACTGCCGTCTCTTCATTACGGCATTGAAAATTATTGGGGGGCTATGTACTCCTACTACATGATAAAAAGAATCATACGCGCCGAACAGCATATTGGAGTCTGAAATATAAGTTGAAAAAATCCATTTCATGTTCCTTTATTCCAACATTTCCTGCTGATAAAAGCATGGGGCGTGTCGCGTTCGGTTATCGGGTAAACGTACTCCGAAAAGAGATTTGCGAAATTTGCACTTGATAACAATAAGCACTAAGCGGCCGGGCTATCGGGTGGGGCTTCCTTGATTCTAGCTCACAAGTACCCGCGCAGCCATCATTAATGTCAGCCTAATGTGTTCTTCGCAGGAAAAGAGCTCCGTCACCAACCTAAAACCTTTTTCTCTAGAGTTGCTGAAATTTATATTGTGGCCTCGTTTTCCTTCTCTGGATATTTCAACGAGTTTTCTGCCTGCCTTGCTTTCCTCGCCTGATTGCATCCTGATACACCCGGTAACGGTTTAGGCATTACGTGCCCGGTTCTTTCTGTTAACTTCAGCTAAACTGTCATTTCTTCTCTCTTTAGTTTTGTTTGTTCCACACGAATATATTGTCATCCTGTTCTTCTAATCGTGTAATCGTCGCAGGAAACTTTGAATTTCAACTAAATATCTAGCCCAATACTTTCTCTACCGCATGGATTTAGGTGGAAATCTTTTTTGCTTTGTTTCGTTGATTTTTCTGGAACAAATCGCGTTTTTTTTTTGTTTTAGAACATCATGGTACACAACAACACGAGCAGCTTCCATCCAAGCCGGCAATTCTTTCGAAGCGTAAGAGTGACTATTGCAATAACCTTTACAACTGCCTAGTGGATACATAGGGATTAGAAATCTGCAATTTAAAAATTTCCCAATAAGCAAACTCACTCCTGAGCACTGCGCGTTATGTCAAAATAAAAAAAAAATTCTCCAGATCCATGTCTTTCAGGTTTTCCCGCATTTCTTCCATTCGGGGAAGGAGGCCACCCACAACTATTCCTGTGGTTCGGTAAATCCTGCAGTGCGTGACTTTCTCCTCAGGTCGACCAGGGAACGCATGAAATCCTATCATTATATGGTTTTGCACAATCACCAAAAGACAATTAAACATCATCTACCGCGTAAAACCTTCGGAAGGATTGAGCACATCACCTGGAGATAAATAGGAATGTCTTTTATAACCCGTATTAATTATGACACCTCTCCAGGGCCTTTGCGTATTAAGCCGAGTGCTATTGAAGTGAAAGACGAAGGCGCTAATTTAGCTCAATTATTGCATGGCTGTCTCACGAATCCCCGTCCTAGCGGTCTCCAATTGCTAATTCAGAGCAGTGGAAGGTGGCGATGCTCAGAGCCTCCGACAAGTTCGGGCCTTGACCAGAACACTGCAGGTCGCTGGAAAACCAGATCTTGCCCCCCCCCCCCCCCTCCCCTGCGATCAAAGACACACTATTCCTAAGCCCGGTTAAAGAAAAATAAAAGTTGCCTGCATTCATGTTACGTGGGAGCGGGGAGACGCGGACATGGGCGATTACGCTGGTCGCCAAGCAATGGCATAGCGGTGGTCAACAATCAGGGCACACCATCGCCTCCTGCTGTATCCGCACCAGAGACTCAGTGGTTGGGGAAGAGGCAGCCGTTGCTCTAGCCATGGTTGCCTCCACAAAAATCAAGACAATCATCAGCGACTCAAAATCAGCGATTCTAAATTTCGCACGAGGACACGTATCAAGGGAGGCGACCGCAATCCTATTTTCTGGTCTCCACCTCGAAACCCTGGCAGGCAAGGTGAACTTTATTTGGACCCCCGCCCACTCCTGCCTTGCACGGATCCGCACGAAGCCGCTCGAGGATTTACCCACTGAGCGGGCGGCTATTGTCATAGAGTGACAGTACAGGCCATTATTGTTTAAACCAGGCCCGCTTACCTGCTGCTAATCCATACATCAGTAAGTGGCATTCGGTGGCCTGACGACTCCTACAGACCCACTCGTATCCCAACCCACTTGCGTATATATATTGCTGCACAAGGCACTATTCCCTCGAGTGTCATAGATGTTCTGAACGAGCGGATCTGGCGCACATGTTATGGTAATGTCCACAGGCGATCACAAACGGCCGCAAAATCACTAACAGTGAGCAGTGGGAGGCCGTGATGCTCAGCTTCAGCCTGGAAGATCAACTCTGCGCCGTCCAGCTGCCTCAGGACTTTGCCAGAGCCCAAGGGCTCACAGGCGACGACAAAGCATCAAAGTTCGCAAACTGAATAAAGCTTATTCTCTCCCTCTGTCTACATTCATACAGCATGGTCTTTAAAACCATTCCGCTATCCAGCCATTGTTTAAAGATTTGGAATTTCATTATCTCTTATCTGTTTTGGCAGGCACAACAAAGAGTTTTGACATGTTACAATTTATTTATTCACCTCTCATGCCGGCCTGCCTCGATATTCCGCCAGAGTCGTGGTCTACCGCAACTGGAAGCGCTTCCGCGGATGACCCCCTAGCCGCCGGCGCAAAAGCTCAACTGGTTCTCACACTGCAAGCAAGTTGTTAGAGCGCTGGCTCCACCTGATATTACACTAGTGTGTGTACACTTGCGAAAGTAAAAATAACTCTACCAATTCACAGCAATTTCACAACGTTGTTCTGAAACAATACGGACGCTGGATACGTGAAGTTTCTTGCAGTAAGAGATTTTTCATGTAAACCATCAACCTTTACAATTGGTACTTTATCAAGCTAATTTGATTGAAGTTCCATTTTTAAGGCAGCAGGCACAATGTTTTGTGAAACTCGCAACGGTAAATAAAACAAAGGAGATGAATTGGAAAAGCAAAGCCTTCTTGGTTTGCGATTTCGGCGCTCTTTAGAGATCTCTAGGTGGTGAAAATGAATGCGGAGCTCGCAACTACTGCGGGTCTCAACGCCAAGTGTAGCTTCGGCGGGAATTCTTTTATAAATGGCATACCTTAGTAGGCGTGAAGTATTTCAGGGATTAAATGCATTTGCTAGTATCTACACCATCTTTAAATCTGTGTGAGTGTGATCCTGTAGGCTCACCTCCAGCACACGATTAAACAAAACAATCTTCTTGCTGTATTCAAGTTAGAGAGATGCAACACAGGGTCATATTCGCAAGCCATAATTCCTAGCTTTTAAAAAGGATTACTGCTCCCGGAAAGAAACAAAATGATTATTTTGAGGATGGGTCCCTTCTCATGTGACGGATGGTAGCGAACACTTTAAATGAGGAAGGATTAAATGCCCCATTGAGGGAAAATCCAGCATCGACATGACTGAGGCATAGTTCCAAAAACACCCGGAGCGCTAAAAGAATGATTTCAAGAAAAGTACGTAGTGTGAATATCGGTCTGCGATTCAGACCCGGCGACCAAGGAATGTGAGAGGAGTACACATACCGCATACCAGCACAGATCATTGGCACCAGAAAATTGAGGCTGTTCCAAAAGAATAGGTTTTTCTCTTCGACTTGACAACTTGTGTTTCACACGTGTGCTTAGACCTGCAGAAGCAGTTTATATCATGCTGGCTACAGCAGTATCGAAGTGCGTTTACGGCCATGGCGTATACGTTCGGCTACAAAGGGCAATTGTGCAGTCCTGTCAGTCACAGTAACAGGGAACAGACAATGACACTATAGGAAAAAAATTAAGGCCACGGTAATCAGAGACGGCAATCGCAGAACTGCACTTGTTTTTTTCCGGCGGTATTGCCTCCACTGCGATGGAAACAGACACGTACACTGGCGAATGCTGTGAATCCTAATCTCAACGCAACTACGCCTCTGAAGACACGAGCAAACAAACAATACCGCACGGCGAGCAAGAAGCCAGGTGCCCACTGAAAGTGAAGTCAACAACTGCCGACACCCTCACCAGTAACACGCGAGCCTTACACGCCAGAGACGTATTCCCGTGAGGACACAGACGTCGCGACACTAAATGACTTAATCACAACAAGCCTGCCGTTAAACGTAGACAATTGCATATCTTTCAATAAACTGTCTTGCCTTGGAATTCCAACACAATCAGAGTGTCGAGAACAGGTGCCGTCAAAAGTAATTGGGACACAGGACCGCTGTCTGCACACTACAGCAGCGGAATGTGCTTTCGCGCGTCGGGACTGTCGGAACGTGTCGGAACAGCGCGAAATGTCAGTTCGCGCGTCGGTTCGCGCGCGTCGGTTCGCGCGCGTCAATTCGCGCGTTGGATAATACCACTTCTTTGGCAGTTCGCGCGCCGGAACTGCCAAAGAAGTGGTATTATCAGAGCTATCTGAAAGATGGTATTTTTGATCACTGTATTTCTTATGCCGTGTCAATAGTGTCGTACGAAGGTATTATAAGCACTCCACTATATTGACGTCCATAGGCGTTTTGCTACAAATTGCCCGCGTCTGGCACTACATCGCTCTAGATAACGTAAAGCAAACCTTACCTAAACATATCATAATATCACCTAACTGACACAAAGAAATCATTCAAAACACCGAAAACTAACCAAAGCCAAAAACATTATATTTCAATTTAAAGATGAAAAACCAGGCAAAAGCCGGACACGAACCAGCGTCCTTGGGATCAAGAAGCGAAGACGGAACATGTACACTACAACGAAAGAAGCCTAGGCCGGTGTTAGCCTAGTCTTGAGTACTCGAATGTCGTCGGACGGCACTCTAGACACTGCGTATTTTTTTCATCAGTAAGCGAGGCCGATAATAATTTGGCTTTTGTTTTGCGATTAACGCACAATCGTAGCTTCGAAAAAATGTTAGTGCATCAATAAAAGAACAAACCATGAATACCGACACCTCTGATTTCTGCTCATACAATTACGCATGCTAACGTATGAGCACCACACGTTGGGGTGGCGGTATTTCTCGACGAAAGTTAAAAGCAGCGAGCGTTCACTTCTTTTTCGCGGACACAAGATGTCGACCTAAAAAGCAATATTGTCGTCGTAGGAAGTTTCCTAGTCTATGCCAACATTCCTTCAAGAGTGCCATGCGCTGAACGGCAGTACGTCATTAGACTTGCATTGGAGGGCCGATCTGAGCGTGAGATATTCGGCATAACAAGGCCGTCACTTGGTGCGGGGAACCGCATCATTCAGACTTACAGAGATAATGGCGGACGCGTTGATGATGATAACAGGGCCGGGCGACTGCGGTCAAGTACGCAAGACATGGACGAGCTTATTATTGCCGCCGCCATTGATGATCCTTATGTGAGCTTTAGAGAGATCCCAGATGACTTGCAGCTTGATCTCAGCGACACCACCATCAGGAGGCGCCTACATGAGGCTGGGCTTAACTGAAGTATTGCTCCCCAATAGCCGTAACTCACTGATCGACAGAAGCGCAAACACCAGGTGTTCGCTCGTGTGCACGAGCAATGGGGCGTGACCGACAGGGGTGAAGCTGTCTTCACCTACAAAAGAACGTTTTCCTCGAAGTGGGACCAACAGCGGGAAGTCTGGAGGCCCCACAACAGCAGGTTAGATCAATTTATGCGTGCGGACTTCGGTTCCTTCAAGACAAGCACCCTAAAGCACATTAGCACGAAAAGACGGAGAAACGAGCAGTACAGAATGCCGGTTTTAACGCAAGCACAGCGCGCGCACGCAGCTATATTAGCTGGATATTAGCCCTTCGCCCGCGCATGCTCTTAACTTCTAACTCTCGAAAACAAAGTTGCACTAAACTTTCGCGGTCACTCTTCGATATATTTGCGGCTGCTTACTCGGTGTGCTTAACTCTCGATGGAAAGTTTTTGCCAACCCGCCGTGGTGGCTCAGTGGCTAAGGCGTTGCGCTGTGGAGCACGAGGTCACGGGTTCGATTTCCGGCCATCGCAGCTGCTTTTCTGATGAAGGCGAAAAGCAAAAACGCCCGTGTGTACGACATTTCAGCGCACGTTAAAAATTTCCCGGTGGTCAAAATTAATCCGGAGCCCTCCACTACGGCGCGGCTCATCGCCTGCGTTGCGTCGGCCCGTTAGACCCTACAATCAATCAATCAAATCAAAGTTTTAGCCAGAATCTTTATTTATTGAGAGAAATGTTGTTACGCATTCCGTTTACTTCAGCCCTATTTGAAGGTTGCACATTTTATGCTACTAAGCGATTGTGCTTCTATTGGCTACATTAATCTCATCTTTTTCATTGACAGATGCTTGCCCTACTTTGTGCGCGAAGTCCTCGCCAGCGGCCGCTGCTCTTTCACCGTTTCAGGACCTATCTGCGCTCACGGTCTGGCTCCACTAGTGAAACTGCACCAGGCGTTCAATGCGGCTGCATACTGCGGCCTGCTAGACGAGCACCCTTTATCGCACCCATGTGGAGGCCCACCGCGGGACGGATTTTTTCTTGCAGCAGGACCTGAGCCCATACATACTGCAAGGGCAATGAGCACGTACTTATAAGAGTGCGCTCGGAGAGTGCCGTACTGGCCGCCAAGAGGAGCAGACTTCAACATCATTGGAAATGTTTGGGGAACAATAAGGCACCGCGTGTCAAGGCTTGACCTCCGCACGGCAACCTCACATGACCTCTGGCAGGGTGTGGAAGCTGAGTGTAACAATCTCCTCATGGCAGCTGGCTTGGTGGAATCCCTGTAAGAGTCTTTGCCACAAAGCATGGCTGAAGCAGTAAACGTGGAAGCAGCCTTCACTCGGTTCTAGGCTGGTGCTGTGAAAAAAAAAAAACAGGAAGCCGTTTGTACGATGAACTTAGTTTTCTTTAAATATCCGAGAAGTGAAACGTTTCATGACTTCATTTCGTCGTGCCTCACAAATATAGATCGTTAATATTTTGGAACAAAGTTTGCTCTTCTGCCTGCTACAAAATACAAAAATATTTAGGTTGTTGTGCTGCAGAGCCCAAGGACGCGGATTATATTCCCGACCGGAGCGGCCAGTTTTATGATGGAGGCGAAAAGAGGAAACGCTCATGGGTTGGCGCACGTTAAAGAACTCTAATTGGTCGAAATTAATCCGGAGCCTTCCAATACGGCGCACCCCATCACCTGTGTAGCGTCGGCGCGTTAAACCTCGTAATATATCAGTCAATCAAGATAAAAATATATCCGTACATCATAAGCATTCAAATTATTATTTGTGGCCCCATGCGTATGCCAACTCCTTCACAATAACTGCGGAGTGTATGGATCCACTACCTCCATTCGTTTTCGCCGTAACTCCGTTCACGAGTTTCATTTCTTTCTGGAGACATTTTATCATCGGCTGTTAAGACAGATAGAAAATTCAGTGTCCTTCCGCTCTGTGGATGACTACTATCCAAGCTGTGGTGCATATGCTGGGTTTTTCTGAGCAGCTAATTGTCATAAAATTATTTTAGATGCGACGCTGAGAGGAGCATCTCTTGCCGGTGGCCCTGTCCTGCGTGCGTCGGCGTCCGCGTCCGCACAGCTGCATCTCTCCTCCGCTCACCCCTTCTGCTCTCTCCGATAGCGAACACTCACTCTCAACATCTGCGGGCGCGTGGCGCAGCGCACTCTTACTCCGCCGGTGGCCGACGCTGCGCGCTGTGCGCATGTGCAGTACTCTCTCTCCCGCGATCTCTTCTCCTTCGGGCGCGCTGCGCATAGAAGCGGAGTGCCGCGCTCTGGCCGGTCTCTCAGTCGACGATCGTCCGAGCTCTTGCCGTACCCGCCGATTGCTTGATGCGACGCCAATGGAACCCCCTGCAGCGTCGCATCACACCAGGGTTCCCGCTAGGGGAGATGGGCGTAATTTTAAAGACGATAGTCTTTCTTGGGCTACTTAAACCCAGAAATTTTGGTCTGTCTGTATGTCTGTCTGTCTGTCCGTCTGTTTGTCTGTGACTCGATTCAGCCACCCGGCCAAAGCAAAACAAAGCCTGCGTAATAGTCTTATATAGTCACAGCTAAATCTACCCGTCTATGTCCGGTGTAAGGTTCATACATGTCAACATTGTTGAAGAAGAACAAGACATTACGCAAATAGAAGACAACAAATCAAGACAGAAGTGATATGTGCAGTGTTCCTTTATAAAAAATCAAACATGCTTGACTTTCGCAAAATTAAATACTTCATCAACTGCAGAAAAAGAATTCACTCCGCCGACGCCTGCTGTCGCTCGCGCCACTATAGCTTCTGGCGCCATTTTAAGAAATCAACCGGCAACAGTTACGCAAGGTTCCACTAGATAGGTTCCACGTTTTGCTTGCAACGCACGTGGAGTAGGGAAACGCGGTTCTATGAACGCTGAAGTAGGGCGCCTCGATTAACGCGCGTCTTCGCCGTACGGCAGCGTTCGCATCGAGACACCCGGTTTGGAGCAGTGGAACGCGGGAAACTTAAAGTGATTTCAGCAAACCTTTGCCGTCTTTACCTTGGGAGGAGCGCGACGCAAGAGGAACAACATGAGAGGTGAGCGGAAAAGCGAAGGGAGGCATTTAATTCGCAAAAGCCGGTAAAGACTATTGTCTTTTGACGACATTTGCAACGAAAGGAGCAGATACGCGGCCATTTTTTAAATGCAGAGCATTTCTTAGCCTCGCCTCTTCCTGCGTCGGAAGGCGTCCACAGCTCCGCGTCCGCAGCAGGTGCGCCTCTCCTCCTTCCCTCCTCTCGCTCAACAGCAGCTGGCGCGCGCATGCATCGTAGTCTGCCCGCTCGCTCCGTCGCGGTCTCGGCGTAACACGTGCGTGATAGCATAGCGGTGGGGCGTGGAAGGGCGCGCGCTGCTTGCGCATGAGCGCTCTCCCCCCCCCCCCCCCCCCCCCCGTACTGCTCTCCCTCTACTGCGCGCGCTGCAAATATAAAGCGGCTAGCGGTCGCTCGTGCTTCAGTCACTGCGTTGCTCCTTCCTTCCTTGGTTGACGCTCGCTCCACCCTAACGCGACTTTACGCGGCGTTAACGACCCCCAATGCTCTGCATTTACTCGTGTTCCCCTCGCGGGAAGGCGCGGGAATTTTTTACTATAGTTTCGGTAAAACAACGCTTACAGCCGTTTTTTGTAATTGTACTTCCTGCGTAGATGCCACGTATTGGCGGGAGGCAGTAATTCTGTAACATTTAACTCTCCGCTGTGAACTAGTTACGACTACTACCTTAAACTTGTCATGATGGTAGAGTCGTCTTTGAGGATAAATTACTATAATTTGTTTCAGCATGCTTTCGATAACACGATAGTTAAAGCCGTTTCTGTTATCACACATCCTCTGTAGATGACCATGCTTCACTATGCAACACACAATGTGACAAGTCAGCTTACAAAGAACAGGCTTACACTGATCATCTTGAAGTCACTTTGACCGTTACACAAATCCATTGCTTGGAAGACATTCTTCCAGCGGCAATATAAGCCGTCATATAGAAAACTACGGAAATATGTGCTAAATATACGCAGCCTGAATGTAAATGCCTCAGGGCCATCAAACCCCAAGCCTACTTCACTTCATTTACCAACGTAACATTGTCACGCAAAATATTTCTCAACACAAAACCCTTTACTGCACCTTAGACCTTCCGAAAATGATAGGGCCCACAAACACCTCCCTCCCCCCCCCCCCCCCCCCGATGTCACTAATGCCACCCCACAGTCACAGCCGACCTGAGTCACTCATAAGAGACTGTACCAAATATTCTCGCTTCCTCATATCCAACCCTCCTACAATGACACCACCACATACATTGATCCAAAAGCACCAATAACGGACACCGTATTCAGCATATTAGGGAACATATTACGGGGAGAACCCCTTAGGTCCTCCGGCTGTCGGCGTCTTACGTCGTCGTCGTCTCATGTCATCGTCGATGTAGTCACTGTGCTAAAACTCCGGGACACTCGTTTACGCCTCGCACTATAACGTAGCCCGTACTAAAATAACACCCCGGGACAGTCATTTGCCAACGCCTCACGCTAGGAGGCTTCGTCCTATAAGCAAAGCTGTATACCTCTACCCCCAATGGTTTCATCTCCGTGGCCAAACCGACCAAAGCGCCAAGAATACACTTGTAAGTTGCATGCTTCGCCCCTTCACAGCTTTCACGAAAGTGGAGATGGCCCGGGACATTTCATTATCTCCGACTTCGTACTTTACCAGTGGACTATCGGGAGAAGTGAACTGCATGATTTAGCATCTTGTCTCTTATTCTAGTGTCACAAAAAGAGGCCTAGTACGAGGTACATATTCTTAGCGCACGTCACGAGCAGTTTCATAATTTAAATTTACACATACTTATTCAGTGTTCTCACGAATACATACACACTGAAACCATACGGAAGAAACTTCCATGCCCTATGTTCTTGCCACCACTATCCACTGGTCTTCCTTCTCACAGAAGCTTGCCACCACAGCCATGATTTCAAAACGTGCAAAGCACGAACATCCCCCTACCCCTGCTGCCTCGCCCAGTGGCGCCAAAGTCACCAGCGACCAACGAGGCTCTACGCTGTGCATCTCCACGCTTCCTGCTTAAGCTGCGAGAGCTTATTCTCCTTTCAGCGCTAAGGAACATGACGGTGTGCGGAATAACGTATTGTGCGTTAGCAGCACGGATAATTAAGCCTTCGCACAGAAAGCTCATCAGTACTGTGTAGGTGTCTAGTGTTATTCTGTTCCAAGGTTACTAAAGGCCAGGCGGTTCAGATGCAACACAGAACATCGATTAGGCACGTTAATATATCGTACTTTGCCCCCAAGCTGCCAAAAGGAGTCAAACCACTCGTATTTACAAGACGGATGCGTGAAGATAGGCTATACAAAACTCTTTATAGTAGAAACAAAACGAAGGAAGCTCATACTAAGACGTGAGACTTGAACGTAGCAAAGCTGTGCGCAACCTTCACGACCAGCAGGATGGTTTAATACACGATTGCAGACTATTTGCTTCTTCTTCGCTGCCGCAACGACCTCTACTCCGTTGTTGTTACTATACGTGTGAGCGTTTATCATTTTTTTTAACTAATAATTATTGGACATCACCTTGAAGGGGAGTGCGCTGTGACATGTCTTTCTCGTTACGAGCAGGTGTTTCCACGATTACGGCGAACGATGTAGCCTTTCTCGTTCCGACCAAGTCTTGCCACGATTACGGCGAACGCTGCAGTTCTTTTTGCCAATCTTGGCCAATCTTCTGTTTTGAGTATGTATTGCTTGTCAAGCGTGGGCCGCGAAGCGTGTTTCCAAACGCTTCGCCGCACTGAGCACCCACGTGACATGTGTGATGTCAGTCTTACTAGTCCTACCACAGAGCGCTGGGAACGTGCCAGGAGAGAGAAACGAAGGCACAGAAGAAGCCCTGGATTCAAGGCAAACATTTCTTGCCCTCTTGCAATCCTGAAACTTGATCCGGCGAATTCTTCCGCGATGTTACTCAGCGACTCCCTGTCGGTGTGCATGGCTCTCTCCTCAGAAAGTTTACATCCTATTCTTAAACATTTTTATTCCTGCCTCCCCATTCACGTGCGGGAGATTCGGCTCGTTTGGCTGCCCGGCCACTGTGGGTTAGCCCTCAACGAAACCACTGACATATTAGCTAAAACAGCTTTGGCTTTACCGATCGTCGAGGTTCTTCCCCCGTAAATTTCTTGGGTCTTGATAGCTCGTTATTGCTAATACCTGTTACACACTTTTCCTGATTTTTCGTGGTACTGGATATGAATTTACGGCCACTGAACCGTGCACATGTCATTCCAAGCTAATGATGGTACAATGGCGAGCGTACGGTTCGATGGCGGACAATTACGACACGGATAGTTTTGACGTGAGCCGCATAGACGTTAGCGCCAGATTTCTCCGTAATGTATATTGTAAGAAACTATGTGTAAAAAACGCAGGTCTGGGTCTTTTGTACTTCAACGCACGGCGATATGTATTCGAGCAAAACATTACCGCGTAGGTCCCCCCGTCTGCATCAGCGTGTAGCCAGGCCGTGCGTGAACGCCTCTAATACTTAGCAGGGCCAGAAATGAGGTCAAAGGTTGCTCCCTACTCGTTGTCTAAAGCAAGGGGGTTATGAGGAAGTCCTTATGAAGGGTCTTCCGGAAAGTGTCCCACGGAAATGCTCCACCCCACAGCGCAGAAAAACCTGCTCAATTGTTTCTGGTTGCTTGAAGATTCAACACTAGTTCCACAACGGCACACAAACCCTTCTTTCCTGCATACAGGTCTCCACTGACTGTGTGCCTCAATGTAACTTGAAGAGTGGCTTTACTTCTCGCCTAATCCCCATTCTGTTGATGCGCTTTAACACAATCTGTCCTTGCCATGCAGAGTGTTGAGCTGCATAAAATGTCGCGCGGAAAACAACGTCACATATATCCTTATACAATTTTTCCGTGCAATAGAACGAACATAGAAGCCGTAAAAACCGGCAAATAATGATCAGGCCGACAAGCCTATTTTCTTAAAATACCCCTACACGCTACCTGGCATTAGCCATGTCGACACCATTTGTACCGGAATTGTACGCGCCAGATTTACCTGTACAACACTCCACAAGAACGGAACGCGGCTATCACGGCGAAAAAAAAACAGTTTACCATTCGTGGGACATACAAGTTTGCCATCTATATACTGTCATCTATGACTTTCCTAGAAAGAGTTGTCCTGTGCATTTCTCCCACATTGACCTCTAAACAAAAACATAAAATACGATGTGAAGTTTTTCTACATGCGTCCACGGACAATGCAGTACTTTGCATAATACACCAGATCTTCCTACAAAAAATACATTCCATACCGTGTCCCTTGCAAATATTCAATCTAGTCCCCTTGCATTGCTCGGCCTTCTGTCGCACGCCTGCGACTGGCAACGCCACTACTGCTCGCCACCCCATTAGTATTCTAGTTCCTCTCCCAATTACTTCGCTAAGGTGGTGACCCAGCTAACATTGGCAAAGCACAGTGGTGTTGATGGCCATTCACCACACGAAAATTGCGAGAATTTTGCCCAACTCAATAAGCTCCCTGTCACTACTAAAATTTTTTTAACCGTCTCACCACTGAACACTCGCTTTGTCAACACTGAACACTGTCTTTCTTCATACAAAAAAAGCAGCGTGACCTGCATCAGCCAATAGTTTCACTTGTGAATGCTGAGGTTGGAAATTTTCGTCGGCACCATTCGGACTAAACTCGCGGACCGGACTTCGATGTATATGCAAAACAACAGGGGGCTTAGGGGCAGCCCTGGTGCACCTGACGCTGCGTTGTAGTTGAAGACCCCAAAAGCTTGTCCACAATCAACCGTCTTGTGCAACTGCTGTAAGCCAGGCAGACACCTTTTTTAATAAGTGTGCCACCTCCACACGTTGCAACCGTAGTACAACAGTAGTCGTTTTTGCTGTTACTTCGTTCTTTGTACATACGCGCTTCAGGGATTGGCCAGGAATCGGCGGCTTTTGAGGGGCAATGTGCGCGCTTCCTCACAGACACAATGTCTTCCTCATACACACAGTTGGTAGAGCTCACGGGTGCTGTGAAGACCCGATATCAACCCCCATTGGAGCACACATTTCCTTTTTATTTACTGTTTACACCGATTGCCATTTTGTTGACCGCACAAGTACAGCAACAACGGCCGGCGCTCTTTGGCACAATGATGCACTTACTTTGAGGGGTCATGCAGACAAAACGCGTTTGGTTCATTCGAAAGATTGCCTCGTTAGAATAATACTGACACCTCGTTCAGCGTAAACTTTACTCAAATAAACCTATTTATTTAGGAAAAAATGGTATCTTCATGCGACTCATAAGCTTATTCCCGCACTAGCACCTATGACCAATATACAAAGCTGTGTGATTGGCAAAGCTAGGCAATAGCAAACGCAAATGAGACAGGGCTTATCAGCTTTCACCGCGAGGTCTTTTCGACTAAATTAATTATATATTTCTTTTAGAGCAGGAAGAATGGTTCTGTAAACAATGGAAGTTAGGAAAGTACACATAAACATAGAAACAACAGTGGTACTGTTATTGGTACTGCGGGCAGTAGATTGTTATCGCTGCACAGCAGTTTGGCGCTTGTTCTATTTCTCACACGACACAGGCCTATTGGCGTAAGCGAAATTGTCTTACGTGGCCCTGTTTGTCGAGCGTACCCAATGTTTCACGAAGCCATTACTACCTACCAAAACAAACCGTAGCCGGAGCATGTACGGTCAGAAAAAAAGAAAAGCAGACAGTGGTATTGCGCAGTATGGTGGCGCCGTCTAGAAAAGCTAAAGGTAACAAAGGCATTCCGCACTACGCTGCAGAGTAAACAGCTCACTAACATTCGCTTAAAAATATGTCCTTGTTACGTCAACGCAGACGTCAAGAAACACACTAATTGGTGAGAGAATCAAATTTTTAACCTAAATCCATCAATTTCTAAGTGAATAAAGCATCATTTCTGGAAAAAACAGTGGGTGGTACAATAAAACACCAAATCGTTGGAATAAAACCCACTTGGCTTTTGTGTGCATGACCCCTTTAAACACTTGCGATGTGTTAGAATTGCAGCTCTATCTTCACAGCAAAAGGCCGACCTTTTACGACTGAGCTATCAACGCACGTTGCCGCGATAGTTTGTTGTTTCTTTTTGTGACGCAGCCATAAAGAGATTGGCCAGGAATCGGGAGCTTTGAGGGGCCATTATGTCCCCTCGACAAAATTAACAAAAACTCCGAATTGGAAACTGAAACGTTTTAGAATAGTGCAGCCCTGGCGCTCTAAAACGAAAAACAAGAAGCGAAGCAAAAAGGCAACCATGGCGTTGCCGGAAAGAAGCAGGTAGAGGTAATTCGCACCAAGAGTCTAAAAAACCAAAGCGAAGAAAGAAACCAAAATGTGGTGTAACAGTAAAGACATTACTAAGTACCAATGAGCTCTCGCCTTCAAACAAGTAAGCAGGCTTAAGTGCCCAAACGAGTTTTTTTAGTGCTTGTTCTAATGATGCTTAACGTGTTTCGCAAGACCTAAGAGCATCCATACAGCCTAGACGGGACCTATAAAATTGTGCGGAGTAAGTACACCCTCCCAAATCTTTAATAACATCACGGGACGAATGAACTATCGTCACGTCAGAGCCTCATTTTTACGATAAGACTACTTGTTACCACCAGATATTCTCTAACCCACGAATCACGCGGAAAAAACACCGTGCACACGAACGTCCTTGCCAACACCACGCCGCAAACCACGTTTTGCGTCGGGAAACGCACTGCCCGCGCGGCAGAGTGCAACCGCAGGTATGGCGTCGTCGCCGCCGCGCTGGTAGCGCCGCCGCGCGGTCCAAAGTCCAGTGAATACATCCCATATAAAGGTCTTGTTCAACTCCTGTTTAACATTGGTAGGGCAGCTGAATCAAGCGACAGACAGGTAGACAAACAGACAGACAAACAGGTATACAGGCAGACAAAATTTCTGCGTTCAAGTAGCCCAATAAAGACTATCGTCCTAAAAGTGTGGCGAAAGGCGCGGGAAATGGTTCACCGCGGCGACTAGTTACGAGTTAACGCCAGAGTATATCGCGAGCCTTCGTGCGTTCGCCGACGCGGTGATCTCTAGCCAGATGAAGCAGAGATACGCTGTCACCCAGAAAGTGCAGTTCGCCCTGCACAAAAATTTGGCATTCGGGAGTGTCTAATCGTAAGCAAAATGTTTTTTACAGTTGACCTGTATATGCCTAGACTTCCAGACATTTTTATGCTCTTGTCAAAATAATTAACGGCGGAAAGTTAAACCGGAAGGGAATCATGCAGAACGTCGTGTCCAGCAGCAGGAGGCCGAGGACCTTCTAAACTGCAGGGCGGAATAAACGTGTCTCAGGTGTTCCATTGTACATTGAAGCTTTCACATTCGAAACTCTTAAGAAGGACTTCAGTGTCCTCGGACTGTCCTCGTGCATTGCGTTAGTTGCGATGACACTATGCTGTGCACAATACCATGTGGTCGTACTTCAATGCGGATGTGTCACAGCCGAAAATGGAGTGGTTTACACGTTTTGTGTTGGCAGCATTTGGCTGTGGAGGCCACAGCGGAGACGTCCAGTCGAACACCCAGTGACGTATGTGCACCGATTCAATAAGCAGTTGCGAGAGTGCCGATCCGTTTACGTGATCACTACAACAAGGTTAATGTAAACGCCGTTGCGAAACACAATGCGTGATGCAATAGCATTTGCAAAATGTTTCTTCCGACGCCGTTTCCAACTCTGCCGGCAGACCAGCTTCGCAGCGCCCAAGGACCAAGCTTTTACATTTAGGATTACGTACTTCCGGTTGATATGCAGAAGGCGTTTGGTAACGTTAATCTTCAAGCAATACAGACCTATACCGGTACTTGAAGATTCTGTGGCGCTACCACAGTTGGCCACATTAATCGAAGCAACGGTCGCGTAGAACATCGCAAGACGTAAAGTTGCAATCTAAGGCCTGGTCCTTGTGGCTTGGAACAACCGAAGAGTAAGCGACCACGCCAAGTTGCTCACTGCGCTGCCGCCACCAACACAATGCACAACTCAGGTGGCAATGCATCAGAAGACCAACTTTGTAAGAAGCCACCTCCATGCAGGCTAACGAGCGCAACAAATACTCCCACATCAGCAAACGCTGCGAGGTATTGGTATGTAAACAGGCGCTAGTATTCGCCACGGGCGCATTGGTGTAGCAACTAGACCTCACCTGAGTGGCGCGGCAGTGCTCCACGTGCACATTTTTTTCCCCTTCAAGCCAAACTGCGAGTCATACCGGCCGAACTGACATACTCTGCGAATGCACCTCAGATGGCACGGAAATGATTTCCAAGACGTAACGCAAGAACTCCGGACGCCATATTCCGACTACCCTACACCAAACATCGTAACGCACTCCCTGCAGCAACTTTCTGGAAATTGTGTAACTGTACGCCTGGGGTGGACCCCAGCCCATACGGACTTTCAGTCGCGGAACCAAGCAACGCATGACGCTGTCTCAGAGAGCACTTTATTAACATTATTGTCTTCTGTTGTCGTGCCTTATACGAATAGACACTTCGTTTGGAATCGGAGGCTCAGCGTGTTCGACTAAAAATAACCGTGTCACATCAAACTCCATGCGTTTATCTTCCACGGAGCTTGTAAGTATTCAGGGTAGCCGAGATACTAAAAAAGCGCCTATAACAGTACCTATACACGCTATCCGTTAACAAAAACTGGTATCATCTAAATTTGCATCCAGCCTAATATTGCCCTTATTTTCAACCGAACGAAGTGGTGGACCTCCACCACCTCACGAGGATGCGTAGCCATATTGTGCTCCATTACGTCCCTCCAGACACGGACGTTTTACCCCCTTTATATCCTTTATATCAAGACATTGCTTTACTGAAATTCTTCCCTGCGACATTATGGTATACGCAGTTGCCTTGCGAGATTAGTGTATTCCAAGAGTCGCTACCCATCCCTAGAAGAACTCAACACCATCGACATGACGAAAAAGATGTGCAGACACAGACACTGAATTGTTTGAGAGAGAACTTCGCCTACCTTACCATCCCTTTCCCAGCCATTTCCCATGCACAGAATCTGGGCCTTCCCTTCCCTCAAATAAAGGCCTAAATCAATCAATATATCCCCATTGTATCAATAGATCCCAGTTGTCTCTACAATCCCTGCCTTCTCTTTCGCCAACTCCAAAGGCATACGTACGACTCTTAGCAACAATAGCGCCGTTGAAAGTTGTACCTCATACCTACAGTAGTGCTCGTCGTAGACACTGGGTGAGCCAAGGACCAATGACTTACTGTCTCGCGGCGATATTATTGTACTCCAGCAATGGCAGAGATGACAAGTCTGTCACCATTTGCAGAGAACATATAACGTGTCAGGGAGGTAGATTTCGCGGCGTTTTTTATTACCCATGAAGACCCACACGCTACGCCGAGTTACACAGCTTATGGTCGGTCGATACAGCAGGCAATACAATGACTGCAAGTGAACGTTTCCCAAAGCAAACTACTTCCCCACGATTATACACCCGTATTACTGCAGCACGGATGCGTCTTTGGTTAGTGTTGCGTTCAGTTTAATGACGTACTAGGTTAAGACAAAAGAGGAACCCTTATTGTACCAACAAAACGGCGAAAACCGCGAGTGCTCAAGACGCGAATGAAGGGCTCTGGGCTCCGGTAGAACGGTCCGAAAGCAGACAGCGACTTGCGAATTCTTCGAGACGCGACGCATTCGGCGTGAACAGGAACTGCTAGTCATCTTGAGGGCAGCGTGCCGAGCATATGTAGGTGCCTCCTTCGCACCAGGCATGCAGGCGCGTCATGTTTGCAAGGTTCAAATCACGCACACCTTCGACTCCTTTGGGCGGTGAATTGTCTTTGGCTGGGACCTGCGTTAGCCACAAGATCAAAGCAGATGGAAAGAGAATCACACGGGGCAGCAGGTGCTGAAATTTTAATCGTTCCTGAGCACTCAGGGCTTAAAAACAAAATTTATCGGGCCATGAGTACTCGTACTCGCGAAGATACTGCTAGTACGGGACTTCGCAAAGTTGTGCCCAACGTACCAATAGCACGGTAAGTGAGCGCGAGCAGTAGGGCGCAACATGGCACCAAAGTGAACCAGGTAACGTTATATGAATACTGATCTCGATGGGCTCACATTGGTGTTGAGAGTTGTGGAATCGAAGGCGTGGCGCATACAGGAAGCCGGCAGAGGTCCTGTATTACTGACGAAGCCACATGGCGAGTGAATTTAGCCGGATAATTTGTATACCACGCCATCACATCGAATTCAGGTACTCACAATAAATTTCGAAGAAAAAGCAAAGGGAGCTTCGGGCTACAAAGAGGCCACTTACACGCTTCATGGTAAAAACAAGCGCAAGAAACACTCGGACAAAAAGAACACGGGACGACTCACAGCACTGAACTCGCGACTGAACGTTTATTAGAAAGAAAACTCACTATAAAATAAAAAACTAGCCTTATTTGCCATTTACTTCACTTACACGGTCTTTCCACAACCATCATCCCATCTCTACGCAAGAACGTCGCCTACAGAGCGGCATGTTTCTGCCAATTACTTTACTATACCCTGGCGTTCGCAGGTTATGAAATCCCAGGCAGTAACCCCATATATGCTGAACTTTCTTTCATTTAAAAAAAATGCCTAAGGCTGTGTCTCGAACGAAATGCATAGGAGCCTCATTTTAACAGCAAGACGGGAAATCGAGGCTTGGTGATATAATTGATTAGATGGCTAAAATTGACTTTCCACACGCTCCCGCCATGCGCTCTAAACGTGCGAGCGAACCACTCTTAGCCCTGTGTACTCAGCAGTATGTAGTTAGAGTCGACATCAAAAAGCGGCAATGGAGCTTGTTAGTGTGAAAGACAGGGCCATTCGAACATCCATTCATTTTCCCGGGCCCATCAGATCGGCTGCCACCAATCTAAATGTGCTGCATGCCCTCTTAACTTTCATGTCGTTTATGTGTTGATTAGTCCTTTTATAATGTCGCTTATGTCATTATTACTTTTACGCCTTACATTTCAATGTTTTCAGGGTACGCGTTGTGAGTCACCGAAAATCTGTGGTAAATAGTTCGTTGAAGCTTTATTCAATCAGCATCTACTGTTCCTGCAATGTCATGGTGCAGGGAAGCTGCTCAAAAAATCTAAGCTGCTCAAAAAATCACAAATCTAAGTTGCTACACGCCATTAGAACTGTATGTACAGATTCTATTTCATTGATTAGAAAGCAGAGGTGGCAGTGATGAAAGTGCTCTTTCAATATTTTTCCATGAAAAAAGCTCCACTAAACCTTCTCGTCGGTAATGGCTCGTTGCGGCCGCCAGGTTTTAGCGTTTCCGTTGCGCAAAGGTGCAATGACGCTGTATGAGAGCCTTCAGTTATGAATCAGCTATCCTAGAACTGCCAATTATTGAAGGGACCAAAACCTTTGCACAAATCTCTTGCGCATCTGATAAATCATTCGAAGTTTGCCGCATGTAACCATTGTAGAATAAATACCTTCCAGCCCCAGCCAACAATCTTACAACTGTGAATGGCGCTGAAAATAGCCATCCGTGAATATTGTTTTTCAGCAATAACTAGACTTCCATTGCTGTCCTAACTTTTCATTTCATTTCATTTATTTCCACCTTAAGGGTCCTGAGGGCATTACATAAGGGGGGGCGTGCAGAAAGGTATGACACAGCGCTAAAGAAAATTACAAGGCAACAAAGAAGAAAAAAGAACAAGTGACAAAGGTACAGCAATTATAGCACCAAATACAAAATTACAGTACAAAAATGCAGTTCAAAAGTAGAAAAGATACAGCATTAAAGAAAGGAAACACATAAGGCACATTTGATACGTAGGTATTATGAAACGTGGTTGAGCAATTTTTCGCGGAATAATTTGTGGTCTGCGCACGAGGCTATTGTATCGGGCAAATGGTTCCAGAGGGTTATTGCTTGAGCGAAGAATGAGTTAAGCACTGATGAAGTACGGCTGGGTAGCCGTGCTATGGCGTTGCTGTGGCTGATACGGGACGAAGTTCGGGACTTTTGATACTACCCGCAACGTATAGTCAGTATTCCTTCTCAGGTGCCGTTTTACGACTACTATTGCTGTCCGTTAGGTCCAAGCTTCGTGAGACCGTGAGTTAACTCCCTCAGCGTGAAACTTTTGCTGACACGACAACTACCAACGGTGGTTGTTTCCTTTATAAAATGCACATGCGCAATCGCGGCCGCGCACTCACGACACTGACGAAGTAAATATTCTTTCCACAAGCACCCTTTCTTCCTTATCCTGACCTGTCGGTTCCAGGAGCACGGAAGCTGGTGAAGGAGTGATGGCTCGCTGCACGCGGCCATCGTGTAGAAGTCCTGGTCTTGCAGCACCGCTTTTCCGGTCCAGCCGTAGGTGTCCGCCATGTTCTGCACTGAGAGCCGCGAGTACTTCTGCGACCGCCTCGCTGCGTCCAAGTCCAACAAGGCCACGGCAGCGTTGTAGCCGTAGTTGCCTCCGCTCGTAGTGGGAGGGTTGCCGCAGCCATTGCTGTTTACGTTTCCCGGTTTAGACAGGAGCTCCGCATACCTGCTCGCCCCCGGCGCAACTTATGAAATAAATAAGTCTGTTTAGAGGGAGTGTAAGGGGCACAGAAAATTCCCGCCATTCTATGCGCAGGCAGTTTTCCGCGCACCAGCGTTTACCATCGACCAAGACTTCACCATATAGAAACCGAACGAGATAACTCTGTCCAAACTTGTAAACGTCAACACAAATAGTCTTCACATCTTACTGCTCAAAGTTGCCCCTATTACTTCAATTTCTCTGATCACTCCAGAATGATCACAACTCGGTGCAGAACACAAAACAAGGTTTTCCCTTCAATGCTAATTGTCCATAACCTTCAATACCTTGATACAGCCAAAAACACTCAACTACCAGGGTATTTAGTCGCGACAGTCATCTCAACACCTAGACTGCTCGAATAACTGCCGTCCATTTAAGTGCGTGACTAGCCTGCTGGAAAACAAACCAGCTCCGTGGTGCCGGCCGACAGAAAAGCAAATATTCAGTTAAACGGCATTGTTTTTACTAGTTGTGGAACAACGAATTCTCAACCAGCAAGTTAATTGCAGGAGCTTCCATTTGCAGACCACCCAATGGCGCATGTTGGCATTTAAAGATTCAAAGATTCAAAGATCTTTATTTCCTCAGAACTACGAGGAGGCAGGCTCAGACTAAAGGCTACAAAAGCCTGACAGAGGCTCCTGCCCCCTTTCGTACAGAACATTCAATAAGCAAGTTGATAGCTGGGAAGTCTAATGTTTGAGTGATAAAAAAATAGGCAACATGTGCAACAGCAAACAATCAAGAACAATATGAGTAATGTAGATTGAACATTAACGTGCATCAGAGTAAGGTATAATAAAGTACAATAGGACAATCCGAGCAGAACTATGATTGCAATTTACACATCACACAACTACAAAACCAGAGCATTAAATGGCAAGTCTAAACAATTTCCACAGTTCTAGCCATTCAAGCAGAAATTATGACTCAAAATATATTCTTTCAGGTGAGTTGCTAATTTTTTCTGTTGTATTTCAAATCAATCAAGTCTCCAACTTTCTTTAGTACGTCGGCATGTTGAAACGAAAGACTGCCTTCCGTAGTTTGTAATTTCGGTTTGTGTACTTTGGGGTATCTAAAAGAGTACATACTGCTAGTGACGTTAAATTTGCCATGAAGATTTTCTTTCTGTATAACTTGTAAGAGTTTCATACAATAAATTTGGTCAGCCGACACAGGATTCTTATTGCAGAACCACTAATGTTCGAGCACTAACCGATTCATTGATTTCTTCGTCATGTCCCAGCATGCACCACGGCCGGTAGCGTCCTTAACTACCCGGCTGCAGCAGCATACATTACTGCTCTTGTAAACCATTGTCCGATACATCACTGCCGGGTGTACGTCCTCCCCTATGTATGTGTACTTTTTTTGTCAGAATAAAAGCAGCAACTGGGCAGTATGCGGCAGACCTGAGCCCTCACGCTGTGCTCTGAGTTCCCAAGACGTCAACGGTACCCGCACCCTGACGTACAATGGGTACAGTGAGAACTTTTTCCGGCTATAACCAATTCACGAAGTTTGATGTAGAAGCTTCACGCCGAGCATAACGCCCTATGTTTAGGCCTAACGCCAGGCAACCTTCAATTTTGTCGTAAAAGCGTTCCATGCTTGGCACGCTTTAACGACAAAATTGAAGGTTGCCTACCGTACCTAGCGTACCTAGCGTACCGTACCCACTGTACCTGCAGCTACCATTAGCGGTTCCCGGTTAGAGCTCAATACGTTACGTTGGGCATAACTGCAGCCCGTCGCTTACCCGCGTAGGTGAGCTCCCGATGCAGCGTATGAGCTTTTGTGCGAGTTTTAAACGTAAATACCGGACGTTTCTTACATTAGGTTTAAACCAATTCCCGTTAAATTGGCTGACGTAATTTATTATTACTTTGGCACAAAAAGCACCGCGCTCAAACACTGCGAAATCATTCCATCAGGCACCGTCATCGAGAGATGGTGGAGATATTTGCTGCAAAGCAAAAGCCCTGGCCCAAAGCAGTTTGGGGCATAGATCCCTAATGCGGACTAAATATCATAAACCAGCCTATTTTTAAAAGAACTTTTTAAAACAACTCCCGCTCTTTTCTGCCTTTCAGTTAGGCAATTTAGAGGCGGCCGCGGACCAACCATGCAGCGTAAGTGGACCTCTTTCCTTCCCGAAATTGGTAACAACAGTTTACGCTATTTTGTCTATAAATGAAGTTCTCACGTCACATCTTGCCCTTATAGACGCCCGCGTACACAACTGCAAGAATGGGCAGGCATAACTAAAGAACTGTGGTGCCGCAGTCGCCATGGCAGTGGGCTGTTCTCGCAGTCTTGTTGGAATGGCTACGCAGCCGGAGGTAGCCACACGTACGCAGCAGTAGATAACTACTGACGAAGCGAAGTCGGTACACCAGTGAACCTACACTTCACCAACTCACACTGCATACTTAGCGGTCATCTCGCTTTTGCCTGATGTGAGAAGCCCTATCCACGGGAAAGGCAGTGACGGATGAGCATACAGTAAGCATGAACGAAACTCCATTGCTCGTCTGTCGCGCCAGTATCATGGTCCTCGCCACCACATTTTTATAGCGGTGCCTTCCGCATGATGGCTCCGTATATTGGTGAGCTTTAAGTTGCCCAATTCGTACCTCGCACTCTGCTCCCGGGCGAGAGCGAAGACAGCACCGTAGGAAAACAAATCGAATTCCGCCCACAGCACAGCCACGTCGGCGTGGAACAGCACGCTTGGGGCCAGCGCCAGAAGTCGGGGCACCCGAAACACCTTGTGCAGTGCGGTGCAGAGCGGCAGCAGCGGGTCACTCTGGGGTATTGTCTTTTGAACCGTGGTGCGCTTGTTGTCGGACCAGAGCTCTAAGAGCATTTCAAGCGGGAGCAGGTCCACCTAAAATAGGATACCGGGAATGCGGACACTTTAAATGCACTGTTGTCGACATACTGTATCATGATTTCCATTTTAGCCCAAGAAGGAGGAGGCAAGAAAGCGTCGCCGGCCTAGTTGAACCAGGGCACAATTTTAAAACAGCGGGCACGATTTCACAGTCAGTGAAAATGCATTCAAAGTTGTGATTACTCAAGGGGTTTATTGTATTCTTATCTTTTCTTGACTCGGAGTCACAGAGATTTGGGGATTTTAACTAATGAAGCTTTAAACGTACGCACCTTATTTAAACAATGGCATCACAAAACGCGTTCCGAACACTGTTTATCATTTATTTATTAGATATTGCAGAGATATTATGCACTTATTTCATATTTCTTTCATCTTTTCTAACTTCACTTAAAATATCATCAAAATCAAAGGAATTCCAATTTTTGTCTCTTTTTTTCCCTAGAACACTTTAAGCGACCGGTTCAGACGCCCAGTATCTGCATTTCAATTTGCGCCCAACTTACCTACAGCCGGATTACGGTCCTCATGAACTGCTGCGAGCGGTTTTTCGACATATATGTGGACTACCTTCATCCATCGACCAACCGCATTCCTCGAAACATTTTTACCCTACAGTCGCTTTGTTCCAACATGCAGTAAGACACCTGAGCACTGAGATAGCCTATTTTTTGCGGGCATTTCCCCACGTACTTTACGTCAGCAAAATTTTTCGCGGATTTTTTTGTTCGAGATTACGAAACGTGCAGTGTTCCCAAGTGAAGCGCTTCTTCGGGGTGTATGTTCGATGCACCAGTGAAAAAATTGTACGCTACCCCTCAGTAGTTTGTCTAACAAAAGATGAAATCATTGCGTTGTGTAACAGCTGCGACTTTCCACCATCCTTACGGTGTTGTCGGCAAGCTACTTGAAGCAAAAAAGTGTTGCTGCTAAATAAGCCGCATAGTTTATTTTCCCGCGCCGATAACGCGTTTAAATTATGCTATAAACGCCGGACTTAAATGAGCCGCATAGCTTCTTTTCCCCTACCGATAACGCGTTTAAATTATACTATAAACACTGCCCTGGTCACAAATAAAATCATTCCCCGCAGCGACGAGCATTGGCTGTGTTATACTTCGGCGTCCTGTACCATCTCAGTATCTACACAAGTAGCGCCACTTATATTACATAAATTCCGACCATTCGTGACACCTGTGATAGGTATTCGGCTGGACACATTTAAAATAAATTGCCCATGCACGCCAAAAAAGCCCCAGTGTTCGTGTAGGATCCTTGCTAATTACAAGTACGCCGTTATGGAGAGCCATTTTCCTATAGGCGAAAGGGCCCAGCTGGCCTCATAGCGCCTATTTTTGAAGGCGCGGTAGAGGAAGGGTACTGCCAGGTGTAGCCCCCCTCTAACGTTATTATAAGGCTCTTGGGTGCGTGGCACATAGACGCCTCTGCTCTCACCACAGCGGCCACGTTGGGCATCATGCGCGGCGTGAGATGCTCCATGAGAATATGGGCGTCGTGTATATACCCCGGCGGAACCGCCACGTCGACGTGCAGGGAGCGGCTGGAGTGGAGCAGGAGAGAGTCCAGAGCCTCGCCCAGCTGGTCGACCACGTTGCCATACGCAGAACTGTCAGTTTCGCCGCATCCAATCACGAAGGCGACGCGGAGTGGAGCACCACTCTTCGGGTCACCTGCATTCGTCACAGAATACCCGTGTTCCAAAAATCCAGCACCCAGATAGCGTAAACAGTTACTCAAAGACCCAGCCCAACCCAATACCCAGCCCAACAATATTCGCCTTGTCGAACGCGTCTCTGAATCGGTGCAACGGGTGCAAGAGCACTGGGCTAGCCACGGCAGCGTGGAGAAGAAAAGGACCTGGCACTACTTGTGCTTTAACCAACCGGTTCCTGCTACATTCCAGAAGCACCATTCCCCGCTGGGCGCGGACGCTTTATCAACCCATCTCCGCGACCTTTCTGTCCTCCTTCCTTACATAGCCTTTATCATCCCCATATGGGCGCCTCCAACGCAAAACTCCATGAGCCGTTCCCTCTGTAGGACCTCGTGGAGGCGCTAGAACATCTAAAGCGGGATTCCGCCCCACATGAGGACTGCATTACTTATACAAATATACGAAATCCATCTTACAGGCACAAGAAACACTTTCTGGACATTCTGCGAACTCCCACAAGGAATAAGGCACGCTCCAGGAACCTTATCCATGTATCTATCCCTGCTACCAAAGCCAGTCGGAAAAATCGGTCGTTTAAAACCTCCGCCAAACCTCTCTAACCTCTCCTGGGAAAGACAATAGAACGGGTGGTCCTCAAGCTTCCTAACACCTATCTTGAGTCCCCGGATTTATTTCCCCAACAACAACTTGGCTTCTGCAAGAGTGTGTCTACTCAAAACCTCTGCTTTCTACATGCACACTTTTCCCGCCTCCTTTTCCCGAATCCAAGCAATAGTGATCCTGACCGGAAAACCTTCGATAACCTTGCCCACGATCCGCTCTTAATTATCCTTCCCTTTACCGGCTATGCAATCGACATTTCTGCGTGACCCCATGGCCAAGTTCCATCATCCTGCTTCAGTATCCGATAATTTTCCTCTCACGCGTGGTACTCCACAAGTTGGTATTCTCCCACTCACCCTTTTTAAGTTCTCCCCTCCCCCCTCTGTCTCGTATCCTACCATCGATCAGCAACCTCAAACACACATTGAACGCAAGTGACCGTACTCTTTGGCGCCCCTCTTGGTCTCTCTTGGTCTCTTGCTGGACACCTTGGATATCGATGGAGTCACTAGTTATCTCGACAAAATAGGCCTATCTACCACACCTCAAAAATCAGAATCACCTGCATACGAAAACTCGCTATGAATGCCAATACAACCATCATATATTTCATAATGGCGGGTCGCCCCAACCCTCGCCTCCCATCCTACCAAATTCTTGGACTACATATCTATGAGCCACTTGATCACGCAAGTGTGGCTAAGACTGTTAGCGTTTGCTTTTAGCTTATGGATTTGTTGCACCGCATTTGCTTATCACATTAAGATTGCGCTTCGTACACTGTATAATACCGCCCTCAGCATTCTCGTTAATACTTCAGCTAAGCGCTTATACTGTGCGTAACTGTTCTTGTCCCTGGGAGATGTCATACAACAAAATAACGACCAGAAAATGGCGCGTCTTTCTAGCACAGAACAGAGGCACTGGATACTTCACCAAGCTTCTCTCAAACCTATTTGCCTCCCTATCATCACCCCTCCCTCGGCGCACCAAGATAACTTCACAGTGGCTCACATCCCAAAAAAATTGGCCGCGTATCTGCTCCTTTTGTTGCAAATGTCGACGGAAGACGATAGTCGACTGGCGCCCCTGGCAAGTAAATGCCTCCCTTCTCTTTCCCGCTCACCTGTCATGCTGTTCCTCTCCCGTCTTGTTCTTCCCAAGATACTACCAGAGTCCTTCAATGCCTTTCTGGTCATGAAACTTCGCCATCACGCTATGGGAGAGCTTCCTACGCTGCCGCGCCGCGGCGCTGCTGCTGATCGGAGGGGAGCAGAGGGCGTGGTCAGAGCGCGTTTGGCAGGGAATGGACCACGGAGTAAGATAAAACAGACGCTCGCCGCCTTATCAGCAAAGCGTTTTCGCTTTACGTGTCGTGGGCCGCTCAAATGGACATGTCATTTGGTGAGTGGCGAAAAAATTTGGCGCGAACGGGCATGCTGCTACTGTGTTCCTGCCTGCCGGTCTGGCTACACAGCAGCGGCGGCCGCCCGATGCCCTCCGATCTGCGTGGCGCCCCTCGCGGTAGCCTTTGTCCCCGTACGAAACTTGGCCGGGAGTTTCATGACCAGAGAAGCATTGAAGGACTCTGATATTACGCTATAGGTTTGCACAAGTCAATTTAAATGTGCCGCTTTCCTGCTCCAAGTTCGGTGCCTAGATGCCAGCGCTGCCGCACGGCAGAGACACGCGTCAATCGAGGCACCCTACTACAACGTTTATAGACCCACGTTGCCCTACTCCACGAGCGTTCCAAGCGGAACGTGGAACTGATCTATTAAAACCTTTCATCGCTGTTGCCGTTTGATTTTTTAAATGCCACCAGGTAGCCTGGGCCACAGCAGGCGACGGTTTTCTGCAGTAGATACAGTATTTTATTTGCTATCGCAAAAACCAAGCATCCGTGAATTGTTTAATAAAGGAACCCTGCCAATGTTACTCATGTATCACTTTTCTGCCTTATATTTGCTTAATGTCTTGTTCTTATTCAACAATGTTGACAATTATGAACATTAACACGGAACTAAGACGTTTAGATTTGGCTGTGAGTATATGAGACTATTGTGCCGTGTCTGTTTCACTTTGGCCGGGTGGCTGAATGGAGCCACAGACTGACAGACAGACATACAGGCAGAGCAAAATTTCTGCGTTTAAGTAGCTCAAGAAAGACTGCCGTCTTTAAAAACGCTGCAGATGATACATATCTCAGGAGACGTTCTCCTCACGTTGCTGATCGTGTCTATACTATCGTTTTTACGACCGCCTACACGGATGCATCATGTACGCACCTCGGAACAGCCGCTTGTTCGTTTGTAAGTGCCAATGATTAAGCCATACACACCCTCCGTCCTTTCACTAATCCCCCTCTTACAGCGGCTCTAGAGACTCTACCAATAATCACCAGTATTCAGAACCTTTCCATAGCAGCCCCTAACCCTTCAGGATATACCATAGACTGATTTAATCCAAGCTATCCGCGCAGTTCACATGGGTAGTATTCCGGAACAACTTCAGCATGATCTACGCGAAGCTTTAACAAAAGCATGTCCCTCACACTGTAACACAGGGGTGAATTCCTGGTAACACTGGAATCTCAGGCCACGAGGTGGTGCGCATCCTCGACGGCGAATTTCGGCACTGGACATCCGATACACCACTCTCGACTACAAACAAGAAATAAAGCTTCACTATGAGAACATCAGGGAAACTCTTCGTACACTTCCTGTTCCAAACAAATCTATAACCCCCATGCAACTACGCCTTCTTCGCCGCATACACTAAAATAGACTCCTTACACCCGCTCTTTCTTTTTTCTACGGTATCCGACCCTCCCCAGGACGACCCACTTGTCCGCAAACCAAACGCTAATAGAGAACATTGTATTTTCTCCTGACCCAATGCAGTTCTGTCGCCCTCCTCCTTCAACATGGCGGCCTTGACTAACCTCGAACCAGCTTACGGACCAGTTCATGTTCGCGAACCTGCCCCGGGACATTTTTTACGCTTAATGTTGCGTTTTAATAAAGCTTTCCCTCCCCATCTGTTACAACATCGACTGACAATTACAGACCAATGCGATATTTTGTTGTCCACGTCTAAATCGTGGCAGCGACACACCGTAAGTGTTATGGAAACTCAGCTATTGTGTTCTGCTTCCTAACTAATTCGTTTCGACAACTATGCATACCTATCAAATGAAGTGTCCGATTCGTTCACCGACCGAATGACCGACCGACCGACCGACCGACAGACAGACAGACAGACAGACAGACAGACAGACAGACAGACAGACAGAGACTTACTGACCGACTCAACGACAGACAAACAGACTGAGTGACCGACTGAGTGACTGACCGACCGATCGAACGAACGACCTACCGACCTACCTACCGACCGACCTACCGGCGGACTCACCGACCGAACGTCTGACTGACTGAATCAACGCTCAGCCGGTGCTACCAGACCTAGAGAGACGAGAAATTTTAGGAGCACAATTATGTTATGAATCAGAAGTTCAGTAAGGCTGAATTTTTAAACATTCCGCCATTAAGGGAAGGAAAAAGGAAAGCTGAACTTGGTTGGAGTGCTTCTCCATAGTTGATAGAACCTGCTACAAAATAGTAGCTTCATACGCGCAGCTTTATGGAGCCACCGGTCGAATGCTGCGGCCAGCATGTCCCGGCGGCTGGTTTTTATCCCAAGCGTAAAAACGGCACCAGTGCTGAAGGCTCCATGGACTAGTGATGTCAAGTCACAACAAGGTTAATTGAGACGGACGAATTCTTTCCTGTGATTTCTGCCAAATCTCTCCATTCTGCTTTGTCTACTAAATGAACTGCTCAATGAACAAGCCGAAGTAGACAAGTTGCTGTTGTCTACTTCGGTGTTGTCAAACTATGACCATAGTAAGCCTTTGGTGCTCGTTCGCGATTACTCACCGCATTAAGTTGGTCCTGTGCTGGCTCTCTGCCAGGACATCGGTACCAAGCGTCCGATAGCTTTTGCATCTAGACTCGCACCAGCTGGATACAACTGCCGTCATTTGGATAAGGATGCCCTGGCTTCGTGATTAGTCACCAAGTTTTCGCATATGTATGGGTTCAAGAGCTTAAAGGCACAGTTAACCTATTTTCGTCGAGTATACGTTCCCTGTCCCGAGTGAAAGGGCATCCCTTAAAGCACCTTAACGAGAAATGGTTTTGCTGATAACACCCTAGAGCTTTTTAAATGGAAATTTCTAGATCTACCAGCCGTCTGTGCCCTCCCAAAAATAATGCTTTCAACCATGACTTACAGTAGCGCGGCCAAATACTTTATGAGAGATGAAAAGCGGTATTTAAAAATTTGCCTCCAGCTAAAAAACTGTGAATCGCAGGCTTTCTTATTCCTTTATGTTTTTTTTTTTAATTCACTATTATATTTTGCACGAAGGCGCCATCTGTTGAGATGAACGATAGGTAGAATCTGGCTTCACGTTCTGGAGGTCGGCGGTTCGATTCTCCCCGGTCGCGTCCTTTTTTTTTTTTTTTTTGAGCTGCCGTTGGGGTATTTGGAAACTGAAATCAAATATTTTGGCAGAATAAACGCATCTGACTCAGGCATAATCGTCAAAGCTCCTTCACTGGGTCCGTTTGCTGAACGCTGCCGTTGATTCTGGGCATAGAGGCTCAGTTAGCCACACTGAGGACAACCCAGTGGTGGCGGGCTGCGTGTGTTAAAAAATATCCAAATAATGTTTCAAAATACATATACAATTTAAACTTATCCACATACTTATGTTAAAAGGTTTTCAATAAGTGAATAAACGTTTAAGCAGTTGCAGTAGCTGCTACGTTTGCAGCTCACGTGACCGGGACACATATTGTAGTGTCAAGTTCCCCCACTACGAACGGCCACCTTTCCTATTTTAGAAAGTTTGGTGCCAAATTAAAATTATGTCCGCCAATTTGTTTGTAAATTGCTTGTGGTTACCGGGCTATATAAAACTTTGCCTTTGATATGAGCTAGAGAACATATACGCGACAAAAATCGATGGTCCGCCCCTTTAAGAACATCACCGACAAAAAGTGTTTGCTTTGACACCTCGCTGCTAGCAAACTTGTACCTGAAATGTGTTATCTGCGAGCTCTGCGCTGGTCAGTGATGCTGGGCGCTTACAACTGCACACTTAAGTATAAACCCGAAGCCAGCATCCCAAGGGCCGACTGTTTGACTTGCCTGCCGCCGCCGCTGCCTCTTCCGGCCCTCGCCGTCAAGCATCCAACAGAAGTATTCATGCTTGAGCTACTCATCCCATGGTCCCGTTACTATCTGTAGCGGCTGAATCTATTACCATCGACCCTGTGTTTGAGAATGTTCGAAGGGTATTGTGGACCTTCACTTCAGCCGTATACCAATCGCAATACGCAGATGACCATGCAAAATGCGTCCTGCTGAACTTGCGAGGGGTTACCCCTAGTACCATGCCACCACAAGTGCAACCACTAGTCCAAGAAGGCTACGTTGTATTTGCAAAATGAAAGCAGTGGCTCCATACGATTTCTGTTGATTTGCACTGTATGAAGATATACCTAATAAATTGCATCGACTCCTTGCTAGTCAGGAGAATCAGAACTGCGCGGCCAGCGGCTGTGATGCTGTGGACGCTTCTAAGAAACCATGACGGCGACTTCGCATCGATGTGCTGGGCCTCTGGAGGATTGCTACTTGCTGATTGTGATTGATGCCTACTCAAAATGAATGTAAGCCATTCCTCTCACTACGCCATCGGCTGAAGAAACAATTCCATACTAGCGGACAATATCTGGTACCCATAAGTTACAAGACGTGATCGTGTCAAGTAATGGGCCAGCGTTCGTGAGTGCCAGATTCAAAGACTCCCTTCAGCGAAAACATATGACGCATAAGCTGATGCAGCCGTATCACCCGGAATCGAATGTGGCTGTGAAGCATGCCGTCCAGACTATCTCGTCGACGCTGAAGAAGACGGTGGATGGAAGCTTCTTTTGTGAGCTAGCCCGCATCCTTCTGACCTACAGGCCAACCCCACCCGAGACCACTGGATGCTCCCAGGTTGAGTTGGTGATGGTACGCACGGTAAAGACAGCCTGTGCACTACTGCACCCTGGCATAGTACGGCAGTTCTCAGAAAGAGCTAAAGCAGAAGGCTGTACATGAAAAACCTTTTAATTCTGTACCCACGAAATCCTGTCTCGCACAACATGTTCGAGATGGTCCACCATGGGTTCTGGCGACAATTACTGGTGTCGCATTGCCGGCTGGTCGATTGTGTGAGCGGCATCAGGAGCATGCGCGCGTTGATTTCCTCGCAACTGAAGTTGACCCGCAAGCCTATTCACGTGATGGGTCCAGTTCGAAGTATCAAAAGGCCTCTGCACTCCAACCACACACCTGAGTACCGACTGTAAAAAATTTAGCTGTACAGCAAGAAGACCCAGCAGAAGCGGACTCATTACAAGACGCGCCAGACACGCCAATGATCTCAACTGGTGAACCGCGAACACCGTCAGTGCTAGAGTTAAAAAACAAGAGGACCCCTTGCGCGGTATTTACTGTGAAACCTGTCTGCGATGTTTTCGTTGTGTGGATGGAGAAGAGTGTTGTAGTTGGCCCCTGTTTCACTCAGCCAGCTGCGGATGGCGACACCCTTCCATCCCCGACCATTCCTTCTTCACAAAATCATCTGCAATGGGTGACATCTTTCTAGCTTTGTACTGACGAGGCAGTTCACGTAGCGCGCGACAAGAACAACGGCATTTGTAATCATAGACTGCGTGGCCAGTTTCTGGCTTGTGCTATTCTGTTCCAACCAATGGCTAAATATCACGTCACCCTGCTTCTTCGTTTTACCTCTTTGTTCAACACCTACTCACTAACTGGGATTGCGAACGACCGGTGCTTATGAAAGCGATTTTTGGTGGTAGTTAACGACAGGTGATAAGTGCGATAATTATCCGTGATAATACGAAAACTAAAATTACTCGGGACATCTAGTTATGACTAATTTTTTTATAATGCAATGGGAATTTGGGAGTCCGCGCCAGCCTCTAACAGCCGCCGTCAAGTGGGCTATCTTCTTGAGTGAAATATAAAGCAAGTATGAAGGCCATTCGGAATTACGCACAGAGAAACTGAGAATATCTGTTACAATAGCTTCGCGGAACCGGCAAGACGCCCACCTGATGTGCAGGAGTAAAGTAGTGCGATTGAAATGCGTAATGATATCGCATTCATTGCAATTTATCACACTTAACTACCTCGACATTTATCTTCCGTGTAGCGCAGGAATGAAATAGTCGAGCCAATTATCTGCCACTGCTTGTCGCAGCGTGATTCCGGTTCGTGCCACGGTTTTCCGTACAAGTAGTTGGCGCTAGCGACAAAAATGCTTGCAAATCATGGTCGATGGATTATTTTGCGCATATGTTGGGACTATGTCAGAAGGTAAGTCCACCGGTAGCAACAATGCAACTGTGCTCAGCCAATATAACTTCACCATTTGTTCCTTCCAAGGAGGTTGTATAAAACTTCTGGAGTGGAGATGGCGCTCAAAATCTGACGCCTACGGCCGCCATCCTGCCATGGGCAGAAAACTCGTTCCGTCGTACCAGACGCATTGCACCCGTCGCATCATGTACTTGTTTTTGCTTCTGTTTGCTTCCGTTCTTTTTTGTTTTGTTTTGTTTCGTTTCATTTTGTTTTGCAAGTTGATTCTCTCGTGCGGCTAGCTTCAAGCGCACCGAGCTTTTCTTGCGCGCTTTCATTTCGACGCATGTGGTTTCGGTTATGCTCCCCTCTTCGTGTTTCTAGTTAAGCGCTAAGCACGTCTCTTGTGCGTGCGCCAGTGACCGCACACATCTGCTAATTATTTACATTCTTGGACGCAAACAACTAAAATAAACAGAAGACACAATTACATTTTTTTTCTGCCCCATGTGTCGTTCGTCCAGTTCTCTCTTGCCAAAGAGCAGAACTCGTGTTCCTTCTATCGTCGTTCGCGGATGGATGCTCCAAAGGTGTAGAAAGCAGGAATGGTCTGCTCGTGTGTCGCGTTCGGCTGCGCTATTCGCGCGACGAAGGCGTAGGGGATCACCTTTCATCAGTAAGTACTGAGGGTCTCTGTGTTTTGGGTCTCGAGGGCATATACGTTATAAGTGTACACTTGCCCGCCGTTTGTACGTGATGTAAAGGGAAAATTCGCCGTAGCACCTGCCGTCAGCTTACTGAGCACACCGTACGCGCTTGTTTACGCAGATATGCGAATGCGAGTGTTTTCGCTCGTAGTTGCGGTAGTCCTGTAGTCACTTGACTGCGCGAAATCACGTGTTTGTAAATATGTGGGCCGCAAATTGTTTTTCCGCACTAATTTAAATGCAGAGTATTGCTCAGACAGTAACCGTCAAAAATCAAGGCACTCTTGTTTAATACATTCCATTTGCATCCGCCCCTACGTGAATAATCTGACGTTTCTCGTTAGCGCTGTTTCGTAGAAGTCTCTGATGCACCGCAATGCTCTCCCGCGTCCTTCATCCGCGTGATTTTCTTATCAATAGCACGCTGCTCGCGTACGAACGTGCGCGGTCAACGAGGTTGGAAATGTGATTGAGTAACCTTCTGCGCGTAGTTTTCTTATCAATAGCACGCTACTATCGTACGTACGTGCACGGTTAATGTAGTCGTGCATTCAATTAAGTAACGTTGTGGGTTTGAAAAATAAAGAAAGTCAATGCGAGTAAAACCTGTACGTGTGATAATCATGCTTTCTGAAAAGTGCACATGAAATAAAAAACAAACTGCTTTAATGAGCTTCAGCGTGTGCCTAATCCATTTTGCAAAATACGATTGAAAAGCTGGAAATAGACCCGCCGCGGTGGCTCAGTGGCTAAGGCATTGTGCTGCTCATCCCTAGAAAGAGAGTTCAATTCCAAGCCGCGGCGGCGGCTTTTCTGATGAAGGCAAAAAGCGAAAACGCTTGGGTGTACGAGATTTCGGCGCACGTTAAAGATCCCCAGTTGGTCAAAATTAATCCGGAGCCTTCCACTACAGCGCGACTCATCACCTGCGTTGCGTCGGCGCGTTAAACCCCACAATCAATCAATCAATCAATCAATCAATCAATCAATCAATCAATCAATCAATCAATCAATCAATCAATCAAAAGCTCGGCTTAATTTGGTCTTCTTCGGCAAGGGCAAAACTGGGCATGTCGTTTAAACCAGAAAACGTGCATGTGCAGTACATATAAAGATTGTAATATCCTGATGCATACGATTCCTAGCAGTAATGCCTAAAAATCATCCGAACCGCTAAACTATGTCTACAGAGCTTGTTTGGGTGTGAGAGCTGTATTATTATTCATTGTTTAGGTGCTGATCGGGTGAGCAATTGCCGGTATACCACTCAAGGCAAGGTCCACCCGTAAATAAACATCACCACCACCACCACCATTAATGAATAAGCATTCATTATTCCCAGCAATGCCGCTAAAAGAAACAAGCGTCAAATAATCGCACCGTCGCGTGTCCTGCCCTTTCAGCGTGAAATCACGGCCAATAGTAACCTTATAACGCGGTATCCCTTGCCATGGCGTGCAACATGAGGTAATTTTGATGTTAAGGGGGGCGGCCTATACCCTTAGATATACAGAATAAACGTTTATTGAAATAAAAGCAGGAGTGGTGTCTTTAGCCTAGCGCTACGCGTTTTCCCGCGGCGACAGCTATGTTCACCACCGTAAAATATACACAGGCACCGTAATATATACACCATATCTTACGTCAATAGCTTCCACGTAAGGCAAAATTCAAGCTGCCCTCAAATATCGCAATCGATAAACCATCGTTTTCTACCTTGTAAAGCCGAAAAAACACGACCGCACTTCAACGCCCCTGCTGGCTCAGCGCCTTTTCTGCCCATGGCAATATGGCCACTGACCGGTTCGCCCGGCTTCACCTCCCCGCGTTGCCCGCTATGGGCGGCCTCCACTCCAGAAGTTTTATACAACCTCCTTGGTTCCTTCACAACACCTAGTGCCAAGCTGCACGATGACTCCAGAGAACAACGGCAATCCCAACCTATTTACTTGTTCCACAAAAGAACATATTTTCAAACGGTGAAACTAATATGTTACAGAAATGTTGCATGGAGTCGGCCAGCGGGCACACAGGACAAGGGTTACTTACTCCTAATCTGCCGAGGTACCGATTAAGATGTCGGACAGTGCACCACGCTATTATCTGAATGTAAACCTTATTGTCTTGCACCGATTAAGTAGTTCAAAACAGCGCAAGGACACCTAGCTTCGCGCCCTTATCTCAATGCACCTAAGCGGAATTGGACACCTAGCCTAAGTTTTCTTACTTATCCCTGTCCTTGGTGGATCGCTGCCATAGATCCCTGCCTCATTCGCGAAGTGGTAAGTCTCGCGAATGAGGCTGCTGTTACCAACGCCACTGTATTAGTGTATTACGTCCAGTTACTGGGACGTTTTCACCACGACCCGCAAGTAAATTCGATGCTTTTTTATTAAGCGAAATTCCGTGTTTCCTGGCCTCTAGCATCCCGCAGATAATTCCCACGTGCTTTAGCCCAACATTCAGCCGGGAGATAAATCGAAAGGACTGAAGAAACGAGCCAGCCATTAGCAGGTAAGAAGTTGAGCACAACACAGGAAGGCTTTGTTTCCGGACGTAGAACTACATCAGCGACGCATCTCGGGGGCGCTAAGAATATCCCAGTTCCAAGCGCTTCTTTGCAAACAATAAGGACAGGATATTGTAGGTGTTGTGCCGGAAAAAAATGACTCGCACAAACGCCAATGTGGCCATCGGTGTGCCTATAGAATACAACAGATCGTTGTGAACGAAACTTTCTGACATGATGGACTGCTCAGTCAGAATCAATGTAGTGCGCAAAACTTATACGTCAGTCGCACACGACGCTCACGTACATCACTTTCTACCACTGAGTAGTACTTCGAAGGAAATGTAGAGTTTACTTACAGTTCAAAGCGAAACATTGTGCATTAGTCACAAACACAACCTGTCGAGAAAGAACGCAGCTTTTGCAACCGAGAATTCTGATAAACCTGGATAAGGTTTGCGCCAGCGGGCAGATAACGTACAGAAAAGATCAGTGACGCATGTTGGAGTTGTTGATAAGCTGATTGAAACAAAAAATGCAGTCGTAGTTTCTGGAAAAAAAACTAGACACGTTCGTCATACAGGCACGGAGGACCTATCGAGCGTGAGCCACCAAAGTAGCTCCGCATGTCGGGACGCCATGACATATCGCAGCTCCACACCCTTCTTCAAAATATATTAAGGCAGTAATTTGTAGATGCTGTGCTGTAAAGCAGCTGGCGTGCAAACGCCACTTGAGACCATGGGTACGCCGATGGAATAAAATACATCGTTGTGAACAGAACTTTCTAACAGGAAGAATCAATCTATATTGATTCTTGCGTGCGCCGATCTTATGAATGTGTCGCACCCGGTGGTCAAGTACTTGAGTACCCGCAAGTGAGTTGTAATGCGAACCTAAATGCGCAGCGCACTCCAGTAGAATTTGATTTCCGGAGCATTAGTCGCAAGCACAAACTGCTCATCAAGACAGTGGCTTTACCAATTACAAGCGAGAATTGTGACAAAGCACCGTAAGGTGTTGACCAAGGGGGAAAACGTGGTGCCGTTAGAATAGGACTGATGCACATTGCATTGACCATCAGTGTAGCCTGCGTAGGTGGTTGGCCGCTCTTTATTTGACCGATGAGGTTTTTTCTCAGCAAGCCTCCTGCTCCCAGTGGTTTTCCGTTACATCATTCGGCAATCCACCAAAAGATGTCACGTTGCGTCCAAACAACTCGTAGTGGCCACATCGTGATTAGAGTTCCTGTGTGCCGTTGTCATCATAATCATCATCACCACCAGCCTATCTATGCCCACTGCAGGGCAAAGGCCTCTCCCATTACAGTCAAACCCGGCTATAACGAACCCGGATAGAACGAATTATCCTATATAGCGAACAAAAATATGCAGTTACGGAAACACATGGGAAACATATTCCTTATCACGAAGTTCACATCCGATATGTCGAACTGGGCGCGCCTACAATGGCCGCCGAAATGCAGGGTCTCGGAGCGGTGATTGAGATGTGGATTGGCCGTGACCACGGAGCAAGTGTTGCGGCTGAGACATTGCGCCTCGCACAGAGCGACGTGACGCCCGACACTTTCCGTTTCTGACGCGCGGTACTCACGACGGAACCCGCGCCGTCAGCGAGTCCGGACCAAGACAGCAGCATCGGTGAACTCTGGGAAGAGCTCCCCCACGTTCCCGATGACGTCGCGAGTGAAAGCCGTCCGACGCTTTAATGAAGCGCTTTCGGCAGTCGATGTGCTCCGCCAATGCTTCTTAGATTTTGGAGGACGCGGACTCGAACTGGTGCAAACAATGTTTTGTGTAGAAAATGCTATGCTAGTTGAAGCCGCCATATCGAAAGTGAAAACAAAAATCACCGCTTTTTTCTTCGCGAAGTAGGCAGTTCAGGCGGAAAGTAGATTTAATACTTGCAATAAATGGATTATTTTGGGTATGTTAATGGCTACTTCACTCTGTTCGTTTCTGCATGCGGGGATGGTGGAGTCGGGGAGGAGAAGGGAGGGAGGGCTCCCGCGGATTGCGAAATTGTAACAATAAGTTCGTTATAGGCGGGTTCGGCTATATGGAACTATTGGATATATCGAACTAATCTCGGTGCATATTGCAGTTCGCTATAAACGGGTGTTACTGTATTCTCCAATTATCCCGGTCCTGTGCTAACTGTACATAGAGGCAGGTCAGTGGTAGAATACTTGCCTGCCTCCATGTACATGAATTCCAGTCATCATCCCACGGCAGGGCCCACTACACACACCACAAACTGCATGCTACCTGCTGGATCAGCTGAGCGGTGATTTCGCAAGCCAATCCAAGCACAATAAAAAGGGCATGCATACATGTCTGGACGATCGGCGGTTTCGCCGCTTTCATACGTTGGAAGGCAGACCCTCCACAACGGTGAATAATTCGCGAACTATTTAGAAGAACTCGTTCACAGCTTCCGACAATAGATCGCCTGCAGGAGGGCGTAAAACCCTCCGAAAAAGCCCTCGCCAGACAGTCTACTACCGCTGTCTCTTTTGGAGGGGCCATGCGCCTCCTTGGTTACGGCTGTAACAGCGACGCTCCCTGCACCCAAAACATGGATTGCGCGTTAGCTAGTCGTAGACTAATACGAGCTTCATCGCTCTGAATTCTTTGCCACACGCTTCAAACAACCCAGTACAACGTCAAGTACATGACCGCTGAGGCCTGCACCCTAGGGACGGCCTCGAGAAACTTCAAGAAGTAATGAACATCAGTCCTGCATGGGCATCGAAATGATAAGTGAGGAGAGGTTAGGCTTGGCTACTTACAGTGTAAAGCACCGTAGTGGTACCTGCCTATACGACTCACACCAGTCGTGTTCTCGAGCATCCACGGACAGACACCGCCGGTTGGGTTAGTGCCAAGCGTCGTTTCACTCACAGGCAGTGCACGCCAGTAACAGACGATGCCAGCAGCCGTAAGTGCAATGACAAGAGCTCTTTTTGCAGCGGTCTTCGGAAGCCTCATGATTAGAAGTGCTGAGAATGATGATGATCATGATAGCCACGACGATAGCGGCACGTACCCGCCGGGGGTTATTTACCAGGGCAATATGGCTTGCCGCGCTCTGTTTCCAGCACCCGTACTCCCACATTTCTTGCTCAATAAACTATGAGAATATCAATGAAAATATTCGTAGACTTCCTGTTCCAGAAAAATCTCTGACAACCACGCAACTACGCATTCTTCAACGAAGTAACTCAAATACCCTACTTACCACTGCTCATTCCTTTCTCTACCGCATCGAACACTTCCCAACATGTCCCAATTCTCCAGAACCGTACGCTAATATAAAACGTTATGCTTTTTCCTGCCCCACTGCAATTCCCACATTTTCCACACCCTTCTCCCTGAACAGGCGGACTTGGCTAACCTCGGGCAAGCTGACGGACCAGTTAGGTTTGGTAAACCTGGCATGGGACATTCTTGACGCTTAATGTTGTGTTTAAATAAAGTGTTCAAAATGAACAAAGTGACTTAAATTTCATTTACTTTACTAGGTTTGATACAGTCTACAAACTAACAAACTAAAGGCACATTCATGCAGACACAAATCTTATGGTGGCTTAGCGGCTTAGTTTTAACTGAGCGAACAGACTGCGACGACCTGCCGTCGGCCGGCTGAATGACTGACTCTTTCTTTTTTATTTGAGTATACTGCAGACCTTCTCGGTCCAAGCAGGAGTGGTACAATGGGTATACAACAACGATGTCACGTACAGAAAGGCATAGACACAACCAAGAAAAGAAGAAAAAAAAACTATTCAATTCCCAGTAGTCAAAACAACAGTGTCAAAATACAAAGTTCAGAATCATGCGAAAAAGAACAAACCAATCTAAGGGAAAAAACTGCTTAAAATAAATCCCCTAATCGTACATTTGCGTCTATTGTTCGAAACCTATAGTTTCCATCTTTTCAATAAAGGATTCCAATATGCAATTGCTGACGGAAAAACAGAGTTTTTGTGGATGTTGTTGTGACTTGAGGCAGTCGTAATGTCTTAATGTGGTTAGTTCTGGTAGAATGCCTGAAAGGTTCAAGAAGATGGTCTGATCTGGATATTGTATAATTCCCATGATAGAGAAGATACAGGTATTTAGTTTAGAATGTATTCTCCGTTCGGAAAGACAAAGAAGTTCGGCTCTATTACGCAGATTAGTAACACTGGTATACCTGGAGTAATCGGAAAACACAAATCGAACTGCTAAGTTTTGCACTCGCTCAATTTTATTAATGAGAAATTTTTGATGTGGACTCTAAATTACATCTGCGTATTCTAGTGCTGGTCTAATCAGGGTCTTATAGGCGGTTTGCAAGGAAAGTGTTACGGAGATTTCTCTTTAGGAAACCCAGTATACCTTGCGCTTTCGACCAAATAGCAGTTATATGTCGTTCCCAATTAAGGTTGGATATTAATGTAACTCCCAAATATTTAACTTGATCGCTTTTAGTAATTACTAAATTGTCTAATGTATAAGCAAAGTTGACTGGTTTTTTCTTATTCGTGAAAGTTATGGCTACGGTTTTTCTCGCGTTCAATTCGGAGGGTCAGCGAGCCGTGCAGTAACGCAGTCAAACCAAGCCATCTCGAGTGAGCATAATACGAAACTTGATAGGAAATTGTCAAGGAAGATTCAGAGATGAGTACAGCACATTCGAAAAGATTTTTCTACTAAAAAAAAAGTCGCGTAAATACGCCGGTTTTGGGAAAGCTACCTTTGGTGTGAGAGTCGCGTAACTAACAATATTAATTAATTCCGGCACTCGTACTAAGCAGCAAGCGCCAATAATCACGCTGGACCAGAAATGTCCCGCAATTTCCAGCGCGAAATGCGGGCCTTAGTACCCGTGTTTAGGCCGGATCTCTTGCTATGGCATGTAACCGGTGGCATGTAACCGGAAGCCCGGTGAAAGTGCTAAGTGACCTGTGTGATTCTATCGAGACCATGGACATCGATGACTTAGTCGTCAGAGGGGATTTCAATTTGCCTGAAATTGATTGGTCGCAGCCACACAATACTGAAAACTCGTGAAATGCATCAAGTAAAGAAATGATAAAGATATGCCACTCATTTGCATTGACTCAGCTGGTGTTACAACCCACACGCGGAAACAATATATTAGATCTGCTTTTCACGAACGTTCCCATGGCCGCACAGTCTACGGTGGTTGTGCCAGGAACAGGGGATCACGATACAATAGTTTGTACCATGAACCTTAGATACGCTAAAATTGCAGATAGCGGCCAACTCTCCGCATCTAGTAACAAAAAGGCCCATACATATGACATATCCCGAGCATTAGAGGCGTATTTTACTGTTTTTGAAACCTAATCGGGAACATGTGACCTACACGCGTTGTGACACATATTTAAAAGTAAAATTTATGAGCTTCGCTAACGTTATGTGCCATCATGGGTGATGACGTCACGTCGCTGAAAACATAAACCGTGCTATACAAAGGAAGTGTGCAAAACCGCCAAACGAAGGCAGTATGCTTATGCGAAATGCAAAACCAGTCGGTCAACCTCAAAAACGCTTAAACTGCGGCAGCTTACAAAAGAAATGAAAACTGCTGTGAAACAGGCTAAGAATGAATTTTTCGGTTCTTTCACTCGCGTATTAAAAGCCCGCCTAAGTTGTTCTGGAAGCTCATGAAAATGAACAGAAAAGACGACGTATCAATTCCCCCAATAGACGACTCTGGCAGCATTGTTCATGAAAACCTTGCCAAAGCAAACTGCTTTAATTCGTTCTTTGCTTCGGTGTTTTCGGCGCGTGGAAGTGCCAATACTGTAAACACGGATTACAGCAAAATGGGCGACCAACCCATGGAAGACATTGTAATAGATCAGAGAGGAATTGAAATATTACTGAAGCGATTGGATGTAGGGAAGGCTTGCGGACCAAATGGTTTACCAGCTGCATTACTGTCCCCGTGCGCGGAGTCAATTTCGAAATATCTTGCATTATTTTCAACACGTCCTTACAACAAGTGCTTTACCTGAAAATTGGAACGCTGTTCCTGTGCACAAGTCTGTTGTTCTTGTGCACAGGAATGTTGTTCATGTGCACAAGTCTGGACCCCGTAACAGAGTTTGCAATTACTGGCCGATTTCCTAGACAAGTATTTTGTGCAAAAAGTTTGAGCATATACTCTTTACTAACATTATTAATTACTTAAACAGATTATTCTTGCTAAGCCATAGTCAACACGGATTTCGTACCGATTTTTCCTGCGTTACTCAGCTAGCAGATCTAACTCACGATGTAGCAAGTTCATCAGATAACGGCTGCTCGGTTGATTCGGTTTTCCTTGATTTTAAAAAAGCTTTTGACGTTTTTCTGCATGATTTGTTGGTGCAAAAGTTATCGGTATAATTTCAATAAGTCAGTTATTTCTTGGATTCAGGAATATTTACCCTAAATGCACCAGAAAGTAGTATTAAACAGTCAACACTCGCACGAGATGCCAGTAACATCAGGTAAACCCCAGGGATCTGTTCTGGGCCCTCTATTGTTCCTAATTTACATGAATCATCTAAGTGCTCACATCTCATCTCATGTCAGATTATTCGCTGACGATTGAATGTTATATAGAGTTATTCATAATATGAGTGATTGTTTTGCCTTGCAAGATGACCTAAACACGGTAGCAGAGTGGTGAAAAAAGCAAGGTATGCGTATAAATTTGCATAAAACAGTAAATTTGTGTTTTTTAAGAAAACGTACTCTCCATGAAGTTAAATACAAAATTAACTCCGACCAGCTTTTATATGTACCTGAGTTCAAGTATCTTGGTGTTTTCTTTACCTCCAATCTGTCGTGGCACCGCCATATCGAGTATATTTCAGCCAAGGCATGTCGAGTATTAGGATTCTTGCGACGCAATACAAAACATTGTCCATTCCAAACTAAGCAGCTACTGTATATTATGAACGTTCGTAGTACTTTTGATTATGCCTGAACTGTACGGGACCCTTGTCTAAAGAATGACGCCGAAAAGTTAGAAAGAGTGCAACATTTAGCGGCCCGTTTTGTGTTCTGAATTTACACTAGGAATTTCGTGTACCGCGTGCGAAAGAGATTGTTGGACGGGAACCATTAGAGAAACGTAGAAGGGCTCTTAGGCTGAAGTTATTTCATATCTTTCATTCCAGGACTGCCATAGAGCGAGAAAAATACTTTTAGGCCTAATTATGTCTCTTTACATTTGGATCATGTGAATCAGGTAAGAGAAATGAAGTGTGAAACAGATGTCCAAAGAAAGTCTTTTTCCCCTGGACCACATCGAATTTGAATCAACTACCTCGCGATAATATCACAGTCATGTCTAACGATGCATTATTTTCCATGTTATGACCAAATTTGTTGAAACATTCAAGTTTTATACTCAAGTTGTGTATGTTGTTTACGTTTGACTCTGCATTTATTGTTAAATCACTTGTATTGATTAGTATATAGTTCCTTGTACCCCCCTGTAATTCCACAGGCTCTGTAGGTACTGAATTAAATATATTTAATTCAGTACCTACAGAGCCTTTTATAAAAGATAAATAAACATGAGTTAATTCTAATGCTAGTGACGCGGCCTGCAGTTTTAGAGACACTAAATCAACGTTTATTGAAATAAAAGCAGGAGTGCTGTCTTCAGCCAAGCCCTAGACATTCTCCCGCTGCGATGGCTCTCTTCACCCCAAGAGATGCAAAGAGATGCAAACGCTTACTCGCTACTAGATCGTATCTTACATGAATGGCTTACGCGTATGCTATAGGGCGAACATCAGGCTCCCCTGAAGTATCCCCATCGACAAAGCCAACTTGGTTATCGTTTTCTTCCATGCGAACCCAAAAAACACGAAAGTACTGCAGCGTCCCTGCCAACTTAACAGCCTTTCTGCCCACAGCAATACGGCCGCCGACCAGTTTTCCCGGCTTCACCTCCCTGCGTTGACGGCTATGGCAGACCTCCACTCCAGAAGTTTTATACAACCTCCTTGGTCTCCGCGCCATAGAGTTAATACTAGAGGTATTTTTTTAACTTGCAGTGGTGCAGGTCAGTGCAGTGTAGTGCGGACCAGTGCAGTAAGGTCATCACGTCAGGCTTCACTCGGCGTTTATCCAATCAAATTCAGAGAAACTGTCGTCTGCTGGAGCAGTAGACGACGAAAAAAAATTGCGCCACCGCAGACACTTTTTTAATCAAATAAAGAAAATGCAACCATTTTAAAAATTGTTTTTGGTTATAGTTAACAAAATACACCCACAAAACACATTTACAGACCTCACCCTCATCGTGGGTAACAAAAAAACCGAATGTGTCATCTCCGAGAGCAAACATGGATGCTCTGAGAGCCCTGGCCGAAGAACATCTCGATGACAGTTCTTCGTGTGACGAAGAGTCGCGCTCTGAAACAGCCATGGTAATACATGAGCTGTCCATGTTCCTGTACAGGATGCAACGCAAGCAAGTGCCGCTGTACGTGAAAACGGTGGTACCGCGCTACATGGACTGAATTACAGCGCGACTGTTCCGGCTACCGCGCGACGCGGCCAGGCACCTCATCGAACGTTTCAAGCCGTCTCCTTTTTATCCCAAGGCAGTGCATGGAAGACCGAGAATGTCACCCAAGAAAACTTGTTTGATTGGGCTGACGCATTGGGCCACGCAGATTACGGTGAACCAGATCGCCAACTTTGATGTGGCCGAGTCATCGGTACAGAACAGCTTCAACCGCCTGCTGGACTTCCTCTTCGGCAGTCCACAGGAAGTTATCCGCTCACCGGCAAAGACCGAGCGCGAGCGCAACTTTCACGCTTTCCGAACCATGGCAAAGACGAAGAGCGGCAAGCAGGGATTGCCGAACGTCATCGGCTGCATCGATGGCTGTCACATCGAAATACCGAACCCAGCGCTGTCGGAACACTCCTACTACAACCGCAGGAATACCACTCTATCCTTCTGCAAGTGCAAGGAGAATACGTAACAAATGGAAAGAATTCATCGACGTGTTCGCCAGCTATCCCGGATGTGCGCATGATTCCCGGGCCCTCAGGAAAAGTTTCTTCTATGAGGATGCTGCTGCCAAGTGTGCGGGTGAGTGCTAAATATTGCTCTATTGAATTGAAGAAAAGGGTAGAAAGCAAGAACACTAAGTTGAACTCCGTAGTTGCGTGCGTGCGCGCGTGTGCGTACATATAATATGTGACGAGGGTTTTCGCAAAAAACATACACAAAGCACAGTCTATCGTCCTTGGAAATTCCGAAATGATTAGCTCTGTGCCGGATGGCGAAAAATGGGAAAGTGCTCAAGGAAAAGCAATCTATCTGTGTACCAACCAATGTGAAAATATGTTTTTTTTTATTACTGAACCAGAAATTTCTCCTAGCAAGGAATATTCTTGCAAGGAAGAAGACATGGCGCATAGCGCAAGATAGAATCCTAGAGGAAGAAGAAGCAGTGAACCGCATGGAGCCAGCGTCGGTGATGTCACGGCCATGGCCTTCATCTTGTAAATAGAGCACTTCACTATCAACCATCGTTCGCCTAATTTCTCCTGCCGCCACGTAACATGTTCTGGTGAAGGTTGTGGTTGTAATTCCCATCCTGACCCTTCAGCTTCACCCCGTCACGGCGCATGAACACCGCTCGAAGACTCCTGGATTGCAGAGGCCTGCCCCAGCCCCGGTGAGACATGACCGCGGCTATAACCAGCCCCGTGTCCCCAGCCCATCACCTGTAAAGACCAGCCGATGTGACCAGCTGCGACGTGACCAGACGAGACGCCTTTCCCCTGCCCAGACCCCGGCGCGCATCCAGTAGCTTTGGACGTTTCTTTGTAACGTCAACCAAATCACTGCTACGGGCCCATCCTCAGCCATCCTTTCATCGTCATCGGTGGCGGCAAAGACTCAACTGTCATTCATCTCACCTCATTTTCACCGCACCCGTCCATTGCATGCGGCATCGAACGGGACGGTCGTCTGCGGCGCGGGGGCTGTATTGCATGAAGAAAGAAGACGTGGCGCATAGCTCAAGATAGGACCCTAGAGGAAGAAGAAGCAGGGCGCCGACAGCACCCAACAAATTGGGTGCTGTCATGGCACCATCTTGCAAGTACAGAACTTCACTACCAACCATCGTTCGCCTCATTTCTCCTGCAGCCACGTAACAATATTCCTAGCTAGAAATAGGCAGAGTTTTTGGTTAGAAACTCAGTTTCTAGCTCATTTCCAGCTGGATTGAGATTTTGTTCCCGCTGGCAGCTATTACTACCAGCTGGGGTTAGCTGGAAGAAAAAAACCCTGCAAGCTGAAAATATTCGTCTCTAGCTAAGAATTTTTCTTGTGAGACGCTGTCGCCTCCAGCTAGGATATATAAATCTAGTCATAAATGAAGCTCGAAATTATGATTTCTTGCTAGAGATGCCCTTCCCACTTTCACGGGGAAAACATGGGAAAATTTGACGGAAGCACCAGCTGCTGTAAACATATGCCCCCTTTGTAAATTGACTTTATTGACATCTGTTTTTTGGATAGGAAGTGAGGCTAAACCAAGGTATGTTGGTCGGGTAAACGAAATGCCATGTCTGTGCTTCTATTTTATCGCTAAATTACATAGATTTTTTGTTTCGCTCGAAGTTTCATTATCTTTGGTTTACGCACTCTTACTCTGAATGCACCCCTGGGCTCTAGCCTCCTCAGCCCCTCCTTTATGTGGTCGTTCGATAAACTGTTTGTAATATCATAATGGTAATGGTAACCTTTTTATATGGGTAAAAAACATATTTCAATTATCCCCCAAACGTAGGTTTTGTAAAGACCGACTGTCAATGTGGTTAGTGTTTGCCTGTGTGTAAAATCCTCCTCAGCACTGCGGCAATGCTTTGGCACGCAAAATTACTTTCGCTGAAGACATGCCCCGACGTCGAAAAGTTAGCACTAAGATTAATGTTTTGCTTGCATCTGCTTGCTCACCGTCCTCCAAGCTTCATCGGTCCCTGAATAATAAAGTGAAAGCTGAGCTTGCCAACTTTCAACAGTGTGTTGCGCATACAGTATAAGGTCCGATGTAAAAAAACATAACAGCACTTTTTTCTCTTTCCACATGAGTAAGGGAGCCATATATACAGAATAATAACCTGAGTGGGGTAACTAGAAGGTTTTTCTTGCGTCAAACATTGATGACGGTCATTACACTTAGCTCTTTTTTGGCATTCCGCTTCCATGAATGTTGAGTGCAGTCTCATATGTTATGTGCTTGCACATGTGTAACGCAGGTGACTACCTCCTTGGTGATTCAGCGTAACCTCTGCTGCACTGTCTCCTTCCCCCGTACAAAAGTACAACTAAAGGGTTTGCACAGCACAAGGAGGACTTCAACAGGCTGCACAGACCGCAGAGGGTCACCATTGAGGGTGCCTTTGGTCTCCTGAAGAATCGGTTCCAGAGGCTGTTCTACGTCAAGACACTGTCCATCAAGCAAGCCGTTCTTATCGTCATCTGGGCCTGCGTGCTGTACAACCTGTGCATAGATGCACAAGTGACGACAACACCGAGCTGCCCACAGTAGTGCCGGATGTGCCTCCTCCTGACGAAGACAGCGACCTTCAGCCCTGTGCGCGAGACCTCAGGGATGAAATTGCTTTTAGTGTGTAAGTTCCAGTCAAACCACTGCGCTGTACGCTGTACGAATTGCAAAGCATGCTTTGCAATTCATCTCCCGAGTTACTTAGCAAGACTACATTATCAGCAAATCTGAGGTTACTGAGGTATTCTCCATTAAACCTTACTCCCACCAGTTCCCAATCTAATGTTCTGAATGCTTCTTGTAATACTTCTGTAAGCACAGGCTAGCCTCAAATATTGCTGAGCTGTCCTCACAACTTACACGCCAAGCAGCTGCTTCCGCAACACTCCCCTCGACTGCTCACCGTTCTCTGAATAAATATCTTTGCTTAAACTAACACACAGTCTAAAAGATATAAAGAGTTCATTAACAGCTTCTCATATGCCCTTTGTTAATTTTGCCAGCCTGGTACACTTTTCTGAATGTACCCTATAAACAAAAGTTCGAAGACAGTCTTCTCATTTGAGCAAGCTTAAAAATTTGAAAATGTGATGACTTGAAATGATCGATGCATTGGGATGATGACAAGATGACTGACGCATGGCGGAAGGTGCCAGAAAGACCTGTGTGTATTTCAAAAAAAAAACAACTTACATGTAATACCTATAGCAAACAGCTCAGGTGACCACAGGATGGGAAAATCCGGGCCCACATCCAGGATGTCTCACCTCCTTCCTCTATACACCAAACACCACAGTTTTCTGACAAATCCCTACCTTCCAAAAAAATACCACAACCGATAAAGGCGGGCCTATCAAATCACGCACATTTGATCCTAATTGTCAACAACAACCGATTTCAGGTGTATCCACAAACAGACATGTGACCAAACACTCCCTCCCTCATGACGGTATATATACATTGCCTGAAATCCGAGTTGAACACAACCACCAACAGAAAAACAACAACCAAACATCTGCACACTACCAGCTATGACCATGAAACCCCAGGCCGTGAAACCCCTTAAGAAGTGTAGATAAAATTTATGCCTGAAGTTGCACTCCAAGCAAATGATATCATTCTATTGTAGCACTCTCACCACACACGTCTGACAAAAGAATCACGGCTCCGTCGTCAGCACTCATCGTAGCCACAGCTGTGGACCTAATCAACACACACCGCGCAACTTTAGGCAGTACAAGATTTCTAGCCACCCTGTTGCGGCTCTCCATTCATACTTCCTGACCCCTTTGAGAGACTTGAGACTTCTCGTAACTTTACCTGACATAACACACGCATTCCCGACATGTTCTACTGCGATCATTAGCCTCCTTAAAATTGTCAAGAAACACACTCCTCTGGTTTCATAAAAGAAGCCGGAAAAAATATCTCCCCTCTCGGTCTGTAGGAAACATACTCGCCAGGAAAGACACAAAGACAAGTGAGAAGAACTCCTATGGCTGCCATTCACACCTCTTGTATACTACATCAACCTAGCGGGCATGAAAACCACGAAACAAACACAATGATAAATGACCTGCCGTCAGTCTTCAGTACTCAAACTTACAAAAAGAGTAGAGAGAATAACTTCTGGTGTATGCAAGTGGCCTTGGAGACACAACCTGATAGGCGCTGATGCATTTTTTAAAGCAATCCTCTTCACTCACACTTAATTTATTAGCACTATTTTTGTACTTAAAGCAACAGGGATAGACTACCGGGTAAGTAGCCTTTAGGGATATGCCTACACTACCACTCTTTTGCACTCATCAGGAAATACTTGGGCAAACTGGCAGGTAAGCCATAGAATTACGCTTAGCTACCTGTTTACGGAAATGTGCGTGCGTGCGTGCGTGCGTGCGTGCGTGTGTGTGTGTGTGTGTGTGTGTGTGTGTGTGTGTGTGTGTGTGTGTGTGTGTGTGTGTGTGTGTGTGTGTGTGTGTGTGTGTGTGTGTGTGTGTGTGTGTGTGTGTGTGTGTGTGTGTGTGTGTGTGTGTGTGTGTGTGTGTGTGTGTGTACACGTGCTATTAAGCAAGATAACTCGAAGTCGAACAACGGCGACTGACCATGTTTAATTCAATTTGAAGCGAAATTCCTTTAATTTGTCCCATGCTTTCTGTGAAGTGCATCAAGGATATTGGCTGTGAACGTTAAATAAACAAACTGCTTTATTGAGGTTCAGTGTACGCATTGTTGTTCCCTCTGCTCCTAGGTCCCCCCTTTCGCCCTTCTACTTCAACGAATGCTGCCCACAGCTTGCATCCTGATTTTCATAGAGAGACCGCTCGGATCCTGACCGCCTGGAGAATCCCGGATGGCGCATCGGCTCTGCTGCAGCGCACTCCTCTCCCCAAGAATCAGAATCTTCCCCGACAGCCTTATCCGCCGCTCTGTTGGACCTTTATCACAAGCATCGGAACCAGTTCATCTGGACCACCCTCTCCCGCGCAAAGACTCTACTTAAGGCCGACACGGGATCGCGCACTCTTCAGTGGGCTTTGCAGCACAGCATCGATGGGTCGTGTTGAATTTCCCGCAGGAAAGCAGTTGCGGGAAGCGCCATGCGCCTCGCAGACGAAACTAGAGGAGAGGACGAAGAGGGCGGGCAGCGGGGTATGCGTGTGAGCACGCAATAAAGTAAGAGGAGAACCAGGAGGTGATCGATCTGGTAACGCGGGTGTCGGTCTCTTGCTGTCTCAATATTTCTGGTGCCGAAACCCGGGAGACGGCCGGCATCCATCGCACCGATACGTTACCGAGCATGGAGAAGCTGCGCAGGCAGCGAGGCATCCTTCGTGGTTCTACCACCCGACTTCTGACCGTGGCGAGCGATATCCTGCGGGATGACACTCAACCGTCATTGGGCGACCTCCAGGAAATTATCGACGGGCTTCGCTCTAACGAGTCCGCGCTCGCTGAGATGGACAGCCAGATCGCCGACTCCCTTGACGGTGAGGCGTTTGATGAAGAAGTCGCGGGTGCCATAGATTACCGTGAGAAGATCGTCAACGCGATGAGCAGGCTTCGGTTCGCCATGAACGCGCGCGCTACGGCTGGTGCTCCTTTCAGTGAAGGCCAGCTACAGAGGCCTGCGGGGACTAGCAAGGAGTCCAGCAACACCATCGGAGCTGCTCACACGGAGCTCATCAGCGAAAATGCCGCCGCTCACGGTAGGTCACGAGCACCGGGTCTGCGGGTGAATTTGCCAAAGCTTCAAATACCCGTCTTTGCCGGTGAGACCCGTGAATGGCAGGGCTTTTGGGAGCACTATGAAGCCACCATACACGCTCACCCTGATCTTTCCGGCATTCAAAAGTTCCAGTATTTCAAGTCTTACCTGGCAGGCGCTGTAAAGGGGGAAATCGAAGGTATACGCCTGACTGACGCAAATTATAAGATTGCCGTCAAGGTGCTCACTGAACGCTATGGCCGAAAGGATGTCCTCATCGATAACCACATAGACAGCCTGCTTTCCATCGAGCCAATCGAGTCATCGTCTCAAGTTTCACGTCTGCGAGACCTCTATGAGCAGATCCAATTCCGGACCGGCTGTTTGGATAGCCTTGGCATGCCGTCTGCAGAGTACGCGGTTGTTCTGCACCGGGTGCTGATTCGCTCATTGCCAGAGGATGTGGCAACCCTGTACCGCAACAGCACGAAGACCAACACGGCCGGAGCGGACGCTGCAGCGGAATCACGAGAACAGCAAGTCAAGGCCATCCTGAAGTTCCTGCAAGTGGAGGTTGAAAGCAGAGAGGAGAGTCGAGTGTCACGCGAGAAACCCACTTCAAGGAGGTTGCCAGCTAACCGCAACGTGACACCGCCTCGAATACCATCCGCCCTAGCACTGGGAGCAGGGTCCGCATCGCCAGGTGTCGATCCGTCCATGGCTTCGCAGACTAAGTGCTCCCTCTGCGTCGTTCCAGAACACGCGACACGTAGGTGCCAGGCCACACTGTCAGCGGAGGAAAAGCGCCGACGGCTGTCCAGGAAGCATTGCTGTTTCAAGTGTGGGAAAAGGGGCCACACTGCCCGTAATTGCCGAGCCGCAGCAGGGCTCAGGTGCGACCACGGCTCAGGGCGCCATATTTCTACACTGTGCTGCATTTGGGGAAGAGCAGCAACGGGCACTCCACGGCCACCTACTCATATCGGAGCTGAAAACCGAGAGGTGGAAACACAACGAGGAAGGCAGGTGACAACAGCTCCTGCAAGCAGCACGTCCTCGTAACCCGTATTGCTCCAAACCGCCACGGTGTGGGCGTCCGGAAACCGTGACCGCGTGCCGGTACGGATACTGCTTGATACTGGAAGCCAACGGTCATTCGTCCGTCAAGACGTGTCGCAGTAATTGTCTCTGCCCAGCACTGGAACTGAGGATTTGGCAGTCTTCACATTCGGCAAGTGTAACCGCCCACGCCAGTACAAATGCCGAAGGGTGAACATTACTCTCTATGGCCGCTTTGAATCAAATGAGCTGACCCTCCAAGCTCTGGAAGTGCCAGAGGTCTGTACAGTGAGAGGCCCGGCCATAGAGAGCACCGTTATTGCAATGCTGCGTGACCGGAATTTACCCTTAGCCGACGATCCCCAAGACGATAAACCTCAGGACTCCGTGATAAGCGTGTTGATCGGCTCTGACATTTACTGGAGGATTGTAACCGGACGTGTCGAGCGCTTCAACGACACCCTGCGCGCCGCGAAGACAATATTCGGTTGGGTTGTTCAAGGAACCTACACTGACCTCTGCCATCGTCTGACACCACGTACCACCAGTGCAACTGCATTATGCCTGGCTTGTACTGACGATTCGCGCATGGAGTTCCGACCGGGAGACCCGTCGAGATGTGGCGGTTGGACGCCATCGGTATAAGCAATCCAGGTGAGGAGCACGACGTCAACAAACACCCGGCGCTCCTACAGTTTAGTAGCGCAGTACACAAGAGCGAAGGTCGCTACGTAGTACCGCTCATGATTAAGACACCTGGGCTCACGTCATCCACGAACCGAATTGTAGCCGAATGCAGGCTGAAAAGGCAGCTTCAGCGGTTTGAACATCAGCCAGAACTGCTGCAGGAGTATGACACCGCTATCAGCGAGTACTTCAAGGAAGGTCATGCTGAGAGAGTAGTACCGTCTGAAACCACCGGACAGACTGTCTACTACCTACCTCATCATGCGGCAGTCCGGCGCGAAGCCGTTACTACCAAGGTCCGCGTCGTGTTTGATCCCTATTCGCATGAGTACGGGAAACCGTCTTTAAACGAAATGCGTGATAAGGGCATCAAGCTTGGTCCTGATCTCCTACAGCTTCTTCTGCAGTTTACGTGCAGCCCCATCGTTCTTACCGCGGATATCCGGAAGGCCTTCCTTCAGATAAGCATTCAACCGGAAGACAGAGACGCTCTCCGTTTCGTGTGGATTGACCGATTACCGACCTGTGACCATACCGTCCCGACAGTCGTCGAATGGCGCATGACCAGGGTTCCTTTCGTAGCGTCGTCTAGCCCGTTCTTGCTGTCAGCCACTATGCAGCACCATCAGGAAACATGGAAGACAACACACCCGGACATTGTAGCTCGCCTACAACGGTCATTCTACGTGGACGACTTAGTCATTGGCGCGTCTTCCGAAGAGGAGGCATTGGAGATTTACCGTGAAGCAAATGCCATTATTACCGATGCAGGAATGGAGCTTAGAAAATAGTGCTTGAATTCACCCTTGCTCTGCACCCAATTCTTGAACGACGGGCTCTCACTTGAGAACGTTACTGAGCTGAGCTCCCAATCCAAGGCACTTGGTTTGCTGTGGGGCCGCGCATCAGATAAGATCGTCATCACCACGCAAGGCGTTCTGTCGTACCTTTCCACCCAACCATCAACGAAGCGAACCGTTTTGCAAGCCTTCGCCAGGCTCTTCGATCCGTTGGGCTTCATCGCTCCGTTTCACGTGAGAGCTAGACTGCTGTTCAAACGGCTCTGGCGACAGGGAATCGCTTGGGACGAGTCTCTCCCACCAGACATCGAGGACTTGTGGACGGAATGGGTATCAGAGCTCCCGGTCCTATCCGCCCTGCGCATTCCACGTTGTTTGTTACTGGCATCGCAAGGTCATGATAGTGCGGCGATACATTTGTTCGCCGATGCCAGCCATCATGCATACGGCGTCGCAGTGTTCGTACGTCAGCCAGCCGTCGATGGCAGCTTTACCGTTCGGCTACTTATGAGCAAGACTCGCATTGCACCACTGAAGACGGTTTCTCTACCGCGTTTAGAACTTCTGGCATGCCTTCTATCGGCGAGGTTATGGCACTACATTCGTAAAATGCCAGAGTTCTTATCCTGTGTCGCCTATTTTTGGACTGACTCAACCATACCATTGCATTGGATTGCTGGCGAAGGAAACCGCTGGGAGACCTTTGTTAGGAACCGTGTTCGTGAAATTCAGCAGTTGACCCAAGATTTCAACCGGCGGCACTGTTCGAGTGCGGACAATTCGGCGGACCTTTTGACGCGCGGAGTACCAGCAGTAGTTGTAACACGAAAACCGGCGTGGTGGACTGGACCTCTGTGGTTGGCAGAACTAGAACGCAACTGGCCTTCGACCTCTTGCGCTGTGATAGCAGTGAGTGAGCTGACCACCGAACTTGCGTCCATGTGCCCAACCGCAATCTCGCAGCAATCTGCACGTACAACCCCTCCACTGCTGGACATCAAGAACTACGGCTCACTCTCCAGACTCCTCATAGTAACCGCCTGGATTTTGAGGTTTGTTTGCAATGCTACCCGAAGGCAACCAACCTTTTCTGGGCCACTGACGTCACTTAAACTAGATCAGGCGGAGCGGTATTGGCTCCAGCTGATTCAGAAAACCGCCTTCGCATCCGAGATCGCCGCACGTAAAGCTGGCCAGCCGTTGCCATCATGCTCCAGCGTTCTGACCCTACGGCCACATGTTACCCTGGATGGCTTGCTTAGAGTTGGAGGCCGCTTACAGGGACTTTATAGGTCAGAGGAAGTTAAGCATCCAATCCTTTTGCCAAGTGACCACGTGTTTCCGCGACTCTTGGTAGCCGCGACACATGTCCGTCTTCTGCACGCCGGAGTTCAAGTTACGCGTCTGGACCTTCGATCAAGGTTTTGGATGTTAAAAGGAAGGCGAACCGTCAGGAAGGTGCTCCTGTCGTGCTTACCGTGTCGCCGTCGACGTTTACTTCCCGCGTCTGTCCCGGTGGCACCATTACCAAAAGACCACATAGCAGAGACGTCACCGTTCGACGTCGTGGGGGTAGACTTCTGCGGACCCCTTTACTGTCGCTCTACGCAAGTCTGTGAAGCTGTATATTGCCGTTTTCTCCTGTCAGTGACGCGAGCACTTCATTTAGAAATAACTTCAGACATGACGGCACAAGCATTCATCCTCGCCTTTCGTAGTTTTACGTCCAGACGAGGCATTACGTCTACAGTATATTCAGATAACGCCAAGGCATTCCGCAGCTGTTCGAAACAGTTGCGCTCGCTGCTCTCGGTCACCGTCCAGGACCATGCAAGTGCTCACCGCATCAACTGGAAATTCATTGCTGAACGAGCTCCGTGGTGGAGTGGCTTCTGGGAGCGCATCATCCGGACAGTCAAGGATGCGTTGAAGCGCTGCCTTGGACGAAGCAGCCTGAGGTACGAAGAGCTGATCACTGTACTGGCCGAGGTAGAAGCGATTGTCAACTGCCGCCCTCTAACACAACTCTGCGAGGATTGCGATTATGCAGTTGCACTGACGCCATCGCACCTTTTAACCGGCAGGCGCACTGTGGGACTACCACCACGAACTGCAGACTGTTTGCCTAGCTCCACCGCGCATGACTTGCGACGAAGGGTGAAGTACAGAGATGAGCTTCTGCGCCGACTATGGAAGCCCTGGAAGGAAGAGTATTTGCTTCTTCTACGCTCCGCTCATCACTTGCCGCCTTCGTCATCATCCCGACTACGTGTTGGCGACTTGGTGATTGTCAGGGACGACAACGTGCCGGCGCTGCAATGGAAGCTTGGCAGAGTGGTTGAGGCGTTTACTAGTAGGGACGGCATCGACAGATACTTTACAGTCACCTTCCCAAATGGCCAAGTACGGCAGGCTGCTCAGCGGTTATACCCCTTGGAGGCGGACGACCACTCCGCGGGCCCGGGAGGATGTTGAATTTCCCGCAGGAAAGCAGTTGCGGGAAGCGCCATGCGCCTCGCAGATGAAATTAGAGAAGAGGACGAAGAGGGCGGGCAGCGGGGTATGCGCGTGAGCACGCAATGAAGTAAGAGGAGAACCAGGAGGTGTTCGATCTGGTAACGCGGGTGTCGGTCTCTTTGCTGTCTCAATAGGTCGCACTCACGATCCTCCGCTTTTTGTGCAGCTCTTCTATTTGCTGTGCCCTCTGCTCCTGGATCACCCTTTGGCCCTTCAACTTGAACGGATGCTGCCCACAGCTTGCATCCTGATTTTAGAGACCGCTCGGATCCTGACAGCCTGGCACATCCAGGACGGCGCATCAACTCCGCTGCAGCGTTCCCTTCTCCCCGAGAATCACAAACGTGCCCGACGGCCTTATCCACCACTCTGTTGGCCCTTTATCACAATCATCGGAACAACTTCATCTGGACCACCCTCTCCCGCTCAAAGACCTTACTTAAGGTCGACAAGGGATCGCACGCTCCTCAGTGGGCTTGGCAGCACAGCATCGATGGGTCGCACTCACGATCCTCCGCTTTTTGTTCAGCTCTTCTACTTGTTGTGCCCTCTCCGCGTGGAACCCCCCTTTGGCCCTTCTACTTGAACGGATGCTGCCCACAGCTTGTATCCTGATTTTCATGGAGAGACCGCTCGGATACTGACAGCCTGGCACATACCGGACGACGCATCGGCTCCGCTGCAGCGCTCCCCTCTACCCGAGAATCACAATCGTCCCTGACGGCCTTATCTGCCGCTCTGTTGACCCTTTATCACAAGCATTGAAACAAGTTCATTTGCAGTACCCTTTCCCACTCAAAGACCCTACTTAAAGGGGCCCTGAAAGGCATTTTGAGCACACTAAATGAACTAGTGCAATCGCTAGATTGGGTCGCCAACGTCACCTGTGCCAAGTATTACTCTTTTACGCGCAGCGGAAAGCTCACACTTTTGTTGCAAAGTTTGTCGCTTTTTTCTCACCCTTTCCTTCGTGTTTTTGGACGCCGCCATCTTCACATGTCTACATCATCGATTCCCAGATGTTCGTCATGAGCTAGACATCCTGCTATTGGGCGGCTTTTTCACGCACTTCCGGCAAAGAGATGAGTCGTCTGCTCAGCGTCGGCTCGCCGGCTGATCTGCCAGCGGAGTGCCGGAGTGCTTTGACATTTTACGACAAACGAAACAAGTGTAAACAAACGCTTAACCGTTTGTATTGAATGCAACACGGCCATAACACGACGTGGATTTTATCTTACGTGAGTACGTACCATAAAGAAAGTCCCGTGGCACTTCTTTGGTGCAATCGCAGAGAACGCCCTGAGCCGAATGCCCGGGTTTGACGCGTACATTTTATTCAACTTCAAAACAATCCAGAGATGCGTTTCGAACGAACGCAACGTCACAACATGCGTTGCAAGTCTGAACCGCGATTGACAGACGATGAGTTGCCTCCTCCTGCCCGTCGTAAATACGGCACTCACCTCACACCCGGTTTGCGGGGACGAGCAGCAAGTCACAACTCTGCCGCGCAAGCGAGAAGGCTTTTAGCCAGGCGCACTGCACATACCAAATGCGAGGTTGAGTGGTACGTCGTTCGAGAAAGATAATCCAGACCATGGGAAGCACTATCCACCCGCAGAAGTACAATGTCGCATTTCATCGCGAAACGAACGCGTCCACAACACACAGGAGGCGATGCACACACACACACACAGCTTCGGTCGCTGCATTGGCTTAGCTGCAAGCTTCGTTCGGACAATCAGCGATGCTACGACGATACAGAGCTGCGTGAGGACGACGTGCTAACCACTTCACGTATTTAAAAACACAGGGGCAAAGAACTAGGTTCATCGGAAGCAAAAAATCTTTCCTCCATTATAGTGCCTGAAATATACTGGCTAGTGTGCCGAGGGCGGGCTCCAGGCGGGCGCCGGGAGCGATGTACGCGGCCGTCTGCCGCTTGGGGCGCTGCCGTGCGGGAGTGTGCGCGTTCATCCGGCCCGAGCAGATCGCGCGGTTACCTCCGAGCTGCGTAGCAGACGGCAGCGGCAGAACTTTCCATTCCCGCTTGCGACGAAAGCGAGCGAAAGCGACGGGAATTCTGTCGCGCAACCAAAATTTGTCCCGACCATTCGACAAAAACGATCGTCGCGCGACAAAGCGACGGAATTCCTGCCGCTCTCACTCGCTTTCGTCGCAAGTGCGAACGGGCCTTTATGCGCAATCTCCGCCCCACATAAAACAAGCTCTTGCTTGTCGCCTGAGCATACGGTTGATATCTGACTACGTTACACTGTGCTTGCCAGTGTATTTAAACGATGTCACTAGGTTTGAAACGTACGCGCTCGGCGTGCAGCTTTGTAAACGCAAGCGGTTTCACATACGCACGCTATTTTGCTGCTAATAGAGTTTTAGTACAGCGTTTGTGGCCTTTGCATACGCTAAACGCTAAATTTTTGCGTCCCGCTACGTGACACCGCGATGGGAGTTTTAGTAGAGCGTCTCATCAGTTTTGCGTAGCGACACACTAATGCATACGGCGCCATCTGTCAAATGTTTTCCGAAATGTCTCGCCGGCTGATCTGCTAGCGGAGTGCCGGAGTGTTTGGACATTTTACGACTATCCAAACAAGTGCGAACAAACGCTTTCCCGTCAGTGTTGAATGCAACACATGGGTGCAGCTTGTCAGAACACGGGTTCTCGCTGATCGAGTGCAGCGTTGGTTTGCTCTTCGCCTTCACGTTCATCGCCGCTGATAAAGCGATCCGATCCGGCGCGTTTTGTGCACGGGTTCTGTGTCGGTTGAAAATGTCTTTTTTCACATGCCGCCGGTAGTAGGAATTACAACCACCGCAAAATAACACCCGGCACCAGCGGGGCCACATCTGAGACCGCGCTTTTTGGATAAACAGTGCGCGGTGCACCAAAGGGAACGAGCGCACGATTCTCCCCACGCGGCTGCGAGTTCGCCGCCGATACCAACTGCAGCCCTGCAGCTACGTACACCGCGAAAGGGCAAGGCCAGGCCGCACACATGCGGCCAGGTCATTGGTTCGCTTTTCCAGTCTGTGTCCATGGTGTCTACAGAGATGAAAAAGCCGAAAGAGCTGGCCCGTAGCAGACGGCAGTCTGTGGAAGCGCAATAGCGGAAGTACGTCACCGCTGAGGAGCGGAGCATCATGGGAGGGGAGGCCAACAGCAAAGAAACAGTTGAAAGGAGGAGGAAATACGGCGCGACGATAATTCGCGGTTTTTGATTTACGATTTCTCAGCTAATACTCATCGCTTTAACAAAATTCTTGCAGGAGGAGATTGCTAATACATTGCTTTATTTGGTTACATGTACATCCATGCATCGGCGGAAGGCATTTCAGGACCCCTTTAAAGTACTTGCAGACAAAACACTCGTTCTTTCCAAACTTGATTACAACAACGCCATCTACGACCCACGCCGAGCCAACCTCTCTAAAGCCATTGCATCCGTTCAAAACGGCGCAGCCAGGTTCATCCTTTCAGACTATTCGTATCACACAAGCGTTTCGGCATTAAAATCGCAATTTCACCTCCTTCCTCTCACCTCCCGTCGACTGATAGCACGCCTGTCCCTATATCACCGGTTCTTTTATACCTTGCCCCCAAACAATAAGTTCATCCTACCCCCTACGAAAACATCTCGCCACAGCCATCGTAACGTTGTTTACCCGACACGCGCTCACACTACAACTTTTCAACGTTCATTTATGGTTCATACAGCGCAAGACTGGAACAATCGTTCTGCCGATATCACCGTCATTGCCGATAGCAGTCGTTTTAGGTCTGCTATAGAAGATTTGTGTCATGATCTGTAACCCTTACTGCTTACATCATTGCACTATATTTTGCCTGCCTTTTTTCCTGCCCACCCCTCATGTAATGCCCCAAAAGGGCCCTTGAGGCACCAATAAATAAAAAAAAACTTTCGTAAAATACCAGGAAAAGCTAGAAATAAGAGAGATGCAATGAAACAGGAAATTGTAAAGTCACGGCCACTCGATCAAGCCTGCGCTTAATCGAGACGCCGTGCTAAAGTGCAGACCACATAGTAATTCAGCATGCTACTTAATTTCGCCTTGTGCATGTGCACTCAGTGGGGATATTGTCTAAAACAGAAAACTTCTATGTTAGAAACATATAAACACTGCAATATTCTCATTACTTGCAGCACTGCCTAAAAACAAGTCGAGTCGCTACACTGTTTCGGGAAAGCTCTCATGGGTGTGAGAGTCGCGTAACTAACAACATTAATTAATTCCGGCACTGGAGCTAAGAAGTAAGCGTCAATAATCACGCCGGAACAGAAATGTCCGCTATTTCCAGCGCGAAATGCGGGCCTTATTAGCCGTGTTAGGCCGGATCTCTTGCTATGGCATGTAACATGACGTAATTCTAATGCTACTGACGCGGCCTGCAGTTTTAGAGACACTAAATAAACGTTTATTGAAATAAAAGCAGGAGTGCTGTCTTCGGCCCAGCACTAGACATTTTCCCGCTGTGATGGCTCTCTTCACCACCCCAAGAGATGCAAACGCTTACTCGTTGCTAGATCATATCTTACATCAGCGGCTTACGCATAGGTTGACAATCAGGCTGCCCTCAAGTATCCCCATCGACAAAGCCAACTTGGCTATCGTTTTGTTCCATGTGAACCCCAAAAACACGAAAGTACTGCAGCGTGCCATGCGGGCTTTCTGCCCACGGCGATATGGCCACCGACCGGTTTCCGCGGCTTCCGGTTTCCCCGACTCCCTACGTTGACGGCTACGGCAGACCACCTCTCCAGAGGTTTTATACAACCACCTTGGTCTCCGCGCCATAGAGTTAATACTAGAGGTATTTTTTAACCTGATGTGGTGCAGGTCAGTGCAGTGTAGTCCGGACCAGTGCAGTAAGGTCATGACGTCAGGCTTCACTCGGCGTTTATCCAATCAAATGAGACAAACTTCTGCTGGAGAGACTCGTCGTCTGCTGTTCCAGCAGACGGCGACAATAAAATTGCGCCACCGCAGACACTTTTTTTTAATGTATAAAGAAAATGCAACCATTTTAAAATTGTTTTTTAGTTGTAGTTAACAAAATACACCTACAAAACACACATTTACAGACCTCACCCTCATCGTGCGTAACAAAAAAACCGAATGTGTCATCTCAGAGAGCAAACAAACATGCTGTGAGAGCTCTCGCCGAAGAATTTTTCGACGACAGTTCTTCGTCTGACGAAGAGTCGGGCTCTGAAACAGCCATGCTAATACATGAGCTGTCCATGTTGCTGTACAGGATGCAACGCAAGCAAGTGCCCCTGTACGTGAAAACGGTGGTACCGCGCTACATGGACTGAATTCCAGCGCGACTGTTCCGGCTACCGCGCGACGCGGGCTGGCACCTCATCGAACGTTTCGAGCCGTCTCCTTTTTACCCCAAAGCAGTGCATGGAAGACCGCGAATGTCGCGTAAGAAAACATGTTTGATTGAGCTGACGGATTTGGCCACACAGATGACGATGACCCAGATCGCCGACAAGTTTGATGTGGCCCAGTCGTCGGTACAGAACAGCCTCAACCGCCTGCTGGATTTCCTCTTCGGCATTCCAGAGGAAGTTATCCGCTGACCAACAGAGACCGAGCGCGAGCGCAGCTTTCAGGCTTCCCGGAACGTGGCAAAGACGAAGAGCGGCAAGCAGGGGTTCCCGAACGTCCTCGGCTGCATCGATGGCTGTCACGTCGAAATGCCGAAGCAAGCGGTGTCCGAACACTCCTACTGCAACCGCAAGAAATATCACTCGATCCTTCTGCAAGGAATATGCAACGAACGGAAACAATTCATCGACGTGTTCGCCGGCTATCTCGGATCTGCGCATGATGTCCGGGTCCTCAAGAAAAGTTTCTTCCATGAGGATGCTGCTGCCAAGTGTGCAGGTGAGCGCTACATATTGCTCTATTGAATTGAAGAAAAGGGTAGAAAGCAAGACCACTAAGTTTAATTGCGTACGTACGTGCGTGCGTGCGTGCGTGCGTACGTCTGTACATATATAATGTGACGAGGGTTTTTGCAGTATGAACGTACACCAAGCACAGTTTACTGTCCTCTGTGCCGGATTGCGAAAAATGGGGAACAGCTCAAGGTGGAAAAGTCTGTTTTTATAGTAACCGAGATGACAAAATATATTTTTTTTAATATTGAACGAGAAATGGGCAGAATTTAATTCTAGCAAGTAATTCAATTTCTAGCTCATTTTTAGCTGGATTGAGATTTTGTTCCGGCTGGCAGCTATTAATTCCAGCTAGCATTTGTCAGTCCAGCTGGTAGAAAAAACTCTGCAAGCTGGAACTAATCGCCTCTAGCTACACTAAGAATTTTTCTAGTTTTAAGCTGTAGATTTCAGCTATAATCTGTTAATGTAGTCATAAATGAAGCTGGCATTTGTGATTTCTTGCTAGAGATGCTCTTCCCCCTTTCATGGGGAAAACATGGTAAAATTTTACAGAAGCACCAGCTGCTGTAAACATACGCCCCCTTTGTAAATTGACTACATTGACATGTTTTTTTTTTTTTTTTGGATGGCCAGTAATGCTAAACCAAGGTATGTTGTTTGGGCTAAACGAAATGCCACGTCGGTGTTTTCATTTTATCCCTGACTAACACTGAGGTCACGCGTCTCCAGCTTATTTTGGTATTCTTGCGTAGTTAACAAGCATGTCGCTCAAAGCTCCATTATCTTTGCTTTAGGCACTCCCGCACTGAATGAGCGCCTGGGCTGTAGCCCCCTTAGGCCCTCCTTGTAAGGAGGGGCTAAAGAGGCTAGAGTTTATCGAACCGTTCGATAAACTGTTTTTAAATGTCACAATGGTAACGTCAACCTTTTTATCTGAGTAGAAACAATAAAATAAACATGTATTTCAATTATGGGCCAAACGTAGGTCTTGTTAAAACCCGACTATCATACTGGTTAGTTTTTGTGCGTGTGTGTAATCCTCCTCGGCACTGTGCCAATGCTTTGGCACGCTACATTACTTTCGCTGAAGACATGCCCTGACGTGGAAAAGTTGGTGCTAGTTTTAATGTTTTGTTTCCAGCTGCTTGCTCGCCGTCCTCCAAGCTTCATCGTTCCCTGAATAATAATTCGAAAGCTGAGCTTGCCAATTTTCAACAGTGTGTTGCACGTACAGTATAAGGTTCGATGTAAAAATAGCATAACAGCATTTTTTTTTTCTTTTTCAACATGGGTACGGCACCCATATATGCAGAATAATTAACTAAGCGGGGTGTTTAGAAGGTTTTTCTTGCGCGCAACATTGATGAGGGTCATTACACTACTTCGTTCCTTTTTTGGCATTCGGCTACCAGAAATGCTTATACATATACTGCAGTTTCATACGTGTTCTTGTACATGTGTAATGCAGGTGGCTACCTCCTTGGCGATTGAGCGTTCCCTCTGCTGCCATAGCTCCTTCCCCCGAACAAAAGTACAACAGAGTTCGCACAGCAGGAAGAGGACTTCAACAGGCTGCACAGACAGCAGAGGGTCACCATTGAGGGTGCCTTTGGTCTCCTGAAGAATCAGTTCCGGAGGCTGTTCTACGTCAACGCACCGTCCATCAAGCAAGCCGTCCTTATCATCATTGGGGCCTGCGTGCTACACAACCTGTGCATATATGCACCAGTGACGATGACAACACCGAGCTGCTCACAGCAGAGCTGGATGTTCCTCTTCCTGACGAAGACAGCGACCTTCAGCCCTGTGTGGGAGACCTTAGGGACGAAATAGCTCTTAGTTCGTAAGTTCCACTTAAACCACCAGGCTGTACGCACGCAGTGTCGTACACAGCATCGTGCGTACGCGCAACAAACCACTGCGCTGTACGCATCCTTTGTACTCGCATGGTGCTAGGAGAGATTGTCGCGTTAAGTTTCTTACACAAGAAAAGTCTGTTTTCAATCAGCCCTAGTCATTTCAGACAAGACAAACAACTGCGCTGTACGCATCCTTTGTACAGCATTGTGCTAGGAGAGACTGTCGTGTTAAGTTCCTTACACAAGAAAAGTGTATGTTTTCAATCAGTTCTAGTCATTTCGGACAAGACAAACCACTGCGCTGTACGCATACTTTGTACACGCATGGTGCTAAGAGAGACTGTCGCGTTTAGTTTCTTACACAAGAAAAGTCTGTGTGTGTAATCACTTCTCCACGGGTTGTGTTTTCTGTGTAACGCTTATATATACTGACATGCATTGTTTGGTTTATGTGTGTTTTTGCGTACGTTGAAAACTGCCACACTTAGCCAAAAGGTAGGCCTGATTTCGCTTCCGTGGAGGGCTTGTGAAAGTGCATAGCTTTAAAATGAAAAATCCAAGTTTAATGCTTTTACAAGCTGAATCTACAACTTTTGGAGGGCTTTGGATCGATTTCGACTACTTGGGGATTACAGTTTGCTGAAACCTTGATACACAAGTGTGTTTGCGCTTTGCCTTCACCAGAGGTTCGTAGTTTTCCAGTCGCTATGTTTTTTTCCCTTGATATGCAAACTCGTCTTGCATTTATACTGTTGTTGTGTTCTTGGATAGTTGCATGGGTGCCCCTCTAAAACCTCGGTACAAGAGGCAGTGTTGCAATAGATGGTCAGTTATAAGAAACATTATGAAACAGTTTGGTTGATTTCCCTATGTTAGCGTTTAGCAACACTGCATACAAGTGACATGGTTACAAAAGACGCCTCTGCTACTTAGGGCAACTTTTTTACCCTGCTTGAGCAAATTCTTTGCTATTTAGAAGAGGCAGGATGCAAAAACGGCTTATATGTGGAAGATCATGTGGATTATGGCCTTGAAGATGAAGCTTGGCTTTGAAATCAAAAGGCCGCAAAGTTTTGAACCTTGAGTAATTTGTGTTTGCAGATGTTTGCCTTTTTTGCACTCTGAAGACCTTAGAGGTCATGTGATCCTCATGCAAGTAAATGGTGCTCCAGATGATAGGAACCAGGGGAGGCCGATGAACATATTCGCAGTGCAAGAATGCGGGCAGTTGAGGCTTATAACCATCACTGAGCACTTTAACAGTATTGTGAGCAACAGCCAGGCTTGCAAAGGGCAGTGCTTTACCTCAACGAGTTGAGAAGGAATGCAATCTAGTCACTAAAACTACTTTGAATACCTTTTTTTGGGCCGGCATGACCAATTTTCTTTTGCTGTGTTTACGGAAATTGCAATACTCATTCATAATAACTGATACAGGGCGACTCCTCAGTGTGCTTACAATTTTTGGTTACAAGATACCATGGCCTTCAAGAGACATCTCCTGGGTCCCTCCAGTGTGCCCTGTAACAACGCCTGGTTGTCCCTTGTAACTGTATGCATATGCACAATTGACATTTTGTTCTTGCTTGAGTAGGCATCCCTATGTTGCGTGCTTTGATAACAAGTTCCTTCGCGCTGCGACCTGCCGAGCGGTGCGAACGTGTGTCACATCGGCTCCGCAGTTTTTCGATGATTGCAACGGTTATTCACCTTCTGCCCCGATAATTCCTTCCCCAAGTGTTTCGCGAAGTAACAAGGATTACGAGGATACCTGCTTTTAAGGTAGGAATTCGTTGTTCTGGACTTTAGAAACGCTTTCCTTCACCAACCGAGGCGAGCGGGAGCTAAGCCTAATTGTTAGGCCTACCAGCCGAAGTGGCGCTCCAGCAGCGGCGGCGGCGGAGTGTCCCGACATATGGCAAGTGCAAATTTTTTGCGCTTTAAATTTGCACTACGGATTACCAACCAGCTCGAACCCTCATGTTGATAAGACATATGGCAGCCTCGACGAGCCACGTCACCGCTACGTCAAGCATGATGCGAGTGGAGGTAGAGGGGGAGGATATATCCCCCGACCAAGTCAGCGAGGCACTTGGCTGGAGCGTCTCTGGAAAGCAAAAGGTACGCATGCAAGCCCCAAGCCTGCCCGACGGCCCCCAACAGTCGAGACCCAACGGAGCCACGCGCCCGGGAAGAGCTCGAGAAAAGGTAATCAAAAACATCAGAATGCCTGGGCTGCCGCGCGAAGACTTCAAGATTGTGGTAAGACCCCGCGGGGGCATTGAAATAAGCAAGGCGGGACAAGTGGAGGTCGGCCGAGCGGTGTGCGAGGCCGCGAGAATCACTCGGGAAGAAAGCGCAAGGAACGTAATTTGTCCCAATTACCAACAGAACACCATTGTCGTGAGCACGGCAACGAGACAAAACGTCGACAGGTACGTGCGTATTAACAAGATCGTAATAGGCGGAAACGATTACGAAGTCAGTGCCTACGAGGCAGTTCCAGACGGAATGGTGAAGGGGGTGATAAGAGGCATATCCCTATAAGATAGAGTCAAGGTGATCAACGAAAACGTGGTTAACGAGTTCAACCCAACGGCGGTCGATACTAACAGGATCAGCAACACCAGGTCGGTGGTGATTGCTTTCTACAGTAACAAGGTACCCAACTACGTCAGGTACGGCCAAAATTTGATGAGGTGTTCGTTATACAGGAAGCAGATAGATGTGTGCTATCGGTACGGCAGAGTGGGACACCGCATGGACGGGTGCCCCAGCCCCAACGATCGCATCTCCAGAGGGTGTGGATCTCACAACCCACCCGAGGGACATCCGTGTACACCCAAGTGTAGTTTGTGCGGTGGTGAGCACTTGACCGGTGACAAAGTGTGTCGTGCGCGTTACAAGATTCCGTACGTGGCGCGCAGACGCCAGCGGGAACGACGACAAGCGGAGATCGAGCAACGCCAGTCCAAAACATCGGGAAGATCATCGAGCCGCGAAAGGGCACCGAGTCTGCGGCACCGCTCCCTGTCCCGCGACGGGGGGAGGAGACGCAGCTGCACTCCAAGCCAGTCGAGGACCCCGGACGCAGCTGGTGCGAGAAGACGCTCTCACTCCAAGACGAGGAGAGACGCAAGCTCAAGCGGGCGCTCCTCGAGCGGAGGAGTCAACTGGGACAGCAAGGTCAAGGCAGGAGGACAGACGAAGCCCCAAGGCAAACCGGTCGGCAACCAATCCAACGATGATACCAACACGCTAAAGCAGGAGAACTCCCTCCAGAGGGTAAACATGCAGAAACTCGTGGCCGAGACGCTAGCATGATGTCGGCTATCCAGAAACTTATGGCGGAAATCGAATCATTGAAATGGCGGGTCACTGCAAACGCAGCGAATACAGTCGAAATGACGGAGCAGCCGGTACCGGTGGTTGAAAACGAAGAGGACATTTCGGACGATGCTCCAGTCAACGATATACCGGCGCCCAAGAAGAGAGCGGTAACCGAATCCTCATTCAAGCAGCATACCCGGGCCGCCATCCGGGAACTGCGGCCCGCAGTCCAAGAGAACAAGACGGAGATCCAAAATCTCAAGGCGGAGGGTAGAGCGGAGTTTCAGAATGTTAGTGCCGAGATCCAGAGCGTCAGAGCCGAGATCCAGAGCGTCAGAGCGGAAGTCAAGGAATCGCTCAAGACGATGCACGATACCATCATGGCGACACTGACCGAATTCTTCCAACAGATCAGAGCGCCAGGCACCGAAGGAAACCAACCCAACGGACAACCGACATGGCCGCCGACCCACCAAAATTAACGGTCTGGCAGTGAAACTGTCGAGGGTTTAGAAACAAGAAAGCGTCGGTGCAACAGTTCAAGTCTACACGAAAGACTCCGGAAGTCATAATCCTGCAAGAGTTGATCGACGACGCCCCGACCCTCCCCGGCTACAAGTCCCACGTGAACCCGTTTGTCGGGGGTCTAGGCGTCTGCACTAGTCAAGAAAGGCATCTCTTTCGTCGAACACGATCAGAAGAGTACCAAGATAGAACACATCTTCGTCGAACTTATTCCTGCCAAGAACAGGAAGGGCAGCATTTTCATACTCAACGTGTACAGCAGACCCGCGAACAGACTTCAACGATTCAAGACACTCCTACACAAGGCCTGCAAGATTGCGGATCGACAGAGGCTCCTGATAGGCGGTGACTTCAACGCACCCGACCCGGCGTGGGGTCACAACTACAGTGGAATCACGGGGCGAAACCTGGCTCAGGACGCACAAGACCTCGACCTCACGTTGATCATGGACCCTGCATACCCGACGAGGACGGGAAACTCGGTATCGAAGGACACCACACCCGATCTCACCTTCGTAAAGAACCTTGGCTCGCAATCGGCGAACTGGCGCAACACCGACACGGATCTGGGGAGCGACCACATGATCATTGAAATCGAGGTGCCACTGCCAGGCAAGCACCAGGAAGAAAAACTCAAGGTAAGGTGGACGGATTGGGGCGATTTCAGAAAGACGAGGGAGTCACGGGGCGAGGAGGAGATCACGGACATCGAATCGTGGTGCCGAGGTCTGAACGACAGCGTCGCGGCGGCTGCCAAGGATATCAAGGGGGACTTGGAGGTGAGCAGGATGGACAGCAGGCTGGCACACATGATCGAGGCCAAGAACGCGTTGCTGGCGAGGTGGAAGAGGCAACGCCTCAACCGAAGGCTCCGCAAAAAGATCGCGGAACTAAATCGCGCCATCGAAGAACACTGCAAGGATCTATGCAACCAGCAGTGGCATGAGCGCTGCAACACCGTCGACGGGCAGATGCAGAACGGCAAGGCGTGGAACATCCTGAGGCACCTTCTGGACGAGTCAAAGACCAAGAGTCACCAGAGAGATCGGCTCACCATGCTCCCACACAAGGCGACGACGGATCAAGGGGAAGACGCCATCAAGAAACGACTTATAGACAAGTATCTACCGCAGGCGAACACCACGCTACACGGCCCGTACCAAAGCGTAACCAAAGCGGTTAACGAAGACCTCGACCGAGACATTAGCATCGGGGAAGTCCGGACGGCTCTACACGACCTCAACAGCAAGTCGGCGCCAGATCCCGATCGAATAACGAACAGAGCCCTCAGAAATCTGGACGATCGATCCATACAGACCCTCGCGGGTATTACAACCAGTGCTGGAAGACGGGGAAGCTCCCTCCTCAATGGAAGAAAGCCAAGATGATTCTAATATCGAAGCCCGGCAAGCCCCCGGACCCGCACAACGTAAGACCCATCTCGCTGACGTCTTGCGTCGGCAAGGTCCTCGAACACGTATTCCACAACCGGTGGCAGATGTACCTAGAGGAGACGGACGCCTTCCCTCACACGATCATAGGCTTCAGACAGAGCCTGAGCACCCAAGACGCTATGCTACAGATCAAGCACCAGGTGATTGACGGCAAGACGAGCGGAAACAAGGCCATCCTGGGGCTTGATCTACAAAGCGCTTTTGATCAAGTCGAGCACGCCGCAATCCTCAGGCAAGTGTCCTGGCTCAACCTAGGCGAACGGAGCTACAACTACATCAGGGACTTCTTGACAGACAGAAGGAGGAGGAAGAGGAGCAAACTTTATTAACAGTGAAGTCGAGCGGGATCGTGGTCGGGGACCTCAGTCCAGGACTCCGTCGGTGCGGCCTGCCGTCTTTGCCCTTTCAGCGAGCCAAAGCTGCTTACTCAGGTCGGAGCTGGCAAGCTCTCTCCCACTGCTCGTGAGTTGCATTAGGGATTGGATCAAGGTCTAGGTTTCACTGGCAGGCCCAAACCATATGGTATAGCGTAGACAGAAGAGCCGAGTTGGTGGCGGGGGACCCCAAGGTCGGAGTGTCCACTGCGACTTCACTGGCTGCCATCGCACGTGGACATCATGGGCAACGAGGTAGCAGACGCCCTGGCCAAAGGTGCTGCACGCCAGGCAGGGGCCCCAGCCTCCCAGGACGTGGTGTCATTTGACGCTGCAAGGACTATCCTGGCACAGGTGGTGGAGGCCCTGCATCCAGATGCCCGAGTGGTCAGTGGTCAGGCCCCATGGGTTCTGCCCGGACGCATCAGCAGAGACGCCTGGTCGCTCCTGCTTCGCCTGCGGCTTAGTTGCTGCAACGTGGGAGCCCGACTGCACCACCAGGGCCGCCGGGTGTCCCCCACTTGCACCGACTGCCCAGAGCCCGGGACGCTCGAGCACTTACTGCGCTCTTGCCAACAGCACGACACCGCGAGGGAGGAACTCCGGGCCGCATTCCAGCGACTCGGTGCACCAAACCACAAGCTGGAAGACTTCCTGTTCACCACGGGATCGGACGCCTTCCGGCGGGAGGTCTTACATCACCTCCTTAACTTCCTGGTTGTGACAGGACTAGTGCAGCGTTTGTAGCCGTCGAGCCTTGGACGAGACAAATGCGACATAGACTGTCCCCCACTCATATCTTTCTTCCCTCTCTTTCTCTCTTCCTATCCTTTGAAACCTACACTTCCCTTCCCTGGAATGGGTTGTATGAGGGTGAACTCCCCAATGAGTTCAACAATATCCCCAGTTCTTTTCTCTTCCCTGCTTTCTTTATAAACCAACACCCAACCGTCTTGGTTTTCTCGCGGCGGCTCGATGTTGGGAACTCTAGGCTTAGCATCGCGGTGGATATTTGACCGCCGGTATCTCTACAACTGCGAATTACAATACATAGCAAAATTTTTCGCCACACTAACATCCACTTTCTCGCATGCGGAAGTTCTTTTCCGTGATCAGATTGATTGCGAGGAGCGGCGACAAGCTGTTGCTGCCGTGGTCTTGGCCGGTTCGAGCCGCTTCCAGTGCCTTCCGGGCAGGCGCGCCGGCATGTTTGCAGGCACGGCCGACGTGCGCGCGGATTGTTTCCGAGTGCTGAAAACGCTTCATGGTTGTCTGCTTTATCCATTTTCTTGGCGGACGTGCAGAATGTGCAAATTTAGCATGGTTTTTGTCGTAGTGATCGGGTGGATCAGGAAACGAGCCGCTGCTCACGGGCAGTCGCGCTGACTGCGAAAGCGAAGCAAAGAACCCAAGCGCCTCTTGGGGGCAGCTTTGGGTTTGTCTCCTCCGAACGCCAGGTGATATATATTTTTTTTTTTTTTTGCCTCCGCTGATGCGCCGCCACTTGCGTCCGAACTGACTTGTGCGAGTTTGAACACTGCGGCTGCGGCAAATGCGGTTAGCGTGACCGAACTGAGGTGGCCAAGCTCAGTTTGCGTTAACCATGATTAGCGAGCTAACCGCAGTTTCGCTTGTCAAATGAATATGCATTACATTTAGGCGCAAATAGCTCGTTCGGCAAGCTTATGAGCCCTGCCTAATTTGTGTTTGCTTTTGCCGGCCTCAGCCAATCGCGCAGCTGCGCATATGCAGGGGTGAGACAGCATAAACAGATTTGGGAGCAGTTTTTCGGCAGTTGGAGCACAAGAACCTTGATTTGGAGCAGTTAACGACATTTATTACGTCATCTTAGGAGCCAAAAAAATAAAAATTTTTGGCAAGTCGGTGTGACAAGTGCCCTTTTAATTCGCTTTTGAAGGTACATAACACTGCAACAGCATTCGGAGAAAGTTCTTTTTTCTAACAGAGTATCACAAGGTACGAACTGCACTAATTCATTACAAACGTTCTAAATTCTAAGGTTTTAATTATACACAGCATAGAGTACCGTTGAAAATATCAAAATGAAAAACTCAGCAACCGTAAACCGTTTTTACAGTAAGTGCGGCGGCCGCTATTTTCAATGAGGTGAAAAGCGAAAACGCCTGTGTGCTCGAGATTTCGGCGCACGTTAAAGGAGTACTGACACGAAATTTCAAAGCTGAGATAACTATGTAAAACGCTTCCTTTTTATCACGAGATATCTCCCTGCAAGTTTCAACAGCAACCGTTCAGCGAAACATATTTAAAATCCATTTTAATCTTCGCCCGCACGAGAAAGCCCAGAGCGGGCCGACGTGACATCTGCTACGCGCCCCAAACTGCCGACGTCGGGGCTCCCGTGACGAAGCCGACGCGCTAGCTGTGGTTGGCGCGCGCTGCTCGGGCGTGTGTACACGTCATGGTTTTGGGACTGACGTCATGCTGCCCGGGCATGTGGGAACGGCGAAGACCTCGGCCGGTCTGGGCGCGCGCGTGCGCTCGCTCGCGCGCGCTTCCAGAGAGGCAGCGATACGGCAAGAGTGGTGACGCCATGTCATACATGCCGTCATGGCGGCCGCTCGGCGTTTTTTTGTCGAAACCGAAACTGGCACGAATAAACGACGCCGTAAATGAATGTTTACGCTGCGCTCGACCGTCTAATCTGTCATTCTATGATTAGTGGGCTGGTAGGCACGCATAGCAGCGAAAAAAACGTAACATAAAAATTTCGTGTCAGTACTCCTTTAAGATTCCCAGGTGGTCAAAATTAATCTAGAGCCCTCCACTACGGCGCGCCTCATCGCCTTTGTAGCGTCGGCGCGCTAAACCTCATAATCAATCAATCAATTCGAGTAACGTTGCTATCTTTAGCCACCTCGCTTTTGACAATAAATTTCACTTCAGATAGATAAATTATTACTAGAGTCCATTAATAACTAGTACCGCTATCGAACGCCACTTGAACATTTCGCGGCGATGTAGCCTGTGCAGCAACTTCTGTCACACCGCAATGCGTCCCAAAGTTTACTTCACGCACGCACCGCGCCTCCCACAAGGATGAACTACGGCGTGCGGCCTGAGCTGCGTGCGGCCTGAGCTGTAAGTCGTGCGGCCTGAGCTGCGCCCCCCAAAAATCCGAGCTCTTAGTAGTTCAGCCGGGTGCTAACAAGAAGACCAGGAGTCAAATCACTGTTCACATAGACGGACTCGAGATAAAGCCCACCCAACAATGCCGTATACTGCGGCTCATACTGAGGACCGACGGTAAAGCGGACGCAGCCCTTGCCAAGATCAGAACCACCACGGAAGAGGTACTGGGTATGCTGAGACGGGTAGCCAACAGGAATCGCGGCATCAAAGAAGACGACGCAATTCGCCTTGTTCAGGCTTTCGTCATCTCGCGAATCACCTATTCAGCACCGTACCTGCAACTAACGAAGACACAGAGGGAAGGACTAGACATACTCATAAGAAAGGCAACGAAGCAAGCCCTGGGACTCCCCATCTACACGTCCACCAAACGGCTGCATGAAATGGGAGTCCACAACACCGTGGACGAGCTTGTGGAAGCCCACCTGTCCAACCAGAGGATGCGACTCAGCTGCACCGAACACGGCAGAAGGGTCCTCCAGAAGATCGGATGGAAGATCGAGCTGATGCCAACACCGGGCCTCATACCAGAACACTGGCGAGCAAAAATCACGTCGAAGCCCCTTCCACGTAATATGACGCCGGGAGAGGACGAGGGAAGAGGAAAGGCGCGAACAGCAGCTCTGGAGAGGAGATTCGGAGACAACCCTCACGTCTTGTACACGGACGCATCCCTACTACAGGGAAGCGACAGAGCAGCAGTGGCCGTAACGTCTCGAAACAGACTAATTACCACGGCATCTACGAGGACACGAGACCCAACCACAGCGGAAGAAGTGGCCATGGCACTAGCGCTGCTTCAACCCGGCGTCGAAGTCGTTGTCACTGACAGCAAGAAGGCCTACAGCAGCTACCGGAAGGGCACGATCTCCTCCTTGGCAGCACACATTATGAATAAGAGAGAGCCACCAGAAAGGGTAGTCGATATCGTATGGACACCCGCTCACTCCTCATTAATCGGCAACACAATTGCCGACTACTACGCCCGAGAGATGGCACGCCGGGCACAAGAGGAGGCGAGTGGAGGAGAAGACGACCCGACTCCCGTCACTAGCTTCAAAGCGATAACAGAGATGTACAGGGAGGACAGGCGCACACTGCCGGCACCCCATTGTACACTTGCACGGAAAGAACAGACAATATTAAGAATTCAAGCGGAGTCGCTGGCCCACCCAAAATTACTACACACCATGTTCCCACAACAATATGAAGACATATGCCCCTTCTGTCGCCAAGAAAAAGGCACCTTGCGACACGTCATCGCAGAGTGTACGTCACTCAAAGCCCCCATCCCACAAATCCCATTCCCAACCACCACCCCCCTACCCACTTCCCCCAAAGAGCGATGGGAGATCCTACGGTCCAGCCCCACCGCAACGACCCACGCGGCCCTAGTGGCCCGGGGCCTGGAGGTGTTGGCCGTTTATGGGCCCTGTGAATAAGGGACCACCCCGTCGGAGGCCGCCTCAACGGTGACCTCAAGGGCTCGAATAAAGTTCTATCTATCTATCTATCTTTACAAGCAATAAGAATGATGGGACAAACAGTGGAAGTTACGAAAGCACATGTAAACATAGAAGTACTGATGCGTTCTGCTGTTCGTACTGCGCACAGCATGCTTTGGTTTAGCTGCACAGCACTACGGGGCTTGGGGTTGTCTCAGACGACACTGGCCGATTGACGCAAGCAACGGTGTCTTACGTGACCCCATTTGTCGAGCGAGCACTGTTTCAGGGAACGAATATTTTCTCCCAGAACAAAAACAAGCCAGGTTTAAATGCGGGCAAAAACAAACCAAACGCTTGCCACGGTATGGTGGCGCCATCTAGGTTACGGAACGTAAAGAAACGCGGGAACAAACCAACACCGCTGTACAGGGTGGAGACAACCTTTGAACGGTCCCGTGCCGCCGCAATTGGGCCAACGGGCTCAACGCGTTATTCTTTTCGTTTCCCACGAGACCAAGCAACGACAAACAGGCAATATGATTCAAACTTCTTCAGTAAACCGCGTTGCGGCGATAATTTTAGCGCGGTTTTGACACAATGACTTGCTTCGGCGGCGAGCGAGCAACCGAACATGGCGGCGCCAGCGTTATGTGTCTCTACCCTGTACGGCGGATGCGTGAATGAAGGTATTCTAGGCTGCAGAGCGGTCGGTTCCTGTGATGTCACTTGGGACCACGAAAACGCACGATTGAGCGGGAAAATCAAAATTTTAACCTAAATTGTTTAATTTCTCAGTGAATAAAGCACCGTTTGTATCCGGACAAGCGCTGGGGGCACTATAAAACACGAAATCTTTCGAATAAAACCAACTTGCATTTTCTCTTCATGGCTCCTTTAAGAAAGTTGTTCAGGGGTGCTTTGTGCGAAATTAGGCGTAGCTTTGCGGAATATCTTGAGCAAGGTGTGGTGAAAACGTAATGTTTCTTGATCCATTGTGTGCAAAATATCTTACGTGCACAGCTTAATGGTCATTTACTAACATGCGCAGACTAAGATAGTGGTCTTTTTTGATCCGCTGGTGCCACGTGCTGAGCTGATCGTCTGCATGAGCGCCGTCGATAACTTACGTCAGAAGCATCGTCCGCTCCTCGCGTTACCATGCCTTCAAAAGTTCATTTGATAAAATCACATTACATATATGACCTTTGCACTCCGATTTTCAATCAATGAATGAATGCTTTTCTGTCGTGTTTCCAAAATATTTCAGAATTATAAAATTAAATTATTTCCAAATTATAATATCGTCCACTCGCATTATAAGTATTGTCTGCTCGCATAACAATACACCGCCAAGTCAGCTAGCGTAACAATACGCGAGCAGACAACACGACGCGAGCAGGCGTCGGCCCACGGCACCAACGTATCAATAAGACCACTTTCCTGGTCTGCGCGTTTGTGCAGGTTCATTAAGCTGGGCGCATAAGATATTTTGCCCATAAAGGCCCAACCACATGCACGCGTAAAACCAACGTACTCGCGCAACGACGTACGCCTGCGGCGGCATACGCCGCTGCCTTTACGCCGGCCGACGACGTCGGGGAGGACGAGTAACCACATACCGCCGCAACGCGCGCGTAAACCAATGCACCGCGCAGTGTGGCTCGACTGCTTCGGACTCAGCTTTGTGGCGACCAGTTCAACTACATTTTAACTCAAATAAAGCAAATAATGCCTATTATCACAAAAATACGTATATTTAATACAGAAACAACTAAAACAGTTTTTGGGTCATTAAAAAACGTTAAGGATTAGTATGCATACTTGGCAGGCACAAAACCCTTCCGCTACATTTGGCGTAAATCTGCCTTGCTCCCATAGTCGCTCGTTGCTTCGCGTGTTTTGTCCGGTTGTTTGGTCACCGTATTTTACAAATTACTTCGTTTTATCGCATAATGAATAGTGAAGTTAGCTTATTTATCAATTCACTGTCTTGTTATGCGACCTGACCGCCGATTACATCACCGCCAGAGGTGTACGTCAATACCGTACGTCCGAAAGTTTGCGTCGATGTCTGGCGCGCTCTGACTTGGGCCAGAGTCCTTCAATGCTTTTCTGGTCACGAAACTCCGGCCGAAGTTTCATTCAGGGTCAAGCTGCAGCTAGGATCGCCCCTGTTAACGTGAAGGCTTCGCCGGCGGGCGACAACGCTTGCGGGCCGGCGGTTTCTCCGCCGGCAACGCGCCTACTTTCATCTGCTCTTCATTTCCACCTGTAAAAACGCGAGCGAAGTGTGCATGTTTTTGAGTCAGTTGTTGTCGCGCAGCTCAGCTGTGAAACTGAGGCAAGACCACGGGTGTTACTGAGGCGTATATGTTGCAGTGTTCGTTCGTTGCGGCAGGCACCGCTACGTCCCGCTTTGAGAAGGCGGACATCTGACGTTTTCAATTTTTGACTAGCCTTTGCAGCCGCCTGCATGATTTGATCAAAGTTAACTAGCGCCAGAATTAAATGTGTATTCAGCCCTGGGCGACATGCTGCGCTGATCAAATAGGTGTGCAAACATACAGCGCGTTGGGTTAGCGCTGTGTTTGCGCTATTTTAGAGCGTGGTAATAATGTAAAAAAATATTCGAGATTCGGAAAGTGAGCGTGGACAGCAGGGAAAAAACGCTCCCAAAATGGAAGCAGCATAATTGCGCGCGGAGGGGCCAGGGAAGGAGTAAATGCTACAGCCTTGAGAGGCTTTCTCGGCTGTCCTCATAGGCATAGGGTGTCGACAGATAAAAATTCGCCCGCTCAGTGCCTGTCACATCCCTCCCACCCAAACGGAAAGTTAAAAAACATTGATTGATTCATTATGAGGTTTAACGTGCCGACGCTACACCGGCAATGGGGCGCGCGCCGTAGTGTAGCGATCCGGATTAATTTAAAGGAGCCATGAAGACAAAATACAAGTTGGGTTTATTAGAAAGACTGCTTAGTCCCGATAACAATGATACCAATATCATCGCAATCTTCGAAAAAATAACGGAGATATTAGAGAGTTTTAGTATAGCGTTTTAGCTGTAGCGTTAACGTTTTGCGGGCCGCAATCGCGAACGGATAGCGCCTCGTTATGCTACGGTTAGCGTGCCCGGGCGCGCTAAAGTGGTGCTTTCCGCTATACTAAAACTCCCTATTAAAGAAAACGTGTGAAGCAGTCGCGACCCCCTAGCCGATTTCCCGCAACTTTTCTATGACGTCACGGAACCTTTTGTGCGATTGGTGGCTGCCTAACTGACCTGTCGCGACGACACATGACTGGACGTCTGTAATGGGGCCTCTAGCTCCATTTTACCGCATCACTTGAATGCTAACGTGCAGTTAACGCACTTAAAATTGTTTTATTGTTGGCCCGTATGACGTCATTCTTGCTCATAACACGTCACTGTGGCGCAAAAGTTGAAAGTTTTTAAATACTTCTTGCTTTTTTTTCGTTAAAAAACATCTTTTGTGACTGTAATGTAGCTGAGTGCGATACTGAATCCTAGTTCTTTCAAATTAAACGAAGTTGTATTTTCTCTTCATGGCTCCTTTAAACCACTCAGGTATCTTAAACTTGTGCCGAAATCTCGAACACACAAGCGTTTTCTTTTTTCGCCTCCATCAGAAAAGTGGCTGGGAACCTGCGCACAACGCCTTAGCCCCTGGTCAAGCGCGGCGGTCAAGTTCAAAAAATATGTATATGCAGGCAAAGATACCCATGCTCCGCTTTCCAAATTCAAAATGTGATTGGATAACCAAAATCACAGTAGCTGCAGTCCCATCGTTGTTCAGCACCTAAACGCGACATTTTGCAGACGATTTTCTCGTTGTGAGCGCGACCGTGGCTTGGGCTTCGTAAAATACGCCGGCAGGTTTTCAAATATCTGGGGTATGGCATCGACGCGGAGCTTGAGCTTCTCGCGCTGCAGCACAGATTGCCCATTTATGTTGAACTCATCGGCTCGAATAAATTCCGTAGGGTCGAAATGTTTCTCGCACACACGAACGGCCTTTGACTCGAAGCTGAAATCGTCCTTCTCCTGTCGTGGAATGGCTCGCTTCCACCTGTCGCGTTGGTCGCGGTCGCTTGGGAGGCAGAACAACGAAGCCTTTTCCGTTGTACTCCGATAGCCAGAGCGGCAACCATGAACACAAGACGTCAGAGGCATGGTAGTTCACATAATTTGCCCTTCGTGATTAGTGTAGAAAGCAGTATCACACAACAAACACCAGCAAGCTCGCGCTCCAACGCACTGCAAATGCGGCCGCCGCCGTTCAAGCCGCCTTCACCTAGAGTTCCTGTATATAGCTTCTGCGGAAGCTATATACATGAACTCTACCTTCACCCATAGAGTTTTCATCGGACTCGTAGCGCCACCGCGCGGGAGCTTTGGTCCCCATATGAAGCTCTCCCATGGCGTTACGGAGAAGTTTCGTGACCAGAAAAGCATTGAAGGACTCTGCTTGGGCGTAACAAGCGCGTACCAATGCATTCCGCGTACGCCGGTTCCTTACGCGCTTACGCCAGTTTACGTCATTGCGCGAGTACGTCGGTTTTACGCGTGCGTGTGGCTGGGCCTTAATGGATAAAAAAACCACGTTTCCACCACACCATGTGCAACAAAGTCCAAAGCTGCACCTAATACTGCACAAAACACTCCTGAACAACCTTCCGACAGCCGAATTAATTTGGTTGGCACTTGGCTTCAAATGGCCAGCACCTGCATTAAATCGTATGACGATTCTGTAGTCTAGTATTGCCGACCCCTCTCGGGCAGAAGCCAAAGAGCAGACAAGCTTAGCAATCAAGACACCTGTGTAGAGGTACGTCTGGAATAGAACCACTAAAAGAGGTTTCAGAGTATCGGCACTCTTTTCTGTCATTGTTGTAAGCTGCCAACAGTGGCCATTGGTCGAACCGCGTCACGAGACATTTGTTTACCCCGGGAAGACGCATGGGCGCTATTTTGGTGCCTGTGTTGCCGTGCGCGCGCTCTTCGATAAGTCGCGATTTCGAGAGCGCAGTGCGGCTGTACACGTTGTTGAGAGTGAGTGTTCAAGCACCGAGACAGAGTAGCGATGCCGTGCTGCTCTGTACTGGACTGTTTCAACCGGCGGGAAGGTGGGAAACGCCTGCATCGCTTCCCGCTGGACAAGAACAGTGGCCTAGCGTAACCTACCACCACTTAAAATGCGTAGCTTAATGGCTCTAGCGGTTCCCGAGCCACTAAATAAGCTCGCTAGCGTAACCGAGCCTGAGCGCTGTCACTAAATCTCCGAAAAGTAAACACGGCTGCCATGGTTGCCCGGCGGCTCCCAGACCAATTCCTTCCGTCAATGTCAGCCGCAGTAGGGCGCATAGAGCTCCTTCCGTCAATGTCAGCCGCAGTAGGGCGCATAGAGCTGGCCACCCTAGCGTCCGGCACCAAAATGGCTGCCGCCGTGCATCAGTGTCGGTACTCTTCAGCGTAGCTTATTTAGTTGCACTAGTCTGGACGACCAGCATGCACGTGTGACAGTTATCGACAAAGGCAACATTTGATGGAAATTGCTTTATTGTGGATTTACACTCGCCATCATCATGAAGTGAAGAAAATGAGGGGGAAGATATGGAGTGAAGGCAGCTACAAAAGCACAACTGTGGTGAGAAAAAGAATACGGCAAAATGCGACACGGCAACACCCTCATGCGACGTGCTGCCGGGGAAATGCTCGGGGGGAAGGCAAGGACCAAGTGGTTTCTCTCTGTGAACAGCAAGCTTCAACGACCTAATCTAAAAACGGCTCCCTTGTCAGCACAGTACCCACGAAGTGCAGCCTTGGCTTAGTTAAAAAAATTGCTCCTTGCTAAGACCAGCCGCAAGTCTTTCAACAGACACCGACCTATTGACTCCTAGGCAACGCCTAATGACACAGTCAGGGCCTATCAATTGTTCTTGATTCTGCAATTCCCCTGAAACTAATCCAAAAGAAGTCAAGCAGGGCTATTAATTCTTTTTTAGTTGTGAAATAGCATTGAGACTAACGCAAACAAGTTTGTATCGAGTGCCGAAAGCAAAGAACCGAAAGCGGCCAAGCTAGTCTACCCCAACTGCCATGAGTACTGCAGTGCAGAACAGCCGGCAGATGAACCAACACTACATCACAGCGATGTACGCTGCCTCCTTGCTGAACAGAATGGTTGGAAAAAAACCTAGCTACAAGGGGGGCTTGTCGTACCAAAACACACGTGCCGTCTGCTGACAGTCCATTCTCTGAAAACACCCGACAGCATTCACAGTGACAATTGGCACACGCAACTTCACAGACAGCCGCTGCCGATCCGGACTGCCCCGGGACACCTGCAGCACACTTTTGGAACATGCCCCGCATAGCTCTGCCGTCGCAGAGAGCCGACGACGCCAGCCGGCACACCCGCAGGCTCAGAAAAGGCGAACCCCACAAGCGCCGGTCACATCTCAAACCTCCGACACTTCTTGCACATACTGCATACAAACATGCTCTCCGGAGTAGTCTCGTACCCGGACTAGGCTGGCATTGCCGGAGGGCGGATCCACAAAACTCCAGGGAGACAAGAAAGCCCTGGAGCGGAGCCAACCACACCGCAACTCCTGACCGCGGCTAAAAAGCACCCATCACACAACAACCACCAGACGGATTAGACAGCCGACCACACGCTTGAGCTCGCTGGGCCATCGTCTGCCCACAAAATCCTCCTCACTCCGTACCTGACAGATAACGGCCTCCGACTCCAAAACAAGGTGATTACATCCTGGCAAATTCGAAAGTTAAAAAACTATGCGTGCAATTAACATGCACTTAGTACGGATCGTGTCGACAAAAGAACTCTGGGAACGACTGAAGTGCAAACCAAATGTTATTACGGCCGACGTGCACTGATACGAAGCGGAAGAAAATGCACGTATTTACAGTGTACGGCAACAAACACAAGGTGGATGAGGCATAAAGTGAGGGCGAACTTAAAAATGCAATCAAGCCAACAACGAAACACGTTCCCCCACTACTGGCTAAAGCAGCATCAGTTTACAATTGGGACCAAAAATTTTCTCTAAGCTTTATTCATACACACATTAGTCCTGAGCAGCAAGTAGCCAGAATCACTGTTTCTAAGCACTGTTGTCACAAAAACAAACCACCACTTTTAAGCACTGTTGTTACAAAACGAGCAGACAAACATAGTGCGGGCGTGTTTGATGGTCTCCCGAGAGAGCTTCAATGACTACCGAACAGAAAAATAAGACCACAGAAAGAGGAGACAAAGTGATTATGATATAATTCTCTGAAATGGACTCTCAGCATCAGCATTAGTGGTCGCCGGTTGCACAATTTCTCTGGAACTTCCGCTTTCAAGTGACAACTCCACCACGCTTCGTCTCAAAAGGGGGGGCTGTTTCTGCATCACGGTGACTGACAACACCAGGGAGGTAGACAGACACCTGCAAGTGTCAAGCTACACACTGCACTTGTTTAAAAAAACACCGAAAACAAAAACACCACTCACACTTGCATCACACCCCTCACACTCCTAAATCCCTGCCCCGCGACACTTGGGAGCAAAAAAAGGGAAAAATGCGCATGGTTTTCTGGTACACGGTAAGGTGGATGAAGCTGAAACATCCCGCAGTTATGCAAACTTGTCAATCAGTGCCAGGGGGAGGTGACCTGCAGACCAATGGTTTGGGATTAAGCCCATACATACATTCAAGATAAGCTCACCTGCGAGCAAGCCGAGAAAATGACAATGCAGACTTAAAAATTTCTGCGCACAAGTTAGGGCGAGAGTGGCCATCCTGCAGCCAATGAAGCAAACTGTAAAAAAAAAGCCCACGAGTGGTTTTCCCGTTTTGTTCAACGCCGACCCAATGTGGAACCCAAGCTTTCCCAGAGCCTCCTCACGCTCCTGAAGGGACCCTGAAAACAAGTTAAATTAGGGACTCATTGCCATGATGTCCCCGCACAATCCCTGCTACCCACCCCCCCTCCCCCAAGCCCCTTCCTGGCAGGACAAGGCAGATAAAGATGAGGGAAACCAACCCCTTGACCCGAGATCAACTGTCTTGATCACAGTGAGCAGTACCTGCGCAATGGCCACCAAGGGGACGTAAGGGCCGGAACCCCTCCAGTCCCTGCCTTGGCGTGCCAGGAAGGGGGGAGCCAACCATCGGCTCGGGCACTCGTGCTGTGGGCCGTCACACTGGGATGTCACAAAGAGGAGGTGTGATGCTGAGAAGAGTGTGTGCAGCCGCCCACGCGCGCTCCACACTAAGCGGCCACCTCTTCCGGCGGCTTCACAGCCGGCGCCGCAGCCGCCGCCGCCGGCGCACTGTCCCCCGCCACCGCGTTCTCCTTCGCAGCCGGCGGTTCGGGCTCGGGCGCCTTGCTTTCGGCCGCATGGTCGCCGGCGGCCGCCTTTTCCGCATTTGGCTTGCTGCTGCTGCTGCTGCTGTCCTCCTTGTTGTTCACCACTGCCTTCGGTGACTCTTCCTTCTTCTTCTCAGGCGCAGCCGTCGCAGCGGGCTCGGGGGCCGCTTGCCGCACCTTGTCCTTGCTGTCCTCGTCGTTGTTCATCTCCTCGTCGGCAGCGTCCTGCTGATCACCGTCCTTGTTGGTAGCCGGCTCAGCTGCGGGCTTCTTTTCCTCCTCTTTGTTGTCGGTCGCAGCGGCAGCAGTTGCAGAGGCATCTTCCGACGATGCCGCAGCTGCCGCCTCCTCCTCCTCCTCTTCCTCCTCATCCTCCTCCTCCTCCTCCCGCTGTGCCTTCTTGCCTCGCTTTGGGGCAGGCCCCTTCTTGGCTGCACCACGCGCCTGCTTGGCAGGGGTCCGCCGCGATGTTTCCTGTTGCGGGAGGTGGAAGAGCAAATGCACATGCAACTAAGTGACTCCCGCAGAGAGAGGCTGGTCGTAAGTGATATATAAAACAAAACTGGCGCCCAATTCCAAATTCTTATGAGTACCAAAAGCAGGGCGCTAGGAACGCCGTTAACTAATGTGGCCTACCAGCACCATTGTCCAAATTTCATTGTGGGCTTCAATGCACCGAAGCTATACCTGGCAGGGTTCTAACAGGTTCTCAAAAAAAAAAAAAATCAAGGACTTTTTAAGGAACATCAAAAAAAATTAAAGAACACTACAGTACATCATGCACTTTACCTCCTCCCATTGCATTACGAAACTCCAATGTAACGCTATGAAAAGAGGTTGCTATATTGCCGAAGCCACCACAGGGCAGCACTGGGAACACGCAGGGGGCAGACGAGACCTGCGCGCTGCGTTGCCGAAACTAGGCTCCCGCGGAATCCAGTGGCGTCGGCAGTATATTTTCGCAGCTTCAAGTTTTATACACAAACAATAACTTGATCCACACTCTCACTCAAACTCCATCAAAGCACAAGCGCATCACTAACAAAAACCAACTGATAGCAACTCTGAGCACTGGCCCGAAGGCCAGCCTCCCTAAAGTATTGCTCCTACAACACGCGCCAACATTACGCACAGCGATGACGAAACTGCCACCTTTGTCAAAGCAGCATGTGCATTACAAAAGGAGCTGTCAGTCCCTCGTCCCATATATCCGCCGTCGTGGCGACACTATAGACGCGCAACAAATTTGAATCTTGCTGCGAACCTTGGGCGGCACAACTTCTCCATCCAGGCACTGCGGTGCACCTTTGCCTACTCATCTCTGGCCCCACGACTGACCTCACAGCAAACACGTAACCCCGCCGACCAACACGCACCCACGCCTTGCGTGCACTAATGCAGTAATTACCCCCAACAGCTACAGAGAGACAGAGAGGCGAAAACGCTCCCGCAGCTGCTTCCAGCGCCCCTCGAACATGTCAGCTTGGCCAGCAAAAAAAAGGCATGCAGGCTACACAACAACAACGCAGCTGCCGGATGTCTTCATTGATTAACTGGGTTACTTAAACTGGACAGCCGTCTAAGCTGTTTTCCAATGAATGCAACATGCCTCTCGCAAAGTGGGAACACAGCAGACTGAACTAAGACTTTGCCACACAACATTCAAGTGGTAACGGGTGGGACATTTCCAGGAGTGCAACGAATTCGGAAATCGGAGCTTCCCAAATGATATTGAGTGGCGGCACCTGCGAACTTGAAGTAAGCTGGATTAGACAGAATCCTAAAGATCAGCCTGTATTTACGCGATGAAAGTTTCATCCCTCACGCTTTCAAATTTTGCCGAAGCTCTATGCGATAAAAGCACAGGACTAAAGCGAACTTCAGTAACCTGTAAACACCGGAAATCTTTAGCTTTATTTTTGGTACCGTAGCCACAGCGAACAATGGCAGCGTAACAGTCGGATTGCATATAACTCGCGCGACCAGCGTCGCTGCAGGACTCGCTGCGTGGTTAATATGTGCAGTTTTGAAATCCGAGCCTTTGCCAGTGCCACAAACCCACGTAAATAACCTTTGCCTAAATAAAGCACAATTTTATACCCGGCAGTGCACGAGATATCAAAACTGCTGCAATAGCACGTACAGCCTGTCAAAATTTTTTAAGGCCAAGCCAAAGGTGAGCAGGCCACAAAAGAATTCAATGTAGAAGCTTACATCTAGAGCAAGGCTGAACGGTTTATGCCAGAGAGCTGTCAATGTTTTTGTCACGTTTAAAGGTAAAGCGTATTCTTCTCTAAATTCTTTGTGGTAGGGTAGGCTTAGGATAGGCCTAGAAAATTTTGACAAAGGGAGTGTACACGGATAATTGCTGCAAATAGGCACGACTGGCTCCATCGAAACGTTGATATCTTGCAAAAGTAAGCGAAGAAACTTTTTCACACGCAAATGCAGCAACCCCGTCGTATGTCAAACTAATCAGTGATAGCAGAATATTCCCTGCACTGTCAACAACTGCCACCAACAGGTAACAGCTTCAGCGGTGCGCTGAGGGCGCGGAATGGCCCCTCAAACTGTGATCACTGTGGTTACTTTCGCCTTAACCTTACAAGGACCCTAAAAAGAAATTACCAGAGTACGTGTTCGCAACGCCACCCACCGGCTATTACACCTGCGCATAATGCAGGGGTTGCGCAAACATGCAAAAACTTCAGTTTTTCCTTGTTCCCCTGTGAATCCTCATTGCCAGTCAAACTAGCACTTGAAAAATGGACACTGCTGAAAAGCATGAAGCGTTTTCTGCAGGCAAAAATGATCCACGTACGAAGTTACCAGTGCCTGAAGGGGGAAAACAGTGTGGTGAAAAAATGCACTAGGAATCTTTGTCAATGCAGCTTGTTAACTCAGTGACCAAAAAACTGCGGTAATGCTAAGCCTTCTCTACATGAACCAGCCATGAAAGGAGCCGTGTCACAACAGTGCTCCGCGCAAGAAACGCACGGGAGCTGCCAGTAATTAGTGGAAATTCCAAAAATTGTTATTATACTCGGTTACAACTCAAGAACGGCACCACCTCATGTAGTGTATCACTCCGCCAAAGCGCCGGACCCATGATGTCAGTGCGCGCGCGTTTTGAAAGGGGTTTGCTATGAATGCGTGATACCGTCTGCCTTGTCTCACACAGTTTGTTTATCGTCACTGGAGTCGTTTATAAGCATATTAAGACCAAAAAATCACGGAAATGGCTCACGCCATGTTCAAAATATCCCCAGTGACGCCCTACTTGCGCCACGCGGAGAAACATCCGGCTATGGTGATAAGGCACAGTGGCAACTTCCGGAGCCGTTCTTAAAAAAGGGACGTGGCTTTCAAAATCAACTTTTTTATTTCTTTGTGGATTTTGATGAAAATTGGCACAGCAACTGGAAATACTTCCGTGATAACACCATAAAAATTTCAAACTAATATTTTGAAAACTTTTGTATGTATTAAAGGGGTACTGACACCAAATTTTGATACCTAAAAAATGATATAATTGGCTTCAGTAGTTTGTACAGATGCCTCACAGAAATTTTTGCAGCGATCCGAGGCCGGAATCACATCTAAAATCGATTTTGATTGTCCAGTCCGCGAGCTTCCACAAATCGGCAGCACTAGCGCAATCGATTTCGGCGTGACGAAACATTGGCCTACGTGTCTGGCCGGTTCAGGGTGACGTCATATAGTCGTTTTCAGAACCGGAAATGATATCCTGCGCTGCTGTTGTCGGTGGTATTCGTTTGGGCAGGAGACGTGGGCGTAGCTGTGTGAGCAATGCTTGTAAACGTTGCGTGTTCGACGTCTTTGCTTTTCAGTTCGTTGCCGGCGCATGGTGTTCGACACTGGTGCCGAAAACGGCGTGGTGCGCGATGTCGACGGGCACCGCGGCGACACGGCGGTGCGCGTCGCCGAGCTCGCCCAAGTTGTGCTATGGCAAGCTCGCGGTATGCGAAGTACTGCTCGTGGAAGCCTGCCCGAGCAAATCAACGACGACGCCAAGATGCATTATTTTCCACGCGACGACATGCAGCGCTAAATGTGGACTTCGTGGAGTTCGTGCACGCCGGCGGCCGCAAGAACTGTCGCCCAAGCCAGCAGGCTCGGGGTTGCACGGGTCACCTTTGGTGTTGGGAACTTAGTATCGTGGCGACTATTTGATCGCTGGTATCTGTACAACTGCGAATGACCATCTCTTACACAACTTTTCACCACACTATCATCCCCTTTTTTGCATATGAAGCTTTATTTTGGCAATAATTTCCGTTTCTGCGATCGGTGACCAAGACATCTGCCGCGGCCTGTTTGATTCTAGCGCGCAGGTGGCGCCATCTTTCGGCCGCTCGCCGCACCGTGGTGCCGACAGTGCTGGGTCGGAGCGCTGAACCTCCGCTGCCGGTCAGCGTAGGCTTCCCATCGCGGCAAATATCTGAACGCCACTTTTAAATTCAGCTCTGATAACAACTCCTAGCACAATTTTCAACACACTAACATCTAGTTTCTCGCATGTAGAGCTTCTTTTTCGTGATCAGATTGATTAGAAGAGTGGCGACAAGCTGTTGCTATCACGGTCTGCGCCGGTTCGAGCCGCAGTGATATTAAAAAACGGACGACGGCGAAGACATCGCCGGCCTAATCGCCTGGCCAAACAAAGTTGTTCTGTCTGTTGGGTGGCAGTGACTCATCCGAGTCTGAAGATTCAGACGACATATCGACTGCGCGGGCGAGTCGCGGACCATGTACAATCGTAGCAGACGATGCGGCGAACGCATGGAGGAAAGAAAAACGTCCCTGACGTTACGGGTGAGACCGTGACGTAAGGCTGCCTGCTTGCAGGCTGGCCTTCGAACGGCCATTTTCCCGCGCGGCGACCAAATTTGAAATTGGTTGCAATAAACGTGCTATAATTAATTCTGTGTTGGCGGCTGACGGCTTTCGGTTCGATTTTCGTAATTACTGGGCCAATAGGTATTCTTTACAGCATAAAAACTGAAAGCGAGAAATTTCGTGTCAGTACTCCTTTAAATTTTCTTTCTGTTCCGCTTGTACCGAGCTAAGCGGCTTATAAAACATGATAGAAATCTTGTTCGAAGTGCTTTGCATTCCCGAATGAATGGACGAGGTCGTGACAGTTTTAGAATTTTTTTGTTACAACACAATGTTTTTTAGTTTTCATTTTGTTAGAGGTTAATGTGCAATAGGCATGTTGACTGTGAACGATTATTTGAATAAAAAAATCACAAAAAACAAATCTGGAAAAGCAAGAGTGTCACGACCTGAACTGTTCATCAAGGAATGTAATGCAAGAAACGGAATCAAAATAGACCCAGCGGTCACAAAGAAATCCCTGGTACAAGCGACACAGGTGGCAAAAAAAAACTGTTTTGAGAAAACGGCTTCCGAAGTTACAACATAGGTTTCACTTATCAAAAGTCGTCACGGTTGTAGCCTTTCATGTCCTTTTGAACATGGGGCTTCTGGAATGCCTTGCCTTGAAATTGGAGTGCCTTTTACAGCCTTTCTCTTTTCAGAAAACATCATTTTCAGCTCCTCTGTGCAAAGTACATACCCCACTTTGCAGACCAAACGAAGGGGGAGATGGGTTTCAATGGGCTTTCAATGCAAAGTAGGTTAGCTGGTTGGCTGTATCACACTGAACAGCATCCTTTTGCAGTGTTGTCACCATGGCAACAAGTTAAGCCTTTTTTTTACTTAAATTTGAACATTTTTGGCTTTTTTTTATGTTTTATCATCTTGCCTGGCACAGCAACTTAGTACTCATACGTGCAGGTGTTCATTGCCAAAAGTTTGCATACCACAAGGATGAAAATGAGCTACTTTGAAGCTTCGTAGAGTATTCTGCATAACTCCCAACTTCAATGCAAGAGCATATTTTTTTACTACTTTTGACATTCAAGGCATCCAATATTTCTCGCAGCAAAGCCAGTATGCCCTAAGCCATGGTTTCTCAAAGTGGGTTCAGCGGAACCTACGGGTTCCGCAGGCCCCTCCTCAGGGTTCCGCGAGCCACTGATAAATTTTCACTGGTTCCACAGTCGGAGAGTCTTATATGGTGAACTTGAGGTGCGATCGATCTAAGGAACCTCCATTACTCACGCCCGAGTGTCAGTAAGCACATCTCGGAGCAAAACACGCGCGAGCTGCGCAATAAATCTTGCCAGCAGCGTGTAGCCAGCCAGACTCCGAAAATGGGCCACGTGGTTAAACTATTGCACTTGAATCTCGGTCTTATATTACCCCCATGCGCATTTGTCCTGTTTGGAGATAGGTGCCGCTAGCGTACGCATTCGCGTAAAGTCGACGGGAAAAAAAACGATAGCCTTGCTTGCTTTTGAATTTATTGCACGTTAATGTAGCATGAACGGAATGAAAAATGGCGGGGGGGGGGGGGGGGGGTTCCTCGGCACTTAACGGAACTTGGCAGGGTTCCCTGGGACCAACATGCTTGAGAACCCCTGCCCTCAGCAATGGTATCAATAACTTCACTAAAAAATCACTGTTAAATGCTGCGACAGTAACGTACATTTTTAATGCAGAGAACACATTTTTATTCCTATATTACTAACTCAAACCTGTTTGCATGAAAATTACAAATGCACGGGAAACGTTGCGCAAGAAAGGCGATATGGCTCGCGCGCATTGCAGCGCACGCTTACCGCGACATATCGAACTTTGATTATACCTGATATGGCTGGTCAGGTCGCTTTTAAGATTAAATCTAACGTCGCAGGCATTAATTACAACTACTGGCGTTCAATCGTAACCGGTTGCCCAGTCATGTGCTGCTCCAATGCGCGTCGGCTATGCCGTGCACGCCGCTGCGTTTGATGCGTCGACCGTTCCTTTCTCAAGGCTAGCGAGCCCACAGTCAAAACACAGCAATAACTAAGCGTGTAAACATCGCAAACCCGACTAAAAGTTCACTTCACGAACCGCTATCGCAAGCGCGCACACCGCGTCACCCTCCGGGGTCTGGCGACGGTACAGTCACGCGCACCACGAAGCGTTCGATGACCTCTTCCTTTCGAGCCACACAACTTCCCGCAATCTGGCTCGTTATCTCCGGCATTCCCACCGCGATAACGTCCGCGTTGAATACCACAGATTGAACAGAAACTCGGCCGAGCGAAGCGGCGAAAATGAACTCGAACCGCTCGCTACGCAGCTCAGGCGGCCGCCATCTTGCGTTGCGCCCGTGACATCCAATCAGGAGGGTCGTTGTTCTGCGCCCCGACCGGAGGACCAATAGCGCTTCAGCATCTATTTCTAGCTTCGTTTGTGCGTCGTTTCTTTTCTGCCATTTGTGCATTTGTGAATGAACGAAGATAAAAGAGACGAGCGGAACCGGAAAGACGATCGCTCGGCCGATCTAACCATATCAAAATGGCCGCGCCCGGTGGCACCGGTGCAGAGATAGAGCGCTCCGAAAATTGCCGTTTTTTCGCCCTTTTGCGCTGATAGTTTGTCACCGCGCCTGACAAAAGTATTTTTTTATGCCACTTTGCGACGCTTTTCAGCCTAAAAACTTTGCAGACGCATAGAATAGGAAACATAGAAGCCGAATATGTGGGTTTCAAAAAAACGATGTTTTGGTCATTTTTCCAAAGTTGAAAGCCGCGTCCCCCCTTAAGTTGTCACCGAGTATAGTAAGCGTTGTATTTGGGGCCACCCTATCCTGCTCACTGAAATGCTCAGTTCCCCTATTACAGGACTAACATGAGGCAGCATGTACGTCAGATGCGGGGAGGAATGCATCAAGTGGCAAAGCATGCGCGTCCCTGTGTAACAACAAAAAAAGCACCATGATGTACTGCTGAGTGGACCCAATGAATGCGTGCATCTTGGAGCAACAAGGGCCTTCACAGGAATTAGAGCAAAAGCCCCATGCTTTACACGTAACACTTTTAAAGGGACGATAACTCAGCTGATAACACTTTCAACTATCTTTATGGGAAGACGTCTTGGATAGTATTCCAACGACTCCGCGCAGACTTTTGAGCACAATTCACCGACATTCCACTTGTTAACCAGTTAATCCGCCACCCAAAGTACACAACACCCTGTGGAAGAAGCTTTAAAAAGACCGCAAACTTCATCCACACAAGAAGAGTCAGATAAGAAGGCAGCTACGACGCCAGTCAAGCTTTTCTACATCAAGGACGTACCGACAGACACAGGCATCATAAGTGGGCCTAACAGGGGGTTCTGTATTTTCTGGAGTTGAGATCTTCACCTTCCTGAGGGAGGATGTAGAAAAAGGACCTGGGCATTGGCCATGCATCTTCCAAGGTGGGAGGATGCAGAAAATGACGAAGTAGTAGTAGGAAGTAGCAGCTGTTCGGAACAGTGGCCTCCTGTCTCGCTTCTCTCCACCCAACTTTTTTTAGCACCATTATAGCCGATATTCAATAGCGCGGAATGCATGCAGGCAACCAAGTGTGCGCCGCCATATCTGTGACCAAGCGTCTGTTGCTAGGCAACGTTGTGCGCACGGCCCGCATATCAGGCACCCCTATGCTCCTCCATGCAACCGTGCGAGTGCGCCCACGGCCAGGCTAGAGCAGCAGCGTGCGTGCGTTGGTGGCGGAACTTTACGTTGAGACGGGGCTGCATTGGTCTCACTGCCGCCGCTGTGAAGGCCATATCAACACAGCACGTGCCGCCGCTCTAGCCCAGCCGTGGTGCGCCGTCACTCGTTACGTCGGGCTCCGAGTGATGGCGGTACTTGTCCATGCTAAGCACGACTGTGAAACACGCGACCATGGTTTACATTACAAACTCTACCTCAATGAATGTAATGTATCGCCTCGAGTTCAATGTGAGTGCGATTAATAACATCTCTATTGATGCCGCCGTTTACAATCGGATCGGAACGGAGCAGATGACGCACACCGGTGTTTTCTTTTCTTCGGCGTGCGGGTAGTGTCCGTGGCGCATCGGCCATGTCTGTGACCGTTTCCAGTGTTGCCAGGCGAAGACATTGACCGCTAAACGTTTCAGCGAATAGCACCTATACAGTCAAAACAGACTTTATCTAACCCCCTTACATCAAATTATCCTTTATATTGTACTTTTTCTGGATACGATACATTCACAATGAGAATATATAGGGACCGGGCAGCTGGACGGGTGGCGCCACCACTCGGCGCTTCCCTCGTCAGTGGAATGAGCCGGTGCATTGGACTACACAGCCTCCTGTTGTTTGTGTCGTGTTTGCTTCGGTGCTTTGAATGTTTTGGTGGTGTTGTGGGCGGACATGTGAGATGAAACGAAGTCTAGACAAATGTGTTGGGTTCTTAGATGCAGTAACAGCTACGCAAACTTGTCGGACGCTTCTAAAGTTGGATATCGGCTACAATGGCATGAGCGCTTTTTGCAGCGATCTACGCTTGGCTCCACCCGTTCTGAGTACGAATAAAACTACTATTATTAGTATTCATTTCTCCTTAAATGCACTAACGGCTACATAAACTTATTTGACGATTCTAAGTTTGGGAACAGGCTACACTGACATGAGCGCTTTTGGCAGTGCTCTGCGCATGGCTCCGGGTGATCTGAGTAGGAATCAAACTATTACGAATATTACTATTCATTTGTACCGCTTTAAATAACTTCACTGGCTTCAATGACTACTGCTTCCACTCCAGCCTTAGCGCTGGGATACTTCGATACGTGTGCTTTGAAGAGAAAGGCACTAGCGTACGAGATGGATTACCATGTAGCCGTGGAAATGTTGCGGTAGTTTCTACTTTCTTTCGGTAACCGTGAGCTTTGTGCCTTCGTTTTTGTTGAGCGACACTGTGACAGCATGGGAGCCTGAATGCACAAGTGGAACTCCCACGTTTGTGGTGGTCATTTTATCAGCAAAAGTTATTCACCCACCCAACTGCCCAAGCTACAAACTATCCCTCCTCCCCTTCCCGTTTTACCACCTGCGTGAAATAAATGCTGGCACCGATAGTTAAAAATGTGGCAGTGTTAACGTCAGCCGGTGTTTTTTTAATGCTTAAGTAATATTTACAGAGTACCTCAAAAATTGAGTAATGCCTTGTGAAGACGCCAAAAATGCGTGATTAGTTGCCTAAAATATGGGTGCATGACCCCGAGTCCTCCAGCACAGACACATTTCCAACACGCTGGAAAAAGTTTAGCTTTGGAGAGGGGTGCACGGAAGTTCAGAATTAAACAGCAAAATCATCTAGCCCTCCGTCTAATGATTACCATGGTCGAACGCAAAGCTTTCTTCACGCGAAATTGAATGGGAACTGGTCAAAGACGCTGCGATCAAAAGACCAAACTGCGTGCTGGTCAAATTCGAAGCTCAAGTAGTCAAAGTTAAATCCAGAAGGCAACCAATGAAAGCCGCACGAGAAAGTTTGCGAGAAACCATCATCGTCGTTAGACGGAGAAGTGCATGATTTTTCAACGGTACGTGGCAGATTTGAAAACGACCGCAGCATTCAGTTGTGAAACTGAGTACAGGTTTTCGGCACCCTCCTGTCTATCGTCCTTCAGCCACACAGGAATTGGTTTTTGAAAAACCATTAACCAATACTAGCCAGCAACCATTGCAATTTTTGTAAAGCAATGCTTCTCCACGACAAGCAATAACGTTCTATCATGCGGTATTTATTCTGTGAACAATTCCCGATGACTGTAGTAAGAGCATTTCGGTGAAATAAACACTTTTCAGCCGTAGTTAATGAAGTTACGGAAGCGTCGTCCATCACAATTTCTGTTTTGAGGTAAATCTTACAAGGCACCCCCCAACTTTGTCTTTCGCTTGTGCACGACGTTGTTTCCTCATCAACTGCCAAAGGCCAGCGCCGCAGCAGTCCTAAATCAGTTGCAGACACCAGCTATGTGGGAGCATTTAGCTGCAATACACTTCTCGATACGCGAAACTGCATGCAGGCATCAAAAAATTCCATCAAGGAAAGGACTTTCACTTGCAGCTTGACTTCCAGCTTGGCGCATTGAGCGTCGTCTGCTATTTGTAAATACTGAGTATGGGCGTAAATTACACACATGGCATGCCTCGTAAAGGTTACATCCACGCTCAAGGTTTACCGATCTGAAAAAAGCCCCTGTAGTTATCTACGCTTTGCAAACCGCACCGCAGAAAAACGACAGAAAGCCATGCACAGTAACGCTGCGCTGACCGCCACCGGCATTCCACTGACGAACGGTTCGCCATGGGCGGCGCTGTTCGCTGAAGCGACGGTGGTGCCATACAACGGCCGCCCGGTCCCTATAGCAAAAACTACGGTTATCTCGAACAAAACTACCCGCAACAACTGATATATAAAACGACAAATGCCGCAAAAGTATGCCCTAAGGTGGCTTTCCCTCGGGGCGGGGAAGAAATTCTGCCGGCACATCCCCCAAAGTGGTTTTTGCCCGGCCACTCATGAACATTGGGTGGCTCTCCCCTCCCTCACCTTGCTCTCCCTACTGTGACTGCGCCATCACGCCCACCCGCCATGCTTTTCTTTTTCCGTTCGTTGTGTGTGTCTTTCGCGCTTTGTGGCCTTTGGCAAAAGTAAAGCTGTGGTGGCTAGCGCTATTGTTACTACATAAAGGCTTATTCAGTGGCTCTAGCTAGAGCGAAGCCGCAAAATTTGCTTCCACTGTGAAGCTGGCAATCGCAAATCGAGTAGAACTTGCTCAGAAGTCGAACGTCCCGTCACGCACAAGATTCCCGAGAACACCTTCGCGAAGTAGGTTCTGGACAGGTGTCACTAAAGAAACCACCCAAAATTCCTTCAAATCTGCTGCTTGTGCGTGCCAGTGATGACTGAAAATCGTGAGGGGTGCAACAAAGCCACCGCCAGTGTTTTTGAGGTGTAGAGCGAGCTGTCAATTTCCGGACGGCATTGCTGGATCAGCGGTCAGCAAGTTTGTGAGGGTGTACGATGATGCCACGACAATGGGAGAGTTTGTAAGACTACATTGCCGACATCGCACCGAGTGCAAGTGAAAGCGGAGACTGCGAGAAAGCAACAACGACCGTCTGCCCACAACCTCCAAAGTGATTGGTGCACTTGCACTAGTCCGGTGCTCGTTCGTAAATATGAAAAACTAGCGGTAGTACCTGGCGATGCCAAAGTGGGCCATTATACTAATGACACTAATGGGTATAACACGTGCTCCTTTGTTCGTTAGTTGTCATATTTGGCTAGTTCATCGTGAAGTGGTACACACTCAAGAGCTCCTGACTGCTGTCAATAAATACATGGGCTGGAACCGCAGGCGCATCGGGGTAATGCGAAACGTCTGGAACGCGTGTTTTACTGCAACCCTCGCTAAACAAATTGCACCAAGATGGTGCAATCAAGCGAGTGAGTGTGCGAGTGAAAAACATTACATTGAGCCGGTGAAGGGGGAGTTGTTCCCTATTTCAGAAGGGTTTTGCTTGCACTCTAATATATCAGAAAGAGTGCCCGGTTCTAAATATGACTTGCATTCGGCAGGAGGTTGCACTAGGAACATACGACGGAAGCCGACTGAGTGAAAAAAGGTATTCTTACCCATGAGAAGTGCTACCTCAATGATGCTCATCAGTCACGGTTTTATGATCAGTAACATGGGCTCCCTACAGGAGGCGCGGGGTTGCAGGAAGTCCCAACAGATGGCGCTATGCGAACGCAGGAAAATTCAACTGAATTCTACGTCCAGAAGGGTGTGAATTAACAAACCTCACTTCTTTTTTATGCGCATGTTAGGACAAAATCCTGAAATTGATTTTAGGGCAATCAAATGGGCGGCATTTGCAAGCAAAAACAAATCGGATATATTTACCGGTTGTGTACTTCTTGAGGAAAGTGTAAAAACACACCATTTTCACAGAATCCAGATCGTGGCTATTATATTGGTGTCATTTAAAAATGTTGTAGTACAGTGTTTAGATACCTGACTAAGTTATTAATATTAACAAAAACCAGTTCAATATCTCAAACGGCCTGCGATAAAAAAATTGATGTCTGAAAAATTACTTCACTTCTTTTGATTCTCTCGGAGGTGTAATCTTCAAAATTTTCAGCAATATTGAGCTCCAAAACCGTAATCACAATGTGCTCATGAAATATGAAGTCGTTTGAAACAGCAGTTTGGCTAGGTGTGGTGTACCAGCACCACCAAAATACTTATAGTACCACTACTAACTCCCAAGTATGCAGAGACCTTTCTTGAACTTTACAATTTTTTAAAGGAGCACTGACACCAATTTTCGGCGTTAATATTATTGCACAGTTCGCTTCCTTCACTCAACAGAATACCCTGGCTGAAATATGAGCGGCCAGCGACGCGAAGAACATAGTTCAATTGGATCTCATTTATCGCGCTGACGGAGCAGCGTGCGGAGCGGCACTCAGCCAATGGACATCAGCCAATGGACATCAGGAGAGGAAAAAGAAGTGACACGACAACGCGCGTCAAAAACTCGCGACGTCCCTTCACGCGCACGGCCCCACGAGCGGCGAGCGGGCGCAACACCCCTCAAGCGGGCGCCGGTGACGTCCGCACAAAGCGGTGAGGTCAAACCGGGACTGTCATATGCGCCGTTCGGGATGAAAGCGTGGGAATTTGAAACAACAAACGATTTTCAGGCCGTTCAATGTAATTAGCTATCGCGCGCTGAAGTATTTGAAGTGCTGTTTCAGGTTCGCCAGACCATTAAGCATCGATAAAAGCAATAAAAGTGTAACAAAATTTTCGGGTCAGTGCTCCTTTAAGCCTTTTCTAGGACCGAAATCATACCATGGCTTCATGGGGCTATGCAGACCATACTGAATTCATCATGCTACGCTAGAAGGGCCGAGACTGGTGTTGTGTGCCTCCTGTAACCTGAGCACAGCCTGTTCAAACTCCGGCTATACTGCCCCAAAATTTCTAAACTCAAGCACTCCCAAGGACAACTGTTTGATCATGAGCAAGTGACATGACAGGACGCCCACCACCAGGATTCTCCCAAAATTTTTTTGAGAGGTGGACATCATCAGAGCGGGGGGGGGGGTCAATTTTAAAAATTTAAAAAACAGCAATACTGCAGAACCGTGAAACACCTACTTTTTGTGTTGGCAACTAATTTACACTTTCAGCCTATTCTTTCGCTTGGCCCAGTTGTCCATTACCTTGTCATAGGGATATTCTTCGTCCTTGGCATGCAATGCGAATGAGTGCATCGAGCGATTCCTCCTTTAGGCAGTTTCTCAACTGTGTTTTAATTAGCTTCAACGTATGGAAGTCTCTTTCACAGTCTGCAGTGTGCGGAGGCAGGACCAGGTACGCACCAGCAGGAAACACCACCACCACCAGGAAACAACCCCTTCATGCCTGTAGCCACATGCAGCAAAACCCCGAATCTGCCCATTTTTGCAGTTTCTCGCATTCCAGCACAAAGTTTGCAAAACTTCGCCACTCTTCCATCATGTCAGAAGTGTACGCGGCATTGCCAGACACAACCTCTTCATAGCTGCCTCTGGCAAACGGCACAGAAAAGGCCGCCAGTACGGCATCGTCCTGAAACCTGTCCTTGATGTCTTCAATCAACTTGTCCAGGAATGAGCTTTTTGTGGCCCTCAGCCATTCTTCATATTCCTGAGTGGGTGTGAAACAGGATTCCACCGGCTTCACAAAAAGCCTGAACTTCTGTCTGAATGTTCTTTTGGGCCTCCAGGGTCTTGATTGTGGACTTAATCGGCCCTTGTAACAGACCCACATGCAGCGACTTGGGCTGAAGCGCTTTGGAGAGCCTGTCAATGAATGGAAGGACTTGACACATCATCAACAGAGTGCCAATGAACTTCTAGTCTGACACAAATTTATGCAAGCCCGCAGCCTTTACTTCCTCCCTCCGCTCCCCTGCTTCTCTTGACAGACTGACCAGAATGGAGGCAAGATTGTTTCGCACGGCTGCACACGATCATCCTACACTAAGCCAGCGTGTGGCAGATGACCCAATCATCTTTCCTCCTCCTCCTTGTGCATCTAGTACTTTCTGCACAGCGCTCAGTCCAGCAGTGCGGACTGGACTAGATGCATAAAAACTGTAAAGGTGCTGCAGCAGGTCCTTGAGTTTGCCAATGTACAGAACTGCTTTTGCAGCATGGTTTGCAGCCAGGTTGAGTTTGTGAGCTCCTTGAGTGCATTGCGGAGCCGTTACTGCCCTTTGCCTGTCTGCCAGCAGCTTCACGGCTCCCCCTTTCCTTCCTGTCATTATGGGGGCACCATCAGCTCTAATGCCACTCCAAGGCCAAGCCTTGCTTCACTACAAAATCTTCCACTGCTCGTGCAACATTGGCTGCATTAAGGGAAATCGCCCTTTTTTCATCCAACTGCTGGTCTAGGCTGCCCAGCACATCAATCAATCAATGCCAGGAACTTCACCTGCAAGTTTCCATCGAAAATGTAACAGCAGTGGATAACCAACTGCTCTACTGTAGTGCAGTAGGTTGTTTCGTCGAACATCAGGGCATCATGTTCGCTTTGTTTGAGCTCCTGCAAAATCTTGTCCTCCGTGACGCTCGACAGGCAGGTCACCATCTCTATGATAGCTCGCTGGCTGCAATAGGTCGCATTCTTTCCCGCTGCGATTTGGTCTTTTATGTTCAGCCCCAGAAATGTCAGCAAGCCCAGAAACGGCTCGTAGTCCATCGTTTGCGCTATCCAACGTTTGCGAAGATAGTACAGGCTGGCAAATGCTTTTTGCATTCTGCCACGGGAAACGGGAGATTGCAAAGCCTCCGAAGGCGATGCACAGCCTCGGTGCTAAGCGCCTCCAGCACTACTCCGTCGCAGTGCGAGTAGCAATTTTCACGTTTGTGAACGCTTTCCAGCCGAATCCTTTCACAGGGCGCTTCATTCCACACGGAGTTGTCAAATGGTCTTTTGTCACACTTCCTACAAAGCTTGCAAAGCATCCAACCTTTGATGTCATCGAAAAGGAGCCCCGGATTATGCAAAGTCATGATTTGTTGAAACGTGACGCGTGCTTGCTGCCATCACCAGCTTCCACATGGCTGGAAGTATAACATCGCGCGGCGTCCCTAAGTGGTAAGGTCGTTTCAACGATGATGTGGAAGTAACGTCGGCTGCGTTCACGCCAGGTGTTTGCGGCATGCTGCTGTGCTTCATTGGTTGACACTTCAACATTTGAAGATGTGTTGGTGACATCCACCGCACTAGAACTGGCAGCGACGGCAAGCTGCCCCTCCTGGTCAACGGACCTCGACGCTTTTTTCAACTTTTGACAAAAAAAAAAAAAAAAAAAAAGGAGAGCAGAGACGACTCTATTGGCTTTTTCTTGGCGGCCATTTTCTTCGATTGGCGCCTCGGTGCTTGGGTTGACTTTGGGATGGTACGTCTTGGCTTAACCAAGCTAGGTTGTTTCGATGCGCACCCGCTAAACAGAGCGGTGCAGTGGCGCCATGAAAAAGTGAAGTTGATGAGGCGCAAGAGTAATGCTGTGGGTGCACGCGGAACCGTTGCGGAGTGGTTGTTGTGCGGAAGAGTAGGAAAGTTTCATGTGGCGCCTCTCCTTTCAAACAGGTGCGTGCGAGATGGCGACTCCTCCCCACGACTGCTCCTCCCCCAGCCCCTACAAAACAGAAAGAAGCTGCGCTGGTACAGGCTACGATTTCTCTATACACGCTCCACTAGCACCGGCTAGCACCTAGCATGGGCATGCGGTGCAACCGCAGAGGAGCGGCGAAGACCTGATTTTGGTGCGCCGTCTCGCCAAGCACAGTGATTTGAAGGGTTGCGAATTGCCAAAAAGCCGCATCGGAAGGCCCAGACGTGGTTTAATTGGGTGATGGACGGGCAGCCACACCGGTGGGCGGCAAAATCCCCGCCATGCATCGTGAGGAGAACCCTGCCCACCACTGACATGGGGTGGCGGAGGTACCTGGGGCGGTATTCTTGTAACTGTCCCTTTTGAAAACGTCCCTTTTGAGTCCCTTTCATCGTGACGTACTTCCGGTTAGGCAGTGGGCGTTGGCAGTAGGTTTGTTGCGCTTGCGTTACGTCACTTCCGGTTGTTAGCTTTTAGCCAATCAGGGCTCGCCAAAAGGGACACTTTTGAAAGGGACACAAATGAGGCAAAACTCGTGAATACCGCCCCAGATCTGTGCTACACAGAAACTTGTGTAGCACACCTGAACTGTGCTACACTTTTTTGATAGTGCGGTTGCGCGAAAAGGTTTTTTGGTGCTTTGAGGGGATGTACTACTGAATGTCGAAGAGGTGCGCGCTCGCAAACGATGCAGTGCCGTCGACTTACCATTGGCTACAGCCCCCCAAGCTACTCCGTACAAGCAGCGGCAAAAGAAAGCGTCCGCTGCCGGAACAACGCCCCGACAAACAAGTAGGCAGTTTGTGAAATGGATTAAACTGGTGGCGACTACGCTGATGTTTCTTCGTCGTAAATGACGTCGCACAACTGGGGTAAGTCCATGCACGAAGCAGCAGACACGAATCGATGTTGTCAAACTCACTACCGGTGTCCAATGTTCTGAGGAGCTGCGCGCGCGGTCTTAATGAACTTAGGACGCCTGAAATCTCGTGGCTGTTTAAACAATGCAATAAATTACGCGTTAAGATCGCGTTGTGTGAGCTCACACGGTGAGCTCAATGTTGTTTTACATGCATGCCGCTGGTGCCTGCTAACCACCTGGCTTCAGACAGTCGTCGTTCAATTCACTTGAAGCCTCGGTCGCTTCGAAGCTTAGTTAAAGGAGCCATGAAGAAAAAACAAAAGTTTGTTTTATTCGAAAGATTAGGCGTTTCATAGTACCCCAAGCGCTTTCCCGGAAGCAAATGATGCTTTATTCACTGAGAAATAAGGCAATTTAAGCCAAAATTTTAAATCTCCCGCTAAAATTGCACATTTCCGTGACGTGAACAATGGCGTCATACGAGCCGGTCCATGAAACAGATACTTAGTATGAAGACTCCATATAGCACCCACACGCGGGAGTCGACCGAGACGGCGGCCATTTTAAAAATACTAGTAAAACCTAGTGCACCCGCAGCCCTAGTCATGGAATCGCCTGATCCGGAGAACAAAACTCTCGCCGAGGAGCTCGGGCTTGCATTTAACAACCTCACTACACTTGAACGCTCAGTGCTTCTAAGTGCACGAGCGGCAAGAGTTGTGGAATACGCGGTGGACGGGAAAGCGACTATTCCGCGATAGCCACAACAGACGAACGCCCTGCCGTCGGCACCGCTGCCTCGTCAGCCCCGTCGCGACGGACAAATACAGACTGGTACGTATGTGCCGTATTTTTATTACGGTTAATAATAGTTCAATTTCAGTAGCAGTATCGCTTATGCCAGTTGGCCGGTGTCGTGTATGGAAAGCCGTTAGCGCGAGCTCTCTGCTTCGACCAGAAAGATACGAACGTCAATGCGCGGTGTTTACGGCATTTTTTCCCGCTTTGGCGGCGATTTGACGAAGTCGGCGATGAGCGCCAGCATGTCCCAGGAGTGAGCTAACGTAAGGGTCCCTGCCGTAATCACTTCCTCGGAAATGAAGCGAGCACACTCATACTTCCTTTAGCTCTCTTTCTCCTCCGTTTGCAAAGTTCACAAAACGTAGCCACTTGCTTCGCCGAGGTTCGTCGTTGGGCAGCACATGAAAGGAGATCTCCTCACCGGGGATGTCGCACTCCCTCGACGATTTGCCCGTACTACATGGGCATTTCAAAACGTAGCAACGAAATTTCACTGTAAAGTACTCGAACAAACTGAAGTTTTCAGTGGTTGTAAACCGGAAACGAGCTCCTAACAATAGCAGCAAGCCAACACCATTCCGAAACTGCGACAACTGTCACTATCTCGTCGCTGCTTGCTGTTCCTTACTCCCCTCGTTCCTATTTTTACCTTTGCTGGTTGGCGATATGTCGGCCAACCTCCTGTGAAGGGATTACGATACCAAGCAAGGTCGCGGCTGTGCGTGCTGGGACGGTTCGTTGGCCCCTAAGAGACTCGAACCCGAAAATTCGTCTGCGCAACGGCGAGATGTCGAGCTCGGCCGGCGGTAGTTTCGTATACGCATTGGCGCATATGCTTGCGTGTTCGTTCGGAACTTCAACCGTTTACTCCACCGTTCTTTGTCATAAAGAGAATGTGCAGTATGTTTCACGGGCATTTAGCTCGCTATGCAAACTGTAAGCCCTGCCTAACATGCGTTTGCTTTTGCCGGCCTCCGCCAATCGCAGAGCATTCTCGAGTGACATCATAGGTTCTGTTGCGGAAAATCAGCTGGTGGGTCGCATGGTCATTTCCTTTTTTCCTAATTATGTAGCTTATTTGAGCGAAGTTTGCATTATAAGTGGTGTCGTTATGGTTCTAACGAGGCAATCTTTCGAATGAACCAAACTTGTGTTTTCTCTTCATGGCTCCTTTAAGGAGTTCTGCCACCAGATGTCCTTTTAATCAAAGGTCCACGCGCGGCGCCACGGCACCGCCAACTCTATTTGACAAATTTTTGGGCTGCTGTGTCCACAACATCGTGACCTGTACGAACCCTGGTCAGAGAATCACAGCAACGTGCACACCATTTGATTCACAAGCCGCGCATACCTGCCAACCCCTGGGGACCTCAAAAATCAGGAGATTGGCCACGGGATAATCAGGGGAAGAGAGAGAGAGAGAGAGAGAGAGAGAGAGAGAGAGAGAGAGAGAGAGAGAGAGAGAGAGAGAGAGAGAGAGAGAGAGAGGGGGGGGGGGTTGTAGCAGCACTCGTGGCCTTTATAGCCTCTGATATCCGCTTTGATGATTCTCAAGGCCATAATAATGCTGAAAACCTAGCAGGTTCAAGCTGACATTTATTTACAGTTGGGAGGAGCATTGTACACTCGCAACTGCCCATCTAGTTCACCTGCGTACGATTTTGCAACAACTGCACGGTGGCGGATTTTGCATTGTTGCAACCTGGTGAAGAGGCTTTTGGCATGCACAACACTCACCGTCTTCATTGCTGTTGACAAAGAAAGTGTCTACGGACCCCCACTTCTCTTCGGTGCGATGCTTGGTCATTGCCAAGAGCAGTTTCATATCGCTTTTCCACCCGTGCGCCACGTTATTGTCGCATGCAATATTCATGCAAAATCCAAAGTGTTTGCCTTTCCGGGACGGCACAGAACACGTAAATTCTGCAGTATGAGGCCTACGGAAAAACTGCTAACACTACTACTTCGGCTTCGACACCGCTATGTTATCTACGGAGCTACAAAAAAGGCCTACACACTCACTGAACTCAAATGGCTTGGATACGACTTCCACTGACTTCGGCTGGCTACCTAGCTCATGATGGTAATTACGATGCGGCGGTGCTGCTTGACATGCTTTCTTTTTTTTTTTTGCAGTGCACTAGGGGCACATCTTTGGGAGATTTACGACTGTTCCCATACAATTGGGAGAATAGGCAAAAAAATCGGGAGTAGGCAGATATGCAAACGTGATTTGCGGTGCAACATGGCAATCTGAAGATTGCCATGCTTGCACTGTGCAAACCAGACTTTTAAGGGGTGAATCTGCACATATGAAAATGTTATTCGCCAAAATTTCATTGCTGACTGCATGACTGGGTCAATGGAGTGCATTGTGGAAAAGCTGAAACCCAGGTTTGCATCTGGATGTCATTGCTGTTAAGCAAAAATTACACAGTGACCGACGATCATTGCAAATTCAAATAGAGGATGAATACACTGTTACAAAGCCCATTCTTCTATATGTCCCCGACGGGCCAGCGGCCGCTACGCCTAACATCACCCACGGCAATGTCGACCATGGCAACAGCGATGACGAGATCCCCGCTGCAGTGAAATTTGTGAGCGCATCGCAGAAAAAGATCGCGTTGTTCGAAAACGACGTCAGGCCGAAAGCTTAGTGTTGTGCGAGTTGGGTGCATTGACGGCCGTCATCGCAGGCGCAGCATGTTCCGTTTGTCACAAGCGGAAACTCGCAGTTCGGGCGCCGAATAAAAAGCGGAAAGGCCTTTCTGCGTTTCTGGAACTGCACTGTGAGAATACGAAGTGCTCAGAGAGCATCCTTTCGTCCACGTACTCGGCGAAGCGGGTCACGTCAGATGGCAGCCACAGTGCAAGCAGAAGCTACGACAGCGGGAGTTCGCGTGACGCCTTTGCCGTGAACCTGAAAGTGGTGCTTACAGCGCGCGCCGTCGGCATCGGGCATGAGCAACTTTCCCGATTTTGTGCAGTAGTTGGATTACCAAACTTTATGCACCATAAGACCTTCCATATTATCGGCAAAAAGATTCACGGGGCTGCGGTGAAGGCTGTCGGCAAAAACATGCAAAGGGCACGCAGCGTGACCAAAGAGGTGGCTGGTAATACAGTTGAACCGCGTTATAAGAGACACGCATCGGGGAGCAGTTTGTTTATAAGGACCGGGCAGCTGGACGGGTGGCGCCACCACTCGGCGCTCCCCTCGTCAGTGGAATGAGCCGGTGCATTGGACTACACAGCCTCCCGTTGTTTTTGTCGTGTTTGCTTCGGTGTTTTGTATGTTTTGGTGGCGTTGTGAGCAGAAATGTGAGATGAAACGAAGTATAAACAGATGTGTTGGGTTCTTAGATGCAGTAATGACTACGCAAACTTGTCGGACGCGTCTAAAGTTGGGTATCGGCTGCAATGGCATGAGCGCTTTTTGCAGCGATATGCGCTTGGCTCTACCTGTTCTGAGTATGAATAAAACTACTAATATTAGTATTATTTTCTTCTTAAATGCACTCACGGCTACGCAAACTTATTGGATACTTGTAAGGTTGGGGAAGGGTTACATTGACACGAGCGCTTTTTGCAGCGCTCTGCGCCTGGCTCCGCGCGATCTGTGTAGGAATAAAACTATTAGCAATATTAGAATTAATTTCTACCACTTTAAATTATTTTCACTGGTTTCAATGACTACAGTTTCCACGCCAGCCTTAGCGCTTGGATACCTCAATACGTGTGCTTTAAATAGAAAGGCACCTGTATGCGAGATGGATTACCGTGTAGCCGTAGAAATGTTGCGGTAGTGTACACTTTCTGTAACCGTGAGCTTTGTGCCTTCGGTTTTGGTGAGCGACACTGTGACAGCATGGGAGCCTGAAAGCCGAAGTGGAAACCCCATGTTTGTGGTGGTCATTTTATCAAGAGCCAAAGTTATTCACTAACTCAACCGCCCAAGCTACAAACCATCCACCATCCCTCCTCCCCTTCCCGTTTTACCCCCTGCGTAGAATAAAGGCTGGCACCGATAGTCAAAAAATGTCGCAGTGCTAACGTCAGCCGGTGTTTTTTAATGCTTAAGTATTTTTTATAGAGTACCTAAAAAAATCGTGTAATGCCTGGTGAAGACACCAAAAACGCGTGATTAGTTGCCTCAAATATGGGTGCATGAGCCCGAGTCCTCCACCACAGGCACATTTCCGACACACTGGAAAAAGTTTAGATTTGGAGAGGGGGCATGGAAGTTCAAAATTAAACAGCAAAATCATCTAGCCCTCCGTCTAATGTTTATGATGGTTGAACACAAACCTTTTTCCCTGCGAAATCGAATGGGAAACGGTCAAAAACAAAGACGCTGCGATCAAAAGATCAAACTGCGTGCTGGTCAAATTCGACGCTTAACTAGTCAAACTTTAAATCCAGAAGGCAACCAAGGAAACCCATACGATAGAGCTTTGCGATAAACCATCATCGTCGTTGGACGGAGGTGTGCATGATTTTTCAAGCGTAGGTGGCAGCTTGTAAACCAACCACAGCATTCAGTTGTGAAGCTGAGTACAGGTTTCGGGCACCCTCCTGTCTTGCGTCCTTCAGCCACGCAGGAATTGGTTTTTGAAAGACCATTTACCAACTAGCCAGCAACCATTGCAATTCTTGTAAAGCAATGCTTCTCCACAACAAGCAATAACATTCTACTATCATGCGGTATTTATTCTATCAACGATTCCCGATGACTGTAGTAAGAGCATTTCTGTGAAATTAAACACGTTTCAGCCGTAGGTAATGAAGTTACGGAAGCGTCGTACGTCACAAATTCTGTTCTGAGGTAAATCTTCGAAGACACCCTCCAACTTTGTATTTCACTTGTGCACGACGTCGGCGCCGTTTCGTCATCAACTGCCAAAGGCCAGCGCCACAGCATTCCTAGATCGGTTACACACACCGGCTTTGAGGGAGCATTTAGCGGCAATATACTCCTCGATTCGCGAAACTGCATGCAGGCATGAAAACATTGCATGAAGCAACGAACTTTCACTTCCAGCTTGACTTCCAGCTTGGCGCATTGAGCGTCGTCTGCTATTTGTAAATACTGAGTATGGGCGTAAGCAACACACATGGCATGCCTCGTAAACATCACATCCACACTCAAGATTTACCGATCTGAAAAATGCACGTAGGGTTACGTTCGCTTTGCAAGCCGCACCGCAGAAAAACGACAGAAAGCCATGCACAACTACGCTGCGCTGACCGCCACCGGCATTCCACTGACGAGCGGTTCGCCACGGGCGGCGCTGTTCGCTGAAACGACGGTGGTGCCATACAATGGCCGCCCGGTCCCTATACGAGATGTCCCTTATAAGCAGGGAGCCATGTTTTCATTTGCTAATCAGACCCTAGTCCAATGTGGGCACCGTATGACTAAAATAAGCTCAAAAGAACACTAACGCATGTTGCAAAAGAATCATTCTAATTTATGCTTGGCCCCCAGAATTTATGAATCAGTTCTGAATCTTTGTTTGCTTCATGACTTTATTTACACTGTTTTTTTACAACCGATTCTACAAGCTTTTTTTCCTTTCACCGTTTGTGGAAGATGAATCGTAGATGTTGAGTTCACAAGTCTGATGAATAGCCAGAGCGCACAGCTTCTGCTGTGTGCTCAGGCTATTCATTACGCTTGCAGGACTCAACATCTGCAATGCTTCTTGATTGGGAGCTATGCGAGTGGGAGAGCCCGCATGTGCGGTCGCGCTCCAATGGATGGCAGTAAGCTTCAACCACTTCTGTAAGTTGCATTTCCATTCGCAGGGCTTCTCATTGTCATTCCATAGCTGAGTGAACCACTGTGTGTTTGCTTAAGTTATCATAAGTAGCGATTGCAGGCGTCTGTCGTCCACCTGTGTTTCCACAATGGAAGCAACTGCAATTAGTGACTGGTGGCACCTGCATCTGAAGTTAAAATGTCTGCTACAAGCGAGATTATTGATTAAAGTTCAAGGATGACCTGTCCCTGATAGCCAACTGTCTTCTACATCCGATGTCTGCTATAAAAGAGGTCAATTTAGTGGTAAAGATAGGGCAGCCAACCAAGTGGGTGAATAGTGTCTCTTATACCCATTTGTCTCGTACATCCATGTCTCTTATAACGAGGTTCAACTGTAGGGATGTGCCAGTCACGTTTGACGGCACATGGCAAGAAAGAGGCCACAAAAGCCACAATGGTGTGGGAACTGTGGTGTCTTTGGACACTGGTTTGCGCCTGGACTATGAAGTGCTTTCTAACTTCTGCCTGGCGTGCAGTTTACATAAAGACATGGGAGGCGACGAGGAAACATGGCAGGCGTTTCATCATCCTGTTTGTGAGAGGAATTGTGACTGTTCTTCTCATGCCATGGAGGCCGAAGCTGCAGTGCGCATTTGGCAGAAAACTGTGGACTATGAGACGCCCCTGCGGTTCACCATCTTCCTAAGCGATGGAGACAGCAAGGCCTACAACGGGGTCTGTGATGCCAACGTGTACCCTGACACTCGAATTTGAGCTTTGAAAAGGTGCTGGAAGAGCATGTGCATGCACAATATGAATGTGCGTCAGACTGCTGAGGCGAGGGCACACCGTCGCAGTGCAGCCAAGAAGGCCCGGGTGGAAGAGTCCTGCCGCACCAGCCGGGAAGGGAAAACCTACGGCACTGGAGAGTTTTAGACACCCCATATTCCCTCTGGACATGTGTGTCTGTGTTCAGCCCAACTTTCGCGCTACTGCATTTTTCATTTTTGTACATACAGTTTCAAACTTTCAAGCGCGTTTTTCTCATTTCGCAATTTTGGCCGATTTGCATTTTTTGCGGGAAGTGTTTCGGGCACTTAGAATGGTCATACGACAACGAAATTTGGCACACACATTGAGGAGAGTGCGTAGAATGCCGATATCTGCTTGAATCAGCACTACCTTAAGCCCTAAATATCTACTAATTAATTAAATCGTAGTTGAGTGGCAAAAAAAAAGTACTTTGCTACACAGATATTTTTTTCATAGTTTCAAAGTTGAAGCACAATTTCTAGCTAGATATCGGCACACTATGGCTAATAGGGAGCAAAAGGAGCTGTTGAAAAACTCTCTGCATGAACATTTAGTATGCGTGAAAGTTTCCAGAAAACTTATCAAGTTTCACCATTACTTGCAACATCACTCACAAACTATTGCACTTATGTAAAAACTGATTACAGATTTGGAATCAGGAGGAAAAACTACATCAGTGGTCCAATTTCGGAAGCTCTAAGTTTAAATAACAAAAAAAGAAGTTTTCGAGGAGAGTCTCCCCTTGAAGAAAGACTTATTCACTTTGCCTCTTTTGCCTGTTTCAGTCGATTCCTCCTAATCTGCCTTTACCGTGTCAGGTTAAGCTGACTTCCGCCATTTTTGTCCCCCTTTCAAGTAATACTAACACTGGGACCCCATCATTTATCTCGAATAAAGAACAAAAAAGAACTGCAGGACAAAAATTACTATGGGTACAAGTTAAGAATGGCAATAGCTGATGCAGTGTGTCACTCCCCCACAGCGATGAACCCGGACGTCAGCGAGCGCGTTTTGAAAGGAGACTGCGCTTAAAACAGCTGTTATGAAATAATCTGACGACTGACAGCTGTGAAATCGAAACTTAGACCAGTTGGACTGTGCACAGTTACCGGCAGATTGCACACAATGGATGGGAACCAGCCCCACTACTTGAGGCATTTATTACCTTTTCACCGAATGGAACGGGAACGATGCATACGTGGGAATAATAAAGACCGAACTCCACTGAACCCCAGTTTTTTATCACATAAAAAAACTGACGAGGGCAAACTCGCCTCTGGGTGCACCACTTTAAGTATTTGATAGCCCAGTTTTCAATCTCACCAGAGTCGCGTTTATCGGCAGCGGCCTTGTTCTTGACGGTAGAGCGGACCGTCTGCTTAGACAGGCCTGTACTTCTGGCGATGTCGGCCCGTTTTTCCCAGTGTTCGACAGCGTTAATTATTACTCATGCAACTGGTCGCACAAAAAAAAAAAAAAGAAAAACTGGCACTGGCTTGGCTGTGCCAACAACCCGGCTGCCAGCAATGTTGCCAGACAAATGTTTTCTTGCCAAACTAAACAAAGAAAAAGCATATCGGGTGCCAGCCCCGCGGAAGTCCGCTATAAACATTCAGTCGAAACAATTTTCGCCTAAAATTTAGTCTGCTGTAGCCGATAGTCTGCTCTAGCCGGGTCTGTTATGAGCGGAGTGGACTCAATTTAAAATGCATGGGGACCAGACAAGCCCACAGAAATGGTCTGTTGTAACCGAAAGTCTGTTGACGGATCCGATGCAACGAGCGTAGACTGTACTCACAGTAATGCACTGTTTCTGATGTGTGGAGAAACAGCCAGCTGTGTTGACGACACGCCGGGGCAACTTCCGTTGTCATTCTTAATTTGTACCGGACTATAGGTGAATGTTCAACTCTCTCTCAGCCACTTGGACCGAACGACCGGGCTTTTCTTGTCTGCTAAGTGTGCCACCCTGCCCGTCTCCGCATGTCAGCCAGTCATGCCAACCTCGATTCTGCCCCCCGTGACAATGTTCCCCTTCCATTGACGGACGAGCGGGTACTACTCACCGCCTTGGCTGCCTGCCGCTGCTGCCGGGCTGGGGGCGCCGCCGGGGTGCCGCGCGTCTGCGAGCGCGTGCGCCGGCGGCCGCTGTCAGCGTCGGCGCTGTCCTTGTGGCCGAGCTCCTTGAGCAGGGCCTCCCCTTCCTTGGCCGCCGCCTCCAGGCTGCTCAGGCGCCGCGCTGCCGCCGCCTTGCTCTCCCGCTGCGGACGGCCGCTGCCCGTCTGCGTGCGCACGGGGAGAGGGGAAAAGAATTCAAACCCTGAGGGTTCAACACACCCAAGCTTACAACATTTCGGCTACGAGGCACACCTTAGTGGTGGGCTTCCCCCGATTGGCCGACCACCCAAGGAGCTTAAATGTGCTCCGAAATCTTGCACACGCGGCGTTTTCGCTTTTCACCTCACCAGGAAAGCGGCAGCTGTGGCCGGGATCGAACCCACATCCTGGGGCTCAGCAGCCTAACGCCTTGGCCACTGAGTCACGGCAGCCGATGCACAAACAGAAGATGGAAGTGATTATGACTCTTGGGTACAGCTCGAAAACACCTCCGCTGTCAACACACATTGGAGCTTTGCAACCTTTTATGGCCAGTTGTTCTAAAATGGCAAGGAAAACGACAAAATTGTAAAGACAAGTGCCACCGCCACCACTGGTTAAGTCAGGGTGTCTAGCAAATTGCCTAATTCAATTTCCCTGACTTTTCTATGTTTTCCATGACCATTTTAAACAAAATTCCCTGACCTATACAACAGGCACCATTCTGTGGAAATGGTTGTGAAGCATATAAAAAGCATATACAAAACACATTCTACCATAAGGGAAAACACATTTGTTGCAAGTGCCCTAATTCTCATAATGCACTTTGATTAACTGCAGTTTGTTCAGTTTCAGGTTTGCTTGCCTTCTGTTACGGCTTCAGGGAGTTTATTTCATCTTGCGGGATAGAAGCTTCAACATGCGCTTCAGCGAGCACCTTTTGCTTTTTTTTATTGTCCCGATTTGACATGCAACGTGACTCGCATGGTGCGTTTGGTGCACTCGCATGGTGCACGCATGGTGCACGCATGGTGCACGCTTGGTGCACTCGCATGGTGCACGCGGTTCGGCGCGTCGGCGTTGCGCGTGCGATTTTTTGACGCCCGCATCGATGATTCGCATGCGCGGCAGCTTCTGCGATGCGATGAGGTTTTTGAGGGAAGGGGGGGGGGGGGGGGGGGGAGGTAGTGACCTCGCTCAGAAAATGACGCGCGCCGTGCGAGGAAGTGGGAGGAGCCTGCCGACTTGCGCCAATGGAGAGCCGCACGCCTCATGGCGGCAGTTTCGAAGCTCTCGTGACAGCCGGATGGCCCCGCCACAGATGTGGAGGCTTACGACCCCGGCAGGTATTGCATGGGCGCTTTCACTAGCGGCGCGGATGATGTTCTATAGTATCGTTTTCGCCCACATTATAAGCTCCTTTACCTCACAAGCAACTTCGTGCGTTCCTTGTGTGGCACTTTAGAGGGCAAGCGCTTAGAAGCGGTCGCTCGAGCTCCCGTCACCACTTCGCGGTCGAAACCGCCGCCGGCAGCACCGCGCGCAGCGTGCAGGTGGTTTCGCGGCAGCGTCAGAGCGTGTGACGTGCACGGCGCATTTTCGCGAGCAGAAAACGCCCCACGCAGTTCACGCTAAACCATGTCGTGTACCTTTTTGATTAGGTAATTCTGGCTCTCCCAAAAAACGTGGACTTTAAAAATTCGCTGAAAAAATAGCGCGTTGTGCGTGCGATTTGGGCACTACCTACATCGCCCTTCTGCGCAAGTGCAACCAGCAACCTAAGCCAGCTGCGTGAACCGCACGGCGAGTTTCTGCACGCGATTCGTGCGCGGTATTTTCACGGCCGCGTCGACGATTTCGTGCCTGCGGTGGCGCATTTCCTGCACAAGCAAGTGCGTTTGTGCCTTGAGTAGCATTTTAAAGAGCGGTTAGAAGCGGTCGTTGGAGCTCCCACACTACTCCGCGGCCGGTGCAGCTAAGGTCCCTCTTAGGTGCAGCCACCATGTTGCCGGCGCCTGCCGCTCGGCATGCACCGTGCGGGTGGTTTTCGCGGCGGCGTCAGCGCGCCTCAGGCGTGCGCGCCGCGTTTTCGCTTGCAGAAAAACCAGAAAACGTTTCATGCGGTTCACGCTTTCGTCGCGCGCGAACGTGTTGCGTTCGGTAACTTCTTGGGGGCCCCCAACACTACTGTACTTTCCCCATTCTGAAACTGTGGGCAGGCCCCGAAGTGGTTTTCCCTGACTGATACTACTAGATTGAAAAATTCCCTGACAATTTCCTGATTTTTCCCGGTGCACAAAATTCCCTGACTTTTCCCGGTTTTCCCGGGAAAAGTCATTATACCACGAAAAATATTACAATACATGCCTACAAGCATATGTGATGCAAGTGGAAGTGTTGTGTTTGGGCATCAGAAGACAAAACGAAGCCCAGAACCAATATGTTGCAAACTGAGCCAATAACCGTGCACTTTTTACTACTGTGGATACCTCTCGTAAACGAGAATCTTGGCTGAAGTCAGTTCACGCGAAAAGAACAACCAGCACTACCCCTTCCCGATAAAAAGCCGAAAGGGCAGACCAGTGTCGCTCCTGGACAGTAAACACCGTCACACCAAAGTGGCGTCAACAAGGGCCCGCTGTGATTGACTGCCTCTGTGACGAAACCACGAGATAATGAAAACAGTCCTTCGGGAAGCGGCGACGCCTAGTTAAAACCAAGAATGCAGGACTTTTGGGGAGAGCGGCCATTTGTGAAACTCCTTGTGTAGCTGACCTGGCTGCCGCGAACATCAGTACACAAAAGAACCGGAACAAAGTGGGCGAAAGGGTCGTCACACAAAACACTCCAACGTTAAGCTCCGGAAGGATGCAAGCACGAATGAGCAGAATCGCGTATCAAAAGCGCACCCGTTAAATGCGCGTGCTACTTCCACCCTTCTGATGAATGTTCCCTCACCTCCAACAAACAAACACTGTCAATGCTGCGTGTGTGTGGCATGCAAGGTAGTCAGATGGAAATAGGCAGCCCATGGAGAGGTTAAAGGGACACTGAAGTGAATTTGTCAAGCTCCCATTTTTGCTTGCACTGCGTAGACTGGCTCAAATTAGCACACTTTTCATCGTTTTTGCGATTGACAAATCGGTAATTATTTTACAAAGCGCGAAAGAAGAAAAACTACCATGCGCGGTTTGCGGCGGCCGCACCAACTAAAGCTCTGACGTTGGGAGGAGCGGGCACCGTGATTGGACGATGCCCAAGGTGAGCAATCAAACAAGTTTCGGTTTCGGTTCTGTAAAATACAACCGGTGGTGTTGTTGGATGGGCATTCTCAATAACTCAGTAATCATCGTACCGCGCTTCTGCCATGTTGTCAGCTGTAAAAATGCATAAAGATAAGCCTCCCAGGACGGCTTGGAATCGTAGCATTCACTAGCCGAGGCCTACGCAGTGCATGGACGCCCTGCGCGTACCCGCAGACGCCCAAATGTCATGCGCTTTTCCCCCATATTTGGAGCTTGCCTCCCTCATGCCTGTACGGTAAAAAGCGTGTTCGCACCAGGCCAAGGGTCTGTTCATTCTGGCCTGTGCCCACTGCCCGCAAGCAGTCGGTGCTTCTGGCAACAGCACGCCAACGAGAACTCGCTAGAACTCGCTAGCGCGCCAGTGCCAGCCTGCGCGCGTTCTGTAAACTAGTTCGTGGAGCCATGAACGTTGCGGCCCAAAAAAACGTGAACTCAATGTAGAAAACATCGGCAGAAAACAAAAAAGTTAACTTACAAAAAAAAAAAAAAAAAAAACAGCAGGTACCCGCGGGGACTCGAACTCGTGACTTGCAAAACACTTGCGGCAACAAACCTAACGCCCCAAACCACTCGGCCACGGGACGGGCTCCGCCGATTTTGGTAATATAAGGTATATATTATACAAGTTTACACTTTTATTTAGTTTTGGCATTTCAAGCAGCTTAGGTGACTATTTGTTGTATTGCGCTCGTGCAGTAAGCGTCCCCCGAGTTTCCACAATACCTCACGTCTAGCGATTGCATTTCGTAGACGGAAAAGCGTTCGCAGATGCGTAGTCGTGCTGCTGACCGCTGTGCTTGTTCGCCCAGCACAAAAAAGTGCTTCCCGCACCCTATTTTTACGCTGTACGGTAAAAATATCAGTTGATTTTATTTCCTTAGCACCTATATTGACTTCGCTGACTCTTCTCCCGCCTTCAAGAGGCCTTATATTTTCCTACTGGCGTACCAGTCAGCGAAGCGTCGCATGTGCGCTTGTGCAGCGCTTGTGTGAAGCGACCTTGACTTGGAGCTAGATACAGTGTACAAACTAACCAAGTAAAGAAAGGCAGATTCTTCCATTCACAAACGTGTCCTGGCTTTGTTTCAACTGAGCGAACAAATTGCGATGACCCGTCGGCGGCCGGCGGACGAAACGCTGGGCCGACTGAATCTGTCTGAAGGCCGGGGAGCCGTGCAGTAGCGCAGCCAATTGCGAGCTCAGCTCCTCTCGACGTCACACGAAAACGCCGCAGAAAATGGGCGAGCGTAAAGAGAGGAAGACAGCATTTTCGAATTAATTTTTCTACTATATAAAATCGCGTAAACGCGCCCAGAGTTCTCGTAACATGGCCTAGGGACTCCGGACTACAATTTGCGCAAGTAATCACGCAATGTTTACACATCACTTCAGTGTCCCTTTAAGGCAACATCAAGTGCCAGCCAACATTGGCATAATGTAACAATAATTCTGTGATCTTTTCAATGAAGCAGCACACCATATCACAGAGGCTCCACAGAGAAACTTTCAGCTTTGTAGTACAGAGCATCAAAGTGCGCAGGATTATATATAAGCACGACTGATTAGGCCTGAACTGACGAAACTGCTTGGCACAAGGTGGACTAGTACTTGGTTGCCGCCACAACACTCCGCCGCCTCACTTGCCCATGATTTGCCGTGAAGCAAACTGCCACAGGTTGTTGGAAAGGACAATGAAGGAAAACATGCTTTTACTAACAGTTACTCAGCAGTCCGAAGATCCCTTTTACCCAACAATAGATGCTGAGAGGGGTGCGAGATGCTCAGCTTTTCGTTTGAAACAAGCCTGCCGGTTATCTTTGGTGTCCCATTAACAACTTCACAGCGACAAAACCAACAATAAAAGATCGATGTGAAACTCGGCAGTTCCGCACATTCACCGCAGAGCGGACAATGTCGTGCCACTTATCGTGGAATGGCGCGAGCTGAAATTGGCTGTGCAAAGCTTGTGTACGAAAGTTGGGACAAATACCAATGCTGCATTCGGGATCAGTTCAAGTGGGAACAGTCTGCAAATGACTCAACACGAGACAAATGCTCGTCTGCAAGATCATCATACCTGCCAACTTGTGGGCAAACTTCTCGTAAGGGGGGATGCAATACTCGCTTTCTTCAGTAAAATCTTAAAGTAGACATAATTTATGTTTGCCGTGACCACATAGACCAAACCTTTGTACACTGTTTTATGAGAGGTTGATTAGTAAAACAACCTAGTTTACACTAGTTATTTTCAAAAAGATTCTGCAGTTGCCCAAAGTTTCTCATTTCAGAAACTTCTGTAATAATCCAGAATGCTCCACTGCTGGTCAAACCTGAATGAGTGGAACTCCCAAGCCTTTTTTTTTCTTTTTTTGAAACTGCTGAACCTTCTTTGGCCTTCAGCATTACCACAGAACATCGTAAAGGACATTCTCATCATACAAAGGTATTAGATTTGAGGTGCGCAAAGGGGAAAAATGAGGAAAATATTTCGTACAGGAGTGAAACCTCTGCTCCACGGGCAAATAATTCTGGAAAAATGAAAGCCAACTTAAGAACAGTCCCCTGCAATGAATGACAGCCCGGCTCGTGTGCACAATTAACGTCGACGCTTGGGCACGCCATTTTTCCATTCCTGAATTCACAGCACAACATGCAAGTATGCGAGTCATTGACAAGACCTGCAAGCGCTGAACACAGCAAAGAAAACAAAAGAGCGCGTAAGCTTCCCTTGTGTCACGCTATCACACCAAATAAACCACCTATCTGGACACTTTGTAAGCATACGTTAGCAGTGTAGTCATGACAGTTTCATTGATTTGTTGTCACGAGTTATGCTTGCTTTGTTTGACTTCAGTTAAAAGTCCGCACCTGCATGTCTCACCGCTGTTTGTCGTCCCTCAATTCAAGAACATGCACACAATCAGCTCAGCTTATCCAGTCATCCCAATGTTGCTCTGTGGCAGGCCAGCCTTGTAATGTGCAACAGCTTTTTCATCCTAGCATCAACACAAAGGTTGAGATGTCAGAGAGACCCTGTGCGACCTTTGTTCTCACAAAAGTGCACTCACGCCGCTACCAAAACGAGAGATGTGATACGTTCCATATTGTGCCCCCTCTTTCCCCCAGTGGCTGTCAAGCCTGTATCACTTATTGTGCAATTTATGCGGCTGGGCTGACAATGCTAACAGCAGCCAATGCACCTGAGATGGCCACGTTAGAATGAGCACTTTGGAATACAGTCAAAACTCCCTCTAACGATTTTCCGACCTAACGAACAAATTCGGATGCCCCTGAAGGAGCCTATACGGCTCAATGCTTTTACGAACTCGAACTAACGAAATAGATTCAGCACCATTCCCGATTTCGCGAACTATTTTGTGTTTTGCAAGACCTCAACACTAGCAAGAAGAAGAAATTTCGCCAAGTTCCTGGAAACAGCTGGGAGGTGGCTGGGAGCTTCCACGACTAACTGGGCGCCGACATAGACGCCAACACGACAGAGGTTTCAAACGAAGAAATTGTACAATTAAGTTTCCAGCACACAAGAGGCGTCAGAGGATGCCGACTTCCCAGAAACTGCTGCTGAAGCTCCTGTGCCTGCTCCTGGCAAGGTTACGGACGCTACTGACTTGCTCAGGCGCTTTGCTGGGGCTCCTCACAAAGGAACCGAGGACACCAACGCGCTTGAATGTTACGAAAAGTCGGTCTGCCTAATGCTAATCAAGCACAAGCCGCAAAAATCGCAGGCTGTTTTGCAGGAAATTATATTCTCTTTGAACCCCCAGCACTTCATTCTTATTTTCAAAGCGGATAAGCACATCGCTAAATTATCAGCAGGCGACTGCCACGGCAATTACTATGTCATAGTAGCTGCAGGGACGGGCCTCCCTTATAATTTGCGGTTCCCAGTGACTTCAATAGATCAGGTTTTAACAGTGTCATGAATGTTTTCCTTAACTGCACTATGAGAACTGCAAGCGATATTTTAACTCATGTTACCGACTTTTCTCCAATGTGGGGAATTCGCTCACATGAAGAGTAGCACTGTGGCAAGTGTTGCATGACAGAGCCAGAGGTGCGGACATGCCTTGGTCCTAAATTGGAAGCTACTGACACCAAGTGTCCCGAGACTGGGCAAAACTGAACGCTTTAGGGCCAATTTTGCACCCGCTTCTAAACTTCACAAAACGGCCCCCCTCCGAAGATGGAAAATACTATGCTTTGGGTGGTACATGCATTATACGTCCTGCACTCGATGGTGCACGGTACTGCCAGCAGCAGCCAAGTGTTGAGCATTTTAAAATATTTTTCCCAAAGCATATTTCGCGAAACTTCGGCCAACATATGCAAAACCATGATGCAAGCCCACAGCCCTCATTAGTAGATTTCCCGGAACATTTGTGGATATGCTCTACAGCAAGGCTTCAAGAAAAGCACACGATTGAAGTACTAAATGCCCTTGTCACGAGTAAGCACATTTGGTATGCGAGAGAGAATAACGATGAGCAGCAATGCCAGCCAAGGTACCAAGCTCGAGTGCTCAGGCAGCTACTACCAGAAGACTCAGCAAGCGCCCTTTGTAATACCAGAAGCTTTTTTCAACTTCACTCTATCACTTCACATGAAAGTGCCTCCGTAATTTCCATGTCAGCCTAAGCAAGAGAAGGCTCAAGTTTCACAACTTCACCTCCACAATCAGCAAAGCTTCATGACACTCCACAGTTATCCTAGAAACTTGGCCAAGATCCTTTATAGCAGTGTGCAAAACCGGCAGAAATACCAGATCGGTCACGGTTCAGGTTCGGAAGAATTTATTTCATTCCAATTCAGTCCCAATTTCAGTAAATTACGTCGTGAAGAACCGGTTCCGAGTTTTGATTGCAAACCGGTTCGATGGGCTATCAGCTAAACTAAAAAAAAGAAAGGTTTCATAGTTTAAAGCGACCTTAAAAGCAAAATATAAACAAAAGTTCAAAATACTGCTTTCCCCCCTAACAATGGTGAAATTTCAGGAAAATTTAAACAATTGGATCAGATATTAGGAAAAACAGATGAAGTAGGGACCCGATTTACCATCCACTTTTTTGCACATCCCTTAAGTCAGACTAGTTCGCAGCGCTTTTAAGGGAGGTGGGACTGGTGTGTGGTCGATATTACTAATTTGGACGAAAAATTTATAAATAGCTCCTTCCGTACACGGCATTGGATACCTGGAGTTCTTTTCGCAAAAAAGAAAAAACTCACTTCTGAAAAAAAAAAAATACAGCTAGGGTCACGCACACGTTAGACGAATCGAGTGAAATTAGAAACTTCCATCCCCGCAAAACAGGAACTGTTGCAGCAATCGCCGCCGATACTTTTTTCAGTTGAGACTTTGCACACTTTTACACGAGTTATTTACTTTTGGTCTGCAGAAATAAGCCTTTCTCGTAAAATAAATTACAGACATGACACATTCTCAAAAAGCTCGATTGATTGATTGATTGAAGGGTTTCACGCGCCGACGCAACGCAGGCGATGAGGCGCGCCGTAGTGGAGGGCTCTGGATTAATTTTGACCACCTGGGGATCTTTAACATGCACCGAAATCTCGTACACACGGGCGTTTTTGCTTTTCGCTCGATCAGAAAAGCGGCCGCCGCAGTCGCGATTACAACCCACGTCCTCGTGCTCAGCAGCACAACGCCTTAGCCACTGAGTCACCGCGGCGGGTATCAAAAAGCTCGAATTTGTCGGGTACTAGCTTTTGCTCTTCTCAAAGCTATTTCTAGTAGTACTCAACCATAATTTTTAACTCTTTGTGCCAATTTTAATTCATGTAGGAAAAAAATTGCTAAATTTGAAAAATGCACTGTATTGCAGGTAGGTCGGGCATTTTACCCCATATCGAAAACCACTAAAGAAGGTAATCTTAAATTTGCTTGCATTCACAAATCGAAGCCATGGTTGTCCGTCATCACATGCCTCAAAACATCTTGCAGAATGTGTGTAGTTTAGTAGCTACAAAGTACGAAATATGACCTTTTTATTGCTATTGTAGTGATTGATATTTTTGGTTTGTAACAAACTTCTGATGTCAACAAACAAATTCAAATGGTCCGCACAAACTTTTCCGCTCTATGCATCCTAAGAAACTAACGATCAGATTAATTCTTTCGCTACCGCTCCTATCAAAATCGATCAATTCGATCGATACTTTTGGGAGCGCCTTTTCATAGCGTTCCAGGCGTTTCTCGAACAAGTAAGGCTGTTCGGAGTTAGATCAGAAAATGGCCTTTCAAAATCAGTTTTGTTTTCATTTGTGCAACGGAAACGTGATTTTTGACACGCTTTTGAATCACCTGGGTGTGGAAAAGGGGCGTGGTCATCGCGCGTCACGGCTACCAACGAAGAATGCGTGCAACTCGTAATTACTCTGCACCAGCGCTTGTTTTTTGCTATCAGGGCGTGAATGGGGAACTAGCATACGATTTTCAATCGTCAGGTTCACGCTCTGACAGTAATAATCCCAGAAATCGGCTGAAAATGTCAAGCAGTGCCTGGTTGCAAAGCTACTTTATGATTTTAGGCAGTTTTATTGCCTTTGCGCACGTTGTTCTAAGTTCTGTGGTAGTTCTACTTACCCCAGGACCATTCGCAAACAGGTTACAACAGTTTCGGTTTAATTTCTGCATCGCGAAATTCATATTTAGCGCTAATACGCAGTTACCCAACTTCAAGGCTACCTGCCATGGCGCCTGAAGCGTCCGCGACTGATCCTCGAACAAAGCACGGTGCTCCTGATTTCCCCCCACCCTAACCCGATTTCTGCGATAAGAACTTCAGACGAAAGTCAAAAGACCACACCCAGTCGGAAGATATCTGTTCCGCCGAGGACAGCGCTTCAAACCGGCCTTACACTGCCAGCTGTTTGCCTTCAAGTTTCGTTTCCATGCGAGGCAGGGGTGAGACAGCCCAAACAGATTTGGGAGCAGTTTTCGGAGCAGCAAAATTTCGATTTTGGAGCAGAAGAATCTTGATTTGGAGCAGTTAGGGACATTTAATACATCGTCTTGTGAGCTTAAAAAATCATTATTTCAGCAATTTGCAGGGTCAAGTGCACATTTAAATCAGTTTTGAATACACAGAACACTCAAACAGCCTTACCTGAAAGAGTTTTTAAGAGTATCACAAAGTACTAACTGCACTACCTTTTTCCTAACTGGTGATATTGTGTTGCGCCTGCACGCAACACTGACAACAAAACTGCCGTTAACATTAGAGTTTTAGCAGTCCGTCTGTTCTGTTGGTTACTTTGTTACCGGGCTGACCAGACCGGTCTGCGCCTGCGCGCGCGGAAGGGCGAGGAGGCGCGGGCAACTAATCCCCCTACGGCTACGAATGCCCAAGTGCCCAGACGAGTCCCGGTGAGCACGGTAACTACGTACACGACGGAACAGACGGACTGCTAAAACTCTTATCAAATTTAAGGGCTCCGCAATTGTGGCGTTTTTTTTTTGCTGTTTTAATGCTGAAATTATTATTTTTGTAACCCCAGGCTGTGTTGTACGAACGACTGTAGTCACGGCAACAGTTGAGCAGCTTCGAGCTAACGGTCGCATAGCCCAACCAGCCTACCCGTTTCAGTCCCCGGGGCGCAGGTTCACCCTATGGTCATTTGAGTAGCGTTAATGTTTAGCCACCTAGATTTTGGCATTAAATTTAACTTTGCATACATCAAGTGTTATAGTCGCGTTCTATGGCAACCGTGTAGTCCTGCAGCTATTGGGCGCTGCCTGAACAGGTCGCGGCGCCGCAGCACAGCCCGCAACTTTCGTCGTGTCGACCGTTCCATCCCCGAGACTCGCGATCGCGCTTCGAAGCAGAGCAACACCTCAACATTTTACAACAGCAAAACAAGCCAAAAAATTCACGTCATTATAGACGCGCGCACCGCGTTTCGCACTCAAGGACAAACCACGCCGAAGTCGTAGGCCCCACATTTCAATGAACTTTTTTTCGAGCCGCCCAACTTTCCGTAATCTGGCACCAATCTCAAACCATATCCTTGCGTTCACATCACTGTTCAGAGCCACAACAGATAGAATGAATAGACTGGAACACAGCTGATAGCATAAAATAAACCAGGGAAAATATCGGCGATACGCACTGACCGCGTTGGTAGCAGCCAGATCAGGCGGCGGCCATGTTTGTTGCCACAGCGATGCCTAATCGAGAAGGCCGTTTCTGCGAACCCGACGGAAAGCGAATCGAGTTTTAGAAGCTATCGCTTGCTTCGTTTCAGTCTTTCCATTTGTGCCATTTCTGTGTTTGCAATTGACCGACGATAAAAGCGGTGACCGGGATTCGGGAGGCTTTTGTCCCCGCCGAAACTGACATGAGCATCAAAATCCGTGCCATTGAGGCTCTTCTGGAGCAGTTTGGCGCAATTTTCGCCATTTTCGTGCTTTTGGAGCAGCTTGGCGCAGGAAAATGGAATTGTATCAGAAAGGAGCAATATGCGCAGCTGTCTCACCCCTGATGCGAGGGTATATCCGGGTGTCTAATGTAGCTGCCTCGTTGAACTGTCTATTCGGACGGAGTCTCTGATAAGCTTTTGTACTGTTTCATTTGAAAAATGTTAGGTGGCGCTGCAATAGAGGAGGCTCGTTGTGCTGATCTTTTTCATCGCGCAACTGCTACACGGCCAAAGATCGCAGGGCACCATTCTAGCTCATCGTACCTCATTTTTGCGAGCAAGGCTACAATTGCGAGTAAGAAGATGGTAATAAAGCTCAGCTTTATGTTTTGAGAGATTGAACGACAACAAGCGTCAGCCACGGCGTTCCGTTTTCAACTTCATGCATGTTTTTTTCCGCATCGCGTGCTTGTCCCAAATATTGTGCTCGCTGTAAATGCAAAGTCAGCCATTGACAAGATGTTTTTACGTTATGTGGGGGCAAATTGGTGCCTCTGATAATGACAAACCGCCAGATTTATTCCAGGAAACCACCCGAAATTGGACCTTTTGAATTGGAGGTTGGGCTTCACCGCATGACACGAGCACCGTGCATGCTAACATTTTTTTTTATATCTGACAAACTGTTCGTGCAAGTCGACATTTTTTCTAGGGCGTTTTTTTTCAAATGTTTTCCTACAAAATGTATATTCTAATTTTTTTCTACTACCGGTGGTTTGATATACACAACTCCTTTTTTATCATTTTTTTCGACAACTTGACAAAAATTTTGGTTTTGATATTTTTTTTAGAACTATGATATATAAAAACCTTTAAAAAACTGGTATTATTGGAAATGCCGTTAAATAATCTGCATTTTGTGCTCCTGCAATTAGTGCCTAACCAATGTTTTAGCAGGAAAAAAAATGTTTTCTTGGACCCCTAAAATTAGTCAATTTTCCAGCGGTAGCGAAAAAGTTAACACGATGACGCTCACCGCATTCCCAGTGATAAGTTCAGTTGTGTGAAAGCCCAGGAAAGGGAAGATAAGTGCAGAGAAAAATACACTTCCTCTCGGTTTTTTGCGCGGAATACTTGGTCCTCTTGGCTTTCTTGCGCGGAATACTTCAAAACCAAGAGCTGGGCCGTTTCTTTTTGCTTTCCCGCGTAATGAGAATCGCATTCTCGACACGCGACATTTCGACCAACTCCAGTCCACTTCCCTGAATATCGGTGCAGTATCGCCGCACCACATCGGTAGTAGAAAAGGCTTTTTACACCGCTGGGTGAGAACGATTGTGTTCCGGTGACAGCTCATCAGTGGCAACGGCACCAGATGCCATCACGTCAGCGACTACTCCAGAAGCCAGCAGCTCACTGTCACAGAAATGTTGGCAGGCAAAAGCCCACTGTTGCTGCTTTGCACAGAATTTAGCACGGGCGGGCAGGGCGGTGGCCCGGAGGCCAGGCACAGCCAGCGCAGACGCACGTTGGTGACAGTCTGGTGACCAATCACGCGGGTTCAGAGTTTGATCTATCCAAGGTTTAACTCGTTATAAAAAATACATTTTACATGCATAATGGCAAAGGAACTTCGAATTTTTGCTATGGAACATATTTCACTCTGTCCGAGTTCGTTATATACGGGTTTGTCCGTATTTGCAACAGGGATTTTTCATCTTTTGTCCGTTCACAGCGGGCCTGCCTTTCTTTATAGCATCATCAAAATCGTCGATTCACATCCGGCTCTGCAGCACCGAACAATACACTACCCTGCGCAAGTTATTTATGGGCAGCCTAACCCGGTAGGGTCATCAAGTTCTCAGGCGGTAAAATTACGATTCACACACTGAGAATTAACTTCAAACACCTAGAAATAACACCAAAAATACATATCGGAAGCTTGTCTTGAGCAAAACATTGCGCACTGCAAGCCAGCTATGCAGCAAGGTAGTAACGGGGATCCTATGAGAGACGTCAAAATGATCGCAGTGCCGCCTCCCCAGTGTTTCTGTACCTGTGTGTATCCACTAGGTCCAAGCCGAATGTTACCGACTGTGCAAGCGTTTTAGAACTTATCCGACACCTACATTAGCTTAACAACAAAAGGCCCAAGTTATGTGACAACATTTGAACCATCAGGAAACTGCCCAAGGTTCATAAAGCTCCCTGGTAATTCGAGACACTAAGCTGAGACGTTTTCTACGCACCATTTTGCCCTCTCTACATACCCTACTCGTGCATTTCTGTACGAGCACATATCTACATACAAATCAAACCTACTGCCTTTGTGCAAGCAGATTATAACTTCATTTGATGCTGCTGCTCTCAGCGCTCACCCTGGCCGGCTCCGCCTTGGCCTTCTTGGCAGCGGGTGGAGCAGCATCCCCGTTGGTCTCCTCCTCCTCCTTGGCGTCTGCTGCCGGTGCTGCTGCAGGCTTCTCCTCTTCTGCCCGCTGGGGGGGGGGGGGAGACAGAAATAAGAAAGGTCAACACCAAACTCGGCATTACCAGAAGAGAGAGGCAGTACAATGCAGTTTGTCGGGAAAGCTTAGAACTCGAGAACTGTCATTAGTAGTAGTAGTAGTAAGTATTGCTGAATGAGGCAGACTTAGCCTTGCGTAGCTGCCGGCAATTGCTCCACCTAATCGTCCCCAATACCATATCAGAGACTCTTAAAGTCATCACACCTCACTTAGTCCTAAAATAACAGGCACACAATGTCACCACACCTCACTTAGTCCTGCGGACTGCAAGAATCCGAGTAGGAGATGAGACAGCTCTCTTCGCACAATCCAGTGGTCCCTAGGAAAAATAATGTCCTCCGATGTAGCATGGGGCACTCATAACTTCTGGAGATCACGAAAAAAGTTTGTCCACTCAGGGTTGGTTTTGAAGCAGTTCATAACGAAGTGATCAATGTCACCAGTCACACTGCACAAGGGGCAGCTTGGCTACATAAATTCAACATTGTTTCATCCCCTTTGAGAACTGTCACTATCATAATACTGGCTTACTCGTTACAAACAGGACCACCACAAAGACGCCACAACCTATTCCTGGTGTCTATTTCTAGAAGATAACATATTAGGAACAATGGTGGCAGTGTTAGAGATAAGGCAAGGCCTGTAAGCTTTATCTCTGTATGCCATTCAAAACACACGTTCCTGCAGATTCCTCATACCACACAGTTGAGAATGCAGTCACTTTTCTCCATCATTCAGGGCACGCTTTGCAGCAAGATGCTGATGGATGACTTCTTGAGACTTAGAAAGCTACGACTGCTAAGTGCAAGGTCTAGGCATTTTTCGCAACACAGCCTGTCCTGTGCAGAAGCGCGGCATTGGTCGCTTAAACGGGATCAAACTAGCCGCCCAACAATCAGCCAGAGGTGGGCAGTGCAACGCGGAAGACCCAAAGCAAGAACCAGTACGAACAGCTGCCCTTTGGTTATCATGTGGCGCCATCTGTGAGCAGCTTGCCTCACTACACGCTGTATGAAAAAAGGGTACCCCGCATTACTTATCCCGCGAGTTTTGGCACAGTCCCGACAACTATCCTAGTAAGAGCTGTTTCTATATTTTTGTAAGCGCTAAGTCGGCGCACGCGTTGGAATGCGCCATTTAGCACTAGTTGCGGGCGTCACATTCTTCCAACGTACCGGTCAGCGCGGAACTCGCATGACGTACTACATGTCCATCACTTTCTACTTATTCGGAGCCCTTTTATTTCCTTCATCAGCTTCAAAACAGCATTTGACGTGTGTGTTGATCACATTCATTCTTTCTCTCAAGACACGCAACTAATCGAACGTTACTCCTGCTAGCGCAACTTCTCGCGACGCGTTGGGCCTCGTCAAACCAATCTGGCGGCAACATCTCCCGGCGAATGTAAACACCGCGGACTTAGCCTCGGGCACAAAGCGCGGCAACTCTACTCCCAGCCAGACCGGGTTCCCCAGGGGCCAAGCCACGCGCGCGGAGAACACCTGCGCGACTCTGCAATCAGCGAAAAAGCATAGTTGACGAGTGGCTCGCGCTATCCGCCGCGCTTGTTCGGCCGCACACTTGCACTGTGCGCGCGGGAAGCCCACACCAGACAGGATACAGCCGCTGCTTCCGCGACACAAACAAAGCGCGCATCGAAGCCTCGCTGCAAGCAAACTTGATCACGCTGTGGTGCAGGTGGTCTCGGCAACCGATTCGGCCGGCCCCGTAGATAAAATACCACAGATCGGCGGCTCTGGAAGCGTAGCCATGACAACACGACGGGGAACTTTGCCTCGGACGCGGAAGATGGCGCCATGGTCTCGTCAAACTCCCGCACCACGAATCGCCCGCCATTATGGACGTTGTCCGAACCACGGAATTAATTCGAAATATCGTGCCCACTGCGTCGAGTCGGAGGCCCTTAGCGGGGTACGCCGACCTGCGAGACGTTTCCACGAGCGCTCGGGAGTCGCGCGGCATCGGCACAAGTACGACACGTGTGCCCAGCGGAGCGACCACGATGTCGGGCGTTCGAGAAACGGTCGCCTGTTGTTGGTGCGCAACGCAGCCGGCGTCGCGGTGTCATGACGATGCCGCCCGATGGCGGCGATTCCCGCTCGGCCGCGGCCATCGGAGTCGCTCACCTTCGTCTCTTGCGCTGTGGGCTCCTCCATTTCGCTGTCCGGGTTGTTTTCCGACATTTGTGCGTGCACCACTCGGTCGACGGCACTCCGGCTTCGCTCGACACAACCACTCACGGCGAGTTTGAAGGACGGCGTGGGTCACGTGACCGCGCACGCCGCGCCGCTAAACGGCGAGGGAGCGAAGCACACGACGGCCGCGCGCTTTTCAAACATGGGTTGGACGAACCACGGGCTGCCTACTGTCAGCCGCACCGCATAAACTTCGGTGGCGGGAGAAAAATTGTCTCTATGACGACCATGGAAGGTAAAAAATGTTTCTTTTAACGGACACACGTACTCAAACGGAGATCGCTGGATTTGATACGTGCTATCACACTTTATTGTCTTCATATGGATGGTCTAAATTAATCCGCAGTCTCATTAACCAGGCGCCGATTCGAAGCGGAAAATTTCAATATCGGAGGAAGAGGTTTAGCTCGTTCAGCGGCTATAGCTGCACCCTCTTTTTATCCTTTTGTTACGCTCTCTTGGTGTCTGGTTGTAAAACGTGATCGCGCGTTTTTTTTTTTTTTTTTTGTTTTTTTTTTCGGAACGTTTGGGAATACAAGCGCACTTAAGGGGCATTTCAATCATTGCACTATGTTTGCAACAGAATAAAAAAAAAAGCTTTGGTACTGTAATGTTCACCGAAGTCGCTTGCACGTGGGCCTTTTTTTTGAGACAGCTGTCAGCCTCTCGTTGGTCGTGATTTCTCGTGTCGCCCCTGTGCGGAAAGGATGTGGAAGCGAGCTGGAAAGACGGAGAGAAAGAAAACAAAAGCAAAAAAAAACAAGACAAACGAACCCGGCACAGCGTCTCAAAGTCAAAGAGGACACCTCCTCATTGGCCTGCCCGGAGAAGACCACGTGAACGTCTAAAACACGAATGCCTCAATGCCACGAGTGCCCCAAGGTAGACAGAAGCAGTATCCGCAGGGAATGGCTGACTGAACCGGCCACGCTAGAGCAACAGCTATCGTTTGCAGGCTTTGTCTAAAAGACCATAGGCACCCCGCCTTCCCAGCAAGACCCCTGGAAGTGGAAGACCAACTATCAAGAAAATCCAGTGGCCCCCTGGAATGATGAGGCCTCAGCCTAAAGGGCAAATAAATTTTTTCTCTCTCTCTCTCTCTCTCTCTCTCTCTCTCTCTCTCTCTCTCTCTCTCTCTCTCTCTCTCTCTCTCTCTCTCTCTCTCTCTCTCTCTCTCTCTCTCTCTCTCTCTCTCTCTCACAATGCCACGCCACGAACGCGGGCACAGCCAGGCGCCAATCCCGTAAACACCGCCAGCCGGCTGTCAGTGCGATTATTCTCTGCTCGCTTCCCAATGTAGTGCCTGAACACCATTTCACGTAAGTCTATGCGATAACCTTTCCCCTGAACCGCGCTACAGAGCCCGGTATCTGGGGGCCCAAGGCAAGGCTCACTTGGGCCCACAAGGCTCACTTTCGTATGCACGAAAGTGAGCCACAAAAATGCCAGTTCCAGAGCGGGCAGTCTTTCTTTTTAAGCTACATTCCGGTACTCTTACAATTAAAACTTGGCGGTAATATGAAGAGTTTGAAGTACCGTAGTGCGCTTACTGCAACAATATGTAGGCAACCAGAAATCATGCAACATGTGATGGCGGTGCACTTTTTGTGCGTTTTACAGCGAACACTGCATAATGATTTTCCATTGGACCCACATCACATTCGGCACGTTCCTACCGAACATGTGGAGGGCGTATTGTACGATTAACTGATGCTTCCGGGCGTCCATAGTACCGTATTAAATCGCGTAATGATCGCACTTTTCTTTAAAAAAAATTTGATGTAAATTGATGTAAAGGAGTGCGTTCATTACGCGGGGTACATTTTTCGCGAAACATTTTTGAGGACAGAAAACGCGAGCAAGTTGTGCGTAATAAGTGTTACGATAGTTATCATGAACATAATAAAAATAATATATAAAAACATAAAAACTACGCACACTGCCGCCAGCTGCTTTGCAGAGTGAATGCCGTGTAATCATGAATTGCAAGCGCGCCGGTGCGAGTTGCGGCGAGGTGACAACAGGTCGACCAATAAGTGACTGCCACTGTTACAGCGGGACATCAAAACAGACATGGCGGCCCACTCTGACACCTGAGCGCGTTTTTTCTTTCAGTTGTGAGTATATTATCTGCATTTAGTGAGAGTTTCTTCCTCATCAATATTGAACGCATGTTTGCCGATATCGCTAGTATCGGCAAGTCTGCCGCAATAACGTATCCATGTCCTCTTCGAAAGGGAAGGAAACCGAGGTACGCACGACCATCAGCTAGACTTTGCACACATACGATATACTGCTGCGGCTAGTTCAGTGTGCGTTCATTGCGCGGGAAATAAAAAAAAATTGAACTTCGACGACATACTTAAGGGGTGCGATCATTATGCGAGTAAATACGGTATATGGAGGGCACGCATGGCCTGGCTTCGTGATGACATGGCCGAGGCGGAAGATGTTTCGTGAGAGCGTTTCGCTTTTTGTTGAAGAGCTAAGAGTTCAAGAGTTAGTGTCTGATTGATTGGAACGCGTCGAACCATTGTCTACGCTGAAGGAATTTTATAACGACAAGGCCAGCCGGGAGATCCAGGTGGTGGCACTGTATGTATGTCAAGTTGTGTACGGTGTGATGTTGACTTTGTCATTATGTAGAGGTACAGCAGTAAAAACCAAAAAAAAAAGAAGCAGCGGGTGCTGAACGAAGCAACGGGAGGCGGAAGGTATATAACAAGTAGCTCAGCATCTCGCAAGTAATCTGTTTACGATGGCCGTCATCTGCCAGCCGGACGATTAACTTTCAAAAACCTTTGTAACCCAGTTGAATGAAAGGGCTCTTGCGTGTCGTTTAAAGTCGCTCCTCAGTACAGAGCGTACAGTTTTATCGCCCACATTTAGGGGAAATCCCCGAGGTGGAGTAAGTTTCTGCGAATTGAAATTTGACATCACCTGAAATGTAGTGGGCGAGCTGGTAGTTCATTTTAAAATTGCTACAGCGCGTAAGGATCGAAGACACGAGGAAACGATGGTACGAGCGCTGACTTCAAACTGAATTTATTTCGAACAAGCTTGCCGCTTTTGCGTGCACCTATCATGTCAACGACAGAAAAAATAAAAGATTAAACCAAGAACAGAAGGCGAGAAAATCTATAGAAAACACACCACGACATCAAAAGGCGTTCACTCTCTTGCCACAATCTCTAAAGATACCAGGCTATGTCGTATCCGATGTACACCGCGTGTTAAAAAGAAAATCAATCTCGTTTTGTATGCAGAATGATTGATGTCTTGCTTACGCATTTAACAGGGGTGTGTTGACCTGATACGTACGACATAACCTGGTATCTTAAAAGATTGTGCCAAATGTGTGAACGCTTTTATTGTTGTGGTGTGTTTTCAAGGTTTTTTGCGGTCCTAATCCTTTATTATTTCTGTCGTTAATATGATTGGTGCGTGACTACTTGTGAAGAAATTTATGTGAAGAAATGAAGAAACTTGTGAAGAAATTTGCACCATTTATATATAAAAAAGGTGCAAATTTCTTCAGAATAAATTCAGTGCAGGCATCAGCGCTCGTCCCGTCGTTTACGCGTATCTTTGTTTCTTTCTGGGCTGTGGCTATTTTAAAATGATCTACGAGCTCACCCAACAGTGCACCCTGTTAAGCGCGCAGCTGCATTTCACGTGGATGTCAGTTTTTTCTTCGCTGACGGCATAGTTTGAATGGTGTTATTGTACACTTCCACCCAGGTAGCACATGCTAGAATAACGTTATCTGGCAGTTACGAGCGTTGACGCAACGTTATGGTTTACCTGACAACGTTAAACCAGCGTTTCAAAAAGAAAAAAAAATGCGGTTCATCCCTTTTTCATAGCAATCGATAAAACACTGAGGGTCATTTCGGATAAGATCCAACAAAGCATGGCTGGTCGACTTCTTCAATTCTCTTGAAATTTTTTTACCTCATTTCCGCATGTATTTAATGTGCGGATTCACAAATATTTTCAGTGGAAAAAATTTTGGCCGACAGAAAAAAAAATTTGGAGCGCACCCGCGTGGTCCCCGGCTGGTACCTGACCCTGCGCCACGGCCAAATTTAGCGTTGTTTACCAAAAAATGTATTCATCAGGAGGGAATGGCAATTTTTATGCTTAATCTGCGTTAGGTGTACATTTCACCCCTCAAATATCGTTGGCTACAAAAACATATATTTTTTGTAATGATTCTCCAAATCTTGCTCCGAGCGCATTTTGTTCTGTACTTTGCTGGCCAGTATTATCGCAAGTACTGGAGCTAGAGCGTTCACTGCTCCTGGCAAGCGCCAATAACGGCCATAAATATTGTGTCTGTGTAAGCTACGGTTAAAAAGCAACTGGCGCAAAAGTTTGCAGAGAAAACGAAAACCCTCCAAGTTCAGAGGCTTATTAAAAAAAACACTTCCTCGATTTTGCTGAAATTGTCCCCAGATGTCCACCTGTGCATGCACTTTAATGATCATTAAAATCATGTTCCATCATTTTTTAACTGACGCGCCTACAGCGCTAGAAAAAAGCCTCGTCGGCCAGGTCTTCACAAGATCTTGAGACACGAAACAGTGAGAGCAACTTCCACCGAATGGGCAGACATTTTATAATTTTTTGTAACAAAGGCAAACGATTACTCATAGATAATATTACGGAGAATTCAGAAGTGAATCTTAATTTTTATGTGAATTTTGGAACGAAAAAACAACAATCTGCGCACCGCTAAACATGTACAGATTGAAGAAAAAACGGAACTCCAGGCTCACGCGTATTTAAAAGAAAACACTTCTTCCAGTTTTATGAAGCTTTCCATGTGCAGATGTTTTCTTCAAAACTTACTTGTGTGAGCCCTACAAATATCGTGCGTCATTCTAAGCACAGCGCGGATAAGCGCACCTTTCGTGCGGTGCGCTGTATAAACTCAAGAACTGCACCTAGCACAAAACTGCTGCTACGTGTTTGAAAGAGCAATCTATAAGCTACAATTTCATGCATAGCAATGCCAAACGTGTCCAGCTCAAGCGAAAAAAAAAAGTTTTGCGGAAGCGCTCAAAATTGGTCAATTTTCCGCCTTAATACTTCCCATGTATGCTGCCGACGGGACGGGCTTCCGTTGAACCTTTGATTTCAGGTGAACGAAAGTTACGTTCAGGCGAGTTAAAAAACAAGACTGCGTGCACCTTGTCAAGTAGCTGATCTTATGAACCAAATAAATGGCAGCATCTCCACTCCGTGGATGATGGCGAGGGTGCGGAGTACGTGGACTCGAAATGACATCCGATTTGCGCCCCGACCGTCATTCGATTTGAGCCGCGAGTTGCACCTTGATTATTCCCTAAATCTGCAATTCACGGCTCAAATCAAATTTCTTTTGATTTTCGCTTGATGGTGGTGTGCGCACGGATGGATGCGGACGGGCATTGGGAGGTCCTAAAATACTCCGTACCGTTATAGGAGAAAGAGAGTAAGCCGTTTGACACTCGGGTGCTAACTCACGCTCGTAGTCCAATGGGTAAGACGACTGACACGAACTCAGTCTAGTCTACCAGACAAAGGCTCGAATCCTGCCTGCGCCTGTGTGATTTTTTTGCGATTGTGAATGCTATATGCCCACGGACACGGACGGACATTGTGCGGATAAGGTACTCCGCCCCTAATAACGCATCACGGCAGCAGTGCGCACAAAAAAGAGCGTTGATAATGTAAGCCAAAGAGTGACCGTGGTTGGGGAAATCTAGAGGAAGCTCTGAAAATAGATTCGAAGAACTTACAATTGCGCGTTTTACCACCACAGATTGCATCGGTTTCGCAACGGCACGAAAGGTGCGCTGTATCCGCGCTGTGCTTAAAATGACGCACGATATTTCTAGGGTTCACACAAGTAAGTTTTGAAGAAAACATCTGTGAAAAGCTTCATAAAACTGGAAGAAGCGTTTTTTTTAAACACGAGTGAGCCTGGAGTTCCGTTTTTTCTTCAAACTGTACATGTTTAGCGGTGCGCAGATTGTTTTTTTTTTTCGTTCCAAAATTCACATAAAAATTAAGTTTCACTTCTGAATTCTCCGTAATATTATCTATGAGTAATCGTTTTCCTTTGTTACAAAAAATTATAAAATGTCTGCCCATTCGGTGGAAGTTGCTCTCACTGTTTCGTGTCTCAAGATCTTGTGAAGACCTGGCCGACGAGGCTTTTTTCTAGCGCTGTAGGTGCGTCAGTTAAAAAATGATGCAACATGTTTTAATGATCAATAAAGTGCATGCACAGGTGAACATCTGGGGAGAATTTCAGCAAAATCGAAGAAGTGTTTTTTTTTAATAAGCCTCTGAACTTGAAGGGTTTTCGTTTTTTCTTGAAACTTGTGCGCCAGTTGCTTTTTAACCGTAGCTTGCACAGACACCATATTTACGGCCCTTATTTGTGCTTGCCAGTAGCAGGACTAACTAAAGTTTGAACGCTCTAGCTCCACCACTTACGATAATACTGGCCCACACAGTACAGAACAAAATAAGCAAGATTTGGAAATATTTACAAAAATATATGTTTTTCTAGCCAACGATATTTGGGGAGCGAAATGTACACTAGGCGTAGGTTAAGTAAGCATAAAATTTACCATTCCCATCTGATCAGTATAATTTTTGGTAGACGTAGCTAAATTTGGCTGCACCGCAGGGGCAGGCAGCGGCCGGGGTCCACGCGGGTGCGTTCCAAATTTTGTAGCGTAAGCTACACTGGCCGAGGTTGAGCAGTTTCGTGTGTGCCATGAAGGGCCGTTCTGCGCAAGCGCGAGGGGCATTGGATTGGATTGGATTGACTTGGCTTGGCTTGGATTGCATCGGATTGGATCGGATTTGATTTGGATTGGATTACAGTGGATTGTGTTGGATTGTGTTGCGTCATAGCCGCGGCAGACGCACTGGCGCCGGCGCGCTCCCAGGTGTGCGCCTCAATAGGTGACCGGTAAAAAGCGCAAAGGCTCATGGGTGCATTGTTTTCTCCCGCGGAGAAGCCGCCACTTCCGGTTCGGGAGCTCTCCTGGCCTCCCGTAGGCCGTCGGCTTTCACGCGGGTGTGTGCTTGTTGCTTATCTGTTTCCACTGAAAAAAAAAAAAAACACCCATGCATCGGGAATTCCATAAATAACCATTGACCACACTAGGGGTTTATCTGACAGGTAAGCACCCTGTGACAAATAAACAACATGCACACACGCGCCTGACAGCCGCCGGCGCACGAAGGCGTACGGGAGGGCAGGAGAGATCTCGAACCGGAAGTGGCGGTAGCAGACGACGTATCCATGAGCCTTTGCGCTTTTTACCGGTAACCTATTGCGCAGTAGCCAAGTCTGACGCTGCACCGGAGACACTTGATAACCGTTTCGCGTGGCTCGTGGAGAGCCGTGCTGAGCATGCGCGAGGAGCAGTGACTGGACAGGACTGGACTGGACTGGACTGGACTGGATTACAATGAATTGGACTAGACTGGACTGTAATGGACTGGATTAGACTGGACTGGACTGGATTGACTGGATTCCTGAACCTTAGTTCATGCTACGTATATCCCGGCATAGCAGAGCTAAGCCACTACTAATTTTTTTTTTCAGTCGGTCAAAATTTTTTCCACCGAAAATATTTCTGAATCCGCACATTACATACATGCGGGATTGAGGTAAAAAAACTACCACCTCCCCTCGCCGGCACCCCTGTGTAGATGCGACGCATAGGGGGTTCACGTTGCAGCGTTGGACAGCGGAGGAACGGCGCTGGAACGATGGAGCGGAGCGGCGCAGGCACCGCGTTTTATAGCGCGCATAAGGGTGAGGGGGCGCGCCGGCGCCAGTGCGTCTGCCGCGGCTTTGACGCAACACAATCCAACACAATCCAATCCAATCCAAATCCAAGCCAATACAATCGAATCCAATCCAATGCCCCTCGCGAGAGAGTGTTCGCTATCGGAGAGGAGAGGGGGTGAGCAGCGGAGAGAGAAGCTGGCGCGGCGAGGACAATGAGGGAGGGGTTTGCGACAACGACGCCGACGCTGCATAGACAAGGCGAGTGAATAAGATGCAGTCGCATCTAAAAAATTCAAGCGAATTGAAGAGGTCGACTAGCCTGCTTTGTTCGATCTTATCTGAAATGACCCACGAAAGTGAAAGGTGCCCTCACCAGAGCAGTTCAATGTTGAAGGAACCTCCTTCATGTGCGAAGGGTTCGCCAGCCTGACCCCGCCAGACGAAGTGACACCGACACGCAAGAAACAGAAAAATAACCGGTTTGTTCCTGACAACAAAACATAAAATGACATGCACAGAAAGAGAAGCTTGAAACACACAACGGTCATGCGAACAACGCTACAGCGGGGGGTGGCTCAATTGACGCGCGTCCCCCGTACAGGAAGGCGCAGGAATCGAGGCACCAACTGCCAGCGCTCATCGACGTCATGATGCCCTACTTCGCTTCGCCTCTCCTAGACGGCAGCACCATCTGAATTAGTCATAAGGAAGGATAAAAGGCGCCATAAAGGGTTCACAGTGCACAAAGACAACGACACACAAAGAAGAAAAGACAGTACAAGTCTTCTCTTCCTTCTGTATCGTCGTGTTTGTGTGCTGTCAACCCTTTATGATGCTACACCAACTAGCCCACAAAGCCATCCTCGTGAAATACAAGGTGCGTTCGTAGAGCTGTTGACGTCTGAGTTTATAGCAGAGTTCAATAAAAAAAATAGCGGAATTGGCAGGGCGTCTCGTACCTACCGTTGCGGCCCGATGTGAGAGAGAATTGTGGGCTCGAATCTGGGCGACATCGCGTCAATGGCACTTTTCAATGGCACTGATGGATATGACTCCAGTGATATCTTGGTGGACCCCGGCATAAAACACGTTCGTGTTAAAAAGAAGCCTTGAGCGTGAATGTAATGTTTGAAACGTTATCTGTACGTTCAAAAAGCAACGCGGCATTTCTCGCGCGTCCCTCGTTCACCGTTCAAGTTTTTATGGCTATTCTAAACGTCTCAGTTGTTGGAGAAATTCCGCTCACTCGAGGGTACAAGCGGGGCATTTCCTGTGAACCCAGCGCCACCTGTTGATTCACTTAGAACACTTTTGTTTATGCAACTTCTAGAAGCTCTTTTGGAATATCTGTTGGAATAGCGACTGGGGAAGTGGGGCAGCACAAGTGCATTGGTCGCATTTGCCCACCTATAGGAATTTCTATTCCCCACTCCCTGCGAACCTTGCCCGAGCCGAAGCCACCACACTCCGCCGGCTCCAGAGCAACTCTTACCCCCACCCTACCCTCCTCCACCATACCTACCCACCTAATATTACGGTACCTGCAACTTTTGCCCGAGCCAGGCACCCCGTACCATGTGGTCTGCGAGTGCCAACAATCCCCATTCCTCACACCCAATCCCCGTCCCACGTACGAGCAGTGGGTGGACCGGCTGTCCAGCTCGGACCTCTCCACCCAGCGCACGCTGATAGAGAGGAAACGGGGCAGCCAGCAAGGATCCCGGCATCCCCGAGTAGTGGGCGGCCTCCGCAGTGCCGGTGCTCTCATCCTGCACATAGGCTCGAAATTAAAGATGTTTATTTTCTCTTTCTCATTGGTAGACAATTCTTAGTGATTTATCATGGAATACGCACCTCGCCTATGTTTGCCGGAAGCTTCGAGCTGTGTCATGCCTGCTGTATAATATCAGATATTTGATGCCGATGTCAGTACGAAAAACTGTTGTTCATGCTTTGGCCTATAGTGTGATTCGCTATGGTGTCACGGTTTATGGGTTTTGTGCCTCACGATGTAAAAATAGGATTGATTCTATTTGGCGTTCACTACTGCGTAATGTGGCGTACGACCTGGGCCTTGCCAGGGATGTTAACATATTCGCCATGTTATCTATGCCAAATTTCGACTCTCGATTGCTACTGTAGCGGCAAGCCACAGTGCCAGTGGCAGCAGCGTGACGCAGGCCCACGGGCGCGCTCATGGGCGCGCTCATCCGCCGGAGGGCTCGCGCGCCCCTGGCATCAGTAGATAGAGACCCCACGGCGTTCGGAATAAACCGGCCTTGCTACGTGGTCTGGTCGTCTCTGTTTCAACGCCTCCGTGATGCGCTCTGCACTACAAACCGTTGTATTGAGGCATTACTGGAGTAGTAGTTTTCAGACTCCGCGCATTCCGACGCGCTGCCTCCGCCCTAAAGAACCGTGTCTCATACCTAGATGCGCAACGAGATACGCTAAAAGAAGTCGAATTTATTAGGTGCCCCATGCCTTCAATCAACTTCCTCCAAACTACCTCTCTTTTCAAACTAAGTATAAACTAAGGAAAGCATTAAGGCATTATATTGTATAAGCCCTTTCAGTATTCTGGTCATGTTTACCTCATTGACTGCCCAGTAAACAGTGTTATTTTTGTTTGCTAGTTAGCTACAAATTTCTGTTATATTAGTTTTTTTTTATGTAGCATGTTTGTCCGCTCTTCCAGGCACTGCCGTTCAAGCCCTATGAGGCTCTGGTAGGCCTGACTTCTGTACAGTTTCTCTTTGTGCTGAAAATAAAGTATTATTATTATTATTATTATTAATTCTTGGAATGTCTGTACATTTTTTTTATAAAAAAACTTGCGAAAAGCGAAAGCTGGTATATGTCGCGATTTTGTTGAACGTTTAAAATTCCCTGCGTGGTTTAAATTAACCCGCGCACTCTTCTACGACCCGCCTCATACCAAACCCCCCCCCCCCCCCCCCCCCCCCGCCCCTCCTTAGGTGCCCCTTCAGAACGTAGAGCTCCCGTTCTTCAGAAACCCGTTTGGTCACAATCATGGCCACGTATCAGAGTTCTGCACGTGCCATCTCGACAGCCCCATTTTGTGCACTGCTCTCTGATTTCTCAACCTTGTTCAACATAAGAGTACAAATGAATTCACTGCCTTGTGCGGATATCCAATATTTTGAAGCCATCTATGAACGGACAAAAAAACGGTTTTCGTTATGAAAAAAAACACGCCAAAACCGATTACAGAACATTTATCCACAACGGGTAAACTTTAAATTATCTTAATTTACTGCAATTGTGTACCTTATATAGTTGTCTAGAAAGCGAATACTTAAAACGAACCACAAAACCTTAAAGCGGAAGCGTGATGTTTTTGCGAAGCGGATGTAACCTGTTATGATTATTTTTACGAAACAGCGAAATGTCAGTTACAGCGGAGGATAAAGAAGACAAACAAGGAAGAAGGCGACTAAAAATTACGCCCACCTCCCCTCGCGGGAACCCTGGTGTGATGCGACGCTGAGGGGGCTTCAAGCGCAAGCAGAGAGCCACCGTCGACCGAAAGGCCGCCGGAGAGCGGCACACCGGATATATGCGCAGCGCGCCCGAAGGAGAGGAGACCGCGGAGAGAGAGAGTACTGCACATGCGCAGCACCGCGCGCAGCGCCGCCCGCTGCCGGAGTGAGAGCGCGCTGGGCCGCACACCCGCAGATGTTGAGAGAGAGTGTTCGCTCTCACCTGGGCACGCGCCGGCGCCAGTGCGTCTGCAGCGGCTATGACGCAACACCATCCAACACAATTCACTTTAATCCAATCCAATCCAAATTCAATCCAATCCAGGCCAAGCCAAGCCAAGCCAAGCCAAGCCAAGCCAATCGAATCCAATCAAATGCCCCTCGCGAGAGAGTGTTCGCTATCGGAGAGGACAGGGGGTGAGCGGAGGAGAGTGCGGACGCCGACGACGACGACGGACGCACGCAGGAAGGACAGGGCCGCCGACAAGAGATGCTCTCAGCGTCGCATCTAAAAGAAGATAATGGGCATAGTAGCCAAAGAGTGCCAAATATAGTGTACTGTTTGTGTTTGAAAGTTGTGAAATATAGAGGGGTCAACGGCCAAGAAATATAAAACGCAATTTAAGAAACTTCAAGAAGATCATTGCTATAAATACATGTATTCGAATCAGCACACTTCGGCATAGAATTCCATGCTGCGTATTTCCAAACGCTTCGCGGCACAGAGCACCCACTTACAATGTCTGTTCGTGCCATGCAGAACGATAATTAAAAGTCATCGGCTGCACCCCAAACCTTAAGCGACCTAAAACATACCAAATCACCATTATTAACAAAAACAACGCGTAAATTTCATTTGAGAAAAATTTACTTTAGAACAAAAATTAAACAATGAAAAAAAAAACTAAGGGATAGACCTGCTGGGGCTCGAAACCAGGCCGTCAGCGCCAGTTCTCAGTACTCTACCCCGAGGCTACAGAGCCTTTTTTTTCTTCATTACCGTTTGTCTCAAACGAATAACCAGGTTACAGTCATTTCATAACATAAGCCACCTTTTCGAAAAAACAACTTAGAATCTCTTCAGCTGAACAAGGTCATCTAGCATTGGTAACCGCTCAGGTGGTTCGCTTAGTGCTCACGTATGTTGACCACACTCTCAATAAAATACTCTCTGGCGGGCCGCGCATTGGGATCGGCATGCCTGTCAGCCATCCTTGTGCGCCACAAGCTCTGCATGCTGATCAACATAAACATGTCGAATGGCACGCCTCCCGTATCACACACAGACAGAAAACGGATCCCGAAAGGGTTTATGGGCAGCTCCTTTTTAACAGTACGCTGCAGGATGTTCCAGTGAAACCTCGCGTCTGAGCAGTCCAGAAAAATGTGGTCGATAGTTTCCGGCTTTAAGCATATGTGACAGTTGATATTCCAAGGTATGTCTAATCCGTTTTCCTCGAGCCATGGCTTTACAGGAAGCGTGCCACTGTGGAGCTCAAAAAAAAAAAAAATTAATGGAGGCGCGCACAGGCATTCTCCTCTTAAGCACATCCCCTTCCCTTCCCACTGCATACATAGACCTGTATAGAGTAATGGGTAACATAACATCAATGAGATCCTTCTGCAACTTTTTGCGTGTTACATTGCTCAAGTACTCTATCGAAAAGCGCACTCTCAATAATTTGAACGCCCATACAACTTCGCGCATGGAACCACACAGACTCACTCGTCTACCCCCAAAAGAGGACACAACAAATTCAGGTATGTAATCACGTATGCGAACCTGAATGACAGTACGTAGAAAGGGATTATTCTGGTATCTTAAGAAACAAAACCTGGACACAATCTGCTTCAGAAACAGGTAACAGAGCCCCAAGCCTCCTTTTTGAACCGCGCGGAACAGTTTCGAGCGGCTAGTCCGCTCCCAAGTGGATACACAAATAAAAAAAATTCCCGCGCCTTCCCGCGAGGGGAACACGAGTAAATGCAGAGCATTGGGGCCTCAGTACTGTTTGAAGGCAGTGTTGCTTCTATCGCTTCTTCCGTGATGCTGGAGTAGCAGACACGAGTAAACGTGGGAGCGAGCGTCAACCAAGGAAGGAAGGAGCAACGCAGTGACTGAAGCACGAGCGACCGCTAGCCGCTTTGTATTTGCAGCGCGCGCAGTACAGGGAGAGCAGTACGGGGGGGGGGGGGGGGGGGGGGGGAGAGCGCGCATGCGCAAGCAGCGCGCGGCCTTCCATGCCCCACCGCGCTGCTATCACGCACCTGTTACGCCGAGACCGCGACGGAGCGAACGGGCAGACTACGACGCATGCGCGCGCCAGCTGCTGTTGAGAGAGAGGAGGGAAGGAGGAGAGGCGCACCTGCTGTGGACGCGGAGCTGTTGACGCCGTCCGACGCAGGAAGAGGCGAGGCTAAGAAATTCTCTGCATTTAAAAATTGGCCACATCTTTCCGCGGAGGGAAACCATGCGGTGATGCGACGCATCTGGGGGGTTTCCGTTTACGTTTCCATTATATCGTTTCCATTTGTTGTTTCCGTTATGCTGTTACGTAACCATGCGTAAGATCCCTAACGTACGAGTGCCACAATTACGGTTGCGCCGACCATCGCGGTAGCAGACCTGTTAGTCCCCATTCAAATCATCGGGGGTCATCGGATATCATCGGAGCGGCGGCGGTGGAGCGACTGAGCGGAGCGGCGCAGTTATCGCGTTTATATGTACCGCGCGTTAACGGTGAGGGGAATGAGAGAGAGTAGCGCATGCGCATGTGTTAACCCAGCGCTAACGCGCGCTGACGCACAGCTGGCATGGCGAGGGGAGCGAGCGCTAACGCAAGATGGCGCTGCGGTGAGAGCGGCGTTACCGCGCAGCTGACGTGGCGAGGAGAATGGGGGAGAGGCGTGCGGATGGACGCCGGATGCATGCATGGAGGGACAAGGCGAGTTAAAGAGATGCGTCGCATATACAACAGCAAACACTCTGTGTAGCTTCTGAACAGAAATTCTCGTCATCGGCAGCACCTGAAGCACAAAGACCACTTTGGCTACAAGAAATAAATTGCACACAGTAGCTCGTGCAAACATCGACAAGTCCTTCCACCCCACCTAGTTGTCTGCACTCTTGCGCGCTCTGTTTCCAGTCACCAAAATTCAGTAGGCTGCCTGTAGTTATTGTGTGGTACGCCCAAGTATTTGGCCGGAGTTACCGTCCATTGCATGTTTTCAAACACCTCAGGCGTGTCTTCCCACCACTCGGGCCAGAAACCTAGTGACTTTTTCCAGCTTATAGCACTACCCGTATGTTTACAAAACTTCCCGGCTTCTTTTACTGCCTCTCCAACACTTTCTTTGTCGCTGCAGACTATGGCTATATAATCCGCGTATGCCACTACTTTTACTTCGCTCTCAAAGAACTTATAACCACTTATGTTTCCCTTGTTCTTAATCTTTAAACAAAATGGTTCCAAGTAGATGTAAAACAACAGAGCACTCAAAGGGCAGCAAATTTGCTTAACCGACGACAGAAGCTGAATACCTGACGTAACTTGCTTATTGACGATAAGACTAGCGAAGCAATCCCGATAACACATTTTCGCCCCATCCAGTATCCCAGAACCCACATTCACGTACTCCAAAATACCAAACAAAATTTCATGTGCAACACGGTCAAACGCTTTTTCCAGATCGAGTTGAAGTATTGCCACATGTCCATTCCCCGCATCGCAACACTCCAGGATGCTTCTCATTGTATGTGTATTAGTGAAAATTGTTCTTCCTTTATTTCCGCAGGTTTGGTGCGGGCCAACAATGATATTAATTACTGTTTGCAATCGTGTAGCCAACACCTTCATGTATATTGTATAATCAACATTGCTGAGACTAATCGGGCGGTAAGAAGTTACAGAGGGTAATTGAACAGAGTCCTGGGTTTTTGGCACCAAAACAATGTGTGTCCTGAAAAACGAGGGGGGCATCCGGTTTTGTTTGTATGCATCGACCAACAATCGATGTAAAGTAGTGGCGATTTCGCTTTTGAACATTTTGTAAAAGGCAGCCCCCAAGCCATCAGGCCCGGGCGATTTTCCTGCGATTAGCTCATCTATTGCCTGTTCAATTTCACTTATACCGATTGGAGCCTCGAGCTCCGTTTTGACGCCGTCATCTAGTTTAGTCATAAGAGGCAAGAATTCAGTTTTAAACCCTTCTTCAACGTGCAGTTTTTTACCAAACAAATTATTATAGCAGTCGACCAACGCACCCGCTATTTGCGCTGGGTCTCTCGTGACCTTATTATGATGACAAATCTGCTTGATTTCTTTCTTGACAGCATAGCTCTTTTCGTCACTAAGGAAGCGCTTAGTAGGCGCTTCGCCCAACCACAAACGTTCCGATCGAGCTCGAACAGCTGCAGCTGCGTATCTATTGTGATCTATAATCTCGAACTTCTCCTTTAATTCCCTTATTTGTTTGTAGAAAATCCCGGGGTTGGAGCAATCAGTACTTATTAAAAACTCTAATTCACGCTTAAGCTCGCTTTCTTTTTTCCTTTCTTGCTGCCACAAGATACACCCTCTTTCAATAGCTAGCATTTTAACTTCGCTTTTAAACTCTTCGCATGGCGCTATGAAGGTATTCGACTTTGTCTTAAAGAGTTTTTCTAAAAGGCCATTGACACCGATTAGAAAGCAATCATCCTCGAGCAGATTATCAATAAACTTCCACAACTCCAGTTAAAGCGAGAGTGTTTCGGTTTACTTCCTAGAGTAAAATATACCAGACAATGATCACTGAATGAGACAGGCGTGGCTTCATATTCGCCACACATTGGTACGGATTCTGCTGATATGTACGCCCTATCTAGCCTAGCGTGACTAGCCTGCTGATGGTGCGTGTACTGACCGCAGAACATAATGACACCAACATCTTCTAAGCGATGTTCCTGGGTAAGCTCATTCGGATAACGCGGGCTCGGATCACGACTTTTAAATCACGAATTTTAATGTTTTTAAATCTGTCTTCAGCATAGCAAACACAGTTGAAGTCCCCCAGCAACTCGATAAATCTTTAACACTTCAGGTATAGACCAATGCGTTTGAAAAAACACCCGCCCTCATTTTCGTCGTTCGGTGCATACACGCACATTACACGCAGCTCCTTATTTGGATAGGAAAAATCGCAAACGGCAAAGCGGCCCGTTTCGCAAACAACTGTCTCCTCCACAACGGTTTTGCGAAGGAAAATTGCAGATCCCCTGGAATGGCCATTGGCATGACACACACACACATTGTGGCATGCTGCAAAGGGCTATACCATCCGGTCGCTTTTGTTCTTGACTCTCACTTCTAGTCTCTTGTATAGCTATAACATCAAGTTCGTGTTCCATAAACAGGCGACTAAGTTGATACTGCTCCGTTTTGCAGACAGCCTTAAGGGTACCCATGCGTAATACTGATTCTGTCGTTGTTGTCATTTACAAGCAAGAACAAATCAACTCCGCAGTACATACAAAATTTCCGGCCACTGATTTGTGTGCAACGGAGTGTCAATGCAATGCTGGAAAAAAAGGAGGGGGTGCGGCGGAGGAAGGGACATGTTTCACACGCACAGCACATTCTCCTTCTCAACGTGGGTCGAACCGTCTTTCGGGTCGCCTCAATTGCACCCGTTCCTGAGACAACGTTCACGTGGGTTCTGTTGCCGGCGGGTTCTTGATCGTCGCGGTAATGGACTTTTTGCGGTACGGCGAGCGACGCATGGGAACCGCTTTAGGAGGCGGCTCATCCGGTTTCGCAGAATGACCGGTACTGGTCTGGTCGCCGCTGTCCTCACGCTGCCCCTTCGGTAGCGTGCTGGTGCTGTCCATGTCTTCCCCTTTCTCTTCCTCAGGAGAGGGGACGGGGGACACAGGCTGCACTTTTATACCCGCACAAGCACCTCCGGGCGTTGCCGGCTCATCGGATCTGACGGCAGGTTTTCCCTGCAAAACACTGTCGGGCTCAGACTCCTCGACTGTTGGTACAGTCTCCTGCCCGTGCACCGCAGCAGACGCTTCTTCATCGGGATCGCCATCCGCAGTATTGCCCGTCACATCTGCCACCAAGGTTACCGCCTCTTCGCCTCCACCGTTAGCGGCTTCTTCGGCATTTACTTCGTCCATGAGATGTTCCGAAATACCCTTGCCGCCGACGGGACCGGCGACACTCAGGTATGTTTTCACACACGCACTCTCCTCGTGTCCGAAGTGACTGCACTGGAAACAGCGCGGCACTCGGCACTCTCGACGAACATGGCCGGCGTTGTGGCACCCTAGACAGACAGGCGGCCTACCTGGGACGACGACGAGCGCAAGGCCACTGGCGACGCGCAGTTATTGGGGAAGGTCATCGATGGAGATGCCAGCTTTTAGCTTCAACTACACGGTACGTGTCGTCGAACTTTTCTCGGCGCAGCCCTCTACTCGCCACTTTTCCTTTGCCACCTCGGGTCACTCTACCGTAAGGAGCAAACGCTGCCCGCACTTCATCGTCTGGAACGTTGTACAACACCCAGTGCAACTTCAAACGAACGTCTTGAGTACCTGGGTCTACCATTCGGCACCGTCGCTCCTTCACAGTGACGCTTGCGGCGGCCACCAGCTTCTTCACACCGTCTCTATTCTTGAAGGTCACCGCCCAGCAGTGATTCATTTGGTATGCCCACAGAGCGATTACATCCGGAAGCAGGCCAAAACGAAGGAGTGCGTCTCGGAAGCCTCCGACGCGGTATGGCCTTGCACTCGGGTCAGCGTGCAGAAAGACAGTATTTAAAACTGTGGAAGCTGTTAATTGGGGCAGAATGACTTGGTATTCCTGGGATGCAGAAGCTTGATTCCTGTTACCACGGCTGACCTGGGCCGCCAAAACCTCCCCTTGAACGGAGCGCGACATTCTGCGTCCGCTCGCTAGCGCAGCCCACCGAGGCTACAGAGCCCGAACGGTAAGCTCCTTTTAGCAGGCGCTCAAAAGAATAGCGCGCGCAGTGACATCACACATGTCACGTGGGTGCTCTGTGCAACTAAGCGTTTGAAAACACGCTGCCATGCTTGGGTTACCTGGAATAAGAAATACGACATAAAAATCCTAAGTAGGAAAGACAACCTAAAACTCTTTTGAAACTGAACGGTGGGTCATCACTAATAATGTGTGGGGATTTTTTAAAGTGTTGCCTTCATTCTGCATCATAAGCTGGACATTGTAGTTTTTCCCCACTTCTGCAGTAGGCTCGTATTCGAGTAGACAGAGAGATTGAAGGAGGAATAAAGACAGAAAAAGGATATTCCAGGTAAATAGTATGTGTTGTTCACTAAGGGACATCACCATAGTCGTCAACGGAACGATAGGCGGCGGAATCTCTCTTTTTCTTTGGGATTGCGATTGAAACACAGACCTTCATTCCCACCCCTTCCTATAGGCTGTGGCGGAGAGTGTTATTGACCTTTGAAGGCGAAAATCAAGCCTGAGACCTCTGTGCTTCATTGGATGCGTGTACTGAAAAGCGTACACAAAACTGGAGCGCGAGCCGGGGAGGGTGAGAAGGAAGACCAAACTTTATTGCAAAATGCAATTTAGGGGCGCGTGGCGACCACTGGGCGGAGCCTTGCGGTGACATCGGCAGCACGTTCCAAAAGGGCGTTCTGGACCCCGGGGTCAAAGCCGCCCACCAACGCCTCCTCCCATTGATCAATAGAGCGGTGGGGGTAAGGGGGTTTGGGGCATGCCTACATACTGTGGCATAATGGTGTCGACATCCCCGCAAAAAGGGCACAGGGGTGATGGGTACTGATCAAGGTATATGCGATGAAGGTGTGTGGGACACGGATCCTAAGCCGTCCTGTATATATGCTCTGCCACTGGTATACCCTAGGCCACTGCGGTGGAAGGAGCTGGAGATGGACCAGCGCCGGGCCATATACGCCTCTGCCTGGGCCTCCCGAGCACCTCCCCAGCTGCGGCTACCTACACACAGGCCGTCACCTGGGCCATCCAGATGCGGGACCTGCAGACGGGGCTGCACCACATCCACCGGCTCCATAGCACACCGGACGGGGCAGCCCTTCTGCAACGCTACCGCAGCGACCCATAATCGCTGATGGGCATGTTGGCGTTCATCTACGATGGTCACATTGATCTACCGTAGCGTCCCCCCTCGAGAAACCACCACCCGGCACCAGGTGAGCTCTTCGCATCAGCACCACGCTCCCGGGGATTCGAGGCAAGCAGTCAACCCCAACCCAGGCTCTCCATCAGGAGGTTGCTGCCCTGCTGCTGGACGAGACAGCCGCCCTCCTGCAGCTGTACACCGACGGCTCCGTGCAACCGTCCATGGGCAGAGCTCACCTATCCTCTTTCACTCCCCTTCTCCCTTTCTCCCGGACTTGGTTGCATGCTGGTGACCACCCAAATGAGTTCAAAATATCCCCAGTCCACTTCTTTTCCACTTTCTATATAAATAAAGCACTCACCTCACCTCATGTGCGACACGGAAGGTATTAGTTTGACATAGCCGCCACAACCGTTCTTCCGTTGTAGAAAGTGCAAGGGGGGAGAGGGAGTTTCTGGCGGAGGTGTGATGATGATGATGATGATAATAATAATAATAATAATAATAATAATAATAATAATAATAATAATAATAATAATAATAATAATAATAATAATGAAACTTTATTTCTGTTACATAAACACAGATACAGCCCCCGTTTTGCTCAGACAGCAGCATCGCGACAAAGAAAAACACAGTTATAAAGGCAACCGAAAAAAAGTAACAATAAAAGCTAACAATAAGACTTTTTTGCACGTAATACCCGTTATTTTTAACAGGTATAAAAAGAAAAGTTGAACAAGAAAGCAAATGAGAGACATAGAAAGGTTAACATATTTTAGTACACATGAATTGACGCTTAGAACATTTATACATATAAAAATCGGCGCACTCAAATACATTTAAAAGAGAAAGCAGGCTATACTGTAAGCGCTATTTTCCAGTGTTTAAACGGGCTGTAGGGACCGCCCAATGTTCCTTATTCCTGAAAGGGTAACTGAGTTCTTTCTGTTGCAACCGGGCCAAATTACGCATGTAGTTTATGTTTCTCTTGGTTTCTATTTTGAATCGGTTACTCAAACGATAATTGTACAAGTTGAAGATTTTTATAACACCACTTTTAAGAAAGAGGTCTCTGGTTGGCTCCCTATAACCTTTGTTATAAACGTGACGAAGAAATTTTTTTTGCAGTAAATAAACTTTATGTAAAAAGGAATAATTTGCGGTACCCCAAACAAGTTGACAATAGTTTAAATTAGAATAAAAAAGAGAATTGTACAGAAGCAATTTCACAGATTTGGGGAGAATGTACCTTAAACGACGAATAACACCAGTGATTCGAGCCAACTTATTTATAACATGATCAACATGATTATCCCACGACATGTTTGCGGAAAACACGACACCTAGGCATTTGAAGCTGTCCACAAACTAAATTTCGCGAATTTAGTTTAATGGTAGAATGAGAGGGAACGGATTTGTTTTTAGGGCGAAATATAACTGCTTTTGTTTTAGTTTCGTTTATTCGCATGTAGTTTGCATTAGACCATTTGTGCAGCGCATCCATTGTGAGATTGCATGTACAGATAAGTTCATCAATATTATCGCCAGGTTTAATGGGAGGTTTTGTCCACGTTCTATTGTAATAAGGATATCTCGAGTGGATTGCACTCTGTGGTAAGGGGTAAAAGAAGGGCCGGCTCGTGCAGCAAGATCTAGAGCTGCTGTGGTGGCCGCCTCATTACTTCCTAAGCCGGTGTGGACAGGTGTCCACATGACCTCAACAGGCAATTTGGAGTGATTGCTCAGACTAATTTTCAGAGCTTTGGCTGCTATGTGCCCTTGGGCAAAGTTACGTATACAGCAGATGGAGAATCGTACAAGATGACTCATGGGCAAAAAGTTTTCAGTTTACCGGGGGGGGGGGGGGGGGGGGGCTCCCCCCTTTTACTTGCAGCCCGTTATGATGATGATGAAATGGGCTTATATATTGTCACCGATAAGGCGATGGATCTTGGTGGTTTAAGGTTGATGGAATTGGCTTTATTGCCACGAACTCAATTTGTCCTAAAACAGCGGCCACGGGCTTGCCGAGAGCGAACGATGTCGTCTCCCTCTGGCCGTCATTCGATGATGATTCCCATGGTGGACTGAGGCTGAGCTCAAGAACAGATCGTAGTGGGGGTTCGCCCTTCGTCATGTCAATGAATACTAATGATTGCGGCATTACCCCCCTCTTCAAGTACGCATCGTCCTGATGAGGCTGGATAGGTAAATTGCAATGCGCTACTCTGGAAGTGACGGCTGGAATCCTAGCGATCAAAGTAGGGTTTGAGGCGCACAACATGTACAACGTCTGCACTTAAAGTTCGTCGGCACTGTTTTCGGTAGTACCTCGTAGTTAACGTCACTGATACGGTGCAGTATTGCATACGGCCCGAAATAGCGCTTAATGAGCTTTTCGCTAAGCCCACGGCGTCGAACGGGTCTCCAGACCCACACCTCATCTCCTGGACTAAAGTGTACGTCACGTCTGCGAAGATTGCAGTGAGCAGCGTCGATTGACTGTTGAGTGGAAATTCGGATTCTGGCTAAGTTCCGGGCCTCCTCTTTGCGCTGAGAGACTAGTCGAGCGTCCTCGTGGGCATCATCATTGGGCAGGAGGGGCAACATGGCATCCAGCATTGCGGTTTCTTGCCGGCCGTGAACCAGGTGAAACGAAGAAAACCCAGTTGTCTCCTGGACGGCAGTATTGTACGCGAAGGTAACAAAAGGTAAAAGCTCGTCCCATGTTCTATGCTCCACGTCGACGTACATCGCCATCATGTCAGTAATAGTCTTGTTCAGGCGCTCTGTCAGTCCATTTTTTTCCAGGTGGTATGCGGTAATCCTAAGGTGATTCGTGCACCATGTCGTAGAACAATGTGCTGGGTAAAGAAAGCAGCTACTTCCGATGTGGTTGCGAATGGAAGGCTTTGGTTTCGGCGTATCTGGCCAGATAATCCGTTGCCACAACTATCCAGCAGTTACGTGCGTATGACAAAGCAAAAAGACCTAGCAAAGCCATTCCGACTTGCTGGAACTTGCTGGGACCGTCGGCGGTTCAATCGGTTGAGGAAGTCCGGCAGGGAGTGTTGGGGGCCTCTTTTGCCACTGGCATTCTCGGATTGTTCTGGTGTTATGACGTACAGCTTTAGGTAGATGAGGCCAATAATACTTTTCCCTTAGTCGCGCTAGCGTATTGGTGTAACCAAGGCGTCCCGAAGTCGGATCATTGTGACAACTCTCAACAATATCCGTGCGTAGATTGTCCGGCACGACCAGGAGCCACGAGCAACCGCCAGCCGCAAAGTTCTTCTTGTAGAGGACATTGTCCTGAAGAGTGAGCGCGTGCACAACACGTTTGAAGGCTCTGGGTACAACACTTGATTGGTCGTCCAAGTAGGCGATCACCTTTCGGAGCTCAGAGTCGCTCCGTTGACGTGTCACCGTGTCAGCAATGCTGACTGCTCCCAAGAAGGCGTCATCATCCACACTCCATGGGAGCCCGAGAGAGGCAATTGGCGTCACTGCGCCAGCGCCCAGGCTTGTACGCTATAGTGACGTCGAATTCATTTAGCCTCAGTCCCCACCGTGCTAGGCGGCCAGACGGGTCCTTGAGGTTGGCCAGTCAGCATAGGGAGTGGTGGTCAGTGACCACGCCTAAAGGGCACTCGTGAGATAAGGGCGGAACTTAGTGATAGCCCAAATGATGGCGAGGCACTCTTTCTCAGTAGTGGAGTAACTGCTTTCCGCCCTAGAGAGTACGCGGCTCAGAAATGCAGCGACTCGATCAGCGCCATCCTGGTTTTGAATAAGTACTGCACCAAGCCCCTTGTTACTAGCGTGAGTGTGAATTTCTGTCGTCGCCTCCTGGTCGAAGTGCCCCAAAACAGGTGTTGTCCATAGCGCTTCTTTGAGTCCTTCGAAGGCCTGTTGTTGCTCATGCTTCCATTCAAACGGAACTTCTTCCTTTGTGAGGTGGGTCAGTGGGGCGGCGATGTGGGAAAAGTTCCGAATGAAACGTCGGTAGTAGGTGCAAAGGACCAGGAACCTTCTGACCGCCTTTTTGTCTGATGTTGTACGGAAAGCCCTCACTGCTGCAGTCTCCTCTGTGTCAGCGTGTACTCCTTCGTTGCCGACGACATCGCCAATAAATTTGAGCTGGTCGTAAGCAAATCGGAATTTCTTGGGATTTAGTGTCAAGTCAGCGTTTTTCAGAGCTTCAAGCACAGCTATTAGCCGGCGTAAGCGCTCCTTGAATGTGCAAGCAAAAATGACGACGTCGTCAAGGTAAACAAGACAGGTATGCCATTTAAGGCCTGCGAGAACCGTGCCCATGACGCGTTGAAATGTTGCTGGGGCTGTACATAGCACAAACGGTATGACGGAATTCGTACAGGCCGTCTGGTGTAATAAAGCAGTCCACTCCCTGTTCCGCTCATCAACCTCGATTTGCCAATTAAGTCAATAGCAAAAAGTAACGAGCATTACGGAGTCGATCAAGCGTGCCATCAATGCGTGAAAGATGGTATACGTCCTTCTTAGTCCCTTTGTTCAACCGCCGATAATCCACACAAAACCGCAATGTTCCGTCTGTCTTTTTTACAAGCACAACCGGCGCGGCCCTGTGGCTTGTCGACCATTGAATAACGTCGTCCTCGAGCATGTTTCGAAACTGCTCCTGGATAACTTCCCTCTCTTTCAGGGAAACGCGATAGGGTGGCTGACGGACGGATGTGTTATGTCGTCAGAATTAATTCTGTGCTTGGCTACACTGGTCCTGCCAACACCAGTTTCTGCAGCGAAAAAGCCCTGGGTGCGTCAAACTTTCCTTTACAGAAAAAGCCCTGAAACTCGTCGAGCAGTTGCGATAGCTGAGAGGGAGATAGAAGAAACTTTAATGAGTTAAAATAAATTGTTGGGTGGCTTCCTAGTCTGGAAGTCCATGGGCTGTCTTGGCTCTGTTCGCTCGGTCAACCAAGATCATCTGGTCGTCGAGGCTCGAGCTGGACAACATGCTCTCCCACTGCTCACGGGAAGGGTTGGGAATGGGGGGATATCGGGGTTTCGGTCGCACTCCCAGACGATGTGGTAGAGGGTGCCTGAATTGTCGCAAAAAGCACACTCCGGGGACTATTGTGTGGGGAATAGATGATTTAATCGTACTGGATTTGGGAACGTGTTTGTTTGAATTCGCCTTAATGTGTTTTCCTGCATTTGAGACAAACTGCGTTGGGCGGGGGGAAAGGTCCTTCTACCTAATTTATAATATTCGGTTATTTCCTGGAAAGTCTCAATCGGCGTTGGACTCTGCTCCTCCTCTGGGGCCCGGTTGGTGAGAGCGCGGGCCAATGCATGGGCTGTGTCGTTGCCCGGAGATCGGAGTGGGCAGGGGTCCAGACGAATCTGACCGTGCGAGAGGGAGGGGTTGTGCTCCGGAGGCGCAGTGCTGTTGAAGAAACTGCTCCAGCCGCGTAGCTTCTGCATGCCGCTTGACAATCGGTGGTTATCGTAATCGCCGTGGTTTCCGTTATGGCCAAGGCAATCGCCCCTTCTTCCGCTTCCTGGATAGAACCGGTCTTGATTGGGAGACTGGTAAGTGGTTGATCCCTTGAGGTGACCACTGCAACCGCTGCTCCTCGGTAACGCTGGTATGGGGCAGCATCTGTGTACACTGCTGAGGAGTCTTTGGAATACCGCTTGTCGAGGGCCGCTGCTCTGGCTTTTCTCCTCCCCTCATGATGGTCTGGGTGCATATTCTTTGGGAGGTTGGTGACGTAGACATTCTTTCTGATTTCTGGTGGAAGCATCTGCGGTTGCTGTTTCTCTTGAGCCTGCCATTTATATGTAGCCAACAGTAGTTGCCCCGCAGTGGAGAAGCCTAATCGCAGTTTGTGGCTTGCGCGGTGGGCCTCGATAAGTTCTTCGGCAGTGTTGTGAAGGCCGAGACTGAGCAGGCGGGCCGTGGAGGTACTCATGGGTAATCCCAAAGCTTGCTTGTAGGCTTTTCGGATGATTATGTTTACTTTTTCGAGTTCTGCCTTGGATAGGATTGTGTAAGGAATTGCGTACGTTATCCGGAAGATGACAAAGGCTTGCACGAGTCGTATTGTGTCCTGCTCCTTCATGCCGCGCTGTCTGTTGGAGATTCGGCGAATCATGTGCGTTACTTGTTCTGCTGAGTGCTTAAAGGAGCCACGAAGACAAAATACAAGTTGAGTTTATTAGAAAGACCGCTTAGTCCCGATAACAATGACACCAATATCATCGCAATCTTCGAACAAGTAACGGAGATATTAAAGAAAACGTGTGAAGCAGTCGCGCCCCCCTAGCCAATTTCCCGCAACTTTTCTATGACGTCACGGAACCTTGTCTGTGCGATTGGCGGCCGCCTAACTGACCTGTCGCGACGACACATGACTGGACGTCTGTAATAGGGCCTCTAGTTCCATTTGTCCGCATCACTTGAATCCTAACGTGCAGTTAACGCACTGAAAATTATGTTTTATTGTTGGCCCGTATGACGTCATTCTTGCTCATAACACGTCACTGTGGCGCAAAATTTGAAAGGTTTTAAATACTTCTTGCTTTTTTTGCGTTAAAAAAACATCTTTTGTGGCTGTAATGGAGCTGAGTGCGATACTGAATCCTAGTTCTTTCAAATTACACGAAGTTGTATTTTCTCTTCATGGCTCCTTTAAGGTGGTTCACCAGGATAGTGTTCTTGGCATCCGCTTGGATTATTAGCCCGGGAATTTTGAGGTGTTTGCAAGGGTTTATAGTGTGGCCGTCCAGTTTGATCTGAATGTCATTGGAGTCCTTGGCGGTGACTTTTTTCCTTACTAGTAGTAGCTCTGATTTTTGCGGGGCGCAGGAAAGGCCGCATTCCTGGGCATATTGGTTAACAATGTCGGCTGCCTGTTGAAGGCTGTGTTGAAGACCACCCAGTGAATCAGAGCCAGTCCAAATTGTTATGTCGTCTGCGTACAAGGCGTTTTTTATATCGGGAGCCTCGTTGAGTCTCCGGGGAAGATCGAGTAGTGCTAGGTTGAAAAGCAGAGGGGATAACACTGACCCCTGAGGGGTCCCCCTGTCTCCGAGGTGGATAGGGGCTGAGTGCCGCTCTGAGGGTGAAAGCTTCGAATTGATGTATAATTCTATGGACGCAGTCACGCCTGGTTTCCGGGCTGCAGATGGTGTTGTAAGTTCGGATAGCAAAGGATCGTCAGTGAAGGCAGAAATTCCTTCTAGGTAAGCTACGGTCATTGCTCTCGTCAAATGCGGCGGCTCGTTCCCGAAGTTCGTAACAAGGACATCCGCGTGTTCTTCATGAAGGTGTGCTATGCCTCGAGTGATGCCGACCCCCTTTTCTAGAAGTAGTTGGACACTGCCCTCGATCAGAGCCTCCCCGCTAGTTGTCATGTCTTCCTGTACAGACACGAATACGCTGGAGCGCGGGGGCGGCTTCATGTGATCGGCTACGACACGTACCGGTGATGCCGTCAACGAAGGGATCTCTTGAATAAGTGCAGGTGTCCGAAGCGTACGCCTGCTCGTTCCTAGGTTGATGACGGTGCCATATTCGGTCAAGAAGTCTATCTCAAGGATAACGTCCCTGGAGCAGTTCTCCAGTACGAGGAACTTCACTGGACGCACTTCACCATTGATATCGACGCGGACGGTGCAACGTTCTATTGGCGCCACAGTGTGCATGTCGGCACCTTCCCACTTCGTTGTTACTTTTCTCAGGCTACGAGATAACTTCCCACTCACAACGGAAAAGTCTGCCCCTCTGTCCACGAGCGCCGTCACGTCGCGGCTGCCGATAATGATGTCAAGGTGATTTGACACGGCATGCGCATTGTCGGCGATATGTTTCGGGCTTCGCGGCGTTCGTAGAGGCTCTCCACCGTTTGCGACATCGGCAACACTACCTCCAGGGGTTGCCGGGGTTAGTTTTCCTGGTGAGGATGGGGAGATTGACTTTCACGGCGAGATCGTCGAAGGTGAGGCGGGGCGATGAGGGGATGGCGAGCGAGGTCCTCGAACAGTAGGGGGTAGCGGCGAGGACGGACGTCGAAAGTAGTCCTCGCGCGGCGGAGACGAGCGTCGGAGGTACTCCTCGATTTCTCGAGGCTGCTGGCCATACTTAGGGCATGGGTCGTTGGGACGGAACCCTCGAAGCCCAAGCTCACGCTAGGGGCACCGGCGGTACACGTGATCCGCTTCACCACAGTGGAAGCAGAGTGGGCGGTTGTCGGCCGCCCTCCAAAAATGTCTTCCGGAGTCGACGCACTGAGACGCTAGAGCATGCTCGTTTTGAGTGTCGTGTGGCCGCCACATTCTGGGTTTTACTCAGCAGAATGTTTGAGCTTAGGCTGGGAGCCCACACGAAATCGAAAGACCCATTTGTCAGATTTCTGCTGTGTGTGGGTGCCTTTGTTGTGTGGCGCCAGCGAGGTGTAGCCGCCTTGCAGGCACGACCACAGCGTGCCATGTATCCCCTGTTGTGGCGTGTTCGAAAAATGGCCATAGAGCATCTGCAGCATGAGCTGGTGGCGCTGGGTGAAGAATCTTTTCTCATGCGTTAGTCTACTCGCTTCATCAAGGTTGCCAATAACACCGTGCAATGGTGTGTCGTGCCTTATTAATAAGGTGAAACTTGCGTGCTGAAAGGAGTTGTGTGTTTGAGGCCAAGGCGCAGTTTAGGCAGCCTGGCTGCGCATGCATCTCTGTACGCACATAGAACGGATGTGTGTGAACTGCTGTGGTTTTTATGTTCACTCCCACGCGTGAACTATGGTGTCTGAGTCTCGTTCCTCGGACATCATTGTAAAGGACCTTCGGTGCGGTGTACTAGTTGTTTTGTGAACTTCCGTGATCTTCACTTCCTTTTCCTCTGTGGCACATTACGTAAATCCTGTGCTCTGTCGACCCGTGTAGTAGCTAACTACAGCGGGTCCTAGCTGTAACCTGTGTTTAATAAATTCTCTTTATGTGGGGAGGCCATAAAGGAGCAGTGCGCTTCGTCTGTCCTGGCACGCGACCTGGCTCCCGGCATCCCTACCTCTACATTACTTCGCCCAAGAAGGGTTTCACTGCTTGCCTCGCCCCATCCGATCCATCACCCCCCCCCCCCCCCCCATTTCCTTGTTTGTTGAAACTTCGGGCCCACCGTTGTGTCCGAAGAACCAGCCTAACGACTGCAGCCAACTGTGACAAGGTTGGGCCTCCTCACAACACCTCACCCCAACTCCTCGGCAGGAACGATTGGAGCGGACCGCGATCAGGTTTGCATGGCAAGGCAGTGTAAGGGGCCTTCTACAATATTGCTCTTCAGACAAACTTACGTTTCCCAGCCCGTAGGTTGAATAAATATCCATTCCGAAATTTCATTCCAATAAATAACACAGCTTTCTACTTGTAGCAGCCAACGGTTTCGTCATGGCGTGCGCGACAAGAAACTCCATCGGCTGCGGAAGGGGAGAGCACTTTTTGGAGGCGACCTTGCAGTAAAGTAAAGAGGAGCGCAAAGCCCTTGATCATGCCCTCCGAGATTCCCCCGCGCGCGATTAACAAAAGGCCCGCCGGGTGATCTCGGAGGCCATGCCTTAATTTCCCGCCCTCACGGAGCACAGTGTAGATGGCGCGGCGAATGGGCGCTAGCGTTCCCCGCACGCCGAAGCCTGCTCACCCCGGCGGGAGCGACAGCGGGACCCACTCAGTCGGTTGTCGTTTGTTTTAGCGACGGTGGTTTGGGCCTGTTTTGGGGCAGTGTCGCGTCCATTGCGCGCTTCCTTCGCACGGCTTGATTAACTTGTTCGCCAAGACCTCCTGGGTAACCTGCACCCGACGAAAGTAAGTGCTCATACGGCAAAGATACGTTAAAGATTGGTTTACAGGGCGGGAAAACAAAATATAGAGACCACATACAGACATCTGGCCGCTAGATAAACGCTCTTTTGCGCACTGCTTGTACCGAATGGGACTCTGTTTTTTTTTTCAAAATTGGTTAATACCAATTCGGTTGCGTATTAACAGGTATTACGAAAGGCGAAAGGAGCAACTGGTTCTGATAAATAGTGATTATAAATGTTCCCTCAGCTTTCTCGCAATTCTCATGCTTACTTAACTAACTAGTTGATTGATTGATTGTGGGGTTTAACGCGCCGACGCAACGCAGGCGATGAGGCGCGCCGTAGTGGAGGGCTCCGGATTAATTTCGACCACCTGGGGATCTTTAACGTGCGCCGAAATCTCGCACACACGGGCGTTTTTGCTTTTCGCCTCCATCAGAAAAGCGGCAGCCGCGGCCGGGAATCGAACCCGCGACCTCGTGCTCAGCAGCGCAACGCCTCTAACTAGTTGAAGTCGGTATAAAAGTGAATCACTAAGCTCACATGCCGAATTTTTTCGGTGTCTGCGCTTGTGTCGCGCGGTGGTGTAGCCCCAATCTAGCACATCAGGATGGCTAGGTCCCGCTGTCTCACCCTTCGAAAGACGGTCCTCTCCCTTTTCTCTCTTCCGGCGCACGGCCGGGCTACGGATGCGGCGTCCGCCGCTCTAGCCCGGCCGTGGCCGACGCTGCTGCGTTTGGAACGCCGCCACCGCGAATCCCACGTAACGGCTGTCGGAATCTCTGGCTTCACTCTTTGTAGAGCCAAGTGTGTGAATTCAAGTACCGTCACATGGGCAACTGTTGTGGGTGTCGTTTACAGCTTTGCTTTCCAACCACCTTCACAGCGTGGATTGGGGCCATTTTTTTAATCGATCAGGGAGAGAAAAAAGTCTGCGCAGCTTGCACTAGTCGTCCAAGGCTGGAGAAACGTGCAGCAGAGTGTGAGTGAGTGATTTATTGATGTAGAAAGTGGAAAAGAAGTGGACCGGAGATATTTTTGAATTTGAGAGTTCACCAGCATACGACCCAGTTCGGGGGAGAGAAGGGAATGAAGGGGGATAGGTGAGAACGAATGGGCACAGAGAGAGAGGGAGAAAAAGAAAGAGAGAAGAAGCGCGGTGGTACGACAAAGGCGCAAAGCTGGAAGGCAGGCGTTAGGGTACAGCCGTTTGATGAGGTCGGTCTCCTCGAGTAAGGCCAGGACAAGCCGGAAGGCTTTCCGCCGGTGGTGGTTGTTGTGGTTTGCGGGACAGTAAACGGAAAAGAAATGCACTGGGGATATTTTGAGCTCGGCAGGGAGCTCACCTGCATACAACCCAGTGCAGGGAAAGGGAAGTAGAGGAAAAGTGACAGGATAAAGTGGAGAGAGCAAGAGAGAGAGAGAGAGAGAAAAATGTATTAAGAGAGCTGTCAGTCTGAGAAAGCTATCAGTCCGGGCACGTCAGTGAGTCACTGCAGTGCGGGGTATACGGCTGCTGCGTGAGGCCGAGTTTCCGCCGGATGGAGCTCGGGCCCGTCGGTAACAGCAGGTCCATCAAGGTATGGCTGTCCCCGACTGTTCAAGGGAAAATGCATCTGGTCCCTGCTGGTGCACGGTTAAATTCCCAGCAGGCCCAGCTGGTCGTAGGTGGTCCCAGGTGGGACGAGCTAGTTCCAGCTGGTAATTTTGCCACAAGCCAGCTGGGACCAGCTACCATTTCCTTTTGGGATAGCGGCACCCTCTCCTTATTTTTTTTAGGATGAATTGGTGCTTGTTCGCAAACGTGACCCCGCGTTTGTGGGAAACATTTCGGGAAACAAGCACACTTTAGCGGTATTTCAATCCTTGCGCTATGTTTGCATCGGAAGAAAAAAATACTTTGGTGCACATGAGGAGTTTGACGTACTGTGGTGCGCTTCTGCGCAATACTGCACTGTCAACCATCCATGAATTAGCAAAAAAAAAATGCGTTGTTGGCGAAGTTAACTCATTTAAACGTTAAAATACTGTAAATAAAGAAATTTGACAAAGGAAATAAAAAAATTATCAAAATTGACCAACCAGTTCACAAATGTTCATCTTAATTAACACTCCAATGCCTCATGAGAGGAAAAAACCAGAAAAGCCTCGGCAAAGAGATAAAACCACGTCCAAAAGAACTTGACAAAATTATAGCAGTGTAACGCCCCTCATTTGCACAGAAATGCGTAGTTGGAAAATTTAACTGATTTCATCGTCAACGTAAGCGAAGCTTCGAAGAAAAGTTCTAAAATCCAAAAATGCCAACAATAAATTAATACAATGGAAACATGGAATCGAAGATATCTGTCTTAAAAGACACAGTCCAAGCTTGGTTTTCCGGAAAGCCTGCTTTGTCCCGATAACAATTGTTGCGTGTTGTTGTGGAAACATTTATTCGAGCCGATGTAAATAAAATAATGTGGGTGGCCTCTTATTGATGCCAGTTTTATTACAAACTTCAGAAAAATAATGCAGAATTAAGGAAAACGCATGAAGCAGTGCCGACTCGCCAGCCATTCTTTTGGCGAGATTTTGACGTCACCAATTTTTATCTTTATGACGTCACAGAACCAATCTTTATGACGTCACACAATGGGCGGTTGTGGTAGGGCTAGTTCCATTTGTTGACTAACTTGATCGCTAATGTGCTGTGAACATACCGGTAGGTATGATGTTATTGCTGGCCCGTATCACGTCCGTGTAGGGTGAAATTTGGACGATATGTCGCGTTTCTTGTTTCCGCGGCTAAAAACATACTTCGCGGGTGGAATGTGTTGAGTGGCTTACCAAGCCTGGTTCTTTCAAACTAAGCAAATTTCTATGTTGTCCTCGTGGCTTGTTTAAACGCCCAAAGCCAAAATAAAATAGACTTCCCACCCCAAGAGACAAACGAAAACACAAGCAAAAAAATTGTGAAAAGAACAAACCGCATAATTCATTCAGTTCATTTTAATTTACCAGCATTCCTGACCGGGTTGCCCAGCAAACAGCTGCAGTAGCAGCTTGACGAGGCCCAGTGAACCGTTATGTGTCAGCAACGTCAACGACAACAGTAACATGTTACGCAGTCTCGTCACATAACAGAACAGAGTATGTACGCATCCAATATGCAGAAAGTGGAAAGAACAAAAACGTAAATTTTATTAAACCGCTCTTACCTACAATGGTAGGCAACATATATTTGTCGAAATTGTTTGTTTTGTGGGGTAAATTAAACAAAGTCAATACCAAACACCAGCACATTACAGACACGGATTAACGACCACGCATCCCAAACATCTGGAACTGGAAGAGAAAAAAAGAAACAAAATACGTACATAGCTTCCGAGATAATTACAAATTAATCTACAAAGTCACAAAATATTCACGCAGTTCTCGGTAATGAAAATTTGCCGTGTGCATAAGTGATTGGAACTTATATTTAGTGTAAAAATGCAGCATGCAAGGATCAGAACAGCGGGTGCTAGCCAAGTTTTCTTTTGTGGCAGAGGAGCCGTTTGAGTGATACGCTCTCTGTATTGAGGTGAAGAAAATGAAAAGAAGCGCGAAATTTGATAATAATACATATATATGGTCTACTCTCGCAATGTTGTACATGGGAAACAGAGTTTTTACATTGGGGATCAAGCGGAATATTTTTTTTGCAACAGTAGAACTGTCATGATGGTTGTTTTCGTTGTGGTAGGCCAAATTAACCTACAATGTTTAATATACGACTCAAGCAGCTCGTAGTATATATTCAGTTTCACTCTTCTTGGAAGGAGCGTTTGGCAGCGCGACAACGCTCCAGTCGTGGCAGAAAGCTTTTTACATGTATGTAAAGGCAGGTGTCTTGGCCTTGGTGTCTACATCATGAGCATCCCCACGGAGGTGAGTAGAAAAAATGACGCCAAGAATATAATGTTGAGACACCAAGTACATTTTGTGACCAGCGTATTGACGCGGCTGTTGAAATTTGGTTGGTCAATATTCTTGCTCTGAAAAGAATTACGTTTGTTTTCACTGTATTAACTTTTCTTATAATTAATTGCGACCACAACTGGGGCTTCTCTAGTACGTAATTACATTTCGCTGTTAGATTATTTTCGTCTTTGTCAGAGACCAGTACGGGGCTGTCATCCGCATACATGATAACTTCAGCTGTTGCGTCTATTTGAACAATATCAATAATATAGGCATTAAAGAGCAGTGGCCCTTTTAGGCTGCCTTGGGGCATGCCGGTTGTTACTGGTAAAAAAGACGAGCGGAGGGGGCCTATGCATACACACTTATTTCTATTGCTTAGGTATGACTTAAGTAGTGCAGGTGATTCACTTGTAATTCCAAAGGATGAGAGTTTATTAATCAGCATGTTGTGATGCCGCCCTACTCACCCGACTTAACCTGATGGCTGGGGAGCGCAGTGCTCTCTTGGCAGCGAGAGGCCGACTGCTGGGGTAGTGATCATCACCCTATTAGGCTTGGCATTGCCCCGAACTCGACGCGTCGGCTTCGGTGGAGCTGCACTCTAGTTAACTGGGATGCGTTCCGGTGCAACATCAATGCAACTATGACGGCCCCCAGCAGAGACCCCACCACTGTGATTAAAGCAGCTCTGAGCAGTGCCAGTCGGAGGAGGTGGGTAGAGGAGTCTCGGCCAAAGCCTGACCTCCGAGTTTTGCAGCTGTGGGCGCATCGCAAACAGGCTGAAGTGGCTGCCTCGCGAGATCCTTCGTGTGCGCCGGCTCGAATGCGTTTGCAACGATTTATCGCTGCGGCCAGACGACATGAGAAGCGTCGTTCACAGCAACGATGGCTTAGCTGGTGTGAGCCGCTCGGCCCTTCGTTTACCACATCGTCTATTTGGCGCACTTTTCGGGCAATGGAATCAGGCGCCCGTACTCCGGATGCAGCAGCCAGTGCGTGCCTGGCATCAGGCAAGAACCCGCACCAATTTGCCTTCGATTTGGTTCGCGCCTTGTACCCTACATTTGACATCCTCCCGGCTAGCAACCCGTAGCCGTCTCCTCTACTGCACCACGTCAGTGCTTCTCCTTCTGATTATGCGGTCCGTGGTATACAATCGGCTTTCACCACGGCAGAGTTCCTGGCTGCGATAGACCAGGCGAAACTTCGGTCATCTCCCGGCCCAGATGGCGTTACGTACGAGGTTTATAAAACCCTCGACGATCCGGACCTGAGCCGTCTCCTCGACTCCATCAATGACGTGTGGCTCTCGGGCCAAATACCAGAGTCATGGCTCCGGGCAGACATCGTCCTTATACCGAAGCCAGGAAAACCACCAGAGCATCTTCCCAATTTGCGCCCAATCGCATTAATGTGCGCCTTGTGGAAACTGTTGGAGCGAATGCTCGCTACGAGATTTCAGTGGTGGATGGACACTTACAGGTGGTACCACCCGGCACAGATTGGGTTCAGACCTTGTCTGGGGACAGAGGATGGACTTCAGCACTTACCATCAATGGTGCTACTTGGGGGCCGATCTCAGAAAGTGCGGACGTTCCTTGCCATTGACATTCACAAGGCATATGACAACGCCAGCCACAGCGCTATCCTGGAAGTTCTGCAAAGCCTACTGATATGTCGTCATCATCATAATCACCAACAATCAAGGGATCATCATCATCAGGATTTGTGCTGCGTGGAATAAAACCGGCTTCCATCTTGCCATGTTGTTCGTGGCTGGTGCTCTGAGTATTCGCTCGGAAGCGATATAGCAGTGGCGACGAGGATCGCGCTTGCGCTAGGCGAGTAGTCCCACGCAAGAATGAGTGCCGGGCGGCCACCGGAATTCACCGACGAAGAAGGTTACGTGGCCTACGTACCGGGTTCGCCTGGAAGCTTACTTCGAAGCCCATAGCATCGAGGAGCCGACGAAGAAGCGAGCACTGCTTATAGCTTCGCTAACGAACAGTGCGGTGCGAGTGGTTCAAGCCCGATGTCACCCAAAACAGGTCAATGAGCTCAGCTACGAGGAAGTGATCGGACATTTGGAAGATCGCTACGCTCCGCAAGTCAACGAGATTGCTGCCAGTTATGCTTTCTTCAGGCGTTCGCAACAAGAAGGTGAAAGTGCCCAGGATTTCATTGCGGAAATTCGACGGCTAGCAGAGAAGTGTAACTTCGGAACTTCACTGGAGCGCATGTTAAGAGACCGAATTGTTTGCGGTGTGCGGGATGAAGACGTGCGGAGAAATTTACTGACGCAACGAAAGCTCACACTGGAGCAGGCAGAAGACTTTGTTGTATCAGCACAGGAAGCGGCTCAGAACGCTAAAAGCATGCAATCTGCAGAACCAGATGCGGTACATCTTGCCCGACAGACGGCCCGTCCATGGAAGTCACGCCCTAAACAGGAGAAGCGCCACACTTGTGGAAGATGTGGTGGCGAATCGCATTCAGAGGACGAATGCAAACACCGTCGCACGGAGTGCCACCGGTGCGGCAAACGAGGGCATCTACGCCGGATGTGCGGACAATGGCGCCAGGGCTCATATGCAATGACAGCGGAAGCGCACACAGACTCGGACGAAAATGAAGCCCTGCACACGATAGCAGCGGTTCTTCACCAAGAAGCCAGCATCCGCAAGGTTAAGCCAATTTACAAGGAGATTACCTGGAATAACGTTCCCATTAGAATGCTGGTGGACACGGAATCACCCGTAAGTGTCATTCCCGAAACGGTCTTCCGGGAGTACAAGGCGATGTGGCCACTATTACGGAACACGCAGCTACGGCTCTCTTGTCTCTTGGGGGAACTTCCAGTCGTCGGACAACTTAGTATGACCGCTGCGTGTGATGGGAAAGATGTCGCTGGCACAGTCATAGTCGTCGGCAGCTCGGGACCATCCTTGAGCGGCAGAGATACAATCAAGGCGTTCAACGAAGTGGGCGTGGCAATGTTGTCTAATGTGGTCGCGAGTGTGCAACCAGTCGAGGTAAAAGCGGCCGGAACGAAACTACAACAGCTGCTCAACGAGTACGCCGACGTGTTCGCTCCGGAGCTAGGCCTCTGCAAGGGACCACCGGTGACGTTTCAGCTGAAAGAAAACGCGTGTCCACGGTTTTTCAAGGCCCGCACGGTACCCTACGCCTTGAGGGATAAGATGTCGGACGCGCTAGACCAGCTGGTTGCCCAAGATGTAATGGCACCGGTGAAAACCGCCGAATGGGCGACACCAGTAGTACCCGTCGTAAAGGGCGATGGTTCCATTCGAGTGTGCGGAGACTTTCGCATGACAGTAAACGCAGCAACGCTGATGGAACGTTACCCGTTGCCTCGAGTGGATGACATCTTTGCCAAGCTAAACGGAGGGGAAGTCTTCACGACTCTGGACTTACGTCAAGCTTACAACCAGTTACCGTTGGATGAAGAGGCCAAGAAGATGACAGTCCTCAACACGCACAAGGGCCTGTTTTGTTTTAACCGGCTGCCTTTTGGCGTAAGTTCTGCTCCGGCCATATTCCAAAGGCGGATGGATGGGCTTCTGGGCGATATTCCTGGCGTGCAAGTATACCTGGACGACATTATCATCGCGGAGAAAAGGAATGACTTGTCCAGGCTAAAACAGGTCCTACAGCGACTGCGGGAGTACGGTCTCCGACTTCACAAAGGAAAGTGCAAGTTACGGCAAGATGAAGTCACTTTCCTAGGTCATCGTATTGATGCTAAAGGCCTGCGGCCAAAGGATGACAACATGAAAGCTGTCATCGAAGCTCCAACACCCACTTCGGTGAGTGAGGTGAAAGCCTTCCTGGGCCTCGTAAACTATTACGGCAAATTTCTGCCAAATCTCGCCACCGTGCTGGCTCCGCTATATGCCCTTTTAGCTAAAGGGACCAGGTGGCAGTGGGAGCCGAAACAAGAGCGAGCATTCCAAACAGTTAAAGAGGCAATTGCGGCTTCCAAGTTCCTTGCTCACTTCGACCCTGATAAGCCACTACGACTCGAGTGTGACGCGTCACCTGTAGGCATTGGGGCTGTTTTGTCTCACCGTGTCAACGGTGTTGACTACCCCATCGGATTCCGGTCACGGACACTTACAAAGGCCGAGCGCAATTACTCCCAGTTGGAAAAGGAAGCACTGGCTCTTGTCTTCGGCGTCGCGCGGTTTAAGGACTACTTGTATGGACACCGATTTGTGTTAGTGACCGACCACAAACCGCTCACTGGCTTATTCAATCCAAGTAAGGCGATTCCACCGATGGCTGCAGCGAGAATCCAGCGTTGGGCCTTATTTTTGGGAAATTATGACTACACATTACAGTATCGCAAGGGCAGTGAACATTCTAATGCCGATGCCCTCAGTCGTCTGCCATTGCCAGCCACGGAGCCGCGGGACGCCTACTTGTCCAGAAAAAGGTCCGCTCTTTTTCAGTACGGATTGGTGGAGCTAATTATGGCCATTTAACGCCCGTCCGTGGAGTGCCTCAGGGGTCGGTGATTTCACCCTTACTCTTTATATGTTGTTATGCTGCCGCTTGCCTGGCATCTTGGCTCCATATCAGATCTAGACCTTCTGGTGTACGCGGACGATATTACAGTATGGACTGTCCACCCAGACCTGTCTCGGCAAGCCGCCAGCCTGCAACAAGCTTTAACGGACACACAGAAATGGTGTGAATACGCCGGTCTCTCGCTTTCAGTCGAAAAGACAGCCATTCTGTTTGTGGCCAATGCTTGGGGCCGTCGTAAACTAGAGATGTCACTGATCTCGCTACAACTCTCCGGCCAGCCTGTGCGCACTGCCACCTCTCTTCGCGTGCTAGGATTGGAGATTTCATCGTCAAGGTCAGCTGCCTTGTGGCTTCGATCTGCCCACCAACAAGCAGGTCAAATGGTACACCTTATCCGACGCATGACACAAAAGGCTGGAGGCACCTGCTTCAAAATAGCCCGTCTCTTGGTGCGGTTAATACTTCAGCCTCGACTTATCTATCAGGCTCAATTCCAGCATATGACCCAAGCGGAGTGGGGCCGACTTGAAGCAATTAATAGAGCTGCAGTGCGGACGATCACCTGCCTCCCTCAAATAACGCCTATAGCAACTCTTCAGGCCGAAGCTCAACTTAACACCCTGGATGAGCTTGTACATCAACGCCGCTCCGCACGCAGCACAAACCTAATTTTGTTTCGGAGGCAGCGGCGTTGGTGATCTACATGGGCCGTTTTCTACCCGCCTTACCAGCCAACCCTATAGGGTGTATTCACAGAGCCTTGGACCGCGCGGCGGCGCTACCTGCGCGGCGGCGGCGACGCCATTTTTGAGGTTGCACTTCGCCGCGCGGGCAGCGCGTTTCCCGACGCGAAACGTTGTTTGCGCGTGGTGCTGGCAGGAACGTTCGTGTGGACGATGTTTTTCTCTGCGTGATTCGTGTGTTTGAGAATGCCTGGTCGTAACGAGTAGCCAGCATTGTTTCCGCTGCGAAATTCCGGGTGCGCTGTTCACGTCTACAACCGCAGACCCATAGCAGGCCGAACGACCAAAGCAAGCGCGCCGTTTTTTTTTTCGAAGCGAAGGCCAGGGCAGTGCTTGAAGACAGTATGATTTCGCTCGACGAACGCAACTGTCCGATGGTTTGACAGGCGCGGCCAGCGGCGTGCATTACCCCGTCCGTTTTGGCGATTTCTCGCTATCTCGGTGTCATCCCCGTGCGCCGATTTCATTATTTCCTCCGTTGCTTGAAGCGACCGTGGCGCGAGTTGAGAAAATTGGCTGCGAGGATATTTGATGTGGTGGTAGCGTGTGAGAGAGGAGCTGGTTTTACCGTGCACCCAGGCATGTTGCGCACTTCTTGAGGAGTATGAGAGACGGTGAGGTGCTCTGGCGACAGTGTTCTGTGAGTTGAACGCACGAAGGTCGTCCATTTGAGCTCCTAATGAAGCGGAACAATTACGCACAAGGTCTGGGTGGAAACCATCGCGAGGTAAGTACGTGATAAAATTAGGTATGGTGGCGACGACAAAGATCCCACCGATGATTTTCAAGTCTTTTCCTTTCGGTAAAGACGAAGCGGAAATTATAAGCAGAACACGATTATGGAACGGATACTTCGAAAGCAGCGCAGAGACAAGTGACAAATACTGCTCTAGTTTGTCCCTGCATACGTTAACGTTTTAGTCTCTGCGCTTTTTTTTTAAGTAGCCAAACTGTGTACCCAGCGTCAAGCTTTAGTGTCTGATCACGTAACACGCTTGGTCATTAGAGAACAGTCGAAGGCGACGAAGAAGAATTGGATCAATTTGGATGCCCGCAATTACCCGGGAAGCGATATTGCATGTACGCGTGCGTTCACCTCAACACTCGAAGTATAGCCCATGTTAAGGCTGGGAGGCCAGTATGGTTCGTCTCATCCATAAAGTACGCCGGCTACCTTCATTTGTGAACATTTTAAGCATGCGAATGTTTCAAACATGTGACGAGGTGCGAGGTGAAAGCTCCGGCGCCCATCGTCCCGGGGCCCCCCTGGATGAAACGGGTTCCAACAGATTCGATACTGATTAGACATATTATCGATAACTTCTTTGGGAATTCGTCAAATGAAGACAGACAGCCTTCAAGCACTGCCCTAGCCGTCGCTTCGAAACAGCGAAAGGAAAAAAAAAAATACACGGCGCGATTTTTTTTTTTTTGTCGTGCGGCCTGCTTCGGGTCTGTGGTTGTAGGAGACCAGCGCAGTCCGGATTTTCGAAGCGAGAACAATGCTAGCTAGTCGGTAGGACGAGGCATTCGCAAACCCATGAATCACGCAGAAAAAACACCGTTCACACGAACGTTCTTGCCAGCAGCACGCTGCAATCCGCGTTGCGCGTCGGGAAACGCGCTGCTCGCGCGGCGGAGTGCAACCTCAAATATGGCGTCGTCGCCACCGCGCAGGTAGCGCCGCCACGCGGCCCAAAGCCCTGTGAATACACCCTATAGCTAGGCCGCCCTGGCTGCACCATCAAGTGATCGACAACCGGCCGCCCATTCGACTCCACAGTCGGTCCACGGGAAATGCAGACGCGCAATCCGCGGGCGTGCCATTACTAGCGACTGTGAACCAGCCCCAGGTTGTAGAGGCATTTGTGGACGCTGGAGCCCAGGACGGCGTTTTGACTACAGCGATCGAATGACCCTCTCATTCATAAGCGAACCAAAACTGCGCTTATGAAACCCTCAGAACCTGGAATTCTATGCTGGCGGAGCTTACAGCTATCCGGGACGCACCGCAAGCACTACTACCGGCACTTCTTCAAGCTCCTGGAAGTTTTACGGCACAAATTCACATGGACTCAACGGCGGTCATACGGGATTTGCAACGTGTAGCCTCCAACTCGTCTGTCTCAAGAGACGTTCATAACCTGCTGGACGCGTACCCCTGCCCTCTCGGACTGTCGTGGATCCGGCGTAATACTATCACCGCTCATATTGCGGCGGATAGTTCCTGTCACGTTACGTCGGTTCCACGGCTCCTGCCCTTGCTGACAACTGACCCACATGACCAATTTCTCCAACTAAAGGAAGATCTGCGTCGCGCCACACGCGCTCGCGTCCCACCGTGTGGAACAGACCTTCCCTGTGGGCTCGCTCGCTGGGAGGAGGTCCTGCTGCGTAGACTTCGAGTTGGGGTGGCCCTCTCTCCTGCGGTAACCCCGGCGTGGCCACCGCGATACCATGCCCCCTTTACCACGAACTGCCCCTTCTGTACCGCTCCTGCCGAAAACGCCGACACCAACCACCTGCAATGGACGTGCCTTTCCCTGAGTGCAGCGAGATCCCGACATCCCCCGATCTTCAGCGATGGCTGTGGAGGGCCCACCACCGCTGTCTTCTGGACTTCCTCCTGGAAACGGGTGCCAACTTGTACTATAGGACCTTATGCCAGAGGGCATACAATCGCAATTTTTAAAAAAATATTGTTATCTGTTTTCTCGAATGTTCCCCATCAAACCTAATAAGTATATCGGTGTTGATTCATTTAGTTTGAATCCTATAACTGCCTTTCAGAAAGGAAGTTGTAATTATGTTTGTCAAAGAATTGCGTTACCCGTCGGGAAATAAACTTTTCAATCCCTTGAAAAATGTAGGAATAACAGATATTGGCCTATACTTTGACAATGAAATTTTTGAAATGAAATGAAATGAAATGAAATGAAATGAAATGAAACTGAAATTTTTCATAGCACTCGGAAGTACGTTTGTTCTGAGTACTGAATTAAAAGTATGCTCGAGCACGGGAGCAATTTTAAATACATATTCAATCGCTTTTGTAGCGGCCACTTGGCCATCGACCGTAAGCGCCGACTTTCATCACCATGGGTCGCTGCGCCAGCGTCAGCAGCTCGTGTCCTCTGCGCGCAGAAACGAGCCACGCGCCAGAGAGAGAAAAAACACCTTCTATGCCACTCGGCCGATTCCCTTGTCAAGAATATGCGCGCCCAGCCCACTGCTTCGTCTGTACCACTTTCTTCGTGTTTCTTACTTCCAGTTTTCATTCAATGGTGTTAGTTTTTACCTTTTTTTAAAGACGATAGTCTTTCTTGGGCCACTTAAACCCAGAAATTTTGGTCTGTCTGTATGTCTGTCTGTCTGTCTGTCTGGCCGTCTGTCTGTCTGTGACTCGATTCAGCCACCCGGCCAAAGCAAAATGATGCCTGCGCAATAGTCTTATATAGTCACAGCTAAATCTACCCGTCTATGTCCGGTGTAATGTTCATACTTGTCAACATTGTTGAAGAAGAACAAGACATTACGCAAATATGAGACAACAAATCAATACAGAAGGGATATTTGCAGTGTTCCTTTATAAAAAAATCAAGCATGCTTGATTTTTGCGAAATTAAATACTTCATCAACTGCAGAAAAAGAATTCACTCCACCGTCGCCTGCTGCCGCCCACGCCACTATAGCTTCTGGAGCCATTTTAAGAAATCAACCGGCAACAGTTACGCAAGGTTCCACTAGATAGGTTCCACCAGAGTCCTTCAGTGCATTTCTGGTCATGAAACTTCGCCATCACGCTATGGGAGAGCTTCGTTCGCTGCCGCGCCGCCGCGCTGGTGTCGATCGGAGGGCAACCGGGGGCGTGGTCAGCGCGCGTTTGGAAGGGAACGGACCACGGAGTAAGAAAAACATACCGTATTCACCGGATTCTAACGTGCCCCAGATTCTAACGCGCACCCGATTTTCCTGGCAAAAAAAAAAGGAAAAAACTTGCACCTCCGATGGGACTCTGTGTCCCAGACAAACGAATGCGAGAGAAACGGGCTATTTATTTCCCGAAGTAATCTCACTCATCTCACTACTCGTCGCTCTCCGCTGACCACAACATCTCGGCCTCGGTGCCTTCAAGCGCGTTCGCGCTGCCACACTTCTCAACGAACGTTCAACCATGGTCTATGGGATCGTGGCCCATGCCTCGCACGCCCATCCCGAGAGCTTCTCCAGAGGTGCACGCTTCAGCCGACCGCTCGTTTTGAACGCGTGGGAGCCGCTGCTGCCATTGCTGTTATCAAGCGCGCAAGTGAAACGATTTGACGATTTGTGTGAACTCAGATAGAAAACACTAGGCGCCTAGGCTTGCTGCGTCCGAAAAATCGTTACTAAAAGCAGTAGTATTAACTCTATGGCTAAAAGCTTTGGCGCCATCTTGAGATGGCGATGGCGATGGGTGGGACGAAATTTCCGCTGTTTCGGCAGTTTCGGTTTTGTATCCTATTCTAACGCTCATGCGATTTTTCGGCCTATTTTTTCAGAAAAAAAGTGCGCGTTAGAATCGGCTAAATACGGTACGCTCGCCGCCTTATCAGCAGTGCGCTTTCGCTTAACGTGTCGTGGGCCGCTCAAATGGACTTATCATTTAGTGAGTGGCGAAAACATTTGCTGCGAAGGGGCATGCTGCTACTGCGTTCCTGCCTGCTGGTCTGGCTACATACAGAGCAGCGGCGGCCACCCGATGCCCTCCGATCTGCGGCGGCGCCACTCGCGGTAGCCTTTGTCCCCGTACGAAACTTGGCCGGGAGTTTCATCACCAGAGGAGCATTGAAGGACTCTGGTTCCACGTTCTGCTTGCAAGGCACGTGGAGTAGGGAAACGTGGTTCTATAAGCGTTGAAGTAGGGCGCCTCGATTAATGCGTGTCTTCGCCATACGGCAGCGTTCGCATCGAGACACCCGGTCTGGAGCAGAGGAACGCGGGAAATTTAAAATGATTTGAGCAAACCTTTGGCGTCTTTACCTTGGGATGAGCGCGACGCAAGAGGAACAACATGAGAGGTGAGCGGGAAAGCGAAGGGAGGCATTTACTTCGCAAAAGCCGATAAAGACTGTCGTCTTTTGACGGCATTTGCAACGAAAGGAGCAGATACGCGGCCAATTTTTTTCTTTCTTTCTCTAATCTCCTTACTTTTATTTCTCTAGTCATCTACTGCTAATCCATCCTAATATTTAAATATTTTGCTTTCCCTTCCCTCACCCCTAACCCCAACCCTACTTATGAGCAGTGGGTGGAGCTGCTGACCAGCTCCGACCTTCCACACCAGCGACGATTGGTGGAGAGGGCACGGATGGCCAGCATAACCCAAGGCATCCCGGACTAAGGAAGCCTCCCACCGGGCGGGTGCCCTAACATCAGCGCCTGGTCTCCAATAAAGTTTATTCATCATCATCATCCCTACAAAAATTACCTAATTTCTTTCGGTAAGGCGCCCATTTCCTGGCCAATCCCCCTGAGTGGGTACGCGCCATTTCACTGGAACCACCACCACCACCACTCTACGGGCGCTCCTCGGGTCGAGGGCTCCTGCTGCTACCGAATCTCCTCTGCAAATAAACGTAGGCCCTGCCGCACGACCACATCGGCTCCTACATTAATTGGTGACGCGGACGTCGGCAGCATGAAATCCCGCACTGCCTCCCCACTGCCGCCCTTCCCTGCCTTCGACCGATCCTACTCCCGAGCCTGGTTCTTCAAAATGGAAGCGCACTTCGTCATCCACCGCTTCCACTCACAGACCGAGCGTTGCCACATCACCACCGCCCTGCTTCCAGGCGACCTACGCTGTGAGCTCCTGAAACACGGCGAGCGGCCCTACGACAATCTCCAGGCCTACGTAATGGCGTGCCTCAGCTCGAGTCTTTTTTGTTCGAGGCACGGTTTCTTCGCAGCCGTAACGCACGATGGAAAGCGAACGGCGCTATCCAGCTTGCAGCATCCCTCGTGCCCTAATGAATTTCCGACGCGAGAGCCACGCAACGTTGCACCACCACCCGGCTTCGCTGAACGTCACCCATCCACCTTCGGCCACTCCACGACAGCTGCGCCCAGCCACTCGACTCCACGTGGTCACACCACCCTACTCAATTCAACGGCATTGCCACCTCGCCGCCGTTCTACCCCAAAAACCCCGAAGTATGGCTCTGCCGGATGGAGTGCTTTTAGACTTGTACGGCGTCCCAGCGCAGCAGGACCGTTACTCACTGATGTACGAGCTCCTACCATCCAGCTTGATCTCCACATTGCCAGAGCCTGGAGCCCAGCTCCACGACGAGCTCACGGCCGTCCTCCTCGCGCGCTATGGTCGCTATCTGAAACCACCCGCACCAGCCGCAGAGCCTCCCACCACCTGTCTCGGAGTCTTCCAGCCTCGCACCACCATGCTGAGATTTGAGAGTTGAGATTTGGAGAGGAGTGCATGGAAGTTCAAAATTAAACAGCTAAATCACCCTTCCCTCTGTTTAACGACGAGGATGGTTGAACACGAAGCTTTCTTTTTGCGAAATCAAACGGGAACTGATCAAACTCAAAGACGCTACGATCAAAAGACCAAACTGCATGCTGATCAAATTCAAAGCTCAACTAGTCAAAGTTTCAATCCAGAAGGCAGCCAAGGAAACCCACACGAGAAAGGGCGATAGGAGTGAATGATTTTTCAAGCGTAGGCGACAGCTTGTAAAACGACCGCAGAATTCAGTTGTGCAACTGAGTACAGGTTTTCGGCCCCCTACTGCCTCTCGTCCTTCAGCCACGCAGGAATTGTTTTTTCAAAAACCATTAACCAACTAGCCAGCAACCATTGCAATTCCTCTAAAGCAATGCTTTTCCACGACAAGCAATAGCGTTTTATTATGCGGTATTTATTCAGTAAACAATTCCCGATGACTGTAGTAACCGAATTTCTGTTACATTAGACGCATTTCTGCTGTAGTAATGGAGTTACGGAAGCGACGTCCGTCACAATTTCTGTTTTTAAAAGGCACCCCCCAACTTTGTCTTTCGCTTGTGCAGGACACCGTTTCGTCATCAACTACCAGACACACCGGCTTTGTAGGAGCACTTAACTAGAATATAGTTCTGGATACGCCAAACTGCATGCAGGCACGAAAAATTTGCGTGAAGCAACGGACTTGCACTTCCAGCTTGACTTCCAGCTTGACGCATTGAGCATCGTCTGATATTTGTAATTAATGAATATGGGCGTAAATCACACACATGGCATGACTCGTGAAGTTCACCTCCACGCTCAAGATTTACCGATCGCAAAAAAAGTCCTTGTGGTTATCTTCGCTTTGCAAGCCGCACCGCAGCAGCACGACAGAAAGCCATGCACAACAAGGCTGCGCTGACCGCCACCGGCATTCCACTGACGTGCGGTTCGCCACGGACGGCGCTGTTCGCTGAAGCGACGGTAGTGCCATACAACTGCCGCTCGGTCGCTATAGCAATTTCAGCTTTGAGCTGCCTGTTTTCTTTTCGAACCAATTCTAGGGTTTGTCGAGTGCGAGTGATTTCCTCGCCTGCAAGGGGTGGGGTATCATTTCTCTTTGTACGTGTTTCTTTGTGTGCTGTGTTACCCTGAGGGGCCGCCCTTGCCCAACTCACCTTAGCGTCTAGGCTGGCTTCCATCTTGTTCTTCTCGGATGCCGAGCGGGAGGCACTGCGTTGTTCTCTTCCCTTCTCGACTGGGAGCGTGAGCGTCGCCCAGCCCCCTCCGTGTTGTGGGGAGATGCCAATGGCGGGAAGGCTTCTGAGCGTTCTGTCTCTTGTTGTTCTTCACGGGATGCATAAGGTACAGAAAAGCGTACACAAAATTGGAGCGCGCGTTGTGGACGGTGAGGAGGAAGAACAAACTTTATTGCAGAATGCAATTAATAGGCGGCTGGTGAGCACAGCGCGCAGCCAAGCGGTGACTTTGGCATCACGTTCCACCAGGGCTTTTGAACCCCCGGGGGAAGAGGCGCCCACCAAAGTTGATTAGGCGTAAGGGGTTTGGGAGGAATGCCCTCATAGTGTCGCAGATGGTGTCGACATCTCCACAAAGGGGGCGTAGGGGTGATGGGTATTGATCAGGGTATATACGATAGAAGTGTGCGCGACACGGGAGTGTACTATACTCGGGTACAACTCAAGAAAAATGCGGCTTTTCCTCATCAAAGGACCCCCATCCAGCCAATGGTGTCACCGTATCAACGTGACGTCACGGTAGATCGCCTCCACGCCGCGTTCACGGAAGAAATCACAGAGCATGTTCTTCCGCGCTTACGGACTTTTAGCAAAATGGCCGCCTCCGCTGTTCGCGTCAATACCTAGGCGTCGTCGGGCTCTGAGAATGATTTTTAGTGCCGTTCAGTCGTATTCCTTGCTTGCGTGTTGTGTGCAGTGTTCTTAACATTCTCGGTAACGACAATCGCTACGGTGTTCTTTTTTTTTTCCTGCTTTGTGAGCGACCGGCGTTGCCGGGAAATAGCCGCCGCTGCAGGTACTGGATTCTGTTTACGTACGCTGTGTGATACAAAGGGGTCGTCGTCATCCTGTGCGGGCGTTTCGTCTTGAGCGTGAAGTGGTTCTCGTTCTACTGTTCAGTCCCTCCTGTGTCTGTGGTACCTACGTTATCGCACCAGTGACTGCGACAGGGGGCGATAACTCCCTGTTTATTTCTCGTAGATTACGCCAGTCGTAAATATTACTGTTGTGCATAGCGCACGACGTTAACGCCATGGAGAGTTATGCACGGGGCGAAACAGCGCGACGGCGCGCGCGCAATTTCGTTAGAGCATATGTCGAGCCTTGTGTCCCAAGTCCATGCCGCGCGCAAGCGTATTCGCCCGAGTTGTGATCAAGTCGCCCAATACAAGAAGCTGATTTTTTGCGTTTTTTGAATGTGGATGCGTACGAGCTGTAGATTACCTGCGTGATGTGATTTAATGTGCCACCCTTTCTATTTCGATTCCCGGTTACGCTTAGATTACATAGTTAAGTGTGTTATTTGCAGCTGGTATGTTTTCGTCGCATGTTTTTTGTTGGAGCGCTTTAAGTTGTTGTTTTGGACAAAAACCGTGGTGAATTAAATACGAATAGGGAGCTGCGTTGAATTTGTATTGTCTATGATAATAAAGATTCCACATGAGTATTACCACTGTAAGTTAATTTCATAGTCTTGCTTAGGCTTCGTGAATGAGCTGTGCTTCGCGATAGTGAAATTTCATGAGCTAGATTTGACCGGTATGACCAGCTGCAACAATGCATGTGAAGACATGAAACGCAGCACTGAAATCAAATAAACAACCTCTCAGCTTTTCCCACACATGCGCATGCATATTCTTCACAAAATAAAATTCTTGCATCAGAGATGGGCTTTATTGAAGCTATATAGGCACTGCTCGCCTTGTGGTTGTGTCACTTAAGTAAGAAGCTGCTGCTATAATGGTCTTCTGCATGCATGTGCTGCAAATTCGAAATAGAGCATCATGGTGGAAAACATGTACGTATTTCACCCATTCTCCCTGTTGCATCACAAGTGGCTGCTGGAGCAAGAAGCTCCCTGCTCCACCGGTGCTCAACATCGTGGGTGCCAAGTCGAATAGTAAGCTGCTGCTTGCTGCAGTGATGTTCACACAACACAACACGTGCAATGTCTACGTATATATTAGGAGTGTGAATCACAATGATAGCACATCAATTGATGACAAATTTATAACCCGGGATATGAAGTATGTTCCAATGATTACGTAGTGGTCTGTACCATAAAATGTTATCTTGACTGGTTGATGTATCACATGTCGGTTGAGTGGATGCATGGAAACACACATATGGTACATATCGCTCCGCTGAAACTGGTCAATGTTTTCTATTTATGCAAGAGCCAGAATCAGATAATATGCTCAAGAAGAAATTTATTATCTTGCCAAAAATGCACTACATGCAATTATTTCCATACATGGGAGGATCGATTGAAGTCAACATTGTTTCCTCTTCCCAAACCTTTGGGAATTGTTTTTATTAACGTTGTGCTTCTGCATGTTATCCAGTGGCTTAGACAACAGATAAAACCTATTTATCCTAATTCCTGCATCAGACAGCAGATAGCCAGTTAGAAGCTAAACAGAATCAAACTAGAAATAAAACACCGAGGCAACTTTTCTTGTCCGCACTGCTGTTATCATAAGTCAGATTTGGCTCAGACAGCTAAACGGACACACTCCTGAATTATGCAGAGCAAATGAAATGAGCAATGAGGGACTAAAGCAGATTTATTTGTTCTTAACACTATCAGAAGACGACTTGGCTCCGCTAGCCACACGGGTACGCAATTTTGAGTTACATGCTTTTGTGTGGGCATTTTATTTGCAACTGTTTCTGCATCCCATACGTACATAAGTGTTCAAACAATGTAAAAAACGTGCAGTGAAAACTCGAACTAGTGTCTTGTCCTGTAGGTGAAACTTGCCTTTATCACCATTTACATAGGCTCGCACAAGGAGAGCCCTAACTCCACACACCGAAGAAGTGATTCTGCTTGAAGTGAATTTGTGAACTCGCTTGCCTCGGCTTGCACACACCTCATGCTATACATGCGAATAGTCAACCTCCCCGTGCAGTGAAAGCTATCGCACAGTGTAAGCGTGGCCTTACTTCCAGAAAAAAGTTTGGAACCGTGCGGGTTTTCTCTAGCTCGAGATGTACGACTTCCTTTTATGGATACATCTCCCACGCAGTAATCTGTCACGACTGAACTTATTCGGCTTAATTCCTGCACCACACTTTTAACAAGTGAGATCAGAAACCAAGCACTGCAACAGCCTTTTCTTATTCTCATAGCTACATATCAAGGCAATCAACCATGAGCCAGCACCACACAATTGACAGCGGCATAGAGCGTGAGGTCATTGAAGTGGCGATGAGGTGGCTGGAGTTTTTGTGGCAAAACTGTGCGCTAGGGCGAAGGCTGTGAGAGGGACTACAGGGGCGCTGCACTTTGGAGTGACGCAAGGAGTGACCTTTTAATTATTTTTTTCTTTGTATTCCTTTTTTTCTTCTTTTTTTGGCTTGGTTGCGCGTTTGAGCAGCGACAGCCCGTTTCAAAGGGCACAGCCACCATCACCATTACCCACCGCTCAGTTCACTACAGCAAATGAGATCATTACCCGATTGTTGAAATAGCTTCTGCCGCCCTCACTGTTATGCTGGAAGATCACTGTTGAGTCTACGACACAGCAGACAACACTAAGTAATGGCAAATGTGATTACAAACCAAGCATTGCAATGGTCTGTTCTGATTCTCATCATCATCATCATCATCACCAGCCTATCTACGCCCACTGCAGGGCAAAGGCCTCTCCCATTATTCTCCAATTACCTCGGTCCTGTGCCAACTGTGACCAATTTATCCCCGCAAACTTCTTGATCTCATCTGCCCATCTAACTTTCTGCCGCCCCCTGCAACGCTTGCCTTCTCTAGGGATCCACTCTGTTACCCTTAATGACCAGCGGTTATCTTGCCTTCGCATTACATGCCCTGCCCACGTCCATTTCTTCTTCTTAATTTCTACTAATATGTCTTTAACACCAGTTTGCTCCCTGACCCACTCCGCTCTCTTCTTGTCCCTTAATGTTACACCTATCATCTTCCGCTCCATTGACCGCTGAGTCGTTCTCAATTTAAGTTGAACCCTCTTAGTGAGCCTCCAAGTTTCTGCCCCGTAGGTGAGTACCGGTAAGATGCAGCTGTCATACACTTTCTTCTTCAGCGACAATGGTAGGCTGCTATTCATTATCTGAGAATGCCTGTCATACGCACCCCACCCCATTCTGATCCTTCTAATTATCTCTGCCTCATGGTTGGGATCTGGGGTCACAACTTGGCCTAAGTAGATATATTCGCTTACCACTTCCACTACCTCGCCACCTATCTCAAACCGCTGTGCTGTCCCGAGGTTATTGATCATTACTTTAGTTTTCTGCGTATTAATTTTCAGGCCCACGGTTCTACTCTGTTCGTCCAGTGCGGAAAGCATGCTTTGCAATTCGTCCCCCGAGTTACTTAGCTGCATGTCACAGCAATCATCGCTTTGGAACGATTCTCATCGCTGCATGTCAAAGCAATCAACCCTGAGCAAGTTACGCACTACACACAAGCTGCTCAGTTAACCCCAGAAATCAGTCTTAATAAAGCACACAAACAGCATATTAGGTCTCCTCTGCTGTCTGAAGGAGTTTCTTGCTTCTGTAGCCACGGAAACACAGGTATTAAGCTAAATGCCGCACTCCATACTAATTGAACGAGGCAAAGGCGGCATTGGAGAGTAGGTCGCAGCCTTACACATCTTGAAAGGACCCGATAGCAGATAGGTCACTGTCGGAGTCCATGTCGTCTTCACCCAGATGTATTATAATAGGCTGAACATGCGCACTTGCTCCGCCATCTCCTTTAAACTCTATCAATGCTGATCACATGCTGAACAGTGTTTGCCCAGTGCTGAGCTGTTACCTTGGCAACTTCTTCCCTCAGGAGCACCTCTACATCTGTCAGCCTAAATGTGGCATTTCTCACTTCATCTGTACCCATAGGCGCTCAATGGGACTGAGCTCACAATGGCAGGGCTCCCGAAGGTGTCGTGGTGGGAAGCAACTGTCGTGTCCGTCAAACAGTCGATATCGTGTGTCCCGCATTCACTCAGGTTTCATCCAAATAGAATATTTTTCTATCTTCAATCCTGTACCTGGCGATGTCGTAGAGGTACTTCTGCTGCCACGCGACAATGTCGTGCCGGTCGATCAGCAGCGAGTTCCGGCTCCTCTTCTCATACCTGAACCCGATGTCATTCAGCAGCCGGCGCACAGTCCATGGCTTGAGAGGAGTAACATCGCCGCTAGCGTTGACGTCCGTACCAACTGCCGTCACTGTCGAGATCCCATTGCGGCAAAAAAGGCGATGCACGGATGACCGCAATGCGCACTTCGTGAAGTCGTCGTACACTTCTGTGCGTCGTCTCTTTCCACTGCTTCTCGGGCACTTTAGGGAGGGCGTCGCAAGATTGCCATCGTTATTTTTCATCTCCTTCTTCACGTCCATCACCAAACTCACGCTGATTCCAAGAAGATCGCTCATTGTCGCGACCCTTTCTTCAACGCTGCGCTCTAAGAGTAGATGCCGCAAGCGAACGTACGCGTTCCGGATTATCTTCCGCCCGCAGCTGCAGATGACACGGCCGCTTTTGTTTTTCTTGTACCATCGGCGTGGAGTGGATGAGAACGGAACACAACCCTCAGTCGAGAACTATAACGCACACTCAGACGCGACTTCCTCGGGCTCCAAACCGGAAAAGGGAACAGGCAATGCATAAAACCATAAGCAAGCGGTTGAGGGAAAACCCGAAGAGCAGAAATTTACCATCAGCAATAAAATTGAAACTCACTACTCCGGCTGACGAATAAGTTCTTTCACACGTTGCATTATATGCGAAAATAAAGAATTTTTAGCTAAGGTTTTTATTTCGACTCAAAATGAAGGCGTCCTGAAGAACTACTTTTCGACGCGGACTCACTCAGAAAAGCTTGGCTCCGAGCCCTGCCTGCAGGTGCAACGCGGTCGACCGCGACGTCACGTTGATAGAGCGACACCACTGGCTGGAATGGGGTAGTGGAAGGGGGGAGGGGGGATAGGGCGACGCCCCTTTTTTCTTGACTTGTATCCGAGTGTAGTATGAAGGAGCCGCCACAATCGTTCTTCCGTTGTAGAAAGTGAGGGGGGTTATTTCTAGTGGCGGAAAATCAGTGTGCGGTGATAGTCGCGTGCGTAATAAGGTTTTCTCAAGTGGGCTGCGCTCAGTGGTTACGGATAACAAAAGAGCCGGCTCGAGCAGTGAGATCTCGAGATGCTGTGGTGGCCGCCTCATTACCCCCTAAGTCGGCGTGGACAGGTGCCCACGCGACCTCAACGGGCGTTTTGGAGGGATTGATTAAAATAATTTTAAGAGCTTTGGCTGAAGTGTGCCCTTGGGCAATGTTCCCTATAGCAGATTAACAAACGGACAAGATGACTTTTGGGGTATACGGCTCTGAGAAATGGCTAGCTCTGTTGCCGCCTCTTCCCCTTCAGTAGCTAAGTGGACGCGATTGGTGAGAGATGTGATGGAGGGAGGGGTGGTTGAGTTAGGATTGCTGATGACCAGCAGGGCATAGGCTGCGTGATTTCGGTAGCTAGAGCCATCCAAATACGGGTTGTCGGTTTTATGGGGTGTTTTCCCGCCAGGTAACGTGCGCGTTCTTCCCTACGAGCGACGTGGTTTGTGGGGTGCGTTTTGTGGGGTAGCCGCCGAGTTTGGATATTGTCTCCAATGAGAGGGGGAATCTGGTGGGCATAATTAGTGAAGATGGAGACGCGGATGCGCAATCTGGGAAGAATTCTGAGTCTCTCAGGGGATGCTAGGCGGGAGTATTGATTCATTAGGCGGGCCTCAGTAAGTTCCTCAGCGGTATTGTGGACACAAAGTTGTTCCAGTTATGCAGTGGTAGTGCTGTACGGTACCTGAAGCGGGAGTCGGTAGACTACGCAACAGGCGGTTAACTTTGTAAAATTCTCCACGGGTGGGATTGAGGTAAGGAAGTGAGTACGTGGGTTGACTGATAATGAAAGTTTGAATGAAGCGTAGGCGTTCTTCCTCCGTGAGGCCCTGATGCCGGGAAGCGGTGTGTCGGAGAAGGCCAATAGTTTGAGTGAGAGCGTGCTGGGCTAGGGAATTAGCAGCGCCGGGTGAGGGTACTGAGTAAGGGCGACGGGTTGCAGAACATTCTAAACGCGCGTTGTATGTGTCGCCGCGTATGCTCAGAGATTCATTCCACATCACTATTCATTCCACATCACTACGGGTGAAGATGTACCGAGCCCAAGTCCCCAACGTGGATGACTGAGCAAGTACGACAAGGCGGAAGAGGCTCCCAGAGGCTCGCCATGCCCCTCGTCATGAACGCCGTCGGGAGAGGCTGCTATTGGATGGAGCTCTGGAAGCCACCCGGAAACAGCAACGTGAAAGTTCCAAAGAAAGTTCAACAGCAGACCAACAGAATGTACTACCACTAGGCTTTCGCCTTCTCATCCTCTGAAAGTTTTAAGCATTCCCAGTATTTTTTCTGTTCCTCACAACGCGTAACATAAAACACTGAGATCTAAGGATTTCGCGTTACTATCACTGAGCTGAGATTTTTTATATAGCACTACAGAATGCAGTTACTTGACCAGACACATCGACGCAAGCCCGTAAATCTACCAACCGCTTCAGGCCGTTCCAAGTGGCGGGCGGTGGCGCTTGCGTTCGTGGATCAGAAGACACCGGTGAAAGTGTCGCTCCAGGAGCCCTTCAAAGGGAAAGTGCAACCGGCCGCTCAACCAGCCGGGAGCTGGAGCTTGGGGCCCAACGCTCCATTGTGGGGAGGCCATAAAGGAGCAGTTCGCTTCGTCTGCCCTGGCAGGCGCCCTGGCCTCACCCTTGAATGCACCCCCTGGCTACCGGCATCCCTCCCTCCCCCTTACCTCGCCCCTCCGATCAATCCCCCGCCCCCATTTACTTGTTGCAAAAAATTCGGGCCCACCGATGTGCCCGAAGATGCAGCCTAGCGACTGCTGCACACTGCGACCAAGTTGCTCCTTCCCACCACACCCAACACCATCACCCCTACGCTCTGCAGAAACGACTGCAGTGGACCGCGATTGGGTTTGCACGCGGGTTTTCTCCAATATTGTGCTTGAAACAAACGTGTTTCCCAGCCCGTCAAAGATTAATAATTGCCAATATCGTAATCGAAACCGGGAGAAAAAATTGCGCAGTTTGACTAGTGGTGCAAGACTAGCGAAAAAGCAAACCTGGGGGCCGGCCTAGTTTCTCTCCACACTGACAGCGGATCCCAGGAGAGAGGGAGCAGAAAGAGCAAGTCTATGCACGTTCCTCGTACGGCGAGCGGCAACCCAAGACTGTTACCCTGAAAATTTACGACCGCCAAGAGGCCGTCACCACCGACCGGATCAAGCCCGCTTACGTATCCTCGCTCCGACGCACCAAGGGCGTCTCCGTTTCAACGACCCCGCTCTGAAATCCCCAAGCTCAACCGACCAAAAACCTCCCGTGAGAAACACTACGGCCTCCGGATCTACTAAGGAGTGGGGGAAGGGGGGGTGGAGGCTGTGGCGATTAGCGCGCCACAAGTCCTCCGCACTGAATACGAAGACGACGAAGGCGGGAGCTCCTGCGTGACTCAAGTGCACGCACAAGTATTGACGACGCAGGCCGCTGCTCAAGGGGCGCGCGATGACGTGCGTTCAGTAATTTTTTTTTATAAATCCACTCCCCGGAGGTTATGCGGGCGCCTCGCGCCGAGAGTGTTTTTTTAACAGCAAAGCAGTTTAAGTTTTATCTCGGTCCGTTGACATTATAAAAAAAATACAAAGAAAAAAAACTCCTCGGCAAGGTGCCCACCCCGACCTTCGCGCAGTGGAGTTATAGAAAATACCGAGCGCACGTGAGCGTGCGCCTCGTGCGGAGCACCCAGCGCCGTCCAGGTTTACAGATGGGCTTGAGCCAGATGAGGAGCTCCCGCCTTCGTCGTCGTCGTCTTCGGCGCGGCGGACCCGTCGCGTGCCGGCCGCTACTGGCTTTCCACCCGTACAGCCGGAGGCCATAGTGTTGACCCCGTGAGGTTTTACAGGTAAGCTGTATACTTCTAACCCCAACGGTCTCATCTCCATGGGCAAAAATGTCAAGGCGCCGTGGCCTAAGACGCCAAGCGCATGCGTCAGGCTAATCAGGCATACAATATAGAGCTCAGAAATCGTTAAAGGAAACCACAAAACAAGCATCAAAACCATATTGTGGATGATAAGGCGCCTGTGAAAGGTTATGTTCGCAGATTATCTTTGAAAGCTAGGCAGGACTAGTGTCACTAAATGGAGCAGTTCTTGCCCAAGACGCCGAGATCATGCCTCAGGCTATAGGCAGGATCCAGAATTTGCCGCATCTTTGGACACACTTCTGCTGCCGAAATGCTGTTACACGCGTTATCTTTGATTCGCATTCGGAGCGACGTCAGTAGCACGCAGCCACAGAGCAGGGAGGACATCCTGTCAGAGTTGACCGACTAAAACGCATAAACAACAAAATAGAGGCGCCCATGAACCTTCGCAGTGTAAAAAATGTGACGTAATGCGAGCTGACCAATGATCATTGCGGCGGCACGGAACAATACGAGAAAACGGACTCGATACTCTGTACCCTTGCCTAGTGACACTAGCTCAAATGGCGATCAACGACGATACAAAGTTCCACATACGAGAAAGGGGGTGACAGTGTGGGGAAAAGTTGTGTTAAGGAGTGTCATTCGCGACTGTAATGATAGCGGCGATCGAATATGTGCCGCGACGCTAAGCCTAAAGTTCCCAACATCCGACTCCGAGCATCCGACTCGGAGTCCAACATCCGACTCAGTCCTTGAAGTGAACAAGAGAACGGTTAGGCCGTTTGGCCTTAGGAGCGCATAGAAAAACAACAAACGAAGCAGGGCAGGGAGATATGGGCTGGGCGTCGTTTGAAGTTCGAGAAGCGCAAAGTAAAATATGTTTTGAGAGGAGGCTGAGAGCAATAGATCAACGTAGGTGGACAGCTAAGGTTTTCAGGTACATATACATGAAAAGCGTGGACACGCAGGGGTTAAGGAGGACTAGAAGGCTAACGATGAAATACGGAAACAACAGTGCAGAAGCTAAAACAGCCAAGGTAACCAAAACAGAGGCAAGTCAGATAGAAACGAATAAATCGAGAGAAAAAATTGCGCCAATCCACCCCGTGAACGTGGTTGGAAAGCAAAGCTGTAAACGGCGCCCATAACCATTACCCATGCGACGTCACTTAAATTCACTCACATCACTCTACAAATAGTAAAACCAGAGAGAAGTGGAATGCACTTAACCACACCATTTATTACTTCAAAGAGATATTCTTGGTAAGGTTAAATCAATGCATGATGCAAAAACGGTGTTTGTTTGAGTTGTATTGGTGTAGCACAAGAGTGGAAACTTTTTTTATAAAACTAGAGTAAGCTCCAAACCGGTGTTAGACAATCTGGCTTCTCCGTCTCTGTGTCGCAGACGGAGGCGACGAGATTTGCGGCAGAGAAGGAGGAAGAGGAGGAAGAAATACTTCTGTTCAGATTTCTGAACGTGCCAGAGTGCAGCCCTGGGAAGCGATTCCTTCTTCTGTGGGGCCCATATGCAGTCCGCGCGGCCTGTGTTCTGTCCACCCGTTGAAACTGGTTAGGTAGAGAGGGCCTGGACAGCAGCATCTCCCATTCCTCTTGTTGGGTAGTTGACGGAGAGAGAGAAGGGTGCCCAGGGCTAAAGTCGCACACCCCGATTACGGGGCGGAGTGTTCCTACTTCTGAGGAAATTTTACATTCAGCATCCTAGCGATTCGGATACATTAAGTGAAGACGCGTAGGCTTTGGGAAGGAGCCCGGATTGTATAAGCCGGAGTGTAGTTTGTTGTTCTCTGGAAAGGTCAGGGTAAGGCGAAGGTAAGGTCTGTCTCAGAAGGCGATAATTCTGGGTTTTCTCCCTGAACGTGACAAGCGGGTGACTGTCCTCGTGCAGCTCCATAGCACGGGAGGTAAAAGCGCAGGCTTGTTGAGTGGGCGTATTTGTTGCCTTCCATTGAAGCGTGAGGGGGTGTACAGATGAGCTGAATGGAACCATTTGGGGAGTGGTTTTTTAGCACGCGCAGTGCAAGTTAGGAGACCCAACCCTACTGGTAATTCCAGTAGGCTTGCTGGGAATCGGTGACTACCCTCCGAACCCCTGGTTGAGTGAGAGCCAAGGTGATGGCTGCCTATTCTGCTGCCGTCATTTCTTGGGTCCTAAGCGAGGTACACGCAAGGAGGTTGGTTCTGGAGGTAGCCAGGATGATGGCGTATTGCTGCCCTCGATGTTTGGATGCGTCTGTGTAGATAACTACGTGATCCCCACCGAGGGTGGTGTTTAGCGCTCGAGCTCGTGCTTTTCGGTGACCCTGGTCATGTGAGGGGTTCATAATTCTAAGCAAAGGGAGCATCTTTAGTTTCAGTCGCCAAGAGTCTGGGAGTACGTCAAGCGGAGTGACATTCTGGGCTGCCCAGCCAATCTGGTGAAGCGTGCGGTTACCCACCGCAGTTCTGAGTCGGACCTTCTGGTTAGAAAAATGGCCTTCTATCAACTCTTCCACCGTGTTGTGGAGTTCGTGCTAAGCAGCCTCTGTGTGGACGCACTCATGAGAAGACCAATGGCCTGCTCGACCGCCTTTCTAATCATTATATAAAGCATCTCTATGTCTTCCTTGTCGAGAAGAAGACATGGGGTTGACGAAAGTGTCTCTCGAGAGGACAACAGCTTCAATTAATCGAAATGTACCGGACTCCTTCAGGCCTCTCTTCTTGGTGGCAACTTGTCTGATCATGTGTATGATTTGATTAAAGCTGTTTTTGAGGCTCTGCAAGGAGACGTCACTCTTGGTGTTCGCCTTAAGATGTAGGCCGAGGATCTTGACGCTGGGTCTTGGAGTGATGGCCTGGCCATCAAGGAGTATTTGAATGTATTCCTTGGTTTGGCGTGAGGGCGGACGCCAAGTAGCTTGGATTTTTTACGTGAACACTGGAGGTCACAGGATTTAGCACAATGGCGTACTAGAAGTGAGATGCCATGCATTGGTGTGAGCTTCCTTTAATTTTTGTAACTCTTGGCACATGAGCAAGGTGCGCACAGGGCCGCTAGACGGGCGTTGGTGGTCGCGTGACGCTTTCACGTGGCATTCAGCGAGAACGCAGGGGGTAAATCCATAGATGTGCTTGGTGAGTACCCCACCTATCTTCCCCGTCTTCGCGTGGGCTCGTAGCTAAATCGGCAAGACAACGGGCTCTCGCTTTGTTAGTCTAATAGTTACAGGTTCGATTCCCGCCGGTGCCCGTAAATTCTTTTATTTGTTCGCTGAAGTTTTCTGGTGACACCAACGGTCGCGAAAGAACCCTTTGGAGGTAGAGGTGAAAAGCTTTGATTTAAAAACGGAAGCAAAAAAGTCGTAACAGATGTACAGGGCTAAGAAATTGGACATCACAAAGGAAAATTTCTACGGTGATTCCCAGGGCAGTGCTTTGCTTTTTGAGGCTAGAGCAGGTTGCTTGCGAACTAAGCGCTTTGTGGGGACGTGTTCACAAAATGACGGGGTATACGTCGTCTGCAAAAAATAAACAGAAACTATGTGGCACATAGTGTTAGAATGCGAGCGTATCCATCCAAATCTACATGACGGAAAGATTCGGCTTCCAGAAGCCCTAACATTTAAGGGCAGCATAGAAGGAATTAACTTCAAGGCTGTCGAGACGACGAAAAAAGGATTAGAATGCCGGTGGACGAAAAGCAGAGGTAATATTTCCTAGGACAGTTACCACCTGTAAAAGGGAAAAAAAACGTATTTTGTGCCTAATAAGTTTTTGTGTCTGCCCTAAGCAGTGCTAGTGTTAAACCCAGTGTATAAAATATAGGAATATTAGTCCTTTTTGGTAAGATGACACGCCATCACTCCGCTACAAAGGGGACACCAATATCAATCATCATCATCATCAGAGATGTGAGGTGACTACGGCGGAGAACGGCATCGATGTCTCGAGTTTCCACAGTTCCAGTACATTGCCCAGCAAGGACGTCTGACGAGCGTTAGACGATTTACATGATCCAAAGCTCAGGGCACAGCTCAAGTCGTATGAGTACATTGAGCGTTGCATTGCAGCATTGTGACAGCTCAAGTCGTATGAGGACATTGAGCGTTGCATTGCAACATTGTGAATCAACACTCATGATCCGCAGTGGACCATGTGGTCCACTGTTAAAGAGAAACGGCAAGCGCGTAGCCACTGCCCTCTGCGAAGCGCCGGCGCCGATAAGTGGCGAGAACCGGAGACAGCCAGCACATGCGCACTGACCGCATAGGCGGGAAAAGCCACTCTGTCGTCTGCTACGGCGCGCCGCTGCGCCGCTCAGCTTGCGATAGCTGAGGAATTTGGCACTCGAAGGATACTGAGCGGTACCGCGAAGCGCCGTAGCAGACGACAGAACGGCTTTTCCCGCCTTATGTGGTCAGTGCGCATGTGCACGGCCGGGCTGGAGGAGCGGCGGGCGCGCAAGTGCGCGCTCGCCTAAGGTCCCTAAAATTACTAAGGTAGCGCCATCTTTAGATCTCACCGCCTTTCGCCCTCGCCCGCGCTCCTCTCTTACTTCGTTTTTTGCCATTTTCTTTTTCGCCGGCGAACGCCGCGCGCCATTGGCCAAGGGAAAAGTCACGTGGTTTTGTTTTTTTTGCTCCGCCGCCGGGTCGCCTCGCCGATGCCTCGCCGGCTGGGACATTGCGCAAGGCCGCCGCTGCGACGCCATTGCTGGCTTCCGAGCCACCGTCGCCACCCTGCTTCAGTACCGGCTTTATCGTAGGCGCCAGCTAATAGCAAAGTAAGAATTAGCTGCTCGCTTCGAAAAAATGTCGCACCGGTGTCGTTTTAGGTTGCTTCTCGGTGTCGATGTGTTGTGCCTTAGGCAGCGCGAATATCGTCAGGCAGGGCACAAGACTTCGTTATTCCGTCCGGGAAACGCGACGCAGAAAGGAGAAAGGTTTGGTTGCATAGATTTGAACGGGCATACTTCTGGCCGACGCTACCATCCCTCTTTTGCGAGGTAAGTTTCTGAATGCTTGTTCTTGCTCTGTTAAATTCTGCGCGAGCTTGAGCGGTCACTTACGAAGAAATGCGTATTCCCTTCGCGACCGTCGTCCACGCTTTGTTCTGAGTAGGCATTGCGCGCAGCGCCGAGTTCGTCCCGTCGTAAGCTTTGGTTTGGATAAGAGGCCGTGTATTTGTCATGTGCGCGCTTACCTTCCAGCATCAATATCAGCGGCGTAGCATGTTCAGTCAGTTGTCGTAAGGGTTTCGTGACGCGAGAATTGTTCACCTGAATTCATGCTTGTTTTGGCCGACGGCAGCTTGCGTCTGACCATGTATCGTGTGCGTTCCGAGTGCGTGTACGCTCTTTTTGGCGTGAAGTCATGTTTTGTGTGTTAGCTACCCGGGTGGTATTATAATCCCGTTGTTATGACATCGGAGTGATTTGCTGCGTAATATGGGCTTGGTCGGTGCGGCGCAAATTGAGGCTGTTGCGAGAAAAAAAAAATTGCGGCTAGGTAAAACAATTTAAGGTCAGCTAATATAGTGACCGCGCCGTTGACGTACGTTTGATGCGCAATTTCTGTTATCGCTTTATTAAATTCGCGCACGTTTGAATGAGCACTTCAAATGCATATTCGCACCGTAACGGCTGTACGCCCTTTCTTCCGTGTATGCACAGAGGAACGTTAATTACGACTTACGTTTGCATTACACGTGATGCCGTACATTTGCAGTGTGCGCGCTTACTTCATCTTAGTTGTCAATGGCGCAGCGTATCCAGTCATTGCGATTTGAACCAAAACACACTGGGCGACTATATTATTTTCAGCAGACGTATTTTTGTCCAGCAAAGTGCTTGCTAAACGGGTTTAGTGTAGCGAGTTGAGCGGACGCGGCACTGAGCAGATGCGCGAACACGAATTGGTCATGCTACGGTAGAACAGTCACTAACTCCCTTCTGCAATGCATTATTGCCTATATTTGCGGAGTGTTTGTGGCGCATCTCAAACTCGGTGGCGACATTTTTTTTTCCCTTCTCAATAGGATTATTTCACGGATCAATTTGAGCAACGGATATTGGAGAAGCTTGGCGTTAAAAAAACTAAACCCAAATGCCACTCCCAACATTTTTTCTCACGGGAAGCCACGTCAGCAGCACAAGCCACCTGCACGACGTCATTACGGACGTTTGTTCCAATAAAATATCTATTTGCTGGCACCAATTCATTTTTGTGATTTATTGTTTTCTCTTGATAATCATCGTGACATTGGCCCTCTTTCGAATTTCTTTCGGGTGTATCCCTGTGTTACCAGAATATATCCCAGCACAAAACAATTCTGTCCAGGCGCCTCCATTAATAACGGCTGTAAACGACCGCGCCCGGTGAAAAAACGTATTGCGTGATTAATTAACTGCAGTAACTAGTTACATAATTTGTACCTAGAGGGACTCGATCTCTGGTTCGTATGAGAAATAAGAGGCCACAAATCTGTAATTTCAGTTTACCCGATCGATTGATCGCAGTCTTCTCTGGCGCGTATTCCCAGAACTACAAGTCTGCGTTTTTCACTAGGTTCGCACAGGAACGTACGGCCGCGAGTGTAGTTTAGTGTATCCGGCTGCGAAGTCGGGGAAGCAGGGGCTTTTCACGTCGCTGTACGTGCACACACGCACAACAGCATGTGTATGTTTTTAGTCTACTCACAGCAGCCTATAACGACATGAAGGTGAAGGAAACATTTCTACAAAAACGGCAAAGCACTCTAAACTGCGCGGAATTAAGGTAGGCTGTAGGTCTTTGTAAAAGCGGGCGCAGAGTGAACGCCGCTGAGGATACACAATTATCGCAAGAAAGGCGAGTGCAAGGACGCGAGCGCAGCGCTCGAACTACGGCATTTGCGAATGAAGCGCACTGTATACTGCCGCGAACCGTGCGCAAGACCTCTGTGCAGTGATTGCACGACCACAGTCACGCGAATGCAAGAACGGAACTACCGTAACAGAGCAGTTTGAAATGTCCACGCTCGATCCTTTCGCATTCACGAGCTATCCTGAGGTGTTACAGAATGCCGCACACGTAAACAAAAACCGCGCTGTGCGTATGCGCCAGCGGCATCCGCCCCGCAAATATCCCCTTGTAGACAAAAATATAAAACAAAACACTATCACTCAGTGCCTGTTGGTAAAACGGGGCTCTAGAAATCCTATAAATGCTTCCAAAGAGCGATTTCGGCGCGCAAACAAGAGCAAACTGCAGCGAGCGCCCTGAAGCGTAGCGAGGGCGTCTGCTCTCAAGTGGCCAACAAATATGGCGGCCCCGCCGCGGAGTTAAAGGGACGGCGGCGCCGCGGGTGAGGGGAGAGAAAAAAGAGGAGGGCAGCGGAGAAGGAGGGAGCAGTTGGCGCTACCTTAGTTCTTTCAGGGACCTTACGCTCGCCGCTCCTCCAGTCCGGCCGTGGCATGTGCCGGCTGTCTCTGATTCTCGCCACTTCTCGGCGCCGGCGCTTCGCGGAGCCCAGCGGACACGCACTCGCAGTTTCCCTTTAACAGTGGACCACACTGTACGTTCAAATGCTCGAGAATTGTCGCAAGACGAAGCTGTACAACGTCCAATACTTGTGAAACAATCTTCGCAGCCCGTGTCTGCATACCAGAAGGCAGTGAACGCATTGTATTAATGCTTTAACAGTTTAAGAACAGTTTCAAGAGTTACTTGGTCGGCAGGTTGCGTATTCGCGCCTACAGACTCGCTTTTAGGGCTCGCCCTTGAGGGGATCGAGGGCCAGTGAACATTACAAGCAGTGCCTGATGAAACACTGGGTGGCTCAGGGTAAGAACCGTCAGTCCCTTCGCTCACTTGCCGAAGTGGTGCTGGCAACGCCTGAAGCAGCATAAAGTGACAGCAACCGCAGGTAGGGTCTATTGCGCATAGCTGTTGCAGAAGGAAAGCGCGGAGAGGCACTATAAAACTGGACAGGAGATGGAGCAATTGTGGTGCATGGCAGTTGCTTTTGAAACTTCCCACGCAGCCAAAAGGGGACAGAGAGTAAGGCGTATGGACGAAATGAAGGGTGGAAAGTCTTGGTAACCACTGTATTTTCCTGTCAACCAGGCGTGCGGCTGGATGTATAGATGAATAGCAATGTGGTAACAGAGGACTGCCTGCCGGTGACACTACCATCCAGTAGTCTGTACTCCACAGTACATGGCAGAAGGAACAAAATGGGAAGTGGGACTGCAAATTGGCATGAGGTTACGGATTAAAAAAACTGCTGCACGGTTATCGTGATGTCCGGTCAACCCCCCTTAGAGCGGAGGCGCCAAGCCCCTTGAAAAGAAGACGAAGGCATGGAATTTGGACCTAGCGCCTAAAAATGGACCATTCATGTTGCGCCCCATCGTAAAAGGAAAGTTTACTTCGACCTGTGACTCCTGTCGAAGCGCATCTCAACGCGCTTCAAGGACACAGAGGCCCCGCGATCGCAGCGGAGTCCTTCTCTCTCCCCTCTCTCGAACTCAGCGTGCGCCGCTGCTATCGACTGCTCACGAACTCTGGAAAGAGTGTTGCGTGTGTCTGTGACGTTTGTGGCATGTGCACAATCTAGAGGGAACACTGTTTTGACCATTGGCGCTTTTGGGTATAAATAGACCTCGCCCAAGCGCTGTAGTTCCATTCCTGTTTGAGCAGTGAATCATTGCTGTCACCCTGCTCGAGTCTTGTACTGTTGCCTCGCCCGCCGGGGCGTTGTTCTTTGGCTTCGGCTCACCTCGAGTTCTCGCTATGAAGTAAACAGTTACGTTAGCCTACGGCTTCTGGACTTCTTCATGGCTGCAACAGCGGCTGGCCTCTCGCTTCACACCACGCTACCACATGTATGTCGAAGGCGATGGAGCTCGGCTCGGGTCGGCCTCCCCGGTCGCAACAACTGGTTGGCAGCGGCCGGATTGGAACTTCGTAACACCTGGAGCCAGCGGTGCGAGATCCACCACCACGGACGTCAAGGCGGCTTCGGACTTCGCAGAATTCACGGCGGTCAGTGGTGAGTGCGGGACTTTTCTTCACTTAGTTTTACCAGGCTTCTGAGGATAGCTGCTAGGGCGTATTTTTTTGTCGCGTGGGTTATTCGCGCAAAATATTTTTGGAGCAGTGGGAAAGCAGTACCTGGACCGGCCATGAATTTGAAGGCGTCAAAAAAACCGCAGTTGTTGGAGCTTGCAAAAGAGCTGCGATTGGGTGTTATGGACGCGCTGAGAAATCCAGAGCTAATACAGGCTATACTCGCTGTCGGGGCTGATGTTGACGAGCTGTCTAAGTGCCTTGAGCTGATCAATCACAGGGAGACCGCTAAACATCAGGCTGCAGAGGCAGAACGCGAGGAGAAAAAGCGAGAACAGGAGCTCGAGAGGCAGAAACAAGAACAGGAACGCGAGGAAAGAAAACAGAAACAGGAACACGAGAGAAAAAGGCAAGAGAGGGAACGTGAGCGACAGTATGAGTTGGAAATGAAGCGTCTAGAGATCGAGGCATCTCGATCTAGGCGTGAGAGTGACAGCAGCGCGCCAAGCGTGCAGTCTACGGCGACTGAGCGACCTACGTTACAAATGAGTGACCTAATGCGACCCTACAAAGTAGGAGAAGACATCGGTCTTTTTTTGGTCAACTTCGAACGTACCTGTGAGAGAGCTCAATTTAGACGACACTCATGGCCGCAAAAGCTGCTTATGCTTTTGCCAGGTGAGGCATCCGACGTGATGGCCCGCTTGCCAAAGGAGGCGGCGGAAGACTATGAGAAAGTCAAGTCGAGCCTCCTGCGTAAGTACAGGCAGAGGCGTTTCGCCAGAAGTTCCATGAAGCCGAGAAAGCTAGGGGCGAGTCGTACTCGGAGTTCGCCTATAAGCTGAGGGCTAACATGGAAGAGTGCCTCAAAGAGGCAAAAGCTTTCGGAGAGCAGGACAAGGTAGTTGAGTGCTTCGGTCTGGAGCAGTTTTACCGCCGTCTACCGGAGAACCTGAGACACTGGGTGCAAGATAGGCTAGGGGTAAATACTGTGGATCAGGCAGCTCAGCTAGCCGACGAGTTCGTCGCACGTCGAGGTGCGCAGGGGCCGAAAGACGACCAAAAAGAGTTCAGCCAGAGGCCTGATAAGTCAGGGCCTAAAGGCATAGCTCCCCCGGAAGATGGTGGAGCAATCGAGGTCGTTTTCGTGGATAGGGAAACTGGCCGCGAAAACGAAAAGAGCGCAGAAGACGCTGAGGAGCAGCGCAGAAAGAAAGCTTGTGAAGCGCGCAGACGGGCTGCGTGTTACAACTGCGGTGAGACGGGACATTACGCTGGGAGTTGCAAGGAGGACAGATTCGTCTTTCACGTACTAGATCAGAGTGAGAACAGCAGGCAGTTTCTAGAGCCGTACGTACGTGAGCTTGAGGTCAACGGTAAACCGTGTAGAGTTCTTCGCGACTCCGCGGCGACGGTAGACATGATCCACCCTTGTATGTTGAACCGGATCAGCTTCGGGACAGTGTGTTTGGGCGAAGCAGGCCGTAGCAGCACGAAACGTGCGCCTGCCGATTGCCAAGGTCAGCATCGGAGGTCCGTTTTGTGAACTTGTCACGCAGGCGGCAGTATCCCCACAACTTCTTCCGGAATACAGGTATCTATTCTCCAACAGGTCTGATCAGCTGTTACGCGAGAAGGGGTACAATTTCGAGAAACTGCCGAGGAAAGAAGCAGCTGGGCTCACTGAAAAGGGCTGAAGTAACGATAGTGTCGCTTCCTCTGAGAGCAATGGCGAGACTCAGACAGATGGAGAGGATGGAGCATTTCTGAAGGCTCACGACAGAGGGCAGCGTAAATACACTGTGTGTAAGGACCCTACACTGAGCGGAGATGTTTCGTCGTCATGTTAGAAGTGCGCAGGTTCACGGGAGGCCTTGAAAACGGCTGCTGACCCTAACGCGCGCAGTTCGCAGGATATCGACGTTCCGCGGGAAAGCCTAAACCGGGACGTTAGCGAAAAGGGGGCAACACGAGTCCGTTGAAACGGCGGTTGTTAATCCGGATGCGAGTTCAGAACCGAGCTACGCTGGGGCCAGCCGGCAGTCGAGACACTGAATGATGTTCGAGGTGCAGCTAAGCGTAGTGATGGCGCCGCAACAGAGCGAGTCCCTAGCGATCCACCTGAAACTCAGATACTCGATGTCAGGCAACGGCCAGACGAGCACGTAGCCATTACGGTGTCGCCTGGGGTTGAGCCGTCGTCTGGGACCGGGCCGCCCGTACCTAGATTGGCCTTGACAGCCGGAAACGAGAGCGAAAACACCCTTCGGTGTTCGCTTACTGACAGTGTCGCAAATAAGTGTGGCGAGGGCATGCGGGCATGCCAAGTGGCAGCTCCGCTCGCCCGCTTTGCGCCGGGTCTCAGCGGACCACGCAGCGGCCGAGAACGAAAGCGCACGCCTTGCTCGAGCGGTGGAAAGTAGGGCAGTTTTCTCCGCGCGCTCGAGACACATCCCGGAAGAAGGCCGATGTCCTCTCGACCGGTCGCAGTCGCTTTCAGAGAACGGGCGCACCTCAAGTGCGGTACAAAAGGGGGAAAGCTCAGGGCAATGACGAGAGCTCAAATCGCAGCTCTCAGTGCGAGAAGCGGCCTGTAGACGCCTGACTTTCTCAATTTCATTGTTTTTTCTGAATCAGGTTTCGCTCTTTACGATTCCGTTCTTTTTGTGTGGGACATTTCCAATCACACGAAATGTCACCTTTCAAGCTTGTGTACTCGTCTAAAGTACTGCTGTGCTAAAATATAACTAGTGCAGTTAGTTATTAGTGTATTTTATCGCAACTAAAAGCCTGGTAGAGCTTCAGTGTGGATTTGTCTTCGCACTTGCCGGCAATGCGGTTGTGTCTTCCTTTGCTTGCCTGACCAAGCCAGAGACGTTCTTGGGGAGTCCAGTGACCGCCCCCGGTGAAGCTCCAGCACGGTGTCGTACAGCCTTGGCCTGGAGTCGACCATCTGGCGAGCACTTCTCTCCGAAAGCATCCCTCCGGAAAATGGTTGAGACCCTTATCCATCGGGATCTCAGGCCCCCGGCGGAGAAGCTGTTACGATTGAGCCCGCCACTGGGCTGCGTTTCAATACTCCTCGGCTGTGCGGCGAAGCCTCCACTACGTGCGCCTTTCATGCAGGCCCTCCCTGTCGGTGACTCACGCTTGCACGTCTCGACAAGCCTAGGATCTCTGGCGCCTATCTATTGGCGCGATGAACATTCGATGGCGTGCCGACGCAACACGTGGAGACTTGCCCCAAGGACACAGAAGCTCCGCGTCCGCTGCAGAGACCTCCTCTCTCCCCTCTCGGACTCAGCGTGCGCCGCTACTACCGACTGCTAACGAACTCTGGAAAGAGTGTTGTGTGTGACTGTGCCGTTCGTGTCGGGGGCACAATCTAGAGGGTACGCTTGTTTCGACCGTTAGCGCTTTGGGTATAAATATGACCCCTCCAAGCGCTGTAGTTATTCCTGTTTGAGCAGTGAATTAATGCTGTCACTCTGCTCGAGTCCTGTACTGTAACCTCGCCCGTCGGGGCATTGTTCTTTGACTTCGGACCATCTCTCGCTATGAAGTAACAGTTACGTTAGCCTACGTCTCTTGGTTTTCTTCACGGCTGCAACAGCGGCTGGCCACTCGCTTCAAACCACGCTACCAAACGTATGTCGGAGGCGACGGAGCTCGGCTGGGGTCGGCCCACCCGTACGTAACAATGGTAAAAGAAGCAATGAAACCAACAAGGGCTTTAAATTAACGCCATATCCAGGAAATGCTGCCTGTCTTTCCGAAGTTGTCAGAGATTGTACGAAATTTTGTCCATATCCATGCACGCAGTAACAATATTAGCAATACAATTGTCTTTTACTCAAACACAAGATAAATTCAATTTTGTGCATCACTTTTTACTTTTCGGGCCAATAACTTTGCGACAAGGCACCCTTTCAGCATACCTTATGTTCTTGTAACGCGTTAAGGCACCAAAAAGTGTCGAAAGGCAAGAGTTACACTTGAATTAGGTTTGTGGATAAGGAAACCACATCCCGAAGCCTCCTCAGGTGGCTCCTGGAAAGGCCGATTCCCCCTTCGAGAGCTCGTTTTGAGATGATTTGCGCATACGTGTTTTCACCCTCACTTCAAAGTTCACTGCTGAAGTCTCTTCTTTTGATCAGTGCCTGTGTGACCACACTGGCCGCCAACCTCTAAGACCGCCACTGTCCAGGTCCATTTTTTTCTGCCAGCCTAAACTATATGTGACAATGGCATAAGCACACACTATTGCTGAAATGAAAGTATATAAAAAGGGGGGCTTCTTATCAACTTCCCCGCATGATTTAAATCTTATCAAATCTCAGCTGATTACTAATGAAAGTCACTGTATTTTTTGCCACTAGGCTTCCCAAAAGAAAAGCATTCCATTTGTACATACCAGTACGGTCAACTGGTCATTTCCATTCGGAGTGTACAACCTAACTTAGATACATTTTCAGGGGAATGCAGACCATAAAAAGCATTATCTAAACAAACTTTGGAGCAGCGGTTGCGGCGGAATGCTCGATCACTAAAGACTGTACTAATTCACGCAGGTTGCTTTGGCATTGGTACGACCGGCGCAGTTTCCACCCTATATCAGCGATCCCGGAGCTGACGGCACGTGCGGGTGTATCTCGCGCCTGCGTGCACTGGCCCCTCTCTCAGCTGACCACCTCTGAAGATCATCCTGCGGCTGCGCCCACGAATCGCTGCTTTTGTCGAAGTATAAAAGGACTCCCCAAGCACCGTGAAGGCACTTTGGAGCAACGGTTGCGGCGGAATGCTCGACCACTAAAGACTGTACTAATTCACGCAGGTTGGTCTGGTGTCTTTTGCGCTTTTTTGGCCATTTCCTGTCGCAACTGTTGCTCAATCGTTTGTTATTGTTTCTGCTTGTTTTCGGTCCGTGCAATGGTTTCGTGTGCTGAGCTCGCCAAAAGAATTGATGCAATTGAGTCAAAGCTAAAAAGTAGCCTAGATGCACTTGTCGAGGAAGCTGTCGCTAAGCTTAAACAGAAAATGGACGACTTACGAGCACCTGATTCCTTGCAGCTGGCAAAATCTGTTGAGTTTGTTAGCGATGATTACGACTCATTGAAGGCGAAGTATGCGGAAGTAGTCGAAGCTAATAAGATATTAACAGCCCGCAACAAAGCTCTCGAGGAGAGAATGGCTGACCTTGAACAATACTCTCGCCTAAATAACATCGAAATTAAAGGTGTGCCGGTAACGAAAGCTGAAGACTGTGGAGCCATTTTGAAATCTGTGGCTGAAGCACTCGAGTGCCCCATTGAAGCGTCAGACATTGACACTATTCGCCGCGTTCCCCCCTTTTCTGGAGAAAAGAACATTATAGCTCGCTTCTGCTCCCGGGATAAGAAAAATGAATTCATGCGAAGGGCCCGCAAAGCCCGATTGCGTGCTAACCAGATTGGCTTCTCTGAGGAATGCGACAGCCCAGTGTATATAAACGAGCACTTGACGATGGCCAACAAGAAGCTTTTCGCCAAGGCGCTTGCTCTCAAGAAAGAGAAGAAGTGGCAGTTCTTGTGGACAGAAAACTGTCGGATCAAGGCGCGCTGGAACGAGGAAAGCAAGGTCTTCCGCATAGCAACAGAGTCCGACCTGAAAATCTTCGCCTAATGGTCCCCCCTTATGCAGTTCACTGCACATCACGGGCTCAACGCCGGTATGGCTCTGTTTTCACCGGACCAATTTAAACTAGCTCTCCAGCGCAAAAATAGATCCCTCATTCACTTTAACGCACGAAGCATCCGCAAAAACTATGATTATATCAGCACATTTCTTAGATCGCTAGAACATCCCTTTTCTTTTATTTGCCTGTCGGAAACTTGGCCTTGCAATGACGATGCTCTCTTATACGGCTTTCCACATTATCAGTCCGAGTTTGCCATCGTCCATCTAGTAACCATGGGGGTGCTGCTATCTTCATCTCACAACTAATCTCACATTCACGCAGACTTGATATCGCAATAAACGTCGCTCATTGCGAATCTGTATTTATCGAACTTGACAAATCGTTTATTGAGGGTGCAGACAAAAACTTTATTCTGGGATGCATCTATCGTTCGCCGTCGTCATCCGTTCCTGAATTTTTGGCTAGCCTTGACGCAGTATTTGAAAAACTGTCGTTGGAAGACAAGAACGTTGTCCTTGTAGGAGATATTAACATCAACCTGTTAGATATTGATTCTAAAACACCCGCAGACTACATTGCCTGTTTCAGTGGGTTCGGCTATGAATCGTTAATTCAACATCCTACTAGATGTACCTTCCTTGGCCCCGAAACTCTACTTCATCATGCCATATCAAACATATCACCTGCACCGGCATCTGGAGTGGTAAGTGTAGACATCACCGACCATTATCCCATATTTCTTACGTTTAGCGCTGCAGCGGCACAAAGCATCCCGTGTTTTTCAGCTTCTGTGTTCAACAGAGATAAATTTGTTGAAATCGTTACCTCCACTGACTGGTCCCGTATCGACACCCTACAGGATGGAGATAAAGCTATAGAAGAACTTTGTAACATTATCCGTAATGCCATATCCGCTAGCACCTCTACAGTGAAATGTAAAAAAAGGTACAAGTACCCAGGCAACCCTTGGGTTACACAGGGGCTACTACGAAGCATGCGCAAGAAAGAAAATTTATACCGCGAAACTAAAAAAAAACCTTTTAATTTGTCACTTGCTAGGCGCTACCAGAATTATTCCAAGGTTTTGAATAATTTGTTGAGGGCAGCTAAGGAACGTTACTACGTAGGTGAATTTGATAAAAATAAAAATAATCCTAAAAAACAATGGAAGGTATTCAGTGATTTTCTAAACAGGTCCGCATGCAATGTGCCTGTATCGGAAGTAAACTACAACGGCGTCATTCACAAATCTGGCGACGTTGCCAATGCATTTTATGAATACTTTTTCTCACTTCCTAAACCACAGCTTTCTTCGTCATATTCCGATATATACCGTTCTAGTCATACATTTTACCTTTCTCCTGTGTCACCTGAAGAGGTATACTTAACAATTTCGGGATTGAAAGATACTAGTGCAGGACTAGACAATATCCATGCAAGTCATTTAAAAGCTGTTGCTGATGTGATTTCTAGTACGCTATGAATAATAATCAATCGCATTTTTGAAGGTGGAATTTTCCCGCAAATTTGAAAAAGGCGAAAATTATTCCTGTGTTCAAAAAGGGAGATAGGTTACTAATTTCCAACTACAGGCCGATCTCTGTTCTATCAAGTATCAGTAAGATTATTGAGCGGTTATTTGTACAGCGTTTGAATGATTTCCTCGCGAAATTTGACCTCCTTAAGCCCAATCAATTCGGTTTTCCCGCTGGTAGCTCGACTAATCTCGCACTCCTATCCCTAACAGATTATATTAAAAAATCAATAGACTCCGGCTTGCTAGTAAGCTCAGTGTTTATAGATTTCACGAAGGCTTTCGACTCAATTAATCATAATATTTTATTTCATAAACTTGATATGTACGCCATAAGGGGCCCTGCACTTTCTTTTTTGAGGAGCTATTTAATTAATAGGGAAGGCAAGGTTTACAATGGCGAACATTCTTCTGATACCAAAATTATAAATCCAGGGGTCCCTCAAGGGTCAATTATTGGCCCCTTATTGTTAATAATTTATATTAATGACATCGTGGATCATCTTCAATCAGATCATTGTGTTCTTTACGCCGACGACACCACATTATCTTGTGCCAACAAATCGCTACCGCCGCTTGTTTCATTGCTAAATGGTGTTTTAATGGAAGCCATGGATTGGTGTCACAAGAATCACCTAATTATAAATCCCTCAAAAACTAAATTTATGTTATTTAGATCGGAACAGAAGCGCGTCTCCTTTAAACCGGCGATAAATCTGGGTACCGACACTATTCATGTCTCTGACCATGTCATTTTTCTTGGCGTTCACCTTGATTCTCATCTCAAATTTCGCAATCACTTCAATTACTTAAGACGAAAAACTGCATATGGCATTAGAGCCCTCATTAAGGCTCGTCAGTTTTTTTTCCACGTCACGCGCTTCTATCTTTGTATTTTGCATTTATTCACAGTCATTTGACATGTGGAATTGTTGCGGGGGGTAATACGTATAATTCTCACATTTCATACGTCCAACATGTCCAGAACCAAGCCATCCGCATAAACACAAATAGCTCTTTCTATTCCAGCGCTAGCACACTTCTGGCTCAAAATAACGTGTTGTCAGTCCGCAAACTATTCCAATATAACATTATTACTTTATTGTTCAAACTGCTGACTAATCAACTTCTTTTCCACTTTATTGAGTTACAATTACTTGCTTCCTTCAGTTTCAACAAATTTTTGCAAAATGACTTCGCATTTTTCCGCTATTTCAAGCTGGAATAGTCTGCCGGATGCAATTAAGTCACTTTCTTTTTTATCGCCATTTAAAAAGCATCTTAAAGAGTTTCTTTTGCAATTTTGATTCGTTCACAGTAGTTGTACGAATGTGTAATTTTGCGTGTGTTTATCTTTTTTGTTGTTGTTGCATGGTTGTTCGCGGTTTTATTGAATATGTGTGTGTTTGTGGTTTTGTATTGCTACTAGGATACAATTTTTTTTCTTCAGTGTCAGCTACATTCCAATTCACTTTGCTCATTTTATTTTCCACTTTCTTTTCAACGTGCGCAATACTCGCCCCTTGAACTGCGTTAGTTTTTGTCCTCTCTTGGCATAAAGTCTTTAGGAATTTCGCTTAAATGCACTGTTTCGTCTAGTCGTTTTTCCTGCACATTCTGAATTGTTTTGCTTGAAATTGTGATTTTACATACAATACAGTCTAGTGTGTCCAGTTTTTCCTATCTGTTCCTTTTTCTTTCTTTCTTTTTTCTTTGCTTTTTTGTTTTTCTTCGTTCCATCCTTGTTTTTTTTTCTTTGCTTCTCGTTTTTTTCTTTGTATTTAGTATGTCTGGTAATGTACGACATGAGTTCTTGGTTTGCATTGCTCTGTTGTTACTTTGGCTCTGTAAGTGTAACTCTGAGACTTGTGATTATTTAAATTGTCTTTAGCTGCTTTCATTGTATTTTTTCTATGTAATTATATATCGAGGGTCCCGGTGGAGTATCAACTATGGGACCCTCGTCTGGATATATCTTCACATGTAACCTTCCTCTTTTACAAGAGCCAATAAACTTCTTCAAATATATGGAAAAATTAAAATTTATGTCGGACTAAGCAAAGACAAACAGGGGCGTAGAAAGGGGGGTAAGGGGGGGGGGCACCCGCGCCCGTGCCCCCTCCAAAATGTTTCGTGCCAGGCTGGGGTGCGGTTCAAATAGCCTGAAGAACCGCCTGAAGTCGCCTGCAGGCGCAGAACTTGCAGTTTTAAGGAAGGACATTATTGTTGATACAAAGCTGAAACAAGGGCTACGTCAACGTCTGATCCCTGTGCCCGCTCCAGATGCTGTACATATCAACATATACAGCCTGGCTGCATTTCGCGCCGGATACACCGAGCTGCACAGGGAATCTGTCTCGAGCCGATCGAGGCAGTCCCGTTGTTTCGCTGGCGGAACAGCCCGGCCGGGAAATGGCGGAACAGCAGGAAAAGCCTCATACAGGCATACATGTGGTCTGGACTTTAGCGTGTTATTCCGTGTCTTTACACTGGCACAAAGTGTAATAACATGACAGAGCATGCCACTGTATTTTGTTCAGTCAACTGTCAATGCTTGACATGTTTATTTTTTTACCGACATCGCATTTCATTGACTGTTACAGTTCCAATATAATTTCTGCTGTATGAATAGCATTGCTCTGCCCATCTTGTATTTCCTCCACATCAACAAAACTGTACAATTCTCTTTATCACGGAGCTTGGTTTTTTTGGCCCTATTCTATTGTTTCCTTGACCTCCCTCTTGGTTAGAATCAGCATTCTGTATTTGCTTCACAGGAATTTTAGTGAAGCCATGTCTGTTCGATTTAACGGCTAGAAATAGAATGAAATTTAAGAAACGTGCCACAAGCTCAACATTCAACAGCAGTGTAATAAGGTGTTCCGCTAAACGTAAGTTTACTATTCACGTTACTAGCACAAAAATAACAAAAAGACGATTACTTAACGACGAAGACGCACGTTTGCTAGCGTCACCTCCATAATATACTAATGTGCTACACGTACAGTCCAGTGCTAGTCGAGGGTTATCGCGGGAAAGCTATATGATCTTTCAAATGAAGCAGACAGAACACCAGCTTTAGCAAATCTTTCATGCCAGTTTCGTTATCGTCGGCGTTGATAAAATGCAGCCAAATCTGTGCTTGATAACAACGAATGTAAAGCTTGAAACCCAAAGGGTTGGCAAGTCAGTCGTGCGGGCCATTGTTGGAGCATGGAACAGCCAACAAGGGAGCAAAGAGTGCGAAATCTTGATTTTCATGGTTCCGAAACGAAATCGTATAGGCCGGTGGCCGCTTGGCCGCTCGATGCTTGCGCGATAACCTTCCAATCGTGCTTGACTGTACTTCATAGCTGATAAAAAAGCGTATTAGTCCCTTTCCTAAAGGAAAATCTAAAACACGCGAATCTTGATAGTAAACACCCAGTGTTAGCCTCCACTTGCGCCTGACGAACTTCGGGGACCGCGCCTCACTCACGAGCACACTCATGATCACGCTCACGAGCGCGAGCGCGTGCCCGCATAACTGCCTGCTCTACGGACGAACGAATCGCCCGTGGCCTACCCATAGACCGGTAAACGGGAATTTAGGTCATCATCAGCATCATCATCATCATCTAAGCTCCTTAAGCTGGGCTTTACTGTTACCGTTCACCATACACAAATCACATATTGAAGTCAGTTATTTCAGGCTTCGTTAGAAAAACAACGCGGAAGAAGCCTTGCCTGCATATTAGCATATTTCCCCTGCCCATCTTTTGGTCGACTGCGGGCCCTCCCCGAAAAAAATTCCTGGCTACGCCCCTGAAGACAAAGTAACACCCGGGAAAATGTAACAACCGGGAATGTATCAACAGGGTTCTACACATGCACTGAGGGCATTATAGTATGGTGTTTACAGGCTACAGCACAGGAGCAAATAAGCCATGCAAACAGACATTGGTAGCATCAAACTATTATTCATTTAACTTATCACTAAGCCATCGATATCAACAGAATGGAAGGTATATCATTAAATAACGTGAAAATTCCCAACTGGTAGGCATTTTAAACCTAACCATACCATTTAGTCGAATATTTGCACTGAGACAGACGAAATTAAATTTGTGCACCTGACACTGCAGTAACGACGGGAGAACTTACACATTTGATGTTACTTGTGGCTCAGACATCCCACAGGGGTAGGAATCCTACCGCCATGACCATGACAGCTCTAATAAAAAGGTCACAACAGAAGTGAAGAACCTTCTACAAATAATTGACTGTGACCCAATAAAGAAGATGAGTGTTAATCAAATTCAGCCAGTCGCAATAAAACTAACATTTCAAATGCCCGAGCACCCAAGTACGGCACCATTTCAGATGATGGTACCAGAAATGATGTGGACGTTCCAAAAACCAAGTTATGGAAACTCTTGGAAGGAATCTACGACTTCCACAACAACACGCATATCTAGGACAAACAGTTTGAGGAAACATCTAGGATGGAGCAGGTTTCTGTAAAGAAAACATTTGACAGGAATTCCGAATAAGGACACATTTTTCTCACTGTGATGTTTCTGCGAAGGTGTGCAGCTTTCCTTTGAAGCCGTAGGGCTGCATGCATTTCATGTGGGCGTCAAATTTTCCCTTCACAACAGGCATGCACCTACGTTCAACCCGGACCCCTGCTACTACAACTTGCGACGATTTACAATGCAGTAAAAAGTGGGGCTATCAAGCTATCATGGTAAAATATAAAATACTTGGTACTTGAATGAAAAGTACGCACAGTGAGAAAGATGCGAAAAGTACGAACTGGTAACAGGTTTACCATATTTTTTGTAGGTGGGTTCTCATACACCGAATTATTTGGTATATTCCACTATTTTCAGAGCATGAACCTCGTCAACTCTGCATGCTTTGCTGTAGTCGGAAAAAAACTTTATTCCCTGTAAATCAGTTTGAGGTGCAACATGGTCTTTTTGTTTTGTCTCCCTCACCCGCACTAAATGTCAAAACGGTTCCTACCTTTTAAAGTGTGCATTTGAGCTAGTTGGTACTGCATGATCAACACCTACCAGTTAGAGAAAAAAAAATTGGTGCAACATTTTATAGGCAGATCGCCGCCAGGGGGCCGACACACGCACCCGAGCCTTGTTTCGACTCCCGTTTCCCACGGCCTGCCTGTGATCTATCGATGATCCCGACCTAACCGGCACCTCTACTAATCGTCGGAAGGCATCCGGACCCGATTGACACCCTGTGAGCCAATCTCCGACCGACAGGAGCATCAGCAAGCCCTCCCCCCCCCCTCCAGTTCGACCACGCCGGGGCCGCAACTACTTTCCAGGCCTAGCACGAGCGGCTGCCTCCCCATCGCCCCGCTGTCGGAGAGCACGCTCCTCTGCGTGCCTTCCGCCACGTCTCCCCAACCGCCGACGACTGTTTCTCTGAGAATGGCTACAGCGCTTACTCCTGGCGTAATCGCACCACTACAACCAACCGACCAGGAAGCCTCCAACCCTGCGAACAACGAGGCCGCAGCAATGAATTTCGACCCCCTTAGTGGTCGTACCGTGCCACCCCAAAACCCGTGGATACAAGTCATCAAATCGCGGCAGCGGCCATCCTTGACTCACAACGAGGTACATCCTTCTAATGCCCCCAAATGCCCTGCATCTGCCCGCCCAATACCCCCTCCGTGGTTCCCCCAAACCTACCCCGTCAAGGTTTTCCGCCTCCATGGTGGTCTCCGAGTCGGTGACTGGCCCACCTCATAATTGGCTCGCAGCCTGGCAACCGCCAGCTAGATGTCAGACCTGCAATTCCGCAAGGAAATCACGCTCCAAGCCCAGCCGGGGCCCAACCTCATTGTCGCCGGCACTCCGGATCCTTACCTGGCCGATCGACTATCTCAACTAACCACCATAACCCTTCGGGGAACCGACTACGCTGTTTCCTCCTACATGAAGCCACCACTCGGTACCTCCAGGGGCGTTATTCATGACATCCCGGAAAAGATCACGAATTAGAGAGAGAGAATAGTCTTTAATGATACTGGTGAGGTTAGCCTGGCCAAGGCGCCTAGCTTGCTACACCAGATGTATGAAAAAATGAAATCAATGAACAGATGATGATAATGACTGTGATGAAGACGACGCGCTCATTAAGAGAGTCCTGTTTAAAGAGTCAGATCAAGTCATGTGCTTCGCAGGAAAGACAATAGAGCTTCTGTCGCTCGAGATGCCCGTTTAGCGTTCGACCAACGGCCTAGCACGTCACTTAGAGGTAGTCCTCTAGAAAGCGGACGATCCAAGGACACTAAAATGGACGTTCTAGCTGCTCTATACCACGTACACTCACATATACGTGGTTCAAGTCCTCGCGCACGTCACAAAGAGTGCAGAAGGGGGAAGCGGCCTGTTTCATCTTGCAACTGCTCGAACTCACGGCTACCAACCACCCATATTTGATCCACGCCTGGATGATGGGTAACACAAGATTTACACTGCTCACCTTGAACGGGCCGCGCGTACCATATACTACATTAAATTTTAATGCGAACTAGTGCGTTGCCGCCCCTATCGTCGTGCCGTCCAAACTTGCAAGTGTTGTGGCGACGTCGGCCACCGTCATGACGTGTGCCCCAAACCCGACCAGCCACGCCACCCGGCTTGCGGCATCTCCAACCCCCCTCCGGATACCCCCTGCGTTCCACACTGCAAGTTGTTTGAGAACCCTCACCTCACGGCCCACAAGGACTGTCCCAAGCGCCTGCTTCCCACCCCAGCTCCACGCAAGCCTCGCAGCCAGCCCAACCACCAACCCCTTCCGGCCTTTGTACTGAAGATTTCCCGGCACTACATACCCCACCGACGGACGCCCGCTCCAGGTCCCAGCATAATCTACAAACACAGGTGGGCTGGTCAGCCGCACTTCGCAACTCTCCCGCTGCTCCCAACCCAATCCCTTCCCACCCCTCACAACCTCTCCCCCAGTCCCCCCTACTTACGAATCAGTGCTAAAAGAACTCAAAGAAGAACAGCAACGTTTTCAAAAACAACTGGACACTCTCACCAAGAAGATTGAGGCCCTCGTTGCGTCCCCTCTCCCCACACCTGTCGCACCACTCGTGCCCACATCCGACCGGATAAACGCCACCATCGACAGCAAACTTGTCGATGTCATAAAGAAACTCATCGACGCCCAAGGAGACAGTCTGGCCCCCTTATGCTCTGGCATTCAGGCGCTCACTGACCGACATAACAAGTTAGAACAGGCTATCCAGGGCATACATGACACCCTGGCGTCCTCCCACCCGACCAAGAAACTCAAACATCACCCCTATCATGACTAGCGCACCGGAGGCCTTCCTCGTCGTATACCAATGGAATAGTCGATCTCTCAGTAGTACGCGACACCAGCTAGCCCTCCTTACCCAACAGGACCCGTCAGATATCATTGCTCTCCAAGAAACAAATACTCCTACTCCTCGCTTGCCACAATACAGTGCCTTCACCCAGGACCCGCAAGCCGCACAGCCATCCTTGTACTGAATTCCCACCCAGCCAAAGCACACCAGCTCAGCCAGATCATTCCTAATACCTTTGTTGAAGTCATTTCCACCCGCCCATCGCAACCCAGCATGTATGTACTAAACATCTACAGCCCCCCACAAGTAGTCTTGACACCATCGAGGCGCTCTTGCATGGAGCTAAATTCAAAGCCAATGACAACCCGCTGCTCCTCCTTGGTGATTTTAATGCCCCGCATACAGCTTGGGGATATATACGCGCTTCGAAGGAGGCTACGGCTCTGTTACGCGCCACCCAAAATCATCAGTTAGTCCTGCGAAATGTCCTTACAGTCGCCACCCGGACCGGTAACAGTGCCACGCGTGACACCACTCTCGATTTAACATTTACAAAAACATTCGAAATATCACGTGGTCATGCTTGGATGAAACTCTCGGCAGCGACCATCACATCATCTCCATCCGAATTCCGACCTCGAAGAAGACTACTCGAAAGGGCACTGCCCGCCTAACCAAATGGTCCGTGTTTCGAGATGACGTCACTCCTCTCCCACCCGTAGATCAAAATATTGACGAATGGACACTGGAGCTTGAAAAGCGGGTCAAGAAGCACACCCAAGAAATCGCGCTCACTGACAGTACACCAGCCGCGGACCCCCACTTTATGCACATTTGGGAAGCTCGACGAAGCTTAAAAAAACGTTGGAAACGCCAGAAACACAATCGTTCCTTGAAAAAAAACGCATAGCCCTTCTCACACAGCTAGCACAGACCTACGCTGCTAATTTTCAACGACAGAATTGGCACTCCTTTTGCGACAAGCTCCAAGGCACTCTGCATATGAAGAAAACCTGGCATCTGCTTCGGTCCCTCCTCAACGACACCACTACCCGGCGACAAACAAGCCATAAAATACACCAGTTGATTCGGAACAGCTCGCTCTCTTCTCAATACCCCCTGAGGTCTCTCCAACTGCACCTTTTTGGAGACCCAGCCTCTTATTCGACCTACCCGGAAACACATTACACCGGCCAGGCAAATGATGAGTTGGACGCACCTTTTATCCTCGCCGAGCTCCACCCGCTTGAAACGCAATACTACACCAGGCAAAGATCAGATCACATATCGCATTCTCCGAAACCTTGACGAAGACACCCTGCAGGCGCTCCTCGACCTGTACAACCACCACTGGGATAAAGGTACCTTACCCGAACAATGGAAATATTCGGACATCACTCTAATACCAAAGCCAAGCAAGCCCCCCTCCCCCACGACCCTTCGGTCCATTTCCCTGACGTCCTGCCTCGGGAAACTTTTTTGAATACCTGGTCCATCAGCGTTTATCTACGTACTTGGAAGATCACAATCTGTATTCATTGACCATGTTTGGCTTTCGGCAGCATCTCTCTACGCAAAACGTACTTATTCAGCTCAAGGAACAGGTCCTAGATCATCTGAGCAGAGCCACTCCTAAGGCCATCTTAACACTTGACGTCAAGGGCGCGTTTGATAACGTCACGCATCAAGCCATTTTGGAAAACCTCAACACGACCAATTGCGGCATCAAGACTTTCCACTTCGTAAAAGCTTTTCTCCGAAACCGGACCGCAACACTGCGACTTGGGCCCCTTCGACCCCCCATCTTCCACACTCCGCCCAAGGGCACCCCCCAAGGCTCCGTTATTTCGCCATTGTTATTTATTATTAAGTGCAATGCACTTCTTAAGCGACCCTGAACCTGCGTCCACCGGCGATGTCCGCGCACGTGGAGATGGGCGCGCGCAGCCTGGCCGCTGACATGGCACATACCCACGTGGGGGATTGGCCAGGAATCTCCTCGTCTTCCTTGGCAACGGGGGGAGATGGGCGCGCGCTGCCTGGCCGCTGACATGGACCATACCCACGTGGGGGATTGGCCAAGAATCGGGCGTGAGAAGGGCTAATGCACCTGCTTAAAGGAGTACTGACACGAAATTTCAAAGCTGAGATCCGCTCTAGCAATCAAGTACAACGACAACACAAATAGGTGTCTGTGAGTAAATGCATCTTTCTTTCTTTGTAGTTGTGTGTGTGTGTGTGTGTGTGATCTCTCTTTCGCGAACATTACCGAACCGCGCAAATTCAACTCGTGCATTCGCACTTTCACATTCTTCCCCTCGGGGAAATGCGGGGAATTTTTTGCCCTCCTTCACCTTCTGAGTTGCCTATCCCCGGCCTCCAGCACGCTCTTTACGCGGACGATTTGACCATTTCGACAACACAGGGCTCCAGCGGCGCACAACAAGACGCTCTCCAACAAGCGATCGACACAACTGTCGACTATCTCTCGCCCAGGGGTTTGGCATGCGAACCTAACAAACCGGCTCTTCTAGTCCTTCGCGCCCGCACGCGAGGTCGGCCTGCTGTGGCTACTCCCGATCCGCAAGTTACCATCCAGGGCTCTCCCATTCCCCAAGTCCCCATTCTCCGTATATTGGGTGTGCCTATCCACTACGATGGTTCCGGCGCCATCCTCCTGCCTCAGCTACAGAAAACGGTCACACAGCTCACTCACCTAATACGACGAATAAGGGGATCCACTCACGGCCTCAAAGAACAAGACACCTGCCGCCTGGTCCAAGCACTGCTGGTCAGCCGCACAACCTACGAAACTCCTTTTGTCAACCTAAAACCACAGGAAGCCAACAAGCTGGATGCTCTCATCCGGAAAACGTACAAAGCTGCCCTTGGACTCCCAACTTATACTATAGACCGTTACCACTGTAGACTGTTACCATCGCCATCACTGTTCGATGTGCTCACCAATTTGAAACGCTGTTCAACTCCCCACTCGATTTCAGCTCCATTTCGAGGACAGCCAGTTCGAGGCAAACCATCAGGATGGGCGCCGCTTATTGAAGTATACAGCCATGCCTACACTTTTCGATTTCAGGCGTAAGTAACTACAGTAGAACCTCGGTGGCATGTCCCCAGGTTTTAGGGCAACACGGGTTATCCGACGGACAAGTCAAGTCCCAGCGAAGTCCCCGTATAAACAACGCATTAAAAACCTCGGTTATCCGCCGCGATTTCATGCCTGTTCCGCAGACCTTGATCCCGCTTAAAGGAGCCATGAAGACAAAATACAAGTTGGGATTGTTAGAAAGACTGCTTAGCCCCGATAACAATGATACCAATATAATCGCAATCTTCGAACCAATAACGGAGATATTAAAGAAAACGTGTGAAGCAGTCGCGAGCCCCCCGCCAATTTCCTGCAACTTTTCTATGACGTCACGGAACCTTGTTTGTGCGATTGGCGGCCGCCTAACTGACCTGTCGCGACGACACATGACTACGTCTGTAATAGGGCCTCTAGTTCCATTTGACCGCATCACTTGAATGCCAACGTGCAGTTAACGCACTGAAAATTATGTTTTATTTTTGGCCCGTATGACGTCATTCTTGCTCATAACACGTCACTGTGGCGCAAAATTTGAAAGTTTTTAAATAGTTCTTGCTTTTTTTTCGTTAAAAAACATCTTCTGTGGCTGTAATGGAGCTGAGTGAGATACTGAATCCTAGTTCTTTCAAATTAAACAAAGTTGTATTTTCTCTTCATGGCTCCTTTAATTGGTTATCTCTGGAATAGCTTTCTCATCCGTTTCATCTTTGGTTTCTCTCCCCTCCAGCAGCGGCCTGCTCCTCTTTTTTGTCTTGTCGCACAGCGGTTAGGAGTTCATTTCTCCCACTCAGCAGTGAATTGCCAACGAGGTTACGCTGACAGGCTTAGGCTTCCACATGTGTTTGCCGTGATCGCGTATGCCATGATCCGCACTGGCTGGCGGGAATCGTGGCAGTGAACTGCGGTACAAGATTAGTTTTAATACAGCGTGATTGGTACGTGCACTGCAGTATTCTTTTCGCATTTACTTTCTTTTCAGTGATTTCCGTTTCCGAGCCCTGCAAAGCGGTAGTTGCAGTTTACAGTGAAATTCCTTGTAAATCTGTAGCGCGAAAATTATTTATAGGTGTAATTATGGTTGTTCGGATTTTACGACGCTTTTTCACGGTCCTGAGAACGTCGTATAATCGGGGTTCCGGTGTATTTCTAACTTCTCAACAAGAACTTATGCCGCGGCTGTTAATAGCTTTGTCGCAGCAGCATGTAATTCACATTAGCATGATGTTTACATATGATACGGACGCTGGGATCGAGCAGTCAGGCCTATCCACACGTAGTGAATGCGGCATTTTGCTCTTCTACTCGATGTTGCTCTTTCGCACTAAAACGTATTTTTTTCTTGTACCTTGTAACCCACCTCGGGCATGGTTTTCTTTTTCTTGTGGCTCGTAGTCATTCTCTTTATTCACTAGAACTGTTGGAATTAGCGTGGCATTGGTTTTATTTTTTTTACTGCTGTTCTCATTGCTTCTACCACTTTTTTCCACATTTTTTTACCTGCATTGTTTTCTAGACCCATTACAGCATGGCTTTTGCAAGAAAGCTGGCAGTGCCTTGCAAATTAAAAAAATATATATATTTTGTTACTAAAAATTCACAGTATACCTTAGTTGAAGACAGCTATGCAGATTTAGTGTCTGTGAAGGCAAGAAATGTAATACATTCAGAATTACTTTCGAGACGCCAAAGAAATGACCTTATACCCACTGCCCCCTGCCTCCCCAGGTCCGTCATGGTAGTGTTTTCATGGACTCTATTTGTGTCGTCGTGTGTGCTAGGTCTGCCTGCTAATGTAAAAAAAAAAAAAAAGTCCTCTCATTTTTTATGTGGCCTATTTTTAAAGTACTAACTGCGCAATTGAAGTTCTTTTTCGTGTACCTTGCAGCTCCACCAAAACTCAGGAATCTTAACTAAGGGGACAGTGCCTGCAGTTCGCGTAGCTGATGCCAGTGAAAGATCTCCCTCCACGGCGGACAAACATGGTGTCGCTGGTAGTGGCTCGGACGTAAGCAACCTTGAAGTAAGTACTATATTATAGCGAATTTAGTGAGTTCATGGAACCGAAAGCTACAGGCAGCTTTGACCGCTTTGACTCAGAGGAGGAGCCAATGGATCATCCGCTAGTAGTCACGCGAGGTGCTTAAAACTTTGTAAGGCTTGCAGAAAAATCATGCATCACTACAACAAAGATATTCAATGGCACTGACAAGAAAAAGAATCTAAGTTTCCAGTTTAATTTTTTTATCAGTGTCATTGAATCTTTCTTGTAGTGCATGCTTTTTTGCAAGTCTTGCAAACCCAACTGGAAACGGAGATTGCAAACAGATAAAAGTATGTTGAGGAAGAATAGTTGCGTGTTTACAGCTAAATTTACGCACAGAATGAACGCTGAAGAGGTAAAGATAGAGAACAGCAGTTCAGTACACTGATGAATCAATTAAAGCTGTTGAGCAGGAATTTCGGAGAGTTAATTGCCGAGTGGAAAAAGCGCTCAAAACAGGACAAAGAAAAAGGCGACTGATAACTGGTGCTGATTAACAGCTCTTGAGATGAAAAAATTACATTCCTAAATAAAGTCCTTTGGTGCTGTTTGTTGTCAGCCGTTGTAACGCCGTCTTAGGCTTTTTTTTTCCTTTTTTCTTTGATGGTGATTCGAGTGCTGTCAAAGCGACAAAAAGACATCTCAACAGCTTATTAGTCGGAGATAAGCTGCCATTGGAGAAAATGTGACAGATTGTCAAGGTAAACTCTACATTAAACGCTGCATCGTACGTACTGGTGCTGCGGAAACAAGATTTTGAAGAGTGAATAGATTTGCATTTGGAACAAATGAAGAGTGAGGCTTAAAGTTAACATAAATAAAGCTTTACCTATTTGTGGCTAACAATATATGGGTAAGCCCTGCCTACAAATGGAAATAACGGAGCCGAATTTGTGCGTATTTTACGGAAAGCGGTAAATCGCTTCACGTCAAGCGGTCACGTTCGTCAAAACGGGAACGTTCGAACCAAGATAGCAACCACGAAAAGCCGAGTGCCCGCCTCAACGTTTTTAGATTGGATTTGGCCCACCTGTACAAATGTCTACTTTAGCCGTATAATACCCGCGGAAAAAGAAGGTATGATTCAATGAAACGATAGTTTGAGTGACATTCAAGCTTTACAAATGAACTTGACTCGCCCTGTGGCAGCACGACCGGCTCTTCACTTTCGATTTCTACATTAGCGCCGCTCAACGTCGTCCAACGCGGTGTTGATGTCACGTGACGGAAGGCCGCGTTTTGGAAGACGTGAGACCGACCATTGTCTCCTCTGAATGGAAATAAACTCGAGTCCAGTCGAGCGCGACCGACAGCTGTAGTGTCGGCGTCCGTGAACGCGTCGCCATGCCAGCGTCGTGTTGTGCGTTCGGCTGCTCCAACAGCGTGGCCCAGGGAAAGCGTCTGTTCCGCATCCCCCTGGGTGCCAAAGACGTCGTACGGCGCGAGCTCTGGCTGGCGATGATCAAGCGGCCCGGCTTCGTGCCGACCTCGGGTTCCAGGCTCTGCGAGGTGGGAAACGAAAAGAAGGGAAAGTTGGCGGCAAAGGTAGCGGTGCTGCGCCGGCTGCACTGGCCTCGGCCCGCGACACGACGGTTTGGTTTCACCGTGCGCTCACGCACGCGCCGTACGAGGTGGCGCAGCCCAAGCTTTTTTTGTTTGTTTGTTTGCGAATGCAACAGTGCGAGATAAAAAGGAGTTCTTACTTATCACAGACCTTGCGTTGACTGTACCGCGAAGGCGTCAACGGAGTGCAGCTCTTATCGCGCTGTTGTAGCCGCCACTGGTCTTTGCAAGCATCACCGAAACAGCGAAGCTAGTGAGGCTCCGGAAGGATTCGAAATATTTGCGCTATGCACTCGGAACACTTGCCAAGTTTATGACCCTACTTTCCACTTTCTTGGGAGTGATTTAAAGTGCGGTAGGCGAACGTAAACAGGTGACGATAGGTCGGAATAGGTAATGTAGCAGAGCGTGGAAAAAAGAAAAAAATCTCACCTCGAAATCTGTTGGTACCATGAAGAAACTATATAGTGCCGCCGCCAGGTGAATAGTTTGTGAACAAGGACAGAATAGCGAAGAGGCATGACGTCACGCTCAGCCTACGATCACAAGTTTAATGTGAATGATGTGTCATCCAGAATCTGAAACAAGCGCCGTACATATATGGAAGTTGGTTTCATGCCTTCCATGCCGTAGCTTTAGCTGTTCGATGTGTGTGTGTGTGTGCGTGTCTAAAATATGCTGTGCGCTGAAAAACATGCCTCTAAGTTACACTTCCCATAGTTGCGAAACAAACGTGTTGCAACGCCTTCGCATTTTCGCTATGGTTTCAAAGTTCTGTGTGAATTTCATGGGATACTGACATATCTGACGTTGAACTTTGAGGGCGTGTCTTGCCCACCGTGTGCTAAATGTGGGGTTTTTCGTATAAAGTGGTTTGTCTCGCATATGTGCCATAAAACCAGAAGGTACGTGTCATCCACTGTTAAAGGGAAAACACAAGAGCAGACTGTATTTGGTCACAACTTAAAGCACCTGTGCCACTGTACGAAGTGCCTGCAGTCCTATACTGAATACCAAATTTTTCAACATTGACATTCTGCTGTCTGTACACCGACATGTCAGCTCTAGCTGGCATTCTAAAACATGCTCTTGTGTTGTTTTCAACAGTGGACCACTCTGCAGAAGGGGAACAAATTTCTAAAAATTATGTGGCAGTTTCCTGTACATTAAATCTGCCTCACCGTGCATGAGCAGCACTCACTATCGCTTTCATACTTATCTAGAGTAACCTGAAACGCCATTACCGCCTAAAACCTGAACGGTGGAGCACTTGCTTGAGATTCCTGCTAAAACTAGTCTGCGTTGCATGAAAGCCACATTCAATTGGTCTCGGTGAGACAACACACCAGTAATCCAGTAAGATATTTAGCATTGCAATGTCATTGTTGAGGATGCATTTGTGTTCACACAGGTAGAATGAGGCATAAATGTGAAATATGAAGTGGCAAGAAGCAGCAGGGGGAGAAACACAAAGGCCAATTAACAAATGTGCTTTGCTGCCCTACAATCGTCTCGCAATGAATCGCTGCGCATCGTTCATTCCTGTCGGTGGCAGTGTTACAGAGAGCTGAAAGCTGGCTTGCAATAATGTCGGTGCGTGTCAAAACTGTATTCTCCTTGCCATTGAATTGCATTGATCCTAGTTTAGCTGTTGCTGGGATGTTTATGACTCGGGACGTTGTAGCCACTTCCCGGCGCTCATGTGGCTGGCACGGTTTTGGCATGGTAAACTACTGTACTGCTTCAGTCCTCAATTATAGTTAGCGGTAATGAAAAGGTTTCTTAAATTTGGAAATGGAGGAGATTGTTCATAACACAGCTGCCAGCTTGATGTTGGTTTGATTTCAATGAAACAAGCAAGAAAGGTGATGAACTGTGTATTACTTATTAGCTGGCCACATTCGGAGACTGAAGTCATGCCTCACTTAAGTCAGCCCAGCCCCACTTGACAATCATATCAACAAAAAAAAAGTTTCATTTTGATTGCCTAGAAAATAAGAAGGAATTAGGGTGCTGCACTTGTTACCAAAATATTATTTTGAAGATCACACAGCATCGAACAAAAAAGGGTGGGGGGGGGAGGGTTCGCAGGAGGGGGACATTTGAAAAAATGTGGGTGATAGAGGTTTGGTGGGTTTTTATGGGCTGTATGAATCACCGACCCAGTCATATTGTGCAGGTACGGGTGAGTGTCCGTAAATTCAATCTCCTTGCCACTCCCCAATTACTGAAGATGTCGATGTTACTGTAATTGCTGAAAGCTTTTTTTCTAATATAGGCTAGATTGATTTAAGTCTGAGAGTCTGTCAAGCCCCTGCTATAAATGTCTTGGTGGTTTTCAGCTTGTGAGGTTTGGTGGGTGAGAATGTACACGGATCGTTAGATGAGTTTGGTAAATTTCTACGAGATGCCACCACAATGGCCAGCAGGTATTGTTCTTCAATTCAACTCGAGCCAGATAGCATCGTGAAGTGCAGCGTGGTTTACATCCAACATTTGTTCAATTAGAGCACGTGAGCATGCTTGCGAAAAGGGAATGCAGCTTCGAACTCTCGCCTGAGGACGCGGGTTTGATTCCTGGCCGCGGCGGCCACTTTTCTGACAGAGGTGAAAAGCGAAAACGCCCGTGTGTTCGGGATTTCGACGAGCGTTAAAGATCCCGAGGTGGTCAAAATTAATCCGGGGCTCTCCACTGGTGCACCTCATCGCCTGAGTTGCGTCGGCGTGTTAAGCCTCATAATCAACCAGTTCGTACTCTCATGAAACAATTTTCTTTTAGAACAAGGGCAGCTGTGCAGGCAACCCTTTATAGGCCCCATTACAAAAACAGCGTGAAAAAAAATTAATGTCATTGGTGAGCTGGATTGCCTAATGACGGAGCGCGAGACTGGCCAATAGGTAAAGGGTAGAAGCGCAAAGGCTCGTGGGTACGTCGTCTGCTTCTGCCACTTTGGGTTGGAGCTTTCACGTGTGTGTGTGTGGATTGTTTATTTGTCACAAAGTGCTTATTTTTCAGAGAAGCCCCTGGTAGCATCCATCATAGTTGTTCGCCGAAAACATGATGCATGAGCAGATTTTTTTTTTTATTTGATGAAACCGACAAACAACTCACACACACGCATGTGAAAGCTGCCAGCAGGAGAGCTCTTGACCTCAAAGTGGGGCTAGCAGATGACGTACCTGTAAGCCTTTGCGCTTCTACAGGTTACCTGTACTGTACGAATCCCATCGGAAAAAGTGGTAGGAATGCTGTGCCAAGAATTGCGCATGAAAAAAAATTTGGTGCTGTGATTGTTACCGTCGACCAAAAGAATGCACAAAAAAAAGTGTTATGCAGTGTCCGTAGATTAGTAATTGCAATCCGCTGAGCTTTTCCTGTCGGTTTCTGACAATGGACTGGATGTAAATTCCCCGCTACAAACAGAAGTCGGAGTGACAAGCAGAGCAGTAGGCACAAACGTCAGATGAAAGCGCCTCAGAAAAAGGAAAGACCGTTTTGACAGAAGGGAGTGTGATGGCCACTGTTTTCCTTGGTGGGGCTGGGGAATAATTCTTGTCGGCTACTTGCCAACTGGTAAAACAACAAGAGGGCAGCGATTGGGCTGTTTGAGAAATGTGGAAAAAATCAGTGGTCCAGGTTCGTGCACGAGAAAGAGATTTTTTATTAAGACAATGCACCCTTGCTCAAATTGGCTGTTGCAGTCACAGAGCAGTATGAATATGGCTCTCACCTTGTCCCATTCTCCCCCCTTCTCCTCCCCCCTTCAACTTCGCCTCTCATAATCTCTAAATTTGGCCCTATCTGGTTTATTCTTTTGGAAACTTGAAAATATGGTTTAATAGTGGGAGGAAATTTAATGGGGGTCATTTACTAAGGATGCCATCTCCGCTGTCGGTGAAAATTTTGCTGCACAGGATTGTTTCGAGTTTTGGGCTGAAATTAAAAGACCTCTATCTTTGACCATGTTAAGGGTTAAAAAAATTTACTTCCTGAACCGATTGAACATCCCCATTATTCTTTGCCCTGATTGTGCTGTGTTGAAAAATACTAGATATGGGGCTGCTTCACACTAGTGGCGCAAAAATGGGGCAAACAGCGATGCTGGCAGCCTCACATAGTTTATTCTTGGAGAGATCTTTATTAGAAGAAAGCAGAGAGGTCTGCAGGCATGTATTCGCCTACATGCTACTCTGCGGGAAAAAGGAAGAGGTAAAAAAGAAGGCAACATGGAGCGTTCCCTGGGTCACGTAAAAGTCCAGGTGGCCTCACAGGATGACGATGTAGAGTTCTACAGTGTCTCTGTGACGCCGATGTCGTGTAAATAATCAAACAGTGCATCTAACACTTTTCGCTGGGATGATGGAGATGACCATGGTCCAAAAAGAGCTTTCAATGATAAAAGTCCATTGTTGAGGCACTCGATCTTCTTGGCGAGGTGGTTCCTTTCCTGGTTATATGCCGGACACTCCAATAAAACATGTTCAGCAGTTTCTGGCAAACCACAGTTATCACAGTAAGGGTTTGTGGTTTGACTGAGGCTAAGTTTATGCGGGGTTATGCTTGGAGGCTAGGCCAAGTTTTCTGCGTGGTTATGCTTCCAGACTCGGTCAAGTTTTCTGCGTGGTGTCGTTATTAACCCCCCAAAGAGTAATGAACATTCGGTCAATAAAGTATGTACAATGCACATGTGTCCACTGGCTTCGCAGTGTATACCGGCAAGAGTAGCGGAGGGTGCAGTGGGACGAGCGTTTGCTCAAAATTTTTGAACTCGTCTGGTGGCCACTGTTCAGCTTGTGTGGTCTGGTGTGTGGGACGCTAATTAACAAGTTGATTAACATTATCGCTCCTGGGCCTTTTGGCTTCTTCCATTGTGGCATTCTTCTCTTTGCACCATCAAAACTGCACCACTCGTCGCAACAAGCAATAGTGCGAGCCACCCTGCAACGCGTTTCGAAAGTCGTGCTTGCACCAGTTATATTGCACCTCCGACATGTGGTGACACGAATCCCACCTGAGCGCAGTAAATGTGGTACCGGCACACGCAATGATGTCATCACTTGGCGAGGTTTTCCTGCACTTGTTTGCCTGGCCCAACCATCAGCTTAACAGCATTGCTGTTAAGATAAATTGTTTTGAAAGGAAAATTGTTTGTTGTTTCCAAATTGTTTGTTGTTTCCGAAGGAAAATTGAGTTGTTTCCTTTCATTTTTGGCACACCTATCAAACCCTCGTATTGGGAGTGGAAGAATGGCTTATAGGGTTTAAAGTTCATCTCAACTTCCCTTGTGAACTGACAACCTATCATTGGGTTTCCCTATTAATGGGGGTCATTTACTAAAGGTGTCTCTTCTTGTCAAGCAAAGCGAGAAAAACAACCCAGTCTGGGTTCTACGAAAGGCATAACAAGGGTTCTGCAGTATGAGTTAATTGAGGTACCGTTTTTTCTTTCCATCCACTACAGCCGACTGCTGTGAGCATCGGTAGGTAAAGAAAAAAAAAAAGAAATTTCCACATTGGCACACCATATTAGCAGCATCCAAAAGTGGAATTCTGAGTTGTGTCCACTCCAAAGGCGTCCACTTCGTGTCTATTGAAATCGTGACGTTGTTGTGCTTGTTAATCGAATCGTCTGACCAACGATGTACACAGAAGCTGATGCCTCTCCCTGCTTGTGCCACACCACACCTAATTGTCTTTTCAGGCAGTCAGAGCTCGGTCCAAATGGACACTTTCAAATGGACAGGAAATAGATAAGACTTGGAATTAGACCCCCGATATTTACCAGGTATGGTATGCTTATTGCTGGCAGTGTTGTTTGATGGAAATATTTAAATAGTAGCAAAAAATATCACCATTTTAAGGTGTTGGTAAACCAAATCAACATTTCATTAGTCTCACTGCTCCAATTTTATCACTCAAAGTAAGCTGCAGATCCAAGGGGGGTAAGCAGGCCAGCCCTTTAAGGATGTCCATCTCCCTTCCCCCTCTTTTGTTCTTGATAAAAATTGGTACTTTTGTGGCCCTCGAAGCCAGTGCTTAATGGCAGAGATGCACGATTCCTGTTGGTGGGGTCTGTTACTTGTGACTCTTACAAGCCCCAAGGGATGACTGTTGCCGTGCCATGCACCTACAGGACCACTTTGGGGCCGACCAGTTTGAACAGCACCGGGCGGACGGGCGGCGGCTGCTCAAGCACAATGCCGTGCCCACCATCCCGGCCTCCTCTGCCTCCTCTGCCGCCCTCAGCCGGGAGGGAAGAGGGAGGAAGAGGCCTCGGGGGAACAGGCGCACCACTGACAAGAAGGAGAACTGCCGGGACTCTTCTTCAGACGACGGTTGGTGGCACCCGTGTTTTGTCCGCGATCCACATGTAGCTTTGTACAGTCGTCACTTTCCGCTGGCGGAGGCTCCTTGGACATTTTGTTTAATTTCAGCAAATGTCAGTGACGTAAGTGGGGATGGCAGCGCTGTAGGTTACCGCGAACAGAAGGCCACCAGGTCCGCGAAGAAGCAAGGAACAACAAACCGTACTGTCCGATCTGTCTGTCGGCCCAGAACGAACTAATGTTATTTCTTTTATGGCCATAGCCACCTGCGGTTGTGCCAGGCCTGAACAAACACAAAAACTATCAGCACCACAGGGGGTGCTGATAGTTTTTGTTGGTTAACATTGCAACAGTCGACTGGGTGTTTATTTTAATGCAAAAGCGTTAAATGGCCTATTGGGCGAAAGAGCTGGCGTCTTGCATCTGTAGCAGTAAAGCGACTCTTAAACCCTCAGTAACTTAAACCCTCATTAACTGCAGCAACGCTCGCAAAAACACTAAAAGGCCAATTGAATGTCAGTGTCCAGTGTTCAGGGGTGAGACAGCTGTGCATATTGCGCAGTTTTGATACAGATGGGTTTTCCTGCGCCAGACTGCTCCAAAAGCTTGAAAATTGTAAACATTGCGCCAAACTGCTCCGAAACAGTCTGAGAGCCAAGGAGTTTAGCGCTCCCGTTAGTTTCAGTGCGGAAAAATGCTTACTGACGGCATAATTTTCCAACATTCCTAAGGTGATGCTGTTTGTAAAGGTAATTGATTGATCATTCAATAAAAAAAACCACATAAAATTGACCCCGAGATAGTTTTTTCGAGCGTAGCAATGTTGGGTCGGAAATGTTATATTCTGGAGATTTTTAAAGTTTTCTCATCGAAAACCATTGAAATGTCTTGTAAAAAAATACCTATGTGTACTAATGCGCAAGGTACTTTTGCAAGTTGATGAAAAAATGGCAATTTTCGGAGCTGTGTATCTCCGGAACGACATCACTGGGCGCCGCCATCTCGGTGTGGTGAAGATTGAAAAACATGGCCGCCGGGCGAAGCAGTTGTTTGTGGTTCAGGCAGAGGGCCCTTCGCCTATTTCTACCGTGGATTGGGTTATGGGGGTGGCTGGGTTTACATTTAGTCGTTTGATCTGTTGCGGGAAGTTGCGCGACTCGAAAGACGGGAGTTCATCAAAAACAAACGGGTGCGCGAATTCGCCGTGTTTTGGCCTTGAGTGTGAGGCGCTGTGCATGCTTGAAGTGAAATTTCTGACTCATTGCGGTGTTATAAAACGCTCAGCTATGGCTGCCTTTGACAGCGAGCTTGCGAGCGGCGGGAATGGGATGATTGACATTGCAGAAGTGGTGGGGTAGGCTACATCGCTGCAAAATGTTCAGGTAGTGTCCGAAAGCGGAACGGGCTGTTATTGCACGCTAGTAATAATGGTTCATCTATCTGAAGTGAAACGTAATGCCAAGAGGGAGGAGGCTAAGCATACCAACGTTACTCAAATTACGATCGTAGTGAATGTGCACTTTGTCCCCGGGATTGAAATGGGAGGGCTGGTAGGGTACGACGACTGTCACCTTGCTTTGCGCAACTTTTGCCGTGGCTGTACACTTGTGTGTAAAGCCCCGTATGGGAATACAAAAATATTACTTTCGGGATATACATGATAATAAAAATGCCTTATAATTGTTTAGTTTTTCAATTAGATATTCTCAACGGCACTGCACGCTGTCTATACATTGAGCCTAAGCATTTAAAAACGGTTTCTAAAAAGGCAGTGCAGTTCGTACCTTGTGATACTCTGGTAGAAAAAACTTTATAGAAAGGCTGTTTCAGTGTTATGTACGTTGAAAACCGATTAAAAAGTGCACTTTTCCCCTGTGAGTTGCCAAAAACTTGATTTTTTAGGCTCCTAAGGTGACATAATAAATGTCGTTGTTCTGCTCCAAATCAAGATTCTTCTGCTCCAAAATTGAGAATTTGGTGCTCCAAAAACTGCTCCCAATTTTGATTCAGCTGTCTCACCCCTGGGTGTTGCGAATCAGCTGCGGTGTGTGTGCATGTTGACGTGGCATGCAGGCTTCAACAGTGCACAGTGCGACTTTCCGCCTCACTTTCTTGTGGGGCGTTGCTGATGTGAGTCGAAGCCCCTGAACCCTGCAGGTTCATGCACACCACGTTGTGCCGTTACTTTGAGGTTGCTGTGAGGTCTAAGAACCCGTGCGCGCAAGCTCTTGTCTGCGAGAGTGCCTTTGCTTGTGTGTGTTTGACTCTGCTTCAAAACATGTCGACACTTGTTTTGACCGTAGTGGAGGCTGTGGGAGGCTCCCTTCTTAATGAGCCAGGGCTAAGACGTTTTGTGTGGCGGCATAATGAGGTACCCCCAGTGCCAAACGATAGAGGGCACGGAAGGCTGCTTCAAGGCGGTTTGTCCAGGCAAGTAAGAGGCAGAGGTAGGGTATAGTGTACAGGATGCGAGATGCTGGGAAAGTTGTTTGCGGTTCAAAGTGCACTTGAGGGGGCGGGAGACCTGAGCTACCTGGGAGTGGAAGTTGCGAAACAGCAGATGCATTGTGGTAGGGTGAGGCTCAAAATTTTTAATGAATCCATTTGTGGTCACACTGCCGCTTATTTGGTTCCCTGGTCACAGGCTACCGCTTTCTATCTAACATAAGGGACCATATAATTCATTTTCAATTCTGTGGGTGGCATTCAGACGGTTGAGGGGCGCTCTCCTCGCTTTGATAATTGGCTTGCGTCGAAGCAGGCTGGTGTGTCGGAGCCGATGGCGCCTTCACATAGACAATGGTTGTACAACGAGGGCAGGTTTGGTTTCCACAGAGCGGCGCGGTAGAACCCCCAGGTCTACGGCGGTAGACCTGTTGTCCGGAAAGCACAAACTTCCTCTCTGCTCACTCCACCCCGTATCCACTACATATACAAAATCCCCCAGGGCTCTATACTCTTCCCCACTTTCTTTAACCTTGCCCTGTTATCACTGCCCTCACGACTAGCCAGGATCCCTGGCCTCAAGCACTCCTTCTATGCGGATTACATTACTTTTTGGGTGAACCCCGGTAGTCCGGTAGTCTGGGTCGTGTTGAGGAAACATTACAATTGGCCTGCAACACAATTCTTGACCATGCATCTTCTGTCGGTCTTAGCATATCTGCATTTAAGTCTGGCCTTTTAGTGGTGTCTAACTGACGAGGCCCTGACCCGGATCACTGTTTAACTCTTTGGGGGTCAATATTTTTTGGCAAACGCGACCCCCGAAGGTTCGATTTTTTTATTGCTGATATAAATTGTTCGGACGAATCTACTTCGAGAAAAAATTGTGGTAATTCTTTTACGGTTACTCTAAAGTGACAAATAATTGTTTGTGTTGTTATATAAACGTGTGGCTACTTCATGAGTAACACAAGAAAAATTCTAAAAGAGGTTTGCGGGCGCAAGAAAGGGGAAGCGCCCAGAGGATGAAACCGAAACTAGCCGTTGCGGGCCCGCGCGTGACTGGATGCGTAAGCGATGGCCGGCGCACCACTGCAGTAAAGCATAAAGAAAGAAAAGAACAGCCACTGGCGCAAGAAAGAAATTTCACGCATTTCCGCAGTGTGGCAGCACATGCCAAGCAAGATAAGTGATCGAAAACAGCGCGCTTTTTTAGCATACAAGTGATGATGTCCATTTGTCATTGACCATTTTGAAGGTGTTTGCAGGTGGCGTACATGTACGTCATTGACGCTGAAAGGATTAATAGTACAGCTATCAATTGGTGTGGCCTCCATGCTACAAGTGTGTGTTTCAGCTCCTCCGGAGAAAGTGACCGTGCCTGTTTGAGTTGCCATGTTTTAAGCAATCCAGCGGGATGCTGTTAGCAATGTCGCTTTTCTCTACCTGCTATGTGTTAAAAGGATAATGGAGACAAACAGTGAGTGGGTTTCAAATGAAGTCTGTCCTTCCCATAGCCCCTTTAGCGTTGATATGGTGCCGAAAGATAATTTCTGAGAAATGGCTAATCAAACCACATATTTCTCTCCTTCCTCTCTATTCGGGGACACAAACAGCAGCTGCTGTTTGCATCACGGTAAACCGGAATCAAGCGAAGTGGTGGTGATGTGTAGGCTTTATGCAAAAGTGCTGCTGTCTGTCAGAGCCAAAGCGAAGCCTCCTTTCGATGCCATGTCAAAGGGGAGCGCCTGTTGCTGATATGCATGCTATATGTGCGTCCATTTGTGTTGTGCTGACTTTTATCGCACTAATGACGGATGAATGGTGTGTGGACTTTTCCGTGTTGCCCCGACTCTTGTACGATTTTGCGGAGATATATTGTGCATGCGAAATGCAATCGTCGCAACCCCAAGAGTGGAGTTACAGGCTTTCCACCAAATCCAAGAAATTATATTTGGTGAAGGGCTGTCAACAAATTCAGGTGGTCCTGATCTTAAAGGGAGGGTCCCTTCAGATGGCTGCCAGCCATGCCTAACGCAGTGATGTGGTAGCTGCGCCAATTGCGCCTCACTGCGCCGAGAGGTAAATCCTGCTACATCCTGCTACAAAAACTCTGATTTCAAGCAATCGGCGCCAATCTTGCGCTGGGCTTCCTCGATGTGGCGTGCTCTTTACACCATGAGCGTTGAAGAGGAGGGATTATTGGAGTGTTTTCTGCTCGCAAAAACATGCTGCACACGCCACAGGGGCGGTGACGCTGCCGCGAAACACCCGTACGGTGCACGTGGCGCGGCCGGCGGCGGCAACATGGCGGCGGCTCTGGCCGCGAAGTGGTGCGGGGATCTCGAGCGACTGCGTCTAACAGCTTTCTAAAATGCTGCTCAAGACACACACGAAGTTGTTTGTGCACTAAAGGAGCTTATAATGCAAGCGAAAACGGTACTATAAAGCATCATCCGTGCCGCTAGTGAAAGCACCCACGCAATATCTGCCCGGGTAGTAAGCCTAAGCATCTCTGTCTGAGCCAGCTGGCTGTCTCGAGCGCCTTGAATCTTCCGCCATGAGGCGCGCGCCTTCCCATTGGGGCAAGTCACCAAGCTCCTCCCATTGTCGCACGCGTCGCTCGTTAGTTTCTCATCGAGGTAGAAGGTGCCGTGGGCGTGATATCGTCGATGCGGGCATGAAAAATATCGTGCTCACAACGCCGACGCGCACGAATCGCGTGTGAAAACGTGCCATGTGGTTCACGCTTGACTATCTGCTTTGTAATAAAGCTTGGGGAGTTAGCAGAGGACCGGTATAACTGGAGATTAATGGGAGAGGCCTTTGCCCTGCAGTGGGCGTAGATAGGCTAGTTATGATGATGATGATGATGAAAGCTTGGCAGGAGTTCACGTGACTAACTCCGAGGGGTCTAGATGAAGAGAACATTGCAAGGGTAGCTAGCAGGAAAGGGACGAAAGTTCAAGGTGGCTCAATTTGGGACCGGCTGTAAGCCGAGCTTCGAAGAAAGTGATCTTGCCTGACTCAACATATCGTTTTGGAGGAATGCTACAGGAGCGCTTCAGGAAAGCATTTTATGATAAAACTTTCTTTTCAAAGCTACTCTTCGTGAAGAATGTGGTCGACTTTTTCACTGATTTTTTTGTCCTCGTTTCAAATAAGTTGGCCGTTGGTCCACCTACTCAATGATCATCATAGATGGCCCTCTTTCACAAGCTGGGTGGGCGCTTCATGAAGACAGTTTTACCGCTCAGAAAAGCCAGACAGTTGGCGTTGTTGCAAACGTAATCCCCTGCAAATTGGAAAGCGAGTGTAGAAGTCGGAGAGGAGATGTAGCATGCGATTTCGTCTTGGGAACCAGGAGAGAAACAGACATTTAGGCTGGGCACTGGAAGCCTTTACATAAAATGCACTCAGTACATTCTGTTACGTGTCGCTGCGTTCCGTTCATTATGGTTTTACAAAACGTTCTGTCGCCTACTGATTGGAATGCTACCCTGATAGTAATTTTTAAAATAAAACTTCAAGTTCTTTTATGGTCTGTTTGCTCATGCAGTGAATGCATGTACACGCTCGCACGAACTCTGTTGGTTCTTGTCTTGAGGCATTTCATAGTCACTGCTAAAAGACATCTGTGCGGCAGACACTCGTCTTCACTGAAGGCATTTTAATTGTTTAAACATTTCTGTGTGTCCAGGATGCTGCTTTTGGGGCTCCTCTTGGTTGTTTTGCACCCCTTTCAGCAATATTTCTCAAATTTTAGTGCTAGCTCTGGCTGCTCCAAAAGCTGATTTGGCTGCTCCAAAACCTACTTTTGGCTGCTCCAAAAGCTGCTCCAAAATGACTCGACCTAATCACATCACTTCTAATGTCTTGCTGCAAGATGAGATGACGTGGTGATTACCATGAGGAAGCAATAAAAAAAAATCTGCTCTCTCTAATCTCTTTTCCTCACTGAAATTTTAGACTAGCTTGTAATTGCAAATATTGATATGATATGTTCATCCATTGGTGCTTGTGAAGAAGAATCACCCATAAAATGAAATTGATGACAACGCTGGTTACCACACAAAACCACGGGGTTGAAGAAACAGCCACCCCTCTCCCTGCCTCTTTGTTTTTGCCTCCTCCCTGCCTCCGTGCCTCCTCCTCAACCCCACACTGAAAATGTTGTTGAAAATCATTTATTGCACTGATCACCGAACTGAAGCATCCAAACATACCTGCATATAAATGTACCCAGTACCTTTTTTGCGATCATATTTTCGTTGTAGGGCAGCTTTGCTCAGCATTCTTTTTTTCTTTTTTTTTTTTTTGTGCTCATCTCACTTTTTGTGCTTTTGCTGTCTAACTGCTCTATATAATCGTCCTTCAATGCAAGAACAATCACAGATCAAACAGTAGTTGGGGTTTTGCTCAGGGTTCATCCACGTGACCGCTCGGGCCCTCTACGCATGTCATTTGGTGCAGACAGAGTGCTTACGTTGCATGCACAACCTACCGTGGGAAATTCTGTTCGTCATGGGCACACAAAAAACTGATTCTCAGAAATGGTACGTAAAGAACACCAGGCCATGAATTGTAGCAGCCAAGTTTGCCTTGAGCTCAGAAAGCGTGTATGTCAACACAGCGGTTGCAGCCTCTCCGTTCAAGTTGACATTTTTGCTTTCCGAAGGATGAAATAATATCAAACACCGAACGAGCAGAAATGAATGCTAATGTATCAGTATTAGGCGCACGTGCGTAGTGAAAACCGTGGATGGGTTACGCACACAAAACTTCCTTCGAGTCCCTTGTTTCAGCAAACTGTTGCTAACCCCAATTTGTAAAGTGCAGTGCAGCTGTCTCCTCTGTATAGTACACACTTAACCACGTGGTTTGTTCCAGATTCAAAGGGTGACACTCCTCGGTCTTCCGTGGATGCAGGTGATTGGGAGGAGGAAGAGGAGGATAAGGAGGAGGAGGATGTGGAGAACCCTGCAGCCACCGGCCCTGCCACAACCACAGCAACAGCTTGCACCAACGGGACGAGCGAACCGGCCTCAATTACGGGCGACTGGGTGGATGTGCTGACGCGCAAGGCCCTGGAAATTAGGCTGGCCAGTGGTCAGCGGGGATACACGGCCCTGCGCCACATGTGCCTGGGATTCCCGTCGGAACTCCAGCTGAGGCAGTGCGCACGCATTCTACCTTTCAGAGCCGGTCAGCCATTTTCTCTCTCTCTCTCTCTTCCTTCTCCATTGCAGACTGGGGTGCATGGCAGGCTTCATTCATATGTGCACTAAATGGGCATCGTAAAGCTCCATGCATCTTACTCTAAAGTTACAGCTGCATCTTACCAGTACTCACCTATGGGGCAGAAACTTGGAGGCTCACTAAGAGGGCTCAACTTAAAGTGAGGACCACTCAGCGGGCAATGGAGCGGAAGATGATAGGTGTAACATTAAGGGACAAAAGAGAGCGGAGTGGGTCAGGGAACAACCACGTGTTAAGGACATATTAGTAGCAATTAAGATGAAGAAATGGGCCCGGGCAGGGCATGTAATGCGAAGGCAAGATAACCGTTGGTCATTAACCATTTGAGGGTCGAATTTTTTAGCCAAATGTGACCCCCCAGGGTCGATTTTTTTATTGGTGATTTCAATTCTTCAGATAAATCTATTTCGAGAAAAAAATATCGTAATTTTTTAGGGTGACCATAAAGGGACAAAAAAATCATTTGTGTGGTATATAAGCCAGGCCAAGTAAGAATGCAACGTGTGGTTTATTAATGAGTAACACAAGAAAAATTCTAAATGAAAACGAGAGAGTAACAAGCCGGCACCTTTTGAGTGAATCAAAATCAGATAGACATCAGTTTCGAGGCCGCAAAAAGCGGGAAGCGCCCGGAGGACAATACCAAAAGCTGTGTGCGCGCGTGGCTGGATGCGGGAGCCATAGATGGCGCACCACTCAGAAAATGCAAAAAAAGGAGAAAAGGGCCTCCTCAGTTTCGCAGGCGCCCGGGCGCCTGGTGGGCGATACCCAGCGCGACCCCTCGTTAGCGGATGCGCAAGCGATAGCCGGCGTGCCGCTGAAGTAAATCATACAAAAATAAAAAGAAGAGCCATCAGCGCAAGAAAATAATTTGACGTATTTCCGCAGTGTGGCAGCACATGCCAAGCAAGAGAAGTTGGTGAAAAAAGGCGCGCTTTTTGAAGACACAAGCAATGCCGTACATGTACGTCATTGACCATTTTGAAAGTGTTTGCCGATGCCGTACACGTACGGCCGTGACCCTCAAAGGGTTAAGGGTAACAGAGTGGATCCCTAGAGAAGGCAAGCGTGGCAGGAGGCGGCAGAAAGTTAGATGGGCAGATGAAATCAAGAAGTTTGCGGGGATAAGTTGGTCGCAGTTAGCACAGGACCGGGGTAATTGGAGAATAATGGGAGAGGCCTTTGCCCTGCAATGGCCGTAGATAGGCTGGTGATGATGGTGAAAGTTTCATGCCACTGTATACTAGAGGGAAATCTGGTGCTAGTGGCTACATGAGTCATGGGTCAAGGAGCGTCAAGGCCACATACTGCAGAGAAGCGTTCCGTTGTCACTTGGTTTGGCTCACGAAGAAGCTGAAAGGTTGTTTTTGACTCAAAAGAATCACAATGTTGCTGTTAAAATACTGTGTAGAGCTGCGTTTTCAACATAAGCATAGCTGTTGAATGATTTATCTGGCAGAGGTGTTTGATTAGCTTCGTGCAAGAAGGACTAAAAAAAAAAAAGAAAGTTTACCCTGTGGTTGATCTTGGCATCAGGGGGAAAAGAAGCCATTTTGAAATCTAGGCCAAGTAAGAATGCAATGTATGGCAGCCCCCATGGCGCCATAGCCGGTGAGCGGCAGTTTCTTCTCCAGTATATACCTATCACAATGGAACCCTGATAATACGACTTTTAAAGGACCGTGCGAAGGCACCATATCACCAAGTGTCGTATGATCGAAGTTTGGGTAAATGCCCCCCCAGGAGATGGTCTCACGTGACAGACGGGCTGAGAACTTGCTTCAATTACCATATGTAGTACCTTCTCGTATAATTTGCGAACCCCCTAGCTGAAAAACCAAGTTTTAAAAAAAAAAGTTCAGGGTGCGCATAATTTGCGCACCCTTCATTTGTGGTGGGGAGGATTCCATAGCAAGTATAGCGAGTGGTTCCTTCTCGTGAAGGCAGTTGCGATGAGGCAGTTTTTTTTTCACGCAGGAAAATAATTTTTGAGGGTTAGTGCTTAAAGAGCATAGTAGATAGAGCTCTTGAGGGCTCTAATCGTAATTTGTGCTCCTTATTGAGCCTCGGTTTGAGCCTGTATTTCGGTTTGAAGAACTTCGGTGATTGTTTACTCTGCTTTCTGAGGAGTTTGTGATGCAGTTTTATAGATGAAATTTTGGCTAAATCGTCCTATTTTGTCATATCTGCGCTTGTAGATGCAGCGACATTTGGCTATATTTACTGAATTCCTTGAAATAAAATTTGCCCAAGCCAGCCCAACAAGCTACGGAAAGAAGGATGGTGGGAGTGATGCTTGGGGTTGGGAAATGAATTAAGGAAGAAACTCTAAACATCCACTTCTGAGTGTCGCAAACGCCTTGCATGCCACCCCTGGCTGCAGTGTATTGCGGGAATGCTGACCTTCTGTTTTGGGAGTGCTGCAGAGTTCGATACAGTGCACAAGTTCGACGTGTTATGTTCAAAACATGTGTCAATTATGCAGCAGTTGGGTACACACCATAATTTTCTATATCCGTGTTCAGTACGATGACGTTAGAGTCTACCCAAGTTTCTACCCCTCAAGTTGGCAACACAAGCACGCATTTGTTTCCAAATCAAATTGGGCCAAGTTTATTGGTTTCCTGTAATGCGAGTACAAGAGGTAACGTTTTGCAGAGAGGGATTCCCAGTAATAGTAAATCATATACATCATCATCGGCTTGCCGTGTGTCCACAGCAGGGCAAAGGCCTATCCCATGTTCCTTTAAAGGGACCCTGCAGCGCTTACCATCAACTACTGAAAATGTTTTTTTGGGTGAAGTCTATTGTCCCAGCAATCTCCTCCCGCAAGCATGATGAAAATCCGTTGAGTATCACTGAAACTACGCACGATGAGAAATTGTGCATAATTGTTTCCACTCAGCTCGACCACAGACAATGCGATGAAAGCTGCGCGCTCTCTCCTAGAGAGGGGGGCGTCTCGCGATGTTCACTTCGGCGGCCTTCGATATATCACAGGCCGGGGAGTTTTGTCCTTTTTCCCGCAACGTGGAGGGGTCTATTTCCGGTCTGGTGCCACAAAAAAGCAGGCATGGCTGCCTGCTCGCAAGTGCATGCTCAAGCTGGTAGGGCGTTTTTGAAGCAATAAACGTGGTCTCGTTGAAAGGGGATTATTGAGTCCGTCACTCAAACTCCTAGCGCACCCAAAACACGAAAGAAACACCAAAAGTATGCGTACAGGTTCAGGCATAGAAGAGGTTGGTACACAGTGCCGATGACGGCGAATTGTCTCTGGAAATGTGAGAAATAAGCCGTGAAGTTGACCAGCGACAGCCAATAGGACAGCCATGGCCGTAATGACGTGGTTTAGGTCATGCCAGGGGTGCATAATGAGGAAAACTGAAGAGAGTGCGGTTGGTTTTTCTGCGAGCTCGCCGCTTTACGTGCGTGTGTGATATTTGGCCCAGGTATTCCTGGTGGTGTAATCTAAATGCAGGGGTGAGGCAGCTGCGCATATTGCGCAGATTTGATACAAATCTGCTTTCCTGCGCCAGGCTGCTCCAAAAGCTTGAAAATCGCAAAAATTGCGCCAAACTGCTCCAAAACAGTCTGAGAGCCAAGGATTTTAACGCTCCCGTCAGTTCCAGTGCGGAAAAATGCTTACTGACGGCATAATTTTCCAGCACACCCAAGGTGATGCTGTTTGTAAAGGTTGAATTGATTGATCATTCCATGAAAAACCTGCTTAAAATTGTCCCCGAGGTAGTTTTTTTCTAAAGTCACAATGTAGGGTTGCACATGTTATATTCTTTGCGTTTTTAAAATTTTCCCATTGAAAACCATTGCAAAGTCCTGTAGAAAAAATGCTTAGGTGTACGTAGGCGTCAAACCGCTTGTGCAAGTTGATGAAAAAACGGCAATTTTTGGAGCGCCGTATCTCCGGAACGACATTACTGGGCACCGCCACCTTGGTGTGATGAAGATATGAAAACATGGCCGCCTGGCGAAGCAGTTCCGTGTGGTTCAGGCAGAGCGCTCTTCGCCAATTTCTATCTTGGTTTTAGTTATGGGGGTGGCTGGGTTTACATTTAGTCGTTTGATCGGTTGCTGGAAGGGGCGCGACTCAAAAGACGGGAGCTCATCAAAAACAACATGGCGCCCGCGAATTCGCCGTGTTTCGGCCTTGAGTGTGAGGCCGGTACGTGCTTGAAGTGAAATTTCGGACTCATTGCGGTGTTATAAAACACTGAGTTATTGATGTCTTTCCCAGCGGACTTGCGAGCGACGGGAATGGGACGATCGACGTGCAGAAGTGGCGGCACAGGCTACATCGCTGCGAAATGTTCAAGCAGTCTTCGATAGCGGGACGGGCTATTATTGCACGCTAGTAATAATGGTTCATTTATCTGAAGTTAAATTTATTGCCAAAAGAAGGGAGGTGGATAAACATACCAACGTTACTCAGATTACGATCGTAGTGAACATGCACCTTGGGGATTGAAATGGGAGGGCTGGTGGGGTGCGACGACTGTGACCTCGCTTTGGCCGTGGCTCTACACTTGTGCATAAAGACGAGTCTGCATAGGATTACAAAAGTAACAATTTTGGCATTCACATGATAATAAAAATGCCTTACGATCGCTTAGTTTTTCAATTCGATATTATCAATGGAACTCCACGCTATCTATGCATAGAGCCTAAGAATTCAAAAATGGCTAGTAAAAAGGTAGTGCAGTTCGTACCTTGTGATACTCTGGTAGAAAAAACTTTATTGAAAGGCTGTTTCAGTGTTAGGTACGTTCAAAATCAATCAAAAAGTGCACTTTTCACCCGTGAGTTGCCAAAAATTTGATTATTTTGGCTCCTAAGGTGACATAATAAATGTCGTTCTTCTGCTCCAAATCAAGGTTCTTCTGCTCTAAAATCGATATTTCGCTGCTCCAAAAACTGCTCCCAAATCTGATTCAGCTGTCTCACCCCTGTAAACGTCGTGCAGGTTTACTTGCACTGCTCAAAGAGTGTTGCAGGGTCCCTTTAAGCTCTCCTGCCTTGCGATGCCTGGCCCATTCTTTGCCTCCGAATTTTTTTTCATTTCGCCCCTCCATCGAATTAATTGCCTTCTTGTACCTGTAGTCCCATTCTTTAGTTAGCCACTTTGAGCCTGGTGGTCCACCTGATGTCAATTTCTGCACATTACATGTCCATCCCATGTCCACTTCTTCCCAGCTTCAGCCATGATGTCTCTCTCCCAAGTTTCTTCTCTGACATGGGATGCTCTTTTCCTATCGTCTAACATTACTGCCATCGTTCTTCCTTCCATTGCTTGTTGGGCAGACCTTGTGTTTTGTTCCGGGGACTTAGTAAGGTGCCAAGCTTCTGCTCCACAGTCATCACTGGTTGCGTACGATGCTTTTCCATGATAGAGGGAGCGTACTGTTAGTAAATACCTGAGTGGGCCTACGGAGCATCTCCTGTCGAGCCTATATTAATTGTACACTGGATTTCATTCTCGTGGATGGGACCAGCCCTGACAGTTTGTCAGAGATAGCTATACCCATCCACCCCTTCAAGTATTTTAGTACCTATAGTAAAGATGAGGTTTTAGTGTGTCTGTCTAGCATTTTTTCCGATTTCTTTGAGTCAGCGGAGAAGGCGAGCCACGTGAGATTTGAAGAAGACGTTATCTCGTTCCATGAATCAGGAGAACAGCTGCAAGAAATGTTAAAGGAGTCGGGTTGAAAAAGCCCTTGAATCTAAGTAAAAATGATCCCTAAGTAAATAAATGCAAGAAAAGAGGTTTAGTACGCGGGGCAGCAACAGAAGAGATGCTATAAAAATGTTATTGCTCCAAAAATGTGTACAGTGTAGACACCGCTTGCATAATGTATGTTGCAGGAGCCGCGAAAATACGCACTGCCAGCGGTACCACCCTATAAACAAAACACGCGCGAATCCAACCGTATCGCAACCTACCTTTCAATAAATTGTTTGTTTATCATCATTCAAACAAATGCCACTTAAAAACCGAGGTACGCTGTTTATTTCGTCTTTTTCTACGTCAGTTGCTGCTGCAGGGTCTTACAAGTTGCTGCATAGTCTTGCAGACCGCAAGTGCAGTGTTAACTCGTGCTTTGTGTTTGTGCATTGAAGGATCTGCGTTTCTTAGCGTCCGCAGTTCATTTCAGGAGGTGCGTGCAGCACTGTGGAGGCTACATTGTTGTCAACAATCCTCCCACTGAGCACGCCCAACTCATCATGAAGGGGGCCTTGAAAGGACACTTCGGTCTCCCTTTTCCTTCACAGTGACTTAGGGGTCCTCAATGGGTTGACTGTTGACAACAGTTCCACCTCCACAGTGCTGCACCAACCTTCTGAAATGTCTGAAACGAACTGCGGAGGAATGAATGACCCAGAGAGGGCAGAAGCCTGGCTTATTGCGGGTGACACAATGTGATAAAAACGCACGCTGACCTTTTTTTTTTATCGGCGCATTGCGTTCGCAATGCCGAACACATTTGTTTATCAGCACAACATACAGGTAGTGGAATCCTCCGGTGTTGCGGCTTGGCTCGCTACCTCCAGATGTTCGAAAAGAAAAAGTGTGGTTGCTTATCTGCACCACGTTCTTATAGCAACTTACCGTGTGCAGGGGGGTCTCACTATCTTGAGAGGTGTGCTGAGTCCAAGAGCAGTTGTGGTTATCACGTGAGTGCAAACAGAACATGTGAAGTAAATGGCACTTATTATTTTTATTTCGGTGTCTAAGTTAGCAAACATAACTGTTTGCTATCAGAAGCGCAGGCTACAGAAGCACATTCTACGTCGGATGGCTGAATCCATCTTTTTTCTTACTTTTTTGTGACCCTAGAACGACGGTGCCAGTTGTGCCGGTCGATCACCGGACTCGTCACAAAACTGCACTACAAGCGGTATTGTGCTTCGGGCAACACTGTTGTTTAAAGGGAAGGTGAAGCGGTTTTAGAATTAAAAGAAAAGTTGACTAGCAGCAAGTACACATTGAATAGTTCATGTGTACGAAATATTTTCGCAATACATGCAATAGAAGCGGCGCAATGAGCAAAACAAAGGTGGCCGGATGCCCCGCCCCCATCTCGCCGCGCGATGCCGGAAGACCGAAGAGCGCGGGCGAAAACCGGCTGAAAAACGTCATACCTGGACTTCCGGCCGGATCAGCCGCCTCGGCCATGCTCTTTTCGCCGTGTTTCCTTGTGACTGATACTTGTTGTTGTGGTTGATTGCACTCATATGTACAATTTTCGTGTTCAAAAAGTATGCACGAACGCCGAACGAGACATACGTTATCATGCCGTATTCCTAAGCGGAATAATTCCACGCCGGGATGCTTGATAACATACGGAAGCGACAGCCGAGGTGGCGGAAATACTTGTTTCGTTAAACGCGTCGGTTTTCTTTCCCTATGGTCTCAGGACAGTGTTCAAAAAAACAATTTTTTGGCGAAATTAAAACACGGGGCCAATCCTGATAGAAGTTCTCTCCCGGCTAAGAGGAAACAGTATTCCTACAAAGTAAAAGAACCAAGACAACCAAATTACTTATTTTGCAAGTATACATGTCACGATAAGGTGATGTTTGTCTGGAATTAATAAAAAACACCACTCCGAACCACCACCGTGCCATAATTTGTGTTGACTGCGGGGGCCTAATTTTTTGCCCAAGATTCCGTGTGGCTGCATATTATAACCTGGCAAGCACTTGCTGTCACTGAACCTCAAGTGTGCTCTAGTGATAGTCGGTGATATACAGGGTGTTGCAACAATAACTGGAACACTTTAAAAAATTTTCCTGAGCGATCCGCCGCTCTGTTCACGCTCAAACTTCACACAAAGGTCGCATTTTGTGGTCTATTTTGTTTGACACCAGGAACAACAACGGTACTTACCTGTTTATTCTGAAAATAAATAAAAACGATTTTCGCCTATGGGAAAATGGCGGCGATTTGGACGTGCGAGCCCGAAAACCGGGTTTTCTGATCGTCTGTTAGCTCATTTCTAGGTGCATTTTCTGATCGTCTGCTGCACCATTTGGCTCAGTACGTGAATCCCAAAAGTGCATTTCACACTGCAGGTGGTTCCGTCGTTCCAACATCAACTTGCGCTGGCTCGCACGTTCAAATCAGCGGCTATTTTCCCATAGGCGAAAATCGTTTTTATTTATTTTCAGAATAAACAGGTAAGTACCATTGTTGTTCCCGGTGTCAAACAAAATAGACCACAAAATGCGACCTTTGTGTGAAGTTTGAGCGCGAACAGAGCGGCGGATCGCTCAGGAAAATTTTTTAAAGTGTTCCAGTTATCGTTGCAACACCCTGTATATAATGATGATACTAAAAAAATTAGGAGCGAAGAGTAAATATACGGCCTCTGTCCGACTAGCGGGGTAAATGCTTAAATCTAGAAATGCTGAAACAGGCCAACGATTCATTATCACAAACGTTTGGTGATTATTACCTAAAGTAACGTAACTACAACGTAACTGCCTTGTCCGACTGGTCTGTTAATTATAACGAGGTGGCCGTAATATTGTAGCAGAATGCGCAACGCACAAGCGAAAATCAAGCCCTACTACAGCCAATAATGCTGAGCAGGTACTAGTATGCTGCAGTGTTTTCAGAATAAATGCATGTGAAGCAGTAAGACGCCACTCATCGAAGTGCAGCGAGCAATCGCGGAGGCGCCGTAGCGCCGCTGCCGAAATGGCGCGCGCGTGTGGGTCTGTGTACGGGAATGAGTAACGGGGCTGGGGTGGGCGACAACGAACAAAGGAAATGCGGAAGCAGAGTCTGCTTGTTGGTTTATGCGTGTACCAGCAAGATGTGTCTCGCATATACGTTTACAGCGCATGAACGCTATTTTTTCGCGCAGTGCACTTACGTGCTTTTCGCTGGTAGATTGTTTATAAAACGCCCATTAATCTTCGGCATAAATGGTTTTGTGATAAGAAACAGTTAAGGCAGTACCTAATATTAACATAAGGTATAAAATCCCCCTATGCTGGTTGCCTAATTCAAAAATATTTCGATGGAACCCACTAGTCGACGTCACAGTCACTGCTTTGGGGTTCTCTGTCGTGTAAAGCAAATTTAAGCTCCAAGATAATTGAACCAACAGCACGGGAAATTATAAAACAAACTTCCAGTCATGTGCAAAAATTAAACTGCAAGCTAAATTGCCGCAAAGGCAACCGTGCGATCGTTCGCAATGCTTCCGACAACCCGCGCGGCCGAAGGGTGTCCTCCTTTGACGTCATGATGGGCGCAACCAATCAGGGGCGTCAAAAGACGAAAAGCGCGCGTCTTTCAAACGGGGCCGCGCTTTTTGCAAGATAAATGCCACTTGGACTCATGTACGATAAATTACAATGTGATATTCGGAATCAGCACGCAAGAAACTATATAACTGTTAATCTAACTCAAATTTTTTGGAAAGCGCTTCAGCTTCCCTTTAAGCAGTATGCTTATGTATTGAATTCTATGGGAGGCAAACCGGTGGTCACAAAAATCCGCGTTATATGTAGTCCTGCACTATAAACAGTCGCGCTATAAATGGTCTACACTGTAATATCAAATGAAAAGCTAACACGATGATGAAAAATGCCAAGAAGTGTACACACATTAAGTAAACACAGGTTAAAAAAATACACGTGATTAGAAGGTGCTTCCTTTATTCACAGAAAGAAACCAAAGAACAAACAAAGAACAAGGTATTTCTAATCTGCAAATGAAAAAATTCACAGAAGCAAGACAAAGTAAGGTACTATAGGTGTAGAAAAAACGACAACTCCAAAAATGAACCTTTATAGTGAATGGATGTAAGGGGTTTCATAACAGAAGTGGGAGAGCCCAAATTGAAAGACTATAGTCAGAGTCCTTCAATGCTTCTCTGGTCATGAAACTCCCGGCCAAGTTTCATACGGGGACAAAGGCTACTGCTAGGGGCGCCACCGCAGATCGGAGGGCATTGGGCGGCGGCCGCTGCTGCTCTGTAGTCAGACTGGCAGGCAGGAACGCAGTAGCAGCATGCCCGTTCGCACCAAATTTTTTCGCCACTCACAAAATGATAAGTCCATTTGAGCGGCCCACGACACGTAAAGCGAAAGCGCACTGCTGATAAGGCGGCAAACGTCTGCTCCCTGCCAAATGCGCCCAGACCACTTCCCCGGCTGCCCTCTGATTAATGCCAGCGCCGCGGCGCGGCCTCCCTGGGCAGCGCACGAAGCTCTCCCGTAGCGTGACGGCAGAGTTTCATGACCAGAAAAGCATTGATGGACTCTGCTATAAAGTTCTGCCACCTCTGCCATGTAAATGCCTCTTTCCTCTCCCTCGCTCACCTCTCACGTTCCAGTTCCAGTTGCATATTGATGGTTTGCTTCAAATAAGCCTAATGCTTTGTTTTTGCTCAACAGTGTTGACGAGTATGAGGCATGTTTACAGACTTAGTGGTTTGGAAAGGTTTTGCCTGTATAAACGTCTCGTTCAAGAATTCTTTTATCTCTTGGCTCGATGGCTGAATCGAAGGACAGACAGGCAGCGACAGACAGACCAAAATTTTTGGGTTCAAGTAGCCTATATTTATATTGTCTCTAAAAAAAAGAGTTGTAAGGCAGGTGTACCGCAAGAATAGACTTGTGTGCAGAATGTTTCGTTCACACAAAAAAGAACGTCTTAAAAAACATTTAATAAATTCCTTAATAGAAGCCAGCCAAGTAAATATAGCACATGTATCGGTTAATTGTAACACACTGAACAATGGAACAACAGTGAAGCCCCCCATGTTTGGTACATATCAGTAAATGGAGTTCAGAGGCAGTTGTAGAGGATTCCAGTTGAAGGATGCAAAGTTGATCTTTAATTGACTGTAAAGTACACGTCAAAACAGCAGTGCTAAGTTATACTTTAACAGTTTTTCTGCGCGTAAGATGTCACGTTCAAGTCGCAGAGGTCGGTGCATTGGAATGAAAAGGTCCACAAGTGATGGTATTGCTGCGAACCATGCATTGTATTTTTTTATTATGTTTTTGCTTTTACCACCCGGCTGCGCCAGGCTGTGTTATCTGTGTCCCGAGTGAAGCACATGTTCCAGTCTTTCTTTCTTATGCCGCGCGGGTTATCTCTTTTTTGATAGGGAGAGTGTTGCCCCCTAACGCCACTAGCCTGGAATTGTCTTCTTTTATCTACAGTATTCTCGATGTAATTCAACGGTTCAAGAAACACTCGTGCCGAGAGATAAATGCCTGCACAGCAGACGCTGTGGTATTCGATTCGCCGACACTTGCCTGCGCACGTCACTTTGTTGACTGCTGCTTCACCGCCTGTGTATTCTTTGAATGGTTAGGGGAGCACAAGTTCGCTCCAATAAACTTGTTTTTCCTTCAAGCCAACTGCGTCATCTTTGGTTGCGTGACAATATGTATGGCATGATTATGTGTTGGATTGGGGATTGGTGGCAGTGGTAGGGGGTGCCCAAAGTGACAATTCTATAACTGACCTGACCGCATAAGGAAACAAAATAAGAGGGCATTATGTAATTGGGTCATGAAAGGGCGTGTTTTTGTCCAAATGTACATTATTTTTGTGTTGTTAGTGTGAGAATACAGCTTTAGGTTAATATTAGAGGAATGAGACTAATCGAAACTATGGATATTTCTTGGATAGTGTTTGCTATTCAATTTGATTTGCTGTGAAGTTTTGACATTCAGAGATTTCGTCATTATAACGTAATCAGTTTTTTTTTTGAGTTCTTGCTTTACTTGAAGCTCTCTGCAGTCCCTGGCGAGCAAATCATACCACTGTTAACGAAAATAACGCTTATAACAAAGTAAATTTTCTATCCCCTGGACTTCATTACAACGGAGGTTTATACTGTATTTGAAACTTTCAAATAGTACACAACGTTAAAAGTTGGCTCTGTTGCTCGACTGGCAAACTTTCAAGCATCACCACATGGCTTGCGTTTATGGGTTGGCTTTTTTGCATTACATTGATGCTGTAGTAAGAAGCTTAACACGTGCAAGTCTTGCTCAAAACAAGTGTGTGCAAACATTGGTGTACCTAGAGCCACTAGATCGTAGCGTATTTAGTGGCCTTAGATGTACCGTAGGCGTAGTGGGAGACTACTTGGGTCAAATTTATGAGCTGAGTTCTTGCTTTACTTGAAGCTGTCAGTATAGTGGCCTGCTGTCAGTATAGTGGCGTGAGTGAGGAAACAGCAGTCGTTACTTGTTCTCAATGCTTGCAGTGAGTCTTACCAGCCACTGGCATATTTAGCCTCATCTCAATGACTGCGGCGACTGTATCCAGTTTCTAAAAAATACTTCCTGTACTTGCAGCATGTTGAGCAGGCAGCATTTCTCCATAGCAGTGTATGCCAAATTTTTGTTCCTCTGCTTTGCCATCTTGTCTTAATCTTTGAATTTTTATTATTTGTACCATTTTTTTTGTCTGGGAGTAATACGTGAACACTCAGATATGTTGAGTCCTGACTGCTAAGTTATGTTTTTTTTTTTTTTTTGCTATGATCTGATGGTACACCCACTAGAACAAAGACATCTGTATTCAAAAATATTCAACTGAATTCGCAGTCAGTTTTAGTATTCGTATTCGATTTGCGGCCCCTATTTTTGTATTCGCTCACCTATAGCTATTGTCAGGTTGTAAAACCTAAAGATATGATGCTGTCACAGACAGTAATACAATGAGGACTGATTCTTGGATTATGTTGCTATTGACAGGTGCTTTTGACCAGAATGAAAAACTTTATATGTACCTAGCTTTTACGAGGTTAATAATTCGTCAGTTACAACATTTCATAATGTTAGCTAGTGAGATGGTTAGCTTGGATGCAACAGAAACTACTCATTTTTGGCGCATTTTAGTATCATCAGTTCATAAAGCACAGGGAGTAGAATGCAGAACGTCAGGTAGGACATCAGTGTACAAAATGAAAAGTGGAAGGCCAAGAATTGGGCCCTGGGGCACACATAACTGGTTGCTGTTTTAGCTTCTGAAGGAATGCTGTTTATACAAATGTTAGTACAAATGAGCAAATAGCCCTTTAGAAAAGTTAAGGCTACACACTATGAGATTCAAGTCTAGTAAGCGAAATATGGTGGTTAGGGGTGTCAAAAGCTTTAGTGTAGTGTAAAAAGTTGGAAATAACACCAGTACTGAGATTGTTTATAAAAGCAGGTAATGAAAAAAAAAGGCCAAGGCAGTAGAGCTGTCAACAATGGATATTTTTGGATTTTGTAATGCAGCTAAATAATCGCTTTTAGCTACAAACCTAACTCGCAGTTCACTAATTTGAGTGATTTCCAAATGCACCTCAGCCTAATGGAGAAGCAGGCGTGGGTTGGGCTGCGTTCACTGACGTCTTCCTGCCCACCCAGGGCTGCTGGAAGGCCTGCTGCCCGCCCTGGAGTGCAAAGTGTCCACCATGGTACCGGCGGACAGACATGCCGTCCTCTGCGTGGACAGGGTGCCGCTGTTGCATGGTGGCCCCGAGCCGCCTTCCCTAGCCGAAGCTGGGGCCAATCCAGAGCCGTCAGGGGACGCACTGGTGTTCACCCTGGCGGGGCTTGCCTCCCGCTGGAAGCAGACCCTGGGCTACCACCTGCTCCCCTCATCCGCACATTCCTCACTGCCCGGTGAGTGCAGATACGTTGACCTTTGAACTTTGACCTCTGAGCTGCTTGCTTGCTGCTCGATGCTTTTTTTGAGTTGTTCTCTGACACGGTTTGTATTGCTCTCGTGCACAGTTTACTTTGTTTCGGCTGCACGTCACATGGTAGCAAGAGTGCTGCAGATTTTATGCTGCTAGCTGTTGGTCAGTCATCGCAGCCAGTGCGCTGTCGTAGTGTGAAGCCTTGGCTTGGCCTACTGTGGGTGTGGACCTCAACCAAGTGATCTCCGATTGTTCTCTTTCAGTCACTTCCATGGAGAAGGCAGTGGTAAAGTTGTATGTGTCATGTATGAGTTAAACAGCTGGTTCTGCGTTTGTACACAAGGTGGGTAAAAACAGTTCGTTGGTCATGCAGCGCTCAAAATTGTTTCTTTTTGGCATTCCTAGCCCCTAATCTGAGAACTTTGTGGTTGATGCTTGTGCTATAAGCCCTCCTTCAGGCCAGCTTGGTGACCTGACCAATAGCAGCTTCGTTGTTTATGGCAGGCAGTGTATATCTTTTTCTGCACGTAGACTTTAAGCTTCACCATAGCTTTTAAGAGGAGGTCTGCATGTTGTGACCTTTCAGCTCACTATTTGAATTGAATTGTTTCAAAGAGTCACAAAAAGATTCAGGGATCAAATACAGTAAAACCCTCATTACAAGCGACACTTAAGGGACCTGTAAGAGATGTCTCTTGTAACCGAAGATTCTAAAAACGCAGAGGAGTTGGGCTAGATCACTTTGTATGCATTGTCACATGGTGTATTGGTGGGCACAGAGAAATGGATAAGGGAGAACCATTGGCTGGTTGAAGAAACCACACATTTATTACACACGAAGACAGCCCCTATCACAAACCACACAAACAAAGCAAAACCACTCTTAGCCCAAAAGTACTAAACCAAGCTAGCAACAATATACAACTAACTACAATTTCTACCCAGTCCCCCACAAGGGACGTCTGTCTGGAGTCCTGCAACTATGTACCGTAATTACCCGATTCTAACGCGCCCCCGATTCTAACGTGCACTAGATTTTACTGGCAAAAAAAAACGAAAAAGTTGCACCTGCGATTGTAACGCGCACGTAACTTAGTGAGCAAGAAAAACGAATGCGAGAGAAACGGGCGATTTATTTCCCGAAGTAATCTCACTCACCTCACTCCTCGTCGCTCTCCGCTGACCACAACATCTCATCCTCGGTGCCGTCAAGCGCGTTCGCGATGCCACACTTCTGAACGAACGTTCAACCATGGTCGATGGGATCGTGGCCCACGCCTCGCACGCCCATCCTGCGAGCTTCTCCAGAGGCGCACGCTTCAGCCGACCGCTTGTTTTGAACGAACGCAAGAGAGCCGCTGCTGCCATTGCTGTTATCAAGTGCGCAAGTGGAACGATTTGACGATTTGTGTGAACGCTGATAGAAAAGCCTAGGCGTCTATACTTCCTGCGTCCGAAAAATTGTTGCTAAAGCTTTGGCGACGTCTTGAGATGGTGATGACGATGGGTGGGACGAAATTTCCCCTGTTTTGGTTTCGTATCCGATTCTAACGTGCATGCGATTATTCGACCTATTTTTCCGGAAAAAAAGTGCGCGTTAGAATCGGGTAAGTACGGTATGTCTATTAAACGGGTGTACCCCAGTCACCAGCACTGGCGTGGCATACACACTCCGGGGCCATGGGATGGTTATGGTGTACTAGAAGAGACAGGTGTGTCGTTCGGGGCCGATTAGGGGGGTCACTTTTGCGATGAAAATTTCTGCTGCAGAACTCCTGTTGTAAGCAGCGCCCCTGTCGGCCGTTGCTTACCACTGCTTACCAGATGGCTGCACAAGCTTTGTTTGTGAAATTCATCCTGATTTGTTGCCTTTAATAGTCCTTTTTTTTTTTAATTTTATGACGGTGTTTTTATAAAATATCTTGAATGATTGTTGAGTTTGGTTTGAAAACTTTTTGGTGGCGCTGGCCACAACAGGAGTTCTCTGGGGAACGCCTGCACTCCATACATTTTTTTCATTGCAAAAGGGCCCGCTCTAGCCCAGGCTCGCGTGGCGTTGTCGTGGCCTGGCCACTGACCTTTGGCTTGCTCTTCACAGACCGCCCGCCTTTCGTACAGGAATCGCTCCTGCTGTGACCTTGTGCTCCCCCTCAGCCCGCTCTTCCCCGACCTAAATTTTTTTTCCCGGCGGTCGCAGCATTGTCACATTGGCTGGTCACTGCTTAACGTGTTATTCGTGGTGTATCACGATTGGTCGCCTTCTTACTGGCCAATTTCTATTTCTTTCTCTTCTTCTTCGTCTTCTATCATTTCTGAATGCCTCGTCATTAAGGTTTGCCCCCTGAGCCATGACATACATAAGCATCGAAGTGTGTTTAAACACATCTACAGGAAATTCCTATGGATGGCTTAAAGGAGTCAATCGTGGTAGTCTTAGTGACTACAGATTGTATTGTCTTCCTTCCCAGCTTCTGCCGGTAAAGCAAGCCTGCACTTTTCAGGCCTCTCTGTTGCTCCCAATACAGCCTCAACTGCCGGCAATTTCTGTCCTGCAATGAACTTGTCATCCTCCTCCTTTCGTTCATTCTTTAGGGCACTATTTTCTTGTGCCAGGACTGCATGATGGGCAACGTTTTCGAAGTGCGCATGGTAGTCCACATCTGGAGACACAAACTTTTCAGAAGATTCATGAACACCTGTGGTTCCTTGGGTGCGGGTCCTAGTTTGTTTCATCTTCAAGGCAGTTTTCAACAGGGTGGTCTTTACAGAGACAATGCCTGTATTGTGTTATTGTCTGGAGACAATACACATTGTGTTAAAAGGCCACTTTTTCCAGAACAGGGCATGTTGTTTGAAATTAAACCCTGTTCGTACAAACACCACTTTTAAGGGGGCACATGGGTATCTGGGACTGAAAAATTGCCCAAAAATGCACTTTTTTAAGGTGTCACTTTTCTCTTGATTTGCAGAGTTTTTCCTCTGAAACTTCTGTACTTGGAACAGTACCAGTTACTGATAAAAGCCATTGAGGCCTGATTTCAAGAAAAAAAATAATAATTTTTCAATAATTCCTCACTTCTTCAGGTACTACATCCCAGCATGTAGTGCAGCTGGGAAGATCATTTCTTTTGCACTGTGAAGCTGAATGTTTGAACCATGTGATATGGGAAGCAGATTTTTCATTTTGTGTCTAAGTAGTTGTTTAATCAGCATTATTTTTAATTGGTTACCAGGAGTACTTCAAACCTAGAAGTTAGAATTGATGTAAACTTGTATGTGATTGCAAAACAAAACAAATTGCTTCTGATATTTCATTCTCCACAACTTCTGGTATCTATTCATGCCTTGCTGTTAGTTTTTCGATGAATAGTTTTTTCCCTATTGTTCTCAAGAACAATCAAGGAAAGATTTTTAATTAACTCTTAAACTAATTACCTCACATCAAACCTAATTGATATTTGATATCCCCTAAAAAAACTGAACAAGCCCATGAAGTTTCATCAAAATTCATTGGAAAGCAAAAACAAAAATAACTTTCTAAGAGCACAGTGCCCCCTTAATAAACTTCCAACAAATTTCCTGAAATCTCACACTATGGGACTACATCTTCAGTGAAAAAATACTCCAGTGCCACGGATCCAAGGGTGCCGGACATTTCAGAATAATGATTGTTGGGTAATTTCTCCTTGTTAGCTAATTTAAATAATTTACCTTGCCGTGTTGCTTCGAAACCCATTGCTACAAATTTATATACAGAGGGACTTGAGGATGTTGTGTTTTCTTTGCAGTCAACAAATCAGTGACCTAGCGGAGACACGAAGGTCGAAGTGGTAAAAAAAAAAAAAAAAGAAGCGTGTGTGTTATCCTGTTTCGTATCTATTTTTCTTTGTGTCTTTTTCGTTATATAGTAATGTTTAAGAATAAGGAATATTTTTTTACAATCTCCAGAAGTTCGTTATAATTAGATTTCACTGTACACTTTCAGTCAGCATCCGCTTATGTTGGGCTGGGTGTTTTAATTGCCTAAAACAAATAAAATCGACTGCGCAACAGCATGCACTGCTAGGTATCTGGTCAATTTGTGGAATTCGGTCCTTCCACTGCCTTCCTGTCGGCATCCCTTACAAGAACCACAGCATGCATTACTGTCACAGTGTAGGAAGAGAGAGCCCTATTTTAAGCAGTGGCTGCCTGTAGCAGTATAGGGTGTGGAGAATCATGATTTCAGCATTCCAAGCAAGGCTATAAATGAAAAACGAAAACTAATTGCAACCCGTCGTGGTGGTTCAGTGGCTAAGGCATTGTGCTGCTGAGCACGAGGACGTGGGTTCGATTCGCAGCTGCGGCAGCCGCTTTTCTGATGGAGGCCAAAAGCAAAAGCGCCCGTGTGATAGAGATTTCGACGCACGTTAAGATCCTTAGGTGGAGCCCTCCACTACAGCGCGCCTCATCACCTGAGGTGTCTAGCTCAGGTAAAGAGGCGCGTCACCTGAGGTTCACTTCATAAAGTGAAGTGTCTAGCCAGCGGTCGAGGCTGTTTCAAAGTTGCATTCAAAGTTGCAGTGGTCAAAGGTGCTTGAAAAGCAACTTTCCGTCCATATCACTTGGTGGCAGCGGTGGTGATAATCTCAAGCCAACACTTTGGAGCACCACTTACTGTTTGAAAACGTGAACATTGTGGTCTCTCCACCTCACAATATGCACAACCCTAGCATTGCACAGGGCATGCACTCATGCACACTGCGAGGAACCACCGTGGGTTAGAGCTAACTGAGCACGCTCATGATACTGAAGCGCCGTCGTGCCAACTCAACACCGCCTCTATTGGGCAGGTGGAGAAGGGGGCGACAAAGGAATATGCCCAGGGTACGAAGGGAAGACGTTTATTTTACATCAGTGCCCCAGTTACATGATCAACAGTACAAATACGTACTTACCTTGAGGTGAACGGGGCGATGGGGCGCCACGTGCAAGTGTGCGCGTCGTTGGCGCAGAGCCAGTGGGCTCTTCGGTCAGGGCGAAATCCGGGGTGCGGCGCACGTTGTGCGTGCGCATCGCCGTGCTGGCTAGATTGGCTCGCAGCAGCGAGGGAGACGTGGCCCATTCGCCCACAGGCGCGTACCGCACGGTGTGATCCTCAAGTGTTAGGTGCGGCCTTACTATATGCAAGCGTAGGGACAACAGGAGCAGTCTAAGACACGGGCCGGCAGCCGGGAGGGCTGGTGGGCTTTCGCCGGCGCAACAGAGTTGCAGCCGGCCGGTAAAGAAAGCGTCACATACCTTCAGCGTCCTCGAAGCGTCTCTCCGAACGGACCCCTGCACAGAGCGCGCGTTCACCTCCCGGCAAGAGGGGGAGCTCAGGAATCGTTTAAACGGGCCAATGAGGTGAGGTTAGCTCCGCTACCATGCCGGAGCACCTGCTGCACAACAGTGTTTTATCGCTGCAATGGTTGCTGCAGCCTTCACCTTAGGCAGGAGTTTGTAAAGACGGCTCGGCTCTACACAATGGCGCCGAGACGAGCCGGCATTTCGGGAAGAGAGGGGAAAAGCGCCGCGCAATGGCACAAACCTAGCGATCGTGCAACGGCTCAGGCGCCAGGTTCCCCACAACATCCCTGTGATCCACCATGGTATTGCCTTTGAAGTAATGAATGCGAACTGCACGCCAACTGCACCACAGTGTGGCAAGACTTGATGTATATTTTGAGTCACTGGCTGCTGCCAATTGCTGGTTCTGAGGTGACCAGTGTCACGTTCTCTTGGTCCTCCTGCTTCTAATATAGTCGAGCATCTGATGGAAAACACCTGGCTCAGTGAGCACAGCCTGGTCAGCAGCCTTGAAGATCGCTTCAGAGGTGGTTGCTTGCAACACAGGCATTCCGTTGAGCCGAAGTGTGTATGGCAGGAGGGTGGTTTGTGTGGAACAGCTGACGTGTACAAAGCGCTGGCTGTTCCTCTTGACGCCACCACGCACATGATCGGGGTGAGAACTTTTGTCGATGCGTTGTGCGACATCATAAGGTCAAGACCTTATCTGGCTCCCAAGGTCGGTGAACCACAGTTGGAGACTTCCTTGCAAGATGGAGTACTGCCAGACATTCTGTTGGCAGACGCATCTCCTCTGCTTCAGGGTGGCACGGTCTTTGCGTGTTAGTGCCCACACTCTACAAGAGTCTGGCAGTGATTTGTTGTCGTGAGCGACCTCCGTGTGCCACTCATTATGAGCTGTGGCTGGGGTGCTCGCTTGTTGGGCTGTCCTCGGTGTTGAAAAGGGCAGAGTGTGTTGCAGAACTCTGGCACTCTGTTGGCACCATCTTTGTCTTCCTCGCTCTCCTCCCACGATGCACCACTCCCATTCACATCCCAGGTCAGGGCAGTGTGCACTCAGTCGAGAGCTATTGCCTCGTCACCCCAAGCCCCCCCCTCCAATGCAATACATTGGGTTTTTGTATGATGCTGCTGTGAATCGGTTGCCAACCAGTCATTGAGCTTTCACACCTCATGCCCTCTTGATGTCGTCTTACAAACTTGTGCAAGTCCTTCTGTTTAACCTTTTGAATGAAAATGTGCGCCTTCAAGGAAGTACGATACAGTCTAGACCGTTTATAACGTATGTCACGGGAGCCGCCCAAAGTTGCACTAGAAGTGGTACTGCACTATAAAGAAAACATGCACGAATCCAACCACATCGAAACCCACCTTTCAGTCATTCTTTGTTTGTCATCACCCAAAGGAAGAAAGAAGGCCTCTTAAAACAGAGGCACGGTCTTCATTTCGTCTTTTTTTCCCTATCAGCCGCTGCTGCACGGTCTTACAAATTTTTGCTGCGTTAACTTTCATTTTGTTTGTGTTTTAGGGAGCACGACTGGGTTCCTTAGTGTGTCTGAATGGATGCGGGGAACAACAACAACGTGATAAGGGCCCAAGTGGGTTTTGTTTTTTTTTCACCCCACCTTGCGTTCACGATGCCAAAGGGGTTTGCTTATCAGCACAACCTACAGTGGCTCACTGTTACCAAATGTTCTAAAAGGGAAGGGGCGGTTGCTTGTCTCCACAAGGTTAATAGAAACGACTTACCATGCGCGTGCAAAGGGGTGGGGGTGTGGGTCCACTGTCTTCTGAGGTGCATCAAGCAAGGGCAGTTGTGGCCATCATGTGTGAGTTCAAACAGAACATGTGAACAAAAGGGTGCCTATATTTTTTTCTTTTCTTTTCTGTGTTGAAGTTGGAGGAGAGCAGGGAGTGTGTTCTGCGTGGGACGGCTGATTCCATCTTCTTTTTTTTCTTTCTCGCGACCTTTGACCCAGTTGCACCAGTCGATCAGCAGACCGCTGAAAAACCTTACTGTAAATGTTATTGTGCTTCGAGCAACCGCATTATAAGTGGTGCGCTTATGCATTAAGTTCTATCGGAGGCGTACTGGTTGCCAGAAAAACCTTCATTATATCTGGTCCTGCACTATAAACGGTTACGTTATAAATGGTCAACACTGTAGTTGGTATCATTCCGGCCCTAACATTCTACCCTGTGCCCGTGACCGTGTAAAGAAATGACTCTGAAGCTTCTTTTGGCAATACCAGTGTGTTTGACTTCAAGTGAGAAATCTTCAGTGCTGGTCCAGACGTAATCCAAAGCCAGCAATGCGAGAAAGTGTAACTACTGCAACAATATCCCACCCGCATCGAAATGACACTGCACGTACTAGGCTGTATAATTGTCTTCTTGCATTGTGAGATTGGCCCCTACATGCACCCACCCATTCGTCACAACCCCAGACGTGTCTCAGCCTTTGAACATGGTGGGGAAGTTTTAGAAATCTGCCCTATTCCCTATTCCTCACGGTGCTTTGCAGAGGCCTTCCTCTTCCCGCTTAGCTGCACATCACGAGTGTATTGCAGGAAAGACTGTCACCTCTAGCATAAGCAGCGGAAGCGGGTGCTTGTTTCCAGCTGTCAATTGTAAGCACTTAAAGTACGATACAGCCACTGCCCACGTAGTTCTCACTTGTTGCAAAGAATACATCTTGCATATGGTTTTAACAAGGCATGCATCCGAGCTTATTGAAACTACCCCCAACGTGATTTAGCACCTGAAAAGGGGCTGCACTGAAGGTTCATTCCCACCCCTGCCAACCTTTCCTTTCCCAAAGCAAGATAATTTCCCCCCTTTTTTTGATTGTTGAATCTGTGGACAAATGTGAGCCTGTTTCTTCTCAATCCATATTCCTTGTCTCTAAGTTCCTTGAAGGCATCCTTGGCGAGACATGCGGCACTAAAAAACTAAGAAACGGTGAAGTCTTAGTTGAATTCAACACGCAGCAACAAGCCGCATCGTAGATCTGGACATCAGGGTCACATCTCACCACATCCTCAGTGGCTTCAGGGTGTCATTTTTGAGCCAGATCGATGAACAAAATTTATGCCAACTTTTTGGAAGGACTGAAGGATTATATTTAAGGACTAAAGTCACAGTGGTTAGGCGCATCACTACACGTCGAGATAGCAAGGAAATACCCGCTAAGCACATTATCTTGACGTTGGACCAGTCCACACATCCTGAACACATAAATGCAGGCTTCATTCGTTGTTCTGTCTGTCTGTACATACCAAACCCGTGCTGCTGTTTTAAATGCCAGCAGTTGAGGCACGGTACCAACTCCTGTCGTGGCAGAACAACGTGTGCCAAATGTGCCCAATGTGATCATCCCACAGAAAGCTGTAATTCACCGCAATTCCTTTGCACCAACTGCCAGGGACCTCACCCGGCATACTCTAGGACATGCTAAAGGCTCCAGCTTGAAAAGAGCATAAACTTAAAGGTAACTCGGGACATATCTTTACCAGAGGCACGAAAGATGTTCGCCTGATCCCCCCTGGGTAGGTATGCCAACGCAGCTCGCTGGGGGGCAGAGAAGTGCCTGGTTTTGGCAGAGACGCAGTGCCATGAGACGGACTTTTTCCTGCCCTGCCCCCCCCCCCCCCCCCTTCTTGGGTTGCACCCAACCCGTCGCCGTGCAACTTGACGAGCCGATTGCGGTGGCAACCGGCTCTGTCGTGAGTGATGCTGCTCCGTTTTTGTTCCACCGGCCCCCAGAGTATCTGAGGGCACAGAGGAGATAAATACGGACGGACCTGCAGTGGCTCACATTCCCGCTGCACCACCCGTGGCACCACTGACTCTCGTTGGTGGCAGTTGCAACCAAAGAGCACCCAAAAAAGTGCACAGTCCACGTAGTCCAATCTTTCTGGAACTCCAAGGACATCCAACAATGAGATGGATGACGCACACGTCCCGTCTGCATCGCATCGCAAAGAACGGGGTCTGGCGTCCAAGTCTACAGAGAAGCCAATAAAGCAAGCAAAGAATCACTGCCCTGAAAGACGTAGCATAAACCCACATTTCAGTCGCTTTTAAAACCATAATTGGAAGAGAAAATATAGTGCAGCAAAACTGTAGGAGCCTTATTAAAAATCTCAATGATGTGTATGAGATACTGCGTTCTAATCAGCAAAGCTTCATGTGTCTCCAAGAAACACACCTGAACAACAACAAAAAAAAAACAAATTTTTGAAAGAGGTGGAGTGTAGACATTTATAATGTAACCACTTATGGTGTGGGACTGGATATAATGCGGGCTTTTGTGACCACCGGTTTGCCTCCCATTGAACTCCATGTATAAGTGTCTATGTACAGTCGTCAAAAGTGTTAATAATAACAAAGAAGCGGGTGCCAGCATACGCACGGAGCGGCTGGTTACGATAGCTACCGGCACATCTTCGGAAGATGAAAATCGGTGCTCCCCAGGCTGGCTTTCTGCACTCGGCCGCTTCGGCGATGCGCACAACTTCGCTAATTACCTAGGGCGGTATGGCAAGCTGCCGCTCTGGGAATACGCTGGCACCTCGTTTATTGTTGCTGTTAACACTTTTGATGACTGTACATAGACGGTGTCCAAATATCCTACAAATCATGTGACATGTCAGTCTGTGAATGTCAAGTCGAGCCTCATGTCAATAAACTCGCTGGCTGGGTACACAAGAACGGTTTTAAGCTCAATAAAACTCAATAAAAAAATCAATAACTAAAAAAAAAACTTAATAAAAAGATAAGCGTCAGAACATGAGCAACTTTGCAAATTTTTCTAAGTTAATGTGTTTACCCAATGGCGCACCTACGGGGGTGGGTACACCCCTCCGCCCCCCCCCCCCCCCCCCCCCCAGAGGTTTGTCGACCCGACCCTCCTCCCCACTCTTTCACCGAACCAAAAACAGAGTTGTTGACCGAGCTAATGCAGATCTCGAAAAGGAATATTGTTTTACTGGTATTGAAAAATAAAAGAAGTAAACAGGAGCATGAGCCTTTCAGACTGTATGGACCAACTTGTCTATAACTTGAAGTGGTTTGAGAAAAAGAAAGAGAAAATTTGTTAGTGACAGAAAAAGTGTCCTTGGGTAAGGAATTTCTGAATGCGTAAGAATCTCTGGGGGGTTTAAATTAATCCATAGAGCCCCCCCCCCCTTCTCTTACGGCACACCTCATAACCCACATGAAACCACGATTACAGTTTTTCTGGTTTTTTTGTGTGCAACGGCAGTCATGAGATTTTAATAATTCATTGGCTTCTAAAAAAGAAGGACGCTGAAATTTCCCATTGGTCGGGACTCAGTTGGTTGAGCTCATTGCCTTCGTACGTCAAGTGAAATTTAATCAGATCAGATCGAATTTATTTTATTGTATTTGAAAGCTAAAACAGCTGTTTTTTTTTTAATGCTGTGTGAGAATACCTCACAGGATATTTATTTTTTCTCTTGCATTCTGCTTGCGACTCCTTCACCAATATTTGAGCAGCGTGTGAAACCGCTCGAAACATTCTCCTCTGTGCAGGCCTGGGTTGTTACTGCAGGTTTTGCAAATGAGCTAAAATAGCCCTCCCTCTCCCATTAAATAAAAATGTTCCGTTTTCATTTCTATACCTACATATATCGCCTGAGTTTATAACATCCCAGCGAGGAAAACGGCCACATTGCATGCGCAGTTAGGAAAACCAGTGAACACAGATAACAATGACTTCGTGCTGAATATACTTCCAGAAATATGGGTTAATTTGACTACTCAGCGCAAATTGTGCCAACGTATAGCAGCACAACTGGGCGTCATCTCTATTTTCTTCGAAGTAGCATCACTCGTGTTTGTGCAGAAACTCCACTGCGACGACACAGCACAAGTTCTCGTACTACGTGGACGTGGCTTGCTGAAACATTTGTTTTTTCACATGTTGCCTCTGAAAAAAGGTTTGTGATGTCAAAGCTCACTGTTTAGTCAATGGAGTACTAGAACAAGGTTGAGCCAACTTTCAAGAGAAGCCAACGGCCCTTTCACTGTGTCGATGCTGGGAAGCTTGCAGATGCACTCGTAGTATAGTGTGATAGTGGAGGCACCTGGTGGGTGCAGGGTGGCTATGGGCCTCATGCACAGCGGTTTCAAGTAAAGTAAACATGTGGCACCACTTAGTAATGGCAGTGGCTTTTCCAAAGAAGAAAATAAACACACACAGACACACACACACACACAATTAGTATATACAACACATCACTGTGTGCTGTTACGTTCACAGTCCTTATAGTATCAGTATAAATATTTTGCTTACGAGTTGTGCGGGAATACATGCTAAAATAGCTTAGAAAGCGCCACTTCTCTAATAAAAGCCAATGGCAGTTCACGTATCAACTGCTTGCGACACCAACATGGTACCCAAAAATAAATAAGAAGAAAAGAACCTTAGGTGCACTTGCTGTATCTGCACACTACTTGGCATGTGACTGCTGCGAAAAAAACGAAGTGTATTCCACAAAATGTAACGAGTGTTTTCTTTCATAGCTCCCCAATTAGCTAGCCTTCTGGTGTCAGTATCAGAAAATGCATGGAGCATCCAATGTAAATGCATGCTTCCATTGTGCGTATCTATGCCGGCAAAGTATAAAGAAAACTTTAAAATGAAAACACAATCATCATAAATGTTTATGCTACACAGCGACACAACAATCAACAGATGGACAAACACCAGCCACAATTCGGAGAATCTCATCTACAGTCTTATTGAAATGACTTAGATATGGTCCTCTACAACTCCTAGTTCACATTTCTGCCACAGTAGGTCGGAGGAAACAAGTTCAAGTATTCAAGCAGAGCTTATTGTGCAAAATATTTTTGCGAGCATAATTACGCATGCTGTCATGTAGTTACACGAACATTATGTACAAGTCTATCAGCTGTGAAATCATCTCCATTATCCCAAATGGTCCTTTTTTCTCTCAGCACTATGAAATGTGAGAAGACACATTACATTTGTGGAAAATTATAGTTCCCATTGTGCGCCCTACCATCTCCATGCCCATGGCTATGACAAGCGATACGAGGGTAAACAACAAGGTAAATAAACATTTAGAAGTTTTTGTGAAAGCTTCCTCGTGCACATCTACGTGCACAAAATATTCGCATATTAAGTAGGTCTTTACCAATTCCTATGAACACACCTAAAAAAAAGCATCAAGTGACATTTTTTTAAGCCCATCCAATGAACAGTCATTGTATTTTCAGTAGTTTCACGTAGAGTTTTGCTGCGCAGTTGTGTCTTCAAATACCTGTGTCTGCAAACCTGAATCTTTGGGCTCTTGAAGTCATATATCCTGGATGTTGCAATATGCACATGAATGTTTCGTCGCTATTCCACACGCACAACGCCAACTCTGGGTTATGTCAGTATGCCATGACTGGGATCTAAAACTCAACAAGTCAAAGCCACGGAAGCATTGCCAGTGCCGTTGCGACGTCGCGCCTCCATGTAATGCTCTTGTGGGGTCTCGGGGCCCCACAGTACAGAAATTTCTTTATGGGTGGGGTGTTCGCGTCTTCTTTCACACAAACAATATTGCCTCCAGGAGGTGATGCACGCACACACACACACTCTTTCTTCTTGTGAGCGGGCTCGCAGGTTTTGGTCTTTTTATTTTTATTTTCCTTTTGGACGGTGCCTTTCATGCTCAGTTGAAGACGTCGCGAAATGACAGTAGATTCATACAACTGGGCCCGCTTGCACGAACACACGTTCTTATTGGCAGTCTTATTCACAGTCTAGTCTTATTCGCGGACTTCAATAAGACCGCGAATAAGATTTCGACTAGTGCGCTTGCTCGAAAGCACTCGGGCCAGGCTACAGAACGGTCTTATACAAGACTATAGGGACAGCAAGTACCTAGATGAGCACGAGAGAGGCCCCTAGGGAAAAGCGGGGAATACGCTGCAAAACTGCTTGTTGCTGTCACCGGCGTTGGGCAAGCGTTTATTTTGAACCATGATTGGATTTATTCAAGCAATGCTGACCATCAGACGGCGTATTTCAGCCTTGACACAAATACGTTACAATGATCTGCCATCCTTGGTAGGCCAACTCACGCGGCCGGGCCTCGTTCGCCCGGCCGCGTAAACGAAATCATTAACAGAGATCGTCTGCTCGAAGCGTGGGCCCGAGAAACCCACTGGGCTGACGCAAAAAGCAGCGACGTTGTCTTACGTTGTCGCAACACGAGTCGTGCTTTCGATATCACCGTGAATTGGAAAGTTGCAAATTGGCTTCGGGTTCATCATCGTAGACTTATATGCAACGAACACTCCAGAGGCTCACGCCGCGTGGAACGGCTACACGATCGCAATCACCCGCGGCCTAGCCGGCAGCTCACTTAGCGAGGGCTGCAGCTGTAAACAATCGTGCAGTAGAATATAGCCGAATGTTAATATCATGCGTGCTGCTTTTACGTGGCGCCTCCGGATACCAATTGATCAAGCAGAATGTGCAATCAAAGTACAAATCCAAACAATCAAGCTTCGTAACCGCCACTTTCGAAGAGAAGGAAGGAAAGACACGAAGTCTGCGCAGCTTCTCGTTGAAAACGCGATTTTATTTGACACTCACGGGCAGGGGTACACAGGCTGCAAGCGTTTCGCTGTTGTGTGTAATTTTGTTGTCACATTGCAGTTCTATTGTGAATGCCTATTTGGTGTTCCTGAGTTAATGGGCATGATTTTATAAAACAATACATTTGTTCCGTCCTTTCCGTGCCGCCTTTTTGTAGCTACTGCGGTGACAGCTGGCATAGCAGACGATCACACATTCACACCGCGCGCTTGCCCGCCCGATGTCTGCTCGGGATTAATATCGGGCCGCAGGCTATCATTCCTGTCCATCTTTGTTTCACGTGAGGGAGGAAAAAAGCCGCGCTACCCGGGAAAAACAAGCACACGCCCATAGCGCACAGCGAAAGTTGAAAAGGGTGGTTGGCTGCAGCCATCGGTGCCGCATCAAAGTACGTAGGCCTTGCGGCTTCCGGCGCCTGCGTTGTCTGTCTTTCACCCTCTCTCCCGACGGCGTTTCCAACGGCGTCGATCTCCCGGAACAGGCATTTATTTGTTCCAAGCAGACGGTCGAACGGCCGCCGCTCGGTATCGTTCGCCACTTCTACGGCTACTGCACTCGTTTTTCACGGTATGGAGGTCGGTCTTTATGATGAAATGACCGACCACGTAAGCATAAGACTGTGAATAAGACTGCTCGGAGCAGGCTTATTCACAGTCTTATTGCGTTCTTATTTAGAGTCTTATTCGCTGTCTTATAGGTTTCCAGAAAGCGTCTTATAGCCTAGGGAACATAAGACCCCGAATAAGACTGCCAATAAGATTAGACTGCGAATAAGACTGTCTTATTTGGCTTCGAGCAAGCGGGCCCTGGTTTTTTTGTGGTGAATTGCTTTCCTGTTTCCCTTTATGTATTTTGCATTGTATCGCACTGCAACAAAATAACGGCGATTTGTTCTTTTGCGTGCTGACATCTGTACTGTGCCGAATGCAATGCTACGGAACTCTACGAATCTGTTCGCGGAACAGAGAGATGATTTTTTCATTGTTACCAAGATGGTGCTGAGCACAGCACATCAGTCGCACCACCATACCATCACACGAGGCCCACAGGCACCAACTCTGTCAAGGCCAGACTCTGCACCACCAAACAACTCTTTTTTTTTTTTGCCTGCCGCCAACCAGAACAAATGCCATTACTGGGCACTACCTACGCTCCACACTTTGCATTTTCAATGACTACTTACTTATTCACAAATCCAAAATTATGAACTTCTTGTGGCAACAAAATGTTTCCCTGCGCTCCACGGATCTTGTTGCGGGACTTGTCGGAATAACTAGGGGATTTGCCGAAATGAGATGTTTTATGTCAGCTCTCATACTTATTGTTCTTTCCGGTTCCTTCCTCTTTTTCTCCAACAGGTGCCCCTGCATTTGCAGACAAGATCAGGGAGGTCGTTCACGGAGTGATCCGAAGCTGCGAAGCCCTCAGCCTCGTCGTAGACGGTCTCGTGACCGACCTGTCCCCCGCGACCTTATCGGTCTGGAAGCGGTGCGGCGTCTCCACTCGTGCGGTGAGGCGACCGGTCTTCGCCGTTCCTCACCCCGCCTGCACCGACGAGCAGGCGAGAACAACGAGCGACCGCCATCGTCTAGTCATCCTTGCCGACGCTCCTTACGTCATGAAGAGCATCTTGGACGCCCTCGTGCAGAATGAGGCTTTGCTCCTTCCTGAAGATGCCACCAAAAGGTATCTCCTTCCATCGGAGAAAGTGTGCTTCGACCATATTCGATCTTTGTTCGAGAAAAATGCCACTCGAAAGTTGGGGATGGTAAATGGAATCAATCTAGATCTTTTGGAGCAAGGAGGCAGTGTGGAGATGTCTTGCGAAGTCCTCAGTCAAAGAACGGCAACCGGCTTGCGTTGCCTCCGAGCGGTCGATCAACTTCCCGAAGGCGTCGAAACGACAGCGTGGTTCGTGGAGCAGATGGACAGGTGGTTCTCTCTGGTCACGTCACCAACACTGGGCGCAACTCCGGAGCAGCGGATTGACGCGGTGGCGTTTTTAGATGGCTTCAAGGACTTGTTCTCACGGATCTCTTTGCCATCGTCACAAGCCCAGGAAGAATCACTGAGGATGGCTCAAGTCGGAATTGGCGTCTCCATTGCAGCGGTGCTCCACTTGCGGGATGCGGTGGAGTCCGGACTGCAGTCCCGCTGTGCGCTTACCTGCAGACGGTCGTCGGACTTGCCCCAGAATGTGCTCAGGACCGTTGTTCCGACGACTTGCGAGCTGAGCCCTTCGAGGTTTCAGTCGTCGCTTCACACAGTAGCCCTTGCCCAACTCTTTCTGCCCATCCAGAGTGGACATTCTGTGCTTGACGATGGTGCCGAAGTTGCGGATTTTATCGACATGGCGCCGAGTGAGTGTGGTGAAGAGGGCTCTTCTTCCCTGGTCGCTACTATTGGGCGGTCGTAGAGGTCGTGGCAGGTTGAGCCAGGCGATTTTTACTTGCCTTCTGGGATCATCCGTATTTGACAGGCTGCTGTCTTCTGCTTGTAAAGTTAATCTACCCTTGCCCACTTCTCATACATCTCATTTTTTTTTTTGTATTTAAAATTTGACTGGAAATACCATTTATCACAACATAGCAGCTCACTGTTGTGATGTGTCGTGCCACTTTGAAAAATTGTCGCGTTTGGGCCTCACAAAGATGACTGCATATTGCAAACCTTCACGCCCGACTTTCGGCTACCTGCCTAGACTTACAGTGTAGACCGCTTATAACGTATGTCGCGGGAGCCGCAAAAATCCGCACTATAAGCGGTACCGCACTACAATCAAAACGTGCGCGAATTCAACCAAATCGCCCCCTACCTCTCAAGTCATCCTAAATTTTTTATCACCCAAACGCACAGCGCCTAAAAACGAAGAAAGGGTCTTTATTTCGTATTATTTTTAACATCAGCCGCTGCTGCCGGGTCTCACACATTGCAAAAACGCGGTCTTACAAACGGCGAGTGCGGCTTTAACTTCCGTTGTGTTTGTGTTTTGAAAGACCATGGCTGCATTTTTTGCGTCTATGAAGATGCCGCAGGACATGATGAGAAAAGCCAGCCGGATTTTTTTTTTTTTTACCCCACCTTGTGTTCACGATGCCGAAGGCGGCTGCTTATCAGCGCAACGTACTGGTGGTGGAAACCTTCGCGCGGATCGCTTGTTCGGGAAGAGCGGTGGCTTATCTGCACAACGTTCTAAAGCGTGAACCGCATGGAGCGATTTCTCGCGAAAACGTGCAGCGCACGCCGCAGGCGCGGCGACGCCAGCGCGGATACAACTGACGTAATGTGTGCGGCGCGGTAAGAGGCGGCAACATGGCGTCGGCACTGGCCGTGAAGCGGTGCAGGCAGCTCCAGCGACCACTTCTAACCGCTCGCTGAAATGCCGCACGAGGCGCAAGCGAAGATGCTCATGCAAGAAAAGAGCTGATAATGTGACCGCAAAGTGGAATATAAACTGCCATCCACGCTGCTTGTGAAAGCGCCCATCAAAAAATACCGCGGTGGTAAGCCTAAACTAAAGTCCCTTCATCTGATCGAGGGACTTTAGCTAGCCGGCTCGGAGCGCTTCGAATCTCCCGCCATTTGGTGCGCGTCTTTCCATTGGTGCAAGTCGTCAGGCTCCTCCCACTGCCACGCGAAGAAGCCACCGCCAGCGCGGAATCGTAGACGTGAGCATGAAAAAAACTCACGCGCAACGCCCATGTGCACAATTCGTGTGCGAAAACGGGCCATGCGGTTCACGATTAATAGAAACAACTTGCCACGCGCGGACGGGGAGCCGGTCGCTATCTTACGAGGTGCATCAAGCAAGGACAGCTGTGGTTATCACGTACGCGCGAACTAAAGGGTGCCTATTTTTTGCGTCTGTGTCGAAGTTAGAGGAGAGCAAGGGGTGCGCGCTGCGTCAGATGGCCGATTTCATCGTTTCTTTTTTTCTTTTGCTACCCTAAAACGATGCCCCAGCTGCGCCGGTCGATGAGCAGACCCGCCGAAAAACCGCACTATAAACGGTATTGTGCTTCGGCCAACCGCATCTTAAGCGGTATGCTTATGCATTGAGTTCTATGGGAGGCAAACCGGTGGTCACAAAAACCCGCGTTATATCCGGTCCCGCACTATAAGCGGTTACGTTATAAATGGTCTACACTTATTTCGGTGGTTTAGTAAAGGTTGAATAAACTTTTTGGTCCTAATAATGAACCTTATCAGTGCCTAATGGATAAATGCAGCAGTGTTGATAAGCTGGGGTTCAACAGACGAGATCGGTTTATCGCTAGCACACCACAAAGTGTGCTGAAGCTCCTGTAGTTCCTTACAATGTTAACAAGAGAGCATAAACTCAAGTGAAAGGCCCAGTTTAGTTCCAGGGTCTTTTCAGTGTGTTCCACCTAAAATTTCCATTTCTAGTCACTCACACAAAGGATGGCCTTTGTCACTAGTTCAAAGCCTGACTGCCTTGGCCATGTACCTTTCGAGCTCTGGCTGTGATTCCTGAGCACGTCAGCGGCACTAATGGGCTTGAAGAATCTCATTGTCATTGTGTCGGGGTACGTCCATGTTGGACGTACCAACCAATGGCAGTGGACCACTACGGCTGTGTTGCATTTTCGGACACGGCCGACCATTGACCGCTAAGTCTTCGGTAGTATTTAATTAAAAAGAAACAGCTGGAAGTGCAAAGTGTGTTTTGTTTTTAAACTTATTTTAAGGTTTTTGTATATTATTGTTGCTTGTTGAGCATATTTAAGCTTTCATTGTTTGCTTCGCACCCTTAAAGGAGCCATGAAGAGAAAACACAAGTTTGGTTCATTCAAAAGATTGTCTCGTTTTAATCATACTGACACCACTTTTAACGTAAACTTCGCTCAAATAAGCTACATAATTAGGAAAAACGGAATGGTCATGCGACCCACCAGCTCATTTCCCGCAACAGAACCTATGTCGTCACATGGGCTAAGCTCTGCGATTGGCGGAGGCTGGCAGAAGCAGACGCAAATTAGGTAGAACTTACAAACTAGACGAACGAGCGATTTGCGCTTAAATTTAGGGCACATTCTTTACAAAGCAATAAGAATGATGGGACAAACAGTGGAAGTTACGAAAGCACATGTAAACATAGAAGTACTGATGCGTTCTGCTGTTCGTACTGCGCACAGCATGCTTGCTTTCGCTGCACAGCAACACGGGGCTTGGGGTTGTCTCAGACGACACTGGCCGATTGACGCAAGCAACGGTGTCTTACGTGACCCCATTTGTCGAGCGAGCACTGTTTCAGGGAACGAATATTTTTCAGGGAACGAACAAGCCAAATTTAAATGTGGGCAAAAACAAACCAAACGCTTGCCACGATATGGTGGCGCCATCTAGGTTACGGAACGTAAAGGAACGCGGGAACAAACCAACACCGCTGTACAGGGTGGAGACAACCTTCGAACGGTCCCGTGCCGCCGCAATTGGGCCAACGGGCTCAGCGCGTTATTCTTTTCGTTTCCCACGAGACCTAGCAACGCGAAACAGACAATATGATTCAAACTTCTTCAGTAAAGCGCGTTGCGGCGATAATTTTAGCGCGGTTTTGACACAATGACTTCCTTCGGCGGCGAGCGAGCAACCAAAAATGGCAGCGCCAGCGTATACGTGTCTCTACCCTGTGCGGCGGATGCGTGAATGAAGGTACTCTAGGCTGCAGAGCGGTCGGTTTCAGTGATGTCACTTGGGACCACGACAACGCACGATTGAGCGGGAACATCAAAATTTTTACCTAAATTGTTTAATTTCTCAGTGAATAAAGCACCGTTTGTATCCGGACAAGCGCTGGGGGCACTATAAAACACGAAATCTTTCGAATAAAACCAACTTGCATTTTCTCTTCATGGCTCCTTTAAAGTACAAAAAGAGCGAGATTTATTTTGTAGCATTTGCTGAAAGGTCAATTTAAATTATCCTAGTCTTTTATAAAGGGACACTGAAGGGGCTTTGTTGAAATCTTGTTTGTGATTGCATTGCGTAGTTTCATGCATGAAGTCTATTTAACTTTGTAGTGACGTCCAGATACATAGTCTATCCATAATTGTAAAGAAAATGGGCCTCTCACGGCTGATGCATTATCAACTCTTTAGGTGTGCTGCCAAAGGGAGGTGGCATTACAAAAACCTTTTCTGATTGGCTTCCAACCTTCGTGGTGAAAAGTGGAAGCCGTTCACCGCAGGCCTTTAGGAAGGTGGTGATGATCGAGTAAAGTTGGGTATGGGGCCCAGGTCGCATCGGGCACTTTGTTGTGTCGTGCACTTTAATGTCACAAAGAATGAAAGGGGAGTGGGAGAGAGGAACAACAGCTTTATTTATTCGTAGCAATGAAGGCATCATTGGTCGCTGAGCAAAGGCTGAAACGGCTATGAAATATGTGATCTTTAATTTAAAACAATAAGTTATGCATTCGTCCTTTGGTATCCCTTTATTGCTTCTTGAAATGTGTATGTTGTGGATATTTCTTTTATTAGTAATTTAGACACTCAATGTATACTTTGATCTCATTTGCTCACAAGCACTCATGTGAAGGAGTTCCTCACAACATAGTTGTAATATATCATGTATAAGTATTTAAAATTATAGCATGAATGGTGTAACTTTGTTTATTTATGCCTGGGTGGGCGAATGTTTTTTGGGAGGCAGATGATGTGCAGTTGTGTATTTGTTCGGGCTTACTGCCGCTATGGTTGTTGCTTGCTGCCTACTTCTTCAGTCCTCAACGGTTCCTATGCAGTGCACTTTCCATGTTGGCATGTGGCTGTGTGCAATGCATCAGTATGACATCATCATGCTCAAAGGGATCATCATTACAGGCTGGGAAATAAAGGACTGGTTTCTGTATCAGCCAAAATGAAAATGCTGTCAGGTGTGCTTTCGCTGAATAGGGCAGACAGATAGCAGTTTCTGTTTGTGAGCGGAGTTTGGAGTAAGTAGGCTGTGACTGCACGAACACGTGACAGTCACGCCACCTTGGCTTTTGACATAACCAAGTGTCCATATAAGAGGTGTGGCAGTTATAAAGGACCTTAAGCTCAGGAATGTTGCTGTCATTGCTGGGTAGGATTCTAGTATACCATTGGCATATGTTTTTTGCGTTCCTCTGGTATATGCACTGCACACGTAATATCCGGAATACCTGTGGTAAGACACACAAGGAATCATTATGTCAGCGCTAAAACCAAACATAAACCTTACTTGGGGGGTGTGAATACAGTAGAACTCCGCTGCAGGGTTCGCACAGGTCCTTGAAAACCTTGAAAACCCTTGAATTTAGACGTGTAAATTTCAAGGCCTGGAAAGTCCTGGAATTTTTAAAGGGTCCTTGAAAACCCTTGATTTTTCCAGAGAGAACCAATGGCCCTATCTTTTCACAAGAATTTAAAGTGTTTGTCGTGGATTTTAGGTGTTAAAAATGTAAAGAAACATTGTAACAATCAAGTTTCAGTGTATTGCGTGAAATTACGAGTTGTGGATTCTCATTATTACCAGGCAACATTGGGAGTAGCACTCCTCAATAGAATTCATGTCACGATACAATCCCGTGAAAGCCGGCTTCTGTTCTCTATCTTGCATGTTCCATCTAGTCTGTGGACGGCCTTTCATTGCATGTTTGCTGTGCCTCATACGCTCCATCTGCGTTTGCTTTTACGTGCAAAATGGTGGACGTGTACATAGTTCATCCTGCCTTGCAGCAACGCTTGCAGAGTTAATTTCAGCTCATATTCTTGCTGACAAAGCAGGAGATGCAGGCAACAGTAACGAAGTTCTGAAATCAAACAGCCTAAGCAAAACACCAAGAAAAAAGAAAAACCTCTAAATACAAACTATGAAATAAAAAATAAAGCTAGGACAGCGTTCATGAATCCATAGCTCCTATCTGAATGTGCAGTAACGTTCTTAGGTATTGGGCAATAACAGAATTTTGCATTGTGTTGAAAAAGTTATAAATAATCCCAGATAAAACATAACATGAGGACCTTGAAAATGTGTTTTCTGGTCCTTGAAAGTCCCTGAAAACCCTTGAATTTTTTGCTTTTGAAGTCCGTACGAACCCTGCGCTGGTACGTCCCCCGGACTTGCGACGACCAGCTTATTACGACGGATCACCGCGGCCTTGGCAAACTCCCCATAGGAACAATGCTTTAAAAACCCCGATGATATGACGCTCGGGTGCACGCGGTCCGCTTCATACGACGGACCTTGCGTGGATAAACCGGCGTTTTTCCCATATTTTACACCGCTTCGCCGCCTCCTCCCGCCCTTTCTTTATTCTGAACTCCCGTTTGTCACTGCTTGATATGCAAAGGCCCGCAGGGGGCCAGTCCTCTTACTGAACAGACGCAAGCTAACATGCGGGTACTCGTGAGTGGGAGCTAGCCTTCGACGGCCCCACGCGGCAGCAGTACGCCAACGCACCAACCGCGAGAAGTCGAAGTTCAGGTGGCAGGCGGACCGTGAATTTGAAGCTCCCACCGAGCTGCCGGCAAATGCGAAAACACATTCTTATGCAATCCAACGGCGATGACCGAACAGCCGCTTTTCCCCGTCCACTAGATCCAAGTTTTTTCCTTTCACAATGCTCTCTCTCCCGACATCTCTGCTCTCTCCTTATCAGTGTCTTCTAAAGCCGCATTATCACTCCGCTCCTTTCTTTCCTAGGGTGCCACAAATAACCCGCGTCCACAGCAGTGTGTTGACACGTACACGCTGGCGCCGCCATTTCGGGTCACTCGCTCGCTGCCACAGCAAGTCACTGTAGCGACTGTAGCGAGACCGCGCTATCATTTTCGCCGCAAAGTGGTGTGCCCGGTAACTTTGAATCATCTTATCTATTTCGCATTGCTGGCTTTTGTAGGAAACGAAAACAGGTATGGTTTGAGCAGGCACAGGACTGTCCAAAGTGTGTCTATGGTGCCAAGAAGTGTGTCTCCAACCTGTACGGGAATGCCATTTTGTTTTCATCTACGCTTTGTACTATCGTTCGTTTCGCTTAGCCTTGGCAGTTTCACTCTATTTTTCCCCTCTCAATTTGCTCAACCACTTCCGCCTTATCTCGGTTGTGGAAGGCGCGGGGCTGGCGGGCTATCGCCAGACAGCGCGGGTGTCGCGTAGCGCGCGGCTTTGGCTGGCAGGCTAGCTTGGACGCTGTGGAGGGGAGGGGGGGGGGCACAAAATAGGCATTTTTTTAAACTTGCGATTTCAGTTTAAGGTTCGCAGAACATGCGAGAATGCGCTAAATATAGTAGTTTAGAAATTTCTTAGCCCACCTGTCGCGTGAGACTGTCTACTTGGCTGGCCTTTACCCGCACCGTGGACGTGCGGCACACCCTGGTAATAGTGGAACCCCGATAATACGACTTTCAATGGACCGCGAGAATGCGTCGTATGACCGGGGTGTCGTACGACCGGGGTGCGGGTAAATGCCGGCCTCGTAGACGGTCTCACGCGGCAGGTGGGCTAATACCTTAATTATATCACTATATTACAGCGTTCTCACGTGATTTGCGAACATTTAGCTGAAACCCCAAGTTTGTAAAAAAAAAAAAAAAAAACGCCCCTGTAGTGCGCCCGTGCAAACCCGCTAGCAAAACACCGCATGCTACGCGACACAGGTGCCGTTCGGCGGCCCCGCGCCTTGCGTGTGCGAGATAAAGCTGACGTGGTCCAGCAGATTAATGGCACATTCCCACTGGCGATTTGCCTCGTCGCGCGATGAGGCCTTGAGGTGGTGTTCGCACTTGCGATGAGCGATGATGCGACTGCGTTCAGCCCAGCTGCTTCCCGACTTGTACGACCTCGTTGGTGCGTCAACCATTCGCAGTCAAAGAAAATGATGTTACGCGACAAAAGCAGGTAGAAATCAAACTAAAACACATGCTACTAACCTGGAGCAATGCCGAAAACATTTGCGGGTTGCGGGAGGAGCAGAAAATAACAAACTCAAGAAGGCTCTTTTCAACATATTATTGCACGAAGAAATGCACACGCTTGCTTTCATGCCACAACACCCGCATCACGGCCCACAAATGTCGCTTCTTTTCACAGGCGCAAAGTTCTGACGCCACCGAACTCTACGCGTGTTTACCAGTCGCCGATAGAACGAAGAGGCTGCAAGTCAACCTGCCGTCTCGCTGTCCACTTACTTGCTTTTACAATCCATACACGCTTCTCCACACTGATGAGTTCCAGGCTATTCGTTGATTAGTGCACGCGCACGCTGAAGCCACTGACCAAAGAACCGATGCACACGGAAAGTTGCTTGCCGGCCCTACCCGGCGGGTACAGCGATAGCGGGCCAAGCGCCTGGCCGAGCGAGCCAGCGGCGGTGGCAACGGCGGCGGCGGCTCGTCCTCGCCCGCCCGCCCGCCCGCACCGTTTGCATACCGGATGTAAAGAAACGTTTCGTTTCCGGCTACGTCAGCCTACTCCGCGGCCATGATTGGCTTACCGGTTTTGCGGGGCCGTCGCAAAACGCCGAAAAGCGACGGCCGGCTCGTCGCTTTGCGACGTCGCTTTTCGTCGCGCGACGAGGCGCATCGCCAGTGGGAATGTGCCTTAAGAGGGGAAAAAGCGAGTGTGGAACTGCCAAGGCTAAGTGAAATGAACGATAGTAAAAGGCGGAGGAGATAAAAAAACAGCATTCCCGTACATGGTGGAGACACCCTTGAACGGTCCCGCGCCGTCTCTAATGGGTCAAAGTGCTAACACGTGGCTGTTTTCGTTTCCCTCAAGACCCAGCAAGGCGAAATAGATAAGATGATTCAAACTTCGCGAGTGAACCATGTTGCGGCGAAAAATATAGTGCGGTCTTGCTACAGTGACTTGCTCCGGCGGCCTGCGAGTGACCCAAAATAGCGGTTCCAACGTATACTTGTTCACCCTTGCGGCGGGCGCGTGTGAATTGAGCCACCCTAGCGAAGAAAGGAGCGGAGTGACAACGCGGATACGGAAGACATTGATAAGCAGAGAGTAGAGATGTAGGGAGAGAGAGCGTCGTGAAAGGAAGAAACTTGGATCGAGCGGGCGGGGAAAGCGCATGTTCGTTCATCGCCGTGGGGTTGCGTCGTGTGTTCTCGCATTCGTCGGCGGTTCGATGGGAGCTTCAAATTCACGGTCCGCCGGCCACCTGAACTTCGACTTCTCGCGGTTGGAGCGTTGGCATACTGCTGCCGCTTTGGGCCGTCGAAGGTTAACTCCGGCTCACGATTATCCGCCTGCCTGCGTCTGTTCAGCAAGTGGTTTGGCCCGCATGCGGATCTTTGCACATCAAGTAGCGTCAAACAGGGTTTCAGGATAACGAAAGCTGAGGGGAGGCAAATCTATTAGGTTAGCTAAGAGCAGGGCAAGTAAGTGGATTAAAACAGGCCATTCGGTTGCTTAGAATCGACGTCGCGATTCAAAAGGACAGCCACTAATCATCATCATCATCAGGTGCTGGAAGGACTAAGCATTGTGGCACACATGAACCTACGTGTTCTGGCTTTTTACAAAGCTTACAATTAACAGTATCACGATTCGGTGGAGCGAGCGTCCGATCCGCGCGATGTTTGTCGCGGCTTCATTAAAGCAAAGCTTTACAAACCTGGGACTCAGTTCTTTTGTACCTGTCAACACTGTTCAGCAAAACGCAAACATTGCAGTATTTCAGGCAAAACAGCAAGACATACCTGCAGTGTTATTTCATTTAAAAATAGACGCGGGCGTAATTTTTGCGTAATCAAGCAATAGACAACGCGTTAAAATAGTATTTTAACCCCAAAATGCAGAAAGGGCTCGTGCCTCCAAACCATAACAAAAGGTCCCAACAGATGGCCCGGAAGCAACGCGTACGCTGGAAATTTGAATTGAATTCAGCAAACCGCCCATATCTTTATCACACGAGGACCGAGACAGGAGGGGATTAGCGTGAGAGGTGGGCGGGAGAGAGAGAATAGGCAGTTATGTGGCAGATGCAGCAGAGGACTATCGTCTATGGACGAAATTTGCAGCGAATGAAGCAGATACGTGGCCAATTTTAAGGCGGAGCTTTTTACCTCTGCCCTTCAAGGGTTCTGTCGCGACGGTTGGGGTCAACAGAACATTCCGGCAAACAAATAAAAGAAGTTACTGGCCCCGCCAGGAATCGAACCTGGAATGAATAGAGAAACGGAGCGTTAGCTCGTTGTCTGACCGATTGAGCTACGAGCTCACGCCGAGACGAGTGAGACAGACTGTGCCTACGGGTTTACCCCCTGCGTTCTCGCCGTTGCCACGTGACCGCGTCACGCGACCGTTCGCGCCGCTGTGCGCTCCGCCCACGGCACATGTAGCGGCCGTGTGCGCACCTTGCGCAGAAAGAGAGAGAGAGAGGGAGACTAACGTTTATACGAGCAAGCGGTGGTCGTTGAGCAGTCACTCGGTGGGATGGGTTCACCTCAGTACAGGTACCCTTGGGCATTGCTGTAGCCCTGGCACACGTGGCCAGGTAGATGTGGTCAAGGCGATAGGTGCTGGTCAGCTAGCCTCGTAGAAACAGTTGGGATCGGGGTGAGCGACGGGGTGTCTTGTAAGGCCCACACCACGTGGTAGGCAGTGACAGGTGAGAGGGTACTGGGCAGAAGAAATAGAGCTGAGAATGGGTGCCTTGTAATAGGTGTTTGTGAGCCACGCCAGATGCTTCCTCCTTGGTTAGTTGAGGGTGGGGTTGTGGCAGGTTAAGGCGAAGGTTGTTATGATGGTGCAGGATGTCGTAGTAGCGTGACGGACCAGCGGGACTTGGAGGAGGCTGGGCCGTGGGTTCTGACCCGGCCTCAAGGAAATGCTCGGTGTGGAAAGGCGCGGGCAGCGGCGTGAGCCGTCTCATTTTTCTCGAGGGACGAGTGGCCGGGGGTCTAGACAATGTAGGTCTGGAGGAGGGGATTGATGGATGCGAGTAGGCGTAAGACGGGGAGTTAGATGCGACGATTCCTTGGAATCTGTAATAATTATATTGCATTCAGAGCCCGTGGTAGCGGGGACGGCTATGGCAATATCTTCGGCAGTGCTGGTTGACGTGGAGAGAGTCGTTAGGGAGGTGACAAGTGGGCCTTCTGAGCTGCCAAACGCCAGAACATGAGCCAAGTAAAATTTTATGGTGCCTATATTTACGAAGTTAAAGGCCTAAAACGTTGTTTTGCCTGCCATTTTAGGCACCTTAAACGCCCATTTGGAATGCTTAAAAATCGGGCCTTTATTGATTATTGCTAATACCGTATTTTCGCGCGTAACCCGGCCCTGCGTATAACCCGCACCCACACCTTCCGTCGACGAATAAAAAAAATATATCCCCGCGTATTGCCCGCATATTTTATACATAATAGGATGGACCAAATCTATAATCAAGGAACATTACACATTTACTTATGCAAAAGAACTTACCTAGCTGATTACGCAACCAGATGACTTGCGGCATACATTTTTTCAGGTTGGTATATTTTTGAGCTGTGTGTGCAAAATAAGCACTGTCAATAGGATAAAAGTGGCTTCACCGCAATGCCCAACGCGCGTTGTGGTGAAGCTGCACCAAAGAAAATACCTCGCGTAAAATCCGCACCTCTACTTCACCCCTGAAGTTTTCGCATTTTGGTGCGGGTTATACGCGCGAAAATACGGTATTTTATTATGTTAATAATAATATTGATAATATCGTGTATTGTAATCTTATTATCACCACCACCGAAAAAAATTTGCACCTCACCCCTACACCACATTAAAAAGTAAAACGCTCCTTGCTACAACTGATGAAAAAGGTACGCTACTGGTATACTGGTATTTAAACACGTTTTCTGCTAATGCACGGAGGTGACGCATCGGCACGCAGGCACGTTCAATGTGATGGGCGATTTCAGCGAGAGGATTGCAATGTCAACAGCAACAACAACCAAAAAAGGAAGCGGGAGAAAGCATCTCCCAAAGACGGTCATCACTCTTGGTGGTAGCCGCATTAACATAGGGGCTGCGCTGGAAAGTAGCTTCAGATCGACACTACATCTGTTTTCATTAATATATGGCCTAATTTCTTACTGTTGTATTAAAAAAAATGCAGGGAGAAACAGTATTTTCAATACACCGGAATTGTATTTGGTTTTTATCGCCGCTTTAAATCGCAAATAATTAAACTCTCTGAACCGGCTCGCGAAACGGTTCAGGTTGTGATTTAGCCGAACCGGAACTGAATCGGAACGAAGTGAATTCACCCGAACCATAGCCGAACCGGTATTTCTTTCGGTTCGACACACTGAAAGCCTTTCTGACGTCAAGAAAGAGCCAGCAAGTCACGTCATTACGTTCAAAAGACGACTTCAACACATCAGATAATTCTTCCAGTTGTACCTCCGTTCTCTTGCCTTCCACAAAAACCTACTGCATGGTCAATAAAATATCATGTTTCTCTAGATAACTTCGCATCGTTAATATAAGCGTTTTTATAGTATCTTTTACATGCTTGACAAGTTATATATAGACCAGTAATTTTTCTTGTTACGACGGGAACCGGCTTTATACAGTGCAAATACAATTGGCGCATTCAATTGCATGGAATGCTACCAGCTTCAATGATGTTATTGAAAAAACATTCAAAAGAACGTTTTTTGAGGGCTCATAATTTCTTTGCAATTCATTAGTAAAGGTATTGTCACTACACAGCGTTTCCTACCGGATAAAAAGGTGGCTGAAAAATCAGGTGTGATGATTGTGTTTTCAGCCCCAAACAAACTTCGACGTTCGCGCAACAAGGTCCAAGGTCCAACAACGTGTTGCTCCGAAACGGCAGTGCACGAGGCCCATAACGCTGCTAAACCAATAATTAACAAAAAAATTCCAACGGACGTACCCTGGTTACGCGCTAATCTGGAATTCGCCGCGTGAGGCAACCTTACCGCTTTCTATAAGTCCGATTCAATCGCCTAAGCCCGGCATGACTGCAAACACTGGAAGACGACAGGGTCGGAGCGCGAATACTTAGTCTGATATGCACGTTCTTTTTCATTCATTGTCGTCTTCACTCTTCGACGATAAACTCAGCGGGCTGAATAACAGCAAACAGGGCTCTTCACTTCTGGCGGGTGCAGCGTAGGAGTCAACGACACAATGCCGATAAGATTTCTGCTACAGAGAAGGTATATATACTTACTCAGGGTGATTTCGTTGCTTCGAACCGCGATAAAGCGCTAACGCCCCCGCTATGTACCCGGTTACCGCGGTAATATTGTAAAGGCTGTACCCTATAATCAGCACTGCCAGACCCGATATTCGATCCCTTTGTTGATGGTCGTCGCTCCCAAGTGTCACCTATCCAGGCCGCTGACTACAAAGAATGGGAAGCTGAGGCTGCGGTCATCCATATTCAGCGAAGGGACATTAAGACTACTCCAGGCCACTGGCAACGCAAGCAGCAGTCGTGGCCGAAGGTGCACCTGATCAACACCGCACTGCGTATTTTCAGGTGGGTCTTTTTGGAATTTTAGTGGTAATTACACACTATACCGCTACCTGTGGCACAATTTTCGGAGCCAAGCCACACGGTGTGCTCGAAGACAAGGTACGCCTAAGTGACCAGTCTGTTAGGTGAGACTCTCGAGGCCAATTGCATTGTATTATTTACCTTTGAGCTGTTAGGAAGCTAATGGTAAATAAGGTGGTGAAAAGTTATTTAGAAATTTGTTGTCCACGTAAAACTATAATTTGTGGGATTCTCTGAGCGGACATGAACGGCGTTTGCGCGCGCTCTCCTGACGAGTACGTTCCCCCTCCCACCCGGCTACACCTATTTAATCCCCAAAACTCCCCACCTTGCTGCTGTTGCGGGGAACCCAGAACGCTGAGGAATACGGTAGGTGGGTGCGACAAATCCACACGAATCCGCCCAACCTTCACATTTTCATATCAAAGCATTGGGGGCAGCCTGTCGACCTCCGGCCTGGCAAAAAGAGCCGTTAATGCCACCAGTCTTAGCTGCATCTTACACTGAATGTAATCGCTACAGCTGAATATAACAATCTGCCCACTGTGCACGACGAGGATGAATCCAATCACGATTATGAGAGCGCCAGAGATTGGTATGATATAACGTTGCCTATAGAGAACATTTTGACGCGCATTTCTACGCGCCTTTGAAGACGATGCAGATGACGAACTCCTCGTGTACTTGCACCACCTTTTGAAATGCAGCTCGAGCGGCCGGAAAGGAGCCCTTCATCATGACAAGGAGGAAGCCTTTTGGCCAAGTCATCGACGGCCTCTCAGCAGGTCCCAATTCAGATCCGGATCTCTTCAGGGAAGCCCTGAAGTTCCGCGCCAAGAGCGGCGACATCGTTCAGCTCGCCTACCCAAACTCTGGAACGCATTGGGTAATCTACGTAATGCAGCTAATACTCAAGAGAGGAGAACCTGTTGGGAGCTACGAGGAGTTCGTGGCCAACATGCGCTACCTCGGAATTGTGGATTTCAAACGGTGGAAGCCGAGCCTGCCCGTGAGGATATTCTCGACGTACCAGATACCGCGAAGAGATACGATGACTAAGGAAGGGAAGTACGTGTACCTAGCGAGAAACCCGTGGGACGTTTGCGTCTCTTTCTTCCACATGACGACCAACCTAAGCCAGTACCGCTTCCAAGACGGAACCTTCGACGATTTCTTCGAGGCGTTCATTGAAGGCGACTGCGCCGGCCACGGAAGCTACTTCAATCACGTAGCGTCGGGCTACGCCCTGAGAAACGAGCCCAACGTGTTCTTCCTCACGTACGAGCAACTGATGGCGGACACCCGTGGCACAGTTCTGAGGCTGGCCCGCTTCTTGGGTGACAAGTACGCTCGAGAGCTCGAGCAAGACGACGGGATGTTGCAGATGCTGCTGGACAGGTGCACTGCAGACAGTATGAGACCGTTACTTGTGATAGACCTTGGCGGCAATTCCAACCACCAGGTAACTATTTGTGTATGCACAGTTCAGCCGTAGATGATGGTATAACGTTTCCAGGTAACGAGGGAGCTGTCTCGGGGGTCTCCACTTTAATTCTGGGCCAATGGTGTGCAAAATGCAGCGAGTATTTTGCAAGTTACTCAATAGATGGTTTCTTTCTGTCACCGCCAGAGGTCGGCAAACTCACTCATGAGTCCACTCACTCAGACTCATTTGGACTCAAACTCACGCGTGAGTTTGAGTTTGAGTGAGCGCGAGGCTAGTGTGGCATGGTGAGTTTGAGCTTGAGTGAGTTTGAGCCGAGTGATCACGACTGAGTTTGAGTCCGATTGAGTTTGAGTCCATTTTGAGTTCTGAGTACATTTTGAGTTTGAGTCCATTTTGAGTTCTAGTACATTTTGAGTTTGAGTCCATTTTGAGTTCTGAGTACATTTTGAGTTTGAGTCCATTTTGAGTTCTGAGTACAATTTGAGTTTGAGTCCATTTTGAGTTCTGAGTACATTTTGAGTTTGAGTCCATTTTGAGTTCTGAGTACATTTTGAGTTTGAGTCCATTTTGAGTTTGAGTTCATTTTGAGTTCTGAGTACAATTTGAGTTTGAGCTCATTTTGAGTTCTGAGTACATTATGAGTTTGAGTCCATTTTGAGTTTGAGTCCATTTTGAGTTCTGAGTACATTTTGAGTTTGAGTCCATTGTGGTTCTGAGTACATTTTGAGTTTGAGCACATTTTGAGTTTGATTACATATTGAGTTTTGAGTACATTTTGAGTTCTGAGTTAATTGGCGGTGAGCGCGACCACGGGCGGCGCTGCGGAGCGCGCCTCCGTGACGTCGGCTTAGGGATTCTCGCATTTGTCGTCTGCTTCACTCGGGCTCGCTCTCTATGCTGTTTCTTTTCGCGCGGTTGAGATTTTGTGCTTGTCCGCAGCAGATCTCGCGAATGCGCAACTTTTTTTTTCGTAACAAAAGACTTAAAATAGCGTAAACTAGCTCAAGGCGTGATTTTAAGTATAGTTTTTGATACCGCTCCGGAAAAAAACATTGCCGGCGTCGCCTATGCATTGCTGCGAAGCTGGTCCTGTGCGGAGCGCGAAAAGTCGGAGCTAGGCGTCAGCCTCTGTGTTCAGCAGTCTTTCGAACAAAGGTAACAGCCGCAGGCTGACAACCGACAACAGCGAAAATGGAAGACCAAAACAAATTCCAGGCCTTCGGGGCTGTCGGCTTTGGCAGAAGGCATTACGATTCCAGCTAATCGCATGTAAGGTAAAACAGATTTGGCAACCTTGCCTAACACTCGAAACTATTGTATCAAGTCACTTTACGTTGTCACGGCATGGAAGTGTGCCGACATGCACTATGGGGCACAAATAATGTAGGTTGATTTCCAAATAACCTGCTGTGTGTATAGGCGCGTGCTGGTTTTCTACCTGGCTTCTAATTAGTATGCAGGCTTATTGAGCAAAACGAGTTACCTGTAAGGCAAACATACAGTAAGGCTATGTTTTATCATATTTGGAGGGATATTTCGGTACATTTGCCACAACCATATCATCCCAATATTCAGACAGGCATTATAGTAAAACTGCACTGAAGAGGGGGAGGACCAGGAGGAGGAGAAAACAGTAAAATCGAGCTGGTTAGTGGGCAGGCTCTTCAGTCCAAGACGAGAGAGTAAGATTCATTCTTCAATTCACCGAACGTCATCCCGAGCAGGCCAGGACTTGTTCTTTGCGACTGAAGGGGTTGGAAAATAATAAAGAGCTGTCGGGACATATTCATTGGTTTCGAATTGTGTTATACTGAAAATTGGCATGTATACTTTTGTTGCGTTAGTTAGCAAGTATATCAAGTTTTCAACACCGTAATCATGTCAGAACTTTTTGGGTTGAGATTGAGTTCGTTACGATATCGATGGTTGGATAGAAATTAGGTGCACAAAAGCCGCCTTCGAGTACTGTGGACAACGTTATCTGCGCCGTAGCACAGATCTTATTGCATTGAATATTCACACGAACTTTGTGAGCCTCGCAAACATCCCCAAACCTCCTAGGACGTTTAGGACGGTGCATAAAATGAATGCGTTGGGCACAGAAGAAAAAAAAAAACGTTCATCTAACAACAACGAAAGAAAGAGAAAACACCCGTTTTATTTCCTGCTGTGCGACCCGCTGCTTGATGCGTAGCATTAGACTCTTGAGTCTTCATAAGAGAATCTCAGAAATAGTTAAGGGAAGCCTACGCATTTGATTACTTATCGAGGAGCTCTGAGCGCTGAAACTCGCAAATACGCTAGATAGGACGAGGGCGAGTTACGTCTGAGCGATGTTCTCTGAAAGTCGCGATCTCTCTCTCCTCGTGTGTTGTAAAATTGTGCGGGACAAAGCTTGAAATTATTCAGAGCCGTCAGAATCTGATTGAAAACACGCTTTTTAAAGCACCTAAACATAAAAGCGGGCGATTTCTAGCAAAGGCACTGCTGCCAGTCAGAACCGGACGACCGCGGCGCGGGTGTAGCAGCGCGGCGAATGTAGCAGACGACAGCGGAGCGGGTCCCTAAGCTGACGTCAGATCCAGGGGGCGCCACTCAAACATCTCACCGCCAATAGGAGTTTTAAGTCCATTTGGAGTTTGAGTACATATGAGTAGCCTAGCAGGCAGCTATGGTTGGCTGTTAAGTTTTATGCGTCACTGTGGGCTCGGAATTCAAGTTACCTGCGGGTATGGCACCAATCGCGATCTGCATGATCGGTTGGGAGGGAGGTGGTGTGTGATTTTTTTTAGTTTCTTGTTGAATTTTTATGGCCATAAGCACTTGCTGTATACCTAATTTTCGCGGCTGGGCGCGTGAGTGATAATTGACTGGTGAGGTCATAAAAAAGGGTTGTCTTAACTTTTCCTCCTGACGGATCCACTAAGAGCGTGGGAAAGGGTGGTGGGAAAGCACACGGCGGCGCTGGCGTGCTGGTTGTTCGCCTGCTACTGTTAACGGCTTGATATACTAGGGGTCACAAAGGAAGAGGTGAGAGCCGGGGGGAAATGGGGGTGGGGGCTGTCCTTTCTACTGTTTCAAATGAATTAGCTAAATTGACTGGGCAGCGCCCCTTAAGACAGAATAATGACCACATTAGATTGGGTGAAAAGTGAAACTGATGAGGCTAAGGCGTGTAAGGTATCAGATGAAAGGTCCGAATTAACGGAATCACGCGGGGTAAATAAAAAAAATGCTTCCTGATTGTAGTCATCAGGCAGTCATAATGAGTCATAGATTGGGTTAAAATTCAAAATGACGCTGCGAGGGCATGTGGGGAATCAAATTCAAGGTCTCGATGTGCGGAATCCTTCGGGACAAACATGAGATATGGATATATCATGACGTAGTCATGGTAAATTAAAGATTCGGTTAAAATTCAGGTTCATGACGCTAGGGCGTATCAAATTAAAGGTCTCGATGAGGGTAATCACGTGCTTCCTGATTATTATCATGACATAGTCAAAATGGGTCATAAATTAGGTTAAAATTCACAATGATGCCACTGGGTGTCCGGGGTATCAAATTGAAGGTTCCGATAAGGAAAATCACGTGGGACAAAAATGTGGTAGGACTAACCATGACTATCATGAGATAGTCATGGTTAGTCATTGATTGGTTTAACGTTCAAATTTATTCCGCTAGGATGTGATGGGTATCAAATCAATGGTCTTGATGAGCCGAATCACGTGGGAGAAATACAAAAATGCTTCCTGGTTATAACCATTAGATTGTCATGGCGAGTCTTATATTGGGGTAAAATTCGAAGTGACCCCGCTAGGGAGTGTAGGGTATCAAATTTACGGTCTTGAAGAGGGGAATCACGTGGTACAAATAAAAAAAGGCTTCGTAGTTCGAATCATGAGATGGTCATTATGAGTCATAGATGGGGTTAAATTCAAGGTGAGGCCGCTGAAGCATGTGGGGCGTCAAATTGAAGGTTCCAGTTAGGGGAATCATGTCGGACACCTAAATATTACGTCCTGGTTACAGTCATGAGTCATGGTTAGTTTGACTGGTATGAATTCCATACGACCCTGCTAGGGTGTGTGGGGTATCAAATTAAAGGTCTCTTAGAGGGGGTCACGTGGGACAAATATGAAAATGATTTCTGGTTATAATTATGAGGATATCGCAAAAGGTATACAGCAAAAGGTACACACTCTCACTCACACTCTGACTCACACTCACACTCTCACTCTCACTCTCACTCTCACTCACACTCTCACTCTCACTCTCACTTACACTCTCACTCACACTCTCACTCACACTCACACTCTCACTCTCACTCACACTCACACTCTCACTCTCACTTTCACTCACACTCACACTCTCACTCTGACTCTGACTCTCACTCACACTCTCACTCACACTCACACTCACTCTCACTCTCACTCTCACTCACACTCACACTCTCACTCACTCTCACTCTCACTCTCACTCTCACACTCTCTCACTCACACTCACACTCTCACACTCACTCTCACTCTCACTCACACTCACACTCGCACTCTCACTCTCACTCTCACTCAGTCACACTCACACTCTCACTCTCACTCTCACTCACACTCACACTTTCACTCACACTCTCACTCTCACTCTCACTCACACTCACACTCTCACTCACACTCACACTCTCACTCTCACTCTCACTCTCACTCACACTCTCACTCTCACTCTCACTCACACTCTCACTCACTCTCACTCTCACTCTCACACTCTCTCACTCACACTCACACTCTCACACTCACACTCTCACACTCACTCTCACTCTCACTCACACTCACACTCGCACTCTCACTCTCACTCTCACTCAGTCACACTCACACTCTCACTCTCACTCTCACTCACACTCACACTCTCACTCTCACTCTCACTCACACTCTCACTCTCACTCTCACACTCTCAATCTCACACTCTCAAACTCTCACTCTCACTCTCTGACTGTCTCAATCTCTGTGAGGCCATGTGAGTTCTGAATTCATTTTGAGTTCAGCCCATTTTGAGTTCTGAGTTCATTTTGAGTTTTGAGTACATTTTGAGTTTTGAGTCCATTTTGAGTTTGAGTACATTTTGAGCTTTGAGTACATTTTGAGTTTTGAGTACATTTTGAGTTTGAGTACATTTTGAGGTTTGAGTACATTTTGAGTATTGAGTTCACTTTGAGTTTGAGTACATTTTGAGTTTTGAGTCCATTTTGAGTTTTGAGTTCATTTTGAGTTTGAGTACATTTTGAGTTTTGAGTCCATTTCGATTGAGTTCACTTTGAGTTTGAGTACATTTTGAGTTTTGAGTCCATTTTGAGTTTTGAGTTCATTGTGAGTTTGAGTACATTTTGAGTTTTGAGTCCATTTTGAGTTTGAGTACACTTTGAGTTTGAGTACATTTTGAGTTTTGAGTACATTTTGAGTTTTGAGTCCAAATTGAGTTTGAGTACATTTTGAGTTTGAGTACATTTTGAGTTCTGAGTACATTTTGAGTTTTGAGTCCGAGTGAGTTCTGAGTTTTGAGCTCAATGTGAGTTTGAGTTTGAGTGAGCGCAGATGTGCTGCTCAGCATTGAGTCTGAGTTTGAGTGAGTGGTGATTCAAAAAAAAATTGTGAGTGAGTTTGAGTGAGCCGCGCCAACTTTGCCGAGGTATGGTCACCGCGAAGTGGTGAGCCATGAAAGAAGCGTTTGTTTTTGTGTAATACACCTTGCTGTATTTCGCCTGGGAGCGACGCCAAATCCGCAGTGTGTTAAATGCACTTGTGTCGAAAAAGTTGAACTCATTTTATTAGAATGTGCGGCCTACATGGAAACCAACATCCCACTTCCTTGAAAATATTGAACGTCTAGAACAGGGAGCACTAAGCCTTTTAGACTTTCTCTGTGAAAACTTCCTGTTCACGTACATTTAAACACACTCGCCTCTACCGTTTTATGCTGCAGAGCAAACATTCGCAAAAAAAAAAAAAAAAAACTCTCAGGATTATTTTAGGACCATGGATTTGTCCCTCGAAGCAGCGCCAAGCTCTACGGAGTTTGTTCTTTTAGTTGGATGACATTGGCCTAATTTCAATCAAAATCGTAAATTATGTGACACAAGCTCAGAACAGAAATCAAAGGCAAATGCGTTATCGCGCCAAGTCCACGACAGCGTTTTTTTCTTTTTATTTTCTGCCCAGCTCTTTCTATGGCCTTTTCTTCTCCCATCCCCAACCCATAGCAGAGAAGCATGTAGGCGACTGTAAATGCCGGTGAACGTACCTCTCTGCTTTTTCAATAAAAAGCCTTCTCTCTCTCCTCTCTCAAACCACCAGGAATGGGAAGACACCATGCGACGCGTAGATTCATCCTGCAAAGAGGGACATGGAGGTGACAGGAAAAAGTACTGCCTGGTAAGAGAGGCCAAGGTTGGAAGCTGGAAGGAGTACTTCTCACCAGAGCAGCTTCGGCGCCTGGAGGCCAAGTTAACGGAAGAGGAGAAGACGTCTCCATTCATGGACCTTTGGAAAGACATACGAGAACAGGCTCTTGCTGCGTCCCTGAAAGAGTGACTCGTGAAAACGGGGCGCGCAGAGTATTGATGGTATATGGAATACAGGGAACTGTGGAATTTCTGCCCACTAAATTTCAGAGCAGCCAAGAGTTAACATTCTCCTGGGCAAAGGTAGCACAAGGCGCTCAAGAAGTAATAAAGATTGAATATTTGTCGCATTGACTGCGTGAGTTTTGTAGCTCTGAATATCGAATACCAGGCAGTCAAGTTTTTTTGGAACATTGTATGCACCATGATATGGTGCATGCACACCACCATAGCGCTCACTGGTTGATGATTGGCGCAGTTTTGGAGGCTTGCACAGTGGCGTGTTCAAACCAATCTCTTCATACTGATACAAAAGGTCATGAACGAATTCCATATTATTGCAGTGCATGCCTAATTTATCGAGTTGTGTTGGCTGCTAGGTAGGCTGGGCTTTACGCACTGCTCAAGACTAGAACAATTGATCATAGGAGTGCGCGCACGAGAGAGGTGAAACGTTTATTGAGCTGTAGCAGGTAGGAATGGATCCGTAGTTCAGGAAGCCATGTGTTGAGCCCACTGTCGTGGCCCGCGCTGTCGTAGTCAACGGTATCTCCCAGTGCTCAGGGGAAAGGGCATTTGCAAGTGGTGGTAGATTGGAGTTTTTCGTGCTGCCGGAGCAGAGTTGGTTCCTTTAGAAAGCGGGGAATAGCGGACATTGGTTTTTACAGCGGAGCTGTTATGCGGAAGTTTCCTGGAAATAGACGCGTGTGTAGACCGAGCGCGTATATCCAAATTCCTCGTAGCGCCGATAGAGCTGAAGATAAGTGTACTGTCACGCATAGGCGTCAAGTACGTGGGGGCAGCGGGGCACCCACCGAACTTCTTCGGAGGGGGCGACGCCCCAACCGGGTAAGTTCTTGTGCACCAGTGGCGTAGCCACGGGTGTGCTGGCTAGGTTTAAGCACCGGAATTTTTACCGCAGGCACCGTGCTCCCTGCTATGAGCTTTACGTCGCGTGTAAACAAAGGCGCGTATCCTTTGAATTTGTCGCTGTTAGAAACATTTGCGTCTCGATGCCAGTCCGTCGTATGGGAGCTCGCAAAGAACGAAGCGCCTCAGTCAGGATGATTGCGGAAGGCTGCAGCCTCCAAAGCGATGGTAAGGTAAGCGCGGGACGCCAAACCCGTGCATGGTCCTTTTTGTGTGGTTCTGTATCAGTCTCCCAAATACCATGTCTTGTCCGACACTCTATTGCGTAGCGACATGTCGCCGATGTCGCCACGAGGAGACTAAATGGTCGGCAGGGCTGTTCTTTGCCAAAAGAGAAGCCGTTCCCCACACCGAATCCTTTAAAATCTCCCAAGCTCTAAAGGCGCGCCCTGCCTTACTCATCATGCATGCTTCGGCTGGTGGAGAGGGCTGTAGCGGCTGGCAAGGCAAATGGGGTCCTCCATGCAAAGTTTACCAACAATAAAGTTGTTTGTCCTCCTCGTCCCAAGAGGAAAAATCACGCGCTACTTCAACGCAGCAAATATTACTCGTGCCGGCGTGGCGGGAGAGCCAAGGAATAGTTTGCAGTAATTTGCGGCGGAAAAAGTGGACCCCGGCATAAAACACGTTCGTGTTAAAATATTAGAAAAGAAAACGTCACTAGATCCCGGCGATTGCTACGTTTCTCCAGCAGCTCGCGGGTGCTAAAAGTGTTCGGTCGGCGCTACCAGATACAGCCTCTGCTATCAGCGCCATGGTTGCGACCAGTATGCGGCGAATAATGCTCGAAGCCTCGTTGAGAGAGGTGGGTTGAGAAGTATAGATGGGCTATCACCGTCGGCAGGCGCGCATGCGTGTTATGCTCCTGTCGTTTACCGCCGGTGCAGCTACACGGCGCTTCTATAGGGTTCGGCCACAGTTTCCGTGCTCAAATTACTTCTGACGGCCCCTGTACCATGCCTCGAACGATGTTTCGTGCAGTTTGCTAAGACATCTGGAAACGATGCACGGAGAGCGTCAGTGACACCTGTTGCCGTCGTCGAAGGGTGTAACCTTGATACAAAAAGGGTTCGCTCTTTCTTAGGGCGGGCTACAGATAGACTTTGCTTTACCAACGCTGGCTTTCACTAGTCGACGTTTGGGCCCGCCGGTAGGTCTTGTCATGTCAGCTGTCTTCTGCAGTACTCGGGAGGAGGAAAGGTGAGCGTTCGTGGACCCCGCACCGTCTGCTGACGACGAACACTGGCCAACCAAAGGGTGGGCGGTTCCTGTATGATACGAATACGATGGCGCATCACAAACAGCTCAACGGCTGGAGTCTGAGCAAGGAAGCATTTCAATCGAAACAGCGACCGGTGGAACAATATGTTTGCACAGCAGTTCATTGTTTCTTGCGAGGTGGGAGCGCAAGCCCTCATTTCACTCTTCAGTTCACGCACGGGAGACAATAACTCTGGCATCTTCGTAAGCAGAGTCATAACCAATTCACGCAAGTCAGCGGTCTCGCACGGGTCGAAACGACTGCTGGGTGCCACCTGGCAGAGACTGCTCGTCGGGAAATTCCGTTTCGTCCGGACGTTTCCGCCTCGTACAGGAATTACACTTGAACGTACAAACACCAGTGGCCATGAACAATTCACAGTCCTTCCCTTCCACATTGATACAATGGCAATGATAACGGCTTTTGCAAGGACCACAACATCGCAGGAATTGTTGCCGCTTGACGAAACCTTCGTCACAAGACGGGCAAACATCCTTTGATTTTACCATGCCGCTATCGCGGCCAAGTTATGGCGCATGCGCGGCACAGCCTCCGTGCAGGAGTGCGGACAACACGCCAGCGCTCATTCAGTGCGCAGCGCTGTATGAGCCATGATGATTGACCTTTTCTACACGGTCGATCGAGGACTTCTTAACTGGGCTCCCCGGGAAGGAATTATTTTCTTCAGTCTTTGTGGGGAGATGGTCGCTAGGGGGACGCCGAGTGTGGACATCGAAACATCGGCTCGCGCTTCTTGAAATGGTTTCGGCCGGAAATTCTCTTCACACGTTCAGCATTTTGGTGTCATTCGACGCATAAAGTCGGCAGGACCACGTCGATACCAAGTATGTGGCGGTGGGTGGACTTTTTTTTGTTTTCAAGAGGACTTCCTGTGTGACCACGCCGCGGCCGCGTTAAGCCTACCGTTCTAGGCCTGGCTCCCCAGCGAACGCTCGGCGGGTGAGCTTCGCGCGGTTTCGATCCGCCACGACACGATGGCTACGGCCATGCAAATCACCGTGAAAGGGGAAGATATCTCCCCCAAGGAATTTAGTAACGGCGCCGGATGGACAACATCGATCAACAAGCGCAAGTCGGCCAGCAAGGACGCGCCCGAGCAAAGCGACAGAGCCTCGTCCGCACTGCGAGGCGGGAACAAAGGCCCTGCTCCGGCGAACGTGAAGAAACGTATCAACGCCGCTTCGAGGCTGCCCCCGTTGCCAAAGGAACATATTCGAATCATCGTTCGCCCCCGCGGAGGCCTGGACATCAGGAAGGTGGGCCATCTTAGGGTCGCCCAAGCCCTGATCACCGCCGCCAACCTGCAGGATACGGACGTCACGGAGGACATCATATGTCCAAACATTATGCAGAACATCATAGTTGCGTGCACCCCCTCGAAGCGCAACGCCATGGCTTACGCTGGGGTGAAGGACATCAACATCGGCCAAGCCAGTTATGAGGTGAAAGCTTACTTTGCTGCTCCCGAGAACTCGTGCAAGGGTGTCATACGTGGCATCGATCCCGCCATAGAGCACCACGAGTTACAGCGCCTCATAATACAGCCCAAAAGCCCCACTGCCCCCGAGGTGAGGAGAATCAAGAATACGAGAACCGTCGTAATTCTTTTCGACGGCCTTAAAGTGCCGATTATGTTAAATATGGCCCGTCTCGTGAAGTGCTCGCTCTACCGCAGACAGACCGGTATCTGCTACGCCTGCGGTAGACTCGGCCATCGAGTCGATGTATGTCCAGCATCCGGAGATGTTATCTGCCGGGGGTGGGGCGAAAACAACCCAGACAACAAACACGACTGCTCTCCCAAATGCACCCTCTGCGGGGGGCCTCACACGACAGCAGACAAGACCTGTAAGCAACGTTACCATATGCCCTTCCTGGTACGTCAACGCCGTAGGGAGAGACGCAAGCGCGGCGACGGGGGCAGCAACACCTGCAGCGGACATACGTCACTGAGCCGTTCAGGTGATCGAGGCGGCTCCGGCAACGGATCCAGAGGACGCTCGAAAGAGCGCTCGTCTTCCAAGGGGTGCACTCCTTCGAGGACCAGACTCGGCTCCAGGGGGCGGTCTCGCTCTCGCTCCAAGGGACCTCCTGCTGTTCGAATCCAGGTGCCAGCCAGCAGCAGCCAGGACACCGGCTGGGCTGATCGAGTGAGGGACTTACCACCACCACCACCGAGAAAGGTAACGGGGGGTGTATCGTCAGAGCATGACAGGATCGCACAACTAGAAAAAGAAAACGCGGTACTGAGACATGCTCTCTAACAGCTTAGGGCAGAGGTCGCAGCACTTAAGACAAAAGATCGAAAGACAATAGGGGAGGGCGACAGTCATCCTGAGCAGCCGCCTTCCTCTGTGGGCGAGGTTCCCATGGAAGTTCCGGTAGCACAGTCGGTGCCTTGCGTTCAGTCCAAAAGGAGAGCACTCTCTCAGACCGGCGGGCAGCCGAAGGGCGTCTTTTCGGGCCGAATCGAGAAATTGGAAACCGCGAAGGATAGTCGTTTTGAAAAGATCGAGAAGGCGACGGGCGAAATGCGAGTAGTTTTAGACAAAGTCGTGGAATCTATTCAAACTCTCGTGGCCAGGTGCGACAGGATAGACATGGCAGTTTCGAACTGGTGCATCCTCCAAGGGCAACAGGCAATCGTTAATAACCTTCAACATGGCGGTACAACACATTAACATAGAAGTCTGGCAATGGAACTGTAGAGGCTTCACCCGAAAAAAGGGTGTCCTCAATCACTTTGTTCGATCCACACCGAAGAAGCCCCAAATAATTTGGTTCAGGAAACTCTGACAGACGAGGTTTCGGTATCTGGTTACAAAGCTCACACTTGTCTGGGCGAGGGGAAAAGGGGCATCAGTATCCTGGTAGCAAGTCACCTCACTTTCATCGTACATGACATCGGCTGCGAATGCTATAAGACTGAGCACTCGCTCATTGACATCACACGTGTAAGGCATCTTAAAACAGCATTTTCCTTCTTAACATGTACAGCCCGCCAAGAGACCATAAGCAGAAGTTCACCACTATCATAAATAAGGCCGTCAGTCGGGCGGGGTCGAGTCCGCTTTTGGTGGCAGGAGATTTCAACGCCCCGGACCAAGCGTGGGGCTACCCCCAGGCCACCCACAAAGGGCTAGACTTGTGGCAGGTCACAACCAACCACAACCTCCTGCTTCTGACGGATCCGGCGTTTCCGACTAGGAAGGACAATTCATGTACGAGGGATACTACTCCCGACTTGTGTTTCGTCAGGGGCTTCGATTCTGTATCCTGGACAAATCTCAGCGGGAATCTGAGAAGTAACCATAACACTCTGGCCACGACTCTGGAGGTAGGATGTATGGCTCCCAGGAAATTCGTAGTCGCTGACTGGGACGCCTTAAAAAAATCAGGAAGGAGCGCTCCAAGAATGAGCAGCAGGGCAATGCCGTTAATTTAGAGGAATGAATGCAACAGATCAGAAAAGATATTAAGGTGGTGACCAAGAAGGTCCACACCGACCTCGAGGTCGAAAGAATGGATAGTAGGCTGGCGCACCTTCTTGAAGCAAAGGAATCGCTAACCAATAGGTGGAAAATGCAAAAGCTCCATCGATGGCTCAGAAAAAAGATTGCGGTGGTCAATAAGGCCATAGAGGATCACTGTCGATTATTAAGCAAACAGCAGTGGGACGAGGTATGTAACTCCGTAGATGGACAAATGACGCACGCACGAGAAAAAAGTGAAGCCAAGAACCAACAGGAGAACTTCATTGTTCTTTTATTAACGTGCTGGTGTCTTTTATTAAATGCTGCATTCAAGTTGCATTTTTGCTTTGTTGGGTTGTTTGTGCTTCGTTCTCTTTTTAGCATCTTGCGTAATTACTGTTTTGAACTTGCTGCTTTTTTTCTTTCTCAAACCCCCCACAGGAATGGGCGATGTAGGTATTTGTAATAAATACATAAGCTAAATAAGCTTGTTACTGCGGCATCGTCGTTTCCGACAGCGCGCTGGAAGCACAGCGCAGCTGATGTAACAGGCCCTGCCACAGAGGGGTCAGCGTTTGATATTTAATTTCGGTATTTTTATTATTACCTGTAACCTGCATAAACGCCGTTGGTTATTTCCTCGTAAATACAGCCCACAAAATTATAATTTACTCGCATTATTCGCACTTAACCAGACACAATTGCGCAAGTGCCAATAACAAAACGCTGTGTTCGGTTGCGTCTACCGATCTCTGCTTGGCGCCTAATTAATATTCGTGTGCTAGAACAATTTTACGAGCATGGTTGGAAGTGTAGCATCCTTTATAGAACCTGCAGTGTCAACAAACGTCCGCGCAGTGCGGTTGGCTGGTGACGCCATTCGGTTTCAGGCACAATCCCACGATGCTCAGCATGTCATCGGTGGCCTCCTTGATGCCGCAAAACACTGTGTGGCTGGCGTTGTACACTGCTTCGCCTTCGACAAAGCACCTTCGTGTCTCATCGGCAAGGAAAAAGATGATATGAAGAGACACTAATGGGCCCGGACCGGCTTTTTCCTCCGGACGCGCGCGCTTACGCGACGTCCCGATCATCGTCCCGTCCTCCATTTTGGATACCCCGTCGCGCCACCTATATTCGTTGGAAAGTGCGAATAGGGGATCATATGGTGAAGAACCATGGGGGAGTGCACCTTCGAAGATATAGCGGCCATCTGCGAATGCAGCTTGGTTCCTGGTTAAATGATGTAGTTACACGATAACGCGTACGTCACTGAACTGGGAGGGAAGCGTGGAGGTGATCACTTCCCGGGGTGAATACATATCGCTAATATGGGGGAGGGTTGACAACAGCATTGGCAAGATTCTTGTTAATGAAAATTTCGCCTGGGCGTGGTTGAGAAGGGAGGCCATTTTAAGAGAACCTTTCGCTTAGAGGTTTTATGCGAGACGAAACACCGTATTTTAAGTACAAGACGTCGCACGAATGGCCATCTAAGAAGCAAAAAGACATTTTCCCTTTGAAAGTTTTTTTGTAATGTTCAGGTCGAATATCTTGCACCTTTAGCCCTTTCCTGCCCAACAAAAAGATTTTAGAAAAAAAGGCCACAAGTAAATAAATTTTGTGTATTTACCACTTCCTAATCATGCTTCGGTAAGTGAAAATAGAAAGCGCAGATTATTTCACACAGAAAACAAATCCACACATATGTGTGGGCTGGGCTTCTCTTCGTATGATCTGCGGGCAGTAAGAATAACTTAAAAATGGCACCAGGCGCAGAAAACCTGCATTTTTACGTTTTATTTACGAGTTTTACATTGTTTTCAGGAGTGCTTATATTATACGTGGGATTTTTGGAAAATAATAATCGTGATTGATTGATTGTAGGGTTTAAAGGGACACTGAAGTGATATGTAAACATTGCGGGATTACTTGCGCAAATTGTAGTCCGGAGTCCCCAGACCATGTTTCGACCACCCTGGGCGCGTTTACGCGATTTTATTTAGTAGAAAAATTAATTCGAAAATTCTGTCCTCCTCTCTTTACGCTCGCCCATTTTCTGCAGCGTTTTCGTGTGACGTCGAGAGGAGCCGAGCTCGCAATTGGCTGCGCTACTGCACGGCTCCCCTGCCTTCAGACAGTCAGTCGGCCCAGCGTTTCGTCCGCCGGCCGCCGACGGGTCGTCGCAATTCGTTCGCTCAGTTGAAACGAAGCCAGGACATGTTTGTGAATGGTAGAATCTGCCTTTCTTTACTTGGTTAGTTTGTACACTGTATCTAGCTCCAAGTCAAGGTCTCTTCACACAAGCGCTGCACAAGCGCAGATGCGACGCTTCGCTGACTGGTACGCCTGTAGGAAAATATAAGGCCTCTTGAAGGCGGGAGAAGAGTCAGCGAAGTCAATATAGGTACTAAGGAAATAAAATCAACTGATATTTTTACCGTACAGCGTAAAACTAGGGTGCGGGAAGCACTTTTTTGCGCTGGGCGAACAAGCACAGCGGTCAGCAGCACGACTACGCATCTGCGAACGCTTTTCCGTCTACGAAATGCAATTGCTAGACGTGAGCTATTATGGAAACTCGGGCGACGCTTACTGCACGAGCGCAATACAACAAAAAGCACCTAAGCTGCCTGAAATGCCAAAACTAAATAAAAGTGTAAACTGGTTGTACAATATATACCCTATATTACCACGGCCAGCGGAGCCCGCTCCGTGGCCTAGTGGTTTGGGGCGCTAGATATGCCACCGCAAGTATTTTGCAAGTCAGGAGTTCGCCCCGCGGGTACGCTTGAAATGCCAAATCTAAATAAAAGTGTAAACTGGTTGTACAATATATACCCTATATTACCACGGCCAGCGGAGCCCGCTCCGTGGCCTAGTGGTTTGGGGCGCTAGATATGCCACCGCAAGTATTTTGCAAGTCAGGAGTTCGATTCCCCGCGGGTACGTGCTTTTTTTTTTCTGTAAGTTAACTTTTTCGTTTTCCGCCGATGTTTTCTACATTGAGTTCACCTTTTTTTGGGCCGCAACGTTCATGGCTCCACGAACTAGTTCACAAAACGCGCGCAGGCTGGCACTGGCGCGCTAGCGAGTTCTTGTTGGCGTGCTGTTGCCATAAGCACCGACTGCTTGCAGGCAGTGGGCACAGGCCAGAATGAACAGACCCTTGGCCTGGTGCGAAGACGCTTTTTACAATACAGGCATGAGGGAGGCAAGCTCCAAATATGGGGGAAAAACGCATGACATTTGGGCGTCTGCTGGTACGCGGAGGGCGTTCATGCACTGCGTAGGTTTCGGCTAGTGAATGCTACGATTCCAAGCCGTCCTAGGAGGCTTATCTTTATGCATTTTTACAGCTGACAACATGGCAGAAGCGCGGTACGATGATTACTGAGTTATTGAGAATGCCCATCCAACAACGCCCACGGTTGTGTTTTACAGAACTGAAACCGAAACCGAAACTTGTTTGGTTGCTCACCTTGGGCGTCGTCCAATCACGGTGCCCGCTCCTCCTAACGTCACAGCTTTAGTTGGTGCGGCCGCCGCAAACCGCGCATGGTAGTTTTTCTTCTTTCGCGCTTTGTAAAATAATTACCGATTTGTCAATCGTAAAAATGATGAAAAGTGTGCTAATTTGAGCCAGTCTACGCAGTACAAGCAAAAACGGGAGCTTGACAAATTCACTTCAGTGTCCCTTTAACGCGCCGACGCAACGCAGGCGATGAGGTGCGCCGTAGTGGAGGGCTCCAGATTAATTTGGACCACCTGGGGATCTTTAACGTGCGCCGAAATCTCGTACACACGGGCGTTTTTGCTTTTCGCCTCCATCAGAAAAGCGGCCGCCGCGGCCGGGAATCGAACCCGCGACCTCGTGCTCAGCAGCGCAACGCCTTAGCCACTGAGCCACCGCGGCGGTTAATAATAATCGTGAAGTTTTAATTAATATAATTATTAATTATAATTAATATTTTTTCACAAGTAATTACGGAACTAGTTCAAGGTTAAGGCGCGAGAAAACATTACCAACGAGCCAGCACAAAACCGCGAATAAATGAGACACGAAGAAAGGAAGAAAAAATTTTTATCGCTAGCGCTGCAGTGCACGAACCCGCCACCCTGTAGTGCCCAGCAAAATTTTCGTGACGAAAAAAGCCCAGCCCACACATATGTGTGGGTGCATTTTTCAACCGTGATGACGGAACGAAGACGAAGGGAACGGGTGTATTTTTTAGCCAATCGCGTTTTTCCAAGTCCTGCAAGTCGTGTATTACACTTGTTATTCAGAAAATATGAGAATAGCAAGAGGAAATATGTTTTTATCTTGAAGGCGGCTAGCGTGATCGCGCTGGCTTGAGCGCCGTTTTTAACGAGCGATTTCTCGCCCCCTGGTGGCGAAATGAGTGAACTAACGAAACCAATAAAGTCTCGAAAGCGTTCGCTACGGCTACCAAGGACTGTGAAAGTGAAACCGAAACAGGTGCCACTTAGTAAACGATTTGTTGACCCACACGTTTGTGTGGGCTGGGCCGTAAAGGGTTAGGGATGAAAAATCATTTCGAAAACCATAGCTAATTTGTGAATACAGCTGTAACAAATTATGCGGATAAAGTCAACTACATGTTAGTGTGATTGAATTTCTATTACTACCCACCAAGTGTACAATGATGGCCCCACATCAACATAACGAGAAATTTTCTTCTAAGCTTCAGCCAACACTTCTATGGTTCTATGTGCCCACTGTGTTGCGAACCTTTAGTGCGAAGTATTACAAACATGCCTATGAATGTGTACATTTACAAAGGCAACATATAAATAATATTTGTTTTACCCTATTTTTTGCACAACGAAAGTCAGCTAACTCCCTGCGACCACACAACTGACGTGCAGATAAGCATTAAATTGTTCATCGTGACTGTACAAATTCGGGGGAATTTGTTTTTGTGCTCCCGTACTGCAGCTGCAAGCTCTCCACACTCTTCCGTGACTTGGCTTCCATGAGTGATGGGGACCCACGCTTCAGAGACCTTGCCCTGGGCTTGTCACTGCGTGGTCTAGGCGACCGGATGCGAGTTGTAGTGGACATCTTTCTCGGAGGAGGTAGCGAAGCCTTTATCATTTCCTTCCTCTGCTTCTCGCTCATCACTTCCGGGGATGCTACCTGTTTCGTTTTCTCTTTCTTGAAGAAGACGAGTTCCGGCAGCCACTGGACACCAACCGCTGTCAGTAGCGCAAGCAAGGAAAAGGCCATGTGGGCGAGCATAGTAGTAGTTCTGCCCGGGTTCAGTCGCATCAGAGTTGCTAGCAGCCCTCCCAACCTGCCGATGAAGGCTGAAAAGAAGAAGCCCTTTGCTCGGACCGCAGCGGGGAAGGCTTCCGCAGTAAAGCAATAGTTGATCGTCACGGCCGAGTGAGTCGCTTGCTGAGCGAACATTGTCAAGTGGGAAATGACTCTGGGATAGCCTACGATATTCAACACGACAAAGAGAGCCCAAAAAAGACACAACAGGATCAGGCTCACCCAAAGAGCATGACGGTAGCCTTTTCTCCGCATGTACCAACAAATCGCGAAGTGAAACAATGTCTCAAGCACGATATAGGTGGCTTCCTCAAACCATGGTTTTGTACTAGACGGCAAAAATAAAACGTATAAGGCCAGCGTCAACGTAAACCAGGCCAGGGCTGCCGAGAGGGCGCTTCCACCGCTAAAGAGAAAGGATAGTGCAGTTGTTTTTGACCATGACGCCGGCGTAGAAGCAGCATCTTCGTCTGTCTTTATGTGGACTTTCAGTGCTTTGAACGTCACTTTGGCCCTCACCAGGTCCATGCCATTCATCCTGGCCGTTCTCAGAATATTCTGTAAAGCTTGTTGAGTCATCCCCGAGGCAAGCAGCCAAATAGGAGACTCTTGAATCAGCGAACCCGACACGGCCAGTAAAACAGTGGGGGCGATAAGGAATATGTGGGCCAGGTACCAGGAAGGTTTCATCCGTGAGACGACGTTGAGCACGGGTGGCGATAGGGTAAGTACGACGGCTGAGCTGACGAAGGCGAGGATGGCACGGTGCTCGTTGTCAGTCACCTCATAGAGCAAGATGAACAGCAGGGCAAAGGCCGCATAGGAAGTGGCCGAGCTGACAAGTCGCGCCATCAAAAACATGAAGAAGGAGTTCGCTACAGCTGAGACCATGCTCGCGAACGAGAACGCCCATAGCAGCGTTATGATGACGGGCCTCCTGCCAAAGCGGTCAGCCAGCGCTCCGGCGACTGGCGCGGAGAAAACTGGGCCGACCATGTAGAGAAAAAAGGAAAACTGGTAGAGCCATTGACGGTCGCACACCAGGTTCCACATGCTGACAATACTGTCGGGGTAGCCTTTGTCTTCATAGTCCCATTCGCGGCAGGGCACTTCAGGACGTTCTGCTCCTTCGCCCTGCGTTAAACATTGAAAAAGCCTTGAGTTAGAATTCTTCAATTTCCCGTGTAACAAAGAAAGACGAAGGCAAGACGGGACACACACGCGCTGAAGTCTGAACTAAGTTTATTGCTGTTACGGCTGGTATACAAATACAGTAGATGTCATGGCAACCAAACCGTCAAGAAGAAATGCCGTACACAACAACTAATAGTACTATCATGACAGCACTGACAGCATTCGCTTAGAAATTTTCATATTCGCGTATTTAGTGGCCTATAAGTCTGCAGAAGGAACGCTTACACAGGTTTATTCTTTCTTTTGAATAATAATGGATAAAAAAAGGTACAACGCACGAGAGAGATTTATCATCATCATCATCATCATCATCATCATCATCACCAGCCTATCTACGCCCACTGCAGGGCAAAGGCCTCTCCCATTATTCTCCAATTACCTCGGTCCTGTGCCAACTGTGACCAATTTATCCCCGCAAACTTCTTGATCTCCTCTCCCCATCTAACTTTCTGCCGCCCCCTGCAACGCTTGCCTTCTCTAGGGATCCACTCTGTTACCCTTAATGACCAGCGGTTATCTTGCCTTCGCATTACATGCCCTGCCCACGTCCATTTCTTCTTCCTAATTGCTACTAATATGTCTTTAACACCAGTTTGCACCCTGACCCACTGCGCTCTCTTCTTGTCCCTTAATGTTATACCTATCATTTTCCGCTCCATTGCCCGCTGAGTCGTTCTCAATTTAAGTTGAACCCTCTTTGTGAGCCCCCAAGTTTCTGCCCCGTAGGTGAGTACCGGTAAAATGCAGCTGTCATACACTTTCTTCTTCAGCGACAATGGTAGGCTGCTATTCATTATCTGAGAATGTCTGCCATATGCACCCCACCCCATTCTGACCCTTCTAATTATCTCTGCCTCATGGTTGGGATCTGGGGTCACAACTTGGTCTAAGTATATATATTCGCTTACCACCTCCACTGCCTCGCCATCTATCTCAAACTGCTGTGCTGTCCCGAGGTTATTGATTATTACTTTAGTTTTCTGCATATTAATCTTCAGGCCCACGGTTCTACTCTGTTCGCCCAGTGCGGAAAGCATACTTTGCAATTCGTCCCCCGAGTTACTTAGCAAGGCAACGTCATCAGCAAATCTGAGGTTACTGAGGTATTCTCCATTAACCCTTACTCCCACCTGTTCCCAATCCAACGTTCTGAATACTTCTTGTAAGCATGCTGTGAATAACATTAGAGAGATTGTGTCTCCCTGTCTGACACCCTTGCTTATAGGTATTTTACTGCTCTCCCTATGGAGGATGATGGTAGTTGTAGACCCATTGTAGATATCCTCTAGTATTCTTACATAATGCTCATCTACCCCCTGGTTCCGTAATGCCTGAATGACTGCTAGGGTTTAGACCGAGTCAAATGCTTTCTCACAATCTATGAAGGCTATATATAGGGGTTCAGTATACTCAGCGCACTTCTCTATCACCTGATTGATCGTGTGAATATGGTCCATTGTTGAATAACCGTTACGGAACCCTGCTTGTTCTATAGGTTGACTGAAATCTAAGTTTGCAGAGATTCGGTTAGCGATTACCTTGGTAAATACCTTGTAGACGACTGACAGTAAGCTGATCGGCCTGTAATTTTTCAAGTGCTTCATGTCGCCTTTCTTATGGATTAGGATGATGTTCGCGTTCTTCCAAGATTCCAGTACCATTGTGGTCATTAGGCATTGCGTATACAGGTTTGCCAGTTTTTCAAGTAGAATTTCTCCGCCATCCTTCAAGAGGTCTGCTGTTATCTGATCCTCACCAGGTGCTTTGCCCCCTTTCATTTCGTTCGAAGCCTTCCTTACTTCTTCGGTCGTTACTGGTGGGATGTCTATCTCCCCTGAACTACTGTCTCGTTCGGCATTATCCTGTATGTCCCGGCTACTGTACAGATCCCTATAGAACGTCTCGGTCACTGTGACTATTTTATCCCTATTTGTGATGACATTGCCTTGCTTATCCTTAAGTGCATATATCTGATTTTTCCCCACGCCAAGACGTGTCTTCACTGCTTTCAGGCTACCTCCGTTCTTTACAGCGTATTCGATCCTCTCCATATTATACTTGCGTATGTCAGCTGTCTTACGCTTATTGATTAGCTTCGAGAGATCGGCTAGTTCTATTCTGTCAGCTGCGGTAGAGATTCTCATGGTTTGCAGTTTTCTCATTAGATCTTTCGTCTCCTGTGAAAGTTTACCAGTATCCTGTCTAGCCATAGTGTCCCCGACTTCCACTGCACACTCCGTGATAATGCGTGTAAGGTTGTCGCTGGGTTCCTGTGTCGTAGGCTCAGCTTCCTCGTTAAGGGCGGAATATCGGTTCTGCAGCGCGATCCTGAATTCTACTTTACGTCTTACTGTTAGCTCATTGATCGGCTTCTTTCGTACTAGCTTGTTGCGGTCCCTCCTCAAATCTAGCCTAATTCGAGATCTTACCATACGGTGGTCACTACACCTTACCCTTCCGAGCACTTCCACATCCTGCACGACGCCAGGGTATTCGCATAATATGAAGTCTTTCATTTTTGTGCTCCCCATTCAGGCTCCTCCAGGTCCACTTCCGACTCTCCCGTTTACAGAAGAAGGTATTCATTATGCGCAGATTATTCCGTTCTGCAAACTCAACTAGTAGGTCCCCCCTGCTATTTATACAGCCCAGACCATAGTTCCCAACTGCCTTGTCTCCAGCCTGATTCTTGCCTACTTTAGCATTGAAGTCCCCCTAACTACGGTGTACTGTGTTTTTACTTTAGCCATTGCCGATTCCACATTTTCATAGAAGCGTTCCACTACTTGGTCGTCGTGGCTGGATGTGGGCGCGTAGCCCTGCACCACCTTGAGCTTGTACCTCTTATTGAGCCTAATTACGACACCTGCTGCCCTTTCGTTAATGCTATAGTATTCATCTATGTTGCCAGCTATGCTTTTATTGACTAGAAGTCCCACTCCCAGTTCTCTTGTGTCCTCTAGACCACGGTAACACAGGACGTGTCCATTTTTCAGCACCGTAAAGGCTTCGCCCGCCCTCCTAACCTCGCTAAGCCCTATGACATCCCATTTAATGCCCTTTAATTCCTCGAACAACACCTCGAGACTTGCGTCGCTAGATAAGTTTTGCGCGTTAAACGAGAGAGATTATTGAGTGATTTATGCAGATTAATGAACGACCCTGGCCCTCCCCGTAGGACGCCGATCATCAAGCGGTAAAATTGACGTCTGCTGACAACGGTAACGTTTCGGCGCCGTTGCTGCGTTTTTACCCTGTACAGTTAAACGGTGGCTCCCAGTGGCGGCTGCAGACAAGACGCGACACAGACCCTCCTCCCGCTTAGGCCTTACATACGAAGGTAGATTACTTTGATACCTGAAGATCACTCTTTTTTTCCTCAAATACCGCACACATACCACCTGTAACAATACACTTGTCTATTACATCCAGGGAGTCTTAGAATTTCAAAACTCGGTATACTCACCAGCAGGCACGTTGGCTACCGACCCCCAAGAGCATGTGACACCAATTCGCACTGCCGAATAAGTTTTTCCCGCAATCGTAGTTGGCCCAACTATGGAATCGGCGTAACCCTGCTTCAAGTCTCGCATATTTGCTGTTGTTATTTATCTTCCACGAAGGTTAATGCGCAACAGTGGGGCGGGAAACTCTGGGCTGCGACAGCCGAGCCCGGCGGTTTTCCTGACTTCACAGTTCAAGGTTTAACGTCGTGAACTTGTGCCCACACCTCGACATACATGAAGTATAACGTTGCTTGTCATGTGGTTTGGCTGCATTTGAAGGTTCGGTAATGTTAGGCCTCATCACAGGATACTAGGGCTCACACCCGCTTTTTGGTCTACCTTCCCTAAGTGTCCCCCTTACAAAATTGCTTTAATTTGTACCCAACCTTTTTCCAACTTGGATTACCTGACGATGTTTTAAGACCTCCAAGCGAACGTTAGGCCTGTGCTACAGCGTGCTCTAGTATCCACGTATTTGCATTAACCTACGGTGGGATGTAGAATATTGGTTTACACCAGGAATGTGTGTATCTCCAGCACATATTTGTGTAGACGCTGCTGGGCGTCAGTGTTTTGGAGTTACCATTCCGGAATTGGAATTGCTCCGGATTCATTCCATCATTTCGAGATGCCAGAATGGAATGAGAATGCAATAAGGACAACGCTTGAAGGGATGGTACGGTAATGGAATTAAGCAGATTTTGGCCGGAATGGAACGTGGATGGAATGGTGATTTTCAGACGATGGAGTCACCATGACGGGCACCTTCCGGCTACTTATTTAGTCCTTGGCAGCGACAGCGGCGGTATATTTCAACGGGAGCACCGGTGACGAAAACATGAACGCATACGTGGCATCTTCGGTAACCGGGCATCTCGGTTAGCGGGTGGGAAAGAGAACGTGGAGAGGCACAAGTGTGTCGTCCGTGTATTCTTGCACGAGACAAGAGGGTGTACGCACCACAGAAGGGGGAGTTGCTGTAAGTCACTTGGAGTGGAAGCATTAAAACCACATTTCTTCAGAAGTCTCAGGTTGCATTTCAGAAGCTTGTTCATACTCCAAAATTGTGCTATTCCTAACAGTGGCTCCCACGCATGCAGTGAAGTCGGCGCGAAAAGGAACAGGGGTTTTGAAAGGCGTGTTGAAGCTATAGCAGAAGAAATACGTTCGAAGTTACTAACTTCTGGAGCACCAGTTCTTTTACATTTCATGTTTTTCCTTCTGGCTGCCTTCGGTATTTTTGTACAATGCTGTGAGAATATTGATCCCTCATCTGATATATATATATACTGCATAAAACTGGTTTGTTGCATCCGACTCACTGAACTCTCATTTTTTACCTATTTTCCAGCTTCCCACATTGTGCAACAGCCCATATTTATTATTCCGCTTCGGTAACTTATAAAAAGTGCGAAGTCACTGGGCCTACAATCACTGCCCTGTGAGGAAACATTTGTATACGTTGTGAGCAAATGTAGCACCACGGGTGGTTTCAAAACGGTTTACCGAAGCTTTGCAGGTTGCCGAAGCAGTAGCCGATGCAACCGTCGCTGGGGCTAGCTGCGTCCACGCCCTGTACCTCTTGCTGCCCATGACGAAATACCTCCAACCAAAGAACACGAAATTTTTCCCCTTAGGCATGTATCGTCACGTCTGGCCGGTGGCGCTTTTAGATTTCGGCTCTTCGTGCTTTGGCAGGCTCTTCGAAGCATAACTTTCTCTGTTAAACTGTCCGTGGTGCCCATGGCAGGAGGGCGTCTCCGTGGTAGGCGCCGTGTGCCCAGATCACCAGGCGGAGAAAAACGTCCAGAAGGAGAGGGTGGGAAAGACAAACGCTGCGCTTCTCAAGCCGCGGTGATTCACACCACATGCTGATACTGTAAAAGCTTGCAGCTAGCAATATAAAGTGTCCGCGCATGAAACATGGAACACTGAGTCTGCTTGGTGTTCTCCTCACACCGTCCAGAGCCGGCACGCAACGCAGACCGTTGTGACTTGCAAGCTGACCTCAAAGGCATCTCCCTGAAATACGGCTTCAACCTGTGGAACTTTGGTCCGTCGGTTGAAGCTAGCTTGGCCCTGGGGCTCCAGAAGCAGCAAACGTTGTGACTTGAAAGCCAGCCTGGTAGGCATCTTCTGGGAATACGGTTTCGACCTGTGGACTCTGTCCGTCTGTGGCAGTTGGGCCCTGGGGCTCCACGAACGGCATATAATGTTGAACTGTTAACAACGACGATGATCTCTTCTCGATCGCCGCCCCGTATAGACCATGAGATAAAGAAAAATCACAACCAAGGCAGGAAAAAGAAAATTGTGGGTGATGGCCTTTGCGTGCTCGGCACCCTTCCATAAGCCTAAGCACGGAGCTTCGGATGTGTCACTGAGCTTTCTAACTCCACGCTCTGCTATAGCAGTGGGCAGCTGAGATATGCAATTACATTAGATATTATATACAAGAATGCAGAAGCCACAGCTTCCAAAAAGCGTTCGTTTCTAACACTTCCGGCTCCAGCAGCGGCCTTGATAGCGAGTGGTTTGGCGGCTCTCAGCAGTAGGACAGGATACTTGTTCTTTGTTTGGCTGCTGTGTTTCTGTGCACGTGGCCTTTCCGCATGGGTACAAACAGACATGATTACTGAAGCCTTAGTCGTCAGCTTGAAAGTTCGGGCATTGCCATTATATATGTAGGAAGGTCTCATTTCAAAATGTTGATCAGGTCCTAATGCATACAGGGTGCTCGTTCGTTGAAACAAACCGCCAGGCGATATTTATGTTGTCACGGCTCCTGTTACACTATGGGTCTGTCACTTTAAATTAGGGAGTCATGTATAGTGTCCTGTATTGAACAGACTGCGCTGAGGTAATGCCTGGGCAATATTCTAGCGGAATGGAGGTCAACGTGTAACTTGTTGCGGCTTTCCTTGGGTGAATGCAAAACTGTTATCTCTGTGGGTGATGCTGCCTTGCCGTCTCTCGCGTTGATACAGTAGCATTAGTTCTATATGCTCTAAATTCGCATCCAATCATTCATGTAAGCATTTAAAGTGCGTGTAGATGTGAGCAAGCTCCGCGCGACATGCCTGCGAGTTTGCCACACAATGCTCATGCTGCTTGAACGATGTTACGCGAAGCAGATAGCAAGATGGTACGCTTCAGGCTGTGCAAAGAAACACAAAAAGCACACATCAATGCAATAGCCGCTTCATCGCGCGTCGCGGAAGAATAAACCATTAAAACATGATAACATGGAAATATACTATATTAGGTAGTGGGACTCCCGTTAACTAATATGCGGAAAGAAACAGTGTGACATTGACCCGTTCTAAAGCGTACGTTTTCCAATTGGGACCGATGGGGTTCGGTATGGAACCGATGGCCTTCTTTGAAAAAACTAATCAGCTCCCCATAGACCGGTTGCTCTGCCGAAAACCTCCGATAAGATCTCTGTCAATACGGGACGTGTATGAAACCGGGGACCACAAAAAATCTTTCTTTCTCTCTTAGACACCGGGCTTCCACTGCGTGAAAACGGTTTCTTGAAAATCGCGATTAAGGAACGGTTCTGAATAAGACAACACAAGCATCGATCATGCAGAAGCAGTACAGTAGTATACCTTTATCTTATAAACCACGTATCGGTACACATTTAAATCGTTCGTAGTTGCGTTTACTTTCGCACGAAAAATCGTCACATGGGTCTATTCTTCGCTTGCGATTCGGGTGTTTCGGTTGTTGCACCCAAACGATTCCGTAAAATCGTTTGGAAACACTTTTATCGGCTGTTGGAAGCACGTTTAGCGTTCGAGCTTCTCTCACCTGTCGCTCAGAAGGGGTCGTAATTTTTCCATTAGAAGAGTGTTTCGGCACTAGATATGTACGCAAGCTGCTACCACCTCCCAACTTCGGTGACAAGTGACACCTTTTGCTTACTTTTGCAGTTTTCAAAGAGTATTGTACCGTCAGATACATGTTGCGTTCCTCGGTAACTCGATTACCGCAACAAGGGGAAGTTTTTATAAAACTTCGAAGAATGAAAGGAATGGCATTGAACTGCCCGTGCTTTCCAGGGGCAGGAATGGACTAACTTTTTTCATTAGGAGGAATTGAAAGAATGGTAATTGAAAAAAGTTCACAGCCCTCAGAATGGAATTGGAATTGAATGGGGAGGCCCATTCCGCAACACTGCTGGGTGCACAACCGGGAATGGACAAAGCAATCATGCATTTATTTTGGTTATTGGCATAGGAATTCCCCAGGCGTGACGCACTCCACAAGGTGCGCTTTGCCTCCTACCGACGAAAGCGAAAAGCATGGTAACCTCTTTGCGCGGCAATGTGCGTCAAACAATTACGGCGTTTAAACCTTTTACGTCGTGGCGATACCTTGGGAGTGGTAAAACGCAGACGGCACCGCTAGGGCGCAGAAGCTGAGGTGCAGACGCAGAAGCACGCAGCTAAACTTTTTTGGCAACCCCCAATTTGTGGCACACGCAACACGCTGTAAGGTGCTGGTTCTTCGTGACCAATTCGCTGATTCGTTCACAGAAAAATAGATGTGTACGCAAACTGCGCTTCGGCACAACGTAATTTTTTATCAACGAAGTTAGAACCGTAAAATGGCACCCAAAACCGCTATTACCATCTCTTTCCCGGTAGTTGCGAAGATTAGGAACCCGCTCTTAAGATTGGTTCACGTCGCTATCAAGGGCAGGAAATACGTTTTCAAGTTTGATCTCGACGTAGATGTTACCGAACACCCATTACAAAAAAATGGGTTTTATTGTAAGCAGTATGGCCCAAATGATTGCAGTCACCAGTAAACAAACAAAATGAGCGAAGTTCGAAGCAAAGTCACGAAATAATTTCTGAAACTGCATGCACGAAATACCGCTTAAAAACCCTAAAATATTTCCGGCAATGCAAAACTCTGAGGAGCCTTCAACGTATACATTTCGACGTAATTCTTTTGTATTCACAATGAAGTCGAAGTGCTTGGGGTATTTTTAAATTGTTTTTAGGCTAAGCATATTGAATCTTTCAATTTTGTATGCCATGAAAGTCGCTTGTTATACGCTTGTATGACGCGACAAAAACTTTCCCGTTTTATCTGGAGAACATGTAGCAAGACACGTGAGTAATTTGCCTCGAATTTTCCTTTACAATTTGGTACTGTACAAATTTTTGGCCGCTACATATAGTGGTAGCCGAGGTTCGGCAGCGAAGGTGGTCTCTTCTTACAAAGAAGATTGCAGTGTCGAATTAAAGTTTCACCTTGACAGAGAACTAGCTTGTACGTGATGTAGAGATTTGGTATGGTTTGAGTGGAAGTAAAGCTATAGTAAGAGTAAGATGAAAGGAGTTTTGTTGAAATGTTTGAAAGGTAAGGTTGCTTAACGACATTTTAATTCCATGTTAGGGTTGAGGTTGATGTGACATCAGAAAAATCGATCTGAGCTGGACTTGAGGTCAGACCTCGTGACCTCATTACCAACATATTGGCATATTGGCTAGCGCCCTCACCTCCACAGGCGGATCGTAGACAGTGCATCCGCTGAATGTCCCGTCCGGAAGCAGAGGGATGGCTACGTTCCTCCAAGCTTCCTGAGACAAATGCCGGAGGTAGTCGGGACGCTTGCACCAGTGTCCCACGCGCCGACCAATGAGCTGGTAGGCGAGGACGTGCGCGATCAACATGCAGCCGGACAGCACGAAGGAACTGGCGACGAAAAGCTGGTAGCGCCCGTGGCCGAGGATGACGTACACGTTGTCCGTCAGGGCCGTCGGGGAGTGCGCCTTGAGGAAACCGGGCAGCACGTTCGGCTCGGGTGAGTCTTCGTCCTGTTGTGCCGGGACGCTATCTTGGGTTCGGGTTGTGCGGGTTGGCGAGGGTGTCCCGGAGGCGGGTGACTCTAGGGGCGAAACTGACACCAGTGTGCCACGCGAAGCTGCTCTGGAAGTCGTACATGCCATGTCCTCACAGGAAAAAAGGGCCGGGGACAAGCAAGGGTTGGCCTTGAATGCCCGATTGCAGTGCTTCTTCGGCGTCTTCTTTTGTCTTTTCTGGCGCGCAGACGGCCACTCGCTGCGAGTACCGCCTGTTAAAAATGGGCAAGAAGTCAGTCGTCAATGATGAGATTGCAGTGAAAAATGAAAATATTACAAACGGGTGGGTGAAATGCTACCGCCAACCATAACTGAAAGAGAATAAACTGAACAACATAAGATTTGGGTGGAAATACGCCACCAATAAGAACTGGTGTGCTTAGAACTCATCCTCCTCTGCGTAGCAAGATATGGAATCGTGCTTAAGTCTGTAAGGTTTGTATCTATATCCTAACGGAGGTTGATTTATCCTGAAGCATCCCTTTTAGGGAGTTATTCCCAGAAGCCCCGTGGTGTAGTGCATTTAAGATGCTGTATGTATTTCGCAGAGTGTGCGAACTTCTTTTGCACGGGAAGATGATGTGGTGTAGTGGCGCCCTCTAGTGGAGCGCCCGCTCACTGTGTGCGCTTGGTTGTATTAATTGTAACTAGATGTCGTTGCTGTGGTCGCACGTGACGGGTCACGTGCGTATGCGTCTCGGTGTCGTCTTGTCGAACAATAAACGTTCTTTTTGGGTTCTGGTCTTGGTGCGAGCAGGCCGCACTCTTTCTTCTTGGGCTTGTGCGTGGGCCCGGCGCGCTGAGCCTTCGCTCCCGTCGCTGCCGAGGCCGCTCGCCGTCGCCCACGACACAACATCTTTTTGGCGACGAGGATGGGATTGCTTTTCTTCTGCTGCGACGACATCGTCGACGGGTCCGGCAGAATGAAAACGTGAGTGCGTTTGACCTCGCTCGAGTGTGACTGTCCGGCGCGTCTGGCGTCGCGAGGCCTAGCGTTCTTTGTGCTGACGCTTGTCGAACCGTCGTTTAGGCCTCGCCCTACTTCGTTCTTCTGCTTCTGCTCCTGCATCTCTCTCCTTCCTGCTTGGCAGCATGGGCCTCTTCGATAACCTGCCCGTTTTCCTCGAATTGCCGGGGCCGCCTCCGATTCCGTGGCATAACTGGAAAAAATTGTTTCAGGCCCATCTCGAGGCGGCTGGCGGCAGCGACTGGAATGACGGACGACGCGCGTCGGCGCTCGTCAGCGTTTTGGGTAGGGAGGGGCAACGAAGGTATTTTGCTGAGGCGGAGCAGGACGAAGCAAAGAGGGACGCCGCCAGTAACGTGACCGACGCTAATGTAACCAGCCCTATCGTGACCGACTCCGCGACCGACTGTAGTGTGACCGCATCCTCGGCTCCGGCCATTTCGAAATTCGACCAACTTTTGGAGCAGCTGGACCGGCTCTTCGCTGCGTCCACAAATACGCTTGTTGAACGACATGAGTTCACAAGCCGTCGTCAATTTCGGGGGGAAAGTTTTTTAGAATACGTGACCGCTCTAAAGGAGAAAGCCGTACGTTGCAAGTTCGGGCTGACGTACGCGGAGCGCGTCCGAGATCAAATCATACATGGAACGTCTAACCCCCAGGTTAGAGAAAAGCTGCTCGCACATGGCGAAAGGTTGTCTTTGGAGAAAGCTGAAGAGATTGGTCGGAGTTTTGAATCTTTGTCGTTGGCGAACCAAGCCTTCGGTTCGCATCAAGTACAAGCAGTAGGTCGACGAGGAGAAGGTGGCGTCGCGGAAGATGGCGGTCGGGGAAGCCGCCGCGATCAAGATGGCGGCGTGGAGGATCAAGATGGCGTGGGCCGCCGGGGAGGCCGGCGCGCTCAAAATGGCGGCACAGGAATTCAAGATGGCCTGGCCAGCCGGGGAGGCCGTGACGTCATTCCACCGGGTTCGGGAAGACAAGATGGTGGCCCCCAAGATGGACGTTTCCATTCGCAGTCAGCTGCAGAGTTTCGCGGTACAGTCCAGGCGAAGAAGCTTGCAGGCAAGCTTCAGTTGTGCGAGCGATGCGGAAATAAATCGCATAATTCAGCATTTCCAAATTGTCCAGCCAGAAATCGGCGCTGCAACTCGTGTAATAAGTGGGGACATTTCGCATCGATGTGCCGTAAGCCGGCACCAGTGCATCGAGTTTCTTCGAAGGAAGCTACGGGATCCGCTTCGACACCGGAACCTGTAGAGCATCCAGCATCCACGGAGATCAACGCACCCGCAAGATCTTCCGTCTTAACAGTCAGCACTTCTTCTAGAAAGGACTTAGTCGTCCAAGCTGAAGTCAGCGTCAACAATCCTCCAAGAAAGGACTTAGTCGTTCAAGCCGAGGTCAGCGGAGTTACCATGCAACTCTTAGTCGATACCGGAGCATCCGTGTCGTTGATGACTGTCGAAGATTTCAAGCGCCACTTCAGTAAGCAGCATGCGCTGTCCAAGGCTTCCGTCAACTTGTGGAATTTTTCCAAACAACGTATCGGCATCCGCGGCTCATTCCAAGCTCCTGTTCAAGTCTTGCAACGGTCTTGCTCCGTCACATTCTACGTCACCGACAAAGGGACATCTCTTTTGGGGCTCGACGCCATCCAGCAACTGGGCATTCAGATCGACGGTGCGTCTCTTACGTGTCGACTAGCATCGGTGTGTGCAGTGCAGTGTCCCGTGAACGTGCCCCCGGGTTTCGAACATCTCTTCAACGGCGAGTTGGGTCTTGTCAAGGACGTCTCGCATAAGATCCAACGGCGGCCAGGTGTGACTCCAGTTGCATCTAAGCTACGAAGATTGCCTCTTGCTCTCCGTGATCCAGTGTCCAGCGAGCTGCGACGCCTCGAGGACAATGATGTCATTGAGCGTGTCGACGCCTCGGAGTGGGTTTCGCCACTCGTCGTCGTCCGGAAAAAGAACGGGGACATTCGGCTGTGTGTGGACCTCCGGGAACCGAATAAGGCAATTATCATTGATGGGTATCCTTTACCGCATGTTGAAGAGCTGTTGCAGATGTTTCATGGTGCTGTTTGTTTTTCTAAGCTTGACTTGGCGTCGGCTTATCATCAGTTGTTGCTGGAAGAGGGCAGTAGGGACTTAACTACTTTTGTGACTCATGAAGGTTTATTCAGGTTTAAGAGGGTGTGTTTTGGTCTGGCGTCGGCGCCTGCGGTTTTTCAAAAAATGATGTCTCAGATCTTAAAAAATTGCAAAAATGTTGTTTGCTATCTTGATGATATTCTTGTGTGGGGAAAGACTCAAGCTGAGCATGACGCGAGCCTGGTTGAAGTCTTAACATGTATAGCAAACAGTGGCATGAAGTTGAACGACAAATGTCTTTTTTCGGTCAAGGAACTTGATTTTTTGGGTCACAAGATTTCGGCTGAGGGCATCTCACCTTTGGAGAGCAAAGTAAAAGCTATAGTTCATGCTCCCGCTCCTACGGACATAAAGTCACTGCAATCATTTTTAGGTCTTGCAGGATACTATGCTAAGTTCATAAAGAACTATGCAGAGATAGTTGAACCATTTCGCCTCATGCTCAGGAAGGGTCAGACGTTTTGTTGGTCTGATGATGCTCAGCGCAGTTTCGATCAGTTGAAAGCGTGCCTCACATGTTCTCCGGTTGTAAAAGTCTTTAATCCTGACTTGCCTGTAGTAGTAACTACCGACGCATCTGATGTGGGAATTGGCGCGGTACTACAGCAGCGGTATGGTTCTCGGCTTGAAACCATAGCCTTTGCATCTAGAACTTTGTCGGAGACTGAGAGAAAATACTCTGTGGGAGAGCGCGAAGCGCTGGCTTGTTTGTTCGCGTGCGAAAAGTGGCACATTTTTCTTTGGGGCAGACGGTTCACACTTAGAACTGACCATCAGGCTGTAGTTGCTTTGTTAGCCGCAGGAGACTCAGGTTGGAGACCTTTAAGGATTTCACGGTGGTCAGCTCGTCTGCTGTACTACAATTTTGACATCGAGTATTGCAAAGGGTCAGAAAATCTGGTGGCTGACGCTCTATCGAGATTACCCATTCAGACCGGTCAAGAACTTGTTAAGGAGGAAGAGATAGTGTCACTAGTAACATCAGTAGTCGATAAAGAAACAGTGCAGCTGGCAACGAAGGCTGATGTGACGTTGCAGAAGGTAGCAGAGTATGTGTCAAAGGGTTGGCCTGATAAGAAAAAGGTACACAGTGATTTAACTGCTTACTTTCATGTAAGGGATGAACTTTCTGTTGTGGACGGATTACTCATGCGTGATGACCGTGTAGTCATTCCTTGTGTACTGGTACCTACGTTTCTCGAGTTAGCACATGAAAATCATCAAGGAATAGTACGAACGAAGCAACTTCTCCGGGAACGTTACTGGTGGCCTCAAATGGATCGCAATGTTGAAGAACATGTAAAGCATTGTCACGTTTGTCAGCTGGCAGACAAGTCTGCTAAGCCTCATGTAGCTCCGTTGCAGCCAGTGGAATGGCCTGAAGGGCCTTGGCAAAAGTTGGGAATGGACATCGTCGGTCCGTTAGATGTGTCGTACCCCCGATTTCTCGTTACACTAGTCGATTACTACTCTAAGTGGCCTGAGGTTCTGGGCACAAATTCCATTTCAACTGAGGATGTCATTAAGTTGTTGGACTCTTCTTTCAGTCGGGAAGGGCTCCCTGTGGTTTTAGTGACGGATAATGGACCCCAGTTTGTCTCCAAACAGATGCAAGAGTATCTAAAGGAGAAAGGTATCCGCCACGTGTTCTCGTCGAATTATTACCCTCAGGCTAACGGCCAGATTGAACGCTTTAACAGAGTTCTCAAAGAACATTTACAGGTAGCCAGACTTGAAGGCAAGGATGCTTCGAAGCGCATTACACAATTTCTTGGGTCGTATCGGGTCACACCACATTCAGTGACAGGTCTTTCTCCAGCTTTTTTTGCTGCATGGACGACAGCCTCGTTCCAAAGTGGATATTAGCAACTTCAGGATACGTAAAAGGGCAGCAGAATCGGACAATTTCCTGCCTCATGTTCGGAATCAGGTCTTCACGAAGCAGCATAAAGCTAAACAGTACTTTGACAGAAGGAAAGGTGCGCAGCAGACCCGCATAAAGGTGGGAGATGTCGTGAAGGTAAAATTCCGTAAGCAAGGATTTCTGAAGTATAGTAAGCCGTTGACAGTGCAAGCTCAGGTTGCACCTTTCACCTTTAAGCTCAGTGATGGAAAGATCTGGAACGCTTCAAAACTCACAGTCGTTCCGAAGGGAATCGAGGTTGGCTCAGCACCGTATTCCTTTGACAATGTTGAACTCTCGTCGAGGCATAAAGAGTTTTTGTACTCTTTGTCTAACTTGGACATTTGTGACAGTCAGTCCCCTAGTCTACAGTTGTCAGAAGGGACAAGCCCCAGTGTTCAGACAGACCCTGATCTGTCGGAGGTCTCTACCAGTGCAAGGTCTGAATCCATTGTCCCTCGGGAACCATTAGAATGTCAGGAAGAAAATAGTGAACAAACAGATCCAAATAGCCATGTAGACAACACAAGGGAAAATGAGGGGGTTTCTGGATCGTCAAATAATGCAAGTTCAACGTCTACGCGTCCGCGCCGTAAGACTAAGCAGCCTCAGTGGCTTCGCGAATATGTGCAGTAAGGGGTATACGTACGGTTCATGCTTTGCGTCATGTTGAACGTGTCATGTCTGTGTTGAATGGTATATCATCATTGAAAGTGTTTTGGACGGGTTTTTTTTGGGGACTTTAGAGAACTGTCGTGAGCGAAAATGTTATTTTGGACGGGTTTTTTTTTGGGACTTATAGAACTGTCGTGAGCGACTGATAGCCTGTTGTGTGAGTCAAGTGAAAGGAAGATGCAGACATTCTTCAAAGCACGGGAGAATGATGTAGAGTGTGCGAACTTCTTTTTGCACGGGGAGATGTTGTGGTGTAGTGCATTTAAGATGCTGTATGTATTTCGCAGAGTGTGCGAACTTCTTTTGCACGGGAAGATGATGTGGTGTAGTGGCGTATTTCGCAGAGTGTGCGAACTTCTTTTGCACGGGAAGATGATGTGGTGTAGTGGCGCCCTCTAGTGGAGCGCCCGCTCACTGTGTGCGCTTGGTTGTATTAATTGTAACTAGATGTCGTTGCTGTGGTCGCACGTGACGGGTCACGTGCGTATGCGTCTCGGTGTCGTCTTGTCGAACAATAAACGTTCTTTTTGGGTTCTGGGCTTGGTGCCAGCAGGCCGCACTCTTTCTTCTTGGGCTTGTGCGTGGGCCCGGCGCGCTGAGCCTTCGCTCCCGTCGCTGCCGAGGCCGCTCGCCGTCGCCCACGACACAACAATTTATCCTGAAGCATCCCTTTTAGGGAGTTATTCCCAGAAGCCCCTTCTGGGAATGACTCGGCTTTTCCCAGTACCTAGTTCGGTTTAGCGAATATCTGCAGCCGCGGCAACATCATATGCCTGATAATAAACCATTCATGACTAAATATGCTTGGCAGTCAACGAAAACACCCTTGCTACATAGGTGGTAGGGTAATCTTAGTTGACTAACAGGATATTACTAATTTCATGAAACGAAACTGAGGAACTCAACTACAGCTGGCGTCTTTGTTGAAGTTGAATACAACACGCAAACAACTAAACTGAAAGCAATGTTATTCAACGTACGAAGATTGCCGTGCGAGGGCGCCAGATAGGAACACTGAGACATCAAGCCATTGCTGTTACTGTCAAACAGGTTTTACAGCTTGGAAGATCAGAGGCCGCTACTTCATGCTTTGTTACGAAGAAAACGGAAGCACAAAGAAACACTGAAATATATTTGTTGAGCTGTTAATCGGGCCTCCACGGCGCAGACTAACACAGAATACCGTTTATTTGACAAAGTAGAGAATTTAAATAGCTTACCTTATTTGTGAAGGTGTGTAAACAGATTACGTCACTCGTGCTTTTTTAAATCACTTCTGTTTGCCCTATTTGCCATAGCTTGCCTTGCGCGAATAAAGTACAACAATCATCATCAACTATCATCTTAACTCGTACTTCACTGCCTCAAGCGTACTGCCGGCATGATTCCACACTACTTTTAATGCCGTCGGAAGCTATCGCACTGATTAAATTCGGATTTTTGCCGGTGTTGTTTTAGTGGTTGGCACTTTCTTCTGTATGAACAATTTGCATAGGCTAAGCACTATATTTTCGTTAAATGTTTCGCTATGCACTTGACAGTGTGTCGCCACCGCCGACGGTCAACCAATGAGTGAAGAGAATGGTGCAAACACTTTCACTTTTGAACGCAGTTTTGCGACTACAAAAAAATTGATATATACTTAGCCCTGCATTTGTGATTGGTCAGAAGCGCTGCAGCAACTCCGAGATCCGAAGCACCTTATCGCCAGTGACATAGAATTTTCAATTAATTTTGTTTTGTTCGAATTCAGCTAGCGGTGTGGGGCTATTCGCTTCTATTACAACGATTTAGTTTACGTACGTTCAAAAGCTTCAGTTTATGAAACCTCGCAGTGGATTTGTGTGAATGAACGAGTGCCGAACAGGATGAAGGACTCGTCATCATCAAGGCTCACAAGTGCACCGTGCCCAAAAACGGTTCGTGAAATTCCCCCATCAACAAACCAGCGTTCTTCAAAAATGGCCATACTCATTTCCTTAAAGTGCAGGGTCAAATGAGCGTAATGGGTGTGCGGGCACTTCGCTGCGAGGTCAGCAAACCGAAGCTCGACACGATGCCCGTGATGTCACTGGATGCACCTCGCCCTAAACAAGCGAGGATCGCTCCGGATATGCGCGACTCTTCCACGCAGGCTGATGTCAGCCGCACCGACCCCGGCCCGAGCTCGTCGACGCAGACAACGCTTGGCAAGGCGCTGTCGTTGCTGGACCGCGCTACACTGGAGATCGCGTTAGCAGAAGTGCAATGGCGAAACGAGGGCCGACCCAGGACGCCGGAAGATGGTGACACCTCCGAGGATGCTCCTAAGCTTCGCCGTCATGCTCATGGTTATCGCTCACTACATCGGCGCCTGGCTTTTCCTAGCAAAGCCTTGCAACTGAGACAGCTCTTGAACTCGCCGCCTAAAGCCTTAAATTGAAAAAAAAAAAAATTTTTTTTGGACTTTCTGCCTTGATGCAGCCTTAGATCGTTAGCGAGAAGCCCTAGCAATATATTGCCTGAATTGTACCTTCTTTGCACCAATTACGTAACGTTGTACGAGTTCAATGATACCTTTTGTTCTTGCGTAAAACAGAGAGAGCTGTATGGACCTTAGCTGAAATTCTTTATGTTTTTTGAAAGTCTACCTATGTCACCAAAATCATCATTGTTTTCAGTAAGAGATGATGAGCCTCAAGCCTAAGGTTCGGCCCACATGCTCGGCCCGAGGGTTCTCATTCTCGAATTGTGAAAAATTGAAGCGCGCCCAGCGGAATCGCGCACAGGGCACACACGCATCATTGTGGTTCAATTTATAGCTGCGTCGCATCTCTAATGCATCGCTTTTGGCTTCCGCCTTCGCGCTTCCCGTAGCTTTCCTCCTTCTTATATAGCGAGGTTTACCAACACTCAGCTGTACGTCTGCTGGAGTTCCATTAAACGCCTACCTGCATTCCGGTAACACAGCGATGAACACAGAGGAATGTACACGGCTGTTATGTTTGGCCACGCCGAAGCACGCACGGCGCAACTGCGTTTAGTAAGGGCATCTCTAAGAAAGACGCCCAGCTTCTGATTGATGGTTCCATGCCACTGTACTGTTCCCGAAACTTCTTCTTCCTAGGTGGTTAGATGGAAAATGAAAAGAAATGGACTGGGGATGTTATTGAGCCCAGCTGGGCGCTCACCGGCATACAACCCAGTCCGGGGGGTAGGGAATATAGAAGGGGATGAATAGGATAGGGTAGAGAAAAAGGAGATAGGTAAAGAGAGAAAAAGTTAAGGCGCCGCGAGGAAAAGAAGCATTGCCACAGTCACTGTGGGCCACCGAGCACAGAACACACCACAAACACAGGTCCTGGCGTCATGCTGCGTCCGGGAGAAGTTCTCGACGGGAGCGGTGGAGCGTAGAGGCGAGGCTGTGCTGCGATGAGTCGTGCGCGGAGGTCCGAAGTGTGGGGAGCTTGCTGAGTGAAGTTCGAAGCAAAAGAGCGGTTACTGGCGAGCGGGAGCAGGCGCTCGACGTCCCCACGCAGCAGAGCGCGCGCCGCCCGAACAAAACACCCATGGCTCGCGACGAGTGGCCGGCATAATCACGATACCGCCCCGGCCGCGCAGGAGCGAACGAAAAACACGTCCGCACCCCACGACGACCGAGGCCAAACTCCTACTGTTCCCGAAACCACATTTGCTCATGATTGGCTTGACCATAACAGGGCGTTTCGCACGTACTGCAGCAGCTTCGTCTGCCACAAGAGCCCTCAAATCTGGCGCGTCTTTTGATCGGGAGATTTCCTGCCACCCATCCCTCCATTCAAGCGATGTTATAAACGCAGGAGAAGCTTTGCGGAGGGCAGTCTTTGAAGAATAACCAAAATGACAGAATACGAGGCTGCGTCATTACCTTCGCAAAAGCGAGGACGTCTTGCCGGAAATATTTCGTGTAAACCTCGCTAAAAGGATTGCTGGATGAACCCGCATTGGTGAACACAAATCAAGCTTTTAGGTGACCGAAACCGTCCCGCATACAGAAAGGCGCTCATCAATGGGGTCAAAAGTATGTGCGATTTAGGCTACAGCATTAGGTTGTTTTACAGAACGTCACGTATCAGGATGTCTGATTGTAGGGTCAACCATCACTTTCTCAAGCCAAAGAGCTGCCCCTAGCATGGTCGCATTTCATATACATTGACCATGAGGCCGGAGAGGACGTATGGCAGAAGTTGCTTGCGAAGTTCTACACGAAACCTTTGAGGGTTCGTGGGCTCGGAAGTCATTTGTCTCCGCTCATAAAGATTTCGAAACGAAATCCTTACGGCTGGTATGAAAATAGACGCTCACTATGAACACAGTAGTTGTGGAGCATTGAGTTGGAATACGTATTACAAAGCGAGTGGCGCCGCCCGTAGTATAAAGGCTAAGTAGAACTGGAAGTGGGCATTTTCTATGTATTCTCGTTTGTAGATACGGATAAAGTAACCGGCATCCTCCACAAGGGGTCCGGAAAGAACTTCACTGGGACAGACTGGCAAGGCGAGTGTCTTTATGCATGAACTGCTTTATGCATGAACTGTCTTGTCTATGGAAGCCGAAGCAATACCGCAACGGTCTGGAAGAAAACGTCGCGAACACTTACACGCCTCTTATCATTTGTGAATGCGAAAAAAGTTGACGCAAAATTGCTGAACGTGCATGTCGGTATTAAACATGGCCACTAAATTTAGTGGTTTCGAAATGTTTTGAATATATAAACGTCTTGTTCAAATGTGCTTTCAATTTTTCGCCGGGTGGCTAAATCGGGGGACTGACAGACAGACATACAGGCCAAAATGTTTGCGTTTGATTAGCCGGAGTCATCATGTCCTGCAGAAGTGAATGACTAGGTAGATTTAAACGCGTTAACCGCCTGAACTTCACAACGCATTCGATATAACGAACACGGACTACTAGTGTATGATACTAATCTAACAATGTAAACTCCGGGGCGGCCTTAAGTAATGCTTGATCTGTTTTAGAATGGTTGCTTGCAATTCAATAAAAAATCGGAAGGGTACGGGATCTTAGTGTCACTAAAATTGCTCGTCAAATTAATCACCGGTTCGAACTATTCAACTGTATGCGAAAATTCGTACTTCGCACATTTCATCAGCATTGGCACGCCGCGACGGACCAGCACCCCTTGCGTAAATTTGTCAAGCCAAGCATACCCACACAGGGATATTGTGCAATATTTGCCAAAAAAAGTTCAGCGTTCGCCGCATTCGGGATGGTCTTCAAGCACTTGCATCGACAGTAACTACCGGCATGAAACTGGAAATTTACACGGACTCAACGACAGCGATACATGATTTACGTCGCGTTGCGCGTAGCACCAGCATGTCGGCACGTATTCACGCGATCCTGGACACATACCCATGCACTGTGCGTGTTTTGGGGGTTCGCCGGGACATGCTTCCTGCCCACATAGCGGCGGATCGCGCCTGTCGCCGTATAGACCTTTCACGGGCGCTACCACTTCTTCCAGTGTCCACTCTAGAAGAACTGCTGGTGGAGAAGGAGAGCCTCCGCCGCTCCACGCGTGCTTTACTTCCACCGCGTGGAACTGACCTCCCCAGTGGGCTCGCTCGCTGGGAGGAGGTGCTGCTGCGGAGGCTTCGAGTTGGGGTGGCATTATCCCCAGCAGTGACCCACGCTTGGCCTGCCCGCTATCATTCACCGTTTGCGGACACCTGTCCCTTTTGTATGGTCCCTGCGTCCGAAGCCGACACGAGCCACCTTCTATGGACCTGCCCTGCCCTGCAAACCTCTCGCCTGCAACACCTCCGAGGCACAGGGCTCCATCCTGGGAGACCCCCTGATCTACAGCGGTGGATCTGGGGCCCGCAGTACCGGTCTCTGCTTACGTTTCTGCGTGACACAAATGTGATGTTGTACATATAACTGTTATGCCGTAAGGCAAACTCTCGCAAAAAAAAAATTCGGGCAACACTATCTTGGAACGAGAGAGACACATTCTATCGTGCGCCACTTCAACGTGATGTTCAATGATTATAACTTCCCAAGAAATGAAGAAAGATCCCACTTACAGAGACAATGGTGCAGCAAAGATCATTACGATAGCGAAGAAGAAGCAAATCGGCTGCAATCGTTGACTTTGCGGGGTGACGTTGTGATGGTCGTGGACGTTGAGTACAGCTTCGCTACGTCCAAGTCTTACTCGTTAGTGTGAGCCGAACGTGCATTACAGTATTGTGGACGCCACCGTACGCCCTGCCGACACCTTGGTTTGCTGGAGAGTGCTCTGCCATGGTTGAAGCAGTGACCAACCTTCGAAGCTCGGCCCTCCGTGTGCCGTAACAAGGCGTCTTTGTATCCTGTGTAAATAAGATATGCATACTACCACCCCCAATCCGAAGAAGCATGAGCCACTGCTCCGTTGGGGATATGTGCTATCAAATCGTTGCTTTTTTGTTGCGATAGTGTGCCTTAGGGCGTCATACCTACACTGCATATATCACTAAACTCCTGTCTCACTGAGAAACGCAAGGATGAAGTGGTGGTGGGGTCTCTATATCCACCGGTGGACGTCAGGTGGTCTGCCAGGGTCGAGGCTTGTGGCTCGTAGGTGGCGCGTTCTGGCCCCTTCCAATGAAGGGAACGTCCACCGTAGGTATCAGCATCTTCGGCAGTAGTTGTGCAGAAGGGGCAGTTCTGTGTGAACGACGCATGATGGCGTGGGGTCCACGCCCGGGTCACAGGAGGACTGAGGGCTACACCAATATGAAATCTTCGCAGTAATGCTAATCCAAGCGAGCAAGTCTACTGAGGATGTCTGTTCCACACGGTGGGATTACAGCCCGTGTGACGCGATGGAAGTGTTATTTCTGTTGAAGAAATTCTTCTGGGGGATCGATTGTCAGTAATGGCAATGACCTGGAAACGAATACAGGGTGGCATGCACCTTCCGGCGCAATGTGATCGGAGATCGTATTTCGCCGTACCCAGGACAGCCGAAGACGGCAGTGGAACGTATCCAGTTTCTCATGACTGTCCTTAGAAAGAGAAGGGTTGTTAGTTACTCGATGTACACCACACATGACCGCCATGGAATCTGTACAGATTTATAAAGTAGTACGTCCCGAGGCTTCAAGATGAACAAGTGTTAGTGTTTGTAAGCCGTCCAGGATTGTGTAAGCTTGGCAGGTTTGGGAGTCGTGTCGTTGATGCAGATGCCGTACGCCGTACACATAAGTTTCTGCTCGATAGGCAATTTAAATGTTTCGCATCAGGGGCGTATCAAGGTGGCAGGGGTGTCCAACTACCCCTAAATTTTCTGGGCACCGCAACCCTCCCGCGCCCCTTTTCTTGTCCCTTTGTTTAAAAGCCGAGGTGTTTAGAAAATCATAATTTTTTGTCTGCAGTTAAAAATGTCTAAAAATTGCCGAGAATTTGCACGTGCGCGCTCGCCTCGCGGCCGCTGGCGCCTCGCGGCGATTGCCCGGTTTATGCCAAAACCTAGAAAAGGCCGAGCGCTCGCGTGTGCGTACCTCGCGACGACCGTCCACAGTCGCCGGAGCAAGTTTGTCAAGGCAAGCATACTTACGTAGGGAGATTGGCCAAGATTGACCAAAAACCTCCAGCATTCGTCGTAATCATGGCAACGGTTGGTCGGAACGACAAAGACTCCAGCGTTCGTTGTAATCATTCCAACACTTGGTCGGATCGAAAAAGACTAGTCATAGCGTACGGCCTTCCAAGGTGACGTCCAAACAAATGAAGGAATCTTATACTTATAGAAGCGATGACAGCCATTGTGACGTCGAAGTAGTAAAAGCGGCTGCAACCGAGGACGCAAACCGTCGTGATGGTCGTGAAGGTTGTGTGCAGCTGTGCTACCAACAAGTCTTATGCATGAGTGTTAGCTTCCTGCATTTTTTCCTCTAGGCTATTTACACACCGAATCAATATTACTGCAATATAAAACAAAAATAACAAGAACAGCGTTGGTTCATAAACAAAGAAATGACTGAAATTTCGTTGGGACACACGATCTCTCTTTTTCTTTTGCCGGAGGTGTACATTACCCGGCAAAAATATTTCTCTATACCCCACTGTTTCGCATTACCATATGCTAAAATACAAGAACACTTGGCGCACCATCAAGGCATGGACGAAATGTGTTGAGTGGAGGATATCTATTACACGGCCGGTACATACACTGCCCAACCACGGACAGCCACACACATTCGGGCTTGACGATAACATCGAAAATCACCGAACAATACGTCCTCGAGTGCGAGACGGCACCGCCACTGAACGCCCATTACAGGACAGGGTTCATAACACCGCAAAAGCACGTTTCTTCCCCCAAATACGCATGAGGAAAATTGGTGGTAGCAGCTCACTCACCATACCAATCTTATATGAGGTACATCGCAATGAAGGACCTATACGAACGAGATTTTTTCTCGTTATCTAATCTAAGATATTGCAACGGATGAAAACAAGTGCTTCCGAAACAGGTCCGCCAAACAGACTTTCTGGCTGAGCTTTCTGTGGAGCGCTCTCATTCAGTCTTAAGCGAACAACATATTCGAACATTGACCAACTCTGTGCAGCCAAAGGCACTGTTTCTGATATCCATCGTCACACGCGGAGAAGTGTACCTAACTTTGTTAAAACTAGTTCTAACTCTCAATTATTTTGAATTTGACTCTTCTTACTTTTTGCAAGTTTTTGGAACTAGCATGGGTACTCCATTCGCACCGACCTGTGCCAACATTTTCATGGGGCAACTTGAAGCTACCCTATTAAGCTCTTTTCCGCATAAACCTCAGGTTTACCTCCGCTACATAGACGACATCTTTATGATTTGGGAACACGGTCGCGCGACTCTAGAAACGTTTATATCCCATCTCAATTCTTCGCATCCGACTATTAAATTCTCCTGCCAATATTCTGAAAAAGAAGTGAACTTCCTAGATACTACCGTCATTCTAGACAACGGTAAACTTAAAACCACGCTTTTTAGAAAGCCAACAGACAGGCAGCAGTACCTAGATTATAAAAGCCATCACCCCAGACACTGCAAACAAGGGATCTTTGTAGGACAAGCCACCAGGCTTAGAAGAGTATGCAGTGATGACAGTGACTACGTAGAGCACCTAGACGAACTCAAGGCCACCCTTATGAACAGGAACCACCCCAAAAGCTCGCTCGATCAGGCGTACCAACGTGTGTCTAATCTCAAAAGGGATGACGTTCTCAACAAACAGCGGCAAAACGAAATCGCCAGGCCACCTGCCCTAATAACTAAATTTTCAAACGCCCTCCCAAACGTAAACAATATACTGCGGAAGTACTACCCCATTTTAGCCAGTAACGACCGACTTAAAAAGACTTTCCCGGAAGCACCAAGGGTTACCTACCGGAGAAACAGGAATCTAAAAGATATTTTAGTGCATGCTAAAACAGGGCCTTCAAAGCAACCAGTCATAGCCAGCTGCTCCCGCCCCAGATGCAAGACTTGTAGGCACCTGCAAACAGACTGCTTTGTAAAAAGCACAGCCAGTAATTATGTCCACAAGATTAATTCAAGTTTTACGTGCACTTCATCCAACATTGTGTATATGTTGGAATGCTCAATGTGCCACAAACAGTATATAGGCGAAACGAGCCAACCTATGAGCCTACGGCTTAATGGTCACCGGGCAGATACTCTTAGCAAATCCTCCATAGCTGTAGCGCAGCATTTCAACCAACCAGGCCACAATTTTGATGACCTTAAGTTATATATACTTCAGTCAAATTTTAAGTATCCTAGGGACAGGAAATACCGAGAATCCTACTTAATTCACAAATTCAACTCCATGGAACCTGCTGGAATTAATGCCTCTAAGGGCAACTTGGAATCCTTGCGATATTCACCGGGAATGCAGCATTAGGCATTTTCGTGCATATACCTCATCCAAAGACTATGACCGTTCACTCTGCTCCGTACCTGGTCACCTAATTTCTTTTCCCCCTTTTTTTTAATTCCTTAGCGTCTAGCTTAATACTCGCCCTTATCCCTCCAACCTTTGCTTTTGGAATTCAATTTTATTTATTTAATTTCTCCTTTTTTTTTACTCCGCGTGGTCTTGTGCCCCGTACGTCACTCTAACTTTATCTTTTCGTTTTTGAGTTTCAGGACAGGCCTGTTCCAGGAATATTGCCGTGGGTGACACGTGCCATTTCAGTTGCCGGGTCATTGCTTTTTCTTTGGTGTGTGGGTTTATGTGGTTTCCCTCCCTGTTTTTTTCTCCTTTTTTTTCTTTTTTTCTTGACCTAGTTAGTTATCCCCCCGTCTCTATCTTTTCTTTTGACCTGAGGCTTGCAGATAGTTTCTGATAAGGACCCCACCCTCACCGCCTGGTCTGCTTCCGGCGGTTCTGAGATCCTTTCCCTATACCCCGCGGCGGGTCAATAAGCACCCTCTCATCCTGTCTGTCCAAAAATTCCACGAATATCAACCACCAGCTGACTTCCGTGTGACCTACTTCGCGGCTTGAACTAGACAACCTTCTTGGCCCCTCAATCTCTCCCCCGACACACTCCGAAACCAATCAGCTTGCTCAATTTCCCTTCCATCTTTCCGTCTCCTTTCATCCTTTCACCTGGGGTCCTACCCCTATATAAACCCTGCCTGCCAGGCGAGAGATTGCCCTGAGGAAAGCAAGTTCTCTTTGCTGAAACGTAGGCCACAATCGTGCTTTTACCTTGTTCGAAGTTTTTCTTCTCTTGTGTTCTCTACCATCGTCAAAGTTCGACTGCTGCCTATATATATATATATATATATATACAGAAAGATAGGGCAGCAGTCTACAACGCCAAAGGAGGCATAGGGGTGTGGTTAGGCTCTTTTCTTTTTTCACTACGGTTAATGAAGTAAACATTTTTTTAATATACAGAAGAAAGAAAGAAAGAAAAACACGCGCCCAGAGTGGGGACCGAACCCACGCCTTTCGATTACATGTCGAATGCCTCACCAATTCGGCTATCTGGGCGACTGTGTTCTCCTTCACTTTCTGGGCAATTTATACTTACTAGAAGTGTATCTGACGCTTGAGGGTGGTAGCCAGCGCCACTCTGACTACACGGGGAGAAGGGGACCTTCTTTTCAACCCCCGGGGCGTGACTCGAGCGTCTACAGCCTGTCATGAGCGGGTAACTGGCGGGAAGCCCTCTTATGCTACCTAGGCATCAAGGCTGCCAGAACCGAGACCCTCGCTAGGCTTTCGCAGAATAATATAGTAAGGAAATGAGGGGCTCGTTGAGGAAAATACAGAAAGATAGGGCAGCAGTCTACAATGCCAAAGGAGGCATAGGGGTGTGGTTAGGCTCTTTTCTTTTTTCACTACGGTTAATGAAGTAAACATTTTTTTTAATATACAGAAGAAAGAAAGAAAGAAAAACACGCGCCCAGAGTGGGGACCGAACCCACGCCTTTCGATTACATGTCGAATGCCTTACCAATTCGGCTATCTGGGCGACTGTGTTCTCCTTCACTTTCTGGGCAATTTATATTTACTAGAAGTGTATCTGACGCTTGAGGGTGGTAGCCAGCGCCACTCTGACTACACGGGGAGAAGGGGACCTTCTTTTCAACCCCCGGGGCGTGACTCGAGCGTCTACAGCCTGTCATGAGCGGGTAACTGGCGGGAAGCCCTCTTATGCTACCTAGGCATCAAGGCTGCCAGAACCGAGACCCTCGCTAGGCTTTCGCAAAATAATATAGTAAAGAAATGAGGGGCTCGTTGAGGAAAATACAGAAAGATAGGGCAGCAGTCTACAACGCCAAAGGAGGCATAGGGGTGTGGTTACGCTCTTTTCTTTTTTCACTACGGTTAATGAAGTAAACATTTTTTTTAATATACAGAAGAAAGAAAGAAAGAAAGAAAAACACGCGCCCAGAGTGGGGACCGAACCCACGCCTTTCGATTACATGTCGAATGCCTTACCAATTCGGCTATCTGGGCGACTGTGTTCTCCTTCACTTTCTGGGCAATTTATATTTACTAGAACTGTATCTGACGCTTGAGGGTGGTAGCCAGCGCCACTCTGACTACACGGGGAGAAGGGGACCTTCTTTTTAACCCCCGGGGCGTGACTCGAGCGTCTACAGCCTGTCATGAGCGGGTAACTGGCGGGAAGCCCTCTTATGCTACCTAGGCATTGGCGTTGTAGACTGCTGCCCTATCTTTCTGTATTTTCCTCAACGAGCCCTTCATTTCCTTACTATATTATTCTGCGAAAGCCTAGCGAGGGTCTCGGTTCTGGCAGTCTTGATGCCTAGGTAGCATAAGAGGGCTTCCCGCCAGTTACCCGCTCATGACAGGCTGTAGACGCTCGAGTCACGCCCCGGGGGTTGAAAAGAAGGTCCCATTCTCCCCGTGTAGTCAGAGTGGCGCTGGCTACCACCCTCAAGCGTCAAATACACTTCTAGTAAATATAAATTGCCCAGAAAGTTAAGGAGAACACAGTCGCCCAGATAGCCGAATTGGTAAGGCATTCGACATGTAATCGAAAGGCGTGGGTTCGGTCCCCACTCTGGGCGCGTGTTTTTCTTTCTTTCTTTCTTCTGTATATTAAAAAAAATGTTTACTTCATTAACCGTAGTGAAAAAAGAAAAGAGCCTAACCACACCCCTATGCCTCCTTTGGCGTTGTAGACTGCTGCCCTATCTTTCTGTATTTTCCTCAACGAGCCCCTCATTTCCTTACTATATTATTCTGCGAAAGCCTAGCGAGGGTCTCGGTTCTGGCAGCCTTGATGCCTAGGTAGCATAAGAGGGCTTCCCGCCAGTTACCCGCTCATGACAGGCTGTAGACGCTCGAGTCACGCCCCGGGGGTTGAAAAGAAAGTCCCCTTCTCCCCGTGTAGTCAGAGTGGCGCTGGCTACCACCCTCAAGCGTCAGATACACTTCTAGTAAATATAAATTGCCCAGAAAGTGAAGGAGAACACAGTCGCCCAGATAGCCGAATTGGTAAGGCATTCGACATGTAATCGAAAGGCGTGGGTTCGGTCCCCACTCTGGGCGCGTGTTTTTCTTTCTTTCTTCGGTATATTTAAACAAAATGTTTACTTAATTAACCGTAGTGAAAAAGAAAAGAGCCTAACTACACCCCTATGCCTCCTTTGGCGTTGTAGACTGCTGACTTATTTTTCTGTATTTCCTCAACGAGCCCCTCATTTCCTTACTATATATATATATATATATATATATATATATATATATATATATATATATATAGGTGGTTTAATCACGAACGAGTAGCAATAGCTAGGAATGAAGGCGGTATTCTGTACACTGTTTATACCTCTCGAAATTACGATGCACGGCGGCCAATGAAGGTCATCAGCTTCAAAATTTTTCTTTCCCCAGAAAGAAACATCCCCCTAGCGAGGGGCACGATCAAATGAAGAGCATTTCCGCGGGGGGCGCCTGCAAGTCGTATGGATTACGTGTTGGTTGTTGTTGTTGTAATTGTTGTCTTCCAGCGTAGACATTGTCGATGAAGTCCATGGTGAAACGTGAAACGTGCCGTGAACCCCCTGCCGCGGCTATGACGCCACGTGGAGCGGCTATGACGCAACGTGGCGCGGCTATGACGCAACACAATCCACTTTAATCCAATCCAATCCAAATCCAAACCAATCCAATCGAATCCTATCCAATGCCCCTCGCGAGAGAGTGTTATAGCGCCGAAATAGCGCCACCACACGAACGCGTGATGTTGACGGCACGATCACGCCAGAGATGTTAGCGACCGGAGCGCGCGCGAACGACATATGTGGTTGAAGCGCGAACCGACCGCGTCGAGAGAGCGCGATGCGAGCGCCCCCACCTGTTCTTGCGCGTGAACCGACTGTTGCTCAGCGCGAACCCAACGCGGCGAGAGAGGGTGTTGCGCACGTCCTCACCTGTTGTGCGCCCGAACTGAACGCGGCGAGAGAGGGTGTTGCGAGCGGAGAGAGGGCGAGGAGGACGCGGGGGAGAGGGCGCACCTGTGGCCGACGGTTGAATGAGTCAAGGTTATAAGGCGCGTTCGTAACTTTCTATTCTGTGTCGGCTTTGTGGCGCAGTGGGTAAAGCACCGTGCACCTTGCGTTCCGCCCGCAGAGTAGTGGGATCGAAACCTGGCGCCGGTATTATTTTTTTATGTAGTGTAGGGGGAGCGATGCGGACTACGACTACAGACGTCAACGCGGGTGACATCGTGAGTTACTGAAATGCTCTGCATTTAAAAGCGAGAAACGGCAATCAGGACAGTCTGTTGCAGGTGAACCAGATAGGGGATCGCTGCTCTTAGCACACGGACGCACAGAGATGATGTCAGCTGTATGCTGGGGCGCATACGCGAGCAGGGACTGCACGATCGAGGTCTGTTGTCCTTTCACTTCTCTTCATAACAATATCTATCTATCTATCTATCTATCTATCTATCTATCTATCTATCTATCTATCTATCTATCTATCTATCTATCTATCTATCTATCTATCTATCTATCTATCTATCTATCTATCTATCTATCTATCTATCTATCTATCTATCTATCTATCTATCTATCTATCTATCTATCTATCTATATTGTGTGTGTGTGTGTTTATGGCGCTGCTCTATGGCGCCAGTTTGTGGGCTAAGGGGCGCCGCCGTTGGTGTCATCGAGCAAACGATGGCAAGTCCGAAGAGTGAAAGAAAGCAGAGGAAGAGACTGTCTAGAAATTGGGAGGGGAGGGCGGTTCGCCATGGCGGCGCTAGACGCTTGTCCGAAAGTGTGCGTGGGGGAACGGACAGTATGCTGTGCCCGCACAATACGCTCGACGGCGCGACGCTTGGTGAAAACGTAAGAGGGGCATGCGCGTTACGATTATGAGCGTCCGCTGACTAAGACGAAGTTCGCGTTCCCTTCTTGAGCAGCACTTCGCGGCGCCGATGCAGCGGCTCACCATAGCTGCCGTCGAGAGAACCCACGAGTGATTGCTTCCTCAGCGCACTGCAGCCATCAGGAGTGAGGGCTGAATTGCGAGTGAGGCAACCGGTCCTGCGCTTCGTCAGTCGCTGCAGCTAAACGAGCTGCCCCAGCGGGGGCTCAGCCTCCCCTATCCCAGAACCCCGAGTGCGTACTGAACAATGAGGGAGGCAACCGGTGAATGCGCCTCGTCAGCCACTGCAAATATACGTTTTCTGTAACCATACAAATATGTCTGTCAGAAATTCTTTGCATCAACACATTTTGCACAGTCGCATTAGGGAGTATCGTATCGTGTTATTATCGCATTAAGAAGTATCGTAATCGACAGGCAATTTCTTGTTTGTCTTCAAAACCCTGGACCATGGCCAATCTCCTCGGTGGGTATTTGCCAACGCAGTGTCTAGAGTGCCGTCCGACGGCACTCTAGCTGATCGCTGCCGGCATGGCTATAGTGCCCTCCGACGACATTAGAACATATAAGACTAGGCAAGCTCCTGAAAAGGCGTCTGTAGTTTTAGTGTAGAGGATCCGTCTTAGCTTCGTAATACAATGGACAGAGGTTCAATACCGGCTCAGGCTCAGTTTTTTATCTTTAAATTCAACTATAATTTTTGTGGGTTAGGTTAGTTTTGGTGTTTTTAAATTACTTCTCTGTGTGCGTTAGGTCATGTTATGCTATGTTTATGTTGGGTTGTCTACCTTTACGTTGTCTAGAGCGATGTAGTCGCAGACGCGGCAATTTTGTTATAAAACGCCGGTGGACGTTGATATAGTGGAATGCTTATAATACCGTCCGGCGGCACTCCAGGCAAGGCCATTTGCCAGTCTAACGCAGAAGACTAGAGGCGCCGCGCAATATCGCTTCTGGATACAAGTGCACCAGATCAAGCCTTCTAACATGAGCGACGAGCCAGCTGCTTCGTAAGGGCGGTCATTTTAACTCCTCCAGTACCGGCCGCTACAAATGCGTATGAGAAAACGGGGTCTTCGATTCAGCGAAGGCCGCAGGATGGAGCTCGGCCTAATTGACATGATTTCGTCGAGGGCGCCTCTTCGTAGTGCGGCAGAAAAAGCCCCCGAGATGCGGGACGCCTCCACGCAAGCTGTCGCAGTCCACATCGAGCGTGGACCAAGCATGGCGACGCAAACAAGCTTTGACGAGCCGCCGTCATGGTTTGACAGCGCTATACGGGAGCTGGAGCAATCAGACCTGCAACGGCGCGGCAATTCCAGGGTCCAACTGGAAGACCACAAGCCACTGATGTCGATCCGGGTGCTTCTCTCCGTCGCTGCTATTGTCATGTCCATCGCGCACTACGTTGGTTGGTGGCTCTTCAACTGATTGCTTTCCAACTTTACCAGCGGCCGAACTATGTGTCATGTAAAAGCGGAAGTTGTACGCACAGTTCAGATAAAGGTTGTCAATTTTATTCCGCGTTTCAGGTTTTCCTCTGTTTGGAAATTTATTCTTTGCCAAGAGCCCGTGCCCATATCTGTCCGTTCAACAGGTTATTTGGAGGTGAATTGTTTACGAATTAACGTTTTGCGATCCCCCTTCTGCCCTCGCCATGCAACATACATAAACATCAACTGAACTTGCTCTAATGGCGGCAGTTTTCAAAAGCTAACTGTTATCCCAGTCCTGGTACACAGAAATTCAATGGCTCTTTACCCAATGGTGACGTATGAGCAAACTCGTTTGGGGCCGCATCGCACCGACATTGCATGCATTCATTTATTCATTCACAGTCCCGCCGCATTATTTTTTTGATCGCATTGTAATACTTAGCGACATTTTAAGGCTCTTGCGAGAACGACATTTACCGCCAGGATATCGACAGCGATTTCGTTGCTTTGACACACAAATCTTACGTGCCACGTAATACAGAGGGTCGCATGTAACTGGTGTGGAGCTATGCGATGCTCTGTTCACAGATAGGTACAACCGTGACACTTCAAAGGACACGCAGAACGTTAATTAATCGCGTTGACACAGCGGGCTTCGCCTTTAAACAGACCGAAGCGGCGCCAAACTACCCATTTATAAAAAAATGCATGGAATTGAGCTTAGATAAGAATTTGCAATCAACAAAATCACACGTCGTGGAAACATTGTAGCATTGCAGTGGCTTGACCCCAGGCTGGTGGAACTCAGCGGTTTGAATAACTAAATGTTTGAATAACCAAAAACGAATAATCAATGTGGCGACCTGGGTTGTTACCTCTATGAATCTTAGGGAGAAGGTAGAATCTACCGGCTACTGGACTTAAGGGAATAAGAGGACGAGCAGTTTCAGTTATTTTCTGATTTTGAACAAGCTCAGTGAGTTTGTCTTTAACAATTTGCTTATAATCATTAGTGGGATCACTAGGGACTACGTTGTAGAACATCGATTCTGATAGTTGCCTCTGACTCTCGTTGACATATTCAGCTTTGTCGAGGATCACGACGGCGCCTCCTTTATCGGCTGGTTTAATTACTATTTCGGCGCAACGTGCGATTTCCTACAGGCCTTTCTTTTCCTTGTTTGTGATGTTGCGGCGGAAAGAGATTTGCTTTTGGTATGCTGCTCGTACATCGCGATGAACGGCATTAAATGTACATGTCGAGGCATGCATCGCACTACTTGGGAGGGCTCCAGTGCTTATGGCTAGGTAATGCAGTTCGGGCTTCGCCAGTCAGAGGACGGTCATGGAAGTACTCTCGCAGTCTCATATTCCTGGCGAAGGTATCTATGTCCTTAAAATGTTGAAATACGTCGAAACCGCCACTTGTCGGGCAAAAGGTCAGACCTTTTGACAGGGCGATTATCTGATCTGGTGACAAGATAATACTAGAGAGGTTCATCACATTTACAGTGAGTTTTTGTTACCGTTGATAGACTGAGGAGAGTTGACAGAAGGAGGATAAAAATTTGGGTTTGCGTTGGCAGACTGATTAGTACCAGGGCTAATGTGATCAGTCATGTAGCGGTCAGTATTTGACGCGTTAATCACGTTAAAGGGGCGATTTTCTCGTGCATTTCCAGATAATGGAGAGCTATTAGTAGTAGGGCTAACTTTATTCTTACGGGTGTAGTCATTGCTAGGAATATTACCTCGGGGAAAATTTACGGACTTTTGTTTCGGATATGACGGATACCTTTTTAGATTCTTAGCTATTTACTAAGAATTTCCTCTTTCTGGCAAATGGAATGGAACGTAGTCTCGTAGTGATTTAGAATTATCTGTGTTAATTGCAAGGATGCGTTGTCTAGTACCTGTTGCCACTTCATTATGTCGGATGGGTAGAGATCAGCAGTTGCAGGTCTCAGCCTAACCCTCAAACCCATGGGAGCTACCTCGGCAGACAAATACTATGAAAGTGCGTAAACGTGCAATTCGGAGCGTATGCGTTTTTCAGCAATGTTTCTTAATCTTAAGAACTGTTTAGACATTGGTTAGGAGGCTGAATTACCGGGTTTTCTGGGTCCTTGTCAGTTTGTTGGCGCAGAGGACACTTTCTTGCGGAGGTTGTACGCGGCATGGGCTGGCTTTGGGGCGTCTGAAGGCAGTGCGGATTGGCTGCTGGTGTTTTCCAGGGGCTCGGTGGTCGTTGGGGCTCTGGTGGCTGCAGTGGATCCGGAGGGCGGGACCGGCCGGCTCTGGCCGTGGCGCATTCTCGGAGTTGGGCTGCAGGCGATGCCTCAGTGCTCCCTGACCGTGGCCTCAGGAGCACGCACGGGTGGAAGGCTGCGGCGGGCGTTCGGGGACTCTGGGTGTAGATCCCTGGCGCTCAGCCGAAGGTCCGTCGCCACGGTGGTCACGGGGGCATGCGGGGCTGGCCGCTTGGCACGTGTGTCCGTGGTCATCGTAAATGGCTTTGGGCTGGAGGAGACCAGAGGCAGCGGGGGGAAGTTGCTGTCGTATGAGGACATTGCGGGACCTTTGGTGGCAGTGCATGCGACTTCGCGCCATCTAGGAGGGTTACAGCGCTGTTGCGGGAAGAAAATGTCGCGGATGTGGCTAGCAAGCGGAGCCACACCCTCGAAGCAGCAAGGTCCTACCCGCCGAGTCCTTGCGGCTATTGGCCTGCACCCCAGCTTCGAGGGTGTGGCTCTCCTTGCTAGCAGAGCTTCATTCGATGGCTGTTGGTATCTCCGTTAGGGAGGCGACGCTTACGTAAATTGAATGTTAAGAGCATCAGTTGCGGTGATCATGGGCACCTTTAAGACTAGGGGCGATTTTCTCGACTTCACAAATTCACGGCTTATTCGCCATGTTTCTTAAGTTAGCAATACGTAAGTAATGAGAGACGTGATGCTCGAATAGCTATGATGATATGCACTGTAAGTTGACAATAAGCTTATAAAGATCACAAGCAAGCTATCAAATATTGCGGATAGGAGATATAAAGACACTTGTCGTGTATAAAAAATGAGGACGGCAGCTGAGGCTGGCAGGAGAAACAGATTTCCTCAGGTTGAAATCGGCGTCAACACCACAAGGAGATCAGCTAACATTATTTACATCATTATACTGTTAGCCCTAGTGGGACTATTACAGCGTGGGTCTGCTAAACAGATAAATAGAAATGACGCTAACAAAGACTCCTAGGCCTATACAGAGCAGCATTGCCATACGCAACGGGAAGAGAAAAATTGGTGCACAAATACAATTTGTACACACAGGCTAGCTATGCCGACGAATGCAGACAAGGAAGAAGTTTTCGACAACAATGTGAGCAGAAACTGCTTGGTACAAAAAGACACGCAGTGGCCAAGCAAAATCCGCACAAACAAGCGGCAAGTCTTCGGCAAGGGGTTGCGCAGAAACTATTTCGTGGAATATCTGTTACAGCGTGTTGTTAACATAGGAAAAAAAAGTGTAAGAACACAGCCGCCACACTTTCCGGCAAATGGGCTAAAGTCAGCTTAAGGCGCGTTTTAAGCTGAACAGCACCACACACTCTTCTTTTCTGCATCTATTTATTTCTCTCCATCACTTTTACTAGAACAGTTGAGCTCTTTGCGACAAAGCAAGATTTGTTGCGTTATCACCTTCCCGGCCATCACCGACCACGGCATCGCCGGCTGCTATGCTACAAGTTTATGGCGTAGTCACTGAAAAAGACAGCCATCATTCTGCAGCCGAGAAGATCACCAGAACGAGCAATCACCTCGATCTCCGGGCCGTTTTGAATGCTCGTTCGGCATGATGATGCGCTACCAAAACACGTATTCTCTGTAGCGGCCACTGCCATCCACAGAACCGTAATCTATGTGGGCGGGAATAAGCATTTATCTCTCATGATTACAAACCTTGTTTGAGACCAAAAATGCGGGTATCGGCTTTGTGATTTTCACCCGGCTTTTAATTTTTTTGTATGTTCGTGTGCTCAGTGCTGTTATTAATAACTGTAGCTCATAATTTAGTTTCTGCATTTTCTGTCACCTCCCAGCTATGTATCACTGCATAACAAGTGTTACTACAGGTTCCGGGGATTTGTTGAACTGCAGAAGGTACCTTACCTTCGATAAGAAGTTGTGCAGGGAAGCCCACCAGTCCTTGAGCATTAAGGGTAATTGGGCTTCTTGGTTCAAACGATTTTGATTTCATGGCGTAGCAGAGCTTCTATTGTTAAATAATACCGATGATGTGGTATGCCTCGATTTCGGTCTTGTGGAAAAACCTACCTACGCAGTTTTATTGTATAGCATCAAAATGGACAGGCAGGTGGGGAAGGCATTGTAAGTTGTGAAGTGAATCCAACCTTTACGTTTTCCGTTTTCACCCGCGAAACTTGTTGAGAGAGGCAGCATACCAGCTAAAAATAAATCTCAACTTCTCTACTCGTCTTCTGGAGTGAATTTCTTTATCCTGTATTTATGGTCCAGGAGTCAAAATCTCTCTATAGTAACAGCACAGGCACGTCAAAGCTACTGCCACACGCGATATCCCGAAAGTGATCTGGTAATACCTTTCAACCACCAACTAGCATACGCGCAGCACGTCGGGTTCAGTGGCAGGGATACCATGATTGTCAGGAGCGCGCTCTAAAATCCCGGGTTTGTGCTACTACACGGAGTTTATGGCGCTTAACAGCACTGCCCTTGCAGCAAATCCTGGGCACCGTCGTCGTTCCATACGTTACACATGAATTCTTCACCTGCGCACACTTCCTTTTTGCAGCAGGATATGGCTTCCATAACCACAGCAGGTTCGGTGAAAGCATAAATGCAGCAATTCTGCGTCGATCAATGTTATGGGTGCCGAAAGGAGCACACTTCAACATCATTGAAAATTTCTGCGTGCGTACGAAGGCAGCTTAACGCTTAGTCCCGCGCCTTCCTCCACGATGACTATAGACGTATTCCACAGGGCTTACAGAGTGGGAGTGTATGGGAAGTTTATGTAGTACGCTTGCAGATTAGCTTCATCTGTCATTGCTATCAAAGATGCCGGCCGCAATGTAATTAGAAGGTGACGGTACCGGCTGTTGAGGGCACTTTCATATCATGATTTGGTTTCGGACGCCAGAGGCCACCGTCAGAACAGGGAGAAGCTCTAAACCAAGCGAAATGTTTTTATCTGCTATTTATTGTGCAGCACCTGAATTGCCGAAACTATTAGACAAATAATATTGCACGTGAGCCAGCGACGAGTGCGTCAGTGACGCCTCTTTGCTCCCCTAAGAATGGTCGAGGAACGGCGCGCTGTATATATACTAGGACGATGCAATTCTAAATTCCGTTGGTGAAAGTGATGGCCATGACTATGTGGGTGCGATTTATCTCGCACCTGGAGGAGACGACCCGTGATGGCGACCTTCACGGCTGCAGAATAACGATGGTCGTTGCAGGAAAAATCACAATTTGTTCTTGCTTCGCTGCATCAACCATTTCGCCCGCGCCAAAAAGAAATCTCTAAATCGTATCATAGCCGCTGTATTAATTATTACAGTTCAGGGCCACTGGCACACTCGACTGCTTTGTTAGCGCCGGCTCCAAGCCAGTTATAGACCATGCACTGCCACCTGATGCAATTCGCGCCACAAGATGAGGGGTCGAATCCTCAATTGCGAAGAGGGTTGTTTCCAAGCGACGCGGTGTTGACATAAAAATGCACGTATTCCGTATTTCGTGCGTCGCTTTTAGGGGCGGAAAAAGGGGGAAAATCGTACGGCGAGTCCCAGGAGGTGGACCGGCAGCCACGGCGCAGAACGACGGGGGCTAGTTTCTCACCGCGGCTGCAGACGCGCCTCCTAGAACACGCCGTGGGACTTTAGCGTGCCTGCAACTGATGCCTTAACCAAAGGATGCCTTCATTTGCGTGCCCTCCAAACGTCAACGTCACTTCAAAACGACGCGCTTTCATTTAGAGAATTCGGCCCTGTACTCTCCTTGCTGCTACAACATAGCGTCGGACATAGTTGTAAGTCGGTTCGCATGCCCTAGGCTACGGGAACCGAACACACTAAGTGTCCGAGACTTTCTATGAGGACGGAAGCTATTATCAAGATGGGAGACATAGCTTGAGAGACCATCGACCGTGTGGTTGGGTTTCGTTTTGAGCAGTAGTCTTGCATTCTTTAATGCTCAATGCACCTAAGCACCTAATTATAAATTTTTGAGACCCAACAATTCATGATGCCATCTCAAGGTACGATCGTTCTGATCCACGTCACGCAGTACCAGCTTTGGAATTTGGCGGGCGCCATTAGTGAGCGACTGCTCGCAATGTTTGCAACCATGTATGTTTTATTTTATGACTGAAGTTTATTTCCTTCATGATTTATATTGCCTGCCATTCCCAATACCTTGAAAGTGGCCTTTAAAATGTGAATAGACAATGATCATGATGTTGATAGTAAAACGTTTTAAGAACAAGTGACATTGGTGAAGTATCTTTCATTATGGAAAATTTAAAAAAAACCTTTTCGGGCCTCTTCAACGGTGTTTAGGCGCCCTGTGGAGCTGCAGTGCGAAAGTATTTTAAACATCCATAATGTAGCCAACAATCCAGGCTACGGTCTAAGGAAGGATATGCCACAGTCTGCAATGAGGTCACTTTGCGTGTATGTAATTTGCCCTTCAGCATCAGGGTTCGTGAACGGGCTTGACTGGCTCCGCGTGTGACGATGGATATCAGAAACAGTGCCTTTGGCTGCACAGAGTTGGTCAATGTTCGAGGATGTTCGCTTCAGACTGAATGAGAGCGCTCCACAGAAAGCTCAGCCCAAACGTCCGTTTGGCAGACCTCTTTCGGAAGCGCTTGTTTGTATCAGTTGCAATATCTTCGATTAGATAACGAGAAAAAAACCTCGTTCGTATAGGTTCTTCGTTTCGATGTACCTCATAATACATTAGTGTGCTCAGTGAGCTGCTACCACCAATTTTCGTAATGCGTATTCGGTAGAACAAGGGAGCTTTTGCGGTGTTATGAACCCTGTGCTGTGATTGGTGTTCAGTGGCGGGGCCGTTTCGCACTCGAGGATGTATTTTGCGGTGTTTTTCGATGTTAGCGTGAAGCCCGAATGTTTGCGGCTGTCCGTGGTTGGGCAGTGTATGTACCGGCCGTGTAATAAATATACGACACCCAACACATTTTGTCCATGCCTTGATGGTGCGCGAAGTGTTCCTGTATTTTAGCATATGGTCATGCGAAACAGTGGCGTATACAGAAATATTTTTCCTGGCCAATGCACACCTCCGGCAAAAGAAAAAGAGAGATCGTGTGTCCCGACGAAATTTCAGTCATTTCTTGGTTTATAAACCGACACCCTTCTTGTTGTTTTTGTGTTATGTTGCAGTATGTTGATTCGGTGTGTAAATAGCCTAGAGGAAAAAATGCAGGAAGCTGACACTAATGCATAAGTCTTGTTGGTAGCACAGCTGCACAGAACCTTCACGGCCATCACGACGGTTTAAGTCCATTGTTGCAGCCGCTTTTGCAACTTCTTCGCTGTCACAATAGCCGTCACTGCTTCTATAAGTATGAGATTTCTTCCTTTGTTTGGACGTCACCTTGGAGGGCCGTACGATATGACGTGTCTTTTTCGTTCCGAGCAAGTGTTGACATGATTACAATGAACGCTGGAATCTTTGTCCTTCCGGCCAACCATTGCCATAATTACGGCCAATGCTGGAGGTTTTGGTCAATCTTGGCCAATCTGCCTACGTAAGTATGCTTGCCTTGACAAACTTGCCCCGGCAACTGTGGGCGGTCGTCCCGAGGCACGCACACACGAGCGCTCGATATTTTCTTGGTTTTTGCATCAGCCACGAAGTCGCCGCGAGGCGCGCGCGCACGTGCAAATTTTCGGCAATTTATTGGCATTTTTAACTGCAGACAAAAAATTATGATTTGCTAAACAACTCGGCTTTTAAACAAAAGGAGAAGAAAAGAGTCGGGGGAGAAATGCGGTTTTCAGAAAATATCTGGGTAGTTCGACACCCCTGCCACCTTGGTACGCCCCTGAGGCGAAACCTCTAAATTGCCTATGCAGCAGAAACTTCCGTGTACGGCGTACGGCATCTGTAGCAACGACAAGACTCCCAAACCTGCCAAGCTTACACAATCCGGGACGGCTTACAAGCACTAACACCTGTTCATCTTGAAGCCTCGGGAGGTACTACTTTATAAATCTGTACAGATCCCATGGCCGCTATGTGTGGTTCACCTCGAGTAACTAACAACCCTTCTCTTTCTAAGGACAGTCATGAGAAACTGGATACGTACCCCTGCCCTCTTCTGCTGTCATGGGTACGGCGAAATACGATCTCCGGTCATATTGCGGCGGATGGTGCCTGCAACCCTGCATTCGTTCCCAGGCCATTGCCACTACTGACAATCGATCCCCAGAAGAATTCCTTCAACAGAAATAAGACCTCCGTCGCGTCACACGTGCTGTAATCCCACCGTGTGGAACGGACCTCCCCAGTAGACTCGCTCGCTTGGATGAGCCTTACGGCGAAGATTTCATGTTGGTGTAGCCCTCTCCCCTCGAACCACTTCTTCCGAGCTGAGCTATAGCACACATCCGCAACGCTTGGGGCTATGTACTAACGTTTCGTTTTTTTGGCTGCTGACACACTGTAACATAACCCCCGCGGCAAAAACCCCGTTTCGGTGCTTCCTAGGGAGATGTGTGCGGGCGATGGTACGGCTTGAGGCATCAAACATGGAAAATGTCTGTTTTGCCGGTGCCAAGGTGGTGAGTTGGCCAAGGGGCGGATGGAGAGATTTGGTATGTGACTGGGGTCACTTGACGGACCACGTGGTAGGGTACCGAGTAAGTGAACAGCAGTTTTCATAATGGCGCATGATGGCGTGACCACCACGCCATCATGCGCCGTTTACACCGAAGTGCCCCTTCTGCACAACTACTTCCGAAGATGCTGATACCTACGGTGGACGTTCCCTTCATTGGAAGGGGCCAGAACGCGCCAACTACGAGCCACAGGCCTCGACCCTGGTAGACCACCTGACGTCCATTGGTGGATATGGAGACCCCCCACCTCTTCATCCTTGCGTTTCTCCGCGAGAGGGGAGTTCAGTGATATATGTAATGTGTGCTCAATGCCCTAAGGCAGGGGTCTCAAACACACATGAGTTAGCGGGGCGCGGTCACGAATTTTAGTCCCGCAAGGGCCGGGATCGTCAAGAAGGTTTAAACGAGGGAGGGGGGGGGAAGGTCAACAAAATGTCAGATAACGCTGCCACTCGAAAGAAACAAGTAGGTTTTTCCGTCTTTCCCACATGTTGTACATATGCTTGGCCATTCCTGAATAGCATTGGCGTCAGAATATGAGACGAATATCGCTACCAAGCTACAGGATGACTAAAAAAGGGACGCCGATTCTGAAATATAAAATATTTGTTCCACAATTATGCTTCAACACATGGTGACCGCATTGGGTGCCTCACAAAAAAAGCTTGAAGGCAGTTGCGTCTGTGTATCTTACTAGAATAAAGCGGTATTGATAGTAAAAGACGAGGAAATATTGCGAGTATCATTTAGGAAAGTCACAAAACTTTATTCTTTGAGAAGAACAATATAGCTGTTATTGTTCTAAACATGCTCGCTTGATGCCTGGCAACGCTTGGCTGCGACTAACGAAGAAATGTCCTCATGAACTTCTTGCGCGGAAACGATCCTCATTGTCGATCGCAGGTGCTCATCAGTCATCCTCGACCGTAGTGCTGACTTGTTCACCTTCAACAAGGAAAACAGGTGTTCGCACAAGTAGGTGCTTCCGAACATGGCAATGATCCTGCCAGCCTGTTTACGTAGCACCGGGAAACTTTCGTCGTCAAGAAACCCGCACAAGTCTGGTAGAGCCAAATCCTGAAATGTCCGCCTCAACGGGGTGTTAGCCTGCAGCTCAAGAAGTTCCATCTGCAGTTCGGGCGCGGCGTCATCCTCCGGCACCGAACACGGCAACGAAAAAATTCGGAATTCATCGGCGAGGCTGGTGATGTCTTGGAAGCGTCCCTCGAATTCTCTTTGGAGATCACGGAGGAGGTCAGCGAAGTTATCACAGGATTGTTTATCCACGTTCTCCAGCGACTTCAGGGTTAGAAAATGATCAAACTTCTGAATTCTCATGTCTCTCCCAATGCTGCAATTTGAATTGAAAGGCCTGAATAGCGTCATGCATTTTTGTGATAAGTTTGTTTTTCCCCTGAAGTTTAACGTTGAGGCAGTTCAAATAATCAGTGATATCAGCGAGGAACGCAAGGGAGAGAAACCACGTTTCGCCTGACAGCTCAACAATGGCCCTGTTCTTGCCCTTCATGAAGGCGTCAAATTCGTCTCGTAGGTCAAAAAATCGTTTCAGCACTCTTCCACGGCTCAGCCATCGCACCTCTGTATGGTACAAAATTTCACCATATTTTTTTTGCGATAGAATGCCCGTTGGCATAAAAATAACTTATTTACAAATATACATGGGCACCCGTCTCTCGAAGGAAGTCAAGAAGGGAGCGGTGTTGGGGTCTCCAGGTCCACCGCTGAAGGTCGGGGGGTCTTCCAGGATGGAGGCCTGTGCTCTCAGGTGTCGTTTTCTGGCTGAGGCCAGTGAAGGACACGCCCATATGAGATGGTCCGCATCAGCTTGTGCGGCCGGAGCTGTGCAGAAGGGGCAGGTGTCGTCGAACGGGCATGGTAGCGTGGTGGCCACGCCCGGGTCACAGCAGGTGAAAGCGCCACTCTAACGCGAAGTCTGCGCAGCAAAACCTCTTCCCAGCGAGCAAGTCTACTGGGGAGGTCCGTTCCACACGGGGGGATGAGGGCACGTGTGGCGCGAGGCAGATCGTCCTTCCGTTGGAGAAAGTTTTCTATCGGACCGGTTGTTAACATTGGCAGCGGCCGAGGAATATACGTCGGGTGACAAACCAGATCCACTGCAATGTGAGCGGGGAGCGTATTCCGCCTAACCCACACCAGCCTCAGAGGGCAGGGGTACGTGTCTAGTAGTGTGTGGATGTCCCTTGAAATGGTACAATTATTCGATACTTGGCGTAAATCCCGTATCGCCGCGGTGGAGTCCGTATAAAGATGTAGGATGGAACCCACGGGGGCGCGCTGTAGGGCCGGCGTTAGTGCCTGCAGGCCATCTCGGATGGCTGTGAGGTCCGCCAGTAGAGAGGGCCGGGTGTGGATGGTTTGGTAGAGGCAATGTTTGAGAGGCGTCAGGATAAACGGGACCCTGTATCGCCGTAGATAAAACGCCATCCTGGGCACCAGCGTCCACGAAGGCCTCTATCACCTCGTACTGGGTCGCTGCCGTCAGTAGTGGTCATCTCGCACATGCTTTTCCGGTAGTTCGAGTGTGCAGTATAGTCAGTGGTCGGTTGTCGGTCACCTGGTGATACCGCCACGGCGGCCTGGTTACAGGGCGATCTGGTGAAGCAGGTGGGGAACAGCCCATATAGCTAGCCAAGGCCGCTGCTTCCGCAACAAAAGTACGTTTGTATATGCGGGCTGAGTGACGTTCGACGAGTTAGTCAAGCGTGTTCAGCTGAGCCTCAGCTTGGAGCGATGGTATCGGGGTCATTGCAGGAAGGCAGGTGATGGTGCGCATAGCGGCTCTGTTGATAGACTAAAGTCGGGCCCACTCCGTCTGAGTCATGTAGTAGAATTGAGCCTGATAAACCAGTCGAGGCTGCAGTACTGACCTCACCAGGAGGCGAGCCATCTTAGAGCAGGAACCACCAGACTTCTGTGAGATGCGTCGAATCAGGTGAAGCATCTGTCCTGCTTTTTGTCGGGCAGATCGAAGCCACATGGCAGTCGACCAGACGCACAGATTTCCAAACCTAGCACGCGAAGAGATGCGGCGGCGCGTACGGTTTGGCCGGAAAGTTGCAGTATGAGGGGAGAAATCGCTAGTTTGCGACGGCCCCAAGTACTGGCCACAGGCGGAACGGCTGTTTTGTCCGCTGAAAGTGTTAGTCCAGCGTATTGACACCATGTCTGCGTGTCTCTCAAGGCCTGTTGAAGGCACACGTTTTGGCGATGCAGGTCTGGGTGGACGGTCCATTCCGTTATGTCGTCCGCGTAGACAAAGAAATGCAGGTCCGGTATGGAGCCCAGATGCCAGGCAAGCGGCAACATCATAACATTAAAGAGGAGGGGCGAAATAACTGACCCCTGAGGTACTCCGCGAACTGGTGTGAAGTGGCCGTAGCTTGCCCCGCCAATTCGTACAGAGAAGGATCTTCCAGTAAGAAAGGTCTCGATGAAAGCGCACACCTTGTCTGGTAGACAAAGACTTCGGAGAGTTTCCAGGATTGCCCCGTGGCTGACGTTGTCTTAGGCCTTGTGAATGTTCATAGCAAAGTAGCACCATTGACGACAAATGGCCCAGCCCATCCTCTGTACCCAGACGAGGTCTAAACCCGATCTGGGCTGGGTGGTACCATTGGAAGTTGTCCAACCACCATTGAAGGTGGGCTGCCAGCATGCGCTCCAGAAGCTTGCAAAGCGTGGACGTCAAGGCGATATGTTCGGGTGACTTCCCTGGCTTCGGTATAGGCACAATGTCTGCGTGAAGCCACGACTCTGGTATTTGGGCAGAGAGTCATACCTCGTTGATGTCGTTGAGGAGATGGCTAAGCGCTGGCTCACCGAGTTTCTTGTACACCTCATATGTAATGCCGTCCGGTCCCGGAGTCGTCCGAAGTTTTGCGTGGACAATCGCAGCTAGTAAATCAGCCATTGTAAAAGCAGATTGAATTCCATGGGCCGCGTCGTCAGAGGGCGGTGAACCAACCCGATGTGACAGAGGAAGCTGGCACGGGCTACTGGCTGGAAGGATGCCATAGGCAGGGTACAAGGCACGGGCAACATCGGTGGCGAATTGGTCGGGAGTCTTGCCCGATGCCAGACATCCACTGGCTGACGCATCCGGAGTGCGGCCTCCACTTACCATGGCCCGAAAGGTGCGCCAGATGGATGATGTAGTCGCCGATGGGCCGAGTGATTCACACCAGCTCAGCCATCGCTGCCTTGACTGACGTTTTCCATGACGCCTGGCAGCCGCAGTCAGGCGTTGCAAGCGTATTCGAGCCTCCACAGACGAGGAATCTCGTGAGGCAGCCACTTCAGCTTGCTTGCGCTGGGCCCATAGCTGCAAGAGTCGAAGGTCAGGTTTTGGCCGGGACTCCTTTACCCACGTTTTCTGAGAGGCGTCATTCAGAGCATGCCTAATAACAGCGATTGGATCTGGGCTGAGCGCCGTGAGGTTTGTGTTGGTTTTACCCCGAAAGTCACCCCAATTCAGAACCGTGCAGCTACGTCGAAGGCGACGCGTCGAGATCGGGGTAATGCCAATCGTAATGGGGTGATGGTCACTGCCCCAGCAGTCTGCTTCTCGCTGCCATGATACCGTATCACCCCCAAGCCACCATGTTAAGTCAGGTGAATACGGTGGCATCCGAGGATGAATACATCGGCGCGTAGGGCACGAAATGTCATTAAGAAGCGTAAAGTTAGCATCACTGAAGTGTTCTAGTAGCACACGTCCGCGTTCACTTGAGGTGGGGTACCCCCAGCCACAATGAGGAGCATTGAAGTCCCCAGCCACAAGTATGGGATAGGCTGCGTTCGAACGGCGCAGAGAGGATAGCCAGCCCAATCGTAGCCGAGGTGCACGTCCGCTGTGTGGGCGCACATAACACGACACAAGATTCACAGCGCACCGGGGCAGTTGCACCTTAACCGCCACCACTTCTTGCCATGCCATGCACCACGTGTGTAAGGGGATCAGAGTTTGTGGCGAAGACGTAAGTACATAAATGGCGGCTTTGCCTTGCAGAGAGCTGGTGGGGCCACAGGGACGATCAGGTATGGATGGATTAGCGTAAGCGGTGAAATTGGGAAGACGAGGCAGGCATTATGTTTCTTGTAAGAGGAGAGCCCAAGCACTAAGTTTGCCCAGGCGGAGACGTTCCCGGAGCTCTGCAATTTTCGTTGTGAGCCCGCGACAGTTCCACTACACTAAGTATTGTGGTTCAGGCATAATGGGGTTGGGCTGCTAACACCAACACCAATTGCTGTAGCTGCTGCACCACAAAGTGTAGGAGGTCTTAGTGGTTAAGGGCAGAGGAGACTGGCTTTGCCGTGGTCAGGCTGGAGGGAGATAAACGGGTCTGATTGGAATGACCTTGTTGTGGAGGCTGCTGGCGTTTCGGGCGACGAATTAGCCGAGCACGGCGCTGGGTGAGCTTCGTGACCTCAGCTTGCAGGAGGGTCAACTGATGGTCTACCTCAACCAGCTCGTCCATATTCAGAGATTCCTTTTCACTTTTACTTTGCTTATTCCGCTAGGGGCGGGAGCGGTGGAGCACGTCGCGGTACGTCGGTCGGCACAACGTTGTAGTGAGAGATTGGGCGCTCTCCGGAGGATCCACATTGTCTTCCTCCATCGTGTCCTGCTCCTCATCTTCCAAGCAACCAAATCGGTTGAACGTAGGAATTCCGCTGGGACCAGACTGGCGCCGCCACGCCTTTCGCTTAGCACGAATAGCTTTAAATTTAGTGGGACATTTTTTATCCGTGATCGCATGGTCATCTGTACGGCACAGACCACACCGAAACTCGATCTGCGGTGATGCAGCCGACTGCGTAGCTGGTGGCTATGATGCATCGGTAGCCGGTGGTTCTGGTGCAGGGAATGGGCATGACTTGCTCATGTGTCCCTGACGAAAGCACCGATAACAGTGCACCACTCCGGCTTTGTATGGACGTGGGCGAAGTACGCACCCGTTGTACAGGAAACGGTCAGGTGGCTCCAGCGGGCCTCGTAGAGTAACAAGGCACGTACGGCCGGAGCCCATGTACCGAACAAGGAGCACCTGGTGGGTGGCGCACCGGATGCCAGACCGGAGGTCTTCTGGATTTTCTCCTGGGTCCACGCCGGAAACGACATAGCACCTGATGTCAGTTCCTGATAGCAGGTACGCTTGTATAGAAAGGCTCTTTTCAGGCGTGAGAGGAATACAATCCAGGGAGCACAATCGCTGGACAGCCTCAAGAGATGGCAACCATACTGATATTGAGTTGGTGCGATTGTAGTACGCGTAGCCGGTAAAACCAGATGTTCCTAGGCAGCTGACGAGCGTCTGTTGCAATGTCTTCGTTGGAAGCGAGGAAATGTTGAAACGCTCCCGAGGCTTGATAGCAACCTTGTACGTCGAGGGGTTCGTAGCCTTACCCGTGGCACCTTGGGAACCGCCGGTCGCTCTATGGGGTGGAGGGGCAGCCGCTGACGTAGCTTGTTCACCCAACGGTGGGAGTGACGCGCTGCCAACCCCTTCAAAAGAGATACAAATTGGCGGTGGTTAAGGGCTCTTGAACGGATGAAGTTCAATGCGCTGACCACGATTTCCACAGAGACGTGCCGCAAAGCGCTTCTTGGTGCAAAATGCACTGAACCGCGGCAAATTGATTGGGAATTGCGATTGCAGCGAGTTTCGTCCGCAATCGACCAACAAGCCCCCTCTTGCATCCCACCATTGAAGGTGCACCGTCTGTAGCCAAACAAACCAATTTTTCCTAGGTAGTCCAGCGTGTTCGACCACTCTTTCAAGAACAGAAAGAATATCCGACCCTGTGTTCGTGCCTTTCATTGGGATTAAGTCCAGGGGTTCCTCAGTGACGTTCATGTTTTTGTCGACACCCCTTACAAAAATAGCACATTGGGCGTTGTCTGTAATGTCAGTGCTTTCATCAACTGCAAGAGCGAATGCTTCAAACAAACTCGTAACATCGGTTGATTAATCCTTTTTCAATGTCTCCACTGATCTCGTTAATTCTCTGGGCGAGTGTGTTTCGACAGAGGCTTATTTTCTCGATTGTCTTTTTCATGCTGGGACAGATAGCATCAGCGACTACGAGCAGGCATTGCTTCACGAACAAACCTTCAGTGAATGGCTTGGATGATTTGGCGATAAGCTCAGAAATCATGAAGCTTGCCCTTTCCGTTTCGTCGCTTGCTTTGGCCGCCTTCTTGATCAGGTTTTGCTGCTTTCCCACGCCGCCTTCAGTTGAGTCATGGTGTGCTCTTGAACGTTGCCAGTAAGCGCACCATACTTCTCGCGATGGCAAGACATGAAGTGGCGTCGAACATTGTAGTGCTTCGGCACAGCCACAGTCTGGTTGCAAACTAAGCGCAACACCTTGGGTCTTGATTACGCGAAGAAATAAGAAAGTTCCAATAGCTCCTGAAAGCACCCCTTCTCGTCTTTCACTTTGCGTTTTGCAGACTGCTTGGACAACGTCATTGTGACCTGTTAGACTTCCACAGCAGAAGTCTTCGTCGTTTGCAGATCTTCCAAAAAACAACCGGTCAAAAAGACACCTGTCACATTTACGGAGGCGACAGGCGCGTAGGAGCACAATTATGTAGTGCGCTGATCATGATTGACTTGGGGCGCCGCTACCTTTCACCGTGCTGTCAACAGGTGGCCAGTCGGAGGATAGGCGTTTAGTTTTGAGTCTCGATATGGGTCGTTTGATGTCTAGGAGTACACAGCACCGACGTGCATTGTGCAGTCTTTTCCTCAGCAGCGCGATGTCGCTCTCTCTCAGGCCATAAATAACGCGGTGACCCGCCCATTAACGCTAGTGGGCGCATTTTGTTGCCCGAACCCAGAATCCAACGTGTGGCTGCGCCCTTTTCGTCACATCTCCAGTGAAGTAAAAGTGTTTGACACGAAGAAGAACAGGAAAGCAAATATCTGCAGACACCACACAACGCCCGGAAACCTTTGCACGTTCGGGGAACCCTGAAAAACTCCGGTCAAGGCGCCGTCTTCTCATTAGCGGCGTGCAGCCCCGTTCGCAGGGTCATAAAACGCCGCGGGGAGTTTCTGCGTGGCCTGTGCTCGCGCAGCTCTGTGCGCACTGTTGAGTGCTCGATTTACAAGTCGCAGTTGCTTGCGACCATTGTGCCCCGGACTTAAAGGGACACTGAAGTGAATTTGTCAAGCTCCCGTTTTTGCTTGCACTGCGTAGACTGGCTCAAATTAGCACACTTTTCATCGTTTATCCGGTTGACAAATCGGTAAATATTTTACAAAGCGCGAAAGAAGAAAAACTACCATGCGCGGTTTGCGGCGGCCGCACCAACTAAGGCTGTGACGTTGAGAGGAGGGGCGCCGTGATTGGACGATGCCCAAGGTTAGCAATCAAACAAGTTTCGGTTTCGGTTTCGGTTCTGTAAAACATAACCAATGGCTTTGTTGGATGGGCATTCTCAATATCTCAGTAATCATCGTACCGCGCTTCTGCCATGTTGTCGGCTGTAAAATGCACAAGATAAGCCTCCTAGGACGGCTTGTAGTCGTAGCATTCACTAGCCGAGACCTACGCAGTGCATGAACGCCCTCCGCGTACCCGCCGACGCCCAAATGTCATGCGCTTTTCCCCCATATTTGGAGCTTGCCTCCCTCATGCCTGTATCGTAAAAAGCGTGTTCGCACCAGGCCAAGGGTCTGTTCATTCTGGCCTGTGCCCACTGCCTGCAAGCAGTCGGTGCTTATGGCAACAGCACGCCAACGAGAACTCGCTAGCGCGCCAGTGCCAGCCAGCGCGCGTTTTGTGAACTAGTTCGTGTAGCAATGAACGTTGCGGCCCCAAAAAAAGGTGAACTCAATATAGAAAACATCGGCGGAAAACAAAAAAGTTACCTTACAAAAAAAAAAAAAAAAGCACGTACCCGCGGGGATTCGAACTCGTGACTCGCAAAACACTACCGATGAAATCCTAGCGCACCAGACCGCTAGGCCACGGAGCGGGACGCAAGAGCCTTGCTAATATAGGGTATATATTGTACAACCGGTTTACACTTTTATTTAGTTTTGGCATTTCAAGCCGCTTAGGTGACTATTTGTTGTACTGCGATCGTGCAGTAAGCGTCGCCCGAGTTTCCACAGTAGCTCACGTCTAGCAATTGCATTTCGTAGACGGAAAAGCGTTCGCAGATGCGTAGTCGTGCTGCTGACCGCTGTGCTTGTTCGCCCAGCGCAAAGAGTGCTTCCCGCGCCCTAGTTTTACGCTGTACGGTAAAAATATCAGTTGATTTTATTACCTTAGTACCTATATTGACTTCGCTGACTCTTCTCCCGCCTTCAAGAGGCCTTATATTTTCCTACTGGCGTACCAGTCAGCGAAGCGTCGCATGTGCAGCGCTTGCGTGAAGCGACCTTGACTTGGAGCTAGATACAGTGTACAAACAAACCAAGTAAAGAAAGGCACATTCTTCCATTCACAAACGTGTCCTGGCTTCGTTTCAACTAAGCGAACGAATTGCGACCAAGCAATTTTTTTTAACCTCCTTGATTGCGACGACCCGCCGGCGGCCGGCGAACGAGACGCTGGGCCGACTGACTCTGTCGGCCGGGGAGCCGTGCAGTAGCGCAGCCGTGGCGCAGCCAATTGCCAGCTCATCCCCTCCTGACGTCACACGAAAACGCCACAGAAAATGGGCGAGCGTAAAGAGAGGAGGACAGCGTTTTCGAATTAGTTTTTCTACTAAATAAAATCGCGTAAACGCGCCTAGAGTGGTCGAAACATGGCCTGGGGACTCCGGACTACAATTTGCGCTAGTAATCCCGCAATGTTTACATATTTACTTCAGTGTCCCTTTAACGGTGCCCGAATTGACGGGCCTCCGGAAAAGAGGGGTGTCCACTCTGGTAACGCAAAGCCGTGAAAGATGATATCCACGCGTTTTCGAGCAGTCTCTGGCAATCTGCGTCTTTGGCTGCACAAGCTGGACGCGCATTCACGCTTTTGCCTAAAAAACAAAAATAAATGAATCATGACACTATGAGAGGGGCGCGGGCCGCAATAAAAGGGCCCGCGGGCCGCATGCGGCCCGCGGGCCGCATATTTGAAACCCCTGCCCTAAGGCATACTATCGCAACAAAAAAAGCAACGATTTGATAGCACATATCCCCAAAGGAGCATTGGCGCATGCTTCTTCGAATTGGTGGTGGTAATATGCATTTCTTATTTACAGAGGATACAAAGACGCCTTGTTACGACACGGAGGGACGTCAGCACAAGGAGGGCCGAGCTTCGAATGTTGGTCACTGCTTCAACCATGGCGGAGCACTCTCCAGCAAACCAAGGTATCGGCAGGGCGTACGGTGGCATCCACCATACCGTAATGCACATTCGGCTCACACTAACGAGTAAGACTTCAACGTAGCGAAGCTGTACTCAACCTTCACGACCATAAAAACGCCACCGTCCACGATTGCAACCGATTTGCTTCTTCTTTGTTACCGTAATGACCTTTGCTCCACCATTGTTGCTATAAGTGGGATCTTTCTTCATTTCTTGGGAAGTTGTAATCATTGAACATCACCTTGCAGTGGCGTACGCTACGGCGTGTCTTTCTCGTTCCAAGATAGTGTTGCCACGATTGCGGCGAACGCTGATTTTTTTTTGGCAAATATTGGACAATATCCCTGTGTGGGTATGCTTGGCTTGACAAATTCGCGCAGGGGGTGCTGTCGGTCGCGACGTGGCAATGCTGACTAAATGTGCGAAGTGCGAATTTTCGCATACAGCTGATTAGTTCAAAGCGGTGATTAATTTGACGAGCAATTTTAGTGGCACTAAGCTCCCGTACCCTCCCGATTTTCCATTGATTCGCAAGCAACCATTCTAAAACATATCAAGCATTGCTAAGGCCGCCCCGGAGTTTACATTGTTAGATTAGTATCACACACTAGAAGTCCGGGTTCGTCACACCAAATGCGTTATAGACTACAGGCGGTTAGCGCGTTTAAATCTCGCTAGTCATTCACTTCTGCAGGACTTGATGACTCCGGCTAATCAAACGCAAACATTTTTGGTAGGTATGTCTGTCAGTCGATCCCCCGAGTCAGCTGCCGGGCGAAAAATTGAAAGAACATTTGAACGAGACGTTTATATTTTTACAGAGTGTCAGCAGCCAAAGAACGAAATGTTAGTACATATCCCCAAGCGTTGCGAACATGTGCTAGGGCTCAGCTCGGAAGAAGAAGAGGTTCGTGCTAGGTCCAAACGTGGTGCTCGCTTCCCTGTGTATACGTGTGTGAAATACACCATCATTTACACGTATTCCTCTCCGTAATATCTTGGTGGAGGTATCCCGAGATCCCTTCCCTCTCGTCGTGGCTCTCAAATCCTCGGGGCTTCGTGACCCTTCATCACGTTACTCGGCCGCGGGAGGCATATTCACCCTGCCACCATGGCTCCGCCCAGCGAGTCGGCGACTCCGCTGGTTGTCGTCACTCGCCCCGCGAGCCTAGTTTCTTCACCGGCACTGACAACGTCGACGTCGAAGATTGGATTAAGCACTACAACCGGATCACCAACCACAACCGTTGGGACCCCACTATCATGCTCGCCAACCTCCCTTACTGCTTCAGAGGTACGGCCCTCACGTGGTATGAGACGAATGAAGCCACGCTCACCAGCTGGGACCATTGCAAAGTCAAGCTTTTGAAAGAGTTCGGCCACCTAACCTTGTCGCCCGTCACCTAAGTGCAAAAAGTGAACTTGCCTCCCGTGCCAAAACGTCGACCGAGCCGTACGTCGCCTACCTCCACGACGTTCTGGTTCTCTGCCGTAAGGTTGATGCCAGCATGAACGAGCAGGACAAGGTCGGGCATGTGCTCAAAGGAATAGCTCACGACGCCTTTCACTTGCTAATATGCAAGGACTGTACGACAGTCGATGCTATCCTCAAAGAATGCCGGCGCTTCGAGCAAGCGAAGAGCCGGTGCATCACGCAGCAGTTCCAACGGCTGCCCAACACCGCTGCGACTTCTTCTTGCGACGAACCAGCCCCTCAGTCGTTTTCGCCCGCGCCTTCCTACTGCGACGCCCTTGAGCACACCATCCAAAGGTTAGTCCGCCGAGAACTTAAAGCGACTGCTCCTGCCGAAACTATGCTCCAAGCAGTCAACAGCCCTGTTCCAGCCATTTCTCTAAATCAAGCTGTCATTCGTGACGAAATTACCAATATAGGCTTCCAGGCAGTATGCGCCGTAACTCCTACTCCCCTCCGCAGTTATGCCCCACCCGGACCACGCAATGTGTACGGCCCTACGCGCTACCGAAACCCCGCTGAATGGAGAACGGCGGATGACAGGCCGATTTGTTTCACGTGCAGGCATGTTGGGCACGTCGCTCGCTACTGTCGGAACTGCTGGTCCTACCAGGAGTACATTTTAGGACGACTCCCACCGCAACGATGGACACCACCCACCCTACTATCGCTCGCAGCCCAAATTTGAGACCCAATTGCCAGCACATGCTCCACCGGAGAGTACAACCTCCCAACGCCGCCGCCCGTCTTGCACCCCGGAACCTCGTCGACTTTCGCTGCACCACTGTCGCCGTTCATCTCCGGGAAACTAGCTGATGCAGCTCCCGGAGGTGACGCTGCATCAACGACCGACCACGCAAACCCTCTTTTGACGGTACCGGCTAAAGACAACTTGCCAGCAGTTCAAATTGATGGCGTACCTGTTAATGCGCTTATCGATACTGGTTCCCACATCTCCGTCATGAGTGCACAGCTGCGCTCTCGTCTCTGCAAAGTTCTCACCCCTGCCCTTTCGCACGTTCGCGTTGCTGTCGGAGGAACTTAGGCTGTCGCTGGTAATTGTATCGCCCGAGTGAGCATCCCGGACTATCCCGGACTATGCTCTTTGTTCTGGACAAATGGCCTCAGGACGTCATTCTCGGCCGTGATTTCCTCTCAGTCCATTCCGCAATTATCGACTGTTCGATGCATCTGCTTCGCCTTGAGCTCCCACTTTACTCCGACGACCACGTCCCTCCTTCCCTCCGCTTACGCTTTGATGAGCACGTTCGTCTGCTGCCTCAAGCCGATACTTATGTCCCTCTCTCTTCAAGCCTGCCCGTCTCCGACGGAGACTACGTCGTAGCGCCCGTCCTTGATGTTCCACTCAACCGAAACGTCGCCCTTCCCCATACTATTGTCTCCATACAGCAGAGCCACGTCTCCTTACTTTTCCTGCACTTCGCATTCCACACCCAGGTTGTTCCTCAAGGAATGACTGTCGCTACTCTTTGTCCGGTCTCCGATTTCTGTATTCCTGCTTTTGCCGTTGACCCTATGTCCCATTCGCCTGCTTCACCCGCTACACCGCCCCCCGCACTAAATTCAACGCTATGATTAGACCTGACATTTCCCCAGATCAGGTACACCTTCTGCGTGAGCTCTTGGCTTCGTACGGTGACATATTCGACTTCGAAAATCCAGTATTGGGTCGAACTAGCCTCGTGACTCATCGAATCGACACAGGTGACGCCATCCCCATCCACAGGCGCCCATATCGGGTATCTCGCGCAGAACGGCACGTCATCCAAGCCAAAGTTGAAAAGATGCTGTCCATGGATATTATCGAGCCTTCGTGCAGCCCCTGGGCCTCACCAGTGGTGCTGGTAAAAAAGAAAGACGTCACCTGGGGATTCTGCGTCGATTACCGGCATTTTAATCATATTGCAAGAAAAGACGTCTACCCCCTACCCAGGATTCACGATGCTCTCGACTCTTTACATGGTGCTTAATATTTCTTTTCTATTGACCTCCGATTTGGCTACTGGCAGATAGCTGTTGATGAGATGGACCTAGAAAAGACCGCTTTCGTCACACCAGACGGCTTTTACCAGTTCAAAATATTGCCGTTCGTACTATGCAATGTTCCCGCAACGTTCAAGCGAATTATGGACTCTCTTCTGCGCGGTTTCAAATGGTCAACATGCTTATGTTACCTGGACGGTGTAATAGTGTTTTCACCCTTTTTTGAAAGGCATCGTCAGCACCTTTCAGACGTCTTCATAATATTTCGACGTGCGGGCCTCCAGCTCAACTAAAAAAAATGTCGCTTTGGCCGCCGCCAGATAACCATTTTTGGCCACCTTGATGGCAATAACGGTGTCCAACCCGTATCAAACAAAGTACGCGCAGTCAAGCAATTACCTGAGCCTCGCTCATCCAAGGACGTCCGCAGTTTTATTGGCCTATGCTCTTACTTCCGGCGTTTTATACGGGGGTTCACTGACATTACGCGCCCTCTGACAGATCTTCTTGAAAAGGACGCTGAGCTCAATAGGAGCGTATCTCAAGCAGAAGCGTTTGCTAAATTGTTATCTGCTCTCACCACTTCACCTGTCTTGGCCCACTTCGATCCCACTGACGCCACCGAAGTACGGACTGACGCTAGCGGACATGGCATTGGCGCTATCCTCGCTCAGCGACAGATCGGTAAAGACCGTGTTATTGCATACGCCGGCAGCCTCCTGACGTCCGCTGAACAGAACTACTCAATCACGGAGAGGGAGTGCTTGGCACTGGTGTGGGCTGTAGCGAAATTTCGCCCGTATCTGCATGGACGCCCCTTTTCGGTGATAACCGACCACCACGCGCTCTGTTGGCTTTCTTCTCTGAAAGATCCTACAGGATGCCTAGGTCGCTGGGCTCTGCGTCTGCAGGGGTATTCGTACACCATAGTTTATAAGTCCGGCCGCTTGCATCAAGACGCCGATTACCTGTCCCGTTACCCCGTTGAGAACCCCGACTCTGCTGTTTTAGAAACTTGAGTAGTGTGCTCGCAATAACGGATTTGTTACGCCTTGGAGACGAGCAGCGCCGCGATCCATCTCTGAGCCCAATTATGAACCGTCTAAACTCTGGCTACCATGACCCTTCACCGCGCCTCTTTGGGTTACCAAATGGGGTCCTCTATCGCTACAACATCCGCCCCGAAGGTCCAGAGTTGCTTCCGGTCCTTCCTGAACATCTGCGCTCGGAATTTCTCCAGCAACTCCATGACGTACCCTCTGCAGGCCACCTCGGAGTTTCGCGCACCTACGACCGCGTGAGTTGTCGCTACTTCTGGCCAGGTTTTTATCGCTCTTTTCGGCGTTATGTGGCCTCTTGCGACCTCTGCCAACGCCGTAAAAAGCCTATGACATCCCCAGCAGGTCTTCTCCAATCTGTGGATATACCCACCGAACCATTTATTCCTGTAGGGGTCGATCTCCTTAGTCTTTTCCCGGTATCCGGTTTGGGCAGAGTGGATCGAGGTCGCCACTGATTACGCCACAGGTTACGCAATTACACGCGCTCTCCCCACCAGCAGTGCCTCTGACGTTACCGAATTTCTTCTCCAAGACGTCATCCTTCATCATGGCGCTCCTCGCCAGCTCCCTACTGATCGGGGTCGCTATTTCTTGTCTCGCGTTGTCACCGATATTCTTCGTGCTTCCTCAGCACAACATAAAATCGAGACTTCTTATCCCCCTCAGACAAATGGTCGCACTGAGAAACTCAAGAGAACAATTACCGACATGCTCTCAATGTATGTCTCCGACGACCATCGTGATTGGGACGTGGCATTTGCATACGATTCGTTCCGCCACGAAACCGCTGAATATTCTCATTTTTACCTTCTTCACGGTCGCGAGCCTGCTTTGCCACTGGACACTCTCTTGCCGCCTCCAGTTCCAACTTCCGAATATGCCCGAGCCGCAGTTGACCGTGCCGACCATGCCCGACAAGTTTCCTGCTCTCGCCTCTGCTAATCACAGTTTTCGCTTTACAATTCACGGCAGCGAGACCTCCAGTTCTCACCTGGGACTCTTGTTCTTCTGTGGTCGCCGTCCCGCCGAGTGGGGCTCTCTGAAAAACTGCTGTTCCCTTACGCGGGACCCTACCACGTGGTCCGTCAAGTGACCCCAGTCACACACAAAATCTCTCCAGCCGCCCCTTGGCCAACTCACCACCTTGGCACCGGCAAAACATTGTCCATGTTTCCCTCCTCAAGCCGTACCATCGCCCGCACCCAACGTATGCCTAGGAAGCTCGGAGACAGGGCTTTTTACCGTGGAGGTCATGTTACAGTGTGTCAGCAGCCAAAAAACGAAATGGTTGTACATAGCCTCAAGCGTTGGGGACATGGGCTAGAGCTCAGCTCGGACGAAGAAGAGGTTCGTGCTAAGTCCAAACACAGTGCTCGCTTCCCTGTGCATACGTGTGTGAAATAGACCTTCATTTTCACGTATTGCTCTCCGTAGCAATATATTAAAAACATTCCAAAACCATTAAATTTAGTGGCCATGTTTAATACCAACATGCACGTTCAGCAATTTGACGTCAACCTTGTTCGTATTCCAACTGATCAGAGGCGTGTAAGTGTTCGCGACGTGTTCTTGCAGGTCGTTGCTTTATTGCTTCGGCTCATATAGACAAAACAGTTCATGCATGAAGCAATTCATGCATAAAGCAACTCTTCTTGCCAGTCTGTCCCAGTAAAGTTCGTTCCGGACGCCTTGTGGAGGATGCCGGTTACTTTATCAATATCTACAAACGAGAATACATAGAAAATGTCCACTTCTAGTTCTACTTAGCCTTTATAATACGGGCGCAGCCACTCGCTTTGTAATACGCATTTCAACTCAATGCTCTTCAACCATTGTGTTCATAATGAGCGTCTATTTTCATACCAGCCGTAAGGATGTCGTTCTGAAATCTTTCTGAGCAGCCACCAATGAATTGCGAGCTTTTGAACCCTCAAAGGCTGCGTGTTGAATGTCGCAAGCAACTTCTGCCATACGTCCTCACCGGCTTCACGGTCACTGTTTATGAAATACGACCGTGCTGGGGGAGGCAGCTCTTTGGCTTGAGAAAGAGGTGGTTGACCCTGCAGTCAGAAATCCTGATACGTGTCATTCTGCAAAACAACCTAATGCTGCAGACCAAATCAGACATACTTTTGACCCCAATTATAAGCGCCTTTCGGTATGCGGGACGGTTTCGTTCCCCTAAAAGCTTGATTTGTGTTCACCAATGCGGGTTCATCCAGCAATCCTTTTAGCGATGTTTACACGAAGTATTTCCGGCAAGAGGTCCTCACTTTTGCGAAGGTAATGACGCAGCCTCGTATTCTGGGCATTTTGGTTATTCTTCAAAGACTACCCTCCTCTAAGCTTCTACTGCGTTTATAACATCGCGTGAATGGAGGGAGGGGTGGCAAGAAATCTCGCGATCAATAGACGCGCCAGATCTCAGTGCTTTTGTGGCAGACGAAGTTGCTGCAGTACGTGCGAAACGGCCTGTTATGAACAACCCAATCATGAGCAAATGTGGTGTCGGGAACCGTACAGTGGCATGAAACCATCAAGCAGAAACTGGGCGTCTTTCTTAGAGACGCCCTTACTAAACGCAGTTGCGCCGTGCGTGTTTCGGCGTGGCCAAACATAACAGCCGTGTACATTCCTCTGTGTTTATCGCTGTGTTGCCATCACGAAGGTTGGCGTTGCGGAGAACTACAGCAGACGTACAACTGAGTGTTGGTAAACCTCGCTATATAAGAAGGACGAAAGCTGCGGGATGCGCGAAGGGGGAAGCCAAAAGCGATGCATTAGAGATGCGACGCAGCTATAAATTGAACCAGAAAGATCCCTGTGTGACCTGTACGCGATTCCGCTGGGCGCGCTTGAATTTTTCACAATTCGAGGATGAGAACCCTCGGGCCGAGCATGTGGGCCGAACTTTACGCTTGAGGCTGATCATCTCTTACAGAAATATTGGTGATTGTGGTGACATAGGTAGGCTTTCCAAAAAGATAAACAATTACAGCTAAGTTCCACACTGCTCTCTCTCGTTAGGAATGAACAAAAGGTATCATTGAACCCGTACAACATTACGTAATTGGCGCCAAGAAGGTGCAATTCAGCTAATTTATTGCCAGGGCTTCTCGCTAACGACCTAAAGCTACATCAAGGCAGAAAGTCCCAATAAATGTTTTGGATTTTAAGCTTTAGGCGGCGAGTTCAAGAGCTGTCTCCGTTTCAGTGCTTTGCTTGGAAAATCCAGGCTTTGCTTAGAAAAGCCAGGCGCCGATGTAGTGAGCGAGAACCATGAGCATGACTAGGAAGCTTAGGAGCACCATAGGAGGTGTAACCATCCTCCGGCTTCCTGGGTGGGCCCTCGTTTGGCCATTGCAATTCTGCTAGCGCGATCTCCAGCGTAGCGCTGTCCAGCAACGACAGCGCCTGGTAAAGCATTGTCTGCGTCGACGAGCTCGGGCCGGGGTCGGTGCGGCTGACATCAACCTGCGTGGGAGAGTCGCGCATCTCCGGAGCGATCCCCGCTTGTTTACGGCGAGGTGCACCAAGTGAAATCACGGGCATTGTGTCGAGCTTCGGTTTGCTGACCTAGCAGCGAAGTGCCCGCACACCCATTGCTCTCGTTTGACCCTGCACATTAGAGAAATGAGTATGACCATTTTTGAAGACCGCTGGTTTGTTGATGAGGGAATTTCACGAACCTTTTTTGGGCACGGTGCACTTGTGAGCCTTGATGATGACGAGTCCTTCATCCTGTTCGGCACTCGTTCATTCACACAAATCCACTGCGAGGTTTCATAGACTGAAGCTTTTCAACGTACGTGAAATAAATTGTGGTAAAAGAATCGAATAGTTCCACACCGCTAGCTGAGTTCGATCAAAACAAAATTAATTGAAAGTGCTTTAGTTACTGGCGATAAGACGCTTCGGATATCGGAGTTGCCGCAGCATTCTGACCATTCACAAATGCAGAGCTAAGTTTATATCATTTTTTTTTGTCGTCGTGAAACTGCATTCAAAAGTGGAAGTCTTTAGCACAATTCTCTCCACACATTGGTTGACCGTCGACGGTGGCGCCACATTAGCAAGTGCAGAGCGAAACATTTAACAAAAATATATAGCTTAGCCTATGCAAATTGTTCATGCCGAAGAAAGTGCCAACCACTAAAACAACACCGGCTAAAATCCGATTTTAATCAGTGCGATAGCTTCCGGAAGAATTAAACGTAGTGAGGCATTATGCCGGCAGTTCGCTTGAGGCAGTGAAGCACGAGTTAAGGTGGTAGTTGATGATGATTGTTGGACTTTAATGGCGCAAGGCCACCTAGGGAAAATAGTGCTAAACAGAAGTGATTAACAAGAACCACGAGTGTCGTACTCTGATTACACACCTTCACAAAGAGGGTAAGCTATTTAAATTCTCTACTTTATCAAATGAACCCTATTCTGTGTTCGCCTGCGCTGTGGAGGCCCAATTGACAGCTCAACAAATATATTTCAGTGTTGCTTTGTGCTCCCGTTTTCTGCGTTACAAAGCATGATGTAGCGGCCTCCGACCTTCAACGCTGTTAAACCATTTTGGCAGTAACGGCGACGGCTAGACGACTCAGCGTTCCCATCTGGCGCCCTCGGACGGCCATCTCCATACATTGATTAACTATGCTTTCGCTTTAGTTGTTTTCGTGTTGTGTTCAGCTTCAAAAAAGACGACAGCTGTAGTTCAGTTCTTCAGTTTCGTTTCATAAAATTAGTAACATCCTTTTATTCAACTAAGATTGCCTACCACCTATTTGGCAAGGGTGTTTTCGTTGACTGCCAAGCATATTTAGTCATGAATGGTTTGTTATCAGGCCTATGATGTTGCCGCGGCTGCAGATATTCGCTAAACCGAACTAGGTACTGGGCAAAGCCCAGTCATTTCCAGAAGGGGCTTCTGGGAATAACTCCCTAAAAGGGATGTTTCATGATAAATCAACCTCCGTTAGGATATAGGTACAAACCTTACAAACTTAACCACAATTCTATATCTTGCTACGCAGAGGAGGATGATTTCTAAGCACACCATGTCTGATTGGTAGCGTATTTCCACCCAAATTTATTGTTGTTCAGTTTATTCTCTTTCAGTTATGGTTGGCGATAGCATTTCACCCACCCGTTTGCAATATTTTCATTTTTCACTGCCCCCTCAACATTGACGGCTGACTTTTTGCTCATTTTTAACAGGCAGTACTCGCAGCGAGCGGCCGTCCGCGCACCAGAAAAGACAAAAGAAGACGACGAAGAAGTACTGGAATCGGGAATTCAAGGCCAACCCTTGCTTGTCTCCGGCCCTCTTTTCCTGTGAAGACATGGCGTCTACGTCTTCTAGAGCAGCTTCGCGTGCCATACAGGCGTCACTTTCGCGCCTGGAGTCACCCGCCTCCGGCACACCCTTGCCAACCCGCACAACCCGAACCCAAGATAGCGTCCCGGCACAACAGGACGAAGACTCAGCCGAGGCGAACGTGCTGCCCGGTTTCCTCAAGGCGGATTCCCCGACGGCCCTGACGGACAACGTGTACGTCATCCTAGGCCACGGGCGATACCAGCTTTTCGTCGCCTGTTCCTTCGTGCTGTCCGTCTGGATGGTGCTTGCGCACGTCCTCGCCTACCAGCTCATTGGTCGGCTCGTGGGACACTGGTGCAGGCCTCCCGACAACCTTCGGTATTTGACTCCGGAAGTCTGGAGGAACGTAGCCATCCCGCTGCTTCCGGACGGGACATTCAGCGGATGCACTGTCTACAACCCGCCTGTGGAGGTGAGGGCGCTTGCCAATATGCCAATATGTTGGTTAATGAGGTCACGAGCTCCGACCTCAAGTCCAGCTCAGATCAGTTTTTCCGATGTCACATCAACGTCAACCCTATGGAATTAAAATATCCTTAAGCAACCTTATCTTTCAATAATTTCAACAAACCCCCTTTCATCTTACCCTTAGTATAGCTTTGCTTCATCCCAAACCATACCTCACCTCTAAATCACGTACAAGCCAGTTCTCTGTCAAGGTGAAAGTTTAATTCGACCCTGGAATCTTCTTTGTCAGAGAACACCTTCGCTGCCGAGCCTCGGCCTCCACTATATGTAGCGGCCGAAAAATTGTACAATACAAAATTGTAAAAGAAAATTCGAGGTAAATTACTCACGTATCTTGCTACGTGTTCTCCAGATAAAACGGGAAACTTTTTTTCTCACGTTAAACTGAATCGTATAAGGAGGCACTTTCATGGCATGCAAAATTGAAAGATTCACGAAGACAAGGATGTCACGAAGACAAGGACGATGCAGTTGTCTTGAATGAGAAACAGGTTTATTGGAGCGAACTTGTGCTCCCCCAACAACTCAAAAGAATACAGAGGCGGCGAAGCAGCGGTCAACAAAGTGACTGGCACAGGCGAGTGTCGTCGAATCGAATGCCCCGGCGTCTACTCTGCAGGCTTTTTATCTTTCGGCGCGCGTGGTTCTGGAACCGTAGATTCGCATCGAGAACATTGTAGATGCAAGAAGATTATTCCGGGATGTTCACGTTAGATCGGAATGCTCTCCCTATCTGAACAGATAACACATGCGGCACAGAAAGAAAGAATGGAACACGCGCTTCCCTTGGCACGGAGATAACACAGACCGGCGCAGCCGGGCGGTAAAAGCAAAACACAAATAAACAAACCCAATGCATGGTTCGCGGCAATATGCTTAGCATAAAAACAAAAAATTTAAAAATACCCCAAGCACTTCGATTTCGTTGTGAATACAAAAGAATTACGTCCAAATGTATACGGTGAAGGCTCCTCAGAGTTTTGCAGTGCTGGAAACATTTTATGGTTTTTAAGCGGTATTTCGTGCAGTTTCAAAAATTATTTTGTGCAGGTTGCGTTAAATTTCGCTCCTTTTGTTTGTTTACTGGTGACCGGAATCTTTTGTGCCTTACTGCTTACAATAAAACCCATTTCTTTTGTCATGGGGTGTTCGGTAACATCCACGTCGAGATCAAGCCTGCCAACGTATATTCTGTTCTTGATAGCTACGTCAACCAGTCTAGAGAGCGGGTGCCTAATCTTCGCAACTACAGAGGAAGAGGTGGTAATAGCGGTTTTGGGGGCGATTTTACGATTAAAGCTTCATTGATCAAAAATTACGTTGCGCCACAGCGTGGTTTGCGTACACAACTTTTTTGTGTGTGTATGGATCAGCGCAGTGGTCACGAGGAACTAGCGCATCACAGCGTGTTGCGTGTGCCACAATTTGGGGTTTGCCAAAAAAAGTTTAGCTGCGTGCTTCTGCTTCCGCACTTCAGCGTTTGCGCCGTAGTGGGGCGTCTGCATTTCACCACTCCCAAGGTATCGCCACGACGTAAAAGGTTTAACTTCAGTAATTGTTCGACGCACATTGCCGCGCAGAGGGGTTGCCATGCTTTTCGCTTTCGTCGGTAGGAGGAAAAACGCCCCGTGTGGTGTGCGTGACGCCTGTGGGCATTGCTATGGTAATAACCGAAATATATGCTTGATTGCTTCGTTCTTTCCCGGTTGTACACCCAGCAGTGTTGCGAAATGGGCCTCCTCTTTAAATTACAATTCCATTCTGAGGACTTAGATCTTTTCACAATTCCCGTTATTTCAATTTCTCTTAATGAAAAAAGTTAGTCCATTCCTGCTCCTGGAACGCACGGTTGTTCAACACCATTCCTTTATTTCTTCAAATTATAAACTGCGTCGTGGTGCTGTAATCGAGTTACCGAGGAATGCAACATGTATCTGACGTTACAATACGCGTTGAAAACTGCAAAAATAAGCAAAATGTGTCACTTGTCACCGATGTTGGGAGGTGTAGCAGCTTGCATACATATCTAGTGCAGAATCGCTGTTTTAATGAAAATATTTACGAAACCTTCTGAGGGAAAGTTTAGAGAAGCTCGAACGCTAAACGTGCTTCCAACGCCCAATAAAAGTGTTTCCAAAGAATGTTACCGAATCGTTTGTTTGCAACCCCCAAAACACCCAAATTGCAAGCGAAGAATAAACCAATGTGACGATTTTTCGTGCACAAAGTAAACCCATCTAAGAACGATCTAAATGTGTACCGATACGTGGTTTATCAGATAAAGGTATACTACTGTACTGTTCCTTCATGATCGATGCTTGTGTTCTCTTGTTTAAAACCGTTCCTTATTCGCGATTTTCAAGAAACCGTTTTCACGCAGTGGAAGTCTGTTGTCAAATATGAAAAGAGAGATTTTTTGCTGTCACCGGTTTTATGCACGCCCCGTATTGACAGAAATCTTATCGGAGCTTTTCGGCAGAGCAACCGGTCTATGGGGAGCTCTATTAGTTTTTTCAAAGAAGGCCGTCGGTTCCCTACCGAACCCCATCAGTCCCAATAGGAAAACGTATGCTTTAGAACGGGTCAGTGTCACACTTTTTCTTTTCGCATATTATGTAACGGGAGTCCCACTACTTAATATAGTATATCTCCATGTTATTATGTTTTTATGGTTTGTTCTTCCGCGACGTGCGCTGAAGCGGCTATTGCGTTGATGTCTGCTTTTTCCGTTTTTTTTACACAGCGTTTAGCGTATCATCTTCCTATCTGCTTCGCGTACCGTCGTATAAGTGCCATGAGAATTGTGTTGCTAACTCACAGGCATGTCGCGGGGAGCTTGCGCACATCTACACGCACTTTAAATGCTTACATGAATGATTGCACGCGACTTTAGAGCATATAGAACTAATGCTACTGTATCAACGCGAGAGACGGCAAGGCAGCATCATCCACAGAGTTAACAGTTTTGCATTCACCCAAGGAAAGCCGCAACAAGTTACACGTTGACCTCCATTCCGCTAGAACATTGCCCAGGCATTACCTCAGCGCAGTCCGTGCCATACAGGACACTATATATGACCCCCTGATTTCAAGTGACTTAACCATAGTGTAACAGGAGCCGTGACAACATAAATATCGCCTGGCGGTTTGTTTGAGCACCTTATCAACATTTTGAAATAAGATCATCCGAGAGGGAGATAAACAGAGAGAACAAACTTTATTGAGCATTCTAGAGCCGTTTAGGCGCTTGACAGGGTGGTGCCCTCTGCTCGGGCCCCATATGTTTCCAGGTACTCCTGGGCTCTGGTGATCAGCGCAATCTGTTCTTCCAGGACAGGGCTGGACAACTAGGTCTCCCTTCGCTCAGGATTGGTGAACTTGGGAAAATCGCACACTCCTATTATGTGTTGGAGGGCGCCCAGTTGTCTGCAGTTGGGAGATTATTTCTCGTATCTATCGGGGTAGAACTTGTTTAGGAGATAATGGTGGGGGAACTACCCGGCTTGGACTTGTCTATATATTTCCGCGAACCTTGCATTGGGTTTGATTATTTGTTTTTTGCTTTTGCCGCCCCGGCTATGCCGGTCTGTGTTATCGGTGTTGTGTGTGCCAAGGGAGTCGCGTGTTCCGTTTTTTCTTTCTGTGCCGCATGTGTTATCTCTTCTGATAGGGAGAGCGTTCCCAACTAACGTGAACAGCCTAGAATATTCTTCGGTGATCTAGAGTGTTTTGGATACAATTCGACTATTCCAGAAACCCTCGCGCCGAGTGATAAATTCTTGCTGAGCAGAAGCCGCGGTATTCCAATCGCCGACACCAGTCCACGCACGTCACTTTCTTGATTGGTGTTTCGCCGCCTGTGTATTCTTTGAGTTGTTAGAGGAGCACAAATTCGCTCCAATAAACTTGTTTTTTTATTCAAGACAGCTGCGTCGTCTTTGCCTACGTGACATCTAGTGGAGGTGCTGGGTACGCACCCTTTATGCTACCAACAACCTCTGGAAGCCTCGAAGCCAGTCCAGCTAGACCCAGCCGCCGACTGCAAGGCGTCCCGCCCGAATTTGGTCTCCTGCCAGACGGACCCAAAAGAACCACCGCTGCATCCACCACCATGTTGCAACAAGCAACATCACCAATCGTCCTGCAGCAGCCATGGGAACCACCATCTGGAACCACGGGAACAAGCAAACTGGAACGCGTCCGGATCTTCAACAGGTGGGACGACGCAGAAACGTTCCGGCGTGTTTTATGTTACTTGGAAGATTCAGCTCGCACTTGGTTCGAGACCCACGAGAGCTCCTTGACCAACTCGGCTCAGTTAAAAGGCGAGTTCCTGAAGACCTTTACTACCGTGGTCATAAAAGAACACGCAGCGCTTTTGCTGGAAACTCGAACTCAGCACCCCTACGAAGGGGTCATGATCTTCGTCGAGGAGATGAAGCGACTTTTTTTGCCGTGCGGACCCAGGAATGACGGAGGAAAAAACACTCCGTTTTTTTTATGCGAAGTATGAAGCAAGTGCTCTTCGCGTGCCTTGTTCACAACCGCCCCAAGACCATGTCCGAATTCACGTCTGAGGCCGCCGCGATGGAGAAGACGCTCGAAATCCGAACGAGGAAGTACGACCGCCCAATTAATGGGCTGGTTTCGGAGACAATTCGTGCCGGCGCTATTAACTCCGACTCACTACGTGACACCATCCGTGCAGTGGTGAGGGAGGAGCTGCGGGAACTTTTCCCGACGACAATGCCACAACCTTAATTCGCTTCCCTGACTGACGTGATACGGGAAGAAGTAGAGCAGGCTTCGGGAACTTCTATGCCATGTGAAGCACCCCGCGAGCTAGAGGCTATGACCTACCCCGCGGCTGTTCGTCGACCACACCCTGATCCAACACGTCTTCAAGAGGCCCCGCCCTACCACCGCTCAATGTCGCCCGCCCGACCCGCTGTAACCCGAAACCAGGCGCCAAGAAAGACCGAGGTGTGGCGAACGCCCGATAATCGGCCGCTGTGTTACCACTGCGGAGGGGCCGACCACATCTACTGCCACTGACCTTACAAGAGGCTAGGTTTGCGAGGATTCTCCGTCGACGCACCTCGCCCTCTCCCTGGCCAACGACCACGTAAGATCGACAAGTATTTCTCTCAAACAAGCCGTGGCCCAGCCCGTTTCCACCGCTCGCCGTCGCTCTACCAGTACCAGTCGCCGTAGCAATGCTGACTTCACCCGTGGAAGGTCCCCGAGCCAACGTGGAGGAAACTAAAAGCAGCAACGTCTAGGGGTGAAGTTGCTCAACGGCGAAAAACTGAAACCCTCCAACGATCGGACGCGCCGAAGACAGTGATTCACGACATGGCCTCATCCCAACGACCCGACCTAACCCTGACGATACTCCCGAACACGACGACAGCTACACGGCGCGACCCGTACACGACATGACCGAGACTGCCGCTGAGGAGACGCCGACGACGCACAGTGCCCGACCGTCAACACGCACAAGCCGAGATGCGACGCCCCGACGCACCCGGAACTCGAGGAAGGCGGCATCTGAAGTCAAGGTGTCTATCGACGGCTTTAATGTAGTCGCCCTCGCAGACATGGGAGCCGACTACTCAGTAACGAGCGGACCATTTGCTTCTAAGCTGAAGAAAGTTATGACCAGATGGGACGGTCCGCACACACGCACACAGGAGGCCACCTCGTGACGCCAAGTGGAACGCGCACATCCCGCGTCACCATAGACGGCACGACTTACCCTACCGCGTTCGTTACCTTGCCTAACTGCTCCCGCGACGCAATTCTCGTAATAGACTTTTTGACGGTTAACGGTGCAATAATTAACCAACAGGCCAAGTCCATAACATTTTCCTCCGATCACTCCATGACGCCGTAACCGAACCCCGAACACCGTGCAGCTGTAAGGATCGCCCATGATCATGTCACCCTGCCACCCAGTGCAAGCTTGATGATCACCGTCGACTGTGAAGGTGCTGCTCTTGACGTCGACGCTATCGTGTAGAGGGACCAAAGGTTGCTTCTCGACCGCAGTGTGTCTGTCGCAAAAGGCATTGTGCGGTTTAAGCAACGCACATCCCATGTTTTGGTCACCAATTTCACCGAGGAATACCAGCATTTAAACAACGGCGCTGCAATTGCGTTCCTAGAAGGAACGCAACAAGCAAGCGACGTGATCGCAGTCACCTACTTTGAACGAGCACGCGAAGATATTTTCAAGTTTCCGCATCCTTTCGACGTGAATCTGGCGCTACCGCAAGAAGAAAAGAACATGTTATTGGCTTTGCTTCATCGCTACAGCGAGTGTTTTTCGTCGGAATGAAAGTTACGTCAGGCACCTCTGGCGAAGCACCGGATAATAACCGAAGATGGAGCCCGTTCTACCCGACAGTCACCGTACCGCGTCTCTTCACACGAGCGCGAAGCCATCCGGACTGAAGTAGACGACATGCTCAGTGACGACATAATACAGCCATCGAAAAGTCCGTGGGCTGCGCCGATCGTACTAGTGAAGAAAAAAGACAGGCACTTTAAGGTTCTGCGTTGACTACTGGAGACTGAACAACATCACCAAAAAGGACGTGTACTCCCTGCCACTAATCGACGACGCCTTCGACCACCTCTGCCACGCGAAGTACTTCTCGTCGATGAATCTGAAGACCGGATACTGGCAAATTGAAGTGGATGAGAGAGACCGAGTCTGCAGTTATAACCCCGGATGTTCTATAAGAGTTCAAGGTGATGCCGTTTGAGCTGCGCACGGCGCCCGCACAGTTTCAAAGAGTTATGGACACTGTGTTAGCTGGCCTGAGGTGGCACACCTGCCTCGTATACCTTGACGACGTTGTGGTATTCACCCGGGCTTTCGATGAACACCTTGCAAGGTTGGAGTCTGTACTCGAGGCAATTCGCTCGTCGGGGTTAACGCTGAAGCCCGAAAAGTGCCGCTTCACTTACGAGGAACTCAAGTTTTTGGGACACGTCGTCAAAGCCGCGGGAGTCCTGCTTGACCCGGCAAAATCATCAGCCATAGCGAACTTCCCAAGACCGGAAAACAAAATGAGCGTGCGAAGATTTCGCGGACTATGCGCATACTACCGGCGCTTCGTCGCAAGCTTCGCATGCATTGCAGAGCCACTCACGTGCCTGACAAAAGATAGCACCCCTTTCGCCTGGGAAAACGCCGAAGAAGTATTCTGCGAGCTGCAACAACGCCTGCAAAACCTGTCCGTGCTCGCTCATTTCGACGAAAACGTCGAAACAGGAATGCACACGGACGCCAGCGATATAGGTTTGGGTGCCGTCATTGTCCAAAAGCAAAGCGGTTGCGAAAAGGTAATCGCCTATGCAAGCCGTTGTTTGTCGAAGGAGGAAAAAAACTACTCTGCCTCCGAAAAAGAGTGTCTGGCTATCATATGGGTGATTTCAAAAATTCGCCCATGCACAAGTGTATTGCAGACCGTTCAAGGTTGTGACAGACCACCATGCGCTGTGTTGGCTCGCCAATTTGAAGGACACCTCTGGCCGTCTTGGGCGGTGGAGCTTGGGCCCGCAAGAGTTCAACGTTACAATAGTCTACAAATCTGGCAGGAAACTCTCCGACGCCGACTGCGTGCCCCGCGCCGCCATCGACCCACCACCACAAGACACCGATGAAGACAGCGCGTTCTTCGGAGTCGTGACACAGAGCGACCTAGCCGCCCAGCAGCGTGCCGACCTCGACCTGCGCGTCATGATCGACTACCTCGAAGGACGCAACGTCGCCGTGCCTAGGGCGTTAAAGTGGAACTTACCAGCATTCAACCTCAAAAACGCCGTCCTCGTGAAGAATTTCAGCCCCGGAACGAGAACGAATTATCGACTTGTCATCCTCGCAGACCTTCGTGACGAAATTTTGGAAGCGTGCCACGACGACCCGTCTTCCAGACATCTCGGAACAGCTCGCACTATTGCAAAAATCAAGGCGAAGTACTTCTGGCCCTGCCTTACATCCGACGTCGCCCACTACGTTCGGAGTTTCCGTGGCTGCCAGCAACGAAAAACGCCGCCAACACCCGCCGGACTACTGCAACCAGTTGCCGTTCCATCTAGGCCATTTCAACAGATTGGAAAGGACCTTCTTGGCCCGTTCCCTACGTCACGATCACAGAACAAGTGGATTGTCGTAGCGACAGACTACATGACGCACTATGCAGAGACCGCCGCTCCTCCTAGGGGGACTGCACAAGAAGTCGTCAAGTTCTTCATAAACCAAATTGTGCTGCGACCTAAAGCCCCTGAAGTCCTAATCCCTGACCGCGGAATGGCCTTCACTGCGGAGCTTATGCAATGAATTTTACGCTACAGCAACACAGATCACCGAAGAACGACGGTGTACCACCCCCAAACGAACGGACTGACGGAGGGTCTGAACAAGACGATCGCGGATATGCTGTTTTTGTACGTCGACGTGGAACATAAGACTTGGGACGAAGTACTACCGTACGTCACGTTTGCGTACAACACGGCTATCCAGGAAACCACACAGATGACACCGTTCGAGCTTGTCTTTGGAAGTCGGCCGACTATGTTGCTTGATGACATGCTTCCAAATGTGGAAGAAGACGACTTCAACACCGACGTCCAAGGATACCTCCAGCGTGCTGAGAGGGCCCGCCAGCTCGCTCGAGTTCGCACAACGGACCAGCAGCTGGTGGATGCGAGACGCTACAACCTCCAACGCCGAGACGCCGAGTACCGCCCAGGGGATCGTGTGTGGGTTTGGACTCCCATCCGACGACGTGGACTCAGTGAGAAACTTTTACGACGATATTTCGGACCCTACTGGATTCTACAACGTGTTGGCCACCTTACCTACGAGGTTATCCTTTGATGGTGATTCCGGAACATAACGACGAAGCACGCAGCCCGAAGTCGTCCACGTGGTTCCCTTAAAACCTTTCTACGCACGATGACGGACTTCTATTTTTGTATTTGTTCGCACTGTGGCTTGCGTTAGCATCGGGTCGATGCAGTCTTAGAGGGGGGGGGGGTAATGTCGCGAACCATGCGTTGGGTTTGTTTATTTGTGTTTTGCTTTTGCAGCCCGCCTCCGCCGTCTGTATTATCAGTGTTGTGTGTGCCAAGGGAGGCTCGTGTTCCGTTCTTTCTTTCTGTCCCGCATGTGTTACCTCTTCTGATAGGGCGAGTGTTCCGAACTAACGTGAACAGCCTAGAATAATCTTCGTTGATCTACAGTGTTATGGATACAATTCGACTATTCCAGAAAACCTCACGCCGAGTGACAAATTCCCGCTGTGCAGATGCCATGGCATTCCAATGGCCGACACCAGTCCACGCACGTCATATTGTTGACTGCTATTTCGCCACCTGTATATTCTTTGAGTTGTTATGGGAGCACAAGTTCGCTCCAATAAACTTGTTTTTTTATTCAAGACAGCTGCGTCGTCTTTGGCTACGTGACAATATGACTTGCTGCGTTCTGTTTATAGAATGGTGCGGTTTAGGATATCGCTTCCTCCCGTCTTTATAGCGACTGACTATGTCCTTGTAGCTCGTTATGGGTTGCGGTTCCTGCCCCTCTACTCGGCTGATTAGTTGTCGGGCCTGTTGGTGGGCAAATTCATTGCCCTCCACCGAAGAGTGAGCTGGCACCCATATTAGCTCTATATTGTGGCTTGGTGGTACCTTTTTGTGCGGATTCTTACTGCCTTATAAGTAACCCATCCTTTTCTGAAATTCCTATACGCTTGTTGGGAGCCGGTGACTGTTTTCCTCGCTTTTGGTTGGGTAAACGCTACGGCAAGTGCTATTTCTTAAGCTTCCTCCGGGCTTGGTGCGATGACTGAGGCACGCGTGATGAGCTCGTCCCTTCGTGTTACTGCAAACGTTGCTCTCATTGAGTGCTTGGGAAGTCATATATAATGGCAATGCCCGAACTTTCAAGCTGACGACTAAGGCTTCAGTAATCATGTCGGGTTGTACCCATGCGCAAAGGCCACGTGCAAAGAAACACCGCAGCAAAACAAAGAACAAGTTTCCTGTCCTTACTGCGGAGAGCCGTCAAACCACTCGTTATCAAGGCCATTGCTAGAGCCGGAAGTGTTAAAAACAAACGCTTTTTGGTAGCTGTGTCTTCTGCCTTCTTGTACATAATATCTAATGTAATTGTATATCTCAGCTTCCCACTGCTATAGCAGAGCGTGGGTTAGAAAGCTCAGTAACACATCCGAAGCTCCGTGCAAACGCTTATGGGAGGGTGCCGAGCACGCAATGACCATCACCCACAATTTTGTTTTTCCTGCCTTGGTTGTGATTTTTCTTTATCTCTTGGTCTATATGGGGCGGTGGTCAAGCAGAGAGCATCGGCGTTGTTAACAATTCAACATTATATGCCAAGGCTGGAGCTCAAGGGCCCAGCTGCCGCAGAAGGACAAAGAGTCCACTGGGTGAAGCCGTATTCCCAGATGATGCTTACCAGGTTGGCTTTCAAGTCACCACGTTTGCTGTTTCTGGAGCCCCAGGGCCAAGCTTCAACCGACGGACCAAGGCTCCACAGGTTGAAGCCGTATTTCAGGGAGATGCCTTTGAGGTCAGCTTGCAAGTCACAACGGTCTGCGTTGCGTGCCGGCTATGGACGGTGTGAGGAGAACACCAAGCAGACTCGTTGTTCCATGTTTCATGCGCGGACGCTTTATATTGCTAGCTGCAAGATTTCAGAGTATCAGCATGTGGTGTGAAACACCGCGGCTTGAGAAGCGCAGCGTTTGTCTTTCCCACCCCCTTCTTCTGGACGCTTTTCTCCGCCTGGTGATCTGGGCACACGGCGCCTACCACGGAGACGCCCTCCTGCTGTGGGTGCCACAGACAGTTTAAAAGAGAAAGCTATGCCTCGAAGAGCCTGCCAAAGGACGAAGAGCCGAGACCTAAAAGCGCCACCGGCCAGACGTGACGATTCACGCCGAAGGGGAAAAATTTCGTGTTCATTAGCTGGAGGTATATCCTCGTGGGCAGCAAGAGGTCCACTGCGAGGACGCAGTACGCCCCAGTGACTGTTGCATGGGCAACTGCTACGGCAACCTGGAAAGCTTCAGTAAACCGTTTTGAAACCACTCGTGGTTCTACATTTGCTCACAACGTCTACAAATATTTCCTCACAGTGCAATGATTGTAGGTCCAGTGACTTCGCACTTTTTATTAGTTACCGAAGCGGAATAATAAAAATGGGCTGTTGCACAATGTGGGCAGCTGGAAAATAGGTAAAAACGAGAATTCAGTGGATCTCACGCAACGAACTAGTTTCATACAGTATGTACATCAGATGGGTCAATGTAATGAGAGCGTTGTACAAAAATACCGAGGGAAGCCAAAGGGAAAAATATAAAATATGGAAGAACTCCTGCTCCAGAAATCAGTAACTTCGAACATATTTCTTCTGCTATAGCTTCAACACACCTTCCGAAACCCCTGTACCTTTTCGTACCAACTTAAATGATGCGTGGGAGCCACTGTATGATATAGCGCGCTGTCTTGTACAGTAGAAAGTTAACAAAAATGGAAAACGATGGATTGGAGCCCCTGTTCCTCTTCGCGCCAACCTAAGTGCATGCGTTGGAGACACTGTAATGTATAGCACACTGTTTTCTACAGTACAAAGTGTTAAGAAGAATGGAAAAAAAGGTGTGTTGGAGCACCTGGTCCGTTTCGCGCCCACCTAACTGCATGCGTTGGAGACACTGTAAGGAATAGCTCCCTGTTTTGTACAGTACAAAGTGTTAACAAGGATGCAAAAAAAGGTGTATTAAAGCCCTGTTCTTTTTCGCGCCCACATAACTGCATGCGTTGGAGACACGGTACAGAATAGCACACTGTTTTGTACAGTTCAAAGCGTTAAGAAGGATGGAAAAAAAGATGCAGTGGAGCGAAGTAAAACCTTGAAAAACATCGTTTCGATTTTGGAGTATGAACAAGCTTCTGAAATGCAACCTCAGACCTCTGAAGATATATGGTCCTAAAGCTTCCACTCGAAGGGATTGATAGCGACTTCCCCTTGTGTGGTGTGTACAGCGTCGTGTTTCATGCAAGAAGGTGCGCATGACACACTTGTGCCTCTCCAAGTTCTCTTTCACACCCGCTAACCGTGATGCCTGGTTACTGAAGATGCCGCTTATGCGTTCATATTTACGTCGCCTGTGCTCCGTTTGAAATGTAGCGCTGCTATTGCTGCCAAGGACTGAATCAGTAACCGGAAGGTGCCAGTCATGGGGACCCCGTCGTCTGAAAATCCCCATTTTATTCCCATTACAAAAATGCGCTTAATTTCAATACCACTTCATCATTACTTCAAGCGTTGTTCTCATTGCATTCTCATTCCTTTGCAGCATGTCGAAATGATAGAATGAATCCGGAGTAATTCCCATTGCGGAGTGAAAACTCCAAAATTCTGACACCAGCAGCGCGTGCACAAATACGTGCTAAATATGCACACATTCCTGGTGTAAACCAATATTCTACATCCCACCCTCCGTGCATGCAAATACCTGGGTATGTAAGAGCACGCCGTAGCACAGGCCTAACGTTCGCTTGGAGGACTTTCAACGTTGTCAGGTAATCCAAGCGGCAAAAAGGTTCCGTACAAATCAAAACCATTTCAAAAGAGTACACTTCGGGAAGGTACACAAAAAGGCTTAACGTTAGGCCTAGTATCCTGTGATTGAACTTCTGAACTTCTGACTTCTGACAATAAAATTGCCAAGGTGCTGAGGCAAAAGGCGATTGAGGCATTGCAGTCGCCCCAGGTGCAGCAGCTGCCGCCAAAGACGACATCAATACTCGTCTGACTAGGCCCCTAGCACCTGACAGCAGAAGCGACAGCAGAAGCAGCTATACATGCCAAAATACATACAACAAGCATGCACACTTCCGGTGTAACAACAGCAACATATGCCAAAATAAAGCATACTAAGAAGACATAACTGAAGAGAATTACACGCTTTTCTTGCGTAACAAAATGTAATAGAAATAAAATTATCGTGCCCACTCTTCGTTTTTGCGCAGAAAAAGTAATACAGCGTAAAAAATCACAAAGTCAACAGGTCTACAAGAAAAATCTTACACATCATGGAGGAAATGCATTTTGGTTTTCCGTTTAAAAGCGTATACCGAGGAAGTGTGTTCAACCATGTCAAATAGTACAGGGTGATTGTTCAAAAGATTAGGAATTTGCCATTTAAGTGTTTGAGTGCCATAATTAGTTCTTGTTCGTGCTTTTATAAAGTTTTTATGACGGAAATTATATGCCACTTCAGTGTTAGTGAAATTAAAAAGAAAAAGCTCTGGGTTAGTATTGAACTCTAGAAAAATCGTTTCAGCCAGTCGTTGATTATACAATGACTGAACATCAAGTATGCAATTTTGTTGAAAGTATGTATATGTATTGGTATAGTTTTAGAGATTATGAATGAACCGCACACCCTTCTTTTGCATGCGATGCAAGCCAACCAAGAGTGATTTTGACGCAACTCCCCATACAAGCAAGCAATAATGTAACCGTGCGTGCACATAGGCAAAATAAAGTTGCTTTTTTATTCTCGTAGGCAAAAGGGCTCTACACTTACTTAACATGCCAATGTGTTGCGCAATGTTACGTTTTATAGAACTTATATGACATCCCCAACGAAGATGTTTATGAAATACTACACCTAGAAACCTATGGTCAGAGACTCGTTCCAAAGGCTTAGATTCAAAAGTAATTACATTAGTAAGAGTAACAGTTCTGTTAATAGAACAAAATACTATATACTTCGTTTTATTAATGTTCAGGTGAAGCTGATTGGAACGGATCCATTGGGATAGGCTTTCGAGCCATGAATTTGTTAAGGAAACAAGAGATGATGTGTTCCGGGATGAAAAGAAGACATTTGTGTCATTTGCGTAAAGCACAATTTTTGGTGTGTGGGGGATATTCACTATGTCATTTATGTATAGAATAAATAATATCGGTGGTAAATTGACCCCTGTGGGACGGCAAATTTTATATATTCAGTATCTGAAGACATGTTATGAAGTAATACATACTGTTTCTGATAAGATAAATAACTCCGTATCAACTCGAGTGCAAGACCTCTTATGCCGTAATATGGTAACTTAGCGTATAGGATTTCATGTTTAATCGAATCGAACGCTTTACTAAAGTCTAAAAAAATACCTAGAGTGTACAACTGTTTCTCTATGTTGTCTACAAGTTTTTCTCGAATATTTAACAGAGCCATCTCCGTTGATTTGTTTTTCTGAAACCCATACTGATTAGCTGATATTATATTATATTTATTTAAGTGACTTGTAATACGGGAATTAATAAGTTTTTCTACTATTTTCGAAAAAAGAGGGAGTACACATATCGGCCTATATTTGCTAATGCAATCAACGGCACCTGACTTATATAAAACAGAGACTCTCGCCACTTTCATTTTATCCGGGAAAATTCAAGTGGATAAAATAACGTTTGTTACATGACAGACTACATCAGCTATAATGTTCGCTACAGCGTTTATGGGTGCAGCTTTATTACCATCAAATCCACAGGAACAATTATTTTTAAGCTTACTTATAATGCCAACGATTTCCGTTGGTGTTGCAGGATGAAGAAAAATAGAAATAATGAGGCTACTGTTGATATATTCCTCAGGCTGTTTAGCAGTAACTGAGTCAGTTGCTCAAAAAGACAAAAAGTGTCGGTTAAATTAATTAGAAAGTGCCTTTCCAGTGACAACTTGGTCCCCTTACTTTCATTTCAACAGGGATATTGGTGTGTGTTTTCCTTAGTAAATCTTTTACAATACGCCAACTTCTCCGAGGATCGTTGGATACGTCTGCAAATCGGTCAGTATAATACCGGATTCGTGATTTCTTAATATCAGCATTTAATTTATATCTAACTTTTTTCAATTCCTTTAAAATACACAGGTCCCTGCTCACAATAATTTTGTTAAAAAGCGCATTTCGAGCTTTTATTTTTTGTAAAAAGCTCGCGGGTTATCCATGGTTTTCTCGCCTTCTTGCATTTCTTTATTGTAGCCGTTGGGAATGCGCAATCGTAAATTTCCGTTATTTTGCTCAAAAAGGAATCGTATAGTAAATTACAATTTTCTAGTTTGCAAAACCCGCACCAATCAACCATGGACACCAATTCTCGGAATGTCTCAATTGTGTCGTTCGTAATCACTCTAAAAGTAACAGGCGTTTCATTTGTATTACAAGCGTACGAGTTCAGTTTTGGAATAAGACAAAAAATGAATAGATGATCACTATTATCACTCGTAAGAACACCTGACTTCAATTCATCTGTATTTATATTTGTTAGGCATAAGTCAATAAGTGTTTCACTCATGCCTGTGATACGAGTAGGTGCGTCAATTAGGTTTGAGAAACCGTTAGATGTCACAATATCAAAGAACTCGTTAACAGATTCACACGGATGCAAGAGGTCAATATTAAAGTCACCCAAAATTGATTGATTGATTGTAGGGTTTAACGCGCCGACGCAGCGCAGGCGATGAGGCGCGCCGTAGTGGAGGGCTCCGGATTAATTTTGACCACCTGGGGATCTTTAACGTGCGCCGAAATCTCGTACACACGGCCGTTTTCGCTTTTCGCCTTCATCAGAAAAGCGGCCGCCGCGGCCGGGAATTGAACCCGCGACTTCGTGCTCAGCAGCGCAACGCCTTAGCCACTGAGCCACCGCGGCGGGTAAGTCACCCAAAATCACCACATGACTATTTACGGATGCCAGATAATCTAACAAGGACTAAAGGAATTAAAAAAACTCCGGGAGGGACCCAGACGGAGGTCGGTAGATGACGCCTGCCATAAACGCACTAGATTTAACAAAAAGGTATTCAAGCCAATATGACGCCAACATTAGGAAACCTTCAAATGCAGCCTTACCACAAGACAAGCAACATCATACTTAAAGTATGTTGGGGTGTGGGCACGAGTTCACGACGTTAAACCTTGAACTGTGAAGTCAGGCAAAGCTCGTGGCTCGGCTGCCGCAGCTCCGTGTTGCCCGCCCCAGTGTTGCGCATTAACCTTCGCGGAAGATAAATGACAACAGCAAATATGCGAGACCTGAAGCAGGGTTACGCCGATTCCATAGTCGGGCCAACTACGATTGCGGGAAAAACTTATTTGGCGGTTCGAATTTGAGTCACATGCTCCTGGCGGTCGGTAGCCAACGTGTCTGTTGGAGAGTATACCGAGTTTTGAAATTCTAAAACTCCCTGGATGTAATAGACAAGGATATTGTTACAGGTGGTATGTGTGCGGTATTTGAGGAAAAAAAGGGATCTTCCGGTGTCAAAGTAATCTACCTTCGTATACAAGGCCTAGGCGGGTGCAGGGTCTGTGTCGCGTCTTGTCTGCAGCCGCCACTGGGAGCCGCGGTTTAACTGTACAGGCCAAGAACGCAGCAACAGCGCGGAAATGTTACCGTTGTCATCGGAGGTCATTTTTACCGCTTGATTATCGGCGTCCTACGGTGAGGGCCAGGGTCGTGCAGTAATCTGCATAAATTATTCCATAATCTGTGTGGTGCGTTGTACCTTATTTTGATCTAGTGTTATCAAAAATAAAGAATAAAACTGTGTTAGCGTTCCTTCTGTAGACTTATAGGCCAAGAAATACGCCAATATGTCGATTTCTAAGCGAATGCTGTCAGTGCTGTCATGATAGTATCATTAGGTGTTGCATACGACGTTTCAGCTTCACGGTTTGGTTGCCATGACATCTGCTGTATTTGTATACCAGCCGCAACAGCAATAAATTTAGTTCAGACTTCAGTGCTTGTGTGTCCCGTCTTGCTTTTGTCCTTCTTTGTTGCGCGCCAAATTCAAGAATTCTAATCTCAAGGCTTTTTCTATGTCTAACGCAGGGTGAAGGAGCAGAACGTCATGAAGTGCCCTGCCGCGAATGGGACTATGACGACAAAGGCTACCCTGACAGTATAGTCAGCATGTGGAACCTGGTGTGCGACCGTCAATGGCTCTACCAGTTTTCCTTTTTCCTCTACATGGTCGGCCCAGTTTTCTCCGCACCAGTCGCCGGAGCGCTGGCTGACCGCTTTGGCAGGAGGCCCGTCATCGTAACGCTGCTATGGGTCTTCTCGTTCGCGAGCATGGTATCAGCTGCAGCCAATTCGTTCTTCATGTTTTTGATAGCGCGACTTCTCATCTCGGCCACTTCCTATGCGGCCTTTGCCCTGCTGTTCATCTTGCTCTATGAGGTGACTGACAACGAGCACCGTGCCATCCTCGCCTTCGTCAGCTCAGCCGTCGGACTTACCCTAATGCCGCCCGCCGTCCACGTCGTATCATGGCTGCAACCTTCCTGGTATTTGGCCCAGATATTCCTTGTGGCGCCCACTGCTTTACTGGCCGTGTTGAGTTCGCTGATTCAGGAGTCTCCTATTTGGCTGCTTGCTTCGGGGATGACTCAACAAGCTGAACAGAATATTCTGAGAACGGCCAGGATGAATGGCACCAACCTGGCGAGGGCCAAAGTGACGTTCAGAGCACTGAAAGCCCAGATAAAGGCGGCCGAAGAGGCTGCTTCTACGCCGGCTTCATCGTCAAAAACATGTGCACGATCCTGGCTTTTTAGCAGTGGAAGCCCCCTCTCGGCAGCCCTGGCCTGGTTTACATTGACGCTGGCCTTATACGTTTTATTTATGCCGACTAGTACAAAACCATGGTTTGAGGAAGCCACCTATGTCGTGCTTGAGACATTGTTTTACAGCGCCATTTGTTGGTACATGCGGCGGAATGGCTACCGTCATGCCCTTTGGCTGAGCCTCATCCTGTTGTGTGTTTTTTGGGCTCTCTTTGTCGTGTTGAATTTTGTAGGCTATCCCAGGGTCGTTTCCCACTTGACAAGGCTCGCTCAGCTAGCCACGCACTCGGGCGTTACGGTCAACTATTGCTACACTGCGGAAGCCTTCCCCGCTGCGGCCCGAGCAAAGGGCTTTTTCTTTTCAGCCTTTATCGGCAGGTTGGGAGGGCTGCTAGCAACGCTCATGCGACTGAATCCGGGCAGAACAACGACTATGCTCGCCCACATGGCCTTTGCCTTGCTTGCGCTACTGACAGCGGTTGGTGTCCAGTGGCTGCCGGAACTCGTCTTCTTCAAGAAAGAGAAAACGAAACGAGCGGCATCCCCGGAAGTCATGAGCGAGAAGCAGAAGAAGGAAATGATAAAGGCTTCGCTATCTCCGAGAAAGAAGTCCACTAAAACTCGCATCCGGTCCCCTGGACCACGCAGTGAGAAGCCCAGGGCAAGGTCTCTGAAGCCTGAATCCCCATTACTCAAGGAAGCTAAGTCACCGAAGAGTGCGGAGAACCTGCTGCCGCACTACGGGAGCACAAAACCAAATTCTCCCAAATTTGTACAGTCACGATGAACAATTTAATGCTTATCTGCACGTCAATTGTGTGATCGCATGGAGTTAACTGACTGTCGTTGTGCGAAAAATACGGTAAAATTAAAATTATTTAAATGTTGCCTTTTTAAAGTGCACATCCAAAGGCATGCTTGTAATACTTTGCTCGAAAGTTTGCAACACAGTGGGCACATACGATCCATAAAAATGTCGACTCAAGCTTAAAAGAAAATTTCTCGTGGTGTTTACTTGGGGCCTCATTGTACGCTTGGTGGGTAGTAATAGAAACTCAATCGAACTAACACGTACTTGAATTTCTCCGTATATTTTGTTACTCCTGTATTTACAAATGAGCCATGGTTTTGGAAATGATATTGCGTCTCTGAATAAAGGCGCAAGATTTTTATTCAACATAAATATTACAAAAAATTCAACTTTCAAATGGTCAAAATGCCTTTTTGTTTCTTAAATGACCACTCGTGCGACGTCTTGTACTTAAAATACGGTGTTTCGCCTTCGTAAAATGGCCTTCCTGCTCAGCCATGCCCGGGCGAAATTTTTATTTACAAGACTCTTGCCAATGCTGTTGTCGCCCCCCCCCCCCCCATATTAGCGATGGGATTCACCCCGGGAAGTGATCACCTGCACGCTTCCCTCCTAGTTCAGTGATCGTTATCGTGTAACTACATCATTTATCCAGGAACTAAGCTGCATTTGCAGATGGCCGCTATATCTTCGAAAGTGCATTCCCCCATGGTTCTTCACCAGATGATTCCCCATACCACGACCCCCAATTCCAGGCCGCACTAGGCCCTTTTCCTATTGAGAACGGTCTAGCACGAGTAGTATTAGCCCGGGTCTACACTCCACTCTGTACCTCGAACCGGACCATTAGATCCTCCATTGGAATCTGCTTAAAGTACCCTATAATATTCTAGAAATGTCTGTTCTTCCTTCCCTGCTATTTTCGTTTCCCCCTCTCGCCAACCGGCCTTCCCTTTCCCAATAAAGAACTTTTGTACTACTACCAATTAAGACTACGAATCCAACAATAAAGCATGTACGCTACGTAAAAAAGTTTTATGTTCTTCGGAAAGTATACGTACATATCTCCCGTGACACTAACCTTGATACGTACGTAAAATCTGAGTCTTCTTGCAAAAAATGTATTACCCAATAGGTCGGCAAATGTGACACCGAGTGGGGGTACGTACCCACATAGACGACACCCGATTCTATACATCCCCTCACTGTTACAGTGAGCGTAGCAAAGTTCCCATGTAAAACTATTCGTATTATAAATACTGTCAATAAATTCTGTTTCGGAATTTTTCGAAATATGCCAGAAAATTCCACGGGTATCAAAGGAACTAATATGCTAGCGTTCGAAATTTTACTAATATTATCTTTATGCTGACCTGGCACAAATTATCTATTCCACTGTTGGCGTGGCAGTGCCGCCGGAGTCCGATTGGTTGCTCTTGCAATCCCCGAAAAGAAAACGGCACGGCTGCAGTAGCCGCAGCACATCATAAACTGTAACGGCAGGGAAAAGCTTCGGATAGGCATCCTAGTCACCCCCGCTGTCTCAAAAGTTTCGGGAAAGTTGTGTAGCTTCCGGAATACAGCAAAGGGCCCCAGCAACATTTTCAGACAGTGGCCTACTGCGGCCCCACCTCACTCCTGGGCTCCGCTCATATCCAAGAGTGTGATGTTTCATACGTACAATCCCGCAAATTCTATTCGATACGACGAGGCGCTTACCTAAACTGACAACTAGTTTAACAAAAAACGGGGAGAATCTACGATAAACAAAGAGAGATAAGTGTTCTATTGAATGAAAACAAAGGTACGCGGCTGGCTTATTTGTTCACAGAGCCTTCTATTTGATGAGCCGTCTACGTCAAGGGTAACGCGAGTCCATGATGTCCGGGCACGGTTGTCCAGAGCTTGCAAAATATCGAGCGGCAAGCTGGTCCGCACGGCCACATAAGGCTTTGTGTGTTGGGGTAGGGGGATATGGGGTAGTGTGTTTACATCTTATCCAGGTTGCGAAAGAGGGGGAGAAAAAGAGATAAAACTTTAATTGCCGCAAGGGCTAATTCGGTGGAGGGGTGGTGACCGAGGGAGGAATGTCCCCGGTGACTTTGGCAGCCCGAGCGACGATGGCTTCTTGCATCGCCGAATCCGAGCTGCCCAACGCCCTCACCCAGTGCTTACCGTCTCAATATGGAGGAAATGGGTTGTGGAGTCATTGCCAGAGGAGGTGATCCATGATTTGGACCACCCGACAAGCGGGGCAGTGAAGTGAAGCGTACAGACCGGGGTACATGCATTGCAGGCAGGAAAGGCAATGAAGGCTGTACGTTTGCACTAAGCGCCATGGGCGTTCTTAGGCGTGAGAGAGAACCCCGGGTGTGCAGGGGGCAGCGGACGGCGGGAAAGGCGGTAATTAAACGTAATCTCATGAAATGAAAATAGCCGATCTCGAGATGACAGAGCTCGATGGAAGGGATGAAGGCTAAGACCTGCTCGGAAGGTGAGCTCTTGAGCGGCTGTGTGCTGCCTCGTTCCCTCCCACACCCGTGTGGGCTCAGGTCCACACCAGTTCGGTGAGGGAGTCAGGGGGATTTTGAAGAAGGATTTTGAGTGCCAGGGGGGAAATGCGGCCCCGGGCGAAATTTTTATAGGCAGTCTTCGAATCGAAGACTAGGATCGCAGGGGAATGCCGTAGCGTTAATGCAAGAGCAGTAGCCGCCTCTTCCGCAGTCGCGGGGGAAGAAGTGCGAAGGGTGAGAGTGGTACGATAAGGACTGCTGGAACCATTGATGATTGCGACCGCGCAGGCGTGGTGGTGCGTGTAGCTAGCCGCGTCAACATAAACAGTTGCCGGATATACACGGTATCGCTTCGTAAGGGCCCGCGCACGCTGCTTTCGGGGGGCTCTATTGTGCGTCGGGTGCATGTTACGGGGAATGGGCCGAATAGAATGGATATTGCTAGGGATGGCAAGAGAGGATTCTGTAGCGAAAGGAAATTTCAGATACTTTACAAGGGTTCTAGACGGTGCAGGCGTATTCTAAGACGGGTCGGATAAGCGTTCTATATGTTAGCAATTTCGTTTCGAGTGGAGCTTCCCGCAATGTACGGTTTACGTAACCTAACTTTTTTATAGCTTTGTTACATGTATAATTATGTGCCTTGACCAAGACAAGGTGGGTGCGAAGATGACGCCTAATTACTTATATTCGTTCACCTTCTGTAGGGAAGAGCCGTTGAAAGAATAATTAAACAAAGAAACGGAACTGCGTGTACTGAAAGATAAAGTGACGGTTTTTGTAAAGTTAATATTCATTTACCATGTCTGGCACCACCTGCAAAATTGAGCAAAAGAATCATTTAGTAAAATATGATCATCATTCGTGTTAATTACATTGTATAACACGCAATCGTCAGCATAGAGGCGGATGTTGGCGTATATATAATTAGGCAGATCATTTATATACAATAAGAACAAAAGTGGCCCCAGGACCGAACCCAGGAGAACTCCGGATGACACATGCACTACCGACGAATTTGTGGAGTTAAACGAAACATACTGAGAACGATCATGTAAAAAGCTAGCAATCCAATCAACTAAGGCCGAGTTGTTAACTATAACGCGAAGTTTATGAAGAAGTTTTGAGTGGGTAACTGTGTCAAAAGCCTGAGATAAGTCTGTAAAAATTGCGTCAATTTGATTTTCTTCTTCAAGGCGTTGGCAACGTCATGGGAAAATTCAACAAGCGGAGTTATTGGACTAAAGCCGTGACGAAAACCTTGCTGGACGTTACACAAAATGTTATTGCATTCAAGAAACTCTATAATATGACTGAAGATTATATGTTAGAGAAGTTTACATGATAGATACGTTAATGAAATCGGACGATAGTTCAATTGTGACTGCTTGTTGCCGGATTTAAACATAGGAAATATTTTTGCCAATTTCCATATAACGGGATAGTCGGGTAGATAAAGATTTATTAAAAATTACAGTTAAGTACCGGCTCGTCCAAACAGAATATCTAACCAAAAAAGCATTGTTAATTCCATCAGGACCACAGGATTTCTCATTGTCCAGGTGCACTTAGTATGTTGCTTACTCTCCAGATATTAGGTCAAACGGGCATGTACGATTTGCTCGAGGACCTTACCGGCACACGATGTAAGGGAAATGCGCCTAAGCTGTTCAAGAGCGAGCGGTTTACCCGGCTTGTGAATGAAAGAGACTTTAGCATGCTTCCATTCGGGTGGGAGTTGCCGAGAACTCCTAGTGACTGTTATAATATTTTGTTAGTACCTCTATTGACCGATCGTCTAAATTTCTAAGGAGCTTGTTGGTTGTTTTATCCTCTCCTGGCACTGAGTTTGGACGAATTTTAAGAAGGGCTGGGCGGACCTCAGCTGTGGAGATGGGACGATTCATTGTCTAATTGGGTGGGCCGGTGTATGCTGAAAGGTGCTCCTACGGGCCATGGGCAAGGTAAAGTTCCCTGAGATGGGCGAGAAGCTGATCGCTTGTACCGGGAAAGTTATGTAAGAGGGTGGTAAGACGATTGCGGATGGTTGATTTCGAATGAGAAGAATAAATCTTGTAGCCAAGAATGACCCAAGTGCGCCGCATGCTAAGGTTGTCACGCATGCTGTCGGAGAACTGACTCCATGGCGCTCGAGCCAGTTCAGCCGCATATTTCTCAAAAGTGGTGCGGAGATGAGCAATGCGCAGTCGAAGACGACGATTGTGCTTTTGACGGCGCCAGCGCTTCTGAAGGCCCTGGTACGTTGCCCAAAGATGCCGAAGACGAGTGTCAACAGTTTCTAAAGGAATGTCGGGGTCTAGGGACGAATCGTGGGCCTTCTTAATCTAGACTAGGTGTTTAAGCCAATCCTGAACCGGAGTGTCATCGGTAGGGGGTGCCTGTTCTTGACACGAAAGCCGAAAGGCTGGGCAATTTGTGATGTGAGTCTGCCGCAGTTTTGGAGTAAATGACGACTGTAGTCGCAAAGTGGACTGAATATGGAATTGATCGCTTCCTAGGTTCCGGAAAGTACAGTGCCATTTCAGGCCAGTAACGCGCAAAGAAAGTGGGAGGTGAAGAGAAGTATCTGCCTGTACACTGTTGCCTATTCTGGTAGGAATAGAGGAGTAAGATTCTACTGGTAAACGTCGAGTTGAATTGCTTCCCAAAGTAAGCGGCTTTTTTAGTGAGGCGGTTGTAGCCCCAGGCTGTGTGAGGAGCGTAAAGTCGCCAAGTTTAAGAAGAGGTGGCTAGTTGCCGCTTTTGTGGCCCGAGTCAGAAGGGTGCTAAAGGTATGATTAGAAGCTCTTGGGCCACTATAAACGTAAAGTACATGAACGCAAGAGGCATAGCGTTTTGGTGGATACAGGGTAATGTAGTCATGTGGTATTGCAATATCGGCAAATGTGTGGTGCTCAGCGGGAATGTTACGCTGTACCAGAACCGCCGTTGAGTTATTACCAGGAGTATGGAAAGCTTGATACCCATTGAGCTTGACCTCCGTTCCAGGCTCTTGCAGGGCAATAACAGCTGCGGGTAAGGGTTCAGCAGAAATTAGTTGTTGAAGATTTTGGCGCTTACGGAAGAAACCGCGGCAATTCCGCTACCACGTGACAAGGGGGTTGCCATGCCTATTAGTCGTTGCCATCGTTACACGGAAGGAGGACATTCTGTGCGGTGTCCAGGGCTCCGTAGAAATGCCGAAGGTTATTTCGGATCGTTTCCAAAGTGGATTGCACTACCGTCTGGTTGGCTAAGAGCTAGGGTTTTATGTAGGTGCAAGTATTCCTCCCTCTGACTAGCAAGGGAACGTTCTAGAATACCTAATTTCTCATCACATGCGACCGCACATAGTGAGTCATTGATAGAGACCGCTATGCGCTTAGGGGGGGGGGGGGGGCGAGTCGGAGTTTTCAACTGCCTGAGGTGTTGGGGGAGTACCGGCCGTTTCGGACGCATCAGGCGGTTGGTTATGGTTATGGGAGGGGGGAAGGTTTACAAGCTGGAGCTATCTCCCACGTAAGGGCAGCATTTTCTTGACGCAAGGTTGCGACCTCTGCGCGGAAAGCCCGAAGCTCCTTCATTAGTTCTAACAAGGGGTCTTGGGAAGGGGTGGAAAGAATGATCGAGACGGAGCCCCACCGGACGAGGAACGCTGGGTGCTCACCTGCTCGTGGTGTCGCAAATTGGTCGCCTGATTGACGGCTTGCGTTTCCGTCTTCGCATGGTTGTTGCTGTCAGGTGCACGTTTCAACTGCGACTGGCGGGTTGGCAGGGCAGAAATACCAGTAGACGGGGTGCCAGTGCAATCCGATGGGGTAAGTCTACCGGAGGCGGCTTGGTCATACGTAGGAGGCTGACGTCGAGGTTGATAGCGGCGGGGGCACTCAGCTTTGCCGCTGACATGTGGGCCCTCACATAAAATGCACTTGGGAGAGCAGGAGCGGTCTTTGGGGCGTTCTTCTGGGGCAGCGCGGGGTTGTTTTGGCGTTCGGACACAGATCTTGGCGATTCACTGTCCGCCAGCATGTCATGCAGGCCTCTCTTTTGCGGCGAAAGGGTGTGCAGCGGTAGGTGGTGGATGGTAGCATATCCACAAAGGAACCCGAGTGCCATGGAAGAGAATTTGAGCGATGTTCAAAGTGTTTAGACGCTTGGCGTCTAGTATTTGGGGGTCAGGCTTATAGTTGCACACACTCTCCATTATTTGCGCCGGGGTGTCGGCCGGGGCGATATAGAAGGTGAAGCCGGTGACGGTAGAGAGAAAGCTTGTTATTAGAATAGAGCAGAGAGGTCTGTTGGCATGCATTCACCTACACGCTACTCTGAAGGGATGGGGTGAACGTAATAAAGGCCCTAAAGGAAAGAAGGCTTTCGAAAGAGAGGAGAAAAAAGGAAGAGCTAAAACATAAATTGTAATGAAGTGTTCGGTGAGTTACATAGTTGCGAGGGGGCAATTGTAACTCCTCATGATGTATCGAAGGGGATGAGAAAAATTATGGGAGGACATTATAAAAGTGCAACGTGCCGGGCTTGAGGCAGCACCGGATGGCGCTGTGTAGATGGTGAGACAGCGATGGGAAAGATGGTAGGTTGTACTTGGGCCACAGGGACTTGGATGAAGGCAATGCGCGAGGGTAGTATTGTAATTGGGGTCGGTGGAGTGAGAATGGAGGAGAGGGAACCCGAGAAATTCCAAGTTTCTTGCTTTGGAGAAACGAATGTTACAAAATGTAGGTCTCGGGCGGCAACAAAAAAGAGTCACATGACTTTTCAAAAAATGTTTGACTCACTAGCACTTAATCCGATTTGCTAACCTTACAACCTGCAGTTAACCGTCTATTCCTCGGAGACCAGACAGAGGCTCCCTTCAATAGTTCCTCAAGAGAATAGCGGGAGTGTTGAAAGGAAGCCTGTAAATAGTGCTAGGTCTACACAGAAATAGTCGAGCTGTGCAAAAACGCAATGTCGCTCCAACCCCCACCGTGCAAAACGACAAAACAAGTGACAGCGGAGCCATTGAGGGTGAGTGACATACAGGGGAATCAGCGGCCCTCCTAAAGCACCCCGAAGACGGTTATAAACATACTGAATTTTGCCTGACAGCGCAAGGAGGTGCGCGATTTGGCTATCTTCAGGGCTTTCTACGCAACATTTGCCGCATTTTTTTGCTATAAAATGCATTGAAAAGGGACATTCCGTCAACCCCTGCTGCTTTTTTAATGGCCGATGCCTACAATGATGACACTCGCGCAAGGTCAAGTTCCCTTTAAAGGAGATCCTATCCAATAACCAATCCGTATTCATTGCACTCAAGCAAACTGACTGCCCATGTTTACAGCAAACCGAAGATAATTCGCATTTAATCAGAGGGATGGCCACCTACCACCCATAAATCTAGCGTGGCGTCACTGTAATTAATCTTGAGTCTTCAACACACTGCTTGGGTTCTTTTCTTCATGGATTCAAAATAAACTAGGGATATTTAGTTGTGATGCATATTAAAAAGCATACTATATGCTGAACTGCGAAATGCAGGCACAGATATAATTTGAAAAAAAAAACAAAACCATTTAACGTTCTTTTCAGGCAACGTTTTGTGTCGAAAAAAGCATGACGTCGTGCTCGCTCGTGTTTGGCTATAGTTTAAAACTTTTCTAAAACATATTGTTAAAGACAATCACTTCATTACAATGAGCTCCAAGTTTGCGCAGCGGTGCGACAGGGTATGGGATGGCGCTTCCTTGATTCCAGCCCACCAGTGGCGGCTTACTCATCATTATCGTCAGCCTATTTGTGTTCTTCGAAGGAGAAGAGCCCTGCCATACACTTATAGCCTTTTTATCCGGAATTGGTCAAATTTATGCCGTGGCCGGATTTTCCTTCTATCAATACTTCACCGAGTTTTCGGCCTGCCTTGCTTTCCTCCCCTGTTTGCATCCTGATACACCAGATGACGGCGTGGGCCTTGCGTGCCCGCTACAAGTCCCCTCCTTTCTGTTCACTTAAGCCAAACTGTCTTTTCTTCTCTCTTTAGTTTTATTTTTCTACTCGCATATAATGTAATCCTGCCCTTCAAATCACTTGATTATTGCTGCGAACTTTGAACTGCAGCTAAATACTTATCACAATACCTTGTTTGGCACATGGAAGGAAGTCGAGATCGCTTTTTTAGTACTAGTTGCGTTTTCTCAGGTAAGAAAATTAGGCTTACAAGATCACGAGCAGCTTTCATCCAAGCCGGCAATTCTCTCGAGGCCAAAGAGTGGCCATTGCTCTTGCAATAACTTCTACGAGTCACCAGTGCGTACATAACGATTCGATATCTGTGATTACAAAATGGGGAAATAAGCAGTCACACCCGAGCTCTACGAGTTATGTCAAAATTAATAAAATCTGCCAGGTTCATGTGGTTGAGGTTTCTCCGCATTTCTTCCATTCGGGAAGGAGGCCGGCTACAACTCTTGACGTACGGTCCATCTCATAGTGGGTGACTTTTTCGACAGGTCGACCAGGGAATGTATAAAAATACAGCATTATGTGGTTTCGCACTTCCACCAACAGAACCTTCCATACATTCCGCCACGTAAAAAATTCGGCCAAATTAAGCACACCGCCTCCAGGAAACGCGGAATAGCTTTTATAGCTTTTAATTAGGATTTACTGCTCAACGACCTTTGCTTGTGAAGCCAAATTCTCTGTGTGTGAAAGATGAACGAGCTAATTTAGCTGAATGGCTGCCACAAGAATCCCCGTCCTAGCAGTCTGCAATTGCTAATTCAGAACAGTGGGAGGCGGCGATGCTCTTCCCCGACCTGTTGAATGAAGTTCGGGCCATGACAAGAAGAACACTGTAGGTCGCTGAAACTGCTCACCTTGTCGCTACCCCCTGGGACCAATACACGATTCCTAAGGCGTTTTTGAAGAAAATAAAAGTGGTTTAAATTCATACAGCATGGGCATTCAGGCCTACCTACATATTCCGCCGGAGTCGTGGTCTACAACAACTGAAAGCGCTTCCGCGGATGACGGCGTAGCCGTCGGCTCAAGAGCTTCGCTGCTTCTCACACTGGGGGCGATTGGTTGCTAGAGCGCTCGATGCACCGGATATTACTGTAGTGTAACTATGTGCCCACTAGCGAAAGTAAAAAGAAGTTTATAAATTCATCCCAAATTCACAATGTTGTTCTGAAACAACACAGGTGCTGGATGCAGGAAGTTTTTTGCAGTAGGACATTTTTCGTGCAAAGCTCCAGCCTTGATAATACATAATTTATCAAGCCAATTTGTTTTAAGATCAGTTTTTAAGGCAGCAGACACAATTTTTCCAAAACTCACAATGTTAAATAAAACCTAGATGGATTCGAAACCAAAGATCTCTTGTGTTGCGGTTTCGACGCTCGTTAGAGAGCTCCAGATAGTAAAAAAAAACTCCCACCTCCCCTCGCGTGAACCCCTGTGGAGATGCGGCGCATAGGGGGTTCACGTTGCAGCGTTGGACAGCGGAGGAACGGCGCTGGAACGATGGAGCGGAGTGGCGCAGGCACCGCGTTTTATAGCGCGCATAACGGTGAGGGGACGCGCCGGCGCCAGTGCGCCTGCCGCGGCTATGACGCAACACAATCCAACACAATCCACTTTAATCCAATCCAATTCAAATCCAATATAATCCAATCCAATCCAATCCAAGCCAAGTCAAGTCAAATCAAGCCAATCCAATCGAATCCAGTCCAATGCCCCTCGCGAGAGAGTGTTCGCTATCGGAGAGGAGAGGGGGTGAGCGGCGGAGAGCGCAGGTCACGCGGCGAGGAGAATGGGGGAGGGGCGGACGCCGACAACAACGCCGACGCCGGATGCAGGGACAAGGCGAGTGAATGAGATGCAGTCGCATCTTAAATGATTGCGGAGCCCTCCCCTAATGCGTGCCTTAAAGGCCAAGTGTAGCTTTGGCGCGAATTGTTTTATAAGTGGTATGCCTAAGCGTGCATAAAGTATTTTAGGGGTGAAAGCGTTTCCTAGTATCTACACCGTCTGGAATTGTGTGGGCGTGTGATCTTGTATGCTCAGCTCTAATGCACCACTAAACAAAGCAGTCCTGTCCCTGTATAAAGTTAGAGATTTCAAACACAGGGTCTTGTTCGGCAAGCCATAATTCCTAGCTTTTAAGAAGGTGTACTTCTCCCTGAAAGAAATAGCAGAATTATTTTGAGGATGGGTCCCCATGCTTGTGTGATGCATGGTAGTGATTATTGTGGATGAGAAAGCATTAAATGCTCTATTCTGTGGAACTGTAGCCTCGACATGACTGAGGCATAATTCCGAAAAAACCCGGAGCGCTAAAAGAATGAGTTAAAGCGAAAGTATATCGGTTAAATGTTGGTCTGCGATTCGAACCCGCAGACCAAAGGATGCGAGTGGAGAACGCATACCACACACCAGCACAGGTTCCCTGGCTCTAGGAGAATTAGGCTGTTCCAAATGAATAAATTTGTCTTCAAATTCATAACCTGTGTTTGACACATCTGCTTGGGCCTGCTGAACCAGTTTAAGTCATGCTGACTAAAGAAGTGTCAAGGTGCGTCTACGCTCATGGCGTATAAGTTCGGCTATGAAGGGCAATTGTGCTGTCCTGTCACTCATAGTAACAGGGAGAACACAATGGCGCTCTAGGAAAAGAAATAAGGCGACGGTATTGTGAGACGATAATCGCAGTACTGGACACGTTTCAGCTTCTTCTGTCGGTCTTGTCTAGACTGCGGTGAAAACAGACACATATGCATTAGCAAACGCGGTGAATCCTGGTCGTGCACGCAACTACGCCTCAGAAGGTATGAGCAAACAGCCAGCACTGCACGACGATCAAGAAGGCAGGGGCTTGCTGCAGTTGAAGTCACCACCTGCCGACATACCCACCGTTACGACGTGAAGCTCACACGCCAGAGGCATATTCCCAAGTGAACACAGACATCGCAACAACAGTTGACATATTCACAATACACCTAACGTTAAGCATAGATAATTGGATAGCTTTAAATAAAATGTGTTGCCTTAGAATTCCCAGACTCTCAGAGTGTCCGTACATCTCTGAAGTTTCAATAAATGTATTTTTGTAATAACGTCGTTATATTACGGCTGTTTTTATTTTTATTCGTAACATTATATTATTGGCATTGTAAACATGCCTTCTTTGGAAAAATTGCAAGGTTTCGACTCCCGCACACAAACCTCTCACAAAATGTACGCCACAGGTGGAGCAAGAGCTTACATGCTCTTTTTGAGGAGATGTTTGAGAATAAGCCCGACAAGTGCACTGACTGGAAATATAAGGAACGTGAACGTCACTAGAGAGGAATTCCGTGTAAGCGCTCGGGCCAGTAAGCACTGCCGCCATGCACCATGCGAACGTGGCAAGCAAGCTCTTCCAGCATTCCAGGCCCATGTTATAATACAACATGATGCCGGACATTCCGCTTTCTCAACAGGCATTGCTAAATTATTCGACTCATTAAAGCATACATCTTCTGGCGCCGATGGCATCTACGCTAAAATGTTACAAAACACAGAACCCATTGTCAGTGTGATATTATGCCATATTTTTCAGCAATGACTGTCATCAGGAGTGGTGCTGGAAGACTGGAAAGTGGGTAAGATTGTTCTAGTCCCAAAAAAGGGCCCTCCATTCCAGCGTAGCAGCTATCGTGCCATATCGCTCACTAGCATTTGCTCTAAACTAATGGAACCTGCGTACTCTAACGTCGTCAAGTTCTTAAACCGCCCCCACTTCTTTCATCCTAGTCAGCATGGGTTTCACTCAGGATTATCCTGCGACACGCAACTTGCTTCATTCTACAATGACATTACTTTCAGCGTTGACCTGAATAAACCCACGAGTGCCCTCTTTTTAGACTTCGAAAAAGCATTTGATAAAGTTCCGCATCAACGGCTACTCCTCAAACTTTCTTGCTTAAACATTAATATACCGACGTTCAATTGGATTCGTAGCTTTCTAACCAATCGGCAACAATTTGTGTACGCTAACAACCATTCATGTAACCACCTTCGCGTAATATCTAGCGTCCCACAGGGCGCAGTACTCGGACGCCTACATTTCGTAATTTACATAAATGACCTTCCAGCTAACATTTCATCAAATATTCGCCTGTTTGCAGATGACTGCGTTGTGTACCGTCCAAAAAAACCCTACTGATATCGCTATACTTCAAAACGACCTTAACCTCATTGAATCCTGGTGTAACGACTCACTAATGTCTTTAAACGTACATAAGACATTGCTAATATCATTCCACCGCAGGCAACATTATCAGCAAGCGACTTACACCATTTGCCGCTCCAAATCTTAACAGCAGAATCCCATAAATACGTCGGCGTAACATTATCAAGCAGCCTCACCTGGTCCACTCACGTTAACAACGTAGCATCCTCCGTTAATCATGCGCTGGGTTTACTTCGTAGGAATTCAAAACTTCATCCCTCATCAGTGAAGTTGTTAGCTTATACCACATGTGTTCGCCCTAAATTAGCGTAGGCATGCTCGGTTTGGGACCCTTATCAATCTAATCTATCTAACTAACTCGAATCTGTACAAACTTGCGCAGCCCGGTTCATCTATTCGGTGCGCTCTTATCATTCCAGCGTTTCCGAACTTAAAGCTTGAGGCCACCTCAAAAACCTAGAATCCCGTCGTCATATATCTCTACTCTGTATTTATCAGAAATTTTATTACGCTCCCTTTAACGTTCCAGCCATCTTGCCTGCTCACCGATTATCCAGCCGTACAAACCATCACCGAGCCGTTTCTCCACCGCCAGCACAAGCTACTGCTCATCTTCGCTTTTTTTATGTTGCAACCGCCCGGGACTGGAACAACAGACCTGCCTTCGCCATGCACCACTCCGACCCGCATCTATTCAAGACAATTGTTGAATTGTTAATCTGTTGCTAATTATGCCAATCGCTTATGTAATACCCCGACTGGGGCCTTAGAGGTATAATAAATAAAAATATAAATAGTGGAATGCATGGACGCTGGTGTGTGCTGATTAATGACAAAGAACCAATGGCCTATTGAGCGCAAATTGGAATGGCGGCGTTCGTAGAAACTAGAGAGTCAAAAAATATGGGTCTTCAGCAACGGCGCAACGATTGCTAAGGAGCACGCGAACGTGCTGGTGGCGCATCTTGCAAGCATATTCGACGGCGTGACCTTAGGCTTTACCTTACGCTGTACTGTCCAACGTCGTTCGCCGACATGCTGCGATATGGGTGCCGTCAGTTTCATGCTGCCTGGCCCTTGTGTTGGCGTTACGAGCAAACAGGCTGCAGCTAGTACGAAGGTATGGGCAGGTAGCACGTTTCTTTGAGGCGTAACAACGTCAACACTAGTTGTGGCTTGAAGCCGGTTATCGCTGCTTGCTGCACTTGCAGAATTACATTCATTTTGAAAAATGTTAAACCTAAATATACGCCTGAAAAGGGCAATCGACAAGTGCTCTTGCGTGCGAAACGCTACAGAGAGAAGGGAGGGATCAAAGCGAAAGAATCGCGATAATAGTGGTCGTGCAGCATAGATGAAGAAGAAGACTATGGAAATCAAATTATAAAATAAACTTTTGTTTCATCAAAGACGAGCTTGCATTTTATCCTGTCCGGCTCCTCTTTACAGGAAACTTTTGGGGGTGCCTATCGTTTTCGTGTTGTTGGGCAGATTAGGCGAAAAAAAAAAACTGAGGACATTCTGACACGAAAAGGAAGCCTTCTCGAAGCGCGCCACAATTAGCTGCATGGCACCTACCCCTGCTGATCTCCCGAGTTTTCACGTTGGGAAAGTGGTACTACAATGCTTCATACCATAGCAGACTCTCCTTACCTTGACCGCGACCAGAGTTGCAATACGATTAGGCACTCACCCCACAGCCCACTTCATCACTTACACCGATGACATTACTTTATAGACCGAACCACTTCACCAGCCAAACGAAAACTCCAAGATTACCGTTCGCCAGGGCACCGGGAAAGTACTCGACAAAATTCTCCCCTTAATGGTTCTGTTGTTGGAACTTTTTTCCCCGAAGACAAGGAAGTGATCGCAGACGTGGGTTGAAATGGATGATGAAGAACGATGGCGGTGGTCGGACGTGTTCCGCTTATGTTATTAAAGTTCTTTTCCCTTACCGAAGGTATTGTAGTTGCGACAAAGTGGTACCGAAAACCCGCGGGATCAACGAACGATGGTATGCACCTCAACGGTTGCGACCAATGCCTGAAAAGATCTGAAACCGTTCTCATCATGACTGAATCACGAACGAAGCCTACTGGAGATCAGCTATACCGAAAACGAAGTGTTCAACGCTTTAATATAACGAGGCTGATCTCCCAAGTGAAGGCTGCCATTTTCAAAGCGGACACAACCGATGAAGAAATTTGAGCCATAATACAACGCCTTGACTACGTGTCCGGACAACTACGGAACACCGACCGTGACATCGAACCCTTTCTGACTTGCAACTACGCTGAGCAAGAGGTTATGGACACTTGTTAGTTTTGTGACATCATCGTCCCATGGCAATCGATTTTAAATCAAGCAATGCAGTGCTCGAGAAGCGAGCTTTGGGGTGCTTGTCTCAAATATGGCAAAGTAGCGTCGCAGTTTCTCGGCCGCACCAAATCATGCAACTTCAGTGGCACCAGTGACGCATCACGGGTCAACACACTTCTTCAAGCCTCAAGCCACTGCATGAATGCATCCACCGGTATCGAGGACTCTGCCGACAACACCGAGATGCATAGAAAAACGGCGACAGCTACCATTAAACCTGAACTGGGAGCTCAAGGTATGCCTGCAGAGAAAGGTGCATATCTCGACGCTGAGCTTTGCCTCGATGGACAAACCAACAGAGAACAGAATTCGTCAACGAGTGACACCCCAGCCCAAACTGGAGACGTTCTGACATGGAGAGCGCTTCGCTCTAATTTCGCCAGCCTAGAATATTCGTTTTTGATGTATAATTTTGTGTATTTAAATCGATGGTTCGCGAAGCACTCGCGCCAAAACATAAAAGCCTGCAGAGCAGACGCCGCAATATTCGATTCGCCGACATTCACCTGCGCATGTCACTTTGTTTACTGGTGCTTCGCCGCCTATGTATTATTTGAGTTGTTAGGGGAGCACAAGTTCACTCCAACCAACTGATTTTTCCTTCAAGACAACTGTATCGTCTTTTGGCTTTGTGACAATAGAAAGCCGCTGCAACCAAAGTCCAAGCGTAAACCACAGAAGTGCAAACTGCCTGCGAGAGAAAGTCCCACTTCAGGCGACAGCAAGCGAATTCCTCGTGAGAAAGCTGAGCACACCCACGCAATCTAGAGTCAGCCTTCGAAGTGAAGTGTTGAAATTAGCTTTAAATTCCAAACTGCTTCGACCGTGTCAGAAGGGTGCAATCGGATGGACTTCGGCTTGACAAAGCGAGGTATCCAGGTTTGATTCCGACAACGGGAAACGTTTTTTGTGTGTGGTATAATCAGGACGTTGAGACAGAACTGAACCGAACTGAAAACCGGAACCGAACCGGTATTTTGGCCGGAACTGAACCTGAACCCGAACCGTTATTTTTTTAGGACGGTCAACCCGACCTGAACTGAGTAGAAAAGAAATCGCGGTTACCCGCTCACGACGAAACTGTTCGGCCACCAGTTGTAGATCATGGAGAGTCAATGTCGGTCGGCCTCTTTTCTTTCACGCACCACCAACTTCGTCACCTATCACGAACATTTCCCCTTCAAATCATTTACGACACTACCAACGCTCGCTTCGTGGTCGCAGCAAGGAGAGGGGTAAGTGCATCAGCGTTGCAATCACATGTTCTCTCTGATCGCGCCTGCCAAGTGCAAATCAGAGTGAAAGAAAATACATCCCTTCGGAGCTCGGCAGGCGATATGAAACATCGACTTTTCTCTTCGTTCGTTGGGACTGTATAGGGGCATTCCGGCTGCAAGATTACCGCACCGCACAAGGGCGAAGACCCACACCCTAAACGTATTTCCTTGTTGCAGTTTATTGTTTACTTAGAAAGGTAACTTTAGATAAGCGCCCGGGTGCGTATGCCCAAACCATATCCCATAGCGGCCCAGGCCGACCACACCCCCCAAGCAGGGGCGCAGCCAAAGAGATTAAAAAAATGGCAATTTTTCAACCTCGTTGGACGCAGCACCGGGACGTCTCTACCTATATGTGCGCGACTTCATGCGAGGTGGATTTTTTCTTTTTTTTCCCCCTCCCCTCGTTTCGACTGCTTGGCAGGCGGCCGATGGTTTCGCTCCGTGGGCGGGGCTGGCCTGCCGCGCTGGGGAAGCTGACGCACATGTGGTAGAAGCTAACCTTTTGTACCTGAGCCCCTGATCTCTCCGCGCTCTTCTTGCGCACCTGCAAGTTGACGCTGACCTCCGATCGTGTTCCTAAATAAGCGCTCGACTGGGTGCTCGAAGTGCGCGCGCGCGGATGGACGCTTTCACGCGCATGTGGCAATTATACACGGTCCGGAAAGCAAACACCCTCATTGAAAGCTCATTCTACAGCACACAGAAGGCTATGCAATTGAGTTGGGTGCTCTTTCACTATATACGCTAATATTATATGCTGTATTACTTCTTAGTCCTGTAAAATGCCACTCCTCACTGTAACGCCTTGCGGCCCTGAGAGTAAATAAATGAAATGAAGTGAAATGAAATATTACAGCTGCATGAGCTGCTACATTTTGGCACTTTCATAAGCACTATTACATCGAATTTCGTTAACACTAACTTCATTGCATTATTCTTTATCAGGAACAGTGCCACTAAGGAAAACATTGACATTTTGTTAACAGCACTGGAAGGTGTGAATTGTTCTTGCAAGGGTGATACATTGATAAGAAAGACACCAGCTCAAACGTACACGTTTTACACTCGGCCATGAATACTGCATAATTTACACTGCTGGTCATAACAATTTAGGGAAACAATATCGAAAATATATACCAACCAAGGGCTAAGTAATAGGTGTGGTCGGCCTGGGCCCCTACGGGATATGGTTTGGGAATACGCCGCCCGGGTAGCGCGGACGCCGCTAGCCGGGCCGAATGTGGGCGTTATGCCCGCGAAGAATGAACCAACAACGCTCAGTTTCCGAACAGCAAAAAAGCTCTGTTTTTATGCACACCAATGCCTTTATACAGAGTTGGAGCGCCACCATTAGGTGAGTTCCTCTACAGTAGCTCGCCTGGAAAGTATAATTACTCTATTGATAAGTGTGTCAGCGGTTCAGTTATTCACCAAAGGAAAGTTCGATCGCTGCCCTCTGAGGCATCCGGGCTACTCAACTACACTCTCTCAGCAATTGCCCGCACTCCCCCTTACCTTCTTTCTCCACACCCACCCACTGGGAGCACGCATTGTGGGTCCGACCCTGGAGACCCAGATAAGCTGCGCCTCCAGGGCCCAAAACAATATCTCCCTCTAGGCGGAACTTTTTCTGATATAGACGAATACAAGAACGTCTTTGTGTCTGCATTTCTACGTTCGTTAAACTTTCCAAGGAGGTTAAAATGTTTTTGCATACCTCTCATACTACATCAAACGCAAATCAGCAAACCCGGCAACATTTTTCACAACTGCGTTCCCATGGGAAAATCTAGCGTTTGTCCTGTGGTTTTCTTCTGTTTATGTTCCATCCTTGCATTCAGAAAAACAAAAAAGTATACGCCCATCCGTTGGTTTGCTTCCAATTATTTCGAGCTGAGTTCTTACACCAAAAGTTTGTGCTATTTCCCGCTACCTTCAGCCACCGAATGAGCACTGAATCAGAACGTCGATACCTTAAGACACCTTTCCTTTGTACGAACTTCCACACAGCCAAACTGGTAATCACTGCGTAGAATGCCTGGTATCGTGGCTAGTTTCTCCGGACGCGTAGAGCGGACAAGTTTGTACCTGCCCTTTCTCGTCTGACGTTGACGCCAGAAGTTTGCGGCAAACCACTACACTATGTTAACGCAGTACAAGGACAACGTCGTATTTCGTGCTTTGTAGCTGCAAAACTGCAGAAATAAAGCAAGATATTTTGAGGCATGGCATGTAGAGTAACTTTAGGTTCAATTTGTGAATGTAGAAAAAAAATTAAACATGTCTTGTTTTATACTGCTTTCAAATTAGAGAGAAATGCCCGACTTCTCCGCAGTGCAGTGAATTTTCAAATTGCGCCATTTTTGCTATATAAACAAAATTTGTCATGAAGGAAGGGAAATGGTGGCAAACAATGTTCAAGGATATAGGTACTAACTGGCTTGTATAGATGCAGAATAGCAGTACCGGGAATTGCAAAAAAAAAGCATTTTTAATTTCTTTTTAGAAACAATCCTTGTGTAAATAAAAAAAAATATGTTCACTAATTTAAAAGAAGGCAAAATTGTGGCAGAAAAAGATCTGGCTATTGCAGTACTAGCTTGTGCTTGGATATTTAAATGTTCTGAATTTCACGCAATTCATCCGGCGCGTTTGTAATCCGAGCAGGCTTTAGGATTTTTCTTAAAAAGAAAAATTTACTTGAGATATTTTACTCCCGTTGCCCAAGAAGTTAAGTAAAAGTTCTTAATCAAAATAAAAAAAAAACTATTTACAGCTCTCACATCCCTCGAGAAAACCCATCTAACTAGACCTTAGGACGACACAAGGGCTACGCGAGAAACTGACCGGTGAATCATCACTACCACGTCTGTTTTCCCTAATATATGGCCCAATTGTTCAAAGTTCTCTTTGTAACTGTGCCACTGTTATTGGTAAATACTATTTTAAATTTCTGCCCGTATTTTTTGCAGGCATTTTCAGCTGCTGGACATTTAATTTTTTTCACTTTGCTGATAACTGAGCTCAGTGAACCTGTTCACAGACCAGTTCGGTGCGTGATTTAGTCGAGGCAGAGCTGAATCGGACCAAAATGATTTCATCTCAACCCTAACCGTAGCCGCACCCGTATTTTTTTCGCTTCGGCACACTGGCCATCATTATGATCATGTGATCTCCCATTGTGTAATGTTGGCTTTCCTGCAGTTTGTCTTAGGTGATGACACCGCCATCAGTGAAACCAAAACACTTCGCTTTAAAATTTGGGTTTGGATGGTACTCTAACCCAGGTCTACGAAATGCGACAGAAGCATGCATACCCCGCCGTTTATGCCACATGACTGCAGCTGTATAAATATGAACGTAATGCATACGTTGAGGACATCGAAACAGAAAATGTCGAAAACCGGCACGCGAGCCAGGCGGCACATTACCGACGAGTGTAGGCAGAACAACACACCCACAAGGCGAATTTTCCAGTGAGCATGTAAGCTGCCGTATAACTAAGGGCAATTTGGCAAATACCAGTTGGTTGGGGCATCCAGTTAGACGACCGCTGCTCCGAGCTTGACGTACTTCTTGTTTTCTTTGGCCGGCCCCCAGTGGGACAAACATTAGGTTAAACACGCATTAAAACTGACTATAGCATAACATACCACCCAGGTAGAGTGACCATCACATGCACGCAAGCACGCACGCACACACACACCCACAGCACAGAAAAGCTTAAAATGCTCTGCTGTTAAAAAGTCATCGCCACAATGCTTCCTCTCGTTTCAATGGCACATGACCACGGAGGTTAAATGAGCGCACGATCAGACCCTTTTTCAACAACACCCACTTCTTGCAATGTTTTATTCAACAACTTTTGTGGTAAACACGAATAGTAAAAAGACGAAATGACATGGAAAAATTTAACTTCCTGTTAACTTAGTAGCCTTTTGGGAGAGCTCGATAGGAATACTTGACAAGCTCATCAACTGGTGAACAAGTCTTCTTATTTGATTTCTCCTGTCGACGGTGTCTGTATGCTACAGGTCACGAGGGCAGGAATGATGCCATCTGGCCCAGAATGTGGTAACGGCAAAAGGTTTTCGCCAAAAACGGTCTGGACGCCAATATCGGGGAAGCAGACTCCTAGCCTCTCCTTCTGCACAGTGATCTTCGCCACCACCATATCGGTCAGCTTAAGGAGCCCCTCGCCGTCTACACCAGCTGAAAGGAACGATTCGTCTGGGCAGACGATTCTTTGTGTGCACCAAAGGATGGCATGCAAGTTGGGGTGACAGTTACCGCTGGTAAACGGCAAGAAGACCGACCACAGACATCCAGCTCATCGCTTCACATTTCCTGGTGGGCAGCGTTTCTTGCGGATGCCCAGTGTCCGACGCACTCAGGAAGGAACAAGTTTCCCCTCACCTGCTTGTTCAGTCTCTGTCTCGAAGTCTTCGACGCAGAACGAGTTTTCCCCGTTATGCGTGTCCTTCTGAAAACTCTGCCGGAATTCTTCGGGCTCATCAGGCGGATTTTCTTGGGTCTCCGGCCCGGCCAGACGAGATCGCGCCGTATTTCTTCGTTTCTTCGGTTGACGCCTTCCGCGTAGTCAAGTAATATCGCAACACTTACGAAGCACCCCGTTGAGGTAGCCGAGGAACATGATGGCGTCCTAATAAAAACTCTCTCGTGAACTTTACCTTCCTCGACACTGCGAGTTCCTGCCCCTCGCAAGCAATGGTAGACTCCATGACCTGTTCCGTGACTCCCTTGACATTTTTGTAAATAGTGGTTCAAGGTTCGGCAAGTGGGGATCCCGGGCCGACGTTTTGGAGTGTTTCCTTTCTGCCAATGTTGCCGTCTGTTTCCGTGTCCGCAATAGTTATGGTTTCTGGACGTCCCCGTTCTTCTTGGTGGTCCTGGTAAAAAGGTTTTCTTTACCGCCTACAAGTGGCTTCGCCGGCCTCCACTTGATCCATACCAGGGTGGCAATCCACGTGTTATCTTCCGCTTGTACGGCGTCAAATCTCAATTCCCGGCCATTGGCAACATCGAAGAGAAGGTTGCCAATTGGCTCTTCGTCGCGGAACGCCACCTCGGCGACCACGCAAGCTGCTAAACCAATGCCAGGTTCAAATTTTATTGTACCAAGAGACTCGGTCATGGGGTACAAGAAACCCTCTCACCCGACAACTTCTCCCTGTTATTGCACTCTGACAACAATGGCCTGACGTCGCTATTTCCTTTAAGCGAAGAGTTTCAGGAGTATGCCTGTAGCGAGCTTGAACTGAATTCGGCGTAGCCTACAGGAGACTCTTTCAAGCCAGATTCGCGGCTCTGGTACGTCTGGATTTTCCCCCGAAGTAGATCCTGGAGGTCGAATTTATCGTCGGACAGAAACACTTCGTTGCCGTTGAAATCGTCCATGTCGTCGGCGCCATTGTGGCCGCTGTCTCGGCAGAGGGGTACCATTGTGGCCTCCCACTAGACCTTGCATAGCGTCTTCTGGCTGGGCCTGGCGTCGAAGCGAATTTTTTCTTCAGCACTGAAGACGTCTCGGAGATATTGTAGCGACTTTCATAGCTTTTTGTTCCCATTGTTTGCATAGAAGAAGGCGCGGTCCCTCTTATTGCGGCCGAATTTTATGAAGTCATAGTTGGAGTTCACCATTGAAATCCCACTGTGTTGGTTGACAAGGCTCATGGTGGTGTCGCAATCAACCACTCCTTCGTCCCTTACTCTGTGAAGCGACAGACCGGGCGACGAGGAGAGCTTGTTCATGGTGACGCGAGCGACGCGGC